>NC_045427.1:52726538-57526538 GCF_902635505.1 Sarcophilus harrisii | reverse complement strand
TGGCAAGACTACAAGTGGTGACGTAGGATGCAATGGATGACTCTCACCCTGTTCTATTGATGGAGCTGGTCCCAGCACTTAAAAAAGAAATTTAAAATCAATTCCCCTACATGTTGTTAATATAATCACCATATGTATAATTACCGCACTTGTTCATGCCCTTTGTTAAAAATGTTCAATTATTCTGAAAAGTCAATCTTATATAAGATTGCTCCAAACTGTTAATAGTATGAGAAATGCAAATAATGTTTCACTTCATACCGAACAAATTGGCAAAGATAAGAAATGGAAATAACCAGCATTGTGATTTGGTCAGACCACTCTGCAAAATAAGTTGCAATTAGGCTTTTTTTGTTGTTTTTTTTAAGGTGAAATAGTCATTCCTTTTTACCCATGGATCCCACTCTAGACATATATTCTTAGGAGATCATAGGTTAGTGTATTTGATCCTTTGCCAAGGGTGATTGTGAATTGTTTCATTTGATCCTAAAAGCCACCTTCTGAAGTAGGGGCTACTTTCCTGTCACTGACCTCTTGGAAAGTGAAGTGAGGAAAGTTTCATATGTACCAAAATATTCATAGCAGTGGTTTTGTGGCAGCAAAGAATTAGAAATTAATAGATTCTTGATGGTTAAAGAAATCGCAGTACTTGAATGTAATAGGATATTACTTTACCATAAAAAATTATGACTGAAGCATTCAGAAAAATATGGGAAGATTTTATATGAATCAATGTAGGATGGAGTAAACATGTATAACAAATGCAATGACTACCATAATTGCAAATGGAAAGATGAAGCAAATTTAATTTTTTTAAATTTGAGTGGTCAGATTTGGCTCTAAGAGTTGGGGAAAATGCACTTCTCTCTTCATTGAGGAAGTAGAGGTCTATGGGTATAAAATATTCTATATATTATAAGGATCAGTATGTTTGATTTTTGCTATACTGATTTTTTTTCCTCTTTTGAAAGAGTTTACATGCAACGTCTTGCTAGATAGGAGATTGGGGGGGGGGGGGAAATCTAGTCAGGAGATACTGTAAAAGCAAAAGATAGTGATAAAATCTAAAGACTATATACCTAACTGTAATGTTCTGGTTAGCTTTCCGGAGGTCTTGGGATCAGCCTTCTTTTTAGCAGAATAATCACCACGAGAATAATCAAGGAGTCTAAATTCTTCATCATCTCCTTCACAGTTTGTCTCCTTCACTTGGGCTGGATAGCTTTCTGGAGGCCTTCAGACAGGATTTGGTCTCAGTGGGAAAATGAAGGAGGACAGGCCAGCCACTACAGTGCTGGGAGATGGAATGTCTCTCTCTCCCAGTCCTTTTTGGCTCTTTGATACCTATGATGATGTACTTGTAATAGAGTATATGTCTTGTAGAGCTATATTAAGTACTAAGTACATGTAAAACTAGATAACTATTGTGTTATCAATTCCACTGAGTTAACACCTTGTTATAGGACTATATGATTGATTTATCATATCATATCAATCAATCATACTGAGCATTAGGTATATTTCTCCAAAGTTCTGCCCTTTACACCTAACAATAGATATTATGGTGTCACATTAAAGCATATCAATTTATATTGTATAGGAAGCTAAATTAAGTAACCTTGGTAAACAGGAGGCCATAAGGTATGAAAGCAAGTAGTTAGACTCAGAAAAATCTAGGATCAAGTCCTGCTTCTAATGGAAGGTTCTCTAAGTAATGGATAGGGGGAATGGGGTGGGGGTGGGGGACAATAGGATATATTCAGAAATGAAAACTACAGAAGGCATCATTTAAAATAAACTTTAAAAAGACAAAGCCAATATAGTGTTATAGAAAGATTGCTAGAATAAGTCAAATTCACATTCTAGTTCTTTGGGCTTATTACTTGCTTTATTTCCTCTATGACCAACTGCCTGTTTGCAATTTTAAACTGAATGTCCCATATCCATCTCAGATTCCAAAACCAGAACTAATTATCTTTCTCATAAACCATCCCCAGTGAATTTCTGTCAACAGCCTCAGAATGTGTTTGCCTCCTCACTTTCCTTACATAACCAAGTCTTGAAACAGAGTGCTAGATTTGGAGTCAGGTAACCTGTGTTTGAATCCTGGCTTTGCTGCTTACTAGCTGTGATAGAGTTGTTGATTGATGGTGTGACCTCAGTTAAATCTTTAGGCCTCATTGCTATCAGCTGTAAAGTGAGGAGGGGTTAGGGGTGGGGACTTTTCCGTTAGCGGATCTCTTATGATAACCTAGTTCTAAGTCGACCTCTTAGGAACTTCATTTTACTCATTTGTAAAATGGAGTTTGACTAAATTGCTTCTGAAATTCCTTTCAGCTCAGAGCTAAGAACTCTTATGAGAAATACTGATGTATCAAAAATTTAAATCAATTGCTCGATTCTAGTGGCTTTCTATTACTTCCAGGATCAAATATAAAACCTGTTAAGCTTTTTTTAACCTTCCTCATCTCCCTACCTTTCCAGTTTTCTTATATTATAACACTTCCCCACATACTTATGGATCTAGCGATGTTGGCTTCCTTGGTATTGCTTGAGTGAAGTCACTCCATCTCAGTTCTAAGCAAATTGAAATCAGCCAGTTTTACTAGCTGGCTTCTAGTCCTCAAATGCTTTACTTCCCCATTCTCTGCTTGATTTTCCTAGCTATCTTCAGTTGCCAGCCAAAGTCCCATCCTCTACAAGAAAAAGCTTTTTCTAATCTCCCTAAATTCTCCCTTTGTTGATTATTTCTAATTCATTGTCTATATCTTGTTTGTAGTTGTTTTCATATATTTCCCATTAGACTGAAATTCTTGTTCAGGGACGTCCTTTATGTACCTCTACTTCATAGTAGGTGTTTAATAAATGTTTATTGACTTAGTCATCTTTACAGCATTTAAATAAAATATAACATTTATTTTGTTCTAACAGAGCATTTTGTGGATATAAAAAGTACTATGGCCAGTATGTACACTATCCACTCCCTCCCCCTCCCCCAATTTTTTTGTTCTTAAAAGTAATTTATCTCCAAAGCAAATAAGTTGCCCAGACAGTTTTCACCACCCACTAACTCTTGAATCAGCAATCAGGAGCCACAGTGAGAGTCATAAGCCTAAGGAAATAACCTATTCCACTAAAGTCATCGTGTTCCCTCTTTTACTTGCAGTCATTTTCCCACCATGCAAAACTATGAGATTCTTTTATAAGACACTCAATTGTGACTCATCCAGATTTCATCACATGCTTTGGTTTCTTCTCATAAGTGCACAGTCAGCTGCTTGTCTTTTGGATGATCATTGCAGTCATGGTTACTCCCACCTGCTTATGAATCACATTTACCATTCTTTATGCTTAAAATAGCCTCTTTAACAATAATTTGTTACCAAACACCAGACATTGTGTAATAGATGAACCATAACATGGACAGTTGTAAAATGTTATATACCCTGAAGAGTCAGTTTTCTCAGTACTTAAAAAAGATTCAGAGGCCATGACATTGTTTTCTTAAATTCATCACACCTTTTTTTTTTTTTTTTTTTTTTTTTTAAGTTTTAAGTGGTTTACCTAAGGATCCAGAATCCCCTAAATCAAGTACAAATCAGGTTCCCTGACTGATTTTAAATCCTGTGTTTTCACTATATTAGATAGACAGAATGTATACTACAGATAGGCAAAAAGCCAGTATCTACAGGAACAGTTGCTCATATTTATATTGTGTTTCACAGTTTACAGAATGTTTTGGTCATAAGTCTGTGGGGGAAGGAAATATTTTACCTCTATCTAAAGTTTTATGTCTATCTTATGAATAAGGAAACTAAGGCTCAAAAAATTTCACTATGATCTTATGGCTGTATATTGTGCTCATGGTTCCACAGTTGGTGCAGTGGACTACTCAGAGTCTGGGGTTAATATGTTTAATAAAAATATCCTGTGATCATTAGGGATAAAAGCATTGTAAACTAGTAAAAAGCATTTTACAAAAAGATAAAAGCAAATAAGCACCCTAGAAGGACAGTAAAAGCAATTCCCTGACGTTGAAACCTTACAGCTTCCACCAAGCTATTAAAACTATCTATATACTCCTTGTCAAAAAAGCTCACAACTAAAACTACAGTCAATCTGCATGGAGCAAGGTTAACTCGAACGATCCTGGATCTGCTTCACAAAGTCTTTGAGCACATAGGAGAGAAGATGGGGGGAAAGGAAGGAAAAAAAATTGGAACACAAGGTTTTGCAAAGGTGACCCTGGAAAAGACACTTTTAACCTCTATCAGCTTCAGTTTCCCCTAATTGTAAAATAGTGATCAAAATATCTTCTACTTCTAGGATGGTTGTAAGGATCCACTAACATATGTAAAGGACTTTTAACACAATGCCTGGCATATAATAGGTGCCTAATCAGTGCTTTTTTTTTTCCTTCTTTTAACTGCCAGCTACAATTCATTCTTATCACTCAATTCTATTGCAACATTAATGTATTCATTAATTATCCTTCTTTCCATATACGACATTGCAGATGTCCTAGGTTTATTCATTTTCACAAAATATATTATTCTAAGACCAATGTGGTATCATTTCTTCATACCTTCATCGACATTTCTCTTATCATTGTATATACTACCTCTTTTGACCACAGAAATTCCTATGAATTTAATCATCATCTCCATGTAGATAATTCTATTTATCCAAGCCTAACACCTTTTCTAACCTCCAGTCTCCCGTTTCTAGCTACCTATCAGACATCTTGAACTGAATGTGCCATCGATGTCTTAAACTCAACATGACCCAAACTAAACTAATTATTTTGTCCTCACAAATTCGCCCCTCTTCCCGATTTTCATAGTAGGTGTTAAGTGTACTACTTTTCTCCAAGTAATGCAGCTCAAAACCTAGCTATCATCCTCAACTTCTTATTCCATATATTCTATCTATTGGGGGAAAAAATCTTGACATTTCTGTCTTCACAATATCATTTCATATATATAAATTGTAATACATAAAAACAAGTAAAAATTCATTACTATGGTTCCTAATTCAGAAGTCCAGGCATCAACTAAAGGGGAGGAATAAGTACCAGACTTGTGATTTTTCATTGGTATGAGGAATTTTGAGGAGAGGAAACTCCACTTCTACAAATGTAATTTAGCAGCTTCTCTTCAACTTAATCTTAAATATTTGTCTGAGAAATTAAGTTAATTTGCCTAGTGTCACACAGCTAGTATGTATCAAAGGCTAAGCTTCAGGATTCCAACCACATGGCTGTACTTTCTCTAGTGTGTCTATAAAGGACATATTTTTCTACATCTGAAAAACAGAACAACATTTGGGAGGTAGGATGTTCAACACAACATCAGGGGTGAGACTTTTTAAGATATTACCAAACAATCCACTGGCATCATACCAAAAGCAGCAGCAGCAATTTTAGGCAAGAAAATTGAGTAGAAAGTTACATCTGAGATTAGTTCCATATTCCTATCACTTCATTAAAAACAAGAAAATACCACACAAAATAAAAAAAAAAGGAAAATAATTTATCCAAGGAAATCCCCATCAAAAAACCAACAGAGTACTATACTCCAGACTTATTACTTCTCTCCCAACTTTTATCAGTAGCCACAGGAAAAGAAAATTACTATGACTCGGCACATACAGCTTTCTCACCAAGGATGTTCTGGTTCCCCTCTACAGTGTAACAAGTCTTCTCCCAGTATGTTAAAGTTTTTTAGTTCAAATAGCCTCGTTTATTTGAACAATTAAATACATCTTTTAGAGCTCATAAATTAGTAAAAATTGTAGTCAGTAAAGAAAATATCAAAAGAGGATTTAGGCATAAGTAGAAGCCAAATAGTTTTCTTTTAAATAAAAGTCAAAGAATTAATAACATAAAAATTACATTTTTCAAAAATAAGAAAAATTAATTTTGGGGGTACAGTTAAGTGAAATCCTTAGAGGAAAAGTTTTATCTCAGAAATACATATTATGATGGGGGAAAAGATTGAATGTACAACTTTAAAAAAAAATAGAATGAAATTAACCTCCCCCAAAAGCACAGAAATAGAAAATTATTACAAATCAAAAAGAAACAAAAACTTATTGAGCTGATAAATGAAACTAGATTTTTTTTTCTTAAAAAGAACCATTAAACTAACTTGATAAGGAAAAAAGAAAATCAAATTACCAAAATAAAAAATGAGGAATTTGCAAAAGAAAAAAAAATTAGAAACAAAATTAGCAGACCAGGAAAGACATTCATTCTGTTGTAACCTATAAACCACTTTTTCCAAGAGTATGTATTTTGTCAAGGATACATATTAAAAAGTATCTCAATGTCAAAAGAATTTATCCATAATTTGTAAAATATTTTCCTTGATTCATTCTTTCTTTGATGGCAGGCTGAAAAAGACAAGTTTTTGATTATTAAAAAGCAGTAAAGTAAACATTTAGGAAGAGAAGGCTTACCATAACTTACATAAAACAGAACTACTCAACTCTCTTATTTATTTCTATTTTCTCTGCTAAGCAGAGCAACCCTTCTTTGTGCTTGAAAGGGTAGAAGAAAAAAATGATCCATAAAGAGTTGAAACACAGCATAAGAAAATAAGAGTTGCACTTAAGGTCATATCTCCAAATTTTGATAAACTCCATCCTAGTGAATTAAAGGGGGGGGGGGGGAAGGCTGATGTTTTATTTGAAATATCATGAAGGAAGATACAGGTACTACACATGCCTTTAAAAAAAAAAAAAAAAAAAAAAGGAAAAATGAAGTTCCAAATTATATAAGAAGCAGATAGAGTTGTTTCAGTAAAGCATCTGATAAAGAGTTTCTCAAGCTGTCTTCATAGAAAAGTTGGGAAACTATTTACTAGAGTTTCATAGGTTTGGAAGTCTTTGAGCACAATGGATAAGAGTATTGGGTTTGAAGTCTAAAAGACTCATCTCCTCCTGTTGAGATCTGAACTTTCTAGCTGTGCTAGTCATTTCACCTTGTTTGCCTTGGTTTACCCATCTGTAAAATGAGCTTTAGAAGCAAATGACAAACCACTCCAGTGGTTTGAAAACTCCAACTGTAATCACAAAGAGTCAGACAATTCAAAAAGCAAATCAACTTAGTGACAAGCTTCTAGTGGAGTCTTCCATAAATCTGCACTGTTTAAAATGTTTATTAATGATAAAGATATAGATGGGAACTTTATCACATTTATCTGCAGATAATACAAAGCTAGAAGTTATGGCTAACATGATGAGTGACAGGATACAAAAATCTTAAGACTAAAAACATTGAGACAAGAAATGCAATTAGGATACTTAGATGCCAATGTCAACTTTACGAGCAAAAGTATAAAGGACTACTCTCATAAAACATCAAAAAAAAAGTAGGAACAGAGTTGAAAATATAGGTAGTATACTAGATCTAGGGTCAGGAAAATCTAAATTCAAATTCTAGCCTCTGTTACTATCTGTAATTGAGTTAGTTGGCAACTCACTTAACCCTGTTTGCCTCAGTTTCCTCATCTGTAAAATGAGCTAGAGCAGAAAATGGCACTGTTCCATTATCTGCCAAGAAAACCTCAAATGAGCTCAGGAAGAATCAAAGACAATTGAACAACAAATTCTGAGCTGTGGACACGACATTTTTAAATTAAATTCATCATTTTATTCTAATCTGAGCATTCTTCTTGGAGAAAAATGTCCAAACTGACAAAATTCCCTCCTTCTCTTGAACATTTCTCTACAAGGGATAATTTTGAGGTAAAATCAGTGAGACTCTAGGATCACAATTTTAGTGTTTGAAGCTACCTTCTTAAAGGTCATTTATTAAACTCTTCCATTTAATCTCTTAAATCTGGTATAGGAAAAACAGGGGCTTGATTTGGGGTTAGAAGCCCAGGATCCCTCTGCTTATCTATATAATCTTGGACAAATCATTGTATATCTGAGCTTCTCTTCCTTCTCTCTGACATAAGGTCATTAGACTACACAGCCAAGGTTCTATCTAGTTTTTAATTTCCACATGCATGCACTTACACACATACATACGTGTGCATGTATATATGACTTCATATAAAATACTTTCCAAACTTCAACAACCTATATGTCTATACTAATTATGATCATTTTTCTTAAATAATGAAGGCTCTGTTGGTAAGCTGTTCTTATTAATGGAAGTATAAACCCAGTTGCTGTTATTGTAAAATTGTTAATATAGACTGCTTTTATCCTTGTAAATGGGTTTGCTACTATTATTTTGCACAAGTATATGTGTATATGTAAATGTATAAATACACACACACACACACACACACAAATATAGATCAATCTATCTAGTACTCTTAATGCCTTCATTCCACAAGGGCCAAAGCAATACCATTGTGTCCCCAGCAAATCTTGCTGAGAACAAAGACATTGTACAAAATAAGCATATTAAAAACTTACATTAATTTTTAAGGTGATCATTTAATAAAATTCTCTCTCCCATTTTACAAATGAGGGAATCACTGTGGTCCAAAGAGATTAAGTAACTGACCCAAAATTATGCCATAAATCCATAAACATGGGTTTTATAAAATAATGAGTAGTAGAGCTAATAATCAAACCCATTTAATATTCCCTAATCCCCATTTCACTAATATTGGCAAGTTAGGTCTCTGATGATGATGGTCAAGAACTGCTCTTTCTAGGCACTAGGAGTAATTCTAAGGGTTTTGTTTTGTAGCAATATAACTCACGAGCCCCCACTGGTATGTTTTAAAGTAACAATCAGCCAATAGCTTTAAACATTACTCTGTAAAAGCCTGGGGCACTCCCACAAATACCAGCAGGTTCATTGGGAAAATAGACTCATAGTATATAGTTGTAGACTCAAATGTAAGATGTGTGGCAAAGGGGTAACACCTTGATAGTTTATCTTGGAATCTTGGAATCTTAAACTTGGAATCCAGCACTAGGTTTAGTAGAAATTTCTCCAGCTACTTAAAGCCTCCAAAGGCTTTTTTTGTTTTAGTTTATTTGATTAGCCAGTCAGCTATTCCCAATCAAAGAGGTGTAGAAAGATTATAGATAGATTGTCTTGCTTGCATATTTTAAACTTCTTCATGTCCTCAGAGTAATTATATGGAGTGTGTGGAAGTAGCCACAGGTACTTTGACTCCAAATCACTCTACTCCATCAGGCTTCCTCTCAATTGATTGACTATGTGAATGCAAGAGAGTAAAGAGTTGTAGCTGATTCAGAGGTTGTAGAAAGAAATTCAGAAGATAGCACAGTTTGTGGTCAACAAATAAGTACTTTTTGGACACAGCAAGTTTGAGGTGCCTAGTTCAAAATTACTAATGAGCAGTTGGTGAGTCTTCACAAGCTTATCTGAATCCTTCTGTTCTTCATTTCCTTCTGCACAGTAATATTCCATTACATTCACATGCCACAATTTGTTCAGGAATTACAGTTCGTTGTAATCAACTTTGTTTCTACTTTTTTGCTACCAGAAAAAAAAAATGCTGCTAGAATATTTTTTGTGTGTATATTTCTTTTTGTCTTAGCCTTGGGGTTTATTCCTAATAGTAGAATCTCTGGTTCTGATACTTAGCCACTTTCTTAGCTTAATTCCAAATCACTTCCCAGAATGGCCGATTCACTTTACATTTCTGCCAACAGTATGTTAGTGTCCCTGTCTTCCCATGATCCCTGCACCATTGGCTTTTCCTATTTTTGAGATATTCATTTCTATCTGAAATATCATCCTTTGCAATACAAATGGTAAAAGAATCATAAATGAGGTATCATAGAAAACTTTTCATCATAACATGTACGAAATTTGAGAAGAATTATATTAGTCATAGAACTTTAGTGATAGAAGAAACCATTAAAGATCATCTATTCAATCTTTGTTTTACAGAGGAGAAAACAGAAACCCAGAGAAAATAAATAGTATTTCCAATGTCACATAGCTATTGAGTAATTGAGAAATGATTACAAATTTACCATCTGAGATTGAGATTAAAGAAATAGAATACTCTGATACAAGTTATAAAAAAACAGAATTATGTCTTAATAGTCTTTCTTACTAGTAAAGCATGACATTTGGATTTACTATTGAAAATTTCATTCCTTTTTTATTTTTTACATTATTTTTGACATATATTGTGAAGTCACTTAATCTTTCAGTACTCTAGTCCAGTGGTGTAAAACCCAAATAGAAACATTCTTCTGACCACATATTGGCTTTTAGACCCACAAATTAACATTATCTGTGTTGTGTTGTATTGTTTTTTTTCTGTTAAACATTTCCCAGTTACATTTTAATTGATTTAGGGTTTTGCTGGGAGATTTTGGAGCTTCTGCTTTGGGTAATTTTCTTAAGACTATAAGTTCCCAAAAAAATCAGCCTGCATTAATCTAAAGACTTTCTTCACCACAGAACTTGCCTTTTTGGGGGCAGCTAGGTGGCACAGGGGAGATATTGCCAAGCCTATAGTCAGGACAACTCATATTCCTGAATTCAAATTTAAGAGTTGGACATGATTACAAAAAACTACAGAACAATAACAACAATAAAATCCCTTCTTGAAAAGCTTTGTTGGACCTTCTTGGCCCCTTTTATTCACTATCTATTCTTACCTTTTTCTGCCAAATTCTTAGAATCCGTGACCTTTCCCTTTGTTAAGGTCTATGTCTTTTAAGCTCCTCATAATCTGGCTTCTACCCTACATTCTTCAGAAACTATTTTCTTAAATGTCAGTCATGATCTTAGTTGCCAAATTGCCCTTTCTGTGTCCTTATATTACTTGGGCAGCTTTGTGGCACTGTGGGTAGAGCATCAGTCCTGGAATCAGGAAAACCTGATTTAAATGTGATCTGAGACACTTATCAGCTGTGTGACTCTGGGTAAGTCATTTAACCCTGTTTGTAACAGTTTCTTCATCTGCACAATGAGCTGGAGGAATAAATGGCAAACTTCTCCAATATTTTTGCCAAGAAACCCCAAATTGAGTCACAAAGACTTGGATATGACTAACAGTTATTGAATATTACTGAATATTATTTGACTTCATTTTGGCATTTGCAATAGTTGACCATTCTGCTTCTTGGTTTTCCTTGTATCTTTCTCAGTATTGTCTTCTTTACTAACCCTTCCTTCTTCTCTCTCCCTTCCAATAATACTCTGTCTTCACCTCTCCATACTCTCAACCACAGAAAACTCATCTATTCTCAACAGGACTTACTACTAATGACTTCCAAATCCCTAACTCTAGCCCTGACCAAGTCATAGTTGGATAATCTATCATATCTACCATCCTTACATGTCCTCATAAATGAAACATAACACTTTAATACCATATTTATGAACCTCATCATGTTGTTGTTATTGTTCATTGGCAAATAGGGTTTGTAGCAAACAAGGTTAAATGACTTGCCCAGGTTTACATAGCTATTAAGTATCTGAAGTCAAATCTTAACTCAAGTTTTCTGGCTCTAGGCTCAGCTCTCTATCCACTGCTCTTTCTCACTGCCTGAAACTTGTCATACTGTGCCTTGTATTTGAGTTTTGTGTGGCTCTATCTCCTTTAATAGATTTTTGAGCTCAAGGAGTATTTATCCTCGCATTCCCCACTCACTATATCTTGAATATAGATATTGCTGAATAAATAGTAAATTAACTTCCTGCAATCAAGTCATAGAAGTGCTAACATTTGTAAGCATTAAAAAAAAAAAAAAAACTGTCACAGATAGTGTAATGGAAAGAACATTGAACTCTGGGTTTTTAGTTTCTATTTCTGACTTTGTCACTATCTAGTTCTGTGACATTGAACAAGATTTTGACCCCTGTTTGAGTTTCAGTTTTCTCATCAGTTAATTGTAGGGTTTTAACTCAACAGTTCCTCCAGCCATTTCCAGCTCTGACATTCTATGCTGCTGCTTCTCTAGTCATAGTCAGATTTTAAGGGGCAATGACTATTTCTTAAACTTTTCATTGTATCTTATACAATATTACATATGTGGTAGGGTTCCATAAGTAGTTGTTAAATGATTTATTAAAATTCTAATATTGAACCAATTAATATTCAACCAACTAAACTTGCTTAAGTAACTGTTTGCATCTGGATTAATTTCAGTATATAAAAGGTAATTTTTTAGTTGCTTCCTCTAAGGTTCTCTTTTGGATTCTTTTTCCACTCATTTGCTTTACTTTCTTATATGGTCATAATGTTAATGAACTTTATTGGGTTTTGGCCTGAGGCTTTTTGCTCTAGATATGCATTGGGGCATATTAGGGAAGAATCTGCATGAAAAATTAACTTTATTTGAAAAATATATTTTTCATTTTTAAAATATACTCTTGGCTACAAAAATGATGTGTTCTACAAAGATCATGAAAATTGACAGGGCAGCGTTTGTGTAATCTAGAGTAAAATTTACATTAGCAATGCTCACTGATAATTGGTAGAGCTACAGATAACACAACTTGTACTGTATTTTGAGTGGAAGCCTGGATCAGTGGGTTGAGTGTGAAGCAACAGGATGCAGTCTGAGCAGTAGAAAGATCTGAGCTTGACCACTTCCTTACCTTTGTAACTCTGACTTCCCCCACTCTGGACCTCAGTGTCCTTACCTATCAAATGGTGCAGTCAAAATAAATGATTTCTGTGGTCCCTTCCTTCTCTTAGCTATGGTTTATAGTCAGAAAGTCCTGGGTTCAAATGTGCCTCATGAAACTTAACAGCTGTATCACCATAAGGAACTTCTCTAAGGCTCAGTTGTTTCTTCCTTTCTAAGCTGTGAATTATCATCTTTATTATATTTTGTCTCCCAGTAGTCTTTGAGGATCAAATGAGATGATGAATGAGAAGTGCTTCACAAATTTGAAAGGGGTATATTCAGTTTATTTCACTTGAAGCCTTCAAGGACTGCCAGGTGCCAGGCATTCTCTGAAAGACATATCAGTGATGGTGGCAGTTATTTCCTGAAGACAGAGTCAAGAAAATACAAATTTTGTTAAGTGACTATCCATGTTTCTTTGAGTTCCTATGGTACTTTAAAAAACACATTCCTTGGCAATAAAATAGTCAGTTAAAAAGTTAGATAGTTGTTTTTGTTTTTATGTGGTGCTGAGCTAGTTGGACAATCTTTACAAGTTGAAACCCTTACCTTATGGAAGGAATTGTAATTAAAATACTTAATTGTTCTTGAAAGACAATGGAATGAGTACATAATCTAATAAACTGCTTCTTTCCAAACTCTCAAACGAAATATATTTGTATTTCAGTGAAAAATAAATCTTTGTTAGCTTTAAATGAAATTAAGAAATTACAAGAAAAAATGCCAAACCAGCAAGAGACAATAGGTCCCCAACTCAATTACTTAAGAGTTGTTTTCAAGAACACATAAAGGTACCAAGAATTTACTCTGAATCATTTATCACCGTTGTGGAGAGAGGTAGATTTAGAATCAGAGTTGGAGCTAACTATGCTGGCCCCCTCCCTATATAGTGACTGTTTTACTCTGGACACAGTCACTTAGCCTTCTTGTTCCTCTAGCATCTTCCTTCGACTATGGCTAAATCATCATCTACATTGTGATTTCATGAATTAATGGAAGGAGCTTCCCAGAGTAGTGGAATCATGACCCCTTTTTTGTGTTCATGTCTAGTCATTTAGCCACCACACTGGAACCATCTGAAAATCATTTTTGTCATTCTTGGATACTAACAGATATAAAAGTAATTTTTAAGAAATCATATTGTTGAATTTAAGGAGTTCACTGGTAGTAAAGAAACATGAATTCTAATCAAGTCACTTCACTTAAACCCTCCTTCAGAACCCCTTTGTAATATAGAATTATCCCTGAGTTCTGGGTAGACATACCAATGGGGCCCAAGCTGAAAGCAGGGTGGGGCATCAAGCTCAAAAGTGTTGGTGGGCCTATCTGTAAACTGCGTCTGTCTCTTGTGAGAGCCAGTCCAGTTGAAGGTGGCCCCAGGATTTGCCACCACATTAGTTGTACGATGAACTTTTTAGCCACAGCTACTCTCAAAGATTGTCTTGTTAAGTTGTAGAGGGATTGGTATCTGTGTCAATAAAAGGAATACCCACAACAAAACAGAGTGTCAGAACATTAGTAACAGCCAATACAAATAAATAAATAAAATAGACAAATAAATAAAACAAAACTAAAAATAAAACAATCAGTACAAAGTAGTCCTGAGTGCCAGTAGAGGATTAGAGCCACCATTGCAGCCACCATTGTGTAGGCACCCTGCTACTATTGAGCTTTGGTTTCCCTTATGTGAAAAAGAGAATGGTCCAAGGTCTTCTGAATGGGAATAGACAGACAATTCTTGCTTATATTTGTATGAGGTATTGAAGATGACGTTTTTTGTGGGATAGAGTATGAAGTTAAGACAGAAGCCTGGTCAGAAGCAAGGTTGCGTGTGTGTAGATGTGTGTGGGGTCATCAAAATGTTGGACAAAATTGAACAACATCATAAACACACACATATTTTCAGGGTTTTTTTGCTCAGCATGGTAGAGGAGGGAACTACCACTTATCTGAACAGAAGGAAATATGTGGTTAAACGGTTTTAGCTTTAACTGCAGATGATTTCCCTTAGTTAAATGGGAGAAGAAATAAAGTCTTATTTTTTTTCCAATGAAATAAGTAAATTGTATTGATAAGGGTTATGAAGTCTTTTGACAGGAAAAGTAATTTTGTTCATAAGGAAAAAAGAATATGATAAATATATCATATACAAATGATATATAAATATACAAATGATTAGCACCAGTTTAACACAGATTTATTCAGTAGAATTTTGTGTGTAGTTTTTCTACTTATAATTATCACCTTTTACCACTAAACTTTAATATTAATTAAACCTTAATAGTAGACTGTATGAAAACTCCTATGTCAAAAGGCATCTGAAATCAGTGAAGCTACTAGTATTGAGGCTAGAAAGGGCATTGAATTTGGAGATAAAAGAGCTGGGGTCAAATCCCAGCTTTGCTTCTGAATCAACTTGGTGATTCTGGATCAGACACAACTTTTGAAACTTTCTTTGCCCAACCTGTACAAGAAGGGAGGAGATGGCATCCCCAAATCTTACCACAAGGCATTTTTGTCTTTGTGTCATGGTTATTAGTTTTTGCCTGAAATGTTGTTCTCAGTTTCACAGTTACATAAAGTAGTGAATGAAATCCATGCTTTCGTTGAGGTGGCACTAGAACTTGTACAAAACAAAGATTATAATTTGGTATAGGTAAATGAAGAAAGTTATCTAAGTTTAACCAGAGATTTTTATATTTTCTGAAGTTAGTGAGTCATTATAAAAAGAAACTGCAAAAAACTGATCAAATAAAAAAGTTTTAATAATTCACATTATAATAAAGTGGTAACAAAGCAAGTAGCCAGTAATCAGTGTTAAGTGTCTAGAGAACAACTCAACAGTAATGTTTGGTGAATTAATTTCTACCAATCACTCTTCATTGTTTCTTTGTGGTATTTGTAGGCCCCCTCTTTTTTTTTTTCTTAAAATAAGTTTTATTAATACCTCTTGTTGTTTTAGCACAGTAATTTTCAGATTTTAACATTGGTACTACCTCAACACACAAAGTAACTCTCCCTTATAACAAAGAAAAATAGCTAAGCACAACTAATCAGTGCCCTTTTTGGCAGTGTTTGCAACATTATTCACCAATAATAGTCCCTCACTACTTTATAAAAAGGAAGTGTTTTCTTAGTTCTTCTGGAAGCCCAATTTGAGCCATTATAGTTCCTCTGAATTAAACTTCATTTAATGTTCTTTTCATTGATATAATTATAGTTATTTTATGTTTCCATAATTTTGGTGACTTTGGTATCAGTTCATATAAATCTTAATTTCTCTGAATTCTTCATATTTATAGTTTCCTGTTTTATTAACATATAGCAATAGAATCATATTCTATTACATTTATTTACTACAGCTTATTTAACTGTTCCTCAGTCAATCATTACCTACTTTGATTCCAGGTTTGTGTTTCTTTGTTGCTGCCAAAAAAAAAAAAATGCAGCATTCAATATTTTTACATAGATGGAGTCAGTCTTCTATCTTTGACCTCAATGCCACAGATACTTTGTAGTGGGATCCCTTAGTTGAATGTTATGAATTATATAGTGACTTTTAATGTATAGTTCCAGAAAGCTTCCAGAAGAATAAATTATAAGTTCCTTTAGGATATAAGGACTGCTTTTTTCCTGTCTTAGAACATAGCAGATGCTTAATAATAGTTATTGATTAACTGATTGGTTGCATTCATAGCTGTATCTACAGGATGTTGATTTGTGCATTTTTTGACACTGTAATTAGCCACCTTCTTCCAAACTCCCTTCCAAAGCCCCTTAGATTTCCAAACCATGTTTATGAACTATTTAATGCAAATTTTTTTTCAGTAATCTTAACAACATTGATTTTGTTCACATAAAACCTTTTTAAATTTATGTAGTTTAAATTTTTAAAAAATCTACTCATCTATTTCTTTTTTTTAGTGTTACTATATTTTACCCCAATTATATGATAAAACAAATTTTTTAGCATTTAAAAAAATTTTTTTGACTGCCATATTCTATCTTTTCTTCCTTTTTCCCCTCTTGCCTCTCTGAGACAGTAAGCAAACTAATATAGTTTGTGCGTGTACAGTCATTCTCATCTGTTCCTAAAGTATGTCCCCAATTTTTCAGCTCTATACTTACCTTTATGTGTTGTCTTCTTTTATGAGAATGGAAACTATTTGAGGACAGGGTGTATCTTGATTAAGGGTATCCTCCAGTGCTTAGTTTGGGGCACATAAATAGTAAGCACTAAATGAATTTTTTTCTTGTCAGTCTGGCAGAAATTAGGTTTAGTCCAACTTCTTACACTATATACTTCAATAAACTTAATGGGAATATGCAGTGTGAATATTAAAGATCATACTTTAGCAAAATTAGAAGAGAATCAGAACTGTCCTTTTCTCGGATAGAACAAAGGAAGGATTCTTACCCAAAAAGGGGAAAGGAATTAGAGGAGATCACAAAAAGCAATTTAGAAAACTTCAGTTACGTGACATTAAAAAACCATTTTTGTGTGAACAAATTAAAGCAACTAAAATATTGTTGGAATATTAGAGATGTTATAATTTGGGGAAAACATCTTTGTAGTCAATATCTTAGAAAAGGCCTGATATTCAAGATTTTTATAAGGATTAATAAAAAACATTTAGGATAAAGACATTCTCTATTCAATAAGTGGTCAAATGATAGCAACAAGTAGTTCACAAAAGAAGATTTGCAAATGGTAAACAATCAATAGGAAAGATAGCTCCAAATTACTACTAATAATAACAAAATGCAAATTAAAACAGTACTTCACATCTAGCAAATTGGGAATTATGTTGGAGGGGTTGTAGAAAGACTGGCATATTGCACTGCTGATAAGATTGGGAATTGGACTAATCATTGTGAAAAGCAATTTGGAATTATACTAACAATTTGACTCAAATTCCATTGCAAGTAATGTACTCCAAAGGAGTAAATAATAAAAAAGGAAGAGCTCATAAACACCAAAATATTTATAGTCTCACTTTTTATAACAGTAAAGAACAGGAAACAAAGTAGATATCCATCAACTAGGAAATGACCAAATAAACCACAATACATGAGTGCTATGGAGCATTATTGTGCCATAAGAAACAAAGAAATGAAGAATACAGAGAAGCCTTGAAAATATTTTTCATATGTAATTGAAGTAAACTGGGTCAGGAGAATAATATAGATGTTGATTCATCATACGATAAATGAATAGAATGTCCTCACTACAACAAAAAAAAAATAAATCTGAGACACTTTGAATCCAAATTTCATCATTATAGTGATGAAATTTGGACTCAAAGACAACTATTAGTTTTTTGTTTGTTTATTTGGAGGCAGTTGGGGGTTAAGTGACTTGTCCAGGGTTATATAGCTAGAAAGTGTCTGAGGCCTGATTTGAATTGAATTCCTCCTGACTCCAAGGTCTGTGCTTTCTATTTACTGTGCTACTGCCCCAACTCATAGATTCTTAAAGGTTCTCGTAGTGGAGTGCAATCTCTTACAGTCTGAACTAAGTTAAGAAGGCTTCAAGTTATCAGCTTGACATCTGTCCAAATCCTGGCTTTTTGAAGGGGTTCAATATTAAAAATTTGTCTGTTGAGAGAGAAAGGTTACTGTATCTTCTCAAGAAAAAAAACAATTAAATTTTAATGTCATCCAAATGTATAGAAAATTGAAGATTTTCTAAGATCACTAGTAAATGTTTTTCATTTCAGTCTTTGTTGATTTCCTTAAAACTAATCAGACTTATGCCTTTTTTACATATAATCTAGCGAACCTGTTTATTGATTTCAGAGTAATCATTCTAAATTTTAGTTCCCATTTTACAGTAATAGTAGTTAGGTATTTTAAGCACCTTTTCTGCCACTGGCAATGTGTAAGTGGAAAGGAACCAGCACAAAGAGAGAGGTAAGTGTTGTTTCTCATTTTTACATACCTAATAATGTGCTACACTAAAAAACAGAAAACATTCATCTTCTGGTGGCCAGTCTGGTAATGTAACACGTATTTCCATGACTGACTAGGCATAGTCAGTTAGACACACAGTTTGTCCATAGTATTGGTATTTAGTAGTTCTAACTTATTTGGACTCTGCTAGAATTTAAGCAGAGCCTATAGGGAGCCCAAGTTTTCTTCAGTAATACAATGAGGTATAAAAGACTTTTTAAGTAGTACTAGGTGTGGATAGTTGTGCTAAAATATCTGTACCAATTCTGCAACATTTTCTGAGAGCTGTTTTTATTTTGACTGTTTATTAAATACTGAATATCACTGAATTTTTTTTGTCTTCCCTCCCCAAAATTGAAATAAAGGAAAAAAGCTCAATTCTTTGGTTTCTGAAGAATTGATCTTATCTGTTTATATTTTACCCTTTTATAAGAGATTATACTAAATTTTGTTCATTGTTATTTTATCTAAATTATTAAATAATTGATTAAATTTTTCTTTATTTCTATCCTAATTTTTAACATTAAGTACAAAGGACTTTAAAATTGTCTTGGAAAAATCTAAAAACTGATTAAATTGAGAGACATCATGTTAGATATAACAGGGAAATGATAGAAATGAAAAACAGTCTCTGCCCCTCAAGCAAACTATTTTCCATTAACAGATATAGAATATGCACAAGTTAAATACAAAATAATTTGCAGAGGAATAAAGTACTAATAATTGGAGTGATAAAGAAACACTACACATAGTTTGATGTAAATCTAATTCAAAGGATTTTGACTGATGTATCTGTAACATATAGATGTGGAATAGCTACAAGTTGTTTAACGTTTGCCAATAAATACTATTTAACTATAATCCTACTCTTATGTGTTATTTAATATTGGATAACTGTTGAAGTTGTAACCAAGAGAAGTAAGATCTTGATAAAAATTATCCGGGTTGAAAATTGTCAAGAACCTGAGGTTATAAACCATTTCACAGCCTTTATAGATTTGTTTGTTATCTTTTTCCCCCCTCTCCATCCCTAAGAAAAATGGAGGTTTTCTTAATCTCCTTTGACCTTTAAATATGTGGTAGAGTTTATCTGTTTTCATTGCTGATTTCTGTTAAACTGTGTTTCAGGTATATTTAAAGGCTCCAATGATTCTAAATGGTGTTTGTGTCATCTGGAAAGGCTGGATTGATCTACAGAGACTGGATGGCATGGGTTGCTTGGAATTTGATGAAGAACGAGCCCAGGTAGGGTCATTTCAGACTTAGCAGTAAGTTGGTTATTGTTGTTGTTTTGTTTATTTTAAATTTTGCTCTTATGACTTCAGTCTCAGCATGATAGTATAATAGGAAAGAACACTGTTACTTATAGATGCCCAGATTTGAATTGTTGTACTGATATAGTTGCTGACTGTGTGCTTCGTAGAGCCCCCAAATTGGGGTGCTAAAATGTACTATGCTTTTTAGAACCCTCACACTGGGGTGCCGAAATATACCATCCAGACTAGCTCTCTGGAATATCTCAGGGCCAACCCAAGTCTTTGGTCTTAGTGGAGGAGTGATGAAGCAGAAGACCCATGAGGATGATCAAAGAAGGAGTCCAATTATTTCTAGTTCTCTCAGCCCCTAAATACCTTAGTATAATTATATCACCACAGCATCCTGAGCAAGTGCCAACTATAGAACCATTATATCATCACATCATACTGTGCAAGGGCTAACTATAAGCACCCTGCTATTGATATATAAGTACGTGCCTCTTTACTGTAAGTATCCCTTGCTTCAAGTAGAACCCAAGTGGTTACGCCCTCCTTGACTTCTCAGGAAAGGTGAGACATCCCAAGCCGAACATGGGGAGCCGAACCAGACATTGTCAGCAGGTTCCCTCTGGTCTGAAGGGTCTTATACCTCCCCCAGAATTCCCCCACTATCTGTGATTCTCTACACTCTGAACCTCAGTTTAATTTCCTTATCTATAAAATAGACAAACTATTTGCCCTACTCTCTTCACAAAATCATTATAAGGATAGCACTTTATAAACTTAGGAGTACTATGTAAATATGAGTAGTTATGATATTACTTTGTAAAATCCTAAAACATTATATAAAAGTGTGGTGATGTTTGACTTCTGCCATGGTCAATGGTATAATCATTGAAGGCTTTTATTTTCATCTGAATTGATCAAAATAAGGAAAAACACATATATACAGACACATGTTCACACACTTTAATACAGAAATACCTTTCACTAAACAAGGATAGAAGAGGAAAAAAGGAAAAGAGGAAAGGAAAAATTAGAGAAAGAGTAGATTAAGGGAGAGTCCTAGGCAAAACAAACTCAAAAGATATACAAAATATTTATAACTTTTTAAGGTGGTAAGGGATAGAAATCTGATATATTATGATATGTAAATGTGATGGAATACTATTAGGCCACACTCTTAATGACTAACAGATTTTTAGAAGACTAATTAAAGGTGAAACTTAATATCTCCTGATAAACAGGACTCATAATGTAGAATGAAACCATTTGGGGAGTAGGGAGGCAAGATGGGAACATGAACAATGGAAATTTGTTTTAATTGACTGTACATCTTTGTAATTTTTTCCCCTTCTTTTCTATTTTGGACATGAGGGATTCAAGTGGGAGTGGGAAAAGGCAAATCTTGACTAAAACAGATAAAATATTTTTTAAAAATAAAATAAACATTGAAGGTTTTCAGACCTTATTAGTTCTAATCTGACTCTGCATATTTGCTTTGTAATCTTAAAAGGAACATAAAAATAAAAATGGGCTTAATTTAATATTTTTATGTCTTCTGCATCTGCCTCAAAACTATTCTCCATGTGAAAAATTTCCTATCAAAATATAAAACTATTTTTAAAAAATTAATGATGAATTCCTTAAGGTTTTATCTTTCTATCTAATATTTTCACAAGAATAATTAAACACATCTTCATACTTTCAAAAAGAATACACAATAATTGTTCTTTGTGATTTGTTAGTCATGAATTTAAAGACATAACACTTTATGTAGCTATAGAAAATGTAGTTCAAATTTTTAATTATATTTTTAAAAACCCCAGCATTTATGTCATTCCTTAGAAGGACGACACTTAAGTATCAAACAAGAATGATCAGATAAATTAAGGCAATAACCCAAAGCCACTAATTATGCAATATAAACATTTATGGTATAACTGTTTTGTCCCAGACATGGTAGGGATCAGGAAATAGCAAAATTTAGATGGAAAGAATGCCTTCCCTAAAGAAGTTTTTATCCCCTCATGCATGTAATAACTAACATCAACGAGGAAAAGTGTTTCATTGATCATCAGAGCCTAAGCACAGCTCAGAGTATTTCCAAGATTTACTCCATATTGAAATGGAGCTGTGCTAGATGTGAATCAGTAGGCTCTCTAACTATGTAAAATAAAACCATTCATGTCTGCCCATACTGTGTGATTCATGTCTATCTGTGCCCTTCCAAAAATTTGTCATGTGCTGAGTCCATTATCACTTATTGTCTGACAGTTATCTGCCATTTCTGTTATGTGGACAGCTTATCCTTTTTTTTTTCTTTTTTTTTTTTAATTTATTTTTATTTATTTATTTATTTGCTTTGATAATTTTGACAGAACCCATGCCAGGGTAATTTTTTTTACAACATTATCCCTTGCACTCACTTCTGTTCCGATTTTTCCCTTCCCTCTCTCCACCCCCTCCCCCAGATGGTAAGCAGTCCTATACATGTTAAATAGGTTATAGTAGATCTTAGATACAATATGTGTGTGCAGAACCGAACAGTTCTCTTGTTGCTCAGAGAGAATTGGATTTAGAAGGTCTAAATAACTGGGGAAGAAGAACAAAAATGCAAGCAGTTTACATTCATTTCCTAGTGTTCTTTCTTTGGTTGTAGCTGCTTCTGTCCATCCTTGATCAATTGAAACTGAGTTAGATCTTCTCTTTGTTGAAGAAATCCACTTCCATCAGAATATATCCTCATACAGTATTGTTGTTGAGGTATATAATGATCTCCTGGTTCTGCTCATTTCACTCAGCATCAGTTCATGTAAGTCTCGCCAATCCTCTCTGTATTCATCCTGCTGGTCGTTTCTTACAGAACAATAATATTCCATAACATTCATATACCACAATTTACTCAACCATTCTCCAATTGATGGGCATCCATTCATTTTCCAGCTTCTAGCCACTACAAACTGGGCTGCCACAAACATTTTGGCACATACAGGTCCCTTTCCCTTCTTTAGTATCTCTTTGGGGTATAAGCCCAGTAGAAACACTGCTGGATCAAAGGGTATGCACAGTTTGATAACTTTTTGAGCATAGTTCCAAATTGGTGGACAGCTTATCCTTTTGTTTTCTCATATAATTCTTTGATTTCAAAGGTGAGTCCTTAAAATTTGAAGTTATAAGAAAATGTGGATATATAAGTCATTTAAAATTCCTAAGGCTCATTCTTCATTACAAGCCAAAGAAATTATATTTTTAAAAACCCCAGCATTTATGTCATTCCTTAGGAGGACGACACTTAAAGTATCAAACAAGAATGATCAGATAAATTAAGGCAATAACCCAAAGCCACTAATTATGCAATATAAACATTTATGGTATAACTGTTTTGTCCCAGACATGGAAGGGATCAGGAAATAGCAAAATTTATTTTTTGCAATCTTTTTCCAGCTTACCCACCCCACCTCCATATAACCTTTTTATTTAACAAAACATACGCATGGGTAATTTTTCAACATTGACCCTTGAAAAACCTTCTGTTCCAGATTTTCCCCTCCTTCCCCCTCTCTTTCCCCTAGATGGCAGATAGTCCAATACATATTAAATATGAAAATATATGTTAAATACAATATATGTATACATATTTATATAGTTATCTTGCTGCACAAGAAAAATCGGATCAAGAAGGAAAAAAAAAATCTGAGAAAGAAAACAAAATATCTTGCTGATTCTAAACAAGATACTCTTATCTTCTAAGTCTGTGCATTTAACACCTGCTTTATGCTAGGCAGGGGGATAAACGCATGGAGGAGACAAAAACTGTTCAAACAAGACAGATACAAGATATCAAGATATACTGAAGAAAATCTTAGGGGCAAAGGCATTAGCATTAAAATATATAAGGACCAGCCTCTTGCATAGGTGGAATTTTAGCTAAGACTTCAGGAGAGCCACATGTAACACAGGTGACAAGTGATATAATTCCAGATATGGGGGACAACCTGTAAAAATGCAGAGACTTGAGAAATTTGGCTTATATGTATTTTACTATAGATTCTATATGGATATATGACCTTATTATTAAAGAACATACATTTTAAAAATCAGAAAAGAAGCAGCTCTTGCAACTATGGATAAGAAATACATTCTTAATCAAACTAGGAATAGAAGCAGTTATAAAAGATTAGATAGATAACTTCAGTTATATGAAACTAAAAAGCTTCTGAACAAAAAGAATTAATAGATCTAGAAGGGAAACTGTCAAGTGCAAAAAAAATTTGATTTGGTATCCAGGATATATATAAACAAGTAACATATATGAAACCAAAAGCCATTTTCCAATAGATAAATGGTCAAAGAATATGAACAAAGAATTCTCAAATGAAGAATTGCAAACTATTAAGTACCACATGAAAGAATACTCAAAATCATTAGAAGTGAAACTCAGTATAATTTCACACTTTGTAAATTGGCAAAGATAACAAAAGATGGAAATAATGTTAGAGACGATAGGCATACTAGTATTTTGTTGGTGAATCAGTGAGAACATTTGGAATTATGCACATAAAGTGACTAAAATGTCCAAATACCCTTTGTTTCCATTACTAAAGCACAAAAGGGGACCATTGATAAGAAAAAGTGTTTTAGACATCAAAAGATTTATAGGTACACTTTTTGTGATGGCAAAATAATTGGAAACAGAATAGATGCCCACCAGTTGGAAAATGGCTAAACAAATTATGACATGAGTACAATGTTCCATGACTGTGCATTTGTAAGAAGTGACAAATTTTGACAAAGAGAAGCAGGAGAAGATTTGTGTGAACTGATAGAGTGAAGTCAGTAAAGCCAAGAAGACAATACATCCAATGACTACAGTAATGAAAATGGAAGGCACAATAAAAACACAAAAACAAAAGTGAATCATAAAGGAAAATTACTCAAAAATAAGCATAACTCAGTAGAATAGATGAGGATATATTTCCATCCCACCCCAAGTGTTGTGACATTGCATTTGCTCTCAGCCTTGGTCAGTGCATTGGTTTGACTGATATTTTTTTTAATTTTCTTTATCGAAATTTAAAAAAAAATTTTTTAATTATCTTTGTTGAAAAAAATATTATGTATTGTGTGAAATGCTTTTCTAGGAGGAGTAGGGGAGAAAGACTACAGGAAACTATGATAATGTAAAAATGATCTTTTTTTTTTTAAAGAAAATGCATAAACTTGTATCCCAAAGAGATCATAAAAAAGGGAAATGACCTATATGCACAAAATTATTTATAGCAGCTCATTTTGTGGTAGCAAAACATTGGAAATTGAGGGGTTGACCTGGGGAATGGATGAACAAGCAAGCTATGGCATATATGTAATGGAGTTACAATATATTGTGCTGTAAGAAAGGATGAGCACAGTTCAGAAAAACCAAGAAAGACTTATATGAACTGATATAAAGTGAAATTAGCAGAAACTAGAACACTGTACACACTAATAGCTAGTTTTTCTCCATAATACAATGATTCCAGACAATTCTAAAGGATTCTTGTTGGAAAATGGTATCAACATCTGGGAAAGAACAGAAGAAGTCTGAATGCAGATTGAAGCATACTATTTTCACTTAATTTTGGGTGTGTGTTTTTTCTTTCCTTTTAGTCTGTTTCTTCTTTCACAACATGACTAATATGGAAATGTGTTTAAAATTATTGTCTATATATAACCTATGTAAAATTGCTTACCATTTCAGGAAAGGGGAGGAAGATGAAGGGAAAAAATTTGGAATTCAAAATTTTGTTAAATTGAATGTTAAAGTTTGTTATATATCATTGGGGGAAAAAATTTTAAGGAAAAAAAAGAAAATGCACAGACTTAGAAGATAGAGTATCTTGTTTAGAATCAGCAAGATATTTTGTTTTCTTTCTCAGATTTTTTTTTCCTTCTTGATCCGATTTTTCTTGTGCAGCAAGATAACTATAAATATGTATACATATATTGTATTTAACATATATTTTCATATTTAATATGTATTGGACTATCTGCCATCTAGGGGAAAGAGAGGGGGAAGGAGGAGAAAATCTGGAACAGAAGGTTTTTCAAGGGTCAATGTTGAAAAATTACCCATGCGTATGTTTTGTTAAATAAAAAGTTTTAATTAAAAAAAAAAACAGCAAAATGAACAGTATCACTGAATGTTAGGTTATATGGAGGTGGGGTGGGTAAGCTGGAAAAAGATTGCAAAAAATAAGAAGGGTCCAAATTACAGAGTGCTTTTAAAGTCAGTAAAGAATTTTAGAAATATTAGGGAGCCACTGGAGTTTTTTATTAAAAGTAGGTGGTAACATGATTAGATCATGTTACTTGTGTTACATGATCAGATCCTCCTTTTAGGAAGATAATTTTGATCGCTGAATAGTGGTTGAACTCAAGTAGGGAAACATTTAAAGAAGGGAGCCCAATTAGTTGGCTGTTAACAATAGTTCAAGTGTGCAGTGATGAGAGCCTGCAGTGGAATGTTGATGGTATCAGGGGAAAGAAGCAATCATATGCAAGAAATATTGTGAAGGTAAAATTAATAGGCCTTGGCAACAGATCACTGTTGGGAGAAGAGTAAGGTGCTGACTATGACACCTGGGAGGATGGTGGTTCCCCTAACAGTAATAGCGGAAGTATTTGGAAAAGGGGAAAGGAGTTCAGTGTTAGACATGTTGAGTTTAAGATGTCTATCAGACATCTAGCTTGAGATGTCCAGTAGTCAGTCGGAAATGTGAGACAAGATCAACAAGATCTGATCATCAAGATCACCCCATGAAGTAAGTAGCATGAGTATTATTTCCATTTTATGAAGACAAAAGGTTATATGATTGTACAAGTAGGAGTTAACTGAGACAATATTTGTACCCAGATCTCCTGAGTCCACTCCTGACATGCTGCCAATTATATAGAAACATGAAAATTCATGGTTTTTAAAAGTAGTAAAAACTTAATTTATACAAGCACTGGCATTTAGAAGAGCAGTTTTTCATTTTGTGTATTGAAGGGAGTGGTAACAAGTAAACCTGTCCTTAAAATTTTTAATATTTACCATTCATTGGTAGGAAGACTCCTCATTTCATTCCTTTTTCTGACAGCAGGAGGATGCCTTGGCCCAGCAGGCCTTTGAAGAGGCTCGGAGAAGGACACGTGAATTTGAAGACAGAGACCGGTCTCATAGGGAGGAAATGGAGGTGAGAGTTTCACAGCTGCTGGCAGTAACTGGTTAGTACTTTACCCCAAACTCCCAGGGTGGGTTTGAAATGTTTGTTGGTTGATGCATCAAAGACTTATTGGTGATTTATGTTGGGGGTTTTTATTTTTACTCCTGTTTTGAATTTAATTGAATCCTGAACCTGAATGCATGATGTAGTGGAAAAAAACTATACAAATTTAAGGTATTATATGAAAACTAGTACTTTATCTCATTGCTATTTGTCTTTGTCAGTAAAAATCTTTGTCTGCCACATGTTCTGTCTTCTCCAAGATTTGTGGCTTTAATGTCTACTTTAGTTATTTGAAAAAGTTACCTCTGCTTAAAATATCTTTAGGCCAGAGTGGAACTTTTGGGCAACAGTGTTACTTGGTGCTATTAATTTTGTTTTTTTGAAGATACTTTGAGGGGAGAAAACCCTGTGATGTAAAAAGAGAAAAAGCTTTGGCACTCAAGGGACCTCTACTGCTTACTGCCTCACAGACCATGGGCGAGTCATCTTCTGTCTTGTGGCTTCTATTTCATCTTTTGTGATTGAGGGAGTTGAACAAGATCATCTTTCAGGACTCATTCAGAATCATTTATATTATTCTGTTTGTTAATTTGTACCAGGAATGTTTAGTGCTTAGATTCTGAGAAAATAGATTTGTTGACCACCTCTTTGTATTTTGTTTGTCAGATACATTTGTAACTATTTTTATGAAAATTCTACACATGAAAATTTACTTTTACAAGATATATAAAGAATGACAATTTATTTTACCAAAAAATTTCTCAATTTACATAAAAATTGATTTCTTCTGTTACATTTAAATTTCATTTATATAAATTTTAACAAAAATACATTTCCTCGGACACTTGATATTTATCAGCTTTGTGACCCTAAGCAAGTCAACCCCAATTGCCTTGCCAAAAAAAAAAAATTATTTTTGTTGCATAAATAAGGTAGATGTGTGTTTAAAATGCATTAGATGACTAGCATTTGAAATTAGGCCAAACATATATCATTTTTATGACTGACAAGCAAATAAATCAAAATGGCATGTAATATTATATAGAAAGTTCCCAGGAAATTCATATTTCGACTTCTCTTTGTACCTAAGATGTGGGTGGAATGTAAATGATATGGAAAAAGAAATGCTTCATAATGTTTTCCTGAAAATTTTCCAGTCTTAGAAATTTTGGCCCCATTTTAAAAAATACATATTTTTATAACAGTGAACTTTCCTTTGAATTATGAATTGAATGCTAAATTCCAGGTACTGTGCTAGGTTCTGGGAACACAAAACTAAAACCAGAACCGTCCCTGTCCTAAGAAAGCTTCTGTTCTACTTGGAGAAGGGAAGGCCAGGTTATGGAAGAGAGCTAGATCAGTGACACCAGTGAGAAACCTTTGTACAAAGGCCACAACTGCTCTAAGAAATTTAAGAAAGGCAAGGTTATGAATGGTTGATAGGTTAGAGCCAGACTGCAAAAAGCTTTAAGTGAAAGGAACTTTCACTGCTTTGAGGCAGTATGGAGCCACTAAAAATGCTTAAGCAGGGGAATGGCATGATCTGACCCATGCCATGTGGCAGATTTATTGGAGAGGAATGGCAAAATAGGAAATGAGTCCATCATTATTGCATTTATTAACTGCTTATCATGTGCCAAGAATTAGGCTAATAAAAGTTAAAGCAATCTCTACTGTCCAAGTCCTTCTTTTCTAGTAGGTATACACATATTAAAAAAATATATGAGTTAGTTGTGAGAGAGGGGATACTAGCAGTCAAGAAGACTAACGGGCAGCTTCATATACATTGTAAAAGGTGGCATTTGTCTGAGTCTTAAAGGAAGCCAGAGAAAAATGCAGAGACAAAGATGAGGAAGAAGATTCCCTAAAAGAAAACACACACATACACACACACACACACACACACACACACACACACACACACACACCAAAGATGGAATAGAATATGTCTAGAACATTAAGAAAACCAGAGTGTCTGAATTTCAGTTTGGCAAGGGGAGCAGTATCTGTGTGTGTAAAATCTGCAGAGATAGGAAAGGGAAAAGTTGTAAAAGAGTTATAAGTACCACACAATTATTGATAAGTGATTCTTGAAGCAATGAGATCAATAAGGAGAGATAGTTACCAATAGTCCAAGTAAATGATAAGGAAGACTTGGATAGGAGTGTGGCCATATATGAATGGAAAAGAGAGGATAGTGGAGGTGGACTCAACAAGTCTTAGCAAGTTATTTAATGAGAGAAGAAAAGGAAAGGAAAGAATCAAGAATGAATCCAAATTTCTGAATTTAGGTATCTAGAAGGATATCAGTGTCCTCCATAGAATCAATCAGCACCTCCTATGTACCAGGCACTGTGCCAGGTGCTTGGCTAGAGCCACAAAGAATGAAATAACCCTTCTCCTATACAAAGGTTACATTCAAATAGGGTGTACCAGGAACATATAACAATACAGGCAGCACAAATATTAAGTGAATAAAGACAAATATATCCAGAGTAACTTCAGAGGGAGGGCTTCATGTAAAATATGGTGCCTCATCTACATCTAAAAGATAGAAAGGAACTCTGAAGGAAAGGGTGAATTCTAGGCATAAGGGGTAATCATTGCAAAGACACTGAATCACGAAATGGAGTACCTTTTATTTAAGTTCTATCTTATTGCTTGCTATCTTGCAGAGGGGGAGGTAAAAGAGGGAGGGAGAACATTTTGGAATACAAAATCTTACAGAAATAAATTTTGAAAACTTTTCATATATTTGGAAAAAACAAAATGCTATTGAAAATTTAAAAAAAATAAACATATAAATGGGGGAGGGAAAGAAATGGCGTGTCCTGTGTTAAGAACGGAGAGAAGACTACTTAAATTGTATTGCAAAGTGTGGCAAAGACTTTTTTAGTGGGAAGTAAATTATGAGTTTCACTTTGGATATTTTGAGTTTGCAGTAGCAATGGGGTATCTAAGTGGGGATTATTAGGATGCAGTTGGGTGAGAAAGCATTGAACATTGAACAGGTAGATGATGCAATGGGTAAAGCACCAGTGCTGAAGTTAGAAGGATCTGAGTTCAAATTTGGCCTTAGACACTTGACACTTGCTAGCTATGACCATAGGCAAGTCACTTACCTAATTGATTAAAAAAAAAAAATCACACACAAGGATGGATATTAGGAAGAATAGTGCTGGATATTTGTATTTGTGAATCATTTGCATAGAGATGATAATTGATCAAAGGAGAAAGTATATAGTTGTGTTTTTTTAAAACAGTCCTAGGAGAGAGCACAAAGGAGCATCTACATTTGAAATTTAGGAATATATGAGGAATCAACAAAAGAGTATTCAACTAGACCAGTAGAAATGGATCGTGGAAATCAAGAAAAGAAAGTATCAGCATCTCTGAGAGGAAAAGAACTTTAAAGGCCTTTTGAATCAATCCACAAATTTTCTTATCTTACCCATATTTGAAGAGGGATCCCTTTGAAAATATACTTGACAGATAGTCCTAGAACTTTTGTTTGAAAAGTTCCAGTAAGAAGGAATCCATTACCTCAAATAGTTTGGTTTTTTTTAAACATTTGGATAGGCTAATTCTAGAAAGTTTTCCCTTATGTCAAGCCTAAATTGATTATCTGTGCAACTTTCATTCAACTGTTCTTGTTTGTATTTTGGGATTATGGGGAGAAAGTCATTAAGCTCCATATTTGGATTTCAAAAATGGATTCAATTCTTGACTCTTCTACCAATTCCCTGGGTGACCATGTCCTTGTTATTTCTCCTTCCTTGGCTTCAGCTCCAAGTATCCAAATGAGGGAATTGGATTAGATGACATCTTAAAGTCTCTCATGGCTCTAAATCTATGTATGATCCTAAACTAATTCCTCTAACACTTAGCCCTTTAGATATTTAAGATACCTATCAGATTACCCTCTAAGTTTTCTTTAGGCTGCACATCCCCCGTTCTTTCAGCAGATTCTTAAGCAGCATGAACTCAAGATTCTTTCCATCCTGGTAACCCTTTTCTAGATGCTCTGGTTAATCAATGTCCATCCTAAATAAGTGTGAGTCCCAGATCAGCATAGGACACCAAATATGGTCTAATGTGGCAAAATACAAAAGAACCATAACTCTTTTATTCCTAGATATTATGTTATTCTTGATGTATACTACTTGATTATGTTAATTTTCTTGAGTGCTATATCACACTGTGTCTAATTGAACTTAGAGTCCACTAAAACTCCCAGTTCCTTTTCAAGTGAACTACAAATTTATCCACTCATCAGCACTTACAAAATTGATTTTTAAAATTCAAATTAAGGCTTTATTTTCTTCACTATTCAAGAATTCATCAGTGTATAATCCCTGACTTAGAACCAAAGCTCCAGGTTTAAAAAGATTAGGTTTGATCTTGGGGAAAGTATCTCTTTAAAAAAAAAAATCTTCCCTTTCTTCAAGCACCCACCAAAGATCTCTTCTCTGAGAATTTAAATTTATACCATATGGATATAGGTCCCTACCAAAAAAGTAAAAGCTCAGCCAAAACTCAAGACTAAAAATATATAGCATCTAGGACAAATTTTATGTCATCCAACTTTTTTCACAAAGGAAAAGCCCAATTCCCCAGGAACCTTTGTTCCTTCAGACTTAACAATAATATTTGTGATTAAGGTCTCCTTGGAAAGGGAAAACACTTAAGAGTCACTTCTGTCCCTAAGCCCCCTCTTAGTCCATTTAGAAATGGCTGAATAAACTGTGGTATTTGAACATTGAAATGTTATTATGTACCAAGAAATTATAGCTAATGATGAATTCATAGAAACCTAGGAAAGATTTATGACTGAGAGAATAAAATAAGCAGTCAGAAGAATGCTGTCTATACACAGTGACGAGATCACCAAAAAGAAACTGTCTTTCTTGATGTCCTAATTCTGCCGAGAGCATCACCATTCCTCCAGTCATTCAGATTCACAACTTGTAAGAGTTATCCTTTATCTAATAATGATGATTGTTGGAGGGGATGTGGGAAAACTGGGACATTGATACATTGTTGGTGGAGTTGTGAATGAATCCAACCATTTTGGAGAGTAGTTTGGAACTATGCTCAAAAAGTTATCAAACTGTGCATACCCTTTGATCCAGCAGTGTTACTATTGGGCTTACATCCCAAAGAGATCATAAAGAAGGGAAAGGGACCTGTATGTGCACGAATGTTTGTGGCAGCCCTTTTTGTAGTGGCTAGAAACTGGAAACTGAATGGATGCCCATCAGTTGGAGAATGGCTGAATAAATTGTAGTATATGAATACTATGGAATATTACTGTTCTGTAAGAAATGACCAACAGGATGATTTCAGAAAGGCCTGGAGAGACTTACACGAACTGATGCTAAGTGAAATGAGCAGAACCAGGAGATCATTATATACTTCAACAACAATATTATATGATGACCAGTTCTGATGGACCTGGCCATCCTCAGCAACGAGATCAACCAAATCATTTCCAATGGAGCAGTAATGAACTGAACCAGCTACGCCCAGAGAAAGAACTCTGGGAGATGACTAAAAATCATTACATCGAATTCCCAATCTCTATATCTATGCCCACCTACATTTTTGATTCCCTTCACAAGCTAATTGTACAATATTTCAGAGTCTGATTCTTTTTGTACAGCAAAATAACGTTGTGATCATGTATACTTATTGTGTATCTAATTTATATTTTAATGTATTTAACATCTACTGGTCATCCTGCCATCTGGGGGAGGGGGTGGGGGGGTAAGAGGTAAAAAATTGGAACAAGAGGTTTGGCAATTGTTAATGCTGTAAAGTTACCCATGCATATAACCTGTAAATAAAAGGCTATTAAATAAAAAAAAAGAAACTAAAGTAAGAATAATAAAAGGGAAGTTCTAATAAAATTCAATCTACTATAAAAAAAAAGAGTTATCCTTTATCTAATCAGTCGCTAATTTTTATCATTTTCACTTCAAAATACCTTAAATTCGTCAGATAAACTTGTTTTAGTAAACATTTTTTAAACACCTACTCTGGGCTGGGTTTTTGTTCATCTTTCATTTTTAAAGAGGACTAATGACATCCCAAAATGATTTTTAAAAAAAAAAATTTTATAGCTTTTTATTGACAACATATGCCTGGGTAATTTTTCAACATTGTCTCTTGCATTCACTTCTGTTCCAACTTTTCCCTTCCCTCCCTCCACCCCCTCCCTTAGATGGCAGGCAGTCTCATACATGTTAAACATATTAAAATATATCTTAGATACAGTATATGTGTGCAGATCCATACAGTTATCTTTTTGCACAAGAAAAATTGGATTCAGAAGGAAAAAATAACCTGGGAAGAAAAACAAAAATGCAAATAGTCCTCATTCATTTCCCAGTGTTCTTTCTCTGGGTGTAGTTGATTCTGTCCATCACTGATCAATTGGAACTGAATTGGATCTTTGTCGAACAAAATGATATTTTTACTTGTTCATGATTTGAATTTAAGGGAGGCAGTTGCATTAAATACTCAGCCTCACTTTCTCCTCCAAAGTCCTCAAAGTCCCGTGGCAAGACAAAAATCAAGAAGATTGGAGGTGGCCCAGGGTGGAGTAGATAACGCTAGTTTTTAGTGTCTGACCAGACTTTAACTACTCCACAGCACCTGAGTCAACCTCCTTCTTGACTATTGGGACAAATTTTCTCACATATGCCCCGCATTCAATTGGCTAAAGTCTTCACATGTTTGCAGGAGTCACCGCTGCCATGCTCTCCCCTACCAAGTCACCAAAGCATTTGAGATTTGTCAGTTACTCTCAACCTGATTTTATAGCCTGTCTGCCAAGACAATTTTAGTCAGGGTTGGCCACTATGCATGCTGCAACTTCTTGGAGCCATTGTGATAGTTGCATGACAGGTGTGCATCTACAGGTGTAGATGAGCAGCCCTGAAAAGAGTTCCTCTCTTTATCCCATTGAGGGGAAGGCAAGGTGGGAAGAGTTATAAACTATGCTGTTTAAAATGGATTATTATTTTTTATTCTACTTCCACACCCTTCACTTTAGATAAGGAAAGTAAAAATTAGGCTATTTCAGAACCTGAATTGAATCTCTTACAGACTCTGGGAGTGTGTTTGGTAGAAAGTTGGAGGAAGTTGTAGAGTTGTATGTTTTTGTGTAGTTAAATTTTTATGTCAACTTGTTTTCATATCAATTTGTCAGAATACTGATTCTGAATGTATTACTATGCTTTCATCCTTTTTGCTTCCCAGAAGGAAGCAAAATTAAAATGGAGTACAATTTTTTTTTTATTTGAATATTCCAATTAAGATTTGCCTTCATGGGTAGACACATAATACTGAAAGAAGCATTAGAGATTATATACTCTGTACTCTTTATTTTATAGATAAGGAAGTTGGGGCCCAGAGGACAGTGTTTTTCTAAAGATCTCAAAGCAGTCTAGAGCCTGAGATAGAACCTAGAACTTCTTGTCTCCTGACTATAGGCTCTTTGCTTTCCTACTGTACCACACTCTGCTTCAAAAGGTATTTGTAATCACTACCCAAAGAGATGTACTATAAACAATAACTTCCTAGGAGCCCTGTGAGAGAAACTAGGATTATTTTGCCTGTAAAAGAGAAGGCTAAAGAGATTTAATAAGGTCTAAGTGGGTGGTCCCTGTTGCCTGGTTAGAGGGAAACACAAAGTGGCAATACTAAAATCAACAATCCTACTCAGAGTCTGGGATGTCCCTGATAAGAATTACTTAAATACTGGGAAAAGAAACTGAACTGATCAAATTAATGTGTTTGGGGAAACTCATTAGGCAAGTGGGCAGAGGGCCTGCTTAGAATCAGGAAGATGGAGATTCTGCCAAAGACACTGACTGTAAGGTACATTGTGTAAGTCACTTTACCCCACATGCAGAATAGAAATGATAATAATAGCCTGTGTTTCTGGATTGTTGCAAGGATCAAATGAGATCATGTATGTCAAAAACCTAAAAGTATCTGTGTCAGCTATTAGTCCTGCCTGGCTGTGCTTTTACTCATCCAAGACAGATCATTTAGAATTCATAAACTTAAGTTTATCTCTTTGCAAAATATGGAAAATATTTAATTCCTTTACTTTAAGTATCAAATAGACCATATCTGTATTGCTTTTCTGCTGAATTTCTGCAGTTAAATTTTCTTTCTTTCTTAAGAAATATCATGAACTTACCCTATTGGAAAACAATGGCTTGACTTGGCAAATAAGGGATACTTTCTGCAGTAGAAGGAATAAACATGATTTACTCTGGGAACCTTGGTTAAATTACTGTTAAATCATTGGCATGCGGGAAAATGATTTGCAGAGCAGTGGAATAAAAAGTCCCGGAGTTCTATTTCTGTGTACTCCTGCATTTCCACCCATATTTGGCTCCCAATGCCCCTTAGTTTTCCAAAAGAATTAACTCCTCTGTGATGATGTTAGTTGTGAAGAGAATAAAGGCTTCCCTGCCTTTAACCCTAATTGAAATAATAGAGGCTTAAATTGTTCTCTCCTAACAAGTCTGAGATTTTCATTTTGGTTCCAGTTTTATTTTACTTTTCTGGATTTGTCTGTAGTCACTTTAACCTGACTAACTTTGTATAAAGAATATTTTCTCATACCGTGGTAGACATGATGATTTAAAATATGAAAAATTTAATTCTGTTCAGTAAAAATCTTAGCTATTACATTTTCCTAATTTATATGATTAAGTTTTTGAACTTTGATAATATTATCATAAGGTTCAGTATTTAGGAACTGTAATTTGGCACTTAAAATAAATTTAATTCATATAATTTAGAATCTTTTGAAAACTGTATTTCATCTCTTATGTGTCAGGTTATGGAATTTAAATTATGTCAACTGTATCAGGGTCACTACTTAAACCTGAATGCTTCATCTTAGAAGATGGAGAACTTATAATTTTAAAGTTTAATGGGGACTGGTACTTTTTTAAAATATAAAATAATTAGTGATGTTGGACTTTCAGGTTTTGACATAGGCCTCTTCAGTGTTAAAAGGTAATTCATGACTTAAAATATCTGTTTAAAATTAGAAAGAATTTAAGACACTAGTAATTGAAATGACTTTAATGGAGACCAGATTGTGTAGTTCAATGGGGGAAAAAATCCTTGCAATATTCCACCACCCAGCTTCTGTCCCAGGAACGGGCGCCAGCTTTGGTCTTTGGAAACATTCATCCACTGTTGGGCAGCATATGAAAATAATCACATGTAGTTGGGTCTGTCTTTAAACATTTCTTTCCTCAGTAAAGTTTCATGCTTATCCTTCAGATCTCTATGTAGATACTTTCCCCACCATAACAAATAGGTAAAGTACTGCCAAAGAATGATTCCTAGTTGAATATTTCAAATAATCTGCACTGAGGTATGGGGCCAGAAAATGGGGAAATAGAGAAAGTGCCAGAAATGATGGGCAATTGATTGTGTTTAAGGAAAGATAGTTTGAACAACTGAAAATAAAATTATTCCAGTAGCTGTTTTTAAAGAGATTATATATGTTTACATGTTTGTTTTAATTGGTTTTTACACCAATCAACACTTTAAATAAATTGATTCTACTGTGAAAGAATGTTTATGCTAATATAAGATCTACCTTGTTACCCAAGCAGCAGGGAGATTTTCTATGCTTTGTAATCTGTAACTAATCAGATATTTTAATTTAATTTTCTCTATAAGGTTTGATGGAAAAATTACCCAAATTTTCAAATGTGAGGTACTTACAAGTATGTACCAGCATTAGTATAAGTGAGCCAATGTGTGTTCTGATGTGTGCTTATGTAAAAATGATAGCAAAGTCCTTAAAACTACTTGGTATAGTGAGACTGGTGCCAGATGATATCACTTATACTTGGAAAGATAACTCAAAATTTACTATAAGAGTTTAAAACGTAAAATTAAAATCTATTTTCCCCAAAAGTTACTCAAGACATTGCAATTCTAAAAAGAAGGCTCTCTAAGGACTTAGCAGAGATTGTGTTCTGATTATAAAAATGGTGTTTTAATTCCTTTAACATACCTGAATGTGTGATAACCTAAATTTACAGAACAAGGACACTCAGAAAAAAATATTAAATGATATCTAATGTTGAATGCCCTCCAAATTTTCTCATCCATAAATTCAGTATAATAAAAATTATAAAACATTTTGAATTTCGAGCACTTTTTTTTTTTTGCAAAATGCATTCATAACATTTATTTCATTCCACCTGTGATCACATCAGTGTAGATATTAATCCCTTCACCGAAGCTCTTCAAAATCCATTCTCTCTGCCTTGGCCCCTCCTTCTCCAATCTATCTGCCACCGATGACAAGGTAATTTTCTTAAAAGACAGGTCTCACCATGTCATTCTTTCTACTCAGTAAACTTCATTGGCTGTTTTGCACTTAAACCTTTCTTAACAATCTTGCCCCGAACTATCTTCCTAGCCTTGTTCATGTGCTGGCTGTCCCCTCCTCATCAAAAGTTTATTCCTTCTTCATTCTGCCTCTTAGCATCCTTTTTTCCCTTTAAGACTTAGCTAAAGCATCACATTTTGCATAAAGCATCACCTTTTACGTGAAACTTTGACTAATTTCTCCAACACTATTATAATGCCTTCCATCCTAAAAATATCTTGTATTTATTTTGTATATAATCAACATAAATTAATTTAAATACACAATGCTATTTAATTTAAGCACACATGCTAATGAGTCAATAAATGGATGCTTATATTTTTGACATTCATATGAAAAACTGTTCTTTATTTATAACACACAACCATGCTACTAATGTCAAGAACAGTTGATATATACAGTATCAGCCATGTCCAGAAATATATGTCTCATTGTACATATTTCATCTATCATTTCCCAGTCCCAATAAGGGATATCTACCCAACAATTATTGATCAAATACTTCCAATGGTTCATGGGACATGTAATCATCAAGTGGCTCCAATGATCAGTGAGGTTACAAGAACAAAAAAAAAAAATTGAACAGTCCCTATTCACAAAGGTATCTGTTTCATTCTTATCTTTATATATATTCTTGTCTTTATATATTTCTTATTCAGGACCTGGCACATAGCAAGTATTTAATAAATAGAGTGACTTATTGCTCATTGGAACTTCCAGTCAAGGAAATCACAAATCATTTTTTTGTATTTGGGTTTACCAACTTGGTTTCAGCATCTACAAATTTAGCTGAATCTCTAAACTCATGAAACAAGGTAGTTTGTTTTTTTTTTTTTAATGTGAAAAAATGTTACGAGAAAAGGTATGTAATACACTGAAAAACATTTGCAGAGTCCTTAACTAAAGTATATATTGGAATAAAGGCAAATATTTCACCATAGAGTATTTGTTTGGCAAGTGCTACCAAAACAAATTAACCTAAAAAATATCTGAAAAGCTTAACCTCCAAAAGATTCCATATGCCAACATTTTTTCTACATTAAGGTTTGCTGTGTCATAGCAAAATGATTTTTTAAGTTGTAGAATTTAAAGTTGTTATACAGTTTTCTTTTATAAAACCTGTCAAATTTAGTGACCTTTTAAATGGCATAACTGGCTATCAGTAGCATGCTACCTAGCAGGTTTTTTTAATATGCATATTTATCTGTCATTTCAGTATATATTTTTAAAAGTATTTATTGATCTGTTTCTAGATACCCTTCCATTTCCCAACATATACATCTTCCTCCATCCAAAGAACCTTTCCCTGTAACAAAAAAGAAAACGGGTAGAAAAAATAGTTAAGGAATATGACTAACCCCTCAATTGAATCTGACAGTATATGCCATGTTTCATGCAAAATAAAGTTACCCACAAAGAAGGGAGAAAAGGTTTTTTCATCTCCTCTTCAGAGCCAAACTTGGTAAACTTTAATTATTACCTAGCAATAAAACAATTCTTTTACATTCCCTAACTGATTCACCATCCCAGTCACCACTGTACCTTTTCCAAACCTTTTTATCTTTCCTCAAATTTCCCATGTCTCACCCTTCGCCTACCTTCTTAGCTGACCTTGCCTCATACTTCACTGAAAAAGAAATGAGATCATTTTCCAAGAGCTCCACTTGCCCCTTTCTTATCTTACCTCATACAGATTCCTTCTGCCACTTTATTCTCCTTCACTCCGTCAATCTTGAAAGGATGACCCTTCTCCTTCCCAAAGCAAACCCTTCTATATTCATGAGTGTTTCTCTTCTGTTGATCTTTTCCAGTAGATCATCTCTATTATCCCCATTCTCATTTAGCTTCAGTTTCTCACTGTCTGCTGTGTGCCTCTCATCTGTCCATAAACTTGAATTCCTCATCCTCAGAAAATCTTCCCTTGATCCACTCATCTCCACTAGCTAATACCTTATATCTCTTCCTTTTGTGGAATCCATCTACACTTTATGGCTCCTCTTTATTCTTAACCCTCTACAGTCTGATATGGGATTTGACCAGTTAACTCAATGCACTGAGTTAGGAATGGATTTTCTTATTCAAAGGATGGCAAGAAACCGATGTCATTGGATCAAAGAGTATGTACAAAGTGTAAGAAGACTGAAAAGATGGAGGGGCAGGTGGGAGTTATGAAGGGCTTTGTATGCCAAATATTATAGTTTATATTTCATCCTGGAGGTAAGAGGAAGCCATTATAATCCTACAATCATGACTTCACAATTATAATTTCCATCTGTCTGGCCATTCACCAATTATATAATCATTTTCTTTGTGTTCATTTGGAGTTTTCACAAAAAAGTGCTGCTGTAAATATTTTGGTGTTTCTTTGACCTTCTTTGAGTATATGCCTCTTGCTGAGATCACTACATCAGAATGAAATATGTACAGAACAAAGGTAAAAGGCTGGAGAAGAATCTATTATGCTTCCTTCAGCTGAAGTTTAAAAAAAAATAAACAGGGGTAGTGATCCTAATCTCAGATCAAGCAAAGGCAAAAATAGATTTAATTAAAAGAAATAAGGAAGGAAACTACATTTTGCTAAAGATTGCCACAGATAATGAATATCAACACTAAACATATATGCACCAAGTGATATGGCATCCAAATTCCTATAGAAGTTAAGAAAGCTGCAAGAAGAAATAGACAGCAAAATTATAATACTGGGGGGTCTTAACCTTCCTTTATCAGAACTAGATAAAGTGAATCATAAAATAAACAAGAAAGAAGTTAAAGAGGTAAATAGAATTTTAGAAAAGTTAGATATGATAGACTTTTGGAGAAAATTGAATGGGGACAGAAAGGAATATACTTTTTTCTCAGTAGTACATGGAACCTACACAAAAATTGATAATGTATTAGGGCATAAAAAACTTAAAATCAAACGCAGAAAGGCAGAAATAGTAAATGCATCTTTTTCAGATCAGGATGCAATAAAAAGTTGCATGTAATAAAGAACCAGAAAAAGATAGACCAAAAATTAATTGGAAACTGAATAACGGAATCCTAAAGAATGAGTGAAACAACACATTTATAGAAACAATCGATAATTTCACCCAAGACAATGACAGTAATGAGACAACATCCCTAAATTAGTGGGATGTAGCCAAAGTAGTTTTTAGGGGAAATTTTATATCTCTAGATGCTAACTTGAATAAAATAGAGAAAGAAAGAGAATGAACATGTAACTAAGAAAGCTAGGAAAAGAACAAACTAAAAGCCCCCAATTAAATACCAAATTTGAAATCCTAAAAATTAAAGGGGAGGTTAATAAAATTGAAAGTAAGAAAGTGATTGAACTAATAAATGAAAATAAGTTGGTTTTATGGGGAAAAAACAACAAAATAGATAACTTTTAGTTAATTTGATTAGAAAAAGGAAAGAAGAAAATCAAATTGCCAATATCAAAAATGAAAAGGGTGAACTTTGCACCAATGAAGAGGAAATTAAAACAATAATTAGGAGCTATTTTGCCCAACTGTATGACAATAAATCTGATAATCTAAGTGAACTGGATGAATACTTACAAAAATATAGATTGTCCAAATTAACAGAGATGAGATCACTCACTACTTCACAGAGTCTAAACATTTGTTCTTGTTCTTGTTCAGTAGTGTCCAGCTCCTCTTGATCCTATGGGACCATAGCTGTCTATTAGGTTTTCTTGGCAAAGATACTAGTGTGGTTTGTCATTTCCTTCTCCAGTGGCTCCTTTTATCAGACAATCAGGAATTAAGTGACTTGCCCAGAATCACACAGCTAGTAAGTTTGTGAAGCAGGATTTAGATTCTGGGTTTCCTAACCTTAGACCCAGCGTTATATCCACTGAGCTACCAACTGCCTCATGAACATTTTAGTTACTTCCAAATTGCTTTTCACAATGATTAGACTACTTCACAATTCTACCAACAGTGCATATACAGTTTCTGTCTTTCCGCATTTTTGATCTTCACTAGTATTTTATTTTATAATTTTTGCAGTTTTCTGAGTATGAAGTAGAGCTCAATATTGTTTTCATTTTCATTCTTTTATTAAGGATTTGGACCTCTTTTTTGGAAAACAATTAATATCCATTAGGGAATGACTAAACATTTTGTATTACTTCCTTATATATATCTTGTGTATCAAACAAAGGTAACAGTTTAACAAAAAATGAAAAACTAACTGTTTTTCAAAGGAATTTTGTATTTTGGCAAGAACACTTTCTAAGCAGGTACATGGAAATTTTTTTATAACTAATATGATTTGTTGCCTAAAATGATATAAGCACGTTACCTAAAATGATCCTCATATCTATACAACTTAAACTTGAAAACAGAATTTTCTAACATTAAAATCTTCCAAATGAAGAATTTCTGTGGCTATAACTATTTGTTAATATACATGTGTGTGTAAATTTAACACCTTCAGATTTTGTTTTCTATGAATTCAATCATGTTCAACTCTTCATGACATCATTTGGGGGTTTTCTTGACAAAGATTCCAGAGTGGTTTCCCATTTCTTCTCAAGCTTATTTTTCAGATGAAGAAAGTGAGGCAAACAGGTTAAGTGGCTTGCCCTGGGTCACATTGCTAATTAGTATATAAGGCTGGATTTGAACTTGGGAGGGTAAGTCTTCCTGATTCCAAACTAAGTGCTCTATCCACTGCCATCAAGTTACCTTAACCTTCCTATTAATTCTAAGAAGAAGTGACTTATTAAGGAAAGATGTGTAATGGGCTGAAACTGAGTTGATGCACTGAGGTCCAGCACTTAAGGCTAATTACCAATTGGACAATACTCTATTAGCATATGCTTGGAGAAAGAATGGCCCTGCCCGCTACTCTGTGCAGGTTTGATCTGTTGGTGGATAGAGAGATTGAGGAGGATTTAGAGGGTAGAGTAGGACTAGCCGGAGTGGGAGAAGAAAGAGGAGATTCCTGTCAGCAAGCTCTCCTCTCCCTTTGATAAAGAATAAAAATCAAGTTCTTTAGCTTATCCTGATTCCGGCTGATTTTAAAGTATCCAGGGTGCTAACACGGTCTTCACAAAGATGAAAATTTATCAGCTATGAGAACTACTCAAATAAAGTATTGAAATAAAATGAACTCTGAACCATATATTTTTACATAATTAACAAATATATATGTATATATACACACACACATACATACATGTTGGGAGTTTGTATTTAATTTTTTTTTCTAGTGGAAGTGAGTTATCAAAATAATATTTTGGATTTCTGAAGGCAAGTATCTAACAGCCAATATTGGGAATATCTATCGTAAAAAAGTTATTCATAAAATGTCCACATTAGGAAGGATTTTAGTGATCATCTGGTTCAATGTATTTTCTCTTTTTTTTTAAATTTTTAATAGCTTTTTATTTACAACTTATATGCATGGGTAATTTTACAGCATTGACAATTGCCAACCTTTTGTTCCAATTTTTCCCCTCCTTCCCCCCACCCTCTCCCCTAGATGGCAGGGTGACCAATACATGTTAAATATAGTAAAGTATAAATTAAATACAAAATAAGTATACATGACCAAACTGTTATTTTGCTGTACAAAAAGAATCGGACTCTGAAGTATTGTACAATTAGCCTGTGAAGGAAATCAAAAAATGCAGGCAGACAAAAATAGAGGGATTGGGAATTCAATGTAATGGTTCTTAGTCATCTCCCAGAGTTTTTTCGCTGGGTGTAGCTGGTTCAATCAATGTATTTTCATCTTAGAGTTGAAAGTATCAGGAAAATGACTTGTCCAAAGTCATTTAATAAAGATTTAAGTAGCTACTGTGTGCTAAGCACTGAGGATACAAATGTGAATAAGAAAGACACTCCCTATCCTTAAGAAGCTTATAATCTAACTGGGGAAGACAGTTCACAAAAGGAAGCTGAAAAGGAGGTAGGGACAGAGAATTAGAAAAGAAGGTACATGGGCAGAACAGGGTAGAGTCTAGTCCAAGGATTACAAACTGATGGGCAATGAAGAAAATGAATGGCTTTGGGAATCTTCATTAATTGGAGACTTTGGAAGAAGTTCCTTGTTTTGTCTTCCAGTCTCCAGTCAGAGGGGCACAGGGCACTCTGGGTGCTGATGAGGTGTACCAAAGCTAATGCAATCACAGCAAGTTAATAGCATTGTAACAAAAAAAAAAAAATCATGTAGAAATAATTTTGTGCTTATATTGATCTTATACACATACCCCTAACCTGAATAGACTTCCCTGAAAGCCATTTCACAAAGTCATGATTATTGATGCTTATTTATGGACTAAAATCATCATCCATAATTTTTTTTTCAGAGGGAGTGTCCAGCAGACCTGTGATTTCAACTGTGTAAGGAACTCCCAGGTTGGAAACTTCCTCCACCAAGCAGATTGTCATCTGTAGCTTGTACTTTTAGCCTCACATCTTACTGTCTGTTAATTTCACTTATCAAATGATGGGGTTAACCTCTAAGTTCCCTTCTAGCTCTAAATTTGTGGGACAGTCCATTATTCTTATATAAATGAAGATAACAATAAGCATTTACCTATAACTTTAATAGTTATGTTAGCACTGAAAGATTGAAATGACTTGAACTCAGGTCTTAATTCCAAGTCTAGCTCTCCTCTACCACTGCCTTATCTCTCACCTCATCATCATAATAGCTCTCATGCCTTGAGGTTAGAAAAATATTTCCTCTCTGTGGGAAGGAAGGGTTCTTTGATGAATCTGTATCTCCTTGTTAGGGTTATAACCCTCACAGATACAGGTCACAGCTCATTCACCATCTTCTGAGCCTGTGCTGTTCTTGTGCATATTCTTCTGTAAATTCTCAAGGGCCTGCTATTAGAAACCTTCTTCTGAACATTGTAATATTTCTGGGATATCATTATAGCACTTGAACTGCCTGTTATCTCCCACTCTAAATACATGACTAGCTCATCTCTTACTTATGCTATATATAATAAGCACTATCTAGAAAAGGTTCTTTTTCAGGTTCATTAACCCCCAGATTTATACTATTATACATACTTTCTATTCCCACAAAATTTGGAACAGGACACTTGAAATAAATTTGCTTAGAATATAGAATATTGCCCTGAGAATCTGTAGTTTGGGATTCAGATCCTAGCTTTGACATTTATAAGTTTTGTGACCTTGGACAAATCACATTCTCCATAAACATCTTTAGAATAAAGATGGTACATACTTACCTCATGAGTGTTGTGAAGAAAATATTTTATAGATCTTAAAATACTAGAGAAATGTTAGTTAAGCTCAATCTCCCCATTTAAGTCAAAAGGAAGAATTAATATTAAGGAAATGATGTTACTGATGTCCCTATGAGAGCCACCTTACTTTATATATCCATTTTGTATCTGTGCATCTGGCTCTGATTTGATTGGTTTTAAGAGAGCATTTGATTTTATTTCCTAAACTACCTCCTATGAGACAGGGTCCTAAAGGTGATTAATTCCATTTTTACCTATAAAACTTTTTTCCTCCTGTAATTAAGGATATGCTAGAAAGCAGAAGTGGTCTTTATATTGGAGACAGAATAACCAGAAAAAAGTGCTTGCTCTGCCGAGTCCTCTTTGTGAGCACAGCTCAGCAGTATGTGCGGAGACTATTTTTGTAATAGAAACAGGCGCGAGTCTGTGTGTGGTTTTTGTGTTTGTTTTTTGTGTATTTCTGGAGCCTTAAATTCTATGTGTTCCAAGAAAAATCTCTTATTCTCTATTTATTTTAACCCCCTACAGAGTTCTGTTTTTTAAATTGCTGAACTATGCTAGAGGACATGTTATGAAAAATGTGGACCATATGAAAGTTCCTATCTGTGGTGGGCCTCTCCTAGAGGTCAGGCTAGGGAGATGAGAGAGGAAGTCAGACAGAGAGTTAATGGGATGTAATGACTAGAGACTGCTCTAGAGGAATATGGTCTAGGCGGAAGAAAGCATGTCTGCCTTATATTCCTTCTGAGAAACAAAGGCTGTGTTAGGTCCTATCTCAGAGGTCAGATTTTGTTGTGTATGCATTAATCTTTTTAATTAATTAGAATAGGAATTTCATCTTCCTAATCGAAATCAATTTTTTTAATATTAGAAATTCACAATAGGAAGAATACTGGATATGAATTCAGAAAACCTGCGTTTGAATTTCAGTTCTACTGATTACTTTGTGTGTGATTTTGGACAAGGCTCTAGGCCTCATTACCCCCTTCCTAACATTACCAAATTGGATTGAATGATCTCCAAAGTTTCTTTCAAGTCTAAATCCTATAATTCTTTAGGAGGAAACAAAGTTCATATATAAATGCTGAGGGGGAAAATGCCCTATTGTTTTGTTTCTCCAGATAGCTAGTTAAGAGAGTTTTGATGAGAATGTTATATAGTTTAATAAGCATGTTGATCATTGGCTGCTTGTTAGGCTGGTAAAGATTTTTCTCATCTGCCTTTTTCTGTAGCCTAGCTTTATCACCATAATAAAAAAATTATTACCCATATTTTATTTGCAGAACATTTTCCTGATGGCTATAGCGTATATAAAACATTATCCACATTTTATAGATAAGGAACAGAAGCAGAAAGAAGCTAACTATTGCCCCCAGAGATACATGGTTATCAGAGGCAACATTAACTTTCTCTTAAAGACAATATTCTTCTAGTCACTCAAACTCAAAACTGAGAAGTTATTCTTGACTTTTCACTTTGATTCACCACCCAAATCTGGTCAATCCAGTCTCCATGACAATATCAGCACTCAGGTGACTAGCTATCATTTCAATTCTGATCTTCATTACCTCTTTTTGCTGTAAGGATCCCAATTGATGTCTTTGCAGTTAACTCTCCATTCACCAATCCATGTTCTATACTGTTGCCAAATTAATATCCCTAAAGCTCAGGGCTGACCATGGATTGCTCTTTCATACCTCTAGGAAGGGATTCTTTTTTTAAAAAAAAATTTTAATAGCTTCTTATTTTCAAAATATATGCAAAGATAGTTTTCAGCATTCATCCTTGCCAAACCTTGCATTCCAAAATGTTTTTCCCTCTCTTCCCTCCCTCCCCTAGGCAGCAAGTAATCCAATATATGTTAAACATGTGCAGTTCTTCTATACATATTTCCACAATCATGTTGCACAAGAAAAATCAGATCAAAAAGGAAAAAATGAGAAAGAAGCAAAAAACAAGCAAACAGCAATAAAAAAGGTGAAAATACTATGTTGTAATCCACATTCAGTCCCTATAGTCCTCTTTCTAGATACAGATGGCTCTCTCCATCACGTCTATTGGAATTGCCCTGAATCACCCTACTGTTCAAAAGGGCCACATCCATCAGAATTAATCATTACATAATCTTTCTGTTGCCATGTACAATGATCTCCTGGTTCTTCTCACTTCACTCAGCATCAGTTCATGTAAGTCTCCCTAGGCCTCTCTGAAATCATCCTGCTGATCATTTCTTATAGAACAATAATATTCCATAACAATTATATACAAGAAATTAGCCATTCTGCAACTGATGGGCATCCACTCAATTTAGAAAGGAATTCTTAATGGGTTCTGGGCCCTGAACTCCTTTGGCTCTAAGGTGAGGCCTGTGCCCCTTAGCAGAACAGTGTGTTTAAAATGTATGATTATAGGGAAAGTAGGGGAAGAAGAGGTAATAATTATTTAGTGCCTATTATGTGTCAGACTCTGTTTTTACAAATATCATCTCATTTGATCCTCACAACAATTCTGCACTTTACAGGTGAAGAAACTGAGGGAAAACAAAGATAAAGGAACTTGCCCAGAACCATATAACTAGCAAGTGTCTGAGGATAAATTTAAATTGAGATCTTTCTGGCCAAGGTCCAGTGCTTTAGCAGCCCTGCCACCTGCTTCTAATATCTAGAATGACAAAGGAAGCCAATTATTCTGAAATACAGTTGCCAAAATATATTTTTAGACAAGTTCACAAACCTTAGGTGAAGACTCCCTGCTCTAGGATAAAACTCTCCTATCTGGCATTTTATGCCAGTCATGTCTAACCCCAGCCTGTCTTTCCAGACTTATTACACATTAGATGAACGACATATAATGTGTAATGTTCTAAATTCCAGCCAAATTTTCCTATTTGCTATTTCTAATTTGTAGCATTCCACCTCCCACCTCCATGTCTTTGTCTAGGCTGCCCTTGATATCTGGAATATTCTTTCCTCCTCACTTCTGCCTCTTGAGGCCCTAGCTTCTTTCAGAGCTTCCATCAAGTGATCACCATCTATTAAGACCCTTTCATGACTCTTGGGTCCCAGTTATTCTTCCCATCCAATATCCAACAAAGTTGGGGATTTATTTTATATTTACTTATCTGCATCATGTTTTCCTCTTTAAGTTTTTAGGAGGCAGAAACACATTTCCTATTGTCTTTGTATACCCAGTGCCTGACACATAATAGGCTCTTTTTAAAAAAAAAATAAATGTTGACAAGATTAAATTAGAACTTCCTGGCCAGTATAAAAGTTTGCATATTTACTTATGTAATGTGAAAGATGATATTAAAAAGTGCTGTGTTTTAAAATGATATCCTCATTTTATCTTTAAAAATATTTAGTGCTGTAAATTAGCCTTTTGTTTTAATCTGTTGACTTTGATTTTACTTTTTGATGAATTTTCTAATTTTTGATCATCATTCATTTCTAAAACAATAATTCTTAGAATCACTGCCTCTGTTTCTTTAGCCTTTAGCAGTCGTTGCAATTAGAAGTTATTGATTAGGCTTAGAAACAATGTGAGTTGCAACCTAGAGGCAGTTATGGTCTATTAAAAAAATGCCAGACCCAGAGTCAGAAGACCCAGGTTCAGACACATAGACTTGACTCCTCCACATTAGTTTCTTATTGGCAAAATAATAATAAAACCACTATTTCCTACCTCACAGGTTGTTTTGAAGAAAGGGTTTTGTAGACACTAAGGTACTTTGTAAACAGCACTTTATTTTTATTATTTATTATTATCAAAAGTTTCTCTTTCCCTGAGATCTAGAATCTAGCTTACATTTCCCTGGGTCCTTTCTGGTGCTAAAATTCTACACTTCTTTAATAACAATTTTCCTTCATTTTAGTCTCCTTTAGAAAACTAAATGTTTAAAAATGTTCAGTAATTTAACTTAATAAAATGGGAGACCAGTCAGATAATTTTCATTGATTCAGAGGCCTGTGTCTTTAGTTATTTACTCTACTTTGCCTTTGCTATCAGGGTAATAGCCTTAGAAAGTGGTATCATTTAGATTCATCCAGTCTTTCATCATCCAAGTCTCACCTTTTTTAGGTTGACAGAAATAGAAATCATTTATAACTTCAAAATCATCCAGGGATATGATACCATTCCTCTTCTGTACTACCTTGCTGCCCAAAAGGAGTAACCTGTATTGAGATGTCTATATAAGCTAATAAAATCAATGATACCCCCCCATCAGGCTTGTTCACATGTGTTTTATTTTAAAAGCTGTGTAAAATTATTATTAATAAAAGGTTTGAATCAGAAGGATTAGGAATAACAGGACAGTCATTGTCGACTGAATAGGTAGTCATAAAAGATTTTCTGATTAATTCTTTCTGCTACCCCACTAACAGGCAAGATTTATGATAAAATATAAACTTAGGAACATCATACTTTTAATGTCATGAAATTTAGAAATTGGAAAAGTATCTTATAAATTCAACATCCTATCCATCTGAAGTACTTTTATGACGTCCCTGACACATTGTCTCAATTAGCCTCTCTGATTGAATACTCCTTTAAAAAAAAAAAAAAAGAAATTTAGACATCCCTTTTCAATGTAGGACAATTATTTGTTAAGACATTATGCCTTACGTTGAGCAAAAATCTACTTCCTTGTAATTCCTATTTATTTGACCTAATTCTGCCCTTTGCAACAACACAGGACAAGTTTTTCTCCCTCTTGCATATGATATCCTTTCAATATTTAAACATAGAAAGCTATTCATCTAAAATGTATCTTCACTTGACCATCTTACAGTTTTTTTGTAAACGTTCCTCAATGTTTTCCCTGAAAACCACGTTGTTTTGAATGCTTTTTTAGTTTGTAACTATTTATCCATTTGGCACCTTTACACCTTTAGCAAACTCACATGGAGTCTCTTTGCTTTCGGTTTGTTCCTCATCATATGTTGCCATTAGGCGTTGCCTTTCGACTGCTATTGCCTCCTCTTCTTGTCTTCTCTTCTTCTTAGTCACATGGCCTTGGTATGAAAAGAAGCTTAAAAGTATTTTTAATGGCAGAAAAAAGAATCGCAAAGTAATCCTTTTCATGCTACATAGCCCAGTCTTCCATGCAGTTAGCAAATCTGAAACAGAAACATGTGTTCTTATACAAGTCAAAAAAAAGAACAGTCACAATCTTGCCATTTTTAACATTATTCTTTTTCTAGGACAAAAGCCTCAAACCTTACCATCTCACAAAGTATTATTGGTAGGCTGGCAGTGATGTTATAAATATATAATTAGTATTGATTCCTTTCAGTCAGGATTTCTTCAGTGCTCAGCCCCTTTTTAACCTTCATTGACTGAAACGAAGTGCTTATATTAGTGTTTCCTGATTGTGCAAAATTGATCTATCTTATACAACATTCAGCATTGATTCTGTACAGAACATAAATTGTTTTTCTGATATATATGCATTCCATAGCATTTTTAGATCCATGACTACAGTTTAGCTTTCAGTTGACCCATTAATTGTAATATTTGGGTAGTTTCATGAATGTACAGTCTGCTAATATTAAGATTGCTTAAATCTGAGGATTCTGCCAGAGTTTGCAGATATAGAAACTGATGTTGAATTTTATTTAGATTTCGAATCAGAAAACTTAATATGGCAGAAATTTAAATAGTGATTTATTTAAATAGAGTTAGAGATAATGTATGAAAGACGAGTATGACTTCTTTGCAAAATTTGCTTTGGAAAGCAAAACTTTCAGTTATTTAGATGGCATTTAAATAGTGAAAACAAATATCAAGTTGATCTAATTTTATTTCCCAGACTGAATGAATGAATGATGTTGATAAAACAATAGATTTGCCTTAAGCACTTTTGGGGCATATAGAAGAAAACTGTTGCTATTAAAACATTAAATTTGACATATTAACTGTAATTCAGACTAAAGTCAGTAAAATATAAATCACAGAATAAAAAATGGGTGTGGAAAATGAAAAGATGGCTCCAAAGGTGTTTGTCTGTGGACCATGCTGTCAAATACAGGCAGATGAGAAAGTAATAAGAATTGAAGATTCTAGAATTAAGTTTTACTTCATCGGTGTCACTGAGATTTGATGGAATAGAACTTGCTCTAATAATTTGACTTTGATGCTAGAAACAGTCGTTCAAAGCTGGAGAGACAACTTTCAGTTTTATGTAAGGAAAAATTTTCCTACCAATTAGAATTTTTCAAAAGTAAAATAGCCTTACTCAGAAGATAATGATGCTCATTCAGTGGAGATCTTCTATCAGAGAAGGGCAGCCAGATGGTACAGTGTATAGGAAATACCCGAGTTCAGATTCCTTCCTTAACTATGTGATCCTCAGCCTCATTTTCCTTATCTGTAAAATGGAGATAATAGCATCTTCCCCACATGTTTGTTATGAGGATCAAATGAGATAATACTCATTATTTTTAGACAGACAGCCTTATGTTGGAGGTGTTCATAGGAGATTCTTGGTTAGATAATAAGTTGGACTGGCCTATGAAGTCTTTCTAACGCCTCAATTCTTTGAAGCAACTGAAGAATAGAAAAACTTAATCAGTTTGAATTTTTACAGGACCTGTTAAAGCTTTTAGAAGTAAGACTAACTATGGTTAGTCCCTCAAGGTTCCATCAGGCCTAGTCCTCCTTCAAGCTCCAGTCTTGTATCACACAAGTTGCATGTTTTGCATCTTAAATTCAGTATGTCCAGAATAGAACTCAAGCCCACCCCTCTTCTGAACTTTCCTATTACTTTCAAGGTATCATTTTTCCAGTCTTCCAGGTCCACAACCTCAATGTCATGCTCGGCTCCTCATTCATTTTTATGCCACTCTTTCTTTCTTTACAATATCTCAGAGTCAGCTGCCTTATCTCATTTTGTTTTCTGTTCCACCACACTACTTTCTAACAATCTACATACTCTCTACCCTTTCAACCTTTCTTAAATACTACTGATTAATCTTCAGGAGTCACTCCTCTGATTAGAAATCTTCATTGGCTTCCTCTTGCCTCCTTAGACAATTGGGTGTTGCAATGGATATGTCATTGGATCTGGAGTCAGGAAGATCTGATTTTGAATTTAGCCTCACTTACTATAGCTCTATAACCCTAGGCAAGTCTGTTAATCTCTGTTTACCTCAGTTTCAAGGCAAATACCCAGCTTAAAATGGGTATACTTATATACTTAACTCACTGAGTTAATGTGAGGATCAAATAATTGGTTGAGGTTTTTTTCTTAAGCACTTGACACAGTGCTTGACATAATGTAGGGACTACATTCCCCTTCTCTTTCTCCTTCTCATCATACTCTCCCAGCCCCATTTCATACTTCCCTACTTCCAATTTCATACTTCCATTCTACCAAAACCCAAAAAAATCAATAGGTTACCAGGACAAGACACTGTGCTTGTGGGGAAGCTGTGCAGCACTCACCAAACTTGAAGGAAAGAACACAGTATCCAGCTGGCAGTGGTTTGGACCAACCATCCAAAGTCATTTGTACAGACACCTGGCATAGTGAATCATAAATTATCCAGTGTGGAAAAAGGCTAAGATGCTTTGAAATACAGTCCCCAAGAAAACCACACTCAAAGGCGAGGGGCTCAGGACATGAGTGATAAGGAAAAGAGACAGAAATACTAAAAGTACCAAAGATTACAGGAAGAAGAAATTTCTAAGACATTGAACATAAACAGATAAATATAAACAAGAACAGCAGAAAAAAAATATGTCCTCTAGATCTGATAAATTAGTTTAGGCATCTATAAGTAAATACTGTAAATGGTAGAAAAATGATCTGGCAATTAAAGAGACAGAGAATAGAGAAGCTTGAATCTGCAATGGCATTCTCACCAAAGAAACAAAAGAGAAAACAGGAGATTATGAATGCAGATACACAGAAAGGTATGATAGCCTAGAAGAAAAACAAGAAACAATAACGTGAAAAGAAAATATGCTCACTCTGCAATAAGTATCTGTCTTCCATTTTGTGACTGAACTCTTTGAGAAGATCTCCTTCCCTTTTCATTCTCTTCTTAACTCTGCAGTCTGGCTTCTCATATCACTATTCAACTAGATCTGCTCCCTCCAGTCACCAATGAGTTTTGCCAGATCAAATGTCCTTTTTGCAATCTTCATCCTTCTTAAACACTCCCCAGCTTTTGTGGCTGTCAATCATTCTCTTCTCCTTGATTTTTTTCTCTCCAGATTTTTATGACATTACTCAAGGGGTGTTGTTATGAGTCTCAAATTAGATAACGGATATAAAGCACTTTGCAAACCTTAAAGCCCTATATAAATCCCAATTATTATTAGCTTTCCTTCACCAAGCTTCCAGTCTTGAGATAACCTCATTCTTTTGATCCTTCAACTTTACTCCTGTAAACAGTATTTATAGAGCATTACAAGAGTATGCTGATAATGTTTAACAACCCAGGGTGGGGAAATGGGGATAAGAGTGTATATACACACACATTTTTATATTTACTTTACATTTTCAGTACTTATCATCAGAACAATAAATCAAACCATGATTATAGCAGTCACTGATTTCTGAGGCATAAATGCACATACTAAAAATTTAATTATCTCTTCAAGCTCATTAGAGCTAGCAGTAGCATATCCCTGAATTACTCTCTCCTATTTCTCCTATCTATCTGGCCACTTTCTCACTTTCCTTTGTTAGATTTTTATCTAAATCATACCCTGTAACTTTAACTGTCTAAGACTCTGTCCTGGGTTCTTTTTTCCCTCTATACTATTTCTTTTTAGTGATTTCATCAGCTCCCATGGATTCAACAAATATCTCTGTTCTGGTGGTTCTCACATTTACTGATGGAGCCTTAATCTTTCTGTTGACCTCCGTTGTTATATTTCTAACTACCCATTGGACATCCCAGACTGGGCATCTTAAATTCACCATGTTCAAAACTTAACTCATTATTTTTCTCCTTCAAACCTTCCTCTCTTCCTAATTTTCCTTTTACTGTTGAGGATACCACAGTCCTCCCAGTTCCCAGATTCGCTCATTGGTATCATCTTCATCTCCCTCTTTCATTCTTCTTTCTCCTTTCCTCTCCTACCCTAACCCCCCATATCCATTCTGTTCTCTAAGTCTGTTAATTTTATCTTTGTAACATCTCTAGTAGACATCCCTTTCTGCCACCATCCTGTTGTGGGCCAACATTACCTTACACATGGACAGTTCCTGTAGCCTTCTGTTTGTTCTTCCATCCTCAAGTCTTTTCCCATTCCATTCCACCTTCCACTAATCTGTCCTCATCACCACCACCACCTTCAGTGTACTCCAGTGGTTTTCTCTATATAAAAATCCTCTGGTATTCAAAGTTCTTCACAACCTCTCTACCTTCCACCCCCAATCTTCTCACACTTTAAAGTCCTTTCCTTATATTCTTTGCTCCGATGTCACCAGCCTCCTATCTATTTATCAAACGAGACATTCCATCTCCCAATTCTATTTTCACTGGCTGGCCCCCATGACTGGAATGTTTTCCCTTTTCAGCCCTTTGTCCTGGTTTCCTTGACTTCCTTCAAATACTAGCTAAAACCCCACTCTCTAAAGAAGACTTTCCCTACTGTCTCACCTTAATGCTAGTGCCTTCCCTCTTAATTATTTATCCTTATGTATCTGTTTGTATGTAATTGTTGGCATGTCATTTTCCTCTTTAGACTATAAGCTACTTGATAACAAGAACTGTCTCTTGCCTTTTTTTTTTTTTTTTAATCCCCAGCATCCCGCTTTCTTTTGATTTAGAACATCGGTGGTCATGACCTCCCTGACTTCTCAAGGAGGTGAGAACCCCAAAAAAGAAGGTGATTACTCCTTGCCTGACTGCACAAAAAAGGAGTGAAAACACCATAAAAAGGAGGTGAACACGCCCTCCCTGACATCTCAGGAAGGGAGATGAAAACACCAAAGGAAATGGGAAATCAAATCAGATTAGTGTGTTTCTTCTGAAGGGGCTCACTCTTAAAACAGGTATACATAAATCCATCAATATGGGAGGTATTACACATAATTACATAAATTACATAAGCACATAGTAACATAACACAGGCTCGTAGTGATGTAACAAATAATATGAATCAACATGAGGAATTATATATGTCCATAAGTCCTAGAAATAGTCCAAAAGGAATCTGTTGTCCATTAGTTCACGTGCCAGGAATCCAATAATCCTGCAAGCTGTGAAGTCCTGCAATAGTCTCATCAACAATTTTTCATCTCAAGGAATCCAATGATTCCTGCTGGTTTTCAGGTCCTGCAACAGTCTCATTATCAGCCATGCTCTTTCAGTGTCAGATGTTTCTTAAATCTTCTCCTTTGTTTTGAGGTTTTTCTCTTTTTCTGTCTCTCTCCAGGTGCTCATTGCCACCGGTCTGTTTCCTTCTCCATCTGTAGGAATACAAGCAAACCCTCTCTCCCAGGCAGTTAACCTATCTACTTCTTTCTATTTACCATTTTGGGGATTTCTCCTCATTACCTGGCACTTGTATTGAAGCTGTTTGCACTGGACACTGCCCTGTTGGTTTAAAAGGCCTGTATTCTTCCCAATTGTAATCCCTTTCTGCCATCTGATTACTTTTTGGCTGATTGATCATATCAGAGTATTGAACTTCTGAAGACTCTTTGGGTGTAGATGCAGCTGCCATTATGCCCCACCTGTCTTTTGGATGATATCTTGGAGCTGGGCCCCGCCTCTCATTTCTCTGGGTCAGTCTACATTCTGAGGCCCAGTGGAAACCTCGGTTGCATTTTGGACATAGGGTTTTAGAACTTCTGTCAGCCTGTCTTCTTACTCTGTCTCCATATCTACACTGACCTCTCAGATGTCCTAGTTTTCCACACTGAAAACATCGATGAGTTTCTCTAGAAGTCCCTTGCCAAGAGGGACCCTGTCTTCCCATGTTCATCATAGTCTGGGAATAAGCATTTGGGCCCACTGTGGCACAGCATCTTATGAGCTCCTCTAAAGGAGCATCTTTGTGTAGTCTCCATATAATTCTTTTGCAAACCTCATTAGCATTTTCCTTAGCCAGTTATCTTATCATAATTTTTGTAGCTGCATTTTCTCTAGTGATTCTTGTGACAGCTGTCTGCAAACATCCCACAAAATCCGCAAAGGGTTCATTGGGACCTTGCTCTATTTTTATGAAGGCTTTACTACCTCCATCTTTCTCTGGGAGAGAATCTCAAGCTTTTGTTACAGCAGCAGTGATCTGTTCATAAACTGTTATAAGGTAATTAATCTGTGTTGAATTCTCTCCATACTGACCTTCACCTGCTAGTTGGTCAAAAGTGACTTGTACATTATCTCCTGTTTGCCTATTGCATCTGGCTTGAATCCCATAATTCATGATACTCCGGAAGCCACAAGTTTTGTCCAGGTTCTAAGTCCTTGCTATGGACTTCCAATCACTCGGGGTTAAGATTTCATAAGCCATATTATCTAGTAACATCTTAACATAAGATGATGTAGCCCCATAAAAAATGTAATCTTTTTTCAAATCCTTAATTTTTTCCAGATCAAAAGGAGTGTATCTTTTCCTTTTTTTGACCTGAAGAGTCAATCTCTTCTATAACAGGGTATGCATATGTTTTTAAATCAGATACATCCTGTCCTTCATTTTTTGCCTTAACCAGTGCTTTTTGTAATTTTGTCATAGGCTGCTTCATGGGTGGTTGTGTCGCTGCCTCTTCCCCTCCTCCTTTTCCCTCCACCCATGAAGGGTTAATTGAGGGAAGTAGGTCTGGGGATGGGAAATGCTCCTGTTGTGAAGTGCCAAACTCAAAATTGTACTTAAGTCCATTCTTATCTGATTCTTCATCCTTTTCACCTAGTTTAATTGGCACCTCCCCCTCCTGTTCTTTCTTATTTTTCCTTATTCTAATACTTATATAATTTCTTAAAGCCAGTTGTATTAAATTGTATATATAAAGTGTATTTTTGGAAACTGAGTTTGGATTGGAATTGTAGTATTCACCTAGTTGCTCTCCTACTAATTTCCACTCGTCTAGATTCAATTTTTTTTCCTTAGAGAACCAAGGAGATGTGTACTGTACAGTTTCTAAAAGATCAATGATCTGTTCCCAGGTTACAATTAAACCTTGATTTTTTTTATCAGTCTGACCAAGCTTTAGACATATTTTCCTTGAAGAGGAAAAGAAAGCTGTTTTCTAAACATCTGTCCCATTTTAGCTGAAATACTATTTTAGCCTTTTAACAAAGTTTCCTTGTCTGTTTTTGTACTCACCCTAATTTCTGGGTCAAGGAGACTTTTCCACTGAAATCAGGATCATGTCTGCCCCCACGTTGGGTGCCAAAATGTAATGTTCTTCTCTAAAACATAATGTTCTCTAGGAGCAGGTTTCTTGGGGAGCTTCTGGAGGCAGGCTTAGTTTCAATTCAGAGTAATAATCACCTCAAATGCAGCCAGGAGTTAAAGTCCAAATCCTTTATTGTTTCCTTCAAAATAGCCTGGTTAGCTTTCTTAGAGGCCTATCTCTCTCCTTGGTTCTGAGAGCTCTTGCCACTAGTCCTTTGTCTCTTCCAGCTTCTGCCTCCAGCTCCCTCTGAATCCTCTGAATCCTCCAGCCAGCACAAAGGTGGAAAATGGAATGAATCTGACTGCACCTCCGAGAGTGGGCTTGTGGGTTAGTGGGCTTCCTCTTTAGTGGGCTTGAGAGCTCTTCCTTATATATGGTCTCTTAAAGGTGTGAATCTTGTGGAACTCTAATAAGTACTAAGTACATCTAAAGAACTGTTAAGCACCCTGCTAAACAACCATTGTCTCCATCAATTCCACTGACTTAGTACCTTGTAAGAATTCTAACATAGCACAGTTTTACCTGCCACATAATAGTGGTTGAGAAATGTTTGCTGACTGACTGGTTGATTTAGTCTTGGCATAGTTTTTGGGAACTCAGGGTCACCTGTACAACATATCCAGGGATTGGAATAGGATGTTTGTGTCATTTTACAATAATGTCATTAATACATTATAAACAAACTCTTTTGTAACATCACAGAATGACCCCATAACATTGTCCATTTGATCACCTAAAGCAAAAATCACATAATCTAAATAAGCATTAACTTACTCATATATAATGTCATTTCATCTAATGCTTTGAATTGAAGGAAGTTAACACTGTTAGGTAAGTAGGCACTTTCCATTTAAAAATGTATTATGAAGAAAAAATTCACTCTAAAAGACTTAAGAACTAAGACCAGTGCAGTGGCCAACCATTTCCAAAGTTCTGGTAATTGAGCATGCTATCCATCTTCTGACAGAGTTGGTGGTGGACCATCACTGATACAGAATGGGACAGATATTGTTGGACATAGCCAATGTGGGAATTTGTTTTGTCTGACTATACCTACTTGTTAACAAGAGCTTTATTTTTCCTTTTTTTCCCCCTAATTGGGGAGAGAAGCAAGAGGGAGATAGGAAGAGAGATGCCAAATAAAAAAGAAAAAAGAATTATTGAAGCATTTTTTAATGTACAGAAGGAAGGCCAGAAAGAATCATAGATAAAAGGGTTTTGAAAGTTGCATGTTAAAATTAATTTTTTATATAGAAAGAAAATGAGCTTATATATAAGAGATTTGAAGTTTCATGAGGCATTGTGGACACTCACACATATCTTCATATATTTATAAAATGTTGGACTTAGAGTTAAGATCTGAGTTCAAATTCTGCCTGAGAGACTTAGTAGCTTGAGACTTTTGTGGAGATAAAATGAGATAACACATAAAAACACATGCAGGGATTATAAAGACTTCCTTTTTTGTTACTTTGTGGAAATGACCTTTTATTTGATAATATTAAGTTCAGAATTTTTTCAAAAACCTAAAATTTAATATATATATAAATATATTTTATATATTATATATAATATATTTAATATATCCTTAAAATGAACATCTTTTTTATATCTAAGGAATCAGTATCATTTTGTGAGATGAATGATATATGTTATCTACCTTTCAAAAACAAAGAGAAGCTGCCCAAGATTCAGAAGGGAGTAATAACAAATAATGGGGAGGAGGGATAGACAAGAGGAAGATAACCTTTTTCTTTCCTTTCAGATCGGCATATAAGTACGTCTTTTACTTAAAGGAGAGGTTCTTAACCTTTTTTGTGGCACACTTTAGGCATTCTGATGAAATCTATGGGCCCTTTATCAGAATGATGTTTTTAAATACATAGGAATACAAAAAAAACCCAATTGTGCTGAAATGCAATCTTTTTTTTATTATTTTTTTAAAAGAACAAACAAACATGGAGTCCCAGAAATTCATGGTATAGTGGAGAGAGAGCCAATCTCACAATAAGGAGGACCTGGTTAAGTCCTAGACCTGTCTGTGTGACTCCAGGCAACTTACTTAAGCCCTTTGTGCCTGAAACAGGTTTTTAGATTGTTGAGTTTCAGAAAAGATGCTGACTTGTCTTAGTAGAAGTTTTGTCACCTGGAAGTTCCATGTACTCATGACATCACAGGCCAGTCCCCTTTCCTTATCCCTTTTGCTTAGAGAGTCAGAGCCCTAGAATGCTGGAGCTGGAAGGGACCCACCATAGAGAACACCTAGCCCAAATCTCTCATTTTACAGAAGAGGAAACTATGGTCCAGAGAGGTGAGTTATAATTCATTTCATATTGTATATTTAATATTATTTAGGTGAGAAAGTAAGCTGGTTTTAAGGTTAAACAGAGTTTTCAAGCCATTAAGCATAAATTAAAATACAAATTAAGTTTTTGTCACCAAAATTAAGTTGTTGGGTTTTTTTTTCCTCCTTCAAACTTTAAGTTTTCAGGTATTTTTTTTCTCCTTCAGTCTTTGTTGCATTATATATTTGTATGGGCACTAGACATGGATTTTTGAGATCTAACAAACTTTAAGGTTTTCTTAGTTCACTTTTGTGTACCATATCAGTCTAAAAACCATGTACCCAAAATTAATGCAGTAACCATGAATATGATGTTGAGGTGAGCTGGTCCACAGTCAGCCAGGTAGCAGATAGCAGAGCTGAAGCTCTAACCCAGGTTTTCTCACTCCATAGCCAAGGCTGTTCCTACCACACCACAGTGCTTCAGTGAATCCATGATTTTCCAATGGAGGCACATTAGCACTTCCCTTATCCCATGAGATTCTTGTCCACCTCTATCTAAACACTATCAAATTGAAATACTAAAAATCTTCCTCCAGTTCTCTTGATAGTTCCTTTTGATATCAGTGCAACATTTGGATTGTCTATAGTCTATAGTCTTACTATATGTTGACCCACATCATGCAGTCAGACATAAATGATGACTCTTTCATGTCACTTCTTAAACACAAATCACGAATCATTGTTGGTAATATGGCCCAGCATGATCCCTAACCTTCCTGAAGCAGCAAGGATTTGGAGGGAGAGCAAGCATACGCCAGACAAATGGAACAAACCCTTGCTTACCATCTCTTCCCAGAACCCAGTGGAGATAAGTCCCCCCAGACTACTGGTTCTGCCTCCAGTCTGTCCCTTGGAAGCTTCTCTAAAGGGAGCAAGTGTCCCTTACCCAGCTCTCCACCAAGTAACACCAGCAGCTACCAAGAGATAGGGAAGCCCAAAAGGCCCAAGTCAGTCTGTGAACATTGTTAACGACCTGGTATGCACAGGGCACTGTGCTAAGCACTGGAGTTACAAAAAAGGAGCTCTCAGTCTAATAGGAGAGATGGCATCCAAACAAGATCACTTCCAGGTTAAATTGGAGTAAAGTCAGCAAAAGGGCAGCACTGGTGTCCAGGGGGATTGCAGAAAAGCTTCCTGTGAAGGAAGGTAGGGAAAGGTGAAGAGGAACACACTTCCAGGATTGGCGGACTGTCAGTGAAATGAACAGTCTAGAGCTGCATTGTCTTATGGAAGAAGTGGCAAGGAGACCAGGGTTATTTAGCTTGAAATTGTGCTGAAAGCCCTGTGTAATTTCTCAAATGACTAGCCTGTTGACATACTACAAAACACTTAATTGGAATGTACACTTATTAGAATGTCATGTCATGCTAGAAGATGCCTGCTGTCTAATTTCCTCTGTATGATGCATTTCACTTACCTTCTTCACTCGTCACCTGTGACATTTTGGGATTTAGAGAAGAAGCAACCTTAGAAATTGTCTAGTCCAACACTGCCTTTGACAGAGGAGGAGAGGGAATCCCAATGACCTCAGACACCCTCCCTGAGCTTGCATCTGCCCTGTTGCAAAGGCTCCAAGGCTGAGGCTCTTTCCATGGCATCACTTTATATCTAAGGATATGTCAGAAGTGCCTGTTTGAAGATGGAAAAAGTGGAATAAAAGCCTAAGGAAGTCATCCCTACTACTAAAGGCCTTTACCTCTCTGGGCCTGAGTTTCCTCATCTATTTCTATCAGTTGAAATCTATCCATTAAATATTTGTTAAGTACTTATTTTCTAAAAGAGACTATGTAGACAATAGAAACAAAAATGAAACATTCCCTGTTGCTCAGGAAATTTATATTCAACCAGTGCCTGACACAGAAGATGGTGTTGGGCCTGCGTAACACCCAAGTACTCATCTTGCCTCACAGAGTCATTACTAGTGTGACTTACCTTCTCTGTGCCTCCTTTTCCTCATCTGTAAAATAGCATCTCCCTCCCAAGGTGGTTGTGAGGATAAAATGAAATGATGTTTGGAAAGTGCTACCTAAAGGCTAGCTTTTTTTTTTTTAATACTGGCAAAATATGTATATGCATAGGACAAGGAAATTTGGGGGGAGAGAGAGTACATTGCATTTGGAAAGGGGTTGTAAAATCAGGAGATTCAGGTGAAGAGGTAGCCCCTAAGTTCAATTGTGAAGGAAGTTAAGGATTCTGAGGGGCAGAAAGGAGGAAGTAGTACTTCTCAGGCATGCAAAACGACATATACCAGGTGAGAAGTATAGTAGTAGGCAGGGAGAGTTCTGATTCACTTGTATGTTGTCTACACTTACATTATAAGGATTTAAGATTTACAAAATACTTTCTCTACAACACCCCCATAAGGTAGAACACAGATAGAGAATAGGACTAGTCACCTGTTTTACAGCTGAGAAAACAAACTGAGGTTAAATGAACTGCCCCTGCATGGACATAAAGCTGGCCAGTGTCACAGCTAGGCCACCAGTCTCCCAATCTTACACTGGTTGAACCGTAGTTGCTCCTGCTTTCTATCCTTACCTCAAGTCAAAACTGAGATAACTTCAAGGAGATAGAACTTTTTTAGGAGACATGAGGTGCTTCATTTCTTAACCATGTAACTATTAAATCATGTCATAAACTAAATATATTTGATCCTGTGCTCATGGTACATTTTTATGTTAATTGGGTTTTATAAATAAAATAATTTGTTGGTTTTACTCTTGTATTTTGATGATGACATTCCACAAGTAAAAATAGTCTACTAAAACTCAGAAATCATAAATATAATATTTTACCTAATGTTTCATACCTGAATCTTTTATATATTGAAAGGTTTGTTCATGCTTTTCAGATACGAACTTTTTCTCTAGTTCTGTGCTTCATAGTTTAAGTATATAGACTCTAGTTTTCAAATTACATTTTCTTGATCCAAATTCTTATTTTCTCATTGCAGGCAAGAAGACAACAAGACCCTAGTCCTGGTTCCAATTTAGGTAGTGGTGATGATCTCAAACTACGTTAATTAGCAACAACGCAGAGTGCCCATCCCATCTTGACATATATATTGCTTCAACTTAGCAGAGATAATTGAATAAAAGACCAGAAACTGTGATAACTGGATATACTATGGTCTGTTTCCTGACCTTAAGCAGTCCACAGGCATGAACTGCCATGGTTTGCACTATGTTCATGTTATAATACCTGCATTTCTCCTTTTAGGCATGTAGCTAGTGATAGTTTGAAATATTGTTTTACTATGCAAGCTTAATTTTTTTGTCATTACTTTAGTAAAATTAAAATTTGTCCAACTGTAAAACTATTTTCTCCTATCAATTCTAATTAAGGAGTTAATATCATTATAAAAATAGGTCAGTTGAATTTTTCTACACATTTTTAATTTTTTATGGACTTTTAGAAATTTTGGTTATTGCTTCATTTTAGATATGCATTCTTAAATTTTTTGCCATTTTTTTTCTTTTCTAAGTGTAAAATATCAGCAAAGTGATATTTTTCACATTGTTTTTACGTTATTTACAAGCCAAACCTAGTAGCACAGAGCTGTCTACCACAACTTTCTAACATAAGTTTCCAGTTGTTAAAGTTACAGTATCCTTTTATATGCTAACAATTGGTTTTCTTTCCTCCTTTCCTAAATGTTTTTAAAATTTGATAGTTATACATTCTGTCCCAGATCTATTTTTAGATTTTTTTTCTGTATTGAATGAGTTTAAGTTGTGGTTTATTTCTTTAAAATATTCTACTAAAGCTCCTAAGAAGTCACAGGTTGGCTTCTGTTTTATTCAGGGATTTTAAAAAGTTATTCAAAAAAGGGGATACTGTAGCGTCTTCACAGACTTAGCAGCCGGTCATACTGGAGACGATGAAGAAGCAGCTACAAAGGTGATTATTGAATTTTAAAAGGAAAAAAAAAAGCATGTTTCACATATCTACTTTATCTGTATTATGTGCCTTTTTTGTTGTTTCTGGGGAAAAAAAATCCGGGTGATGAAAGGACAGGCTTGTGCAGGAAATGTTAATCCTATGCAGTTGAGCAGTCTATTATATTCTATGAGCTATTCTAAGGGGAAAAAAGAAATGGTTAATCTTGATGGTATTTTCCAACAAGATTCATAGAAATTATTCAAGAAGAATTCGTGTAAGGATATTTTTTTAAAATAGGCTTCCTACCAAAATGGTATCGTCATTCTGTGTTTGAAATAAAACTGGGGAAAGTATTGTCATTTGACACCAATTTCCTGGATTTTTTTCATAGCCATATTGTCATCCATTTATGAACTTCCAAAAATGTATTTAGTTATAATAAAGTAATGGATTATGTTATGTATTTCAAGGGGGGAAATCCCCAACGGTTTCATCTCCAGTTCAGTAAATGAACTGAAGTTTCACTGAGGTAATTATATTGAAATTGTGTATAATGTATTTGATTGTGGAGAAAGAAATAATGTTCAGTATGACTATAGATAGGACAGATAATATCCTGTATCTCAAAATAAAATTGTTGATATATATTTGAAGTCATGCATGATAAGAAGTGTGTTCAAAAGATCATAAATATTAATACATGAGCAAAGATCATGTTGATCTTTTCTATAATTAAGTATTTTGAATGCATTATTCTTACCTTGGTTAGTATTTGGCATTCTCTGACTCCCATGTTTACACACACACACACACACACACACACACACACACAAAACACTGCTCATATAACCCTTAAGGAAATAACCTTTTGAGGAGTTCTTAAAATAATATATTAAGATCTCCACTGTATAAAATCCTTACTGATTCTTACTTCTGCACTTGTATTTTGATTGGGATAGTCTGATGATATTAATGTAGCACTTGGAGCAAAGGGTTTTGGCATATCACTAAATAAAAGTAGATTCAATCACATGTTGACATCACTATCTTTCTGTAAATATTGAATTTCTCCTATCACCATTTAGCATTGTGTTGCTTATTATATATCTTAATGCTGGCATTAAGATCATGAGCCCTTATCTTCCAATAGTGCAGACTTTTTAAAGTGGTACCCCTTTTTTAAGTTATTGATGCAATTTTATATTTTTCATAATCTCTATTTAAATGAAAGTTGCATCATCTTTCTTGAACTCATCTCTTTTAAAGACTTGCCTTAAGCTTCCAAATTGCTTTTGCCACCATTAGTCATATGTATTGTCTTATGTTTCATTTGCTTTCATAATAAACTATGTAGTGAAAACAATGGTCTGTTACTTTTTGTTTACAACATTTGAACCTGTGGTGTTACTTCTTCTATTCTGTTACTTTTGTAGTAGTACAAAGACCTAACTCTCTTCAATTTCTTCATCTATAAAATGATTCAGTTGATAGTGGGTGATCTTAAAGGAGCCTTCTCTGTAAATTATCTGCTGTGAGTTTTGTTTATTTAAAAGCAACAGTGGCATCTAGTGGCCATTTGGACTGATCACAAAAATGTCCTCCAAATGTCACAAGACATTCAATTTTAGACCATTACAGATTTAGAGCTGACTCAACATGTTTTTAGTGCCTATTTGCATACCACAGTGATAGGTGCTGGAAAGATAGATGAGAAGAGGACTCTGCTTCCATGAAATGTTTAGGTTCTACTAGGGAGAGAAATAAGACACAAACTTAAAGATCTGTAATATGTAATATTTGAGGATACATGAGGTAAAGGAAGGCCAAAAAAGTGTTAAGTAAGATCAGAGGAGGAAAATTGTTATGGGTGATTCTTGGAAGAGGTGTCCTCTGAGAAACCTGGAATAATACCCTCAAAATAGTCATCAATGTTATTTGTAAGCATTTATTGTGTTTATTCCATGCTTGAGTTCAGAATAAACCTACTCTCAGGGTATGATGTATATGACTTTAAAAATAAGTAAATAACAATTTTAAAAGTTAGACCCACATAAGTAATGAGATGAATTTTTTAAATGAAATATGCTAGAGTTTATGCATCTAAACAAGTATCTTTCAAATGAGTATCATCTTTGAAAGCATTTTCTCTGTGCTAGTATATTCTCATCCAGAAATATTCAAAACACCTGTGAATTTCCTTTGGGAATTGTCCATAGAGTCAGTTTTTTAGTCACACTGGAAAATCAAAGAATCATAAATTTAAGACTGGATTGGACTTTAGGAGTCATCTGATCCAACCCCCTTCATTTTAAAGATGAGGAAACTCAGGCTCAAAATGACTAAATCTAAAGTCATACAGATAGTGAATAGAAATAGCAAAGCCATTCTCATTGTTTTAATCATTCTTTGAGGTCCCCAACATGAAACTTTCTAGACTAAATGCTTTGCTCACTTCAAATATATTCATAAGAGGATATTCATAAGAATGTGATTGACCCACGAAATGAGTCCAAAAAAATTACAAAAATATTTCTAAACAATGAAAGCGTGATAGGAATAAGCATGTTTGGCTGTTCCTTTGACAACACTCTTTTAAAGGTCATCCTAATTTATCACTGCTGTCTGTTGCTCTTTCAATCCATTTCACTCATTACTCTTTCTTAAAGTACCTTAGTACCTTCATCTCCCCATGTCAGCCATATATTGATGAATCAGAATATCAATTTATTCTGGCTTTCTGCATAAATATTTAACCCAGTCATTTTTTTAAAAGTTTACTTTCAAAAGCACCCTAAAACAGATATTAGCATAAAACTGGAAAGAGTTAATCCACCCGTCCTCATTTTAATAGGAAAGTAACCTACTTGGGGTCACCAATGAATGACTTAATAAGATATGCACAAGAAGCCAGGTTGCCTTCATTCCAAACCAATTCCTTTATGAGGCAAATAATGGTATCAAAGGCTATCAGTCATTCACAATGCATCCTCAGAATCACTAGAGAAAGACAACTTGATGTAGTAATGGAAAGGGCACTCAATTGTCTAACCTCACAAGAGCTCACTACTCAACAAACTTTGCTGGGACTTCTCTGTGCCAGATACTGTGCTAAGTTGCTAAAGATACAAAGAAAAAGCAAGACAGACCCTTGTTTCAAAGAGCTTACATTCTATTGAGAAGAGATAAGTTAGCCAAATAATGTTACCTTAAAGGGAAGAACCCTAACACCAAAAGGCTCTCTTGGGAAGTGAGGACTGGATCTTAGCCAAGAATTCTAAAGAGAAGCATTCTATGGAGGACAACACAGAAGAGATGGATTGTGGCGTGTGAAGAACAGCAAAAAGGCCAGTCTGAATCAGAGAGTTCATGGAGAAAAGTAATATAAAAGGAAAAAAAAGTGATAGCACGATCAAGGGAGTCACTATCCTCTCTATATAACTGAGGAGGAGCTAAGTAAATTAAGCATCTGGAAAGTCAGGTATGTGAATGTTGAAATTCCAGAATGAAGATAGGAGTTGGGGTAAAATGAACATAGACATCAGGATCTGAATTGAATTTTAAATTTAAATAGCAAAGATAAGGAGACAGGCTGTGAAGAGCTTTATGTGGCAAGGAAAAGCATGTAAAGACGTCTATTTGATCCTAGAAATAATAGGGAACTATTGAAGCTCTTGAAGAAGTTGAAATGGTCACATTTAACACTTTAGGAAATATCAGTGGCAGCTGTGTAGAAGGAATATTGGAGTGGGGAGATCAGGAAATATTTGAAACTGTCCAGGTGAGATGAAATGAGCATTTGACAACTGATTGACTATAATGTGAGAATTGAGAGCAACACTAAGGTTACAAATATGAGTGAGTAGTAAGATGCTGGTACCCTGGACAATAATAGGGAAGTGCAAAAGAATAGTAGATTTGGTAGGAAAGATAATGAGCCTTAATGTTCAAGATGTCTATGAAATATCCAATTCCAAATGTCCAATATACAGTTGGTAGTGTGGGAGAGAGAACAAGACTGGATATATTGATGTGGGAAACATCCACAGAGATGATAGTCGAATCTCTGGAAGCTGAGATCTTAAGTGGGAGGGAGAAAAGGAATCCGAACAGAACTGGAGAGATGGGGGGGGGGGGGGAACATATTAAGTGTGATATGACTAAAGAAATAAGCAAGAGACTGACAAAGTATCAGGAGAGAGCAAATGAAAACCAGAAAGAAGAGTATCCCAGAAAAGAAAGGTGCTCAGCCATCAAATTTAGCAAAGAAGAGAAAGATAAAGGACAAGTTAGTGGTTAGAGGGTTTTTTTTGTTTGTTTGTTTTGGTGTCTTTTAAGAATAGGAGAGCCTTGGACATGCTTGTAGCAGCAGAAAAAGAACCAGTAGATAGGAAGAGATGAAAGGTTAGAAAGAATAGGAATAATGATCCAAACAAAAATGCTTTATAAGAAGGGAAGAAATGGGATCAAAGATGCCTGTCAAGGACTTAGCATTGGTAAAGAGAAAGGTCACTTTTTCATGTGAAGAAGGAGATATGAAGAAAGATGCCAAAGGGATATGAAGTGCAGAAAAGAGTATGATCACTCTGATAGAAGTCTGAGGTGAGTTTGAGAGTGTGGAGACAAAAGGAAAATATGGGAGGTTGGAAGAGAGAAGGGAAGTTTTTCAATGGCTGCTATGGCAAGTAGTTTAGAGAATTAATGAGGAGTAGAAAGGATTACCTTATGGTAATTATGGGCAAGGGCCCAGTTGAGATTAGATAATAAATTTGTAGCCCTAGTCAGCATAATTTCATGGAATTCCTCCTTTCAGTAGTATATGAGTAGGAGCAAAGGAGGCAGCTTGATGGGTATAATCCAGGATTGAAGTTTAGCAAGTCATAATTGGCAATAGGACAGAGAACATAGAATTTGGGAGAAGATAGTGTAAAACGGAATTATTTCATTAAGGAGTCAAATCCTTTTTGGGAAGAGAATAAAGGTTAGCCAGGTGTTGGAATCTTTACAAACTGTTATGGGCCAGAAGAAACAAGATTTCAGGGTTTAGTATGAGATATCTGAATTCACACCTCCCTTGAAGCTCTTAGGGCCAGAGAGCACTCTGGGAGATATCCCATAATCCCCTTCTCAGAGGAGGAGTTAACCTTTGGGAGATCATATATATAGAGGAATCTCTTAGAGCTTCAAGAGAGTTACTTGGGAACATTCCCAGGGGTCAGAGAGGAGCACTCTGGGAGGAAGCCCACAAGCCCTCTCTCGAAGGCAAGAGAGATTCATTGCATCTTCCACCTTGGTGCTGGCTTGAGGCTGAAGAAAGCAGAGGCAGGAGCAAAGGAGGAAGCTGCAAGAGCTCTTAGAACCAAGCAGAGAAATAGGCCTCTAAGAATCTAGCTATCTGGGCCCAAGGAAAGAGATAAGACTTGGAAGGAGAAAATAAATGTTTGCATTTTATCAGCTGGCTGCATTTTGGGTGATTATTTACTTGTAACTGAAACTAAGGCTGCCTCCAGAAAACCTCCCTGAGAAATCTGCTTTCTCCCAGAGAGAATCATATTATTATTTTAAAGAATAAAAACACCAACAGCCAGGTGATAACTTGGAAAGGTACTGAGGGATAGAGAGAGTAGAGATTATGGTAGGACTGGGGAAAATAGAGTTAAATAATCTTAAGGCATAGGCAGAAATTAAATAACATAATATGATCAGATGAAGGAATTTTGGAGTTCTTGAACATGGAAGGACACTTATGAGGATGACATGATCAAGGGAGTCACTATCATCTGTATGTAGCTGAAAAGGAGTTAAGTAAATGAAGGAACTGGGAAGTTAGGTTATTTGAAGTAACATGTATATTGAAATTCTAGAATGAGAGCAGGAGTTGGAGTAGAGAGGGGAGACTGCTGCAAACATAGACATCAGGATCTGGATTGAATTTTAAATTTAAATAGCAAGAACATCAAAAGAGGGGAGGATAAAGAGTTTCTATTGAATTAGTAAAAGAAGAGAGTGAGACAGAACAGAGTGATCTTTAGAATACTTAAAATGATCATATACATTGAATCAAAAGATAAAACTTTCCAAATGAAGTGTTTTTACTAAATATGGCCTGACAACTGCTAAATTAAATTACATTTTTTTATCTCCTTTGATTATAGGTTTAGAAATGAAAAGAATTTTAGAAATGTAATACAAACAGTTCATTGTTGAAAATCTCTCCTTCAGATTAGATTTATTCCTCTCAGATTTTCTGCATCTTCTTACAATTCCAGAAAACCCAGCTGCCCCAGCAAAAGTGTGTCTCTGGACTTTAATACTTTCCACGCATAGTGAGCTAGAAGGAAGAATAGGTATGCTCCATGCTACTCACTGATACTTCTTCCTTTGTCCCCGCTCCAACACTCAGCATCCTTTTCCTCCTTTGAGGCTTATTCCATCCAGTTTTATTGTCTTCTTTCTGGTCACCTATATTCACATCTGTCTCCCTCCTCTCCCTTATTCATCACTCCCCACATCTAATCAGTTACCAGCCTCATTCCACTTCCCTATCCACATTCTCCCCACCTTCCCTGTTCTCCAGTCAGAGAGCCACCACCCTAATTCACCTCTTTTCTAGATTGCTCTCCTCTCCAATCTATCCTCCATACAGCTGCTAATGAATAAAACACTGGGCCAACCAAATTATTCTACCCAAAAAAGTTTCAGTGACTCCCACTTGCCTCAGTTTTTTTTTCCCTTCAGGAGCATTTTATTTTTCCAAATACATGTAAAGATTGTTTTTAATATTCACTTTTGTAAGATTTTATATTCCAAATTTTTTCTCCCTCCTTCCCTTATCTTCCTTCCCCAAGACAACAAGCAATCTGATATAGATGATACATGTATGATCCTTTTAAACGTATTTCTATATTTGTCATATTGAGCAAGAAAAATCAGACCAAAAGGAGAAAAAGCATGAGAAAGAAACAACAAAACAAAAAGGTAAAAATAGTATGCTTCAATCTACATTCAGTCTCCATAGTTTTTCTTCTGGATGTAGATGTCATTTTTCATCCCAAGTCTATAGGAAGTTCTTGGATCGCTATATTGCTGAGAAGAGCTAAATCTTTCATAGTTGATCATCACATGATCTTGCTGTTACTGTGTACAATGTTCTGATTCTGCTCACTTCGCTCAGCATCAGTTCATGTAAGGTCAAGCTTTTCTGAAGTCATCGTGCTTATCTTTTCTTATAGAACAATAATATTCCATTATACTCATATATCATTACCTTTTCAGCCATTCCCAACTGATGGGCATCTACTCAATTTCCAGTTCCTTGCTACTTCAAACTTGTTTGTACATGTGGATCCCTCATTTATCCTCTCGTTAGGATACAGACTCTGCTGAATCAAAGATGGTGTGCACTGTTTTATAGTCTTGGACATAGTTCCAAATTGCTCTCCAGAACAACTCCACCAACAATGCATTAGTGTCCCAGTTTTTCCATATCTCCTCCAACATTTATCATTATCTTTTCCTGTCATTTTAGCCAATCTGATGGTGTAAAGTGGTACCGAAGAGTTGTCTTAATTTGCATTCCTCTAATGAATAGTGATTAAATGGTTTTAATTTCTTCATCTGAAAATTGTCTATTCATATTCTTGACCTTTTATCAATTGGGGAATGACATAATCTTAGAAATTTGACTCCATTCTCTACATATTGTAGAAATGTTGCCTTTAAGATATTTATGGATCCTCCTCACTGTAAGTACTCAACCTCTTTTTTTAAAAATTACTTGCATTTACTTTGTACATATAATTTGTATTTATTTTATTTGTGAACTCACTGTTCCTTCCCATCCCACTCTTGAAGTAGAAAATAATCTCCTTCAAGGTAGGCCCTGTTTTCATTTTTGTCTGCTTCCCCAGTGGCCAATAGTGACTGACACATAGTAGGCTCATACAATTAAGTAAAATTGAATTGAATCTTAGAGAAAAGAAATTAATGCCCAGAGAGGGGAAGTAATTTGTCCAGTTATGAAAGTAGCAAGAAAAAGATTCCAGATTCAAATCCAGTCTTTAACTCCGAATCAGCTCTTTAGTGTCCTAAAATATTGTATTCTAAAGGGAAATCATCTTTAACTGGATATGATGCCTATCATCTCTGCTTCTGTTATTTTAAGTTATCGCTAGCATTTCAACTTAAAGGTTCATGTTCAATACTTTAATCCATAGTTGTTTTTGAATAGCCTTCAGTTCAATCAAGCTGCTTTGCCTATTTGGAAAGAGTGCATTTGTAGCCAGAAACCTTGGCCAAGTAACTGCCTGAATGTGTAGCCTCCCATTAAGTTTTCTCATCTAAAAGGGAACAACACTTCCACTAAAAGCAGCAGGGACTGGTGGGTAGAAGGCCAGCCTTGGAGGCAAGAAGACCTGGGTGCAAATACTGCCTTTGATACCGACTCGCTATATGACCATGAATTAGAGTTAACACTTAACCCTTGGCGCCCTTGGTCCACCCCACCTAATTCTCTAAGGCTACAAATTACTTAGAAGCTATTGCTGTCATCCATTGGGGAGAATTTGCAATCCAGTAGTCCTTTACAAAAATGAATTCATATTTCCAGGTCAAATGTCCCCATAACATTTTGACTGTGATTCAAAAATCTGTCATTTCATGAATCAGGGCTATCCTTTCATAGATTAGATCACAAGGCAGAGGATCAACCTGGGTTCCCTGAACTTGACTTTTAAATATTTTGATAACTATTTTTCTATATAATCAGTTTCTTTTGTAATCTTATGTATTTTATTTTATAGATCTAAAAAGAGGTTCATAAACTTCACTAATCTTGCAGTGGAGTCTGTGACCTCTTCTCAAAAAAAGGTGAAGCATTCCTCCTTTATTAAGATATTAGACAGAGCTCTGTGATTCAGTCCTGGAATCAGAAAGGCCTGAATTCAAAAACAGCCTCAGATTATTTACTAGCCATGTTGCTCTAGACAAGTCACTTAATCTCTGTTTATCTCAGCCCCAGTATTCTATCCATTTTGTCCCCTACAGATAAACTTACTGAGACTTAAAAGAAAGAAACCGGGTTATCTAGGGGTGTAAGCTAATTGGCAAAACAGATTCAATACAAATGGATTGTGGATATGCAGACAGAAATGTTTAACAACAACCAGTTCTATTAGGAAAAAAAAATATAAACAATACCAAAAAATAAATCAAGCACTGATTTGTAACTTTTTTCCAGTTGCTAAAATGTAGATGCTCACACTGGATACTTAACAACTGGCTTACCAACACACTTCCTGTCAATAAAAAGAGCACTTGGCTCTGGAGTCAGAAGTTCTAAGTTCAAATCTTGCCTTTGATTCTTCATATCTGTCTGACATCATATATATAAATATTAAATATATACAGTTAGATAATAGCACAGTGAATAGGGCATTGGGCCTGGTATCTGGAAGACCTGAGTTCAAATTTGGCCTCAGGTACTTAACTGGCTGTGGGACCCTGGGCAAGTCACTTAACCCTGTTTGTCTCAGTTTCCTCATCTGCAAAATCTAAGAAAATCTAAAACCTTGACATCCTCCAGCTCTCTAAATTCTGAGCTCTTTCTGCTAAATTATTCTTCATGCCTGGCATGATGTCAGGGGTAAGAGAGTAGGTAAGAGTGTTGGATCAGTGGGTTCCATTGAGCTGGTATTGATTCTAGTGGAACATCTCAAGTCTCCCTGAAATCATTCACCAGGTTATCCCAATGGTAATTCACTAAAGGTACATTAAACAGAGTCATCAGTTCAGGGTCACATGTTCCTAACAAAGTTCACCAGCTTGTTTATGGCTTGGAAGGCAAGAAGAGGCAGTGTTGAGAGTTCCTGAGTTAATATTTTAGCAAAAAGTTCATCTCTGTTTTTTATAGGAAACCAGATGAGTGGATATTCTGATGACAATACTCTCAGCAACTCAGAAGATGTGTGTGTTTTCAGGTCACATCCTTTTCTGTTTGGGATTTAGACTCATTCCAAAATCTGTGAGCTGCTTTTAGATTTAGCAGCCGCCACCATGACATTTAGCAGAAATATTTTGCTGTCCTTTGCAGGCTCCTCAGAGCAGACAGGACATGAGTACCAAGAACCCACACCAAGGAAAATATCTGGTTTGGAGAATGTTGAGCTGTTCCATTTTTAATCTGGTTCATTGCTTTTGAAAAACAGATAGGTTCAGTTCCTAATTCGAATGGGCTTACCAGGTAATTTTAATTTAAGAAAAATAAGAAATTGCTTCCTTTAAAAACAAATTTATTAAGATCATAGATTATTTGACCAAAAAATAAGAGGTAATTGTTCCCTTTTATAGGTTTAGGTATTACAATGCATTTCAAATATTTTAAAAGCAAATTAATTAAAACCATCAAAGATCATTCAACAACAACAACAATAAAAAAAAAAAGATGTGTAGTACAAATAACACAGGTTAGTAAGGTGACACATTGGATGGAGTAATGGGCCTAGAGTCAGGAAGACATCTTCCTGAGTTCAAATCTGGCCTCATACGTTTCCTAGCTGTGTGATCCTGCACAGATCATTTAACCATGTTTGCCTCCATTTCCTCATCTGTAAAATGAGCTGGAGAAGGAAATGGCAAACCTTCCTCTCTACTTGCAGATCCCAAACCTTATTGAAACCTCTCCTAGCATAATTCCTACCTTACTCTGCTTCTAAGACTTGGTACTCTCAGGCTACTTCTTTCTACTGTTGATATTGTTCAGTTATTTCAGTCATGTCTGACTTACCTTAGCACTTGTATGACCTTGGACAAGTCACCTCAATTTCCCAACAGGAAAATGAAGACCCTGACCCTATTTCATGAATCTATTTGGGATTGTTGTTTTTAATCAGTTGTGTCTGACTACGATCCCATTTGAGTTTTTTTTTTCCCCTTTCTTTTCTTTTTTTTTTTTAACTTTAGGGAAATTCCTTTCCTACTTTCTGGGTCTCAGTTTCCACATCTATAAATTAAAGGATTTGGGGCACTCTTAACTTCTTTGTATCTTGCATGTCTTCGGAAGTCTGGTAAAGTCTATGGAAAGATTCCCTTCTCACAAATATCCTTTCAAATACATAAAATAAAATACATTGTATTACAAAGGAAACCAATTATATTGAAACATGGATAAAGCAGCTACAGGCTGCCTTAAATTATAAAACTGGTGAATTAATTTTAAATATTTAAAAAGTAAATTTACAGATCCGAGATTAAGAATCTTTAAACTAGATGCTTTTTTTAAAATTTAAAGCTTCATTCAAAATCTGGTGTAATTTTTTATTCAATCACTGAACAAGCATATTTTAAATATCTACTATGTGCTGAACAATAGAGATACCAAAACAAAAACGAAAAATTTCCTATCCTCCAGAACTCATTCTGTACATGTTCAGAATGTACAGAACATGTACACATATGTAAGTATACAGTTAGATGGCACAGTGAAAAGGGAATGAGCCTGGTGTCTGGAAATCTTGAGTTCAAATCTGGCCTCAGACACTAGCTGTGGGACCCTGGGCAGATCACCTAATCTGTTTGCCTCAGTTTTTTCATCTACAAAATGGGAATAATAACCATACCTATCTTTCAGGTTTGTTGAGAGGATCAAATAAGAAAATAATTGTAAAACACTTAGCATAAATACCTAGTACATAGTAAGTATGATATAAATATTAGCTTATTATATATAAAATAGGTGCATAAATACATGTGAAATAAATTCAGGCTAGTTTTGAGTAGCTTCAAAAAAGATCTTGTATAAGGGGATGTCCTTGAACTAAGCTTTGAAGAAACCAGAGGTTCTCAGAAGTGGAGGTAAGGAGAGAGGACATCCCAGATATGGGGCTTAGCTTGTGCAAAAAGGCACAGAATAGGACAGATGGGTCAAGGAGACACCAATATATTAGAGGGAGTAGGACATGGGTACATAAATAAAATACAAGTGCCATAAGAGATCATCTAAAAGTGATACATGGGATTCAAAGGAAACGGCACCATTTTCTAAGGATGTCAAAACTGAATAAGGTAGGATGGATTCAGGGAAGTTGGGACCCAATTTCCCCTGCTTCTGCCCTAGACATCATAAGAATAATTCGGGGGGGCCCAGTCAGAACTGGTGCCAAGCAGGGCCCAACTCTTCCCACCCCGCTGAAGAGTGTCCTGGATTCCATCAGAGAGCCCCTGCAAGGGAGGAGTGGAAACCAAGCCCACCTTTCTGCAGTGACCCCTTCCCTTTTTCTCTTGGCAGAACTAGACTTTCCCTAATCCTAATCCTCATCTCTACCAGAGGGAACACAGAATCTTCTGGCTCTTAAGGTCAATCTCCCGTCTTTCCAAAAGTGGGGGGCCATGGCTGCGGGATAGACTGCCTATTGCACCCTAGAGCTTCCCAGATCTTGCCATCTACCCTGCAGCTGAACTCTCTTCTGTTAGTGGTCTTCCCCCAATTAGAATGTTAGCTTCTTAAGGGCAGGGACTCTATTCTTTTTCTTCTTTTACTCATATTTCTAGATCTTGGCACTAGTAAGAGCTTAAAGCTTAAAAAAAAAAAAAAACTTCCATTCATTCACAGAACTATAGAACATCAGAACTGACAGAAAGCCCAAAAGTAGGACATGAGAGCTGACAAGAACCTTAGAATGTGGGATAGGAGCCTGAGAGATCAATCCCCTCATTTGTATAGGTGCTTAGTTACAGAGATAACTCACCCATGATCACCCTGCTAATTGGGTAACAAGCCTGGTGCTAGAAACCAGACCTGCTTCTAACCCTGTGACTTCTTGCAGAGACTTGGTGAACAAGCAAAGAGCTTTTTAGTGGTATCTCCAAGGAGGGCAGTTGAACTCCCCTCCAGAGAGGAGCAAGGAAAGAACAGCTAGTAGTCACTTGGCCAGGTGCAAGGGCTGGGACAAAGAGGGAAACCTGTAGACTTAGCCACACGCTGCCAGAAATGGGGAGGCAGGGAACACCTGAGTGCTAGGCCCCTATGAGAGAGAGCAGATCGGGGAGCCACACAGTCTAGGCGAAACAGGCAGCCAGAACTTCATTAGTTCAGAGGAAACTTTTACAGGAGTCACCCTCCAGCCCCCACCAGCCCCAGGGATCAGTGGGAGACAGAAGGCAGGCAGCAGAGGCCCCAGGCTCCCAGCTGGAGCGGGAAGTCACACCAGCCAGGAGGCCGCCACACATGAGATATGAAATATGAGGCCCCAGTGGATAAACATTATTGATGATGATTACTGGTGAGAGGGAGCCAAATGACTAAGATGAACCAGATGCTGGAACAAGAAGCAAGGAGCCAGCAAGAAAAATGACTGCTTTTTTTTTTTTTTCCCTTCGGCTCCAAGCACAGAAATCACTTTGACCCTGGGAAAAAGGCAGCCAGTGGTCACCTTGGGGCCAGCAGGAATCATGAGAATTCCTGTTTATACTGAATTTTATGTAGCACATGGGACATCCTCCCCCCTCATGTAGGAAGACATTGAAGCACTGGCCAAAAAATAGTACCAAAGCGACAGCATTTTGCTACTGATATATCTGTATGTGTTATATGCACACAGGTACACATGTGTATTGTAGTGTGTCTATATATGCATATATACACGTGTGTATGTGTGTGTCAGAAGCCCTCATGTAGTGAGGACTGTCATTGTGTGGCTCAAAGGGAAGCAGATCAGATAGCTCTAGCCTTTCTCCCTGGCCAGGAAAGGAAGCAGGAGGTTTGGGCCAGAGGCTACTCTGTTCTCCTCAGAAAGAGGGATACTAAGCTAAAAGTATATCTAGCTACTTATTCCTTTAAATGTTTTCAGGCTGCAGGATATGAGCAGGTTCCATGTATCTTTTGAGAGCACTTAGACATTATTATTGGGAGAAAGGAGACCCCCAAACTCTATATCCAAGGTTTAACTCCTTTCCCACTAGTTCTACAGTGAATACATACAGCAAGTAGCATTTATCCAAAGTGTAGTAAAACAGAAATCAGAGAAAAGAATATATAGGAGAATATATAGCAAACAATAAAGTGAAGAAGTTTTCCCATGAGCTTCACCAGGAGAGAATATCCTGGATCTTATCAAAGGGGGAAACTCCCCAAAAAGTAAATCTGCAAGGTGGGAATAGAAACATAATGGAGACCACCATCTTTTCTTCCCAGAGTTTTGTTCATCAGTGACCTGGAGTGAGGTTTGCATCATGTAACTACTTTCTTGAAGCTGGAAACTCGAAGCACCTGAAGCGACTGGACACCTGAGAAGGATAGAAGAGGACTCAAAGCTTGATGAATCCTAAAGGGGATTGAAGCTGGAGAAGTCCTGATGGGAACCAGAAAAGGCTGGAGCGCTCTCTCTCTTGCCAACTCTGCCCTGCCACTCCACTAGGCAGAGTATTCATTTTCACCAATAAAGAGAAAGTCCTATACAAATGGGCCTTGGCACAAGGATTATATATATAAATATGAGTATATATGTACTTATGTACATGTGAATGTAAAATCAAGACAATAATGAGGATCTGATACATTGAAAACAATCACTTTGTTTTCTTCCCTGCTTCAATCAACTAATTTATCAGAAGCCTTTATTAAGGGTCTTAATTTTTCAGTATGTCCCAGAAACCTCTTTATCCCTTCACTTACAAGGGCACACACACACACACATACACACACACTCCCTCTCCCTTCCTTCCCCTCCCTCCTTTTTCTTCTTCTTCTCTCTCTCTCTCTCTCTCTCTCTCTCTCTCTCTCTCTTTCTCTCTCTCTCTCTCTCTCCTTTCTGTCTCTGTCTCTGTCTCTCTCTTTCCCTTGTCTCTCTCTCTCTCCGTCTCTCTCTGTCCCCAAACTGGAAACCTCCATCACACCCCTTTTCCAGCTTCTTTTTATGTGTTATTTTCTCCTATTGGAATGTAAGCTCCTTGAGGGCAAGAACTCTCTCTTTTTTTTTAATTTGTGCTCAAAACTTAGCATAGTACCTGGCAAAGAGTTAGTGTTTAATAAATACTTTGTTCATTCATTTCTTCCCTACATTTGTAAAGCACTTTCCTCATATAAGATATGTGTGTAGAGGTTAGACCCAGCTTATAGATGACATGGAGGAGATATGATATAGATCTATGGTCAGAGAGTAGGAGGTCTGTCCCTGGCTCGCCAATAAAGGAGAATACTTTGGATCCAGGCTTAAATACATTTTTCTTCATTTCCAAGAGGGAAATCGGGCTAGAATTGTATCTGTATGTGAGCCACAAATAGTTTCAAAACACAAACCAGTTCCCTAATCACTCTCAAGAGGTAGGAGACCCCTTAACTTGCACCAATTTAGCCCTGACCCACTAAAAGCTGATTTTACAAAAACCTATCAAACTGGCAAGTAGCAAGCAAATCTCATTTAGCCCAGCCAAATAACAAATAAAAATTGGACAAGTACAATGAATTCAAATATACCAGAAAATACACAAAAGTACATGAGGTCCTCAACTGAAAGTAACATTAGATCTCAGCTCAAATCAGGAGAGCATAACCTCATCCAGGAGATGTCCTCTCTCATCATTCTTGAGAATTGAAATCCTGGACATGAAGTAACATTATGGGATCTGCTCCCATATGAGGACTCCAATCTACAATTCAATCTCCACCCCACCTCCCTCCCTCCCTCTCTCTCTCTCTCTCTCTCTCTCTCTCCCCCTCCCTCCTTTTTTTACTTCCTCTACTCCATGTACCTCTCATTTCTACCCTCACTTTCTTCCCTTTGAGCTCTGTTCCTAGCCCTGTTCCCTCTGAAACACCCCCTCCATCCCAAACTGAGTTCTCTCACAATTTTTCTAGGTGATTGGCTAAAACACATTAACAGGGTTCACCCTGGTCCGCATGGAGTAGGGTAGGATAGAAAGAGACACACCAAATGCTGAACCCAATCTCAGCCTTTCCCCTTACTTTCCCCCTTCTTCTGGAGTGCTTATTGAGGTGGGGGTTGGGGAGTGGGGGCATGGGAGTGCTAAGCTGCTGCCTCCTTTAAACCTCAGTCCTGGTGTCATTCTTTATTATTTGCTTTAGAGGTTCAGAGAAGACTGGAGCTGGGAATCACAGCAGGTCTTTGTGCTGGCAGATTTGGCAGGAGAGGGGGAAGGGGAGGCCATCCCAGGGAAGGTACAACGGGGAGTAAAGGGTGACCTAGGCTACATCCAATGAAGCAGAATGGCGCCAATTATGGAGCCAGTGTTCCCGGTGGGAAAAGCCCCTCTGCCCCAGTCCTGAGGGACAAGGGAAAGACTTGATTCTCTCCAACTTTCAGGGCATCCTAATGCTAAGGTGCCCTACCTTAGTTTGGATGCAGGGCCTAGCTCATATAATGCAATACAGAGATAAAATCCTAGAATATGAAAACTAAAAAACATGTCACAGGGTGCCTTAGCTGTAGAAATTATAATAATTATGTATATATATATTACATATATATTATATAAATTGAGAAAGTTATAGTGCTGAGAAAGAGAAAGGAACCAGCATTTATATAGTACCTAACATATGCCACGCACTGTACTTTACAAAGATTATCTCATTTGAACCTCACAACAACTCTGGAAGGTAAGGGCTATTTATTATCCCCATCTTTCAGATAAGGACACTGAGAGTTGTAAAGCAAATATTTATCTCATTTGATTTACAAGTATTATCTCATTTGACAACCCTGGAAGATAGGGGCTATTTATTATTATCCCCATTTTACAGATAAGAACACAGGGCTGTAAAACAAATATTTATCTCTGATTTACAAGTATCTCATTTGAACCTCACAACAACTCTGGAAGGTAGGGGCCATTTATTATCCCCATTTTACAGATAAGAACCCTGGGGTAAGCAGAAGTTAAGAGTCACATAGCTAGAAAGTGTCTAAGGCTGAGTATGACTCTAATGCTTTATTGGCTGAACCACCTACTTGTCTGTTGTGCCATCCACCTATCTCCTGGAGAGAAGAGGACTTGTCCCAAGTCCTAAAACTAGTTAGCTTTAGAGCCAGGATTAGAATACGAGGCTCCTGCCTTCAGTCTAGACTTCTTTACACAAAGACCTACTTCTGAATCCTGGCTTTGTTTCTGGCTCACTACCCATTTTGTTACTGTCTTAGGCAGGAGCCTTCACCTCTGTGAGCCTCAGTTTCCCAATCTGTTCAACAACAGGAGATGGCTATGGTTCTTCTAACATTTTCCTCCGAGCAAGGCCCTTGGCCGGCTGACAGACTGGCTGCTCTAATAACTTGAAGGGAGGGTGAGGAATGGGAGCCTTGTGAGTTGAGTCTCCCACCCCCACCCTCACATGGCCTAGTGAAGGGGGAGAGTGGGGAGAGGGAGAAGGGCAGAATTCCTTCTAAACCAGGAGCAGATGTGGGACTGCCGGGAGCCAGAGGGACACCAGACAGCAGTTTGTGAAAATAATTCTGACGGGAGAGAGCTGCAAAGGGTAGGGGGAGGTTTAGGGAATCATAGAAGCGTAGAATGAGGAGCTACAAAGGGTTTCGGGGACATGCTGGACCCCACTGATACCAGCTCTCAAGAGCTGATTATTAAATTTTCAGCGTAAGCATTTGCAAATGCTTATGGCAACTGGCAAATAGTGTGAATTAGGGCTTGATTTATTGTTTTGTTGATTGTCTAGACTTAAGAGGAAATGTGAATAATGAAGATTAAAATTAAAAGTATGTCTACTGGATTTTTTTTTTTTTTTTTGCTCCCATAGTTAGTTGCTAAACATATTCCTTATAGATCCCTCTTCACCTTCACTTCTACTTCACTTATTTGTTTATTTGAAGCAGTCCAAGTTACGTAGCTTGCCCAGTGGTGTCACTCAACTAGGAAGTAACTGAGACTGGTTTGAACTCAAGCCCTCCTGACTTCAGACCTAGTGCTCTATTCACTGTAATACCTAGCTGCCCAGCAACTCCATTTTAAAGAAGAGGAAAATGAAACCGAATTTAAGTGACTTGCTTAGGATGACTGAGGAAGTAAATAGCAGAGCTGAAATTCAAACCTTGACTCCAAATTCATGCCCTATTCTAATCGGGTAACAGATCAATCAATTAATCAATAAGTATCTTAGTATCTTAATTATCTTAATCATTATATATAATTACATACACACTTTCTATACAAAAGGCAAAAAATCAGGAAGTTCATACTATAATGGAGGAGACAGTATACGTGTGCATACAGAACGATATACAGGGATGTCCCCAAAATCTCAGTGCTGTTTTAAGCTATTAAAAGCTTAGATAAATGAAGGGTAATGAGGGGAAGAAAAAGGAGGACAAAAGATGAGAAGCAGAAGGAGTGCTAGGAAGAGGATGGGAAAGGCCAGTGAGTATCTAGAATGACTCCTGTGCTTCCATAGGTACTTCAATTTAAGCAGCAGGTAAAGATCACCCCACACATGGACACAGACACAGACTTTCTTATCTAATATGATTCTTGTGTTCTTCCTTCCAGTGACTATTCTCCAAGGATTCTTTAGGTCCCTTGACGCTCCCAGGATACCAATGGCATATACGCATTATCCATGTATCATACCTCCTTCCTGAACTATGACTAGTCCACCTCATTTTCTGATGATAGATCTCTAACAGGATCTATTTTACATTGTTCAACAGCTCTCTGTTTATCAATACCACGAGACCTTAATTAATATCTCTAGGACCCTCCCTCTGTTGGTTATCTATAATTTATCCTGTACATAGCTTCTTTGTACAGTTGTTTTCATGTCATCTCCCATTCCCCCAAACTCAGACTCAATCAATCAGTGAATAAGCCTTTTTTTTCTAAAGCACCTACTATGTTCCAAGCTTCTTTTTGTATCTCCAGCTCAGAGGCCAGCTTGTGGCACCTATTAGGCACTTAATAAATGCTTATTGACTGACTGAAGCATAAAAGATGAGTCTGCCATTGTCATAGAGGATGTGTGGTCCAGAGTCCGAACAGCAGAAGGTTACACCCTGCGGGTGTTGAAATGCTCCAGATGCACCCATTTGTGGCCATTTTGTACCCATCACGTCAAGCTTCAGCATAATGGGGAGCCTTCTCAATGAAATCTTCTTCAAGGAATCAGTCCACTCTTTATATCATTGTGTGGCTTTCAACAAGTCTCCTGGTTTCCTCATCTGTAGGATGCAATGGCAGTTCTTGCATCTTATAATCCTATAAAATCTCAGGGCCCCATGGAATTCCCTCTTTGAAAGAAGTTAATGTAGTCCTGTGATAAATAATAAAAATATTACTGTCGTTCAATTGTGTCTCGCTCAAACCATTTGAGGTTTTATGGAAGTAGTTTGCCATTTCCTTATTTAGCTTGTTTTACAGATGAGTAAACTGAGGCAGAGTTAAGTGGCTTGCTCAGGCTCATAGAAGCTCATAAGTGTCTTGAGACTGAATTTGAACTCGGGGAGAGGAATCCGACTCCAAGCCTGGTGCTCTATCTCCCAGCTTCTAAACTGTGGTTCAGGACCCCATAAGAGACATTGAATGTGGCAGTTACAAAATTGGGATTTATTATCAGTCAGTGTTTGAGTTATATGTATTTTATATACCTATATGCCTGAGGTCCCGTAGAAATTCTTGGAGGAAAAGGGTTGCAAAGGTCCTGCTCTATTCCAATGCGCCACCTAGTGCCTTAATCATGAAGAACTAGAGCTAGTCTTATAATGCTTTATCCTATAGAACTTTACAAATATTATCTTATTTGATTTTTACAACAAACCTGGGAGGTAGGTGCTGTTGGTATCCCCACTTTAGAGATGAGGAGCCAGAGGCAAACAGAGGTTAAAATGACATAGCTAGTAAGTATCTGAGGCTGAATCTATACTTGAAAGGCTGAATTTGATGGAACTTTTATAAAGGACATTTTTTGTCTAATTTAATATTTTTATTTTCCCCATTTATGTGTAAAACGATTTTACATGTGTTTTTAAAATTTTGAGTTGCAGATTCTCTCCCTTCCTCCTCACCCACATCCCCATTAAGAAGGCACATATGAAGTTATGCAAAACATTTCCAGAAAAGTCATGTTGTGAAAGAAAACATAGATCCTTCCCCCCTCCAAAAAAAAAATCCTTAAGAAAAATAAAGTGGAAAAAAAAGTATGCTTCAATCTGTATTCAGACATAATGAGTTCTTTCTCTGGGTATGGATAGCATTTTTCATCATAAGTTCTTCAGAGCAGTCTGTATCATTGTATTGCTAAGAATAGCAGTTATTCATAGCTGATTATCCCACAACATTGCTATTATTTTGTATACAGTACATTTCACTTTGCTTGAGTTCATGGAGAACTTTCCAAAATTTTCTGAGAACATCCTGCTCATCATTTCCCATAAAACAATAATTTTTCATCATAATCACATACTACAATTTATTCTGCCATTCCCCAATTGATGTAATTCTCTCAATTTCCAATTCTTTGCCCTAAGAAAAGAGCTGTTATAAATATTTCTGTACATGTATTTTTCCCTCTGTTTTTAAATCTTTTTTGAGATTCATGCCTAATGGTGGTATTATTAGGTCAAAGGATAAGAATTATTTTATAGTCTTTTGGGCATAGTTCATATCTGTTGTTCATTTATTGGTTGGGTATGGCTCTTTATATATATATATATATATATATATATATATATAAATTTGACTCATTTCCCTATACATTTGAGAAAGAGGCCTTCATCAGAGAAACTTGCTTCAAAATTCTTTTCACAATTACTATTGGTAACTGTATTTCTCCCTGTTTATTCTATTCTCTCTCGTCTTTCACCCTGACTCTCCTCAAAAATGTTTTGCTATTTATCACTTCCTCCCTCAACATGCCTTCTATTCTGTTACCCTCCCCTTCCCATATCCCCTTCCCCTTCTACCTTCCTGCAGAGTTAGGTAGATTTCTATAGCCACATTGTGTGCGTATGTTTTTATCTTTGAGCCAGTTCTGATGAGAATAATGTTCATTCATTCTCTCTCTCCTCCCTCTCTTCCCCTCCACTGTAAAAGCTTAAAATTACAAATCATCACTTAAAACCACTTACTGCCTTTCAAAGTTTAGGGAGGCAAGTTCTCACAAAAAAAAAAAAAACCTGGGAGAAAGTTGCAATGAATCCATCTGGGAATCTTGAAACTGTTCCATGAAGAAGAGGAAAATTTTTTTGTCCTCTCCAGATTTTACTACAGCCAGTGGAGAAAAATCCATGGGATTCCAATTTTTAATATGCTAAGTATAAAATTGATACTTCTTTTATGGTAGATAATTTATGCCATTCCACCTCTTCTTTTCCCTTTCTCCCAGAACATTCCTCTCTTACCCCTTAATTTTATTTTTTAGATATCGTCCCTTCATATTCAACTTACACCTGTGCCCTTTATCTGTAGATGCTCCTGTTATAATAATGAGAAAGTTTCTATAAGTATCATCCTCCTATGTGGAAATGTAAACAGATAAACTTAATTAAAACTCTAGAAAGGGATATTGTAGGAGATGGGACTGAGTTGCTGACTGAAGATAGGAGTAATATTATCCCTCCCCAAGGCAAGATGGAAAAGAGGAAAGGACAATATCAGGGCTTTAGAGGTATAAGAGGGCATGTTCTTAGCCCTTCATTATTCAAGAAAAAATCCTGAGATGAAACATAGCTCTGTCCAGGACAGGTGAGAGTGAGGGAGGATGTAGGAATCTGAGTTAAGGAGAGGGTATTTCAGCCCCCAGGTGCCTGTTCTTCCAAATGTGGAAATTTTTATGGTTCCTTCTCTGCGGGCTATATCACAAGGTACTGGCCCAGGAGGCATCCATCCCAAACTGTACTTCTGTCTATGGCATACAGTCAGAAATAAATGGGAAGGATGAGGTGCAGGAAAACACAGATGCACCACCCACTTGGGGAACATAGAAATGCTCTAGTGAGGTCTACTAGCACATATAAACCCTCAAGTATCCTCCCAGTCTTGCCCGTAGTTCTCTGGCTTTGTGTGGAGTGGCGGAAAGCTAGGTGATACAAATCAGCACACTGGCTTCCCCTTCAACCCTCAAAAAAGCGATTTTAGGATTTGAGAGGGAAATAACCTGGAGGTAATCAAATCCAACTCTCATTCTACAGAGAAGGAATTGAAGCTGGGGTAGAGAGGGTGGGAGGTGGGGCTAAAATTTGTCCAAAGTCACACCCTAATTAGTGACCGAGCTGGGATTCAGGCCCTGGCTCCTGAGATAGAGTGCAACAGTTTGGAATTTGGAGTCAGCTACCTTAGATTCAAAACTAACTCTGATATTGTCTGGGGGACCTTTATGTCACTGGGCCTCAGTTTCTCCATCTGTAATATAAGGGGTTTGGAAAAGTTGATTCCTGAATTCCCCTTCAGTTCTAAATCTATGACTCCAAGTTCAGATGTCTGCTCTAAAGATGGAGGAAGGTGAGCAGTCAAATAATCAGTAAGTATTTGTTGTATCTATATGATGTGCCAGGCACATCATTTAGATACAAATTCAAAAATGAAGCTCTTCTCACTTTAAAAGACCTTATATTCTAGAGAGGAGCAACACTAAGTACACAGGTTGGAGTTAATTGAGCCAATCTAGTAATTACCCTCACCCAATTTAATGTAAGCAATGATATATGCCCTGTTACTTGTGGAGAGACTCTCAATCAGAGGTATAAGCTAGGAATGAAGGTCTATATATTAATTGATAAATCATAGGTTTCAGAAGTGATCGATTGATCATTCGATCAATTTAGAAGTCATAAATGAAATGAAACTGTGCCACAAAGCAAGTGTGTCTTAGATTTATTGAGGAATGGTTATGCTCTAGGAAATTTGTATAAAATAACAAGTCAATTCAGAATCCAAAGATTAAAACATCTGTTAAAATGGGGAAGACTCATTCCAACCAAGCCCTGGGGAAGGAATCACTTGGAGGGAGGTGAGGAGTATTCAGCTCTGGTCTCAGTCTCCTCCCTTCCCTCTCTTAACCAGAGGGTGATTTGTGAACTTCAGATTTGGGACTTCTTCCTGTCCCTTAAAAATCTCATGGCAGTGTATGTAATAGAATCTGAGGCTCAACTGGACAGAATGAATCAAGGTAAATTCAAGGCTCTTCAAGGAGCCTAGCAGGAAAAAAATCTATCATTCCCTAAGAGGAATATTTTGAAAACTCTAGCAAAAGGACTCTCAGGAGCCATGCGTTACCCCTATGCTACATGTACTCTCTAAATTTGACCCCAATTTCCCTTTGATTCTGTATATCCTCATGGAAGAGTGTGTCTTTTGGGGGCTCAGAGGGGATGTTTTCTATCAAGTATACTCTCATAGTAAATACTCATTTCCAAAGTTCGCTAAGTCTAGCTGATATAAACTCATAATTAGTTGGCTGGTTAGTTGTTGTCTTTTGAACTTGAAGAGGATCAAAATGACACCACTATGTTAGAATCGATTACAGTTTGTCCAACTATAGCTGATCACACCAATATGAGCTCAGAATGCTCTGCCAAAGGTCAGACACAAATAGTCCCTAGAAACATGATGTGCAAAATTAGAGAAGCTAAATTCATAATAATAAGATAAAGCATACTAGTAGGGGGGCTCATGAACTATATAGAATTCAAAAAACTACTCTTAAATTCTTAGGGATTATCCTTAGAACTGGTGGTGTACATGTGGTCAGGGAGGGGAAGAGATATGGTAAAAGAGTTTTGGGGACTGCCCTGGTCAGTATAAGTGAGTTGGGAGAGTAGCTAAAATATATATATATATAATTTCTTTCTCCCTTTCCCCTTTTCTTCCCTTTCTTTCTCTTCCTCTTTCTTTCCATACACACACACACACACACACACACACATAAAAACACAAGATAAATACAAGAGAATTGGGGGAGATGTCAGGAGGTCCCTCCAACAGAAAGGATCAGTAAACCCTTCTCACAAAAAACAGTATTTGAGCTGAGCCTCCAAGAAAACTAAGGATTCCAATGTGAAGAGGATTCCACAGTCAGGACAACTGCCTGGAGATGGGAGAGAGGTGGGGGGAAAGTTGTTTGGCTAGACCCTTGAAAGGTGTGATAAAGATAGAAAAGTGGGATGGAGCCATATTAGTGAAGGACTTTATTTGCTCAGTCACACTGATTGGGGTGTGAAACTGTGTTCCCTTTTGATCTGTAAAATTAACACTGAAATTCTGTCCCCTTTGATTCCTGACCCTCCCAGGAGTCTGTGAGGGAGTTTCTCAGGCTGGGGCATTTCTAAGGCAAATCACCTCCACCGATAGCTGGATCTCCATTCAAATTCAGGCTGAAAAGGCCTTCAAAGTAATTTCAATCTGGAGACCCTGGTCTGATCAGTTCAAACTGCTCCCAGCCTCCTGCCAACATCTACTCATAAAATAGGTTTCTGCTCCTCATTTCTTTGCAGAAATCTGCAGTAGAGCATTGTTGCCTGCCAGCACTCCTGTCCCCTGAGAAGGCATTCTCTTCTCAGTGCCAGCCTCCATTTCCCTATTAGGACTTTGCCACTGAAGAAGTCCGTTTTTCTAGTAAAGCTGACTTCTCATCCAACAATAAACTTCCATTTTTGCCACTTAAAACTCTTCAGGTTTGTGAATTCTTTCCGGAAGGACCTGCGCTGACCAAAAGGGGATTCCCTCAACTCTCTGACTGTCACTAGAACCCCATCAACAGTGCTAGTAAGTGTCTGAGGCTCATCTGAACTCCGGAAAATGGAAGTTCCGAAGGTTCGGAAAATGAACCTTCCTGAGTAGAGGCCCAATGCTCTGTGTACCGTGGCACCACCAGGCTGGACCTAGGCTCAAACAGTGCCTCTGACTCCACACCTCCGTGATTTGGCAGAAGCCATCTAACCTTCAGTTCATCTATAAGGGACCTTCCCTGTCCCCCGAAGTCCCTTTCAAACCTATGTCCGTGCGAGCTGACTGAGGACAGTTACAGGCTAAGGGCACTCCAAGGGTAGCTGTATAGATGGATCAGAACGAGGAAAAACTTGAAGGAGGGAGGCAAATTTCTGTAGCCCTTGGAATGAGCCCCTGATTTTGAATGGTGATTTTTGTGAACTGAAAGAGAAAGGGACCGATTCCAGAGATGATTGGAGGTGAAAACCATATCGAATGGTTTGGATTGCGGGGTGAATTAGGATTAAGGGGCAATTTTTTCTATGCCTTGAAGCCAGTAAATTACAGTATATCCTAAGGGACCATTAGGTAGCACAGCAAATAGGAGCTAGAGTCAAGGAAATCTGAGTTCTAATCCTGCCTCAAGCACTCACTAGCTGTGTTGACCCCGGGCAAGTCACTTAACTGTGACTCAGTTTTCTCATCTGTAAAATGGGCTGAAGAAGGAAATAACGATAAACCGCTTCAGTTTGCCAAAAAAAAAATGGGATCATGAAAAGTCAGAAAGACCAACAACTCTAGAGAAGCAAAGTAATCCTGGAGCAAAAGGATGGCAATTTGGAGGCTATTGTAATATTAAACTGGGGTTTTACTTTAAGATATTTTTCCTTATTCAAGATTCCCATAAATGTTACCTTAAATTCTTTTGGGGCAGAGTCGTGTCAGAAGTCAGGGAGGAATGGAGAGGGTTATGTGTTAGCCTGGACACGTCTTTCTCCAAGCAGGAATGTTTGGAGATGGATTCATGTCATGAGAAATAAAACTGCAGCCTAAATGCGGAGGGTAGTACCAGCTTTGTTTCCCTTGACAATAGTAGCGAGCATTAGATAGTGGTTAAACGTTTGCAAAATAGGGATTTCACGCAATTTTCTGAACCACTCACTGAGTTGTGCCATGATGCCCATTTAACAGATGAAGAAACTGAGATAGAGAGCAGCTATTAAGTGTCTTTGGGAAAATTCGAACTCAGATCTTTCCCAACTGCGCCCTCTAGTGGCTATTAAGAGAGAAAGGAGAGGAGCAGGCTGCGGGGAAGGGCGCGGGGGTGGAGCGAGGAGAGCGGGGGAGGGGAAAGATCTGCTGACGGGGTGTGCATAAGGGGAAGAGCCGTCTCTTCCCAGAAGCGAGGGGAAAAGTCCGGGGGTTAAGGGACAGAGAGAAGGGGGTGCCCGAGGGGACAGCCCCAGCGATGCAGGGCGATCGGCGTTCACTCTGCCCTTTGCGCCTGCGCCCGGACCGCCGCCCCTCCCCCCCATCCGCCCGGTCGCGGCCGAACTGCTGGGTATTACGCATGCGCCGCGTCAGCTCCCCGGCAGGGCCGCCCAATGGTTCAGCCCTGTGTCCCCCTTTCGATGGTAAAGTCTTTCCTACTCCTCCCTAAGGCAGACGCCAGCCCCGCCTCCTCCTTTTCCTCCTCCCCACGCCGCGTCTCTCCCCCCCCCCCGCCAAGGCGCGATTCAGTCCAGGCCCCGCCCCCGAGCTAGTCCCGCCCCTTTCCCCGCCTCCGTGCGCTTTACGGTAGTCGCACGGCGTTTTTGCCGCATCCTCAGCCGCTGTTGCCGGTGAGGGGAGGGGAGGTGAGAGAAGGGAAGGGGCGTCTGCGGGCTGGCCGGACCTGGCCGGCGGTGCTAGGGAAGGAGGCGGGACCGGGGTCCCGGGCCGGCTCAGCGGGAGCCCAGAGAGAAGCCAGCGGCCTCAGCACTTTGCCTTCCCCCAGCTCGGGCCGAGCAGCCGCGGGAAGCCGCCCCGCGCCCCCCGAGACCGAGACCCGGGCCCCGCCACAGCCCGGCCGGCCGGGCCAATGCTCGACTTGGAGGTGGTGCCCGAGCGATCGCTGGGCAATGAGCAATGGGAGCTCACGCTGGGTGAGTGCGGGGGCCGAGGGGGCGAGACAGGGCTGTGGACGGGCGCTTGGGGGGGGGGGGGGGGGGGGGGGGGGGGGGGGGGGGGGGGGGGGGGGGGGGGGGGGGGGGGGGGGGGGGGGGGGGGGGGGGGGGGGGGGGGGGGGGGGGGGGGGGGGGGGGGGGGGGGGGGGGGGGGGGGGGGGGGGGGGGGGGGGGGGGCGTCCCGCGTGTGAAGCGGGCAGTGTGAGCTCGCGACCGGGCACCAAGCTGTGTCCCGCCCCCTTTCGTCCCGCGCGGGGGTGCCGGCGCGCGCCTGAGACCCTTCTCTGACAGCGGAGCGCGCCCCGCACGGGGGTGGGGCGGGGGCGCACGGGCCCTCCTCCGGCGGGCCCTCCTCCGGCGGGCCCTCTCCCCGCGCCTGTCCCGGCCCCGGCCCCGGCCCCGTGTGCGGTCCCGCGCTTGCCCCCTCTCGGGTGCCTCCGGGGGCGGGGTCCCCCAGGTCAGGGCTCGCGGGCCGACCTCTGGCTGCGGATTCCAGGGCCCGGAGCTCTCGGTCCGGTTCCTGAGGCGCAGCTTTGCCTAGACTTGGGCTCTGGCCTCCTGTGCTGGTCTCATTTGTTAGTTGGTTTTCCCTGTTGAATCCCGAGGTTAATCCCTCCCTCTCTTCTCCCAGCCAGATCTTCACCTCTCTGTTTACTTGGGCTGGGATTGGTTTGCTCCTCCTGTCAGTAACTTGAGTGCCCTGCATTTTCCGCGCGTGGCCTCTAGGAAAAGGGTTGCCGCTGATAACCCTTTTATGTTTAGGATCTTTCAGAAGGCTCTGCTTCCTGGAGTCCTGCACCCCACTGAAGTCCAGTGCGTTCTGAGCTACTTAGAATTGTACTTTCGCTTGCTCCTGAATCTGAGAAAATCGCCTTTTAAGTTCCAAGAGGGATTTTCTGCCTCTCAGTTCACAGTCTTTGAGAAGGTGCAATGAACAGAAGCTTTTTTTATCTCAGCGACTCTGATTTTTCACCAGAGGAACTGAATTCAATTAAATGAAAAAGTGTTTTCTAGCTACTTCTTCTGGGGCTTTAACCCATAGTTCTCTGTACAGTGACTGACTTCGATGGAAATGCTGACTTCTTTTGGCTCCGTGGTATGGAGTGATTTGTTTTCCTGGCTTGGGCCAACTACTCTCAGATATTAGCCACATTTTCTGATAGCTCTTGGAAGTCTTAGCTGGGCCTAAATGTCATAGCATCATCTGAGCCATAAAGAACAAAATCAGTAATCTAGGGGAATTACTTTCTTTTTCCTAAGTCACAAGATACCGACTTTAGTAGCTCGTCAAGATTCAGCTTCTAAATTATCTTACTCTGCTTCCCTCCCTACTCTCGCTGCACACACCATCATCCATGCTTGGACCTATCTTTGAATGGTTAGGCAAACCCAGGATTGCAGACTGAAAAAACACTTGACAGTTTCGTAGCTAAAATCTCAACATAGTAGGAATATTCAAGTTCTCAGGAGGAAGGAAAAAGGGAACGTGATAGTGAAGGAACCAAGTTGATGGTGTAACGCCTATCTTTAAGTACTTTCCTCCTATAACTTGCTTCTTTCTAGGAATTAAATGTCTGGTGAATCCCTTCACACCATGGTGTAAGCATTATCTATCTCTGCTGACTCCTGGCCCTACCTGAAATTGGAGTTAGAACTGATGGATAAATGTGAACTCTACCAGGGCCTGCTTTTCAGAATTAACCACTAGCAGATTAAGCAGGACACTACTGCCTGGGCAAAAACTGGCTTTCAGCTCTTCGGATTTGAAATAATGAGAGACTTGACTGTCTTTGCATAGGCAAAGGAACTATTTTAGGGAAGTGTTTTAATGTCTCAGCTAAAGGGAATTTTGACATTTCACTTATTTGTAAGTTTTATTTTATATTAATTTGGAAGTATTTGTTTTTTGAACTGAGAAGATCTGAGATCACCTAAGCCATTCTTTCTCTCAACTGGTTAAGATTGTCTCAGACAGTGTACATCTGAGACATTTGTATGTCACACTGGTAGCAAGCAACTGACATTTGAACCTACATCTTCCAACTCCAAATCAGTCACTATCAGTCATTTTGCCAAATTCACATTTATATAATGCTTTTATATGCTTTTGTTGTTCGGTTGTTTCTCAGTCATATCTGATTTTTTGTGACCCTGTTTGGGTTTTCTTGGCGAAGATACCCTAGTGGTTTGCCATTTCTTTCTGCAGCTCCTTTTACAGATAAGGAAACAGTTAAACCATATTAGTGACTTACCCAGGACAGCACAGCTAGGAAGTGTCAGAGTCCAGGATTTGAACTTGGGTCTTCCTGCCAATGGGCCCCGTCCACTGCCCTGTGTGTGTTTTTACATACGTAACTGTCTTATGTATATTCTTTTTTTAATAGTATCATAGATTAATCTAGATAAGACTTGAGGTCATCTACTCCAGCTCTCTTTAGTTTACATTTTTTCTTATATCACTCATATGAAAAAAAAATTCAACTTTATAGAAGATCAGAGCTTGATTGTTGTCTTCTTAAGTAAAAGTAAGTTTACAAATTGTAGTTGTAGCACAAAAAATTCACCTTTTCAAATTCATTATGAAATTCAGCAAAGATTGGAACATAAGCTGAAGGCCATTCATTTAAGGAAAAACTGATTTTCCTCTGAAAATTAATAACTAAGATTATTTAGTAGAGATTGGCATAAGAGATTTTTGTTAGCAAATGTGAAAAATCCATGATTGAATAGCACTTACTATACATTTAGGTATATAGTAATATGTCTGTGCTATTTATAAAGATTTGCATTATTTGAAGCTATAATTATGTAAAATTTTATAATTCCAATTCAGTGGAATTATACAGTTTGAATGCAAATAATTTAACCACTTCACGGGAATTCATTAGTTTTACTAATGGGGACCTAGTGGAAAAGAAATTGCATTAGAGTATAAGTACCTAACTCTAAAGCAGTAGTCATTTGCAAGAGTGATAGATTTCTCCTGAATACTTGGCATCACCTTATGGGAAATCTGTTGATAATTCATTTCATATCATTGTGCCTTGATATTGTCTTGAGGCCTGGCTTGATTGTTTATGATCCTAGAACCTCTCTGGCAGATAGCACAGTTAGCAAGAGGATTGAACTCCTTGGCCTCCTTCCTAATAGTTGGGTATCACTTGGAGTTTGGGACAACATCAGAGATGAAGGAATAGAAAAACTCCAGAAATGGCATAACTGAGAAAAGATGAGTGTGCATTTTATTTTGTTCAGCTAAAAGTTGGGGGAATGTAGATGATATTTGAATAGTATCACATACTGAAGACTATGCTTGCATAATAAATAAGATTTAGAGAATAGGTTGTTATAAAGAAGCATTAAGTTTTTCTTCTTTTAAATAGCAGATATCATGTCCAAAGGGAATTATCAGAATCTCCTAAATAAACATTCTTCATAGTGTGGTCAGATAAACAACATTAGAAATCTAGCCTGATACAGTGGAAGCAACTTTGGTGTAATGATGAGAGGTGTGTTCCATCACCAGCTTAATAACTAAAGTTTTTATCTACTCCTTACTTCCCCTTTCTGATCTTCTGGTCTATTAAATAGGGCAATATTACCTACCTTGACAACTGAACTATTACCGAAATATGATTCAAAAAAACCATTTATAACAAAAACAATTATAATAACTAACATTTATATTGTACTTAGTGTATGCTAAGCCCTTTGCTAAGTGCTTTATAAATATTATCACATTTGATCCTCACAGCAACCTTTTGAAGTAAGTTTTGTGAGTATCCCCATTTTATAGGTATGGAAACCGAGGCAGAGATTAAGTGGTTTACCTAAGTTCCCTTAGATAGTGTCAAGAAGCTTATAACTTCTTGATTACAGGTCCTGAGTTCTATGCACTATACTCCCTACCTGTCTCTTCCCAACTACTTTTATAATCTAAGGAAGAATTCCTTTGTTTGGTTGTAAATAGTTGAGAGAGAATGTCTTACTATTTCTAACAAAGGTCAAACTGAGTTCCTACTCCATCTTTGAAATGTTTGTTCCTTTTGGACAGAATGGTTTTATAATATAATAATCAGGAATTTTTGAATAAGCTAGTTTTTTGTAGCTCTTCCTCCCTAAGAGATATAGAATTAAGTGATTCAGGCACTACTAAGTCTTTAAAACCTAAGGATAGATTCACATGAAGAAAATTTGATTATAAATATGATTTCATATCCATGTGGTGCCAGTGTGGGAAATAAATCGGCAATTTAATATATCTGTTATTAAATGAAAGGTAAGCAGTTGTTTTTTGTGCTTCTAACACTAATCCAGTGTTGTATTTTAGATCAAGGTAACAAACATGCCATCAGAACAAATTTAGCTGTTGTTTTCCTAAGTGGGTCACTTGTTTCATACATGCAGTACTTCTTTACTAAGCTTTTATCTGTTGTTTTTGGAGATTAAAGGAAGAATGCTTTAGGGTCAAAGGCTTCACACTTAGTAGTGTCCCTTGGGCTAATTGGCAGACACATATTTCCTGCCATAAGGGAAGAAAGATTGATTAAAGAAACTCATCTTGAGTTGAAGAATCTTTCTCTTAGAGAATAATTCTTTTCTAGCTAATACATGATACATGGTTAAAAGAACGATATACCACATACTTTCTTGTAAGCGGCTATTTCTTTATGCCATTTATCCCTGTGAGGTTTTTCTTATTTGTCGCCCTGTGTGTCCCTGTTTTTGTTTGTTTGTCAAAAACATTATGTGAAAAAAATTATGTGAAAGAGCAGTGCAGCTTAGTGGAAAGGATATAATCATAAAACTCAGAAAGACTTAGGTTCAGGTTCTGGCTATCACTTAAAAGGTTATTTCCTTTCTTGGGGCCTCAGTTTACTCTTACGTAAAATGGGGGAGGAGGGAGTTGAATAAGACAGTCTCTAATATTTTAAGATATTCTTCATATTTAAATCAAAGCATAGGAGACACGCCTACTTCAGGAATTGAGGGAATTGAAGCAGCAGGTGGTGAAAAACCACTTATCCATGGTCATTAGACAGAATACATCTATGGATCTCCTGATTCTCCAGATCATCATTCCTCCTACTCAAATGTTTTGTCACTAAATGATTGTTTTAACTTGTGTGTTTTTGTGAGTTCTTTTAAAAGAGAGAAAAATTGTTATGGGAATTTGAGTTTTTTTAAACTGGATATAAGCCAGGTCTTGATTAATATGAATGATGAATACCTTCAAGTGGTCATTTTGAATTTATAATTATTTAAAATATAGTAATTGGTTCCAGTTCAGTGGAAATATACAATTAGACCTATCCTTATTATAATCTGTGGTAATGTACTTTACAGTAGAAAAACAACATGAATGTAATTCCATAATTAATCATCAATAATTAATAATAAATAGATCTTTTTTAGTTAAGTGAAAGAAAACCAAATGTTTCTGCAGTTGATTGCTAAGTGAAATAATATGTAAAATAATTTTGTTAGTATTAACTACATTTTTATGGTTATATGCTATAGTTAACATTATAAAATGTTAGACCTTAGAGCTTATCCAGTCTGGTCCCCTCATTTTACAAATGAAAAACACAAATTGTAATCCAGAGAAAGGAAGTTATTTGCTTAGAATCATACAACTATTTAGTGGGGTCTAGCTGACACTAGACCCCAGGTCTCCTGACTCAATCTACTGCTCTTTGTACCATACATGGTGTTAGTACTCTTTTACCCATTGCCGCTGTTTTGACTTTGTCATATCAGTGACTAAACTGCTAACATTCTTTTGTTTCAGGGATGCCATTGGCTCAGGCTGTAGCAATTCTTCAGAAATATTGTCGTATCATTAAAAACGTCCAGGTTCTCTACAGTGAACAGGTGAGTGATGACTAGTTTGTTTTGTGAAAATTCCTCCACTCAAAAATGAGTCATGACAGGATATGATGCATCATATGATGCTGCTAAAACACATGGATTGTAGCCTCAACCACTATGCATACAGTACTCCATATGCTATTACCACATGAAGAAGAGAAACCAGTAATTTCATTAAATGATTGCTAATTTAAGAAAAAGCATCTTCAAAATATATTTTCTTTAACCTTAAGATTTTTTGTCTTGATGAGTATTACTACCATGTTTAGAATTATACTGAATACTGAACTTGTTTTTGTGCCTGCTGACATTTCAGCAGCCATAGCATTTATACAGCCAAAATGCTCATGAGTATGGGGAGGTGGCCGACACGGCTGTTTCTTTGATTTTCTAAGAGATTTTATTTTTCCACCAGCCTCCTTCAGGTATAAAAGTATGAAACAAAAGCTGGCTGTGTTTGAGTTGGGTTTTTTTTGTTTTTTGTTTTTTTTTTTTGAAATACAGCTTTTTAGCTCTCTGAATAGCAACTCCAGCCCTGTAGAAAGATATGCCTCATCCCTTCCAAGAGGTTGTAATACTTAGAAATGACAAGAGAATTCTCTCTGGGGGAAAAAATCAGGCTCTATTGTAACTGGAATATTTTTGGTTTTATCCCCATACCCATCTTGTCCAGGATGCCCCATTTTTATTCATTTGTATTCCCATGAAACTTTCTGCTTTCTAGTACTTTATTTTTCTAACTAGTATGTTTTCATGAAATTAATTCTAGCCTTCCTAACTTGTCATTTTGCCTCTTTAAAACTCAGTTTCTTCTATAAAATGAGAGATTTGGAATAGCATTCTAGCATTAGTGATCTTTATGATACTCAATAGATGGACATGGAGGCAGGGAAGAGGCATTACAGCTAAGGAGCATAATAAGATAAAAGCCTAGAGGCAGAAATGAGCTTAGGTATGTGTGAGGACAGTGATAAGACCCATGACTAAATGTCATGGCTAGTTTTTGTTGGGCAATAGTGGAAGATAAGATTGGATTACCAAGATGAGGTTGGATTATAGAGGGGTTTAAATGTTAGGCTGATAACAGGCTGACACACAGTAGTAAACCATTGTAGGTTCATGAGCAGTAATGGCATGAAGGGATAGAAACATAAATTTAGGAATATTAATCTATCAGTGGTCTATATTCCCTACTGAGGAGGAAAAAAAAAACCAAGCAGATAGTGGCTTAGGAACATTGTCAAAGAATTATAATTCATTGGAACTGAATGTGTCGCACAGTATATTGAAATAATTTTTCATCTCTAAAATGAAAGGCTACTACTTTGTCCTTGCCATGATCAGATTACCTTTAATCTAGTGTGAGTATAAATTTCTGGCTTCTAAATGCTCATCAATTTGATCTCTTTGCTGGTATCCTAATCATTAAACTAACCTCTACCAATCTAGTGAAGAAAGAATGACTCTAGAGGAGCTTCCTGCTAGGTCCTAAGACAGTTTCTACTGAAAGTGAGACATTCCTCAATCCTGGATTTAGGAGGACATCTAACCCCACCCTGCCATTTGTCAGAGGAGGAATCTAAGGCCCAAAGGAACACAGCCAGGATCTGATGTTAAGATAGATAATTACTATTAACTTGTAGGAGCTTGCTAACTTGTCTCACTACCTCCAGGCTCTCCCTGTTCTAATTCATTCTAGGTATGCTACCAGACAAATTTAAGATTGTTAAGATTTAAAGCTGGTAGAAGTCTTAGAAATCTCCAATCCAATCCTTTTATTTTATGAGTCCCTTTAGGACTTTCTTACTTTAAGGGCCACAATTTGAAACCAAATCATTTGATCACAAACATTTATAGGGGACCTTAGACATCCTGTAGTTGAATTTCCTCATTCTACAAAGGAGGAAGTTTAAATACCAAAACTAAAAAGACTTGACTAAGATGACATGCCCAATAAATGGCAGAACAGGAAGGCAAACTCGGCTTCTGATTTCACAGTCAGTGTTCTTCCCATTACACCACACTCTTCACTTCTTCCTTATACTTAGTTCTGATCATGTCATTTCTCTACTCGAGAATCTTTAAGGGCTTCTCTTCACCCACAAGGTAAGGTTTTACTCTGTAGCCTGACATAGTCTTTCACAGTCACTTTTCATTCTTCTCTCCCACTATTCCCTTCATATATATATTCTCCCAAAAGTAGACTACTTGCTGTTCTCAAAACAGATTCCTTGCTTTCCCATTTCTCTATCTTTGCTCATACCTGTCCTTGGAAATATCCCTCAATTCTCTCTTTCAAATCTCTTCTGTCATTGCTAGTATTTCACAACTTATAGTTCCTTACAGTGTTTTTCTTGTGATCTCATCAGCACCATAGCCCTGTGAGGAAGGTAGTATAAATATTATCTCATTTTACCAAGACCAGTCTCAAATGCTGATATCTTCATGAAAATTTTTGATTCTGCTTTCTTCCTGCCTCTCAAATTAGCAATGATTTTTTTCTCCTTTGAGTACTTGAAGCATTGTGTCTCTTTTGTAATGGTGGACCTTGTATTTTGTGGGGGGGGCGGGGGGGGGACTTCCCTATTAAGTTGTAGGTCCCTAAGGGCAGGATATACGTACTCTGTGTTAACACTTTATGAATGAGTGACTATCTGAATTTACTTGGGCTCTAATACCAACCCTATCCCCCCCTCTCCCCCTCTCCAAAAAAAATGAGCCAAAAATAGAAGGGACAATTAGTGGAAAGGCATAGATTTAAGAGGTGGAACAACCACAAGAAGGCCAGAATCACTGGACTGTACAGTATATGAATGAAAATATGATGTAAGTAGACTGGGAAACTGGGAAGTGTTTCATAAGCCAAGTAGTATTTGATCTTCGAGGTAATAAAGTGCCTCTGGAGTTTATTGAATTTGGGAAGCAGATGACATGATTAGACCTGTACTTTAGGGAGACATTTTGGAATCCAAGTAGAGGGTGGACCAAAGTAGGGAGAGACTTGGGACAGGGAGATCAGAAAACTATTGAGGTTTAGGTGATCGGGGCCTGCACCAGAAGATAGCATACATACTTGATAGAATTGGCAATATTTAGCAACTTTATGAATATGGGGAGTTAGAAATCAAAGGGAGTCCAGGATGATCCCTAGGTTTTGAGCTTGAGCGACTGTAAGGCTGGTGATACCCTTAACAATAATAAGGAATTTTGAAAGAAGGAGTTTTAGGGGGGAAAATAATGGGAATCATTAGCCTTGAGATAATTGGATCCATGGAGCTAGTGGCATCACATGAAATACTATAGTGGGAGAAAGATTGCCCAGAACAGACCTTTGGGGAACATCCTGTAATGCCGAAGAAACTGAGCAAGACAGAGATTAGAGAATTCAATAATTTATTAAATGGAGAGAAATACTGGGACCAATGGATCCATGTTGATCCCAGGGCTAACCCTAAATGCCCTGAGTAGGGGCAGCAAGCTTTTTATGGAATAACAAGAACAATGACATTACTGATATTCTGATGACATCTAAAATGGATAAACCTTTATCTCGTCAAACATTAAGGAATGTCTATAAAACCTTTATCTCAAACATTAAGAGGGGACGGTTATAACCTAAGGCAGAATAACGAATAGGACAATTGGAGGAACTGGTCACCCCATTAAAAGGGAACTTTAGCATAACAATCCAGGGTTTGTGGGTGTCACACACCCTGCATGAAGGAAATTGAGCTGGAACAGTCAGATGGTAAGAGAACTAGGAGAGAGCATTGTCATGAAATTTAGAGAGGAGAGAGTATCCGGGAGAAGAAGGTGACTGATAGTATCAAAATCTGCACAGAGATCAAGAGGATTAAAAATTCATGGGGGGGGAGGGGGGGGGGAAGATTTGGCAATTAAGAGATCCTTGGTAACTTTGGAGAGAGAATAGTTTTCAATCGTAACTATGAGTCTGGTAGAAGCATATGGCTTCTTTCTTCCTAATATTTGACCAAAAGCAATGAATTCAGAATAAAAATGTGTAATTTCTGCATAAGATGAACAAAGTGGAATATACTTCTTTTATGAAAGTCAGGTCCTGTAGAGGGCTGAAACTCTTCAGTCAATGTACTGAGGTCAGGATAACCCACCACTTGAGGTTGACTACTGATTGAACAAAACTCTATAAGCATATGCTTGGAAAATGGCCCTTCCCACTATCCTGTGCTGGCTCGATGATAGAGAATTGTCGGAGGGACTAGGGGGTGAAGTAAGACGAGCCAGGGTCACTTTTTGCGATGGACAAGAAGAAGGTGGTTGCAGAGATCGTACTTCCATCCCCTTCACTTTTACCCCTAAAGACCAAGAATAAAGACTAAGGATTTTTCCTTATCCTGACTCTGGCTGATTCTAAGGTATCCTGGGTGCTAGCGCGATCATCACAAGGTACATAATATCTCATCAGCTAACATTGCAGAAATAACACAGCTGGTTGAAAACAAAAAATATTTCATATAAGTAGAACTACTTAGTCTCCAAATCTCATATTGAACTATGAGATTTCTTGAAGAAATGGACTATTGTCTATGCTTTTGTATTTCCCTTAGTCCCTAGTGCAAAGTATAAATACACAATAGGTGCTTTATAAATCCTATTAAGGTGAATGGAGTCTTCATGTTATTTTCTCTTTGTCTTACAGGCCCCTCTTAGTCATGACCTCATCCTTAACCTGACTCAGGATGGAATCAAACTGTTGTTTGATGCTTTTAATCAGCGGCTAAAGGTAAACACAAATGTCATCTCAAATATTTAATATTTGACAATCATTCAATATTTTTGAGGATAGCTCTATGCCTTTTTGAGGATAGGATTTTGTCACATTGAACAAAATGGATTGTATATATTCTCTACTGTGTTAAATTGCACTTTATTATTGAAAGGTCCTTAATCCTTTCATAGCCCACTTTACAAATGAGAAAACTTAGGGCTGGGAAGTGAAATAATTATCTTTCTATTATAGAATTTTAGAATTGAAATGGACCCTAGAGATGATCTAATCTTGAGATTCTATCCAATTCCAATTCTTTGATTCTGTGAGGTGATCCAGATGCTGTGTTATACAGAGGAAATTGAGGTCTAGAGAGAGGAAGCAAAGTGTCTGAATCTGCACAGAATAAGGCAGAGCCAAGGTTAGGATTCACCCCCTCATTTTACAGATTATACTATAGCCTAGAGAGGGGAAAATAGCTTGCCCTGGTCCCAGGTAGTGAGTGTTAGACCTGAGATCTGACCCATGGCTTCAGATCTCCTGTGCTTTTAGCGTAGTTGGCTGTCTGCAGTTCCGGGCTTCAGGCTTCATTCAGACATCCTTGCTGTGTGTCTTCCACTTCAGTAGTTCACAAATCAGTGCCATCCCATTTTCACTTAGAAACCAATGGAATGCCAGAGGCAACACAGTTGCTATTGGAGATTCTCTCAAAAAGGCAAAGGAAAATTAGTCTTTTCTCTGAAACCAAATATTCACTAAAGGGGGCATGATAATGACAGAGAGGCCAAGAGATTTATGAAAATCCCAAATCCCTCTGGAAGGAAGGGATCCTAGAATTATAAACTTAATACAAAAGAGAACCTTAAATTCCAACCCCTGATTTTACCAATGAAAAAACTGAGGCCAGGTAAATCCTTACTTGGTGTGTCACATAAGTAGTAAGTGATAAAGCCTGCTTTTGAATCCAGCCCTCAGATTCCAATTGCAACAGCTTGGCCAATATATCACAAAGGCAAGATGGAGAGAGATGATGGTGGTGGTTGTACAAGAACAAGAGTGAGTAGTTGATGTAGCTTCTAGTAGGATAAAACAAGGAAATGACCTGTGTGTTTTGGGTAGCTTACCAAAGTATTTTGTTGTATAGAATCTTTAGGTCTGCACTCTCATTGATCTAGGGACTTCTTATATCTTCACCCAGTTTCTGCTTTAGCATCTCCTTCTAACCTATGTAGGGTCACTTCTGTGCCATGCTAGTGGAGCTCAATCTCTTTGGCAGGTTCAATCAAGCTAGAAAGAACTTGAGCATAGACTTAGCAACAGACTATTTGCTAAATATAGAGTGGCTCTTATCAGTAGGTTGGTCACAGAGCTGGTGATTTTTTGGCTATGGCAAGCTAGAGACAATTGAAGTCTGAAGTCTGATCCCACAGTTTAGGGCTAAGAATGTTGTTGCAAAGGAAGTCTTTCATTTTGTTACATTTTGGTGTAGTTACTATATGTAAAAGGACAGAGACTGGAGCTTGTCCTCAGATGTTTTGCAGACTAGTGGGGCTTGAGAATTGCACATTTCTTTATTGGTGGTTCTCTTTGAATACAGGAGACCTTGAATAAATGTTGATTTTGGATTGACATATTCACTACTGCGTTGTTTGCTTGAGCTAGGGGCTAATTGATTGGTATGCTACAGTTCATAGAACCTGTTTTATTCCAAGATAATTCTTGAATAATATATTGTTTACAAATCTCAAGGTGGCTCATAGGTTGATTATGGGTCACAGGAGCCTTATTGTTTCAAAGCTACAACTTAAAAAGTAGATTCAGATTGGTGTACAGGACTAATTTCAAACTAAGAGTCAGTTAACAAGATTATTTAGCTTTGATTCAAATGAAATAGACTTGAATTAGAAGGAATATTAACTTCCTGAGTCTCAAAGTAGTTTTTCTGAAAACAGTATATGTCACACAGTCTCTTTTTAAAACAAGCTTTTATTAACAAAATATTCCCCAGTAACCCCCCTCCTTTCAAAGAGAGCTATCCTCTAGAACAGTATGTTTGTAAGAAAAAAGGAAAGGGGGAAAAAACATAGCATAACTGATCAATAAATTGGGAAAATCGGAAAATGTACTTGCGTGTTTTTTGTAATGATATCTTTTTGTCTCCTTCCTGTGGGCCCAGCCCCTCTGGTTAGAATTATCGCTGAAAGTTGAGGTAAGAAAAAAACAGGGAACCCCCATGCTGAGAAGCCAGTAGGCAGTGACACAGATTTACACAGGAGGTAAATCTTCCTGTTCAGCATCATATTGGATTGTTAATGGGGAAGGATAAATTGGGACACTTCTTAGAGGAAATGGGAGACTTTCATGCCTAGTGCAGTAAGAGCCTGTCTTCATGCTTCAAGATCTATCGGGAATAATCACCTCAGGCCCTGAGCCTATTGAATGGCAGGTCAAGGCTGTGTTTCACTACCACTTCATAATTGTTCATAGTGATTATCTCCATTGGAATCATTGAAACCCTTTTTGAAGAATGATGAAGATATAGAGAAGTGTTGAAAAAGAAAAGATTATCCTATTTGTACTTCTCCTGTAATTTCATGTAACCTATCTATAACACTTCCTCTAGATTACTGACCTCAGCAATTCCCTGAGTGTTTTCCGGTAACCTCTTCCTAGTCTATTTATCCAAATATAAGAAGCCAAACTATTAGTAAATCTTGGGTGACTGTATTGTAAGAGCTATTCATATGTCTTTTCCACTAGTCTTTCTCAAACTATGACACACCTAAACAGTTGTCAAAGCAAAACAATGTTTGTTTTCCTTTCTACCTTCCCTGTTATTCCCTGTCCACACATTGCACTTCTTGGGTATTTTCTTAACAGGCTATCTCTTCTTTCTTCATTTACCTTGACTACCATAAACTCAGCTTGGATTCCTTCCTTCAGGTAATAGATTAATAAAGAAGTAAGGAAACTATATATTACAGTGTGCTGGGGACATCTCCTGTACAGCAAAATTGAAACAGTGATTGAGAAATTAGACTGACTTCCCTGCCATAGAAATAAGGTAGCATGTGGTTTATTAGTACCTAATATATTGAGAATATAGCCTGTCCAGAGCACTTGAAAGCACCAAGGTTTTCTTTGGATGCTGGAAGAAGCTGTTAAAGTAAGAGGTCACAAAAGAGACTACCTCCTCAATATCCCCCACATCCCTAAAATAGCAGAATTGTTCCTTTCCCCCCTCAAAAAAAAAAGGAAGACCATGGGAAATGCCAAAAATTGATAATATCAAAAATTAGTAAGATAGAGAAGAGCTCTAATCCATTGAAAAGACATTTTAAAAATTAAAGGCATCAGTCATCAACCTATAAAGAAAAAATGTATCCTCAATAACAAACCAGAAATTCCTCAATAAAAGAAAACAAAATTAAAACTCCATTATGCAGACTGACTGTGCTGATGTATAGCATCATTATATAGCAGAAAATCTGGATGCACACAGAAAATGATCAGAAGGAAGCAAAGAACCAAACAGAACATTTTTGTTGTTTTGTTGATATATTTTTTAAAATATGGATAATTTGGAATTTGTGATTTTATATGTGATCATGTAAGAGCTTGTTTGTTTAAATGGTTTATTTTTCTTAGAGATTTAGAATTTTAAAATTACTCCCAAATTAAAAAGAAACTAAACTTTCTGTAGAAGTTGTTGGAATGACAAGATAAAGTGAAAACACAAATAACTCTAAAAAATAATGCAGTTGGATAAATGTTGGCAAACAATTCAGATGAAAGTAACAATTCTGGAAGATATATCAAGAACAGATAATCTTGAGAATGTTTGGGCTTCTGGAAATTGAAGAATTTGACAGCCTTTTCCCTCCCAAAAATTGTGTAAGTATATTTTTCAGAAGTATTGCAAACAAGAGACAAGTGGCAGATAGAATTCATTTAGGGAGCAACTGGGGAAAATTCTTTGGATACTGGCTGAAAGAAACCTGTTGCCTGAAATAAATTATAACATGTCTTTTAAAGATATGCCAGACTGAGCACAAATGATGCATTTGCAGGGCACCGTCTTGGATATTGTTACTTGATCCTTCTGCTGGCATCATAATAATATCCCTTTCTTGAAAGGTTTAAAGTTTATGATATTCTTTCCTCACAATAATCCACTGAAGTAGTACTGGAAGTATTGTTCCCATTTTATAGATAAAGAAACTGAGAGTTAAAGAAATGAAAGCATGGGGCAGCTAGATGGTGCAGTAGATAAGAATACAGGCCCAGGAGACAGACATATTTGAACCTGGGTTCAAATATGATTTCAAACACTTAACACTTCTTTGTTGTGTGACCCAGGGCAAGTCACTTAATCCCAATTGCCTCTCAAAATAAAAAACAAAACAAAAGAAGTGAAGGCATGTCCAACATTTTACCTTCTGTACCTTCTCTCATATTCCTATTATACTGGTCCTAAAGAGGTCCTTGCACTTCACTTATTTAGATTCTCCCTTATTTTCTTCACTTAGCAACTTTTCCACATTTGAAGTCCATTCAATCTGAATTTTCCAGCCAATCTTTTTCTACCCATCCCCCTCAAGTAATTTTCCCTCTTAATGAAGTGGGTTGTGGTCCCTTTAAGAAACTGTATTTCCTATTGATTTGTGATTCCTTTCAGATTCCCAGCCCCTCCTGACTGAGACATATCAGTCCAGGAAGCCAGGGCCTTTGATTCACAAGGAGTTGACACCTGGCTTGCCATTTTCCTCTATTCCCTGACTCTTCCATTTACTAGCAGACTTTAATAGTCTCATAGATAATAGAGGCTCCCTCAAAATCCTAAACCCCCAAATTCCTTTGTCTTCTTAATCTTCCATAACTTTCATTCCACTGTGGGTACACAGGGGGATGGTCATCCTTAGCCTCAAGTATTCCACTTCCCCCACTTTGAAATTCTGACATTACACTACATGACCATAACTATCATTCCACCCCTTCCTGCGTCTTACACCCCTTCTTTGTTTTCATTGATACCTCCATTTGCTCTATCTCTCAGGTGCCTTCTCTTTGAGGAGGAATATCTCCAATATCAACCCATTTGGGTTATCTATTTCAATTCTACCCTGTCCATATGCTATTCTTCTCTGCTCTTGATTACTCTATCATTTGTCTCTTGCTTTTACTCACGAGCTTGTGAACACAGCCAGAGGAAGCCTTGTTTGTAAGTGTGCTAACTGGATGCATTGCCCATTCATCATCTCTCTTTTCAGCTGGGTCCTTTTATTCTCCTATAATTGATTCTAACTCTACAGAAACTATTCCAGAACTTGTTTTCCTTTCTCAGAAGCCATCCACACGCCTTCCTTCTCCATCCCTCTGTTGGCTGAGGATCTTGGTGATTGATTACCTTACAAAGAAATTTGAGGCCATTTAGCATGCAGTCCCTTTTCCCTTCTGCTCTTAAGTACTTATTATTTTCTTACAACAATAAAACGTAATCAAATCTCCCCAGTTCTTAAAAAAAAATCTTTCTCTATACCTTAACATCCCCTCAAGCTAGTGTCCCATATCTCTCCTTCCTTTCTCAGCTAAAGTCCTTAAAAAGAGATGTCTGCACTCATTGCTCCCACTTTTGCCATCTGGCTTCCTACCTTATTACTTAACTAAAACTCCTCTCTTTAAAGTTACCAATAATCTCTTAAATGCCAAACCTTAATTTTCATTCTCAATCTATTTCATTTGACTCAGTTGACTCTCTCCTCCTAAATTCTCTGTTCTCTGAGCTTTCCTTATGTGTCTTTCTCCTTTGTTCTCATTCTATATGTATGACCATTCTTTATCTCCTTGACTGGTCTTTATAGTCTCCCATGTTGATAATTTCAGCATTATCCTGGACCCCTCACTTTCCCTTATCTCACATCTCCAGTCATTTGCCACATCTTGTTATTTCTACCTGCAAAGTCTCATCTGACCCCTTCTCTCCACTTACAAAGCTAAGTAACCACCTTATCCTCATCACTTCTAGCCTAGAACTAGCAACAAGCTTTCTAATTGGTTTCCCTGTCTCAAGCTTCTTATCATACTAGTCCAGCCTATTCATTGCTGCCAAAGTAATTTTCTTTAAAAACAAATCTTAGTGTGTGATTTCTATCAACTATAATGACTTTCTATTTGTCTCTAAGGTCCGATAGAAATCATTCTGTTTAAGCTCTACACAGTCTGACTCCAGTCTACCTTTCCAGTCTCATTGAACATTGCTTTCTTCCTTAATTATTCTGCAATCCAGCCAAACTAACTTCTCTTTTCTTCATATACGACAATGCATATCCCATCTCTGTCTGCATCTCTTATGCCTGGAAAGCTCTCCCTCCTTATTTCTCTGCCTCATAGAATCACTCTCTTCCTTCAAGATTCAAGCACTATCTTCTATGTGGAGCCTTTCCTGATCTCACTTCCCTCTGAAATGAATTCCTCATAATTAACTGCTTTGTGTATATTTTTATTTATGCTGTTTTTGTTTTTATCTGTATTTCTTCATTAGAATATAAATTAGAATGCAGATTGAAGCATACTTTTTTTATTTTATTACTAATTTTTTTTGTCTGCATTTTCTTTTGTGACATGGCTAATATGGAAATGTTTTATGTGACTGCACATGTATAATCTTTTTCAAGTTACCTTCTCAAAGAGAGGGGAGAAAGAAGGAAGTAAAGAATATGGAACTCAAAAAAAAGTTTTAAATGCATGTTAAATGTCTTTTTAAAAAATGTAAACTTGTGAATAGGGATGTCACCCTTATGAAGCCACAAAGGTTACCAGTTCTCCCCTGTCTTCTCTATTGTTGCTTCTTTAGCTAGTTCACCTATATAGTAGTCATAGCAAGACGGAATCCTTAATGATTGGTTACTAATTCAGCTCCTTTAATTCCTAGTAGGTGAGAGACTGTTATAGTGAATAAGGAGGGCAAGATAAATCTTATGGCCCTACTCAGACTCAGTTTCAAATGATGTGGGCTGTGACCATGGAATACTACTGAAGATTGGAATTCAGCAGTCCAGCAGTCTGTGATGAAGCACCCTGGAGAGACAATGCCATGGGCAGCTTTTGTGAGCAGCACCCCTAGAAGACACTTAAGTAATTAGTTGTTGAATAAATAAATAAACCTGAAAACTGGCCTTTATTTATTGGTTCATCATGAGAAAATCTTTTTAATTACCACCCAACATTTAGAGAGCATCAACAGGATCATCTTGAAACATGGAGAACCATTTTGTGTGTTGCTGCCATGACCAATCATGCCCTTTATGCAGACTGTGTTTAATTTAGTGATCTATATTTATAGTATCTTGTTATTTATACTCTTGTCATTCCCTAGAGTACTTACATCAGACAGTACAACCTCTGCCTCCTGATATGTTCTTGTATGCAAGACTCTCCCCTGAGCTTCCACTTTGTAGTTCAACATTTCTGGAACCTCTCTGACACAGTTCATCTGGAATCATAGAATGTTAGAATTTGAAAGGACTTCTTCCTAAAGGAGTCCAACTTCCTTGTTTTACAAATGGAAAGACTGAAAATTCAGAGAAAACAAGTGACATTTATAAAGCTACCTAAATGGTGTGGGTCAAGAGTCACATTGTGAAATCAGTTTTGATTCCAAAATCATTGTTTCACAATACTCTGTCTCCTGATCTTTCTAGCTGTTTACATAACCCCAGCCAGAGATTCTACCTAATATAGACTTTTGTGGATAATAGTTTTTTCACACTTTACAAAAGCTAACATTGTGTGCCGTTTGTGGTTGACAAAATAATGTTTATTATCATTGCTGATAAAAATCAAATGCCATTGTATAGTATAACATTTCTGTGGGAAAATTAAATTGAAACTAAATTATTTTGACTTGAATCCCTTTTCCTGGCATGTACCTAGTGGTTGATTAGTTTAAGGACAACCTGTACTGTGAGTAGGTGATAAACTTGCCCTGTGGACCCGTCGTCACAGACTTAGCCCTGCCTGCTCAGCTAGTAAAGGCTGATGTGTTCTGTAATCCAGGTGAAGATAGACCTTTCAGGGATAACCATGGTCTCAGTTTTGTCTTTTTGTCCCTGCCCTTAGAGTAACTCCCTTGCACTTAGCAAAAGCTTAACAAATATTTGAATTAAACCGAATCCATCATTTATCCCTCTGAGCAGATCAGCAGCATACCTTTGGCCTGGAATCAAGACTTTGCTTTGTGTCGGTTTGGTTCTTTTTTGTATTTTTTGTGTCTTATAGAGGTGGTAAGTGCTAATGGAAAGAACAGTGAGAAAATCAGAAGGGCCTGCATTTGAACCCCATGGCTTAGTATTTGTGTGAACTTGAGTGATTTGCTTAAACTGTTTCTGTTTTTTCCTCTATAAAATAAAAGGATTGAATTAAATCACTCTTATCAGCTCAAAATAGCCAAATTCTTAAACTGTAAATTCCCTGAAGACAAGGATAATCTTTTCTGGATTTTATATCACCTTGGTGCCTAGCACATAGTGCAGAAGGTCTTTCTCCCCCCACCCCCCACCCCCCCAAAGGCAGTTAGAGTTAAGTGACTTGCCCAAAGTCACACAGCTAGCAATTGTTAAATGTCTGAGGCTGGATTTGAACTCAGGACCTCCTGACTTCAGGGCCAACATTCTACCCACTGCACCACCTAGCTGCTCCTCAAAAGTCTTTTCTTAAAAACAATATTTGTCTTTTGTGGATCCTGATGAGTGTTTATTCCAGAAGTCTCTTTTTAAGAGTTTTTTAAAAATGTATGCCTTTAATCATTTTTCTTAAATGTCCAATGTATTGTGTCTTTTAGGTAATTGAAGTTTATGACTTGACTAAAGTGAAGTTAAAATATTGGTAAGTCATATTTAAAATTGATATATCATTCTCATGACAAACCAATTCTAGATGTCTCCTTTCCTTTCATTCAGTTGTCTATCAGCTTTCCTTTGCTTCCCAGACCTATGAGGCCCATCACATTTGTGGGATTTGTAGGGCCTGAGACTTTTCTTCTTGTCATCTACCACAACTCAGGGTCCCTGGGCCTGGGCTCCCTCCTATAAAATAAGAGCCATTTAGGACACTAAAAAGCCACTCCAGGATTGATTGCCTCCATCAGCACATTTCTTTACAATTAATAGCATTCATTGTCTCTACTGTACAGAAAAGTCTGAGTAAGTAGTCATGTCCCTTCTCCTGATTTTGTTGAGATTCTGCTAGGTCAGACCAGGGACTAATATTGATCATTTAGTATAATTATCTTTTGATGAGGAAACTTTCATTTAAACAGATTTGGGCCATGTTTTGTAAGATAGTCAATCTTTTAAGAATCTAATCTTAAAAGATAAACCAGATAGATACAGAGTTCCAAATAGTCTTTTATTGAAATGTTTGCCTCCCCATTCTCATTTTACTTCTGTCTGGGCCAGTATAGAGTTCATTTCTCCCTTTTCCCTCCTCTTCCCCCTCTCTGTGCAGAGGGGCATTCCCTCTCAGTTCTTTTCCAGGTCCTCAGAGCTCTTCACCAAGTGTCACTTAGTAAACATTGCTCTTCTTACAGATTTGCTTCCTCAAAATTCTCTCTCCCCAAGTTTATTCCTAGTGGCTTAGTCCTACTCTGCTGATATATACTCCTTTTTAAAATTCTCCCACCTCCTACTGGAATAGCACAGCCTTTTCACACTCTGATCTCCTTGAACCATCCTTTCTCCATGCCCCTGTAATGGTTGTACTGTTGAAATTCCACTAGACTGAGACCTACCTCAATTTGTTGAGAACCTCTGAAGAACAGCCTGTAAATATAGTCTTTCTTTTCTTATGTATAAAAATCTTGGATGAACGTCAGTATCACTGTGACTAAAAGCTTGATGTTGGAGTTGGGAAGACCTGGAGTCAAATCCTTCCTCTTGATACCTGTTGGCTTTGGGACTCTGGGCAAATCATCCTTTCTGTGTTCCCAGACTCTCTTAAGGCTGTATTACATGTATATCATGTAAGGGTAATTTCTACATCAAAGAGTTCTTTACACTAATGAAATCATGTTTGAATATAAGAAAAATAGATTTTGTTAGTGACTTACCTTAATATCTGAACTTAGTTTGCAACTAGTATCTGGTTTTTGTATAGTATATTGGTTTTTGTTTTCAAAGTAAATTTTGCAGCCATGATAACTCATGAATTCTGAGGTTTTATAACTGTTGAAAAGAGCCTTTTTTGTTTTTCAGTGGTGTCCATTTTAACTCTCAGGCAATAGCTCCAACCATTGAACAGATTGATCAGTCCTTTGGAGCAACCCATCCAGGAGGTAAGAAGTGCTAAGCAGAAAGGTCATTAAATAGTGACAACTCAAGACAGTGAACATGGAAGTAGTTTTAAAACCCTTTCCTGTGCTTTTAAATCTCCTCAGTAAATCTAGAGGTGAAAAAATATAATAAAAGGTTAAGAAAACAATTCTCATTTGATCCTTCTAACTCCTAAGAAGCATCAGAAAGAGGAATATCCCCAAGATTCAGAGAGCTAGGGGGACTGGCCCAAGGCTATGATGACAGCTCAGAAACAAATCCTGCTGCCATTGTTCAGTTATCCTGCCCAGTCCTGGGCCCCTGTTAATCTTCAATTGGAAATTGTAGCCAAAGCAACTTCTGCATTCACATGGAACTTCCTTCTTTTCCAGTGTACAACTCGGCTGAACAACTTTTCCACCTCAACTTTAGAGGATTATCATTCTCTTTTCAGTTAGACTCATGGACCGAGGCTCCAAAATATGAGGTCAGGAATTCTATGTTTCTAATGTTGCTAAAATATTGTTAAGAGTATAAACATAGCACGTGACTTCAGAGAATTTAATGAATAAATATTTAGCCAAAAAGACTACTTTTTCATTTCTTTGCCTTTAAATTTAATATTATTAAGTAATTTGTTCAGAGACACATGCTGTGGGTTTGTATTTTTTTTTTAATCTTGCTCTGTCCCTAAAAACTAGCATTGAATTCAGTGAACTCTTATATGACCTTTTAGCCCTGTGTCCTGTGATATCCAGTATACAGGAAATGCTTATATCTCGGGACACTGCTGATTCTTTTTCTCACCATCTCTGTATGGAAGCAAGTTTATCTTCCCATAGAGTTTTAGTCTTCTATTATGTACTTTTTTGGGACTTGTTTTAACATGTGTATACTTGATCTTCCTCTACCACATCATGAGCTTAGGAACTGTCTCCTTTACCTGTGTTTCTTCTATCTATGTGTAGGACCTTGCATCCAGGAGGTGCTTAATAAATGTTTGAGCATGGTTTGTCATATTCATCTTGGGAGAAGGGAAAGCATTGAGAGTACTTAAGGATAATTATTTCCTCAGTGATACATGGTAATATTGATGTGGCCAGCTTTAAACAATAGATGTATTCATGAAAAGAAATTTAAAATAAAATTTTTATTTTTTCCCTTAATTATACAATTTAGTGTGAAAGACTTTATCGTTTCAATTTTCAATGGCTTGTGGCTCCTAACAATCCCTTCCCTTCATTTCAATTCCTTTAGTAAGGAAACACTAATTTTTGAATGCATAATTATGTTTCATAAAGGTATGTTATTTATGTTAACATATAATACTTGGTTATAGTTATTTAAGATGAATTAATTTTACCCACATTAATTTTTAACGTGATAAATGTCCGTAGACCTCACCCACATAAACAAATGTTGTTTGTGGTCCTTAAGAGTTGTAATGGAAGCTGTGACCAAAAAAATTGAGAACCTCTAATTCAAAGAAATATGCTTCTAATGTTTCTTTTGTGGGGAAAAAGTAGTTACTTGATTTAAATGTGTGTGTGTGTGTGTGTGTGTGTGTGTGTATTTTATGTATATGCATATATATAAGCAACATTTATATTTCTGAGATTATCATCCATTTTCTTACTTTGCTATATGTGGAGTGGTGCTAGTATTAGTAACCATGTTACTGTGTTCTGAATCTCAAAAGATGCAATATACTTAGTAAAACTTGTATTTCGTCTTTGTAGCCTAATTTTGCCCATGGCCTGGCTTCTCTTCAGATTCCCCATGGAGCAACTGTGAAACGCATGTATATCTATAATGGAAATAGCTTGCAGGATACCAGGTAAGCAGGAAGAAGAAAGGATGGGTTACTTCCTCTTGTCCAGAAAGGTTCTTGTTCTCCCTCAGCCTGTAAAAGTAGTAGAATGAGAGCAGGAAGGGAACTTTGGGGCTATCTAGTCCTACCTGCTCATTTTTTAGATTAGGGAACTGAGGCTCATAGAGGTGAAATAATGTATTTAAGGTGACAAGGCAGGTAGGAGTGGAAACTGCATCCTTTTACTCTGTATTCAGGGACTTATTCCTCTATATAATATAATTGCTGCCTTGATTCTATAATTTAAGCCAATAAACTTTAAAAAAATAAAATAAACAAAGGGAAGCCAAAAAGGTGGAGGGGAAGCCAAAAAGGTGGAGAAGGGTGGGCATGAAGTTGGTAGAAGCCCTGGTTGGAATTAAAGAATTGGCTGGAATTTGAGCCCTCTCTCAAGGGCTGAGTTTTTTCTGTCTTCCAGCCTTCTATCAGAGGGGTAGGGGTGTTTCCTGATGATGAGCTTCCCCTGGGGCAGCCTAGCTGAACAGCTGGCAAGAGATGATTATGTTAATAAGTCTCAAACATGGCCCAGCAGTATAAGGAGAAGTCTTGAAATTATGTGCATTGCACTGGTGTCTTCGCATATCTTTTCAAGCCATCATGGTTTTTCTGTTTGGTTGAGTTTTTTAGACAGAGTTAAGTGACTTGCCCATGATCATACAGCTAGTAAGTGGCTGAAGCTAAATTTGATCTCAGGTCCTCCTGACCCCCAAGCCAATGGCCTGCCCTCTGTGACATCTAGCTGCCTCACTATGTTTGTTCTTTATACTTTGGCAACATTTGCTTTCAGGTTTGTTTTTTGGTTTTTTTTGTTGTTGTTGTTGTTGTTGGGGGAAGGGGGGTTCTGTCATTGTGTGTCTTGTTTTCTTGGCTCTGCATCAGTTCACATGATCTTTCTGGACTTCTCTCTGTTCATCATCTGGATTACTTTTTATAGCACAGTAACATAGCTTTACATTTATACACAACAACTTTATTTAGCTATTCTCCAAACCATAGGCTTCTATTTTGTGACCCATATGACCCATAAATAAAAACTGGGTTGTCTTTAAAATGCTGGATGCAAGTGGGTATCTATCTAGAAGGGCCAGTCTAGTGTCTTGAAGGGTAACTGGCCCTTATTGCCTTTTTGCTTGGTTGCATGGAAGGGAAGACATTCTAGTCCCTGAGATCTAGCCTCGTAGTTGGAAAAATCCTCCCAAGTCAGCCAGTCTCTCTCAGTTCCAGCGCCTATGGACCTGTGAAATGAAATGACAGGTGTAAAAGAACTCTAGGTGTAAAGTTTGCAAATGTGAGCTGCCTTCCTCTGTTTCTGAGTCCTAAGCAACATAGCAACTTTCCTCAGCCTTGGGCTGCTCTTCTGCCAAACCAGGCCTGGCCTGCACATGGACATCGCCCTCTGGTGGTGAATTCATAGTTTGTAGTGTAGCAGTTTTAGAACTTTCCCCAGTCATATAGGCAGATAGTTTTCCTTGATCCCAAAAAAGTGACGTTATCCTTCCATCATCAACCACTCAGTCAAGTCAGCAAACATTTTTTGATTGATTACTGTGTGCCAGGCATTGTGCTAAGTCCTCGAAATACAATTATAAGCGAAAACACAAAAATAGTCCCTGCCCTCAGAGAGTTTACAGACTAAAGGGGGAGACATGTACATACGAGGGGAGAGAGTAGACTAAGCATTTATTAAATACCTACTGTGTGCCATGTATTGTGCTAAGCACATAATAGATACTATCTCAATCCTCACAACAACTTTGGGAGAGAGGTGCAATAGTTATCCTCATTTTACAGTTGAAGGAATCAAGGCAAACACATGATATGGCTTGCTCACAGTCATCCAGTTAGTGTCTGAGGCTAAATTTGAATTCGGATCTTCCTGACTGCAGTCCCAGAGCTCTGTCCACTGTATCACTTTGTTGCCTCTGAAGGTACATCTATAAGAGCCTTTGCTTAGAGGCTATTTGATTTGTTCCTCAGGGCCCCAGGTATGCCCCTCAGCTGCTTCCAGGGAAATGTATATGCAGAAAGTGTGGATGTTTTGAGAGATGGAACTGGACCCTCAGGTTTACGACTCCGCCTCCTTGCTGCAGGTAAGTGATCACATTGGGAGAACATTTTTTTTTCTTCCTTTCACCTCTCCTATCCCCCAGTTAAGTCTGCCTTTGGGAATTCTCATTCTGACTACTTTTTATCTCCTCAAATACTAAGATATATACAAATTAAACTTTTTAAAGCTTTCATCTACAAATAAGAAGATAACCTTTTCATTAAACTGTAATCTTTCCCATTTTATCTGTATAAAGCTGGTTAAATTTAATGTTAGAAACAAATTCTCTCAGCACTTTTAAACAAAGTTCCAAGGTCCCTTTCCTAATGAAGTTTATAATACAAACATAAACACAGAGGGACAGAATCCCCACAGCAACCCTGCCAGTATGAAGGTGTTTTTGAAAAGTGCTAAATGGAGGGCTGAGGGTGCTAAGAGGGATACTAAAGGTGATTAGGGGGGTGTCTGCCTGTACCTTTTCAAAAAGGGTAGATCAGAGTTCAGCAAGGTCAGTACAAGAAAAGATCCTAGTAATGGGGCCTAGTGTGAGCAAAGGCTGATATACTTGGCCAGCTAGGAAAAAAATTCTGAGACCAGGCTGCAAACTCCCAGGGGGTTGATTTCTATTTCAGGGTCAAGATTTTTTGGTATAACATCAGTGACCAGATCTGGGCACTTAAACTTGAGAATTGCCGCACATGTGTCTTGTCAGCTCCTAGAGAGCCAACTGTGTGTCAGCTAATAAGCCGTCAGTACCTGAAAGCAAAGGCTCTTTCTTTTATGTTTTGCATATACTGCAGTGCCAGGACCATTGATAACACACAGAGTAGGTTCTTAGGAATGTTTATTGAATTACAAGTTCATCCTTAACTTTGGAAGCATGAGAAAGAGACAGTCCTTGCCATAGAAGCTTGGTCCCACACACCACATGCAGGCATCTCTAAATGGGTGAAGTGGGTTGTTTCTTGAGGTTTTATTTGCCAGGAATTGATGGGCCTCTAAGGGATGAGAAATGTTCATTGCCCTCTCCTTATTACCTTATTTTACAAAGGTAGTTTAGTTCTTAAATGCTCTTTAGGATTCTTTCATTGAAGAACTCAGGAAGGGTTCCAAAGTACCCATTGGAGAAGGCTCAGTAAGCAAAAAAGAGGCCCTTGCATCTTGTTTATTTAACAGCATATGCATCTCCATTTCTGGACCTTTGCCTTTGAAACACCCTAGTATAAAATGCCCTCTGCATGCATACAGATGACATCACTTTGTCTCTGCTAATTAATTGCTCATTCTAAGTAGCTCTTAAGATTATTCCTTTCCTAAGGGAACAGTAGACTGGTAGGATGAATTGGTTTAGAGATAGAAAAGTTGGGCTTGGATTCTGACTTCCCAACTTTGTGTTCTTAGGCAGGTCATTAATCTTCACTCTTTAGCAAAATGAAGACATTGAGCTTGATAATCTCTTAAGTTTTCTTATACCTCTGAAAGTCTTGCTCACCTAGCAATGCTATTTAAATAGAAATAATCTAAGAGCCACATTTTTCCCCCCTCCCCTTTCTCTTTCCTTACTGCCTCTCCTTTTTCTTCTTCCTCTCTCTTTCCCTCTCCCTACCTTCCTCTTTTTCTCTCATCCTTTCTCCTCCCTCCTCCTCCCCTCAAACCTCTAATGTCTAATGGCTAGGTCAGTGAACTTTGATCTAGAAATTATAAAGTCAATCACTAAGTAGGGCCATCATAAGGAAGAAGATTGACACGCCCCATTTAGGAAAAATGGAGTTAAATTGACCACAGTTTTAGAGCTCAGAAGTAGAGAATGAGAAGTGGGAAGTGGTGCTGGAGAGTAGGGGATGAAACATGCCTATAAATTAAAAAAAATTGTTCAGAATCTGATTACAGATTTTTGGTCTGTGATGATTGGAGCTGGATTGTTTGTAGTTATTAAGGAATCCCAATTTTTTTCACCTGTCACTATTCCCGTGACAATTTTTTAGATCAAACAGCCCACAAGAAGCATAGGACTTTGAGATGACTTTTATAGCTTTGGAGGTTGCTACTCAATTTTGTGTTGAGAAAAGAAACCCTTAATTAGTGAAATGAAAGGCATTGGGATGGAAAAGCAACTAGTATTGAGGTCCATAACTAAGCCTTAGACTATTTGTAGATGAGCTGCTTTTTTTTTTTTTTTCCCCAGCAAAGCTTTTGAGTTGTGCACTTGGTTAGTATCAGGTATTAAATGATCAATTTTAATTTCATTACTGCTCTTATGTGGTGAAAATGTTATCATTTTCCAAGATCACTAGTTTAAACATATGTGAGGTTTTGTTTTGTTTCTATGTATGTGTGGAGTGGGGAAACCTTAGAACTAAAACTGAAGATTCCTTTGGAAAACTTGGTAGTTGGAGCATTTCAAAAAAACTGATAGGATAAAGAATGTGAGAATGCTTTTTGAAAATTGTAAAGAATTATAGAAATATGAGGAATTTTTAAAAATTAGATGTTTCTAGTATTCGTTATGTAATCCTAAACCATCTGACACCTAACACAGTATTTTGAGCATGTATCCCAATAAGTAAATTGGAATGTGTTCCTATTTATAAATTATTTGGATATTACTATATAGTGATGGTATACATTATAAAATTTACACAAAATAGAAATTTTAAAAGGATGAGATAAAAAGAAAATAACCTATATCCTAGAGTCAATAGGGAGCCACTAGAATATGAAAAAATAAATGGCATGATCAGACCTGAACTTTAAGAAAATTATTTTGGTGGCTGTTTGGAAGATACATAGTATGGAGAAACTTGAGGTTGGTCATATTGTTATGGGCTGAACCTGACTTGATTCACTAGTGTTTGGTTCCAATATTGAATCAAAATGAAACAGTCACAGGTCATTAAACAATGAACAAAAGGAGATTAATTTAGTCATAGCAGAAGAAGCATATTCACCTGAGTACAGCTGTCTCTTAAATTGCCAATTGTGATTCATCAGGCAGGAAGCAAGAGACTTAGCTGCAGATCAATACCCAGAGTTTCTGCCAGCTAAGTTTTGAGGATGATTTCAGTACTTTTTAAGGAAAAAACTAGCCTAGCCCACACCTTGGATGAAGAAGTTCTGGTAGCTACTTCTCCTACAACAAACATGAATTAGGAGACTATTAAAATAGTCCAAATAGAAGTGATGTGGTAGCTATTTGAAAGAAGGGAACAGATTGAGAAGTAAGGAGGTAAAACTAAAAATTTGGCAATTCTCAGTCTTTAGATTTAAGTAAGAGAAAATGTGAGGAGTCAAAGATGGGGAAGGGAATAAATGGGCAATGGGCAGCGGGCAGCATGCTAGACACTTTTACAAATATTACCTCATTTGGTCCTGAATTTGTGAAGTCTTGGAGTGATCAAGGGTATTAATACTTTTAACACTAATAGGAAAATATGGAAAATGGGTAGATTTGAGGGGGAGAAAATTACATGTTAGATATCTCTGAGCCAGACTACAGCCTATCTATGTCTTCTTGTCCCATATGAATTACTTTCTTACCCAGAATCAAAACGGGGGGTAAGCTAGGCTTCATCCAACTGCAGAGCTTGAAAGGGTATCCTAGGATAAACTGGGGATTAGGAGTTAACATTTTCCCAATGACTGCTGCTGTAGATAGCACTAAAGTTGGGCTATAATTGTCTAGAGGTGCCAATACCTGGCTCAGAAGGGTGGAGGATAAGAATTTGCATGGAGAGTGGGGCCAGTATAAGGGATTATTGGGGAAAAGAGTAGGTGTGGTTAGATTGGATTCCAGGCCCACAATTCATCAAGGGTGCTGCCCCATCTGAAGCAATTGGCAGGTCCTTTGTACCTTTATAAACTGCTGTGGCCAGAAGAATTCATCCCCTTCCAACACTTAGGCAGGCTAGTCCTTGGATACCCAGTTTGTCTGTTCCTGTAGTCAGAGCCTTCCTAGTCTTGAAGAACCTGCCATAGCTTGCTCTGTTACAGGTCTAGCCTTTTGGAATCCAGTTCACCTTCATGCCACAATGAGACATCAGAGTAAGACTTTAATGAGGGATTTGTTACTATTGCTAATAATGGTATCACAGTGACAATAATACTGGGAGTTCAAATTCTAATTCTCCTTTTGACTTTGTTTCTTCTCATTTTAGGCAAGTTATTTCAAGTCTTTGTTTTCTCACCCATAAAGTGAATTGTGATTTTTTTTTTTTTAATTTTCCTTTTGAAGGTCTTATTAGTTTGTCAGAGACTAGAGATTTGTACACAGAGAAGAGGCCTATAGTATATAAGAAGAAAGGAAGGGAGGGAAAGAGGGAAGGAAAGAAAAGACAATAAAGACAATGAGAATAAACAGTAAAAATCAAATACAATTTGTAATTACATTTATATTTGTAATTTTATTATAATTTCCATATACAAGAAACAGCAAAAGAATTGTCTATGAAACTACTAATCTCAATTATGTACAATTTATATTTTTTAAATGTGCAGTTTAACACAATTTTAATACTCCCGCTTATCTATGTCTTTATGAGTTTCCTTCCACTCATATAAGTCTTCCCAGTTTTTCTAAAACTATACACCTTATCATTTCTTATAATAATATTCCATCATACACCCCAACTTCAGATACTGCCCAGTTGATGGACATTCCCTCAATTTCCAATTCTTTGCCACCACATAAACAATTTCTATAAATATTTTTATACAAATGAATTGTTCCTTTTATGTTTTCTTTGATCTCTTTGGATTGCATACCTAGTTATCAGCTGTGAAACAGGATATGCATAGTTTTGTAGCCTTGGACATAGTTCCACATTAGTCTCCAGAAAGGTTGTTCCAATTCACAACTCTAGCAGTAGTGCATTACTGTCCCAGTTTTTCCACATCCTCTGTACTAGTTTTTCCACATTTCCTCTATTTTATTTATCATTTTCATTTTCTGTCATATTAGCCATTCTGATAGATATGAAATAGTGCCTCAGATTGTTTTAATTTGCATTACTCTAGTCAGTAATGACTTAAAGCATTTTTTCATATGACTATAGATAGCTTTGATTTCTTCTTCTGAAAACTGTCTGTATCCTTTGACCATTTCTTTATTGGAAAGTGGCTCTTAATTTTATAAATTTGACTCGGCTCCCTATATATTTGAGAAATGAGGCCTTTACCAGAGAAACTTGCTATGAATTTTTTTTCCCCTAGCTTTCTTCTTTCCTTTTAGTCTTAATTGCACCAGTTTTGCTTGTGTAAAGCCTTTTTAATTGAATGTGACCAAAATTATCTGTTTTACTTCTCATGATCCTCTCTCTTATCTGTTCATAATTTTTTCCTTATTCAGAGATTCAATAAATAAAATGTTCCATGATCCCCTAATATGATTATGATATAACGCTTGATGTTTATTCAAAATACACTCATTTTGACCTTATGGTGGTATATGGTATAAGATATTGTTCACACACACATACACACACACAAATACCTTCTCTGATAACAAATAAGCATAGTCAGAACATCTGCATATAGGCCTTGCTGTTTAAAAATGTGTTTCATTATGCATTTTTCATTGTTTATCTCTCTGTCAAGAGATGAAAGGTATGATTTGTTAACTTGTGTAATTAGTATGACTTGTATAGTTATGGTTGTTCTTTGCTTTGATTTGAAGTCCTTAAGTCTTTCATAGCCGTTTTCCTTTATATGTTGAATTGTGTGACTTGTTTTCCTGGTTCAGCATATTTCATTCTGTATCAGTTTATATAAGTTTTCTCAGGGTTTTCTAAATCTATTCCTTTTGGTCATTTCTTACAATGCAATAATATATTATTATGTTCATATATTGTAATTTGCTCAGCCATTCCCCAATTGTTCTAAGTACCTTATTTGTTTCCAGTACTTTATTACAACAAAAAGTGCTGCTATAACAAATTTTGTGCATTTTATTTTCCCCCAACCATTTTATTATTCCCCAAACCATTTTATTTGGTTTGGGGAATTCGTAGATGAACGTTGTCATTACTTTTGGGGTATATAATTCCTAACTGTTTTCCAGAATAGTTGGGCCAATTTACATGTAAATATGATGTTTCCCCAATTTTTAATCATTTGGCCTTCCCTAAGACTGTAGCAGATCCAGGATATCATCAAGAAGAAGAATTCCATGACCAATACATAATCACAACCTTAGCTACTGCCTCGTCCTGGAGAAAAGAAGACCTGGATGTAGGAAGACATGAGAGTGTTCTTTTAGAATTTGAAGAGATTTAAATTGTTCTTCTTGGCACCTAAAGGCCAAACTATAAGCATGTCATGGAAGTTTCAGAGGGATAGGTTTCAGCTTAACATGACATGCTTCCACGATTTAGAGAATTCCAAAAGTAGTGTGGGCTGCCTTGGGAACTGAGGGCATGGTGGTTAGAGTGCTCACTGTAAAGTCACAAAGTCTTCATTTAAATTCTACCTCTTACTCTTAATAGTTGTGTGACTGAGCAATTGCTCAACCTCAGTAGGACACACAGACTCTCTATAAAATGGAAATAATATCTACCTTTCAGAAATGTGAGGCTCAGATGAGATAAATGTATGCATAAATATACAGATAATATAATGCATGTGATACACAGATCTTAAAACACTCTATAAATGTTAGCTGTGTATTATTAATGGGTTTTCCCTCACTGCATCCAAACAAAGGTTGGATCATCATTTCTTATAGATGTTGTAGAAGGGGTTATTCTGGGCTGGGTTAGATATATAGATGCCAGTGTAACTCTTGTATTATCTATTAATTATCTCTTAGTTTTAAAGAGCTGAGCTAATTACTTGCATAAAGTAGGTTATGGTATTTGTCTCTACCCATTACTATATATACTCAGGTTCTTTCACAGAACCCTTCTTCAATGCCTTATGATGTATAGAAGTAACTCAGCATTTACAAAGACTGTATTAGTAGAACACATAAGCTACAGTAGGTTTGAGCATGCTGTAGACACTTCAAGTGTGGTCCCTGAAACAAACCATCTATTCCTTACTAGTAGTCTGTCCACTTTGTGGTGATTTCTTTGTCAATCCACAATACAAAGAAATAAAAATGGTCTCACTTAATATGCAGAGGGTAGAAAAGAGAGCAGAGGAGACTAAAAATCAGTTTTTAGACTTTCTTCAAGTATTAACCCAAAATAACTCTGGTTTTCCAAATGTAAGACTTGTCCAACAAGATGACATATTAATTGAAATGCAAAATTATGTTAATTTTGGTATTCTCACAATGCATGAAACTAGAAGACAAAAACAAATTGCAGATAAAGGAAGAAAGACTATCTGATTATCCTTAGAGAAGCATTATTGAATTCTCAGTGAGCAAATTATCTATCAATGACGATCAACAAGTGAAGCAATGAAAAGTTGAATGAATATATATTCAGTAAAGCTAGTTTTATCATACATTTAAAGACAAGAAACATCATCTCAAAAGTCATTTGCTTGCAGAGTATACATGATAATCTTTTGCAGAACATTACAAAGATAATTACTGCTTATGGAATTTTACAAAGAAGTAAAAGAGGGGGGAGAACCTCAATAAGACAAGTAAACATATGTTCTTTTATTTTTATTCTGAACTTTAACACCAAAGAAGACCATTTTCATATATACAACAAAATACCCAAAAAAAGATAATTATTAAGCTGTGAATCTCCATTTCATACATATCACTTATCCTTCAAAAAAAAAGGGGGGGGGTATATTCTAATTCTTCATGTTTCAAAACTACTACTGCTTGTGCCTCCTTCTGAATGTCCTTTTATTCCCTTTTGTGTATTTTTTTTAATGTTTCAGTTATTTCTTCTTCTTCTTTTTTTTTTTAAACTATCACTGGTTTCCTCTCCCTTTTTTTTCACCCACACTAGGGAAACTCTTTACTCTTAATGTCTCTGACCGCATACTGTATTTGTCTCAGAATTATTTGACATCGTACTGGGAGATGGCTGGGTTGTTTGTCTCTTCTGTGCTGTCGTTATCTTTTGTCTCCTGAGAGCTTCTGGCTGACTTTGTGTTTAGTTCCAGGATGGGAGAATATGTTTTTGCTGAGTAGATATTTGGGATGGGGGGTAGAGGAAAAGAAGGGGTTGTCATAAGGTCAGAAGTCTGGTGTATGTTTTTAATGAGAAGAATTTTGGTATAGGATATAAAGAGATAGTTCTTATTTCTGACTCATTATGTGTACAGACCTGGGAAATTCATTCAACTTTTCATTGCTTCACTTGTTGATCGTCATTGATAGAGATAACTTGCTCACTGAGAATTCAATAATTACCCTATTTTTAATTGACAAAAGCACAGTTCATGACCCACCCATTCTAGAACTTGGAACTGTGCCCACAGGGCTATAAAATTGTGCATACCTTTGCCCTTTTTTGTGATAGCAAGAAATTGGAAATTGAGTAGATAACCATAAGTTGAGGAATGACTGAAAAAGTTGTGGCATATGAAAATAATAGATTATTATTGTTCTATAAGAAATAATGAACAAGTTGGTTTCAGAGAAGCGTGGAAAGACTTACATGAACTGGGTGCTGAGTAAAGTGAGCCAAACCAGGAAAACATTTTGCACAGTAACAGCAAGATTGCATGATGGTCAATTATGATAGACTTGGTTCTTCAAGGCATTTTCAATTTTGGATGAAAGTTGCTGTCTACTAAGGGAGGGATCCATGGATAGAAGTAGGTTAAATAATAGCAAGACAAGTTAAGGAGTAGAACTAAAATAGAAGCCTTAGCAGAGATTGGAAATAAAAATTATATACAAACACAACAAAGATCAGGAATAGAATTTATTGGGGGGAAAACAGGGGTAGTAATCATTGATCTCAGGTAAAGTCTAACTTAAAAAGATTCAATTAAGAAAGAAAGCATACTATTTTCACTTTTTTTCCTTCTGGTTTTTTTTTTTTTTCTTAAGATTTTTCCCTTTTGTTTTGATTTTTCTCTCCCAGCATGACTCATGTATAGGGGAAGAGAGGGAAGAAGAGAGAGAAAACCTAAAAAAAATTAAAGTATGTTTTTTTTATTTAAAGCACAATTGAGATTCAGAATAAAATGAAAACAACTCTTTTCCTCCCCTCCCCCTCTATGAACTATCCAGTGACTTGAGGTGTTCTTTGAGAGGAAGAGAATGGCAACCAAAAAAAGTTGTAAAACATGGTTCAGGTATAAGAAGTAAGGCCTGCTTAAAGGCTTATAAAGTATATTGAAGCCTCCTATCTATATAAAATTCTATTAGAAAATAGCTAGTACTAATGTGGGAGTCATTTTCAAATTATCAGTCTTAATAAAGTCATTTATTAGAGCAAATATCGGAAACAATACCAAAAGTAGAATTTTTTAAAAATTAAAAGGATAAGATTTAATAGAGGCAGCTTCAACCTGACCTTAATCAAGCTGCTGACATGGAAGAGTGGGAACTAAAATCAGTACAGTATTATAAATTAATTAACAAAAAGAAACGAGTCCAGAAACTACTTCAAATACAAGGAACCCCATAGTAACCTAGTTTTGTAAACTCATTTGTAAAACCTTCCAGAAGAGGATAATGGAGAGTATTAACTGTTATTAAACATTAAAAAGCAATGGAAGAGAAGAAAATTACAAAAAGCCAGGTCATCCTTAGAGTATCTTAATCCACAGAAAGCTGAAACTAGGAAGAAAAACAAACAAAAACGGAAATGATCTATGAAGATTTCTCTGATAAACTTATCACTATTATTGACAATCACTGTATTTACATGTGACCTCACAATATGTTGTGTGGGGAAATAGAAATGGCATTAAAGCAAAGCAGCTGGGCACAAGTCTGTGCTAGAAATGGTGCCTGACAGTGTTAAAGAATTAGCTCTCAAAGACCTAAAAGAAAGGAAGGTACTAAATGCTTAGAGTAAAATTTATCCATAAAAGATGACATAAAAAACCATTAATGGCCAAACCATATGTCTGCCTTTCCATCTCTACAAACTTTTCTGGGAATAATCTTCATGTAAATCGAGGACATCTCTGTTGAAAGTTCTAGATAGAAATAACAGACTTAAACAAATGATATTCCACAGCAGATTGTATCGCACAGTTAATTAATAAGTGCAAAGAAAATAAGATCCCACTGTTCTTATTTGATTATAAGGAACCATTTTACTCACAAGAGCAAAATACCTCTTTTAGGGCCATCCTCCAGTAAGTATTTTCCATGCATGTGTTGAAAATACCTTGAAAGAGGTAACATGAAATTTGACTCAGACTATCATACATCAAGGCATAAAAACAAGAAAACAGGGTCATTGTCAATGGAAGCTATCCTGCAGAGAGAGATTCCCAGTAAATGGTGGTGCTTGGTTGTAAAGAGCATTATATTAACTATATAAGAAAACTCCCTGGTACTACAGAACCTCCTAAATGAGATTCATATTCTTAAAGAGTTTGGCCTAATTTTCCACAGAGGAAAAAACCCTACTTGGTTTTAAAAAAAAAAATAATAGTAATAATAATGATAACAAATGCATACTATGATCTGCAGTTAAATGGACTGTTCGTGCTTCATCAGTACTTTTATCATGGGCACATGGGCAAAGACCAGAACCCAGAATTTGAATAGAAGAAAGAGAACAAGCTAGATTACATTGGAGAAATCGTGCACTCCAAGCCTTTCTCTAAAACCAAGGCCTAACTTCTTTTTAAAGTATGTTTTATTTTTGTGCCTTTTTATCCCATAAGCTTTGGTAAGATAAAAAGGGGACTTCCCCTGACTCCAGATTTAATTTTTCCTTGTGACCAAAACAATATTTGTTGGCCAATTCTAAAAGTGTTTACCCCATTCTGTCTTAGTCTTCCTCTCTTCTAGGAGACAAGATTTGTTTCACTCTGTTCACTAGAAATTACTGAGTTTAGCTTCCACTTAGTGAACAAAATTTTATTTACATTGTTGATATCATTGTGTATTTCAGTTTCTTGGTTCTCCTTTTTTCAGTCTATATCAGTTTATTCAAATCTTCCTATAGTTATCTAAAGTCATTATTTCTTAATACACGATACTTCACTACATTTATACACCATAATTTCTTCATTCTACATTCAATAAGTAAACCCTTTTCCAGTTTTTAGCTACCACAGAGTGCTGCTGTATTCAGAAACTTGTCTTTTAGATGTCAGTAGCATTCAAGTGGTACTACATAGCTGCAAATCATGGAATTTCAGGCATCATAGAATTAAAGTTGAAGTTCTTCATAGGACACTGGAGAGGTTTCTGGTGGGCAGAGGAGGCTTTGTTATATTAACACTCTCATGCTGGAAAGCAATGTTACAGATATATGATCAGAAGAGGTGACCTGGTCACATAGCTTAAGCAACTTATTATAACTGGTACATTAAAGGAGTGATGTGGAGAATTGGAGGGAAAATAAGAGTTACAAAGGAAGACAAGGAAGGAGTGTGAGTTGCACTCTTGGAGAGGGTGGTCATGTTCCTGAGGTTATAAATCCATTATTATTCTGACCTACCTACTACTAGTCCTCACTACTCATAGGTGATTTGTTAGAGGAGCAAAATTCCTAAAAGGTGCTGTCCCCTGCCCCCAACTCTGCCCTGGGATTAATCCTGTTCTCTCCCTCTTTACCTGAAAACATTAAGTTACAGGAATAGCGGGCCATAATCGCCTACCAGTCAGAAGTCTAAATGCTTTCCTTGGTCTTCCATAGGTTGTGGCCCAGGAGTATTAGCGGATGCCAAGATGCGAGTGTTTGAACGTTCAGTGTACTTTGGAGATTCATGCCAAGATGTTCTAAGTACATTGGGCTCTCCACACAAGGTTTTTTATAAGTCAGAGGACAAGGTAGGAAAAAATAGTGAAATAAAGCAGGTTCCAGTCATTTGGGAGAGGCTTTAACTTTATTAAGCTTGGTTACATTAGTAACTAATTCGTCAGTGTAATTCCATGTCATTGACATAAATTAAAAGTCTTTTATATTTGCAGTTTTCCAGTGGGTGCCCTCTTTTCTTTTGTTTTACGTCCAATATTTGAGGAGCCCTTCCCTTGACCAAGTATAGAGAACAATTCTTTTCAACCCTCCCTGCTTCCAAGGGACTTTGTCAATATCCGCAAACTAGTTTTTTCTCCCCAAGTCAAGCGGCCCTTAGTAACTTGGATTCCAAATATGATTGCACCCCTAGCATGGCAGTGATAGAAATTAGATTCCAAGTGGGACAAGTTTTTAGATGCTTTTTTATAAATGCCATTTCAAGGATTTTACTTTATTCCATGAACCTCAGTAATATTTGATAATTTTTTTTGGTAACAGATGAAGATTCATTCTCCTTCTCCTCATAAACAAGTTCCATCAAAGTGTAATGACTACTTCTTCAACTATTTCACACTTGGGGTGGTAAGTTATGATTCCTCAGACTTTAAAACTTGAAAAAATCCAAGCTTTTGTGTGGGCACATTTTCCACAAGTGCACATCAAAGTGCCTCCACCTCTTGGTACATCATCACCTTATGGAGACCTTAGCTAGTGGCACTTAACTTCGGCCTGATCTGTGAATGTGCATTTTGTCACCAGGTTACACTGGAAGGCTTTCCACATCTGTGGGACCTGCAAAGTTTGTGCTTGAGCCCTGAGGCTCCACCCTGAAATGAGGCCTTAGAGGAGGAGGATACCTTTGAGAAGCAACTTTTTTTTCCCCAGTATGTTTTTTTTTTAAAAATTAATAATATTTTTATTTTCAAAATACATGCAAAGATAGTTTTCAACATTTACCTTTGCAAAACCTTATGTTCCAAATTTTCCTCCTTTCCATCTCTCTCCTTTCCCCCCAGACAGCATGTAATCCAATATAGGTTAAACATGTACAATTCTTGTGAACATATTTCCATGTTTATCATGTTGTATAGATCATAAGCGGGGGAAGCAAGTAAACAACAGCAGAAACAGTGAAAACACTATGTTGTGATCCACATTCAGTCCCCACAGTTTTTTCTTTGGGTGTAGATGGCTCTCTCCATCACAAGTCTTTTGGAACTGGCCTGAATCACTCATTGTTGAAAAGAACCACATCCATCCGAGTTGATTGGCACATAACCTTGTTGCTGTGTACTTGAGGAACAGCTCTAAATTTCTCGTTAAAACCATCATAATTATCAAAACAGCTCAGATTCCAACCTGGACTATGGGTTTTACGTTGTATGTAGTCAGGTGGCCTGCATTGGTCCTTTCCTTCCACATGTGCTGTGGACCACAAAATCCTCAGGTCCCTCTACTCACTCTTATCTGTGGATGTAATTGAAGAACAGACATGAGGCTAGGAGAGAAGTTACATAGTAACAGTGACTTGAGGGTTTATGTTCTTTTTCACTAGGGTCAGACTTGGAGTGAGAGTTAAGTGCCTGCTGTGTTCAGGACCCTGTTGTCAGCACTGAAGAGATAAACCATATGGCAAGCTTTCAGTCTAGAACTCTACTTGGACTCCTCTTATTCCACCACAGAAAAGTGAGAGTATAAATTGCACACAGTAGCGTTAAGAATAGTAGCTGACATTTATATAGGGCCATTAAGGTTTGGAAAGCACATTATTAACTCATTTGATCCTCACCAACAACCCTGGGAAATAGTTGCTATTATTGTTCCCATTTTATAGATGGGGCAGGCAACTGAGACAGAAACATTGTGATTTGGATAGGGCTATATAAACTCAGGTCTTCCTAACTCTAGATCCAGCACTCTATTCACTGCAGCCTATTAATTCACCCAATCCAACTGTGTTTATGACTTAACTAGGTTTCTTATTCACAAGCTAACTTCCCTTCTTGTTTCAAGCCTCTGTTTTTTCTATAGGATATTCTCTTTGATGCAAATACACACAAAGTGAAGAAATTTGTCCTTCATACCAATTACCCTGGGCATTATAACTTCAACATGTGAGTATGAGTATACCCCCCTTAAGACTGTTTTTAGAATGACACACTTTGTTTATACCAGAAAGCAGGACAACTGGGTTTTACTTTTTGATTTTGAGAAATCTATGTGAAAGAAACTCTCATTCCCGGACAAGGCTGGGATTCCCCAGGGAACCAGAGACAGGACAGTTGCCGATTGAAAACTAGATGTGTGAGCTTTCTTTCTCCAGGACTTGCTACAATTCATTCTAGCCTCACCTGTGTTACCAAATTGAGGGTGAGGAAAGGATTGGGGGGAAGGGGACAGACATTTTTCCCCAAAAACCATCAATATTACTGGTTTGGGCTACCTAACTTTGGAGGAAGAATTTCTGGCTAGCTCTAGATTGACCCTAAAGCCAAGACATGTTTTTCCCTTTACATGTACCACTACCTCCACATGTAGTACTTGACTGCTACAGTCTTTTATTCCCTTTTTCATTTCCCGAAAGTCTACCTACTAGCATCATAGAGTGGAGAAAATGAATTTTTCTTCAACACTGCCCCCTCCTGGCTTCTGAGATAATGTTTCAGTGTTAATGCTTTAGGCTTCTGTGCCCTAGCTGCTGTCTTGTGTTTAGGAAGCTAAATTCACTCCTTCCCTCCCCCCTCCAAATTTTCTTTTTCATGACTCAGATTGAATAACTGAATTTTTAGACATTTAATAAGATACCTTAAGTGTTTTCAATGTTCTTACATAGTGATAGATAATTGATAATTGATAGATCTAAGGAAGTCTCAGTAAGATGCTGAGCTGCTCAGGTCTAGTGTCCAGGTCTCCAGATTTGTAGTCTAGTGCTTGCTTTCTACATGAGGGTGCTAATATAGGTGATGTATCCACTTCCTGGGTCTTACCTACTTTCCCTTCTACTTGAACTAAGAAAATCTCGGACCAATTGCCATAGCAACTAGGATTCTGGCATGAGCAGGCATAACCCTGGTTTATTTTAAGGGTTTCTACTTGACCTTAAAAGCAACCATGGCTAATGGGAAGGTTGACATAGATGCTTGCTGTGTTAGGCTCTGGTTTGAGCACCAATGAAGCTTCACTATAGTGTGCTGCTGCTGAGTAGAACCAGGAGAAAAGCATCAACATTTTTAAAAGGAATAATTTTGACAGATTTAAAAATTGCAATTGACATAATCAGCCTTTGTTCTGGAGGGCTAATGGAGAAGAATGTTGCCACCTCCTGACTGATCTGCTGAATGAGACATACTTATGGACATATTAACTTGACTTTGCTTATTTGTAACAAGAGTTTAGTTTTCCTTTTTTTCCCAGTTTAAGGGTTACAGGGAAATGGGAGGAAGAAAATGATAAATGCTTGGTAATTGGAAAAATAAGTGAAATTTAATTGTAAAATCCAATGTGCTGGTAGTAAGAAGGTTGAGGCTCTCTCCTTAGCTTTGCCACCCAAGGGTACTTAGCTCTTTACTCTGTGCCTTCTTTCTGCAGCTATCACCGTTGTGAGTTCAAGATTCCTCTCACCATCAAGAGAGGTAAGCAGCAGCAGACAGACGCCTCCTACCTTCCTTCCCTTGGGGAGGCCCAAGTGACTGCCGAGCCCTTCCTCAGACTGCCTTGGTCTCAGAGATACATATTGTAGAATGAATTAAGGAAAGGGGTGCAAGACTTATACCAGTTTATCAAATGAGAGAACTGAGGTTGGGGGGAGAGAGGGAGGCTAACTTGCCCTGAGTTAACATGATTATTAAGTAGAGCCAAGACTTAGACCAAGATGCCATATGAGGTTGTCTTTGTTGTGAGACACGAGGGAAGCCTGTTTGGCAGGCTCAAGGCTGTACCGTTATTCCTCCTCTTACCTGGAAGCCAGAGTTACCACGATTGCTGCTCAGGGAAGGATTCTGTCATTGATGCCAGAGGTAGTAATGTTGGCTTTTTTGCCATGATTCCATCACTGGAGCTAGCACCTTAGCACCCTTGGCACAATACTGTGATAGTCACCGTTCCTCTTGAGCTTCTGAATTTCTCTTCCCAACTTCATTCCTTACTACCTCTATATATCCACTTAGCCCTACCCATTCCAGATAGATTCTGTCCTTTCATTTTCTTTTTTATTAGCCTTTTATTTACAGGTTATATGCATGGGTAACTTTACAGCATTGACAATTGCCAAACCTCTTGTTCCAATTTTTCACCTCTTACCCCTCACCCCCTCCCCCAGAGAGCAGGATGACCAGTAGATGTTAAATACATTAAAATATAAATTAGATACACAATAAGTATACATGACCAAACCGTTATTTTGCTGTACAAAAAGAATCAGACTCTGAATTATTGTACAATTATGCTGTACAAAAAGAATCAGACTGAAATATTGTACAATTAGCTTGTGAAGGAAATCAAAAATGCAGGTTGTCCTTTCATTTCCATATGGTCCCCCTGTGATGTGGAAATAAGTTATATTTTGTTTCCACTGAGGAAACCCTCCCTTCCCTGTAGATAACTGGCCCTTGGCCTTTGGAAAAGAAAAGAAGTATACATAGGGACTGGATCCTTGCCTCTCCCCAATCTCCACTCCTGCCCCCCTTGCTTTAAGTCCAAAGTGCAGGTGAGACATGGGCTAGGAGAAGCTGGGCCTCCAGTCCGAGTCAGGTCCTGACAGCCACTTGAAAGGAATCTTCACAACTGGTCATGACTGGGGAAGGATTAAGCCAGGTTTGCTAGGGAAAGTGGTGCTTTCTTTTTGTTTTATAAGCTATAAATTAGCTTAAACAGCTAATAGCTCTCTAAATAATTTTGTTTGCAAAATGTCCCAAAGTCCCAAGTGTTACAGACTTTAGAGCTGGGATGAATCTTAAAAGATTGCCTAGGAGAAAACGGAAGCCCAGATAATGAGAAATGACTTGGCCAGTGCCTCACAGCTAAAAGCTGGCAAGGTGGACTCCAAGTGTTCGCCACCAGTCTGCTGGAAGAAAACTAGCTTCCCAATGGCCTCTTTGTGTTCTTTCCTCAGAAAGTGCTGATTGCCAGACTGAGACCTGCACAACCTATAGCAAGGTAAGCACTTGGCCTTGTGCTGCTGTAGCTATGGGCAGATGATGAAACCCATTGGGCAAAGAGGAGCAGGATATACACACCCTTCCCTCCATCCAGATATCAGCAGTTTGTGCTAAAAAAAACTTGCACAGCCAGGATATTTAACCTCAAATCTTAGCTACTGTCCCGAGGTCCACTGGGTGGAGTCCCAGGGAATTGGCAAGTTCCCAGCAAGGCTTCCTTGATATGGTCAGCCTGTGGAAGTTCATACCAAAGGACCAGAAAGAACCAAACCATCTCCAGACTCAGGCTGTCAGTGTTTTGGGGGATTTTAGCATGCATTTGGTCAAGCTCTTTCAGGTTACAAAAGAAGAAACTGATTGCAAACAGATGGTCTGATTATGCCTGGGGTCTCCTGACTCCCAATCCAGGGCACTTCCCACCATGCTCTCCTGGGTGTTGAACCCCAGGCAGCAGCCTCCTGTCTGGGCAAGACCAGGAGGAGAACCTAGGAAGGATTTTCCTGACCTTTGCCCTTTTGTGTTGTGTGTTGCAGTGGGATAATATCCAGGACCTCCTTGGGCATCCTGTGGAGAAGCCTGTAGTGCTTCACAGGTGGGTTCCCCTTATTCCTCTGCCCCAAGCAGGCAGCCCTGACGCAATTAAGTCAGCCCTATTGGAAGAAATGTAAAATGTGCATTGAAGCTAATGCCTTGCCCCTTATTTCAGCCAGACAGTTTGATTTTTAAAAACTCATTAAAATTTTCAAATGGCATAGAGGTACATAACCTTTCTTTTGTAGATCCATTCTGGGGACAGTGTTATCCTCCACACCCTGAAGTGGCTTCTCCATCCTAGCATCTTGGGATTTGGAGATGCAAGGGACCTTAGGGATCATCTACTCCAGTCCCCTCTTTTGACTTCAAGCTGGACCTGTCTAGTGCCAACCTAATCTAGATTCATGCATTAGTACCCAGCAGAGTCTTGGAGGGCAGCTGTAGCGCACCCTGCTGCCTCACCAGTCTCATGACTGCTGGTGATGGCAAATCAAGGCTGAGCCCACGTTTCACATTTGGGCAAGTTCTATACCATGTACCTTGTAAATCTACCCAGGAGTATCATCAACAAAAAGACTCATACATGTTTCACCCTGCCCCAACATCTGTTAATTTGAAGGCTATATCAGATGCCTTAGCACTGTCCCATTTGTCTTTTCCCTCTGAAGGTCATCTTCACCAAATAACACAAACCCATTTGGGTCAACGTTTTGTTTTGGACTACAAAGAATGATCTTTGAGGTGAGCAAACTGGCTTCTCTTAGTCTGATTGAAAAATGGAGCTGAGAGACTGGGTTGAATGTTGATGCTGAAGGAAACTTTATGTTGGTGGAAGATTCACAGTATTTGAGCATGTGATTTTATTTGATCCTTACTCAGCTCCTGTTAATAAGTTCTAGAAGGTCCTTGAAGGCAAGGCTTGTCTTTTACATTTTTGTAACTTTTAGGGCATAACCCCTCGTATACAGAGTGTAACTTAATAAATGTTGAAGCCCTCATAATATTTTTAAGGCTTTGTGCTAAACACTGAAAGATGAGAGAGATGGTTAGACCTCTTATCACTTACTCTGTTAGGTGAGTTTAATTTAAAAAAAAAAAAATGGAGGAGGTGGGAAGGGGAGAGTGCATGTTAACTGGGAGGGGGGGGAAACATAAAATAAAAGTTACATAAATTTTGTTAAATAAGACAAGTTCCCTTTTTCAGAAGTCTAAAGTCCAATGGGGAAAGATAGAATCTGCACATTGACCTTGTAGACAACTATATACAAAGCCCAAGAATTTGTGATCCTGAAGCCAGATGCCCTTCTGTGTAGGGGCTTTAAAGGCCGCCTAGACTAGGGGTTCTTAATCTGGTGTCCATAGACGCATAGATTTTGGGGAGAGGAGGGAGCTTATGAATTTAGAATTGTTAATATTTTGGTAGCTGCATTCCAACATAACTGATTTCTTTTGTAAATCTATGTATTTTATGTTTTAAAAACCCTTCTGAGGTGTTCGTAGCCTTCACCCACCTTCCAAAGGGATCCATGACACATAAGCATGCCTGATTCTGGCCAGCCTCCTCATTGTACAAAGGAGCAACAGGTTAGATTGAAGAGATTTAGTGGAAGGAAGGGCAGGTAGGCTCAGAGTTGTGACTCTTGGGCTTTTTTTAGACTATAGAATTTGAGAGTTGAAGGGTTCCATAGATCTTAGAACACAAAGTCACAGCTGGAGGAGACTCTAGAGCTTAATGGAATTGAACCTGGATGGCTGTGTCCTGTGGAGGCCGTCTAATAGCATCCCAGATGGGATGTGGGGGTGTTGGCTCTGACCCTTGCCTCTCCCTGCCCAGGTCATGCAGAACAACCACATAGCGTCAGTGACCCTGTATGGCCCGCCTAAGCCCAGCGCACACATGAGGACAGCGGAGCTCCCATGAAGGACACCTCCTCCTCAGCTCTCCCCAGGCCTGACCGTACAGCGTGCCTTGACTTGCTGCCCCTTGTGGAGAAGGGAACACTGAGGGGGTTTTTCTTTCTTTTGACCCTCCTAGTGGCAGCGCAGAGCGGGTAGCCCCCAACTCTTCCCTGCAACGTGGAAGCCGTGGTAAAGGAACTGAAGCTAGTGGTAGGAGGACTTGGCCCAATCAGCCCAGCCTCCAGGGGCTGATTTCTTCTTCTTCCCTGGCAGGAAGGTGATAGGGTGGGGTGGGCAGGGGGGCACAACTGCTGAGGGCACAAAGTGACTGCAAAGATTTAGAAGCACAAACTCTGAACTCTGAAGCATCTGGACACAGGTATCAATTAGTCTGTGCGTTTGTGTTGCCGTGTTGATGTAGTAGTCACATTTAAGAAAGCAAAGTTATATCTACTTATACATAAAATCCTATATCTACATAGAGAGAACATACACGGTCATCCTGGGGCCCCAGGGGACAAATGTGCATATATGTCCTGACCTGTGGCACCGTGTGAATCTCTGTGTAACTTTCAAACTACAAGCAAGTCGCATGTGCGTATTACTTGATTGTGACATTTGCACTACATCCACTTTAATGACTTGATAACTAACTGCATTAACCTTGAAGAGGTTCTTCTGTGGCCTGAACTGGCTGGTGGCCAGGTTAGGATTCCACTTAGATGCGCTTTAAAACTTAGATAGAAACACATCTTGAAGAGCAAGTGATCCCATTCTGTTTCCATTCCTCCCTTCCCATGAAACTATCATTGCCAGAATGGTCCATCTTTTCCGTTGTTTTCCTTTTCTCTTTCAGTGTAAGCCAACCCTGGCCCAGGACAGAGTCTCCTCAATGGTTCTAGGACCACTTAGGACCCCAGAGCTTGAGCCCCTGCTGTCAAGGAGGGGAAAGCAGAGGAATGAGGAGCTGCCCTCTCCTGGCATGTTTTCATCCCTCCATTCCCTCTGCATTTTTTATTTCACGCCAAAGTTTTCGCCAAAGACATCCTTTCCCTCTGTTACATTTCAGCATTCTGTACAGTTTGTTCCCCCTAAGCCCGTCTGAAAAGGCCTCTAACCCGAAGACACTGACATACTCTTCCAGCTGGCCCGGGGAGTTGGAACCCCCTATACAGGTCTCTTTGGGGAAAGTAGAGTCTCTAAAAATAATTAACCCTTTTTAGGAGAGAGGAAAAAAAAACAAATTGACAAGAAATGTATAATTTTATCCCATTTTTAATATTTTGATGTAGCAACTTGTGATACATAGACAACAATTTTGTGAGGTTTTTCAAATGTGTGTACAGATTTTTGTAAATAAGACATTTTTTGTAACTTTAACTCATGTACAGTATAATCCTAAATAGTTTACTGATGAATGAGATAGTAGACTGGAACCTAATGTTTTTGGATCCAGGAGCAGGGGAAAAGTGTGCATGTGCGTGCGTGTGTGTGTGCGTGTGTGAGTGTGTGCTTATGGGATTCCTGTTACTTTGTCATCTTCCTATGGGCTGTGACATTCTAGACTGTCTGACTGAAACCACAATTGGGAATCTACCTGCCAAGGGCCAAGGAAATAAAGGACTATTAGGAGCTACCTCTCTTGAAGGTGACCCCTTGCCTGATTCCCTGCCTGCTGGCTCTCCCTGCTATCCCTCCTCGCCTTTAATCGCCTTGGTTCTGTAGCCCTTGTACATTCCCCAGAGATATGTGTGTCCTGAAAGGCTAATAAAGCGGGGCTCTCCCTTGGGCACTGGCTGGTGCACAGCACAGTGACTAGGTATCATTGCTTCTTGGTCATGTCCTTTTGGTGCTTTCTGGGAATGGAACCACAGAGGTCCCCTGGGAGCCTTTGACATGGGAGGTCAGATTCTTGTACCTGCCAGAAACTTAGCTCAGTTGGGAGTCTGGCTACCTCTCCCTGTGGCCATAGCATTTGAACCAGTGTCTTCGGGTGCATAAAGGTCAGGGAATACCCAAGATGGGTATTCCCTTCCTGTCAATGTGGAAGGGCCCAGAAATGTGATGCTGCTTTTTCAAGGGTCTTTCCTTGTCTCTTAGCTGTGAAATGTTCCTGTGCTCCACCGTCATTACTTTATCACCAGGTGGGAAATAGTTATGTTCCTCAAGCTTCCAGCAAGCCTAGCTGCTTGCTGTGGGGGAACTTGTCTGTTCTCAGCTTCTCACACCATAGATTATGTCAGACTTCAAATCAGCCCACCCACCTCCCAGCTTCTTGGCTCCTATAAAGGACTGAACTAGGCCAGCTTCTTCCTTCCAAACTAGACCTTACCCCAGTCACAGTTATTGTTGCCAAGCTCTCGTCCTGGAGCCCAGATCACCAGTGGCTTTTCATAGTGAGTAGAACTCACCCAAAGTTGACCCTGTACCCACCTCTTTGTCCTGTTCCAAGTATCCACACTCTTAAGTCTAGTTCCTCCAAGAAAAATACTAGATCTGCCAATAAGTGAGAGTTCTGGCCATTTCTCCAGGAGTCTATAGATTACTAAGGTTCTGGGACAATTTTCAGTTCAATAAATTAATTAAATAACTACTTTGTGTACAAGGCCCTGGGAGAAGTAGACAGGGATGGGGAGACGGGACTCTGATAGAGGGAATGCAAACCCTACCCCCAAAATGAAAGGTTGTGGGAGGGAAGGAGCCCCTTAAATCAGTAAATTTTGCTACTGACCGTAGGAACTAAAACTTCTGCTGGTCCATTTCTCAGATAAGGGAAATGACTCCTGACTTCACTTCCAGAGCCAACTGTGATACAGTAGCAAGAATGCTTGAAGTCCAAAGACCTGGGTTTTAATGGCTGTGCTGCTCAAATTGGGGGAGTTAACCTCTCTGGACCACTCTTTCCTCAACTTTGTAGTGCCCTAAATCTTTGATGTTCTTATATTCCACATTACCTGGTCCTGATTCTTGCAGAAGGTGTTGAAATTTAAGACAGATGTCCAAAATGTTCCTCTAGGAAATCTACTTGGAAGTCTACTTATGTTAGCCTGAATTAGATCAATATAGTAAGGGGGAGAGGGAGGGACAGGTAGGTTAAAGTATTTCAAAATCCATACAAGGATTTGGGGGGATTGTCGATCAAGAAACTTTCATTAAGCATTATGTGTCATATTATAAAAACTTAACACTGGGTTAAGTGTCCTGGATACAAAGAAAAAGCAAAAAAAAAAAAAAAGCCCTGCACTCTTTAAGAGTTCCAGATAGAGAAGATGCACATAATAAAGACCTATCCACAGTCACTCAGAAAGTAATTGTAGAGGAAATAGCACTAGCCCTGAAAAGACTGACCTGTAAGTCCCTCCCCTCTGACCAAATTCTCTATCCAAGCCACTATGTATTTGAGGCTTACATGAAGTTAGAAAGGATGACAGCAGATGTTCAGGGAGAAAACCAGGATCTTTAGAAGCGGAGAGCATTAAGGAGCTCTACATTCACATACATACAGCCAAATGTGCAAAAGCACCTTTCTCCATACAGAAGTAAGCCTAGGGAGTAGGCTGCCTTCTCCAAGCTGGATCCTGCCAATGCTGTTGCCCTCACCCCTGGAGTCAGGAAGACCCGAGTTCAAATCCACCCAAGGACACAACCCTAGTATGACCCTAGGCATGTCACTTAACCCCAATTGTCTCGCACAAAAATAATCTAGAGCAAGAATTGGATATTTGTCAGGGGGCAGCTTCCAAATAAGGTGAAGAGAGTTAAGGTGTGGGATGAGATGGGGTATGGAAAGGCAGACTGGCTTCCCTCAAAGCTCAGAAAATGCGGTTGAGATTCCTGGCTCTATGCCAAAAGCTGCCCTGGGCGCCCTCCCCTTTTGTGACTGGCTGATGACCTGGCTGGGCCAATTCCTCTAGACCTAGCTTTGCAGTCCAGCATTTGAGAAACAGACTTGTGTGAAGCTACTGGGCAGTCCAGGTTGGACCAGTGGGAACGTTAATGGGCCTACCCAGAGGTCCTTGGCAGAAAGCTCAGCTCAAGCCATTCGAGCACGAACTCTCCATGTTGGAGATTCTTGTGGGTCCGAATGGTATTCCACCTAACGGGGAGGCTCCCCCTTTGTATTTCATTATTCATGTGAGATCCTTGAAGGAAGAGACCAGCCGGCTTTTGTCCATCTCAAGTGCCTCGGACAGAGCTTTAAAAGATTAACAAGGTGAGAATTGGTGTCAACAAGTTTTCCTTCGGCTCTGCTGACATCCAAGGACCAGATAATTAAAAGTGAGCTTGTTACCAGCAAGCAAAGGCCTTCGTTTTACAGGCAAGGAAATAGGGTTCGGAGATGTTCGCGCGCGGCAGGGCTGGGAGGACCCCAGCTCTTTAACACTGTGCCCCTCCTCCGCTCCCACCCCTGGCTCGGCCGCTAAGAGCCCCAGCGGAAGGGCTTCGGGGCCGTGCGCCTTCGAGCGCAGTCGGGCCCTGGCACCGCGTGCAGCATCTGCCACATGAGCCAGATGTCGGCTGCCGACAGCCCGTGCACCAGCACCAGCTCGCGGTAGAAACAGGGGTCGAAGGTGCGCAGGTGCGGGGCGGCCGAGGGCCGCTCGATGCCGAAGGTGCGGAACGCCTGGTGCGGCTCGGGCGCCAGGCGCAGGCGCTGCAAGCACATGCCCAGGAAGACGTCGTCGATGGGGAAGAGCTCCACCTGAGCGCAGGCCGCCGCCAGCCTCCGGAGCGTGGCCCCGGACAGCACGAAGCCCCCGCCTCCCGCGTAGGCCGGGTAGGCGCCCAGCCCGTACACGCCCTCGGGGATGTAGTATTTGCTCTCCCGAGCGCGGATGGGCCGCGCCTGCAGGATCACGTCCCCGGCCAGAAGGTCCTGGGACGGGTCCCGGGTCGCTACGAACTCGAGCAGGTTCTCCATGTGCACGAACACGTCGTCGTCGCCCTTGAACACGAAGCGCGCGTCGGGGCAAAAGGCGGACGCCCAGTCCAGGAAGTGGATTTCCTTCAGGGTCAGGTTGAAGAAGGTGTCGTCAAAGGCCCAGAGCAGGATGTCCCCGTAGGCCAGACCCTCGGCCCGCAGCAGGCCCTCCTGGGCCTGCGCCCCGGCCCGGCCCCGGGGGATCCCCAGCAGGAAGACCCGGCGCACCCGCGCCCCGCGCACCTCCCCCTCGGCCCCCCAGGTCTTCCGCACGACCTCCCTCCGCTCGAAGTCCGCGGCCACGGACTTCACGGCGATGAGCAGGTCCGGCCCCGGGCCGCCCGGAAGCCCCCTGCACTTCTGCGGCTGATTGATGAGCAGCGGGAAGCGCCTCTTGTCCTTGTCCCGCAGGTAACGCCGGAAGTCGAAGGGCCCCGAGGGCGTCGGGGGCGGCGGCGTGTCCCCCTCGTAGGCGGCCTGCTCGGCCCCGGCCGCCGGGAAGGCGCGCACCACCTGCGGTCCCCAGCCAGGGCGCGTGGGCAAGGGCGGAGGGGCCGGCCCGGCGGCCATCCGGGGCCGGCCGCCGGCCAGGCTGCCCGCGGGGGGCCCCTGCTCGCGCTGCGAGTAGAGGAGCAGACAGAGCGCGGTGGCCAGGAGCAGGGTGAGTGCAGCGTCCGCCTTCCTCCTCAGCCTCATGGTCTTGGCCCCCCCGAGCCTTCGTCAAGACCCCGTGCCTCTGGCGACCGCCTGCGGGAGAGAGAACGAGGGCACAGCTGGCGGGACCACGGGAAGAAGGGTCTCCCCTGCCAGCTCCTCCCTGACGTTGTGCCTCCTTCCAGCTTGGAGTCCCGTCTCACCCTGACCACCTGCGGGGCCCAGGGAAAGCGGAGGAGATGGCGCCCAGTTCGCTCTCTCCCAGGCTAACGGGCTGCCCTCAGCTACAGCCCCTAAAGCGCCTCCCTTGGCCCCCACTACCCCGGCCCGGAGCCACAGGTCCACACCCACCCAGGTGTTTTCAGCCGGACGCTAACAGGCACCCGGCGCCTAGCGAAGGCCGGCTACAGCGAGTCCCTTTGGCTGGAAGGAGCCCCCACCCAATCCCGGTTTCAGGCCCCAGAGATGCCTTCATCTTTAAATGTGTGGGTCGGGGAACCCCCAACAAACAAGGGGAGAAGCGATGTGGAACTGTGGCTGAGTTGGTGGCTGGTCCTTTTAGGAAAAATGAGGAGCACGTCCCCCTCCCTTCCACACGTACCCCTCCTATTGAAGTCCCAGGGGGCTATATTCCTCACCCCCTCTCTCAATCCCAGCTCCAGGAAATCACAGGCTTGGCCAACTCTTGAAGGGTTCATCCCCTTTCCCGATCCCCTCCCTATAAAAATAGTGCTCTCTCGGGCCCTCCCCCGAGCTCTGCCAGTTCCCGAGGAGAAAGTCCCGCCCAGAATCCGGGCCGTTCCTCCTGGCGCGTTCTCGGGATCCCTGCTTTGGGCCCGGAACCCCACCTAGCCTAGCCTGGCTTCTGAGAAAGATGAGGGATTGGGGGCGGGGGGCTGACCCTTCCCGGGTTAATAACAAGCAAAGGCTGAACCACGGCCACCACAACTCTCCTGTTCCCGCTGCCGCCCAGCGTCGAGCTGCCTTCCTTCCCGACTCGGCAAACCGCTGCCCTTGCCGCTTCGCGGCTGCGGAGGCTCGGGACCCCCGCACACTCAGACGGCCGGGCCGGGCCGGGCCCCGCCGACCCTGTCCCGCGTACTCACCGGCGCACTCAGGTCGGGCTCCGGGGCCGGGCCCCGGGCCACGGGGCTACGCTCGGCCGCCCCTCTCGCTTCCGGCATCTGGGTCCCCGGGAACGGGCGTGCGGAGCCCGGGCAGCCCCAGCGCCGAAGTGGAGTCTGCGAGTGCAACGTTGGCAGGGCCAGCGCAGGGGAGGGGAGAGGAAGCAAAGGGGCCAGCCGCCGCGTCACGTGGCTCCGGCAGATGTGGGAGCCGGGGGCTGGGGAGGCTGAGAGAGCACAGCTGGAGGGAGGGCTCTGCTCTGCTGCCCCGCTCGCTTAACTGTCGGTGAGCCGAGCCGTGGGAAGACTGCCTGCCCGGCCTCCGCCAGGCCCCGGAGACGGACCCAACGGGGCTGCCTTCCTCCGGGAGGGCCCTCAGCACAGCGTACCCCGCTAAGCGCTGCTCTGCGCCACGGGTCAGCCGCGGAGACCCTGGGGCTGCGTGGGAGCTGCGAGGCTCCAGGCCTGCCCGGCTCTAGGTGAGTCGTTTCTCCTCTCTGGGGGAAAAAGGGAAACGTCACTGCCTTTCGGGGAGGTGGGATTTTGTGAGGAAAGCGGTTTGACAACTTTCCCTGTATTCTGTTATTCTGTTGCAATACCAGTCTTATTGTTATAGCACTATAACTCAGAAGTTAAGAGAAGGCCGGAGGGGTCAGGGAAGAGGGATCATGAAGGGAGTGAGAGGAGAGTCGGGCCTTTGGAGAATAGAGAGCTTGAGGGTCATGCAGAAAATCTGGGGTCTGTGTATTTATAGAAATAGGATGTGGATGTGGATGCAAGCCAGAGGCATGGAGAGAAGCATCATAGGCTCTTTTGGCCAGTCCCTCCCTTCAGTGCTCGGTGAGGGAAAGGGACTAGGCCATCTCTTAAGGTCTGAGGGGCTTACAGGTTAGGAAGCCAAGTAAAGCCCACCTCCAGCTGCCTGCTGGACATGTATAGGCTCATAACCCATTAGAGTGGAAAGGGACCTTTGGGCTCAAGGCACATCCCTCTGCTCCTCAAGCTTCAGTCACTGGGTGATCAGAGCAGAGGCTTCAAGTAGATTTGATCTTACCAACAAGGGCACTTCCTCCAAGGCTGCAGATGACAACCCCTCCATCTCTTCTAGGTGATTCTCAACCAGTCCATCCCATAAAACATGGACTTTCCATCAGTTATGCCTCCTGCCTGAAACATCCACCAGCTCACCTTTTCTGATCATGACTGGCAGCCTTGCTTGGTAACAGGTGGCAATCTCTTCAAACCTACTCATCATGTGCCTCTTCACTGACCTGTAAGTGATTTTCAACTTTTATTCTTTTAAAAACTGTGATGTTCCAAGATCCACAGCTACGCAGTATCACCAGAAGGGTGTCAGTGTGGGAAGAAATAAAGAAAAAGAGAGAGAAAAAAAAGAGAGAGAGAGAGAGAGAGAAAGAAGAATCAGTACTTGAGAATCTTGTTTCATAGTTAGATGGTGCAGTGAGGAATCTGAGGTCAGAAGACCAGAGTTCAAATCCAGCCTGAGATACTTATTACCTCTGTTATGACTTAGTTTTTCAGTCTGCAAAATGGGGAATAACATTAGCAACTACCTCCCAGGGTTGTTATGAGGCTCAAATGAGATAATTTTGCAAATCTTGAAGTGCCTATTTAAATACTATTTATTTCTTTTTGTCACTACTTAAATACTATTTATTTCTATTTTCTACTATTTATTTAAATACAAACTATTAGGAAATTCCCTCCTACAGACGCAAAGTGATTTCCTAATATATCATAAGTAGCACGGACAGGATTTTAACTCAGGATTCCAAATTTCCAAGGAAGATAAGCAGTTCTAAACCGTTTTTTATTTATGAAACAGTTTTCTCCCTTTTTTTTTTTTTCTTCCTTCTCACCAACCTGAATTTGAGTTAGAAGGGGCCTCAGTATACATCTAATTCAACCAATACCCCCAAATGCCCTTGTTTAAACACTAGTCTTTTAAGGCCTAAGCAAATGGAGGGGCCTTCCTCCTCCAGCACACAGATGTTTCTCCTTCCTATATTGCTTATTGTCTGTATGCCTTGATTGCCTTTTACAGTTCAGGGCACTGTTGGTCACAAAAGGCCTTGATAATCTGGAGATGCTCCAGAGAGGCAGAAGAGATGAAAAGCGTCAAATTTAAGTTCTATCATTAATTCAAAGAACTGAGGATGTTCAGCCAAGGGAAGACCCCCCAGTCCATCACAGATGTCTTCAAGTATTTGAAAAGTTGTCAGATGGGGCAGCTAGCGGGCATAATGGATGGAGCCCTGGAGTCAGGACCACCTAAATTCAAATGCAGCCTGAGATGCTTAACAATTATTAGCTGTGAGACCCTAGGCAAGTCACCTAACCCCAACTGCCTCGCCAAAATAAAAAAAAAAGAAAAAAGAAAAAAGAAAGGTGGTCAGATGAAGAAGGATCAGTCTTGTTCCATCTGGCCCCAGAAAACAGGACTAGGAAGCTTTAAGGGGTGTTGGTAGCAAAAAGGCAGTTTTAGGTTTGGTGTCCAGAAGGGCCTATTTGCTTTCAGAGCTAGGCCAGAATGTCATGAGTGGGTTCTTCCTCACCAGAGGTCTTTAAGCAGGATGACCACTGTTGGATGGGTGATGGCCAGTGGGAGCCCTTCAACCTCTGGAGTAAACCTGCCTGGTATTATCACTTAGCTTTCTACAGAAGTCCTCTCTCTAGTTAGACTCTTAAGTTCTCTGAGAACAGGAATAATCTCTCTCTAAACAGATTCCACTTCCTGAAGGCTGGATACCTAGGCTTCTCCACAAGGGAAAGGGTAGAGACAAGACTGGGAAGAAAACTTGCTTCTGAGATGCTCCGATTTTCTGCCAGGCCTGAGGATGGCCATGACCTGGCCATTGAGCCCTGAACACAGAAATCCTGTCCCCAGTGAGCCTAACGAGCTACAGGGAAGAGAATGACCCACAGTATTTCTCAGAAATAGAGGGAGCCAAATACACAGGAATGTATGACCCCGAGACTCATACATAAGACAAAGGGACAAAGTCACCCACCCACCCCTCCCTGCTAGTTAGAGCTCCTCTAGTACTCCCAAGTGATTATGTTGCAAAATTATCCCTCTTAGTTCTGCTCAACTGTTTCCTCAGAGTCCAAATTTCAGTGAAAGGGTATGAAAAGATTAAATTAATTCATACTATAATGTGATTGATCTTTGGTCTAGAGCAGAGCTTAAATTGAGTCACAATCGCATATGGGGTCGTTTATGGGTGGGGTCTCAAAAATATGATTTATTATCAGTAAATGTTTGATTTGTATACCTATTCAAATAAAAATTTCTCAGGCAGAAAAGGAACAAGTGGAGATGTTTTAAATCTTTTAAGACTTCTACTTTTAAGATGAATTCCTTAACCCAAAGTAAAATCTAATTAGTTAAATTTTTGAGAGGTTTTTTTTAAAGCACTGATGTCATTCTTTGGGTCCTTTGATCTCTCCGGCTGCTTCTATAAACTTTTACCAAAGAAAAGCGTTTAGCAACTGGTTGCCCTACCTTCAAAAGGCTAGAAGGAAGAGAGTTCAAAACAAAACAAAACAAAACATTATTTTCTCATCGTTCCTTTGGATCACAGGATTTTAAAGCTGGAAATAATTTGAGAGATCATTGTTGCTATTCAGTCATGCCTGACTCTTCATGATCCCATTTGGGGTTTTCTTGGCAGAAATACTGGAGTGGTTTCCTTCTCCAGTTCATGTGACAGATGAGGACTTGTCCAGGATCCCACAGCTAGAAAGTGTCTGAGACCTCCTGATTTCAGGCCCCGCCTTCCTTCCTGACCCTCGAGGTTACCTTCTATCTGCTCCTCATGCTTTTGTACTGATGTATGCATGTGTGCATTGTCTCCCCTTACAATGTAAGTTCTAGAATTGTTTCAGTCTTTAAAGCATCTCCCTCACCTAGCATAATGCTTGGCACATAGTTGGCACATAATTAATGCTTATTGATACACATGTACCAATACCCTGTTCGGGGAAGTGTAGGGAAGTCCTGCTGCCCCCTCCTTTATCCCCTCTCCCCACTCCACCCCAGCCCCCAGCATGTGCATTGGTTTCAAAGAGCAGAGACTGGTATTTTTTGGTTTGTTTTTCCTGTTTAAAGTTGGCTGGATTGGCAGAGTGCATGGAATCAAAAAAACTTGAGTTCAGACACCTACTAGCAGGGCAAGCCACTTCATCTTGTTTGCCTCAGTTTCCTCATCTGTCAAACGAGCTGGAGAAGGAAAGGGCAATCCGTACCGGTATCTTTGCCGATAAAACCCCAAAGGAGTCACCGCTGAACAACAACTATCCTGAGCAAGTCATTTAATTTCTCTCAGCCTTGGTTTCCTTAGCTGCAAAATGGAGATAATAGCACCAACCTTCCAGGGTTGCGTTAATGAGGATCAAATGAGATAATGAGTAGGATGCTTTGCAGACCTTAAGGTATTACTCGGTGTCCCAAAAGTCTTAGGGAAAGGTTAAGCTTTAATTGCTGTATAAATATCATTAAAGCTTTCTCCCGGGTTTTTTCTCTCCCCCTTCGTGCACCTCCCTGCCTTAGCCCAGACTATTGTTGTCGAGTCCAAGTCACAGGCCCTTTGCTTTCTGTTCTGTTCAGCTGTGTTCTGCTGAACAGGCTTCTCTGGGGTGCAGGGAGCCCGGGCGTGGGGCGTCTTCAAAGTGCTTTGGGCTGGAGTCGGGACAATGGATGGCTGTCGGTGGGGGGGAGGGGGGCACCGTTGGTGTGCGAGAGACCTCAAAGGCTGGGAGATGGGCAGGAGCCCGAGCCCTCGTCTCTCCTCCAGTTCTCTCCGATAAAGTGGGGTCTCCGCAGCGGCTCGGGGCCCTTCCCCCCTTCGGCTACGGACAAATCAGGTGTGCCCCCCTTAAGTCCCAGAGGTCTGGATCGCGCTGGCTCGAACCGGTGGGGCCGGGCAGGGCCTTGGGCAGCCTCCCGAGCCGGCTAATCCTGTTCTGCCTCCCGTTCCTGGTCCTTGCGCTGTCCCGGCAGCCCCAGCAGGTCCTCCGCCAGGCTGGTGAGGCCGCTCTGATCTAGCGCCTCGACGAGGCGCTGCAGGGTGGCCCGGCGGCCCTCGGCCAGCTTAAAGCGGTGCAGCAGCTGGAAGGCCTGCTCGTACAGCCCGTCGCGGTCGTAGTCGTAAGCCAGGGACTCTAGGTCGTGCTCCCGAAGAGCCCTGCAGTTGAGCGCCCGGCCCACCGTCCGCCAGTTGCGGCCCACGGAGCGGGCGAACTTCTGTCTGTCCTCCAGGGTCAGCGGACGGTTAGCTGCGGAAAGGAGAGGGGTGAGCCCCGAGGGAGGCCCCTGGGCGCTAGGAGATGTCCCCGGGCCGGCACCCCGGGCCCCCGACCAACCCAGGGATTCCCGGCAGACATCCGAGGTAAACCCACCCCTACCCGTACGAAACGAGGGTTTCGGTTCTCCATCCCTCCTTCGTTAAACCACTCACCAAACCGCTGGCCCTGGAACTCAAAGTACTGTGCACACGCGGGCAAACAAAGATTTCCCCCCCAACAAGCCGTCGATTACCGCCGCCGCCGCCCTCTGCCTCTTGGATAATACAAGAGTTGCCTCCCTTTTGGACAGCTCCAATAATCCCGGGCCCGCGCCCATTTCTGACTTTAGATAATCCCCAAATTGCCCTTCCCTCCCAGGGCAGCCAGCATACGCAGTCAGTGTTCTCCTCCCGCGCATCCCCAGAACCCACTTCTCCAAGAATCCCCGCTTCCCACCCATCGGGACCGTCCCTTTCCTGGCTGCCCTGGAGAAAGCCACAGCTCTCGGAATCTGCTCCCGCCAGCGGCTTGGATCCCCCCCCCCCCCGCGCCCCCTTTCCTGAGGCAGGCGCCCGGGCAACATCAGTAACTAGCGAACCCTCCCTCCGCCCCGGGGCTCGTTAAACCACTCACCAAACCGCTGGCCCTGGAACTCAAAGTACTGTGCACACGCGGGCTGGGGGGTCTCGGGGGCGGGGGCCTTGGGAGCAGGGGTCTCGGGGGCGGGGGCCTGCGGGGCCGGAGGCGAGGATCCGGGGCCCCCGGGATCGCAGGTCAGGCTCCGGAAAGCATCCTCCAGTTCGCCTATCTCCTCATCGCGGAGCCGGTCCGGCTGGGAAGAGGGAGGGAGGGAGAGGAAAAAGGAGGGAAAGCTGAGTTCGGGGTCGGCTCCACCTGACCCGACAGCCTCCGGACTGTGGCCCGCCTCCGGGGCCCCGCCCCGCCCCCCTTCCCCAGCCCGGCAGGGCGCACCTTGGCCTGATGGATGCAGAGCAAGCAGCGCTCCTCCTCCTCCAGCATCAAGTCCAGCCGCTGGGAGCCCACGCGGAGCTCCAGGCGCAGCGGCAAGTGCTGGGCCAGGCCGAGCGCCGTGCCCAGGCTGTACTGGAGCGCGTCCCGCAGAGCCCTCTCGCGGTAGCTCTGCAGGAAGCGGCTGCACGGCTCCTGGCCGCAGAACTTCAGCTGCACGATCAGCTGCGGATCGCTGCAGTGGATCTTCAGGATCTGCGCTCCGTCCGGGCTCCCGGTGAATCCTGCAGCGGGCGGGGCGGGGACGGAGAGCCAGCGAGGCCCCGGGGGAGGGTGCGGGCAACTCTGGGTTAAGTCAATTCAGCCACCTCCCACCCAACCCACACACAGCTGCCGAATCCTTCCTACTCCCGAAACCCCGAGTTCCGCGGTGATCTGGAAGGCTTTCTTTGGCAAAGTCACCCTTCCTCCAGACTTGGGTTTCCACATCCATAAAATGAGAAGGCTGGAATAGGGGGTCTCTGAGGTCCCGTCCAGATCTAACATTCTGGAAAGGTCTGGGGCCCTAAGGTAAGCCACAACTCGCCTGAGCCTTAGGAAACGCTTCATAATAATAACAATAATAATAGCATTAAATAGCCCTTTATAAATAGTGCCTCATTTGGTCCGCACAAGAACTCTGGGAGAAAAATACGATTATTATTGCCATTTTACAGATAAGGAAAATGAGGCAGGTAGGTCAAGTGATGACTTATCCAGGGTCCCACAGTTACTGTGTTGTTCGGGTATTCAATCAGGTCCGACTCTTCATCACCCCATTTGTGGTTTACTTGGCAAAAAGATTGGAGTGCTCTGCCATTTCCTTCTCCAGCTCATTTTACAGATGAGGAAACTGAGGCGAACAGAGTGAAGTGATCAGTGTTGTACATGGGGATGGAGGTAGTGGGTTCTCCCATCACTAAAGGTCTCCAGGCAGAGAAAGGCAAGATAGCTATTTGATGTTGGGAGGGGATGATAGGCTCTGAGGTCCCTCACACTCCGGGATTCTGACATTCTAGGGTCCTATCACCCCTGACCCTCTGTGGCTGGCTGCTCCCTGTATGCCAGAGGGAGAGGTGTGTAAGAGAGGAAAAAAGGGCTGTTTGGGCTTGACCTGGGTACATCCCCAGACTGTGGCTCGCTCTTAAAAGTCACACAAAACTATTGTTAAATGGCGGGCTGGCCGGCCTTTGATGCACCTCTAGGTAACAGCTTAGGACCGCCAGCGCCCTCAGCGGCTGACCGAGTGCCCCTCATCCCAGGAAACAGGGGCACCAGAGACAAGCTCACGCCACTCTGGAGCTTCAGGGGCACGGGGTAACTAGAGGCAGATAGCAAAAGGCCTTCTTCCCCAGCAGAGTCACTCATGAGGTAACAATGGGGCCAGTGGTAGAGCACGTCCCATTGGCCCTTTCTCCTGGTGGTCTTCTGTGGAAAACCCACCGATCCCCCTTCTGGAAACAGGGTCTTCTCCCACTGAGCCCTGCCTTGAGAGCTCCCAGAGGCTCCTCTCAGGCTCTCCAGCCTCAGCAGCCAGCCAAACCCAGACCCTGGAGGAGGAGGTAGGGTCGGGTCCCCACGTCTCACCCCTACATCTCAATGCCACAGGGAGGTAAGGGAGCCTTAAGGGGCGACATTCAAAAGCAGAAGAGCTGGGGGAAAGAAAAGACCCGAGGGAGGGAGCAATGAGACAGAGCAGGGAAATCAGGGAAGGTGGAGGCAGACACAGAGAAAGGGAGAAAGAGAAAAGGGATTAGACAATAAGAGGACCCAGAGTCCTCCAAGGAAAGGGTCCCTAAATGTGTTAATCAACATCCAGGTACGGATATGGCCATGCACTGCACGCATTCACAGACGTGCTTGTGCCCACAAACACACACACGTACACGGGCACACATGTGTGCTTGTGTTTGCATGTCATGTGCAGGCGTGTGGCTGCAGTGTGAATGTGTGTGCATGTTTTCACGTGTATGTGTGTTTATTTACATGCATGTTTGTGTTTGCACGTACGTGCACGGTACCGTGGTGTCGTTTGTGGTGCACACATGCATGTGTTTGCATTTGCATGTGCTTTGTTTATACATGTGCACAATATGGCTGTGTTTTATATGTGCAGTGCATGTGTGTTTGTATGTGCATGTGTGTGCCTACATGTGTCTGTGTTTGCATGTATGTGCAGTGTGTGTCTGTGTCTGATGGGGCCGGGCCCCCGATTCTCACAGAAACACACCGACAAGTGGACGTGCTTCCACACACACCCAGTGGCAGGTGCTCACACACACATACACACACACACGTGACACTGAGAGACATGCAAGCCCATGTACATGTTCACATGAAATGCCCCTTGTTGTGCGGGCAAGGTCACATGTAGAGCGTTGCTGGTGTGAGATGGCGAGTCACTTTGAAGAGGAAGAGAAAGCATATTGAGGGGCTGCTCTGCTCTACCCTTGGGGCCTCCTGGTCCCACCTGCCTCCTGGGCCCACCTGCCTCCAGGGCCCACCGGCCTCCTCAGGGTGCTTTAGGTTTGACGGGTAGAATAGCACTGGAGGAGGCTCTTCCCTCACTATGGACATTGCAGTCTGCAGTTGGGAGGAAATCCACTTCTCTCTTCATTTTCTTTTGAGGGAGGGGACGGGGAAGGGACTGTTGCGAGAGGTAAGCTCCCTGAGGCCGAGCCTCGCCCCCACATCTGTACCACCCCCTGGCTCTCCGAAAATAGGACTAATTTTTGCAGGGTTGCTATGGGAAAGGTGGCAAGTCTCCAGATAACCCTGAAATGTGAGCCCTGGCCGTGTGTGTGTGCGCGCCCCCAGACCCATAGTCACCTGCCAGGGCCAATTTAAGGACTCGGAATATTTTCAGCTTCCACTGAGGATCTTGGTAGAGGCTAGGCAGAATGACTTTGTCCATCGAGGATTCCACAAAGAGGTAGGCACTGCCGCTCCACTCCTGGAGGCCGTCCACCATCTTCCTCAAGTCCCCTGCCATCCCGGACTCCTGTAGGTCATGTGGGTCAGTCCCCAGACCCCCAAGTAATCCCAGATCCCAGGATGAGACTGTTCTCCTTTGAAATAAGAGCTGCCCCATTAACTCACGAGACTCCCCAAGAAATACAGCCAACTCCAATAATAAAAACGACTCACATCTAATGGTCCAAGACTTGCAAAAACAATTTACCCAGATTATTGCATTTAATCCTCACAACCACCCCATAAGGTAAGTGCTCTTCTTAGCTCCATTTTACAGATAAGGAAACTGAGGCAGAGAAAAATTAAATGACTTGTCCAGTCAGTAAATCTGTGAATGAATCTGAATCTCAGCCTTTCTGATTGCAGCAGAGTCCAACAACTCCTTGCACTGTGTCATGATGGCTTTCAACAGAACAAAGATCATTCTTCCCCACCCTCAGGGCCCAATTCAGTCACTAGGGTAGACTTTAATACCCTAGAGCAGAATCACAATAAGTAGAGATCCTCCTCAGGGCCGCGGATCAGGGAGCCAGGGCTCCACATGGAAGCCTTTTTATCTTCCTGTCCCCTCCCCTTAGTATAAAATGGAATTGTTGGTAGGGGTGTCTGAACATAGAATGGCAGGGCTGAAGGGCTCCTGGGATATGGTTCTTTGGCGTTGGGAGCTGGTTTCTTATCTCATTTGATCCTCACAACTCTGTGAAGTGGTGCTATTATTATCTCCATTTACAGATAAGGAAATTGAGTGGAGGAGAGTGATTGGCCATGGGTAACACAGCTGGTAAGCGTCTGAATTTGAACCTAGAACTTTTGAACTCCTCTTCTTAACTCCCGACAAACTAGGAAAAGGAAAAAAATGCTAAGTTGCTATCTCATAGCTAACATGGGTCTTCAAAGAGAATGCTTTTAACCTGCCGAGTGCCAGAGCTGAAAGCTACTGACTCACCATAGAATGGGCCTTGGAACCAAAAATACTGGAGGCCCCTGGGGATGTGTGGTCTGGCCAGGGCCCAGCCAAGAGGTGAGGTAGCCGCAGACTAGTCCCCAGCAGCAGACATCGGGCAAAGGGGACCTCATAACTTTCTCAGAATGAAGCCCTGAGGGCTTCCTGGAGATGAGGGAGCCCTCAATTTTTCTCACTTTCATATCCTCCTACCCAAGAGAAATCCCTCCCTCCCTAACCCTGGGAAGTCGCCTCCCTGAAGCCCAGAGAGCGCCAAACTTCCTGTTTTACTCTCTTCTCTATGTTCAGACCCCCTAGCTTTGGGTATTTCTGCTCCAGTACAGATTAAATGGTTTAAGGGGGGGATTGAAGTGGGGATTTCTGTGAAGGAAAAAAGAGAAAGCTGGGAGGGAGAATGAATTCATCCAGAGCACAAGTCCCTATCTCAGCAAAAGATCAAGAATCCCGGGCAAGGCAAAGAATAATCCGTGCCAGGTGGGGCAGCTATAAGGCTGGATTCCTCTACTTCTCCGGGCCAGCAGAAGCTGGGGTGCAGGAGAGATGAAGGGCAGGATAAAATTCATTATGCTTCCCATTTGGGAGGGAGGGATGTTCCAGTGACCAAGGGCATTAGCCATGAGACCAGACCTCATCAGTGGAAAGAATGGCGTTCAACCATTCAGACCTTCAGACCTTTGCAGAGGAGGAAACTAAACCTAGTAGAGGTTAAATGGGTCACTGATAAACTAGTGTCAAAGGCTGGATTTAAACCAGGTCTTCTGGACACCAAGCCCCGGGCTCTCTCCATTTCACTACCTCGATATATTCCAACTATTAGAATGCACTTTGTGAACTTTGGATGTGTCAGATATAATTATTTTGATCATTATTCACTTGAATGGAGTTGTGTGAATGGGAGTAGGAAATTCATTGAGAGGAACTCTTAGAAATTACTGCCACACCCTAATCTTGGAGGAGGAAGTGATTCTTCTCCCTCTCCTTTCTATGGGGAAGTCTTTGGGAAACAAATGAATAGAAGCAAGAGCAAAGTTTAAGCCACTTAGAAAAATATGCTTTTCCTGCAACTCAGTATCTCATTTCCCACCTCAGTGCTTTTGCAACGGCTGTGCTGCCTTTATGGACTGCACCCCCTCCTCACTTTTAACCATTAGAACTCATCAGATCCTTTCCAACAATTAAAGTGTCAACCTTCAGGGAAGCCTTTTATGAGCTACTTCATTTTTAATGGTCTCCTCCTCCCCCTAAGTTTTCAGGGCTGCTAGGTGGTGAAGAACACCAGGCCTGGAATCAGGAAAACCAGAGTTCAAATCTGGCTTTGGACATTTAGAAGCAGTGTGACTTCAAATGCCTTCCCCCTCCCCCCCCCTCCAAAAAAAAAGTGTAGCAAGAGAGCTGAGAGATCATATGATTCATTCTTCACTTTGCAAATGAAAAAACAGGTGCAGAGGTAGGGAATAGCAGAGGCTGGCAGTCCTTCCATCTGACTCCTCACTGCCACAACCACCAGCCTAGTCCAGGCCCTTTCATCTGGACCACTGTAACAACCTCTAGACTGATAGTCTCACCTCCATTTTTATTTCAATCCATCCTTCTCACAGCTACTAAAGTAATCTCCCTAAGGCATCACTTTGACCCTAAGAGCCCTTCTGCTGAGGGTGAGAAAGAAATGGAAGATCCCAAGCAACTGTTTTCAAAAATGAAAGAGAAAATCCACTCCATCAGCTGGTTCAGGTTCAGTGACCTTTCACTGCTTCTTGTTGGTATAAATCATAGCCCAGATAAGTTCTTCAGCCTGACATTTCAGGCTTTGCCTCCACCACGCTTCAACCAATCTTTTCAGTCTCATCCCACCTACCTGGTAGATACATTAGGCACCTGCCAAACTAATTGCACTCAGACTCTCCTACAAAACGTTCACTCTTCTGAGTGGATTTTCAATTTCATTCAAATTCACCCTTATGCCAGCAATACAGGAACCTCCTGCCATACAACACCTATTCCTCAAGGTATACCTTCTACTTGAAGCTTTCCTGATCCTCTCAATCCCAAGAGAGCAGTCCCACATTTGAACTTATAGCACTTAAAAAAGAAAAAAAGAAAAACCCTTTTAATGCATTTAAGCATTTGGACTCCTGGAGGTCTCTTATCATCCCCTACAAATAATTAGAACTCTTCTAAAGTGGAATGGAAGGGAGTGGATTTCCCCTCTGAAGTCTTCAGAGAAAAACAAGATAGTGACTTATTTGGAAGGTGGTAGAAAAAAATTGTCTATTAAGATCAAGTTGGAGTAACTAGGCCCCAAGGTCCCTCTCTACTCTGAAATCCTGTGATTCTGTTATTGTCGTTCTGAAGGTTCAGCGCATTGTATATACAGTGAGCTCTCAAATGTTGGTTAATGACATCCCCCTCCTTCCCTGCTCTTCTTGGCTCTTGTGATAGCTCTGTGCCAGCCACCTTCTTACACCCCCTTTTAACCCATGCTATTAGTCTGTCTTCTTCCTATCCCTTCTTTGGCTTCTTAAGTACCTGCCCCTCTGCCCTTAACTAGGAGTCTCTATTCCAGAGCTCTTTCACACCCAGTAACTTCTGGGGCTGACAGGGCTGCTGGGTAGGGAGGAAATGACAATGGGAAATGAGCCCCGGTCCTAAAGTCCAAAAGGGGAAAGGCTGGGAGTGGGGCGGGGCTGAGCCGGCCCGGTAGTCGCAGACCTCCGAGTACTTGGCCAGAGAGCCGAGTTTGCAAACGGAGGTTTTGTTACCAAGCGATTACTCTCGAACCCCTTCACTTCCCAGGGCCTTACTTTTCCCATCCGCAAGGAAGGGAAATTGACACTTGCACTCAGGGCTGTCCTGAGAAATGCTCTTTGCAAACTTTAACAGCTTCGGAAAGTCGAGCGGTCCGACGAGACCGTGGCCAGAAGAGCGACAGCAGAGGCTCGGAACAACGTCTCCCACGTGGGGCCTGGCCCCGGCAGCCCAAGCCAGCCGGGGAGAAGGCAGGCAGCAGAAGGGAGAAGGGAAGGAAGGAAGGAGGCGGGAGGAAGAGCCTGAAGCCCCCCCCCGTCTCCCGATCACTCCGTTCCTCCAGCCGGGTCCGATGCGCACACAGCCTCCCCACCCCACCCCGCTCCCCAGCTCCATGCCCTGCCCACGCCTGGCACCCCTAAGCAGGCCAAACCTGCCAGAAGGGTCCCACCCTTGCCCCGGCGCCCACGACCGGCCGGCCCCCGCCCGCCGCGCCCCTGCCCTCCTCGCGCCTTGCCTCCTCCCCTCCTAAGTGCCCCGCGGACACTGACCAAGCGGTCCGGCCTTCCGCTGCTTCGGCTCTCGCAGACACCGGTTCTGTCCACCCGTTCTTCCGGGTTTGCGCAGAGCCCAAGGGGAGGGGGAGCAGGGAGGAGGAAGGAGGAGGGGAGGGGCAGAGCTGGCTCCCGCCCCGGGATCCCCAGACCTCGGGGACCCGGAATGCCTCGGGCGAGCGGCCGGGGCAGTTCAGAAGCATAGTGCCCGGAGTTCCGTAGTGATTGGATCTACGGGCTCACGGGCCTGGGTCCTCCCTCGGGCCCAGCCCGATCCAAGCACGGGCCAGCCTAGGCTTTAGTGAGTCAGCCATCCCTGAGTCAGTCTAGCCGGCCCTGGAAATTCAGAGATCTCTGTAACCCTTTCAGTCCGAGATCCGAGGTCCGCACTCCGGGGCAGGTAAGAAACATCCAGATCGGGGTTAGCTGCGGAGGGAAACTCTATAGCGAGGGCTGAGGGACACTCACGGGGGTCTGAGGAAGGACGGGGCACGTGCAGAACTGAAAGGAGCCCGGGGCTTGGAATCGGAAGGTATCGGTTTGTCTCGACTTGTGCCACTGGGGTAGTCACTTTCCCTCTCAGTCTTTTTCTTCTTCTGCAAACGAAGCTGGCACGCAGATTACGCTTTAAGGTTTAAAAATGGACTTTACGCAGTATCTCATTTGATCACAACAGCTTTGTGAAACAGGCGCTACTATTATTCCCATTTTACCGATGAGGAAACTAAGGCCGAGAGGGATTAAGTGACTTGCTCAAAATCACACTGCACGGACGTATTGGAGGCAGGATTTGAACTCGGATTTTTCACTCAACCATTATTCACGATCACCTGGCTCTGACTAGTTAATAGGGTCGTCGTGAGGAAAAGTGAACAATTGCGGCTTGTTGTCTGTCTGCTCTATCCCTGCTTGCGGGGGTGGAGGAAGAAGAAGGGGATCCCCCAGGATGGGGATTTATGTTCGATCTGCCTTTGGGGACTGGTGTCCCTGGGTTATGTGGGCTAGGTCTCCTGCTGATGACTCAGGCGGGACCCTCCCTCGAACGCCCCCAAGCCTCACACTTGGGACTTGCAAAAGCCGTGGGGATGGTAAGAGTAGGGCCGGGTAGAGAAAGCGCGAGACCCGGTACCAGGCGGAGCAGTCTCCATTTCCCTAGCGCTTTAAGTGACAGAGCGGTTGACAAATGTATCTTCTAGCGATGGGACCTGCCCACAGACACCCACTTAGTGGCAGAGCCACGATTTGGAACCGGGTGCTCTGGCACTGAATCCAAGGTTTCCACTATCGCGAACTCTCAGTGCCTGGGAGTGGAAGGAGGAGGGGGACGCCCCGGGTCCAGCTGCCACCTCCGCCCCCGAGCTCAGCCGCGCCCAGTGTGACGGTCTGTCCCGGGAAACTTTTTAGCCTCCTCTACTCCAGAGCTGTCATACTGGGAGCTCTAAGGCGAAGGAGGACCTGGCTCTCCCCAGAAACGGAAACAACAGAACATCCTGCTCTCCCCAAAGAGGGGATCTCCAGGGTTGGTGACCTCAGGGTCAGAGGGGAACACTTGCGAAGCCCAGAGAGGGCTACAGACCCCTGGCTGAAGACCCCGGCGCCCACAGCGGACGGACCGGCCTCCATCCCGCAGCTTCCCCGGGACTCGGCCCCGCCCAGTCTGGATTGGCTACTGTCCCCCTGCTGATTTGAATGAGCCATTCAGATCTCCACTCGGGCTCTAGAACCCTACCCATTTAACTCCTTCACTGCCGCGAGGTGGGTGGTCTGAGTGGAAAAGAAGCGCTAGGCTCCCAGAGGGCAGCCAGACTTCAGTTGTCGGCAGGCAGGTCAAAGTCTGGGGGCAGCCCCAAGAGTGAGCCCCTGCTTCCTTGGATTCTACGGGCGCTCCGGGAGCTACCGAGTCGGCGTTGGGGCGACGAAGGAGGCGGAGAAAGGATCCCCGAAGCCCCACCCCGAATTAGGGCCCTAGGCTCCTGAACCCCGCCGAGCCCAACAGGGAGCCCCGAAATGATCTGCGCTCTAGCGGGGGCCGCCCCCCTCCGAGTTGCGGGCAAAAGAGAATCGAGGGAAAGCCCACGGAGCTGAAGGAAAAGCGGGAAGGTCCCGGCCTCGGGTTCGGTCCGGGCTCCGGGTCCGGTTAGTAAGTGACGGACCCGCCCAAAGGGCGGCGACTCTCAGGCCCGGGGGTGGCTGAGCCCTGGATTCCGAGGCCGAGACACAGTCTATTCGGGGCCAGAAGTGAGAAAGTTGATGGGGACCTTTATAATCATCGCGTATCTGGGAAGGAGACGGGGAGGGCGGGAGGGAAGAATTAAGTCTAATCCACCAGCCTTTATTTAGCATCCTGTGTGTGTTAGGCGCTGGGCTAAATTCTGGGGATCGAAGAAAGCGGGGGGGGTGTGTGTGGGAGAAAGGGGGGGAGACACGTCCCTGCAGTCAAAGAGCGCACACTGACAGACTCCATACAACAACCGTGTACCTAGCAGCTATGTGCAGGGTGAGTGGGAGGTCTTTTCAGTGGGAAAGCACCAGCATCATAAGGGGAGTGGAGAAAGGCTTCTTGCAGGACCTTAGAAGGTGACAGGTCCTCCCTGAGCTATGGGTTGGACCGGCTGAGCACTGTCCTAATGACAGGCAGTATGGATGGAATGGAAGACGAGACAAGGGAGGTATTAGAGTTTATTCTAAATGGAGAGAGAGAGAGAGAGAGAGAGAGAGAGAGGAGAGAGACGAAATAGTCATTGAACACAATTTGGCAAAGTGTGGATGGCAAAGCTCTAAAACAGTTTCTAAAAGAATGTGCGAACCATCAATACACATGTATTAAACACCTACTATGTGCAAGGCACTGTGCTAAACACTGGGGATAAAAGGAAGTTTACAATCTAATGCAGGAGACTAAAAACGAGCCTATTCAAAGAATAGGTTGTGTACCGGATAAATGGGGGAGAGAGGAGAGAATCACTAGAATTAAGAGGAACTGAAAAAGGCTTCCTGTAGATAGTGGATTTAAAGGAAGGCAGGAGGCAGAGCATTCCAGATATGGGAGACTGCAAGTGACACTGATTTCCTAGCTATTCCTTGAACCAGACATACCATTGTGATAGTATGTCTGGTTCAAGGAATAGCAAGAATCAGAAAATGGTGTGTCTGGTTCAAGAAATAGATAGGAAATCAGTGTCACAGATTATGTGGAAGTAGAAGAGGGATGTGAGAAGGCTGGTGAGGGTTGCTGAGGATCCAATCCTTTAACAGTCTGGGGAAACCTATGGATTCTTTAGAATGTTTTAAAATGCATAAAATAAAATACCTAGAGTTATAAAGAAAACCAATCATATTGAAATAGGTTTAAAATTTTTTTAAATCAAATTAATGGACCTTTGGCTAAGAACTCCTGGTTTCCCTTCCAACTCCCTTAATTTTTTAACATGTTTACTGGATGAATATAATCTTAAAACAAATGAGAGACTGACCATATTAATACCAAGATGGGTAAGCATATGGAATACATTGCCCTGTGAGAAGGCATATGCTGAAAATTAGAGAAATGCACAATGAGGTTTTAAGGAAAGTTAGCAGTGGGGATACGCGCAGCTCCCTAAGAATACTGAACTGAACTCAGATCTGTCCTCAGGCATCCAGATAGATGTTCTCATAGGAACTCCCACCCTGTAGCAGTTTCCCCGGCCACAAAAGGTACTGAGTAAGAGCAGGGGGAAGAATTCATTGAGGGGGTGGATCTTTCCCTTTGAATCATTCCCAGTCTCTATTCTCAGACCAGCTCCAATCCCACTGCAGAAGGACTGAAGGACAGGGACCTTTGGAACTCAACCACCTTCCCAATGGCCGAACTGTGGCAATACCTCCCTGAAGAATTATTGTCATTGATCTTCAGATACTTGCCCCTTCGTGACCGATATGCAGTTTCTCAAGTCTGCCAGGCTTGGGCCACTGCTGTCAACTCAAGCTCTGTGTGGTACATCACAGATATCAGGTGAGGAAGCCTTAGGGACCCCTTCCTGTCTACCCCACAGTAGGAATCACTTCCTTTCAAGAGTTCTGTCACCGAGGTGACAGACACAATATAAGCGTACTGAATCTGAGATCTGGAAGAATTAAGTGCAATTCTAACTTTGGATCCTTACTGTGTGGCTCTGGGTAAGTCATGTAACCTTATTTTAGCTTCATTTTCCTCATCTCTAAAAGGGTATTATAATAATACCTTATAGGTATAAGAATTAAATGAGATATTTGTAAAATACTTTGCAAACTCTAAAGAGAGTTATAGAAATGCTATTGTTATAATTTATTATTATTATTATTATTAAACTTAAATGAGGTCCCAAGGCAACTATGGGGCAAGTTTCAAACTGTTAGCAAAGGACCAGCTCTGGGACATTAGTTTTGGGTATTATCAACAGAATTAGAATAACTGACTCCAAATGAGTGACTGAGTGTCATTAATGATTACATGTTGGGAGAAAGTGGCCAAGCCAAGCTTATCAGTTCCAACCATTTCCAGTGTTCTTGGTTAATGACTCATGCTTAGGTGGCTGCCAGCTTCCACCCTTACCCCTGAGGAAGTAGGTCCCTTCCCTAGGGTCCACTGAAAAGTTTTACAATATTGCAAACATTCAGCTAATTGTAATGATCCAGGGATTGCCCTGAAGCCCAGCTTCAAGTCTGCTCAGACACCTCCACCTCCCTCATCTCATGTTCAATCTCCAGATAGGAGGGAGAGGGCCTGCAGGGAGGTGTCCTGATTCAGTTACATGGAGGACGGAAAGCACTGGGCCTCAAACCTCACATTCTTGAAGGCTATGCCAGCACACTAGGAGCATACTGTAGCAGGTCCAACCAACCTACAAGGGCTTCTACAGTGGCTTTGGTTGTCTAAGACCTAACCTAGCTAATTCATTTGACTTCATTTCAGTGGGTAGTTATTAAATGCTTATGTGTCAGGTCTTGGAAAGAAAAGAAAGGAAGAAAGAGAGAAAGGAAAAGGCAAGAAAAGAAGGGAGAAAGGAAGGAAAGAAGGAGGGAAGGAAAAATAAGAAAGGGAAAGAAGAAGGAAGGAAAGGAGGAAAGAAAAAAGAAAATAGGAAAGGGAGGAAGGAAGGAAGGAAAGGATAGAAGGAAGGAAAAAAAGAAGGAAGAAAGAAAGGTTTCTACCCTTTATGTTTGCATTCTGTTGAAATAGAGCTGAATATGAAAGGGCTCAGAGCCAATTGGATAAGAAGTTAATTGTATTTAATAGAGTTTAAAATTTTATTCTGAACTTAATAAATGCCTAATTGAGTGGGCATTTTTGTATACATAATAAATCAGGAAAAGGAGATAGTGCAGATCTTTATATATATAGTTTGATTTTCTTTTAAGTATATAAGATCAAACTAGCTTTTGAATCCGTCCTACTTCTTTGGCCTTCTTTCTGGTCTTCCTTCTGTTTTCTTCTCTCCATAAAAAAAAAAAAAAAAAAAAAAAAAAAAGCTGCCTCAAGACTCTTTCCTTTCTTTCTTCTTTCCTTCCTTCCTTCCTTCCTTCCTTCTTCCTTCTATCTCACCCTTAACTTCCCACCCCATCCCCAACAACAACAACCAAAAAAACCAGAACAAAACAAAGTGAAGCCCTGGTAACTGATACTTGTACTCAAGCAAAACACATTCCCTCATTGGTCATGTGGGGAAATGTATGCCTTATTTTGCACCCTGAGTCAATCACCTTTCTGCCAAGGGATGAATAGCATGCTTCCTAATTACTCCTCTAGAGTTAGGATTGGTCTTTGAATTAATTAAAGTTCTCAAGACTTTTAATCATTTTTTCCTGTAATTTAGCAAGCATTTATTAAGTGTTAAATAGGGATACAAAAAAAAAAAAAAAGACAAAAATAGTCTCTGCCTTCACAGAATTCTTATTTAAAGGCAGAGGCAATATGTAAATAATTATAGAGTAAATGGCAAACATTCTGAGAGGGAAAAGTCTGGAGGACCAAGAAAAATAGGTTTTGAGCTGAGTGGAGAAGGAAGCCAGGGAATCTCTGAGGAAGAGGCAAGGAGGCAGAGTACTTAACCAATGCAAAGGCAATCCAAGAAAAAGGAAGATTAGAGTGTTCTGTGTGAGGGACTGGAAACACACCAGTATGGCTTCATCATAAAGAATGGGAGGGATGGAGGTGGGGATGGGGGTAAAGAGCAATGTGTGAAAAGGCTGCAAAGATAGGGAGGCACCAGCTTATGAACAGCCTTAAATGTCAAGTTTATTATTATTAAAAGTTTATATTTGATCCTGAGGAAACCACTGGAACTAATGGGAGTTAAGAAGGTTGTCATAATCAGACCTACATCTTAGGGAAATCTCTTGGTAGCTTCATGGAGGATGAATTGGAATAGAGAGATATTTAGCATGAGGAGATCAATGTGAAAGTTAGTGTCATAGTTCAGGTAAGAGGTGACAATGGGCAGAAACAGTGAGTGACAGCTAGGTATATTTGAGAGTTTGTAAAGTTAGAAAGCACAAGAGTTGGCAACAAATCGGATATATGAAGTGAATTGGGGAGTTCTGGGGAGGATTGACCCCTGAGTGATGACTTTATTTATTTATTTAAATCTTTATTCATTCGTTCGTTTCTTTGCTTTTGCCAGTACCTACTCTTGAAAGTCTGTACTGAGGTTATTCTCTGCATGAGGATACTAGGGAGTACCTACAGTAATAATGCAAGGCGTTTTTGAAGTAATAACTATTTCTTTTTACAATAAAAGAGATGTTTTACTTTTTCATAATTTATTTAACCCAGAGCTATGTCCCAGGAGCAAATCCCTGCTAGTTTGTCATGTCATGTGAGACTTAGGACATGGAATGTCAGACTTGGAAGGGTTAGTCCAGATAAGGCTAGGCCATCTAGTTGGTTCAGGGAAGGAAGCTTGGGTTTTCTCGCTGCAGTTTAGAGGCGGGATATCCCAGTGTGATGAGCTGGTTTCCTCAGCCATTGCCTTGAGCTAGCCCCTTGCCGAGACCCTGAAACAGCTGAGACGGGCAGGATGGAAATCTAGAGCTGGGAGCATTGAGGAACAGCTCTGAATTCTTCTTTTGCCTCGGGCAGCCCTGTTGATAATGTTTCCCTCTGTTTTGTCCTGAAAGCTGCGAACTGGAGGTAGACGCGGCGGCCTTGAATCGTCTGGCCCCCTGCCTGGGTCAGATCCGCCACCTGGGGCTGGAGTTTGACCCATCCAAGAAGGGGAGCCGCCGGGCGGCCTCGGAGCTGCTGGCCGCGTTGGCCCGGCAGGGCCCCGGCCTGCAGGGGCTGCGCATCGCTTGCAGAGGCGAGAACCCGCTCTTCTATTCCGGACGGGACATCCTGAGCGGACTGCTCCAAGTGTGCGTGGCGGGGCCGGGCCTGTGCGCGCTCAGACAGCTGGATCTCCGAAGCATGCCGTTCACTCTGGACGACGGGCTGGTGCTGCAGGTGGCCGGCCTGCCCCGGACTCCGGGCCTTTCCTCCAACCGGGCGGTGTCAGCGGCGGGACGTGGCCCCTCCTGGCTGCCTGCCCTCACCCGGGCGCCGGTTTCCGACCGTGGCCCAGGTTTGCCCCCGCCAAGGGCGCCGCCCGCCCTTCCAGCACCTGGCGGTCTTCTGCGCGCGGCCCGACAACTACGCCGAGGGCATACCCGACGACGCGTGGGCTGCCACCCGCAGGCGGCACCCGGGGCTCGCGGTGGACCTGGAGCTGGACCACACGGTGCCCGACGAGCGGGTCACGCTCCTCCTGCAGCCCGCCATCCCCGTGACCACGCTGAGGCTCAACACGTTCGGCGACGTGGCCGAGGCCGTGCGCCTGGCCGGCCAGCACTACGCCGCCAGCCTGACCGCCCTGGTCGTGCGCGCCACGGCCTCGGCCGCCCTGAACTCGGCGCTGGAGGAGCTGGCGCGGGGCTGCGGCCTCCTGCGCGAGGTGCACTGCTACTGCGTGGTGGCCCGCCCGGGAGGTTCCCCGCCACGCCCTCCTCCGCCCGCCGGTTTCTCCCGGGAGCCGATCCCTGGGCCCAAGATGTCCGGTGGCAGCTTTAAGCCGGCCCGGGGAAAGGAGGGCCTGGAAACCCTCCCCCGCCTCCGGCCCTGCCCGGGATTTGAAGGTTTGGGGTTGGAGGGGAAAAGGGAGGCTCCAAAATCCCCACTGGCTGAGATGGCATCCCTCCCTAGTGCCGATCTTGCCCAGGAAACCAGACAGTGGTGGAGGAGGTCAAACCCAACCCGCCCTTATTTCTGTAGCCCCAAAGGAAGTCCCCCTTGCCGGCCTTTTCCCCTCTAAAAGGAGTTTGATTTAATTAATCCCGAAAGTCCCCTCCAGTTCCAGACTCCAAGATTCTGGCCGGCGGGATAGTACCTTTCCAGGATTTTAGGGACCTTAGCTGTGAGAACGAGAGGAATAATATATCTGTGCCTGAGTGCTTACATACGGGCTTAGAACCCCAGAAAAGCACATGGGGGAGAGGAGGAAGGAGGAAACCACAAGTCCGCTCCCTCATTTTATGGATGAGGTTCGGGAGGAAGATGCAGGGTGCCCGTGGCCACCCCAATTGATGCCAGAGAAACGGAGCCACTGAGGTGGACACCATTCTCCCCGAGCAATATGATTTTCTATCACCGAAGCCCTGGAATCTCTGAGTCTCTCTGTTTCTCAACAGAAATGAATGTGCCACTTAAGCCAAACAGATCTGTTAAAAATCTTGTATCCCATTCCATCCAGGGCCATCTTCAGTCACTCTGATCTCTATCTGGCCACTGGACCCAGATGGCTCTGAAGGGGAAAGTGAGGCAGGTGACCTTGTCCAGCCCCCCTCACTTAAATCCAATTCACTTGCATGTCATCTCATCATCCCCCTGATGTCATGGGCCTCTCAGGACAAACAGTTCAGGAGGTCTTCCTTTCTACTGGGTCCCAATAGGCAAGGAGGTGGAGGGATAAGAGCACTGGAACGAATTATAGCAACACAATCCCTCCCTTCAAATCCATGTGCCTTTCTTCTGTGACCCAGATGTGGTGAACGTGCAAGTGCACAACCTCACGCCCACACACGTGCAGACACAAGGCACAAGCATCTTCAGAGGAAAAGCACTAGCTTAGGAGTCTGGAGGACTAGTTTAAACCACTCTGGCCAAGTCACTTTCCTCCCAGGCCTCTCATAAAATAAGAATGTTGATCTAGAAGAATCTTTTCAGCAGTTACATTAATCAATGTCTCTGTATCTGGGCCCCTTTAGAGTTCAATATTCAGAGGAGTGAAAGAGCAAAACTGGGACCAGAGGAAATATAGGAAGGTACCAGGGTGCAGTGAATGGGGAGGTGCCTTTGCCTTTAAAAAAATATTTCATACATGTCCATATTTTTCAGATCAAAAAATTCTCCTTTCCATGGTCTATAGGTATTTTGATGAGATCACATATGAAAGACTATAACCCTGATGGACAATCTCACACACACACACACACACAGGAATTTCCAAGCCTCTATAGTCTTGAGTAGTCTGAGAGTGATCCAGATCAGAGGGCTTGGGAAACATTGGGCAGGGGAACCCTCTGTGTGAACATGGTCAAAGGAAGAACATCCCAGCTGCTGGAGGCTGGCGTGCATTAGCAGCACAGAGTAGTAGCCAAAGCCCTGGACTTGAAGCCTGAGAATTCTTGGTCCAGTCCTGTCATGAGTTAGCTAGATAAGCTTGGGCAAGTCCCTGCATCTCTCTTAAGACTCAGTTTGCCCCATTCAGTAAAATGCTTGCACTACCCACCTCACGGGACTGTTTTGAAGACAATGCATTGGTAATTCATAAATTATTATGGGAAAGGGAGCTTTAGGGAAAACTTGTGGTTTGTTGGATGGTTTGGGGGGGGGTGAGGGGAGAGGGGTAAGTGCTTTATTTTAAAATGTGGACCAAAAGCATAGATGAGGAAAGGATATAAGTAAACATCCGTCCCAAACCTGAATGGGCAAAGGATCTTACTTGGTGTTCAAGAGAGGGAAAGGTGGACAGGCCTTTGGATAAAATCTCTTGAGGGAAAGGGGTAAGAGAGAGGATGAGATTCCCTCAAGAAGAAACTGCTCTATTGACATTTTCTCCAGGGGGAGAGAGCAGCAGTTTTCTTCCCCCTCCCCCTCCATCTGCCTGTCTCTATCTTTCTTTCTCTCCCTGTCTCTTTCTCTCTTTTTCTCTCTGTCTCCTTGTCTCTTTTTCTCTGTCTCTCATGTCTCTATTTGTCTGTCTCTCTCTCTCTCTCTCTTTCTCTCTCTCTCTCTCTCTCTCTCTCTCTCTCTCTCTCTCTCTCTCACACACACACACACACACACACACACACACACACACCTGGTTTCCTTTCATTGCTTATAACCTTCCTCCATGAGAGAAGTCAAAGTAGAGCCCTTACTATTCAATGACTCCTTCCATCAGATGTACGGGTTCCTGCTTTTCTCCCTTTTTTCTCTGTTCATCTACCCCACCTAGAATGTAGGGAAGAAAAGCTAGGGAATAATATCCTCCGGTAGAAAACAACTGTCCCCTTTGAAAATAGAAGGGTACAGACCTTCAGGGAATTCCAGTTGCTATGGATCAGTCAGTCATCCCAACAGCTTCTGAATTGTATGGGGTAAGGGCCGGGGATGCCTTCTGTTAACAGCAGTCAGGGCCCATATCCTGAGAAGCTTGGATAATGAAGTAGTACTCCCCACCCCCATCCCCCCATTTTCCCCATTCTGAAGGGAAGGGTTCAATACTTGCAGCATTGCACCTCTTTTCTCCAGGGCCCCAGAGTTGTGAGTCCTACATATGCTTCATCCTTGCCGCTAACATGACCAACAGGTTCTCAACTGGTAAAAATGAGGGGCTCAGACCTGAGGATGTCTAAAGTTCCTACTGTTTACAAGCCCATCTCCTATCCTTTAGAGCTACAACCATAGGGGATCAGCCCTGGAGTCAGGAGAACCTGAGTTCAAATTCAGCCTCTGATACTTAACATTTTCTAGCTGTGTGACCCTGGGCTACTCAGGGCCCCAGTTTGCCAAAAACAAAACAGAATTGCTACCATACAGCTGGTGTCAGAAGAGCAAGAGACTTTGGGGCTCTGTGTTTTCTAGCTATGGTGCCTTTTGACAAGTCACTTTACCAGCTTAGTAAAATAAAGGACTTGGACTAGACTAAGAGTTCCTAATTTTGGTTATTAAAAAAATACTGGCTCTTTCTGGATAATCGATTTCCTTTACAATTCTGTGTATTTAAATTTATTTTAAAACCTTGATTTCCTTTACAATTCTAAGCATTTGATTTTATTTCTCTAAAAGCTTGTTTCTGATTGCCAAAGGAGTAAAGGACACGAATTATCTCCATTTTACTGAAAAGGAAACTGAGGCACGGAGAACTCGTGGGACTAGCCCGAGGTCATGTGACCAGTCAGTGGCAGAGCTCCAACTGGAATCTCGGGCCCTCTGCTCCCCGTTCCGCTGCCCTTACTTTTGGCTCTGGTCCTTTTCTCCTTCCTTGCACACTCACTCGCGCTGGCGCGCTCCCTGGGCTCGCCTTCCCCCACGCCTTCTCTCTGCCCACCCTCCGGCCGGAGCCTCTGACCCCGTGTCCTGCACGTCTGTCCGTCCTCAGGCCGCGCCGGGCCCTGAGCGCGCCCCGCCACCCGCCCGGCTGTCCAGGCCGGGGCAGGGAGCACGTGGCCCCCCGCCTGATCCGGTCTCGGGGCAGGGGCGGGGGCGGGGGCTCCGGGAGGCCGCTCGCGGTGCGCAGCCCTTCGCTGTCCCCGGGCCATTGTCCCCGGGGCGGGGCCGGCCCGAGCCACGCCGCCCCGAAGTGCTGAGCTGGGAAGAGCGCTGGGTGCTGATGCAGAGGGCTGTCCCCCAAAGCGTGGAGGAGGCCGCCGGGGGCCCCGCCGTGGCCATGGACGGCTACCCCAGCCCTGTGCCCGCCTTCCTAACCAAACTCTGGACGCTGGTGGGGGACCCCGAGACGAACCATCTCATCTGCTGGAGCCCCGTGAGTGACACCCCGCCCCTCCGGGAATGTGTCCCAGGGTGTGTATCACCCTCTCGCCTTGCCACTGTCACTGTGACCTCCCCCGCACCCCCTGGCAAGCCAGCCCAGCCGAGAGCTACCGAATTCACTCGCCGGGATCTCGTAGTGACCCTCCCGGGCGCCCCACAAGTGAGAGCATCCTACTGTCAAAAGATTTGGCCAGTTTTAGTGCCGGACGAGACCCTGCGCTATTCACCCCATACAAACTCTACATGTTAGAGGAGAGAAGGAAAACGTAGGGAACCCCGGGAAAATCGCCCCGTCCGAGCCTCTCCCCGCAGTTCTGACCCCTCCCCCGCCATCAGTGACAGCCTTCTCGCCACATCCCTGTGACAGGGCTTGGGGCCCCAGGATGGCTGGGTCAGATTCCAGCTGTCCTCAGGCCATTTTTTTCCCCAGCTTAGGGGGAGAGGGCAGGGGCAGTGAGAAGCAGAAGCAGAAATGGGGAGAATCCTTAAAGATCGGAGCAGCGGGATTTAGAAGTGGAAGAGACTTTAAAGATCTTTAATCCAACCCTTTTACAAATGAGGAAACCGAGGACTCTGAGAAAGTGACTTGTACAAGGTCATAGAGACAACAAAGCCTCAGCTGGGTTTCAGATTCGCAGCTTTGTTTTCTGTCTGCATGTCCTCGGGTCAGGGATATTCTGAGAGCTCTGAAAAGGAAAGAACTACCCCTTCTATCAGGGGAGGGGAAAGGCAGACTAGGGGACCGTTGTGTTAGGATACTCTGTCGGGGATTGTATCTGCCAGAGTTGAAGGGGTGCTTAGAGATCACCAGTCCTAGCCCGAGGCCCCGAGAAGGAAAATGGCTTCCCAAGGTAATCTAGCTGCTTAGTGCCAGATCCAATTGTCGGGACTCTTGATCCAGTGCTCTTGCCTAGAGCTCGGGATCCGGAGATACCTGAGTTCAAATCCTGCCTCAGATACTTGTTGTGGAACTTGTGCAAGTCACCACCTCCTTGCCTCAGTTTCCTCATCTGTAAAATAGGGATAATAATAGTACCTACTTCAGGATTGTTGTGAGAATTAAATGAGAAAATCGGAAACCACTTAGCACAGTGCCTGGCACATAGTAAGTGCTATATCGATGTTACTTATTAGTATATTTTTCTTTTTGTTATTATTACTGTAACTTGTTCTTACTCGTGTGTCTCAATTCATAGAGGTTTGAGTTTATGTTTGTGCATGCTAGATGGTGAATAAAATAGAGCACTGAGCTTGGATTCTGAAAGAGCTGAGTTCAAACCTAGCCAGAGACACTAACCTTGTGACCACGAATTTTCTGCCTGCCTCAGTTTCCTAATATGTAAACTGTAGATAAGAATAGCACTTACCTCCCAGGGTGGTTGTGAGGGTCAAATGAGATAATATTTGTAAAATGCACTTACCACAAGCTACAATGTCACAGACATTGTAGGAACAAGTGATTATTCCCATCATCTCCAAATTTCCCAGCACCTTTATTAAATCTTGTTCATGATCATCTGCTAACATCTACCTTCTTGAAAGACAATGTGATGCAATGGGGAATGAACCGGACTGAGACCCAGTTTGGTTCTGGGGATAATGGTCCATCTGCTTTTCATTGAATTTGAACTTAGGGAAGTCAAGTAATCTCATGATAGAAGGGACCTCATAAGTCATCTGGTCCAGGGGTTCTTCACCTTGTTGGCATTCTGAACCCTTTGGTGGCAGCCTAGCGACCCCTTCTCAGAATGTATTTAAATGCATAAAAAATAGAGACAACTACAAAAGAAACTAGTTACATGAAATGCAGTAACAAAAAAAAATCTATTCAAAAGAACAAATTCACAGATGCTAGGTTAAGAACTGATTTCCTCCAACTTGCTAATTTTACAGAGAAGGAAATAGAGCTTCCCAGAGCCATGGAGAATGGGTTTCCCAATGGCATGTTTCCTGACTCAGGACTAAATGGCAAAGTAGGAATTTGAACTCCAAACCCTGGTTGTTTTCCTCTGTAGCAAGCTAGAGAGAGAGAGAGAGAGAGAGAGAGAGAGAGAGAGAGAGAGAGAGAGAGAAGGAAGGAGGAGGAAGAGACAATTTTAAGGACATCATTCATCTTTACATAGACTAAATATCCCCTTACATCCCTCTTTCCCCTCCTCACCCAGTCCCTTATATAACAAAATTCATAGGTACCAAAGATTTACTTTAATCCCAGTTTACTCATCAGAAAATAGGGTAAAGGAATACCTACCTTACCATTCTCTAAGTAGTGCGAAGATCAGTCAATAAGTTATAGACACGTGTGTATGTGCATGTGCATATATACACATGTGTATACATAGGTATATGTATATAACTATCTCTCTTTCTCTACAAATGTCAGCTATATTGTGGATCTCTGTTCCCCCACTGAGCCATTTCAGAGACATTCTGATAGAACAGAAGGATGATTGGGTGAGGTCTAGAAGACCTCATTTAGCATCCCACCTCAAACCCCATCAGCTGTGTCACACACCCACTCTGAGCCTCAGTGTATTCATCCATAAATCTGAGGTGATAAAAAGTAGGGTTGTCCTAAGGATCAAATGAGATGATACACCCCACCCAAAGCATTTCACAAGGGTTAAAATGCTGCATTAACATAATTCTCTCCCAGTTCCAAGCCTTTGCCTCGGTATTCCCTCAATGTTTAAAATGCTCCTCTTCCTCATCTCTGCCTGTTGGAATCTTTAACTCCCTGAAAGAATCTCCCTAACTCTGCAGTTTTAACGTTCTCCCCTTATTCAGAATGAGTTTACATATATATGTATTTGTATGTATGCAGAACATACATACATAATTTTATCTTGTTTCACCAAAATAAATAGGACACTATGAAGACACTGTTTCATTCTCTCTTGATGCTCTCAGTACCTAGTATAAGCATATAATAGATGTATAATAAATGCTTATTATTGTTCTATTTGTGTGTCTGTGTATCTTGTTCTATGTCTATCTGTGGGTTTTGGGGGGTCTCTCTATGTTCGTCTGTTTTGGGGGTGTTTTACAGAATGGAACCAGCTTCCACGTCCGCGATCAGGGCCGCTTTGCCAAGGAAGTTCTGCCCAAATACTTTAAACACAACAACATGGCCAGTTTTGTGAGGCAGCTTAACATGTGTAAGTGTCTTTTGCCAACACACTATAGCCTAAGAGGGAGGAGGGTGAAGGGAGGAGAGGAGAGGACACTGGACTGATGGGAGAGGGAAGAGGAGCATTCTCTTCCCACCTGGGAGAACGGGAGTCCTGCTCTACTCTTCAAGCCCAGGTGCCACAGCCTTATTAAATATGGGGGAAGGAAGCCCTGGGGCCAGGCTGCTGAATGCTGGGTCAGGAGACCTGGCTTGGATCCCACCGGGTCTCCTATGACACTGGGCAGAGGCCCTCTGACTGTGAAATGGGGGACAATAGGAATGAGGATGGGGGAGAGATCTGTAGCTGACCTTCAGCCAGCCCTTGGAGGGCTATTTACGAAGATCATTATCATCTGTGTTTTGATTCTCACAAGGTGCTGGCGAGGAAGTCCAGGGGGTTACTGTCACCCCCATTTTCTAGATGAATTTAGAGAGGTTTTTGTTCATGTTTATAGTCAGAGGCAGAATTCCAGACCTAGATTTCTTAGGCCTCCAAGGTCAGGCACTACCTTTGCCTGGTGGGGCCAGAAGATACTCCCAGCCTCCAGAGGCTGTTGTGAGGAGTGTGCTGGGGCAGTACCGGAGGGATGGGGGCCTCCAGTGGGCATCCCCGTGAGCCTCCTCGCTGACTGGTTCGCAGACGGCTTCAGGAAGGTGGTGAGCATTGAGCAGGGAGGCTTGGTGAAGCCCGACCGGGATGACACCGAGTTCCAGCACCTCTGCTTCCTCCGAGGGCATGAACACTTGCTGGAACACATTAAGAGGAAGGTGGGCAGCTCCCGGCTCATTCCACCCCAGCCCAGCCCTAGTCTCATCTCCCAAGCCAGCCCTCTCAACCATCTCAGTATAGTCTGACCCAGTTCCAACCCCAACCCCAGCTCAGCCCCATCCCCAACCCCAGCCCCAGCTCAGCCCCAATCCCAGACCCAGTTCTAGCTCCAACCCCATCCCCAACCCCAGCCCCAGCTCAGCCCCAATCCCAGACCCAGTTCCAGCTCCAACCCCATCCCCAACCCCAGCCCCAGCTCAGCCCCAGTTCCAATTCCGATCCCAACCCCAACCCAGCCCTAGTCTCATCTCCCAAGCCAGCCCTCTCAACCATCTCAGTACAGTCTGACCCAGTTCCAACCCCAGCCCCAGCCCCAGCTCAGCCCCAGCCCCAGCCCCAGCTCAGTCCCTGGGGTACCACACCCCTTCCTCCCCAGAAGAGGGGAAGGCAGGGCAGCAAAGACGAGGGCTCGGCTGGGTCAGAGTTGGGTCAGCCCTGCTCTGGACACCACTGCAGGTATCAGTGCTGAGGAGTGAGGAGAGCCGGCTGCGCCAGGAGGACCTGAGCAGGCTGCTCTGCGAGGTTCAGCTGCTTCGGGGACAGCAGGACAGTGCTGAGGGCCAGCTCCAAGACCTCAGGCAGTGAGCAGGCAGGGGTCTGACAGGTCTGGCTGTTGGGATGAGGTTTCTCCTTGCTATCTTAGGGGGGCATCGGGTCTGTAGAGCCCCCAAACCTTCCTAACAACCTCTCCCTCCTCCCACCCTGAGAAGCCTCAAGAGAGCTCCCTCTGCCCAATATTCCCAATTAATGGTGTTCTCTGCTGGTCTCCTTGCTAAGAAGACCCTGAAATAGAAGGCAGTCTCCCAGGTGGAAGGGTTCCCAGGATGTAATATGTTAAAGATGCTAGGGCCCCAAGATGATAGAATGTTGGAACAGAAAACTCTCTTAGAGATCCAGAACTAGAACACGAGTTCCTGGACTCCTGGTCTAATGCTCTTTACACTTTACTATACTTCTCTGAGTCCTGTTGCTCCCTCCATCCCACTACAGAAAACTGATTACAGTCAGCTTCCGGGGGAAGTGCAGGAGGTCAGTAGAAAGGACTTGGAAGCATCACATTTTAAAGCTCTCTTGCCTCCAAGTCAGGTCTAGACCCAGGGTCTCTGGTAATCCAGAGAATTTTCTTGTTTGGGAATCTAGAGCCTCCCCAGTCCCTGGCTTCCAGCCCTGGACTGTTGGTTTTTTCCCTTTCTCTATTTAAGTGGAGGGCACTGTCCAGCAGCATATCAGACCCCAGCCTCAGGAGCCAGGGAAAGCCCCTCCCCTTCTCTTCAGGGTGACCTTGCATCTCCTTCTGAAAGCACCTTTCTCTATGCTTGGGAACTAAGGGGATGGGCATGGAGGTGGCCTGTCGGACAGACTTCTCCCCTAACCCCCCTACTCTTCTCTAAACAGTGAAATATGTTTTTGTATAGATGTTGGGGGGGTCAATTCCACCTTTTTTCTCTCCCCCCTCCTTTTATTTCTGTCTCCAGGCAGAATGAGGTCCTGTGGCGGGAGGTAGTGAGCCTCCGGCAGCAGCACCATCAGCAACACAGAGTTATCAACAAGGTAAGGCTCTCTCTTCCCAGACCTTTCTTCCATCAACTCGCCTTGTGTGGGGCTCCACCCAAGCCCCTTCTATGCCTCCCTCTGCTGGGAAATAAACTATGGGATCATGACCAACTGGGATGGGATCACAACTTCTCAAATCTCTTCTCCCTTCCCTCATTTCCCCTTCACTCCTGACCAAGCCAAGGGATGAGTCCTTGACTGCAGAGAGTAGGGGAAAAGGAAGATGGAGCATTTAACTGTTGGGGTGGGATGCAGTAGTTTTCAGGTAAGGGGCAATCTTAGGTTGTGTCCATCTCTGAAAATTCACTGCTTCCGAAACTGGGAGAAAGGGATGAAAGGAAAAGCTTCAGGTCACCTGGGGGAGGCCTCTAGAAGGAAGAGGAACTGTCCAGACTGTTTTTAGTGGTTGCTGTTCTAGACAGGAGTGGGGTATCTAGGGTCCTGCCCTTGAGGCAGGCTCTTCATGAAAAGATTGGGTTCTTCCTTCTCTGATCGTTAACCTCTCTCCATTAACCTTTTTATCCTGGTCAGTTGATCCAATGTCTCTTTGGCCCACTCCAGGCTGGGCCCAGCGGTGGGGCCACCAAAAGAAAACTGTGAGTGGGGAGTTGGAGAGATTGGGACAGATCTGTATTCCTCTGCCTACAGCCAACCTCCCTTAGTTCATTCCCATAGTCCCAGCTCCTTTCCCTTTCCCTACCTGGAGTGAACTCTCCCAAACCCACTGAACCAGGAGTTCAGGTCACAGAGCAGAGCATGTGGGGTCTCCCCATCCCATGGTCCCCTGGGCTCATTCCCTTCTCCCTCCCATGTGATCGGGATGCCATGGTGACAGAAACAGAGCTCAGGGTGACCAGAGGGCTGATTCAGCACCAATGCTATTATTGGCAGGGGGTAACGGGAAGGGGTGGGGGTGGTTAGACTGGGTGGGAGGGGGTGCCGCATCAGAGTCACTCTGTGGGTTCCCAGAGCACCATGGAAGTCTGGCATTGTCTGTAGACTCCTCGATTCAGTAGTGTCCTGGTGCAGTGAACTCAAAGCTCCTGATCCTTTCCCTGTGAAGAGAGCTGAAAGAGAGGATGGGTGTGGGAAGAAGGGAGAAATTGTGATCCTGAGCTCTCCCCTTTCCCCCTAAGGCCCCTGATGCTGGATGAAGGGATGGCTACACACACTGGAGTCAAAGTCAGCAGGCCCTTGCCCAAGCTTCCCTTACAGGATTCCTACTTTATCCAGTCAGTAAGTGTCTGTTCAGTCCCTACCTACTGGTGAATAATTTACGCAGGGAATAACCTTCCCTTTTTCACAAGAGGAAAGAAAGGAGGGCAGGGGCTATCTCATCGGACTGAAGACTCCCCAAAAGAGCCCAGGATGCTCTAGGAGCCAGGTTGTTTCCCCCATCAGATCTGGGTTATTCTGGGAGAAGAGAAATTGTCCCCTTCCCCGGTCTTCCCCTGGCTCAGTCAGGGAAACTGGGCCTGGTACTGTGTTTACAGCCTTCCACAGAGCCATCCTCCTGCCAAAACAGCCCCAGGGGACTGAAGGGACCCATCATTTCTGATATCTCTGAAGCCTCCCCCTCCCCCGAAGGCATCATGTCACCTTCCTCAGGCACTGGGAGGTAAGAGGGGAATCCAGAGGAAGCCAGAAACAGGGGGTTCTGGGATTGCCTCGGTGGCTGGGAGAAGTACAGGGCTCCAGTGGAAGCTCTTCTCTGGTGCAGGGAGAAGGGCCTGGTACTGCTCAAGGAAGAGCCAGCCAGCCCCGGGGGGAAAGGCACAGCTGGTCCAGGCGTTGGCCCAAACGACTATGACTTCTACATGACAGCCCCACCCGTGCTCCCTGTGGCTGTGGTGCAGTCCATCCTGGAAGGCAAGGGGAACTGCAGCCCCGAGGGGCACAAGAGTGCCCAGCAGCCAGAGAGAAGGGGCCCGAGGGGGCCCCCAGACAGGTGAGAGGAAGCCCACTCCCTGGGTCCAGCTCCAAGCAACCTAGGTCCCCATACAGGTGAGGTCAGCATGAAGTGGTCCAAACCCATACTAGCTGAGCCTTCTGGTGGCTGACAAATAAATGAGGAGCTTTAACCTTGCAGGCTTCCACAGCAAGAGACTATCCATCCCATCTCTTAGGCTATAAAGTGACTCCAATATACTAGACTTCGGTGAGGAAACACGTCTTCTGCTCCCTTCCCCTCTGCTCCCATCCCCAACCTTCCCGCTCTCTGTAGCTTCCACTAATATCAGGAGAGGATCTCAATACCACTTTCTAAGAATGGATCCATTTATCCTCAAACCCTCTCTCATGGAGGATTTACATTTAAGCTTTCTCTTTATGGAATAACAGTGATTGTGGAATCAAAGCCCCTGGCTGTAAGTATTGCAGATAAGCTCTGGTCTCCTTAGTTTATTTAGTAGGGGGAAATGCAGTATATACAGTGTGTGCATGTATGCATTCCTTCATTCAATGAACCTCAATTAAGCACCTACTGTATGCAGTAGGAAGTAGCATCAGAGTTTCTGAGTGAACTCTTGAAGAGAAAAACTTGAGGAAGATGGGGGGGGGGGGAAGGGAAGAAGGGAGAAGGAAGAAACAGCTATGCAAATAGGACAGTGATTAAAAAATTCTCCCCTTGCTCACCTACCCCCAGGCTGCCCTTCTTTTGACAGCTAGCACTTGGAGGAAAGAGACAGGAGTGGGAGTCGAGTAAACCCTGTTTGAGTATGACCTTAGGGAATCCACTACTCTTTGGGCTTCAATTTCTTCTCTACAATGAAGGGACTGAACTAGATAGATTTCCAAGACCCTTCTGGGTTCTAAATAATCTTTAGGACCCTCCTACCTGCAGGGATGTTCATTTTGACCCGATCAAAATGGAGTGTATGGGGGTAGGGGACAATGAGATTTGTTCCTCTTCTGCCATGGAAAACTTTCCTAAGGGAGCAGAGTGTAGAGAGGGGGAGGCAGGGAATGTGGCTGATAGGTTTCTGTGCTGAGCCAGTGTCTTTGGATCCCACAGAGAATTGGGGGAGCCCCTAGATGTTGCAGACCTGAGTCTAGAGAGTTTACAGCTGTTGCTTCGGGGCCAGCCTGCCAGCTTAGAGCCCGAAGCGGGGCTGGAGGTGAGTGTCCACCCCCATCCACTGCACAGACGATGCTACAGATTTCTTGGTCTTCCCTTCCCTTTCTTCAGGGGGTGGTGGAAGCCAGCTCTATTGACTTTGGGGGGGCATCTCTTTTTCTCTCTGGGTCTCAGTTTCCCTTGCAAAATTGAGAGGTTGGTCTAGCTAATTTGACAAACCTGCTAAAACTCTAAATTCTGTAATCCTTAGGTGTTCAACCCGGGTCTCCCAGGGAGCGAGTGGAGTCTGCTAGATATGGATGTGGGGCTGTCCCTGGTAAGGGGGGAAGGGGAAGGAGTCGGGTAGGGTGTCATTGGGAAAAAGCTAAAGGCGGGTCTTTGCCCTGCGCCCAAATCAGCGCACTTCCCCGCCCCAAACTTCCCCTTCTTTTGGATCCTGCACAAGCCCCCTTCCACTCCTCCTCAGGTCAGCCCATCCAAGGGCACAAGTCCTAAATCAAGGTCATTCACATTGAACCCCCCTCCCCCTCATAGAGTCTCGATGTGTCCCCCTTTTTCTCAACTCCAATTTCCTACTAGTTTTCCTAAAGGGGCTCAATGCTTTCTGACCCACCCTCGCCCCCTCCTCTCTCTGTGCTCGGAATTTTCACTTCCAGATGCAGCAACTCCCCAAAGATATGGAGAAGAGTGAAACTGAGCTGTTATCCAAAGAGATGAATCCCCCGGGGTCAGGTAGCTATTGTGCAGTGAGATCGAGTCCCGGGGAGTGTTTGGGCTGGGCGTGGGAAGCTGGGCTAACTCCGTGGGCTCACTCCGCATCAGCCCCCACCCCCACTCTTCTGGAGGAAACACCTAGGTGGAATTTGAGGAGGGGAAGGCGGACCTGCATTTTGGCGGTGGGACCGGGAATGCGGAGGTCTGAGCTTGGGCCTCACTGCCCCCTCCCAACACACACACGCACACACGCACGCACGCACCCCTGAGGGGATTAGGGTTAGAAGATTTAGCAAAAATGGGGAGCGGCAGAATCTGGCCTGAGAAAAAAGGGAAAGGGGAGGGAACGCGTAGGCGTTCTAGAGAACAAGGGGTGGGGGAGACCTGGATAAACAAACCGGGGTGGGGACACCCCGCCGCGAGAAGGAATGTTTCCATTTTTGTGTTTGAATCTGGGGGCAGAGGGCCCTCCCAGTGAGGAGCAGGTTCCCTGTCCTCGGTGGCTACAGAAGGCCCCAATTCTCTCCCCCACTCTGTTGCCCTTTCAGGAAAGGAGCCGGCAGCCTCCAGAAGCCCCCGGACGTTCCCGATGGAAGCCCCCTCCGGTTTCGGAGCTCCGGCCCTCGGGGTCCCCGGTGCCTTGGCCCTTTATGACCCTTCCCAGACCCTGGCCCAGAATGGGACTCGAACCCCCTACCTGAGCCCGGGGGCTAGCCCCGACCCATGAAGGGAGAGTTCGGGAGGGTAGGGCCAATGGGGCGGGCCAGAGTGATTCGAAGCCCTCCCCATTCTGGGCCGCCAGGTTCGGGTTCCCGTCCCGCTCCCCCTTTCCCCATCCCCGTCCCCGCATTCCCACCCCTGGAGTTGCAAGGCTCCGGGCTCGGGTGAGAGAACACGCCAGGCAGTGAATTGGGTGGATCGCGCCCCAGAGTGCGCTGAGCGCCCCTGGCTGGAGACAGAGCCTTCCCCGAAGCCCAGGGTTCCGCCCAGCCGCCGGCCGGCTCGGCGGGGCCGGAGGGCGGGGCCCGGCCCGGATTTCATTGGTTCTGGGGGCCCGCCTCCACTCCGGCCCCTCCACGTGTCCCCCTTCCCCAGCTCCCCGACCGCTCCCCGGCCCTTCCCTGCACTTTGGTCCCCGGTTCCCGAGCATCTCCCGAGTGCGGGTTACAAATAAAAAAGCTGCAGTTTCTTTCCAGCGCTCGCACCCTCTGCCTCCGGGACTCCCTGTGGCCGCGCCGCCGGCGGCCGGGATTTCCCTGCTCGGCGCCCTCAGTCCCACCCGCCCTCACGGAGCCCCACCGGGCTCAGACACAAAAATGGGCCCGTGACCTCATCCATTTGGAAGGTCCCTCTAAAGATGTGGATCTCTTCCCATCCACGCCTGCCCGTCCTGTGCGCCTCGTTCTGTGCCGCCGTTGCAAAACCGGGAGGCAGGTAGTGAGTCACGGCATCCCTGAGTGCCCGCTTCGCCAACAGCTCGGAGAATGTGGGGGTCACTGCCTCCCCCCCCCCCCCAGACCTTCAGAGACTCGGAATTAGCAAGTCCTGAGACTAGTGTGAGAACTGGGCAAGGCGTTCAACCTCTTTCCGCGTCATTTTCCTCGTGGGAATAATAACAGCGCCTATCTCCCAGGGCTGTTATGAGGAGGAAATGAGATATTTGTAATACTCTTTACAAATTTTTAAAACCGCTACAGAAGTATTAGCTTCTATCAAATTTTGCCCATTTGCTGGTTTGCAAAAAAAGTTTTTGAGTGTGAGTGGAGTAGGAAGGCTTTAGATCAAAGTGCCACTCAGAATGACTCAATATTCTTCTTTTAAAAAATTAAAATTATTTTAATATCCATCTTATATAAAATATAATTTTTCTATTTTTTCAATCACCTAAAATCTATCTTTTCCCCACTTTTTTCTTCCCAACTGGGACGTATCATTTCTCCATATTAGAAAGACAAGAAAAACAAAAATCCTGTTGCAAACCTATATGGGCAACCAAAACAAATTTCAAAATCAAATAGGCCACGTCAAAAAAATTGTTTCATTCTGTATTCTGAGTCTTTCCACCCCTCTAATCAGCATGTTTGTTTCATCATAAATCCTCTGAAATCTTGGTTTGTCATAATGGTAATCAAAGTTCCTAAGCTTTCCAAAATATTTGATTTTACAATAATTGTTGTCTTCCTATAAATTGTCCTCTTGGTTGGCTTCATTCTGCATCAGATCATACAAGTCTCAGATTTCTCTGAAAGCTTCCCCTTCATTATTTCTTATAGCACAATAGTATTCCGTCATACTTATATATCATAACTTGTTCAGCTATTCCCCAATTGAAGGATACCATTCCCCACCAGTTTCCAGTTCTTACCCTCCAAAAACCTATTGACATTTTTATCCATCCTTAGAGTTTATTTTGTTTAGGACTAATCCCTTCCTTAATCTACCCTTCCTCTAATTCCCCTTTCTCCTTTCTTCATTTCACTCCCTCCTTTTCCCACTCTTTGAGTGAAAATTTTTTTTCTGTATCCATTTAAGTGGCTGTACATGTGTGTGCACACACGCGTTGCACATGCATTCTTCCCTTCTTTTTCCAGTTCAGATGAGAGTGAAATTCAAGTGTTATTCACTCTTCCTATTTCCTCTTTCTTATTTATGGAGACTTATGCTTGTATACTCCAGTTATGTGAGATTTTCTTCTAATTTTCCTTTTCCTTCTTCTGTCACTCCTTAGTGTATTCCTTTTCCTCTCCATTTCCATTCTTCTTTTAAGATCACTAAACTATAATCTAATCATTCTCAGTCTAATATCGAATTAGAATTCCTTTGTGACCTTTTAATGATCACATTCAGAGGGGACTTGAGTATCATCTCTCCATGTTATGATGTAAGCTATTTATCCATGTTTAGTTGATTCTGACTAGTCATATTTAACTTTTTCTTTTGCCCCAGACTTTTATTTTAAACTTCACAGTTTCTCTGCAACTCTGATATTTTCTTTAGGAATGGTTGGAAGTCCTCCATTTCATTAAAGATACATTTTTTTTTTCACTGTGGGATTATATTCAGTTTTGCTGAGAAAATTATTTTTACTTGTAAGCTTATGTCCTTTCCCTTCTAGTATTTTGTGTTCCAAGCTCTCCACTCCTTCATAGCAGTGACTTCCAAATAGTGTGTAATCCTTATTATGATCCCTGGGTACCCGATTCTTTCCTTCTACAGTATCTTTTCTTGATTTGGACCATAATGCTTTTAGGAATTTTCATTTTGGAAATTCAGGAACTGATGAGGGTTTTTGCTTTGTTTTGTTTTGGTTGACTGGTTTCTTTCTGTTTTCATTTTCCCCTCTGATTCTAAGAGTTTGGGAAAGTTTTATGATTTCTTGAAATATAATGTATAAACTTTTTTGAGTCATGACTTTCAGGTAGTTCAATGATCCTTAACTTTTCCCTTCTTGATTTATTTTCCAGGTGAATGCTGTTTGCTTTGAGATACCTTACATTTTTTCTATGTTTTTCAGTCTTTTAACTTTGTTTACTATTTCTTGTTGTTTCATGAAATCATTAGCTTATATTTTCTTTTCTTTTTTTCTGAAAGCTGTTTTAATAATAGCTTTTTATTTTCAAAATACATGCAAAGATAGTTTTCAATATTCACCCTTGCAAAACCTTGTACTCCAAATTTTTCTCCCTTCCTTACCCTCATCCCCCTCCAATATAGGTTAAATATGTGCAATCCTTCTAAACTTATTTCCACATTTATCATGCTGCACAAGAAAAATCAGATCAGAAAGGAAAAAAAGTGAGAAAAAAATGAAGTAACAATAACAACAAAAAAATGAAAATATTATGTTGTGATCCACATTCAGTCCCTATAGTCCTCTCTTTGGGTGCAGATGGCTCTCTTCATCAAAAATCTATTAGAATCAACCTAAATCATCTTATTGTTGAAAAGAGCTAAGTCCATCACAAATGATCATCACATGATCTTCTTGTTTCTGTGTACAATATTCTCTTGGTTCTACTTACCTCACTTAGCATCAGTGCAAGTAAGTCTTTCCAGGCCATTCTGAAATCATCCTGCCAATAATTTCTTATAGAATAATAATTTCTATTACATTCATATACCATAACTTAATCAGCCATTCTCCAATTGATGGGCATCCACTCAGTTTCCAGTTCCTTGCCACTACAAAAAGGGCCGCTACAAATATTTTTGTACATGTGGGCTCTTTTCCCTTTTTTATGATCCCTTTGGGATGTATACCCAGAAGAGACACTGCTGGATCAAAGGGTATGAACAGTTTGCTAGCCCTTTTGACATATCCACTTTAATTTTAGAACTTGACTTTCACTCCTCCTTACCCCCCCACAATCTCGTTTAATTTTTTTTTTCAAGAATTCTAGTTGAATTTGTCTCATGCTTTTTCTTTGAGGCTTTGTTTGTAGATATTTTGGAATCACTTTCTCCTTCTGGCTGTATTTGTTGAGTGTCTCTATCATTACCACAATAGCTATTTTTTTTAATGGTGGGATTCTCTTTTATTTGGAGAAGGTGGGTTTTATAATTGCTATTGTTGCTTTGGGGGAGGAAGCTCACTATATCTCTTCTTGCTTCTCCACTATATTGGCTCTGTTCTCTCCTCAAGTCTCTTCTTTATTTTGTGTCACTTGCTTCAGCTTCCCTTCCCTGTGGATGAAGGATCCACTTTATCTTCATTATTACCTTATTTGATACTTACAACAACCCTATGAGGTAAATGCAAGTATTAGCACCCTCATTTTACAGATGAGGAAACTGAAAGTACAGAGATTATAATTCTACTCAAGGTCACACAAATAGTGAATGTCAGATCAAGGACTCAAATCGAAGTGTCCTGAATGGTTTGAGGTAATTTCCAATACACTGAGCAATATTGTTTCTTCCTCCTCAGTTAGTTTTAGTGCTATTTTTTAAAAATTATTTTCTTTTCTTTAAAAAAAATTAACTTAAACATTCCAATGCTATTTCTACTATACCATACTGTTTTACAGGGAGGTCAATGGGGGTGTTTTGTATTCTGATTTTGATACAGGGTGCAAAAAAGCTGTGGGGGATTTTTTTGGGGGGGAGGAGGTAATTGGGCTTGCTCTCTCATTCTCCCTTTAAATGTGGTATCTTTTTGCCCTAGTGAGACTTTCTACCATAACCCATTTTTCTATTTGTTCAATAATTTCAGTAGTTCTCTGACCCCATATACGGTTTTCTTGGCAAAAATACTGGGGTGGTTTACCATTTCCTTCTCCAGCTCATTTTACAGATGAAGAAACTGAGGCAAAGTTAAGTGACTGCTCTAGGATCACACAGTGTGGGAGACCAGATTTGAACTTAGCTTTACTTGACCCCAGACTCAGTGCTCTGTCCACTAAGCCAACTAGCTGCCTTTCAGCCCAGAAACGTTGATGTTCCTACTCCTTTAGGAGCTCACTGAGGCCAGAGGCTGGCAGGCAGTGACAAAGAAAAGTATAGATATTTTGCTCTCCCCTGTAGTTCTCTTTTCTTTCTCTTCACATCTCCCAAGGTGCATTCTGCTTCTCATACATCTTCTTGCATCCTATCAAAGAAAAAAAATACTATATCCTGTGTTTTAGGCACAAATCTACCAGAAACATTTTATATAACTTAATATTAATCTAATTTCCAAGAATTTCTAACTTGATGAGAGATGCCCAAATTGCCAGTCCTGTATGCCTTCCAACATAAAGTCCCCCAAATAATTTGAGTAACATTTATAGGAATCTTTAACAAGGGAAAGATCATCATATGTTAAAATGCAGTTTTAAGTTAACACTCCAGTGAATAAGGACTCCATCCCATTCTTGTTGGGACTTCTCCCCTAGAGGAATCAAAGGGACTTCTCCTAAAGATTACTATCCCATTATCTTCTGAATAACAGAAGTGCTTTCCTTTGGATAGAATAAAAATAAGTCTTAGGACTAATCTTTTCTTTTTTTTTTTTTAATTTAATAGCCTTTTATTTACAGGATATATGCATGGGTAACTTTACAGCATTAACAATTGCCAAACCTCTTGTTCCAATTTTTCACCTCTTACCCCCCACCCCCTCCCCTAGATGGCAGGATGACCAGTAGATGTTAAATACATTAAAATATAAATTAGATACACAATAAGTATACATGACCAAAACGTTATTTTGCTGTACAAAAAGAATCAGACTCTGAAATATTGTACAATTAGCTTGTGAAGGAAATCAAAAATGCAGGTGTGCATAAATATAGGGATTGGGAATTCAATGTAATGGTTTTTAGTCATCTCCCAGAGTTCTTTTTCTGGGTATAGCTAGTTCAGTTCATTACTGCTCCATTAGAAATGATTTGGTTGATCTCGTTGCTGAGGATGGCCAGGTCCATCAGAACTGGTCATCATCTAGTATTGTTGTTGAAGTATATAATGATCTCCTGGTCCTGCTCATTTCACTCAGCATCAGTTCGTGTAAGTCTCTCCAGGCCTTTCTGAAATCATCCTGTTGGTCATTTCTTACAGAATAGTAATATTCCATAATATTCATATACCACAATTTATTCAGCCATTCTCCAACTGATGGACATCCATTCGGTTTCCAGTTTCTAGCCACTACAAAAAGGGCTGCCACAAACATTAATGCACATACAGGTCCCTTTCCCTTTTTTATAATCTCTTTGGGATATAAGCCCAGTAGTAACTAGGACTAATCTTTTCAGGAAATGTTTAGTCACATCCTACTCTATATGTGCTACTCTATGACCTTACATGGGATTTTCTAGCAAAGATCTCCATTTCCTTCTCCAGTTAAATTTGCAGATGAAGGAACTGAGGTAAATAGGATGAAATGACTTATCCAGAGTTACACAGTAAATTCATATCTGAGTCTTCTTAATTCCAAGCCCACTGCTCCATCTTGATGCTCCCTTCAGATAGTATAAAAGGCCAGAAGATAAGGTACTAATTGTTCATTATGAAAGGCCTTTTGTTCTTAATCCATCATTCACATTTCCATGGAAATCTGGCAAGAGTTTTGTTTTTTTTTTAAAGACCAGAGAAATATTTCTTAACCTTAGAGAAACCAAAAAGAGGTTTTAATGTGCCCCCACAGTTTCCCTCTTGTGTGCTTCCTTGCAGTTATTTGAAGACTAATCTAAATGTATTAAATCTAGGCTTTCAGTTTTTGTACCTGCTAATTTGTAGTAAGAGACATTGTTCTAGGGGATCGAAAACATGAAATTTCCATGCTTTGCTCTAATATAGCCAATGCAGGAACATATGAGAACTGTTATAGATACTATAAAGTGACATAAATAGGGTTGAGAAAGTGCTTTGAATTGGGGTAAGATAATGAGTGAAGACAAAAACCAACGTTCAAATACATTTCTCCTTGTAATACAGCAAGCCCTGAAACTCTGCAAATTAAACAAAGGTCAAGGTAGTCCAATTTAAAGGTAATTGAAACTTTATTCTGCTAATCAGCCAGGCCACAAGTAGTCTTATCCCTTTAACCATAGCTGTTATAGACTAGGTAGGGAAACTTGGTGCAGTATGTAGAGATCTGGAGCTGGAGTTAGAAGGATCTCAGTTCAAATCCATCCTCAAATGCTTACTAGCTGGGTGATCCTGGGCAAGTCACTTAAGCCTGGGTGCCTCAATTTCCTCATCTTTCAAATGAGCAGGAAAAGAAAACCCCAAAAGGGGCCACAAAGAGGCACAACTGAAAACAATTCAAGAACAATGTTATAGACTAGATGTTTTGAATCTAAGTCCTGATTCTTCTACTCTAACTACAATTCTCATTTTAACATGATTTGTTCAATCCAATGTATCTTATCATATATTTCAACTTCATCCTTATCACCAACCTTTTTTGAGTGAATATTACATCTGGATGGTTGTAAAGGTCAGAAATTCCACTAATTGCCTATTTCCTACCAAACATCTAGTGTTATATATAACATTTACTATGAATTAACTAGGCTCTGCAAGGGGTTTTGGCTCCCAGACATCATGATGAATTATTTAGTCTTATATGCAAATTTCCCCTAGTCCTCACATAAGGGCCCAGACCCTTTATGGCATCATTGTGCTCCTACACCTGAAAACCTTCAGACATAACTCCATTGGCCATAGATCAAAATGAATTCTTAATTATTTGAACTGTCCATCTAGCAGTTATCAGCGAGGTCACTATCACAACCCTATGTGGTTCACAACAAATGCTTCAAGAAATTCTGGACCTCAGAGTGTTTCTTTCTTATTGTCATATTTTAGCCTGTTGAATTATCTCATTAAATAGACCAGGAGAATTCATATGGGGTTTTCCAGTACAAAAATATAGCAGAATTCTTTCAGACCCATCTGGAGATGATTCACTGGTTTCTTACAAGCAAAGTACTTTTCCCAATTATAACAACTAATGGTCTCTAACTGAGTCTTTTTTTTTTCTTATAGCTTTTTATTTACAAGATATATGCATGGGTAATTTTTCAGCATTGACCCTTGCAAATTCTTTTGTTCCAACTTTTTCCCTCCTTCCCCCCACCAAGTATAAGTTAAGTACACTATAAGTATACATGTCCAAACAGTTATCTTGTGTACAAAAAGAATCGGACTCTGAAATATTGTACAATTAGCCTGTGAAGGAAATCAAAAATGCAGGCAGACAAAAATAGAAGGATTGGGAATTCTATGTAGTGGTTCATAGTCATCTCCCAGAGTTCTTTTGCTGGGTGTAGCTGGTTCAATTCATTACTGCTCTACTGGAGCTGATTTGGTTCATCTCATTGCTGAAGAGGGCCACGTCCATCAGAATTGATCATCATATAAAAATTGCTGGGAAAATTGGAAACTAATATGGCAGAAACTAGGCATTGATCCATACTTAACGCCGTACACCAAGATAAGGTCAAAATGGGTTCATGACCTAGGCATAAAGAATGAAATTATTAATAAATTAGAGGAACATAGGATAGTTTACCTCTCAGACCTGTGGAAGGGGAAGGTCTTTATGACCAAAGCAGAACTAGAGATCATTACTGATCACAAAATAGAAAATTTCGATTATACCAAACTGAAAAGTTTTTGTACAAACAAAACTAATGCAGACAAGATTAGAAGGGAAGCAATAAACTGGGAAAATATTTTTACAGTCAAAGGTTCTGATAAAGGCCTCATTTCCAAAATATATAGAGAATTAACTCTAATTTATAAAAAATCAAGCCATTCTCCAATTGAAAAATGGTCAAAGGATATGAACAGACAATTCTCAGATGAAGAAATTGAAACTATTTCTAGTCATATGAAAAGATGCTCCAAGTCATTATTAATCAGAGAAATGCAAATTAAGACAACTCTAAGATACCACTACACACCTGTCAGATTGGCTAAGATGACAGGAAAAAATAATGATGATTGTTGGAGGGGATGCGGGAAAACTGGGACATTGATGCATTGTTGGTGGAGTTGTGAACGAATCCAACCATTTTGGAGAGTAGTTTGGAACTATGCTCAAAAAGTTATCAAACTGTGCATACCCTTTGATCCAGCAGTGTTACTACTGGGATTATATCCCAAAGAGATTATAAAGAAGGGAAAGGGACCTGTATGTGCACGAATGTTTGTGGCAGCCCTTTTTGTAGTGGCTAGAAACTGGAAACTGAATGGATGTCCATCAGTTGGAGAATGGCTGAATAAATTGTGGTATATGAAAATTATGGAATATTACTGTTCTGTAAGAAATGACCAACAGGATGATTTCAGAAAGGCCTGGAGAGACTTACACGAACTGATGCTGAGTGAAATGAGCAGGACCAGGAGATCATTATATACTTCAACAACAATACTAGATGATGACCAGTTCTGATGGATCAGGCCATCCTCAGCAACGAGATCAACCAAATCATTTCTAATGGAGCAGTAATGAACTGAACTAGCTATACCCAGAAAAAGAACTCTGGGAGATGACTAAAAACCATTACATTGAATTCCCAATCCCTATATTTATGCACACCTGCATTTTTGATTTCCTTCACAAGCTAATTGTACAATAATTCAGAGTCTGATTCTTTTTGTACAGCAAAATAATGTTTTGGTCATGTATACTTATTGTGTATCTAAGTTATATTTTAATATATTTAACATCTACTGGTCATCCTGCCATTTAGGGGAGAGGGGGGGGGGGGGTAAGAGGTGAAAAACTGGAACAAGAGGTTTGGCAATTGTTAATGCTGTAAAGTTACCCATGTATATATCCTGTAAATAAAAGGCTATTAAATTAAAAAAAAAAAGAATTGATCATCATATTGTTGAAGTATATAATGATCTCCTGGCCCTGCTCATTTCACTCAGCCGCAGTTCATGTAAATCTCTCCAGGCCTTTCTGAAATCATCCTGCTGCCTACCTGAGTCTTTAGTGCAGACTGAAACTTCAGTATTGGACTTGTCACAAAGAAGTCCACTTAAGTTTTCATTACCTTTCCTAGATGTTAAGGCCACTCTGTTTCTGGTCAGGTTTCTGAGTTATGTCAATCAGATGTCAGTCTTCTTAGAGCAGTGAGAGTATGAAAAAATAACAGGTTGTTAAAGGATCATTAAAAAAATTCTTAGCATTTCATTTACAATTATTTACCTTCTTCTTTCCCAACTGGAGATCCCATGAGAAGATGACAGGATAGTTCCATCTCCAATCTATAGGATCAGAAACTATGATTATATCTGTTACAAATTGCCGTTAATGATATCATTATAAAGCACAGATGGTTATCAGAGACCATGGTTTGTATATTAGTCATTGGAGACATTTTTTCCTTCCAATATATTCATTTATGAAATACCTTCTTAAAAAATACATTTGGGTCAAAGGATATGAACAGAAAATTTTCAGATGATGAAGTTAAAATTATTACTACTCTTATGAAAGAGTGTTCCAAATCACTATTGATCAGAGAAATGCAAATTAAGACAACTCTGAGATACCACTACACACCTGTCAGATTGGCCAGAATGACAGGGAAAGATAATGCGGAATGTTGGAGGGGATGTGGGAAAACTGGGACACTGATACATTGTTGGTGGAATTGTGAATACATCCAGCCATTCTGGAGAGCAATTTGGAACTATGCCCAAAAAGTTATCAAACTGTGCATACCCTTTGATCCAGCAGTGTTTCTACTGGGCTTATACCCAAAGAGATACTAAAAAGGGAAAGGGACCTGTATGTGCCAAAATGTTTGTGGCAACCCTGTTTGAGTGGCCAGAAGCTGGAAAATGAATGGATGCCCATCAATTGGAGAATGGTTGAGTAAATTGTGGTATATGAATGTTATGGAATATTATTGTTCTGTAAGAAATGACCAGTAGGACGAATACAGAGAGGATTGACGAGACTTACATGAACTGATGCTGAGTGAAATGAGCAGAACCAGGAGATCATTATATACCTCAAGAGCGATACTGTATGAGGATGTATTCTGATGGAAGTGATGGAAGTTTCTTCAACAAAGACAAGATCTAACTTAGTTTCAATTGATCAAGGATGGACAGAAGCAGCTACACCTAAAGAAAAAACACTAGGAAATGAATGTAAACTGCTTGCATTTTTGGTTCTTCTTCCCAGGTTATTTATACCTTCTGAATCCAATTCTCCCTGTGCAACAAGAAAACTGTTTGGTTCTGCACACATATATTGTATCCAAGATCTACTGTAACCTATTTAACATGTATAGGACTGCTTGCCATCTTTGGGGAGAGAGTGGAGGGAGGGAGGGGAAAATTGGAACAGAAGTGAGTGCAAGGGATAATGTTGTAAAAAATTACCCTGGCATAGGTTCTGTCAATAAAAAGTTATTTAATAAAAAAAAAAAAAGAATTTTGAATGATTCTAAGGAGAAACTAGTCCTAATTTTCATTTTTCTCTGTGTCTCCTTGAAGCTCAATGTTATCTTCAACCTTGGGATAATCATCTTTATCTATGAATTGTTAGTGCTGAATGAGAATGGTATATAGAATAAAATTTAATATAAGACAGTTCATGCAAAGTAAATGAGATGTCACAAAGCAGTGAACAGGCTAAATAAAAATCTCTAGTAGAAATTGAGGAAAAATCCATAATGGGAGGAAATCAGGGTGTTTAAATAAAGAACAATTTTCACATAAAAAAATACATTTGTTCAAGGATACATTTGAGGTAAGAAATGGAAAGGGAAAGATATCCAGCAGTGAGTGAAGCTAGATGTTCCAATATTTAGGTAATTATGCATCTCACTTTCCCAACTGAACTGTTCACAGTTCTATCCAGAAAGACATTAGGAAATAATATACAGCCTTTTGTCCAGGAGGCAGTAAACCACAAAATGGTTTTTTTTTTTTTTGCTAAGGAATGACAAATCCTCTTCTTTGAAAAGGAAAGAGGCTGCCAGTGGTCACCCTGTGCTTTTGCCCCAAGGTCCTTAGGAATAGAAGCTCATTTACAATTGTTGTTCAGTAATTGTTTTCTTTTTAAAAATGGTATTTGATTTTTCCAAATACTGTTTTCAATACTCACCTTTAAAAAATCTTGTGTTCCAGATTTTTCTCCTTCTCCTCCCCTTTCTCCTTTCCCCAGGCATCAAGCAATCTGATAAAAATTAAATGTGTATACTTTTTCTAAACATATCTCCATATTCATTATGCCAAGCCAAAAAAAAAAATCAGATCAAAAGGGGAAAATTGCGGGGGAAAAAACCAAGAAAGCAAACAAACAACAACAACAAAAGGTGAAAATACTACGCTTTGATGCACATTCAGTCTCGATAGTTCTCTCTCTGGGTGTAGATGTCTCTTTCCAGCACAGTCTATTGGAATTGCCTCAATGAGGAACAACCTCTTTGTTGAAAAGACCCACATCCATCACAATTGATCATCACATAATCTTGTTGCTAGTGTAGACAATGTTCTTCTGGTTCTGCTCACTTCACTCAACATCAGTTCATGTAAGTTTTTTCAGGCTTTTATGAAATCAGCCTGCTCATCATTTCTTATAGTATTCAGTCATTGTGGTCTTGTCCAATTAGCTCTTCATGTTTCCATTTGGGATTTTCTTGACAAAGACACTGAAGAGGTTTAACATTTCTTTCTCCAGCTCCTTTGACAGATGAGGAAACTGAGGCAAACAGGATGCCCAGGGTCATACAGCTAGTAAGCGTCCAAAGTGCTTGAATTCGGAAAAAAGAGTCTTAACTCCAGTCCCAGCAACTATGCTCTGAGCCACCTAGCTGCCCATTTACAGTGGACTAGATTAACTCACTCTTGAAGATCCTGGCTTTCAGCAGTCATTTGGCTGTTAACAACATTGTGGCTGCAAAAGTCTCTCAGCAATTTCCTTTTGTGACTCCTGTGGAGTCTGCTTTAGAAGTGGGTAAGCTCCAACTCATTCAAAAACATATATACTCTAATAAGAAAATATTCATATTATTGTGTAATGAGTAAGATTTGTCTTCACTGTACCAGGACAAGGTCAACTGCATTACCTGCTCAGAGTTCTAGGGGTACCTCTGAGGCATCAGGGTCTCTCTCTTTCCTCCCCTCTTCTCCCCTCCCCTTCCCTGTTCTCCCTTCCTCTTCCCTCCTTTTCCCTCTGTTCTCCTCCCCTCTCTTTCCCTCACTTCCCTCTCCTCTTCTCATTTCTCAATGGAAACTGAATATGGCTTTTGAATATCTCTCTAGTTCTGATTCAGCAATTATAGCCAATCAAAGAGGCTTCCATTCTCCACATGGCTAGTAGATCAGAACCAACTACACAATCTCTACTTGTGTTCCAAAGTCTCTCCAAAAAAGTTTTAATTACATCTGATCAGATTCCTCCCAGAGAAGCCTCCCTCAGCTTCTTCAATGTGCAGAATTGCATTAGTGGAATTATGACACACTAGTAGGGTCCCCATGTTTTAGTAGCATTTAGTTATTTGAATAAAATCAACTTGTGGGATAAAAAAAGAAAAAGCTGTCATATATCCTACTCTTTTTGCATTGGGCTGCTTTCCTGACCTGTCCGAACAATGAAGCAGTTTCACTAATATTGGTGAGTTTTCAAGAAAAATTCCAAATCAGTTTTTTACTATAGCAATGCCAATGATCATCATCATTGCTTATGTACACTAGGACACTAGAACAGCATGAGTCACTTTAGGCAGCAGCAAGGTAGAAAAGCAAGGACCCAGCTGTTTTGTCTAAGAGGCAACAAGAAAGATTTCAGATTTTGCTTATGTAGTTACCTAGATTTCCTTTTTCTATTGTCTGTCAATTTCCAGGATAACACAGAATTAACTTTTTTTTCAGTCAACAAGTATTTCTTTTCTCTCCTCACCCACCTCACCTTTTTTTTCTTTTAAAAAATTCAATAGCTTTTTATTTTTATCATTAAAGTGTTTAATTTTCAAAACATATGCACCACAAATGTTTGTGGCAGCCCTGTTTGTAGTGGCCAGAAGCTGGAAAATGAATGGATGCCCATCAATTGGAGAATGGTTGGGTAAATTGTGGTATATGAATGTTATGGAATATTATTATTCTGTAAGAAACGACCAGCAGGATGAATACAGAGAGGCCTGGAGAGACTTACATGAACTGATGCTGAGTGAAACGAGCAGAACCAATAGATCATTATATACCTCAACAACGATACTGTATGAGGATGTATTCTGATGGAAGTGGATTTCTTCGACAAAGAGAAGATCTAACTCAGTTTCTATTGATCAAGGATGGACAGAAGCAGCTACACCCAAAGAAAGAACACTGGGAAACGAATGTAAATTGTTTGCATTTTTGTTTTTCTTCCCGGGTTATTTATACGTTCTGAATCCAATTCTCCTTGAGCAACAAGAGAATTATTCGGTTCTGCACACATATATTGTATCCAAGATCTACTGTAACCTATTTAACATGTACAGGACTGCTTGCTATCTGGGGGAGGGGGTGGAGGGAGGGAGGGGAAAAATCGGAACAGAAGTGAGTACAAGGGATAATGTTGTAAAAAATTACCTTGGCATGGGTTCTGTCAATAAAAAGTTATTTAAAAAAACATATGCACAGATAATTTTTAGCATTCACTCTTGCAAAATCTTGTGTTCCAAATTTTTTCCCTCCCTTCCCTCCACACCCTTCTCTAGACATCAAGTAATCCAATATATATTAAACATGTGCAGTTCTTCTATACATATTCCTATAATTATCATGCAGCACAAGAAAAACCAGATTAAAAAGGGAAAAAATGAGAAAGAAAATAAAATACAAGTAAACAACAAAAAGAGTGAAAATGCTATGTTGTGATCCACACTCAGACCCCACAGTCCTCTCTCTGGGTGCAGATGGCTTTCTTCATCAACACTCCATTGCAACTGGCCTGAATCATCTCATTGTTGAAAAGAGCCACGTTCATGAGAATTGATCATTGCATAATCTTGTAATTGACATGTACAATGATCTGATTCTACTCATTTCACTCAGCATCAGTTCATGTAATTCTCCAGGACTTTCTGAAATCTTCCTGCTGGTCATTTCTTACAGAACAGTAATATTCCATAATATTCATGTACTCATGAACTCATTCAGCCATTCTCCAACTGATGGGCATCCACTCAGTTTCCAATTTCTTGCCACTACAAAAAGAGCTGTTACAAACATTTTTGCACATCCCCCCTCACCTTTTAATAGGAAAAAAAAAACAAACCTTTGTCACAAATATGAAAAATCAAGCAAAACAAATTTTGACTTGGTCCATGCCCAAAAATATGTGTCTTATTCTTCATCTTGAATCAGACTCTGAATAGTCCTTCTAAATTGGCTTTATGCAAATTATAAAAACAAACAAAAATCCTACATAGCCTGAATGTTTCATTTATTTTTCATATAACACATCTACTCAGTGAGAGAACTCTTAGAGCTTTGTATATTGGAATGTTCCACAGCAATAAGAAGGCAATTGACAAGAGTTATATTGGACCCTATTACAAACATCAGTTGACTTAAATTCAATAGTCTAAAAGATAAGATGGAATTCATTTGAATAGCCTACAGCACCATGGTTTAGATTTCTATTGGATATTCAACAAATTTATTTTTTTTCCAATGCAAAGATATTTAATGAAATGGCCTAGTAAGAAAATTATAAGTCCAGAGTACACTCTCCCATAAATATCCTGAGCATCGGGGGAAGAATAGACACATTTGAGAAACATGTGATATCCAGAACACATGGATGGGAGGAATACTGCAGGATCAATGCCAGTCCTTCTAGGGCTGCTCTTGCTTGAGTCAACAAATTAATCACTTTTTAAAAATTTATTTTTAAGTACATTTTTTAATACTCTCTGATAGAGAGCACAAAAATAGAGAACACAGGGCACAATAATCATGACCATGTCATTGGTCTGAGCCAATGTCATTTTCACTTGAATCTGGCTTTTTGTAACCCCATTTGGGGTTTTCTTGGCAAAAATGCTGGAGAGATTTACCATTTCCCTCCCTAACTCAGTTGACAGGTGAGAGAACTGAGGCAAACAGGGTTAAGTGACTTGTTCAGAGTCACATAGCTAGGGGAGATCAGATTTGTATGTGTGTGTGTGTGTGTGTGTGTATGTGTGTGTGTGTGTGTGTGTGTGTGTAGAAGCAATTAGAATTAAGTGACTTACCCAGGGTCACAAAGCTAGGAAGTGTCAAATGTCTGAGGCCAATTTTGAATGCAGGTCCTCCTGACACCAAGGCCAGTGCTCTATCCACTGTGCCCCCTAGCTATCCTGAAATACAGTATAAACAATGTATTTCACATTTTCACTATAAATTCTAATTATCCCAATTTTGATTTTTTTGAGTTTTAGTTATTTAGAATTATCCCAATTATTTAGAATTACTCTATTTAGGGTTCTAATTATTCTAATTATTTAAACTCTGCTTTTTTCTAATTATGTTCTCAAACAGACTTGCCAGCTTTCCATACTATTTACTAAATTCAAATTGATACTTTGACAACCAGGAGTACAAATACGTGTACACACCACACACATACACACACATACATCTATATACTAAACTCAAATTGATACATTGACAAATCAAGACTACATATGTTTATGTGTATACATAGACACACATATATCAACACTTAGGACAATCATTAATAAGACAAAGAACACTGTCTTCAAGACAATTGTTTCTACTGTGCAATAACTCTAATTCATAAATCAGTTAAAGAATTAATATGGAAGAAACTCTAACCTCCTCATGTTACAAATACGTTCCATTAGTTATCATTCCAAAAATAAACTGTCCTTCTAGAGATCAATTTCCAAAATTTTAATTCAAGAAACTTATAAACATAGCATGAACACAAAGTAATCTTGTAAATATGAAATGAAACCTATTGCCAGTAACTCATTAACTCAGTTGAATGCATCTCCAAATCAGCTACATGTAAACTTATTCCATTCATCTGCCAGTTTGGACATTCCATACTGGTTGTAAGCAAAAGCCAGTGGAGAATAGTTGTCTCTTGTGATCTCCAGAGGCAAATGCAGGCTGTCCTTAATTACTGTCATTACTGTCCAGATACTCATTGTATCCTACAATTACATAGATCAACTGGGCCATGAAAAATAATTGTTCCCAATAAATTTCTCACACATGATATGAATACAAATTTTAAATTGCTCAATTCTCAGTATTGCTACATGATTCCAGTAGCTTCCCCAAATCCACAAGAATGTTAAGTTCTTCTGGTGTTAAGCTTGGAAATCATAAGAAATATCTAACTTCATCTCCCTACAGAGAAAAGAAATATTTCTCCAATTTTAGACATTTTATTGGCTGCCTTTTTAAAAGTTACTTTTGCTGGAAATTCTGGTAACTGGTGGAAATAAAGATCTCTAATCAGTACTTAGTTGAGTAAAAAGTCACTGATTTAATTTTTCCTGTTGTTTAGGAATCTTTGATTACAGCCATCCATCTGGGCTCCAGATGAGCTGGTGGTGGTGTATGCAGAGTTGCGTTTAAATATTTTTTGGACTGACTAGAGCATCTTCATGTGTTTCTTACTATATTTTAATTGAACTTTCAGTCTACCCCATACCAATGTAAAAGCTTTAATTTCCTTTTAAAATTTTCTCTATTTTCAATCATTTATAGATGAATCTTGACTGATCCTTGTAAATAATATAATTTTATTCTCTTTACAATGATTCAACATTTCAACTTATTTCTAACATTGTTCATTTGTTACCTTGATACTTCTCAAGTTTCAAATTTTGTTTTCAGATCCAGTTTCCTTTTTTTCTCCATTGAAACTGACTCTTCTGCAAATTCGTCTAATTTTCTTGTGAATCTCAAATCCATTACATTGCTTTGCTATTATGGGATAAAAGATGAAACTTTGAACTTGAGAGGCAGCGCTGTCAATCTTTTCTTTGCCACACAAAACATTTATGTTCTAATTTCTTTTTTCTTGAAGCTGAGTCATGTCTGTCTGACTCTTTGTGATCCCATTTGGAATTTTCTTGGCAAAGATACCAGAGTAGTTTGCTATTTCCTTCTCCTGCTCATTTTATAGATAGGAAAATTGAGGCATACAGGGTAAAGTCACTTGCCCAGGGTCACACAGCTAGTAAGTGTCTGAGATAGGATTTAAATCATGAGGATGAGGCTTCCTGATTCTAAGCTCTATCCACGGTATCACCTAGCTACCCAAGCAACTTTGTGAATAAGAGCAATATACAGGATAAATTGGAGGTTATCTCATAAGGACGGCATTAGCAACTGGGCCTGGGAAAGGCCTCCTGCAGAATAGAATTCAAACTGAGTCAGAAAAACCAAAAGATGGAAGTGAGGAGGTGGACACGTCAAGCAGGGGACACAGTGCAAAGACAAAGAGGTGGGAGATGGAATATAGGATGCAAGGGAATATCCAGAAGTCTGGATAATCAGGCTGGGCTTCCTCTTAATCTTTTAGCCATGGGATGATCCTGATCTTTTTTGAGAAGAAATCTTTTGACTGGGAAACTTCTGAGAGGTGAGACATCCTCCCAGCCCCTATACCTTTTCTGGAAGACTAATGAACAGAAAGTACTAGGGAAGAATGCTAAGGAGAAAAGCAAATCCATTTTCCTTCACCTCCTTCTCTAACCCCCAATTCTCAGTTTCTTATTTTTTTGAAACATGTCCTTCAGCAGAGAGCCAGGGTAAATGCCCACTTTGCCTGCAAATCGGGAGTTTCCTGATCACCCACCTGCTCCGTCATCGTCCGTCAGAGTGGAACACAATTCCAGGTTCCGATAGTCTTGGGATGAAGAAAGCTATCTACAACCAGAGAGAGGACAGTGGGAACTGAATGGGGACCACAACATAGTATTTTTACTCTTTTTGTTGTTGTTTGCTTGCATTTTATTTTCTTTCTCATTTCTTTCCCTTTTGGATCTGAATTTCTAGTGCAGCCTGATATTTATGGAAACAAGTATAGAAGAATTGCACATACTTAACATATATTGGATTACTTGCCATATAGGGGAGGGAGGGGGGAAAGTGAAGGAAACAATTAGAACAAGGTTTTGTAAGGGTGAGTGTTGAAAATTATCCATGTATATATATTGAAAATAAAAAGCTTTAATTAAAAAAAAAAAGAATGTAAGGGCATTAGAGGGGTATCTAGCAGGAAGTCACAGGCCCTCCCCCATCCTACAGATGAGGAAACTGAGGCTCAACGAAGTAAACAAACCTGGCCCAGGGCCACTCAGCTAGGGAGGGCATGTGTATGTCTCTAGGTGTCTATATCCCCAGCCCTGATATACACTTGGCCATATTATTTGTCCCATCGCCTGTCCCAGGTGTCCCATCACCAAAAAGTTGGCTATGAAGTACTGAATGTCTTTGGACACAGGAAGGCCATCTCTGAGGTGGGGAGTTGAAAAGAATACTCAAAGCCAATAAATTGGGAGTATTTCTGGAGCTGCCCTCCCTCACCGCCCCACACGCCCCAGTGAGTAAAAATGAAATCTGCATTTTTGATGAGACCGAGGGAGGAGGTTTCTGTAAATCCAAGCCTGCGCCACATGCCTTCCTTGCCATTGTCCAGGGGAGAGAGCGAGCTGACCCATTTTGGTTCCCGGCAGCTCTGGGCCAGATGCCAGCACCTGGCCAGCAGCCAGCCCCTCCCTCCTCCCAGGGCAGCTGCAGAAGCCCGTCCCTCGTCCTGCACTCCCTGTATAGCTTCTCCCTTTCCCCCCTCCATTGCCTTCACTTCAGACTTTCTGCACAGTCATCTCCCTTCTGAGCCAGAGACATCAACCCGGGTGAGTGAGCTGTGGGACATTCTCCCTTTCTTTTCTCCTTTCCTCCCAGCAAGGCTGGCTCAGTGTGAGGAGGGTGGGTTTCTTAGATGAGGAGAAACTGAGGCAGGTGCCAGGCTAAGACCTGTTACCTTTTAGAATTAGATTTGAGTTGGAAACTGGGAATTTTGGTGCCTATGTCAAATTTGGGAGGAAGAAGGGGACAAACCTGGTAAGATTTGGTCCTTGCAGAACAAGATACCTTAGGACACCTCTGTTGTGAAGGCTTGGGAGGGACAAGGCAGAGTTAAGGTGCCAAAAAGCCTCATGATCTCACCTACATGGGTATGTCTGGACATCTCTGTTAGATCCTGGGGCTCTCCCATGATGTGTCAGGTATGTCCCCTCCCACTGGTCCCCAGATCTAGCATTATAACACAGGGCACGAGAAACAAGCCTTTGTGGTTGGATGAAGTCATGTCCAGAGAGGGGATGATAGCTTGTTACCCAGAGAACCCAGCCCTGTCCCTAGAGAATATGTAACCAATGACCTCTAAAGCTTTAGTCCTCAGTGGAGCGTCATAGTGGTAATGATGAGACCGAGGGGATGTTAGATATAGGGGTCTGGTGAGGGAAGGCTGATGAAGGACCATGAGACTGGATGGGGTACCTACATACAGAGCAGATGGAAAGGGAAGGCTCTGGCTACTGTGGATTCAGGAAACTACTTCCTGCAAAAGGTCGAATCCTGTAGGTGATGCATTTTTTTTGGCTACAGCAAGTCAAAAAGAATTGACGTCTTTGTGGGGATAGGACCTGTATCAGAAGAGAAAATGGCCACAGCATGTAATCACATGGGGATCCTCAACATATTGAAGTAGAGAAATTTAACATGGTTAAATCTGGACCTCAGTTTCCTCATCGGTAAATATGAGTTAAATTAAATGGCTTCCAAGGCCCCTTCTCATTTAAAATCTTATAGTTCTAAGTTCACAAAGACTCAGAGACATTGTTGCTTAATGCCACTTGAGATGAATTAGAATGAAGGAAGATTTTCCTAGGAAGTCAAAGACTGCAAAGGAAGTCCCACTTCCCAAGGCTTGAGAAAGACTGGTAGCAGAAGAAATAATTTTGGGCAGGATCTATGTGTACAATCTTTGCTCTTTCTTCATAGGGAAGATTTGTGGTAGGAAGGGTGTGGTTGCCAAGTGAGGGGTTGATAATATTCACAAATCACATGAATATTGTACTTCTAGTACATTTTATACATTTAGTACAATATGCAAGTACAAAAATACATCTTATTCCATTTGATTCTCATAGTGAGTCTGAGATAAGTAGAGACTCCTTTACAGACAAAGAAACTGAGCCTCAAAAAGTAGTAGGTTATGTGTGAAAATGTAAAATTATATAGGGATGAGGGACCGAGTGTTCATGTGGCTGGAGCATGGACTGTTCTAGGAGCATGAAATGGTCCGTTCTAGATCTCCCTCTCCATTCCTCCTTACTCAAGGATGGGCAACATTCAACAAAGACCTTCAGATTTGATTCAACGGGAGCGGAGGCAGCTGATAGAGGGCCTCAAAAATGATTCAGGCGTCCTACTGGATGGGCTTCTGGCTCGAGGTATCATCACAGTGAGTGAATATGAGTCCCTGGATGCCATGGATGACCCTGAACGCATAGTGCGCCAGGTGCTTCTTTTAGTCCAAAAGAAGGGTGAGTTTGCTTGCCAGGAACTGCTGAAGTGTGCAGCTGAGATCCACCCTTACGACTCCAGAGATCCCTTTTGGAATTGGAAGCTTACACCACCAGGTAAGCAATGTCACAAGAGTGCACAATAGGCAAGAGCATAGAAGGAAGAGAAAGGAAGTGTGATGAAAGGGATGAGAAATGGAGAAAGAGAGGCAGTCCTATTCTCTAGGAATCCTTGAGTATGTAGTCAGGGAACACAGAGTTATGGTAGGAGGGCAGATCAGAGAAAACAGCCTGGACTTCCTCCTCCCCACACCATGAGCCAGGCTTGCAGACAAGCCTATTTACTAGCCAGCCCAACCTAGTCTGATTGCTTAAGACAGAGTATGTCGTAGTCTTTTATCTTCCTAGTTTTGTTACACAAACAAGATGGTCTTCCATCATTTCATGATTTCCTCTGCCCAGCTACTCAAAGAACAAGATCTGTGGTTAGGAAGTCCATTTCACCAGGATCTTTTTGTTCTTTTTAGCCTTCCTCACAGTAAAGCGATGGGGTTCTTAATCAGACTACTTTGGCAGCGGACCCCTTGCACAGAATGTTTGTTACCTACATTTAAGGAAGTGCTAAATTTCAGTTAGAGGTTAGAGGAAAAACAGTGTCTTAGGAGTAAATTATCTTAATATTGTTTTGCTTCTCAGGGTTGTTGGTATTTATGTTTTCCCTTTATGGAAGTACTTCTTTCAGAGTAGAAGTTCTCCACTGAAGGGGCTGGAGGTCATACAAAGACCTGAAGATTAAATAGAATATCCACCATCCAATATTTATTCATTCAACAAACAAGAAAAGGGTTTCAACTGCGTGCCTACTGGGTGCTGTGCTCTGGAGGACATACAAAGAATAGAGACTATATATATATATATATATATATATATATATATATATATATTCTTATATTTAAACAGAGAAAAAAGATGCAGATAAATTAGCAATGGAAAGCACTCTTGACTTATAGCAAAAGACCTGGATTCAAATGCTAGCCCTGCTAACTTCCTCATTGTCTGACTTCTCTGGACCTCAGTTTCCTCATTTTTAAGATGAGGATTGTAGATTAGATGTCACACCTGTAATCCCAGCTCATTCAAATTTCCACAGTCCTATGAGATTTGATCTCTACTCCTCATTTTTCCATGAATTTTCCTGAAGCAACTCCTTTCCTCGCTGGCCTTATTTATAAAATCAAGGAACCTTCCACCCTATACGTTCTCCATGTTCTGTTCTTGCATTTGTTCTAAGGTCCTTTCCTCCCCAAACCATGCAGATTCTCAAACCCTTTCCATCTCTTAACATTGTGTCCTATTTTCTGACATTTAAAGCCAGAACAGCTCTAACATTTTACTTTCCAAAGAATCTCTTAACTTTTTGATTTTGTGATACAAAAATAACTAACATTTCCATAGAGTTTTAAGACCTATATAGCATTTTACAAATGTTAACTTATTTGGGTGCTATTCTTACTCCTGTTCTGCAGATGAGAAAACAGAGGCAGAGAGGTTAAGTGTCTAGGGTCACATAGTTGGTAAATTTCCAAGGTATGCTTTGTACTCAAGTTATCCGGCTTTTAGAAACTCTATCCAATGAATATGGAATTACTCTGATATGCTCTCAACTTTGATATTTTATAGTCAAGGAGACGTTCATTTCCTTCTGTCTTCCTCAACACAGAGTAAGGAGGTCCTGGGAGAAGGAAGTAGCACTAGATTTTCCAAAGTAGGAAAGAGGTGCTGGGAGAAGAGAATAGGGCTGGGTTTTCCAAAGTAGGCAAGAGCAGAAAAGGGAAAGGACCTGGGCCAAGAGGAAGAGGTACAACTGGAGAAAAATTCTTGCACAGGTAGGGAACTGATAGACTAGAATCCCCTCATCTCCTTTTTCTCTTCTTCCATCACCTTTCCTATCCAGCACATGACTACCATTTCCACCGAAGCCATGACTCAAGCTGTGTGGATGACGGAAGGAAGGTTTCATGTGGGGGTATGTGCATTGGAGTTCCTACCTCTACAGACAAGGATGAGACTGATGGCATAGAAGGATCACAGTTCTCAGAGGCAGCAGAATTGGATGCTCTTGAGGATCAAGAATCTTCAAAAGATCCAGAACCAGGCTCACAAACCTCAGAAAACGATGAGTCGATAAATGAAATTCTGGAAGAGCCAGAACCAGAAACCCCAGAAAACAATGACCTTCCAGAATCGGAGCCAGAACCAGAGCATGAAGAAGTAGTAGAAGACAATGAAGAAGGTGCTATAGTAGAGAAGGGGAGGTCCAAAGGAGGGATGGAAAGGGGGGAGAGGAAAGGATGAAGGGGGAGTATAAGACAGTTCCTGCTCCATCTCTGGAGCCTCTATCCCCTCAACTTATTTCTTACCTTGTCTCCTCCAGATTCCTGATGGAGTTAACTGAAATGACCACTGCCCCATCCTATCTGCTGTACCAGGGAGTGAGGTCATCATTGGGGTAGGAGAATACTCAAGCTGGGGCACCCAGCCCTCTGAATTCCTGCCCAGCTAAGACTTGGAGCATGGGGTTGTCCCTATTTGTCTTGAATAAACTCAATAAAGGATCCAGAGAAGCACTGGATTAAAAATATTGTTCATGATATAAATCATAGCTTCCATTTCTATAGGCTTAAAAAAGCATATTCTCTATAGTAGTTCCATGATGTTAAGAGTTAGAAGTATTCTTAATTCCATTTTACAGATGAAGAAACTTCTTAGAACAGAAGTTAGGGAGAAGGAGCAATAGACCCCCCCAGTGAAAGGAGGACTTTGGTTTTCTAAGAGAACCAGTGAATCATAAGTTATGTCTTGACTTGTGCATGAATTGAAGTGAGGTGGAGTTACACAAAGTCATTAGTCTAACTCTTCTTGAGTCACTGAAATCTAGTGGGAGACCAAAAGTCAGAGGTCAAGTCTGTGCATTCAAATTCCAAAGTACTGCTCCCTTTGTATCCAACTTTCCACCTCTTTTTCAGGAAACAATCATCAAATCAGTATTATCACAGGTACTTAGAAAGAACATGAAAGTACCGCTCTTTGGGTCAACTCCTAATTGCTATAACTGGCTAATTCAAAGCTCCCTTTTCTAATCATTACTCAGTAATATCTGTTGTATCCCCCTAGTTAGTAGAATGTAAGGTCCTTGGAATTAGGTTCCTTTTGTATTCGTATCACTAGAGAAGGTTTTAATATATGTTGCACAATCACAGTTGGGATGGAATTGGTGGGGGCCGAGCAAAGAACATAAGAAGACAGAGAAGCTTTCTTCTTAAGGACTTCACCTAAGGACAAACAGAAGGTCAGCTCTTCTCTGAAATTCAATTTCTTCTTCTGAAAAGTGAAGGGAATTGGACTAGATAATCAACCAACAAGCATGTATTAAATGTCTATGCTAAGTGATAGATGTTGAGAATAGTAACATAAAATGATAATCTGTGCCCTTGAGGAGCTTACATTTTCCCTCCCTTCCCCAAATCAAAGGATAAAGATTTATTACTCTAACAGTGGGACAAATCCATAAGGATTTTTACCAAGAAAAGGGGATTTTTATACCATTAAGAGGGAAGACATCATTAATGCATGGCAAAGTGGAGTTTAGTTAAACTATGGACTGGAGGGCTAAATTTTGATAGAAGTTAGCAAACTAACCCCAAAAAGGAATTAGCTATAACAAGGAGAAAGATGCCATAAAGCTAGATTATGCCATTGACTAGTAAGCCAATCTTAGAGGGAATTTAGTACCTTAAAAAGAGTTAGCAAGGGAATTACAGTAGGGGAAATTTAACCACAAGGGTTTGACATCATGAATTGACTTTGATTGGATATGGTAACTGTGGAGTAATGATGGTTTTGTCAATGAAAAGAATTCAGCCAGAGACCTCCACCTGGGGTGGCAACAATTGAATTGAAAGACACAAGGAAGATGAGCATTCCAGGTCTGGAGGAGAGCAGAGTAGTGAAAAGGCTGATCTAGATGGTCCTTTTAGTCCCAAATTCTCTGTCTTAGAAACATTTCTTTCTTGTCTCTTCAAACTATCTTTATTCAGTACCTACCTGGGAGAATTCTTTCAAGAGCTAAGATTAAAAGAAAAAGCCATTGTCCTAATAATAGCTCTCATTTCTATAGTTTCATACCCATTATCTCATTAAATCTTCATGTAGAGATGATCATGCTATGAAAAATGAGGTTTTAATCACTAGCACTAAAGATAGGTAGAGGAAATTTCTGGTTAGAAAATTGTTCTATCTCTAGCAATACCCCGTCCCACCCTGCCCTTTTCTGTTAGCCCCAGGTTTTCCTAAGATTCAGTCTAAGATTTTACAAATGTGAAAGGACAAGTCACAATTGTGTTCATTTTCAGTCTGAGCCAATTCTTCATGGCCCCATTTGGTTTTCTTGGCAAAGACACTGAAATGGTTTGCCATTTCCTTCTCTAGTTTATTTTACACATGAGGAAACTGAGGTAAATAGGGTATATTGGAGTAGTTTGCCATTTCCTTCTCCAGTTCATTTTACAGATGAGGAAACTGAGGTAAGCAGAATATATTGGAATAGTTTGCCATTTCCTTCTCCAGTTCATTTTACAGATGAGGAAACTGAGGTAAACGGTATATTGGAGTAGTTTGCCATTTCCTTCTCCAGTTCATTTTACAGATGAGGAAACTGAGGTAAATGGTATATTGGAGTAGTTTGCCATTTCCTTCTCCAGTTCATTTTACAGATGAGGAAACTGAGGTAAACGGTATATTGGAGTAGTTTGCCATTTCCTTCTCCAGTTCATTTTACAGATGAGGAAACTGAGGCAACAAGGGTGAAGTTACTTGCACAGGGTCACACAGCTAAGAAGTTATCTGAAGCCTGATTTGAACTCCAGAAGTTGTGTCCCTGATTTCAGACTCAACTATCAATATATCACCTATATAAGTGTTATATTACTTAAGTATTATTACAAGTATTATATTACTTATATAAAAATACAACTATATTACTTACCTGCCTCCAAGTCGCAGTTCACTTACTTCAGGGTCTGGGACAGAGTAGGGACTTGGTAAAAACTTATTGAATGAGGGAGTGAGTGAATGAACGAAGATTCTTATCTCCATCCCAACTTTACGCTACCCAAAAGGAAAGCACATTGCTATTACAGTTTCGGTCCATTTACCATAAGAAATAAAAGAATAATAAACACAGTATTGAGACTACCCCCATGTGTCTGCTCACTGTTTAAGCGAAGGACCAGATGGCTGTGAATGTTGCCAGCAACAGAAGCGGTGTCGAAGCCTGAGTTCACACATTACTGTTCCCCGGAGAAAGTGCTGGGGCTTCCTAGTCTGGACTATGCCAGAAGCCCCTGGTCACTCCCCAAGGGGAGCGTGAGCATCCTCAGCTGATTGTCCCAGGACTCCCGCGCTGAGCAGACTCAGCGGCTTCCGAGCTCGCTGTGCCCAGAGGAGGAGCCTTGGGCATCTGCCCGGCTCAGGGGGACCCACGAGTCAACGAGGGAGAAAGGAAGGCGATAAGGGAGCCCTCCGACCAGAGACCTCTCTTTCAGGAAGGGAGGAAGGTTGTATCTCTGCGGGTTCAAAAACAACCACGTCTGGCGCAACGCCCTGCTCTCGGCGGCTCACGGCAAAGCCAGGTGTCCCTTCACTTTTCACTGATTTATAAGTTTAAGAATGTGATGTAGATTCTGACTGTCAGGGGATGGTACTTTCAAAGACAGCCCTCCAAAGGCTGCAGTATCCCCACTGACCACGAGATGGTACTCAATCCTTCCCTTTGAACTGGTTCAGTACATGGTTCCTAGCCATATACTCTGTGTGTGTGTGTGTGTGTGTGTGTGTGTGTGTGTGTGTGTGTGTGACGTACCCCTCTGGCAATCTGAAAAATCAATGCTGTGGTTCTTTAAAAATCATAATTAAAGGAAATGCTCAATGTCTGTCAGAGGTTAGTGTATATATGTGTGTATATATATATATATATGTATATATATATATATATAAATGTACATACACACACAAACACAAATATATACATACAAATACACATATATTCCTCATGAAATCTATCTAAGTAATCAATGGACCCCGAGTTAAGAACCCCTGACCTAGAGGAATGAAACCGTAATATTGTTCTAAAATATTCAAATTATGGAAATCTATGTGGCTATCATCTCACAGTTCAGAGATTTCTTTACTTAACTCCATTTTAAAAATGTAACTATTTTAAGTCATACTGTTATCTCAAGATATGAGTAGTTTATATTATAAACTCTTTCGTGTTTGGGAATGACTTATTCATCACATTCTTGATTCAGATTATGCATTGAGTGTATTTTTTTCCTTTCCATTTCTGGGGAAACTCTGGAATTGAGCCACAGCTATAACCTAAGCTATGAGTAAATTGATTCCTGACTTGAGAAAGCCGTCAATTTTACTAAGTTCTCTCCAATCCTAATTCTCCTCTCTCCAAAATGTTTCCCATCATTTCTCAGGAAATCCATTCTGTAACCACACACATTTTTATTGTACAAATGTGTAAGATGCTTGTTAAGAGGTATCTCCACCTGCAGTTCTCACAACCACTCTTACTTACTGCCTGAGAGACAGAGAAAAAGCTTAGGGGGGAGATGAGAAGTTGAACACTTGAAACTTGTTGGCATTAAGTACAACAGAGGAAATAGTGGAGGAGCCCCAGGGATTGGGGATGGTCACCTGGTTTCATCATTGGTAGGGATCCATAGCAACTGCCAGTATTGTTCAGGTCACACTGGTCCTTTTACATCCCAAGTACTTTATCTACCCTTTCCTTCCCCCACTCCTCACTTAGGCTCACCACTACAGCTACTATGGCTCTCTAGAGTCTGTCCTGGCTTAACTATGTAGGGTCCAGCTCAAGCTTGCCAGCATAGTAGCTCAGTAGCTCTGATAGGAGTCACAAACAAATCAGAAAGGTGCCTCACCAATCTCTTCCAGTCTCTTAGAAGTCTTTCCATTTCTGATCTCATAACAAGAAGGGAATGGAATGGAATAGTAGACCAAAAGTTTTTTTCTTGGCAGGACTGACTTGTACATCTACACACAAAATCCCAAGCCCCCATTCCATTAGTGAGGTTTTACATAGGTCTCATTGTTGTAGACCCTGCTATAATGGTTTGTACCATTGTCCTAGCAAGACCGTCACTTAGTTTTATCTCTTGCTCATCTTTGTCTTTTAAAACCATCTTGTTTGGTTCAATAGCTTTAGTTCTAGGTACTTTCTTTTACTTCTCTGATTTGTTAGGACACAGTTCCAGGGAAATACAAAGGAGGGTTCCATCTGTTTAGGTTGTGGATGATATACAACAACCCTGTGAAGTGGATAGTAAAGTATTAATACTCCCATTTTAGAGAGAAGGAAGCTGAAATTGGGAAAAGTCAAGTCACTTTAAGGTTACCCAGCTAGTTTATGGCAGAACTCTCATTCCAATGTTCTTTCAACTACATTGTCTCAGGCGATCTCAGTGATCTTTTGCACTATGTTTTTATTTTTGTTTAGTCATTTTCAGTTCTTTCTGGCTCTTCTTGACCTCTTTTGAGATTTTCTTGGCAAAGACGCTGGACTGGCTTGCTATTTCTTTCACTAGAGCATTTTACAGATGTAGAAACGGAGGCAAACAGGGTAAAGTGACTTGCCCAGGGGCACACAGCTAGTAAGCATTTAAAGTCAAATTTGAATTCTGGAAAAAGAGTGCCCAGTGTTTCATCCACTGTACCACATAGCTGCTTTTTGTACCATGTCAAATTGACTTATTGGGACCAATCCGGGGAGCATTTTCAGGTTTGCCTTTCCTGGTTCTGATTGAGTACATGGCAGTGAGCAGGCTATTTCCAGCCATGTATGAGTCAGGGCTAACACTAAATTCCTAGCTTCACACAGAGATGAGAATCTTCTTATTTGCTGTGGGGCCAGAAGAACTGATGACTCAGGAGGTATAAAAGAAAGCAACCATCCATCCCCTCAGCCTCTCTTCTTTTTGCAGATCCAAGTCACGTCAGGACTGTTTTAAGGTTTTCTTAAGATGTTTAGGATAGAGAGCAAAGAAGCAGGCTGCCTTAACTCCTACTCCAACCACCATATGGCCACAAACACACAATATCTAAAACATATGTCCTTTCCAGGCAAGCTTGACCTGTATTTGGACTACTTTTTTTGTAGTTGTTCTTCCTTGGTCTTAGACAAACAGTACATTGTAACTGTTTACAGTCATACGTTAAGTTGCTGAATACTATGTAATTATGTGTTAAGTTGCTGAATACTATTTTAAGTCATCTGTTAGCTCAAGACATGAGTATTCTTATATGAATTATTTTGTATTAGGAATACATTATTTATCACATTCTTGATTCAGATAATACATTGAGTATCTTTTTTTCTGCTACAGTTTTAGGGGAATTTGAAAATGTACCATAGCTTTAATCTAAAATAGAAGTAAATTTATCTGTAAGGTGTCAACACACGAAGAGTATGAGGAAAAAAAGCAGAACTCTTTCATTAAAGACCAGGTTCCTCTTAGGAATGAACCCAAGTGTGACATTATGCCTGGGAGCAGAGTAGAAGGATTTCCTTAGGGGAGAAGGAAGAAACAGAGCACCCCATTTCTCATGGGATCAGTTGTGGTTTCTCAAGGTTGGAATTATATATCCTTCGTCCATTGTCCTTTGCTCACAAAGAGTACCAAAATGGCATCACTATGTTAGAGTCAAATTAGTGTGTCCAAATGTGGCTGATCAGATTTGGAGAGGATTGTCTAATTGTATATTTCACATTTCTTCTGAGCTAATTCCATTTTGCTTTGCCCACAGCTCCTTCTCTGATGAGGGCACACCATGCTGGTTGGTCCTATGCCAGTGTCTTCCATGTCATACAATCAATTCTAATGTTTTTAAGAGAGACCTTGAGAATGTCCTTGCTTTTTCCACCTTGTGAGCAATTACCCTGTGCGATTTCTCCATTGCTCTCTTTTTGGCAAGCATACATTTGGTATTCAAACAAAGTGGCCAGCCCAATGGAGTTGTGCTCTCTGCATTAAAGTTGGGATGGTTGGCAGTTTAGTTCAAGAAAGGACCTGAGTATCTGATATCTTATCTGCCAGGTGATCTTCAGAATCTTCCTAAGACAGTTCATATGGAAGTGATTCAGTTTCCTGGCATGGAACTTGTATACTTCCAGATATGGCACTATATATATACTTTGTGTTATACAGGCATACACCAATGAGATCAGCACAACAGCTCTGGAGACCTTATAGGTCTGATAGTCATTCTAATACCTCTTTTCTCCTACACTTTCCCTCGGAGCCTTCCAAACACTGAGCTAGCTCTGACAGTGCATTTTTCAACCTCATTATCAAAGTGTATATCCCTGGAAAGTATGATGCTATCCGCAGTATTCAAATTTTCTCTGTTTGCTTTAACCAATGGTTAATGATGTAGTGCTGGCTGCTGGAGGATCTGTGATTTCTTGGTATTAATTGTTAGACCAAAATTAGCACAAACAGCAGAGAAATCATCCATACTCTGTTGCATATCAACTTGGAAGGCTTCATTGAGTGCACGATCACCTACAAACAAAAAAATCACCCATCAACACTCCCATCACTTTAGTTTTTGCTTGTAGCCTTTTCAAGTTGAAGAATTTACCATCAGTACAGTATAGCCGGTAAGAGCTAAAATGACCAGGGCTTCAGCCCAGCTGCAGACAATGACAGGGGAACACATCTTTCATCCTCGATAGAATACAAACTCCATCAGGCCTTGAGTTTCACCCAGGCAGAATCGTCTCAGACATGCCATCCAGCAAGATGATCCATGTGGTTGAGTGGAAACATCTCAGGATCAATGTGGGGTGGGGACTGGGATGAGAATCTAAGGCAGGATCCACCAGCAGCCATTCTGCCTGCTCTCTCATATATAAGCTCATCCTCTGTCCTCCCTTTCATTTTATCCTCTGGAATTTTCCTTTATTGTTAGCCCTCTTCCTCTCACCTTCCTTTCATCATCTGGTGCCTTTCCGAAATCCTTGTTTTTCTCTTGAAGTCACCATTCTCTGCAAGGCTTGCTGCCCCTTCTTTCACACTCCCTGACACAACAAAGCCTGGTGAAGAAATTCCTACAATTCTTGTTGCTCCCCTGCCTCTTCCAATTCCTTTTTATCCTCATCACCTGGCAACCATTTTCTTCTTTAATCTGCAGTTCATCCCATCTAGTTCCTTGTAAATGGCATCCATGAGTCTTGAAATAATACTTCTTCCTGCCCAATAAGTTTGTACCTGTCTTAAAGGCTTCTTCTCCACCTTGAATTCTCTTGACCCTTTGAATACCTGAGTCACTCAGTTACTTTACTATCTTCCATGACCTCTACTCTACCTTCAGTATATTTCTACCATGAACAGGAGACCCGTCCCCCATACTATAGGTCATTTCTCCCACTCCTGAGGGAATGGGTTTTCCCCAGGTTTGGAAATTTCTAGCAAATATCCAACAGAAAAGATCAAGAAATCTTTCAGTTCCCAAATTGGAGTTTCCCAGGTATATAATGGACAGATTATTTTATATCCCTGGGCCTTGCTTTTCTTAGCTGTAAAATGAGTGGGTTGTAAATAGCACATTATAAGATTCCTTTTAGTTCTAAGGTCTCTTAGAATTTGTTTATTCATGCTATCGGGAGGAGCGATCCAAACCTTTCAAAGGGAAATATGAAAAGAGAAAATTGTCAAAAGATTATGGAACCTGAACTGATGCTGAGCGAAATGAGCAGAACCAGGAAATCATTATATACCTCAACAACGATACTGTATGAGGATGTATTCTGAAGGAAGTGGATTTCTTCAACAAAGACAAGATCTAACTTAGTTTCAATTGATCAAGGATAGACAGAAGCAGGTACACCCAAAGAAAGAACACTGGGAAATGAATGTAAACTGCTTGCATTTTTGTTCTTCTTCCCAGGTTGTTTATACCTTCTAAATCCAATTCTCCCTGAGCAACAAGAAAACTGTTCGGTTCTGCACATATATATTGTATCCAAGATCTACTGTAATCTATTTAACATGTATAGGACTGCTTGCCATCTTGGGGAGAGGGTGGAGGGAGGGAGGGGAAAAATCGGAACAGAAGTGAGTGCAAGGGATAATGTTGTAAAAAATTACCCTGGTATGGGTTCTGTCAATAAAAAGTTATTTAATAAAAAAAAAAGATTATGGAACCATAGGATTTAGAGCTGGAAGATTATTGGAATGTTAATTTTTATATAGATATATGTGTAGTATGTATGTATATATTGTAATATATACATGTTACAAATATATATAATCAAATAAAATTCCACATGGATCATGTCCAAAAGTAGATTTCTCATTGAGTTCTTCTCTCTATCAGGAGGTAGGTTTCATCATTGGTTCTCTGAAATGCTGGTTAGTCATTCCACCAATAAACACAATATATTCCATCATATTTATATGCCAACACTTGTTCATTTCAGCAGGCCAATTTCAGAAAAGCCTGGAACCACTTACATGAACTAATGCTGAATGGAAGTGAGCAGGCCCAGGAGAACATTGTACGTGGTAACAGAAAGATTATGTGATGGTCAATTATGATAGACTTAGCTTTTCTCAGCAATTCAATGATCTAAGACAGTTCTAACTTGGGTTAGAAAAAGAGAGAGAGAATTATGGAAACTGAATGAGGATCAAAGCATTCAAAAAGATTTTCACCTTTTTGTTTTGTTCTTTTTTTTCCCTTATAGTTTTCCCCTTTTGGTCTGATTTTTTTTCACAACATGAATAATATGGAAATATGTTTAAAATGATTGCCCAGGCATAACATATATCTTGTTTTGCTGTCTTGGGAAGAAGGGAGGTAAAGGAAGAAGGAAAAAAAAATTTGGAACTCAAAATCTTACAAAAATGAATGTTAAAAACTATCTTGACATGTGGAAAAAATAAAATACTATCAAAAACAAAAACAAACAAACAAACTTGTTCATCTATTCTCTAATTTATGGGCACCTAAAAAGAACTATAAATATTTTTGTACATTCTAAGAGTTTGTTTTGTTTAGAACTAATCCCTCCTTTAGTCTTCATCTGTTCCAGGAATTCCAGTTGAATTTATGCCCAAAATGTGTTTTTCTCTGAGGTTTTGCTTATAGATGTTTTGGAATCATTCTTGTCTTTTGCATTTGTGTCTTGAACATCTCAGCCACCACAATAGCTCATTATGGTGGAGTCATAGGGGAAAAAATAAAGACAACCTCCCCAGAAATGTCTTACAATTTGGGTGATCTTGAAGAAAGGGGAAAGAAGAAATGGGGAGCTTTCTATCTCACATATTTTGGATGTTCAAGTGAAAAACTTTTACAAATGAGGAGGAAGGGGGTGCTGAGTATCATTTGAATCTCACTTGCATTTGAACCAATCAAAGAAGGATAGAATATACAAACAGTTTAGCAAAGAAATATAGTTTGTTCAACAGGGGAATAGGAGGAAAACAGGAGAGAGAAAAAAGGGGAAATAAGAGAAAAGATTGACTCAAGAAAAAATAAATTATAAGCAAAATTAACTCCAATCTCAGAGAGAAAGAAAGAGAAAAGGGGGGGAAGATGGGAGAGAGAGGGGGAGAGGAAGAAGGAGAGAGGGAGATGGAGGAAGAGAAAAGGAAGGAATAAAAAAGAAAGAGAGGAAGGAAGGAAGAAGGAAAGGAAGGAAGGAAGAAAAAAGGAAGAAAGAAAGAAAGAAGAAAGAAAGAAAGAAAAGAAAAGAAAAGAAAGAAAGGAAAAGAAAAGAAAAGAAAAAGAAAGAACCTGTAACTGTTTTCTGAGAGGGGAAGAGGGGAGAGGAAGGGGAAGGGAAGCACATTCCATCAAGCATAGATAACTAATGCTAATTATGCTCTTTGTCTCATCTGCAAAGGAGTCAAGGGTCAAAAAAAGAATTACAGTGTAAGAAGAGGATGGAGTGAAATCCCCAAATAATTATAAATCTAAACATGAAACTGATCAATGTTAACACCAATCCACCTCCTGAAAGAAGTGATGCAGAATGAGGTAAAGTTACATTCTGAACTTGATCGGTGTAGTAATTTGTTATAATAATTTTGTTTTTCTTTCATTTCAATTGTGGGGAGTTTAAATGGGAGAGAAAAAGATTTTAGAGATAATGTTTCTCAAAATAAGAACAGAATAAAAGGCAGAAGGAATCACTGTAAAGCAAGATGGCTTTAAAAGTTACATGTGTTATATATTTTAAAAGAAAAGCTTATTATATAATAAAAGATGTGCAGTTTAATGAATAAACCCTTCCTTCTGTACGGAAAAGCAACTTTTAAATAAAAGTAAATAAAATAAAAACCCTAAATAGGGTTTGGAAAGTCCAGAAATTTAAAAAAATAGCTTAAGAAAAAACTGTCTACACTCTACTTCCTCTCTTCTATACCCTCTAAACCATCTGTATTTTGATCTCTAGCCTCATCATTTAACTGAAACTTCTCTATCTCCCTTCTCTCTCTTCCTCCCTCTCCCTCCTCTCTGTCTCTGACTCTCTTGTTCTCTCCCTCATACTCTATCTCTCTGTGTTGTTCTGTCTTTCTCTACCTCTGACTCTCTCTGTTCTTTTTCTTTCTTACTCTCTGTTTCTGTCTCTGTTTCTCTGTTGTTCTTTCTCTGTCTCTTTGTCCCTTTGTGTGTTGTCCTGTCTTTCTCTGTTTCTCTGTTGTTCTTTCAGTCTTTCTCCCTCTGTTGTTCTCTTTCTCTTTCTCACTCTCTCTGTTTCTGCCTGTCTCTCTATTGTTCTTTGTCTGTCTCTCTCTGTCTGTCTCTATCTCTGTTGTTCTCTTTATTATTCTCTCCCTTTCTATTTCTCTGACTCTGTCTCTGTCTCTCCTCTGTTCTTCTGTCTTTCTGTCTCTCTCTGAGTTCTCTTTCTTTGTCTCTGTCTCTGTTAAGCATGTTGGCCAAATCTACTAACATTTCTCAGTCTTCATCCCATTGATCACTCTGTAGCTTCTGACGCTGTGTTCTCCTGGATGCTTTTTCCCCCCATGGGTTTTTGTAATACTGATCTCCTTTGGTTCACTTTCAGGTCTTAATCTCTTTTGCCCATTTACCATCCACATCAAGACCACTAATTTTGGGTGTATCTCAGGGCTCTGCCCTGGCCCTCTTCTTTTTTCTATGTTCTCTCACTTGGTGATCTCAACAAGATGAGTTAGAGCCAGAGAGGACATTAGAGCAGAATGTTAGAACGTAGCCTTCAGACTAAGCTGGAAGAGACTTGAGCAGAGGAGGCTAGAACACAGGCGATACATTATCAGAGCTAGATGAGTCCTTGGGACATAGGATTTTAAATATTTTAAAAGGAAAATATGCTATATAATAGAGATTTGCAGTTCTTGCATTATATTCCTGTATTATAATGTTTATAGAAATGCTTTTATTTAGTGTTTATTAAGTCCAGAAATTTTTTAAAAATTTAGTTTAAGAAAAAACTGTCTATATTCTACTTCTTCTCTAAACCTCTTCTAAAGGTTAAAACAAAAACAAAACATCAGAAATGGAAGAACTTCTAGAACTAGAACCAGAGGGACCTCTAGGGCATGCCGTAGCAGAAAGAGAACAGGGTTTAAGTTCTCCCTTGGTCGTTTACTGTGACTGTGGCCAAATCTTTCTCTGGGTGTGTTTTCTTATCCATAGAATAGTGGTGTTGGACTAGACAATCTCTACAATCTTTTTTTAGCTCTAAATATATTATACTATGGTCACAGAAGGACAGTGTGACAATGGCCTTGGAGTCAGGAAAACCTAGTGTCAAACTAGGGTTCTGGCTGGGGGATCTTCAACAAAGCATTTAATTGCTCTAAATTACTCTCTCAAACTGCTATTGTTTAACCTTCATTCTCCGAAAGGACTAATGATATCTAAGTGTGGGTGATTGAGCAGGTACCAGATCCACACTGGTAACGGAACTTTCTCCACCGGAGTATTTTCTATATCAGTAAAATCTTAGATCTGGTTAAGAAAATAATAAATATAAAGAACATGTAGTCCAACTAGTTAGAATAAGGGCTCTATTGAGAAAGCAGGACACTCGAGCATCAACCCTAACTGTAAGACAAAGCTCTGTCCTTCCTAATGTTAGTGAGGGATTTGAGTAGGCTTATAGACTCCTGAGCTAGAAAAGTTCAATCCTGCTGTCTTACATTGGGGGAAACTGAGGCCTGGAGAAAGGAAATGACTCACTTAAAATTATACAGCTAATTTGAGACTTGAAGGGCAATTAGCAAAGTCTATATATGGGAAGCCTTTGGTGGTCTGGATCTGCACTAAATTGAATTTTTGCTTCCATGGACATATGGGAAGCCTTTGGTGGTCTGGATCTGCACTAAATTGAATTTTTGCTTCCATGGACATATATATATATATATATATATATATATATATATCACTCAACAAAGGAAATTCATCCTAGGAAGTTAGGTGATTCAATGGATAGAACTTTGGGATTAGAATCAAGAAGATGAAGAGTGCAAATCCTGCCTCAGACAATTTCTTATGACCATCTGCAAGTCATTTAACTGCTATTTGCCTCAGTTTTCTCATCTGCAAAATGAAGGGGATTGGACTCAGTGGCCTTGAAAGTCCTGTCAAATGGAAATCTATGATCCCTTACTTCTCTACAACATATTATCTTAGAGCTGCCTAGAATACTAGAGTAAATGACTAACTTGCCTAGGTATACACACGATATGTGTCCCAGACACTTTCCCCAACACTTCCTGATTCCAAGAACAACTCTATCTGAAGCCTTTCATGAGGGGAAGAAGTCGTAGTTCAATTCCCAATTTTTGGTAAGGCTTAAGAAAGTTTTTTTTAAGGTATTATTAAAATATAAATAAATGGGCTAGGTGGAAGGAATTTGCTAAGGTATAGGAGTGGTAAGCTGAAGCTACCAGAGTACTTGGACTTTCCTTGTTGATACAGAGCTAATGATCCAAGTTCCTCTACTGCCCAATCCTCCTCCTCAACTTAACAACTTCCCCCATCCCTCTTATTTCTCAGATCAAAGAGCCAAGATAAGTGATCAAAAGACAAAGTTTTCTGAAGAACTGCAAAATTAAAGAAGCATAGGAAAATGTTCCAAATCACTAATAAAAGAAATGCACATTGTGAAACAACTGAAGTTTCACCTCATCCCACAGAAATTGGCAAAGATGCTACAAAATGGAAACCATCATGTTGGGAGTGTGGGAAGACAGGCACACTATTATTGATGGCAGATTTAGGAAGCAGACCAGCTGTTCTAGATGTCACTTTGGAACTCATTTCCAGACTGTACCAGCTTTCCAAACTTTCTCTACTGTATCACAGAAACCGCTTTTTTATTTTTCATCCAATGAATTTATTCACCTTTAGATTTCTCACAATGGAAGCACATTCTGCCCGATGGTCTCTTTCTTGGAGAGCTGGTTTCTCCCAGAATATCCATTTTAAGAAGGATGTACAAGTTCACCATGCTTCCATTCCTCTCCAAGTTGCACTCCTGACTTCTCTGCCATGCTCCATGAGGCATGCCCCATTCCAGTCCCCCACCATTAAAACATCAACTCTTTCATTAAACATTGTTCATGGAATTATGAACCATTTTGGAGAACAATTTGGAACTATGCCCAAAGTGCTTCAAAACTCTGCATATCCTTTGATCCAGCAAAATCACTAATTTGGAATCCAAAAAAGACTTTTAAAAAGTGGGGAAGGACTTATTTGTATGAAAATATTTATAAGTCTTTTTTGATGGCAAAGAATTGGAAATTAAGGGGACATCCATCATTGGGGAATGGCTGAATAAGCTGTGATATATAACTGTAATGGAATTCTAGTCTACTATAAGAAATGATGACCAGGATAATTTCAGAAAAAAATGGAAAGATTTACATGAACTGATGCAAAGTGAAGTGAGCAGAACCAGGAAAATATCATACACTGTAAAAGAAATATTGTATGATGATCAACAGAGAATGACTTAGGTCTTCCCAAGCAATACAATAATCTAAGACAATTCCAAAGGACTTGTGATGAAAAGTGCCATCCTGAAAAAGAACTGATGGAGTCAGAATGCAGATCAAAGGATCCTTTAAAATTTTTCGTGTTTTTGTTTCTTTCCAACATGAATAATATGGAAATATTTTATATAATTACATATGTCTAATCTATATAAAATTGCTTACCTTCTCAGGGATAGGGTAGGGAAGGAAGAAAATTTAGAACTGAAAATTCTTTAAAAAACAATGTTAAAAATTGTTTATGTGTAATTGGAAAAAAATTCAAATGAAAAGGAAATGTCTTTGAGGGCAAAGACTATCTCTTCCTGGTTACATTTATATTTTCATTGCTTGACCCAGTGAATGGCACACAGGAAACTGTTTTTTTGTTTTGTTCCTGAAGCAATTGGGGTTAAGTGACTTGCCCAGAGTCACACAGCTAGGAAGTGTCTGAAATCTAGTCCTCCTGACTTCAGGGCTGGCGTTCTGTCCACTGTACCATCTAGATGTCCCACAATAAATGTTTTTTGAATTATTTAAATAACAAAAAAATATGGTGTTTGTACTCTTACACAAAATAAACTCACTATGTCTTTAGGAAGTCAAAGTCAGAAATAATCTAAAATAGGTCAAAATAATCAACTTGGTAGTGACTGAGGGAGTGCCCACAAAATGGTGAATAGCTACTGTCTAGGAACGCAATGGAGTATTTGTGCAGTAAGAAATAATATATTCAGAAACATGGAGAGAATTGTAGAAATCATTGCAGGGTAAATAAGCAAACGAAGAGAACAAAATGCACCACGACTATGGCAACGTAAATGAAGACGGCATGAAAGGGTAAGAACTTGGCATGATAAGAGCACCTCCTTCGAGGAGAAAGGCAGAGAATTGCCAGCACAGCATGTGGGAATGGTAGCAGCTTTGCTCTAGAAATGGGGTTTTAATGATTGTGCCATGACCACAAAGGGCATTGAGGAAACATTTAACAAAAAAAAAAGCCAAGTGATGGAAGTAAGATAAAAATAATTTTATTCCAAAGCTCTTCTTGCCCCTCCTTTTCTGGGAGTGAAGAAAAAAAATCATATCCAGTTCCAGACAATATACAACGAGTTGAGGTGACCCCTCCAACCCTGACCTGTATCGAAGGCGCTAAATGTTCAGCTAAAGTGAAATCTCATGACAGCACCTGAGCCTCCATTCCTTAGCTGGGCTGGTAGTAAACAATAGGAGTCTCTAGGCAAAGGCGTCAATGGGGCAGCTGTCTGGGCACAGGGGGGAGCAGGCATCCAAGGGGCCAGAAAGATGAGCCTTCAGGAAAACTTCCTCTTGAGCCTGATCCACAGTCCCTTCCCTCCTTGCTAATGAGAATCATTGGATGAGGTAGAAGGGACTTTAGGGATCTAGTCCAACCCCCTGATTCTGTAGATGAGAAAAAGGAAGCTGAAAAGTGCTGGGAACACTCTCTGAGGATTTACAATAAAGGCTCCCAACTCCAAGCCCCTGAGCCTAGCAGTTCTGGAACAAGGCTGACCCTACCACAGCCACAGGTCAGGGCCTCTTCCCAATGGAGTTAAGATACCAGTAGTGACCTAAGCTCCTGGACCTTCGGAGCATTGTTTTAGGTTCCTGGGATGGGGGGTGGGAGTGGAAATGATCAAACAAAAACATTTCCTGCTGAGGTCCGGAAGGCAATGTAATCGGCTCAAGGCTTATTTCCACAGGGCCAAGAATCCCCCAGCAGTGACCAGGAGAGGCCCTGCTGAAATTAGTGGCCAGGCCAGGCTAGGCTGAAGATAGCTTGGGATCTTGGAGATGGGGTCGAAGGCAAAATACACTTATTGGTCTCCTGCCCATCTTCCAAGGTTTGTGTTCAGAGGAAATTGGATCAACACAAATACCAATCTCTGAACTGGAAAACAAGTCATGAAAAAAGGCAGCATGCACTGTTTGCTTTGGTGAGGGCCGAAGGATTCTAGTCCTGCCTCTGACCCAGTGACCTGGGACATCACTTTACCCACTGCCCCATGCTAATCTGTAAAACAACTGTTTTCATTCCTGTCCATTTCTAAAAGGACATTCATCTCTAAAAACTCTATAAATACTGCACTTGTGTGAGTTAATACTGTGGGTGGATTACATATGCACGTGTCCCAAAACACTGAGAGATGGTGGGTCACCTCCACCCTCCAAAGCCACAGTCAGGCCTCCGAAGCCTGGCTCGCGCCCCTGGGAGAGGAAAGAGCCAGCACCAGAGGTGGTCAGTAACAGGGCGAAGGAGCAATGGCATCGACTTCTCCCCAGGACCCTGCCCTTGAGCCTTCTTCTCGATGCAACTGCACAAGCAGCCAAGGCCCAGTGCATCCTCACAGCCATCCTATGCCGTCGACGCACAACTCACCAAAGACTTTCTGTTCATCCCCTGCCACCATCAGGCTGGGAAGGTCTCAGAAATGAATCCCTAACAAATTTCATCACCAGCCCCAGATTGTCTGGGACTCTCTATATCCTAATTCTGTCACCCATTTATTAGTTCCCTCTCTTTCCTTTCCATTACCCAGAAATTTGGTGCCTTCATTGACATCAGTGATTAAAAAACATCAGAACAGGGCCCAAGACCAAGACCTGCTGTGGCCCAAGGACATGCCCTTCAAATTGGCATTGATCCATTAATTCCTTCTTGGATTCAGTATCCAAATCGTTCAGAAGTCACCTAACTGTTCCCACAAATTTTCTTTAGCTTACAAATGTGCTACCAGAGACCTGGAGAAATGCCTTGCTTAAAATCCAGGAACAGACAAGACAAGGCTTGGGGCCTCAGGAGATGGGGAGCTCCCTAGGGAGAGGAGCCATCTTCTCCTCAGACCAGGTTCAAGTACAGAGCCCAGTCTCTCCACAGCACTCAGGACATTGGCCTAAAATATTCTCTCTGGACTCACCCAGCTCTTGCCTAAAATGGGCTGTGTGCTAGGGGAAGGGGACCACCACTGCTCTCCTAGGCAGCTGCCACTTAAGCCCGAGGCAGCAGCAGGAAAAGGGGGGAAAGGAACAAAGATCAGGACGTGTCCCCACCCCCTCCAACTACACCTCTCCCCATAGGCAGACTGACACCACATTCCCACCACTGGCTTCCTCAAATGTCCTCTGGGCCTTTGCTGGAGCCATCCTGTGCCCCTCCCTTTTAGCCTGTATTAGAATTATCTGCATCCTATACCTCCCTTATTAGGCTTCAAGCTCTCTAAGGACAGGGGGTCTTGTTTCTCACTTTCTACTTTCAGGGATGGACAGAGGACCCTGCCCACAGTGGATGCTTAGTAATGCTTGAATTGCTGGGGCCCGTGGGGCAGCATGCCATCCCCCTCCACTCCATTCCTCTCGGTCCCTTTCAATTGTTTCACTGAGTATTGGGCAGGGGGTTGGGGAAGTTGAAGTGCTGGGCACTGGGAGGAAGAGGAAATGTGGAGTTGGATGGACACGCGTGTGAAAGGTCAGATGTCTGAGGGTGGGAGAGGAGAGCCACCCAGGAGGAGAGCAGCAACGCCAGGGCCTTGGCTGGGGAAGGGGTACACGGATGTTCTGTCCTCCATGAAAGCCCAGCAAGAGGTAGACATCAAAGGGTCTAAGAGCACCAAGAGGCTAGAATTATTGTTTTGGGGGCGTGAGTCCTTGCCAGCAGAGGGAGGGAGAAGCACAGGATTGAAGATGAGGGGCTAGCTGTGAGCTCCAGAATCTCATGCACAAGGAGACAGCCCCTCCCTGCCCACCGCCACTCATTCTCTCTCCCCACAGGGCTGGTGCGCTCACAGAGTCAGCTCCCTTCCTCCTCCCCACCAAGCCAAACCAAGTCTAGTTCCCCCTTTTCATCCCTGCTGGGATCTCTTCATTCTATGTGGACAGGGCAGCCTTAGTATCTATTTTCTGGCCTTCTAAGAGGAATTCCCCTCTGTTCTGGATTTAAAGACAGATTTCACAGTCCCCTACCAGAGGGGGCTGTAGAATATATATTAAGCAGCCCATTCCCCAAACTCCCCAATATACAGAGCATGGAAATGTTGACCATGCTGCTGCTCACTGCCGATGGAGCTGACTCGGGATCTTTCCCCCCCTGATCCCTGGCCAGCCAGCTGACCAGCCCCCCCAACAACCCCTGAACCCCGACCCTCAGCCCTTCAGTCTGGCAACAGGATATCCAGCTGGGCGTCGTCCAAGCGGTTGGTGGTGATGATGTGCTCCAGCTGCTGGTGGTAGCGAGTCAAATCCTGCATGAAGTGAGGAATACGTGTCTTTTCCAGCTTTCCATGGGGCCGAAGCTGATTTACATCTTCGTAGGAGACCTGGAAAGGAAGGAAACGGAGAAGATCACAGGGACTTCTCCATCCCCTATGAGCAGAGAGGTCACGAGCCTTGCCCCCTGCTGCACGGCCCAGCTGGCAGGTGGCCGTGACGCCAAAGCCAACGCTGGCGCTCCTTCCACACAACACAGAAGCGCTTGCTTTGAGTGCCAGCAGCACCGACTCACAGGACCCCATGGACAGATGCTAGGGCTGGCTTGGATTCTGCCTTCGGGCTGCCCTGAGGGGAGAAGACAGAGCCCTTCCCACATGGGGCCAGTCTCACCTTGCCCAAAGCAGTCAGCATATGGAAATCAATCTTCTGCCGATGCCGCAGAATGCGTAGGATCCCGTCTAAGTACACCTGGTCCTTACTGAAGCATCCTGTAAGGTGCAAAGAGACTCAAGAGACTCTCCCCTCAGGGAAGGAAGAAGCCCCTCAAGCACAGAATCTCAGGAGGAAGCAACCTCGGCAGTCCAATCCAACTCCCACCTGAGCAAAAACTCCCCCTCTACCGTATCTCTGAGAAATGATCATATCCAGTTTTCACTTGAGGACCTTCACCAATGGGGAACTCACTACCTCCTGGGGCAGCCCACATCCACTCATGGGCAGCCCTCGTCCTCTGACTGTTTTATAATAAGCCAAAATCTGACTCTGCGACATCTACTCCTTACTCTGAGGAACCAAATAGAACATGTCTGACCTTTCCTCTGTGTGACAGTTCTTTAAATACAGAGCGCTCAGTGGATGGAACTCCTCATCCATCCAAGCGATTTCGGCAAGAAAAACGAAAAGGTTTAAAAAGCGTTCGGACAAACTGAGAAAAAGCTATAACTAACCACACAGAGCAACCAGGGCGCACCTAGGGGCCAGCTGAGCCTAGAAAAGTCAGCTATCCACCCCAAACCTGGAGACTTTTGCTGGCTCCAGACAATGGATGTGGCAGACAGTCAGTGTGTTAGGCATCCTCTGGGCAGATCACCGTGCACCATCCACAGCAAGCACCCCCTTTTTAGGCCCTAATGACTCATGTCTTGCTGTCCCCAGACCTAGGAGGGCTCTGGGGGCCAAGGACCCATCCTGGGCCAAGGACCTGCCTGTTTGGATTTCCCAGCTTATGAACATGCCTTGGGTACAGCTGTCCCAGCTACACTTGTCCCTCATTTGTGTCAGCCCCTCCCTCTGTCTCGGTCATGCTTGGGGAAGTCAGGACCCTCCTGCCCTCCAGCCCACTCCTGGACCCCACTTGTTGGACCTTGAAGGAGTTACCCCATCATCACAGATGGATTCAGGGCATCGGAATCCTAAGAGATCCCCTGACCCCATGCTACACTCCAAAGAGCACCGGACTGTGCTCTCAGAAGATCCTCACAGGTATGAAAAAGGCCACCCTCACTACTTTGTGACTTAAGTTTCCTTCTCTGTGAAATGACAGCCATGACATCCATATGCCTAACTCCCCAAAGTTTACAGGTCCCCTTGCCAACTGAAATGAGCTGTGCCCTCTATAATGGTCATTTTACAAATGAAGAGACCAGGGCTTGGGCCTGGCTGTAGTAGTTTCCCCTAAGAAAAGATGGCTCAAGTTCTAAGAAAGCCCTTATAAAATGAATCCTAGGACCACCACTCGGCTGGGTGGTGGGACTGTGGCTTGCAAACTGAGCCTCCATCCTGGGGGAGCCCCCTCTCCTCTGTGGGCCTCATTTCCCGCTTGTAAAGGGCCCTCCTGCTCTCTAGCTGTAGGGGCCCCGAGCCGGGGGCAACCTCACCAGGCTTGGACGTGTCCGTCTGGCCCCGCTTGGCCCGCACGCAGTACTCCCAGCGCACCGAGGTGTCCTGCACGTACTGGGCGAGGTCCTGGAAGAGCTGGCGGAAGGACATGAGGGCTGCCCGCTGGATGGTGTAGTACAGCAGGGCTGCCCGCCACAGGAAGGGCTGTTTCCGGAAAAGCACACTGTGCAGGCTGGCCAGCCCCTCCTCGGTGGGGTTGGCAGGCCGGAGCCCGTACTGCCGCCGGCCGTCGGAGGTGTTCCAGGGCTGCTGAGTGTTGTTGACAAAGCGAAGGTAATGGGTGCCTGTGAAGGGTCGAGGAGGAGAGCTGCAGACCACAGCCCAGGGAGAGCCCCCTCCCCAGCTGCCCCAGAAGCGATGCAGACACCCCACCCTCTGTCAAGCTTCAGGGGGTCGTCACCCTCTCCATACCTTCACTCATACGCACATAAACAATCCTTCCGTTCATTCTCACACACAACCGAGGCTCAGGACAAACCTTCACTCACTCCTCCCCCCCGCCCCAGACATGCTCATCCTGCCCGCCCTCCAGCCGCCCCCCCCCCCCAGTCTCTCTGCAGACATCTCATGCTCAGAGTAACAGGATTCTTCAAGAAAAGAGACAGAGGAAAGGAAAAGTGATTAGTGGACCCGGGCAGAGACTTCCCCCATCCCCACCCAGTCCCCAGAGGAAACAGCCCTCCTTTTCTACTCACTCCACAGAATTCTGGGTAAAAGACTAGACTGGCCAGAAGATTCCAACCTTGGGGTCACCCCCCCACCCTCACCTCTTGGGGGTGGGGCTGGGGGGAAGAAGACAGAGAAACTGGGCAGGTGGGACACTGGGCTCTCCTCTAGCTCCAGGCCACCTCTCAGTCCCCCCTGCCTCAACCCAGACGAGAGGGGAAGAAGCCAGAGAAAAAGTTAGTGAGGAGAAGGGTGAGAAGGGACTGGCAGAGGAGAAGAGGGGCCCACCAGGAGGGGCTCTGCCTGCCTACCTCTGAGAGTAAGAGGGATGAGGGAAGCTGGTCATTCCTGGGGGGACCGTCCTCAAGGAAGGAGGGGAAGAAATAATGGGAGTGAGATCACTGGGCCGCTGCTCCCTGCCTCTCCCCAGCCCACCTCCCCCCACTTTCTGCCTTCTTTGCAGGCCGCCCCCCAAGGTCCCCTGTGTGTCCACCCCTCGGCTCCCGTCCCGCATTTCCTGAGCCGGCGCAGGCCTTCTCTACCCATGACCCAGTAAGTCGGCCAGCCCGGAGGCTCAGCCCCTTGTCCTGACCTATCTCATGCCGCAACATCCCCTCCAGCCAGTACTGGCGGGCCCCAGTCAGGTTGATGGCCAGGGTGGGCCGGCTGTTCTCCACCATCATCACGGCTTGGGACAGCAGGTCCTCACTCAGCTGTACCACCACCTGCAGAGGGGAAGGCAGAGCCGGGCCTGAGGCTGCCTCCCCTCCCCAGGGCTCCCCGGACCCCCTGGGGCTCTGCTTCCTGGGCCCCTGTCCTGGCACTGACCTCTCCAGAGCAGCCTTCCTTCTGCATGTACTTGCGCACAATGGACCAGATCTGGCACTTAGTCAGCAGCTGGCCTCCCGTGATGGCCTCGAATTGCTCGTAGGAGCCATACTTCTCCAAGACCGCTTCAATGATTCTCACCGCCTGCCATACACACCCCGTCGCCAGGGGCTGTCACCCTTATCCCAGCCACGGCCTCAGCCTGAGCTCATCCCTGGTCCAGGGGCTGGCCGTGATTCAGCATGAAGCTGAGGCTGAGACCGTGAGGGAGAGAAAATACTGGGGTGGGGGGGGAAGAAGCTGCTGGGGGCTGGGGGCTACACGGAAGGAGCTGAGGAGAGGGGCGGGGGAATAGCAGGAGCTCCTTTCTGGTCCCACGTGACCCACTACACCAGGGAGGGGGGCCAGACAAACCAAGCGGGGAGAGGTGTCCCTCGCTCCCTGACCTGGGGGATGAACTTGTCCGAGGCCTCATTGTACTTTTCCAGCACAGCAGCAGGAACTGGCTCCTCGTACTCAAACTGCGGGTTGTAGGTATACCTTGATTGAAAGAACCGGTCTCGCTCTTGCTCCAAGTTGTTGGGTCTTAAGGCCACCAGTAGGCAGGGGCTCTTGCCAGCTGCCCGGCTTTCCTCCACCTTGCTTTTGGCAATGTGGGGCAGAGAGGAGGCAGGCCGGAGCCGCCCCTTTCCACTGGACCCTCGGATCGAGCAGGAGCTCTCACTGCGCCGAATCCGACCGCGACCCAGTGAGGCTGAGGACAGTCGCCTTATTTCAGACTTCGGACTTGAGACCTTGGGACGGGAAGAAGCCAAGCCTGATGGTTGGGACACAGAGGTTCTAGGATGTACTGGGACGACTGGGGAGGGTTTCCGGGAGCTGGGGGCTGACATTGATGGCTGGAGAGAGGGGTACAGCTGTGGCCCATTCTGGTTTGAGATCTTTCTCACACCAGAAACAGTGGGGGGGCTGACAGAAAGGGAAGGGGGTGCCTGCTCATAGGCCTGGGTCCCCGAGTCCAGCACCATCCTGCCCTCTGAGAAGGGTCACATCTGGGTGTGTGATTCCCCACTGCCCTCAATCCTGGCCTGTGGAGACACAAAATGACAGGAGGTGTATGAGACAAAGGAGGAACGGTCAATTAGAAGACAGGGCAGGATCTAATGTGGTGTAGTGGAGAACACAGTAGCTATGGAGCCAGGGAAGGTGACAGAGATGATGATGAAAGGAAAGGAGAAGTGGGCGTGTTTCTCTTGAGAAAGGGAAAGGTGGGAGGAGCACGGTACTGTCCTACACCCAGAGGCCTGAGAGAGGGAATGGAGGCTATCAGTCTGCCCCTCAACCCAGTCCTCCAGAGACAGCTGGTGGCTCAGGGAATAGAGTGCTGGGTTGCAGCCTCAGACACTTACTAGTTGCATGATCTTGAGCAAGTCACTTAACCTGTTTGCCTCAGTTTCCTCAAGTGTGAAATGAGAATAATTATAGTAGCTAACTCCCAGGACAACTGAGAATCAAAGAGATCTTATTTTGTAAAGGGCTTAGTACAAAGCCTGGCACCTAAAGCTGCTTAATAACTCCTTTCCACCCTTCCTTTCTGTCATCCCTTCCCTCCTTTTCCTCCCTTCCTTCCTTCCTTCCTGGTTGCAAACACTCCCACCATGCTTCTTCCTTCCATCACGCTAACCCCTCCCTCGGACACCAGGATACAGACAGCACAGGATGGGCATCCGACAATCTGCCCTCTCCTCCCATATCTAATCCTCCTTATTCCCAACTGTCTACTTGAGCTCAAGGAACAATAGTCAAATCAGCATTATCTTTGGTACTGAAATGGACATGACAATTTTCTATCCTATTTAATATCTGTATTCACAGCAACTAGCACACAGTAGGTGCTTAAGACACATATGTCTGACTGACTTAAAGCCAAGAAAGCACATACAGAAATACAAGTTACTGAAGGTCAAGGTATAGGATCTTTGTCTCTAAGTGACTAAGAAGAAACAGCTTGCTGTCCTTGAGAATTCACGGGATTTCCAGCTGGGAGCCTGGGCCCTGACGTCTGTGAAGGAAGGTCAGTGTGGCTGCATGAAGTCCCAGGGCCTTTGCCATTAACTAGGAGGGCGACCAAGGATTGCCCTCCTCTGTAAAAGGAGAGAGTGAAGATGATTTCTACACTTCCTTCTTCCTGTTATTTCTTTATCTCGTGACATTATTTTTTTAATTAGATCTGTTTGACAGCTAGTGGTGCAGTAGATAAAGCATTAGTCCTGGAGTCTACAGGACCTGAGTTCAAATCCAAATACAGCTTCAGATATTTATTAGCTATTTCTCTGGGTTAAGTCACTATTGTCTCCAACACACACATACACACACACACACACACACACACACACACACAACTCCAAAAAATCAGACCTGTGATTTTATCAGGGAGCTTCTGGTAAAGAACATCCTCTCTCCAATGGAGAGTGGCATTTTCTTTTCAGTTTACTGGAATTGCTAGGGGAGCAGAGGTCAAGGGGGGCATGCAGGGGTCACACAGTTGACATCTATCAGATCATGGACTTGAATTCAGGCCTTTCTGACTCTTAAAACAGCCCAACGAGACCATATTACTTCTTACATTGTTGTTAAGAAATGTTCAACTTCAAAAAATCTCTGAAGGAAATTTGCTTTTAACTTTGAAAAAGTCGGGCCCTCCACCACTTCTAAGAATCGAAGATATTACAAAATGCTAATATTTCCAGAGCTTGGGTAAAGAACTGGACTACATGACTTCCTGGAGGTTCCTTCCCACTCCATCGTCAGGCTGATTCAGTTCTTCCTCCTCACCCAGCCTCTCTGGTGGTGCAGTAGTTAAGGTGCCAGGCCTGGAGTCAGGAAAACCTGAATACAAATTCTGCCTTAGCCACTAGCTGTTTGGCTTCAGGCAAAGTCACTCAATCTCTGCTTCCTCAATTGTAAAATGGGGATGATAATAATAGCAGCCACTTTCTAGGGTTGATATGAGGACAAAATGATATATCTGCTAAATTCTTAAGAAAACAAAGCCACGTAAGTATTATTATTAGTGTTGTTGTTGTGGTTTAGCTGAGTCTCTCTCCAGCGTATCAATATCAGCAACATAATAGCTCTTTTATGTTATTCTTTTTTTTTTTTTTTGAGGGGGTATCATTAAGTGTATTAAAGGTTAGAATTTTTTCTCCAAAAATGAGCCAAACTGTAACTGCTGGAGACTCCACCAAATGCATCTTGTGCCTAAGAAAGTCTGTAGGTGGTTTCTCTGAGCAGGAATGCTGAACCCCTGAAGGACAACTGGGTGGGGAAAGGCACTACAGGATTGGGGGCTTACATGTGGTGGTCCATTTCTCTAATGCCTCACAAGGGCTTTTTTTTCACATAAGCCTGTCAGCGAGGGAAAGCAAGTGCAGTATTATTGGGTCCAATTCAATTAGGATAGATTCTTCAGAATTTAAAATAGCACTATAGCATAATCACAAAAATGATGACTCCTATTGACTGGGCCCAGATAGAATGCTGAAGTGCAGAGATTTAAGAATGCTTTTAATAGAAATTAGTCTATGGAATATTAATAATATGGGAAGCTTTCAAAATATAAATATCTCAAAGAAAGAAAATGAAACTATGTACATGTCAAACCTGTTTTCCTTTCAGCTATTGGCACTGGCCTAAAGATGCTTTCAATGAGCCAAATTTTAATTCAATCACAAAAAAAGGTGATCATCTCTTCCTAACTTCCCCACCACTGTCAAGAGTCCCACTGGCTATCCTCTGTCATTCAAGTTCACATCCTCTCTCACCCCAGATACCCAACTGTGGGCAAATCCGGCCATTTCTAGCTTTGGGAGATCTCCCAAATACCCCTCTTTCTCTCCTTTGTTACTGCCAGTACCTGGAGGCAGGCCTTAGGCTCCTGCTGGAGCCAGTAGTACAGGCTCCCTGCTTCATGTCTCTCTGCCCACTATGTTCCAGCCTCTAATCAGCTGTCAAAATGACCTTCCTAATATGCAGAGCTGACCAAATCACCAAATCACCTAACTCCATGGGTTTCTATTACCTTCCTGATCAAACACAAATGCTTTCAAAGCCCCAAGTAAGCCGGGCCCTCCTTCCTCTCTAGCTCCTTGCACCTTCCTTCCTTCCCTGCACTCTGAAGTTCAGTGACACTGGTGTCCTGGCTGCTCTTCAAAAAAGACACTGGCACCCATCCTTCTCAGCTAAAATCCATCTTCTATAGGAAGGCTTTCTTCATCCTCTTTAAATCTGGTGGCTCTCCTCTGAAGCTACCTCCAATTTATCTTGTTCCCTGTCATCTAGACAAAATGTTTATATATTATCTCCTGGCCTTTCTCTAGATCTCGCTCTTCTGAGCATTTCATAAATGCTACCTTCCCGTAACTGTTCGATCATTTGCAGAATCCAATGTGTAACAGATTAGCAACTTGTTTCCCACTTCCTCCTGTTTCACTATGAATTTCATGAAACAAGATGAAATCATCAGATTGATGATGAGGGTAAAAAATAAGAGTAACAGTAACCTTTATGCAATACAAGTTTACAAAGTGTTGTTTGGTTTTTCCCCAAGAATTCTGTGAGGTTTGTAATGCAATGAATGGGGAAACTGAGGTTCAGACAGGCTAAGTATGTAGTCCAGCATAAATATCAGTTGGACTGAAACTCTCAACTTTACCAGAGTTCATTCTACTATGTAATACTGGCATCTCATAGTCTCAACCATGACTTGAAACTCATGATTTAATGCTGGAAATGTCCTTAGGGAGAACCTCATCCAACTCTCTCCATTCACAGGGGAGGAAATGGAAATCTGGGGAGGATTGTGTGCCTTGCCCTCCACTATACAACTAGTAAGGAGATGGGATGCACCAGCTGGTGGTGCAGTGGATAGAGGGTTGGGCCTTGAAGCAGAAGGACCTGAGTTCAAAGCCTGCCTTAGACACCTACCAACTGTGTGACTCTGGGCAAATCACTCAATCTCTGACTACCTCAGTTTCCCCAATTGTAAACTGGGGCTAATGATAGCACTTATTTTCCAAGGTGGTGGTGGTTGTTTCTTTTTGTAAGGATCCAATGAGATATAAATTGTAAAGTACTTAACACAATGCCTGGCACACAATGGTTATCGTTGCTTGTTCTGGAAGAGGACCATGAGAGCGGGGAGGTAACACCAATAATGCCATCTGTGTCCAGTGACAAGACATAGATCAGGATGACTGGAGATAGCCCTGGATGGAATGGGAGACTTCGGCCTTTTTAAGTTAAAGTCTTCAACAAGTCTCCGTTTGACTGTGGTCACATCCATTCAGTGATTAAGGCTAAGTAGCAATTGAGGTAAAAAAAAAAAAAAAATCTCCTCTTTCTGGGGCAGCTAGGTGGTGAAGTGACTAGAGGGCCAGCCCTGAAGTCAGGGAGACCTGAGTTTAAATCTGATCTTAGACACTTAACATTTCCTGGCCGTGTGACTCTGGGTAAGTCATTTAATCCCCATTGCCTCAGGGGGGAAAAAATCTCTTTCACCTAGTCCAAAAAAAAAAAAAAAACTAAATAAAATTGGGGAGGGCATACAATAGGCACTATATAAATGCTAGTTGTTATCTTCCAAGGCTTTTTGACTCCAAATATCCATGACCCTACAGGCATTCTTGAGCCTAGGGACAAGTTAAAAGAAGGAATTTCATCAACCTTTTAAGGTTGGAGGAAGGGGCATTATTAAGAAGGCTAGAAATCATCATGGAAGAAGGTTGAGAATGAGATCCCCAGGAACAACAAATAACAGAAAATAAAGGATGGGATAACTTGCTGCTATTGCTAAGAATTAGCAAAGGGGTCTCTACTCCCTTGTCTATAGAAAAAGTCCCTAGTGATGGAAGAAATCTGTAACCAAACTCTCCTAACCAAAAAGGCCTGAGACCCAGGGGCAGAGCATCTGACTTGCCCAAGAAAAGGAATATGGACAAGCCAACCTCTAGAGGTTTATGAAAGCCCAATATATCGTCCAGCTGAGACTGGAGACCAAAAAAACTGGCATAAAGCTGATTTGAAAGTCATGGTTCACCTGGAAATTTCCTTTCCTTCCTGCCTCTTTGAAGTTCAGTTCTGTCCCATGAAGGTCCAATAGTCCAGTTGAGATTGGAAACTGGCATAAAGCTGATTTTAAAACCAAGATTCATCCAGCAACTTCCTTTCCTTTCTGCCTCTCTGAGGTTCAGTTCTGTCCTTTGCAAAATGAGAAAGATGGAGTAGATGATCCTTAAGGTCCCATCCAGACCAAAATTCTGTGATCTATACGTTCTATAGCACCTAGTTCTTGTATAGTACACAGTAATGGTAACAAATGTTTTTTGAATTGAATGGAATTGTTAAAGAGGGATTCCCTAAACCATGTCACTCCTTATTCTTACTGATGCCCAGTTTGGATTTAGATATCAAGAAACACAGCTTCCTGACAGTAATTCTATGAACAAAAAGGTTTTATGACAGAATTCTGGTTCCTATCATGCTGACTCAGGAAAATTGGCTGCTGCTGGGAATGAGAGGCCTCCAATCCAGAACCCAATAGTTTAGCTCCTCTCAGGAGCTTAAAGAAGCCAAGATTTCATCAAATGAGGAAATAGGGCTAGAGCTGGAAGAGCAGAAGGATGTGTTTTAACCAATCCCAGGAGTCAGAGGCTCAGGTGGCATCCCCAGAATCTTACCACAGGATATCTTGTACTAAATGCATCTTCTCTCTGTCGGTTTTTCTGACACTGCACTTTCTTGGTTTACATTGTATCTTTTCTGACTCTATCTCTGTTTATTTCACTGGATCTTTGAAGAAACAAATGTTTTATTGGCGTTATCTTGTTGCCATTTCCCAATGAAAAATAGGGAGGAAAAATCTCCCTTTTTCTTCTTCCCAAAATGTTCTCCACATGTCTTCTACAGAACTCATCCATTCCCCTAGCTCTGAACTATTGCTCTTTTACTATTTAAACAGAAGACTCCAATTCAACACTTCAGCTCTGCACTTATTTTCGGAATCATAGGCTTTAGAGCTAGACCAGCCCACTGATATAGTGCCCTAAAAAAAAAATCACCTAATCCAAATCTCCTATTTTATAGACTAGAGTTGGAAGAGCAGAAGGATGTGTTTTAACCAATCCCAGGAGTCAGAGGCTCAGGTGGCATCCCCAGAATCTTACCACAGGATATCTTGTACTAAATGCATCTTCTCTCTGTCAGTTTTTCTGACACTGCACTTTCTTGGTTTATATTGTATCTTTTCTGACTCTATCTCTGTTTATTTCACTGGATCTTTGAAGAAACAAATGTTTCTGGCCATTTGGCCAGAGGGTCCACAAGGCTTCAAACCCTGATCCTATAACTTCAAAATTAGTGAAATCTGGCCAAGGGTCCACAAGGCTTCAAACCCTGATCCTATAACTTCAAAATTAGTGATAGACATAGATCGATCAAGAAATAGAGACAGAGACTGAGATCTCATTGGTGTACGTACACACACGCGCGCGCGCACACACACACGCACAAAATCTTGGCAATCAGTGCTTTTCCAACAAAGAAGCCCTCCAGCTCACCTTCATAGTGTTCCATCTTAAAAGTTATACACATAATAAAAGAAATCACAATTTTACCTAATTACTCCATTTAACTAATGCCATCCCAATTAAACTAAAAAATTACCTTATTAAGTTAGAAAAAATAACAAAACTCATTTAGAAGAAACCAGGAGAAAAAAGATATAAAGGAAGCAGATTGTGTATTATCAGACCTTAAACCACAGTAAAAGTGAAAGTATTGTTGAAATGTAAAATGGATAATTTTGATTATTTCCAATTAAACTTTATCTAAGTAAAACCTATGTGTCCAAGAATAGAAGGAATGAAGAAAAGTGGGGAAAAATTTTTTATAATTCTCTCAGAATATGAAAGGATTGGAATATTGCTTTAACCTAGGAAATGAGGAGTTGGTTGATTTAGAAAAATGGGGAAAAACTTGGGACTTATGAGAAAAGATACTGTCTACCTCCAGAGAACTAGTCAAGTGGAATTAAGCACTATTATGGTCTTATTTACATATGTATGAACATATACTGGATACATATATGCATGTATACACACATATGTACAAACACATATGTACTTGTTTGTGTATGTATGGATCTTTATACATTTACATATCTATCTTTATATTTGTCTATATAACCTCTCTCTCTGTATATGTATATATATATATATATATAAAATATATATATATATATATTCAAACCTAATTGTAGCCTTCTTTGGGGGATTGAGGGAGAGAAGAGAAAAAAAAAAGTATGCAGCAGAGAACAAAAGAAAACCTACAAGGAAGCAAAGAAAACCTGGACAGCTTTGAAAACAATGTGAAGTATTTATTACATAGGTTTTCTTGAAGCAGAAATATATTGCTTTATATTGAATCCTCTCATCTTCTGCTGTGTACATGGCAATTTTTTTCTCTTCTTATTTTGTATTTAAGTTTTAAATTTTTTTTTAAAAAGTTATACAAAAGTGTTTAACAGAATCACAGAAATTTTGACCATGTGTCCTGGTTTACCTTTTGCTAATAAGAAAGGCTATGTTTTTTAACTTCAATAATTTGGAACCAACCAATTGTCATGGTTGTATAACCATTGTATAACATCGGCTAGCTCGAGCCAGACTCCATGCTAAGCACCTTATAACTTCTCTCATCTGATCTTCACAACAGTCATAGGAGATAGGTACTGTTATTATCCCCATTTTACAAAAGAGGAAACTAAGTCAAACAGCAATTAAGTGACTTAGAGTCACACACAGCTAGTAAGTATATTTTATTAAGTACATTACTACGTATTTCCAAGTGTCCTTTGATGTGGTATTGGAGATAAATGGTTGTGTTAAAATAAGGTTTTTCAAGGAATGTATACAGTCTGGCTAAAAAGCGGAGCCATATATGTACATATATATATATATATATACACACACACACATATATATATATATATATCAATTATATATGTTTATATAAACATTTTGGAATGGCTCTTGCCTTCCCACCCAATTATCTATGTCCCTATCAAAGCCTATGGCTTTAAAACTGGAAAGGCCCTTGGGAAAGGTCTAACCCAAGTTCCTCATTTTTACAGAATGGAAGCCGTGGGTCAGAGACTCACCCCAAACCCCAAGGCCGGTAAAGAGAAGACCGGGATTCAAACGCGCCCCCAAACTTCACCACTAGGGCTCTTTCCACTAGTCAAGGGGCTGGCCTCCAGCCCCACCTCCTTCAAAATTCCTTCATTTAACTGTTCTCTTTCAGGATCATCAAAATTGAATGGTTCCCAAAACTGTGCCAGGTCCTTCCCGGACTGGAAGCGCTCTGCGGGAAGGGTCCTGCCCGGTTTTCCAGTGTCCCTCACGAAGCCCAGTCCCAGCGGATCCATCATCGTCCACGTTCCCCCAAGGCAGTAAGTTAAAGGGGTGGGGAGGGAACCTCAAAAAGAAAGCTGGGCTTGGTGACGAAGGAGGAGGCGCGGTCCTGACCAATGGGAGATGGGGGAGGGGCGGGGAGGGGCCAGAAGGGAGAATGACCCAAGACCAATAAGAAACCGCGAATCTGGGAGGGGGAGGAGCCACACGGGGGCGTGGTCACGAGCCAATGGGTGGTCCCTCAGCTCACAAAGAGCGAGCCCCTAAGTTCCCCAGGAAAGAGGACGGCCCCGCTAACAAATAGTAAAGGGTGGGAAGGTTTCATGTCTAGCATGAAAACGACGGGAGGGTATGGATGTCAGGGAGCCTGCTCTAGGCGTCAGCCCGACCTGCCCCGAGCCCGCCCCCCCAGCCCCGCCCCACCTGTCTACTCCGCTAGGTTCCTCCGCGTCCGGCTCCACAGCACCGTGTCCGCACTGCAGCCGAAAGCCGGCTGCTCGGAGCCCGACGCCGGCACGCATGCACGCACGCGACGTGCTCGCGTCAGCGTTTGCGGCTGCGCGAGAAGCAGGGGTTTCCTCGGGGACTATTCTTTGGGGGCAAGGACGGCGAGACAGGAGGGAGTAAAGAAGAGGAGCCAGCACGCTATAGCTCTGGCCCGGGGCCCCGAGCCCTAGGCCCCGCCTGCCAGGGGGCGGAGTTTCTACGAGCCCTTCTGATTCGTTTAAGTCGCCTAGCTGCTGCTCGCTGCGCAGTGCAAAGCAATCAGGAGACGAGCGGCGAACCCATCGGTCCCGCCCCCTCCCCGCCCCTTTGCAATGTGATTTCCCCCCCCTCAAACCGAGGTTCGGCACAGCCCCACCCTGGCGCCCCATCCCCATCCTGGACTTTCCCCCTTCCCCAGTCCCTCCCTGCGCACTGGGTATGCTACGGTCGGGCTCGGCCGAGCAAGGAGGATGCTAGGTAAGGATGCTCGGCCAGTAAGGAGGATGCTAGGTAAGGATGCTCGGCCAGTAAGGAGGATGCTAGGATGCTAGCTAATCCCGCTCCCCCCCCACGCACAGACTCGAGAGCCGCGGCTCTGGGCCTTTATTGAGGGGGTTGCGTCGCTGCTGCCCACTCAGGAACAGGTCCCGGCGGAAAAGCAGAAGGCCAACGGAGGCGAGGGCACCGGCACTAGACTGAAGAGCGGGCGGTGGCCGTCGGGCGGCGGCGACGGGGGAGGGTTGGCCCGCATAGTCTCCAAGACGACCTGACGCTGCTCCCGGGATACGTCCCCGCGCACGTCCAGGAGCGCCCCGATATGTTCCTCGCTGGGGAGAGATAGGGAGAGGGGGCTGGGTCTACCTTCTCCTTGCCCAAGGAGATAGGCCTCCCCTCCCCTTCCGAGGGTCGGTCCAGCCAACCTCCTAGTACCTCACGTCGGGGAATTTGTGTAAGAAGCTGGACACTTCGAGGCTGAGCAGCGCTGGGTCCTGGAGGCGGAACAGCTCCTGCAGGGCACCCAGAACTGCCCCCGTCTGTGCGCTCTCCTCCAGCTCCTGGAACAAGAGGCCAACAGTCTGTTGTGCCAGGCTGGGAATGGGCCGGGAAGCCGAGGCCCAAGGAGGGAGCATGGGGCACCGCTCATCTCCGACCCTGTGGCCCAAGCAACCCTCTGCAAGGTACTCTGTCTCTCACCAAGCTAAGGAAGAGCTCCCTGAGCTGGGCCGAGTCCTGTAACATTCGCTCCGACGCCTGCATCCTCTCCGTCGAGTTCCGGCACACGAGCTTTCCTTGCATCAAGCCCCGGAGATACTCCAGCACCACTGCACGCTCACTCTCAGCCAGCAGCATCTTTGAGCCCCAGGGAACGGGGTGGATAGTCATGGATGGAGGAACAGCTGTGTCTTACACAAAGACACTCACACATACACACACACCATGTGCTGATATGGTGAGGGAAATGAAGTGAAAGGAACCAGAGGGTCTGGGTTTGAGATGGCATGAAATCAGGGAGAGTATTAAGAGCTGAAAGGAACCTTAGAGTGAATCTGAGCCTCATTTTACAAATGGGAAACATGAGGTTCAGATGGGTTGAATCATTTGCTGGAGATCAAGCAGTTAATAAATCGTACCTGAGCCATGGGACTCCGCACTCTGGAGAATCCTGAACAGAAGTTGGCTACCTGCTCACACACACTGTCCAACATCACCTGGCTGGATAGCCACTGACGAGAAGGCAGGGCAACGAACATGGGCTGAGAGCAGAGGAGCCAAAGTTAGATCTCTTCTGCCTCCTTCCCCCAGTCCTGTATCTCTACTTTGACCCTAGTGGGGTGGAAGGAGGGATGAGTAAGATATGGCCCCAGCCCAGACCTGTAGCTCCTCTAGCAAGGCATCCAAGATTAGTTTGCATATCTTCCTCTTGAAATCTCCAAGGGCTGTATCAATGGTGGCTGAGACCCCAGTGGCAGTGGACACCCCAATGGGTTGCAAGAGGGAGACTGAAGAACTGCGTGGTGAGAGAGGGCAGAAACAAGGAAGGTGTGAAGAAGGCTGAGTATATATGTAGGATCATTCATCTTTATTTAGCCTGAGGCAGTGGAAAGAGCACAAAATTTAAATTCTGATTGCCACTAATTATGTATGACCTCTGTGTGATCAAGTCAGTTCACAACTTATAGGCTCAGTTTCCAAAAACGAGAGTTTGAATGCTCTTTCCCAATCACTTTGTTTATATTTTGAATTTACTTCTCTGTGTACATTTTGATTCCTTTACTGGAATGTATGTTCCCAGAAGACAGAGACCATATAGTAATATTTTTTCTTGCTATCCCTATCACCTAGAGCAGTGACAAAGGGAGCTTAATGTTTGATGAATGGAATGAACTCAGATCCTTTCCAACCAATAAACAGAGCCCCTCCCGGGCCAAAAGGACTATGGAATTAAAAGTTAAAATTGACTTTAATTCAAACTCCTCATTTTTGCAGATGAGGACACAGGTCTTATGGACCTGTTTTTCCAAGGACATAATTTTTCCAAGATCACCCAGCTAGTCAGTTGATGAATGGAATTTGAATCCACAGCCTCTGACTGCAAAATTCAGTGGTTTTTGCCACCAGAACAGGGATACCTTTAAAACTGAAGACTTCTTAAAGAGATTTTATAGTGAATTGCCTTATAGAATATATTGCCCCCAGTAAAATGAAAGTTCCCTGAGGGCAGATACCTTTTTTGTCTTGAAAGCCCAGAGTCTAGCATATCATAGGTACAGAACATAAACTACATGTGCTGAATTGAATTGAATTAGCCTCAATCACTATTTATACAGAAAGTTTACAACTTCAAGATGCCTGAGTTCTCTTGTTCCCAGCCAGTCCCATGGCCTTGTCACCCTCTCTGATAGTCTGTTTTTCCAAATTCCCTTCATCTTTCTGTGCAATGAGTACCTTAGAGCAGCGTAGTGATTGAGACAGGCTAGCAGGTAGGGCACGTAGTGATGGGGCCTAGATGCATCCCTCAGGTGCTCTTGGGAGAAACGTTCCAGTGCTTTGATGAGGCTATGGCCAAGAAGAATGAGTGAGCAGGACCAGCACCTTGGCATCCACCTATCCAGACTTGGGGGGCAATGAGGTTAGGAGAGGAGGACAAGGCATAGGGGAGCCAGGGCCTGAAAAGACCAGCTGCTAGCAGCAGCGCCTCTGCAAGAGGCATCTTAAATGGGCTGAGCCCTCCTTCCCATCACCATCCATTAGGGGACCCTGGACTCTAAGCAAGAACAAGGGCCTGCTTGTCATTATAGAAAGGACCTTAAAGGCCATCTAGTCTCCCCTATCCTCTCGTTTTGCAAAAGAGGAAACTGAGGTCCAGGAAGATTTAAATGACCTTCCTGAGGTCACATAGTAAGTTTCAAAGGTGAGTCCAGAGGCAGTACTCTCCCTCTTAGGGCATACTACCTTTTTTGCTCTAAGTCTAGCTGCCTTTTTGCCTCAGAGTACCCTCACGTTTTCCCATCACAGAAGTGCCTACAATGGATTCTCTGGTGATCATACACATTTTATATGTCACTTTGAGATAGGGGTAGCACAAACCTCCTCAGGAAGGTGCCCAGCTCCTTCAGGGCCATGCTGTATATTCTATCCTGCAAAGAAGTGCTGATCACAGCTGTCACACGGATATTTTCATCTAGGATCTGGGGGAAAGGACCAGGGCACACTGTTAGCCAGAACCTCCCAGCACAAATACCCATCATTTCCCCCTACTTTAAATAATGCTCTTCACCCCTTTCCCCCAATATTCCTCCCCCACCTTTGACAGCCACCCATTCACCTGAAGAACAACCGAAGGCAGGGAAGAATGATAGAAGCCTTCAGGGTCAATGTCAGGTTTCTGTTCTCGCAACCATTCAGCCACCTCTCCATCCAGGGCCTTCTGCAGCCACTCTGCTATGCTTAACTGGGGTAGGGATAGGTGGGAGGAAACGCATAAACAGAGAAAAGACCTAGGGGATAGTTAGGGAGCTCAGTGGATAGAGTACTAGTCCTGGAGTCCAGAGTCCAGATTTGAACCTCAGTTCAAATCCACTCTTCAAGACACTTATTAGCTGTGTGACCCAGGGCTAGACACTTAACCTGATTGCCTCCTCCTTCCCACCCCACCCTCCAGAAAACAAAAACAAAAGACACTGGAAGAAGCAGTGCAATAAAGAAGATTCAGGATAGACATATACATCCACCCCCACACACATATCCACCCCTTCTGTGAAGAAGCAATATCCCCAGAAGAGACCAGCCCAACTTCCTAAGAATTAGCACATCTGAGCAAAGTGAGCTCTCATGAAGTGGAATGGACTGTCCGGAGGGGTTCCCCCTCACTGGAGGTCTTCAAAGTAGAGGCAAGCTGACCGCCTAGCCACGAGATCTGCAGGATTTCTCTTCAGGGAGAAATTGCACTTGTCAATGGTGTACAATAGAAATGGGGACCACTAAAACCATATACAAGTATGCCTGTGGCAGCATTTTAACTTAGAAAACCACAAACTAAAACTAGATTTTTTGTGAAAATATTTCCCGATGACATTTTCATGTGATTCTCAACACACTCGGGAGTGTCTGGGGAGTGTCTGGGGAGTGTGCACGCTACTCAGGGTATGTGGTTGACATCTCTGACCCAGATGGTCCTAAAGATCCTTCCTCATGGTCAGATACTGGGAACTTGTTTAGGGATGGCCAGCTTCCAGAGCTGGAAAATCATCTAGGCCAACCCTCTCCTTTTACAGAAAAAAATGAGTTTCCTCTCATTGCCTAATCTAGCTGAATTATCTGTGCGTCTTTTCCAAAAAGACAGGGTGGCATTTTTCTAAAGCATTTCACCAGCCCTCACAGAAGACCAAGAAAATATGTAGAGACAGCCAGTCCTGGCTGGTTAGAGAAAGAAGAATGGGCCCTATGGGATGGAACCTGTACGTGTCTTTCTTGCCTGAACCCCTGTTTCTTCGCATCCTTACCTTCAGTTTTTCTGTGTATGTTTTCTCCAGCAGGTCCACAGCCTCTGGGGACAGCAAAGGTTCTAGCTCAGAGATGTCAGCCTCAGGACTGAGGTCAGGATGACCCATCATATCAGGCCTGAGGGAAAGCATAGGATTTATACTGTGAAAAACTAGGGTTCCTTCCATTCTCAGCTCAGCCTCCTTGGATTTGTCCTGCCCACCCTCAATGTCGTCTTCTCCATCCTCAGCCTGGCACTGACCCTGGGTAGATATGCAGGGCCCAGTGCAACAAAGTGAAGATGTCCTGGGTGCCCAGGTCCTCAGAGTCCAGAAGCCGCTGCAGGTGCTGGCAGAGGCCTAGGTGCAAGGTGTGGGCCCACAGCTTCACGATCCCATATTCTCCAGGGCAGCAAGGGGCTACAAGGGCCTCAGCCAGGGCCAGTTCAGCAGGCAGAGCTTCTCGAAGAGCTGCCAGGTGTCCTGCCAGGCCTGAAGGGGTGGGAGCTGGTGCCTCAAAATAGGCTTCCTCCAGGGCCCTCTGAAGGGCCCCCAGGCAGCGCTGGCGCCAGGCTCTGGGCCGCCCGGGGGATGGTGACTGTAGCTGAGCATCCCTCTCCTCCTCAAACTCTGCCACTCGCACTGCAGCGACTAGCAGGGCTGGGTCATCTCGTGCCAGCTGCCGAGCGGAGCCCACCACCTTCCCCACAGCGAGGCCCAGCTCCTCCCCCAGAGGAGCCAAGCCCTCAAAGAGGGCCAGCTCTGGTCCCCCCATGGGCTCTAACACCTCATCCCGCAACTGTTCCAGCTCCCGTAGCACCTCATAGGCCTCCAGAAATCGATTGCCCTTGATCAGGGCCTGGGTTCTGGCCACGGCCTCAGGTACTGTGGAAAGAAGGAAAAGTAGGAGATGGGGAATTAGTCCCAAAGGAGCCTAGAAATATTGACTCAGGTGAGCTCCCAAGGGAATCTCTTCTTAATCCAATGAGCCTGGGCAGAATGAGCCTACTCACCAGCCAAGAGCTGGGGCAGTAGGAGTGTCACGGCCTGCAGCTGTCCGTGCTGATCGGCCAGCTCCCGGAGAGGTTGTAGGTTGTGGGCAGCCTCAGCCTGGCTCCTGAGGGCCCCCTGGGCCTCTGCCAGGGCTTCCCGAGCCTCCTGGACCTCCTTCAGGGCCAGGCCCAGCTGTTCAAGGCCTGTCTGCACACTTTCCAAGTATGACTGCACAGTAGACTGTGGGGAGAGAGCTTGGGGAGGTCAGTGGCAGGTCTCACTCGCAGTGGAGGGGATAGAGAAGGTCCCTCAGAGCATGATCTTAATATGGGCAGAATGGGAAAGCTGGCCCAGGGATGGACTATGACTTTTAGGGAGCCCGCCTCATACCTCTCCCTGGCCCCACCTTGATTCGGGACTCAATGGAGCACATTCTCTGGGCTTCCCGGCTTCGGTATCGGTCCAGCCTGGTCAGCTGCTTAGGGCTGTAGAAGATGCCTGAGGCCCACTTCAGAGCTGCCCCTCTGGCCAACCTTTCTGCCTTCTCTAGCTCTGGCCACTCCGAGTCTGCTTGGGTGGATGGGGGTGGGGTGGGGAATGCAGGAAGGGGATTCAGCCACAGCTGTTTCCCACTCCCTTGTTCCTGACAGGAAGTCACTGAAGCTGGGATCCCAGAAGCTAGGCCCCAGACTGGTCAGCTTGACTCCTGGAACCACTCTGGATTAGTAGGACTTTATAAGTCTTTAAATGCCATCTTGTTATGGACCACAAAGGGGGACATCAAAGTATATTTAGGGCTAAAAGGTCATTTAAATCAAAGATGAGAACTGAGTTCCTGAGAGGTCACATAAGTTACTTGTCCAAGAACACATAGCTAGTAAGTAGTATGGCCTACAGAAACCTTGGCTCTCCAGTTCCAGACCCCGTTGTTCTTCCACTGTACTTTGGTACCTCGATTGGGTAGTAAGTGGCTGATTGCCTGTCCCTGAGAAAACAATCCGACGGCACCCTCTCTACTCCCCACCAAGGCAGTCTCCAAGTCTCTTTGGAATTTCTCTGAGACCATCCACCCCCAACCCAGAGGGGTTGCCCCATTACCTTGCGGGGCTCCAGATTCCTGCTCCTCCTCCATATCCATGCCCATGGCTCAGGCAGCAGTGAAGGAAGAGGGGTGGTAGGCCTGGTATTGGAACTGAGCCTAGATGTTAGGGGATGAGGAGATAGCTTCAGCTTGAATATGGAGGAAGCTCAGCTCAGCTTAAAAGCCAAAGCGGATTCTTCTCCAGGCAGGCTCCTCTGGGGCAGCTTGGTTCCTGCCCAGCCTACTCAGGATATGGGAGGGAGGAGTGTGTGTTGGGGCGGGTGAGGGTGGAGGAGGGACTGAAGGTGAAGGGGTGGGCACTGGAGCTGCTGGGAAATGCCCTGTGGATGATCCATAATGTCTAGATGGATGAGGGCAGTGGGGAAAGCTCCGAGTGCCAGCCTTAGCCTGGGCACCCTCATCATGAAGTAAGCCTTTAGTGTGACATTTGTGTCACCTACAGCTACAGCTACTGTCTACGTCCCCTCCAGGGAAGTGGCGGTATCATAGTCACTTAGCTTGTGTCCTCAAAGTCTGGCTTTCTGACCCCCAACTCATGTCCTAGAGCATCCCCTCTTCCCAAATGGACCCCAGCAGATTTGTGCTGCCCAATCTCACTTTCTTTACTTTATTCTTTTTCCTGGGGATTAGTAGAAGTTAGGGGTATAGGAAATAGCTGGAAGTAAAGAGAGAAAGGGAGAGGAGGGGACAGACATTACTTCTGTCTCCATCCCTCCCTCATATATACTTCCTTTCTCTTCCTGCCTGCTGTAACCATAGCAAAAAAAAAAAAAAAAAAAAACAATTTAGGATTGACTATTCCCCTGCCACTGTGGGGGAGAAAACAGAGAGGGCAGGGCAGAGCCCTCCAGCAGCAGAGGCTGGGCATCATAACAAGTGTTTGGATAAATTCATCGGGACAGAACGTGAGAGAGGATCACACTGTATGGGTGTGACCAAGGGGAGCACCTCTGGCCTCATCCAGCTGCAGGGATGCCCCAAGGGACCAACCCACAGCCCCCTCCTCTTCTACCTGGGCACAGAAGGAGGATGGAGAGGAGAAGAGTTGCTGAAGTTTATCCCCACCCAGGGAAGATTCTTCTTTGCAGTAGTGTCAGTCAACCCCATTACTGAGCACTTAACCACTGTGCCCGCACGGTGCTAATCACTTCGATAAAATGGAAGTTAAAAGAAACAAAAACCTCAGGTAGCCTTCTTCCTAATGGGGGAGACAGCCCGCAAATAACTGCACTGTGAGGGGGAGGGGAGGAGATCCGTGCCCTGTAAGGGGAGGGGAGGAGATCCGTGCCCTGTAAGGGGGAGGAGATCCGTGCCCTGTGAGTGGGGGAGGGGGAGGAGATCCGTGCCCTGTAAGGGGAGGGATCCTGCCCTGTAAGTGGGGAGGGGAGGAGATCCGTGCCCTGTGAGGGGGAGGGGGAGGAGATCCGTGCCCTGTAAGGGGAGGAGGAGGAGATCCGTGCCCTGTAAGGGGAGGGAACCGTGCCCCTGTGAGGGGAGGGGGAGATCCGTGCCCTGTAAGGGGGGGAGGGGGGAGGAGATCCGTGCCCGGTAAGGGGGGGAGGGCGCAGGGCATCACGCCCAGCCCCCCGGCGGGCAGTCTGGGGCCACAGGGCCTGGGGGTGTGGTGAGGGGTCTGGAACCCCGCAGTCAGACGGAGCAGGAAGAGTGCTGGCGTCGGGCTGAGAGGAGAGCGGTCGGGGGTCCCCGGGACTCCGGCCGCGGACCAGACCGGGGAGAGAGCGGGTCACGCGAGTTACAGAAGAGGGGAACTGTACAAGGGCTAAGAAACAAAAGCCCGCGGCTTTCATTACAACAGCCCTGGGAGGCGGGGCTATTAGAATGCCCATTTTGCACACTGGGAAACGGAGGCGGGGCTGGTCGGGGGGCAGTCGGAGCCGGGCGCGGCGCGGGCACGGGGCAGGTGTTTATGAGCGTCCCTGACGGCTCGGCAGCCCCCGGTCCTGCGCCCTATCTCCGGCGGCCTCGAGCGGCCTTGGCCCAGACAGATAAGCTGCGCCCCCCCCCCGGCGCGTCCGAGGCCCGGGCGGGCCCCGCGAGGGCGCCACGTGACGCGGCCCCCGAGCGTCCCGCGCCAGGTCTGCGGGGGGCCCGGCCCGGCTTGTTGTCGCCGGGCTTTTCCCCACGGTCCCTGGGATTCTGCGGCTCCTCGTGGGAGCCGGAACAGCAGACGGTCCCTGAGGGCGCCCGGAGCTTGAAGAGGCCGGTCGGCAGGGGCGCACGCACGCGCGCGCAGGCCTCCAGCTCCGCTGGAACGGAAGCGCGGAGCGAAGTGTCGCGGCGGCCGCCGGCCGGGCACTGGGGAGCGGAAGCGGAAGTGGCGGCGGCAGGCGGCGGGCGCCGGCCTGGCCTGGGCTTAGGGAGGCAGGCTGCCATGGCGGAGTCCGGGCCGCAGGCGCCGCCGCCGCCGCCTCCCGGGACTCCGAGTCGGCACGAGAAGAGCCTGGGGCTGCTCACGACCAAATTCGTGTCGCTCCTGCAGGAGGCCAAGGACGGAGTCCTCGACCTGAAACTGGTGCGCACCCGGCTCCGGAGCGGGGGCCCCGGGGAGCGGCGGGGGCCGGGGATGCACGGGCGGGGCCGCGGGGGCCGCGGGGGCCGGGCACGGGGAGAGGCGGGGGCCGGGGATGCACGGGCTGGGGCCGCGGGGGCCGGGCACGGGGAGAAGCGAGGGCCGGGGACGGGGAGCGGCGGCGGAGACGCCGAGGGGGCGTCGGTGGAAGCAGCGCTCCCCGCCCGTCTCCGCCTCCTGGCTCCCTTCGCGCTGTGCAGAAAGCCCCCCCTGGGCTGCTCACCCGGCTCGGAACGCTGGTCTCCCCGTTAGACCGGGGGCTCTCCGGGGGCAGGGGCCGCCTTGGCTTTGGGGGGCAGCCCCGGTTAGCGCAGTGCCTGGCGCCCAGTCGGAGCTTCCCAAGTGCTCGTTAAGAGAGAAGTCCTTCCACCCGGGAAGGTGGACGCTGGACCAACGGTCAGGGAGGTGGGGGAGGGAGGTCCGAGGGGCTGCAGGAACGGAGCCGGGGCTGGCGACCAGCCTGGGGAGGGGAGCCCCTCCGGAAAGGGGGAAAGCAGGGGAAGGAGGGAGGCCTGGGTCTCTGGAAGGGAAACCCGCTGGACTGAAGCCTGAAGCGGGAGTGTTTCCCAAGGGCCCACCTGTCGGGCACAGGTGCAGAGGCCTCCAGGAGCCGTAGGAGGCTAAGAAGATGCTCTGGGCCGCCCTGAACCTTGGGACACACTGAGGTCTCCTCTTTTCCTCCAATAGGCAGCAGACACCTTGGCAGTGCGGCAGAAGCGGAGAATCTATGACATCACCAATGTCCTGGAAGGGATTGGGCTGATAGAAAAGAAGTCCAAGAACAGTATCCAGTGGAAGTGAGTGGGGGAAGAATTCTCAGAAGAGCGAGGCAGGTGGGGGAGGAGGAGGCGGGTATGCTAGGGGCAGAGGTCATTGGAGGGTAGGTCCCATCTCACTCCTCTCTCCCCACCTGGGGATCGGATATAGGGGTGTGGGACCTGGCTGTAACACGAGGGAAATAGCAGACAAGCTCATCGAGTTGAAGGCTGAAATTGAGGAGCTTCAGCAGCGGGAGCAGGAGCTGGACCAGCACAAGGTGTGGGTCCAGCAGAGCATCCGGAACGTCACTGAGGATGTGCAGAACAACTGATATCCTTCCAGGGCCTCCCTCTCCCTCTTTAATTTTTGTCTGGTTTTTCTCCACGTTCACTGTCCTGGGTTAGACTTGACCAGTTTCCGTTTTGGCTGCTCCTCAGGGCTGACAGAGTGCTTTTCTTAAACAGTCCTGTGGGATCAGTAGTGTAAGAACCATCTGCACCTGAGCTCTGAGAGTTGAGCCACCTTGGGTAAAGCAATACAGCTGTAAGGGTCCTAAGTGGAATTCACTGCTAGGTCAGTGGGGTCAGAGCTGCTAGGCCCAGGGATTAGGAAATCAGCCATTTAGGCTGGGCAAGGAAAGGCAAGGGCTGGTCTCAGTAGTGAAGAGATACAGTCAGGCCGCACCCTGAAGAGTTTTGGGTGTTGGCAAAGAAAGATAGAAAATTGCAGAATAGTTTTTTAAAAGTAGACTAAAAGAATAGTGCCAGTACTAAGGGTTCCTGTTTTCTAGGGCTTTAGGGTTTACAAAATATTTTCCCCACTACAATTCAATGAGGAAAGTAGCATAAGTATTATCTACATTTTACTGAACAAGAAATAGCTCCAGAGAGGGGAAGTGACTTAAAAGCTTTAGCTGGGATTAAAAACCAGGGCTCCTGACTCCAGGGCCATGTGCTTTCTATGACACCATGACTCGGGAACCCCTCAGTTCAAATCTGATGCTGGCTCTCAAGTACTGGTCCCAGAACCAATCTCTTTCCTGTCATTTCCCTTTGGGACGGCTTCTTGTCACTGTCCCTCCTGCTTGGACCCTCTGTGCACTCAGATTAAATTTGTCAGTACTTTCTTAGAGACATCAGGAGATGGTCTGGACATAGCATTTATTCTCATGCTTGTCCCATGTCTGGCTTGAACTGGAGGCAAAGGCAAGGAGCTGGTGTCTTTGCTTTGGGGGATTTGCCCTTTCTGTGGATTTGGCTCTATAGCTGCAGGGTTTCTGAACTTGCCTTCCTTTCAGTACCATGTGGAACTCCAGAGCTGGAAGGAAGGTATAGACATTCTCTCTCATCTGTCTTAGTAGTCTAACCTCACGGCCTCTCTCCCCTCCTGGCAGACCTTTTGGCTCTTCTCCTTAACCCCTGGCACTTTAGCTTATGTGACTCATGAGGATATCTGCAAATGTTTTACGGGTAAGTGAGCAAACCTGGATGGTTGAATGCTCTCTTTTCAACATTCCCTTCCCCCCTCCCTCCATTCACCCAAGCAGAAGTGGAAGGTTTTCAAGGGGAAAGGGTCACTAATGTGGTGACAGATCAGAGGACTGATCTGGCAGCTGTGGCAACTTTGTGGTCTGCAGTTCAGAATGTGGTGATCTGGCAGAGGTGGTAGGGCTGGGACTAGGGGGTGGAGGCTTGCTACTCTTGCCTAAGTAAGTTCCTCTTTGTTCTGCCTAGGGGAAGGAACTGGGAGGTTGGTCTTGAGTTTCTGGGGATTCCCATTTATTGGACACCCCATGCCCTGACTTCCAACCAGTTGCTCATGAGAACTGTGACATGTCTGTGAGCAGGGTAGGTGTTGTGGGTGGCTGGAGCTTGGAGAAAGCTGAAGCGACCTATATTCTTCCATGGTGATACCGTGACCTGCCTAAGAGAAGTCATTGTTCTCCACAGAGCCTGGTGGTCACTGTGAGCACCTGCCAGGTAATGGGTGACTGAGGAGGAGTGTCTGTCAGAAGGAGGTTGTTGCTAGTCGGTGCATTTATAGCTCAGGTTCTATGGGGGAAAACACTACCTGTGGTTTCCCTTCATCAGTAGAACAGAGCCAGAAAGGACATTAAATACTGAAATTGAAGAGGAAGTTATCTAGCCCTACCTCATTTTATAGATGAATAAAATGAAGCCCAATGTTAATCATAATGGTGGATATTTACGTAAGACTTTACAAATATTTCATTTTACTCTTATAACAATCCTGGGAGGAAACTGAAGCAGAGATTAAGTGACTTGCTTAGAGTCATACAGCCAGGAGTGTCCAAGGCCAGATTTGAAACATAGGTCTGACTCCAGTGCAACACCGAGCTTGTATCTGCAGCACAGGAACTGATTTGCTTTAAGGTCATGTTTCAACTTAATGGCAGGGCAGACACAGGATTTAAAACTAGGCCCCTTCACCTTCCAATTTATTGTTTTCATTATGCCGTGCCATTTGTGATAGAGGATGACTGTAGCTTAGTCAGGACAAATTGAATGAAAGTTGAGGCATGTGGGAAAGAGAAAGTGAAATCTTGACCTCAATGCTGTTGGACCTGCAGGGGTTTGGGGCCTAGGAGTTGGACCTTGACCTTGGCTGTATCTGCTTGGTGAGCAGCGTGTTAAAGTATTTGATAAGGAAGCAGTCTCCAGTAAAGAGCCAGAGCTGGGAGGTCTTCTGACTTTCTCACTGTTTCCCTATCATTTATTCTCAGTGTGATTTTATCCCTTTGTCATCTGTGTACAGAAGGGCCTTCTTTGCAGAGTTGGAGTGAGTTTGAAGAGGCAGTTGGCTCTCTGACTTGGTGTGGTCTGAATCTCAGTATATAGGGATTCCTGGCCACAAGAGGCAGAGGGTGAAGGCTTTGTTTTCTTCTGCCAGGAGTGATGTATTGTCTGTCTTAGGGATTGAAGTGGTTCGTTTAGCTTTGGCTTATCCAGATTGATTGGGTTTCTGGGCAGGGCTAGGCCCTTTCTTCTCACATTCTGAGGGCCAGCATTTGAAGTTCCAGGCAATACAAAATGAAAGCTTATACCCAGGTAGGAACTTGGGGAAAACAGAACCAGAAGTGCATCAGAAACTTGTGGAACTTCCTGGGGAGATCTTCATCCTTGATTCAGGATTTGTGTTGTTCATCGTTCTTGGGACCCTTTTCTTGAAGAGACTGAGACAGTCCAGCCCTCCCCCAAAGGAAGCTGGATTGATTTTGGTGGGCTGAGGTAGAAACAGAGGGTTCAAAGTCCCCCATAGCATATCTACCTGCTGTGGCTTTATCCCCTTGTCTGCCCTCAGCCTTTGCAGACAGAGGTCCTGTTCTCAACTACAACTTGCTATCTGTGTTCCAGGGGACACTCTGTTGGCTATTCGGGCCCCATCAGGTACCAGCCTGGAAGTGCCAGTCCCTGAGGTGGGTGCATTTTGGAGAGAGGTGACAGGCATAGGCTGCAGAGAGCAGCAGCTGCTAAGGCTGATAAGTCAGGAATAGGGTGGGTGGAGCAGGGGAGGGCATGGAGAGAGAACTGACATCTGGAGAGACCCTGGTGGCAGAAGGGAGGCTGGCTGAAAGGGGGTTCCTGAGCTTTGACACGTGAGGCAGAGGCTCTCCTCTTGGCCAGGCTCTTCTCTCCAGTTGCCCTTGCTGTCAGCTCTGAGCCAAGTTCTTTGGCTCCCTAGGGCCTAAATGGGCAGAAGAAGTATCAGATCCACTTGAGGAGTACAAGTGGCCCCATCGACGTGCTGCTGGTGAACAAGGACGCATGGAGCTCTCCCCCCGTGGTGGTCCCTGTGCCTCCTCCTGAGGATCTCCTTCAGTGCCAGGCAGCCATTCCTTCCCCTCCACAGCCAAGACCAGCGCCCTCTCAACACCAGGAGACCTCAATCCCCAGCAGCCCCCGTCCCTCCACTCCAACCAGCACCCAGGACCAGAGTGCCGTTGGGCAGCCAGCAGCCAGCCCAGGTAAGAGAGACTAGAGGGAGGGAGGAGCCTGTACTGGGTTAGACAGGATAGAAGGATAGAAGGTCAGCTCACATGAGACTTGGAGCCTCTGTTTGCATCAGGTGATAAACTTTGGGTCCAGCCTCCACCCCAGGCAGAATTCTCCTGACAGCAGGGATTCTTGCCTATGTTGTGTGTGACCTGGATTCCTTTGGAGGTAGTCTAGGGGGATCCATAAGCCTTATATTGGAATCAAGATTTTAGGATGTAAAATAATACATGTGATTAATAAGGAAACCACTTAGATTGAAATCCAGTTAGCAAAATATTTTTAAAATATTTTATTTTTTCCCCAATTATGTGTTATCAAAATATAAAAAAAAGAAAAAAGAAAGAAAAGCATATTCACATTCCTGGTTCTTAACCAGGGGAGCAGAAGTTCCCCAAGCCCCCTGGGGCTGGGGGAAACTTCCATTGTTCAGAGATCATCTGAAGCAGCCCATTTGTACTCTGAACAATCCATGAGGATTAGAAGTTCTTCCTTGTAAGTCTTCTACACCTCATGATGGAATCACCACATTGAATGAGCCCGACCCTTCTGAGGTAATCCTGTAGACATTCAAAGGCAAGAATTGTGCCCTCTCTTTTCTAAACTTGGTAAGTTCATCAAGCTCAGCTCCTCCAGGTCATCCTGCAGTGGCCTCGTTCCAAGGTCCCTCAGCTGGCTGTGCTCCTGTGGCCAAACTGTGACTTGAGCTAAGGCCATCCTTCCTGACACGATGTCTAGCCCTGAAATCAGGACTTGGGGGGGATTCACTGCTTCTAGGCTCCTCTCAGCATGCCCTCCCAATGGGGATCGTTAACTTGCATACCTGATTTTTGGAAACTCAATGCAGCATTTTTTCCTTATCCTATTAATATCCATGTTAATACAAAGTCCTTTGTTTTCAGAGACTTTAGTACTTCTCTTGTTCTGGAAACTGTTATCAATAATGAAAGAGCTTCCAGGGCCACCCCCTTTCTGACCCGTACCATTGACCCCAACCTCCCTGAGATTTAGCTTCTTTCTAGATTCTCAGTTGTATTTCCTTGGTTTTTACACTGGGAAGGAGCTAGGGGCTGAATCAGCCTGGTGGAGGAAACTTGGGGACTCCTCGCTTTGAGGATGTATTACCCTATGGCTTAACCTTTGGGGTGGCACATTGGGGGTATAGTTGCAGGAAGCAGCAGCAGCCCTGGGACCGACAGCAAGGATGCCGGTGTCCTCGGTACCCTCGGCGCTGCGTCCACTGCTGCACTGGACACCCAGCCACTCCAGTCCTCGGCCTCACTGGACAGCAGCTCCATCTTGCCCAACCCTTCTACCTCTTTTGAGCCAATCAAGCCGGATCCTACAGGCAGTGAGTATTTGCTTGGCCAAGTATGGGGAGAGCAGTGGCTCATTGTGTCTCCTGCTTCTTCCACTCTCCTAGTGAGAGACGGCAGAGCAGAAAGAGCCATCTGGGCCGATCTAGTCCAGCTTCTTCATTGGATAGAAGAAGAAACCGAGGCTCATGGAATGAAGTGAACGTGCATTATGGCAGAGCCAGAGCGAAGCCTTCTTCCTGATGTCTGTCACTGTTGTCCCTATGTAAATCTTGTCTTTGGTACTCGGGCGGAAGAAAGGGGCATAAGATCCTCAAAACCCCTTCCTCCTGATGGCCCAGGAGGCTTCTTCAGGGGTCCTAGAAAGGTGTTCTTTTATAGTCTGAGCAGCAGAGCCTCAGACTGGGCCAGTCACAGTGCTGACAGAGCACCTCCTGCACAGTGACAGTTTGCACCCTTCACATTCATTTCCTCCTCTAATTCTCCAGCATCTCAGTAATGTCAGCAGGGGAGATAGGCTTTCCTTCCCATTGCAGAGATGAGGAAACAGGTTTGGTGACTCGAGTCAGTGCACTCAGAACCACACTAGACTCCAGGCCTACAGCCGATCTTCAGACCTTACTACGTGGGGAGCCCTGTGCTCAGTGCCAGGAGAACACCATAAAGCTATTCTTAGGCTCGCTCCCTGCCTGCAGGGTCTTACAGTCTAGGGTGGGAATGAAACATCAGCTCCATGACACAGTGTAGCTTGTTGGAGGGGTGCAGAACAAAAATGCTGTGTGAGATCCTGACCAAACACGTCCCAGAAGGGGGACAGACAGGGAAGACATCCGGACCTAGGGAGGAACTGTGAGGAATAGGGCAGGAGAACAAGCTCGTACGGGGGTCTGTGTGTATCTCTGCACTGGGGATGTGGGGGTGGGGGGAGGCGGCATTGAGAATAGAGGGACCCCAGGGTTCTTTTTCCCTCCTGCCCCTTTCCTCCCAGGTCTTAGTTTTCGAGTTGTTCAGGTGAGCTACACTCCTTAGAGAAAGAAGTGGTCAGGACTGGAACTAGAGTCAGCCTTGAATTTATGTAGACCCTTTGATGGCTCTTTACTGGTGGTTTTGAGATACATCAGCAATAGTGTGGCTTGGGGGAAGGAGGAAAGGTGGCAGCAGCTGGTCCTCCTGGTGGTCTGGGAGGAGGTGGGATAGAACAGCAACCCCAGGCCCACAGGTCCCTTGGTGGTAGGGAGGTGCCAGGGGTTGGTGGGATGTGGGTGTGAAGGTCCTGACTCTGGCTTTTATTTCAGTACTGGAACTCCCCAAAGAGCTGTCGGAAATGTTCGATCCCACGAGAGGTAGGGGCCCCAGCCAGACTGCACCATTCTCCCGGCGCTCTGATCGCCCCCTCTTGGGATGTCGCCTGTGCTGCTGGGACGGAGTGGGTGGGGTGGCGTGCTTGGACCCCGGGTGGGCCTGGGTTTCAGTCCTGCCTCAGACACTTGGCTAGCTCACTGATCGCTCTTTCTCATCTGTGAACTGAGGGAGTGAAAGTCCCTGTGAGTGCTAAGGCTGTGATTCTCTGGCCCGATGGGGGCGGTCTAGCCTCTCTGAGGAGGGGGGAAGCATTTCAGTAAGACCCGAGGGGGCCTTGGACGACCGAAACGGCAGCCGCCTACCCAGACTAGGGAGCCTTCCCAGAGCTGCCTCCTCTCTCTCCAGTTCTGGGCCAGACTCCGCTCCTTTTGGCTTATTGGGCTTGTCTGAGCCTAACTGCCTTTCCAGCCAGCTGGCTGACAGAAGGGGATCTCGGGGAAAATAAAGGAAGTAAAGCCTGTGGGTCAGAGGCCCTGGGAACAGGGACTCTCGTCTCCAAGATTGCCCACATTCCCAGAGCCTCCCCTATCCCGGCCACCCCTCTCCCTGCTCCCCTGTGGCTCTGGTTCCTCCTGCTCCCAATAAGACTTCCGAAGCAGGAGCAGGAGTGTGTACCAAAAGCCTTTTCCCCTTCCAGAGTGCATGAATTCCGGGCTGCTGGAGGAGTTGATGTCCTCAGAAGGTGGGTAGCCTGGTGGGGGTGGGGCAGGGCTCTGGCCAGTCCCCCCTATGCCTGCCGGCCCAGGGAGTGGGCAGCCAGACCCCGGGCCCAAACTGGGCCTGAGCTGCTTTCTCTCCTGCAGTGTTTGCCCCTCTGCTCCGCCTCTCTCCTCCCCCCGGAGACCACGACTACATCTACAACCTGGATGAAAGCGAAGGCGTCTGTGACCTCTTTGATGTGCCAGTCCTCAACCTCTGACTGCGGCCACCCCTGGGGCCGTGTGCAGACAAGACTGTTTGATGACTCGGGGTTGCTTTGGTCTTCCCTTCTCCCCTCTTGCCCACTGTACAGAGGATTGCTGCGGATACACTGACCGCCAGGCCCGTACAATCCCCTCTCTCCAAATTGCACAGTTGGGGTCAGAGGTTTTTTCCTCTGGCCAGCTTATCCATCCACCCTTCAAAAAGGGGAGAGGGGACTCTTTCCCCCTAATGTCTTTATTCTCTGTCAACAGGCAGCCAAAGCATTTGCCACGTGCCTCTCTTCCTAGGGCCAGAACCCTCGTCTCCCCCCACCTTCTTTTGCACCCCAGACATCGTCTTAGAACTCAGGCCCTCTGCCCCAGAGTAATACAGTACCTTAGTCCCCATCACCAAGGCTACCCTAGAGACCCTGCCCCTCTCTCTCCTTTTGCTGTCCATGCGCCTCCCCCCAGGACCCCAAAGGCCAAGCCCAGGGCCAGGGCGAGGACACAAGGCCGTGTGTAACAAACCAACCACACACAGCCCATCTCCGGAGTCTGAAGCAGGCTCCCCCGGAGTCCCGCACACTTGTAGCAAGCCAAGCCACACTGTCCCCTTGCCAACAACACCTCCTTCACCCACATGTCCTACTTGCTGCTCGGATCGAAATAGGTTCATGAGACAGGCCCAGTGACTCCCTAAACTGGATGGATCCTCATCCCTGAGCCCCCACCTGGGGGCTCCCCCTCTAGTCCGGGGCTGCAAGGAGGCCCGCCTCACCCGGGACATGTACTACCCCTTGCCTCCAGTTAGAAAGTGTTTGGAAAGAGATTTAGAGAGATTTACAGGAATGAACAGATTCCTATATAAAGATTATTTTTATACTTTTTGCAGTGTAAGGAAATTGCCTGTAATATTTGTACAGTGTCTGAATGAATAAAAACCATGCCGAAGGCTGTCGTGATCCCTCATTTCAACCCCGCCGGGAAACGGAGGCCCGGGAATTGTGCCCGATGGACACAGCTGTGCTTACGGTGCGGGTGGGGGGTTGGAGGGAGAAAGGCGGAGCGGGGTTGGAGAGCCTCCTTGCCCTGGCCCCGCCAACAAACTTTATCCCTTGGAACTTTGTGCTACGGAAAGGAGCTCGGCTTTCCACCTGGGTGCCCTGCGATCGGCTAGTCTTCCCATTCCTTCCCGGGACCCGGAGCCTCCGCCTTCACCGGTCGGGGCTGGGGGCGGGGCGGGGCCGGGGCCAGCCCAGCCCAGCCCAACCCAGGAGCTCTCCTGTACCCTGTGCGTCCCACCCCCGAGACTCCAACCCGGAACTACGGGGCGCTCCCCAGGGAAGGACGCGGCGGCCGGGCCGGGTGAGTGCTGGCAGCCCCCGGGCCGGACCTCGGGCGGGCCCCCCAGCTCAGCCCCCGCTGGCCGTGGATCCGACCGGGCGGGGGCGGGGGCGGGGGCGGGGCCGGGCAGGACGGGACCGACCAGACCTGTCCTGGCCCGTCTCAGGAATGCGCCCGGCCCCGCCCGGCTGACCCCCTTCCTCCGTGGTCCGGCAGGCCGCTGAGCCGGCGTGGGGGTCATGGCCCCGCCTAAGAACGTGGTCAAGATCGCTATCCAGATGCCGGGGGCCATCCCGCAGCTCATCGAGCTGGACCAGGTAACCGACTCCACACCTGGGCCAGACTCGGGTCCCGGACACGCCCCACATGCCTCCCTTCCCCCACCCCCATCGTGTCCTTGCTGCCCCGAGCCCCGGCACTCGCGAGCCGTAGGGCCACAGGCCTTGCGGACGGGAGCCCCCCTGGAGACCATCTGGCTGGAGCCGCTGAAGCCCAGAGCGGTTCCACATGCCCATTGCCCCCCGGCTCTTCCATCCTCGCTCAGCCCGGCTCGTGCTCTCGGTCTGCACCCGGCCGTTCTCGGCGGCGCTGACCACTAGCCCTCCAGCGCGTGGCCAGGGTGGGTGACCCACTGCCGCATCCCCTCCCCTGCAGGCCAAGCCCCTGGCGGCGGTGCTGAAGGAGGTCTGCAACTTGTGAGTTCCTGCCTCTGGGTGGGGCGGCGGGGAGGGCCGCTGGCTCGGGGGGATGGAGGGGGTGGGTGGCGGATCGGAGGCTGAGGGCGGCTCCCTCCCGGCAGCTGGAACTTGAACGACCCCGAGCACTACGCCCTGCAGTACGCGGACGGCCATCGGAAGTACATCACCGAGAGCGTGAGCCCTGCCCCGACCCCTGCTCCCCAGTGGCCTCACTGTCTGCCCCGACCCCTGCTCCCCAGTGGCCTCACTGTCTGCCCCGACCCCTGCTCCCCAGTGGCCTCACTGTCTGCCCCGACCCCTGCTCCCCAGTGGCCTCACTGTCCTCTCGGCAGCCTGCTGAGGCCGCCGGGAGCCTCCGCACTGACCGACAGTCCTCAGGAACCGGCTGTGACTCACACCTGCCTCCCCGCCCTCACCTCAGCGCCTCCCCGAGCGCTCCTTTACCGACCTCGGCCCCCACCGGCGCCGCCGGCGTCTCCCGAACTTCTGGACTGGCCCGATCCCTGACCCCTCACTGACAGCCCATTCTTGGCCTCCGCTCCGTCATTTAAAGCATCTTCCCACCTTTTTTGGTCTCTTCCAGAACCGATCGGAAATCAAGAATGGGAGCATACTTTCCCTCAGCATTGCGCCGGTACAGACTCCCCATCCCCGTTCCCAAGCCACCTTTGTCAGCCAGCTCGAGCCCCTGACTCGCCTTCTCCGGGCTAGCCCTTGGGTCTTGGAATGGCTCCCCTTCCCCAGGCTGCGCCCGGGCTCTCCCAGTCAGGGCTCCCCCTCTCCTTGCCCAGGACAAAGAGGCGGAGAGACTTCTGAACGCGCTGCAGAGTGGGAACCGGGAAGTGAAGAGGGAGGCTCTGAGCCGCCTGGCCCTGCTGGCTCCTGATCTCACCTTTGCCGGAGAAGTCATCAACCGAGACGGGCTTCAGCGCCTGGGGGCCATCATCGAGGACGGGGATGAGTGAGTGCGGGACGGGAGCCCTGGCCAGACTAGCCCCTGCCCGGTCACTTCCCCTCCAACCAAGGACCGCAGGGTCCCTCAGTATTCCCCGAGTTTGTGAGATTGGAGTTCTCTTCATCTGTGGGACACTGCACCTTGCTTCTCCTACTCAGTAGCTGGGTGAGCTCAGGCAGGGTTTTTTCTCCCTCTGGGCTCAGTTTTTTTCCAGTGAAAAAATGAATCTCAGAAATCTCAAGTTGGAAGGAGCATGAGATTTCCCTGTGCCCTGCCTAACAGGTGGACATTCAGCCCTCACTCCTGACTACTCCTTCCTAAGGCAGCTCGCTCCAAGTGTGGTTCTTTCCTCTGATAATTAATTGTTAGGCTTCCTTTCCTTATGTCAAGTCTGGGATTTGACAGCTCCCATCCATTGCTTTTTTCTGCCTTCTGATGTAGCGAGAAGCTCTTTCATTCTCAAAGACAGCATGTCCCCTTAATTTTTCTCTTTCCCAATCTCAGTTCCTTCAACCAAACCTTCTTTGGCCGGAGGCCCTTCAACTTTGGACGCTGTCCAGTTCATTAAATCAGTGCCCTTTCTGAAGTTTAGAACAGAGCCTGACCTGGACACAAGACAGCAGGATTTAAACCTTCCTAAGTCTTAAGCATATTGCCTGTTTAAATATTGTCTTGTTGACATCTTCTGTCTTTATATAACCTTAGTTTTGGAATGTGTTCTCTTCCCCCTTCCACTCTAGAGCGATTCTGTCACTACAAAAAGAATTTAAAAGAGGGAGGGAAACTATCCAAATTTGAATGTGAGAGGATGTGCGATGTCTCCTAACCATTTGCCAGCCCACCTCTACAAAAAAAGGGAGGGTGATACGTTTTTCTTATGTCATCTTCCAGATAAGTTTGGTCATTAGAATTATATGGCATTCAGTTTCATTTTTTTTTTTTTTTGCTATTCTCTCATTTATAGTTTTGTGTTCATTATTTTTACTCTTTACTCCGTTGTATCATGTCTTCCTATGCTTTTCTGCATTGATATGCCCTGGTTGAGCCATGGCCATTTGATAGAATGTCTCTCTTGATGCCATCTAAAATCTCATGAGCTTTTTTGTCTACTAAAACTCTTACATCTTTTTCATATGAACTGTTATCTCATCATTGTCCCTTCTTGCCCTCTCCCCTGAGTCACACTGACCAAGGTGTTGTTTTTAAACCATGTGTACGTCTGCCCTGGATCTGTGAGTTCCTCCATGGATTGCCATCAACTCATCTCTGACTTAATGGTCTTAGAGATTTCCTGGGACATTTCGAGGTTTGAGTGATTTGCCTATGTGACCACATAGTCTGCCGAGTTCAAGATTTTCTGGACTACAAAACCCAGCTTCCGTCTGCTTTACTGCCTTTCACCACTTATCCCTGTTAATGTGGATTTTATTACACTAAGAGGCAGCTAAGCTGCACAGTGGTTAGAGCACTGGGCCTAGGGTCAGGCCCTCCTGAGTTCACACCTTGCCTTGGATTCTAGCTCTGTGATCCTGGACAAGCCACTTTGTGTGCTTTAGTTTCCTCAACTGTCAAATGGGGGTAATAATAGCAACTACCTTGCAGAATTGTTAGGATTGAGTAAGTTAATATTTGCAAAAAAGAGCTTAGTTCAGAACCTGGAACAAATTAAGCTTCTTCCATTCTGCTTCCCTGCATCTGGACCAAGTTTTAGTGGGTCCAGAATCTTCAAAGTTCCTCATTCTGCCAACCCACATGTTACACCAAGATTTGATAAGGATGTCACTTCTGACTTTATCCAAGCGACTGGGAAAGATGACAAAGAGCAGAGTAGATGCCTGTGGAACTCCACTAGAGACTTCTTTCCAAGGGAATATCAGACGGCTGACGAGCACTCTTGTGGCCAGCTATTCCGCAAATTCTGAACCCATCTGTTGTCTGGACTCTCATACCCTCCCTTTCCCTAGAATGCCAGAAAAAAACTTTGTCAAGTGCTTTGCTAAAACAACATCTGAAGTTATCGCCCTGATTTAATTAACTCTGTCCCTCAAAATAAAGGAAACGAGATGCATCTGGAAAGACCTGTTTCTTGGTGCTCAAGCTGGCTTTTTGTGACCACTGTACCCTTTTCTAAAAGCTCACCCACCAGCCTTCCCTTCACATAACTCTTGAATTTTGCTAAGAATCAAAGCCCAGGAGTTTAGTCTGTGGACTCCACTCTCTTTTCAGCACTTTTACCCTTCTTCAGTCTGGTTGATGATCCTCAGACATCAGGGCCTCACAAAGAGCAGCTTTGTGTTCTTTGGCTAATCTGTTTCCCTGCTTATCTGGGATCCCTAGAAACCATTTTTGTTTTCTCCTTTGTGATCCAAAGGTCATTCTCGGAACAAGCCATAGTCAAATAAGGGATGGGTAGTTCTACCTTCTCCTTGTTGCCAATTATCATGATTCCATCCACCTGGAGAAGAGATTTTTTTTTTTTTCCCCCTGTGATCCTCCTCTTTTCAGTTAAACGGAGAAGGCCCTGAGGTTGAGATAGCAGGCTTTAGTGGAAAGTCCCAGCCCCTCATTAAACTATATGATCTTGGGGGTGTCTCTTCTGGGCTTCAGCTTTCTGATTTGTAAAAGGAGAGAACTGGAGTAGACGCCTGTGATTTTCCTTGTTTTCCCCCCTAGTCTAGGAGAGGTCCTGGCCCACGGGCTGAGGGCCTTCTCGGAGCTCATGGAGCATGGCGTGGTATCTTGGGAAACACTCAGCTGCAACTTTGTCAAGAAGGTGGGGACATGAGAGGGCAAAGGTCGGGTGGGGGGGAATAAGGAGACAGAGGGGTGGGCGGCTGGGATATCTCGCAGTTCAGAGCTGACTTTATTCCCTGACCCTCAGGTGGTATCTTATGTCAACATGAACCTGATGGATGCCTCCGTGCCACAGCTGGCCCTGGGCCTTCTGGAGAGCTTGGCCCTCAGCAGCCCCCCCCTGGGCCAGCTGGTGAAGCAGGAAGTGCCCCTGGAAAGGCTGCTGGTGCATCTACAAGTGTAAGGGTCCCGGGCAGAGTACCGGAACGAGGCTGGGGGGCTGGCGGCTTGGGGGTCCAGATTCCAGTTGATGCCTTCCTTGGTCTCCTCTGCTGCCAGGCTGAACCAGCCGTTACAGACCAAAGCCATGGCCTTGCTTACTGCTCTGCTGCAGAACGCCAGCTTTGCCGATCGACAGGTGAGGGCGAGGCTGTGGGGGATGCGGAGGAAGCTGGGGAGCAGGGTGGCCGATTCTCCCTGCTCTCATTTCTTCTCTTCCCCTCCCAGATTATGCTGGATTACTTGTGGCGGAAGAACCTCCGTCAGTTCATTTACAAGGTGAGGGCTTGTGGCAGCAGAGAAGGGAGATAAAGAGTGGGGCCTCCCATTAGCAGCTTCCAGAGCTGAAAGCCCTTTAGAGCTTATCTCGTTTGCCTGTCATCATGTTTCACAATGAGAGAGACCAATGATGTTTTATGGCGGCAGGTTCAAACCTCACCCCTGACCCCACACGCAGCCTGCTTCCTGCTGCTCCAAGCTCCTTCTCTGATCATTGTTGGCTGAAGAGTGCCAAGGGACCCGAGGGTGTGGACACCCAGCTTTATGCGACATCCAGAGTCCCCCCCGCCGGTGGCATTGCAGCCGCTGCTAGAACCGGCAGATCGAGGGGAACCCGTCCCCTCTGTGTTGACCAGTCTTGGTCCCAGTACCATCCCAGTACGACTCTTCCATTTCTTTTTTTCCTCCCTCTCTCTCAAGGCAGCACGATGGCTCAGTGAGTGGATAAAGCACCAGGCCTGAAATCTGGAAGATTTGAGTTCAGTTCTTCTTCGCTGTAGGGCCCTAGCCAAGTCACTTACTGTCAGTTTCCTCATCTGTAAAATGGGGATAATAGCTCCTATCTCCCAAGGTTGTTGAGGATCCGATGAGCTGAGGATTGTAGAGCTCGGCACATAGGAGGCCCTAAGTACTCCTGCCCACCCTTCTCCCTCTTTCCTTTGGTCCACGACCGGGAGAGGGGGGTCTTAGCGCTTGCTTCTCTCTCTCTCCACCAGAACATTATTCACAGCTCCACCCCGCTTGGGGATGAGATGGCCCATCATCTGTACGTACTACAGGCCCTCATGCTGGGGCTTCTGGAGCCGCGGATGCGCACACCCCTGGACCCTTACAACCAGGTGCCGACATCTGGGAATCTGTCAAAGCCTCGCCCGTGGGTGCTTGCCCTCGTCGGTGGGAGCGAAGGCCAGGGGTGATTTCTTTCTGCCTCCCGTCCTCAGGAGCAGCGGGAGCAGTTGCAGGCCTTGCGCCAAGCGGCCTTCGAGCTGGACGGGGAGTCCCAGGGCAGTGGCCTGAGTGCTGACCGTCGCCGCTCCCTCTGTGCCCGGGAGTTCCGCAAACTCGGTTTCTCTGTGAGTGACCCCTGCTGGCCCCTGCTCTCCCCCGCCCTTGGGGCTGCCTTGCCTTGTCTAGATTCCTTCTCCCATTGAGGTATCTCTGTCCCCTTCTCAGAACAGCAACCCTGCCCAGGACCTGGAGCGGGCCCCCCCAGGGCTGCTGGCCCTTGACAACATGCTCTACTTTTCCAGCCACGCACCCAATGCCTATAGCCGGGTTAGTGATCCCAAGTCCCATTGACTGCCCTTATTCCCTTCTCCCAGTGCCCGCCACCCCCAGATCCACACCTCCTTCCTCCAGTCCTTGGTCCTGTAGAGCTCTCCCCCAGCCCCACTCTCCCACCCCCTTCTCCTTGTGTCCCCGTCCCCTCTGCCCCTGAGCCTCAGCCCTCTCGGGGGATGAGGCTGACCTCCCCTTCTCCGGCCCCACCAGTTTGTGCTGGAGAACAGCAGCCGAGAGGACAAACACGAGTGCCCTTTTGCCCGGAGCAGCATCCAGCTCACTCTGCTGCTGTGTGAGCTGTTGCACATTGGGGAGCCCTGTGAGTCGGCTCCCCCGGCCTCGTTCCTGGTGTTTGTGTTGCCCCTGGGGCGTAGGGAGACAGGGTGGGCAGGATGGTCCCAGTGCAGCTTACCTTGGGGCCCAAGGGTACCCTTTGGGGCACAGGAAGGGGCTCCGGGCCAGCTCTGGCCTTGGGCAATGTAGGCACCCCCGGTGGAGGATCCAGAGGGCGAGGGAGGTCTGGGAGCCTGCTTCAATGGTCTTACTGAGCTCTTCTCCCTCCTTTGCCGCCTCCAAGGTTCTGAGACCGCCCAGGACTTCTCTCCAATGTTCTTTGGGCAAGACAACAGCTTCCAGGAGCTCTTCTGTGTCTGCATCCAGCTGCTCAACAAGACGTGGAAGGAGATGCGGGCCACACAGGAGGACTTTGACAAGGTGAGGAAGGAAACCTGAGGGCTGGGGCTGGGGGCAGTCGTTTGGAAGAAGGGGGTGTGTGGACACTGAGGGGACATTCATTTCCAGGTGATGCAGGTGGTTCGGGAACAACTGACTCGAACCCTGGCATTGAAGCCGACCTCTCTAGAGCTGTTTAGGACCAAGGTGAACGCCCTCAGCTACAGTGAGGTGCTGAGGCTCCGGCAGACAGAGAGGATGCATCAGGAGGGCACCATGGCCAGACCCATTGTGTGAGCCCCCCTGGGGAAGGGGCGGGGGGCCAGCGGTGCCCGGAGCCTCCCCCTCTCAGGCTCCCCCTACTCCAGTCCTTGCCTGAGAAGCCCATCCCTGCCAGTAAGAGCTCATGGGCCACAGCTCGTGGGGCTCAGAAGGGACGTCACTGTGTAGACGTCCGGGGCCTGGACATCTCCAGGCCCCAGAGACGTGAAGAGACCTTCTCGTAGTGGGGGTTCCTTTGGGGGGTCTGGATCTATCTCAGCAAGGAGCTGCCTTTGGAGAGTTATTATGAGAGGCTGGACCCGGGATGGCACATAAATGGTAGTTCCCTCCTTAGAGACAGTGAGCTGTAGAGTCAGAATGTGAACCCAAGCCTTCTCACGTCAAGATTTGCAAGCACTTTCCAAGTGCTGGGAGGGAGAGCAGACTAGGAGCCTGTTTTAGCAGAGAAGCCGGATGTCTGGAGTCAGCGCTGCTGGGATGGGGTCGAATCTCGGACTCGGACCTTTGGCCTCCCACTGTCAGTGCCGCAGTCTGACGTGTCTCCAGCAGCCCCTCGTCCTGGCTTTTTGGTGTCACGGACACCTATGGCCGCAGTCTGGGGAAACCTAGGGACCCCTTCAGAATCACGTTTAAATAATTGAAGGAAAGGCTCAATCTCTAGTAAAAACAGTTATATTTTGTTTCCCATCCACGTTCAGAGATGCCCTGAAGTCTCCCGACAAATTCTTGGGGGTGCCTGTGGACCTCCCGTTAGGAACCCTGCCCTAGACAGTCCTCCGTAGGCTGCCAGCTCCCTGCCCCTCACTCCCATTGTCAGCTCCGTGCCTTGCCCGCCCACAGGGAGCTTCGGGAGAGGCTGAAGCCGGAGCTCTTGGAGCTGATCCGTCAGCAGCGGCTGCTTCGGCTGTGCCAGGGGACGCTTTTCCGTAAGATCAGCAGCCGTCGGCGACAAGGTCAGTGTGTGGGAGCTGGGGGTCAGTATGGGGAGGGGAGGGGGCTCAGCTCAGCTCGTGGAAGAGCTTCCTCACCCCAGCCCTCCTTCCCTCTGTCCCTGCAGACAAAGTCTGGTTCTGCTGTTTGTCCCCGAACCACAAGATGCTGCAGTTTGGGGATGTGGAGGAAGGAGCGGCCCACCCTGCTCCAGAGAGCCTGCCTGACAAGCGTATGGGGGCCCCCATGGGACTGCCCCTCGGGGTTGGGATCCCGAGAGCTCTGGCCCCCAGCTCTCTGCAGCCTCCCCTCCCCTTCCAGGGGGATAACGTCCCTAATCCTCCCTCCCCACAGTCCCTGTGGCCGAGATGAGGGCCCTGCTGCTGGGCAAGGACTGTCCCCACGTTCGGGAGAAAGGCTCCGGGAAACAAAACAAGGTGAGGATGGGCCGGGAGACGGGAGGCAGCGGGGCCTTTGCTGCCTTACGGGATCCCGGCCTCTCCGCTCCTGACTGGGGCGGTGCGGAGGGATCGGGCTGGAACTAGAGAGGCGGCCCTGTGCACAGTGAGGCCCCCGGGCTTGCAGAGGCCGGCAGGTTCACAGCCTCCGCCTGAGTTTTCTCACCTATAGAATGGAGAGGCTGCTTGCCCGGCCGGCCTCCCCGGCTGCTGGGAGGAAGGCGCTTGTGGGCCTTAGAGCAGCAGCAGAAGGGACGGGTCCGTCTGGGGCCCGTCCCCTCCCCCCTCACGGGAGCCCTCTCCCCTTCAGGACGTCTGCGAACTCGCCTTCTCTGTCAGCTACGACGCAGGGGAGGAGGAGGCCTATCTCAACTTCATCGCCCCCTCCAAACGGGAGGTGAGTGGGGGGCGGTCCGGGAGGGCCGGGGGCGGGCTCCGGGCGGCAGAAACGAATCCCTGTGGCCTGCTCCTAGTTCTGCCTGTGGACCGACGGGCTGAGCGCGCTGCTGGGAGGGGCCATGGGCAGCGAGCAGACGCGGATGGAGCTGGAGCTGCTGCTGGCCATGGAGACCAAGCTCCGGCTGCTGGAGCTGGAGAACGTGCCCATCCCGGACCAGCCTCCGCCCGTGCCGCCCCCGCCCACCAACTACAACTTCTGCTACGACTGCAGCATCGCCGAGCCCTGAGGCGGGGGCCGAGGCCGGGCGGGGCAGGGCTTCCACCTTCCGCTCCTTCTCAGGGAAGGCGGCGGGGCTCCCGGGGGTCTCCCCCGCCTCCTGTCAAATTACGGGAACAAGGTGGAACCGCCCTTTCCCCACCTCCCTCCGCCTAAGAAAACTACCACACCTGCTGCTATTAGGGTAGAGGGCGGGGCAGCCACACGACCGGACACCCGATCCGGGTGGTCACCGCTAAGAATAAAGCCGGCCCCATTCCTCAGGCCCGTGTCTGAGAGCCTCCGAGATGCGCCGGGAGGGGGTGGGGGGAGAGGGGGCAGCACTGGGCGGGGAGGCGGCTCTGGCTGAAAGGGCAGCTCTGCTCCTGGGGATCCTGCCAAGCCGCTCTTACTCTTTGTGCTTTAAAGGTCGCGCTTCGGTTTCCTCAGGCTGTGAACCCTGGCATCATTGGGGGGGGGGGGGGTTCGGGCCAGCTAGAGAAATAAAGCCAGCCTTGTGGGGCTCTTCCTGCTTCTGAAGCCTCTTCCAGAGAGCCCCCCCCAAAGGCTTTCCCGGGGCAGCGCTCACTTAGGGCTGGGGTCCAGCCTGGTCCGAGGTTTCTTCATCTACAGAATGCTCTCTAGTGCCCTCCCAATTCGAAGGCCTGGGATCCCTCAGCCTGAGAACCACGAGGTAGAGATGAGATCACAGACTTTTAATTCTCGCAAACCCCACAAAGAATTTTGTATAGGGCAGGTCCCAACGCTGAGAAGCTGGGGGAGCCATTAGTGAATAAGGCAAATGGGATGTGGGAAGCGCTGGCGGGAGCCTGGGGCCCAGCCGCTAGGACTCCGCCGGGAGCCCCTCGGCCTTGTGGGGCTCGGCCATTGGAGCGAAGGCCGAGGGAGCCAGAGTGGGAAGTGCTAGGGAGGAACCGGGGCTCCCCCACTCGGGCTCTATGAAACCCAGGGTGCAGCGCCAGGAAGCAGTTCCTCAGGGCCCTCAATCCTGGCAAGGGAGTCCCCGACTGAGGAGGGGCAGGTGGGCAGCGCTGGGCCTTCTCTTGCTCCAGGAAAGATGGTGCCAATGGTGAGGTAGGTGCCCAAGCCCCGCTGGGTACCGAGGTTCTGGGGGAGAGTAAAGTGGCAGGTGGGCCAGAGGAGGATTTTAGGACCGACTTTTATTCAGAGGGTCATGGCCAAGTCGGCCCCCCCCACAAAGCGGGACTGAACGCAGGTCACCTGGGGCAGCTGGGCTTGGAAGTGCTCCACGGCAGCCATGCTGATGCCCTGGCTCATGGACACGTCCAGTACCTTCAGCTGCTGGCAGGCCTGTCGGATGGTGGCCAGAGTCCTGTGGGGGGGCCGGAGTCAGTGCCGCGCCCTTCCCCTGCCCCGTGTCCGGATCCCTGTGCGCCCCCGGCCCAAGGTGACTCACTGCTCCGTGAGCTGGTTGCAGTTGGAGAGGTTGAGGTGCTGGAGCCTCCTCCAGAAGCTGGCCGCCCGGGCCCAGCCCCCGTCGCTCAGGCGGCCACAGTGACTCAGGGCCAGGTGCTCCAGGCTGGGGCAGCCTTGGGCCACCGCCACCAGCCCCACGTCGGAGAACTCCAGGATCAGGCTCAGGGAGAGCTGCCTCAGCCGGGGAAACTTCAGCACCTGCAGAGAGGGCGGCTGGGCTCGTTCAGGGGTCCTGGGCCAGCGGCCAGGGCTGAGGCCCCTTCTGGCCTGAAGGCTCAGTCGGTGCTCTGAGATGGGGTCTGGAGGGGAAGTGGGGAGGAGGGGGCCTAAAAGGGGTCCAACACAACACCTCATCGGACTTATTTCACAGAAGAGGACTGAGAGCCTGAGTCACTACTAGAGCAGGGATGGGAATCCAGGGAGTCTGACTTAGAGCCCCCGGGAAAGTCACTTCTCTTTGTTTCTGGTTAGTTTTCTCTGAGCAATAGGGGCTTAGACCATCCCTAAGGCCCCTTCCAGCCTTTCACTCTGTCCCTGTCCCTGCCCCTCTTCTGTAGTAACCCAGGAGGATCCCTGTTCAGGAGAGCCAGCCCCCCTCTCCCTAGTGCTCCCCTCTTCTATTCCCACACCTTGACCATCCCCATCCCCTCCACCCCAGTGCTCCCCTCATGCTCCCTGCACCTTGGCCAGGCTGTTGTCTGTCAGCTTGCTGCAGGCAGTGAGGTCAAGCTCCTGCAAAGCCCTCAGCAGGAGCAGGGAGGGTGTGAGTTGTTTGTTAGGAGTCTCTTGGGAGGGGGACTCGAGGGGGGCCAAGGGCTCTGGAGGCAGCTGTGGGAGGAAGAAGCCCATGTCTCCAAAGTTCTTGTTTAACTTCTTCCCTCTGTCCTTCTGGCGAAAAAAGCCGAGGAGAAGGGGTGGGGATATAGTTAGAGGACTGCTGAGGACCCAGGGCCTATCTACTGTCATGGGGGAGGGGGGGTAGGTGGGGGAAGGTCCAGCTAGGAGCCTCCTACTTGGACGGAGCTGGACTAGAACCATCTGGATAGCTCCCATTTCTTGAGCGCTTGAAGAGTTTAGAAAGCATTTTCCTGACAGCAATCCAGGGAGGCAAGGAGTATAGATTTAATCCCCATTTTACAGATGAGAAAACAGGTTCTAAAATAAGCAGTTCCTTGCTTAAGGCTGTATAGTTAGGAATGAGGAGCCCCTTGGAGTCTTCTGAGCGCTCCTCACTACTCCATACTGTTTTGTACAGACTGAGGTCTCAGACAAAGAGAACCAAGCCAATCCTGGACAAGGAGAGGCTGCGGCCCTTCCCAATGCCCTTGTTGTACTACTGCCCACCGCCCCCTCTCCCAGCTGGCCCTCCTCACCTCCTCGCCTGGATCTGCCAGCCCCAGGAGCCCTGAGTCAGTGATTTCCTTACACCAGGCCAGCCGCAGGACAGTGAGCTGGGGCAGGTTGGCAGAGATGGCCAGCAGGCTGCTATTGGTGAGGGACATGCAGGATGACAGGTCTAGCACCTTCAGGCTGGAGCCGAGCCCCTGGGCCAAGGAGATGACAGAAGCGTCCTGGAGAGGAAAGGGAAGGCACAGGAGAGCATGTGGGACACTGGCTGGGGCCAGGAAGAGCCCCTATAGAAAATCCTAGAGGCAGAGGTCATGTGAGCTTTCAAATCCTTGATAAAGCTCTCCCTCTTTTTACATAGCTCTGTCCTAGCTTCCCAAGCTGACTGTAGGTTTCTGACAGCTGGGACCTGGTGTCATAAATCTAGCTAGCATGTACAGAGAGAGGGCTTTAAGGATTATCAAGTCCTTGATCTACTTTTTTTACCTCAACAAGCAGAACTTCAGAGAAAAGCCAGATCCGGATGGATCCATCACTTACTAGCTGTGTGACCATGGATGAGCTTCATCTCACCTTTCTGAGGCAAATTTTCTGATCTGTAATATGAGGATAAGAGTATTTGCACCCAGCTCACAGACATTGGGAAAGAAGGGGCTTTGCAGACCTTAACAAGATTTGAGCACATGTGTGGTTACTATCATGGCCACTGTAGTTGGGATCAGGGTATGGCGGCTGGCCCTCTTACGGGCCATCCACTGGCATCGACTTTTAGGGCTCCATGTCACAGCAGCAGCATAACAGAGCACCAGAGTGGGAAGACTTTTGTGGAGGAGGAGGAGGAGGGACTAATTATCCTGGGAATCAGCTCTTCATGGAGTTGATGTTCATCTACATTTGATTTAACTAATACAGAAAACCAGAGGGGCAGCTAGATGGTGTAGTGGATAAAGCACCAGCCTTGAAGGAAGGCTTGAGTTCAAATTCAGTCTGAGACACTTAAACACTTCCTAGTTGTGTGGCAAGTCATTTAATCCAATTGCCTCAGGAAAAAACAAACAAAGCTATGAAGGAAGAAGGAAGAGAAATAAAAATTAGAGCTCATCAACAGAGAAAAGATATTTTTTAAAAAGCTATGAAGGAAGAAAAAAGAGAAACAGTATAAATTAGACATCAACAGAGAAAAGATACCAGCATTAACATACTAAGAGAAAAAAACAGAAAACCCGATGATTTTGCTTGTGTTCCTGGACCAGCAACCCTCAGCGGTTGGCCTTGGTCACTGAACTCAAGAGGAGGCTCTTTGAAGTCCTATTTGGCCTCCTGGAGCCTCCAGAGAGCAGGGAAGGCCAGGAGAGGCTCACTCACCTTCAGCAAGGAGCAGTAGGCTAGCCTGAGAGATGCGAGGCGGGGAGGGGGCCCCCTGGGGAACTCCAGCGCCTTGGCCAGCTCCCTTCCACTCACACGGCAGCACTCGGCCAGGTCGAGGCTTCTCAGCTCCCGCAGCCAGTGCAAGGAGGAGAAGCCGGAGTCCGTCAGCTGTTGCAGCTTCTCCAGGCGCAGATGCTGAAGGCTCTGCAGGCCCCTGGATACAACCAGAAGGGCCCCGTCGGCTAGCTCCGAGCAGCCACTCAGGTCCAGGCTGGTCAGGTCCCGCTGCTGCCTGCACAGGACTGCCACAGCCTCAGTGGAGATGTCCCGGCAGCCCCGCAGGACCAGCTCCCGCAGGTGAAGTCCCACCACCTGTCCCAGTGCATGGAGAGCCGTGGGGGTCAGATTTGTGCCACTCAGGTCCAGGGCCACCAGATGACTGGCTCGCTCCTTCAGGAAGTGGAGTATGTTGGGGAAGGAAAGGATGGCCGAAGAGCCTGGTTGGGCCGACCGACTGCGGTGAGGGTCAAAGGTGATGTGGCAGCGTGCCAGGGAGAGGCGCTCCAGTTTGGGGGTGCAGCTGCTCAGGCGGTTGAAGCTGCTGTCTGCCAAATGGCGTAGGCCAGACAGGTTGAGATCCCGGAGGTTAGCCAGGGCCTTCTGCACCTGTTGGACTGTTTCCGGTTGGTCCAGCAGCTTCCCAGACATGAAGAGGCTATTGCAGCCACTGAGGTCCAAGACCTGGAGCCCAGGGCAGCTTATGATGAGCCTTACAAAAGAAGCTTCCGTCAAGGAGCCCCCACCCAGAGATAGGCTTTGCAGATGCGGGCCTAGGTAGTAGGAGATGGATTGCAGCACGCTGTTGGCATCCGAAGAACCGTCCACGTTGATAAGGCTCACACAGGAGACGTGCCTGCGGCTTAGGCGCTTGATGGAGCTGAGGGAGGCCGCTGTCACAGGGATGTTATACCGAACGTCTATCTGGGGGAACACATAAAGGGCCCCATCACTTACTTAACCTTAGCCTCATACTGTTTGAGGAGCTGTTGAGGAACGGGATGTCCAGGGATAAGTGAGGGCCAAAGAAGAAAGGTGGGGAGTAAGGATGCAAGTAAGGAGAGGGCCTGCCTCAGAGTGGAGCCCCAGGGGGAGAGGCATACTAAAAAGGCAGCTACAGATGGGAAGTCAAGACACCTGAGACACCAGGAATGTGAGTGAGAGAACCTGACACCTACAGAAAGGTAGCTTAGAACCTAAAAATGGGGGATGTGGCTTACCAGCCGTTCTGGGCCACATGGGGACTGGTGTTGAGAGGAAGAGGGGTTAGGTTAGGTAGGATGCCAGGCAGAAATCACCAGAGGAAACCCAAGTCCCCAGTGGCAGCCCCCAAACCCAGGGTAGCTAAGTGTCTCTAGCAGGAGGAATGGATGAGTGGACATATTAACTGCTAAGGATTCCAGCTGCTTTAGATGGAGGCCCTGACTCTAAATCTAGCTCCTCAAACCCAGAAGACTTGGAACCACAAAGTATCTAGCCCTTTGTTACAAATAAATGAAAAGTTTCAAGATGCCTTAGGCAGGAGATACTGAGAAAAGGTGCAAGAAAATCTCATCTGTTTTGGGGGGGGAGGCAATTGGGGTTAAGTAAGTCTCCTTTGGGCACCTGGAAGCTGGCACAAGATGATTCTGGCTTATCAATCCCACAGAACACTCATTTGAGTGGCTAATGGGGTCCTGAGGCGCTGGTCAGAATATCTCTACAGACATTCTTGGCTTCTCAGTCCATTGCTCAGGAGTACAGAGGTCGCTGTAGGGAAGGAGGAAGGGCATATACTTCTTGGAGGAAGCAAAGGGTAGTAAGGTTCCAAAGAAGCCAGGACAGCAGAACTTGGCAGCAAACATGGTGCTATGGAGAGGCTACCTAGAAGAAAAGAGAACTGTGGGAGATAATGACTTCAGGAAATTGAAAAACTATCTAATTTAGGAAGGAATTGGAATGAGGATGGGAAAGGGGGCATTTCTTATACTACTTCTGTTAGACTTGTTAGTCTGTTATTCTTGTTTAGTAAACTATTAAAATATGAATTATTAGTATTATGAATTAGTCTAGCACAACTTTCTGCACAGTTAATGTTAAATAAATGTTTATTTGATGATCAAAAAAATTCCTTAGGCTGGCAACTAAAAAAATTCAGAAGAGTATTGATTTTGTTTTTGTTAATTTTGTAATTATCTCAGAAATAAAAGTTGAAATAAATAATTGGAGAAACATTCTTTGCTCATGGGTAGTTCAAGCCAATATAATAAAAATGACAATATTCCCTGAATTAATTTACTTATTCGTTGCTACGCTAGATCTTTTTTAAAGACCTAGGAAAAAATAATACAAATTTCAAGGATATAGTGAAAAAATAAGGAGTAAGAAAAGATGATCTTATCAATACTAGATCTCAAATATACTATAAAGCAGCAATTATTAAAAACAACTTGGAACGGGCTTTGAAAATGAGAAATCAATTAATGGGATATATTAGGTAAATATCATCAATAAGCCAACAAAGGCAATAAAATAGTCTTTGATAAATCCACAGACCCTGATGTTGAGAGGAAGAACTATTTGACAAAAACTTCTAGGAAAACTAGTCACAGTCTAGTATAACTAGGTGTAAATTAATATTTTTCACCATATTCTAAGATAAACTTCAAATGGCTACAGGTACTAAATATAAAGGTCTTATCATAAACAAATTAGAGGAGTAAGAAAGAAATTACCTTCTGGATTTATAAAGAGTTCATAAATAAACAAATGTTAGAAAATGGACAGTTTGGGTTGTAGAAAATTTAAGAAATTTTGTATAAATGAATCTAAAGTACTAAAAATTAGAAGGGAAAAAGTAACCAGGAAAAAATCTTTGTAGCAAATTTTTTTGATAAAGATTTTATTTCTAATATATATAAAGAACTGATTCAAGTTTGTAAGAGCCATTCCCTAGTAGATAAATGATCTAAGTATATGAACTGGATTTTCCAAAGGAAGAAATTGCAGCTATCAACAATCACATGAAAAAATTCTTTATTCCTAAATCTCTAAAAGTGAGAGAAATACAAATTAATGCAATTTTGAGGTTCTGTAGAAAGGGCTGTAGAAAAGCAAACAGACTAAGGATACTGTTGGTAGAGCTGTAACTTGGCCCCGTCACTGAAAAGCAATTTGGAAAGATGCCCGGAAAGTTAGTCATCAAACTATGCTTACCTTTGACCCAGTTATACTACTATTGAGCCTATACCTAATCAAAGAAAGAGGAAAAGAATTCAAATACACACACAACATTTATAACTGCTCTTTTCACTGTAGTCAAAAATGAGAAATTAAGAGGTTGTCCTAATGAGGAATGGCTAAACAATTTGTGATATACAAATATAATAGAATGTTATTATTTGATAATAATAAACGATATAAATAAATGATAAAATGGGCCGTTTCAGAAAAAAACTGGGACAATCTACATGAATAGATACTGAACAAAGCGAAGAGAACTAGGAGAACAATTTCTATGATGATAATTTTATAGAGAAAAACAATTTGGAAAGATTTTAGAACTAGATTAATACAATAACAAACCACAAGTCATCAAGAATGAAGATGAAATCTCTTCCTGACCATTCACCTCCTGACAGAAAAGTAATGAACTTAAAATGTAGAAAGAGACATAGATTTTTTGATATGACTACTGTGGGAATTCATTTTGCTGGACTATGTAGTTATTATTGAGGGCTTTCTTTCTTTTTTTTTGCTGAGGCAACTGGGGTTAAGTGACTTGCCCAGGGTCATACAGCTAGGATGTATTAAGTGTCTGAGGCCATATTTCAACTCAGGTCCTCTTGATTTCAGGGCTGGTGCTCTATCCACTGTGCCACCTAGTTGCCCATGTCTTTATTTTTCACTAAATTTTTTTTTGCTCAATAGTGAGAACAGATGAAAAAAATAATTTTTTAAATTAACGAAAAATAAAAAACCTTTAAAAATAGTCCATTCTTTCTTTTATCCATATATGATTTACCAGTTTTATACCTTGAGCCCTTCTGAATGTCACAAGTGTTGATAAGGTACACAAAAGGCTTCTCTGGTCATGGATGGGCTCATCATCCTTGGCCTGAATAAAGCAGTGGAAGAATACCAAGAAGCTTACAAAGCCTAAGAAGAATAGGAACTACTCTGAGAAGGGGATGAGTCAGCTGTGCTCTCTTTCAACCCGGGGCTTTGCTATTTGGTGAGATAGCCTACTTCCACCTGCAGTGGGGGATTAGTGAAGAGATGAGAGGCAGGGAGAATAAAAAGTACCTTAGAAAGTGGAATTTTAAAACTGGGATTTTTTTTTTAGTTCTTCGAGTACAAGTCACTTAATATAGTGAGGGGCAAAATGAGGCACAGAGAAGCTAAAATAATCAAGAAATAATCTTTTAAAGAGCTAAAAATGGCTTTTTTTGAAGAGTACAGACTACATATCATATAGACAAGTTGCATGAACTTGTACCTCCATGAAAACTACATTATTAGCTAAGTGTGGTGCTACAAGTGTTACTGAAGAGTCTTTCAGCTCAGCCAGCAGTCCCACCACTCCTCTTGGTTTCTAGAAAGGTCCTGGCTGGAGCTTGAGTGCTTTTCTTTCCTTCCCTTGTCTAGCAGTACTATTCTTATCTCTTCCCAGCTCACAGAGGAAACAATTGAGTAGAAATACAAGTGATAACAACATTAGATATCCGAAGTTAGCATATCTGAAACCAGCAAGCAGCCTATGGTTATAAAGCGAATCATCGAAGGGGCCAGCTCAGTTCAGCAGAAATCCCATCCAGGTGCCCGCCAGTCTCCAGCTTGGGTGCTAGGGTAAGCTATGTACCCAGGTGACCCGAGCTTGCTCCCCAAGTAACAGCTGTGGACTAACTGACAGCCCACAGGCCTCTGCTCTGGGGAACTTTGGTTAGGTTATTTATAGGCTGGGACCCCAAGAAGCAGGTGGGGAGATAGGATCTACAAGTTCTATTTTCAGGTCTCCCATTTGCAAGCCTTTTGCAAGCCTCTGAGATCAATAGTAGAGAGGCTGATGAAGACCAAACTCTCTCCTTTCTGGTGAAGACTCACAACCAAATCTACTGCTTGGGGATATTTAGCTGGAAAAGACAAACCTCAGGAGGGCACAGATTATGTTGTCCACATCGGTGAAGGATTACTATTCAGAAGGAGTAAACTTAATTTTTAGTCCCAAGGGGCTGTACAAGGATTAATGATTTCAGCTCAATATAATGAGGAATTTCCTAACAATTACAACTGTCCTGAAAAGGAAAACACAGGGAAATAAAAGAACATAATGGGAGAGCTCTGGATTTGAAGCCAGAGGACACCGCTCAAATACTATCTGTGTGATCTTGAGAACAGAGTCTCATTTTTTTAGCTATAAAATTAGTAAGTTGGACCAGATGATCTGTAAATTTCCTTTCCCTGGCTGTGAAATGGCATAGGCATTCTGGAAAGCAAGATAGAAATATGTCCAAAAGGTTATTAAAGGTTGCAGACCTTTTGACCTAATGATACTACCAGGAGACTTAAACTTCAGAGATCAAAGTAAAAAAGAAAAATATAAAAATATTTATAGAGTTGAGAGTACCTATAAACTGGGGAATGGCTAAATACACAATGGAATATGAATGCAATGAAATATTATTCTGCCATAAGAAATGGTTAAAAAAAATTTCAGAGAAATGCAAGAAGTTGAATACAAACTGATTCAGAGAAATGAGCAGAACAAGGAGTAACAATATTGTAAAGACTAACTAATTAAAAAGATTTAAGAATTCCTTTCAGTTCGATAATCCAGATGAAGCAAGCTTCTGTCCAAGAGGTAAATGACTAAGGATGGTGAATATGACTTTTTTTTTTTTTTTTTTTTTTTGATTTGGCCACTGAGGGAATCTGCTTTGCTTGACTAGGCATGTTTGCTACAAGAGGTTTGCTTTTCTTCCTTTTTTCAATAGGAGAGGGACTTAAAAGGAAGCGAAAATAGGTTTTTATTAGATGAAAAAAATTAAATTACACAATATTTCCTTCTACCACTTCTAACATTCTATGTCTCTTTGGGAGGGGTGAGTTCCTTGTTATTAGAGCCTGGGTGACAAGTTGGTAGGGATGTTATAGAGATTATTTCTGTTTCAGACAGAGGTTGGACTATATGACTGTGTGAGACTCTTTCAATCTTTAAAGATTCATTACCTCCCGAAGAGCAATCTGGGCTGCATAATACCAGGCTCGATTCACCAAGGAAGCCTCTTTCTGATCCGACAGAGGGAGGAAGCTCAATATATAAGACAGCATCTAGGGGAAAACAACAGTGGAAAGGAACAGATGTTTAAATCTGGGGATCTTTGGTGACAGAGGATATACAGAATTTGAATGGGAACAATTAAATATTATTAACTACAACACTACATTACATAGAACTACATTCTATTTGAAAATTATAAAACAAGGGGCTATGTGTTTTTTGTTCCACTCAGAAGACCTGGTCAACTCCCATGATAGTCAGGTACAAGGCAGAGGGAAGGATCAATGGCTGGCCACACAGTTCCAGCATCCCATACAATAAGAGTTATAAATACCTGCTGGTGGATATAGACACATTGCAATAACTCTGTGGCCCCTAAATTGGAAACCATGGTTCTTTTTCTCCTCACAACCCATTCCATGGGAAAAAGAACATCTGGAATAGTATATAGGCCGGAGGGGAGAAATAACTGAATATAATCTTGGAACCTTCTTCCTGAGTTAATTTGTAGATCTTATGAGAGACTAGACATGACCCTACTGTTTACAAACATTTCCATCTCTCCCCTATCCTCAAAAACCCCTCACTTTATCTGTCCTCACTGCTTCCCCGTATCTCTTCTCCCTTTTGTCGCTGAACTCGAAAAGGCTGTCTCTAGACAATGCCTCCCTCCCACTCTTTTTAAATTCTCTTCTGTCTGACTTTTGACTTCATCATTTCACTGAAACTGCTTTCTCCAAAGTTACCAATGATCTTAGTCACCAAATCCAATGACTTTTATTCAATCCTCATTTTTCTTGATTTCTCTTTAACTGTTTAAAAATTTTTTCAATGGTATTTTATTTTTCCATGTAAAGATAGTTTTCAACATTCATTTTTATAAGACTTCGTGTTTCAAAATTTTCTTCTTCCTTATCTCCCCCCCTCATAAAGACAAACAATCTGACATAGGTTAAATATGTGCAATTCCTTTAAATATATTTCCATATTTGTCATGTTGTGCAAGAAAAATCAAACCAAGAGGAAGAAAAATCACAAGAAAGAAAAAAAAAAAAAGGTGAAAATACTATGCTTCGATCCACATTCAATCTCCATAGTTCTGTCTCTGGATGAGAATGGCATTTTCCTTCTAAATGTATTGGAATTCTCTGCAACTTTTACCACTGTCAATCACCTTTTTCTCCTTGATACTCTCTTCTTTTAGGTTTCCGTGACACTACTCTCTCCAATTCTCAATCTCCCTTGCTGGATCTTTATGTAGGTCATGCCCACTAACTGCAGGTGTTCTCAGGGGCCCCTCTTCTCTTCTCCCTTAGTAATATTTCACGCTCTGATCTCATCAGTTCCCATACCTTCCATTGTCATCGCTATACTAATTAATCTTAGATCGACTTATGCAGCCCTAACCTCCAGTCTTACATCTCCAAAAGCCTACTGCCACATCCTAGACCAGATTTCTTCTAGACATTTTCAATACAACATATTCAAAATTGAACTCATTATCCTTTATCCCAAATCCTAACCCCAATTCCTCATTTTCTCCTCTAGAAACCAGCTTCTGAAGAGTTACCAAATTGACATTCCTAATATGCTGATTTGGACATGTCAATCTCCAATTAAAAATAAAAACCTTCAGTGACTTTGTTGCCTCTAGCATAAAATGTAAAATTTATAGTCTGACATTTAATACTTCCCAATATATCTGCTGCTTACTTCCTATTACCCTCCTTCACATACTCCTCATTCCAGTCAAACTGGCCTGCTAGCTTTTTTCCTTATGAAATATTTCATCTCTAGCCTCCATGTGGGAGCCACAGATTCCTCCAATTGTTATTAATACTCTCTCAATCTTGAAATCACTTTGTTTTTACTTGACTACATTCATGTTGTTTCCCTAGTTAGAATGAAATCTTATAATCAAGGGATTATTTCTTTTGTGTGTGTGTGCTTTTGTATCCACCAGTAGCTGGCACAGTTCCTTGCACACAACAAACCCTTAATATTTGTTGATTTAAATGCATTTGAAAGGACCACGCATAGGACCTTTGCCATGAAGATGGGAGGTGGAACAGAGGACAGTTGAACATCATAATACCACAAGCTGAGCCTGAGTCAGCAAAAAGCAATTAAACATATTTTTTAAGGGACAAAAGGGAGGAGGGGAAGGAAGTGCTTGAAATCTATGACCATGGACTAAATTAGTTGAGCAGAGCAGCCAAGGGCTATAAATTTTTTCTTCCATTCAACAGGAGAGGGCTATAAAATGGTATTCCGATGGAAGGCTTGAAAGGGCTGGGATAACTTTTCTCATCTACAGAATAAGAATTGAACTAGGTGATCTTTAAGAATCTTTCCAAATTTAAATGTCCTTTTATTTGAAGATCTATTTCCCTCCCCAAAGCTTTCCCTAGCTCTTCTCTAAATCTCTTATCACCTTACAAAGCATATTATAGAATCTGCTTGTCTTTGGTGTCCTTGACTAAAATGTGGGCTCCTTGAGGACAGAGGCTTCTTATTTCCGTAGTTTCCTCAAACTGTGTTTTTTACCTGGTAAACGTTTCTTTAATTTTTTTTAAAGCTGGATAGAAGATATGTTTCTATTCCCTTCCTTGCAGAGGTCAGGGATCATTGGTGTGGAACAATTGTGTGTAACCTTTTCAGCATGCTGATAAGTTTTGCTGATTTTTTCCCCTTTTATTCTTTACTCTAAAGGATGACGCTCTGGAAGAAGATAAAATGATACATGGAAAATATGGGTGATATAAAACAATTTGTCAGTAAAATTGTATTGTTTAAAACAAAACAAAAATCTGGGGTTACTATACTCTGGGGAAGAGAAGTTTTTAGGATGCTAGAGAGGATTGGAGAGATAACCAACTGAATAAATTCTCTGCTCGCTGAAGGACTATTTTGAGAAGCTTGATAAGCAACTGTTTTCTAACTCCTCTAAAGAAAGAAAAAATAAGAATGAGACTTAAATGTTATCATACAGGGATTAGGGTTAATCATAAAAAGATACTTCCAAAAACATGAGACAAGGAGTGGACTTGTCTGGGAAATCATAGTACTGAAGGGCATCTTGTTGGGGATGTTATTATGAAGTGCATTTCTTCTCAATTGGGGGATCAGACTGCTAAGACCTCTTCTAACTCTGAGATTCTAGCATTCTCCAGTTTTAGAATTTGCATGGAATGACCTGGCAATGATGTAGAAGGGAAAATGGGATGTCCTGGGAATCCAAATGCTGAGAAGCTAGCTCAATTCTGATACTTGCTTAATTTAAAAATGAAGATGGAATTCCTCAGGTCTCTCCTGTTCCCCAGAAGAGATCTCCATTTCTCTATTTTATCAGCAAATATCTCTTGAATTATATATCTTTTGAATGCCTACTCTGTGTAAAGCATTATGCTAAGTTTAGGAAAGATACGAAGAGATTTAAGACAAGATCCCGGTCTTTTTGGTTTGCAACTTAGTTGAGGAAGCAAGACAAGTATAAAAAATAATACAAGGTAACAAGCATGAAAACTCTTTTGAGTTTTAATTCTTCTCACTACCAAACACTGATACTATATCTCTCTGTCCATTTCCTATTCTGTAACTCATGTCTTATAACAATTGTCTAGACTTTTCTTTTACCCTTAGTAATTCTATCTGATGTCTTACTTGTATCCACCTTATTCCATTCACTTGAAAGCTTGAGGGCAGAATTTCTCATTTTTATATTCCTAGTACTTAATATGGTGCCTCACATGTAATAAATGTCTTTGTTGTTCAGTCATTTCAGTTGTATACAATTCTTTGTGACCCTATTTGGGATGGGTTTTTGGTTGGTTTTTTTGTTTTGTTTTTTGGCAAAAACACTAAAGCAGTTTGCCATTTCCTTCTTCAGCTCATTTTACAGATGAGGAAACTGAGTGAACTAACTTGTCTGGGGTCATACAGCCAGTAAGTGTCTGAGGCTGGATTTGAACTTAGGAAGATGTCTTTCTGACTCCATTTATCCTTTGTGCAATATAGATATCTCTAATAAATACCTAATTAACGTTTATTTGTTAAGCTGAATTCTTGAGGAAGCCCTCCTTTCTTGTTTCTTGTTACCTGTTTCTCCATAACCTCCTGGTTTCCCAGACTACCTTCTCCCTGACTTGTGTCACAGTAACTACCACAAGATTAATCTTTCTAGAGTATTTCTTTCATTGTATCTTTCTATCATTGTATTGCATTCCCCACCCCCACCCCCCAACCTGCAATAGTTCCTTCTGCCTATAAAAAGTCCTAACTCAGAATGGCTTTTAATGTGGTCTGAGCATTCTCTAGCCGTGTCTCCCACTCCTGTTTCAAAGCCAACCTTTGACACCTGTCAGACAGATCTCCTCCCTATTGTGTCCCACAACTAAGGAATTTGAAGAGAAAAGAAAAGCCTTTTATTTAATAATAGCTGTCATTTATATAGTACCTTGCCTACTCTCACTTTCATCTTTAGCACTAGACAATCTTTTCCCCATTTTACACATAACTGCATGTTATATGTAAATATTTGCCTATGTTTATAGAACTTGTAAATGTCATCAGTGAGATTCAAATCCAGGGCTTCAAATCCCTAAGTCTAACATTCCCTCTAGTAGGCCATTATACCTCTCTTCCATAATTTTCTCAAATTGATAATTACAAGTCTTATCAGATGGCTTGGTGGACACAGAACCAAACCAAAAAAAAAAAAAAAAAAGTATCCCATGAGTATACTATGCTCGTGTTCATGCTGTTCCTCTTCCCTAGAATACGCTGTCCACACTTCTGAAATCAGCCAACATTTATGAAGCTCCTACTATATACCAGGCTAATCTTTATTCTCTACCTCACAATATAATGGGGGAAACAGCATGCAAACAACTTGGTGTTGGTATTCACTCATTTCAATCATGTCTGATTCTTCATGACCACATTTCCTGGCAAAGATACTGGAGTGATCTGCCATTTACTTCTTCAGCTCATTTTACAGATGATCAAACAGGGGAAAACAAGGTGAAATGACTTGCTTAGGGGTCACACAGCTAGTATCAGTGAGAACAGATTTGAACTCTGGAAGATGAGTCTTCCTGCCTCCAAGCTCAGTGCTATATGCACCACCTAGCTACCCACAACAAGGTACAAGCAAAATTTGGACAGAACAAAGTGGTAATAATTTCAGAGGGAAGGCATTAATATTAAGGGTTTGGGGGAAAGCTTGCAGAAGTGGAGTTTTACTGAGGATTTAAAGGAATCTACAAGATAAAGATAAGAAGAAAAAACATTCTGGCCATGAGGGAAAACCAGTGAAAATACTCAAAAGTTGGAAATAGATGGCCTTGTGCAAAGAATAGAAGATACCAGTATCACTGGATTGCAGACTAGACGGAGTGCAGAGAGTTGCAATAAGAGTGGAAAGGAAGGAAAGGTTACAAAGGGCTTTAACAGTAAAAGAAAAGATTTTATATTTGACCCTTGAGGAAAAAGACAGCCAAGGAAGCTTACTGAATAGGGGTGGGATGACTTAGACTTTGGGAAATGACTTTGGCCACTGAATGGACTAAGGAGTATTGAGGGGATAAACAGCAGGCAGAGAGATCCAGCAATAGGCCACAGTAACAAGCCAGGTGTGAGGTGATGGGGGCCTACACCACAGCTGTGACAGAGCCAGAGATGAGAAGGCATTATAGATGAGAAATATCACAAAAGTAAAACTGAAAGGATTTGGAGGCAGACTAGATATGGGGAGACAGAATGAGAAGTAGAGAATAACACCTGGGTTTTGAGACTAGGAGGATGGCAGGGCCACCACAGGAATAGGAAAAGTTAGGAAGTGGGGAAGATTTAGGGGGGGGAAATACTGTGTTCATTTGGGACCTGCTGAATTTAAGATGTCTACAAGGCATCCACTTTTCATTATCTTTTAAAATCTGCCCAAAGTCTCTGCTCAAGTCTTTAATTATGCTGATACTAGCCCTCATTCTGCTGCTAAGTAGCTTTATGGATCTAGGAAAGCCTGTGTGTGATATTTGTGTGTGTGTTTCCCTAGGACCAATGACATCAAGGGGGTAATGTCTGGACTCATGCCTGAATTGGATTTAAATGAGGCAGAGTTGCTCAAAGTTATCAGCCTCATGTTCTCTTCTAGAGTTACTGAAATTCACTGGTAAGACAAAGATCAAGATGACTGTCAATGGCTTGAGATGCAATAGGTGGCCTTGGCATCCTTGAAGTTTGATCAAATGCTCCACAGTGTGCCATCTTCATGGCTATTGGAATCAATTGTTTTTTCCTGTCCATTCCTCCAGAGCAGATAAGCTACTCCCCTAACTTACTAATGGGTTTGGACACATTGGTTATCCTCAACCTGATTTGGCCCAACTGCCAAGATAGTTTACCAAGGTATGATCATTGCACATGCTTCAGCTTCTTAGAGCCCTGAGAGTTGAACGCCAGGTAGACACCGAAAGTGAATGAGTAGCTCTGAAAAGGGCTCAGCAAGCTTTCACACCAGAGGTGCTAGTCCTCCTTGAACTTTCTATATACATCTCTACACACACACACACACACACACTCAGTTAACCCTATTTTCCTCAGTTTCTCATGTATAAAACATGGGAGAGAAGAAAATGGCAAATCATTCCAGTATTTCTGCCAAGGAAAACCCAAATAGGATCCAGAAGAGTCAGACAGGACTGACCAACAACTAGACAACAACAAATGGGACTCATTTTCCTCCTCTGTAAAATAGGAATGAAGGCTGCCACAATTCTTACAGTATTTTGTTTAAATACTTCCTTTTCTCTTATCACATTCTACTCTATCATAGTTACTGGTATGAATCTTGCTGCCTTCTCCCCTGGCCCATTAGTTGGGAAGTTTCTTGTGGGTAAAGATCATGCTATTTTTCATCTCTGAATTTTTGTCACTTAGCCCATAGCCTTCTTTGAGTATGGCCTCACAGGGTCTATGGCCTCACAGATGTGGGTTTTTTCCTTTTAACAATGTAGACTGCAACCCATCTATGTTGGCTGCTTTGGTCTATGTCTTCTCATAAGGATACAGGAAGCCTGTCCAATATGGCGAATAGAGTGCCCATCAGTTAGTTATTCCTCCATTGTTTTTAAACATGCATTTCTTTGATGACAATACTTCATTCCAATTCTCCTCTGCAGTCCTTATTTGTAATGCATTGGTTATAGCTTGCTCATATCCATCTTCTGCCTCTCATTACCTCTCACAACTCACAACTATACAAAGATGGCAGCATAGTAGTACTTAAAAGATGGGATTTTGTTTAGGAGATAAGTTTAGGATCACTGAGAAATGTAAAGTTACTCAATCTTTTGGCAAAAGGCAATCTTGAATATAACAGATAGATAATAAATTTTAGGAGTGATTCCTAAGGTTCTCTCCAGATCCAACAACTCAACATTTAAGCAGATCTAAGAATTCTAAGATCTAATATTCTGTATTTTTACATTCTTCCCAGTTCTAATATTTTGTGTTCTCAGATCCTTTCCAATTCTAATATGCTATGATCTATCATTTACTCTAATTCCTATGGATCTGTCCCTTTTCTGAGTTTCAGCACATAGTAGATGGTTTACAAATATTTGTTTATTTGAGCTAGAGGTCATATTTAAGCCTGCCTCTTCTCTGGGCCTTTTTCAGGATTACAGAGTAGAAATATCCTTGCTGAGGATAAAGTCATGGATTATAACAGAAGGGGTCAGCTAAGTGTCATAATAAAGAGCGGTGGGCTTAAGAATCAGAAAGACATCTTCCCAAATTCAGATATCGTCTCAAACACTACTTTATGACCCTGGATGAGTCATTTTACTGTTTGCCTCAGTATCCTCATCTGTTAAGAGAGCTGGAGAAGGAAATAGCACACAACCCCAGTATTTCTGCCAAGAAAACCCAAATGAAGAATTAGACTTGACTGAACAACACTTTAGAGGAAGGTGGGGCTGCTGGAATCCTCTCCAGAATGTTTTAAAGCTGAATTATCACTGCCTTGCAGACAACTCCCAAACTATTTATCTAGTTCTAATATTCCACCAGAACTCCAGTCTGGCATTTCTAACCACCAGCTGAAAATTTCCATCAGGATGCCCCGCGGGAACTTCAAACTCAGCATATACATGGCTCTACCTAATAGCTCTACCAACTTGTGGGGAAGTTACCTGACAAAGTAAGGAGCAGCTGTAAGTAGGCACAAAGGATTCCCTAAATCCCCCCATTTTTTTTTCCTTTTCCTATGAAGAGATGATTAGTTTACCAAATACATTCTTTTCCTTTCTTAGAACTAGAAGGGAGATTTCTGAGATTGCAAACTCTTGTTGAGGAGGGTATAGTAGCCCAAGCTGCAGATAGCACGAGAAAAGCTGGGACAGAGCCTGGAAAGCTGTGACGGTCTTGGCAGAGATCTGAGGCAGTGAAGGATCAGCAGGATGGGATCGTATGAAGTGGAAACCGAACTGGACCAAAACTAAACTTGACTGAGGGCTACTTAAAACTGAACAGGAGGCAGTTTTAGCCCCTAGATCTCCCAGCAGAACTAAGTTCCAAATGTATAACCCGTTGCCTTCCTTCTTCCTCTCCACTCACCAAATGGGAAGAGGCGGGGAAATAGAAATAGCTAGGGCAAAGAAGCTATTTTTTTTTAAGTTTTGATATAGTTTCATAATTTTTTCCCCTGCTCTAGTACAATTTTTTATAGTGACTTTAATCAGTCCTTAAAGCCTTATGAAGCTGGAAGAGTGAAAGTAGATTTCCTAAAGGCAGGAGGAGGGCCCTAGAGCAGAGCCATTTCTTTTTTGGGGGTAATATTAGAGCAGTCTACATCAGACTACATCCTGGGTGCCATAGGCTGTGTGAGCTATTCTGGGTAGCAGAGGGCATGGGAGGGTTGGGGAGTGGTGGCTGGATGAGAGTGTGTAGGTTGAGCACTCCCTGGTGACCAGCAGGGTATTGCAGCTTTTGAGAAAGTAAGTTGAGGTCATTGAAGAGCCTCAGTTAGTTTGGTGGCCGAAAGGCAGCACCACCTCCTGGCTAACATAGGTACTAATCCTTTTGCAGGTTCCATGAAAGCCGGCCTTACAGGAAGCGCTGAGAGCAAGGGCGAGGAGTGGGCTGTCATTGTTCTTACATCACCGCCATTTACCGGGGCCTTAACAGATTAAAATGTAACTGCGGAGTATTAACAGAAACAAATAAAAATGCGACAAATCCTAGAGAGAATTACATTTGAAAACTGAGCAACTATGTGATCTGCAGGGATGCTTTTTGTGGATTGATAGCTTCACCTTCCCCCCTTTTCTGAGTTCAAAAGCCCTGACTCCAGCCCACATCAGCTGTCCCTAATGAAAAACTAAAATAATCTTTTCCCTTCTCCTGCTCCTGACTCGCCAACACTCCATAACGGCACACCCCTCCCCCAACCCTCAGACTTGAAGTTCTAGTCCTCTTTGACTCTTTTCTCGCTCTCTCACTCCAAGCTGACCCAGGCTGCTAGCATCATCAAAACTCTCGTTCAGTCCTCATTCCCTGTCTCCTTGCTTCATTTTCCCTTCACTCCAGGCAACCCTTCACGTAACTCACAAAATAACCTTCCTAATGCACAATCCTGCTTGTGTTCTGCCTTACACACACGCTCCTGAAAAACCAAAAAATGCAGACATTTAGTGGAGGTGTTTTTCTGGCTAAAATGATTTGCTACTTTCTATTTGCTCTTGCCCTGTCCTCTCTCAGGACATTTATGAAGGGCGTTCCTTTTTGCCTGAAATACTGCGTGTGTGTGTGTGTTCTCGTTGTCTCTGATTTAAAGTATTTTCTCTTTACTCAGGGTTTTTTTTTTTGCATGCAGTTCTTTGTCTAGATCTCTCGTTGCCACTATTACACTTTAGTCACCCAAAAAGCATTTATTATTGTGTGCCAGGAACTATGCCGCGCACAGGGACACAAATACAGAACAAAGACAGCCTCTGCTCTCAAGGAATTCACAGTCTAATGGGAGAAGACAATGTAGCAAAGGAAGTAGAAGATCCGATAGGGAAATGAGAAAAGGAAGGGGGGGAGGGGAAACAGGATAGAGAAGACCAAAAGCAGTGTAGCAGCCACTTTATTTCTTGCCGGGAGTCACCTGCGAGCCTGCCATATTGCCCCCACGCAGTGGAAGGTCCTTGAGGGGAAAGGCTGTGCCCTTTGGACAGCTTTGGGTTTCCGCTGCCCACTCCAGGCTCTGGCCCATCGTGCACGCTTTATAAGCGTCGGTGACCCTGAGCTGGATTCCCAAAGCCCTTTTCTAAATCCGAGCGTCCCGTTCCCGGTTGCTTCCTGCCTCGGCATCACTGCCAAGGCGGTGCCAAGCCCAGGGGGCAGCCTTCCCGGAGCGCGGCGGACGCTAATCGTGGACAGAGGCCTGGCCAGGCCCACTCGTTCCTCCAGCACCTTTCTCCCTGCAGGCGCAGCTCCCCGCAAACCGCCCCTTTCCCGCGTCACCGGGAGGCCTTCTCGAGGTTCCTGGGGGGCCGAACGCTCCACGAATCCCACAGCGCGCCTTTCCTCCAAAAGCGCCGAACAGAGGCCGCTTCTAGCCCGGACCCCCGTGTTCTGGGGACGGCGAGGCGTCCAGAGGACCCGCGTCCTGCCTCGGACTTCACTAGCCGCGTGACCCTGGGCCGCCTCTCCCCCTCCCCCGGCGGGCCTCAGTTTCCTCCTCTGTAAAGTGAGGACAGTGATGGCGCCACCTCCCTCCCTGAGGCCATTTCTACAGCGGCTCCCAACCAGGTTTCTCTAGAACCCGGACCTCCGCCTGCCGCCCGCGTACACCTGCCGGAGCTTTGGAAAGCCATGGCCGGGGGGGAGGGGCGCGGGGGGGGAGGGTTACCCAGAAACACCAGCGCGGCGGGGGGTGCTGGGGATTCGAGCTCTTTATACAAGCTCCCTGCCGCCCCCGCGGAATCCGCCGGCACCTGGGAACCAGGGCGGGTAGGGGTTTCCTCCGTCCCCGTGAGTTGGGGGAAGGGACAGGCGGTAGGGATCCTTTGCGGGGAAGGGGGCCTGCAGAGGGGGAGACATGGTTCGGAGCTGGAGGGGAAACGAGTTAAATGGGGCCCGGCGCGGCGCGCTCTAGCCGGTCCCCGAGGTGGGATTTGAACCCAGCTCTTCCGTCCTCCCCCTTCCACGAGGGCCATTTCGGAGCGGGGGCGGGGCGTGTGAGAGCAGATGGGGCTGGAGGCCGCCGAGGACCTGACCGTTAACATGGACACTGAAGCGCAGGCTGGACGTTTTCCGGGCGACCTCAGGCCCGGGACGCGAGCTCTGCCCTCACCTCAGGGGGGAGCGACTCGGCCATGGCCGCCAGCCTTCCCCCAGCCCGGCCTCCGCCCGCCGCGCACGGGCCGCTGGATGTCGTAGTCCAGTGGGGGCTCCGGGCGGAGTCGTTGGGCGGAAGTGCAACGCGCACTTCCGTCGCCCGCCTTGATGTCACTGACACCCGACCCTTAACCCCCCCGCCCCCTTTCCCCACCCGGAGCGCCTTCTCTGCTGAGTTGGTGCTGCCCGGCGCCCATCGCCGCCGCTCGTCTTCCTCTCCGCCCCGGAGCTGGCGGCTCGGGGAGACCATGGCGGTAAGGATGAGGCGGCGTACGGGAGGAGGGCGAGGGCCGAGAGCCGGGGAAGCTTAGCCAAAGGAACGCCGGCGTGGGAAGGGTCGGACGGCCGAGGGAAATCGGGACCTACCAAAGCGCGGGGCGGGGGTAGCGGGGCATACCAAGAGTCCGGGAGGGGGCGCTGTGGAACGTGCCGAGGCGGGATGTCTTAAAGTGGGGGAGCAGCGCCTAGTGCGACGGGCCGAAGGGAGGCCGGGGGGGGACAAGGGGCATGTGGGACGTACCAAAGTGAGCCCAAGGGGAGCAGGGCCTAGTGGGACGGGCCGAAGGGAGGCCCGGGGGGACAAGGAGCATGTGGGACGTACCAAAGTGAGGCCCGGGGGGAGCAGCGCCTAGTGCGACGGGCCGAAGGGAGGCCCGGGGGGACAAGGGGTATGGTGGGACGTACCAAAGTGAGCCCAAGGGGAGCAGGGCCTAGTGGGACGTGCCAAGGTGGGGCCGAGAGGGAAGTCATGAAGTAGGGGTTAGAGGCGGAACCAGAGGTGGCAGAGGCGTTATCGGGCCCCTGTTGCTGCCGGGGGTGCAGAGAAAGGCAGGATCATCAGGGCATTTACCGAGGACCCCTTATGGGTGCTCGCCGCGCAGTGGGCAGCCCCTGTCCTCGGCACCACGCAAAAATCAATGCGCAGACGGGCTGCGCGCAGGATAAACTGGAGATGATCACTAATGAAGGGAGAGCGGGGAAGGGCCCCAGCGGGGAAGGGCCCGAGCCGGGGAAGGGCGGGTTTTAGCCGGGACTCGGAGGTGGGAGGGAGAGGGCTCCAGGCTTGGGGCAGCCAGGTGGGGTGCTCCCTGCAGAGAGATGGGGCGGGGGTGCCAGGTGTGGGGGGGAAGGCCAGAAAGATAGGAGGGGGCTAAATGTTAAAGCAGAGGGTTTATATTGGATTCTACAAGTGACAGGAAGCCACTGCGGTTATTTGTTAGGGAGGGGACATAACCAGGGCTTCGCTTTAGGAAGAGCAGGTGGCTTGAATAGGCAAACGTGGGCAGCGATTTGAGGCAAGGCCTGCCCCAGGGTGGAAGAAAAGGAGCCGTTTCTCTGAGCAGGTGGGAAAGTAAAGTTGCGTGGGGGCCGGGTGTAGAGAGAACTGTGGATGTCCCCTAGGCTTTGAGCCCGGGAGGGTGGAAGTGACCCCAACCATAATAGGAAGGCGAGGGCTTGGCAGAGAGAGGCTCTCTTTGGCCCAGGTTGATCTCCTGAGTGTTTGGGGGCATCCTGTCTGAGGTGTCCAGCCGGAGATAAGAGAGAGCTGAGAACCGCAGGCATGAAGGTGATCATTGCACCCACTGTTCAGATCTCAGGGGAACTCATTGGGAGGCACCCCGCTAGTTGCTGAGGATAAAAATCAAAAACGGTGTCCTGCTTTGGAGAGCACTGGGTTCAAATGAATGCCTCTGCTTAGAGTACTAGCACGGGGGATGCCCCATGATAACGAGCTGGGCAAAAGCTCTGAGGTGGGAGACGGTGGGCACCAGCAAGCAGGCCTGTCTGCCAGAGCACAGGCCTTGGGAGTGTTGTGCCCTAAGCCTGGCCCCAGGCCCGCTGGGACCAGGTTGTAAGAGACTCCGAAAGCCCAAGAGCTAGACTCCAGCCCTGGGGGAGGAGTGACACAGTCAGCTTTGGGGATATCCACCAAAGAGCTGGCTCTGCTGCCCCAGTGACCGTGGACACTTCTTCCCTTTGGGGCCGGTTTCCTCATTCACAGAGCAAGGGGAGACGCTCAGTGATCTCAGAAGGCCCTGCCAGCCCCCAGACTCTGACCATATGTGCCTGTCTCAGAGTAGGCGCTAGCACCAGCACCCACCAGAAAGGGATGCTGGGTTAGATCAGGACCAAGAGGAGCCAGTGATTCCCAATGGGTTTTTGGAATGAATCAGACCAAATACTTTGAGGGAGGGGGAAGGCATGGAAGGGTCCGGGAGCTTGGTGGGTCGGGGCTGGGCCTGCTGAAGTATCTCCTAAGCCTTCAACTCTTGCTGACTTGCCTGTAGCCCAAAGGGAAGGTGGGCACGAAGGGAAAGAAGCAGATATTTGAAGAGAATAAGGAAACCCTGAGGTTCTACTTTCGGATCATCCTGGGTGCCACTGTGAGTGCTTCCTAGACCATCTGCATGCTGAGTTCTCAGAGTTATAGAGGGATCTCCATCCCTCTTTGGGAAGAGGCTTTTCCCCCTTGGTGCTGGGCGTTGTGGGTTGGGTGGGAACCATGTTTCTGCTGGATCCCAAGTCCTGGGAGGGGATGAAGCTGGTCCTTGGAGGCAGTAGGAGCCCCGTGGGGTCACTTAGAAGTTGAAAGACTCTAGTACATGCTAGAGAACATTTCAGAGAAGTCGGGGGTCAAAGCTGTGAGCAGCACCTCCTGAGAATTCATTCCATAGGTCCTGGGCTTCATTAGAACCCAGCTGGGGAAAACCATCTCAGCTGGAGTAGCCTGGACCATGCTTTCTCCCCAGCCTCAGGTCCTAAATTACTGTGTCTCAGGGATGGCCCCTGCTTCCTGTGTACCCCAGCTTAGTGCTCCCCCCTCCCCCCTCCGTTTTTATGTTCCCCAGCAGAGGGGAGGGAGATAGCTGGTTTCTGCTGAAGCTGTCTGTCTGCCTAGGAAGGTTACCCAGCAAGGAGGGGGGTGGATGACAGAGGATCCTTCCCCTTGTCCTGACTTGCTGCCCTTGTCTCTGATTCCAGGCAATTTACAGCCTCGTGACGCTCGTCATCTTCTACTCTACAGCATCTTTTTGGGCCTGGGTAAGTTTCGTGACACCTCTCTGGCAGAGGCTCCGAGCGAGACCGAATCCCCCCCATCTCCCAAGGGTGCTAACCTGTATGTAACCCACAGACGGCCCTCGTGTTCAGCTTGGTCGTGTATGGGGCCAGCTACCGCTCCATGAGCTCCATGGCCAAGGCAGCCTTCTCAGACGACGGCACTCTGGCGGACAGCGGCATTGACCTCAACATGGAGCAGGGAATGGCAGAGTGAGTGTCCCCCGCCAGCCCAGGTGAGCGGGACCTGCTGCTGGCTCACTCTTTCCCGGGGCTGGGGAAAAGCCTGGGGGCAGCCCAGTGTGGACACCCATCCCCAGCTGCCCTTGAGGGGTCAGGCAGAGAGCTAGGGGCGACCTCCCTGGCCTCTGGCAGTCCTGCGTCCCCATGAGCACCCTCCATCACCTCTGCTTCTGACTGTGTTCTTTTCCTTACAAGGCACCTGAAGGATGTGATCCTGTTAACAGCCATCGTCCAAGTGCTCAGCTGTTTCTCCCTCTATGTGTGGTACTTCTGGCTCTTGGTAAGTGGGATGCTGGAGTGGGGAGGGGCAGAAGTGCCTGATGCTGAGTGCTCCTCCAGGGTTGGGACCCCCTCTATAAAATCTAGAGATGAGCCTTTTGGTTTCTCTCCCCTGACCCCTGCACCTGCATCCCAGCCCTAGCAGGCAGTCACTGGGCTTCTGCTCCAGAAGCTCCCAGGGGGATTGCTCTGTTGGACTGAGCTGAAATCTGGCTCCCTGTCCCAATTGTGCCTCATGGCTCAGTTCTGCCTTCTTGGTCAGTAACCCACTGCACCCCATCTGCCTAAGTCCTTCCCTGCTTCGTTTTCTCCCAGGCTCCCGGCCGGGCACTCTACCTCCTGTGGGTAAACATCCTGAGCCCCTGGCTCACAGCTGAGTCAGCCAACTCCATTGTTGAGCCCAATGAGAAGCGCCAGCGACGGCAGGAACGCCGACAAATGAAGCGGTTGTAGCCAGCATGGTGGTGGAGGGCCGGCCGCAGCCACCGAACTGAGCAGGACTGAGTGAAGCTCTCCCGGGCTGGGCAGGCCCTACCTATCCACCACCTGGGTCCTGCCCCATGACTTCCTAAGAGAGACTGGGAACCTGGGCGTCTGGACAAACTGGGTCAGGGTGGGCAGGGGAAGGGGGCTGGCTTGCTATAATAAAAAGCCAAAGCTGGGAACTGCATGTATCTGTTTGCTGTGCTGGGAAGCACCTGCTGGATAGAGCCCCCTGCTCCAGCCAAGACTGAGTGACCAGCAGGGCCCGAGGCTGATGCCCCAGGCTCCCTTGTCCTTCCCCAGATGCTCAAATGCCTTACAGCAGCAAAGAGCACAGATGGTTGGTTAAAGAAAACCTTTATTCTCCTAGGCCAGGAATGACTCTCTCACAACCACACGCACACACAGATAGACACACACACACACACAAAACACACAGGCTTATACACAAGTTAATACTGTTCAGGCCCCTGGGCCCCCAGATTCTCCATCTCTTCCCCTCACTGCTCCCCACTCCCCCCTGGAGTCGAAGCCATGCTCTGGGAGGCTCCTGGAGGGGAGGTAGTGGGCACTGCCCCTCTCACACCTCCAGGCCCGGTCCTTTGCTCAGTCCCAATGCCTGCACCAGGTCATCGCCAAGACCACCCTTCAGAGTCCTTCTCACTGCGGGAGGAAACGGCACTGGTTGGCCCTGGGGGTAAGGGCCCTGCAGGCCCAGAGGGAGTGGGAACAAGGTGAAAGGGAACACTGGTGAAAAGGGCTGGAAGCTGGGGAGCGGTGTTCCTTCCCTCTGAAGGTCTCCCTTGGCTTTTTTGTAAAGTGAGCAGAGTTGGGCTAAGGGATTCTGGCATTTTCCCTGGCGTTCTTAGTCGGGCATTACTTACAGGACTTCCTGTTGCCCCGAGATCGCTTTCGCTCTCTGGCAGCCAGGGCCCGGGGGCTGCTCCGGGTCACCGACTGCACCAGTCTGTCCATGATCTCATCAGACGCGTCGGGGGGAGAGCTGGAGCCTGGGGGCTCCTCTGGGGGGGCCGCTGCTGTGGAGCTGCTGGGGGCCATGCCTGGGGAGAGGCGGAGGGTTAGCAAAGGGAGGGGGAGAAGCAAGGTCTCAAAGCCCCGGCTCCCGCCCCTTACCTCGGCTCCTTCGGCTGTGGGTGGGGGCTTCGGAGCCGCTGCTCAGCAGGCTCCGCATGGTGACGTCGGTGTCCTTGTCCCCCTGACCCGGCCCGCTGCCCACGGCCACCGGCACAGGCAGCAGCCCCGAGGTCTCGGCCACCGAGGAGAACTTCTCCGTCTGGACAGGAGAGGGGCAGGGTCAGCGCTGTCTCCGCGGCCCGCACCCGGGGGGAGGGGGGGGGAGTGGGAGGCCTCGGGAAGGCTCACCTCGGTGATCATGCGCCCCCTGGTCTTGTTGCGCTCGCGGTAGGTGGCCCGCTTCCGCTGCTGCTGGAGGACGCGCTCCCGGCACGTGCGGTACTCCAGCGCGAACTCGTGAAGCGTCTGGCAGAAGGGCATCACGCGCACCTCCCGGGCCGCTTCGGCTGGGTACCCCAAGTAGAGCAGGAAGGCGCGGAACCTGGGGGAGGGCGGGCCGTGAGGCGGGCCCCGCCCCGCCCCCACCGCCCGGGCCCCGCCCTCCCCACCGCCCGGGCCCCGCCCCACCTGTTGCACGTGCGCCGGTGCACCACTTTGAGCATGGCGATGCGCCGGGCACACTGGCTTAGAAAGTGGGTGAGGCGGGCACGCAGGGCCGGCGACAGGTCGTGCTTGCTCAGGCTCCTCAGGTGCTCCTCGGCCGCCCGGCTCCGCCGCTCCAGCTGCTCCAGGTTCTCGGCCAGGACCTCGAAGTCCACCTGCAAGCAGGGAGGTGTCCCAGGCCGGCCCGGGGCTCCCCCCGCCCCGCGCCCCCCTCCCCGGAGTCCCCCAGCTGACCTTGGCGCACCGAGTGAGGGCTGGGATCTCCGAGTAGAGGTCGGAGGACTCGGGCTGGCTCTGGAGCACCAGGGTGCAGAGATGATAGAGCAGGGACTGCCTGCGCACCGTGTCCTTCACCTCGGACACCTTCTCCAGGTAACTCAGCTCAAATCCGCTGCTCTGCAAGCGTCACCGGCTCAGCCCGCGCTCAGCGCCCGCCCCTCCCCACGGGGTCCCCGGGGGGGGGGCGGCGGAGCCCCCTTTCCAGGCCCACTCACCTGGGAGTTATTGAGGAAATTGCCTACCGCCAGGAGGGTTGCCAGGATGCAGCGGAACGTGGGGTTCTGGACCAGCTGTTCCATGCCCTGCTTCAGGTCAAACAGCGGCTCTGCAATGTCCTGCGGGGCGGGAGAGGGAATCACTTCTGATCCTGAGGTACCGGGAAAGCATCTGTCCCCGCTTGCAAACAGTATTCTTCCAAGAGATACTTTTCATCCTTTTCCCGGTTCTTTGTTTACTCTTGCCTCAGACCGCCAATCCGAGGCTCCCCCGGTAGCTCCTCCCCTCCCGCCCGGGCTCACTCCAGCAGCTTCAGTCCTACCCGTTCCATGGTCTCATAGTCCAGCTTAAAGGCCCACAGCTGGAGCCGGGCCGCCAAGCCGCCGATGGAGGCGAGGGTCAACAGGAAGCTCTCGGCCGGGCCCAGGGGGATGTCCGGGTTGGCCGACTGGGCCTCCTGGATCTTCTGTCGTTCTTCCTCCGTAGGCACCATGGTCAGCAGTTTCTGTGGGTACATCGCAGCCCCCAGCTCGTCTGTGTGGCCCCGGGCCAGGCCCCGGAGCTGGAGAGGTTCCAGAAGCCCCCAGAGGGCCGCAAGGTCCCTCTGGGGAGGGGGCTGCCGGTCCTTTTTGCGTGGGGGGAACTATAGGCTTCTACTGTATGATCCCATGACTAATTCTCCCTATGGTTTCAGACGTTCTATATTGAAAACATGTGAAGTGCAAATGTTTCCTAGGGTGGGCGAGGGGAAGGTGTGAGATGTCCACCTCCTTATTCCCCGGTGGTTCTGGAACCACAGGAACCTGGAAACCCCCCAGCGGGGCTGATTAATGTGTCAGCTTCTGGACTTTGGCCTCCTCCGTGAGTGGGACATCTTGAGAGGCAGTCCAGACAGCTGGAGATGGTCACAGACCACTGGAGCAAAGGGGACATTAGGACACTGGTCTAAACCACCCCACCCTCCCATTCTGTAGATGAAGAAACCGAGGAGAGGTGAGAAACCAAAGGCAGCCAATTAGTGCTGACCAGAAATGGGCACTGGCCACACAAGAGCTGATGAAAGGGTTCTGGCATGGGATCCTCGGGCTTGCCATAAACACGCGTCCTAACCAGAGGGGGAATGGGTCCTGAGCTCTCAAGCCCAGCCCTTTCTCTAAGCCTCCTCCGTTTCCCTGCTTGTAAAAGGAAAGGTGTGGACAGAATGACCTCTTCCTCCATGTTTCCTAAAACTACTCATATTCCTTGCACTATCTACCTCACAGGTGTGTGGTTAGAAACACATTTTGTAACCCTCAAATACAGCATAAATGTGGGGTCAGGTTGGACTCTACTAGGGAAAAGCCAGGTGGATGAAGAGTGTCCGATGGCCACACCATGCTAGAGAGAAGTGGACACCCGGGGAGCCAGTCCTTGGGTACGGATGCTTGGCAGACAATGGAGGCTTGAGAAACTGAGCTTGGAGCAGAACAGGGAGAAGTCTGGGGGCTGAAACGTATGGTTTAAGCATAGACTGCTGTAGGACTGTAGGTAAGAAGAGCCCAACCTCCAAAGAATTAAAGAGGCACATCCCCCCAAGAGGCAATGGAAAGGTCCATGGTTGGTCTGAGTAGGGACCAAAATCCAAGCACTTTGGGATCACACAGGGGAAAGGCAGACACTTGAGACCAGAGGAGAAGGAGGAGGCAGACTAAGTCCTCAGGATAACTGGCAGACAGTTATTTGTGCCCTGGCTATCCTGGGGATGTGTTAAAGCGGATCCCCTGTAGAGGGGGACACAGGCAAGAGCCACAGTGAGATGAGAAGCCATCAGTGGATTGCGATCCAGTCAGTGGACGGCAGTATCCATATGGGAGGAAAGGCTGGCATTTAGAACCTTTCAGAACATTTATAAATGTATCACTTTATCCTCACAGTAGCCCTGTACTTTATATTAAAGCAGGAGGAGATGGGCACAGAGCTTAAGTGTCTGAGACTGGATTTGACCTCAGGAAGTCTCCAGACCCGGCATTCTGTTCTTTCCTCAAGATAAGAGACTTAGTTAGACAAGGAGAGAATTCTATTTGAAAAGAAAACCACTGACTCTTTGGTGAACCAAAGTCACATTACCTATCATAGGAGTCACTGAGATGTGCAAGAGCTCAAGCATCCATTAGCCTGTCAATAGCCCTTTGTGTTGCCTGGCTGAGGAGACTTACCCAGAACTCTCTCTCTCTGCCTCAGGGGAATGACTCAGGAAGGCCCAGGGAGCAAGTCCCGTCCTCATTGGGCAAAAGAGGAAGTGAATCTCCATAGGAGGGGACTGTGCAGGAGCATCAAAGGGTCTGGGAGGTGGGAGAGGGGGGTTAAAAGCAAGGGCTGTGTCCCCTGCCCCAGGGAGCTCTCAGCAGGGGGAGGAAGCTCTGTGAGGAAGGTGCCCCCAGAGGCCCGTGGGAACAAGGTCTTCGGAGCTCCATTCCTACAACTGAGAAAACCCTTCCTCACCCCAGGAGGCCCTGGGAAGTAGGTGCACATGTCCCTAGGCTACAAGGGACCTGCCTAATCCAGGTATCATTAGGTATCAGCCTGGAGTGATGGATGGTGATAGAGACACAGGGAGGAAGGAAGATAAAGCTAGCCAAGCTGCCCTGGGGGCAGAGAGGAGGGGGCCTAGGAGGGAGCCTGGAGGGTAACAATGTGGCCATGTGTCTGTCTGAAAATGTGAACCCAGGAAGGGGGAACCTCCACCCTACGGGGGGGGGGGAACCCTCTAGTGTATTTTCAGAGACCCTCACAGAAGTCAGGAGGAGATAATGGGGCGGTACAAAAATGAGCTGTTAGGGTTCACAAAGTGGCTTTCCCAGCCTTGCACGGATGGGAAGGCTTAGGGAGGTGAGCCTGTGGCTCTATGGGGGCCACCACCAGGCCCGAGGCCCGGCCTCAGGGGGCTCCTGACTCTGGGGTTCCTCCCAGACCTGAGAAACTCAATCCAGGAACCATTTATGAGGGGGTTGAAATACAGCTCTGAGTTCTGCGAATCCCGCTCTGAATCAGTGTTAGTCCTAGGGCTGTGCCTCCTAATCCAAGTTTCTCTGTGACTTGAGAGGAAAAGGGGTTCTGTAGGAACAATCAGGAGCTAGGGCCGAGGTCGCCGGCGGGGCTGGGATGAGGGGCGTTTCTGCCCTTCCAGAAGGACCCTGCCCTTCCCAGCCCCCCTTGCCCCCAGCTCACCTCGATGCCGTCCTTGCTAACAGCAAACTCGTCGAAGCCCAGCAGGGCGGCCTTGATGACGTGGACGGGGGGCAGCGTCGTCAAGCCGATGTTGATGGCATTGCTGCGTTTGGGGTCCAGCACCGTGGTCATTGTCCTCCGGCCTTCAGCAGCTTTCTGTAAGGGTCGTGCAGGGCAGGGTGGGAGCCAGCCCCGCGTCGGGGGTGGGCCAGGGCCCCCTTCCCAAGGGCTGGAGCTTCAGGGGGTTGGGGAAGGGGTGCCCCTGCCCCGGTAACCCTGAGGGCCCAGAAACCATGCTGTGCCAGGGAAAGCAAGCTGAGTTTGTGGCCAAGGGCCTGGCTCTAGCCCTGGCTCTGCCGGACTCCGTGACCCGTGTTGAGTCACTTCCCCAGCCAGTACCTGTTCGCAGGCCCTGACCAGGTGGCCAACCTGGCTCTGCCGGGGCCGTTTGGATGTTACACCATCCCCAGGCTGTGCAAAACCATCAAGGCAAAAGCTCGGGCGGTGGGGGCTGTTGCACCCGCTTCCTGACTGCCATAGTTGCCTTGGCAGGGCCAGGCCAAAGTGCGGCCCTCGGGCCCCTGCTCTGGACCCTCGGCCCACCTGGTCCTCGGCCTGACGAGTGACCGGCTCGAAGGGGGGAGGGCAGGAACGCCTGGAGCCGGCCTACAGGCCCTCCCACCCCTGTCCCAGGCCTGTGGGGGCCAGCCCCCCAAGGGCTCAGGGGATAGATACCTTGTTGGACATCACGTCCTTGGCTCTTGTCTCAAACAAGTGCTCCAGCTTGGCCGTGTCCACAGTCACAGGCTCCAAGGAGGCCCATAAGGTGGGGCTGGGGCCAAAACGGCCCATCCCCTTGACCCCCTTTCCGGGCTTCAGCTCCCGCCAAAACAGCTTCACGGTCTTCCTCTTGGGAGGGGGGCGTCCGGTGGCAGAGCCTGGGAGGGGGTAATCCGGGGGTGGGGGAGGGGGCAGGGGCAGGGAGTGGGGGCGGGGGGGGGAGGGCATCCTGGGGGCAAAGGGGGTGGTGGTGGAGGGTTCCCAGGGAGGGGCGGCGGGGCTGGGATATCTCCTCCAACCCCAGGGGCCTCGGGGGCCAACAAGTCCTGGTCTTCATCCTCCCCTAGGTCGGAGAAATCCAAGTCTCCGATGCAGAGGGAAGGTTGGGGGCTGAGCGGCTCCATGGGAGCCTTAGCCTCTGCAGCCAGGACCTCCGACTCCAGGCCTCGCTGGGCCAGGCTCAGGGGCCGGGTCAGGGGGCTTCTCGGGCTGCTCGGGGGGCGGGGCGGGGGCTCCGGCTCTGGGGTGCTCCACAGCTCTCGGGGGTCTGGGAAGAGAGAAGGTCATTCCCATGGTCACTCCCCAAGTCAAAGGTCAAGCTCAACATGACCACCTCCTCCTGTGAGGGGGCAGAGGGCATTCAAAGCACTGTAGTTTGGAGAAATGACCTCCCACCATCCCCTGCTCACCCGGGGGACCACCAGTGACCTCCCACCGTCCCCTGCTCACCCGGGGGGCCACCAGTGACCTCCCACCGTCCCTTGCTCACCCGGGGGGCCACCAGTGACCTCCCACCATCCCCTCCTCCCGGGGGGCCACCAGTGACCTCCCACTGTCCCCTGCTCACCGGGGGCCACCAGTGACCTCCCACTGTCCCTGCTCACCGGGGGCCACCAGTGACCTCCTACCATCCCTCCTCACCGGGGGCCCAGTGACCTCCACCATCCCCTCCTCCCGGGGGAGCCACCAGTGACCTCCCACGTCCCCTGCTCACCGGGGGCCACCAGTGACCTCCCCGTCCCCTGCTCACCCGGGGCCACCAGTGACCTCCCACCGTCCCCTGCTCACCCGGGGGGCCACCAGTGACCTCCCACCGTCCCCTGCTCACCCGGGGGGCCACCAGTGACCTCCCACCGTCCCCTCCTCACCCGGGGGGCCACCAGTGACCTCCCACCATACCATGCTCACCAGAGAGGCCATCAGTGACCTCCCACCTTCCCCTCCTCCTGGGGGGCCACCTTTGACTTCCCACTGTCCCCCACTCATCCAGGGAGCCACCAGTGACCTCCCACCGTCCCCTGCTCACCCCGGGGACCACCAGTGACCTCCCACCCCCCTGCTCACCCGGGGGGCCACCAGTGACCTTCTACTGTCCCCCGCTCATCCAGGGAGCCACCAGTGACCTCCCACCATCCCCTCCTCACCCGGGGGGCCACCAGTGACCTCCCACCGCCTCCTCCTCACCCAGGGAGTCATCAGTGACCTCCCACCGTCCCCTGCTCACCTGGGTGGCCATCAGACTCATCTGGCATGGCCCCGGCCAGGGCCTCAGCCCGACCCTGGGCCAAGGCAGCTTGCTTCTCGGTCTCAGCTGCCGCCACGTTCTCCAGGAAACGGGCTCTGCAGGAGAGCGCCCATTGGTGCTCAGTACTCGGGCCCTTCTGCAGCCTGCCTTCCTCATGCTGCGGGCTCGGGCCCACCCCACCGCCAGCAGCAGGCCCACTTAGCTACCCAGACCGAGGCCGACCTTGGGGGCAAGGCCCTCCCCAGCACACACAGCCCCTCTGCCCCCGCACGGGCACGCACAGCCCATGCAAATGCAGCCCATGCGCCGAGCGGAGAGCGCGGACATGGCTTGCAGGGCCTGGGACTGAATCCCTGCCCCTCACTGACCGATGCTCACCAGTCAGCACCGGGTCTCCCTGCTCTTATCTGTAAAGTCAGGAACTGAACTAGCAAGTCTCCCTGTCTCCCTCCAGCTTTCAGATCTTAAATGGAAAACCCCCTTCCCTCTTCTCCAGGACTCAGGATCACCACGACCCACCCTGCTCCCAACCATGACTCCTCTGACAGTGGGACAGCGGGACAGGACCTGCTGAGCCCAGCTGGGATCTTTGATGCTGTGTTTAAAGCATTTCTGTATTTTCTTGTGAAATGGTTTTACTCTCTTTGTTCTGAGACCTTCGCCTCTTATTTGGGCCTGAGTGGGGAGGGCATCCTGAATTAGGGCCACTGGAGCCCCCACCGGCCTTGTAAGGTAAGCCCTCCTTAGTTCCCTCCACCAGCCTTATCCCACCAAGGCAGTGCCCGAAGGCCCGTTCTTTATTTTATTTTATTTTTTTCCTGAGGCATTTGAGGTTAAGTGCCTTGCCCAGGGTCACACAGCCAGGAAGTGTTAAGTGTCTGAGCCAGATTAGAACTCCCGTCCTCCTGGCTGCAGGGCTGGGGCTCTATCCACCCAGCTTCCCCGAAGGCCCGTTGTTCTGTGGCTCTCTCCAGTATCCCCCCGAGTCTGGCCTCCCTTCGTCCCTGGGTCTCTTCCCTTTCCGGGCTACCCCAGGTCTCTGTCAGCTAGAGCTGAGTAAGGCGTTGGGGCCTGAAGCTCTTCCCCATCACCCTTATTCCTCATCTCGGTATCAGGCGAGCTCTGGACAGGGTTATGGCTGCCTCCAATTCAAAGGGTCTACTAAGGTCCCAAGGCCTTTCTCAGCTGGGCGAGGGGACACTTTTCTGTCTGCTGGGCCCTTTCCTGGGCCAGTTTTTTGAAGAGTGAGGTAGGAACCGAACGTGGAATTGAGGGGGAGAAATGGCTGTTCCCACACCCAAGGAAGCGGTTCTGAAGCAGTGAGCACAAAGTCCTAAGCAGGCCAGGCCAGGCCGGCCCCACTCCGTACTTACTCCAACCTGCTCAGCACGGGTGGGACCCTCGGGACCCCTGGCATGGCAGGGCTCTCAGGGGCCCTAGGGGAAGAGAGTCGTTCACCCTTAGCCCTCGCCCCCGAGTCCCCCTTTCACCAGCTCCGTTCCAAGCTAGCTAAGTCTCTCTCAGGTACACACCGACCCCCCCCCAGAAGCTCTCATCTCCATGAGCCTCGCCCAACTTTCCAAGCACCTCCCCCCTGCTGGATCCCCGGCTCCCAGGAGAGGAGGAGGGAGGGGAAAGGAGGAAAGAGATGGGGAGGATGGGGAACAGCTGGGGAAGATGCTGAAATCTGGGAGTGCGGGGAAATCGCAGGAGAGAAGGGGGGAAGGACAAGGAGAGGGGAGAGAAAATGGAGGGTAAAGAGGGAGAGGAGAGCAGGAGACACATGGTCCAAAGGAGGCCAGAGGTTCTCACTTGAGTCACTTACCAAAGAGGAACAGTTTGATGGAGTCTGGAAAAAGAGAGAAAAGTTGGGCAGGGGACGGCTGGAGGTGCCCAGGAAGGGGCAGGTGTCCCAGAGAGGGCACAAAGCTGGGCCAGTACAGGAAAAGAGCAGAAGGGACAGGCAGAGAGAGGGCCCAGGGCTGGGCAGCAGACCCTTTGGTATCAGCTTGTACATCCCCAGAGGATGAGAGCTGGCTGTGGGCCAATGGGCCACAAGAAGGGGAACCAAGGGGGCAGAGGCTGGTGTCCCATCCCGGACTTACTTATAGATGCTTCTTTCACCCAGTGCATCTGTAGGGGGGGCCACGGTGGGGCTGGGGAACAGGACCACTGAGGAACTGAGGCAGGGGGCTGGGCCTACAGGGCTGGAGTCGGGACCATTGATTAGTGAGGGCCCGTTGCTTCCCTCCTCCCTCTCTCCCCGTTCCTTTTTCACCTTTCCCTCTGCCTTCCCAGTCCTCTCACCATGAGCACTCCTCCCAACCCTTTGACTTCTCAGTTCTCTCCCAGGCCCTCACCCCCGCACTGACCACTCTCCCTTCTTTTTCCCTCCCAGCCCTTTGGGGAACCAGTACAACTGCTCTCTCTCGAGTCCCTGAGTCCCTTATCATTTCTCTACCTGTGCCCTGCCAAGACTCAGCTTTGGACAGTGCCCCCCATCAGCTGCCTTCACTTCCACACACATGCTGATGAATGAAGGGGGAGAGAATCACTCTGACTGCGTCCCTCCAAATGCCGGACCCTCACTCTACCAGGCAATCCCACTGGACCTCCCTTATCAATCCACCATCCCATGCTCCACAGCAACTCTTGCCAACCTTTTCACCCCTCCTCAAGCCCCTCAGCTTCTTGATACTGAACTGTCTCTTCTCTCCATTCTCTCATTCACTTTTGCTACACTCTCTCCCTTTACCCCTGTATCCCAAAGGGATGGTCTTACTCCTTACCTAGGCTAACCTGTCTACTTGTTCAAGAGATTCTGCTCCATCCCATTTCCTCCAGCATACTGTCTCCTCTATAATCCCCGTGCTCTCACTCACTTGACTCCCTTACTATCCACTGGCTTCTGTCTATAAACAGACCAGTATCTCCCCCATCTTCAAAAATCCCCTCCCTTGATTTTTGTAATTATGTTCATATAGTTCCTAGGTTTGCCCTGGTAGGTAGAATTCTAATTCTAATATTTTATATTGTTTAGTTATTTGCTAGTTTTTTATTCAAAAATCTTGCATCAATATACAATAGAGAGATTGGCGTGTAATTTTCTTTCTGTTTTAACTTTTACCCTCATTTGATTTTTGTCATTGTGTTCATGTAGTTCCTAGGTTTGTCTTGGTAGGTAGACTGCTAAGTATTTAATTATTTTAAATGGAATTTCTTTTTCCATCTCTTGCTACTGGGCTTTGTTGATCATAAAAAGAAATGCTGATTTGTGGGGGTTTATCTTATATCCTGCAACTTTTCTAATGTTAATTATTTCAAGTAATTCTTTAGCTGATGCTCTATGGTTCTCTAAAGCATACTATTGTGTGATCTGCAGAGACAGTTTTGTTTCCTCATTTCTTTTTCTTCCCTTATTGCCATAGCTAATATTTCTAGTACAATACTGAGCAACAGTGGTGCTAATGGGAAGATTTCTAGCTTGTCCCCATTACAGATAATGCTTGCTGGTAGTTTTAGAGTGGTACTGCTTATCATTTTAAGGAACACTTCTTTTAGTCCTATGGTTTATTATTAGAAATGGATGTTGTATTTTGTTGAAGTGAGCATCTCTTGAGATAATCATGATTTCTATTGGTTTTGTTATTGATATGATCAATTGTATTGATGCTTTTCTAATACTGACCCATTCCTGCAGCCCTGTCTGAATCAATCCTACCTGGTCATGGCGTATAATCCTTCGGATATATTGCTGTAACAGCCTTGCTAGCTTTTTATTAAAAAATCTTGCATCAATATTCATTAGCGAGACTGGTATGTAATTTTCTTTTTCTGTTTTAACTCTTCCCCTACTTGATTTTTTGCTAACTAGCATCCTCTGCTGTTTGTGGCTAAACCCCTGAAGAACATCTATCACAAATGCCTCAACTTTCTCTCTTTCTTCACGCCCTGCACACTGACACCTGATCTCATCGTTCCACTGACGTTATCAGTGATTTCCTAATTTCCAAGTCCGTTCATTTTTTCTTATTCCTCACCCTCCTTGACCCCTCTGAATTCTGCTCCGTTCATTCTCTCCACGATCTCCTTTTCCCCTCTAGATTTTCAGGGGCTGTTCTCACCTGGTTCTCCTCCTTCCTATTTGACCTCTACTTGGTCTCTTTTCCCTCCATACTCCTTCACTTGACGATCCCATGAGTTCGCAGGAACTTCGTTATCATTTTTAGGATAAGGACTCAGATCTAACTCTCGGCTGACCTCCAATCCCACATCTCCAGCTGCCTTCAAGACATCTTGAAGTGGGTGTCTAAGAGACATCTTGAACTCAATATGTCCAAAACCGAACATATTTTTCTTCCTTCTAAAACCTCAAATTTCCCGATTACTGCTGAGGGCGCTGCACATCTTCCCAGTCCTGAAGACTCCCAGCCCAGGAGTTATCCTGGACCTAAGCTCTCGCCTCTGAGCTCAAGGCCCCTGTGCTGTCTCTTAAGCACGCCCCCTTCTCTCCTCTGATGCCCCGGTAAAAGCCCCCACCCCTCTGTGCCCGGACTGCTTCGTGCCTCAAGCTCTCCCTGCTCCAATACACCCTCCATTTGATCTCTAAAGCCATTGTTTTAAGGCACCAGTCTAGCCACGGGATCCTCATGAACTCCAGTGGTACCCCAACTGTTTTCAGAATCAAATACAAAATCCTCTGTCATCCAAAGCCCTTCATACCCTCTCTTTCTCCATCTCTCCACAGCCACAGACTCTGAATTCCACTGATGCTGGCCCCGTGGCAGTTCCACAAACAAAACCCTGCATTTCTCGCTTCTTAGCCCGTTTTCTGTCTCCCATCCCTGGAAGGTTCTCATCCTCATCTCTCTCCACTGCTTCCTTTAAGGCCCCATCTTTTATCAGAAGCCCTCCCAACCTCTCTCAGCTATTACTTCCTATTTGTCCCCCACACAGCTTGATTTGTGTATGTGCTGTCTCTCCCATCAGACTGGAAGTAAGGGCTTCCTTTTGCCTCTCGGTAGCCACTCAATCAGTCAAGAAGAGTTTGTTATGTGCTCACTATATGCCAGATGCTGGAAACACAGAAAGAGGCAAGAGATGGTGTCTGTCCTCCGGAGAGCTCACAATCTGAGCAAACACAATATGCCCGAACAAGCTAAATATAAACTAAATGGGAAGTAATTACGAAAGAAGGCCCGAGCACAGGGCTCTCACAGAGGAAAGCCGGAGGGAGCGCGGTATTCTGGGCACACGATGGGCACTTAACCAACCTCCCTGCTGCTTACTGACCCCCACTTACTGAGGGGGAGCTTCCGTGGGAGACTTGGGCAGAGGCAGGATTGGGCAGCTCGTCCTAGTTGGGGAGCTGACGTTGCTAGGCCCTGCGCCCTCCAGGGAACGCCGGCTCCTCTTCCCCTCCTCTGACGCTGGCTTCCTGCGCTCCCGCCGCACTCCTGGTACCCCCTCCTCGGGGTCCCCATCCTCTAGCCGCAGGGCACTCTGGAGAAAAGGCAGAAGTGACCTGGGAGCCGGTGCCTTTGCCCCCCCGGCCCCCATTCTGCGAGCCTTACCTCATACAGGACGAGCTGCACCCTGAGGTCGGCGTCTGTGCCCGGGCTGCCCAGGTGCTTCTGCACAATGCCCTCCATGCCCTGCTGCTCCAACGCATCCGTCACATCATAGAAGGAGTCCTGGTCAGGAAGGGCCGCCAGTGTCTGCGGGACAAGCTGGTGGTGAGGCGGGCCTTTGTGCCCCCGACACAGGGGTGGGTGTGGAAGGGAAGGGTCTTCCCCAGCCCCAGGAGTCCCCAGGCACCTTGTTGATCAGTGTCATGGTGAACACCAGCAGCTCGGAGTCGGCGCCGTTCTTCTCCTCCAGGATGGACACAAAGGTGGCCCATGGGGAGGCACCTGGGGAACAGATGAGAGCAGAGCGCTGTGGGAAGGCCCGGGGGCAGCAGCAAGGAGAAGGGAGAGTGCGGAGGGAAGGGTGTCTGACCAGTGGCATTGGCAACAGCGTTGACAGCATGGATGAAGAGCCGGGCATTGGTCTCTGCATATTCCACAAACACCAGAAGGAGCTTCAGGGAGGTCTTCACCACCAGGCGAGACTGGGGAGAAGGAGGCGTCCAGTAAGTAGGGGCACATCATTCAGGCTGGGGGGTAGCACTGGGGAGCTCAGCCCTGCTTGGGGACGAGGGGGCTTCTCCTGGAGAAGCAGAGGGCGAAGGCAGGGGAGGTCGCAAAGGAGGAACCTGGGAAGGGATACAGCTTTGTCCCCAGGGTACGGCCCTTGCAGGATGTCTTTAGGGTAAAGCACAGGGAGAAGTTTCTGTTCTTCACCCAAGAGCAGGAAAGGAAAGGATAGTTAGTAGTAGTCAGGACTAGGAGAGCTCCATGTTTTTCAGAATCTAAACCAATCAGAACTAGAAAGAACCTTAGAATCTAGAATGTTAGAGCTCCATTTCACCTCTGCCATTCATTGTAGCAATCAGACCTCAGATCAATCAACCAACAAGGATTTATTAAACACTGGTTACTTGCCAGACCCATTATTAGGTACAAAGGCTACAAAAGCAATAAAAGAAACGGTCCCCACTCATAAGTCACGCTAACAAGCACTTTGTTTTTTGCTATAAGAAATGTTTTAATCCATTTCTTTAAAGTTTAGTTGAGTTTATAGTGAGGTTCCACATTTCCTCTCCATTCTCTCCCACCTCCCTAAATGAGAAAACAAGAAAAATAAAATCCTCATTGCAAATACTTATAGTCGAGTAAAGCAAATTCCTGCATCGGCCATCTCCATAAAAATGCCGCAGGTGGCACTTCCCTCTCAAGGAGGGAGTTATCAGACCTCCAGAAGATCTGTTAAGCCGCTGGGCTTAGCTGGGAATAGAAAAGGCAGGTAGAAGAATACATGGAACACCAAGAGAATGGGTGCAAAAAGGAGTTGTGGGGTCAGGGAAGCCTTCAGATAGAAGGTGGCGTCATGGAGGAGCTTAAGGTAAAGAGGGACAGCACGCTGGGCATATGGCATAGCCAGTGCAAAGGCAAAGAGGCAAGACACGGAGTGTCCCGTGTGAGAAACATCAAGAAAATCCCTTTGGCTGGCCTGAAGAATGCAGGAAGGGGAAGAACTGCACCACGGGGCGGCAAGGTCTGGGAGCAGACCACCAAAGGCCTTAACGCGCCAAGTAGGGAAGTTTATTGTGTTTGATTCTAGAAGCAATAGGAAGCACATGAGCTTATTGAGTAAGGGTCAGAATGACCCCTCAGGACACTCATTTTGGAATGGACCGAAGTGGGGAGAGACCTGAGACAGGAACCGTCTAGGCGGGAGAGCATGAATTAAGGTGGTGACCAGGTGAGTGAAGAGAAGGGGTCGGAGAAGTTAGGGAACGATTGGTTTTGGACGTGCTGAGTTTGTCCAAGGGACGGCTGATGCTGTTGGACTGATGCTCAGGAGCAAGACTGGGGCTGGAAAAGCAGCTGCAGGAGCCATTGGCCATTGGATAATAATCAAGCTCATGGGAGGTGATGAGGAACCAAAACAAAGAACTAGGGGTTCAGAATAGAGACTCGGGGAACATTCATGTTTAGGGGAGCATTGGACAATAAAATAATGAAGGGGGCAGTTAGACAGGTAAGGAAAGAACCAGGAGGAAACAATACAAGGAAAGCCAAGGAAGGAGGATCCAGGAAAGGGTAGCAAAAGGTCATATGCAGCAGAAGGGTTGCCAGCATCTGAAACTGGTACATTCCAAGATTTTGATCCCTGAAATTCCCTTCTGATCCTACCCTCTCTTCTTCACTCGTCCTGGATTCATACTCTTCCCTACAACCTTCAATCCCACAATCTTTCTCTGTATTCCCGGCTACTGTTCATTTCCCTTCCTTTATATTTGTCATTTAGAATTAACCAGCTCAATAAATCTCGTTGTCCTTCACCCTTGAACTCCCCATCTCCCTTATTTTTGTACTACTAGTCCTCAATCCTAGTCATCTCCCCCTTTCCCATCTATCATCTATCTTTTCTACTGTTATTCTTACACTATGATTTTGATCTCAGGCAGCTAGGTGGAAAAATGGTTAGAAAGACTCAATTTTTTGTTAATAATAACAAATGTTTATTACATTGAGGTTTATGGAGCTCTTTTCACATATTCTCTCATAGGTAAGCACAAAGATCTTTGCCAAGAAAACCACAAATGGGCTCATGAAGAGTCAGCCAAAACTAAAAATAACTGAACTGCAACAATGTTTTTTGAATTCAAATACCTAAGATGTTGACTAAAAATGTATCTTTTTTTTTTTAAATTCACATGCAAAAGTTACAATCAGTTAGTGTCTAATGTTGCCACTAGCCAGGACCTATTTAAATGTTGCTGGAAGAAAGGGCTGACACTGTCCACTAAAGATTCAGGTTATTTGGCCTTCGCTGGGTACTCGATGTTCTAGGTGTTCGTGGATGATTCTAACACTTTTGGAGTTGGTAATGTAAGCAGAGAGATTCCACACTAGCCTCGAAGACTTCTCCTTCTCTCCTCACTTTACCCATCAGCCTGGATCCGGCCCTCGCCATCTCTGTCCTGGATTACACTCGTCTCCCCCCTGCCAGAGAATCCTCCACCCAATCACCAAAATAACTTTCCTAATCTACAAGCATGACCATGTCCTTCCTCTGACCAAAAAGCTTCAGGGGCTTCCTCCTGCCTGCAAAACAAAATGTGAGCTCTTCAGCTTGACAACTAACCACCCCAGTGTTATTTCATACTCTTCTTCTTCCCACACTCCTTGTACGGGACCCCCAGCTGCCTTGCTCTCCTCTGCTCTCCTCTCTCCACAATCACCTCGTACACCTGCATACGGTTCTCCTCTTGCCTGGATGTTTCCCCTCTTCTCTACCTGCTGAAACCCTTCTCTCGCTCTGAGGCTCGGCGGGATGCCGCCTCAGGAAGGGTTCCTCCATTTCCCCCCTAAAAGTGCCGGTCATTTGCTCTAAAGATTTTTACAGCCTTTGTTCAGACTTCTCTTCTTCTCCTGTTACCTTCTACCTTTTACACAAATGACCGGAATCCACATGTTCCCCATAAGTCCTCTGAGGTCAGTGGGTCTAATTTCCCAAGACCTTCACTGCCTTGAACTGAAGATGGGCTGGTAGCCCTGGGAACTCCATGGAGCGCTGGAGAGCTCATGGAAAGGGCCTGAGCCTTAATGAGCACCTTCTCTCCCTGGGGGGTGATCAAAGAGGAAGGAATGGCTCCTGTTCTGACCACCTGGACTTTCCTGCACCCCCCAGTCAGTGATGCTCATGGAAGTGCTTGGGGACTTCTGGGGGACTTGGGCCATTCTTGAAGGGAGCAGGACTGGAGGGCCCTAGTCCTCCTGGAGCTGTGTACTTCTGAACCAGATGGCCTCCAAAGGCTGGAGTGAGGGGGAGCACCTTGGTGTCCTGAGAAGAAGCTGGTCCCCTGCTTCTCACTCTTCCTTCACTACCACGCCCCTTTTGGTACCTCTTCCCCCATGAAAGCTAAGTTCCTGGAGGAAGAGGGATTTTTCTTTTTGCTTGTATTTATACACCCAGACCTTAGCCCAGTGCTTGGCAAACACTCTGTGCTTCCATTTCTGTGGGCTGACTTTACAGATGAGGAAACTGAGGCAGAGAAGCGGGGACGAGCTGTTTGAGGTCAGAGTTGGTGCCGGAAGCTGAATTAGAACTCAGAACTCCCGACGGCCCTCACCACCCCCTCCCTCACTTTTTCACTGCAGTGTTCAGGGTGGGCAGCCCGCATAAGCAGAAGCGATGGAGGCAGGTCACTCACCATGCTGGCACAGAGCGTGTAGAGCCACTGAACGGTCTCGCTGTGTTCCACCACTCCCAGCATCCCATCCACGAACAGCATCACCTGGCCCAGGGCTGGGGGAGGGTTAGGGGGCTGGTCAGCCTGATGAGGGCCAGGCCCGGGAGCCGGCCAGTATTTACTAAGCATCTACTGGGGCCAGGACTGAGCCCTGGAGACAGAAAGGCAAACCCCCTGCCCCCGGAGTCTAATGGGAGAGAGCGGATATATGACCACCAGGAGGCGTGGGGAGGGGAGGAAAGGCCTCCTGCAGAAGGGCCACTGAGTCCTAAAAGGAAGCCGGGGCAGAGCATTGGAGGCGAAGGCCGGGAGGTGGGAGATGGGCAGTCAGGAGGTGGGTGGGCTGGGCACTAAGAATGAGGAGGGTGAAGTATAAGAAGCAGAGGAGGAGGCGAGGTCCTAAAGGCTTCAGGAAGCCAGAGATACAGCATGGGCAGGGCCGTGGAGGGACAGGGCAGGAGGCACCGGGAGGGCCCAGACTGACCTCGGAGGATGTAGCTCTGGTAGTTGTGGTCTGCAGCGGCCCCCACCCGGATCAGGCAGCTCAGGCCCTCGGAGTGCACAAACTCTGGGACCAGGTCCTTGTCCTCCTACAGGGGCGCGAGGAGGAGCTCAGGGAGAGCCCCCCCCCCCAGGGAGCCCCTCCTCCCTCCCCCCTCTCAGGCCCCCACAGAGCCCTCACCTGGAAGATCTGCTTCAGGGAGAAGAGCGAGCGCCGGAGTTCAGGGCCGCTGGATCGGTAGAGCTTCTCTGCAGGGACAGACACGCGCCAAGTGGGGCACTACTCAGCTACGTGCCCCCTCCCAGGAGAACAGGGTGTCTAACCCCGGCCCTCTCAGAGCACAGTCACTCAGGGTTACAGCCCCGGGGGTGATCCCCCCTCCCTGTGTTCACTCCTCCTCCCTGACCCACTGTCTTTACTCTCTCTGATCGACTCCTGGACCGACCCTCTACCCCCCAGCTCATAGGTCCGCCACGTCCTGGGGAAGGACGGAGCCACAGCTAGGGACCCGGGGCCATACCTCCTGCCTCTTACCTCTGCCTTCCGGGCTCCCGCTCTCCCCTCCAAGGAAAGGGCGAGGAGCCCAGGAAAACTGTGATGGGGGCCAGAAGGTGAGACCTGGAACTTACCCAGGATGGCATGAACTCGGATGGAGAGCTGGGTGCGAAGGATGAGGGTGGGCTTCCTCCCTTTGCTAGGGGAAGAGCATAAGGGTAAAGTCGGAAGGGGCCCCTTGAGCCAACCTCGTTTTATGGATGGGGAAGCTGAGACTCATGTGACCTCCCTAGGAATGACCTGAGCCAGGACCTTGGAATACATCCGGTATTTTTCATCACATCACAGACATTACCATTCATCCTGAAAATCTGCCTCCCTCCTGACAGTCTCACCCAAGGACTTCCACATTCCGACCCAGAACCCCAGGAAGAAGAAGTCTTAGTCAGTTCTTCCTCCCCTTATGTCCCTGACTCTGGGGGAGGGGTGGGTGTGAGATAAGGGCCCCTTATCCCCAGAGGAAGGCGGAGGGTTTGGGTAAACACAGGTATACCAAGCATTCCAATCCCTGTTCCTCCCTAACAGGGGTCCCAGCACATTAACTCTGCCCTGGACAGGCTGGGCCTTCCCTGGGGACAGGAAGGCATCAAGGGGTACTTGGGGAGAGCCGTGGGGACAAGAGACTAGGCTCCCACCCCTGCTCCCACCCTCCTGCCTCCTGTTTCTTTCCCCCCTCCCCCTCCATCTATCCATATCCCTAGAGTGTTAAGAAAGGGGGTAGGTGAGCGAAAAGATGAGCTGGCCAAGTAAGAAATGTCTAAGGACTCAGGGCAGTTTCCAGGTAGGGGGAGGAGGTGTGAAGGATCACTGAGGAATGAATCAGGCCCTTCCCCCTGGCCCGAGTCTCTCTGGGGACAAAGCAGGAGGGAAATTTCAGGCCCTAGTGTGTATTGGGGAATGGGGGGAGTCGAATCCCAAATGAATTCCTAGATCTACCACTAACTTGCTCCGTGAGCAGATTAGCCACTCTTCCCCGGGCCTATTTCCCAAGCCCCTGCAAAAAGGAGGGGCTTGAACTAAGTTAATTTAACAGAGTCTTCTGATTCTTATTTCTTATTTGTTAGCTGTGTGATCCCAAGAAAATCACTTGACTGGGTCTTAATTTCTTCATCTGCAAGATGGGAATGGGACTAATTCCACTGCCTTGGTGCCCTGTAAACTTCAAGGCACTAGGAAATGCGAAGTCATTCCTCTTTATCTGTGTATTTATGTTTGTGGGTAAGCACTGTTTCCCTAGGAGGGGCCAGGAGAAGAGAGGAATGAGCCTCTCCCTGGCCACTTCCCTGCCCTCCCTGGGCCTCAGGAAGGAGCGAAGGAGCAGGCACACAGGCCAGGGCTGGGAGAGAGATCAGATGTCTGGGCTAATGAAACCTTAGCCTGGCTTGGTGGGGTGTGTATGTGAGTGTGTGTGAGAGAGAGACAGGGACAGAGAGAAAGTGAGAGAGAGACAGAGAGAGAGAGAGAGAGAGACAGAAAGAGAGACAGAAGACAGAAAGAGAGACAGAGAGACAGAGACAGAGAGAGAGACAGAGACACAGAGAGAGTCAAGAGTCAGAGACAGACAGAGAGAGAAAGAAAGAGATGGATACACACACACAGATGGAGACAGAAAAAAGGAGGGGGAGGGAGAGAAAGAAAGGGTGGAAAGAGGGAAAGAGAGAGAGAGAGAGAGAGAGAGAGAGAGAGAGAGAGAGAGAGAGAGAAGGAGGGAGGAATGGAAAAAGAGAGAGAAAATCTTAAATAATGTCTTCCCAGAAATCACACTGATTAGGAAGCAGAGCTTAGTCCCCAAGTTTCACCCAGGGAAGAACAGAAAGGGGCAGATGAGAATTAGTGCAGTGGGAAGAGAGAAGAGTCTGGGGCGGGAGATAGAGAGGAGAGAGGCTAAGAAAGGATGGGTAATCTTGGAGGTAGCAAGTAGCAGAGATGAGACTGATATGCTCCAAAGCCTCTCATTCCTTCTCTTCCCAACTGTAGAATACGGATAAATACCAACCCAATCTCTTCGTAGAAGTCTTCCAGCATCTCACGCTGCTCTTCCAGGGACAAATCTGGGTCCAGATAATATCCAGACGGGGATACTTGCAGGGCACAATCTTCTAGCTAGATATTAAGACAGTTGCATTGGTGGTGGAGTTGTGAACTGATCCAGCCATGCTGGAGATCAATTTGGAACTAGGCCCCAAGGGCTATAAAACCGTGAATACAGAACATCGTACATAGTGACAAGATTATGTGATGATCAACAGTGACGAGCTTGGCTCTTTTTAGCAGTGAGGTGATTCAGGGTAATTCCAATAGACTTGGGATGGAGAGAACCATCTGCATCCACAGAAAGGACTAGGAAGACTGAATGCAGATCTGAGCATACTATTTCCACCTTTTTTTATTGTTGTTTGCTTGTTTTTTTTCCCCCTTTGGTCTGATTTTTCTTGTGCAGAATGACAAATATGAAATATATTTAGAAAAATTACACATGTTGAACCTATATTGGATGGCTTGCTATCTTGGGGAGCGGGGAGGAGAGGAGAAAGGGAGAAAAATCTGGAACACAAGGTTTTGCAAAGGTGAATGTTGAAATCTATCTTTGCATGTATTTCAAAAAATACAATTCTATTTTTTTTAAAGGCATGATTAAAAAAAAAAACAACTATATACCCTTTGATCCAGCTACTGGGTTTGTATCCCAAAGAAACCATAAAAGAGGGAGAAGGATCCACATGCACAAAAATGTTTGTAGTAGCTCTTTTTGTGCTGGCAGGGAATTGGCAATTGAGTGGATGCCCATCAGCTGGGGAATGACTGAATAATCTGTGGTACCCGAATGTAACGGAATACTATTGTTCTATAAGAAATGATGATCAGACTGATTTCAGAAAAGCCTGGAAAGACCTACATGAATGCTTGCTGAGTGAAGTGATCAGAATCAAGAGAACACGGTATACAGCAATAACATGACTGTGTGATGATCAATTGTGATGGACTTAGCTCTTCTCAACAATATCGTGATCCAAGAGAAGTTCCACAGACTTAGGATGGAAAATGGCATCCACAGCCAGAGAAAGAACTATGGAAAGTGGATGCAGTCGGAAGCATAAGACTTTCACTTTTTTCTTTCTTTTATTTTTTCCCTTTTGTTTTGATTTTCTTTCACAGCATGACTAATATGCATAACTTATATCAGATGGCTTGGTATCTTGGGAAGGGGAGAATGAAGAGAAAGAGAAAAAAAATTGCAACTCAAAATCTTGCAAAAGTGAATGCTGAAAATTATCTTTCCATGTGATTGGAAAAAATAAAATACTTTTAAGTGAAAAAAAGAAAAAGAGAGAAAACTGCTTTCAAAGACTGTTGCCCCTCCCTCTCAAGGCCTCATATGGGAAGTCCCCAATGACTTTGATTCTCTCTCTGTGATGCTCACACACAGGTAGGAGCTCAGTAAATAACAACCCACATTTATATACTAGTTTATGGCTTACAAAAACACTATCCTTAGCCTGTGGCATCTCAAGCGAGTGGTCATTCGGCCCCTCTCAGATCAGCTCAACCTGTTTCCCAGCAGCACTTAGCTGCTGATGGACTCTTGGCCCAGAGCCAGTGTCTCTCCCCTCTCCAGTCTGGATTCCTCCTCATCTGGAGTTGGATGCCCACCCCACCCCTGCCCCCTTGTTTCTTCAATTTGCATGGCTTCGCTCCAGCAGGGGAGAGATGGGGGAGGAGAATGACAAACCAAAAGGAAGATGGAGGTGAATGTTCCTCCCTCTCTCGTCATGAGGACCCATGGAAGTGCTGATCCCCTAAGGCCCCGGCCTCCTCCTTCCAAGTCACACTCTCCTAAAGAAGGCAAGGTGGTTAGCAGAGGGAGCTGCCAAATGAGGGAGTTTCCCAGGCTCAGGGTGGGCCAAAAAGACCCCAAAACCCACAAGACAGCTGAGTGCGGTCCTGGAGGGAGAACGATAGAGCCAGGAAGACCTGGAGTTCAGAAATATCCAAAAAATACCAGCTTGTGACCTTGGGCAAATCACTGGGCCTCAATTCCCTAATCTATAAAGTAGGGATAATAATAGCATCTGCCTCCTAGGGTTGTTGTAAGGATAAGAGATAATGTTCCAAATTCTTAGTAAACCTTGAAGTGCTACGTAAATGCAAGCTATTACTATTAAAAACAGGTCTGCAGAGATGATGCAGTTCTTACCTGGAAGCAGTGGCTATGGGGCAACAGAGTGATGATGGGGGAAGCCTAGAATGTGTCCTTGTCATACAGACTGGGAAGATCTAGGGTCTGACTGACTCCCCCCCCCCACACACTTTTGGGAAGCTTCTCTTCCAGTATGTAAATATCCTGGAAGGATGTGGGCCCACAAAAGGGAAACGTTTTATTATAGGAGAGGTAGCCCTCCCTTTTCTATTCTTTGTTGCATGATAGTTATTCTGCTTCATGCTTTAGAAGAATAAAGCTTGCCTGGGATAAAATAAATAAATAATAAATAAATAAATAATAAATAAATAAAAATAAAGCCCTTTGGGAAAGGCTTCCAAGGAGCTATATTCAGATGTTAGCAGAATAAATTATCAGAATTAATCCGAGTTTCCAATTCTGAGCCAACGGTTTCCATAACAGAAAGGCCCCACCAAATCCTAGGGTACAGCTATGGAGCTAGAAAGGGTCTTGAAGGTCCTTTCATTTAATCTCCTTGTTTCAGACAAGGGTGTTAAGATACTTGTCCAAGGACATACAGAGAACAAGGGGCAGAGCCAGGACTTGAAACCAGCTCTTCTGTGCTCCAGATATTTGTCTACTACACCTTACTAGTCAGTCACAGGTTTGTTGTGAGGCTCAAATGGGAATATTAATGAGAGAGAGCTTTGTGCTAGAAAAATGAACCCCGGGTTCAAATCCTGTCTCTGCCTCTTAATGTGATCACCAGATCATAAGATTTAGATCTGGAACAATCTTACAAATCTTAATTCTTTGCCATTTGACAGATAGGGAAATCAAGGCCCAGAAATGAAAGTGATTTCAAGTCTGAGTTTTTTCAATGACAAAGTGAGGGGACTGATTAGTTAATCTCTGAGGTCCCTTCTAAACCTGATATTCTATAGGAACACACACACACACACTCCTCCTATACAGATGGTTATGAATATATGAACCTTAACACACATATATAATGTAATATATAAACACATCTATGTATGATACACCATATAGGGTTTATGTGTACATATTTAAGGATATATGGATCCCTCTAAGTACGAGGGGTTCTGTTATTTCAAGGGGAGCAGTGAAAGAGGGTCCCTGTGGAGGAGGGACAAGGAGCCGTGTCCATCGCCAGAAGGAGGGGCTTTGGGGTTGTCTGAGGTAATGTACCTCCCTCCCCCCTTGGGACAAACACTCCAAGCCCGGTCCCACTTCCTGCCTGGCTCCCAGCCCTCAGCCCTCCCTGCTTAGGGAAGGGAAGGGAAGGGAATAGGAACACAGTCATCCTCTCTCTTGGGCTATTTTAGGAGCAGTCCCCAGCGAGTGGCAGGGACCCTTCCACCCCCACCCCCAAAGGAAAGCTGGGGGAAGGAGGGAGGAAGAGGGACAGAGTCAGAAGGGAAGGGAAGTTAGGGATTGGGCAGTTTCCTGCCTGAGGATAATTTGACAGACTGCTATCTCTGTGATGCAGCACTGACTTAGAATAAGAAACTCTGGGGAATTCCAGGCCCAGCTCTGCTCTGTGGAAGACTTTCGGTCAGCCACTTAGCCTTTCCAGCCTCAGTTTCCTCATCTGTAAAATGCAGGGTTTGGATTAGATGATTTCTTCTTGCAGGATGGAATCTTATTGAGAAGAGGTGGAAGCCCTGGATTCCTCTTTGACCGGCAGGTGGGATTAGCTTTGGTCTGTTGATTTCTGGGGGCAGAACTGGGGTGGGGGTGGGGGAGCCTGAGGTCAGGGGAAGCTCTCCCTCAAGGAGACATTGATCTGATGGCCCCAAAGGTCTCTTCCACCCAGGGCTCCAGCCCTGCCACTTAACAGAATCAGAAATAAGAGGTGACATTTCTTTGGGATTTGAGATTTATAAAAGTGGCTTCCCCACCACAACACTTTCAGGTAAGCAGCAGGTTCTAACACGGAATGACACTAGACCCCAGTTCACTTACTTCCTCAGCCTCCTCAGCTCCTTCATATGAGCCTCAGTTTCCTCATCTGTACTATAAAGGGGCCAACCTCTGAGGTGCCTTCTGCCTTTCGTGATCACCTTCATTTTATGGATGAGGAAGCTAAGGCTCAGAAATTGGCTCAAGCGGCAAATTCAAGATTCAAATTCAGATTTCTGGATTCTGCTCCCAACCCCTTCCCTCCCTCTCCTCTCCTCTCTCTTTCTCACTCTTTCCCCGCCTCTTTCTTTTATATTTCTAGTCTTTTAAAGTTTTTATTCTAATAGCATTTCACTTTTCAAAATACATGCAAAGATAGTTTTTAAGATTCACTCTTGCAAAATTTTGTGTTCCAAAATTTTCTCCCTCTTTCCACCTTTCCCCGCTGTTTCCCCAAGACAGCAAGCAATTCAATATAGGTTAAACATGTGCAATTCTTCTAAACATATTTTCATATTCATCATGCTGAACAGCACAACAAAAACAGATCAAAAGGCAAAAAATACAAGAAAGAAAAAAAAAGCAAAACAAACAATAACAACAAAAAAAGATGAAAATATTATTTGACCCATATTCAGTCTCCATAGTTCTCCTGGATGTGAATGGCACTTTCTACTCCAAATCTACTGAAATTGCATTGAATCATCTCATTGTTGACAAGAGCCAATTCCATCCCAGTTGATCATCACATAATCCTGTTGTTACTATGTACAATGTTCCCTTGGTTCTGCTCACTTCAAGCAGCATCAATTCACGTAAGTCTTCCCTTGCCCTCTTTCTACTACACTCCGAGGGGTTTTCCTAGAGTAACCTTGGACAAGTCACACTGCTCTGCAAAAGAAGGATCTGGAGGATCTGAGGTCCTTTCCAATTTTAACATTCTGTACAAGACAACAAGGGCATCGAGCATTTCCTGTCCAGGGTAACTTCTTCATCCCAAGCCTCAGACAAAGCAGCTGCCCAGCCAGCTTCTACCTGCACCCATTCTCACCCTTGAGTTCCCAACGACTCATTTATAGTAGGTTCCCAGCACCCCTGGGCAGCTGGTTGTCACTGAGGATAGAATACCAGACCCAGAGTTAGGAAGTTCAAATCCAGTCAAAGATACTTCCTAGCTGTGTGATTCTGGACAAGTCACTAATCCTCTTTGCCTCAGTTTCCTCCTCTGTCAAATGAATTGGAGAAAATGGTAAACCACTGCAGTATCTTTGCCAAGAAGATGGGTCATAAAGAGTCAGACATGACTAAAAGTACTGAACAAGAACCTCCCTCTCCTGATGCTGATCAATCCCCATTCCTCCCAATGACACAGCAAGGCACACCAAACTCCCTTCCCCTCACAGTATCCCAGACCTTCAAAGATCTATCAAAAATATCTCTCAAATTCAAAGACCTCATTCAAATCCTTGGTTTTTTTTCTAACAATCTCCCTATTGTTTTAGTTGTTGGTGACCTAGATGGAGTCACACTCCACCCCGAAGTTTCTTTCTTTTCTTTTTTAATTAAGGCTTTTTACTTTCAAAATCTATACATGGATAATTTTCAACATTCACCCTTATAAAAACTTGTGTTCCAGAGTTTTTATCTCCCTTCCCCGACTCCCTCTCCTAGATACTCCAATATATGTTAAACATGGACCAGTTTCTTGATCTCAAAATGATGAGATAGATGAGATAAATACAAAGGTCCTTTCTAGCTCAGAATCCTAATTTTGATATACAAATGCAAAATGCAGTGGAAAATCCTCCATGTTCTCTATATTAGGAATGATCCAACTTGTAACTAACTCATCCAGTGCCCTTAAAGTTTGTCCTTTGTTCTCCAAGAGGACTATGACACATAAGTGAAGTGGATTTAAATGAGAGGGCTGGGCAAGGTCACCTGTCTCACTTTCCCCAGTTAAACAGGCCCTAGGGGGCTGGACTTTCACTGCCCTCCCTCTGGCAGTAGCTCCTTCTAACCTCTTCTTGCCCCACACTTCTCCAGGTTTCCTCTCAGGGAGTCGTGGAAAAGAAGTAAATTCTAGTCACCCTAGTTCCTCGGGTGAGCTTGAGGATGCCCCCCCCCCCCATTTCTAAGCACCTTTCCAGTCTGGCTCAGAATTTGAGCCCAGGCTCTGGAGCCACAAGAGACTGGTTCAAACAGCTGATTTTTTTTCTACTTTAGCACCTGTGATAAGTAAATCACACCTAACCTGGGGCCACCTTGGCTTCCCTGTAAGATGAAGGGGTTGCATTCAAGGGCTTTCAAGCTCTAGGTCTCTGCCTTGCTTTTGTGTTAAGAATAGTAAAGTTTCATTTGGAGGACTTGAGTTTGAATTCTAGATGTCTCTGGCTACTGGAGCTTATCTGGAGATAGCTTATCTGGAGCATTAGGACATAGTGCTGGGCAGGGCCCAGGGCTTTTTCTTTCTAACCTTTGATCAAGCCTTCCCCCCCCCCCCCCCCCCCCCCCCCCCCCCCCCCCCCCCCCCCCCCCCCCCCCCCCCCCATTCCTCCACATCCTACCTCTAACCTCCTCATTTAGGCAAGTTTCAGTCCTTTCTATCTGGCGGCAGCAGCCGCCCCAAATCTCTCCCTTTCTCAGCCTTTTTGGCCTGACTTCTTCCCCAGCTACATCTCTAGGAGATGCTTGCCACTCATTTCAGGTAAGACAGCAGAAGCTGACTATACAGGCTCAAAACGTTTTACCAAGGGGCCACTGGCTCCTTTTTACAGATGATGAAACTGAGGTTTGAGGGATTAGAGTGATTTTCCCGATTGGGGTTGGTCACAGCACTAGCAAGAACAAAACTAGGTCTTTTGGACTCCAAGCAGTGTGTTCTGTCCTTTATACCCCGTTACCCCTTTCCTAGCCTGAGCGATCGCTCCAGGAATCGATCTCTGTCTGATTCACCGGTTCTTTAGCTTGGGAGCGAGGAGCTGCCAGTCCGATGGACCTCAAGATACCCACTCATTCATTTAAAAAGCACTCTTTGGCTCCAGACCCTTAATTATAGGAAGAGACTGAAGGGAGTCAAGGAGACCTGAATTCAAATCCTTCCTCATCGGTACTAGTTGTGTGACCCTAGGCAAGTCACTTAATCTCCATTTCCTCATTGTAAAGTGGGGGTGGCACCAGCCTCCTGGGGTTGTTGTAAGGATCAAATGAGAGGTCTAGGAAGTGCTCTACAAACTTCCAAACGGTATAAAAACTACAAATGCTAACCATTAGCCTTGTCGCTATGATTATTAGCACCCTGCCCTTTGCCGGGCTAGTTTCTCCTGGAGCTCCCACCCAGGTCGCCACCCCTGTGGTCTGGCTGGCTGATGGGGGTGCTGTCAGGGCCAGGAAAACAGCTGGATGGGAGGATTCCAGGACAGCAGGATGGTGCCTGTTCCCCACACCCTGGCCCCAACTAGCCTGAGATATTTCCGCTCGAGTCCTAGGGCCCCTTCCTGGGGTCACCTGCTCTCCATTCTGGGTCACTTGGCCCCGAACCAAGGCTCCGGTTGCATTCCTTGTACCCTGGGGCCACGCCAGGCTCCCCCTTTCTCTCCCTGTTGTTTTATGTACTCAAGGACCTCATCATTGTAAGTTCCGACTGTCAGATTTTCAGTCCGTGGGGGTGGCGCTTGGCTGGAGCTTGGAGCTTGGTTCCAACAAAATCCTGCCCCTGCATCCTTGTTCTTTCTCCTGGCTCTTCCAACTGGCCCTCCTCCCTCCATGAAGCTCTCACTGATCTTCCAGGTTAGTAACTCTCTTCCCTTCTAGGAGCACTTGGGATATCCATCGCGGGTGCGTTCAGCACACATACTATTGTGTGACAGTGATCAGGGAAGATCACGGCTCTTACTACCCTGTAAGCTCTGTCTTATTTAATCTTTGCATCTTTTTCAGCACTTAACGTTGAACTCTACACACAGTAGGTCGTTGCATAGGGTCATGGACTTAGAAATGGAAGAGAACTTGTGTAATTCAGAAGTCCAACCTCCTTTTTTCCAGATGAAGGAACCAAGGATCAGAAATCTGCCCAGGGTCAAGACACATGGCTATGTGTCTAAACAAAAAAGAGTCTTAACCCTGATCTTGAGTTCAAATCTAGCGCTCAGTGGGCAGTATCACCAAGCTGTAGCTGAATTAATTCACTTCCTTGGCTCTCTCCTCTCCATTCTCATCTGCTCTCTACCTCCTAGCTACTCTCCTTCCTTTTTGGTCTTTGATCCACCCCAGAGAGGTTTTATCAAGCCCTAGCTGACTAATCCGGGTCATACAGCAAGAATCTCAGAGTCAATATGATCTACCTTTTCTCCACTAGGCCTCAAACCCTCAGGATAATGCAACTTAAACTCTTCATTAATAGTGACAGCTGCATGATAATTGTAGAAATATATAGAAGAATTGCACATATTTAACACTGGATTACTTGCTATCTAGGAAAGGGAAGAAAAAATTTGGAACATAGAATTTTTCAAGGATGGATGTTCAAAACTGCCTGTGTTTTGAAAATAAAAAGCTTTAGATTTTATAAAAAATGACTTTAAAATAAACCTGGCACATCAAACTTTCCAAAAAAAAAAAAATAGTGACAACTCCTGGACAATGAAATCCCAGAGAGCTTGTTCCTTCCAGGATCTCCCACTCACTAGGTATAATGAAAGAGTCCTGTACTTAGAGTCTGCTATATTCCCTTGCCAGTCCCTTCACTTCATCAATAAAATGGCTCTCAGCAATACGTATATTACTTCCAAGAATGGTGGGGAGGAAAGCCATACCAAGTGGAAAGTGTTATTACCTCCCTCACAGGACTAATGCAAAGTCTTAATGAAGTCAGGTCTCTATAGTGACTGGTAAATACTAAAGGAGTAGATAAATTTAATGCCCAGGAATGGAACCTAACACATCATAAGAGATAACTGCAGAGCTGGATTTGAGGAGCAGGGCAGATATGAGAGTTAGGGTTCCCTGCAGTTAGGATTGTCTCGCTCCTCCAAACAGCCTTCCCTATCCCCACCCCCCTATGGATAAGCAGGCCCTCTAGCCTCTGTAAATAACCCCAAACTGGTCCTCCCGGTTTCAGAAGGCACACAGAATGAGAGTGCAGGGGCACAGAGCCATAGGAGATGGCAGAGCCATGCAGTAACATGGGGGACCAAGGCAGGGCAATCTGGTCCAAGGTGGGGAGAAGGCGGCAGCAGGGACCAGACCCTCCCTCCCAGAGCAGTTGTGGAGATCAAAGGAGGGATTTGTGAAATGCTTTGTACTTTTCTATTGTCCCAGGAAGGGCCTTGTCAAGACAGACTCAATAAAAAGTAACAGGCTCTATACCAAGATCTAAGCTTCCATCTTTCATAAAAAGCAAAGCCTGGGCTTCCCCAAGGCCCTCGAAGCAGGCCCTTAGACCTAAGAGGCTGTGGGAAGAGAAATGGAGAGGCCAACAGGGGCCAGGACAGCAGATAGAACTGGCGACCCAGCCCTTCCCCAACCCTTCTGTGGGAAAAAGCAGCTTGGGGCAGAGAAGAGGGAGGGAGTGAGTCATAGCTCGATCATCTCCCTCCCTCCCCGGTCTGGAGGCAGCTCCTGTTCTGATTCACGACCAACTTCGTGGAGATGTGGCTTGTGGAAATGAGTCCTCACCCCTTGTCAACCTCTGCTCCCCCATACCCCACTCCGGCTCACTGAAGGACCCACCATGCCTCCCCAGCCTGGGCACTGGGCCATGGTGCAGGACCTGCAGGAGGCCTTGCAGAGGGCCTGGGTGACAGGACAGAGACCTGCAGGAGGGCCTGGGTGACAGGACAGAGACCTGCAGGAGGGCCTGGGTGACAGGACAGAGACCTGCAGGAGGGCCTGGGTGACAGGACAGAGACCTGCAGGAGGGCCTGGGTGACAGGAGAGAGACCTGCAGGAGGGCCTGGGTGACAGGACAGAGACCTGCAGGAGGGCCTGGGTGACAGGACAGAGACCTGCAGGAGGGCCTGGGTGGCAGGACAGAGTCCTGCAGGAGGGCCTGGGTGACAGGACAGAGACCTGCAGGAGGGCCTGGGTAACAGGACAGAGAATTTGCAGAGGGCTTGGGTGACAGGACAGAGATCTGCAGGAGACCTTGCAGAGATCACCCAGCCTAGCCTCCCATTTTACAGAGGGGAACATAGAGGCCCAGATTAAGGACTTAACCCAAAGCCATGAAGTCCCCAGATTTCAGACCCACCACACCCTTGTGGCCTCTCCTGCTCCAGTTTCCTAATGGGCTCTCATTTCCTCCTTAGGCTCACAGATAAATGTCTCACAGCCTCACACAGGTAAGTAAGACAGATTTCATGCTGAGTTCTCAAAACCCTGAGCTGGCTCTTCATGCCCTCTCCCTTCCTCCAATGACCCTGCTCTGAGTGGGTAAACTGAGGCCAGAGCAAGCAGGCCATAGGCTCACAAACCGCTCTGGAGAGGGCCCAGTCCCTCGGAAGGCCTCCCCTGATCTCAGCTGTACGGCTCACAGTTTCCAGCCATGACTTTGCTAAAACGCTTCATGGCCAGTCTGGCTGGTGGGAGGGGAAAGGTCCTTGGGCTGAGAGCCTTCCGACCTCATCTGTGCCAGCAAAGGGCCCACACCCTGGCCGGGAGAAGCCGGTGCCATCTTCCAATATACCAAGTCCTAGGCCTCTATCTGTTTCCAAGGCACCTCCTAGCTCTGTGGAGAGGCGACAGTGACTGGCAAAGGGGGGGGGGGTGTCCCATGACAGTCACGTCCTCGTGCCCCTCTGGCCTCCGGCAGACATTGCTCTAACTCCCCTCCAGTTCTGGGGAGTTCCCATGGGTCAGGTCCTTTATTCATCTAGTGCTAAGGCAGAAGGGGAGGAAAGGGGGAAAATCCTAGCATTTGGGAGAAAATAACTGGTCACAGGGTTTTGAGATGAGAAAATTAAGTAGGGAAGTAGGCCCTGAGTGCCGTAGGCAAGAAGCGACAGTCAGAAGCTAGCTACAAGTCTGGCTGCACGATCCCCCCAGGAAGCTCACTCTGGAGGCCCCCAGATGGCACGCCTCCCCCCGGCTGGCCAAGCTCTAGCCCCGGGTACCAGGCCCGGCCTCCGAGTAGGAGATGAGTCAGAGACTGTGGCCCAGCGGCTTCCTCCCAGACTGGAGGGGAAGTGAGGCCTCGGCAGGCTGCATGAGGAAGCTCAGTGCCCCCAAGGAAGGGGAGTGTCCAGCCCCCCCACAGGCACCTTCCCCAGGAGGCTCTAGGAAGTGAGCTGCTGGCCTTCAGCCCGGGGGCTGTGCCAAGTTTCTTTTAGGGTAGACAAGTTAAAGGTCCCAGGGCACCAACTCTGTCCCAGGCTAAGCTGGGTCCCTTGACAGCAGAGGGAAACAATTCCATCTGTTTGGCCTTGCCAATGACAAACAGCCCTGGGTTGGGGCTCCAAAATTTGGATCACTGCACAGCCGGATTATCCTACACCATGCCCAGTGCCCTGTCCAACCCTAGAAGAGTCCCCAGCGGCAGGAGAGAGAGCTCTGCTGTAGCAGGAACACCGAGTCTGGGGGGCTTTAGAGCAACCCCCTTCCCTCCCACCTTTTACTGTCCTTGCAACCCAAGCCCTGCCATGGAGGCCTGTTTTGAGTCTTACTTTTCCTCCAGACTTCTATTCTAGGGCTGTGGTCATGGTTTATATTTGGGATGGGAATGTCTTGGTGCATCTGACCATTCCTGGCAGAGTTGCCAGCCACAGGGAGCCAGCCTCCTGTGCCTATCACTATGGTAACCCAGCCACACTTAGCACTGAGATTCCCAGGGGCATTGCTGAGGGGAGGCTGGAGAACTAGAGGGGAGTTTGGGGGGATAGACCCTCAGGGTCTAGGGTCCCTGTCATAAAGAGCTTAAGCTTAGGGTGATTCTGGCTCAAAGTAGGGAGGGGAGAGAAATTTGGAGGTGTTCCCTGGCTTTAACAAATCTGATCCTCTAAGCCTCAGTTTTCCCATCTGTAAAATGAGGGTATAGGGGCCGCATTTAAATAGAAGATTCCAATTCTGATGGATATGGCTCTTTTCAACAATAAGGTAATTCAGGCCAATTCCAATGGAATTGTGATGGAGAAAGCCATCTATATCCAGAGAGAGGACTGTGGGAACTGAATGTGGATCACAACATGGTATTTTTACCTTCTTTGTTGTTTACTTACTTTTTGTTTTCTTTCTCATTTTTTCCCCCTTTTTTGATCTGATAATTATGGAAATGTGTATAGAAGAATTGTACATATTTAACATATATTAGATTACTTGCTGCCTAAGGGAGGGAAAATTTGGAACACAAGGTTTTGCAAGGGTGAATATTAAGAACTATTTACATATGTATTTTAAAAATAAAAAGCTAAAAAAAAGAAAAAATAGAAGATTTCCAAAAGTCTTTTCACCTCTAAATCTTCTGAAAACTCATAGAGTTCTTTATGTGGTCCCGAGGCCATGAATGCGCCAGCTGCCTAGAAAGACTGCCCATACCCACTTAGTCTAGATTACAAAACCAAACCATTTTATGGTGGCCCCATCCTCTCCTGGGGAGTTCCATTCAATTCCCATTCACCAGGGGCCTCTTCTGTTAAGTGGTAGCAGTAGCGGGATAATGTTAAGAACTGGACTTTGGATCAGGAAGGGTCCTTATATATTCATCTATGCTCTTCCTCTGATCTAGGCAGCAACTGAGAGCCAGAGAGAAATGTCTTGTTCCAGGTGAGATGGGGAGTTAGCATAAAGTTGGGATTTCAAGCCTGGTCTTGATTCAAATTCAGAACTTTGTCTATAATCTGCTAGGGTGTGTGTGTGTGTGTGTGTGTGTGTGTGTGTGTGTATGTGTTGGAGGGGAGGTATAAGTGAGAATGTCATGCTCAGGACTATGTCTCTTTATCCCTCCGACAGGTCAGGAGCCACGCAGTGAGGACAGAGAGGGAACTGAGCTATCACATACTGGGTGACAGAGAAGAAGCATTGGGCAGGCCAGCTAATCAGCAAAGTTCCCAGGGAAGAAAACTTCATCAGGAAGGGAAGATGACCACATGGAACTGGCTATGTGCCCTCTGGACAGGGATGGTTATTCTTCTCCCTCAACCCCTAGGAGCTGTTTCTGGTTCCAGAATCTCCTCAGCATATTTCAGGACTTTCCTTGTACAAGAAGATGGAGGCTCTCCCTCCAAATCTTATCACTGTGGTAGAAAATAAGTTCCTTGAAAGCAGAGGTTGTTTTTTTTCTTTATGTCTCTAATGCCTAGTATGAGGTAACTTTATAATCGTTTTTTAAATTGGATGAGGATGACTCATTTAGGAGGGACAGAAGGGGGGATTATAAGAGGCCACAGAGTAAGAAGCTCTGCCCATCTTCCTATTATAACAATACATATCTCACAAAATACTTGGTTTTGCTACTAATATACTTATCATGTGACATTGTGTATTTTACTCCCTTTACTAAACTGTTTTCCATAAGAGCCAGACCCAGATCTTATCCAGCTTTTGCATCTCTTCCAACCAGAACAATACGGTTTTCAACACCACCTTGGGGTGGGATGGTTGTCAGGGAGGCAATCTGGGGACTTCCCAGGAAAAGCTGAAAAAACACTGAATTTTGGAGGAAACTGCCTGAAAAAGCAGAGCAGGGATCATAGCTTGCCCCTTCCATAGGGTTTGTAGGTAATCCAATCCCTTCTGCTCCATCCCTTCATATTACAGATGGGGAAACTGAGGCCCTTCGAGGTCATGTAACTTGCCTAAGGCCACACAGCTAGCAAGGGTGGCAACAACTGAAACTGCCCAATAGAGTGGGTTTTTTATAGAAGCCAACGGTTCTTATCACCATGGACGACAGAGTGGGGAGTTGCCATATTTACCATTTCCCTCAGCTAGGAGTTGGGGTCTCTCCTGGGGAGAGAGCCATGCATGAGGCAGCCTCCGGGATCCCTGCAGCGCTACTTTCTCTCACTCCCCTGTGGACCCTCCCTCGGCCCATCACAGGGCCAGCTTCTTTGCATTTTCCACAGGGCCATCGTCCTCCGTCTCCCCCTCCCCCTCCCCTCACTGGGGGCCAGGCAGGCTCTGGGCCCAGTAGGAATGCAGGCTAGCGCCTGGAAGCACATTCCAGGGGAGACCCCGGGGTCGGGGGCAAGTTTGTGCAATGCCGCTGCGCGGGAGGCCTTGGCCGACCCATCCTCCCCCACCCCCAGCCGAGGGGCGGAGGGGGAAATGCAGCTGCCTCTTCCTTTACTTCCCGGGGGGGGGGGGGGGGGGGGGAGCCGGGGGCATAGCCAAGCCCCTGTCCAGGTCCTGATAAAAGCTGCTTGGGCTCGGCCTCCTGGCCGCCGCACCAGGCATTCCTGAGCCGTAAACAGAGATCCGAAGTCCGGCCGGGGGCCGCTCACCCGGGGCTGGAAGAGGAGGGAAGGGAAGCAGGCGCTGGACATCTGGAAAAGTCCCTTTCTCGTGCCTAACTCGGCTTCGGCCCGGTTGCTCAGCAAACTCCATCACTCTAGACATTTAAAATTAGCCCGAGCACGCCCCTTTCCTCCCCCTCCCCGCCCCAGTCCCCCCAGGGCATCAGGGAGGGAACTCGGAGCTCCCAGCCAAAGGTGGGGGGCGGGGGGAGGGAGGAGGTGACTCATCAGGTCTTTTCCATCCTTCGCTCCTTCCACACTCCCCAGCATCTCAATCCCTGTCATCCTTCCTGGGGGAAGTCCCCCCTCTCGGTCCTGCTCGGACTCCAAGGCAGGCCCGCCCCCTCAGGAAAGCCCAGGGCCTGCTTTTCCCTTCCCGTCACTGTTCCGCCCGGGTCTCCGTGCCGGGCCTCCCAGCTCGCAGCAAGGCTAGTCAGGAGCTTCCATAGTGAGGCAAGCCCCGGCCGGGTTCCTGGGGGCTGCGCGCAGCGGCCGCCCAAGCGCAGGGTTTGGGATCAGAACACTAAGGATGGTAATCATCTCCCATTTACATAATGCTTCCAGGCTGGCCAACTGTTTTACATATAATCTCATTCTCGGTCCGCGCGCAGGGGAGGGAGGCTCTCCGCGGCTCCGGCTTTCCCGAGTCCTCACTAGCGGGGGGCACAGAGATCCAAACAGGACAGTCCCGGGAAGCTCGGGGAAGTGATTTGTCCTGACCATCCCGCCAAAAGCCAGAGACTAGATTCGAGCCCGTCTGCCCGACTCCCCGGCCAAGAGCTGCTTCATGTCTATCCCGCTTTGCTCCAAGGTACCTGGTGACCTTGGGCACGAAGTCACCCTTCGCCACGTTTTCCAGCTTTAAAACGAAAGTGTCGGGGCCGATACGGAGGAACACCCAGCTCTGAAACCCTAAGGGTTTGAGTCTGTCCAGCTTTCCGAGGTCTACTCGGCCCTCTTCAGCCCCCCAGGACCCATCTAGTCGCGTCTTTTCAGTGGAAGCAACGTGGCTGGGACTGTCTCCGAACCCGGCCCGCCAACCCCGTTTCTCCCCTCCCTCCCTCCGGTCCCGCCCCCAAGCCTCACTCACCTGGAGCACAGGTGCACCGGGCCCCTGACCCTGGGGGGCTCCGCGGTCCTCAGCCCCCCCCTCCGCCCCCGACGGCGCTCCCGGCGGCGGGGCAGCCCCAGTCCCGAGCCCTCCCGGACCCTGCTCACCTTGAGCGGCGCCGCCAGCAGCCGGTGCAGAGCGGGCATCTGGGCCCCCAGCGGCAGGGCCCCGTCCAGGGTGCAGGTGGGGGCCCGGCGGGGCTCCGGGAAGTTGGCGCAGGCGAAGGGGTCGGCGTCCTCCAAGTACTGCACCCTCACCGTGACTACGGCCGCCTCGCCGTCTTCCCGGCCCTCCCCGCCCGCCATGGCCCCCGCCGCCAGCTCGATCGCTCGGCTCGGCACCTCCCTCGCGGACCCGCGGCGGCCGATCCGCTCTGCGGCTGGGGCCGGCTGAACAGGACCGAGCCCAGGGGAAGAGGGGCGGGGCGAGGAGGGGGCGGGGCGGGGAGGGGGCGGGGCGAGGAGGCGAAGCCCCGGAGCGCGGCGGCCACGATCAGAGCCGGGGGGCGGGGCTACGTCTCAGCCAACCCTAAGCCTCGCTAAACTAACGATCCGTTAGCTCGCCGGGATGGATGGGGAAGAGGGGACGGAGTACGGAGCTCGGCAGCCAGCTCTGGGATTGGCTGTTTCTTCGCGGAGATGGGGCGGGGCATCTTCTTCCTCCGTCTGGGGAGTGGGGGGGGGCGGTGAGGAGGGCGATGGTTCTCAGTTTGGGGGAAGGGAGAAGGGAACTAATTCTCCCTCTATAATGGGTGGAGTCGGGTAGGTTCCTCTTCGGGAGTGTGTGTGTGTGTGTGTGTGTGTGTGTGTGTGAGTGTGTGTGTGTGTGTGTGTGTGTGAGTGAGTGTGTGTGTGTGTGTGTACGCGCGAGCATCCTCAAGGAGTTTATACTCTATTGGGGAAGATTACGGACTCACAGATAAATTTGACGTGTGTATGCGTATGCACACACACATTTGCACGGACTCAGAGGCATGTATGTATGCACACATACTGTTGTTCAGTCGTGTCCCGCTCCTCGTGACCCCGTTTGAAATTTTCTTGGCAAAGATACTAGAGTGATTTGCTCTTTCCTTCTCCAGCTCATTTTACAAACGAGAAAACGGAGGCAAGTAGGATAAAGTGACTTGCCCAGAGTCACACAGCCAGTAAGAGACTGAGGCTAGATTTTAACTGACTCCAAGCCGGTGGCTTTATCCGTTGTGCTACTTGGCTGCCTACCATATATGTATGTAAATCTACCTATTTATTTATTTATCATCTACCATCTATCTTTATTAAATGCACGGTGCTGGGAAGGTACTAACAACTGAGAATCTTAAAGGAGGTAAAATGGAAAAGGAATTAGAGATGTCTTGAATTGGATATCTACCTAAGAGGGTCAGATCTTCCTGTCTCCAAGCCCAGTGTTCTGTCTAATATCCACTTATCTGCTTGTTACTTTAAGTTTAAATTCACTCTCCCCAGGTACTTTATGTGTGTACAAGAGTAGAGTGAGCCTCTGGAGTTTGGGGGGGTGTTTTTGTTTTTGTTTTACAATTTCTGTTATTTACTTTTTCTTTTTAGCAAATATTCTTTCATAAAATTAATTTATTGATATTTGTGGGTGATGTTGGATAGGGGCTGCCAAGAATAGTATTAGAAACCCCTAGACCTCTAGAATTGTAAGGGAAACGATGATATCTCCTGGAGAACCTGATCTGTCAGTAAAACTGGGTAGATGAGTGGCCCCAGGATGGGATCTTTCATAGATAATGACAGAAAGATAAATATTTGTAGGCAATAGGGAAGGTACAATTAGTTTGGGGGAGATTGAAGAATAGAGGGAGGGATGATAGTGGGAGCAATTTGTTGCAAAAGAGATGAAGATTTGAGTGGGATGAAAGGTACAAAAAGAGGGACTAGCTATTGAGAATAGGCTCACCTCTTCATTGGTTGAAATGGTGGGTATGTTCAATGAATGGAAGGAAAGAAGGAGGAGCACCAGGCAAATGATAATAGATCTTTTACCTGTAAAAGATGAAATCTCTGCTGAAAAGATAGGGGAAGGAGATGCCACTGATTTGAGGAGAGTCTAAAGGGAGGAGAGCTAGGACAGATTCCTAAAACAGTAAAATCCCTTTCACTGTTTTTAGAATTGAGATCAGAACAAATATCTCCAGGCTGTTTTGACAGGAATGTGAAGCAATTTGTTAAGTAAAGCACTTATAAGAACTCAAAAAACATTTTGTCAATGAAACCTGGGTTCATATTCTGGCTGTGCCATGCATTCCACCTAGATCAAAGCACCTAACCTCTGTTCTCCAGTGTCCTCAACTCAAAATGAGATTGAAAGTGGGTAGATCTGGAGGGTGCTTTCTAACTCTAAAATCTTTAACTCTGGCTCTAGAATCAGCAATGATCTAAGGTTAGAAGTTATCCACAAAGCCTCATTTTATGTGTGTGGAATCTGAGGACCTTCAGGGTTTGGTGACTGGCACATGCCATAAAGGAAAGACTGGAGGAGAAGGGAGAGGAAATAGGATCCAGGTCTCCTTTATGTTGCTAATCTGGTCCCAAATCATCAAGCCCAAAGTGGGTGCTTAATGTTAGTGGACTTAAATTGAATGGTCGTTGACTTGAGTTGAATTGTCGACAGAGAGGAGTAGATTTAGTGTTGTGCTGCTCCCTGCTGCCTTCCATGAGAATCGTCTCTCTCTGGACTATCCAATTATCCAAGTGGTTAATCCAAGCATATATTTTAAGGATATAAATCCTCCCCTGAGGATTGACTAGAGGGATGCTACCCCAGGAAGGACTTTCTAGATCATGTTCAAAACGGTTGTCCACATCTTCAAGTTACAAACTGACAGGCATTAGAATCTGCCCTCTCTGCCCATAGTAGCGAGAATATGGGGAAAGAACTCAAATCTGGGCTAGTCTTGGACGCTCTTGCTGTACTGCTATTGCAGAGAAGTGCCCTTCTCCCTCCAGGTTTAATACCAGCCCTAGAGAGCTTCAGGATTTCAGGATGCTAATTTCACAGAATGCCAATTGTGTGTGTATGTGTGTGTGTGTGTCAGTCTGACTGACTGACTCTGCCTTAATTTTCCCTTTGGTTTCTACCTTTACTGACCCCTATTCCAATATTGCTTATCTACCAACAAAACATTTTTTGATCCTATCCTGGGGACCTTAGGGAAGCTCTGGCTTCAACGTCCTGGGGAGAAGACGGGTTTTAAGAGCACAGGAGGGTTGGGGGGGGTGATATTGGAGGGTTGGGGGTGATATTAGAGGTTTGGAGAGGTTTGACAGTTTGATGGGGGGGGTACCATCTAACTGAGAGGGAGGGTCTCAGCATCTGGGTTTGGGAAAATGTCACCGTCTGCGTTCAAGGAGTCAGCCCCTGGCTTGGGATATGGGGAGAAAGGGATGGGGTTGAGGGAGCTGTTCAGCATTGGAGGGAGGGAAGTTCAGAGTGAGCCAGGAGGGCCGGGATTGCCCAAGTCGGGTAGGGCTAGGTTTGGGGGTGCGCGCTTAAGGTTGGGGGGGATCGGGACTGGGATTGGGGGGAGCGAGCGCCACGTGCCTGTGACGCGGGGGCGCCCGGGAGGCGGCGGCGGCAGCTGTGGCGGCGGCTGAGGCAGGCGTGGGGACGGGGCTGTCGGCCGCCGAGCCGGGCCGGGCCAGGCCGGGGGAAGATGCTGCCGGCCACGCTGCCCCTTCTGGGGATGCCCCTGCCCGGGGCAGGGGCGGGAGTGGCGGACGGGGCCTCCGGAGAGTCCGTTCTGCCCCCGGCGGGCTTGGCGCTGTTGCGCTGGCAGTGGCACGAGGTGGAGGCGCCCTACCTGGTGGCCGTGTGGATCCTGGTGGCCAGCTTGGCCAAGATCGGTGAGTGCGCCAGAGCTTGCCCGGTCCCAGCCCGAGGCTCCGTGTCGGCTCGTTGGCCCCCATCGGCCCACGGAGCACACGCCGTTGTCCATCTCCCCCCCCCCATCTCCTCTCTCCCCTGCATGCGACACCTGAAAGTGGCACCCCGTCTGTGTCCCCCTCACTTCCTTTCCCTCTCCGCTGCCTTGGTTTCTCTCAGGGGTCTGGCTCCCCGGCCCCGCCTCTGCCAAGCCCCTGGCTCCTCTGTCTCGAGTCTCCATTCTGTCTCATCCCCTTCCGCGCCCTGTCTTTCAGCCTCCCCCTGTTCCTGCTTCCACGGCGGTGCCCCCTCCCCCCACACCCTTGCCCCTCCAGGTCTCAGCTCCCAGCTTCGCAGAGACTTAGTTTCCCGTTCTGCAACAATAGGGAAAGTGAGGCACTAGGAGTGGGATAGTGGAGTTAGTCGGGTTACATAGGGATTTAGCAGTGGAGCGGGCTCTGGAACTCGGAGAATCTGGACCTGGGATGGCATTGTGCTAACCGGACCTCAATATTTCTGCCTAACCGAGTCCCGGGGCAAGGTTTACCAGTTAAGAGAGCCTTCCATAGACCATCTCCCCCTGGGGCCCTTTAGCCTTCACTATAACATATATGATGTGTCTTAACACAGTATAAATCCCTGTTGGCCAAAAAAGAATTAAAAAAAAAAAACTTTAATGATACCTAAATATGCCTAGAGGAAAAACCATTTAAAAGTGTTTCTCCTTGCAACCCTTCATCATGGCGTCCTAGGTGGCTGCCTACTTTGTCTCCCCCCCAGCTCTCCCCCTGCTGTCCTCTATTCTCTGGGTGCTTCCAAGCTGGCTGGCTGCCCAGCGCTGTACTGCTCACGGTAACCTGTTCCTCTCCAAGGCGAGCTCCCAGATGTGTGGGGAACCCAGACATCTGCCTGTCAGCATCCTTAGTCCTCTAAGGTTCAGCTAAGGTACCATCTCTTCCATAAAACCTTCAGCTGAAACTACTGTCTCTGAGCAGGTTTTCCCAGAGCATCTTCTCTGACTCTCTCCTTTTTCTCTCTCATACTTAACCTTAGATCTGAGAGGCAGAGTAGGATGGAGAACTGGCTTGGAATCCACCAAGACTTCGGTTTAAAATCTCTAAGCAACTATAAGTTGCTATAGTTATATACTAACTATAAGTTGCCAGGCAGTTGCTAATTTTTGTTGATAGAGAATTAAATTTCCTTATAAGCCGTCTCCTATACTCATGAAATCACAAACTCTCTCTGTGTGTGTGTGTGTGTGTGTGTGTGTGTGTGTGTGTAAATCTCCTACTTCTCACCCCCTAGAATGTGAGCTCCTCGAGGGCAGGTGGTTGTACTGTTTGTTTTCTGTCTTTGCATCCCTTGCCCCCAGAAATGTACCTTGCATGGAATTTACACCTAATAAATATTTATTGCTGTTGGGATTGAATCCTTGGCCCCTTCTACCCTCCTGTTACTACTCACTGACTCTGGGCTTTGATTCATCTAAATTACAGCTGCTTCCCTTAAATATCACTGCTCCTGCTTCGTTTTCAGTAAATCAGCCAGTGTGACACATTACCCTCCCCCCATCTCACATACACACACACACACACACACACACACACACACACTCAGGATCCCTTTCCTTCCCTCTGTGGGGTTTGTGGCTCCAGAAGATGTGTATGTATGTAGCTGATTACAGCTGATAATTGTTGTGCTTTCCCCATGACTGCTGACTGGCACTGCCTGTACCCTAGCCTCAGCACTGAGCAGCCTTCACGGATAAATTCTATAACCTAGAATCCAAGGGAAACCCAGGGAGACAGCTCAGGCTGATTGGAACTTTGCCAGAGGTGGAAAATGACTGTTCCCTTCTGCTGCAGCCGGCTAACCAGAGAGTGAGTTCAGAAACGGCCTTGGAGATCAGAGGGATTACTTCCCTGTCACAGGACCTGGTAGCGGTCTGTTCTTGGGGAAGGGAAGCACCGAGCATCCAGGGTCACGGGAGGCAAAGAGAAGTAGGGGGGTGGGGGAGTGCCTGGGTGCCTGGGAGGAGGTGGGAGGAGGGGAAAGAGGTAAGAGGAGGGATGATCTATCAGACTCTCAGAATCAACGTGGGAAGAGCTATGACAGGGCCAAGAAGCAGGCAAAGAAAGGCAGCAGGAGATGCCCTTGGGATTTGATGGCCCAGAATCTGGATTGCTAATGAGTGGCCAGGGGCAATTTAAGGTGTACAATTAAGCTCTGAAATTTCTGCAGTTTCCCCCATAAATCCTGATGCTTCTAGCTTAGAAGAAATGATGGGAGATGGGAGAGAGAGGCCTTCCTTTTGAGGAAACATACTTTCCTTATGTTCTTAATCCAGAAGACCACTGTTTATCCACTGGGGACAGACACAAAGGCTGAGCAGAGACATCCCTATTTTCTTCTGTCCCTCTCTTTAGTGGTAGTATTGAAGAGAGAAAAGGTGATGGGTTTGGAGTCAGAAGCCCTGAGTTTGAATCCTGGCACAACCACTCACTACCCACGTGTCTTTCAACATAACATTTCCTGAGCCTAAGTTTTCCTGTCTGTAAAATAGGGGGTTGAGAGATGAGCTCTAACAGTCTTCCAGATCTAGGGTTTCTGATCCTTGTACTAATCTTCCCTGGAATATGGGGAGGGATTAGCATCTTGAGAGTACCAGAACAGCAAACAAATTGTCTTTTTAGTCTGTGGAGTGATAGGAGAAAGGAATTGTAACCTCCCTGTTCTTGAAGAAGGGGAATTTGTTCATGAACTTTACTGATGGTCTACTACAATAGAGCATTGTACAGAAGACTGTATTAGGGGTGGGGATCACCAAGAAGCATTAACTATAGTACCCTTCCTAAAGGATTCTCAATCTCATTGGAGATACAGGTTGTGAGCAGAAAAATGTTGAGTACCAAGCTAATTGCAGATGCTAACCAGGAAGAACGTTGGTTGATGTTCTATACTGAAGTTCAATTCTTGTTTCTGATGTCATCTGTCTACCTGTGTCACTTCAGTTTTCCTCCTCCTTAAAATAAAAGGATTGGAGTAGATGATCTCTAAGGTCCTTTTCAGTCCTAGAAAAGGGCTGGTTTAGGATCTGTGTTTATCGATTTGTGCATAGATGTTTAGTATGTATGATTTTGTCTACCTTTCTGGCAGATTCATGCTGTTTTGTGGTAGGAGGGAATCAGCCCTTCTTCATGATGATGGGGCCAAAAATCAGAGAGGGTCAAGAGTGGTGACCCTTGGTCTGAGAGTGGGATACTGTCTGGCCAGTTTTCCTTTAAAAAACTCATTCCTGCTCTTCCCCACCCCCTTCTCTCTTTCTCCATGATTTCTTTCACAGCAGGGCCAAGGTCTTTAGCCCACGCAGGAATTGCGAGGGATACAAAAACACAGTTTATAATCTGTCTGGGAAGACAGCCCAATACACACACAAACTAACGATATAACCGTGGGGGCTTAATGACGGGGATACAGAGAAGTACGTTTTACAGGGTATCAGAAAATGGATAGGTCATTCTAGGCTGAGGTAGTCAGGGAAGCTGGTAGACGTGCAGATGGTGAGATTTTAGCTAGACTTTGAGGAAGAGCATTTCAGAAGGTGGGGCAGGTCAGGGAGGAAAAAGTAAAAATAGCCAGACAGTTTTCAAAGGAATGAGCACTGTTTAGACAATCCAGATTCAAAATCAAATTCCACTCGATTATACTTTCCATCTCTGAGACTTAGTTTTCTCATCTATAAAACGAGGCATAATTTCTAAAGTCATTAAAGGATCCGGGTAGTCTTTCAGGTCCCTTTGACAATAAATGCCATGATCCTGTACTTAAGTGGTTGCTTAGAGGAGTAACAGGAGGTACAGACAATAATTCCAGATGTTTACACTGGGTTCCATCCTTCCTCTGGCCCTTCAGAAATACCTATAATTCTGGGTCTTGACACGGGTGCCCTCGAGCTAGACTCTGGGTTACTAGACATGTGAGAGAAGTTTTGGGGAATTAAATTATCCTGATGCTTCTAGTTCTACACGCTTTTCCTTTCTATCTGTCCAAGTCCTACTACCCTTCTATGCTTGGTTCAACTGTCTCCTCTTCTCACTTCCCCCCTTAAAAAGCCCCAACCAATTAACCAACCAAAACAAAATCAAATTTCCCTGATCACCTGTAGCCTGAATGAACAAATTAATGAAAAAGTATTTATTTATGGCTACTATGCAACAAGCACTGGGTTGGGCATGGGGCAAATAAGGACAAAACAACTCTTATCCTAAAGGGAACTTTATTCAGAGAAAGTGAGACAACACATGTAAGTAATGGTGTTTGGCTTAAAAGTCAGAGGAATAGTGAATAAAAACATAAAGGGAGTTTTTTCCAGTAGCAAAGGCAATATTGGGGCTTGATTATGGTTTCCAAAGGAAGAGGCTGGAGGGTTGGAGATGGGATGTGTTATGTAGCAGAACAGATGGTAAAAATGAATGGAAAAGCATTTATTTATTTATTTTTCTGATTGTATTTTATTTTCCCAAATATGTGCAAAGATAGTTTCCAACATTAATCTGTACAAAATTTTGTATTTCAAATTTCTCTTTCTCCTCATCCCCCCAAAAAAGTATTTATTAAGCCTGTGCTATGGGTAAAGCACTGTGCTAGGGAGACAAATAGAAAAACTCCTTCCAGGGAATTCACCTTCTGAGGGAGGAGATAACTGGAGGAGATTTCATCCACAACTTGGAAAGCCCCATGGTCTTTAGGGTACAGTAACAGAGCAAATGATAATACATCTGTTTTAATGTCATTTCCACTGATAAAACCATAGCCTTTTCTGATAGACTCTCCATTAATGCCTTCCCCCTGATGATCCTTGGTCCTTTGAAGTGATGAGAGAATAAAGGCAGGAATACACACACCATCAAGGTGGAAACATATCAAGTATGGCTCTGATGTTTACTTAGGTGATTGTCCTCTGAGATGGAACAAGTATAGAAATGTTCCATCACCATGAAACCATTGACCAAGTCACAGATTATTATTGCTCACCCTTCATTTCCAAGAAGACCATGACATCATGGAATGATGACTTGTGCATGACTTGAAAGTTGGTTGAAGGAGTTTCCAAACTGATAAAATCAAGGCTCGTTAGAAATACTGAGGCGTAATCCATGACAACAGACATTTAAATAAGGGCCTTCTGTGCACAGAGAATTGGGCTGTTAAAACCACCCAGATAAAGTTCTTGGTCTCATGGTACTTACAATCTAGTAGAAGGCTAAAATACCTACAGACTTTTGGAGGGTAAAGACCTGTTATTTCCCCATACTGGGGACTCCTTTCTCTGAGGTAATTGTTGACAACTTAAGAGACTTGACTGGGTCCCCGGGCAGTTAATTCTGTGGTTACAGAGCTAACTCAGCTCTTACCGATTCCAAGACTTCTGTCATTGTTCTTCCTCTATGATATATTACATGTTATAGGTACATTAGGGAAGGATGGGACAAAGCGTTACTGAAGTCAGAATGGAAAAGTCACTCGTTGTCCAGCTGGGATTCAAGGAAGGTCCGTGAGGTTGTACCTGGCCATATTTGGATGCCAGGTCTTCCTCGACCATCAGATGGGAAGCCCCTCGAGGGTAGAGATGTCTTCCATGTCTATGTCTCTCTGCACCTCGGCTAACCCCAGACCTTGCCTTTGTTGTAGTCTTCCACCTCTCCCGGAAGGTGACGTCTGTCGTCCCCGAGAGCTGCCTGCTGATCTTGCTGGGCCTGGTCCTGGGGGGCATTGTCCTGGCTGTGGCCAAGAAGGCGGAATACCAGCTGGAGCCGGGGACCTTCTTCCTCTTCCTCCTCCCCCCTATTGTACTTGACTCAGGCTACTTCATGCCCAGCCGGCTCTTCTTTGACAACCTGGGGGCCATCCTCACCTATGCCGTGGTGGGCACACTGTGGAATTCCTTCACTACAGGGGCTGCCCTTTGGGGCGTCCAGCAGGCCGGCCTCATGGGTGAGTCTGATTCCATTCCCTGGGGATCTCCAGGACTAATTTATCTAAACCTCAGTTTCCTTATATGTAAAATTGGGGTTTTGCTCATAATGCTCCCTGTCCTTCAAGCTTGTTTATAAAGTAGGGCTTGTATTAGTTTCCCCATTTTGTAGATAAGGCGGCTGAGAGAAATTGAGTGATTCGGTGCAGGTCAAACAGAGGATGAGTCCCAGAGCCAAGAGCTGAATCCGCGCCCCTCTTGGAACACCTGGCCAGTGCACTTTCCCTTGCAGGGTGCTGCCCTTCCTTGGGATGGGACTGAGAGGCGGGCTCGTGGTCTTGGAGCACTACAGAAAGCCGGGCTGTTCTTTTTAGAAGGGATTTCCCAGATCTCCTAGCTTATGGCTGTGTGGCTCTATTTTCATTTTATAGCTCAGGAAAGGGAACCTCAGAGAGGTTATACATTTTGCCCAAGGTCACCTAGCAAAGTAGGGGCGGACTTGGTCTGAGACCTCCAAAGCCCCGTGGGAGAGTGCTGGGGCCCAGGGCAGCTCTTCACCAGCTGAGTCTGGCCGGCTTCACGGAGCAGCAGCTGGGCTGCAGGAGCCCGGCTGAGCCTCCCAGAGCTGAGCAAGTGCGGGCTCCGGCTGCACGTGGGCTGTAGCTGGCACGCCATGTGGCTCGGGTCCTCCCCCTTCAGCCTCCACGCAGCCACTTAGCAGCCCTGCCAGAGAGAGCTCCGCTCCCCTCTTCAGGCCTGAGCCGCGTCCTTCCCTGAGCCGGCTGGGGCTAGCCCAGAGAGAGCCTGGGCCGGGGGAAAAGCACCAAGAGGCTCACAGAGCACTGTTAGCTCATGGGATCCTCACAACCACCATGTGAAGGAGGTGCTCCATTTTACAGATGAGGAAACTGAGGCAGACCGAGGCTAAGTGACTTGCCCTCAGTGACATAGCTAGTAAGTGTCTGAGGCCAGATTCATACTTCCCTCTTCGCATTTCTGAGTCCTGTGGTGCAGTGGACAGAGTAGTAGATCTGCAGTCAGGAAGACCAGCTCAAATTAGGACTTGGATGACTCCCGACAAGTCTCTTAACCTACCTGCCTCAGTTTCCTCATCTGTAAAATGGGGATGATAATTACAGCATCTGTCTCCCAGGGCTGTGAGGAGCAAATGAGATAAAATTTATAGCGTGCTTAGCACAGTGCCTGGCACAGAATTATTATTATTATTGCTATTTTTAATCTGTAAATTGAGAATAGCAAATAACCTTCATCAGCATTTTTGTGATGGTCAAATGAGATATATTTGTATAGTGATATAGAGATAATATTTATATAGTGCTTAGCACAGTGCCTGGCACAGAAAAAGCCTATGTAAACATTAATTATTATTATTGTTATTATTATTAATCTGTAAGCTGGGGATAGCAACAGCCCCCATCAGCATTGTTGTGACGATCAAATGAGATAATATTTGTACAGTGTCTGGCACAGAGTAAGCCTATAGAAGCATTAGTCATTATTATTATTATTATTATTAATCCTATTATTAATCTGTAAATTGGGAATAACAATAGCTCCACCAGCATTATTGTGATGATTAAATGAGATAATATTTGTACAGTGCTTAGCCCAGTGCTTGGAACCGAGTAAGTTTATATAAGCATCAGTTATTATTATTATTATTATTAATCTGCAGATTGGGAATAACAATAGTCCCCATCAGCATTGTTATGGTGGTCAAATGAGATAATATTTGCACAATGCCTGGCCCAGAGCAAGTTTATATAAACATTAGTTATTATTATTAATCTATAAACTGGGAATAGCAACAGCCCCCATCAGCACTGTGATGATCAAATGAGATAATATTTGTACAGTGCCCAGCACAGAGTGAGCCTATATAAGCATTAATTATTATTGTTATTAATCCATAAACTGGGAATAGCAATAGCTCCGTCAGCATTATTGTGATGATCAACTGAGATAATATTTGTAGAGTGTTTAGCACAGTGACTGGAACAAAGTAAGTTTATAGAAGCATTAGTCATTATTATTATTATTATCAATCTGTAAATTGGGAATAACAATAGTCCACATCAGCATTGTTATGATGGTCAAATGAGATCATGTTTGTACAGTATGTAGCACAGTGCCTGGCACAGAGTCAGCCTATGTAAACTTAGTTATTATTATTAATAATAATAATCTGTAAATCAGGAACAATAATAGTCCCTTCAGCATTGTTATGATAATCAAATGAGGTGATATCTGCTAAATGCTTTGAAAACCTTAAAGGACTTTGTGACTGTTTTGATTGTTATCTACTCTGCATCCTTGCTGCCCTGGACTCAAAATCGGAACCTCTGGGACATGGTAAAAGGATCCCATCCCCATTCCCTCCAACATCCCAAAGTTGTGTGCAAATCTAGAAAGTAAGGATGTGGGTTTGAATCCTGATTCCTTTACTTGCTATTCTTGTGACATTGGGCAAATCATTCTATCTCTTTGTGACTCGGTTTCCTCATTTATAAAGCAATGATTGGACCTCTGTATAAAGTACAAAGAGATCTATGAGGTTTATAACAAGTTTTCCTTAGTATAGTCCTGTGAAGCAGGAAGCATAAAGACAAGGTTATTAGTCCCATTTTATGGGTGTGAAAATTGAGGCCTAAGGAAGTCCTATGCAGGGTCACTCTAAGGCTACTAAGCATCAAAGGGAGGACTAGAACTCGGGTCTTCTGACTCTAAGACCAGTACCTTTCTAACTAGACAGTATGTGTTATTACTAATTCACCCTGAAAATCTGGCTAAGTCCGTTCCCCACAGAGGTTGGAATAGTTGACCTGTAAGGTCCCTTGTTGCTCTGACATTCTGGGGTTTTAGATGTTATGACAATAATCAGGCAGTGGGTGGCCTGGAGTCAGGAGGAGCTGAGTTCAAATATGGCCTCAGACACTTAGCTGTGTTACCCTGGACAAGTCACTTAACCCTGTTTGCCTAGTTTCCTCATCTGTCAAATGGGCTGGAGAAGGAAAAGTCAAACAATATCTTTGTCAAGAAAACCACTAATGGGGTCAAGAACAGTCAGACATGATTTAACAAAACAAATAATGATAACTTTTTTATTATTATAGCTTTTTATGTACAAGATATATGCATGAGTAATTTTTCAGCATTGACAATTGCAAAATGTTCTGTTCCAATTTTTCCCTTCCTTCCCCCCCACCCCTTCCCCCAGATGGGAGGTAGACCAATACATGTTAAATATGTCAAAGTATAAGTTAAACACAATATATGTATACGTGTCCATACAGTTATTTTGCTGCACAAGAAAATCGGACTTAGACATAAGGTAAAAATAGCCTGAGAAGGAAATCAAAAATGCAGGCGGACAAAAACAGAGGGATTGGAAACGTTATATAGTGGTTCACACTCATTTCCCAGAGTCCTTTCGCTGGGTGTAGCCGGTTCTCTTCATTATTGAACAAATGGAACTGATTTGGTTCATCTCATCATTGAAGAGGGCCACGCCCCTCAGAATTGATCATCATAATAAAGCACTTTTCTTACAACAACCAGTATGGTTTAGTGGAAAGAGCCATAGATTTGCAGTCAAAAGACTTGGACTCAAATCTTACTTCTCTCATTTGCTACTTATGTGACCTTAGGCAAGCTGCTTGATCTCCCGATCCTTTGTTTCTCCTGATGTAAAATGAAGGAGCTGGACACGAGGGCCACCAAGACCCGTCTGTAACTCTAAACCCTAAATAAGATATTTGTAAAGTGCTTGGCGCAGTAGGCACTTAATAGGTGCATATTCACTTCCCTTTTCCTTCCCCTTTGTCTGTAATCCTATAAAATCTACCTGACAGTTCATAGAAACTTTATTATCCTTTTCTTAGAAACAGAGAAATGGGTTCAGAAGGAAAGTGAGTTAGCTTGTTAGTGGCCACAAGCTGAGAAGAACGGCCTTGAGTCTCTAGACCTCAGAGCCTGAAGGGACCCCCAGCTCACTGAGATATGAGAAATCCAAGGCCCCCAAACCAAAGGCTTGCCAGCCCCCCTGGCCAAGAGGGCCAAAGTGTACCTACCTGGGCATTAGGGGCACCCACCATGGCACCCGTCTAAAGCCAATATGAACATGTCCTGGGAAATATCTAATTAGCTGAATGAGAACAAAATAAAGCAAGGGTAATGCTCCCTTGTGGTTTTCTAAGCAGTGATCTGGCATATTAAAAGTGAATGGCCCCTTTGACACCATTGCTGAATATTATAGGGGTTGGGACTCAGGTTGGGCCCCCATTGGTTGGTTTTCCTTAAACTGTGGTGTTTGTGGGCACCTTCTGCTTTTCCCTCAGGAGTGGAGAGGAAAGGTGCTCTGCTCTGACAGGGGATGGGGGGCATACTTTCTCTCTGTGTCTGTCTCTTTGTCTCTCTCTCCCTGTCTGTCTGTCTGTCTGTCTCTCTCTGTCTCTGTCTCTCTCTGTCTCTGTCTCTCTGTCTCTCTGTTCCCCCCACAGCTCCCACCGTCCAAGCCGGCCTGCTTGACTTTCTGCTCTTTGGAAGCCTGATCTCTGCTGTGGACCCCGTGGCCGTTCTGGCTGTCTTTGAGGAGGTGCATGTTAACGAGACCCTGTTCATCATCGTGTTCGGCGAGTCTCTGCTCAACGACGCGGTCACCGTGGTGAGGACCCCTGACTGGCGGGCAGGGTCATTGCCTGAGCTCCTGGGCAGGCTTCCCTCTCCCAGCAGACCCAGGGCTCGGAGCTGAGTGTCTGAGAGTGTGTGTGTGGGGGCCATAATGTCAGACTTGGGATGCTAAGACCCAGCTGTGAATCCCGACTCTGCCCTTTTCTGTTATGTCAGGAACAATAATATTAACTAGCATTTCTTTGGGTCTCCAAAATACTCCCCGTACGTTATCTCATTTGACCCCCATGATAACACTGTGAGGTGAGGGTGTTATTGTGCCCATCTTACAACCGAGGAAACTGAGGCAGACGGGGACCATGTGGCTTGCCCGGAATCTCACAGCTGGGGGCGGATGCTTGATTTTGGTTGGGTCTCTTTCTGCCTTGCTTTCCTCATCTGTAAAAGAGGCGTATTAAGACCTTTACTGCCCACCTCACAGGATGGCTGTGAATGTTATAGAAACAGAGAGGCAGGTGGGCAGGGCATGGGATGGAGCTCTGGGTCAGAGCTCTGCATTCCTCTCCTGCCTTAGAGCCGCAGGAGCCAAGTGACCCTGGATATGTCATTCAGCCATCTAGCCTCAGTTTCCTCATCTGCAAAATGGGGCTAATTGTGGTACTCCCCGGCAAGAGGATCAAATAAGATATCAAGCATAAAGTGCTTTGCAAAACGGAGAGAGCTGTTGAAAGTTAGGTGTGGTTGTCTCTCTGAGCCTTTGTTTCTTCATCCCTCGGCCTCTCGGTGTTCCCAAGCAACTCTAGAAACAAGCTACAAACGAGCTGCAATGGGGGCAGCAGAGGGGGTTTCCGTTCTGGGAGCCCCCACTTTGGTGTGGAGGTGGGAGTTGGTAGAATGGAATCCTTTTGTCACCTGATGTGGAGAACGTGTCTTGTAAGCCCTGGGACTACAGGATCGTGACCTCTCCTTCATTACCCCCTCACTCAGGTGCTGTACAAAGTGTATAACTCTTTCGTGGAGATGGGTTCGGCCAATGTTCAGGCCACTGACTATGTCAAAGGCGTCGGTCAGTACCTCCCTCCCCTTTGCTGACCTCCCGGGTCCTCTCCCCGTCCCTCCCCCGGGGTGCCAAGCCCTTGCTCAGAGCCAGGACGGAGAGAAGCCTCTGCCTGGGTCCCTCCCCCTTCCCCAGGGAGGCCGCCCCCTCAGCGTCTAGCTGCCGGCCGAGGCCCCGAGCCCCAAGCGGAATGCAGTCGCCATGGCCCTTCCCCTCTTTGCTGCTGGTTTGGGGGGGAGGAAGGGGGCCATGCTGACAGCCCGGCCTCCTTCCCAGCCTCCCTCTTTGTGGTCAGTCTGGGCGGGGCAGCCGTGGGCTTAGTTTTTGCCTTCCTCCTGGCCCTGACCACACGGTTCACCAAGCGGGTCCGTATCATCGAGCCTCTGCTGGTCTTCCTCTTGGCGTACGCGGCTTACCTCACCGCGGAGATGGCCTCGCTCTCCGCCATCCTTGCGTGAGTCCTTGGGCCCAAGGCGGAAGCCTGGGGGAGGGGGGTGACAGTGGGCACCCTGCCCTGGGATTCTGGACAGCCTTCCTCCGCTCCCCGGAAATGAGAGGATTGGAACAAGCCATTGCCCCTCTAGGGCCAGGGCTGGCGAGGGACGGGTGAGCCGGGAGGTGATGGCTCTGGACAGCTTCTGTCCTGGATGAGCTGGAAGGGTTATGCCCGGAGGAAGACAGTCACCATTGGACCGCTCCTTCCAGGAGGGGGGAGAAGCTCAGACTGGGTCTCGGGACGGAGTCGGGACAGTGGGTACAGTTGTTGAGGGGAGGTCATTTTAGGCACCTTGAGGCAAAACTGCTTTCTGACCCCAAAGAGAAATGGGGTTGCTTCAGGAAGAAATAAGCTCCATGTCACCAGAAGCTTCGGGTGGAAGCGTAATGACCACCAGATGGAGACGGAGAAGGGCTTCCTCCTCAGATATGGGTCGCACTAGGTGGACTTGGGGAGCCCGGCTAACTCTCCCACCTCTGAACTCTATGATCCTGAAGTCTGTTAAGTGGCCAGATCCTCTACTGTGAGACAGGGGCAACATGAGCTGGTGGACCTGGGGCTAGGAGAGACGGTCCCTGCCCTAGGACCACAGCCAAACAAGCTTCTGTCCTCGAGCCTCAGTTTTCTTATTTGTAAATTAGGAATAATGGAGCTTGTGCTGCCTCAAAAGATTTACTATCTCATTTGATCCTTGCAACAATATTGCATTATTATCTATTATATGTATCTTATATATTACATATATTTATATATATATAGCTATAATCCATTATTATCCTCATTTTATAGATGAGGAAACAGACAGACAGAGGCTAAGTGATTTGCCCAGGATGATGCTGCTCATTAGATTTAAATTCAGTCTCTCCTGATTCCAGGTCCACCATTCCATCTACTGCTTTGCCTAACTGCCTTTTAAAACTTGGGGTACTCTGGAGATAGCCATTATTGTTGCCATCATTATAATTTCTGTGGGAATAATAATAATTATTATTATTATATTTAGGAATAACTGAGGTCTAATTGGTGCAGGAAAGTGCTTCCTTGTTGACCTGTCCAGTTACAAATGAATATTGTGATAGGCCCAGGGAAAATTTGGTATCCCTTTATCATTCTTCTGGACAGGACCAAAGCTGGCAGCTGTCTTTGGGATTTGTGATGGTCCAGAGGATTCAGGGAATTCTGAGCTTTTGTGCTCATTGCTTTTGCTCAAGTGTTCCCAGAAAACTTAAATTGTTGTTTGGGGGCACCCTCTAATTAGACCCCTTGGGGCTCCCTTGGTCTGATTTCTGTTTCCTTCTGATGGCATAAGAGAAAAAACACTGACTTCAGGGTCAGGACCCTGAGCTCTGTTGCCCACCCACTTGGGACTTGGAGGGAATTTCCTTCCTTTCTATGGGCCTTATTTTTCTATCTTTATAAAATGTTGGTCTGGATTGGGAGTTGATGTGTCTTTCAGCTTATGGACCCCTTCTCAGAACTATGTTTTTAAGTGAATAAAATAGAACACCTAGGATTACAGAGGCAACCGATTGTATTGAAATATAATTATCAAAATATTACTTATTTACTTAAAAATTTCAATAGTATTTTATTTTTCCAAATACATGTAAAGATACTTTTCAACATTCATTTTTTATAAAACTTTGTGTTCCAATTTTTTCTCCTTCCCTTCCTTACTTTCCCCCTTCCCTAAGCCAGCAAGTAATTTAATATAGGTTAAATATATGCAATTCTTTTAAATATTTCCATATTTTTCATGTTGTGCAACAAAAATCAGACCACAGGGAAAATGAGAAAGAAAAGGCAAACAACAACAATAACAAGAAAAAAGTGATAATGCTATGCTTTAATCCATTTCCAGTTTCCATATTTCCCCCTCTGGATGCAGATGGCATTTTCCATCCCAAGTCTATTGGAATTGCCTTGAATCACCACATTGAACAAAATTTTTTAAAAACAACACCAATCCAAGTTCATTGACCCCAGGCTAAGAACCAGTACCAGAAAATCGCAGGCGGAGGCCAGTGACTATGACTCTTCCCCTTGAGGCCCAATTTCCTTCCTGCCAGATCAAACCCCAGAGACTGGTCAGGAGAAGGATGCACTAGCATTGTTCTCCTGGGTCCCTGAGGACAGATGTAGGACAAATGGGAGGAAGCTGCAGATGAGGCTCCCAAGGAAGTCCCTGCCATTCATGGGAGGTGGGCTAGTTGTCATGGGAAGTGGGCCCACTGCCAGACCGGGGCAGCCGCCAAGCCCCTCCTGGAAGGGACTGGGGGACCCATCTAACATCCCCATCCCCCTCAGAGTGACCATGTGCGGGGTGGGCTGTAAGAAATACGTGGAGGCCAACATCTCACACAAGTCCCGCACGGCTGTCAAGTACACCATGAAGACCCTGGCCAGCTGTGCCGAGACTGTCATCTTCATGCTGCTTGGGATCTCGGCTGTGGACTCCTCCAAGTGGGCCTGGGACACCGGGCTGGTGCTGGGGACCCTGTTCTTCATCCTGCTCTTCCGGGCCCTCGGTATTGCCCTGTCCCTGGCCACCTTCCCACATCACCCTGCCCACCCACCCCCATCTCCCACCGTCTCCTTCCCTCGGTCAGCGTCCCCCTCCGTACCCTGCTTGCTCCTCACCCTTCTAGCCCTTGTCAGACCCTAACCTGGACCCCTCCTCCCCTGCCCTCTGACTCCACCTGGCTTCCCTGCCCCTGCTCCCCCTCCCACCCGACCTCCCTCCCCTGCAGGCGTAGTCCTGCAGACATGGGTGCTGAACCAGTTCCGGCTGGTCCCTTTGGACAAGATTGACCAGGTGGTGATGTCCTATGGGGGCCTGCGAGGGGCTGTGGCCTTTGCTCTCGTCATCCTTCTGGATAAGACCAAGGTTCCTGCCAAAGACTATTTTGTGGCTACGACCATTGTGGTGGTCTTCTTCACAGTCATCGTGCAGGTGGGAGGGCCTGCTGGGAAGGGGAGGGGGGGCTACATAGGGATAGCCACAGAGTTTGTCCCAGAACTCCAGAATGGGACCTCATAGGGATCTAAGGTCAGGACAAACAGGACCCTGCTCTATAAAAGCCTCCACAAACCCCACATGTAGGCTCCACTTGGAGCTTTCCAGAGAGTGGAGCCCATTATTTCCCTAATCAGCGACATCCATTTTTGAACAACTCTAATGATCAGGAGAGTTCCTTGACAGTCATTCTAAATCTGTTTTTCTGAAATGTCCATTCCCTTCTCCCTCCATTAAGCTCTGTTGCTTCCAATTCCATTCATCAGGGCTTCAGGAACCATCTAATTCATTGAGCTCATGGTGGGGAACTGGAAGTCAAGAGATCTGGATTCCAATCCTGGTCCACTGTCCAGCTTGCTATGGAACTATGGGGAAATTTCTTTTCTTTCTGGGCCTCCAAGCCCCTCCTATGAAAAATGGAAACTGGACTCAATGATACCTCTCCAGAACATTCAAACCTTGACATTTTGATTCATTGATTCTCTATCCAGCTCTTTCCAATTCTCCCATAGTTATGAAGGGGGACTCGAGCATTGTGTGAGGTCAGAGAAGGACTTAGTCTCATCCCATGGGAGATGGAAAGGGGCAATATCAGGGCCATAGTGAGGATAGTAAATGGCTTGCATTCCTAGTTGTATTTCAGTCTCCTCCTCATCTCTCTTCCTGTTCCCAGGGTCTAACCATAAAGCCTCTCGTCAAGTGGCTAAAAGTGAAGCGAAGTGATCACCACAAGCCCACCTTGAACCAGGAACTACATGAACATGTGGGTATCAGAGACATTTGGGCCCCAAAGGAACAGTCCTTCTCCAGGAGTGGAAGGGACTATGACCAGACTCTTCCAGATACGAAATTTTAATTTGATGTCCAAATTCTGGGACTTCTTAAGGAGTAGGGTCAGTTACCATGACTGTACTTTCCTGTCCCTTCTATAGACCTTTGACCATATTTTGGCAGCTGTGGAAGATGTAGTTGGCCACCATGGCTACCACTACTGGAGGGACAGGTGAGCGTGTCTCCCTCTCCCCATCTCCTGAAGAGACCACCTCAGCAGCTTCCTAGGGGCAGAGATGGGCCAAATGCTATTATTCAGGCCTAGCAAGTTGGGAAGAGAGACCCTAGAGAAGGAGAACAACTTACACTTTGAGGTTTACAAAGGTTTCTTCACTATCCCATATACCATTTTATAGATGAGGAAAATGAGGCTTATCTAGTGACTTGCTTAGTCAGTAAATGTAGGGGTCTAGACTCCAATTCAGATCTTCAGTTTAGACCAATGCTTTTTCTCCCAATCCCTATTGCCCAGAGACAGATCTTGAAAAGTCTTTCTAGAGCCCTTAGGAAATTTAAGGGAGGGAAGTATTCAGGCACCCAGATCTATCCCTCTTTCTAGGTGGGAACAATTTGACAAGAAATACCTGAGTCAGCTACTGATGCGTCGCTCTGCCTACCGTATCCGGGACCAGATCTGGGATGTGTACTATAAACTCAACATCCGAGATGCCATCAGTTTTGTGGATCAGGTAGGCCTTACCGGGGTGCATAAAACAAAATTGGGCTTGCAAGGGTTCTTAACCTGGGGTCTGTAAACTTGTTTTTTAATTTTATTTTTAATAATAGCTTTTTATTTTCAAAATACATACAAAGATAGTTTTCAGCATTCACCTTTGCAAAACCTTGTATTCCAAATTTTTCTCCCTTCCTTCCTCCCACCTCCTTCTCCTAATCCAATATAGGTTAAACATGTGTAATTCTTCTAAATATATTTCCACATTTATCATGTTGCATAAAAAAATTAGATTAAAAAGAAAAAAATTGAGAAAGAAAAAAGCAAGCAAACAACAAAAAAGGTGAAAATATTATGTTGTGATCCATATTCAATCCCCATAGTTCTCGCTTTAGATGCAGATGGCTCTCTTCACAAGTTTATTAAAATTGACCTGAGTCATCTCACTGGTGAGGAGAGCCACGTCCATCACAGTTAATCATCACATGATCTTGCTGTTGCTGGGTACAATGTTTTCTTCATTTTACTCATTTCACTTAGCATCAGTTTATGTCGGTCTTTCTAGGCCTTTCTGTTACATTCATCTATCATAACTTTTTCAGCCATTCCTTAATTAATGGGCATCCACTCAGTTCCCAGTTCCTTGCCACTACTAAAACAGTTGCTACAAACATTTTTGCACATATGGGTCCTTTTCCCTTCCTTATGATCTTTCTGGGATACAAGCCCAGTAGAGATACTGCTGGATCAAAGGTATGCACAGTTTGATAGCCCTTTGGGCATATGAACTTTTTTTTTAATTTTGATAACTGTATTTCATTATATTTCACCAATCAGTAAGCATTTCTTAAATACCAACTATATGTCAGACACTATGCTAAAGCATTGGGAATACAAAGAAAAGTGAAAGACAACTCCTGCCCTCAAGGAGTTTACAATCTAATATTGTATTATATATTACATATAAATATATATTATGCATTATAATTGGTTTTCTTGGCAATCCTGTGTTTTATTTTTGTGCTTTTAAAATATAATTCTGAGAAAGAGTCCACAGTTTTTACAAGACTGCCAAACAGAATCCACAATATATATAAAAAAATTAAGAACTGTTAATCTGGTGCAATGGCTAGAACTAGAGTGGGTGGTTGACTAGCTTTGGACCCTGGATGAATAATTCAAGGTGTCTGGAAACTGTTGATTGGTTTTTTAAATAGTGTTTTATTTCTTCCAGTTTTATGAAAACAGCAACAACAATATTTAACATTTACTTTTATAAAATTTTGAGTTCCAAATATTTCTTTCTTCCTCTCCTCCCTTCTTTTTAAAACAGCTAACAATTTGGTATAGGCTATGTATCATACAATCATGTAAAACATATTTCCATGTTATTCATGTTGTAAAAGAAAAAAAACAAAACCAAAGGAAAAAACCCACACACAGAAAGGGAAAATGACAGTACTATGATCTGCATTCAGAGTCCATCAATCTTTTCTCTGGATGCAGGTTAACATTTTTTGTCCCCAGTCCTTGGAAATTTTCCTGGATCATAATATTGGTGAGAGGAGCTAAGTCATTTGTAGCTGATCATCATGCAGTATTGCTTAAACTAGTAATTGTGATGGAGTGTTGGGGAAAGGATGTGCAGCATCTCTGGTCTTGGAGTTCAGAGTTGAAGTATTTACTCTAGGCAGTAAGCGTCCATCTGAGATTCATCTTCATACCCTCAGGGAGGCCACATCTTATCCTCAGCAGGGCTCACTCTACCCTCGATGCCCAGCCGCAACTCTACAGCAGAGACCTCTGTCACCAACCTACTGTAAGTATCACAGTGCTTGCCTCCCCAAGCTAGGCTCCTTGTTATCCGAGTTAGCCTCTTCTCCCCCCTCAAGCCTTCTCCATTTCTGCATCTTTATCCCACCCCAACTTCCCTTCTCTTCACTATCCCCTGAGGAGTTGCGCTAAGGTTATTGTGGCTCCTTTGCAATTTACCCTCTTGGCTTCCTTCCTTCCCATAGGCGGGAGAGTGGCAGTGGTGCCTGCTTGGATCTACAGGTGATTGACACAGTTCGAAGTGGCAGGGACCGAGAGGATGCCATCATGCACCATCTGCTCAGTGGAGGCCTCTACAAACCCCGTAGGAGGGTGAGATGCACATAGGTGGGGAGAGAGTCCTTCCTCAATGGCCTTTGGCCTGGAGGAAACCAAGATTCAGGGTTGGGGGGCAAATAATAAAAAGCAAAAACAAAATCATTTGCCAAGAAATGCTAGTGGGAGGCTACAGAGAGTAATGGAAAGAACATTGGACTTGGTACTAAAAACCTGGATATCAATTCGGGCTCTCTTCTCTTAATCTGTAAAGGCATAGAAAGGCCTTTTACTAATTACCTGAAATTTAGAACTGAAAGAGAGTAAGGCTCAAAGAGGAAAGATGTGTTCTGGGCCACACAGGGAGTAAGTAGCAAAGCTGGGATTTGAACTCAGGTTCTTTGACTACACTTTCCACTATAGCATCATCATCATCATCATCATCATCGACAATATTTAGTACTTTAAGTTTTGAAAAGTGACTTACAAATATTATTATTTTGCTGAGGCAATTGAGGTTAAGTGACTTACCCAGGGTCACACAGCTAGGAAGTATTAAGTGTCTGAGGCCCAATTTGAACAAGGTCCTTCTGACTTAGGTTTGGTGCTATATCTACTGTGCTATCTACTGCCCCATTTTAAAAATGATTTTTTTGGGGGGGCTAGGAAGTTGGGATTAAGTGACTTGCCTAGGGTCACACAGGTCACACAGCTAGGAAGTTTTAAATGTCTGAGGCCAGATTTGAATTCAGATCCTCCTGATACCAGACCTGGTGCTTTATCCACTGCACCATCTAGCTACCCCAAATATCATCCTATTTGATCCTCATAGCAATCCTTGGAGGTAGGTGTTATTAATATCCCCATTATACAAATGAAAAAACTGAGGGCAGAGGAGAAATGACATACTCAGAGCCACATAGCTGGCAAGTATCTGTGGTCAAGTTTGAATTCAGGTCTTCCTAATTCCTGCTCTAGTGCTCTCTCCACTCTGCTATCTGATTTGCCACAAGGAAAACAATTTGTAAACCTGTAAACGCTCTAGGCATGGTAAATTTTCATTATTCTGAATATATTCATAGCATTACACTGTAAGATGCAAAGGGGAAGGAGACAGCATGGTTCCTGCCTTGAGGAGTTCAGAATTTAGCTGAAGAGGTGCCATAAGTGGGTAGAAAATGAAGTGATTGAATTGGACAACAAGTGACAAAAGCCAGATGGGCTGAAAAGCCAGCCAGTATGGTGAATGAGAGCAAGGAGAACTCACTGGGAGGTGGCGTTCAAAAGGAGGCCTTTGGAGCAGAGGTGAGAAAAGAGTATTTGATAGGGTAACTGACATGTGTAACAGGGCATTTTCAGTGCAGGAGCAAAAGGAAAAGAAATAGCAAATTTTAGATGAGGACCAGGAAAATAGAGATAATTTTCAACTTGAAACACCACAAAATGCTTGCAGAAGAAGGTGGCATTTGAGAATTGGGATGGTCAGGATTTTACCTGGGGGGAGGTGTGTGTGTGTGTGTGTGTGTGTGTGTGTGTGTGTGTAAGTTTTGTATGTGCATAAGGGAGGGAGGGGAAAATAGAGAAAAAGATTTTAATTTTTGAAATGTGAGAAAGAATAAGATATGTTTGATGCGAATAGTAAGCACTACATAAATGTTAGCTGTCTTTCTATTATTTTGAAAGATGGCAATTAGTGTCTGGAATAAAGTGGACATAATATAAAATGGGGCAGTTAAGTTAGTCACAGAGTGATGAATATTTTGACCATGGCATTTTATGGAGATTACCCGGTAAGGCATAGAGAAACCATAATTTTCACTGGTGGAAGAAGTAGCTACCTAGAGAAAATCATAGATTCTTGAAGTATTAGATGAAAGATTCATAGATTTAGAGTTAGCTGAGACTTCAGAGGTCATCTCATCTATCTTTCTCTTTTTATATATGAGAAAACTGAGGTCATCTCATCTAACCCTCTCATTTTATAAATGAGGAAAGTGATGTTGTCTCATTTAAATATCTCATTTTATAGATGTGTAAACTGAGATTTAGTGGTATACATATATATTACTTGGAGGCCTCCAGAAATGTTCCCCATATTTGAGGCATTTTGATGGTCAGTAAACTTCTAAGACCATCAGTTATGAGCCCCCATCTTTACTTTTATTTGTCCAATCAGAGTGCATATTAACTCAGAGCAAAAGATATTTGACCAAACAAGAAACAAAATCACAGCATCTGAAAATTTTTTATTGAAGCTTTTTATTTACAAAACATATGCATGGATACTTTTTCATCACTGACCTTTGCAAAATCTTTGTTCCAAATTTTCCCCTCCTTTCCCCCACTCCCTCCCCTAGATGGCAGGTAGTTCAATACATGTTAAATATGTTACAATATATGTTAAATACAATATATGTATACATAGTTATACAGTTATCTTGCTGCACAAGAAAAATCAGATCAAGAAAAAAACTGAGAAAGAAAACAAACTGCAAACAAACAACAACAAAAAGAATGAAAATGTTATGTTGTGGTCCACAATGAGTTTCCACAGTCCTCTCTCTAGGTGTAGATGGCTTTCTTAATCACTGAACAGTTGGAACTGGTTAAAGAGAGCCACGTTGATCAGAATTAATCATTGTATAGTCTTATTGTTGCCGTGTATAATGATCTGGTTCTGCTCATTTCACTCAGCATCAGTCTCTCCAGGCCTCTCTGAAATCATCCTGTTGGTCATTTCTTACCGAACAATAATATTCCATAACATTCATATGCCATAACTTATTCAGCCATTCTCCAGCTGATGGGCATCCATTCAGTTTCCAGTTTCAGAATTTGAAAATTGTAAGAGAATTCAGAGACTGTATATTTCAACCAAAACACAAGAGGGATCTTTACTATACCACACCTGGTAAGGGGAAAAAGCCCATAAATTATTTAGTTTATAGCTATAGGGCTAAGCTTAGTGCAACTATACTGTCAGCTGTATCCATTTAGCTAGAGAAGCCCTTGGGAATTTTAAAGTTTACCACCAAAAAAAGGAAAAACAAAAATAAAAAAATTAAGTTTACCATTTATTTGAATTATTTTTCCTTCTGATGAATTCAGATTCCTTGATCCTAGTCTCCCATCTTCTAGTTTGTGTTCTTTCAAAACATCCCAGGGACTCCACTCAGTGAAAAGTGCTAAAGGAGTCACTATAACTGGTTCTTTTCAATCCCCATCATGGCCCTGCTTGCCAAGCAAATCAACTTGGGACAAGATTGAAAAAGCCAAGTTGAAATCAGGATTGCTGGTGTTCTCTAACCCAGTTTCTATATTCTGCATTCCAGGCAGCAGTGGGATCTCAGGGCTCAGTATCATTGATGTAGCCAAGGACATGCAGGGAGTAAGTAGCAGGTATAGGATTGGAACTCAGGCCCACAGATTCCAGAGCCAGTTGTTCGTATTGTACCCTACTCCCTACTTCGAAAAGTTATGGTTAGTAAAATGTGAGTGAAATGGGAATTATTATCAGTGAGAAAAAATACAAGAGATTGAAAGACTAATGAGCAACCTATCATAGTAGCAGGAGATGCTGTGGACCTATACCTATGTGGTCAGGTATTAGAATAGAGAGCTGGGGACAGATATAATGTGATATAGGGAAAGAGCTTTGAATTTTGAATGAGATTATTTTGCTTAACTTCTCTTTGCCTTCTCAATGGGGGTGGATGTGGGGAGGGAGGAAAGGAGAGGATCTGGAACTCAAAGTTTTAAAAACAAACATTACAATTTGTTTTGCATGTAACTGGGAAAAATGAAATATCAAATACATATTTTAAATGAAGATCCAGATTTGAATCCTAGCTCTCCTATTTAGTATGTATGGTTTTAGGCAAGTCACTTGTGCCTCAACTCCTAGCTTCATTTTTATCCCCTGAAAAATAAAGAGTTTGAATTAGATAAGGGGCACTTAACATAGGATCCATGAACTTTTAAAAAATATTTAGATTTTACATATGTGTATATATTAGTATACACATATTATATATACTAATATATAAGACATATATAATATGTATAATATATTATATTAGCTAATATATAGATATAAATATATATGGGAATATATGTATATGCTAATATAGTATATATGCTTAAATACTATATATTAGTATATTAATGCTATCATGTATGTATGTATATATAATAGCATATATAGATATATATGCATATGTATATTCATTAGTATATAGGTATATATATACATATACTAATATATATAAGCTATGTATTCTACATATATACACACCTATATATACAAATGTATAGGTCTTATGTATAACACATATATACTTATATAAAACTTATATATGCTATGCTTATATATTAGCATATACAAGTTTTATATAAATACATATGTATATATAGAGAGAGCATATAGGTATATGTATATATCTGTATCATGTATTGTATACCATTATACAAAATTAATGTATTGTATAAATGTATATATACTAATATATATGCTAATATAAATAGTATATATACTTATATTAGTATACTAATATATAAGTATAATACATAATATAAGTATTATACATTATATATAAATATATTTTATATATAATGATATAATATATAATTAAACAATTATCATATGTAAGTCTTTGATAATATATTAATATACTATCATATATGTATATATAATGTATATATGTATGTATGTGTGTATATATACATGCACTATATTTTAGTAGCATTTGTTTCCTTTGTAATCCTGTATATTTTATGCATTTAAAAACATGATTCTAAGAAGGGGTCCATCAGCTTCTTCAGACTGCTGTCTGAGGCGTCCAGGATGCACAAAAAAGATTAAGAATACCTGGACTGGGCTAGATGACCCTTAAACCCCTTTCTAGCTCTAGTTCTGGGATCCTAGGCCTTGGCAGCTGAGGGGGGAGAGATGATGGAAGAGAAGACTCAAAGATGACCATCAAGGGCCCTCGTGGAGGCTTTGGGATGGCGGTGACCAGAGCCTCACCGAGGGCTGTTGTTTGTAGTACAAGGCCAGCTGTAGCCGTCATTTTATCTCAGAGGACGCCCAGGCCCGTCAGGACAAGGAAGTATTTCAGCAGAACATGAAACGGAGATTGGAGTCTTTCAAGTCCACCAAGCACAACGTGTGTCTCTCTAAGAGCAAGCTGCGGCTCCGGAAGGCCGGTCGGAAGGTGAGTCCCTCCCCGGTTGTCTCTGCCCTCCGGATTCTCCCATCCCCTTCAGAGCGCCAGACATCATCCTTTCCCTTTGTGGCTTCTGGTCGAGGCTGATGCTTGTGGGCAGTTCTGGGCAATCTGCCCTTCCCTGCCTGGAGCTAGCCCCAGAGAGCCGGAGAGCCGCAGAAAACGGGCGATCCCAATTGGACCGCTGTGAGGAACTGACAGACCACGAAGTGCTATGTAAATGTGCGAGGGAATGATGATGATGACGATTTCGGGGACCCAGATGACCGGTTGGGCAGCCCTACTTTTTTAAGGACTCCAGATTATAGCTTAAGTATGTATCCCCTTAACTCTTCCAAGGTCATCCTATAATCCATTCTCTAGTGGAGCTAGATAAATAGATGGACAGACAGACAGAAGGACAGGTAGATGGATAGATAGAAAGATAGATGGAGAGATAGTAGATTGATACACTGATAGATGAGATCAATAAATGAGACAGGTGGATTTACTTAGATACAGCTGAATTATAGATACAAATAAGTGTAAATAGATGATAGATGAGATTGAGGAAATGAATAGATGAGATAGTGGGATTGATGACAGATTTAGATATAAATTGATATACAAATAGATATGAATAGATGATTGACATTGATAAAATAGAGGGACTGATGATAGATTTAAATAGAAATAGATGATAGATATAAATAAAAATTAGTTATGCATAAGTAGATTGTAGATATTTGAGACTGATGATTGGTGATTGATTTACATATAATTTGGTAGATATAAATAAAAAGATGACAGATATAGATGACAGATAGATAGATAAATAGAACATTTATTAAATGTTTACAATGTGCCAAGAGATGTACTAAGTGCTAGGAATACAAACACAAGTAGAGACAAGACAGGTTCCTGTCCTAAAGGAGGTGAATCTTCTGTTAAGTGAGACAATGCATAAAAGAGAGCTGCAATGTAGGGGTTGTGTAGGGAAGGGATGGAAGTGGAAAATCCAAGGCACAGAGCAGGGGAAGAGGAATCCTGGCGATCATGGGCTGGGGTGGAGTTAAAGTCAGCCAGGCTGGCACGGATGCTTCCTCAATGGAGATTCTGAGGAGCAGAAGGATGCTAGCCAAGATGGCTAAGGGATGGAGGTAGAGAATTCATCTGGGGAGTCATAGGCTAAACTGGGCTTGAAAACATTGGATTTGGGTCAAGGGTCTAGGGTTGAATTCCAGTCCTGCTACTAGCTTGACTTTAGACCAATCCCTTACTCTCTGGACCTCAGTGTCCCTTATCCTTATCATAAAATGATTAGAATAAATTACCCCCAAGGTTCCTTGCAGGTCCAACTCCTATGATCTTATTTATGATTGGGAGTAAGTTGGGGATCTAGGAAGCAGCATACAGCATCTTTGTTATTAGTTGTGGAAGCAACATGCTTAAGCTCTGGAGACTGGGATTTAGGAAAAGACAACTAGAGAGCCTGATTATCTGCCCTCAGGCCAGAGCCATGTTTATATTTCTGCCCACTTCGGCAGCCTCCAGAGACCCAGGTGGGGACTTATTTCACACCTGAGCAGGTCACCTGTGGGCTGAGGATATGGATTACTGCCTCCCACCTGCTTGTCCTGCAGCTTAGTAACCTACCAGGATAGGAAATTGGAATTTGGAAGCCAAGCTCCAAGGGTAACTCGGGTTTTTTCCCTTTTTGTCTCCAGAAGGATGGTTCAGCAGACAAAGACACTCCTAATGGGAAACCTCATCGAGCCTCAAATTTACCGGACACAGGCAAGCTGAGGGAAAAGGAAGTGGGTGGAGGGGTGATATGGTACCGCCCAGTGAGGCGACTAATCAACCAACTTACTGTGTGCCCAGTCCTGTGCTAAGTGTTATAGGAACTATAAAGGAGCTTGGCATGTTGGGAAAACTGCTGGATTGGAGATTGGAAAAGATAGGAAGGGGTCGTGTCGAGAGGGACTTTTAAAGCCAAACAGACGCTTGGAGGTAATAGGGAGCCACTGAGATTTATTAAATTGGGGGGAATGACATGGTCATATCCACCCTTGAGGAATTTCCCTATGATAGGTGAATGGAGGTGGATTATGGTGGGGAGAGACTTAAGGTAAGGGGATGTGATCAGCAACCTATTGCAGTAGTCCAGCTGTGAGATGATACAAGCCGGTACCTGCCATTATGAGGGGAGGAAGGGGAGGTATACGAGAGATGCTATCAAGGTAGAAAAGACTTGACAACACATTGGTTACATTTTGAGAACTTGAGGGTGACCCTTAAGTCACAAGCCTGGGTAACTGGGTGGATGATGCTGCCCCCTCCAGAAACATGGACATTTGGAAGCAGAGAAGACTTGGAAGGGAAAGATGGTAGGTTTTGTTTGGGGCTTGTTGAGTTTGAGACCTCTGCACCAGGATGCGGTGCCATGTTAGGAACTAGGACTTAGGCACGAGATGTTATGAAGGGAAAAATCATGGGATGACAACAGATTGGACGGGGGGGGGGGGGGGGGTAAGACTGGACTGCCCAGTTGACACAGCGCAGAGCTGACATTGGAGACTCTTAATTTAGTGCCCTTCCCATTGTGTCAAAGCTGCCTCTCATTTGATGGACTCCATGTACCATGCCCTGCTGCCTCACTGCCTCCTGGAATAATAAAGCTCTTTCCATAATGTGTTTATTTGTATCTTCTCTCCATGTGAGACCCAGGAGCAGGACCAGGCTGACCCAGATTCCCTGGGGAGTTATCCTCTGGCTTTGGAACAGAGAGGTTTTCATGACTAAAAGCTCAGTTTAAATTATGTGTGACACAGCATGCAGATCAGCTAATAATCATAGAGGGCATTAATGGGAGGACTGTCTCTAGGAGGGAGATGCGTGCCTCAGCATCTTTGCCTCTGGGTTATCCACATGTAGAGTCTCGTGTTCCTCTTTGGGTACCCAATTTTAGGGAGCATACTGGCAGGGGAAAGAGTATGGGATTTGAAGGCAGATATTAGAATACTAGTTTTATTCCTTTATTTACTTCTGTGACCTTCAGCACATCCCAGAAAAACCTAAGGGAAGGGAATAGATGATGTTGGAGAATTTTCCTAGTTCTAAACTCTTGAATCCTATGGCAAGTTAGGACTCTTCCAGGAGTGGGTGTGACAGCTAGGTGGTCCAGTGGTTAGAGCACCAGCCCTGGAATCAGAAGGACCTGCCTTAGATACTAGCTCTGTGACCCCAGGCAAGTCATTTAACCCCAATTGTCTCCCCGGAAAATGACGGGGGAAACAAACCAACCCACTGGTGGAAATGAGTCCCTTGTGAGAGAAGGAGTTTAGCTGAACCAGCTTCCCAGAGATGATAAGGCACCACGGCCACTTCACAGTGGGCTTGGAATAGATGCCCACTGAGTCCCCTGCCCTGCTTCTTTCTGGCCAGCTGCAGTGATCTTAGCCGTGGAGTCCGAGGAGGAGAGCGACAGCTCAGACACAGAAAAGGAGGACGATGAGGGCATTGTCTTTGTGGCCCGGGCCACCAATGAGGTTTTCCAAGAACACAAGGTGCCAGGTAATGGGATGTCTCCCCCTTTCCCCAGGAAGTTCCAGGATGTACGCTCATTCCCTTCTCTTTTTAGGGAGCTGACCCCAATTGACTTTCTTTCCCCAATGGCCAAGCATGCCTGAGGCTGGATAGAGAGAGGGGGGGAGGCCAGTTTGGCTGAAGAGAAGAACCTGGATCCACTGGGCCCCAATAATTTAATCTTTCACTTTCAGTAAATAAGTGGTCCTGCATGGGAGTCTGATAGATTTGGAACAGCACTGGACAAAGAGGGGCATGTAGGGTAATGGGGAGATCCCTGGGCTTGGAGTCATAAATCCCTCCCCAGGCACTTATTAGTCATATGATCCTGGATAATTCACCTCAGTTTCTTCCCCTATAAAATAAGGAGGCTGGGCTCCACAGCCCCTGAGGTCCCTCCCCCGTTACAGGTGATCTGGGCATTGTTCCCAGCCCCAGCAAATTGATATCCATCTCTGTGAAATGAAAGAGTCGAGTCCAAGTAGCTAACGTCTCTTCTAAGTAACAATCTAAGATTCTATGGCTGTCTACAGCCTTTTGGCCCAAATGCCAAATGTAATACCACTCTCAGCCTTTCGGCAGATGTAACATCACTTTTAATCATAGTGTTAAATCCACTGGGAACAGCCGTGGTTTTTCTTCCTGCTTGTCCAAGCAGCTGCTTATGGGTCAGTCATTTCACAAGTATGCACTGAGCCTCTGCTGTGCTCCAGGTACATGAGCTGGGCTTGGACAAGCTACATTGGTTTCAGCTCTCTGGGTGGGTTGGCTATTCCTCCCTAGGACTCACTCATTCCAGAACTATTGCTCATTTCATCTGTCATTTCCCCTCTTCTCAACCCACCTCAATTAATTCACAATTTGTCTCCATTGCAGCTCGCCCCAAAATAAACAGGGACAGAGAGTTAGAAAGAGAGAGAGAGAGAGAAAGAGAAAGAGACAGAGAGACAGAGAGAGACAGAGACAGAGAGACAGAGAGAGAGAGAGAGAGAGAGAGAGAGAGAGAGAGAGAGAGAGAGAGAGAGAGAAACACACAGAGACAGAAACAGACAAAATAAAAGGAGTTTTCCTTAAAACTACTTTTTCGTAGCATCTATGTAAAGCCATCAGCAAGCATCATATCTATTTGCAATAAGATCAGGGGTGATAGTTGTCCACTATCACTATTACTATTCAATATTGTATTAGAAACGTTAGCTTCGGCAATAAGAGTTGAGAAAGAGATTAAAGGAATTAGAGTTGGTAATGAGGAAACCAAACTATCACTCTTTGCAGATGACATGATGGTGTACTTAGAGAATCCTAGAGAATTAACTAAGAGCTACTAGAAACAATCCACAACTTTAGCAAAGTTGCAGGATACAAAATAAAACCACAGAAACATCAGCATTTTTATACATTGCCAACAAAGTCCAACAGCAAGAGATACAAAGAGAAATTCCATTCAAAATAATTGTTGGTAATATAAAATATTTGGGAGTCTACCTGCCGAGGCAAAGTCAGGAACTTTATGAGCACAATTACAAAACACTTTCCACACAAATAAAGTCAGATCTAAACAATTGGAAAAATATCAAGAGACAGAAAGAGAAACAGACAGACAGAGAGAAACACCCACACAAAGAGACAGAAAGATGGAGGTCTTTAAATGTTTATTATGTGCCAAAAGCAAATAAGGCCGCCCTGTAAGGGCATTATTCCCATTTCAGGAATAGCTCAGGAAAGCTCAGCTCAGAGGCGAAGTGACTCCTGTAAGCTAAGTCAGCCTCAGGGAAGCGATGTGACCCAGACTTTCTCCATTCTAAAGCACTATTTTAAGCATCGGGTCATGAATCCAGGCTGGGAGGACAGCGCTCCCTCTTGGGTTCAGTCCCGACCAGACAGGGCCGCAGGGGCCTAGGCCTGAGCCCCCGGGCCTGGCGCTCTGCCCCCTCCCTCCCCTGCCTCGGGCCGGGGGTGGCCGGCTGAGCAGGCTGGCTCAGGGGTATTGCCCCATACCGAGGGGGGCTTCCCGCCCCTGCCTCAGCTGGTCCCTGTGCCGGACGGAGAGCAGGGTTTTTAGAGATGGTCCAGTGCCTCCTCATTTGATAGGGGAGAACCCGAGGCTCAGAGAGACGGCCCATTCAAGTCACCCGGGGTTAAATGGTACCAGGCAAACTGCCACCTTTGCCCCAAGTCCCGAGTTCTTTCTCTGGTCCCGGGCAATAAGAATGTGCAGGAACGCAGTCCCAAAATAAGGCGCCCACGGGCCCTGGGGCCCCTTCCCAGTGACAGGTACCCGGGCTTGGTTCCCAGCTCCGTCCCCCGCTGCCGGACCCGGCAAACTGAGCCCCGCTTCTGGGCCAGAAGCTAAGCCCTACGCGCCTTCCAGGAGACGAGTACGATTCCGCGGCCGTCCCCTCCCTCGGGGAGCCTGAGCCCGGCCCGCTGTAAGCCCCGGGGGCGGTGGGCGATGGGCGCGGGATCCTGAGCCGCCCGCTGTGTCCGCAGGCAGCGTGGAGGTGTGCCCGAGCCCGCGCATCATTCCGCCCTCCCCGACCTGCGCCGAGAAGGAGCTGCCCTGGAAGAGCGGGCAGGGGGACCTGGCGGTCTACGTGTCCTCGGAGACCACCAAGATCGTGCCTGTGGACATGCAGACGGGCTGGAACCAGAGCATCTCGTCCCTGGAGAGCCTGGCCTCCCCGCCCTGTGCCCAGGCCGCCCTGAGGGCTGCCCGCCCTCTGGCCTGCGCCCCGCCCCGGGCAAACGAGCTCCGCGACCCGCTGGCCAACGAGCTCCGGGACCCGCTGGCCGCTCTGGTTACCCCGTCTCCCGAGCCCCACGCCGGCTTCACCTTCAACCCAAGTCTCGCCAAGGCCGGCCGCTCCCGCAGCGAGAGCAGCGCCGACGCCCCCGAGCAGCCGGAACTGCAGCCGCTGATGGCCCCCGAGGGCCGCGGGTGCCCCAGTCCGGGCACTGCCAACGCCCGGTGGCTCATCCAGTTCAACCGATCCGGTCGGCTGTAGCCTTGAAACCCGCGGGGTTAGAGGGACGGGGAAGGAGGGAAAGGAGAGAGGAAGGAAGGGCGGTCTGGAGGGGGCTACTCAGGGCCCAGAGAACACTCGGGGCCAGGTCACTGGCCCAGCTTGCGCTGAGTATCAGCCCCCAGAGACAGGGAGCAGAACAGGGGAATCCTCCTCACCCACCCTCACCTTCTCCATCACGGTGTCTAAGCAACTCTGCAGATGAAGACCACAAAAAGGAATGGGAAGCTGAGCATCCCTGGAGGATGGGAGGTTCCCTCCGCGGTCCCCTGGGAGACCCCTACCCTGCCCTGTTCAGAGGGCTTCCGGTGGCTGCTCCCCACCCGGCTGCCCTTTGCTTCTGTCCCTTCCTCCTGGGTCACCAGCCCATATCCCCAAACCCGCCACCGAGGAGACCCTGAAGAATCCTTCAACTCCTGCCCAGCTTGGGAGGGGTCAGTGGTGGGGCTGGGGACCCTCGAGCTCCCTGCAGGTTGGGGTGTCTCAGCATCTGGGAACCGGAGGCCTCCTGCACCCGCCTTCATCCCCCTCAACTGCTTTGGACCGTGTGAGTGAGTGTGTGCTTGTACATGTGTGTGCCCACGGACACATCCATGTGCATATGATGTTACTCTGTGTGTGTGCATTTCTATGTGTGTATGTGAGGGGCTGGGAGTAGGGAAGGGTGAAAGCTGCCCCCATCCCCTCCACAGCACAGACTGGCCCAGGTACCTAGAATAAGCATCCGTTCAGTCTCTGAAAAGCCTGATGGGGACATTCCTCAAGTGGGCAATGAGGAAACCCCGGGGTCAGGGGTGGGGAGCGAAGTGCCGCCCTCACAGATACCTTGGTTCCCAGTACAAATAGCTGCTTCCTTCCCCTGCCTTCTTCCAGCCTGCTTCCCCCACCCCCCCTTGTTTTTTTTTTTTTTCTCTTTTCTACTTCTCTGCATTTGATTGCTGATGTTGTACTCCCAGACCCTCTTGTACCCCAAGGCCTCCAGGCTGGGCCTAGGCCTTAGGCTGGGGCTGCCCCAGACACAGGATCACTCCTGCGAGGGAGAACAGGCTTTCTCTGTCCAAAGGGCCATTTGTCATCCCGGATCGGGGCTCTCTATGGGGGCATCTTCTTGAGGAGGTTCTGCCCATGAGGAAGGGAGCCCCCCCAGATTATCGTTTGGATCTGCTGTTGGGGGGACGGCCTGGTTGTATAACAATTAAGCTGGGGCTATCAGACTGAACAGTCAGTGATCCTTCTTTTGGGCTAGTTTCTGAATCCCCTTCTGTCCCCTATTCAGTCTTTTGTATCTCAAACCTGAGAAACATTAAATCTCTCTCAGATGGATACGTAGCCTTTCTCCATGTGTCTGGTGGGCATCGGGGAAGGGAAAAGGGGGGCATCCTCAAGACTGCGTGATGCTCCTTCCCATACAAAGGGTGGCAGAAATGAGGGGGGCACGGACTGAGACTGCAGGCCCCGTTGGGGAAAGGAGGTTACAGGTTGGGGGGATCCTGCAGTGTCTCATGCCCCCCCCCACTCCCAATGCTTCCAGGACCTCTAGACGAGGGTCTCTCTGTGGTAAGGACTGAGGTGGCTGTGGTGGATGCTAGGGAGTCTGGGCTCTCGCAGCTGCTGGGGATCAAGAGCTATGCCAGATGGGATATTCCCAGGATGTTCCTCATGGGGACTCCCTCTGCCCCCATCCAAGATGGAAGCATCCTCAGCCTGCTCCCAATGTGTTCCAGAAAGAATTCAAAAAATGAGGATGTGAAGGAAATAAATCCTAATTGGGGCCTAGACCCAAACTCAGAAAACTTAAAGGGACCCCCTGAAAACTGCTGGCAGGTGATTTCCAGGGAACCAAAGAGCCTTCTAAGCTAGAGTCTGAGCAGATCACTCCCCACTCAGAAAACTTCTCAGATGGGGGGGAGAGGGAATCCAGACCTGTGATATTGCTGCAAACTCCCAGTGTGGAAGTTCCTTCTACTAATCTGATGTGAAGTAATTTACCTGTGACTTACAGTAAGATTTGAACCCAGGTCTTCAGAAGGACAAAATTAATCCACCACCACAGTGGGCTCTCTTGGAGCCCTGAATTGAGAATCAGAAAGATTTCTTTTTGGGCCGTGCCTTTGAGGCTTAATAGTTGTGTGATCCTGGGCAGGTCATTTAACTACTCTCTGCCTCAGTTCCCTCATCTGTCAAATGGAACTGCCAACAACACTTCACAGGGCTGTTAGGAAAATTAAATGAAATAATGTTAATTATTACCATTTTTACATAAAAACCCAATCCTTAATCTGGCACTGAGGGACCTTTTTAATCTGGCTCCCACCTCATTTTCTAGCCTTATTTCACATCACTGCCCTATCTTCCCCAGACACATTCTCTGTCTCTGTCTCTTTTTCTGTCTCTCTCCATCTCTCTGTCTCTCTGCTTCTGTCTGTCTCTGTCTGAGGGAAGCCCTATGTCTCTGGATCACCAGCACTGAGCACAAAGCCTTGCACAGTTAAAGAGTCTGTCACATTTTGGTTGGATTGAACAAAAGAGAGGGAGGTCTGGGAAGAAAATTCTGTTTTCCCAGGGAGTGATACATAATAAAATAAAGGGGAATGTAGTAGGGTGATGGGACCTATAAAGTTAGATTATCTTATCAACTACTACAAGCCAATTAGGCAATAAATACTTATTAAACATCTACCACTTGCTGGGCCTCCAGCTAAACCCTGGAGATACAAAGAAAAGTAAAAGACCATCTTTACTCTTGAGAAGTTTACAATCTTTGGGAGAGATAAGATGCAAACAATGACATACCAGCAAAATCTTTTTATTTCAGTTCTATTAGGGTTTTCCTGGCAAAGTGGTTGGCCATTTCCTTCTCCAGCTCATTTTACAGATGAGGAAACTGAGGCAGAGTGAAGTGACTTGCTCAGGGTCACATAGCTAGTAAATGCCTGAGGTAAGATTGAACTCACCAAGATGAGGCTTCCTGACTCCAGCCCCGGCACTCTATCCACTGTGCCCCGCCTAGCAGCTCATAAGCCAGAATATACAAGATAAATTGGGAGATCATCTCAGAGGGAAGACACTAGAATTAAGTGGGGTCAAGGAAGTCTTTAGAAGGAACATATGTCACAGAGGTCCCTGTTGTGATAACTAAAAATATAACTAAATTTAGGACAAAGTCTGTTATAATCCCCTGTGTATGATGACAAAGACTGCCCTGAACTTGCCTGCCCTACAAAAGTAACCTTAAAGATTGAGCTTAAAAAGAACCAATCTTCAGTGATCACTTCAACAGATCCAGTAGATTTAGGATACTTCAATACTTCCATTAGTTTCAATTTCAACCTATCCATACCTTCCCACCAAGTTTCCTTTTGTCCATGGCCATTTACAAATCTACTACTAGCAGTCCACTCAATGAGCTTTAAGCCTTTCTGACATTCTTTTGAAATTAGGTTGATACCAGCTGGAAACTGTGGGATATCTCATTATGTCTCATTCTTTCTACTAAATGACCACCTTATAGATTTTCTCAATCACTATTTCTTTGATCACTTTTTTATGCAGATTTTTCTGTTCACATCCTCCTCTGTTGAGTGTTATAGCCTGCTCATGTCTAGCATATGCTTCTTTATCAAAACCCTTAAATAAATCTAAGTTGAGAGAAAATAAAGTCCTCACAAAGACTATCTCTGGAAGTTTTAAATATATATATATATATATATATATATATAAGTATTTTTTATTATATTACTTCCAAATAACACATAAAATTTTTTAACATTCTTTTTTTGATTTTGAATTCCAAATCCTTTCACTTCTTCCTGTTCCTTTTCCTTCTTTCTGAGAAGACAAGGGATTTGATGTTGATTGTACATGTGACAATCATGGAAAATATTTCCATATTAGCCATGTTGCAAAAAAAGAAAAATAAAGAAATTTTATAACGTATCTTTCAATTCATCTGAATCTGTTTTGCTTTATAATGGTTTCTTTGGGTTGTCTAAAAATTCATTGTTTAACAAAACCAGGACAACTAAGATGAGAAGAAAAGCAAAAAGCTGGAAAAAGAATTTTTATAGCCAGTGTTTCTGATAAAGGTCTCATTTCTAAAATATATATTGAAATATATATATATATATATATATATATAATATAGAGAGAATTGACTCAAATTTATAAGGATCCAAGCCATTCACCAATGGATAAATTGTCAAAAGATATGAGCAATTTTCAAAGACATTAGTCATTTCTAGTTATATGAAAGAATGCTCTAAATCACTATTGATTAGAGAAATACAAATCAAGACAACTCTAAGGCAACACTTTTCATCTCTCAAATTGACTAAGGTGACAGGAAAAGATAATGATAAATGTTGGAAGGAATGTGGAAAAACTGGGACACTAATGCATTGTTGGTGGAATTATGTATGAATGGATCCAGCCAATCTGGAGAGCAATTTGGAACTATGCCCAAAGGGCTATAAAACTGTCCAGCAATCCAGCAATGTTTCTACTGGGCCTGTATCCCAAAGAGATCATAAAAGACAGAAAAGGACCTACATGTGCAAAAATGTTTGCAGCAGATTTTTTTTTTTTAAAGTGACAGGGAACTGGAAATTGAGTGGATGCCCATCAATTGGAGAATGGTTGAGTAAGTTATGTTTATATGGATATTATTGTTCTATAAGAAACGATCAGGAGGATGATTTTTAGAGAGGCCTGGAGAGACTTACATGAACTGATGCTGAGTGGAATGAGCAGAACCAAGAGAAAATGTAGACAGCACCAGCGAGATTATATGATGATCGACTGTGATGGACGTGGCTCTTTTTTAACAATGATGTGATTCAAGGCAATTCCAATAGACGTGATGGAGAGAGCTATCTGCATCTAGAGAGAAGACCATAGGGACTGAATATGGATCAAATCATAGCATTTTCACTTTTTTTGTTGCTACTATTGGTTTATTTGCTTTTTTTTTCTTTCTCATGTTCTTTCCCTTTTGATCTGACTTTTCTTGTGCAGCATGACAAATATGGAAATACACTTAGAAGAATTGCACATGTTTAATCTATAGTGAATTGCTTGCTGTCTTAGGGAAGTAGGAGGGGGAAGAGGGAGAAAAATTTGAAACACAAGGTTTTGCAAAGGTGAATATTTAATAACTCTCTTGGCATGTGTTTGGAAAAAGAAAATACTATTAAAATTCATTGTTTGTCATTAGAAATATTATATTCAACCATTGCATATTATGGAGTTTTCAGCACAGAGTTTCTGCTTTACTTTGTTTTCTTAAGGGTGATTTGTGTATTCTTTTAATGAGGCTTTTGGTTTCTATGTCAGTCCTGAGTGGTTTTCTCATATTATTTATTGCATTATGGTAATCAGGTTCTTTGACTTAACATATTGTTCTTAGAGAACTGCAAAATCCTTAAGTTGCTTCATCTTAGAAATAAATATTTTGTTCAAAGCAATCGCAATAGACTTGGGACAGAAAATGCCATCTGCATCCAGAAAAAGAACTAAGGAGACCGAATGTAAACTAACACATGCTATGTTCACTTCTTTTTTCTGTTTTTTTTTTTTTAATCTCGCCCATGGTTTTTCCCTTTTGCTCTGATTTTTTTTTCTCCCAACATGATTCATAAAGCAATGTGTTAAAAAAAAAACAAAGAAAAGAAATAAGTATTTTGCTTGTATAGATTTTAAAAAGAAAGAAAGGCTTCTTGAAGAAGATGGAATTTGAAGGAAGTCACAGAAACTTGGAAGTGGAGATGAGGAGATAAAGCATTCCAGGCATGACATCATAGTCAATGAAAATGACCAGAGTTCAGAAATGCCTTGTATGAAGAATAGTGTAGAGGCATCTGATGCCTAAACACATACATAATCTATCTCTCCATCTCTCTGTGTCTATCATCTCTATCATCTATCTCTCCACCTATCTCTTTCTATCTCTCCCTCCATCTATATATCTATCTCTCCATCTATCTCTCTATCATCTCTCTATTTATCTCTCCACTGATCTCTATCTCTCCTTCCATGTATCTCTGTCTGTCTGTCTGTCTGTCTATCTATGCAAGGCTATCCACAAAGGATATAATTTTTTAAAAGCTAAAATGTGCCTTAGAACTATCCGCTCCAAGCCTCTCATTTTACAGATGGGGAAACTGAGACCCAGAGCAGTGAAGTGCCTCAGGTGATCAGCAGAAAGTCTGCCTGTAACCATTGGTCGACCTCCAGGATGGGAAGAGCAAGCTCTCTGATGCTGCTACCCCCTCCGGACCTCTTCCTCCCAGAGCCCCCTCCTATATTCTATCCCTGAAGGAGGGAAATGGGGGCCTGTGCCCTATCTGAGGGCAAACTCCTGCTCTGCAGCCCCCAAAGGGGGTGGGAACACCAGCAGATTCCGGGGGAGAAAAGGGCTGAGGTTTGGTGAAATTTCTGGGAAGGGCACAAAGGGTGGAAGGAGTGAAAGGCCTCCTGGGGCGGGGAGGATGGGGAGCTTGCGAGTTGGCTGGGCTGTGGGCTGTGGCTGGATCTCCCGGCTTGGCTCTGGCGCTGCTGGAGCAGGGATGGAGAAAGAGCCCGGGCCCCCCCTTCTGTGGTCTCAGTGGAAATGCTCCCCCATGCAGACTCAGCTGCCAGCCTGGCCACAGCATCTGGCTCTCCTGAGTCATTGCTTAACTCTTCCCCATCTTCCCAACAGAAGCCGACTCACTGAGCCCCCCACCCCTGGCCCCACTCCCCCCCGGGCTCCCCAGAAGCATTTTTGGTGTCTCCCTCTGTCTCCACAAGCACCTTCCCATCCTGTCTCTGTCCGTTTTAGTCCCCGAGTCTGCCTCTGTCTCGGTGCTCCTGGGACCGGAGCTGTCCCAGCGAGTCCCATGTCTCCCCCTTCCCCAGCCCAGGCTCCCCTGTCCCCCTGGGGGGCTGAGGCAGGTAAGGGAGTCAGACACCTTGCGTGGCCCTGCACGTGCTGGCCCCTGCGCCTCGGCCTCCTGAGGGCCCCCAAGGAGGAAGGACAGAGACTGGCGGGCGATGGGGAAGCCACTGAAGGAAAGGAGGAGGGAGAAGAGGGGGATGACTCATTTGGACGTCCTGGGACAAAGCCTGGGGGAAGGCTGGGCTGGAGGATGCAGAATGGGCCGGGCTGGGGGTCCGTGTAGGGAGAGCGAGCCGGTGCCCTGGTTCCCACCCAAGCCCAAGCCCAGGAGCCGGTGAGCAGGCTGGCATCCTTCAGTCGGGTGAGTGTGCTCGGACCCTGCAGGGCTGCCGGGGCGGAATCGAGTCCGGGTATCTATGTGGCAGCCACGCCCTCGGGGCAGGGGTGGAGGGTCCTGGCCAAGGGAGCTGGCAGAGCCGAGTGTTGGGCTTGGACTTCTTGGTTCTTTTCAAAGGGTGAGAAAGGGGCTGGGAGAGAGAGGTCCTCTCCCGTTTCCTCTCGGTCTAACAGCCCCCTCCCCAGCCTGGTTTCTTTAGGAGGGGAGGGGGTGTGTGCATGTGGGGAGTTGCGCTGACCGACCCCCATCATTTGCCCCCATCACCCCCCTCCCTCTCTCTCTGTCCCAGCTGACCGTGGGCTCGGAAGCAGGGGACGTGCCAGCCCCCTCCCCACCATGTTCCTGTTTGGGTGACCGGCTTTCAGTCTCCTCTCCCCGGGAAGTCCCGGCTCTCTGCCCCGCAGGTGCCCTGCTCCGTCTTGGCTAAGTAAGGCTCTTCCTGTCTTCTGTGGGGCCGTGGGGTCACCCTGGGCCCTCTGTCCTGCTCTGGCACCAGCTTCCCTCTGGCTGTCCGCACGGTGACGGCGCAGGGAGGAACCAAAGGGGAAAGGCTGAGCAGTTGGACCCTGGGCCCGAGGATCCTCCCGCCCTGTCTAGAACAGAGTTAAGGTGGGGGTGAGGTTATCTCTAAATTTGTTTAATTGCTTAAATTTATTTTCTCAGTTAAATACTTATTTCCCTTCCTTCCTACTCTCCCCTGTTGGAAAAAAAACTTATGAAAACTTGCATAGTCAAGCAGGACAGAGCCCACATCGGCCGGTCCAGAGCCATGTGTCCTGCTCTGCTGGGTCCGTCGCCTTCGGGCAGGAGGGGGCACCAGGTGCCTCCTTCCTCCGGAACCGCCGCCGGACACGACCAGCTCTCAAGTCTCTGTGTGAGGTTTTCACTGCGCTCCGGGGGCTCCGGGGCTGCTCATGACCAGCCCCAGCCTCCTTTTGTCTGAGCGTCCCCAGCCTTTCCTCGGCCCGGGATTGGAGGAGGGGTTTCTGGAAGTCTGGAGGGGAAGGGGCAGGGCTCGGAGATCTGGGGGAGTGGGACGTGGGGGGAGAGCCCAGGCTCGGGGCTGGGGATGTGCCCTCCTCGGCCCGAGTCACTGATGGAAAGGAATGGAGAACCGCACTTTTGGGGCTACAAGGGGCCTACGCGGGCCTGGGAGCCCGGTCTCTTAACTTTACAAACGAGGAAACTGAGGGTTGGGGTCAGTGACTTGCCTGATGCGGCGCAGAGAGTGAATCGCAGAGGCCCAGCCCGGGGGCCCCGAGACCGCCCCCCTCTGCTGCAGGGGCCTCCGAGGCCTGGAGACAAGGGCCACCACGTGCCGGGCCATTGCCCACAAACGGGCAGCAGAAGTCTGCCTCCCGGGGGAGAGAATGGTCTCTCATGTATGTGCGGAGGTTGAACCCCTGCCCCGGGCTCTGGGCTTACCTGGCTCTGGGCTGGGGGCTGGGACTCTGGATCTTTAGGGACTGGGCAGAAGAGAGAGAGTGTGTGTTTGAGGAAGGGGAGAAAGAGAGAGAAAAGGAAAGGAGACAGACAGACAGACAGACGGAGGGAAGAGAGGGCAGGAGTGCACTAGTAGCAGGCCCTGCCACGGCCGGACCCTCCTTCCTGCTAGAGCTTCTGGCCCTGGCCCTGTCCCCACCAGGATCCTGGGGCGAGAAGGGCCTGTCCCAGGGGCTGTGGCCTCTGCTTGGGTGGGACCATGGGGGCAGAGACACGGGGCTGCCCCCCATCCCCTCAGAGCCCGGACCATCTGTTTCCTCTCCTTAAGCACTTTCTTTTCTTCCTCTTGTGGCAGAGCAAGAGTCCTGGGTTTGGAGCTTTGCTCTGGATTCGAATCGCGCCTTTTGCATCTTACACTGAGGCTGCGTGTCCCCCCTCCCCGGGCAAGGGCAGCGGCAGCATGGGTGGGGGGAGCTGGATTTTCCATGTGATCCCTGGTGGCTCCTCTCCTTTCTCCTCCCCTCCCATCTCCCCTTCCCCTCCCTCCTTCCCCTCCCACCCACATTGCCCGTCAGCTGAGCCTGGTGGGCAGTGCCCAGAGCGTCTCCAGTTGGAGCTGCCGCAGGCGGGCCGGGAGCCGCGCTGTGCCGGGGCAGGGGCTGCTGCTGGGGGTCTGGGTCAGTGGGGGCGCCGCGTGTGCTGAGCGGGGCAGGGGCCCCGCAGGCCCGAGGAGAGGGGCCCGACTCCGAGGGCGGCATGGTGAGTGGGGGTGGCTGGCGGATGCTCATTGGTCCATGTGCCCCTCCCACAGGGACCGTCACCTTCCCAGCTCGTGGCAGGCGCAGCCCTGCGCCAGCCTGGGGGGAGGGGGCAGCGGGAGTCTCTCCCTCAGCTTCCAGGGCCTCCCGGGGGGCAGCTTCCCTGGTGGGTCCCTGTGGGAAGGGGGCAGAGCCGGGCTCCTTGACAGCTGCCCCAGCCCCGAGTCCGTGATCAGGGAAGGGCAACGGGTTGGGGTGGAGGAGCCTGAGAAGGGGAGGCTTGGATGGGGCAGAGGCCCCGGATGGGACTGTCCGGGCAGAGGAACCCAGATTTCTGGCTACGAGGAAGTGCCCCGGGAGAAAGGCGTCCTTTTCTGGGGGGTCCGGACTTGCCTCCCCTTCCTTCTTTCCTGTGGGCTGGACCTCCAGGGCCCTCCTCCCTCTCCCTCTCTCCCTGCCCCCGGGCCCTGGCACACAATGCCCCTTTCACAGCTGCCTGTTTGGGGACCTCGGGCATGTAGGAAACACCATAGCGGGGGCGCTGCTTCTCGGGGGCCGTGGCACGCTGGGCCTGACTGGGTCTGAGTGGGGCTGGGGGCCCGGAGGTCCCGGAGCCTCCGATTCCCGGGAAGTGTGCTGCCCCACCCACCGGGGGCAGGGGAAGGCTCCCCGAGGGCCGGGGGAGAGCAGGCCCGGGAGTCGGCCCGGGTTTCACTGACTCCTCCGTCAGTCACTGCCGCGGGGGCCCTCGGGAACCCTCGCCTGGAAAAAGGTCGAGCTGGACTAAGTGGTCCCCAGGGCATCTCGGCCGAGCTCTGCCCTCAGGAGCCGCATCACCTTTGTGCTCTCCACTCCCCCCCCCCACCCCGGGGGCCTTCAGAGACGCAAAGTGCGGGGGGGGGCTCTGAGCGCCGAGGGCTGCACGGGGCCCGGGAGGAGCTGCAGCAAACCTCCGGGCAAGCTCGGCAAGCGTGACCTTGCTCCAGTCCCAGCTTATAAATCGGGGCAGGAGCTCGGACCCGCAGCCCCCGGGGCCTCTCTGACAAAATCCACCTTCCCCCGGCGCCGGCGCGTCTGTCCCGGAGTCCTGGGGGCCATGAGCCGCAGGCTTCTGTGAGCCCCAGTTTCCCGTCGGTAAAACAGAGGGGCTGGTGAGACGGTCTCGAGCCCCTCCCAGCCGTGAGTCCCGGGGCACGGGACGGGGCAGAATCGTGGCCGGCATTTGGGGGCTTGTCAGCGCCCCGGGAGCCCCCGCCACTGCCCGGCCGCACAGACACAGGCAGAGCAGGGCGATCGCAAGGGGCCACCGCGTCCAGCGACCCCTCCCCGCGTTAGAGAAGCCTCTCGCTGGCTTTTCACCGAAGCCGGCTCTGAAAACATGGTCACTCGTAAAAAGCAGGGGATGCGACAATCTCTGGCTTCTCCCTCCAGCCTGGCTGAACTACAAGGGCCCCCATTTCATAGATAAAGAAACCGAGGTCTGGCAATTAGAAGTGGCCTTCTGAAGAAAGGGAAAAAGAACGGAAAGGGAAGGAGGGGAAGGCAGAGCCCCGGCCCCATGTCAGGGGGGCCCGAGTCCCAGCGTGGTCTCTGACACTGCCCGGCTGTGGGACCTGGGCAAGGCACCCAACCCCGACTGCCCCAGGGAAAAGCAAAGGGAAGGGAAGGAAGGGAGGGAAGGAGGGAGGAAGGAAGGAAGGAAGGATGAGAGGAAGGAAGGAAGGAAGGGAGGGAGGAAGGGAGGAAGGAAGGAAGGAAGGAAGGAAGGATGAGAGGAAGGAAGGAAGGAAGGGAGGAAGGGAGGAAGGAAGGAAGGAAGGAAAGAAGGGAAGGAGGGAAGGAAGGAAGGAAGGAAGGAAGGATGAGAGGAAGGAAGGAAGGAAGGAAGGGAGGAAGGGAGGAAGGAAGGAAGGAAGGAAGGAAGGAAGGAAGGAAGGATGAGAGGAAGGAAGGAAGGAAGGAAGGGAGGAAGGAAGGAAGGAAGGAAGGAAGGATGAGAGGAAGGAAGGAAGGGAGGAAGGGAGGAAGGAAGGAAGGAAGGATGAGAGGAAGGAAGGAAGGAAGGAAGGGAGGAAGGGAGGAAGGAAGGAAGGAAGGGAGGGAGGAAGGGAAGAAAAAGGGGGGGAGGAGGGAGGGAAGGAAGGGAGGAAGGGAGAGGGAAAGGGGGGAGGGGAAAAGGGAGGGGGGGGGGGGAGGGAGGAAGGAAGGAAGGGGGGAAGAAAGGAAGGAAGGGGCCCGGGAAGGAGGGAAGAAAAGTGGGAGGCAGGGGGGGAAGAAGGGAGGAGGGGAAAGGCAAAAGGGGGGAGGGGGGGGGGGGGGCTGCCCTCGGTCCGGGGGCGGGCAGCCGGCCCCTCCCCCAGGCGGGTTGGGCAGGGCCCCCCAACCTGCCCCGCCGCCCCCCCGGCCCCCCTGACCCCCTTCCCCGGGGCCCCTCCCCGCCCCCCGGGAGGCCAGCGCAGGGCCGCGCCCCTGGGGGGCTTTTTGTCCCGCCCCAGCCTGCAGGAACCCCGGCCCCTGGGGGGCCGGGCGGGGGGCGGGCCGGCCCCTCCCCAGGGGACCCGGCCCCTGGCCCCCTGTGAGGCCAGCGGCCCGCCCGCCCCTTCGGGCCCGGGGGGGAGGGGCCAGGCCTCTTGGGGAGAGGGAGGGGGAGGGCCCGGCCCCTCTGGCTTCCCTGGGGGCCCAGGGGGAGGAGGATGCCTTTAGGCCCCGGGGGCAGCTGGGGGGCGGGGCCAGGCAGCTCCCCTCCCCCCAGCCTGAGCACCTGGGCAGTCCCTGCCCCCTCTGTGAGGGGAGGGGCTAGAGAGGCGGTCTCTAGGCCCGCTGACCTCTCTGGGGTCATGGGCAAGGGGAGGGGTTAGAGGAAATGACTTCTAGGCCCTCTGACCTCTCTGGGGTCATGTGTAAGGTGAGAGGTTAGAGGAAATGACCTCTAGGCCCTCTGGCTTCTCTGGGGTCATGTGTAAGGTGAGAGGTTAGAGGAAATGACCTCTAGGCCCTCTGGCCTCTCTGAGGTCGTGTGTAAGGTGAGGGGTTGTTAGATCAGGTGACTTCCAAGTCCCTTCTTGTTCCCTTCCCCCCAGCCTGGGTATCCTGGGCAGCCACTGACCTCTCTGGAGGTTATCTGCAAGGTAAGAAGTTAGAGGAAATGACCTCTAGGCCCTCTGACCTCTCTGAGGCCATCTGCAAGGAGAGAAGTTAGATAAGATGACCTCTAGACCCTTTGACCTCTCTGGGGTCATCTGTAAGGTGAGGGATGTAGACCTGTTGACCTCTCTGGGGTCATGTGTAAGGTGAGAGGTTAGAGGAAATGATCTCTAGGCCCTCTGACCTCTCTGGGGCCATCTGTAAGGGGAGAGAGAGGTAGGTGGGGTGACTTCTGGGCTCCGTCCTGCTAGAATCTTCTCTGCAGGCCAGAGCCCCTGCGGCCTCCTGGGGCAAGGGCCTCCCGGGGTGGGGGCCTCCCGGGGCGAGGGTCTCCGGGGCGAGGGCCTCTCGGGGTGAGGGTCTCCGGGGCGAGGGCCTCCCGGGGTGAGGGCCTCCGGGGCGAGGGGCTGGCCCCGGGCCCGCCTTCAGGGCTGCGCCTCTCCCATTTCAGGCGCAGTACCCCGGACGCCTCTTTGCCCACGCCGGCTGGCCCCTGTGCCTCGGGGAGCGCGTGGTGGTGCACCTGGCCTCCCTGGACTGGCGCCTGCTGGAGCCCGGGGACTTCTACCTGCAGCTGGTGCCCTTCCGGCGCCGGCCCCGCCTGGCACTGACCTGCCTGGCGCCCGGGGGCCACGGCGCCCGGCAGCTGCCCCTGCCCGAGGCCAGCTACTCGGCCATCTTCACCGCCCGTTGGCTGGACGCCCTCAACGCCGGGCCGGGGCCGGGGCCGCTGCGCTGCTGCCTGCTGGCGGTGCCCGGGGGCCGCGTCCTGAGGGTCCCCTGGGCGCGGGTGCTGAAGCCTCGCTTCCTGGACACGCCGGGTGCTGGGGGCCCCTCCGGAGCTGCCCTGGCTTCCCCAGGCCCCTCCCCCACGCCGGGCCCCCCCGGGAGCCCCCAGCCTCAGGGCCAGGCTGGGTGCGGGGAGGACCCGGCCCTGCCCCCGGGGGAAGCCCACGCCACTGACTGGAGGTATGCTGTGTGCAGCTATGCCGACGCCTGGGCCGACGAGGGCCCCGCGGAGGGGGCCCCCTGTCCCCCAGAGCCTCCTGGGGCCGCTGAGCCAGGCCCAGAGGAGGCCCCCGCGGTGGCCCGGCCAGGGGGAGCCGACCCCCGGGCCCGCCAGGGCCCTCCAGCTCTCGGGCCGACCCCGGAGGAGGGGGGAGGGGGGCCTGGGAGCCCGGCCCCCTCTGCCCTTGAGGATGTCCAGAGGAGGAGAGGTTCTGGGGAGCCTGCCGAGGATCTGGGGCCGGCACCCCCCGGGGAAGGTGAGCAGGGCCGCTGGGGCTCGTGGCGAGGGAGGCCCCCGGGGCTCAGATCTCCCCCCCACCCCCACCCGCTGCAGGACCCCCTGCCCCGAATCAGGAGTCACGGGCTCTGCCCAATGTCCCCGGGGGCCCCAACCCCAGCAGAGTAGAAGTAGCCACCAAGCCCTCTCCCCAGGTGAGCCTGGAGAGCCCGAGGCCTCCCAGGGCCCCCCCGCCCCGCCTGGGGCCGGGAGGCCCCTCCTGGCCCAGGACTTGTCACCCCAGCTGCTGGCCAGTGGTGTAGCGGCCTTGCCTGGTGAGGAGCCGGAGGCGGGGGAGGGGGCGGGGGGCAGGGGCAGGGGGGCAGGGGGACTGGGGCTGGGGCAGGGGGGCAGGGGGGCTGGGGGCAGGGGGGCAGGGGCAGGGGGGCAGGGGCAGGGGCTGGGGGAGGGCCTGACACCGAGGCGGAGGCCACAGAAAGAGGAGCAGGGCCCGGTGGTGAGCCCTGCCTTCCTGCAGGGACCAGGGACGCCCAGGGCCGGGCGGTGCTGCTGGTCTGTACCCGGAACGTGGCCTGGCTGGGCCCTCACTGCAGTGTCCAGGAGCTTGTGGGCCTCTTCCTTTACCTGCACAGCATCCCCAGGTGGGAGCAGGGCCCTTCGGGGGGGAGGAGCAGGGATGGGGGTGGGGAGGCCCGAGTCAGCTTCTCTCTGCTCCAACTTTGGCAGGCCCGAGGACCAGGCCCGGGGACTGACTGTGCTGGTGGACGCCCGGCACTGTCTGCCCAGCCCCAGCCTCTTCCTGGGGCTCAGCCAGATGCAGGTGAGCCTGGGCCGGGGTCCCGGGCCCCTTTTCTGAGGAGAAGGCCCTGGGAGGCTCCTCGGGGGAGGCCGGGCAGTCTGGGACCCATGAGGGAGGGCTCGGGGCCGGGGCGAGGGCTGAGGGCCCGGGAGGCTGCTGGCACTGAGGGCTGCGGCCGTGGCTGTTTCAGAAAATTGTCCCAGGCTCCGTGCACCAGGTCCTGCTGCTGGGGAAAATGGCCGGGGCGCTCCCTCCGGGACTGAAGGTACCGGGCTGGGCTGAGGGTGCCCGTTGGGGCCCTGCCCTCGGCGCTTCCTCTTCCCTTTCAGGCCCCCTCCCGGGCTCCCCTCCCCAGGTCCCCCTCTCCAGGGTCCCCCCTCCCAGTCTCCCCCCCAGGCTCCCCTCTCCAGGCCCCCCCTCCCAGGTCTCCCTCTCTGGGCTCCCCTCCCCAGGCCCCCTCCCCAGGCCCCCTCCATGTCCTCCCTGCCGCCTGCCCCAGCTCCCTCTCCCTCCCCAGCTGGAGCTGCTGCCCTCCCGCCAAGCTCTGCTCTCCTTCATCCCGAACTCCCAGCTGCCCCTCAGCCTGGAAGGCTGCCTGCCCTATAGCCACGGTGCCTGGCTGGCTTTCCGAAAGGTCAGTGGGGTAGCAGGGGGTGGTAGGGACAGGGAGCGGCCCCGGGGCTCTCAGCTTTCCTGGGGGGGCCGCACCAGGAGCCCAGTGCTGGGAGCCCAGTGCCGGGCCACGGACCACCGCGCTCCCTGTCCTTCAGCGGCTGGAAGCCTTGCAGCAGAGTTGCCTGGAGGCCTGCACCCTGCTCCAAGGGGCCATCAAGAGTGTCGAGGCTGCCCCCGAGGCAGAGGGCCATGGGGTGAGTATGGCTGCCGGTGACCAGGAGCATGGGCCCAGCTGCCCCTCCAGCCTCCTTGCCAGCCCCTGCAGCTCTGCCTCCTTGCCCGCTCACCCCCCGTGTCTGTGCCCCCTGCAGGGAGCTGGGCAGCCGCTGCAGGACCCCCGGGAACTGATGCAGCAGGTGCTGGACTACCCCCTGCTGGCCCAGCTCCAGCGGGAGGGCGGCATGGCACTGGCACAGCTGCAGTGGGAAGATCCGGGTGTGGCTCAGAGCCCGGATTACAGGTGGGCGCCCGGGAGTGGTCGCTGAGGTTGGCACAGTTTCCCGCCCCGTGGTGCCCGGCTCAGGAGGGTCGCCTGCTTGTTGTGCCAGGTTGGCGGTGGATGAGGCAGGAAAGCTGTATGCTCAGGTGGACGGGCTGCTGCACCAGCTGGTCACTCTGTGCAACCAACGGATGCGTGCGCTGGAGCTGGGAAGGATGCTGGAGGCCCAGGCGGGGACGCTGAGCGAGGTGGGAGCGCCTTCCCTTCCCTGCCCCCTGCCCATGTCCTTTTCTGCCTCTTCTCGGCCAGGGCCAGCCCCCAGACCCCCGGTTCACGCATGCTGCTAGTGGGGGTAGCTGCCCTCCCTATCGCAGGGCCCTGGGACCCAGCCTAAGGCCCCCGCCCCGCCCAGACCCCTCTCCCATCCCCCTTTGCTGGCTCTGCCCCTCGTCCCCTCCAGATTCAGGCCTGGCTGCAGAACGTGGGCTGGCCAGGACTGAAGGAGCCAGAGGAGCCTTCGCTGGATGTGCTGCTCCAGGCTCGGGACGCCTTCTGGGAGCTTGACCAGGCTGGCCAGGTGGGGGTGGGCCCAGGAAGGGGGGGCGGCAGGGAGGCAGCGGCCAGGTGGCTTTGTGGGGACGGTCACGGGAGGGGAGACAGGGCCTGGCCTGGGGAGGCTGCTGGGACCCCAGATGAGACCGCAAGGGCCCAGGAGCCCTCCTGGGCGCTGGGGTGGCAGGGGCAGGCCTGGGGCCAGGCTTGACCAGGCCCTTCCCCTGTCCCAGGAGCAGGCCCGTCGGGGCGAGGCGATTCTGGCTGGCTGGGAGGCCATGGAGTTGGGCCGGCTGGGGGCTGCCGGGGCCCACCTTCTCTCCCTGCGGGCCCAGCTGTCAGAGTTCTCGAGGGCACTCGCGCGGCGCCGGCGGCAGCTCATGGATGCCCACCAGCTTTCTCAGCTGTTGGACCAGGTGCGCCGGGGGGCTGGGCCACCCTCCAGCTTCTCCTGCAGAGGACTCGGGCAGCAGGGCGGGAGGCCTGCGTGGTCCAGTGCATCCCCCCTCGGGCCCCTCTTTGGGGAGAACGTTGGCAGCTCTTCCGGTTCTCAGTCCTGCGTTAGGCCCCAAAGGCTCCGGCAGCTGCTGAGCTCTTCACTTCTCCACCAGACCCTGCCCCGCTCCTCCCGAGCTTGCTGTGTCCCCTCCCCAGCCTCGGCAGGGGCCGGGCTGCGGCTGACCCTGGCGCCTTGCCCTCAGCGCTGCCCCGCTCACTGACCATCCTCCCCAGCGAGGTTGGCCCTGGTTGGGCATTGCTGGGTCCTTCCTGCCAGCGTGTGCAGAGGGATCCTGGTGGGGAATGTTGGCAGAGCCGGGCCCCGGGCCCTCCGTCCCCTGGCATTTCCCAAGGCCCGGGCAGCCTGAGTCTTCGGCCCTGGGGTTTGTGTGGCCTTGGAGGTGCAAGGAAGGCAGGGCCAGGGCAGAGAGGAACTGGGAGCCCTGAGAAGGGAGTGGGCGCTTGGGGTCAGCAAGTGACTGGGCAGGTCCCTCCCTCCTCTGCAGAAGGGGGGTAACGTGGGTGCCTGCTCTCGGGCTGTTCCCCACAGACAGGCGTGTCCATGGGCAGGGAGGGCGCCGCTTTACCCTGAGAGTGCCGTTATTTGGGGGTGAAGGGAGTGATGTGGAATGTCCCAGGGCCCCGGGACATAAGAGTCCGACCACCTCGTTTTATAGCTGGGGAAGCCAAGGCCCAGGTCCAGACTGGAACCGCTCTGCTGCCTGGGAGCAAGTCCAGGGGCAGGGTGGGGAGCCTGTGACCCGGGGCCTCTCAGCTCCGCCATCTGTGGGCGGGGGCCAGTGGGGACCACCCCCTCCTGTCCCTGAGCAGGCTGGGGGAGGGGGATGCCCGCGGAGAAGAGCGTCCTCTTGGCCCTCCTTAGCCCAGGTCTGGGGAGGGGAGTTTCCTTCAGAAAGCAAGTGGGTGTTCTCCCTCCATTGCAGGCCCTGCTATGGGCACGGGACGGGCAGAAGGCCCTGGCCATGCTGGCGGAGGAGGAGTGCGAGTCCCCAGAGGGGGTGCTGCGCCACCTGGAGGGGCACCGAGCCCTGCATCCCGACCTGGCACCATCCCACTTCCAGGAGATGCGGGCGCTGGCTGCGGGGCTGGGCTCCAGGCTCCCAGTCCAGCAGTGCCACCTGGTGTGGGCCCAGTGCCAGGACACCCAGCTGGCGCTGGACAGGAAGCTGGAGGCCGCGCTCAGGGCCCAGCAGGTGCTGCCCGCCTTCGTGGCGGGCCCTCAGAGCTCTCCAGGTGGCGGCAGCAGCAGCAGCAGCTCCTCTGAGCAGGCCTCCCAGGCCTCCAGCAGGAAGGTCAGAGAGAGAAGCCGGCACAGCGTCTCCTTGGGCTCCATCACCTCCCAGCCCCCAAAGAGGACGCACCCCGCAGAGCCAAGGGTAAAGCAGAGCCTGTGGGGCTCTGTGTGCCGGCTCAGCCTGGGTGAGCCCTTGGCCGTGGCCTCCCCCCTGTCCCCGCCCCGCCGCCCCTCGGGTGGTTCCGTGGGGGCTGCAGGCAGCCAGCAGGCGGGGCCCCCCACCCAGAGAGCTCTGGGGGCCCCAAAGGCATCGCCCAGCAGTCCCACCCTGGAGGCCAGCACCCAGAACAGGTAAAGGGACATTTAGAGCTGGGCAGAAATCCTGGCCGGGGGGTGCCGAAGAGTGGGACGGGCAGACAACTGTTTGGCGGGTCAGAGCTTGGAGGCAGAGGGCTCACGTTCCAGGACCCCCGGGCTCAGCCTTGGTTTCCCTTATCTGTAACTGGGAGGATAACTCCTAGCCCCCTAACTGACAGGATTGTTGCAGGACTCTCAGGTTGCCAGGCGAGGTGGAGGTGGGAGGGTGAGCCAGCGGGTCAAGGCAGAGACCAGAGGGTCCCGGTGTGGGGCTGGCCCTGAGCCCCGCCCACCGGGCAGGTTGCACCTGATACTAGGCGAGATGGTGGCCACGGAGCAGGAGTACGTGCGGGCCCTGGACTACGTGGTGGAGAGCTACTTCCCCGAGCTGGAGCGGGCGGATGTGCCCCAGGGCCTGCGGGGACAGAGGGCCCGGCTCTTCGGCAATCTGGAGAAGCTCCGCGACTTCCACCGCCACTTTTTCCTGCGGGAGCTAGAGAGCTGCAGCCAGCACCCGCTCCGAGTCGCCCACGCTTTCCTGCGCCACGTGAGGCCCGCCCCCCCTCCCTTGGCCTTGACACCCCCTCTCCGCTGCTACAGGCCGCACGGAGCCTACTCAGCCACAATCACAGCTGGGGTGCCCGGGCACGGGGAGGGCGAGCTCAGGGAGCCCCTTCCTTTTCTCAGGGACAAGCCACCGCTTTGCCACGTGAATCCTTGGGAGCCGGCTCTGGGTGGGCCCCTGGGGACTGTGTGCAGCCCGTCCCCTGTTTAACTGAGTCTGGAACCTGGGCCTTTTGCTTAATGTGGGTTTAAGCGTGTCCCTGTCCACAAGTGCTCCTTGAGGGGCTGTTGCCCATGAGTCTCCTCAGGGGAGGCGTTCTGGGAGAAGGGCCCTTTGTCTTCCTCAGACAGTCTGGCCTATGGGGGCAGCAGAGGGTGAGGCTGGCGTGGGGCCGGGCACTGCCAGCCCTGGGTGAGCCTTTTACCCCCACAGAGGGAGCAGTTTGCGATGTACGCCCTCTACAGCAAGAACAAGCCCAGGTCGGACGCGCTGTTGGCCAGTCACGGGAACACCTTCTTTAAGGTGGGCGCCCGTCAGTCCCACACATTTGTTAGGGGCCCAAGGCGGGGGGGGGGGGGCCCTGGCTCTCCCCCCTTGGGAGCCTGGGCTGGCGCTCGCTGTGCTGGGCCGACAACGTCCTGCCCGCGGCCCTTAGTTTCCCAGCCTTTAAAGGGAAGGCCTGAAAGACAAGTATCAAAGGCCTTTTTCGGCCCACCCCCTCCCAGACTCCAAGTGGCCAAGGGCAGGGCGGCCCTGGAGGTGCAGCGCCAACCTGCTCGCTGCCTCTTCCTCCCTGTGGGACCCAGGCCAGTAACCTCCGCCCGGGCCTGCCTTGGGATCCCCCTCACCTGGGAACGAGGGACCTGGGCGGAGGAGGCCCACCTTGCTCTTCTCTGCCCCGGTGGGGCCCAGGACAAACAGCGGCGGCTGGGGGACCACCTGGACCTGGCTTCTTACCTGCTAAAGCCCATTCAGCGGATGAGCAAGTACGCGCTACTGCTGCAGGAACTGTCCCGCACCTGCGAGGAAGGGCTGGGGCCGGGCTGGACCCGAGAGCCTGACCTAGCTGCCCTGCGCGCTGCCTGTCACCTTGTTCGCTTCCAGCTGAGACACGGCAACGACCTGCTAGCTATGGATGCCATCCGCGGCTGTGATGTGAGTGGGCATGGGGGTGGGGTCTGGTGGCTCTGAGCTAGCACCTGCATGGCACAGGCAGGCTTGTGGCCTTGGGCCAGTGCCCGTGTGGCACAGGGTTTCTCCTGGCTTGGGGCTGGCTCTCTGGGCACAGAGAGTCCGCTGGGCCTGGGAAGGTGTCTGTCAGGTATCCCTCACTAAAGCCGAGAAATCCGTGCCAGGTGAACCTCAAGGAGCAGGGCCAGCTGGTTCGCCAGGACGAGTTCACAGTGTGGTCTGGGCGGAAGAAGTGCCAGCGCCGCGTCTTCCTATTCGAGGAGCTCATCCTCTTCAGTAAATCTCGGCACGGGCCCAGGGGCGTTGACTCTTTCGTCTACAAGCACTCCTTTAAGGTAGGCCCCCTCCTCCCCGGGGGCTCAGCCAGGCTGGGCCACCACAGCCGAGTCCTTGCCCCATCCCTGGTCCCACCTCTGACCCTGGCTCTGCGGAGTCTGCCAGCTCCCAGCCTTTGCCCCGCCGCACATCCTTACTCACCCGGCACCCACCTGTCTCTGGGCAGACGGCAGACATCGGTCTCACGGAGAACTGCGGAGAGAGCGGGCTGCGCTTCGAGATCTGGTTCCGGCGCCGCAAGGCCGGCGACACGTTTGTGCTGCAGGCCCTCACCCCTGAGAATAAGCAGGCCTGGACGGCTGACATCGCCAGCCTGCTCTGGAGACAGGCCACCCGCAATAAGGGTACCCTCTGCCCCAGCACCCGCGCCGAGCATCGGGGGGCCCCGGACTTGAGGGCCCCGTGGGGCCTTTCCCAGCTGTAAAAGCCAGTGGGCTTGAGCCGGTCTCTCAAGTGCCTGCCGCCCTTTGTGGCCTCCCCACCCTCTGGTAGCACATCCATTAGCCTGTCAGCGGGCCCCCTGTCCACGGGGACTATGGCTCTGAAATTCTAGGGGGGGCTGGGAAGGGGCAGTATGTGGGGGGGTACCTTTGGTTACCCCGGGCCTCTCTCCCCAGAGCTCCGGATGGCTGAGATGGTATCTATGGGTGTAGGGAGCAAACCCTTCCTGGACATTACTCCCAGTGAAGCAGCCATCAATGACCGCGCCATCAACTATATCATGAAGGGGCGAGGTACTGGGGGGCACAGGGGGTCCTTATTGGGAAGGGGAGAGGGAGAGAGGTGGGGAAGCATCAGAGAGGACAGAAGTCCACCGCATACGCGGGCCGGTGGTCGGGTGCTGTTGTGTCTTCCCCTCACAAGGCTGATCTCAAGTTCTGTGTCCGGGACAGGAGCTCGCACTCGGGCCTCCATTGCAGTGTCTCTGTTTGATCACACCAACCCCTTTCCCGGGCCTCCAGCAACTCTGTCCACTAGTCCTTCCTCCTGTTCCTTGCTGGGGCCTCTCAACCTGCACCTGTGTGGAGACCCAGCTCGAGTGGGACTCTGCTGGCCCCTGTACCCCACTGCTTACTTGGAGGAGGAGCCGGATCCAGAGGCTGAAACAGGAAGCCAGCCTTCGCTGAGTATGTCTGCCCCGAGGGCTGGGCACAGGGGGACTAAGAGGGGGAGTGTGGGGGCCCTGGAGGAGGGTGGCTCACGGCTGCTTCCCTGTGGCTCCCTCAGCCCCCGAGAGCTCCGAGGCCTCCTCCCAGTGCCCATCAGCTAGCTCCAGTGGTTCGGATAGCGGCTGTGTGCCCAGTCCCAACCCGGCCGGTGGCTGCGAAGACCAGCCCGTACCCCCACTGGAGGACAAGCCCCACTGTGGCCAGAGTCAGTACGTCTCCTCAGTGAGTATCCTGGAGTGCACTCAGGCCTTGCCCGTTCCCGGGCGGGGGGGGTTGGTCCTCATTTAGATACTCTGGCTTGGGGAACTTGGGGAGCCTGGGCCTGACCTCTCTCGGGCTTCCACAGGTCTGAGCACAGGGGCGCGGTGGATGCTGGCCGCTGGGCCCGGGGGGGCTGAAGCCTCTTCTCTGCCTCTCTCCTTCCCCTCAGTCGGAGGCCTAGAGCTTGGGGAGTTCCTACCCTGGTCTGGGGTAGGAGGCCCCCATGTAGTTGTTCCAGTTATCCAAGCTGACGTCCTGCATCCTGACGTTCTGTCAGCCACACATCGCTATCTTAACCATTTGGAATGTCTGGGTTAGCTCTATTTGCTCCTGCTAAGGGGGAAGAGCTGGGGAGGGGCAAAGAGATGCCTAATCCCCATGGTTGCTTTCGACAAAGGGCCTGTCCCAGGGTGGCCAAAAATGGCCGTGTAGTCTGAAGGGCTCCCTGCCTCTCCCCTGGCCATCTGGGTGGAGACTAAGGGACAGTTGGACAGCCAGCTGGGCCCAGCTTTTAAGTTAAAATTAGACTAGAGGGAAGTGTGTTGTTTCTCATGTTTTATTTTAGCCAGGCTGACAGAACTTGGAGATGTGCAGGAGTAGGTGGTGGGGTGGAGGGCGTTATTGGGCACAGAACTAGTGTCTCGCCTGCAGCAGTCAGTGACAAAGGTGGCAGTCCATCAGTCTCCTGTGACTTGGGGAAAGGATTTCCGAAGATGTGCTTCCTCCTTTAGCTAGAGTCCCACCATCATTCTAGGACTGGCCTGGATCCTTAGCCTTAAAGTCTCCTCCAATCTCAGGGACAAAGACCCCCAACGTGGTCCTGTGGCTTACCTGCCCTTTTCTATATTTCCGAGTTCCCCTTTGGGATCTCAATACCATTTTTGTTTCTACAACCCCTGGGCATTTGGGGAGATAGAGGCAGGGTGGAATGGACAAGACTAGGGCATGGTGGATGCAGCAGGAAGCTGTCATCTGCCCACCCTGCCCCAAGCCTGCTGCAGATTGCCCTCCACCAGCCAGGTACCAAGCTCACCAGGATCCCACCCTAGCCTTCTTCCCTGGATTCACATTGTAACATTGACCTGATGGCTTTTTTTGAACTGTTTCTCTAATAAAGGTTTATCTATTTGGATGTTACTTAGCCTTTTGCCTTCTTGGAGAGGGAAGCTTACCACCTTGCTCTGCTTTAGAACTTTATTTGTTTACAAAAGGACAGGCTCTGCTGCGCACATACACAAGCACGCCCATGTGGGCCCACAGGTTCTCGGGCACTCTCACGCACAAGGACCTATGCCCACGAGCTCCGGCCGTGGCTGGCTGCTGCTCTCAACACTCCTGCAGGTACTTCCCCAGGACTGAGTAGGAGACAGACCTGGACAAACCTTTCTTGATGAGCAAGTCCACACAGCGGCTGTATTTTCTGGCAAACGGCAGTGTGAGCTGAAACGCAAGCCAGGCCAGTGCTGCCCTCAGTGCAGGCCCTTTTGAGGCCATGGGTGCTAGTCCCCAGGAGGCTCTGAGCTGGGGACAGAACTGGACTGGCCCCTTCTCACCTAGGGCTTGGACTTGCTGCCCCTCCCTTAGGAGTACTTCTTCAAGGCTAATAGGGGAGGACAGAGGAGCTAGGGTGCCGCAGAACCCCAGCATTGGTGGGAAACTCGTCTTGGACAGGCCCTACTTAAAGAGGAATGACCACTCTCAGACTCCTGACTACAGGTTTCCTTGACTTTCGTTGAAGGCCTCCTGCGATGGGAAAGCCATTTCATTCTAAGGTCACTCATGGGGAGAGCTTTTTCCTAATTGGTCCATGATCTCCTAAAGTAGGTCTTCTCTCCTGTGATACCAACCACAACTATCCTTTGGAACTCTTGTCTGCTTTTCTAAAGAACTGGCCACAGATGACAATTCTGCTCCCGACTGCAGGTCTTCCTCCTTTTGATGTTGTGTGGACATTGCAGGAGCACCCGGGCTGTCTGCTGTTCACACCTGCCTGGCCCAGCTTCTTCCTGATCAAACACGTCTAGGCTGACATCTCCTTCCCATTGCTTTTTGTTAATTCCTCATCTGTCACGTGCTGCAGCCTGCTCACACCAACCCTCAAACTCGCCTTTCTGCCCCTTTCCCTTGTTTGCAACTTCTCCTATGTGGGCACCCACCGAATTGTCCTTCCCCACGCCACCTCTCCTCCAGGCTGACCTTTCCTACTTTCTTGAGCCAAAAGTCACAAGGAATGGCCCTGTGAGGCCTCCCACCATCCTGATCATCACAAGACAACTTGCCAACACCCCCCCAAGATATGGTGCCCAGAACATGGCCCAGTTCCCTAGTGTGATGTGACCCGGGCAATGCACAGAGAGACATGGGCTTTCTCTCACTTCATGCTCCTTGAACTCTGCAGCCTTTGGCCCTTAACCACTCTCTCAATACTCTTCTTTCTAGCATTTATGACTTTTTCTCCTGTTTCTTCTGTCTGGCACCTCCTTCTTAATCTCCTTTGCTCCAGATTATGCCCTCTAACCACGGTGTCCCTTGTGGTTCTGTCAGGGGCTCTCTGCCCTTCTCCCTCTCTACAACTTCACTTGGTGATATCGACTGGATTTAGTTACCATCTCTGTGCTAGTGATCTACCTGTCCTGCCCCACTGCAACCTCTCTGCAGATCTCCAATCTCAAATTTTCAATTGATTTACAAATATCAACTGGATATCCTATAAACATCTCAAACCAAATATGTTTATATGTTTATCTCAAACCCTCAAATATGTTTAGAGCAGAACTCATCATTTTCCCACCTAAATCCTCCCTACTTCCTACCTCCCATGTTACTCTACAGAGTAACACTAGCCTCTCAGTTTCTCAGGCTCATAACTTAGGAGTTATTTCTCATTCCTTTTCCAAGCTGTTGCCAAGACCTAATGATTCTACCACTGCAACATCTGCCCCTTCTCTCCTCTGGCACAGTCTCCTTACCTCACACTCATGTACCTGTCTCAGGTCTCTCCTCACTCCAACTTGTCTTCCAGTCAGTCACCGAAGTGATTTTCCTAAAGCATAAGTCTGACCGTGTTACCCCCTCCTCTGTAAACTCCAGTGATTCCCTATTGCCTCCAGGATCAAATACTAAATACTGACTTAATCTCACCCTACCTTTTCAGTTTTTTTGTACCTTATTCTTTACCATATACTCTACCATCCAATGATAACTGGTCTCTTGGCTGCTCCATCTTTCCACCCGAGGCTATTTTCTTTGGCTGTTGTCCGTGCCTAGAAAGCTCTTTCCTCAAGTCTACCTTCTGCAATACTTGGTTTCCTTCACATCACAACTAAAATTTCACTTCCTTCAGGAAGCCTTCATCAACCTGTCAATTCCAATGCCTTCCCTATGTCATTGTTTCCTATTTGTCTTATATATGGCTTGCTGGTACATATTTGTGTGTCTGTTGTCTCCTCCATTAGATTGTAACTCCCTGAGGCAGGGCTTGTCCATTGTCTCTAGGCATCCCCAGGACTCATTTAGCCCAGGTCTGCTATATAGAAGATGCTTAATAAATGCTATCATCTCATGCTGGACAGTTTTTCTATTGAGTCAAAGACCACATTAGCTTTCTGAGTTTCCATGCCTACTATCAAGCTTTCTGTGCCTCTCTTCCCCCAATTTCCCTATTGGGCCACCCCTAGATGCAATACTTGTGCAACTCTTTTTTGACCCAGTGTAGGACAATAACTTATTTTCTTATGTTTGGCCCATCATTTTAGTTCACTGAGATGTTTAGGAATTTTGACTATTGTTCAATATATTGGTTATTGCAGCTTTTTGCTGCCTTTTTCTGAGGTGACCATTTAAGTCAATTTTGAAGGCTTTTCTGTCAGGTGAGGAGAATCAACTCTAATCTCTTCCATCCTTAACAGTCTACTCAAAAAACTTTGGGCATTTTTTATTGAACGTACACTCTCCTGTGCTAGGTTCTTTTAAGCCCAGGTACTCAAGTGGCTGTACTGCACAGGAAATATAACCTGGGCCTTTACTCCTTCTGTTCCCCCTCCATTTCCTTTCTCTTCTCCATACAGTCCCCGCCTCCCCAATCCCTGTGGAGATGTTTAGTGTTAGTTTTGCTGACCCTATGGGAAGCTCAGCCCAGCAATCAACAAGAACCCCCTGGGCTCTAAGCCAGAGAGAAATGTATTTGCCAGCCAGGCCATCCTACTAGATTATGAACTCCTGAGGCCCATGACCCTGTCTTGTACCCATGGTACCAAAGCTGGAGTCTGAAGCCTGGCCCAGAACTACCAGACTTCGATATCTTGTGCAAGCACTCACCTGTAACTTAGAGGGATCATACCTGACCTAGAGAAGGTGCCATATAAATAAGTGCTGTTGTGGCTTCAGAATGAGCAATGGCCGGGGCCCCTTAGTCCAGGACTTCTGGCTTTGCCCCAGGATGGGGCATTGCAAAGAAAATGCTGGAGGTGGAAGGGATCTTTAGAACAACCTTGTCCAACCACCTCAGTTTGCAGAGGAAGAAAGTGAGGGACAGTGACTTCATGCCTGAAGTGGACAAGTGAATAGGCCTGGTTCTCCCCTTCCACATCCAGCTATCTTTCCACCTTGTGAGGCTGCCTGTCCATTGTAGGCCCTTAATTTGTCTGACTAATACACATCTAGAGGCCTGTCTCCCTGGAATGGCACGGGAGATGAGCGAGTGTGGGAGGAAGGCCCAGGATTCATGTTTGTGGACATCCCAGACTCTCTCACTTAGGTTTCTATCCTGTGTGGAGCTCAACTCCGCAAGCCGGTAGAAATGGCAGGATGTGGATTCCTGCCTGCTTGGGCATTTCCCCTCAGCAGATGAGGGGCAGGGAATGCAGGGTTTCCTCTTAAGCCCCAGAGAACTCTCTCACACAGATGTTGATGGGTCCCCCCTTTGCCTACCTGCCCCTTCAATGGTTTTTCAAAGCCTCCTTGGGGAGCTCCTAGCCCGGCCTGGCCCAACTCTGGGAGAATCTTACCTCTACCCAGCTGTGCAGCCGCTCTTGGGTATGCCTGTCGTCCTTAAAGCCTGTGATGGTCAGCAAATCTGCCACAAACTGTTTGGGAGTGATGTGGAGAGTCTGCAAGAAAAGCACAGCTCAACATCTGTCCCTCACTCCCCAATACCATCAGGGCGCCATTCAGAGGGGGAGGAAGCCCTAGGCTACCACCCCGAGGTCTGCCTTTCACTTCCTTTTAGAGCTAATGTTCCATCTTCCAAGGCATACTCTTCCCAGCTCACAGACACTCTGCTTTTTCCCTTTTCCTCCTTGCCAAGGAATCTCCTGCCTAATAAACGCTCCACTTGTTCTCCTATTCCCCTATTTCGTGTCACATATTTCTCCCAGGCCCAAATGTGGTGTCCACTCCTGGTTTGGATTCTCTTACTGTTTCTGGGTAAAGGGGATAGAAAAATTAGAGAATTCTCAACCCAAGTGAGATCTCCCCAGACACTTCTCACAGGACCACGGGTAACATTCCTAGACTAAAGCTAATAGAGATCCTAGGCTCGCCTCTAGCCCTAGCCCAAGGTCCAAGGACAGAAGGCAGGTCACACATACCCACAGCCTGTTGGCCAGGGATACCACCTTGGCCGTCACTGCTTTGGGATCCTTCTGTCTAATGGAATCCAGGATGATATCGGTCAGGAAACAGTGGCATTTTCGGGCATAAAACATCTCCTCTCGGGACAGAGAGAAACTCAGGAAAGTCACCTCTACAGAAAAAGGGTAAGGCCAGTGTTATATCATATGATAACCAACAGATTCTTATGCAGTCCCAGTCTCCATATGGAAGCCTGGAATAAGGCTCTTTTAAGGAGGACCAGTTAGAAAAGACTGTGGCCATGTATCCCAGCCCGAGTCTTCTGCCTGCTGCTTCTACTTTATATAATGGAACAAAGTTCCTAAACATGCCTCCCCAAGTCACAGGCTATACTTAGCCCTCTCTACAAGTCTCCATCTCTAAAGGCCATTCTTTGTCCTGAAAGTTCTTGGTCTCCAAGAAGAAACCTGGTATGGGAGGAGAAGAAGAGCACTGGACTTAGAGTAGAATAAGCTGGATGCGAACCCTGCTTCTGCTCAGTCCTATCTGTGCAACCCAGGACAAGTCACTGGACTTGTAATTGCCCGGTGTCCTCCTCTACAAAATGGGGAGGGGGCTCTGAGTCATTTCTACTTTTCAGCTCTGATCCCCTCCTAATGCAATCCTAGGATGAGGCTGGTCTCCCTGCCTGGGAGAGGACATGGGAAGGGCCCCGGGAGTCCTCTCCTCACCTCTGGACAGAGTGCTGGTCTTGGAGGGGGCCAGTCTGACATCCTCGAGCTGGGTGGTGTACACCACGCTGTCCTCAAAGAAGGTGCAGGAGCCGTCACTCCCGACCACGGGGGGGTGGGTCACTTGGAGAATAATCCCCACGTCGTCCAGCTCATCAGCTTCCAGGGCAGGCGGCTCAGAGAGGGAGGTTTCTGTGGAGGAAACAGAGGCCTTAGTTTCCATAGGGAAGTGAAGTATCACTGCTTGAAGACTCAACAGTCTTTGTGGGAGCTAGTCCTGTTTTCCAAGGGAAAATAAATGGACAGAGTGTCTAGGAAGCCAGGGTTCTCTTCCTGGTTAATCCCTTCCCTTCTTGGAGCTTCAGTTCTTTCACCTGTACAATGAGTATGTTGAACTAGGAGATTTTTAAGGTTCCGCCACCTTTTTTATTATGTCAACATATCCTACTGCTCTATTCACACAGGTTCCTATTAGCTCTAACATTTAATCTGTGTTTTTGAAGTGGAGACTCTCCTCCAGAGAGGCAGCCTCAAGGGGACAGACACTGTCAATATGCTCCCAGTGCTATGGCTGGCACCAGTTTCCCTCCCCTGGATTCTAGGGCCAACATTTCTTCATAGACACCAAAACATGGGACTCTTAGATGCACTTTTGCTTCCACAGATGGCCAGAGCACTATGGTGGATGTCTGGTTGAAACTCTGGCTGTCTTGGAGACATGAATTTAGAGGCTGGGTAAAGTGGAGCAGAAGCAAGAATTGAATAGAGGGAGGGGAAAATTATTTGGAAACATGGGAGGCACTGGAACGTGGGTGGGGAGGGAAGAGGGAACAGCAAATCTCATTAAAAATTAGGGAATTAATGGATGGAGAGCTTTTTGTTATGGAGACATCTGGGTTGGGGTGAACTTAACTTTTCTTCCTGTGATTTCTGGCTACTCTGTGTCTATACTGCAGGGTCCATCTGACCATCTAACAGGATAATGTGGTAGAAAACAAGAATATTGAATTGGGGATCAAGACACTTGGGTTCTAATCTTGATTAGATTATCTTGATATTTCCATTAACTTGTTATATAATTTTATTTAAGTCACTTCTTGCCCCTGGGCCCTTATTCTTCCTCTGCAGAAGACAGGCTATAAAGGCTATAAAAAAGCTATATAGTCATGGAACTCTTTTAAAGTTTAAAATATATGGGTAAGAACCAGAAATATTGGTCCAGGGAAACACATTGTGAATATAGAGGAATTTGGGGGGTATTTGGACCAATATAGAAGTAAAGCTATTTTCATGCCACATGTGTCAGCCTTCAGATGTAGAATTTCACATTTCATTCTTTGGGGGTGATATTGCTGATGTTCCAGCTTCCTCAAGGACTCCCTCTCCATCTCCCATCTCCCAGAACCCTGGAGATCCACACAGCGTACTCTGAGTAATGCCTGAACAAAATGATTACTAAAGTTCCTTTGGGCTCTAACTTTCTGAAAACTTAACTGAGAGAATTCCTTGGTTACTCTCATTCTATTTCCTAGGTTTTACAAGAAAAGTGTGCCTGAGGACCTTACTAACTGTAAGCTTCTTGAGGGCTCATGTACATTTTGTGTCTCTACCAATGCTTACTGAGTGTTCTATCTACAACAGACTCTTTATAAATTGTGCTTTTGTTGGTACTTGCCTTTCTCCTTTGCTCCCTGCCTTGCCCAGTCTTTCAAGGCAACTGCTCTTTTTATTGGGAGATATGGCCTGAATATTTGCTCGGAGCCCTTTTCCTTGGCAATGGTCACTGCTTGGGGACTCGGAGTCTTCTCTGTGGAAGTTGGTCGAGTTTTCCAAGAAGCAATGGCCGGACTGAGCTGACAAGCTGCCTCACTCCCTGAGAGGGGCCGAGGAGTGGGTTCCTCTAGACTTGTACTTCTTGAAGGTGCCACGGGTGGGAATTCCCATTGCTTGCAGTTGACCATGTCCCATTCTCGAACCAGGGAAATCAATTTCTGCATGGGAGTGACAGGAGGTTCTGTAGTTTCTGGTTTGGGGATGATATTGACTGTGGAGCACTTCTTCTTCGGAGGGCTCTCAGGATGGCTCCAGTGCCTGGGGTTAGCAAACAGGCCGGGACACTGAGGATACACCCCGGGGTTGCTGGCTCTCTTGACGCCTCTGCACAGGGACAAGTGGATCGTTCGGGTGTACTGCTCATTCTCCTCTGTCAGGGCTGGCCTGGTTGGCACGCCCTTCATTTTGCTCCATGGAGTCCCACAGCAGTCTCTAAATTCCACAGGCACACAGGGGGCAGTCTGGAAAAGGAGAAAGCAGACTAGTCTTGGTCTATTCCCAAGTTCACCAGGGCTTGAACAGTGTAAGAGAACGAGCCCTGACTTGGAATCCCAAGCCTTGGGCTCAGACCTGGACTCAGATGTCCCGTAGATAACCCTAAGCAAGTTAGCTCCCCTCTCACCATCATTTTCCTCGTCCATAATGTGGTAGTGATGCTCCTTGTACTACCTGCTTCAAGGGGTGTATCAGGAAACTTTGAAGGTAATGCAGAACTCCCCTCATTTCACAGAGGAGAAAGCTGAGGCCCTGAGACTTTACATGACTTATTCAGGGTAAGAGGGGGAAAAAGCAAAGTGAGGATTTGAAACTGGGTCCTCTGACTTCAAATCCAGTGCTCACAGAGCATTCTAGAAGTGAGCCATTTGAGCCATTATTATTCCACATTACCTCTCAATCCAAAGACTAATGAGTTGGTCCAGTCCCCCAAGGAGCTCATACTTGATAAATTACTCTAATCTAGGCTGTGATCAGTCATCTGGGGAGCCAGGGAAGGTTGAAACAAAGGTAGGTTTTCTCCAACAGCGGCAGTGATATTAATAGGTATTATCACAGGAGTCCTCAAACTATGGCCCACGGGCCAGATGCAATAGCTTAGGACAATTATCCCCTTCACGCAGGGCTATGAAGTTTCTTTATTTAAAGGCCCACAAAACAAAGTTTTTATTTTTACTATAGTCCGGCCCTCCAGCAGTCTGAGAGACAATGAACTGGCTTCCTATTTAAAAAGTTTGAGCTCCTCTGAAAGAAAGCACAGAGCAAATCTAAAAGGGTCTTTACCCAGAAATGATCCCTGTCCATAAGAGACAGAGTTTTCTGAAGTCTCTAATTAATCACAAATCACAATTTAGTCAAAGCTGGAGGGACCTGCCAAAGAAGAGGTGTTACTGAGGCATTTAAGTGGACAGAGCTTTGGGCCTAGATTCAGGAAGGCCTTGAGTCCAAACCTGGCCTTGGCTACTTACTAGCTCTGGGACATGCCACTTAATCTTTCTTTGCCTCAGTTTTCTCTTCAGTAAAATGGGGATAATAATAATATTTATCTCCAGGGCTTCTGGAACAAACGAGCAGATAATTGTAAATCACTTAATATAATGCCTGGAACATACATAGTAAGTGCTGTATAAATGCTAGCTATTGTTGTTGTTGTGATAGTATTTTGCCAACCTTAAAGTGCTATATAAATTCTACCTGCTATGATGATAATAGTGAATATCTTAATCCAAACAAAGTACTTTGCTTCTAGCACCTGTGAAATCTGTGGTGCACATATCTTTATTTCACACATAAGGACACTGAAACTCAGAAATTAAGTGACCGACCCAGAATCTGAGCGGAAGGCAGGAAGGAACTCTGTGTGCCTCCAGTACTTACTTCCTTAGAGCCACGGTTGAGCTCAACAGGTGGACCTTCAGTCACTACATGCAGTCTCCGGATGGGAAAAGCTGCTTCATTCTCTGACTCCTTCTCCTGGGTCCAGGATCTGCAAAACCCAACTAGGGCCCAGTTAGTGAGCAGACAGACATCCCCCATCACCCCACAGGTGAGAATGTCCATGGCATTCAAGAAGGTGAGAAGCAGGGATGGCAGAGGCCATATATGAGCCTAGAGCTGGCTGCTAGTGAGGCTGTGGGAGGCGTGGCAGACCTCACCCACTATTGCAGCACTTGGACAGAACCCTGTGAGGCAGGGAACTCAAGAAATCTTAACAAGAATGAATCTGATCTAGACTTGACTGATTCAGACAAACCATTTCTTCCATGGTATGTCCTACACTCTTGATTTCCTGATCTAGTCTAATTGCTGACTACCCAAGTATCTTCAAAGCACGAGAATCCCAGGGCTGAGGCACTTGTGGGAGGGAATCCCTTAAGGTTTTATCCCAGTTTTGCTTTTGTGTGTGTGTGTGTGTGTGTGTGTGTGTGTGTGTGTGTGTGTTTGGGATCTCATCTCCTTTTCCCTAAGTGGGAATTGCAGTTCCTCTTTTCCAGGATGTTTGCTTACTCAATGGGCATTTGAACAGTGTAAGAGAACCAACCCTGACTTGGAATCCCAAGCCTTGGGCTCAGACCTGGACTCAGATGTCCCATAGATAACCCTAAGCAAGTTGCCTCCCCTCTCACCGTCATTTTCCTCGTCCATAATGTGGTAGTGATGCTCCTTGTACTACCTGCTCTGGTCACACATAGGACTTTATAGCACAAAATAGCCTAAAGGGCATTGAATTAAGAATGTGAAAACAAAGGTTCTGGTCCTACCTTTGCCTGAAGTCTCACTGGGTAAATCTGGGCACAAGATTTACTCTGACTGGGACTCAGTTTCCATATCAGTCAAATGAAATAGATTGTCTCTAAGTTCTCATCAACATAAGTGATTTACCACCTACCTCACAGGGTTTCTTTGAAGAAAGTGCTTTGTAAACCATAAAATGCCAAAGGAATATGAGTTATTATTTTTAAACATGTTATAGAAGAATTTATTAGTATCTCAGCAGTATTGTTCCCCTTTAGATATTTTTCTGCATTGGTTCTAGGTCTATATCATATAGAGCAAGTATATTTTGGAGATTAGGGAACTCTGCCTAAAGGGACACAATGGAAATCCCTTGCTTCTATTTCCTGAAAAGATTTTCTTTACCTGTAAGCCTCACACTGAGAAAGGGCTTCTGATAGAGAGGGGATTCGGTACTCCTCAACCTCCTGACAGAAGAGAGGCCATTCTCTGAAAATAATAATAGGCATGTCAGTTTGGCGATGGTTCCAATCCTAGGCTGGACAGGGACTGTGCTTATGAATTCTGAGTTCCGTTTGGTACCTGTGACACTAAGATCCTGATATGACAATCAAAGAAGCAGTAAGTGCCCAGGGATTAAAGGTAAGGTCCACACATAGGCTTTAGTCAAATTTGGAACAGGTAGATATTCTATCTCCCTGGTCTTTGATACAACTTTGCTCTTGGGGTTCCATATTCCACTATGGCTTCCCATCCAGACATTTCCCACCCCTACTCTATAGTATCAATGCTACAGCATCAGTAACATCTTGTAATAAACCCAATAGGGACCAAATGCCAGAAAATCTCATTTCTAATCTCACTTCTGAGCATCTTATTATGTGGCCTTAGGTAAGTAAGTCTCTCAGTATCTATTGGGCTCAGAAGCCTTCATCTATAAAATAGAGATTTGATTGTCTCTTTAGCCCCTTTTAGTTCTAAAAGTTTACATTTTCCTACTGTAATGAAACCAGAATGCTTGTTTCATCTCTTTTGGAGACTACCTCAGTTCACATCTGAGAAAAAATTTATCCTTCCCAATGTCCTCTAAGAGATTGATTGCCTTTGGAGAGAGCTGATATCACTCTAAACAATCTTCTCTGGGTGCCTTTCCTTTTATTTCACTTACTTAAATTCAGTTGGTAAAAACAGTTTGCCAAGTCTAAGGAAGTTGAGAATATGTCTGAATATTTGTCCATCTCCATGAATTAGAAGTGTCTGTCCATATGTAATCCAATATGCTCTTTGTGGGTTAGACAGCAGTTCTGGATACTGGAGAAGGAAACCAACCTTAGTTCCAAGAGTTAGTTCTCTTAGTAAGACACAGATCTTTTCTGGGCTCCCTAGTTTCCCATGTCATGTTCCTGCATCATCCTCTACTAGAAGATAAACTTTAAGATCTTCTACCTGCCCTTTCAGCCAGACTGGATTGGCAGGAAGCCAAAGCATCAGGAGATCTTTCCTACTAACATCTCAATGTGTTGTCTCTGTGGGGCTTCTTACTTTCTCCCTGTTCCCTAGATCAGCTCTTATTTGATGGTACCTGAAAATCACACTTGACCCAGTGTTCTAAATCCTAAACCAAACACAGAGGGATCCTCCCTACTCAGTCCCCCATCCTACTCCTCAGTGCCACTGGATTTTGGCAGAAAAAGCATGTAGGTAGACTCTTGTTAAAAATTTTTTATAATTGTCCATGAATGGCATAATGTGATAAGCAGTGTACTTAGGGTCAGAAAACTTCAGTTTGGATCACAATTACTACCCTTATGAAAGGTGGGAAAATTGTTAGCCTCTAAGCCTTGTCTAGAAAATGGGAATAATAATAATATTTACAGTATCTATTTCAGTGTTGTAGAAATCAAATGAAATAATATATTTTATGAACCTTAAAGCCCTTTGTAAAATTTAAACTGTCATTATTATGAAACATAGTGATTGGTTCTTTATGAAAACAAATCAGAAAGGAAGAAGAGAAAGACAAACCCATAGAGAGTGGTACCTTCAGAAGGGTCTGTAGGGAGGTTGCATACCAGTGACTTCCTACATAAACCTTCACAATCTGATGAGGTGAATAGACTGTGATTTCTGCTGTCCAAGCTTCATCTAAGGAAAACCAATTAAAATGGAGATATCATGGAACCTGAAGGGGAATGAGGTCAGGAATTTCTAGAACCTATACAGTGAATACCCTGAGATACAGCCCACAGAATCAGTCACCATTGTAGAGGGTTGAAACTCTTGATTCAATGCACTGAGGTCAGGACAGCCTAGCACTTGAGGCTAACTACTGATTGGACAAAACTCTATAAGCATATGCTTGGAAAATGGCCCTTCCCACTATCCTGTGCTGGCTCAATGACTGGTATATTCAGAGGATTGTAGGAGGGGTGGAATAAGATGTGCCAGAGTCACGATAGCGAGGAAGAAGGAGGTCGCAGAGATTCTGCCTCCATACCCTTCACTTCTACCCTGAAAGACCAAGAATAAAGACTGAGGACTTTTGCTTATCCTGACTCCGGCTGATTCTAAGGCATCCAGGGTGCTAGCACGGTCATCACATACCACCTTTTCTGCTTTCTAACAGATGCCATGGAGAGGGCACAGAAGCTAAGACTCTGAGGACCTGCACACAAACCCAGTCCACACTATCTTACACAAGTGTGATCTCACATAAGTCATTTCATCTCTCTGTACTTTGGTTTCCTTATCCATTAAAGTGACCTTTGATACTCCTCACAGACAATGATCCAGCCACATTTCTCTCTACAGATTTCTTTCAGTGAATAAGATTTGGACATATCAACATAGTGGACATTTGGTCATTTCTAATGTGTAAAATAGGGATATCTTCATATTTCATAGGGTTTCTGTGAAAAAAAAAAGTGCTCTATAAGTAATAAACATCAAATAAATGTGATTTAGTATTGTTTTGGAGAAAGTGGCCAGGAACTAAGGAGCCTGGTCCCTTCAGAAAACATTGTCTGTAAAGCAATCTACTTTATTCAAGTAGACATTTAAGGTAAATGATTTTCCAACTTCATCTCAGGGGCTGAGTCTGTTTTTTTAAGTGGCTACTTTAAGTGTTTGGGACATTTCATAGGACTTGGTAAAAAGGAATCTAACTGTGAATCATTTAAGAGTATTCTCAGTAATATTATGATTCAAGACAGTTCAGCAGAACTTATGATGAAAAATGCTATCCACCTCTAGAGAAAGAACTGATGGATTATGAATGCAGATCAAAGCATTCTTTTAAATAAAACCTTTAATTTTTCCTTTTTTTGGTCTATGTTTCTTTCACAACATGACTCTATATGAAAATACATTTTTCGCATGACTGTACTTACAAAACCTATATCAAATAGCTTGACTTACCAATGAAAAGGCAGGGAAAGGATAGAGGGAAAAGAGAAGAGAGAGAATTTGGAACTCAAAAATTTTTAAAGATGTTAAAAATTGTTTTTGCATATAATTGGGATTAACTAAAATATTAAATTTTTTAAAATTAAAAAGTTTTTTTTAAAGGAATAAGCATTGTCTGAGGATTTGTGGTTGTAGTAACAGTTATGCATATGTTTGTAGAATCATCAAGCTAGAGCCACTATAATTTCTACAGAGAGAAGATATATGGAGAATAGTAAATTCTTTATAGGGAGCTAGTTGGTACAATAGATAGGGTACAGACCTTAAGAGTCAGAAGATCCTAAGTTCGAATCTGACTTCAGATATGTGCTAGCTGTGTGACCTAGGCAAGTCATTTCACCCTGTTAGCCTCAGTTTCCTCATCTATAAAATGAGCTGGAGAAGGAAATGACAAACTATTCCAGTATCTTTGCTGAGACAACCCCAAATGGGGTCATAAAAGAGTTGGACACAACTGGTCAACTAAACAACAACCAGAAGTTTATTCCATAAAAATGAATGTATAACCCCTAGTTCTTGGGATAAATGTATTAAGCTTCCATTTGCATGTTTGGAAACTAGTTTCAACAGAATCTCCAGCTTTAATTGAGGAATAGATTTCACTAGATGTGTAAAATAAATTGATACATACATTTAATACAACTGCACCCAAACTAAATTATTTACTTTTCATTTGAGGTCATTGTGGTTAAGTGCTCAATAATATGAGGAAAAATAATATGAGGCTAAGAGCAGATATGGTTGCTTCCCATGTCCTATAGTGGCCAGGACCTTATGATTGCTTGACAGATGTTATTTTATAATAATATCAACTGTTTGCTACCTGTAGTTGTTTGGGTAACATAGGGAGCTCTGACCTCAAGCTACACAGAAATTTTTATTTCTGATCAAAACACCAAGGGGTTTTTATTTCTTTCATATACTGTCCTAGGCCCATCTGTATTTCATATTACTTATCACATCTTTACAATCATTAACACCCTTACCCTTGATGTTAAATTACAGATTCATTAATATACTCATTTACCAAGCAACTTATGAGTTGGAGTTTTGGGTTCAAGATGTGTTTTCAGAGCAACTTTCATAGGTTCATAGGTGATGTCTCTCTTGTCTAAGAAGGCACAGAGCTCATATACCTCTGAAATTGTCTCTGTTAGGGGCAGTCTGCAGGTTCCCAGCCAATTCCTATCCAAAAGAGAAACTTTGTCATGGAGAGCTTGATCCTTTCCCCTCTCCCCCAAACCCTCAATTTTGAGGATATTGATTCTTTAAACAAATAGTACTAAGAACATAGCACTAATTCTAATCTATTGTCTCCAAATATTCTTCCCTGGTTAAAATTTAAGAAATTCTGGTTATGTTTTTCTATAAAAATACTCTAGAAATTTCAGGATCTCCTTCCCATTCCTTCCAATTCCTGACTCTCTTGTGCTGCTATTCTGGCTATTATCCTTACAAGAGATTAGGGAGCTAGAAAGACAACATTAGAACCCATGTTAAACAGAGGTCCTTTCCATGATTCTAATGTTACATAGGCCAAACTTGTTAAAAGCAAGAAAATGGAAGTTATCTCATTCCTCTGCAGTTTAGGGACCCTTTCTGGACAGCTTAGGGTTTTATTTTTAGTAAAACTAAAAGCTAAAATCAGATTTTCAATGGTATACCTTTCTCAAAGGGAAATCTTCAGGGATTTACCTGACATGCTGAAAGAGAACACCATTCCCTGTAATATACAGTTTGCTTCCATCTAAAGTGCTTTCAATGTGGAGCTGTCCCAGTGCTGAATCAGGATATTTGACCAGCAGGCCAAGGGCCATCATATATAGGGGCTTTACAGATTCCAGGTTGGCTGCTCTTCCCCCCTTTCCAGGACTTGGAAGGTGACAGGTGGTTCGGGAACAGTTACCTGCATGGAAGAAAAATGTAAGGGAAACATCCCTAAGTAGCTAATAGCAGCTTACTGAAGCTTCCATGAATTGAGTTTAGTTCTGCCATTTTTTACTTGCCAGAGGACTCTAATCAAGTATTACTTGTTGACAAAATGTTATTGGAGAGATGCTGTTTCCTGCTATAAACCCCAATTTGTTTAGTCACTCAATATTTACCAAATGTTTACCACATATAAAAACAGTGCATTTCCCTTATAATAACCATGTAAAATCACACAGGTCAAAAAAGAATAATTGTCAGATTTTACAGATGAAGAATGAGGCTTATAGAAGTGATGTCATTTGTCAATGGTTCTACAGCTACTAAGTACAATTCATTGTGTCTAAGGCTAGAGGAAATACAGAATTAAATAAGACATTTTCCCTATCCTCAAGCAAGTTACAATCTAATGAAAGGAAGAAAGACATGTAAGCAAACAAATTAGAATATGACAAATTCATTAAGGAAGGATCAGTTCTGAGATAAGATGGATCAATTAGAAGAATGAGATAGAAGTTCATAAAGGGTTCATATTTTAGCTCACCTATCACTATAGATAGCATATTATTTGAAATTAGAGACCAAAACTTTTTTTTACAACTTATTATGTCAATTGTGTTTTTTACTCAGAAATGACCACAGAAAACACCTAGTTTCAACACTGCAGTGTACTTTGTGCCTTCTGTTTCCAGATTCAACTCAGAGCTTGAATTCAACAGTTTCCTAAGCAAAGCTGGATACCAATATTATCAGTTGACTCCTAACTCACAAGCAGCCACTATGAAAAACGGGAGCTCTCTGGATTCATATGATCTATCAGAGACACAGGTAGAAAGTTCCAGTGGAACATGATGCTCTTCTGTGATAAAGATCAATATGGTTATTTGGGTTAAACTTCTTTCTGGGGCACATAGATCCCACTTGCATACTGCTATTTAATAATTATGTGATTGGGATAATGACAACCTCTCTGGGCTGTAAGTTTCCTCAAATGTAAAAGAAGGGGTAGAGATTATCTGTTTTTTCAGCTCTATACTTTGATGGCGAATCTATGATCAATATGATATGGATAATTTCTCCAGGGTGGTAGTTAAAATCTATTCCCCCAAAACATCTTTACAGTTAAAGGTTCTGATAAAGGCCTCATTTCCAAAACATATAGAGAACTGACTCTAATTTATAAGAAACCAAGCCATTCTCCAATTGATAAATGGTCAAAGGATATGAACAGACAATTTTCAGATGATGAAATTGAAATCATTACCACTCATATGAAAAAGTGTTCCAAATCATTATTAATCAGAGAAATGCAAATTAAGACAACTCTGAAATACCACTACACACCTGTCAGATTGGCTAAGAAGACAGGAAAAAATAATGATGATTGTTGGAGGGGATGCGGGAAAACTGGGACACTGATACATTGTTGGTGGAGCTGTGAATGAATCCAACCATTCTGGAGAGCAATCTGGAATTATGCCCAAAAAGTTAGCAAACTGTGCATACCCTTTGATCCAGCAGTGTTTCTACTGGGCTTATACCCCAAGGAGATACTAAAGAAGGGAAAGGGACCAGTATGTGCCAAAATGTTTGTGGCAGCCCTGTTTGTAGTGGCTAGAAACTGGAAAATGAATGGCTGTCCATCAATTGGAGAATGGTTGGGTAAATTGTGGTATATGAATGTTATGGAATATTATTGTTCTGTAAGAAATGACCAGCAAGATGAATACAGAGAAGCTTGGAGAGAATTACATGAACTGATGCTAAGTGAAATGAGCAGAACCAAGAGATTATTATATACGTCAACAATGATACTGTATGAAGATGTAATCTGATGGAAGTGGATTTCTTTGACAAAGAGACTTAATTCAGTTTCAGTTGATCAATGATGGACAGAAGCAGCTACACCCAGAGAAAAAACACTGGGAAATGAATGTAAACTGTTTGCCATTTTTGTTTTTCTTCCCGGGTTATTTCTACCTTCTGAATCCAATTCTCTCTGTGCAACAAGAAAACTGTTTGGATCTGCACACATACATTGTATCTAGGATATATATACTAGGACACATTCAACATATATAGGACTGCTTGCCATCTAGGGGAGGGGGTGGAGGGTGGGAGGGAAAAATCGGAACAGAAGTGAGTGCAAGGGATAATGTTGTAAAAAAAAATTACCCTGGCATGGGTTCTGTCAATAAAAAGTTACTATAATAAAAAAATAAAATAAAATAAAATAAAATCTATTCCCCCCTTTTTTATTTAGTCCAATATTTGTCCATATCCTTCCCTAAATCTTCCACAATGGGGTCACCAAATGTGCCTGGGGCCTTTCTTTGGGTCTCTTGATATTGCTTGGATCCCAGTGAAGCAGGTGGACTATCTATCCTTCAAGCTTGAACCATGACCAATCCACCTATCTCCAGTGATGCATTTGATTTTATACCATTTTTGTGCAATTTTTTTTGTTAGTAATATTTTATAGTCCGTTCATATCCACTTTGTGCCTTTCCATTTTCTTTTCTGTGACCTGAAACTTTTTGAAACTGTGGTACCTCATTATTAGAATACTGACTTTTTAAAATGATGGACCTATATTTCAAGAAAAAGCTTGGAGTCAATAAAAGTGCTACACAACTTTCCACATACAACCCAGTCTCATTTCTTCCTATTCAATTCTTCACCCAACTCATTATCTATCTGTAATGTCTGTCCAAGATGGATGTACTGGTGGATCAGTTCTAATGACTATCCATTCAATTATATATTACAGCCTGAACAACAGGTATTCTTCCTGCACTTTTCCCCTGAGTGGATAGTTAAGACTGAATTCTCTTGCATAATTATCTCATTTAGCAAGCTCTGCAGTGTTTTAGGCTTGGTGCCATCAGCATATCCATATAGAAACAAAAGCATATGTGGAATATCACATCAGCAATGTCTCTTCTATTTGGACTTTGTGGGAATCATTCATGACAGTGACAAGCACCTTTTTCAGACATACCTATTTTATGCTTTCCTTGTTAATATCATTGTTACAGAACAAAGTTCTGTAGTTGTGGTCATCTTTTAGTTGTGACATCTTTCCAGGAATCATCTATAATTATAACAGATGGGAGACATGGAAGATATCTCCTTGGAGGAGAGCATTTAAGGTAGTATTTAGCTGTATTGAATCAAAAAATGTCATAGTACAAAACTAAACACAGAGGAGTCTTGCATTTGCTGCCCCTTTTAATTGCATGTCTTAAAGACATAGTTTATTATAGAATACTGTTTATGAAAGGCTATAACTTTCTAAAGCCATTTTAGTGACAGCCTCTATTCGTGTGTAAATTATTTTCACAAGGATTTGTAGATGGGAAAGCAGGTAACGTGAAATGATAAATAGAACAAGGAAAATCTGAGAATACACTTAGTAACTGTGTAACTCTGGGTAAATTAATCTTTTTGAGCCTCAGTTTCCTCTTCTGTAAAATGGGGAGAATAATACTTGGCAGTACACAGTTCTGCCAAAGCATTGTTGGAAAGCTCAAATTAGATAATTTATGAAAAGTACTTTGCAAATCTTTAAAAGTAATACAAAAATGTCAATTATTCTACAGGTTAACAGTTATTGAATTTTCTTGATCTTTTTGTAATGAACCATTATTTTTTCTTCCAATACCTGTTATCATTACTTTTCAGATATCTTTAAAATTGATCCCTTAATGACCTAAAAAAATTGATTGCCTACAGCATAGGGCTCATTTGTGTATTCTTGGCCTAGTCCAGCTATTTTTCCCATATTTATTTTCTTTAGCAAAATTTCCATTTCCTAATGCAGCATACCAGGGGGTATGTTAAGAATGCAATTAGGACAAGTAATTCCACTGTTCATTAATGGAAAACTTAATTTTTTGTAGAGATCATAACAGATACTTTTCATTTTTCATGTTGTCCTCTTGGCATTTTTTATCCTTCAATGCTCTTGGGGGTGATCTGGCTTAATTGGGCCTCTTGTCAAGCTTTCTGTAAACCTGGTTTTTTTCTTTTACTAGCTCAGTTTTATAAGGTGATACAGCTTATAACTTTTACCATCTTCTTCCATAAGATTTTATAAATGAAGTTATATTCTAAATCACAGTTTTCTTTAGTTGTCAGTTGTCTTTCTTTTGCCAAAAAATCATGGGCTTGTTGCCCAAGACAATTTTTGGGTTTTTTAAAAACTCCACTTTGTGGTAATTGATTTATAGTGATTAAGCATCTCAAGAAAATAGTAATAGCCTGAGTTATGTCTGTTCTTTTAACCATTTTTAGTGTCAACAGCTTAAATAATACAAAGAGTTGGAATTTCCTCAATTTCGATCCTCATTTTTATGGTATTATCTTTGCTTTAACAAGTTGTTGTACTGACTATACATAGTTAATTTGAAAATGGCTCCTATACTGTTAACCAGTTGTTTCCTGTCTGATAGATTGTAATTACTTTCCTTTTTTGTGATGTTATTGAAGTCCTTGCTATGTCCAGTGCCCAACCCGATTCATATGTATATGCATACATATATACACATACATACAAACATATTATATATGTATGCACACATATATACATATGGATTTATAAGTCTTTGGCCTGACTCATTTTTTTAAACTTATGAATCACGTTTTTATCGTGGGTTTTTTTTTTTTTTTTACTCTCCTTGGGCCCCACCTTAGCATTAAAGGCATAAAATATTAAAGTATGATTTGGAAGATCATGTCGAGTTCTTCATGGAATTTTCTAACTTCTCATATTCTGCAACAGATGTTGATACATAAGTTGCAATGATCTTTTTGTAAGGACTTACCATAAGCACTGCAATAAAAGAAGACCAAGGATTCCATGGAATGAATGATATTTCTTCTTGCCTTCGGAAACATGACAAAATCAATTTCTTTATTTGCCTATCCAAGAAGAAGCTCTATGAAGATCATCTTTCTATGTAGCTGGACCTTCTTTTTTCTTTTCTGGTTTCATTTATAGTGAGAATGTCAAGGTCAACATGAATCATTTCCTCTAGGTCCATTTGTCCATTTTTGGGCCACTGGACAAAGATGTCACATATAGGGTATTAAGAGTTAAGTTCTTGAGTATAGACAGTCCAAAAACTCTGTGATTCAAATTATTTGCTTCTCTACTACTCTGTCCTCATTACTGTAGAAGTGAAAGAGGGCTGGTTGGGTAGATCTGAAGGCCATTTAAATTTTTTCTTTATTTCGAATATTGTCGTGATCAAAGAATTCATTACCAACCAACGAGCCTACTAGTGATGAGCTTTCCCTTATTTAGCTAAGTTCTTAGCTAGTGGACATAGTCTATTGTCTGGACTATACTTAAAGTATCTCAACTGGCATACTCCATACCATTATTAGTATTGGAGTAGAACTTTATTGAATCTTGAGACCCATTATTAGAGTTAATGCTCTAAGTAAGGTAATAGAAAATATTTGTGGGATTGCTGCTCAGTATTTAGAGGTGAACTTTGTGGAATATTTATTAACAGCAACAATCTATTTACGTAATGATTCAAAGATAAAATAAGATTCAGTACTCACTGTTGTGGAGCTCATGATATATTAGAATACAAGACATACAAAAATAACTGTAACAGGGATTATATCTATGCACTAACTGTCAAGGACTTAACTCCATATTTTTAAAATCAGTCTTTCTTGTAAAGCTTCCAAAAGTGGCCATGCCCATCCAGTGCTGACTGATATGGAAAAAACCAAAAGGTGTAGCCTAGACACAACCTTGAAGAGGCGAAGGAGAGAGAGAAAAGGAAGCTATCTGACACAAAGAACAGCTGCTTTTGGTCTTGCTTTTCTATTAGGAGATTAGGATGCCAAAGTTATGCCTCTGGTAAAGAGAATTATGAGTTGAGCAGTGATGTGGGAAAAACTGAAGGAGAGTCATCAGAGGAAAAATCAGATGACCAGGCTGCCCTTGAAGAGAAGATAAACTCCAGCTAAGGAACCTTGATTCTTAACTTCCCCAAGTGGACTTATTTTGGGAAACTCAAATCAATGGAAGACACTAGTAGATCTTGGTCTTAAGCACTTAGAATAGAAACGGAATTCCTGGTTGGGAGCATACCTATAAATTGTGGGCTGATTAAATCTCAGAAAAATACACGGAAATATTGTAGTACTTATTTGATATATATTGTTTTATTCCTTTTGATTCTATGGTAATAAGTAAAACACTGTAATATATATATATATACATATATGTAAAATGCCGCATCGTAATGTTTTGACTATATGTATGTATATATTTTTATATATGCATACATGTATATATGTGTAATATATACATAAATGTATATATAGTCAAATCTGATCGTACAATCAATTCTATTTTGTCATATTCATAAGCTTTGAATCCTTTGAAATATAGTATAAAGGAAAAGAGCTAGAAAACAAGCATTTATTATTGTTATATGTCAGATATTACATTAATCTCTAATCTCTGGAGATACAAAGAAAAGAACACACATGATTACTGCCTTCATGGAGTTCACATTCTAATGGAGGAGACAACATGTAAATATCTATGAATATATAAGACATATATAGGTAACTTCAGAAGGAAGGTCCTGGAGGAATATGGGGAAGTAGAGGAGTGGGAGAGAAGGTTAGAAAAGATTTCCTGCAGAAACTGAGATTTGACTTGTCTCTTGATAGAAGCAAAGGATACTAGGAGGCAAAAGGAGAGAGGGACAGCATTCCAGGAATTGGGAGGTGGGGAGCTGCTAGTGAAAAGGCTGTTGGAGGAGTATTGTGTGAAACAGCAAAATCAGTGTGACTAAATTGTAAAACATTTAGAGGGGAGTAAAATGTAAGAAGACCAGAAAGATAAAAAGGGGCATATTGTGAGGGTCAGGGGATCTTAAATTTGATCCTAAAAGTGATAGGGAGTCACTATAATTTATTGAATGAGGGAAAGGGGAATTAGGGTGATGACATGTCCAGACCTGTGCTTTAGGAAGAGTAATTTCACAGATAAATGAAGGATGAGTTGGAGTGAGGAGAGACCAGTGGTAGAGAGATTCACCAGTAGACTATTCTAATACTCTAAGTAGGAAGTCATAAGGACCTGTACCAGAATGCTGGCAATGTGTGAGGAGAGAAGGAGACATTTGTGACATGTTCCAGAGGTAAACCAACAGTTTTGGCAGCAAATTGGATGTGGGAGGTGAAAGAATGAGAAATTGAGGACAATGTCTAGGTTGTAAGTTTGGAAAACTGAGAAGATGTTGGTACCCTTGATGATAATGTGGAGTTAGGATGAAGAGAGGTTTTGGAGAGAAAAAGAATTAGTTCAGTTTTGGATATGCAGAATTTAAGATATCTACTGGATAACCAACTCGAGGTGTCTGACGAACAATTGAAAACATGAGATTGGGAGTTTAGCAGAGACTTTCGGGTTGTATAAGATAACTGAATGCATGGGAGCTGATGAGATCAGAAAGTGAAATGGTATATGAATGTAATGAAGGGCCAAAAAGGAGGTAATCAAAAGTCACAAAGGTTACAGAGAAGTCAAGAGGGATAAGGATCAAGAAAGGGCCATCAGAGTTTGCAATGATAACTATTTTCATTTGAATAAGGTCAAAAGCTAGTTTGGAGAGGGCCTAAAATTGAATGGGAACAGAAAGTAGAAGCCAGGGATGGTTTTTTCAAGAGTTTAGTCAAGAAGGTGAAAATCAGTATAGGAGCTAGCAAGGACAATAGATTCAAGAGTTTTTGTTTTATTGTGTTTTTCTTAATGATGAGAGAGACATGGGCCTGTTTGTACACAGTGAGGAAGAAGCCTATAAATATAAAGACACTGAAGACTGAAGGGTGGATTTTTCCAATTAGTGTCCAATTGAGACAAGAGTTTAATTGCATATATCCACATAAACCATACTCCTCAACCAGGGGTTCTTGAAGGGGTTCAGAGATTCTTTTCAAAGGATCCAAAAGTTTTTTAAATTTACAAAAATGTTATCTGCCTATTCTCTTTCTTTCTCAACTGTATCTTTAGCTTTTTCTATATAAGGCTAGATTTCCTCCATATACTTAAACCAAAACAATATACTTCAACAGATTAAAAGCAGAAAGAGAGATGAGAATTTGTCTTCTATTAAATCAGAGACTAAAGAGATTTATAAAATATGTAAAACAATGCCAATCATCTCATCAAATTTTTTTTTTTTGTTTTGGAAAACAGCTTTTTTTTTTTTTTAAACCATCTTATTTATATTAAGATAATGGGCTTTTATTACTTTAAAATGAATTAATATTTTTAAAGTTATCATTTATAATTTCCAATAAGGAAAATATTATAAGCCACATAAACAAAAGCTCTTTAGCATTCTCAATAATTTTAAACAATGGTAAAGTTGTTCTGAGACCAAAAATGTTTAAGAACCTCTGTTCTATACTAATGAAGAAGCCCAAACACTTACAAAAGGGTGGAGATAGGTATAGAGGTCATTTTCTCTTTGAGAATTATTTGGTTTAGCATTTTTCCTGAGTTCTCTCTGGTGTTGGGTGAAGTACATAACTGCTAGAGTAAAGATGAGACTGCCCACATGTAGGTCTTCATTGCTAAAAAGGGTGAATCTCACTGAGTTGTAACACCCTCTGGTGGTCAAATAACTATCTACCGAATGATTGGTACACACTCGAAGTTACCCCAACTGAGATTAGGACATCTTTGGTGACAGCCAGAGATGAGAGATGGCTTAATGAAGGAGGTAGCCTTTGAACAGGGCAATAGACCAGAAGGGGTAAGATATCAATTGGTGGAAGAGAGACAGTGGGAGAGTGCTTATCATCTGGAATGACGCTAGCCAAGTGGGATTTGTTTTGTGCATTTATAGGCTGGGAAATGCTGCTATAGGTATCTGGAGGAGAAGGCAAATCATCTTTGCCAAACATCTTCAAGAGGGAGACACAACGAATAGAAATATGTTTGCTCAGCTTAGAATGGATAGTGGTGTGGTAGAAAGAGCACTAGACTGGGGGACCAGGGTTAGAATCTCAGTTTTGCTCCCTACTACCTATGGAAGTTTGGGCAATCACTTTCCCTCTGGGCCTTGGTTTCCTTATTTATAAAATGAAGGGGAAGAATGAGACAGTGTCTAAAGTTCCAGCCTCAAACCCATGATCTGACATCCTGGCAACCTTTATTTCTATTAAGTATATGTGTATTCATTGTATATATATAACCTATATCAAACTGCTTTCCATCTTAGAGAAGGGTAAGGAAGAGGGATGAAGGGAGAAAATCTAGAATTCAAAATTTTATGTAAAAATATTTAAAATTGCTTTTACATAAAGCTGGAAAAAATGAAATACTATTTTTAAAAGGGTATTGTATGCAAAACCTTATAAAGATGGGATGTTTACATCATTTCCAAATTAGATGGCTTTTTATATCATAAACTCCTTAAGAATAAAGACAATAAGTAGTTCCAATAGACCCACAGCACCTGGGAGCTGGTATACTGAAGGTAGAGAGCTTCAGAGCAGCAGCAACCTGGAATGGGAGGAGTCTGAGAAGGTGATAGTGGGGCTCGAACTACATAAGAGTTGGGACCAGATCAGGCAAGCAAATGAGGGAAAGGCCAGAGCCAGAGCACAGGAGGGTAGACAGAAGATGTGGGAGGATCTGTCCCCAGTCATGTTCCTAGACCTAGGGGGAGAGGCACAAGTGTACTCATCAAACTGGCTTCTCTCCGAGTCACAAAGAAAGAAGGGGGCAAGTTTCCTTTCACAACACACTTTTTCTAGACAGCTTTTCCTGATTTGTCACTCGTTCCCTAAAAACATTTAGCTCTGTTTCTGCTAGATTTTCTTCAATCTCTGGATCTTTTGTCTTATTTCCATTCCTCATTCATTCATCCATGCATTTAACAAATAATTTTATTAAACACACTCTATGCTCATGTTAACATCCATCCACTACAAACTCTCCCAAGGAAGAGTCCCAGGATGGCGCTTAACATGCTCTGTATAGCACTGTGGGCATTTCCTGTATCCTAACACATGGCCAGAAACATGGATAGCACATTATGTTGAGTAAGGTAGAAAGGAGAGAAGAGGAGGGTTCCAAGAAAGTTTTTGGTTGTTTAAATCTGACTTCTTCATTTGAGTCCAAGTCCACATTAGAATCCAGTTTCCCATTACCTATTTTCTTCTTTTCACTCTTGCTTAAAGCAAAGTGCCAGATGGCTATCTGGCATGTGGGAGTAAGGCAAACTTTTTAGTTCTTTTTTTCTCTTCTAATTAATAACAATTCATTTTTAATGCTTTAAGGTTTATGAAACACTTTTCTCACAATATGTAAAGTAAGAAATGAAAATAACTTTATCCCCTATTTTATAGATAAAAAACCTGAGGCTCAAGGAAGTCATTGAGCTTGTCTCTAGATCTATAGCTTGTAGAGCTGAAGGTTTATCTTCTCATTTTTAAGGCTAGCACTCTTTCCAAACACATGGTGTCTCTCATGTAACATTCGCAACTCCCAGCTATATAACACTTGAAGATTTAAAAAAATGCCCAAGCCATTGCCATCCTAGAATGAGAGTGGGGAAATGTTGGAATTTCCCCTGGAGGACATACCCATGTTCATCCTGTGTACCCTCACTGCCTCCGTGAGCTCGGGAATTTCCAAAATGTCCACTTCTGCTTCCAAAATATCAATGTTGGCAAAATTATCAGGTAACAAAATCTTCTGTGAGCGGAGAAAGTTCACTTGAAAAGCAAAAGAAAATATAGTGAGTTAATGAACTTGTTTTTAATCTTGTGTTTGTTCTTTTCATCTTCTATACTTTTCCCCAATTTTCTAATGTTGATGATTCTCCTAGATGAACCAATTTGTGATTACTTTGATCGTATTTTAATTTTGAAGTTTTAAATGAGATAAATGTTCAAATTACTTTCTTTTCCTGTGCAAAAGTATGATGGGCTAGGTCTAGTTTGGTCAGGTTTGGGGCTCCCAAGCCTATGCCTAACAGGGCATTAACATACCCTGCCCTGGCACTTACCATTTTAATCCCTTGGCAAAAGGTTGGATCATTCCAGAAAGAGGCAGTTCTCTTGCCAGTTAGAGAAGAGTTGGCTGGATGAGAAGCCTTGGTTGGCATGTTGTACTTGCAGGTTGCCCCTGCCTGGACTGGAATATGTTTGGCAGAAATGGAGTCAACTCTAAAATCCCATATGAATTAATCAGGAAGTTTGAAACATATGACTGATTGGCTCTGTAATTGCTATATTGAATAATAACTGGAATTGTAATCATACCTTATACTACAAGCCCAGCTCAACTATTATTTCATCTAGCTATATACAATCAAGAAGCTTGATGAGTATTTCACTTGTTTATATTTTCTAAGAATGCTGAGTAGAATGGGGAAAGATAAGATTCCTGTCAGATAGGAGGGGATATTCTTTTTTAAAACCCATGGGAAGGTGAATTCATCTTCTGCCAGCTAATTTCATAGGCAATCCTTCTTTTCTCTTCTCTGGAAAATAAGAAGAGCTGGACGAGATAATTTCTAAGGCATCTTGCAGCTCTAATATTCTCTGTTCTGAGGAGGTGGGATAGGACCTGAATGATCAGAGGAGTCACTGATCATTCAGTGAGCTCTTTAAATCAATTCCTATTTGGTAAGGTTCCTCCCAGCCCTTATGTTCCATGATTCTAAAGATGCCCCCTAGCCTTTATGTTCTATGATTCTATTTAACTCATTTTAATTTAAAGCCTCTTTTTCTCACTCAATCATCAGCAGAGGTTGAGAACAGATTCCACATAATCATTTGAGACTCATCTCAGTGAGAAAAATTGAGCAGCAAAAAACTTTTTCAAGTTCTACTTCCAAGATGACAGTAAGACCACTGCAAAAGTGATAGTTCTTGACATTCAGAGTAAATTGTTTCTTACTAAACTGTGCTCCCTCTCTAGAAACACTTGACAACAAAACTCAAGAGCTGCAACCTTTGTTCATGAAATAAAGCAATAAAGGCAATCACAAAATAAAGATGCAAAGAGAGTCTTTAGGATGACACATAGGGAGCCCAATACTGAATCATTTCCAAGTCACTGGGTTCTGCCATGATTTACGTGCTCACTTCCACTGAATAAGGATATTGTATAAGTCTGGCTGCCATATTTTCATAATGAACATTAGGTAGGATCAGAATTATAGAAATCTCAGGAATCAGAAGGGACTTCAGAAGTCATCTTGTCTAAGTGAATTTGAATAGGAATTCCTTCTGCATAATCTCAGATACTTGGTCACCCTTTTGAATATCTCAAATCCTGAAGAACTATATTTCACTTTTAGGAAGTTATTCTTTTATTCTACCTGAAATTCTACCAGAATTTCCTTTCTGAAAGTTAGACTTATTGTTCCCTATTCTGCGCTCAAGGGCCATTATTTGAAAATAGCTACTATGTGCCCTCTCTTTCATTTGTGGGGTTTCTAAGGTTAGGGGTCTAATAAGGAGGGAAAGAAGCAAAGAATTTTAAAAACAAAATACAAGTGACATATATGAAAAAGTATGCAAATGTGTTTGAAATCTGGAGGAGTGCAGCCCAGCCCAGCCCTTTTTGGCACTGCCTAAAAATCTTTCCAATCACCTATGAAACGGAACTCGCTACATTCGCACTCTATCAGAGCCACATTTTCAGCCAGCCACAGCAAATTGTCTTCTGTCACCAGTGTAGGGTACTTTGCAATCAAGTCCAGTGGCAGGAAGCAGTAATGTACTTCCTCTTCAGTGTCCAGGAGTGGGGTGTCCATGAGTCCCAGGGGAGCTTTATCATGTAGCCCTGGAGTAGAAAACGCAAAGAAGAATTGGAACAGAAGTTAAGAAAAGACTATTAAGTTTCTAGCATTGCTCTTACTCCTATACCAGAAGTCCTTGCAAAGCTTGGGAACTCAAGGGAACCAATCCCTGCAAGGGAACTTTTTTCTCTCTGCAGATAAAACCTGTCAATAAGTAGCTCATTAATAGAAGTGTAATGTGGCAAAGCTCAGCAATAGAATTGTCTTTACTTAGCAATCAATGAAAGATGATAGGACATCCTTGGACCCCAGTTACTGTTGTGAGTTTTCAGGTAAGTTTTGGGCTTAGCATTTTTTTAAGCTGTCAAAATAACTTGTGACATAGAGACTCTTAGCCATTAGTGTAGTTGTAATATTACTAACTGATAATAACTACTCAAATTTCTATAGTTTTATACACTTTTAAGGTTTGTGAAACATTTTACTTTGAGCAACTATGAGAAGTAGGATATTACAAGTATTGTTGTAGGGATTTTTACAGATGAGGTAATTTTACAGATGAGGAAACTGAAGCTTAGAGCAGTAAGAAGAAATGAATAGAAAAAAGGGGGACAGACGCAAGAAATGTTATGGAGGTGGAATTGTTAAGATCCTAGAAGATTGATAACTTAGAAATCAAAGAAATGTGAAGCAAAGAAAACCTATAGGATTAACACAGGAATGGGGACAGTTGAAGATTGCACAGAAACTGATCAAGGTAACAGCTGGGGAGAATATGACTGAACAGCAAAACAGTCAGTTGCTTCCAAGGGGGGTATACCAGTGAAAGCTGGGCTTTTCATTGGAAACTCTGAAGGTTTGCTGATGCACTTCCAAGTCCTCCAGTAGTTGAGAGACGCTCTCTCAGCAACAGGGATATCTGCAGGCCTTACACGTAAATGGTGTTTCCCTTCCTTCAAATTATCTAGAGTCTGTTGGAAAGAAAAGATTATTGATTTGGTAATATTTAAGCATCTGAGCTCCCCTAATATAAAAAAAATAAAATAAATAACATCCAACTTATTGGGAAAAGTGTTTTGATAATTATGTCATCAAAAAGTAATCATTTCCAGGAATATAACATACCATGATGACAGTCATTCTAAAATACCTTTTCATCTCTTTACTTTTGATTTGTAAAACAATTTTATGCTATTTCCTACTAAGTAATATATTATTGAGGAATAACAGTCATACATTTACAAAGTATTCTTACTAATTGGAGGTTGATTTGTAGCCTCACTAAAAAAATTTGACTGGTTATTTACATAAGTGTGTATGCATGTATATACGCATATACATATTTGTGTCTAATGGTAGACATTTCTAGAGTGGGAAAGAGAAAAAAGAAAGGAAATATAACATTATGTATTTAAAAGGAAAAGCAAGTTAAATATAATTAATTTGCAATTTTATGTGCAATCTTCTTTTTTCTATTCTACTTTGTCATGGAAATGTGTGTTTTATTTCTAAGTTCAGAATAAAAAAATAAAAAATAAAAAGGTTTGGCATCTTCTCATTTTTCCCCAAAGAGTACATGAGAGTCCTGAGATATAGTCCACATTATATCCAAAATAACATTTCTAACTTAATTTGAATCTATTAAGTGATTTATACTATTTTTTCAAAGTTCTTTCAAATACAGTAATGTTATTTAATCATTTTTATTTGAATGTTAGTGATTTACTTTTTAGCTATCTGTGATTTCACTGGTATAGAAAACCTTTTTTTCGTATTATATACAGTTATTTTATTTTTTTACTTTATAGTTTTTTATTTTTTCTAATTATATGTAAAGATTATTTTCAACATTTTTTTTGTAAGATTTTGAATTCCAGATTTTTCTCCCTCTCTCCCTTCATTCCCCTCTCCCCAAGAGAACAAGTAATCTGACACAGGTATTAATCATGTTGAAAATATTTCCATATTAATCACATTATAAGAGAAAAATCAGAACCAAAGGGAAAAACCACAAGCAAGAAGAGAAAATAATATGCTTTAATCTGCATTCAGTTTCCATAGTTCTGTGGATGTAAATGGCATTATACAATGCTGACAATGTTGCTATTACTATGTACAGTTCTCCTGGTTCTGCTAACTTCACTCAGCATCAGTTCATGTAAATCTTTGCAGATTTTTGTCAAATCAGCCTGCTCATTATTTCTTACAGAACAATATTATTCCATTACATTCTTATGTAACAATTTGTTCAATCATTCCCTAATTGATAGGCATCTCTTCAATTTCCAATTTTTTTTGCCACCATAAAAAGAGCTGCTATAAACATTTTTGTACATATAGGTCCTTTCCCTTTCCCTCTTTGGGACACAGACCCAGTATTGGTATTGCTGGATCAAAGGGTATGCAGAATTTTATAGCCTTTTGGGCTACATAGTTTGAAATATAATTCCAAATGCTCTCCAGAATGGCTGAATCAGTCCACAACTCTTATCAATGATGTACCAGTGTCTCAGTTTTCCCACATTTATCCTTTAACATTTATCATTTTTTCTGTCATCTAAGAGGTATGAGAGGTTGTACCTCAAGAGTTGTTTTTAATTTGTATTTGTCTAATTAATAATGGTTTAGAACATTTTTCATATGTCATTTGGTCTTTATGACAGTTCTAAGATAGTCAGAATTGATACTGTTGTCCCCATTTTACAAATATGGAAATTAAGGCTCAACAAGATTATGAGTTTTGTGGGGGTCAATTCTCTGGGTATCAATTTCCTCAAGGACAAAATGAAGGAGATGAATTAGATAACTTCTCAGACCCCTTCTATTTCTAAATCTATGACAGTGATGCTATAGTTAAAAATAGACTATTTGACTTACCAATTATGAAATCATGGGTAACTCTTGAAAGGTTTTATTTTCCCCACCAGGGAAATTTGCTCCCTGAGAACATGTAATGCTTTCTAGTAAATAATAATCTTCCCCCCAAAATCTGAACATAAAACAAATTTATCACAAATCATGTAAAGAATAGTAGATCACATCCTTATAGTTACACAGTTGACTAAAAGGTAGAGAAAACACAAAATCAAACCCTCCCCCATTTCTGAACTTTCTTATTACTGCTAAGGTGTCACCTTCCACCTCTCACTCTCTCTCATACTTCATATCTGTTGCCAAGGCCCAGAGATCTCACCTTTACCACATCTTTTGAATATTCCCTTTCTCTTCTCTGATACCACTCCTCCTCTGGGGCAGAACCCCATCACCTCCTGCCTGTCTTACTGTAGGAACCTGGTAGTAGGTCTGCCTGCCTCAAGTCTCACCCTATTTCGATCTGTGCCCCTCTGGGCTGTCAAGTTTATCTTTCTAGGGCTTAAGTCTGACCATGATCTCCACCTATTCAAAGATTCCAGTGGCTCCCTATCCCCTCCAGGATCAAATATAAATTCCTTTGGATTCAACGCCCTTCACACCATGATCCCATTGACCTTCTCCATTTTCTCAGCCTTCCTCAACTCCATCCTCTGTGCTCTGGTGACACTGGTCTCCTGCTGTTCTTCACACAAGCAGCACAAGACATCCAATCTTCCAACTGCCTGCCTTTTTACTGACTGTGCCTAGAATTCGCTATCACCAGCTTCCTCCAAATCCCAGATAAAATCTCCCTTTCTATGGGAAAGCTTTTCTTGATTTTCCCTTAATGTTAGTCCTTGTCTTTTGTTGATTATCTGCAATGTATCCTGTATAAGGCTTGTTTACACATAGCTGCCCATTGGCTCTCCCATTAGAAGAGCTCTGTGAGATCCTCGAAGGACTTTTTGTTGGTCTTGTTTTGTATTCTGAGAAATTGAGGAGGGGAGAAAGGGGTAGAGGAGAGTAATCTTTGCTTTGGTATAGAGAGGGGCATTCTCTTTCTAAGGAGACTGGAACCTGAGAGAAGAGAAAGGAGAATTAAAGACTGGAAATTTTTTGAGGTACAAACTGCAAAGGAGGAGTTCCCAACTGATGGTTTCTGTTTTCTCAGATAAGAATAAGAGAAAGTCCTTTGTTGAGAAGGAGGAGGTTTTTAGGGGAAAATGAAAAGGTTTGCAACAGCTATTGTAGAGATTGTGATAGGGAGTTAGTTAAGAATGAAAGGATTCTGATGTGATAATGAGGGATTAGTAGACATTTGATAACATAACTTGGTGTTAGAACTAGCTGGCACTGTAGCATGCCTTTTTCCAGCAGCAAATCAGTAGCATTTGGGTAGGATTAGAGAAGATGAGTAACCCAGGGTTACAGACTGGTAATCTGTGAATAGTGATGTCAAGGAACAAGAGATTCAAAGGTACAGAACAATTTATAGTTGAACTGATCAATCATAGTTAAGACTGTGAAGGAAAAAAGTGAAGCTTCAGTAATGTGGGAGAACAGGGAATTGTGGAGGGAATGTAGGTCACAATGAGACAAAGAATAATCTTAGAAAGGATGTAGAAGATTCAAATGGAGGGTTTTCAGATTTCATGATGCTAGGGTTTTAAGAATCATGGAGGTGGAGCTGGAAAGAACGAAGCTGAGGCCTCAGAGTCACATAGGGACAGATTATTAAAATACTAATACACATCATGATGGGATTTAAGATGTGACAATCCTTGTGAAGATTATGAGACTCAAGGAGACTGAGTACTAGGAGGCCCAAGGTGAAGGCTCAAGGGCTGCTTCCACAATAAAGCCCTCCCTAGCTATCTTGGGATCCACCTGGTCCCTCTCCACCTTGTCTTCTCTGTGGCACCTGAGCTCCTCCTCCAGGGCAGACCTGTTAGTTTCTGTATTTCCAGATCCCAATGACAATTTGTTGAACTGAAAAGCAGAAGCAGAATCAAAGCATGAAGGGATGGAGGGAATTTTACAGATCATCCAGTCCAATATATTCATATTATAGATGAAGAAACTGAGAGCTAGAGAAGTTAAGTGACTTTTTCAATGGCCCATAGCTGGTAAGACCAATTAAGGATATGATAGAACCTTGGGCTTGAGTCAGGGCAGCTTGAGTTCAAATCCAGCCTTGGATACTAGCTTCCTTAACAGGAAAATGGAGATAATAATAGCCCCTATCTTCTAGTTTTTTTGTGAAGATCGAATGAGAATATTCATAAAGTGCCTGGCACATAATAGGTGCTTAATAAATCTTTGTTCTCTTGTTCCCCTGATAAGTGACAGAAACTATTTTTAATCTCAGGTCTTTGGACTCCAAATTCAATGTTCTTTCTACTACAGCATTCTGCTTTACACCAAATACTTAAGGTTCATGGGATCTGAGATTTAGAATTGGAAGAAAACTTTTAAGTGATCTAGCTCAACCTGAATTTTACATGAAAGGGAAAACTGTGTCCCTAAAATTTATTTCCCTTAGCCTCGATGTCACATTCTCTGCTTTTAAGGAATTCTCATTTTTAATGGGATGTCATGAATATAACTAGATAGTACCATGTTAACAAAATACAAAAATGTGTTAACACAATGTTATCCCTTCTCAAAGGGTGAAAAAGCTCTGATTGAATTGGAAGAGAAGCTTGGCCATTATCTGGGAAAAGATTTGCCATCATGAATGACTCTTCAAAAGCTAGCTTGTAGATTCTGGAGTTCCTCAGGCAGAAGCTAAAAGTTAAGGAAAAAGCTAGCTTCTGAGAGGAATCACTCCACATTTTTCTGCCTCCTTCCTCCATCACCCATGGCATCTGAACTGTGAAGCCACACTACTAGGTAAATATATTACATCTATTGATGTTTGGGAAAGTGGGTGAAAGGATCAGGCAAATCAAATTCAAGATATAATTGTCTTCACCTAGGAGCAGATGCACAAACTCTATGGAGGCACAGACAGAGAGGAACAACATTCAAGTCAGAAGTAACTCTCTGGCAACAGAGAAAAGAACCATGATTTCAAGAAAGCATTGGCCCAGACAGAGTTGAGGTGAAAAACAGAAACATAACCAAGGAGTCCAACATAAATGTTGCATCCAATGGAGGAAAAAAAGTTTAGTTGGGAGCTGTCTTAGCTATGTATACTCTCTACATATGTGCTATTGTATTCCACTCTTTTCACATGAGTGTGCCCTGAGTTTATGTATAAATCTGGGACCATTTGTTAACTAATTTCTCATGTTTTTGTCATGCTTTTGAACTAATTGTGTCTGGCTATCTGTTAAAGGAAATCTCCCTGATGGGAAAATTATCAAGTGACCTCTCTGAACTTGTAAGAATAGCCACTCTCTGAGGGAGCCAATGTTCAAGCACAAGTATGAAGTGGAGAGGCGCTGCAGAGGAGGTACTATATACTGATGAAGAAACTGAGGTCCACAGGTGTGAAATGACTTCTTCTAAGTCACCCAAGTGGAAGAGCAGGGATTTGAGCCTAAATTTTCTAACTCCTAGTCCATGCTCTCCCCCCCCCCCCCCCCCACACCCCACATTATGCTGCAACATTTGTCTTGGACTTTGTCCTCTAAGAAAAAGATGCTTGGTTACCATACTATATTTAAAATAAAACAAAATAAGACACATTTCAGTCCTTGTCTGTTGGAATGTACCAATCAAAATAGTGAATTCTTAGCCATACTCAGGACTAACAAACTGGCTTTGTGTGCACGTTGCAGATTGATTCTTTAAAACTGCTAGAGGGGGAATTCCGCAAGAAATTGCAAATTTGAGTTGATGCAGCTAAATGTTAGCCTGAAGACTTACTAGATAGTTCTGAGTGGAATTATCCTTTATGATTCCAGCAGGCCAGAATCATTATCTTGAGCAGTTATGAATTTATCAAAATTCACAAACAAGTTATGCCAGAGGGGAAAAGATTTATTTTGGCTTTATTCATGAAATCTCATTGTATTTAAGAGCTAAAAGAGGGCTTGAAATGATCTCATTTTACAGATGAAGAAATTGTGGAACAGAGAGGGAAGGGATCTTTGAAATCAGTTTCTTATATTAGAGTTTAAAGAATTAAAATCTAAGTGGGAAAATGACTGATCCAAAATCACAATGAGTAGTAAATCATAGTAGTCAATAGCAGAGAGAATACTCAAATGTAGGTCACAATGGGAGTTGCAAAGAATCTTGGAGGTTATTTACTCTCCCCCACCCTTCATTTTACAGAGGAATTGGAGCAGCAAAGCCAAATCTTTAGATTGCAAATCCTTTGCTCGCGGCACCATGTCATGCTGCTTCATTTCTAAGAAAACCTCGGTTCCAACACCATGAAGGATGAGAGACTGCTGCTCATCTTTTCCCATGCTGGCATCCTTTGTGATAAACACAAGAACAGGCTCCAATGAGCACATGGAAAGCAGGCGTATTTGGGCAGCTGGCTGATAGCGGATTGCTTGCTCACAAGTGCAGCAGTGACAGACTCCAAGCTTGGCACTCCTTAGGAGGCAGCAAGAAAGGAAATATAAGCTCTATATGTATTATAAATACACTTTCCCTGTGGATTTCACAGGATGGCACAAGAGTTCCTCTGCTGTGACTCTTTGTTGGAGGCTAAAGCTGTTTTGCAGTTAGTTTTAGTGGTCATTGTTCAGGCCCAGAGAGAAGTGAATTGCCCAAGATCACATAGGCACAACGTAGCAAAACCAAGATTCCAAGCCGTGTCCTCTGACTCCAAATCCACAACTATTTTCATCATGTCACATGGATTGTCCCAAATATTTTTGATAGTAGTGATGCTGAGAGATTCAATTGAAGACAGAAAAGAAGTAGCTAAGGGATTTTTCCATGAATATATTCAAGTTTAAGAAATTTTGGGATTACAATGTAGAGTATCTAAGTAACTAAATTTTAGCTTACACATGATATGCCAAGACCATAGTATTAGTTTTTCTTAGCCCAATGAACTCAGAGAAAATGAATGCAAAATGGCCAATAGTAGTAATAATATACAGACATGCACACATACAACTTTTAAGATATTTTTGAACTGTGGCTGAGATTTCCTCAGTATTAGGAATGCCTTCTATTAAGTCAGTCTGGAACTTGTGGGATGGTTTCTGGCCTTGGAGAATTGCTTGGGGTACTAGGAAATGAAGTGACTTTCCTGAGGTCATGTAGCATGTGGTCTTGAGGCATAACTCATACCCGTTTTCCCAATTCCAAAACTGGCTCTCCATCTATTATGACTTGGTACCTCTCCAACTTATAAAGTATTGCCCCCTTCTTCCCATCCATTCCCTTCTCAGCAGATTGCCCTCACGATTATGCTCACTCTTTCTCTTTCTTATCTTTAATTGTCCTTATCCACTGTTTTTTCCCCTTGCTTTCTACAAACATACCTATCTCCCCCATTCTTAAAAAACAAACAAAAATCTCCCAATATTATAATTTCACATCTCTCTTCTCCTTCAGCATTAAACTCCTTGAGAAAAACACCTATATTTAATCCTTCACTTCCTCTCCTGTCACTTGCTTCTAAATCTTTTCCAATCTGGCTATAATCCCAATTGAAATAGTTCTTTCCAAAATTACAAATGAGTTCTTAATTGTCAAATCTTATGGCCCTTTTTCAGTTCTTAGCCTTTTCAACCTCTGCAACATTTGACACTGTTGGTTCCTTCTCCTCATGGATACTTTCTCCTCTTTAGGCTTTTGTCACATTTCTCTTTCCTAGTTCTTCCTATCTGACCATTCCTCCTCAATTCTCTTTTCAAATTCTTCATCCTAATATCCCACATTTCCACTAAACGTGGGAATCCTTATAGAGATCTATTCTGCAATGTTTTCTCTTTAGAACTGTAGTTTTCTGAATTCAATTATTATCTCAATGCTGATAATTTTCAACTCTATATATCCAGCTGCTAGTCTCTATCTTGAGGTGTAATTTCGTATCAACAATTACCTTTTTGACACCTTAAACGGGATATTTCATAGGCATTTTAAATTCAACATATTTGAAACAGAACTCATCTTTCCCTCCCCCCAAAAAACTCCCCAAACTTTCCCTTTTCTGAATTTCTCTACTGGTATTGAAAACATTATCATTCTCTCAGTCATCCTGGCTCAAAACCCACTCCAGTGTCATCCTCAACTTCCATTCTCACTCTTCTCACATTTAATCCAATCCAAATCCTGTCATTTGTTCCTTTACAAAATATCTTAGATACATCTCCCATTTCTTGACCTATACAGCCACCACCCCATATAGTTCCTTATCACTCTTCTCCTGGAATATTGCAATAGCCTTCTAATTGATCTCCCTGCCTCAAGTCTCTTCCATTCAAATTCATTTTCAATTCAGTTGCCACAGTGATTTTTCTAAAATGTAAATTTAATGTTGCTGTCCTGATCTCTAGATCTCTGGAGGCTGCCTATTATCTCTAGGATCAACTATAAACTATGTTTGGTATTTAAAGCTCTTTGTAACCTGGGCCTTTCCTACCTTCTCAGTCTTCTTATACTTAATTCTTTCCCACATATCCTGTGATTTGACTATCCTGGCCCACTGACAGGAAACTCCATTTCCTGTCTCTACATCTTCATACTGTCATCTCTTTCATGCTTCTTGCCCCTCATTTCTCTCTCTTAGTTTCCTTGGTGTTCTTTCTGATTCAGTTCAAATCCTACCTTCTGTAGGAAGTGTTTTCTGGTGTCCCCCCCCCCCCCTCCAGGTATGAATTTCTTTCCTAAAAAGAGATTATTTTCCATCTACTCTGTATATATCTTGTTTTCATTTATTTAATGCTGTCTTCTCCATTAGAGCAGAAACTTCTTAGGAGTAGGAACTGTTTTTGCCTTTTTATTACCAGTTCTTAGCATAGTACCTGGAAATAGTAGTTAATAAATGCTATGGAAAGACTGATATCTAGAAATAGATTATCAAACCTAGATTGGAAATGGGGTTTAAACTAACTAAGTGTGTCCCTCACAGACAGATGAGGGAATGAGGAAAAGTATGTGGATTTTATGAGATTAAAAAGAATTAAATAAGCAAATGTTGTTGGATGCCATTCTTATGGTAGTTGTTGAAAGAAATGAAAAAAAAGTTTCCATTCTCATGGAGTTTACAATCTAGTATCTACCCATTCTTTCATTCTACATATCTTTGTGAAAGATTTCTCTACATTGCATATACTCTTGATTTGACATACTACTATATCCTGAGAAACTAGGATCTTTAAAGAATGAAATGATCCTGAAAGATGGAAGATTTTAACCATGGGGTGGGGTAGGGGTGGAATTTCTTTAACTAGAAGCAAAAAAAATTGTTATTTGCTGAATTTGAGGGAAATTCACTGTTTTTAAAATAGAGACTCTAGATTCTCATCTCATCAGGGAGACTGATTCCTGCCAAAAGGAAAATTGGGAGGATGAGACCTGAGAATGGACTGCTTTTCTTAGAAAAAAGGAATTAGACTTATATTTATCTGCTCCTCAGAATATAATCATGTTTATGACAAACAGTTTAGATTAAAGCTGAGCTCCTGATCACTATCATTTTTTTTGACTGAGGCAGTTGAGGTTAAATGACTTGCCCAGGATCAACCAGCTAGGAAGTAGTAAGTGGCTGAGGCTGGATTTGAACTCAGATCCTCCTGACTCCAAGGCCAGTGTTCTGCCCATCTAGCTGCTCTGATTACTATCCTTTAATAAGGGAATTAGGGCCTCAAGCTACATATATCATATATAAGTGTATATATATATATATATATATATATATATATATGTATATATATAGTATACATATATATACATACATATCCATATCCATATCCTTATATATGATTCTATTCCCACCAAAGACCAGTTCTACAAAGAACATATGCAAATACACTCATTTATCCAAACTGATAGCAAAGAAAAATCAGAGAAGTTTCAGAGATTAGCAATACTGATAATACTGAATGAATAACTTCTCCCATTGGGATCCAGATATCTTTGCTCAAAGAAGAGAGTTGCAAATCTTACACAAGGAATAATTCCCTGAAGTCTCTAGTGTATTAAGTGCTGATTCCTCGATATGTCAGCTTCCTAGAGTCTTGATTTCCCTTTAAGGACCTAAAAATAATCTGAAACTATGTGTCTTTTATCTTGAAACTAGAAGTCTGAAGATTAGTATCTTACTTCTTCCAGGTTCTTGCTATCTCTGCCCCTTATGCAGTGAGAAACACTGAGTAATCTAGCTCCACTTGTATGGACAACTTCATGCAAATGGGCTTTGAGCCACAAAGTGTCATGCTGCCACTAAGGTCACTTAATAAATCTAAGGCCAAGATTTGAAGCCGGTCCTCTGATTTCAGATATAGTACCTTGCATTACAATATATTGTCTCTATTTGTGTTTTTTTTCCCTTATGAGACTGTAATCAAGTGATGACAGTGACCCCATCTTATGAAATAATGGTGTTATAAATTTAGAATTGAAATATCAAATTCCAATTCCTCCATTTCTTTTAGGATGGTGCCTGTTAAGAGCTTGTATGATCCTGATAGTGGCTCTTTAGAACTTGAATTCTTTCTAGTAGCTTGCAGTATTTTCTCCTTGACTTGAGAACTCTGAATTTTGCCTATAACATTCCTGAGAATTTTCTTGGCAAATTTCTTAGATGTGATCAGTGGGTTCTTTAAATTTCTACTTTGCCCTCTGGTTCCAAGATATTTGGGCTATTTTCCTTTATAAAGTATTGAAATATGATATTTAGACTCTTTTTGTTGTTGTTCATGAGTTACAAGTAGTCCAATGATTTTTAAAATATCTCTCCTTGATCTGTTTTCCAGATCAATTGTTTTTCCTATATTTTACATTTTTCCTTTTCCTTTTTTTTTTTTTTTTTTTTTTAGTTTTTGACCTTGTTTTATGACTTTTTTGTTGTCTTTGGAGTAATTACCTTCTATTTGGCCAATTCTAATTTTCAAAGGATTATTTTCTTTAAATAAGGTTTTCTACCTCTTTTACCAAGTTATTCATTCTTTGTTTGTATTTTTCTTCCATAGTTCACTCCTGGTTTTTGAAATTATTTTTAGCTTCTTATTTAATTCTGATTATCCTTTCTGGGGGGCTTTTCCCAATCTGCATTTTTCTTTTGAGGCTTTCCTTGCAGATGTTTTCAAGTCATTTTCTTCTTTTGTGTTTAAGTCTTGAGCTTCCCTGTCATCATAGTAGTTCTTTATGGATGGATTATTTTTTTTTTTATTTGCTCATTTTTTCAGCCCATTTCTTGACTTTGGACTTTAGTGTTAGGATCTGCTCACTTCTGGGGGAAAAGAAGGATATTTGGCCTGGATTTTTGTCTTTTATGCCCTTTTGCAGCTCTCATAGCTCAGGGTAGGGGTCTGCAAATTTTAGTTATTTTTTAAGTGATGTGATCTGGGGAGAGGTCTGCTTATTACCTCCCTAGTCTGAGCTCTGCAAGTTGGGTCTGTTGGCTTGTATATAGCTGAATTTCTGTAGATTAGTGTACTCAGTCGCTATTAGCCAACTGGGAAGTTTTGGTTCTGAATGAATTGCAATATTCTGCCCTAGTTATTCTATTGAATGTTTATGTGCTGAGTTAAAGTTTGGAATTGAATCTCTCCCCTGCTCTTGGCTTCAGTCATACAGATATAGTTCTAGAACTTGTTTCTTTCTTGCTCAGTATTCAGGTAGGCTTTGTGCTTCCTCATGACCTCTCTTCTCTACTTTGCATCTATGACCCAGAATTGGATAATAGGCAAAATACGGGACCTGTTCCTGAACCCAGTGCTAGTCCAAGAATTTCCCAAGATCTCTTTCTGTCCTGGTGCTTCCTGCCCTAGTGCTCTGTCTTGACTCTTTTCCTGAGTGTTAGAATGCTCTCCATTCCAACTGCTGCTACCTCACTGGTGCTACTGTCCACAGATTTCTCAGTCTTCCTACGCTGCCCTAGAGTGGAAAGATGACTGAGTTTTCCTTGGCTTTCCTGATCAGAATTTGTGCTGGCACATTTTCTAGATTGTTGTACCTGGGCAAAATGGACAAACATGCTTCTTCTCATAAACCATTCTGACTTTGTACCCTAGATACAGAATTGGAAGAAACTTTAGAGGTGATCTTAATCCAATCTCCCCATTTTGCAAATGAGGAAACTGAGGCCTACATGGGTTGTGACTTGACCAAAGTCACACAAGCAGGGAAGGGCAGAGGCAGAATTTGAACTTAGATCTTCGAAAATTCCAAATCTTGCACTTTCTCCTGTGCTATGCATGCTGTCTCATTATTATTATTATTATTATTTTATTCCCCTTTTCCCCTAAGTAGGCTATAGTTAAGCACAGATTTATATATATATGTATATATATATATACACACATATATATATACCCACATATAAACATGCACACACAAATACATATAAACATCCACATCCACATACACATATTTACCCATATGTAAACATTCATCTAAAATAACATTTACTATGCCTGACATATAATGTAGATTTGTCTCTTGATTGAATATTTTAAGTTTGATTTTGTCTAGGATCTGTGATTACTAGCCATACTTTTTTTCCTAATAAATTCAACTCCTAATCCTTGTAGTGTTTGTATATATCTCTATTATTTCTGCTAATTCTTCTACTTTAATTCTGCTCCTTAACTTGCCTTGCTAATACTAAACCTCCCCATACCCATGGATCTCTTCTTATCTTCTGCCCCTACCCTTTGCTTCCCTCTCTGTCCAAACTGCCCCTTTTATTTCATTATAGATTCTGGAGGGTGCTATACCCTTCATAGTATCCCCTTATTATTTTAAAGGATATTATATGTACTGTGCACGGAACTCAATAGTTGTTAAATTTCAATAAAAAATTGAAAGCAGCATTCTCTGATATTTTGTAGCATATAATTAGAATTACATTTTACCATAAGTGGAACAGAATTCATAGATTATTTTAATTTGGAATCCACAATCTTGTTTAAAATATTATGAAGAGTGTTTAGGTTAATGGGAAGAGAATAAAGAAGAAACAACATATACGTATGTATATGTGTGTGTGTGTGTGTGTGTATTTGGAAGACTATAAAACAAAAGGGCAATGGGAAAGAGTGGGGAAGAAGGATAAGGAAAGGATTCTGGAAGGTAAGGCTAAATAAGGGTGGTAAAGGTAACAGGCAGAAGTGAAATAGAGAAGGCAAGAGAAATAGGAAATAAGAATACACAAATATAAAATAAAGATCAGGAGTAGTATTAGGTTAAAAAAAAGCAGGAGTGGTAATCATAATCTTTGACAAAATTCAAGCTAAAATAGATTTAATCAAAAGGGAAAATTAGGGAAAGTACATTATGTCACATATTAGTCAATATTGTCTTAGACTATTTAAAAGAACTAGACAATATAAGGTTGGAATACTGCGGTGGTATAATAAATGATGAGGTTTTGGATTTAGAAAAACATGAAAAGACTTGAACTTCTGAAAGAGGATGTTACTACCATGTTCAGAGAAATGGGTTAAGCATAGATAGTATGGTCTTACATATTTGTATATGATATATGATTACACAATTATACAGTGATTATAGATATTTATGTATATGCATGTGTATGTATATATGGTGTGTGTATATACATACATGATTAATTGTAGGTTTTTGGTGGAAGTGAGGAGAAAGGGGAAAAAAAGTGAAAAGTCTACAGCAGTGAACAAAAGAAAACCTGTGAGGAAGCAAAGAAAAGATGGATAGCTCTGAACACAATGTGTAGTATTCTTTATATAGGTTTTCTTGAAATGGAAATTTATTATTTCATATCTTGAATTCTCTCATATTCTGCTGTGCACATGACAATGGTTCTTTTTATTTCTTTTCTTATTTTGTATTTCAGTTTTAAATAAATAAAAAATTTAATATTATCATTGGCTTCCATTGTAATTCCATGTATTTTGTTTTATATATTTAAAAACATTCTTTTGATAAGCGTCCCATAGGCTTCACTAGACTAGATTGCCCAAGGGATTCATGACACAAAAAGGTAAAGAACTTCTGATATAAACCAACCCTCTCATTTTATACAAAGAAAAAGAAGCCCAAGGAAGGTACATGTGGGTATTCAGATCCGTAATTTCTTTGGCACCACTACTCTACGAAATCATTCTATCTTCTCTCAGAGCAAAGACAAAGCAAAGCTTCTGGTTTTTTTTTTCTGTTCTTACTTGTGATTGTTTTTCTAAAGGACTTAATACTTTCAAAGACCTGTGATTTCATCAGAATGGACACTTCCAGTCACCAAAGCAAATTGTAATCCTCTATCTGTCTGTCGGTCTGTCTGTCTGTCTATCTATCTAACTGTAATCCTCTATCTATCTGTACTGCCTCTATCTTTTAAAAAATATTATCTTTTGGTTTTATATCATCTTCATGTCCCAAGCAGACAATCTTTATGAGTTTCTGTAGCAAAATAAAATAAAATAAAATCCCACTTCCCTGCAGTCAACCTGGTAATAAGCCTTTCCAAGCTAAGTAGGTTGGTTCTTGGATGACTGAGTTATGGTGCACAGTTGAGGACTTTCTAGTTTGATAAAATATAGCAGAATTTTGATCTTATCGGCATAATCTTTGAAAATTCTTGAGCCTAATGAAAATTGGAGAAGATTATAGGGGTAGAAAGGATTTATTGGAGGAAAATAGGTGAATTCTCAGCACAACTATCAAAGAAAAAAATACTAGATGTGTGTATGATCCAATTCAATAAAAATTAAGTTCCAACTATGTTCAAGGGGTTTAATTTACACAGCTTTAGCTGTGCAACATTACACAGCATAAAACACTGTTAGTAAGTTTTACTAACCCCAAACTTTTCATTTAAAAAAAAAAAAACAATTTTAGTTTCAGGAAAAAGTCTAATATAGCATTTGAGGGAGCTATCAGTGCCTTCTGAGACATTAGAATGGAGGAGACACAATGCTTGCCTTAAGGCCTTTACTGACTGTATTCATGGAACAAGCAACTTGTAAGAAAAAAATCCTACATCTTCTAAATTAATTTTATGCAATGAATTATTCATCGCATTCTCCCATTGAGACATGTCAAATCACTGACTTCTGCTCTGTTCTATGTAAAAATAATACACATAAACACATCTAGATGGAAACCCATATGTTAATTGAATGCTGGTGTCTAAAGGGACTTACCTGTAATAAAGGCGTCAACTGCAAACCCAGTGCTTGCTCATATAGCAAATTTAATTCTGCACAACTGGAAAAGGAGAGTTTGGAGGTATGGAGGTAATAATGCACATGCCGAAATGTGAATCCATCTCTGTCGATGAATAACCGTTGGCTGTCCGAGGGTGTCAAAGCAGATGCTTCTTTCCACAGGAGGGAGTCTGGGAACTGAGCGAGTTTGCTTCTAGGAACTGAAAAGTGCCAACCCCCTACATTAAAATGAAACAAATCCTCTGCTGATTCATGAGACATCCCAGGCTCCTCCTAAATGGAAAATGAAGAGATTTATGACCTGGAGCACTGGAATACATTACATTAATGCAAGCCTCTCTGGAGATCCTATCTATAAAGAAATGAGTTCATTGTTTGTTCTGCACTCTTTCAGTCCCATTGGTGGTTATTAATGTGGACCAAAGAACACTAAGCCATGAGCCCATTCAGTTAATAACCCTACCATTGAGAACATAAGTTCACTTAGTCATAATTCAATTTCCTATCTAACCCACTTTTTGCTTTATTAAACCTTGGACTGACGCAGCAAAGGAACGAGATGGAAAAGTAGGGCATCTACAAAGGCAAATGTTCAACTAAAAAAAACAATCGACCATTCATATAAAACAAGGTGAAAGAAGAAAAACCGTCGTTCCCAAGTCTCACCATCAAAACTAATTACTCAGACCTGTCACTTTTCTTCCAGGGGCTTAGGACATCTCTTAGCATGGGGAAACCAAGGGGAAACCAATCCATGGGAAACCAAGGGGAGTCCGGGGCTACTGCCACACACAGTATCTGTAGTGGCAAGAGTCTTGACCCTGAAGCGGGCAACCTGAGTCTGAATCCCGATTCTGACGTTTCCTGTAAGACCACAGGCAAATCTCCGCAGCTTTTTTTTTTTTTTTTTTTTTTTTTTTTCCCATGTGTAAAACGCATGGGTTGAGTCTTTACTGCGTCATCGCAGGGCTGTGAAGAAATCATGTCGCAAAACTGTTCTATTTCACAACTGAGCCATTTAAGGGCTCAGAGCCCTGGAGAGCAAGCTCAGATTTAAATGGCCGATAAGGGCCTTCTGCTTTGGGGGGGAAGCGCCTTCCATCTCTGAAATTTTGGTCAGACCTCGTCCAGAACAGCCTTAGGTTACGAGAAGACGTCCAAACACGGGGACTAAGATGGTTCACAAGGGAGATCTCAATTTTAGAAAAGAGAGTGTCCAAAGTGGAGACCGTTCCATCATCTGCCCCAGATATCAGGAACCATAACATGGACACTTTCCATCTTCTTCCCTTCCCCGCTCTGCAGTGAGGGGGCGGGGCCCAGGAGCAATGCCCCCCCCCCCACTCGAGGGGGCTGGGGTGTTCCTTATTGCTGCCCTCCTTCCCTCGAAGGGCGAGAGCACCACCAGAGGGTCCGGTGGGCGGGGCGCCCCCCTCCGGGCCTTCACCGTCAGCACCTCGCTGTTAGCTGCAATGGGGAAACTGAGGCCCGGGGGCGCGAGGCCACTCCTCCCACACACCCCGCCCCAGGGCACCCGGTCCTCATCCAGCCCCCCTCCCTTCGGGGGTCCTGCCGTCGCGGAGATGCTTCCCACCCAGAGGGTCGGGCCTTTCTCCACACGGATCTTCCAGTCACGGGGCGCCCCCCGCCAGGGCTGGCTCCATACCATGGTCGCGGCGGCCTCGGGGCGAGGGGCTGCCTACGACTAACGGTCCGCGAGAGCACGCGGAGCGGTGGGGGTTGGGGGGTTGGGTCGAATGGGGTGGCAGGTGAACAAGATCCGGGGAGGTGAGGGAGCGGAGCTAGGGGAGAGCGACGCGTGCCGGCCCGGGAGGGGGCGCTGAAGTGGCGGGGAGAATGTGTGAGATCAAAGGAGAGCAGCGCCGGCAGGTCCGGCAGGGGGCACGAGGTGATGGGGGAGGGGAACCTAGCGTGCAGCGCGTGCAGGTGTAGGAAGAGGCACGAGGTGATGGGGGAGGGGAACCTAAAGTGCTCAAGTCTGGGAGGGGGCACGAGGTGATGGGGGAGGGAGCCTGGTGGATGAGATTAAAGGAGAGCAGCACGTGGAGTTCACGGAGGGTGCTCGAGGTGATGAAGGTGCGATGTTAGGGGAGAGTAGCACGTGGCCCGGGAGGGTGTTCGAGGTGATGAGCTGGGGTGAGAGGATAGAGGAGAGCACGCAAGGGGGCGCCAGAAGCAGACAAGGTGTTAGAGGAGATCGACCAGTGGGGGTCTTTGCAGGGGCTTGAGATACGAGGAAAGTGGGGGGAAGATTAGAGGAGGAGCTCCAAGTGATGGGCTTGGGGGTGTGGGGGAAGGTCCAGATTGGATGCGGGGAGACCGAGGACGTGAGTGCTGAGACACAAAGGTGTAAGGTGAGGGATTGAGGGAAAGGGCGGCTCCTGAGAGTAGGGAGGGGAGCGGGGAGCGGAGCTCGAGGCACGGGGGTGGGCCTCGGGAGGGGGAGGGGGCACAGGAGTCCGGGCGTCGGGGCGGGGGGAGGGGCTAGGGGAGACCGCGCCGGTTTCCCGGCATCCCCCGAGGCTGTCTCCTCGGCCTCTACAGCCAGGCCGGGGCCAGGCTGGACCGCCCTGGGATGGCGGAGCAGTGGAGCCTGGACGAGGAAGTGCTCCGCCGCATGGGGGCGCTGACCCAGGAGGAGCCGGGTGCGGCCCGAGGAAGGGCGGGGCCGACGGGAGGTGGAGGGGGAGGCTCGGGTAGGAGAAAACGGCAGCCCCCGGGGGAGCAGCAGGCACGTAGGCGCGGTCCCTCATCAGCCTCCAATGTTTCCTTCTGGGGGTTCCTTTAAGGCCCAGGGACATGGCGGGAAGGACGCCGATTTTTCTAGCGACAGACGGAGGCTTGCTGCTGCTCCCCCACCTGGAGTGGGCATTGGGGTTTGAAGCTTGGGTTCTTCCCATTGAGCCAGGGCTGGCCTGCTAGCCCGAGCCGCCGCTTGGGGTGAGGCGTGAATTAAAGTGCTGACCAGTCCCGCCGACCGTGGGGCGGGCTCCTCTTAAACGTCATCGGTTTTCTTAATTTGCCAGACGCGGAGGGGGCGTTAATGGGGGGGAGAGGGGGATCGGAGATAGTGACCGCAGCACCTCTTTTTGGCGGGGAAAATACAAAGTTACTACTTGCTTGAGTTTCCACTGCTCCATTGAGTGTTGCTTTAGAAATGAGTTGTGCAAGGGATCCTGGGATCACAGAATTGTGCATCTTCTTCGTTTTTATAGATGAGGCTCAAATTATACAAATTATAATACGTAGCAGCTCAGAACTAATCCAGCTCTCTTGGATATCTGATAACAATTTAGAGATCCCGAATCACTTTACTGTTATTTCCCCTCCTTCGTCACCATCCTCCCTCCCCATTTTATAGGAATAACTTTCTTGCTTTTTTCTGAAAGATGACATTATTATTGGTGGAATTTTGTAATGCACTCCTAAAGTGTAGTCTGCTTTTTTAAAATAGTTGAAATCAATTAAGATTTTGTTTTTAGAATTTTTGAAAAATTGTACATGATCTTTTGATGTTGAACTTTTCAAATAGCCACTTCACTTTGGTGGGCTTCTCTCTTTGGGCTTTAGAGACTTGATTGGAAGGGAACTTAGAGATTATTTGGTTCAATCCAATTATTTTACAGATGGGAAAATGGAAGCCCAAGAGAAGAAATTATTTGCTAAAAGTTACATCTTAATCAAAAAAGCTGAAATTCGAACCCTCCAGCTCCAATTTAGTACCTTTTCCATTATAGCAACATTTCTCAAACTTTTTTGCTCTTGGGATCTCTCTATATACTTAAAAATTATTGGGGATTTCAAAGAGTTTTCTTTGTGTGAATTACCTTCTCAATAATTACCATATTTGAAATTAAAACTGATAAGATTAAAAAATTGTATTTTAAAATTACAATAACATATAACAAATGTTTGAAAGAGAATTTTTTCAAAACAAAAAAATTTAGAAGACATGCTGTTTTTGCATATTTTTCTTTTTTTTTAAACATTTTTGTATTATAGCTTTTTATTTACAAGATATATGCATGGGTAATTTTTCAGCATTGACAGTTGCAAATCCTTTTGTTCCAACTTTTTCTCTCCTTCCCCCCAATCCTTTCCCCCAGATGGCAGGTTGACCAATACATGTTAAATAAAGTATAAGTTAAATACAATATATGTATACATGTCCATACAGTTATTTTGCTGTACAAAAAGAGTCGGACTTTGAAATAGTGTACAATTAGCCTGTGATGGAAATCAAAAATACAGGAGGACAAAAATAGAGGGATTGGGAATTCTATGTAGTGGTTCATAGTCATCTCCCAGAGTTCTTTTGCTGGGTGTAGCTGGTTCAGTTCATTACTGCTCTATTGGAACTGATTTGGTTCATCTTATTGTTGAAGAGGGGCATGTCCATCAGAATTGATCATCATATAGGATTGTTGTTGAAGTATATAATGATCTTATGGTCCTTTTGCACAATTTTCTACGTATGTTTAATATCTGGCTAACAGAAGATAGCTAGTTTCTCCTTATCTATATCTACATTCAATATGTTGAATTATGTTGTTTTGAAGTATATAAAGCAAATCCAGCTTCACACAGATGTATAGTTGGAAAGCAGAAAACTATTTTAATAGTTAAATGATGTCTTAGTATTATTATAAAAATAATTTGACCTCACATGCACTTTGGCATTGTCTCAGGGATTCCCAGGGGTCCTCTTTCTACATTTTGATAATTGCTGCATTATTCCCAGCTTCCTTTCTTGAAGTTCTCAGGGAACACTCAAAACCATGGCTAAGAGCTGGGGGAGGAAGGAAGGTCCATTTTCACTAACTCAGCTATTCATCTGAACATTTACTGAGAAAGAATATAATACATTTGCTAATGATCTCTTTTCAGAATTGGTGGAGTCTCTTTCATTGCAGGGATCCTATGTAGGAAAAATTCATTCCATTGGTGAGACCTTCAAAAAATTTAAAAATCTCCGATCCTTAGATCTATCAAGAAATTTAATCTCTAGTCTACAGGTAAGTTCTATGTGATGAGAGATGACAGTAGACCATGCTGTAGAATTGCTTGAAAGACCTGGGGATGGTTAACCTTGAGAAAAAAAGGAAGGAAATAAGCATTTATAGAGCATCTATTATGTGCCACAGGTATTTTGCTAAGTAGGGGCTTTACTACAAATATTTTTTATGCCCTCACAACAGCTCTACAAGGTAGGTACTATTATCCATATTTTGACACTTGAGGAAACTGAGGCAAGCAGGTTAAATGACTTGCCCAGGGTCACTTTTTGAGGCCAAATTCAAATTTAGATCTTCCTGACTCCAGACGTAAGACTAATCTATACCTAATTTTCTCTGAAGGCACAAAAAACTTAAGGAGAGATATGGTTGTCTTCAAATATTTAAAGGACTGGCATATGGAAGAAGGTTTTGATGTATTGTGTCTAGGGCCAGAAATAAGAGCATTATCAGGAAGTTGCAGAGTAGCAGATTTTAATTTATTGTAGGTAAAAGCCTCCTAATTAATAGAGATGCCTAAAAGTACAATGAGCTGCTTCATGAAGCTGTGGATTCCTCATCATTGGAAGTATTCAAATAGAGGATGGATATCTGAAGATTCTGGAAAAAAAAAAGATTCTTGATCAGATTTGAAGTTAGAGCTCGAAAGACCTATGCAACTCTGAGATCTGATTTTATGATATTCTGTGGCAAATGAGGAAAATATAGCAAATATTGAGCATCAAATTTATTTTTAGAAGTGTTTTTGAGAGGAAATAAAGCATAGAGAATGCCTGCTAAAAGAAGAGAAGGCCTTTTCATTTTTGTCATTTAGATCTTGGATTTACTGGCATTTATTAATGTCTCTTCCTAATTAGGGGGGAAAGTACATTGAGGCCTACAGGTTCCCCCTAAAAGATGAATTTCTAGGGGGATTTGAAAAAGGTGACAGACTGGAAATCAAGAAAACATTCCAGACCTGGCAGTGTAGGAAAAAAGCCTGGGCATGAAAGCAAAAAGGAGCAGACCTGGACAGAGCAAAGGAAGTAAGGATTAACTAATAAACACAAGAGTTCTCTAAATACACACACATATAGAATTTCTGTTCTTTCCCTTTGTGTCCCAAATGCCACATAAAAGGTAACATTTGCCCCACATATTTCCAATGCAAAAAGCCTTTTCTCTGTACTTTTCCAGATACTCCCCAGATGAACTAAAGGTTTCAGATTGTCTTCTCATTTTAATATTTCAGGGCATATCTGCTTACCTAAACAAATCATAATTTTGATCAGAGGTCTAAATAATTTCCAGGCTGCATCCTTAGTACATCTCTCTGTTACCCCCTAAAACAAAGCTTACATAGGATCTAGTCAATCTGAAGCTTACCAGCTTAATTTTCTAACCTCCTGTTGGAGGATATCCAAGGAAACCTTCTGAAAAGAAAGACTAATTTTCTAGCAGGAATCTTGCTCCTTTGATGTCAGAAAACTGTTGGATTAGATTTCTCATTGTTCTTATTTACTTTGCAATCATGATACTTAATATTATTGTTCTGTATATATTCATCTCTTCAGTACCAAGAAGCACTTTACTTAATTGCTTTAGGGAAAACAAAATGATGTGATAATTGCAAATGCATCTTTAGGGAATACATGAACCATTAAGAGATAGATAAGTAGAAAGAAGATGGAAACTATTCACTTGACATTCACAACATAAGGAATTAAAAGTTACCTGAGATTGAGCATAAAACTTACCAAGTGATTGTAATACCCAAAAGATATTGAAAATAAACTCAGCAGTTGTGATTTTGGGATCATTCAATGTTAGTCAATAAAAAATGATTTTACTTCCAAAAAATACCTTTTTATAGTAAATTTATTATTTGAGGTCAAAGAGAAAAGGATATTACTAGTAAGGAAAATCAGGGAAAGTTTTAGGGCAGAAGACAGGATTTAAGATAAGTTTTACAGGAAGAATAGGAATAAAATAGATGAACAGGAGAGAGCAATTCTAGTTGTAGGGAATAGCATGAGCTAAGGCAGGGAGGCCGGTGAAAAACATCATTCTAGTTTGCTTGGATTTGAAACAAGTCTGAAAAGGTATATTAATACCCGATTGTAGAGGGCTTTTATATAGATCTTGAAAAATTGTACACAAATGGGGCAAAAATGCCTGATTTATTCAACAAACCTATATTAAGCACCTACCAAACCTGACACTCTAATAAAATAGCTATGAAAAATTGAAAGCAGCTACAGTCAATTGTCTACAGAGGAGAGAACTATTGCATTCAGAAGATATAGGTTCAAATTCCAATTCTGCCAAATACTACTTGGGTAACTTTGTTTTCTTAATTGTAAAATGGTATAGATGTTCTCCTACATTGAAATTCCACAGTTCTTATGATCTCCATTCTAGATAGATAGATATTAAAGCTACTCATGAGAATTGACCTAGAAGGTAGTAGTTCTATTTTCTAGGCTTGGCTCTGCTCTCTCCTAGATGCATAACTTTGGTTTTTAGAATTGATTTAACCTCTCTGTGCCTCAATTTCTCCATCTATAAAATGAAGAAGTTTAAACTGAGTGGTCTCTAAGGTCCCTTTCAACTTTGTGCTTCACACTGTATATTAAAGAGTTTACCAGCAGAAATAGTAGTAATGAGAAAGTGGCAGTGATAAGCCATGTCTAAAGAGTTATAGCTTCAGGAATAATGCCATTCTGATAAATGGCAGTAACAATTCTAAAAGGTAAAGGAACAACAATAGAGGAAAAAAATTTAGGTCCTGACTTAGGAAATTCATTTGTATCTTTTCATTTTAGTGAACTATTAAATTTATAAATGATAATAACCTTATAGCTATTAGCCCTGTAAATTAAAAGGATGACCCAGGTACTATTCATATTAGATGCAATGGAAGTTGAAAGATATTGAAGGCGTAACATAAGGACTGAATGACCATATTAGAGATGAAGGTTATTTTATATTATATGCTTTAAAATGCACAGTAATAATGTAGTAATAATTTTGTACCATTTTACCAGTATCACCACCACAAAAAAGAATTGAGATAATTGTAAAGATCAGTTGTGCTGCTTTCTTTTCTTCTTTTTCTATTTCTTTCTTTTAAAAATATTCTTTGTACTGTATGGTCCTAGGCAAGTCACTTAACCCCAATTGCCTCAGCAAAAAAAATTTTTTTTGTTATGTGGGATAGAGAAAGGATAGCAGAAAAAGCATGAACCAAGTGAATAAAACTTTATTTCAAAAGACAGGAGAATTTCAGCCCTGAAGTCAGGAGGACCTGAGTTCAAATCTGGTCTCAGACATTTAACACTTCCTGGCTGTGTGACTCTGGGGGCAAGTCACTTAACCCCATTTACCTCAGAAAAAAAAAAGGAGTTTGTGTGTATATATGTGTGTGTGTAAAAACTTTCCCAGTTTCCTAGGGTATACAGCCATATATCCATTAAGAATTTTTTTTAAATGTACCTTTACACTAAAAATGGAGTAGCAGTTAAAATTCAGGAATGTGGTTGGGACTAAATCATGGTAGAAGGTGTGCTAAAGGTAATTTGTTTCCCTTCCACAAGGCAGTGTTGGAATGGAAACATAGATATTGGGCATAACTGAAAAAGAGAAATTGACAGCCACCATTGGCAATTAGTTATCCCAATTTAAATGTCAGATTTTATAAATTGCTTTGAGTTTCTTGAAAGAAACAAAATCTGTACATGAATTATTATATGCTTAAAATCTTATAAGACTCTACCTGTAGCTTTTCAAGGAGAAAATAGTGTGAGAGAAAGAATGAGAAAGACTTGAGCTAAATAAGATGAAATAATCATGAAGATGATTTGGAGGGCTTTAGAATTGTGGAGAAGGCCAGAGACTGAGTTAGGAAGATTTGAGAATTTGAAAGCTAGAGGAGAACTCAATTTAAAGAAAAAAAAGGGGGAAAGTTCATTTTTAAAGAGAAGGATTCAGTGAAAAGGACCCATAAAGGAGCAGAAGGAAGAACAAAAGATGGGGCATAAGAAATGAACTGAAGAAGTAGGAGGAGAGAAAAAGGAGAAAGCAGTAAGAAAAGTTAAAGAAAAGACAAAAGACAAGAAATTGGTGAGAAAAGGAAAAAAAGTTTATGATAGAAGTCAAGATATTAAGGTTTACTAAAGAGTTGAGAGTGACAACTTGAATTAATAATCATCTAAACTTGAGGTGCTCATTGCTAATAACTAAGAAGGGCATGGTGAATTTTGCAGTGATTTGCATCAAGTACCCAAAATTTGTAATTTTTGCCACAGACATACTATTTACACTGCAAATGGTGCAAATCATGCTATTTTTACTATAAGGCAGAGCTCCTTTCTAGGAGAGAAAGTGATACCTCTCCACATCCCAGGTCATCTAGCTTAGTGAAACATTCCTTTAAAAGTAGAACAAGAAAAACAAGTAAACCTCCAGTGTAAAAACCAAGAAGGATCCAAAGAAGCAAAAATGAAGCCTGAACTGTGTCAGGAGATTGGAAGGTAAAAGAATGTTACAAAGAGGAGGAAGGGAAGGGAGGCCCATTGAACACTTGGAACTAAGAGAAAAATGAGGCTGTTTTTGAAGAGGGGTACATGGATACTCTGAAGAAGCACCATCTGCATGTCTTCAGGGGAATGAAATAGTAGATCCATCAGAACTCTGGTGAAAATTTATCCATTAAGGATTAAAAGAAAAGAGAGGAAAGTCATGGTGGTTGGCGTTTGCTCACCAAACTGCACTCCAGACTTCTTTGACCATGCCTTCATTCTCAAACCTCACTCCAGACTTAGAATTTATACACTGAAAATATCCTCCACTGTTGCTGCCCCTCCTTCTGGAGGGATGACGTGGATGCCTCCATTTATGAAGGGTACATAGGCCAGCCTAGTTGTCTTTCTTCCCAAGGTTGCACTTCAGTATTTCTGTTCTATTACTTTGTCTAGTCTTCCCCCTTTTTCACTTTCATCTTCCTTCCTTAATATAGTGGCTTCCTTTGTTGATGTGTTAAATTCTTGAGAGCAGGAATTGTTTTTCTTTATATTTGTAGCACTGTGCCTGGCCCATGGTAAGTATTTAATGAATACTTGTTGCTTGAATGAAGCCATTTGTCAACTTGATAATGGTAACAGAGAGGTCTATTGTCTTCCTGCCACGTGTATCTAAGCTGTGGCAGTGAATCTTCCAAAAGTTTTCTAAATGGATGATTAATACCAACTTCTGGTGATTTCACAAAGTACAAATGATACTGCCAGAAGGAATTTAGAAAGCATTCCCAAAGATTTGGAAGTATTAGGCAAGAACCTGAAGATCTTAGAAGCATAAACAAGGGTGTTTTCATCACTGCTACCCATCAAGGGCAAGGACGAGAAGAGAAAAATTTGGGAAATGAAGCTGTTTAAGAAGATGGTATTCTATGGGGCAGCTAGGTGGCACAGTGGATAGAGCACCACCCCTGAATTCAGGAGGGCCTAAGTTCAAATTTGATCTCAGACATAACACTTCCTAACTGTGTGACCCTGAGCAAGTCTCTTCACCCAACTTGCCTCAGCAAAAAAAAAAAAAAAAAGTTCTACTCAGTGCAACAGCAGCCCTTTCTTCTCCACAGTTGTCAGCTATGACTCCTGATTCCTCAGCAGTCACATTGAAAGGACCCACAGTTGGCATTGATCTTGGCACCACTTATTCCTGTGTGGGAATCTTCCAACATGGAAAAGTGGAGATCTTTGCTAATGAACAAGGAAATAGGACCACCCTCAGCTACGATGTCTTCATTGACACAGAACGATTAACCCATGATGTTGCAAAGAATCAAGTTGCAATGGACCCTACCAACACAGTTTTTGATGCCAAATGTCTGATTGGTCAAAGATTTGATGATGCAGTTGTATAGTCATATAGGAAGCATTAGCATTTTATGGCAGGCCTCCCTACAAAAGGGAGACCAAAAGTTTCTATCCCAAAGAAGTATCTTCTATGGTCTTTACAAAAATTAAAGAAATTTCTGAATCTTACCTTGGGAACAAAGTTATAAATGCTGTGGTCACAGTATCAGTCTATTTTAATGATTTCCAATGACAGACCACAAAAGATGCTGACACCATAGCTGGTCTCAATGTGTTCTAATCATCAATGAGCAACGGCTGTTGCCATTGCTAATGCCTTGGACAAAAAGAGGGAAATATGTTCATATTTGATCTTGGAAATGGTACTTCTGAGTTCCCGTTTTTACTATTGAAGTTGGTATTTTTGAGGTCAGGTCCATGCTGGGGACACCCACTTGGGTGGGAAGAACTTTTGACAATCGCATGGTCAACCATTCGTTTCACTGCTAAGTTCAAGTGAAAGCACAAAAAGGACATCAGTGAAAACAAGAGATCTGTTCGCTGTCTGTGCACTGCTTGTGAATGTGCAAAGTGTACCTTTTCTTCCAGGACCCTGACCAGTATTGAAATTGACTCCCTTTATGAAGATGTTGACTTCTATACATCAATCACTTGAGCCTATTTTGAAGAGCTGAATGGTGATCTCTTCCATAGCAGACTGGATCCTGTGGAAAAGGTCTTAAGAGATGGCAACCTACATAATTCACAGATTCATGACATCATCTTGGTAGGTAGGTCAACTCGCATCCCCAAAATCTAGAAGCTTCTGCAAGATTTCTTCCATGGCAAGGAACTCAACAAGAGCATCAATCCTGATGAGGCTGTTGCTTAGGGTGCACCTTCCAGGCTGCCATTTTGTCTGGAGATAAATCTAAAAATGTGCAGGACTTGCTGCTGCTGTTGGATGTTACTCCTCTTTTTCTTGGAATCAAAACTGCTGGAGGAGTTATGATAGTTTTGTTCAAGTATAATACCACCATCCCCATCAAGCAGACACAGACCTTTACAAAACAATTAATCTGATGACAAGTCTGGTATGCTTATCCAGATTTATGAAGATGAGAGAGCAATGACAAAAGATAACCTGCTTGGCAAGTTTGACCTAATAGGAATCTCCCCCAGCACCTAGAGATGTTCCTCAAATTAAAGTAACATTTGACATTGATGCAAATGGCATCCTCAATGTTTTTGCTATACATAAGAGCACAGGCAAGGAGAAAAAAAATCATCATCACCAATGACAAAGTTCATTTGATCAAAGATATTCAATGTATGGTCCAAGAGGCTGAGAAATACAAGGCAGAATCTTAATCTTTCAACATGAAGGCTACTGTGGAGGATGAAAAACTGCAGGGCAAAATTGGTGGTATAGACAAAAGATCCTTGACAAATAAGAACCAGACTGCTGAAAAGGAAGAATTTGAACATCAGCAAAAAGAATTGGAGAAAGGCTACAACCCTATCATTACTGTTATATCAGAGTTCAGGGGGTATGCCATGAGTTTTTATCCAGTGGGTTCCTAGGTGGTAAAGGAACTGGAGGTGATTCTGGACCCACCATTGAAGAGATTGATTAAATGCACCTGAAGAAAGAGCATTCCACACAGCCTTCCAAAAACTGAAGGATTCAAATTTGTAGCTGAGGCAGTAGCAGTTCAAAAGTAACATTTAAGCTACTATGTAAATGTGGGCATTCTGAATACTTGAATGTGTGCAGAGAGAGAAAAGTAAACAACATTGTACTTTATCGGTATTGTAATAAACAAGTGAAAATATAATTCTTGCCCTGTAGAATAAAATTGTTTAAAATTGGCACCATATGAAAAAGAAGATGGTATCTAAGAATGAAATTTGTTTTGTTTTGTGCTATAGCTTATGACAGGCACTCCATAGATGGAGTGGAGTCTTAGAATTGCCTTTGCCTGGTATCTTTTTATTTCTATTCAAAGCTTTTAACCTGAAAGAAAGCAAGAAACAATGAGTTAGATACCATACATAGCAGTAATATAGAAGAATGGATCTAGAAGTTCCCAGAAAACAAAATCCAAGAAAAAAGCAAGTGTTAAAAATCCACAACCTCAGGTATCTGCACATAAATGTGCAAAGTGCAGCTGACAGTCAAGAATTAGAAATCAGTCAACAAATATTTCAGCACATGTGACATTCTAGACACTGGGGATACAAAGGAAAAAATGAAATATTTTCTCCACTTTCAAGGAACTTTCATTTTATTGGGGGAAAACGACATGTAGACCTATATTGAGAAGCAAAATATATTCAAGTTAATATAAAGTAATTGGGAGAAGGGAGGCACTAGTAATTGAGCTATAAGAAAAATGTCAAATAATAAAAAAAAAATAGGAGGTGGAATTTGAATTGAACTCTGAAGGAAACTAGAGAATTAGGGAGACAGGGAAAGGAAGTATGTTCCAGGCCTGGAAAGCACATATATAAGCAAAACATGATAATTGATGATCAACAAAAGACAAAGATGCTTAATTATCATTTTGTTTCTGTTTTCTCTGCCTATGAGGATTATTTTTGGACTGGAAGGAACAGAATAAATATATCTAATTGGGAATTGATAGCTAAAATAAGTAAGGAAATAAGAGTTCCTGGTGAATTCGGATCATTTGGCTCAGATGATCTACATCCTTGGGTAATGGAAGAGTAGGCAAGATGATTGTGAAGAAACTGCCCAAGACCCTTGAAAATTTTTAGAGAATGAGAAAGGGAGATTGCATTTTAAAGAAGGACAAATGTGTTATGGTATCTAAAAGGGAAAGAGAATGAAATCTGTAGACCTTAGGTCAGGTAGCTTGATTTTACTATCTGGCAAAATCCTGAAACATTATTAAAGGGATAGTTAGTGGGCATCAGGAAAGTAACCAGCATTGAGTTCATTAAGAATAGGTCAGGTGAGACTAAAAGTTATTTCTTTTTTTTTTTGACAGGATTACTAAAGTAGATGAGAGCAATGCTGTAAATATAGTTTATGAAGATTAAGATTCTTTTTAATAATATTTTTTTCTTCCAAATAAATGCAAAGATAGTTTTCAACATTCACTTTTGCCAAGCCTTCTGTTCCAGATTTTTCTCCCTCTTCCCCTCCTATCTGCCCAAGACAGCAAGTAATCCAATATAGGTTTAATGTTTAATGTGCAGTTCTTCTAAAGATATTTCCACATTCATCATGCTGCACAAGAAAAATCAGATCAAAAGGAAAAAAACATGAAAAAAAATAAGTAAATAATAACAAAAGGTGAAAAGAGATCAAGATTCTTAACCTGGGGGCTACATATGTGTCCATAGAGAGATTTTAACAAATCTCTAAACTAAAATTTGGCATTTCCTTTAAGAAGTTAAAAAAAAAACATTATTTTAAGAAGTTCACACACTTGTGTCAACAAATTGCCAGTGAGATTCAGGACCAGAGAAAGGTCAAGAGCCTTTGATCTAGATTTTATTTAGCAAAGCATTTGATGAAGTATTTTATATTGTTCTTGTGGCAAAGATGAAGAGATTCAGGCTAGGCAATTAGAGTCAGAACTGATTCAATGAGGGGACCTAAAAGATCAATATAATCAGTTTAATAGCCCAGAAGGGGGTTCGTTACTGAGACATCCCAGTTTAATCAATGATTTAGATGAAGGCAGGGAAAGTGTACTTATCTAGTTTGCAGATGACACAAAACTAAATTACATATTGGATAACAGAATTCAAAAACATCTTTACAATTTGCATCAAATCAAATTAAACAAAATTTAATAAAAATTAAATGTAAATCCTTGCACATGACTTCAAAAAATCAACTTCACAAGTATGTGGCTGGACAAATTTACTTGGAAAAGATCTGAGGGTTTGAATGGAGGGCTTTTAATGAGTGTGGCAGATGTCTGTTATACTAGACGAGAACACATGAATTATAGGCTGCATTAAGAGGCCAGATAGGAGCTTCTTTGCTCTCTGCCTTTGCATGTCTAGTCAAGGTATAGCTGGAGTGTTGTATACAGTTCTAGATGCCTCATTTTAGGAAGAACACTGAGAAGTAAGCATCTAGAAGATGCTCCAGAAGATAAACTGTTTTAAGTTTATGCCATAGGAAGAAGCTGCTCATGTAAGACCTGGGAATGTTTAAGATGTTAAAAATTTAAGGGCAGTCTGTTGTTTGTATTTAGGTATTAAAAGGTTACTGCAAGATAAATATGTGAGACTTGTTCTGGTTGACTAGAGCAATAAATAGAAGTAGATAATTGAAGTGTCATCTAAGGGAAAACTCTCTACCTGTGACAGCTGTGCAAAAGTGGGATGGGCTGCCATATGAGGGAGGGGCTTCTACCCTGTCCTTAAAGGTCTTCAGGCTAAGGCTGGATGACCAATTGCTAGGCATGTTGGAGTCGTATTGTGTATTGGATTAGATGATCATGGACAGCTATTTCAATTCTGAAATCTGTGATCGTGACTTAGAACTAGGAAGAACCTTAGAGAACACCTTGCCCAAGCTCCTTGTTTTATAAAGGAGAAAACTGAGACCTAGATGAGTGATTTGTTTGAAACGAGGGCCTTTGATTCCAAATTTAGTGTTCTGCTACAGCCTCAAGTGGTTAGGACAGTTTAGCTCCTTCTGAAAGGCTGCTTTTTTTGCTTCATCATACAACTGAATGGCATTCTAGCCCTGCCCTCTACTATATGATATGTAGCAAGTATATTCCCACTTTTAGCTGTGGGACTGAGCTCTTCCAATAGGCATCTTTTAACAGTTTTTTTCCTTAATAGGGTATCGAATATTTATCTTCACTCCAAGATCTGAATTTATATTACAACAACATTCCTTCATTAGCAGAGGTGTCCCGCCTACAGGCTTTACCTTGTCTAAAAGAGCTAGATTTGAGACTCAATCCTGTTGTCAGGAAAGATACAGACTATAGACTCTTTGCTGTACATGTACTACAAAATCTGGAAAAGTTGGGTGAGAGCTTCCCCCTCCCACATCCCATCCTTTCAAAGACCTTGCTTAACAGCAAAGTTTATTGTTAATTTATTGCCTTTTACTATCTCAGAAACTGATTCAAGGTATAAAACTGTCAAGAGTGCATTATTTGTTGTATTTATATAGATCTTTTTTTGGCAGTATATGAGCTTTTTTTTTTTTTAGTGTTTTTAATGATAATCTTTCATTTTTATCTGTTACTTCATTTTAGTTCTCTCTAGTTTGGCCTTATTTGATTATTCAGAGAAAACCCCAACACATTTTTAAAAATGCTTCCAGGCTGATAAGGCCTCTGGGACTTTTAGAAATCAGTATCAAGAAAAAATATATCTCTTCCAATATTGTACATCCTTATCCTTTAATTGATGAGTTAATTATCTTGTCTTTTTGTGGGAAAGGAATTTTTGAATCAGTAACATGGGCAAAATAAACCTATTTGAGACAGTTCTTTCCAAACAGGGCCCACTATTTTCAACCCTTAGACTTGGCTCTTTGGACCTCTAGACATTAAGCGCATGTTTTAACTGAGGACAGAATACTTTAGCTATTCACCATCCAAACTTCCTTTCCTTAGATTTGGTTGCACTTGTGTACTAATTGTTGTTGCTATGATATTCTTAGCGTCTCTAAGAGTTTCTGCTAGTCCCAGTGACAACATAATAGCGCTATTCTGTCACCTGTCTCTGCCCACAGCACAAAAGAATATGAAATCTCTTCCTGGTATTCACTGTGTGAATTTGTTTTGATGTCATAGGAAACAATTAGTATGCTCAGACCATCTTTTTTGTCTTTAGATGACCGAGTAGTCCGGGACAGTGAGCGGAAAGCTGCCAAACTTCATTTTAGTCAACTGGGCAGCAATGAAAATTTCCTCTTTGATGTTGAAAATAAGAGGTAAGGAGTTTTATCTTATTTTATTTGGTTCTTGATTGTGCTTCCAATCAAAGTTCTTTACTTTCCAGCAGATATCACAATCCCGAAATCATGTTATTGGCATAAGTAGCTAAAGAGTGATCTCACATGAGTATCTGACCCCTCCATGTGAACATTACTGTCATCTTGAACATTTGTGTCCCATGTGTAATATATTGTCATGGAAAGAGTGATAGGCTTGAGTTTGAATCTAAGTTCTGGAACTTACTTGCTATATGACCTCCGTCCATCATCCATAAAATGGGGATAATATTTGCAAATTAACTGATTTGTGATGGAGAGAACTATCTGCATCCAGAAAGAATATTATGGGGACTGAATATGGATCACAACATAGTATTTTCCCCTTTTTATTGTTTGCTTGCTTGCTTTTTTCTCATTCTTTCCCTTTTTGATATGATTTTTCTTGTGCAATGTGATAAATGTGGAAATGTTTAGATGATTTGCACATATTTAACTTAGATTACCTGCTGTGGGAGAAAAATATGGAACACAAGGTTTTGCAAAGATTAGTGTTGAAAACTATCTTTGCATGTATTTTGGAAAATAAAAAGCTGTGTTAAAAATAAAAAATCATTGAAAAGTGGAAAAAATTTTGCATTAACCAGTAGAAACCTAATGAAACATTTCCTTTCTCTCAATAGGGAAAAAGTAGGTTTGGAAAGTTGCATATGCTTCTGTGAGGGAAAAACAAAACCCAGGATCATTTCATGGTATATTGATGGGCTAGAAATGTAGAAATGCTTCAATCATTTGGAGTCATAATAATGAATAAAAAGAAATAAAACTTTATAAGGACAAAGATGAATAGTCTCACTTCAATAACTGCCAACCAATATTTAGTATTGTTTAACAATTTTTTATGAGAAAATGACTAGTATAAAAACAAAAGATAACAACAAAAGAAAAAAACATTTGCCCTATCTCTTATATAGAGTTGTAAAAGCTCTTTGTAAATTTTTTAAAATGTTACATAAAGTGACTATTATTTTAGAATCAGTTTTGATAGTCTATCATCTCTATTATCTCCATGAAGAGAACATAATGGCCATATTTCTTTCTTCTCTTTCTTCTTAGTAATAATCTTTTTGTGGCTGTGAATCTGTGTAGCTGATAACTACTATTTAGTCAGGCAGGGATATAAGTAAACTTTTCTGTCTAGTTTGGTATTAAAGAAAAAAAAACAAAGGAAGAATTATTTCTCCATGAAGCAAATAACAAAGTACCAAAGTTGTGAAGTCTAAATGGTCCAATCAATCTTCTTTTTTTAGTTAATGTTGATATTCAAATAGGTCTTGTACATTTTGCATCCCAATATGAAGCCCAAGAACTCAATCTTTAGAGTGGCTTTAAAAAAATATTAGGAGACTATAAGGTCAGGATTCAAAATACAATTTTCTTTTCTCTCAGATATTTTTTTTTGGTAATAGGATATGCTTCTGCCAGGAAAACAGTGGTTTTTCGATCAAGTCTAGATCATCTAATGCCTAGGTTCCCATAGGAGTAAATAACCAAAAGAAATGGAACAGCTTGCTAGGTCAAATTCTTCTTTCTGTCTCTGTCTCTCCCCTTCCACACACACATATACTTTTGTCAAGGCAAACCTCTGTGCTGGCTTTTTCCAAAGGAAATTTTACATATATTTCACTAATCTGCTGAATCCTTACCACCTTGATCATTAAGTAAAATACAATTTATATTTCTTAGTAAATATATGACCCTACTACCCTCTCCCAACTGATATAAATTGCCATCTGAGAGAATTTAGAGTTAGACAATTTAAGCTTACTATCATATAACTTTAAAAATTATGTTTGACCAAACTTAGCAATTTTTTAAAGCAACGCTATAAAATGTTTTGACCATGAGATTAATTATGGATTAGGGAAAAATAATAAAGTGTCACAATTATAGCAAGTTTCTGTTTATCCTGTGTTGTACATGGCACAAAATGAAATAGAGATCATTGTAGATAATCAAATTAGTAATATGTCTAAAATGGACTTTTGGGGCCCAAATCATCTATTCCTTCATTCAGATTCATTTCAAATAACAAAAAAATTAATGAAATAGTTACCAAAGCTGTATTTTACTGTATATTATGAAAAGTTTGGGATTAGAAAATAGGAATTCTTATTTGAATGAGACTGTCTTTCTGACTGTAAAATGTAGAAGTTTTAGTACTTGAAGTGTTTATAAGCAGGTGACATCCAAAAAACTGTTATTTTCTTTTCATCCTGCTTCTTGTGGCAGTAAGATAATTATCTTAAAAGTTCTAAATTATTTAAAACAAGACAATACATTTTTACATTTGTATTTTCATACTCACCATTTTTCACTGATAATCCTGCCACTTTTCTAACACTTTTCGCTAAATGTTGTCATGTGAAACTATTTTTATAAGCTTTATTCCATCCCATAACTATTGTCATTAAAATGCAATTGATCTAACAATCCCAGTAGGGAAACTAACTGGACAGAGAATTCATATTGTCCAGATAATAATATGGAATTGATAATGGACAATTCATTTAGTTTTATTATACTGGAAAATATACCTTGGATAGGCATGATAGATGGTGATAAACTGGGCTCAGAATGAAATAATCAGAAAAGTCTAAATAGCTTTCTATCAATTAATAAGTTAACAAGCATTTAAAAGTACTTCTTAGATGCCAGTTACTATGCTAGGAACTGGGTTACTTGGGAAATTGAGGTACTTTTCAGTGATTCCATGCTGCTTGTTTGTTATCAAAGCTACACTCCCTCCTACTGCCTTTCTTTTAAAAAATTTCCCTATTATCTTGGTGATATTGTATGGCATTAGTTGTGTCATGTGGAATACAAGTCTTTGAAGTATACTAATTGTAAATGATGCAGAAGGCAGTGATCATATTTTTGTCCTAAGGTTATATAGCATATTGTCAACAATTGCTAGTGGTGCATAAGAAATGTCATAGACATTATTACCAAGGACATGTAAACCTCAAAGCAGGGAGTTGAATATAGAAGTAATGAGAGATAATTGATGGAATGGCTGCCATGTTCAAAGGTATCCATGAAATGGTAGAAGGCTGAAGGCTTTCAGCATTTGAGTAGATTCTCCACAGAGGATTTATGGTTTTGCACAAGTTGAGAAGATGTGAGGAAGGGCTGTAACACACCCTGGTAAGAGGGAATCCCTAGACTGATGAAATGAAGGATCCATTGAAATAGCAGAATAGTCACAATTCCCAGATTTCTGTTTGTTGACCAGATTCTAATGGCTTCACCCTATAACAAGTCCATAGACAAAAAACACTATTCATTGTTTTGGGCTTTTAAATATGCAGCTTTGTAATGGCATAATAAATCCCAAGAGAACAATTGTTGTCAGCTTTACTTCTCTGGGAAAAATTTTGCACTGCCAATTAAAAATTAAGAATAACTGAGCAGAAATGTATCAGTGAATAAAATGAATATCAAAAAGATTGTCAACCACATTTCTGGGAGGGGCCAACACATGACACATATACATATCAATCCTTTGCCTTGGGTATGTTTGCAAAGTTTTGTTCAGACAGCTAAACTCTCGAGGTTTTTTGGCTTGTGCATGTTCTAAGCATTTGTCAGTTTTCTACAAGTTGTGGACATTAAGTTCACTCCTCTCCTACTTCACTCTCTCCTGCTTTGTCTTGGGATTTGGGGCATTGCAATTTAAAAAAACATTCTGAATAACACATGCTTCTTTGTCTATTTCTGAAACCAGTAATTTTTATTTTTTAGAATTTGATAGGTTTGTTCCTGAAAAGTTTTATGTATTATATTTTTGTAAATAAAATCCCTTTGATGAATGTTTTTGTAAAATGATTTATCATCTTTTAAATTTATCTCTTTTGTGGATTCAGATTTTCATATCTGGGATTTATGTGAAGCGGGGAAACCTATGCATTATAAAAAATCACCTTCATTCCAATATCATAAATGATTACAAAACATTTATCATGAGGGAAAATATTATCCAGGTATAGGGTTATATTTAGAAATATTTTATTAATGGACTTAAGAAATATTCATAGTATACATAAAAATGTAACTGGAGGTAGGGTATTTTTCCCCCAAACCTTAGTGTCCCCAAATAGATAGTGCTCCTCCAAAACCCCAACCTGAGTACATGCTTGGCCAGATATTTAGTATTAATGCTAATATTAGGTTTCTAGCATTCCCCCATGCTTTTAAGTACAATTTCATGAAAAAGAAAATATTTTCTTTATTTCTTTAAACTGTTAGCTACACATTGTCTTTTCTTTGGATAGTATATCAGTTTTTAGACATCAACTCTTTTTCTTTCTGTAAATTGAGTGTTTGTTTATATTCTAACTATATACACTCTTTTAGGACCTTTGTCTCTATAACAGAACCATGGTGGAATGGAAAGAGGCTTGGAAACTTTGAGGTTTTGAACCTGATTCTGCTAATTATTTGTATTACATACCACATAGGATAACTGCCTGCTTCTTAACTTCCCTATTTCTGTCAAGGGTGGTACCTGGTCCTTCAGGTTTGCCATATTAGAGCCTTCCTCCACTCCTCATACTTCCACATTCTGCCAATCTAGACAGTTGCCAAGCCTTATTACTTTCACCTGTACAGCCTTTCTCCCATCCATCCATCCATCCATCCATTCCCCTCTTCTCCAGCTATTAGAACACCATTCTAGTTCATGCCCTCATCATCTCTTGTTGTTTCTACCTCCACAGCAAAGTTTTGTGTGTGGGTGTGTGTGTGTGTGCATAAAATATATTTTGACGGTAATCAGGGATTCCAAAAAGTTGAGATGTGGAAGGAGGGCATTCCAGATTTGGAAAATAGCCCGTGTCCAAGCATGGTGACAGAACATGAAGTGTAACAGTAAGAACATGGGTTTGGCCAGACTATAGAATTTCTGGGAAGGAGGGAGAAAGAATACAGTTATCCCTTTCATATCAAGGTGGGGAAAGTCCATGTAAAAAATTTTGACTCTCCCTTTGTACCAGAGAAGAAATCTGAATTATTAAAGATGAATATGTTGATATGATATAGTACTATATTTATTTTTTATGTATTTTTGAATTTCTAAATTTTTTCTGTGTCATCTGCTGACCTTTTAGTGCTATCTGCGGCTTCTGCAACCCTCCCCCCCCCGCCATTCTCATTTAATTTTCTATGTTGACTCACAATATATCAAAACTATGATAGGGAAAGTCTTGGTGGGAAAAGGATAACTGAAATGTGTCCAAAGTGGAGAGGCCAGGTAATGAAGTTTTAAAGGCCAAATAAATGTTTATGTTTGATCTTAGAAATCAATAGGGGTACTAGGTGGCGCCTTAGAGTGCCAAGCTATTTGACTGGTTAACCCTGTTTGCTTCTGTTTCCTCATCTGTTAAATGAACTAGAGAAGGCAATGGCAATCCACTTCAGTATCTTTGCCAAGAAAACTCCAAATGGGGTCATGAAAAGTTGTACGTATCTGAAAAATGGCTCAAAAACAACAAAGAGGTCAATAAACTTCTGGTCTATATAACATAGGTCTATATAAGAGGTAGTAAAGAGCCAGTGGAGTTTCTTGAGTAAGGAATATAACATAAGTGGATCTGGGTTTTTCAAAAACACTGGCAGCTGGGTGGAAGATAGATTAGAGAGGGGAGAAACTGATAAGAGTCAAAATTATAATAGTGGGAAGGGGAGGAGAGCAAAAAGACTATCTGTGAAAGATAAGCCCTGTAGGGAAATAGAAATATCTGATGACTGCATATGTGAAATGAGAGTGAGTTTTCAAAAGTTTGATCATCATGAATTCATATGTATTTTTGTTAGAAATTCTTTTTTACTTTAGAAACCTCTTTTGGATTTTTAAAGCATTGTAATATGGCAACTCTAGGGAGAAAACCTTGAAAAACTGTGTGATGGATGAAAGGTCACCAACAAAACTTGAAACAGATGTTGATAACCGGATTGAAACAGGTATGTTTCTCTCTGAAGTTAAAAAGTAATAAATCTTATTTAGTTTGAATAGGTTTGGAATTTAGTTTGAATAGAATTTCAATTCTCAGCCTGTAACATATTTTTAATATTTCTTGCTGCCTATTTGTCTAGGAAAGTGGCCATGAATTGAAGTCAGTGAAAATCTTATTGTATAGTTTTGATTTCAAGTTCATAATATTTTATGAATATTTAATGCAAGATAAACTATATTCTGATCTCCCCTTCTGCTTTTAGGTTGATATGTGGAAAAAAATTTAGTGCATATTCCAATCCTGGAAATTAGATTTCTATACATATTAAGACATATTATAATTGCATTTACTTGGCTGAGCTAAACTGCTGCTCTCAGAAATTTCCTCCATGAACTAATGAAGCATTCCAAAGTGCTCAAGCGATTGGGAAGTAATTGCTTTACTGGACAAAGTGCCATTTCTGGAAGCCCTGAGAAGCTTTAGTTGTTGACTGGGTTTTACTTCTTTTAAATGAATTCACATTGCTGCTTTGAAAGGTTTTCTTTCTGCTGAAAATCATATTTGTGCCAAATCCCTGGAGTAGGCTCACTGCAAGCACTATTGGTAATCAGACATGGCTAACAAAGTTATAAACTATTACTGCCATGTCATAGAGTTAACAGTATTGTCTGGAGAATGGTTCTTGTTAGTCTGGCTGTTTCTATAGAGTTTTATTTCCCCCTACACTGCATAAGAAAGCACTGTGATCCTGATTTATTTCGTGCTTTTCTTAAAGACTCACTTATTTTTATATCTGTTGCTAATCCTATCCTTTCTCCTAATGTTTTAGTGTACACACTTCATAGGAACTGGTTTTCAGATCTCTTCTCTCTCCATTCTTGTAACTTCAACTGTGATTTCTGTGTGAATGATAGCCAAATCTCCCAAGCCCTGATCTCTCCTGAACTTTAGTGCCATATTCCTAGTGGAATTTTCCCCTATTCCTGCTGCACAACTCCAGTTCAACATCCTGTCAGCACTTTGGTGTTCAATGTACATAAAATCCAATCAATTTTTTCCAATCAGCACTATAAGAAGTTTACCCTGAGATGACCTATTATTAAAAAAATTTTGCTGACTCTTTGTAATCACTTTCTACATTCTCATCAACAATCCTGTTCATTATAGAAACATAAATTTGATATAAATTAGAGCTGGAAGGGATCTTACTTAAGTAAGCACCATCTAGTACAACTCTCTTCCAAAAATGAGGGAGCACAGGGTGAGTTTAGTGACTTGCTTATGGTCACAGAGCTAAAAAGTGTTTGAACTACTAGAATCAAAGTTTTGTTCACTGGCCAGTTAATACTACTTAGAACTATTCGTTTCCCTTTTTTTGTTGTTATTGAAGACTCTGGATGTTTTTCCTCCTTTGACCTTGTGGTACCTCTCCCATGTTCTAGGATCTTTTAGGCATTCTTGGAAGTAATTCAGTGTTCAGAAATGCAGCTCAGCAGGTGATTGGGACCCTCAGTCATTCTCTTATTGTTCCTTTACTTGTCTTTGATTTCAAGCCCCCAGTAACCATTTTTGTTCTGTCACCTTCCTGTCTTCCCAAACAGAAGTCCCTCCTTAATGCTCCTCTTCCTCCCTCTGCATTTCCCCCAGGCTTCTTTTCCAATCCCCATTGCTCCTGGGAGGATTGGTATTTGGGAGGGAGATGAATACTGAAGCTTGGGAGTCTTCTGGAATTTTCTCTATACAAGGTCTCACTCTTGGTTTTTATCCCTAAACACATCTCATTATCTTCACAGTCTGACACTTGGCTGCTTTTCCAGGCTTATTTCACTCACTCCTTTTTACACATTCTGGGTTCCAGTCAAACTGATCTATTGGTTGTTTTCCAGACTTGGCATCATTACAGTGATCTTTCATCTGCACATCTGGACAGACGGCCCACCATGCCTAGAATGTACTTGCTTCTTTAAAGTTCTGCTCAATTCTACTAGCTACAGGAAATCTTTCTTGATCCCCTAGTTATCAATACTCTATCACTTCTCAATTAATCCAGTATAAACTTTTTGTCTGTTTACTTGAATTATGTAGAATGCAAGCCTTTTCAGGTCAGGGACTGTTCCTCAGTTTTGTTGTTGAATTCCCAGCACCTAGCATAGTACTTCACAAACAATAGGCAATTAATAAATACTTTGGAACTGGGTGAGAATATTGACCCGTTCTCTCACAAGGCTGTGAGGAAAGCACTTTGTAAACATTAAAACACTATGAAAATTAATGTTATTTACTGAGTATCTACTATCTATCACCTGGCAGGATAAGTTACCAGACACTGAGGTCCTTTCTCTGATTAAACCTAATTAAACTACCAAGCATTCCAACTCTACTGCAGAGAGCACAACTCTGTTGGACTGGCCACATTTTTCAAATGCCAAATGTACATTTGTCAAAAAATTATTTTATGAAGAACTCACACAGGGCAAGCACTCACAAGATGGTCAGAAAAAGCAATATAAGGACACTTTCAAGGTCTCTCTTAAGAATTTTAGAATCAGTTGTATGACATGGGAGACACCCAATATGGTGTACTCTCATCAGAGAAGATGCTGTGCTCTATGAACAAAGCAGAATTGAATTAGCCCAAAAGAAAAGTGAAATGTGCAAAATTAAAGAAGTTACCCCAAATGTTCAAAGGATCTATTTGTGTCCAACCTGAGGCAGAGCATTCCAAGCTAGTATTGGTCTAATCAGCCACAGTCAGACACACTGTAACTCAACTGCAGCCTCAGAGATGTCCTTGGGTTGCTGCCAGGCCCTTTCCTTCTCTTGTCACCTTTGAGAGTTTTTCTAATTGATCATTCCCGTCTCATCTTCCGTCTCTTTCTGTCTTCTGGTTTTTTCCCTCTAGCCTGTGAACATACTTAAGTCTTCTACATCCTTTAAAAAAGACAGACCACTTCATCTGAGCCTGCTGTCCTCTCAAGCTATTGTCCTTTCTCTTTCATCATTATTTATTTTTAGAAGTAGGCTATCTCTCTGCCTTCACTTACCCATTACCTACTTCCTTCTTAACTTCATGCAAACTGCCTTACCGCTTTTCTCCATTATAAAGTCTGAAAAGCAACCAAAGACCTCTATTGCTAAATACAAAGGCCCTGTCTTATTGGCCCTTGGCATTGTTGAGGCCAGCGGCCTCCTTTTCCTGGCCACTTTCTTGTACTGGGATGTCTATAATATTCTTCCAGATTCTGCTGCTAGTTACCTCCTGTTTCTTTGCATCCCTGATGCACAGTGCCCTGAACATAGTAGATAATTAATGTTATTTATATTGAACACCAAACCATTATGGGGAAAAAAAGCAGCAGAACAATATGCACAAGCTTGAGTCATTTGAATGACACAGATGTCAAGAGTGGTTGAGAAATTTAAATGGTTGGAAAAGGTCTCTAAGAGGTGGTGAGACTGGAGCTGGGTATTGGAAGGCTGACAGGCAGATCTTGGACAGAAAGGAGGGATGAACAAAGGATATAGGAGAAAGGAGTCCAGAAGGTCAAGGGCAAAGTTTTACAGATACCTAGAAGTAACATATAATAATTCTTGTAAGAAATGATTAGGAAATGAGAAATATTGACTGGAGTCAGGGTCTTGGGATGTCTCAAACACCAAGCTAAGGAGTGTGGAACAAGAGTTTGTAAAGATGATGAAAAGTTAACCAATGTTTTAGTGTAATCTCTTGAGTTTAAAAGGAATTTGGGTGGTTCTTATTTCCCCATTTCTAGATATTACCACATCAGCCATCTTAGAAAACAAAGAAAGATGCCCTACATGCTTACTCAGTAACTCATTCCCAAGTCTGACCTTTTTTATCAGAGAATTATTCCTTTATTATGAAATCTAAATGCCTTCTTCTATAGTTTGTATATTTTCCCTTGATATATATATATATATATATATATATATATATATATATATATATATATATATATATATATATATATATATGAAACACTATTTGTAAGTTTCTAAATACTTAGAATAACCAGTGGTTGCTGTCCTGCTTTTTTTCCCTTTATTTCTTTCCTTAGTGACAGTTTATATTGATAGACAGGACAAGGAAACAATTCATTTTTTTCTTTGGCTGTTTCCCTAATCTTGAACTAAAATGTCAGGCAACTGAAAGGTTTAGTTCTCCTCCCTATAAAAATAGATCTTGATTATTCTTAATGTTAGTGACCCAGGATTGTTAGGTGAATCAGGGTCATAGATATATACATACATACGTATATACATATATATATATGTATAATGTTATAGATTATTTCCATGTTTCTCACCTAACCACTATTTTGTGTCTGGAGGCCTCCTACTTGGCGGTCAAAATTTATAGTATATTTTCTTGGGAATGGTGCTTCTGAAGTGTGGTCAGTGCTTCACTGGGTGCCTTTCCTTTTAACACAGAATTAAGCAAAGGACTTTTTCTTCCTCTCCCCAACCGGGAAATAAAGGATTCACTAACAAGTGTTTCTTCAATCCAAGCCAGTGATCAAGATGATCCGAAGCTAGACACTTTCCCACTGGGGACCCAGGTAATGTGTTCACTTTCTTTCTGTTCTAATAAATCAATCACTGCAAACTCAAATATCAAATATCTCAAATATCTATGAAGGAGCTGAGAGAATTTGAATAAATGAATCATTTTTATCTGGTATTTATTTCTGAAAGCAGTTCATGTGAAACTGAGTCAGCATTGTGATGCAGCTGCCAAGAAAGATAACATGATCATAAACTACCATAATAGAAATCTGATATCCAAGACAAGAGAGGTGATTCTCCCACCAGTATGCTACCCTAGTCAGATCATTCTAAGGTTTAGCTCTGAGCACCACACTGGAAGGGGGATGTTGTTAAGTTGTACTGCAACCAGGACATTGGGGACTCAAAACCATGGCTTAAGAGGGACTCTGGGAAAAACTTGGGGTATATAATCTAGGAAAGGCATAATAGTGTTAAGTTGGGAGCATGTTAGTTTTCTTTATGTAGTTGTAGGACTATGATGTATACAGAATGATGCAAGAAGACACAAGAATCTGAGACTGATTTAGTATAAGAACTTCCCAATATTTAGAACTATCTCAAAGTGAAATACGTTGCTTTCTGAGATAGTTACTTCCTTAGAAGACTATAAGGCTGGCTGTAGAAGATACTTATAGAAAAATATTCCAACAGATTCCAACAGATGTTTCCAACTTTTAAGATTGATTCTATGATTCTTGTAGATGGAAAAGATAGTATCACATCTATTCATCTCAACCTTTCACCCACCTAACCTGGCACTAGAGCCACAAGCTTCATGAACATAACTAGTACTTTTGTAAGTTAGTTCTAAACCTCATCTCCCAATTCTTTTCAATTCCAATCTTCTGTGTCCTTATGGTAAAAAACTATTCTAGGTCTTTCTGTAATGGAGCAGAGAAATTAGGAGGATTCATCAACTCCTGATGAATCAAAATGGATTGTAATAATATTTTTTCTCAGTTTGGGGATGGCATCTCATTAGACTTAGAGCTGGACAAAACCTTAAAGATCATCTAGTTCAATTTATTTTTTAGATGAGGAAACAGAGGCTTGCCCACAATCACATGGGTAGCAGGTAGCAGGACTTAGATTCAAACCCAAGACCTTTGACTTGAAAGCCTAAGGTCCTTTCTACAATAACAAATGACTTTCTTAGTGGTGATGGATAGAAAAGCACATATTTGGTATCATCTCTGAGGAAATCTTTGAAGATTTTAATTGGAAACTCTGGGAAATGTCTTTAACTTTTGTTTTACCTTTGAATTGACTTTGTTTTAAGAAATTGACTTAAAGGACTTCAAAATTTTCACTTTAGAATTTAATTTCAATTTTGAAGTCAGAGTTAGAATTTGAATTAGAATTAAGGGAACAGGAAGGAATTAAATAGCATGTAATATTACTTCAAATTGATAAATAGATTATGTTAAGTTTATCCAACATTCATCCTTGAAAGGAAGCTGTGTGGTTTCAGATTCTCCCAAAAAGAAATAAGATATCCCAACCTTATCTTGCCTCACTTCAGTCTACCTCAGTAGATTTCAAGTCACTTTGGAAGATGATAAAATTTATGTACTTCCCCCCACACACACACCTTTTTTTTTTGTCAAGAGAAGCATTTCATGCCACATCTCTATGCTAAAGTATTCAAAGCAAAGAATATATGTTTTTCGCAGCTTTCTTAACACATTCTTACCTTTTCTAATACTTTTTAACTTATTAATACTTATTTGACTTTTGTCTTCACTGAAACAGTTCTTTGAATTTCTTGTAGACTTAAAACTGGACCTTTACTTAGATGTCTGTTTTTTTTTTCAAGAATTTCTTCTTTAACAAAGGGTACTTAACTAATATATGCACTTTATATTCTTTTGCTTTCTATATCCTTCCATGTCTCACATTTACCTTTTCAAATATTTTTCAGTTACAAGAGGTGGCAAGAAGGGAGCTACCGGGTGATGGTCACCAGGAAGATGGTAAATATTTTGCATTCAGAGTCCACAGGTTTCAGAAGAATTGGATGATGGTTCTCAATCCTAGATGCCTACATTGGAAATCCTTTTGTGGGGGATTCTTATTAGTACTTGGGGTAGTGACCTCTGTGGTTTCCTTCTTTAAGATAGAATATTTCTAATCTCTTTGGTTATGCTTAGATTTTTGTTATGTTCATTCAAAAATGTTATCTCTTATATGTAATAAATACATCATGTTTGAAACTAGGAAGACACAAAGATAAATAAGAAAAAATTCCCTTTTTTATTGAAATGTGCCATAATGTCATGACTTGCCTGTATTATTCTATGCTTAAAACTTATGAATAAGTACAAATACAATATCTACTTAATAATATTTGCCTCAAAGGATATACTCCCAGTGGTTTGAGTTCCATTAAAGTTGTTCCCACTTTGGTCCTAGCTTTTATTTCTAGAGGAGAGCCACAGTTCTCTTAGCAAAGAATTTCTCTAAGGCTGAGCAAATGGGATAATTCAAGCCTGGCCGTCTCACCAGAGATGAGAGAGTAGATATGATGATGATGTAGGAGGAATTCCACAATTTGGAATCAGAAGACCTGAGCCTGAATCTTGACTATCACACATTTTATGTGGGATTATGGGCAAATCACTTGATCTGTATGAGTATCAGTAGTCTCACCCATAAAATGAGGATAATACCATTGGTGCTATCCAAGGAAGTCCCTGATAAATCAAATAGAAGTTGGTTCCCATCTGGCCTATGGCAAATTCTTTTCACAGGCACTCAGCATGGTTTGATGGCACTATAGTGGAGGGACAAACACAACAAACTTGGGGTCAGAAGACTTGTGTGTGAGTTTTATTTCTGTCACTGAGTGAGTTACTGCTCTCTTCTCTGTCTCTATTTCCTTATCAGTAAAATGGAATAAAGAAATAAAGACTGGATAAGATAACCACTACATTCCTTTCCATCTATTAATATTCTATTATTATAATTCCTTTTGCTAAAAACCTCAGTTTCCTCATCTGTGAAATGAGAGTGGTCATTCTAGAGAATCCCTAAGGTCCCTTTCAGCTCTTAATCTTATGATCCTCTAATTTTTGAGTCCTTTGATTCGGTGTTCCCTTTCATCTAAATCTCCTTAATTTAACAGCCTTCTCTGCTAAGAGGAAATGTGCCCTGGTCACAGTGATAACTCCTCTGGTCCATGAGAAATTCTCATTCTTGTTTTTCTTTTCTTTGCCATGGTTGTGTTGTTAGAATTCAGATGCTACCCATCTCTCCAGTCTTCAGTTCGATCTCCAGACAAGATGGCTAAAGAAGCATACCGACTAACCTTTTCAGATGATAAATCTATAGGTTCTTCTCCAGAGAAAGAGTTGATATCAAAGACTGATGTTTATCAGCTTAGCCATGAAGCCTTATCAAGTAAACGCTTGGATGTGGGTGATTCAAGCCAGATCCATCCCTACCAATTACCTAAAGATATTAGTCTAGATAATTATAATAGTCACTATCCTCACTCCATAACCTCACATGGAAGTTATAGCAAGAAATCCCAGACTCATCATAGAAGCAAGAATTACCAAGACTATAGTACAAAATCTTTGAATGACACAAAGTCCCCTTCATCCTATTCCTGTGGAGATATAATGACTTCTTTGAGTGATTCAGATTCTACCACTGGAAGACTGCTGAAGCTTAGTTCAGGTAACAAACCTTTTGATTTGTGTAAGGGCCCTTTTCAAAGCAGGGAGAGTAGTGGTCTACATCAAGGAAATTTTGAGCATCTAGAACAGTGTATCTTGAGTTGTGATTCAGGGATCATCAGTGATCTATAGAATCTCTAGCTTAGAATGATTATGAATTGGTACATAATATGGTTAAAAAAAAGTAGTTTTCATTGTTGAAATTTGGGGTTCCAGACCATATAATTTTGTAATTCACCAATTAAAATCTAGTAGAAATAATGCCAGGAGCTTTCTGGTAATCCTAAACCTTCAAAGATATAACTGACAAGTTCTAGTTGGGTTTGTCAAGCTATATGTATGGGTGTATACACACACACACACACACACACACACACACACACACATACATTGGCTGAGGGTGAGGATCATCACCAACAAATTGTCCATATCAATAGACCCCAAGTTCAAGAAGCAGCTGATTGTTGAATAAGTGTTGGATCCTGCTCCTGAAAGTTTTCATTTTCTGGTATGTTCCTTCCACAGATCTATACAACACAAGCCATTTTAGCAATGAGTCATCTCTGTTGGCCAGCATTGAACAGCAGTTATCTGTGGGCCTTGCTGATTTAACACAAACACATGGTTCCTTTACAAGTAATGCTGCTATGGGAAATTCTCTACGGACATTTCTGTCTCAAGGGACTCAAGAAGACAGGGGACTTTTGGCAAAAAGGTCCATAAGCCCAACTAGACGGGGATTTAAGAGGAAGGACAATCTTCTTTCAAGCATGGTGCCAAATCATAGTCTTAAAGATGTTACCAACAATGAGGCAAGTGTTTGTTTGTGCTCTTAATAAAAACTCTTCATTAGGACCATGTTCCTTTTTATAGGGATAAATTCTTAAATAGTGTAACCAGAAACATACAGGTGACTTTGATATCAGAAGTTAAAAAGGAAAGGCCAAAGTTGGTGAATTTTCCTGTGATCTCTCTGTGTCTCATGTAATTCCTTCATCCCTATAGTGGAGTGAATTCTACTGATTCTTCCACTACAAATGTGAGTGAAAAAAACAGGAAACATGGTGCAGAAGCTACTCTGGGGCTAGACTTGTTAATGTAGTATAAAGGGGAGAACACTAGATTTGAAGTTATAGCTGAGTGGATTCAACTCTCAGTTTTGCTACTAACTTCCTCCTTGTGTTAATTTAGGCAAAGCACTTTTCTCTCCCATACTTGTTTCCTTTGACATAAAATGAAGGCATTGGATTGGAGTTTAATTAAGTCCCCATTGAATTGAGTCTTTTTGGCTCTAGTCTTGTTTATCTCCAGACTAATCTTTCTATGGTTGTGCCCTACCACTCCTTTTCTCAGAAGTCTTTAATGGGTAAAATATAAACTTTTTAGCTTTGTATTTAAGGCCTTGCAAGCCTAAGTCCCAACTTATTTTAAATCTATAGTTTATTTCACATTGCTTTCATTTTTTTGTTCCTTTAAAAGTGGAATTTGACATAGCCGAATTTAAAATATGCCTTCTCTACCTTTAAATGGGTTCAAATTCAGTCTCTGTCACTTATACCTCCGAGACCACCTTGGACAAGTCTGTCTCAGTTTCTTTATCTGTACAATGAGGGGCTTGACTGGATTCTACCTCTAACTCTATAATCCTCTGCACTTATGTATTTGTTCATGACACCCTCAGTGCCAGGTATGGCTGTTCCCTCTACCTCTGCCTTTCAGAACTCTTATCTTCCAGACCTAGGTCAGATGCCACTCTCCTTATAAATTGTCATTGATTCTTGCCAGCTGCTTTTTCTCCCTGTTCACATTTCCCTTGGAGCTTTTCTTGTCACTTCTTTGCATTCATCACTTTCTACTCTCCCTTGTGCTTAATCTGTTGATGAGTCATATTCTGCATGTAGATTGAGACTGGAACCTCTGTAAGGGCAGGCACTGGGTAATTTTCATCTTTTTTTCAGTAGTGCCAGGCACCCTTGATAAATATCTATTGAATAAATATGTAGGCCACTGTGATAGGCGCATACAAGAGATAAAAAGTGACATAAAAGGCAGCCAGGAGGCAGAGATGAGGAAGAGTATCCTAGATATGGGGGAGAGTCAGGAAAAAAAAAACCTGTGCATTAGAGAGTTTTGGAATATCTTGCATTTCAAGGACAATGTGGGGGGTAAGGTAAAAAAAAGACTGGAAAAGAAGAAAATAATGAAGAACTTTAAAAACTGAATGAAAAAAAATCATGTATGTGATCCTGTATGTGATAGCTTCCTATCCTAGGAAGCTACTGGAGGACTTATGTGGTCAGGCCTGTACTTTTATAGGTGAGTGGAGGATGGACACAGGTGACTACCCAGAAAACCATCACCCAGGTATAAAGTGAGCAGGACCTGTATCAGGGTAGTGGTAGTGTCAAAGGAAACACAGGGTGCTGTTTAGAAGATGATAGAAAGATAGAATTGGCAGAATCTGGCAACAAATTAAATGGAGAGTGAGAAGTTAAGTCTGAAATCTCAGCTGTGAACCTGGTACCTGGCAGCATGATGGTTTTCTCCCCAGTATTAGGGGGAATTAGAGAGAGAAGAGATACTAAAGGGAAAGATAATGAGTTCAGTTTTGGACATGTTGAGTTTAAGATGTTTACTGTTCATTTAATTTAAAATGTGCAATCAGCAATTGGAGATGCAAGACTGGAGATCTGATGCAAGGTTAGGACTGGACAGATAGAATTGAGATCAGTTGCAGAAAGCTGATGAAAGCACCCAGCTAAATAGGAAGAGAAGAGAAGATGACCTAGGACAGAACCCTGGAGAATATGTTTCAAGCAAGAGATCACTGGTAACTTTGGAGAGAGCAGATTTGGTGCACGATGAGATCAGAGACCAGATTATAGAGAATTAAAAACTGAAAGAAAGGAAATGGAGGCATTGGTATAGACAGCTTAATCAAGGAGCTGAGCCATGAAAGGTTGAGGGATTTCAATGAAAGGAGCTACAGGATGATAGATTGGGGGCTGGATTTTGTGAGAAAGGGAGAAACATGTCATCATGTGCTTTTGGGTTGTTTTTTTTTTTTCTTCCCATTTCCATTTCTGCTACTCCTGAATACTACGCCATTTGAATATAGAGTGTCACTAGCTCTCTGGAGCTCACCTCCTGAATTGCTTGGCTTCTGTTTTCCTTCTCTTCCAAAGGCCTTTCTCACTTTTTCTTCATTCTTAAACCTCTCCTATCACCACACATCTGAATTTGGTCCTCCAAGCTCCCTACTATCTCCACAGTCTCCAATGTTATGTCACACTGTTTTTCATCGGGTCTGTCTTTTCCCGTAATGTACTTTTCTTACATTTTTGTGCTCTTGACTTTGCTTGCACCTCAGTTTCTCATATCTTTGACCTTCTTCACATTCTTCAAGGCTGATTTTTAGTCCTATCTCCTCCAGTTTTCTCTTGAGTGCTCCATCCCACAGAAATTGCTCCCTATTTCTGAATCCCTTCTCATTGACACTGATTTTAGACTCAGTCACATACTGTTCTGTATCAGTTCAATTTTTCATATGTGTTTTGCCTTGACTTCCTATTGATTTTCTATTCCTATTACTATTTCTATAACTTCCATGCACTCCTCAAGAACAGGAACTGTAACTTCTATTTCCTTGTATCTCCTCAGTTCCTAGCATGGTGCACTTTCTATAGAAATGTTGCTCAAGGATTATTACTGAAATAATTAATAATGTCAGTTTTTCTTGTACCTATCACTCTAGGTATATATATATATATATATATATATAGTCTAGGTCACAGATGCAAAACAATGTGGAAGGCACAGGATATAGAAAGAGCCCTGGAATTAGGGGTGGGAGGGCTAGCTCTGACACTAAGTGGGTGACATTCTTTCCAAGTCAGTAACTTCTCAGGTTCTACTTCTTCCTTGCCCTGAGGATAATGATACTGACATTAACTTCCTAAGCATGGTTATCATAATAAAAGTGCTTTGTAAATTTCAATTGCTATAAATTGTAGTTTTTGTCTTATACAGTCATTGTTGTTCTCCTTAATTTTTTTTTTAGGTATAATAGGTTTAGAGCTTATGATCTATAGTTTAAAAAAGTATTATAGACTGAAAAATTTATGGGAGTGGTCAGCAGAATATTGAACTAAAAAAGTAGATTTTTTCCCCCTGAAAACTATCCAAAGATATCAGTATAGCAGATAGTGAATTTTATCTTTGCATCTCTCCTAGAACAGTTGATTCTTATATCTGAGTTATTGATAATGTAATATATTGGATCTTGACTTGAAAAATAAGGCCACAGATTCTGTGATGGTGCTTCTTTAGCCTCTGGATCTTTGCTGCCCTTTCTGAGTAAGAATGACATTGGTTGGTATGCTTTCTTCCTTTCTTGAGCCTCTCTCTAGTGACCTGGGCAGTTTGCATGGTTTGCAAGGAAACCATAGTCCCCCACCCATTGCCAGGACTTCCCATGTGGCCAGGGTGCTCCGGCAGCTGTTGGAACTAGTAGACAAGCACTGGAACGGCTCAGGGTCTCTGATTATCAACAAGAAGTTCCTGGGTGAGTGACCATTTCTCCTCTCAGTCCAAGAATGGCTCTACTCTGTCATCTGAGCCCTTCCCAATAGAATCTATATGCTCAGATACCACAGGCTCTCTTTTCCCCATTCCACTTCAGCAGAGGGTTTGAAAAACTCTAGGGGGATAAATGAACTACAAACCCAGTGTGGGTCATGGTGGAATATGGTAGCCTTCAAAGTCTACAGGATGCAGCTTCAGATGCTTTGAGGTAGGCCGAGGACTAGAGAGCTGATGGTGCTGCTTGACATAGCCTAGTAAGAGTGTATTAGGGACCTTATATTTCATTCTGGGTGTCATATCTTAGGAAATATGTTCCTTTCTGAAAGAAGCTAGAAGGGCAACCAGAGTGGTGAAAGGCCTCAGATGTCATGCTGCATTAATGGAGGATGGTTTAAGGGGAAACCCAGGTTGTTCAATTTAGAGAAGAGAAGACTTAGGAAGGGGGATGTGAGAACTGTCCTGTAGAAAAGGAATTGCATTCCTTTATTTCTAGAGATCAAAGCTGGGCTGAGTCGGTGAAGATTTCATCAAGGCAAATGTGCAGGCATCCTAAAAGCTTTGGTATAGTTTAATCCTGTAGAGGCCCGCTTTCTGACAAGGAGGGCTGTCCAAAAGAAGGAAGGATGTGCATTTCTTAGAAGGGTTGGGCTCCTCTTCACTTACTTAAAGAAAAGGTTGGATGACCAATGGTGGGTTAAATTATAGATAGAACTCTTGTTCATAGAATTCAAAAGTTGGGAGGGATGGGAGAGGGTACCCTGCTCAGTCTGTGCCTGATCTCCAGTGAAGAGGAGGAAAACTGTAAATTTCGGAGCATTCAATGAACTCAAATCTGTTTCAACCTAGAGAAAGCTGTTTTCACAATTTTTTAACCAGTCCTCTTCTGGAACACTATTGTTAACAAATCTCTGAGTTGATTTTTTATATGAATTTTACTAGATCATAGTGGTATAATAGAAACAAATGAATTAAAAATCAGAAAAAATTAGATGCAACACCAGCCCTACTATTTAATAGATAGTATGATGATGGATGGATGAATCATAAGAGCTATCTGGTGTAATGGAGAGAGTGCTTAAAGTACCAGTGTGAAAAACTCAGTTTCAAATCCTGCCTTACATGTGATAGCTGTATGATCCAATCAACATGTCCATGCCTCAGTCTTTTCATCTATAAAATGGCAATAATAATAGGACCTACTTTGCACTGTTGTTGTAGTAAATCAGATAACAGATAACTTTGAAGTTCTATATAAATGCTGGCCATTATTACTATAGTCATTGTTGTTACTATTACTACCACTCAGTTCTCTTTTTAGGGGAGAAAATAATGTCTGTACCATTTACCACACAGGTTGTTTTGGTATAAGTGCTTTGTAAACCTTAAAAAGGTATTATATAAATGTGAATTATTTATTTTACTTTCTGACTTTCTTCATCTATGTTATGCTGTAATATATTACATAATATATAATATACTACATCTACCGCATAGGATGATTGAAAAAATCAAATAATATATATGAAAGTACTTTGTAAAATCCAAGATGCCATGTAATTATCAGTTATTATTATTATCAGGATTTTCCTCAGATATCTAGATAGTGCATTCTTTCCTACTGATAGGGTTGTTATTCATAAAACAACATTATTTTTCATTCCTAATGCTTAGTTTATATAGGAAATCATCAAGTTTACAAAATGGAGAAAGTTGATTATGGGAGTCAAAAGATAATTTGCATAAATGTATTACAGCATTATGCAGATGTTAACTAGTATACTTGTTAGCTATTCTCAGGACCTTTAAAAAAGTACAAAGAACAAGTAATATCCTGTTCCCAATAGTACCATAAATCTGGGATATCTTACAAAACACTATAGTTTGTGAAAAATAGAAGCGCTAGAACATTCTTCAAAGAGTTTTTTTGTTCCTGTTAGTTGGAAAAAGGAGACAATTTATTATTTACCAATATCCCACTAAGACTTGTTGAAATCATGGGATTAAGTCTTTAAAGAGGAATATGTATTTGATGATTTTATAAAACAAATTGTAAGTCAGTGCTGCTGCTGCTTGTAGACCTTAATCTTTCTTCCCTACTCAATTTTCTGTAGGTCCTGCCCGAGATATGCTTCTGAGTTTGGTGGTTCCCAATCCTTCTCCACAGTGGACCCGCTCACTGCCTGAAGAAAGCCTGAAAGCCTCACGAAGAAGAGACCTTGAATTAAAGGATGTAGGGCAGTTCCCTGGTATCCCGAATGATCTGGTATACTTCCCATCTCTCTTTTGGGCCTTGGTAGTGAAGGCTATAGTATAGAACATGGAACAGCTTTATAACCAAAGAGAAAAGTCAGACCAAATTTCTGATACTAACCTTTCCCAAAGCTACCTGGTAGATAAGGTACATTTGACTTTGGGACTTGTTTAAAAGCACAACAACCCTGAAGCAGGGCAGAAAAATCCTCCAGTGGACAAAGTGAGATGCTGTTCAGAAGAGGTTGATGTCTGATGAGAAGAGGAAGATCTTCTCTAAATTGTTTCTCCTTCTGTTGGATCCAGGAATCCTGATGGAAGTTATTAAGGCCTTAAGCTCTCATCTGTAGGTTTGGTTAAGAACCATTTCTAACTCTTCCTAGGGTTTTCTCCATTGAGAATTCTATCATGTCAAGGAAAATTCAGTCGTCATAGGGTTTTTTTAAGGGTTTTAACTGTAAAAACTTCAGAGAAGTGCTTCAGATTATCATGTTTCCAGACAAAGGAAGGAAATGGAAACTCATTTGTTCTTTGCCAGCTCTTGCCTATAACCAGAAATGGTCAAGCAAGAAACTGAATAACTATTTGTCAAGGATGTTGTAAAGGACAGTGGTAACTCTTTGTTTCTGTTTTTGTTTTTTAACCTAAGGAAGCATTAAAGCAGAAGATGGTCAGGGTACTGGAGGAAAATCTCTTTTTGTCTGAAAAAGTACAGCTGTTGGAGGAAAATGCTTCCAATTCTGGTGTGGGTGGGCACCAGTCTCACAGTTATGGTAAGTCCATCCATATGTTTATACAGATTCAGATGTATATGTCTAGAAGCCTCTCCCCCTCCCCAGCTACTTTAACTCTTAATAAGCCCTAGCATTTAGGAGTCAAAGCAAGCATTGTCTTCCCCTACCACCATACACATTTTATTTCTTAGAGAATTCATCAACTAGTATTTTTCATAGAGCTTTTCATTTATCTTAATCCGGAAGGCCCAGTACCTTCTCTGTGTAAGGTCCTTTGATTTCAGGAGACAGTTACTTTTTTCTTTTCTTATCTTTTTTTATTCTATTTTTTGCTGAGGCAATTGGGGTTAAGTGACTTTCCCAGAATCACACAGCCAGGAAGTGCTAAGTGTCTGAGGTCAAATTTGAACTCAGGTCCATCTGACTTCAAGGTTGGTGCTATCCACTCCACCAACTAACCCAACAGTTACTTTTTCAAAGGTAATCTTGGAACTACATAATCACAAAATCAATATAATATAGGGACTCAGGGTCCTGCTTATTTGTCATGAAAATGAAAAGGTTCTACCTAACATTCACATTTTGTCACTCATCTACTTTGGGGCCAGATAGAGTGTGTCTCAACTAAAATATTGACCCCTTCTAAACTGATGCCTTATAATTTTTTTTCATATCTGTGTTGGTAAGCAGCAGAAAAATACTAAGATAGACTAACTCTAGGATGTTAGCAGTGAGTACATGGGCCACAGAACTGAATGGTAGGTGGCCAGAGACCTACTTACCCCTATGAATGAAAAGGAAGGACAGGTGAGAGAGAACAGTTCCTTTCTGGCTTTCTAAGATCTATCATCTTAGTTAAAGGAAAAGCAAGTACTCATTTGTCATTTTTGGTGGAATGCTGCTAACCTAGAAATATTATGTCCCTTATAGATGAATTACTTCGTAAAAATCAACAGCTGAATTTACAGGTGGCTTGTCTAAATCAGGAACTTAACCAGCTGAAGAAAGTAGAGGAGACAGTGCACCTTCTTCAGGAAAGTCAAAGGTAAAGGAGGGCTCCATGTCTTCTGAAGGGAGAGGGAGGAAGACCTTTTACTGTCTTTTAGTGAAACAGCACAGTATATTGTAAAGAACACGCCTACACTAGAGCACACTAAAGGCAGGAACTGAGTCTTTGTCCATCTATAGATCTCTAGCATCTAGCATCACAAGCTTTTCAACCTAGAAGAAGGTGCTTAGTTGAAAGAATAAATGAGGATATCCTAAGATCATTGTCATATTTCAAAATAAGTTCTCGTGATTATGATTTACAAAATAACTTTGGTGAGAATGTAAAGGGTAACAGCTGTGTGGCAGCACACTATAAGGTCTTTCTTGCACCCTCTCTTACAAATATTAATAAATATTTCACCTGTCTGAAGTTCTTTCTAGTCTTATCTGAATTATCTTATCTGAATGAAGAAAAATTTATCAGTACTTAATCAGATTTGTAGGAAGAAAAATGTCCTGCACCAAATCTTTTCCCCTACCCTTACCAAAGGGTAAGGGAACAAATATTAAGTACCCTCTATGTGCCAGGTTACTGAGTTAAGTACTTTACAAATATTATCTCAACCATAATGCAATAAAAACTATATTCAATAAAAAGCCTTGGCAGTGTAGACTAAAAATTAATTGGAAACTAAATAATCTAATTCTAAAGAATGAGTGGATCAAAGAACTAATTATAGAAACAGTTATTTTGTTAAAGATAAATAACAACAATGAGACAACATACCAACATAGGGGAAAATTTATATCTCTAAACACATCAGTGAAAAAGAAAAAGAACAAATTAATGAATTGGGCAATTAAAAAAACCAGGAAAAGAACAAATTAAAACTCGTCAAATATCAAAATGGAAAATCAAAATATCAAAGGAAAGATTAATAAAATTGAAAGTTCTAAAAAGTCATTGAATTAATAAAGGAGATGATTTTATTTTTAAAAATCAATAAAATAAACCATGGGTTAAATTGATTAAGAAAAAGAAAGAGGAAAACACAGTTATAGTATCTAAAATGAAAGAGATGAATATACCATTAGTGAAATTGAAAAAGATTATATCAAAACATTTATTAGGAACTACCCCAATTACATGTCAGTAAATATGATAATGTGAGTTAAATTGATGAATATTTTAAAAAATATAAATTACTCATTAATAGAAGAGGGAATAGAATACTTAAGTAAATCCTATCATAGAAAAAAAATTAAACTATAAGTGAAAAAATCTCCAACACCAGATGGATTTATAAGTGAATTCTATAAAACATTTAAAAACAATTTCAATACTATATAAGCTATTTGGGAAAACAGGTAAAGAAAGAGTCCTATCAAATTCTTTCTGTGATATAAATAACAGATTTGATACCTAAACCAGGAAGAACAAAAACAGGGAAAGAAAACTATAAATCAATTTCCATATTGAATATTGATAGAAAAATTCTAAAATAAAATACAAGGAGATTATAGAAATATATTAGAAAGATCATATACTATGACCAGGTGGGATTTTTCTCAGGAATAAAGAACTGATTATTGATCATATCAATAATAAAATCAATAAAAATCATATGATTATCTCAATAGATAATAGAAATATGTATAATAGAATAGAAAAGTCTTTTGGCAAAACACAATACTAATTGCTATTAAAATCACTAGAAAGCATAGGAATAAATGGAGCTTTCCTTAAAATGATAGTGTCTACCTAAAATCAAGAGTAAGCATTATCAATAGTGGGAATAAACTTGAAGCCTTCCCAATAAGATCAGTAGTGAAGCAAGGAAGTCCATTATTATCTGTTATTCAGGTAATTGTGCTGGAAATGCTAGCTGTAGCAATAAGACAAAGAAAAAGAAATCAAAGGAATAAGAATAGACATATTGAGGAAACAATATTATCACTCTGCAGATAATATTATGGTATACTTAGAAAATCAACTAAAAAAACTAGTTAAAACAATTAAGTTTAGCAAAGTTGCAGCTACTCCAAAAAGTAATGTTAAATGGCTCTCTGCCCAGAGAAAATTTATAAAAGAACAAAGTTGCAGGATATAAAATAAATCCATATAAATCATTAGCATTTTTATATATTGTCAATAACATGCAGGAGAAAGATATAAAGAAATTCCATTTAAACCAACTGCAGAAAACTGAGTCTGTCTACCAAGGCATACTGAGGAACTATACGAACAAAATTACAAAATACTCTTCACACATATGAAGACATAAAACAACCAGAGAAATCATGAGTAGGTTGAGCCAATATAAATGACATTTCTACCTAAATTAATTTATTCAAATAATTATTTTATGGAACTAAAAAAAAGCTCACATATGGGAAAAAAACTCACAAAATTCATCTGGTTGAACAAAAGATCAAGAATATCAAGGGAATTGATGAATAAAATGTAAAAGAAAGAAGCCTGATAGTACCAGATTTCAAGTTATGATACAAAGTGATAATCATTAAAAGAATCTGGCACTACAGAAACTGGAAACTGAGTGGATGCCCATCAATTGAAGAATGGCTGAATAAATTGTGGTATATGAATATTATGGAATATTATTGTTCTGTAAGAAATGACCAACAGGATGATTTCAAAAAGGCCTGGAGAGACTTACACAAGCTGATGCTGAGTGAAATGAGCAGGGCCAGGAGATCATTATATACTTCAACAATAATACTATATGATGACCAATTCTGATGGACCTGGCCATCCTCAGCAATGAGATCAATCAAATCAATGCCAATGGAGCAGTAATGAACTGAACCAGCCATGCCCAGCAAAAGAATTCTGGGAGATGACTGAAAACCATTTCATTAAATTCCCAATCCCTATATTTTTGCCCACCTGCATTTTGGATTTTCTTCACAGGCTAATTGTACAATATTTCAGAGTCCGATTCTTTTTGTACAGCAAAATAACGGTTTGGTCATGTATGCTTATTGTGTATCTAATTTATATTTTAATATATTTAACATCTACTGGTCATCCTGCCATCTGGGGGAGGGGGTGGGGAGAAGGAGGGGAAAAATTGGAACAAGAGGGCAATTGTTAATGCTGTAAAGTCACCCATACATATAATCTGTAAATAAAAGGCTATTAAATTAAAAAAAAAAAAGAAGAATCTGGCACTAGCCAAGAAACAGAGTGGTGGATCAGTGGAATAGATTAAGTACATAATACATAGTAGTAAATGATAAATTCAAAGATCCACATTTGTGAGGCAAGAACTCACTATTTGACAAAAATTACTGGAAAAACTGAAAATTGGTGTGGCAGGAACTAGATATAAAACAATATCTCACATTTTACAACAAGATAAGGTCAAAATAATTATGTGATTTACACAGAAAGGATGGTATAAGCTAATTAAAAGACCATAGAAAATCTTACCTGTCAGATCTATGGGTAAAGGATTAGAAGAAAAGTAGAAAATGGGGGAAAATTTATAGCAACTTACTCTTATTCTTCAAATATATAATGTTTATATTCAAATATCAACAATAAGAATCTTGGAGGATTCTGGGAAGATGGGGAGCAGGTTGGTAAATTTCAAGTTTTCCCTTACAAATAGAACAAATTTCTGCTTAACATAGGTGAAAAATCAAGTAGACTTGGGGCAGAACAGGGATCTTGCTGGGACAACTGAAGAAAATTGGGAGAAAGACCCTGAGCTGGGAATTAATCCAAGAGAAGTGCAAACACCTCCAGGCTAGCTCTGCAGAAATATCAAATGGGGAGGCCAGGAGGCTAAGCAGGGCTTGGTTGTAGCCTCAGCAGGAACCACAGAAATTTTCACCTCCTGGACAGTGTGAAGTTGGGATCTCAGTGTGGGAAGACTGGGTGAACCTTGGCTGATTGGAAACCCAGGCCCAGCTGTGCTACAGGGACTCAGTCCTGGGTAAGAAGAAGCCATCACACCTGTGAGTGCAGAAGCAGGGGGGCAGAAATGCTGCTGGCTGTGGGCACTTGTGGGAGGGTGGAGCTCTTGGTTTGAGGTTCCCAATCAGGGGAGAGATGAAAGAAATCAAAGGTACCAACCCTCCACCCCAGGATTAGAGGTGCTTATTAGCCCTTATTTAAAAAACGAACTGGCAAAGAAGAAAGAACCCCACCATAGAAACTTACTATGGGAACAAGGAAGACCGAGGAGTTCATCTTCAGAGGAATACACTGAATGAAGTTAAAAAAAAAAAAAAAAAAAAAAAAAAGCTTCTACCCCAAAGAGTAATGTGAAATGGCTTCCTGCTTAGAGAGAATTTATAGAACTCAAAAAAGAATTTTAAAATCAAATGAGAGTCATAGAGGGAAAAAAAATAAAAACCATCCAAAACTATTAATCCTAAGGGAAACATACTGCAAACTGTTGGACAAAAACAATTCAAATATCAAGGAGCAACAATCAGGATCAAGATCTGGCAACTTCTACAGTAAAGGATTGGAGGGCCTACAATACCATATTTCAGAAGGCATTGGAGGTTACAACCAACTTCTGAGGTTACAGCCAAGAATTAACCACCCAGAGAGACTCAGCATCTTTTGGGAGAGGTGATGGAGCTTCAATAAAGTAAGAGATTTTCAATCATTTTTATTGAAAAAGCAAAACTAAATCGAAAACTTTAATCCTAAATCACAGATCACAGTACTCAAGAGAAGGGGGAAAAATATATATATAATATTTAAAGGTTAAGCTGGTTACATCCCTAGATAGGAAAACTATATGTGTAACTCTTGAGAACTGTATCTGTCAAGTGGGGCAGACTTGGGGGGTGGGAGTTCCATTATATGGACTGAGGGTATGGTTGTGAATGGACTCTGATGTGATGACATCAAAGAAAAAGATATTAAGGGATGGAAGACTGACATAAAATAGGACAGTTCAAAAGAAAGAGTTAAGAAAAAAAAGTTTAAAAAAATAATTATATTCTACAAATGAGATGCAGAGGAAGAATAGACAGATATTAGAGAGGGGAAGAGGGCTCATAGTTCTGAAAACCTCCTCACATTGGGAATGGGTTAAATAGCACTCTCCAAAATCTATAAAGAAATAATGGGTGGACAGGAAAGCAGAGGGTGAGGGAAGAAGACAAGAGAAGGATCTGTGGGTAGGGGGAGGTTAAGTAATAGCAAGTAATAAGTTATAGCAAGGATATACAGATAGTTTTCAGAAGAAGAAATCAAAGTTATCAATAGTCACATAAAAATGCTCTAAATCACTGCTGAGTAGAGAAATACAAATTAAAACAACTCTGAGGTACCATCTCATACCTATCAGAAATGCCAAGTGCTGGAGGGGATGTGAAAAAATAGGGACACCAATACACTATTAATGAAGTTGTGAACTTGTCTAACCAAATTGGAGAACAATTCAAACTCTCCCCAAAGGGGAGATACAAGAAAAAAGAAAAAAGGAAAATATATGTACAAATATATTTGTAGTGGCAAAGATTGGGAATTGAGGGGATAACAACTGAACAAGTTGTGGCATATGATAGTGATGGAATACTGTTATGCTCTAAGAAATTACAAGCAAGATGGCTTCAGCAAAACCCAAAGACTTTTGTGAACCAATGCAAAATGAAGTGAGCCCAAGAAAACACTATACACAGTAAAAGCAATATTGTAATAATTATCATCTGTGAAAGCCTTAGCCATTCTAATCGGGAAAATGATGTAAGACAATGCTAAATGTTGTCTACCTCCAGAAAGAGAACAGGCAAACTGGATGTAGATGAAGTGTCATTTTTCACTTTAATTTTCTTGGGTTTTTTTGTAATGTGACTAATATGGAAATATATTTTGGATGGATTAATATGTATAATTGGTAACATATTGCTTACTTTATCAATGGGCTGGGGAGAAAATAAGGAATGGAGAGAATTTGGAACTCAAATTTTTTAAAAAAATAAATAATAAAAAATTTTAAAAACATAAGTATTATCTCACTTGATCCTTATGACAACTCTGTGAGGTAGGTGCTGTCTGGCAGTTGAAGAAATCAAATCAGACAGAGATTAAGTGACTTGCCCAGGATCTCACAGCTAGGAAATGTCTCAGGCCACATGTGAACTTAGGCCTCTTCTGAATTCAAATGTAACACTCTATTCACAATCTACCCTAGCTATTTCTAAACTATTTTCTTTGTTTTTAAATTCAATATTTTACTTTTTCCCCAATTACATGTAAAAACAATTTTTAACATTGGTTTTCTAAAATGTTTGAGTTCCAGATTTTCTCCCTTCCTCCTTCCTTCCTCCTTTCATTGAGAAAAAGCAATTCTATGTAGATTATAAGTATACAGTTATGCAAAACATATATCCATGTAAACTAACTACTCTCTAAAAAGAAACTAAATTCAAGTTGAAAGAGAAATTCTGTTCTCCCAAAAGACAAAAATTATGTCAGGGACATGAGAAGGCCAGGGAAATCTTGGCTAATCCACTTTCAAGCAGACCTCTCTTTCCCCATTCTTTGATAGAATTAAGGTGATGATCATACAAAAAGGAAGAGTCTTTGATTAATTAGTTTTTAATAGGGTTCTCTCTCACATTTACCTTGACCAGGAAGAAAAGAGAATTCTTAGAAGTAGTGATTAAAGAAGGTTTGAATGATAGAAGGAAATTATTCCCCAAAGTATGTCAATTCTCTGAATATCTATTGTTCTGTTTGATGTATAAAAATATTACTTGAATTTTGTTATTATATTTTTATCTGACTGTAGAATTTTGCCTGTTATTTGGGAATATTGCTATCATAATTTAAAAGTGGATTGGTCAGAGTTCTTCAAAGGCAAGATTTCTGCAGAGATGTTAAGAATTAGAATAATTTAATTAATAAATATGTTTATCAGACTTAGGTTTTAAATGCAGAATAAAGATTTTTTTTCTTTGACATGTTAGAACTACACTCCCAAGACTCCAAAACTTAATCTTGTATTTCCTATTAATGGGAAATCTGCAAACTCAGAGCTACATTCCAGTTCTGGTTGGATTTTAATGGGCCAGGTGAGAGTACCATAAAAATTATCAGGACATTTCCTCATCATATTTCACTGGCATGAATTCTAGGGGCAGATTAGCCAGTGGAACGGCATTATGGTTTAGCAGGAATACTGAATTTGTGTTAGAAAATCTGATTTCAAATCACTTAACCTCTTTGGGCTTCCTTTTGCACTATAAAATAAGAGACTTGGGCTCAGTGGCCTTGAAGCAATGGTAAACCCAGATCTAAATCTATAATTTAACCCATACTCAAAAGTTTTTCTAGTTTGAGAGGATCTGAAAGCTTAAATTATTTTCCTTAGCCATTAGGGCACACCCATGAGGTACCTTCAGGATACCACAAAGCACAAGAGGAGGACTTTAGCTTTTGCTGGCCTAATTATGTAATTGATGATGACTTTCCCTTATAATTTAGGTCCCTGGTTACAACCAATGAGTATCTGCTACAACAATTGAATAAAGAACAAAAAAATTATCCGGGAAAAGCAGTCCTGCCTCCTGAGAAGAGTCATCGAGTAGGGAGAACATCACCCTTTGGGAAAACCTTACAGCCTTCCTTATCTCAGACAACTCATGATGGTGGTCAGTACTGTAACCCCAAATGACCTGGTAGATGGCTTCCTCAGGGCTGGTAGTTCCAGCAGGGCTGCTCAGCTGTGTTCCTGTACTACTGTCAATAACAGCACCACCATTGCTTTTTATAGTTGATTAAACTAGTTGGGATTATAGTTGGGATGTATTGTGATGATTTTTTTTTAAAGACTAGTTTTTTTTTTTAAACAATTGTATTTCTATGTCTTTCACTTTCTTCCAACAAGTCAAGTTCTGCCCCTAGAAATTCAACTTAATTTAACAAACATTAAGAAGTTTCTATGTATAAGGTGTTGTGCCAGGGGCTGGGTAAAGAAAATAAAAAAGAAAAATCCCCTTCCTTTGGTGAGTTTACATTCTACCAAGAGGGTACAGATGTGCATAGTAAAGGCATCAAGTGAAGGAGACCAATGTTAGACAGAGAGGCTTAGGAATATTTGAAGTGGAGAGAGAACAGGGACCTCTGGGAAACCAAGTTGTCAGACCATATGCTGGGTATCAAGACAAAAACAAAACAGTACATGTAACAATTAAAAGGTTAGGAAGACATAATTTCTGGGTTATTAGTCATTTTAATAATAATGCCGGCATTTTAATAAAAGAGATCAGCAGTACTGTCAGATGCCAAAAATCCCTCATGTTAGAAGAGTGGATATTCCTGAGATTATCAATCAGTTCTGATTAATTAACATTTAATGAAAGAATGAATATTATAATGAGAGATGGGCTATATTCCCTTGAAGGTCTTGAGGGGAACTTGGATCACCTTGGTCAAAGAGACTTATCATTTCCATATCACCTGTTTGACAAAGGCACATTTTCCCAGATCTATTTGAGCAAAAACTTGAGCAAACTTGAGGAAAAAAAATGAGCAGGAATCCACCCATTAGCCTTAGAGAATTTTAAGCAAAAAAAACAAAAACAAAAACCCAAACTTGTTTGTAATGCAGTAATTAGTTAATAAATATAAGAAAGAAACAATCATTTTTCTCATTGTCCTCCAGCTTATATTCTGATAGAGGAGACAAAATACATTTTAATGTACATATAAGGATATATACATACATAATGATCTATATCTGTGTACAGACAAAAAACATAACAAAACAATTATATATCACCTTGGAGGGGAAATAAGGATACAAGGAAAGACTTCATGTAGAAGAAAGTGGTACTTGTACTGAATCTTGGAGAAAACTGAGGATTCTGAGAGGCAGATGTGAAGGAAAGGGGGGGGGGGGGGGAGAAGCATTCCAGGATTCATAGAGGAGCACCTTATCTGAACCTTGAACTAAGAGAAGAAATTGTGAAAGGCAGAGATGAGGAGAATGTGTATTCCAGACATAGGAATGGCTTGCACAAAAGCATGGAGGTGGGAAATGATATGTTCTCAATTTTGGGTAATAGTTGGTAGTTCAGTTTGGCTGGACAGAAAGGTACTTGAAGAGGAGTATCATCAGCATTGTAGACATCTGGTCTTACATGCCAAATCAAGAAGTTAATATTTTCCCGTAGAAGTAATGGAAAGTTTTTAAACAGTCTAGGAACATGAGTCAAACCAGTGCCATAAATACTTTGGCTGTATTATGGAGGATAGAGTAATGATTTAAAAAAAAAAAAGACTAGCGCTTAGGGGACCTGTTAGGAAGCTATTAAAATAATCCAGGTGAGTAGTGATGAGGGCCCAAATGATAATATAGATGAAAAAAATGATATAGAAGTAGAATTGATGACATGGCAGTTAGTTGGATGTGAGAGGTGAAGGAGAGTAGAAAAATCCAGGGTACCCTACATGACTTGAGAAGATACTGAGCATGAGCTGGGCAGAAATAAGGGGATGTGGAGCTGGGCGGATTGGGGGTATGGGACAATAAGAGCTGATTCGACTTGTCCACTCTCCAGAGTGGGACTAAAGTTTAGAAGAGAGATTAGGAAGTCCCCTATATAAAGATAACTGAAGATAATCTTGAAGCCTGTGAGCAGATGAAATCATTAAGGGAAAGAATATAGAGAGGAAGGAATTAAGAGCAGAACCTGGTGGACCCAAGGAGATGGAGAGAAGATGGAGGATGGGCAAAGGAAACGAGGAAGGAGAAACCAAGCAGGAGGTGCAGAGTAATGGGCAATGGCCAGGAAGATGAAGTGTCTCGCATGGCCAAAAGGAGGTCATTTGAAATGTGAAGGAAGGAAAAAATGACTAAGGCTAGCTGGTCTCCCTTTGGGTTGATGCTGAGTAATCTTTGAGGGAAAAATTATTTACAAAGTGTCAGGAGTGTTTGAGGGGGTTGAATTTTTACCTGAGGATGCTCATTTTGGGCTCTGACTGTCTTATGGGCTGGATCCTCTATTGAAAATACAGGAAACATTCTCTCTCTCAGCTCCTGAATTAATTTGACACTTCGCTAGCTTTGAATAATGAAGGGAAAATTAATGGAGAATGACAGAACTGGGGGGTGGGGTGGGGAAAGAACATCAATCAAGCATTCAGGAAAACAAAAGAAGGAGGGATCACAGCCCCCATGGCCTGGCTGCCCCATCCCAGCTGCTAAAGCCTCTAACTCTGTAGGGCCCATTGTGCTTTAGCCAGGCAGGGGCAGGGCCAGGGCCAGAAGAGGCGCTTGCTTCAAAGGTTCTGGGGCTAAGGAGTTGTTTTAGTTTAACATGGTTTTCATTGTCTTTTCCTTAATCTTCAGAGTCAAGTCAAAGAGAAAGGCTCAGCGAAGGATTAGAAACTTATATGCTTCGCTGATTTGGAGGCAGCCTGTGTGGAAGAGAAAGGAAAGCAGTGGCAGTAAAGAAGAAGACCATACCCCAGATACAATGTATTTGAATTATAAATAAATCCATGGACCACTTTGGGCGTTATGCTGAATTGGAATGTCACTTGAGTTCCCAGAGTGCTTTAGGACAGAAGCCAAAAGCTATCTGGTACCAGCCACAACTGAGTCTTCAGTAAGGTCTCCTAACCATGGAGATTTGGACTCTATTAGGAAAACCTTTCCCCTAATGAGAGCTGACCTGAAGAGGAATAAATACACTGTGATGAGACATAAGGAGTTTACTGCCAGTGGAGGGCATCAGGCAGAGACTAGATGACCATTGTGGAGTATGTTGTAGAAGGAAGTTGTGCTTCAAATATGGGTTGCACTTGATGGCTTCTGAAGTCCCATCTAGCTTTGGAATTTTGTGATTCTGTGGTTGATTGGAAATCTAAACGAAATTAGGAGACCCATCCATCTACAACTCTTTGTATACTGTCATGTGGTCCAGTTGAGGATAGACTCGTGCCCATAAGATTGACATTGGTCTTGTAGTAGACACTGGTTGCAAGGGACCTTAGAAAAGCTACTAACCCCACTCATTTTATATTTGAAAAACAGGCCTGGGGAAGTTCAGGGATTTGCACTTGGTCAAGTAGTTAATGAGTAGCAGAGCTGGAATCTGCACTTAGCTCCCTGATGCTCAGTTCACCGCTATTTTCCCTGTACTACAATGCCTCCTATCCGTACCTTCCATTTTAGAGATGTCTCAATGTCCTTGGTCCAAGCTCTGGCCAGCTTCTCTCCTTCCTGCTGCCTCTTCCTGTCCTGTGATTTTATGAGTTTCTAAACACCACCTGGGAGCTTTGGCAGTGGGTGAAATGGCTTAGTCCTACTGTGAGCTTGTGGCTTCCTGCCAGCTCTAAGAATCTGTTTTCTAGATTTTTCTGTGAGAATTTCCAAGCAGATTGATTAATGGCTTCAGGAGGAACCATGAGAGCAATACCAGACTGTTTCCTTGGAGAAGAGCATTCTTCCCTCCCAGGAATGCTCAGAAGGGAGCAGTGGATTGATAGTAAGAAGACTTGTTCCTGGCCTAACTCCCCTACCTATTACCAGTGCCACTCTTCTCCCGACTCCAGTGTCCTCTCCTCCAAAGAGGAGAAAGATGGATTGACAGGGGATCTCTAAGGGTCCATCCAGTTTTTAAATCGTTGAACTCTTTTTATGGTATGAATAGCACCCAGATATGTGGAGACCAATGTGAATGGGAAAGGAGCTTTGCCCACGATCTGATGGGTCACCACTTGTAGGGGTGGGATTTTGCGGCAGCCCTTTGCCGGGAAGGCGGGGGCAGCGGGGAAAGGGGATAATGAGGCCTCCAAATCTCTCAGCTCATTCCCCTCCCTCCAACTGTGTAGATTCCCATTTCCCTTTTGCACCGGCTGCCCAGCCTTTATGCAGCACTCACCTTGTGCCTGGCATTGTGCTAGGCCCCGGGAATATGTAGAGCAAAATGAGTCTGCTTCCTAGGAGCGTATAGTCTTGGGGGATGTAGCATGTACCCAAATAGCCATATGGAAAATAAATTCAAGGCAGTGAGTGGGCTGCCAGGGCAGGGAGGCCTGCCGGAGCTGAGCTGTAGAGAAAAACCAGGCTCTGAGAAGGAGAAGTGAAAGGACGGTGGAGACAGGTTCTTGTTGGAGAAGCACCATTGGAGAGAAATACTGAGGCTGAAGTTAAGAGATTGGAGAATCCCCACGAGCCAATGAGGTCCCCCAGCAAAATAGCATAACCCCGAGGACCGGAGAAGCGCTATGAGCCGGCTGCCTGCTAAACACTCGGACCCAAGCTGGAGGAGTCCCTGTTCTCACAAGCTCCCTCTCTGACTACAAAGAGGAGAAGGAGGATCAGGAGCCGGAGGAGGAGGAAAAAGGGGGGGGGGGAAGAGGAAGAGAGAGAGAGGAGGAGGAGGAAGAGGGAGAAGGGAGGAAGAGGAAGGAGCGGGAGGAGGAAGAGGAAGGAGGGGGAGAGGGAAAAGGGAGGAGAGAATGAGGAGGGGAACAAGAGTAAGGAAGGGAATCATGAGAGCCATGGTCACACCAAAGGGGGTTCATCGAAAATGAGCCCTGAGACAGAGTCCCTAATGACAGCTCAGGCTACAAGCATTCAAAAGTGGAGCCTCAGGGGAGCCTGTTTAAAGGGGGGCGGGGCGGTGAGAAAAGGCACTCTTCAAAACTTAGCCCCATTACAGGAAACACACCTGAAGCAGGGAGCTACATGCAGAATAAAGGTAAAAGGATGGAGCAAAATCTACTATGCCAGGTGGGTCAAAAGCAGGGTAGCCATCCTGATCTCAGATCAACAAAAACAAAAATTGATTCAATTAAAAGAGATAAGGAAGGGCACTATATCTTGCTAAATGGTCATAGATAATGAAGCAATATCATTAAAATATATCCACCAAGTGGTGTAGCATCTAAATTTTAAAAGAGAAATTAAGAGAGCTGCAAGAAGAAATAGAAGCAAAACTATAATAGTGGGAGATCTCAACCTTGCACTCTCAGAATTAGATAAATCAAACCACAAAATAAGAAAGAAGTCAAAGAGATAAATAGACTAGAAAAGTTAGATATGATAGCCCTCTGGAGAAAACGAAATGGAGACAGAAAGGAGTACACTTTCTTTTCATTAGTTCATGGAACCTATACAAAAATAGACCATATATTAGGACATAAAAACCTCAAACTCAAATGCAGTAAGGCAGAAATAGTAAATGCATCCTTTTCAGACCACAATGCAATAAAAATTACACTCAACAAAAAGCCAGGAAAATAGACCAAAAAATAATTGGAAACTAAATAATCCTCATACTAAAGAATGATTGGGTGAAACAGCAAATCATAGACATAATTAATAACTTCACCCAAGAAATGACAATAATGAGACATCATACCAAAATGTGTGGATGCAGCCAAAGGGTAATAAGGAAACTGTATATCTCTAGAGGCTCAATTGGCATAAAATAGAGAAAGAGAAGGTCAACGAATTGGTAACTAAAATGCTAAAAAGGAACAAATTAAAAACCCCCAGTCAAACACTAAACTTGAAATTCTAAAAATAAAGGAGAGATCAAAAATATTGAAAGTAAAAACCATTGAATTAATTAATAAAACTAAGAGTTGGTCTGATGAAACCAACAAAATAGACAAACCCTTAGTAAATCTGATTTTAAAAAGGAAAGAGGAAAATCAAATTGTTAGTCTTAAAAATGAAAAGGGAGAACTCACCACTAATGAAGAAGAAATTAGAGCAATAATTAGGAATTACTTTGCCCAACTTTATGGCAATAATTGACAACTTAAATGAAATGGAAGAATACCTTCAAAAATATAGCTTGCCCAGATTAAAGAGGAAGAAGTAAATATCCTAAATAATCCCATCTTAGAAAAAGAAATAGAACAAGCTATTAACTAATCCCTAAGAAAAAAATCCCCAAGACCAGATGGATTTAATGGAATTTACCAAACATTTAAAGAACAATTAACCCTAATTATATAAACTATTTGAAAAATAGGATTAAAGGAGTCCCACCAAACTCCTTTTATGACACAGACATGGTACTGATACCTAAACCAGGTAGGCTGAAAACAGAGAAAGAAAATTATAGACCAATCTCTAATGAATATCGATGCTAAAACTTAACTAAAATATTAGCAAAAAGATTAAGAAAATTATTCCCAGGATAATACACTATGACCAAGTAGGATTTATACCAGGAATGCAGGTTGGTTAATATTAGGAAAACTATTAGCATAATTGATTATATCAATAAGCAAATTAACAAAAACCATATGATCATCTCAATAGATGCAGAAAAAGCATTTGATAAAATCCAACATTCATTCCAAATAAAAACACTTGAGAGTATAGGAATAAATGGATCTTTTCTTAAAATAGTCAGGAGATATATTTAAAACCATCAGTAAACATCATATGCAATGGGAAAACTGAATCTTTCCCAGTAAGATCTGGAGGAAGGGTTGCCCACTGTCACCATTATTATTCAATATTGTATTAGAAACACTAGCCTGTCAATAAGAGTCGAGAAAGAGATTAAAGGAATCAGAATAGGCAGTGAGGAAACCAAACTATCACTCTTTGCAGATGACACCATGGTATACTTCGAGAACCCCAGAGATTCTACTAAAAAGCTATTAGAAATAATCCATAACTTTAGCAAAGTTGCAGCTTACAAAATAAATCCCCATAAATCCTCAGCATTTTTATACATTACCAACAAAATCCAACAGCAAGAGATACAAAGAGAAATTCCATTCAGAATAACTGTCAATAGCATAAAATATTTGGAATCATCTCCAAAGGAAAGTCAGGAATTATATGAGCAAAATTACAAAAAATTTTCCACACAAATAAAGTCAGACTTAAATAATTGAAAATATTAAGTGTCCTGGATAGGCTTAATATAATAAAGATGACAATACCCTAAACTAATCTATTTATTTTGTTAAAAACCAGACTTCCAAGAAAATATTTTAATGATCTAGAAAAATAAAACAAAAGTCATATGGAATAATAAAAGGTCAAAGAATCTCAAAAGAATTAATGAAAAAATCAAATGAAGGTGGCCTAGCTGTACCTGGACCTAAAACTATATTATAAAGCAGCAATCACCAAAACCATTTGGATTGGCTAAGAAATAGTTGATCAGTGGAACAGGTTAGGTTACAAGACAGAATAGTCAACTACAGCAATCTAGTGTTTGACAAACCAAAGATCCTAACTTTGGATAAGAATTCATTATTTGACAAAACCTGGGAAATGGAAATTAGTATATAGAAATTAGGCATGGACCCAATTTAATAATCGTATACCAAGATAAGATCAAAATGGTCCATGGATTTAGACATAAAGAACGAGATCATAAATAAATCGGAGGAACATAGGATAGTTTTATTCTCAGACTTGTGAAGAGGAAGAAATTTGTGACTAAAGACGAACTAGAGACCATTATTGATCACAAAATAGAAAATTTTGATTACATCAAATTAAAAAGCTTCTGTACAAAAAAACTAATGCAAAAAGATTAGCAGGGAAGCAACAAACTGGGAAAACATCTTCACAGTTAAAGGTTCTTATAAAGGACTCATTTCCAAAATATATAGAGAATTACTCTAATTTATAAGAAACCAAGCCATTCTCCAATTGACAAATGGTCAAAGGATATGAACAGACAATTTTCAGATGATGAAATTGAAATTATTACCACTCATATGAAACAGTGTTCCAAATCATTATTAATCAGAGAAATGCAAATTAAGACAACTCTGAGATACCACTACACACCTGTCAGATTGGCTAAGATGACAGGAAAAAATAATGATGATTGTTAGAGGGGATGCGGAAAACTGGGACACTGATACACTGTTGGTGGAGTTGTGAACAAATCCAACTATTCTGGAGAGCAACTGAATTATGCCAAAAAGTTATCAAACTGTGTATACCCTTGATCCAGCAGTGTTTCTACTGGCTTTACCCAAGGAGATACTAAGAAGGGAAAGGGACCAGTATGTGCCAAAATGTTTGTGGCAGCCCTTTTTGTAGTGGCTAGAAACTGGAAACTGAGTGGATGCCCATCAATTGGAGAATGGTTGGGTAAATTGTGGTATATGAATGTTATGGAATATTATTCTTCTGTAAGAAATGACCAGCAGGATGAATAAAGAGAGGCTTGGAGAGAATTACATGAACTGATGCTAAGTGAAATGAGCAGAACCAAGAGATCATTATATACGTCAACAACAATACTGAATGAAGATGTATTCTGATGGAAGTGGATTTCTTTGGCTACACCCAAAGAAAAAAACACTGGGAAATGAATGTAAACTGTTTGCATTTTTGTTTTTCTTCCCAGGTTATTTTTACCTTCTGAATCCAATTCTCCCTGTGCAACAAGAAAACTGTTTGGATCTGCACACATACATTGTATCTAGGATATACTACGACATACTCAGCATATATAGGACTGCTTGCCATCTAGGGGAGGGGGTGGAGGGTGGGAGGGAAAAATCAGAACAGAAGTGAGTGCAAGGGATAATGTTGTAAAAAATTACCCTGGCATGGATTCTGTCAATAAAAAGTTACTATAATTAAAAAAAAAAGAAACAGATGGATTAGAATCATTGTGTTCATGGTAGTACATATGTACAGATATCTCAGATGCCTCCGTTAAGAAATTCCATGAAAATTCCAAAGGGAAGAATCTAAGCTCTCTTTAGCCATATTGCTTGGTACCATTACTCTGGAAACAGATGAGAAAGTTCAGGCAAACAGGTGATTTGCCCAGGATCACATAGCTAGTCAGGGTCTGGGGAGTCCAAGCCCAGCATTCTTTCCACTGGGCTACCTAGAACAAATTGTGGTATATAAATGTAATGGAACACCATTATGCTGTAAGAAATAAAAAGGATAGTTTCAGTAAGACTGGCATGCAATAATGCAGAATGAAGTGAGCAGAACTAGGAAAAATTTGTACTGTAACAGCATCATTATTTTTTAAAGATTTTTGAAAGATTTAATAACTGATCAATGTAGGTGCCAACCATAATTACAGAGGGTTGACAAGACATTCTCTTCCTCCTGGCAGAGAGGTGATTGAGGAAACAGACGCATTTCTGGACATAAGATGGGAATTTGTTTTGCTTTACTGTGCAAATTATTAACAAAAAATGACTTTTTGTTTATAACAGTGGGAGTGGGAAAGAGAACAAATGCTTGTGCTTGTTAATTGGAAAAAATAAAATTTAGTTTAGAAAAGAAACAAATTAAGATGATATTGCCAAAATTTCATGTGCTGAGATCTTTTTCATACTGAACTGTTAATAAAGGGAAATGTATTGCTAGATAAGGTAAGGAAATATTTTTGTCTACACGAGAATGGTGCCATATCACGAGTGCAATGAAGTCACTGATTAACATTGTTCTGTATTTGGCCAAAGGTGGAGACCATCTGGGATTCATAGTGGGGGAAAAAAGCTGACATTTTTGAGAAAGGTTTATAAATCTAGTCAATATGCTCTAAAGTGTGATTATATAATAGCAAAATGTGTGGCAATTTCCTCAAGAGTAATCACATTCCAAAATGATCTCGCACCTAGTAGGCACTTAATAAACAGTAACTGATTGACAAAAAAAAAAAAAAGATTGTGTCTTTACTCAATAGAAAAATACTTGCAAAAATGACCAATGACACTTCTGTGGACACCTTAAAGAGATTATTGCAATGAGACATTTTGACAATGAAAAAAATGCAGTTAAACCTTCTGTCTCTATTCATAAACTAGGAATAATAATAGAGTTGATTTTTGACCAGTTTAGCATTCAAAAAATAGACTGCTCATAGCACATCCACCCTGTTTGAATGGAACACCGAAATTCAAATGAAGTGTTTAACAACAGAGAAAGGAAAAAAGAAAGAAAAGGAAGTAAGAGAAAGGAGGGAGGGAGGGAGGGAAGAAAGAAGGAAGGAAGAAGGAAGGAAGGAAGGAAGGAAGGAAGGAAGGAAGGAAGGAAGGAAGGAAAGAAGGAAGGAAGAAAGGAAAAAAAAGGAAGGAAGGAAAGAAGGAAATAATTGCCCATATGGACTTTCAGAGGAAAAGAATGGCTGCCATAAAATGGAACTACTACAATCCCCACTCAGACTGTCATTTCCACTTCTCCATGTTTGCCACATTATCCTCTATAATAATAAGTTTTAATGAGATACCACATCACATTTAACAGAATTTCAATAAGACAAAAAATGAGGCAGATAACATGCTTCCTCATTAGAACTTTGTGATCGAATGTTTGTGGCAGCTCTTTTTGTAGTGGCTAGAAACTGGAAACTGAATGGATGCCCATCAGTTGGAGAATGGCTGAATAAATTGTGGTATATGAAAATTATGGAATATTACTGTTCTGTAAGAAATGACCAACAGGATGATTTCAGAAAGGCCTGGAGAGACTTACACGAACTGATGCTGAGTGAAATGAGCAGGACCAGGAGATCATTATATACTTCAACAACAATACTAGATGATGACCAGTTCTGATGGATCAGGCCATCCTCAGCAACGAGATCAACCAAATCATTTCTAATGGAGCAGTAATGAACTGAACTAGCTACGCCCAGAGAAAGAACTCTAGGTGATGACTAAAAACCATTACATTGAATTCCCAATCCCTATATTTATGCCCACCTGCATTTTTGATTTCCTTCACAAGCTAATTGTACAATATTTCAGAGTTTGATTCTTTTTTATACAGCAAAATAATGTTTTGGTCATGTATACTTATTGTGTATCTAATTGATATTTTAATGTATTTAACATCTACTGGTCATCCTGTCATCTAGGGAAGGGGGTGGGGGCTAAGAGGTGAAAAATTGGAACAAGAGGTTTGGCAATTGTTAATGCTGTAAAGTTACCCATGCATATAACCTGTAAATAAAAGGCTATTAAATTAAAAAAAAAAAAAAAGAACTTTGTGATGGTATTGGGTCACTGTATTGCTGAGAATGTCCCGACCATTCACAGTGCTTCATTGAATAATATTGCTGTTCCTGTGTCCAATGTTCTCATTCTGTTCATTTCACTATGTATCAGCTCATGTAAGTCTTTCCAGGTTTTTCTGAATCCATCCTGCTTGTGATTTCTTATAGCACAATAATATTCCATTACAATCATATACTACAGCTTTTTCAGAGGTTCCCCAGTTGATGGACATCTCTTTGATTTACAATTTTTACAAAGAACTGATATTGTTTGAATACAGACTGAAACATGCTATTTTTCACTTTCTTTTATTTGAGTCTTCTGGTACAAAATGACTAATATGGAAATATTTTACATGACTGCACATGTGTAACCTTTATCTGACTGATTACCATCTTAAGAAAGGGGGAGGGGAAGGAGAGAATTTAAAACTCATGATTTTTAAAAGTAACCCAAATATTTAAAATTGTTTTAGGATGTAATGGGGGAGAATATATATATATATATACACCCATGCATATATATATATATATATGTATGCATGTATAGACAGAGAGATAGAGACTGAAAGAAGAGAGACAGAATATTCCAAGTTTTCATTACCCAGCTGGTTCTCCTCCTGCCTGTCTAACATCTCCAAACAGGCTCCTTGACTGGATTCTCCTGATAACAGTGGGTGTTCCCTGGGACTCTGTCCTGGACTATCCTTTTCTATAATACTTAGTGCTCTCATCAGCTTCTCACAAAGCCCTCGTTCGCAGATGAGAAACTATGATGACAATCTCTATACAATCGATCCTCCGATCTATTTATTTAGCCCTAACTTATCTCCTGACTTCTAGTCTTGCATCTCAAATTGCCTATTGGGCATCCCAAAATGGATATTCTATAGATGTCTTAAATTTAACATGACTAAAATAGAACTTATTTTCTTCACCCAAATCAACTCTTATTCCTAACTTCCCTATTGCTGTGAGGGGACCACCATCTTCCTAGTCACTCGGGCTTATCCTCCTCACTTTCTCCCTACTTGCCAATATCTAATCCGTCGCCACGTCCTGTAAATTCTACCTTTGAAAAGTCTTTTGAACAGGATCCTTTCCCTCCTCTGTCCCTGCCATCATCCAGGTTAAGCCCCTCTCCAATTCTATCCAATTCATCTCTCTGCCACAAGTTCCTCCTTATCCCAATCTTTCATCCACTCAGCTGTTAAAGTGACCTTAAAGCACAAGTCTGACTTTATTCCCCTGAACCCCATTCCTATTCAACAAACTTGCTGTCACCTCCAGCATCAAATGTAAAATCCTGTTTGATTTCTTAAGCCCTTCATAATCAAACCCCCCCCACTTTTCCAATCTTCTTTCCCCTTGCTCCCCCACCACGTGTTTTTGGATCCAATAACTCTGCTGGTGCCCATGCTGTTGCTTAAACAAGACATCGTTGGTTCTCTCTGTCTCTGCCTCATTCTGTCTCTCCTTTTATCTCTTTCTCCCTCTCTCTCCCCTCTCTTTCTAAGAAATAGCTTACTGATGCTAAAATAAAAGCTAGGGGCATTGCCTATGAACTAAATTTGTTGCAGTTCACCTTCATCCTACATAAGATACCCTATTCTCCAGACAGTGGTAAAAGTGAGGGTCAGGGTCTTCTGCCATCAGCTTGCTAAGGTCATGAAGAGTCAGACATGAAGTGAAACAACTGAACAACAACATTATATGGTTAAAAAGAAAAACCTTTTTATACCCCTACTTATGACTACAAGCAAATATTTGGAATTTTGTATTTCAATTTAAAAGTAAATCTTAATTGTTAAAAAGTTTTAGTTTGGTGAATAAAACAATCTATCTTATGACTCAGTATTTAACAAATTTCCCTGGGGGCTCACCCTAATGAAGTATGTTGCTAACCCTTTTATTCAGTCATCTCCAGAGCCTCCCTACTGTTCTCAGGATCAATATAGAATCCTCTATTTAGCTTTCAAAGCCCTCCATGACCTTTTCACCTTACCCGTGTTCCTGTATCTTAGGTTACCCCACCCTGCGGATCTACCATCCAGGGACCTGGCCTCCTTGCTGCTCCCCTTACAAGCTACTCCATCTGCCAACTCCAGATGTTCTCCCAGACCACCTGGAATGACTTCCCTCATTTCTGCTTCCTGACTTTCTTCAAGACTTAGCCAAAGTTTTATTCCTTCTCTTTCTCAATCATAATGCCTTTCCTCTGAGAGTATCTCCAAATTTTACATATATATAAATAATATTTGTATTTGTAAGTATATTTTATACATTTATATTTGTATATATCTGCTGTTTATATGAATATATACATACACACATATATGCATATATATACATACATATATAATATATATGTATACACCCCAGTCCCAAAGCCTTCAGGTATGGGATGCTCTCTTATTGGAGATCTGTACCCTCAGGGTTGTTGATGAAAAGAAAGAAGGAGCTCTCTTCATTTCTCTCCCAGCTTTGAGTTGCTTCAAGTTGCTTTGGGCACTTCCAGCTTTAAAAGGGAAGAGGCCAGGCCCCCTTCAGGTTGCTGAGACTCAGGGAAGAGGGCCTGGAAGTGTCCATCACGCCCCTGCCCTGGCTTGCTCCACTGGAGACTAGGAGAATCTTCCTCTGGGTGAGACTGGGGACTCTCCTGAGCTGAGTTAGCTGGCTCTGAGCTCCTTCCCTCTGGACGGCCTGCTAGATATCCTCCTCCGTTCTAATTTTACTCATTTCTGTTTTGCTACCAATTTGGATAAATGGGTTTCTTGGCTAAATGTGCTATGTGTTTATTACGGACTGGAATTTAGTGGGAATGGAGTCACGCATTGGCCATAAAACACAGGATCCTGCTTCTTCTAATAATGTAACTGCAAGCAGAAGTTAAAGTGAACCCGAACATCACATCCCCAGACTGGCAGCTCCATGGGAGGCTGCCCTACTCTTGTGCTACTCTTTAGGCATCATCCAGGGTTTCTTGGCAAAGATACTGGAGTGATTTTCCACATCCTTCTCCGGCTCATTTAGCAGCTAAGGAAATTAATGCAGAGAACATAGAGCTAGAAAGCTCCTGGAACCTCATTTGATCTCGGGTCTTCCTCACTTCAGCCCAGCACTCCATCGGCTCATGGCACCCCCTCCAAGGGGACAGAAACAGCCCAGAGCCTCTCTCTGAGAACAGAGTGCTGGCCCCTGGCCAATGCCCTGTGCCCCCCTCTCATTCATAAGAATGAAAATCTCCCTTAGAACCACGTAATAACTCTCCCATGCAGCACGTGGGGCCTCCATGTGTACACACACCACACCCTATCTGTCCATAGTGGTTTGCATGTTGTTGCCCCACTAAGTTAGGAGCTTCTTGAAGTCAGGCTGTCTTTTGCTTTGTTCCTGTATCCCTGTACTTAGCAAAGAGCCCCGGACACAATAGATGCTTAAAACTTGTTTTCTAGCTGACTAACCCCTTTTTCAGGTGTGATGAGGTAAGAACTTCTTTGGTTAAACATCACATTAACAGCTGCAAAGTACCTTAACCACAATTCTGTGAACTCTTTCTGGGCCTGCTTTCTCATCAATGAAATGTGAGTTGGGGGTTGGATTTAAAGATTTCCCTCCCTCCCTTCCTTTCTCCTTTCCTTCCTTCCCTCCATCCTTCCCTCCTTCCCTCCTTCCTTCCTTCCTTTCTTCCTTCCCTCCCTCTTTCCCTCCCTTCCATCTTTCTTCTTTCCTTCCTTTCCTTCTTCCTTCCTTATAAAGGGCCAAAGATAGTGGGGGAACTCTGGGCGAGGTATAAGACCTTCAGGCCAGAGGAAACTTGCTGACAATGTCTGGTTTGACTCCCCATCTCTCTCTAGTGCTCTCACTGAGAAATCAAGGAGGGCATGACCACCTGGGCTCTACTTGAAGCAAGGGATACTCACAGGAAGAGGCACTTACATATCAATAGCAGGGAGCTTCTAGTTAGCACTTGTGTGCTGGGGTGATGTGATGCTACTACAGTTAGGACATGCTCAGTGTGCTGTGATGATGTAAACATACTAAGGTATTTAGGGGCTGAGAGGACTGGAAATAAAGGACACCATCTTTGACCAGGCTCCTGGGTCTCCTGCCTTCTTCACTCCCCCACTAAGACCAAGGACTCCGGCTGGCCCCGAGGTCCTCCAGAAAGCTAGTCTGTAGACCTAGGGTACATTTTGGCACCCCAGTGTGGGGGCTCTAGAATACACACTACACTTTCTTCCCTTCCTTCCTCCCTCCTTTTCTCCCTTTCTTTCTTCCCTGATGCTTGATTTATCCAAGATACGTGGGCCATTTCTAATTTTTAAAAAGATGGGGCCCAAGTGTCCTAGATTGGGAGTCAGGAACCCTAGCTACAATCCTAGCTTTGCTTCTAATCAGCTGGATAGCCTCAATTGATTTTACCTCCTGGACCTACCTTCCTTCTATACAAAGTGGAAGGCTAGATTGTAGAGTGATGGAGAAATGAGTTCAGATTTGGCCTTGGACATTTACTGGATGAGTAACTCTGGGCACGTAACCCATCTGGCCTCAGTTTCCTTATCTGTTAAATGGGATAACATTAGCACTTACTTCCCAGGGTTTTTAAAAGAAAATGAGATAATATTGATAGAGTGCTTTTCAATCCTTAAAGTGCTTTTATAAACACCAACTATAAGGCTTCGGCTGAGAAAGAATTCAATATGTGATTCATGAAGAAATGTGTATTAACAGAAATTAATGCACATGTATAACCAAAAAAAAAAAAAAAAGAAAACAAAAAAGGAAAAAAATAATAAATCATCCTGCTGGAAAAAAAATCTCTCTTTTAAAAAACATTTCCTGGTTTTATATATTACTTAAATGGGTGTTTTTCTTTTTGTTTTATTTTGTTTTGAATTTTGTTCATCTCTTCAATTTTCAAAATTACTACCTTGGTGGTTAGTGTGTGTGGGTGTGTTAATTTCTTGATTTTCTAGTTTTTAAATAAAGTTGCATGGTATAATATTTCTCTTTTATTCATGAAAGTGATTTGAAATTTTAATTTTCTTTAAAGAATGCTTTTACTGTATCTAAAATATTGTGATGATGTCTTATTGTTGTCATTATCTTTAATGAAATGATTGATTCTATCTTTTGACTTTTTTTATCATCCTCAAATTCTTTAGGATTATTTAGTCTCCAATTAATTTCAATCATTTCTTCCATATTCCTTTTCTGAATATGGTTTTTTATTTCAACTTTGTTCATAAGAGATATGTTTGATATTTCTCCTTTATGCCTTTGTTTTTTTTTTTTAAATTAATGCCCAAGTATATGAGTTAAAAAAAATAAACATGACATATGCAGTTAGGGGAAAAAAATTCTATGTGGATTAGGATGAAGCTTTCCGCTAGGAGTTGTGGCTTGTTGTAGACGCAGTAAGCCTCAAATTTAACACATCCTCCCCAGCCATGTGCAAAATCCTGTTCGCGGGAAGGGCCTTGAGGTTCCTGGGTCCAGTCCAGGACTGTTATTTATGCGTTCGGCCTGACTTCAGTCACTGGGGCGCTGGGGAGGGGCAGAGCTGGCCATGTATAAGGAAATGCCCAAGGCGAGGGGGTTTAGTGTGGTCCCTCCCCAGGGGACCCCAGCCCCCTCGTGCTAGGGGCCGGAGCAGGAGAGCGGCAGCCCCTCCCAGCCCGGCCCTGAGGGCCGGAGGGAAGCCGGTGGTCGCAGCCCCCCGGACCTTCGGCTGTTGCCTGAGCTAGGACTGGGAGATGTTTGAGGGGGACCCGAGGGCTCGCGGACAAAGGGGAGGACTGCCAACGCACTCGCCCCTGGTTTCAGGAGCTGGGAGCTCCCAGTGGCAGGCCAGAGCGGGCCCTGGGAGGGCGAGATGGCGGGACCCCCACCCGAGACAAGCTGCCCCCCTCCTCGCTCCCGAGGCTCCGCGCCAGCGTGAGTACAAAAGGTTCTTTATTGGGTCTGAGTACAGAGCAGGTGCGGGTCCAGGGTCGGACGTTTAAATATGGGGTGAGCGGACGGGGCGGGGGGGGGGGCCGGCCACCTCCCTTGGGGTGGGGGTCTCGCCACGGGGCCGGGCCCGGCTTTGCCCAGGTCGGCGGGGAGGGGCAGGGGGCCCTCGGGGCGCCCGCCCTGGGCAGGGAATGGAGGGCCCGGCGCTGGTCAGGGGAGCGGGGCGGGGCCGGGCGGTCGGAGCCCCCTCCGCCCCTCCCGCGCCCTTCGGGCCTGGGCCCGGCCCTCGGGCCGGGGAGGCCGCGCGGGCCTCACTTTTTCACCTTGGAGTCGTAGGTCCCCGCGTGCTTGTAGGCGCTGACGTAGCCGCTGTCGTCGAGGATGTCCTGCCGGCCCGCGATGCCCTTGCCCTTGCCGCTCTCGTCGAAGCGCTCCTTGTGCGAGCCCGTGTGCTGGTGTCGGTCAGCCGCTCCACGGCGCCGCCCGTTTTGGCTTTCTGCCCGGGGCCCAACACGGGTGCTCAGTGCCGGGGCAGGGGCGCCAGGACTCAGCCAGCCCCCCACCCGGGCGGCCCCCCTGAGATTCCCCAGGCGCCGGCCCCAGACTCCCCTGGGATTCCTCCCAGGCGCCGGCCCCCCTGGACTCCCCAGGCTCGGCCTCCCCTGAGGACTCCCCGGCGCCGGCCCCCCCTGGGACTCCCAGGCGCCGGCCTCCCCCTGGGACTCCCAGGGCAGGCCCCCCTGGACAAGCCCCCGGGCCAGGCCCCCCTGAAATTCCCCCAGGCGGCCCCCCAGAGACTCCCAGGCGCCAGCCCCTGAATTTCCCAGGCGCCGGCCCCCTGAGATTCCCAGGCGCCAGCCCCAGACTCCCCGGGCCCGCACTCACAGTGCGCCCCGTTGCCGCTCCTTGCCCGCCACCAGCTTGCAGATGGCATTGAACGCCTCCTCCTTGGGCTTGCCCTTAAACCTCTTTGCCGCCAGCTCCTCCAGGGCCTTCTTGAACTCCTCGTAATTGATGACTCGGGCAGTCTTCCCCCTGGTGGCCACACGGGGCGTCGTCAGTCCCTCCCCTCCTCACCCTCTTCCACAGGCTTCTCCTGAAGGCCCCCGCGCGGCAGAATGGGGGGTCAGGAGAAGCCCGAGAAGATCCTGTCTGTGCCCGGCTGCCCCCCGAAGGCCTAAGGACGCAGCCCCCCGCCCTCAGACGCGCCCCCCGTTCCCACACAACAAAGCGGGACCCGGGGGGGCGGTCTCCCTGGGGCCGGGCCCTTCTCCCTGCCCGGCTCAGAGCCCCGCCACTCGCTAACTTCTGCCCCTCAAAACCCCAAAGTCAGCCGCAGTCCCGCGGAAAGTCCCCCCGCGGGGCCGGCACGGGCGCGCCCCCTCCCAGCGGCGGCCGTCCTCCGCCGCCCGTCGGAGCGGCCCGCCCCACTCTTCCTGCGGCGTCCTTGGCAGAGGCCGGGTCCTTCCCCGGGGGAACCGAGGCAAGCCCGGAGTCCCGCAGTGGAAGGGCCGCAGGAGCTCGGGAAGCCGGAGTCGGCCTGGCTCTCTCAGCCGGTGTGCCGTATCCCCCCTAAGCCCTGGGGTTCTTCCGGCGGGGTTTAACCACCGGTTCTCGGCAGGACCCCCTCTTCTGGAGCCCTTTGCGGCCCGCGGAGCTTCAGCCCGACCCCCTGAGTCTGATTCCTGCAGAGATTGCCACCAAACCCCCCGGATCTTTTCCCCCACAGGAATGGTGGAATCGCTGCCCATCCTGTTCTTGTGAATCCTGACTGGGCGAGGAAGGAAAGAAGGAACCGGCTCCTGCCTCCGGCCTGGAATGACCGCAGGCCTTCTCTCCCCTCCCTCCTTCCCCCCAGGCCCTCAGGCTCACTTGACTTTAGAGAAGACGATGTCGACATCTGTGCCGGTGACATTCTTGCCATCGGCGACCTTGCAGTCCTTGCAGAGTTTGGCCCAGTTCTTGCCATTCATCTCCTGGCCCGTGGCCTTGGTGTCGCCATGGATGGCAAACTTTCGGAAGCTCTCCTCCAGGCCTTCCACGTCGGGGTGCTCCGCCATGCTGACCTGCCCAGCACCCCACACACACGGCTCACTCTGGGGCCCTTCCCGCTGGGGCCCACTTCTGCCCCTCCCATGACTGCCCCCAGCCGCCAAAAGGCAGCCCCATGTGCTGGGAAGGAACCGGCACTCACGGGATGGGCCACGGGCACACCTGCTGGCCGGGCGTCCCTGGGTGGGCAGTCAGTCCATTTCTCCCCTGCCCCCCTCTGCCCTACCACTGAGGTCCTTCCCGCTCTGACCTTGTGATGCCAGGCCCGGGAGGGACTAGCCCGTGGAAGGCCAGGCCCGGGATGGGCTTAGAATGCCAGAGTTGGGAGGGACATCAGAACAGGGAATAGCAGGCTGGGAGGAACCTTAGGTGTTTTCTGGTACTAAGCTACCCATTGCAGTCAGTGCTGGGCTGAGCTTTATGCCAAGGAGCTGTCCACTTGGGCAAATCCCTTGTTGCCCGTGCCAGTTCCTTCCAGCTGCTCTCCCTTATCTCCTCAGGAAATATGGGCCACCTTCCTAGTAAGCTACAGGAACCCAGGGTCTGCTGTCTATGTATCACTGGAGACAGCACTGATTGCGCCGGGCTCCCTATTGTTCTGAAAAAAGGCTCCTCACAATCTGACTGTGACCAACTTTCCCAACCTTATTTCTCCTTTATACACTCAACCTTCTGGCCAAAGCGGACTCCTGGATATTCCTGGATAAGGGGTCTCCCTTCCTACCTTCACATTGTGCTCCCTGCCTGGAACACTATCCTCTCGAACTCTGACTCTCTTAACTCAGGGGTCTTAACTTAGGGTCTTCGGACTCATTTTTAAATGTTGTCTTACATCTTTTGTTTCATGCCTTTAAAAGTCCTATTCTGAGAAGGGGGCGGGCCCTCATCAGCCATCTTGACTGCTGCCTTGCCCCTGGACTCAGATGACCCTGGAGGAGAGAGGAGGGCTGATGACTTTGCACAGTTCTGCCTCACTTAAATCTAATTTGCAGGAAAGTCAGGTCATCACCCTCATGATGTCATTGATCCTTCTTCCAGAAGAAAAGAACAACAATAACAATCTGAGAAGGGAGCTGTGGGCTTCAGCAGACTGACAGCTAAAGAGGTCCCTGGCAGAAAAAAAGGTTAAGAACCCTAGATCTCCCACAGTGACTTCTTGTTTTTCCCCATCCCTGTCCCCCAGTGAGGAGAGAAGTAGGAGTGAAAACAACCAAATACTTGATAATTTTTTTTTCAATCATTTTCAACTAAAAAAAAACGCTTGTTCTAAATCTTTATCTTCATTTGAGGCTTAGCTTAGGGAGGGCCTTCTAATTGTTAGACCTTCAGTCTAATTCAAATTCCTGTACAGTTCTTTATGGATGTATGTTATCTTCTTCCCAGGAGAGTAAACTCCTTAAAGGCAGGAACTAATTAATGTCTGACTGAGTCCTGGGCAAGGCTTTTTACACAGAGTAAGCATTTAACACATTTTGTGAAGTGGCTTGAAATGAATTGGATTTATACAACATTTAGAATCTTCCAGTCTGAGTTGAAATTTTGAGTCTGCTATTTATGATCTGAATGACTAGGGGTAAATTTTTGAGGATCTCAGTTTACTTATCTCTAAAATGGAAGGGTCTGGCTGGGTCATCTCTAAGGTCCTTTCCAGGGCTGCCCCTCGAATGCTATCCTCTGACCTGTTCCTCCTGATGTGTTCCAGGAGGGGCCACGGGTGTTGCTGCCCTGCGTAAGGACCCCTTGGTGCAGCCCTACCCTTTTGCCAGGCTGCAGCAGTGCCATACTTGGGGCCTGGGCGTTGTCAGTGGGCATGGGGGAGGAGGGAGGCATGGGGACTGTGGATGATGAGAGAAGCAGAAGACCCTTCCCTCTGGGCCTGACCAGTGCTGCCCCCTACTGGGGTTCCAGCTGGGTGGCTACCCCTAGTTTGGGTGGAACACCCTTGTTACTATTAAACAAAAACACAAGGGGTGGGTGGGAGGCGGGGATTGGCCCTGGGCTGGCCACAGTTTGTACTACTAGGAGACAGTTGCCAAGGGAGGGTGGTGCTGCTTGGAGATGGTTGCTAAGGGAGGGATGGTGTCTGGGCAGCTTGGAGAGAAGTTCTCGATGCTGCTGGGCTGGGCTGGGCTGGGCTGGGCTGGGCTGGGCTGGGCTGGGCTGGGGGGGCAGAGCTGGATTGGGTGAGGGGCTGAGATGGGCTGGCCCCAGTGAATTGGGGACCAGGTTAAGAACTCAAGGAGTGAGGCTGCTGCTGGAGCCCAGGCACAAGCCAATATCGCCCCCCCAATAAATAAAGTGAATAACCAGAATGTTGTGGTCTCGGGGGCTGTGGGATGGGAGGTTGGAGTAAGACTGGGCTGCTGAGGGAGGAGGGGGACAGACATGGAGCAGCAAGCCTGAGGGGGGGGGGATGCTGACCCACCCTGCAGTCCATGTCCCCGGTGGGAGACTGCAGTGGGCCGCACCCTTTTAGGCTGGGAGGCAGATCTGAGACCCTGTAAAACCAGCCACCCAGTCCCCGCCCAAGTGGGGAGCTCAGTCTAGGGGATGAAGAACAAAGAAAGGATTGGGATCCTTGCTCCCCCTAACTAGACTAACGGATGCTTCGGCGGGATGTTGGCCACTTGTCATCCCTCGGGCTTCTTGGGGCCTTCCTCCCCTTCTCAGACACCACCATCTCCACTCTGGCCAGTGAACGCCCCAGGTGTGGGCAGAGGGGCATTAGCAAGGAAGGACTGTGGAGACCCTCTCCTCAATACGGGACTGAGCACTAACATCAAGGGCCCTGGTTCTCTGGGGACACGGAGAAAGGGACAGGGTGGGGCTGGTCACTCCCAGTTGGCCATGTCCACTGGCTCGATGGCAGTGCAGACAGCTGGAGTCATTAATCAGCTGGAGGACAGGGCTTTCCCTGCCCCCTTCCCAACCAGATCGGGGACGGGGAGGGGGGGGGGATCCTGGGAACGGCAGCTTAGACTGGTGCGTGTCCCCTGGAAGGGCGGGCATTGTTCGCGGGGCGGCCCCGAGCTTCGATCTCTGCCGCCACCTGGAGCTGCGGACTAGCCCCCGGGCTGCCCACTCCATCACCAGCGCCGGAGGCAGCCTGTCACTATTTGGGCACGGTCCCGCGCCCTCTGCCTGGGCCTCGGCTTCCCCCCGCAGAAGCGAGGCTGTAGGAGCGGGCACGGGGCAGTCGGCAGGCCGAGGAGCCCCCATAGTGCCACTCCCCGCCCGACCGGAGGCAGGGCGGTGCTCTGCCAGGGAAGCCCCCCATCCCTGCCCCCCCCTCGGGTCCCGGTGCGTCCCCAGCCTCCGGTCCCTGCCCTGGGACGGACTAGGATGCGGCTGCGGAGTCGGGGGCCGGCGCCGGCCAGTCCCCGGGGCTCCCACCTCACCTCTGGGGCTGTCCCTGCTGCGCGCAGATCGGGCTGAGCGGAGGGCGCCGGCACAGACGGACGGACGGACGGACGCACGGACCGGGCGGCGGCTCCCCTGCTCCGCTCCCTGCCGGCAGCTCGGCGGGAATGCGCTCGGGCGGCGCGGGCTTATTATCCCTTGTTTCTCCGGGTCTCCATAGAGACATCCTGTCCCACCCCCGGGGCGGGGGGGGGGGGGGGGGGGGGGGATGTTCTTTTGCCGAGAGTGACCAAGGTCACAGGGAAGTCCCACCCCTCGCAGGGCTCCGCCCCCGGGACAAGTGCTCCTCGCCCGGACCCCAAGCTCCAGCTCCCGCCACGCCCTTTTTCTGCAGCCCCGCTCCTGCGCGCGCCACAACCCCCTGGTCCTCACCACTGAACCCCGACTTCACAGCCCCAGTAGAGCCAGGAAGGAGCGGGGTGGGGCACGGCGAGGATGCGGCGGCCTCCTCTTCCTCCGCTCCATCTCGGCCAGCCCCACCCAGCATCCCCAAGCCGAAGCCCCCTCCCCCGAATCCCCCCTCCCGCCCCTCCCCAGCCGCGTCCGGAAGGCTCTGGAGCAAATGAACCGACTCGGGAGGAGGCGAGATTGAGAAGCAAGAGCGGGTGAGGACCCCGCAGGACGGCGGCGAGCTCCCTGTCGTCCCCTCCCTCTACATCCCTTTTGCACTCCCCGTCAGATCCCCCTAGACACCCCGACCCTGGTACCCCTAAAAGCCTGGCTCTTTGTGCGCACGCCAGGCAGCTTCCGGCATGCACCGTGTCCCCACGGGCTCTGCATTGAGGAGCCTCGGACGCCAAGCTTCCCTTCCGCGACCAAGGAGCTGCCCGGGTGCTCCCGGGGTAGAAGACTTCCCTCCTGCCGATCTCCCCACTTCTAGCAGCCGGCTTACTGGCCTGGGGGTTCCGGCGAATTACCCGTCAGACCCTACACCTTGTGGAAGCGCATTCCGCCGCCTTTCCACTCCCCACCATCCCCGATCCCGGGATCCCGGGGGGCTCGGGGATCTAGGATATCGGCCGCTTCTCATCCTCAGCATTTCCCCAAGCCTTTAGCCCCCCCCCCCAAATAATCTTCCCACTCCTCTTATAATCCGCTCTTAGCTAACTCGGGATTGGTCCAGCCCGGGAAAGGTTAGCCTAGGTTAGCCCTGTGGCCAGTTTGAGAAAGAAAGCCATAACAAGCATTAGCAAAGGCATAAAAAATTTATATCGTGACATGATTAATCCACAGGAGAAAGGATGCTGCTGCTCATGATTAAAAGGGGGGGGGAGTACAGCCCCAGGAAAGGGGGAGAAAGGAGGGTTGAAGTCCCAAGTGCTCACCCACCCTACCCCGTCCCCGAGGGCATTCCCCTAAAGTGAATTCTGTGCTGTTGTAAGGTGCTGGGCTAGCCTGGCCTTCGCGGGCGTGGCTCCTGGGATCTCCCTCCCTTCCTGGGGGCCTCGGGGACAGCTCCCCAGCAGCCCTGCAGTCTTTTCCCGAAGGTGGAAACAGCTCGGGGCCCTGGGGTTCAGCTCTCGTTAGGGGAGGAGGTTGCATAGACTGGAGGTGGGGGGTGGGAGGGATAGGTAGCTACATGGCTGCCAGGGAGCTTTGGCCAGAAGCTCAGGGAACCAGGGTCCCGTCAGCCCACCTCCTACAAGGGACTGCTCACTCCTCTGGGGGAGAGCCCGCTGCCTGGCTTAGTGGGAGAAGTTACCCACTCGGTGGGATCAGCCTTGAGACCTGGCTCCCCCTGCACTTGGGGAGAGCAAGCTTGGCTCGCTCACACCCCCCCATTTAGAGGGGAGAGCGGGGGTCTGCCAGCCCCCCAATCCTCACTAGCATGGTTCAGCACAGGCTTTGCCTCAGGGTATCCCTTTGGGGGAACCACTCACTTCACCATTTGCCTCAGTCCTTCTAGGGTGAGGCGGCCAAGTCCGGGGCGGGTGCTGTGGTGGGCCCAAGCCCAGGTCCTTGGAGGGCCCGCTTTGCAGGCAGGGTTGCACTCCTGCAGCCACTGGGCCTCTGCCCTGCCCTCCATCCTAGCCCTCACTCCACTCAGGCCCAGTTTCAGCCACTCAAGCCCGGTTTCAGCCAGTCAGGCCCAGGCCGGCCTCCCAGGGCAGAAGGCAAAGCCCGGGACAAGGCCCTGGCCTAGTGCCCCTTCTGCCAGCCACGGCAGCCGCAGGGCTCCTAGGCCATGCTCACCTCCGGCCGGGGATCCAGCCTGGCACCACTGCATTGCTGCCCCCTGGAGGGCCCGGGGGGCTCCCCGCTGCTTTGGCTCACAAACACAGTGGTCACCTTGGCCACGATTTCCAGCTCCTGTTCATAGTCCCGGATCTCAGGGCAGCTCTTGCCCAGGTTGGGGGCCTGGGGGAGGTGATGGCGGGAGAGGCCCAGGCTGCTGTAAGGGGCTGGCCGACCAGCTTCAGCCGCGGTGCTGCTGCCCAGGCGAGTCTGGGCCACAGGGATCTCCTCCATGGACTCGGCCGACTCAGAATGGTATTCGGCCGGAGGGCCGGCTGCCTGGACGGAACTGGCGGGGCCCAGGAAGGCTGGCATGGGGAGGTGAAGGCTGGAGTTGGAGGAGTGGGATGAGGAGCTCGCGGCTCCAGCCTCAGGGAGCTCTGCAGGAAGAGAGGGGGAGGGTCAGAATTTGCTGGGGACCCCCAGGACCTGCCTTAGCCGATATAACATTTCCCTTTCCCACTCTGAGATTAGGCTGAAATGACCAGGAAGGTGGGGCTAGGCAGGAGAAAGGGGGCTGCAGAGGGGTTGGGGGGAGGCAACAGGAACTGTGACCCTACTGAAAGAAAGGCTCAGGCTGAGGAAAATGGCCGTCTTTGGGTCCCTCCACCTGGGACAGAGAGATCTTACCAGGGTGGGGGGCGGGCAGCCCGGGCCGGGGTGGGGGGCAGCTCTGAGACTTGTCACTGGCCACCAGGGCTGGCACCTTGTACACTTTCCTCTTCTTCTTCTTCCTCTTCTGTCGAGACAAGAAAAGAAGGCCCCTGGTGCCTCCCCCCCCCCACTCCCCTTGCCCTCCCCCATAGGCCGGCCAGAGTGACTGATGAGATGGGAGAACCTTGTGGCTTGGGGTCCCAGGTTCAAGCAGTGAAGGCTGGGCAGGAAGTGCAGGATCCCAGGGCTCTGAGGGCCCCCCAGGGAGGGAGGGCAGGACTCAAGGAGAACACAAGGGCCGGGGTGGCCAGCAGCTTGGGGGGGGGGGGCTGGGCCTATGGGAGCAAGGCTGGCTGGAGTCCCGGACACTGCCCAGTGCCTACCTGGGGCTGGATCTTGGGAGGCAGCACTGGGGTGTCCGGCTTGGAGGGCAGTGCAGCCTCTGCGCTGGTGACGAAGAGCGAGGAATGGCTTCGAGCAGAAGGAAGGGGACGAATGTCAATGCTGGCCCCTAGGCCTTCTTCCCCTCCCCTTCCCCAGTCTCTGGCCAGAGGTCAGCTACAAGGGCCAACTAGCGGTGGGGGTGCCCTCTGGAGCCCTGGCACTGACGGCTGGCTCTCCCTTTGTTATATCTCAGAAACTCTCCAAGCCTCGGGTTCTTTTTCTGTAAGAGGGGATCAGTGAGCCTGGCACTCCGCAGCTCCTGGGGCTGTTGGAGGGAAGAAGCTCTGGCAACTCTAGGGGACCTCACAAGCAGGCGTCATTATTACTGCTGTTCCTGATAGTCCTTCCTCCTGAGAGGGCCTGGCCTCTGGAGGACCCTTCCCGCCCCCTGCTGCCTCCGGGCACCTCAGCCCAAGCTGCAGAGAAAAACTGCCCACAGTCAGAGCTGCCCACGGCAGAAGTGACCACTCCATGCCAGATGGAGCCTCAGGGCCGGGCTCTCCATCCATCAGCCTTGATTTACCTTGGTTCAAGGAAGCGTCCCAGCTCTGAGCCCTGCTTTAGATTCCTCCTGAATCCCCCTGCCCTTTAAGCTGACCCCTCCATCCCTGGCTTCCCTAGCCAGTCCCAGGCCCCAGCCTCACCCTGGAGCTGAGCAGAAGCTTTATCTTAAGGAACCGAGGCAGACCAGGTGGGTTGCCCAGGAGATCCCATCCTCCCAGAGACAGCCCCCTGGCCCTGGGCCCGACAGGGGCCATTGAGCCTCCCCTTCCCTCCTCCCCTCCCCTTGGCACCCTGACTGCTCCTTCAGGAGGTGCTCTGCTAATCTCCCCAGCCATCTCAGGCCCGCTCTGGTTGGCACATCAGAGGCCAGCCCCTCCCAGGCCTCGGGGTCCAGTAGCCCCACCTCTCCCCTCCTCCTTTCCTTTACCCTATCCCCCTAAGGGCTCCCAGGGCACGTCAGGGCCCAGACCCCCCAGTACTTACTCGGTCTTGGAAGCTGCCACTGCCAAGCCCTCTGGCTGGGGCTCTGAATTGGTGTAACTGAAGCTTCGAACATAGAACTCCACCTCCTAGGGAGGAAGATCAGGGAGACTTAGGAGAGCAAAACTGAGAAGCCAAGAGGGGGAAAAGGGACTGAAGCCCAAGGCCAGGGTCCTACCGGCAAAAAGGCCAGCCCCCCTCAGGTCTGAGGCTGACCTCTGTGGGTTGGAGTGAAAGAAATCTAATTTTTTGTAGAAAAAAACCCAACAATTCAATTAAACAACAATTAAACAAATACTCTATCTCCACACCATCTGCTAAGTAAACTTCTGGGGATAATAAGGCAAAATGAAAAAACAATGGCTGTTCTCGAGGAGCTTTTTCTGGGAAAACTGGGAACAGTGAAATACAATTGTGGCTGTGTGAGGCTTCAGGAAGGGTTGGGGGGGGAACCTCTAAACTGAATCTGAACAGGGAGGGAGGAGGGAGTAGTGGGCAAGGGGAACAAGGAAGGCAAAAGCATGGAGGTGGACATGGAATTCAACTTTGGGGGTCAGCTGGTAGGCCTATCTGACACACACAAAGTGCGTGTGTATGTGTGTGTGTGTGTGGCCTTAAATGCTAAGCTGAGGAGTTTCTATTTGAACCAGAAAAGCAGTATATGATTGAATACAAAAGCATATGGCCTAGTCACCTGTGCTTCAGGCTACAGGGAACAGGGAGTCAGAGTGGTTGGAAGGGTCTTGGGAGGAAAAGGAATTGAGCTGGTCCCTGAAGGAGGGGTGGGAATTCAATAGAAAAGAAGAGAGGGGAGAAAACTTGAGTCTTTGGGGTGTTGTAGAAACAAGATTGATTTAGAGCACCAGCCCTGAAGTCAGGAGGACCTGAGTTCAAATCTGGTCTCAGACACTTAACACTTTCTAGCTGTGTGACCCTGGGCAAGTCACTTAACCCCAACTGCTGGAGGGAGGGAAGGAGGGAAGGTGGGAAGGAGGGAAGGAAGGAGGGAAGGTGGGAAGGAGGGAAGGAAGGAAGGAAGGAAGGAAGGAAGGAAGGAAGGACTAGGATTGATTTTTTAATGTTAGAAGACAGAAACTTTGACTTTTTGGGTTGGCACCATTTCTGCCCCCTTAACAATCTTAGAGAGCTGCCTAGGACAAACATGGAGAGTGACTCACGCAGCCAGGATTTTAATCTGCATCTCCCCAGCTTCGATATCAACTTTTTGTTTACTGCCTACTGCCTAAGGCTCAACTTCTTTTCTTTCTTAATAATATTTTATTTTTCCAAATACATATATAGTTTGCAACATTTATTTTTGTAAAACTTTGTTGTCTAAACTTTTCCCCTTTCCTACTCGATCTCTTCCCTCCTCAAAAAAGCAAATAATCTGATATAGCTTAAATACGTGCTCTTTTACACATATTTCCATATTTATCATGTTGTGCAAGAAAAAAATCAGACAAAAAGGGAAAAAAACCCATGAGAACGAAGAAAACAAATAAAAAGTTAAGAATACTATGCTCTGATCCACCTTCAGTCTCCATAATTCTCTCTCTTGGATGCAGATGGCATTTTCTATTGGAATTGTTAAGGCCCAACTTCTTAAACTGTGTTTCGTAACCCCATATGGGGTCTCATAACTGAAAGTGGGGGTTACAAAATTATGATTATCAGTAAATGTTTTATTTCTATATTTTATTTGTTTATATATCCAGGGTCACATAAAATTTCTTGGGAGAAAAGGGTCTTAAGTAGAAAAAATTTAAGCAGACTTACTTTTAAGGTTTGCAAAGCATTCTGTATTCATTCTCTTTTCACTGAGTTAATTGCCCTGTGAGGTAAGTCAGAGGAATTAGAAGTAATGGCTTGGTCATCAGGGGAAGGAAGTACCATCAGTTAAGCTGTCAGGAGACTGATTAGTGACCATCTACCTGGGATTGCAGAATGGTCCGTGAGCCTTACCAAGCCCAGCCAGGCGGGCCGGTCCACTCAGTTTGGGCAGTCTTTGGAGATGAGAAGTTACTGGGGAAGGGTTCTACTCAAAAAAAGTTCATTAACAATAACATTTGTAATATTTTCTCAGTCTCCTCCTTCATCTCCCAGCCTAACCCTACAGTTAAATTGGAGACTTCTCTGTCCTCAACACAGAGGTCTCGTCCTCCTCTTTTGGGCCTAGATCTCTTAATGCCAGCTCCTTGACTTTCCAGCACTTTTGTTTTTGAAGCCCCTAGGGCTTCAATCTATCTATATAGTCTAAAAATGGCTTTGATCCCCCTCCCAGCTACACAAGGACAGGGAAGGTAACTTGTCTCCGATTTGTGATCCCAGAGAACCAAATCCCTCACATGGGGCTCCAGCTGATGGGGCTCATGGGGGTGCAGAGTGAGGGTTCGCTGGGCTCAGCAAGGACCTGGACTCTTTCATATACACATCGATGGTCTTGTCTCAGTGTATCATGTTTAATTTCTACGTTCTTGTAAATAAAAGTACAGGAAAGGTACTTATGTGGCCCAGACACTGTGGAGACAGAGTAGAACTGAGAGAGTTCTAGATTCTAGATTGGTTCTAATTGATATCAAAAGCTGGTTCCAGTCTTGGGGTGGCCCTTCTCCCTGGGCCCTTCTGGGCCCTGCCATGCACTGGGTGGTTCCCAAAGGAATGCCTCCATCCCCCACCTGGCCTTCCCCAGGTCAGGGGACAGACGAGGCGCCCCAACTATCCACAGATCCTCGTCGAGGAGACAGGACCAGTGCAGCAGCCCAGAGAAGCCCGGTGTCTATTGACTTGCTGTGCTGACGGCATTTACCCCAGGATTTCCATGGAGACCAAGGGCATCCTGACTAATGCTGACACAACAGAATGAATTCTGTCTCTAAAACAAGCCAGTGTTTAGGGGCAACATGGACACAAGAACTCCAAAACTATGCTCCTGTCTCCACAGAGGGCCCCTCCTGTGTTCCTGCCTTCCCCTAGGGGCTCAACCAGGTAGAAAGGGAGGGGCCTCCTATCACAGACTCAGAGAGAGCTGAAGGTGAAAGGGACCTTAGAACACAGAAAGAGAGGTAGAACCGAAATGTTACAACGGGTCACTTTTTTCATCACCTCTCAGGAGGAGGCTAGTCTGTTTTATCAAAGAGTCCTCTGGACCATGGTTGGTTCACTGAATTGATCACTTCCTACAGCTTTCAAAGATGATTATCTTTGCAATACCTGTTATTGCATAAAATGGAGAACATAACATTTTAAGAACTGGAAGAGACCTTAGAACATAGAACCACAAGACGTTGGGGCTGGAAAGAATCTTTTTTGCTTAGTCATTTTTTCACTTGTGTCTGACTTTCAGTGACCCCACTTGAGGCTTTCTTGGGAGAGATACTGGAAGGTTTGCCATTTCCTTCTCCAGCTCATGAAGAAACTGGGGCAGACAGAGTTAAGTGACTTCCACCCAGCTAATAAATATTTGAAGCTGGACTTGCACTCGGTGTTCCTGATTCCAGGCCCAGTGCTCTGTCCACTGTGTCACCCAGATGCCCGCAGAAGAGACCTTAGAGCATGGAAAGCTTAAAGAAAGAACACAGACTGCTGGATCTGAAAGGAGTCCTACAGAATTTGAGAACCAGAAGGGACATTACAAACTTAAGACTGTCTAGAACCAGAAGGGATCTTGGCCCCTTGATTTTACAGAAGAGGAAACAGAGGGACTACGGTCACACGTTGAGCGAGTGGCAGAGGCAGAGCCTGACCCCAAGTCTTCTGACCCCCCAATCATCATTCTGCTAAGCCCTTCTCCTGGACCCAGGACTGCTGGAGAAAAGGTGGTCCCTATGAGTTTCCTTCTGGAAACTAATGGCCAAAGCTTCATCCAGCCCCGACTGCCATGGAATGGCCTGACATCTTAGAGCAGGTTTAGAAACATCCAAAATTGCCTCTCATATTCATTCTAGTTTTATTTTTCTTCTCTGAAATCCCAGGAAACTATAGGAGAGCCTCCTCCAGAACCTGATATGCCAGAGGGATTGCGAGGGTGAGAGTCTGAATGTGGTGATATCTTGTGGAAAGAACCCTGGACTTGGTTTGAATTTCAAATTGAATTTCAAAACTTTATGACTATGGGCAGGTCATCTCACCTCTCAGGCCTTTAACTTTTGACCTTTGTCAAAGGAGAAGATTGGAATACTAGGCCCATGCTCCAAAGGGAAGAGTCCAATTTATACAAAATTTAGAGTAACACTTTTATTATTGTAAAAGATATACCCAGCTAGATAACACAGGGGAGAGAATACTTTTCCTGGAGTCAGGAGGTCCTGAGTTCAAATCCAGACTCAGACACTTACTGGCTGTGTGACTTAAGCCACTTAACCCCAACTGCCTAATAAAATTTAAAAAATAATAATTAGAAAAAAAGGGACTGCCCATCCATTAGGGAATGGCTGAACAAAGTATGGTATATGAATATAATGATACTGCAACACATAGGAAAATCATGAAAATAACAAGTTTAGACAACTTGGGGAGGAGGTATGTATGGACTGCTTTGGAGCCAAGGAAGTAGAACCAAGAAAACTGCTTGCCCAATGACCACAATACTTAAAGGAAAACAATTATGAAAGATGTCCTATCTAAACGGTTTCACAAGCCAAATGGGCCAGCTGGCCTCCTCCTGACAGAGAGGCACAGGGGCTCAGGCCTGAATGATGTGGCTACGGCTCTACTGTGTGTCTGTGTGCTGGGGAGGGTATAAAGGAGAAGAGAGCTATGTTTAAAAAATCATAAAAAGGCCCAAAAATTTTGTTTCTAAATGAGAGGTTTGACCAAATAATCTCTAAGGTCATCAAACTTCATTCAGCCCAGCATTAAGCCCAGCTGAAGCTAGACCAGAATTCCCAGGACCACTTCAGGTACTTCAGGACCCAATCTTGGCCACACAAATAAATTTCCAGAGGGCTGAAAGTCATGCTCCTTAGTCAGCTGGCATCCAGACAATGAAGCCTAAGTTCCAGTTTTAGACTTCTGACCTCTGGGGTCTCAGTATCCTCCCCTGTAGAATCAAAATGCTAGAACCCTATGACTGTATATAGCAAACCTGACTAACATCAGTCAATATGTCCTTTCTTATGTCCATGCACTGTCCTAAGAACTAGAGACACAGAAAGGGACAGTCCTTCCCCTCAAGGAGCTCACAACTGAACGAGGCAGACGACCTGCAGATGATTATGTACAATCTGTATATAAGATAAATTGGGGGGGGGGGGTCAGTAGAAGGAAGGCTACAGAATCAAAAAGGATTGGGAAAGGCTTCCTGTAAAAGGTGGAATTTTAGCTGGAACTAAGGGGGTTCCAACAAATTCTCTATCAATAACTAAAATTCTTCCTTGAGCAACTAGAAGCGGCCTTAGTTGACCAAGTCAAATCTGCCCATCCGCAAAACATGCCCCCAAGCCAGCACAGCAAGGAACAGCCTTTTCCCAGGCATCTGTTTCCCTAACTGTAAAATCAGTTGCTTTGCTTGAGTGATCTGTTTCTGTTCCATACAAGGCTAGGGAAAAACTCCAAACATGGCACCTCATCTTCTCCCTTAGGTCTCTGCAGTCAGAGCCAGTAAAGCTACAAAGGTCCAGAGGCTGAGGGAGGCCAGTCCTATCGGCCTGAGAGCCCTAATCGGGGGCCAGAGGACAGAGCACTGGACTTGGATTCAGGGAGACCTGAGTTCAAAGCCAACCTCAGACACTCACTAGCTGGGTGACTCTGGACCAGCCCCTTCACTTCCCAGAGCCACACTCCCTCCCAGGTGGCGATGAGGACTAAGGGAGATACTATTTGTAGAGCGCTTTTCAAACCTTAAAGCCCGCTGGAAATGCTCTTAGTGCTGGCTACACACACTGGCCTCAGGAGATGCTATCTGCCCAGGGTCAAAGCTAGAATCTGAGCCAGGCCTCGGCAGGCCCATGGTTCTTTTCCTGGGATTCTGCTCTGTGCTGAGGGCTCCTTTCCCACTCTGAGGAGCCAAAACCTCCCCGGGCAGTCTGTCCCACCATCTAGCCTCAGCCCCTTGGCCAAGGTCTCCCTTGGCTCCTGGTTCTGTGTCCAGCACTAGAATGTTCCCTCTTGCACGTCATCCCTTCGAGCTCCTCTCCAACTTCTCCAGGCTAAGCATTCCAACTTCCCTCAGCTGCTCCTCCTGCAAGGATCTTCCTGGTCATTTCCAAACCATGCATTTTGGCCACTGTCCCCACCCCTCATCCTTATCTCCCTTCTATCAAAACCTTGGTCCTACTCCTGGAGCCATCCTGAGCTCTGTAAGATGAGTTTTTGGTTGTGTTACCTATCACCAAGTCATCACATCACTTCCCAATTTAATCTTTCTAGCTTCCCTTTAAATATATTCTCTTCCCCCATTAAAATGTAAATTCTATAGGTTGTGTGAGGAACAACATGAAGCATTAGACATTTTCTCTGATCCCTATAACCTCCCAAACCTCCCTAAAACAGAAATTATGCATCAAAGATAAAGCTACTTCAGTGCCTCTATAGTCTAGGACAACCAGAATCCAAAAGAAGGTTAAAAAAAACAAAAACTCCTAGGGGCAGTTAGGTAGTGAGTGGATAGTGCACCAGCCCTGAAGTCAGGAGAACCTAAGTTCAAATCCTGTCTCAGACAATTAACACATCCTAGATGTATGACCCTGGGCAAGTCACTTATCCCCAACTGACTCGGCAAAAAAACAAAAAACCAATAATCTCCTAAACCCCCTAAGCTCATTGACCCTCCATAGCCCTCTCCAACTCCCCTGGTGAAAATTAGCAAACCTAAGGACGTGACATTGCCTTACAAAACCCACTGCACCTTCCCTTTCCAGAACTGTGGAGATCCTGGCTCCAGGCTGCAGAAATTGGCTGCGACAGACAGCTAGCACTGCTGCAACCCTAATAGAGAAAAATCCACCTCCATAGCAATGGTGCTGCACAGTTTGGACCTGCCCGAGCCGGGGCAGACAACCCCACAGAAGCAGTGCTGCAAAGCGCTGAGGTGGGCCAAAGAATAAAGAACTGAGGGAGCAGGACAGGAAACAATGGGAATGAGGTGGGGTGGGAGACTGCACAATTCTACTAAGCCTGAGAAAAAGGGCATAGCATCCAGTTAGGGCCAGTTCTGATCACCCAAAAGTCACCTGAGGCAGAGATCAGACTAGTAAACCATGAGTTGTCCTGTGTGGGAAAAAAGCTGAGAGATCTGAGATCCAGTCTCCAAAGAAACCACAATCAGAGGCAAAGAAGTTATGAAGTGGGCAGGAGGGGAAAGTAAGGGAGGGCAAATAGGCTAAAACTACCAAAGATTTCAGGAAGAAGAAAACTCAAAAACCTTGGAAATAAGCAGATAAAAACAAACAAGGAAAATAGCAACAACAGAAAAAATATGACCTCTAGACTCAGTAAACAAGTTCAGGCATATATGAATAAATAATGCAAAACAAAGGAAAATTAGCCAATACTTGATGAGACAGAAGAACACCACAACAAACTATTCCTGAGTGCCTCAACGGAGAAATGAGAATTATAAAAGCAGAATTGAAGTTCTCAACACTAAAAATGTGGGTAGAATAGAAAAAACTTGAATCTGCAATGGCAAGCCTCACCAAAAAAACAAAAGAGAGAGCAATTGATTGGGAATGCAAATACACAAGGGTAAAAAGGCAATCTAGAAGAAAAGAAATAAAAACAATATTAAAAGAAAATACGCTCACTATACAAACAAAGCACATGATGTATAGAGACAACCTAAAGATTATAGGTCTTCCAGAAGAATGAAATATCTTAACACTACATTGAGAATACAATAAAAAGAGAATTTCCTTGAACTTCAGAACAAAGAAAATGAAATATCAATCAAAAGAATTCATAGATTGTCTCTAGGGAAAAAAGAAACACAAATCCAAGACTACAAACTCCAAGACAAATAGTGGCTAAATTTAAGAATGAAATTCAGAAATAAGTTCTGCAAGTGATTAGAAGACCTTCAAATACAAAGGAAAGGAATTTCAAATAACGTAAGACTGTTCTGTAGCCATTAGGAAAAGGAAAGGGGAATAGAATGATTATGTTCCAAAGGGCAGTCAGCAGAGCTCAGGATGCAGCTCCCCGATTACCTACTCTGAAAATCTGAACTTAACCATATCTACAAAAGATGGTCACTGTTTGAGGGAGGTGGTGATCAGAAGCAAAATTCTGGGGAGGAGGGAAAGGGGAAAGGAATGAGAATAGAAGGTCAGACATTCAATAATAAAGAAACATTTGAAACATCTTTAGAAAGAAAACTAGAACTGAAGAGATGATTTACTTCTTGAATACCCCAAACAACAGATATGCAGAGGAAGTGAATAAATGCAGTAGCTAATGACATCAACAGTTACAGAGCAACATCAGAAAAGCAAGAGATTTCTTTCAAAATATACATAAAGAAACAGGGGTGAAGGCTGAAATTTGGTAGAGGTACAGTGAAGAGGCAGGTAGAGGCCATTATGGACACAACCTAGGAACTCCCTGCCTATAGATGAATCAGGGTTTTCTATGGTACCATATTACAACACAGGAGGACACATGAACCATGGGAGGGGACCAGGGAGACGGATAGGAAGGTGTGAGGGGCAGAAGTCAAATAAAGGGCTGTGAGAGGAAGGTAACCCCTGTGGTTTGTGTGCAGAGGAGTGGTTAAGGATGAAGGGGGAAGACCAAACAAGGGGGAAAGGAGGAGGCCCAGTTTGGTTGGAGGAGGGGTTCCATACATAAAGGTGCCTGGGGTTAGAGAGAGACTGTCTAGAATACAACTGGGGATCTTATGCTAGGTATGATCTGGGGGATTTTATATTTGAAAATCTGCTCATCTTACATATGGATGGGGGGAGTTGGAACCCTTGGAGGCAATTGGCACCTGAGGGAGTTGGATAATAGGGATGCAGGAAGATTTTGAAGCAAATGTGGGGGAAAAAAGATAAGTGAGGAGGATATAAGATCAGTGTAGGGCTGCCTAATCAGAGACATGATGAAGAAAAGGTCCTGCCACTGGGCAATGTCCTCTTTGACATCTGCAATAGCTGGCACTATTCTGGGAGTGAGGCACATGGAAAAGGGAAATCAATGGGGCAAGCTCTACAGGACAATGGCAGAAACCATCTAGAGGGAAGATCCTAGACTGGATACCTTGGAAGCTTTGAATGCGTGAGGAATACAGAGAAAATATACAGATAATTATAAGGGTTATGAATCAGAGAATGAGGGTCTAGAGTACACAGAAAGACAGAATGGGTAATGAAAAGAAAAATCTTTTTTTGTAAAGGAGGTCAAAAAATGAAACTTAAAAAACTAATAAACAGGATGATCTAAAGGGGGAGGAAAGGAAGGAAGAATATACTTGACAGAGGAAGAAGGAAAGAATTATATAACCAGATAAAAGCAAGAGAGAAAAAAGAACTAATAATAAGCAAAACCCCAAAGGTAAAAAAAAAAAAAAAAGAAAAGTAATAAGAAAAGGAGGGAATCAGAGGTGAAGGGAACAGAACCACCTTAAAAAAAGATTAAAATAATTGAAGGAATATAGTATTGAATTTACAGGAGAAGAAATCATAACTTGAAAAAAAACAATATTAAAGATAGATGGAGAAAAATAGAAACCAAACTCTCATAACTTTAAATATGAATGCATTAAACAATCAAAAAAAGTTAGGTGAAGCCAAGGTGGTATTGTAAATTCAGGAACTTGCCCAACCTCTCCCTCAAACAGCTCTAAATTCCTTTAAATAATGACTCTAACCAATCAAAAAAAGTGACAGTCTAGATAAGAAAACAAAACTCTATAATAATCTATTGCTTACAAAAACCCATTTCAAAACAAAAGGCATACACAAAATAAAACTGAGGAGATATAAAAAAAATTACTATGCATCAAGTAAATCCAAGAAAAGCAGGAGTCATAACAAAGTAAAAAAAATCAAAAAATAAAAAGCAATAAGGAAACTATGTTAAAAGAAAGCACAGACATCAATATCAGTAATAAATTTGTATACTCCAAATGCATTAAGCATCCAAATTCATAAATAAAACGTTATCTGAGCAACAAAGCATAAATAATAACACAATAGTGATGGGAGACTTTAAATTCTCCCTCTCAGTTTTGGATATGTAACAGAAAGACAAACAAAAAGGAAAGTATAGAATTCAAAAATTTTTTTTGAAGAAACTGAAGTTAAATGACTTATAGCATCTTCTAAATGGGACAGCAAAAGAATATACATATTTCTAAGCATCACATGGAACTTTTACAAAAACAGATCATGTGCTAGGGCACAAAGATATTGCAAATAAATGTAAAACAGAAGAAATAGTCCATATATCCTTTATAGACATGATTCAATAAAAATAACTGATTCAAGGAACATAAATAAAAGATCCAGACCCAAGCAGAAACTTAATGAAATCCTAAATAATGAATGGGTCAAAGAACAAATAAGAGAAATAATTAATGACTGCATTAAAAAAAAAAAAAGATAACGATGAAACAACATACCAAAATTTTGGGGATGTAGTTCAGGGGAAAATCATATTTTTTCAAACATAATTAACAAAACAGAAGATCACCTGGCAGGATAAGATATCAGACACTGTGAGATCCCTTCTCAAACTAAATTGCCAAGCATTCAAATTCCATGGCAAAGAGTGCAACGCCGTTGGGGTGGCCACATTGTTTGAATGCCAAACATATACTTGCCAAAAAGACTATTTTATTGAGATCTCACACAGGGCAAGTGCTCACATGGTGTTCAGAAAATGCTATACAAGTTCACTCTCAAAGTCTCTCTTAAGAACTTTGGAACTGATTGCACTACATAGGAGACACTGGCACAGAACTGCCCACCATGACATGCCTTCATCAGAGAAGGTGCTGTGCTCTATGAGCAAAGCAGAATTGAAGTCGTTCAAAAGAAACGTGAAATGCACAAAGTTATAGAGAATCCAACCCAAATATTCATGTGGACTATTTGTGCCCAATGTGTGGTATAGTGTTTGGAGCTCATATTGGTCTGATTAGCCACAGTTGGACACATTGTAACTTGAGTCTAAGGTAGTGATGTCACATTGTTCCTCTTTGAGAACAAAAGACCGACCAAACAAACAACCACCAACAAAATAGGAAGGAAGATTAATGAATTGAATATTTATTTTTTAAAATTAGAAAGCCAACAAACAAACCTAAAAAAAATCACAAAAAAAGAAATGTTACAAAAATTAGAAAGGAAATAAATTGAAAACAAAAAACTCCATAGAAATAATAAAACTATAAGCTGATGCTCTGAAAAGATTAATAAAATGGATAAACTTTAGCTAACCTGATTAAAAATAAAAGAGTAGAAAATCAAATCAATAAACTAGTAAACAAGCTAGGCAAAAATCACAGCAAAACCAAAAGAAATAAAAATAATCAGAACATATGTGTAGTTATATGCTAACAAAACTGAGAACAGAAAATAGAGGAATACCTTCAAAAACATAAAATAATCAAACAATCAAGAGAGTAGATAGAGATCTTAAATAACCCAATCTCAGAAAAAGAAACAGATCTAACTGTAAAAGAACTACACAGAGGGGGAAAAAAGTAAACAAACTTCTGGACCTGCAAAATTTGCAGGAGAATTCTATCAAACTTTAAAAAACAGTACCCATACTTCTCAAATTATTGCCAAAAATTAAGAAAGGATTCTTTTATGAGACCTTTTATGAGACAAATACAGTCCTAATACATAAAACAGGAAAAGATAAAATGCAGAAAGAACACCTTAAGCCAGTATTATTAATGATCATTGACTCCAAAATTTTAAATAAAATCCTATCAAACAGACTACAGAGATTTATCTAAGAAATTATTCATTATGATCAAATAGGATTTGTATGAGGAATGCAATGCCCAACGTTAGGACAACAACAATCAATATAATTAATCAAATTAAAAACTGCAATATCCCAAACTACTTGATTATCTCAAGATGCAGAAAAAGCCTTTGAAAAAGTACAACTTTATGCTAAAAGCCCTATAAAGCACAGAGACCTTTAAAAAAAATCATAAAAAGCATCTATCTAAAAACAAAAGCAAGCATTACATGCAATGAGAACACACTAGAACCCTTTCCATATAGTTCTGAAAATGCCAACAACAATAGAACAAGATAAAGAAATTAATGGAATAAAGATAAAGAGGAAATAAAAGTATCCCTGTTTGTTAAGGCTTTACTTAGAAAATCCAGATTCAGAAACGATACTTGAGACATTAGCTGCAGCAAATCTGAAGATTTAAAAATAAATTCTTAAAAATCAATATCATTTCTATATAATAAAACAATAAAAACATAATATAAAGGGAAATATCATTCCAAATAATTACAAAATGCATAAAAATCTGAGACCAAGCATACAAAAGCTTTGTATAGATTCAATGACAAAGAGCTTCTTAAAAAAATTTTGCATAGACTCAATTATAAAGTGTTCCTTAAAGAAATAAGGAACAATATAAATAACCAGTATCCATGGCTATCCCATGACAATATAATAAAAATGACAAAATTACCCAAATTAATTTATACTTTTAATGTTAAGCCAAGGAGACACTTTATAGAATTTGATAATAAAATTAATTTGGAAAACAAAAGATCTAGAACATCAAGGGAAATGATGTAAGGACAAAGGGTGAATAGTACTTCCAGATTCCAAACTATATTATAAAGCAGCAGTCATCAAAACCATCTGGCATTAGTTTAAAAAAATAGAAATAGATTACATAAAGGAGATTCAGAAACAACAGAATCCAACAATTCAGCATTCAATAAGGTGAAAAACATAAAATTACCTACGACAAAACTCCTTGATACAAACTTCTGGGAAAATTGGAAAGCAGTCTGCCAAAAATTAGGCTCAGACCAATACTTCACACCACATTTCATAATACAATCTCAATGTATACACAATTTAAATGTGAAATACTATACCATAAAAAAGTTAGAAGAGAAACACATAACATACCTCTCATAGCTATGAGCTGGAAATAATATTCTTAATCAGAGGCAATTACCAAAGATAAGACGATAATTTTGAATAATAACACACCAAAAAATCAAATATATAAAAATCAAGCAGGACTTAAAGAAATTTGAGAGGACACCCCTACCTAGACCTTAATGGAAATGAAAAGTCCACAGACAATATATACAAACTGCACATGTTCCTGGACTTTTTCAATATAGCAATCAGTTATGTTGATTTTTTTTCCTTCTCTACAAAATATGATTTGTCATATGGGATAGTTCTCTGTGAAGATCAGGGAGAGAGATACTTGAAATAACTATAATGATATAAGAAACATACAGTATCAATTTAAAACTAATTTTAAAAAATGCAAACTCCTTGAGGGCAGAGATTACATTGATGTCTCATATTTCTATCTCCAATGGTTGGCCCACAGTAAGTGCTTGATAAATGGCTTTTCATTCATTCATTTCTTCATTTATTCTTTCTACATGAAATATACTTATCAAGGTCCTTTATCATCCTGGGGCACTCGGCAATCTCCAGCTTATTAATGTCTTTAAGCTGTGATGGTCAGAATTGAACACCAGAGCCTAAACAAGGGCAAAACATAGAGGGAGGACTATCAATTTCTGATTCCAAGAGAGCTAGAGCACCTGACTTGGGAGTGAAGAAGAGCTGAACTCAAATCCTGCCGTCTACATTCTCTGTGTGATCCTGAGCAAGTCACTCAAGCCTTGTTTGCCTCAATTTCCTCATCTGTAAATAGGGGATCATAACAGCACAGACCTTGAACACAACATTTCATCTCCCATCTCTATGCTGTCTCTCATGCTTGGAATGACTTACTTCCTCAATTTTGCCTCATCATCTATTCTGTATGTATCTTCTATGTATCTGTTATTTACATGTTGTCTCCCCAATTAAAATTTAAGTGCCTTGAAGATAAGAGCTGTTACTGCCTTTCTTTGCATCTCTAGTGCTATTAGACAGATAGGACTTAATAAAGGTTTATTTATGTCCAAAGAGCTATAAAATTGAGCATACTCTTTGACTTACCAATACCACAACTAGATCTGTATCAAAATATTTTTTAAAAGAAAAAGTTTCTATATGTACAAAAATATTCATAATAGCTCTTCTTGTAGTGGCAAAGAATTGGAATTTAAGGGGATGCCCATCAATTGGGAAATGGATGAGCAAGCTGTAGTATGTGATTGTGATGGAATACTATTATAACTATATGAAGTGATAAGGAGGATGATTTCAGAAAAACCTGAAAAGACTTAACAATTATGCAAAGTGAAATGAGCAGAACCGGAAGAATACTGTAAACAGAAACAGCAATATTTTAAGAAGGGTCAATTGTTAAAGACTTTACTATTTTGATCAATAACATCATTACAAATGAAAAATTACAATCCATCTTTATAAAAAATACTATCCACTTCTAGAGAGAGAGAATGAGGTCTGAATGCAAATCAAAGCATATCATCTTGTACTTCATTTTTTTGTGGGGTTTTTTTTTTTGGTCTGTGTTTTCTTTTACAACATGATTAATTAGAAATATGTTTTGCATGACTGTACATATATACGTATATCAAATTGCTTACAATCAGAGAGGAGAAGAGAGAAAAAATTTGAAACTCAATTTTTTAAAAAATGAATATGAAAAAAAATTTTTTTTCATGTAATTGGGAAAAACTATAAAAGTTTACTGCTTGTCTGCCTTCAAAAGATTATTCAGAGAATCAAAGGAGATAATGTGTCCAAAGCACTTTGAATATCTTGAAGTGCCACATAATTGTCAACTCTTGTCTTTACTGTATTATCCTGGAAACTGAGTCTCTCTCAGTCTAGCCTAAGCTCCTTTTTGGGATGCCAGTGCTCACTACTAACCCTAGATCTTCAAATTCCCCCTGCAAGACAGAATATCCCCAAAGTCTTAGCACCGGTTTAAGCCTCTGAGGACACCCTCACTCACTAGCTGAATGACAAATACCTCTCCAGTTGTTGCTTTGCAGTCAGGTCTGACTCGTCATGACTCCACGGGGATTTTCTTGACAAAGATATTGGTTCGCCACTTCCTTCTCCAGCTCATTTTACAGAGGAGCAAAGTGAGACAAGAGGGTGAAGTGCCTTGTCCAGGGGCACATGGCCCTCTGCCCTCTGAGAGCAGATCTGTACTTCAGGCCCAGCGCTCTGCGCCCTATGATGCCCCAGCTTCCTCCCTTCACTCTACAGGGTCTACTTTACAAATGAAATCCTTTACAAATGAAATCCTAAATCCACCTGAAGAGGATTCCAGTCTCACTTGGACAGAGGGAGCAGATGCTGAGGAGAGTTCGAGCTCCTGAGTGCAGCCCTCGCCAAACCTCTCGGGTCATGCAGGGCCCAGCCTGGCCTATCCCACAGAGATCCCGGCCCGGCTCTGTAACCATGCTGAGGGCAAGCCCAGACAAACCTGCAGCTGGGCACACCCTGCCCTCAGAAATGTCACACCTGAGAGGATCCGGCTCAGCCCATTCAAGTTTAGACAAGGAAAAGGGTAAGATGGCAGCCTGGGACAAGTCCCAGCAGTGGGGCTGGTCACCATTTACTGCCCCCACACTAGGAGAGGAGGGGGCCCTGCGTGCACAGGATCCAGCAGCAGAACCCTAGGGGCAACCTCATGGGTGCTTCTCCAGGAAGACCCAAGGCAGCAGGAGGAGTGATCCTGGCCTGTGCTCCTCAGCCATGTCTCTGACACAAATCTCCTTCAGATCCTAGATGAAACACTGGGGAAAAGAAGAAACTCTTTCATACCATCAGGAGGGGGTCCCTTTAGATTCGTATTTCATGGGAGACCTGAATGGATTTCTCCTTACCCCCAAAGGTCTACTCTTCCCAACTGACACTGTCTTTGGTTGGGGTGACCTCTGGGGTCCAGGAAAAGCTGGCCCTTACCTTTCCTGCAGTCCAATCCTTCCTCACTTCTCTATTGAATTTTTGTGATTCAGGGCTAACTGATTTCCTTACCTCCACCCTAGTTCTGTTGAATCCCTGCACACCCTGCTGGCACACATTCCTAAAAACCCCTTTCAACATATCACTCCCATAGGAAAACGACATTTGTTGACTCCCCAATGTCTGCAGGACAAAGTTCCACTTTCTCAAAGCCCTCCATGTTCTTATGGCCCCAGCAATCTAAATCGGGGTTTTTTAAATCATGAGCCAACCTATCCCTTCTGGAAGGAGCATAAGGAGACTGGAGTTTTCTAACATAAAAGCAGAAGAGGAAAGCGGGGTATTCTTGGGGTGTAGAAAGTGTGACCAACCACTGAACACACTCTCACTTATGCTAGGGTATTTAGAGGAGCCACACAGCAAGACCAGACCTTGGATCTGATTGGCCCATACATGGCATGAAAATGTGACGAGAGTAAGGGGCAAGGCTGGGGGTCTGCTGCCAAAGCCTGGATCTTCTTGTGTCTATTGTGGTGAATGGAAGCATCCACAGAATGAGTGACTGTGGGTTCCTGGGTCATAGAGATGACTTGCACTTGGTAAACACTTAATATCAGTTGAAGTACGTGCCCGCCTAGCTTCATAGCTTGTGTTGTTCCAGAAGATGCACAGAATTCATGACTACTAGAGGACAGGAGGCGATAAAGTTTTGTTTCAGAGATACTCTAGATCTGCTTCTCTGAATTATAGGAACCAAAGCTACTTCTCAGAGAAAGGGCAGACATTAGGAATGGGACAGCCAAACTCTACCCTACCTCAAATCAGTAAGACTGTGTCAGAGACCATTGACTCCAAAAAGAGACTGTGTGTGTGTGTGTGTGTGTGTGTGTGTGTGTGTGTGTGTTAAGCATGAGAGGTTTGGGGAAATTCCAACCACAGACAGCTAGAGGGTAGACTAATTCACATAAGGGATGCTGTCTGTCTTAAGACTAAATGCAGAAGTGACACCAGTGAATGCATGCCAGCAGAGCATTTTTTTTTTTTTTGAAGAAGGGTTTTCTCTCAGCGTGGGAGGTGGATGTACTTCTGAGGACAATCAAGCTCTCTGGGAAACCTACTTCCCATACTCTCTTCTGAACTGTCCCTATCTTATGTAGCACATGTGCCTCAAAATCTGCTTTATCACTTGCCCAAAGGTCTACACAAACTCTGCTGGCAGCAAAAGACTTCCTGATGTGAAGATACAATACCCTCCCTTTCCCAGCTTTCCTAGTGGGACTAGAAAGGTTCAGTTCACCAGAAATCTTCCTAGTTTCTGTCTTTGGTGGCAAAGAATCATGGAATATTGGAATCCTGGAAAGGATCATGGAATGTGAAGGTTACAGAATAGAATACTGAACCTTAGAATATGGACTGTTAAGAATTGAGAAGGGATTTAGGACATAAGAGTGCTAGAACTGTGAGGGGCCTTGGGGTGTAGAGAGCTAGAACTGAAGGAACTTAGGAGATGGAACTGGGCAACTATCAGAAAGAACCATTAGAGCTAAAAGAGACCTGAGAGATCACCTAGTGCTTTAAAGCCCTGTCAAATACATGGAAGCTGGAGGGGGGGAGGGGGAAGGGATTCAAGAATGAAAGAGGACATGGATAGTGAATGGTAGGCCTGGAATTGTGATTCCAGCCTAGAGTTCTCTGCTATACTATTAGAGTGAAGAAAAAGAGAATACCCAGAACAAACTTTGGCAGAGAGCTCTAAGGGTCCCCGGTGGGGTAGGTGCCCTGATCTCTATTTGCAGGCAGGCAGTCACTTCCAGGAGCCAGACATCTGGGAGTGAACCCACCCCTAGCCAAGGCTGCTTGCGTCTGCCCATTTAAACAACAGAATCACTGATTTAGGGCTAGGGAGACTATGGCTTGCGCACAGTATAGGCCTGCAGGATGCGTTTCCTTCAGGGCAGGGGAGAAGTCTTGTTCCTTCCTCCCTGAGAACAGAAGACCTGTTGTAAGTTAGGGGTGGGGAAGCTGGGAAGACAAGGGCAAGTTAACAGTATTCTTTAGTGATGGGTCAACCTCAGCTCGTATGCAGAGGGAGGGAGGCTACAGAGGCTGCTCTGCGACCGGGGCCTCCTAGCCTGTTTGTGTTTGTATCTGGTTGCTATGAGGGGGAGCTTGAAGAATCTGGTGGGTTAGCGTTTCTCATGACAACTTAACTGGGCATCTTCTCAGCTTTATTACTCCCTGAGGGGATCCACGGAATACAGGCATTCAGGACTCCCCCACCCCACACTCCCCTGGCTTCTGGCCCCAAATGTGCTCTGATTTCCAGAAAGCACCCAGACATGGGAATGGGAACAAGGCTGGCCTACAACACCCTACACACATTTCTATCGGGCTAGGCTGGGGGTAGGGGTGGCCAGAGGGAGGAGAGAGGGGAGCAGGGAACAGCTGTGTGTGGATTCTCCAGCTGGAAACTCCACCTCCAGCTCCAGAAAAGACTCGCAGGCTCCCAGGGGACTATTCCTTGTTCGTTTCCATGCTTTAACTCTTCCTGTCCCAGCTGGCTGGTCTAGAGGAAAGGTAAATATGGCCCTGAGGAAATTTAGCCAGAGAACAACTACAGGCAGGCAAATCCCCACAACCTTTGGTTACCTTTCCAGAGACTCAGTGCTCCTACAGTGAGAGATCAGAAGACAGAAATTATATGCTAAACTGGGGACACATCAGTGTCTATAAGAATCAAATGGACTATGGCTTCAAATCATGGCTACTGCTGGTTACCTGGATGACCCTGGTTGAGCCATTTATGGTTCTCAGTTTCCTCATTCATAAAAAAAAAAAAAAAAAAAAAAGAGAGAGAGAGAGAGAGAGAGAGAATTGGACTAGATGATTTTTAGGTTGTTTCCAGCTTTAATATTCCATGAATGTCTAACACCATCCAACTACAACTACAGAATGTCAGAACTAATCAGGACCTGTAGAGACCATGGAGTTCAAATACCCCATTTTACAGAAGAAACTGAGACCAAGCAGAGTAACCAAACCTTCCATCAGCCAAGTCCATGATTCTGTTAGCTTTGGAGCTAACATCCCAGCAGATTCTGCCTAAGTCATCACCAATGACACAAGCAAGAGGCAGTATGATGTAGTGGAGAGACCCTCAGATCGGGAACTCTTCTGTAAAGTGGAGAGGATCTTACTCAGGATGTAACTTCCCAGGGCTACTGCAAGGAAGTAACTTAGTAAAATTGGGAGCACTATAGAATTATAATCATTATGCATACCTACCTTGAACTCCCTCCCACTTTCTCCAATTCCAGATCATTTCTTACTCTTCTATTGTCAGTAGAAATGGAATGGCCATTAAAGACCCCAAACTGCAAACTCTAGAGACCCCAGGTCTCTGCATTCTCAGATGCACTCTTGGCTTTTTCCTAAACTTTGAGAGTTCCCTCCAGGCCGTGGCAGTCTTTAGAAATGAGCCCTGCAGAGCTGGAACAGGGAGTTCAGGGTATTCAGGCCCTTGGGCCTGAATCATTTGATGCTCCTGTGCTCTCTTGGATTTCCCCATGCTTTTCACATAGCTCTGGCCTGTCCTGCTTCCTGCTTCTTACACTTCTTCATACCTTCTGGCATTATGCTGAAAGCCCCAACTGTCTTCAGTCCAGGGCAAATCCCAACAAGATTCCAAGATTACAGAATCATGGAATCTCCAAGTTAGAAAGACCTCAGATCACCTGGCCCAACTCCTACAAGAAGCAGGAATCTTCCCTATAACATCAACAAGGTGGTTTCCCAACCTCTACTTGAACAAATATTATCTAGTGACAATGAATTCATTATTTCCCAAGTAAAACTATGCAATTATTTAACAGCTAATTGTTAAGAAGTCCCTATCTCTCCTGAGCTTTCATTCACTGGTCCTAGTTTTTTTCTGAAGTCCAGCAGAAAACATTTAATTCTCTTCCACACAATGGTCCCCTTCAGCTAACTTAAAGTCATTTCATTGTCCTGGATGCCCTTTTCTGGATGCATTCCATCCTACAATGAGATGCCTAGAAATCACAAAATGCTTCAGGTGTGGCCTGATCAGCACAAAGTTATAGGGCTATGAAACTTTAGCCTGGACACAAGACGTTTATTATTAAATCATCATAAGACATCTGAGCTTTATTGGCTGCCATTTCTCTCTGCTGACTAACACTGAGCTTTTAGTCAATTCACGCATTCTAGTCTTCTTCATTCCCCAGAGATACTTTCTTGGCCATCTCTTCCTCATCTTTAGTTAGTATAGTTGATTTTTTTACCTTAAGAATAGAACTCTACACTTATCCCTATTACATTTAATTTTGTCAAATTCAATCGCCAGTCACCAAGTCCAGTTCTCTAAGCTGCAAAACACTTTTTAAGAGTTCATAGGATCAAACCACCAAAGAGATACTTTATAGGACTACACTAAATAATAATAAAATTCACTTGGAGGAATAAGAGACTTAAAATACCTAGGAAAAAATGAAAAATGGCAACAATGAAGGAGGAATAGTACTTCTAGACCTACATCTATTACAAAGTAACAATTATCAAAACTTTGTCTAAAAAAAGAAAAAAGATCAAAAGAACAGACTACACAAGGATGAATCTGATATAATAATTCAGTAACAGTATTTGACAAACATAAAAATGTAAATTACCTAGAAAAGAATACTTTGAAAAGAATTGCTAGGAAAACTGTAATCTATCATGCCAATAATCTCACTGTATAACAAATTCAAAATAAATATATAGTCTGAATATTATACCATATAACATCACACCATAAAAAAATTGGAAGAGAAACTGCTCATATACAGTATATACACATATATACAGTATATATATATATATATATATATATATATATATACAGTACCTTTCATAGGTTTGGCTATGAGGTGTCTTGTATGACAGAGGTGATTAAAAATATTAAATTGGACATTTTTCCTATATGAAATCAAAAAGCTTTTGCATGAAAAAAATTTATGCAAATACTGCACTTAGCAGGTAAGTATTTGACAATAAAAACATCCAAGTATCAAGTATTTCTGACTAGAGTTTAATATTCAAGATAATTTTTGTTGTTTAAATTGTGTCTGACTTTATGACCTCATTTGGGGGATTTTCTTAATAGAGATACTGGAGTCCTTTGACATTTCCTTCTCGGATCATTTTACAGATGACTAAATGAGGCAAAAAAAGGAAAAGTGACTTGCATGAGGAGTATCTGAAGCTAGATTTGAACTTAGGAAGATCAGTCTTTCTGACTCCAGGCCAGGCATGCTATTCACTGAGCCACCTACACCAAGATACATAGAGAAGTAACAAAATATAAACCCAAAGACAAACTATCAAATGAAAAGCACAGTCCTCAAAAGAACTACAAAGTATTAATAAGCATGTGAAAGAATGCTCCAAATCACCAACAGTAAGAGAAATGCAAATATAAAAGAACAATGAAGTTTCACTTTAAACCCAAATTGGCAAAAGCAACAAGAGGTGGGAATTGTAACTTTTGGAAGGGTTGGAAAAAGCCAAGATCACTAATACACTGCTGAACAAACTATGAACTGGTCCAACCAGTCTAGAAAAACATTCAAAGAGAATGAGTAAAAGATCTACACCCTTTGACCTCGAGATCCTGCTATTAGGGATATACCCATTGGCCAAAAGAAAGACCCAATATGCAACAAAATGTTTATAACGGAAATTTTGTGGCAACAAAGAACGGGAAATAAAGTAGATGCCCATTGAGAATGGGAAGCGGCTAAATAAATGGAGCTCCATGAATGTACTCAAATATCATTGTGTTGTAAGAAGTATTGAATGTGATGACAACAGACATAGGAAGACATGAATCAATGCAAAATGAAATTAGGCAGATTTCTGAAAACAAAATATCCAATGACTACAACAATATAAATGGAAAAAAACAACAACATAATCAAAACTGAAGGCTGTAAAAACCTGGAAAAACTTACATGAACTGATGCACAGGGAAATAAACAGAACCAGAAGAACATTGTACAACAATACTTCTCAATGAAAAGCTTGGCTATTCTCGGCAATACAATGATCCAAGACAATCTCAAAGGCCTCATATAAAAAAAATGCTACCCCCACCTCTAAAGAAAGAACTAATATTAACTGAATACAAACTGACTCATGCTGTTTTTTACTTTTTTCTTTTTTTTTTCTTTTGAGTCTTCTATAAAATGACTAATGTTTCACATGACTGCACATGTATAATCTATATCTGAATATGTACCATCTCAGAGAGGGAGAGAATTTGGAACTCAAAATTTTAAATAAAAATGTTAAACTTTTAAAAAGGAATGCCATGAAATCATAATGACCAAGCTTAGTCAGTCCCAGAGAAGAAACAGAAGGCCCTTCTTTCTAAATTTTGTTTTACAAAAGTGGGAGACTATGGATATGAAACACTGCAATTATTAATCTTTTCTGACATGTGAGCTAATATTGCTGAATCTTTTCCTCCCTTCTTTTTATTTCTTATTATAAGGGACAATCCTCTGGGATGGGTACAGGGAAGGGATACATTGGAAAATGTAGGTGATATAAAACCAAAATCTGTAAGTAAAAGGTATTTTTAAATTTTATGAGTTCATAGGACCATAAATCTTGAACAAGAAAGAACTGCCAAAGCCAGGCAGCCTAATTCCTTCCTTTTATAAATAAGGAACCTGAGGCTTATAATGAATAAATCACCGGGCACCACAGACAGAGTCTGCCCCCTGTCTTTGAATTGGCCACAGAAGTGAGGAGGAGAGCTTCTTCTTGACCCGCTCCCTACCCCACAACCTCCCCAGGCCCGACTTCCTCCCTGAGCCCGGGTACCTGCATGGGTCGCATCTTCGGCTCCTTTTGGGTCTCCTTCACCTCCTTTGGGGGCCGCTGCTGCACGATGTACTCATAGGTGGTTAGTTTGTGCCATACTGGAGAAGTGGAAAGAGGACACGGGACAAGCTGGTGGCTCCCTCCCAATCGCAGAGGACACGAGCTGCCCACTGGGCTACGGAATGACTCAGGGAAGGAAAAGTCAGGCAGTGTGCCCAGCAATGAGAGTCCCCCCAGTGGAATGAAGGAGGCCCAGAAGTTCAGGAGGAACCTTAGAGCCACATCTGGTGTTACTGACTTGGTTTTCCTCTTCGGTTCAGAGGGCATGGGAGTGAGGACATGTAGAAAGGGCGAGATCTGCCCTGGCACAGAGGGCAGGAGGGGGACGGTGGCCTGTGTCTTTGGAAGCCCATCCCAGGGCCTTTCTTTTTTTAAACCACTCCCCCCTCCCGCCCCAACTCTGCTCAGTATCCAGTATTATGGAAACCTGTGGGCCACCCTCTGCTCTGCACCTTGGAGATGGCTTTGCCCGTGAGAAACAGGCCCAAGTAATGGTCCCTGGTGGGCAGAGAGGAGAAGTCCTGGCTGTGTCACAGCCCAAGGCTCCTGCAGACCTCTGGGCCCAGGAGCCCCATCCCGTGCTTCTGACGGATGGCAGGCTGCTGGGAGGCTCACACTCTGCATCCTGCAGAGGGGGGTGCCACCGTGTGGAGAGCAGCGTAACTGCAGCAGAGACACGGCTTGGGGAGCAGATGGGGAGGACGTGGGTCTCGGAGGGGAAGGGGCCTGGGGACCCAGACCGATGTGGCCGAGCAACTCTCAGAGCTGGAGGGTGTGGGGGGGTTGCCAGCCAAGTTTTGGGGGCTAGGGAGCAACAGCACTGGGACCACCTAGAGAGCCAGGGGTCTTTCCACTCAGTATGCTGGAGGTGCTGTGAGGAGGATAGGAACCTCTTCCACTCCTCCCCACTCAAGGCAGGCCAGCTAGGTGAGTGGGGCCGGGGGCCCAGGGAGACGTCAGGTTACGTACTGAGATAGATGTGGAAGCAGAGAAGATGTCCCAGCAACACCACAGAGAGCAGGCCCAGCAGGATGAGGAGGGCAGCCAAGGCGAGGATGGCAGGGGCCTGGGTCTCCACGGGGGCCGCGGGGAGAAACACGAACCAAACGTCGGTGTGATTCTTCAGGACTAAAAAATCAACAGGGCAGGCTGCAGTCTCGGCTCCTGAGCTGGCTCAGGGAACAGTGGGGAGGGAGGGCAGGCTGCAGCCAAAGGGTTCCCACCGTGGCTCCCAGGGGTCAGCCCACTTCCTGCCAAAGATCCCTGGGGGCAGAGTAGGGAGGGGTCCGGAGGAACGCCCTGGTCTAACAGGCTCCCTGCCCAGCTCAGGGGGCAGAGCGGGGAGGGGTCCGGAGGACTGCCCTGGTCTAACAGGCTCCCTGCCCGGACCTCAGGGCCATCAGCAGCCTCTGTTTCTAGCCACTTTCCTACTTCCCCCTCACATACTGCCTACTCCAGCCTGGCTGGCCCATCGTCCCCCCTCCGAACACAGCCTCCTCCTTCCTCCCTCAATGCCCTTGCTTGTACTGTTGCCTGTCCATGACAGCCCCAGCCACAGGTCCCTCCTCAGAAGCACAGAGCGTTTGCCATGCCTCCCAGACCCCCGGGGCCTTCTGGGCTTCTGCCTGCTTGGCCTCCTGGGCTGTCCCTGAGGATGGGGAACCTGTCTTAGCCAGTGCCTGACACCCAGTAGGTCTGCCCTATGGCAGGAGGAGAGGGAAGGGAGGCCGGCCGACCAGGAAGACCATCCCACCTTCAAAGTGTTTGTTGGTCCGAAGCCGCATGGGGTTGATAAAGAACTCCACAAAGATGTAGAAGGCGATGAGCACCACCAGCAGGACCCCCAGCAGGGCTGACACCACACTGTTCAAGAAGAGCCTGAGGGAAACACAAGCCAAGGTTGCCCCGGCTCTGGTCCACATCCCATGGCCTGCAACAGGATGACCCACTCCGGAGTCAGGGAGTCCCCCCCAGAGACGTGGGGTCCGGGCCGGGCCAGCACCAGTCGGCAGCCTGGGCCGCAGGGGAAGGAGCTGAGGGTGCTGAGACTGCCTGGGGGAGCACTGAGCCTGGAGGCAGCCTGGCCCGAGACCTGGCCTTAGACACTCACCAGCTGGGGGACCTTGGGAGAGCTACTTCGCCACTGCCTACCTCGGTTTCCTCAACTGTATAATGGGGGCAATACTAGCTCCCAGGGTGGACATGATTTGTGAAGCTCTTAATGCAGTGCCTAACACATAGCAGTGTTGTGCTGGAGATGAGGAGGAGGAGGAGGAGGAGGAGGAGGAGGAGGAGGAGAAGGAGGAAGAGGAGAAGAAGGAGGAGGAGGAGGAGGAGGAGGAGTGGAGGGGAGGGGGAGGAAGAGGAGGAGGAAGGTGGTCAAAGGATCTCAGAGCTGAGAGGCCAGAAGGAACCTCAGAAATCTGCCCGATCTCCTCCTCTAGCAGATGAGCCAACTGAGGCTCTGACAGGTGACGACTTCCCTGCAATTCCAGGGTAGCAAACAAGTGGCTGACTGCAGGGCGGGCTGTGGGCAGCTCACAGCCATCTTCATGGAAGCCCTTTGGCACAGAGCAAAGAAAGCAGGACTGAAGCAAAGGTGGGGATGGGCCGTGGCCACCAGCCAAGCCCATAGGCAGAAAAGGTCAGCTCAGAATAAGTGAGATATTTGTGCGGTTAAGTGTTAAAACTCAGAGTGGAACTGGAGATAACAAAGACAGGAGCAACCTCCTCAGGAAATAGGGGTGCAAGTCTCTTAGGGAGGAGAGAGAAAGTGTAGGGGGAGAGGCCTGGTGACTTAGGGAGGAGCCTCCAGAGAGCAGAAAACTGCGAGTGTTAGAAGCTGCCTCATCCAAGCCCTACCTGTAGGGGAAAGAACACTCTAGCACAGAGCCAATGAGCATCCATTCTACCTTTGCTGGAAGAGCTCAGGGCTCAAAGCCATGAAGATCACGGGTCCGACACACTTGCTGTGTGGTCCTGGACAAGTCACTTAACTTGCCTCCGCTGGACTTGGACTTGTTGTCCTTCTAAGGTCCCTTCCAACTCCAGAACTAGGACTCTATGAGTGGGAGTCTCCCTTAAGTCAGCTGTGAAGGATTGAGTTGCTGTCAAGGATAAACTATCTCCAGAATAATTTGTTATTGTTGTTCAGTTGTTTTTCAGTTGTGTCCCACTCTCCATGATCCCACTTGGGGTCATTTTGGTAAAGATATTGGAATTCTCCAGCTCATTTGACAGATGAGGAAACTGAGGCAAATAGGATTAAATGACTTGTCTAGGATCACATAGCTAGTCAGTGGCTGAGCCCAGATTTGAACTCGTGAAGATGAGTCTTCCTGATTCCAGGGCCAGCTCCCTATCCACTGTGCCACCGGCAGAATACTGCTAGTCTAGCAACCCTTTCAAGAACCCTCTGTTGCCTGAAACACCTCTTTATCTGAAGTAAAGTATCTTTCCCTATGTGGGAAAGAAAAGGAGTGAGACCTAAAGACTGAGGACACCAGAATAATCACAGTAGGATTCTGTGCCACTTCAATGACAGTATCTCATTCTTTCCTCTGCCTTGTTCCATGCGGAACATAAAGTTCTTCAGCCAAACAGAAGTGTCTGGGATATCCACGCTGTATCACTCCTCCTGTCCCCCTCCACTTCCAGTTGGCCCAAAGAGAAGGGCTGATTCTCAAGGAACAGAATTTATACTAAAATGAACTCAAAAGTTCATCTAGGAGCCAAATGAGGGTCACTCTTTTCAAGATAGATTTCAAGGGAAGCAATGAAGTAGAGTGGAAAGGCACCCAGGGGGTGCACTTGAGGGGCTAAAAGGGCTTCTCTGGGCCCCTCTCTTACCAGTAATTTCTCTCCCCCACGCAGTTGTTGAGCCATTTGCAGTGATGGTCAAAACCACAGACACATTTGTTGCAGGCGCTACAGTGTTTCGATCGGGAGCTCCTGCCAACGAAAGTTCCAGGTTAGTCTGAGGAGCATTTGCCCGGCTCCCAACCTCGTCTCAGTCCAGGAGGAAACCCAGGGAAAAGTGCATCTGGGAGAGGGGAGGGGGAAGCATACTGGATAAAGCAAAGGACATGAAGTCAGGAAAATCTGAGCTCCAATCCTGCCTTGGACACCCGCTAGGGCACAAATCCCTTCACCTCTCTGTGCCTCAGTTTCCTCATTTGTAAACTAGGGATAATAATAGCAACTATCTCCTGGGGTTGTTATGAGCAGCAAAAGAGTTAACCTATGTAAAGCTTTTGCAAACCTCAACTCCAGCTTCTTGGGGCCACAGATGGGCACCAGAGGTGGATGAGAAGCCCTCATACCAGAGATGCTCATGCTTCCTGAGGACCCAGGAACCCTGGGTTATTATTATGATACAGTTGTACTACTACTGTGTTGTTGTTATTACATATTTTTTGATGGATTGATCAAGTGGGATATAAAGGCATTCTTGGATGGTAAAAAGAACCCTGGACCCCTGGGACCTGGATTGCAGGGTTATAGATTTACAGCTGGAATAGATCTTAGAGACCATCTAGTTCAAAACCCTCAATTTGGAGGTAAGGACCATGAGGGAGAAAATAAGCATTTACAAGTGCCTGCAATGTGCCAGATACAAAGATAAACTCATTTGATCCTCACAACAACCCTGTAAGGAAGATGCTTTTTATTTCCACGTTACAGTTGAGGATACTAAGGGAGACACATTAAGTGACTTGCCTGGGGTCACTCAATTAGTAAGCCAAAAGGCCAGATTTGAACATGCGTCCTTCTGAGTTCAGACTCAGAATCACAATTAGTAAATGTCTGGGGCAGGACTTGAATGTGATCTTCCAAGCCTGTGTACTTCCCTGTCAGAATCTGCCTCTGCTCTATCACTGTCTCTAGTTCCATGACTGAAGGAAATTCACTTCTTATTTGCTTTCTCCATATCTCATTCCCCTATCTGTAACATGAGGAGGTTATCCTACATGAAGTCTTAAGACTCCTTCCAGCTCTAATATTCCACATCCCATCTCCCTTCCAACTCTGCCATTTTATGTCCTGAGGTCCCTTCCAGAGCTGACTTCTCTGTAATCTAAGGTCCCTTCCAATTCTGACATCATTAAATGGAAAATATGAAAGGAAACAGACAGCTCCAAAGGAACACTATAATGGAGCAATCAACTAAGTGATATAACATATCTGGCTGTGATAGTATTAGGTGAGGGACAACATACAGAAAAGGGAAATGTGTCCAAGCATCATAATATCTCAAAGGAGAAAAAAATACCTCAGAAGTCTTGTTGTCCAACCTCTACCAAAGAAGCTCTTCTCCAAGGTCACTGACAAGTTGAGCTTGTCTGAAGATCTGATAAGAGAGTCACTACCTAATGTGTGCTGACTGATCCGGTCTCCCACCTTCCAAAGCAGCACATACTCTTTCACCTTCTATTAAAGCTCCCTTCCTTTGGTTGAACCCATTCTCTCTTGAAAGCTCTTTCATTCCCAGGGAATTCTTCCATTTTCCCTCTGATCTCTGCTTGTCAGCTGCCCTGACACACAATCCCTGCATTGATATCTGGGCCACTCTGCAGTGCCCAGACATACAGGGAAGAACCACCTCATCCCTCTTGCTACAGAGCTGACAGTTGAACCATCCACTATGAAGATCACAGACAGCTTTATCCCCAGGGTTGGTCTGGAAAGTATATCAGCTGCTCCTGGAGCCAAAGCTGCTAGGACCTCACTCAGTTTCCCAAGAGAAGCTGTCAGTTTGAACTTAGAAAAATCCATCTGCCTTATCCATGTTTCTACTCAGGAGACTTAAGTGGCCCAGCCAATGTGTAGCTAGCCAGGCAGGCAGCTATGTACTTTGGGCCTGAAGCCAACTTGGTTTCTTGATTTCTTCTCTACTTGGCAGCAAGCTCATTTGTGAACAGCTTGAATTTAAGTGTCTAAGCTGGTTTTGCCTTTTTAAGTTATGAAGATGAGAGAGGGGGAGAGGGGAGAAAGGAAGAAGAAAGAGAGACAGAGATAGAGACACAAAGATACAAAAAAGAGTCACAGAGACAGAAACAGAATGATACAAAAACACGTAGACATAGAAACACAAAGGAGGGGGGAGAGATACACACAGAGAAACAAAGACAGAGAGAAATAAAGAAAGAGAGACAGAGAGACACAAAGAGACAGAGAGACACAGAGACAAAAACAGACAGAGAGACATAAAGACACACAAAGAGAGAGAGACAGAGACAGAAAGAAAAGAGACAGACAGACATCAGAGGAAAACAAAGAGATGGAGAAACATAGAGACACAAAGACACACAGAGACAGAGACACACAGAATTAAAGAGACAGAGATACAAAGACACACAAAAAGACAGAAACAGAAACAGACACATATAGAGACACACAAAGAGACAGAGAAACAGAGACAGAGAGACATAAAGACAGAAATAGAGAGGCAGAGAGAAAAAAGGAGAGATGACACATCAGAAAGAAACAGATGGAGAAACATAGAGACACAAAGACACACAGAGACAGAGACACACAGCAAGAAACAAAGAAACAGAGAAATACAAAGACACACGAAAAGACAGAAACAGAAACAGACACAAATAGACACACAAAGAGATAAAGAAACAGAGACACAGACACAGACACACAAAAATACAGAGACAGAGAAACAGAAATAGAGACACAGTCAAAGAGACAGAGCCAAAGACAGAGAGAGGAAAGAGATAGACAAAGAGACACACACAGAAACAGAAACAAAGAGACAAACACAAAGACACACAAAGAGAGAGACAGACAGAGAGACAGAGATAGATAAAGGAAGAACAACAACAACAACAACAAGTACTTATTAGGTGCATATTATGTATGTCCTGGGATACTGTGTGAAATGTTTCACATACATTATCTTATTGCAATCTCACAACAATCTGGGAGCTAAGTGCTTTTATCACCTAGGAAACTTAAGCCAACAGAGATTAAATGACTTGGCCAGAATCATCCAATAACTAAGTATTTGAGGCAGCATTTATACTTAAGTCTTCCTGACTCCACTGTGTTATCTAACTGGAAAAGTTTGGAAAAGAGAACTGCTGCTGGTGTAAGAGGGAGAGAGGAAGAAAGAGAAGGAAAAAAGAGAGGGAAGCAGGAAGGAAAACAGCAGAGGGAAATTGTTTCCTCTTAGCCACAGAAAGAACACTTAAAACTTTTTACCCAGAAGGCCTGAATTTGAATCTTGGTTTGGATCTGTAAAAGTTGTATGTTCTTAAATAAATCTCATCGCTACCTAGGTTTCAATTTCCTCATATGTTAAATAGGGATAATATCTTAAACTTGCATCTTAAGAGGATGTTTTTTTAAAGATCCAACTAAATAACAGTGCATATAATGCTTTGTTAACCATAAAGTGTTTTCAGAGGAAAAAATCCAAGCTATCAAACATCGTATTAAAAAGTGCTCCAAATCAACAATACTTAGACAAATACAAATTACAACTCTGAGATTCCACTTCATACACATCAGATTGGTAAAGTTAATCACAAAATAGGAAAAACCATAAAGTACCACAGAAATGCCAATCATAGTTATTATTATTGTTATTACTACTACTACTAAATCCAAATTACCTGACTTCCATGCTTCCAAACTCTAAATAAAATTTCTGATCTGGCTGACTCATTTTAGGGCTAGAAAGAACCCAGAAATATGAAATAAAACTACCTTGAAGTTAGCAATGATGACTCTGAGTCTAGATATCCCAATGGGCTGATAAGAATGATAACTTAGTGTCTTGATTATATCAAAAGTGACAGTTTAATTTGGTCCTAACAAAAATTCCATTAAATGGCTAGTTCAAATACTCTCCAGTAATTCCAAAGATCAGTATATGTACTTTCGCTCATAGGGGTATCCCTGCCTCTCCTGGAAACCTGTACCCTGGGCAGCCTCTGAGGCTGATCCATTACCAATAGGCACTACTCTCAAGTCCACGCTTGGATCCTTCCAGCCTGGTCAGATATGTCCAAATTTGCAGATCACTGGCACAAACTTTATGCTCCATGAGACACTGGGAGTGGGGCAACTTAGGAGTGCACTATCTCAATTTAACAGAGAAAGAAAATGAAGTTCAGGAAGTCCAAAAATCTTGAAACTAATTAGTCTCATGGATAATAGCCATATCAGTAATAAATAGGAGTGTTTAAACTAGAACCCAAGATTTGTTCTGACTCTAAATCCAGCATACTCTCCATTATAACAGACACTTTTCCTCTGACTCTTCTATTTAGAATGATATTTCCCTTTATATTATGTTTTTATTCCCATAGGAGAACATAGGTGGATCACCATGGGCACATGTAGATCATCAATCACGAAAAAGTATTGAGAGTTGCTCAGCTACTCCATCATCTGCAGAAATACTCAGTGTGTCTTCAGGTAACTGAGAACTTCCCAAGTCCAGATTATCAGTTAGAAGGAAGGGCAGCAATGATCTCATCCAGGTCTTTCACTGGACCCAAAAGAAAGGGAGACCCAAAGACATTTAGCCACTTACCAAGATCACAAAGCCAGATGTTAAGTGGCAGAACTCACCAGTTCTTGACTCCTAGTCTCAAGAGTCAGTCCTTATATGAAATGTATGATTTCCATCAAACTTTTTGGGAAGTGAGAGTTTTGCACCAAGGGTCTGTGAGCTTTTTTTTTTTTTAATATTAGAAGAATTGTATTTCAATATAACGTGGCTTTCCAGTTATATTTATAATGGCAAGGTAGTGGAAACTGAGTGGATGCCCATCATTTGGGGAATGACTGAATAAGTTATGATATATGAAGGTAATGGAATAGTACTGTTCTATAAGAAATAATAAGCAGGCTGATTTCACAAAAGACTGGAAACTGCTTTCTGAGTGAAGTGAGGAGAATCAGGAGAACACTGTACACAGTAACAAGATTATGAAATGATCAACTGTGATGGACTTGGCTCTTCTCAATAAAGTAGTGATTTTAGTCAATTCCAATAGACTTGGGATGGAAATTGGCAATCACATCCAGATAGAGAATTATGGAGACTGAATGTGGATCAAAGCATAGTATTTTCATCTTTTTGTTTGTTTGGGTTTTTTTCCTCATGTTTTTCCCCCTTTTGGTCTGATTTTTCTTGCACAACATGACAAATATGGAAATATGTTTAAAAGGACTGCACACATTTAAAATATCAATTTGCTCGCTATCTTGAGGAGGGAGGTAGGTAAGGAAAGGAGGGAGAAAATTTAGAATACAAAATTTTATAAAAATTGAAAACTATATGTCAGTGGTCCTCAAAGTGTAGTCCAAAGAATTGTTGGGGTCTCTGAAACCCTTTCAGAAGGTCTACAAATTCAAAATTATTTTTTATTTCTAATATAGTAAATAGCTATAAATATAACCCATGTGAACAAAAACTCTTTGAACAGATCCTTGATAGTTTTTTTAACAACATGAAGATACTTAGAACAAAGGTTTGAGAACCACTGTTATATGTGTACTTTGAAAAATAAAATATACTCTTAAAAGATATAACATGATTTCTTTGCAATCCTACGTGTTCAATTTTATGCATAAATAAGCACAATTCTAAAAAGGGGCTCCTTGGCTTCTCCAAGTGGCCAGAAGGATCCATGACACAAACAGGAGAACTGCTAGGATCCTCAATGTTCACATTATGAGAATACAAATACATGCTCACATGGATGTTAAGTTTTTGTAACATAGTGTTAGCAACAAATATGAGGAACTAACCTGGGACGGAGTAAGAGAGATGAGCTTCCAAATGTTAGCAATGAGTCAGAAATCAGAGACCAGATAGGTCAGTGCACTGGATCAGAGGCTACACCCACATCCAATAGGACAGGACCATGGTTTTTAGGCTGCTTTTGTGTTGCTTTCCATGCTCGTGTGAAGTTGTGTGAAGTCTAGGAAGACAGCAGGAAAGTAGCTGGGTCCTGAGTCTCAGGAGAAGAGTGAAAAGTCTGGAATGGCTCCAGCGTGGGACTTAGGGTTTGCTCCTCACACTTTTTGTCTGGCACAGTATGTGTGACTATGGATACTGTCCCTCTAGGGATGGTAGACATTCAAGAGCTCCTGGGGCATGTCTATGTTTCCCCAGATGGCCTATGTAGCCTGTGATTGCATCCTCTACTGCTTGGGTATCAGGAGATGGAGTTCATCAAGAAGGATTCTGGTAGGGGCAATCATGTGTCCTGTAGATCCAGCCAAATGCCTTGAACCTTTCACTACTGAGCTCAGTATTCCATGCTTGTTACTAAAAGAGATTTCCAGAAATCCTATTTGAATCCTAGAATTCCATTGAGGTATTTGTTAAGAAGTCTTAAGTTCCAACTATTTTTGTGAAGCTACTCAATTTTTTGATATCTCAAGTTTATGTGAGGAAGTTATTTCTGAATCTATATTTTCATTCTTCTAGATAACAGTAAATATGATATAATGTAATATAGTAACATTATATACAATATAATGTAATATATGATAGTATATAGTTACATTATATATTATAATATCTATTACATTAACATCTTATCATGTTATTACATTTCATTATGTAATTATATGTATGACATTATGCATATAATATATACAATATATATTACATTACATTAACATAACATTATATTATATTATGTGGAAAGAGCACTGAATTTAGTATCAAAAGACTTGAATAACTGCTAACTGTGAAGTTGTGGGCAAAGCACTTAATCTCTCTGTACTTCAGTTAGTCCAGTTGTACAATAAAAGGGTTGGATTCGATGATCTCTTCTCCAGATTATATTTTCCTCTTTACCCTGTAGCAGTGCAACTAGTCCCATATACACTCCAGACCTTTACCACAAAGTGAACCCTGTAACTTTATTACTAAGATTTCATGAATATTCTTAAACATAATTCTGTGACTTTAGGAAATCTGAAGATCCTTGGCTTAAGAGGATTAACTCTTCTATAGTTAAAAGAATATTGGACTTAGGGTCAGAAGTGGGTTCGCAGAACACAGAATCTCGGGATATTCACGAAGAACTTCTGAGGCCAATTAGTCTTAATGGACCTGGACAAGAATCCTCGACAACAGACTCAACAAGAGGTCCTCCACTCCAGTGAACACTGGTCTTTCCACCTGCTAGCTTTGTGACACCAGGATAGTCACAATATCCCAGAGTCAGTTTCCTCCTCCACAAAATGGGGATAATTATTGGCAGAACCATAGGGACATATACTATTATACTTTTACTCCACACATGGGAAAAGAGAAGACTGGAGAGCTGAGAACGCAAACACAGGGGGAGTCAGAAACCTGAATAGGTCCTGGGGGTAGGGGAGGGACGATCCTGGGGGAGGAGCTGCCTCCTCTTCATTAAAGGAATCTGGGTGCACAGATCGTTACCCCCTCTCTGGGCCCAGGCACTGACTGCCCCCCCCCCCCCCCCCCCCCCCGTCACCTTTCCCTGCCCCCGGGACAACTCACACATCCACGTCGCAGAGGTTACAGTGCAGGTCCTCAATGACATGAGCATGCTGGCTGCGATTGAAGATGGGCAGAGGCCCCGCATAGCTCTTGTCCCGCACGTTGGCATCTGCTGGATCGATGGAGACCGCAGTCAGGTGGACGACGAGATGGCAGAGAAAGACAATTCCCATACACTGAGCCCAATGGTTAAAGACACTCTGCACATAAAGTTGGTCAATGGCCACTGGCCACAGGCCACAGGGCTGTCCCCCACAGCTTCCTCTTCCAGCCTGGGGCCCATGTGATCCCCTGCCCCTGGAGGTCTGCACGTGGCAGCTGGTCAATGACCGTTATGGAGGGAACAGGCCCTTGTCCCCATACCTTTAGGACTGCCTCCATTCTGGGAAACCAGAAAACTGCTGCTCCCACATATCGGGGGAGCCGGGGAAAGAAGCTGCCCTCATAGACAGGCTGAGAGCCGGAGCAGGTATTTGCTAGTTGGGGGCAGCTTTCCCGAGTCTCCATTTTCTCGTTTCTAAGATGGAGGGGTGGCTTGCACTCCCTGGCATAGGGGGTGGGGGTGGGAGTGCGAGGAATCCCAAAAGCTTTCTCAGCATTCTGATGCTGTTATAACTGAAGGGAAGCAGCCTGGTGCTGCAGAAGGGATGGAGGAGGGATCAGGAGATGGGAGGTCTCTGCGCTCATGCTTGGCTCCGTGACTCTGGGAAGGTCACGTAATGTCTTAGAACCCAAGTTTCCACATTTGTAACATGACAGACGTGGAAAAGGCCCCCCCCAGTTCTAAACACCAGGAAGCCATTGGCTGGGGGCAGATCCCACACTTCTCCTCACTACTCAGCACAATGCACAGGGAAACACCAAAGGAAGGATGGAGCACAATCGTCCACCCAGCTCTCCCGGCCCCTAGAATATTGGCAGAGGTTCTGGCAAATGCACAAGGAAGGAAGGATGGTGTAATGCAAAGACGATGCAATTTGGCATCGGGAGATCTGATTTGAATACTGGCTCCCCTATTGAGCTTGTCTTCTTGGACCAGTTCCTTCTCTGGCCCTCAGCTCCTCATTTGTAAACTAGAGAAAAGGTCCTTTCCGGTTGTAAATCCTACAGTCAGAGATACCAAGAGCAGGAACACTTCCCTGGCTCCTGTCACCTTTTCTGATCTGACTAAAGCACTGAATGCTGTTAGCAGAGGGAGCTCTGGGGACTTGGAGCAAAATCTGAGGCCTCTGAGACTCAGTTTCTCCATGGCTGGAAGGTTACGGTGGGTGGTGATATTTGGTATGTGCTACTCTTATTATAATGATTCCTGGGTCCAACCACAGCTTATTTATGCCAGAGAGCTAAAGAAGGAGCCAATCTTGAGATCAGTCCACCTCAGGGCACTAGGTGAGGTGGGGGTGCTTTGTAAAGTCCTATTAAAGTCAATCAATATAACACATTAGCCCTGTATGGTGCTTTTTCTACATCCAGTTTGGTAATGAATGGCCTCAGTTAGAGATAACCAAGTTTTACTAAGCTACATTCAGAAGATTTACATCCAAAAAAAGTTTCTCTATAGCACCCAGAATCAATACAGGAATCACTGGATTCCTGTGACAAGCCTGTAAAATGAAAACAAACCTAGTTCATATTAGAAGGAAAGAAGAAAAAAAAAAAAGAGAAAGGGAAAGGAGGGCGAGGGAGAGAGAAGGGAGAAAGTTGTTAAGTGTTTATTTGGTACCAGGCATTGTGTAAAGTGCTAAGAAAACAAATACATTTGAAAAAGAAAGTCCCTACCCTGGAAAAGCTTATGTTTTACAGGATACACAACATGGTGTAGAGGAAACACCACTGCTCTTAAAAGAGATGGTCACTACATAATTCTGGTGATTCATGTGATTCAGTGTTATTGCCAAAAGGAATTTAGTAAGCATTGCTAAAGATTATGACGTTTTGGACAAGAAATGGAAACACAAAAAGGGAAAAGAATCCTTTTGTACAAAACATGTATAGCAGCTCTTTTTGTGAAGAATTTAAAATTGAAAGGATGCACATGAATTGGGGAATGACTGAACAAATTGTGGTATATCAATGTAATGAAATACTATTGTGCTATACGAAATGATGAGCAATTGGACTTCAGAAAAAAAAAAACTGGACTTACACGAACTGATGCAAAGTGAAGTGAGCAGAACCAGGAGTACATTGTACACAGAAACTGGTAATGACTTATTATTCTCAGCAATACAATGATCTAAGATAATTCAAAGAACTCATGACAAATAATTCTATCCACCTTCAGAGAAAGAACTGATGGAATCAGTTTTTGATTCTTTTTTCATGTTTTGTTTTTTAATCAGTTTTCTTCCTCAATATGACTAATATGAAAATGTTTTATATGATTGCACATGTATAACCTATGAGTGCCCAAGGTCAGAATGAACTAAGGCTGCATAAAAAGTCAAGGATGAGAAAAAGGGAAGCAGTGGTTGCTGTTTTAAAGCTCAAGAGAACAAAAATAGATTCAAAGAAGGAAGCAGGGTCAAGGTAAAGGAGATGTGGACAAAACACATCTGGGGAAGAGGGCCACTCATTTCCTTCTGTTTCTAATTACTGAAGAGAACAAAAGTAGCATTAGCAATTCTGATAACAGAAGTAAGCAGGTGATAAGACCTACCCCCTAAGGAGTTCAAGTCTTGAGGCCCAAATGAGCCACATCTCAGGATCATATTTATTCTAAGAATGGGTAGATGTGAATGCTGAGCAATTTCCCACAATTGCTGAAAGGTCACCGAGAATGAGAGAATACTACAAGTCTTGAAAAGAGCAGATGTCCTGATTTTTTAAAAGGAAAAGAATGGAATCTAAACTTTAGGTCAATGAGTTTTCATTTAAATTTCTGGCAAAATTATAGACACGATTATTAAAGGCACTGAACTCCCCGAAAAGGGAACAACGATAATCAAGAGCCAACAAAGCTTTATGAAGAACAGTTCAGGTGAAAAGTTAATTCATTTCCTTTTCTGACAAGGTTTCAAGACTCCAGAATGATGTAAAATCTGAGCTGGGTGATGGACCAGGCACCGAGGAGTCATTGGGACTTCAATGCCATGGTGCAAAGAGATCTAAAGCGGGGTGCTGGGGGAGCTCTGTTCTATCTGCTACGTGCCTTGTCTTTACCCAGAACTTGGAGAAAGGCATACGTGGTACCAAAAAACCAGAAACTGGGGGAGAACACAAAAGATATCCGAGTCAGAATCCAGAAAACTTCACAGACTAGAAGACTATGACCAAGTGTGAAAAAAGGATAGAGAGAGAGAGAAAAACATCAAGCTTCGTACTTAAACTGGGAGTGAATTGACTAGGTAATAGTTTAAAAAAGAGAAGCATGCTTTTGTAGTCTGCAACAGGAGCCAACAATATGACATGGAGGTCAGAAAAACTAATGGCATCTTAGGCTTTGAAAATGCTAATATTCAGTGTCAATGTAAAGAGAGAAAATGATGATCTTCAGGTTTCCTATTTAAATATGAGGCTGCAGAGGCACAAACACAGTGAAGCCTCATAGCACTGTCACACAGTATGGACTCAGAACAACTATCTCACATGGCTCCATACTGTCATACAACATACACAACAATCCATGATCTACACATGTTAACCTCCAAGTCACCTTCACATGGGAGAGAAAAGGAGCAACATCAGTGAGACTAATAGTCTCCTCTTCTACATTAGCATATACCTGGCTGATTAGAAAGTATCTATTTGTAAAGTAGGAGAGGCTGGCAGAGCCCCAAAAGGTCTCCCCTTCAGGAACTGAAAGGATTTAGGGCAGGTGTATCTTAAGAAAAACCTGGGAAAAACAGTAGGTGAAGAGTGCTGAACAAAGAAGTCTCTTATTCAGTTATACCCTGACTTAAAAGACAAACGTATTCATAAAAATATCTAAACTTTTCAGCAAATTAAAGTCAGTTCAATTCATAAATACATTAAGCTCTTACTGTCTAGCATGAGCTCATGGAAAGAGTATTTAACTAAGAGTCAGAGAACCTGGACTGAAATTCCAACTCTACTACTTACTACCTATATGAATGACCTTGAAGAAAGAATATTTCACTTCCTTGGCCCTCATTTTCCTCCTCTGTTAGAATAAAGAAAATAGACTTGAGGATTGCTAAGATTTTTCCTAGCTCTAAACCCTATTACCCTCTGATTAGAACTAAAACAATAATGGTGATATCATGCCAGGTCCAGAAGTTGCGAAAGTAAAAAAATGGCCCAGTCCCCTTAGGGACAATGAGACATATACAAATATCACCAATTAAGGATTCATTATTTCATCAATATCAATATTTCTTTCAGAGATTGCTATCCCTTTTGATTAGTTAATTGTTTTTCTGAGTTGCTATGGGAAAGAAGGAAGGAAGGAAGGAAGGAAAGAAGGAAAGAAGGAAGGAAGGAAGGAAGGAAGGAAGGAAGGAAGGAAGGAAGGAAGGAAGGCAGGCATCTCAGGCTAATCACCCTTCTGGTGATATGAATGTCTCTCCATTCTTAGCTGGCTGGTCCCCAGATGCTCCAAATCCCTTTGTCAAGACTGTCCTTGAAGGTTTCCTGATTTAGAACCTGCCAAAGCTTGCACTTTACAGACATAACTAGGGTCACCTCTATGGAGGAATTCTGATACACAACTAATCTTAAATCAAATCACATTTAAAATTCCCTGAGGCATTTGGTATTTAAGGGAACTCTACAGCAAATTCTTTATTATACTCACCCTGTCATTTATATTTTGTGCAAACCTGCCTTTCCAGATGCTGAGTCTACTTAAATTGATTTGCACCTATAAAAACCTGGTTAATATTTCTTCTCTTTCAATAGTATTTAGTGGGTTTTTTTGTCTATGTCATGAGATAGTAGAATTTCATAAAAACTTAGTGAGTTGATTCTATTACTTATATTTTTACATATGAGGAAACAGACTCAAAGAGATTATGAAGCACTAAACATCACCACCAAGGGAAAAGTTGAGAACCTTTGGTTGCTCTCTCCTCATGGCTTCCTGTTGGAATTCACAGCTTCCTTCCCCACAACCCAGCTGCCATCTCATATAAGAGGCCTCCCACTTTCTTACTAACTCTCTCCCTCTCAAGATTATGTTGTGTACACTCTACATTTATTTATGCACAGATATGCATGTCATGCCAGTAAAATGAAACTTTCTTGAGGTCAGAACCGTCTCATTGTTGTCTTTGAATGGCTGACACCCAGGATGGTGGATGCCTAGTACAAGATAGAAGATGAATAAGCACTTGTTGAAGAGGGCCCCTTTATTTTACAAATGAGGAAATGAAGGCCCTGAGGAAGAAGTGCTGGCTCCTAACCCTGGTGGCAGAGCTGGGACTTGCCAGTGCTTCCTGACCCTAGCCCCTTCCTCTTAAGTCCCTCCAGAGGCTGACACCCCTCCCCAAAACTGCCAGCACACCTCACCATCTTCCAAGGATACAACGTAGCCAGCAGGCACCCACGGGTGAGGCAGGAGGGGGACGAGGATCCCAAAGCCGATCAGAGCAAAGAAGAGGTACAGCAGCCAAGCCACGATCTGGAACGGGTGAGGGGGCCAACTCCAGCCATTTCTCCGAGAACGCTGGCCACAGATCTCAGGGGATGGCCCACTGCTCTTGTCTGAAATGGTCCACTCAGATTTCTCTGGAGCTGTCTTGTTAGAGGGCTTGTTGCAGATGTTCATCTCCAGAGAAAAGAGAACAAGGAAAATCCGATTAGCATTAATTCCATAGACTCTGGTCCCAAAGCCCAAAACTCCAGTCAAAGCCTTAGGGAATATGGTTTCTCTGTATTTGTTTTGCAAGTAGGTAAACTAAGGTATGAGCAATGGGAGTGGGAACGGGGTTCCGGGCAGAGAATGCTCTTAAAGTGAGCTGAAATCAAAGAGGAGTTTCCGGAAGTCTATACCTCAGTGATTTGTTACTTTTAAGTGTTTTCTCTTTATATTTGTCCAAATGTAAACCAAGTCAGGCATGTAATTCGGTAATGGTATCAGCTGTTGTGCCAATAATAATGAGAACACACACTGGCTGACTCTGTTAAGCTCAGTTAGTCATCTCCTATTAGTGGGCTATTACTTTAAACCTGAGGTCCCCAAATAGCCTATCAGAAAGGGCTTCTCTACCCCCAGTTAATCTAACAGCATTTCAGGGGCAAGGGGCAATTCCTGGCAGTACATGAATTGTGTGAGTGACAGCAGGGCCTCTGTCTCTGATCTCTGTCTAGAATACCAATTTAGGTTAGAAAGGCAAGTTTTATCATCACCATTATTCCTATCACCTAAGCCATACTACATCATGTCTTTCTTTTGATCTAGGAGAGCCAGGAAAAACTTAAAGACAAGGGACCCCAAACCATTATGATCATAATTGTTTTTTTTTATTTTTATTTTATTTTTATTTAATAGCCTTTTATTTACAGGTTATATGCATGGGTAACTTTACAGCATTAACAATTGCCAAACCTCTTGTTCCAATTTTTCACCTCTTACCCCCCCACCCCCTCCCCTAGATGGCAGGATGACCAGTAGATGTTAAATACATTAAAATATAAATTAGATGATCATAATTATATACTATATGTAATTACTGTAGCTTGTTGGTAGAGAATTTTATGAAGCATCTTCTCCACAGCTCTTTGACATATAGGGAACATAGCATTGCCTCCATTTTTTAAGGAAAATTAAAGCTCAGAATTCACACAAATACAGAGTTGGAAAGAACCTGGGTGATCATTCTACTCCAATCCATTCTCAAGAATCCTTATATGCCACATCGGCAATTGGTTGGTCATTTAGCATCTGCCTGAAGTCCCCCCTAAAGGGGACCCACAACCACACAAGGCAGATGACTTTGGATCTCTTGCCCACAGTGACACAGCTAATGAGAGTCATGTATAAGCAGAACTTTTCTGACTCCTAGTTCAGTGTTATCCAGCATTCTATGCTAGAGAATAAATGCCAGGTGGGCTAGCTTTGTCTAGCCCTAGATCTCAGTGGCTTGAAGCTAAAAGTTGAGATCCCATTCCCCTCTATCAGACACTTCCCCACTTTGTGGTACTACACATCTCTAGTTCTATTCCAATGTTATTTTTTAGAACCCATTGGACAATTATAAATTGACTAAATCCTTATGCCAAAAGCTCTTTGATTCAGCTATCCAATGCTGAGGAAAAGTCCAGTTGGTTGGTCCACAATGCCACTGATGGGGCAGTTCTCAGATGGCAGTTAGCCACGTGTAGGCCCGTTACTAGGAGAAAACAACTTCTAAAGAGTTTACCTAACAAACAATCCTTTCAAGAGATAGCCACTGTGACACACACACTAATAGGGGTAAGACTGTCACTAAGAGAAAGAGAATCCTACCCTGACCAGCATCAGGTAATCACAAAAGAAAGGAGGAAGGGAAGTCTCACTAGTGATGGGACAGCTCCTGATATGGCTCGAGAGCTGTGTTCTAGTGCCTTGAAAGCCCAGTCCCACATGCACAAGAATCTGCTGTGATCTATACATTTGTCCCTGGGCCTTCAACAAACCATTCTCTTTTGCTGCAGCTTCATTTCTCCACCTAAAATGAGGGGGATGGCCTAGTAAGACTCTCAGGCCTAAATAGCTCCTAATATATGATCCTACAAGTGTTATAGCTTTTATAATTTCTCATTAACACCATTTATAAGCAGGAAATTCTTCCTTATACATAATCTCATGCATTCCTGCTAAAATTAAAGCCATTTCCTCAATTCCTTACCGTGCTGATATATAATAGCTGGTCACAATTTTCCTAAATAATAATCTTTCATATATATGAACTTCATCAAGACATTTAGAATCACAAATTGTCAGACTTAAAGGGACCATCTAGTCCAAGGTGGAAGAATCCCATTTACTCTTTATATTTCTCTTCTTGAGGCCAAATCTAACTTTCTTAACATCTTGTAAAATCCCTGGTTTCATTCAATTATTAGATTGATCTCTTTCTAGTTTCTTCATACTTCCTTAGCTGTGGTGAGCCTCTAACCAGGAAACTAAATGAAACACAACTACATGTATTCGTAGAAATGACTGTTAGCTATTAAAGTGGTCATATTGAGATAATATAACCTTATCAAAACTATGCTTCCATAACTGAAAAAAAATTTAAATTATTTTTAGGTATTTACATCAAAGTCTGAGTCACTATATATGAATTCATGAGTAAATAAAAATGCATTTATTAAGCACTTACTGTGTTCCTAGTCCATTTCAATGTTGGAAAGGGGAAGCACCCCGCCCCTCAGGCTTATAAAATTGCCAGTTGTAGATAGTACGAGGTTATTGCACTTCACTATTCCCTGGGCCACCAATCCTACAGCCAGTGTCAAGGCCAGAGCCAAGAATGTCCAAGTTCCAGCAGCTGACATGGCTGATCCTCCCTCCAACTTAGGCAGCTGAAGGGGAGAAGAGGCTAGACCTCCCTAGCTCATCCAGGAGTTGAGGTCAAACTGTCATGGAGCAGCTGTTTTAACTCTGACCCTGCACTTTATCTGGGATATCCTCAGTGTTAGCAAAGGCTTGAGGGCAGGCTTTGTTTGTCAGAGAGACAACTGTATTTCTGGACTTAGCCAAAAGATATTTTGATCAAATTAATTTTTTTAAATGCCAATTTGTAACAAGGTTGAATGTGTGAAGCTCCTTTTCTCTTCCTCCAAGTCTCAGTTTATTTTTTTGTAAAGAGATGGGGTTGGACCCAATAATGTCCTTTCCTGCTCTGATAATAGCTGTGTGAATGTGGGCAAGTTTTGTCACTTCCTGAGGCCACCTAATCAGCGAAATCATTATAATCTTAATTGCACTATTTACTTTGTACAGTTGTGAGGATCAAATAAGATAATGTAGGTAAAATACTTTGTAAACTGTAAGGCAACATTTATATGCTAGCCATTATGATGATGTAGTTTTTTCATATGACTTGTTAGTAATGTCTTTAATGGTGGTACAAAGTGACATTTAAATACCACTTCAAGTTTTACAAAAGGCTTTTTTGCTAACATCCTCTTCCACTCTTAGTCCTGCTCCTCCAGAGACAACGAACTAACTACCATTTCCACTAACAGCCACCACAAGGGAGCATCATCAGAATAACTAGATAACATCTCCAAAGAGAGTAATTTGAAGGACAATATTTATTTGAATGGCATAAATTCAGATCTATCTGTTGCCTTGTTGTATTTAGCCATACAAATAGAGGGAATCCATTTCTTGAAGAGCCAGCTAACAGGGCTACGCTAGGAGCCACAGAATGGTTCGAGAGTCATCCATGCCCAAGGCACGGCAATGCCCAATGTCTAGGTGCCTTTGGCAGCAAGCCATCAATAGTGGGAAATGTCTCCCGATTGGAGACCACTGTTTGGCCCAGGATGATGGCCTTAGGGCTCTTGAGGCCAGTGGGGGAAAGGAGGTGGGGGGGGGGTCATGACTGACAGGGATTAGCCAAAACTGACTCTAACAGGGCCCTTGAATAATTCACCAGAAACTGAAGCCAGTTGGCCAAGAAACAAAGCCTGCCCTCAAAATCCAGGGCCAGCTTTTAACAACTTGTGACAATTTCATTGAAGGAGTTTATGGCCATGAATTCCTTCGACAGGGATGATTTTGATTTTGAAAAGGGGGGAGGGAGCAAAGCCAGACACAAAAGCCCCACATCTGGGGCACAAGATGTACCAATGAAATCCAGATGAGCTCCCCAGGCAGCTCCTCCCCTTTCAGCACTTCCCTGGGAGACCGAGCCTGAAAAGAAACTGCTCTGCTCTGGGACACAACAGTGCCAGCTACACGCCAGTTGTTCAGGGCCAGAGCCAAGCGTGGCCCAGAAAACAGTTCAGCCACATGGGGGGCACTCCCCCACTGGAACATCATTAGCAAACACCCACTGGCCTTCACCATATCCTGCACAACTCCACAGAAGGGAATGTGAAAGGCACACTCCCGTTCCTTTGGGAAAGGGTCAGTGACAGTGTTTACCACACATGGTGCAGTCTATGTGGTAAACACTAAACACTCAAAATACTGACCACAAATTTCTTTCTTAATTTCTTTTCCTAAGCCTGGGGCCTAGCACACAGTAAGCACTTGATATATGTCTGTTTCCTTTCTTAAATGGCCTGACCTTGTGAAAAAAAAAAAAAAAGAGAAGGAAAGATAAGGGGAGAAGGAGACAAAATGTACTATTTTCAAGCTAATGAGGAAGCCAGGAGAGATCAGGCCCAGTAGGATTTCTATTTTGCCTTCTCCGGTGACGTCATTTAAAGTTCCCACTCATATATGTGTCAAGGAGTCTCGGATATTACTCTGGAAGAAAAGCCAAGAGCACCCATAGTGATGGAGATGGGGAAGGAAGTAGAATCTATCTGAGAGTCACTTTTCCTTCCTTCTCTAAAGGTGTAAATACCTCTAGACTATATACTACACACACGCACACACACTAATGTCCTTGAGCTCCCTAGCACCCTTTGCTAACTTCAATAATTCTCCAACTCCTTCAATCTGTCCCACTAGTCCACTAGCTCATCTCCCTTAACCAGGGACAGAAATCTAGCCCCTTATTCCTTCTCACCACCCCAAATCCCAACCCCTCAACACAGACTCCCTGTCCCTCACTCTGCCTCATCCCTTTATCCTGCCTACAACTTCACATATCCTTACCCCAAGTCTCACCTTGGCCACAAGCCTTCATAGCCCTATTAACTTAGTGCTTTGCTGCTCCAGCTCCAAGCCTCGTGCACCCATTCCCTCCACCCCGGAACCCTAATCTAACTTCTTGTCATATTGTAAAAGAGGGGAGACTTCTCCTAAGCAGGCCCCTATACCTGCAGCCTCTGGCTTCGCGCCCCTCTCTAGCCTGTGGATTGTTCCCGCCTACCCCCCGCCCGGGACCCCACTCCATGGCCCCACTCTCAGTCTGCCTCTCTCCCCCACCCCGTCCCTCAGGCCCTGGCCCCTCCCTCTCCCCTGCACTTCCCCCCTCCTCACCCTTCCAGCCCGTTGCGCCCCGAGAAGTCCCCGTTTCGAAGCCTGGCTCACTACCTGGATGACCTTGGGTAAATGCTGGGCTCCCGTTTCTCAGCAAGAAGACGAGGACCTTCCAAGAGGCCCCTGGGATGGGCCCAGCCCCGGCTCTGTGGCCCTTCCGCGATTTCCCCGGGTCCTCTGGCCTGGCTTGCCCCGCACCCCCACTGCCGTCCGGGACGCCCCTTCCTCCGCCGCTCCCTGGGCGGGGCCCCTCTCCTTAGCCTCCCGTTCCTTGCTTCTCCCAGTTTCACCTCCGGTCTCCTGGGCGACAGGACCTCCGCGGCTCCCTCCCTGTGCACCTCGGCCCGCTCCCGGCTCACCTGGGCCTCCCCCCCCCCCACCCCCGGCAGCCGGCCCTTTGTCAGCCCCTGCTCCGCAGCCGGGACAGGGAGGGCGGGAACAAGCGAGGCCCGAGGAGACGCGGGTGGGGAAGGCAGAGAGGGCAAGGCCCGCGGGCTGCGCTCGGACAGCTCTGGGGCGCCCTCCGATGCGCCCCACTTTCCGCTCGCCACAGTCACCCCGAGGTCGGGATGCAGGCTGCCCGTGGCAAGTCCCCCCTCCCCGCCCCCATGCTCCCGCCCTGCCCAGGGCCACCTCCCCGCCTCCCCCATCCTGCCCCCCTTGCTCCAGGCCCCTCCTGGCCCCCGGGCTCACCTCCCATCCTGCCCCCCCTTGCTCCAGGCCCCCTCCTGGCCGCCGGGCTTTACCCTCCCCCCATCCTGCCCCCCCCTTGCTCCAGGCCCCCTCCTGGCCCGCCGGGCTTACCCCTCCCCAAGCCTCCCCCCATCCTGCCCCCCCGTCCTCTCTGCGTCCTCGATGTCCCGGGCGTTGCGTCCCCTCCCCGCCCCCGGCGCCCCGTGCGCCCGGCGCGCTCTCACCTTCTCCCGCTGCCCGGCCCGGCCCCGAGGCGGCCCGGGGCTCCAGACCCTCCCTGCCTCGGCGGCCGGGCGCCGGGCCCCCGGCCCCCGTCCCCTTCCCCAGGGGCCCCATCGCATCCCTGGAGCCGGCGAGGAGCCGGGAGCGGGCCGGAAGGCGGCGGCTGAGGTGCGGACGGCAGCGGCCTGGGCCGCCGAGGCGAGGCCTCCCCTGGCTGGCAGGCGCGGGGCCCGTTCCCCCGGCAACCACCGGGGACTACGGCGCCGCGCAGCGGCCAAAGCGCGCCAGACGCGTTCGTGCGGCCGCCGGGTCCGGCCCCCCTCCCACCCCCGCCTGCAGCCCTGCGCGCTTCCATCCCCAGCCTCCGGGAAGGGCAACTAGCTCACCTGGCAGCGCGGGCCTCGCCAAAGGAGGGGCTCTGACAATCTAAGGAAGGCCCTCCGGGTGTCCCACCATCGTGGCACTTTCCTGGAAAAGCGAGTCTGCAGAGGATGCCCATTTTACAGATGAGGAGCTGAGGCAAATAGGGGTCATGTCACTTACCCATAATCACGCCGCTAATGAATGTCTGAGGCCGAATTTGAACTCAGATCTTCCAGACTTCAGGCCCGGAGCTCACTACCTGGCTGCCTCCCCTTAGCCCCAGGCGGTCTTTCCCTTTTAAACAGACCCCACCTTAGGCTCCGTGGCCCCTTCTCCTTGCGCTCTCCTTAGATATCCTACTTCCTTCTCTGGCCGCCTCATATTCCACCCCCATGGACGTCCCCAACCCCTTCCCTTTAGACATCCAGCCTGAGGCACCCTGAATCCCACCCCCTCAGATAACCCTGCCCTAGCCCTCCCCCCAAAGACTCCGACCCCCCTTGTTCTAGGCTATCCCGAGCTCACCTGCTTGGGAGAACCCCGCCTTTAGACCCCCTCTGGAGGGACCCTCCCTAGCAAACAATCCCTCTTAAACATTCCAGCTCTTCTGTTTTATTCCTCCCTTAGACACTTCCGTCCTTCACAGAACCCCCAAATCCGGGCATCTTGGAGCTGAAAGGGCACTTTAGTTCAACCTGTCCCAGAAAAGAAATCCCCATGTGGCAAACGGAAAAGGCGGTGGTCCTCTCTGTGAGGAAGGGGAGCCCATGTGGTCAGCTCCAACTGTGAGCAAACTTTTCCCCATCAAGAGATCAAGCTGAAAGGCGCCCATGGCTCCTGCTTCTGCCCTTCTGGGCCAAAGTGCCTTCTCCCAAGGATCAGTGGCAGGATCCAGGCTTTTGGCCATACGGGTTGCTCTTCTCTTTATTTTCTTCAGCTTATCAATAGCTTTCTTTTTTTTTTTTTCTTTCACATTTTTTTTATTATAATAACTTTTTATTGACAGAACCCATGCTGGGTATTTTTTTACATTATCCCTTGCACTCACTTCTGTTCCAATTTTTCCCCTCCCTCCCTCTCCCCCTCCCCTAGATGGCAGGCAATTTTATACATGTTAAATAGGACACAGTATATCCTAGATACAATGTATCTATGCAGATATATGTATATATATATATGTATATATGTATAATGCAGATCCAAACAGTTCTCTTGTTGCACAGGGAGAATTGGATGCAGAAGGTATAAATAACCTGGGAAGAAGAACCAAAAATGCAAACAGTTTACATTCATTTCCCAGCGTTCTTTCTTTGGGTGTAGCTGTTTCTGTCCATCATTGATCAATTGAAACAAAGTTAGATCTTCTCTTTGTCAAAGAAATCCACTTCCATCAGAGTACATCCTCATACAGTATCGTTGTTGATGTATATAATGATCTCCTGGTTCTCCTCATTTCACTCAGCATCAGTTGGTGTAAGTCTCTCCAAACCTCTCTGAAATCATCCTGTTGGTCATTTCTTACAGAACAATAATATTCCATAACCTTCATATACCACAATTTACCCAACCATTCTCCCATTGATGGGCATCCATTCATTTTCCAGTTTCTAGCCACTACAAACAGGGCTGTCACAAACATTTTGGCACATACTGGTCCCTTTCCCTTCTTTAGTATCTCTTTGGGGTATGAGCCTAGTAGTAGCACTGCTGGGTCAAAGGGTATGCACAGTTTGATATTATCTATAGCTTTCATCTCAGATGTGATGTTACCCAGGCAGACAGCAGAGCTATCAGCTCTTATCTTTCCTTTACCCTCATCTTAAGACACTCCTGTCCCTCCTCTTTCGAAATGATCAACTCATAACCTCCTCTTAATCCCACCCCTTCCCCTTTTAGAGGATCTCATGCTTAAATTCGCAGAGTCCCTCTTTTTTTAAGAAGTCTCCAGCTGCCTTTGGATGGACCAAGCTTCCAGGTAAGGGAGTTCCATTTCACGTTCTGTCTCTGCAAAGGGATCCTGAGGAGACTGTTTTTTTGGAGGAAGAACCCAGAACAGTGAATCCAGAAGAAATTGGCATATTCTCTGGGCTTTGATCCACTAACTACATATTAAAAGTTCCCCCTCAGTCTATGTAGAGCTGACCAGGGAAGAACACTTTGGAGGTATGTATAATCAAATTTATAAGAAAAATCCTGGGAAGAAAAAGTAGAAGTGAGAAGACAAGTGCTAATAGTAACAAAAACTGGGGAGGTAGAAACATGACCTTTCCTCTTTCTTATTCAAGGGCTGTTGGAACAAGGGAAGTAACCTCAAATGCTCCAGGGGACTGCTTTGAACGGATTCTTAACCTAAGGTTGGTGGACCTCACCCACAATTCTTGGATAGATTTTAGGGAGTATGTGAATCAAAAAAAAATGATAACTATTTTAATATATTTTGTTTCCTTTATAATCCTTTAAATTTTATTGATGTAAAAATTATTTCAAGAAAGGATCCATAGGCTTCATTAGTCTCCAAGACATTAAAAAAAAATTTAAGAACGCCTGTTTTAGGGGCTGGGGGTTTCCTGACCGGGAACTGCCAAGAATGAAAGGTTTATATAACTATAAACTACAAAGAAAACACTGTGCTCCATAAGCAAAGCAGAATTAAAGTAGCTCAAAAGAAACAGGAGGTGCACAAATCTAAAGATATCTTCATCCCAAATGTCCATACACGTGGATTATTTGATCCAACCCGCGGAAGAGCTTTTTGAGCCCTTCAATTGGTTTTGTCAGCCACAGTGAACACACTGTACATTGACCCTGACATAGCAATGTCATCTTGGTCCTCTTCCAGTATGAAGGATAACAACCAACTAATAGTAACTGCAGACATATAGCAACTCTATTTTTAATAGGATTTTATTTTTCCAGTTACATGTAAAAATAGTGTTCGACACTGATTTTTGTAAGATTTTGAATTCCAGTTTTTTCTCCCATCTTCCCTAATCTCCCCATTCTCCAAGATAGCAGGCAATCTAATATGGGTTATATCATGTTAGATATATTTCCATATTTGTCATGTGGTGAAAGAAAAATCGTAACAAAAGGAAAAAACTGTGAGAAAGAAAAAAAAACAAAAAAAAAGGTAAAAATGCTATGCTTTCATTCTCATTCAGTCTCCATAGTTTTTTCTCTGGTTGTGGATGACAGTTTCCATCCCAAATCTGATGGAATTGTCTTGGATCAATATATTGCTGAGAAGAGCATATCATAGTTGATCATAACACAATCTTGCTGTTACTGTAGATGATATTGTCATGGTGGTGCTCACTTCACTCAGCGTCAGTTGGTATAAATCTTTCCAGACTTGCCTAATAAACAGCAGAGACCAAACTTGAACCCAGGCCTTCCTGGATCCAAGTTGAGTTCTGGAACTGCTATAACTGACCAGAATACCTCTCCTGTTGCTTAAGAATCAGAATTTTAAAGCTAGATTGATGCTCAGCAATCATGATTCTACTCATAGTAACCATCATCCACATTTACAGAACACTTTAAAGTTTACAAAATATTTCCTCACAATAATCTTGGGTAGGAAATGCAATTATCATCCCCATTTTATAAATAAGAATAATTGAGGCTTAGGCTAAATGATGATTCTATGGTCATATAACTAAGCAAGTACATAACTTAAAACTTGAACTCAAGACTTTAGATCCCCAATTCAGTTTTTTCTGCTCTATCTAAATCAAAAGTCATCTAGTCTAACAGCCCCCTAACCCATAAAAAAGTGGCTCAGCTCCTTGTAATATCTGAGAGCCCCCAGTTTACAGATTAGTAAACTGTAGCCCTGAGAGTGAAACTGATTTATTTCCAATTGCTCCAGCAGAGCCTTTATTCTGAGGGGAACCTTGTGTTTTTCTATGTTTTTGTTCTTTTTTAGTTGTTAATGCATAATTAGACTTTAAATCAGAAAATAAGTATAACTAGGTCTCCAAATAGGTAATGTTTTTGTATGTAGATTTTATTTTATTAATAAAAAAATTGCTCCAACACTCCACAACAATAGGGGTCCTCAGGACTCTTTCCCACCAAAAGCCATGCTCCAAAATGAACTCCAGCTCTAGGGATCTCACTTTGCACACAGATGGAACATAATGAATATTTGTTATTGAATTTATTTTGTGGTTGAAGATTGGGCCCTAACTGAAAGCATATTTCCTGGGGCAGAAGAAAGGGGAGGTGGATTGCCACAGAGATATCCATAGAGATAAGCAGATGGGATAAAGAAGGAAAGCAAAGGGCTTCGGAGTATGCTGAGAGTCTATCAGCCATCCCACAGTACATAACTTATCTCTCTGGAGTCCTCCGCAGGGATGGAAGGGCAGAAAGCTCACTGAAAACAAAGGCCTGCTAAGGGAATATAAGCCCCAAAGAGGGAGAGACAGATAAGAATAATCCAACACCTGATCGTCACCTAGAAAAAGGCACTTGTAAGAAAGAGTTCTGGATATTGGGGGAGGAAGGCTGGGGACTTTCCCCTCTCACTCCTACCAGTCTGATCACAATTCCTGCTCTCTCTCAATTTCTCTTTCCAAGCACCATGACCTGAGACTTCAACGAGGTCCCTGAGTCACAGTATTCCATACCAAGGCACCCACATCTAGAACCTAATGGGAAAGGTACCAATTCCTCAGTCCTAGAATAACCTTAGAAGCTACAGGGAGGCAGCTTTCAGCTCAATTTAAGTTAAAAAAAAAAAAAAAAAAAAAACCTGCTTTACAAACATAAGCATATTTTGGAGATATTGTGGTTTGGTTCCAGACCACCGCAATAAAGCAAATATCACAATAAAGCAAGTCATGTGAGGTTTTTGGCTTCCCAGTGCATATAAAAATTATGTTTGTACTATGACATCTAAAATAACAATGTTGTTGTTGTTCAGTCACGTCTGACTCTTTGTGACCCCATTTGGGGTTTTCTTGGCAAAGATACTGGAGTGGTTCTCCGTTTTCTTCTTCAGCTTAATTTATAGATGAGGAAATCGAGGCACACAGAGTGAAGTGACTAGCCCAGGGCCACACAGCTGGTAAGAGTCAGAGGCTGCAGTTGAACTAGGGAAGATGAGGTTTGTCCCTCTGTCCACTGCCTCACCCATCAATAAAACGAGATATGCTTGCAAAGCCATCCAACCTGAAAAGTAGTGAGTTCCCAGTCACTAGGAGGAAGCTAGCTGCCCCCTTGTTGGGATAATGGGAAGGAGGTTCAGTACTTCAGGTAGAGTTCAGATTCAGTAACCTTTGGGGTCTTACAGATGATGAGTAAAATCCCGATTCCACGAACGCTCTTTACCTGTCCCACAGCCAGACGTGGAATAAGGCACCAGGGACACCCTTCGTGCTGCAGCTGGGGCTCTGCCGAGTGAGCTGATTCCCCCAACCCACTTTCTATCCATCAGTTCTCCACCTTGTCCTTCCTCCATTCCCTCTTGAGGTTCAGAGATCTCAGTGAGACCAGCAGGTGGAGCCAGCGAGCCATTCATCAACCTCATCTTGGGGTCAATTCAGATCTTAGACTTAACTAGCCTCAAAGACTCCCTGTTCTTAGCTTGGGCCATGCTGATGGCGTGTCCAACACCTCAGTGTCCGAGGGCAAAGGTAAGACGGATGCCCTAGGGTAAGGGGACTGTCCTGGGGCAAAGGTGAGATGGATGCCCTAGGGTAAGGGGGATGAGGTTCGTTGGTTAGAGGGAAGGGGAGAGAATGGGTGCCGTGGATCGTTGCCAAGTTTCACTGGAAAGAGAACATAGATACCATCTAATCCAAGCCCTTCATTTTATAGATGGGGAAACAGAGCCAGAGGAATGTCACAGGGGCACTAAAGAGCAAAGATCATAGATTTGTAGCTGGAAAGAACCTAATTTTGAGGTTACCTGATTCAACCTCCTCATTGTACAGGTCAGGAAGCTGAGACCCAGAGACATTAAATAACTCTCCCCAAAGTCTCACAGGTGGTAAATAATTGAGCCAGGATCCAATTCCAGTTAAGTAGATGAGCCAATATTTTAACTCAGCTTGTCTGACTCCAAATTTAATGGACTTCACGTTATACCCCCAAGAGACCTCAGGAATTTGGGGATTCTGAGTTGGAGAAGAGCTCTCAAAGGGAATGGGGAGGTTTGAGAGGGAGATGATATGGATAAGGCCTCTTTGGGGATCACTGAGGTGGCAGGAGGGAGTGGCCAGTCCCAGGAATGGAGGCTTGCTAGGCACTCTGGAGCCTTGAGAAAAAAGTACCATCAATCTATGTAACAATACCCTTTTATTATAAGTGTCCCACCTGCCCCCCTCCATTTCCCATGATTCCCAGGGCTAGGCACTGTCAGAGAGCTATGTTTCTGTTAATTAGCTCTAATAGGGTTATGGATGATTGAGGTGGGGGTGAGGGTGAAGAGAATAGAAGACTCCCCATTAAAGTCTCCAAATTAGAGAGTCTTCTTTTCTGAACTATCTCTATCACTTGGATAAATCCTCATTCTTATCTCGAGTTCTTTCTCCATCTGAGCCTATTCCCCTACCTCTTTCTCTGGGGGCCTCTGGAAGATAAGGTGGCCAGAGCCAGTTATATCTGACCATTGTGACCTGGTGATATCTAGCATATTGTGGTTATCAAGAGTCCCAAAAGGAGGTGGGAGAAAGGAGGAAGTAAGAAGACTGAGGAAAGAGCTATTTATCCAGGGGGGATAGACAAAGGATAGAGAAGGGAGGAGTAGGATTCTTGGAAGGGAAGGAGAGAATGTGGGGAAAAGGTTTATAAAATTGGATAGAGGCAAGATAAATGGTATATACTCTGTCCCTATGATGTTGCGAGAAACTGCATCTGCTCCACGCTTACCACCCTACTCTACCAGCCAAGACTGGCCCTTCACCATTCTTCATCAGACATAGAAAGATCAAAGTTTTAAGACAGAAGAGAATCCCCACAGTTTCAGTCTTTCGGTCCGTCCAAATTCGAATTTCAGTTCTGCAGTTTTATACCTTTATGGCCTCAGAGAAGACATTTAACCGCTGTGTTATAAAATGAGGGTATTGGACTAGGTAATCACTAAGATTCCTTCTAGCTATAAACCCTGTGGTACTATAATTCACTTCTCACACTGGAAAGAGGAGGGCCACGTGTTCCTTTCCTTTATACAGGCCTGGGGAGTGACAAAAGTAGGAAAAGAGAGGAAGACACTATCTGAAGGACCTTGGAGGACCTCAGGCCCAAGCAAACACACTAAGTTGCCTGCTCTAAGCCTTTACCTGGAATGGGTTCCTCCTCAATTCTCTTCTACCTCCATTAAGTTCTAGTTGAAAAAAAAGAAGGGGAAAGAGAAGCTCTCTGCTGGATCAAAGGCAAGGGAACAGTCCTTGAGGAAGCTTAGCCAGGTAGGGCTGGGAGTAGGACCATAAAGACCCCTTTACTAAAGTTCCAGCCTGACAGGGCAGACTGACTGGGCATGGGGGCAGCAATAGGCAGGGAAGGATTAAGGATGGCCTTAAATAAACTCTTTCTGTCTTGTGTCCTAGAGAAAGAAGACTGGTGACTTGATCAGACTCCGCTCACCTAGGCTCCCCAACCCAGGGGTAGGGCTAACACAGGTACAGACACAGCACTTCCCTCGGAGTCTGACGTGGAGCAATGAACACTGACCTGTGAATCAGGAGGACTGGGCTCTCTAATTCCACCTCTCTCCACCTGTACCTCAGTTTTCTCACCTGGAAAAGAAAGGGAATAGCCTGTGAATACCAATGCCCAGTATGTCTCTCACAGCTTAAAACTATCAAAATAGCCTCCAAATTAGTCAGGTTCTGTCCCCTCCAACCCACCCTACACACTGCTACCAAACTGGTTTTCTGAAGCCCTAGACCTGAATCCCATCAATCCCTGGCTCTAGTGACCCTAACTTTCCCACTATTTCATCTTTCTCCAATGGTCTGTTTTTTTTTTTTTTTTTTTTAATCTGTGCTTTCCTAAGTTTGGACAGATAAGGCACAGGGGCTAGAGCACTGGCTTTATCCACATACTTAATAGCTGTGTGACCCCGGGCAAGTCACTTAACCCCTATCTGCCTCAGTTTCCTTATCTGTAAGACGAGCTGGAGAAGGAAATGGCAACCCATTCCAGTATCTTTGCTAAGAGAACTCCAAAAAGGGGTCGTGAAGAGTTGGACATCACTGAAAATTTCTGAACTGTGTTCTCTTCCAATACCTTCTCTTTTCTCTAACTTTGTAAGTACTCTGCATCCTTCTATGCCTAATTCATATTCCACTTTCTCTGCAAGGGCTTCTTTGCTCATCCCAACCCACACTCATAGATTCAATAAGATCAATCATTTATTAAGCAACTACTAACTATAAGAGGCTATGTTAGGTTCCAGAGATGCAAAGCCAAAAATAAAATAGTCACTTCTCTCAGTTAACTTCCTGGAGGGTATACATTATACACAAGTAAGTTTGTATAAAAAAAAAAAATACAGGGTAATCTCAAGAGGGAGATAGCACTAGCAATGGAAGTGATAAGGAAATCCCCAATTCAATAATTAATTAAACTCTCATCATGTGTCAGGCACTGTGAATACAAAGAAATAGCATGGACTCATGAATTAGTAAAAACTTATACAATGTTTTTTTTGGGGGGGGGGCACAAATCTAATAGGAAGAGCAATTTGTTACCAATAGAATAGGTGTTCCAGAGGGCACCAGTCTTAGGCACAATAAAAAGGTTGAGAAGAGGGGGATGGGGCTGACATAGGTAAGGAGGAGGCAAGGGGATGCTCCTTTAGAAAGCATAGGATGGATCAGGAAAGAGAGCCTTGATCTGAGCAGCCTACAGCTTAGAAGCTCGGGCACTCTAAGTGAAACCAGGAGAAAGGAGATTGTGGCACCTTTCATGGTAGCAAAAGAAATGTTGATTCTATTATTAAAACCAAAGGGCAGGGGCAGCTAGTTGGGTAGAGCACCAGCCTTGAAATCAGGAGGACTTAAGTTCAAATCTGGTCTTAGACACTTAACACTTCCTACCTGTGTGACCTTGGGCAAGTCACTTAGCCCCAATTGCCTCAGCAATAAATAAATAAATAAATAAAAATAAAAAAGACAGATGTCTAGGCCCTGGTGCTGAACCTGGAATCAGGAAAATCTGAGTTCAAATCCACCTTCGGACTTTATCTTTGTGATCTTGGGCAAGCCATTTAAATGTTGTCTGCCTCAATTTCCTCAACTGTAATTTGGATTAATAATAGCATTTCTATCTCACAGGGTTATTGTGAATCTCAAAAGAAATATTTGTAAAGCACTTAGAACAGTGCCTGGAGCTTCATAAATACTTGTTTCCCCTTGCCCTCCCTTCCTCCATCAAAGCTAGCTATAGAGGCAACGAGGCTTGTTTGAATACTGATCTTCAGCCAGGACAGTCTTGCTCCAGGACTCAATGGCTCTAAAGTTGATTAGAGTAACCCTTGGGGAAAAGGGAGAGTGGATGGTAGATTGACAGATAGGCAGGTAGGTAACTTATATAGAGTGGGAAGTATCATGTAGCAGGTGGCATTTCATTTGAATCCTGAAAGAAGCTACAGATCCTAAAAGGCAGAGATGATGAGAGTCCATATGGGACATGGGAACGTCCATTTGTGAAAGGCTGTAGAGGCAGATGAAATGTCACCTATGGGGAACAGCAATAGATGAATTTTATTGGAAGAGAAGGGACGTGAAGAATCTTTGATGAAATAATACCAGAAGAGTATCTGGGAGTCAGGCTGCAGAGGGCTGTCATTGGGCTTCTGGGAAGTTTTACCTTAAGGGACAATAGGTTTGTGAGTGTGGAGAATGACATAACCGCGTCACGTGTGTTTAGGAAGGTCAGTTCGATAGCTCAGTGTTGTGGACAGGAAAATCCGAGTTCAGATTCTGGCTCAGACACTCTCAAGTCACAGCACTCTGGGCAACTTGATAAGGCTATAGATTGCAGAAAAGATCTGCATTGGAAGACAGTTTCTTTACTTGGGAATTGCCTATTACAATGAAATCACAGGTCCAGTCTCTGTCACTATTCTCCCTTCTTTTAGAAGATGACCTGGAAAATGGAAACCGGAAGCTGGGAGACCAATTTATGGAGTATTTTGATGAGAAACGATGAGCTAAAGTAGAGGCTAGTAGATACTTATGCAAGAGTTGTAGATGAGGTTCAGCAACTAGATTGGAGAGTGAAGGAAAGGGGGAGTGAAAGGAGCAGGCATTTATTAAGCACCTACTATGTGTTTAATAAATGTGCAAATTTTATCTCATTTGATCCTCACACTAATCCTATGAGTGCTGTTTTTATCCTTATTTTATAGTTGAGAACACTGGAGACAGATGTTAAGTGACTTGCAAGGTCACACAGCTATTAAATGTTTGAGGTGGGATTTAAACTCAGATTTTCCTGATACCAGGCCCAGTCCTTACCCACTGTATTAAGGCTAAGGAATAGCCTTAATTGTTGTGAACCTGGATACCTGGAAGGTAGATAGATGGTCTCCTTAATAAAAAGTTTGGAGAAGGGATGAATTTTGGAGAAATAAAAAGAATTCCAGATATCACAGACATTTAAAATTCAACAACTTAAATTCCAAAACTGAACTCATTGTCTTTCCTCCCAACCATTCCTTCTTCCCAACTTTCCTATCATGGCCTTGGATACCATCATCTTCCCATTCTCATAGACCTAAAATCTAGGTGTCATTCTTTACCTCTTCCTCTCATACCCTAATTCAAGCTGTTTCCATATAACCCACCAATTTTGCCTCCATGACTTTTCTCATAAATATCCCCTTCTTTCTTCTAATCCTGACCTCACCTTGGTGCAGGTCCCCATCACCTCACACCTGGACTAGGCAATAACTGCTGACTGCTGACTACTGCAGTAACCTGATGGCTAGCCTTCCCGCCTCAAGTCTTTCATTCAACTTGTCCATTTGAGTTTCCTAAAATGTAGGTCTCATCATATCATCCCCTAAACTGAAGTGGGTCTCTATTATTTCCAGAATCAAATACAAAATGTTCTTTTGATATTCATAGCCTTTTATAGCCTAGTCCCCTCCTACCTGTGCAGTCTCCTTACTCCCCTCTCTATTAAACCTTTGATCCAGAGACACTGCTCTCTTTGCAGGTCTGTCTCCTGCCTCTGAACATTTTGATTATTTGTTTAGACTTTGTTCCTCTTCATTTCTGCCTCCTAGATTCCCTGTCACAGATTAGTTACTAGCTGGGTGACCCTGGGCAAGTCATTTAATTCTACTTGCCTCAATTTTCCCATTTGTAAAATGAGCTAAAGAAGGAAATGGCAAACCACTCCAGTATCTTTGCCCCCTCCCCAAAAAAAAACCCTAAAGGGGTCACAAAGAATTAGATGTGACTGAAAAATGACTGAACAACAAAATGTAGATTTGGGAGTCATCTACATAGAGACGCGAATTGAACACATGGAAACTGATGAGAGAACCAGGATGGAAAGTGTACTGAGAGAAGAGAAAGTGTCCCAAGTCAGAGTATCCATCCTTAGGTGACAGAGGGATGCTGAAAATAAGCAGGTAGGAGAAGGATGGAGGATGTTATTGTTTGTTCCTCATTCTGGATCCAGGTGATACTATGACATGCAAGTGAATTGGCTTTAAGTGAGGGAGGGCTGTGGATGGAGGAATAGTATCACAGAAAGCAGAGAGAATTTGGGAAAAGGAAATAATCAACAGGGTTAAAAGCTTCAGAAAGACCAAGTCAAATGATGCCTGAGAAAAGGACATTGGATTTAGGAGTTGAGGTCATTGGTTACCTTGGAGAGAGTTGTTTCAGTTGAGTGGTGAGGTCAAAAGTCAGATTGCAAGATTGAAAATTGAGAAGTGAGGGAGAGAGACCTAAGGAAATGCCGCAATCAATACAGATGACCCTTTCTAGGAATTTGGTTGTGAAAGAGAGAAGAGGTGAAGGACAATAAATAGCTTCAGGGGCTGCTAGGGTCAAATTAAGTGGGTTTTTTCTCTTTCCTTTTTTTTTTTTTTTTTTTTTTTTTTAAATTTGGAAGGAAAGAGGAGATCAGGGAGAGTTTGGGGGTGGGAGCAGGAAGGAGCCTTCAGATAAGGGAAGATTGAAGATAAGAGAGAAAGACAAATTAAGAAAGAAAGTTCCCAGAAGAGAGTTTAGGGACCTTAGTCCCAGACCTTTATTTCACAGATGTGATCTCTCCCTCCGTACATAATAGGTATAATCAGGGAAACTTCCCTACACATCGACTCTGGCTCGAGTACATCCCATGGAGCATGCCTGGGGCTGGGGCCCCTTCCAGGGAAACATTTACCCCGGCCCTTTCTGTGTTGGTAAAAGACACGTGGGACAAGGGTGGGAGATGTGTCACCTTTCCCCCACCCCCACCCCAGCCACAGGGCTGGGGAACTACATTAAAACTTCTTCAAAGAGGCTTGGACACTGAGCCAGGAAGAACCTCCCTTCCACCCCCACCCCCCACCAGATCATAAAAAGGACTGACTCCATCCTCTGGTGTTCTTTCCTATCTCCAAAATGTGTGATGTGGTCTTTCTCTCTGGATGTGTCTTTCTCTGTCTCTCCCTCTGTCTCTCTTCATCTGTGTGTGTGTGTGTGTGTGTGTGTGTGTGTGTGTGAGAGAGAGAGAGAGAGAGAGAGAGAGAGAGAGAGACGAGAGAGAGAGAGAGAGAGAGAGAGAGAGAGAGAGAGAGAGAGAGAGAGAAAGAGATAGAGAGACACACACAGAGACAGAGAGAAACAGAGAACAAGAGAGAGACAGAAAGAAACAGAAAGAGACAGAGAAAGAGAGAGAGAAACAGAGAGAGAGAGAGACAGAGAGAAAGAGAGAGAGACAGAGAGAAAGAGAGTGAGACACAGAGAGAGAGAGAGAGAAAGAGGTAGAGACAGAGAGAGAGAGAATGAGATAGAGAGAGAGAGAGAGAGACAGAGACAGAGACAGAGAGACAGAGAGAGACAGAGACAGAGAGATAAAGAGAGAAACAGATGGAGATAGACAGACAGAGACAGAGAGAGAGAGAGAGACAGAGAGAAACAGAGAGAGAGAGACAGACAGACAGACAGACAAGCAGACAGACAGACAAAGACAGAGAGAGAGGAAGGGAGGGAGAGGGAGAGAGGAAAAAAGAATCCTGGTGTGTCTCTCTTTCTCTTTCTCTCCTTACCACTCTCCCTCTCTCTTTTTCCTTCTCTTCCTCCTTCTTCTCCTGCTCCTGCTCCTCCTTCTTTTCTCTAACTCACTCTCTCTCTCCCTCTCCTCTCTGTGCATGTTTGTCTTAGTTTATCTCTTTCTCTTCCCACCATTCCCCTCTCCTCCCCCCTACCTCTCCATCTCCATTTATCTCTATCGTTCTGTGCGTGTCCTCCCCTCTCTGTTTACTTCTCTCCTCCTCTCTTTCTCTCTGCCTCTTTAGTGACCTGAAAGTTATGGTGGGTTTGAATATGTATGGGGCCTGGGCTGGGGCTCTTGGCTGACACTTTGGTTTTTGTTTCTTTTCCCTCAGCATAGGTGACCAAATGGTGGTTTTGAAATGGATATTTCTTGCCTTTCTTGTGAGTTTGATCTTAGAAGTTTGAGGGTCTAGTGTTCCTGGGTCCCCAGTTGGTGCTATTTGTGCTGCTGAAGATTCCCGCTTCAGCTACCATAGTTTTTGGGAGGAAGAGACAGCCACTGACAGCAAATAAGCACGACCTCCGGCCTGGCTTGCCAGAGGACTTTACACTTAGAAGGTGATTCTGACGGTGTGAGCAATCCTGTAAAATGTTTCAAATTTTGAAGTTTTAGGTATCAACCTCTTGGAAAAAGATAATGGGAGCTAATATGTTGCTACTTCATGTTTTAAGTCTGTATCAAGGCCATTTTCTAAGTCCCTGTTTTGTTTACTGGAAATAAATAGCAGTCCTCTACCTGGTCTATAATTGTATGCTGAATGCCTTTTGGATGATCTACCTATATCAGGGAGGCAGATCAGCCAAACCTAAACTTTAATGCAGTTCTCCTTGCAGTTCCAGGATATGGCTGTAAAGAGCCAGAGAGTTTAAGACAAGAGTCTGACTCTTCTCTTCGAAAGCCAGGTTCTCCCAGGGCTAAATCTAGTCTATACTTGAACTCCCTGGGCTCTCCAGATAGGGGTCCCTTTAAACAGGGAGAAATGAGAGGTCTAGCTGAGTAGTCTCTGCTATGACTGCATACTATAGATTCTATCCTGTTCTTTACTTGCTTTAATATTGTTAGCTACGACAGGGCTTCTTAAACTTTTTCACTCAAAAAAATTTTATGTAACCCTGGATATATAAGTATATAAACTAGGTATACAAATCAAACATGTGCTGATAATAAACTGTAATTAACTCCCATATTCAGTTGTGGGGGTTTCGAATCACAATTGAAGCAGTTGGGAGTTACAGGAGGGCAGCTAATTGGTGAAGTGATTAGAGAACTGGTCCTGGAAACAGGAAGACCTGAGTCTCAGACATTTACTGGTTCTGTGACCCTGGGCAAATCATTCAACCCCTACTTGCCCCCCCACAAAAAGTCCCTCTTAAATCACTGCCTTGTTGTGGCAGAGGGGCTTGCATAATAACAGCTTACTCCACCTATGAACTATGCTGTGCAAAGGTACCCAAGACGGTCAGGTAGAGAGCTCTGACAAAAAATGGTGATCCACTGGAGAATGACAAATTACTCCAGTATTCTTGCCAAAAAAATCCATGGAAAAAAATTTGTTCATGGGATCATAGGAGTTGGACAGGACTAAACAACAACTGTTAGTTATATTTTTGTGGATACAGATCATATATAGATAGAGGAAGAGAAAAGAGGAAAAGAGAGGAGAGGAGAAGAAAGAAAGGAGGAGAGAAGAATGGAGGAGAGGGAGAGGAAGAGAAGAGAAAAGGAGGGAAGAGAAGGGAAGAGAAGGAGAATGGAGAGGAAAAAGAAAAGAGAAGAGAAGAAAAGAGAAGAGAGAAAAGAGAAGAGAAGAGAAGAGAAGAGAAGAGAAGAGAAGAGAAGAGAAGAGAAGAGAAGAGAAGAGAAGAGAAGAGAAGAGAAGAGAAGAGAACAGGGAATGGAGTAGAGAAGAATTCCAGGAAAAGGTCTTAGGGGATACCCATATTTAGTGGGAGAGTAAAGGATGATAATTCAGTAAAGGAAACTGAGGACTGATTAGACAAGAAGAAGGAGAACCAAGAGAGAATGGGATTACCAATGCCAAAAGAAAAGACATAATCCAAGAGGAGAAAACTATTGACTATGTCAAAATCTGAAGAGAAGTCAAGTGGAATGAAAACCAAGAAAAAGCTTTGGATTTAGTAGTTGGGATCTCACTGGTAACGTTGAGGATGGTGCCGTTAGAGGCCAGATTCCAATCCTGAAGACTGAGAAATGAATGGGATGACCCTTTCTCAGATAAACCCATAAAAAGAACCAATGATACCAGGCCATCTACATAAATATTCAGAGGAAGAAGAAATCATATCTGTAAAATTATAGTTTTAAACTAAATCTTCCGGGTCCGGAAGTTTCCTTGAGAGTTTGTCTTTTAATCATTCCTTTTCTTTCTCTCATCCTGAAACTCTATTGGCTCCATCTTACCCCTGCCAATTCTTTTTCTTTAAAAAAGAAAAAAAACTGACACACAGTGTTTTGATTCATTTTTAAAATTTACATCATCTTCATTTACAAATCTATTGTGAACTCTTTCCTTCTCTGGACAGTTATTCCCTGCAATGAAGAATAAGAGAGAAAAAAAAAAAATCAGAAAAACTAGCCAGCATAGCCACCACATCTGATGATCTACACGTAGCAGGTAAGCTCTGGCCACATTCCCACTGTAGGAGGTAGGCTGCATCTCCCTTTGTTTCAGGACTTAGGGATGCCTTCTTTTGTCATTGGCTCCAACCCCCAGCAGCTTTGTTCCCCTCATTTTCTAGAAGCCTATGATTAATGTCTTTTCCATTTACCCACTTAAAGTCTTGTAGCTTTTATAAAGGGATGTTATTATTATTATTATTTTTGGTGAGGCAATTGAGATTAAGTGACTTGCCCAGAGTCACACAGCTAGGAAGTGTTAAGTGTTTGAGATTTGGACTCAGGTCCTCCTGACTTCAGGGCTGGTGCTCTATCCACTGCCCTATTCAGCTGCTCCAGGATATTATTTTCGAAGACAGAAAAAATAGAGTACACATGTTCCCCTTTCCTGCTCCTCCACCAATAAAATTCCATGGGGGATTACTATCCCCTACCCCACTGAGCCCCGGAGGGTGGACTCAACTTAGCCCAGTCTCTTCTGTACCACTGAGGGATATCCCACCTCCATGGGTATCACTGATGTTGAGTGAGTCTGTCTCAGATGCTCCTCAGCCGGGGGTCTTGAAAGTCATTTCCAAAGTTCATTCTTTGTTCCTCAAGGCATCGATGCTGTGCTGGCTTCAAATCCTAACGACCAAATGTCACAGAGCTCTCAATCTTTTGAATACATAAGACTCTCCTCCCTTCATGGGTCCCCAAGTTCCTCCAAGAGACTAGAGGCAAAGATATAGTAGCTAAAGGTGATGGGGCTTTTGGGATGCTCCTTTAAGATTCTCTCCTTCAAACATGTTAATGGAGTGAGCAATGTTGACACATGCTTGGGGCTGTTTCTCTAAAGCACTGCTCTTACATTGGACTACTGTCCTAGAAGCTCTATACATGCACTACACCCCCATTGTAAGTGCTACATTCTGCACCCATAGTCCCCCACTTTTGCAAAGAAGGAAAAGGGGAGGGTGTTTTAGAACCAAATAGGGCTTTAATTTTCACCGACCACTTTATACTGCATCATTTGGTCCTCTCAATAGCCCTGTGAGATGGATAGGAAGCTAACACTCAGACTTATTGATCACGGAAATGGCAAGTGTCACAGTCAAGATTCCAACCAAGATCTCTCCCCACTCTCCATCACTCTTTCTACTCTATTGTATTGCAGTGTTCTAGAGTAAGGGGAAGCCAGCTGGTCCAGCGGATAGGAGACTGGACTTGGAATTGGGAAGATCTGACCTTCAATCTGACACCAGGCACATGTAGCAATACGCCTCAGTTCCTTACCTGGAATAGAAATGGCAAATCCTTCCAGAAGTCTTTGCCAAGAAAACCTCATGGACAAGTTCATGAATCACAAAGAGTCAGATGCAACTAAATGATTCAACAATGCTCCTTGAGGAAGGAACGATGTCTTCTAGGTGGACTTTTGAAGTTGGAAGAGAAATCAGAGGTAGACCCTTCAGGTCCTAGATAGGTTTGGGTCCTGGGTCCTTCTTTGAGAAAAGAAGCTTGGAGATGAATCCAGACAGTCTCCTCAGCAGGAACTGACCTTCCTGATCTCTGGTTCAACGTTGTTCTTGCCCTTTGATTTTGCCACAAGGGCTGAGGTTACCATGCCCCTGCTATTAGGCATAGGAATCCAACCCCCCGTGCCAAGGAACCTGGTGAGCCACAGAGAAGGGAATGTTCCCCAGTGCCTTCCTGACACAGGGTGAGCCAGTCACACACACAGAGGGCACAGACACACACACACAGGGCACAGACACACACACAGACAGGCAGACTTACATCCCACACCCACAGGGAGACGGCTCCGAGACGCCTGCACTTCTCACGGACCCTTGCAGCCACGCTTTTAACCCAGATAACGTGGAAGCTGAGGGGCACACACAAAGCCACTCAGAGACGGCCCCGTTCACAGAGTGCACACACAGCCCACGCAAGGCGAGAGGGCTCTCTCCCTGGCACTCACGCCCTGCCAACCCTCACCTGGGCACCCTCGCAAAGTCAATAATAGAAGAGACCATTGTCAGCATAAACACACACACAGACAGGCAGTTTTCTCTCTGAATGTATGTCCCCTTTATCCTGCCTGTAATCTTTTGTGCATTCTGTTCTTTGCCACAGACTGTGAGCTCCTTGAGGGTAGCCTTGGTTTGACTTTCTTATACTCCCATGGAACAGTGTCTGACGCACAGTAGAGGAGCTAGGCTGGGGAAGTTAGGTAGCCCTGGCCTTGGAAGACCCGAGTTTGGCATTTGCTAGCTGCAGAAGTCCTGGGCACTGAATCTCTGCCTCAGTTTCCCCCTTTGTAAAAAGGGGATAATAATAGCGCCTTTTGTGGCAAGGATCAAATGAGTTACCATGTAAAGTGTTTTACAAACAACATGTAAATGCTAGTGATTATTATTATTATTACTATTATTAGCTTAAAAAAAAATTATTAGCTTAGTAAGTGCTGCAGACGTGACTAGACCTGCTCAACACAGATACCCAACTACCACCAATGGACATGGGATAGGGCACGCTTGCAGGTGCAGACCTGGATACCCAAGCTCACCTACCTGCAGCCTCAGGCAGAAACCCTGCCAGCCCGGAGTCTGTGAGCCTGTGTGTGTGTGTGTGTGTGTGTGTGTGTGTGTGTGTGTGAGAGAGAGAGAGGGATTACTCTGGATCTCTCCCTTGGGGAGGGGCTGTCTCCAAGCCTCAGGTATTTACAACCAACCTGGGAACCTCCCAAATCCCCATGAAAGAGAAAGGATACACCCACTGACCTCAGGTTCCCTGCTCTGCTCCTTGGCAGGCATCTGTCCCAGTTCCTTATAATCTGATCTGGGTGTGGGGGGGTGGGGGGAACCCACTGGGATTCCCCTGGTTCTGGAGGAGCTCATGCTGAGAACCCCCAGTGGCTGATCTGAGATCTGGATCTGATTTGACCTGGAAGGTTCTGCCTCTTATTAGACAAGGAACCTGAGACCTGGGATGGGGGGTTAGATGACTCGATCATGGTTATAGGGACAGTGAGATTTGAATCTAGGTCCCCTCACTATGAAGCTAGTTCCCCGGTCACTGTGTGATGCTGTCTCCCTCCCTCGGGGGCCTGGGACTCCTCCATGCCCGTCATGCCCCCTTCCCTCATACCTGTGACCATGAGGAAAGATAGGTGGAAAGGAGACCCAGCCTCTCCCAAGGCCTGAGGATTAATTCCTGCCCTTCCTCCCATGCCTCAAGCTCTCGCTCTCTCTTCTGGGTGGGAGCCCCTTCCCCAAGACCTGGTGCCAGGGAGGAAGCTGCCTTGGGTGGCACGGGAGCGTGCGGGGGAGGTGCTGCGGGTGGGCCTGGCAGAGAGCCTTGGCACTCGGGAAGCTGGGCCAGGAGGAAGAAGAGGGGGCTGGGGCCTGGAGAGGTGAAACCTGGGACCGCCATTGGGGTGGGGAGCACGGACGGGAGACCATAGAGGCAGAAAGAAGCATCTTACCCTAGTCAGGAAGTAATCCTGGTCACGGGGCATCCAGTGGTGCCTGCTGAGCCTGCCTTTGTCTCTAAGGCCCTGGCTAAGAGCAGAGTGAGCCTAGTGAGGGGGAGGATCTTCTGGGCTCTGTATCAGATTAGGTGCTGCCAATGTGCCCCAAGGACTACCCCCCTTCATGTCTGTACCCAGGCCTCTCAGCAGGGAGCCTGGCAGGCACTTGTTGGCACAGATGCCCAGGGCCTTGGCACAGCTCTGCCATGATGGGAGCAGGGGGCATGGGGGGGGGGCGTATTTACAGCTTAGGGCAAGGGCCGCAGCCACATACACACAGGGATGCTTACACACATTCACCTATATTCATAGGAACAGACGGCGAAAATTCACGCATAGAGACACAAACACATAAACCAACACTCACACAGTCAATTCCATTCAACAGACATTAGTTAGCAGGCTTTATAAGGAGCACGAGGGCTAGAGACGCTCACGGAGACCATAGTCCGCCAGTGAGGAAATAATACATCCACATATAAATGCCGGATAGGAATAAAGTCCCATTGGGGGAGAGCAAAAGCTTCCTGTGAAGGGGACTTGGTTAAGAGTTGGACAAGGCTAACTTATACTTTGACATATTTAACATGTATTGGTCAACCTGCCATCTGGGGGAGGGGGTGGGGGGAAGGAGAGGAAAAATTGGAACAAAAGGTTTGGCAATTATCAATGCTGAAAAATTACCCATGCATATAACTTGTAATAATTTAAAAAAAAAAAAAAAAAAAGAGTTGGACAAGGCTTTCGGAAAGCTCAGTGCAAAGGTGGAGAAGAATGAGGGGGGTGGAGCTGACATGAATAGGTATGAGGGAGGTGAATAACCAGGAAAGGCTACTGCCCAGACAGTAAACCAGAAGCCCAGGGATCCAAGTATGGTCATAGGGCAATTAGTGGTTATACCCATCACAGCAGCAAAGGTAAAGGTGATATAGGGAGCTCAAATCCCACCTTCTGCAAGGAGGTCCTTCTCAGCCCCTTTTCTCTCCCCCTCCATTATTTCCGGCTTACACTGTATTTGCTTCTACGTTATAGTTTGCATGTTATTAGAATGTAAGCTTTTTGAGGGCAGGGACTGTTGTGGCTTTTCTTTGTTCGCCTAGTACTTAACATAGTGTCCTTAAATGCTTGTTAACTATCAGTCTGAAACTGAGATGGAAAATGCTGGGAGTGGGTGTACTTATGTAAACATGTTTTCATAAACATACCCACAAACCCACCCATCCACATTCACCCACAGACATTCACTCAGCCTGTGCCATCCAACAACATACAGTGAATGCATGTAAAGCATAAAATCTGCCAGACCCACTAAGCTTGATGTGTCCATCCCCAGACTCCTCCAAGCTGGCGCTGAAGTCCGGTGTTCGTCCCTCTTTCCATCCCTTTCCCCCCCCCCCCCCACCTTCTTATCCAACTAAGTGATGAAGGAAATAGGGCACTGGAGACTTGTTCTCAGGCAGGTTTGTGACTGGGAAAGTTAATTATCTTCTCTGGTCCTCAGTTTCCTTAAGCGTAAAATTGGGATAATTATAGCTCTCACCTCATTAGGAATATTGTAGGGACCAAATGAGATCCTTTTAAAGTGCCTCTCCCTATTGTGAGCCATTCTGGAGAGCAATTTGGAACTGTGCTCAAAAAGTTATCAAACTGTGCATACTCTTTGATCCAGCAGTGTTACTACTGGGTTTATATCCCAAAGATACTAAAGAAGGGAAAGGGACCTGTGTGTGCAAGAATGTTTGTGGCAGCCCTGTTTGTAGTGACTAGAAACTGGAAACTGAGTGGATGCCCATCAGTTGGAGAATGGCTGAATAAATTGTGGTATATGAAAATTATGGAATATTATTGTTCGGTAAGAAATGACCAGCAGGACAAATACCAGAGAGGATTGGCGAGACTTACATGAACTGATGCTGAGTGACATGAGCAGGACCAGGAGGAGATCCTTATATACTTCAACAATACCATATGATGATCAATTCTGATGGACCTGGCCATCCTCAGCAATGAGATGAACCAAATCAGTTACAATGGAGCAGTAATGAACTGAACCAGCTGCCCCAGGGAAAGAACTCTGGGAGATGACTATGAACCACTACATAGAATTCCCAATCCCTCTATTTTTGTCCGCCTGCATTTTTGATTTCCTTCACAGGCTATTTGTACACTATTTCAGAGTCCAATTCTTTTTGTACAGCAAAATAACTGTTTGGACATGTATACATATATATTGTATTTAATTTATACTTTGACATATTTAACATGTATTGGTCAACCTGCCACCTGGGGGAAGGGGTAGGGGGAAGGAGGGGAAAAATTGGAACAAAAGGTTTGGCAATTGTCAATGCTGTAAAATTACCCATGCATATAGCTTGTAAATAAAAAGCTATAATTAAAAAAAAAAAAAAAGTGTCTCTCCCTGACAAAAGTTCATTGGGTTTTCTTGGCAAAGTTACTAGAATGACTTGATATTTCCTTCTCCAGTGTGTCCTCATTTTACAGTTGAGGAACTGAAGAAATTAGGAGTGACTTGTCCAGCATCACACGGCTAATTTCTGAGGTAGGATTTGAACTCAGTTCTCCCCAATTCCAAACCTAGTGCTTCTATTTAGTGCACCACCTAGCTGACCCATCCACTACATAACAGAGACCATGTAAATGCTTCTTCCCTTTCCTTCTCTCTTATAAAAATAAGAGGGCTTCCTGACTTTAATAGGCACAGCAGGACACAGCAGAGCTTGTAGCTCAAGTGCTCCTCTTTTAATCGTTTCTGTGCAGAGCACAAACATAGGTACAAAACGCTACAGCAAGTCTAATTCATAAAGTGGTGGTAGCTGTCCTGGAACATCCAGGCACTCCCCCCCCCCACCCCAATCCCTTACCCTTGATATCTGAAGCTAGCAGTACTCTTCCCCTTTGGGATTAAACTCAGGAAGGTGTCCTGAGCCAGAAAAGAACTGGATAAAAAGTTTGTAAGGTTCCCTCAGATTTTGCCAGTTTGTGTGACTAGAAGGGGAGGAGGTCCAAGGATGGAGTTATCTGAAGTCAGGGAAGGAGGGAGAAGATTGGAGTTCTGAAGGTCCCTTCCTTCTCTCCCCTTGTTTTGACTGTCGACTACTTGTCCCCTTCCAACCACTCTCCAACTTCCCTGAAGATATTCTAGTCCAGAAGTGTGCAATCTAGGTGAGTGTGAATTAGAGGAAGGAGGCTGAAGGGATCACTTAAAGTGGAGCTGTGGGTACCTCACAGAGTCACACAAAATCAGAACTAGAATGTCCCTCAGAACACTGAATATTAGTCCTGGAAGAGACCCTACAACATCAAATGAGATAATATATGCAAAGTGCCTTGTAAACTCCAAAGTGCTATATAAATGTCAGCTATTTTTATTATTAATGGCAGAAGTAGAAGGCATTTTAGGACACAGAGCATGGAATGTCAGAGCCAGAGGGGACCTTCAAGATCTCTAGTCCAAAAAATATAGATCACAAACCTAGAAAGGATGTTAGGACATATGGGAAAACATACCCTCCGGGCAACCTGAGCACTTTCTTTTTTTTTTTTTTTTTTTAAGGGAGCAGAGCTCTAAGATCAGTTTCAGTTGTGTCCAGGGGGCTTTGTCTCTCTCCCCTTTTCCTCTGCATTGTCCTGATTCAGGGGGAGACTCCAGCCCCGGGCTCGGAGAAGATGCGTGAGCTGTAGGACTCAGGATGCCCTCCTGTCACAATCCTGCTTTTTCTCAGGAGTCTTGGGGTGGGGCTGGGGCGCACGATAGTGTAAGAAGTGTACTTCTGTCTACTAACCGTGTGCACAAGGGTGATGCTGTGGCGCTGTGGGTCATATGTTTGTGCTCATGTAAGTCTGTACCTGTGCCTTTCCAAGAAAAGAAAAGGGAGGGGAAGGAAAAAAACGCAGAGAGATAGAAAGGCGGAGAGAAGAGACAGAGACGAGAGAGACACATTCAGACAGAGGAAAGAAAGACAAAGGAAAGAAGAGAGGGGAAGTGAAAGGGGGGGAGAAAGAAGAGAAAGGCGCAAGGAAAGAGGAGAGGCACAGGACAGGATCGAGGAAAGAAAGGAGGGAGGAAAAGAGATGGAAGAGTAGAGGGAGCGAGCGTGTGCGTGAGCGCTGTGGGTGTGTGCGGGGGCACTGAGTCAAAGTGTGTGCAGGGTGTGTGGGGGGGAGAGAGACCGTGTGGGGACCCCGGTAAAGGAAGCGGGGGATGGGGGAGAACTCCACGCCGGGCTCAGAGCAACGTCCTGACCAGCGCCCGGGGCGCTCCGAATACAAAAGGTGGTGCTGGGGGCTGGATGCCAGGGTCCCCCGGCCGCGAGGTCCGCCCGCTAGGTGCTGTGGACAGATCCCTCCCGCCTGCACTCGCGGCGGTCCGGAGCGCCAGGTGCCCGCGGGCGGCACGGCGGCGGGCGGAGCGCGAAGGGCGAGAAGCTCGGAGGAAGCGGTGGCCCAACAGCTCCGGTCGGGCTGGGCCGGGCTGGGCCCGGTGGGACAGCTAACTCCTCCAGTCAACTTTGTTCCGGCTTCTTCGAAAGCCGAGCCGAGCCCTGCGGGCGGAGGCGGGGCCGGCTGGGAGCGGGAGGGAGGCGGCCGGGCGGGCGGGCTGGGGCGCAGGGCCGGGGGCGGGCTCGGCCACCAGCTCCTAGGCTGGGAGGGGAAAGGAGCCGGGGGAAGGGGAGGGGGGCACCTGCCCGGGCTCGGTCGGCCCGCGGGGGGCTGGGGGGGGGCAGGGGAGGCGGGCCCGCGGCCCCGGGCGTCCGAGGCCGCCCGGGTGGGGGGTCGGATGGCCCGGGCCGCTCCGCCCCTCGGCCCCGCCCCCTCTGTCCTTTATAAAGCTCTGGGGGAGCGGGCGAGGGCGAGTTGAGAGAGAGAGAGAGAGGGAGTGAGTGCGTCCTGCCGCCTGGCTGGACCCTCCGGCCCTCGGTCCTCCCCCTCCCTCCCTCCCTCCCTCTCTCTCTCCCTCGCGCCCTCGCTCCCTTTCTCTGCCCTCGCTCCCTCCCCGGCCCGGCGCGGCTCGGACCCGACGCAGCCCCGGGCCATGGAGCGCTGGCCCTACAGCTGCGCGTGGCTCCTGGTGGCCAGCCGCGCGCTGCTCCAGATGCTCCGCTCCGACCTGCGCCTGAGCCGCGCGCTGCTCGGGGCCCTGGCAATGCTAGCCCTGCTGGACTGGCTGTGTCGCCGCCTGCTGCCCACGCTGCCCGGGGTGGCCGTGGTGGCCTGCGCGGGCTGGCTGGTGCTGTCCCGCCTGGCTCGGCGGCCCAGGCTGCCCGTGGCGGGGAAGGTGGTCTTCATCACTGGTGAGTGGGAGGCGCAGGAGTGGGTGTGGCGCTCGGGGGCGCAGGCTGTCCTCCCCCTCCCCACCGGACCCGGCGGCAGCCAAGTGGCTAGGTCCCGAGGGGCCCGAAGCAGGAGGGGGAGCAACGGACCGCTTGCGGGGAGACGGCGGCGTCTCGGAAATCTGGAGTCAAAAGATCTGGATTCTAATCCTAACTTCGGTACTTTAGTAGGTGTGAGCTGGGGCGAGGCACGGCAACTCTTTGTGCCTCAGTTTCCTCATTTGTAAGGTAAGAGGATTAAAATAGGTGAGGAGAAGTCCTTTGCAGGTCTAAAGACCACGGTCCTAATGCTTTCTCCAGACCAGTGGGCACAGCTCACCAGAGGTACCCAAAGCTACTCTGCCCGTGCATGAGAGAGACTCCCCTCCACCGAGCGCCCTCTCGGATCTCCTTAATTAAAATCCCTACCTGCTGGGGAGGGGCGCGGAGCAGGAAAGCTGGACAGTGGCTGAGGTGCTTTGGTTAGAGAGCCTGTTGTCCCAGTGATGGGATGCCGCTGAGTCGTGGTGGGTGCCTGATGCCAAACTTTCTGCTCCGGCTTAATGGACCCTGAAACTGTCATTGGGTGGGGTGAACTTGGGGGGGTTTCAGTCTCCACACACTAAGTCTTGGTGGGCATGGAACCAGTGACTCCCTTTCATTTGGTAGTGCCCACGATCAAGAAAAACGGTGCTGAGGGTGGTGCCCTCTGAATCAGAAGAAGGTTGCGGGTGAATGTTATTGCTTCCAGGCTGGCAAACGAAAGAAAACAAGGGAAACTAAGTCCACGGAAAGGATATTGGAATTGGAGTCAGCCTTTCGCTGTTTACCACCTGTGTGTATCTCACTTCCCTTCACCTGGGATTCAGTTTCCTCATCTGTAAATTAAGGGCTGTTTCTGCTAGCTTGAATATAGCAGGAGCTCACATGAGGAGCAGTTTGGAGACCAAAACTAAGGATCTCACTTTCTTAACACTTAGCTCTCCAGCATTTCTGGAGTCTGTTAGATGCTGTCCAAAAAGAGGGAAACATGGAGGGATGCACAGACACAGTAAACTTCCTGTTTGGGAAGGGACTCTGGGTTACTTGTGTGAACGTATCTGCATGCATACATATACATTCTTCTGGGTATTTCTGGACCCCATAAGAATCATAGACTGGAAGGGCCCTAGGACCTAGAATGATGGAACTGGATGAGTCTGGGAAGTTGGCTTGTCCATCTCCTCCATTCCGTGACCTATGGGAAGAGAAGGGGAGGCAAGGGATCATAGGTTGTCTAGATGTGAGTGGAAGAATGAGGAGGACTCTTAGGCTGAGGTTACTCCTGCCTGGCACACGGGGCTCTGACCCCCCGACTACCAAAGACACTTCTTGTGATGTTCACTTCACTGGGTGCTGTTTCTTCTGTTCTCTGGGGTGCTCAGCCTTCTTAGGAAGTGAGGTAGGAGATGAATGTAGAGGGCAAATCCAAGGTGGGGGAAGCAGAAGAATTAGTGATGTCTCTCTGGGCTTTGTAGCTGACGGTGAGAAAGCTGAAGCTTCATATGATTTAGAGCATCATAACTGAGGAAAGGAAATTACTTGCTTAGGTTCACTTGAGTTTTTTGGTGGAAGGTGGGATTTACACCTAGTTTTCCAACTCTCCATGTTCCCCCCAATCCTGCCTGGTGCCCAGACTTGAGGGGGAGGGCAGCTGGGATGACAGCTGCAGGATTCTTGGTTGTCTCAGTGATACCTTATCGTGAGTGAGGACTGAGGAGCAGTGGGGAGAGATGGGTCAGGGATTTGTGTGGGAGAAATAAGAACTGCACCTCAACCCCCAAGGCCATCAGGGCCTGTGTTTGTGGCCAAGAGTGGGCAGAGGCCTGGGAGGAGGTTGAGCAGGGGGCTCAGGTGCCTCCTAGACTCTGGGCTGAGCTGAGCTTCCTTTGTTTGGAGATGGGAATAAATCTATCAACAGAAAGGGGGAGTAGACACGGAAGGGGAGAGGGCCCAAGGGACTTTTCTTCTTCCTGTCAGACTGGCACTGGCTCTCAATGCCTGAGGTGATGAGAAGGACTATGGAGAACCAGCTCACAGTGTCCCTCATCCTTGACTAGGATTGGGGGTGGGTGGATGGAGGAAGATGATAAAGGACAGGGCTCTCCAGTTGGCCTCAGACCTCTGGGGCAAGGAGACTACTTCTTCCTTTCAAGTGCTGCCTGATCTGTCAGCTGCCCTCCTATGTTTTCTGGGTACCCTCTCCAGGGACTCAGGCCTTAGTGGGGCAAGGGATACCTGATCTGTTATGAGGGGAAGAAGGAAACCATGTTGTGTGGTGGAAAGAGTACTGGGCTTTGAGTCAGAGAAGGGTTCAAATATTGGATGAATTCTAAGGTTCATTCTATCCATAAATCTTATGATTCTGGGAATAAGCAGTTGCGAGATTGGGTTGTGGCTGAAGATTTTTAGGAGCGGAGAAATACAAGGTTGAAAAGACACAGGATGTAGACAGCCCTGAAAGCCCAGTGAAAAGATTTGAACTTTTATCTTTTAGGCAGAGGGGAGCCATTGAAAGATTTGGAGCAGAAGCTTGAGAATGGAATGTAAGCTCCCTGAAAGCAAGTAGTATTAATTTGTTTTTGCATCCTCAGCAAGCACCCTGCCTTTGTACATGATAGATACGTAATAAATGTTTGTTAATTGAATGGAATTGAAGTAGAGTGTGCTCTGGAATGGGGGGGGGGGAAGGAGAGCTGGAGGCAGGGATGCTGGTAAGACCTTGGGGTCCTAAAGATTGGAGCTGTCCTAAAATGGTGCCTTGCTAAGTAATGAGTTGCTTGTCAAGGGAGATACTTAAGTAGAGGGGATGGTTGCTTGTTGAAGATATTGTAAAAGGCCTTATTCAGGAAGGATTTCTGATGTCCTTTCTAATTCAACATTACCAGATGCTAGCAGCCTCTTCAGGAGGGGAATGAGAGAGAGAAAAGGAGAAGTGAGAAGTAAGAGTCTGCACATTTGGAAGAGCTTGGTAGACTGAGGTGGTCCTATGAGTTTGGGTAGAAATGTTAACTTCCAGAAACTCTGGCTTGGCTAGGATTCCCAATAGAGATCAGCAGCATGGATGGGGGTGTGGTATGGGGATGAATTGCTTGCTTCTAGAAATCTAGCCCTGGAGGTTGAGTATATGTATAGGGAGCTCCACTGAGACCCACTTACTCTCTTCCTTGGGAGTCCATTTCTATGGGATCTCCAGCACCAATCCTGCATCCTACTTTTTTAAAAAAAATTTTTTTTTTTTTTTACTATTTCATAAGATATTATCCAATTACATGTAAAAATCTTTTAATAACAATTTTTAAAAATTGAGTTCCAAATTCACTCTCTCCCATCCCTCCCTAATCTTGAGAAGGTAAACAACTTGATTTCAATTATATGTGTAAAGTCATGCAAAACATATTTCCATGTTGCAAAAGAAAACCAAACAAAAGAAAACAATAAAATAAAGATAGGAAAAGAAGTATGCATTCAGTCTGCATCCAGAGTTCATCGGGTCTCTCCCTGGATAGCTTTTTTCATCATGGATCCTTGGAATTGTCTTGGATCATTGTCTTAAGGAGAGTAGCTGAGTCTTTCACAATTGACTGAAACCTATTTTGAGAGCCTCCTGGATAGAAGCCCTACCTCATGGACTGGCAGCATAGTCGGGAAGTTTGCCCTTAAATCCCCTTTGCTGATGCAATTAATTTTTTCTTTGCTCAGGAAAAAGTAGGGAGGGAATCTCTTCATCAGTATCCAAGCCAGACCCCCTTTCTCTGCCCATGTATTTCCCAGGCTGTATGGAGGGCATTGTAAAGTTTTCCTTCCACCTCTTTTTCCCTTCTGGGGACTCATCCCTATGGGAAACCAACTTTGCCCGTCTGTAGAACCTGGGGCTGGAATCAGTAGGTGTAGCTTAAACCACATTACAGCAATCCCATTGACTGTTGGGGATAATAATAGCTATCTTCCTTAGGGGGTTGCTGTGAGGAGGGGGCTGGACAACTCTGTCAGATTCGGAGTTTGAGTGGAGGTGGTGAGCTGTGGTAGTGAAGGGAATTTTCCCAGAGGGAATTCCTTACTCCAAGGGATTTCTGGTCCAGACCAATACCTAGAGATGTAGAAGGTTTAAGAGAAGTCCAGCTGACCTGGAAGAGCCACAGACATCTGGGGACTCATCTGATCCCTTACACGACTAGAAGATAGGGTATGGAGCACTTATCCCTTATCCTTTCCATCTATTTCCTTTCAGGTCCGTGAGAAACAAGGCTCAGAGGCCTCTTTGTTGTTGTTCATTCATTTTTTAAGTTCTGTCTGACTCTTCCTGACCCCACTTGGGGTTTTTCTTGGCAAAGATACTGGAATAGTTGCCTCTTCTCTCTTCAGCTCATTATACAGATATGGACACTGAGGCAAATGGGGTTCAGTGACTTGCCCAAGGCACCTAGCCTGAGGAGTGGCTGAGGTCAGGTCTGAACTCGGGAAGACTCATCTTCCCGACTCCAGGCTTGGCACTGTCTACTTTAGCTGCCCCCGGGATCTCGAAGCGTCTGTCTCCTTGATTCCAAGGTGGTGGGTATTGGAGACAGGGCGATGTTGGGGCCAGGCTCCCACGTCCCAGCTGAGGGAGAGAGGGAAGAGCTCTGGTCCACAGGGAGGAGCCCTCCCGGGGCGGCATCTGGCTACCCCAGGCTGACATCCTGCTTCCCTGCTCTCACCTCCCTTCCCTTTTATGACCCAAGTGAGGGGGTTGAAGTGGATGTTTCTAAAGTCCTCTCTCTGCTCTGTCATTTGTGCCTGAGACTCTCTCCCTGCTTTAAAGTTGGGGTTCTCTCCTCTCCGGAGCTCACCTCCCCTTACCTGGGCTAATGAAGGAGATCAGAGAGACCCCCCTGAGCCGGGTAACTGCTCCCAGTGCTGGAGGGGGAGTGGGAGAGGGTCCGCTCGCCCCCCTCCCACCTGGCAGGGACTCCTCCACAACCTCAGTTGTGCACCCAAGACCCACCGGCCAGGCACACAAACCTCGGGCGGGGGCGGGCCAGCTGCCCCCTCTGCGCGGCCAAATGGGCCAGGGGGGAGGGCAGGACCCGGGAGGCCTCCCTTGGGAGAGGAGGGAAGGGAGCCCGGCCCCCCTTAGGGAGCTGTTCCATCCCTGCACACCCTGGTTCTGCCCCCGCACGGTCGGGCTCTCCCAGACACACACGCTCACTCCCGCGCGGACGTTTGGGCAGGGGCGCACGGAGAGGGGCCCGGCTTGTGGGCAGGGACACCCGCGGGCGCGAGGCAGGGGGGGCTGTGGAGGAGCTCGGGCGGCCCTGGGCTCCGGGCCTCGGTCCCCCGGCTCTGGGACGCAGGGTGCGGGCGGGATGGGCCGGGCCCCCCGGAGTCCGCGTTCCTCGCACACTCATGCCCCGATAGGCCGACGGCGCGTCCTGCGGCGGCCGCACACGGGGGACGTGCCCAGAAAAGCGCCCAGAGTGAGAGCCCCCCCGCCGGGAGCCAGGGACGGGGCGCCGGGGGCCCGCTCCGCGCCGCCTCGGGCCGGCCCCTCCCCGGGGCTCCCAGGGGCCGGTGGCAGCCCCGCACGCCGCCGGGCCCCAGACAAAGCTCTGGGTAACCCTGAGCCTGGCTTTGTTCTCCCGAGGTAACGGGAGGGGCGGGGCGGGAGCCAGACGGAGCCTGGCCGGGAGGAGGGGCCAGACGGTGGCGGGAGGCAAGGAGAGGCGGGGCTGCGAGGGCCGAGGGGGAGCGGGGTCAAGGCTGGAAGGGTCCGGCCCTGCCATGCGGGGAAGGGGGCGGGCGGGGTCTCCCTCTGGGAACCCCAGGTGGGGCCGAGGACCCGCCCCCCTCCCGGCCCGAACCTCCCGGGGCAGCTCCAAAAGCGGGGTACGTTCCTTTCCCAGATCTAAGGGCCCCCCCAGTGTCCGTCCGCACGCCCCCCTCCTCCCTCCCTCCCTCCTCGCTGGCTGTCCTTGCGCCTTCTCCCCCTCCCTCCCCTCCTCCGTCCCGGCCAAGCCCCGAGCTGGACATCGGCCCGGAGAGGCCCCGTAGGACTCAGCCGGGACCAGCTGGGCCAGAGCAGGGAACCAGAGACCAGGCCCAGGACCGTGCTTCCCCTCCGCCCCGAGGAGGCTGCCGGGGCGCCGCCAAAGAGCTCATTCACAGCGCTGTCCGCAGGGAAGGAAGCTTAAAGACCATCTCAGCTTCCTCCGCCTCATCTTAGAGACCGGAATCGCGGCTCTGAAAGCGCCTCATTCCGGGGCCTTCGGCGGAAACGCGGAGACTCGCATGCAGGACCTCTGGCTTTGGGCCCTGGTTCTGCGACTCTCAGAAACTCTGGTGGATAATGAATGGGGGGGGGGGGGTAGGATGCGCTCAGGCTGGGGAAGTTTCCATGCAAAGCTGAGATAATGACGCTGTATCCTCTGAGCAAGGGGGAACCGCAGAAAGGATCTGAGCAGGAGTGACAGGATTAGAACTGTGCATCGGGAAGGCCCACAAGCATTAGTTAAGCATCTTTGTTCCAGGCATTGTCCCGAGGGGCTGGGGGGGGGTGGAGGGGGAGAAAGACCCTAGGAGAATAATTTGGAGCTTATTCTGAATACGTGGGGACAGGAAGACCCATTAGGAAGCAATTATGTCTGAAGGTGGTGGTGGAGAGTGTATGCTACGTGTGTGGACACGCGCTGAGGTACAAGTAAATGGTCTGAGTTGCCCAGTTGTGTGTTGTTCACAGAAGTCCTTGGATATGTGTGAGCTCTCAGCCCTACTCGGTTTGGCCAGACTTTGTCCCTCTTGTACCTGGCCAGGCTCTTCTGGGGAGGGGGTAGAAGACCTACCCTGTGGAGACCCAGAAGAGTCGGGGCTCCTTTGGTCAGGAGCCATGGAGGGGGCTATATGTAGAGGAGGGTCCGTCGGTTTGGGGCCAGCTCAGTGGCTCCTAAGCTCTCCACTCTCCCATCTCCATGGCCATGGCAGAGAGTGACACAGGCCAGAGCTGTAGTCTTTAGGTCCCCAGGGGGAAGCCGTCAGGCTGGCCTGGGACTTTTTAATGAGTGCCTTCTCTCCTCCCTACCAAGACCTTGTCCTCTCTGCTTCCCATCATGCCCTGCTTCTGGTCAGTGAGGGGCAGGATGAGGAATTCAGAATGCCTAATTCTCCTTTGGATACAGGGAGAAGCGAAAGAGAGACTGGCCTGCTTCTGGCAGGAAGACATTGTTTTCCTGGGGATAATGTTATACAGACATAAGAACGCTGAATTGAAAAATCTTTCTCCTCCTTGTGACTCAGTTTCCTCATCTGTAGAGGAAGGGATAGATGATGTCTAAGGTGCCTTCCAGCTCTGACTTGCTATTGGGTGTACCTGGTCTCACCAGATACTATGCTGGGCACTGGGGAATATAATGACCGGCCCAGGGTCACATAGCGTGATGTTAACTCTGCTCTTCCTGACCACAGGCCTATCCAGCTCCCAGTGTGATCCTAGATAAAAAAATACAACATATGAGACCCCAAATTTTGGCGGAGGAGAATATGGGCAGCTGAGGGGATGGGGAAGGTGACATGACTTGAGGGAAGCCCGCGTGAGGGCAGAGGGCATTCCAGGAAGGGCTTGTGACCAATGCAAGTCATGGCAGGTGGAGATGGAATGCCACTCACAGAACAGCAAGGGGGGGGAGCATGGCAAGGAATGTTGGAGCTTTAAATGCTGAGCCAAGAACCTGGCACTTTATCCTAAAGGCCATAAAGAGTCCCGAAGCAGGGCAGCTGACAGTCCCCTCTGTGCTTCAGGGATCTGCATTGGTGGTAGGGGTTTGGCCACAGCAGCAGTGCAATGGATAGAGCACTGGCGCTGGAGTTAGGAGGGCCTGAGTTCAAGTCCAGCCTTGGATCTAGCTCTTCTGGGGAGGGGGGTGGAAAGCCCACACTGTGGGGACCTAAAAAGAGTGGGTGTTCCTTTGATCAGGAAGCATGGAGAATGCTATAGGGAAGGGTCTGGGGGCTAATCATGTCACTGCTGCCTACCTCAGTTTCCCCATCCGTAATGCAGGGATAATAATAGCACCTCTCAGAGTGATTGCGAAGATCAAATGAGATGTTTGTAAGGTGCTCTCTTTTGGACTGTCATAAATGCTATCTTTTGCTGTGGAGAAGACTGCTGGGGATGGGGGCCAGTGGACACCAGAACCATATGTCCTACACCCATATAAACCTCGAATGCTAGAAGCTGCCAGCTCTGCCCCTTCAGTAATAATTCTTTCCTTGTCCCACAGGATGTGACTCGGGCTTTGGGAAGGAGACAGCCAAAAGGCTGGATGCCATGGGCTTCACCGTACTGGCTACGGTATTGGATCCAGAGGGCAAAGGAGCCCGGGAGCTTCGGGCCTCCTGTTCCTCCCGCCTGACCCTCTTGCAGATGGACCTGACCAAACCTGGGGACATCACCCGTGCTCTGGAGCTCACTAAGGCCCAAACTACCCGCTCTGGTCAGTCTTTCCCTTTTGTGATCTTGGGAGAAAAGAAAACGAAGGGTGGAGGGCAGGTGGAGAAGAAGGACGGGTCAGGAGTGGACTCACCAGTGGAGGGGCTGAATTAGGGAATGTTAAGCCCATCAATCAACCAGGGTTCATGAAATGCGTACTCTGTCTTGGATATAGAGAATATAGATAGTGCTCAGGGATATGGATTCCAATACAAGAAGTGAGATGGTCCCCACTTTCAAAGAGCTTACCCTTTCCTGGAAATGGTTGTACAGTATGTTCACAGATGCAGTAAATGAAGGACATATGCGAAATAAATACAAAGTAATTGGGGGGGGGGAGAATTCACAGCTAAAGCAATCAAGGGAAGGCCTCCCAAATGACTTTGGCTTAGCCTTGAAAGAAGTTATGGGTTCTAGGAATCGGAGGTAAAGAGGAAAACCATTTCAAGCTGGGGAAAATAGCCTCTGCAAAGGAATCAAAGAAGGAAGTGGAAGAGCAGACCAATTTGGCTAGAAAGGAGAGACTGAAGGGATGTTCCCAAAGTCTTAGTGTAGCTTTAGGCTCTGAAACCTTAAAACTATCCTAAGACTTTGGGACGTGAGAAAGATAAGCTAGGGCTACTTGGGGAGGGTTTTAAATGCCAAACAGAAAAGTTGTGTCTGATCCTAGAGGCATGGAGAGCCATTGAAGGTACTTGAGCAAGACAGTGACACGATCAGAGTCCAGCTACAGAAAGATTAGTTTGGTAGCTGTGTAGAAGTCGGGGGACCAAGTCGGGCTACTGTAATAGGCCAGGTGAGGAGAGAAGTTAGGACAGGATGCACTAGGATGGTTGTAGCGGGACTAGGGAGCAGGGACAGACTCCGGGGATGCTGAGGAGGCAGAGGGGACGGCCCCAGACTGGGTAAAAGCTGTGAGGGGAAGGGAGGAGGTTAGGGACCTGGGCACCCGCAAGGGTAAACAAGTGAGTTGGAGAGGAAGATACGAATCCCATCTTGGCCAGTGTTAGTTGGAGATGCCCGTGGGACGCTGGCTGGGAGTGTGTGTCTGCAGGGGGCTCAGGGGGCAGCTGGAGAGCTGATCATCGCATCTGTGGGAGCGCGGGTGCGACCCACAGGCCTGGAGAGCGAGAGGGTCCGGGAAACGGGGAGGATGTGGGGTGGGGTGGCTTTGCGCAGGCGCCATCGAGCGTGTAAGGCGACTAGCCGAGAAGGATGGGGAAGGGAAGGGCCCCCCAGGTGGGCCGGAGCCTGGGGGGTGGCTGGGGGGGGGGGGCGGGAAGGCCAGGCTGGCCGTGACCATCCTCCTCCGGTGCAGGGCTCTGGGGGCTGGTGAACAACGCGGGCTACAATGACATAGTGGCCGACGTGGAGCTGTCCCCAGTGGCCACCTTCCGCAGCTGCATGGAGATCAACTTCTTCGGCGCTCTGGAGCTGACCAAAGGGCTGCTGCCGCTGCTCCGCCGCTCCCGGGGCCGCATCGTCACCGTGGGCAGCCCGGCAGGTAGGGAGGGTCAGCGCCGAGGGGGATGGGAGTGGGAGGGTCACCGTGGGTGGGGGGCGGGAGGGTCACTGTGGGGGGGGCGGGAGGGTCAGCGCCGGCGGCGGGAGGAGGGGGCGGAGGGCCGGGGTCCCCGCGCCGGCCTTCCCGCTCCGACACACGCGGGTCCTTTCCCACCAGGAGACATGCCGTATCCTTGCCTGGCCGCCTACGGGGCCTCCAAGGCAGCTATGGCTTTGCTCATGGACACGTTCCGCAGCGAGCTCCTCCCCTGGGGGGTGAAGGTCAGCGTCATCCAGCCGGGCTGCTTCAAGACAGGTGCGAGCCCGATGGGCGGCTGACGGCGGGGCCGGGCTGGCAGAGTCGGCTCCTGGAGGGGAGGGGCGCTCTGTACGCGGGGGGTGGGGTCTGGGAGGGCTAGGGGACCCCGCACAGGTAGATAGGCTGGGGGCTCCGACCTCAGGGATGTTCCTGGGGGGGGGGGGATCGGCCTGGGGGATGTCTGGGGCCTCCCAGCGCCCGCATCTGATGCCGGGGGGGTGGCTCTGGGCGTGGGGGGCCCGGCCCAACCCCTGCCGCGGCCCCTGCAGCGCCCATGGAGGACCCCGGCCTCTGGGAGAGGCGGAAGCGGCTGCTGGTGGCCAGCCTGCCCGGGGAGCTGCTGCAGGCCTACGGAGAGGACTACATCGAGCACACGCACGGCCAGTTCCTGCGCACCCTACGTCTGGCCGTGGCCGACCTGAGCCCCGTGGTGGAGGCCATCACGGACGCGCTGCTGGCCGCCCGGCCCCAGGGCCGCTACTACCCCGGCCGCGGCCTGGGGCTCATGTACTTCATTCACTACTACCTGCCCGAGGGGATGCGGCGCCGCTTCCTGCAGGAGTTCTTCATCAGCCACCCCCTGCCCCGGGCCCTGCGGCCGCCGGCCCTCACCCAGAGCCAGCCCAAATCCCAGTGACCGCGGGACAGTGGCCAGGGCCGCGCGGGGGAGTCGCCTGCCCCGGACCCGGCGGGGGTGAGGGAGAGCGCTCGGGAGAGACCCGGGAGTCAGAAGATCGGTGCGAAGCTCAGCTTTCCTTCCCTCTCCCCGCGGACCTTGGACGCTGCATCCCCCTCCGAGCCCTTTCCTTCTAATAAAGGAGCCGGTTTGGATTCCATATCCTCCCTGGAAGGTCCCTTCCAAGCCTCCTTTCGCCTCCCGATTCAGCGTGTGGGCACGGCCGGCAAATCCAGATGTTGCCCTGTCTCCGGCCGAGTGGCCCCTTCCACGGCGGTGTCTCCGGAGCCTTCTTCTGCACCCAGCCCTCAGAGCTGCCGGAGGGACCCCAAGGCTGGGCCTGGCCGAATCTCCGCGAAAGGAAGGTTTTCCGAGGTGCTGGGATCTGAAGGGTTAATTCCAACCACATCTTGGCTGGCTCAAGAATTAGAACCCTTCCTTAGAGCTGCAGGCTCGGCTGTATCCTCTCCACCACCCCGCCTCCCAACTGATTGTCACTTTGAAAATACATGAATAAACTGGAATTTTTATTTCTCCTACAAGTGGTCCGAGCATTTTTTCTTTCTTTCTCTCCTCTCCATTCCCTCCCTTCCTCCTTCCCTCCCTTTTTTCCTTCTTCCCTCCCTCTCTTTCCTTCCCTCCTTCCTGGCAATCAGGATGAAGTGACTTGCCCAGGGAGCAGCTGCTTTGTCCACTTTTGATGGCCGTGTTCCCAGGGTCGTGAGTGACACTGAGGCTGTCTCCGGCCTTACAGGAGGGACTAGGATTCTAAGGACCAGGGTTTGTGGGTGTGCTGGCTAGCTTGCAGCAAGGCAGGGCTTCTCCCATCTCCCCTAGCACCGAGAATCCACTGCACAGTCTTTAGCAGGACTTGTCTCTTTAGAGGACCAGCCTCTCCCTGCACTTAGGCAGGCTGGGACCACCCAAGCTCAGCCTCTCATGGAACAGCCACAGAGGAGAGGGGGAGGAAGCCAGCATCAGAAGACCCTTTTACCAATCTGTTCAGATCTGAGTTCCTCAGCAGCCCAAGATGGGGCACTTGGTGGTCATGGTGCCCTGTGCATCAGGGAGAGGACCAGACCCCAAGTGTTCTGGCCTCCACTCTGCCTCCCTATCCCTGGGTACCTGGGGCACTCAGTAAATAACACTGGCAGGGAATCCCAGAGGCTCCACTGTCCAAGTGTAACTGGGCAAGCCTGATGCTCCCGATCTGGAGGGGGGGGGGTCTGCTGTGACGGGGGCCATGAGACACTGGTGATTGGTGCCTGAGGACATCCAGGCTCTGGGTGGGGTTGGGAGTGTGGTTCTTGTAGAGGGTAAGGGGAAATGGGGGTTAGCTAGATCCTTTCCCATTAAGATTGTGGAAGGTTCTCTATCAAGCCTTGCTCTTAACCCAGGTGCCCAACTTCTTGTGGGCATCAGGGCCCTTTTGGTAGAGCTTGTGCCCAGCTCGATGCCAGGTGAGGTGTTTTCAGGGTGGGGAGGACAGAGCCAGACTGACAGGTCTTTCCTGTCTCTATCTTGTAGCAGGGGAGGTGCTCGAGTCCTTGCCCTTGGCTAGCCACTGACAACCCTACTCTCCAGGCCAGAGGCAGGGCTTGCCCCCCAGCCCTAGCCTACAGCTTCCTGAGACCTTTGGTCTTTGCTCCAGGCACAGGAGGTGAGCATTCGCTACAGGACAAATCACAACAGTGAAATGGTCCTGGCTCTGGGGAAAAAGCCCTTTCTCAGGGACAAAGTGTAATGGCGGATGAGGGATCTCCATCTTAAACTGGTTTGGGGAGGGAGGCAAGGAAGCTCCATCAGAGTTGGACACCTTTCCCTTCTCGATATCCCATGGACTCAGAACCTTCAGAAAGGAGGCTGGGGTGCCCAACGGATGTCTCAGATCCTCAAGCCGAGGACCACAATAGAGGGCAGTGCTTACATTGAGCCCACATGCCTTGAGCAGAGCTAAAGAACAAGACACTGGACTCAGAACGGGCAGCTTTATTGTTAGGAGAAACACAAAAACTCAGGGTGAATTGGAGAGAAGAGAGATACCCCAGTGGGTAGCGGAGAGCCTACACAGCCCCCCGACCTCTGTACCAAAGCCTCCTGGCTGAGGGGGGAGGGAAAGACTCCTTAGTGTCCAGAGCCAGTGCCCTGGCTTGTGCTGGTGGAGAGGCCTGGGCACGGGTGTCTATATGCATGGTGCATGTATGCTGGGGAGGGGGGTGGCGATGCAGAGTACTCCCCTGCCTCTGACACCTGCTATCACTTTTCCATGGGGGGGTGGGGAAAGGGGAAAGGGGCTGGCAGAGCCAGCTAACCTGTGGGGCAGTCGAGCTGGCTTTCCTGAAGGAGGGGGAAGAAGAGGGTATCAAAGTGACCACATGCTTCTCAGGCGCCTTTAACAGCTGTAAACATCAGCACGGGGTACCTCTGTATCATCTCTCAGGACGGGGGTTTTTAACAACACATAAGTTACTGAGGCTACTTGTGGGGGGGGGGGGCTCAGCTTTGATACCAGGCTCCTAGGCCCCCACTCCAGCCCTGACATAGTTCCTGAGGCTAGAGTCGGGGGCAGGGGTGGGGGAGGGAAAGAAGGGGGAGCCCTGCTTCATCAGCATTAGGTGCATATGGAACAAGCCAGGACAGTGACAGATACACCTTCCCAGTACCAAGGGCCCACAAGGGCCCATACACAGAACCCCACTGTGCTTCCCCAGGGGGCCTCACGGAATGGCCAAAGACTAGTAAACGGGTCAGAAGAGGGAGCTAGAAGATGGGGATGTAGTTGTCGATCTTGGCCCGGTGGCGCTGGGCAATGCACTCAGCGATCCAGACAATGTTCCGGCACTCCTGCTCCTTGAGCTTCACAAAGGCATAGAAGACGCCAAAGTGGAACTGGTTGAGGAAGGCCAGCTTGTTCAGCTTCACCTGACAGGGCAGAGGCAGGGGGTGAGCCCGAGGCGTCTGGCCAAGGCAGGTACCCCCGACTGAGGCTCATGGAGGGCGAGAACAGGGAAGGCAGAGGTTCCCATCTCAAACAGCCCCCCGGCCCTGGGCCAGCACCTTTCCCTTGGGCCAGGAAAACCGTATTTTGGTAGGGAGGGGAGGGGGGATGGGCCACAGAACATCCTTTTACCTCATGCTCAAAGAATCGGTCCTCTAAGGTCTTATCTCCAGGATTGCTGCCAGCCCCTTCAAAGAGCAGTTTGTATTCCTAGAAGGAGAATAATGAGGGTTATGTGGAGGGTGGAAATCTCAGTGGGGGAAGGTGGTTCTGAGAAGGGTGATAGGCAGGGGGTGACCCTGGTTACAAGATAGGAAGGAGGAAGCTGTGGCAGAGGAAGCCAGTGAAGGTCAGAACCAGGCCTTGAGTGATAACGGCCCAACGGCATAGGAAGATAGGAAAGGGAGAGAAGGAAAGGTGATGAAATAAAAAAGGGTTTCACTGTTTTCTCAGGGTGGAGGGGTGAGGAGGGAGCTGGGGCCCCTGGCACTGGTGGGAGGCTCCCCCATCCCTACTCACTGGGTAGTAGTCAGCTACAGTCTTGACCTGCTCGTAGTCATCAGCCCGGGCCAGCTGGGCCAGGCCTTCAGGGTAAAGCTTCCCACAGTGTGGGAACAGCTTGGCCCGGTCCTCCTTGGAGAGCTCAGTGCCAAAGGAATTGATGGTGATGATGAAGGCTCTGCGGTCGGCCTCAAACTGGCATGGACAAACACACATTGGGAGTGAGGTTGGAATGGCAAACTCGTGAGCACTGGACCAGATTGTTTTAGTAAATCCAGTCTCCCCATGGGGACTAGCCTGGCTCCCCCACTCCCCTTCCCTCTGGGATGATTCCCTGACATTGGGGGGTGGCCTTAAGGGGGAAAAGCAGGGCTTGAGTGTCAAGACTTCCCTGGGACCATAGAATAGAGAGCTGGGGGAGGCGGGGAGGCGAGGAGGCACTCACCTCCAGGATGGGACACATGGCATCTGCAGTGGTGCCCCCCAGCAAAGCGCAGAACTTGTAGAAAGACTCTAGGTAGGCCTAGAAACAACATTGGGGCAGATGAGCTGATTGTTCTGTTCCATCCCTACTGGCCCGCCCCACATTTGGGGAGCGCTCGGGAGCCATGGAGTGGGGCCCTTTTGGCCTGAGCTCAGGGCATTTGAGTAGCCACCTTCCTCCTCAAACCCATGTCTCCTCTTTCGGTGGTCACTTTGGACTGCCTGCTCTGGTGCGTACTCCAAGTGGTTCCCCCCAACCCCCCATCATGGCCTTGCCACCTACAACCTGTGTGACCTGGGGTCACCTCTTCTCATGTGGGGGATGGGATGGAGTATGTAATCTTTAGGGTTCCTCCCTGGTCTTTCTCCGCATGGGCTGAGCCCGCTGCAGTATTCCTTCAGGCCTTGCCCAACGGGGTCAGCCGAGTTTCCTGAAGCCGAGGGCGCTCTATTCTTGTTGCCCGGCTGCCACAGAGTCTTATTCCTGGTCCAGCGTGCTGCTCCAACATGAGCTCGGGAGGGTGGATACCGGGAACTACCCCAGAGAAAAGACCTGGGCAGCAGTGTCAGAATGACAGTGTGTGGGAGAATGAGGACATGGGAAAATCCTAGAAAGCAGCTGTCTCATCTGAGGAACTCGGCTTGCTCCTGTTCTAGCCTGTGCTCTGGACTTAATCTCTTGCTCTCTTACCCTTTCCTCGAGTTAGGGAAGACTTTGGAAATCATTTAATCCTACCCAGGGCTTTTAGAAATGAGAAGATTGAGGCTCAGAGACATTATGGGGCCAAGTGTGAAGGGACTTTATAATCACTGAATCCAACCCACCCAAGGTCCCACAATGATGAATGGTGATGTCAGGGGATGTAGACTTCACGCCCCAGAGAACAACCATCCCATTGTGCAAAAGGGGAAACTGAGGGTGCCCCAGGCCGTCCAGCCTGCTCAGTTACACCCCAGCTTCCCTTCTCCCCTCTCCGCCCTGGCTGCTTGCTGCTTTCCACAGCCAGATGCCCAGGTTCCTCCAAAGCCCGGGGAAAAGAGGGCCCAGAAGGACCAGGGAACTTTCTCACCCAGGCGAGGCCAGTTTGCAGACCCCAAGAAAGCAGGGAAAGAGCCCTCGGCAGGGCAGATGCCACCATGGCAACTGGTAAATGGAGGCCGCAGGGGCCACTGTTCCTAGTGTGACCAAGCTTCCCCAGGAATGGCCTGGAAGAGGAGCCCTGAGGTGGGGTTAGCCCAGACGGAGCCTGGCCTGAGCGGGCTGCTCTTCATGAGGGTATGCTCCATGCAGGCACTGCCCAGAACGGAGAACACAAGCATGGCAGTGCCAGGCCCGGGGCTGACTTGTGAGTATAAGCCTGTTGTCTCCTGGTCTCCTTCCTCCCTCTGTCTCCCTTGCTGGGTCTCCAGGCAGGTCCTGTCAGCTAAGCATGGCTGGGTTCCCCTCGTCTCCTTTCCCACCATCCTCTCCCTTGGGGATCTCCTCTGCCCCTCTGGATCCAGTGATGCTTAATTTGTAAAGGAAACTGGAGAAGGCAGGGTTAAGTGTCTTAGCCAGAGTCCCACAAAGGTCTTCCTAACTGTTCTGACCTGTGGCCTCAAACTTTTTTATCTGCTGGGCATCTCATTCCCATCTGCTCCCCCCCACTCTCCCCATCCTCACTCCTGTGTCACTGCTGAAGGTGCTGCCCAGGCTTTCAGCCTGGAGTCCTGCTTCTCTCACCCCACAGAGAACAGCTGCTGAAGCCAGGGATGCAGTGGGTGCCATCCTGGCCTTCTCAGGGGCCCTTCAGTCGCCAACCTTCCAAACATCTCCCTTCAATCCCCCATTTCTCTACTCTGACTCTGCTGAAGGCCTGGATGATTGCAACAGCCTCTACTGGGTCTCCCTGCTTCAAGTGTCTCCCCACTTTAGTCCACTCTCCACTGACTGTTAAATAGATCTTGCTAAAGCAAAAATATAACCAAGTTACTCCTTTTTTCAATCAATTCTATAACTTCTAGGATCCAATGTAAAATCTTCTCTTCAGAGTCCTTCCCATCTCCTCAGTTTTTTACACCATAATTCTGCCCCTCCCCCTCATTCTCTGGCCCCCTCCTTGCTGGGTTTTGTATGTGATGTCTCTCCTGACTTGCCATTTTTGCTGGCTGTCCCTTTTGCTTGGGAACCATTTCCTTCTTCATTTCTACCTCCTAGTTCTCAGGCTTTCTTGAGTCTAAAAGTTGCATCTTGTGCAGGAGGCCTTTCCCCAGTTCCCCTTAAGCTGAATGCCTTAATAAATGCTTGCTGAGATAACTGTATAAATATGTATATATATATATATATATATATTGTATTTAACATACACTTTAACATATTTAACATGTATGGGACTACCTGCCATGTAGGGGAGGGGGTGGAGGGAAGGACGGGAAAATTTAGAACAGAAGGTTTTGCAAGAGTCAATGTTGAAAAATTACCCATGCATATGTTGTCAATAAAAAGCTGTAATAATAATAATAATAAAAACTGCTTGCTGATTATTCCCAATATTGATAGTATCTCAGATCCGGGCCTAATCCTGATGCAGGGCTGCTTCCTGTTCGGCCTGAAAAGCAACCACCCAGGCGCCTTTTCCTAATTATGCCAGTCTAGGTTACTCCTCCAGTCCAAAGTGGGTGCCCTTTCTTAGGCCTGTCTACTCATTTCTGACCTAGTCCATTTTCTCTGGGGGCAAGCCTTTCTACATTCTCAGGAAGACTGGTTCTCCTATTCACTTCCTTGTCATTCTGTGAGTTCATCACTGTGAGTATTCTCTTTAAAGGTGAAGATTGCAACCAAATCATTACTTTTCAGCTGTTAGAACTTTTGTCTGTTTTTTCTATAAATCCTCTACTATAGTCTACTACACAGGAGATCTTTTCCTAAATTTCTTAGTATTATGCATACATATTATATATATGTTTTCCCCCTGAGGCAATTGGGGTTAAGTGACTTGCCCAGGGTCACACAGCTAGGAACTATTTAGTGTCTGAGGCTGGATTTGAATTCAGGTCCTTCTGATTTCAAGGTCAATTTTCTATCCACTGAACCATCTAGCTGCCCCTTTTATGCATATTATTAAAACAGTTTAGAGTTGCCTCAGCTGTATACCATATATTACTTTTATTCTTCCATTTTGGAATTGATAAAAAATGTTTTTATTGATATATTTTGTTTTTGCATTGGGTAAATTTCCCCCTATATTCCTGCTCTACTTCTCTCTCAAAGAGTCATCCCCTATAACAGTAGTTTTTTAAAAGAAAAAAAATCATAAAACTGATCAATGCATTGAAAAACATGACAATATATGCAATGTTGCACATCTGTGGACTATCCTTCCCCCCAACCAGAGAGTATGAGGAAGAAGTATGGCCAAGCTTTTCTTTTAGAATTTTGCAATATTCATTTTTGTTTTGTGTTGGCTGTTTTATCTGTTTACATTGCTGTAATCACTGTTATGTTTTCTTCACTCTTCATTTTGCATCATTTTTTCATTTTGCATCAGTTCATATAGTCTTTCCTTGTATCCTCTTAAAATATTTCTTATTTCTTAGAGCAAGTAAGACTCCATGATATTCCTTATATTTGTTTAGCCAACCCCTAGCAGAGGACTAAATAGAAAACAACGTCCAGTTCTTTGCTACCACAAAAAGTGCTGTTAACAATATTGAGGCGTATATAGGGCCTTTCTTCTTTTTCTTTTTTCTTATTGATTTTGGTATTGGTATTGATTTTTGTTCTACTATATCAAGGCTGGGGCAATGACTGGGAAATGACATTCATTCTGACAACCAGTTGCTTCCTATCTCTCTCTTCACATGTAGTCAGTGTCCACTTTGACTTAAATTACTGAGCTCTCCCAATGAATGGCCAGTGCCTCCAAACACTCTTCTGAAAGCAGACAGTGATGACATACAGACAGGCAGTTCTTATTCTTGACCTCTTGCGGGATCCCTAAGCAGCGTACTGCAACATCTGAGTGCTATTATGCTGGCCTGTTTCCCCGAGCAGCCTTGGTGAAGACTGGCCCCTTCCCTGCTGAGTCTCCTGAGCAGAACTGGGCACTTCTGGCTCCCAGACAGTGACATGGCCTCTCCTAATCCTCTGCCACTATTCCTAGCCAAAAAGGTCATTTCTTTTCCTTGACTTGCCAGAGTGTAGAATGTTACTAAAAATCAAAGTATATAGTGATTTAATTTGGAATAGCTTATCAAGACTTTTATTTTTTACATAGAATCAAGAAATTCTTCATAGAATTTCTCGATTTCTTCCTTCTCTGCAAAAGATGATGGCTTATAAGCTGTAGTAACCTTCATGGCCCTCTCTCTGCTGTGTTCTCACATCAAGAGCCCTACAAAGCCTGATTCCAAGTGCTCCATGATATAGTCTCGGGATTCATGATAAAGCACAGTCTCCTCCCTCTGTTGTTCTCCTCTCCTATTTATCTTCAACTTCCCTATAGATTCAGGATCCCGGCATATAATCCTGCCTCGATCTTTGTGTGACATGGCTGACTTTACTGCCTCCCAGGGAGGTCACCAGGAAAGTGCTTTGGGGTTCCTCATTCCCTCTGGGGGTCTTTTCCATGGGTGGGATCAGGAACTCCTCTGTCCCTCTGAGATATAGTGCCACACCCCGTTTTCAGGAGCCCCAGTCTGCACTTCTATTCAGTGTGTCAGCAGAGTTGTGGTTATCGAACAATTTGTCCAAGTTCACATTCTGGATCCACACTTAGCCCCTTGGACTCTGTATTCATTTATTCAACATGAACAGGATTCAATTTCCCCACTAATACTATGATTTGGTCAGGGGACAAGGTTCTCACATGATTAGAGTCCCAATGGTTATTAATGTTTATAAGTGCCTGAAAACTTCAATTCTTGGGCCTTTTTCTTGATTATTACTACAAAAAGGGACCACAGAGGATTAAGGGCTATTTTCAGTTCTTTTTTTGTTTCACAGATTGTTATAGCAAAATAATTCTTTCCTTAATGGTAGTCTACCAGTTCCGAGCTTCTCCTTACTAGTTTCATCCTGGGACAGCAAAATCTGTTACTGAGACGACTCAAAATTTTGGGGGCATGACAAAACCTACCAGAATTTGTGTTCCACTGCCAGCCTCCAAGATCTGATTATCATCTTCATACTATGAAGAAAGAGCAGGACTTTTGTGGCAGGATAGGATCTAGAGACACACACAATGAGGGAAGGGATTCATTTCTTCTTCAGGGGCTTGAACGGACTCCCAAATGAGGCTCAGCTCAAGGTGGGAGGGGCACACTGCAGCAGTCGAACCTCTGGCCTGGGGAGGCACCTTAAAGAAAAGGTGACCTGGGATCGCTGCCCTGTTCCATTTGCCCACAATCTGACTACACTGGGAGTGAGATAATTCTAAGTTCCTGAAAACCTGTCATTCTAACGTCCAGGAACACCTGGGTTTATGGAATCAGAGTCAGGAAAAGCTCACCCCCTAGTCTCATCTGTTTAAAGAATTGAAGGCTGGAAGGGACTTTGGCCACACTAAATACTATTTCCAAAAGTGAAGAAACTCTCAAGGGTTAAGTCATTTGCTTCTGGTCACATCCCTAGTAAATGTCACAGCTGGGATGGGAGTCAAGGCTGTAGTTTCTTCCCTTCACACAGATTGCCCCTAGTCTAGGGCAATGATTAAACACACCCCGACTCTGAATTCTCCCTATCTTAGAAGATGAGCAAACAGAGGCCTAGAAAAGTGAAATAACTTGTCCACAATCACAAGACAGTCCTGCACCATGATTCAAACCCAGGTCCTTTACATAAAAATTCATTGCTATTTTGCTGGCCCATTTCCCGGAGCAGCCTCGGTGAAGACCAGCCCCTCCCCTGCCGAGTCTCCTGAGCAGAAGCTGGGCACTTCTGGTTCCATGGCCTCTCCTAATCCTCTGCCACTGTTCCCAGCCAAAAAGCCATTTCTTTTCCTTAACTTGCTAGAGTAGAAAACTGTCCCCTGCTCATCCCCATCTTATACATCACAGGCCAGATTGTCAGCTCCATCTCTGCTGAAGGATCGTCAGTGCCGGTGTGAACGTCAGAAGCACGCAGGCTTCTGGATATTTGGGGACACAGCAGGAACAAACTACTTCTCAGTGGACAAATTGGATTGCTAACCATACACCAGAAGTGCCCAGCTTCTGCTCAGGAGACTCAGCAGGGGAGGGGCTGAAAGGAGGAGTGATGAGTGGCAAAGAGGCGTGGAGAGGAAGGAAGGCACCAATCCAGCATGGTCACCATAGCCTTTCTTGGGGCTGGCAGTTCGCCTTGCCACTGGTTCTTGAGCTCAGGGGACAGTGAACTCCAAATCTTTTTAGAAGGCTTTGGTAGAATCACTATTCCACATTAATTCCTATTTATTTCATAAAACTCTGAACTTCTGCAAGGAATCTAGGCCGTCCAACTTCAAAGTCCCTCAGGAACCCTTGGTGCTGGGGAAAAGCAGCAGAGATCTCATTCCGACTGAGTCTGTGTCCTATACATGAGCCTAGGCTCTGATGCTTTGTCTGTACAAGTTCACATGCTCTGATCATCAGTGGCCAGGTTTACAGTCCCCCACCAAAGGTGCACCTGATGGCACATTCCCCAGTGCTCTAGAACTATTAGCAGATGATCAAAGCCAGTGGTTACTTCTTCCCAGGGAAGACAACGGCATGTACAACATGGATCTGAGCCAGAAATTCTGGAACCTGTGAGTTGGAAGGGATTTGGGGTCTAGTCCAGATGGTATCTGAAGAGGAATCCTTTCTACTACATGCTAGACAAGGAAGCAGTTCCCCCCTTCTCCCCCCTCCCCCCCCCCCAGGGTCTACCTGAAGACCTCCAAGAGTTAATGAGAGGTCTGGCTGCTCTAGGATGGTTGCCCCTGGAAGTTGTGGTGAGGAACAGGGTGGGGGTCTCAAATCCAAATTTCTCTCCAGCCCGGTGACCTTTGTGGCATTACACGCATTCTGCCTGCTTCCTAGGAACATCCAGGGAACACCAGAGGCTGGTTACCAGAAGGGCATGAGTGATGGTATTATGGAGGACGTGTCATTACGCAAGGAGACTCTTGGAAGAGCTGGATCCTGAGGTTATCGGAACGAGCGGCAAAGACCTTCTCCTGGCTGGGAGTGGTCTCACGGAGCCCCATCGGGCCACTTTGACCACAAAACTGATTCTGCCAACAGAGAAACTAGAGGGCGAGGCGGGTGGGAAATGGGGAGGGCAGGGAGAGAACAAAGAATCCAAGACTCCTGGGATTTAGAGATGGGAAGGATCAGCTGTTTCATCTGGAAGAAAAAGAAACTAGCTGGGAAAGGAAATGACTCTTCCAAAGCCATTCAAGTCAAGTGATACAGATGTCAGAAGCAGCTAGACACTGCCTAAGTGTTCGTGTCCTCACACGAACCTTTTGCATTCAGAAGAACTGGTTACTACCCACTCAGAGCCTGGCAGCTTTGCCATGGTGGGATCTCTGGCTTATCAAAAGACCGGGCCTCTCACAGCTCCCCAGCAGGAATCACCCTTCTTGCAGATCACCGAGGCCATCGGTCTTCCTGGCCCCCCGGATCAAACACAGATTCTCCAGTCTTCCCTCCTCTCTAGAACAGATGTGGCCAGTCTCACTAGACAGGGGAGTGCCCCTTGCAAAATGAGCACATGCTAGCTGGCTGGGGAGACTTTTCCTACCTGCTTACACCTGGGGAGCGTTTCCAGAGCCCCCAGTCTCTCAGTCTCACTGTTGACTTAGTTCAGGACTGGAGTTTCTTGTTGCTTGATCTGTTCAGATGAAACTGCCATCCTGGCCGGCGACCCCTACTTTGCTTTGTCTGAGTCAAGTGCTTGCCCAAGAAGCCACTCAGGAGTCGAGCAGACCTTTGGACTTCCTTACACAATGACCCTAACCCCAGAACGTGAGGAAGGAAGACCTCAGGAGAAGCAACAGAAACCTTCTGCCTTATCTCTGGGGCGCCTGCTCTGATGGGAAGAAGAGTCACAGAAGGACCGAGGCCTCCCTCCCTCCTGAATTCCGTGGAATTCTGACGGGCCCAGCTGGCTGCTCCAATCCATCAGCTGCCCACCATTGCCATTCATTCTGGGGCAGGAGGGCTCAGCTAATCTCCCATCTATGGCCACAGGGACAGGCATGGGGCCAAGCAGGCCAGCCTCCCTGGCATTGGCCCTGCAGGGTCTGTATGTTTACAGTCGATCCCGTGGCCAGAGAGGGCTTGGGTTAGTGCTTTCTCCTCCCCACCCCCTCAGAGTAGAACAAGCTGATGGCTCCAGCTTGAGCCAGACAAGGCTGTGGAGTGTGTGCCGGGGTGAAGGCAGAGAGTGTGTTCCTAGCTCCAGCCTCCTCCAGGGGCAGAAATGTAGTGGCTGGGCCCGCCAGGGCTGGGGGCTGGGATGGGGGGAGCCAGGAGGCACGCACCTCTCCCGGGGACATGGATCCAGGTCTTTGTGGAGCTAACTCAGGCCAGGCCTGAAGCCTGGGCGGGAAGGGAGGCAGGAGGAGGGGCACCAGCCTCGAAAGCAGCCTGGGAGTCGGGAGAACCGAGTTCAAATCCCAGCTCAACCACTAACTTAGATTTGAACATGATTTTTCTCTCTGGGTCTGCAGAAGGCAGGCCCTGTGCTGGACGGCCTCTCAGGCCTCTGAGCTCAACGAGCAGAATCGGGGAAGGGGAGGGAAAGGTGCCCACTAGAAAGAAGTTTCTGGAAACTGACTAGTCACCCATCCCCGTAAGCCTGCAGGCCCCTCTCTTGCAAGAAGGGCCGGGAAAGACTTGTCCACCTAGCCCCACAGGTGCCTGGGCACCAAGTTCACTATGTGAATGAGGGAGGCCTATGATTTGCCGGGCTGGGGTCCTGCTGCCCTGAGAGCTGGGGCCTGGGGACAAGAGTGGGTGAGGAAGGCAAGAAGGGAAAGAAGGCAGCCTCAGCAACTGGAACCAAGCACTGAGGGTGGGGCGGGGTCTGCAGAAGGGGAGACGCGTCCAGCTGGCAGTGGAGAACGGGGAGGAAGAGATGCTCATGTTAATAAAATCAGCAGATGGCTCCCCTGGTGCTTGAGGTCGGCCTGTTGAGTCAGCAGGGGTCATTCCCCCCTCCCAACAGCTGGCCACTATTATTCTGTCTCAGCCCCCCTGTTTTGGGGGAGATGGGGGTTCCTGGCTTGGATGGCCACGACCCAGCTTCTGGCTCCAGTGCCCTCAAAGATCAGAGCCATTTCAGGCACATGCTGAAGCCAAATGTTTGGGGTCTAAATTCTCGCCACTCCGTAGGTGAACAGAAGGAGTGGGAAGATGGACTACTTAGTCCAGTCTCTTCCTGTTGGGTTCCAGAGGAGGTGAAGGCCCCAAGAAGTCAGCTGGTGGGAGAGCGAGGGTCAAGCTTGGAATCAGGACCCGGCATATAATCCTGCCTTGGTCTTTGTGTGACATGGCTGACTTTACTGCCTCCCAGGGAGGTCACCAGGAAAGTGCTTTGGGGTTCCTCATTCCCTCTGGGGATCCTTTCCACGGGTGGGATCAGGAACTCCTCTGTCCCCCTGAGGTACAGTGCCCCGGGCTCATAGTCACAAGGCTAGTGCCATGTCACACTCCGTTTTCTGGAGCCCCAGTCTGCACTTCTATTCAGTGTGTCAGCAGAGTTGTGGTTATTGAATAATTTCTCCAATTATCTGGATGCACACTGAGCCCCTTGGGCTTAGCCCCTGTGAGTTTTCCTCTGTCCCCTGTGGCTTCTTTTGAGTCCTTCAGTCTCAGTTAGGGACCCACATCTACTCCTGTGGGCCCTAGGACCCCACCCCACCTCACCCTCCCTCCTCAGACTGCCAGGACCAGGAGAATGGCCTCCCCTGTGGGATCTGTCAGTGGGGGCAGGCCAGTCTCCTGGGGGGCTCCCTTCTTGGAGCGCTTCTTGGCTGGCGCCGTTTCAGAGGCTGGCCTGTTGGGGCTCGAGGGCTACATCTTGAGCTTGAGAGAGCCAGCAGCCTCTCCATTTACCTTTGCTTGCTCACCCCAAACCAGCCCAAACCTCCGCCACAAAGCCAGCGAGAGAAGGGGGAGCCAGCGGTTTCCCAGAGAGGAGGGGTGTCTCCGGACAGGCACAAACTCCGCTCTTCGCCCCCATCCTGCCCTCCCTGGGCACTCAGAATCCCAGACAGCAGCAGAGGCGGTCAGAGCTGACAGGGGCCTTGGAGGCCAGGAAGAAGAACCAGGCTGTTAAGGGGCTTGCCAAACATCAGAGCTGGGATTTGAACCCAGGTCTTCTGATTTCAAGAGTGGGCCTCTTTCCATTCCAAGATGTTGTCTCTGCTATTCGGTGGGCTGGGGTAGGCTGCAAAGGCCAGGCCCCTGCTGGATGCCTCCGAGACTGATGGGGAACCGAGCCCAGCAGCAGCAGCCCCTTCAGAATCCCTCTCTCCCCTTCCTGTCTGTGAGGACTTGGTCCCAGCACCAAAAAGCCCGAGATCCTTCCTCGGCCCAGCTGAGACCATATGAAAGGACCCCGTGGCGGGGGAGCTGATGCGTGTGTGTAGCGCTCCCCACTGAGGCTGACACACAAGCCTTGCCCTCAGAGGGTCTGAGAGGTCACGTTTGCCCAGGGCCCTGCCTTGGCTTTAAGGGAAAGACGACTTCCAAAAGAGGGGAGGGACCCGCCTAGAGAAGCTAGGGCAGAGAGCAGGTGGGAAGCCCTCCTCCCAGTTCTACAGCACTTGTCCTTGTCTTGTCCCTGGTGAAGTTCAGGGAAAAGGGACCAAGCTCTGTGACCTTCCCTGCCCGGGCCTGGGTGCCCACTCCCTGGAGAGGGGGCGTGTATAAGGAGGGTGGGAGCGGTCCCAAGCCAGCTCCAACAGGCCAGAGCACATGGCAGTGCTCGAGCTGATCTTATCTGGGCCCCACCGAGGGTGCCCCAGGGATGGAGAACCTGTTCCCAGCCAGGTCTTCACGCTGCACTGAGCCCCTGGGAGCAGCACCTGGCTCAGCCCAAGCTCCAATGTGCTGCATAAATCACCCCCCCACACACACACATTCCGATCCGCCAGCAGCTGGCCAGACCCCTGTGGAGGCCAAGAAGCCCACGCCGCAGGGAGGCTCCCCGCTCACCCTTTCACCGGTCCCACAGATGAGTTCTAGGGGGGAGGGTACCTTGTACAGAGTGTTGCGGATGATCTCGATGTTCATCTCGTCGAGGTCCTGCTCAGAGATGCAGTCTTGGAAGAATGCAGCTGAAAATGGAGAGACAGGCAGGGTAGGGAAGAATTTGGCAGGCTACAGCATTTCTCCTTGGGGCCAGGCTCCTTGTGAGGGAGGCCTGGGGGAGAGGAGAGATGGAAGGAGCAAGGACAGGCTCAGAGAAGCCCAGGGAAGGGACTTGACAATGCAGCTGGAGCTCAGGCAAGGATCCAGCTCAGGGTAGGAGAGGACAGAGGGCCCCCCTTTTCCTCTCCCCCCCACCAAGAGTATCAGGAGTCAGCCCCTCCCCCTGCTCCAGGATTCACTTTAGGGAAATCAAGAGCCTTCTCCAGGCATCCTCTCCATGATTCTCTCTTGGATTTCCAAACTGCTTGGAAGTGGTGAGGCAAAGATTCGGTAACACGTTTGGGCTGATTTAGGGCTTCTTCCTTGCACTTTTATTTTCTAGAACTGATTTATAAATAAGAAAACTGGCAAGTGTTGGGGCCATAACATGATCTAATCGCCTCTGGTATTGACCCAAAAGCATACAATGCCAAGGACATGCTTGCATAAGAGGCCATAACTCCCCCTTCTCCCCAATGCACACACTCTCGCCTCGGTGTCCACTGACTGGGGCTGACTCAGTGTCACCACTGGTTTCTGTGACTTTTTTCTAAGCCCTGCTTGAGGGCCTGGGAAGATAGGTAGTGAGGGCCCAAGGGAAGAAGGGGACTTCCCCTTCTTCTAATATACCTTTAAGCTTTCTTTCTTTCCTTCCTTCCTTCCTCCCTTCTTCCCTCTTTCCCTCCCTCCCTCCTTCCTTCCTTTCTTCTTTATTATTATTTATTTTTCTGAAAATGTCCAATTGTGGATTCATTTTGCTAGGTTACAATTATTTATTGCAAGGGTTTTTCTTTCCTCTCTTCATTCTCTCTGTCTGTCTCTCTCCCCTTTCTTCTCTTTCATTTTCAACTGAGAGAAGGGATAATTCAAGGCAGGGTGGGGATTAGCAATAGTGATGTCCAAAAAAAGAGGGCCACTAGAATTTTTCAAAAAGCACGGTGGGTGGAGATAAAAGTACACAAAAGAGAACACAACAAAGTTCGGGGAGAAGCACAGACAAGCAAGACAGTTTTGAAAGTAGCACATGGAACTTATATATTAAAAAAAAAAAAAAAAAGCAAATGGTTTGACCTGGAGACTCATGGTTTCATATTCAATCCTCTTTTTTATACTCTGTGCTACATAAGGAAATTTTCTTAAACAATATTTAAGCTTATAATTTTAAAAAATTTGACTCTCTCTTCAAGACTACTGTACTTCCTATGCATATGCCACAATCAAACAACAATCCATGAGCAGCTGTCATGGATTGCTCAAAAGTTCATACACACAAAAGACATACATGTTATATGTTCATTAGATCTGCAGATGACATAAAGTTGGATAGGACAGCTAGTTAACATATGGGACAATACAATTAGCATCCAAATGAAATTTCAACCGTCTAGAAGATTGGGCTGAATCTTCTTAGATAAGATAGGGAAAAATATGAAGTCTTACACAAGGATCTAAAAAATCAAGTTTGTAAGCAGAAAAGACTGGGGGAAGGGGAAAAGGGAAGAACACACTAAAAATTCATCTGAAGAAGATTTACAGGCTTTAGTAGACTGGAAGCTCAATATAAATCAAGGATATGATATGGTAGGTTGGGTGGGGGAAAGGCAAACACAACTCCCCCCCCACCCCCCAATGATGTTTGACTAGTTTAAGAGAAACAGTCCATGCAGGACCCTGGTGGCTAATAATTCTCTTGAACTCTATTCTTGTCAGATGACATCTGGAGTAATGCTGTAGGAAACTATTTTAGAACAAGTACTGGCAAGCTGGAGACCTTCCAAAAGTGGGCAAACCTGGTATTGGCAAAAGGCCTCAAGATCCTGCCAAACAAGATGAAAGAACTAGAGATGCTTCATTTGGAGAAAAGAAATCTTGGGAGAAACAGTAGTTATTTTCAAGTATTTTAAGGACTCGTCACATGTAGAAGCCAGATTAGGCTTATTCTGGCCCAGAAGTCAGGAGAAATCTCAGGATGTGAGGAAGACCTTCTATCAGTGGAACTGCCCCAAAGAGGAATGGATGCCCCATGAGGTGAAATATACTTGGGAGCCGTATTGTATGGGAAATCCATTTTTCTAAAGGGGTTCAACTAGCTGCCTCAAAGGTCCCTTCCCAACTCTTAAATGCTCTGCTTCTGTGAAACATGAACTAACACAAGCCCAGAAAAATGCCACAACCTTCCCCAAATCACACAGTGAGACAATCTCAGTTCTCTGGGTTTGAAACATACCTTTCCATCCCTCTTTCTGAAAGGAGGCATGGAAATGGGCAGGAAACTAAATCCTGTGTAAACTAATGAGAAAGACTAGGAAGGGCCCAGGGTAATCACTACTTACCAAGAGGAGTGTCCACTAAGATAGCGCTATATAATTCTGCGGGTGTCTGGGCAATGTTGACGGCCTCCATCTGCTCAAAGCTGCCTAGAGGGTGGCACTTGGGCACAAGCTCAGCAATGGAACGCTGGTGCAAGGTCCCTGTTATCAGCAGGATGACATTGTCGATCATGTAGCTGTAGCTGGAAGGGAAAAAGATTCACCAGACATCAGGAAATGCAGACAGAGATGGGAGATGGTCGGGGTCTTTTCTGCTCCATAGAAAGAAGCTTCCTGCCTAGGCAGGGGGACCTCAATGAAGGCTCCTCCAGTGCCTACTTCTACCACTACCTTGTAGTTCCAGTGTCACAGTATAGAAGGTAGAGTGGAATGGAAATATTGTGGGAATTAGAATCTCAATCTCACATTTCAGCTCTTACTAGAATAATCATTCTTCCGCCGCACTCCACCCCGTGCCTCAGCCTTTCCCTCTGTACACTGAGAATACTTTTGGTAGATAATGCACATATTTTTTCATTAGGATCCTATGTAGTGTTGAAGCATAAGTAAAATACTACCAGAAAATAACTTTACTTTTGTATACTAAAGACAAATTTAAGATTACTACACTAAAACAATTTTTACTTTAAGTTTTTAAATTTTAACCTAATAAAATACAAAAGGAGGTGTTTTCATCATTCCTTTTTTTGGTGAGACTTTCACTGTTCCAAACTCCCCAAGATAGTGAAGTCATCTTACTTCACTTACTTACTTAGAACAAAGTTAGAGACCACAGAGACAAGTTTTATACAAGTCAGTTTTAGGGGAAAGCGTGGGTCTGTATTTGGACACATATTATCAATGTGAGTTATGATTATAGTGAACTCGGGCTCTTCCCAGAACAAGTTGTGTGGAAGGGAGTAATATGGTGGCAGAGACTCCCTAGTCAGGCCTAGTGTTTTGAGGAGGCCATGCTGTCCTGGGGAAAAGCAATAGTGGGAATTACTAGCCAGTGCTAAGAAAAAAAAAAAACAAAAAACCCAAACCAAAAGAAACAAACAAAACAACTCAAAAATCTCAAACCTGGGCTCTACTGCCAACATGGTAGAGAGGCCTGAAGCAAGAAACCCCAGGTCTTGCTCCTGTCCTTTCTCATTGTCTGTTACCTTTTGGTAAGGTAACAGGAATCTAGTATCCCAGAGGGGAGAGGATGACAAAAGTCTTTGTTTCAGAGAGCAGAAAAGCCCAATTGGGCTGCTTTAAACAAATGTCTCAGTTGTGTGCCATTTATCATTTTTAGAAAGGTACAGATGGCATAGCTATCCAATTTTCCGAAGACACAAATCTGGAAGGGGTAGCTAACATGCTGGAAGACAAAATCAGGATCCAAAGAAATACCAACAGGTGGAATATAAGAAGAAGGGATTTTGTAAGGCTAAATGAAATCCCTTGCATTCGGATTAAAAAAAGACAACTTTATAGGAATACAGTGAGGGGAAGTCTGGTTAACCAGGCATTTGTCTGAAAAAGATCTGATAGCCATGAGGGGCTACAACCTCCATAGGAATATACATGGCAACCAAAAAAAAACCTAATGTGATTTTAGGTTGTATTAACAGAGGCCCTGGTCAGACCACATTAGAAGAAGGATTATGAGATCACTGATCAATCAAGAGCTTCCAGGAACTGCAAGATCATCTTAGCCAAGACCAAAGACAAAGTAGTTGCGTTTTAGGGAGGTTCAATGAATTGCTCAGTGTCTCATTGGGAACATCAAAGACAGTATTTAAATTTAGGCCCCCTGACATTCAAGCCAGTATTCCATCTGCTGGTCTATGCTGCCTCCTCACACATTAGGTCCAGTGTGGGTTCCACATTTTAGGAGAGACATTGATAAGTTGGAGGGTGTACAGAAGAGAGCAAAGCAAAGTGGTGAAGAGTCTCAAGATAATGCCTTATAACAAATGAAAGACCCAGTAATATTTAATCTGGAAAAAAGACTTTGGGAAAACACTACTTCCAACCCAGCTCTCACAGCCACTGTGGGGTAAGGGGTGGAGAAACAACTCTGGGAAAGAAAGGGGCTAGTTACTCCCCTCACCAATTGCCAACTTACTGCTACTCATGGGGCTGGCACCCTGAGGGAGACAGGAGACAGATAAGTCACGTGACCACCTCAACTTTGACCACAATCTCCCTGCAGACCCTGATGGAGATCATCCAGGATCCTGAATTCAAGAATCTTAGGAATAGCATCCCCAAACCACCACACTTGCTTCCAGTCCAGTCCACATTAGCCATAACTGAGGGAAAAAAAATCATTGGAGAGAAGGGCCTACCTTCTTTATCACTAATAACACAACTGCTGGCCAAATGTCACCCACAGGCAGAGGAGTGTAAGAGCCCTGGGATGACAGGACTGTCCCCACTTCCCAACCAGACCACCAGCTTCCAGCCTGGCCCCAAAACCACCATCCAAGAGACAAACTTCTAAAGAGAGCCTGGGAGCCCAATTGCTACCTGCTGAGCAGGTAAGCTCACAAGGCACTTGAAGGGAGAGATTGGAGGCCGCACCTGCCCAATCACTCCCACCACCCCTGGTTCAGGAGCCCTACATTCAAGCTTTGGAGGCGATTCTGACATGGTTTTCATGGTCTATCTGTATTCTCAGGGCTTACTTAATGAAAGGCTCCATTCCTTTATCATGGTCGGGGTCCAAGTGTTTGAAGAACAATTGCTTGGAAGAGGAACAAGCTATGCTGTATTCTGCCCTTAATGGCAGACTAGGAACAACAGGAGTAAGTGGCAAAAGGGCACAATTAGGCATGATGTAGGGGAAACCTTCCTTACCCAGGAAGCTGTCCAAAAGCAGAGTACAAAGCTGGGAGACAGAGGGGTTTCCCCCTGGCTTTAAGCAAAAACTGGACAACCACTTGTTAAGTTGTAGAGGGGATCCTCTGTCAGATACTGGGTTGGGTCAGATGGCCCTGAGGTCTCTTTTCATTCTGAAATTCTGTAATTCACTGTAGTATAAACATCACATTTTAAAGAAAAGGAAAATGAGGCCAGAAGAGGTTAATTTCAAGGCCATAAGGTTCAAAAACAGTGGAGTCAAAACTAGAATCCAAGCTTCCTGCTTGCTAGCTTGAGGCCCTTTCATTACTGTCCTGTCCTTCAACACAGACTAAGAGATGTAAGGGAAGGGTCTATGAGAGAGAACTGGCAATGCTTAGCCTGGAGAAGAGAAAATGTAGGGGATAAACAATAGCCCACGGAATAGGAATTAGACTAATTCTGGCTGGCCCCAGAGAGTCAAACTAGAAACCGTGGTTGGAAACTGCAGAGGCAGAAAACCTTTCTAACAATTACAGTTCTCTAAAAGTGGAATGGGCCACCTTGGGAGAAACCGCACAACACAGCACAATAAACAAGTATCCGTTGCACTGATTTGCACCAATCTGTACAAAGCACTAAGGGGCTGAGGAAACGGAGGTTCTATGGGACGGGAGTTCTTCCCCCAAGGATTCTAGTAGGATTCTAATGTATGCATTATGACCTGCCATAATGTATACATCCATTCGAGCAAAGGGCTTTGTGAGGGATGAAGGGAGAGGAGGCCGCCACAAGTGACATAAAGCAGAAATTGGAGGGGGCCAATAGAAAAGGTAGCATTGGTGCTGACCTGTAAAGACAGCTTAAGAGTTCCATGGTGGAAGAGAGGGAAGGAAGCATCCGGTCCCTTGAATCTCTAGTGTCATCTTTTATATTCTCTGTATTTATCCTGTATATTCTCATGTACGTACACATGGCCTCCTCAATTAGGAGTAAAAACTTAATAAATGACTGACTGACAAAGAACACTTTGAACAAACGCCTGGAGGTATGAAAGGGTAGAGATTGTGAGGGCCCAATTTGAAAAAAACAAACAAAAAAAAAACTAATACTAATTACAGCTAGCATGTAGTGCTTTAAGGTTTATAAAGCGCTTTACAAATATTATCTTAATTTGATCCTCACAACAACCCTGAAAGGTAGGTACAGTTATCACACCTGTTTAACAAATGAGAATACGGAGGCAGGAAAGACCAAGTGACTTACATAGAGTCACACAACTATTAAGTGTCTGAGGAAGGATTTGAACTCGGCTCTGGTTCTCTACCCACTGTACCACCAAACTGCTACAAAATAAGACTGAAAAGATAGGATGCTGATAAAATATAAGGAACCTCTGACACCAAGCAAAACTTTAAATTTACTGGAAAGGCAACTGAGAACTAGTTAAGAATTTGAGCAGAAGAATGTCATAACTATACCCACACCCAAGCAAGACTATTCTAGAATATTCAAGACCATGTGGTATAATGGGTACAGGGCTGGCCTGAATGCTAGGAATGCATGGGTTCGAGTCCCATTGTTCCCACAGAATGGCTTGCATGATCCTGGGCACTGGACCTCAAAGCTGCCAGTCCTAGAACCGGCAACTGAGCAGGTGTGGAAATGGTATTAGAAGGGGCTATTTCCTCACCAGGAAATCCCCATATTGATGAAATCACAGGTGTGGTCTCAAAGGTAAGTTAGAAGGTGAAAAGGCTGGGTGTGTCTGAAGGAGGGACTTGGGAATCAGCAGGAGGTGTTTGGAGTTGTGTGGAGACCAAAGGGTGGAATAGGGATAAGCGAGGTCACTGCAAAGGACAGCCAAGAATTCTTCCGTGACCACAACCACCTCCTGATGGAGATGGGCCCTAGACAGGAAACATCATGGAAACAGACTCCAGGCTAGTGGAAGGATAAAATTGTCACAAAGATGGATTGAGACATTTGGACCAAATGAGAGAATCCCAGAAGACAAAAGCCTTGCAATTAAAATCAGAAGGCAAACAGACCAGAATTTTCTCAGACAGCAACTTTCTCTGATGAAGGACTGCTATCAAATATATCTAGGGAATGACTAGAAATATAGAATGACTAAAAAGTGTCCAAAGGGTAGAAGCAGAATGTTCTTTAGGGAAGAACTGCCAACAGCCATGTCTTTAAAAATGTTTTGAATCATTTATTAGCAGTAAGGAAAATGCAAATTAAAATAATTGCATGATTCTACCTTCTTCCCTACAAGGATGACCAAAAAAGGAGTAGAGGTGCTATTGGAGGACAGACACACAAATGCACTGCTTGTTCAGTGATGAACTGGCCCAAGAATTCTGAAAGCAATTCGGAATTATACTTCAAATACCATGAAGCTCTGAATATTCTTTGACCCACCACTAAGCCAAATATTCCCCTAAGAAACATAAAAGAAAGAGGAAAGGACTGGTATGTACAAAAGTATTTATAATATCACTTTTGACTATAACAAAGAACTAGAAACAATTAGAAACATTAATTGAAGAATGGCTGAAAAATTGTGGTATATATTGACAAAAAAAAATTTACGGAAACCTAAAAAAGTTTATATGAACTGATGCATCATTAAAAGTAAGTAGTATTCAGAGAACTATTACAATAATAACAGTGTCGTAAATATGGAAAAACTTTTAAAGACTTAATAAATTATTATGGTTCCTTTCTAATTTTAGCTGCATTGTGATTGGACCAATGCAATGACTAAGCAGTTTTTTTCTCCAGAAGATTGATGATGAAGCATTTCTCCCACCCACCTTTTATTGTAAAAGACAGCTGGTACAGAATGAGATACATTTTCAGACATGACCATTACAATCCATATTTGCTTTGCTTGTCTATATGAAAGAAGGGTTTTGAGGGGAGTATAGTGAGGACCTGGAAGGGATGACAGTGATGTGGGAAAAAGAAGAAAAGAATCCAATAAAACATTTGAAAAATACAATAGAAGAGATTCTGAAATTTGGAAGAGGATTCAAACCGAACAATGTTAGTGCTACTACACTAATTTTAATCTATACATTTTTTTAAAAGTCATAATAGGTAGTTCCAGAAACAACCCTTTTTTCTGGCCTTTGCAGATAGAAATGTTATATTTGTTGTTCATAATTTTCAAAAAAATTTTTTTTAAAGATTTCATAAGTGATCATAGAGGAAAGTTTTAGTGAAATGGTCAAATCAGTCAAGGAGCACCTACTATGTGTGAGACACCAGGCTAAAGTGCTGAACACACAAAAATAAAACTGAGTTTACTATGGGTTAGGCACTGACTTGGAGTCGGAAGCTTGATTTCAAGGGATTGAGGAGACAGTGAATATATAGGAAAAAGTGGAAGCACAGGATATATAAAGATATATTTTTTAATTTAAAAAAATTAATCAGCAAAATCTGCCTTTTCTTCCCTAAATGAAAAGCAAAGAAAAACAAAACTCTTATTACAAACATATATGGTCAAACAAAGCAAATTTCTTCATAGGCCATGTTTTTTAAAAAAAAAAAATCATTTTTACTTTTAGGTCCTTCATCTTTCTATCAGATGGTAGGGAGCATATATATATATTTTTTATTTAATAGCCTTTTATTTACAGGTTATATGTATGGGTAACTTTATAGCATTAACAATTGCCAAACCTCTTGTTCCAATTTTTCACCTCTTACCCCCCACTCCCTCCCCCAGATGGCAGGATGACCAGTAGATGTTAAATATATTAAAATATAAATTAGATACACAATAAGTATACATGACCAAACCGTTATTTTGCTGTACAAAAAGAACCAGACTCTGAAATATTGTACAATTAGCTTGTGAAGGAAATCAAAAATGCAGGTGGGCATAAATATAGGGATTGGGAATTTAATGTAATGGTTTTTAGTCATCATCCAGAGTTCTTTCTCTGGGCGTAGCTGGTTCAGTTCATTACTGGGGAGCATATTTTATCATTATATCTCTGAAATTGTAGTTGGTTGTTGCACTGATCAGTTTTTCTAGAGTTATTTATTTTTACTATATTGTGGTCTTTGTATAAATTGTTTTTCCTGGTTCAGCTCACTTTACTGCATCATTTCATAAAAAATCTTTCCAGACTTCATCAAAATCTTCCATTTCTTACAGCACCACAGTACACCATCACATCTGTATACCCATAACTTGTTCAGTCATCACCCAGTTGATGGGTATCCCCCCTCATTTTCCAATTCTTTGCTACAACCAAAGTAGCTGCTATAAATATTCTGGGATATCTTTGCTTAGAGTTTGTTTTGCCTAGGATTAATCCCATTCTTAATCCACTTTCCCTCTTATTTCTCTTCCCACTTGCTTCTCTCTTTTCCCTCTTGTTTTTCTTTTGAGTGAAATGCATGTGTATGTTTGTGTCTTCTTGTGTCCTTTATTTCAGATGAGAGTAAGGTTCAAGTGTCCCTTTCCTATCCTTCCTTGTTTGTATGATCTTATAGTTTGGCACCCTGATTCTGTGAGGTTTTCTCCAATCTTTCTCTCTCTTCTCCTAATGTATTTCATTCTCCTTCCTTTTTTCATAACAAAAGGGAAAAACCACAAGAAAGAAAAAAAAAAACCTAAAACAAAAAGTTAAAATAATATGCATTCATACTCTATAATTCTTTCTCTGGATGTGGATGGCATTTTCCAGTCCATGTCTGTTGGAATTGTCTTGGATCATTATATTGCTGAGAAGAACTGAGTTTATCTTAGTTGATCATTGCATAATCTTGCTGTTATTGTGTAAAATGTTCTCCTGGTTCTGCTCGCTTCACTCAACATTAGTAGTTTTATTCTTCCAAGATCATCAAAACATAACAAAACCACTCCCTCTAATTAGATTCCCTCTATAACTCCAAATGATGATAGGGCTGAAAAGGGACACATATATCATCTCCCCACATTTGAATAAAAACATTTTAAGTCCCTTATGATTGTTCACTCATGTTTACCTTTTATGCTTATCTTGACTTTTGTATTTGCACTTTCAAGGTTCTATGCAGCTCTGGTCTTTGCATCAAGAATGCTTTGAAGTCTTCTGTTCCATTTTTCCCCCTTATAGAATTCTACTTAGTTTTTCTAGATAAGTTTTTCCTTGGTTATAAGTTTAAAACGTTTTGTCTTCTGGAAAACATGGATATCTCTACTCCTTTACAGTGTTGGCTGCTAAATCATATGTGATCCTGATTATAGTTTTGAGGTTCCTGAATTCTTTCTGGCAACTTGAAAATTTGTTTGTTTGTTTTTTAAATTTTAGTTTGAGCTGGAAAGTCTAGATTTTTGTAAAAATGCTCCTGGAATTTTTCATTTTGAGTTATTTTCAAGAAGTAAACCTAAGATTTTCTATTTCAGTTTTAAGAATTCTTGAAATAGGAGGCTCTGAGGTCTTTTTTTTTTGGTCATTAACTTTAGGTACTCCAATGATTCTTAAATGATCTCTCCTTGATCTGTTTTTTAGTTAATTTCTTTCTTTCTTTTTTAAACAATAAGATATTTTGGAAACTGAGTGGATGCCCATCAACTGGAGAATGTATGAATAAGTTATGGTATATGAATGTTATGGAATATTATTGTTCTATAAGAAACGATCAGCAGGATGATTTCAGAAAGGCCTAGGGAGACTTACATGAACTGATGCTGAGTGAGATGAGCAGAACCAGGAGATGATTGGACATGGCAACAACAAGATTATACAATGATCAATTCTGATGGACATGGCTCTTTTCAACAATGAGATGATTGAGGCCAGCTCCAATGATCTTGTGATGAAGAGAGTCATCTGCACCCAGAGAGAGGACTGTGGGAATTGAGTGTGGACCACAACATAGTATTTTCACTCTTTTTGTTGTTGTTTGCTTGCATTTTGTTTTCTTTCTCATTTTTTTTCCTTTTTGATCTGATTTTTCTTGTGCAGCAAGATAATTGTGTAAATATGTATACATATATTGGATTTAACATATATTTTAATATGTTTAACATATATTATATTACTTATCTAGCGGGGGAGGTAGGGAAAAGGGGGGGAAAATTGGAACACAAGGTTTTTGCAAGGGTCCATGTTGAAAAATTATCCATGCATATATTTTGAATATAAAAAGGCTTTAAGAAAAAAAAAAAGAGAGAGTTTAAGAAACAAACAACAACATCCCAAAAAAACCCCAATAAGTCAGTTTATATTTTCTTACTCTTTTCCTCCCAGTTTTTTGACTTTGTGTTTAATATTTCTGATTGTCTCATAGAGTAACAACATTCTTGGTCATTCCATTTTTCAGGAATTATTTGTGGCTTAGGCAATATTTTGTACCTCCTTTGTACCTGTTAATGTCCTTTCCAATTCTTTTTTTTTTCAATAGCTCTCATTTCTTTTCTAGTTTTTCCCCATAGTACTCTCATTTTATTTATAAAAACATATTTAACTCCTTTTTTCATTTCTTTCAGAAATTCTAGTTGAATTTGTATCTGAACTATGTTTTTGTTTGAGGCTTTCTTATAGATGTTTTGGAATCTTTTTCTTCTGTGTTTGCCTTTTGAGGGTCTGTCACCATTTTAATGGTGGGATTCTTCGTTTGCTCATTCTTTCAGGCTACTTGTTGACTCTGGAACTGATCCTTGGGCTGGGCTCTGCATACTTTTGGAAGGAACATCTGGGCTGGTCCACCTGTTGCTCTCTTGGGAGTATCCAGTCTTGTGTTATTCCAGGATCTCAGGGACTGCTCAGGGTGGGGACCTGCAAGCTTTCAATGTTCCCAGAGTGGTCTAATCTGGGGTAGTCTGGATTTGGGTTTGAACAATATGCTTGTGAGTGTGCTTTATTTGGATATTCAGTAAGCTACTGGTAGACTCAGCCACTATCAGTCAGTTGGAAAGCTTTGCTTTCTCAGTGACAGAACTTTGGTCTGAGACCTCTGTCACATCGCTGCTGCTTGGTTCTGAACTTTCTCCTTGCTCAGTACATAGATGAGGGCCCTTGACAGAGGTCCCTCTGGGACCCCACTGGGGTTCTCAGTCCCTTCTGGATCTGGGCCCAAGAACTAGACAGTGAGTAAAAGAGTCAAGATTTGGCATTTATCCATGCAACCTGCACAAGATTAGGTCCCTCCAAGCTGAATTTGGGCCTTTTTGCCCTGGTACACAGCCTCTCCCTGCAGTGGAATGTTCTGCAGCTTGCTCCTGGCTAGACCCTAACTGCAGACCTCTGTCTTTTTATGCCAACTTGGGCTGGAAATATGACTCACTGTGATTTTTTTTCTTGTATTACCTGATCAAGATTCAGTCTGGCAAGTTTCTAAGATATATTTGGAGAAGGTGTGTGTTGGGGATTGGGGAGAGCTCAAGGTATTTCTTCTTACTCTGCCATCTCCTAGAAATACTCTTTTTTTTTAAAGTTTAACAGAAAAGGAAAAGAGAAAGGTGGAGGTAGTGTGATGAACTAGAAGAATCAAAGTGGGAGGTAGAGGGGTGGGGCATGGGGAGGGCAATCAGGGAGAACTGATGATGTCTGTAGGCCCTCAGAAACCAATTGTGTGGGAGAAAATGCACATAAGGAGGGCATGACTGCTAAACACAGTAATGCCCTGGGGGAATCAGGAGGCAATGGGATCAAGAGTGCTGTTAAAGGGATCAGCTCCAATGAACAGTATTGCTCTCTCTTCCTCTATGACCAAATTAAAGGAGTAAGGAAGGGTCATGACGCAGGAAGGTCACATTTTAAGCAACTAAGGTGGTGATTCCCTATCACTGATGCTCTTCAAGAGGAGAATGATTCCTTATCAAGAGCACTATAGTTGGAATTTCTGTTCAGGTTCATTTGAACTTGATACCTTCCAACTTAAATTTTAAGGTTCTAGGATTCTGAAAAGGAAGAGCAGAAGGAAACTAGTGCTAGGGACAAAAAAGAAAAGTGCTTATTCAGAAAGAGTCTAGCCAGGACACACCATCATTTCTCTAAAAAATGATAACATGCAGAATCTGGAAAATGTCACAGGCACAAAGCCAGGCACAATGGAGCCTGGGTAATTAGGGATGGAGAGTGCTTTGTAGAAAGCCTTTCAGCCCTAGGAATCACCAGCAGGTCAGTGGTGGTAGAGCTGACTTGTGAACTGATTGATCCCCAGGACTAAGTATCAGCTGCTTGGGAATGGGGAGGAGAACTACAGTACTAGATGGCAGAGGAGTGATGGAATCAAGAAGGAAAACATGACACTGTGGACTCAGTTTTCTCAACTGTAAAAGGGGGATAATAATAGCATCCGAGAACTTGTGAGGATCAGTTGAAATACTTGACAAATATTTAGCACAGCCTGGCAAAGAGTAGACACTATATAAATAGTAGCTACTATCACCATCATTGTTGCTGTTGTTATCAATTGACAAAAAAAAAAAGGGGGTGGGGGGAATTAGACCAACATCTTATGTGCCATAACACAATAAGCTCAAAATAGACATACAACTTAAATATAAAAAGTCACATTACAAAAAAATTAGAAGAAACTGAGATAAGACAAAATTTCATAGTTACATCTTAACCAAAAATATAACAAAGGTGATCACAGAAAATAAGGCAGTTTCAATTATCCAAAGGAAGTTTCAAATGTTACAGGTACAACTGGCCCTGATCTAATAGCATAGCTGGCCCTAACTCCTAGAGCAGGAGGTTCTTAACCTCTGACAAAAGAGCATCATGGACCCCTTTTGGTAGCAGTCAAGTGAGGTCTATGGACCCCTTTCAGAATAATGTTTTTAAAATGCATAAAATAATGCATAAAAAAAATTGATAAATGCAGTCATCAATTTTTAAATTCAAGGACTCTAAGTTAAAAACCACTATTAGAAAGGGTCCAAGGTAGAGACTAGCTTTGAGGGTTTCCAATCTGAGTTTTCCTCCACAGGCCTAGAGAGTTAACTTTTCTAGGGTCCCCACAGACTTAACAGCAGAACTGAGATTCAAACTCAGGTCTTCATAGTTCAAATGAAATGCTCTTGCTGCTGTATTAGGCTGCCTCATTATTAATGTTTTTATTTGGCTTTCTCACGTTCATATAGCAGGATGTCTTGCCCCTGGAGGCTGGTGGCTCTGCCATGGTCAGGGTACTTTTGTCTTTGCCTGGAAACCAAAAACTCGAAGATCCAGGTCCCTAGGCCTGGGAAAATCCTCTTCCTTGCAAGTGATCTAAGACATCAGCATATACCCTTCCCCATCCCACTGATGGGCTCCCTCAGCTTTCCTCACTTCTAGCTGCCACCAGTTCCTCTCTGCCCTTTGGCAGCTTGGCTGAATGGATTTGCTCCCAACACCAAGCCGTCCTACTAAGGAGAGGGTGGAGAAGGGTAGATTAATGGCAGCTATAAAAGAGAAACCGCCCCAGTGGACCTGGAAGGATGAGTCTATTGGAAAATAAAGCACCTCAAAGAGTGTTCTAGTGCTCAGCTGAGACTGCTGTCCTTTTTTCCCCTCTTGGGAATTAATGAATCTGCCCAAGTAGACCTTTTACCCTAGGAAATTGTACTTGTGGGCAGGAGGATTGAAAATGAGAGATAGCCAGCTGTCTGGGCTCTTGACCACTTGGTTCCTGCTATGTGCCCAGGCTCCTGCTCTCTGAGTTCCATCTGAATCTTTAGCCTCGATTTTTGAGCAAGCTCCAGGTTTACAGGTGCAAACCACTCCTGACCACTACCACGTGTGTGTGCTGCACATGGACTTCACTGTGCATCCCACAGAGCCAACACACAGTAGGTACTCAGGAAATACCTGTTTAGTTGAATCAACAAATAACTACACCCAGAAGTCTTCTGTTCCAGAGAAAAACACATCCCTCTCTCTTCAGGTACCATAAATAGGTATGGCACCCAAGAGTTTGGGAAGATTTTTTAAAAATAGATTCTTTCTTTCCCTCAAGCTGGGCTCAGTGGACATGTAAATCTCCCACAAGGCTCTCCAAATTGAAACTTCCTTGTAATAAAAAACTAAACCAGACTTGGGGAGAAAAAAAAAAGATAGACAAACTTTGGCCCAAGTGTACATCTCGAAAGGAAGTAAGCAACTGTGGAGTCGAGACACTTGCTTCCCTAGGCCCCTGTCTTCAATGAGGGCTCCCACAAGACTCTCCCAGGCTCTGCGAGGAGCTGCTCTTATAGGGCTGAACTCAGCCTCAGAGACTCCAGACTGTGGGAAGACACTGCGGTCTGCCTTTAATTTTAACATTTTGTCAGCTATCATCAGAAGAGGGAACAAATCACTTTTAAAGCTATCGTGATAATCAGGGCCTGGAAATTCCAGTGCCTGAGGACTGCACAGCCAATACACATTTATTAAGTACTCGCCAAGTACTAGGCACTGTGCTGAGTACTGGGGATCCAAAAAAATGACCAAAAAACAGTCCTTGCTCCCAAGGAACCCAACCTAATAAAGAAGACAACACGTACCCAGACACATCTGGGATAAATTGTGGGCATTCCCCCAGGGAAGGCACGGAGATGAAGGAGGTCTAATCAGGCATCCCAGAGAAGGTAGGCCTTGAAGGGAGGTGGGAGGGGGAAGCTGGGAGGAATTGGGGGGGAGGGGGGAGGAAGGAGGGGGCCCACCAGCAGCTACAGAGCCCAGAGTCTGCACCTGAAGGATCTTCTGCAGCGAACAGCAAGGAGGCCTGTCTTAGGGTTGCAAAATCCTGGGAGGGAATAAGGGTCAGCAGATTGGCCAGGGGGCCAGATTATGAAAGGCTTGAAAGGCCGAGAGAAGGACTTATAAGCGATCCTGGAGGGACTAGAGGGCCAGGGGACTTTACTGAATGGGGGGATGACATGGTCAGACTTGTGCCTCAGGAAGATCAGTCTGACAGCTGAATGGAGGACGGGCCGAGTCTGGAGAACGACTAGACGTTACTGGAATAGTCCTGAGGCGAGCTGAGGCCAGGAGGGCCCATATCAGGCTGGGAGAGAGGGAGAGGCATATGTAAGAGAGTGACCAGATGCGGGAGGAGGGAGAGAGGGAGAAGGACAGATTAAGCCTCCCTTTGGCCCTTGGCTGCACCTGGAGGGTGAGCCAGCAGGAAGACTCAAAGATGCAGCCTAGAGAGTTACAGGGGAGTTAGGAAGGAGAGCGGGAGAGACACACCGAGTTGTGCACGGTAAAAGGCATCTAGCTCAAACTGTCCAACAGGCAGGTAGAAATGTGAGACACGGGGTCAGGAGAGAGCTTAGGGCTGGACCAAGAGAGGTGAGCATCATCTGTATAGAGACGATCACCGGATCCAGAGGGGCAGAGGAGATCTCCAAGGGAAAGGATGGTGGGAAAGGAGACGAGGGGCCCCCAGCCATCCTTAGCTGGCAGGACCTGCCTGGAGACCCAGCAAGGGAGACAGAGGGAGGAAGGGGACCCATCACCAGGAGACAACAGGTTTATACTCACAGGTCAGCCCCGGGCCTGGCACTGCCACGCTTATGTTCTCCGTTCTGGGCAGTGCCCGCATAGAACATAACCTCATGGAGAGCAGCCCGCTCAGGCCAGGCTCTGTCTGGGCTAACCCCACCTCAGGGCCCCTCCTCCAGGCCATTCCTGGGGAAGCTTGGTCACACTAGGAACAGTGGCCCCTGTGGCCTCCATTTACCAGTTGCCATGGTGGCATCTGCCCTGCCGAGGGCTCTTTCCCTGCTTTCTTGGGGTCTGCAGACTGGCCTAGCCAGGGTGAGAAAGCTCCCTGGTCCTTCTGGGCCCTCTTTCCCCCGGGCTTTGGAGAAACCCGGGCATCTGGCTGTGGAAAGCAGCAAGCAGCCGGGGGGGAAAGGGGAGAAGGAAAGCTGGGGTGTAACTGAGCAGGCTGGGCGGCCTGGGGCACCCTCAGTTTCCCCTTTTGCAAAATGGGATGGTTGTTCTCTGGGGTGTGAAGTCCACACCCCCTGGCGTTACCGTTCATCATTGTGGGACCTTGGGTGGGTTGGATTAGATAACTGTCACTGGTCATAACAATAATCACAAGCACAACAAAAACAACAACTTTATACTGTGTTGCTTTGTGGCAGGCACAGAGCTAAGCATACAAATATCATTTCATTTAATTTCACAACAACCCTGGGAGCTAGTTGCTATTAACATCCCCATTTTACAGTTGAGAAAACTGAGGCAGAGGCTAAGTGACCAGCCCAGGGTCATACAACTGTAAGTGTCTAAGGCCAGATTTGAGTTCAGATCTTCCTGTTGCCAGGCCCAGCAGTCTGGGCTCTATAGTGCCACCAGCTGCCTTGTCACCTCTCTGGACCTCTGTTTTCTCATCTTTGAAATGACTGAGTATCATTAGATGAGGTCTAAAGTTCTTCCCAACTCAAAAATAATCTCCCCTGGATCCCATAAATGTTAACAATAGATAGATCCACAAAAATGAAGGGTAAGATCTTTTTCAGAATATGATTTCTATGTGAAGCTGAAAGACCCCACCCATGCTTCTGTTTATTAGCTAAGTATGGATTTAGCCTATTCATATATAGACTTCAAAAACTCAAATTTCTAAATTTATCTAGAACTACTATGTGGTGGATTAATGGTTTTTCTTGTGAAATCAGCTCTGAAAATGTAGTTCTACATTCAGAAATCGTATCAAACTTGATTCAGTTGTGATCTATTTCTCTATTGTAAAGAATAAAATTTTATGTTCACTTCCCTAAATGAACAAAATTAACTCCTGACCTCTTTTATATTAAAAGAACAATAACAAAAACCACACAGGAACTGTTGTGCAGTACCTAGTTCATAAGGGAGATGTGAGCAAAGTACTTTGTAAACTTTAGAATGCTAAAAAAATATGAATTCTTAGAAGCAGGAGTTTAAGCAAATCTTGTGGGACATGATCTGCTCATCAATAAAACATTTATGGGGATAAAGGCAGGAGGGAAGTAAAAGGAAGAACTATAATGTAACCAAGACTCCTTCTAGCATTAAAATTCTGTGATTCTAACCACCAAGAGAATTATCTAGAGACTAGAGAGACCCAAGAAGAGAGGAGACACACAAAAAGATAAATCCATTGAGCCATGGCCAAGACTGGAGGAGCCGAAACACAAATGGGGAAGGCTGTACAAACACAGATCGCCCAGACTGTGGCTGACTCAAAGGCCCTAGAGAGATGTGGGTAGATTCCACTGGCCTTAGTTTTTCTGTCTCCCCATCTACAATGGGCATATTATTCAATAATCAGAGACCTGGGGGATCTCTGCCCCAAAAGAAAGAATAGAGCAGACCTAAGGATCTTACTCTTCTTTTAAGCTGAAAATGGGTGTATGGAGAAAGCAGGCAAGTCAAATACCACAGAAAGTAGCAGATATAAACTAAGAAAAAGAATATAAGGATCAGTAATTCACAGTAAGTTGTATCCAAGAAGAAAGACAGAAATACACAAAAGATGGGTAATTAACACAGAGAGAAAAAAGAGGTTCAGATAATTTGATAGGATGAGACTTAGATTTCCTCCCAATTTTATGCTTTCCTTCTCATCTTGACTACATTGATTTTATTTGTACAAAACCTTTTAAATTTAATGTAATCAAAGTTATCTATTTTATATCTCACTGTGCTCTCTATCTCTTATTTATTCATAAGTCCTTCTCCTGTCCAAATATATTTTACAAAGGTAATACATTATTCAAAAGAAACATCTTTAGAAGGGTGGTGGAGCAAGACTGATTTTTAAGATGGCACACTCATACAAGGAAAGCCAGGAATCAGGGACCCTGAAAGCAAGCTGAGGATCAATAGAGAAACCAAAGTGATGTACACTATAGACCACCTGGGCATGTTGTTTGACTTTCCTTCTCAAAGAGGACCATGACATCAGGGAAGTAGTGCCATGACATGTAAGTAAATTGGATTTAAGGGAGGGAGGCTATGCAAGGTCACCTGCCTCACTTTTCCACTTCAGAGTCATCTGAGTCCAATGGTAAGAAAAAAAAAAAGACCAGGGCATAAGAAAGAAATAGATGAAGAATATGGGAAACAGACCAAAAATCAAGTATGGTGGCTTGGTCTTTTAGAAAAGAGGGATTTAAATTATCTAGGTAAATGTTATTTGTGCCTAAACCAGAGCAACTGCTAAATTCTTGACTTGTTTCAACTATAATTTCCAAAAGTTAGAGGGAATAATGAGAAGAGCACATACAACAGACTTGATTCTGACCAAAAAGGAGTTTACTGAAGAAAAATCAGTGGGCTGCTTGGATTAAGTGACAATGGCATCTTAGAATTTGTGAAAGAGGAAAGAAAAGCTGGGTATAATCTGAAAAATACTTGTAGATTTTAAGAAAATGGATTTCTAAGGCTTTATAGAAAGGATAGATCGGAATCCATAGACAGAGAAAGTCAACTAAAGAGGAATGATCCACAAGCCAATGAGAACAAAATTTTGGTATTTCACACATGCTTACCATCTCTGGAAGAGGAGTCAGGGGAGACAGGAAAGGAGGGACAGAATTTAGAATTCAAAACTTAAAAAAAAAATGCTAGAAATTGCTCTAACATGTAATTGGGGAAAAAATAAAAAGTATATATATTTTAGAAATAAAGAACTATTAAAACAAATAAATAAAAAAAGAATGCCATTTTGGACCTGAGTTTTTCTAGACAGTTGGCTACACTAAGCTCCCTCCTTTCTCTGCTGTCCTGGTGCTGCTCCTCCAACTGTCTTAAGGGTTATAAACCCCCTTCAAAGGTTGCCACGGACAATGGCAGTGCTGTCCTTATTCCTAACAATGGTTCCGAAATGTGCTTTGTAGGAGATGATGTCCCTCAGAGTGGGATAACACATATAGGCCAAAAAGACAGATGTGTGGGAATTGAGACCCAGAGGGAAAAGAGGTCTGCTTGACACTGAATTCAATTCCATTGAATGTGGTATTGCTATCAACTGGGCAACATGGAGAAAACAGAGCACCACTTTTTGTTTTTTGTTTTGTTTTTTTGAGACAATGAGCTCTGTGTATCTCCTGAGGGATATCCTGTGCTGTCCACAGAAGCCATCCTGAACTCTAAAGCCAGAAGAGAAAAGAAGATACAGACCATGTTTGAGGTCTTGGAGAGCCTAGCCATGTACACCATCCAGCTGTGGTGTCCCTCTATGGCTCTGCTTGTATCACTGGTATGTAACGGTGTGTCCCAAACTGTGCTCATCTCTAAAGATTTCTGCTTCCTCAGTCCACCCTCCATCTGTCTGCCTGGGACCTGCTCGGCTCTGTCGTGAAGATCCTGACTTAAAGAGGAACCTGAGGTTTCACTATAACTGGGAAGGGAAGGGAAACTGGACATGACAGCAGGGAGATGTTGTGGGATACTGCTCTAGATCTTGGCTAGGAGATGGTCCCTGCCGTGTCTGAGCTCCTTGTCCATCCCTCCCTTGGCAATGAATGCCTGGGGTCCCCAGAAGCACTCTCTAACCATCATTCTTAGGCACGGGCTCTGTTGTAGCCATGGAACTAGCAGCAGCTCTGCTGTGATGGGTGAAAATCTGGACATCGGTCTGGGTGCCTGAGGGTACTACCACTTACCCAGGCATGGCTGGAAGGATGTGGCCACAGGCTTAATGAAAAGTAAGCTCACTGTCCTGCCAAAGGCCAGCCCTCTGCCTCCAGCAGATAGAGATCATGGGGCAGGAGAACTGACAAACCTGCCCCTCCACTGCTTACCATGAAGGCTTCTTAAGGGAGTAAGGCTTGTTTTTTTTGGTCGGGAGAGGTGGGGAGGGGAGGTGATGACATGATAATTACCCTCCAAAAAAGGAGACTGGCATGGCCTTAATTATTTTGGGGAGGGGGGAGAACTGATGTTGAAATAATGAAGGTGAAAAACAGCTTAAAGCCACAGGCTCCTCCTTTTTCTTCCCTATCTCCTAATGTAGGCTTCTCTCCCTGGGAGTTCAATGAAATTGGTACCAGTACTTGGGAGAGGGGAAGAGTATTATCTATACCCTAACAATTCAATAAAAGTGCCTAGTTTAAGGAAAAATAATTATATTTTGGGTAACCCCTCATATTTCGGAGAAGACAGGATTATGGGTGTGTAGCACTGCATTTATTGTCAAACTCAGATGATAAACTGCTTAGTTTTGGCAAACTGCTTTTTCTGCTTCCTTTTTTATTCTTTGCTCTAAAAACCAGCTCTGTGGACATTGGGAAATAAAGGTAGTATAGAAACACAGATAAATAAAACTGAGTGATGATCTAGTCAATCTTGCAAAACTTTTTTTCTTTTCTTTTTTTTATTCTGTGACCAAGGATGGCTTATTAGGAAGGGGAAGGGGATAGATATATTGGTAAATAGTGATATAACAAGAAAAAAGTATCAATACAATTGTTTATTTAAAAACAATGAAATTCTGAAGTCAAAAATAGATAATTCTCATAAGGAAGTAAATGGGAAGCTGTCTCAAGAGACTGATGTGGTCAAATGGATGAAATTCCAGGCTCACCGCTGGTAAGACCTGAGAATTCCTCAAGTTCAATCCCTTCATTTTACAGAAGATGAAGTGATTTGTCCATTCTAGAGTCACAAGTGCCAAAAATGAAATTCAAACCCAAGTCTATTGAGGCTGAGCCAGTGCTCTTTCCAAACAGATTTAAAAGAAACAATGGGGAAGGATAGGTAAGTGAGAATGAATACATGAGAATAGCATGATCTGGGAAGAAGCATGTTGGGAGAGCTAAAACTCAGTGATAAACTAAGGCTGGCAGCAAAGGTGAAGGATGACAAAAAAAGATTTTAAAAAATCTATGTTGGAGAATCAATCAACCAACATATTGTCAAGTGCCTCAAGTGGGCTAGGTACTTTGCTAGGGTTTGAGGGTCCACCTACATGGCACACCCACATCAAAGAAGACACTGTGCTTCCTGAGCAAATCAGAACTCCAATAGCTCGTAGAAACATGAGATGCACACATTCAGAGCCCTCTCTATTCCAAATATTTACTACAGATATGGACTATTTGTGCTCCGCCTGGGGTAAAGTGTTCTGAGCTCACACTGGTCTGAGCAGCCACAGCTGGATGTCCACACTGGATATATGGTCCCTGACATAGTGATGCTATTTTGGTCTTTTGTTAAGGACAACAACCAGAGAAAGATAGACAAGAATGGGGCCATTTCTTCCCTCAAGGAGCTTATTTCCTTTTTTTGTTTTTAATTAAGAAAATTTTTTTCAAAGTTAGACCTAGCTTTTCTCCTTCCCACTTGCGAAAGCAAGAAAACAAAATTCCTGTCATAAACAAGTAGAGTCAAACAGAAAGCATCCTTCTCAAATCGCCTCCATGTGCCTGCCCTGCACCCATGCCCTCTTCATAAAGGAGTGGGTGACCTGTTTCACTAGAAGGCAAAGGGAATCAGAAGCAGGTACAGGGATGATCACAGAAACTGGCAGTCTTTACAATGTTTTTGCTGCCAACTCTTCTCCTGGTGTTACTCACTTTGCTCTAAAGAGTTAATATTTTACAAGAACTTTATCTGCTACAAATCAGCATCTATATATAATGTATCTAAGACTATCCAAAATGTTTGTAAAGTAAATACAGAGTAGGTGAGGGGAAATTATGAAAAGTTTCCTGTAGAAGATGATATAAGAGTTAAAAAAAATTTTTTTTAAAGAAAACTAGGATCCTAGGAGACAGAATTGAGGAAGGTAAATAATCCTGACATAAGCAACAAGAAACACAAAGACTGGGAAGATGGAGTATCACTGATGAGGGACTGTTGGGCTAATTTGACTGATAGTATACTTGAAGGGGAATAACAATAATGATAATCTGTAATAATAATAATAATAATAATAAAGACTAGCATGCAAAGAGAACTTTAGTGTTTATAAAACTTTCACAAATATTATTTCATTTGGAAAAACAAGTTTGAATCAGGTTGTGAAGGCCTTTGATAGTAGAGGTAATACAGGATGCACTGGAGTTGGTAGGAGGCTGAAATGATCAGACTTAAGCACTCTGGCATTTTTATGCAAAATGAACAGAAACTAGAAGGTACAGAGGTAGGGATGGTACTGTTTCTCAGGTTTGATGATCCTATGATGGACTTTACAGAGATGAGTATAAAACGTTTGGACTAAAAAAAAAAAATTCAGTGACTCAAGTATAACATAGGAAAGATGTGCCTGGACAACCATTTGTGCAAAAAAGCAAACCAAACCAAACCTGAGAGATTTTTTGTGAGCTTTGGTGGCTTTTGTAGGTTTTAGTGGTCAACAGGGTAACATGGCAGCCCTCAAAGCCACTATGATCTCAAGCTTAAAAGAAGTCACAAACAAGGAAGGAGATATTCATTCATAGTCAAACCACTAACCAAATTCAGTTTAATTCTAAGTGTCATGTTTTGAGAAAGACGTTAAAATAAGATGGAGCACATCCAGAGAAAGCCACTTGTGACAAGAAGGGAACTGACACTGCTATTCAGGATCAACTGAAGGAACCAGGGATATTTACTCTAAAGAAAAAATGTAGTAAACTCATTTTTATTATCTTCAAATCTCTGATGGCCCAAAATGAAATAGGCTCCCTTAAAGGGCAGGGCTTTCCATTATTAACAGTTGAAGAAGGGATTCCTGTTCTTTACTTAAGCACTCCAATTCTCTATCCTTCTTGGCACTGGGCACATGAGCTCTCAATAATTGAAGGCAAGGGTACAGATGAGGGTGGGCAGGGCAGGAGTAACTGATTACAAGTCCACAGTACTTCCTGTTTACGTTGCAAAGTTCACATTCATTCTTTTACATAGGAAGAATATAAACTAGCATTCTAGCATGTCTGGGAGGACCACAGAGCCCTGACTTCAGTGGCTCTTGGCTACATGGCAGTCAAACTGCTTGGGATCTGCTCCTTCCTTCAATACTGTAAAAGAAGTGGTCTTGCCTTCCCTTAATAGTTTTCCCAAATGACACTGGTCTCTACCAGTCTTTTTACCTGAGAGCTTATTGTTAGTACTGCCAGTGTCCAGCATTTCCCCCCATATATTTTAGAGGAACTTTTACAGTTCTTAAAAACTGTCTTCTCTACACCCTGCATCTGGGCTACTGATGGAACCTAAGCCTGGGTTCTGCCCTCTGCCCTTTGGAATTTCTAGGCCCTTTCATCTGCCCCAAAGCAGATGTATGGATTCTTTTTTGTATGGATTGTCTTTCCCTGTCAGAGTTTCTACTCCTTAAGAGCACTGACTGATTGGCTTGCTTTATGTGGTCTGTGTCCCTAGCACTTAGCACAGTGCTTGGTGTGAAGTTAGTGCTTTTTAAATGTTTTTGCATTCATTTATTAGACGTTCATCTCATCCAACCCCTTCATTTTATAAAAACTCAGGTCCCAAGAAAAATGACTGGACCAAGGTCACATAGGTAGCAAGCTCTGAGTAAGACTTTGAATCCAGGGCATGATGTAGTGGTAGACTTTGAGTCAGAAGGCTGAGGTTCAAATCCTGTCTCAGACTATACTAGATGTGGGATTACAACATTTTATAGATTCATTTCCTAGTGTGTAAAATAGGGGAAATAACCCTTGCACAATCTAACTTGCAGATTTCTGAGGAAAGCACTCTGCAAATCTTGAAGCACTATACAAATGTGTCTTCTCTTTTTATCTTATCATGCCTACTCATCTATAAGTTATCTGAGACTAGGATCTGGCTTTCTGCTGACTTTAACCCCTAACAAAACCCAAGGAGGCCGAGTACATGGTGAGTCACTGTAGACTGACTGGTTGGCTAATCTCAAGCCAGGCTAGAAGCAGGAGTATGGGGGCAGCTGGGTGGTGCAATGGATAGAGCATCAGCCCTAAGTCAGGAGGACCTGAGTTAAGATCTGGCCTCAGACACTTAATACTTCCTAGTTGTGGGATCCTGGGCAGTTGCCTCAGGAAAAGAAGAAGAAGAAGAAGAAGAAGAAGAAGGAGGAGGAGGAGGAGGAGGAGGAGGAGGAGGAGGAGGAGGAGGAGGAGGAGGAGGAGGAGGAGGAGTATGGCTCCCATTGAATAGCCCAGGAAACACAAGTCAGCCAGCCAAGGGACTGCAGAAATGAGTCACTGGAGCCTCCTCGAACCTTCTCTGCTCTCCAGGACTCCCACAGAACCCCAGCCAAGCTGCCCAGAAACAGCTGTTGCGGCCAGTGAGGCACAGAGAAGCTGAGGGAAACCCAATCCGGGATCCCAGCCTACAGCAATTCATTCCAAATCCGGGGTGGGAAGGAGGGACCCTACATGACCCTCAGGAGTGACAGAGGCACCTGGCTCAGAGAAGGAGTGCAAATCCTCCCACACCCAGTCCTGGAAGACTGCAATCAAAATCTCCCTGGGGAGCAGAACTGGCTGCTTCACTCAGTGGATGGCTACAGTGAAGGGAAAGGAGAAGGGCTGGCCTTGGCAACAGCTACCCAACGGGGCTGGGCTGGCTCCCTGGTTGGGCCCTGCATGGCTCCCATCTGACTGGAGCCCTGTGTGTCTTCCCTCCTCTCAATCCTTTGTCCTCTAGAACAACGTTCTTGATTTCTGTGCGTGTTAAGGACCCTTTTGGTAATCTGCTGAAACTTATGGATCCTTTCTCAGAATGTTTTTAAATGCAAAAAACACACAGGAGTGCAAAGGAAACTAATTATATTAAAAAAAAAAAAAAGTTAACAAACTATTTTGAAAAAACAAGTTTATGGACCCCAGGTTAAGGTCTGCTCCTCTAAACCTTGTTAAAGTCCTATAGTGTGGTAGGAAGAAAGACAGCTGGGGTCGTTCCATTGCTCCTGAGCCATGACCTTGTCCTCTTGGACACAACCTACTTATGCCTTCCACAGTTTCCCAAAGCTCCTGAGGCAGAACTTCCCCCTGAGCCTCCTAGCACCAGCTTGGCTAGATTCTGTGGTCACTGGGTGTGTTTGGAGGGAGTGTGGGGGGGGCGGGGGATGGTGATGAGAGGAATCACAATCTGCTGACTAAGTAACTTGGTTGCTGGGCCAGAAGCTGCCCGGCTGATTTGGCAACACCAGGGAACTCTGGGCATCTCTGGAGTCAGAGGGGGGTGACTCACCATCTTACAGCCTGAAGCCAACTGTTCTCAGCTGTGTTACATAGGGCAGTCATTGGTGAGCAGAAGAAGGCAAAGACAGCCTTGTGAACCAGCTGCTACCTTCAGTGTGGCTTGCAGACTCCAAGACAAAGACACTTTCTGCTGCTTCTGCCCAAGGCTGGGCAGGGCTTTAGGGGAAGCTGGGGGAGGAACTTCAGTTCCCACTTAATGGTCAGTGCTGACAGAACCTCAAGGGACCCATGACAGCTGGTCGCCAGGCCTTCCTCCAGAGGTCTGCCAGGGTAGCAATATTCAGTAATTATTTCTTAGAATTATAGAATGTTTTAGACTTGGAAGAGATCTGAAGATTATCTAAAACTGGTGACTAACTGCTCCCTTCTCCGAACTTCTATACTACATGTAAGACAGAATCACGCCGTGTCTTGTGTTGAACTGTATTTTTCCCAACTACTCATCTTCCTGGTTCTCCTTTCTGGAATCTAATTTTGGACCCAGAGCCCTGTTTGCTACCTGTGCCCTACTCGTGCTTTTGATACTTCTGATCAGTGGCAAAGCCCAGGCTGAGATCATCTGAAAAAAAAAAAATAACCTTTCATTTATCTCTTAGCCAAGAGACAAGTATACAGCTTTGTCTACACTTTGCAGTATGCATAGTTATTATGAATCTGTATATAACTCGCAGGAGAAGCAAGCTATGACATCCTCTGTGGAGTCTCGCAAATGTGTCACAATCAAACATGAAAGGCTAGTGGCTAATATTTACACTGCATTTTTAGGGTTTACACTCATGTGATCTTTACAAAAGCCCTGTATGGTAACAGCTTTTCTTATTCACATTTTACAGAGAAAGAAACTGAAGCTGAGAAAAGCTATGTGACTTGGCCTGGGTGTCCATCTAGTGTCTTTGGGCTTCCTAACCTTTACATCAGCCCATAGTCCATAGTCCATATTCACTGAATGGTTGATGCTTTCAGACAAATGTCACTAATGGGTAAATGATTTCATTTTTCTGAGTCTTACACCTCCTCGTAATAAAAAGAAGGACTTTGATGACATAAGGTTTCCAAAGTTTCTTTTCAGCTCTTAATGATCAATGATAGGCAGGAAGGCAAGTACTGAGACCTGAAGAAGACTTGCTCAAAATCTAAAAAGTAGTAATGAACAGAGGTGTGATTCGAATCTGGGGTCTCAGATCCCAAATCCAAGGACTGCATTTCTTTCTGAGGAGAAGAGAGAAAAGGGGAAGACAGAAGGCTATCTAGGCTAGACCAGGCAGGCACTAGATGCAATGTGAGGAAAATACAGAAGGCGTCCTAGTCCAGTTGTTGCATTGTCCTAGCCAGTGAAGTCTAAGCAGGGGGGGAAAAGGGAGGAAAACCCGAAGGTGGCACAGGCACTGAACTAGACAGTCTGCTATGAGAACAGGTTCCTTCTGGTCTGAGGCCCCATAGGTACCACTGGGAGCTGGGCTTCTGCCTTGAGAGAATCTGAGAGCCAAGAATTGTCACCTAGAAAGTCAGGAAATGATGATCTCGGCTTATGGTAAGGGATACTCCAAAGGTCTACAGTGAATATGATGTGGCCCTCGAGCCAGCAAAAAGTAACAGCAATGAGAAAGCCCACTTTGCCAAGGCATTTGGGAAATAAACTTGTATGGATAGCCTTGTTGGCAGGGAGGCTCTGGAAATCACTTGAGTATCAACCAAGGGATCCAAGAAAATATAAAAGAACCAGGCTACATCTAGGAAAATATGGCACAGTGGAAAGAATAAGAAGTTTAGAGTCAGAAGATGTGGGTTCAAATCCAAAGGCAAGTCATTTGTTAAAAATTTTCTTAGCTTCGATTTCCTTATCTATGAAATCAGGGTGGTAATATCTATACTGATTACCTTCTAGAAATGCTATAGGGAAACTAGTTGCAAACCTTAAAGATCTATCTGCGTAACTATGTTAGACAGTAGTGAAATACTACTCCCATGCAGTCCACCACTCTCATGTTAATGAAGGAACTAAAGCTCAGAGAAGGGGTGTCTTGTGTCTAAGGTCAAAATGGCTGCCAGTGGCAGGATAATCTACATAAAACCAGAGAACAAGAATGCTTCCTCAAACACCCCTGCCATAAGATGAAGCAGTTGCCGTTTAAATATTTCCAGTCATAAAGGACTCATTAACCACCCCCATGAAGCAGCAAGTTCTATTGCTGGACAGCTCTCATTCATCAAAATCTCTTCCTTAGGTTGAGCCACAGCTCTTAAGTTTCACTCTCTGGTTCTAATTCTCATCTTTTTGAAGTGACTCAGAAAAGGCCGATTACTTTTTCTACAAGACAGCGCTACAAACTATCTTACGACAGCTGCCCTTTCTTTTAGGCTCACTTTTCCAATGTGACATGATTTCTAGACCTTTTACTATTACCTTATTGCTGTCCTCTGGACATGTTCCAGTTTATCAATGTTCTTTTTCACCCAGACCTGAACACAATATTCCAGACATAGTCTTGAGTGCAAAGTACAATGGCACAGTCACTTCCTGTGATCAGGACACTATATTCGTATTAATGCTGCCCAAGATTAGGTTAGCTTTATTAGCAGCCATATCACACTGGTCTAAGATTGAGTTAGGGTTTTTTCTTCAAGCAACTGTACTACTTAACTGCCAGAATCTTAGTCAAGAGTCCCCATGGGGAGAAACAGGTGATAAAAAACAGTGGGCAAATGTGAGAAGGATCTCTGTGGGGCTCCTTGACTCCCACAGTTCTCTATCCTGAACCAGTTATTTTTCCTTATTTAACCCCCTTTTGACAAATGTCCCTCTTTTCTTTAGCTATCCCTCTATGAAGGAAGATGATGAAAACTCATCATTCTTCTGGCACAAGGCTTATCATGAATAAACCCAAGGATGAGAATGATGAATCCAGGAAGGAAGGTTACCACTATTTGCAGGCTTGTGGTGTCACAAGATTTGTATTGTAGTTATGGTTTGGTCCTGTCCAACTCTTCATGACTCTATTTGGGATTTTCTTAGCAAAGATATTGGAGCTAATTTGCCATTTCCTTCTGTAGCTCATTTTACAGATAAGGAAACTGAGGCAAACAGGGTAAAGTGCCTTCCCTAGAGTCACATTGCCAGAAATTCTCTGAGACCCAATTTGAACTCAGGAAGATGACTCTTCCTGCCTCCAGGCCTGGCATTCTACCCATTGTACACCTAACTGCTCCAAAGGTTGTATCAGCACTTGGCATTTTTCAAAGGACTTTCCAACCCTTTTCTCAATCTGTTCCATACATGACACTATGGAGTTTGAAGGAACAGAATGCTATAGCAGAAAATAAATTGGATCTCTTCCTAGCCTCGTAGCTATTATTCTAAAAAGATATCAGGAACTCTGTTCAGACAGATAAGAAAACTGAGGTTCAGAGGGCAGACAGCCAGCACTCTAGCCTCTAGATGCCCGCCTGTTCTCCAGTTTTATTTCCCATGGAGCCCTTGGGGAGAAGACTTGGCCCCTGCCACCACAGAGGCCAGATGAGCCTTTCCTCCAGGCCATCAGTCCCTTCGGCGCCCCTTTGGGGCCAGCTCAGGCCATTCCTTCCAGTCTCACTCTGGGCTGATGCTCAAACAGGCACAGATTTTAGCAGAGACATAATCCACCAAGCAGCTGGGGAAGAAATAAGGACAGAGAGTTCTATCCCCCAGGGCAAACTCTACAGGAGGCCAAACCCTTCATCTGAAAGTGAAAGAGGAGTGGAAGGGAGTGCTGAGCTCAGGCAGAACCTCTTCTTTTTCCCCCAAGTCCTTCTACATCCCTGCTGATGAAGGAAGTGATTTTTGCCATTTCAATTGCATTTAATTCCCAATTCTCACTCCTGCCTACTGTCCTACCACCAAACAGACACTATTTCACGACTTGTGCCATTCTCCATAGGTATAAAAGTGGTCACAGAAGGAAGGGCTGCTCCTCCACAAGGAGTCTGCTTTGGCCCACTGAGAATACCAAAGGAAGGCCTGCTCCCCAAAGGAGAAATATTGTTCATCATGGAGCTCAGGCAGTAGAGAAGGTCCTGAGGGGCACTGACCCTGTGGAAGAGACTCAGAAGGGAAAGGTAGGGCAAGAATCAAGCACAAAGACATTAGTCTTATCTCAACTCTCAAGCAGGTTTCCTAAGCCTCTTTTAATTGACTCCCTAAACCTATTAAGGAGATTGCCCAGAAAACCAACCCATAGGCCTCACAAACATGGAACTACATTGGGTATAAGAACAGCAAAAGGAATAATGAGAAGCGAAGGGACTCAGCTACCAGTAGCGCAGACTAGGAAATCGAGAGACAGGAAGCCAAGTTATAACTGAAACCTAGTTCAGCAACAGATTCTTCCTGATGAGCTGAATGTCATCATCTCAAGGAAGGCAGGACAAAGGTCAGGCCCCACTCCTTCTGGGTCACCCTAACTCTCCAGCCAATCAATATAGCAGTAAGGAGTAACTACACCAGCCATTTTCCCCAGCTCCATTTTCTCCTTTCCCCACATCCCTTCCCCCCCTTTTCCCATCCTCCGTCCCCTAGAAAGCTGCCCGATCATACACTGAAGAACTCTGCACTGTAAATGAGTCCCAGAAAATGTTCATTGGGAGCTTGACCTTGAGATTCTTTAGGTAATACCCTGGGGGTACTGTTGTTCAACTCCTTTAGTCATAGCAAGGGATGCTCCTTAGCCCTCAGATTTCTGGGGAAGGGAGTGCACCAAGTAGCAAGTTCCTTTTCCCTCTTTGACCCAGCAAAGATCCCACCCCAAGGAGGGCATCCAGGGCAGAGTGAAATGGACCTGCTGCTTCCAGCTCTCTCTTTGCAAGAACCAGACCCATCCAACCTAAAACAGATTTCCAGGGCTGGCTCAGGTGTCCCACTCTGGGCTCTAGAGGACAAAGCTCTTGCTGCTGCAAGCTTGTGTAAGTGGCCACTCCCTGTGGGAGAGGAAGGGAGAAATAAGAAGCATTAAGGACAGGAAGCACAAGCTCAGTAACAGGCAGACAGCCATGTTCCTTTCAAAGACCTCCTAAAGGAATGGGCTGCTATCACTGAGGCACACCTGTTTGCCACACCAGCCCAGAAAACTCAGTATTTTTACAGGTAACTAGGGAACAGAAGAGGACCAAACATAGCTCCTGGAATGAGTAGCTCCCTAATAAGAGGGGATGGGCTGCGTAGACCAGGGTTATAAAGAACCATCAAAACTGGTCTCACCCTCTCCAGATGTTCTATTAATTCAGAGTACACTCATAAAAGCTGGAAAGTCACATGTCTGACTATAGGGCCGCCCACTACCTCTTCTTTCCCCACATCCTCATGAGGGTTACAGTTCCTTTTGGCTAGATAATCATAGCCAGGAGGCAGACAGGTTGCTTTTCAAACTCTGGACAGAGTGAAAGAGTCCATTCTAAGACAAGGAATATCTCTTTTCAAAGCAGCCAGAGGACCATGGTTGAAACAGGACTTTAAAAATCAGAGGACAAAAGAATACAGTTATTTATTGAAAAATCACACATCTAAGAAGTTTCAGAGTTGGAGCTGGAAGCTGGTTCTCAGGCCCCCAAGATGGCACTCCATTATAACACCATCCATCTCTAACCAGTTCATAAGGCTAACCCAAGCTGTTCATTGTTCTATTCCAATGTGCTACAAGGACCAAGCTCCCTACAACTTTAGGAGAAGGGATCTAATCCTTACGTGATGAAGTCCAGGAAGCTGGCCAGTGGTTCATAGGCATGATTCCTCATGTGGCGGAACTCTACCACCATCTTCTCCTTGAGTTTGTCGTCAATGACTGACACAGTGAGTGGGGATGCCTCATTTGCCAGGAAGTTCCCATAGTCTGTGCTCTGGAGGTGTAGTTTCAGATCTAGAACCCAAAGGGGTATGGGAAAGAGGAAGAATATGTCAAAAGAAGTAGGATATCTCACTTAAAGACACTAGCCAAATCCCTTTATTGTCTTGTTCCAACCCCAAAACATAGTTCGTGGAGAATAAAATGGTAATATTTGCTAACTTAGGAGTTCATGAAGTCCAAATTTTTCATTTTATAAAGAAATTAGATGATTTTTCCAAAACTACATGAAAGCCAAACTGAAATTAGAATCCAGGTTTTCTGATTCCCAGGGAAGTCCTTGTTATATTGCACTATACAATAGTGGGCCACGAAAACTCAGGCCCACTATTCCCAAAAAACAACCCTCCTAAAGAACTAACAGCACCCTTGACCTTCCTTACCTCTACCCCCAAAATCCTAAAATCTTTATATTTCCCTTTCCTATGCGTCTTAGAGAACACAGGACTAAGATGCCAGAGAGATCTTGCAAACACAAATAAGGAATAGCCAAACAAACTAGACCTAGCACAAGATCGCTCCAGCTGTCCAACAGTTGAAATCCATTGCCCAGTCCTTGAGATTGGACAGGAAAGATCTGGCTTATCTTCTGAATAAGATCTTTTTCTTATAGAACTAGCTCAATTTCAGGTATATATGACCACCCCCCTTTGCAAGCAGCTGAAGGGGAGAAAATGGAATAACCCATAAAGCCCATAGTTACATACACTGTTGCTCACACTTGATCCCCAAATTTCCAGCCCTTGGTCAATAGGAGAGGGTAGAGTATCATAATTGATAAGCCCATCCCAGTCAGAAGCAATGGAAGACAAGTTAAAGAGACAAACAGAACCTTAGAAATAAAGGGAAACCTCACCTCCAGGGCTGACCACACTCATACTACCCAGAATCCCTTTCTGTTAGTCGAAAGCTCATAATCAGAACTTTAGTCTCCTGAGATCAGTTCTCTCCAGTCCTCTACATCATCTCCCCTCAAATTGTACCCTTCCTCCACTCCCCTCACAAGGTTTTAGAATCTGGGGGAAGAAGTCAAATCAGAAGCCTTCATCCCAGTAACAGATACTGATCTGGCCTTCAAATAAAGCTAGTACCAGGATGAGGATGGGAGTTAAATGTGAATCTGTCCTGTTTCTTTTTATCTTTCCCTATAGATAGGTCATCAAGTCTTTTTCTACTTCCCAAAGGTGATACACAAGTCAATCCCTTCCCTTCCTTCTCATGCTTCAAAAGCCTTAAGCAAAATACAACCCTAGAATCTGAAATCCCAAGTACAGAGAAAAAATAAGGTTTTCTTACAAATAAGTTTCTTCCTTCTAATTAAATAAACATTATCAAAACACACACTTTTGTTGTAAAGCATTGGGCTAAACAATATGAAGACCAAAATGAACACAAAACCAAAAATCTAGTTCCTACTCTCAAGGAACTTATTATTTTACCTAGCACCAGGAATTAAGGATTTAAAATAAAACTATCTGAAATTAGTTGATGACAGGCTAGAAATGGTAAAGAGGGTGAAGATGAGAATGAGGACAAAAGAGGAAAACACAACTTCTATTGGTAAAGGAGAACACAACAGGTCATTCAAGCAGATGGAAGAAAGGGATGACAGATCTCAACACAGATCTTATAGGAGCAGTGTGTAATAATAACAATATTAACAGCTAGTACTTATATAGGCCTTTAAGATTTTATAAAGTACTTTTGAAAAGTTTTTCATTTGATCCTCACAATGACTTTGTGCGATAGAAGAAAGGGAAAAGGAATAAAAATGTATGTAGTACCTATTATATGCCAGGACTGGGCAAAGCATTTTACAAATATATTTCATTTGATCTTCATAATTCCTGTTCCCCTAATTCTAAGCCTAACACTATACACTGACCCTATGACTACACAGGGATTTCAGCTATCTGATCACCTGTTAGTAGTTTCTGTTAATTAAAAATAAAGCAACTAATAAATTCTGGACCTGTCTTGATATACCAAGAAATCAAATATTTAATGTACCAGAGGCAAAACTGCCACAGATGGACAGGACAGCTCTTTAGCTCAGGTATTTCTAAGCCCAAGTTTCCTTCTTGGGAGGGACTGGGCCTGGGGCAGAGAACAATGCTGCTACCTTTAGAAAACAGGAGGTTTTATCTATACCTGTCTGGACATCATAACAGATTTATAACAAGGAAAAGCCAGCCTAGGAATCAAGAAAGGTTAATTCCCTTGGCTGATAGCCACAGAATAGAATCTACAAGTTGACAGCATGGTATAGAAGAACGCTGGGCTTAAAGTAAGAGCACTTGTAGCTGAGCATGGCTCTCTCTATGACTTTGGATAAATCATAGAATCCCAGAATTTCAGAGCCAGAAGAGGCCATAGTGGCCATTGAGTCCAACCAAATATTTACAACACACTCAGCAAGTGGTCATTCTTTGCTCGGATGTAGAAGCCTCCACCTCCCCAGTCAGCCCCTTAGATTCTTACAAAGCCCTAATTGTTGGGCAATTTATCAATCTGGAAAGCTGAAAGAAGCAAATAAATGTCTCAATTCTGTCCTTCCCTTCTCTGGGGCTCTTTCTTCTGTGAGATGATCCCTAAATTTCCTTCTAGCTGTAGATTTCCTCTATCCTAGGGCCTAGAGTGCCTTCCCCGTAGGGAGAGCGAGAGCCATGGTGGGTGAGAAGTTTAGATAAGAACACCATGTTCTCTTCTCTAGCATAATTAATCCAAGCCAGTCCAACAGCTGCCAGCCCAAGACTGCCTATTTGTCCATCACATTCATTACGCTGATAAAAATCAACAGTGATAGCTTATCTTTAGGGCTAGGGCTACTTCCTCCACATTCGCCACACCATGGTTAGTAACAGAACAAACTATTCCCAAAGGTCATTGAGTAGTCAGGTAGAATACTGTCACTTCTCAAAAAGAGGGCACAGCTTGGTTCTAAACACAGAGAGAGTAGGAGGGATGGTGGTCTAACCTCTGGATTTGGCTTAGAATCCAAGGCCTGCCACTAAATACCTGTGTGACTATGAACAAGTTAATTTCCCAAGTCTCAATTGTCTTATTAAAAAAAAAAAAAAAAAGATTTAGACCAAATGATTTTGAAGTTTCCTTAATTAATTCAATCTAATTTAATCAAATATTGTTTTGAAGGGATGCTCAAGGATCTTATATTAGCTTGTTATTTCCTAGTCCATCCAATTTTAAGTTCTACCTGGAATTCAAGATCCCTTCCCAAACTAGTCCCCAACTACTCATATGATATTGGTTTCCACTATTTCTTAACAAAGATCTTCTATTCCAATCAGATTAGTCTCTTTACCATTCCACAACCCTAATTCCATTCCTGCCTCTCTGGTAATGCTCATTCATTCTTCCTCACCAATCCAATCTTACCTATTGGAAGACATCTTTACTAAGTACTCCAGACCATAGTATATAGTCTCTCCCCTTCTTGACATCCATGAGCACACCATACACTCTGGGTTGGTTTATATAATATATACATTTCATTGTTCTTTAATTTATTGCTTTCATGTAGCTAAATATTAGCTGGGATTATGTTTTCTCTCATGTCCCACAGCATATAGCACAAAACTAGTCACAATATTCACTCAATGAATATCTGATTTTTTGGGGTGCAGCAGGCAGATCTCTGATCTCTGATTACACTATGAGAACCAGATAGACATAAGGAAAACTTGGTACCATTGAGCTCTTTTCTGAGGGCAGATAGCAGATACTTACTACTTTGACCCTTTGGCAAATAATTTCTAATTTCTGGAATTCAGTTTCCTCATCTGTAAAATGTGAAGGTTGGATAGACTATGATCTCCAGGGACCCTCTTAGCTTGCACATTTCTCTGATGACATGATTCTAAACCTTGACCCAAGATAAGACAATGAGCAACAATGAATACAAATGGTATCCATCTGTAGCTCCTGTACCTTGTTTCCCCAAGGATTTTCGGAGCCTTGGAAGGCACCCCCCACACACACACACACAAACCACACACACCATCTGATTGCAGAAGGTGGAGCTGGCACATAGAGGGAAGGGGATTTGGACACCTTGGGAGTCTGCATCCAGGCAGGATGTTATACAGGGGAAAACCTCTGTAATACAACCTCAATCTTACCAGCAGGCTTGGAAATAGATACTTCCCCTTTTGGAACTTCTATCATCACCCTTAGAATCCTGAGGTAAGGCTAAAATGAAAGAATAATAACAGAACAGTTCCTGGGTCAACACTAAATTCCTAAGTGCAAGTGATATCCAGCTTAAGACTCGGTATATGCATGCAGTAGGTATTTCATAAATGCTTTTGCTGAGTGAAAGTCTGTGCTGGGCTGACATGGAACATTCTGAAGCTTACAGTGCCAAGACTTTCTGGAATAAGGGACAGGGATGAGATCTGCCTCGTGGTTTCTACTTGGAGCAAAGGAAATCCAAAGGGACTTTGCCGAGAATTATTCTAAAAGCCCATGAAGTTTTTGTTACCAGGAAATTAATTTTAAAAAGCCACTGGGGGAGCTGTGGAGGGGCCTTTCCAGACCATTCTCCCTGGCAGGGTCCCATTTATCCCCATGAACTGGAGAGAGGTGACAGCTTCCCAGTCATTGAGGCGACCCAGAGAGGGATCTGGGGGAATGTGACTCTCAGAGCCAGGACCAGCTAATCCCTCTGCATGTTCTAGGGGGTGTCTTTCCCTAGTCCAAGAACAGCTAGACAGAGACCACACAGGGATTCTGAACTAGCTCTGACCCTCTTCTAGAAACCCAGCCACCCAGAGACAAGGCAAGAGAATCACTTCACATCTTCACTTTTGATTGACGCTGTAACCCTTGAGCACAGAGCCTGGGGGAGCCCGAGGGTCCAGTGAGCTCCTGCAGGCTGCATTCTATCCGGATTCAAGTTGCTGCTCCTCAGAGGGACTCCTGCAGAGTTCTGCTCTGCATGAGGAGGGTTATGTGATTGGGCTATAGAGAGAGATCCAAGAGCTCTGGGAGGAGGGGAAGTCTGGAACTCATTGTGGGCTTCGTGGGAGACCTCGCCACACGGTGCTGCTCCCAGGTCCCCTGTCCAGTTCAGGAGCAGCCACAGACCATGTGGAACCTTGAAGGCCACAAGGATGAGCATAGCTTGGTACCTTGGGGCTCCGTTCTGGGTGGTACGATGACAGCATGCTAGGTTGGGCAGATTGCCTCAACATCCCAGTGATAACAGACACTGTTGGCAGAGAGCTTTGGTGACACAAAGCATCTCAAACATGCTTAAGGCTGCAGCAAAGTCAGCAATTCTGCTTTGTGCAAAATCCCAGGGACAACAGTGTCCCCGGCTCACTTTTTCTAATTCATCCATCAACCCTCCCCTCCCCTCTGCTCAACACATTCTAAAATAAGGGGTTGGAGGAAGGAGAAGGGTTAGAGAAAATCACAGAATAACAGATTTAGGCCATAAGGCCACCAAGTTCAATCTTCTTATTTCATAGCTGAGGAAATGAAGGCCCAGAGTCACCTAATTAGTTAACATCTGAAGCGAGAGCTAAAGCCAGCTCAAAATAAGGGAAGACCCTTATTCACACCAGAGGAATCTCTCCTCTCCATGGAAAGTACTTTTTCCACACCATGGACTATTTGAATGCCAATGAAATAGTTTAGCAAAAGTTCTTCCTGTAATCTGGCCCAAATTTTTAACTGCAGTATCAGCCCACATATAAGCAGGGACATAAAAGCACTAGTAGCAACATGCCCTAAACTTTGAGATTTTTGTTTCTCATGGTCCAGATGTATGATTTCATTGGTACAGAAATTCATGATGAAGAAACTGGATGTAAGTGGTCTTCAAGAGCCACCTAGAGAACTCAGAGGTTAAAGTGCCACCATGTCAGGGATAGGACTTGAAGCTGGGCTTTCCAGTCTTCGAAGTTAATTCTCTATTCACTCCAACAACATGCTGCCTCCCTATGAGACTGTTCAGGAAATTAAGTCATATCAACCAAACAATCAAGTATTTAAGTGCTATTATGTGCCAAGCACTAGAGATATAGGGAAAGAGAGCAAAAACAGATCCTGTCCTCAAGGAACTTGCATTCTAATGAGGGAGACAATACATATATAAATACAAACATGTAACATACAACATACAAACACATACAGAGTAGATGGAAGGTAGAGGGGAAGGCATTAGTAGCTAAAGGGATCAGGTAAAAGCTTCTTGAAGGAGGAAGGGTTTATTTAAGCAGAGTCATAGAGGAAGCTGGAGATTCTAGGAAGAAGAGCATTCTGGGCATAGACAAGATGGAGAGTGGTCAGTGCAAAGGCCTGGAGACAGGAGATGCACCACTTTGTGTAGGGAAGAGCAACGAGGCACGTGGGAAGAAGCAATGTGTAAGGACAGACAGTTGAGGAGGGGCCAGATTGTGAAGCACTTTAAATGCCAAAGCGAGGCTATGTTTGATTATGAAAGTAACAGGAAGTCATTGGAGTTCAGAATGGGTCAGATATGTGTGTTAGGTCAAGATGGGACAGAGAGTAACCGTGGTAGAGATTCCAGTCAAAAGACCATTTTCCATAGTCCAGGTGAGAAGTGGTAAGGGACTGAACTCTCCTTATGGCTGATGAGCTTCCCCAAACAGAGAAGAGAGAAAAGGGCCACGGATAAAACTCTGGGTATATCTACAGTCAGCAGACTTGACCTGAAGAACCTGCAAAATATTGACTGAGGAATGGTCCGACCATTCCTCATGCCATAAGATGTGAACCAGGAGAATAGAGTCCACAGGAGGAAAAGATGGGGAATGGTGTCAAATGCTATGAGGGCAAAAAGGAGGAAGATTAAGAAAAGGTATGGCAATTAAGAGATTATAGGTAATGTCAGACCAGTAGTTTGGAACCTTTTTTGTGTCATAGATTCTTTTTTCAGTCTGGAATAACTCAAAGACCCCTTTAAAACTCATAATTGAAGGAAATACAGTTTCAGTTAGAGGTTAGTAAAAATAAAAATGTAAGAGTTTTTTCCCTCACCAAAGTTCAAGAACCTCCTGAAATCTATCCACAAGTCCTCTTAAAATCTACTGCTTTAGACAGAGCAATTTCAAATGAATAATCAGGTGAGAATCCAGATTATGAGTTTAGAAGAGAGTGAAATGAGAAGAAGTGGAGTCCCAAAATACAGACATCTTTTTAAACTTCAGCTGAAAAGAGATGAGAGATACAGAAATATAGCTAGTGGGCTTGGTAGGATCAAGTGAATTTTGTTTGCTTTTCTTTTAAAGGATAGTGTTTGTAGGCAGCGGGGAAGGAACCAGTAAAGGAGGAGAAACTGAAGATTCAAGAGAGAAATAAGTGAGTGGCAATCTTGTGAAAATATGGGCTAAGAAAGGACAAAGGTACCTGGAGAAAGGGAAGTCTTGGGAAGGAGTCTGGCCACTGGAGTTAAAGGGGGGGGAGGGGTGTAATGAGGAATGAAGCCAATGGGATGAGAGATGAGGAGGGGAAAAAAGGGAGCTTATGGCAAATGGTTTGAATGTTTTAGAAGAATAAGATGAGGGGCTTAGCTACAAGAGTCCTAGAGGTAGGTTAGGAAAGGGAAATGGTATGGAAGGTTTAATGAGAAAAGAAGTTTGGAAAGCTACTCTGGTGAGAAGGAAAATAAATCACTTAGGGAGGAGTAAAACTTTCTTGTTTCCTGGAATCCCTTGAGGATCCAGGTAAGATTAGATAGCAGAAAACAGTAGTGAACCTGGTCAGCATGGTTTTATATTTTCCTTCAATCTGATTCAGAAGGATGTGAATGGAAGTAAAGAAAGCACAGAGTAAAAGTTATTCAAGGGGTCTGGCAAGAGGTAATTGGTGACAACAAGAAAACCAGGGATTTGAGAGTAAAGAACAATGAAATGGATCATCAAGGCATTGTGTCATGGACTCCTTTTTCAGCATGAACTACAGACTCCTTTTAAATTCATAACTGAAGGAAATAATATTTCAGTTAAGGGTTAGTAAAAATAAAGAAAGGCCCTAGCCAGAGCTGGGGTGATGATCTGATATAGTACAGGGGAAAGGAGAGGGTAGTGATGATGAGGATGATGGCTTACATATATTATATAGTATATCTGAGGCATGTGATCCTCACAAGAATTATTCCCATTTTACAGATGAGAAAACTGAGGCCATTAGAACTTAAATTTCGAACCCCAGATTACCCAGCTGGTAATTGGTGGATGGCAAATTTGAACACGGGTCTTCCTGACTCCAGGCCCAGTGATCTATGTACTACACCACTGCTCCATCTAGCTGCCTTTAGGGTTGCAGGAAGGAAGGCACAGGGAGAAATGAAAAGAAAAAAGATTATCATCTGATACAGGAATTACATAGTTTCCTGAAGATGGAAGTGGAGTACTTGTGAGTAATGGCAAGATCAAAAATCTGACCATCCCGGTGTGTGACTGTATTAGGGTAAAAGTAGGCCCTGGGAACTAAGTAGAGTGAGGAACAAGCAAGTCATGGTATTTGAAGGGACCTTAATTTTTATATTGACATTCTGTACTATAAGTACAAGGGCTGAGAGAAAGACTATCAATTAGGTACAGAACTCATTCAGAAAGGAGGGAGAAAGGAGTCTTAGGAGTTGGTGTATAATGGCTACCTAGATTGGGTGTTGTTAAGAATAAGGAAAATTAAACTTATTAAAAGTTAAACAGATGCAAGCATATCCTATTTATTATGAAATATTGGTCCCCATTTAGAGGATTTACTTTATGTGTTCTTTTCCTGGTATCAATTACAACTGAATAACAAGATCTCCTATATTCCTTTTCCGGTCTCAAGAGAGAGAAAACATTCATTCTTCAAGTTGGAAATTATTCACTGAGCCCATTACCCCTTCTTTTAGCAAAAGACAACCCAGGGGCAGCTAGGTGGTGCAGTGGATAGAGCACTGGTCCTAAAGTCAGGACATCTGAGTTCAAATCTGGCCTCAGACACTTAACCTTGCTGGCTGTGTGACCCTGGACAAGTCACTTACAATTGTAGCACAATTGCCTAGCAAATAAATAAATAAATAAATGGATAAACAAACAAATAACTAAAAGACAACCCAAATCCCTGTAGCCTTTCTTCAAGAGTTCTCATTTCCTTAAGTAAGCACCCTCAGGCAAGACTTGGGATGGCAGCAAATGCCCTCCAATCCTGATTATCACTCCCCCCACCCCCTCATTTCTTCTCTTCCCAAGCTGATAATAACTATAACTACTAGGGTCTTTCCTGTCACTCCAAGTCTTGGTGAAGTACCCTTACTTAAGGAAACTCAAGACACAAACAGAAATGAAAAGAATGATCTCCCCCCAAAAAAATCCACAAGCAAAGTCTCAAAGATAAATGCAACTCAGAATCAAATGCAATATGAATTTCTAGAAGAGTTAATAAAGGAACTTAAATGTAATTTAAAAAACAAATCCTAAAAATTATTCATCTATATATTTTGAAAATAAAAAGCTTTAACTAAAAAAAAAACAATTGAGAGGAATACTGAAAATAATGGGAAAAGAGGTAAGAGTAGGGAAGAAAGATATGAAAACAAAAATTAATAGCTTGGAAAAAGAAGTACAAAATCTTACTGAAGAAAATAATTCTTTGAAAATTAAAATTGGCCAAATGGAAGCTAACGACTCCATAACACAGTAGGAAATATTTAAAGTCAAAATATAGAAGAAAATGTTAAATATCTCACAAGAAAAACAACTCACCTAGAAAACTGAGGAGTTATTTTAAGAACCAGTGGACTATTAAAAGCTATAACTAAAAAAGAGCCTAGAGGCTGTATAGATCTCTTAAGAATCAGAAAGAAGGCAAAATATAGTGAAAAATCCACCAACCACCTCCAGAAAGAAACTCCAAAATAAAATCTTCCAGAAATATTAAAACCAACATCCAGCACATCAAAGAACAGCTAGTATATGCGTCTAGGAAGAAAAGAATTCACATAACAAGGAGGTACAATCAGGATCACACAAGATTTAGTAGCCAACATTATAAAAGAGGAAAGAGGAAAGAGCTTGGAATATTTTCCAGAAGGCAAAGGGCCAAGAATATGCATTAGAAATGAGTATAATCACATAGGGAGAGAAATAGACTTTAAAGGAAAAGAAAGCTTCCAAACATTCCTGAGAAAAAGACCAGAACTGAATAAAAAATCCAATATACAAATGAAGAAACCAAGAGAAGCATGAAAATATAAACATGAGTGAGAAAATTTTGGGTTTTTTTCCACTTGTTTTTTTAAATAAATATTTTGGGTTTTTCCCTAATTACATGTAAAAACTATTTTAAATTCATTTTGGTTAATAGCAAATTGGTTTTTTTTTTCCATTCTTTTTCTTAATCATATTAGCTAATTTATTTTATTTGTTTAAATTTCTTCAAAACTAATGAAGAAATAAAAACCAAAGATTAGAAGCTATTTTGCCAAGTATATGACAACAGAACTCATAATCTAAATGAAATGGATGAATATTAACAAAAATATAAATTACCTAGATTAAAAGAACAGAAATAGGATACTTAATACTTACTTAGAATATTTTCTATCTTAGAAAAAGAAATTGAACAAAGTGTAAATTAACTCCCTCCTCTGCAAAAAAAAGTCTGGATCAGGTGGATTTACAAGTGAATTCTATGAAATATACAAAAAAAATTAATTCCAATACTAAGTATATTGTTTGAAAAAAGAGGTAAAGAAAGGATTCTATTAAATTACTTTTATAACACAAATATGGTCTTGATACCTTAACTAAGGAGTAAAGCAAAGAAAGAAAACTATAGAACAATTCTTCTAAAAATATTATGCAAAATTTAAAAATAAATATAATTAGCAAGATTACATCAGCAATGCCACAAAGATCATACATTATGACCAGGCTGGATTTAAATCAGGAGCACAGGAAAAGCTGTAAACATAACTGACCATTATAATAACAAAGTCAATAAAAATTGCATAATTATTTCAATAGATATAGAAAAAGCCTTTGACAAAATATAATACTTATTCTTGTTTAAGAAAAACAAAACACCAGAAAGTAAATTCCAGAAATAAACAGAGTTTTCCTTAAAATAATAAGTAGGATTTACCTAAAACCAAGAACATTATCTGTGATGGAAGACAGGAATTTTTCCTGTTTGCAAAATTTGTAACACAAGGCTTTCTATTATATCTATTATAATTCAAAGTTATACTAAAAATGTTAGGTATAACAATGAGATAAAAAAGAAATTAAAGGAATAAGCATAAACAAAGAGGAAACCAAATTATTGTGTTAGTGAATGATAATGGGAATGGTTTCAGTGAATGATTTAATTAGAGAACTCTAGATAATTAACTATAGAAGTCATCAAAATAATTAACTTCAGCAAAATTGTAGAATATTAAAAAAAAAAAAACAGGCATACAAATCATCTACATTTCTGCATATTACTAACAACATCCAGAAGGACGAGATAGAAAGAGAAATTTCATTTAAATAGTTACAGACAATATAAAACACTTGGGAATCTACCTATCAAGACATAAACAGATGTTTAGAATAATTGCACATGGTTAACAATATTGGGATTAGGGAATGGAGGGAAGAGGAGAAAAATTTGGCACACAAGGTTTTGGAAGGGCGAAATGTTGAAAACTATCTTAGCATGTATTTTGAAAATAAAAAACTATTAGCAAAAACATTTTTAAAAGGCATAAACAGGAATTATATGACATAACTACAGAATATTTTTCATAGAAATACAGAACTAAATAAATGAAATATTAATTGCTCACAAGTAATCTGAGACAATATATCATTTTATATCATTTAACTAAATTTATTCAGTGCCATACTAATTAAACTACCAAAGAATTACTTTATAAAGCTAAAAAAAAATTTTTTTTAAAGAAGAGGACTTATTAGTGCCCAATTTCAAAGTACTTCAGATCTGTAATAATGAAAACATTTTGGCACTGGTAAGAAACAGAGAAGTTGTTTAGCGGAAAAAATTAAACACATACAATTTATAGGAACAAATGAGCCAATAATCTAGTATCTGATAAACTGAAAGATCTCAAAGAGGTCATTATTCAATAAAAACGATTGAGAAAACTGGAAAGTAATCTAGCAGAAATAAGGTATAATCTGACATCTCACACTATATACCAAAGTAACTCAAACCATGTACATGACTTAGACATACAAGGTATCATCAAAAGCAAATTAGAGGAAGATGGAAGGAATTATCTGTATATGGATAAGTTCACAACTATTTAAGAGGGAAATTTGCAAGAGCTAAAATGGAATTTTGGCTACATAAAATTAAAGTTACACAAACAAAACCAATGCAGTTAAAATTAGAAGAAAAACAGAAACTGGGGGAGGGGAGGAAGCTGAAGGAAATTTCTCTGATAAAAATCTCATTTCAAAGATGTATAGAGAGCTGAATCCTTATTTACAAAAAAATTCACCAAAAAAATAGTCAATTAATAAATGGCCAAGGCAAGTGAAAAGATAGTTTTCAGAAAAAGAAATTCAAGCTATCAATAGCTATATTAAAAAAAAGCTCTAAATCACTAATAATTACAAATTGTAAATTAAAACAAGTACTTCATATCTATCAGATTGGCTAAGATGATAAAAAAGGAAAATGACCAATGCTTACTGGGGTTATGAGAAAACAGATACTAATGGATTATTAGTAGAGCTGTGAATTACTCCAACTATTCTGGAAAACAATTTGGAACACTGCCCAAAAAGCTATTAAATTGTGCATCTCCTTTAGCCCAACTATACTGATACTAAGTTTATACCTCTAGTGATATAAAAAACCAGGAAATGGACTCCTATGAGTACAACTGGAAACTGAGAATATGAATAAATCAGGGAATGGCTGAACCAGTTATGGTATATAAATGTACTGGAATATTATTGAGCAATAAGAAGCGATGAAGGGGATGATTTCAGAGAAACCTGTAAAGACTTGTATGAACTGATTAATGTAGAGCAAAGTGGCAGAACCAAGAGTAATAACAATATTGTAAAGATAAATCACTTTGAAAAATTTAATAATTTTAATCCACACAATGACCAAGCACAATTCCAAAGGACTAATGATGAAACATGCTATTTACCTACAAGTTGAAAGCTGATAGAATCAAATTACAAATTGAAGCATATTTTCCTCTCTTCTTTCTTTCTTTTTTTCTTTCCTTCCTTCCTTGACATGGCTAATACAAGAGGAATGTATTTTGTGTGACTGTACATATTTGTAATGGATTTGGTTGTTCTTGTCTTCTCAATAGGTAGAAAAATGGAAGGAGAGACAGAATTCAAAATTGAAAATCCACAAACTGAATTTCTTTTTTAAAAGACAACTTTGCTGGTGAAAAGCTCATAATCTAATGGAGGGCAGGGAGAAGGGATAATAAGCACATAACTATGTGCAAACAAGGCAAATACAGGATAAATTGGAAATAATCAACAGAAGGAAGGAACTTGAATTAAGAGAGATTGAGAAAGACTTCCTAAACAATGTGAGATTTTAGATCAGAAGATTTGAACTGCTGTCATTTCATTAGCTGGGTTATTAGGCAAGTAGTTTTATCTTGCTGAGCTTTCCTTTCCTCATGTGTAAATAATAATACTTGCATCACCTATCTCACAAAAGTGTTGTCAAGAAAGTGCTTTGTAAACTGTAAAATAATCCAGGACCAGCCAAGATGAGAAAGAAGGAGGAAGAAGCAGCACAGCCCAGGTCCCCTTACAAGTTCTCCAACAATAATCTAAGAATGCCAAACCTGGTACTGATTTCCCTAGAAAGAAAAACCAAAGGAGGAATTAAAGTAATATGTCTTTCCAGTCTAAGACTGCAAATTCACTGTGTAAACTAATGACCAGGAAAGGAGCTTTAAACAGGGGTGGGCTGTGATTATGGACTCGATGCCCAGAGCTCTGAGCCAGTCCAGCAAGCCAGAGTATGGATTTAGGCTTGAAGTCCTGAAGGCTCAGAGCTAATCAAGGACTTGGTATCTATCCCAGCTGAGCAGGTCTCCCAGAAGGACTTAGTGACCAGACCGCTGATAAAGGGTTCATCCAAGGCAAGTCATAGCCTCGATTTCCCACCCCCAAATAGAAGTGTAGGTCTTCCAGAGACATCAGGATCACAGACAGCCCCCAGAACACCCAGCTAGGTCAGCAATAGGGGGCTGCCAAGAGCAGGAAAGGAACCCCAGATCCAGAACCAGTCTGGATCAGCAGCACTATTTCACCACAGAGTGGATCCTGGACTTAGCCCCGGGATCAAAACAGTATCAGGCAAGAAATAACCTCAGAATAGATCAAGGCTCAGGCCCAGGCTTGTAAAGAGAGGAAGGCAGGCAATAGGGTTGTTCTGAACCTGCTGAGCTTTCCAGTTAGCTGAAAGGGGTTGGAGCCAACAAGTGGTGGCTGGGACCACCCAGGGACATGTCTGCAGCTGTGGTGGCCAGATCCAAACTGAGGCCTGGAACCTGGAAAGCTGAGGAGCATCATGATCTGACCACAACCTTCATCTGACTGCACAGGATATGCACAAAGTTTGCAACTCCTTGGATCAAACTGACCCTTGTGATCCTTGAAGAGCATGGCAATCAATACCCAAAGAACACAGTGGCAGGACATCAAACAAACAAAAAAACCCCCAGGGCCATACAAGGTCACAAGAGGCCTGCCAGAAGTGCATAGAGTCTGGCCCTAACACAAAATACTAATTGGGGAACCAAGAGTAGAAAAATGAGTAAACAAAAAAAGATAAAGAGCTATTATGATGCCAGGAACACCCAAGAAACAAACCAAGAAGAAGAGAAAAGCTCCAAAAATCCTCTAAGAAAAACCTCAAAGCAAAACTTAGCTTGACCACAAGATCAATTATAATTCCTAGAAGAAATGAAAGAAGAATTTTAAAAAAGGAGTTTAAAATTATATTATTAATGAAATGAAAATGACAGAAGATAGAAATTGTAAAAGAAATTAGGGTTTTGGAAAAAATACTTAGAGAATGAACAATTCACATTAGCACAAGACATATAAAAGTATAAAATAATACCTATGTATTATTACCTATGTAAGATTCTTTAAAAATTAGAACAAAATAGAAATTAACAGATTTATAAGCTAACAGAAACACTAAAACAAAATCAAAACAAGAAAAAAAAATACCACTGATCACTGAAAAAACAACTGATCTGGAAAACAAATTGAGAAAAAATAATTTAGGAATCACTAGACGGACTGGATCTGTATTTCAAAGAGATCATAAAAACGGGAAAAGGACCCACATGTACAAAAGTGTTTGTAGCAGCCCTTTTTGTAGTGGCAAGGAACTGGAAACTGAGTGGATGCCCCTCAGTTGGAGAACGGCCAAATAAGTTATGGCACATGAATGTTATGGAATATTATTGTTCTATAAGAAATGATCAGCAGGATGATTTCAGAGAGGTCTGGAGAGACTTAAACTGATGCTAAGTGAAATAAGTAGAATCAAGAGAATATTGTACATAGAAACAAGAAGATTATGTCATGATCAACTGTGATGGACTTGGCTGTTTCCAAAAATGAGGTGATTCAGGGCATTTCCAATAGATTTGTAAATGGAGAGAGCCATCTCCATCCAGAGAGAAGATTATGGGGACTAAATGTGGATCACAACATAGCATTTTCACCTTTTCTTGTTGTTTGCTTGCCTTTTTTCTTTCTCATTTTTCTCTTTGTGATGTGATTTTTCTTGTGCTGCCTGATAAATGTGGAAACATGCTTGGAAGAAATACATGTGTTTAACCTATATTGGATTACTTGTTGTTCAGGGAGAGGGTAGGGAGAAGAAAAGGAGAAAAAATTGGAATACAAGGTTTTGCAAGGGTGAATGTTGGAAACTATTTTTGCATATATTTTGAAAATAAAAAGCTATTATTAAATATAAATAAATAAATAGATTTCCTCATGATCACTGTGGCTGAAACAAAAAAGAATCACTAGGCAAAAGGGAGATCAATGAAAGGAAATGCTCAAATCTGGAACTATGCCTCAAGGGCTATAACAAATATTATGCCTACCCTTTGACCCATCAGTGCCATTACTGGATCTGTATCACAAAGGAGGGAAAAGGACCCATGTGAGCAAAAATATTTGTAGCAGCTCTTTTTATGGAGGCAAAGAACAGGAAAAGGAAAGGAGAATGGCTGATTTTAGAAACGTCTGCAAAGATTTATATGAACTGATGCTGAGTGAAACAAGCAGAACAGGAATACATTGCACACAATGACAGTAAGAACGTGCAATAATCAACAATGAAAGGTTTGGTTCTTCTCAACAGGTCAGTGATCCAAAGCAATTCCAGTGGACTGAAAATATCATCTGCAACCAGAGAAAGAACTAAGAAGACTGAATGTAAATCAACACATGCTATTATCACTGTTTTTTCTTTTTGTTGTTATTTTTTTCCTCTCATGGTTTTTCCTTTATGTTCTGATTTTTCTTTCCCAACATGAATTACAGAGAAATATGTACTTTAAAAAATTAATGTACATGAATAACCAGGAAAAGAAAAAAAGGAAAACAGCTCAGACATATGAGAAAGCACCTTTAGGGGAAAGTGAAGACAGCAAGAATCCATCAATGGCTTCCTAAAAGAAATCCCAAAGTGAAAAGTCTCAGGAATATAACATCTAAAATCCAGAGCTTCCTGTTCAAAGAAAAAAAAAATTACTGCAAAAAGCCAGAAAGTATCAAGGAATAACAGTCAGAAAGACACAAGACTTAAAAGCTACTACTACAAGAGAATGGAGAGCATGAAATACAGCATTGCAAAGGCAATAGATATAAGCTTATGAGCAAGAACTTGGCAAAACTTCATATGATTTTACAAGGAAAATGGTCCTTTACTGAAATATAAGACTCTCAAGCATTCCTGATCAAAAGACTAGGAGTTGAGCTAGGCAGAAAATTGAAAAATACACGGAAGTTTAAAGAAACACAAAAAAAATTAAACACAAGAGTGAGAAATTAGAAAAGACTTTATAAAGATAAAATGTTTGTATTCAAATGGGGAGGGGGAATAATATAAGGGTCTACTGAATATGTCATCAGAGATCACAGAGGGAGTCAAATAAATTAAAGGTAGTGATTTTTGTTATGTTTTGTTCATCTTAAAAGAAGAGGAGGGGGGAAGAAAGGTAAGTGGGGCGGGGGAGAATTCATCTCATATAATCAAGCACAAGTAGAAGTCTATACAAATATGGAAGGATATATGGAGAGAGGTTATCGCAAACCATCTGAAATGGTCAAAGGAGAGTATGTCATATAAAATCCATAAATTTACCCATAAGTTTGATTTATTATTTCTTCACTACCAATAAAGATCTCTTAGGATTTTTCACTACATTTTATTAATGTCAAAATTAAGGTTAGGACTTTCTTGGAGATACAGAAAGTAATAGGACAATAACCAGTGTCCAAACAGTCAGTCAGTGAATATGAATTTATTAAGCATTTACTATGTATCAAGCACCATGTTAATTGCTGATATAAATTAGTTCCTGTTGTCCAAGAGCTCACAATCTAATGAGGGAGATAATATAAAAACAACTATGTTAAAAACACACACACACACACACACACACATGACAGATTAGAAATAAGCAACAGAAGGAAAGAACCATCATTAAAAGGGACCAGAAGTCTCTTATAGAATGTAGGATTTTAGCTGGGATTTGCAGGACACTAGAGAAGCAGAGATATAGAAGGAGAGCATTCAAGGCATGGAGATGATCAGTGAAAATGCTCTGAGTCTACATACAGAATTATTCAAGAACTAAGAAAGTTAGTGTTATTGAAGTGAAGAATATGTATGGGAGGTGTAGAAATTAAGGTGTAAGGAAACTGGAAGAGAGAAGAGGATAGGTTGTTAAAGTGTCTGAATGTTAGAGGATTTTATATTTGATCTTGGAGGTGACAGGGAGTTAGTGAAGTTTACTATTAGGAAGGGGAACTAATGGGAATGTGTGTGATCTGGTCAGACCTGACCTTTAGGAAGACTGATGGGTGAAAAAAATGAGCCAGGAAGGATATCATTTTTAGTGGCTGTGACCTTGATGAAGATCATAGCAAAGGAGAATGAGAAAGAACAGTCAGAAAGGTACAAAGAAAATGAAGACAGAGTTGTGTCACAAAAACCCAGAGATGAAAGAAAAAAAAAAAAAAAGCCCATTATATCTGGCAATTAAAGAAATCAAGGGCAATTTTAGAGAGAGCAGTTTCCATGAATGAATGAGGCTGGAAGCCAGACTGTTGAGAATTAAGAGAGTGAGAAGGAAAGTAAGGGGAGGTGAGATCATAACAAAAGAGATAAGAGATATGGGACACTAACTAGTGGGGATTAAGAGAGCAAATATGGGATTTTTTGTGGATGGAGAAGACATGCTGTTTGCAGGCAGTTAGGAAGCAGCCAGTAAACAAGATTAAAGATTAATAAGAGATAAAGAAAACTGAATGGGCATGACATAGGTGGCAACAGAAACAGACTGGAATAGGGTGATTTATGCAGACAGAGAGATTTATGGTGAGGAGGAGAAGTGAGAGAAGTAAAGGAAGACATCTGGTTGATATGAAATAAGAAAGAGAGAAGAGAGGGCTCTGTGAATGGCCTCAATTTTTTCAGCAAAATATAAGACAAGATTTTCTGCTGAGAAAAAAAGAGGGGGGGGGTACCCATGATATATTTGAGGAAGGGTAAGATAATGAGCTAATTAGGGATTGCTTTGCTATGACAAAGTAGAAGCTATCTAATATGAATCCGTAGTGGATGGGTCTAATTAGTACACTTTCTTGATTTTCTCCAGCTCTTTTCAATAGCACAAGAGTAGGAGTGAAGGCAGAGGATGGTGGGAGTAATGCAGGCTGAGGCTAGTAATGCAGGGCATGATCAGTAAAATGATAGAGGGGGTTAGGAACTGAGTGAAGCGGACTATGTAAGGTTGAACCGTTTTATGAAGGGATTAAGATAGGTAAGGGAGGAAATGTAGCTAGTGCAGGGGTAATGGCCTGGGAAAGAACTGAAGGGGAAAAAGATCGGAAGTGGTCAAGTGGATGAAGAATAGGATATGGAATTGTAAAGAGTTGTATTACAATAGACTGGTCAGAAAAGGGAATTTCAGAGTTCATGTTCATGAAAAGTAATATATCTATGGAGAGTAGCAAGATTAAGAGTATGACCATCTTTGGTGTAGCTGAGGGGGACAGAGGAGTAGGTCATATGAATAAATCAGTTAAGAACTGAGAGGTTCTGTATAAACAATATATATACTGAAGTCCCCTACTATGACAGCAGGAATTGGAGAGAAGAGAAAGACTCTGAGCAGGCACCAAACTCTCTGAAGAAAGAAGGTGTCCTGAAGGTCAGTATAAAGAGTTACCAGAATTCTAATTGAGTGATAGATATGCCCGGAGCAATCCTCAAAGGAGAGAGGTCACTGAGGGGTAGCGGTAGAGAGAATTTGGGAGACCTGGCTTGGTGGAAAGGTGTTTTCTGCCCTTTTTTCAAAAACATAACACTGGTGTTCAGTCAGTCATTAAATATTTCTTAAGTACCTCCCCTGCTCCCAGTAATGTGCCAAAGACTGGAGACAGAAAAGACAAGACAATCCATATTCTCAAGGAGCTCACAGTCTAAACAACTCACAAATAAGCATATACAAACTGGAGCTCAGTGTTGCTACTGGGCTTATATCCCAAAGAGATTTTAAAGAAGGAAAAGGGACCTGTATGTGCAAGAATGTGCGTGGCAGCCCCTCTTTGTAGTGGCCAGAAACTGGAAACTGCGTGGATGCCCATCAATTGGAAAATGGCTGAATAAATTGTGGTATATAATATTATGGGATATTAATGTTCTGTAAGAAATGACCAGCAGGATGATTTCAGAAAGGCCTGGACAGACTTACACGAACTGATGCTGAGTGAAACGAGCAGGACCAGAAGATCATTATATACTTCAACAACAATACTATATAATGATCAATTCTGATGGACCTGGCCATCTCCAGCAATGAGATGAACCAAATCAGTTCCAATAGAGCAGTAATGAACTGAACCAGCTACACCCAGTGAAAGAACTCTGGGAGATGATTATAAACCACTACATAGAATTCCCAATCCCTCTATTTTTGTCCACCTGCATTTTTGATTTTCTTCACAGGCTAACTGTACACTATTTCAAAGTCCCACTCTTTTTATACAGCAAATTAACTGTTTGGACATGTATACATATATTGTATTTAACTTATACTTTGACACATTTAACATGTATTGGTCAACTGGTCAACCTGCCATCTGCGGGAAGGGGTTGGGGGAAGGGGTGAGGGGAAGGAGGGGAAAAGTTGGAGCAAAAGGTTTTGCAATTGTCAATGCTGAAAAAATTACCCATGCATATATCTTGTAAATAAAAAGCTATAATAAAAAAAGAAAACACAGATTAAAAAAATAAAGAAAACATATTCTTAATTCCAAACAAACAAACAAACAAACAAACTGGAGCTTATTAGAAGGCACTGGAATTAAGGGAGAGAAGACAGGAAAGGCCCCCTGGAGAGAACAGGTTTTTACTTGAGCCTTGACAGAAGTGGTAAGATAGAAAGAGTGTCTCATTTTCTCAATGACAACTCATGCAAGGTAGACTTATTTTTCCAGTTTTCTGAAGCTAGGATTTTGTGTTTCATTCCATGTAGTACCCGCACAGTCAGTGTTCTATCTAATACTTTTTGTTTGGATATGGAGGGGATCCAGGCAAGTAACAGAATCCCTAAGTCCTTATGGCCCATCTCCAAAGAAAACAAAGTCCAAATGGGGGAAGCCAACTGCCCGAGATCAAGTAGTTTTAAGCGGAGTAGGGCTTGGAAATGGGATAAACTAAGACAAAACTGGAAAGGGCCTCAAAAGTCTAACCTCAACCCCAAAGCATGGATCTCCTCTACATCCTCCTCCTATTGATGTCTTGCTGGAACCAGTTTATTCTCTCTGCTTTGCTTAGTTGCCTAAAAAATTAATTTAAAAACAACAGAAAATTACACCCAGCACAAATTCCCTCCCCCTAAAAGGATTCTAACAAGAATCACCCCCATTTATAAAAGGTATTAGGGTTATAAAGTATTGGGCATAGATTGCCATGTTTGATCCTCACCATAGCTTTGGCGAGGAACTTTATTTCTACAATTATGACCACCATTTTATACATGTCTAAGGTCATCCAGCCAGACAGCACCAATTCTCCAATTCAGAGCTCCTTCGTGCCCATAACTCCAAGATTCCTTTGATGTTGGCAGCTAGCCTTGGATGGACAGATCACTATGGGAACAGTCTGGTCCCTTATGGGATTTTTAATCTTTATCAGCAATATTTTTTATAATCCCAAGAAATGATTCAGTGACCAGATATGACGGTACACATTAGAAGAAGTGCACAGCTGGATTGGAAACCTGGAATCTGGATGGAAAATTCCTTCAGAAGCAAAGGACACCACTATAGAGAGTGTGACCTGGCTCTGGTTTTGCTGGGACCCACATATACTTAGAAAAATGTTTAGAAGCCCATGACTAAAGAGAAATTCCATGGAACTGGACCAAGGTGTGGGTAGAAAAGTGGCCACTCTGACCTTGAGTGTGATGAAAAGAAGCAAGGTCACAGCTGGAGGGTGTGTCAAAGGTCCAGTGGACCAGAGCTAAAGCAGCCACATCCATGATGTCACCTTTAATGCTTGGGACTTCTCCAAATTCAGTTATGCTGAGAATGCTGCTGTTGTTCTTTACACAAAACCTGCTCACCCTAGATTTGACTACAATGAACTTCCCGTGTACTGGCCCTCTCCAGGCTAGCCCGGGACAGGCTGGAATGAAGGCTCAGAGCCAAATGGCTTCTCAATGCTTCTGGTTTTTTTTTTTTGTTTTTTTTTTTACTGTGACTCAGCGGTCCCATTAAAATTTCTTATGACTTGGTTCTGAAAAGTCAGGTAGAAGGCAGTATGGGAAAAGAATCACAGAATTTCAAAGGGAAAGGGGAAAAGGATACTTAGTCCAACTCAGACTGAATACAAATCTCTTTTAAGCTTCGGCTCCAGTGATAGGGAACTCACCGTTTCCCAAGAGCAGCCCAGAGAGATTTCAATTTCCATGCATTTGGCAACTGGTTTTCCAAAGCAGCAAAAGGTAGTAGTAGCTATTGCCTACTGTTCAGCCCTATTCTATCTTGGGAAGCCACCAGATTCTGGCAAGCTCCCCAAGTTGAAATGTATTCCCCAATTAATATTTCTACAAATCCATATACCCTGAAATGGCCTTGAGCTGTGTGTGCATTCCCAGACCATAGGCAGAACTTGGGAATTACCCCCTTTTAAGGCAGCTGATTCCCAAGGAGGCCTCTAAATATTTAGAAAGAAAAAAACTCAGGTCCAAATCTGAAAGCCAAGGATGTGCCAGAAATGAAGCTGGCAGAGGGAACATACCAGATACTACCTATCTACAATAGCTCCAAATGCCCAGTATGGCTTGGCCACAGTGTACTTGTGGCTGAGGGGCCAGAGCTTGGGGTAGGGAGGACAAGCCTCTGGATCTTTCCAGGATCACTAACTGGGTCCCATAGCTAAGTTAACAAGCCCCTCTAGCCAGTTGGCTGCTGGCTGAGCACAATACAATGTAAGAGAGGACAATGTGTTCCCAAGACTTTCACTTCTGCTTTTTTTTTTCAGAGGTCGCTCAAAAACTCTAGGGGATTCCAGGGGCTTTCAGGAAAAGGGGATTGTTTAGTGGAACCAGATGTGGGGAAGAACAACTCGAGGGGCTTCTCCCAGATTTCCTCAGCTCTCAAGTGCCAGCTCAGGCAATGCTGGCCCCACAACAAATGAAAACTGGAGGTACTGATAAGGAGTGGTATGCCTCACGATAAATCATGACTCAGGTTGGGGTGATGAGAAATAGGGAAGGCTGAGCCCCAGACCTCTCTACTTTGCTCCTAACACAGCCTTGTTTTCTGCAGCCTCACCACTACCACTAGGCAGCCAAAACCTCTGGCTTTAGTCCTTGTTGGGCTTCCCTCTTCTGGGAAGGAAAGGAGAAAGCTGGGAACGTGCCTGGGATTGGCATCCTAGGGCCCCACATTAGCAAGCCTCTTACCGAAACCCAAGTTCTGATCTTGGAGGTCACTTAGGGGCCATCTGGTCCACAACGTGCATACCTGAAGACCCTTTACATCCTGGACAAGTGACCAAGTCACTTTCTGAGTCAGAAGAGACCCCATCAAAGCTTCTGATTCAGTGAGTTGAACTGTAAAAATCACCAAGCATTTAGACATCTGTGCTTCTCAAGTTAGGAGGCTCCCTAGGGGAGGGGAAGGGGCTTGAGGCTCCCTAGAGAATCCAACCTGCACCGAGTCAGCCTGACATGCAAGGCCCAGCAGCTAACCCTTCTGACCTTCTTTCCCATGCTACCCACTCCAGCAAAAGTCTGTGGAGCCTTGTCCAACATTGTCCCGCTGCTCTTGCCTTCACATGGGCACCCTGTGCCTGAAGTGTACTGGCTCTTTGCCTCTACTTTGTCTTCCTTCAAGGCTAGAAAACATGCCTCCTCCTTCTCTGGGAAGCTTCTCAAGAACACCTTCTCACAAAGTCAGGGAGCACTCTGAAATGTTCCTCGAGTCCTTTGCCTGCGTCCCTTCTTTGTCCAATCAAATGTTCAGTAGCGTGCTACCTATTTGTGGATGCATCCTCCCATCCTGTCCACCAGAGTTAGGCTGTGGACTCACTGCATCGTGGTCCAGCTCTGGGGCTTGCTTCACCTAGGGATGGAGCTCCCGGGGGGTGAGCTCCTAATACCAAAGCACACTGGGGCAGGCTTTGCAGCTTCAAGGCGTGGAGAGTTCATGAGCCATTTGGGGCAAAGAGAGGTAGAAGGATTTGTCCAGGGTAACAATCAGTATATATCGGGCACTGGGGCTTGAACCCAAGTCTCCTGAAATCAGAAGTCAGCTCTCTTTCTACCATATCGACTGTCTCTTGCTTTGATTATAATTCAAGATTGCGGAATCATTTTTGCTGTACTGATGAAATGCTCTGGATTTATCTTTCTATCAGCTTCAAGGAAGATGTAGTGTTCTTTGGTGCTGAGATAGGTCTGACTGCCAAATCTAGGATCCCTGGTCAGGGAGTCAAAGCTGAGAAACTCTTGACCTCATGTTCACCTGGTCCCTTTCTCTGCTATCACAACGGGTTCTCCATATAAGTCAGTATAGAATCCCTGATTAAAAGTCCATTATAAGCGCAAGCTTTGTCTTTGCTTACTCCTTCCCTTCCTATAGCTACTCAGTCACCGATTTATCTTTCCTTCAAAATCTCTTTGCTACTCCCCTCTCTACACTCCACAATCTGGTGATTGGTCTCCTGGCTTATCCTTGCACAGGGTACTCCATCTACCAAGTCTGGGCCTTCATGCCCGCTGTCTCCTATGTCTACAACTCTCTCCCTCGTCATCTCCAAAGCCAGTCTTCCTTCAAGTCTCAACGAAAAGCATACCTTTGGCAAGAAGCCTTTTCCAATTCCCTCTTAACGCTAATGACTTTTTCTAAGGTTATGTCTAATTTATCCTATATATATGTTTGCAAATAGTTGTTTGCAAGTTCTGTCTCCTAGTAGGCAACTAGGTGGGGCAGTAGATAGGGTACTAAGGCTGAAGACAGAAAGATGAGTTCAAATGGGGCCTCACAGACATTTACTAGTTGTTAAGACCTAAGGATATTATTCAACTTGTTTGCCTCAGTTTCCTCATCTGTAAAATGGAGATAACAGTAGAAGGGTTGCTGTGAAGATCAAATAAGATATTTATAAAACACTTACCAAAGTGCCTGGACCATAGTAGGTATTATATAAATGCTTGATATTATTATTATAACTAGATTGGGAGCTTCTTGACAGCAAGGACTTTTACTTTTCCTTGTATCCCTAGTACCTGATCCATAGTAGAAACTTAAGAACTTATTTTCTTGACCTGACTATCATTTCTTTTCCATTCTCCCAATACCCACATACCCTAGCCCACCATCACTCCATGTCAGTACAATTTCCACAATCCCTGCACAGGCTTCCAGGCCTCTATTATCCTCCTTCCAAGTACTCTCATGCATGCTGATTTTCTTTAAACATCCTTTTTATTAACCCATTCTCCTACTTAAAAAACTTCTACAGCTACCTACTGATTACAGAATGAAATTGAAACTCCTTGGTTTGGTGCTTAAGATTTATTTTACCTATCCAACAACCAAGACCTATCCAATATCTGATGTGCCAAGATTTCTCAAAGTCTTCTACTCTAGCCAAGTCAGTCTCTTTGCTCTTTGGCCCTCAAATATATGATACTATTCCTGACAACATGTTTATACTTGGGTTATTTCCTTTGCTTCTAATAATTCTTCCCTTTTTCTCAATCTGACCAAAGACCTATCCATTCTTCAAGGCTCAACTTGACCTACGTACTCACAAAAAATGTTTTCCAAACATGCATGCAATTCTGGATACATCTCCATTTATCTATAATTTATATAATACTTATTGGAAATACATAACCGTACTGTCACTAAAAGATTTCATGTGTGTGAATAATGTTCCATCTACAATTTAGATCACCATTTTGAGGCATGGAGTTGACTAGATACCTAATTCTACTCCTCTCAAAAGAAAGGAGAGTGGTCTTTACAAACACCAGGAGAGTGAAAGAGTACTGGAAAGAGAAAAAAGTATTGGATTTGGGATGAGAAGACCTTGGGATGAGGATAAAAGCCTGGTTCTTAAACTTGTTAGTTGTATGATGTAGAGGCCCATAGAGACCAAGTAATTTGCCTAAATTTACTAATCTGTAAAATGAGCAGCTTGCATTAAATGATCTCTAAAGGTCCTTTCTCCTTCAACAGTTTATGATTAAAAAAAAAAAAATTAATCCAAATCTGTCATTTCACTGGGTAGTTTGTGGACAGTGCTCTACCAAACCTGAGAGCAGCTCTCCAACTACTTCAGTCAGAGTTACTTGAGGCACGTAAGAGTTAAATGGCTTGCCCATGGTTATGTGGTTATTAAAGGATAGAAAAGCAGGATTTATCTTCTCCTACTTGGTTCCCAGTCTAGCCTTCTATCTGTTCTGCCATTTTACTTCTCATCATTCTATGATTAATTATTATTATCAGTCTACCCCTGTACCATCCTGCTCTGTAGTTAAGGAAACTGAAAACCCAGCTGAGAGTTCTTTCCTACTTGTCAAATTTGGCATTCAGATGTATCCCTACGGTATGGTAATTTACCCCATATAACCTCTGCCCTCTGATGTGACACCTCCTATGACAGCTTTTGGCACAGAAGCCAGGAGGAAGAGGGTTTCAGAGAGTTATTTGCCTTACTCCATGCCCCATGAGACAGTCCTGGCCCCGTCTTTCTGTCAGGGAATAGGTAAAGAGGAGGGAAGTTGAGAGCTGAACAGCTGCTCAAGCCAGCTGAGAAAATGCCAAAGCAAAGAAGAGGTGGTTGGAGGGGAGCAAAGGGTCAGACAGGGCAGAGCTTAGGGACTGAGCCTCCCTCTCACATGGAGCTTTCTGGGTTTTCTGTCTATAGGACTCTGAACACAGCAGGCCCAACACTTGCTCAGTGGGAAGCCCCAGGATTGGCTGGGGCTGATGAGCCTTTGGAAAAACCTGGAAACAGCCCTTGGCACCTCTGCCTGCACATTACTAGGTTTCATTTGGCACAGAGCAGAGCCAGCACAGCCCTTGTTGGAGAGGACACTGAGTTCTCATTCTTTGGTCACTGCATTGGGCATTTTATTTCACATTATAGGATATATTAAGAGAGGTGAGGAGTATGGAAAATTGGTATAAGCTGCCATGAAAGGGAGCCTCAGGTCAATGCTGGGGGGGATGCTCCGGAGCTCATACAAGGTCTCTGACCCTAAGGGATGGGTCACCTGCAAAGAAGCCAGGTCACATTGACTCCAAATGGCACAAGCCAGTGCCTCGTACTCTGCCGGCAATCAGTGAATGGCCTGCTAATTACACTCAGGTTTCTAACAGGGAAGACCTAGAAGCCAGCTCTTCCAGGAGAGATCCATTATTAGAGCCAAAACCCCTCCCTGAGCCCATTCCTTAAAAGCCCCTTGAAACTTCATCTTCTGCTTCTCCTTTTCCTTCCAACTTCATTCCCCTTTCTCTCCATTTCCATCACATTCCTGCTTTCTCGTTGTTCCAACTCTCTCCAAGAGCCACTACCTCCCTCCCCTGACTTGGAGTTTCTGAACTCTGACCCAAGAGGTTGGGAGGTAACTGAAGTACAGTGGGTAGTAAAAGAGCCATCCCAATTACCACCTGAGCTACAAGGAACACCCAGTCCCAAGGTGTGGGAGCCTGCGCACAAGAATGTGTAGGGAATAAAGGCATCTCCTCCATCCTATGGGGAAATTGCCTGTGTGACAGTCAGAGGGGTGGTGTGAAGGACTGTCTGTGCCAGCAGGGAGGGGCAGAACTGGTTACTACTACACCCAGGGCAAGTTCCAAGAACAGCTCCCTAGGCCCGAGGTGGCACCTATCATCCCCTCCTCACCTATGCCTGAAAGGCACAAACCAAAGGGGGAAATCTGGGCAGGGAGTTCAGAATCTGGCTTCCTTTACTTCCCACTGCTTAGGTCCTTCTTGCTTCTTCCTGAGAGGGGTCTGGCACTGTTGCAGACCAGGACTTCTTCCCAAGTAGTCTGGGGGAAGAGAACCCTGAGGAACACGAGCCCCGGGTTCAAGGCCAGCCCTGCCATCTCTCAAGCCAGAGCAAGGCTGATCACTTCATCTCCAGTCTGAATTTCACTGTGTCTATGAGGGCGTTAAGACGAGAAGAGCCGCAGTCCTTTCCAGCTCTAACTCTGTGACCGAGTGGGAAAGGTCCTAGACACACTAGTGGCAGAGACTCAAGTTCAAGTGCCCATATCCCTGGGTCACTTACATTCTATGAGTTGCAGTTTCCTCATTTGGAACATGGAGGTAATGACAGCATCTCTACAGGACTGGAAGAGGATATGTGTAGATACACACACACACACACACACACACACACACACACACACATACACATATATGCACACGTGTACACATATACTTTACATTCACCCACACATACCTATATGCACCACATACATGCATGCACACACACACTTTGCAGACCTTACAGTCTTATTTCAGTGTCAGGTATGGCATCATTACTGTTGTTAAGAATGGAGGTGGTGGGGCAGCTAGGGGGCATAATGGATAGAGCACATGCTTTGAAGTCAGGAGGACCCGAGTTCAAATCCAGTCTTAGACGCTTAATGCTTCCTAGCCATGTGGACCTGTGCATGTCACTTAACCCCAATTGCCTCAACTAGCTATCTAGCTAAATAAATAAAGTGAGGAGCTTCTCATCACTAAAAGATGCTAAATAAATTAAATAAATAATGGAGGTGCCTAACTGTAAAAAAACAAAACAAAACATGCTTTTAATTTTTAATTACTTTATTCAACTAAAGAGCATTTACCGTTACTCCCTTCTACCACTGAGCAATCCTTGTAACAAATATGCAAAATCAAGCAAAAAAAAAAAAATGTTCCATCCAAAAACATGTCACCTTCTGAATATTGATCCATCACATCTCTGTGGAGATGAAGGGAGTAGCATGCTTCATCCTTGGTCTTGAGAATAAGAATGATCAATGTTTTGTTGTTGCTTTTAAATACTGAGATAACGGGAGGGGAGATCAGGGCAGATACTGATCGAGCCACCCCTAAATTTCGCAACTGGGGAGGATGCAAATTAAAGAGAGAAAGGGGGCAGGAAGAGAACTCTCTCATAGAAGTTTCTGATTTGGAAGCTGTCCCAAAGGAACTCAATAGCCCCTAACTGCCAGCCAGATGGGATCTCTAGCCAAATCACCTCTGAAGAAAATTGTAGCTCTTCAGTCCTAGCCTCTGTGTACAGAGCCCGTCCTACCTGCTATGGACTGGTGGGCAGGAACCACGGAGGCCCGCAAGGGCTCTTCCATACCTATAGGACGTTTAGCCTTAGCTGAAGAGACTGACCATATGTGAAGTAATGACAGGACACACTGGCCAAGAAGCACATTTACATAGGCTCTGGAGCTCCCTGGGAGAGGTCTTGAGCCAGGTTTGTGTTGGGTAACAGCTGGAGCGTTCAGCCAGCTACACAACATTTGGAGCAAGACCCAAGGTGGGGGAAAGTGGGCCCAATATTTTTGGAAGCTTTAAATCTGCTCTTCAGAGTTGGCTTCAGTGGACAAGCTCCTTGGATCACTCACTCACAGTGGGACTGCTCTGATGATCCACTTCTCACTTCTTTCCTTTGGTGGGCAATCACTGGGTCCAGAGGTGGGGATCGTGCCCCAGAGACCAAGTTTCCTAGGATAATACATGGCAACAAGCTGCAGAGACCACGATCAACCACACACCATGCCTGGAAGAAGAGGAACTATCTTTTTGCAGCACAGTCCTTAACAGGAAGGGACATCTGAGTCCTGGGCTCTCTGTATGAAAATCAGTCAGGTAGAAAGGATTACTCTTCAGAACTGCTCCCCACACTTTGCCTCCTAAATTTCCTACCCAAGTTTCTCAGCTCTGTTGACTTCTTTAGGGGATTATCACCTCACAGGAAAAGAGGATGCAGGAGTTAAAAGTTGATGAAAATGCCCTTTTAGGATGATCTAGACCTATTGTTCTAATTCACAGAGAAATAATCCAAGACCGAGAGGGACCATGACTTGCCCTTCCAGGCCTTGATCAAAACTAGGCCCCAAACTCAGGTTCGCTGACTGCTACTGCTACACTTTTTTCACTAAATCATACTGATTTTTGTTTTTAAAAAGGGGTCCTTGCCTCAAAGGACTGCCCTAATAAAGGCAATGGGAAAGGGAATTCATTCCCCAGATGAGCACTGGATTTTGAGTAAAGAATCTGGGTTCATTAAAATCTAGACTCGGTTGTTCAGTACATTTAGGGTGATTTTGGGCAAGTAATTTAATTTCACTGGGCCTCAGTTTCTTTGTTTGCAAAAAGACACATCACCTCCAAAGTCCCTCCCACATCTAAGTTGCATTTACAATGAAAAACACGCACAGAGTCACATCTTGAGTGCCTGCATTCAGTAAACAGGGACAGTGTGGGGCAAAGGATCAGGGTGAAAAGAGACATTAAGCAAAGTCCTTTCCTCACAGAGGACCCTCTGGCTGAGGCAGTTATGTTTTTAAATACTTATGTGTCCCAAAATGCCGAACGGAGTCTGAGTTCAAGGGAAAGGGGTTGGAGGGAAGAGGTTATAAGCATTTATATAGTGCCTACTGTGTGCCAGGCCCGGGATACTTTTACTCTTATGATCTTATTTGATTCTCAGAGCAGCCCTGTGAAGTGAGTGCTATTATTATTCCCACCTTACAGCTAAGGAAACAGGCAAACAGAGGTTGAGTGACTTGCCCACGACTACAGAACTCACACGTATCTGAGGCTGGCTTTGAACTCCAGGTTCAATAAGGCAGGGCTGAAACCTGGACTTTGCTTGTCCTGTCCTGCAGCTCCCCGGGAGGGCACCCCCACTGGAGGAGAAGCCCTGCCCTTTGGGGCTGGGACAGAGGGCTGGCAGAGTGCCCCATTCATGACCTCTCTGTTCCAGAGGACATGCCCTTAAGAGCAGTTCCCCAGCACCTGGCTGGCCCTCTTCCACACCAGCTCTCTTCCGACTCCTCTCTGCCCAGGGGTGGACTAGGTGAAGCAGGAATGGCCACACGCCACCCACCATGCCCTCCTAGATGTAGTGATGGGCTCCAGGCCTAGGGCTGGAGTCTCAGAGGCCTCTGTCCAACCCCCTCTTTTGTCAGTGAAGAAATTATGGCCTGGGGAGGCCAAGTGACTTGCCTACAGTGACACAGGGAGGGAGCCCCCGAGGCAGCATCTGAATCCAAGTCCTCCAACTCCAGAGCCAGCTCCCTCTCTCTACCATACCGCCCAGGTTCAAATCCCAGCAAAGGTGCCTACCTGCATGCCTTTGGGCTCATTATTGCCCCTTCGGGGCCGCAATTTGTTCTCTGTAAAGTGAACAGGTCAGACTGAAGGGCATAAGGTCAAAGCCTGGTGACCCTAACTGGCTCAAGGGTCAGAGGCCAAGGAGCCATGACAGCACAAAGTGCTCGAGGAAAGAGCTCCCGGCTGCCTGGAGCCGAGGCAGGTGTTTAGGGGAGATGGGAGAAAGCTGGGTGCCAGGCCCCGGGCTCCTGAGGCTTTCCCGGGCACCCGGCACTGCCCAATCTTAAAGTGAAGCAGCAGAAGTGATGGGGCCCACATAAAGGCCCGGGCAGAAGGCAAGAGTTCTGGGGCCCGCAGAGAGTGGGGAGGGGAGGGGAGATCCGAGGGGCGCAGGCAGACTGCTGGCACAGCTCCCTCGGGGAGGGGGAGCGGAGAAGTTGCAGCGAGAATGGCCCTTTGGAATTGCTGAGCTCTAACAGCTGCTGCGAGCCTGGCCAGCTCCTCAGTGTTCCAGGCCAGCCCCTCACTCCAAAGCCTCTACTGCTCTCCAAAGAGCTAAGCCATCTCAGAAATCCCAGGCGACCAGCAGGAGCCCCCGACCTGCCGCTTCCCATCTGCCAGGACACAGCAGAACACCGGGGTTCTGACTGTACAAAGAACACTCTGGAAATCGAGGTCTGGGACCCCGGTCAGAGGAACGCGGGCCAAGTCTCTCTCCCCACTCCTGGCCTCCCAACTCCGGGTCTGTGAGGGGAGCTGAGGTCATGCAGGGTGCTCCTGGACTGGAGGCTGGGACTTCGCAGGCTGAGCCAGCAGCAGGAAAGCCTCACCAAGAGGAGCCAGGCTCCTCAGGGCCCCACGTGGGCCTTCTGCAGGGCCCTGGGCGGCAGAAGCAGAACATCAGAAGGCACCTACTGCGTGCTGGGCACTGCGCCCTCATTTGATTCTGGAGGAGAGCCGGGGCCTTCAACAAGCCAACCTGTTCCCAGGGAGTTCTAGCAGTTTCCCCTCCTAGTGCCATCCTTGGGGTGGATGGGGACAAGGGGCTAACACACCAATGGGAGAGAGAAAGGCCCTGGGGCAGGGAGGAGAGTGTGGGTTCAACTTCTGCCTCCGACATCTCCTGTGGGACCCTGGGCAAGTCACCTCACACGGAGCAGTGGCAGGTCCTTACCTGTGACCCCTAAGACTCCTGCCATTCTCAATCTACGACCCTATGTAAGGTGGGGAGTTAAAGAGCCCAAAGTAACACAGGGGTCTTGGGGGGCAAGAACCGTCTCCTGGAGCCCTGGCAGGGCCTCTTCCACAGTAGAGGCTTGTCCCTAGGATTCATGATTCTTCCCTGTCATGGCCTTCCCACCCTGGACGGTGCAGAATGGGAAGGGCCCAGGGAAAGCAGGTGGCAAACCTTTGAGTCCCTGTCTCTCAGTCTGCAGGGAGAGTTGGTGGCCCCGCGCCCAGACAGGGTGAGGGCTGAGGCTGGGCCATGTCTTCACATGGTGGATCCCGGCTCTTCCCCGCCTGTGCCATCGAGGCCGGCCCTCAGGGCAGCGACAATGCTGACAAAGTGGCAGAAAGCTCCCCTCACGGCCCTGGTGCCCTTTCTGGGGAAAGGTAACACGCACCTCAAAAACTAGGCACATGGAGCATGAAAAGTGACGTCACCCAACCTTGGAGTGGAAAGGGCTTTGGAAGCTCTCAGTGGAATTTCGGGTCCATGGTCACCCTATTTCTCAGACTTCTACCATTGGGACCCTTCCACCTTTTAAGTCAAATGACCCCCCCGTGGGTAGCTCTCTCGTGCCTGAGCTTGCTCCCTGAGGTCCACCCTTAAGTCTACCTCCTGCAGCCCCTTCCAGGTTAAGGGGAACAACTCCAAACCGTCTACCCCTGATCATCCTTCACTACCTGAAGACCATGATCACATCCATTCCTAAGTCTTTTCTTCTTCAGGATAACCATCCCAAAGTCCTGCCAGCAATATTCATGGGACCCAGTTAGCAATCCACTTGCTCTCTTGTCCGCAGAAGGACATTTGTTGGTCAATATTCTTTCTCCACTGATTACGATCCTCCAGGCAGAGGCTCAAAACCAGCTCTTCCCTGGCTGTGGACTTTCTGAGCTGTATGCTCTCAGTTCACCAAAGTTCTTATATCATTTTTTTTTTCCTTTGTTATCACTTGCATTTCCAGATATATCTACCTATCCCCAATAGATACTTTGCAAACCACCCTTTGTTTAAAAAAATTTTTTTAAGAAAGAAAAGCACAATCCAGCAAAACCAAAACATTGACAATCTGATAGAATATAAAATATTCCATATGCACTGTTCCCATCATCTGTAATGAAGGGAGGCACATTTTCTTAATACACTCAAATTTTCATATGAACATGGCTAGGACATAAAGAAATGAGATTATACCTTTTCTCGTAAATTTTATTTTTTTTCATGCAAATGTAAAATTTCACATGTATCTCTAATAAATTTCAAATTAATAGATTCAATCCACCTTCTAGTCTGTCTGGATTTTTTTTAATTTAAAGGGTGAAAAAAGCTTTGTTGTTTCTTTAAATCTTTATTTCTGAATATATCCTACCTCTCCCCCATCCAATGAACCATCTAACTTTCAACATCTTTTTGAATACTGATTCCATCATCCATAATGTTGACTCTTGAGTAGAACAAGGTCTGCAAGCTGAACCGCTAATGTTCTAGCCTCCTACCTGGCATATCTCTGTGAAGGTGACCTATCCAGGCCAAGTAAAACCAACCTTTGGTGGCGAGAACTGGAAACAATGAGCTAAAGGTGCACTTCTACACCACAAGGTCACTATTCCTAAGGGTATAACTCCAAGAGCCATTCAATGGGCATATCACCTCTGGTCAGATCTGAAGGAGCAATCCACCAAAGAACCCTCCAATTGATTTTCAATTTTTCCCCCTTACTCCAATCCCTTCACTGCCACTCTCCTGGGCCTGGAGTCAAAATAACTGGGTCCAATTATGTTCTCAAATACTTCCTAGCTGTGTGATTCTGGACAAGTCTCTTAACCACTGCCTGCCTCAGTTTCCTTAGCTGTAAAATGGGGATAACAGAATCAAATGAGATATTTGTGAAATGCTTTAGCACAATAACCCACATAAAGTAAATGCTTAATAAATCTCCCCCATCACTTCTTCCTACTCTCTAAGCCTACTCTCAGCCCTAGATTTTGAGGTTATCTCCCAAAATCATTAAATTCAGCCAAGCAGCCCTCTTTGTAGTGGCCAGAAACTGGAAACTGAGTGGATGCCCATTAACTGGAGAATGGCTGAATAAATTGTGGTATATGAATGTTGTGGAATATTATTTTTCTGTAAGAAATGACCAGAAGGATGATTTCAGAAAGGCCTGGAAAGATTTACATGAACTAATGCTGAGTGAAATGAGCAGGACCAGAAGATCATTGTATACTTCAACAACAATACTATATGATGATCAATTCTGATGGACATGACCCTCTTCAATAATGAGATGAACCAAATCAGTTCTAATAGAGCAGTAATGAATTGAACCAGCTACACCCAGCGAAAAAACTCTGGGAGATGACTAAGAATCATTACATAGAATTCCCAATCCTTCTATTTTTGTCCACCTGCATTTTTGATTTCCTTCACAGGTTAATAATACACTATTTCAAAGTCTGATTCTTTTTGTACAGCAAAATAACTGTTAGGACATGTATACTAATAATGTATTTAATTTATACTTTAACATATTTAACATGTATTGGTCAACCTGCTATCGGGCGGAGGGGATGGGGGGAACGAGGGGAAAAATTGGAACAAAAAGTTTGGCAATTGTCAATTCTGTAAAATTACCTATGCATATAACTTGTAAATAAAAATATATAAAAAAAAAAGAAAGAAAGAAAGAAAGAAAAAAAGAAAAAAAATTCAGCCAAGCATTTTCTTGTTTTTTTCACAGTGTATTCTGTCTGATGAACACCAACTATAGTCTCCCTTCAGAATCCTTTGCATCTACATCAAGGAGGTTCATCAAAAAAGAGAAATTAAATAAGGGACAGAGTCAAAAAAATTCCTGCTCTATAGAGAACATGTTGCTCAGGGCACTGAGAGGGCCTCCTCATAACTGGCAGTAATGCCAAAACCTTGCCTGGCTGGGAAATGGGCATCACTAATCCCCTGTGGCACTCCTCTTTGGTCATGGGCTCCTTCTGGAGGAAGGCCATTGGGTCCCATCAAACTCTGGGAAACAGTGATCGTAGGCAAGGACCCAGATCAGATCCCCACTCTCATGAGCCCCTGAGGAACAAGAGCAAGGCAAAAGGGAAAAACTCTAGGTGTTGCTCACTCTCAGGCCCCATCTCTGAGACAAGTTCCTCCTCTTCTCTTCATTCCCTCCGGGCACCTAAGTCCCTAGCTGAAGCTGCTCTCCTTGGCCACCCTGTAATTCCTGTAAATGTGAGAACATATGGATCTGACCTACTTCCACATGGAGGCGGTCCCACATAGCCCTGCTTTATGGTTTTATGTCAGGCCTCCAAGGTTATTCCACAAACAATCTAGGAGTTTATAGCTAAGCAAACACTACTGAGTTTGCCCAGTTATCTCCCCCTGAAGCTACAAAGGTGTCAGCAGTAATAAGGTGGAGGGACAGAAGCAAAGGCAGTTCCTTCTGAGGTTCTCCAGGGCTAACAACAAAAGGAAAAGGGACCCAGCTTTGCTGGGAGGACTGCAAGATCCAAGGGCGGAAGAGAATAGATCAATCTCACAAATAAGCATGTGTTAGGTTCAGAGCATTGTGTCAGGCACTAACTAAGGAAGAGAAATGATTTCAAGAAGGCATCAGCTAGTTTCCCTCATGGAGTTTACAGTCCCATTGGGTATGAAGAATGGCAAAACAGAGACCTGTACCTGAAGATCTCTAAAATCCTTTCTAGGATTTAAGAAAGGCAAAACCAAAGTGCTTTATGAGGTCCCAGGGGGAGTGGAAGGCTTTCCCAGATGCTAGGAGCAGGCATGGTTTCCTTGAGGAGATGTTTGAGTTCACAAGGAACTCCACACATGAGGGAAGACCTTTTGGGCAAATCAAACAGTAAAAGCAAAGGCACAGAGACCCAACACCCAATCGGGGAAAAGAACAATCCAGTTTGGCTAGGATGGATAGCATGTGCAAGACAGAAGAATAAGGAAAGGTATTTGTCTTAGGGCGGGGTTAAGGTCCCCAGAATGTGGAGAGCCTCAAACGTCCATCTAAAACATTTATACAGATGGCAATACTGAGTCACTGATGATTTCTGAGTATGATAGTGATGGAATCACATCTACCCTTATGGAAAATAGTTTGGGAAAGGGAGAAGGATGGATTAGAAAGGAGAAAGAACAGAGACAGAAAATTTTACCTTCTAATCTAAAAAAGGAGCCCATTACTCTCTGTCACAAAGCAGCAGATCTCAGGAAGTGAAGAACAGGCAGGGATAAGATGGAAACATGGACCCTTCAACTAGAAAAGGTTGGCCTTGGAGCAAGAGGCAGGCTGGGCACATTGACCTCTCTTCCACCCTTATGGAACTCCCACTGCTGCCTCCCCTATGACCAAAGAAAAGAAGGGGTGCGCAGGGGAGGGCCCAAACAAGCTGGTGGGAGTTAGGAGGAGCGAGTCGGGTGGGAGACCTCAGCTCCTCCACGGCTAGAACGGCCCACTGAGGAAGAGGAGGAAGGGGGAAAATCCCAGAGAAAGCTCTGGCTCCAGCTCTCTCTCCAAGGACCTCTAGTGGCCAGAGGAAGGAGAAGTCAGGAAGGAAGAGGAAAGCTAAGGGATGGTCCTTCTCTGCCATCTGGTGTTGGAAGGGAGAATACCGCGGATCCCTGTGGTCTGGGAGCCGGCTAAAAGCCTCCTGGTCAAGAGTCTGACCTAAGACACCTGGAGCACAAAGACAGAGTGGGAAGAAAATCTGGAGACAGAGTTTACAGGTGTGGAAGCTCGATAGAAAGGAGCACGAGCTCACGCAGGCGATCACAACTCTCCTCGAGGCTTGAGGATAAGTATGTCATTAAATATCCGGAGGTTCTGCGGACAAACTAACAAGGCCCTGCCTTTGAGGGGCACCCCCCCCTTCCCACAATCAGTGCCCATCTCATCGCCCTGCTGGTCATGGCAGGGCCGGGGGCTTCTCGGGCACCAGGTAAGGATTCTTCCTGAGTCAGATAAGAAGTGGAGGCGAGCTCTGTCCGAGAGTTTTACAAGGAAGGAAGGAATGGGGAGGTAAAAAAGGAATAAACTCCTCTACAAAGGAGGAAAGGAGGGTGATGGGGGCAAACTTAGCATCCCTCATAAGGGAGTACTGGAGAAAAAGGGACAAACATGGAGGAAAAAGCGGGGGGGGGGGGGTAGCCAGCAGATGAACATTATTCAGGCAGAGCAGACAAAAGAGGCACTACGCACACATACACGCGCACACATTTGGTGTAGAAGTATATTCAACTCAACAGAAATATTTTTCTTTTGAAGGAGAAGGGAAGATTAAGGGGGAGGAAAATAGCATAGAGGAACAGTCATCAACAACAACAATAAAAAAAAAAAAACTACACTTCAGGACGGATCTTAAAGTGGGAGGATTTTAAAAGGAAATAAAAAGAAGAAAATAACTGGAAACTAAGAGGATGTCTCTCCCCTGAGAAAGGGCAGGGATCACCCTTGCTTTGTTTTCCCCTTGGTGGGGGCCAGAGAAAGTTAGCTAGCTAGAGGAACCAAAGCTCACCTTTAGGACTAATGCCAGTACTTTGAACTCACAATGTCCCAAACTGAGCTCATGCTGTCTTGTGAGCCTGCTGCTCCTCCTGATTTCACTACAAAAACACCATTTACTCTGTCTCTCATATTCATCAACTTGGTTTTATTCTTTGGAAACTGCTATGGTATAATGAAAAGAACACTAGATTTAGGAGTCAGAAGATCTTTATTTACATTCCACTTCTGTCTGAGATTTTATCTACTCTATAATCTTAGAACTCTTGTTCTCTCTGTGCCTCAGTTTTCTCACCTATAAAATAAGTTGATCTGATTTCAAAGATCCCTCTCAGTTCTAAATACTATGACCTATGTACTTGACTCTATACAAATTGACTCTAATTTTTCTGCCCTCAGAAGTTTGAGGATGACCATCTTCTCTCACATCATCAACTCAACTGTCAACTTGTACAAGCCCTATCTCTCCAGTGCTGGACTTTTTACCTGCACTTAGCCAATGCTTACGGGCATTCTTCACCTGGATATCTTAAGCCTTTCCTAATCCCTGCTACAACCTCAAATGGCATTATTCAATCAGGGCCTATTTTGGTTTTGCCTTTCTGTGCCTTACTGTGTGAGTGTAACTCACGATTTTTAATTACCATTCTTCCTGTCATTCAGATTTAGTCGCCTCTGGATATAGGGAGAGAAGAAGAATATGACAGAGCTGGTCATAGGAATGGGGCAGCCAGAGAAGATGTCTGGGGATGGGTGTGATAAAGATCAACCATCAATCAACTAGCATTGGTTATAGGCAATCTTACTGTGTTTCTGGCACTGTATATTGGGAAGGGGAGGGACAAAGAAAAAGGAGATAGCATGTATATAAATTTAATTCATACATCTAAGATAAATACAAAATAAATACAAGATAAATACAAAATTATAAGGATTAACCATCTATCAACTAGCATTGGTTATGGGCAATCTTACTATGTGTGAACGGAAGGGACAAAAGAAAAAAGCAAAAAACATTCTTGCCTTCAAGAAACTTGCATTTGAATGAGGGAGATAGCATGTTTACAAATTTAATTCAAGAATCTAAGATAAACACAAAACAGAGTAAATACAATAAAGATAAACCTCAGAGGGAAAGACACCAGCAGCTTCAGTCCTCAAATGTTATTTTGAAAAGGATTCTAAGGGGCAGCAGAGGTGTGAGAGTGTCTTTCAGATCCAGAGGGTGAGCACAATGTGTGGATGCAAAAAATAAAGCACCTTGCTTGTGTAATGAAATGGAGTACGGTTGAGCCACAGAATGAATAAAAGGGAGTAAAATGACTTGAAGGATGAGAAGTGCATAGAAATTGAAGAGTTTTAAAGACCAGAAACTTCTATTTGATCCTAAAGATAAAAGGGAGTTCCTGGGGTTTATCCAGTAGGGCAGTGACAAGGTCATACCTGCACTTTAGGAAAATCACCTTGGCAGCTGTGCAGAGGATGGATTAAAGGGGAGGAGAAACCCAAGACAGGCAGACCCACTAGAAGACTACACTCATAGTCTAAGTTAAAGCTCCAAAGGCCTGCACTAGAGTGGTAGGTCTCTGGGACACTGTATATCTGCTGTCCTGCCTGGTTTTCACTCCATCCTTTCTAAATGTACGGACATGTTGCTAATGTGAGCCTTCCTTCAGCCTCCTCTCCCCTTCTGCCCAGCTCTTTCTGATGCTATCCTTTACAGAGGGCAGAGCCTGGACTCTCAGGTCACACCACTTTGCATCTGCTGCCCTCCCTGGATTCCACTCCATAGACCCAGATGACCCCTCCCTGGGTATCTTCCTGGTGTCCCATGTCTCTCCCAACTTCCTGTCCCACTTTCCTGTCTCATTTTGTATGCTGTCATTCCCTCAAACTATAAGGTCCTTGAGGGCAGGAACTATTTTTTCTTTTTATCACATCCCTAGCACTTAGCACATGTTTTATTGGATTGAATTGGTCATAGCATCAAACAGAGAATTCCCCGTCTCTTTCAGAAAGAGTCCAGCAGGGGGAACCAAGTTCCAACCAGGATTTCCTACCAAAGCAGAAATGGTGGACGTTATTGGTCAGGAAGAAAAGTGGATAGCCCAAGCTTCATGATCAGTAAACCAGTAAATCAGTGACCAAGCAAAGACTAGCAAGCACAGAGTCTCCTGATGTTAGATAATTTTCACTGAATTAGAAACACAATTCAAAAATATTGCTACATTTGGTATATTATTTTTAAGGAGAACTGTGTGAGAGTTTAGAAAGATTGATGTCCAATTTTTAAAAGGGGGAAAGTCTCAGTTTGAAAATGTGTCAATTTATGATGCATTGTTGGTGGAGTTGTGAACGAATCCAACCATTTTGGAGAGTAGTTTGGAACTATGCTCAAAAAGTTATAAAACTGTGCATACCCTTTGATCCAGCAGTGTTACTACTGGGATTATATCCCAAAGAGATTATAAAGAAGGGAAAGGGACCTGTATGTGCACGAATGTTTGTGGCAGCCCTTTTTGTAGTGGCTAGAAACTGGAAACTGAATGGATGTCCATCAGTTGGAGAATGGCTGAATAAATTGTGGTATATGAAAATTATGGAATATTACTGTTCTGTAAGAAATGACCAACAGGATGATTTCAGAAAGGCCTGGAGAGACTTACACGAACTGATGCTGAGTGAAATGAGCAGGACCAGGAGATCATTATATACTTCAACAACAATACTAGATGATGACCAGTTCTGATGGATCAGGCCATCCTCAGCAACGAGATCAACCAAATCATTTCTAATGGAGCAGTAATGAACTGAACTAGCTATGCCCAGAAAAAGAACTCTGGGAGATGACTAAAAACCATTACATTAAATTCCCAATCCCTATATTTATGCACACCTGCATTTTTGATTTCCTTCACAAGCTAATTGTACAATAATTCAGAGTCTGGATTCTTTTTGTACAGCAAAATAATGTTTTGGTCATGTATACTTATTGTGTATCTAAGTTATATTTTAATATATTTAACATCTACTGGTCATCCTGCCATCTAGGGGAGGGGGTGGGGGGTGAGGGTAAGAGGTGAAAAATTGGAACAAGAGGTTGGGCAATTGTTAATCCTGTAAAGTTACCCATGTATATATCCTGTAAATAAAAGGCTATTAAATAAAAATAAAAAAAAAATTAAAAAAATAAAAAAAAGAAAATGTGTCAATTTAGAAAGTCTTGACTGGAAATAAATCAATTTGGCCTTCAGCTTCCTCATCTACAAGATAAAGAGGTGGACTCAGAGATCAATCTCTCAGAGCTCTTTTAACTATCCAACAATTCATGGATTTATGAATTCACTCCTGAAGGTTCTGGAGGAACAAGGTTTGAAAGTACATAAAATGGGTTGGTGTAATTAAAAGAATACTGAATTTGGAGTCAGAGGGGCCAAGTATTATTTATGCAAGTGACTTAATTTTTCTGGGACTCAGTTTCATTATCTGTAAAATGTGGAAAAGCTCTTTCCTCTACCAGCTCTTAACCTTATGATCCTATAATTTTCTGTTTTCATCAGTAAATTATAGGGCTCTGGTACAACATCAGAAACCAGGCCAAAGGAAAGAAGGCAAAAAAGACTGAATAGAGAAAGTTTATGTTCATAACAATCAGTGCCCATTCCAACACTGGATCCCTATTATAAACATTGTGAAACAGGAGTTCTGTAACCAAAGTAGAATGTGGATTGTTGCTGACATTACTATAAACAACTTAGCGATACAAATCTGTAAAATAGAAACTGGAACAAGATGTAATCAACTGAGGAGATGGAAATGCTAACAATGTGAAAGACAGGAAAATAAATCAAGAAACAGGATGGGATGAGCTCTAATATGGAAACAGGGAGTTAACCAAAGGGGTCTCTGGACCAAAAGCAACAAGCAAGGCATGTTCTCTGCCACCTTGGTGACAGTAACATAAACTTCATGGGTAGAGGCAGCAAAGTAGAGAGGAGAGATTTCAACCATGAGTCAAAAGACAAGTATTCCAGTTCTAGTTTGGATACTCATTACCTGCTGAATCTCAACTAAGTCAGTTTTCTCTGAGTCTCAACGTCCCTATCCATAAATTAGAAGAATAGGACTAGAAAACCTCTCTAATTCCAGCTAATTCTGAGCTTAAAATTGAAAAAGCATGTAGCAAGGCAGAAAGATTATGATCTGGAGAAGAAAAAGCCCTCAGGCCTTCACTGAGATCCTGCCAATATTTATCAGTGCTCAGTGTTTTGTTTTACAGCTACTGTACACTGATTTGGTATATGGAATAGACCAAGAATAAATCTTTGCTGTTTCATAAACTCTACTGGCATTTCCTTTTACCTCCACACCACTAAGATCCTGTCCCTTTTGGGCCTGCACTCTGACTACTACCCTTCATATGTGTGGAATAGGCCTCCCTTGAAAGATTTCCCTGATCTTTTCTTTCAAATCCTTTTCTTTCTTTGAGGTCCAAATTAAAGACTATCTCCCTGAAGTTATCCCTGATCCCGTGTGCTGAGGGTCCTGCCCCTTCCCCATATATTACATGCTTTGGACAAGACCGAAAGACCACCAATTTTCTGAGGACAGAGACTGCCTTCTCTTTGTTGCTGTTTCACTAGCATCTTGTACATACGAGGAAGCGTTTAATAAACTAGAAATAATATCTCCAATATGTGCCTTTATTGGTCATTGGACAAAGATTCCACATTTAGCATACTCACTAACTGAAGTTTTACTGACAATTGTAAAAGAAACTCTTTGAGTCTGAACCTTCTGCTCCCTTTCCTGCCATCGTCACTGTAACAGGAGAATGGGGCCAGAGGGCTGAAAGCCATGTTTAAATTTTGTTTCATGAATTGCTTAATTCCCCCCTCCAACTTCATCAATAGGTGGGCCATTATATAGCACCTACTATGGAACAGGCATTATGCTGAGTAGTTCACAAATATCTCATTTGATCCTCACAACCTTGTGAAGTAGGTACTATGATTACCCCCAATTTACAGCTGAGGAAATTGAGGCAAACAGCTGGTAAAATGTCTGAAGCCAGAACTGAACTCAGGTCTTCTTGACCCCATGTCCAGCACTCAATCCACTGTGCCAGCAGCTGCCTCTACTAGTGATGTGCCAGCCCCAAATTAGGTTGGTTAGTTCTTAGAAAACAGACTGCCAGTACTGGAGTCAGACATCAAAGTTTTCCAGCAGGTAGGACAGCCAAGTTTGTGTTCTCCTGGCAAAGCTTTTGAGAACCAGGAGTCACGACCAAAGCCAGAGAGGCATCTCAGTGGGAGTTCACAGTGTGAGGAGTCTAAGAATGTGAGTGAATGATGTCATCACAGGTGGGAAGAGCTGATGGGCTGGTCATGTGAGAGGCCAAGCAGAGTCTCAACGTCAGGAGAAAGCAGGACTCCAGGGCATTGGGTGGACATCCTAGGACATACATCTTAGGGGAGCAAGTGGACAAGATGCACACTGGGCTGATGGACATGAGGGACCATGATCCATTATCCTTAGAGGGAACTCCCTCAGCCAATAGTTGCCAGACCCATCTGAGAAATGTCTGTAAAGTACAGAGGAAGATTCAGGCTCAATGTTAGGACGATATCCTAACAAAAGGGGAAGGAGCTGCCCGATCACTTCAAGATTTCTTGAGGATATTGGAGTGAAGAGCCCTGCTCAAACATGGAATGGAAAAGATAAGATTCCTTCCAACTCTGATCTTCTATAAATCTAATCCCCTGGTTCACTAATTCAGAGCCTTGACCTTAATTTATCTTTTAGATTAGTTGTCTGTACTAGGCACTTGGTCACATGATTATAATTTGAATTCCCTGCCAGGATCCTGCTAGAACTTTCAAATTCTCAAAGACTGCTGCTAGTGGTTCTCAAACTTTGTGGACTCAATATCCCATTCTACTCTCAAAATAGTAAGGATCTCCTCCCTCCAAAGAGCTTTTCTAAATGTGAATTATACCTACCAATATTTACTACATTGGACAATAAAACGTCATAATTAATATAAAAAGTTTTGACCCCTTTCTCTCTACCCTCTTAGCTCCCCATTCCCCCAAAGGGGATCTCTGGACCATACTTTGAAAGTTACCATACTAGAGAAAAGAAACTGGCTATGGAGTCTCTTTCTCAGTCAGACTGTGCTCTTATGGTAAACTGATACAACTGATATCAAACTAAATACTTGTTTGGGATCTAAGGATCAGTGAATCTGAGATCTTACTTTGTCTTCATTAGTCTGATCTATGGTTGAAGGTCTGCTAACTAGGAGAAAGAACATGCATGATCATTAAAATCCAGAGAACTATGATGGAGAAAATAGTTGATGGCACTATGGGAGGTCCATTCGGGTAATCTGGGCCAAACTTCTCACTATACAAATGAAAGAGACTCTGAGAGAGGTTATGACTTGGCCATGTCACACAGATGAGGATCTGAATCCTCTGAGTCTGAATCCAAGCTCCTCCTACTATACTATGCTGCATATTACAACTACTATTCAATAGATGGACTACCCAGAAGAAATGGGATACTTTATTTAGATTCTGGAAGGGTAACAGTTAACTTACACAGCACTCTGTAAATCTTTAAAGTATTTTAATTGAAACACCCTATGTGATAAATGGTGCAAGTATTCACCTAATTATAGGTTTTAGGGATGGAAGGTTCTTTAAAAGTCATCTATTCTAAGTTCCTTATTCTAAAAAGGAGAAAACAGATCAAGGGAAAGTAACTTATCCAGGGTGACATGGGAGAATGGCCCAGCAAAGGACCAAACCTAGCTCTTTTAATGCTGAGATCATTACTCTTGTTTATTCCCATTTAAAAGATGACAAAACTGAAGCTCAGAGAAATTAGCTAACTAGCCCACAGTCATATGGCTGGTAAGCAAGTCAACTGGAATTCTTAATGAGGTCTTCAGCAATGTTTTTTGTTTTTTTTTTTTTTAAACTACAGCATATTATCAACCGATCTACCCAAATATCCCCCAGCATCCTAAGGATGGAATTATATTCAATACCCTTAAGACCAAACATGATGCTACTCAAAGGTTTACTGAAAAGAGCACTAAAATCACTAATTAGAAGAAAGGCTTTTCAGCTTTCTCACAACTTCATGCTAGATAACCTCAATTAAAAAAAAAAAAAAAAAAAAAAAACTCTGATGGAGGAGAATGAGGGCTTAACCCAAAAAGAAAATAAAATCCCAAATTTAGTAAACAAGACAAAATTTCAGCTAGGCAGCTGCTGGTGGGATGAAAAAACCAGCTAAGATGCAAAGAAGAATTCACCCACCCTGAAGGGAATTCCAGTAAAAAGCCTGTCCTCAGGTCCTCGATTTCAATTAGCCTGAAGCAAGTTTCCAAAACTAGCAGGTACCTCTTCACCCATTATTAAAAGGGAGGAAGGGAACAAGAATCTTTTAAAACCCATAAATCACTAGACTTGTGAAAACACAACATAACTTTGAAAGCTAAACATGATGGGTGTGTTTCTCCATCAGAGGACTCTTCTTCATAAGAGCTTTATTCTGTGAATGTCCAGATAACAATGATCAGTGTAAGATTGGAGAATGTTATGGAAAGGATCATGAAGATTATACAGTTCAATAACCCCTCACAGAGGAGCAAAATTAGAGTGTAGTTTAACAGCATATTATAGCAGGAAAAACAAAATATATATGTGATGTAGTTATTCAATTTTAGAAAAAAGGTATTATAATTTAATATGATATTTAAAAAAAACAAAAGGGAGAAGTAGTATGAATAGTCCAGTTTAGAAGAATATTTAAAAAGATAGCAGCTCAGAGAAAATATAGTCTAAGAATCAAGAACACCAAGCACTTGAAGAAAATCCTAGTATTAGGTAATAGGTCCCACTAGTACTGCCTACAAAAAACAGGGAAACTTTCATAAAAAGGAAATCTTCCCTGAGCAAGAACAGGGGAAAATGCCACAGTATATAAGAAGTCAGGTGAGGATTCAAAATTGAAAGGTTCAAAAAAATAAATAAAATGTGTGAGGCACTTGCAAGAAACTCCAAAGTAGACAATAAGAGCTTCAAAACATGAAAGGAAGTCAGTCAAAGAGAGAGTAGAATAAGAAGGGAAAGTTCAATGATTCTACATCAATTATGCAAAGGAGAAATAAGGTTTCTTTGCCAAACTAAGGGTTTGAATGATGAAAATTTTAAGAAGTCGGGCAAAAGGAAATCCTTGGCAAGATTTTGGGTAAGATAGGAAACTGGGACATTAAAATTGGAAATGCAGAAGTTATGAAAGCTGGGGACAGGGGGACAAGAGTTGCTAATCTTTCTCACTTTTAATATTTCTTGACTTTTTCCTCTTCCTGCCTTTCTTACTCCTAGATGTTTTTAGTTCTATCTCTGGACATCTCTCTCTCTGCTTTTGCAGCAAGTAGACACTTAATAAATGTTTGATCATTTTTACTGTATGCACTCTGATTAGTGAAGTATTTTGTTTCCTCCTATTAATTTTCTAAGTGGGGGAGATATCATATAGCATAATAAGTTCCAATTAGATATTCAATCTAAAATTTAAAGATCATGTCATAAATAAAAGAATGGGAGGAGGTTGTTGCAAATAGATCAAAGTCTATGAATGGTTTTCAAAAAAAGAAATTCAAACTATTAACTTCGGAAAAAATTATTCAAATATCTAATAAGCAAAATGCAAATTGCAATTCAGGTTCATTTCACATGCATCTATTTACTAAAGATGATAAAAATCAGATAGTCACTGATAGAAGGAATGTGGAAATACACTGTTGATCGAACTGCTTGGTAAAACAGCTAGGGAATTGAGTGCTAAGCCTGAAGTCAGGAAGACCCAAGTTCAAATTCACTCCTAGCTGCATGACCCTGGGCAAGTCATTTAAACTCTATTTGCCTCAGTTTCCTCATCTGTAAAATGATCTGGAGAAGGAAATAGCAAATCACTTCTCTCCAAGAAGCCCCCAAATGAGGTCACAAAGAGGCAGATGTGACCAAAAACAACAAGAAGAACTGCTAACTGATCTAACCCTTCTAAGAAAATTATTTAGAGTAAACGGGAGAAAAATCACTAAACTTTTCAGGCCCTTTTACCCATTGATGTTATTACTAAATAAAAGCCCCTAAAGAGGTAAAGACAGAAAAAAGGTCTAAAATTACTAAAATATTCACAGTAGCACTATTTATATGGAAACAAATATTGTGGTATATGAATGTACTGCAATGTTATATTTACAAAATAAGAATTCAAAGAAGATGGAACATGAATTCTGAGAAACATAAGAACTGATACAGAGTGAAGTGAGCAGAACCAGCAGAAAAATATCCACAAGGATTACAATAGTACAAATATAAAACAATACTAAGAGGCAGTTGAAGGCAGATTAACTGCAATGAATAACTGTGGCCCTGGAGACCAGATGGGGAAACACATTTCCTTTCCCTCAGGAGAAATATGAGGGACCACAGGTGCAAACTATGGAATACAATGTCTGATAAAGTTGCTTTGTTGTTCACTTTTGCCGTTTTTGTTTGTAACAAATTAGGAATAAAGTGAGAAAAAACTATGGGATAAAAAGTAAAAGACACGAATCAAACAATTAAAAAATGTAAAGATTAAAAAAAGATGATGAGCTATGTTTCTTTAATGTATACATTGAATAAAATGAAGACCATAAACAAAAAGAAATTTAATTGAGATAGTATGGTGCAGTAGAAAATATACTAGACTTAGAATCAGGATTAAATCCTGACTTAGCCTTTATGACCTCTATGACTTTGGGCAAAAACATCATCTATGACTCCGTTTTCTCTCTTGTAAAATGAAAGCACTGAACTAGATGACTCTAAGGTCCCTTACAGCTCTATGATGCTTATGATTTGTTTTTGATTTGTTTTGTTTCTCCTGTAGATTTATAGCTTTTCACAGAGGTAGAGAAAAAGGTTCCTTGCTCTTGGATTATAAACTACTGCTACCACTGCTCTTCATACCAACTAGAGGCAGCCAGGACCTTGAACCCAGAAGCCGTGGGAAGGCTTTGCCCCCCACCTTCAACTACTGGCCCTGCTTCCAGCTCAGCCCCTGCAGCTAATATCCAAAGAAGGGTCCGGCTGTCCCCATTACCTGCAAATAAATTGCTACCTATGAGGCAGGTAAGCCAGCCTAGCTGAAACAGCAAAATAGCCTGAGGAAAAGACATAAAAGCAGCAGATGCCACGGTACATCAAACCACTGGTATCATCTTAACCCTCAGCTCCTTTCAGACCCCACTGAAGAAAGACCAGGACCATGTCATCAGAGAACAGTACATCTCACAGAGCACTAGCCCAGCTTCCAGCTCTGGGCCCTGCAGGTACCAGTGAGAAGAATAATCACTCTGAAGAAGAGGCTCATCTTTGCCCTCAGCCTAGCAACCAGTGACCAATCGCCACTCACGGGAAAGTTAAGCTCAAGAGCTTGGGGAACGCCAAGATCCCCCAGATCACAGACTTCTAGCCAAAACTCCCAGGAGTCATTACTCTAGGAGGCAAAACCTGTAGAGACTGAACCAAAAAACCATTTCTGCAGCTGGATCAGACCCCACCTCCTTAGAAACCACAGCTGATGGCCTAGAAGAAAATTCTAGCCTACAAAATCCATAGCAATGTAAAATGGAACAGAGATTTTTATTAGTGGAAATTCATTAAAGAAAAGGCATTAACATCTGCTCTGCTGTTCGCCCCTATTTTTCACAGGGCCCGTATCTGACATCTCTTGTATGGTTTTCTTGCATTAGAATGTGAGCTCTGAGAGCAGGTCTTGTTACTATCTCTGCTTTTCTCTTTGCATCCCCAGCATTTAGCACAGTAAGGGCTTAATAAATGTTTTCCCATCCATTCACAAGGAATCTTCTCAGTGATCCATTTTGCAATTTGGAAATAAATGGCTGAGGGATTTTCAAATTTTTTTTTCAAAATTTCAAAATTATTTTCAAAAATAGTCAACAGACAATAAAATCAACATAAAACTGTAAATGTATGCCCTAGTCCTTGGGTAAAATCACCTCCCTGATCTATAAAATGAAGGATCTCAGACAAAATAATCCCTAAATTGCTTTCTTACTTGTAAGATGATATAACAATTACAAAAATGTGTCATTTCAACATATCCCTTCCTTATTTCAAAAAAATACAAATGGAAAGGAGATAGCAAGAAGTCAGGAAGGAAAAAGGAAAAAAACTGAATGAGGAATAAAAATGATAGCCTAACTATTAGGGCTGGACACATTTAGGGACTGCCCTGTTTAGCCCCCTTATTTTATTGATTGAGAAACTGAGTCCCAGAGATTAAAGCATGACTACATACTCCAGAGTCAGAGAGTATACCCCACCCAGCCAGACTGACACATTATCCCAGTAGTGGAGGACTGACTTGTCAATCGGATGGAAATAACCCTTGATACCACCCCACTCCAAGTGTTACGTAACCCTGCTTCTAAACTTCAAAGGGGATGACCAGCGCGCCAGGAGATGTATTCATGACATAACTGAAGAAACTGTTGGTAACAACCTTCCTGCATTATGCACCAACATATCACAGTGTATTGTGGACACCTGGATGGTACAAGGGATACTGGACCTGGAGGCAAGAAGACTCACCTTCCTGAGTTCAAATCTGCCCTCAGACACTTCCTAGATGTGTGACCCTTGAGTCAGGCACTTCCCTGTTTGTCTCCATTTCCTCATCTGTAAAACGAGCTGGAGAAAGAAATGGCCAACCACTCCTGTATCTCTGCCAAGAAAACCCCAGATGGGGTCACAGTCAGAGATGACTGAACAACAACAAATCACTTTGTATTAAAGATATCCTTATTTCCCTGGAGAGACTTACATGAACTGATGCTGAGTGAAATGAGCAGGACCAGGGGATCATTATATACTTCAACAACAATACTATATGATGACCAGTTCTGATGGATCAGGCCATCCTCAGCAACGAGATCAACCAAATCATTTCTAATGGAGCAGTAATGAACTGAACCAGCTATGCCCAGAAAAAGAACTCTGGGAGATGACTAAAAACCATTACATTGAATTCCCAATCCCTATATTTATGCACACCTGCATTTTTGATTTCCTTCACGAGCTAATTGTACAATATTTCAGAGTCTGATTCTTTTTGTACAGCAAAATAACGGTTTGGTCATGTATACTTATTGTGTATCTAATTTATATTTTAATATATTTAACATCTAATGGTCATCCTGCCATCTAGGGGAGGGGGTGGGGGGAGGTAAGAGGTGAAAAATTGGAACAAGAGGTTTGGCAATTGTTAATGCTGTAAAGTTACCCATGTATATATCCTGTAAATAAAAGGCTATTTAAAAAAAAAAAAAAAAGATATCCTTATTTCTGCCTGTCTTTTTCCTAGATAAACTTCAGAGGAGTAGGGATCATCTAAACTCTGTACATGTTCTACAAAGTTCTGGGAGTATCCTGTTGGGATGAGCCACTTTAACAAGGACTGATTACTTCTCATCATGAAGATTCCAGAAATACAGAACTCAGATACTAGCGTCTGGAGGTCTGACAATCAAGCCACAGTATGGTCATTTAACACTCAGCCTCACTGTCCCAGGTCACAACTTAACGATCAAAAAGGTCAGAGCGGAGAGGGAACATAAAGATTACATAATCCAACTCCCTAACTTTACAGATTGGGAAACTGAGACATAGCAAAGTAACTTGCCCCAGACCATACTGCTAGTTACTGGCAAAGTCAGGATTCAAGCCTACAACTGCATGGCCACATACACATAGAGGCAAATGTTCAATCATATGAATTATTCCAATTCTGTTACTAGGCCAACAAAGCCCATTCTTGGACTTACTTGGCACTTATGACCTATTTTCTTAAATATCAATATCTCAAGGACCAAAAACTAAGAGCAATAAACTTTATTACTTGGAGGTATCGGGAATCTCCTCCAGAATGGAGATCACAGCATGCAGAGCTTTAGGTCTTTAGAGATCATCTAGTCTAAGAAAATAAAATTTACAATCTTTAGCCTAGCATTCCAGTCCTTCCAAAAGCTGGGGCTACCTTGACTTTCCAACTATGTCTCATACTACTTTCTCTCAATACATTCTATGGTCTAGCCAAAATGGACTGTTCTCAATTCCTAGAGCACAACTCGGGAAGCTCTTGTCTCTCCTCATGTCTGGAACATTCTCAATCATTCCAGATCAACTGTCATGTCTTCCTTGAGACCTCTCCCAACCTCGTTCAGCAATGATACTTCTCCCACTTACCTTCTAATGTAGAACTTACACATTTAGCAAAACCCTCCAGACCCAGACTGTTTTTGCTTAAAGGAACTCTGCCTTAAAGGACCAGCTGCCGTCAGAAGCTATTGCTAGGAGGTGGGGTCCGATGGAAAGGAACTACCTATGTGATAGTATTTTTTTAAGCATTCATAAATAGTTAGAGCCAAAAGAGATCTTAGAGATCACTAACTCCAATCTCTTTATTATATAGGTAAATAAAATAGAGGTCCAGAGTGAGGAAGTGATTTATCCCTCCACACCATGTTGCTTATCAATAACAAGACTGTCTCTAGTGATTCTTCAACAGTAATGGTGCTACTGAAGACCCTGAAGCTAGAAGCTAAAGTGGAAAGAGATTCTAAAAGTGAGATCTCTATCCATAAGCATTCAGTAAATACTTCATGTTTTCCAGGAAATAGATAAGTCTCTGGGCCACTGTGGTATCAGAAGCTTTATCATTGCCAGAGTTGAAGAAAACAATGGGGAAAAAAAAGATCTTAACAGTCTTTGATGTTGCTCAGCAATGGCAGTATGAGATTTGGTGTGAGAAGGCTAATGATAAGGGTATCACACTCCATTATGGTTATCTGCGATAGATAGAAAGGGAAAACAAACTCTTTACCCCTCCCCAAAGCAAAGAGAAAAGGTGCTAAAGTACGTGGCTGTGGGTCTAGAAGGAATGTTTTAGAAACATGGAAGGGTCCATCTATTGTAGGATAGTGCTGGCCATTAAGATCTTTCAGGAAGTCCAAGGATTTCTCCTGAGCCATCTGTAGGCTGCTGAGAATATAATGATAGCACAATTATACAATGATTTTATGTTTCAAAGCTTTGCATTAACTCTGTAAGGAACATAGCGCAACTATACTCTCCATTTCACAGGTGAGGAAATTAAGATACGGAGAGGTTAATTTGCCAGCAAAAATTATGCCCACAGAACTGGAACTATCAATTGACTCCAAACCCAGCTCTTTCTACTATACCACACGGGCGATGTTCAACAGTTCAGACATTTTATTAATTATCTACAACAAACAATAAGTGCCTATTGTGTGCAAGGTGGCATTCTGGGCATTGAGGATACAAAGACAAATACAATCCCTGTCCTCAAGGGCCCTGTATTGGATTGGGGGAAAATATGTATACAGGTAAGTACAAAGTAATTTGGGGATGGGAACTGCAGGAGGAAGGAAGCATAGAGAAAGGATTCATGTAGGATGCAGAATCTAAGCTAAGCCTTGTGGAGAATTAGGGATAGCAAGAAGTAGAGGTGCCCCCCACGAAGGGAGCACATTACAAGCTTAGAGGATAGGCAGGGCAAAAATACCAAAGGTACATAAAATATGAGTACAAGGAACAAACAAGCACCAATGTGGCCAGAAAAGTGTGACAGGAAGTACTTACTGTACCACAATTTCAGGAAAGGCAGGTTGGAGCTGCATTGTAAAGGCTCTAAATGCCAAAGAGAATAAATGGCAATTCTGTGATTCTGTGGAGATGGAATCTAAGAGATCTAAAAAGTGGCTGGATCGGGGGAGGTCAAGAGTCCAGGGTGACTCACTAAAAAGATGTGTAAAGCATTACTGGATGCTAGACACAAGAGACAAACATGATGCAGTCAGTCCTTGTCCTCAGGGAGCTTGCCTCCCACTGTAGTTACAGCATGTATACAGATAAGTAAATATGAGGTAATTTGAAGAGGGAGTAGGGGGAAGGAATTAAATATCGATAAAGCATCTATTATGTGCCAGGGCAGTGCCCTAAACACTATATAAATATTATCTCATTTGATCTCCACAACCATCCTTGTGATGTAAGGAGTCTTATTATCCCCGTTTTAGTTGAGAAAATTGAGACAAGCAGAGGATCACACAGCTAGTGAATGTCTGAGCCTTGGACTCAGATCTTCCAAACTTGGGGCCAAGTGTTCTAATCCAGCGACACAAAGCTGCCTTCAGGGTTAGGGAGTCAAACTGTTAGCGAGAGAATCCCAAAGGATGCTAGAAACACAAAGGCTTCCGTAAGAAGTGGCAACTGAGCTGAATCTTGAGGGACCCCAAGGATTGGAAGGTGAAGGCAAGAAAGCTGTAAATTTCAGGCTCCAGAGAGAGGATCCTTGTGCAAAAGCAAGAAATGGGAGATGGAACACCGAGTTCAAGGAACAATTAGTACAGCTCAGGACAGGAAAGAGTAGGCAGGGACTAGAAAGGCTGTCACCAGATTTTGAAGGTCCATCAGCGCCAGACGATCCCTATTACGTTTTGTCCTGGAAATAGCACTGAATCACTGAAGATGTTTATTCACTTTGTGGTTCATCAAGAATTCTTTTCAAAAAAGGATCTTAATGAAAGGGACTAAAGAGACGGAAAATCCCTAGATAAATATGGACACAAATACTCTGTGCGGACCCTACCTCCGATCTTATCTAGAGGAAATCTAATTAAAACAGTTACAAGACAAAGTAGAAAGAAATCACAAAATAACCCCCCTTGGAGGTGAGTGTGCAGGGGTGGGAGAGGCAGATTCGTTCCCGTGCACCGGCAAGGGGAGAGGTGCGGAAATTACTCGCACAGGTGCCTGAAGGGCTTTACAATTCCTTAAACGATATTAGCCCGAGCAGACCAGCAGCTGCCTCTCTCAGCAGCCTACTCCAGAAACTCTGATGTAACCAGGGAGTGTCTCCGCACGCCCCCCGGCCCCCGCAGGAGAGTCACCGGCACCGGAGCCGCCCTCGGGAGGACTCCCAGGGTCCAGCACAGTCTCCCGTTTTCCAGGGGCTCCCGCCCCCAGCCGGCTCGCCGCAGCAAACCCCCCCCCGCGGCCCCCTCCTCCCCCGGCGGGACGCCTTCCGCGCAGACTCCTCCCACTTCCCGCCCCCGCACTCCGTGCTGGACAGCGGCCTCCGCTAAGGTGCCGTTGTGCACGGGAGGACGGCGGGTCGGAACTGCACAGGCCAAAGAAAGAGCGGAGGCAGGGGAGGAGGAAGCTGCTGGGGCGGGGGCGGGGGACGATGCCGCGGCCCGCCCGGCGCAGGAGGAACTCTTCCACCTGCTGGGCAGAGCCGGCCCGCGGAGGAAGGAAGCCGCCCGGACCGAGCAGTCGCGGGGCAGCGAGCAATCCGGGAGGCGGCGGGGTCCCGGCTCCGGCCCGCCCTCCCTCCCCTCCCCCAAGCCCCTTCCCCGTGGCCCGCCCCAGAGCTCTCTGAGCCTGCGTGCGCGCCCGCCGGGGCCTCGCGCCCCCTTCTCCCCGATCCGCCTCCCCGGAGCAGAGGGGGCACCGCGGCCTGTACTCCGCGGGGCCGAGCTAGCCCTGCCTTCCCCCCTCCTTCCCCGCGGCGCGCTCAGCCTCGCGCTCCCCCCGGGCCCGGCGGGCCTCGCTCACCCTCGAGCGTCTCGCACTGCACCAGGTTGACGTAATCCGACTGGCTCAGCACCCCGGCCTTGAGACCCCGGACCAAGCCCTCCAGGTAGCCATTGTCCACATTGAAGTAGAGCTCGGGGAAAGCCGACATCATGGCTGAGGCGGCTCGGGCCGTCGGGGAGTTTAAAGGGGGAACTAGAGCCGAACCGGAACCGGACCGGGCATGTGATCCCACCCCCAAGGATCAGGTGACGCGTCGCCCGGGCGGCGGCACTGACAGCTGAGTCAGATGACAACCCCTCCGCCCAGGTCACATGATCCAGGGCCGAGGAGAACTATTGGCTTACGGTGGCTCCGGGCTTCACGGGACACATTGCGCATGAGCGGGGTGACTGTCTCACTGCGCGTGAGCGAGAGCGTCCTAGTTCCCCGGGGAGAGAGGTGGGAATAGAGTTTGAAAGGTACTTTTGGCTCGGGATGTTTGGGGGTCTCTGCCTGGCGGCCTGCGCGTCCCTTCCTTGCGGGACGTTGTCTTTTGAAGGAGCATCATCGCCTTCCCGAGGAAAGTGGGGGGAGGGGGCGCTAGTTAGATTAACTCTCTCCCTCCCCCACTCTCCATTTCCCCCGGAGAGGCGGAAAGCCCGGAGCTTTGCAACATCCCCTCTCCTCCCCGAGCCTCAGGGTCCTGGGTTGGGCAACAAAGACATGCCTCCTGGTTCTGCCTTTCTCCTTATCTCAAGGATCCCTACCAGATGAACCCGTGGAAGGTCCGGCTGGGCTGTGATACTGATCTCTGTAGAGAAAGGTCACTTGTCTCTCTGGTGTTTTCCCCATCGCCTCCTTCCCCCCGGAAATAAAACAGCCCGTTCTAGATACCATCACAGTATTTAAGGAACCGTCTTAGTAGCGAAGCGCTGGCAGTGTTGTGTCACTGGGCACTCGGCAACTCTGCGAGTCACCATTTCCCCCATTTAACAGCTGCGTCAACCGAGGCAGAGAACTGCCGTGCCCGGGGTGGCGCGCCGCCCGAGACCGATGCCCAAGGCCCGCGCGCCGCGCGTGAGCAAAGGCCGGACCACCAGTAGCCGCTTGTCTAGGGTGTCGTCGAGGGGATGGGAGCTTGATTAGCTATGTATGATGCCTTAGTTTCTACAGATCGGGGACCGGTGCTTGTTTCTCCCACCGCGCCTAACGCAATTATTGATCAAAATCCAAGGTTCTTAATAAATAGTTAGAAATATTTTTTCTTCAAATGCTGGGAAGAGGAAGTTCCGCAGGGCTGAAGTGCTGAGTTATTTTTTTTTTTTGGGGGGGGGAGGGGAGATAAAAGGTCACGTGTGCAGTTGGGGAAAATTCTAGAAGAGATCCTGGGTTTGGAATGGAATAAGCTCGGGTTCGAATGTCACCCAGCGGGCAAACTAACTTCCCCGAACTTTTACCCTTCTTATTTGTAAGATGGGGACGGACCCTTCCCAAAGGTGTCGTGGTTTTGGGGGGGTTGTTCTGTGACCCTTCGAAGCAATTAAAGCCGTTGTGATGGGCTAAATCGGAAGGCAACGCCAGGATCAGCGTGTGGACCGAGTAAGGTTCGGGACGCCGCCCTGGGCGGAGAGAGCGCTTGCCCCGCGTCTCCCCCTCCCCAGTCCCGTCTAGGATCACCCGGCCCCGGGCCCTGCCCGAGGTTTGTCCCCGAGCCGAGAACAAGGAAAAGCCTCACAGCCGCGGGTCTCCAGCTTTGCTCTCGGGAGCCTTTATTGGCGCTCAGACCCGTCCGGCTTCCGCCGGCCCCAGCCCAGCCCCCTAGTTGCGGCTGCAGGGGTAGCTGGCGCCGAGCTTGCGGCAGTAGCAGAAGGAGTTAAAGAAGCGGCAGTAACAGGTGGCGCACGGGTCGCAGCAGGGCACTTGGTGCCCCAGGCAGGACTCGAGGAGGCGCACGCAGCGGCGGGGCGAGCGATCTTCGCGGCTCATGGGGCCCGGCACCTGGGGAGGTCGGAGAGGGGGGCTCAGCGGCTGCCAGCCCGGCGCTAACTCGCTGCTCTCAGTCCCGAGGGGGCCGGGGCCCCCGCACGGGCTTCTCAGATTCCGGGGGGAAGAAAAAAGGGAGATCCCAAGACTTGCAGGCTGGGGGACTGAGAACCCGAAGGGACCTCCAAGCGATCAAAACTCGCTCTGCCCTCGCTTCACAGTGGGAGGCGGACTTACAGGAGCCCAAAGGGCCAGTGAGTCTCAGAGAGGTCGCAGCCCGCCAGGACCTTTGGCTCCGTATTGTGCCTGAAAGCAGTGCGTGGGTGGGGGCGTCGAGCCTCGGCTTAGCTCTGAAATTCCCGATTCTGAGAAAAAGGCTCCATTGCCCCACGGGAGCTCCCCCAACCGCTTTCCTTTATTGAAGACTTTCCCTCAGACCCTGAATTCGCACTTTTAAGGTTGATAAAACACTTAGCTTGCATTAACATTCGTATCTTCCAACAAAACTGTGGGAAGGCATCACGGGATACAATTCAATTCAGCAAGCGCTAAATTATCAGGGTCCTACTACGTGCTCAACAAATATGGAAGGACTCGGCGGGCTTCCTGACTCGAGCATTTCCCCCCCATCACACTGTCTTTTCTCTTGCCACCTGTGCGAACTCAGGCAAAGTATTCAGTCTCTGAGACAATCTCCTCACCTAGACGGTCTCTTAAGATCTTTTCCTGTTCTAAGTTCTGTGACCGTAGGAGGAGGTAGGAATGTTTTCTCCTTTCTGCCAGGAGCCTACATCTTGGGGCCTTGTTTCTTCCCTGCAGGGATACTTACCCCAGGTGCCAGAGCCTCGGGGTCTTGCAGGAGGGATTCTTCTGCCAGCTCTGATGCCATCTGCTCCAGTTCTGGTTGTATCCCGGGGCCTGGCAGGGAGAGAGGAGGTGAAGGGAAGGTAGTAGCCCTACCTAGTCCAGTCCAACCCAGCCTGCCAGAAAATCCCTAGAGGGGGAGATTGGGCAAAAAAAAGGGGGGGGGGGAACTAAGGAGAATGAAAAGGAGTGTGTAGGGGAGGAGATATAATCCAGGCCCAGGAGGATTTAGTTCTAAAGATGGGCTGCAGTCCCTAATTCGAGTGTGGTTCAGTGGAAGAACACTGGGTTTGGGGACAGGCCGAACCTGGGTTCAATTCCTGTTGTACAGTATCAGAACTGAGAAGGACTTCAAAGGTTTCATCTGGGAAAGAGTCTTAAGAAAGGGGAAAGGGAAAAGGCAAAGCCAGAAGGAACATGTTTCTTGCTCAACCCTCCCATTTTACAGCGGATTACAACATAGGACCCTGAGTTGCATTAAATGATCTTAGAGATCTTTTCTAGCTTCTTAAGTGAGTAGACACGAGCCTTGAGGAAAAGGGGGAAAATCCTTAAATTTGATCTTTGGGGGCCTCAGATGGAAATCTTTGTTCTCTTAGTTGTCCACAACCCTCAGATTTCAGTACTGACCTGAGAGTCCCAGAGAAGTATCAGGGGCTGAGTGCAGGAGTCCAGGGTACAGAGCTTGACTTGACCTACTCAGTCTGGAGCCGATGGCATCTGGGTATTGCCGAGTGCTCTGGGCACCCAGGGTGGTGGGAAATCCCTGCAGCACGGCCCAACTCAGCAGCAAAGCATTCAACATGGTCTGGCATAGACATTGTGAAAACATGGAATCAGTCTGTGCTGCAAGGGCTCCTGAGTCTCATAATGTTGTGCCACAATTCCCTTTTATTGTCCTGACTCAGTTTCCCTAAATTGTTCTGCCTCAATCCCCTTAGTTGCAACCCACCCCCCTCCAGTTCATTAGGACTGATATAACTCAGAGCTAGTTACTCTAAAGTTATAAATTATAAATGTGTAATCTCAAGATAAGGGGGAGTTCAGACTTCCTGGCTCCTAATCCCTCCTAAATCACCAAGAATTTATGGTCCTACCTCTGACCCTGTCAGAACCCGATTGATAGTCTGTTCTAGCTCTCAGGGCTCTGTCTCTGTCCTTGCCCTGGTAGCTTGGAGCCATGTGCATATATATATGTCATTGAGAACTCACATTGGCTGCTGGATGCTTTGGACATCAGCCCTGGGGGCATCGTACCCCCAGCACAATCTCCCTTTCAAATAAAATGTTAAAAACTCTCTAATCTCTATCTTGCTTCAGTTTCTCCAGCATTACAATAACTCTCTCCAAATCCCTAGTCTGCATTACTTAGTCTTCAGTACTCATACCCTCATCCCCGGAACTTCCCAGACATTAATCTTATACTCCCACTACTGTCCCTGATCCTTACCATGAGTGGAAGACTTCTCTTTGAAGAAGTCACCACTCTTTCCCAGATAGCAATAATGGGGCTGGGGTCCCAAAGACCATTCCCTCCCCCATGTTGAATTTTAGAGGCTCAAGCCCAGGGGTCTCACCGCCTATGAATTTGTCCTTGTCCCTTTCTTTTTCCTTGGAGATATCCTCTTCCATCTGTCCTCCCAGCGGGCCCCCTGTTTATATATTCAGGCCCTAATGAAGAGGCAGGCCACATGACTCCTTGGTAGGGTGGGGGAGTGAAGGGGTCATCCATGAGCCAGAGCCAATGTGCTTTGAGGTTCCCGCCCTCTCTATCCTCAGCACTGGGGGTGGGGTATTGTCCTAGGGTGGGCTGTATATGAGGTAGGACTAGGGAGCTACCCCCTTGGGGTCTGAAGCCTCTGCCCTTTGGCCTCCCTCATCCTTGCTTTCAAAGCTGAATCAAGGCTAATTTGGGGTTCAGCCTAAGAACCCATGACAAAGAGGAGTCGGGGGTCCCCCATTCTTGTGGATGTAAAATGGGGCTAGTTAAATAGGGAATGGTCATGTTTCTCTGGACTGGGAAGAGGGAACAGGAAAGGAAGCAAAATAGTAGAATAAGGGGTATAGGCGTGATTAGGAGTAACAAGGCAGGCAGGCAGCAAAGAGCTTTTTAATTTGTGGCCACAATGCTATCCACCCACTCCACTTCAGAGCTTAGTAATCAAGGCCCTGGGCAACCTGTTCTATTTCCTCAGCTTCCAGGAAAACAGAATGAGAGAAAACGGTTGTCCCCCACTGGGAGAGAGAAAAACCTTGGGGGAGGTTGGAGGGGGGGGGGTTGTTGTGATGAAGGACCAACTGTTTGCTAAGGGAACATACCCTGCTGCCATCCTCATTAACTACTAGCATACTCCCCTGACCTTCAATTCAAGTTTTCCTGGAAGCTAGGAAATGGAAAATAGAACAGGACATGCCATCCAATGATTGAATATCCTGGAGTTGAGGTCCGCAACCCTAGATTAAAAAGCTTTCAGGGCAGCTTGTCTCATTGCTGCTAATGGACCCTAACCATTTGTTCTTGGCCACACCTTGTCCAGAGCTTCAGAAGGGGGTGACCCAGGGCCCTCCCAGTTTTCAAGACTGACTAAACCGCTCACTCAGAGATCCTTGGGATATAAAGGAGCCCCATATTGTCAAAAATATTTCTCTTTGTACATAGATTTACCCATTCATGAAATAGGACCACAGAAACCCTGGAGCTATTCTCAGCCCCAAGAGAAATGGGAAAGGGAAGTTGGGAAGTAGTTTAAGAAGGGCGTATGAAGGTTTAGATGCTTTTTCCAAACGTTCTACAGTTTTGGGGACAGACCCAATTTCAAATATCCAGTCCCATTATCTCTATGAAAATATTTCAGAAATACCACATTTCAGCAAATAGTAACTGGAAAAATAATAAAACACAGAGAGAGAGAGAGACAGACAGACAGACAGACATAGGGGCAGCTAAGTGGTATAGTGGTTAGAGCTCAAACCTGGAGTCATAAAGACCAGAGTTCAAATTTTGCCTCATGAAACTTACTAAGATGAAACTAAGGCACTTATACTCTGTTTGCCTCACTTTTATTCTTCTGTTAAATGGGGATAATAATAGCATTCAACAATAGTTGTAAAAATCAAATGATATAATCATCATAAAGTGCTTGGGCACATAGTAAATGCTATATTAATATTAGGTATTATTATTAAGGGGCTGATCAGGAGAATTCCTGATTACTTTGACTAGTTGCCCCAATCAAGCTGAGAGTTTTATAAAGTTTGAGCTTTTGGAGCCATCCGAGGGATACCTCTTTAAGGAGAATGAAGCCATTACTATCTGTATCTTGTGGAAAGGACATAGACAATTCCTGATTGATTTTTAGTGATTCATATGGCCTTCAAAGATGATCAGCTTTGGGGGATTCTGAAGGATCATCTCCTTTATAGCAGCCCATGAAAGAAATCAGCAGTATGGCCCTGGGCCTTGGTGTCTAGAAGACAAAAGCATTTATTTTATTTATTTATTTATTATAGCTTTCTATTTACAAGTTATATGCATGGGTGATTTTTCAGCATTGACAATTGCAAAACCTTTTGCTCCAACTTTTCCCCTCCTTCCCCTCACCCCTTCCCCCAGATGGCAGGTTGACCAATACATGTTAAATATGTTAAAGTATAAATTAAATACAATATAAGTATACATGTCCAAACAATTATTTTGCTGTTCAAAAAGAATTGGACTTTGGAATAGTGTACAATTAGCCTGTGAAAGAAATAAAAAATGCAGGTGGACAAAAATAGAGGGATTGGGAATTCTATCTGGGTTCATAGTCATCTCCCAGAGTTCTTTCTTTGGGTGTAGCTGGTTCAGTTCATTACTGCTCTTTGGAGCTGATTTGGTTCATCTCATTGTTGAAGAGGGCCACGTCCATCAGAACTGATCATCATATAGTATTGTTGTTGAAGTATATAATGATCTCCTGGTCCTGCTCATTACTCAGCATCAGTTCATGTAAGTCTCTCCAGGCCTGACAAAAGCATTTATTAAGAACTTCTAAAGACCAAGCCCTGAGGATGCAAATAAAAAGGAAAAGAAAGTCAAGCACTGCTCTCAAAAAGCTTATCCAGAAAAGCCTAAAAGGGAGCTGAAAAGCATAGCCTAGAAAGAAATGAAAATGGACAACTTGGGCCCCCTCCTAAATGGAAGAACTGGGAGGATCTGGCCTTTGGGAGAACAGAGAGAGGCTAAGAAAGCCACAGTGAATAATGGATGTTCCAGGGTGAGACTGTGGTTGAGACAGTATGGCTGCAAAGTCTAGAAAGTCAGAAGTGACTTGGATTCGAGAGGAGACTTAGATTTACATCCTGATACATTAGTCAATATGTCCATGTCCCCAGGCAATGCTCTGATACCACAAGTGAGAAATATGAAATCTCTGTCAGGATAAAGACAAAAAACAAATAAAAGAGATCAATGATCAATTTTCTACCCTTCTCTCCCCTTGCCCCTTTCTCAATGTGCTGTGCATGTTTTATAGGGATAATCAGGTACCATATTGTAATTTGAGTTACATACATAAAGTAACCCTTACCACCCTTCCCTGCTGTTAGTACCCTCTCCACAGTTAACTTGTATTTGTTTTGCATATATTCATATTCATGGGGGCTGGCCGATGAGGACTCAGACCTAGAGTGAGCCTGCTTATGAAATGATGATGTTGATATGAAATAGGGGGACTGGACTCTTAGAGGATCCCAGTCTCCAGAATACCTCCAGAGCTGGTATTCTCCTACTATTTCTGTTTCCCCATGTGCTGGCCTCTTTAATTGGCTGCTATGCTAGAACTGAGTGTTCTTATTTAATACTTCCATGGGGGAACTTTGACCTTTCTCTTTTCAGGCTGTAATTAAGGCTAGGACTACTGTAAGCCTCTGAATGGAGAAAGAAAGGTAGAAGCAGTAGTGACCTTCTGCTGTCCCACAAGGTCTCAATTAGGATACCTCTTCCTCCTTCTGGTTTTGGATCCATTAATTCTTGAGCTTAGGTTGAGTCCAGGATACAAACTCTGACTAGAAGATAACCTTTTGAATTTCCAGAGGTCAGGGTGCATCGGAGATCGCATAGTTTGCCAGTAGCTGAGCCCCATGAGGCAGTGTATTAATGGTTACCCAAGTAAACAAGGAGTCTTTTGGTTGCACCTCATGACCAGAAGGTGAGAGCAAAGGCTTTGTGACAAGCACCATAAGTCGAAGCCCATTGTCCCTAGCTAGGGTAGTCTGGGGGTGGGAGATAGACTTGTGATTCTGTTCTTTGTGTCTCTTCTGTTCTTGGTATATCTTCTCAGTAAATATCCCTTTGTAAAGTCTAATTGGTTTTAATTGGTTAAGTGATAGTAGAGTGTTAATCACTCAATTTAGTAATGATGTAAGGGAGATATTAACTTGATTAAAATGATACTGGAATGCTAATCACTTAGTGATATAAGGAAGATATTACTTGGCACTAATGATTACTATTTGGGAAAATGCACTAGAACAGGAGCTTGAGCCAATAGCATTAGAGAGATACAGCTGGAAAAACCTGGGAAGACTTAAACAAACTGATGAAAAGTAAAGTGAGAAAAATAAGGAGAACCTTGTTCACAATAACAGCAATATTGTAATAATGATCATCTGTGAAAGACTTAGCTACTATAATTAAGATAATGATCAAAAACAATTCAAATTCCATGATGAAAAATGCTACCTACTCTCAGAGAGAGAACTGATGTGCAGTTTTAACTTTATTTTTCTTGTTTTATATGTTTTCTTTTGCCACGTGGTTAATATAGAAATGTGTTTTGCATAACCTCAAATGTATGAGTGATATATGTATGAGTGGGAAGAGAATTTAGAAGTCAAAAATTTTTAAATGAATGTTAAAATATTTTACATGTAATTGGGAGATATTTAACAAAGCACATATACATATATACATGTTAAATGTTTAAAAATTTACACATAATTGGGAATATTTAATAAAATAGATACACATATATACATGTATACATGTATGTGTATGTTGTTGTTTATTCTTCATTCTTGACATGAGGGAGGTAATGTTATGACATGCAAGTAAATTGAATTTAAGGGAGGGAAAACTGTGCAAAGTCGTCGGCCTCAATTTCTCCTCTGGAGCCATTTAGGTCCAGTAACAAGATATAGGTGAGAATAATTAGAGGTGACCATGGATTCGATGGGGGAGTTTGGCCTTTTAAGCTAAAGTCCTTAATAAATTTTAGTTTGACTGAGGCAATTCCTAATCAGTGATTAAGGCTAGGTAAGAAATGAGTCAGCGAATGGCCTATTTTACATATGCATGTTTCAATATAGATGTAGATATAGATAGATACAGATGTATCGTGTCATCTAAGTCTTACTAGTTTTTTCCAGAAGTGTTTTTCTAATGCTATTGGCTCCAGTCTGTATTCTAGTGTGTGTTTTTACATAAACACACACACACAACAGAAAGACAGAGACAGAGGTAGAGAAAGAACTCAACAAGAACTGTTTTTTGACTTTCTTTGTATCTGTTGGAATGCTCTTCAAAAAATTCTGTAAGGAAGAAAAAGGGGAATGAACTGGGAGAAGGGAGAAGAGGGGTTAGAATAGGGAAATTTTTCTCATGTAAAAGAAGCACATAAGGAAGAGCTTTTACAATAGAGGCTAAAATAGGGGGTAGCACTTAAACCTCCTCATCAGAATTGGTTCAAAGAAGGAAGAATCTTCAGTTATAATGAATATCAAAACTTTTGACAGCAAATTTCTCTGATAAAGACCTTATTCTCAAATATAGAACTAAGTAAACTTTGTAAAAATAAGAGCCTTTTCCTAAATGATAAATGGTCAAATGAAATGTACAGGAACTTTTCAGAAGAAGATATCAAAGCTATCTACAATCCTTTGGAAAAAATTATCTAAATCACTACTGTTTAGAGAAATGAAAAGTAAAACAACTCTAAGGTACTACCTTATTAGAAATGATAAATGCTGAAGGGAATGGGGGAAAAATAGGTACGCTGATGAACTGTTGGTGGAGCTGTGAACTGATCCAACCATTCTAGAGACCAATTTGGAACCATGCAGAAAAGGCTATAAAACAATATATACCCAGCAATACCCCTACTAGGTTTGTATCCCAAAGAGATTAAAGAAAAAAGAAAAGCACTTTTTGTACAAAAATATACATAGAAGAACTGGAAATCAAGAGGATGCTCATTGATTAGGGAATGACTGAGCAAGTTGTGGTAGATGATTATGATGGAATATTATTGTGTTGTAGGAAATGATAAGGGTATTCATTTTTAAAAATGTATGGGAAGACCTATATGAATTGATGCAAAAGAAAGTGAGAACCTGAAAATCATTGTGCACAGTAACAGTAACATTGTAATGATAATCAACTGTAGAAGGCTTGGCTACTCTGATCAATACAATGATTCAAGATAATTCCCAAGGTTTCATGATTTTAAAAATGCTATTCATCTCTAGAGAAAGAATTGATAAACGCTGAGTGCAAGTTGAAGTATAATTTTCTCGCTTTATTTTTCTTGCTTTTTAGAGGGATATATGGCTAAGTTGAAAATATTTTTTGCATGATTTCATACATATAAATAATGCCATTTCTTGATTTCTTAGTTGGGGTAGAAGAGATGGAGAGAATTTGGAACTTAAAATTTTAAAAGAATGTTTAAAATAAAAAATAAATTTGACAGAATAATAATAATAATAATAAAAAAACATTGTCCATAAACTCCCCTCTTCAATTGAGTGTGCAAGCATATATGTGGGAAGCTAGGTGGAGAAGTAGATGGAACACTGGACTTGCAGTCTGGAAGTTGTTGTTGTTATGTCATTCACTCATGTCTGACTATGTGCCTACTGCAAGTCTCAACCTATTGCTCCTTGTTGGAGCAGGTTAAAAGGCCTTCACACACACACACACACAAAAAAAGCAATGACAAAGGAAGAACATATTAAACACCTATGAAAGCAATTTGTAACAAGTCCTAAATGTTCCGAAATTGCGTACTCTCTTTGACCCAAATGTGCTTCTACTTTTCTATATCCTAAAGAGATCAAAGAAAGAAAAGACTCATGTACAAAATATATTTACAGCTGCTCTTTTTTGTCATAACCACAAACTGGAAAACAAGTTGGAGTGGGAGGGGTAGAGGATAGGGGATAATCAAATTAACAAGAATTTATCAAACACTTATTATGTGCCAAGTACTGTGTAGCTATACGATGCAGTAGATAGGTGACAGGCCAAGAGTCAAAAGATCTAAATTTAAATCCAGCCTCAGATATTTATTAATTGTGTGACCCTGGGAAGGTCACTTAACTTTGTTTGCTTCAATTTCTTTATCTATAAAATGAACTGCAGAAGAAAATAATAAACCACTTAAATATCTTTGCCAAGAAAACCCTAACCGGAATTAAACTCTGAGGATACAAAGAAAAGTAAAAATCAAAAATCCATAAAATCCCAAGTTATTCCATGCTCTCAAGGACTTAACATTCTAGTGAACAAAACTAGGAGAGAATATAATGACCACACCACTATAGAAAAACAATTTTGAAAGACATTAGAACTCTGAATAATGCAATGATAAACCAGGGATCCAGAGGACTAAAGATGAATCATACCACCCACCTCCTACCAGAAAGCTGATGGACTTAAAATGCAGAATGAGATATATTATTAGACATGGTTCATGTGGAAATTTGTTTTCCTGGACTATATGTATTTGTCATGAGGGTTTTGTTTTTTCTTTTCTTATTTATTGTTCAGTTGAGAGAAGGGACAATGGAACAGACAGTCTTTTTTAAAAATAATATTTTATTCCCCCCAATTATATGTAATAACAATTTTTAATATATTTTTAAGTTTTGAGTTCTAAATTCTAACTCTTCTCCCCCCCCAAAAAATGGTAAACAATATGATTCACAATTTACAATCTGATATACAATGTATAATCATGTAAGACATTTCCATATTATTCATCTTATGCAAGAAGACTTGAACAACAAAAAAAGGAAGGAAAGAAGGAAGAAATGAAGGGAGAAGAGAGAGAGGAAGGAGGGAAAGAAGGAAGGAGAGAAGGAAGGAAGGAAGGAAGGAAGGAAGGAAGGAAGGAAGGAAAGAAGGGAGGGAGGGAGACACAGAGGGAAGGAAGGAGGGAAGGAGGGAGGAAAAAAAAGAGAAATGAAGGAAGAAAGAACAGAAAAAAAAAGAAAGAAAGGAAGGAAGGAAAGGAGGGAGGGAGGGAAGAAGGAAGGAAGGAAGGAAGGAAGGAAGGAAGGAAGGAAGGAAGGAAGGAAGGAAGGAAGGAAGGAAATGGTATGATTCAGTCTGTATTAAGATGCCATCAGTTCTTTCTCTGGAAGTGGATAAGCATTTTTCATGAGTCCTTTAGGATTGTCTTGAATCATTATATTTCTCAGATTATCCTAGTTATTCACAATTCTTCATCATGCAATATTGCTGTTACTGTGTACAAAGTTCTGTTGATTCTGCTCACTTTACTTTGTATCAGTTCATATGTACTTTTCCAGGATTTTCTGAAATCTTTCTGTTCTTCATGTCTTATAGCACAATAATATTTCATAATATCATATACCACAACTTTCTCAGCTATTCCTCAATCGATGGGCATCCCCTCAATGACCAATTCTTAACTATTACAAAAAGAGCTACTATAAATATTTTTGTATAAAAAGGTCCTTTCCGGCCTGGAGAGACTTACACGAATTGATGCTGAGTGAAATGAGCAGGACCAGGAGATCATTATATACTTCAACAACAATACTATATGATGACCAGTTCTGATGGACCTGGCCATCCTCAGCAAGGAGATCAACCAAATCATTTCCAATGGAGCAGTAATGAACAGAACCAGCTACGCCTAGAGAAAGAACTCTGGGTGATGACTAAAAACCATTACATTGAACTCCCAATCCCTATATTTATGCCCACCTGCATTTTTGATTTCCTTCACAAGCTAAATGTACAATATTTCAGAGTCTGATTCTTTTTGTACAGCAAAATAACGGTTTGGTCATGTATACTTATTGTGTATCTAATTTATATTTTAATATTTAACATCTACTGGTCATCCTGCCATTTGGGGGAGGGGGTGGGGGGTAAGAGGTGAAAAATTGGAACAAGAGGTTTGACAGTTGTTAATGCTGTAAAGTTACCCATGCATATAACCTGTAAATAAAAGGCTATTAAATAAATAAATAAAATAAAATAAAAAATAAATAAAAAGGTCCTTTCCCCCCTTTTTTTGAAATTTCTTTGGGGTGAAGACCTAGCATTGGTATTGCTGAATCAAAAGGTATGTACAGCTTTATAGCCCTTTGGGTATAGATCCAAATTGTTCTCCAGAATGATTGGATCAGTTCAGTACTTTACCAGCAATGCATTAATGTCCTAGTTTTTCCACATTCTCAATAACATTTATCATTTTTCTTTTCTGTAACATTAGTCAGTCTGAGAGGTGTAAGGTAGTACCTCAAGAATATCTTAATTTGCTTCTGTCTAATCAATAGTGATTTAGAGCATTTTTACATGACTATAAATAGTTTTAATTTCTTTATCTAAAATTTATCTGTTCATATACTTCAACTATTTATCAATTGAGAAATGATTTATATTCTTATAAATCTAACAGTTATATATTTGAGAAATGATGCCTTCATTAGAGATATTCTGAATTTTTTCCAAGTTTTTTTGTTTTTCTTCTATTTTGATTGTATTGATTTTGTTTATGCAAAATCTTTAACATTTTATATAATTAAAATAATTTAATTTTTACATTTCATAATGCTCTCTAAATCATGATAGTTTGGTCCTAAATGCTTTCCTTATTCACAGAACTGACAGGTAAAATATCCTATGCTGTCCTAATTTACTTATGGTATCACCTCTTATGTGCAAATCATGTACTCATTTTGACCTTATCTTGGTATGTGGTGTGAAACTTTAGTCTATATTTGATTTCTGCCATGTTGTTTTCCAATTTTCCCAACAATTTTTGTCAAATAATGAGCTCTTCTTTTTGGATTTTAGGGTTTAATCAAACATTGGATTACTATGGATCATTTTGTTTATTTAAATTATTCCACTGATTCACCACTCTATTTCTTAGACAAATCAATTTCTTAGTTTTGATAATTACCACTTTATAATATAGTTTGAGATGTAGTACAAAAAATAATAAATTCTAATAAAATAATTTTAAGGAAAAATAAAGCTATTCCCATAATGTATGGGACAGTGAACCCAAATTAAAATCAGAGACTTTCAGAGTAAGAAAAAGTTTAAAAAAAAAAAAAGGGGGGGTGGTTTATTATGATTCCTTGAGAAAGGGCATCTTCCAGCAGACAGAGTATCAATTAAAGGAGTACAAAGCAAAAACTGCAAAACACAAAATAGTTCCCTGAAACAAAGGTGCCCCTCTCTTTTCCACCATTATTTGGGGGAGTCTGGGCTTATATTCTAAAAGTAGAACTCTATCCCAGAAACAAAAGAATAAATTGCTTTTAAAAGAAGTACTTAAATGCTAATTAAGAGTTGGGGGAAACAGGAGAGGAATGTTCATTCAAGTCAATCCAACACCTGCAGCTTTTTAGCTATAGCTCAACTTGCTATTTGCTAAAGTCTCAAATCATAATTAGGGCATAAGTTAAGGCCATATTCCCATGAAAGGGTCTTCCCTTAATTCATCAATACACACAATAAGCAAGGCGTGCTTTATACATTACATAAGTTCACTTTAATAGTATCATCATCAAGAAGGAGGAGTAAAGGCAGAGACTCACCCAAGTTCTCTCCCAAACCCTTCTAAAAACTTTTAAATAATGACCCTAAACAAATTCTAGAGCATCAGAACCCACAAAAGATGTCATGCAACTATTTTCCAGTCTAGAATAACTTAGAGACTCAGCAGGAAAAGTCTGTCATATCAGGGTGAGAATGGAGCACAGTCTGGCATAGACCCCCACAATGAAGCCCCCCAAACTAGTAAAAATCCTTGGGGCCTCTGAATCAGTAGAAGTTTCCAGACCTCTCAGTCCACAGACACCAAAGACAACTTAGAAGATTAAAAGAAAAGATTTGTTGCCCTAAACTGAGAGTGGAGTCCAGCACAGACCATACCAGCACAACCCAGGCCCAGCACATCAGGAACAACTTTGGGAGCCTCTTAATCAGCAGGGGTTGCTTCCAGAGATCTTTCCATACAAATGGTAAGGAGGTCAAACAGCTGGTCAGAAGGATATTACAGGGGACTTTTTGTTAGCACTGAGGTAGTTCTCTATTGATTAGCCCATACTCGGATCCTCCTCACAATTCCAGGGCAAAAAAGGGTGCAAGTGGTTGTTCATAAACCAGAGCACAGGCCAGGAGAATAGTAAAAAAAACCAAAAAAAACCCAAAAACCTCTTTTTTTAGATCATACCTCCTTGGAAAAACTAAAAACCTACAAGTCCCTAGAAAGATCTTTGAAAACAGTTGCATAAAATTCCTGAAGCCTGGGACATTGCACCCTTCACCCTGGAAACAGAGTCCTACTTTAACAAAGATTTAATTAGTCTAAGTAATAGGCTGAAAAAATGAGTAAACAACAGAAAACTATTCTGACCATAGAGTTACTATGGTAACAAAGTAGATCAAAAAACACACTTAGAAGAAGATAACAAGATCAAAATCCCTATATCTGAAGCCTCCAAGAAAACTAAGAATTGGTCTCAGGCCATGGAAGAGCTCAGGAGGAAATTTAAATATCAAATAAGATATAAGAAAAACTGGGAAAAGAAATGAGAGTGATACAAAAGGAAATGTAAAAAGCCAATGAGAGGAACCATGCCTAAAAAAGAAAAATTGACCAAATGGAAAAGGAAATTAACCAAATATAAAAGCTCACCAAAGAATATAATCCTTAAAAATTAGAATTGAGCAAATAGAAGCTAATGGTTTTATGAGAAATCAAGAAACAATAAAACAAAACCCCAAAAATTAAAAAATAGAAAACAATGTGAAATATCTCATTGGAAAAACAACTGACCTGGAAAAGAAATCCAGGAAATGTAATTTTTAAATTATTGGACTATCTGAAGGCCATGATCAAAAAAAGAGTTAGACATCAACTTTCAAGAAATTATCAAGGAAAACTGTCCTAATATTCTAAAACCAGATGATAAAATAGAAATTGAAAGAATTCACTGATCACCTCCTGAAAGAGATTCCCCAAATGAATACTCCCATTTGTGTGGAAAGTATTTTGTAATTGTATTCATATAGTTCCTGACTTTGTCTTGGCAGATAGACTCTCAAATAGTTTATATTATTGACAGTTATTTTAAATGGAATTTCTCTTTGTATCTCTTGCTGATGAACTTTATTGGGAATGTATAAAAATGCTGATTTTGTATCCTGCAACTTTGCTAAAGTTGTGAATTGTTTCTAGCAATTTTTTATTTGATTCTGTAGGGTTCTTTAAGTATACCATCATATCATCTGCAAAGAGTGATAATTTGGTTTACTCATTACGTACTCTAATTCCTTTAATCTCATTTTGCTTGGTGTTGGTTTTAAATAGATGTTACTGATCATTTTAAGGAAAGCTCCATTTATTCCTATACTTTCTAGTGTTTTTAATAATAATGGGTATTGGATTGTGTCAAATGCTTTTTGTGCATCTATTGAGCTAATCACATGATTTTTGTTAGTTTGATTATTAATATAGTCAATTATGTTAGGCGTTTTCCTAATATTGAACCAGCCCTGCATTCCTGGTGTAAATCCTACTTGGTCATCATGGTGTATTATCCTGGGGATGACTTGCTGTAATTTCTTTGTTAATATTTTATTTAAGATTTTTGCAACAAGATTCATTAGGGAAATTGGTCTATGGACCAATTTTTTTTTTCTCTATTTTGACCCTACCTGGTTTTGGTACAGCACCATATCAGTGTCATAAAATGAATTTTGTAGGACTCCTTCACTCTGTACTTTTTCAAATAGTTTTTATAGTATTAAAATTAATCATTCTTTAAATGTTTGGTAGAATTCACATGTAAATCCATCTGGCCCTGAAGATTTTTTCTTAAGGAGCTGATTAATAGCTTTTTCAATTTCTTTTTTTTAAGTAATTTATTTCCTCTTCTGTTAATCTGGGCAATCTATATTTTTGCAAGTATTCCTCCATTTCACTTAGATTATCAGATTTATTAACATATAGTTGGGCAAAATAATTCCTAATTATTGCTCTAATTTCCTCTTCATTGGTGGAAGTTCTCCCTTTTCATTTTTGATACTAATAATTTGATTTTCTTCTTTCCTTTTTCTAATCAAATTAACTAAAGTTTTATCTATTTTGTTGGGGGTTTTTAAAAATAAAAACCAACTCAGTTTTGGTTTTTTTTTCAATTTTATTAATCTCTCCTTTTATTTTCAGAATTTCAAATTTGGCATTTACTTGGGGTTTTTAATTTTGTTCTTTTTCTAACTTCTTTAATTGCAAGCCTAATTCATTGATCTTCTCTTTCTCTATTTTATGCAAGTAAGCATCTAGAGATATAAAATTTCCCCTAATAATTGTTTTGGCTTCATCCCCTAAATTTTGGTATGTTGTCTCATTATTGTCATTTTCTTGAATGAAATTATTGATTGTGTGTATTATTTGTTGTTTCACCCACTCATTCTTTAGAATTAGATTATTTAGTTTCCAATTAATTTTTGGTCTATTTTCCCCTGGCCTTTTATTACATGTAATTTTTATTGCATCATCATCTGGAAAAAATTCATTTATAATTTCTGCCTTTCTGTATTTGATTTTGAGGTTTTTATGCCCTACTACATGGTCAATTTTTGTATAGGTTCCATGTACTGTTTCCATTCAATTTTCTCCAAGAGTCTATCATATCTAACTTTTCTAGAATTCTATTTACTTCCTTATCTTCTTTCTTATTTATTTTGTGGTTCAATTTATCTAGTTCTGAGAGAGCAAGGTTCAGGTTGCCCCACTAGTATAGTTTTGCTGTCTAATTCTTCTTGCAGCTCTCTTAATTTCTCCTCTAGGAATTTGGATACTATACCACTTGGTACATATATGTTCAGTATTGATACTACTTCATTATCGATGGTACTTTTTAGAAGGATGTAGGTTCCTTCCTAGTCTCTTTTAATTGGAGCTATTTTTGCTTTTGTTTGATCTGAAATCAGGATCACTACTTTTTTTTTTTTTTTTTTACTTCACTTAAAGCGTAATAGATTCTGCTCCAGTCTTTTGCCTTTACTCTGAATGTATCACTCTACTTTAAATGTGTTTTTTGTAAACAACAAATTGTAGGATTCTGGTTTTTAATCCAGTCAGTTATCTGCTTCTGTTTTATGGGAGATTTCATCCCATTCACATTCACATCTGAAATTAGTAATTCTGTATTTCCTGCCATCTCGTTTTCCCCCAGTAAATTTCTCTTTCCTTTCCCCCTTTCCCTGCTCCCCAATGATACTTCTGACAACCCCCTTCCTGAAACAGCTCTCCCCTTTTACAGCCCCTCCCCCTTTCTTGTACTTTTCTCCTTCTGGTCTCCCTTCTATTAGCCTCCTCCTTTTCTTCTCCCTTCTACCCCTCATTTCCCCTGAGGATGAGACAAGCTTCTCTATGAAGATAAAAGTGTTTGATATTATCTCTTTGAGTCAAATCTGAGGAGAGTAAAATTTACACAATGCTCACTCCCTCCCTTCTTTTCTTCAATTGTAATGAGTATTTTTTTGCCTCTTCATGAGATGTAATTTATCCCAGTTTAACTCCATTTTGCTCTTCTTCCAATAGAATCACTTTTCCTTCTCTAGTTTCTTTTTTTATATCACCATAACAAAATCAAATTATACCTGTATTATTTAAGTATACCCATAACAGAGAACAGATCTCAAGAATCAAACATCATCTTCCCATATAGTAATATCAGCTTTTTAACTTTTAAAAGAAAGTCCTTTTTTTCCCTTTTTACCATTTTATGGTTCTCTAGAGTACTGTATTTGAAGATCAAATTTTTTATTTACCTCTGGTCTTTTTATCAGAAATAAATGAAATTCATCTGTTTCATTGAATATCTTATCTTTTTCCCTAAAAGATAATGCTCGATTTTGCTGGATAGTTAATTCTTGGTTGAAATTCAAGTTCCTTTGCCTTTTGGAATATCAGATTTCCTGGCCTTCAATCCTTTAAAGTGGAAGCTGCTAGATCCTAGGTAATCCTGATTGTGGCTCCTCAATATTTGAATTGTTTCCTTCTGGCTGCTTGTAATATTTTCTCCTTGATTTGATAATTCCAAAATTTAGCTACAATGTTCTTTGGAATTTTCATTTGGGGGTCTCTTTCAGGAGGTAATCAGTGAATTCTTTCAATAGCTATTTTACCTTCTGATTCTAGGACATTAGAGAAGGTTTCCTTGATCATTTTCTGAAAGATGATATCTAGGCTCTTTTTTTCACCAGTTTTCAGGAAGTCCAATAATTCTTGTATTGTCTCTTCTTTTCCAGGTAAGTTGTTTTTCCAATGAGGTATTTTACATTTTCTTCCATTTTTGGAGGGTTTTTTTTTGTTTGTTTGACTGATTCTTGAAGTCTCATTGAGTCATTTACTTCCATTTGTTCAATTCTAATTTTTAGTGAAGTATTTTCTTTAGTTAGCTTTTTTATCTCCTTTTGTATTTGGCCAATTGAACTTTTAAATGAGGCCTTTTGTTTATTGCATTTTTTCCATTTTACAAATTCTCTTTTTCAATGAATTGGTTTCTTTTTCATATCTATTTTGTAAAGAGTTATATTTTTTTTCCCTGTTTCATCAAATCTATTTTTTAAGGAGCTTTCTTCAGATAATTTCTGTGTTTCCTTTTCCAAATTCTCTTGCAAAGTTCTCATCCCCCCATTTTTTTTCTTTCTTTTAAGATCTTTTTTAATTCTTCCAAGAGAGCTTTGTGAGATGGAGGGAGGGGGAGAGCAACTCATATCACCTTTTGGAACTTCATCAGGAAATGATTTGCCTTCAGAATCCTCAAGGTTTGAGATATGTTCTTCTCTTTCTTCATAAAAGCTATCTATGGTCAGATTTTGCTTTTTTGCTTATTTTTTTAAAGGCTAAGTCCTGCTCTTAGGGCAAAGGGAAGATTGTCTCAAGCTTCCTCTATAGGCAACAGATTCTTTAGGTCTTGGGGTCAGTGCTGCTGACTGACTTCTGGTGCTGGATAAGCATGGCTAGGTCCCACAGTTTTCTGGGATTCAGAGGGTCACTATTTGCCTTTTGTATTTGCTTTGGATGTCTCACAGTTAATCTGCTGACCCACTGAATTATAACCAGAACAGAATAGCTAATGCGGCTGTATTTTGTCTAAAAGCCTTCCAGTAGATTCCGAGCTCACAGACACTACAATGCCTTGGCTCTATATGCTGCATCTATGCTCAGCCATTTCCCCCTCTGACTGATTGTAATAAATCTTTTCTGAAGTTTTTTCAAAATATCTTCTCTGGAAATTTGTTACTCCCCAAATATTTGTGGATCCTGTCACTCCAAAACCAGTTCAGAGGCTTGATTTGGTGTTGAACTGAAAGATACTAGAAGGAGGTCAGATAAAAATGTGTCTACTCTCCAACATCTTGGCTCTATCCCCCTCCCCCATTCTTCTTTTTATGGAATTCTTTTCTCCAGTGAATTATTGTGCCTCTTTTACCATTAGGCCAATTCTATTTTTAAGGTATTTTCTTTAAGACTTTTTTTTTTTTTTTGCCTCTTTTACTAAGCTTTATGATTCTCTCTTTTTTTTTTTTTTCAATTTTTTTTTCCTGAGGCAATTGGGGTTAAGTGACTTGCTCAGGGTCACACAGCTAGGAAATGTTAAGTGTTTGAGGTCAGATTTGAACTCAGGTCCTCCTGTCTTCAGGGCTGGTGCTCTATCCACTGTGCCACATACCTGCCCCTATGATTCTCTCTCTTTTTTTTTTTTTTTTTTTTTTTTTTAATAGCCTTTAATTTACAGGATATATCATGGTAACTTTACAGCATTAACGTTGCCAAACCTCTTGTTCCAATTTTTCACCTCTTACCCCCACCCCTCCCTAGATGGCAGGATGACATAGATGTTAAATATATTAAAAATATAACTTAGATACACAATAAGTATACATGACCAAAACATTATTTTGCTGTACAAAAGAATCAGACTCTGAATTATTGTACAATTAGCTTTGAAGAAATCAAGATGCAGGTGTGCATAAATATAGGGACTGGGAATTCAATGTAATGGTTTTAGTCATCTCCAGGTTCTTTTCTGGGTATAGTTAGTTCAGTTCATTACTGCTCCATTAGAAATGATTTGGTTGATCTTGTTGCTGAGGATGGCCTGATCCATCAGGACTAGTCATCATCTAGTATTGTTGTGAAGTATATAATGATCTCCTGGTCCTGCTCATTTCACTCCAGCATCAGTTCGTGTAAGTCTCCAGGCCTTTCTGAACATCCTGTTGGTCATTTCTTACAAACAGTAATATTCCATAATTTTCATATACCACAATTTATTCAGCCATTCTCCAACTGATGGACATCCATTTCAGTTTCAGTTTCAACCACTACAAAGGGCTGCCACAAACATTCGTTGCACATACAGGTCCCTTTCCCTTCTTTATAATCTCTTTGGGATATAATCCAGTAGTAACACTGCTGGATCAAAGGGTATGCACAGTTTGATAACTTTTTGAGCATAGTTCCAAACTACTCTCCAAAATGGTTGGATTCGTTCACAACTCCACCAACAATGAATCAATGTCCCAGTTTTCCCACATCCCCTCCAACAATCCCTATGATTCTCTTTTAATAATTTTTTGCATCCCTCTTATTTATTTTCTCAATTTTTCCTCTATTCAGGTTGGGATTGCATTCAATTAACTTTTTTTTTCTTTGAAGCTTTGCTTGTAACTGTTTTCACTTGGTGTCTTCTCAGTTTCTTTTGGTCTTCCCTACCACAGAAGCTTTTTAAACTATTTCCTTAAAACACTCTTGTTATAAGTTGATCTATTATTATCCCCATTTTCATAAAATTGAGAAGGAAGTAAAGTGACTTTCAAATGGTAACATAGTCAGTGTACATGTTAGTGAGGGAATTTGAGCACAAGTTTTCTTTTTTTTTTTCCTTTTTTTTTTTAAATAACTTTTTATTGACAGAACCCATGCTAGGGTAATTTTTTACAACATTATCCCTTGCATACTTCTTTCAAATTTTCCCTCCCCCCTCCACCCCTCCCCAGATGGCAAGCAGTCTTATACATGTTAAATAGGTTACAGTATATCTTAGATACAATATATGTGGAGCACAAGTTTTCTGATTCCAAATCCAGAGTTTATCCCGCTATACTACATTGTCAAAATGGGGCTGCAGTTTGGTAGGTTAGAAAAGAGGAAAATAAGATGATTATCCCTGAAATTGGATGACATACCTGTGTTGGACCTAGGTTTCAAGTCAACAAGCACTTATTAAGTACCTACTTAAATGCTTTATGTACCTAGCAAAGTACTCCAGTATCTTTGACAAAATTCCAAAAGGGGTGATGAAGAGTCATAAAATGAAATGACTTGACAGCAACAACATGTTATATTAGTGTTGGCTGAAACTTTCTAGTTCCTGATTTGAGCGCATAGTAGACATGCATATTCTCACTGAAATGCTCTGTCACTCTTACATTTTTCTGTCTCCTTCTAAAGACGAAGATCCTGGACAACAGCTCCAAAGGCTTACTGATACTCATAAAATGTATGAACAAGAAAGAAAAAAGCAATTCAGTAAGCCCAATATGGTGATTGACGAATCACATCTAACAGTAGATGCTATAGTTCTTACCAGCCTTTATATACCTTACATCATCTCTTCCTCCTCTTCTCCATACTCTTTAATAAAGTGACACTCACCTCCTTTCTGTTCCTCACATAAGATACTCCATCTTTAAACTCTAGGCAGTTTCTCTGCCTGTCCACATTGCCTGAAATTCTCTGCCTCCTCAAGTCCCAACTAAAATTTAACTTTTTACAGTAGGACTTCCCTTCTATAGGCTGTCTCTAGTTTATCCTTTATATAGCTTATTTGTACATAATTGTCTCCCATATTAGAATGAGTTCCTTGAGAGTAGGAATTATCTTTTGCTTTTCTTTGTATCACCAGTGCTTAATATAATGCCAGGCACAAAGTAAGCACTTACTAAATGTCTGTCAATTGGCTAACTGGCACACCAACTGATACCTTTTTCAGGTAGAGAATGTATGGAAGTTAAAATGACTCTTCTAAAACAGGAGAGTACAAGCCAGGGGAGTAAAAGAACCAGTCAAACTTGAGTTCCTGAACAGATAAGTTAGAATTGCCAAGATGTTTGGGCTTCTCCCTTTCCTCCTGCCCACGAATATTCAATATATTCAATATCTCTCTTCATGAGTTACCCATTCCAACACTGATAATACTATCTCCCTAAGGTTACCCCAGGAGAATATGTTCTCTTCTTGCTGAAGTGTCAAGAATGATATCTCTTCAAGTATTTTTTAAAAGCCATCAAAACTTTGTTGGATGATTGACTTCTGTTGGACTGAAGCACAACTCCCACACACACACACACACACACACCAGCTCTTCTTTCACTGGAAAAAGGTGTGATTTGTGTGGTAGTGGAAGGAAAAGGGCTTCCTTTTTCTGGAAGGGTAACCTTCCAGAGGTAGGTAACCAAAGGGAGAGGAATGAACAATGGGAGAAGGAAGAGTAACCAAAGTAGTGTTAGTTAACACAGAGAAAAATGACTAATAGAGGAGAGGCTGTTGCAGGCAAAAGTGCCCTATGAGAAAGGTGATCAGTGCATGCAAGGGAAGAGTCCCAGGGAGCGTGACTAATAGAAGTCATCCATCAGAAAAGAATGATTGAAGACAAGAGAAAACCTTTGATGAATTTTCTAGGTCTCCAAGGCCCTCTGCTCTTCTGGTGCCTCCCATCTTGTGCCTAAGAGAGAAATAAGGGGTAGAGTGACCTCTTTCTCAGAAAAGAAAGATGTACGGTCAGGACATTCTGGATAGAAGTGAAACCTCTTTACATTGAGTGTGGGCTGTGGAACAGGAGAATAGAAACAAGGCTGGAGGTCAGGAATTCCCCCGGTGGCCCAGAAGGGAGGCTGGGATTGAAACATCTCCATTTTTCATTTCTGAGTGTATGAATTTCCTTTTTATCCTAAACTTAACAGACAAAAAATAATATAACAGTTTCCTATATGTAGAAGAATAGAAAAAGAGCATTATACATGAAACTGTGAATATCTATTAGGTAGTTTGCTTTTCATTTAAAGTGTACAATAAATAAATGCATGCATAAATATAGCTATGCTTAACTGTAGCCTGTTTGAGGAAGATGGAAGGAGGAGAGGAAAAGGAAAAAAAGAATAAAGTAAAAAGTGCATAGCAGAGAACAAAAGAAAACTCACAAAGAAGCAAAGAAAAGATGGACAATTATAATACAATGTTTTCTATTACTATATGTGCTTTCTTGAAATGGAAATTTATTGTTACATATTTTGAATCCTCTCTGATATTCTGCTGGGCATATGACAGTAAGTTTTTTTTTCTATTTTGTATTTGTTTTAAATAAGTGAATACATTAAAAATAAAGTATCTAATAAAGTCAATATGTAATACATTTTCAAAGCTGTTCTGCTTGTTTGTGATTCCTCTGTTGTCTTATTTATATTTAAAAAAAAGTGTTCAATGGTTCTTTTTTCTTTCTTTTCTTCTTCTTTTCTTAACACATGCTTTGGAGTTACTCTCCCAATCACTCCCTTTGCTAGCAGAATGGGTCCCCACAGTATATTTCCCCTCCTGGTTCTAGAGGTAATCTGATAGAATGACTTCTAGTGCAGTAGCTCACAAGCCCCCACTCAGATGCTCTTGCCCCAACAATCACCTATTGATATTTAAACAACTTTTAGAAACATATATTTACTAGGTTCATATAATAAGAACATTTGATATAAAACATCTCCCAGTGGGGTGTTGGAGCCTTTTTTTTAACGTATGGAAAAGTATCATTCTTGAGTACAATAGATCACACTCTCCTGGGCAAACCTTAAGCAGATTCAGATATGGAGTGAGCAATGTGGATTGGATGATTTATGAGTGGTTGTTTTAGATGGTTTCTGAGGTTCCTGCCAACTTAAACCCAAACCCAGATCTTCTGATTCCAAATTCAATATTTTTTCTAGAATGACACAAACTCACTAATAAATCCTTCCTCTAATGTTATTGGGGATGGTGACTCCTTCTTCCCTAACCCCTATAATTCTTGCCTGGACTCTAATCTTAATACCCTGATTCCACTAGTTTAAGTAGGAACACTCCCTTTTTTTTCCCTTTCCCACTTATATCTATGTACTGTGCCTGGGGAAACATCTTATCTACCCCTCTCCTCCATCCCCATCATGGCTAGCATTCTCTCACAGACTTTGGTTAATGAAATGCTACCTAAGCTCTTTACTTCCCATTACCCAAATTTGCCAAAAAGACTTTGAGGGCTTCTGCTGATAAAATATCCAGGGCCTTCCTTCTTGGACCTTGTTGCTCAGGCTCTCTCATGTTTCCTGCCTTCCAGAAGGTGACGTCTTGCCTCCCAGCACCTAAGTTCTATATTAGCTACTGGATATGTCTAAACAAGTTGCTCAGTCTAGTTTGGGAACTTGGACACACAAGCATGAAAAGGCAAATCACAATTCAAAGAGATATAAAAGAGAAACTGGTTTAGATCCTGGGACTTCTACTTGTTATCTCTGTGTCCTTGGCAAAAATCATATTTTTCTTCCAGATTTCAGTTTTCTTATTTTCTGAGACCCAAGGGCACAGATCAAGAGGGAAATATAACTCACTCAAACGCCATCTGGGATGTAGAATTGTTAAGGGGGGGCTAGAGTCTCTGGTGTGAGGGCTGCTAAGCTCTTTTCAGGGCTATTCATTCACCTTTGGTGTTCACTGAACTCTCACCTGTGGCTTTCAGAAACTGTAGCATACCCAGTATCTATACCCTGATAAAACCATCTCAGCAGGTGAACTAAACCAGGAAAAGTGCCTGAATCTCCCCACATTTCTGTAGTGCAGTATATATATAGTTCAGTTATACTAGCAATTAACAATGTTATTGTTCTCTTTTTACATTTACATCACCTAAATTTCTCTCTGTATCTCTATCTCCCCACCACTAATCCTGCCCCCAGTCATCCCATATAACAAATATAATAGCTCAATTCCTCCCTGGAGACTTCATTTGAGAAAATGCCCACGGCTCCCAAGTTCACTCCTCTCTCTGTTCAGCTTTGGATTTCTCCACACTCTCCCAACTTTCCTCAGCTCCCTTTTAAGTGTTATTTTCCTCTTTAGAAAGCAAGGTCCTTGAGAGCAGGGACTTTCTTGCTTTTCATCCAATTCACTTCCCTATTATGTTATCACTTCCCTGATGTCATGGTCCTCTTCCAGAAAGGACAAACAACAAAAACATCATTTGTATTTGTATTACCAGCCCTAAGCACAGTACCTGGCACAAAGTAAGTGCTTAATACATATGCTCTCCTTTTTCTCTGCCTCTCTCTGTCTCTTTCCTCCCTCTGTCTTTCAGTCTCTGTCTCTGTCTCTTTCTCTCTATCTCTTTCCTTTCTGTGCGTCTCTCTCTCTTCCTTCTATCCTTTCCCTCTGTCTCTCTCCTCCCTCTTTCAGTCTCTGTCTCTGTCTCTCTCACCTTTCCTTCCTCTCTTCCTCTCTTCTCTCTGTCTCTGACTGTTTCTGTGTGTGTCTCTCTGTCTATCCCTCCCTTTCTTCCCCAGCCTCTCTCCTTCCTCTGTGTTTCTCTCATGCTCTCTTAGTATCTTCTTTCTTTCTGTCTGTTTCTCTTCCTCTTCCTCTATCCTCCTCTACTCTCATTCTACCCGTTTCTTTCTCTCTCTTTTATCTCTGTGTTTCTGCCATTCTCCCTTTTTCTCTCAGGCATCTCTCTCTCTCTCATTCTCCTTTGTTTCTGTCTTCCCTCCCCACTTCTTCTTTCTTTCCAAGCAAATACCCTCCAAAGCCTAAACAATTGTGTTTAAAAGTTCGAATTGCAAAAATGGGCTTTGAAACATAATTCTTTCCTAAATTGGGTATTGTTGCAAATAAGTAAGGACTCAGCAGGAAGAATACAGACAAAATTAATCAACAAAAGAGGAACAGATTTTTGGAAGAAAGACAATAAGTCATTCTGACCCAAACTCAAGGCTGAGCTGACCTTAGCAAAGTAATAAAAGCAAATAAATAGTAAAGCAATAAAAGATGATCTGGATGAAAGAGTCCGAAAAACCAGCCAAAGGTCTTGGTCAGTTACCCAAAGCAGGTCTGAAAATATCCTGCTATAGTTCCTGGAAAGAACCTTGGGTGAAAAATTGGGCGAACCTGAGTTCAGGTCCTAGATTGTCCCTTTTCAGCTGTGTGACACTGAACAAGTCATTGAACTCCTTTTAATTCAATTTCTTCATCTGTAAAATGAGGATAATAATTCTTGCATTGTCACAATTACTTCATAATGTTCTTGTGAGGAACAAACAGGATACTGTATTTAAAGTTCTCCATAAATCTTAAAACACAAAGTAAATGCCAGATGTAATTATTGTTTATCCCTTTATTCATTTATTTAATACATAGTTATTAGGCACTGGGGATATAAAAAAAACCCACAACAGGTCACAAAAATTTTAATATATGGGAAAATGAGATAATTGCAAAGGAGAGGTTCAATAAAGTATTAGGAGAAATTTAAGGGGGAAAAGATGGTTTTTAGCTGGAGGATAAAGACAGGAGTGGTGGCCTGATGGTAGGGATCAGGAAGAGCTAAGCAGGCAAGTTCATTTGAGGTGAAGAGACATAGTTCTATGAGAATAGAGAGAGCATGGACAAAGGACAGATAGAGCAGAAAACTGGACAAGGAAGCTCCATTAGAAATGGGGAAAAAGTAATTAGGCAGAAGAACCAAAGCACTTGCATTTGATGCATTTTGTTTCTAAAATGGGGCCTTGTTTTTTCAGTTTCATCTGCAGTTCTATGTGAAGATTGATGAATCAGTTTTTACCTGTTTTATTAATATAACCTAATTTAGATATCTTGAGTTGATGGTTTTGTGATTTAGATGGGCAAACTGTCTTTGTAACAGATAAATTATTTATAAAAATTTTAAAAAGTTATATTCTAAAAAAAAAAAAAAAAAGAAGATGGGGAGAAGTGGTGGCCATTACCAAAAGAGTCTCACTGAGATGGTTGTACCTCCAATTCCAGAGACCCTGGGGTGAAGTACAAGGATGATTGTCATCTTAGAGAGAAAATGGGGTCACCCACACACCAACCTCCTAAGTCAAACTGCCTCCTGACTCAGGCTAATTATTGTTTTGGGGTGAAAGAAGACTTCATGGAAGAATTGGCACCTCAGTGGGATCTTGGAGGAAATTCAAGATTTCAAGGGTTGAAGATGGGGAGGCAACAGCAGTCCATACCAAGCAAGGGAAGCTATCGGAGCAAAGACATCAACACTGGAGAGGACAGGAAAAAAGGCGGGGTGGGAAGGGAATTGTGCTAATAAAATGGCACATAAATGGAGAGAGCCATCTGCACTCAGAGAAAGAATTGTGGGGACTGAGTGTGGATCACAACATAGTATTTTTACCTTTTTTGTTGTTTGCTTCCTTTTTTCTCATTTTTTTTCCTTTTTGATCTGATTTTTCTTGAGCAGCATGATAATTATAGAAATATGTATGGAAGAATTACACATGTTTAATACATACTGGATTGATGAAGGGGAGAGGGGAAGGGAGGGAGAAAAATTTGGAACACAAGATTTTGCAAGAGTGGATGCTGAAAACTATCTCTGCCTTTATCTTGAAAATAAAAAGCTATTATTAAAAAAAATAAAATGGCACATAGAGTCATGGAGAATAATACAAGGGAGGGATGGAGGTAAGTTTCTAAGAAGGCATGTAATATCATGGCAATCTATGATTTCATCCATGTGTTGAACTCCTGATAAGAAAACTCTTTTGGTGCAATTGGTGCAATTGAAACTTGCTGAGGTAGAAGGTTGGTAATGCTTTCATCTCTATCTACAATCTCCTCCCATTACTTGCTAGTTTACTGACTGACTGCTCTGATTAGTGAGCTCATGACTCCTTTCTCTTCTCCCTTGTTAAGTGTCTGAGGTCACATTTGAACTCAGGTCCTCCTGACTTCAAGGCTAGTGCTCCATCACTACACCAACTAGTGCTTAAAACCTGGCTTTCCCGGGGTCAGGTATCCAGTATATATCAGAGGAGGAATTCTTGACTTTGAGGTCAGCTCTCTACCCAGGATAACAGGGTTGCCTCTCAGTACAATTATCCTTTTTATAAATGAGAGAGTAAAGGGGGAGGGAGGAGAGCAATTCAGCAAAAATAATTGACAAACCAACTGAATCTGTTGGTATATGCAATGTTCCACCGCCATAGTCCTCAGCACAAATTCTATGATCCTATGGCTCCTGAATAAATGAAAAAGGAAGATGTATTTTCATTTTTATTCTACAGCATTCAATTGAAGATCTTTTTTGGTTATTATTGTTATTTTCTCCATTTCTATTGTTTTAAGTATCGTATATATAATTTACTCGGTATTGCTTACTTCACCTTGAATCAGTTCATTTAAGTCTTCCCAGGCTTTTCTATAATTTTTCCTGTTCCTCCTTTCTTAGAGTGAAAAAATAATATTTTATGAATTATTTCATTCTTATTGAGAGAATCCTGAGGTCACTTGTAGCTTGGATAGTAATGGCTACCTGAAGGCCAGCAGAATATTTGATCTTTCTTAGGAAGAATATCAGAAATTAGAATCTGAGAAGGGAAGATCCCTTTGGGTGATTTCTCCACTGTATCCAGATGAGATGATTCTTATCTAACTAAATTCCTCTTAGGGCCTGGAATAATAGTCACAAAGAAGAGGTCATAAACCTTCAGGTGGTACAAGGAATGATCAGCTAATACCTTTGAAAATTGATATATATGATTGAAAAAAAAAATAGGTATTTGACTTGCCTTCAAAAACCTGGGTTTAAGTCCTGGCTGCCATCGACCAGCTGCTTGTTCTCAGGGGAGTTATTTCTCCTTTCTACCCCTCATCTATTAAAAAAAAAAAAAAAGGAATGATGGTCCTAATGCTCTCTGCTCACAGAGGGTTCTTGTGAAGAAAACTCTTTGACAGCCTTAAAGCAAGACATAAAAATGTGAGTTGTCCTTATTGTCCTGCGGCAGGCAGCCAGCTGCTGTGTTTATTCATCCAGTGCCTTAGTTTGTAAATCACATTCTTAAAAGAGCAGCCAACAGTCAGATATAGTCGATCTCTTTGCCAGCAGAAGTTTAGGGAGTGGGAAGAGAAATAGGAGTGAGAGCAGAGGGTAAAGGCTTTGAGTCTAAAACAAATGGGAAGGGAGTAGACAACTCCTCCAAGATGAATACTAGCAGCTCATATTGATAATATACTTCAGAGTTTCCAAAGCAGTGACCCAGTGAAAGGAGATAGTTGAGATTCAGAGTCCAGCAAGAGGAAAGGAAGAGGAGATTCAAAGAGCTGGAGAGAACTAGCATCTAGGAAAAATCAGCTCAGATAGCTAGATGTAAGCCCAAATGGCCAGGAGAAGGAAAGGGGTCATATTCTTGCCCCTTCATGCCTTCTTGTCTAGGGAAATCTATTGTTAGCAATGGTTTAGGTTTGAAGGATAGAACTAAGAGTACTAATTCATTTATTCTTCTGTTTGTTGAAGGACAGTGGTGATTTCTCCCCATTTTATAGAGGGAGATGATGGAGACCAAAGAGCTCGTTCAAAGTCACATAGTTTGTAGCAGAGCTAATATTCTTACCTCCTAATGAGCTCTCTCCCATTGCCTACACTAGAGACCCACATTGTGCTTGACCTTACACAAATAGGGTTATCTTCAATCTCAGAACCCAAATGGGATTCTAATGAGAAGGCAGGAGGATGGGTGGGACCATATAGAGGTAGAATGGTCTGACCCTATTCCTCCAGTCTTCCTACTTGATCCAGTCTCTTACTCCTGTATCCAAGACCCATCCAGATTCCAGAAGAGGGCAAGCATTTAAGACAGAAAGCTGATTCTAGAATTTCCATTCTCCTCCATTTTCATGAGTTTGGCCAACTATGCCATTCTTAAACCCTTTGGAAGTACCAGGCAAAGAGAGCCTAGAGAAGAGAACTCAGATGCCTACCATGGCCAGGGTCCATGGGCAGCCTCCCTTTTCTGAAGAACCAGGGTCAGTCTGAATGCTAAGAGTTGCTGCAGCAGCAGAGAGATGCCCAAGAGGCTGAAGATGTGGCAAAGAAACCAGCAAATGGAAAAGGGAACAATGACCACAGGAACCAGCCCCAAGAAGCGTGTTTTCATCAGAATTCTTGGCCAGCAGACTTTGTGTATTAAGTGGGATAGTGACATAACCTCACCTCAGTCACACTGATAATCAACCATTGTTCTGGAACTTTTTTTTTTATCTGTGTGAGGCATTGGAGGCTGCCGTACTGATCTACAAAGGAAAGGAAGATGGGTAAAGAGCGGACCCAACCCTTTAGGATCTACACAGTTCCCAGTGTTCCATGCCCATGTCCTGGCCCCACTATTTCTTCCATTTTCTAGCTAGCTAATGTTGAGGAAATCAAGGTCTTAGAATACCCAACATGCAGCAGATGCTGCAGGTGATGAAGGAATACTCTCATAGTAAGGCAGATCATATGGGTAAGGATCTGGCATAGAGGCACCCTAAGTGCCCAGCATAGGAAGCCATCCTTATTTAAGAAAGTCTAGATTATCAGCATAGCCATGTGCAGAAAGAGACAGATAGGAACTGAATGAGTTAAATTCAATATACCTTATTAGGTACCTACCTATGTGCCAGGCTCTGTGCTGAGTGATGAGAATATGAAGAAAGGAAAAAGGCTGTTTCTGCTCTCAAGGACCTCACAGCCTAATTAATGGGGGAGACAATATGTAAAAGCTATGTACAAATAAGGTATATGTTTATATATGGATATGTATAAGTTCATATATATATTTATATATAGGATAGAAAGTAAGGTTGAGTAGTGTTGATTATCTCTACCTCTGTCTCTATAATTATATATAGGATAGAGAGAAATTAAGATTGAGTAGTGTTAATTATCTCTATCTCTGTCTCTATAATTATATATAGGATAGAGAGAAAGTAAGATGTGTAGTATTGATTATCTCTATCTCTGCCTATAATTATATATAGGATAGAGAGAAAGTAAGGTTGAGTAGTGTTAATTATTTCTATCTCTGTCTCTATAATTATATATAGGATAGAGAGAAAGAAAGATGCGTAGTATTGATTATCTCTTTCTGTCTATAATTATATATAGGATAGAGAGAAAGTAAGATTGAGTAGTGTTGAGGTGCTCTAGAATACTACTGCATTTCTAAGGACTCTCAATAGGAAGTAGCTTAGTGATAGGTGAGAATGTGTGCTAGCTAAAGGGTGGCTAAAGAGTCAGAACTCTCTGCTGGACTATCACATCGAGGGCAATAAAGTTATCACAACCTAGATCTTTCCTATGCAATTGATTCAGAATAATCTTCTTGCCTCGGTGGAGAGAAGCATTTGAGTCAGAGTAAAATTGTATAAACTGGTAATGGTCAAGCCTAAGAGGGAAAGATATCCAAGTAGAGGAAAAGGAGCATCCAAGAGAGCCAAGGGAGAGAGGAGGAATTTGAACCAGCAAGAAGCTGGAAGAAGACCCAAGCTGGTCTGGAATAGTTGGCTTTACCAAGCAGAAAGACACAAAGGAAATGGTGGCCAATGACAGAAGAGCCAGCTCTCAATGACCAGGAAGGAGGTAGGTGAGAGCTGTTTGTTTCTTCCCCTTTGTGGGACTGGTCAGAAAGGGATGGGATAGTCTTGTTATTTGTTTTTAGAAGATTTTTACTTCCCAAGGGCTGCAACTTGGGGTTCTAATTATGGGTAGCTCAGATCCAAGCAGGGATCCCCAGGCTTGACACAAGAGCAAGGCAGGCCCTCACACACCTCCAAGAATATAGAAGCCCAATTTCTGCCCTTTATGAAGTTGAAGGGGACAACTTTTTTTGTTTGTTTGTTTTTGTTTTTTGTTTTTTATGACTAAATCACAAATCTATTTATTTATTTATTTTTAAAGCTTTTTATTTTTAAAACATGTGCATGGATAATTTTTCAATTTTGACCCTCACATAGCCTTGTGTTTCAAATTTTCCCCTCCTTCCCCCCCACTGCCTCCCCTAGAATGGCAAGTAATCTAATAGATGTTATACATGTTAAAATATATGTTAAATCCAATATGTGTAAACATATTTATACAATTCTCTTGTTGCACAAAGAAATCAGATCAAAAAGGGAAGAAAATAAGTAAGAAAACAAAATGAAAGCAACAAAATCAAAAAGAGTAAAAATGCTCTGTTGTGCTCCACCTTCAATTCCCACAGTCTTCTTTCTGGGTGTAGATGGCTCTTTTCATCACAAGATCATTGGAACAGGTCTGAATCATCTCACTGTTGGGAAGAATCACATTCAACAGAATTGATAGTAATATAATATTGTTGTTGTCATGTACAATGATCTCCTAGCTTTGCTCATTTCACTTAGTATCAGTTCATGTAGGTCTCCCCAGGCCTCTCTGAAGTCATCCTGCTGATCATTTCTTATAGAACACTAATATTCCATAACATTCACATGCCATAACTTATTCAGCCATTCCCTAATTGATAGACATCCACTCAGTTTCCAGTTCCTTGCGTCGTTTTCATATTGTTGCCTTCCTCTAAGTTTGTGTCTTGATCTTCACTACCACCATAGTAGCTTTTTTTGGAGTTATATTTTTTTTGTCATTATTTCTTCATTTTTCCAGTCTATTTCTTGACTTTGTTAAAAAAAAAAAAAAAAAAAAAAACTCAGGCTTTGATTAACCTTGGGGAGGTGAGGCATTAAAAAGGGCTGCCATAAATATTTTGCACATGTGGGTCCTTTTCCCTCCTTTAAGATCTTTTTGGGATACAGGCCTAATAGAAACACAACTGGATAAAAGGGTATGCACAGTTTGATAACTTTTTGAGCACAGTTCCAAATTGCTCTCCAGAATGACTGGATCCATTCACAGATCCACCAACAATGTCTCAGTGTCCCAGTTTTCCCACATCAAGGGGACAACTTTTAATAAATGAATTCAAGATTTTGAGCTGGAACATACTTTAGAAGTTATCTAGCTCAAAGCTTCTTAAATTATGGGGATCACAAAATTGAGATTTACTATCAGTAAATGTTTGATTTTTAAATTTATTTTATATATATCTATATGTCCAGGGTTGTATAAAAGTTTCTCAGGCAAAAAAGGGTCATAAGTGGAAAAAGTTAAAGAAATACTGATCTACCTTTATTTTACAGATGAAGTGTCTGAGGTCCGGTAAAGTTAAGCAATATTTTTTTTTAACTAAACATATTAATTTATTTTTAAATAAATAACATAATACACATTTGTTAAATAAAGATTTATTAAACACCTACTGTGTGCCAGACACTGCACTAAGTGCTACAAATACAAAAAGAAACAAAAGGCAATCCCTTGACCTCAAGAAGCTTTTAATCTAATGGGGGAGACAAAATGAAAACATAGATAAAACATACAGGATAAGTAGGAGATAATTCATTTAACCTTAGTTCCCTTGGTTTCCTCATCTATAAAATAATCTGGAGGAGGAAATGACAAACCATTCCTGTATCTTTGCTAAGAAAACACCAAATGGGGTTATGAAGTCAGCCATGACTGAAATGAGTGAACAACAAGGAGATAATTAACAGAAGGAAGGTACTGGAATTAGGAGGGGCTGAGGAAGATTTCCAGACACAAGATCTGAACTAAATAACTCTGATTTGGACTCAGCACTTTTCTGTCACAACAAGATGGAACATGCTCTGAAAGAGACAAATTGTCCTCAATAGTTGTTAACTTTGTTCACAGCTTGATTTAATTTTCCTCGGGTTTCCTGTTCCCTTGGCTCAACCTAATGCCATGTTTTTGGTTCTGGACTCATCCCAGCTACCCACACATAAGATCATAGATTTGGAATCAGAAGGAATTTTCAAGGTCGTTTAATTCACCCCTTCCTTTTATGGATGAAGAAACCAGGGTTAAGAGAGGTTAAGGGCCTGGTCCACAGCTTGGTCTGAGGTAGGATTTGAACTCTAGTAAACCCCGTTCTATCCACTGAGCCACTTAGCTGTCTCTCCAGCCAATTTCACTTTCACTGTCTCTCTCATCTCTCTGGTTTGACTCTTGTCCTAGTAGGCTGACCACTGTCACTTTATTATCTTTAAATTCCCACACTCCTCTGTACCTGGCAGTTAATTCCTGTTGCCCGATCAAGGATGACTTTCTGGTCCCAACACTCAGCTTGTGTCCATCTGACAAGAGCACTGAAGTATGGTTTGAGGGAAGCCAGAGTCACTTTGCTCTCACCTCCCTATGGGTTCTTTCTCCAACGCCTGGTACAGGAGAAAGAGGACCAAGTTTGAAGTTAGAACACCTTTGTTCAAATCCTGGTTCTACCCCTTTTTGAACTAAACTTGAACTTGGATCAAGTCCCTTTGTCTCCCTGAGCTTCAGTTTTCTCATCTGTAAAATAGAGATAATAAAACTTGCCCCATTTACTTCCTAAGATTGATATTGAAGAAGTCACTTTTAAAACCAAAGAAGAACTAGAAAACATTATGAAATGTAAAATGGACAACTTTGATTACATTAAATTTCAAAGGTTTTGCATAAACAAAAGCAAAAGAAACAAGATTAAAAGGGAAGTACAAAGTTAAGGGAAATTTTTTACGTGTTTCTATAAAAGTCTCATTTCTAAAATATATAAAGAACTGTATCAAATTTATAAGATTATTCCTCATTCTTCAATTGATAAGTGGTCAAAAGGTATGAAAATTTTCAGATGATGAAATTAAAGCCATCTATAGTCATATGAAAAAATGCTCTAAATCACTCTTGATTAGAGAAATGCAAATTAAAACATTGCTGAGGTGCCACCTCATACCTCTCAGATTGGCTAAAATGACAGGAAAAGATAATGATAAATGTTGGAGGGGATGTAGGAAAACTGGGACACATACATTGTTGGTAGAATTATGACATGATGCAACCATTGTGGGAAACAATTTGGAATTATGCCCAAAGGGCTGTAAAACTGTATACCCTTTGATCCAGCAGTGCCAATAGTAGGTCTGTATCCCAAGGAAATCATAATGGAGGGGAAAGGACTCACATGTATAAAAATATATTGTAGCAGCTCTTTTTGTAGTAGCAAAGAATTGGAAAATGAGTAGATGCCCATCAATTGAGGAATGGTTGGATAAGTTATGCTATATAAAGGTAATGGAATATTATTGTTCCATAAAAAATGATGAAGCTGATTTTAGAAAGGCCTGGAAAGATTTATAAGAACTGATGCTGAGTGTAACAAGCAGAACCAGAAACATATATAGTATATATAGTGTATATAGTAACAGAAAGATCGTGTGATGATCAACTATGAAAAACTTGGTTGTTGTCAGTAATTCAGTAATCCAAGGCAATCTCAATGAACTTTGGATAGAAAACACCATCTGCATCCAGAAAGAGAATTGTAGAGATTGAATATAAATTAACACATGGTATGTTCACTTCTTTTTTCTCTTTTTTTTCTCTCCTGTGATTTTTTCCCTTTTGTTTTGATTTTTCTCTCTCAACATGATTCATAACGAAATATGTGTTTAAAAAGTTAATATACATGTATAACCAGAAAAATGTTGAAAAAATTTTTAAATGTTTTTCAGCATAAAAAATTTACAAAATCAACCTCCCCTTAAAAACCTTCATTGCTTTTAGGATAAGATATTCAGTCCTTAACCCCACCATTTTGGCTCCAGGCTGCCCCTTCAACATAGTTTCTTTTCCATTACTCATACAATCTCTGTATTAACCAAATCGGTCTATTAGCTGCTCTCCAAATTTGACATGACACTGTCCTATGCATTCCCATAAGTCACCCCTCATTTCTAGAACACATTCCACCTTTAGTTCTACCTCTAAAAATCATCATCTTCTTTCCTAGGCTCAGCTCAAATGTCACCTTGTCTATAAAGTATCCTAAAATCCCCATCTCCCCCATTCCAGACAGTATATTTTTTTCTCTCCTCAAATTTTCCTTGAGCATTTTTATTTTTTTGGAGATAAGAACTCCATCTCACCTAGATTAGAAGATCAATGACCTGTGAGGACCACCACAGATCTGCTTGGGAGTTTTGATTAGCTCTATTTCTGACCTGAATTACTCAATCCCAACTTGGGCATTCAGGTATCTCATTCCCTCTTCAGTGAAAGAATGGGCACTCAATTGACCCATCAGCCTCAACCTCTCTAGAAGTAGGAATTACAGGCATGTGCTGCCCTGGAGTCAATAAGTCAATGAACATTAATTAAGCACCTACTGTATGTCTAGCAGTGCACTATGAATAAAATCCAAAGACCTGGGCCAATGGACTTATATTCAAGAAGTTCACAATCTAACGGGGGAGACAACATTCAAATAACTGTTGTTGTTCAGTTGTTCCAATTGTTCCTGACTCTTCATGACACCATTGGGAATTTTATGGGCAAAGTTATTGAAGTAACTTCTCTAGTTTATCTTACAGATTAGGAAACTGAGGCAAACAGGGTTAAGTTATTTGCCCAGGGTCACACAGTTAGTAAGTATCTGAGATTGTATTTGAACTCAAGTCTTCTTGATTCCAAGAACGGTGCCCTATCTATTGTGCCACCTTATTGCTATATAAAAGATAGATAAGAAATAATCAACAGAAGAAAGGCACAAGAATGAAAGCAGAATTGAGAAAGACTTTCTATAGAAGAAAGGTTTTAATTGGGACTTGAAGAAAGTGAAGAAACTCAAGAGGCAGAGGAAGAAAGAGAAAAAGAGAGACACACAGAGAGAAGGGACAGGAGGGGAGAAAGGAGACAGAGACACAGAGACAGAGTGACAAGAGAGAAAGACAGAGACAGAGAGAGAAGTATACCCTTCATCCCCTGCCAGAGCAGAGCACCTTTCCACTCCACTCCTGAGAGAAAAGCACAAGGTGCCCACAGACACCACAGTCTAAGGAAAACCAACCAATGGGAGCCTAGCTTGAGTCCCAACCACCATAATATTCAGCAGTGGTTATCAAAGGGGCCACTAAGCCTTTAATATGTGATGATCACTACTTAGAGAACCTTGTATATTCATCTAATGAGACATTCCATCTCCTAACTCAGAACATTTTCAGTGGTTGTCCCCTTTGCCTAAAATGTTCTCTCTCCCCGTAATTGTATCAAAGACTGTCCTCCATATATGGTAAGGGAGGGAAGAATAAACATCTATCTCTGGCTTCTTTCCCCCTCCCCCCCCACCTCCTCTAACAGAGTCCATTTCCTTCCAGGAGGGGAAGCAGGTGCTTGGGGCCAGAAGCTTGGTCACTCTGTTATCCTTAGAGAGAAAAGGTACTGGGTTAGAACTGTATCTCTCTATTCCTTGAATATTATTCATCATTTTCAGGATCAAGATAATTTCTGATCCTTGATTCTTAATGGGAGAAGTAGCAGGATCCCAGTTTTATATCCCAAGCTTAATTCCCTTCCCATCAACACCAGTTCCACAATGAGCAGACATAACAAAGAAACTCATTTACTCAAATCAATAGCAATACAGGAATCAGAGAAAGTATACATAGGAGTATATAAAGCAGACAGTGCAATGAAGGATGAAGGAGTTCTTTTATTGGGTCTGAAGTAACTCAGCTCAGCCAAGAGAAATAGTCCCAGATCTCACACACAGAGAAGTTTCCTAAATCTCCAGTATAGTAAGTTTGGCATAGGGACATGATGGAAACTGCCTGCTCTTTCCACATCTTCCAAGAGTATTTTTGTTCAGTAATCTTAAGTAGGGCTGGCCTTGGCCATCTTTTCTTCCTAGCTTTCTTTTGAAGCTAGAAGCCCAAATAAAACTTTGGGACTTTGGGGCTCAGGTGACATTCTCTCCTTGGACTGAAGCTCTGTGAGGTCCTTTGCAAAGATCAAAGGATGTAAGTTCAAAACCTGTAAAGATACAGTTTAAACACATGCATCAGCTGCAATACAAGGATGACTTTCCTGGTATTGAAGGTAATTCACCTTGGGTATAATTGAAGTGGAAATAAAACAAAAGGTACATGCAGTAAACATGGCAGTATGTAGGGCATCACAGGGGAGGGTGCAACCCTGAGAGTGCACCTAACTTCACACAGGTTAGATAACACACACTCATTTTGGAAGTACATTTATATCTACTCCCCACCCAACAATCAAAAACAATAAACATGGATTACCAAGCAAAACTCCCTAGCTACATTGATAATTCTATCAATAGAACTGTATATAAGGTACAACTTAATTATAAACATAAGCAAACACATAAGGCAAATAAACAGACATTGCTATAGCATGAACATGACACAAAACAGTCAAATGAACATAATAGGGAAATAAGAAATTAAGATAGTTGTTCAATTGTTTTTTTAGTCCTGTCTGACTCTTTCTGACCCAGCTTGGATTTTCTTGGCAAAGATACTAGAATGGTTTGCTATTTTCTTTCTCAACTCATTTTACAGATGAGAAAACTGAGGCAAACAAGATTTGTGACTTGCCCAAAGTCACACAACTGCTAAGTGTCTGAAGCCCGATTTTAACTCAGAGAGACGAGATTTCCAAACTCTAAGCCCATTGCTCTGTGCACTATGGCTCCCCCTAGCGACCATGTGGGCACTCACCCACGCAGTAAACATAAGGTATTACATGGTACATCTCACAGGGTCAGTCTCCAGTATTGTTGCCTACCTGTAACTGGTCTAGTTCTCCTGCCATTGATTGTTCTCTCAGTTCCTATACCTAAACCACCACCAGGATCATTATAGACGTGTGTGTCCATACCTGGCTTGCAGTCCTGCCACGGATGTTCCAACTTCTGTGAGTTGAATCTGTCCCTTGGAGTCTTTGTAGTGGTTTTGAGCATGGAAAGATCTGCCTCTGGGTTCAGTTCTCCTGCCTGTAATGTTCAATCTCCTTTACTGAATGGATCCCTTTCAGGGGCACAGGGGACAGAGCTCTGGGCTTGGAATCAGGGAGAACTGAATTCAAACCCAGCCTCAGAAACTTAGTAGCTGCATGAGTAACTTAGTATCCATCTGTTTGATACAGTTTCCTCAAAAGTAGATCTACCGGGGCTCCTAGGTAGTGCAGTGGATGTAGTGAAGTCAGAGGACCTGAGTTCAAATCTGCCCTCAGACACTTAACACTTTCTAGCTGTGTGAGCCTGGGCAAGTCACTTAAACCCAATTGTCTCAGCAAAAAAAAATATATATATATATATATATATATATATATACACACTAATATATACTAAGCAGAGCTGTTGTATTAAGACATCATAAGTTAACACATCCAAAATTGATGTCATTCTTTTTCTGCCAATCCTTTTCCTCTTCTTAATTTCCCTATTACTGCTGAGGGCCCTACCACTCTCCCAATCAGCCAGATTTGCAAATTCAGTCTCATCCTCAGCTCCTCATTCTCTCTCCCAAGCCTCATATCTAATCTGATCCCAAGTCCTATCAATTCTGCCTTCAGAATATCTCATCTTCATCCCCTTCACTCTTCTGATTTTATCACCATTTTGGTGCAGGAGGAGGTCCTCATCCTCCCATTCCTGGATTACTGCCATAGCATAGAGGCTGGTCTCCTTGATTCTATTTCCTCCTCACTCCCCTTGGCTATCAACGGGTTTTTCTTAAAATGCAGGTATGAGCATGTTGTCCCTTCTTTCATAAACCTCAATAGCTTCCTATTACTCTGGGATCAAATATAAAATCCTCTATTTTGCCTTTTAAAGGTCTCCATCATCCCTTTCCAGTTTTCTTATACCCACTAACCCTCTTCATCTACTCAGGACGAGGAGCCACAATTACCAACTGACAGTGATTCTCAATAAATACCTTTAATCTAACCTTAAGCTTCAAACTAGACTACTTCTCCATTATCTTCATCCCTGTAGTACTGTACGTCGCATGTTCTATCCTAGAATTCTCAACAAGATATATACACACAGACCCTAACATCCACTGCTTCTTTCTCCCCCTTTGTGAAATCTATTTTTAGTGACCATGGTCTCTTTGCTGTTCGTTGCACAAAATGCTCCATCTCCTAACTCTAAAGATTCTTCTTGCTACACATTTATGCTCCTAATGAAGGCAGTCTGACTCTGCTTTAAGTTTTCCCCATCTGACAACTATTTCTGCAAGTTTCCCTGATGGATGGCAGAGGGCACCAAAGAGGTATCTTCTCTAGTCCTATCCACTCAAAAAGACCTCAGAAGCAGGAGAGTCCAGAAAAAAAGGTCAAATGTCATACTGGACAGGAGGCAGCTATGCTATTGGACTTTGGAGTTAGACGGGGAACAGGGGGCTCTAAGTAATCTTGTGGGCCAGGACAAACACTCAGCCTCTTTGCATTTCACTCTCTATTCCCCAGTCAAATTCTCAAAATTGAATAAATTTTACTTCCTCCCCTTCATTTGATAATGGAAAGCTAGTTAAAGTTAATGCAAAGAAGTATTGAGGAGGATTAAGGAGCAATGATGGATCTCCTACTTGCTGCCTGTAGGACTCTGGGCAATCACTTTCCTTCTCTGGGCCTCAGCTTCTCCATCTGTAAAGTAAAAAACTAGGTAACCTCTGAGGTTCTTTCCAGCATTAATGTTGTGTTTTAAATTCCTATCAATTAATTAATAAGCACTGATTTATGCTTATTGCCAACTGCCTCAGAAAAATAAATAAATAAGCATAAATAACAAATTGCTTTATTTAATCATATTTAAATTAATTCAAATTTATCTAATTAATTTATTTAATTATTAAATTGATTGTATTTATTTACTAAATTAATAAACAAAAATAATCATTATTAATTAATAAGTATTTATTTACCTACTATGCTGGATACTGTCTGGCTCTAATAGTCCTTGATATCTTGTCCTTCCCAGATTCATTGTCTAAGGTAACTTAGAACTCTAACATTTTATATCCTAAGCTCTCTTCCAGATCTAATAATCTATGGATTTATGAAGACAGAGCCCCTTTTGTTTCAATATCCATCTCCCGGGAGGCGGGGAGGTAAAGGACTTGACTTACAGAATTCACACTGCACTAAGGGCTGGATGTACTCACTAGGACTCTGGGTTGAGCAGACCTTTTTCTTATTTTTCCTTTATATCATCATTTGTCTGCAAAAAGAGCTTGGTAAAGTTCATCCCCTGAATGTACCCTTGGAAACTATGGGCAGCAAAGGCACATCACAGGATAAGATTGAGGTAGCAGCTGAAGAAAGCCAAGGCAGTGGCAATGGGTCCCACAGAATCAAATGCCATCCACAGTGCCTGGTAGCGGTCCTTGTTCAAGAACTTGAGTGTGGGCAGACATGGTGTCAATATTGAGGATTTCAGAAAATCCTGGATTTATATGAACTGCTGCTGAGTGAAGCATTGTACCTGAAACACTGTACACAGCAATGGTAAGGTGGTATGTTGATCAACTTTGTCAGACTTAGCTCTTCTCAGCAATTCAGCGATCCAAGGCAATTCCAATAAACTTTGGGTGGAAAATGCCATTTGCATCCAGACAGAAAACTATAGAGACTGAGTATGATTCAAAGCATACTATTTTCATGAAGTTTTTTCTTTTTTGTGGTTTTTCTTTTTTGTTCTGAATTTTCTTTCCCAACATGACACATATGGAAATATGTTGAAAAAATGAATCTACACATATAACCAGAATGCTTGCTCTCTTGGGAAAGGGTGGAGGTAGAGATAGAGAAAAAAAAAAAAAAAAAAAACCTCCAAACTCAAAGTATTACAAAAAAATGAATGTAGACGATCATACTTACAGGTAATTGGAAAATAATATAGTATTAAAATAAAATTTTAATGTTTGTATACATGGTGAAATAGATGACATAGATGAAGAACTTGCAGATGTTTCAGCTACTGAATGAATGAGGAAAGACAAGGTGAACAGGGCTGGGAAGCTGGCCACCATCAAAGTTCAAGATGAGCAGAAGAGTGACAGAATGTTGATAGATCTTCATCAAGATAGTCCATATCAAATTTGTATAGAAGAATCACACATATTTAACATACATTGGATTACTTGTCATCTAAAGGAGGGTGTGGGGGGAAGGGAGGGAAAAAACTTGGAACACAAGGTTTTACAAGGGTGAATGTTGAAAATTATCTAGGCATATGTTTTTAAAAATAAAAAACTTTAAAAAAAAGAAATGGTCTGGCAATATAGACCATCTTTTGGGGGAGGGCTATTAGTATTTTTCTTTTTTAAATTATTAAAGCTTTTTATTTTCAAAACATATACACAGATAATTTTTAATATTCACTCTTGCAAAACCTTTTGTTCCAAATTTTCTTCTCCCTTTCTTCCCCCCACCCTTCCCCTGGACTTGCCAACCCATTTTTGAGAATCTCGACCAGGAAACAAATGGGCAGGCACCAGAACTGGTTCAGTCTAACCAATTTCTATTGACACCAAAGTATCTGTGAAGTTGGTCCCATTATCTAAGGAATTGGCCAAATGAGCTGTAAAACTGAGTGGCTGAAATGCCATTGTCCACATGCCATATTAAGTGGTCCCATGGCAAGAAGAGAGGGTCTCCTTGGAGGAGGGTAGCCTGTGGATGTCTTGGATTCTTGGAAGTGTAAAGAAATCTCCTCTCTGGGATAGGTGCTAGAGCTGACTCCTCTTCCTTCTCTATCGTTTCTCCCAGTTCCTTTTTTCAAGCCTCACTTCCCCAGTGGAAGTGAAAGTTTTCATCATTATCTGGAGAGATATCTTCCCATACCCCTGGGCAGCAGCTCTCTACTCAGGCTTCTATCTGTCTTGGATCCTATGCTGACTTCTACTGAGGTCTTCTAACTGGTATTTTCTCCCAACCATCCCAGTCCTCTCTAGCTGCCCTGAAAACCTTAGATATTATCAGTAGAGACTGGATTTCCTTCCTGGCCTGGCCAGGAAATTCAGGTCTTCTGGAAGAACCCACAGCTCTACTACCCACAGGGCAGATTAGAGATTCCCTCTTCTAGGCTTCCAGTCATAGTATCATAGATTTCAAGCTAAAAGAGATTGGGAAAATTGAGTGACTGACACCTAGGGTCACCTCAATAGTAAGTGTCAAAGCTAGAAATTGAACCCAGATTCTCTTCAATATTTTCTGGTTTACCCTGCTTCCTTTCAAGACTTAGTCCAGGAGTGTTTGCTGCTCCACTGCAGCCAACCGGTACTAACCCTGATCACTTCCTGTTTCTGGAGCAGAGGATTCTTCTGGAGAGCAAAGATATGCACGCCAGTATGATAAATGTGGAAATACATTTAGAAAAACCGCATATGTTTATTTTTTTTTCTTTTTTCTTTTTTTTTTTTTTAATTTAATAGCCTTTTATTTACAGGATATATACATGGGTAACTTTACAGGATTAACAATTGCCAAACCTCTTGTTCCAATTTTTCACCTCTTACCCCCCCCCCCCTCCCCCAGAATGGCAGGATGACCAGTAGATGTTAAATATATTAAAATATAACTTAGATACACAATAAGTATACATGACCAAAACATTATTTTGCTGTACAAAAAGAATCAGACTCTGAATTATTGTACAATTAGCTTGTGAAGGAAATAAAAAATGCATGTGTGCATAAATATAGGGATTGGGAATTCAATGTAATGGTTTTTAGTCATCTCCCAGAGTTCTTTTTCTGGGCATAGCTAGTTCAGTTCATTACTGCTCCATTAGAAATGATTTGAAAACCGCATATGTTTAGCCTATACTGGATTGCTTGCTGTCTAAGGGAAGGGGAACATGGGGAGTGAGGAAGAAAAATATGAAATACAAGGTTTTGAAAAGGTTAATGTTGAAAACTGCGTGCATGTATTTTGAAAAGTAAAAAAGGCTATTATTTAAAAAAGAGAGAGAGATGCACAAGCTATATCTCTCAGGGACAGAATCTGCTCTCCTGGAAGAGATTCTAAACCCTTTTTATATCCTAAGGATTCCTTCTCAGAACAATGTTGTTCAGTGCATAAAATAAGAAACAAAAGATTACACTGGAAAGAAATCTTATTAAAACACAGTAATCAAATTTTTAAAAAATAATAAGTTCATGAAGCCCAGGAGAACAAGCCTGGTAGTCCCCTTCCTGGTTCTGATTTCAACTTCCTTCCCACCCAGGATCAAAAACATATGTTTATGATGTTTTAAGACTGGTAGAGTGCTTTACAGCAGGGCTTCTTAAACTTTTTTCACTTGTGACCCCTTAGGTATGTAGGTATAGAAAATAGGCATACAAGTCAAACATTTATTGAGAATAAATTATAATTCCATGAACCCCACATTCAGTTATGGTTGCCATCCACAGTTTAAAAAGCTTTGTTTTTTACATAACCTCTACAAAACTACAATCAGAGCTGGGAGAGACCTTAGAACATAGAATGTCAGAGTTGGGAGGGACCTTAGAACATACCAAAGAACTTGTATAGTCCATACATATCTCTTTTCTGAAGAGATAGAATGCAACTTTTAGAGGTCCACATGAAAATAATGTACATAATTAATGCTTGTTTCCAATCCAGGCATGCCCTAAGAATATCTGAAGTTGACTATTTCTCTCCTAGGAGTATTCATTCTCCACTTGCTCACATCTGATCCCAATTGTTATTCAATGTTTTTGGTCTTGTCCAACTCTTCATGACCCCATTTGGAGTGTTCTTTTCAGAAATCAGTATCAGCACATGAGTGATCTGCTACTTTCTTTTCCACTTCATTTTACAGATTAGGAAAAGTGAGGTAAGTAGGGTTAAATGACTTGGCCAGGATCATACAGCTAATAAATGTCTAGGGCTGGATTTGAACTCAGGAAGATGAGAGTTCCTAACTTGGGAACTATTACTCTATCCACTCCACCACCTAACTTCCCCAAGTAGCAAGTACCTAATAAACACTAAAAAATAGTACAAGACATACATACAGGAAAGAGAGTAGCAAGTTGTATTTTCTTAGTCCTTGTTCCGGGAGATTGGTCCTAGTTGGATCCAGTTGGAAACCAAATAAGAGATACAGGGGGCAAGTAGAGCTGGAATCAGAGTTCCATCCAGCTCTGACATTCTATGTTTTAAGGTCCCTTAGATTGACTGAAGAAAAGATCCCAGCTAAAGAGGAGGAGAAGGAAATCCTTCTCTCACTGTTTCTATTCATAATGTCTTCATTATGGGTGAATTCTGATCATCACCCTCTGGAAAACTTGTTGTAAAGTACACTTTGCAAAGTTTGAAGGAAAGATAAGAGTCTGTCTGGCCTATTCTGGCCAGTTTTAAAAATACAGTGTGTTCTAGCTATAAAACCAATCAAAGGAGACTACCCCCACTCATGTGGTAGTAAAATATGGGATATAAAGTGCTTCCACATTAGGCTACTTGGGCATGTACAGGATAAGCCCTTTCAATTCATATTTTTAATGTCTTATGGCAAAAACAAACAAAAAATTTGATTACATTCATAATTTTGTTTAATCATTTCCAGTTTTTCTATAATTAAAAAAAAAAACTACTACAAACATACACATTGATCCCTAATTTCCCTGTTTCTGAACCCTTTGGGTTATATTTCCAATAGTGGTTTTTATAGGTCATAGGACATTCAAAATTTAGTGACTTTTTGGATATAGCTCCAAATGGTATTCCAGAATGGTTGAATTAATTCACAGCCCTATTAATAATGCTCTTGCGTACTTGTCCTCCCATATTTGCTCTTTTGTCATCTTTTCCAATCCAAGGGGTGTGATGTAAAACTTAAATGTGGTTTTAATTTACATTTCTTATTATTAGTGATGTGGAGCATTTTTATATGGTTGTTGATAGCTTTCATTTTTTCTTTTGAAAACCACTTATTCATGTCCTTTAACAACTAATCTCTATGGGAATCATTCTTGATTCCTTTTTGTAGAAGCCTCAACTTCTTTCATCAGTGTATTCCACTATGTTTAGTATAGAGTAGAACTAGAAGAGACCTTGCAATCTAACCTCTCCACCCTCTACTTAGGAAATGGCCCCAAGAGGATATCCATTTTGCCCAAAAATTCACACCATGACCTATTTAGGGGTCCCAGACCTAAAGCTCTTAATTCCAAGCTTAGGACTTGCGTTGTTCTCTGATTGTAGGCCAGTTGGATCTGCGTACACAGAATCACCCAGGAGTCTTGCATCTACTTACAAAACTCTAGCAGACCTCAGATTGTGTTGTTTAGTCCTTTGATCTATGGGACAGCTGTCTGTGTTTACCCTATTGGCGGAGTTCATAGCTATAGATTCATAGCTATACTGTAGGTATTCTGTTGTGCATTATTTATTTTCTTAATTCTATAGAAAAAAGTTAAATATTGTATACAATATCCAAGCATGACTGTCTATTTCCTTGAGGGGAATGAAGGGGAGGCTGAGTCTTTTCTACTGAGATTACATGATTGGACACGAATGAAATATATTAAATGTGGGGAAGATGTGGGGATTTTGGAAGGTGGAGGTTCAAAGCTAATTTCAGTTGGGTAAATCAACACTAAAAATATCTCTTAAACTAACAAGATGGTACTGTTATCCAGGGACAACCACAGCAAGAGGACAGAAGGTCACTTGCTCTATGAGAACTATAAAAAGCATAGCATTTCGCTGAGTGTTGGAGGGGATATGGGAAAAGTGGGACACTGATACATTGTGGGTGGAATTGTAATCACATCCAGCCATTCTGGAGAGCAATTTGGAACTATGCTCAAAAAGTTATCAGACTGTGCATACCCTTTGATCCAGCAGTGCTACTCCTGGGCTTATATCCCAAAGAAATCTTAAAGAAGGGAAAGGGACCTGTATGTACAGGAATGTTTGTGGCAGCCCTCTTTGTAGTGGCCAGAAACTGGAAACTGAGTGGATGCCCATCAATTGGAGAACGGCTGAATAAATTGTGGTATATGAATGTTATGGAATATTATTGTTCGGTAAGAAATGGCCAGCAGGATGATTTCAGAGAGGCCTGGAGAGACTTACATGAACTGATGCTGAGTGAAATGAGCAGGACCAGGAGATCATTATGTACTTCAAAAACAATACTATGTGAGGATGTATTCTGATGGACGTGACCCTCTTCAACAATGAGATGAATCAAATCAGTTCCATTTGTTCAATAATGAAGAGAACTAGCTACATCCAGCGAAAGAACTGTGGGAAATGAGTGTGAACCTAAATATAGCATTTCCACTCCTTCTGCTTTTGTCCACCGGCATTTTTGATTTCCTGCTCTGGTTATTTTTACCTTATTTCTAAATCTGATTTTTCTTGTACAGCAAAATAACTGTATGGACATGTATACATATATTGTGTTTAACATATACTTTAACATTTAACATATATGAGCTACCTGCCATCTAGGGGAGGGAGTGGGGGGAAAGAGGGGGAAAAGTTGGAACAGAAGATTTTGCAAGGGTCAAATGCTAAAAAATTACCCATGCATATATCTTGTAAATAAAAAACTACAATAAAATTTTTTTAAAACCACAGCATTTCTTCAGTGCTGATTCTCAGTGGAATGAAATGGCTAATTTCTAGGTAGGTATGAGACTTCCCAAGGCTTGAGCCTTTTTTAGCAAATAAAATCAGGTTAGTGGCTAGGATGATTAGGCTAAAATAAAGCTGGAAATTCTGTTTACATCTGGAAAAAACCTGAAAAGATGAATACCCCAGAGAAGAAACTTCTGTTCTTTGTATTCTTTCACTTATGACTTGGGGGAGAGATAATCGGCTCTGCTATAAGCAAAGCTTTGTTAGTAGAGCTCATAGCACCGTTGAATTTAGAGCTGAAAGGGATGTCAGGTCCTTTATTTTACAGATGATAAAACAGGTGCAGGGAAGTGAAATGATTATAGAAGAGTTTTGAGTCAATGTCAACTCTACCACTTCCAACCTATTTATCCTACAAGTCAACTCACCTCTTTCTGCCTCAATTGCTTTATTTGTAAAATAGAAGTAGCTGGACTAAATAGACCCCCATGACATCTTCCAGTACTGAAAATCCTGATCATATGAACAGACAGTTTCTCCTAACTTTAAATCCTTTGACCCAGTGGCAGAAAGTGGCAGATCCAAGATCTTTTGTTCTAGATACAACACTTTCCCTAGTACCCTACACTGCTCCTTTGTTCAGAGATAAATAAGACATGCTAGTTACCTATCAGAAGTAGTTTGCCTTCTAAAAGTGAGATAAAACTTAGTTGTTGTTTCTGTCATCACCAACTCTTTGTGACCTTAGTTGGAGTTTACCCAGTGAAGATATTGGAGTAGTTTGCCCTTTCTTTTTCCAACTCATTTTACAGAACTGAGGCAAACAAGGTTAAATGACTTGCTCAGGGTCACATAGCTAACAAGTGTCTGAGGTTAGATTTGAGATGAAACTAAGATTTAAAAAATGGCAATCTCTAATCCAGTTCCAAATTGCATGAAGTGATGTCTTTCAAAGGAGAAGAGATCCTTAACTGGAGTAGCTGAGAAAGGCAACCTAGGAGTAGCAAGGTAGCACATGTGATAGAACACTAGCCCTGAAAGCAGGAGGACCTGAGTCCTCCAATCTGACCTGAGACATTTGATAATTATTAGCGGTGTAAACCTGAGCAAAAAAGGCTAGCTAGAGGAATTAGGGGTTTGAATATGTAGATAGCTAGAAAATAATATGCCATGTATACTTATTGTGTATCTGATTTATATTTTAATATATTTAACATCTACTGGTCATCCTGCCATCTGGGGGAGGGGGTGGGGGGTAAGAGGTGAAAAATTGGAACAAGAGGTTTGGCAATTGTTAATGCTGTAAAGTTACCCATACATATAACCTGTAAATAAAAGGCTATTAAATAAATAAATAAGAAAATAATATGCCAGGAGATCAGAGAATAATCAGGTCATCCAAAATCCACAAGTGATGGGGAAAAGCTCCTTCCATAGTACTCCCAACTTCAAAGCAGGAAAGAGGAACACTACAATTTTGAATGAAGACATTAGGGCTGCCAGAAAGAAGGAAGGCTGCTGGTATATGTAGAATTAGTGGAGTCAGAGATTGGCTGTTATATAATATAATATAGAGCCTATCATCAGAAAATGAGCTATGAGACAGAGACGATTGGTCATGGGTGAGAGATCACTGAAGTACAAAGTGGGTAAGGGAAGAGAACAAGTGTCTAGTGATCAAGACAAAATGGGACAAGCTACCTTGTTAAGGTAATTAGCTCCCCCCCACTGGCAGCATTCAAGCAGAGAAGCTAGATAACTGCTTTGTCAGAAAATTTGGCATTAGCAGATTATATGGTGTCAGTCAGAGAAATGGATTCAAAGAATACATCCCAGACTCCTCTTCCTTGAGACCATTTCTGATTCCCCCACCTATTAGTGTACTCTCCCTTTTGAAATTACTTAGTATTCACATTTCAGTGTACTCCAGTAGAACTTAAGCTTCTTGGTCGTTGATAAAAAAAGAAATCCCCACATAGACCAAAATATTTATAGCGGTTTTTTTTATGGTAACATGGAACAAAGTCTATACCCATCATTTGAGGAATGGCTCGATAAATTATGGTACATGAATATCTCACAACCCTGTCTGGCCCAGAGTAAGCATTTAACTTCTTGTTGAAAGAATTACTGGATAGGACCAAATTTGGCAGAAGAGTTGACAGGATAGTTTGGTTATAGCTCAACTCAGCCTGGATGTTCTCTGGGTTACCTTCATTAGCTGATGCAAGAATGACTCTACCTAGAAAACAATCCTCTCCATTCAAGGTGCCTTCCTTGTTCTTTGTCCTCATTCCCCATTTTAGTGATTCTCCTTACTTCCTCCTGAAAGATGAGGGAGGGAAATTACAGGAAGATCATCCTGAATCTTTCTATTCAAATCACTATCTCCCAATTCTTCTTAATCCTAAAGAGTCTACTGCTAATTTTTTCTTCTCCTAATTCTTCAGACTTCAGGCTAAGTCACTTTCTTCCTTTGGACCTTAGTTTTTTATCTCTAAAATGTGAATGTTGGACTACATCATTTCCAAAATGGTATCTCTGAATCCTAGGATCATATCATTAGTCTTAGGAGCTAAATGGTACAAGTGCTGGATGTGGAGTCAGGAAGAGTTGAATTTGAATCCTACCTCGGACCCTTACTAGTTGTGTAACCTGACCAAGTCATTTAACCCTCAGCCTCAGTTTTCTTATGCATTAAATGGGAATAATAATAGCACCTACTTCAAAATGCTATTGTAAAGACCATTGAGATAACACATGTAAAGCATCTTGCCAGTCTTAAAACACAATATAAATGCTAGCCATTATCAGGAAAGCGGGAAGGGTAGGAAAAAAAGGAAGGGAATAAGTATTTATATAACACCTAATTTGTTCTAGGCATTGTGACATGCACTTTTTACAAAGGTCATCTCATTTGATCCTCATGACAACTCTGGGAAGATAGATGCTGTTTTACTTTGAGGAAATTGAGGCAAATAGAAATTAAATGATTTGTTTCCAGGATCCCATAGCTAGTAAGTATAAGAAGCTAGATTTGAACTCCACACTTTTTGACTCCAGGCTCAGCACTTTATCTCTGTACCAACTAGCTACACTATTTACTATCATCATCATCATCATCTTTCATCCCCCTCCTTATCCTTGACCAGTCCATACATCCATATGCCCTGCCCATTCATAGTATCTGTGCACTTGGAAGTGACAAAATCCATTACATTGTAAATTCCTTAAGAACAGGATCTACCTCATCCCTGGTGTTGCATACCAAGTATCATTTTGCTTTTAGCCCTAAATTATAATTTCATCTGTGTAGGACAATGATCTTCAAACTTTTTTGATTATGCACCATATTTGTTATTATTTTTCCTTGGTGGTTATGTTGGGGCTGAGGAGGGATTTTCTCAGTGACAACTGAACACATGCTCCTATTGATGAGATTTGGATTTAAGGGACCAAAATGAGATTAGGGTTTCTGGTGGTCAGGGAGTTAAATGATAAGGTCTAGTGGCAGGTTTGGGGTTCAAGGAACCAAATGGAGAAGCCTGGCTCCCCTGAAACCCCTTGGGATTTGGCGCAAAAGTAGGGAGTTTTGGGGACCTCTTCTGGTAGTGCAGAGGTTCTCTATAAAGGAATTTACAGACTCAAAAACCTCGATTGATAAAAGTTATTATGAGTTATTATGGGGATGGGAAACATGAAATCTGATAAGGGAAATAGGTGAGGATAAAAAGAGTATGGCACTGGAAAACAATATTATTCCAGTGAGCAGATCTATGGAAAATGGAGTTTTGCACTGAGAATGCAGTTCTCAGTGGACAGAAGGTCCTGGCAGTAAAGGGAACTGCCAAGGTCCATCTGCAAAGATCTTATTGATAGAAGCTCATTATATTGCTTGTCTTGGTGGGAGTTGGGAAAACCGAGCAGATCATGAATGGGGCTGGGACAACTAGAGCAGATCAGAACCGGTGGGGACTGGGAGAGCCCAAGTTGCCTTAGATCTGGTGGGGGCTGGGATAAGCCCAGATCTCCTATTGGAATTCAAAGGGATGTTTTGACCAAGATTTGTGAATCAAAGGCCCTGGCTTCCTGGACTGAAATGCCTCAGCCAGGAGGGGCTGGGAATCTCTGAAAGGAATCACAGATCAATAGGAAATCCAGTTTCTTAAAGGGGTCACAACCTGCTTCACTATGAGTGTTCCAGATGGGGTTAGGTTAAGACTGATTGTGGGCTGATTCTAGGCTCAAAGGTGGGGCAGAGAATATTGAAATCCTACACAGCACTGGAAGGGAGAAGAATGGGAGATGTTGGGCTAAAATGGGTAAATAGTAGGTGTAATTATGCTGGAATCAAGCCTCATGAGTGTCATTTGTGGCAATACTGGGATGTTATCCATCTTCCTATCCTCAGACTTTTCAACTATACATTCCTTGGATTCATCAATTGCATATTCTTTTGAATTATTCCATGGTTCCCCAGAAGACCTCAGACCCTACTTCATAGATCTTTGTAGGTGTAATGCTGGAGAAACTGAGGCAAGATAGAGATTAGAGAGTTTTTAATATTTTATTAATTGGAGAATATAATTGACTGGACAGGATTCTTGTCTCAAAGTATCCAGTGGTGAATGTGAGTTCTCAATGACATATATATCCACATGGCTCAGCTACAGGGGTAGACCAAGGCAGGAGTCAGAACATTGATAGTGGGAATGGACTATCAATCTGGTTCTGACATGGGGGGAAAACTAGGGAGCCAGAGTCAGGATGTCTGAATAAACAGAAGTAAAGATGTCAATGAGGTATCCCAGATAGTCTTATCTTTTGGAATATTTAGAGAGGAGTAGTGACATAAATTATTGAGGACAGAATGAGTTAGGAGCCAGGGAGTCTGATCTCCTTCTTATCTTGAGTCTCACATTGACAATTTATAACCTTAGAGCAAGTGGTCCTCATTCTTAATGAACCAGAGGGGGTTTTGCAACTAAGGGTATTGAGGCAGAACAGTTAAGAAAACTGAGGCAGAATAATTTAGGGAAATGGAGGCAGAACCAATTAGGGAAACTGAGTCAGGACAATTAGGGAAACTGAGTCAGGACAATAAAAGAGAACTGTGGCACAACATAAGAAACTTCCAGTGAAGAAAGTCCCTCTGCCAATACAAGTTGTCAACTGGTTTGTAACTTTGAGTTTTTGTGAGGTGCTCAGGACCCTCAGAGATTAAGTGATTTTTCCCTAGAATCAAACAGCCAGTATGTAAATACTTGATGAACTGAACTTTGAGTTGAATTAACTGTGACACTTATAAATTCTCTAACCCAAATCCTTTTTCTGAACTCCTGTTTCTTGCCCATTCAAAATGTAGAATAGGGATGGTCACATCTGGGGGCACACTTGTGAATCTCTAGATGATGTCATATATAACTGGAAGGTAGCTCCAAAGCTCCCCTGCTTTTAGTTAGCTAAAATCAGGAAAAGCGGTTCTGAGTCCTTATAAATAAAGGTCTTATCACAGAATTGTGGTGCAGGGATTTGGAGGCAGAGGAACTGTGGCCCAGGAAAATTCTGATCCTGTCCCATCTTACTTCTGGGCATGCAACTTTCCCCATTTTTCCCTCTCTCCAGTTCTGTAATCATGGCTGAATCAGTAGAAGGCATGCGCCAGTCTCATCTCCTATGGTCTCCCTCAACATCCCAATGGCAGAGAAGTCTAGACAACGGGGGTTCAGTCTCCAGAGAACATGAGCCAGCTCCTACAAAGGAGCCGGGACACTTCAAAAAAGCATAGGCATCTATTGCTATTTCTGTTGGATTACTGTGTGATAAAGAAAGGCTTTTCAGCTAACATCTGAGTTAGAAATAAGAAGGCTAATGGCCCCAATGACTCAGCTTTGTTTTCTCTCTGTTTTCTAGATACATTTTTAGTATTTCAGTTATTATTGCTGTTGTTCATTTTCAATCATGTCCAACTGCTCTTGATAGCAGTTGGAGTTTTCTTGGCAGAGACACTGGAGTAGTTTGCCATTTTCTTCTCCAACTCATTCTGCAGATAAGAAAATTGAGGCAAAGAGAGTAAAGTAACTTGGTCAGGATTACACAGTTAGGAAGTATCTGAGATCTGATTTGAACTCAGGAAAATAAATCTTCCTGACTGCAGGTCTGTCACTCTGTGCACTATGGCAGCAGTTAGCTGACCTCATTTTTAATAAGAAGGGAAGAATTACTGCAAGTGTTCAGATAGGGAAAGTGCCAGCAGCCTATTTACACCCAACTCAGATAACATGAAGCCACAAGTTCATTATTTTCTGTTGCTTCTGTCTATGGTGTATATACACCTTCCTATCTTAGGTGAAGGAGTATCAAAGACAGAATGGACAAGGTAGATAAGCCTTGTGAGTTTCAAAAGCCCCAGCCCATGATGGGAGATTGTACCAACTTTTGTCACCAGGGTGAGCCCAAGCAGTGACCCTCAGGACCAGCCCACCAGTAAACTGTACATGACAATCAAGACACCATTTCCCAAAGTGAATTTATCCATTGACCTTGCACATTAAAAGTGGATTTGGGTCAGATAGGTGATACAATGAATAGTACATCAGCCCTGGAATCAGCCCTGGAACCTGAGTTCAAATTAGATTCAGACACTAGCTGTGTAACCCTGAACAAGTCAGTTAACCCCAGGTTTCAGAAAGTAAATTTGGTAGGGTGAATGCTTGTATCAAATGCTTTAAGTTTCTTTTTTTTTTTTTTATTTAATAGCCTTTTATTTACAGGATATATACATGGGTAACTTTACAGCATTAACAATTGCCAAACCTCTTGTTCCAATTTTTCACCTCTTACCCCCACCCCTCCCTAAATGGCAGGATGACCAGTAGATGTTAAATATATTAAAATATAACTTAGATACACAATAAGTATACATGACCAAACCGTTATTTTGCTGTACAAAAAGAATCAGACTCTGAAATATTGTACAATTAGCTTGTGAAGGAAATCAAAAATGCAGGTGGGCATAAATATAGGGATTGGGAGTTCAATGTAATGGTTTTTAGTTATCACCCAGAGTTCTTTCTCTGGGCGTAGCTGGTTCAGTTCATTACTGCTCCATTGGAAATGATTTGGTTGATATCGTTGCTGAGGATGGCCAGGTCCATCAGAACTGGTCATCATATAGTATTGTTGTTGAAGTATATAATGATCTCCTGGTCCTGCTCATTTCACTCAGCATCAGTTCATGTAAGTCTCTCCAGACCTTTCTGAAATCATCCTGTTGGTCATTTCTTACAGAACAATAATATTCCATAATATTCATATACCACAATTTATTCAGCCATTCTCCAACTGATGGGCATCCATTCAGTTTCCAGTTTCTAGCCACTACAAAGAGGGCTGCCACAAACATTCGTGCACATACAGGTCCCTTTCCCTTCTTTAGTATCTCTTTGGGATAGAAGCCCAGTAGTAGCACTGCTGGATAAGGGTATGCACAGTTTGATAACTTTTTGAGCATAGTTCTAAACTACTCTCCAGAATGGTTGGATTCGTTCACAATTCCACCAACAATGCATCAATGTCCCAGTTTTCCCACATCCCCTCCAACAATCATCATTATTTTTTTCCTGTCATCTTAGCCAATCTGACAGGTATGTAATTGTATCTTAGAGTTGTCTTAATTTGCATTTCTCTGATTAATAATGACTTGGAGCATCTTTTCATATGACTAGAAATAGTTTCAATTTCTTCATCTGAGAATTGTCTGTTCATATCCTTTGACCATTTTTCAATTGGAGAATGGCTTGATTTTTTATAATTTAGAGTTAATTCTCTATATATTTTGGAAATGAGGCCTTTGTCAGAACCTTTGACTGTAAAAATATTTTCCCAATTTATTGCTTCCCTTCTAATCTTGTCTGAAATGCTTTAAGTTTCAACCCACTTGATAAAATCCAAATGGTTCTTTACATTTTTTATACAGGGATTATGGGAATATCAGGGCATTCTCAGACAGAGGAGTTCAGATCTTTCTCAACCCAACTCCTGAACACCCAGTGAGACTTAGAAATACACCATTCTAAAAAGAAATAAAAAGAAGAATATCTAATAGTATCCAACATAGAATTCTAATAGTATCCAACATAGTTTAATATTAAGCTATACAAAATATAAGATACCATAGTAAGCACTGAAAATAAACTTGATAAAAACAAAGACAGTTATTTTCCCTCAAGGCACTAATAATCTAATTGGAAAAACAACATACAAAAGTAGCCAGGAAAGGGCCAAGGGGATAAGAGATGGGACTCCAAGGGGTACCCAGCCCTGGGAGTATCTTGCTCTGTGGAGTTTAAATTAGTTGTTGTTTCAGTCGTTCAGTCCTATGTAACTCTTTGTGACCTCATGAACTATAACAGGCCAGGTCCTTTAATTCTCCACTATCTCCTGTGCAAGCTCCACAACATTATCTACCTGTCCTATCCTCTGCCATCCCCCTTTTCCTTTTGCCTTCAATCTTTCCCAACATGGGGGTCTTTTCTAACGAATCCTGTTTGCATGTTATGTGGCCAAAACATTTAAGCTTCAGTTTTAGTAATTATCCTTCCAACGAATAATCTGAATTAATTTCTTTAAGTACTGATTGATTTGATCTTCTTGCTGCCCAAGGAACTGTCAAAAGACTTCTCCAGCACCACAATTTGAAAGCTTCTGTGAAATTCTGTGATGCTCAGCTATTCATACAGTCCAACTTTCACAGCTATGTATTGCTACTGGAAAAACCATGGCTTTGATTATGTGGACCTTAGCCGTATCAAGATATTTGGAGATATCCTGTTCCCCAGGGCTAAGGTCCAGCAAGCAGGCTGTGCTCTGTGCTTGGAACAGAACAATCCTCTGCACAATGGATGATCTCACCCTTTGGCAAAGTGTGACCAGCATTGGATGTTCACTGAGGGATTTATGATTTTGCACACTCATACTTATGATTTTGCACACTCACACTTCCTGACAAGTAAACCAAACCAGGTCTTGCAATTTGTTCCTCCCATGCTAACTCTGGTTCTGTGCCCCACTGAATGATTGATCATAAATCTCGATGACCCTCGAGATGTGAAACGATCCCATAGGATCCATTGTCCATGCATGAATCTGCTGTGAGAACTGCTACTCAAGACCTAAGAATGATTGTGTCTTGGTCCAGCCCACTGGTGGTTTCTCATGCATGTAAGCTCTGCTTTGCCCCTGCATGTTAAGCTCTCCTTCTTAAGAAATGGGGTTTCCATTTGAAAGCATTTTCCTCATTCTGAAATTAATTAATCTTTTGTTTGATCCCTGACTCTCCTGCCTGTAACCTGTTCTGTTTGGCTCTGGCCATTCAGAGTTTAGAGACCTGTCTTGGCTGATTGACATTAATTGGTGTCAGAAGTGGGATTGGATGGAAGGGGACCAAGTGGACTTTCTGGTACCAGTAGGAGGGGTTAGTCACCACTAGTGATTTCTCTGAAGTCACAACCCCCCACTGGGGAGTCCTCTCCTCTTTGTTCTGCTCCAGTTTCCTGGGCTCACCCTTTGGTTGATGAGTCTCTGTGATGAAAATTCCAAGGCCCCTCCCTTCACCCGGTTCTGTTAAGGGTATCCTATGCACCTCTGTATTGCTGCTGCAGCCTCTGGGTCATTATTTTTTTCTGCACAACTCTGATTAATTGGTCCTTCCATGTGCTTCAAGTTCAAGTGAATTTGGTGGGGTGAATGCCTTGTATCAAATGCTTTAAGTTTCAACCCACTTGATAAAATCCAAATGGTTCTTTACATTTTTTATACAGGGATTGTGGGAAGATCAGGGCATTCTCAGACAGAGAATAAATCAGATTTTCATGCTTCATCTTCTATTTGGAGGTGTCTTGTCATTTTCTCTGTGTTTGTATCTCAGCTGTGGGAACTGATAACAAAACCATTATAGCCCATGTCTCTCTGTTAGGCCCTCTCATCTCAGATCAGAGTAAGAAAAGAGAATGCTGGAGAATTGTAGGGAAACTTGAATTATATTCTGTCTCACCAAGTTGAAGGTGGGGCAGCAGCCAGAGAGGATCCCCATACTGGCAATGGTCCCAGTGGTCCTGTGCTCCTGGGCATCCTGCAATCCACCCCTCTAGGCAAACCCGGGAGCATCACCCAGATGCACTATGTTCCTGTCCGGCAGCTTCCTGGGACAGTCTGGCTGTCCCTGGCAGAACCTTGCATGGCAATATGGAGTCAGGGGAGCCAGCCAGTCTCTGCCCTAGGTGAGTCCACCCTTCTCTGTTCATTACAGGAACTTATTAGCTGTAACATTTAAGGCAAGTTATTTTATCTCTGCTTGCCCCAATTTTCTGATCTGTAAAGAGAAAAATAATGACGCCCATCTCTCAGGCTTGTTGTGAGATCAAAATGACATGATTGTAAAGTGCTTAATAAATGATTATCATACGCTGAGTATTACATTATTCTTTTTTTTTTTTTTATTTAATAGCCTTTTATTTACAGGATATATACATGGGTAACTTTACAGCATTAACAATTGCCAAACCTCTTGTTCCAATTTTTCACCTCTTACCCCCCCCCACCCCCCTCCCCTAGATGGCAGGATGACCAGTAGATGTTAAATATATTAAAATATAAATTAGATACACAATAAGTATACCTGACCAAAACGTTATTTTGCTGTATTACATTATTCTTTAATTGAATTTAATTGTTCCATACTTAATAATTCTAGAATGATTTCAAAATACCAAAGATAATAAGATTAATGATTTTTATATGTGATAATTTGGAAATGCAATTGATATCATCTGAAGTTTATAATTTGTGTTATTATATTTCTAAATTATAGATGCCATTATATTTTGAACTGGGCTTTTAAAGTATGTGATTGAAAACTGGATATTTGAAAACTGTTAAATATTGAAGCATATCAAATAATAAGTTATATTCTGTTATAAATCAGGTAATAATAACACCACTAATAATAATATTTACCATAATAACAAATTTTCATTTGAAAATCTTATCTACTGTGAAAATGTATCAGGTAATTTAAATATATAGCATCAGTATATTAATGATTAATCAGCTATCAGATATTTGTTATGTGTCTGAAGCTCCAGAATATGAGTAGTTTTAATTTATAAGTAAAGGATTGATAAAAATATTTACTGTTAGGGAAACATCAGGCAAGATATTCAAGCCCTAAGTTGTGGTTAGTGAAATTTTGCTATTTAAGGTAAAATTCCCAGGAATGTAATTTACTATTGTTTTGAAATTTTATTACAGGAATAGTTGTCTGGATTGTCATCAGACCAAGAGTAGAAAATGTGCACGACCTAGGAGCTACTAAAAGTGGATGTCTGTGCCTGGGAAAAGTTTTGGGAATGGCCTCAGACATGGCCTAGGTAGGATCTCCTGACTCTATTTTCTCACTGTGCTATTTCTGTTCTGAAAAGGAAAATTCCCACCTGTTTAATTCTGAGTCTTGCTTTTAACACTCTATGACTACATGCCTGACTGTCAGATGTGACTCATGCCTGGAATCAAGCAAAGCTTGAGTTCCACCCCACCCACCCCCTTATGGTACATGACATTGTTATAACCATGTCCCTCTTTTCCCTTTTATAGCTAATTTCTATTATCAAAAATTTTTGTAAGTACATTAAATCTATTAAATAATAGATTGAAACTGAAACATCTGAGTTACTTAAATGTGTTGTAAGCGTGAACATGGTACAATTTCAACCAGTAGTTCTGATTAAATTATAATTTAGGAATGATATTCTCCTAAGGGGGAAATGATTAGATAAGGTAATAAAACAAAGATATAATGTAAACTTTTTCTAATTAAATGGAATAGTAAAATTTGAGAAAAGCTACAATACTAGACTGTTTGTTCTAAGAACTATTTATACTTGTATATGATTGACTTCCAAATTTATCTATCATGGAAATTCAGGCTTTACATATATTTTGATAAGTTTGAAGATTTTATTAATTAAGAATTAATTGGGTTTATGCATAATTTGTACTGAAAATAGTAAATAATGTGGAATTATTTTCCCATTTTTACAATATTTGATCATTTTAAAAGGCAGAAAATTTCATTTTACACTTGAATTCTCAGAAACTTTTAAAAGTTTCTTATATCAAGTACAAGATTTAGGTAAGGAGATAAGCAGAAAATACATGTAAACTAAAATCTTCTGGTTTCAAAATTGGAGAGCCAGAATTATCTAGGAACCTCTAGATTTAGAACCAGAGAAACCCCTTTTAGAGCTGTCCTGAGAATAAAGCCAATTGTCCAAGAAAAGATACTTAGGTAGCAGATAACTATGTGAGCTATCTGGGACTAGGCTTTCTTCATTCTCTGTTCCCCTAACCAATTATTCCCACTTGTTTTCTTTAGATTAAGTCTCCACAGGCCAGAAGACTCTTACCAGCCTATGTTTTGGTCTTGGGACCCTCACCCCCACTTCCATCCCTGTAGGCTAAAAGAATGGTCAGTTAGCTCTGTGCTTCTGTTAGATGGGACTTGATGTTAATGTTTAACTTTTTTGGTTTACCTTGGTGACATTGGTCCCTTCTTAGAACAAGTTCATTGTGAGCCCTCTCAGTAGTTTTTGTTGGATACCTGACTTAATGCAATTGTGAATTATCAGAATTGCATTAAATAACCAACTTTGTTGCATTGCTTGAATTTAGCCCTATGTGGATGGGAAAATGGACCATCCTTATGTGCTATTTAAGGACACTATGTTAACCAGAATCTCAGATCCAAAAGTTGATGAAAGAAGTTTTTTCACATTTGTACATCCCCAGCAACCCAAATATCATGCTTAAAACTGGCTCCATACTGATCAATCAATTATTGTTTTTAAGACCTTCTGTCAGTTTCTTCTGATTACTCCCCCAACTGCCAAACTTGTGGGTGCGTAGTTATATGCCCAGTCACCAAGGCCCTGATTTAAGTGTTGACATTTTCTCTCTCTGCATTCTAGCCTCCTCTTCCTTTCTTTCTGCAAACAAACAATAGCTAGTTAGAATATCTAGGATAGATTCCTCCCAAGGAATTAACCCCCTGGGCAACATCTCATCCTGGCCCAACAGGCCCTTTGGATTATATTTATCTTTTCTTAATTTGCCATTAGAGATGGAATTCTTTCAGATCTTCTCTCTTTGCCAAAGGGGAAAATATCCAGATATTTGGAGATACTCTGTTTCCCAGAACAAAGGACTAGCAAGCAGGCTACGCCCTGAGCTCAACATTATAACACCCTGGAAGATCTCACCTGGCAAAGTTGATTGCTTTGACCAGCACCAGGTATTCACTGGGGAATTTATGATTTTACATGCTCACTATTTCTGCCCAAGTGAACCAAACCAGGTACTACACTCCTGTTCCCACCATGCTAACTCTGATTTTGTACCTCACCAAACAATCATAAAGTGAAATGACCCTTAAGGCTTAAAATAGTCAACTTGGAGGCTGGGTCCCACAGGATCCAGGAATACCTGCAATGTGCATGTATGAGCCTGCTGTGGGAGTTTCTACTCAAGATCTCAGAATAATTGTGTCTTGGTCCAGCCCATTTGTGGTTTTGCATGTATATAAGCTCTGCCTTTGCCCCAGTGCGTTAAGTCCTTTTTCTCAGGGCAGTGGGGTGAAGTGGGGTTCCATTTGCAAGCATTTTCCTCATTCTGAAATTAATTAATCTTCTCTTTGGTCCCTGACTCTCCTGTCTCTAGACTGTTCTGTTTGGCTCTGGCTATTCACAAATTAGAGGCTGGCTCTGGTCCAGTTTACAATGGCAAAGTGATACATCTGTTTTTTAGTATGTTGTTCAGATTTGCCATAGCTTTTCTTCCAAGGGGCATGTGTCTTTTAATTTTGCGGCTATAGCCACTATCTTCAGTGATCTCCAAGTCCAAGAATGTAAAATCTGACACTGCTTCCATTTCTTCTCTGTCTGCTAAGAAGGGATAGAATCACTTGCCAAAAACTTAGGGTTTTGGGTTTTTTTGTTTCGTTTTGGTTTTTGTTTTAAGTTCCAAGTCAGCTTTTACACTCTCTCATTTCCTGTCATCAAGTTAAAACTACACAGGGCAGCAGATGCAAAGTGGAAAGAACTGAAAGTCCAGTTTCTGTCCTCTCTAAAGGAAGATATCAGGAGGAGTAGAGTTCTTTAACTTCCATCCTTCCAATGAGAGGGGAGAGGAAGCTGAGGGAAATGGTGGCAATCAAGTTAGCTGCATGATATTGAGTTTAGAAATGATGAACTTATCCTGGAAGGAAAAGAGTTTATGAGTACTAATTCTGAAACAAATCAGCAAACATTAAAACTACTATTTGCTACTGGTGGGTGAGTGAATGGAGAGAGAGATTTATCAGGAGGACCAATTAAGTACACAACAAACATGGTAACAGTGCTTGATAAACCCAAAGACCTTATTTATCGAGGGAAAGAAATTACTCTTTGACATTGATGGGACATTTGGACAGTTCTGCAGATTGCAGAGATTAAGTTTAGATCAATTCAAACACACTCCAAGATAAATTTCCAATAAATATATGACCTGAACATAAAAGGTTGCTTCATCAAAAATTAAGAAGGAAGAAATTACTTTTAGGATCTAAGAATTGAAAAAGTATATAACTAAACAAGAGATGGAGGGGTTCACATAAGATAAATTGAAACATTTTGATTAGATGAAATTAAAATTTTTGCGCAAACAAATCTAGTGTGGTTGAAATTAGAAGGGAAATGAAATTGGCTGCCTTTACTATTCAGTTCCTCTTTCTACCACTTGGCACTGATAGCTCCAGCCACTGACTTTTAGAGGTCTCATATGAGAGCTTTCAGTAGACAACAATAAAAACAGACTCACAATAAGAGCTATTATTTCCTGGAGGACACTGTAATATCCCTAAGGTACATGTTAGTAGTATCCCACCTGAAAAGAGTCACTGAGAATACCAAAAGCCTAAAAGTTTTAATGAAATTCTTTGAAGGTTTTTGTTTCCACTTCAAAAAAATAGCTGACTTTTAGGTCATTTTTTCCAGGACAAAAATCAAACATCTCATTGGTCTCAATATTTCAGGTATCTGGATAAGCTGAGAGTTTATGCTTCTCATTGTTTCCTTCCTAATTTTATCAGGGAGCAAGCAACACTTCCTTTCATAAAAGCTGTTTGTCCAGCTGTGCCCTCTGAAGCAATGAGCCCTGTAAGCATCCTGCTGGAGCTGAGAACCACCTTCCCAAACTCAAGGTTTTAGGGGCTTCACATCCCAGAGGTTATTGTTATTCGTTCTCAGAAAGGACACAATAGCAGGGAGATGATGCCATGTCATGCAAGTGAATTGGATTTTAAGTGAAGGAGAGCTGTGCAAAGTCGCCAGCCTTACTTTCTCCCCCAGAGCCATCTGGGACCAGGGGTAAAATATAGATCAGGACAACTAGAGATGGCCCCAGATATAGGAGGGGACCTTGGCCTTTTTAAGCTAAGGGTCTCAGTTTGACACCAAAAGCAAATGAAAGAAGCATTTCTTTGGTGGCCTTTCCATAATAGTTGCCTTTTTGTAAGTGAAGTTAACCATAGTTTCCTCCTGTTTTGAGTGGATTTATTTCTTTGGATATTAAGTTGATCACTTATAATTGTCAGCCCATCTAAAACCAAGGCTTGAAATGAAAGGCATCTTCTTATAGTTCATCTATCAGATTACTTAGTCCCATGTGTTTAAATTTTTGACATTTCAAACTACTGACATTTGACTCCTGAAAATTAATTTTAAATTTATCTTTTAATATTTCATACTTTATTAATAAAATAAAATAAATAACTTTATTTTTTAATATTTCATACACACATTATTATAGATGTCTGAGGATGCTTCTAAGATACCTATGTGCTAGTATGGACCACAACATAACATTTCCATTCTTTCTGTTACTGTTTGCTTGCATTTTTGTTTTTTTCTTCTCAGGTTATTTTTACCTTCTTTCTAAACCTGATCTTTCCTGTGCAACAAGATGACTGCATAAATATGTATACATATATTGTATTTAACATATACTTTACCATATTTAACATGTATGGGACTACCTGCCATTGTGGGGGGAGGGGAGAAGTTGGAACGGAAGGTTTTGCAAGGGTCAATGTTGAAAAGTTACCCATTCATGTGCTTTATATATAAGAAGCTATAATAAAAAATAAAATAAAAAAGGATACCCATATGCATTCAGTCCTCTGAAGTTCCTAAGGTCCTTCTGCAGTCAAGGTGAAGGGATAAGATAGAGGCTGAGACAATTTTGCCCCTTTTTTCAAGTGATTTTCCCAACAGTTTGATAAAACTGTTTGCTACATTCAAATGCTTGGTTCAGAATTGACTGTTTTATAAAAGATACTTTAGTTTAATGTCATTGATTAATCTAAGACAGTTAAATCTAAGGCAGCCAATGGAGTGCTGTGTCTGGGATGATCTGAGTTCAAATATAACAGTCTTTTACCACGGCTCCAAAAATGGGGCTGGGAGAAGCAGGGGTTCTTTTCTGTGTTGTTTGTCCTCACTTACAGGTAACTGTAACCATCCCTCACATCTCTTAACCAAGGAAGTTAAGACTCCCTTGTAAAAGTTAAACTGACTGTTAGTGGCCAAATAGAGCTGCAGTGCAAAGAACCCTACTCCCCAAATATATTTGGGGGAATTAGTAGAGTTTGGAACCATTTACAGAAAACCTAAACACTGCCCAGATTCCCTTAAAGGTCCTGATTAAAGACACAAGGTTCTAGGAGAGTGGTTCAGAATGAGAAAAACTCACAGAGATGGTATGGTAGCCACAAGCCACACAGCCACATTGTCATAAAAAGAAAGGGTTTATCAAAATGATTAAGCTGTGGGTTGTGAGTGAAGGGGGCCATTTAAAGTCAAAGTTGAAAAGTAAGGGCAGGGTCTAGAAAATTAAGAAGGAATAAGGAAGGGTTCTAGTTAAGAACAAACTCACATGCACATTATGTCTACATCAGCAGTTGCATGATAGGATACCAGGAGGCGGTATATGCTAATACAAAATAATGGAGGTGCTTTGGTCCCAAAGGTTATTTGTAGAACAAGAAAGTCTCCAGTGCACCTGCTCAGGGAAAAAAGGGTCCCTTATCTTCAGGATCTTTTGAGTTGAGCAAGCTTTAGACTCCTAACAAGATAAAACTGCCCCAGGAATTTGGCCTCTTTTTATGTGTGAGATAAAGTTGTCAATAAGAATTAGATGGACTTTTCACATAAGACTGCAACAGATTAGTATCAGAGAACCCTGAGGGACTGAAAAAAAATCGAACTCACCTGGCTTTCAATCAGTGAGGGCCAAAGTAGCCACTGCTACATAAATTATTCTCCTATTTCTACTCACTTCACTTTGCATCAGTTCACAAAGGTCTTCTTGGTTTCTTCTCATATTGTCCATTTTGTAATTTCTTGTGACATACATGTATACTTATTGTGTATCTAAGTTCTATTTTAATATATTTAACATCTACTGGTCATCCTGCCATCTAGGGGAGGGGGTGGGGGGGGGGTAAGAGGTGAAAAATTGGAACAAGAGGTTTGGCAATTGTTAATGCTGTAAAGTTACCCATGTATATATCCTGTAAATAAAAGGCTATTAAATAAAAAAAAAAAATTTCTTGTGACATAGTAATATTCTATTGCACAATTTTTAGCCATTCCTCAATAGGAGGACCCTTGTTCTAAATTTCAAATTTTGGGCTACCAAGAAAAGAGTTGCTATAAATATGTTTATACATTTAAGTCCTTTTCCCTTTTAATTTCTTTGGGAATATAGGCTTAGCCATGGTCTACTTGCAATTTGGCAACTTTCTGTGCAGAGTTCCAAACTGATTTCCAGAATTGACGCAATATAGCCAGATTAATTCACAGCTAGCCCCTCCAACATTTGTCATTTTCTTCTTTGTCATCTTTGCCAGTCTGAAAAGTATTTGTGGAATCAAAATTATTTGAATTTGCATTTCTCTAATTTTTAATGATTAAGAATATTTTTCACATAATTGTTGATAGCTTGTATTTATTCTATTAAAAGTACCTATTTATATCCTTTGATCATTTATCTGTTGGAGAATGGCTGTTAGTCTTATAAATTTGAATCAATTCCTTATATATCTTGTAAATGAAATAGTAATCAGAAAAACTTGCTGCAAAAATTTCTTTCCTGTTTACTTGCTTGCTTTAAATTTTTTTTAATATTAACATTGTGCAAAAAGCTTTAAACTTTAAAAAAAAATCAAAAGTGTCATCCTTTGACCAACCACTACTATTCTAGGCATGAATACCAAAGAGATTTGTTTTAAAAAGGAAAAGGACCTATATGTACAAAAATATTTATAGCAATTCTTTTCTCAGCACAAAAAAAAAAAAAAAAAAAAAAAGGAAATTAAGGGGATGCCCATCATTTGGGGGATAACAATAAATTGTGATATGTGATTGTCACAGAATATTATTGTTCATTGGGAAATAATGAACAGTATGGTCTCAGAAAAAAAAAAAAAAAAACACCTTGAAAGTCCTCCATGAACTCAAGCAAAGTGAAATGTACTGTATACAAAGTAATAGCAATGTTCTGGGATGAGCAGCTATTCTCAGCACTACAATGATCCATTACGAAGGCCTTATGATGGAAAATCTTATACATTCCCAGCAAAGAAACAAATGTGTCTAAATAAAGACTAAAGCATTCTCTCTTTCTCTCTTTTTTAACTTTATTTTTCTTGAGGGTTTTTTAAAAATTAGGTTGAGAGATCTATGTTTTCTTTCACAACATGACTTGTGGAAGTGTTTTGTATTAAAAAAAATAAAACAAATAAAAATTGTCAAAATTACTTGTACGATTCTAATATGTTTAGTCATGAATAAGAGATCACCAGGAGAAGTAGCATAGAGAGAAATGAAAAGTCTTTGGGAAAAACCTAAAGTTAGTGAATGCTACCTGGATGAATATTCAGCAAAGGATACTAAAAAGCTGTCATACTGTAAGAAGAAAGAAAACTAAGAGAGTAGTCACATTAGAAACAAATCAAAGGAAAGTAGGAATTACTTTTTAGATCTATGCACTATCACCAGATTGGTGATCTCTTCCTGACTGAGGGAGTCTTTGTCAGGGATTCATTTGGAAATGACATATCATGTGAGGTATTGGTCTAAACCTAACCTGTAGCAGGCTGCTGTTGAGTTTTCTCAACAGTTTTTGCTAAATAGTGAATCCTTACTGAGATCTTTGGGTTTTCTGCTCCTGAATATTTTATACCTAATCTTTCTCTTTCTCTCTCTCTCTCTCTTTCTCTCTCTCTCTCTCTCTCTCTCTCTCTCTCTCTCTTCCCTGAAATTTTTAATCATTTTAGTTTATTTTTAGTTGACTCTACATTTCTCCAAGTACACATGATATTAACTGTCAAAAAGTTTTTTTTTGGTTTTTTAATTTATTTATTTATTTATTATTTAATAGCCTTTTATTTACAGGATATATGCATGGGTAACTTTACAGCATTAACAATTGCCAAACCTCTTGTTCCAATTTTTCACCTCTTACCCCCCACCCCCTCCCCTAGATGGAAGGATGACCAGTAGATGTTAAATATATTAAAATATAAATTAGATACACAATAAGTATACATGTCAAAAAGTTTTATTTCCTCTTTGCCTATGTTTATTCCCACGGTTTCTTTTTCTTATCTTGTTAGAGCTAGCATTTATAGAACTACATCAAACAATAGTGGTGATAATGGACATCCATTATATATACTGTTTGCTCTTGGATTTAGTTAGATATTTACTGTACGTAGAGTTTTTAATAAAAAAAAGGATTTTAGATTTTTGTTTAAAAGCTTTTGCATAATCTATTGATATGCTTTTTATTATTATTTGTTATTAACACAGCTCATTAAATTTATGGGCTTTCTTGTGCTGAACCAATCTGGTATTCCAAGTTTAAACCCAACCTAGTCATAGTGTATAATCTTTCTAATACATCTTGTAGTCTACTTGCTAATTTTTTATTAAAATTTTTTATATCATTGTTCATTAGGAATATTGGTCTATAGGGTTTTTTTTCTCTGCCTTATCTTTAGATTAGGGCCATGGTTATATCATAAAAAGATTAGAAAAGTATCTTCTTCTGGAGCTTCTTCTTCTTCTTCTTCTGATTCTTTTCTATTACAACCAGTTTATGTAATGTTGGAATTAACTATTCTTTGAATGTTTAATTCACTACTGATTCCATCTGTAACTACAGCTTTTTTACTATGATTTTATTTATGACTTCAACTTTTTTATTCTGATGCTACATTACTTAAATGTCTATTTCTTTTTTTGTTAAGTGGAATATTTTGTATTTTTGTTGTATTCATCTGTTTTGTCTGTTATCTGTTTTCTTTGCACATATTTGAGCAAAAGTTTTTTATAATTTCCTTTGCTTTCCTCCAACTGTTAAGTTCTTTTAAATTTTTTAAATAAATAATTTGGTTTTCCTCCCTCTTTTTAAAAAATTGGATTAGCTAACTATTTGTAAATCTGATTAGCTTTTTTTCCAACAAAAGAGTTCCTGCTTTTAATTTTAATGATGTTTAATTTCAATAATGTTCCTGTTTTTAATTTTATTAATTCTTCTTTAATTTTCATAATTTCTACTTTATTCTTTAGTTAGAGAATTTTGATTTGCTATTGAAGTTGTTTTAATTACATATCCAGTTAATTTCTTTTTCTTTCTCTCTTCTGTTGATGAAAGTGTTTAGAAATATTTAATTTCCTCCCAGAACTGTTTTAGTTGTATCTCATAACTTTTAGAATGTTGTCTCATCATTCTGACTGATGCTTTTTCTATTGTTTCTATAATTGCTTTTTGACGCAATATTTCTTTAGAATTATGTTATTAGGGGGAAAAAGAGAAAAAAAGGATTATGTTATTGAGTTTCCAATTATTTTTCATCTTCTCGTTAAAGACCTTTTATTGATTCTGATTTTATTACTTTAGGGTCAGTAAACAATGCCTTGAGTATTTCAACTTTTTTCCATTTTTTAAATCAGTTATTTATGCAGCTTCCAATGGTCAATTTTTAAGAAAATGTCATCTATCATTAAGATTTAATTATCACCAGAGAGCTATCAGCTCTAATTTTCCTTGAGTTCTAGTCATGTCCCTAACATCTTTTTTTTTCATCCTTTGTTTTAATTTATGTAGATTTCAAAGGCATACATCAAGGTCAATTTCTATTAAAGTTGTGCTACTCATTTGCTGAAGTCTTTCTTGATCTCTCTTAATGCCAGTGCCCTTTTCTTAATATTACCTCCAATTTATCCTCTATGTATATACAGCCACAATCTATATGTGTGTATATATATATGTACACAAAAACAAACACACATATGTATATTTATATTACTGTTGGCATGTTGTCTCTTGTTAGACTGTTAACTGTTGGAGAGTGAAACTGTTTTTGCCTTTTTTTTTTGTATCCTTAACATTTAGCATATTGACTAGCACACAGTAAATGAGTAATAAATATTTATTGATTTGACAACTTTTTCTCTAAACATTTAAATGCATATTACTAGTTGCATATGAATTAAATTTTCATATTGATTTCTTAGTTATTATACCTTAAAACATAATATGATTTTTCTACTTATCTCTTTATCATATCTTCATTTATCTAAAAATCATGATTGTTAGTTTTGCTTTTTTGAGTTCAGCTAAAACATAATAGATTTTGCCCAAAATTTTCATTTTAACTCCATGTGAATCTTTTTGTTTTTCTTGTAAAAACAAAACAAAACACCATACTGTCAGATTATTCTTTCTAATTCATTCTTATCTATTTCCATTTCAGGAATAAGTTCATCCCATTCCCCACATTTATCATTATTAACTAGGTATTTGTCTCCATCTTGTCCTCTTGTATTTTACTTTCTTTATAAATCATCAGGTGATAAAAGGGAATAAGTTTTCCCAAATCTTATATTCATGTAAGTGAAATAACCTCTTTCTTCTTTGTTGTAGCTCTTCTCCCCTCCTTTTCCCATGCTTGGTCCAAGGTTTTTATTTTCTTCCTTTCTTTATGATTCTCCTTCAACATTGGAATTTGTTTTGTTTATGACTATAAATAGTTTATGACTATTCTTTTATCTATTCTGCCATCCTTCTTAGACCCTTTTCTACATCATCTTTTTCCATCTACCTTTCTATTTTCCTTTTGAGTTTAATATACTTCTATACTGAAATCTCTATGTGTGTAATTGTGCTCAATCTTCAAAAAAATTTTATTAAAGCATTTTATTTTTAAAACATATGCATAGATAATTTTCAACATTCACCCTTGCAAAACCTTGTGTTCCAAATTTTTTCCTTCCATTCACCCTATCCCCTCCCTTAGATGGCAAGTAATCCAATACATATTAAACATGTGCAGTTCTTCTATACATGTTTCCACAATTATCCTGCTGCACAAGAATAATCAGATCAAAAAGGGGAAAAAGGAGAAAGAAAACAAAATGCAAGCCAAAAATAATAAAAAAAGTGAAAATACTATGTTGTGATCCATACTCAGTCCCCACAGTCCTCTCTCTGTGTTGTGCTCAAACTTTTTATCTGATTCAAATGAAAGTAGTATTCATGGGATATCTGTTTCTCTCCCTCCTTCCTCTGTGACTATATATTCTTCATCTCCTATACCACTATTATGCAATAGTAATTTCTCTCCTCTTCTTCCTTTTTTCTTCCACAATATACTCCTCAATTTTTATCTTCTCTGAAGACCATCAAAACAAACCAAAATCACCCTCTACCCTTTCTCTATAACACTTAAAAATATCAGAGTTCTGAGAGGGCATATTTTTTATTCCCCTACTAACATATACAATTCATCCCTACATATTCTCTTACATTCAAACAAATGTACCCTTTCTATGTTTCTCTTGGCACTTGTATTTCCATTTCAAAATAGCTCCTCAGCCCGAACTTTTCATCAGGAATGCTTGGAAATCCTCTAGCTTGTTAAAAAAAAAAAATTGTTTTTCCTTTTAGGCTTATTTTTAATTTTACTGTGTAGGTTATTCTTGGTTATAAAACTTCATCTCTTGTCTTTTGGAATATCATATTTTTAAGCTCTCCTTTCTTTTATGGTGTCAATTTCTAAGTCTTATGTAATCCTTATTGTGGCTCCATAGTAATTTGAATTCCTTTTTGGTCATTTGCACTATTTTTTTCTTTGATCCTTTAGATCACCTTTAGATTTGGGATATACTATTGTTGGTCATTTTCATTCCTTCTTCCCAAGAAGAAACATGTATATATCTTTTCTCTTTTCACTTTGATCTCTGGTTCTAGCAGTACTGCGAAGTTTTCATTTATAATATTGTAAAATATGATATCCAAATTTTTTTCTGTCCCCAATTTACATACTATCCATTAATTCTTAGATTGCTTCTCTTTGATATGTTTTCCAGGTCAGTGGCTTTTGATGTATCTTAGGTCATCTGTTAAGTTTTTTGATACTTCTTTTGGGTTTATTGAGTTATTATATCCATTTTGGTCCACTTTCATTTTCAGGGCATTCAGTTCTTCAGTGAGATTTTCTATTATCTGTTCTAGGGTACCAATTAGCCTTGCCATTTTTTTCTCCCTAACTTTTCCATTCTGTATCTCTTATTTCATTGCCTCTAGGTACTACTGTGGCCAAGACATTTTTTTCTCTGAAGCCTTATCTGAACTTTTTGTAGGATTACTATCCTCTTCAGGCTTTATCTCCAGGTGTCTCTATCAAGGTATTTCCATATAGTATTCAGAATTTTTTTCAGTTTATTCATGGAAGTGTCTGCATTTGATTCACACTCCACAATTAAAATCATATTGATTTCTTAGCTAATGTGCCTTTAAATATAATATGATTTTCCTGCTTATGCCTTATCTATGAGAGAGCAGAATGAGTCCTGCTTGGTTTTAAATATGGCAAGCCAGAATAGTTCCTTTCTTCAAAGAATTCAGAAGCTGCTTTGGTGTTGGGCTCTACCAGGGGTTTTCCTACATCCCAGGGCTCCAGCACTTTCCTGTAGTAGTATTTGCCTGGTCTTCCCCTTTCTCCTTGTGGGGCTCCTGCCACATTCGTCAGGGACGGCTCAAGCTTGCTGGGAGTCTTCTCACTCAGCTTACCTGTCCTATTCTGAACTCTGTCTGGATCTACAGAAAACTGTTCTCTTTCCCAGATTAGGACTGAGTTTGGATGCTTTGGGAAATAAGCTGGCTTTGGGTTTTGCTTGGTTCAGACTCAGGGGAGTGCCTTGTTTCAAACCAAATAGCATAGTAGTAGTTCTTTCTGGAATTAGGTTCAGGGCTTAGAAAAAGTTCAGGTTTGGTGCCCAACAGGTAATACTATAATAGACTCAGTCAATCTTTTACAGCTCTAATCATGTTTGGAGGAAGGTTTGTGTTGAGCTGGACACCAGCACTACCAAATTCAGATGGGGAATGCTGGACTTGCTCATCTGCCCTCTGTACTTAGCCCTCAACTTTCCCCCTGGTTATTTCTTCTAGGATTGCTGCAGGATTCTGGAGGGTGGAGGGAGAAAGGTGGTCTCTCTATGGATTCCTAGTTTGGGTGAAAGAGTCTAGAAAGTAACCAAGTTACTATGACAATCTTTTAGGAGAGAAGTGCATCTTTAAGTCTAAGGGAAATTTTTATGGAGGAGTTGTCATCTTCTTCACACTATAATCTTTCCACCTATTTCTATATATTAGTAAGAAAGCCCAGTAGTAGGAAGAGCTAGAAAGAGAAGTTTCATTTATAATAACCACAGAATGTGTAAAATATCTGGCAAACTACTTACCAAATTACAAGCAGGAACTCTCTGAATACAACTCCAAAACACTGTTTACAAACATATAAACAAACCTAAAAATAAAAAGGAGAAACATTAATTCCTCATGTAATATGATTTTTAAATGACAGTAATCAATAAATTAACTGATTTATTCAGTGACATACCAATCAAACTACCAATGGATAATATTATAGAACTATAAAAAATAATAAAATTCATCTGGAGAAATCAAAGGTCAAGAATCACAATGCTTTAAAAAAAAAAGTGCCTAGAAATAATCAATCTCAAACTATACTACAAAGTAATAATCATCAAACCATTTACTATTGATTAAAAAATAGAGATGTTGATCATTGAAAAAAGTTAGGTTCACAATAATGCAAGGCAAATCTATTTGTTAGCCTAATGCTCAATAAAGCCAAATATGACAATTACTGAGCAGGAAGGATTCATTGCTTGACAAAAACTTCTGGGAAAATTGGACAGCATCCTTATGGTAGAACCTAGGTTTAGATCAGAGGGCTATCCCCAGTCGTATTGATATCAATCTTGTCGCTGGAAAAAATGACTATGAACGAGAAAGTGAGGCTGGTGACTTTGGACAGCCCTTCCTCACTTAAATACAATTCACTTGCTTGTCATGGTATCACAACCCTGTTCCTTTTCTAGAATTAAGGACAAAACAAACAAAGTTTATATCAATACTTTATTCTATATATCAAGATAAACTCCAAAGGAATGCATGATTAAATATTTAAAGTCACTCCATAAACAAATTAGAAAAACAAAGAAGAAATTAGCTTTCAGTAAGGGAATGAGTAAAGGAAGAGTCCATGACCAAATAAGAGATGAAGAAGATTACAGAAAATAATGTGGCTAACTTGGAGTATATAAAATTTAAAGGTTTTTGAACAAACATAGCCAAGAAACTAAGATTAAAAAAGAAATAGGCAAATGAAAGGGGAAAATAATCTTTGCATTAAGTTCCTTTGATAAAGGTCTCATTTCCAAGACATAAGCGACTGTTACACATTTATAAGAATAAGAGTCCCTTCTCAATTGATTAACGGTCAAAGGAAATGAACGATCAGGAAAGAAATCCAAGCTCTCTATAATCATATGAAAAAAGGATCCAAAAATCATTAATTAGAGAAATACTAACTAAAGAAGTATTTCTCTAATTAATGATTTTTGGATCCTTTAGAGATAACTAGAGTTAACTAAAGAAACTCTGAAGTTCTATGTCATATCCACCAGATTGACTAAGTTGACAAAAAAGAAAAGCACACGTGTTGGAAGGGTTTTCAGTAGTGCTGATACATTAGTCCTAGAATTGTGAGTTGTTTGAACTATTCTGGAAAGTCATTTGGAAGTATACTTCAAAAGTTACCAAATTGTCAATACTTTTTGACCCTGCAACCTCACTACTTCCTCTATACCTCAGAGAGATTAAAGAAAGAGGGAAAAGTCCTATTTGTACAAAAATACCTATAGTAGTTCTTTTTATAGGGACAAAGAACTGGAATCTAAGAAAGTACCAATCAATTGGGAAATAAATTATGGTATATGAATCTAATAGGACACTATTGTACTGTAAGAAATTATGAAAAGGACAGTTTTAGAGAAACTTGGGAAGAATTGTATGAACTGACAGTAAACTGAGAAGAACCAGGAGAAAAAATATATGATAACAATATTATAAAAACAAATCACTTTGAAAAACTTACAGTTGTTAAGAGACAGTGACCAACCACAATTCCAAATAAGCAAACAGTAACTATCTACTTCCTGGCAGAGATGTAAGTGTACTAATATGCAGAATAAGACACACATGTTTGCCATGGCCAATATAAGAATTTATTTTCCTTAACTCTGCAAATTTGTCAAAAAGCCTTTTTTTTCTTTTTCTTTTTTATAGGAGGAGAAGTGAAATGAAAGAAAATAAATACTTGTTAACAAAAAAGTTTTAATTAAAAAATGATTTGGGGATTGCAATTTGGTATTAATGGTGATATGAAAGCCAAAAGAATTGAATGGAAATTTAGATACTATAATCTAAGCTATATCTCATGAGTAAAGAAGAAAATGACTCACAAGAGTAACTTATTTGTAATACTACATAGGGGATAGGTTACACACCTTTCACATATAAGGGACAGATTATAAAAAATTTTCCTAAATTCAGAGGCATCTACCTATTCCTGTACTTTGGTCTAAGTTCTCAACTCAGCCTAGAACTTGGAATGTAAAAATCATTTCAGAAATAAATTTCTGCAAATTATTTATTTATTTGGGTAAAAAATAAATTTATCTGAAGCTATCTTATGTTTGGCCCCTCAGCTAGAACTCCAGGAAAATCTCCAAATACATGTTTCCTTTCCCACTAAGAGACTCCATATGACCCAATTTACAATGTAAATAAAGTTGGAGAAGTTTTTATTCTTCCTATATAATGCCAAACATAAAAGGCTTTCACAAACAGTGACAAAAAAATTTAAAATGAAAGAAATGATGATTAATAACTGATGATTTGGAGAGATTCAGAGTTCCTCCTTTTTCAATAATCCTCACTTCAAAAATTCAATCTCAAAAGACATTACTGATAAGACTTAATTAATTCTCTTTAAATCTGATTAGACTCTACTCAACCTTCTATCCAGGTTTGGATGAAGATGAATTCTCTGAATAGATCACAGAGAAATAAGTAATTTAGAAGTAAATGATATAGCCAAAGTTTATTAGAATTGATACAGCCCCTCATTGTAATAATTGCTTATTACAATTATTAATTAATTGTAATGATAATTACAATAATTTATTGTATATATTACAAATTCCTGGTTATAATAATTACAAAAACAACAATGAATTATTAATCAATGAGAGCTTATTGCCACCTTCAGGAACACCTCTTTTCCAAGGCATATAAGCCTTGAGCCTGCTGCCACAAGGGATCTTTGTCATGCAGGACTGTCATTGACCCCTTTCATTAAAATTCTGGCATTATTACCAAGATGACTAAGTACCCAACATGTCTCAAACTTTTTAAACTTTGCCATAACAAGCAACAAGTAATAATAACTATTGCTACGCCCTCCTGCAAGGTTATCACTTGGACACTCTATACAATTTCCCCTCAAAATCCACGTTTTTGATGGATATGGAAATACATTTAGAAGAATTGCATGTTTAATTTGTATCGGATTACTTGCTGTCTGGAGAGTTGGGGGGTGCAGAGAGGGAGGAAGAAAAGTTTGGAACACAAGGTTTTGCAAAGGTAAATGCGTGTATTTGGAAAAACAAAATACTATTAAAAATGTTTTTAAATTGTCTTTGGGCCAACCAAGCCATGGTTGAATCTAATCCCCTTTCCTACCTATGTTGGCCATTCTCCAATGCAGAAACTCTCCTTGCTGCCAATCCCTTCCAAAGATGATCCTGTGACCTCTGACTTCTCAGATTCAAGGTCACTTACTTCCAATGGAAATGTCCATTTTAGGATTTCTGACTAGTCAACTAGTGCTACTATAAACAAAGCCAAATAGTCCTCCAGCGGTGGGGGGTTTGAGTGCCCTTAGTTAAGTCTCCCTAACCAATTTACTATGTGAGAAGAGTCTTCAAGCTAAGGGGGTGAGAAGCACCCTCCAGGCAGGACCTCATACAGTGCTGCTGTGAATTCCAAGTGGTAAGAGTTGACTGAGTCAGTATTTCCTGTCCCTTGTAGTATTTAAACCAATTCCTTGGAGAATAGAGAATTTCTGCAGTACTCTCACTGGAGTAGTGCATTGGAGTAGAAATAAGAACTGGACAAAAGACAGAAGATCTGGGTTCTAATCTTGCTTTTAATTTTCTTGGGACAAATCAGCTTGGCTCTCTAGTGCTCAGTTTCATCATCTATAAAACGAGAAGCTTGAGGTCCCTTCCAGTTCTAACTTTCTTAGATTCCTGGAATTTTGAGTTGTGCCTAAATTTACAAAGAACTAACTACACCCTGCCCCACAGGAAGAGCCTAGTAATAAATGTTTATTGTTTTTGTTGTAATTCTGGGAAAGTAGGAAGCCTTGCTTCTTAGAATCCTCCCAGATCCTGGCCCCATGGAACTCTGAGCTAATGCCAGATGCCTTCATCGAGTTCAGGGAATCATTGGCCTTTGAGGATGTGTTGGGATGCAGCTTGTCCTAGCAGAGCCAGAAACATTCCTTCCTGCTCACATCATCTTTCTTCAGAATTTTGGGAGATAGTTGGAGTGGACATGTAGCACAGAGTTAATACTTTTGGCCTCTTTCCAGGACATCTCCACTCTGTCATCACAGTGATCATCTCAAATTCCCTCTGCCTTGGGACTCGGTCTTGCCTGGGGGCTGAAAGAAGGGAAAGGTGGCTGTGTGAATAGTAGAAAATATCCAGCTTCAGACACTAAGTTCTGTTTGTCTCAGTTTCCTTGTCTGTAAAATGGAAATAATAATAGCATATAGTCCCCTAGAGTTGTTAGGAGGATCAAATGAAGTAATAATTTTAAGGTGTCTACCATGATGTCTGGTACATAGTAAGTGCTAGATGAATGTTAGCTATTATGAGGATGATGATGATGGCCACTGGCCTCTTCTACTCTTAATATTAGCTTGCCCTAAGTGATCTTTGGACAAATAACTAAATTCTCCGGTTCTCAGTTTCTTATGAAATCTTTAATTTAAAGATAGATAAAATATTGGATCTAGTTCAACTTCCTCATTTTACAGATGTGGAAACCGAGGCATGGAGAAATTAAACTACTTGCCAGAAATCACATGGATAGAGAGTGCCTTGGGCAGAAGTTGAACTCGGGCCCTCTAACTCCAAAAATCCAGGGCTCTTTCAGTTGAACGACTGCTTCTTTCATTTGGCTCAATTCCATAAACATTTGATAGTGCAAATCTCTGTGCTGTGTGTTAGAAATACAGATCCAGAAGCAAGGTCTTCCCCATGTCATCAAGGGAGATAGAAAGAAGCATAAGAAAAAGGAGATGACAGTTAAGAAAATACCGAGGTGATTTGAGGAGGGAGGGAACCGGGGGTATTCTGATAAATGTATAAGAACCTCTCCAGCTTGTTTGAAAAAAATATCCAGGACATACTTTGAAGGTTATTCTGTATTCTTAGCCATTTTTCCATCATTTTGGCAAGTCTGGGAAATCAACACAACAGTAATCAAGCCCAATGTTGTAGTATTTTCTGATTTCCAATACTCATCCTGAACATTCTACTGTTAGTTCTCATGAGCTGATTAGAGCTGCCTCCAATAAGGCAATTAGAAACTACTATGGTATATTGAACGGTGACATCCTATCTCTTTTTTAGGAAGATCAGTTGGATAGTGGAGTGGAAGGTGGACCAGAGTGGGGAGAGTCTTGCAGCAGGCAGAAGAAACAGCAGGTTTATGCAATAATAATGCCAGTTCTTGTATCATGTGCCTCAAATGTGGTTGCCTATACTCATAGATGCATGTGGTTGTTTTTTAACATGCTTATTAGATTTCCGTGTCATGGTTTTTATTTGCATGATGCACATTTTGCAATTCCATTTGTTTATTAATCTTGTTTAATTTGCTATGGTCATCATGCTGTTTACAAGGCCCACCCTTGTTATTCCTATGCTTATTTGCTTTTATTTCATGCATATGTTATTGTGGTATATAATTCATTTTTTAATCTTTTTTTCTAGTAAATTTATTTCTTTTTAATATACACTGTTTTAGGAATCATGTTGGGAGAGAAAAATCAGAGCAAAAGGGAAGAACCATGGGAGAGATAAAAAAAAAAAAAAAAAAAACAGAGGCAGCTAGATGTTGCAGTGGACAGAGTACTAGCCCTGAAGTCAGGAGGACCTGAGTTCAAATTTGACCTCAGACACTTAACACTTTCTAGCTGTGTGATCCTAGACAAGTCACTTAACCCCCATTGCCTCAACAACAACAACAACAACAACAAAATGCCAGATTTACATTCAGTCTCTTCTTAATTCTGTTTCTGGATGCAGGTAGCATTTTCTGTCCCAAGTCTATTGGAATTGCTTTGGATTACTGAACCACTGAGAAAAACCAAGTTGATCATCACACATTCTTGCTGTTAGTGTGTACAATGTACTCCTATTCTGCTTGTTTTGCTCAGCATCAGTTCATGTAAATCTTTCTGGCCTTTCTAAAATCAGCTTGTTCATCATTTTTTATACAACAATAATATTCCATTTGCTTCCTATACCACAACTTGTTCAGCTATTCCCCAATTGATGGGCATCTACTCATTTTCCAATTCTTTGCTTGTGGTATGAAAAAGAAGCAAACTGCCAAAGCGTGGTGCTCTGTCTCTTTGTGTATCATTGCTGGCGGGGTGGGAGGATTGCTATGAATAGTATTCTGAGGTGATTTTCTGGGATATTAGTTAATAACTCTTATTGTGATATTTGATGCTATGTTGAAGCCAAAACTATGATGCTTCAGTTGAACTCACAACCATAGGAATAATTATAATCACAGACTAGACAAATATAACAATAGATTCAAGGAAAAGATAAACAGGGAAATAACATTGTGCTGCAAGGTACCACAGACAATGAATTAATTTCAGTGCTTTCCATATATCCACTGAATGGAGTGCCATCTCAGTATTTACAGAAAGTTAAATGAGTCATAGGCAGAAATATATAGTAAGCATAGAATAGTAGGGGAACCTTACTTAATGTATATCTTTCAGAAGGAGATAAACATAACCTAAAAAATAAACAAGAAAGAAGCTAAGTCTGAGACCAGAGTTGAACTCAGGTAATAAGTCTTCCTAACTCAAAGCCAGGTAGTCGATTCACTGCATGACTTAGCTACCTACTTATCTTGTTCAGACCTAAATTCAGATCAGGAATGTCCAGAATCCAAATCAGGAGGGTAGATGTCAGATTTTGCTCTGCATCAGAATATTGAAAACTTGTAAGTACTCACCTGGACTTACATATGAATCAATGGAATGCATTTAATGTAATGTTTACCCCAAGAAAGCAATAGCAGGACCCAAGAGAACACAAAATAAGACCAATCATGTAGTTCTCTACGGAACCTGATACCAACACAAGATATCCAGGTGTTTTGTCATTTCCTTCTCCTGCTCATTTAACAGATGAGGACATTGAGGCAAATAGGATTCAGTGACTTGCCCAGGCTCACACAGCTAGTATTTGAAGACAGATTAGAATAGATAAGTTTTCCTAACTCCAGGACCAACATTCTATCCACTGTCCCATCTACCTGCCCTGAATAGGAGATTGGGTTAAAATGGAAGTTAATGAGACAACAAGAAATATTAAAAACAAAGTCAAAGAATTGAAAAAAAAAAAAAAAAAGAAAATGTAAATTGTCTCATTTAAAAAGAAAAAAAGCCAACTAATCTGGAAAACAGATCAAAGAGAGATAATTTAAGAATTATCAACATACTTGAAAGCCATGACTATACTTAAAGACATCTTAAAAACAAAAATCTGGCCAGGTGCCCAGATGTCTTAAAACCAGACTGCAAAGTGATAATAAAAAGAATTAATTGGTCACTTCTGGAAAGAAATCCTAAAATAAAAACTTGCAGCAACATTATAGTCAAAATCCAGAGATTCTAGGTTAAATTAAAAAATTACAACAAATATCCAAAAAAGAAAGAATCCAAGTATCAAAAAACCACAATCAAGTGCAATATTTATCTGATACAACTATAAAGAACACAAAAGCTTGGAATATGATATTCCATAAGGTAAAACATATGGGTTTACAACCAAAAATAGCATACCCAGCAAAAAAAGAGAGAATAATAGACCTTTTATCAAATAAATGACATCTAAGTTTTTATGAGAGAAAAGCTGTTTAGATATTTAGCAATAAAAACACAGGATTCAAGAGAAATAGAAAAAGATAAATATGAGTGAGCAATCATAAGCTACCAACCTGATATGGGAAAATGAGACATGTTTCCCTTCAGAACCCTATCATCGCCAGTTTTTATTGTCATAGAGGAAGTCTAATAAGAAACAAGGCATAGAAGGTTTGGGTTGAGGTGTTTGCTTTTTTTTTTAATATTTAAAAAAAAGGAAAAGGAGGAAAGAATACATTAAGGGGAAAGTGAAATGAAAAATGGGGGAAATTATCTCAAAAATCAGCATATCAAGTACAAAAACTCCACTGAGAATGAAGAAGAGGTCAGAGGAGCAAGGTAAACTTGAACCTCATGAACTGGTCAAAGAAAGAAAGAATCCCCACAAATTCACAGTTGTGTGCAAATATACATTTCACTCAACAGGGAAACAGGAGGGAAATGGGACAAAGAAGAATGCTAATAAGAAAAGGATCAGTCCTAAGCAAAACAAACTAACCACAGAGAGTAGCTATTGAAGAGGAGTTTAAAAGGACAGAAAGAAAGATTTCAGATTTGGGCTCTGAGCCAGGGAGAGAGAAGAAAGAAAATAGGAGAGAGAAAAAAGGCAGAAACTGCTAACAATAAAGCTAAGCAGTGGTGCTGAGCACACCTTTTCTCTCTCGCCACAATCTTCTTTATAAAGAGGAGGTGGGAAAGTCTAATCAATGAAATGACTAACCAGGATTCTACTCACCTCCTGACAGAAAGATGATCGACTCAGGGTGGGGGGGAGTGGGGGTAACAGATTAAGGCATCTTTTATGGACATGATCAATGCAGAAATCTGTTTTGCTTGATTATGAATATTTGTCACCAAGGTTTTACTTTTTTTAAAAAAAAATATTTTGTTTTTCCCCAGTTACATGTAAAAGCAATTTTTAATATTCGTTTTAAAAACTTTTGAGTTCCAGATTACTTCCTTTTCTCTCTCCTCACACTCTTCCCCCAATTGAGAATGCAAGCAATTCAGTGTAGGTTATATTTTTGTAATCATGCAAAACATTTCCATAATAGTCATGTTGTAAAAGAAAAAATAGCCCTCCTACCTCCAAAAAAACTTCCCCAAAATAATAAAGTTTAAAAAAAAAAAAAAGTATGCTTCAATTTTCATTCAGACACCATCAGTTCCTTCTCTGATTATGGATAGTATTTGTCATCATAACTCTTTCAGAGATGTCTCAGATTATTGTATGCCTGAGAATAGTTGTATTATTCATAGCAGATCATCTTAGAATATTGCTGTTGTTTTGTACACAGTACAATTCACTTTGCACCAACTCATGGAAGTCTTTCCAGGATTTTCTGAGAGCATCCTGTTCATCATTTTTTATAGCACAATAGTATTCTATCATAATCACATGCCCCAATTTATTCAACTATTCCCTAATTGATGGACATCCTTTCAATTTTCAATCTTTTGCCTCCAGAAAAGAGCTGCTATAAATATTTTTATACATATAGGTCCTTTCCCTTTCTTTAAATCTCTTTTGGGATACAGACTTAGTAGAGGTATTGCTAGGTCAAAGGTATGCATGGTTTTATAGCCGTTTGGGCATTTTCTTTCTTTTTCGGTGATGGATATGTAGAGTTTGAGGGGAGTACTAGAAGGGAGAGAAGATGGATTTTCATTCATTGAAAAAGTAAAATTAAGTTTAAAAAAGAATATAGGTTTAAAGGAGGAATTATTTAGAAGGGGTAAAGGTACGAGGATCTTTGAGGCAAGTTCCTCTGATAAAGGGATGATTTCTAGGTTATATAAGGAAATGACTCAAATTTTTAAGAATAAGAGTCATTACCCTATTGATTCATGATCAAAGGGTATGAAATGAACGATTTTCCAAAGGAAAAAAATCCAAGGCATTTATAGTCATATTTTTAAAAATGCTCCATATCCCTAAAAACTAAAGAAATGTAAATTAAAATAGTTTCTACTTCAGATCCATCAGATTGGCAAATATGTCCAAAAAAAAAAGAAAATGACAATTTTTGAAGGGTCTTGGAGATGGAGTGGTGGGAAAGGCATGTTGGTAGACCTGTAAACTGATCTAACAAGCAATTTGGAAATATGTCTCAAATTTTTTAAACTACATAAATCCTTTGATCTACAATATCACTATTAGTCCTAAATCCCAAAGAGATCAAAGAAAGCAAGGAGTCATAAGTACAAACACACACACGTAAATGTATATAAAAGCTCATTTTATGATGGGGAAGACCTAAAATCTAAGGGAGTACCTATAAATTGAATAATGAGTGAACAAATACAAGTAGTGAAGCTGTCGCTGTCATGTAGCATGGGTGTATACTTGTGGAACTCAGAGGGAGACAGAATAGACATCTCTGGCTTGTTCCAGATATTCTGACCGTATTTTTGTGGTTATTTACACTGAGGTAAATAACTTCCTCCTTTCCACCCTCCCCCTCTATTTTGGAATGGAAAACAGGAAAAATAAAAGGAAGGTAAACATCTCCACAAAAACAAAATAAAACCACAAATAAAAATTCAACCCAAGTCATCCCATAAGATCACAAGGAGCAACCCTTATTTTATCAATTTTTTTTCACAGCATGAACATCTACATTTTCCCTAACTCCGAGATTACAAATGTGTAATATAAATGCCCTAACCCACTCTGTCAAGGTCAAATCTGCTGTATTGCCCTGCAGAACTCTATGATCATCAAAGAGACTTATGAGGATGCCAACAATAAATATTCACTAAATGTTTATGATTTGCTGAACTCTGTGTGTCTCTTTGCTATTATCATTGGCTCAAGCTCCCACTTATTGTCTCTTCCAAATTTAAGAGGTCTGTGACTGACTCCATTTCTATTTAACCACTTAACATTGGGTAGTTTTTAAAAGGGGTTATTTCCTTTTAAGAGCAAAATACAATTACTTCCCCTCCCCCATGTTTTGGGGGCACATTCTTCCCTATACCACCTCAGTCTCTAATGAAATTAGTTCAGTGCCTACATGGGAACTTGGTCCCACCAAGTTCATGTCCACAGTCAACATCACAGCCAATGAGTCTTTGTGTCATCTGCTAGGCTAGGATTTTAAATTTTAGTTCCAAAAGTCAGTCCTTGATTTTTTTAAAGCACCATTACTTACCACTGCTAGGTCTATATCCCAAAGACATCCAAAAAAAAAAAAAAGGGAAGAACCTATTTATAAAAAAAAAAAAAATGCAACAATTCTTTTTATAGTGGCTAAGAATTGGAAATCCAGGGGATGCCCATCAATCAGGGAATGACTAAACAAGCTGTGGATCATAATGGAATATTATTGTGCTATAAGAAATCACAAGCAAGATGATTTCACAAAGACCTGGAAAGACTTACATGAACTTATATATAGTGAAGTGACCAGAACCAGGAGAACACTGTAAACAATAACAGCAACATTGTGTGATATAAAATTGGGAATAACTTAGTTATTCTTTGCAATGCAATGATCCAAGATAGTCCTGACGGACTAATGATGAAGCATACTATCCACCTGCAGAGAAAGAGCTGATATTGATTGAATACATTCTGAAACATGCTATTTTTCGCTTTCCTTTTTTTCCATTCTTTTATTTCAGTCTTCTTGTATATGATGGCTAATAGGGAAATGTTTTATATAATTACACATATATAAACTATATCTGATTGCTTACTATATCAGGGAGGGGGGAAGGGATAGAGGTAAAGAGGGAAAGATAGAATTTGGAACTTGGAACTTTAAATAAAATCATTTTGTGTTTTTTTTTTTAAAGAACCATCGCTGAATTGTCTATAAACCTGAACTCTGGGCTGTCAGGACGCTGAAGAAGATTTTATATTAGCTAAATTTTAAAACCCATGTCTCATTTTACATCTTGAATCAATCATCTCTCTGCCAAAAGATGGGTACCATGCTTCATGATCAGTCTTCTGAAATTGTGATGGGTCACTGCACTGATCAGAGTTCTTGTCTTTCAAACCTGTTTGTCTTTACAGGGTTATAGTTATTGAATTAATTGTTCTATTTCTCTCTGTGTGTCTCTATCTCTATATCTATTTCTATTTTATATGAATCTGTTTCTATCTTTCTCTGTCTCTATATTTCTCTCTGTCTCTTCTGTCTTTCTCCATTTCTTTTTTATTTATTTCTATCTCTGTTTCTGTTGTTCTTTGTCTCTTCTCTGGCTCTCTCTTTGTTTCTGTTTCTGTCTATCTCTGTCTCTATCATCATCATCATCATCATCTTCTTCTTCTTCTTCTTCTTCTTCTTCTTCTTCTTCTTCTTCTTCTTCTTCTTCTTCTTCTTCTTCTTCTTCTTCTTCTTCTTCTTCTTCTTCTTCTTCTTCTTCTTCTTCTTCTTCTTCTTCTTCTTCTTCTTCTTCTTCTTCTTCTTCTTCTTCTTCTTCTTCTTCTTTTTTCTTCTTCTTCTTCTTCTTCTTCTTCTTCTTCTTCTTCTTCTTCTTCTTCTTCTTCTTCTTCTTCTTCTTCTTCTTCTTCTTCTTCTTCTTCTTCTTCTTCTTCTTCTTCTTCTTCTTCTTCTTCTTCTTCTTCTTCTTCTTCTTCTTCTTCTTCTTCTTCTTCTTCTTCTTCTTCTTCTTCTTCTTCTTCTTCTTCTTCTTCTTCTTCTTCTTCTTCTTCTTCTTCTTCTTCTTCTTCTTCTTCTTCTTCTTCTTCTTCTTCTTCTTCTTCTTCTTCTTCTTCTTCTTCTTCTTCTTCTTCTTCTTCTTCTTCTTCTTCTTCTTCTTCTTCTTCTTCTTCTTCTTCTTCTTCTTCTTCTTCTTCTTCTTCTTCTTCTTCTTCTTCTTCTTCTTCTTCTTCTTCTTCTTCTTCTTCTTCTTCTTCTTCTTCTTCTTCTTCTTCTTCTTCTTCTTCTTCTTCTTCTTCTTCTTCTTCTTCTTCTTCTTCTTCTTCTTCTTCTTCTTCTTCTCTCTCTCCTATATCTGAAGGGCCTAAATGGGAAGGCTGAACTCTGAAGGCTGGAGTGGACTTTCTCTTTCTCCTGGAGATTTTAACCATGGGCAACAAAACTCTGGTCAATGCTAATATCAATGTCCACTAATTCAAGTTAAAGGAAGCAGACTGGTTCAGGGATAGCTGCATCTTCAATCACAAGGCATAAGGGGAGTCCTGGCTCTGCCAGTACTACCTGTCAGAACTTGGGCAAGTATGGCCTCAGTTCTCTCATCTGTGAAATAAAGAAGTTGGAATAGATGCTCTCTGAAGCCCCTTCTATGATTTCATGATTTTATATACACTGATTGATTAACATTTTGTGTAATATACTTTGTAAGGGAGTCTGCTTATTTGTCAGGAAACAATTCTCTTGCCAAAATAAAATATGCCAATAATTTAAAAACTAAATTTGGAACCAGAGGACCTTGATTTTTTTCCCCTCATTTATTATCTGTGTGATCCTGAAGAAGCCACATTGCCCTTCTGGGTCTCATTTTTCACATCTAAAAACTGCAGGTTGGACAAGATCAAAGATTCTCAACCTTTTTGTGCCCCAGATCCTTTGGTAGAGTGGCCAAGCCAAGTTGCGCTAGCATTTATGGATAGGAAAGCATCAACCATACACAGTATGTAATAACTATCACAATTTCAAAATAGTGATAAATTTAAACAATATTGAAAGTATAAAGGGCACCAGAAAGGGTACATAGAAATAGATTTGGGAGAACAATAAATTGAAAAAAAAGATTATGCAAAAATATCATAATCGATTCAGTTCACAACATGGAAAAACCATAACAAGACATCCATCACAGATTACAAAGTTATACTATTTATTATGTGAATTAACAAGGGGAAATATGAGTTCTATAGTGGGATTCACAATCAAGTTTGGTCCAATATCTTTTGACCTGTCTGGTGGACTCAAACAATAAACTTAATTCATTCTTAGTTACAAGAAGGGAAGGAGGAGATTGTTGCTAGCCATTATTCCCAACTTCCAATCAATCATATTATTCCCTACACCTCAGCTATGTAGCCAGTCATGTTGTCTTCAACCCTATAATGTCTTCTATTCAGGTCTGTTCTTTGTCCTAATATTATAAAAATGTGTCAGTCTTCATTTCATGATGTTTGACCTAGAAACTGAGGCGGTTAATGACCTATTTTGTTCATAAACTTGTGCCCTACTAATAAAAAACTATCTTGCTCAAAGAAATTTGCCTCAGTTTATTTTTGCTGAATTTTACTTGAGATAGTTAGGTGGTAGTTGTGAGAGTGGAGGAGAGAAATTGATCCTCCGTAGGTCCCCTGGGGAATCACCCCTTTCTTGAGAGCGCCCTGGTGAGATTTTTTTTTCCACCTGGAAGAAAGTTTCTCTTGAAGCTACAACTCTGCTTCTCTATGAAGGAAGAGATCTGGCTCTCACCTCAGTCTCAAATTCCAATTTTGACTCCACGTTTGAGATAAGCACCCTTTTTTGGGAAAGCTGCAGCTTTTTGTCTTCTGTGTCTAATTGAAGTGCTATTTTGTATTCAATGGGATAATTTGAGAATAAGTTTGTATATTTTTGTTTTACTTTACATTGAGTATCTTATTTGTATTAATGGTTGTAATTTATTTATTTGAAAAAAGAATTGGCAATGTTTAAAACCAGGTATATTTCCTTTATAGGGACTTTATTCCCTTAAAGATTTCTCCAAATAGGATTAGATGTCCCTTGAAGGAGTGTATGTGTGTGTGTGTGTTGTGTTTGTGTGTGTGTGTGTGAGAGAGAGAGAGAGAGAGAGAAAGAGAGAGAGAGAGAGAGAGAGAGAGAGAGAGAGAGATTAGAACTCTTGAATCTTTGGCAAAGAAGATAATGGGTCTTGGGCTATGAAATGCTTAGCTCTTTTGTAAAGCAAATGAATAATATACTTCAAACTTAATTGTTATTGACTTTGCCTTCAAAAAAGACCTCCAAAAAATCATGCTCTTCTAACTTGAGAGGCAGATGATATCCAATTGTCTTATTATAAAGTAGCTTTGAGGTTGTGGGCTTTTCTTGCTTATGGGATTAAGGATCCCAGTGAAATATTGTTACCTGCTTCCCCTGTTTAGAATCCTAGAAAAAATATATGGATCAAATTGCTTTTTAATTGATTCCTGACTGATTTTTTTTTCCTTTTCTCTCCCATAGTATGGGATATGTGAGATAGTATGGTCTCTGGTGACATCTAGTGAACAAATTAAGAATAATAATACTCTTAGGTGTTTTAGTCTGGTATTAGATATCAATGTCTCTAATTGGTTTAGCAGACTTCACAGTATCGACAGTAAGGAAACATTATAGCACTATCTCACCTGTGTTTGTTTATTTTTCTGTGACTGTATCTATCTATATGTGTATGTGTATATATATATATGTGTGTGTGTGTGTGTGTGTGTGTGTGTGTGTGTGTCTATACCAAACTGATAGGCAGACAAGAGACACAGTAAGAGGGATGAGTTCTTTCCCTTATTTAGCAGAATTTTATGGCATTTTTTCAAGATTGTTTTTTTAGAAAATTGTGCGTACAGAGCTGAGAAAGAAAAATCTCTCACCTAGTTTGTGACCTAATTTTTGTTGCTGGTGATCTCTAAATCTTCAGAAAGACTCTTTCACTTTACCTTCTGGAACTATGACCAAGTTTGGGGAGCAGAGAGAGAGAAGGATAGATAAGAAGAAAGAGAATCACTACACTGTGAACTAATTAGAAACTGAATCTGTGACTAATATGTAAGTTCTCCAAAATATGATATTTGAATGCTTTTCATAATTGCTGAAATATTTTGGTGAGTTTCAGATTAACATCTTTGGAATTTGTTTTGAGGAAATTGAAAACACAAACAAAAGTTACAGGGAAAACTACAGTCAGTTCTTTTATCACACTGCCTAATGATTGACAATTTTATTGTTTTACAGCTAAGAGAAAGTTTTGCCAATTAGAAAGAAGTTGGTTTAGAAATGGTATCAGTGAAGTTTTAAAGCACCCCCCCCCAAAAAAAAAAGCTGCAGCTTACAGTTTAAATAGATCTAGAGCTTAAAAACTACTTATCTCTTATTAATCCTTCTGGTTCATTAAAAAAAAAAAAAAAGATAAAGTTATGTACATCAGGAACAACCAAAAAGTAGATGTTTTCTTAGAACATCTAACTAGATATTTGGGAGTTTTTCAGATTAAAGTTAAGTACAAGACAATTTCCACAGGGAAGTCACTTTGGGCTGATTTTAAAGCATGTTTAAAATTTGAAGTTTTAAAACTTTTTGCTTTCTCTCTATAAAAAGAAAAGCTTATTTAAAGAGAGAAACTTGGATGAAAATTAAATTTATTTGGAAAAATGCTTAGGGGACAGGTAGATGGTATGATGGATAGAGTACCAGCCCTGAAGTCAGAAAGGTCTGAGTTCAAATTCAGCCTCAAACACTTACCAATCATGAAACCAGTCACTTAACCTTAATTGGCTCCAGAAAAAAAAAAAAAAAAAAAAAAAACTTCTTTTTGTTGCTTCTGTGAATAATATAGCAGAATTTAATTGTTATTTGGATAGAACAGATTTTTGCAAGCTGTTAAAGATTTTTTATAATTGCTAAGAATATCTTAATGAATTTTAGGTGCTTTCATTTTTTAGAGAGTAATAGAATTGTAATTAATTAGCAATAATTCAACAAAGTTATAGATAACTTTATGGCAAAGTAATCTGAGTTGAAATTAACATATAACTTAAGAGTAAAAGTCTTTGGTGAGTCATTGGTTCTGTTCAACAACTATGTATGCTAACTTCATATGTCCCTTCTCAATGAAAGTGAAGGGGAAAGGGAGAGAATCTGGAACTCAAGTTTTAAAAACAAATGTTTAAAATTGATTTTTCATGTAACTGGAAAAAATAAAGCATTAAAGAAAAAAGGAAAAACAACAACAATGCTAAAATTATAAAGGAAGAATTCAGTGAAGTAAAGAGTAGTGTTGCAAACAATCTGGCATACAATTGGAACATACAGAATTTATGAATTGAGCAAATAAAAGAAAGTTTGGGAGAAGACTATAAAAGATATAAGCAAGGTGTGGTTTTTGTAACCACAAGAAAGAGACAGACAGAGACAGAGGCAGAGACAGAGAGACAGAGAAAGACACAGAGAGAAAGATCTTAATTTAAATATATTAAAATGAAAGGTTTGAGAGAAGTTATTGACCTCATTAAAATACAAAGGATATGAAAAACTTTATAAGGTTGTTCTTTATAATATGGAGACTGCAGTACTGTATTTGCAACATGAAATTATGAGGAGGTAGTATCCTAAATTTCTGATCTTGTTCCATAGCTCCTTCAAATAATTTTCATATGGCATGAACCAGAAGCTCTTAATCATCCTGGTTACCCTCTTCTATAAACTATCCAGTTTATAATGCCCTTCCTAAAATATAGTGACCAGAGTTGAGTACAATGGGACTATTACTTCCCTAGACTTGTGGATGATGTCTCTCTAAACAAGTTTGTTTCATCATCCCATTGTTTCCTCCTATCAAACCTGTTATTCATCCCAACACTAATTCCTCTTCGTAAAGCTTCCACAGGGCTTGGATCCAGATAGGACATATGAATAAGGTTAACCTCACCCCCATAGAATTGTTCAATTCTATATACACAAACTATCTTCCCATTATTTTATTTTCCTCAATTTAGACAATCAGAAACATTTGAAAAGTATATTTTAGTTATTATGTAAGGAATAGAAAATTCTCTTGAATCCTAAAGAGGTCGATGAGAATATAAGAATGCCACTTTAAATCTTTAGCAATAGAATATCTAAGACTAGGTGGACCTTGTAACGTGAAGTTCTGGGAGTACATGGCTCTTGGGAAAACTGGGATTTTGATTTTGTGATAATAAATCCAGATTTGCTAGGATCAGGTTTTGTCCTAAATCTTAAATTATAATGCTATTTCGCATTAAGGCAAAATATTGAAAGATCTCCCGTTCTGATGGAAGTAGCTATCTTCAACAATGAGAGGATCCAAATCAGTTCCAACTGATTAGAATGAACAGAACCAGCCACACCCAGTGAAAAAACACTGGGAAATGAATGTAGACCACAACATAGCATTTACACTCTTTCTGTTATTGTTTGCTTGCATTTTTGTTTTTCTTCCCAGTTTATTTTTGCCTTCTTTTCAAATCCGATTTTTCTTGTGTAGCAAGACAACTATATAAAATGTATACATATATTGTATTTAACATATACTTTAACATATTTAATATGTCTGGGACTACCTGCCATCTATCTAGGGGAGAGGGTGGAGGGAAAGAGGGGAAAAGTTAGAACAGAAGTTTTTGCAAGAGTCAACGTTGAAAAATTATCCATGCATATGTTTTGTCAATAAAAAACTATAATAAAAAAAATACTGAAAGATCTTAGCTCTGAAGCATGAGTTAAAAATCTGTTTTCAGTAATGTTGATAACTGTGATTTTAGGCAAACTTTCCCTCAGCTTTTTAATCTCTACAAGAAATTTTTAAAATACCCCCTATCTCCCAGGATTTGTTGTAAAGATCAAAAATGACATAATAATTGCAAAGTGCTCAACACAAGACCAGGAAGATGATAAGCACTGTGTATTTGTTCATTATTGTTAATTGTTTGATTGAATGCAATTATTCTATACTGGATAAGTATATTGGGTTTTACATGTGATTGATAAAAAGTGCTACAGTTGATTAAATGGGGGATTTTCTAGATATCCTCAACCCCATGATTTCTCCTAACCTGTTCTGTTCTTTGTTCTAACCTTATAAAAATAAATTAATTCTTCTCTGTGTCTTTAATTTAGAAATTGAAGCAAAGACCTCCTCTGTTGGTGGCTTTGACCCTATTAATAAAATGTTATCTTAATCATAGAAACTTGCCATAGTTTTCCTTTGTTGAATTTTACTCCTAACAGGTTTTCTTAGAAAAGATACTGAAATGGTTTGTCATTTCCTTTTCTAGCTCATATTACATATGAGGAAACTGAGTCAAACAGGGTTAAGTGACTTGCCCAGAGTCACAGTGTTAATCTCTAAAGCCAGATTTGAACTCAGGAAGTCTCATCTTTATACGAGAGTTTCCTTATCATCTTGGTTACCTTCTTCTGGACACTATTCAGTTCATAATATTGTTCCTAAAATATACTGGCCACAGCCGAGTATAATGGGAATATTGCTTCCCTAGATTTGTGGATGCTGTATCTCTCTTAACACATTTGTTTTGTTTTGTTTTTCATTTCGCCATCACATTGTTGACTCATATCAAACTTATAGTTCACCCAACACCTAATTTTTCCTTATAAAGCTTCTGCGTGGCTTGAAGTCAGATAGGGCATATGATACATGCTAACATCCTCACCCACATAGAATTGCTCAATACGATATATACAAACTATCTTCCCATTCTTTTATTTTCTTCCATTTTCTGGAGAAATTTCTAGCCTAATCAATTAATACTCTTCAACTGTTTCTCAAGGAAGCCCTCTCTTCCACCTGCATTACTCCTTATTCCCTATAACCAAAATGGGGACTGGTCAAGATAAAGAAATTGTTAACTGGGTTAGGAAGGCAGGCCAATTGCTTGGGTAACAAGAAAGCAGCTTTTGTTGCCTGGAACCCTGAAGAGAAAACCAACCTCTCTTCCCTTTGTGAGGGCTACTGGTGGGTGGCTTTGAGAACAATTAGCCTCAGATTCCTGCCCCACTTTTCCTAACTTAGTCCTTAGAGTGCACAGCTGATTAAATTGACATTATCACAAATAAGAGATTTCTGTGTCTCTGGGGAGACTGAGCGACGGTAATAGGTTTCCTTTTGTTTGTGGTTGCCTTCCCCTGTGTCTTGTGTCCTTAGGGAAGAGTGCTTTGTAATGAACTGATTTGTGAACTGCTAGAGATCTTAAGGCACATCCTGCAAAGGATGAACCAGTGACATCGCAAGATCCATCACAACTTCATCAGTGACAGTACCTTCCCTGGAGAGGAATGAGGTGCAAAAGTGTGTCAAACCAGATCTGATTGAGGAAATTGCCTTGTAATTTAAGTTTAATATTGAAATGAAATGAAGTGCTCATAGATAGTTCAACTATCTCCTTGGCCACAGTACAGAAAAAACATTTGACACTCAGACTGGATAGTTGCATCAGGATAATAGCACAAGTCAAGATGGTTCATGGGATATCTATTTGATATCCAAGATATTGTATTTGATATCTAAGAAAATTGCCTAACCTCAACAAGGCTAGTTTTTTGCTTTTGTTTTTTCTGCCGTAGAACCATGCTAATATGGTTTGAAGCTACTAGGCAGCTAAATAAACAATTGGGAAGCTTGAATCTTAGTTACTTGGGTCAATCAAGTTTGGGAACAGCTCCCTTGGCTTTTAGGAAAAGATCTAACTTAATGTAAATAAGGGAAAAGGGAACAAACACTGGCCTAGTGCAATTGGCTCTGGATTCAGAGGACTGTTTCTTATTCCACCTTTTGATACTGAGTACCTGTACTTGATTAATCAGCACTTTGTTGCAACTTATTTTGCAATACGAAGAAGCCAGACAGTTCAGTGAATACAGTGTTAGGCCTAGAGTCAGAAAGGCCTGAATTCAAATCCAACCTCTGACACTTATTAGCTTTATGATGTGGTGCAAGTCACTTAATCTGTTTAACTTTAATCCACAGGAGAAAGAAATAACAAACCATTTCATGATCTTTCCCAAGGGACTATTTGTACTCGACCTTCAGGAGAGCCTTCTAAGCTCATACTGGTCTGACCAATCACAGTCATAATCATACACACTGTACCTTGACATAATTATTCATTTTGGTCCTCTTTGAGCATGAAGAACAACAAACAATGCTTGGAGTACATATGCTCCCCAGCTGCCAGAGGCCCTTCAGTTTCCCTCAATCTGGTTTAGCCAACTGGAAGAACAGTTTCTGGGGGTATAGTGATTGTATACAGTACAACTTCTTAGAGTCACAGGTGAAAGTGACTTTAGTCACTTTTAGGATTTTTATACTAAAGTTTTAGTTTTAGTTTTTTTATACTAAAACTGGATGACCAGCCCTGAAAAGGGCTCAGCAAACCCTCATATCATAGGTATTAATCTTCCCTTTTTAAAAAAATTTTCATACTTAAAGAAAATATTTTTTCATTCTGTTTTATTATAAAGATCAACATTTAATTTGTTGTAATTCTGCTTACTGTAATAATCAAAAAGGGCATTTATATAAGCTGTTTTTTTTAAGTTTACATAATATGTATATGAACATAATAGATACTTTATAAATATTGATTGATTGTAGTTCTTCCAATTATAGATTTGTGATTGTATGTGTATGCCAGAAGTTATGGGACTCTGGTAGGCAGAAGTTATAAAAAACAAGAATCCAAGAATGACCATGATTACCCATCCCTTCCCCACTGGGAAGTATTTCCTCAAGGTGTCAAAGTTAGTTTTCCTTCATAACTTTAAGCTATGTAGGAAAAAAAAAAGCCTGGAAAGTCCTCCGTGAACTCAAGCAAAGTGCAACATACTGTGTACAAAGTAAGAGCAATGTTCTGGGATGACTTGCTGTGAATAACTTTGCTATTTTCAGAAGTACAGTGATCCATGACTACTCTGAAGGACTTATGATAAAAAAAAAAAAAAAATCCTACCCCTACCCAGAGAAGGAACCAATTGTGTCCAAGTACAGATTGAAGTATTCTTTCTTAAAAATAAATAAATTAATTAATTAATGACTTTAAGCTACAAGGAGGGGGTTGCCAATAAATACTTAACAACTGGTTTCATGGCACACTTTTAAATTTAATCTGCATTTTTAATACTTCCTACATCACTTTCTTAAATCTAGATCACTCACACCACCCTTGACTACAACTAGGAAAATAAGAACAGTTTAATAAGGCAGTTAAATAAGTTTTATAGGAAACTAGAGTTCAGGGCAGTGATCAACGAAGATGAGATGGTCATTGCTGAGCTGCTGTGGAAGATAATTGGAGTCAGATGTCTATCGCCAACTCCCACTTGCTGTCACTTCACCATGACAAGGTCTTTCCCTCCCAACTGTAGAAACCCCCTGAATTCTCCTCTGAAAGTGTAGAAAAGACCTTCAGCATGCCTTGCACTGATTCTTCTTTCTTCAAAGGAGGCTGTGGAGCACACAACAGGTTTAGAGAGGCCAGGAGCAGAGTGAACTTACTAAGATAACTCTTGGATGTAGTGAGGAAATAATAGACTCCGAAAGAAGGGAGGAAGTTCCTAGAGGCTCAGGGACATTGTAAAGGTTGCCAGTGAATCAATGCCCCCAGTATATGACACAGGTCAAAGCCATATGGATAGAGATGGAAAGAAGGGGTAAGGAAAAGGAATTATATATGAGCCTGGTACAAGTTAGTTTTACTTTCTTCTAACTCATGAAGATTAGATTGATGCTGACCCCTGTGCCTTCCTTCCAAGAAACTGCCTCCCTAACTCCCTTATCCTATAATATGTTCCCTGTAAAAGTCAGCTAAGTGCTTATTTTCTGTCTCAAATGGGCCTAAACTGAGGGAGATGCAAGCAGGAGGTATACTCACCTTAAAGGTTGAGCTAGTTCCCATATCAGTTTGAACCCAGCCAGGGTGAATAGCAACACATAGAATGCCTTCTTTTTTAAGGGCTAGACCTAGGCACCGGGTGAGCATGTTCAGGGCAGCCTGGTAGAAGGGAATAGGGCAGAGAGGAGAGAGAAGGCCATACCTATGCCATACCAAGGAAGCCCTATAGCACCACCCACCCTGACTCTTCTTCCTTCCCCCCACCCAGAATCCAACTTCCTTCCCACCCCCCACCTCATCCCCCCGCCCCAGGCCCCAACTTCCATACCTTACTGCAGCGATAGGACAGACAAGGACCAAGTTCCCAACCTAAAAGTTCTGAAATGGAGCCTGCAGTACTAGACATGTTGATGATAGCAGCCCGGCTACAGCTGAGAGCATCCTGAGGACCTGTTTGAGCAGCCTTCTTCAGCAAGGGCAGGAATGTCTGCCAGGGTTGGGGAAAGACATGAGAAAAGAGACTTTATTTATCATCAGAAATCTAAAAGGACAGAGCTCCTGTATGGCCTCTATTTTCTTTCCACTTTAATTCAATTCAACAGCTTTTTGTGAAACTTAGAATATGCACAACATTGTGGATGGCCTTGGAGGAGACACAAGGTTTAGCTATTAAGGTCTCTGCCCTCTTGGAGCCTACAGAAATACATATCGTTCAACAGTCATCAGGAGGGAAAGGGAAGGAGGCAGGATAGGTTAAAGGAGAGAGTAACTCTAAGCAACACAAACTCTAATGGAGGGTGGATCTCAAAGAGGGACTTAACCAAAGGGCTATCAAACTGTGCATACCCTTTGATCCAGCAGTGTTACTACTGGGCTTATATCCCAAAGAGATCTTAAAGAAGGGAAAGGGATCTGTATGTGCACGAATGTTTGTGGCAGCCCTCTTTGTAGTGGCCAGAAGCTGGAAACTGAGTGGATGCCCATCAATTGGAGAATGGCTGAATAAATTGTAGTATATGAATATTATGGAATATTATTGTTCTGTAAGAAATGACCAGCAGGATGATTTCAGAAAGACTGGGGGAGACGTACGTGACCTGATGCTAAGTGAAGTGAGCAGAACCAGGAGAACATTATTCACGGCAACAACAAAATTATCTGATGATCAATTCTAATAAACGTGGCTGTTCTTAACAATGAGATGAATCGGGCTAGTTCCAATAATCTTGTGATGAAGAGACATTTACATCCAGAAAGAGGACTGTGGGAACCGAGTATGGATCACAACATAGCATTTTCACTCTTTTTGTTGTTCGCTTGTATTTTGTTTTCTTTCTCATTTTTTCCTTTTTGATCTCATATTTCTTATGCAGCATGATAATTGTGGAAATATGTATAGAAGAATTGTACATGTGTAACATATACTGGATTACTTGCATCTAGGGGAGGGAGTAGGGGAAAGGAAGGGAAAAAATTTGGAATACAAGATTTTGCAAGGCTGAATGTTGAAAATTATCCATGCATATGTTTTGAAAATAAAAAGCTTTAATAAAAAAGGGGGCTTAAAAGGAAAAAAGTTAAGAAACTATATTTAAAAAATTATATGTAACTATACATAATGGTTAATAAATTATAACTAGACTTTTGGTCAGAGAAAGAGAAAAAGGGTAGGAGAATAAATTGCTTCAAAATTAGAGCTAAGCATAATTCTTTTTCTGCAAACTTTAAAAAAAAACAAAGAGGTAGAAAACAAAGAGAAGGAAAAGTATGAGAATAAGATTTCAGGAAATCCATAATTCACTATCATAACTGGGAATGGAATAAACTAACTAAAAAATGAAAGTGAAAAGAAAATTTAATTAGAAACCAGAATCTAACAATATAACAAGAAAGAGAAACTTAGAGGGGAAAGTATAAGCAAAGAGGAAAGAAAATTATTGCTTTTTGAAGATTATACAATGGCTTACTTCGAGAATTCTAGAAAGAGAAATGAAAAGCTCATGAAACAATGAGCAACTTAAACAAAGTTGCAAGACATAAAATAAAGCCACATAAATCATGAGTAATTCTGTATATTATTTACAAAATTTAGCAAGAAAAGATGGAAAAAGAAATTCCATGGTAGTTTTCCTTTGTACCATGGTACATTTCCAGCTATCCTTCCATGATAGCTGGGTTATACAGTGGATAGAGCACTGGCCCTGAAGTCAGGAGGACCTGAGTTCAAATCCAGCCTCAGACATTTAATACTTACTAGCTGTGTGACCTTGGGCACATCTATTAACCCCAAATGCCTTGCAAAAAACTTTTAATGAATAAATGTTTAAAAATGAAATATAACTACAGACAGCATAAAACATTTGGAAAAACTATATAAATACAGTTATAAAGCATTCTTCACACAAAGACAGATCTAAATAGTTGGAGAAATATTAATTGCTTATTAGTATGCTGAACCCATAATAAAAATGACAATGCTACCTAGATTAATTTGCTTTTTCAGTTCCATACCAATCAAGCTATAAAAAGATTATTCTACAAAACTAATTTTTTTAAAATTTTAATAAATAAATATTTTAAAATAAAACATAATTGCAGATGGCATAAAACACTTGGAAAAACTATATAAATACAAATTATAAAGCATTCTTTGAACAGACAGATCTAAATAGTTGGAGAAATATTAATTGTTTATTAGTATGCTGAACCCCTATAATAAAAATGACAATGCTACCTAGATTAATTTACTTTTTCAGTTCCATACCAATCAAGCTATAAAAAGATTGTTCTACAAAACTAATTTTAAAAAAATACCAAAATTCAGGGTTGGAAGAACAAAAGGTCAAAAATCTCAAAGGAATTAATGAAAAAATTGGGACAGATACAAGTCCAGCAGTATCAGATCTCAAACTCAAAGCCATAATTATCAAAGCAATTTGGTACTTATTTAAAATAGAGAAGTTGATCAGTAGATAGATTAGATACAAAATACAAAGATAAGTGAGCATAGTAGCCTAATATTTGATAAATCTAGAGATAATAATAGCTCACTATTTGACAAAAACTGCTGGGAAAACTGGAAAGCAGTTTGGTAGAAACTAAGTATAGACCATTATCAAAAACAGTACATCAAAATAAGCTCCAAATGGGTATATGACTGAGACAGAGAGGATATCATAAACAAATTAAGAGGAATAAAGAAGAAACTACCTTTGAAATTTATGGACAGGAGAAGAATCATAACCAAGTTACAAAGAGGATGACAGACAATAAAGTAAACAAATTTGATTACATAAATTTTAAAAGTCTTTGCACAAACAAAAGTAATGTAAGTAAATTTACAGGATAATAGATAAATGGGAGAAACCTCTGCAGAAAATTTCTCTGATAAAGGTCTCATTTCTGAGATAGAAACATATATACACACACACACACACACACACACACACACGGAATAGTTCAAATTTGTACAATAAAAATCATTCCCTAATTGATAAATAGCTGAAGGATATGAACAGGCAGTATTCAGAAGCAGAAATTCAAAAGAGCCATATGGGGGGAGGGGGGAGGAGGTGAATGCCCCAAATCACTAATAATTTGGGAAATTCAAACACCAACCAGATTGGCAAAGTTGACAAAAAAAAGGAAAATGACCAGTTTTGGAAGGGTTATAGGAAAATGGGTACATTAACATGCCATTGTTGAAGCAGCAAATTGGTCTAAATATTCTAGAAAACAATTTGAAACTGTGTCTCAAAAGTTATTAAATTGTAGATTCCCTTTGAACCAGTGACACCACTACTAAAAGACCATTACTAAGAGATCAAAGAAAGGAAAAGAACCAATATGTACAAAAATGTTTATACAGCTCATTTTGTAATGACAAAGAATTGAAAACTGAAAAGTTATGCTACGTGAATGTGATGAAATATTACTGTGCTTTGAGAAATGATGAAGGGAATAACCAAATAAACAATTTTACAATGCAATGCAAAACCAGTGTTCTAGGAGAGCCCAGATTAGTAGCTGCTCTGAAATTTCAACTGCTATAAAAGTCAACCTAGGAGATAAATACCCATTCATAGCTCTCTCCTTTGTTTTTGTCGGGTGTTTGTTGAAGCAAATTTGGTTAGTATGCACTACATAAGTTTTTTCTCTCCATTCCTCCAAAACATAGATGGTAGTCTAATAAATCATTAGGAAACAACGAAGTAAAGCTATTTCTATATAATCAGTCATTTTTGTTTAATAAATCATATGAACACTTAAAAAGTCAATCATTGTCTGAGTCATATGGATGAGGTTCATCAGCCAAGAGCAGGAAATTGCCCAAATGTACAGCAAAAGAGAAACAAATTGAGATTTCTGTAATTTTAATATTTCATCACAATTTTCCATTTTTTCCATACCCCTAGGTAAATGTCAAATTGAGACCAAGAGCAACATCCTTTGTTGACTAGGGGCTTGAATAGAGGTATAGAAATGAAAATAATCTAAAAGTCAAAAGTTTATAGGGGAGTATCTCTGGTAAAAGAGGTTTGGGGAAAGACAGAGTACAGAATACCCTCTTACCAAGCCACTTAACTGATATTTGGGGGTGATCATAACCTGGTATGTAGATATTGCCTTGCTAATTAGCTAACTTATGATTAATCAATAGCTTATTTTTCTGTAGATTGAAAAAAGCAAAGAGACTAGATAGGTAGGAGCTATTATTACAACTATTTGTTGTTGTCTGTTTAGTTTTTCAGTTGTGTCCAATCTTTATAACTCCTTTTTGTGGTTTTCTTGGCAGAAACACTGGGGTGGTTTGCCATTTCCTTCTCCAGCTCATTTTACAGTTGAGGAAGCTGAGGCAAACAGGGTTAAGTGACTTGTCCAGACCTACACATCTAGCAAGTGTTTTAGGGAAGATCTGAACTCATGAAGATGAGTCTTAGTGTTGGGCTAAGCACTCTGTGCATTATGGCACCATCTAGACAACCTACTGCAACTAAAACTACTGTCCCTCACATGGAAGTTGAAGTGAGTGAGGAAACTGTGGGTGGGGGGATTAACTTTTCCCAAAATCTAATTCTTAGGGAGTTCTTCCCTATAATGAGCTGAAATCTGCCACCCTGTAATTTCTAAACATTATTTGCTCTGGACCCAAGCAGAACAGGTTGCCCCTCTCTCCCACTTAACAACTCGTTAAATTCATGAGGATGACTTGCTTTAAATGGAGTGGAAGATGCGTAAAGCAGCCAGATTGATAATTATCTTCAAAAGGAAGCAGGGAGTGGAAAGGAAGGCTAATGACAAACTTCCCCTCTTCATTCTGTGACAGTGGATAGAGGGGGTCACTCATGCCCAGGTGGGAATTGAAGCTCTCTTTGAGAATCCCAGAAAGAAAATTCTCACCTGGCATATCTTTAGGTTACTAGAGACATGGATCTGGTACAGCACGTGCATGTTTTCTTCAGACTCTGTGTGGATTGAATCAGAAAAGGCCCTTCCAGCATTGTTGATGAGTAAGTTCAGCCCCAAACCTTTCAGTTGATCTGTGACAGAGAGGAAAGCCTCTTGGATAGAAGCAACATTCTCCATATCTGTCAAGACAGAATATTCAATCAATCAAAAAATGTTTATGCTAGGCATATACTAGGCACTTGGGGTAGAAAACAAAGAATGAAGCAGTTTCTATCATCAAGGAATTAACATTGTAATGGGAGAGATAGATACATAAACAAGTTGTTGTTTAGTTGATTTTTCCTATCTGATTCTTTGTTAACACATTTGGGGTTTTCTTAACAAAGGAACTAGAGTGGTTTGCCATTCCCTTCTCCAGCTCATTTTACTGATGAGGAAACTGAGGTAATTGGTTTGCCTAAGGTCACATAGCTAGTTAAGTTCCTGAGGCCAGATTTGAACTTGTGTCCTCCCTCCTGACTCCGGTCCAGTACTCTATCTATAATACAATTTAGTTGACCCAAATGGACACACACACACACACACATATAAGAGGGAGGGGTGTATATAGATTAGATAGATAGGCAGACAGATAGATAAGTATCTGTATATATGTATGTGTATAAACACACTATTATATATGTAAATTATATGTGTATATATATATATATATATACTTGTGTAGGTATATGTACCCATACATAGTATAGATATGCTTATGTAAGTATATATAGAATAATATAAAGAGAAGATATAGAGAATATTTTGTATTTATTAAAAAAGTAGTCAAATAAAAAGGGAAGGCACTAGTATTTAGGACAGGTCAGAAAAGGCTTCATGTAAAAGATAATGCTTGAGCTGACTGAGTCACAAAGGAGAAGAGTGATTCTATTAGGTAAAAGTGAAGAGGTAATGAATTCCAGGCATGGGACCATGCAAATGAGAGCTGGATTGTGACCAATAGGGAAAAGTCAATTGGACTGGATCAAAGAATTAAGTGATATAAAATGAGACTGAAAAGACAGATTGGGGCCAAAATTGTAAAGAGCTTTAGAAACTAAACAGAGGCTTCTTGATTTCCTCTAAAGGTAATAGGGAGCCAGTACAGTTTATTGAGCAGGAGAATAATATTCTCAGATCTCCATTTAAGAAAAATTTATTTTGGCATAAGTGTGGAGAATGAATTGAAATAACAGGTAAAGCAATTGGAGATTATGATAATCCAGGAACAAGATGATGAAGATTGTGTGTGAACAGAGAAAAAGGATTGATTATGAGAAATGTGGATATAAAAATATTAAGATTTGGAAACTGATTGGATATATAAGGCAGAAAATAATAGAGAGTCAAGGATAGTATTGAGAATATGTATGAACTTAGAAGAATGATGGTACCTTCAACAGAACTAGAAGGGTGGGTTTGAGGGAACATAATGAGTTGTTTTAGACATATTAAGGTTTGAGATGTTACCACAATTTGCAGTTTAAAATGTTCAGTAGGCAATTAGTGATGAGAGACTGAATCTCAGAAGAGAAATTGATGCCAGATTTATAGATCTGTGAGTTAACTTCATAATAGATGATAACTGTGCAAATTTAGAGAAATCTCCACTTCAAATGTTCATGTAAACTATCTGCCACTATGTTCCAAGATTGTATTGAGCCACAGCTTAGCACAAAGTACTTTAGCCTTGATGTAGTCATGCAGCAAGGCAAAAGACAATAACAATCATATGATGGTTAATTATAAACTATAATTAAATCAAAGGGCACTGATGAATCACCTAGAGAGTATAGAAAGAGAATACAGGGCATATAGGACAAGATATTTGTGATGAATCAGCAGAATCTGAGAAAGATTGTTCAGACAGGTAGGAGGAGAAGCAGGAGAATGTGTCCTGGAAGAGAGGATTTGTTACATAGCAGATAGATTAGGAAAGCTCTAAGCATTATTAGGGAAGGGGGAAGAAGAAAAGAAAGAGGGCACATTTGAGCAAACACAGCTGACCTGAGTGAATCCAGGGTAGGAAGTTAGTAAAATCTTTGTCACTGTCTTACCGTGTCCTTTCGTCCAAGTGTGTTCCTCCCACAATGTTTTTCTATTGCCTGTTGACATGTGTGACTAACACCTGACTGTCTGCCTGTTAAGTCCCCAGCATCAAATACAGGGACTTAATACAAGAGTTTCTAATGGTTCATTCTTCTACCAGGAATAATGTTAGGAAAAAAGAGCAGTGAACCTCTGAAGAAATGTCAACTGATAAAAGCTTCTGGCTCCCAAAGTCTCTGGCTCCCAAAAATATTTTTACACTTTAATATAACACTGTCTAGGACTGAGATGCCTTCCAAATCCAAAGAAAACAACTCATTCATGACAAACTTGTTGCTGCTAGGACAAACTGGCAGAGGAGCTTTTGGGAGGTGGGAGTCCTGTTCTATATTCCTCAGATCAGTTCCACTATCTCTGACAGTGTCTTTTGATTTTCACACAAAAAGGCAGAGTGCCTAATGTCTAATATCTCTATTGTGTTCTAGAGACAAGACTTAAATTCTAACTAAACAAGATGGGGAGACAAGGTATAAATCACCCTAAGACAGGGTAGGCAAGCCTACAAAGGAGCTCCCTTTGGACTATTTACTCACTTTTATTAACTTTAGTCCTTCTGTTACTAAGTTGTAGTATCATGGCATGAACTATAAACCTGATTTTACTTAAAAAAAAAAATAAATAAAGATCCAGAGTTAAAATTTGACTGCTATTTCCTAGTTATGTGACCATCAGCAAGTCACCTTTCTGTCTCATTTTTCTCAGCTCTAAATCCTACTATGCTAAATCTCCCTGGAAATCACCCCCAAACACTCACTCTCTCTCTCTCTCTCTCTCTCTCTCTCTCTCTCTCTCTCTCTCTCTCTCTCTCTCTCTTTCTCTCTCTCTCTCCCCTCCCCTCCCCTCTCTCTCTCTCTAGGATGAAGGCAACATGTAGGAACCCAGGAAGTGCCAGTGGGAAGAAGTCTGGTGCTAGGGCAAAGCTCCACAACTGGGAAATGAGTGGGGGAGGGAGGGAGAGGGACTGTGTCCTGTAGGGAGGCTCACCCAAGGGGAGGATCCGAACATTGGAGTGCTGAGCCGCGAGTTTTTGAAGTTCCTTTAGCAACAAGAGAGGGAAGACTCCATGAGCCCTCTTGAGATCTCCTATCCCGTTGTGGGGCTGGGGGACATGCTCAATGTCCCCCCCCTCCCCGGGTCGCGCACAAGCTTTAAGCCCAAGGTCCCAAGGGCACCCCCTCCTCCCACTAGATGCTCCGAGAGATGACATCCCCGTCGTCCCCCATTCCAGATCTGGACCCCGAAAGAGACTGCCTCTTTGCAAAAGTTCATCCCCAAAGACCCAGCACTCGGACGTAACTAAGGCATCAGTTGACAGCCATGGCTCTAGAAAGAAGCCCGGATTCCCCGAAGACACCCTGCAGAAACTCAGCCCCAAGCCTCCCGGCATCCCTCGGTCTCAAAGTCAGCAAATGGAAAGCACTTCGCTTTCGGGACAGCTCCCGGGTTGGGTAGGGTGAAGAGAGGGGCTGAGAGTTAGTCTTCTCACCTGGGCGCCGGAGGGATTCCTGCAGGTAGCAAACAGCATCTGGGGCGGGTGAGGCAGCTGCAGCAATTGCCTGATAAACTCCAGTCCCAGCCCGCGGTTGCTACCGGTCACCAGTACGCTGGAAAGACGTAGAGATGCCATTAAGGACTCTCTTTTATCAAAAGATATTTCTAAAACCAGTGGCCAAATTGGTTCTATCTTCTGGTTCCACCTTTATTCCCGGGACAATAAAAGAATAGAAAGGAAAGAATCACTTCATTCCCAATCCCTTCCTTCAGGTTTTTAAAGTTTAAGGGCTACACCAAGGATCCTCCTCCCCTTCTGAAGTCTTTGGACCAATCTAATCATTTCCACATCTGGCCTTGGGCCAAACTCTCCACCCCTTCCACCTAAACGTCTAAAGCTTCCATCATTCCCTAATTTCCTTGTGTTTCTTTGAACTGGGATTAGAAGCCTCTCCAAAATCAACAGGAGGTCGATTTCTAGTGGGCATCAGGATTCTATGGACTGAAACCTCTTATTTTCACAGGGAAAGAAATAGAGGCACCGTTAGATTATGAATATATATGCCTTTGTAAGGAGGGGGCATTGTAGGGTTGATGGATCCTCAGCATACTAGGATCACCTAATCTAGACCTTATGCTAGAATCACGTCTGCCTTTCCCCAACACTAGCTAATTTCCATCCTCCCCAGAGACTAAACCCTAGAATTTATCCCCAAGTTGCTGTCAAGGCTCCAGGATTCACTTATAAATAATAAATGAGACACTTGTCTTGATCTTGACTGAATTCTGTTAGAAAAACAATATTAAACCTCCTTTCTAAATGTTTTTCCCCTGCCTTTACCTTCTAACCCAGAATCTCAGGAAACTTCCCCAAAATAAATAAGAGGGTGAAAATACTTTCCTAAAAGAAAAAGGTCAAATAAAGGATAATTGTTTATTCTGTCGTCTGCTGTCTGAGAGCTAAGTATGTTACATTTCACACCTCTTTCAGTCTCCCAGTACTGTTAAAGGGGTAAGAATCTAGTTTATGTCATTAGCTCAAGCCCCCAATAATGTTCCCCTACCCATAGAGGATCCTCTACACTCCAGTTCTCTTTAATCTCGTAATAATCAGATTAGTTTTACAAAGGAATAGTTACTTCAAAGAGATAGCAAGAATAAACATAAAAATATTCTCCTCTAAGGAAGGGGAAGCATAATTTCCCCTATATCACCTTGGAATCTGGAGAGAGGAATTAGGTTCACAACTTCACTCCATTCCTATATAAAATAGTCCCAGTAATTCCAAGTTTAAAGTCCCTGTGGAGTTTTGCCTCAGCACTCAAGCTTCTCAGGATCTGCTTTCATCCAGTCTGGAATCCTGACTCCTAGGTCCCTGAGGCTCAAACTTTCAAGGCCAGGAACTCTTACCACCTGTGTCAAGAACTGGAAAGCACAAAAAAAAAAAAAAGAGGACCAGAAGTCCAAGTCTATCTGGGTTATAAGACCTGAGGAAAGAAAAAAAGTTGTTCCTACCTACCCACCCACTCACCCAAAGCTTAGCATGTGATGTCTATGCTATGGGCTAACATGACCTGAAGACAAGGATTGTGTTCAAAAAACAGCCTTGCCTATTTGCTAGAGGGAAATATTTTGAATGAGGACAAGGGTGAAGAAGGAGAGAGAGTATAATGGGGCTTTATGCCTCCTAATATGGCAGCACCCACGTGGGAGACAGCTAGGACCTGATTCTGGGAATAGTTTATCTACCTACCAGGTGAGTAAGAGCAACTTCTTTCCATTGGGTGTGTAGCTGCCATGCTTGCACTGGCTTGTACTTAGCTGGTAGTACAATGGATTAAGTGTGGGCTCTGGAGTCGAGAAGACCAAAGTTTAAATTTAGCTCCAAAGATTTGCCCAAATCATTTAATCTCTGTTTGCTTCAGTTTCCTCAACTAAAATGAGGACAATATTAACCGCCTACTTCACAGGAATGTTGTGAAAATTGAATGAGATAATATTTGGCAGGTACCTAGCACACAACATGTGATATGTAAATGCATATTCAGTCTTTAAGAGTATCAGACTGAGATTCTTTCCATCTCTCTCAAGCCACTGAAATCTTGGAAGCAGAATTATAGGCTTGATGTTTCCGCCAGTCTGGAAGGGCCATCACCAGCTATCTTGATTTTTGTCCGGTCACTGGAAGTTAGAGATTCTGGAAGAGAGATTTTGTGCAGCTCTACCCCTATTGAATTGAAATCACAAGATCCAGAGGGGACCATTTTCCTCAGCATGCATTTTATTAGACCATCTGCAGAAGTTAGCCTCGGGCCCTCAAACTTCCCAGACTCGGCTGTTAGAAACAGCTTTTGTAGTCTTTAATAATAGGGACCACTGCAGCAGAGGAGGAAGACTACAGAGTCAGAATAAGAAACAAAGAATAAAGTCCAAATGTTAGCTGCTACCCTTTGGGAACCATAGGGGTCCATGCTTTGGGTATGATGGACAGGGCCATTGGGCTCACAACTGTCCTTGGAGGAAACCTCCTGGCCCCTGCCCCAAGTGTAACCAGGAGGGGCACTGGACAAGAGACTGCCCAGAGAGGGATAGAGTTGCCACCACCCCATGCTTTACCCTTGGGCATCCTCAAGACCTGGAGTGACAGGGCCCAGGGTTCAGCCAGGCTCCCCTTTGCTCCATCACGACAGCTGAACCCTGGGTATCTTTAGATGTGGCCATAAGAATGTTGAATTTCTTTTGATACAGGGGCCTCTCTTTCTATCTTGTTTCAACACTCTGGTCTCAGAGACCAGAATAATGGGGATGAAGGGAAACTTAAGAATTGTTTTGAGACCTTCCCTCTGCCTTGATAGTTTGGTGACCTGTTATTTAAACACTCCTTTCTTATTATTTCCTCCTCTCCTGCTCCCTTATTGGGGCATGATTTAATGGTGAAATTGGGGACCCAATTTTCCCTTCTCAGACCTCTAGGTGATCTTTCTCTGCTTCTCTCAAAGCCCTCCCATGTTCCCTCTGAAATCTGGGATGAAATAGATTCCTCTGTCTGGGCAAGCTACTCATACTCTCCCAGTCTTAATCCATACTCAAATCCCAGGGGACACAAAGTGGTTTTCTACTCTAAATCTTCAAGATGCCTCCTTTTGTATACCTTTGCATAAAAATTCACAATTTCTTTTTGCTTTTGAATGGACAAAGCCAGGGGAACATCTCAACCAATTAAAGTGGACAGTTTTGCCCCAGGGCTTCCAAGATAGTCCACATGTATTCGGACAGGCCCTGGCTAAAGAGTTAAGGGATTTGGAGGTGCTTAACAGCAGTCTCATCCAGTATGTGGATGATATTTTAATCTGCAGCCCCACCTGAGAGGCTGCCCTAGATGCAGCCATAAAAACTCTTAATTTTCTGGTCTCTAGGAGCCACAGGGTCTCCTTATCCAAAGCCCACATTGCCTGCCAGTCTGTCAAATATTTGGGCCATAAATTAATTCCCACATCCTGTTCTCCCACAGAGGAGAGAAAGTGGACAATCTAACCTCTCCCAGAATCTGCCTCCAAGAAACAGCTATGCACTTTCCTGGATGTGGCTGGTTTCAGCAGAATTTGGATTCCTAATTTTGGGATTATTGCCAAGTCCCTCTAAGATTCTATTCAGGGCCCTGATCAGGCCAAGGCTTTTAAGACCCTGAAAGCCAAACTGGCTTCTGCCCCTATATGTAGATGAAAGATGAGGCTAGGCCCTGAGGGTCTTAACTCAGGCTCTTGGATTTGACCTCAGACTGGTCGCCTACTTCTCAAAGAGACTGGACTCAGTTTCCCTAGGATGGCCCTCATGCCTTAGAGCAGTGGCTGCTACAGTCCTTCTAATCGAAGAAGCCTCAAAACTCACCCTCAGGCAGCCATTGGAAATTCTAACACCGCCCCCTCCACCTGGTTCAGAGCATTTTGGAAGCCAAAGGGCATCAGTGGCTTGCTGGTGGGAGGCTTGCTAGGTACCAGGCTCTCCTGCTAAACATCCCTGACCTGACACTCTGGGTGTATCCCACCCTTACCCCAATCACTCTGCTCCCAGACAACACTCATCATTCATCAGACATCATTCATAACTGTGAGGAAACTTTAGATTTTGTCTACTCCAGTCGGCCTGCCTTGAGGAATGTTCCTCCTTGAGGGATGTTTCTCAATGCCACCTGCAAGGGTGTGAGACTCTGCTGAAAGGAAGTACCGAGGTCACCTCGACCCTTGATGTACAATAAGGTTTCCGCCATTGCAGAAATACCTTTGTTGAGATCATGGGAACGAGTGGAAGCCCAAGGGTCTAGCCAGGGATACCTGGACAGAGCCCCTCACCTGTGATAGAGCTGCTGAATTGCTGAATGGGCTCTCCTCCCATTGGCAAATATCATGCATAAGTCCACAGGCTGCTTCTCTGAATGGTGATTGGGGATTGCCGACTGTCGGAGGGCTTGCAAAAATGTGTTATCAACAAGGCTGTGTTGCATAATAAACTGGAGCCCCATTCATCTCGCCTCTGAGATCAAAGGATCATATGCCATGAGCTCTTAAAAGATGGCCACAACAGCCACCCAACTTTTAACCTGCTCATAAGATTTGTTTCCTCCAGACTCCAAGCTACAAACTTCCAACTACTCATTTAGTCTGAAGCTCATGTTATCTATAATTATGAAAAAAAATATTCTAAATCACTACTGTGAGATCTGTATCCAAAAAGAGATTTTTTTTAAAAAAAGTAAAAGGACCTATACTTACAAAAATATTTATAGCGGTGCTTTTCTGGTGACAAAGAACTAATAATTAAGTTCTTTAATTAAGGGGATGCCCATCAACTGGGAAATGCCTAAACAGATAGTTCTATGTGGTTGTGATAGAACACTATTGTGCTGTGAAAAATGATGAGCAGGATAGCTTCAGAAAAACTTGGAAAGATTTAAATGAGCTGATATAAAATGAAATATACTGTATACAAGCAATAGAAATATTGTAAGATGATCAGCTATGATTGATTTAGATATTCTTATCAATACAATGATCCAAGACAACTCTGAAGGACTAATGGTGAAAAAATGCTATCCAGAGAAAGAACTGATCATGTCTGAACACAGATAGAAGCATACTTTTTAAACTTTCTCTATTTTTCTTGAGTTTTCTTTTTGTCTATGTTTTTTTACAATATGACCAATGTGGAAATATGTTTAGTATGATTGTACATGTATAACCTATAAGATCGATTGCTGTCTTGGGATGGAGAGAAGAAGAGAGAGGGGGAGAAAAAACAGAAATTAAAATATTATAAAAGTAAATCTTGAAAACCAATAAATAAATTTTAAAATGTTTTCATATGTAATTGGAGAAAATAAAATACTCATTAAAGGGAAAAAATTAAAAAAATAAAATTATTCATCACCTACACACAAAAAAGGGTTTTTAAAAATTCATTTCTCTCATAAAAATAACCAGAAAACTTTGTGCTCACCTGTATAGGATTGTAGTTAAATACTTATCCTCAGTCTTCTTCATAAGGAGCATCATCTCCAGTTATCCTAATGTGAGGGATATAGAAGACCCTTTCCCAAAATGACTATTCAGAGATCACTCAGTAGAAAGCAGAAAAGTTATTTATTAATAACTTCTCATGAGAATGAACAATTCCACTGCAAGGAGGGAAAGAGAGAAAGCTCGCAGTAGAAGGGCTAAAGATTTAGGAAAGATATACAGTTTTTATAGGTTTGGTTACAAAGGATTACATCATAGGTTGAGGAGCATTGAAAAATAAGTGCCTTCTCCCCTAATTGAATGTTAAACATTGGTGCCAAAGGCAGATTAGAACGGAATACTTTGTTTCCCTGATTTCAGGAGGAATCATCAGTCAGACCTTCAAACTTCATTACTGAGCTGACGGCATTTAATAATCTAAATATTGATAACATTGAACAAGTATAAACATCATCATTTTTGGTTAAGTAAATATATCTAAAGTTTTAAGTAAATATTGACTTGCACACACCATAACTTATGCAGGTCACAGAGACATAGAAATAATAAAAAATACAGAAAAAGAATTTAAACATTCCTGTAAGTTCTTCACTTTATCTCTCCATTCCACACAACTCCCCCTTTCTAATACGTAAATGATTTTTATCATATTTCTATGAAGAACTTACACACTGCTCAAAATCAGTTATCATATTTATACATTGCTTATCAAGTTCACCATCAAGATCATCCCTCTATAATATATTCCAGCCTTTTCTCTGAAGAATCATCATTTTAATAGCATCTTCTGTATGCAATATTTTGATAGGGACCGTTGAACTATTCTGGTTACTAAATGTAATTATACAGAGTAGGCATAGTGGCAACAGGATAATACCACTGATTTCAATAAGTTCATATAACAATTGCTTTCACCAACTGTCTTGGAAACAGTTATCACAGAACAGATAAGCATTTGGCAGACATAAGAATACACAGATAAATTAACAAAGATGCCAGTCTAAGGAAACTGAGGCACAACATTACACACTCTTCTTCTGAATATTTGAATTATTGAATTACCTCCCTTAGATACCTGGGAGGTGTCAGCACCATAATTTTGGCCAACCCAATGTAAAGCAAATAAATCAAAATGAAACTAGAAGATGCAAGGACTTATGGCAAGGGCAAGTCTCTTCCTGACAACCCCAGAGTTATCAGCAGTACAATGGCCTTCATCTCAGCCAGAGAATCCAGTTTGAGATGGACAGTTCACTGTGTTAGGTAGTCTTCAGTCATTTGTGCATTTAACTCAGCTTCTGCTTATATAGGGAGTAGCAGGGCTCGAGACAGTCATGCTGCCCATTCAAAGGACACCTCACTCCAGGGGAGAAGGGTGAGGCTTGGAGTAGCTTCACCTGTCCCCACCCAGGGGAACAGACAGGGCTGCTACTAGAATGCAGATTTCTGAGCAGAACTATCAAAGCATGCACAGTTAGACCATGAGGGCAGGCAAATCCTGAACTTTAAAGGGTTGATCTCAAAACTGCAATGTTATTGAAAATGCTGAGATACCAATTAAGAAACTGGGGTTACAGGGATGGAGACTGCCAGTCCCACGACAGGTGTCTATATCTTGGAGATTTCCTAAAAACAAAATAGTCCCAAAAACTGAGTCTGCCAGGGCAATGCCACAGAATAAGGGGGTTCAAAGCTCAAGCATAGTAAAAAACAAACAGGATTGCTTAAGGACTTCCAATTCAATCTGAACTGGTGATATAGGGGTGGGGCAGAAGTACCTAAGGCAAAGTGAACAGAAAACTAAGGGTTCCTACTCTTTTAGGTATTTTGAGAAAAATTCACCAGTTTCCCTTTATCTCTTCCTTTCCTTTTTTTTTTTCTCATGGAAAGGAATCATCCAAAAAAAAGTAGATAGTCAAATAACCATCCCACATATAAATCCTAAGAGTGAATTAAAGTTTCTATACATAACAGACTAGTACAGGAGGAGTTTCCTCAAAAAAAAAAAAAAAAATCTCTCAAACAATTACCTATTCTGAAATGAATATACATAGATATTATAAACATATTATAACTTCCTTAACAGCAACAGTTACCAATTTTAAGAATTTCCATCCCAAATCTTAAACACACAGTAATACAGTTGTAATTTTAACAATAATTCATCAACCACTTTCCCACTTGCCCCATATCAATCCAAATTACATCAAGGAGCACGGGTGATGGTCTCAATCTTAGCTGCTTCAGGCTGAGAAACGGACAAAGGCTCTCAATCCATGCAGGGATGTGGGTGTGGTGTCAATCTAAGCTTCAGATGGGTCTATCCATGTCTCAGAAGAGGTTCAATAATCTGTAATTTGACCAAAATCTAGGACAAAAACCCAAATCTAACAGATAAAGATTAGAACTGTCTGGAACTGTAACAACATTTGGGGAGGCCAGTATAGATTGGCCAGCAGTTCCTATGTGAAAGAACAAGTTTGCTTTACAGGACAGGCAGACAGCTATAGTCCCAATAAATCGCAGTTAGGTTTCACAGACCAATGTGCTAATTGTCCTCTCATTATTTAGAAACATTTTAAAAATTTTGAATATTCACAGACACAAATATCCAGTTAAGAGATAGATGACGAGGATAAATATTCATTTGCCTAAGTATTTAGGATATAATAATTACATATATCATATTGGAAACAGCAAGGTATGACATATTTGAATTGCATTAACAGTTCTTATTAACTATTGCTCTGATCATAGAAATCAGTCACAGGAAGAAAAAAATGCAGGGATATGACTATAACATAATATAAGCAGTTAACTCAACCTTCAGCACATAAGAGAGTGGAGCTTTAAAATTCCCAAATAGCATTAACTATAAGCCCAAAGAATTTTATCTCCAAAGTTTCAGATAAATCCCAAACAGTTATTTGCCATGACCTTATATCAGTAACAGTAAGAAATTTATCCCAGAAAATTCACACAATTCTTACATACCCAAGAAGATGTTGAATCTTGAATAAGTTGAATATTATACCAATCATTTTGCTTTTAAAATACCCAATACACAGAAAAATCCCAAATTACATATTGTTCACAACAAAAACATCTTCAAAAGGAAGAAACAAAACCTATTATTCTTGGAGTCCCTTTCAGATAATTGGCATCAATACAGTTAATTAAAACTTTCTATTTTCATATAAAAAAGAATCTGAAAAGTTCTTGAAAACATCAATTAAACTTTTTGAAATAACTTTTTCAAACTATAGATCACATTTCTGATCATATTCTTTAATATTCATGATCATTATGTATCTAAAGAAACAAATATTCAATCAATTAATATCTTGCAAGAGCAGCCTGAACCTTTAAATCACAGTTTGTTTTCTTCATCCAAAAGTGGCTGCCATTTTCCACTGTGGCTCTGCTGTTCTCCCCCCACAAAAACACATCCCGTCTCACAACTGTCTCTCTGTGACTACCCTTTCCAACCACTTCCTTCTTTTTCCCCCTGAAATCATTTTGCTTCTTGAAATCATTTGCTCCTACTAATCAATCCTTCTTAACTCATCTTCATTTTCCTGTCCCATCTCTCTGTCTCTCTCGCTTGCCAATGCCTACTTGCTCAAACCTTCTCACATACTTCAAACATTCCCAAACCAATAATGATTCTGACTAGATGCTCCATTTAAACTATTAATTGCTTTTGTAAATCAATCTCTCTTTTCCCTTGTCTTTAAATCACCTTTTTAAAACTTGAAACTTCAAGATTCACAATTAATTTTGAACCAAATTTCATAAAACTTATATTATTACAAATTACCCAATATTTCTAGAAAGCAACATACCATTTAAGTAGGGAGATACAAACACAACCCCTCCCTAAGGTAAGCTACTGGCATTTTATTTAATAACCTATATTTCAATATGAAGTCCAACCAAATAATAAAAAAAAAAGAAGTTTTTCTCTTCAGTTGTAAAGGCCACCAAATTCAAACAATTCTTGAGATTTTATCCTCTTAATAAATCTGACATGTACAAGGCAACAGTAAAATTATTTCAAAACTATAATACCTCTTTAAAATATAGTAAGTTCCCCAAACTCTTAATCAAATGTTGCAGACAAACAATTACCCAGTTTAGCCTTCTTAAACTTTCTGTTCTCTAATTCCATGAAAGCAAACTTGCTGGTAATGATTTTTCTTTCTTCTCCTGGCACATTTTTAGAAACATGCCTCGTTTTCCCACAGGTCCAACAGGTCAGAGAGCCCCCATGTTCAACTATTTACCTCTCTTACTCTATTTTTATTCCTCCCTTCCAATATCTGCAGTTTCTTGTTTCCAATCTTAACACACATACCAATTTAAAGTTATTTTAAAATTAACCAGTACTTTAGTTGTGAAATTTTCTAAAATCTATCTAGAAATTCCATTCAAACTTCTTTTCTTTAGCAAGTCAGGAAAGAGTTAAGCACCAATCCTTGCTTTACCTTGAGAATTTTTTTCTCTAGAAGGATTTCACAAGTCTGAGTTATCACAGGGATCCTTGTTTACAGGAGTGATGGCCACTGTTCTTCTATTTTCTCAAAACTTTCCAAACTTTCAATCTATGTTTTTATTTTTTCCCTTTCTCTCCCCCTTCCTGCAAAGTCACTGCCAGAGACAGAGGGAGAGGAAGAGAAAAAAGTTTTTTTTTTCTTGAGAAGCCCAAAACTACCTAATTACCAATACATGTTGAGCCACTTTGAAAGCATTACTATTTCCAGTTCCCACAATTCAGCCTGATATTTTAAACACAGAGACTGAATTCTTATCTCTTACGAGCTTGCTAACTTTTAACACAGAACAAAAGTAATGCAAAGCAAACATACACACACAGACACACACAGAACTCTATTTTCACCTTTTACATGCAGATTTAAGTCTGATATACCCAAATAGTCCTGGGACATACATCCTCCCAGTTTTCTTCTCTTTTGTATCTGGGAGGTTCATCCCACTGTTGAATTCCCTAGCTAACATCCTGATACAAATTTTTGGACTGCTTCTATACCACCCTGGACCTGGTCCAGGTGTTGGTGGAGGCCCTAGGTTACCCTCACGCCCAGACAGAGGTCCTTCGTTACCCTCACACCTACACAGCCACCAGAGAGCCTCCTTAGGAAAAGTCCTTTATCGTTGGGGTCAACAGCAGTCCACACCAAAAATAAATTTAGGAGGGCTAATCCCTCAGAGTCTCCCTTGACCAGCCAATAGACCCCCAGATTTCCCAAGAGTGTTTCCTCAAGAATACGTGTTTCTTTTCAGACTGCCGCCAGCCATCAGGACTCTACTTTCTTCAATCTTCAATTCTGCGTTTCACTGAGTATCCCTGCCTCACGTCGTTGTCTAAGGGGGAGGGAGACTGCTCAACCAGAGCCAGAGACTATGGAGAAAACTACTCCATGGGCGCCTGTCCCTGTTCAGTATGCACACAGCCATCTTCCCCAAAGACCCCATCCCGGACGATCCCCCAACTGTGAGGGATGTAGAAGACCCTTTCCCAAAATGACTACTCAGAGATCACTCAGTAAAAATCAGAAAAGTTATTTATTAATAAATTCTCATGAGAATGAGCAATTCCACTGTGAGGAGGGAAAGAGAGAAAGCTCACAGTAGAAGGGCTAAAGATTTAGGAAAGATATACAGTTTTTATAGGTTACAAAGGATTACATCATAGGTTGGGGAGCATTGAAAAATAGGCGCCCTCTCCCCTAATTGAATGTTAAACATTGGTGCCAAAGGCAGATTAGAACAGAATGCTTTGTTTCTCTTATTCAGACCTTCAAACTTCAGATTACTGAGCTGACGGCATTTAATAATCTAAATATTGATAACATTGAACAAGTATAAACGTCATCATTTCTGGTTAAGTAAATATATCTAAAGTTTTAAGTAACTATTGGCTTGCATACACCGTAATTATGCAGGTCACAGAGACATAGAAATAATAAAAAATACAGAAAAAGAATTTATACATTCCTGTAAATTCTTCACTTTATCTTTCCATTCCACACATTAATCTATACCTGGTCACTGGACCCAGATGGCTCTAGAGGAGAAAGTGAGGCTGGTGATTTTGCACAATACCTCCCTCCCAAAATCACCTCCTTAATATCATGGTCCTTTTCAAGCAAAAAAGACAAAAAAACTCTGGGAGTAGGAGTAGGAACTGCATCACTGGGGACCCTATTAGAACTGACTGGTTGAACAACACGGCTCTTTTCTTTTCTATTCTTTTCTTTATTCTTCCCCTTCTCTTCCCTCTGTTTACATAGGGTATCATATCCTTACTTTTGAGTACTCTGCCCAAAGGAAAGTAATTTTGATCTCTGAAATCTGGAAAGATATCTTGGGGTCTATGGGCTAGAACCAAACTTTAAACCCCAATCACTCTAGTTATCTTTGAACAATAGGTCCCAGGTCAAATCCCAATTGGTCATTGGTTCCTGATTGGCTCAGAATGAAGATAAATAGTCATTGTTTCTGTTTTAACAGAAGGTCTTCCCTTCCCAGGTTGAATTTTTTTTTCTTAATTAGGTTTTTAAAAAGAAGGCATTCTCTGCCTGATTTCTTACTTACTTAGACTTAATCAGGGATTGAGCACTGCCTCTGTAAAACAACAACCCGTTAAAGACCTTAGCTTTAAAAGGCCATTCAGGGCCACCTCCAGATGGTTCTGGAGGAGAAAATGAGACTGGTATTGTACATATCCCTCTCTCACTTCAATCCAATTCACTTGCATATCATGGTATCACCTCCTTGATGTCATGGACAGAAAGGAAGGATAAATAACAATGGCTTCATAAATGGTCTAAGTGAGGAAGGTCCATTAGGAACTTTTGATGCAGGTGTTTCTGGGATATAGGTGAGAACACTCAATTAGTCAAGAAGCATTTATTAATTGCGTATTTTATACCAAGTTCTGGACTAAGCACTGGGGCTAGAAATAAAGGCAAAAAAATAATTCCTGCTTCTGAGAATGGGGGAACCCTGGAATCACACATCTGGAGTGTTGTAAAAAATTTAAATGGTTTCACAAACCAGGCCAAAAGGTTGACATGATATTTGTTGTTAAGTTAAATGATGTCATTTAACATGTATAGGACTGTTTGCCATCTGGGGGAGGGTGGTGGAGGGAGAGAAGAAAAAAAATCAGAACAGAAGTGAGTATAAGGGATAATGTTGTAAAAAATTACTCAGGCATGGGTTTTGTCAATAAAAAGTTATAATTATTAAAAAAAAAAAAGTTTAATGATATCACTCAGCAGAAAGGGGAATGCCTTCCAAACTTGGGATTCAAATAGTCTAGACTTTTATTGAGATTGATAGGAATGAATAATAATAATGATACTGATGGGATTCTAATTGTTGTCCCCAGCCCACTTCAGTCTAAACCTGCCCCCAGAACCACACAGAAATCATTCATTTTGAGTCTCACTAGAACAATGAGCAGGCCAGGATATTCTGTAACTATATCACCAGATTCCCACATAATGGTTACCACAAAACATAACAAAAATCAGGCAATAAGAAAGTAGCTTCAGTAGGATGCAGAACAGGACCTTGGACTGAAAACTTCAATAAATCTTTCTTTCAACATGGTAACTGTGTGGTTCCTAATTTTTGCTGTCCTTGAGTAAAGCTGTGCTAGTTATGTCATTACTATAAATTAATACTCCCCTGAGTGGACTTTTTTTTTTTATTTTTTATTTAATAGCCTTTTATTTACAGGATAACTTTTACATGGGTAACTTTACAGCATTAACAATTGCCAAACCTCTTGTTCCAATTTTTCACCTCTTACCCCCCCCTCCTAGATGGCAGGATGACCAGTAGATGTTAAATATATTAAAATATAACTTAGATACACAATAAGTATACCTGACGAAAACGTTATTTTGCTGTAGAAAAAGAATCAGACTCTGAAATATTGTACAATTAGCTTGTGAGGGAAATCAAAAATGCAGGTGGGCATAAATATAGGGATTGGGAATTCAATGTAATGGTTTTAGTCGTCTCCCAGAGTTCTTTTTCTGGGCATAGCTAGTTCAGTTCATTACTGCTCCATTAGAAATGATTTGGTTGATCTCGTTGCTGAGGATGGCCAGGTCCATCAGAACTGGTCATCATATAGTATTGTTGTTGAAGTATATAATGATCTCCTGGTCCTGCTCATTTCACTCAGCATCAGTTCATGTAAGTCTCTCCAGGCCTTTCTGAAATTATCCTGTTGGTCATTTCTTACAGAACAGTAATATTCCATAATTTTCATATACCACAATTTATTCAACCATTCTCCAACTGATGGACATCCATTCAGTTTCCAGTTTTTAGCCACTACAAAAGGGCTGCCACAAACATTCGTGCACATACAGGTCCCTTTCCTTCTTTATAATCTCTTTGGGATATAATCCCAGTAGTAACACTGCTGGATCAAAGGGTATGCACAGTTTGATAACTTTTTGAGCATAGTTCCAAACTACTCTCCAAAATGGTTGGATTCGTTCACAACTCCACCAACAATGCATCAATGTCCCAGTTTTCCCACATCCCCTCCAACAATCATCATTATTTTTCCTGTCATCTTAGCCAATCTGACAGGTGTGTAGTGGTATCTTAGAGTTGTCTTAATTTGCATTTCTCTGATTAATAATGACTTGGAGCATCTTTTCATATGACTAGAAATAGTTTCAATTTCTTCATCTGAGAATTGTCTGTTCATATCCTTTGACCATTTTTCAATTGGAGAATGGCTTGATTTTTATAAATTAGAGTTAATTCTCTATATATTTTGGAAATGAGGCCTTTATCAGAACCTTTGACTGTAAAAAATATTTTCCCAGTTTATTGCTTCCCTTCTAATCTTGTCTGCATTAGTTTTGTTTGTACAAAACTTTTCAGTTTGGTATAATCGAAATTTTCTATTTTGTGATCAGTAATGATCTCTAGTTCTGCTTTGGTCATAAAGACCTTCCCCTTCCACAGGTCTGAGAGGTAAACTATCCTATGTTCCTCTAATTTATTAATAATTTCATTCTTTATGCCTAGGTCATGAACCCATTTTGACCTTATCTTGGTGTACGGCGTTAAGTATGGATCAATGCCTAGTTTCTGCCATATTAGTTTCCAATTTTCCCAGCAATTTTTATCAAACAGTAAGTTCTTATCCCAAAAGCTGGGATCTTTGGGTTTGTCAAAGACTAGGTTGCTATATTTGTTGACTGTTTTATCCCTTGAACCTAATCTATTCAAGTGGACTTTTCTATATGCAAGATTCTCATTTCTCAAATATTTTTTTTTAAAACTGAGTCAAATTTACAAAAATGAGAGCCATTCCTCAAATAATAAATGACCCAAAGATATGAACAGTTTTCAAATAAAGTAATCAGTCATCTATAACTATGAAAATAGTTACTTCATGTACAGTTCTGATGGAAACTATGATGCCGGATTGTTTTCTTTTCTTATTGGGAGGGGCTGGAGTGACCCTCTCTTTCTCCTTTAGTCAGGTCAGTTTCCCAGACTGTCCTGTTTGCATAGAACGACAAGAAAAGCTGAAACTCCTCCGACTCTTTATTGCTAGTACTTCAATGTTAATGGGAACCCAAGCTTTCCCAGACTTTGTTGGCATCTTTAAGACAGTCCCAACATTTCAATACACAGCTTTGTCACTCCCAAGATTTTCCTTTTATCTCCCCTTCCTCCCTCTAAGCTAAAAAAGTCCCCCTATTTTTAAAAGCATGTCACAAAATCTTTCTTGTATTTTGTCCAGGATTTTTCTTGTGAATAAAAGTACCTTTTGGCAATGACAATACTATTGTGATTGCATGTCACTTGCACCTGTGTGGAATAGAGAGATAAGGTGAAGTACTTACAAAAATGTGTGAAATCTTCTTCTGTATTTTATTTTTATTATTTCTGTGTTTCCCCTATGACCTATATAACATGTTCAGGTCCATATTTACTTGAGCCTTGGCCAGCTATAAACATTTTTACTTAACCTGAGCTGATGACATTTATCAATATTTAGTGTATCACCTTGACCACTGTCTGTTTAATTATCTAAAAGCCTGAAGGCCTAATTTTCTGTTTCCTAGAAATAAGGTGATTTTGGGGAAACAGAAACCTTCCATTCCAATCTCCCCAAATAACAACAACCAATTAGATGCCTCCCTCTCCCTTTCTCAATGCTTTCTTACTTGTGATGTAATCTCTTGTATAAAAGCTGTGTATCTTTACTACTTCTTTAGCCCTCCTACCACAAGCTTTCTCTTTCTTATCTCGTGATGGGACGGCTCATCCTCCAGAGGATTAATAAACAACCTTTCTGCTTTCTACTTTGAGTGATCTAAGTAGTCATTTTGGGTTAAGGGCCTTCTACATCCTACATACGCCTTACATAGATCATCTTCTGAACTGCTCTCTCCATTCTCATCAGTACCACTGAGGCTTTAGAACCTCTCTATGGTAGCAAAGTCCTTCTATAACCTCAAAATGTACCTATCTTGTGATATAATGAGCACCATTTACTTTATGCTTGCTTTCCTGATTGCCGACTCTTTCAGGGAGCTTGGTCCTCCCACTGAGTGCATAAATTTCATTAAAATGTCTTTGGATTGGAGATTGTCTGATTTGGAATTCTTTCAGAGAGGACATTACAACACATGCCTAATAGCTCAAAAAGGCACAATTATTATCCCCATTTTACAAATGAGGTAAATTAAGTCACATAAATTAAGTCACCTGTCCAGCTTCACAATCAATTGCTCTTAGCTGCTGTGACATGCATGTAATTTCCACCCTCCCTGGTGTTTTCAGCTGCAGTTATCATGGTGCCCTTCTCGGGTTAAACTCATTGCCTCTAATCTCATCACCATTGACTTATCACCTTCCCCTAAATTTCTTCTCTTCCCCCCAACATTGAATGCCTACAGAATAAAATATCACCACTGAACAAGATGAGGTGAGATCTTTCAAGACAGTTGTGAAAATTGAGTAAGGCTTCATCTGCTTCAGAGTTTGTGGAGGCCTGAAGGATTTTGAGCTTTGATCCAAGGGCATACCTAAGTCGCCTTCCTGCTATCCTCCCATGATATCATTTTCTCCCTATTTCAGTCAAATATGGGCAACTATGTACTTATTGGTCAAGTTCAATTTCTTGGGTAGTTCCCGAGTTTAGAATGTAAGATCCTCAGCCAATAAGGATGAGGGTCAGTGGTGGGAGGGGGTATTTGCGTTAGGGATTAAAAGTGTTGACAGGTTGACTAGTTTCCATCCCTTAGATTGTCTGGTTGAAGGATGGGATGCCCTTCTAGCGAGAATGTATAATAAACTCTCTCCAGTTTTTGTTTTTTTTTTAATTAAATGGTGACCCCTCATCATTTCTGAACCACACAGTTTTGGGGGCTAGTCCGGATCACACTACTTGGTGAATAGGAGAACTCTTGGGGTGCTAGTGGGGTGGCATCCTGCCCTGATTTAGGCAGCCTGCCAGGGTCTGGGGCTTCTCCTTACTCCCCAAGGTAAAGTGGGCCTGAATTGGAGAAACTCAGAGCAAAGCAAAGGGAGAAACTCTGCCGTAAAAATCCCAACTGGTTTGGTGGAGGACAGACCAGTCAAGTAATTTGCTGTGCAACAACCCAGAGGTAAGCCCCCTGTGGGACCCCTGAGTCTTATAGACTCTTGGGGGTCTCTAGACAAGATAGGATAAGCCTCCTGTGAAGCCCTTGAGTCGAGTTACAGACTCTGGAGGGGTCTCTGGACAGGATGGCTAGGCCAGGCCTTCTTGGGTGACTGGGTCAGTTGGGGACAATTGGCGTGTTTGGATGTTTTGGAATTTAGATTCTGTCCACATTCAATGGGTGTGTCCCAGTCCCAGCCAAAAATGAGAAAAATGATAATCCCTTGGGAGATAAATTAATTGGAACAAACTGCCAAAATATGTAAGGAAAAAGTGAGAGAAAAAAAAAAAAGAAAAGAAAAAGATGATAAGGTAGTGTTTTGTCTGGGGTGACAAAGATATTGGTGAAGGCACTATTGAAGACTGGGTGTGCAAAGACTGAATTTGTACCTGAAAGAGAAGGAAAGGATCTAATTCCATCAGCCCTCCGGGGGATACACAAAGTTAACTTTGTAACTTTGTGAATTCACACCTCCCCTAATCCCACTCTCTGAGGAGGAGTCTACCTTTTACAATGAGCATAAAAAGAGCTTCAGTCAGGAGCCCAGAAGGAGAATTTAGTTCTATTTTGAATTCTCTCTTCTCACTAGAGGAGGCGGGACTAATTAGAGGTGCAGCTATGAAGGAGTGGGACAGGAGAAACCCTCCAGCTGCAGGAGTAGTTTCAGCTGACCAGAAATACCTTTAGCAGATCCCAATTGGGATCACAATCACCCTATACATCGGGGAAGTAAGTATGTGGGATCCAGAGAGTGAAGATGGTGGCTTCTTTCCTTTCCCTCCCACGTATTCTGACCTGCAGCAGGGCCACGTGGGATCAGGGGAAAGAAACTGCTATTTGGTGAAATTCATTATCTTAAATATGATGGCGAAAGTGGTTTTATATTAATGGCAATTTAAAGCCGTGTTTGAGATTTTAAGTTAAAATACAGGTTATTAAAACAAAATGCCGGTAGTTTACCTTAGGGGAGGTTGGGGTTGTATCTCCCTACTTAGATGGTGTGTTGTTTTCTAGAGGTATTGGGTAATTTGTAACTGAGTTATGCCTTAAAAATTTGTCAGCTCTGTTGGGCATATATAAGTTTTATGAAATTTGGTTCAGTTATTTATGAACCTTGAAGTTTAAAGTTTTGGGATTTTTTTTTTTTTTTGACTTAAAAACAAGGGATAAGAAAGATTGATTTGCAAAAGCAATGAGTAGTTTAAATGGAGCATCTAGTATTGGTTTGGGAGTGTTTAACATATGTTGGAGAAGGTTTAAGCAAGTAAGCTTTGGAGAGAGAGAGATGGGACAGGAAAGATGATGTGAGAGAAAAGAGAAAGGAAAATAGTTCTCCAGAAATGGGGAAGAAAAAGGCACAATTCCCTAGTGAATCTCCCATTTGCCATGGGAAAAGGAGATATATCCCATGAGGTTGGGACCTGTCTTGAGCTGGCAGATTGGATCCTGGGGAAATGGCACCCTAAAAAGTTAGCTGTGATAAATTAGATATGGTGGAGTGGGGGAAGGGTGGCCACGTGGAGAGACTTTTGTCAGGTGATATAATCGCCCTCCCCTCATTAAGTACAGTGGCTTTTTCACAACTGCCACTCCTTGCTGGTTCGCATATTAATTGCTTCTACTCTTTAAAGGAACAGCCTACATTTATATGGTGTTAATAACTGAATGTTTTATTTTTATTTTTCAAGTCTATACCTGCTCTAAGAAGTTTGTTGGAACTGTAAGTTATCTGAAAGCAATTTATTTCTACTAAGATTCCATCTGTCTAAAGCAAATTATTTAATGTTTATTTATGTGCATGATAGTCTCCTTTTTAAGGAAGATGATAAAAAAAATCTAGAGCAGGATTTTAATCTGATCTGGTAATTTGATAAGAGTTATTTCCAAAAATTTAATTCTTTTTTTTAGAATGAAGAGAGTATTAATGTTAAATCTGAAAGTTTCTTTTACGTGGAAACAGAATGAACAACATGCAACTTAGAATTTTTCTTTGTATTGAGTATTTTAAAGGCAAAATGATCTGTGTAATGTTAAACTTAGAAGCATCTACTTAGATATGAAAGATAAGCTGTATAAGCTGTGAACTTTCTAGGATGAATCCTTTACAGTGATTCTTGAACTAGATTCATCTGAAGCCTTGATTAATGATAATTGCTGTAGAAGATAAAAATCTTTCGGGACTGCAGCTAATATTTACTGGGAGTTTTGAATTCAGGTATGACTGTCTGCATAGGTCATAAGGTGGAATTGTTAAAAGTTAGGACAATTACCTGAAGTAAAATTGCCTTAAATAAATCATGTCTCTGATTTTTCCTCTTACAGCAAAAGTCTGTAATCAGAGCAAGTGGTCAGTGAGATACACAAGTATGTAGATATTTTAATTTGCGGCCCAGACTTTGGCTGCTGCTATTAATCTTTTAACCTTTTTACTTCCTGGGGCTAGAGTTTCTTTATCTAAAGGCTTACTTCACCCAAGGACTTGGGACCACTCCCATTTTGCCTTTTGTTCTTTGAGAGAAAGCTGGGAATCTCATCACGCCCTGTAGGCCAAGGTTTAGGCTTTGAGCTTTTTACACTGTATGTTGATGGAAGGCAAAGTTATCTCTGGAACCCCAATCCTAGGCCCCTGACTTACTTATCAAAGATCTATATTGTCTTCAGATGAGTTTTTCATGTTTTGCCATGATCGTGGAGGGGGGGGGGGGGGAGGCGGGGTGGAGTGAGGCTATATGGAAAGGGAATTTTTGACACCCAACAATTCCCCATTAAATATGCAGAGAAAATGAAATGAAGGGGAATTCGCTCCAGGTGAAGGGAAGGAGACTTATAGGATCAGCTGCCCATGTTGCATTGCTGATCCTTTGCCCCTGACCAGTGGCTTTCCTTCCTAAAGTATTAGATCTGGTGGCCAAAGGATGGCTGACCTGTGTACAAGCAGTAGCTGCTACCACTCTCTTGGTAGAAAAGAGTAGGAAGCTCACCTTTGGCGGCAGTGTTATAGTAAGTGTCCCATACCAAGTAAGAACAATATTAAATCAGAAGGCTGGGAGATGGCTCACAGATTCCAGAATGTTGATAATCTTAATCCTGCCTCTTTTTTGTCCCCTGGAACAGAATCATTTCCCCGGAGAGGAGGATTGTTTAGGGTTAATTGATTTTCAAACAAAAGTAAGAGAGGATTTACAGGAATCCCCGATACCTGGGGGAGGGAATTGATTTATAGATGGCTCTTGTAAGATGGTAGATGGGAAAAGGAAAAATGGGTTTGCTACTGTGGATGGAGATAAAATTTCCACTGTTACCAAGGGCAGTCTCCCTGCCCATTGGTCGGCTCAAACTTGTAAATGGTATGCCTTAAATCAAGCGTTGAAGTTATTGAGGGACCAAGATGGGCATATATACACTGATTCAAAATATGCCTGAGGTGTGGTGTGTGTATTTGGAAAAATCTGGGAAGAACGAAGGTTTGTGAATAGTAAGGGTAAAGAACTGGCCCACCATACACTAGTCAGAAAGGTGCTGGAAAACATGCTGGCTCCTCGGAATGTAGCAGTAATACATGTAAAGGGACATCAGATGGGAAATTTTGAGGCAGGGGGAAATAGATCAGCAGATGAGGAGGCCAAAGAAGCTGGAGACCAGATTTCTCATATAATGGCCTTGATACCTGTACTTGCCCCTCTGCCCTCTCCCAGTTTTACCCAGAAGGAAAAAGAGAAGGCCTCGACTCTTGGAGCAGTTGGGAACTCGGAGGGGCAATGGCTCTTACCTGATGGCAAAGAGGTACTGACCAAAGCAAGTATGAGGCAGGCACCAGAGCAGTCACTGGGATGTCCAAAACCTACATGATGCTGTTCTGACAAGATTTGTTTCCCCGGCCTATATACTATGGCCCAACAACTGGTGGATAGCTGTCTCGTTTGTCGAAGGACTAACAAGGCTGCTCAACGCCAGGTCCCAAAAGGGGGACAAGCTCCGGGAATCGGACCATTCTAAAGCATCTAGGTGGACTTTACTGAGCTGCCACCAGGGGGTCACCTCAAATACTTGCTGGTCATAGTGGACCATCTGACCTCATGGCTAGAGGCATTCCCCTCAGCCCCAGCAACTGCCTCAACAGTAAGTAGGGTCTTATTAGAACAAATTATTCCCAGATATGGAGAGTGGAGAGGACAGACTCGGATCAGGGAACACATTTTTCTGCCCAAGTATTGCAGAATCTGATTGGGGGCTTAGAAATCACTCAGGATCTCCACATCCTTGACATCCTCCCTCTTTTGGAAAGGTAGAAAGGATGAATCAAGAAATAAAACTGCAACTGACTAAATTATCTTTAGAGACCCCACTACCTTGGACTAAATGTCTTCCTTTTGTGGTGGTCAGAATCAGAACCAAGCCACATAGAGATAGAGGGCTTTCACCTTAGGAATTATTGTATGGTCATCCTTTCCAGGCGTATCATCTGGGAAACTGGGACCCTATCTTAGAGACAGAGGATTTATTTCTTAAGAGATGTTAAATCATTGCTAAGACATTTTCAAGAACTTCAACAAAAAGGGTTAATAGCTCAGACTCCTCCTAGGTTTCCCTGTTCATCGAATTCAGGTTGGAGATTGGGTGTTGATCCGTTCCTGGAAGGATAAGAAGCTGACTCTGTGCTGGGACGGACCCTACCAGGTGATACTGACCTCAGACACTGCAATTCGCACCCAGGAATGAGGCTGGACACACCACACCAGAACAAAAGGACCTGTGGCGCCACCTTTATCTGAGTGGACAGTTGAAGATGGGGAGACCTCAAATTAAACCTGAGGAGGTCCACTGAATGGGAACACAAATTCTGAATCCAGGGCATTGTAACTGTATGACTTTTCTTACATTAATTACTTTGGGAATTTCACCTTAACTTCACAGTGTAATAATAGTTGAACCTCATGGGTTTTTTCCGAAGCTTTGGGTTTACCTATTTCCTCATGATAGCCATAGAAACCAGACCTTTACCTTCCAGAGATGAGAACCAGCTCCTCCTGCTCATGCAGAATATAGGGAGAACTTTCAATTTATCAAATTGTTGGATCTGTGGTGGATCCCAACAATTGAGCTAATGGCCATGGGTATCTATCCCCTTAAGCCCAGCCTGGATCCTTAGTAATCCTTACCCACAATTAAAAAACCACAGTTATTCAAAACATTTCCATAGAAGTCAGAAAGAAACCTAAAGAAAATTAAAACCCTCAAGATAAATGAAGTTTAAAAAGAGAGAGAATGCTTCAATCTGTATTCAGACACAATCAGTTCCTTCTCTGGGTTTGGATAGCATTTTTCATCATAAGTCCTTCAGAGTAATTGAAACATTGGACTGCGGAGAATAGCAATGTAATTTACAGCTGGTCATCCCAGAACATTGCTATTGCTTTGTATATAATACATTTCACTTTGCCTGAGTTCATGGAAAACTTTGAACTTTTTTTTTGCTGAGAGCATCCTGTTTATCATTTCCCATAGGACAATTATATTCTATCACAAACATTACCTCATCTTATTAAGCCATGTCCCAATTGGTGAGAATGCCATGAATTTCCAATTTTTTTTGCTCTGAGAAGAGAGCGATGATATTTTGTACATATTAGTCTTTTTCCTTTTTTAAAAATCTCTTTTGGTATTCATGCCTTAGGATATGCATGAATTTATAGATCATATTTTTTTGATAATTTGTCAATTGGGTCATGCCTTTTTGAAGGATTACAGTGTTCACCTTCTGGCATGAGGTAGACACACACACACACACACACAATGTACAAAAATTTTTGCAAAGATGATTTCATACACCATTGGTAAATGGAATGTACACATGCTTATGAACAACACAACATTTAGTAGACCTGAAAGATCAACAGCTCTTGTTACAAGAGAACTCGATATCAATCCAAAGAGCAACCCTGAGTAAAACAAAGCTGGAAAATAAAGCTTACCCAAGTCAAAGCTGGATACACATTTTTCTGGAATGGCTGGAGTGATGGGGAGTGCCAGGAAGCTAACATAGATTTCATAATCAAAACTAATCTAGTCTGGTAACTTGGGGGGGGGGTGAAGAAAGGGAAAATCTGAAACATAAGGTTATGCAAGGGTCAGTGTTGAAAAATTATCCATGCAAATGTTTTGAAAATAAAAAACTTGTAAAAAAACTAATCTAGTCTACATGTGCAAAAAGGTTTGTAGCAGCTTTTTTTGTGGTGGCAAAGGATTGGAAAATGAGTAGATGCCTATCAACTTGAGAATGGCTGAATAAGTTACAGCATATGAAAATAATAAAACATTATTGTTCTATAGAAAATTATGAACAAGCCTGTTTCAGAATGATCTGGAAAGATTTACATGAACTGATGTTGTGTGAAAGAAGCAGGAATACATTGTACACAGTAACAGCAAGATTGTGCACAATCAATTAGGAAAGATTTGGTTCTTCTCAGTGGTTCAGTGATCCAAGGCAATCTCAATAAACTTTGAATAGAAAACACCATCTGCATTCAGAGAGAAAACTATGGAGATTGAATATAAATCCACACGTGTTATGTTCATTTTTTCACCCATTTTCTTCTATTTTTTTTCCTCTCATGGTTTTTCCCTTTTGTTCTGATTTTTCTCTCCCAAAATAATTCATAAACGTATATTTAAAAAATTAATGTATGTTGATGAAATGCAAATTAAGACAACTCTGAGACACCACTACACACCTGTCAGATTGGCTAAGATGACAGGAAAAGATAATGATGAATGTTGGAGACGATGCAGGAAAACTGGGACACTGATGCGTTGTTGGTGGAGTTGTGAATGAATCCAGCCATTCTGGAGAACAATCTGGAACTATACTCAAAAAGTTATCAAACTGTGCATACTCTTTGGTCCAGCAATGACATTACTGGGCTTATACCCTAAAGAGATACTAAAGAAGGGAAAGGGACCTGTATGTGCAAAAATGTTTGTGGCAGCCCTGTTTGTAGTGGCCAGAAACTGGAAATGAATGGATGCCCATCAATTGGAGAATGGTTGGGTAAATTGTGGTATATGAATGTTATGGAATATTATTGTTCTGTAAGAAATGACCAGCAGGATCATTTCAGAGAAGCTTGGAGAGACTTACATGAACTGATGTTGAGGGAAATGAACAGAACCAGGAGATCATTATATACTTCAACAACGATACTGTATGAGGATGCATGGTGTTCTTTTTTTAAAATATAATAGTTCTCTGGGAGCAGGTTTCTTGGGGAGGTTTTCTGGAGGCAGTCTTAGTTTCAGTTCAGAGTAATAATCACCTCAAATACAGCCAGCTGATAAAATCCAAACGTTTATTTTCTCCTTCCAAGTCTTGTCTCTTTCCTTGGGCCCTGTTAGCGTTTCTGACTCCTGGCAATCTTCCGAACTGACTGACTAACTGAAGCTCTAAGAGCTTCTTATATGTGATCTCTTAAAGGTGTGAACACACATATGAAAAGATGCTCCAAGTCATTATTAATCAGAGAAATGCAAATTAAGACAACTCTAAGATACCACTACACACCTGTCAGATTGGCTAAGATGAAAGGAAAAAATAATGATGATTGTTGGAGGGGATGCGGGAAAACTGGGACATTGATGCATTGTTGGTGGAGTTGTGAACGAATCCAACCATTTTGGAGAGTAGTTTGGAGCTATGCTCAAAAAGTTATCAAACTGTGCATACCCTTTGATCCAGCAGTGTTACTACTGGGATTATATCCCAAAGAGATTATAAAGAAGGGAAAGGGACCTGTATGTGCACGAATGTTTGTGGTAGCCCTTTTCGTAGTGGCTAAAAACTGGAAACTGAATGGATGTCCATCAGTTGGAGAATGGCTGAATAAATTGTGGTAATTGAATATTATGGAATATTACTGTTCTGTAAGAAACGACCAACAGGATGATTTCAGAAAGGCCTGGAGAGACTTACATGAACTGATGCTGAGTGAAACAAGCAGGCTCAGGAGATCATTATATACTTCAACAACAATACTATATGATGACCAGTTCTGATGGACCTGGCCATCCTCAACAATGAGATCAACCAAATCATTTCCAATGGAGCAGTAATGAACTGAACCAGCTACGCCCAGAGAAAGAACTCTGGGTGATGACTAAAAACCATTACATTGAATTCCCAATCCCTATCTTTATGCCCACCTGCATTTTTTATTTCCTTCACAAGCTAATTGTACAATATTTCAGAGTCTGATTCTTTTTGTACAGCAAAATAACGGTTTGGTCATGTATACTTATTGTGTATCTAATTTATATTTTAATATATTTAACATCTACTGGTCATCCTGCCATCTGGGGGAGGGGATGGGGGGTAAGAGGTGAAAAATTGGTACAAGAGGTTTGACAATTGTTAATGCTGTAAAGTTACCCATGCATATAACCTGTAAATAAAAGGCTATTAAAAAAAAAAAAAAGGTGTGAACACAAAGGTTGACTCCTCCTCTGAGAGAGTGGGATTGTGGGTTTCTGACTTGAGAATCTCCCGAACTTGTGAACTCCAATGTGTGAGCTAATGTGTGAACTCTCAAAGGTGTGAGCTCTAATGTGTGAATTCTTAAAGATGCAAACCCAAGCACACAAGCATTCCTTCCATCAAATCCACTGAATTATCATCTTGTTTCAAGTTCTGGCTCATAACAAGGATGTATTCTGATGAAATTGGATTTCCATTTCCACATTCCACAGCATGCAGGAGAGAGGTCAGGAGAAAGGTACCGTGAGGCAGAGTGTTAAGCAGACTGGCCCAAAGGAGGGTAGCAGCCATGGATGGCCCATAAGTAGATTTTATAGGGAAAATTTTAACTTAGGAACATGACTGGGATTTCTACAGAGGGTGGGTCTCAGGAGTTTGACATAGCTTGGATTTCAGACTGGACCACCTCCCTATGGGACCATGGAGCCAAAGTGATCTCCATCAGAGCCTTCTGCCTGCTTGCGTCAGGGATCAATTCTTTAGTTTCTCTTGGTCCAAAACACCATTTGGGACTTCATCGATCATACTTCTGTAAACCTTCTCAGCAGGTGACTAAACCAGACTGATGGAAACTGAAGAAACTCAAACAACTGGTGATTTAAGGAGAACATCTACCCCAAACAAGTGAAGGGAAAATAGACAGATATGAACAATCTGTTCCAACAGCAATGAAGGTGCAGAAACAGGTTCTAAGGGCTCTTTAGAACTTGGTTAGACATTGAAGATGCCAAGGTCATCCTCCGTATACCTGACCATTGCCAGTCATCTTGACTTTTGTCTTGCCACTAGACTTTGTCTTTGCCACCCTAGAAGAGAGTGTGAAGCTGACAACTTTTGTGTGACTTTTTCCCACTTCAATATAATTTATATGCGAATCAAGGGACATCACCCATACCTTTTTACCATTTTGTTTTGTGAGATAATTGGGGTGAAGTGACTTGCAGGTTCACACAGCTAGTAAGTGTTAAGTGTCTGAGAAGAATTTGAATTCTAGTCCTCCTGACTTCAAGGCTGATACTCTATCCCCTGCACCATCCAGTTGCCCCCCATTTTACTATTTTTATCTACTTTAAAGTCATGTGGTAATGAGCACATGAGGATACATTACAGGTGTGTGTATACAGTAGGTATACACAGTAAGATACAGCACGTGGGGATATATTGAGAGCTGTTGTCACAACTTTGCACATCAGTAGTCCAGGCCATAGGGCCATCTTCTTGATTGAAAGAACAGTGGGATATGAAAGCCTTGTAGTGTATGAGCAGCCTTTTTAAAATTTTTATATTTTTCCCCAGTTACATTTAGAACAATTTTTTCATATTTGGGTTTTTTTTAATTTTGAGTTCTAAGTTCTCTCCCTTATCCCCACCCACAATTAAGTTAGTTATTCAAAACATTTCCATAGAAGTCAGAAGGAAACCTAAAGAAAACAAAAACCCTCAAGATAAATGAAGTTTAAAAAGAGAGAGAATGCTTCAATCTGTATTCAGACACAACTGGTTCCTTCTCTGGGTATGGATAGCATTTTTCATCATAAGTCCTTCAGAATAATTGTGAAACACTGGACTGCAGAGAATAGCAATGTCATTTACAGCTGGTCATCCCAGAACATTGCTATTGCTTTGTATATAATACATTTCACTTTGCCTGAGTTCGTGGAAAACTTTACTTTTTTTTTTTTTTTTTTGCTGAGAGCATCCTGTTTATCATTTCCCATAGGACAATTATATTCCATCACAAACATTACCTCATTTTATTGAGCTATGTCCCAATTGGTGAGCATGCCATGAATTTCCAATTTTTTTTGCTCTGAGAAGAGAGCGATGATATTTTGTACATATTAGTCTTTTTCCTTTTTTAAAAATCTCTTTTGTTATTCATGTCTTGTAGTGGTATTGTTAGGTCAAAGGATATGCATGAATTTGTTGATCATATCTTTTGATAATTTATCAATTGGGTCATGCCTTTTAGAAGGATTACAGTGTTCACCTTCTGGCATGAGGTAGAAAACAATTGTTAGCTTCACCTAATCCTGGCAAGCTTATCGTGGCAGGCAAGGATCCTATTCTGTGGTCAGAACACACACACACACACACACACACACACACACACAATGTACAAAAACTTTTGCAAAGATGATTTCATTCACCATTGGTACATGAAATGTGCATATGCTTATGAACAACACAACATTCAGTAGACCTGAAAGATCAACAGCTCTTGTTGCAAGAGAACTGAATAGATATCAATCCAAAGAGCAGCCCTGAGTAAAACAAAGCTGGAAAGTAAAGCTTACCCAAGTCAAAGCTGGATACACATTTTTCTGGAGTGGCTGGAGTGATGGGGAGTACCAGGAAGCTAACATAGGTTTCACAATCAAAACTAATCTAGTCTGGTATCTGGGCAGGGGGAAGGGGGGAAAAGAAGGGGAAAATGTGAAACACAAGGCTATGCAAGGGTCAGTGTTGAAAAATTATCCATGCAGATGTTTTGAAAATAAAAAACTTCAAAAAAAAACTAATCTAGTCTACACGTGCAAAAAGGTTTGTAGCAGCTTTTTTTGCGGTGGCAAAGGATTGGAAAATGAGTAAATGCCCATCAACTGGAGAATGGCTGAATAAGTTGCAGCATATGAAAATAATAGAATATTATTGTTCTATAGAAAATTACAAACAAGCCCATTTCAGAAAGATCTGGAAAGATTTACATGAACTGATGTGTGAAAGAAGCAGGAATACATTGTACACAATAACAGCAAGATTGTGCACAATCAACTAGGAAAGATTTGGTTCTTCTCAGTGGTTCAGTGATCCAAGGCAATCCCAATAAACTTTGAATAGAAAACACCATCTGCATCCAGAGAGAAAACTATGCTGTGTTCATTTTTTCACCCTTTTTCTTCTATTTTTTTCCTCTCATGGTTTTTCCCTTTTGTTCTGATTTTTCTCTCCCAGCATAACTTATAAATGTGTATTTAAAAAATCAATGTATGTTGATGAGAGAAATGCAAATTAAGATAACTCTGAGATACCGCTACATACCTGTCAGATTGACTAAGATGACAGGAAAAGATAATGATGAATGTTGGAGGGGATGTGGGAACCAGGACATTATTACATTGGTGGTGAAGTTGTAAACTGATCCAGCCATTCTGGAGAGCAATTTGGAACTATGCTAAAAAAAAGTTATCAAACTGTGCATACCCTTTGATCCAGGAGTGTTTCTACTGAGCTTATATCCCAAAGAGATCATAAAGAAGGGAAAGGGACTCACATGTGTAGAAATGTTTGTGGCAGCTCTCTTTGTAGTGGCCAGAAACTGGACACTGAGTGGATGCCCATCAATTGGAGAATGGCTGGGTAAATTGTGGTTTATGAATGTTATGGAATATTATTGTTCTGTAAGAAATGACCAGCAGGATGAATACAGAGAGGATTGGCGAGACTTACATGAACTGATGCTAAGTGAAATGAGCAGAACCAGGAGATAATTGTACACTTCAACAATGATGCTATATGAGGATGTATTCTGATGGAAGTGGCTCGCTTCAACAATGAGATGATCCAAATCAGTTCCAACTGATCTGTAATGAACAGAACCAGCTTCACCCAGAGAAAGAACCCTGGGAAATGACTATGGACCACAACATAACATTTCCACTCTTTCTGTTACTGTTTGCTTGCATTTTTGTTTTTTTCTTCTCAAATTATTTTTACCTTCTTTCTAAATCCGATCTTTCCTGTGCAACAAGATAACTGTATAAATATGTACACATATATTGTATTTAACATGTATGGGACTACCTGCCATCTAAGGAAGGGAGTGAGGAGAAGGAGGGGAAAAGTTGGAACAGAAGGTTTTGCAAGGGTCAATGATGAAAAATTAACCATGCATATGTTTTGTATATAAAAAGCTATAATAAAAAATAAAATTTAAAAAATTAATGTACATATGTATCTAATTTATATTTTAATATATTTAACATCTACTGGTCATCCTGCCATCTGAGGGAGGGGGTGGGGGGTAAGAGGTGAAAAATTGGAACAAGAGGTTTGGCAATTGTTAATGCTGTAAAGTTACCCATGCATATAATCTGCAAATAAAAGGCTATTAAATAAAAAAAAATTAATGTACATATATAACCAGAAAAAAAAATAATAAAACAATTAAAAGAATTATAGTTATTAAACTGCTGGACTAATATCAATTGATAGGCTTTATTTGGGTTCCTTGAAAAACACAAAATTATTCAATAAAATATGATTAAATCATTTTTTAAAAACTAATCTAGTCAACAGGCTTATATACCTCCCAGAAGGCATGAATAAGAGACAACTGCCACTTTCAGGAAAGTGTCAAGTTATCATCATCAGTGCATATGCTCCCACCATGATGAACCCTGATGAGGATCAAAAAAAGAAAATTTATGAAAACCTAGAGACTCTCATCATCAGTGCACCAAAAGAGGATAAGCCTATGATTCTGGGTGACTTTAATACCAGAGTAGGCACAGACTATAAGACATAGCAGAGAATCCTTGGAAATGGAACTGAATTGAGTCAGTAACAGTAACAAGAGTGGTCCCTTACTATTGAAGACTTGTGTGTCTCATGACCTCATCACTAGCTCTGTCTTCCATTTACCTAAGTGCAATAAAACTTTGTGAATGCACTGTCACAGAGCAAATTGGCATTTAATAGACTATATCATCATCATAAGAAGAGATAGGCAGGATGTGAGATTGATGAACACAATGTGTGAGGCAGAGTGCTGTATGGATCACAGACTTATCCTTTCCAAGCTAAGTATTTTTATTCAACAAAAGTGGTTTCTCCAAGGCAAGATTTCCAAAGACTTAAAGTCAACAGATTAGAGCACTTCTCCAAGTACGAACAGTTTGTTCCAACTGTTGTTGTCAAGAGAAGAGCAGAAAAAGGAATGGGCAGCTTTCAGTGACTTGGTATACAGCACTGTATTTATTCATTTGGCCAGAATACTCACAAACATCAAGTGGTCTGACAAAAAAATAGGAAATTCAGAACTGCTAAATGAAAAATGACAACTCTACAAGGTGTACCAGTAGAATAATGTATTCATCTCTAAGAAGTTAGTGTCTTAAGTTCATCAAAAGTTAAGAGCAAGTAAAGCTTTGAGAGATGCATGCTGCATCTGCTCAGTAAGAAGGTAGATTAAATTCAATTTTATACTATTAATAACAATTCAAAATGCTTTTATGAAGTCTTAAAGGTTATTTATGGGTCAAAGACCTATGGTCTATCTCATCTACTCAGTGATCATGGAACCACATTGATTGGTGTGAAAATTTGAATAAATGATGAGTTTACTTAATCACCTTGACTTGCTTGAAATTCCTTATTATCCAAGAGATGCCAAAATAAATCTGGAATTGAAATCAGCCAATTAAGAGACAGAATAAGTGTTGCTTGAGTTTGACATACCAATGACCCCTTGTGGTGATGTTCACTGGGTGAACCTGGAATACATCTATTGTGCCAGCAATTACAGAATTTTTCCATTCTGGTTCATACTAGCCCCAAATAGACAGAGTTTGCACAAACATCTCTGCATTTGTCCTATTCTTCACTCAACTCCTGAAACTTTCTTCCCCAGATGTTTCCAGAAAACCTCCAGATTCCTCCAGAACCTTCCCATATTCTGCCTCCCTTTGTTGTAAAACCAAATAAGCCATTGCCTAAAGCCCAATTTTTGTGCTGGTCTACTGTTTCCCTGTACATGTGCCATTCTCATACAATAAAAACTTTTGCGTTTTTCACAGTTTCAGTGTTTCCAAAATACTTCCACTCCCTCAATTCAGGCAAACACTTTGCCCAAATTAATCATTAGTGATAAGGATATGATCCTGGAGAAACTTCTAAAACTGTTTTGTTATATGGATAAGACATTTTAAAAAATGCAGAGTAAGTTAAATGTATGGTTTGAGAATAGGTATAGTATGTATAGATCTCTTAGAAAGATTTGGAATTGGGAATCTTAAATCATGAGGAAAGTCAAGAATTTAAGATAAATTATAGATACCAATGCCTAAGTAGCATTGGTGAAGTACTCTGTAGAGTCTGAACAAAATAATTTCAATACCTGTGCTATTGATTGCCCCATCACCTATGATTCCATTTCTTTTGTGTACGGAGAACCTGAGAACTAAAGGAACACATGTGCACTTATCCAATGTGGCTATTCCTTCTACCTTGCCATTCAAAGACCAAATTGGGAAAAATCAAATCAAGGGTAATACCTCGTGGATTCAAGACTAGAAATCCAGTTAGTTCTAAATCTGAGTCATTCCTACTTTGGCAGGTAACTATTATTGAATAAATTACACTGGGGAGACAATAAAAGTCATTGCTGCCCAATTACAAGCAGAATATATAAATCATGAAATTGTTTTAACCAAGGTAACCATTGCTATTGAGCAATTTGCAAATGAAATTAACTGAGGTTTATAGAACTTCCAAGAACCCCTAGGTCCTTAGCTTATGTCATCCTTATGAATCAAAACCTTAGATTATTTATTAGTTGCAAAAGGAAGAGTATGCATGATCATAAATACCTCACGTTTTGTTTATATTAATAAATCAAGTGCCATGGAATATACACAATATTCATGATATTGCACATTGGATGCATGAGACCTGAGAGCAATTGATTCCTCCATATCAGGATGGGACTCAATATGGAAACACTTATCATATCTATATCTTATCTTTTTTTATTATAATAACTTTTTATTGACAGAACCCATGCCAGGATAATTTTTTACAACATTATCCCTTGCACTCACTTCTGTTCCGATTTTTCCCCTCTCTCCCTCCACCCCATCCCCTAGATGACAAGCAGTCCTATATATGTTAAATATGTCACAGTATATCCTAGATACAATATATGTATGCAGAACCAAACAGTTCTCTTGTTGCACAGGAAGAATTGGATTCAGAAGGTAAAAATAACCTGGGAAGAAAAACAAAAATGCAAACAGTTTACATTCATTTCCCAGTGTTCTTTCTTTGGGTATAGCTGCTTCTGTCCATCATTGGTCAATTGAAACTGAGTTAGGTCTCTTTGTCAAAGAAATCCACTTCCATCAGAATACATCTTCATACAGTATCGTTGTTGAAGTATATAATGATCTCCTGGTCCTGCTCATTTCACTTAGCATCAGTTCATGTAAGTCTCTCCAAACCTCTCTGTATTCATCCTGCTGGTCATTTCTTACAGAACAATAATATTCCATAACATTCATATACCACAATTTACCCAACCATTCTCCAATTGATGGGCATCCATTCATTTTCCAGTTTCTAGCCACTACAAATAGGGCTGCCACAAACATTTTGGCACATACAGGTCCCTTTCCTTTCTTTATACCTTATCATTTTAGTATGTTTGTTTTCCGTTTTGGACTTTCAACTATGGTTTCTTCTAGACTACAAGTTTTCACTACATATAAGTGACCGTGTGTGTGATTATAAACTGAAGCTCTATTGTTTTATTTACGTGTATAAATGATTATCAGTTGAAGCTCCATTGTTTTCTTTGACCAGACTAGGGATATGCCTGATCCTAGAGCTGAATTGTAAGGAATCCTAGTGAGGCTTTCTAGTGAGTCTTGGACGTGCCTTTGTGTAAATGTGTATGCTGAGAACTTTGAAACGTGCTCCCAGTTATCTCGTAGAATCTCAGGAAGTATTATGGGGATTGACTGTTCTCCTGGTGCCTTATTTAATAAATATCCTTTATGGCAGACCTGTGTTTACCTTGGAAAGCCTCTCCAGTTTCTGGAGTAAACTTAATCCTCTACAGGAATAAACAAATATTTTCTTTTGTTGGATCTCTTGTGATAAAACATCCTTGTACCTGAGGAGGGCCACTCTGTTTCAAGGGTCATGTATCAAATGAGAATATTTAGCATAGTGCCTTCTTTGTTCACAGCCTATAAAAATTCTTTAGTGGAAAGGGACTTTGAGGATATGTGCTATGAAGTGTGGTGCAAACTTCCTTGGCAATGGCTCCCATTTGAGACTCCGAATAACTGTGACTGTCTTCCCAGCCAAGGAATTCAGATGTTGGTGCTTCCTTGGAGTGATATGTATGTCGTATGTTGTTTATAACATACATACAACATGTTGTTTACAACATACATACAACAACAAACACTGTTGTTAATTGTGTACTACTTTTGTGCTATAAGTTTTCTCTTCTCTTATGTCTTATTTAAATTAAGATTCTGGACAACAATAAACTTGTACACATCTTCTATAAGATTATGCCAATGAATGTGAATTCCAAACCTAGATTAATTTTATAAGTCTTTTGTTACTAAGTTAGCTCAAAGATGTAATCTCAAGATAGACAATTTATTATTAATGTAATTTTATAATTTTTAAAGTTAAACCAAAATAATTTATCAGAAAAAAATGTTCTTTTTAAGTAAATTTGCCCATTTTGGCTGGGAATAGTTCTATTTTCTCAAACCCCTTACTGTAGAATTTTACAACATGCACTCAGGAGGGCTGACAAGCTCTTACAACCCTATCCAACCAGAAAATCCCAAAATGTTATCCATTTTAAAGTACAATATACTCAATTAAATACTTAACAATTTTCAAACATTGTGTCCACATTCTTTTAACAGTTCAATTTCATAATCTAACAATAACCATATTTAAGGGAAGTTACTTTTTTAATGATACAATTGCAATACCGTCTATAACTTTTCAAGATAATATTGCCTATAAAATGATTTCTTAAAATTCACAATACAAGAAAATTTTGAAGTCTAAAAGTAGTGTAAGCAACATCATGGATTTTAAAACAGCACACAAACAAGAATATACAGAGAATGTCTTTGCTGAATGTGTCTCTTTGGGGATTAATTCTCAAGATACGTAACAATAAAAGAAGATGTTAAAATTTTAAAAAACACCATAGCACAGGCTTTTTGTCAGTTAAATAATATCCATTCATTTGAATGTATTTCTGATTCCTCCCATATAGAAAATCACTATATCAATTCTGCATTTCACTTCAGTCACATTCAAAACCCAATATAGAACAGGACACTTTTTTAATCTCAGTACACTTTAAGGTTCATTAAATTAAATGTAAGCTAATATTTATATTTTGTTTATAATATGTTAGGCACTGTGCTAATCTCATAATCTTGGAAGACAGGTGCTATTATCATCCCTTTTTATGGATGAGGAAATTCAGGTAAACAAAGGCAAAGTACTTTATTAAGGTCACACAACAAATAAAGTTCTGAGCCCATACTTAAATCCAGTTTTCCCAAACTAGAAATTTTCTAAGCTAACAAATGGATTCTGCATTAAGTTCTGATTCACTACAATTATCCTTATATAATACCAATTAACTGGAGTTGCACAGTCTCTTTCAATTTAGGTGACTTTGCTATTAATTTATCTAAACAATTAAATTACATTGAATCATTTCAAATTAGTTTCAGTTCTTTTTATCTTCTAGGAAACTGTCACCTTCTACTAGAAAAAATACTTCTATAGTCCTCCAGAAAGAGGAGAGAGGCAAGTGCTAATTTCACTTAATCTTCATCCTAGCTAAAAACCTCAAAAAAATCCACAAAGATTTTAGCGGTTAGAAAAAATTTTAAACCATATTTTGGACATTTACAGAATAGATATTACATTTAGATACAAATTTTTAGTTTCTAATTAGTTTAGGATACCACAAATTTCTATGAACCAGAAAAAGGAAATAAAATATTTTCCTTCCTTTACATCTGTCTTTATTTCTACAATCTCCAACCTGAGGGGGAATTGTAAAGACAGAGGGAAATAAAATTCACAGTTTTCTTCCTTATCTCTCATTGAAAATCTCATCAAAAGTCAGTGAGAGGAAATTCCTAAAGTATTCCTGAGAACTGGAAGACCTATTTTGAGATTTCATTAGTCTTCTGCACTTTTCTAAGTTCCCTTCCTGTCTGCCTCGAAACAGCTTCTATAGGTGATGAGATGTTCCCCTTCAAAGTTTTCCAAGGTAAATAAGATCTTGTGCTTCCTAGAGAACTTCTGAATTGGAAGTCCCCGTCAAAATCTACTGCACTGACTGCCAAATACAAGTTTCCCTCACTAAACCAGGCTTGGTTGACTTCCCGAGCTCTGCTTCTGTGAGGTTTCGTCCCTACAAAGTGGAGGGTAGGTTTTGAAATAAGGAAGGCAAATCAGACTCTAAAGGTCCCACAAATCTTTTATGTTCCTTTAAAATCACCCAAAGAGCAAATCAATACCTTTGTCTTCCCAACTTAAACCCTACAAGATCACAGTGAATAATGGTCTCAGTTTACACACAAGGTTTCACACTTCCTAATGAGGAAGGAGAGTTAGATAGAAATTAACAAAACTTCTAATAGCTAATTCATGAGGATGGATAAAGTACATTTCTTTCTCCCTATCCCACAGAGACCTATCAGGAAGCCCTCTTCCCCTCCCCCTAATTTCTCCTCCTACCCTTTTGTCTCTTCTCTATCTTTCTGAATAATCCTCCTCCTAGAACCTCACAAAAATCTTCACATCCTTTCCTTCTCTCTCTTTTTGTTAAAGTCCCTTCTTCTCTGCTTATGCCTTACAAAGTAATTCTTAAGGGTCAGGGTCTTTGTTTCTGAAGGGGGAAAAAATTGTATGGTTCATGGTAATTAAGGGCAGTTCCAGTTTCAGATTTCCACCACACAATACCAATAATTCATTTACCTAAGGCTATAAGTGTTCCAGCCTAGTATTTTTTTTTTTTTTTTTTTTTTTGCAAGTGCAGCTGACAACAATTAAGGATCCCATCTTTATCTGGACGAATTTGTTTTTAGGATTGTTTTGAACATTCTTGGTTGAATGGGCAAATTTCTCTAATCAAAAATTGACCTAAGCAGCAGCAGGCAGGAAGTGTAATCTGTGCCAACCCCATGTAGATACCAGTATCCCTTTGCCTTGTGGACACTTAATTAATGTTGGGAAGACCATCTGCCTCTTTCCGATACCTTTTCTGTATGTACCACTCTTTTCCTACCTGCACAAATGAGAAAATTGGCTTTGGGTTCAGGGAAGGTTTCTCAATATATTTCCTGGGTGTGAGAAGTTAAATTCTCCAACCAGTTCCCAGCTCATTAACCGCAGTCAGTTTTCTCCTATCTACAAATAGAAAAAAGTCTGAGTGTCCATTGTGGAATTGAATGGTGAGCTCACGCATTAATAGCCATGGAAGTGATTGCTAAAAGAGACAGCTAGATGGTGAAGTAAATAGAGAATAGCCCTGGAGTCAGGAGGACCTGAGTTCAAATGCAGCCTCAGATATTTAACATTTGCTAGCTCTGTGACTCTGGACAAGTCACTTAACCCCAATTGCCAAGCCAAAGAAAAGAAAAATTGGTTTGGATCTTGTCCTGGTCAATTAAAGCAAACTCAGGAAATAAGGCAAAAGGAGTTTATTAGTGACAGGAATTCTAAACCAGCTTATTCTCTGACATAAACAAGCCCATCCTGTTCCCATTATCAATCATAATCGCACACCAAAGGTTATTTTTTCCTATCTTTTTAAGATAGAATAATATGAAGCTAACCCTTTTAATCAGCTCATGCCCTCCTATACCAGAATCTTTAGTCTACTCCAAACCTAACTCTACCTCTATCCCCCATTTTAGGGCTGGAAAACTGAGCAAGAACTCTTTCCAAAGCCCCCATTTTAAGAAGGCTCCCAGGCCAACCATCTCTTCACTTCCCACCAGCTGTCCTCCTCTGGACTGAGTTCCATTATGTCCCTCATTACAGAAGGAGTCCCTTTCTTCTTTTATATGTTTTCTTCCCCCCTTTAGACTGTAAGCAACTTGAGATCAGGGGCTATATTTATTTTCTTGTTTTTGTATCCAGAGCTTAGCACAGTGCTTGGCACTTTGTAGGCTCTTAAATGTATACTGACAGAATGATTCCTTCTCATTGAGGGTAAGCTAGTTACCTCCAATCTTCCTTCCCTGGAGGGGCAGACACTCCACTGCACACTAAGAATTCTTGGGTCACAACATCTGTTCAGTCACTGAACTCTAGCCCTTTCAAAGTCAGAATCTATAAATATTTATTAAAAGTACCAGGCACTATACTATAAACTCATCCATCTTATAGTCATTGTAGATGAACAGCTACCCCCACTTTGCCCAAACTGTGACCCCTCTCCTGCTGATATACCATTTCTAGTGGATGCATTTGGGCCCTTGGAACAAGGTCTATCAATCACTGTTGACTCTCCAGAGTGTCAGGGATCAAATCTGGTATAAAAATCTTGTTAAAAAAAAAAAATTAAGGCCCCTGAAGAATGGGGACATCTCAAATTATGAAGAAGATTGGAGGTCTCCTTCACTAGAGGGGACCATAGAACCTTTAATATAGTGCCATTGGCTCAGAGTTCTGCTTCAGTTAAAGGACTTTAACAAAAAGAGAGAGAAGGAAAGGATGTGAAGATTTTTGTGAGGTTCCAGGAGGAGGATTATTCAGAAAGATAGAGAAGAGACAAAAGGGTAGGAGGAGAAATTAGGGGGAGGGGAAGAGGGCTTCCTGTTAGGTCTCTGTGGGATAGGGAGAAAGAAATGTACTTTATCCATCCTCATGAAGTAGCTATTAGAAGTTTTGTTAAATTATAGGACAATTTTATTTTTTATTTTTATTCTTAATTTAATAGCCTTTTATTTACAGGATATATGCATGGGTAACTTTACAGCATTAACAATTGCCAAACCTCTTGTTCCAATTTTTCACCTCTTACCCCCCCCCACCCCCTCCCCTAGATGGCAGGATGACCAGTAGATGTTAAATATATTAAAATATAAATTAGATACACAATAAGTATACATGACCAAAACGTTATTTTGCTGTACAAAAAGAATCAGACTCTGAAATATTGTACAATTAGCTTGTGAAGGAAATCAAAAATGCAGGTGTGCATAAATATAGGGATTGGGAATTCAATGTAATGGTTTTTAGTCGTCTCCCAGAGTTCTTTTTCTGGGCATAGCTGGTTCAGTTCATTACTGCTCCATTAGAAATGATTTGGTTGATCTCGTTGCTGAGGATGGCCTTATAGGACAATTTTAAACTATACATTATTGACTCCCCAGCTGGAACAATGATGCGTTGACCTCAACTTTGTTAGATTGACCCCTTCAAGGGATCCAAAAAGGAAGCACATACAAAGACAAGTTTTTTCTGATGACTCCCCATGGACACAGGCCCTGGGAAGTTGGACTCCTCTTACTGGTTTGTACCCAAATTTCCTGAGCCTAAAATAAGCTTCTCCAAGCTGAATATTGGTGAGTCTGCTTTGATTTACCTTAAATTCTTTAAGAAAGATCCCCAAGACCTATATGTGCAAAAATGTTTGTGGCAACCCTTTTTGTAGTAGCAAGAAATGGAAACTGAGTAAAATCCCATCAGCTGGAGAATGGCTGAATAAATTGTGGTATATGAATGTTATGGGATATTATTGTTCTGTAAGAAATGACCAGCAGGATGATTTCAGAGAGGCCTGGAGAGCTTTACATAAGTGATTCTGAGTGAAGTGAGCAGAACCAGGAGATCATTGTGCAGGGCAACAATAAGACTATATGATGATCATTCTGATGGACGTGGTTCTCTTCAACAATGAGATGATTCAAACCAGTTCCAATTGTTCAGTGATGAAGAGAGTCATCTACATCCAGAAAGAGGACTGTGGGAACTGAGATAATTGTATAAATATGTATGCATATATTGGAATTAACATATTTCTATCATGTTTAACACATATTAGATGACTTGCTATCTAGGAGAGAGGCTGGGAGAAAGGGAGTAAATTAGAACATAAGGTTTTGCAAGAGCTAATGTTGAAGAATTGTCCACATATATGTTTTGAAAAATAAAAAGCTTTAATAAATAAATGAAAGTTTAAGGGGGACAAAAAGGTCCCCAATTGAGCTAAGAGGAATTGTTTGAATTTGTGACTACTTAAATGAATTTCTAGATTTATGAAAATTGTATAGCTATAAATCATAATTTTCACTTTTTTAAATATAGGCTAGTGGGTTGGGTTTTTTTTTTTTTTTTCCCCTTTTCCTCTGTTTTCTTTACTTTTATTTCCTTAAGAAAAGGGAGATTCAGCAGTGGAATTTCTAGTTCCCATTTTCAGCTACCTAGCCACTTTGCTGATGTTAAAATTTCCTGTGGCCAGGGTTAAAATGGTTATTGTTTTTGTCTTTAAGTTATTTTATCAATGAATAATTAAATCATTCTTGTCATGAGTAGAGAAAACTCTTAAATTGGATGAGGGGGAACTTTCAGTGACTCACATCACTGTGGAAAACCCACCTAAAAGATCCTACAACCCCTCCCTGCATAGATAGGACTTGGGGGAATGATTCCCCACACAAGTGTTATAATACACCTTGAAGGAGCATTAATTAATTAATAGAACTAGACTCTCAGAAGAGGGATTCTCCACCTCAATGGTAAACTGTCAAAGGATGTCACCACCTTGAGAGCAATCCCACTCTATCCACCCGAGAAAGTTCATTTCAGTTTTGTACAGAGAAGAAAATGAAAAATCTGTAAAACAAATAAATAATCAGATTTTGATTCTAATTTATAAACTGAATGTCTTTATTAAAATATTGTGATGATAGCAACAACAAGATTATACAATGATCAATTCTGATGGATGTGACTCTTTTCAACAAGGAGATGATTTGGGCCAGTTCCAATGGTCTTGGGATGAAGAGAGAGGATTATGAGGCACTGAATATGGAACACAACATAATATTTTCACTCTTTTTGTTGCTTGTTTGCATTTTTCTTTCTTTCTTATTTTATTCCTTTTTGATCAGATTTTTCTTGTGCAGCACGATAATTGTGGAAATATGTGTAGAAGAATTGCATCTATTTAACATATATTGGATTACTTGCCTTCTAGGGAAGGGAGTGAGGGAAAGGGAGGGGGAAATTTGGACACAAGGTTTTAAAAGGGTGAATGTTGAAAATTATCTGTGTATATGTTTTGAAAATAAAAAGCTTAAAAATATATTGTGATGAGCTTAAGGGAAGACTACTGAACTCTAATGTTTAATAAAAACAACAACAAAAACAAAAATTCCCAGATCAGTTATTTGTTTAAAAGGGATCTTTAAAATGACTAAAGATTTATTTAAAGCTATAGCTTGAATTTGAGAATTGTCTTATTAGTTATGAGATGTGTTTAGGAGAGATTCAGTGAATCAGGAATTAAAGAAAGTGTTAAAATAAGAGAAGCTTAGGTAATAGTGTAGGAAAAATTAGATTAAAAGTTTTGTGAGCTTAAATAATTCCAAAACTCAAAATTTTAATAAAAGAAAACAAATTTGCTAAACCTAAAGATGGGGAATAGCAAAGTTTGGGAATATCAATCTGTGAAATTGATTTTAATTTTAGTGTAGAATAAAAGTATATTTTAAAATTCTACTTATTGCAGGAAGGAATTTTTATTATTAGAAAGCAGAATAAAGAAATTTCAAACCATCTTCAGAAAAAAACAAAAGTGGGCAGAATTGGAGTTCATTTTGTTCTTGTTATTGTATGTCCTTCATTTTGTTCTTGTTATTGTATGTCCTTCATTTTCATGATATCAGGGAGGTGATGCCATGACAAGCAAGAAAATTGTATTTAAGTGAGGAGGGGCTATGCAAATTCATCAGCCTAACATTCTCTCCCAGAGCCATCTGGGTCCACTAGCAACATAGAGATCAAGATGACTAGAAATGGCTCTGGATACAGTCGCTTTTTAAAACTAAGGTCTTTAACATGTTTCAGTTTGAATTAGGCAATGCTCAGTCAGTGATTAAGATTAGGTAAAAAGTGAGGCAGAGAATGGCCTCTTTTACCTAGTCAAAAAAGAAATGCGCACATATATGTACATATGTGTGTATGTAGTAGTCTGGAAGGGGAAGACTCTTAGAGTTTCTGGCCAAAACAATAGTAGTTGCTATTTACATTCACTCTGAGCTAATCAGAGCCCAAACAATGGTCAAGTGAGTCTTGACCTGGGACCAATTTTTGGTCAATCAATGAGAGCTACAATGATCTGGGTTTTTTTTTTTTTTTTTAAGTGTTTATTAACCCTTCTGTTGTTTACTGCTTTTAAACATCCAACCCAACCTGATGGCACCAAGCAAAACCCATTAGAGCTTGCAGATTAAAAATTAATCCCAAAGTGCTCTCATGCTTAATTATTGATCCCCCAAGAGGGAGTACTGGACCACCTTGACCTTTGCTGCCCAGTAAGTTTTCTGCCACACTGCAGAAAGGCCCTTGTTAAGCAAGGAGCAATGATTTGTGATCAGGGGAACGGGTATCCGAGGGTCACAGCTAGTTGCTCATGAGCAGGGATGCCTTGACAAATCCTCTCACCTGTGATAGAGCTGCTGAATTGCTGGATCAGCTCTCCTCCCATTGGCAGATACCATGCATATCCAAAGTCCATGAGCTGCTACTCTGAATGGCGATTGGATATACGCACTGATCACGCCTGCAAAAATGTATGACAAGGCTGTACGGCATAGTAAACTGGAGCTCTTTTCACACTCTATGAGTCTCCCGCCTCATTCATCGCGCCTCAAAGATCAAAGGGCTCATATGCTTTGAGCTCTTAAAAGATAGTAGCAACACTCTCAGAAAAAGGAAAACTGGTTTTGAAATCAGATGGCAAGTGAAATTTAATGATACTACTGCATGTGGTTTTATCAGTTGTTTAGATAAATTTTAAAAAGAGTAAAACTTGTGTTGAAATCAATTATTTAATGAAAATAAGTTCGAATTGTATAAATAAAGCTATAGTAAGTTAAGAAAAATTTATTGAAGATAGAATTAAACAAGAATTTAAAAAGATATATGAATAAATTTAGTGCATGTGAATTAGTATTAAAAAGTATGAATAGTATGAATAGATGGAAATGGGTTTGGGAGAACAATAGTTGTAAAGAATATTATATAAAAATAGAATAATAGAGATTCAGTTTGTAGCATAAAGAAACTGTCATAAGCATCCATCACAGGTTACAAAGGATTGCTACTTTATTTACATGAAAATAGTTTCACAGGCTCAAGCAGATACAACACAGAAGGTGGTCATACTAAATGAGCAATCTGATTTGGGAAAACATAATCTTTTATGGCTCAGGGAAGATGGAAGGGCGGTATCTAGGAAGTATTGAGATGCTGAGATAGTCCCAAACACAAATCTGGGAAACTTAAATTTACATCAAGGTTGAAGTATTAACAATGAAAAAGCCAGACGAGTTCCAGTTTCTCAACATTCTACGCAGTCTGGAAAGTTTCCAAAAGGATGTTGTGACTGTCTCTAAAAAGGCTAACTAGAGAGTCTAGGACAGTGGTTCTCTTTTTTTTTTCAACAGAATTTTATTTTTATTTTAAGAGCCTTTTATTTACAGGTTATATGTATGGGTAATTTTACAGCATTGACAATTACCAAACCTCTTGTTCCAATTTTTCCCCTCCTTTCCCTCACCCCCTCCCCCAGATGGCAGGATGAGCAGTAGATGTTAAATATATTAAAGTATAAATTAGATACACAATAAGTATACATGACCAGACTGTTATTTTGCTGTACAAAAAGAATCGGATTCTAGGACAATGGTTCACAAAATGTGGTTCAGCGAATGCTCGGGGGTCTCTGAAATCCTTTCAGAGGGTCTACAAATTCAAAATTAGGTTTTTTTTCTATTTATGATAAATATCTATTATGTAACCCATATAAACAAAAAGTCTTTGGACATATTCTCAATAGTTGTTAATACCGTAAAGATACTGAGAAAAAGAGTTTGAGTCTAGGAGACTGATCTGATTATGCTTAATAAAGGAATAGGATTCACATCACATGCACACTTTATAGAGGGTACTTATATTACAAAAGATCAAATTAAAATTAGTATATGACTTATTAATAATGAAATTTTGAGAGGGAAAAACAGAGCTTGCAAGTTATTTCAGGACAAACATTTTATAGAATAAAATAGAGAAACAATGTAAAACAAATTATCAGTCAGAAACATGTAAGTTAATAAAACAAACTACAGTGCTCTAGAATCTCTACTAAATGATATAATAGGTTGGATTAAGAAAAACAAAATAAATATACTTAATTTTTGAGTGATTTGAAAGGAAATAAGGAAAAAGTTGTTCCTTGAGCCCTTCAGAAAAGTTCTTATCTTGTCTCTCCCACTACCACCGCTCCCCTCAATAGAATAACTTTTGAAAGGGAAAAAGTGAAACCTCATAACAAATATGAAGTCCAAAAAAAAAAAAAAAAAAAAAAAAACCTCTCACATGAGCCATGTCAAAAATGATTTGATTGTGGTATCAAATGATGTGGTTTGTAGGTGCCAAATGATGAAATTGGCATACACCAAAAATGTGGGGTTCAATCATGTGAAGAATTCACAATGGCCTTTCTCTTTGGCAAAAAGTAGGTTTATTTAGGAGAAGAGGTTACAGACAAAATGAAGAGATACAATAGACACCAGCAATGGTAAATATGAAATAGAGTTGGGAGAGCACATTGGAAGAAAAGGGATTTTAATAATTAATGAGGAAAGGGCAAGTTCCCTATTGGAACTTGCCATTAATAAGGAGAATGAAAACACTCCATAAGGTTGGAGCATGCTTTTAGATGGCAGACTAAATCCTAAAAGGAATTTAGCACCCTAAAACATTGTGTTACATTCAGTTTTTACCACCACAAAAAGAATATAGATGGATAGATAAAAAGATAGATAGATAGATAGTAGATAGATAGATGATAGATAGATAGATAGTGATAGATATAGATAAGTATATAAATATAGCTCCTTTTCCTTTTTCTTTCATCTCTCTGGAGTATAGGCCTAATAGTGGTATCACTGAGTCAAAGGATTTACATATAGTTCCAAATGACTTTCCAGACTGGCTGTAGCAATTCCAACCTCCTCCAACAATGCAAAAGTCTCTCTCTTTTACCATCATTCCTGCAATGTTTGTCATTGTCATTGTTTCTCATCTTTGCCAATATGATAGCTATTAGTAGAAATCGGTTACTTTAATTTGCAATTCTTTAATAGAGCACTTATTAATCATTAACTATGTACTGTGCTGAGCATTAGAAATACAAATACATTCTCTACCCTCAAGAAGCTTACATTCTAATGAAAAAAGACAACACATAAAAGGGCTGAAAAGTGGAGGATAAGGGCGAGTGAAGATGTCATCCAGGGAATTATGGGATAAGCAGGGTATGAAGTGAAGATGGCTTCTAAGGAGGAATTCATCAAACAGAGAAGGAGATAGCTATAGGGGGGAGGTATTAATAATAAATTATTTGGAACATTTCAAAATGATTGTTAATAATTTACATTTCTTTCTTTGTAAATTTCTATTCATATCTTTTGACCACCAGAATTGCTCTGGGGAGAGGTGGGAGAATGGACAGAGTCAATATGGAGGAAAAAGGGACTAACCTGAATTTTCCCAAATTCCCCTACAAACAACATTAACACCTCAAAATGAATTCTGGAGCAGCAGAACCCACCTATATAGAATCATGGATAATTATTGTATTGATCATAGCTCTTTTAGCTTTCAAAGCTGTTTGTTTTTACAATTCCATAGTTAATCTATAAATCATTTCTCTGGTTCAGCTAATTTCATTCTTCATCAGTTTATACAAGTCTTCAAAATTTATCTTTTTTATAAAAAAGTTAATCTCATATTATAAATTTTTCTCTGATTCTGCTAACTTCACTCCGTATCAGTTTCTATAATTCTTTCCATGCCCTTCCCATCACCTATTTCCTCATTTCTTATAGTACAGTAGTACTTTATCATATATATATATATATACATATATATAATATATATATACACACATACACACACACACCTAAATAGACAAAATCATTCTTCTTGAAACAATAAACAAAGGAATGGAAATCATAATAACCTATCAGATATATAAATAGAATTCAACCAAAGAAGTAAATTCATCTTCTATTCCAGATGTGAATTAAATGGTTATTGGTAATGTGTACACACACACACACACACACACATGTATGTATGTATATATGACGATTGGAGTTAAATGACTTCCCCAGGGTTACACAGCTAGTAAGTATCTGAGGTCAAATTTGAATTCAAGTCTATCTTGACTCTGTGATAGATGCTCCATCAAATGCACCACCTAGCTGCCTCTACTGAGAGACATCTACAAGAGTGGATGAGAGTGAGAGAGAGAGACAGACAAACAGAGACACAGAGACAGAGACAGAGAAAAAGAGAGAGAGAAACAAGAGAAACAGCAACAGAGAGAAAAATAGAGAAAGACAGAGAGAGAGAGAGAGAGAAATCTATTAGTGGAGCAGATTAAACTTTCAAAAACAAACACAGCTACATAATATTTCATAAATCCAAAGACCCCAACTATTGATTTTGTTGTTCAGTCATTTTCAGTCATATCTGATTTTACATGACCCCATCTGGGATCTTTATGTCAGAAATACTAGGTTTCCTTCACCTGCTTACTTTACAGAGGAGAAAACTGAGGCAAACAGAGTGAAGTGAATTCCCCAGGGTCACACATTAGTAAACATCTGAGGCTAAACTTGAATCCTGACTCTAAGCCCAGCACACTATCCAGTGAGTCATCTAGGTGCCCAATTACTGGAGTAAAGGCTCATTATTTGACAAAAACTACTAGGAAAACTGAAAATTAGTCTGGCAGAAATTAGACTTAGACTAACACTTCAATCCCTATACCAAAATAAACTCTAAAAGGATATATAACTTAGATATAAAAGACCATGACACATGTAAAGCTAGGAAAAAATTACTTTTCATATCTATAGACAAGGAAAGTTTTCATGACCTGAATGAAAAATGAAAAAAGGAAATAGAGAAAGAGAAATTAGACTGGCAGGAGGAGGACCATGATAGAACAATGCCAATGAAACCAACAGAAAATAAAGTATCAAGAGCATAATTAATAATGCTAATAGCTGTAGGAGGTAAAGAAGTATAAGGATTGAGAAAAAGCCTCATTGAATGATGAGGTAAGAAACCAGACTGCAAAGAGTTAAAAAGAGAGTTAGAGGAAAAGAATGTAGACATCATTTGTAGACAGTCTTCTCAAGGATCTTAGTCCCCAAAAAGGGAAAAAAAAAAAAAAGATATAGACAACCGTGGACAGGAATAGGCAGAAATGAGAACTTTTTGAGGATAGAAGAGACATAGTCATGTTTGTAGGTAGCAGGGAAAGGTAAATAAGAAGTAAGTGAAGATTAAGAGTAATGTTAGAGGGAGAAATCTTCTGAAGATGATAAAATGGAATAGGGTTACTTGTACATTCAGAGGGCTTTGCATTAGCAAGAAGGGTTACTTCTTCATGTGAAATGGGTGAAATGGGAAATAGTGGAAGAAAATATCTCAGTGTCGAGGTAAGGAACAGAGAAGAAAGGATAGCTGTTTATGAATGGTTTTAATTCTTCAGTGAAATATGAAGCAAAATTCTCTGCTGAGCAGTATGGGAAAAGGGGAGTTGTAGCAGGTTTAAAGAAGGCTGAAAATATTTGGAAACGCTGCTGTCATGAGCAGAATAGTAAATCAATTAGGAGATGCAAAAGAACTGCCTTGTTGCAGTGAGAGTCCAATTAAAGTTATGTAATGTAAACTGGTAGTGAACTCAATCAACTCATTTTTGTGATTGACTCCAATTTCATTCAGTTTCATATCTAATCAGCTCGATTTTGTGATTTGCTCCAGCTTCATTCAGTCTTATATCCAAGATATAAGAAACTAATTTAAACTGATAACACTAAGAGCCATTCTCCAATAAAAAAATGATCAATGGACATGAACAGATCATTTTCAAAGTAAGGAATAATCAACCATATAAAATGTTCTAAATTATGAACTCAGAATGCAAATTAAAACAACTTTGAGGCTCCACATCACACTGCAAAGATGACAAAACAGGAAAATGGCAAATAATAAAGGGGCTATGGAAAGCAAGAGTTATCAGTCCAATCATTATGATATAGTTGAACTATGATACAGTTCCAAATTGCTTTGCCCAAAAATTTATTAAATTGTTCCTTTCTAATATTATCATTCAAGTATGATCTTTATGTATGTGTAGATTGTTTTTAGGTAGCTCTTAGTATGGCTCAATCCCCAATTTTACTCTCTGAGCTGTCGTACTTATTCTATACTCATGCTAAAAGTTCTAGGTTTCCACTGTTACCAGTGGAACAACCACCACATTACTATAACTCAAAAATGTAAGAATAATTATTATCTCAGAGGTACTCAAAATAAGGCAAATTCAGTACTCATCAAAACATTATGATCCACCCAAAGACATAAGTTACACTCTTCCACCAATACACAATGTTTCATGAAGGAAACTGGACAGATGCATATGAGTGGGGCATATGAATGAGGAAAACCAATGTCGGGGCAACTGCAACTCACAACTTTGGACAGTAGGGTTTGATGTTCTTGATGCCATTAAGAACAACCTATATCATACCAGGTCTCTTTTCTGCTAACTTCTCCACTTCTTGTACCCACCATCTTCTTCTTGATAAATCCATTCTTCTGCTTTCAAGCTAAAGAAGTAATGACAAATTGTTTTAATGCACAATCATCTTTTACCAAAAAAAGTTAAGAAATTGTTATGTTATTGTAATAACAAGCAATTTTCTTAAGGCAGAGTACCATATAGCTCTCTGGTTCTGTTTTATCCAATCAGCCCCAAGCTTTTTATGGAGAAGCAGATGTGAATCCTATCTTTTCACTTGTGTTTGTCCCTCTCAAACCAGAAAAGGTTATAAAGAGGAACTAGAAATGTCTATCAAGAGTCACCTCTCTCAAGTCATCTGTCATTTAGAAGAGCAATAGCTCAAACTGCCCCAAAGTTCTGTTTCCTCCAAAGAGCTTTTCAGCAATTGCTCTATCTTTTTTCATTGGCTACTCTGAAAAACTGGTCCTCTTTTTCAATCTGTGGGTTCTCAACACATCCTTTAAAGCCTTCCCACCAGCTGCTTCTACTTTTAGCTTCTTTAAATCATACCTTTCATAGTTGGCTTTCTCCTGACTCCCATCCTCTCAGTGCCTCAGATCTACTGGTGATCAATGACATGTTTTTTCTACTTTTCCATCCTACATAAAACCAATGGTATTTATTTAATCTTCTGATAGTCCCCAAATAGTTATTTGTCTAAACACTTTATGAGTAAAAATTTTCCAAACTCTAAAAAGCCACATGCTGTAAAACAAGAGATCACAATGCCTTTCAACCTCAATCATTTTTCTTCTTCCAAACACATCTTCTCATTGCATTTCTCAAAGGAAAAGTTTTCTATTTAATCTTCCTAAAATATGTTTCTCATTCATATTTTATGTGAAAAATTGTGTTTCTTTACAAGTAGACTATTTGTTTTGATTGTCTTTTCCACAACCAAATTGCTCACACTCTAGACAGACAATACCTTAAACTCATAAATTTAATTTAATTTACTTAATGTAAATTTAATTTAACCCTAATGATACTGTAAGGGAGATTTGGTAGAGCCAGAAGGTAATGATGTAGGTATTTTCCACTTTTCCACTTTCCAAGGCTTTTAATTTTAGAAGGAATTTCCTTCCACCAAAATACAGAATTGAGACAGAGAAATCATGCAGCCAAGATAGAAGAGAAGGAAGAAGGGGAGGCTTCCTAGTTCCCCTAATTCTTCTGCAGAGCCATCAAAGAGTGAGGGCACTGCCCTCAGAAAGCAGGAAAAGCAAGCAAAGCTATCACCTCCAGGTGTGATGAAGTGGGCAAGAAAGTAGGGCAAGATGCAATTGAATAGACTAAGCTGGTCTACTAAAATTCAATCCATAGTAGCTATTCTTCCTTCACTTTCTTGGAGCACAGCACAAAAAAATTCCTACCAACCCTTTACTCATCTATCTGTTTCAGTGTTGGTTTCTTCTTTGATCAGTGGTAGGAAGGGATGAACTGAAAGAGATTCAATCTATTGCCTACAGTTATCACACACTTAGATTAGGCCATCTCCAAGATTCCTTCCATTCTAAATTCTTTAACTCCAGTGTTATCTTCACTATACTTTGTAGTTTTCCACAATTCAAAGAGTTGACTGGAGTTACCCTTCAGAAAAGTGACTTAGTTCCCTCAGTTTGTAAAATATTTGGACTATTTGGTACTCTAAATTCCCATCTCGGTTTAGACTCTATAATCTTCATTTCCTAGCTTCTTGATTTATATTAGGTGATAAAGGCAAAAGATTAAAAAAAAAAAAGATAAAAAAAAGTCTAAACGTCAATCTTGATTTATAAAGGAACCTGAAGACTGATTTTTTTAGACTAGGATTCCATGAAAGGAAAGGAATGGGGATCTAAAGTGTAGAGAGATTTGATTTCTATGAAAAAGAGGGTGGGGCAGTAAAGGGAGGAGGATATTTGAGACACCAGAACCTATGAAATCATAAGAGGTCCATAGTATTTTGTTTGACTAACCAATGACATGCCAGCTCTCCCTGACCAGCTCCCTCCTACCCATCCCTCATTTCTCAAGCCTCCTTGGCCACTCAGCAGCTGGCCTGGCCTCGAGCTTCATTAGAAGTCTAGAAGGTATACAGTGGAATATACTCAAAAATATTTAAAAAAACATTAAACCTCTATCTCACATGAGCTCCCATTTCTAATGTTCTGACTTCACTTCTTCAATCCCAACTCCCAACTCATAACTTTCAGAAATTTTCTCTTCTCCAGTAATTTTTTATTGATATCTTTTGTCACCTTAGATTCTTCCTATATCCTATATCCCTTCTCTTCCCATTCCTTATAACAAAGAATTTTACTTAATGAGGAAATGAAAAAAATTCTGCAAAATCAGATAGTTTAAAAACCTGATGCAATGTTCTGTACCAATATACCCTGACCTCTGCAAAAGACTAGAAGGAGAGATCTTCATATATGTCTTTGAGACCAGATTGCAACAATTCTCTTCTTCTTCTTCTTCTTTCTTCTTCTCCTCTTCCTCCTCCTCCTCTTCCTCCTCCTTCTTCCTCTTCTTCTTCCTCTTCCTCCTCTTTCTCCTCCTCCTCTTCCTCCTCCTTCTCCTCCTTCTCCTTCTCTTCCTTTTTCTTCTTTTTTCTTCTTCTTCCTGAGGCAATTGGGGTTTCAACTTGCCCAGGATCACACACCCAGGAAGTCTTAAGAGTCTGAGGCTAGATTTAAACTTAGGTCCTCTTGACTTCAGGGCTGGTGAACAATTCACTTTTACTGGTCATGTGGTTTATTAACATACTCAGATAACATAAGAACACTCAAATAAACAATCAAAACAATGCTTCAAATAACAGGTTACAATGTTGAAGCTTGGGTTGATTTTGCTTTCCTTCCTTTCCCACCCTTCCTCCCAGATGGTTTGAAGGGAACGAAAAGGAAAAGAATTAAGCAGACTTAAAAGTAGTGGGAGCTTCCATGCCATCTGAGGAAGCAGGAGGAGGACCGTTGGCCTAGAATTCTGCTTGTTCTCACCCAGTGGCAGCTGCTGGTTTCATCTCAATTTAGGCCAGACCACATGGCTGGGCTGGGCTGCTCTCTGCTTCCTGGGGCTGTTTTCAGTCAGTTCTGATGTGATGATGATGTGATATAGTAACTACTTGTTATTATTCACCACCCCCCTTCTGTTTGTCCTTTGATTTCCCACGCTCAAAGCCATGGCCAGCCTACTCCATTCCCTATACATTAGGAAGAGCTTTAATTCCTCAATGGAGTTCTCTCCTTCACCATCTATCTCAACCCATGGGGAAAGAAACAACAACAACATTCCTTTTAAATGTAGCTCTAAGGAATCTAGAACTCAAAAATTTTAAAAACAAATGTAGAGAAAAATTTGCTTTGAATGTAATAGGGGAAAATAAGAAAGAAAGAAAGAAAGAAAGAAAGAAAGAAAGAAAGAAAGAAAGAAAGAAAGAAAGAAAGAAAGAAAGAAAGAAAGAAAGAAAAAATAAGAAAGAAGAGAAAGAAAAGAAATGTAGCTCTAAGAAGAAAAGAACTCTGAGGAATATGTACATACACAAACTTCCAGTTTATTCCATCTTTATAATTTCTTGTGACCTAGTCCTCCTGGAAGAAACCAAGTTAGGCATTGATAAATTATCCATGCTCCTTATAAAATGTGGCTTAGAAGAGAAGGTAGTCCTCCACATAGGATCTGACAATGAAAGAAGATAAGAGATCTTTCAGATTTCCTTCCTCTTCTTGGACAGCATGCATCCCAAATGTGCGTTAAATAGCACAATGGAAGATTCAACCACAGATCTGTTAACTCCAAAATCAATTCTTTCTTCACTATCCATTGGCCTCTCAGGGAAAGATTCGGAGCAGGATTGCTCAAATACATCAAAATAACTTTTTTTGTAAAAAGGACCTTTCAGAAAGCCAGGCAGAAGGTAAGGCAAGCGAGCAAGATAATAATATCATGAAGGTTTCCCATATACTCTTTCTCTTAGGCACAGAAGCAACTCTATGTGAAGTCAGCCTGGTCAGAAAGAAGCAACCCCAAGATCACTGGAAATCCATAAGTCAGTCTTTTCCTAGATGATTTATAACACAGGGGCGTTCCTTTGACTTAATAACAATTTGTTTGGCATTAACATTTGATTGGGACTTTGTTCTGCGGGTCTTAATGGAGCAGGATGGCTTTTAGAAAGATGACAGAATGTCACACACACACACACACACACACACACACACACACACACATAAACACAAAGGTATTTCCAGGCCCAACCCTTTATCCATTGTACCACACCAGCTGTCCATTGATTCTGTTTTTCCATTGCTCCTAGAAAGAGGAAGTAGCCTTGTTATCTTTCAGAAATGGGAAAAATCCCCAAGTCTCTGGAAGTTTTCTTTGTTTGTGCTTCAAATTTCTGTGCTATTAAGTGAAAGGACAGCAATTAAGAATGCCCTGGAAGGGAAAGATTGCTGAATGGGAGCTCATCATCAAAGCAGAATTATTGATTGTTATTAGCAATTTCCCAGTATAGAAAAAATAAATTCACAGGAATTTCTCTAGGCATGTGCAGAAAAAAGGAAGGAAACAAGGAAAGAAGGAAGAAAGAAAGAAAGAAAAAAGAAGGAAGAGAGGGAGGGAGGAAGAGAGGAAGGAAGGAAAGGAAGGAAAGGAAGAAGGAAGGAAGGAAGGAAGGAAGGAAGGAAGGAAGGAAGGAAGGAAGGAAGGAAGGAAGGAAGGAAGGAAAGAAGGAAGGAAGGAAAGAAGAGAGGGAGGGAGGGAGGGAGGAAAGATGGCTGGAAACTCAGAGTTGATTCAAAAATCAACTACCTTCCTATATTATCATCACAAAACCCAAATACTAATATTAATGGAGAAATCCTCTTCCAAATAACTACAAAATACATTATTAAATATCTGGGGATGGACTTAACAAAGCATACAAAAGATTTGAATTGCAAAATACTCCTTAAAGAAATAAACATCAACTTTAATAGCTGGAGGTATATATTCAGTGCTCATGGCTAGGACATGTCAATTTAATAAAAATAATAATACTACCAAATTAATTTGCACATTCAAATCTAAACAATAAAATTACTAAGGACACAATTTATTGAACTTGATAAAATTATACAATTCTTTTTTTTTTTTAAATCTAGAATGTCAAGAGAAATGATGAAGAAAAGTAGAGATGAACGTGGAATAGCACTTCCAAATCTTAAACTATTTATACTCATTAAACCATTGATACTAGTTAAAACCATTTATATTGATCAAAAAATAGATCAGTACAACAGACTATAAATACATTAGAAGAGAAGCAGATTACATATCTATGATAATTATTCACAGGAAATGTATTCCTAACAAGCAAGAAGAAATTACCAAAGATAAAATAGATCATTTTAATTACTTGAAATTGAAAATCTTCTGCATAGACAAAATCAGTATCTAAGGAAAGTAACCAAATGGGGAAATAGTCATATTAAATTTCTCTGACAAGAGTTTTGTATCCAAGATATATAAGCAATAAGTAAGTAAGATCGAAATGGCAGAGTAAAAGCAGGGACTCACCCAACCTCTCCCAAATTCCACTCCAAACAACTTTAAAATAATACCTCAAAATTAATTCTGGAGCAATAAGACCCAGAAAAAACCTGAGTGAAACAATATTCTAGGCCAAGATAACTTAGAAAGTTGTCAGGAAAAATATGTCTCATTGGCATAAGAGGGGAGTGCAATACAGTGCACGTTACGCCTGCCAAGCAAACAGCAATGCCCCTTAATCTGTCCTTGAAACCCAAGGCTCTCCCCCATCCCATTCCATGAAAGGCAGCCAGCAGCAGCCACACTTAGTAAAAGCCAGCAGGAGTGACTCTGGAGCTCCCAACTCACAAATACTAAAAGTATTTTGGATAACTGGTAATAAGGAAATTACAGGGGACCCTTAGTTAACAGTAGGTATAGAACTCTGTGGCATTGCCCATGTGAGGATTCCAGGCACAATCCCAAGACAAGGTGGAGAACTAGCACACTAGATCCCCAGAACTAACTCAGAAAACAACAGAACTAAAAATCTGAAGCTTCAGATACTGTCTTTTTAATCCAGAGAGCAGAGCCTAACTTTAACATGAAGTTATAAGTCAAGAAATAGTCTGGAAAAATGAGCAAGCAACAACAACAACAAAAAAGAACCTGACTATAGAAAGTTAGTATAGTGACAGGAAAGAACAAAACACAATCTCAAAAGAGAATAATGTGTCAAAATGGTTACATGCAAAACCTCAAAAAAAAAAAGTGAATTGGTTTCAGACCCCCAAAAGATTTATTGGACGAGCTCAAAAAGGGTGTGGAAAATTTTTAAAAAGCAGTAGAGAGGGGAAATTAGGAAAAGAAATGAGAGAAATGCAAGAAAACTATGAAAAAAAATCAACAATTTGGTAAAGAAAGGACAAAAATTTGAAAAAAATTTACAAAAATTCACCAAAGAAAAATAATTTCTTATAAAGTTGAATTGGACAAATGGAAAAGCAAATACAAAAGCTAAATGAAGAAAATAATTTCTTAAAAATTAGAATTGAGTGTTTGAATGCTAATAATGTTATGAGGCATCAAGAAAAAATAAAACAAAATCAAAAGAATTTAAAAATAGAAGAAAATGCAAACTCTAATCATAAAAAAAAAAAAAAAAAAAAACTGACCTGGAAAACAAATTGAAGAGAGATAATTTAAGAATTATCAGATTACCTGAAAGTCATGACAAAAAATAAATCATTTGTATGGATCAAATGAGCTATTTTTAAATTGAATTTCTAGTAATGAAAAGAAGTATTTCATTATTAAATATGAATGAATCATGTAAAATGAATGAAATCAATAAAACACTGGAACCATAATTGTTCTAATTATTTCACTTTATCTTTCAAATATTATTTTTCTCTTTAGCAGCAGGTATTTGAATAAAATCTTAAGGCATATGTACATCCAGATTTCAAAGGGAAATATCCTAGTAAATATTATTGGTAGTTCTTTGCTTTAACTGAGAAAATCTATAAGATTTCATGTTTTTTGTTAATGACATCTGAAAACAATACTTTTTTTTGCAATCTTTAATAGTATTTTATTTTTCTAAATACATATAAGGATATTTTTCAACATTCATTTTTGTAAAACTTTATAAAAACAATATTTTTCTTATAACACATACAATCTTGGCAATTTCTCTGTATATGTACTATATAGACTACCTTGATAAAGTTGGTAAATATAGTAAGCTACAGACAAAATTCAATATAAGTTGATTTGATCAGGGAAAACATCTTTAAAGCATTATTAGATACAAATGTGATTTTTATGAATAGTCACATAATATCCAACCATTTTTCTCAAATAGAAAAAAAATTTCATTATAGAAATGTTCTTATATAAGGATACAATTTCCCAAAAAAATCATATGGAAAAGAACTTGAGCAATCATTTACCAAGTTTTCTTTCTGCTGTATGCAATAGAAATATCTAGTGTAGATCAATAGGTGACATAAAAGAATGATGTTTACAGAATGCCATTGTCATAGCAGAAATATAAAATTGATCATTATGCAGATATCAATCTATTCTGTACATCTTGTTACTGATAGAGAACCACCTTGGTTTATTAGCACATATAATTGAGAACAGCAACCAGGAGTCTTTCAGTCAAGGAACACAACTGAAAAGGCCAATAATCTGTCTTCTTGTTTTCTGTAATCAAGTTTTTTATCTATATAAATCTGACAGTAACTAAATTCTAGCATTTTTCAAGTATTAGATGAACAAGATGTTGAAAGCCATTCTATACTACTATGTGGCATGTTGCTACATAGGATACTTTTGTTCACCAATTCTGGTACACTTCCAAAATATACCTAATAATCTAGTCTTATTTTTGTCCAAGAGGCTAGAAGCCAAAGATCAGAAATGTGCACAGGTACTTAAAAGAAGTAAGACTACTGTGAATAGGTTTTTAAAGTTGAAAAACGCAGATATAGTGAGGTCTCCAATACCCCCCACCACATCACTCTTTCAGGGCAATAGGAGAACGAGGTTCATCCAAATTCTTAAAGGAGACATTGAATGAGTTATATAGGAGAAAATAGATAGTAAAACTATACTACTAGTGAGGGACCTCAGCTTTCCCCTGTCAGAACTAGATAAGTGCGGAAAAAATAAAGTAAGCAAGAAAGAAATTAAGGATATGAATAAAATTTTAGAAAATTGGATATGCTAAACCTCTGAATGGGAATAAAAAGGAATGTATTTTTGTCTCAGAAACATATAGCACTTACACACAAATTAGTTGTGTATTATAGCATAAAAACCTCATAATTAAATCCAAAAATGCATCCTTTTCACATCATAAAGCAATAAAAATCACATTCAATAAAGGGTCATGAAATCAAGCTCAAAATTAATTGAAAACTAAACACTCTAATTCTAAAGAGTGAATGGGTCAAAGAACAAATTACAGAAACAATAATTTCATTAAAGAGGAGGACAATGAGACAACATGTCAAAATCTATAATATGCAGCCAAAGCAGTACTTTGGGGAAAATTTATCTCTAAACATTTATATCATTAAAATGAAGAAAAAGCAGATCAAGTAATTGAGAATGCAGTTTGGGGGGGAAAAAACCCTTAAAATCCCCAATTAAAAGCCAAATTTGAAATCCTAAAAAAAAAAAAAAAAAAAAGAATAAAAGGACAGATTAATAAGATTTAAAGTAAGAGAATAGTTAAACTAATAGATAAAAGCAGGAGCTGATTTTATAAAAAATAAAATAGATAAGTCTTTGCTTAATTAGAGAAAAAGAAAAAGCAATTATTATGTCAAAAATGAAAAGGATGAATCCAGAACCAATGAAGAGAAAACTAAAACAATTATTGGGAGTTATTTTGCATAATTATATGCTAAGAAATATTGCAATCTAAGTGAAATGGCTGAACATTTAGAAAAATATGAATTGCCCAGATTAACATAAGAGGAAATAGAATACTTAAACCTTATTTTAGAAAAAGAAATTGAGCAAACCACCAATAAGCTCCCTAAGAAAAAAATCCCCAAGACCTCATGGAATCATGAGGTGAATTTTATCAAACATTATAAGAACAATGAGTTCCAAACTATTTGGAAAAATAGGCAAGGAGGGAATCCTACTAAATTCTTTTTATGACACAAATATGGTGCTGATACCAAACCAGGAACAGCAAAAACAGAGAAAGAAAACTATGTCAATATCCCAAAAATTTAAATAAAGTACTAGCAAGAAGATTATAGAAATATATCACAAAGATAATACACTATTAACAGATGGAGTTTACATAAGGAATGTAGGACTGATTCAATGTTATGAAAAGTATCAGCATAATTGACAAAACCAACAAAAATATATAATTATCTCAATAGATTCAGAAAAAGCATTTGACAAAATACAAGACTCATACCTATTAACACCTCTAAAAGGCATGGAAATAAATGGAGATTTCCTTAAAATGATAAATAGTATTTGTCTAAAACCAACAGTAAGTATTATCTATAATGGAGATAAATTAGAACCTTTCCCAGTTAGATCAGGAGTGAAGCAAGAATGTCCATTATCACCACTATTATTCAATATCATACTAGAAATACTAAATATAGCAATAAGAGAAGAAAAATAAATTGAAGGAATTAGAATGAGCAATGAGGAAACAAAACTCACTTTTTGCCAATATGATAGTATGCTTGAAGAATTTCAGAAAATCAACTGAAAAACTATTTGAAATAATTAACAACTTCAGAAGTCACAGGTTATAAAATAAACCCACATAAATCATCAGCATTTCTATATATTCCAATAAAGTCCAACAGCAAGAGATAGAAAGAATAATTCCAATTAAAGCAAATGTAGCCAATATTCAATACTTGGAAGTCTCTCTTTTGAGACAAACCTGGGAATTATATAAACACAATTACAAAACATTTTTCACACAAATAAAGTCAGATCTAAATAATTAGAAAAATATTAATAGTTCATGGGTAGACTGAGCAAATATAATAAAATGATATTTCTACCTAAACTAATATACTTATTTTAGTATTATAACAAGCAAACTACCAAAAATTTTATAGAACTAGAAAAAATAATAACAATCCATCTGGAAGAACAAAAAATCAAGAATATCAAAGGAATTAAAGAAAAAAAAATTAAAGGAAGGTGATCTAATCACATCAGATCACAAATTATTACAAAGCTGTAATCATCAAAATAAGGTGATACTGGCTAAGAAATAGGGTGGTGAATCATTGTAATAGATAGGTACACAAAACAACCATAGTAATCTTGTATTTGAGAAACACAAAAATCCAAACTCTGGGGACAAAAACTCACTAATGACAAACTTCCAGAAAAACTAGAAAGCAATTTGGCCGAAATAAGGTATAGTCCAACACCTCACACTATATACTAAGATAGGGTCAAAATAGGTATGATTCAGACATCAGAGGTGTTAACATAAGAAAATTAGGAGAATAAGGAATAGTTCACCTGCCAAATCTGTAGTTAAGGGAAGAATTATTAACAAATAAGTGATAGAGATACCAAATGCTGATGGAGAGCATTATAGAATATAAAATGAATAATTTTGATTACATTAAATTTAAAAGCTTTTGCACAAACAAAACCAATACAGCCAAGATTAGAAGGAAAGCAGAAAATTGGGAGGAGGGGAAGAATTTTATAGCAAGTTTCTCTGTTAAAGACCTCATCTCTCAAATATATTAATGATGACTATTGATAAATGATAAAAGAATATGAACAGGCAGTTTTCAGATGAAGAAATCGAAGTTATCTATAATCACATAAAAATGCTCTAAATCACTATTTATCATAAAAATACAAATTAAAATAACTCTAAGGTACCACCTCACATTTATCAGGTTAGCTAATATGACAGAAAAAGGAAATTGATAAATGCTGGAGGGAATGTGGGAAAATTGGAACACTAATGCACTAAATCTCTGTTGCTGGACTAGTAAACTGATTCAACTATTCTGAAAAACAATTTAGAACTATGCCCAAAGGACTATACAACAAATGCATACCCTTTGACCCAGCAATACTACTACTAGGTCTATATCCCAAAGAGATTAAAAAAAAAAAAAGAATTTCTATATACAAAAATATTTATAATAGCTCTTTTTGTGACAACAAATAATTTGAAATTGAAGGGATGCCCACCAATTTGGGAATGGCTGAACAAGTTGTGGTATATGATTGTGATGGAATACTATTATGCTGTAAGAACTGATGAACTGGATGCTTTCAGAAAAACCTGGAAAGACTTACATGCACCAATACAAAGTGAAGTAAGCAGAACCAATAACAGTGTTATATTGTACAATGATCACTTTTGAATGACTTAACTATTCTCAGAAATACAAAGATCCAAGTCAATTCTGAAGGACCCATAATGAAAAGTGCAATCCAGCTTCAGAGAAAGAACGAATGGAACTTGAATGCAGATTGAAGCATATTGTTGTTGGACTTTTTACACAGTTTGCTTAATCATTCCCCACAATTCCAACACAATCACAAAAATTATTGCTGTAAATATTTTGGAGAATTCTTCTTATCAATGACTTCCTTTGGGTGTAATCCCAGAATCTTTGATTCAAAGACTATGGATATTTTAGTAACTTTATTTGTATAATTCCAAATTGCTTTTCAAAATGGTTGGTACTTTATATTTCTATTATGTTTAACATATATTAGACTACTTTCCGTCTAGGGAAGGGAATAAAGGAAGGAGGGGGAAAATTGGAACACAGGGTTTTGCAAAGGTTAATGTTTAAAAATTATCCATACATATGTTTTGAAAAGTAAAAAGCTTTAATTTTAAAAATAGTAAAAAATAATGTTTGATACCATTTCATAGCTTTATCAACAATATGTGTACTTATCATTCCACAATCCTTTCAATACTATTGATATATTTTAGTTATTTATATTTTAGTATTTTTGGGGATGTGTGAGGTAAAACCTCAGGTTGTTTTGATGTGCATTTCTCTTAGTATTAATGATTTAGATAATCTTTTTATGTGGTTATGAAAACTTTGCAGTTCTTTTGAAAACTGTTCATATCTTTTGACCATTTATTTACTGGGAAATGGCTACTAATCTTATATAGCTTTTTTAGAAGTTTTAATACTTTATTTTTTCTAATAATATGTAAAAACAATTTTTAACCTTAGTTACCTATTTGATTTGAATTAATTTTTGGTCATTGCAGTCAGAAATCTTTTACTGTTGCCAAATTTTTCATGACTTTCACATTCAGTTACACAAACCCACATGGGGTTGTAACCTACCGTTTAAGAAGCTTTGTTCTAATCCATTCTGCTATTCTTTTCCATTGTATAGGTGAGTTCATCCATTCATATTCACAGTAGTAATGGCTAATTGTGTAATTCCTTATTGCCTTTTTTTACTGTCTTTTTCAACCACTACCATTGACCTTTATCAGAAATTATTTTATGATTGGAACAATTTGTTCCAAAAGCTATGAAAGATCACCAGTTATCTTGATTTTTGTCTTGCCACCAGTCCAGTTGACTCTGGAAGAGAGAACAAGATGAATGACTTTGGACAACTCTGTCTCCTTTAAATCCAATTTACACATAAGCCAAGATATCACCCATATCCCAACATCATGATGTCATTGATCCTCTTTGAAAATGAAGGACAAACAAGTCACAAATTGCATTTCCTGTTCACTTTTTGTTTTTTTTCCTTCTCATGGTTTTTCCCTTTTGTTCTGATTTTTCTCTCCCAACATGATTCATGAAGAAATGTATATTTGAAAAGTTAATATACATATATAACCAGAAAAAAAAATTAATTAAAAAAAAACCAATAAAAAAAACAAGTTGAATCTCCTCTAGACCCATTCCCAGAACTTGCTCCCCACCCAGATGATCTGTGCTCTATAGAGACTAATTTCAGAGTGACCCTGGTAAACCCTGCTCCTTACCTTTAGTGAGTTGTTAATGTTCTCTCCTCTGAAGATTATAATTAGAGCTGAGGCCACCAACTTAAGGAGTCCCAAAACTCACTAGGATTGAATCCCAGTTCTCTCCAGTTTTGAGTCTCCCCTCTGAGACTGTGATTGGAGAGAACTAGGAAGGGTTCCTCCTTCCTCCAAGACCAGGATCAAGAGCAGAGATCGGAGATGCCCTGAGGAACCAGAATTAATCCAATACCACTGAAATCCTGATTATTATGTGGTAGTGAGTCTCAGATCTCCACTCAGGTATCAGAACTACCTCCATACCCTCAAGAGTAAATATAAAGAACAATCAGAAAAAATTTCATAAGAATGAAATGTTTGCATTCTAATAGTAGGGGAAGAGAGAGGGGAGCAGATATAAGCATCCCCTGAAAATCAAAATGTCATCAGGATTCATAAAAGGGATCAAATAATATGGAGACCCTGGGAATGATTTTTGTCCTGTTTTAATGATTTTAAAAGAAAAAAGGAAAGGAAGGGATACAAATGGGCAAAGATGTACTAAGAGAGGAAACTTATTTTCTCACATGATGGGTTGGGGAAGAAGGCAAACACAAGTCCATATAAATGAACCTCACTTTGAACTGATACAGAATGAAGATAGAATAACAAGGAGAACTATTTGTTCGGTTCTTTGTGATTCCATTTGGAGTTTTCTTGATCAAGATACTGAAGTGGTTTACCATTTTCTTTTCCAGCTCCAGCTCTAGCTGTGCGAAACAGGATTAAGTGGCTTGTCCAGGATCATACAACTAGTGTCTCAGGCTAAATTTGAAGCTAGATCTTTTTGACTTTTATCTGCTGCACCACCTAACTGCCCTTGAACTGTTTGCACAATTACAAAATTTTTGTGAAGACAAACTATTTTGGATTTAAGAATTCTGATCAATGCAATAATAAACCATGATTCCAGAAAACTGATGATTTAGAATTCTGCCCACTTCCTATAGGGATAAGAGATTAAGTATGCAGAGTGAGATGAACAAATGTGGACATGACTAATTTTGTTCTGCTTGACTAGGCATATTTGTTGCAAAGGTTTTGTTTTTGTTTTTCCTTTCCTCATAGGGAGGTGGAAATGTGAGGGAGAGGGGAATAGATGCTTGTTAATTTTTTAAAGAAAATTTTAATTAAAAGAGACAAAGAAAACATTTTCCCCATACCAGAAAAGTGGAATTGCTGGCTTCAGCAACTGGTAACGTTTAGTCAGTATTCACAGGTCAGCACTTAAGCCATATTAGGGATATCACTAGATTCATATTCAGAAAAATCAGATTTAAATCCTCACTCTGCTAGTTACTGCTGTTTTAATCTTGGACAAATAATTTACCCTGTAAGTTTGCTCATCTATAAAATAAAAGCTAAAGAACCTCTAAGGTAGGGACTCGCTCTGACATTTTATGTTCTATGTTCTAAGGTCTCTTGCAGCTCTGATGAGTGTCCTTAGGTTCTTTTACTCCCTAACATTCTAAATTCTAAAGTCCTGTCCAGCTCAGAATTCTGTGTTCTCAGGTTCCCTCTAATTCTGAATTCTGTATTCTAAGGTCCCTTCCAGCTCTGACATTCTGTGTTCTAAGGTTGCTCCCAATTCCCATATTCTGTCTTCTAAGATCCCCTCCAGCTCTCACATTCTGTGTTCTAAGGGCCCCTCTAACTTTCACATTCTATACTCTCACCCAGAGATCAACCAGGGGACTCAGTGGAAAATGCTGAGTTTGGAGTCTGGAAAATCTAAGTTCAGACACTTAATATCTATGTCTTAAGGTACATGGGCATGTCATTTAACTACTATTTCCCTCATCTTTCTCACCTGAAAGTGACAAATAATAATAGCACCTACATCCCAGAGGGTCGTGAGGATCAAATGAGATAGTCTGCTTTCACAGAAGTTTATGGTACTTCCTCTAAACCTCTTCCCACCCAAATTCTCTTTTTAACTTAGCAGGTGCCATACACTACATTTACCACATGGTGACGCCAAAGGCCAACATGAAATCTAATGTTTTGATGGGAAAAGTTATTAATGAGTGATGGTGACTTGGGAGTCAGTTGGGGTGATGTTTTTTGCTGCCTTCCCCACTCCACCCAAACTTCCGTCCTTTTGACAGGAAGGGCTCATCTCTACAAGGAACAAATCAGGGAGAAACACCATCCTGAGGGCATGGGATTTGTAGCCATTTGTCCACCTCCCGGTGGCCTGATTTGGGCAGATCCCTTCCTGTCCCTTCCCTGTCAGTTTCCTCCTTTGTAAAATGAAGCTGTTGGATTAAATGACTTAGTTTTAGGGATAATCTCTCTTGGAAACCTCATCAGCTCCCATTGGTTTAATTATCAACATATGCACATGACTCCCAGGTCTATAAATCAGACTTACTCTGTCTATATTGTCACCTATCTCTTGAGCATCTTGAACAGGATGTCACATAGACATCTCAAACTCAACAAGTCCAAAGTGGACTCCTTATCTTTCCTCCATCTACCCTCCTTCTTCCCCCCAACCAGCAAGTGCCTTTCATCTGATATCAGTGTCCCATTTATTAACAGTAATTGCTAGCATTTATATAACACTTAAAATGTACAAAGTACTCTACAAAGATGATCGCATTTTATTCTCACCCCAACCCTAGTAAAATGTAGAGCTATTTAGTGTCCGAACTTACTGGACTCCAGTCCCAGCATTTTCCATTGAGTCCCTGGCTGATCTCTGGGTGGAAGAAACCTTGAAAATACAGAATGTGAGAATTGGAGGGGCCCTTAAATTACCTTATATTTTCACCCTCAATAAATGCTTTTTAATTGATATATTTGCTAGGTCCTTTTTAACTCTAAATTCTATGATCCAATGAAGAGCCTTTCCCCTTCTCTGTTTCATGACCTCAAGTCTTTATTACCCAAAATGGGACAGGCTTCTAGGTCCTAAGGTCCTCTGTATTCCTCTAGAAAACTGCAAAAAGATAGATCTGGAAAGGTAAAGACATAAAAGGTCAGTCATAGAATGAAGAATTCTGCTTTCCCAGCCTCCCTGAAGGGTGTTTGGTCCACACAGCCATGATACCAGATGTATGGGGAAATAAACTCTTCCCATACCACATATGTATACTCTGAAATACCTGTGTACGCAATGACACACACACTGACATACTCAGAGGTAAGATACCTCCTTCCAGGAGGAGCTAGAGTAAGTGACTTAAGAAATAGAAAAATTCTTGTACCTGTCAGGATGACAGAAGCAACTAAATGGTGTAGTAGATAGGGCCCTAAATGGGAGTCAAGAAGCCCTAAATTCAAATCCAGACTCAAGTATTTATTACCTGTGTGACTCTTACAAGTAACTTAATCTCTGCCTCAATGACCTGAATTGTAAAGTAAGAAGAAATAGCACTTGCTTTCCAGGATTGTTGTAAGGATAAAACAAGATAATATTTATAAAGCATTTTACATAATATTTATATGTTTTATAATAATTAAATATTACAATATTTGTAAAGCATTCATTTGTGATTTATCTCATGGAGGCATTGTTCTCAAAACTTGTACATGTCTATAAATACAGGTAGTGTCCTTCTGCTACCCCTGAACTAGATATAGGGACACTCACAAACTCACTAATAAGCACTTATCATAAGGCTATGTAGTACAGTGGAGAAGATACTGGATTTGGCGTCAGAGCATCTGACATTGAGTCCTGGTTCTGTAGTTTACCTACCAGCCCAATCATGTAGGACAAGTCATTTATCCTCTTTAGGTCTCTGTTTTCTCACCTGTAAAATGGGGATGAGGGGTGGAGCTGGAGGCATTTTGTGCCTCAGGACTGACTAAAGTAACCTAATCTAGCAACTAAGTGCTCAGTAAATGCTGTTGAATTGAACTGAATTAAACTGACCCTTGGCTCCTTTTTCCTCTCTATATCTAGGATTCAAGACCACTGATCACATCATCATCAGGAGTGTCCCAATAACTGGTCACAAAAGTTGTCATATGGCCTTCAGTGGTGAGGGAGGGGGAAACTATCCTCACAATGGGGAAACAGCCCCAACAGGATTAATTGGGGGGTGAGGAAGTTAGGAGGCAGGAGCTCTGAGTCTTGACAAGCCTATACTTTGGCAATGGGGAGAAGAGCAGAGTCTGTCTCTGATAAGACTGTCATTAAGACCTGAGATCAAATCCTACTGTGCACTTAGTACCTGTGTAGGTTCAGGCAACAAATCTCTTAGCTTCTCTGGCATGTTCCTGGCTCTAGTAAACATTCATTTAATTCTCATTGACTTTTCTAGGCCTCAGTTTTCTCATCTATAATATGGGAAGATTGGATAAGATGAATTCCCTTCTAGCTCTACTTAGGATCCTACAGCAGCATACAAATTAACTGAGATAAAGGAAGAAAAGCAAATGTATTGATTTTGACATTAACACTTTCAACTTTTTGCATATTAAAAAAAAAAACTTTTAATACATAATGAGTCCTTTTGCTGCAATCAGTTATTTTACATTATTTGACATTGAATTTATTAGATGTTGACACAGTCTTTAATTTTTTAATCACAAAATCATACCACAATAGATATTAAGCATACCTTTAACAAATCATTTTTTAAAATTATTTAGTTTGTTTTTCCCCAAACACATATAAAAACAATTTTTAACATTTACTTTTAAAATTTGGAATTCCAAATTCTCTCTCCATTTTCCTCATTGAGAAAGCAAGCAATCATCAAATTATACATATATATATGTGTATATATATATATATACACATATTTAGGTTATACATGTAGAGTCATATAAAACATATTTCCATATTAATCATATTTAACAATCCATTTTTCCAAGTCTAGCCTTGATTATACTATACACGTTTTGTTTTGGGTTTTTTGGTTAATTTTTATTTTAATTTCAAAGATCAGACTTCTTTTCTCTATTTCCTTTCCTCTTTCCTCAAGAAAAACAAAATCTCTGTTACAAACACATGTAGTTGAATATGACCCAAGTCCCAAAGTCCATTGCTATGGTACATTTTCCTCACAGGTAGAGATCAATAATTGGATCCCACATGAGGGACCAAGCAGAGTCCATGAGAGCAAGAGAAAGGTGAGCTCTTTGGTCTTCTTCAAGATAGAGTCTGTTCAGTCTTGGGGGGCAGATTCAAGATGGTGGAGAAAAAGCTGGGATTCACCTGAGCTATTCAAGATTTCCCTCTAAACAACTTTGAATAATGCCTCAAAATAAATTCTGAAGTGAGAACCACAAAAGGATGGGACAAAACAATTTTGCAACCTAAGACAATGCAGGAAAGGTCTGTCTCACTGCAAAGGCCAGGTCCTAGCAAACCAGCAACAGGAAGCAGCAGCTTCCAGAGCTCTCAACCCACAGACAGTAAGTGGGTCAGACAGCTGGTCAGAAGATCATGAGGGTCCCTTTGCTGATACACTGCATGCAGAACTCTGTTGCATTGCCCACACTGAGAGCCAGGTTGCAGTTCTGGGTGACAGCTCCAAGATGAGGAGGAACACTACTAGCACAACAGAGATGGTGGGCTTTTATTTGATCCACTCAAATTTTTAGGGAGTTTGGTGCTTTGGCAAGGATTATATCTCTCATGACAAGCTGTTTCTTCTTTCTTTGTCATTCTTTCTTCTACAGCTTTCATTTCTCTTATAATTTTTTCTTTACATGCTCTTCTTTCATTTATTTAAAAACATTTTTTTTTAACTTTTCCTTCATCTGTTCTAGGAATTACAGTTGAATTTGTGCTCAGGCTGTGTTTTCTCTGGGGCAAAGTTTATAAATGTTTTTGAGTTCTCTTCTCCTTGATTTGTGTCCCAAGTGTTCCATAATCAATAACTCATTATGTTGGGGCTCCTTTTTTATTTACCCATGTTTCTAGCCTATTTGCTAACTTCAGACTTGATGTTAGGGCTGAGCTCTGTGTTACTTCTGAAGGGAAACTTTGGGCAGTTTCTGGGGGTAATAAGCCATTGCGTTTGTTATTCCAGGATTTCAGGGATGGGTTGAGTACCTGCAAGCTTTCATTGCTTCCAAACCAGTGTAATCCAAGACAAATGTAATTGCTGCCCCTCTGGTTTTATCCCTGCAAGTTCCTGCCCTGGGTTTGAGTCTGAGCAAGAACTGACTAGTGCTGGTCTCTACTCCTATCAGTCAACAGGAAAGTTCTATTGGCTCAGAGAATCAGAATCTCAAACTCCCCCATGATCTGGGATTTCTACCCTACTTATTTCTCTGCAGGCTGGGCTAAATATTGGAAATGAGATCCTGATTCAGACCATTATCTGATGATAATGATAATTTTAAAAAATTCTTCCTTTTTCCCTACTTTGCCCAGAGCTTCTCTACTAAAGAATATCACTGCTCTACTCACTCCAGTCAGAATCTGTGACTTAAGACTAGCTAGTGGACAACAAAAATGCCAGTTGGTCCTGGTGGGGTCTAGTGGTACCCCATCAGGATCTGAGACATCCTTCTTCCCTTTTCCTGGGAGGTGGAGGGCTCCACATAGTGACTGTTCCTAGCTACACCCATTCCTAATATCTTCGGACTTCTCTGTCAGTCTTTGCAAGACAGACTAGACAAAGCTCTCATTGTGACTTTTTCTGAATTTCCTTATCAGAATTCAGACTGGTTCATTTTCTAAATCTGTTAGAAGTCTATAGAGCGGAAGAGCTCACTGAATTGCTTTCTACCACTGCTATCTTGGCTCCTACGGCTATCCCATTGATTTTCAATGATGTTTAAATCAAGCAAATAACCAGAGCTAATGAAGCACATTTTTCTTCATCTCTCAGATTTTTTTAATCTCTGTGAATTATAGAATGATGAAAGGTCATGTTGCATTCTATCTCCACTTAGGAATATCTATAATTCCAGAAATACGTGTATTTTTTTAGAATGCATCACTACCTCAATGGAGATGGGACTTTGAGGTCCATTAGAAGTTTAAAAAAAATACTCCAAACTTGTTTTAGGGTACATGTTTTACAATCTGATGAAGAGACCCAGAACTTATAGGTTTACTTGAATTTCTTCTGACAACAGTTTTAACCCTATCCTTGAGAGACAAAACTTTCAGCAAAAATTACCTTTTTCCAATCTTCGTATTGTTTTACCCATGAAAACTATTTAGTTTTTTTCTTTCAAGAAATGCTTAGTATCTGGTTTTTGCCAGTCAGTCATTCATTTCTGGAGACATAAAGGCAAAAAACAATCTGGTCTTCTCAGTATTCTTCCAACTTCAAGAAACCTGTGCTCCATTACAAAGGAATCAGTAACTACTTCTCCAGCGGTCAGTTCCCTTTGAAGATCTTTGTTTATTTTTTTGATTGTTAATTAGGATATACCAAAGAAATAGTCTGTCAATTTTTGACTTTGTTTTTCATCTTCATTTTTAATCATACTTTCCTTTGTGCTTTGATTCATTCGTTGTGGACCTGAATGATCCTTGAAACTTTTAACTTCCCCACACCAAAGCAGCTGCAATACCTCTAACTGTCAGTAGCTGAAATATGTTCTTGAAGACTTAAAAAGTCTTCAAATTCTCCTTTTGCAACATCCATTCTCTAAAACCAAAGAAGTTAAAACACAACAAAATAAAGCAATGAACCACGTGTGGTACTAAATCCAGCACAGAGAACTACTAAAAAGAGGGAAATCATTTCAATCCAGCTTCATCTGATTAAGATCAGACATCTTGAGCCAGCCAGAATTGGATATATGGGATGAGTGAGAGTGAAGAGTTGAGGATGACATTATGACTGTAATAGAAGACTTTCAGCAGTGATGGGAAATTCAGAAAAGGAAAGATTTGAGAAGATAATGATTTCTGTTTGGGATATACTGAGTTGGAAATATCTATGGGACATCCAGTTTGAAATGTCCTAGAAGCAGCTGGAGATGCATGACTCAGGAGACAGATTAGCTCTGAGAATCACGTGTGTAGAGATGATACTTGAATCTGGGAGCTGATGAAATCATGAAGTGAGATAATTAGTAGAGAATAAAAAAGAGAAGTGGAGCCAGGAGGGAATCTATGATTAAGGAGCATGGCATTGATGTGGAGTCACCAAAGGGTACTGAGAAAAAGCATTTCTTTTCATAAAAATTGGAAGAGAAGAGGAGAGAAAAAAGTCACAAAAATCTAAATATTGCATACAATTCAAAGATCACAATTGAAAAAATTCACTAAACTTGGCAATTAAGAGATTATTGATAACTTTAGAGAAGACGATTTTAATTAAACATGAGATCAGAAGCCTGAAGTTCTAGAAGAGAATGAGAGGAAGGGAAAAAGAGACACTAAATATAGATGGCTTTCTCAAGGAGTTTGGCCATAAAGGGGAAGAGAGATATAAAATGTTAGGTATCAAAGATGATAGGATCTAGTATGGATATTTTTAAGGTGGAGGAAAACTTGGATATGTTTGTAGACAATAGGAAAAGAGCTAATAATAGGAAAGATTAAAAAGGAAAAAAAAGGTTAAGTTTGTTAGTAGAGGTAATTTGCTGAAAATCCTGGAGGATCCTGGAGATAAAGGCATGTGCAAGGGAGTTTTTCCTTGGAACACTTGTGGGTGATAGCCAAGCCAAAGATGTGACCATTTCTGTGAGACTGAAGTAAAGTGTAGGAATAAGCCATGAAAAATGAATTTATTGAGTATCTTGGACATATGGATAATTGAAGGAGTACCGATATGCACATTTGAGTCTCCTATTATTTTTAATGGCAGAACTTGGGTAAAAGAATAAGTTAGTTAAATAAACACTGAATCCATTGAGGAAGGAAGAAAAATCACTAGATGACTAGATTGGAATCACTAGATATCAACCAGCTTTGGATTGGATGACAAATTCGGGTAGCATGCATCTCAAAGAAAGAGAGGTTCTTTAGTGAAGATGGTAGAGAAAGGGTCTAGAAATGACAATGGGGAACAAGGAATATTCAGGCTTCTCTACTAGGCTCAGTGAGTCAGGGGATATAAGAAAAAAAAATAACTAACACTAAAAATGGTGTGAAAGGAAGAAATGTATTCAGGGGGGAGATATGTCTCAATGAGGACTAAAAGACAAAAGAAATGAGAAAGAAAGAGGTTTAAGTTGAAAGGAAGCTTGTTAAATTATGAAGTGATCATTCCAGAAGACAAGATACAATTGGTAGGCAGATCAAGAGTGGTATATTGTAGAGGAAGGAGAAAGTTTAGTTGGATACCTCTAAGTCAATTAAAAAGAGAGAATGCATCTAGCTCAATTTTTTCCTTTAAGTCGCCAAGTGAGATTTTATCATTTCAAATCTTTCAGGGAGCTGACCCTTCTTCATCTTCAACACCATGGCTTATTCATGTAGCAGCTAATACAGGACTGAGTCCCTAGTTGTCATTTTGGATCTTGTGTTGGGGGGTTTTCTGATCTCAGATGAATGTGTACCTACCCTGAGATGAAGGTGTCCAGACTTTAAGTTCATCTTATAAGTTTAAATTCCAGGTCTTTTTAGTCAGAACTGAATGTTGGTTAGGGAAGGAATCCCAAGGGACTATACCAGACTCTTAGAAATGATGACCACTACAAGAGATTAGCCCAAACCTGGCCCACTTTAGGAGAATATACATGTAGGAAGTTGTATGGATAATACAGTCAAAGTGAAATGCAAATTCTCTAATCAGAAGTCTTGTGAACCTCTTTATGTACTGAAAGGGTTTAAATATTAACCTCCTGAGGAAACCTAAGAGTAGTTACAAGTTAAGCTACTGAATTCTCTTTACTTTGTCAATGTCCTCTATGAGATTTTATGTCTATTAACGTTTCTTTTGTGTGTAAGAATAAATTCCCGTCCCATACCTGATTTATATTATTAAAAACAAAAACAAAAACAAAAACCTTTTTTTTACTCCTATTTTTGGGCAGGCCCCAAATGTGAGTCAATCCCTAATATTAAGTAATGTGTCCCCAGGGCTCAGAAGTAAAGGTTTAATGAGCTAAAGAGTATGAGAAAAATCAGCCTTCCCTCAGAGGCCAGAATCTTCTAGAACTGATGTGGAAGGCTCCAAATACAGGGGCCTTTCATTGTTAAAAGAATGGACAAAGTACCCCAGCCCCGGGCCCAGTTCTGATAATTATAGTAATTATCTTTGCTTTGGGAAAGGGCTGGATCTACAGGTTACCAGTAACTCACTTTTGGAGGAAAAGAACCAATAGATATTTTGCTAGAAAGGGTAAGTCTAGGTCTGCAGAATACCAAAAATTTATTTTAGGAGCAAGAGAAAGAACTACCTCTACAAAGTACCAATAATTCATCTTCTGAAGAAAGGGGGTGGGTTTACCACAGCACTTCTCTTATGAAGGAGTCTTTAGGTCTACAAGATAACGCCCATGGGTTTAAAAAGCTCCAATAATTCTCTCTGGTCAGGAATGACTGGACTGGAACGACATAGTACCAGTAATTGGCTTGGGATCCAAGAATAGAAGTCCATCTCTTCTCAGGGTCACAGCCCCCATATGCCTCCACCCTTTTCACATTGTCGGGGTGGAGGGGTCCAGGAAGGAAGGACAGACTGGACAACGGGTTCACCACACCCAAGCTGCAATGATTGATGACTCCAAGGCAACTCCACCCCTACTCTTGTCCCAGGCCAACTCCCATCTCCTGATCGTCAACCCCACCTCCCACCGGTTCCCAAAGCGCCACCTTAGTCAAATTTAGGTATCAGAACCAGTGGGTCCACAAATTGTGAGGATCCCTCTTCCAACAGATCAGGAAGTAAGATTAGATGAGAGCTTTCTCTCATGGATATTTCATTCTAATATAAAAATGACAATTCCATCTAAATTGGTCTACTTTTTCAGCATCATATTAATCAGACTGCCCAAAAAATTATTTTATAGAGCTAGAAAAAAATAATAACAAAATTCATCTGGAAGAACAAAAGGTCAAGAATATCAAGGAAATTAATAGGAAAAAATACAAAGAAGGTGGCCTAGCAATACCAGACCTAAAACTATATTATAAAGCAGCAGTCATCAAAACTATTTGGTACTGGCTAAGAAATAGAATGGTACATCAGTGGAATAGGTCAGATAGACGTGATACAATAATCAATGACTAAAATAATCTAGTATTTGATAAATCCCCAAACTCCAGCTTCTGGGAAGAACTCACTATTTCACAAAAAATTGCTGAGAAAACTAGAAAATAATAGGTCAGAAAGAAGAGAACCTTCAGGAGCCCTATCCCTGCCCCAGTGAGCAGATCCTGGGGAGAGGAAGGTTGTAAAGAGGGGTAGGCAAGGTGCCAAGACCTAAGGCCCTGGGTAAACACCACTGAGCTCAAAGGCCCAGAAATGCACATTCCAGGGATGACTGGGAACCTGCCCTCCCTCTGTTCCTGACCAAAGCTGGTGGTCATAAGATTTAGACCAAGAAGTGACTCGAGAGATTATCTAACCTGACCCTTTTATTTTTCAGATAAGGAAAGTAAGGTTCAAATAACACGTCTGACACCAAACTCAGGACTCTGCTAAATCTTGGAGCATAACTTTACCCCCAGGATCCGGCCTCCCTTCAAAGAAGATGGCAATGTAAGCAGGTCTTGATCCCCAAGCTGTCCCCCCCGACCCTAAGGAGTATCCTCCTTCCACTTCTCCACCAAACTCCAGATCCCCCAATTTCCAGGGGAGTAGAGAGCTTCTGACACCATCAACTGGTGAGATGAGAGGAGATCCTGGGGTATTATAGGATCAGAAGTGCACAGAGTTAGAGCTGACGAAAGATGTCATTTAACCTGGTTTTTATTCTGGCAGACTCTCAGCAAAGTATTGGAGTTGGTTTGCCATTTCCTTGTCCAGTGCATTTTACAGATGAGATCCACTCTACTGAAGTAGAGTGAAGTGACTTTTCCAGTTAGTAAGTGTCTGCGGCCAGATTTGAACTCACTCCATTTCTGATTTTGTGATAGGGAAGCTGATAAGCCCCAGCCTTAGACTCTTGGGGAATGGAAAGTCTCGATCTGTCCTGGGGAGCCAGAGAGAAGAATACTGGTGGGAGATGGAAATGGAATCTTAAAAGCAAGGAATAGGAAGAACCCAGGAATTCCATAATAATCACTCACATTTTAAGAACAATCTAAAGTTTACAAACACTTTTCTGGGACTTTTCTGTAGGAGGAACAAGGATTATTATTCATTTACTTTACAGATTCACAGTTGGACTCCAACCCACCTTTCCAGGCCGATTACACATTATTTTTCTTTAAGCACTCTATGATCCAGTCAAACTTGCCTTCCCATGAAGGGCCCTTCTGCCCTTCCCATAAAACATTCCATCTTGCATCTGTGTCGCCTTGCACAGGCTGTCTGCCCCATCTCTTCCCCCATGCCTGGAATGTTCTTTCTCCTCATCTCCACTTTAATAGCCCTAGATACTCAACTTAAAATCTCATTTCCTACGGGAGGTTCTTTTGATCCCCCCAGTTGCTCTTGACTTCCCCCAAAATTACTTATATTTATTTTGTATGTATTGGATATCTGTAAAGTACTCAGCACAGTGTCTGGCTTGTCATAGGTACAATATAAATGCACCCTACTTATGTGTGTTCTTGTTATTTTCCTCAGGACCATAAGGACAAGGACTCTGGGCTTTTTCTTTATATTTCCAGAGCTAATCACAGCACCTAAAACACAGAAGATATTTAATAAGTATTTGTTGATTGATGATGAAGAAACTGAGAGTCAGAAATCAAACAACAAATAAGTATTCTTTTTTATTTAAGTTTTTTTAATAATGCTCAATGATAATTTTTTCAACATTGAGCCTTTAAAAATCTTGCATTCCAATTTTTCCCTTCCTCCCCTCCCTCTCCCCTAAATGGCATGTAATCCAATATATGTGAAATATGGTAAAAATATATTGAACAAGTATTCTTTAAGGGCTTATTATGTGCCAGGCAACTAATTAAAGAATGACACAGTTCCCACCTGCAGTGAGCTAATATTCCAATAATGACAGACCATAATTACATATAAAAATATAGATAGCTTAAATAAAAAGTTAAAAACCACAAACATATGCAGAATATTATGTTAAATATAAGGTAGTTTGGGAGGGAAAACACTAGCAGTTGGAAGGCTCAGAAAAAGATTCCTGCAAAATATAATGTTTTCACTACATTTTAAAAAGGAGAGGAGTACTATGAGATAAGGAGGCCCTATGTTCCAGGCCTGGAAAAAATTCCAGGCCAAGAAAAGATTTGAAGATTGAAGGTGGAATATTGTGTATGTGAAAAACAGAGAGAAAACTGATTTGCTTTATCCAGAAAAAAATATGAAAGGGAGAGTTAATATCCAATGAGGTAAGAGAGAAGGGTTGGGGCTAGGGCTAAAAGTTAAGAAGATATTTATTAGAATTTGCTGTCTTGGGGAGGGGGTGAGGCAGGGAGAAAAACTTGGTTTTGCAAAGGTGAATGTTGAAAACTATCTTTGCATCTATTTGGGAAAATGAAATATATTGGGGGAAAAAAGCTTAGCAGAGCTTATATTTTTATCTCAGGTTCTATCCAGGCCACTGGAATTGGTTGAGTATCATAGTCATATGATCAGATTTGTATTTAAGGAAAATTATTTTGAGAGCAGAATGTAACATGGATTGCAGTGAGGAGACATTTAAGGTGGGAAAGATCAAGGAGGAGATCCTTACAATAATCTTATTGAGAAGTGACAAAGGCCTAAACAATGGTAATAGTTGTATTGTGAGTGGACAGGTGCATTCAAGATATTGAGAATATAAAAACTGATTGACTATATGGGGTGAGGGAGAAGATGGAATACAGATTAATGTCAAGACTAAAGGATGGTGCTTTTTGGAAGAGGAGAGGCTTTAGGGAAGGGATGGGGAATGTCTGGTCAGCAGGCCTTATAAGACCCACCAATCATTTGCTAAGGCAATCACAGGCAGGGGTGAGCTGAAAGCTAGGTACAATAACCTCCTATTGTTTGAATTCTATAAGTTGATAATTTTGTATGGTCTTTGAATGAATATTGTAAATATCTAAATAGCCCTTAGCAGAAAAAGTCCCTCCCCCCCAATCTGATTTAGGGAAAAAGAAAATAAATTCAGTTTTCATCAGGTTGAATTGAAGATGTCTTCAGGACATTCAGCTTGTAACATGCAATTGGCAATTGGTGATAGGGACTGAAGATCAGAAGAGAGGCTTGAAGTGGATAAATTCAGCAGTATGTTGGGAAATGTTTAATCACCTGCTCCCTGATGAAAAAAAAAAATGTATACATGAGATCCTTTTAAATTTAGCTACATTATTAACACTTTCTGCATCACTTTCTTAAGTCTAGACAATTAAAATAATAAATCAAGCTCTAATGTGTAGCATTTGCTCATTTCTGAGGTGTAAATGTTCACACTGAAAATATAACATTTGGTTTGTGGCAGCCCTTTTTGTAGTAGCAAGAAATTGGAAACTGACTGGCTGCCCATCAGTTGGAGAATGGTTGAATAAATTATGGTACATAAATGTTATGGAATATTATTGTTCTGTAAGAAATGATCAGCAGGATGAATACAGAGAGGCCTGGAGAGACTGACATGAACTTATGCTGAGTGAAATGAGCAGAACCAGGAGATCATACACGACAACAAGATTATACAATGATCAGTTCTGATGGACGTGGCTTTTTCCAACAATGAGACGATTTAGACCAGTTCCAATGATCTTGTGATGAAGAGAGCCAGCTACATTCAGAGAGAGGACTGTGGGGAAACTGAGTGTGAATCACAACATAGCATTTTCATTTTTTGGTTGTTGTTATTTGCTTACATTTTTTTCTCATTTTTTTTCCTTTTTGATTTCATTTTTCTTGTGCAGCAAGATTGTATAAACATGTATGCATATATTGGACTTAACATATATTTTTACCATGTTTAACATATATTGGATTACTTGCCATCTAGGGAAGGGGATGGGAAGGAAGGGAGGGAAAATTGGAACACAGGAAGTCCAAATCTGGACTCAGACACTTAACACTTTCTAGCTGTGTGACTCTGGGCAAGTCACTTAACCCCAATTGCCTCAGGAAAAAAAAGAAAAAAGAAAATAAAAAGCTTTAATTAAAATGAATAAATAAATAAGAAAATTTTACATATGATTTTCAAAAACTAGTATGGGCTGGCTTCAGCACATCCTTGGTTGTATATAAATCTAGAAATTATTTGCATAAAGATTATGGTAAAACTCATGGGATCCGATGAGGTGACTACCAAGGGAGAGATTTTAGAAAAGATGGAGAAGTAAGTCTAAAACAGAACCTCTTCAATCACCCACAACTAGGGGTGAGTGGGGATGCAAATGATGTGTCCAAAAAAAGAAGAAACTTTCAGAATGGTAGGTGAGAAGGTTTCACAAAATCTCAGAGAGTGATCATGGTATGAAATGCACAGAAGATAGATTGAGGATTAGAATTGAGGTGAAAAAAACAAAACATCAGGTATAGACGACATTAACAGATCTTTGGTGCTTTTGAAGGAACCATTTTCAATTGAGCCATGAGGTAAGAAACCAGATTATAAATGGTTAAGGAGTGAAAGAAGAGAGAAAATAGAGACAATGAATAGAGACAATTTTTTAAATACAGTTTAGCTGAGAAAAGGAGATGTGATAATAACTTAAGAAAATGGTAGGATCTAATGAGAGGTTTTTTTGTTTGTTTTTTAAGGTTTTGGGGAGATTTGAGCATGACTAAAAGCACAAAGGAACATCCAGTTAGTGGAGAGAGGTTGAAGAGAAAATGGGTAATGATTAGAGATGAAATCTGATGGAGAAAGTGGGAGAGATGGGATCAATTAAACATGTAGAGGAACTAGGTGAGGAGGAGGACCAAGGGTTTAGCATCAACAAATGTAGGAGGAAAGAATGGGAGAGAAAGTCAAGAGGTTTTTAGATGAGTATGGGAGAAGATGAAGCTCACATTGAATGGTCTAATTTTTTTCCCAGTAGAGTAAAAGGTAAGGCCTCAGATGAGAGGAAGGAAGGAAGTGAAAAGAGGGAAAGAGAAGATTTGGAATCACTAGTGTAGGAAGTGAGGTGGAGATCAATTAGGAAGAATAAAAGGGCTGCCTTGCTGCAGTAAGGACCCAACTGAGGTTGGATGAGAGGAATTTATAATGTACCCAATCACAAAATTGTGACATTTCCGCTCCCTGTGTTCATTGGAGCAAAACAGTTGAAGTGACTTATTCAAAAATTCTGAGACATGATTAGCATGCAGTTTTTATTGACTCTCAATCCAAACTTCTATCCATATTCTTCATTCACTCTCTAGGAGGTCATAGGATGGGGGGATAGAGACTTAGTGTATACCCAGGATAATGTTCTCTCCTGCCTCCCAACTTAGGATAGGGGGAGGTACCCTCCTCATCTCTAACACACCACACATCCCATCTCTTTCAGTGAGGTTCTGGAGAGAGTAAGAAGCCTTATCCTCCTCTGCTAGAAATTTCACTGAGCCCCCATCAGTGACTTTTCTCTGGGGGCTGTGCTACATCACAGTCATTGATATACATATGGAAACATACTTGTATAAGAAGAAACTGCATTCTTCAAAAGTACCATCCATCTCTTAATGGCTAAATATGGCATATAGAAATATAGAAATAATGCATAGATGCTACTACTAGATCTGTATCCCAAAGAAATCATAAAAGAGGGAAAAGGAGCCACAATGTGCAAAAATGTTTGTAGCAGCTCTTTTTGTGGTGGCAAGGACTTGGAAAATGAATAGATGTCCATCAATTGGGGAATGGCTGAATAAGTTATGGTATATGGAGAGCAATGGAATATTATTGTTCTATAAAAATGATGAACAAGCTTTAGAAAGGCCTGGCAAAATTTACAAGAAGCGATGCTAAGAGATATAAGCAGAATCAGGAATACATTGTACATGTAACTGCAAGATTGTGAGAAGACCAACTATAAAAGACTTGGTTTTTCTCAGTGGTTCAGTGATCTAAAGTAATCCCCACAAACTTTGGATGGAAAACACCATCTGCATCCAGAGAAAGAACTATGGACACTGCTATATTCACTTTTTTTTTCCTTTTTCTTCTACTTTTTTTCCCTCTTGTGGTTTTTCCCATTTGTTTTGATTTTTTTCTCTTCCAACAAGATTCATAAGGAGATATGTTTTTAAAAAATGAATGTACATGTATAACCAGAAAAAAATATAATAAAAAAAAGTACTGTATGGAACACAAATGTACATATATAAACACAAAGGTATAGAAATATGAGGATTCACATAGGATTATAACATTTAGAACTGGAAGGGACCTTAGTTCAAGTATCAAATATTTTAAAGATGGGGAAAATTAAGGCCTAAAAAGTAACTTCCTCAAGGTCACACAATTAGTAAATTGTTAGCAAGCAAACCATACCCTCTATTCTTATATCCAACTGATTTACACACAGAGTGAGTCAGACTTAATTGATGCTATTGAATCCCCCATCTTTGGATATCTTATCATATGTTCCTTCTCTGATGGCTCAATTACTTTCACACTGACACCCTACACTTTGAGCTCCTTATTCATACTTCCTGTGTGCCTCATCCTCTAAGTCAGGATTTATGGGCCACCTAGCATAGTACTGGTACATAATGGAAAACTTAATACTTGTCTGTTTGTTTGTTTTTTTAAGTTGAATTGCTTAGTTCTAACTTGACAGCCTGATAATCAGAGAAGTGAATCTAGGTTAATAAAAAAGAACCAGAGAATCCCCATGCTTGTTTGACCAGTTTCAGAAATTGGTGAATCTTCTTTCTCTAGGCAAGACTCCCTCTGTTGTCAAACAAACCAGTAATTCTAATAATTCTAATGTTGTGCATTTCATGCATTGTTTTGGGGGGCACATGCTTTGGGGACCCTGTGGGGGCAAATCACACCTGGGCCATCTGACTAATTCACTTGGAGGGTCAGCCCTAACCCCTAGCAGCCTTAGTAGCTAGAGAGGGAAGTTCCATCTGAAGAGAAGACAGGGACCTTTGAGAGATGCTTGCTGAGGATTCTGGGTGGGGAGTAGGATTTCTGGATTAGATATTCAAGAAGACAATGGGTAATAACATCCGAGATTCTAGAAGGAAGGGAGGAGTTGGAGGAGAAAAATTCTCCTGGGCCCAAACAATAAATTTGTTCTTTCTTTATGCAAGTGATTGGAAGAAACTGACTAAGTCCCTCAACAGAAAGTTCTAAAGAAAACATTTTTAGAGTCAGGGGACCTAGTTTCAAATCTTAGGTTTGCTGCTTCTGAGCTACATGCATCTGGGCAGTTAATTTAACCTCTCTGAGGTTTTATTCTCACCTCTTAAATGAAGAAATTGGACAGGATGATTTATAAGGTCTCTTCCAACTTTCTTTTTTTTTTTTAATTTTATTTTTATTTTGAAAAAATTTTCTTCACAACATTACCCTTGCACTCACTTTTGTTCCGACTTTATCCATCCCTCCCTCCCTCTACCTCCTCCCCCAGATGGCAAGCAGTCCTATACATGGTAAAGATGTCACAATATCTTCCAACTTTCAATCTATGAGATCTAGGCTGACAATGGGGAAGGGGCCTGACCAGCTCATTCCTGGGTTTCATAGAACAGGAAAGAACTTTGGGCTTTTTTAATGCGCCCTTTACAGAGGAAGTGTTGGAAAAGGGAAAAGAAATGCCCCCAAAGTCCTGGGTCTAGAACCCAGATTTTCTGACTTTCTGCCCTGGCTAATTTTTGTTACATTCTGTACAGTGGGTGGGGATCCTTAGCTTAGCATAGTGGTAAGATCAGGGGATATCAAGTCTCTCTGTCCCCAATGGGATAAAGGTCAGAGTGTCATTAAGAAAGTTTGGTAATGGATGCCAGCAGTCTCTGGGTGACAGGAAATGATGCCCTCCCATCATTCCAACATGCATCTACTGCATTAGTTACTAGGAATGGGAATAGGGGATAGGGACTATACTGGCCATGGGAATCTAAGGCTGTGGTCTGTACCTTCTTTGAGACCTAAAGTCTTACAGAGTTACCTAGAGTACTAAAAAGTTAAGAGTCTTATAGCCAATATGTGTCAGGATCAGGATTTAAACCCAAGGCAATGTCAGATTTTATATCATTGGGTTCAAAGATCACTGAAGATGTCTATAGCCATGAATTTTTTTTTTTAAATGCTTGCTCCTTGGGAAAAAAACTTTGGCAAATCTGAATAGCATCCTAAAAAACAGAGACATTACCTTGCTCACAAAGGTCCACATAGTTAAAGCTATGATTTTTCCAGTAGTGACGTATGGTTAGGAAATGGCTAGGTAGATTATAAGGAAAGCAGAGCACTGTTCAATCAGCACTTTTCATTTGTGGTGCTAGAAAAGATTTTTGAGAGTCTCTTGGACAGCAAGAATATCCAATCAGTTAATATTTAAAGAAATAAATTCTACAATTATATATATGTACATATATATAAATCATATATAATTATATATTGGAATTGCTCGGTATCTTGGAGAGAGAGGGAAACAAATTTGAAAGAAAAGGTTTTGCAGAGATGAATGTTGAAAACTACCTTTGCATGTATTTGGAAAAATAAAATAGTGTTAAAATTTTTAAAAAATAAACATACACAAGGGGAAGAAAAAAGAAATTAATTCAGACTATTCGTTGGAAGGGTAATTACGGAAGCAGAAGCTTAAATACTTTGGCCACATATTGAGAAGAAAGGACTCACTGGAAAAGACAACTGATGTTAAGAAAGATTGAAGACTAAAGGAGAAAGGGAAAGCGGAGGATAAAGTAAATAGTGTCATGGAAACACCAAACTTGACCTTGATCAGACCTTAGAAAATAGTCCAGAATAGAGTATAGGAATAAATGGACTTTTCCTTAAAATAATCAGCAGCATCTATTTAAAACCATCAGTAAGCATCATATGTAATGGAGACAAACTGCAACCATTCCCCATAAGATCTGGAGTGAAACAAGGTTGCCCACTATCACCGTTACTATTTAATATTGTATTAGAAACGCTAGCTATAGCAATAAGAGCTGAGAAAGAGATTAAAGGAATAAGAATAGGCAATGAGGAAGCCAAATTATCACTCTTTGCCGATGACATGATGGTATACTTAGAGAACCCCAGAGATTCTGCTAAAAAGTTATTAGAAATAATCCACAACTTTAGCAAAGTTGCTGGTTATAAAATAAACCCACATAAGTCATCAGCATTCTTATATATCACTAACAAAATCCAACAGTCAGAGTTACAAAGAGAAATTCCATTTAAAGTAACTACTGATAATATAAAATATTTAGGAATCTATCTGCCAAGGGAAAATCAGAAACTTTATGAGCAAAATTACAGACCACTTTTCACACAAATTAAGTCTGATCTAACCAATTGGAAAAATATTAAATGCTCTTGGATAGGGCGAGCAAATATAATAAAGATGACAATATTACCTAAACTAATCTATTTATTTAGCGCTATACCAATCAGACTCCCAAAAAACTATTTTAATGACCTAGAAAAAATAACAACAAAGTTCATATGGAAAAACAAAAGGTCAAGAATTTCAAGGGAATTAATGAAAAAAAAATCAAATGATGGTGGCTTAGCTGTACCAGATCTAAAATTATATTATAGAGCAGCAGTTACCAAAACTATTTGGTATTGGCTAAGGAATAGATTAGTTGATCAGTGGAATAGATTAGGTTCAAGGGATAAAACAGTCAACAAATATAGCAACCTAGTCTTTGACAAACCCAAAGATCCCAGCTTTTGGGATAAGAACTTACTGTTTGATAAAAATTGCTGGGAAAATTGGAAACTAATATGGCAGAAACTAGGCATTGATCCATACTTAACGCCGTACACCAAGATAAGGTCAAAATGGGTTCATGACCTAGGCATAAAGAATGAAATTATTAATAAATTAGAGGAACATAGGATAGTTTACCTCTCAGACCTGTGGAAGGGGAAGGTCTTTATGACCAAAGCAGAACTAGAGATCATTACTGATCACAAAATAGAAAATTTCGATTATACCAAACTGAAAAGTTTTTGTACAAACAAAACTAATGCAGACAAGATTAGAAGGGAAGCAATAAACTGGGAAAATATTTTTACAGTCAAAGGTTCTGATAAAGGCCTCATTTCCAAAATATATAGAGAATTAACTCTAATTTATAAAAAATCAAGCCATTCTCCAATTGAAAAATGGTCAAAGGATATGAACAGACAATTCTCAGATGAAGAAATTGAAACTATTTCTAGTCATATGAAAAGATGCTCCAAGTCATTATTAATCAGAGAAATGCAAATTAAGACAACTCTAAGATACCACTACACACCTGTCAGATTGGCTAAGATGACAGGAAAAAATAATGATGATTGTTGGAGGGGATGCGGGAAAACTGGGACATTGATGCATTGTTGGTGGAGTTGTGAACGAATCCAACCATTTTGGAGAGTAGTTTGGAACTATGCTCAAAAAGTTATCAAACTGTGCATACCCTTTGATCCAGCAGTGTTACTACTGGGATTATATCCCAAAGAGATTATAAAGAAGGGAAAGGGACCTGTATGTGCACGAATGTTTGTGGCAGCCCTTTTTGTAGTGGCTAGAAACTGGAAACTGAATGGATGTCCATCAGTTGGAGAATGGCTGAATAAATTGTGGTATATGAATATTATGGAATATTACTGTTCTGTAAGAAATGACCAACAGGATGATTTCAGAAAGGCCTGGAGAGACTTACACGAACTGATGCTGAGTGAAATGAGCAGGACCAGGAGATCATTATATACTTCAACAACAATACTAGATGATGACCAGTTCTGATGGATCAGGCCATCCTCAGCAACGAGATCAACCAAATCATTTCTAATGGAGCAGTAATGAACTGAACTAGCTATACCCAGAAAAAGAACTCTGGGAGATGACTAAAAACCATTACATTGAATTCCCAATCCCTATATTTATGCACACCTGCATTTTTTGATTTCCTTCACAAGCTAATTGTACAATAATTCAGAGTCTGATTCTTTTTGTACAGCAAAATAATGTTTTGGTCATGTATACTTATTGTGTATCTAAGTTATATTTTAATATATTTAACATCTACTGGTCATCCTGCCATTTAGGGGAGGGGGTGGGGGGGGGGTAAGAGGTGAAAAATTGGAACAAGAGGTTTGGCAATTGTTAATGCTGTAAAGTTACCCATGTATATATCCTGTAAATTAAAGGCTATTAAATTAAAAAAAAAAAAAAAGAACTCAAAAAAAAAAAAAGAAAAGAAAAGAAAATAGTCCAGAATAAAATTCTATGGTCCATGGGGTCACAAAGAGAAGGACACTACTGGAGCACAAGAAACAACTTCCTGGCTTCAAGGATGACTCTCTAACCACTACAGCCCTGAAGACACAAAGACAAAAGTCAAAATAATCCCTTCTCTTAAGGAGCTTCCATTCTATTGGGGGAAACAACATTAAACATAATACAAATGTTACATTAAAATGAATTCCAGCCCTGAGAAAGGCACAGTCCCAGGGAGATCAAGAAAGGCCACAGGTGGGAAATGGTGCTTGAGCTAAATTTAAAGAAAGCTATGGGTTTTAAGAGGTAGAGATGAGAAGGAAGTACATAATGATGGAGAAAAGAATAGTAAACTGGCTAATCTCTCCTATTCTCCATTTCCCATCCAGACCCTTCCCTCTCCCCGAGCCCTCAGTTCACACTGTGCTGTGTGGGCAGCTACACCTTTTCTGAAGTTCTACTGCGGTTCAGGGGCGTATTTGGATGTTCCCCCTGTTTGGACCTATGAAGATGAGCCTTTGGAAGTCAAACAAGCTGGATTCTCCCAATCAACCAGTTTCACATCCTTAACTCCTCGTTCTGACCCCCTCCCTATCAGTGGCTAAATCCTGTTTTCCTACATTCATAACATCTCTGCCCACATCTTCCCTCTGACACTGCCACCACTCCCAGGCAGGCTCTCATTACCTCCCTCCTTGATTATTACATTAGCCTGGTGGTGGGGCTGCTGCCTCAAGTCTCTCCCCACTTCAGTCCATCCTTCCCTCAGCCATCAAATGGATCTTCTTAAAAGTACAGGTCTAATTGGATCACACAGTACCCACCTTCCTCCTCCTCAATGATTTCCCTATCACCTCCAAGATCAAATATAAAATCTGCTGTCTTTCAAAATCCCTCATAATCTGGATCATTTGTACCTTTTCAGCTTTCTCACACTTTATTCCTTTCCACTACTCTGTGATCCAAAGCTTCTTCTCACCCCAAACTCCAAATCTCAACTGTTTTCACCAGCTGTTCCCCATCCCTGGGATTCTTTAAATGATCATCTCAGCTTCCTGAAACTTTCCTGGCTTCCTTCAGATCCACCTAAAATCCCACCTCCTCCAAATAAGCTTTCTCAGTCCACCTTAATTGCAGTACCTTCTCTCCTTCGTTATCTCCAGCTTAGCTTGTCCATATCTCGTTTGCACATTATCAATGGTATGTTGATTTCTCCATTAGATTGGGAGTACTGCAAGAACAGTCTATTTCACCTCTCTTTGTATCTCCAGCCCTTAGTTTGGTACCTGGCACAGTGTAAGGGCTTGATAAATGCTTATTGACTATTCTAGTTCTGGGTCTGATAATAACTAGGCTAGTCTTTAAGCAAATCCTTTCCCCTTCCTGGGGAAACGGAGTTGTATGCCTAAGAGAGAAGAAGGAAGGCCAGAAAGAGTCACACACAATGTAATTCCTTTGATTGGGAAAGATGGAGTCAGGATTGCAACAGAGAAAAAGCTGATAAAGAGCTTTGGTAGTAATTATTGCTCTGCTTTACAATGATTGCACCAATAGATATAAATCTTGTCTAATCTCCCCCCCCCCAAAAAAAAAAAAAAACAAGAATCACTTACAAGCAGTGTAGTTTTGAAAGTTACATTTAGAATTTGTTGTATATTTGAAAAAGCAAGCTATATGTCATCTTATCATGGCATGATTCATGCCCTCAGTTTCTTAAAAATTCATTTGATTCTGTTCTACTAGGAACATCCTAATTTTATTTGGTGATAGGTCATACACTCAGAGTTTGAGATATCCTCAGACGTCATCAAATCGACTTTCTTTATCTTACAAATGTTTAAGTTAAAATTTTTAAAAATTACAAAACATTAAAGGGTTGGATCAAATTAGATGTTCTTAAAGTTCTTTGTGTGGTGGATCCTTGTGGCTTTTCCAGTCCCAACCAGCCCTCACAGATATCATCCAGGGAAGTAATTCCTCCAGAGAAGGGGCCTGCCATTCCCACCAAATGCCAGCCAATTCCCCACTCCCACAGAGCTGAAGCAGCAAAGCACCAGTGGGAGAAACAGGAGGAAGCATGTGCTAAGCAAATCAAACCATTCTCACCACCATCTTCCCTCAGATCCTGATGGAGAAAGCTCAGGAGCCTGGACTCAAGGCAGGCCTTAAACTACGGCCTGCGGGCCAGATGCGGGCAGCTGAGGGCGTTTATCCCCCTCACCCAGAGCTTTGAAGTTTCTTTATTTAAAGGCCCACAAAATAAAGTTTTTGTTTTGACTATAGTCCAGCCCTCCAAGAGTCTGAGGGACAGTGAACTGGCCCCTATTTAAAAAGTTTGAGGACCCCTGCTCAAGAGCCTTTAGAGTAACAGCCTTCTTTAGTCCCATGGCCACAACCATAATCCTGGGAAACAAATCGTTGGAGCTGCAGATTGGCAGCTGCTTCTGCAGAGTCCCCAGTCCTAAAGATCAAGAAGGGGTTCTTGCCACCAAAGTCCTCGGCTCTGTCAAATGTTTCAACATCAGAACTGATTTTTTTTTTCTTTATAGTGTTTTATTTTTCCAAATACATGTAAGGATAGTTTTCAACATTCATTTTTGTAAAACTGTGTTACAATTTTTTTCTCCTTCCTTCCCTTCCCTCCCCTCTCCCCAAGACGATTTGTTAAATTTGTCCTATCCTTTTACACATATTCCCATATTCATCATGTTGTGCAAGAAAAATCAGACCTAAAGGGGGAAAATAACCGTGAGAAAAAAACAAACAATAGGTGAAAATATTGTGTGTCTATGCACAGTCATTCTCCCCAGAACAATCTCGTCTCTGGTCGTGACTGGCATTTTGCCTCCCAAGTCTATTGGAATTGCTTTGAATCACTGCATTGTTAAGAAGAGCCAAGTGCATCACAGTTGATCATCACATAATCTTATTGTTACTGCGCACAGTGTTGGCTCTGCTGGCTTCACTCAGCAAGCACTGCTCTTTTTATGAGAGGAAAGGACATTACAGAAGAGCCATTAACATCTGCTTTGCCCGTGTTCCCAAAGCGCCCGTCTCCATCTCACTTCCAGCTATCTTGTCTCCCTCTTTAGAATGTGAGCTCTTGAGAGCAGGTACTGACTCCCTTCCGTTTGTATCCCCAAGGCTGCATCCGGGGTCCGGCATACAGTAAGTGCTTAATAAATACTGCATCCACACATTCAGCGTGGAGAGCCTGGTACATTAACCTGGCACAATGCTTTCTGACTGGCTGGACCCCTTCTCAGAGTGGCCTAAAACAAAATCCACAGGATTGCAAAAGAAACCCATTATACTGAAATTAAGATGCATTCCCCCCCCCCAACTTTCCAGAAGCCCCTTTAATCCCTCTCCGTTAACCCTAAATTAAGAATTTCTGGATTAAATGATTTTTGAGGATCAGTGGCAAGAACAACCTATCCTGAGACCCTGTGTTTCTATCCCAGAATCACACCCCCATGGGCAACGACAACTTGAACGGGACTTCGTTTCTCTAGCTCTAAAACGAAGGGCTCGGACTAAGTGAAAGTGACTCTTGCAGCCCCAAGGATGGCTAATTCCCTGACGGCGCAGCACACTCCGCGTTCTGATAGGCTCAGTTTAAGAGCCGACGATCCGCCTGTGCGCTTGCGCAGGGCAGGGGTGGGGGCGGGAGGGAGAGGGCAGGCTCGGCTCGGGCTCTCTGGGGGAAAGCTCTCTATAAATAGGACTGGAGGGAGGGATATCTTTATAACTCACGTGCCCCCGTCCTCTTCCGGGCTTCACAAGTTAAGTTTGGCTTGAGGCCACAGTGGGGAGGGGGGAGAGAGGTGCTGCAGCTGCCCGTTAGTGATTGCGGTCCCCCCTTCACCCCCAGGCAGGCCTCTGCTTGTACGACCCCATTCTGTCTCTTCCTTCTAGTCCTCTATTTCTACAGATTGGGAAACTGAGGTTGGGCAAAGGACGTTCTGGAGCTGGGGGAGATCCAGCCATCTGGGCCCCTGGCTGAGCCCAGAGCAGAGATGCCCCTGGGGGCCGGGAAGGAAGCTCATCCCACTCCAGAATTCCTACCAGACCCCCTCCTAGACCCTAGGATCAGCCAAAGCGCTGAGCTCAGGCCTGAGACGGGGAGACGGTGGAGGGCAGATGGAGGAGACAAACCAGAAAGGGGGGAGGGAGAGACAGAGAGAGAGAGGAAGGAGAAAGGGAAAGAAAGAGAGGGAGAGAGAGACAGAGAGAGAGAGAGGGAGAAAGGGAAAGAAACAGTGAGAGGGAGGGAGACACAGAGAGAGAGAGAGGAAGGAGAAAGGGAAAGAAAGTGAGAGGGAGGGAGAGACAGAGAGAGAGAGGGAGAAAGGGAAAGAAAGTGAGAGGGAGGGAGAGACAGAGAGAGAGAGAGGGAGAAAGGGAAAGAAACAGTGAGAGGGAGGGAGACACAGAGAGAGAGAGAGGAAGGAGAAAGGGGGAGAGAGAGGGAGGAAAGAGGGAGAGAGAAAAGGGGAGAAAGGAGAGGAAAAAAGAGAAAGGCAGAGAGGAAGTGAGGGAGGGAGGGAGGAAGGAAGAAAAAGGGACCGCGGGAGGAAGGAAGCTTCCAAGTTCCAGACAACGTGGGACAAAAATGGAGAAAAGAACAGTCTTAAGATAACAGTCAAGGAATGGTCACCTCCCTATCCCCCTTCCCTTCCCCCAGTTTGTGTGGCAGAATTCAGGAACACATTTCGAATTTGAAAGGACTTCATGAGTCACCCACTCCAAACCTTTCATTTTACAGATGAGGAAACTGAGGCCCAGGGAGGTTATTTGTTCAAGGTTCCCCAGATAGTAAGTGGCCGAGTCCAGCTCTCTTCACTAGATAGTGTCTCCCCAAGAAGTGGCTAGATCTTGGAGTCGTGTGTCAGCCCCACCCTCCTACTGTCAGGCTGAGTCCTCAGGAGAATCTTCCCTGTTCCCTCATTCCTGGGAATCCAAGGTAGGCAGAGTTCCACAAGTCCGCAAAGCCAGCTGGGATCAGCTTGGGGGAAAATAAGCAAAATAAAAAGAATAAAAGCAGGCACCCCTGGAAGGCCTCGGAGGAACTGGCTATTTGGACAAACCTAGGGGCATCGGGATGTTTCGGGTCTTGCAAACACCACCCCCTATGGGGAGGTCTCCCATAGATATCAATGCTTTGGGGAAGGGACTGGCTCTCTTCTCATTCCAAGGTCTGATTCTCTTCCTTTCCCAGATTTCAGAGTATGGGAGGGGGCTAAGCTTCCGCTGATCCGGGGTTCAGACCCGCCAGACCCCAGTGAGGATTAGGCCTCTGTCCCTGACCCGGGAATGGGTGGATGGAGGGGGGAGGGGGAGTCCGAGGGCTTCCGCTCCTCCTATTCCTCAGGATTGGGAGAGTGGGAAGGGGAAGGGGGGATGGGGGTCCGCTCCTCCAATTACCCAGGATTGGCGCGGGGGGAGCAGTGAGAGCTGAAGTACAGGACTGGGGGGCGGTGCCGCAGCGCGGGGCCGGGCCGGGAAGGGGCGGGGGAGGAGCGGGGAATAGAGGGAGGGGGAACCGGGGAGGGGGAGGTTGAAGGGGGAAGAGGGAGGGGCCGGCGCCGGCTTCAGCAGCAGCGACGGCGGCAGAGAAGGAGGCCCGGGCCAGGCGGCAGATCGGAGCTGCGGGGCCGGCCGGGCCCAGCGCAGCCCAGAGCGGCGGAGCCATGTGAGTGGGGACGCCTCCGGCCCTCCCGGAGCCGAGTCTAAGCGGAGGGTTGCGGGGCGTTGTGCAGGGTTACTAACCGGGCCTGAGGAGGGGGAGGGGAGGCAAAGGGAGGGGGCTCGGGTCCGGCAGGTCCGGCAGGTCCCGCCTCCGCCTCCTCCCCTAGCGCCACAGGAGTTAACGTGGGTCCAGGCCGTGTTATCTGCCCCCCCAAATCCTCCTGTCTGTCCATCCTTCTCCGCTCGTTCCCCTGTCCAACTCGGGCCCTGCCACTGGGGTCTGCAGCTCCAGGGCCTGCGATCCCCGCCATCCGCAGCCTTCGGTCCCAGTGCCCGAGAAATGAGTGCAAGCGAGCCTGGGACCTGGGCAGCCTGATCCTGGCCTTTCCCCACCCCAGCCCGGGCCGGCTGCCTGGGCCTCGGGCACCCCGGAATTCTTCCCCTTGGCGCTTATGGGCACCCGGGCGAAACGACTAACGGGACTCCCCTGGCTCCCCACGAAACCCAGAGCCTTAGGGCCCGATCCTTCTCCCCAGCCCCAATCCTAAGCACAACTGCCCGGCTCAGCCAGGCCGGCAGCGCAGCCCGAATGGAGGTGAAGGACCCATTTGCAAGTGCCCCAGATCTCAGCTCAGCCGTTTGTTCGTTGGGCTCGGCCTTTCCACCCTGTCCTAAGGCGAGGGGGGGACCTGAGCCCTACAAGGGCTCTACCTTAGGGAGTGGCTTCCAGGGCTGGTAGCCCCCACTCTGATTCCGCAGCCGCCCCCACCCGCTGCCGCTTGTCGAAGCAGCTGCTTCTAGGCGTGTGGGAGGCAGAGACCTGGAGATTGGGGGGAGGGAGGGAGATAGAAAGGAATGGGGGAAGCCAAGACAGGGGGTTGGGAAGGCTGAGCCACAGGAAGCAATTTGGGAAGGGAAGAGACAGAAGAAGGAACCAAAGAAAGCAAAGACCAGAAAGGGACTTGATGGAGAAAGATATAGGGGAGCAGAGAGTATTGATTTTTTGGGGGGAGATAGGTAAATTCTGTTAGAAGCAAGATGGGGAGACTAAGGAAGGCAATGATGGGGCAACTGAGGAAGGCACCCACTTGTTCTTTGGGGAAGGACAGTTGGAATGAGAGTAGAGGGTTTGGGGTCTTCTGGACTCTTCCTGATTACTTGATTGTGACATCATTTCCCACTCAAGTTTTAAACAAATTGAGGGAGTCTAGTCTAGGAGGTCAAAGTAGAACCAGTAATCCAAGCTGGAAGTCCTTAGCAGGGGCTAAGACTTTGGGGAAGAGTTAGACATTCCTCTAGAATCCTCCATCCTGTTTTTGCTCTCACTGTCCTGACCCCCCAGCAATTGTGTTTGCATTAGCCAGAGGATTTTATAGGGTTGCTTTGATAGCTGTAGGAAAAGACTCCCTTTCCCTTTCTCATGTGTCTGTGTGGATTTACATTTTGGTGATTGTGTCGTTCAGCAGGACCCAGCGCCTTCAGTTATTTGTGTCTGTGTAGTTACTCTGGTCTGTCCTGAGAACAAAACAGATGTGCTTTAAGTTTATGGAAAGGGGGGCTGATCAAGGGTAACCTTCACTTGGAAGATCATCACTCAGTCCTCTTTTGCAGTCTCACTTCTTGAGAGAACAGCTCCCACTGAGTCTCGTAGGTTTTGTTGCTTGTTTGTTTTACTGTTGTTTTTAACTTCAGAAAGGAGCAGAGCTCCTTCCCTTGAACCTTAGGGATGGAGGAAGGGCCAGTACTGTTAGTATGATCCTCTCTGCTAGATCAGATAGGAGCCAGAGTGGAGATTACATTTAGGAAACATTCCCCTTCTATTTTCTTTGCCCCAGCCCCCACGCTGCTCCTATGGGAGTCTGTCCATCTGTTCTGTCTCTCTGTTCCGGGTAGAGGGAATAGGGAACTGGGTTATACCTCAGGTTAAGAGGTCTGGGCGAGAAGACTTAGGGGAACTAAAGCTGCTGCTGAGGAGGGAAGCAGCCTACAAGACTCTGGGCTCAGTGAGGTCCTTACACTTGGTGTTTGCGCCTAATCCCCAGGCTCCAGCACCCAAACCCAGCCCTGGGAGAGGTGGCTCTCTGACCGTATGGAAAAGCTGACGGAAGACAGGAGGGGTCTCAGGCTGAGTCACTTCTCTGCAGGCGCCCCTCCTAGCTGGCTTTGGGGGGGCCTCATGGAGTCCCCCAAGCCCGGCCCCTAAGGAGGGGAGGTCCCTCCCACATGGCCTCCCTGCCCCGTAATGGGGCGCGCCACAGGGTCCCTCCGCCCCCGCCCCCAAGTACTCCGAGCCTACAGCCTGGGGAATGTGACCAGCTGACCTCTGGGAGGGCGGGGCTTGACCGGGATGTGCGACTGACCGGGTGCACGCGGTGATGGCTGGAGAGGGTGGCAGGTCAAAAAAAACCCCAAACCGAGGTCTGCATGGTGAGGGCAGAGCCTCCTCCGCCTGCCTCCAACCCCCGGTTCCCCGGCCCCCTCCGGCCAAAGCACCAAAGCAATTCACGGCGACTGTGGTTCCGCTTGTTAAGGTTAAGGATGCTGCTGGTCTGGTGGGGGAATGAGCTCTTGAGACCGGACCTCAGGCCGCTCCTGAGTCATCACTGACCCCCTGGGGACGGCACCGGCTTGGACAGGGAGGGGAAGGAAGCGAGGAAGCTCTCCGCCCCAACCTGGCAGACCCCCAGCCCGGGCGCCCTTCTTGGAGGGAAGGGGGGGGGGGCTGGGGAGGAGCCGGAGGCGCCAACTCGAGCTGGGCGTTAGCTGAAGGGTTTGGGACGGTCGTCATGGGGAACAAGGGGGGAGGGGGCGAAGGGGCGGGGCTTCGGGACAAAGGGGTGGGCGAGCCTCTGGGGAGAGGGGAGGAGGTTTAACTCGGGAGGACCCGGGGCCCCACCCCGGGGGTTGGCCGACCTGCTCCAGGCGCCGCCCCGACCCCCGGAGTTGGGGACGCTGCGCCGTCTCGCATCCCGGGTCCCCCACCCGCCGAGGCACTGTTTACATCCCGCCCCCCGCCCCCCGCCCCCCGCCCCTCCCAGGGAGGCGCCCGCTTCAGACCCGCCCTGAGGCGGGGGGCTCTCCGGGAGCGGCCGGGCGCCCGTGCCAGCTGGCTGCTCGGTCCCCGCGAGGGGACGGCGGCAGGTGGCAGGGCTTCTGGCCCAGCGCGTGCGGTGGCCGCCGCCCGGGCCCCTTGCCAGCTCGGGAAGCCGAGGCAGGGAGGCCCTCGGGCTCCGTCACTTCCCCAATGCAAAAAAGCGGGGCCGGGGGCGCCCAAAGGCTCCTCAGAACGAGCCCGGGGATGAGCTTTGAACGCGACCCAGGAGTCTGGGCTCTTCCTTCCTGCTTGTGCCCCCGGCGAGGCAGCCCCGACTACTAACAACAAGCGCAGCAAACTTTTTAGAATGTCTTTATTTTAAAATCACGTTAAGGTTTCCTGAGAAGGAAAGGCCGGGGGAGGAAGGTCTGGTCTCCTTGTGGAACGTCGGGGTTCGACTTCTGTCTGACTCTCGGAGCCTGAGTGACTCTGGGCTAATCATTTCCTTTCTTAGATCCCCAGGCAGTTCTATAAAATTTAGGTTACATAGTAATTGTCTGCGGGTCTACTTTAGAACCGGGAATTTCCCCAATGGGAGCTTTCCTACTAAACCAATGACATCATCATTCAGATTAAAAAAATCCTATCTTGTTAGATATATTGTGTCTATCCTTATAGGTGGGTTACATCAATTGCAATTTAGAAATGAGAAAAACTGACAAAGCCCTCGCTCTGAGAAAGTCTGAGAGGTCAGGGGTACAGGACTGCGGCGGGAATCCAAGTGGTCTAGATAAAAGACTAGTGCACTTTTTGATATGCCAGTTGGCAGCTATCTCTTGGCTCTTGCCCCCTCTGCCAGTTGTGAAAATAGGGGCTTTGTAAGAACAACAGTAACAACCAGCATAATAATAATAGCTCGCTTTTATATAGCGCATTAAGGTCATATCTTCAAGCTTAAGCCAAGAACTGTGCTAAATACTGTAAATTCAAAGGGGGTGAGGAGTTTCTGCTCTCAGGGAGCTCACATAATGTAACACCCCCCCCCTTTTTTTTTTCAAACAAGTTTTACACAGGATAAAAATCTTTACAGGATGGTTTTAAAGGGAAGATGGACAAAAATTTCTTAAAGAAGATAGAATTTTAGTTGGGACTTGAAGGAAGCCAGAAGGTTGAAATGAGGAAGGAGTGTGTTCCCTGAGCTTGAATGAAAATGCCTAGAGGTGAGAGATGGAGTATCAAGACTCCAAGTCCTGGACTTTTTTCTTCTTACTTCCATATGGCTTCTCTCAGAATCACCAAAATGGGCAGAAGAAAAACTCAAAAGTTATCTATCAAACGCAATCTTGAGCACGAATACACTCTATAATTTTCCCAAAAAGTGACCACCCAAGTGTTATTTAAAGATCTTCACCTTCTGCATAGCCTTTCCCATCCCCAGGAGGGAGACCAGTTTACTGGCTCAAGGAGTATTGGGAAAAGTAGAAAGGTGGCAGAGTGAGAGTGAAAGGGATGAACGTGAGAGCTATTATGAAAGTAGAAACCACAGGACTTAACAACCTATTGGATGCTGGGTAGGGGTAAGCATGAAGGGATGAGGATGATACCTGGCTTGTGAGCCTTGATGTCCTCAAAGGGGAAATTAAGGAAAAGGGAAACATTTGCAGGGGGGAGATAAATTCAGTTCTTAATATTTGGAACTTGAGGTATCAAGGAACTTTACCTATATATGTGTATATAAACATATATGTGCATGTATATATGTGTGTGGATAATCAAATTTTCATATTAATCTGTGAAGTAATTTTATTATCTCCATTGTACAGATGAGAAAACTTCTGAGGCAGGTAGAGGTTAAGTGACTTGCCCAGTCACACAACTAGTATCTAAAGCTGGATGTAAACTCAGTTCTTTCTAGCTCCAAGTCTAGTGCTATATCCACTGAACCAGCTAGCCATCTACAGGTTTACAAAACACTTCTCTTATGAAAGTCCTTTGATAGAATCAACTAATACATATTAAGAGCTTAATATGAACAAAGCACTGTCTTAGGTACAGAGGATAGAAAGACAAAAATGAATTGGTTCCTTCCTTGAAGGAGCTCAAATTCCATCAATCAACGTGTGTTAATTGATCTGATGTGCCAGGCATGGTGCTGTCACATTTGCTTTTGCCTTTTTTTTTATATCTCTAGTACTTAACTTGGTATCTGGCATACAGTAATGACTTAATTAAATGCTTCTTGACCTACTGACTGATGTTTGCATTTAAGTATATAGAAGATATACAAAATAAAGTTAAATAAATACATGACAATTATTTGGGTGAAGGCCTTTGCAGCTGGGAAACCAGCAGCTGACCTTTGAAGGAGACTTGATGCAGAAGGAGATCTAAGAGGCAGAGTGGGTGCCAGACATGGGAGAAACCGTCTGTGCAAAAGCAAATAGGGGATGGAAAATCTCACATGAGGAACAGGAAGAAAATCGGTCTGGCTGGATCTGTGAAGGGGAATGATGTATAATGAAGCCTGGAAAAGGAGGCTGGAGCCAAATTGTGACGGGGGTTAGTGTGGATTTTATCCTAGGTGATATCAGGAGTCCCTGTTGTATTTAATAGGATGTGATCAGACCTTGCTGTAAGAATACCACTGACAGCTGTGTGAAGCATGGGTTGGAAGGGAAAGAGATAGACAGCAAGGAGACCAATTAAGAGGCCTTTACAATGATCCAGGTAGGGAGTATTGATATCAACTCTTTACAGATTAGGAAACTGAGACAGAGTTTGCCAACAGTCACATAATTGGAGTTTATCAGAAGTGGAATAACACTTTCAGCCCCCAGATAAAATTGGAGAAAAATAAACAAAATATATTTATGTATGTGTATGTATATTTGTGTATACATATATATTTAGTGATAATATTATATATTAATAATATGCTTTAGTTGCATATGTATAGATATAGTTATATAGGAGTGTGTGTGTGTGTGTGTGTGTGTGTGTGTGTGTGTGTGTGTGTTTGGTGATGCTATTAGCCCAGATTGTTTGAAAAGCAGTCAGCACAAGGGCTTTGCAGAGGAGATATTTGTCATTCCCTCTTTGGGAGAGACACACATGATTCTCCTTTTTGGGGACCAAGAGTAAAATATTTTTTTAAAGAAAAAGAATATGATGGGATTAGAAGGCGGAACAGGCCACTGCTTTGCCTGGAATGTGATTTAGAGTCAGTCAATAAACATTTATTAAGTACCTACTATGTGCTGAGGGCAACTAGATGTTGAAGTGTATGTATAATCAGGCCTGGATTCAAAACTCATCTTCCTGAGCTCAAATCTGGCCTCAGACACTTACTTAGCTGTGTCACCCTGGGAAAATCACTTAGCTATGTTTGCCTCAGTTTCTGCATCTGTAAAAACAAGCTGAAAAAGCAATTGGCAAACCATTCCAGTATCTTTGCCAAGAAAATTCCAAATAGGGTGGGACTAGGAAACAACTGAAAGAACTGAACCACAACAAAATGTGCTAACCTGCCTTCAGAGAGTTTACAATCTAATGGGGGAGACTATATGTAAACACTTTTATTTAAAGCAAGCTATATACAGGTTAATTAGGAAATAATTTATTCAAAGCAAGCTACATACAGGTCAAATAGTAAATAATTTATTCAAAGCAAGCTACATACAGGTTAAATAGTAAATAATTTATTCAAAGCAAGCTATATACAGGTTAAATAGGAAATAATTAACTGAGGGAAGGTGCTAGAATTAAGAGGAATTGGAAATGGCTTCCTGTACAAGATGGAATTTTAGTTGGCAGAGCCTCACAGCTTTTCAGCTTGTGGGCTTCAGGACATCCATTTATTCTTTTGCTTTTCAGCCCAGGTCTCCTTACAGTTGATGTGGTGAAAGAGCAAAGGGAGGAACGATGGCCTTGGGAGTCAGGAAATCCAGATCAGAAATTCAGCCCCTTCCCCTATGTTGTTATTCTCTGGACCTGTTTTCTCCTCCTTAATTGGGCCAATACTGCCTTAAATGGCCATCCCAAAGAAGGGATTGTCCTGAAGATCAAAAGAAATACTAGATAGGAACCACTTTCCGTGTCTTATAAATATGAGCTATCCCTATTATTTTACTATGATTACTTTTCCTCTGAGAGGTTGAATGGTATAGGGCAGTAATGTCAAAAAAAACAAACAAAAAACAGTTTGGTGTTCATTACATGAGAATTCCTGCAACCCTACATTGGCTTAGTTTTAAATGTAACATTATCTATGATTTATTGTATTTTTAGTGATTTTGTTACCTATCTCCCAATTATATTTTAATCTGGTTTCCTGTGACATTGGGAAATACTAGTACATAGGGAGGCTGTCTCTGAACCAGCCTGTGCTGAATTCAAATCCAGTCTCTGACACATGCATAATGACTGGGTGACTGACTCAGAGTAAATAATTTTCTTTGCCCCTAGGCTACTTTCTGTAACTCAGGTTGCAGACTCTGTAGGCTGCAAAAATGGGATAGCTAATCCAGATTGGTGGAAGGGAAGGGAACTAGTATGTATTCTTACACGAGCCAGACACTGTGCTAAATGTTTTACAATTAATACTTCTTTAATCCTTACGATGAATCCTGGAAGACAGGTGCTAATATTAGCCCTATTTTACAGTTAAGCATACTGAAATTTGAGACCATTTGAAAATAAGACTTGTAGGAAGTATCTGAGGCCACAATTGAACTTGGGTCTTCCTGGTTTAGGAACAACATTTTATCTGTTTTCTCATCTGGGAATGTCCAATACCCATGAAATCCCAGGTCTAGTACTTATCCCTAACCTGCCTCCCTTTAACTCAGTCTCCAATTCTCCAGCTTGCTCCTCACCACTCCCATCCAACCTCAGACTCAGACACTTAACTTGGCTTTGGATCTAAATGACAGCGTGGATGGAAATAGTCTGATGATCTGGTCCTGAAATGGGACTTGGGAGTCAGTTAATGGCAACAAGAGGCCTGGATTCTAGTCCTAATTTTTACTACAACTAGTTAGGACAAATCACTTCCTATCTTGGCTCCTCTGTAAATATGAACTAGGGTTTTTAAATTAGAGTGGTACATGAGAAGTCACTTAGTCTAGTTTTTATAGATAGGTAAGCTGAAGTCCAGAGAGGCTAAGGTTTTTGTTGTTAATCTGTTTTACACAGATAGTAAGTAACGGATTCTTTCCACTCACCCAGGCTATCTCTAAAGTCACTACCAAATCTAACAGTCTGTAGTGGCTAACTTTTGGCACAATGGTTGGTTCATAGAATGAGGATAAGGTGAGTTCAAATCCTGTCTCAAGCATTTCCTAACTGTGTGGATTAGGTACCAAACCTCAAACTGCCTCAGTTTCTCAACTGTAAAATGGGGATAATAGTACCTATCTCAAAGAGATATTATGACACTGGCAGGTAGTATTCTACATAAATGCTTATTCCCTATTTCTATGAGACTAGAGATCATAGCCCAGTTCCCACGCTTACCAGCTTTGTGATCATAGTCAAGGGCAAAGAATTTTGCCAGAATTGGAAGGAATCTTGTGAGCTCCTTGAGATCAGAGACTGCCCTTTGCTTTCCTTTACATCTCTTACTGCTTAGTTCAGTACCTGGCACATTTAGGCCCTTCAGTACAATCACAAACATTTATCAAGGACATACTTTGTGCTGCCAGGTACTGTGCTAAGCCCTGACTGACCAATAGTCCACCTCCCCTCCCTAAGTAAGAATTTCTCTGCCACACCGACCATCCAAATTGTAGCTCTTCAGTAAGAAGGCACCCACTCCCTCCAGAGGCAGTTTATCCCAGTATTAAATTATTTCATAGTTTTCTCTACCATTCCAACTTTAACTCACTGTGGGGCCAAGCAGTCCAGACCTAATTCCTATTTCTGTTGGATTGTTGTTGAAATATATGAAGACAAAGTATCATGTGTAATGGGGATAAACTAGAAGTATTCCCAGTAAGATCAGGGGTGAAACAAAGTTGCCCACTATCACCATTATTGTTCAATATTATATTAGAAATGTTGGTTTTAGCAATAAGAGATGAAGAAAGCATCATAGGATGTCCCCTGTGAGCCTTCTCAATCACTTGGCTCTTCTGGGTATTAGGTACTTCATCTTTATGAGGGGAGTTGTAGAAGGCCAGAATTCTGGAGAAGTATACTTGAAACAAGGTGTTAACTCAGTGGAATTGGTGAGATAATGGTTCTTTAGTTCACATAAGTCTGGTATGATATAATAATATAATCACTTTAGTTTGATATAATGACATAATGATAATCACTCTAGATTGGCTTATACGCAGTGTACTGTAATGATATAATTGTAATAGGGTATTTAAGGACTGAGAGAACTGGAGACAAAGTCAGACTCAGACTGAGATTGGCAGACAGCTGGAGGAGACTGGGTCAGACCATGACAAGGAGTAATACCAATAATAATCATTTAATCTGCTTCCAGTGTTCTGAGGAAAGAACTCTGTAAATTGAACAATGTTCCAAATCCACAAGCTGCTGATAACTCTCCTGATCTTCTGCACCCCACCCCACCCCCACTCCCATAGTCCTGGCAGCCCAGCCCAACCCAGCCCAAGAGGATATATAATAGAGGTTTTTGAAGTTGGCTGCCCTTTCCTGAGGTTAGGTTTTTACTTGAGCAAATAGCCCAGGCTTTTCTATATACTCACATCTCAGTCACATCCCTCCTCCCCATCTTTTTTTGAGGGTCTGGCCTTGGCTTTCAGTCCCCAGTGACTTAGTTTTTTCTGTGTAGAGGGTATGTATATCCTTTAGGAAATCCTTTAGATTGCTTCAGAAAGTATCTCCTCCACAGACTAAGAGGAAGCTGAGGGAGGGGCTCTGAAAATGTATCAGTAATATTAAAGTCCCAAAGTATGCAATCATCAACTGATGATTTTAGTCTGGAAGCCCCAAACTCCATAATCACCAGGTCAAGGTCCCTTCTCCACCCAAGACTTCTCTTTATCATAGAAAGCTAGGGCTGAAAGGAACCTTAGAGCTCATCTTATCCAACCCTCTCATTTTACAGGTAAAAAAAGACAGAGGCCTAGTAAGGGAAGGGAAGTGACCAATTCAGAGTCATCCAGCTGATTAGCATCAGGACAGAGAACAGAATTCAGGAATCCTGACTTCCTGTGCAGTGTTCTTTCCAAATCACTTTGGCAGTTCATTTTAACCTGATTTCCCTTGGATAATAAAGAAGGAAAGGGAAATGGCAGAGTGTGAATCCCCATTGGAGATATCCCTAGTGAGAGGGAAGCAGATAGAAAAGGGTCTTTGACTCAAAGGACCTTCCAGTGTCATTCCCCCGAAGAAGAAACAGGCTGGGGAGGGTGCGAACCTCACCAAAAAGGCTTGGGTTCAGACCCCATCTTCTGAAGGACCTGAATACTACCTGTATAAGTTTGGCCAGTTCATTTAATCTCCCTTGACCTCTATTTCCTTATCTATTTGAAACCAGACTGAGTGGTCCAAACCAGGGCTTTTGAGAGTCAGGGATTCCCAACCAGACCTGAACAAGGCATTTTCAGCCTGGGAAAGGGATGACTGTCCACCTGGACTATGGGTAATGAGTTAATACAAAGGAAATAGAGACGTCCCAATGCCTTCAATTTACAGATGAGGAAACAGGTTCAGTGAAGTTAACAAAGCTTCGGTACAATTTTCTACTATTAAATCTATATGCAATTTTTTTCCTGAACTTGTAAATTCACTAGTGTAAGGACTCCCCAGTGAGAAAACTCCCTCCACCAGTCAAATCATTCAGCCTTCAGCAAGCTGATCTTCAGAAATTGCCTGGAGCTGGAGAGGTTCACCTGAGGTCAGCCAGCCTGTAGTTGGTCTGAGGTGGGCCTGGAACCCAAGCCTTCCTGTGTCCCTGGCCAGATGGCTATCCGCTGTGGTGGGCTGCCCCCGTGTATAGCATAGAAAGGCAGAGTCAAATGTAGCCCTCGGATAGCCCCGGGTTTGTTCCTTAGAAGGTGGCTGCCAATCTTGCCTACCCCTGATCTGGGCCCTGGTGCCCTGGGGAAGAGCTTGGTGGGAGGGATATGCATGTAGCCACTTCCTTTTCTTATATATTAGCCGGGCGCACCCAGTCAAACGACCACTTAAGGGGAGGGTCCGCCCTCCCCACAGGTCTCTATTGAAGGAGGACTGGGGTCTTCGGAGCCCACCCCCAGTCCCGCCCAGTCCCCGTCCGCCTGCCCTCCGGCACCTCTGAGTCAGGAGCTAAACAGCAGGAACTGGGCGGGGGGACCGGGCCAGGGCTGAGGGGAGGAGCTGGAGCCGGAGCCGGAGCCTGAGCCTGAGCCCCAGCTGCTGCCAGAGCCCGAGCAGAGCCCAGCCAGGGGGACCAGGCACCCGGGGCTGATTAGGCCCGCCCAGGTCCGCTCCACCCGGCCGGGCCAAGGTGCGGTGGGTCCCAGGCACCCCCCCCCCCACCCATCATGAACTCGAGAAAGAGAGGTAACCGCCCCCTTCCCCCACTCTCGCCTCTTAGGGAGGACCGGCAGGGATGTGGGGTGGGCAGCTCTGGGATCCTAGGGCTAGAAAACTTGAGGGGACAGAATGAGGCTATGGAAAGGGGAGTAGTCGGCCCGTGACTCGGTTTCCCTTCCTGAAATTCAGGAAGACCGGGGGGGGGCGGGGTTTTTCCCGACATAACCCCTAGAGCCCAACGAGACCCTCCTTCCAATGTTCTCCCTCCTCCTTCCCCCACGGTTCGGGAATCCCCTTCTGTGCTCTGGGCTTTAAAACCCGGGACTCTTCGGGACTGATCGGGGGGATCGGGCGTGGAGGGAGGGGGACAGAGTGGAGCCAAGGAGAGTCCTTGCCCTCCCGGGTGGCCACATTTATTGGTCGCTGTTGCCACAGCTCCCTGATCCCTCCAGAATCCCCCCAGAGCTCAAGCCTGGGGCTCCGCTTTGGGGACCGGGAGGAGGTTCGGCGGCAGGCGCAGAATGACAAGATTGTGTAGGTGCGGATCCCCGTGGCCCGGGATCAGGGAGAGGTCAGGCTGGTTTCGGAGAAGCAGGTTCAACGCCTCTTGGGTCTGGCTATCTCCTGCCTCCCGCCCTGCGCTGGTGTCCTGTCCTGGGCCGGACTCGTGGCTGTCTGTCATCCTCACCCTCATTACTACTAATAACGAATAGTTTACATTTCTGTAGCCCTTAAAGGTTTGAGGGACTCTGACCCTCACTCTCCTCCCTTCCCCCCCTCTATTGGGGAGGACGGGGAAGCTCCGCCTGGCTGCCACCTCCCCCAGCACGGCCCAGCCCCCGGGGGCCTTTAGTGCAGAGTGATCCTCCGGGATCCAGCACCCACTTTCCGGGACCCTTCACTTTCCCCTCCCCTTTCAAGCCATGGGATCCTAGGGAAGGGGAAATAGTTTAAGTGAGAGGAGGGGGGCTGAGGAGGCCCGAAGGGACAGCCCCGCCCACGAGTGTCTCTGGGGTAAACATGCGCTTCCTTCCATTCTTCAGAATCTGTTCCTTCCCTTTCCTGCTCCCTCCCAGGACCAGGCGTGTGTGTGTTGGGGGGAGGTAGTTTAGGGAAAGAATATCCCACAGATAGGGGAGTCAGTCCCAGGTCTGCCAGCAGTAATTCTGCCATGCATTTTGTGCCAAGGGTTTTCTCCAAACCCGCCCGGTCCCGGAGTCTTCTTCCATCCCCACCATCCTTCCGAACTCCTTCCCCTCCTGGGTTTCCCTGGAGCTGGGCCAGGGCATCTTGGGGGCTGCCAAGAGCAGGCTCCAGAGGCGGAAGGTGGAAGCTCTGAGGGGCTGGGATTGTTATTTGGGAAGTGGAGGCCAGGAGCTGCCAAGCAGAGTCCCCACTCCACCTGCCTCGCAGGCCCTGTGATTACCTCTGTCCTAAGCTTCTCTCATTATCTCATGTTTTGACTGGGAACATCCCTGCTGGGACATGGCGTCTCCGTGAGGCTATTTTCTCTCCCCTTTCCCATCCCAGGAACTGCCCTGTTTGGAAGTTAGCCCTGAGGCAGGGAGCAAGAAAGGCACCCTAGGATTTGGATTTAGGGGTCCAGCTGAGGGCCTCTCTTCATCTTCCCTGATCGGATTACATTTGTAATCTTCTGGCCAAGAGGGAGGGAGTGGAAAGCTGTTGTCACAGAGATAGGAGCGGGGGCAGGATACCCTTCTCACTGTATCCTTTAAAGCTCAGCCAACTGGAACTAGTTGTGACAGTCGGCTTGGGAGTCCGAACCCCTGAGTTCAGTTCCACACCCCTCTGTTCCCTTTCTGTCATGCCCCTGCCCTGAGCTCAGCTTCAGGGAAGAGCTGGAGGAAACTCAGGGATTCCCACTTCTAGGAGGTTGTCCTTGCTGAACTCCAAGCTTGGCCCTTTACTCCCTAAGTGTTGGGGAATTCGTCCATCTTACTCCTCCCCTTCCTTCCTTCCTTTTCTCATCAGGGAGCCCCTCTCGGACTCATTCGATGATGTCGCTGTCTGTTCGGCCCCAACGTCGAATTCTCACTGCCAGGATCAATAGGAGCCAGTCCTTCGCAGGTGTCCTCAGTGGCCAGGACCGGGGGGGCAGGTACTGAGGGGGAAACTCAGGTGGGGAAGTTCCAGAATGGGCAGCTGAGGGATGGGATATGTGGAAGACATGTCATCCCTTTGAATCTGTGGGTTCGAGATTCATTCTGAACTGCTGCCACCTCTTTCCAGGAGCCTAGCAGCCTTCAGCCCCCCTGTGGTCCCCCGAAAAACACCTGCCATTGTCCGAGTCTCCAGGATGTTCTCCATGGCACACCCACCTCCAAAGGTGCCTCAGCCAGAGCGGCTGGACCAGGTGTATGAAGCCCTGAAGAGGGGCCTAACGTAAGGATGCATATCCTTCCTTCCTAGGCCAATGACCTATGGGATTGTCTTACATCATAATTGGAGGGGGGGACATCCTCAAAGGAATCCCTTCATCCACAGACATTTTAAGTCTAATCCCCTACTAGTCCCCAAACCCCCTTTCCTACACATACACTTTATTTTTCCAATTTTTATTTTTTCTCCCAATTTTCCAGTGTTTTATTTTATTTTATTTTATTTATTTAATTATAGCTTTTTATTTACAAAACATATGCACGGGCAATTTTTCAACATTGACCCTTGCAAAACCTTCTGTTCCAACTTTTTCCCTGTTTCTCCCCCCTCCCCCCCCATGGCAGGTAGTCCAATACATGTTAAATATGTTAAAGTATATGTTAAAGCCAATATATGTTCCAGTACTTTATTTTTTCCAATTACATGTAAAAGTAATTTTTAACATTCATTTTTTATAAGATTTTGAGTTCTAAATTTTTCTCCTTCCTTTCTCCCTATCCCCTCCCTCCCCCCACAGATGACAAGCAATTTGATTTAGGTTATATCACATATATATTCTCATACCAAGAATACTACCCTCTCTCTCTCCCAACTGTGATTCGGAGTGCTGACTCTTACACCACATACTCCATGGCCACTCCCCGCCCCCCAAGACTGAAAATCAGATACAGACAGATCAAGCTGTGTCTTGGTTTCCTCCTTGAGGGTTATGTGTGAATGGGACTGGGAAGAACTGGTGGGATTCCCATTCTAAACATTTTCCTATTCCTCCCCAGGGCCTATCTGGAGGTGCATCAGTTAGAACAGGAGAAACTCCAAGTTCAAATCAGAGAATCCAAGAGAAATTCTAGGCTGGTGAGTGATTTGGGACCCTTCTTTCCCTTTACACCACAAGCATGAGTGAGGAAGGCCTTGGGGAGGAGCTGGGAGAGAATGAGCATTGTACTGGAATGGGAGGGGGTAGATTCCTGGTTACTGTCAGTTAGGAGGGATAGGAAAATGTTTAAAATGGGAATCCTACCAGTTCTTCCCAGGCCAATAGGCTAAAATACAGAAATCTCAATCTAGCGCCAGGGCCCTCCCCATTCTGGTTCCAACCAGATAGTATTTCACATTACTCCAGTTCACACCCTCTGCATCCCGGCCAAGTGGAACTACTAGCTCTCCCCCCAATTCAGCATTCCATGTCCATGCATTCATACATACAGGCCTTCCCTCATGCCTGGAAGGCACAGCCTCCCCCTTCTCATCCCTTGTCAAAACCTTTATATTCCTTCACAGCTTTACTTAGTCAGCTTTTCTTTGAAACAACCCTTCTTCCCCAGTTATTCATATTTCTCTTGTTTGTCTCTATACATATATATTCCCCTAATTTTGTGTATGTTCTTTGAGAGTAAGAGCTTTTTAATTTTTGGTTTTGGATCTTCAACATCCTGTGTCCTGAACATCATTCAGCCATAACCAACTCATCATAACCCCATTTGGGTATTCTTGGCAGGGATACTGAAGTGTTTTGCCATTTCCTTCTCCAGACCATTTTATAGATAAGGAAACTAAGAAAAACAGGGTTAAATGACTTGCTCAGGGTCACACAGCTAGTAAGTACCTGAGGCTGGATTTGAGCTCAAGAAGATGTCTTCCTGATTTTAGGCTTAGAGCTCTATCCATTGCTTAATCAATGTTGATGAAATTTAATTTAATTCCGCCAAGATGTATTCCCTCATCTAATCTGTTTTTTTTTCCCTGCTTCTCCACTGAGGTACCCAGGAGTTCTCCGGCTATTGCTATATATTATTAGAAAGGATTTAATAAGTTATCAGAGAGAGTTTGGAATAGTGGTCTTGGGCTTGGACCACTCCAAGACCATGGTCTTGGACTAAGAATTAAGAAACCTGGATTCTGGTCTTTGCTTTGCCATTGACTGTGTGGAAATTCTTGGAAGGTGCTTCTTTCTGCTGTTGTTTGCTCCTCTCTAGGATGAGGGACTGGGACTAATATACTCTGAGGTCCCCTGTACTTCTGATGTAGTGGAATGCAAGGACTGACTTTGCCAGCCAATCCCAAGCAGCCGGTTTTTTTTATTGTCCCACAGACTAGATCCAACCTGTGCTCTTAGTGAAGTTCCACCTTCCAGTACCTCTTCCATTTCACTGCCTTTGAGGCCCCCCTCTCTCAACCCCCACCCCTCCCAATTCTGGCCTATCCCTGGCTCTCTTCTTGTCCCTGTCTCAGTCCCTCCCTTCCTCTGGCACTTCTTGACTCGGGAAGTAGCCAGGTATTCTTAAGGTATGCCATTCCGTGTCTCCCTGTCCCCACTCCTTGCCCAGTGATCACATCTCTTTCCGGGAGGGAAGAGAGTCTTCACTGGTGTTAGTGATACAGAACGGGATGCTAATTTAAATACAAAACTCAAACCATTTCACAACATCCCCCAATCCTCAGAGACCTTCTCAATCTTGAACATGGGTTAAAGAATAAAGAATGTCAAGATAAGGAGCTAAGCCAGCAAGGAGTGGGTAAATGTTTAGCAACTGGCTGAGGGCATTCAGGGAGGGAGTGGGAATATAAGCAAACACACTTTTAAATTTAATCTGCATTATTAAGATTTTCTCCACCACTTTCTCAAGATTAGACAATTCACAAAATAACAAAGCATTCCCTGCTTAGTAGCATACTCATTTTTGAGGAGTAAATGCTCACACTGAACACTTACCAGGTTCTCGCTGTTGGTTTGGAGGTAGCTCCATCACATCCCTTCCCTTTTCTCTTTTCACAGCCAGTGACAAGTCTTTTATCCCCCTCCTCCACTGTTTCATCATTTCATCCTTACCTTATCCATGCACAAGATGACCCCAATAATAGGGCAAAGGTCCCACATCCTTCATTTTCAGTGTTACACATCCCTGCTGTCCAGGACGTCTTATGCTCCTCATCTTATCCTAATTTTTTTTTTCCCCATACAGGGCTTTCTCTATGAGTTGGACAAGGTAAGTGAATCTGAGACAGACGTTGGGGGCTGACAGAGAGACAGGGTGTGAGAGGGCAAAGAGTTGGGGAGAGGGAGCAGGAGGAAGCAGCCCCTTCCTCTCCTCCCCATCACCCCAACAAGATCTTTTTTTATCAAAACTTTTATTTCCTCAGCAAGTTAAATCTATTGAGCGTTTTCTCCGACGCCTGGAGTTCCACGTCAGCAAGGTAAACGCGTGGGTAGAGGGAGGATACGAAGCTCGTGGATGATGGGGATTGGTAGAGAAGGGAAGGGAGGTATTGAGTTAAGATGGCAAGGCTGATGCTTCTCTCCTGAATGATGCTCATTCCAAGGGGCAGCTCTTGGAAGCCCCCAGAAGGGCTTCAGGAGCTCAGTCCCAGGAGCTGCCCGCTTGGAGACATCTCCCTTGTCTCCGCCCCCTCCGATTCCTTCGTGGTCCTCTCCTCCAGATTGATGAGCTATATGACGGATATTGCATCCAGCGGCGGTTACGGGATGGCGCGTACAACATGGTGCGGGCTTATACTTCAGGGACTCCTGGGAGCCGGGAGGCCAGGGACAGTCTGGCCGAAGCTACTCGCGGGCACCGAGAGTACACTGAGGTGAGGAGCTTCGCCTGCATCACGAGAAAGGGGAGGGGGCTCCTTTGTAAGCGGCCTGGGGGACGTGCTGCTGATGCTCTCTCCTTTCCCGCCCCCAGAGCATGTGTTTGCTGGAGAGTGAACTCGAAGGGCAATTGGGTGAATTCCACCTCAAAATGAAAGGTCTGTGTGAATGGTGGGGAAGGTGAGGGCCGAGCACCTAAGGGGGCAGAGGGAAAGCTTGGAGAACTCAGACTCTTATTCTCTCTCCAGGGCTGGCTGGTTTTGCCCGGCTGTGTGTTGGGGACCAATATGAGGTACTGTGGAAACAGTGAATGGGGAAGGAAGGTTAACTCCTGTGGCTTCTCTGTCTCTCGGGGCAGCGAGTTAGGGGTCACCCTCCTCGTCCCTGGTAGTTTCTGTCACTTTTCTGTCAGAGGGCGGGCAGACGATGGACTTTCTCATTGTCCCCTCCTCAGATCTATATGAAATACGGGCGTCAGCGCTGGAAGCTGCGAGGACGGATCGAAAGCAGCGGGAAGCAAGTTTGGGACAGCGAGGACATGGTCTTCCTGCCGCTGCTCACAGAATTCCTCTCCATTAAGGTGCCTACGATCCCCTTCTCCCCAGGCCCGCCTCCCCGCCTTCTGGCCCCCAGCCCCTGCTCATCTGACCCTGCCCCGGCGGCTGACCCTGCCCTGGCCCGCTCCACAGGTCACGGAACTAAAGAGCCTGGCGAACCACGTGGTGGTGGGCAGTGTCTCCTGTGAGACCAAGGACCTGTTTGCCGCCCTGCCTCAGGTGGTGGCTGTGGATATCAATGACCTGGGCACCATCAAGCTCAGCCTCGAGGTCACTTGGAGGTGAGTGCTCGGGAGAGGACGGGCAGGGTGGAGCCCCCGCCGGATGAGGAGGGGGTTCTTGCTCCTGTCTCTAGCAACACCCCGACTTTCCCTTCAGCCCCTTTGACAAGGATGACCAACCTTCTGCGGCTTCCACAGTCACCAAGGCCTCCACTGTCAGCAAGCGCTTTTCCACCTACAGTCAGAGTCCTCCAGACACCCCTTCCCTGCGGGAACAGGCTTTCTATGTGAGTGACCCTTAATCCCGCTCCTTGAGGGGTTAGCCCTCCCTGGCATTTCCCTCCCAGGGCGTGGCCCATTGTGCCAGACTGTCCAGACTGGCCGTCCACCTGTCTGACTTGGGGGTGGGGTGCTGCCCCGAGACCCCGAGGGTCTTGCCCTCTTTTCTTCTCTGACTCAAGCCTGGCACCAGAGCCTGGGTGCAGCTCCTTGGATGAGTTGGGGGTGCCCCCTAAGAGTCACCACTTCCCCTGCTCCCCCCCCCAGAACATGCTCCGTCGTCAGGAGGAGCTAGAGAACGGAACGGCGTGGTCCCTGTCCTCCGAATCCTCCGACGACTCCTCCAGCCCCCAGCTCTCCGGGGCCGCCCGCCTCACCCCACCCTCTCGGCCCCTCGTGCAGCAGCCGGAGGCTCCCCCGATCCACATCGCCTTCTCTCGGCCCGAGATCCCCCATGCCCCAGGGGAGGCCCCAGAGGAGGAGGGGCCCAAAGGCCCGGCCTTGGCCAACGGGCACATCCCCTACAGCCGAACTCTGAGCCACATCAGCGAGGCCAGTGTGGATGCCGCACTGGCCGAGGCCGGCAATGACCCTGTGGCCTTGGAGAGCCGAGCCCAGAGCCTCCTGACCCCTGTGGCCTCAGACTCTGACATTAGCCCTCTCCCTGACCCCAGCGCTCCCCCAGACCCCGTAAGCCCAAGTCCTCCCCTCCCCTGTTTAGATCCGACCACTCTGCATGAAAGCCTTACCCCCCCACCCGCAGAACCAGTCACTTTAAGCCTGACCTCCTCTCCCTGCCATCCAAGACCGGTTGAGTCCGATTTTCCCCACCCACATCCCATCTGCCCCCACCCAGACCCCATCCTCTCCCATCCAGAGTCTGAGCCCAGTTCTGTCTGCCCAGACTTGGCCCCCTCCCCTTCAGACCCAGTCCCCAGCCCTGTCCCTACAAACCATGTGTCACCATTGCACTCAGACCCCGCATCCCCCCCCTCAGATTCCTCCTGTCCCCATGCGTACCCCACCTCACCACCCATAAACCCGCTGCCTGCGCAGTCACCTCTCACGGACCATGCCCCCAGCCCCGCTGTGGCGGCCCAGGTTCCGGTCCAGGAGGCAGCCGGTATTCCCCTAACAGAAGCCAAAGCTCCTCCCCAGAGGGGGCTGCTGGAGCAGGGAGCAGGGCTGAAGGACTCCGGGCTGGAAGAAGCCCTGGGGGCCTTGAGCTCTGCCTTGGATGACTACCGGGGCCAGTTTCCAGAGCTGCAAGGACTGGAGCAGGAGGTGACTCGGCTTGAGAGGCTCCTTATGGTGAGGGTAAAGGGACGTGGTGGGGAAGGGAGGGAGGACATGGGAAGGGCAAGGAGGATGATCCATCACCCCTTTCTCAACCATGTCTGCAGCAGAGACAGGGCATGTCCCGCAGCCGGGCTTCCAGCCTCAGCCTCACTGTGGAGCACGCGCTAGAGAGTTTTAGCTTCCTTAACGATGATGAAGATGAGGATGACGGGCCTGAGGACAGGTGAAGAAGGGGCTGGGGTACAGGTGAGGGAGGGACCATTGAGCAAGATTAAGGAAACAGAAGATTGGGAGTGGAGGGCAGCAGAAGGGAGGACAGTTAGGATTCACTGGGAAGGGGACCCCGGTCTGCCCTTGATCTCCACGTCTCCATCCGCCCTGGGCTCCTGATGTGTCGTCGCCCCCTAGCCTTCCAGTGCCCCATTCTGCCCATCTCTAGCTCTGCCTCTCTCCCTCAGTCTCATTTTGGACCTGCTCTCTGGACACGCCCCCCCACCTCCTCCTCGCTCCCCCGTGGCTGGGAGCCAGCCCCATCATCTCCAGCTGTCCCTTTCAGCACCCCCTAGGCGGAGACTTTGGTCCCTTGAAGAGCTCCCTCGGAGCAGCTTTCGTGCTGCCCGCCTCACTGACCCCGCCTTGCCCCTCCTCCCCTCGCCGCTGCTCTGGCCCAAGGCCTTGGCGCTTCTGCCCTCCCGCCAGAGCCCCCCTGCCTTCCTGGAGCGCTCCCTGTGGTCACTTCATCGATGGCCGTCCCACCTCCAACCTGGTGACCTCTCTTCCCAGTATTCAAAATGCCAGCACCAGTGTCCTGCACCTCTAAGCGCATTTGCCCTCGGCCCTCCCTGGGACCCTTCTGGTCCTGCTCCAATACCCTCTCATCACTAGGACCCACCCTGGCCCTTGCTTAAAGGCCCCCACATCAGAAAGCGCAGCAGTGGGAGCCGTGTGTGTAGTCATCCTCTGTCTGTCCATCCATTATCTGTATGCAGGGGTGGGAGAGAGGGGCTAAGGAGGGGTTCGCATCTCAATAAACGTACACTGGGCACATGGCGGTGATATTCTGCTTCTGCAGTCTGGACAGCAGGTGCTTACTACTCAGGTCTCTCCTGCAGGACGCTGAGCAGCCCAGGGCTTGGGTCCGAGGCTGGGGTCAGTGGTGTGTCTGAGGATGCCCTGGACTCCTCGACGCCCGGCCCCCTCAGCACTGGCTGCCCTGCCCTGGACATGGCCCTGGTCTTGCACCTGCAGCACTGTGGCCACCTCTTGCTGGTGAGGCCGGCAGCCCTTTCCCCAACACATTAACCCATTACTGACCCCAAGATCTAGCATGCTAGGACCTTTAGTCTCCATCATCCCACTGTATTGTATCTCCACTGGCATTTTTTTTAACCTCCCATGAACACACCTGCCCTTTGCATGCTGGGAGTTGCAGTCCCTGGGCTCAGCGCCATTGTTCTGGGCCCCCTGTGTTATTCAGCATCCCCAACCTTGAACAGGGGCTGAGTAGAACCCCTCCTACTCCCTGTGTCTGAGGTGGCCCTGGCCGGTCTCTGCTCTTCAGAAACTAGGCACCTTTGGGCCCCTACGATGTCAGGAAGCATCAGCATTGGAACGGCTGCTTCGGGAGGCCCTGGTGCTGGAGATGGTGTGCCAACTTTGTGGGGGGCAAGTGGGCAAGGCCACCTCTGCTCAGGAAGGTAAAGGCACCCACTCCCTTCTACCCTAGAGCAACACAAGGAACTCTTGTCTCTGTCCTCTTTCTCCAGAATTCTGCCCGTCGTCCCTCCCCTCCCCATAGAGACCTGCCCCCATTCTCCATGCGTTAACTAACCACCCAGTCCAACAAGCCTTCCACTGACTCAGCCACTGCTAGCCCTCACTGCCCCACCTCATCCCACTGACTGCTTCTCCCCAACCCAGTGTTGCAGTTTTCTGTTCCCCGGCCGGGTTTCCTGCCTTTCTGGGACCTGTGCACCGAGGGAGGCAATCTCCTGGTCTGTCCAGTGGAGCGTATCCTCTTCACTTTCTGCAGCCAGTATGGAGCCCGTCTCTCACTGCGCCAGCCGGGCCTGGCTGAGGCTGGTGAGTGAGTGTCCCTGTCTCCTCCAAGTACTCCTCCAAGCCCTCTCACTACTGATTCACAAATATTTATTTAGTGCATACTGTGCTCAAGGTGAAAAATCAACCAAGACACACAAAACCGTATGGCATACTCCTGACCTCAAAAAGTACAGATGGAGATGTCATAGCCAGGTGAAGAGCCAAACTCACATGGGAGATCAAAAGATTAGGAGCTGGAAGGAAAATCTTCAGCTTCCCCATTTTATTAGAGCATAAAATTCAGTGCCTCAAGAGGCAAGTCCTCATGACTTGCCAAGTTCACCCATATGGTAACCAAACTGGGATTCAGACCCAAGTCCCCTGCCCACAAATCCTGGTGTTCTTGCTCTGATAACAGTCAACTTTTACATAAATACAAGCAGCGGAGACCTGTAAATGCTCATGGGAATTCAGAGAAAGTATCAGACACTTCAGGATAGGTCTGGGCAGGAAAGATTTCTCGGAGGAGATGGGTCCCAAGAATGGAAAACAGGCAGATGAAGCACACCTTCACCTGGGTTATGGGGACTAAATCACATCCATGACATGCCTCAAGAGTACCCATCAAATCTCTCCCCAGTGTGTGTTAAATTCCTGGAGGATGCCATGGGACAGAAGCTACCGAGGCGGCCTCGACCGGGGCCTGGGGAACAGCTCACAATCTTCCAGTTTTGGAGCCACATTGAGGCCTTGAATAGTCCCTCCATGGAAGCTTATGTCACAGAGATGGCTGAAGAGAGTGAGTGGTAGTTCTTCAGATGCACAGATGTTTAAGAGAGGACACTCACACGCTCATCGTGTCCCAGTTGTTTCACTGGAAAGTTTGGTGGCTGTACCCATTCTGATATGTTCCCGTCTCTCTTCCCATTTGTGATGGGTTTGGGGCAAGGAGCAGACTCCCTTTTGTCAGTATAAGAGCTTCTGGAACCCTTGCTCTCCATCCCAACATCCCTTTGGGGACAGCAGCCTTAACCTCTCCTTCCTTCCCCATCCTTTCTACCCTTCAGTTTTACTTGTGAAGAACTTGAATTCAGATGACCAGGCTGTGGTACTCCGGGCATTGAGACTGGCCCCTGAGGGGCGGCTTCACCGGGATGGACTCCGGGCACTTAGCTCCCTTCTCATCCATGGCAACAGTAAGGTGATGGCTGCTGTCACTACCCAGCTTCGAAGTTTAGCCCTGGGCTCCGACTTCCGGAAGAAGGTCAGGGGAAGACCAAAGGGCCTGGATAAATGGTACAGAGTGCTCAGATTTAACACCGAGGCTCATCCAGCCCTTTGTGTCCCCAGGCCCTGCTTTGTTTTTTAGAACAACTAGAAGATGAGGACATACAGACCCGGGTAGCTGGGTGTGTGGCTCTGGGCTGTCTCAAGGTAATGTCTGGACAGACTTCCTAAATTGCCTTTCCTGAGTTGCCCACCCTGTACTGGCCACCCCACTCCTCTGTGACCATTCCACTGCCTCCTTTCTGGGTGTCCAGTCCCCCAGTCCTTGTCTTTTGCCATCACTTCAATCTAACCTGTTTTGGAATGCTTCCTCCCCCTGACACACTGTTTCCTCACTGCCTCTACCTACCTGGCTCCCTCTTCTGACTTTTCATGCTTTGCCCTTTCTCAACCAGGCTTCAGAGGGCATTGAACCACTGGTGTATCTGTGCCAAACAGACAAGGAGGCTGTGAGGGAAGCTGCCCGCCAGAGCCTCCTTCAGTGTGGTGAGTGGATTATGGTTCTGACCTGCTCTTCATGACCAAGTTCAGGAGGCAGGCATGGGGAAAGGTGGTGGTCACATAAGGTAAACCTAGAAGGACTGCTAGGTAAAAGGACATTGCTTGACCCTGACCACTGTACCCCTTTCTAGGGGAGGATGGGCAGTCAGCTCACCGACGGCTAGAAGAATCTCTGGAAGCTCTGCCTCGTATCTTCGGGCCAGGAAGCATGGCCAGCACTGCCTTCTGAGCTCCCTGCCTGCTCTCTGTCCCAGGAACACAGGGATCTTGGGAGTCATTGTCTATTCCCTCATGCCCCTCCCCTACAACCACCTTTCAGGGCTGGCCCTTCCTTGGGAGCCCCCAACCTATGGGCCCAACTGACATTGGCAGGGGGTAGGCTGGGGGTCAGGACCCAGGTTCCAGAGTTTCCTCCCATCCTACAGATTCCTATAAATATAAATCTCTTTAATATATTCTTCTGCTACCCCCAGCAGAGATTGCCACCTGCAGTCAAGTGCCTCCCCAACCTCTATCAGGCGTTCCTCACTGAGCTGATGTCTGGGATCCCCTTGTGATCCCCGGTCACTCTGCCTCTCCCCATCATGTCTGATTTTGTATTTTATTTACAGAGTTTTGCAAAAAATAAAAGGCAAAATCTCTTTCCTATGCTGTGTGGCCTTGTCACCATCATTCTAGAGCATCCCATCTTGCTGATTCTCCAGTTCTAAATTGATCAAGGGGGAGGAAAGCCTTGGAGAATCTTTTACTACAACTGTACTCTTGTCACTGTTTCACTGGGGATCCTGGCGTGCATCTCTGCCTATGCACCAAAGTGTATTGATATAGGCACAAGGGTAGATTTCCATTAAAAGCTCATAGTAACATTTTGCATTTCTGTCTTTGAGATAGGCATTGTATTCACATTTTCAAATAGGAAAACTGAGGCTCGGAGATGATCACACAGCTAGTCATTGCCAGAGTAGCAACCTGAACCTGGATCACATAAGCCAGATTCACCTTATCCAACCTGTATCTGACATCCTGGCTGTCTCCTGAAGTATAATGAGCCAACAAGCATCACTGGATAAGCAGGCACGCAGATCTGGGCTCTCCTCTTCCCTCCCCTGCCCAGTCTCGGTGCAAGCAGCTGGAACGTGATTACAGACCAGCTAGTTAGTGGGAAGGGTGGTCACTGACTATAGGTCTTTAGTTTTGAATTTGTTTGGCGATGGGACCTGGAGGCTCTTCCAGTGCCCAATATTAGGAGCTCAGGACCCGGACAAGGCTGGAGAACTCTAGAGGACGGGGAAAATATTGGAAGTGGTGGGGGCGGAGTGGGAAGATCGAGCCAAGGCAGAGACAGGCAGACTAAAGGATGGGGGAGAACCCTAAGGAATCAATCTTGAGAAGGAAAAGAATAAAGAAGCTGAAGCAGGTATGGGCACTGAAGCCAGCGAGGACTGCTGGACGAGGGACTTCTCCTCCAGAGGGCGCCAAAGTCTGTGGCTGAGCCAGGCAGAGGAGAGGGGCCAGCAGAACAGGAGGATCGGGGCCCACAGGCCCGAAGCCTGCTCGCTCACAGGAGGGAGGACCCTGTTGGACTGATGCTGAGAGGAGGGGAGGCCAGAGGGCAGGTCTGTGGGGAGACGGAGCCAAAGGAGGCAAACACACTCCCGGTGTAGGGCCGGGGGTCGAAGGCCTCCTCTGGGACTTAGTTTCTGCTGTAAAATGGTGAGGCTGGACCAGCTGCTGTCTGTCCGGCTCCAGTTTCTGTGCCTCAATCAACACTGTCATACCGGGGAGCCAAAGGACTGAGAATGTCAGGGGCTGAGGGAAAGCGCCTAAAGGCCAGGGATGGTGGCCCACAGATATGAGCCTGCCCCTCCTACCCCTGAGAGCAGAAGGCCACAGGGCTGCTGGGGAGAAGCACAGTGACCCAGGTTGATCTTCTGTACCAATCAGCACTGCACTGCAACACTTCCAGCTGAAGCAAGATAGGAACTTTAAAGGGACCTTTTTGAATTAAGAAAATTTTTTTTTAAAGAGCTTAAAGTTAGGGAGGATTGTTACCTCTTTCAGCTCCTAGTGATAAACCTTCAACTACAGTGTCTGCAATTAACCCTTTTTACATTAGGTTAATTCCACCCTGAGTACTCAGTGAAGCGATGCCCTAGGCAGTCATTTATCCAGAGCTGCCAACTCCAGGTCTGGTGGAGGCCCTGAAAGGGTTACAAAGGTTAGAAAAGAGGATGGCCTGTAATGGCATTGGGGAGCTGAGAAGTCCATAGAGACCTGGAGTTACAGAAGTTGGGCTGAAAAGGAATATAGCTGAGGCTACAGAAATAGGAGAGGAGGGGGGTGTGCTAGTTCACATCAAAGACCTAGTAGCAATTAAGGGGAGCCTGGAAAATAATAGCCTGATGAGCCCTCAGACCTCAAACCACACTTCCCCCATTACCCCTTCCCAAACCATTCCACATTTTATTCACTCCTTTATTTGTCTAAGGTGAACCTCATTTGTAATGTAGAAAGAAGACATTTGGGGGAGAGAGGTTTTATTCTTCCTTTGTTTACATATCATTATAAGACATCCCCTCCCCCAGTCTTTATGATAAAGACTTGTCTGAAAAATCTGTAAGTACTAATAGAGAATACACATTAGCTTACTGTGTCTTTCTAGGTCTGTATGAACACTATGAACCACTTGTTTCCAGAGTTAACACCCCTTCTGATCCAAACTCATAATCATGGTGACCTCTCTGTGTGGTGATATCCCTCATGGGGACCCTCCCACTATATTCTGATCCTCCCCACCCCCAACAGAGCTGTAGTGGATAAGCTGGAGGGCTTGAAGGAGGGCTGGCTGAGCCCTAACCACCTGCTGTGGAAGTTGAATAGAGTAATAAGGCAACAGGAACCTTTACAGGAAACACCTGCAGTCAGGATGCAAGAGTGGTCTCCAGGCTCAACGAAGTCAAGCAGAAGTAGGGAAATGAGGGCACAGGGAGAACCAATATGAAGTCTATGGTGGGTGGAACATTCAGGTTTTTAGTCTATCCCTATGAGGAGTCTTCTCAGTACATCCTCAGTGACCACTAAAAGAATGTGTGAGTATAAGTGAGCAGGATAGTGGTGGTTGATTGGGGAAGGGTGGGGAAGGTAGAGAAGTGGATGTGGGCAGTGGCAAGAAGTGCCTCAAAAGCATAATGAATATTTAAAACCATAACGCTATGAAGTGAAACCTCCCCAGAAACTCAAGATAGAGACAAATTAAATATTGAGGGACCAATGAGTCTGGGATCAGTAGAAATATCAGAAATAAAAAAGCGAAATCTTCCATCTTGAGGTGTTAGATATAGCTGTGAACATCACTGAGGAGGAGCTAGGAAACAAGAGGGAGAAGGGACTATTTCTGATCACCCTCGTGTGCCAACTTAAATCTAAGTCATTAACACTGAGAATTAAGACTGGGAATTCCAGCTCCCAATACCTCCAAAAGAGAATTAGCTGGAGGTGGGGCAAAACTTCTTGTAGAATCCTATTCAATCCTTCCCCTCCATCTTACCAGGGGACCTTGGCAAAGAACTAGAAATGTGGAAAAGGCATTCACTGGAGTGGCATGAGGGGTGGGGATTGGGAAGAGGATCAAAATTAAGAGCATTGGATTTGAAGTCAGAAAGTGAAGACCAACTCTTGCCCCTACTAATCTCCCTTGTGACCCTGGGCAAGTCACTTACCCAATATAGTGAAGTAGGTGTTGAGCTAAATGATTTCAAAGGTCTCTTCCAGTTCAAAATTTATAGTAATTTATAGCATATATATTATTTTAATGATTTATAGTAATAACTGGCTTTATACAGATTTAAGGTTTGCAAAATGCTTCAAGATTCTCACAAAAACTCTGGGAGGGAAGTGCTAAGATCAAAGAAACTGAAGCACGAAAGTAAGTGACTTTCCAGGGGTCACATGGCTAGAAAGTGACTGACAACTTGGTCTCCTTGATTCTAAGTTCACCTACCTTACCTGCTGTTACCTCCCAGCTACCCCTAAATGCTGGGGAGGTACCAGAATGGAGTTTGATAATAAAGAGGGTTAGAAATAGGGTTGAAAAAAGTGGGAAAATTGGAATACTAATGTAGTGATGAGGAAATGTAAACTGATCAAAGCTTTCTGGAGAACTTGGAATTATGAACAAAGGGCAACCAAACTGTGCAAATCTTTACAGCTAGCATATACCACCACTAGGTCTGCATTAGTTCAGAGATCACAAAAAGAGGGAAAGGGCCCTACATGTGCAAAAATATTTGTAGCAGCCATTTTCCTGGAAACAAAATTGTGGAAACCGAGGGCATTCCCATCAACTGGGGAATGGCTGAACAAGCTGTGGTATATGAATATAATAAAATAGTATTATACAATAAGAAATGATGAACATGCAGAAAAAATTTTCGGAGTAAAAAACCAAACTGATGCAAAGTGAAATGAATACAACTGGGAAAAGATTGTGTACAGAATCAGCAAAAAGTATGGCAGCTCTTCTCAGGAGCATAGTGGTCTATGGCAATTACAGAAGACTGAAGAAGAAAAAGGCTATCCAGAACTGATGGACTCTAAAAATGATTGAAGCATACATCTTTTTTTCTCCTCTGGATCTGTTACTTTTTTCATATCATGATTAATAGGGAAATAGGTTTTAAATGATAGCACATATATAGCTATATCAAATTGCCTACCATTGTAGGAAGAAAGGAGATGGAGAAGAATTTTAAAATCAAAATCTTATAAAAATGAATACTACAAATTGTCATGACATATAATTGAAAATAATTTAAAACAAGCAAATGTACCTTTTTGTATCTGGGTCCTAATCTGATCTTAGTTTTGTAAAACTTCTTTCAAAACAGTCTATGATCAGAGAAATGCAAATTAAGATAACTCTGAAATACCACTACACACCTGTCAGATTGGCTAAGATGACAGGAAAAGATAATGACAAATGTTGGAGGGGATGTGGGAAAGCTGAGACACTGATGGATTGTTGATGGAGTTATGAACAGATCCAACCATTCTGGAGAGCAATTTGGAACTATACTCACAAAGTTATCAAACTGTGCATTCCCTTTGATCCAGCAATGTTACTACTGGGCTTATATCCCAAAGAGATCTTAAAGAAGGGAAAGGGAAAGGAACCTGTATGTGCAAGAATGTTTGTGGCAGCCCTCTTTGTAGTAGCTAGAAACTAGAAATTGAAGGGATATCCATAAATTGGAGAATGGCTGAATAAATTGTGGTATATGAATGTTATGGAATATTATTGTTGTATAAGAAATGACCTCTTTGTATTCAAAGAGGCTTGGAGAGACATACATGAACTAATGCTGAGTGAAATGAGTAGAATCAGGAGATTATTATACACTTCAACAACAATACTATATGATGATCAATCCTGATGGATGTGGCCATCTCTAGCAATGAGACGATCCAAATCAGTTCCAATTGACTTGTAATGAAGAGAACCAGCTACACCCAAAGAAAGAAACTGGGAAATGAGTAGGGACCACAACATAACATTTCCACTCTTTCTGTTATTGTTTGCTTGCATTTTTGTTTTTTTCTTCTCAGGTTATTTTTATCTTCTTTCAAAATTCGATCTTTCTTGTGCAATAAGATAACTGTATAAATATCTATACATATATTGTATTTAACATATACTTTAACATATCTAACATGTATGGGACTACCTGCCATCTAGGGGAGGGGTAGAAGGAAGGAGGGAAAAAGTTTAAACAGAAGTTTTTGCAAGGGTCAATGTTGAAAAATTATTCATGCATATGTTTTGTATATAAAAAGCTATAATTAAAAAATAATAAATTTTTAAAAATAGAAAAAAAGAAAAGAAATAGGACTGAGCAATTAGGAGCAAGGGTTGTTGAGAACAAGAAAAAGTTTGGCTTTATTTATATGTGGGAGGAAGAAGCAGAGCAGGGGTACATGTCAATGAGGCATGAGAGAAAAATAAACTCAGGAGTATAGTGAATTCAATAATTTCTGCAAAAACATGAACAGAAAGGATAATACCAATGCATTAAAAATGCCTCATTCCCCATTGTCAACTGAGAAGACTAGCTCCCCCAGTGAAGAAGGGGCCAGGACTGCTCTGAGAGAAGTGAGTTTTAGGATAAGAGACAACTGGAAGAAAACATGGACATTTAAAGCTCTGGACAGCACATCCACATTCTTGCACCCCAAGTCTCATGGGATTTTTTTCTGCCGCAGTCCCAGAAAATCCTAAAGGGCAGAAATAAGAGTCCATATCCCTAAAACAATAGTTTAATAAGATTTTGTTTCTGTTATTAATAAGGTTGTTGTGAGGGTCAAATGAGATAATGTAAAGGGCATAGCACAATGCCTGGCACACAAATGCTATATAAATATCAGTGGTCATTTTTGTTAACTGTTTTTCTTTTTAAAAAGTTTTACTGTATTTGTTTTTTACATTACCACAATAAAGATGCCAACCGATTCCTCCCTTGTAACAGATAAGGACAGTTAAGCAAAACAGGTCAAAACATTACCCATGTCTAAAGCGTAAATCTTGTTCTGCACTTTTGGTTCACCACCTTTCTGCTGAGGCAGCAAGCACGATTCCCTCTCAGTGCTCTGAAGTCACAATTGGACATTGGCCAGAGTTCCAAAGGCTAATGAAAAGCTCTCTCCAGCCTGCCACCTGCCTTTCCTGTGTTGCCCCGTGGGGGTCCCACCAGACAACTCCTCCTCATTCTCCCACCCTCACCTTCACCCGGGCACCTGAACTCAGGTATCAAATCAAGTTACAGTCACCAGCTAACAAAACTGGTGACATTTAAGCCAAAAGAACCTGGATGAAAAATATGACCTACTATTTTAATGTGTCCCCACTACAGCAGACTGATCAAGGAACAGTCCTCTGATTCCACCCAGAATCATGGAAAGCTAATTTATGTCTATCAAGAAAAGACAGAGAATACCCTTCCCTTTCTCCCAACAAAACTCATGAAATCTTGGGGAATAGTCTAATGCTGCCTGATGTGAGCAGGGTAAACGAAAGTCTTGGCCCCTGCTCCAAAGAGTCTGCCATTTCCACATCCAACCATATCAATCAATGAATGAATCAACAGGCATTTATTAAGTGCTCATTATGTGCCAAATACACTGTGCTATGCACTGAGGATTCAGAGTGGAAAAAAAAGCAGTCTCTGCTCTCAAAAGGAGCTCACAGCCTACAGCAACAATATCCATGTACATTTAGGATATAGGCAGATTATATAGAAAGAACAGAAAAGACCTCCTGAAGAAAGCAGGCTTTAAGCAGAGTTTGGAGGGAAGTCAGGAGGTGTAGGTGAGGCAAGGAGGAAAAGCCCAGGTTCTGGAATAGCAGTTCTAAGCCCTCCGACATGAGTACTGGAGTGCTGGGCCTGGAGTCAGAAAGATAGAACAGTTTCTCTCTGGCCTCAGATACTCACTAGCTAAGTGACCCTGGGCAAGTGACATAACCCCATCTGCCTTCTTCCTCATCTATAACAAGAGCTGGAGAAGGAGACAAATTACTCTGATATCTTGACTAAGAAAACCCAAACTGCAGGCACTATACAAATGTGACAAACAGTGGTTTACTCACCAAGGGCAGGGAGCAGGGTCAGGAAAGCCCATCCATATCTGTGACAGTTGGATCAACAGCTAGGTAAGTTAATGCAAGACCCAAACTGGATTAGAGGCTATATATATTCCTTTTAGAAATTAAAAAAAAAAATTGTAGTAGTACCTAACATTTATGTAGCATTTAACTACTTGCCAGGCATTCTGCTAAGTTCTTTACAATTATCAATTCATTTGATCCTCACAACAATACCTGGAGCTGCTGTTCCAGGACTGTAATCTCACCTTCTCTGGAGATCATCTGCCTTTTTTCTGTCTTTGCTGTCACCAAATATGTTAATGCTTAGTACACAGCACCATACTGGCATTCTAGGATGGGTGAATAAGGGCTCTTTTCATGCTTTGCCAAATTATCCTCACCCTAAAGATGAGGAAACTGAAGCAGAGGGAAAGGTCAGCCAGATGGTCTCTTTGGCTGGATCTGAACTCAGGTCTTCCCAACTCTAAGCCCAGTTCTACACATTGGTTATGCACAATGATACAGCTACAGAAATAATAATCATTAGGAGTGAAGGTTGCACTTTGCAAGCTTCATGGCCAAAAAAAAGAAATGATCGGTCTGAGACATTAACTCAGAAATAAGCCTGGGTATTCTAACATCACTGTTGGCTTGGGTCATCTGACAGAGAAAAAGTAATAAAGCAAGAACTAAGGCTTGCCACTGGTGAAAGAGCCTTATTGATCAGGATCATGGGCCCTCTCAAGAAAACAAGGCTATTTCCAGGGAAGAAGCCACCGCCAGTGAAGAGTGTAGTCATTTCAGGAGAACCGTCTGCCTGAGTGGCAGCAATGCCTAAAGGAGGATGAGAGAAACCTCAGTGGGTCAGTCAATGCCTGGAGCACAGGAATGAGGAAGGGGAAAGTATGAGGGCCAACACCAGGAGAGGAGCTGTTAGTGGGTAGAAGAGGGCCTGGGCATTCAGAGCCTGCCATTCAGCTTTTACCTCTGCTATTCCCTGTGCCCTGACAAGTCACTAAATTAAGGCCTCAGAATTTCCTCTTCTGCAAAACAAAGGCTTATAAGGCTAAATGATTTCTAATACATCTTCCCATATTTAATTTAGTCTTAAAAAATTATGACTTGTTATTAATCCAGAACTGGCCAACAGGGAACAGCCAGAGTCAGTCATAAGATTACCACGACCACTTCCCTGGCCAGATCAAAGGATGGACAGCTAGAAGAGACCTTGAAGAGCTAGTCTAATCCTCTCATCCTGCAGATCCAATAGCTTTATTTCGGTCCTTGCCCTATTTATCCTTTTTGCAACATCCTAGAGGTGACCTACTTCTTGAAACTCTATCCTCCCATGGTTTCTGTGACACTGCATCATCCCACTCCTCTCCCTGACTCCCAGCTGCCTAAAAGAGAATCCCATCTAAGCCAGAGAACTAGTTCAAGTCCCAGCTCTGACACTTACCAGCTGTATGACCTTGGACCCTTGATTTAACCTCCCTAGGCTTCCCTTTCTTCATAAAAACAATTACATTTAAATATCCCAAAAGATTGTGAGAAAGACCTTTATCAACCTGATAGCTCTATCTGAATTATTACTACTTCTGTATCTTTGGGCCTATTCACAAGGAATTCTTACTCATAGTAATAACAAATGACTGTTGGCCCATAGTTTTCTCTACTCAGTCCCAAAGAACTTCATCAACTCTCATGACTTCACTCACCATTTTTTCAATTCCTCACAAGCCTGTATTTCCAACCCTCCCATTCTGCTTTTCAAAACGATTTTGATAACAGCCCCTTTCAAATTTTCTAAACTTTCCCATCTTTTTCCCAAAATAAGCTAACAAGTTAGCAGTCTATTTTTCCCTTTGCCTCAAACTACTAGAGCTACCTACATCATTTGCCTCCATTTTTAAAAAATATTTTAATTCAATATTTTATTTTCAGATTTGATTTCTCTGCCTTCCCCTACTAAAAAGGCAAGAAAGCCTAAATCCACATGAAAAGTCAAGTCAAGCAAAACAAATACTTGAATTGACCATTTTTGAAAAATGCCATAGTTTGAATCAAGTCCATCACTTCTCTATCTGGAAGTGGATAGCATGTTCCATCAGGAGTCCTTTAGGATTGAATCACCTCAAGTTTTTCAAAGTTGCTTATTTTTCTAATATTATATATATTGTTGCCCTGGTTCTAAACTCCTCACTTCATTTTGACTCAGTTTATATGAATCTTCCCAAGTTTTTCTGAAACTATCCCTGAATTATCTTTTCAGTAATTTTAATTTCAAAAAAATTTTCCAATTACATGTAATATTTTTTAACATTCATTTTTTAAAACTGAGTTTTTTCCCTTTCCTTCCTCTCTCTCCTCGAGATGGTGAGCAATTTGATGTTATATATGTGAAGTTATATAAAATATCCTATCAACTATGCTGCAAAACAAGAGAGATGAAAAGTGAAAAAAGTTGTTCAATCTGCACTCAGACTTTATCAGTTTTTTCTCTGAAAGTGGATGGCATTTTTCATGATGGGTACTCTGTAACTGTCTCGGATCGCCATCTTGATTAGTGGCTAACTTTTTCATAGTTGATCATTCTTATAATACTGTTATTGTGTCCAATGTTTTCCTGGCTTTGTTCACTTCACTTTGCATAGTTCATAAAAGTTTTCCAAAATCATCCTATTTGTCATTTCTTATAGCAACTATTCCATGGTGGTATTCATATATTATGTTCAGTCATTCCCCAATTGATGGGCATTCCCCTCAATTTCCAATTCTTTGCCATCACAAAAGTACTACAAATATTTTTGCAAATCTTATCCCTGCTTATCTTTTAAAATTCAATTATTTAATTTCAAATCTGACGTTTTTCTTTTGATTTTTTTGAGTGACAGACCTAGTAATGGTATTGCAAGATCAAAAGGTATGCACTGTTCAATAGCTTTGGGGGCATAATTTCACATGTCTTTTCAGAATGGCTAGACGATTTAGTTCACTATTCCAAGAATAGGGCATCAATATACCTGTTTTCTCATAAGTCTCATCAGCATCTGTCATATCCATTTTTTTGGTCAACTCCACCAATCTGATGGATGTGAGGTAGTACCTCATAATTGTTTTAATTTGCATTTCCTAATTATTAGTGATTTAGAATCTTTTTTTCAATATAGCTATCAAAAGCTTGGGTTTCTTCTATGGATAAAGTGTTTATGGCCAAATGAGATGGAGAGGACTACAGGAAGCAAAATGGATAATTTTGATTAGATGAAATTTTAAAAAAATTTAAAAGTTACTGCACAAACAAAATCAATGCAGACAAAATTAGGAAGAAACTGGAGAGGGAGGCAGGTTCTTTAACAGCAAATTTCTCTGACAAAGCCTCATTTTTCTTTTTTTTTATTTATTTAATAGCCTTTTATTTACAGGTTATATGTATGGGTAACTTTACAGCATTAACAATTGCCAGACCTCTTGTTCCAACTTTTCACCTCTTACCTCTCACCCCCTCCCCTAGATGGCAGGATGACCAGTAGATGTTAAATATATTAAAATATAAATTAGATACACAATAAGTATACATGACCAAAACGTTATTTTGCTGTACAAAAAGAATCAGACTCTGAAATATTGTATAATTAGCTTGTGAAGGAAATCAAAAATGCAGGTGGGCATAAATACAGGGATTGGGAATTCAATGTAATGGTTTTTAGTCATCACCCAGAGTTCTTTCTGAACTGAAGTTCATTACTGCTCCATTGGAAATGATTTGGTTGATCTCATTGCTGAGGATGGCCAGGTCCATCAGAACTGGTCATCATATAGTATTGTTGTTGAAGTATATAATGATCTCCTGGTCCTGCTTGTTTCACTCAGCATCAGTTCGTGTAAGTCTCTCCAGACCTTTCTGAAATCATCCTGTTGGTCATTTCTTACAGAACAATAATATTCCATAATATTCATATACCACAATTTATTCAGCCATTCTCCAACTGATGGGCAGCCACTCAGTTTCCAGTTTCTAGCCACTATAAAGAGGGCTGCCACAAACATTCCTGCAAATACAGGTCCCTTTCCCTTCTTTAGTATCTCTTTGGGATAGAAGCCCAGTAGTAACACTGCTGGATAAGGGTATGCAGAGTTTGATAACTTTTTGGGCATAGTTCCAAACTACTCTCCAGAATGGTTGGATTCGTTCACAACTCCACCAACAATGCATCAATGTCCCAGTTTTCCCGCATCCCTTCCAACAATCATCATTATTTTTTCCTGTCATCTTAGCCAATCTGACAGGTGTGTAGTGGTATCTTAAGAGTTGTCTTAATTTGCATTTCCCTAAACCTAACCCTCATTTTTCAACAATATAGGAATAAAGCCATGTTTATAAAAATAAGAGCCATTCCCCAAGGGCCACAATGATATAAATAGGCAGTTTTCAGAAGAAATCCAAAAATTAAGTCTGATCTAACTAAATGGAAAAATATTAAATGCTCTTGGATTGGGCGAGCAAATATAATAAAGATGACAATACTACCTAAACTAATCTATTTATTTAGCGCTATACTAATCAGACTTCCCAAAAACTATTTTGATGACCTAGAAAAAATAACAAAGTTCATATGGAAAAACAAAAGGTCAAGAATTTCAAGGGAATTAGTGGAAAAAAAAAATCAAATGAAGGTGGCCTAGCTGTAACAGATCTAAAATTATAAGGCAGCAGTTACTAAAACTATCTGGTATTGGCTAAGAAATAGACTAGTTGATAAATGGAATAGGTTAGGTTCAAAGGACAAAACGGCCAATAACTTTAATTTTCTAGTGTTTGACAAACCCAAAGACCCCAGTTTTTGGGATAAGAAAGCATTATTTGACAAAAATTGCTGGGAAAATTGGAAATTAATATGGCAGAAACTAGGCACTGACCCACACTTAACACCATACACCAAGATAAGGTCAAAATGAGTTCATGATCTAGGCATAAAAAATGAGATCATAAATAAATTGGAAGATAGTTTACCTCTCAGACCTGTGGAAGAGGAAGGAATTTATGACCAAAGAAGAACTAGAGATCACTATTGACTACAAAACAGAAAATTTTGATTATATCAAATTGAAAAGTTTTTGTATAAACAAAACTAATGCAGGCAAGATTAGAAGGGAAACAATAAACTGGGAAAACATTTTTACAGTCAAAGGTTCTGATAAAGGACTCATTTCCAAAATATATAGAGAATTGACTCTAATTTATAAGAAATCAAGCCATTCTCCAATTGATAAATGGTCAAAGGATATGAACAGACAATTTTCAGATGATGAAATTAAAACTATTACTACTCACATGAAAGAGTGTTCCAAATCACTATTGATCAGAAAAATGCAAATTAAGACAACTCTGAGATACCACTATACACCTATCAGATTGGCCAGAATGACAGGGAAAGATAATGCAGAATGTTGGAGGGGATGTGGGAAAACAGAGACACTGATACATTGTTGGTGGAATTGCGAACACATCCAGCCATTCTGGAGAGCAATTTGGAACTATGCCCAAAAAGTTATCAAACTGTGCATACCCTTTGATCCAGCAGTGTCTCTACTGGGCTTATACCCCAAAGAGATACTAAAGAAGGGAAAGGGACCTGTATGTGCCAAAATGTTTTGTGGCAGCCCTTTTTGTAGTGGCCAGAAGCTGGAAAATGAATGGATGCCCATCAACTGGAGAATGGTTGAGTAAATTGTGGTACATGAATGTTATGGAATATTATTGTTCTGTAAGAAATGACCAGCAGGACGAATACAGAGAGGATTGGCGAGACTTACATGAACTGATGCCGAGTGAAATGAGCAGAACGAGGAAATCATTATATACCTCAACAACGATACTGTATGAGGATGTATTCTGATGGAAGTGGATTTCTTCGACAAAGACAAGATCTAACTTGGTTTCAATTGATCAAGGATGGACAGAAGCAGCTACACCCAAAGAAAGAACACTAGGAAATGAATGTAAACTGCTTGCATTTTTGGTTCTTCTTCCCAGGTTATTTATACCTTCTAAATCCAATTCTCCCTGAGCAACAAGAAAACTGTTCGGTTCTGCACACATATATTGTATCCAAGATCTACTGTAATCTATTTAACATGTATAGGACTGCTTGCCATCTGGGGGAGAGAGTGGAGGGAGGGAGGGGAAAAATCGGAACAGAAGTGAGTGCAAGGGATAGTATTGTAAAAAATTACCCTGGCATGGGTTCTGTCAATAAAAAGTTATTAAAAAAAAAAGAAGAAGAAGAAATCCAAGTTCTCAATAGTGACACAAGAAAAATGCTCAAATCACTACTAGAGAAATGCAAATTAAAATAACCCTTAAGTTATAGCTATCAGTCTGACAGAAAAGAAAAATGATCAATGCTGGAAGGGATATGGAAATGCTGTTGTGCAATGTGTAGAACTAATGCACAGTTGGTGAAATTGAACTCTAACCACTCTGAAACTATGCCCAAAAAGCTTTAAAATTGTGCATAACTTTGACCAACGATATCAGTTTTGCATGTGTATAGTGTTCACCTAATCTGTCCCAAAAATCAGCATTTCGATTTCTTACTCAGTATCAAATTCTTTTATAGTATAAAGATCTAGTACTACTCAGTCCCTTTGCTATCATTTAAAAAAAATTAACTCTTTTGACATTTTCGATCTTTTATTCTACTTTTCCCTAGCTCTGTGATCTTTTAGTAGTTTGGTGTTGCACTCAGTGAGTATATTAATTTAGTATTGTCTTTTTTATTGGTTCAGCCAACCCTGACAATTAATGTTGTTTTATAATTGTGTTCATATAGTTCTTGAGTGCATCTTGACACATAGACTCCTGAAGTCTTTAAACTCTTGTAGTTCTCTTAAATGAAGTTTTCTTTCTTCTTGCTGGATTTTGTTGATAATCAGAAATGCTGATTAGTTAATTTTATATCCTGCAACTTTGCTTAGGTTGTTTCAATTTTTCAAAGTAAACCATTCTATTAACTGCAAAAAATGATTTTTTCCCCTTTTTGCCTAAGAGCATTCCTTCAAATTCTTTTAATCTTATTGTGATAGTTAGCATTTCTAGAAATATATTAGTAATGCTGATAATAGATGGCCTTGCTTTACCCCTGATTTTATTGTTAACACCTCTAGTTTATTCCTATTACAATAATGCTGGTTTTTGGTTTTAAATACAACTCTTTTTAAGGAAAGTTGTTTATTCCTATGCTTTCTATTGCTTTTAACAGGAATGGGAAAGCTTTTCGTGATTTAATTATATTTGTTATTAATATAGTCAATTATGTTTATAGTATTGCTAATATTAAATCAGGTCTGCATTGGAACATAAATACAGCCTGGTCATAATGTATAATTGATACATTGCTGGAGTCTTTTTGATAATATTTAAACATTTTTTTGTATCAATATTCATTAGAAATATTGGTTTGTCATTTTTATCGTTTTGAATCTTCCTGATTTTAGTGACAAGATTATATTTGTGCCATGGAAGGATTTTGACAGGCCCTTTTTTCTTTTCAGTTCAAAGAGTAAATTAACTAGTTGAATTTTTTTTTTCCTTGCTAAGGCAATTGGGGTTAAGTGACTTGCCCAGGATCACACAGCTAGGAAGTATTAAGTGTCTCAAGCTGGATTTGAACTGAGGTCCTCCTGACTTCAGGGTCAATGCTCTATCCATTATGCCATCTAACTGCCCCTAGAATTACTCTTTAAACATTTGGTAGAATTTGCTAGTAGGTTCAACTAATTCTGGGTTGTTAGATTTGTTCCCCTTCCCAGCCCAGTTCATTTTTATCTAATACAGGGTTATTTATTTTCATTTTATACTTTAATCCGGTCAATTAACACTTTTCTATGCCTCTATTTTCTTATCTACCATTCTGTTAAAGCCTTTGCCACATGGACCCAATACTCAAGGCAACTTTCTGTAAGATCACCAAGGATTTTTTAAATTGACGAATTCAGTAGTCTTATTTTCAGTCTTTATTTTTCTCGATCTCTCTGTGGCACTTGATGCCATTAGTCATTCCCATCTTCAAAAATACTCTCCCTTGGTTTTTGTGGCTTTATTTCTCTTTTTGCCAGTATGAGCTTTTCAGTCTAGATCTCATTAGCTCCCATGAATTCAACATTTGTCTCTAGGTAAATACAAACCATTCCTCTCCCCAAAAATTAAATTTTGCATTTCTGAAGTCAAGAAAACCTGAATCCAATCTTTATGTTTATTAGCTATATGATCCTGGGCAAGTCATTCTGTCAACCTCAATTGGAAAATAAGGATAGTAATAGCACCTCCTTGGATTGTTGTGGAGATCAAAGGGGATATTTGTAGAGCATCTGGCAGAGCTCTGGCACGTAGCAAGTTCTCAGTAAATGCCTGTGGTTTGTGTTAATTTTTTCTGGATGCCCCAGAGACTTACAAAAATCACCATGTTCAAAATAGAATTCATTATTTTTTCCCTTTCCCTAACTTCTCGATTTCTAATTAAGGATACCACAATTCTGACACAGGTCCGCAACTCAGAAGGGAGGTATACTCAACTCTGCCCTCTCCCTTACCTACCCTGTACAATCAGTTACCAAATTTTAATCAAATGCATCTCTTTGGCCAGCAACACAGTATTAACACATTCACTACGTGCCAGACACTGTGCTAAGTTCTAGGACAATATACTTCAAGGATATCACACTCTTGTGAAACAAGACATGTATAAAAGAATCTAAACGGTGTAAATAGAAGGTAATACTTGTAGAGAAGGTGGAAGGGAAACCAGGAAAGGTGCAGAAGATGAGATCTGAGCTAGGTTATGAAGGAAACCAAAAAAGTCAGAAACTGGAGATGAGAAAGGAAAGCATTACACCCCAGGTGACATGCCACATGCGAGGAAAAAGTAGAATATAGTTATCATAGAATTCATAGAGCGAAATCAGTACAGAAAGACTGGAAATGTGGTAAAGAGTTTTAAATACAGGAGATTTCACATCTGGTCCTAGATGTAACAGAAAGTCACTAGAGTTTACTGAGTAAATGACATGATCAGAACTGAACTTTCAGAAAATCAATTTGTCTTTGAATGAAGGATAGGTTGAAGTAGAAAGAGATTTGAGCAGGAGGTCTAGTTATCAGATTTGCAAAGATCCAAAAAAGTGATGAGAATCTATTGTTTTATCCTTAAAAAAAGACCATGATGTCAGGGAGGTGATGCCATGATATGGAAGTGAATTGGATTTCAGTGAGAAGGTCTGTGCAAGGTCAGTTTCCTCACTTTCCCCTCCAGAGTCATCTGAGTCCAGTGGCAGATATAGATAGATCAGGATGACCGGAGATGGTCTGAATGCAAGGGGAGAATCTGGACCTTTTTAAGCTAAGGTCTTCAACAGGTCTCAATTTGACTAAGGCTACACCCATTCAGTGATTAAGACAATAGCAATTTAAGCAAAAAATCTCTTTCATCTAGTCAAAAACCACTACCATCATCATTACTCAATCTAAATAAATAAATCTGGGAAGACTTTCAGATTTCTGGCCAAAACAGAAATAAATTACTACTTATATTTAATCAATCAGGACCCAAACAATTAAAGATTGGAATTTGGGCAGGGAATTGGAACCTCTTGTTGATCAATCAATTAGGGTCATAGTGGTTTTGGTTTAAGGCATCGTCCCTAAAGAAATTTGGCCAGTAAACTCCCAAGATATTTTTGGAGAGTTCATATAGTAAATCATATATGGCCAGAGGGAAGAAAGGAAAAAAGGAAAGGGTCTATACCATGATGGTGGTACTAACAATGATAATGATGTGTGAATAGAAAGATGTACATGCTAGATGTTGATTAAAACATCCCCCACATCCATCCCTTCTCTACACAAACCATAATCACTCTAGTTCAGGTCCTCACCCAAACTCTTAACCAATCTCTTTGCACTCAGTCTTTGTTCTCACTAATCCATCCTTCTTTCCACATTCAGCTACGTAGAGTCCAGATCAGATCACATCACATCATTATTTGCTCAAGAAATTTCCATGGCTTCCTAATGCTTCTAAATTAAAATAGAAACTTCTGTTTGGCACTTACAACCTATCATCTCAGATGATTGATTACATCTTCCTCCTTCCCATGTACTCTAACACTGTAGCCAAATATGCTTGCTTACCTGATATGCAACATTTCATCTCTATTCTCTCATGACTGGCATAATAAAGTCAATCAACATTTATTAAGTGTCTACCATATGCCAGGCACTATGCTAACTGCTGGGGTTACAAAAGAAGAAAACAGTCACTGCTCTCAAGGAGCTTTCAATCTAATGGGAAAAGACAACAACAAAAAAATAAAAACAAAAAGGAGGGAGCGAAGAAACAGACATAGTAGGAAATGGAGAGACATCTCATAGGTTAGCCTTTTAAGATAGAAGTTCTGAGCTGAGCTCTTTCCTTAAATGGAAATTTGGGAGTTTATGGATCTACCCTCTACCTTCCAAAGGCTGGATCTTGCAAGATGATGAAAAGTCAGAGAACACCAAGGTTGTGTAGTGAGAAATGAAGAATGATGACATTTGAGCCTTACCACAGCCTTATGAGGTAAGTACCTTGGGTATCATTTTTATTTTTTACTTGAGGAACTGAAGCCTCAGAGCATTACATGACTTGTCTGTGCTCATTCCGTTACTGACAATGATGACATGTGAATTCAGGCCTCTCCTAAAACTCGGTGCACTATGTACTTGCAGTCCTAAGCTAGACTTTGTCACTGAATGGAAGTGTGATCTTGAGTCTTTCATTCAACATTTTTTAAATGCCTGTTGCACATAGAGCACCCTACCATAAAATCCAAACAGTCAATATTAAAGACCAGTATCCTCAGTTTACTCCCTTGTAAAATGAGAATAATCTGTTCTGCCTACCTTACTGGATTGTTGTAAAGATCAAATGAAATAAGGGGGGAAAGTTATTTTAGCCTGAGCAGAAGAAAGTGGTAAATGAGTAGAGATGGTCTTGACAGGACCTTCAAAATATTCTGGGGGGGGGGGGAGCCTGAATTTGGCAGCTGTTGTTAAGAACTTTCTAATTGATTTACCAGGTCTATATGATCAGGTCTTAATTACCTCAATACTTCCAACAGGCAGCTCTCTCCTATGATAGAATAAAAGCTTTTTAATTGCAGGAGCTATTTCATCTGTCTCTGTATCCCTAGTACTTAGTACAGCACTTGGCACATAGAAAAGCTTTAATGAAAGCTTACTGATTGATGAACACACCCTACCTTCTCCCTCAACATCACTACAATACTTTGGTAGACTGTCATCCCAAACTGTGGTTAAAAATGAATAATCATCTGGGGGTCAACCTTCATTCAATAATAAGCCTCTCTCAACTGAACTAGATTACTCTTAGAAACAGTACAAAGCCAGAGATTACAGTCAACATTCTGAGAATCCAAGGTTATCATGATGCCTCAATGTAATAACAAAGCACATCGCTTACTGAACTAAAAGAATCTTAACCTTAAAGTGTAGGATGGGTCCTTAAAGGTCATCAGGACTATTTCCTCAACCTTACAAAAGAATGTCTCAATGAATCACTTACTATGAGAAAATCTGAAGACTGAGAGGGAGATGAGATACAGCCCCTGGTCTCAGGGAGCTCACAGTCTAATGGGAGCAACTTTGATATGAGGAATTGAGTGGATACAGTGCAGGCCCTGGAGAGAAGACAAAATTCTGATCCATAGGACAACTCAATCTATTCGCCTATTTCCTCCACTGCAAAATGGAGAGAACAGTAGCACCTCCCAACAGCTAGTCTGTTTCTGTGGCTGGACATGAACTTTTATTTATTTATTTATTTTAACTCCAGGCCCGGCACTATCATTTTTACTATTATTACAACATATGAAAGCTTTCAGGTCTCAGTCAGTGCCAGGGTTCTTAGGGTACATCAGCAAAGCAGATGTTAATGTTTCTTCTTTGATGTCATCTCCACTGATAAAATGGCATCCTTCTGTGATGTTTAATGATTTGACAGAGCCAAGGACTTTGGTTGCAAGAACCTTCTTTATGGGGTCTTCAAGAGCTATGGCTCTCTACAGAAGTGGCCTCCTAGGATGACTGGCTGAGGGTACTGGGCTATTCCCATCACAGCCTGAAAAGAGATCGTGGTCATTCAGTGGTGACTTAACTTACCTAAAACATCCGGCCTTCTGTCTTTCCCCAGGAGGCCTTGCTGCTTTAGCTAGGCAGCTTGCCTGTCCAGTGGAGACAAGTGGTTGGCAAAGAGGAAACAAAGTTGAAAAAAGTTAAAGTGCCTGCCCCAGGCCACACAGCTATTAAATACCTAAGGTAAGATTTGAATCCAAGTCTTACTGTCTCAAAGTCCATTACTCTGTCTATTCTATCACACTTTCTCACATAGGTTTAGTCTAATCTCCCAGCAGTTGCTTCAGGCCTTAAGAGTTCTTCCTCATATTCAAAAGAAGTGGAGAGAGATTAAAGCAAATATACAAGAAAATAAACACTAAAAGTCTTTTCTTCATTCATCACAAAGGAAACATATCTCTAGGATCTAAATGAACTCCTCCACCCACGTTCCTCAAAAGACACAAAGTTGCTCCAGACATTTAACTAGGATCGGAGGATTCAAAATACAAATGGTGCCTGGAGACTAGGACGGTTTCCAAAAGTAGAGGCGGAGGGGGTTCAGTCCATCTTAAAAGATATATGGAGTTTTAAGTTTCAGCTTTCCCTTAGGCAGTTCTGATGCATGAATTTATCTAATTCTTTTCAGCTCACACTCAATAAGGCCTACGGGATAGACCAGCATTAGAATGAGAAGCTGGGCTTCTGAAACAGACTAGAACAAGTCACCTGACCTCCAATTGCCCTCGGCTACTCAATCTCTAAGTTACAAATAAGTAGTAGCTGAACCACAAAACAGGACCAAGACTGAATATATTCCAGCTTGTATCACCAATAAGAGATAAGGAATTTCGTAACTAGTATGTAGTTAACTTACTGTGAAAATGTTTCCTTTTCTATAAGGGTCATCTAACTACCTCAAGTTTTCAGGGAATCCCCAATGTTTTTTCAGAATATCCTAGAATTTAAAATCCTATTCCATTTATACATGAGTGAATTCAAAGCAATCTGTAAGGTTGTGTTGGGTGGAGAGAGATAAGGCAAAAGATCTTCATTATGGTAAAAGAAAAAGAATCAAATCTATACTCAGAGGGTGCTTAAGTACACAAATAAGGGGGAAAAGAACTGTTTACTAAAACTCTTTCTAAGTATGACCAAGATTTTGTTTGGAAGTTTTCCTTTCAAAAATCTTCTTTCCAAACCAAAGTATTCTAATATATATATATATATGGGTTTTTGTTTGTTGTTTGTTTGTTTTTTACTTTGCCTTCTCAGATTTTGTCCTAGTTGTCGTTTTCCACAGGCACCTAAGGTATTCCAGGTATTTGGTCAAAGGGACTCTCTCCTTACTGCTGTTCAACATTTTCATCTAAATGCTTGGAGCTTTTGGATAAGTTCTAGACAAAGGCCAGAACTTCATTTCCTCCCCAACTACAAAGCTGCTCAATTATCATTTTTCTGCCAACTCAAAATGTTTTACAAAGTTTTCCTATGGTTTACCTGAAAAGAGAAATTCAAGAAACAAAATGCCATTTGAGGGGAAAAGAAGTTTTGGAAATGAATTAATTTGAGTTTGAGTTGAAGTCAATTTCGAAATTTCTGAAATGAACAAGTAGTTTGGCTCATCAGGTCAAGGAAAAACAAATATCAAATGACTCAGGGTCAACTTATTTCTTGGCGGTTTGTCCTTCAGTTGGGAAGAATACTAGATTTGGATTCAAGATCCCGGGTGTGAATCCTGTTCTGCAGCTTACTAGCTGTATGACTTCCGGCAAGTCCTTCCATTTCACTGAACTTGTCTGCCCCATCTGTTTGCTTACTGTATGCAAGACAATAAATAAAACGATTCCTAACACCCACACAGTAGGTATCAAATATTTTGAAAACTTTAGGCTCAAAGTGTCCTTGGCACATTTTTAGAAGCATTTTTGATCACTATGGCTAAGACCTGTAAGGGAATTAATGGAAATATGGAATGTTTCTTCTCATTAATCCTAGCCTTCTTAAAACTAGTGACTTGCACAAGGTATTGTCTTGCATTCAGTAAGCAAATACTTGTTGAATTAAATTTAACTGAATGAGCTCCAATAAGTACTTAAGTCCAACTAGTGGTAGCAGCTTACAATGATGAGAAGGACTTGATCCTTGTCTTGCTAAAGGGAACCAAATAGAACTTAATTGTGGCATTTCTTACATGGAGTGACTTTAGTCAGTTATAACTCAGCTGTTATTTACAGTCTGTTTGGAACTCACAGTGTGCAGGTGCATCCCCTACTAGGCCCAAGGGGCCTAAATGAACTCAGTACTCAACTTCCAATTAAAAGAGAGACAGGAAATAATCACAAAAATACACAATGCATACATAATATGCTGCTATGAGAGACAATATCAGTTGTGACTTACATGAGAGGCAGTCAGGGAGAAAAGATGAGCAGATGACAGAGTAGCAGTCATGATCCAAATATTAATCTGCTACTTTCTTTTTGCAGCTAATAGGGGTAAAGTGAACTTGCCCAGGGTCACACAGCTAGGAAGTATTAAAGTCTTTATTAAATGTCTTAAGGCTGGATTTGAGTTCAGATCCTCCAGACTCCAGCACCAATGCTCCATCTACAGCATAATTTATTGTCCAGATACTTTCAAAATATGAAGAGAGAAATTCCTCCAATGTATTAGACAGATTCTTAAAGGAAAATGTACATGAAGTCCTGACCAGTCACACAGGATAAGGTGTGTGCAAAGTAGCTTTAATCTATAAGGGTAAACTACTAATAATGATATTTTAGGTTGATAAGTAATCATTTCGGGAGGAATTATGTAAAAGGAAAATTCTTTTTATAAAGTCTTTGTAATTACTTACTTGCTGAGATATATCTTGGAGTGAAGCCCCAATCTTCTTTCTTTCAATATAGACTTTAGGGGCTGCTTGAACTGCATTGTGCTTTCCTGACAACTGGGTTTTTGCTTACCTTGTTTCTCAAGCCTGGCCCGGTTTCCCTCCCTAATCACCAGCTGAATTACTATCTATAGCTACAGTCCTTTAAAGGTTAATTCAAATGTCATTTCTCCCCTAGCTGGGACTTCCATACCATGCCCCATGGTATAGGGAAGTTCATTATTGGGGAAAAATTTCATCATCCTGCAAGATCCCAACAGCAGTGGGACCTGCCGTCATCATCGCTCTGTCCGTCCCTCTGACTGCAAGGTAGAACCCGGAACTCCAAAAGCTCCATAAAGAGGGAGCCGGGCTCAGAACGTTTTCCTCAGAGGGCTCATCATGATCCCATGTGGCACCTTTGAGAGTCTTCTTCCCTTGTCTGTTCTCTTCCTTATTTAGATTGTAAGCTTGAAGGCTGAGTGGCGTCCCCAGCACTCTGCATGGTGCCTAGAAGACAATAACGTTTACTCTAGACGAGTGATGACTTCACATGCCCCAAGAAGCCTTCCCCAAACTTCCCCCTTGGGCCTCCCCTAACACATCTGTTCTGAGCCTTTCAAAGGAACTTGCCAAGTCAAACTGTGTGACAGTTCCTTTCCGCCACCCGTCTAGTTGTCTGCCAATTCCTGCAGCAGGTCCCCGGCCCTCCCAGGGGTCCTCACACTACGGCCCGCGGGCCAGAAGCGGCAGCCGAGGACGTTCATCCCCCTCCCCCAGGGCTAGGAAGTTTCTTAATTTAAAGGCCCACAAAGCACAGGGTTGGTTTTTACTCTAGTCTGAGACCCTCCCACAGTCTGAGGGACAGTGAACGGCCCCTATTTAAAAAGCTTGGGGACCCCCGCGGCCTCCCCAGGTGCTCGCACACCTGAGGTTTAGGAGACAGAAGGCAGACACACACGTTAGTACCAACAAGCCTCTGGGGCCCCCTGTGTACACAGGGCAGCGACTGGGCCTCATGGAGCTCCCAAATCAACCTCGAGGAGCCAGCTAAGAGCCCGCGAGCCCATAAAACCCCAGGCATCTGCGGGGGGGGGAGGCACTGGCGGGGCGCGGGGGGCAGGGACGGACGGCATTCCGGGCGCTAACCACGGCCGGGGCAAAGGCGCGGAGCCGGAGCTGTCGGGTCACCGAGCAGGTGGAGTCAGCGTGGGACCGTCAGAAACACAGACTGGGGCTTTTAGAGCCCCACCGGACAGCTGGCCCCAGGGGCGAGGGATGCTCCAGCAGTTGACAGGGCAAGGGGTGGAGGACGCAGTCAGGCCCACGCTTCCCCTGGGCCTGGGGGCGGGATTTTGCTCGGCAGGGGGTGCGGTTACTCACCTGCAGAGCGGGGTGGGGGAGGGGGCATTGGAACAGCCCTGGGGACTGCCAGACCGGGGGTGGGGGGGGGGGGGGGGGGGGGGGTGGGGGGGGGGGGGGGGGGGGGGGGGGGGGGGGGGGGGGGGGGGGGGGGGTGTTACTTCGGGAAAGGGGACGAGAGGGCCACCACCAGGGTCAGACGCGTCGCGCCCTCCCGAGCGGGATGGGGCGGGGGAGAGGAGGGGCCGACGTCTAAAGCCCCCAGCCTGCGTTCCCGCCAGGCCCCGCCCTACCCCGTCGTCGGGCGGGGAAAGAGCCGTAGGGGGCCGGGACGCGATGACCCGGATGACTCTACGCTCGCGGAAACCCGCGCATCACGCCGGGGTCTGAGGCCCAGAACCCGCGGGCGCGTGACGCACAGCGTGCCCCATGACGCCATCGCGCCTGCATTTGAAACTTGGCGCCCTAAGGCCGCCTCCCATGATACCCCGCGCCACTCCTCCCTCTTCTCACCTTTACTCCCCCCTCCTCCCTTCCCCTGCCCGTCACCCTCCCTTCTTTTCCCTCAGCCGCCCGGCCTGCTCTTCTCTCTTCCCCCCCTCCCCTCCCCGCTTCCCTTATCAGCTCCAGCAATACCGGCAGCCCCGACGCAGGCGCACTGCGCCGCGCCGCCGCCATTTTGTGTCCGAGGCTGTGGAGCGATTAAACCGTGCGCGGAGCTGCCTGTTTCCGAGCGGCGGCGGCGGCGACTGGTGGCTGGGAGGCCGGAGCGGGCCAGACGGCGGCCGGGACGGCCGGAGCGGGCCGGGCAGGCGAAGGAGCGGGCGCCGCGGGGGGGTGTGGCGCGGCGCGGCGCGGAGGTAAGGGGGGAAACGCGGGGTTTGCAGGGAGGTTTCGCGGGCCGCCTCTAGGTGTCACGATGGGGCCGCTCCGGTTGGCGCTGGCTGCAGCCCCGGCACCAGCCGCCGCCGCCGGGGGGTGTTTGTCTCCCTCTATCGTCCCTGCTGCGGCGCCGGCCGCCGCCATTTCCCTGCCGCCATCGCCGTCGCCGCCGCCATCGCCGCCGCGGCGGGACCCGAGGCCCGGGGCCAGGGCCGGGCGGGGCCGAGCCCTCCAGGCCCCGACTCCATTTTCCTTCCTTTGTCTTGGCCCGCTCGGCGGCCCCGGGCCGGCCCGGCCGCTCTCCTCGCCCGCGCGCCCCGGGCTTCGTCCCGCTCCCTCCTCCTCCCAGCCCCGACGCTGGCCCCGCCGCCCCCGTGTCCCCGGAACCTCCTGGGTGCTCAAGCCCCGCCGCAGCCGTCGTCGTTCCCGCCGCCTCGCCGGCCCCGCTCCACAGCCCGGCCGCCTCCGCGCCGTCAGTCGACGGCCGCCTGCCGGCTCGCCGCCCGCTCGGGGCTGCGCGGAGCGCCGGAGTCCGGCCGGCGGCCAGCCCCCGGGGGCCCGGGGCGGCCTTGTCCCCGCGCTGCCGCCGCCGCCGCCGCCGCTTCGCCGCCCGCCGTCGTCTCTGTGTGGTCCAGAGTGGCAGAGGCGGCGCTGCAGCTACTGCTGCGAGCAGAGGGACCCCGCGAGCTGGAGAGAGCTCCCTCTGCACTCTGGCTGAGCAAGACTCCCCACGCTGCTGCTGCCACTCACGCGCCCCGCACCCACGCGGCCGTGCCCGGGGGCGGGGGAGCGGGTCGGTGCGCGGGGGCCCGGACCCCGCCGGACGGAGCAGCGCCCTACACCAATGACACGTCGGTCCGTCCCCCCGCGCGCCGCCCCCCCCTCGCCCCCGGGGTTCTTTATTTCTGTGCTCCTCCTGGGGGCGGGGGGGGGGGGGAGCCCAGAATCCGGGCGCTGCGGGAGCCCCCGACGTCCCGACCCACGCCCAGCTTGTTTCACTTTGCCCGAAGTTGGCTACTAGTTTCCAGGAAGTAGCCCAATGGGCATCTTGTGCATGGAGCTTGTGGGGGCTTTTCCTTCCGCTTCTCACCCTCCACCCTGTGTCACGCTTGTGCTGTTGACACTTGTCATCGGGCAAGCTCATCCTTTGCTTCTGATCCACACAAGTTTGTGTGGGGTCGGAACCTGGAGTTCTCGGGCAGCGCGTCAAAGTCATTGGAAGCACTTGGTGGCCTCAGACATTGGAACTGCACCCCTTTTCTTGACATTTAGATTTTTAGATTGTTCTTGTGCTTGTTCCTATGTGAATTTTTAAATATTTGATCTTGATGACTAAAATTAGAATCGCCCCGTTCTCAATTACAAGCACCATTCTTGTAATAGTAACTCAACAGGTATCGGGAGCTTTCCTGACAGTTTTCTGAAGTAATGCCAGCATTAACCCCGTTGTACACATAGTTCTCTGAACAGCTAGTAAATGTCGGGTAAAATTTTCCACTCTGTTCTCCCCTGCCACCACAGCTCATTTAAACTTATTTCTTGTCACTTTTTTCATTCCCTGAGAAAAACCTAGAGCAGTTCAGAAAAAATTAATTCATTATTAAGTCTTTTGGCAGTTTTTATTAGCTCAAAGAACTTAGTTTTATAAAGTGTTTATAACTTGATTAATTATAACTAACTAGAAAAATTCATATTCCTTATATTTAAAGTGGATTTTAAAAATAATTTTATAGGAATTTATTGTTTTTTTTAAGAATGTGTTTTTAATTTGTAAACACTTATACAGTCAGGCAGATAGGTTGGTTGTGGGCAGAAGGAGGTGAGAGAAAGTAACTAAAATGGGGAATTGTAGGTTTATGCTCCTTTTCTTACAAGGTTGGTAATATCATTTATATATAATCTGGAAATTAGGGTTCATGCAGATTAAATAACTTCCTTTAGGTTACACAGCCAAAGTGAGGCTAGGAACTATATTTCCAATGATTTTTTTGTTTCCCATATTTAATCATTTTATAGAATATTTTTACTTTGCAAAGTAATGATTGTGACCAACCACAATTTTGTAGCAAATAATAATTTACTGTGTTCCACTACACTGTCACCTTAAATCTTTAACTACTGTTTCATCTCTAAATTAACTTGGAAGAATTTAGATTGATTCTGAGTTTCTCAGAACTACTCTTTATCTTAAAGGGAACGTAGATTCTTTTATCCTTCCTTTGCATTCTACTTAATGGATTTATAAACTGGTATCTATCAAGTGGAGGATTTCCATCTTGGGCCTTTTCCCCAACATTCTTATATTTTGCATCAGAAGTGCAAGAATTAACTTGCACTTAACTAAAGAATTACTTAACCTCATTCTCAGTTTCTTTTATCCATCTTCAAGGTAATGAATTGCTTTTATTTTCAAAGAAAAGTGCATTTGTCACTTCCAGAGAATTTCTCATTTAAGTTACTATGTACCTTTCAATGCAGCGTTTCTAAGTGAATAACGAGCAATTAGTAGTTCACATTTCATCTACTAAATGAGATTTCTTGGAGGCATTGTTGAAATGGTAGCTCTAGTTTCCCTCTACTTATACACTCAATCCTTCTGCCTATTATGTGTATATATATTTTTATTTCTATTACTGTTTATTTAACCTCTCTTTCTCTTCAGTCATCTCCCTCCACCCCAATGCAGTCCTTCAGGCATAGTATGAAAGCATATAACTATGTTTGATATTCTCTCTTCTTAATTTAAAGACTAGATGAGGTCAACAATGCAAAAAATAATTAGGAAAAAACTATTCTGGACCAGGAGTTAAATACCTCAATCTATATTCCACATGTTTCTGTTTCCTAGCTCCTTTGATGTTGAACAAATCTCTTCACCTTTCTCTCCATCATTAGAATGAAATTAATATTTACTCTGATGCCAGGGGAAAGACATTTAGGATGTATAGAGTATTATGTTAGAAATATATTAAGTTTAGATAAGGAATGTCATCTGTGCATTCTGAAAGTTTGTAATCTACTCAAAGCGAAAGACTGAGCAAGAATACTGGATATTATAGTGAAATGCATTCGTTAAAAAGGTTCTGGGTGAATAACTACTTCACAGGTATTTAAAAATTGTAAATTCAAAGCATTTATAGACTTTTTAATTGATATATTTTTTTTAAACATCTATATGACCCATTTTTCTTTTATCTTTGCGTTACCTGCCCTTGATTTAGGGGTATGATAAGAAGTTCTTTGTCATGGTGTAAATCTCTGGCCTTAAATTTAATTTTAATTTTTCAGTGCTGGCTGGGGAAAAGAATAAGCATTTATATTGTACCCATTATGTGCCAGGCACTGTGCCATTCAACATCATTTGAACCTCATAACAGCCCTGCCATGTGGTACGTTGTTATCCTGATTGTGTGTAGTAGACAATTATGTGATTTGCCCAAAGGAAGGTAGAGTATCTGAAGGTGGATTTGAATTTCCGACATCTGACTTGAGGCGCAGCACTCCTGTGAACTATCTCACTGGCTAAAGCAAGGATGTTATTCTCTGAGCTCTCTCATTCAAACCCTGAGTTTTGTTGTTTGTTGGGAGGTTTTTCTCCTTTTTGATGTCTTTTTTGAATTTCCCTAGCAACATGTTATATATCCAGTTTTTAATTAGTAGAAAATTACAATTTCTGAAGAAAATGGGCCTCAGTTCAATCAGTCGGCAAGCACTTATTAAGCATTTGCTATGTACCAAGTACTGTATTAAGTTATAGAGGTCCAAAAAGAAAAACAAAAAATGGGTCCTTCCCTCCAGAAGTATTTGTTGTGTGGGTGATGCTATGTAGATACCCCCCACTCCATCTGAAACTTGCAGAAAGGAAGGCACGGAAGGGCCTCCTGCTGATGGAGATGCTTGGTGCTGTATTTTGAAGGAAGATGGGGAAACAAAAAGGCCAAAGTGTGGGGCACAAAGGAAGGATTCCAGACTTCTAAGGACCACTAGGGCCCAAAGACATTGACTTGGTCAGGAGAAAGTGTAAATGGACCAGAGTTGGGTCTAAGAAAACTAGGGAAGTGGGAAGGGTTGAGTTTTTGAAGAACTTTAAGTGCTAAACAGGGTTTTTATATTTGATATCAGAAGTAACAGAAATGAGCTGGTGCTCATGACATGGTCAGACCAGTACTTTATAAAAATTGGTCATGGTTACTGAATGGAGAATGATATGGAGTGGAGAAATACCAGCTGGGAAACTATTTCAAAAGATCCAAGTTAGTGACAGGGCCTGAACTATTGAGTGCAAAGGAAGGTCCTTTAAGGTGTGAAAATAGAAAGGAGTTGACAGAAGGATGACACCGAAAGTAACTACAAGATTAGGGGGTGCCTTTTCTAGCAATAGGGAAGTTTGGAGGAGAGACACTTTTTGTAGAAAGGATGAAAAGGGAAGGGGTGTTTCTTTTGTTTTTGTTTTTAAATGTATATATTATTCCCAGATGAATATACATATAGAGCTTAGTCTGTTTGCATACAAATGATAATTGAATCCAAGTGAAGTAGCAGAGAGAGAAAAGTGATTCCCACTACAGAGCCTTGGGAGACACCCATAAGTAGTGGGTAAGACATGGATGAAGAATTAGCAAAGAAGATTGAACAGTCAGGTAGCCAAAGGACTAGGCAAGAACAGTATCACAGCAAGTAGAAGAGAAGAGAATATGCAGAAGGAGCATGATCAACAATGTGTCACATGCTGGGAGGGTAAGAAAGAAGGGTGAAATTTGAGACATCCTTAGAAGGAAAAGTATGTTCTCTATCTAATGAAGATTGATACTCTGCCCAAAACAGTCCAGGTGCAGGAGGACTGAATCTTGGTAGTTCTTTCTACTACCATATTAGGATCATGAACTCATATTTGCAACACCCTCTTCTTGACTTACATGTCGATAGATATAGATATAGAGGTCTGGTATTTTAGTCTGGTATATTTTTGTCTGTTTTGCATTATCCCGTTTTTCTTTATCCCCAGTTTTCCTCTTGAAGGAGATTTTGGCAACAAGTATTATTAACAAGATAGATTAAAGAATGAAATTAAGGGTAGACCAAAACCTTATGTCATAGATGAGCTCAATGGATAAATATAGAAGGTAATAAACACATGAAAGGAACAAGGAAGAAAATATGAATAGGAACTAGGAAATTCCTGATGAGATATGGATCGTGGCAGGAATATGGGTTGGTCTCCTAGTTCTCCAAAACACCAAGTTTGGGGCGGTTCGCATCTACTCTACTCAAAAGGCTGTGATAAGAATCGGCACTTTATTAAAGAGAGAGACACCAAGATGTTCTCTTAGTGGGCAGTATCAAAGAATTGCAAAGAGACATTTTCTCAGGGCTTATATACTGAAACAAAACAATTTGGGTTTTGCATCAGAAAGGAACATACTTGAGATATAGGGTGTGGGAAAAGAGTCTTTCCCCGGTAATGTAGTTTTTGCATCCAAAAGGTGCATAATGTGTGGGAAGAGAGTCTTTCCCAGGGAATGCAGATGCTCTTCTGTTCGAGGCTGTATGGTCCTCATCATTTCTTTCAGATCTGGAGAATTTGCCTACTAGACAAAGAATAGAGGGAATCACTGAAGAGAAAATGGAAACTATTACATAAAAAAAAATTTTTTAAGCCACTTTTGCACAAACAATATCAATGAAGCTGAAATTTGAAAAGAAAATTGGAAAAATCTTCCAATAAAGGTCTCAATTCTATGCTCCATAAGTAATTGTTTCAAACTTATAAGAATAATATCCATCTCCCCAGTTGATAAATGGTCAAAAATATAGTTTTTGGAGAAAGAAATCCAAGCTATAAAGCATATTTTTAAAATTCTGTAAATCAGCAATTAGAGAAGTACAAATTAATCAACACTAAGGTTCTGTCCCAAACCCAATTTGGCAAAGGTTATAAAAAACAAAAATAACAAATATTGAGAGATGGCAAGAGGGGAAAAAAAGCATATTAATCTATTGCCATTGAAACTGTTGAGGGCAGTAAGTACCATCTTCCCATTTCCTCTGGCTCATAACCTCAGGTCCACACCCTGGATTCCACTATTTCTCAAACACCCACATATCTCCTCCAAGCTGTTGCCCAAGATTAGTTTCAACTTTGCAACATCTCTCTAGTATATGCCCTTCTCTCTTATGGGGCCCTCACCCTGTTGTAGACCCTTGTCACTTCACACTTGGATAATTGAAACGGCCTGCTGGTGAGTCTACCTGCCTTAAGTCTCCTCATTCCAATCCATCTTCCATTCAGTCTCCAAAGTGATTTTCCTAAAGTGCTGGAATGACCAAGTTACCTGTCTGCTCAGTAAGCTCTAAGGGTTCTTTGCCTCTGGGATAAAAATAATAATAACTAACATTTATAAAGCACTTACTATGTGCTTGACACTACGATACATACTTTACAATTATTTCATCAAAAACAAAGTCTTCTATTTGACATTCAGAGAATCCACTTCCCTATCCCATACATCTTCCCAGTCTTCTTATACCTTATTCTCCCCTGGGTACTATTGAGAATGTTCACCTTCATCTCTACCTGATGACTGACCTAGCTTCCTTCTGGTCATTTTTTGGAATCTTTTTCCAGCCCCTCTTAATTCTAATACCTTGCCTCAAACCTGTTCTGTTTGGGACAGAATCTTAGTGTTGATTAATTTGTACTTCTCTAATTGCTGATTTACAGAATTTTTAAAATGTGCTTTATAACTTTCTTTCTCTGAAAACTCATCTATATTTTTGACCATTTACCAAACGGGGGGATATATGTATTTTTCATGTATATACATTGCGTATACGAATTTGTTGTTCATTTGTCCCCCTTGATTGTGTGCCCATTCTGGACTGGAACTGTCTTTAACTGTCTTTTTGCCACTTGGGATTCCTAGTGCTTAACACTGTGCCTAGAACACAGTAGGTGCTTAATAAACATTTCTTGACTGAATGACTAAGGCTTTGAATTGGTTTTTCCATTCTAGAAAGCAATGTGTAGTTTTGCCCTAAAAGTTATTACTAAGTTACACAAACCCTTTGCCACTCCCCACCCCCCAAATACCACTACCCGGCCAACTGACATTTCCATAGAGATTAACCCCCCCCCCCAAAAAAAAAAAAAAAAACAAAACAAAAACAAACTCCCTATATCCGTAACAGTAACCCTTTTTGAAATGCCAGAAGTTGGAAAGTTATTTAGGAAATAGAAGAATGAATTATGGAATATGAATATATTAGAAATACTATTGTGCTCTAGGAGTGATGAAATGTAGTTTTAGAGAAATCTGAGAAATTTTGTTCTGAATGGATTCAGAGTGAAGTGAAAAGATTTAGGAAGACATTTTATATGATGATAATATTAAGATCAACAATTTTGAAAGACTTAATTCTGATCTGTCCATAAAACCAACAGTAATCCCAGAGGACTGATATGAAGTAGGCTATACTTCCTACTTCCCGACAGTAGTGATAGACTACAAAGTGCAGAATAAGACAATTTTTGAACAAGATCAGTACAAAAATTTTTTGTTTGACACAGCATACTTGTTTAAAGAGTTTTTTAATTGGGACAGTTGGAGAAAATTAATGCTTGTTAATGGGAAAAAGTGAAATTTAAAAGAATAAAGTTGAATTTTATAAATAAGGGAGGAAAAGAACTGTTCTAGTATAATGTTCTAATCTCTAGACCACTTGTTTTTTGATTCTCTTATCTTATGACTATTATCCTTGTCTTCCTCTCCAAGAGCCTTCAGTATGCTAGGCAAAATGCCAGTGACCTTTCTCAATTTTCTTTTTAGGAAATTGGGTCTGTAAAGAAAATAAAGTCAAAAAGCAATGACAGACCAAACTTACTTATCCAAACAAATGTTGACCTGTTAGAGACTGAATGCTTATTCAGTATTCCCATGAGGTCATTGTTGCCCCCAAACATGTTTGGAATACCATTGTAATTGTTTACAAGCTGTTTAAAAAGTTTTTTTATGATTATGGTCTTGTTGGGTATTTTTTTGGTTTGTTTTCAACCAAAACCAAGGATAACTAAAATTCTTTTCCATGCTTGGTTTTGATCTTTTTGGTTGTTTCTAAAAAAGTAAATTTGGCCTCAAAGGAAAAACATTCTGTGACAGTTGACAATATTCAAAAGAATCTTCCATGAGCTTTGGAAGATTTAAAGAGAATTCTGAGTGATGACAGTTTTCTTGGAATCAGTATATTGCCTCCTATGGTAGCATTTTCAAATTTATATAATTCATGGCATGCTTTTTTGCAACACTTGATATTTATTTGATTGTCACAATAACTCCATGAAGTATTATATTTGGTTTTTAAAAACCACTACTTGATAGCAGTGCTTTCTTCATAACTTGGCTTGATGTCTTTCCAGGAATTAACTGATGATCAATGAATGTCATGTGGAATGTACATTATAGTACCTAAAGATAGGGTTTTTTGTCAGTCATCTTGCATTAGGTTTTTTTGTTTTAGTTACAAAAATTTGTAAGAATCTGTTCTTGATGCTTTTCATCAAAAACATATATATATATTTAAAGTAAGCATTTATTAAAACAGTTATATGCCAGGTGCTGAGCCAAGTGTATGCAAATGCAAATAAAAAGCAAGGGAGACTATCCACTGCCTTCAAGCTTGACTTCTAATGGAGGAAGACAGCACATTAAAGGGAACTAGAAATTCAGAGCATTACAGAAAACTCATCTCTCAGAGCTCAATATTCAGGGCAAGAATCCATGAACCTATGAATGGGGTTGGGGGAAGCATCAAGAAATTGGAAAATGATCCTTCTTTTCTGGCTAATTATCCTTTTAATAATCCTTTTGTTAATTCCACTGTCATTTGAATTTTTTCGTTTTCTATCTTAATTAGTACTACATCAACTTAGTTTTTCGAGGTTTTGGTAATTTGTGGACTATGTTTAGTTTTACATGGCAACTTCTTTATGTACTTTTTCCTTATATAAATTCAGAGATAAATATAGCTTTTGGCTAAAACTATTCCGATTGCATTAATGTATAACTAAGGAGTGGTCAGCTCATGACATTTCAAATTTTTTTGCTGAGGATATCTATATCATTAGCACAGTTAACATTTTTGCTATTTGGTTTTCTGGAGAATAGAATCAAATATGTTGTTAACAAAATATCCATGAAAATCTACATTACCATTGGTAATAGATGTACATTTTTGTTCTGTTGAACAATAATTTTTACTTTATTCTTTTAGAATGAATGTTGATCTTCAGCAGAGGGTCAAGATGTTGTAGTGAAGCAATCATTGAGGACTTGGAGTCAAAAACCTGGACACTGTTTCCCTTCTCACAAGCTGACTTTGCAGGCACAGAAAGGTAAATGTTTTCATTTCTTGATCTCAGAAATCAATGTAATACAGGTTGTTTCCTTTTTATCTTTTTCCAGAGATAGATATATTATGATTTTAACTTTTGAAATCATGGTGATTATCCACTTATGAAATTATTTCATAGAGTCATCAGAGCTCTTTTTGCATTAGGAATATTGAAAGAAGTACTAATATCATTTGCTCTACATCATTATTTGCTGTGTTCTCTGAATTCATGGGTTTGGGTCTTGTTTCTAACGTCCCAGTTGTACAATATTACTACATGTTTAGTGGAGACTAATAACTGTCTTTAAACTTAAACACAATAATGATGAAAAGGGGTATCAAACCTTTTATTTTATATATATATATAACTTTTTATTGACAGTACATATACATGGGTAATTTTTTTACATCTTTTGCCCTCACTTCTGTTCCAACTTTTCTCTTCCCTCCACCCCCTCCCGTAGATGGCAAGAAGTCTTATACATGTTAATAATATGTTATAGTATATCCTGGATACAATATATGTGTGCAGAACTGAACAGTTCTCTTGTTGCACAGGAAGAATTGAATTCAGAAGGTAAAAATAACCTGGGAAGAAAAACAAAAATGTAAACCATTCACATTCATTTCCCAGTGTTCCTTCTCTGGCTGTAGCTGATTCTGTCCATCATTAATCAATTGGAATTGAATTAGATCTTCTCTTTGTTGAAGATAGCCATTTCCATCAGAATACATCCTCATACAGTATTGTTGTTGAAGTGTATAATGATCTCCTGGTCCTGTTCATTTCACTCAGCATCAGCTCATGTAAGTTTTTCCAAGCCTCTCTGTATTCTTCCTGTTGGTCATTTCTTATAGAACAATAATATTCTATAACATTCATATATACCACAATTTACCCAACCATTCTCCAGTTGATGGCAGTTTCTAGCCACTACAAACAGGGCTGCCACAAACATTTTGGCACATACAGATTCCTTTCCCTTCTTTAGTATCTCTTTGGGGTATAAGGCCAGTAATAACATTCTGGATCAAAGGTAATGCACATTTTGATAACTTTTGGGGCATAGTTCCAGATTGCTCTCCAGAATAGTTGGGTTCATTCGCAACTCCACCAACAATGCATCAGTGTCCCAGGTTTCCCACATCCCCTCCAACATTCATCATAAAATCTTTTTTGTTTGGCAAGTGTAATGGGTAGAAGTTACAAAGAGACAAATTTGGGCTTAATGGGGGTTAGGCTTCCCTAAGAGAAAATGAATCCTCTTTGCTGGAAATCTTTGGGCAAAAGTACTTTGTTAGGAGAATCATTCTCTTTTGGACTAGGTGGCTTCCATCTCTGAAATTCAGGGACTTGAAGTAACCAAAAAGTTTATCAAAGGTAATTTTGATATTCTCTCTGCAACTATTTATTTTCCAGACTGAAATTTTGCTCCCATATTGGTTTGAGGAGAAACTATCTGGATTAGAATTGGGTAGCTCCAGAAATAATTTGTAACTTGTGCCCTGAAAGTTTTATTGGGAATGTGGCTAGAAAATGCATGTTAATAAGCTTATTTAAGAGAAAGCACTAGATGAGCCAGCTTCATGAGCAAAGACTTGGACTTTAGGAACCCATTATTCAAGTCACTGAGAAGACAACAAACATGACATAGATAGACTAGGAAGACTGGGTTTGGGCCTTCCCTCTGGTACATACAGGATGTATGACCCTGAGCCCTAGTCAACTCTCTGAGAGCTCAAATTGCCAAAAAAAAAAAAAAAAAGTGCAGACCTGTAAGGGTGTAGGAGTTGACTCCCTCTGGGGTAAATCATAAGTCTAGTATCCATCCCTATTAAATGAGTAGTAGAAGAGGCTTATGGCAGTTCTGCCAGAAGCCATGTGGCATAGTTTTGTAGTTTTTTTATTTATGTAATTATTGGATTATTGGATTGGAATTGGATTGGATTGGAAAATATAGGATTATGTAATCCTATACAAGTTTAGAGCTGAAAGTTATTCAGAGGTCATTCCTCTCATTTTACAGATGAGAAAACTGAGGTGGTCCAAGGCTTGTCCCCACCCCCCATAACAGTGCCTTGAGTCCTTTTTCAGCCCTATAATGGGGCCAAGCTGTTTAACTTCCTAGGCCCTTAGCTTCTAATCCATAGTATAATAATACTTCAAGATCTTAGTAAACCTTTAAGTGCTATTTAAAAGGGATTAAGATGGTTGTTGTTTTAACTATTAATTGTTACCTTGAAGAAGTCCTTTAACTTCTTGACATAAGCTTCCTCATTGTGAAACAAACTCGCTTCTGTCAAATTTAGGAATCTGTGATCTCCTTGCTTTCTTTTATAACAGAATTAATAACTAGTATAAACATCTCAGGGCAAGAGACATTTTTTCACATTTCATCCATTTGTGGAGTTGTGAAAGTTTAATTGAGAATTTTGTATATGAGCTCTCAAAATTTATATGTGCTTAAGTAAGTTCTCTTTCTTTGAACAAATTGGAAGAATTTAATAAAAGAAAAAATTAGAAATGGTAGAGGGAGGAAATTATTGAAACATGGGATTATGCCCAAGATTTATTATTTACACAACATACTCCTCCTGTCTCCATGTATTTTCACTTGCTGTTGCCTATTCCTAGAATTCTCCTTCTCTTCATCTCTTGGTTTCTTGCCTTTTTTCATATTTGGTAAATTCTACAGGAAGCCTTTCTTCTATTGATTATCTCTAATTTATCCTGTACATATCTTGTTTGAATAGTTTTCCTGAGGCACCCATCTGATTGTGAACTTCTTGAAAACAAAGACTGTTTTTGTCTTTCTCTCCTAAGCATTTTAGCACATAGTGGGTGCTTAATAAATGTTTATTGACTGATTCTTGTTTCCGAGTTAGAATTGCTGTGGATTGAGAAAAACTACCCAACTATGCAAAGTATTAGCCTACTCTTATTAAGTGGGGCACTTAAGGAGGGGGGAAGAGACTGTAGCCTCTGCTTCTTCACCTGTAAAATGGAAATAATACTTGTAATGCCAAAATTACAGACATCAAAAGAACTGATGACTGGGAAAAGCTTAATGTAGCATTTACATTGGATCTTGAAAAAGAGTTCTCTTTCAACACAAGTTGGGGTTGAGGCATGCATATTGTAGGGCATTCCAGATATAAAGAATTTCGTGAGCAAACATATGGAGACAAAAAGTGCAGGGATGTATTTGGGGCATAGAGTCAGTCTTGACTAGCTGGAATGAAATGTTGGGAATGAGTTAATGTGGAGAAACTGGAAAGTTAAAAATTATTGGTTAAGAGTGGGGATGAAGGCCTTGCCTAGAAGATGGGAATAAGAGAGGAAATGTATTAAGAATATTGCCACAGTAAAGGTTGAATGAAGCAGCTAGATTTAATAACTAGATAGAAGGGGTATGATAGAAAGAATGACTGTCAGGGTTTTGTGCATGGGTAAGTGTGAGAAGATTGATGCCATTTAACAGGAAAAAAGAAATCAAGAAGGAAGAACAGGCTCTGAGGAAGATGAAGGGTGTTAAATTTTATATATAATGAGTTCAAGATCCACTACAAATGGAATTTTTTTATTTTGAATTACATACCAATTTATAAGAGTAAATCTGAACAGCTTGACAATGAACTTTATGTAGACTTGATAATTTAGCTGCTTTGAGCTTGATTTACCTCATTGTTTCTCATATGTTTTGGTTATTTGAAATTTGACAGACAAATGACCTTTGAATCAGTAATTCATATATTAGTGGTTAAATAGATCATGCTATTGAATTTCTTAAATTTTGTATTTCACACTAAAATTAGATCCCTGTTTGTCTTTACATTTGTATGATAAAACTTGACTAAAAAGAGGATGCTTAACTGATCTTAATATAAATTGGATTAGAAAATTTGGCTCTAAAAGGCCCAATTTGAAGCCTTCATTTCTTTTTTGTGCCTTTTTTAAAATCTATATATTATTCTAGGTATGCTCATTTCCCTCTGCATCAGTTTATATCAGTCTTCCTTTGTTTCTTGGAAATTCTTATTTTATATGTTAGATATTTAGCAGTTTTCATTTAAAATCCTAATATGGGGAGAGGAGGAGAAAGACATTAGATCCTGTCCAACCAAGAATATTTATCTTAAGATCTTCCTTCTCTTTTATTTTTTTGTCTTGAATCTTTTCTTAGGGAGACAGTTTACCTTTTTTTTTTTTTTTTAATCTGTATCCAACACTGGTGTGTAGTCAGTGCTCTAAAAATCCTTATTTTAGGAAGAGAAAAGATGCAAATACAAAGAATAGTTAAAAAAAAAAAAATTAGCAATGAAACAGGAGTTTTTCCTCTTCTACGTATATTTTTTTAAAGGGTGATTTATTTGCTACTTTCAGATTATATGGAGTTCTTGGATCCTTTATTCAGTTTTTTTCAAAAATAGCATTATTGGACTACAAAATTAGCATGTTTCCAGTAAATGCAACATGATTGAATGTAGATTAGGAATAATCTAAGCAACTTTCAAAGTTATACTTAATTTTGATTTTTCTTTTTAAATGCGATTAGACAAACTCCTATGAGCAATAATTATTGTATTGTATTGTCTTATACTGCATATTTCTTACATAGCTGCCCTGTTAAAAATGATTATAACCTTAATTGGCTTTAAGGCCATGATCTTTATTAGAATTGACAGCATTTTCTCATTAAAACAGGATCGTGGCTTAGAACATTTCATCTTTGGAATCTAGCAAGTCTAACTTTAACTTTTTAGGGGGGGATAAGGAAAGAAAGACCTTGAAATAGTAAGATTTATCTACTCTTTAGCTTAAATAAAAGCAAATTGGTGGTAGTGAAAAACCAAAGGAAGAGTTGTTTCTTATGATGATACATTTTTGAGCTTGGTCCACTATTGTCTATTGTCAGAATAAATTTGCCTTGGTATGTATATCTACCTCTACTTTTATATATGCATTAATCCACACTATGCTTTTCTACCATATTTGTTGTGGTAGGGTTTTTTTGCAAGGGGGGGAGAGGGGAGGAAGGTATTCATTTTTGTCCTCTGATTATTTCAATGAAATGATTCTATTCAAAATATTAACAATATTTCCACTTTGGTTCTAAATTCATTTGCTCCATAATTTTTAGGGTTCTACTTTTTTTCTGGACTATCTTTGATTTTTCTGTGTGGTTGTCTAGTTTAATTTATGTTCTGACATTATTTCAGTGTATTTTGAGACTGTATCCTCCTGTGTCACCCAGGTTGGAAATGAAGCTTTTGCTCCCAGGTCTAGTCTCAATATTAAAAACCATGACCAGTTTGTCCTTCCTTAGGTAGCCTGTTGTTCTGCCATTCTCCAGGGACCCACCACATCTGTACTTTAGCATATTGCACCTTAGAACTCCTGAACTTAGATCCACCAGCCTCAGTTTCCTCCCAGTGGCAGGAATTACAGATAGGCACACCATACCAGCCATTGCTGGTATTTTTTCAAAATGTCAGCTGTTTGTTGTGCTCTTCTAGTAATAGAAAATGAAGTTCCACCAAACCAATCAAACATAATGGTCAGGAAACATCAACTTCTACATTAAGCTTCTAATAAGCTCTATAATAAAAGCATATCTTGAGTGCTTTTTTTTTTTTTTTTTTTTTAATTTTACTTAGGATAGGTTTGTATTGTTGGATACCAAATATTATAATAGAAAGATAGGTATCTCTCTATATACACATGCACGTACATAGACATTTCTCACTCTTTCCCTGGACAAAAGTAATGAGCCTACTTCTTAAGACCCCATAATTAGAGGGCCCTCAAGAAGCATCCTGGCTAGTTCAGATGTAAAAACTTTGAGGCCAATGAAGGTAATGTGATTCAAAAATCACGCAGGTACTAAGTAGCCTTAGAGATCCTCTGACTGAATCTGAAATCTTTTCCCTATACTATATATAATAAACCACTTGTACACTGTATAAAATTTAGTATCTGAATAACAAAATCAAAATTGGGCAGTTTCTAGGGTCACTTTTCCATATGTGTTTCTTTCTTGATTTTCATGATAAAGATAATTCACATTTACCAGCTCTTCAGAGCCCTTTCTTCAACCCTGAAGATTGTGATAGAAGTATTTTTCTCCATTTTACAAATGAGAAAAGTCCTTTCCCACAGTCCCAAGATCACCAAGCAAGTATGTCAAGCCTCCTATTCACTCATGGCTGTCACGTCAAGTCCTGGCTACACAATAATGCTGTACCCCACTGTTTCTTGTCTCAGGTTATGCCTGTAGCTTGCCGGTGACTCCCACAGACCTTGCATGGTTTGGATGGTGTGTTTCCAAAAAAAATAAATAAAAATTAAAAAATTGCTATTTCTACTTGAGGGCTTCTTGACATGATGGTAGACTAAGCAAGAGTATTTGTCCCTTAATAATAATTGTTCTAAGAATCATGTTAATTTTAATTTGAGCCTAGTTTGACTGTGAGGGATTTTTAATTTATTCTTCAGATTTATATGTATACTAGTTAGTTTTTTGACAGGTAGGCTACAACCAAAATCTTTAAAAAAAAAAAAAAAAAAAAAAAAAAAAACATTTTCCAAATATTTACATGTGCATTTTTACCTTTTCTCTTAAAAACTACTCATACTTATCAGTTAAACTCTAGTAGGATATATTTATGAGCAGATTAGGTGATAGAACTCTAAAATGATGACCCTCCCTCATCATTTTGCAAAACTTGGCTATGTATTAGATTCTTCAGGATTTGAATGCTTTCAGTCACAGCACTCTATCCCAAGAATATGTGATTTGGAAGGAACTCTTATTCTTTCTACCCAGAAGGAAGGAAAAAATAGTATTCTCTTCATATAATTCCTCAAAAGAATTGAGAACTAGGATTGTCCTTGGATTTGTATTATGAAATTCAAATGGAGTCTCTTAAGAATATTCAGAAGTTAGTTGCTAGTATCCTTCCAAATGAATTTATATCTTGAACATATGAAGGGTGCAATAAATAGTTGTTGAATAAGGAGATATTTCCTTTTAACTTTCAGGAGTTGATTGTGACTAGATCTATGAATCCAAATTTTAATAATGATGAATAATAATCCAATAATTTATTTGAATTAATTTATTTAATAATAAATTATCTGATTGTTGCATTTTAATGTAATAATTATATATTACATGTAATTATGTAGTAAAAATAATAAATAATTCAAATAAATTAGTGATGGGTAACGCCACTCATAAAATAAACAAATAATGGTAGGTGGTGGTAAGTTAGGGACAGCTAGATGGCACAGTAAATGGAGCATTCACCCTGATGATGGTTGGAAGGGCCTGAATTCAAATCTGGCCTCAAGACACTTGATACTTCCTAGCTGTATGACCTTAGACAAGTCACTCAACCCCTCACTTGGTTACATACTTATATAGCTAGAATGTTTGTCATTCACTACTTAACCACTTGGTTTAATGCCTGTTAATTGTTAGATTAGGAGGCCCAGGAGATAGAGTACCAGGCCCCAAATCAGAAAGACTCACTTTCCCGAATTCAGTCCAATCTTACTTAGTAGTTGTGGACCCTGGGCAAGTCACTTAACCCTGTTTGCCTTAATTTCCTCATCTGTAAAATGATCTGGAAAAGGAAGTGGCATACTACTGCAGTAGCCAAGAAAAACCCAGAAGGGGTCGTGTAGAATCGGACATAGCAGAACATGTAAATATAATTAAGATGTTACCTATGTTTTATTGTTTTTTAAACTGTTGTTAACTTTCCCAATTACTTTTTAATCTGGTTCTTGCCACGTGACACTTTAAACTATGCCCTGTCTTTGTATGAATATGTCAAGTCACTTTTAGTCCTGAAAATGCTTTGATCCCTCCATCGCTCCCTTTCTCCCCCCCCCCCCCCCCCCCCCTTTTTTTTTTTAAAGAAGAATGACAGAAAAGGAGGTTATGATAGATGTTGTTTTCTGGTCAGTTCTTGCTGAGAATCCATTACCATGGTCATTAATATTTTTCCCACCCCAGTTTAAGAGAACTTTCTCCTCCATCCAGTTCTTCTCTGGTGCCTCTTGTGCTATAGCCTTCATGTTTTCTGTTAGGGTAAATATGTCTGTCTTTTAAAATACAAGGAAAATAATTTTTCTCATAATTAGTTCAACTTTTGTTCCAAAAAGATCAAAAATTTGTCATTCCCATTCTCATATCATTCTTCCATTGATATTCAGAATGTTAGACCATATCCAAGAAGTGTAAGGGCTTTTGGTTCTTCGGGAGTGAATAGATGCTTTTTGGCTTGTGCTTTTTCTTATAATGGGAAATAGAGCCAGTACGCATTTAAATGCCTGCTGCATAGTTCTCACTTTGTCATGAGGTTAAATATCCTTGGCCCACTAAACATCGCTTTAAAATGAGGATGTTAGAATTATCTTAAGATCTTTTCCACACTAAATCCTATGATCCTAGGATTATGGATACTCCTTCCACTTCCTCTGCCAAAAAGGTGGTACTTAATTTAATGTGCTTGAGGTCATTTGGGGCCCATATGAGACTCTTTCACTGGTTCTGTTTTGTAAGTGTCCACAGTAACTGAGGCTTGCAACCCTTTGAAAGGGAATGGGATGAAATGGAGAAATTCTATAGGAAGGTGGTATTTTTATAAGCTTCTTTAGAAAATAAGCTGTGACATTTTAGCAGGTTATTTGGACTTCACAAGTGCAAATCATGTGTTAAATAAAAGAACTATGGCTTTCTGCTTAATAAAATTTTATTAATTTTTGTAGAGCTATTCCATCATGTCTGTTTTCCTCTTTCCTTACTTGGCTCCTCTCCCATCCCATCCTCTTAAAAAATATGAAATGAATACAGACAATTCTGAGAAGACTTAATGAAGTTAAAGTAAAGAAGGTACTGCTAAAGGAACAATGTAAACTGCAACTACAGCAATGTAAATGAACCATGAAAAGAGAATAAAACACTAATCAAATACAACTTAAATATTAGAATTGTACAAGTAGAACTTGTAACACATCCCTCTTTTAAAAATCAATAAATTAACAATTGTGGGGAAAGGTGTTACTTTTCAGGAGAGTTTGTTGAGAGTTGTCTGTCAAAATAAAATGTATCAGGCTTTTAATTAACTAGCACAGCTACCAGGCTTGTCTCTATGACGAAATCTTTTTAGCATCCTTACGAGTTCATATTTTTAAATCTAACTTAAATTTTGGCAAGATTTTTATACCTTTTACAACAAATGTTTTGATTTCGTGGAATCAGATAATTAAACTTTCAAAAGACAAAAAGTTATTAAAGTTATTTCAATCTTGTTTTCTATATACTAAACTCTTCAGAAGTCTGCACTGTGGGTAATATCTGAACCATAGGTAGTATAGGCTTGAATGCTAAACCAGTCAATTAGAATTGCTTCTATGCTGTTTTATGCTTTAGTACTGTGCTCAGTTGTGTAGAAATAAGATGATTTTTTACTAACCAGATACTTAGTATAATTTGAGGATATAAAAACAACACATAATGAAAATGAGTGCATGTGAGAGACATATGATACGTTTATTTTATTAGATCTCTCTCTTGCCTCATTATATTGTATTTGTTGATTTAAATGTTTCTTTCTCTTAGAACATCAGCTCCTTGAAGGCAAACGTTTTTCCCTTTTTTTTTTGTATGTCCTCCCTAGAACAGTGCTGACCAAGCACAAACTTAGAAAAAGGTAATAAAAGGCAGTACCACAAAAATAGGGGAAAATTCAAACAGCATTAGCATGACTAGACTAAACAACCCATTAAAATAAAGCATGCAGATTGAATAGGAAAAAAAAAAATGCAAGAGTTTGCGGCATCTAGAAAAACATCTTTAAAAATATATACATGCACAATGAAAAGGAGAAGGCAATAAAATAAAATCATTCAACTTGTATGAAAGAAAAGCTGATTGAATTGCAAAAAGACTTGGCAGCAATATTTAATGTTCCTTTTTAAATTTAATTTTTCCTTTATTATTAATTATTCCTTTCCCAGAGCCAGATAAAAGGAAAATCTAGAACTAAATGGATTATAAGAAACCTTTTCAAATATTTATGATATCTTATGGTAGATATTTGTGAATATCTTGTGAAGATATTAAAGAATATATATATTTCTGAACATTACGTGATATCTTTCCATACTAGTTAACACAACATGTTTACTGGTCATTTAAATTCAATGCCGTTATTAGGAAGAAATTCTACATGGCTAGTAAAACAGTCAAAATTTTAGAGCTGCCCAAGGTAAGATTTTAGTTAAGACTTGAAGAAAATCAGGAGGAAAGCCAAGAGGTGGAGATGAAAGAGAACATTTAAGACCTGAGGAGAGACAGCCCAGTGAGAGTGCAGTCAGAAGATGGGACTGTTTTGTTCCGAAGAACAAAAAGGATAGTGTCACTAGGCCATACAGTTCCTGGAAGGCAGAACAAGACATAAGGAAAATTTTAAAGTTTTGTTTTGTTTTTGCTGAGGCAATTGGGGTTAAGTGATTTGCCCAGGGTCACATAGCTAGGAAATGTCAGATTTGAACTCGGGCCCTCCTGACTTCAGGGCTAGTGCTCTACCCACTGCATCAGCTAGCTGCCCCCAAGATCTTTTTGTAAAAAAAGTTAGAAGTTCTGAGAATTTAGTTCAGAGCTTGGGTATCAAATGTTTTAGAGAAAGACAGGTAAGAAGTTGTTTTGTTCACTTCTCTATCATATCAGCTAGTGACCAGAGAACCAAGTATCAAGGACAAACAAGGTGCTGTTGAGGCAAGTGCTCTGAGCTAGCAAAGGCAGAAGGGTCGGAATGGAAGCCCATTTCCTTACAGCAGGTATATATAGATGATTGGCTGGTTGCCATGGGTTTGTAGAGAAAAATAGCTATCTTTAAATCAAGGTCATGCTATATCTGTGGAAGGTTTGGGATTTTTTTGTCTTTATTTTGGAGAGACATATTAGTAGACAATAGCGTCCAAGTATTCAAGATTTAGAGCTTTCCTGAATTGGTCAGGGAAACAACTTTTTGCTACCTTTTGAAGTCAGTGGAAAAGAGTACTGGATTAGAGATCAGAAGACCTAAATTTGCGTTCCAGCCCTCCTAATGCTCATCCTGGGCAAGTTGTATCTCGGAATCTTCATTTGTAAAAGGTAGAGATAGACGAGTCAGTCTTTAAGATCTGTTGCAGCTTAAAAGTTTCTATCATATCTGCATTATATTAAGCTTCAAGCTGAAATCTAAAGGTGAGCCAATGTGGCTTCCTCTACCACCTCCAGGATCAGGTCTGCTGGTACCTGTTAGAACTTATTCTTGGATCTTCTTAGAAAATGGCTTGGCTGCTGTTTTGGCAAATATTCCTCAAAGAAAAGATCAGGTGAAGAACCAGAAAAGAAGGAATATTGGAGTTAGGCTCAGCAGTAGAGAAATCTTGAGAAAGGGACAAAAGGCATGTGAATGACTTCATGTGTTACATCACCCATTCATTACAGAATTAAAACTGCTGCTTAAAGCCACTAGGCCCAGGTCATACCTACTGAGTTTCTGTGGAAAGAATTGACTTGCAAGTAGAATGCTGATTTTTTTTTTTTTTCCACATTGAGAGGGTGCTATGTTTTGACATATTCTTCAGTGTTTTGTGTTTTATAAATTTTATGAGTTTATGAGGTTTTTATTCCACCTTGACTAATATTTGTTATCCAAGAATCTTGTAGAAAATTTAGCAAGAGCATTAGGATTAGAATTTACAGCCAAAAAAATAGAGTCTGGTTTTAGGTAGTCAGAGAACTCCTTGAGATCAGCTCCATATTTTATTCTCCTTAATGCCTAATATATATAGCCTATTGAACATGAGCATTTAATGAATGTTAAATTCCCCCTCACCCCTAAAGTATGCCTGCACTTTTCTCCCGGGAGGTGTAGAACATATCCACGTAACCATAACTGAATTGTCAATATGAAGATATAAATCATCATACTATAAAACCAGATTTAGGAATTGAATGAAGTGTTTTTCTTTATTCTTAGGATGACAATAAAGAGATTAAGGTGTTAAAGAAAAAAATTTTTAAGTAGGAACCAATCCTCTGGTATTGCTACACAGTTGCTAGTAATTGAATGAAAACATGTAAAAGGACTTTGTATGATACAGAATTAAGGCATTCATTTTCCAGAGATGTTTTTGGTTTCCCTTCCTCAGGCATGTGACTGTGAGAGGTTCTTTCAGAGAGGGCCAGAGTATTCTTAGTTCTCTGGAGAAAGGTACCTTAGGAATTAGTTCTGGTGGCCAACTAAACAAGCTCTCAAACTAACCTTGAAACGTCTCCACTAGTTGTATCTGTATGTCAGTGCCATCAGCTGGCTGTGATTGTTTCCAGGCAGAAGGTTAATGTTGCTGCTTTTATCAAAGGAGTTTCTGTGTCTTCTTGGTGGTTTGAAATTTGAGTCAAAGAGTGTTAACGCTACAGAGAACAGCTAGTCATAGGAACCTGAGATGTAGAGCCAGCAGGAGAGCTCGGCCTCGTCTTTTAGAGACAAGCAGTTGAATCCCAGAGAGGCCAAGGGCCTTGGTCACATGAGTAGTAAGAGCAGGTACTAGATTTTATAACTATTGCCCCTTAACACTCTACCTCAGGCTCTTGCTTTCTGTCATAAGGCAGCAGAACTCTTAGGGCATAAAACCTGGGTTCAAATTCTGCCTTAGATCCTTACTGTCTAGTTAGACTTAAGCAAGGAATTTAACCTCCCTAGTCCTCAGTTTCTTCGCCTGTGAAATGTTTTTAATCTAAGGGGCTTTCTGGCTCAGGTTCTGTAGTTTGGGGGTTTTATAAATTGGGAAAACAAGATTTGGGGATTCTTGTAAGATTTACCTGAGCCAATTTCCTTATTTTTTTGTTATGAACTTCATAATTATGTAAAAATCCAAACATTCCAATATATAAAAAACAAAAAGGATAATACTTGTTTATGAAACTTGATTTATGTTATATATTTTGTTTTTTTAAAATATTAAATTAAAAAGCTAACAAAATTATCTTTGTCTTCTTCTGAACTTGTTTTGTTGGGGGGAGGTGTTCTCTTTCACTTCTCACTAATTAATCTTCCCTTTAAGTAATTTTTGCATTATTTAATATGTAATAGAACAGTCAGCAGCACCTTAAAGATTGTCAGAATGCTTTGCATATTTTATACCATTTTATTATTACAACAACCCAGTGAAGTAGGTACTATTCCCATTTTACAGATGAAGAAACACAAGTGCCTAAGATAGGATTCAAACTAGTCTACTATTCCAGTGCTTACTTTATGAAATACTGATAAATAAAATGATTCCCGCCTGTGGGAGTACTTGTGTAGTCTTTGTACTTGATGAAAAGAAACGGGATATAGTGGGAGTGCACTGCTTCTTGAATTGCAGGATCTGGATTCAAATTCACCTTTGGTTCTTTTTCCTTGTGTGACTTTTGGGCAAGATGCTTCACTTTGTCCTCCCATTTCCTCATCTGGGAATTAAAGGAATTATATTTGGTAACTTCAGAGACCCCTCCAACTCTACATTTATGACATCTGTGATTCCCAAATTTTGTTCAGTTGTATTTTTATGTTCTCCAGTGTTTTGTCTTAAATTGTTTGCTAAGGTTAGCTTTGCTTTATTTCAACTAAAACTAAACTTCTTTCTGATGGAATATATATTTAAGTGTACTTGTCTGAGTATAACACCATACGAAAATTTCACTTTTGGCTGTTTTTCTGTCTTTCTTGATAGATATGCTTTGTCTCTATCTACGATAAAGCCAGAATAAGAAGGAATGGGTAAAATTGCAGTCTCAGAGTATTTTTGAAGAATTTCCTAACAATGAATTAAATATTGGAACGGGTTTCTGAGGAAGGTTTGTAAAACCCTTTTCCCTGAGGTCTTAGAATATTGGGGTTGATTGTTCTTTCTGAGTTAGTTTTAGATGTCTTTCATTTTCTGTCAAAAAGAGGAGTTGGGGGAAGATGGGAGGGGGGGGTGTCACTTAATCAGTGGTGTTGGGCACCATTGGCTACTAACCAAAGGGAGTGCTGGGGTGGGAGAGCGGGCACCAGGAATGCCAGATTAGGAAGGACAAATTGGGGAATGGGGTAAGAATAGGGTGCCAAATGTGAGCAGAAAATCAATTTACCTATTCGTGCTTGAGAAGAAGCCAGAATATTTTTTTGGTAGACTTATGTGGCAGTATTACTTCAGTGTTCTTTTTAGAAATCCATTCTTCATAAGTTTTTCTTTAAATTCAACACATCTGGTAACCATTCTCTCATTTTAATCAGTCTTTTGTTTTCATTTTCTCTTTTAATTGGGGAAAAAGGAGTTTCTTGAAAAGAAAAAAGACAATGTAAAAATAATTAACCTGTATATGATATGTAAGCCCAACCAAAAGTATAGGGGAAACAAAAGAAGCAAGAGTTTTATGGAACCTGCAGTCTAGCTGAAAGTATAATGAGAAACATTGAGAAGATAATTATGTATTAAATCAAGTGGTTTCGAAGATAAAAGCAATTGGAATTTAACAAAGGAAGAGAAATCAGAGGGATGAAAAGGAAAAGATAATGGGCTTGAGCTGGATGTTGAAGGATCAGGAGGACCAAAACCAGCAAGAGACATCAGGGCAGGAGGAAAAAACCACAGTATTAATAAAATATGGCTTGTCTTTATACAGAATATAATGAGAAAAACCAGGTAGACTGGACTAGAAACATGGTATTTGGGAAGCAATAGATAATAAGGTTGGAAAAATATTGGGTAGAACATTAGAATGGGAAGCCTCAAAAGAGATTGGAAACTAACATAAAATTTTCACTCTGGAATAGTTGGGAAAACTTCTTTTAAAACATCACAAAAATTCTTCTTTTTTCACTTAAATAGAAACTATTAGTGATAGAACTGTCTATTATTAGATATCTCCAAGTGAAAAGAATGGTTGTTAACAAATTCCATTCAGCTTTATATAAAAGGTTGTTATATCCATAAATGAAACCATCATGCAGGTATACCTAACCACTTACTGGGTGGGATGGGGTTGTGACTTTTTTATAGTTAGGAATTTATGATAATTTTCAGAAATCGATATATATTTTTAAACCAGACTTGTGTGTTATTTTATGGGTGTCAGTAGCTCCTGCTAAGGAGCAGGTTGGCATTTCTCTCCAACTTGCATTCCTGGAGAATTGCTTCGGGCATACCCAGCATGTGTCAGAAGCAGGGCTTGAACACAGTTTTGAGACCCACTGTGTATCCAGTATACCCCATAGCTTCTCAGTCCTTGTTAAAGTAAATGTTCTTTTGATCTACATATGAAGTTTATAGAAATACGATTGAAATTGGAAATCATAACTGAAATTACACCTGAAACATTTTTTTTCCTTTAAAGAAAGATCTTAAAAACACTAGCTTAGTTGAAAGGGATATGGCCTAATTGTTTGTTTGAATAAAGAGAAGAAGAGTATAAAAAGACATTTAAAAGAGAAGGAAGACCTTGTTCTGAAGTCCATATTTTAGCTGTGAGTCTGTGGGACGTAACTTATTCTGGATCTGTTTTCCTCATGTGTAAAACAAAACAAAAAAATTAGGCTTGATATAACCTCTGAGGTCCCTTCCAGCTCAATCTATTATCCTTGTTTATCAATAATAGAGAAATATTGCCTCTTTGTTTAGCAGATAGATTCACAGATCACAAAATCTTTAAAATTCCTTACTCGCTACATAATGTGAACTAGGTAGCTATTCAGTCCTTTCTGATTTACTATACATATATAAAAGTTTTAAATAATCACATATCTTTAGAAAAATTATTTTGCAGAAAGGACAATTATAATAACATGAAAGAAATTCTTTTATAGATTTTAATAAAAGTGTAAGTGGAAATTATAAATGAGCTAAAATGCATTTCAGGAGATGCATTGCTCCAAATTTTCTCTCATTGCTACCTATCTATACCACCTCATCCAATGCATTGCCCTTCTATTAATTCTTCATAGACAATTTAAGCCAATAATGCCTTTTGTGCCACAAATTAATTTAAGCCTGAAGTTATAGAGTTCCTTGAACTGTGCTTTACATTTTGGGAGTTGTTACCTTCCCTCACCCCTGCCACTAGAACAGAATGTTATATATATTATCATAGAGATTTTTTATTTAACTGTTTTTTTTTTTTTTTTTATATTGGAGGCAATTATTCTCTTCCCAAAGTAGAGAGGCTGATAACTTTTAGAAATGACTGTTAGTTAAAAAATAAACATTGGTAAAACTATTGTTGACTAGAAAAATCTTTTTGAAAACCACTAATATAATTTATATAAGTGCTTTTTATTAGGGAAAATTCTCTCATTGCTTCAGTTTTCTCATTTGTGCAACATTTCTCATTTGTCTTTGATTGAAAATAGAAAAATGCCCTACCTTTTTTTTAATTGTGATTTGTTTTATTTTAATAAAGGGAAGGAAAATGGAAGGCGAGGCGGTTGAAGCAATCATGGAGGAGTCTGAAACCTTCATTAAAGGAAAAGAGAGAAAAACATATCAAAGACGCCGGGAAGGGGGTCAGGATGAGGATGCTTGCCATATATCACAGACCCAGGCGGATGGGAGTGAAGTGGTTCAGGAGGTAAACAGCAGCGTCCAGATGGTTATGATGGAACAGCTGGACCCTACCCTACTTCAGATGAAGACTGAAGTCATGGAGGGTACAGTACCTCAGGAAGCTGATGCTACTGTGGATGACACACAAATAATAACACTTCAAGTTGTTAATATGGAAGAACAACCTATAAACCTTGGGGAGCTTCAGCTTGTTCAGGTACCTGTACCAGTAACGGTACCTGTGGCCACCACTTCTGTAGAAGAACTGCACGGGGCTTATGAAAATGAGGTTTCTAAAGAAGGCCTGCCAGAAGGCGAGCCCATGATTTGTCACACATTACCTTTGCCTGAAGGTTTCCAGGTGGTAAAAGTAGGTGCCAATGGTGAGGTTGAGACATTAGAGCAAGGGGAGCTGCAGCCCCAAGAAGATCCCAATTGGCAGAAAGATCCAGACTATCAGCCACCTGCCAAAAAGACAAAAAAAACCAAAAAGAGCAAACTTCGTTACACAGAGGAGGGCAAAGATGTGGATGTTTCTGTGTATGATTTTGAAGAAGAGCAGCAAGAGGGCCTGTTATCGGAAGTCAATGCAGAGAAGGTTGTGGGTAACATGAAGCCTCCAAAGCCAACAAAAATTAAAAAGAAAGGTATGGGTTTTTCCCAGTGTTGTCCTTCAGAGCTTTTTGTTTGAAGTGGAATCTAGAGGATAAACAACATTGTGCACAGGTTAATCTAGTTTGATTTGTTGTGAGTTGAACTCTTATTAACCAGTTTAAAAATAAGTTCAATGGTTTTTTTGTTTCTTTGTTTTTTTTCATTGGATTTAAATATGTGACTAACAGCAGTAATCTTAATGTGTGATTGTAGAAATTCAGGTAAGACTGACTTATAAAGATCAATGAAATTTAGAAATCCATAGGCAAATTTAATCTAGAAATCCCTAGGGCAATCCAGAGGTAGCAAAACTTTGGCTAAAATCTTTTCTTTTTATATAGGTGTAAAAAAGACATTCCAGTGCGAGCTTTGCAGTTATACATGTCCACGGCGTTCAAATTTGGATCGACACATGAAAAGTCATACTGATGAAAGACCACATAAGTGCCATCTCTGTGGTAGAGCTTTCCGCACAGTCACCTTGCTGAGGAACCATCTAAATACTCACACAGGTGCTTTAGGGGAAAGAGAGGGAGGAGGGAGAACAACAAGGGGCTCTCCTTATAGGAACAGAAAGTGTTGGGTATGGTTAGACAGGTAAAGTTTTAGAAGGAATGAATTTCTTGTGGATGACTATTTTGGGTTCCCTTCTGGGTGAATGAAGGCTAGATTAGAGATCCTGGACTTGAAACCAGCAGAGAGGCAGGCTGGTGTTCTGCTTCTAGGATTCTTGTAGTTAATGTTGATCATACCTTCCCTCAGCAGTCTTAGAATTTCAACTCGATCATGCTTGTATAAACCAGCAAAATGTTGGATAAAGTGGAATTTCCTTGTAGACTTTGTAAAGCTTAAAAGATGTGAGTAAAACTGTGTTAGACGTACTGACACTAATCTCTCAGTGCTTGTGTACAAGTCTTGTACACTACTTGTGTAACCATGGGCAGTTCATCTGCCATCCCTGATTAGACTAGATAGCCTCTGCCTTGAGGTTGCTTTGAACTTTAGAGCTGTGTTCCCACAAAATGTAAGTGGTATGCTAAGCTGGCCATCAAAGGACATCCCCTTGATGCTATCCCTTCTGGCACCAAGGGTTACATCATTGCCTGGGTAATGCTTATCTGTCCTTGGATATAGGATTTAAAGCTGGAAGAAACACTAGACCATTTAGTCCAACCCTCTCTTCTTTTACAGAGTAGAGAAGTGAACCTCAAGGAGGTGACCGGACAGGTCATTAGGTCATTGTGTTAAAAGCGATTTTATAGCAACTCTGGAAGGGAGGTGGTGTTATTATAGTACTCCATCTTACAGATGAAGAAGTTGAGGTAGGCATGCCCAGGATCCCACAGCTAGGAGTTATCTGAGGACAAAATCTGTCTCCAGACATGGCTGGCTCTCTGTCCAATGAGCCACCTAGCTGCCAATGGCTGCAATGGGTAAGAATTAAAATTGGTGCTCTTAAATCTGGAAGAAATAGGCTTGAGTAGCAGAATGTCTACAGAATCATCCAGAACCTCAGGAAGGCATGAAATGGTTGACTAGATAGATCTTAGACAAGAATAAGCAATAACTCCCACTCTCTCCTTGTTGGTAGTTTCCCACAATCCCTTTAGATCATGGAAAGGCGGTGCTGCTTTACCAATGTAGAATTATATGGTATAGGCCCAAAATGCACTTGTGACTTATATGACTTTGGACAAATCCTTTCTCCCCTTGTACCACACTTTCCCTGCTGTAGAATGAGGGAACCATATTCAAAGCTTCTGAGTATGAGATTAGTTACCTCCTGAGAGAGCACAGCTCATACCACCTTCATAAAGGCTTCTCCAACCTTAGTCATCATATTGCTCTTGCCTTGTAACATTTTTGATATATTTATCTTGTTGTGTATATTAACTGCCCTCCATGATGCTGCTAGACTGAAAATTCCTCAAGGACAGGGGACATGTCTTATCTAAACAACAGATCTCCTCCAGAGCTTAGCACAGTGTTGGTTCCTAATAAATGTTGAAATGTTGGTACTTAGGAAACCAGGGTTGACTTGATTAGGAGTGTCCTGAGGTTTGTTTGTGTTCTTTCCTTTCAGGTACCCGTCCTCATAAGTGCCCAGACTGCGACATGGCCTTTGTAACCAGTGGAGAATTAGTGAGGCATCGACGCTATAAACACACCCATGAGAAACCCTTCAAGTGTTCCATGTGTGATTATGCTAGTGTCGAGGTAAAGGTCACATTTTTCATTGGAGTTTCCATAGAACAGATCTCTTCAGTGCTGTCATTGAACAATTTCTTATGTTGAACACTTAATTTAGGATTTGCCAATAATCAATTCTTGATTATATGTAAACACCAAAAGCAATCACTGAAATCTGACGGGGGTGGAGTGGAGAGGGCTATAACATGAATTCTGAATCTTTCCCATCACACATTATAGCTTAGCTGTAATCAGGGTGACAATTCCTTGACTAAAATGTTACCTGTCATGTATAAAGTCATATATAGTTGGGGATACTAAAGGAGGAAACCCATCATAATAGCACTTTTGAAGTTTGTTGTTCCAATGATAGAATTAGGGCAGGCAGATATCATCAGATAGTAATGTGAGCAAAAATATTCACAATTTTGGGGCAGCTAGATGGTGCAGTGGATAGAGCACCAGCCCTGAAGTCAGAAGGACCTGAGTTCACATTTGGCCTCATACACTTAATACTTCCTAGCTGTGTGACCCTGGGCAAGTCACTTAATCCCAGTTGCCTTAGGAAATACACACACACACACCCCCCACACTCTCTTACTTCTTAACATCCATGAGAGCTAGTATGATATGTACTGAGTCTGGAGCCCTGGGCAGAAGACCTCAGGTTCAGTTTGTTCTGTTCATTCATTCATTCATTCTAACTCTGTGGGTGTCTTGATATGACCTTAGGAAGTCATTGAACCTCTGTTTCTTCATTTATAAAATGGCATAATCGTCTAAGTGATCCATCTAAAAAGTTGAAAGAAGGAAAGCACTTTGCAAACTTTCTGACATTCTAGATGACCTTTATTATTACCATTTTGAAATATCTGAATGCCAAGGGGTTGCTAAAGCATTTGGAACTAGATATAATTTGTTGGGAAACATTTTGTGATGGTGATTCCTTAGGAATATTTTTTAAAGTGCTTGAAAAGGGACTTCAAAGAAGTGGGTAAGTTGGCCAAGAAGATGGTTAATGTCAATAAAGTTTTGGAAGTGTGAGCTGGTGAAGCATGTGAGGACAAAGCATACTGCCAGGGCTAGGGTTTGCTTGGCTAGTGTAGATTATATTCAGGTTCCCCAAAGATGAACTCAGAATATCTGAGTGGGAAAATCCAATGACCATATTAATATCTGAAAGTGACTGTGTTAGTGAATTAGGCAGCAAGAACATTGGAGGGGTTAGCACTGAAATTTGGAAAGTTAGCTGAAGACAAGTGGTCATTGAAACCATGAAGATAAATGAGCTCTCAAGAAAGTGGAGAGGGAAAAAAAAAAAAACACCTGGCATCTAGTTTGGGGCATAACCACTTTAACAACGGTACTTTAGAACATGAGAAAATAGTAGAGTGTGCTCAAAAGACACCATCTCTAATCTGAAATTTTGGCCTATGAAATGGATGGTACAAGCACAAGACAACAAAAATTAGGATGTGACATGAAAGCAAAACAGTTATTTGAAACTTTAAAGTTTACTGGTCTTTAATGTCCTTAAAATCATGCTTTTGTGCTCAAGCATTGCTGAAGTTGCCAACTGTATCTAAGAAGGCTGATGACTTGATGCTTCTTTGTTGCAGGTCAGCAAGTTGAAACGTCACATTCGCTCTCACACTGGAGAGCGTCCATTCCAGTGTAGCTTGTGCAGTTACGCCAGCAGGGATACATACAAGCTGAAAAGACACATGAGAACCCATTCCGGTACACTAAACTCTGAAAATTATACTAATAAGCTGCTTTTTTGTTGGGTGTTAGGTTTGTTTCAATTGATCATCCATCATCCATTTGTTGCTTAATGGGGCAACTAGCATAGCATGTGATAATTATGTGTGCCATGTTGGGTTTCAGTATTTTTAAAATTCAGATCAATCTATGATCTCATCATGTGGGAAAATTCACCAACAAGACAGATCACATCCTGTTCAGAATGCCTGCTTGCTCATCCTGTGTAATTCTTCTCCGGATCCTTCCCACCAGTTAGCCATACCAGATCTATCCAGTGTGTTTATGATCTTGTTTCTCCCTGATATCTCTAGAATTCTGGTGGACACATGGTGGGCTATCCACCAGTTATCCTTCCAGTTTTCCAGTTCGTTATCTTTTGCAATCATTCCTTTCTTTTACTTCAGAAACCCTTTTCGTTGTTTAAGTATTAAAACCTGCGCTTATCCACTATACTTCTGAGTGACAGTCAGTTTTGTTTCTTTGGAGACTGTGGTGTTCTATGACTTAACCAACCAGCAATACTGTTAAAACATTAGAATTCAAAAATTAGGCCTTGATAACCTTCTGGTCACTAATATCATGCAGAGTATCAAACAGGGAAACGTATGTTCTCCCAGAAGTGTGTGCCACTGTCATAGAGGAGAGAGCCAGTAGAGAATTCAAGTTAAAAGAGGGATTCCTCATAGAGCATGAGTTCTTCCAGATGTTCTTTTTTGTAGATGATGTTGTGGACATTGTGTTACTTGCACCCAGCCTCAGAACAGACTCCGAGATAAGATTCATCACCATTTGAAAGGATTTTGGCTTAACAATCCCTCAGTAAATCATTGAGTTTAACATTCTTCTAATATCCATTCTGTAACCTCAATAACTTGTAGTTATCCGTGTATTATACATACTGTCTTACCATTTTTATTCTAGTTTTGTGTTAATCTGACTCTTTTTGATTATTAGACTGTTGGTTCAGAAATTCTGTCCCAATTAGTAATGAGTCTCTCTCTCTCTTAAAATATAGCTATTTTGGAGGGGAGATGCTATTCTGTGCTAACTATATCTGCTGCCTTCCAATTCTTGAAGATGGTATTTACTATGCTATATAGCTATGAGGTTTCTGTATGGCCAATAAGTCTTAGACCTATCTTGTATTCTTTATTCTGGACATGAATTTTCCAACTTAATTTTCATCAGCCTTGCCTATATTCACTTTTGCCCTAGCATTATTAAGTATAAACTATATGTTTTAATTTGGAAAATCCTACCAAGTCTCAATATTTTTCTTCCTCTTTATCCTCTATGACAGCTACTGACTTCTCATCTCATTTATTTAATAGTCTTTTTGCAAATAACTACCATGAATACTGAAACAGCAGAAAACTAAATATCCCATGAAATATTCCTTATTTTTTGGGCTCAAGGTAAAGCCATCCTTGGGCAGCTCCTTTATTTGCCTCTCCAAGGAAGGCTCAAGCTATTGTTCTCTTGAACAGCAGGCTGAAATTGATGTGCTCACATTCTTCCGTACTGTATTTGCTCCTTGGTCATTGAACAACAATCCTTTACCAACAGGCCAGACTAGTGTTTATAGATGGCCTAAATCTGAGTCTTAACATTCTGGTGCCACCCTGCCATTCTGCTTCCTCTTTCACTGCAGAAGCCGAAACTGGGCCACCTGGGACTCACACCAGTTTTGTGTTTTCTTTGATTTATGTGCTCATGGGCAAAGGATTCATCCTTAAGTGGTCAGCTTACTGACGATGAAGAATCTGGTCCTTGGATAACAGTCTTCCACTGATATTGAATCCAAAGCCTTTTCAGCATGGAAAAATCTGACAAATATTTTGTTCTGTTTATATAACTCTTCAGTGAGTCATCATCCTAGGACTTTATAGAGAATAGCTGAACTCACCAAGTGGAATTCTTGTTTGAAAGATGAGTCTGTGTATATCTAATTGGGTTTGTTTTTGTTTTTTAATTAATTTACTGATTTATAGAATACTTCTAGGCTGTCATCCTTCTTAAATTCCTTTTCCTCTCTGTTGAGCACCAGTATCACACATTTCTAAGGTCAGAGAATAAGAAAGGTAAAATTCTCTAATAGTTGCTAGAAAAAAAATAAAAGAATATTGATTTAGAATCCTTTGATTTTGAAAGTTCTAATAAAAGCTAAAGATTTTTAGGAAATTGATGTAAATCTAGACAGTACCTTTTCCAAATAGATTTCTCTTAGTTGTTTTGTGGTTTATGATACTTATAATCAAAGTAATATAACAAACTTGCTAAATTCTATTTCTTTTTAAGGTGAGAAGCCGTATGAATGTTATATTTGTCATGCTCGGTTTACCCAGAGTGGCACGATGAAAATGCACATCTTACAGAAGCACACAGAGAATGTGGCCAAATTTCATTGTCCACATTGTGACACTGTCATAGCCAGAAAAAGTGATTTGGGTAAGTGGTTTGCTCCTTGAGGAGTATGTAAAAAACATGAGTATGAGAATAATTAACTGTAGAATCAGGATGTGCCAACTGACCCCTAATTACAAACTAGCATTTGTGCATACACCTGGATTTTACTGGAAGTAATTGCTTTGTTGACTGTTTCTGTTGTTTCTACAATAAGAGCAGCAGGTTTTAACCATTAATACAATTCATCAACAAGTACCATTTGATGAATTGCTTCAACTTAGAGTGTATCTACCCTCTAGATAGAACAGTAGGTGTGGTGGATATTAGGGAGATGTAAAGTTTAAGTAAGATATGGGCTCTTAAATTTATTATCCAGTTAGAAAGTTCAAATATGCAATTTATAATCGACAATTATATGAGGGATGCTTTAGAAATTATACAAAACAAAGTGCTAGTAAGATTTGAGGGTTTTCACACAGAATGATATGTCTGGAGCAGTTTATATCTAATTTAGGAACTCTTTTTCTTTCTTTTTTTGCTGAGGCAATTGGGGTTAAGTGACTTGCCCCCGGGGTCACAGAGCTAGGAAGTGTTAAGTGTCTGAGGTTAGATTTGAACTCCGGTCTTCCTGACTTCAGGGCTGGTGCTCTATCCACTGCGCCACCTAGCTGCCTTCTTTTAAGATTTCTGTGTAAAACAATACTGTATGAGGATGTATTCTGATGGAAGTGGATATCTTCGACAAAGAGAAGATCTAATTCAGTTCCAGTTGGCTCAATGATGGACAGAAGCAGCTACACCCAAAGAAAGAACACTGGGAAATGAATGTAAACTGTTTGGATTTTTGTTTTTCTTCCCAGTTTATTTTTACCTTCTGAATCCAATTTTCCCTGTGCACCAAGAGAACTGTTCGGTTCTACGCACATCTATTGTATCTAGGATATACTATAACATATTTAACTTGTATAAGACTGCCTGCCATCTAGGGAAGGGGATGGAGGTAAGGATGGGAAAAATTGGAATAAAAGTGAGTGCGAGGGACAATGTTGTAAAAAATTACCCATGCATATGTACTGTCAATAAAAAGTTATAATTATTTTTTCAAAAATGAAAGGAAGGAAAAAAGATTTCTGTGTAAAAAAAATAACATGGTCAGAGCGGGACCTAGAAAAACAAGAAATACCTTTTCATCAGACTACTTCTCAGTTAAGAGTCAGATCCTTTCAGAAAATGAAGTATTTGTCACAACTGAAGTCAGCCCTTATAAGCTTTGTCATGGCATATTATATCTGTATATTCTTCATAGTTGAAAATTTTGCTAACTCTTAAGGGAGGTGGTAATGCTCATGTTTAATGTATGTTGTTCAGATAGGAGCTTATATAAAGTAAGACGGTTTTTGTTACTAAATATATACATATAATTATATATATTTTTAGTTAATCCAAAATTTTAAGGTGCCATCCAATTTAGTATTTTCACATGTCCTGTAACTGAAGTAAAGAATAAACCTGTCTTTTCTAGACTAGATTTTCTAATGTAGATTTTCTTTTTGTTCACGAAATTAATGGTCTTGCTAATGAAGATTGAAAAATTGAAGCTTAATTCTAAACTCGTAGCCTGCTGGGAAAAAAAAGGCTGTAATGTGTTACTTAGAATCATGATATTGGAAAAGAACTTTAATAATAATCTAGAACTTCTAAACTAGAAATAGCATTAACATGCATTCACTTGATCCTCACAATCCTCTGAGATAAGAGTACGCATGTTATTTAGCTCTATTTACAGACTAAAAAACAGACTTACAGAGACTGTTCTAGACTTAAATCTCTCAACCCAGGAGCTAATATTGACTCAGAGCTCAATGGCATTTTAGTTTATTTTAGGTTTTTTTGTTTTTTTAAGAACATAATGAACAGATATTGGGTAATTTCTGAAGCATCATGTTTGGACAGTGTAGAAAAGATAAATGCCTGCCCTCAAATTGCTTAATACTGTAACAATAATACTGTATGTGACCCAAAAAAGAAAGTCCCCCATTAAGTCAAAACACAAGAGCCAGTGTGATGAAAAGGGACAGGGTAGGCTAAAATTTTAGCTCTTAGAGACCGTGGAAACTAGCATTTCATCTAAAAAGTCTTATCCTTGAATACAACCCACCAAAAAATACCATTTAATGAATTACCTCAACCTCTTCTCTCTACAGAGCACTGTGGTAGGTATTAGGGAGATGTAGCATTTAGGTAAGAACTGTGCTTGTGAGTTTATAAATCTATGTAGAGAGTAACAAACACAGTTGGAATATACAGTTATATGAGGAATGCCTTAGAAAGATAAAAAAGTATTAAATGAATTTTGAGGGGAAACAGGATAATCCTCTGGGGGGATTGTCAAACTGGAGGCTTCTTCTGTCTGAGTCTCAGTTCTCTTACCCCATAAGTAGAAGGTAATGCTTGCTTACAAGGTTGAAGCAAAGTGCTTTGTGAATCTTAAAGCACAACAAATATAGACCATTGCCCTGTAAATGGGAGTTATAAGTAAGCTAGCTAAAGAAATAACTTTAAGGTGAGGATTATGTGTTCACTAAAATAGTGTTCATTTGCTTTTTTTTGTTTTGTGCATCAACACGAATATTGGCATTCTTTCAGGTGTCCATTTGCGAAAACAGCATTCCTACATCGAACAGGGCAAGAAATGCCGTTACTGTGATGCTGTGTTTCACGAGCGGTATGCCCTCATTCAGCATCAAAAATCCCACAAAAATGAGAAGCGTTTCAAGTGTGACCAATGCGACTATGCATGCAGACAGGTACTCTTTGAGGGGTTTCCAGAAGGGTGAGAAAGCACTTAGTGCCTCTTTTTGCCCCTGTGTACATAATGGCCCTATTTGTATTATATAGGAGGAGGTAAGGTGAATCAAAATGCAGTCTTTGACCACTTTAAGGGACTGCTTATGCAAATTGTGTGGAAACAAATACAGAAGAGGACCAGGGGTAGTGGGGTGGGGAGGGATGTTAAAGAAGTCAAAGGGATAGGAGTTTAGGGTGAGAGAAATGGAAAATTGGTGTGTTATGTGACAGGAAAACTTAAGTTATGTCAGGATTTTGTATTCGGATAACAGTGGATACAATAAAAAACTTTAGAGTGAGTGTATCCTCAGGAGCTTTTGAGTGAATCAGTTTTGAAAACTGAAGAACATACCTAAAACATCTCCTTTATTTACTCAACAAAAGTTAACTAAGAATGCCCAATAGACGTTGAGACTTGACATCCACTAAAGAGATCCGATAGAAACTTTAATTTTGTAGCAAGTATTACTTCTGAGGTCTTTTTCTTAACATTCGCAGGAGCGGCACATGATAATGCACAAACGAACGCATACTGGGGAGAAGCCCTATGCCTGTAGTCACTGCGACAAGACCTTCCGCCAGAAACAGCTTCTGGATATGCATTTCAAGCGCTATCATGACCCTAACTTTGTCCCTGCTGCTTTTGTCTGTTCTAAGTGTGGTAAAACATTTACACGCCGGGTGAGTGCTAAATTTGCCTTTTCTAACACATTTTTCTAATAATAAATTCTTCTCTACTTCATATTGGCCTACCTTTCAGATTAGTTGTATTTATTTAGGATTTTTGTACTTTCTTCCTTAATGTAAAATTCCTAAAGTTCTTTTTATAAATAATTCAAGCCAGAATTTCTACAGCCCTTGAAGGTTTACACCCAACTTTATTTTTAATCAAACTACTTTGTGCAATCAGCACTCCTAGAGTTATCTTCTTACAGATTAGATTTACCCACAGTCAGACATAGCAATTGAGTGTTAGGGCTTCTCCTAGGATATCTGTTGTTTTTTCCTTTTTTATGAAAATAAAGAGATTTTTGTGGCCAATTGCATTAGTCTCAAATGCTTGGCTTTTCTTTCTTTTTCTTAGAACACAATGGCAAGACATGCTGACAATTGTACTGGTCTAGATGGTATAGATGGAGAAAATGGAGGTGAAACCAAGAAAGGCAAGCGTGGGAGGAAAAGGAAGATGCGCTCTAAAAAGGAGGAGTCATCTGACAGTGGTAAGAGCTTTGCCTGCCCTGTCTTGGCATAGGTCAGGTGCCTCTTGACCACAGTGAATACGTAATACAACTTGGTACTTGCTGTTATCAGTTCTGGGGAAGTTCAGGGATGTGTGGGGTGAGAAGTGTGTATGACTCTTTTTCCAGGAATGTGACCACATTCCTATTACTGGTACCCTTCCTATAACTGCTCACTGTTCTTCATTCTTTATACCAGGAAGGGGTTGGACTAGATACTCTAAGGGTCCCTTTCAGCACTCAAGTTCTGTGAGATCACATAAGTCTGAAAGCCAATAGTACTTTCATTGGAGTTTGGACCTTGTATCCCCTTCACATCTGCCATTATAAAATTTTAGCAACATAGAATTAAAATGAATTTGTGTGTTCTGGTACAAATGAGTCTGCCTTGAAATTAACAAAAACCCAATATGTATAAGCAGAGGGTTATATATACATATACCCCAAAAGGATTTTTCAAGTAGTGGAAAGATAATTCACATATTTTTCTACTTTCTCACTCTTCCAACCCTCTTTCCCCCTTCACCCTACAATTTTGCAAGAAGAAAATGCTGAACCAGACCTGGATGACAATGAGGATGAGGAAGAAACTGCCGTTGAAATTGAAGCCGAACCAGAAGTTCAGCCTGTGACTCCAGCCCCGCCGCCAGCCAAAAAGCGAAGAGGGAGGCCACCAGGCAAGGCCAGCCAGCCCAAGCAGACCCAGCGTGAGTTACTGCGTCTGATTCAGGCAGAAGGGACAGAGACTGGCAGCCACCCTGCTCTAGCAGCAGGTGTCTGGAGCCTGTTTTGCTTTTTAAACCATTCACCATAAAAGGGACACCCCCATTTCTAGACAGCTTTCAATCCATCCTGCTGTTGTGAAGAACATGTTGTGCTGTTACACAGAGTGGGAATTAAGTTGAGACAAGTCGGATCACGTTGCAACTCTGCACGGGATCTTTGTCATGAGAGTTGGGCAGCAAGAGAGCTGCATGGTCTTGGCTTTACATGCAGCAAGCTGCAAGGGTGTATAGGCTCTAAGTCCATTCTTACAGCTGTTTAGATAACCGTTTTCCTGTCTGTATGTATCCATACAGTCTGTGGAAATAATGATCCATGCAAAATTGACCTAAAGAACCACTTAGCCAGATAAGTTGTTAGTCATTGATTTGAAGAAGCAGTAGGAATAAATAATTCTTTCTTTTATCTTCTGATACTTCTGAAGGGGAGCTACTTTTCCATGTAAAAGTGTGTTCTCAAATGGTTTCAGGGATAATATCTTGATTTTTGTGAGAGCCCCAGCCTTTTTTTTCCATGCATAAAAGTATACAGTGGATAGAATTATAGAGGACTTAAAGCATACATCACTCAACTCCTTGCCTTTTGATTGCATGAAATCTCTTTTAAGCCACAAGGATCAATTTTCATGAAAATAGCACAATTTATACTTAAGGTCACTCCTCACCCTCACTTTCCACACATAAAAATGTTCTTCTCTGCTGCTCTATTCACAAATCTGCATTGGAAGGCACCTGAAGGCATTTATATGTGGACCTGTTATCTTAAACCTACTCTACCTTGTGATTATGTAGCCTATACTTAAATGTTTCTAGTTAAAGGGAGTCTTATTGCCTATCTAAGCAGGCAAGAAAACAGATTTTCAGTCCTAATTTAGTAGGTGGAATTTTCTTTCAAATGGGTTCAACTTCATTGTCAGTTATGAAACACAGCAAACTAAGAATTTAATATTCAGGAAAAGTGTTAGTGGGTGATTATCAATATTTTACTTTCGCTAGTCTTTTCCTCACTCCCAGTGCTTACTGCCCTCTCTCCCAAACAGTCTTGTATTTAAATATTTTGTATTTCTTTGTGTTTTATCTTCTGTCAAGGCAGCTGTAGCATGGTAAATAGACTGCTGGCCTCAAACCCAGGAGCTTTGGCTTTAGTTCCCACCTTTGACACAGGCTGGCTTGATGCAGCATCCTAATCAGGGACCTTAATCTAACAGGATTGGAAACACCACCACATAAGAATCTATTTGAGTTGAAGGAACTGGGGATATTTAGCTGGGAAAGAAGAGGCTTGGGGAGAAACATAAGACCAAAGGACTCTTTGTTTGAAGGGCTGCGACCTGGAAAAGTAAGGGCCCACTCACTGGAGATATTTATTCAGGATGTACTGGGTTGAAGAAGAGGCCAGTTGAGATGACTTCTGAAGTCTCGTCCCATTCTGTGATTATATTTAACAAGAGAAAAGAAAGATATTTTTTTAGGGGATTTTGACTTTTTGTTTGTTTGTTTGTTTCTTCCCCTTAGCTACAGCTATCATTCAGGTTGAAGACCAGAACACTGGTGCAATTGAAAACATTATAGTGGAAGTGAAAAAAGAGCCTGATGCAGAAGCAGTAGAAGGTGAAGAAGAAGAGCCTCCATCTGCTGTGGTGGAAGCTCCCAATGGAGATCTCACTCCAGAGATGATTCTGAGCATGATGGACCGGTGATGGAGGAAGGCTCTGCCGACTGAACTGGCCTGGGCTGTGTTTAAACGGCTCAATCTTATTTTTTTTCTTTTTCTTTTGTTTTCTTGGCTTTGGGAAATGCATCATTTTAGACCATTTTACCAAACATACTGGGAACTTAAACTTCAAAGATTATGGTAGAAAATGTGATTTAACTAGAACTTGCTGTTTGATGTTAGCATTGCAGATCATGGAACGTTAGAATACACACTGAGTCCTTGAGGGGGTTGACGATGAAATTTGAGATCAACATTGCATTGATGGTCCAAGGACCATGTTTACATGTAACCAGTTTTGATAGATGGAAACAGAACATTGAAGCCCTTCACTGAAGCCCTTATGGTAAACCACTCCGGAATTGCCACCAAGGTTTCCCAAAGTTCTACGTCCCCTTCCTAGAAGAGTTTTTAATTGTAAATGCAGACTTGGGAGGGTCCTAGACTTTTAAACCATTTTTATTTTTGCTTTTCCCTGACTCCCTATGGCTTGGAGTTAGCTGCACACCAGTAATATGGCATGCTATGATTGATTTCTGTCCTGAACTCTTTGCTGCTTTCTTAGCAGAGCATCTGTTATGGTCAAGCTTGTAAATACCTGGTTTTGTTTTTGTTTTGTTTTGTTTTTTTACATTTTAATCTTTTCCATTAATTAAGAGGTTGGAAAGAAGTGCAGTTTAAGAAGCCCAGCATTTTAATTAACTTACAAATTAAGTTACAACAGACTCAATAGTATGTAAATGTTGGAAAAAAAAAAAATTAATGGATCACAATCACGTAGAAGAAGGTACCCAGACTATTGCTTGCTGAATAATGGGAGTCCACGTGGAACGTTTTTTATTCCGAGCACATGGAACTGGCATTTGAACCTTGTATAATTAACTCTGTTATGATTTCACATCTACATTTTCTTTGCTCCGTTTTATAGCTGTATTTTTGTGTTTTACAAATCCTCTGTTAAGGCAAAAACAGCGGTTTTAAATGGGTCATGGTAGCCCTTGGAAAACCTGGGCCAGGAAATTTCGCTAGGTCAGTAATTTAAATTTTGGATCTTAAAAAGAAACAATAATGTGAAACAAACACAACTTTCAAAAGAAATGATGCTTGTATATGGACTGTCATGTTAAAAATGTAAGCTTTTTATAGAGTCTTGCTGATTTCAAACAAATTTTTCTTCTATGTATCGCTTTTAAGAAAAGCTATGAGTATAGCTATCAGACTCTCTAGGTTGATGCATTTTTGTACTTCGCTGTACTGTGTGATATTTTTCATTATTTTAGAAGGCCAACATGAGAACTGTAATAAAATATGTAATGGGGGTTTGAAAGCTGGGAAGGTGAATTATACTGCTGTACAGCTAATAAATAATAATGGATTAACATGTGCTCTAGACAGCTAGTTTCGTTTGAGCTGTGTAAGAACTCAGTTCCTGGCTTGGTAGGGTTTTGTCCTCCCCAGACTTACTTCAAGCTGTTCTCCAGCTGCCACTGGCAAAACTGCCAGGCTTTTGTTTTCTTCTCTGCCCTCAGATGGCATGCCGTGTTCCTGGGAAGTCAGGGCCTGCTCCAGCATATGGAAAAGAGCCCACAAAACAATTTGGATTTTGAGGGACATGCTGCCTGCCGAATTCCTGTGAAGTTTGCCGGGGGAGAAGAATGTGTTCGTGCCCATGAATTGTCTGCAGGTCTGAAATGCTGAGCGCCAAGAAGCATTTCTGTCAGTATTGCCATCGCGGTTCTTGTTCTCTTTGTCGCCAACACCCCCTTTGAGAGGAGTCACAAAACTGGCATGAAAGAGCCCTGTGTGTAGTTAAGGAAAGCAGAGGCGGCCACGGGCACTGCTGGGCATTGTGGGCCTATCTGTTGGAGGGCAGTCGGGGGGGGGGGGGGGGGGGGGGCAGGGAGGGTGAGCTGTCCTGCCCCTGGATTAGGTCTTTGGCTCCAGCATCATTTCCCCTTAAGAACTGTAACCACCTGTCAGTGTCTTTGCCTTTGCCATTCTTCTGAATTGGACTTCTACCTAATGCAGCAGGGAGGTTCCTTTTATCTGCTTTTCAAACTTTGATATCCTTGAAAGTCATTGCCAACCAGAGCTCAAGGACACTTCCATTTTTTTTTAGCTGTAGGTAATGTCATATAAGCATTTCTCTTTGACTCCTCCTTGTCTTCTGCCTGATGAGGTACTATGAACTTGAAGGTGGGTCCTCTCTGAGCACACTCTGGTGGGGGAACTGTCTAGTATTCTTTAATCCCATCAGACATTTGAGGAGGAGGGAATTAAGGACTTTGGGCACCACTTCCAGTTCCCTTCCGGGCACCCGTTGTCGCTCTGTTGTGTTTTCTGTATTGTGTGGTGTTTAACATTTCCCAAGCGCCCACAGTGTACCCTGATCTGTACAGAACGTGGGGAAAGACAGTTTCTGCTTTTAAAAAGCTCACATCACTTCTTCCTCCCACTGAGTCTCTTTTATTTTTCCATGGATGTATTTGTCATTTTTAGAAGTTTAATCCTGTGCTTCAAACTTGTAGTTCCTTGCTAATCTTGATCTCAGCATCCTTTTCTGTATCATCCATCAGTCCCTAAATGTGGGCCTTGCTGCAAAGATTCATTAAGAGCCAGGTTGTCTGAATTGCTTAGCCATATTCCTCCTTTGTCTATGGTTTTCATATCACATAAGAGTCAAGAGGCCTTAACTTGAAGAAACAGCCACATCTAGACTCAAAGAAGTGGGTGTCTGAAGTTGTCAGGTAGGATTCCAGTCCAGATTCATCCCCTTGTTCAGCATCCAAGCTTCACCACTTAAGGTTCTGCTCATTACTGGGATTGGCCCCATTCATGCTTTATCAGCCTTTCTGTACTGTGTCTTGTGGGCATGGTGATAAATTCTTTGTATCTTTTTTTTTTTTTTTTTTCTTCATGGAAGTTAAGATTAACTCCACATACATCATTTGTTATCCCTGGACATTAGTGCTTTCCCCTTAAAAGCTTTTGTGACTTGGCTTTCAGTTTAAGCACAAAAGCACCTAAATATGGGACTTGTTTACCTTCAAGTTTCATTATTGAGGTGATTTCTTTCTGATTTAGAATATTTTATTGGTCATATTAGGCTAGGTACCACAGAAACCATTTTCGGTTCTTAGAAAAGCTTGGGGATCTTCATTAACACTTCATTCTTAAATCTGGTGGTGACCCACCTTAGTAGCCATTTTGCAAGAGTAGCATAAGTCTCAAGTTAAATAGGATCACCATCTGTGGAGGGCAGAAAAGACTAGTCCTGGAACTTGGGTCTTAACTTCAGATCCGGTATTCTTTCTACTATACCAGCTTCATATGATGTATTAAGTTTTCTTGTGTTCACTATGACTAGCTTCCTTTCTTGGTCTTTACTAGAAAAAAATTGAAGAACTTCCTTATTTTGTTGAATTTTGGGGCTCTGTTACCTAGGGAGAGTCTTATCAGGTTTCTATTCCATTAGCTGAGTTCTTGTGTTTTTTAAGACAATGGTCTGTACAGTACTTTTGACCTTATTTCTGATAACAATCAACCTGTTTCTTTTTATGTGACTCACAAAGTTGACCTTTGTTTTATAACTAGGTATGTTATTTATTTACAGAGACTCCTGGACTCAGTCAGATCCCCACTTTGACCAAAGCTAAAACCCAAACTATCAGAACACTTCTGTCTTGCTAGCCTGGTTTACTATGATCTCTCTCCTTACTTCAGCTGACGCTGTATTTTGTTACAACCGTGAAGTTTATTCTGCTCTCAGCAGTTTCGTAGGAATTCCACTTTCATGGGTCTTTCACCCATATCCACTTGAACTGTGTTTCCATGATGAATGCTCCAGTACTGGTGGAATGATGTGTAATGGGGGAGTCTTGGTTTAGAGGCTGTATCATGGGAAGTGATTGGTATCTGATCTTCATTCACAAAAACTTTCAATCTTGAACCCTTTCTTCGCCACTGGGGCCACCAGCAATATCTGTTTGGGGGGGGGGGTGTGTGAAACTGAGCTACCCCCATCATTAAACTATGGCTCTTCTAACTCACTTTCATCCCTTCTTTTGAGAAGTTGTAGATGCCAAGTAGACTCTGACCTGTTTGAAAAATCATGCAAAAGATGCAAAATAATGTATAATTTTCATCTCCCCCATCCCAACTTTGCTATTTTCTCTAAGTTCTTCCATTAACAAATTATATTAAACTTGTTCATCTTTATTTTCAGCAAAAAGGTTCCTTCACATTTTTCTGCTGCTTCAACTCAAAGAAAAGAAATGTGGAAGAAAAAAATTGCATCAGTTCTTAACTTCTACAGCATCCAGTAAATGGTCAACTAGCCTTAGCCTGAGTACTTCAGTGAATAGGAACTCAGGACAGCCACTGCTGGACCAATCAGATTGTTAGAAAATGTATTTCTTGTGGTGAACTAAGAATTCTTCCTTTTTATATAACTTGCCCCCAACTCATTTGGCTCTCTCTCCCCCTCCCCCCCCCCCCCCCCCCCCCAAACTAATCCACAAAGAGTGTACTCTTATATAACTGCAGCCTAGACTTCTAATAGGAAATGTTTTTTTTCCTCTCCTGAAAACTTGTCTTCTCTGGGCTTACTTACTGTTCTCATGCGCTCTTTAGAAAGGGGAAATTTTTCTGGACTTTAGATCACCATGTTTACCAAAGAGGAAGTTAAGGGTACAACTTGGCCATTAACAGGAGTAGTGTCCAGGATTCATTTCTATCTCTACAGTATACTGCAATAGAAAGTACACTGCTATCTGTGATGTAGGGCAAGAATGATTGTATTTGCAATTGAAAAATCAGAAGGACACAGGGAAAAGATTGATGTAGAATCAGCAAGAGACGATCAGTTTCTAAGTATTACCTGATGGAAGCAACTCTTAAGCAGCTTTGGTAGGCACCTGTCCTAACTGCCAACCTTGGTAAATTAGATGCTAAAAATTTTGCCCTCTGCTGAAGTATTTTCTTGGCTGTTTATTTCCCTCATCATTGCTCCCTCTCTTGCGGGCTTATGATCTCTGTTTATAAACTTTTAACTACTCTATTTGAGTAATTAATGTTTCCTCCCCCAACCACTTGTGAGCAGCTAGGTGGCACAGTGGGTAGAGTGCCAGGCCAGGGAGTCGGACCAACTTCCTGAGTTCCAGTCCAACTTCAGACAACATACTGTGTGATCCTGGGCAAGTCACTTTAATGCTTTTTGCCTCAATTTCCTCATCTGTAAAAACAAGCTGGAGAAGGAAATAGCAAACCACTTTAATAATTCTGCCAAGAAAACCTCAGATTAAATCACAGAAAGACAAGTGAACAACAACCCAACCACTTTATAGGCATCCTGAGGTATTTTTGCCATTTTGCAAATAAAAACTGAGGCTTAGTAATTTTTACTTGCCCCTGATCATGCAACTAAGAATTCACTTTGGGATGTATAGATAAGCAAGCATCTTGTCTTCTTCACATTAGAGATGTTTCCATTTTAGCTCCTGCCTTGGTCATCTAATGCCCTCTCCCTGCTTTGAGAAATTCTCATTTCTAGCCCAATGATGTCTCCATTAATCTATGCTCTTATCCTCTAAGCCTCAAATAAAATCTTAAAAATTCTCTGTGTCACTGCTACACTACTGAAAAAATCTTTTACCATTAGCATCAATCTCACCTTCATGACAACTAATCTATATTCTGCCTTTTTACTTGTTCAAGTCATTGAACCATTTTCACCTCAGTGCTTGTGCATTCAGGCTGTGGCTTCGGGTTCCATTGTGCTGTCTTTATGTCCATCCAGTTTGGGGTGTTCTCCAATGCCCTGATTAATTCTTCCTTGGGCCCCTCTTCCTGTAGTGATCTTTGCCATTTGCCAAGTTGGTCTTCGGTGTGTATGATGGATATAAATGTAATTCTGTAGTGTGGTCGAAAGAGTACTGAACTTGTCTTCTAAAAACAGGGCCAGAGCGCACCTCCCCCACTAGGTTATCAGTGAGCTGGCCGGGGGCATTCCACTGCTGCTCAGAAAATCCCGAATGAGGGAGGGCCTTAGAGCAGAGGAGAACCTTCTCACTCAGTCCTGTAGTTAGAGCAACCAGTATGTTTTGAAGCCAGAAATGCCACCCCACCAGACTCCCCCAAGTTCCATAATTTCAAATCAATTAAGGTATTTCCGGTTGAAGTGGAGAATTTCTGCAAAGGGTAGCATTAAAGCATAGTCATCCATTAATTTTGTGACTGACTTGCAATCAAATTCTTAATCTGTTAGAGAGTAAAGAAGGCCCTGGAGGTCTGATAATAGTAAGTGTTGATTGAGAGAAAACTTGTGTAGACCCAGGATTAATTAGTTAGTATCTAGAGAGGATGGGAGATGAGCAACTGGTGCTGAAGAAAATCAGGGTCTTCTCCTTCCTTTACCTAAACCTGGCCCTGGCAACCTAAGATCATTCAATCTTGACATAATCTGGTACTTTTGCATTATGCTGTCCTCTTTTAAAGTATTTCTTTGCTCAGAGGTCAAGCCAACAGTTATTCTCTGATCTTGCCTGTAACTGGTCAGTCATTCTGGGTTTAAGTCCCAACACTAAGTACTTTTGACCCCAGACTAAACATACTTGGGGAAATGGGTGAATTCATCTCCCTTCAGGCAAGGCAAAAAATTGTGTGTTCCATCCCAATCTTCCAGGGCTCCGGGTAGACTAGGATTTCCCTCACTGAATTTGCAGTTGGCTGAAGTGCTGGTCTGATCATATCACTGCCCTACTCCTGAGGTTTCCATTACTAATATCAAATGAAGTCCTTCACAAGCTGCCATACAACCCCTGCCTAATCACATGTGTGTACCATGGTCCTCCTCCCAAGCCCAGAATGCATTCCTCTGTCTTAGAATTCCTTTTCTCTTTCCCTGTTCAGCTCAAATGCTGCTGAGGAATCCTTTGCAGATTATCCCCAGTTTAGTGCCTTTCCACCCAAAAGTGTCATGTATATATTCTGTTTATACCTTTATGTGTACTTACTATTTTGCCCCATTGGGATATAAGTTCTTCGTGGGCAAGGATTTCAGTCTTGGTTGATCCAGTGGCTACCAGAGCACTTTTTAGATAGTTGCGACTTAAATGCTGACTTGCAAGCTACTGTTTTGAGGGAGAGAAATAACTACCAAGATCCAGGCACCCATAAAGCAGTCATTTCTGTTGTAGAAGAAGGAGGGATTGGGGATGTCTTGGGATTCCCTGTCTTCCCTGGATTTCTCCTGCTTTCTCACCCCCATATCTAAGTTGTTGCCACGGATTTCATTCTTTGCATACACTTCCCCATCCCTTCACACTTGCATGAGTGCCAAAGCTGGTGTGGCTTTGGTGATTGCCCCAAGTCTCTCCCTAGTCCAGTTCAGCTTCCATTCAGCCACTGAAGTGATTTTTCCTAAAACTTTGGTCCAAACATGTCACCACCCCCGCTTCCACTTAAAACTCCTCTAGGATTGAATACAAATTGTGCTTGGCATTCATTCAAAGTCCTCTTACCTTTGCAGTTGTCTTCCATCTTATTACCAGTCATGTACTCTGATCCAGAGACACCCTCCTGGCAGTTCCACAAACAACATCCCCTCCCTCACTTCCAGGCATTTTCCCCAGCCCTTTTCCAAAGCCTGGAATGGTCTCCCTCCTTAAATCCACCTACTGCCTTCTCTAGCTTCCTTAAGTCCCAACTACAAAATCTCATCTTTTCTAGGAAGCCTTTCCCCATCCTCTTAATTCTAGTGCCTTCCCTTTGCTAATGATTTCCTTTTTATCCTGTATATAGCTTGTTTGTATATATTTGTTTGCATTTTGTCTCTCCCAACTACAAGAAATCTTCCCCCATTAGATTGTGAGCTCCTTGTGAACAGGGACTGTTTTTTTGCCTCTTTGTATCCCTAGTGCTTAGCACTCCACCTGGCACTTAGTAGGTGCTTAATAAATATTTATTGATTGATTTGTTTGAAAAAGATTTCACATGAATGAGCATTGAAGGAAGGAAGGAAAGAAAGGATTTTCTACAGATGGAGGTGGGAAGAGGCCATTCTACCTATGGCTAAGCTAAGTAGAACTGTTTGTCAGGAATTCAATCCTTAAAAACATTTTAAGTGCTAAACCAGACAAATATTCATGGAAAAAGGTAGCCCTGTCCCTACTAAGCACAACTGAGAAGTGATATGTATGAATGTATGTATAATGCTTTACAAAATGTATCAATCCTCTCATTTAAGCCTCAATACACTGAGGTAGGGCCTACACTGGTGTGTGAATTAGGACAAAGTAAAACCATTAAATTTATAATCTATAATAAATCTTGCAGATTTTACATCTTAAAAAGTAATATCAATATGTCCTTTTGATCCATTCATTTGTTTTACACTATTTGATATTGAGTTCTTAAGATTTTGATACATATTCTTTGATTCTTTATAAGGAAACTACATTTGCCATGTTGGATATTATGTCTCTTTGAATAGTCTTTTTTTTTTTTTTTTTTTTTTTTGGTACAAATCTAGCTTTGATCATAGCCCTTAAGTTTTTAATGGGATTTAAATCAGTTGGGTTTTCAAGTCATTAAAGCATGTTTAGCTCCATGTTTTGGAAATTTTTCTTACTATTTGGTGACATTGTAGCATGGTACAAGAACATGTTGCAGTATTCCATCTTCGTTTGGGAATTTCTGTAATTCCAGAACAATTATATGTCTCAATATAGTAGTTGTTAGATTTTATTATTCCCTCAATGGAGATAAGACTTCTAGGCTTATTGGAAGTTTAAAAAACAAACAAAAGCCCCACAGCATTTTTTTTTGGAAAGTAGATATTTTACAGTTTTACTTCCCTGGCTTTCCTTAAAGCCTTAGCTATAATTCAGCATACATCCCCTCAACATGCACTCCTGAGTACTTTTCAAATGTGACTATTTTTGCAAAAGGTCTCCTCATCTAATTCAGTTTTTTGGATACATATGTATGTATATATGTTGTTTATATATACATATATCTGTACTTTTATCTTGTTTGTATATTTTGCATGTTGTCTCCCCACGATTAGATTGTGAACTCCTTGATGGCAGGGACTGTTTTTTGCCTTTATATCCCTAGTGCTTTAGCACAGTGCCTGTCACATAATAGGCACTTAATAAATGCTTATTGATTCTTAGATGCCCCTGGATTAATTCTGGTGGTTTTGGTATAGTGTTGAAAAGTTTAAAATTACCTTTTCCCAATTTTTAATAATCCAGTCTTTGTATTTATTGTCTTGCTCATGACAAATATTTTTTCCTGATGGGTTAGGTTTTTTTTTTTAATGGGTTTTCTCACTTTTCCATCAATTTAAGCTTATGTTGCAGCGGCAGGGGAATCAATAACAACCCCACCAGCTGCCAGATTCCTCTGAAGGTTTGTGCTTGTTTCCTGAGGGTTACTTTGGACTACTTTGAAGCGCTATAGCTTGTCAATTTGGGGCACAGGGTTGGGTTGGGTTTGGTTTTTCTGAGAACATATTTTCTTTTGTATTTTGAGACACTTATTCCAATCAACAGTAAGCTGGAATCATCCTTAAAACTCTTAACTTTTGTAGCAGCTGGGTGGCACAGTGGATAGAACACTGGCTCTGGAGTCAGGAGGACCTCAGTTCAAATCCAACCTCAGACATTTAACATTTCATAGATGTATGATATAGAGCAAGTCATTTAACCCCAATTGCCTTGCCAAAAAAGCAACTCTTGACTTTGTTCCAGCTAGTTAATTCCAGTTGCCCTTTGCTGCATGTCTTTGACCAGGTCAGAGATTTAGCAGCTTATTATTCTTGCCCTTTTTGTAAATTTACCAATGTTAAAAATCTTCCTAGATGGATCAAGTTGAGTTAATTTTAGCAATAAAACTTCATAATTTCAACAGAAAAAAAAAATCTTTGCCACATCTATATTCATTGAAATGTCTTTAACATCCATAAAAGTATGTTCTTTAAAAGCTATGACTCTTGCTTGTTTCTTTGCAGTAAAGTCCATTTTTTAAAGTCAAAGAATTTTAAAAGCAGCAAAAGAAAGCAATGAAGGCTATGTAAAGCTATTCCAGCATCAACTGATAACTCAGGAAAGGTGGGAAAACCAGATTAATCCAGTTTCTTCTGGTCAAGGTCAGAGCTCATCCTAAGTATCCTCGTTCTTGGGAAAATTGGCAAAATGACTTGCCCAGTTTCCAACTAGTCAAAGGCAGAGTTAACCCCAAGTTTTATTCTAATTCCAAGTCTAACACTTCTACTACAACATATAGCAATCTCTTTAGAGTTATGGAAAAGGTAATGTGTAGGAGATATTCAGACTCAAGACTATGACAAGGGTCAAGGAGAGACTCCAGACTCTCGATAAAAAATTTGAGGGACGAGAATAGAGGGGATCAGCTAGTACCTCAACTGAATGCAGAAGATTTTAGGAGGCAAAGATGAATTTGTTTTCTGACTATGAGGTGCAGAGCTGTATGTATGTCGCGGGGTCATGAGCAAGGAAGTCAAGTAGAGTGTCAGAATGGAAATAGTGATTATATGTGAAGCACAGTAGATAGAAAGCCAGGCAACTGGAGTCAAAAAGACCCGACTTTAAATCCAGCCTCAGATACTAATTATGTGATCCTGAGCAAGTCATTTAATCACCATCTGCCTCATTTTCCCCAACTGTAAAATATAGATAACATCTGCTTTGCAGGATTGTTGTGAGGATTAAATGAAATATTTGTACAAAGCACTTGTAGAAAGTGCCTGGCTCATAGTAGGTGCTCTATAAACGCGGAACCCCTTTCTTTGCCCCAGACACTAGAGATACAAAAATTAAAAAGTCCTTCAAGGAGTTTATGATGTGTAAAATGAAACCAGAAAACTGGTGGGGGTGGGGAGAGAAGAGAATTGATTAGAACCTAATCACAGAGGAACTTAAGGCCTAGACCAAGGAGTTTGTCTTTCATCCTTAAAAGCAATAGGTAGTTTTAGAGCAAGGGCACTGACATGGGCAGATATGTGCCTTAGGAGAATTATTTTTGGCAACAGGATAAAGATTTAAACTGAAGTAGGGAGAGACTGAATGCAGGAAAAGAAGCCTGAAGCTATCTCAGTAGTTGCACTGAGAATCAGGGACCTGAAATTAATGGATTGAAAGATAAACTATTGAAAAGGGAGCAGTATAAGAAAAGGATGAAAAGGTAAATAGCCAAATCTTAAAGAGAGCCTTGAATGCCAGGATCATGAGCTTCTATTTATATGGGAGGCAATGGGCTCTCTCTCTCTCTCTCATTCAGTGTTTCACATAAAGAGACAGAAAGAGAATCCTCTTCATCCTCTCCCTTTTCTTCTCTGCAGTAAGAGTCCTATTCATTGACCCAAGGAGGCTTTTTGGAGGCTGGAACCAGGTTGATCAATGAGTGGACAGCACCCTCTGGTGTTCTCAATGAAAACTACAGCTCTGGGGAGGCAAAGGGCTGTTGAGGAAGTAGGGTGATGTTTTAGGAATACCCCTCTACCCCTTCATATTCTCAAGAAGAGAACCCCACAGTCTCCTGAAGAGAAATGATCCTACCTTGGACAAATATCTCTATTGTGGAAGCCACAGAAGGTTCTGATTTCAGGGGTCATAGCCCATAGTCACTTGGATTCTTCTTTGTACTTAATTTAGAGTAGAAAAGAATTACTTAACCTAGACATTCATAACCTTTTTGGGGGGGGTCATGGACCCCTTTGATAGTCTGGTGAAGCTGAGGTATCCCTCCTCAGAATAATGTTTTTAAATGCACAGAATAAAACACTTTACATTGAAATAACACAGTTGCCAAAATATGTAATAAAACAAGTTCACCGGCCCTAAATTAAGAACCCTTGATCTGGTCCAAGCCACTCATTTTACGGAAAAGGAAATTAAACCCCAGGACAGTTACATTATTAATAATTAGCATGGATTTGATTTGAAGCAGGCCCTTTTGACGCTAGATTTTGGGGTTTTATTTCCCCTTCCCCTGAACAATAGTGGTGGTAGGAGCCTAGACTCCCATGGGGCTGTCACAGCTGAGGGTGGAGAGCAGGAAGCAGCTCTCACCTTCTGCGGAAGAAGGAACAGGTGGTGAGGGGTCAGGGGAAGCCGAGGGCTTCCTGTGCTACTAGTCATTTGCTCTGTTGTTAGCTGGCACTTTTCCTGGCTCTGCAGGGTCCCGAGCTCATCCCCTACAAATGGCCCAGCCCCCTGAGGGCATCTCCTATGAGCTGCAAGGTGAGTTCTCCCTTTCCCCCTTGGGCTGGACAGCTAGCAGGACGGCCTCAGAGATCAGAGTGAAGGCCATGTGCCTCCTCTTCCCCGTGTCCTCCCGCTCCTTACAAGTTCCTTCACTGGTTGGGAACAGACCTTGGGGAAACTGGCTCAAGTCCCCCTGAATTCTCTCCTCTTCTTCCTCTTTGACTCTCCTGCTTCCGCAATCCAAAGGATCCTCAAGCCCAGCTTCCAGTCCCTCAGAGAGTCCTGATACTCTTCCCCTCCCAGCAACTCCTGTCCCAAGTTGGGTGGAACCTAGACTGGTGACCCCCGGGGGTTGGGCTAGGGTGACCTTAGTGGTCTCAGTGGGAAGCCAAGAGGAGATCAGACATGTAAGGTTGGTCCCACAGATGAAATCACCAGGTTTCTGTGGCCAAAGGAAGTCAAACTCCTGCTGATTATCCAAATATATGAGAGAGAAGGGCCTGAAGAACGAGAGAAGGATCGAGTGTTGGTAGGATTTGTGGGAAAGGCTTGGGTGGGAGAGAGAAGGGGGGAGAAGGGATGGATGCAGCCCAATGGGCCAAATGAGGGAAGGGATCACGGCTGTGGAGAGATGAGAAGCTGTAACGGGGACTGTTCTGGGGGGGTGGGGGGGGGGAAGTACGCCACACAAGGCCCACACATCCTGACAGATTTTGTCCCTTGTTTTCTGCCCGGCTCCCCTCAGGCGCTGCTACCCTGGAGAGCCTACTTACTTCACACCTCACTTCCCCTTCGGGTGAGTCCCCACCTCCCCCTAAATCTTCACCAGCCCCAACCTCCAAACTCTAGGATTTCCCAAACTCTCCTAGACTCTGGGCCAAGCGAGGTTAACAGGGGATTTCCATAAACAAGCATTTATTAAATATACTGGCTAAGTCCCTCCTGTATGTATTACAAACATGACTGATTCATTCCTTGCTGTTACTCTGGCTTTGGGGTTGGCTGGACTAATCCCTGAGCTCTGAGCTTAAGAATGGTCGTGGTGATGATTAGTCTAAGAAGTCTGTGTTTTATCCAAAAAGATAATGGAGGGAGCTGAAGCTGGACAGGGCTTGACTGAGAAGAGGTGGACTCAGTTCCTCCCTGTAGAGCATCTCTCAGACCTTCAGTGCACTTAGCCTGGCCAGCAACCCCCTGGAAGGACGAGGGGTCCAAGCTGAACTAAACTAGTATCCCCCGCCCCTTCCTCATAGGTGGACTGCACATTCAGTTACTTGGAAGTGAAGGAGATAGTTCTTCAGGAGATTCCACCGCAGGTGAGGCTCCGCTTTCAGTATACCCCAAACAGGATTCCCTGACTAGACTTTTTCCAATCCTCTTCCCAACCATTTTTAAAATTAATTTTTCCAATTAGTTAAAAAAATTTATTTTTCTCTCCATCTCCAAAAAAGAAAAGGAAAACTTTTGTAACAAATATGTATACTCGAACAAAACAGATTCCCACATTGTCCAAAATGCTAAGTCTCATTCTGTAGCCTGATTCCCTCTCTATTCTGTCTGGAGGTGGGTAACATGCTTCATCATTGGTCCTCTCAAACCCTCTGAAATCCTGCTTGTTATTGCATTGATCCCAGTTCCCAAGTCTTTTAAGAGTATTTCTCTCTATACTGTTGTTAATGTCTAGATTGTTCTCCTGGTCCTGCTCACTTTCCTCTGCATCAGGATGTGTGTCTGGCCAGGCTCCTCCAAACATCATTTCTTTTCATCATTTCTTGCGCTTTATTAACCGGGCTTCTCTGGGAATACCCAGTTCTAACATGCAGCGGCTCCTCAGAGGCCTTTGCATTCTTTCCCTCTCACTGATTCAGTTATCAGAGGTTTTATTCTGGGAAAAGGCAGCTAAGAATGGCAAAGAAAAGTAGCAAAGTGATTGGCTTAAGCCCTCCTGTTTTAAAGTTGCAGACAGTCAATCAAGGGAGGCACCAAAGTGATAGGGAATGCAGTGGGCTTCTTGTTGGGCAAATTAGGTTTGCTCAAAAGGTCCCGTCAAGGTATCTCCATGTTAGGATTGGGGATGTCCAGAAAAGCCCAGGTTACATACCATAATTTGTTCCGTCCCTACAACTGATGGACCATACTCCCCGGCCCTTAGTTTCCACTTCATTGCCACCATGAAAAGTGCTACTTTAAATATTTTTGTACATATGAGTCCTTTATCTTATTTCTTTGACCTCACTGGGATATAGGACAGTGATGTTGCTAAGTCAAAGAAAATGCAGTTTAGTGCCTTTGGGGACAGAATACTGGACCAGTTCCCTGATTCAATCAGTATATCAAAACACCTGTTTTTCTACCTGTTTTGTCATTTTCCATTTTTGTCAGCGCTGTCGATCTGATTACTGAGATAGAATTTCAAGAATGGTTTTAATTTGTATTTCTCTAAACATTAAGTGATTTGGAGCATTTTTTCATCTACCTCTGGGTAATCTGGGTTTCTTCTTTTGAGAGCTGCCTGTTCCTCTCCTTTGACCCATTTATCAGAGGGAGAGCATCGGTTTTTCTGACCATTAGGTGATTATTGAGTTGGAGTTGCTGCCCAAGTTGATGATGAAGCTTCCTGCTCTCGGGGCCCTGGAGCAGTTAGCCTTACACATGGCTATGTCCATCCGCAAAGTCTTCCCAGAGACTTCTCCCAGGTGAGGACATTCTGGGAGCAGAACCACAATGATTCCCCCTCTCCCCCATCCACACATGCATTCTGCCAGAGCTGGGGACCCATACTAAGTAGAGAAAACCCTCTCCAATGGATGGATGCTGGTTTGTTTCTTGCTTCCCTCTCCCACCTTTCAGGAAGCTGTTCCGGAAGTCTCCCTCAGCCCTGCTGGCCCGGCTGGAGAAAAGAAGTAGTTCCCTGGAAGAAGTGACACTAGGCAACCTTGGCCCATGTGGTGAGGAGGTTGAGGGGGAACAAGGGGTCTGAGCTGACTTTTACAAGGTCCCATAAGAGCACTTAGTTCTGTCCTTCAGTGCTTCCAGGTTTATAACTCCCTGTCCTTACAACTAAAGGCAGCTAAGTGGTGCAGTGGATTACCTTCATGAGTCCAAATCCAGCCTCAAACACGCACTAGCTGTGTGACCCTAGGCACATCACTTCACCCTGTTTGCCTCAGTTTCCCCATCTGCAAAATGAGCTGAGAAGAAATGACAAATTACTCCAGAATCTTTGCCAAGAAAATCCCAAATGGGGTCATGAAGAGTCAGACATGACTCACAACTGTATAAGGTTAGGCAGAACAAATCTTACCCCCATTCTAAAGTGGGTAAACTAAGACCCAGGTTTGCCCAGAGTCATATAGCTATCAAATGGCAATTGGAATATTCAGACCTTAGGACCCCTTTTCTCTCTTTCCTCTTTTCCCTTCCCTTTCCCCATGGTGCCTAAAGGGAAAGGGAGAATTGGATCTCTCTAAACATGAGGCTTCAACAAATATTTATAAAGTACCTTTTAATCTAATAGATTGCCAACTATGTGAAGGCAAAAATTGTGGCCTTTTTATTTTATTTTTGTTTACATTACAAACAAGAATAAGATATTTTAACATATTGGGTTCTTACTAAGTTCTCAGCTGTATTGAACTAAGAACATTAAAGGAGACATGGAAGAGGAATGTAAAGATTTTTGCCCAGCCTTCACTTCTGTCTTGCGTGTCGTTCTGTCCCTCTCATTGCATTTGTCCCTCCTTTCTTGTCTTTCTGGTTCTCCCCTCCTGTGCCTCTCCACAACCCTGATGTGGCCTTTATCCCTGTCTGACTCTAGGAGGATTCTCTGAGACCTATGCTGCCCTGTGTGACTATAATGGGTTCCCATTCCGAGAGGAGATCCAATGGGTGAGACTAGGGCCCACAAGCATTCCCTGTCTTTATGGGGTTTAGTCTACTAATTCCAGCAGGGGCCATGGGGAGGGAGTGCAGTGGTTTGTGTGAAGGAGCAAGTCCTCCAGGAATCAGTGAGAGTCGGGGGTGGGAGGACTAGGGGGAAGGGAATGGATCCTCCGGCCCCCTACCCCAGGAGGCACTAGCCGAACCCTGGAGGTGACCCTGTGTACTTACTGAGCCCAGGATGTGGACAATATCTACCATAGCCAAGACTGTCGGAACTTCAGCCTAAGAGATTTCAGTCATCTGCACAGCCGGTGAGAGTGGGCACAGACTTGGGGGGGGGGGCCTGGGAAGAAACCAAAAGTATAGGGGGAGCCCAGCTCCACTTGCCTTCTTAATAGCATGGGATTTAGATCCAGTTGCGTCCTTAGAGGTTATCCAGTCCTACAGATGAAGAAACTGAGACCTAAAGAAGGAAAATGGCTTTGCCCAAGGTCCTACAGGTAGCAAGTGGCAGGGCTGAGATTTGAACACAGGTTTTCTGGCTCCTAGAGCAGTTAGGTGATACAGGGCATAGGGAAAAGGGGCCTTCGAGTCAGAGAGACTCCTCTTCCTGGCTTCAGATCCAGCCTCAGACCCTTCCTACATTTGTGACCCTGTTTTCCTCAGTTTCCTCATCTTTTAAATGAGCTGGAGAAGGTGATGGCAAACCACTGCTGTATCTTTGCCAAAAAAAAACCCCTGAGATTCAGGGAGGACTGAGCCCCAAATCTGTTGCTCTTTCTGAAACACCCCAACTTTGGGCCTGTTTCCCCAAGGGTACAGGAAGGGGTTAGCTGGGAAAGCCAGGCCCGAACTTTCCCCTGCTTTTCCTGTGATTGCAGGAGCGGGAAAATTAAGATTTTGTCTCATCTCAGAGCTCAGCACTGACTGGATTTCCCGTCTCTTCCCCAGGGATGTGGCCCTAAGTGTGGCTGCCTTATCCTACAACCTTTGGTTCAGCCGCCTCTCCTGCTCTGACCTCAAGCTGGTGAGGAGGGTCCTGGAGTGGAGAGGGGGGACAGTAGGAGGAGAGGAATCACATCACTTATTAAGCTCCTACTGTGTGCTAGTCTCTGTCTTAAGCGCAGTGGAATTGTGGCAGGAGATGGAAGGCAGAATGTCAGGGCTATTAGGAGGGTCTCTGAACACGCCGCCCTTCCCGGCTCCCCACCCCTTCCCCATTCTCCCCTCCACAGAGCCTAGAGGTGTCTGAGCAGATCCTCTACATGCTGAGCAAGTCATCCCGCTTGGAGGAGTTGGTGCTGGACAACTGCGGTCTGAAGGGGTGAGGAGGTGGGGAAAGGGGGAGAGGGAAGGAGGGGTCAACACCAAGTCCGGGAGTCCCAGCCATCTCTGTCTCGCCCTCCCAGGGACTTTGCGCAGCGCCTGGCTCAGTCTCTGGCAGAGCATCCCCGGTCGGCCCTCAGTGTGCTCAGCCTGGCAGGGAACCCTCTGGAGGACCGAGGTACCAGCCCTCTCCCCTCCCAGCCCTGCCCAGACCCGGACCTCTATGGATCTCTGCCTATTTTCCACTCCCGCCTTGTCCCCTACCTCCCAAATCCCCACCCCCAAACCAGTCCGGCCCTCTGCCCCGGCCTTCTGCGACCCCTCCCATCCACACCCTCTCCCGGCCCAATTGCGGTTCAGGGACCGGCCTCAAGAGGACAGAATCTGGGTCTGTGGTTTTCTCTCTCCCAGAATGTAAGCTTTTGGGAGGCAGGCCCCGGGATTTGCCTTTCTCGGTAGCCCCGAGGCTAAGCACAGAGCCTGACACATTGTGAGTAATAAAAGGTTGTTTACTGACCGACCCCTGAGCCCTTGTGCTGAGCGCAGAGTTAGGTGAGGGGAGAGCAGCCTGTCCCTTCGGAGGCTCACAGCCTGGCCCTGGGGGAAGATGGGAGCATCCGTAATCGCAGTGATGCGCCCCCGGGAGCCTGGCCTTCCTCCCTGGCCTGCTGGCAAAGGGACTAGAGCTATGGGTGGGGCGCTCTCCCTGCCTCCCCCTCCCCCCAGAGGATCCACACCGTCTTTCTTCCCTCCCCACAATCCCCAGGAGTGACAGCACTCAGCCGCCACTTGGAAAAGCGTCCTAGAGCTCTGAAAAGGCTCAATCTTTCCCGGACAGGGCTGACCACCAGAGGTGGGAACGTGACCTGAGCTAAGGGGAGGAAGGGGGGCAGCCGCTCGTGGGCTAGAGGGGGTAAGGCAGTGGGGATGGAGATGAACCCCAGCTCCTGACCTCCTCTCTGCCCCTTCTCCCGTCTCCTCGTTCAGGAATGAGCGCTCTGGGCCAGGCCCTCCTCACCAATTCTTCCTTTGCTTCCTCCCTGACCCACTTGGACCTGTCTGGGAATCCTGGGGCTCTGGGGGTCACAGAGGATGAAGGGGTGAGTAATCCTAACTTCTGACCCTAAGGCCCCACCCCAAGCCCTGATCCCAACAAAGCATTGGCAGTGGGGTGACTGCCTAGATCTTATAGAATGTTTAGAACTTCAAGAAACTTGGAGGAACCATTTGCCTTCCCCCATTTTTACAGATGAAGAAACTGAGTCCTGAGAGGGAAACTGACTGACCCAAAATAGGACTAGAATTAAGCTCTCTCTAGGGTCCTTGCTACTGGACCAAACTATCAAAGCCATGGGGAAGGGGAGGTCAGAAAGGAGATCTGAGGGGTTCTGCTGAAGAATTATGTCCTCGCAGGGTCTATATAGTTTCCTGAGTCATCCCAACGCTGTGAGCCACCTGAACCTCTCAGGGACCGACAGTGCCCTGGACATTGTAAGGAAAGGGTCCTATTCTATCCATTGTTTGGGGCGGAGGAAGGGAATGGGGTGAGGTGGAGGAAGTGTGTCCTTAGGGGTGGAAGAACCCTGGGTGGGGAGTGGGATGTAGCTCAGATGCAGTGGAGAGCTCTGGACATGCCCCTCAGGGACAGTGCCCGACACGGAGGGATGGTGGTCTGGGTCTGGGGCCTCTGTTACATTCTCCTTTCCCCTCCCAGTTGTTCCGGGCACTGTCTCGAGGATGCTGTGCCAGCCTTGTCCATCTTGATGCTTCCAACAACATCTTCTCCCACGTGTAAGAGAAGCCCTCCCATTGTGGCTCTTCTGCCCCAGAAAGGGCAGGGCCCACCTTGACTTGGGGATGAAAGGGAAGGAAGGGGCCCTCTGACTCAATTCAGTTCAGCTCCCTGAACCAAGTGGACCATGCAAGGGGTGCGGGGGCTGGCCCTGGGCCAGTCAGGGGAGAACAAGTTAGTGTCTGCAGCCTTGAGGAAGGGCCTCTGAGATGGGAAGTTAGGCAGGAGGGAAACCCATCCCTGTTCCCCCCCCCCCTCCCAGAAGGAATCGGGGAGTGCCCTCCTCCTTACAGTCATTCTTCAGCCAGGCGAAGTCACTCCACCATGTGGCTTTGGCAGGGACCAAGCTGCCTTCAGAGGCTCTTAGGTGAGTAATGTTCTGCTTCCTCCACCTTGCAGTCCTGATACCCAGCCCTCCAAGGGAGGTCAGTCTGCCCATGAGGGAGGGACATGTTTGTGGGCTCCTGCTGGGTGTGGCTGGGGCCAGAAGGATCCTAGCACGGTGCACTTATAGTTGGAAGGGACTTGAAAGGTCATCTGATCCCACCCCCTCATTTTACCGATAAAGCCAAAGCTCAGGCATGGGAAGTCATTTTGACCAAAGTCACGGAGGTAGTAAGTGACAAAGACAGATTTGAACTCAAGGGGCAGCTCAATGGGGCAGGGGGTAAAGCACTAGACCCAGAGTTGGGAAGACTGGAGTTAAACTCTTAACATTTACTAGCTATGTGCTCCTGGGCAAGTCACTTAACCCCACTTGCCTTGGAAAAAACTCAAAATTACTCTTAGACTTTAACTCAGAGCCTCTGACTCCAAAACCTGAGCTCCCTTTCCACTGCAGTCCCTCTTGGCATATAATAAAAGAGCAAACATGGGGCCATCAGACTTGGGATTGATTCCTGGCGGTAACACATATTAAGCAAATCACATCTCTTCTTGGAACCTCTGTTTTCTCATCTGTAAAATGGGGGTAATAATACTCAGGCCATTCTCAGGATGGCTTCTATCCTATTTCCATAGGAGCCTTCTTCAAGGCCTGGCCGTCAATACTCAACTCACAGATATCCACTTGGACCTCAACACCTGTGAGGTAAGGCTCCTGGCCCTAAGCCCTGCTCAGCTTCCCTATCCCTTAGCGCAGAGAACATTAATCTGGGAGGCCAGGATGCTGTAGTTGTCTCCTGCACTTGGGCTAGTCTACCTCTGACCTGCTGGCAGGGCCGTGACTAGCTAAAAGTTCCTGGGAAAGATTCCGGTAAATCCCTTAGCGGAGAGAACATTAATCTAGGAAGCCAGGATGCTGTAGTTGTCTCCTGCACTTGGGCTAGTCTACCTCTGACCTGCTGGCAGGGCCGTGACTAGCTAAAAGTTCCTGGGAAAGATTCCGGTAAGCTGGAGAGAGGGGTGCATGTGGCACGGAGGACAATCTCACTTTGGGGGTAGTTGTGTCTGCAGGAGACAAGCTACATACCCAGAGTACCAGCCCCTGTGCTCAAGGGATTGGGGAGAATGACAGGAGAGAGGTTTCACAGCAACAAAATCCTAGTGATGGAGCCGGCCATGTCTGGTACCTCCAAGGGGTACCCAGGTGGGCCATAGGAGCACTTGTCAGTTCAGGGAAGAAGTACTCCTCACCCTGCCAAAGGCCATGTTGGGGAGCTAAGCTGCGGCAAAGCTCCATTCACACTAGTTATGATATTGCTTACTGGGTGGGAAGGTGAGGTAATAAGGGAAATTCTCAGCCTGTTCAACTCTGACTGTGCTCTGTGTCCCACCTCCCACCCCCCAAAAATAACAGCTCCGTTCAGCTGGTGCTCAAGTGATTCAAGACCTCATCTTTGACATCAACTCGGTGAGGGCCCTGGATTTGTCAGACAATGGTGAGAGCTGCAGAGGAGGCGGGATGAGGGACTCCCTTTACTGCAGGGACTAGGGAGTTTTTTTCCCACCCAGTGACCAGAAAGGGAGCTGTTGTACCTTATTTCGGGCCAAGCCCTGCCCCACAACTACCCTCCAGGCTTTGTGCCCAGAGCCTCCTAAACCCTCCCCTCTAACCCCTGAACTTTGTCCACTGGCAGGGAGACTGATCCTTGTCTGGAGTGGGAGGAAAATGCTGAAACAGTGGCCTCTCTGACTGCCCCGGGGAAAGAGTCTGCTCACTTCTGGGGCTCAGAATCACATCAGCATGTGGGGAAAGGACAGCACATAGCCTTCATTCCCTCTCCCCAGCCCTGTCAGTTTAGCCGTGGTTGCCTGTTCCCTAGGTTTTGACACAGACATGGTAACGTTGGTGTTGGCCATTGGGAGGAGCAAGTCCATCCGTCATGTGGCTCTGGGGAAGAATTTCAACATTAAATCAAAGTAAGAAGCATCTCCCAATCCCACACCCTTCCAAGAGGATTCATTGTCTTAAGCCTCATTGTCTTAAGAGTTACAACTGGCCAGTTTTGTCATTTCAAGCCAATATTCAGAACTTTCATTATTCTAAAGAAATTGTCCAATGATGGAGTCCCCAACTGGAAGCCCAAGTTCTTTCTGGACTTTCCAAATTAACTCTCTGATTTAGAGATCCAGCCCACCTGAAACTAGATTCCTCATGTTTTTTCTTCTGCTACTGTCACCATATCTAGGTGTCTTCCCCAGTTCTCACTGTGTCTTTTGTGGTTGGGAAGATATAGATCCAAAAGATCAAAAAGTAGGGTTTATTTATAAGGGAAGAGAGATTTTATATATATACACATAAAAGCAACAATAACAACACAAAAAAACAGACAGTCTAGATTGTTCAACATGTTGATAAAAGAAATCTATCTAGTTCCAGACTTAACGGGACCTAAATTTTCTAATCTAAGAAATAACTATGCTGGATCCTTCTTAAATCCAGATTAGCATCCCACACACCAGTCTTGAGCCCAAAGGATTCAGTTTGTTTTCCTGGTCTACAATTCCAGGCTCACTCTCTGCCAATCAGGAAATCCTCTCTGCTAATAATTGCAAAGGAAGCTTTCAGGTACTCTGCTCATATTCCCATGTAGCCAACAAACTAAATCACTTCCTTTCCCAATCAAGAACAAAGAAGAAAATAACAAAGACTGGCTTCATATCGCTATTAAAAAGAAGAATAATCTCCTCTGACAGTTTACAAATGCTGTGCTTCCTCAGTCTGATATAATCTCATAATCACTTGCTTCTGCCAGAAGCCCCAGTGGTTCTTCTTCATGTGATCAGGCTCAATTAACACCCAGCTCCAGGGACTGCCGATCCCCCAAACATCCCGGACCCTACACTTAGCACGTATTCCCTAGGTCCGAAGGGCTGTGTCTTTTCAGTATTTACTCTGATAAGTTTAGCGCTCTCAGCCGCTCTCCTTTCCCTTCCCAGGGAGTCCCTTGGGGATGTGCTGCACCGCATTGTCCAGCTCACCCAGGATGATGACTGTGTGAGTATGAAGGGGAAGGGCATGTTGTGAGAGGCTTGAAAGCAGCGTCCTGCCCCCCAGGAGGCCTCTGCTCCTGGCCCCGTACCTTTGGTGACCACCCCCCCATTCCCACAAACCCAGCCCCTGCAGTCTCTCTCTGTGGCCGAGTCAAGGCTGAAACTGGGCACCAGTGTCCTGCTGAATGCCCTGGGCAGCAATCCGAGCCTGACGTCATTGGACATCAGTGGCAACGCCATGGGGGACACAGGTGCCAAGATGTTGGCTAAAGCCCTGCAGATCAACACCCAGCTCAGGTGAGAGGGGTGGGGGGGGACGGGATGGGGGGACAGGAAGGAGCAGGGCGGAGGCCGATGAGACAAATCTGTGCTTCCCATTGCTCCCTCCAACCCTGGTTCCCCAGGACTGTGATCTGGGACCGAAACAACACCACAGCTCAAGGGTTCCTGGATGTGGCTCATGCCCTAGAGGGGAACCACACGCTGAAAAACATGCCCCTGCCTCTGAGTGACCTGGCCCAGGCCTACCGAAGCAGCCCGGAGCGAACCTCTGAGGCGATACACCAGGTCTGGGGTGGGCACGGGGGGAGCAGAAGAGAAAGGATGGCGCCTGGGGGGCACAGACCGAGCCTCAGGCCCTCTGTGACTCCCCCACATCCTTCCCCCAGATCCAGGCCTGTCTCTTGAGGAATAATCACACACACAGAACCCTGCCTGACCACGCCTTCCGCTTGCAGCAGGGAATTGTCACCCGATCTTCTGAACAGGTCCCAGGCCTGGCCCCATACCCCCTAGGCCTGTGTCCCTTCCCTAGTGTCTCTCCTGTGTCATGGGGAGGGGGAGTCAGTCTGGACCTTGGTATCCTAGGACAGGAGGAAAAAAAGGCCCTGCCCCTCCTGTGAGACTGCCTCCACCCTTCCTCTCTCCTCTCTTCCTGTCCCTAGCTCCCTTCTCTTGACTCTCAGAAATAAAAAGGTCCCCCAGGGTCAGGACACTGAGGTCCTTGGGGGTAAGTGAAGACTGGGGGGACTGGAGGAGCAGGTGTCAGAGACACGTCTTCCCCCACTCCCAGATGGTGAATGAGATGTGCCTGACAGTGCAGGAGCACATGGAGTTGCTGGGCTGCTGGCCCAGCCCTCGGGGTGAGGCTGCCCTGCACCAGGCTGAGGAAGCTATCCGGGATGCTAATTTCTCCATCAGTGTGAGTTCACCCACGCCAACCCCTCTGTAGCCAACCCATGCTTCAAGCTCCTGCCGATCTGCTTGATGAGAGCCTAGCAGCGGTCTCTCTCTTGCCTGATTATAATAATGGCAGCTAGTTTGGATACATCAGTTTAAAGTTTACAGGGCACTTCACCCATGTTCACTTGTTCGACTCTCAGAACAATACTATGAGGCGGGTGCTATTGTTTACAGATGAGGAAACTGAGACTGAGAGTTTTAAGTGATTTGCCCAGAGTTAAACATCTAATAAGTGTCCAGTGCTGGATTTGAATTCATCTCTTCTTGACCTTCCAAGTCCAGTGCCCTAACCACTGTACAGCTCACCTGTCTGTCTGCTTGCTCACCTGTCAGTCCCCAGGTCCTATTCCAACCACCTCACTAAAGTCATCAGCGGGGGCCAGTTTCCGTCTAAGCCAAAGTATGAGAATCTAGGCTGGAGCCAGCCTTCCTCCACAGACCCTGATTCTTCCTGTTTACCTTCACGCCAGATTCTGCCTGTGCTCTATGAGGCTGGAAACTCCCCATACCACAACAGCCAGCTGCAGCAAAAACTGGAGGGCCTCTTGGAGGAGGTGGGCCAGGCCTGTCATCAGGAAATACAGGTGAGCTCGCCTTTCCCCTTTGCCCTGACCTTTCATCCATTCACATAAGCCTAAAAGCACCAGACCTGCCCTCCCTCCAGAGCCCAACAATGACTTATTTGTCCACCCAAGCATAGGTTTTCCAAGAGCACTGCTTGGCCCTGGTCTTATCTCCTTTATTTTTGTGAAAAGATAGTTTGGATGAAAGAGTGGGTTACTGCCTTTCTCTGACTTGGGCAGGGGAGTTGGAAGCCAGCAGCTTTCACCTCAGAGAACGCCGTGAGGAATGAGAGCTGTCCCTAATTTAAGACGAGTTGAGTCAGTAAAGTGTCCTTATTGCTCGCACTGTGAAGTTTGGTGTCTAAGGCGGAATTCCCTTTGAAAACGCTTTATGCCTTCAGAACCAGCTGGTTTCCTCACTTTCCGTATGCTGACACATGTTGGCTCATGTAACCTCTGACCCCCATGCCTTCTCTCTGCCTGCACCTCAGTCTTTCGTACAAGCCACGCTGGACACAGTTCAGAGCCTGTGCCCGAGGGTGATGCAGAAGGCCGGGCGCCGGGAGCAGCTGAGTAGCGCTATCTCAGGCCAGGTCAGCCGGCAGGACCACCTGGGCCTCAGCCTACTCTTGGAGCAGCTTCTCAATGACGTCTTCGGCAAACTCAAGTAGCCCTGTCCCCAGGGGATTCTAGGGAGGGAAGACAAGGGAGCAGCAGGAGGAGGGGAGCGATGCATCAGTGGGGACTACTCCACATCCTTGACTCTGATCCTTAAATCCATTTCCTACCTTTGCCAGTGAGATCCGCCTGTCTATCACAGCAGCTGCTGCAGAGCGAATCATTGCCCAGGTAGTGGAGGATCTGAGTGCTGCCCAGAATCGACTGGTGAGTCTGGGGAGAGGAAGGGAATTTCGGAAGGAGAAGGAACTGGCAGCGGAAAAAAGAGAGGGGAACCAAGATTGGAAGAGAGGGCTTCATGTGGGATCTACACAGCTCCCTTGTCATCCCTGTGATTTAATCTGTGGTGTGGGGTCTCCAAATGAGATCTACATGGAGCTAAATGCCTCCACTCCTTCCTCTTGTCCCTGGTCCTTCTTTCCCTGATCAGTGCCTCCATGAAAAGAATTGGCAGAACACAGCTGCCCACCAGAACTCAAAAATTACTAACTGCTTCTACCCTGTTCTGTGGTCTTGGGGAGTCATTCTAGGGCACTGTCTTACTGGTTTTAGGTGGAAAGCTTATCTCAGCACACATCAGAAGCACCCCCTTCCCTGCTTCTCACAGACAGTGCTGAAGCAGGAGCCAGGAAGAGTGGGACTCTACTACATAGGGGAGATAGAAGTCCTGGGGATGGGGAGACAGAAGGCCTCTCCTCCTTGGGGGAGGTAAGTAGTTTCTCTCACCAGCTCCCCTTCCCCATCAGCAAGGTAGGATCCCTGATAGTCTGAATTCTCCAAGGAGAGGAGGACATGTTCCATACCCACCCTTCAGTTCATCTCACATGAGCAATAGTCAAAAATTACAAAACTAGTTCTCAGTCCCTTATATTCCCATTGGTGAATTCCTAAATCATCTCAATTCTCAAGACAACCTGTTCTCTAAGTCCCTTTGCCATTGACTACATCTGTGACCTGGGTCTTCTGGAGGAGGCAAGATAAGACATCCCACAGAATGTTCAAGTGACTGCTTTTTTCCTCTTCCAGCCCATGCCTCTCCTTTCCACCCACTTATACAAGATTTGGGCACAAAGTTCCCCCTGCTCCCAGAGCACAGTGACTACTCTGAAAATAGCATCTACTTCCTGACTTTATTTGCCCCATCTGTCAAATGAGAGAATTGGACCAGATCTGGGAGTCTTTCTGCCATGGCTTCCTTTGGCAGCAGTCTGATTAATGCCCCTTCTCAGAATCCTGTTTTTAATACACAGAATAAAAGACAGAAGGCTGCAAATGAAACCGATTCTACTAAAATATAGTTATCAAAATAGTCTTTAAAACAAATCCACAAAATGCAGGTTAAGAAACTGGCCTGGAGGATCTCCAAGGTCCCTTCCTGTTTGTTCTAAGAGTCTAGCAGACCTTGACTGTGGATGCTGAGCCTCTCGGAATTCTCCTTAGAGTTGCTCCATTCTTCAGGGAGGCATGACCGCAGCCTCCAGACCTTCTGCCCACCGCCTCCCCCAGAGAGCTTCTGGGCTGAGGCAGATGGGCTGAGGCCTGGGCCTGTCATTCTGCTTCCCCACCCCAGGACAAAGTGGCCCAGTGGAGGAGAAATAAACACAACCAGAGCATCCGGCCTACCCCTGCTGTCCGAAGTAAGGCCGGCGCCCTGACTCTTGTGCTCCCACTGGCCTTGGAGGGGACGGGGCAGGAATGAGGTTTGGGGTTTCCCCCCAGAGCATGCCTGTGTCGGGCCTGGCAGAGAGTTTGTGCCTGTGGCTGAGTGGGCGCTGCTCAGGCCCCAGCACTCAGTCCGTAGGGGCCTTTTCCCCTGGGCCCCCTGAGCCATGGACAGGACAGAAGCTACCGGGGCTAGTGCAGGCCCCTTCCCCACTAGGGCTCAGCTGTAGCGCGGAGGGACGCGGGGAGGGGGTTCGGCGGGGAGGGGATAGCCAGTTAGGGTCTGATCTCGGGGCATCTCCCGCTCAGATTCTCTGAGGATGCCGCGTCGGGGGAGGGGTTGTCCTGGTGGGGATGGGGGCTCCTTGGCTGCTGCTGCCCCGGCCCAGCCCGGCATCCCGCCCTGATCCGGGACAGGTCCGCCCTCCTCCTAACTCGGGGAGGGGCGGCTGCGTCCCTTACGGCCGAGGCCCCAGTGCTTCAGCACCCGGGACAGCGCCCTGGGCCGCGGGGAGAAGAGGGGCTGAGAGGGGGAGGGGCCTTTCCCTCCGCCCTGGGCGGGGTTCTCCGCCCCCCCTCCCCACACACACTCCCTTGCTGCCCTCAGTCCTCTCTCCCCCTCCCGCAGGTCCCTCGGAGGAGCCGGAGCTGGAGCCGGAGTCGGAGCCGGAGCCGGAGCCCGAGCTGGCGGCTCAGGGAGAGGATGCGGAGCCCGGCGGGCAGCGGGCGGGGCCGTCTCTTAGCAGCAGCGCCCCGGTCTCGTCCCAGCCCGGCCCGGCCCCGACCCCGCTGCCCGCGGTCCCGCAGCTCCACATGGACCTGCCGCTTGCCAGCCAGCCGCTGGACCACCCCACGCGGGCCAGGCCACGGCCCCGCCGCCGCCACCACCAGCCGCCCAGCAAGGTCCAGGTGAGCTCGGCCCTGCGGCCCAGGGAGGCAGGAGCATCCTCCTGCGGGGCTGGGGGGGGCGGCTGGGAGATGCGGGCAGGGATGCTCCTGGGGCTGCCTGGCCCAGGGATGCGGGGGCGGGGGCGGGAGGCCCGGGGCCGGGGCGCAGGACGCCCCCGGCCTCCCCTCCCCCCGGGCAGCGGCTTCCTCTCCTCTCCGGCCAGTTCGGCCCTCCCGCGGGCACACCCTACCCCAGAAGGGTGGGGGGCGTCCCAAGGTTGCTGTGGTGACGGACTCGGGAACGATGGGGAAGCCAAATTAGCTGGGAAAGGGAGTTGCTGGAGGGGTGGGGGAGGGGGTGGTGGCTGTGCGTGCAAAGTGCTTGTACATGCATGACTGTGTGTGAGACCGCTGTGAGTGGGGGCCGTGTATGGGCAAGTGAGCGTGGGAGCGCTGTACAACTGGGGGCTGTGTGCACATGTGTGTGAGGCGTGTGCGGGGTCCTGGGCGTTCTGCCCCACAGGGCTCCGGTCTGCCTGGTGTGTCGGGCTGGGGGGGCGTACCCATGGGCGTCCGACTTGTTCCTGGAAGGCGACATGCGTGCACATACATGTACGTGCGTGTAGTGAGGTCTGACTGGAGTCCAGTAAAGGTCCCAAAGTGCTGACGGCCACTCCAGCCTCCCCTGGCCTTCGGGCCGCCCCGCCTGGGTGAAGATCCCCAGTCAGCCCCCTCTCCCGCTCCTCCTGGGCTCCCACCTAGCCTCCCCCTCATCTTCCCACAGTAACAGCTCAGGGCCAGGCAGAGAAGAAGGCAGGGAGCAGGAGCTGGGACACAGGGGGTGGCCCGGCCTCTGGAGAGCAAGAAAGGGATTCGGTAACTGAGAAAGCGTCCCGGTGATGGGAGATGTGTACCCACTTCTGAGGCCCCGCTGCTTGGCCTAGGCAGGGAGGAGAGGGGGGAAGGAGGAAGGAAAGGAGACTAATAAGATAAGACAGGTGACCTGGCCAGCATGGGGATGCTAGAGGCTGTGTCTGCTTCCTACTCATCTCCTGAGCCAATGGGTACACACTGGGCCTGGACAGCAGAAAAAGGACAGAGCCTGGGAGCCGGAGCTCTGAAATCTAGGAAATCCATACCCTCCCTTCGTCCCTACTCCCCTGCACAAACACAAAACACACAAGAAACCTCCGTTATTGTGTGGGTGGGAGTTTGAGGCGTGAGGGAGAAAAGAAGCCTTCTTGGCCCTACTTGCTTCCCTGAAACTGCCTCTAGAGCCCGGAGCTTCTCAGCCAAACCTCCTTCCTCTTCCCACCCTGCCTCTCCCCAGCCAGGGTCCCAAACCACACACCCTGTGCCCCCGCTCTGGTCTCCAGATGTGAGAAAAGGGTGAGAGCGGTTCCTGCCCCACAGCTGGCTGCTAGGCCCTGGACCCCGACAAGGACAGGGCCCTTCCTCTTCTCCCCACAAGGTCCCCATGCCCTATGGTTCCTGCCCTCTGCTGCCTGCCTTTTCCCTCCCTCCCCCACCTGCCTGGCCTTGAGCTCTGGGAAATTGAGGGGGAGGCTGGGTTTTGGGGCCCAGAAGAATTGGAGAGGTGAGGAGGAGACTGGGGCTGCCAAGAAGCTGGGGGATCATCCACCACGTGGGTCAGCCATGTAATGGTGCCGAGTAGGGGGCCTTTGCAGCAAACAGATGGAAGGGGAAAGTGGAAAGAGAAGGCTGAAATCTCCCCAGCCATTCTGACGCAGCAGGAGGAGAGAGAAAAGAGAGAGTGGTGGGGGGGGGGGGAATAGAGGGGAAAGGCACTGCAGGGAAGTGTTCAGAGCAAAGACTGGCTCTCCAACTGGGTGCTGGGGAGGTAGGAATCGTGGGTGACTGCGAGTATGAATGTGCCTTTGGTTGTGTATGATTATGTCTGGGGGTGTATGTGAATGGTGCCATGAATGTGACAGTGTATGTGAATGTATGATAGGGCTGTGGGGCTGAATAACTGAAAATGTGCCTTGCATGTGGCTGATGGGCTTCGGGTGTCCCACTGGGTTATGCTCGTGACGGAGGTGAAGGGGGGTCCTGCTCTTAATCATCTCCCCATCTTCCCCTTGGCCCCTGCCCTACCCATGACTGGAAGTGGGAGCCAGGGGCCCCAGGAGGTGGGGAAGGTGGGCACTAGTCATTCCACTCCCTGCCAGGGGCTCTCCCTGCTTCTGCTCCAGGTTTCCTGGCCCAGGAATTTGGCCTGGGAGGGAAGGAGGCTTAGTTGAGTTCCTGAGGTGCCCTGTGCCCCCAGGTACCTCCCGTTGTGCCTGAGGAGGAGAATGGGCTCAACGCCCGTGTGGACGAGGGCGTCGATGAATTCTTCTCCAAGAGACTGATCCACCAGGAGAGACTGTAAGTGGCCCGGGTTGGGGAGCAATCAGGGGCAAGTGACAAAGGATAAGAGAAGGGGGATCAGGAATGACTGGCTGGAAGGGACCTTGATCAAGAGGAGCCAGGGCTGGAAATGCTTGAAGCTGGGGGCGCTTGGGACTGGGAGTACCCAGATGTGGGACTGTCTCCAGCCAGGAGCCAGAGGGGCTGGGATTATTCAGGCTTGGGAGTTTAGGGCTGAAGATGACCTTGGTTTTAGTCACCACCAATCTTGGACTGAACGACCCACTCTGGTCAAATCGAACAAGTCTGACCACATCACTGCCTATCTGTCTATTCCAGGGCTTCTTTCAGATCAAATATACCTTCTTCTGTTCAATTTTTAAAGCCTTTCATAAGCTGGCTCCTTTCCTGCCTCTTCAGTCTTACTCCTTACACCCCCGTTCTTCCACCAAGTGACCCTGGTCTCTTGTCTCTTACCTTTTCTGGAGTCCCTGTTATTTAGCGAGGTGCCTCCCCAGCAGGTGATTAATAAATGCTTATTGGCTGACAGGAATGTCTGAGGCCAGGAGTAATGGGGATTGGAAGTGGCCATTTCTGGGAGTGGCAGGAATGTCGGTCAGTCAATAAACCCATTTATTGAGCACTTCCCCGTGCCAGGCACTGAGGCTGGAATTAGCCCGGCCGGGGATAACTAGGGCTGAAAGTCACTAGAGCTAGAAATGGCCCTGATTGAAAGCGACAGCTCGAAGTACTTGGCGTGGGAGGGAACCGGGAGTGGGCTGCTGAGGAAGGTCTGGGTGGCCCGGGAGTGACCGAGCGCAGAAGAGCTGGGGCTCCTCCTGACCAGGACAGCAGTTCCACGGGGCTGGGACTGAGCAGTGAGGGGGTCGGAAGGGACCCCTGGGCTAGTCAGCTCTTAAGATCAGAGGGGCACTGGGAGCTCTCTGTCCTATGATCCCAGCCCACACTGAACTCTGCTCCCGTAGGTGGTCCCCTCCGGATGCAGTCCCTGAACCTGGGACTCCTGTCAGTTCCCGAACACTACGGAAAAAGCTGGGTACCCTTTTTGCCTTCAAAAAGCCACGATCCACTCGGGGGTCTCGGGCTGAGCCCGACGCCAGCCCCGGGGCTCCTCCTCGAACCCGGAAAGCCGCATTCAGTGACCTTCTCCGCCCACCCAGCCGGCCTGGCCGAGCAGAGGAACCTGGAGTTGAAGGGACTTTGGAGGGAGTACCCAGTTGCTCCCCGGATCCCGCCCGGAGGAGTCGGCCTCGTTATGCCAGAGAAGGCAAAGCACATTCTATGATCCTGCTTTCTGCAGATGAGGAAGAGGCCCTAGGTGGGCGGCAGGAGAAGGTGAAGGCCCCCCCTCCGCCTCCCATTTCTCCACCCATAAATCTGGTTACATGGTTCCTGTCTTCACCTTCTCAGTGGTGCCCTCTTTCCCCCGAGCTGAGGCCCTGGGTGGGGGCTCGGGCCTGCACTCGAGCCGAGGAAGGGGGTTGCCCCCCTCCTCTAGAGCTTCCTGACTCCTCCCGATCCCCACAGCGGCGACCATTGGAGCGGGGAGACACCGAGATGCCTCCGTCCTTTGAGCAGCGAGTCCATGTCATGCTGCAGCGAATTGGTGTGGGCAGGGGAGGCGGAGGCGGCGACAGCAAGAGGAAGCAGGTGAGGCTTCCATGGGGGCTTCCCTTTGCAGGGCGGCACTGGCCAGAGCGGGAGGGGGATACAGCTGACATGTGACCGGAGGAAGCGGCCTATGGGCGACTCGCCCTCCTGGGGTGTCATGTTGGGGCTAAAAGTGGCCCCACTGACAGGATGACCAGAAACTTGATTCACTATCCTCCTCCTCCCCCAGAGCAAAGACGGGGAGATAAAGAAGGCCGGCTCAGATGGTGAGTGGAATCTCTGCTGGGAGCAGGGGGCCCTGGGTTTGGGTCTAAGCCCCTCTTGCCAGCTTGGCCAGGAGGCTTAATTCCTCACCCCAAGAGCAGGGTGGCAGAAGTGGGCTAATGGAAGGAGGGGGGAACCCTGGGACCTAGGCCAGAAGACAAGAAGAAAAGGAATTTCAGCCACTCGACCCTCGTTTTCCAGGAGACATCATGGACAGCTCGGCTGAGTCGCCTCCCCTGTCCCTCAAGTCCCGAACCCACTCAGTGTCTGCAGGTAAGTGGCGAGGGGAAAACTTCTCTGAGGCACAGGCGGCCGTCCCTCTCCAAACCACCTTCCCAGCCCGTGGCACTTCTCCCTGCCAGGCCCCACCCAAGCCTGTCTGGAAAGTTTGGTGTCCTTTCCAATGTCCAATCAGGCACAAATGACTGACTTCTGCCTCCCCCCACTTCTTCTCCCTGCTCAGACTCATCATGTCGTCCAGGACCGGGAGGTCGGGGGCCGGAGCCTGTGGCCTGGAAGGCCCTGGGCCGGCAGCTGAACGCTGAGCTCAGAGGGAAGGGCTGGGACCGACCAGGACCCCGGACACCCTCCCCTAACCTGCTTCAACCTGAGCCCAGCTTCCCAAGCCCCTGCCCTAGTCCCATCCCATCTCCTCGACTGTCCCCCCGAAGAGCCAGCAATGCCGGGAATGACCAGTTCATCCAGGACGCTGCCCTGGGAGCCAGGAGCGAAGGTATGGCCATGGGACACAACAGCCAGAAAGGGTCTCTGTCCACCCACGATCACGGTCGAGAGTTGGACATTTGGTGTTACATTTGGAGAATGATACACGCCAGAACCCCAGAACAGACTGATACAGAGGAGGTCACTGAGAGGAAATGATGTAGCCCCCAGAGAGGAGGTGACTGGATGTAGCTACCTTTTAAGCTCAGCTGTAGCAATAAGATTGGGAAAATAAACAGGGCTCTCGGAGCAATAGTTGGAAGCATTTTCCAAGATTTGCGCCGCTCCAGGGATGAGCTGTCCCGGAAGGAGGAGTAGGAATTGGGCAGATGGAGATTCCAGATAAGAGTGACACGAGCCAGAGCAGCTAGAAGAGGGACACGTGGCTGGAGACAGTGGTGGGACGGCTGCCTGGCCAGAGGCTCCCTCGTGGAGGGCCTGGCATACCGGGCTCTCAAAGGACAGACAGGACGTCATGGGCAGTGAAAAGCCACTGAAAACTCTGAGAAGGGGACTTACTCATAAGGGTGGTCCGTCAAGATAATTAATCACTCTGGCAATCTGCCTGAGGTAGGGAGAGAAATCGGCTTTTGAGATCTAGTCTGGATGAGAGCCTGAAGTAGCGTGGCAGAGTGACAAAGTGGCGATTCTGGCTTTCGAGAAGCTAGCAGGGAGGCAAGGCTGGGGGGGGACTAGAAAGCGCCGCCATAGCAGCAGGTGGCACCCGGAGGTCTGCTGCAAAGCCCTCCTCATCTCATTCCGTGCTCACCACAACCTCCAGACAATCACCTGAAGCCCCGAGCTGTCTTGGCCACCCGAAGAGCTGTGTCTGTGCACGAGGAACAGCTCCAGGCCCCGGCAGGTGAGCAGAGGGAGGGGGCAGAAGGGAAAGGAGGCACTGCATGGGGTGCTAGGGCCAGGGATCACCCCCACCTCCAGGGGTTACCCTGAGCCTCCCTCTTTCACCCCGGCAGCTACATCTCCCATCAGAGACTTGCCCCTGCGCCTACACCGCTCTCCTGTCCTCAAACGCCGTCCCCGAGTTGATGAGCCCTCATCCTCACCGAGTCTGGGTAAAGAGGCGGGGAATGGGGGGAAGGCCTAAGGCCAACAAGCTAGGGGTGCAGGGTCAGCAGAGCCAGGCCCAAGCTGTTGTGTGTCCCCCCTGCAGGGTCAGCCACGAGCACAGAGCCCCGGCTGCCGCCACCACCAGATGAGCTGCCCCCGGAGGTGCCTGCCGGCCTGGAGTCCATCCCCTTGACCACCGCTCCCCCAGCCACAGACCAAAGAGTGGGCAGCCAAGCCCCCGACACCCCCAGCCCCTGACCCAGCCCTCCACTCACACCTTTGGCCGCATGAGATTATTTTATTAAAAAACTCAAACCTCATCCTAGCTGTGGCCTCCCTGGGGCAGGGGTGGGAGGAGTGACCACCTTCCCATCCTGTCCCTACCCAAGGCACTTCCTCTGCACTGAAAGGAGGAGACGAGGACTGCAGTTCTGCTTTTTATTAATCCTGGCCCCCAAGGCAGCATGCCAAGCATCTGCTGCAGGTCAGAGCTCTCCCACCTCCACCAGGTCGGTCTCCATCAGCACCTGTCTGGCCCAGTCCAGGAGCGATGGGCAGAGTCTGTGAGAAAAGAGGTAAAAGGTTAGGGTGACAGGCCAGGAAAGGAGCCAGGAGAGGAGCCCCCCACCAGAAGGCCGGCAGACACTGACCTGGTCGCTAAAACCTGGGAACAGAGTTGGACACAGGACTCCGGGTACTTGTACTGAAACGGGGAGCCATCCAGATGTGTCTTTGGAGGGACCTACGGGGGACAAAGGGAGGTGAGGGAAAAGGCCCTTCAAATTAAGGTCAGCCAGTCCAAAGCCTCTTCCCTTTCCAATGCGCTCCAGTATGGAGTACTTCTGCCTGCTCTCACCCTGGCTGGGGCCGGGCCTCCTCCTAGGCTGGAGTCGTCTGAAGGAATGTTCTCCGCATCCCAGATGATGCTTTTGACTCTCTTGCTCACAAACTCCAGGCTGGGCTTATAGCTTCCTGGTCTGTCCTTTCTCCCCCTTCCCTTTCCCCTGGCCCTGGCCCTCGTCAGGACTTCAAGGGGCTGGTGGGAGCCACCCATCTTGGGGGTTTCCCACTCGTCCCTGGAGAGACTGCTTGCTGCCTGGGATGAAGAAGGAAGAGCTGGACAGAGCCGGTCCAGTGGTGGATCCTGGGAGTAAGTGGTCTGGATACAAGGAGACCCACTGCCCTGAAAGAGCAGAGGGGACAGGTCGATGGGCTCCCTGCACCCCTCAGAGGGTTCCTGACTGGCGATGAAGCTATCCTTCGGCCGACTTGGACTTCCCTCCGCTGAGAACGGCAAACAGTCCAGGGCCTCTGGCAATGACAGGAGAGAGAAGGGTCTAAGGCCAGGGGGGAGGAGAGGCCACCCTGAGACTCTGCCCCCTCCCCCCTGGCTTCCTACCTACCTACATAGGAAGAGGAGGAGGAAGAGGATTGCGTCAAGGACAGGGCTGGGAGCAGTTGCCAGGGGTTCGGTGGAGTCCTCTCCAAACTCTGACAGTCAGGGCTGTTTTCAGAAACTGAGGTGGGGGAAGACAAGGAGGGAAAAGAGAAGACACGGGATGAACGCCTCGTCTTCACCTGGAGACCCTGAGCCCCTGAGCCCTTTCCCCCAGGGGTCCCTTACCTGCCCTCAGGTTCTGAAGGGTGTCCTCCTCCTCTGCACTAATATGCAGCTTCAGGCCTGAGACAGTGAACACAGCTTCTCCCTGTGGGGGACAGTGTGAAATTGGGGGAAATGACTTCCTTTGTACCCAAGACCCTTCTCTATTAACAAGTCCCTGCTGGCTCCACTTCTTGTGAGCAGCTGAGCTGCTCACTGCCCCCTCCTGTTGGGCCAGGGCAGCTCTCTTGTCCCCACCCCCCAACCCTCTGCAAACTGACCCGGGCCTTCCTTCGAGAGGCTTCCCATCGAGTAAGGGGAAGACACCCCCCTTGGGAGTCCCCCAGCTCCAGGCAGCTTTGGGCCTGACAGCTTAGCAAGCTCCTTCGGTCTTCACACATCTCTTCCAGCAACTGGGACAACGAAGAACTTCGATCTGGCAGAGAATGGGTCTGAGTGAGGAAGTGAAGACAAATGTCTCCCTTCTTCCTTCAGTCCATCCCCCCCTTCCCCATCAGGACTCCCAGGGGTACCTATGTGAGGGGAGGTCCTCTCCCTTTCATGGTGCCTGTAGGGACAGAGCAGAAGGCCTGGGCCTTAGTGGGCCCCAAGACCCCAGACCCCCACAAAGCTTTCCAGCAGCTTAAGATGAGATAGAGCCACTCCTGGGCCCCAGTCTTCCTTAAAGCTCTTCCCACCTCCTCCTCCTGCAGGCACATACTCACTTTCTATATTCCTTAAGTTTTCTTCGAACAGCTGGGTCCCAGTTACTAAAGTAACAATAAGAACAGTTACTGGGGATTCCCCGTAGAGAGCAGAGACTAAGGGGAGATGCGGCCGAGGCAGGGGGAAGGGTGGGACAAGGCTCAGCTGGGGAGGAGTCCTGAGGAAAGGGGCGAGAATTACATCAGGAGGAGAGGGAGCGCCACCCGCCCCCAAAGCCAGAGAACGGGGGATGTGGCACCGAAGGGAGTCCGTGCAGGGGGGAGAGGAGCCCCTCACCAGCTCGTCACCCCCTCCCTGGGGAGCTCCGTGGGCAGCAGGATGAAGCGGTGCACCCAGAGGCAGAACTCCCCACTGCCCTGCAGGGAACAAGAGGCAGAGTGAGCGCTCCGGCCCCGGCCCCCCGCAGCCAGCCATCGGCAGCCCCGCCCCCACCCGGCTCACCTGCGAAGCCTCGGCACCCTCCTCCTGCACGCACACCTGGAAGTCCTGCAGCAGCAGCAGCCGGCCCACGGCCCTCCTAAAACCAAAGTGCTTCTCTTCCCTGCGGGAGCGCCCGCGTCAGAGCCCCCTCCGCCAAGGCCCCGGCCCGGTCCCGGGGGGCCCCCTCCCCGCCCCCTGCCCCGCCCGCGGGAACCTGAGGCCCGGCCGGGGCCCTCACCAGGCAGCCATGCTCAGGGCCTCGGGGGTCACCAGGCAGTGCACACTGTGGGTCCCGTCCGTCACCAGCAGGACGGCGGAGGCCGCCTCACCCAGCAGCTCCAGGGTCCCTCCCGGAGCGGCCTCCTCAATCACCTGCACGGATCCCCGCGGGTTACTACGGCTCCGACCCCCAACAGAGGGGCTCGCCCCCTCAGCCTTTAACCACACCCCTCGTCCAATGGGCCTCTCGCTAAGCAGGAATGACCACGCCCCCAATCATCCGCCCCGGCTCCACGACCCTATCGGGTCCAATGGGTTTTTGGTAGGACGGAATGGTCACGCCCCAAACAGGTGATATCACTCACAACCACGTCCCTTGCCCAATGGCTTCTTGCTAGCCCCCGCAGGCCCCGCCTCTCCCGCCCCGAGACAACACCGCCAGCCCAAAGGTTCTGACCAGGCCATCCAATAAGCCTTTTACTTCTAACATCTCTCGCCCCATTGGCCACGCCCCTCGCCCAATGGCTCCTCCCTTTCCCCGGAGCTTCTGATCACACCTTTCCCCTTTAACCCTAGGTTTTAAGCTTGGAGGGCGCCACATCCCTCTCTGCTTCCTTACCTCCAGCAGCTGCCCGAGTCCCTCTCCCTTTCCCTCTGGCCCCGAGCTCTGTCCAGGCTCCAGTCCGAGGAGCAGATCCCGGATCCAGGGCTGCAGAACAGGCTTCCACGACGTCGCCATGACCTCCGACTCGGGACTGCCCGTACCCGGGGAGGAGGGAAGAGAGTCGCGCTATTATTTCCCGCCGCCTTGAATGACCCCTGTCTCCGGAAGAGGAAATCGCTGGGCTGGACGGGGAACTGCCAATCTCCGGTCAGGCCCCGCCCCCCGAGGAAGCTTAGACTCGGGTAGGCCGTGTGCGCGTGCGCGGCGTCAGACTGTGTGTTAGTAGCGGCTGCGCCATCTCCCTGCGATTGTTTATTAACGTCCGCTAACCCTAGCTGCCGTTTCAACTCGTCCCGGTCTCTGTATTCGCCATCCCACACCTTGACTACTGCAGGAACTGCCTCCACTCCCTCCCCAGGGCAGTCCATCGTCAACCGGAACGATTTTCCTAAAGGTCCAGTCTCGTCACGTGACCTCCCCCCTCAACCCCCGTGACTTCCGGTCGCTGCGAGGCACAAACACGAAGTGCTCCGTCATTCGAAGCCTCGTGACCCGACCCCTTCCCGCCTCGCCAGCCTTCTTCCTCCCCTACACGTGTCCTGCCCTCCCCGACCCCGGCCTCCTGGCTGTTCCGAGACGCCCGAAATCCCCCGTGGTGCTCTCTCCGGCTCTCCCCGTGCTTAGCATGTTCTAGCATGTTCTAGCATGTTCTCCCGAGCTGGCTTCCTGCAAGCCCCGCCTCCTCCAGGAGGCTCTCCGTATCCGCTCTTACTTTCAGCGCCTTTCCTCTGTTCATTACCCAGTCACCTTCTGCATAGATTGTATATATTTATAAGTTATCCCTTCCCTCAGACTGTAAACTCTTTGAGGGCAGGAATTACTGTTTCTTTGTGCATCCCCAGTTGAGCTCATTGCCTGCCTCCTAAGTGAGTTAATATATATTTACTCTTCTCCCCATTGATTTTTCCCAGTTACATATAAAACTATTTTTTGCATTTGTTTTTAAAACTGAGTTTCAGATTTTCTCCTTCCTTCCCTCCCTCCCTATTCTACCCCCCCCATTGAGAAGACACATGTGAAGTTGTACAAAATTCAATATAATTTTACTGACTTCTACAGTGTTGTTTTTTTTTATATTTTTCCAACTTCTAACGTTTTTGAAATTTTGAGTTCCAATTTCTCTTCTTCCCCTTCACCGTCTTTGAGAAGGCAAGCTATTTAATATGGATTACACATGCAGTCATGGGAAACATTTCCATATCAGTCATGTTGCAAAACTAAGGAAAAATATGTTCCATCTGCCTTCAGACTTCATCAGTTCCTTCTATGGAAGTGGCAACTATTTTTCATCATAAATCCTTCGGGATTGTCTTGGTTTGTATTGCTGAGAATAGCTAGATCATTCATAGTTGATCATTTTTCAATATTGCTACTGCTGACTAATGTTCTGGTTCTGCTTATTTCACTTTGCATCACTTCATATAAGTTCACAGGTTTTCTGAAATCATCATAGCTCTTAATTTCTTATACCACAATAGTATTCTATCACAACTACATACCACAAAATATGTTTAGAAGAGTTGCACATGTTTATATTGGATGACTTGTTGTCTTAGGGAAGAGGAAAGGTGAGAAGGGAAGGAGAAAAATAGGGAATATAAGGGGGTTTTTTTTGGGTTTTTTTTTTTTTTTTGAAGGAAAATGGTTTTATTTTGAGTTTCGAATCTAATTATGGAAAAAAAAGTTATTTAAAAAGTATAATTTAAAAACAGGGTATCCCCATCTTGGTGCAGTTTTAAGCTTTAAAATACATTTTTTTTACATTTTTTATTTATTATTATTATAGTAACTTTTTATTGACAGAACCCATGCCAGGGTAATTTTTTTACAACATTATCCCTTGCACTCACTTCTGTTCCGATTTTTCCCTCCCACCCTCCACCCCCTCCCTAGATGGCAAGCAGTCCTATATATGTTGAATATGTCCTAGTATATCCTAGATACAATGTATGTGTGCAGATCCAAACAGTTTTCTTGTTGCACAGGGAGAATTGGGTTCAGAAGGTAGAAATAACCCAGGAAGAAAAACAAAAATGCAAACAGTTTACATTCATTTCCCAGTGTTTTGTTTTGTTTTGTTTTGTTTTGTTTTTGGGGGGGGGTGTAGCTGCTTCTGTCCATCATTGATCAATTGAAACTGAATTAGGTCTCTTTTTCAAAGAAATCCACTTCCATCAGAATACATCTTCATACAGTATTGTTGTTGACGTATATAATGATCTCTTGGTTCTGCTCATTTCACTTAGCAGGAATATAAGGTTTTGCAAGGGTGAATGTTGAAAACTATATTTGTATGTATTTTGAAAAATAAAAAGCTGTTATAAAAAATTATATACCACAACTTGGTAAACCATTCCCTAATTGGACATCCCCTCAATTTCCAATTCTTTACCACCACAGAATGAGCAGCTTAAATATTTTTTGTACAAACATTCCCTTTTCCATGATCTCTGGGGTAAAGGTAGAAGGTGGTGAAGTGGATAGAATACTAGGTCTGAAATCAGTTCAAATCCAGCCTCAGACTAGATGTGTGACCCTGAGCAAGTCCCTTCATCTCGTTTGCCTCAGTTTCCTCATCTGTAAATAAACTGGAGAAGGATATGGTAAGCCACTCTGGTGTCTCTGCCAAGAAAACCCCACATAAGGTCATAAAGAGTTAGAACATAATTGAACAATTCTGAGATACAATTCTGTTTGTTTGGAGTGAGCTCCCCTCACATCAACCCTGTGCAAGTATCATTATCCTCATTGACTTGCACAAAGTCACCTGGTTTCTAAGTATCTAACAACCGTTTATTACATACTTATTTTGTACCAAGTGAATAGTATGTGTAGTTCTGGGAGAACAAAGAAAATATGTACATATACAGACATATACTTACAGCTGGGATTTGAATCCAGCCCCAAATTTTGTAATCCAGGTGCTCTCCAAGGAATGAGAAATGCTATCTCCATTTTTGTTTCCAAGTTGTTGGTGTACCCTGCTTCCTTTCCCTCCTCATGTAAACACTGACAGTTTTTAAAATTTATTTTAGCCACCACTACACATTAAACTACTAAAGAAATGCTCCTTGTCCAAAGGATATAAACAATTTTCAGATGAAGAAATTAAAACCATTTCTAGTCCTATGGAAAGGTGCTCCAAATCACTGTTGATCAGAGAAATGCAAATTAAGACAACTCTGAAGTGCAGCCTCATCTCTCTCAGATTGGCTAAAATGACAGGAAAAGATAATGAGAAATGTTAGAGACGATGTGGGAAAACTGGGACGCTGATGCATTACTGGTGGAGTTGTGAACGAATCTAACCATTCTGGAGAGCAATCTAGAATTATGTCCAAAAAGTTATCAAACTGTGCATACCCTTTGACCCAGCAGTGTTACTACTGGGCTTATATCCCAAAGAGATTTTAAAGGACAGGGACCCACATGTGCCAAAATGTTTGTGGCAGCCCTCTTTGTAGTGGCCAGAAACTGGAAACTGAGTGGATGCCCATCAGTTGGAGAATGGCTGAATAAATTGTGGTATATGAATGTTATGGAATATTATTGTTCTGTAAGAAACGACCAGCAAGATGATTTCAGAAAGACCTGGAGAGACCTACATGAACTGACGCTAAATGAGCAGAACCAAGAGATCATTGCATAGACTCACTGTAGGGGCCCTCAAACTACTGCCCGCGGGCCAGATGCAGCAGCTGAGGACGATTATCCCCCTCACCCAGGGCTATGAAGTTTCTTTATTTAAAGGCCCACAAAGCAAAGTTTTTGTTTTTACTATAGTCTGGCCCTCCAACAGTCTGAGGGACAGTGAACTGGCCCCCTTTTTAAAAAGTTTGAGGATCCCTGGATAGAGCACCAAGAAGATTATATGATGATCAGTTCTGGTGGATATGGCTCTTTTCAGGCCAATTCCAATGGACTCGTGATGGAAAGTGCCATCTGCATCCAGAGAAAGGACTGTGAGAACTGAGTGTGGATCACAACATAGCATTCTCACTCTTCTTATTTGCTTACTTTTTGTTCTTTCCCAGTTTTTTCCTTTTTGATCTGATTTTTCTTGTGCAGCATGATAATTGTGCAGGTGTGTAGAGAAAAATTGCATCTGTTTGACATATATTGGATTGTTTGCCTTCTAGGGAGGAGGTGGGGGAAAGAGAAGGAAAAAATTTGGAACACAAGGTTTTGCAAGGGTGAATGTTGAAAATTATTTACGTATATGGATTTTTTTGGGGGGGGCTTTTTTGCTGGGATAATTGGGGTTAAGTGACTTGCCCAGGGTCACACACCTAGGAAGTATTAAGTGTCTGAGGCTAGATTTGAACTCAGATCCTCCTAACTTCAGGGCTGGTGCTCCATCCACTGCACCACCCAGCTGCCCTTATGCATATATTTAGAAAATAAAAAGTTTTAATAAGGAAATGCTCCTTGCATGAAAGAATGAGTATTTTGAAAAGCTTAAAACTGTACAAATTTGATGATGATGAATCTTATTAACTGAGCATCTTAAACATGACTGATTTTTATTCAAAAACAAAAACTAATAAAGTGTTAAATTGTATTGGTTTAGGATTATTTCCAAAAATCAAGTCCTTCAAAATTATTCATCCTTTTTTAAATTAATTTTGGGGGGGGGCAGTGTTCTATCCACTGCACCATCTAGCTGCCACCTCCTCCTTCAAAATTACATTTGCCGCTACTGAGGATGATGCCATAGGCTCCAAAGAAGGGTACAAAGAAGAGTAGCAGGGAGGTATGGGTATGGTGGTAATCAATGTCCCTCCTGCCCTCCCCTCCATGGAGTGTGCTGGAATCTTTCATTTACAGCTAGGTGGCGTATAGTGCACAGAGCAATGGGCCCTAGAGTGAGGAAGATTGGTTCAAAGGAGGTCTCATATACTTACTGATGAGCAGCAACCTGAAGCACCAAGCCTGAAGTCAAGATCAAATCTAGCCTCAGACACTCACTAGCTGTGTGACCCTGGGCAAGTCACTTTGCCCTATTTGCCTCAGTTTCCTCATCTGTGTCATAAAGAGAAGGAAATGGCCAAGCACTCCAGTATCTTTGCCAAGAAAACCCCAAAGGGGATCACGAAGAGTCAGACAAAACTGAACAAGACACTAATGGTATGATCCCGAGCAAGTCATTTTATCTCTCACGTTTCTCATTTATAAATGGGGATAATAATAGTACCTCGTTCCTAGAGTTGTGAGGGTCAAATGAGACAATTATCAAGTGCCTGACACAGAGCTAAGCTATGATTATCTGGAGTCAGAAAACTCCAGTTCAAAGGCTAGCTCTGCTCTGATAGTTGTGCCATCCTAGACAGCTTCCTCTCTCTGCATCCCAATTTTATCTATCAATAGAAGGAATTTCTCAGAGCTCTCTTCCAGCTCTTTACCCTATTTCCCAAGTGTTTTGGAGAGGATAGTCCTGTGGAGATAGAAATGTTTTAAAATAACTCTCTCACGACTTACAGCAGCATTTTCCCAAACTCCTCTAGCCTTTTTTGTGTTCATGACATTTGACAGAAGCCATAAAAGTTTGTCTGAGGAGCTACTGGGGAGGAATGGTACTCTGGGTAAAGTGAAGCAAAATAAGCCCTATTTTTAGCTCGCTCAATATTAAGCATCTTAATATGTGTGCGACTTAATATTTTAGTGAGGAAATATTGCTAGCTTCAAAAATGCACCATGAAACCCCCATTTACTTGGAGCAACTTCTAGAGCAGCGAGCAGTTAGTCATAGTTAGAAATGGCCAAGCCTGCGGAGGGCATTGCTAGGAAACCAAAACATAAGGTCTTTACCTGTTGGGATAACTGAGAGTTTTGCCAGCAGCTGGAGAAAGATGAAAAGCAGGGCTACTTTAAGGAAAAGATTGGGTCAATGGAGAGAGAGAAAGAGACAGAAAGAAAAGGGGAGAGGGAGAAAGGGAGAGCCCTAGAGACAGACTGAGGGGGACTAAGAAACAGAAAGAGAGAGGGAGGGAGGAAGATGGAGATAGAGACAGAGAACAAGAGAGAGGGAGGGAGAGAATGCGACTGCACTTGTGAAGACTCAGCTAGAATGACCTTAGATACCTTCTATTCCCCCTCGGCACTCCACGGTCGGTGACTGACCTCAGGGCACACAATACAGAGTTTTTCTTTTTGGAGAAGCATCCTCCCGCCAACTTAGAAGTCTCCATCGTGAGGCTTTCCCCCTCCCTCGGCTGGTCATGACACCCTCCTCGGACCACGTCAACAGCTCTGTTCTGCACCTCGCTAATTAGGAGGTAGCTTCGTTTATTACAGAGATCTTTGTGCCATAACGCCAGCTCGGTGAGAGTTGCCTGCGGCGCCGCCCTGTAAGGCAGGTGGTTCAGGTACTGTGTCCATTTCACAGATGTGAAGACTGCCTCACAGAAAAGGACTCGCCCGCAGCTGGCAGCCGTCAGCCAGGATCGAAGCCGGAGTCTCCCGAGATTACGCCCGGCGCCCGGACACCTGCGCTCCGTACCCCCGGGGGGCTGTAAGCGCCGGGACCGCGTCTTCCCTCCATCGAGTCCTTCCTCCAGTGGGTGTTTAAGCAGTTTTTGTTCCAACGAATGCAGGGGCCGGCGCGGGTTATCCTAGAGGGGCTGGGGGTGGGGGTCCGGCCTGGGCCCCTCCGTCCCCCGTACCGGCCTTCGCTGGAGCGGAGCTTAGGCGGCGCCGCCTCGCTGGGTCGGGGATCGGGGCGTCAGGACTCGGGGGGTTGTGCGCGGGCCACCGTGGCCTTCCCCGCCCTCCCCCACCCCGCACCGGGGGAGAAACGGGGCCCGCGGCGAGTAATGACTGGGACGCGGAGAGCCCCGCCGGGCCCGGGAGGGAGGGGGGGCGAAGCGCATCGCCACACACCCACGCGCGAGCCCGCTGGGGCCGCAGGGGGCCGCCGGCCCGCCCCCTCCCACCAGTTACCTAGGGAACGTTGTCTCCGCGTTCCATCCGTGCGGGCGCTCGGCGCCTCCCCCTCCCCCACGCGGATGACGTCATGGTCGGTACCCACCTCCCCCCCTCCTCTCCCCTCCCCAGTCTTGGGGCGAGCTGCTCTCGGACAGCGCGGAGAGAGGGAGGGGAGCGGGGAGGGGGCGGGGCGGGCACTGCTGCAGGGCGCGGGCGGGGGAAGCCGGGGAGGGGCCGGGCTGTGCACCTGCGCCGCTTCGGCCTCAGCCCCGGCCCGGCCCGGCCCCGGCCCAGCCATGGCCAAACCTCAGCGGACCCCGGCGCGGAGCCCCGACAGCATCATCGAGGTGAAGAGCAAAGTAAGGGCCCCGGCCCCGTGCCCCTCGCCCCCCCGCCCTGCCGGGTCCCGGCTCCCTTTCTCCATCCCCGGGCCGCCTCCCGCGCCTCTGCCTCCTTGTCCTCCCTTGCCTGCCTTCTCTCCCCGCATCCTGGGCCGCTCGGGCGGCAGCCCCTGCGGGGCCTGCATCTGGGGGCGGGGGCCGGCGCTGCCCGCGGACCCCTGCCGGGCATACAGAGCCAGCCCCTGGGGTGGGGTCCGGGCCCAGCCCGGGCTTCCCGCTGCTGCTGCTGCTGCTGCGGACTCCCGGAGCTGTCCCCTGCATTCAGCTCCCCCACCGACTCCCACTCGTTCCGCGCCCCCCCTCAGCCCACCCCCCATCAGCTGCAGCGCCTCGCTGCTCCCTGCTCTGCCGGGCGTACCCTCCAGGCTCCGATCCCCCCCCTCCGCGAGCCCTCGAGGTCCCCTCCCAGGGGAGGGGACACGGGCTGGGGTGGGATGGTCCGCGTCCGTGTGCGCGCGTGTCCGTGTGCGCGCGTGTCCGTGTGCGCGCGTGTCCGTGTGCGCGCGTGTCCGTGTGCGCGCGTGTCCGGCACGGGGGAGGCTCTGCCCGCCAAGATGGCTCGGGCCCCTCTCCAAGGCTGCCCGGAGCCTGACTCAGGCCCCCTCCCCTCAGTTCGATGCCGAGTTCCGGCGCTTTGCCCTGCCCCGAGCCTCGGTGGGAGGCTTCCAGGAGTTCTCCCGGCTGCTTCGGGCCGTGCACCAGATCCCGGGCCTGGACGTGCTGCTGGGCTACACCGACGTGCACGGGGACCTGCTGCCGCTCACCAACGACGACAACCTGCACCGGGCGCTGGCCAGCACGCACCCGCCCCTCCGCCTGCTGGTGCAGAAGAGGGGTGAGAGCCCTGCGCTGGTGGGGGCGGGGCGCCGTGGTCTGGGGGGGGTCACGGGGGGGAGGCGACGTGGTCTGTGGGGGAGGGTCTGTCACGGGGGTGGGGCGCCGTGGTCTGGGGGGCGTCACGGTCTGTCACAGCGGGGGGTTTTGCTGCTGGATCAGCACAGACAAGCCTATGACAGAGGGAAGAGGACTTTCAGGCAGCACAGGGTGGGCTGCGGTGACCTGGGCAGCTAGGTGCTCTCTGCCACCCTCACTGGAGCTCATTGGGTCAAACATGCAAAGAAACAAGTATCTGCTCCATCTCTGTCCGTTCAGATAAAGAAAAGGAGGTGAAAGGAAGGGTCTTATCAAAGGTCACACAGCTGATGAGCACCAGAGGCAGGATTTGAACCCTGAGCCTGGGACTCCAAATCATGCTCTTGATCTGGTGCCCCCCCAGTATTATCCCCAGTGGGGTTCTTCTGTTTTCTTGTGCCTGTGACTCCTGGGGCTGCATGGGGGGCAGGGTGGTAGGGAAGCCAGCCCTGGCTCCGAAGCAGGGCCAAGAGCCCCCGGGGCCTGCAGAGAAGGTGCTGGGCAAAGCGAGGCGGGAAGGGGAGAGCTCTCTCTCTAGGAGTCCCTAGGAGAGAACTCCCCTAGAAGCTGGCAGCCAGCTAACTTGAGGAAGGCCCCGGGGGCTAGTGGGGGAGAGCTGCCCGAGGGACAATCCTGAGCTCCGCTCCCTCCCACAGCAGAAGCCGATCCCACGGGCATGGCCTTTACCTCCAACTCCTTGCAGCGCCGGAAGAAGGGGCTGCTCCTCCGGCCCGCGGCCCCCCATCGGACGCGGCCCCCACTCCTCATCAGCCTTCCCCAGGACTTCCGTCAGATTTCCTCCGTCATCGACGTGGACCTGCTGCCTGAGAGCCACCGGCGAGTGAAGCTGCACAAGCACGGCTCGGACCGCCCGCTGGGCTTCTACATCAGGGATGGCGTTAGCGTGCGCGTGGCGCCCCAAGGCCTGGAGAAGGTGCCCGGCATCTTCATCTCCCGCCTGGTGCGGGGCGGCCTGGCCGAGAGTACCGGGCTCCTGGCCGTCAGTGATGAAATCCTGGAGGTCAACGGCATCGATGTGGCCGGCAAGTCGCTGGACCAGGTGACAGACATGATGGTGGCCAACAGCCACAACCTCATTGTCACCGTCAAGCCGGCCAACCAGCGCAACAACGTGGTGCGGGCCGGGGCGGGCCGACCCGCGGGGGTGCAGCCCACCGCGCCCCTCCCTCCCGCAGAAGTTCCCGAGCCAGACAGCGATGAGGACAGTGACCTGGTCATCGAGAGCCATGGGCTGCCTGGCTACCTCCCGCCCTGCCCAAACGGGACGCCTCCGGCCCCCTCCCCCAGGGACTTGCGGCCCAGCCGCTCACTCCCTGGCTCTCGAGGGTCCTTACAGTCACTGGACAGTCAGGACGGGGCCAGCCCTGCCCGGGGGGGCAGTCTAAGGGAAGATGGCAGTGGTGTCACCCTATAGTTCGGGCTTTGCCCGGCCGAACCCTGGGGTTGCTGTCCTGCTCACACACACCTCTGGCCCCTGCCTGGGCTGGTGGACACCGGGGCCAAGGAGGGATAAGGGTCCCCCAAGGTGCCCCTCCTCGACCTCCGCCTCCCTCCCCGGTCCCAAGCTCTCTCTTGGCGGGCAGCCGGACGGGGAGCTGCCTTTTCATGAGCTGAGGCGGGGCCTTTGCTCACACGTCCTTCCATCTGTGAAATATTAAAGCTTTTCTAGAAAACACTAGCCCTTCTCCACTACAGGGAAAGCTCTTTGGGGGCAGCTGAGTCACAAATGCCATAAGGGGGCCAGGCCTGCAGGGGCCAGAGCTGGCCTTTTCCTCCTTCCCAGGACTCAGGGAGAGGAAGAGGAAGGAGCCAGGATGTCTTGTGGGCTGTGCTGTCCCACTGTCATTGTTCTCAGCAGCAGCTTCTCCTGGCCCTCATCCATAGGCAGCCACCAAGGGGCCTGGGACCCCTCTCAGCATGACTCCCCGGAACTGACAAAGCTGCTGAGCTTTGGGTCCTGCAGGAATAGCTGTCCTACTGTCACTCTCCCCCCAAAGCTGGCTGATGTGGCTGACAGAGCCCCCTCTCCATGCCTCCATGCCCACTTAGCCTGGCATTTCTAGAGAAACATTAACTTGGGAAGAGGTCAGGAGAAAGGAGATTGGGGTCACTGTTCATGTAAAAAAAGGTTTAATTTAAAAACAGAAAAATATTCTTGACGGTGGCTCCCTGGGCTTGTTCCTTCTGCTGCCCTTGGGGAGGGGTTCAGGGGGTTACCACAGTACACTTGGGTCACAAGTGCGAGAACCTTCCCTTTCAGGACCCCTCAAACCACTCAGAAAGGGCAGAGGGGTTTCCAGTGGCCTTCCTGTGGGTCAGAGGGGAAGAGCTCAGGAATCCATCTTGACAAAGACTTTGGGTCGGGAGAAGATCTTGAGGGCCTCCTCCACCTGGGAAAGCTTCTTCTCTAGCTCAGCCTTGTGATTCTGGGCTCGAAGGGAGTCGGCTCCAGAAGGCAACAGCACCAGCTCCTTAAGCAGTTCTTCTTGTTCTGACAAAGAAAAGGGCTCAGGGTACAGGGTTCTAGCTCCCTCCTCGTAGTTAGGACCCCAGGACTCAGTAGGAGTCAGGCTGGCTGCACATGGACCGCAGTCACAGGGGATCAGGCTGGCAGGAAGTGAGGTACTGGGGGGAAGGAAGTTAGTTTTCTGGCTCCCTCTCCCTAGCGTCTCCCGACCCTAACTGGCCCAGACACTCACTCTGGAGAAGGGACTTCAGGGTGCTCAGGCGCTGGCTCTCGGGCATCATGGTATGGCCTGGGGGTATTTCGGGGTCGGGCTGATTTCGTAGGCGCTCCTCAGCTTCCCGGCGCCACAGATCTTTCCGTTCCACCAGGCTACCAAAGGGCAGAGTGAGCGAGCTACCCCGTCCCCAGATGCCCAGCCCAGACCCAATGGCCTCCCTCAGCCCTTCAGCAAAGTGGGGTGGGGCACTGGGGCTCTGTCTCCCTTCCTGCCGGGCTGAGGCCCTCCCCAGTGGGGCCGGAGGGCACGGGGCACGGAGAAGGGACCAACAAGGACCTACTAGTGGGGCACGTGGCCCTTCTGCCTGGTGTTGTACTCCTCCTGGGCTCGCCGCTGCTGCTCCCGTACCTCAGCTAGACACTGCAGGGAGCGTGACCGCCGCCGAGGTGCCACCTTGGCCGTCCGAGCATTGTGGGTGATGAAGTCCACCACCGGACCCTGGCCCTGCAGGAGAGGGGAGCGCATGGGTGGCCGTCCTGGGCCAGCCTGCCATTTCCCCCTTTCCACCCCAGCATCCCATGCAGATGCATCACCTTGGCGTCAGGGCCCGGAGGCTGGGAGCCATCAGTGCTGGGCAAAGCCGGGCCCGCGGAAGCCCCACGGCGAGGCTGCACCCCTGGCCCACAGCGGGAATAAGCCCGCAGGAAAGCCGGCAGCTCTGGCACAGAGGCAGGGGATGGCTCCTGGGGGAAGCAGAGGGACTGCGTCAGGCGGGCTCTCAAGCGAAGCCCTCCCTCCTCCCCCTGCAGCCCCTGGCCCCAGCCCAGCCAGGCAGAGGAGGTCAGAAGCTGGCGGGGGGAGGGGGTACCTGCAGCTTGGCCTTCAGCCGGGACTCCACTTTGTCATACTTGGGTGAGCGCCACAGGGCCTTGAGCGGCTTCGGCCGGCCGTGGTCTTGTCCCCGCTCCTGCTCCTGGCACCGTTTCTGGATCTCCCGGATCCGCCTCACGTTCTCCTTCTCGTGGTTTTTTAGGTCCTTCCCTGTGGGTCAGGGAGACACTGCCAGGCCTGCTCATGGGTACAGAGGCCTGACAATTTCCTAAGTTCTTGAACATCAGCTGGTCCAAGCCCCTCCTTTTATGGAAGTCGCCACCTGACTTGTCCCACATCAAATGGATGCCTTGGGCCCCTAGAAATGCTGCCTCTCACCATGCTCTGCCCCCCGTGACTGGCCCAATTACACTGCGAGTTGGCCATGGATGGCTCTGTTCTCTTGGCTCTGGACTCCGGCGTATTCTGTGGCCCTCACCCGGGGATGGGTCTGTTATTGTCTCCCTCTGAGGGCTTGGTCTTCCTGGCTTCCCATCCCATGCCCCCCAAGCCTAAGTGAGTGGCAGTGGGGGAAGGGAAGCTTCCTTGGTGCCAGGGGGCCCAGGTTGCTGCTCTTAGCACTTACTCCTGGGCAACGGCTCGCTGCCCAACGAGACCTCCTGGAGCTGCAGCAGAACTCCCACCAGGCTCTGCTGGGATCCGGGGTGAATTTGAGGAGCAGGCTGGTCCAGGGGGGCACCTGGTTGCCAGGGAGGCTCCAGGCTTAGCTTCCGAGCACTTCCTTCAAGGCTCCGGGCTGGAAGCAAGCAGGAGAGGGGCGGTGCTAGAATAATCATAACTCACAGGTAGAGAGAACAGCTCTGAAGGCTGGAAAATACTTTGCTTGCAACCACCTGTGAAACAGGGGCATAAAAATCATGTTTTTTACATGATCAGTTCTACATGTTAATATCCACTTCCACTTTACTCTTTAAAGTTTATCTTTCATTACATATAAAAACAATTTAACATTTTGTTTTTTAGTTGTGAGTTCCAAATTGTCTCCCTCTTTTTCTGTCTCCCCTCATATTGAGGCGAGCGATCGGATACAGATTATACCCATTTCCATATTAGCCACGTCCTAAAAGAACATCATACTTTACAAAAGAAGGGAGGCTCAGCTATTTATCGGGCTTTAGCTCCCCGGCCAGAGTGGCATCAGCCCAGAGCCAGCCAGGGAGGAGGGTTGGGGCTCCCTGCCGCCAGGCGCGCCTGCCCACCCGCCCCTCGCGGGGCGCTGCTGAGCCACTTACGTGTGCCCGGGCGCTTGTAGTAGTTGGGGAACAGGGTGGGATCAGGAGGGATGGGGCCCGAGATCTTGGAAGGTCCCTCGCACATGGCTGGGGCTTCTGCTGCTAGAAGAAAACGGGGGGGGGGGGGGGGGGCAGGGGCAAGTGGAAGGGCGTGTCAGTGTTTGGGGGCTGGGGCGGGGCTCCTTGGCCAGCCTCTTCTTCTTCCCTTCCCCCACGCCGCCCCGCCCCCCACAGGAGTCTGGCTCTCTCCCCACCCGGTCGGCCCCTCCCCCAGTGTCCCCTCCCCGACCGGGGTCACCTTCCCCTACGCCGCCCCGCCGCTCTTGGAGGGACCCAAGCCAGTCCTACATTCAGGCCGCCAGCCCTCCCATCGCCCCCATCCCTCCTTCGGGGGTCACCAGCACCAGCCCTAGCACCGATCTAGTCACCATCCAGGTCCACACTTTTGCATTGCCAGGGCCCAACCGGGAGTTGGTGTCGCCTAGCAACACCAGCTTCCGGTTGAGGGGGAAGGGGGGGAAAAAATCCCGGAGCACAATGGATTCTGGGATTTGTAGTTCAAAGACTAGAACACTTCTGACCACTACCCCTCCCCCTCCCATAAAAATAAGGATACCTGAGTTCAAATCCAGCCTCTGACACAACACTTCCTGGCTGTGTGACCCTGAGCAAGTCACTCAACCCCGATTGTCTCTCCACAGCCCCCCCAAAAAAGGTATAGGACAAGGGGGTATATGACCGAGCTGGGTAACTAGCCAATTTCAAAGAGTGACGCCCTGGGAAATAAGAAAAAGGGTAGAGTGACTACGGGTCTCAGCGAGGGAAAATTTTTTTTTTGTTTTTTTTATGTTTTTAAATTTTTATTTTTTTTAGGGGGGAAATATATATTTAGGAGGACAAAAGCAGAGACAGGTGATGGAATAAGGGGAAGGTAGTGCACCCACTTACAGATATTATCTTTTGATCATCACAACAACCCTGGGAAGCAGATACAGTTATTATCCTCATTTTACAGATAAGGAAACTGAGGCAAAGAGGGGGAAGAGACTTGCACAGGGTCACTCTGAGGCTGTTTTTGAATTTAGGTCACCTTCCATGTCCAGTGCTCTAATCGCCTAGCCGTGACTATGAGGATAGACTCCTAAAGGAGTTCTGGATCAGAATCCGAAAGGTCCAAAAGTTATGGGGAACCCGGCAAAGGGATGAACGCCTGCATCTGTGCTGACCGTGGGAGCTGGGAGTGAGCCCTCTGTTCAGCGGCAGAGGTTCCACAGAGTTTCACAGAGCTGGGGAATGGAAGGCTGAGGGAGACTAAGAATCTGGTAGCTTGGGATCAGATGAAGGAATTTCAAAGGTCATGGACATGGAAATGGGCTTTTATGGATGATGGCAAGACCAGAGGTGGGACCACGGGTGGAGGTGGGATGGCAAATGAGGGAGATGACAACTGTCCCAGCCACCTGGCTCGCTCAGAGCAAGACATTCCCCACAACCCTTCTGGTTCAGCATGAAAATGAGTTTGAACCTGAACAAAAGGTAAATTTAAGGAAACAACCATTTTTTCTCCACTTACCTAGTTTACATTTAGACTTTATACTATGCCAATTAAAAAACAAAAAACCCGGCAGCAAAATATATTTTTGGCCAGTATAAAATCTCTCTCCGTACTGTTATCAAGGGCTCCTCTGAACTTATCTTTCACAGACCATGTCCTGAATGTGTCAAGGACAGAGCCCACCACTGCGCTTGCCTCCCCACCCCAGCTGACACACTGCGGGGAGTGTGAACACACACACTTCTCTGAAGAAGGAACTAAGATTGGTCATGCAATTAGCTTGAGTTTGGCTTCCTGGTAGTATTGTTTTCATTCGTATAATTAGAGTGATTGTGCAGATTGTTCCCCCAGTGATGTTTACTTCCATCTGAGCCAATTGTACAATGAGCACATAGGGATAGATGGTCTCTGAAGCCTCGTCCAACTCTGCGCCTATGGTCCTATTATTCATTCAGTTCATAAAAGTCTTCCCGGATTTCTTTGAGTATCTCCCATTCATTCCTTCTCATAACACGATAGTATTCGATTACATTTAATAAATTACAACGTTAGGTCATTTCCTCAATCGATGGCCATCCACAGTTTTCTAATTTTTTTTGTTTCCAAACACACAAAGAAGCTTCTCTGAATGTTTGTATATCTGAATATCTGAACTCTTTGGTGACTTTTCTCATATAGTTCCAATTTTTACCCCCCAAATACTCAGACCAATTCAGATGCTCTTGAAGAATTGATTGGTATTCCCAATCAGAATCCTGGTAGCTCTTGTCTATGAATCTCCAGATTTTCCTCCCTCAATGAATCCAGTCACTGGCTCACAATCTTTCCCTCCCAGCTTCTCCTTGGGTACCAGAGCATGTCACCATTCTCCCTTAAACACCCCAACTTCCCAGGTCATCACCTTCCTCGTTTGCCATCCTGCCTCCACCAGTGGTCCAACTTTGATCTTGCCATCATCCATAAAAGCACCATTTCCATATCTGTGAACTTTCTTTAATCAGTCTACTAGATGCTTAGTCTCCCTCCGCCTTCCATACTTCGGTTGCCTGAATTCCCCGGTCCATGCCCCCTGAATTAACCACGCTCTCTTTTTCCCATCTTGACCCCATGGGCGAACCAATTCAACTCTACACTATCCTCTTCACTGTGTCTCTTGCCCTCTGATCACATTGATGATTTTGCCCGCCAAGCTTCAGACAGATAGAAGGATCACTCCCACCATCTGCTTTTCCAGATAGTGAGTTAAGGGAGGTGTAAGGGATTGCCTGGCAGTGGTGAGGGCCCAGTTGAGTTGATGTGACATATTTCTAGTGGACCCTGTCAGATTTTCTCCACTTTGTTCAGCAGCATTAGAACAAAGGCAGCGGATGTAGCTCCCCCAAACCTTTCCATCCCTTCTCAAACCTCTTATGGCTTCCTTCCTGGCCCCTTTCAAGGGAGAAACTTGAGAACCTCGTGTTTTACTGAAAAAATGGAGGGCTTGTGCTGTGAACTTCCTCTCCCCCACTCCTTTCCGAATTCGGGTCACTCCCGTGCCTTCTGCCATTACCTCCTCCTCCCGTTCCCCACACTTACGTGGCACTTCTAATCAAGACCAATCCTTGTACCACCATCTTCTCTCTCTTTTGCAAACGCCATCTTTTCACTTGTCTTCAAGCTCTCCCTTCCACTGGCTGATTCTCACACATATACCTCCCACGATCAAAAACCCCTCCCTCGATCCTCCCGAACCTCCAACTGTGTCCCCAGATCCCCTCTGCCTTTTGTGGTCCCAACTCCTTAAGAAGGCCATCTTCTCTCAATCTCCCTGACTCTGCAGTTGGTTCTAGATCTCCTGACTCCACAGAAGTGCCAGTGATCTCTTAGCTGCCCGATCGCCTTTCCTCAGCCCTCCTTCTTTTTGCCCTCTGCTCTACTTCTCTTCCGTCCATGCCATCGGTCCCCTTCCTGTTCCTCAGAGGAGACACTTGACCTCTCAGCTCCATGTATGTAAGTGGCATCCTCCCCACCTAGAATGCTCTCCTTTCTCATCCCCACCTTGTGGCCTTCCCGCCTTTTTCCAAGCCTTAGCTTAAAACCGACTTTCTGCCGAGACCCCTCAATTCTCGGGCCTTTACAAGAAATCTCTTGGGGTGTCCAGGTGGCAGAGCGGACACAGCACCGGCCCTGAAGTCAGGAGGACTTGAATTCAAATCCAGCCTCCGGCAGGCAACACTTACTGGCAGTGTGACTTTGGGCAAGTCAGTTAACCCCAACCGCTTTGCAAAAAGCAAATTGAAAGAGAGAACTCCTTGCTTGCTCCGTGTCTTGCTTGTCCGCAAGCTCCGTGGGAACAGAGACCCTTTCTTGGTCTTCACTTGTATTCCTAGCACTCAGCATCAGTACCCGGCACATAGTAGGTGGTCGACAAATGCGTTTTGCAAAACGCTTCACGGCATTGTCTCATCCGGCTCTCATCACGGCTCCGGGAGAAGGCGCCCGCCTAAATCAACATGGAAGCGTGGTTTGTTCTTATGTGCAAGACGCGGGGCTCTCGGAGCCTCTCGGCGCCGGCCGCTCTCACAGGCTGAGTGACCGGCTCTCCAAGCAGCCCAGCTGGTTACAGGGGGGTTCACGCCCCGCCCCCTTTCGCGCTCAGGGCCCTTTTCGGACGGCGCCGTAGTCTAACTGAAACGGCCAGCGGTAACAAAGCTCCGCCCTCCCCCGCGGCCGCCCCCGGCCTGGAGGAGGGACCCGGGCCTGCGTGCAGCCAATCACGGGCCGCCGCCCTCGGAGACCCTGCGCCCGGCCCGGCCTTCTCTTTCTGCAGGTCAGGGGGCTGAGGCCCAGAAAGGAGCCCGGCCGTGGGCTCCCCGGGCGGAGCCGGCCCGGACCGATGAAGTCCGGACTTTCCGGGGGAGACCACGGGGCGGGGCGGTCCCGGTCCCCGCGGGTCGGACGCGCGGTTCGGGGACCCGCGGATTGGGGGGGGGGGGGGCGTCTCAGGTCATAGGGGAGGGGCTGACGGAGCCGCCGCCGCCCACGTGCGCCTGGCAGAGAGCATCACTGCCGCGGACCGGCAAGGACGCGAAGCGCAGGGCTTCGTCCACAGGGTGGCGCACCACCCAGCCGCAAGCCCGGCGCCGCAGCCCTTGACCCAGATGGAAAGGTGACTGCTTCGGGCGCGTGCTGGCTGCCGGGCGGGGCGGGGCGGGGCTGGCGGGCGGGGCGGGGCTGGCTGGCGGACAGGGGTGGGGCGGGGCTGGCGGGCGGGGCGGGGCGGGGCTGGCGGGAGGGGGCGGGGCGGGGCGGGCGGGGGACAAAGAGCAGCCTCGCAGCCCCGGGCGCCGAGTGCCTCCGACTCTCGCCCCCCTCCCCCCTTTCCAAGATGTTCCGCGCTCTGACCGTTCCTCCTCCCGGGCGGGCGATCCGCTGTGCTGTGGCCACGGGGTCTTGGGGACTCCTCCCACTTAGTGGGAGCCCCCCAAGCCAGCTGCCTTGTACACGACCCTTCTCCGGGTCAGGAAAGCAAAGGGGCAAGGGTGGGGCCCCAACTTTCTCACTGTTCTTTTTTTATTATTATTTATTTATTTAATAGCCTTTTATTTACAGGATTTATACGTGGGTAACTTTACAGCATTAACAATTGCCAAACCTCTTGTTCCAATTCTTCACCTCTTACCCCCCCACCCCCTCCCCCGATGGCAGGATGACCAGTAGATGTTAAATATATCAAAATATAACTTAGATACACAATAAGTATACATGACCAAAACATTATTTTGCTGTAGAAAAAGAATCAGACTCTGAAATATTGTACAATTAGCTTGTGAAGGAAATCAAAAATGCAGGTGTGCATAAATATAGGGATTGGAATTCAATTTAATGGTTTTAGTCATCTCCCAGAGTTCTTTTTCTGAGGCATAGCTAGTTCAGTTCATTACTGCTCCATTGGAAATGATTTGGTTGATCTCGTTGCTGAGGGATGGCCTGATCCATCAGGACTGGTCATCATATAGTATTGTTGTTGAAGTATAAAATGATCTCCTGGTCCTGCTCATTTCACTCAGCATCAGTTCGTGTAAGTCTCTCCAGGCCTTTCTGAAATCATCCTGTTGGCCATTTCTTACAGAACAGTAATATTCCATAATATTCATATACCACAATTTATTCAGCCATTCTCCAACTGATGGACATCCATTCAGTTTCAGTTTCTAGCCACTACAAAAGGGCTGCCACAAACATTACGTGCACATACAGGTCCCTTTCCCTTCTTTATAATCTCTTTGGGATGTAAGCCCAATAGTAACACTGCTGGATCAAAGGGTATGCACAGTTTGATAACTTTTTGAGCATAGTTCCAAACTGTTCTCCAGAATGGTTGGATTCGTTCACAACTCCACCAACAATGCATCAATGTCCCAGTTTTCCCCATCCCCTCAACAATCATCATTATTTTTCCTGTCATCTTAGCCAATCTGACAGGTGTGTGAGTGAGTATCTTAGAGTTGTCTTAATTTGCATTTCTCTGATTAATAATGACTTGGAGCATCTTTTCATATGACTAGAAATAGTTTCAATTTCTTCATCTGAGAATTGTCTGTTCATATCACTTTGACCATTTTCAATTGGAGAATGGCTTGATTTTTATAAATTAGAGTTAATTCTCTATATATTTTGGAAATGAGGCCTTTATCAGAACCTTTGACTGTAAAAATATTTTCCCAGTTTATTGCTTCCCTTCTAATCTTGTCTGCATTAGTTTTGTTTATACAAAAACTTTTCAGTTTGGTATAGTGGCAATTTTCTATTTTGTGATCAGTAATGATCTCTACTTCTGCTTTGGTCATAAATTCCTTCCCCTTCCACAGGTCTGTTTCTCACTGTTCTGACTCTCCAGCCCTCTAGGCTTGAATTTCCATTTGGCTGCTCTGACCCCCCCCCCTTTAATTAATTCTGGCCCCTCCTTAATTCTAGGCTTTTCTAATTACCTGTGTGGTTATTTGCATGTTGCTCCCCCCTTAAACTAGTAATTTCTGGAGAGCGGGGATGTATCCCAGCATCTGGCCCGGTGCAGGGAGCCATGGTTACTGAATGACGGTCTGTGTCCCCCCCTTCCCGTTGTGCAGCGCAGTGATTCAGGGCCAGGGATCTGGGCGCTCTCCGACCACGTATTTCCCCAACTCTGCTCCTGAATGGCAACTCTCAGGGAGAGTCTAAGGAGTCTCCTGGGGGTTTTACCCACCGGGGGTGGCCCCAGCGTCAGTTGCTGTGAATCTAGGGCGGTCAGTGTCGGATTTCGGCTGACATGTCCATACCCAAAATGATCAATCAGTGACCGTTAAGCACCTACTACGCACCAGGCACGATGTCAAGCAGTAGGGATACAAAAAAGAGGCAAAAGACAGTCCCTGCCCACGAAGTATGGAGGGGAGAAGGGGAGAGAACCACATGCTGTTAGTGACTCTCAGCCATGTCCTTTGTTTAGCTTTGCTGAGAGCATAAGAACGTACTTGCAATGATCTGATATAACTGGGGAGGCACAGGGAGGGAAGGCCTCTCTCCCTGGGCATTAAGAACCTTCCCTTAAAAGGGACCCCCATGTGCAAAAATGTCTGTGGCAGCCCTGTTTGTATTGGCAAAAAACTGGAAACGGAGTGGATGCCCATCAGTCGGAGAACGGCTGAATAAATTGTGGTATATGAATGTTATGGAATATGACTGTTCTATAAGAAATGGCCAGCAGGATGGTTTCAGAGAAGCCTGGAGGGACTTACATGAACTGACGCTAAGTGAAGTGAGCAGAACTAGGAGATCATTGTACATGACAACAAGAAGATTATACAATGATCAATCATGATGGACATGGCTCTCTTCAACACTGAGACAATTCAGGCCAGTTGCAATGGTTAGTGATGGAGAGCCATCTGCACCCAGAGAGGGGACTGCAGGAACTGAATGCGGATCATAAGATTGTATTTTCACTCTTTTGTTGTTTGCTTGCATTTTATTTTCTTTCTCATTTTTTCCCTTGTGGATCTGATTTTTCTTGTGCAGCATATTTGTGGAAATATGTATAGAAGAATTGTACATGTTTAACTTAGACTGGATTATTTGCCATCTAGGGGAAGAGGTGGGGAGGAGGGAAAAAAATTGGAGCACAAGGTTTTATAAGAGCAAATGTTGAAAATTATTCATGTCTATATTTTGAAAATAAAAAGCTTTAATTTAAAAAAAAAAAACTTCCTTTACAGTTTATATGCTTTGCTCCAGAAACCTGGCCAGTTCCCTGAGTAAAAACAGTCAATGTTGAGGAATGAATAAACTATTCTCCTTGGCAAGACTCTTGAGACAGAAGCACCCCACATCTGGAAGGTTGCTCTGCGTGATGGGTCATATATCAAACAAAAATACTTGGCATATTGCCTTCTTTGTTTTCAGTAATAATAATAATCCCATAGTAGGAGAGAAACTTTGGAATCTCATTTATGAAGGGCTATTTTGCCTGGGACCCTGAAGACTATGAAGGAGATACCCCAGCCAAGAAACTCAGGTGTTGGTCCTTCCTGAGAGTGGTGATGCTACATGTTGTTTGTTTCTTATACTGTTTTTAGTGGTATAATAGTGATCACTGAGTTTGTTGACTGATTGTGTATTACTTTTATGTTATAAGTTTCCTATTCCTCTGTCTTGTTTGAACCAAAGTTCTGAGCAATAATAAACTGGTATTCACCTCTCCCTTTTAAGTCTCCACCTGTTGACTGCAAATTCTGATCCTAGATTAACTTTACATATACAAATATATAGAGAAGCAAAACTCTATAGAGGATAAATGGGAAATTATCAGAGGGAAAGTGACTAGGAGTTGGGCAAAGCTAGGTAAAAAATGGGATTTTAAATGCAACTTAAAAGAAATTGGAGAGAATCTTCCGGGTATGAGGGTTGGTTGGCTGTTGTCTTTCGTACTTGAAGAGGACCAAAATGACATCACTATATTAGTCAAGTTACAGTGTGTCTGACTGTGGGTTGATCAGATCAATAAGAGCTAGGAGTGCTCTGCCTATCAACATTTGGAGTGCACTCATTCACTTTGTGTATCTCGAGTTTCTTCTGAGCTAATTCAATTCTGTTTTGCTCCTAGAGCACAGCACCTTCTCTGCTGAGGGCACAACATGCTGGGCAGTCCTGTGCCAGTGCCCTCCATGTCATTCAGTCAACTCTAAAGTTCTTGAGAGACCTTGAGAGCGTCCTCGTATCGCTCTCTGACCTCCTTGTGAGGGTTTGCTCTGGGCAAGTTCTCCACAAAACAGTCTTTTTAGGCAAGCGTACATTTGGCCAGCCCAGTGGAATTGCGCTCTCTGCAGTAGAATTAGAACTCTCGGCAGTTTAGTTCAAGAAAGGAGCTCAGTGTCTGGTATCTTTCTTACCTGCCAGGTGATCTTCAGTTCTTCCTGAGACAATTCAAATGGAAGCGATTCCATTTGCTGCTAAAAACCCTCCAGGTTTCACAAAGATACAACAATGAGATCAGCACAAGGGCTCTGCAGACCTTCTGTTTGGTAGTCAGTCTACTATCTCTCCCCTACCACTATTTCCCTGGGGATCTCCCAAACACGAGATAGCTCCGGCAACGCATGTATCAATCTCATTATCAACGTGGACATGCCTGGAAATATATTGCCAGGGTAAGAGAAATTATCCACAGAATTCAAAACGTCTCCATTTGCTGTAACCGAAGGTTTCACATATGGATGATATAGTGCTGACTAATAGAGAATCTTTGTTTTCTTGGTGGTCATTGTTGGCCAAAATTAGCACAAGCAGAGGAAAATGGACCCACACTTTCTTGTATCTCAGCTTCAGAGGCTGCACTGAGTGTCCAATCATCTGCAAACAAACACTCCCTCCACTTTAGTTTTGGCTTGTAGCCTTTTCAGGTTGGAAAGCTGGCTGGCTTTGATGCCCTGTTCACCCTCATTCAAGATGTTTGACGACATGACTTAAAATAGCATACTAAAAAGTATGGGAGCAAGCACATTGTTTCACTTATTACTAGGAAAGCTCCAGAGCATCGCCCATTAGCCAGAAGCAATCATGCTGTCATGAAATGGATGGGCAACACTGATGAGCTTTTCTGGACAGCCAAATTTTGATATAATTTTCCATAAAGGTGAATGACTGACAGTACCCAAGGCCTTAGTCAGATCTACAAGTGTTACATACAGGCTCTGTTCTGCTCCTGGCATTTCTCCGGAAGTTTTTGGGCAAGAAACACCATGTCCACTATTCCTCAGCCCTTCTGAAGCCACACTGGCTCTCAGGTAGTTGATCCTCTTCCAGGTGAAGGATTAGCCTTTTAAGGAGCTCTCTGGAGAGAATCTCGCCTGCAATGACTATTGCTGATAATGACTAAGCCAGAATCCCCTGTGATTAACACAGAACAATCTATTTCCTTTACCTTTTTAGAGATGGACAATGGAGGCATCCTTGAACTCCTGAGGAATAACCTCCTCTTGCCACGTAACCCAGAAAATTTCAGTCAGCTTTTGTATGAGCAATGGGACCCTCTAACCATGTAAATCTCAGCTGGAATATAATCAGCATCATGTGCTTCGCTACACAAAAGGAGTCTAATGACATTCAAAACCTCTTTTTCACAGTTCCAATGCTCTTGTGATGAAGAGAGCCATCTACACCCAGAGAGAGGATTGTGGGAACTGAGTGTGGATCACAACACAGCATTTTCAATCTTTTTGTTGTTTTTGCTTGAATTTTGTTTTCTTTCTCATTTTTTCCTTTTTGATTTTTCTTGTGCAGCAAGATAATTGTATATATATATATTATTTAACATATATTTTTAACATGTTTAACATATATTGGATTACTTGTCATGTAGGGGAAGAGGTGAGGGCAAGGGAGGAAAATTAGAAACACAAGGTTTTGCAAGAGTCTATGGTGAAAAATTATCCATGCATATGTTTTGAAAATAAAAAGTTTTTAATAAAAAAAGACTCTTCTTCAGTTGGAACTTCAGCTAGGGAATGATTGACTTTTATTTGAGATAAACAGTCAATGGCTTTAGCATTTGTTGATGATGGTCTATTAAGAACACTCTGAAGTGTTCAGCCCATCTCTCTAGGACAGCCAGAGAGAATGCCCAGAGCCAAGAGATGGAGGGATAGTTCATGGAACAGCCAGAGAGCCAATGTTATTGGATGGAAGAAATGATGAGCAAGGATGTCCAAATCTCAAAGGTTAATAGAAAAAGAAGCACTTTACTCCTACATGCTGCTTTGCCGATGCTGTTCTTTCTTCTTACCTCCATTCTCTTCCCCAGCCTCCTGTCTCCCCTAAAGTATACTTTCCTGGCATTCTCTAAAAGGTATAAGAATCTCCACAATCAGAAACAGATTTCTGAGAAGGAAAGAAGATCATTCTCAGCAACACTCTCAGACCATCTCTCTCCTCCCCAAATTACCCTTCCTTTGGGCCCTGGTTAAATTATAACTGGAGAACAGATAAGGGATTCTGGTGGAAACACCCTGCCTTAGGCCCCAGTTATAAAGACAGAAAAGGAAACCGTCCCCAGTCTTCAAGGAATTTAAATTCCTTTTTTTTTTTTTTTTGGCAACAAGTACATAGAAAATTAAATACTAAATGGATATACAAAGCAGATTCAAAGTACTCAGAAAATTAAATACTAAGTGGACAGATAAAGCAGATTCAAAGTAATTTCCAGAGGGAGAGGGAACCAGCAGGTTAGGTTTCCTGTCAGCAGTAGCATCGAGGGGCTGAGCTTTGAGGGAAGCTAGGGATTCTTGGCAGACTAAAGGAGGGAGGCCGTTTTGGACAAGAGGCATCAACCGCGCTGGCTGGTGGCGCACTCAGAGGGGCAAGTGTCCTAACGTGATCTTCACCAATCGTCCCCCATTCTCTCTTCCCTCCACCAACAAACCAGTCAAGGCCCATCTCCTCCAGACAGCTTTCCCTAACTCCTTTGAGCCCAATCTAGAGACCAGGGCTCTCCCTCCAGCAAGTGCTTTGTTCCTGCCCTATCCTTTTCACGTTATATCATTTATGTACAAGGTCCAGCACAGAAGTACATTCATGTCTGGGCTAAGCTCTGGCTTATAAAGAAAACAAAACTCACTCCCTGCTCGAGACCAGGAGCCACTGCGCGAACGACGGTGAACAAGGTATTTTCTGAATAAGGCGGGGTGCTCCCGGGCAGTAAGGGGGTGAGGAAAGGCTTCTCGCAAAAAGTGACAGACGCACTTAGCGGAGACTGGAGGGACATTGGGGGGGGGGGGGATGAGTCCTGGGAGGCAGTCAGAGAAAACGCCGGGAGTCGGGGGGTGGGCCAGCGTGAAGGACAGCAGAGGCCGCTGTCCCCGGGCCTCTGGAGGGAGCCCAGGTGCCAGGGTTTGAAGGCTTTTAAAAGCCAAATGCAGGATTTCATGTTTGATCCCGGAGGCCGCAGGGAACTGCTCCCATTCGCTAAGCAGGGGCTGCCCTTTAGGAAAAGCGATTTGAAGGGCGAGCGAGCGGGGCAGCAGCAGGAGACAAGGAGACTCGCCAGAATCTCCTGTGACGGTTCAGGCACAGATGCGCGTGCCTGGGGGAGGGCCCGCAGAGCCCGCGCCTAGAGCCAGGAAGGTAACCTGCCCTCCGACGCCCGCAGCCTGAGCCCGGCCTGACCGGCCCCCGCCGGCCCCCGCTCCCGGGTCGGCGCTCAGCGCTCGCCGTGGGAGGCGTGAATGCGCTCGTTCTCCGGCGGCGGGGGCGGCGGGGGCGGCGGCGGGGGCCCGCCGCCAGACTGTCAGGAGCCCCACCCCCACTCCGCCCGGCCCCGCCCGGGCCCTCCCTGCGCCCACCATTAGAACTCCCGGCTCTCACGCCCCCCCCCCCGCGAGCGCAGGGCGGGCCGCCGCGTCCCGGGTTCCGAGGGAGGAGCGTCTCCGCCGCGCTTGCCCGGGGCCATGGCCACGGCGGGGCCGGGGAGGCGGCAGGGGAACCCGGCGGCGCCGGGAGAGGCTCCGGAGAGCCCCGCGGGCCCGGGCGCAGAGGTGACAGCGGTGGGGGGGAGTGACAGTGCCGCGTGACGGGCAGAGCAGGGGTAAGCGGCCCGGGAGGGAGGCTCGGCGTGGGGGAGGCGGCGGAAGGGGACCGCCCGCAGGGAGGGGCTGAGGCCGCTCGGGAGTGCGGGGGGAGGGAGCGGGCCCCCAGGCGAACGGACGAGACCGGGCCGCCCGCTCGGCCTCCGCAGTCCCAGTAACGGCCCGGGCCGGCGACAGGAGAAGGGGCTGGGGGCCACCCGCCCCGGCCCGAGACCTCGGTGACCCGCAGGGGGAAGAGCGCCAGGCTGGGTCGGGACTGGAGCCGGAGCCCGAGCCCGAGCTGGAGGAGGAGCTGGCAAAGGATGAGGAGCAGTTGGAGCCGCGGGGTCCCCGCCCCCCGCCGCTGGTCCCGCCCTTGCGGGCCAGCCACGGGCTCAAGAGGAAGCCGGCCAAGTGAGGGGGCGAGGGCCGGGAGGCTGCCCGGACGCCCCTCCGCGGACCGCCGGGCTGCGGGGAAGGGCGGGCCTGGCCCCGGGCACTGCCCCCGCCGGGCGGGACCGAGCGGAGCCGGCGGAGGAGGGCGGGCCGGGACCTTGTCCCCGGAGGAGCGGGCTGGGGGCCAGAAGAAGACAGGGAGAGTGCCAGTGGCTTGTAACCGGGCAAACACGGCCGCGGAGTTCTAGGTCCAGGGGCAAACGGGCCGCCGGGGTCGGGAGAGGGGACGCCACGCGTCCTCACTCCCTCGGGCGTTCTGGGGATTTCCAGGGAAGGCGGCGGAGTCCGGCCCAGCGGCAGCCCCTCCCCCCTGCCCCCAGCCCCAGCCCCCCCCGTGATCGGGGCTCGCCCGCGCGGCGGATGCCCCTGGGAGAGCCGCCCATCCAGTACTGCCCTGTTCCTTCCCTCCCGCGCCGTCCCAGGGTGGAGGCCGAGCTGCTCCTGCAGCACGCGGATTTGAGAAGGCCGCCCTTGAGAAGGGAAGACTCGGATGGGGCACAAGGAGAGCCCTCCCCGCCGGCCAAGCAGCACAAAAAGGCCAAGAAGCGCAAGAGCCTCGGCGCGCCCCCGCCTCTGGCTGCTGCCCCCGCGGTGCCCACCCCGGCGGAAACCCTCGGGCTGGAGCGTGAGTGGCGGGGGGGGCCCCCCGGGGGGGGGGGGGGGGGGGGGGGGGTCTGTGGGGGGGGAGGGGGCTCTGTGGCTGCGGGACCTCCCCCCCCTCCCCCCGGCCCCTCATGCCCCCGGAGGCGGGGACGGGTCCGTGCGGGGCGCCGGCCTTCGCTCAGAGGCGCGACCTGTGGGCCCTTGCAGGGAAAGCCCAGCGCCTGAGGCCTTTGTATCAGTACATCAACTACAGCAACCCGGAGCTGAACCAGGCTGGGGACGGAGAAGCCGAGATGGAGGTGGAGCTGGGCTTGGCCCCAGAGCAGCCTCCGGGAGGCCCGGAGGAGGCCGGCGTGGAGAGGCCACAGGCCTCGCCCCTAGGAGGTCAGTGTTGCCCGGAAGTGGAGCCCCCGCAGGGCGGGCCGGGGGGCTTCCTTCCCTGCTCCTCCCCCGGGCTGAGGCCCCGCCACCTCGATGACGGCTCTGGGAAAGGCGCTGGCGGGGTTCTGGCCCCAGAGACCAGATCAGATTCTGTCGGGGATCTGGGGTTGGGGGGCGCCGAACCAAGACCCTCCTCCACGTAGTCTTTCCTCCCTTCTCTCCGGGCTGAAGCGATCCCCTCGGTGCTGGCTCCCTTTGCCGAGGAGGGAGTTGAAGAGCCTGTGCCCGTCCTAAGCTTCGCCCCGAGCAGCCAGCTGAAGGCCGAGGTGGACAAGTCGACCCAGGTGGACATCGACAAGATGCTGAGCGTGTGTGCGGCCCACCTCGTTCCCCCGCTGTCCCCCCAGTACAAGTGACGGGACCGCCGCTGCCTGGCTGGCTCAGGCCCGGGCCCCCTGCTGCCCAAGAGGCCCGGGGAGGGGGCACTTCACTGGTACTTTTGGCCAGAAGGGCCTCCTTTCTGTACCTAAATACCCCTCTGCCCCCTTCTCGGCTTGGCGGCGTTACTGGGTGAATGCTTTCTGAAGCTTCCGGGCAACAAACACTTGTAGCAATTTTTGGCCTGCCCGTGTTTATTGCCTGTGGGATGCGCTTCCCTGAGGAGAACCAGGGGAAGTGGGAGCTGCCTAAATACTACATCTTTCCCCCTTGGACTCATCTTAGAAAGAAAATTGAAGTTCAAGAATAAAAAGTTGTTTAAGTTTCTTTCTGTGCAGCCACCATTGGATTTGATTGTGATAGTTCACATTTCTGTTGCTCTTTAGGGGTTACAAAGCAAGCCAACTTTACGCTAATGTTAAACCTAAGGTAAGGAGGACCTGATTTAAATCCAGTTTTGCCTGAGCCCAAGCTGAGCTTCTTGTATAGGAGGAATGTTTATTTTGGACTGGAAAATCTGGGTTTGAATTTAGCCTCATATTAGTGAGACCCTGAAGGAGTCACTTAATCGTGGCTTGGTTTTCATACCTGTCAAAAGGAGATTAAAAAATAGTCCATGCTTTGAGATCAAATGAGAAGGTGGTTTGTAAACCTTAAAGTGCTTTATCAATATAAACTATTATTATTGTTACTGTTCTGCCACACTGCTCTTGCTCTTTGGGGATTAGGCCAGTCAGTTTTAGCAAGCTGCTTGTGTTTCTAAGAACCCTTTCTACTAAGTGATGGTTCTTCCTCTCCTCCGCTCCCATCCCTAATGTATCCTCAGGATGAATCAGTTTGGATTTTCCAGGGAGAAATTAGTCCTAAAAGTTAGTCTGAGCAATATTCTTTTGAGGGGTTCAGCCCTGTGCTTTAGTCATGGAGGACTCCTAATATGGAAACTTCCACTCTTGGTAGAGATTGGATACTTATTTATAATTGAAAAGTGTTGGAGAATTGCCTGGGGAACTGGCAAGTTAATTAATACCTTGCACATGATCACAAATCTAGTTTAGTCAGAGTTGGGTCATGAACCAAGGCTGGTCTTCCATCCACTATATCAGAACAATATAATTGTGCTAATTGGGATTCTCTTGTACCTTCATCAAACCCAGGAGGAAGGAAAGCACTGAACTTGGAATCTGATCGTTGGACTTTTCAAATTGAATAGAATTTGATAACTAGAAGGCCACCTTGCTGACCCATAAAGGAATGGTGTACCCTACAATAAAGTTATAGCCTTTGCCTGAAAACCTCCAAGAAGAAGGGTCCTCTCTTTCCCTAGACAACCCAAATCACTTCTTTTGACAGCTCCCACTGGTAGGAAATGCTGTTTTGTTTTTCTGGTCTGGCCTAAATCAATCCCAAATTTCTCAACTGATCAATGGCCAAATAGCCTTTTTGCAACTTCCATCTGTTGTATTGTTCTACTTCTGCTTTCTGGAACCAGATGGAACAAGCCTGATTCCTCTTCTTCAGATATCTGAAGACAGCTGCCATATCTTCCCTGAGCCTTCCATTCTCAAGGCTAAACACACTCAATTCTTTCAGTTGATTCTCTTAAGACATGGACATCAACAGCTTGCTTTCCTTTCTCTGGAAACCATCCAACTCATCAGTGCCTTTGTAAACCGCTGTTTTGTAAACCGGCCAGAACTGCACATAATTCCAAATAACCAGCCCCACTTAGACTTGAGAAGTTGATTTTTCTTTTTTTTTTGGCACCTTTAAGATTTTCATTTTTTCCTAATGAATTTTATCTTAATAGATTTGATGAAATGTTCTGGCCTAGCAAGAACTTTTTAGATCCTGATACAGTTTTCCAGTACATTTGTGACCCCTCCCAACTTGCTATCACCTGAAAATGTTATACGTGTAGGCCTTTATCCATTCAGAAATGCTGACCTACCAGGAGTAAGGACATGTTCCTTTGATATTCCTGCTATACTGACAATGGATCAATAACTGTTCTTTGAATCTAGCTGATTTTGAATTTTATTATCTGTCTCTCCAGGTCACCAGATCTAGGGTCAAATCTTAGCTCCCCAATTTACCAGTTATGGAAATGTGAGCAAATTGCCTCACATTTCTGGTCCTTAAACAGTCAGTTGTTAAACATCACATATCTACTCTGTGACAGGACAATATTCTTGACAAGAAAATCCTAAATTGGGTCACAAAGAATCAGGACTGAAAAGATGGAACAACAACAAATGTGCTAGGCCCCATACTAAGTGGTGGAAGTATAAAGAAAAGAGAGAAACAGTCCTGGTCCTTAAGGAGCTTACGGGATAATGGAGACAATTGTAACCAATTATGCCCAAACAAGCTATATACAGGCTAAATTGGAAATAATTGACAGGAAAGCCATTAATATTGAGGGAAATTGGAAAAGGCTTCCAGGAGAAGGTGGGATTCTAGCTGGGACCTGAAGAAAGCCAGGAAAGCCAGGAGGCAGAAACTAAGAGGGAGAGCATTCCCAGCAGGAAGACAGCCAGTAAAAATGTCATCGGGAGATGAAGAGTCTTATGCAAAGAATAACGAGGAACCCAGTGTCATCAGGGTATGTGAAGAGTTGTAAGGAGTGAAAAGACTGGAAAGATGACGGGGGAGGGTATGGAGAGCTCCGAGTGCCAGAGGATTTTATATTGAGTCTTGGACATGATAGAAAACTACTAAAGTTCATTCAGTAGGGGAGGGAAACAGACCTGTGCTTTAGGAAGCTCATTGGGATAGCTGAGTGGAAGCTGAATTGTAGTGGAAAGAGATTTAAGGCAACAGACCCAGCATCAGGCTATTGTAATAGTCCAGGTGAGGGCCTGTACTAGGGTAAATACAATGACGTTAGAGAGAAAAAAGTACATGAGAGACAGCTGGCAAGTAAAATCGACAGGTCTTGGCAACATATGGAATATGGAGGTGGTATCCTCCACAGTAAGAGATTCTGGAAGGAGTGAAGGTTTCCAGTCTGGGAGGAAGAAAGAAAGAAGGATCCTGATGATGCTTACTAGCAATCTGGTAGTGTCTTGGATATAGACTGAGCGAATCTGAAAGGAAGAGAAGTTACTGAGAGAAGCAGAGGGGAGAGCCTGGAAGTGGCAGTGGGGAGTCGGGAGGATTCCAACTTCTCCACCCCCACAAGTGATGGGCTGGTGCTAGAGAGGAATGAGCCCAAGTACAATCAGTGCTGGCAAGGTGGCCGGTGAGATTAGCCTCTGTCAGGAGGGAGGCAGGTATCCGTGGAGACCAGACGATGAAATAGGATGGAAGGAAAAGATGTGAGATGAAAGCAAGTTTGTTACCTGTTGGGGAGGATGGGTTCAAGAGAGCACCATAGAAAAATAGGTAGCTTTTGAGATTGACATTGGAAGGCAGATTAGAAGAAATAGAAATGAGATTGAGCAGTAGAGATGGGCTGGGGGAAGGGCATTTTATGATGAGGGGCGCAGGATCATGGGGGGATGGAGACGGTATGACCAAATGGGAATTTTTTAATAACTACTGAATCAGTTCAGGTAGGTTATAAAGATCCCTAAGATATGGCCTTGGGGTAGGATCCTCTCTTGGTCTTAGTTTGTTCAGTTTGATCCCAAAAGACACAACTAGAGAAAAAGAACCAGTACAAGTTGCAAAGAGGCCACTTACATCATTTGGTCACTATCTGTTGGGAAGTTTGTGATCAATTAAGCTAAATCAGGAAAAAAAAAAGTTCTTCCTACTAATAAGAGCTATCCAGAAGTGAAATGGGCTACCTGGAGAAGTAGATTTCCCTTTCTTTGAGAGGAGGGTAGATGGCCATTTGTTAGGGGATTTCTTTCTCATCTGGCTTAGTCAGAGAATCAAAATAAGAAAAAATACCCTTCTTATAATGAGGAATTTAGTGTTCAGTCATTTTCCAATGGTGTCTAATATTTGATCTCATTGTGATCCCATAGGGATTTTCTTGGTAAAGGTACGACAAAGTGGTTTGCCATTTCCTTCTCCAGATCATTTTACAGATGACAAAACTGAAGCAAACAGGGTAAAGTGACTTGCCCAGGGTCACACAACTACTGTCTGAGGCGAGATTTGAACTCAGGGAAGAGCAGTCTTCCTATCCACTTGGACACCTAATTGCCCTTACCTCATCTGTTAAACAGACCACATAATGGTAGTACCTAAGCTGTGAGAATCACATGGTAAAAGTACCATTTGCTGTCTCCAAGAGACTCAAAATTCCACTCCAGAGAATTAAAAAAAAAAAAAAAAAAAAAAACAAACTCAAGAAGGGATCTTACACATTATCTGTTATTTACTAACAGATTATAAAGGAAGAAACAGAAGTACAGAGAGGACCAGTACTTGGGTTTCCTGACACTCAGATCAGTATTCTTTATCCTATGGTCTTCCATCTTTATGGTCTTCTGGAATAAACTCCAGCTGGGGAGGAAAAGTTGCAGTGAGATGTAATGGAGAGAACACTCAAGTTGCAGCAAGAAGCTCTGTAGTCAAATGTTGATGAGCTCTGCTGCTCGTTTTCTCAGGGAGAAAAGGTGTTCAATCAGATTTTCTGCAAGATCTTTTCTTTTAGGTCTGTCTTTTTACCCAAGCACATTTATGTTACTGTCTGTCTTCAAAGAAATAAATTAATTCTAATTCCTGACACTGGGGTTATTATAGTAAAAAAAAAAAATTCTCTTTTTGGAACAATTTCAGAGGGGGCGAATGCCATTTGTTCTCAACTAATCTTTATTTGAGTGACATGAAAAGTTTTGCCCTTTAAAAAATCAATTCCCTACAAGATAAATGGCTAAGTAATATAGTTTTTAAAGATATTGTAAAGTAAAAATGTGTTCAAAATTACTAGTAATAAGATAATTGCATATCAAAACAACTCTGAGGTTTTACTTCACACCATCCAAATGGATAAAGAAAAATGGTAGAATGGATAAAAATGAAAAGGGCTATGGGAAGATGAGATATGATGATACACCATCAGAGATGTGAAATGATTTGACTATTCTGGATTTCGACTATCTCTGAATTATGCAGGAAAAGTGGTCAAGCTGCCTACGCCTTCCAACCTAGCAATCCCAAGATTGGGCCTAAATTCCAAGGAAATTCAAGGCAGAAACAAAAGTACAATATATGCCAAAATATTCATAGCAGCTCTCTTTGTAAAAGCAAAGAATTGGAAATAAAGTGGGCACCCATTATTTGGATGATGAAGAAAAAAGTTATGAGTGTGATGGATTATTATTGTGCAGAAAGAAGTGACAAATATGGCCTCATGTTTGAAAAAAAACTATAAACTGATGCAATAAGCCAAACTAACAGAATAATATAAAAATCACTAAAAGGAATCAAATGAGAAATGAAAAAATGAATATTTCAGAGAAGAGATTTTAAACAGAAATGTAAAAGACTGAAACGTGCTTCCTTTCTCACCACAGAGATGTGGGGGATCATTAGGACAGAATATTACATATATCACCACCAAGGTTTTATGTTTTTGTTTGTTTTAAAGGAAGGTTCACTGAAGAAGCTTGAAAACAGATCTCGTAATGCACAGCAACGATGTAATTGCACCTTTCTCCAGTAGGCGTCACTCTGTGACAAGGTCCAAGCCCACAGCAGCTAATCTGTAATCTGTAATCTCTTTGTGTCTGGAGAGCAAATGCTCTACTGTATCTCTCATGTTTTGGCTAAATTAGGTTCTTTTTCCAAGAACTAAAGGTTGAAGGCAAAAGGCAGAATCAATTTACTTCCTCTATTTCACTCAGAAGTATTAAAGACCCTTTCCCCAACGGCAGATAGATGCAGCTGCTGCCATTTGATGCAAAGTGCTCTGGATTTGGAGACAGCTTCCTTCCTTCCTGACTACCTAAAAGCTCTTTAGCAAATGGACTTCTTTTCTGTGAGCTTAACTCTCTGACTCTAGTTTTCTCTTATTTTGTAAAATAAAAGGTTCTCAGGGCCTTGGGATTTAAAGGTCAAAGGGATGGAACCCAGAGATAATTGAGTCGACTACCTTCTACTGGGTAGAAATAGATAATCTGGATATTGTAGACAAAAGATGGATCTGGAATAAAATGTTCCTGTTCATTTCAGGGTTGAAAGTAAAAAACACAGATTAGGTAGAAAGGCAGAAAGGAGATTCAATATATTTTCAGATGTTGAATCAGGGCTTAAAGTAATGTGGCAGTGTGAAGTGTTGGAATTAGAAGTAGAGGGTTTGAGTTGGAATCCCAGCTCTGCTACTCGCTGGTTGTATGACTCTGGTAAAGTTGCCCTAGCTTGACTCAGTTTCTTTATCTGTAAAATAAATTTTGATCCAGATGATCTCTAAGTTAGCTCTCACCTCTGGGGCGACATTCGGTACTGCACAAATCAACAGACGGCTTCATACTCTGGAAAGGATGGTCTCTCAGCTTGAAGAAAGGAATTTGTTTTTTCTCTCTCCTACCACCCTTCTTCTCACATGGCAATTTCATCACCTCCCATGAGTTTAATGATCATCTCTGCAAGATCTCAGTTCCATATATCCAGTCTTAACCTCTCCCAACTGCTCATGCCGTATTCCCTAATATGGAGGGATCTTCAAACTCTGTGCTAGACCCCCTTTTCTTCCCTCTCTATACTGTTTCACTTGGTGAAATCATCAGCTCCCATAGTTTCAATGATGACTTCAATGGTGGATGATTTTCAAATCTATTAGTTCAGTCTCAATCCTTCTTCTGCCTTCCAGTCTCATACCTCCAATTGCCTTTTAGATATCTACAACTGGATGTCCTGAAGATAGTTTAAATTCAATTAAGTCTAAAATTGAGCTCATTATCTTTCCTTCAAAGTCCTTTCTTAATAACTTTCCTATTCCTGTGGAGGATACCACTAGCCTCTCAGATCCCCAGGCTTGAGACCTGGGTGTCTTCTCAACTCCTCACGATCTCATGCTTCACATCTAATCAATGGTCAAGTCTTTTTTGTTCCACTTTTGAAAACTCCCTTTGGTATAACCCCTCTCCTCTGACCACCAAGGGTGGGGCCCCATCACCTCAATCTGGACTACTTCTATAGCTTTCTGATTACTTTTCTTGTCTCCTTTCTCCTCTCTCCAGTCTATTCTTCATTCAGCTGTGAAACTCTTCTTCCTAAACTATGGATCATGTTTGATAAACTCCAGCAGTTCTTTACTCCAGGATCAAATACAAAATGCTCTGTTTGACTTTCAAAGCCCTTCAAACCTTGATTCCCAGTCCTATCAGTTTCCAGTCTTATGTCCTATCCCTTCTCTACATATTCTTTGATCCAGTGACACTGCCGTCCCTTCTACTGCTCGTACATGACATCCATCTCCACTATCCAAGTATTTTCAGTGGCTGTCTCCCCTGCCTGAAACACTCTCCACCGTCTCTTCCTCCTGGGCTCCCTGGCTTCCTTCAGGTCTTGACTAATGATATCCTACTTTCTGCAGGGAACCCTTCCCAGTCTCCTTAATTTAGTGCCTTCCTTTTGAGACTACCCCCAATTTGCCCTGTATATATCTTGTTTCTACCTAATTATTATTTCTCCCATTAGACAGTGAACTTCTGGAAAGGAGGGATTGTTAGCTTTTTTATTTTCTTTGTACCCCCCAGAACTTGGCTGACTGCTTGGCTGTGATAGGTAGGCACTTAATAAATGCTAGTTGATTATTTGTATTTTCAAAACTTAAGACCACGCCTAATATATTGTAAGCACACAATAATGCTTGCTAACTAACTGGTTGACTCCTACATTTATTCAACCTTTCAGGGAAACAATTCAATGTCCAGAGGCCGGAATAGAATACTCAGCTCAGCCAATAAACATTAAGCACTTACCATATGCCAGGCACTACAATACCGACAGATATATAGAAAGATCAAAGAGCATCTGCTCCCAAGCAGCTCGGACCAGCTATGCTGTTCTCCTAATGTGGTGAGCCCATAGTACAACACATAGTACTTCAGTCAAGGTTCCCAAGACTGGAAAAGTCAAATCCTACAGAATGACAGTGGATTCTATCCTTAACATGGATAAATCAGTAAGATAAGGCTTGGACCAAATGTTCATGCCCCCATAATCTAAGCAGTTACCAATTCTCATCTCTGTATTTTCTGCATTTTTCCCTTTTCTTCATCCACATCTCTTCCTCCCTTTTCCCCTCTCTGCCTCCTTTCTTTCTGGAGGCAATCAGGGTGTTACATGGCTGCCCAGGGTCACACAGCTAGAAAGTGGATTTGCACTCAACTGCCTGACTCTGGGGCTGGGTTCTATCCACTTCTACCTAGCTACCCTCCCCTCTTTCTAACACAATACAAACCAGTCTCCCTGCCACCGATCTATTTTCTCCATAGCTGCCAAAATAACCTCCTTTAAGGCTCAGGTCTGCTCATGTCAGGCATTCCTCTGTTGAAAAACTTTGAGTAGCTCTGTTACCTTTGGGACTGGGAGAGATGCAAGGGGAGGGCAACTTCCTGGGAGAGTTTACAAGCAAGAGAGGAGTTGGCCAGGGAAAGATTCTCTCTCTCTGGAGGATGTACTACACCTTTTCCCATTCATGGTACCCCCAGTGTGGGAGGAAAGGGAATTTCTCTTTCTCTACTGTGATATGTTGTTGAAGTATAGGATGAAAAGAGACATGGTTGTTGAGCAGAGGGGCTTGATGGTGCTTGAGGCTGGCTGGCTCGAGTCCGGTTTGCAGCTGAACTTAGATGGATTCTGGTCCTTTCCCCAAATGCACAGCAGTAACCAAGGCTTGGATGTTTTCTGAACCTAAAGCTGGAGCTGTGTGTCTGCCCAGGAGCAGGTCCGGAGCTCCCCAGAGCCCTCTCAAGAACTTCCCCACAAAGACATTGCAAGAATATCATCAGGAACACTTGTGGTACCAGCGAGAACACTGGCTTGGGCACGGTATGTCCTACATGTGTGCCTTCTACATGAGACATCCCAAGGGCCCACTCCTCCTACTGACACTATTTGTGGGAGTTCACACCCTAGGTATATGAGTAGGTAGAGATCTTTTATTGCTGCTGTTCTTCCACGCCATTTCTGTAAATTACTTAACTTTGAATTATGTTCTCTGGGTCAGTGATTTTAGGAAGGAGAATCCACCGAGTACCTGGAATCTGGCTTCCCTTGTGGGAATCAGAGAAAGTGCTCCTCCTAGTTGTCTAGTTATAATTTATAAGTGTGTATGTGTTTATGTGTGTGTGTGTGTGTGTATAAAAATTTGTGTATTTTTATACACACACATCCACATAGAGACAGAGATCCTTTCACTACTCTGCCTCAAGACCAATTAGAGTGGGAACTGTATCAATTTGATAATATACCTCTTGCCTTTGCAATGGGTTGGGCCACTGTCCACTGCTTGTGGGTAACCTTCTTTTGGCTCTCAGGCCCAGGTCAGGTGCAAGTATTGGGAATATTTTCTCCCCAATATTATGCCCTCCCAGTAGAGCAGAAACTCTTCTGTTTCTCTGTGTCCCTAAACTTTAGAAATTATCTCCTAAGGCCAAGGAAAGTCCTTTTCTTTCCCAAGATTTCACAGTTAAGTAGCAGACCTACTCTTTCCACTATACCACACTGACCCCTCTCATGTCTGAGCGTGTCAAAACACGTTCTCAAACCACAAATATCTTTTAGGGATCTGTCATTGTCCCTATTTATGCTTCTTTTCCTGCTCCATCACTGGGATGATCCTTATAATTCCAAGAGAACAGAAAGTCTTTGAAGGCAGGGATTGTCATTTTGTAGCTGTATTGCTAGCACTGAGGACAATGCCTTGCACGACTGAACTGATTTGACTGAAAAGGAAAGGCTATGTGCTAGGGTCTCTTTCATCCTGCAAGAGTCGTGTTTTGTGTTTTGAGATGGCTGGCCCCCAGCTTAAGACAGACCCACAAAAGCCCAGGGCACATCAGTTGGCTCAAAGAAAAGTCAAGGAGAGGAGGAATATAAGTGATAGAAATGAAGGTTTCACTCTTCATGATGTGAGTCTAACATCACCTTTGCTGAGAAAGGTTCTCCATAAGCCCCACCAGGCTCACTGCCCCTGAAGGCATCTCCTTTCACACAGGCCAGATGGACTACTGTGGACTTATAAGTGCAATTACACTACAAGTTCTATGAAGGGAGCATTGTATCTCCAACTGTGCCTAGCATAGTGCTCAGCACACCACAGGATCTTAATAATGCTATTGAATAAAAGAACAAACAAAGGAAGGAAGGAAGGAAGGGCTAGTTGATAATAGTGAACTGTAAGCGCTGCTGTATCTCTAGAGTCTAACAAATATAACAAAACTTTCACCAAATCTTCATTTCCATTTGGGCTTAAGGGGGAAAAGAGAGAGCTCCTGAATGGAAAGTGATTCGAGGCTCGAGTTTTATCCTCTTTGGACAGATAGCTTTTCTGGAAAGCTGAACTGAGGATAAGTGAGATCACAAGAATCAAGGCCGCCTAATTTTAAAGCTAGAAGGGACCTGAGGTGTCAGGGCCAGGGGCCCCTTGGCTAAAAAAAAAAAAAAAAAAAAAAAAAAAAAAAAAAAATACAAAAAATTCCAGACAAATAAGTAGAATGATGCCTTTTGTTTTTCTCAAAGTCAGGCTGAAATGGATGCTTTATGTGAATGTGATCAAGGGCTGGAAAGAACACATACTAAAGCATCCTCACATACACAAAACACATTTAATGGGAGCGTAGCTACTTCCTGTGCATTGGTCCCTATCATGCATTTCCACTCAAACATGCCCCGACAGGTGGGAGTGTGGGGTTCCAGGAGGCCAGCCCAGCCTCAGCTGCACACGTATTTCTGTCCAGTCACCACTTTTCCTTTGCCTCTGGAGAAGCCCTCATCTCCTGGTCTTCCTGAAAGGACACAGGACCTCAGGAAGCTGTCCACACCCCTTCTGTTTTGTTTTTCCCTGAGAGAGAAGCCAGCCCTTCAGGGAACATCCAAGATGGGACCCATAGTGGGGAAGGTTGGCGAGAGGTCAGGATGAAAGCTAGAGGGTCAGATGCAGGGAGAGGGACCGACACAGTTTCTCCAAAAAGATTAGTTTCTCCAAAAATCTATTCGCCCTATGCCTGTTTCATGGGAATCGCTGAGGACTAATCAACACAGAGCCCATAAGGTAACAAAAACTTCAGTCTCTTTAAACAAGTCTTTTAAATGTCCACAAAACTTTTTTCCCTCTCCCACCCCACAAACAAATTCAGAGTATCAGATCTTCTGATTAATTTATTTTAGATTTTTTTTTTCAGGTGCTTTAATCCTTTCTTCTCTTTGTTATCACAGCTGATATACTCACCAAACTTTTGTTCTAAAGTTTAGTCCCCATTAAGGAGTTCTTAACAACAGGGATTTTCCCCTTCTCTTCCAGGATTTAGACTCTGGGTAGTATGTGGGAAGGTGATCCCATATTCCCTATCTTATCTTCCAGTTAGAGCCCATAAATCAACAGAGAAGAGAGTCCTTTCTCCACATCCTGCCCCTCTGTAAACAAAGTAAGGGAAGTCAGAAAGGAGGGGTCAGGGGTGAGCCTTGAGGTTCTGATGGAAGTACCCTTGCCCAGTAAGGTAATGGGGAATGGAACCTTGCCATCAGTTCTATACTGATCTGAAAGCCTAGAGTGATTTCCCTGGAGGCTGAGGCCATGGGGCTGGCTGCTCAGTGTGGGCTTTTCTATCCTATTAAAAGGTGTCACTTTTTCTGACCCTGGACATGGGATGACAGCTCTGTCCTTTTCTGGAAGTGCAAAGAGAAATTCAACTTTTCTTAACAATCCGATCCAACAGCAATGGGAACCCTAAACCTCCTGAGGAGAAACCACTCTGTCTTTTCCTTGGTCACCTCAGGTTTCTACCTAGACATATGATATCCTGACATTAAATACAAACCCATGTGTCTTCCCTAAAGAAGGTTAGAGCCCAGGACATCCCCTACCCCATGCCGCCACCTAAGTGGGCAGCAGCCAGCTCAGACGTTATTTCTTTGCAGTGCCTCACAAAGGTTCTGATTGGCATCTGGCTCCTCAGTCATGACTTCCACCGTCTCCCACTCCCCAGACCTGCTGGACTTCTTTATGGCATCCACCACACTCTGCATGTAAAGCCCATCCTCAAAGGAGGCTGCCATGGAGACTGGCTTAAAATCCCAGGTGCGATGGTCATCTTGTTCCTGAAATGACTGGCGCAAAGCCTGCACCATGTACACCATGCCTTTCAGGTACAACAAGGGAATGTCTTTAAACCCCTTTTCTAGAAGCCCTGCATTGATTGTCAAAGAATCCATCAGCAGCTGCTCCTCCTGAAGAGCGGTGCTCTTCTGTCCATAGAGGTCGGATCCTCGGGCTATGAGGCGCCCAGCAGACCCCACAATCATGACTTCGTGCACGAAGGAACCCGGCATGTTGAAGTTGAGAGTCACTGTGCTACAAACACCCCCATTCATGAGCATCTGGAAAAAGCAGAAGTCATCGCTGGTGACATGCCGGATGCCGCTGATCTCGGCATTCTGTTTCACAAATGTCTTCAGAAAACCGTGCACCTTCTCAGCCTTCCTCCCAGTCAGATGGGTGAGGAGGTCCACGATATAGGTGCCCATGGTGTGCAGACCACCGCCCCCCATGTGCTCATCACAGATCCAGTTGTACTTGTGGCTGAGGAGGCTGCCCCAGTACACGCGCACATCACAGATCAGCACGTTGCCGATATAATGCTCTTCGATCAGCTGCTTCATCCGGATGAAGGCCGGCAGGAATCGAAGGACGTTTCCCACCAGGCTCATGAGCCTGGGGTAGTAGCGAGCGGCCGTCACCATCTTGAAGGCATCCACGGAGGTGGCGGCTTTTTCACAGATCACATTCTTTCCAATACCTGAGGGCAAGAAAGAACAGAAAAAAGATAATTTGGGAACTGCTGGGAAAACAGTTCTGATTTCCTAGATGAGACACAATGGTTCTGAGCCTTCCCACCTTATTTTGAAGCTGCTCATTCACAGTTACAAATCTGCACGACAGAGGGGCACAGCCTGGGCAGCCTCTGATCAGCACAGTGAGTGGCTCAGTCTGGGGCAATAGAACTTCCCCAGCAGGACTGTGCTTCCCTGGGCAGAGACACTTCTGGTCCCTGCAAATCCATTCACTGCTCAACTGCTAAAACCCACAGCCCCAGGGCGGGATTTGACTTGGGGTAGTGAAACTCTCACTGCTCAGCCTCTAGCCCCAGGGCAGTCATTATCTCACACAGCAGGGGTTCTTTGCAGGGTACTTTCCCAGCTCTGCCCTGCAGGCCTGAGTTACTTCCTGGTGGGAAACTCTTTCCCAGAGCACTCCAGTACCTGGCTGCTTTTTGCAGCCGGCAAGCAGGACAGCTACCCGTCCATACACCTCTCACTGCTCTGCAGAGGAAGCTGGTAACCTCCTGGCCCTGAGGGCAGACCCTACAGGCTTTAACAAAATGAGCAAAAAAATCAAAAGGACAATTGATAGTTTCTTTTCAGAAAGAGAGCAGCTTTTCAACCCTGAAGAGACTAATAGCAGACAGTCTCCAGACAATTGTTGGTCCCCAATACAAAAGGCTCTCCTAGAAGAGACTATTAAAAACCTTAAAAGAGAACTAGAAGAAAAATGGGGAAAGGAAAGAGAAGTTATGCAAGAGAGTACAGAAAAGACATATAACTCACTAAAAGAAAAATTTGATAAAATGGAAAAAGAAAACAATTTCCTGAAATGTGAATTGGAAAAGGTAAAAAACTCCCAAGAAGTGCAGGGAAACAGAATTTGTGAATTGGAAAAAGAAAATAACTCACTAAAAAAAAAAAAAAAAAAAAATAGTGAAATGAAGCTGCCCATTCATTTCTTATGGCACCCTCAACACAATCATATACTACAACTTATTCAGCTGTCCCCCAACTGAACAGCATCCCCTCAATTTCAAATTCTTTGCCACACAAAGAGTTGCTGTAAATATTTTTGTGCATTCGGGTCCTTTCTCCTTTTCTTTAATCTCTTTGAGATATAGTTCTAGTAGTGGTAATGTTGGGTCAAAAGGCATATGCACAGTTCTACAGCTCTTTAGGAAGAGTTACAAATCGTTCTTGAGAATTCCATCAACAATGATCAAGTGTCCCTAATTTTTTCACATCTTCTTCAGCACTGATTATTTTCCTTTTCTGTCATGTTAGCTAATCTGATGTGTTTTTGAGAAATGAATTTTGAATCTGAAAAGTGCTTCTGAGATGGTATCTGAGTTGTTTTAATGTGGATATCTCTAATTAATAGTGTGATTATTGAGGGCTACTAGGTGGTGCAATGGATAGAGTGCTAAGTCTGGGATCAGGACAACTCATCTTTCTGAGTTTAAATCTGGCCTGACACTTACTGACTGTGTGACCTGTGTGGCAAGTCATTTAACCCCTTTTGCCTCAGTTTCCTCATCTGTAAAATGAGCTAGAAAGGAAATAACAAAACACTCAAATATCTTTGCCAAGAAAACTCCAAACAAGGTCACAAAGAGTTGTACAGGACTGAACAGAAACAACGACAATCAATTGTGATTTAGAGTCTTTATTCTAAAAACTGCCTGTTCACATCCTTTAACCATTTATCAACTGGAGAATGGAACTTATTTTTATAAAATGAAGCCTTTATCAGAGAAACTTATTGCAAACTTCATACACACACCTCGAGTTTCCTGCTTTCGTTTCAATTTTGGCTGCCTAAGTTTGTTTGTGTAAACACTTTAAAATTTTGTGTGATTAAAATTAGTCATTTTACTTCTTGTGATCCTCTCTAACTTGTTTAGTCATACACTCTTCCCTTATCCACAGATCTGACTTAGATCTAAAATTTTCCATGTTCCCTTAACTTGTTTGTAATATTGCTTTTTATGTCTAAATCATGTACCCATTTTTATCTTATCTTGATATAGCTAGTTTGGTCAGTGATACATTCTTATCCCCAAAGCCTGGATCTATTACCATGCACATTTACTATGGTATACTGCATACCTGATCTCTTCCATCATTCTCTTAGACAGTATCAAATAATTTGGAAGATTATCTCTTTGTAAAATAGTTTGAAATCTGGTTCTGTTAGACTGCCTTCCTTCAAAATCCCCCACTGATTCCTTTGATATTCTTGAATTTTTATTCTTCTAGATGAATTTTGCTATTATCTTTCCTGATGTCAAGTTGTTCAATTGTGACCATCGAGTCATTTCCTTTTCCAGTGGATTAAGGAAAACAGAAGTTAACTAACTTGCCCAGAGTCACAGAGCATCTGAGGCCAAATCTCAACTCAGGTCTTGCTTAAATCCAGGCCCAGTGATCTTACCACTGAACCATCTAGTGGACTCTATCATTTTTTCTAGTTCTATAAAATAATTCTTTGGTAGTTTAGTATGGTACTGGATAAGTAAATTAGTTTAGAAAGAATTATAATTTTTTTATTATATTGGCTCAGCCTACTCTTAAACAGTGACTATTTCTCCAGTTATTTAAATGTCATTATCTGTGTAAAAATTATTATAGTGTTCATATAGTCTCTGGGTTTGTCTTTTAAATGGAATTGTTCTATCTCCTGCTAGGTTCTGTTGTAATATACAGAAATGCTGGCAATTTAGGAGGGTTTTAATTTACATCTTGCAATTCTGCTAGAGTTGTTAGTTGTTTCAATTACTTTTTAAATTGATTCTTTGAGTTTCTATAAGTATGTATCATTTCAACTGTAAAAAGTGATAGGCTTGTTTCCTTACTGCCTATTTTTGTTTCTTCAATTTTTTTCTTCTCTTATTTCTATAGCTGACACGTCTAATATAATATTAAATAGTAGTGGTAAAAATGGACATCCTTACTTCACTCCTGATTTTATTGGAAAGTTTTCTAGCTTAGATCCATTATGATTAATACTTATTTTAAGAAAGGCTTTATTTATTTTGTACCTAATATATTCAGTAGGAATGGGTATTATAGTTTGTCAAAAGCTTTTTCTGCATTTGAAATAAGCATATGATTATTGTTGCTTTTGATCTTGATATGGTTAATTATGCTGATAGTTTTCCTAATATTAAATCAGCTCTGCATTCCTGGCACAAATCCCACCCAGTCATAGTGTATTGATCTTTGTGATATGATGTTGTAATCTCCTTGCTAGTATTTATTTTTGATTAAGAAATTGGCCTCTACTTTTCTTTCTCTGTGCTCTCCCTGATTTAAGATCAAAACCATATTTGTGTTACAAAAGGAATTTGATAGGACTCCTTAATTACATATTTTTTTAATAGCTTATATAGTATTAGGATTAACTGTTCCATAAACGTTTTATGTAATTACTTGTAAATCCATTTGATCCTACGGATTTTTTCTTAGGGAATACATTTATGGCTTATTCAATTTTACCCCCATTATGATAAGGTTATTTAAGTATTTTATTTCCTCATGTTAATCTGGCATATTTTTGTAAATATTCATCCATTTCATTTAGATTGTCAGTTTTATTGACATATAATTTAACCAAATAACTCATAATAATTGCTTTAACTTCATCTTCAATAGTGGTATATTCACCCTTTTTATGTTTGATACTGATAAATTTGTTTTCTCCTTTTTAAAAAAAAATCAAATTAACCAATGATTTTTTATATACATATTCATAGGATGTTATGAACATGATACAGATTTGTTTACCAAATCCCCAAGATTAAAACAAGGAGAATGGGAATTTAAAACTCCATATTAAATAGTTATCATGTGTCAGGGGATCAATTATTTACTTTGGGGATTAAAAAAAAAAAAGGCAAAGAGTCCTGCTCTCAAACAGCTTACATTCCAATGAGGGAGACATGTTTATAAGCAGAGATATACAAGATATATACAGAGCATATGAATTTTTTCCAATATGCCATTACTACCCACTTCCTAAAACTCATTACAGAAAAAGTATTCCTTTACACAGTTAATAATAAACTTGTGAAGCAACATACTCTATTGGATATTACCACCTGCAAATAAAAATATGCCTAAAATTTTAATTTAGATCCATAATGGGCTCACTAAGAGGAACTATGATGTTAGTGCTTTGTCTTTAATTTTAAGATCATTATTACAGGGGAGGATGGTAAAAGAAAAAGAGCTAAACACAAACAAAAAGGCCTAAGCCTAAGCCCGCCTTCTGTCTATTTACTTCTGAGTATATTCTGGCCCCCACTTTTAAGTTATCAAAGCACAGTGCTGCTTTAACCCTAAAAACCCCACAACTTCCGTAGTTGTTCCTAGCTTGGTCACAGTTCCTTAAACTCCAGTTGAAAACTTACCAAGTGTTTTGAAATGTTCATAATCAGGTCTGTAAAAACAGGCTATTCTCCTTTCCATCTCATCTCCATTTAAAAAGCCTCCAAACAGAGTGAGCTTCTTGGCCTCCCTTTTATTATTCAGCAGATTCCCCCCTCCCCACCCCCATTTCAGAATTGAGCTTTCTCAACTCAGATCAATTAACAAATATTTATTAAAGATTCTATTCCCAGTGAATTTTCATTCTAATGGGGAAACAAGTAATTATAAAATATTTGCAACATAAATGTAAAGTTCATAAGATGGTCTGATAAACTATAACTCAATCTCTCAGAGTTGGAATGATAAAAGAAAAACCATCTAGTATAACTAGCACTCACACAACATACTTGATAAGGAGCCATTCAACTTTTGCCTAGTGGCCTTTAGTCTATTTGAAACAACCCATTTCAACTTTTGGAGAATAAATTTCCCCCAAACATCGAGTCTACAGTCTATCTCAATGAAACTTGCAGAAATTTCTCCTGCTTCTACATTTGGGGTTCAAGAAGGATAAATCTAATTCTTGAGCCACAGGACTGTCTTCAAATGCTTGAAACAAGTTAGGTCTGGTATTTCTCTTTTTTGGATTAACCTTCTCTGGTTCATTCAGCTATTTCTCATATGGGATGGTAGGTAGATCCTTCCCCCACCCTGCTGTCCAACTGTCGAGCCAATCTTCATTTAAATCAGTATTCCTCCTAAAATACAGAGTAGGGGATGGTCACACTATTGCCTCCTGATTCTTCTCTTAAAATAGCCTGAGATGGTATTAACTTTTTAAATTGCTATATCATCATGGCTGTAATAACGACATAGTAAATCACAGCTTGTAATATCATCTCCACTCTAGCACTTGGGTAGGACCCTTTTGGATGGGATTAGCAGCTTTCAGGAAAGGCAGACAGTAAAAAGAAGTGATTAGTGGAAAGTTACAGAGAAGTAGAGTTCAATTCCTCATTATAGGAAACCTTCCTTAGCCCTGTATAAAAATTAAATGGCCTTTCTTGGCAGGTGGTGAGTCTCCCATCACTGGAGATCTTCAGTAGATCTTGATATGGCTGCTTGTTAGGAGTGGTCTAATAGTGTGCTTCTGTTTAGGTACAAGTTGGACTGTCCTCCAAAGATCTTTTTTCAATTTAAGATTCTACAGACTGCTTTCAACATATGGACTTGCTATTTCTTGTAAAGTGAGTAAGGAAAATATTAAGGTGGTGAGGTAGAATGACATATTAATTTGACCTGGACTCAGGAAGACCCGAGTTCAAATGCTGTCTCAGAGGCTGCTTGAGGGAGGGTCTGGCCTATTCAGAGCTGAATCTGGTGATGAAAGTGGGTTAACTGAGCCGAATGATGCTTATAGATTTTGAAATGACTTTTTCAAGTAGGACATTATTTTTGAGACTTCCATCCTGGTTATGATTGTTATGGAGAGGGAAATGGTAGAACGGCAATTTCTAGTATATTATATTAATGGAGGCCAAAGGGAAAGCTTTCTAACTCTACATCTCAAAAGGGAATACAGTGTCCTAAAAGCTAACCTCCCAGATGAAGGTCAAGAAAGTTCTAAGTGGAAATGCTTCAGATCAAATTTGAAGATGAAGGTGTTAGTCAATAAGCATTTATTAAGCTCTTACTATTTATCAGGCACTGGAGGCACTATGCTTGGTAGGGAGGAATAGGTCCTGGTCCCACATGGGACTAAGAAACAATTCAGATCTCCACAGTAAGCAAGCTGTATTCAGGCTCAATCTTTTGGAGGAAAAGCCATCTTGGGCACCTACTGATTTCAAACCAAATAAAAAAGGAATGCTGTTAGTAAAGTTATAAAGAGGCACAACATAAAGGTCTTAACCAACTTATTCAGCTGTGTATAGCAGGCAGGAAGGCTAGAAATCCGCTAAAGGAAAGAGCTGTAACTGGCAGATGACAATTCCGACAAGAGAACAGTAACAGGAAAAAGTTTTCAAGATCCTGTCCTAAGAAAAAGTAGCCTCAAATGAATGACTGTTGTTGGGGTGAGTGGGTATGTGTTGGGCAGCTAGAGGGTAATAACTGGTGTTAATTAAATTTTATGTGGGAGGAATTCATTTTAGCTTTGAGATTTTCAGATTTGTGTGGAAGTAAAATTTTTCTTGAAATATTTTCCTGTTCTTTGTAGTTCTAAATTCTGGTGTGCTTTTTAAAAATTGTTTTTCTACTAGTGATTACTAATTTTTAACGAAATTCTGTTTTGGTGATTATCACTTTACATTATTAGCCCTTGAATCTTTTAACTGACCAAGACACCAACCTTGCTGATGGCATATGTAACATGCAACCAAGCTCTTCCTGTCACCTCTGCAGAGAAGGGAGATTTTAGCTCATTTTAACTGATCCTCCAACTCACTTTTGCAGAAAGGCTTTGCTCAATGTTACAAAGTGAATTGGCACTTGAGCAAAGTCCAGAACCCAGGTCTCAGAAGTCCTAGCCCAAAGCACTTTCCACTACACTATATACCATCCCCATAGACATCTGCAGAACACTGTCCAGTCTTGTAAGGAGTCCCCCCATTGGGAATATGACCCAAATTAGATGCTTCATTGTACTGGGCAGCTTTTTTTACTGTTCCTCCATCACGAGAACCACATATTTTGATTACTTCTTCCCACCCAGTCCAGCCCAAGCGGCAGAGAAACATTAGAACTCCATTCCAGGATCTGCTATTGGCATTGGTTCTGACCATATGGCAGGTTATTACTATACTTAGCACTGTAAAAAGGATATTCTTAACAGCAAAGAGCTAAAAATTCCTTTTAAAAGCCCTTCAAACTTTTGATCTTCTCCCTAAAGTTACATTAAAAAAAAAAAAGGAGCCCACAAACCACTGAAGCAGTCATGCAGAAGTGCCTTCTGAAGGGATCATTAAGTCCAAAAAAGACAATGGCTTTGGCAGAACTCCTTTTCTTGTCTTCATTAGATTGTGAAACACCAGAGAGAAGGGACTGAGTTTTTTGCCTTTCTTGAGATCTCCATCAGGTACAAAAAGCCCAGTGCCTCCAGACACTCTCTCCCCAAAAGGGAGGTACCTTAAAGATACCTCCCAGCTGGACATTCAGGATTCTGAATGCCTGGAGATTCCAACAATTAATAGCATTTTCACATGACATATGGTCTGGGTTCAAAGGGGCTGTGAAAAAGGAAGTCAACTGCTCTGCATTTGTTCTTTATGTAGAATGTTACTACGTTTTGAAGATCTCAGTCTTATTTTAGGGTTAGTGAAAAGAGACTTGTATGCTACAACAATAATTTGAAGTTGGCTACTGAAGACTAATAGCTGAGCAAGGAGATGAAAACAAGTCTCCAATGTATAAATCTGCTCTGTGAACATCCCTTACATAATTGCTAACCAATGCAGTGGGAATCCCTTCTTTTAGTTTCTGGGGCAGAAGACTCCCTTTAATACTGCTGCAAAGGAAGAGAAGGATGCCCTAAAAAGGGAAAAGGAATTTCTGCAGCAGCGAAGTCAGAGGACACGGGTAAAAGTCCAAGCTTTCCATGGCCTGGACAACTGCTTTACCTAGCTGGATTGGTATCCTCACTAGTAAAATAGAGGAGGTGCTGACTAGGTCTCAGTTTAAACTTCTGATTCTATTATTTCATCCTTATTTTCTTTGTTTTCAGTCTTTAATTTCTGCAAAAGCTATGATTCTTCCTGGAATAATTTTGTTTGTGAAAACCTGATAAATATTCTCTTCTTTGCAACTCCTTTCTTTTTAAACGGTCCTTTTATAAGAAAAGGGTGAATCTTTACACCCTCTTTATGATTGCTGCTGTCATTGCTTCCAGTCAAAAATTATTTTGTTTCTGCCCCCGTCTCTACTCATCTTTTCTGTCCCTCACCCCATCCTGCCTATCTGCCATTAGCTGGCATTCTTCTTCATCCCTTATTCTCTTTCACCTTTCAAAAGAGAGGTAGAGTTTACACAATTTCTTTCAGCCTCTGTGCCTGATATGTTTTAGGTTGAGTCAGATGGCAATTGCTAGTTTGCTTGGCAGTCTAAGATGTTTGGCATTCTTTATATTTCATCTCATGCAAATGGGTTTGTCAATATTTAGATTCCAAACCTGGAATATCAGGTTTAGTCTCCTCCTACTCAGTGGGCTGATTTTGATCATAAAAAGTCATCTTAATTCATAAAAAGAAAATAATTTGGAGAAGAAGCAACTGTTTTCTCCTGTTAGCAGAAGAGTTCAATTAAGAAGAGTTAGCAATTTTGAGCACAATATTTTAAAAATAAGATTTGGAAAATATAGTTCCTGAGATCACAGGAACATTTCACATTGTATATTCCTCGAAGGTAGGGTCCTTGGAGCTGGATGTAGATTTACCTTTGTTAATACTAGGCATGTGGCCTCATCACACAGGTCCCAGAGGAGTTGCTTCTTGCTACCCATCATTACTGCCAGACTTTTTCTTTGCATCCTTCAAGCAGTAAACTTTCCTCCTTTGAAGTTTACTCACTGGCAATTTCCCACCCAATTAAAATTTTGATAACTATGGTGGTTCTTCTCACTGAGTTCAGGACTTTTCTTGCTATGTCCCTCTCCTTTCCTTACATACAAGACTCTAATACCAGGGCAGATGTCCCCTCAATTTCTTTAAGCCTCACAACCGCTTTCACACCTATCTTTGCCACATATCACACACACCACCATTATTTACTAGTGTTCCGTCTCTCCAATCTGAAACTCTGGACATTGCTCATAACCTCCTATTACCCACCTCTCCCAAGGCTACATCTCTCCTACATCTGTTCTTTGCCCTTATGGAAACCTACAATCTTGGAATTGGGGTGAAAATGGAGACCTCCACTCCTCAATCAATACCTAGTTATTTCAATCCTAGGCTATCATCTGTTCTTGAATCCCTTGTCCAGTTTGTTCCTTTGCTGCTCCCTTCTTGCCAAATCTCAACCTTGGATCACTCCCTTCATCTGCTTCCTTCTCTCTTATTGTAGTTAAGTAGATCCATTACAGAATCATGTTATCCAACATCAACAGAGCCCTGATTGCAGCAATATGAAATATTTTTTAAAAAATCTTCCTGATTCCTCATATCACTTCTCACAGAAGTTATACTAAACTTTCTCTTTCTTCCTCCAGCCTCTCAAGCTATCCTTCATCATTCTCTATCAGCTGAGAGCTTCACCTCTTTATTGAAAAAAAAAAATCAAGGCTACTAGATGGAAGCTGTCTCTTCAACTTAAAATCCCTTAATCTCCCATTCTCTCCTCCTTTCTCCTAGTCTTTGCCAAAGAGTGGTCCCCTTGACAAAGAGGCTTGTCAAATCTGGGATGCTCTCTTTCCTCAAGTCTGCCTACTGCTTTCCTTGGCTTCCTTCAAGTTTCAACTAAAATCTCATCTTTAATATGAAGTCTTCTCTAGCCCCTCTTATTTAAGTCTTCTCTCTTATTTCCTATTTATCCTGTGTATAGCTTGCTATATACAATTTGTTTCCATGTTGTCTTCTCCCTTGAGTTGTGAGCTCCTTGAGTACAGGGTCTTGCTTTTTGCTTCTGTTTGCATCTGAATGCTTAGCACTGTGTCTAGCATATAGTAGATGCTAAATAAATATTTACTGAAGGAGATGGGAGTTTGATTAAACAGTACACTGTTGAAGATGGGGGAGTAATGTCCAATAAGCCTAGAAAGAGACATTATGTCTTAGATCAGGTTATTACGATCAGGAAATTAAAAGCAAAACAAAGAAGTTTAATTTTATCCTAAAGATAATCAGAAGTTACTGCATTTGGTTGAGTAGAGGAGTCACATAGTCATGTCCTCTTAAGGAAAATCACTTTGGCAACCACGTGATTGGTTGCCTGGAGGATGGAAGAATTGAGTCTGAGAAAAAAATGAGCTGTTGCAATGGGACGCCACAGATGCATGCAGATGTGGGAGATGTGAAAATAGACATAGTAAAACTTGACAACTGATTGGATATAGGAGGAGAGAACATGCATTTATGAAGTGCCAGTTGTGTACTAGGAGAAGTAAATGGCAAACTACTCCAGTATCTCTACCAAGAAAACACAATGGACAGTATTAAAAATGATTTTAAAAAAAGATTTAACACTGGAAGATGAGCCCCTCAAAGTCAGAAGGTATCCACTGTGCTACTGAGGAAGACAGAGGAGAATTATAAGTAGGCTCAGAAAGAATAGAAAGTTGGGCCAAAGCCAAAAGGAAGCTCAGCTGAGGATGTCTGCTGATAAAAGGAAAATGCAATGCTACAAAGCTCAATATTGAATAGGAATCTGGATTGTTAGATCACTGAACCAAGGTAAACTGGGTATGGTCAAACAGGATTTACAAAGATTAAACATTGACATCTTGGGTGTCAGTGAACTTAAATGAACAGGAATGAGTGAATTTAATTCAGATGATCATTACATATGAGGGCAAGAATTCCTTAGAAGAGATGGAATAAGTACTCAAAGTCACAAAAAGGAGAAAAGCAGTAGTGAGTTATAAGCTAAAAATGACAGAATGATATTTGTTTCAATCCAAAAAAACCCCACTTAACCGCACAGTAATACAAGTCTATGCTCCAACCATTGATGCTAAAAAGGTCATGGCTGATCAGTTCTATAAAGACCTACATCTTCTAGAAAAAAACACCAAAAAAAGTCACATTCATCACAGGGGATGGGAATACTAAAGTAGGAAATGAAAAGATAATTGGAAAAGGAGGTTAAGTATGGCTTTAGAGTGCCAAATGAAACAGGGCAGAGAGTATCAGAGTTTTGTCAAGATTAACTCAATAGTCAATTTTTCAACAAACCTACACATGACTACTTCACTTCAACATGACTACACATGGACATCACCAGATATTCAATGTAGAAATCAGATTGATTATATACTTTGCAGCCAAAGGTAGAAAGAAGTTTTATACAGTCAGATAAAACGAGACCTGGAACTATGGCTCCGATCATGAGCTTCATACTGCAAAATTAAGCGTTAAATTGAAGAAAATAGGGACAACCATCAGACTCTGTAAGTATGACCAAAATAATACTCCTTATGCAAATGAAGTGAAAGTGATGAGTAGATTTAAGGAATTAAATTTGGTAGCGTTTCCAAATAACTATTGAAAAAGGTTCATAATAGTGTATTGGAAGCAATTTTTTAAAAAGTGAGAAAGCAAAATGATTGCCTGATGAAGCTTTACAGATAGCTGAAGAAAAAAAGGGAAGGAATAAGGGAAAGATATATCCAAATGAGTGCAAAATTCCAAAAAATAGCAAGGAGCTATTATTGTTCAGTGAACAATGCAAAGAAATGGAAGAAAATAACAGAATAGAAAAGAGATCTCTTCAAGGAAATCAGAGATAACAAAGGAACGTTCCATGCAAAAATGGCAAGATAAAAGGCAAAAATGGTAGTAAACTAATAGAAATAGAAGATATTAAGAAGAGGTGGCAAGAATATACAGAAGAACTATAGAAGATCTTAACATTACCATAGTATTGTGGTTACTGATCTAGAACCATACATCCTAAAGAATGAAGTTCAGTAGGCCTTAGGAAGCATTACTAACAATAAGGCTAGTGGAAGTGACAAAATTCCAGCTGAGTTATTTAAAATCCTAAAAAAGTGTGGCTCAAGTATTAATAGCACTCAATAAGCCAATAAATTTGGAAAACTCAACAGTGACACCAGGATTGGAAAAAAAAAATTCAGTTTCCATGCCAATCTTATTTTTTCCCCCTGACTGCAGGGCTGGTGCTCTATTACACTCCAATCTTAAAGAAGGGTAATGCTAAAGAATGCTCAAATTCCCAAACAATTGCTCTTTTTTCACACACCAGTAATGTTATACTTCAGATTCCATAAACTAGGCTTCAACAATATGTGAACTGAGAATTACTAGAAATGCGGGCTGGTTTTCAAAGAGGCATAGGGGTTAAAGACTAAACTGCCAACATTTGTTGGATTATGGAGAAAGCCAGGGACTGCTAGAAAAACATGTATTTCTGCTTCATTGACTACACTTAAGCTTTTGACTGTGTGGATTACAACAAAATGTGGCAAGTCCTCAAGGAGATGGGAGTATCAAACCAACTTGTCCCCTGAGGAACCTGTATGCAGTTCAAGAAGCAACAGTTAGAACTGAACATGGAACAAGTGATTGGTTTAAGATTGGGAAAGAAATATGACAAAGATGTATATATCATCATCTTATTTATGTTAACTTAGATGTAGATAGAGTACATCATGAAAAATGCCAGGCTGGACAAATCAAAAGCTGGAATTCAGCTTGCTGGGAAAAATTTCAACAATCTTGGATTTGTAAAAAGTACCATTGTAATGGCAGAAAGTAAAGAAGAATTAAGAGGCCTTTTGATGAGAGTAAAAGAGAAGTGTGTAAAAGCTAGCTTGAAGCTTAAAAATCTAAGATCATTAAATGGTCAAAGCATATGAAGAGGCAATTTTCAGATGAAGAAATTAAAACCATTTCTAGTCATATGAAAACATGTTCTAAATCATTACTGATCAGAGAAATGCAAATTAAGACAACTCTGAGATACTACTACATATCTCTCAGATTGGCTAAAATGACAGGAAAAAAAAGACAATGATGAATGTCGAAGGGGATGTGGGAAAACTGGGACACTGATACATTGTTGGTGAAGCTATGAATTGATCCAATTGCTCTGGAGAGCAATTTGGAACTTCGTCCAAAGGGTTATCAGACTGTGCATACTGTTTGACCCAGCAGTGTTTCTACTGGGCTTGTATCCTAAAGAGATTATAAAGAAAGGAAAGGAACCCACACTGTGCAAAAATGTTTGTGGCAGCCCTTTTTTTAGAGGCAAGAAACTAATGAATGGATGTCCATCAATTGGAGAATGGCTGAATAAATTATGGTATAAGAATGTTATTGAATATTATTGTTCTATAAGAAACGATCAGCAGGATGATTCTAGAGAGGTCTGGAGAGACTTACGTGAACAAATGCTAAGTGAAATGAGCAGAACCAGGAGATACATCAACAGCAAGATTATATAACACTTCTGATGGAAGTGGCTCTTGTCAACAATGAGATGATTGATGCCAGTTCTAATGATCTTGTTCTGAAGAGAGCCATCTGCTCCCAGAGAGGCCAGTGGGGACTGTGTGTGGACCACACAATAATATTTTCATTCTTTCTGTTGTTGTTTGCCTGCATTTTGCTTTCTTTCTCACTTTTTTCTTCGTGGATCTGATTTTTCTTGTACAGCATGAAATTTGTGGAAATATATATGGAGGAACTGCACATGTTTAACTTAGATTGGATCACTTGCTGACTGGGGGAGGGAGGAAAGGGAGGGAAAATTAGAACACAGAGTTTTGTAGGGGTGAATGCCAAAAATTATTCATGTATATATTTTGAAAATAAAAAAGGTATAATTTTTTTTAAAAAGGAGAAAAAAAACAAAGATCATGGCAACTGGTCCTATCACTTCCTGGAAAAAAGAGGGAGAAGAAATGGAAACAGTGTCAGATTTTATATTCTTAGGCTCAAAGAGCATTGTAGATGCCTTTTGTAGCCACAAAATTAAAAGATACTTGCTCCTTAGAAGGAAAGTTATGGCCAATTTGTACAGCATTTACTAAAAAGCGGAAATATCACTTTTTTCTGACAAAGGTCTCTTAGAATTAAAACTATGGTTTTTCCAGTAGTAATGTCTGTCTATGAGAGCTGGATTATAAGGAAAGCTGAGTGCTGCAGAATCAATGCTTCCAAATTGTGGTTTTGGAGAAGATTTTTGAGTTCCTTGGACAGCAAGAAGATTGAATTAGTCAATATTTAAAGATATTCAGTCTATTTCACTGGAGGGACAAATATTGAAGTTGAAATACATTGGCCACATAATGAGAAGACAAAAGAACTCACTGGAAAAGAGTCTTATTTTGGGAAAGATTGAAAGCAAAAGAAGGGGAAGGAGGAGGATGACTCACATAGACTGTCAAGGAAGCAATGAGCACAACCTTGGGCAGATTTTGGGAAACAGTGGAACAAAGAAGAGTGTCATGGGTCACGGGGTCCCAAAGGATCAGACACAGCTAAACAAAAGAACAGTAATGTGCTCGGAACTGTGCTGACTTAAATAGTGAGCTCACTTAAATAGTGAGAAACTAAGAACAATGTCAAGATTACAAGCCCCAAACACCAGAATGATGGTGATTCCTTTGATAGAATTAGGAAAGTTCAGCAGCAGAGTTTGGGGGTTTAGGGGAGAAAATGATTTTCATTTTAGACATGTTGATTTTAAGATGTCATGAGGATATCCTCCTTAAAAACAAATTTTCTACTGGTAATTAATGTACCTGCCTATAGTCTAATTTCCTTTAGTTCCTGGGACTATAGGTCTCTGTTACTTCCTTCTTTGACTTCACATGACTTAACCCAAAAGTCTAGATTTATAAAGAAACTTTATCTTACAAAAGCCTAAAAATTCGGACTTTTTCTTTTCCTTAGTCCTAACACATTATTTCTGAGGTCAAATTATCTTAGGTTCTGGTGTATGTGAATCAGTTCTCTTTCTGCTGTTATCAGCCTAAGAAAAACAATGTTGCTACTTGCTGTTTCCCGTTAGAAGCTTAAAAATATTCTAGTGAATATGGAAACCTCATCTTTTAGTGGCTGATTTAAAAAGACTTTAGGGAAAGAATATACTGACCACCACGATGATTTGACAATCTACTAAAGCTCCCTCTTAAACAAAGCTGAAAAAATAAAAAACACCAGAGTGAATTTCATCTCTGAAAAGAGGAGGCATTTAGAGAACATGTATGAAAAGTTGCAGATTATAAAGGATCCTTCTTCATTCGTGAAATCACTTATTCATTTACTTAGTTTCATTTATTTAGGGCCTTGTAGGCCTCAAATTCTTTCCTTTACTGGTCAGCTGATATTCCTAACATGGCATGAAGAAAATTATATTCGATTTAGATATATATTTTATTTTATCGTTTAACTGCATTACTTACCATCTAGGGGAGGGTGTGGGGAGGACCAGGAAATTGGAACACAAGGTTTTGCAAGGGTCAATGTTGAAAAATTATCCTTGCATATGTTTTGAAAATAGAAAGTTTCAATAAAAAAATGCTTCATTACCTTAAAAAAAAGAAAAAGAAAAATGCTCCACAAGATGCTTAAACTGTCAGGGTTTAGAGATAAATTAGTAATTTATAAAGAAAAAGTATAAACCAAAAAGCAAAGGACTTTTTTTTTTTCTTACCAAGTACCCTGCTATAGTAAGGGGGGGAAATCACCTATATATAGGTCAATTAAATAAAAGGCAAGTTTTCCAGCTTTGATTTTTTAAAAAGAATTATGCAAAGAATACCCTTTGATCCAGCAATGGCTCTACTGAGTTTGTATCCAACAGAGATTATAAAAAAGGGAAAAGGACTCACATGTGCAAAAATGTTTGTAGCAGCCTTTTTTTGTAGTGGCAAGAAACTGGAAACTGAGTTGATATCCATCAGTTGGGGAATGGCTGAATAAGCTATGGCATATGAATGTTATGGAATATTACTGTTCTATAAGAAATGATCAACAGGATAATTTCAGAAAGGCCTGTAGAAACTTACATAAACTGATGCTATGTGAAGTGAGTAGAATCAATAGAACAAGAAGATTATGTGATGATCAACTGTGATGGACTTGGCTCTTTTCAACAATGAGGCAATTCAGGACAATTCCAATAGACTTGTGATGGAGAAAGCCATCTGCATCCAGAAAGGGGACTTATGGGGGTTGAATGTGGATCATAATCTAGTATTTTCACCTTTTGTTGTTGTTGTTTGCTTGCTTATTTTTTCTTTCTCATTTTTCCCCTTTTTGATCTGATTTTTTTTATGCAGTATGATAAATTTGGAAATATGTTTAAAATTACACGTTTAACCTATTTTGGATTACTTCTGTCTAGGGAAGGGAGAAGGAGAAAAATTTGGAACACAAGGTTTTGCAAGGGTGAATGTTGAAAACTATCTTTGCATGTATTTTGAGAAATAAAAGCTATTATAAAAAAAATTATGCCCAGAGCACATAAAATTTCACTCTACAAAAAGATAATGTAAACCTCAGGTTCAATATAGCCAATTAAAGAAAGAGTAAAAAACAGAAAAGATGGAGAAGTAAACAGAAAGTAAAAAATAGGCACAGAGACATAAGACATAATTTAAAAGCTGAAGCAACTGGGATAGATTATCAGAGAATAGTCACTATATCTTGGCCTCTCAAGTAATAATAGCCTCCACAGAACTCCAAAGAAACCTGCTGTTGTTTTGCAATATAGGCACAGATGGAAATTTTCATAGAATTTGATAGTATATTTTAGACTAAAAGGGTCCTTAGAACTGCTGAGAATCTCGCTCATTGGGGCAGTTAGTTAGTGTAGTGGATAGAGCAGCAACCCTGAAGTCAGAAGGACCTGAATTCAAATCTGGTCTCAGATACTTAACACGTCCTGGCTGTGTGACCCTGGGCAAGTCACTTAACCCCAAATGCCTCAGGGAAAAAAAAATCTCACTCATTGTAGATGCCCATCAATTGGAGAATGGCTGAACAAGTTGTAGTATATGAAGGTAATAGAATATTATTTTTTCTATAAAAAATGATGAACAAGCCGATTTTAGAAAGGCCTGGAAAAATTTACACAAATTGATGCTGAGCGAAACAAGCAGAACCAGGAACATATTGTACACAGTAACATCAAGATGAGATGATCAGCTATGAAAGACTTGGTTCTTCTTAGTGGTTCAGTGATCCAAGGCAATCCCAATAGACTTTGGGTAGAAAATGCCATCTCTATCCAGAAAAAGAACTAAGGAGACTGAATATAAATCAACATATTCTAAGTTCACTTTTTTTTTCTGTTTTTTTTCTCTCTCTCATGATTTTTCTTTTTTATTCTGATTTTTGTCTCCCAACATGATTCACAAAGCAATGTGCATTAGAAATAAATAAATAAATATCACTCATTTTACAGAAAAAAGTAGGACCTAAAGTATGATCCTCACTAGTGAAACAATCTGGTCCTCTGTCTGACTCATAATCCCTTTTACTATTTCTTCATGACACTCTTTATTCCTATTTTTCTCTGAATTTCTTTATTGGTTTTATGTTGCAGCCTATTCCTAGTTACTTTGAGCCTTTCCAGCTCTTTCTGCATGATACATATCTTTACTTTCTGGGAAGCAGTGGGTTTTTTAGTTGTCACATAGCAACACTGGTAAAATGTTTGTCGTGAAAAAGGTGGGCCTTTGCTATTATGGAAAGCTGAGGTTCAATAAAAGTGCTATTTCCTAAAAGAAATACAGCTCACTTCTCTTCTCTTTTCTGTATCTATGTCTAGATACATGTCTTATTGTTTGTCCCAGGTATACATATTCTTGGGTAAGTTCTATAAGGTGTCCATTCAACATGCATGATAAAATCTGTGTAATAAACAAGAAAGACCACTCGGTCTTTCCTTTGTGTATGGCTAGACCAAATTTCTTTTCAATGATTACAGATCTCTTACAAGAGGCTACAAAAGTCTTGAAACTTAAGGTAACCAAACAATGTCATCTACAAACAGAAATATAACAATTTCCTATGGATAGTAAGGATAAATCCCTCAATCTGAATTCTGTGCAATATTTCCTCTATCACAGTGGGAAAGATCTTCTGGTACACCACAAACCATCTCCACCCTGGTTCAAAGGGTCTCTGTTACCTCTATTTGGCATTTAAAGCTTTTAACCTGGATATTTCTTCCCTTTCCAGTCTTCTTATAATTGACTCACATACTCTCAATTCTAGCTACCTCAGCCTGTGTGCAATTAATTTCTCAAACAGACTATCTTTTCTGCTCCTGGAAAACAATGTCCCTCACTCACCTCCACTTCCAGCCAGTTTTCCCCAGCTTCCTTCAAATTCCCACTCAACTCATTTCTTCTATAGGCCCCCCAAACTGCCTTTCATCTACTCTATATTTACCTTTCATGTACCTAGCTATTTATATGTCATCTCCATCAGAAGGTAAGCTCCTTGAGGACAGGGCTCAGCTTTTTGTCTTTCTTTCTATCTCCTGAATTTAAGTCAACACTTAACAGATGCTTGCTGCCTGTTTTGCCTTATGCTTGTTAGCAAAGGGTTATTTCTGTGGTTACATTTTCCAAGGAATCCTAAAGAATCTTGATTTATGGACGGAAGGTACTTTGTTATAAAAGTCTGTAAGGTGGCATTTTGTTCTACTGAGGTGACCACTTCTTAATTATCAGCAAACTCTAAGTGCAGACAATCCACCTTCTCTCCAGCTTTCAATCAACTGTGAGACAGCAAAGATGTGGTTCATTAATGAAATAGGCTGATACCTTCCTTGAGGATGACCTCAAGTCTCACAAAGATGACACTCAAAGATTTTGTTTAGAGGGGAGAAAGGATATAAATATCAACAGTTATTAGCTTCTCATTCACATTTTGGGGTATTAACAAGAGTTGAGCATTCCTTTCACATTTTCTATTCCTTCCAAAATACCATGGAGATCAGCCTTTTGGCACATTTACAAATGTATTTCTTTTATATAGAAATGTAATCATAAAAACCCGAGTTCAAATTTTGTCTCAGAGGCATACTAGCTGTGTATCCTGGTATGGGCCCATTTCCTCAGCTGTAAAATAATAGCATTTACCTCACAGGGTTGTGGTGAAGACATTATTCGTAAAGCCCTGTGCAAACTGAAAGGGCTACAGAAATCCCATTTATGATTGATGCCATCATTGTGTCCTTCGGCTATTTTCCCTAGCTGTTACTATCTTCTAGATCATTTCTGACATCTCTGTATGTACCTTTGGAACAGTAATATCAGGGTCCAAGTATGATGGTTCTATTGGCTTTGATGGGAAAAAAAAGTTTCTGTAGATGCTTGAAAATCTTTTCTATCTTCCTCCTCTTTATAGTCCTTTTTCCATGTCCATCTCGAAGGCCCTGGAGATGATTCTACTAAGCTGACTTTGTCTTGGCCAGGTTTCTTTAACCTGCTTTAACCCTCACTGCTCCTTTCTCCTTTAGGAGGTGTTCCTGCTAACCATTTTACAGTTTAAGAAATTATGGGTCAGCTATGTAACCTGACTTGCCCACACTGCTCAAAACTCCGCCATCTTTTTCCAGACCTGGCTAGCCTGATGGAGCAGAAGCCAACTGTGCTACTTTATGACACTAAGGCCTTCATTCCAAAGAGTTAAAAAGTTCAGACATCTATTAACTCCTTTCTCTTTACAACAGCCTAGTAAATGAGGGTGGGACAGTTATTATTATGTTCATTTTACATGCAAAGAGCCTGAGAACTGAAGGGGAGGACTTGCCATGCTTATAATGGAGCAGAGTACATCAAGCCCAGTCTTCTGACCCCTAGACCTGTCTAGTGCTCGGCCCTCTAGATCCCTGCTATGGCAACCCTGAGGATAAAACTTTAAAAAATATTTACCTGGGCTTTCTGATTAGAGCTCACATTAAGTTTAAAAAAAAAAAAAAAAAACAACATGAGAAAAGGTTCTCATAAGGTTATGAGAAAACCTTAGTCACATACTAGAGTTAACTGGTTTTAGCTGCCACATCACTAGAGAACAGAGCACATTCTAAGAGTGGCTTCTAGTATATTAACTTCCCTTAGAGAAGATTTTTTTTGGAGGATGAAACAGAACTACTATAAAGGCTCCCAGATGCCTTTGTTCTTCCTCCTATTTACATAAATAGGCCGAAATCATAGAATTCTTACATGCTAAGAACTGAAGGGAATACTACCAAAGTACTAATGGGGAATTTCCTCACCTAGCACAATGCCTAGTCTTAGCCATAATCACTGTAGGCTTAAAAGGCAGGTAGAAGAATGGGGAAGCTCGAGCTAGTCTCTGGTTGACCTATTGGAGTTAATTGTGCTAGTTTGCATTTATGTAGTGTGGAATAAAATTAGATTTATAAGTCTGGACAGTCAATCTTAAGATGGAGAGTAGAGAAAGAATCAGACTTTACTGTTTAGTTAAAGTTACCCTGGAAGAAACTGGAACTCAAAGTCGTACTTCCAATTCAGGTCCTCTACTTCTGATTCCTGGTGGTACTTTGTAAACTCGGTTTAGCTTGCATTACCTAGCCTAACTGATCACCAGGTACAGTGACTCCCAATGACACACTGGACAGACCATCAATCCCACAGTCTGGCATCTGAGACCCCTTCATCAGTTTTTCACTTCCTTTTCTAGCCTTACTTCACATTATTGCCCTTCACATCCTGTGGTTCTAACCAAAATGGATTAGTTAGTTCCTGATCTTGATCTGCCACCTCCCACCTCAGCGGCACACGTGCATGTGTGAGCGTGAGTGTGTGTGTGTGTGTGTATACACAAGGCTCATGTGTGTGCACATTCCAGAAAGACTGACTCTCAATCACAGGCCTATGACTCCATCACCAGTGGTGTTAAAGGCTTTCTCTTCCTTCGGTTGCCATTTCCACAATAAAATTGTCCCCATCTCCTCAGGGAAATGTCTTGTCACAAAGCATTTTCCTAGAGTGCTTTGTCTTGATTCTTTTCTCACTGTACCACATCATCCCTGGCTTCCCAGATGAAATCTCTGAGGTCTTGGTAGTTTTTCATCATCATATTCCTAGAACTGAGCAGATAACCTTGTATATAAGTGCTACTGCCTTGGGATTCTACTCTTCTCTGATTCCTGGATGACTAGAAATATTGCCTAGAGTAAAAGCGATACTAACTTCTAGGGCAGGAGTGTCATCTTCAGAATGTTCTGAAAATTTAATTCTCAGAGTCCCAGAAATTTGTAAAAAGAACTGACTCTAAGTAGTCACTGTGTATAAAACATGACAATAACATACTACTTTAGGACATCTCTCTTTCTACCTTTTTAAATCTTACTTTTATTGGTCTTTTGTTTTGATATCACTTTTATTTCCAGATATTTTGCCTCTTCTCCCAGCAAGTCATTCTTTGTAGCAAAAATTTGAAAAAAGAGAAATAAACAATTCAGGAAAAGTAACTAATGCACTGACAATTCTGCTATTTTATTACTTAAGTTTTCTTGCATTTTATTCTTTGGTTCCCTCCAGCCAGATGGCAGGTTTCTTGAGCTAGGGGGCTGTTTTTTTACTTCTTCGTATATTCCCCAGCACCTGCCTCATGGGCCTTACTCATGTAGATATACAATATGTACTGATTTAACTTTATTTCTTATTATAGGAACTTTATGAAGCAATTTTTAAAAGCCTTGCAGGCCCCAGCTCAATGTATGACAGAATGTTACTGAAGCACAAAGAATCCAAACTGTGCCTCTGACATGTTTTATAATCTAAAGGAAAGACATCAATGAACTGGCAAATGATTCTCCCAGAGTCTGCAGGGAAATTTTGTGTCCTAAGGAAATAAAACAGTGAAATTTGCTTACCCTAACATCTTTTAACATCTGTTAACAATGATATTTACTAATTTTGGCACTAGTGACCTTCAGTAACAGTTTCTATGGAGCTTCAATTTACAGAAATGGAAATACATAGGTACCAACTATGATAATGACCACCAGCCATTAGGCCACCAAATTCAGCAAAGTGGAAATCAGAGGCAGGATAATAAAATGGCTAAAGGAACAGTTACACAGAATCTGAAAGTTGAGATAAGACTATATAGATGATACACACTGTAAAGTTATTTGCATTTTGTCTTCCATATTAGAATATGGACTTGAAGATCAAGACCGAGTTTTTACTTTTTCTTTATCACAGTCCTTTGGCAGGTAGGTGGATAGGGTATCAATAGAGTTTGGATACAGAACACAGGACAGAGCTGGAATCAGGAAGTTTCATCTTCCTGAGTTCAAATCTGATCTCAGATACTCCCTAGCTGTGTGACCTTGGGCAGCCACTTAATCCTGTTTGTCTCTATTTTCTCATCCGTTAAATGAGATAAAGAAGGAAATGGAAATCACTCTATGCTAAGAAAACGTCAAAATTGGATCATGGAGAGTCAGACATGATTAAACTACAACAAAAATTTCAGTAGTCCTTAGCACAATGAATGGCACCTAGTAAGTACTTAAGACACCAAAAGGACCCTTGATCAGTCTTCAATTGATCATCTTTTGCATTATAAACTGCAGTGTCAATAAAAAGTCTTTTTTTGTGACTTATGACCTTGCCTGTTCTCTACATGGAAACAACAGGAGCTTCAGAATCAGAAGACAGGAGTTCTTTCTGGCTGTTTTTTTTTTTTTTTTTTTGGACACAGCAAATGTTTCGTTTGCTTTGCTTGTGTTTGTAATGGTCTTTGTTTTTTCTGTTTCTCAGTGAAGAAAGAGGGTAGAAAAGGAAGAAGAGATAAGAAGGAAGACATTTAGATTGGAAAATAAAATAGAATTTAATTTAAAAAAATAAATCCTAGGACTGGCCTCTGAGATGCCTTTTAGATCTTGAACCTACACCCAGCATTGCCAGTTCCAGGAATATGGGATCTTAGGACTAAATTAACTCTAAGGTCACTTCCAGCTCTGTGATTCTATCTGTCATTAAGCTCTTACTCTGAACAACTTTGAAGTCACTGAAAATGTGGATCCTCTAACCTATAGGACAAGGAATGCTTTCTCATGAGCATCTTCTATCCCAGGACTTAGTGGCAGAATAAAAGTACTTACCTCAAGCAATGCATCCTTCTAAAAGGCAGAAGTGCAACTTAAGTTCTTATATTACCCTGATATACTTCCACGTAATATGTTCTGGATCACTGACTCACTTATGTTTTCACATTTACCAAAAGGTGGAGGAAAGAAATGCTGAATTGGAGTAAGGAAACTCAGCTTTAAAATCCAGCTGATACTCCTCATTATGTGTCACTGAATTTCTTTGAGCCTCAGCTTTCTCATCTATAAAACAGGGATAAATAACACTAGTAATACTCAAATTGTCTGACAAGCTACTTTTAGGAGCACGGTTTGTAAACCCCGAAAAGCTCTAGAAGCACCAGTTATTACCACCATTGAATATTCTGGACTGAGAAGGAAAAAAGGGCATACTGGTGGACAGTCTGTACATATACCCATTAAGATGTCTGGCAATGTTCTAAGCACTAAAAAAGAAATAATTAAAACCAATCTACCCCTTTTTTGTGGCCTGACTGTACCTAGAGCTTTCACAGCTATTTCCCGAGTAAGTGGAGGAGGGATGTTGATGCAAACCAGATCTACGTCCTGGTGTAGCAAGACATCATCTGTCCGGCTGGTGTAGAAGGAAATGCTCATCTCTTCAGCGAGCTGCTTTGCCTCCTCTTCTGTCCGGCCCCACAGTGCCTCAATGGTGAAGCCTTCAGCTCTCAGCAATGGGACCAGAACCCGAGCTGAGCTGCCAGTCCCAAAGACCCCAACTCCTGGCAGCAGCTTCATCCTGGTTTCACCAATTCATCTCTTCACTAGGGCTTCATTCGTCATGCTCACAGACTGAGAATGGCTCCTAAAACACAAACAATGCAACACCTTGTTATTAGCAGGAAAGACAATAATCAGCAGCGATTTTTGGACTCACCTGGAACCCATGCTATTAGTTTCTAGAATTTAGGTTTAGAAGGTAATTAAGGACCATTCTCAACCACAGCCTCCTGTTCAAGGATCTAAGAGGACCTTGTCCCAGGTCACACAGGCCGCAAACAGCTCAGATGGGAATCAGTCCACAGCTCTTATTGCTACATTCAGTCAGGCAAGCTGGCCTAGATGTGAACTCAGGAAGATCTGGCTTCAAATCTGGTCTGTGTGACCCTGGAGGAGTCACTGAACTCCTCATTCATAAAGTGAAGGATGATAACATACTTGGATCCCAAGGTAGCTTTGAGAACAGATGTTCTCAAACTTTCAAAATGTTCATGGATTCTAGCTGTGGCTATTATTTGTGGCCTGACACCATGCCATGAGGATGAAAGGAGACAGGATAAAGGAAGAGGTGAGAGGGGCTGGGAAGGAGAGAAAGGAGCCAGAGCTCTCAAGGCCCAGATGGGGGCAGGGAAACTCACACCCAGGCACAGATCAGAAGAGGAGGAAGAGGAAGAAGAGGAGGAAGAGGAGGAGGAGTATTTAAATGGGCCAGGATGGAAGGAAGGAGCCTGAAGGTTTATGAAGGGTACAGCACAAGAAGAGCTTCACAGTTCAAACCAAAGAGCTTAGGTGTGATCTTGGAAGCCCTGGGGCTCTATGGGCAAAGCAATCTCAGCAGCTCAAGGGGGATTGGGCTACATGGGGAGAGAAAGGGGATGTTAGAAGGCTCTTAAGGGGGCCCAAGTAAGAGGAGGGGCATGAAGCAGGGACAAATAACACAGGAAAAGTTGTGAGGGGATGGAGGGAGATAGCTATAAGAAACACAAGAGATATGGTGAAGACATCAGATAACACAATTTGGTAACTGATGAGCTATGTATTCCTTTTGTAATTCTCATTTATTTTCCATATTGTTAAGTAACCACACACACATACACACACACACACACCCTTCCAATCAGGGACTTTACTGCAAATGATGATAACTCCTTGGCTTTAATAGATATATTTTAAATTTATTATGAGAAAATCCATTTATTTCTAAGCTTGCTAGTATCTTTGACATGAATAAATGTACTCTGTCAAATGGTCTTTCTACTACATCTATTGATGTAACATGATTTTTATTGCTGTTCTAACAACATCTTTATAGTTTTCCTAATGCTAACCCAACCTTGAATTCTTGGTGTAAATCCAATTTCTACCAGTCCAGTAACCCTGTCATAAAAGAAATTGAGATTGGCCTGCGCTGACCTATGGCTGACAAAGTCATGCTGGACTTCATTGATGTCACGACTTCCTTTGTTAGACCATCACAAACAATACCTTTTTAAAAATGCTCTAAAGGAAAGCTGAAAATTGGAGGAAATTTTCTGTAGTTAGTTTCTTGAATAAAGATTTCATATTTCAAATATATAGAGAACTGAGTCAAATTTGTAAGATTGAGAATCATTTCTCAATTGATAAATGGTCAAAGGATATGAAAAGGCAGTTTTGGGAAGAAGAAATCAAAGCAATATACTTTTATATGGAAAAATGCTTTAAATCATTACTGATTAGAGAAATGCAAATTAAAACAACTCTGAAGTATCATCTCGCACCTATCAGATTGGCTAAAATGATAGGAAAAAATAATGTTAGAGGGGATGTGGAAAAATTGGGAACTAATAAACTGTTGGCAGATCTGTGAACTGATCTAACCATTCTGAAGAGCAATTTGGAATTATGCCCAAAGTATTATAAAATTGTATGTACCCTTTGACCCAGCATATGAAATGACCAGGGAAAAGGAAAAAAAAAACAAACAAAACCCACATGTTTCTTTTAAAAAACATTTGAATCTTTTTGGTTACATTTGAGTCCTTCCCCCTTCTCAACCACACACTTGAGGCCAACATTTGACACAGATATATGTGTGAAATCATACAATACATGTTAGTTTTTTATCTGGAGGCAAGACAGCATCTTCCTTCATAGGTCCTTTAGAGTTGAAACATATATGTTTTAAAATATTTATAGCAGTTCTCTTTGTGGTGGCAAAGAACTAAAGGGAAGCCCATCAACTGGGAAATGGCCAAATAAGTTGCAATATATAATTGTGAGGGAATATTACTGTGCTCTAAGAATGACAAAATAAAGGTTTTTTTGAGGATTGCACTAGTTTTTTTTTCTTTCCTTTTTTTAGGCACAACAGATTTTTTAAAGCTATTCTTATTTTAAATGTTTTTATTTTCCCCAGTTACATATAAAACAACTTTTAATATTTGTTTTTAAAATTTTGAGTTCCAGGTTCTTTCCCCTTCATTCCCCCCCTCATTGAGAAGGCCGAGGTGAAATTAGATAAAACACTGTCATAAAAGTCATGTTGCAAACAAAAACATAGATTCTTTCCCCTCCAAAAAAAATACCTCTCAAGAAAAAAAATATGCTTCAGTCTAAATTCATATACAATTAGTTCTTTCTCTAGGTATGGATAGCATTTTTCATCATAAGTCCTTCAGAGTAATATTGAATTGTTATATTGCTGAGAATCGCAAAGTCATTCACAGCTGATCATCCCACAACTTTGCTATTACTATGTACACAGTACATTTGACTTTGCTTGAGCTGATGGAGGACCCAGGTTTTTCTGAGAATCTCTGAGCAGGTAGGAATTTAGAAAAACATGGGAAGCCTTGTATGAAATAATGCAGAGTGAAAGGAGTGGAGCTAAGAGAATGTTATATACATTAATAACAATATTTTTTCTTTCTTTTTTTTATTTAATAGCCTTTTATTTACAGGTTATATGTATGGGTAACTTTACAGCATTAACAATTGCCAAACCTCTTGTTCCAATTTTTCACCTCTTACCCCCCCACTCCCTTCCCCAGATGGCAGGATGACCAGTAGATAATAACAATATTTTTCAAAGAGTAACTGGGAATGATTAAGCTATCCTGTGTAATATAATAATTCAAACCAACTACAAAGGATTTAAGTAGTAAAATGCTCTCCACCTCCAGAAAAAAAAAAAGTAATATATGGAAGTATGGATTGTGGGAGTTCCACATATATGACAAAAGTTGGTCTTCCCTAATTCAAGATTGGTAGGAAAAAGAATAACAATACAGAATATAGAGTGTCACGAAAAAAATACAATTTTAAAAAATGATCTATAATAATTTTATTCTTCTAGGAATTAAAGTATTCAGTCTACTGTTTGTAGACTCCATTTTCCTCTCTTTTTGAGTGTTTTTTCTTTCCATAATTCACCATAATCTCTCAAAGATTCCCCAGCAATGGTTCAACACTTTTATCTATCAATCCTCAGTGCTTAACATAGGTCTGGCATATAGTAGGTACTCAGGATTGTTCTGTTGATGTCTAATTAACCTGAATTCACACCTGCCAAGTATTCTCTTACTATATCCTTATTTGTGTTAGGATTCAACTCCATTAACCATTTTTGTTCTGTCATTTCTCTTGGAAGACTCAGAAGCAAAAATTTAAAGATAAATAATACTTCCTTCTCTTATCCATTATCATTATTGTATTCTTGAGTGGTCCTTTATTTGATCATCTTTTTTCAATAGTCTTTTTTGATCACTTTATAAGTATTCTAGGAACTGAATATTAAAAAATATCTAATCAATGGGTAAGTAAAATGTCAATTCAATTTTGAAATTGTTACATCTATGAACATGATAGTTCAGAAATATGGGATTTTATTACATACTAAAATATTGCCCTTAAAAGCAAAAGCAGAGGACAGAAAAAGGAGTAATGGCTAGAAGTTGTAGAGAGGTATAACTATCTGTATGAAGAAACTTCCTAAAAATAGAGATCTGCAAGTAAAAACTAGAGGATCACAATTGGGTATATATTTTAGAACCAAATAATAATCAGGTAGAACTACAGGCCCTCAGAGTGTAGTCTCTTTATTTTACAAGAAAGGAAGGATAAGAAGCCCAGAGTTTTGGTGTTTTTTTTTTAAGCCCAGAGTTTTAAAAGTGATTTGTCCAAAGTCCCCAAGTAATAAATGACAGATGCAGAGTTTGAACCCAAACTGACTTCAAATCTAGTACTGTCCTGTATTACACTTCCTGAGATCCCTTCTAGATCTAAGATTCTGTCATTTGATGTCATTTTTGGCTTCCCCTACTCAGTCTGATAGGCTCTATATTTTCCCTCTTTTACTTTCTTGCTTTTCCTCATTTCACATTTCAACAGCAGAAAGCAGTAGTTTTGAGATATTTTACAGCCCTTTTATTATAGGTTCACAGAATAAAAGAATAAGAGTACTGGAAGGGTTTTTAAGACCCTCTCTTTGAACCCATAACTGAATTAAGAATTCCTTTTATAATATACCTAACTAGTGGTCACCCAACCTTTCCTTTACACAAGGCTTAAGTGCTATGTACATGTTAGCTACTACCATTAAGTGCCTACTGCTGTTTCTCCTTCTGACATCAGGGATGTGATACCATAACATGCAGGTAAACTGGACTGAAGTGAGGGTGGGATGTGCAAGGTCTCCTGCCTCACTGGGGTCTAATGGCCAGATTTAGATCAGAACAACCAGAGATGAAAAAGGAGACCTGGGCCTTTTTAAGCTAAGGTTACCAGGCACTGTGCTAAGCATTGGGGATACCAAGAAAGGCAAAAGTTAGTTCCTGTTCTCAAGGAACTCACAGTCTAATGAAAAAGAGAAGAAGAAAACAAGGAAACAACTATGTAATAACACATTGCATACAGGATAAATTAGAGATAATCCACATTGGGAAGCATTAATAGATGTTGGGAAACACTTCTTACAGAAGCAGGGATTACTTCAGACTTGAAACCAGGGAAACCAGGAGGTGGAAATGAGAAAGGAAAGAATTTCAGGCATGGAGGATGGTCTCTGGAATACAAAGTATACGAGGGTGACTAATATAAAAGACTGAAAAAGTAGGAAGTGAACCTGTTATAAAGGCCTCTGCATACTTGAGAATTTTAGATTTGCTGTTAGAGTCAGTGGGAAGCCAAGGTAATTTATTTAATGAGGGAGTCTATATTTTAAGAAGAACAATTTGACAGATGGAGGATGGTTTAGAGCAGGTTGAGCCTTGAGATAGGCAGCCCCAAGCAGAGAATTGTGTAATAGTCCAGTCATGAGATGCTAAGAATTTGCACCAAAGTGGTGTATGCATGGGGAGAGAAAGGGACACATATGAAAGATGTTATAAAATAAACTAGAAGACAGAAATTGTCAACAGATTCGTTGGCAGGGGTGAGAGGAAGTGAAGAATTAAAAACCACATCCCGGTTGTGAGATTAGACGACTAGGAGGAAGGCGGTACTTTCAACAATAATAAACAGGTTTGGAAGTAGGGGTGAGAGGTTTTGGGAAAAGATTATGACAAGTTCTGGACTGGTTGAGTTTTAGATGACGATGGGAAATTTAGTTCCAAATGTCTAATGGAGAAGTGAGACTGAAGACAGCAAAGTGGTTAGGAATGGATAAACAGATTTGAGAATCATCATAAAAGAGATGATAATTGAATCCATAGGTGCTAATGAAATTACTAAGCAAAATAAAATATGGGAAGAAAACGCAGGACAGAACTTTGGAGGATACCCAGGGATGTCTAAGAGTGACTCGGATGATAATGAAACAGATAGATAAGAGAAGAACTAAGAGAAGGAAGTGTTATAAAAACAGAGAGAGAAGACAGCCTCAAGGGAAATAATTAACAGTGTCAAAAGTTGCAGCAAGGTCAAAAAGGATGATGATTGGGAAAAGGTCATTAGACCTAGGAACTAAGAGATTAATGAATTTCTGGACCAATGAACAATATGATGGAGGAGTAGACATTTTCTTTGAACCTTATGACTCCTCAAGCTTCTCCGCAACAGAAACTATGAAACAAAGATAAAGCCATTTCAGAGCTATTCCCTTGATCTAGGACATCAGGAACCCAAAAGAAGATTAAAAAAAAAAAAAAAAAAACAACCCGTGAATCAACACCTACCTTGAGCTCATTCAACACCTCCTCCCCCAAAGTGGCACAGGTCATCTAAACCACGGATTTGTAACAAAACATCCCACATCATGGTATACACCTGCATTGATGCATCCCTTTCTTCCCCCAGCCTGCCCCCACATTATAGAGATCCAAGCTTCAAATGACAGAAATTTGCTAGTTTCAATTGCTAACAATGAGGCAATATTCTATGCTACAAAGGATCTCTGCAAGAGAATGGAGGAATAGAAGACAAGGGGCAGGACACAGGTCTTGGCTTGATAGAGAGCTCACCCTGACATCCCAAACCTCTCCCTAACTCTGCCTGCTTTCTGAGATGCCCAAATTCCAAATGACAAAATTGTCACATCACCATGTGACAATGCTCTGACCTGCCCGGCCAGACCAAGAGTCAGAGGGAGCAGGCAGGACACGTTATGGAGGGCTATGTGGCTTTTTACTAAGTCTGAAGGAAAGAACCTGGCATCCAACTGGGGCCAGGTCAGTCTCCTCATAAGTCACCCGGGACAGGCCTAATCTAGTGAACCTTCAATTGCCCAGGATGCAGACAGCTGGTAGGCTTTGAGTTCTCTTCCCTCACCACACCCACTCCATCCAGGAAAACCACTGTCAGAGGGGAGGAAGTCAAAAAGTGAACAACAGAGAATGTGGGGGAGGAAGGCCCATGAAGTGAAATAACCAAATATCTGGGAAAAAAGAAAATACAAAGACCTTAAACATAATAAAATAAGTCGATGAGTAAAACACAATTAAACAGAAAGAAATATGGCCTCAGAATCTCATAAATAAGTTCAAATATGTATGAATAAATACTGCCAAACAATGGAAAATGGCTCAATACTTGGTGAGAAAGAGAGCACAATGGAATTGGGAACAAAGATCCATAACATGTTCTTGAGTAACTAAGAGAAATGAGAATTGTGAGAGCAAAATGGGGGAACTGAAAAAAAAAATTGAATCTCTGATAGCAAGAATCACCAAAGAAACAAAACGAAAGACAACTGATTGGAAATGGAAATATAGAAGTGAAGGACAATATAGAAAAAGAGAAGCAAAAAGCAATAACATTAAAAGAACATATACTCTCTATTCAAGCAAAACTCTGATCTCAAAGACATAGGATACCTGTCATTTCAGTTATGCCCGACCTCTTTGGAGATTTTCTTGGCAGAGACAATAAGAATTAAATAATAGCTTTTTATTTTCAAAATACATGCAAAAATAGTTTTCAATATTCTCCCCTCCAAAAAAACCCTATGCTCTAAATTTTTCTCCCTTCCTTCCCCTAACTCTCCCCTAGACATCAAGCAATCCAATATATGTTCAACATATATAATTCTTCTATACATTTTTCCACATTTATCATGCTAAGAAAAATAATATCAAAAAGGAAAAAAATAAGAAAAGAAAAAGCAAGTGAACAACAAAAATGGTGAAAAAACTATACTGTGATCCACCCTCAGTCCTTACAGTCCTCTCTGGATACAGATGGCTCTCTCCATCATAAGACTATTGAGACTGGCCTCATGGTTGTAAAGAGCCATGTCCATGACTTTTTCTATGTGGATTATCTCCAATGACCCTGTAAACATCTGAATAGTACTAACTGTTTATACAGCGTCTCCTCCACTGGCTTCCTTAGCTGTCCATAGTTGGTATGACCACATCCCAATTCCCTTAAGCTGCCCTGATTGCTGTCACCAGTAAACAACACTCTATGGTCTCTAAGTTCCTGCACCAGTTGTCTTGTCTCATAGGCCAGGAATGATTGCCTTCCTCATCCCTGGAATTCTGAGCTCTCTTCAAGGTTTGGGTCCTTCAAGATGTTCTTTAATGCTGCCTGTAATAACTTTGTGTATGTGTATATATATATATATATATATATATATAAAACAATAAAAATATCCCGTTGGTGAAATGCTTCAGAACAATTCCAATGGACGTGATGGAGAGAACCACTCTGCACCCAGAGAGAGGGCTGTGGGCACCGAGTGTGGATCACAGTATAGTAATCTCACTCTTTTTTGTTGTTTGGTTGTATTTTATTTTCTTTCTCATTTTTTTCCTTTTTGATCTGATTGTTCTTGTGCAGCATGATAACTGTGGAAATATGTATAGAAGAATTGCATATGTTTTAACATACATTGGATTACTTGCCACCTAGGGAAGGGGGCAGGGGAAAGGGAGAGAAAAAAATCTTTAACAAGATTTTGCAAGGGTGAATGTTGAAAACTATGCATGCATTTTGAAAATAAAAACCTTTATAAAAATAAATAAATATCTAGTTGGTTGGTGTTTATTCTTCCTTCTTAAAGAGGACCCTGACATCAGGGAGGAGATGCCATGACATGCAAGTAAACTAGATTTCAGTGGGGGAGGGCTGGGCAAGGTCACCTGCCTCACTTCTCCCCCTTCCCCAAGAAATATCTGGGTCCATTATTTACTTCTTTATGAACACAATAATCATCGTTAGCATTTATGAGGCTCACTCCATTAGGGTCACTCAATGAGCCGCAACTCTTCCAGGACAATGTCAATTCCCTGAGCACAGAAATAGCTCACTTTGCATTTGTACTCCAACTACTAATACTGAGCCTGGCACTTCGAAAGGGCTCAACCAATGCTGTGTTCTTTCTGCTCCACCACAGCACTTCTCTTCCATCTTGGCACAAGCTTAGATGGAACTTGTTCAGTCTGCTTGGCCAGGGAGGAAGGGCAAAAAATCACCTTGCTACAATTAACTACACTACAGGTTTAGCAAAAACAAAGGATTCAAAAAAGAACTCAGAAAACATATGGAACTGCTAAGTGACCCATTCTGATTCTCCTCTCATTTCTAAGCACAGCCATTTGGTGGGGTGAGAAGCTCTACTATATCTTGTACTTGTAGAGTAAGATAATGTTCTAATTGTTATAAAAACAACGAACTTATAAGTAACTCTTGCTTGGAAATGTTCCCATCCATTCCCCTTTAGCATCTAGTGAAAAGGAGAAAAATAATGTTGACAAAGGGCAGGCTAACTCCTGGCTCTACCAGCTTCAAAAAGAACACACACACTGACTCATTTCCTCTCACCTCCCCTAATGAACTGTGTCTGGTTTGACAATTACTACTTTATAGGAAGGCTCTGGTTAGAGGCAATATAACCAACCCTAAATCAAGCCAGCAAACATTTATTAGGCACTTATTCTGTATTAGAATGGTCTTAATCCAAGAATCGGTTCTTATGGATGCCATTCTTCTTAGAATGGCAGAATTATCTTCTATCAATTTAATTCATTAAACCATCAATGCTCAACTGAGTGAACAGGGCAGGGTATTTTCACAGGAAGAGTTTATTATTAGAAAACCTGGGTTAAAGGAAATTCTAGAACCTTAAATAGACCTTAAATTCCATCTAGTGCAACTTTCATTTTACCAGACAAGAGAATTAGGAGTCACAGAAGTGAAAGGGCTTTGTTCAAAAGTCACACAGAGAAGAAAGTTTTGTTGGCAGTCTAGTTAAGTTACAATCCCATGATCTCTTCGTTGAGAGATCACTTGCCTGAAGTTGTTTCATCTTGAAAATGGGTCCCCTGAAGATGGTCTAATCCAAACTCCTCTTTTATAAAAGAAGGGGGAGGCTCCCTTTCTAATGGAGATTTTAATTTGGTGCTAATGAGGGATAAGAGAAGGCTTTCTGAATTTTTTTTTTTTTGTTTAAAGACCCAAAGTTTAAGTTTTATCATTGACAGGTGAGTTAAGAACTAAGATAAATAGATAAAACTTCACAGAACTGAGGCATTCTCCTCCTATGGAGGACAGGTCTTGGAATCAGGAAGATCTGGGTTCAAGTCCTGCCTCTGTCCCTGAGACCCTGGGCAAGTTTTGTATAGCCACATGTAATCTCATGCAGACTAGGCTCTAAGCAGCTGAGCTTCCCTAAATAGTGAAAGCACAGGTGGAAAAAGAAAGGCAAATATGGCCAAGGGCAAGGCACTGGAATTTGGTGTGAAACAGCCTTGGCCTTCCCAGGTGGCCACAAAAAGATGACCCTACTTCATCTAATCAGCTCCCAAAATTGAGGCTCTCAGTAGGGCCCTCCTTCACAATGCCGCTTTTGCCCACTGTGGACAGCACCACACTCGGATCCAAAGTCATGACCGGCCCGTTCATGTATCAAATGTGCTCAGTAGAGCAACATGGCAGGCAAAGTCTCAAGAATGGAAAGAAAATCCCAAGAAGTCAGTGATAATCTAGACTCCACATCTGACTTGATCAGACTATCAATCCCAGCCTACTAAAAATGGTAGAATCTACTAACGTTCTAAAATGCTGATTTTTAAAAAAATTATTTCAAAAACATCTAAAAAACACCTTTGTTTTTGGTACTTAGTCATTGGTACTTAGGATAAGAGCTCTTAATCTTGGTCATGTAAACTTGTTTTTTAAATACTTTGATAATTATATTACAATATGACTGGTTTTCTTTGTAATCCTATGTATTTTATTCCATAAATATAAAAACATTACTCTCAAAAAGTCCATGGCTTTACCATACTGCCAAAAGGCTCCATGATCTTAATTTCCTTTAGCTTAAGAACTTATCTGTCGTGTTTGATCTTTGCTCTCCAAGAGGACCTGACAATGGGAAGAAGTCATGAAATGCAAATGAGTTAGATTTCAGTGAGAGAGGGCTGGGCAAGGTCACCTCCCTCACTTTCCCCTCCAGAGCCACCACCGTTCAGTGATATAGGTCAAGAGGACTGGAATTTCTAGGAGATGGCTAATACCATGAGAACATGTGAACTTTGAAGGGAAGGAGCCTGAACAAAGAAAAACTGAAAGGACAGACTGAGCCAAGCTTCTTTGTAAATAAATGCTATTTGACTTGTCAGTCATCTCCCTGGGTGTGTCACTGAGTCCCAATTGTTATCCAGGTAACTATGGATACACAGCCAAGCCAGAACTGCTCATAACCCCCCCTCAGCATAGCTGGAGAATTCACTGCCGGAATTACCTGTCCTTGGCACATCAGAGCCTCCCTGGGTTCTTCAGACTTCCACCAGTCATGGTTGTCAGATCCCAAGTCCCAAAGAAGCATCCAGCACACCCAAGAGACATAAGTGCCACATCCAGCTCCCTTCAACATGACAACACCACTAGACTATCCCTTAAAAGGAAAATGGGTGTCCATGGTCATCGAGAGGATAGTCCATGAGAGTAGTTTACACTTTAGAAATCTTTCTCTCTCAGAAGCCAATTTCTTTATTCTTAGATAGAGACATTTCAAAACAGAAATCTTCTTCCTGGATGAGACAGGCAGCTTTGTATATGTGTGGAACTCATCTACAATCGCATCTTCCTTATTCCCTTTCCACAGTTTGTGGGCAAATATGGTTTAAGAATTACCTGGCTACACCTGAAGAAATGGAAGCAGGAGGGGGGAAAGACTGGGAAGATGATTAAAGGAGAAGGCTCTAAGTAGGAGGAATTAACATTTTTCCTTTCATTTCTGTTACAGTCAATAAACTATGTGGTCACAGTCTATGTTAAGTGTTTGTTATCCTATGAATGTGTTGGTGGGGGAGTCCATTCCAATCAAAAGAGAAAGAAGGTTCAAGATGTGGGAGCAGAGGCTAAAGGCAAAGATTTCCTATTCTGATATTCAGGTTGTAGTACAAAGAAGCAAGTGGAACACTGAGGAAACATTGGGCTTGGAGTCAAGAAAGTCCGAGTTCAGATCCTATCCCAGACCCAGATCCTATCCCAGGGTGACCCTGGACATGTTATTTCACTTGTCTGCCTTAGTTTCTTCATTTGTAAAATGGGGACAGCAGCTGTGGCACCTACGTTCCTTGGTTGTTCTGAGGATCAAGTGAGATGGCATTTGTGAAGGCACTAGCTTCTTCACCTTGTGTAAAGAGCAGAACAATGGACACAGCACCAGGGGAAGGGTGGGGCTCTGTGCCTCATTACAGCTATCTGGATTTAGCTATGTGATCTTATGTAACTTAACCTCTTGGGACTTTAATTTCTCACCTATAAGAAATCTGCAAGAGGAGCTCTAAAATAAATTCACCCCATACTTACCTATTAAATGAGGATCTAATAGGAAACAGATGGTCTAGGATCACCAGAAAACTTTGTTCTTACATTATCAATCAACCAACAAGATTTACTGAATGCTTACTTTGTGCTTTGCACTAAGCATATAGTGCTTCAGATTTCAAAGACACACAAATGGAAAGTCTTAGACAAGCACTCCATGGGATAGGACAGAAAGGAAGAAATAGACTACGTCTGTGCCATGGGAAGGATGATCAGGGATCCAGGAAAGTCCAAGTAATTGTCAAACTGCCTCTGCAGTCTATGAGACTAGCAAATGTGCTTATCATTCTGATTTGGCACAAAGAAACTATTCCATAGATGTTATCACTATACCAAGTCCCTTTTCCAAATCTACCTTATCACTTAGAATCAGGAAGATAAGGTCTAAACCAGTTGCCATGGCAACATGCCCTGCAAGAGAATATCCCACTGCCCATAGCTCTGTGGTGCTACTCCCTCCCTCTCCAGCTGTCCTAGAGCTGAATGTATGTTTTCCCCTCATTTTTGGCACCCCTAACTCCATGCATTTTATTTTCCTTTTGTCCAAGTAAATCTTCATTTTATCAGAATGTGACCTAGAGACCAGGATAGAGCCACTGAGCTAAATTTTAACTGATACACATGTGAAATTCTTTGAAAAATGCTGGAATTTAAAAGTTTTCCTGCTTTTCTTTCCGATTCTCCAAAAAGTAACACTCACAGAAAGACAAAAGGGAATCTATTAATACTGATAAGTAGCTTACTATCTGCATCTTAGACACTGTTTTAGACAAAAATGACATTGCTCCTCAAGGCCCTTCCATTCTATGGGAGAGATTATGAGCCTTCTTACATGAAAGAGTCAGAGGCACTGGCAGCTGGAGGGATCAGAAAGGGGGTTGTGGACGAGCTGGTGCTGGAGTTGAGCTTGGAGGGACACCAGGTATTCTAAGACGTGAGGTTGAGAAGAAACTGCCTGTGTGCATTACAGGAAGTCTATACAGAAGCAGGGATAGGAGATGAATTGTTAAGTGTGATGAAGGACAAAAATGACCAGAGTAGGTACTGACTTGGACTGTGTTTTCATTCATAGAAGGAAAATCAAGATGAGGAAACTTCCTCTCCAAAGGCAGGTTGGAACCTTCTCTGCAACTTACTTTGAGCAATGACTGATTGACTTGCTCAGACCACAAAGTCCAGACTTTTCAGAGGCAGGGCCTGAATCCAGACATTCGGGTCTCTGCCAGCTCTTTATTCACTAAAATGTGTAATTCTAACTAAGTGTAATAAGTAAATGCCTTAGGAGAAAAGAAGAAGAAAAGGATTTGGAGGTAGAATAAAGGCAGGGATTCCCCTGAGTTCTTTACTAACCCCCTCCAAATACCTTTAAATAATGACTCTTAACAAATCCTAGAGCAGCAGAACCCACAAAAAGGCGGAGTGAAACAATTTTCCAGTCCAAGATAATTTAACAGGTCAGCAGTAAAAGTCTACTGAAGCACCAGGAGGTGAGAGAGAATTGTAATCCAGCACAAGCAGCATCAGTCTCAGCAAACCAGGAACAGACCTTGAAGAAACTGAGTCAGTGACAACTCTGGTGGTTTCCAGACCTCTCAGCCCACAGACAGTAAAGGTATCAGAAAATGGGATTAGAAAGAGATTTATAAGCATTCCTTTGCTGGTATCAAGGGCAGGACATTGCCTATACATGAATCTGGGTCACAATCCTGGATCTTAGTTCCAATACAATGAGGGACACTGACTCAGCAGAACTTGTAAGTACAAGGAAACAGGAATCCTGATCATAGTTCAGGGTTGAAGAGAGTACTTGTAGTTCACTCACAAATCAGTGTCCAGTGCAGGAGAGTAGTAAATACAGCTCTCCCTAGATCATATCACCCTGGAAGAACCAAAAACCTAGAAATTCCCAGAATTACCTCTGAAAACAGATGCACAAAAACAAAGCTTGGGGCAATGCCCCCTCCACTTTAAAAGTCAATAGGATAGAAAATGAACAAACAACAGAAAAAAAATTCTGACCACAGAAAGTTTGTACGGTGGCAAAGAAGACAACAAAGTCAAAATTATTGCATCCAAAGCCTCAAAGAAAATATGAACTGGTATCAGGCCATGGAAGAGCTCAAAAAAGATTTTAAAAATCAAGTAATAGAGGTAGAAGAGAATTTGGGAAGAGAAAGAGTGATGGAAGAACATCATCAAAAAAGAAAACAGCTTGGTAAAGAAGACACTCACAAAAGGACACTTTAAAAAACAGAATAGACCAAATGGTAAAAGAGGTACAAAAAAGCCAATGAAGAGAAGAATGCCTTGGCCAAATGGGAAAAGATACACAAAACTTTACTAAAGAGAACTATTTAAAAAATAGAATTGGCCAAATGGAAAAGGAGGTACAAAAGCTTACTGAAGAAAATAATTCCTTACAAGTTATAATTGTGCAAGTGGAAACTAATGAATTTATGAAATATCAGACAAAATCAAAAAAATGAAATATGGAAGAAAATGTGAAACCCAACTGATCTGGAAAACAGATCCAAGAGGGATAATTTAAGAATTGTTAGATTACCTGAAAGTGATGATCAAAAAGAGTCTAGATATCTTTCAAGAAATTAACAAGGAAAACAGTCCTAATATTCTATAGCCAGAGGGTAAAAGGAAAATTGAAAGAATCCACCAAGTATTTTCTGAAAGAGATCCCAAAATGAAAACTCCCAGGAATATCATAGCCAAATTCCAGACCTCCCAGATCAAGGACAAAATACTGCAAACAGTGAAAAAAGAAACAGTTCAAATGTCATGGAGCCACAATCAGGATAACACACAATTTAGCAGGGATCAGAGGGCATGGAATGAATATATTCCTGAGATTAAGAACTACGATTACAATCAAGAATCACCTACCCAGCAAAATTGAGTATAATCTTTCAGAGAGAAAAATGAAATAGAGAACTTCCAAGCATTTCTGAGGAAATGCTAAAGTGGAGCTCTGCTTACCAAGTAGAGGGGGCATTGTCCCAAACTTTGTTTTTCTGCATCTGTTTTCAGAGGTAATTCTGGGAATTTCTAAGTTTTTGGCTCTTCCAGGGTGGAGGGAGTAAATTATATTTATAATTTATAAATTTTAAAAATTAAAATTAAGGGATAAGACGAATATACTGGAAAGAGGAGAAAGGGAAAGGTAGAATGGGATAAATCATCTGACATAAATGAGTCTTGAAAGAGATTTTACAGCCAAGAGGAAAATGAGAGAAGTGGGGAAAGGAGCAAATGAACCTTACTTTTATCGGAACTGGCTTCAAGAGAAAATAATGGATGCACTCAATTGAGTGTAGAAATCCATCTTGCCACATAGGAGAAAGCAGGAAGGGAAAGGGATAAGAGAAGTGTGTATGAGAGGGGGCAATTTGGGGGAGGCAAATGTCAGAAACAAAACACTTTTGAGGTGAATAGGAGAAGGGGAATAAGGGAAAGAGAGAGAAACAGAGAGAAGAAGGGAGAAAGCAGAGAAGGATAAATGGCGAAAATAGGATGGAGGGAAATACATAGTTGGCCATCATTATTATGAAAAAAATTGTTTACAGTGAATTTCCCTGATAGACTTATTTCTCAAACATAAAAAACCGAGTCAAGTTTATAGAAATAACCACCACCATTTCTCAATTAATAAATGGTCAAAGGAGATGAGCAGGCAGTTTTCAGATGCAGTATTCAAAGCTATCTATCATCATCTAAAAAATGTTCTAAATCACTATTGATGAAATTCAAATAAAAACAACTCTTGAGTTATTTTCCTCACCTACCACCTACTAGTTAAGTCAGACTGGCTAATATGACAGAAAAGGAAAATGATAAATGTTGGAGGAGATATAGAAAAATTAAAACGTGTTACTTTTGATAATGCTGTATAGTGATCTCAACTATTATATTAAATAATATTACTGCCTGTAGGTTACAAATCACATGTTTATTAAATTATAAAATCATATCATTTTAGAGCTAGAGGTACATCTAATTAACTCTTTTATTTTACACATGAAAGGACTGAAGGTCCATAAAGATCAAATAAATAGCTTGTCTACACAAAACAAAGTTGAGAAAAAAATCTCCTTCTCATATTATTAAAAAATATTATTTAATATAATATTAAATAAGGGGGGAGGTCTAATACTTTTTCATTTTTCTATTACCTCATAAAGTGCTAGTTCTTATGGATTAGTGAACTCTGAATATGGGAATCAACTGGAAGGTGACTTTTTCATTTTTACTCTGAATCTTATACTTTGTAGAAACATCTGTAAGAGGATGAATAATATTATTTGAAGATCATGAAGTGATTCTTTAAGACCTTAAAAAAATCTACCTCATTTTAATTTCTTTTAATCAACCAATTAAAATGCTCTGTTCAAAGTTCACTTTCAGGTTGAGACCACCAGAAAAAAAAAAAAAAAAAGGAAGACTTTAAATTCTAGTTTTTTTGAGTCTTTAATGTATCTACATTTTGCAACAGAGGAAGCATCTATTTGATAAACCAGCATTCATGACTTTGTCATTAAAAAGTTACCATATGGAGCAGTGCATAGAGCACCAGCCCTGAAGTCAGGAGGACCCGGGTTCAAATTGGACCTCAGACACTTAACACGTCCTAGCTGTGTGACCCTGGGCAAGTAACTTAACCCCAATTGCCTCAGGAAAAAAAAAGTTACCACAATTACTGCTTTTGTGATTATAACACAGTAGACTAGTCTCAATCAGCAAACATTTAATGAGCACCCATCATGAGCAAGGTCCAAAGAGGGATTTATAGAATCAAGACATAGATTTACAGAATTTGAGTTTGGAGGGACCTGAAAATCCAAATCTTTCATTTTATAGAGGAAGAAACTGAGATCTAGAGAAAGCTAGTGACTTGTCAAAAGAAGTTTTCAACCAAAGTGGGGAAATAAACAACACAGGCACAAGAACCATGTAGACATAGAATAACTGACTAGGGTCTTAATAAATGTTTGTTAAATTTAACTGAATGACTTTCCTACCCTGAAGGCCTGACAATCCATAGCACCTGCTTTTAAGGGAAAGGACACTTTGTGTTTACCCAGCCTTTTAGTTCTAAGCGTAGGTGTTTGATTTCCATGTAAATACTTTGTCCCCAGACTGCAAAGTGTGTCTCTAATGAGCTTCCTTAATTCTTTCACCACAGTGAGTTTAATAAACAAGCTGTGGCTATTAAAGTTATCAAAGCACTTACTGTACTATAAGGTCAACCAAAGGAGGCAAGGATGGGCGAGTGGCCAGAAGCACATCAAGGAAGCACAGCTGCAGAATGTGCTCCATTGTGAATAAAAACCCAATATCAATGGCCAGGAAAATCTCCTTCTCAACTTTGTTTTGTGTAGACATAGGACAGTAGTTGCTACAGAGGTCCAAAAAAAAAATTTTTTTTTAATGATTTGAATAAAACCACTGATACCTAAAGGGATAACTTCATTTCTCTGGAAAACTCAGAGGCATTATTTTAGGTACATGCATACTCTAAAGGATCAGAAACATAGATACAAGCGAGGATCAAACTGTTCCCATACTTTAGTATTTATTTGCATAGGTCAGTTAGCCTTCTATCAGTGGGGGCATTTCCTCCATCAATGCTGACTCCAACCCTGTTTTCTGTTCATTCTGTCCTCCTTTTAAATCCTCCAAAAATCATTCACCTAACATAAAGGACATCTTTAGGAGCCCAAAAGAGAACTTGAGTTTTCCATTGATTATCACTTATTCAGGTGTATAACCAGACTTTCCCAGTCCTGGCTCTCTGCAGAAGGCCTAAAGAGCTCTTTATTGCAAATCTGCTACAGTTAGTCTGTCTGATGCCTCTCATACCTTTCCCTGTGGTCCTCTAGTAACCTATACCTTTAATGCTGGTATTTTATGCTTCATATCCACAGATCATTAATGAAGAAACTGTTTTCATAAAAGGCATTTTAAGTTGAGAAGGCCATTAAAAATCATGATTTACATACTGAAGCATATTTATCCAGAACAGTTATAAACTAAAGGGGCACTGGTTTCTTTTTAAATAAAGACTTCAACTCAAATTCAGAAAACTAGCTGAAAAGAGGCAGGATCATATAGTGGACTAAGGCACTAAAAACCAGAAAACCTACCTATATTTGATCTTGTACAAGTCATTTGATCTTTATGGACCTTCAGTCCTATTATGTGTACCTCTAGTTAATTAGGTGTACCTCTAGCTCTAAAATGATAATTTATAATTTAATAAACATGTGATTTGTATCCTACAGGCAGTAAGCTCATCTACCGTGACAGACTAATATAACCTGCAAAGAAAGCTTATTTCTTCTACTCTATCTGAATAGTAGAAATAATCCAATTGTGGCAGTACATGCTAACTATTTTTATAAAACTGCTTGAGATATTGGAAGAGAAGTTTACTCCTACAAGGAAGGGCAATACCCTCACTGGACCAATAAAGAATACAACAAAAGACAGTGACAGGCAGCAATTAAGATTATTGAAGAAATCAATGGCAAATTCGGAAATGAAACAAACAGGTATCTTTCTAACTGCCAAATCACATTCCTACTTTTTAAAATGTTGGTTTGGGGACTATTTTATCAAACAAATAAAAAATAATTAACAGAACAAGTAAAGTCTTCCCTGACTGACTTCTTGAAGCTCATATTTGAATACACCAAGCTAGCCAAAACACACTCTCTCTTTATGGCATTGGTTTTATATAAGCAAATTAAAAGTGGAAAAGAAAAACAGGTTGTCCATAACAATCTTTTAACAAGAGAAGATTCTAAGTCCAGTTCCGTATTGACCCAAGTTTTTCTAAGGTGACACAAATATGAAAGTCACTCTAAGTCTCAACAAGATAAGCAAAGGGGCTAAGGTAGCCCCATTTCAGTTCTTTACAAGCCAAGCTTGATGTGCTCACTATTGGCAGATTAACAGCTATTTCTGTTCCTGCTCAGACACTTTTTTAACTGAAATACTAGATCTTCCTAGTTGGCTTTTCTGTGGTCATCACCTTGGCCTCTTTTCTTTTCTTTTCTTTTTTGCTGAGGCAATTGCGGTTATATGACTTGCCCAGGAAGTTGTGTCTGAGACCACATTTGAACTCAGGTCCCTCCTGACTTCAGGATTGGAGCTCTATCCACTCTGCCATCTACTTGCCCTAATCTCAGCCTCTTTTTTTTTTTTTGTAATTTAAAACAATTTTGAAAGTTTACTTCTTTCTTATGATAGCTTTTTATTGATAAAACATATGCATGGGTAATTTTTCAACACTGACCCTTGCAAAAACTTCGTTCCAACTTTTCCCCTCCTTCCCTCCATCCCCTCCCCTAGTCCCATACATGTTAAACATGTTAGCAGGGGTCCTCAAACTTTTTAAATAGGGGGCCAGTTCACTGTCCCTCAGACTGTTGGAGGGCCGGACTATAGTAAAAACAAAAACTTTGTTTTGTGGGCATTTAAAGAAACTTCATAGCCCTGGGTAAAGGGGATAAACGTCCTCAGCTGCTGCATATGGCCAGCGGGCCCGTAGTTTGAGGACTCCTGTATTAAAAGTATATATAAAATACACTATATGTATACATATTTATATAGTTGTCTTCTTGCACAAGAAAGATCAGGTTTAGAAAGAAGGTAAAAATAACCTGGGAAGAAAACAAAAATGCAAGCAAACAACAGAAAAAGTGCAAATGCTATTGTTGTCTTAGCTTCTTTTCAAATGATCCCTCCTGGGCCTTCTCTTAGCTTATCCATACACTCGGTGATCTGTCAGAATTCGTCCTCTTACTAGAAGCTTCAGCTTCAAATAATATGATTTGCCTTTTCATGAGTGGTCTGAGAATTTGAGAACTCAGTAATTATAGATGACTTAGTTATAGATTGGAAAAGATATTTTCAAAAAGAGAAATACAAGAAAGAAGCAGCTAACTCTTGTCCCAAACAAGAAAACTGAAAATACAGTGATGCTTCAGAAAGCAAACTGTGTAAGAAACAGTGACCTCAGGTAAAGAAAGAAAAGGAAGAAAGAAATCAGATGTGTTTTTATGTGTCTCTATATACACAATGTATACCTTTCCTGAATTCTATGAAACAGTCCTAATTTTTAAAGGAAAGTATATTTTTACAAAGCTTGGAAAGAATCTGTCAGAGCACATATCACAATTTTTGGTTAAAAAGAGTAGGCCCCCAAGAAATTCTGGTTTTTTAAAAAATCAATTATTACCCAAAAGAAATGAGGCAGATTTGAAGAATTACAAGATGTAATGAAAAGCACACAGGATAGAGTCAGAAGATCCGCTCCTTACTGGCTGTGGAAGCCAAGTTATTTCTCTACTCTAAGCCTGCTTCTGCATTCTGGCTGAACTATATGACCTCTATGGTCCTTTTCAGCTCCAAATTCTATTTAAAATCTCTGTTTTATTTCCTTACTGCTCAGTTGGGATGAAATTCTTTGCAAATTCTAGCAACCAACATTTGCTTTTAAAACCTCAAAAAGGTTTTTAGTTAGATTTAGCCAAGCACAAGTCAGTTTCCTGTGCTGATAAGCCCAGGGTGCCCACCCAAGTGTAATCAGAGAAAAGCCCAAAGGAATTTGTTCAAGAAACAAGACTGACACAATGGACAATTTCCTGAGTAATTCAACAATAGAGTTTTAAAGCTCTAATAGCACCTATCAGTGGGAATGAAAGAACATTTGCACTGAAATATAATACCTAAAGTGTTATAATATATTTATCAGTATATAAAATAATCCAAAGTGTTTTATGAACTGTTAACATGAAATCAGGCTGGTAAAAAGAACGGGCCTCCCAAAGAATTAACAATCAGGCCTAACTCCCTGGGGAGCTACTGCTTTTCTGAGACCTCAGAAAGGAGGCCAGCCAAGTGCTTGGGGCCTTGGTAGCCATCTGCCCCCTATTGCTCTCCCAGCAAGAGAGGATCCAACAAGCTTCTGCTCCCTTTCCTCCTTCTGTCCCCTTTTTATGGAGATAATCAGTGACTGGCAACAACAACAACAACAAAATTACACATTGATAAAGCAAAGACTGGTTTTAAGACTTTTCCCCCTTCTTGTCTAGTTTCTACTAAATCCCTAAAAGGAAGAAAAACAAAGCACATGACTGAGGTGGTTCTATGGGAAAGTTTTAAAGCAAAGATTATTTTTAGCTTTAAAAATGGCTAATCCCCAAAAGGAAGCAAAGCTGACCTCTCGTGCTGAGTTCGGTCTGGAAAACTAAGCAAATCCTACTCCTGCACAGATTCTATGATATTTTCTTTAATTTTTTTCCCCTGTATTTCAGACTTATATTTTGAACAGTTTCACAGAAAAGATGTATATGTGTGTGTTTCAGTTTTCCATATATACAATATGCTTTGAATCTATGAAATCTGCAAAAGATGTGTGCTATTAGAAATGAGTCTGAGGCTTTTGAATGGGCCTGCCTGCCTGCCTGCCTGCCTAGTTTTTTATGTCCGCTGTTGGTAGGACTCTCAGTGCTGACAAGATCTGCTTGCATAAAGGTCCAATCAACTGGATTGTGATCTTGGGCAAAACATTTAACCTCCACCTGCAGAGTTCCCTCATCTGCAAAATAGTGAAGATGATTATACTTCCCTTCCCAGGGCTGTGGTAAGGATCACATGAAATATTCATAGAGCACTTTGCAAACCTTAAATCATCATATGAATGCTATTGTTGTTACTGTTATTATGCTTTTCTCTATGCATCAAGAAGGCCCGGGTAGCAACAGGTGAGACTAATAATCTGGAGTTAGACTAAAGCCTAAAACTGTTATCACCAAGCCTCGAAGTGAAGGACAGACAAGAGCAGCTGATATCTTACTTTGTCAAACTGATTAAGTAATAATAATCTTTTTTTTCCCCATGAACTTGGGTTTTTATTTTTTAAATTTTCAATAGTATTTTATTTTTCCAAATACATGCAAAGATAGTTTTCAACAGTTATTTTTGGGGGTAAGACTTTGTGTTTAAAAATTTTCTCTCTCTCCTTTACCTCCTCCTCCCCAAGATAGTAAGCAATCTGATATAGGTTAAATATGTATAATTCTTCTAAACATATTTCCATATTAAACAACATTAATCTTAAGTATCAGGAGGCATAATGGGTTAAGAAGTCAAATCCTGAATAGTATTCATTCATGTCCCTGACATCTGTTGCACCAATACATGCTTTCCTTTAGGTTCCTACTGCAATCACCTCATTCAGAACTCTTACCACCCTATAGTCAGACTATTTCAATACTGGGGCTTCTTTCTTATCCCTAAGTTCCATATATCCCTTGAATTTTTCTTAAAAAAAACTTTTTATTTTGTTACCTATTCCTTTCCATTCAAAACTTTTAACATGCTCTCTGCCAACAGAATGAGACCCAGACTCCTTAAACTGGTATTCAAGGTCCTCTACAATCTGGATCCAACCCAGCTCTCCACAACTTTTTATCCCTCACTATGGGCTCCATGAACTTTATGCTCCCTTAATACTGATGTATCCATTAGCTCCAGAACAAACCGTAAATCTTTCTTCCTCTCTGTCTTTGTTCATGCTGTCCTCCCTATGCCAATACCTCCCTTTCATCCAAATCCTGCTCAACCCTTTCCAGTCCAGCAAAATCCCACCCTTCCGGGAAGACTATCTAGATCACATCATATCCAACAATGATATATTAGGCACCTTATTTTCTCCCTGTTTATTGTCAATTATCTTTTCATGTGAATTTTCACTTTTTTTTTAAAGGCGGCTATAAATATCACAAAGGTAGTAATTATTCCTTATTCATTTTTGTATATCACTCAAAGAGATGAACATAGTATTTGACATCAATGAGCTATTTCATATTTATTGGTTGCCTAATAAATAACTAAATAAGGTTCTATTTTTTTCTCAAGGGGAAGAATGAGTGTGTTAAAGTGGATAGAGACCTGGTCTTAAGAGTTTGGAAGAATGGCAGCCATGACCCTAGTTAAATCACTTAATCTCTCACTGCCATGGGCAATTCTAAGACTCTAAATTCAGAGAAGGTGCTGATTTGTCTTGGCAGAGGAAGGTCCTATTCAGGAGCCCCTACACCTATAATTTTGTAGCTCAGCTTTAAAAAGGGGGGGGGGGAGAGAATGCCAGACATAAGGAAAAGTCCTCAAACCAAGTCCAGCTGAAGTTTCCCATGGTGTCCTGATTATGGCCAACCTCACAGACCGGCTGGATGGTGACCACCTTCCCTTGACTTGGATGACAAACAGGCCAATCTTTTGCCAGGTCACAGGAACTCTGATACTCCCCATTACAGAAGGAGGTTCGGTTTTGCTTTTTTTTTTTTTTAAACTATAACTCAAAAACCTTAGGTAGCACTCAATAACAGCTGATTTTCACATCTGTCACTTTTTTCTTGCAAAGAGATTATCATAACAGAGCCACGCAGTTTAAATGAAAAGGCCATCCCTCATCTTCACCCTAAAATCAGGCACTCAGCAGGGGAAAACAAGGTTCCTTTTGCTCAAGATCAGACTCTCGGGGCACTGCTGCAGTGAGCATGGTCATGCATTCTGGATGAGACTGCTATAGAGTGGCCACCACCGGTTCCTCAAGATTTAATGCTCACATCCAACGAGGTCCTCTGGGGCCCCTGAGTAACAAAAACTAGCTAGAGCACTGATGTTGGGCCATTCCACAACTTCTTAGAACCAAGCATCTCGGAAAAGAACTTTAGTCTTGGCAGTAAGATCAATAATACTTTGTTTCTGCTAGTGTTTCAGTGAAACAAAATAGACTCTTGTCTTCATCATGTTTAAATATATATAGTAAAGAAAACAAGAATTAATAATTTTCCTATTGTTGAGAAGTGTTAGGGAGAAAATAAATTGGTTAAAACAAAATTGTAACCTGATTTATTTTTGAGTCAGTATAATATAAGGGGAAAAGGAATATGCATTTATTGAATGCCTACATATATATCAGATACTGTGTGTGCCAAGTGCTTTACAAATAATTTTGATCCTTACGTTATAGCAAAAGCCCTGGAAATTGGTTAAAACAAAATTGTAACCTGATTTATTTTTGAGTCAATATAATATAAAGGGAAAAGGAATATGCATTTATTGAATGCCTACATATATATCAGATACAGTGCCAAGTGCTTTACAAATAATTTTGATCCTTACGTTATAACAACAGCCCTGGAAAGGAGGTGCTGTTATTAGCCCATTTTACAGGTGAGGAAAAAAGTAAACAGAGGTTAAATTTCTTGCCTAGGGTCATTCAGGCATTCCTGATTCCAAGATCTATCCATTGTACCACCTTGGCTACCTCTGAAAAGTAATACATTTGGAGTCAGAAGACCTGGTTTTGAATCCCAGTTCTATGTCACCTCTATGGTAAGACACTTCCCAGTACTGAAAACTCAGTTTCCTTAACTATAAGATGAGGGTGCAGGGATAGGACTAGATGATTGTTGAGGTTCCTTCAAGTTCTAAATCTTACATTCTTAAATAGTTTTTATTTAGAAGCCTGCTTAATTCAAACTCTTTTCATTGCTTCCCATTTTATATTTTGCCAAAAAAAAAAAAAAAAAAAAAAAAAAAAAAAGTCAGATTTGGAAAGAATTGGCTATTTCTGTGGCAAACACAGGTATGGTAAAAAGACCTTTTACATATTGTTAAGAGCTGAGTAATGTGATAAGAGGTTCTGGCACTGGGAATATAAAGACAAAAATAAGAAAAGTAGATCTAGCCTTCAATGATACAACAGAAAAAAGGTAGGTAAATACAAGAAAACCTGAGGTGGAAGAGCACTAAATCAAGGAAGGCTTCCTCCATGAGGGGCATTTTGAAGGACTCAGAGAATAAGAATGGAAAATTACATTCTATGCCAGGGAAGCAGCTTGGAATGCTGAATTGGGGGCGAGGCAGAAGGTGGGCCACAAGCAGTTCAGTTTGGTATGGAGGGTATGGAGGAGAGTAACATTAAAAATCCTGGAAAAGTTGGTTGGACCCAGACTGTGAAGGCCTTCCAAGATCAAACTAAAGACATGGCATTTTACTCTGTAGGCAAATGAGGAGACGCATCTACTGAGGTATATTTTAGAAAAATCAGATTAGCAGCTGTGTGCAGAATGATTTGAAGGCAGAACTAATTGTGAAAAGTCTATGTCAACAGCCTAGGCTAGAAGGGATGAGTATCTGAACAAGAGGGCCAGTTGTGGAGGAAAGGGAATGGAGGGCAGTCAAGGACAGAGTAGCAGGAGCAATACAGCAAGCTTCCCTGCCACTCTACATCCCCAAACTGATCTAACAAACATACCAAATCAAATTCTGAAAGGGAAATACAAGAAAAAGTCAGTGAATCATTTTTCCAGCCCAGACTCGCACTGGGACACAGGCAGAAAGATGTCTCAGCTTCCAAAGCAGGCTGGCCCTTAACAGGATACACAGGGCCTGGGAATGGTTCACAATTGGCAGCAGATTCAGGCTGAGGAAGAGACCTGCCCAGCTCTGGCATGCTGGTGTAAGGAAAGGTGAGGGCCTAGACTTGCAAGAAGCAAGTTCAGGAGCTAGCAGCAGTGGTATGGCCCAGAAGCCAGGAGTAGAACCAAGGATTCAATTCTAGCCTCCAGAGGAACAACCAGAGCAGGAACCCAGCCTGCAGTTCTGACAATGAATCTCTCTGACCCAAACCTATAGAACACACTTACAAAGCTCAGATCAGGGGCCAAGCAACCACACTTTTCCCTGGACCACTGTGGAAGCACAAAATTCACAATTTACCTCCTGAAAAAAACCAAGACTGCGAACTCCAAGTTATATAGTGGTTAAATTTAACAATTGGAAATTTTAATTTAAAAACAAGTTCTGCAATTGATTAGGAGAAAGACCTTCAAATACAAAAGAACGAAAATTCAAAGAATATGTGACTATTTTGCACCCATTAAAAAATAGAGAGGAGGGAATGGAAGTACATGTTTCAAAGAGCAATGGAGTTTGGAATGCAAGTCCAGAGTGACCTACTCTGCAAGTCTGAGCTTACCTGTAAATGAAAAAAGATGAAGGGTCAGTAAAAAAGAAATGTATGAAATATTTTTTAGCAAGCCAGAACTGAAGAAATTGTTTGCTTCTCAAGAACCCTGAACAACAAAAAGAAATGATGAATAAATGCAGCAGCCAAGCCATCAGCAGCAACAGAAGAGAGAGAAGTAAACAACTTCTTTTTAATTGTTCAGGAGATAGGATGAAGGTGGAAATCTGGTAGAGGTAAAATAAAGAGACAGAGGGCATTGTGGACAGAAGCAAGCAATATACTGCCTACATGTAAATCATATTTTTTGTGGGCCTATATTACAACATGGGAGGGTACAATGGAAGGGATAAGAACATAATGAAGAATATATGATGTGCTGAGATCAAATTAAGGGCTAGAATGGATTGGTACTCACCTTGACGTCTCCCAAAAAAAAAAAAAAAAAAAGAGCCTCCAGGGGAGCACGTGAAGAAGAGAACGAAAAAACAGAAAAAGGAGAAAAGGAAGGAGGTTCTTGCCTTCCACTTGAAAACTGTTCCAATGTGTGAAGAGAAAATCCATAAAGGGAGAAGGGGATCTTGTGCTCGGTTTGGCTGGGGAATTTGACACTTGAAAAGTCTACTTGTCCTAAAGAAGGGAGGAGCTGGATCCCTGGAAGCAACTGTCACATGGAGGAGTGGGAGAACATGGCCCCAGGGAGGATATTTGGGAACAAAGGGATAAAATAGGTAGCCAGAGAAAAGTATTATCAGTGGTGGGCTACCTAATCGAGGACATGGTAGGTTGCGCCCTCCCATGGCACAGTATATTCTGTGACACTTGCAGAAGTGAGACATAATAGAAACATTAATGGGGCAAACTCTACACGGTGGTGGCAGAAACCACAGGGAGGGGAAAGCCTAGACTGGATACTTTGGAAGCCTTGACTGTATGAGTACAACAGAGAAAAAAGAAAACCAGATAAATACAGAGGTCATGAATCAGAGAATGAAGGTCTAAAGCAGACAGAAAAAGGATAGATAAAGACAGAGAAATAATGTTTGGAAAGGAGTGCAAAACTCGTGAACAGGATTAGCTGAAGGAAAGGAGACTGAGGAGGGTGAGGGGAGAGTAGAAAGGAAGGGGAAATTATATAATCAGATAAAAGCAGGAAAGAGAAAAAGGCACCAATTAACAAATCTCCAGAGAGAAAGAGATAGTAACTGTTGAGGTCTGGAACCAAATGTTGAGGTGTACATGTTGAGGTCTACATTTGGGGTACCTAAATGAAATTAGGGTTTAGTTAAGGTCTAGTGGCAGGTTTGGGGTACAGGGAGTCAAACAGAGTTCCCCTCTAACCCCCTTGGATTCGGCTCAAGGATACGGCGTATATGAGGTCTAGAAGCAGAGCGGAATTCCCAATAAAAGCATTTATTGGCCCAGAGAGCTAGATTAATAAAAGAGGTTTATTACTGAGTTTAGAAGTAGGAGATAGGTGAAGGTAGAGATAAGGAGGGCACTGGACAGAGGGTCCAATGGACAGAGGGTCCTCACATGGCGACCATGTTTGGAATCTCTGCCAAGAGGGGTTCCCAGTGTGGTCCTTTTAAGTCTGAGACTTAGCTCGAGGGGTTTTGGGGTGTAGCCCCAAAGTTGGCTCAGATCCGGGTGGGGCTGGGACAAGTCTGGATCTTCTATTGGAATTCAAAGGGACCGGGATTTGTGAGTCAAAGGGTAATTTACATTAGCTAGGGGGGTTGGGAATCAAAGATTGGAATCTTTCCCGCATCATAACAATTGGGAAGAGGGGATCAGGAGTGAGGGGAAGAGAGCCAGTGGAAACTGGAAGTAAAGTATATGAAGAGACACAATACTGTATTTTCAGCAGAAGAGAGTAAAAAATCATTACCAAACGCAAAAAAATCAGAAGTGGAACAAAACTAGAAAGATCAGACAGGACTTAAAGAGAAATATGACAGCATACCCCCAACCCAAGTGAAAAGTCCAGACATGTTACTATATCATCCATTAAAAAAAAAAAAAAAAACTTTTTCAATAATTTAATCAGTTAATTGAATTTTTTTCTTAAAAATTTTATTATGGGATGACTCTCCTGAAGGGGTTTTTTGGGATAAGTAACAATGGTGTAAGAACCTGAAGTTATGAATAAAAACTTAAAAAACAAAACAATGGAGCTGCCTTTTCCTTTTCCACTTACTGGATAGTCCCAGTAGAAGCAAGACTTCAGCACCAGAAAATGACAGGTCACATGCTTTGTGGCTTTTATTCCTAATTTTCCCTAGTAGGGAGTGAGTTGGAGGAAACCCTCCCTATAAATGGCTTTGGACAAGTTGGGATTAATCTGCCAGGACTGATCCCAGCAGTCCAGGAGGTGCTATTTAGGTCACAGACATAGTGGCAGCCTGTCACAAGGCTGATGTGAGAACTGCTGATGACAGGGACAAAGAGCTAGGATCTAAAAGTCGTCTCCTCTGGGCTGATACTGTGAAAAAAGCAGATCTTAGATAGGAATTTTCTATCTTTAAACAAAGTAGGACTATTTGATTCCTTCCTACATTCCTGTTTATTTTTTAATATGATATCAATTTACCTTGTTGAAGAATTTAAGATGATTCAGAAAAAGAATCTCAGAGATCATCTAATTCAACCTTTTCCTTAAAAGATGAGGATTCAGAGTTAAATAACTTATGAAAAGTCAGAGAATGAACAAAATTCTACTAATCTAGATACTCTGGTTCCAAATGATGTTCTTTAAACAAGTTAGAGAATAAAGTGCTGGCTTGAAGTCATGATGAGTTCAAACCCAGTGTCAGACAACTAAATGTAATCCAGAGTTAGTTAACCAATGAAATGTTTTCCTCATGATGCTCCTCTCAATCTAGCCATTTTATTCTATCCACAATCATCACTACTACATGTAGTGAGTTGTAACTTATGCCCATAATACGTCTTTTCATTGCTGTCTGGGTCAAATATAAATTTTCTCCTTCCTATGAGATCATGGTATTTCATGATTTTCAACCATACAAATACCACTGACATCCACATCACAGAAAAAGACTTCGGGGAATGTTTATTGATTAGACTATGGAAAGTGCCTAAAGATGAAAACATGAATCCACTGAAGTACTGACATACTGTATTTTTATATTCTCTAAAACATTTTTCCCATTGCGATTCTCACATTCAACAAATGTACATTAAATGTACATTAAATAATTATATAAAATGCATTGATTCCAAATGTAGAGTTAGACTCCCTAAAATATGTGCAACATTAAAGACTTTAGAATAATTCAGATACAATGGGTTTAAATGTTTATTCAGTTCTTTTGTTTCCTGACTTCTGCTTTACAACTTCCAATATCAGGAGTAGTAGATTAGGTGATCTGTTGTAAACCTATTACACTTCCACTGCTATCTTGAAACTAGGAAATGTATTTAGTGAAAGTTGATAAGACCATGTATTTACTCTACAAATTCTCTATTAATTTTACTAGTTCTCTGCTTCCTAATTTCCTTGTGGTCTTTCTTATCAAACACTGTCAATGACTTTATTATAGTCTTTTAAACTTGACTACTTGAACTGTCCCAGACTAAGAAATGTTAATTATCTGTCAGAAGTACATGGCAACTGGAGAAACTTCTAACAATCCTGACTAAATAAATCTTTCATATTATTTTTTCTTTAGAGCAGTGCCATTGTCCTTCCAAGAGAAAATCTCAATAAATACACATGGCTCCACAAATGTACCTACTGTTATCCCAAACTTAAACTAGCAAAACTTTGCTACAAGTTTCTTCTTAGAAGGGTCTTTCTTTATTCAGCGTTTGATTAGGAGGGAATGAGTTGGGTTTTAGTTCTAGCTTTGCCATTAGCAAATGTGTGATCTCAGGATATCATTGAAATAATTCCTTTACACTTATGTAGCACTTTTTGGTTTATAATACAGAGATTTCACAATAATCTTGTAAGGTAGAATGCTGTAAATATTTTTACATTGCATCTAACAGATGAGGAAACTTGAGACTCAGAGAGATTAAATAAACCAAGTAAACCAAGACCTCCCAAATTACAAGTCAAGCTCCTTTTCTGACATAGGGTGAATGTCACAGGGCCCTTCAGCTCTCTAATGAAAGAGTTCCCAGTTCAGTCCTAAATCTTCAAAGCAAGGTGCCTAATGGCCCAGAGTTCTGTTGTACATGTGCCTTTGTGTCTCATTGTCTTGCCTCCTTGGTTTTGTATGATCTAGGCCAAAAAGCAAATTAATTTCTATGTATAATATAGCAAAGTTTGAGAAAATGTTCTCAAAATCTAGTTAATAATGTTGACTCAGAGAAACAACTAAAACTTACCAAATCCCCCCTTGCCTTGAGTTCTTCCTCACAGTGACTGACTTTCAATGTTCTACCTCATCTCTCAATAAATATATGCAGAAAGGCTTCCATTTTTGCTTAGTAAACCTGACAATTATACAGTATTACCATTATGCATCCTTTATGTACTACATCTTATATATGAAATCACAACATTGTAAAATCAAAAGAACCACTAATGATTTCAAATATATGTCTCATTTACAGTGAGTGGAGAATACAGAATCTCAGATTGAAAACCAGTAAGAAAACCTATCAGCTAGCTGATCTACCATTTTGCAATAAGGAAAATGAGAAATGATTTATTCAAGGCTCCACAGGGAAAAAGTAGTATAGGCAAAAGTAGAATCCAGGTTATCACAGCTCTATTATATATCAATCCTACAAAGCTAATGATGACTTTTCTCCTGATATTTAATGACAATTTAAAATTTTTTTCTAACTTCTTTGCTCACATTTAAGCTTTTGTTAAGTCTTTTGTATTTAGGATTATATGCATAATGTGCAGACATACATACACATATGTAAAGAGTAGCAGAGGCAAAGAAAATTTGAAGAAAACCTTAGAATGTCAATTAAATTAGTTCAATCCAAAAAATACTGGAAGAGAGAGAAAAAGGGAAATATCTTTCACCAGTTCTATATGAAGTCATCACATTTGGCCTTTAATATCACAATCTCTATATGTAAGCTACATAGGGAAATAGAAATGGCTCTCAAAAACTAGAGATGGGAAGAACAGCTCATCCTAGACTAAGGGTGCATAAAAGAAGAAATGACAATTTTGAGGAAATGATTTTTGTATATCTGAAAAAAGATTGACTTGACAGAAAACAACATATGTTATTATGCTGAGAAAAAAGTAACTGAGAAAAGAATAAAAGCTACTAAATTGTGTACCTATTTTTTCATCTCTTTTAAAAATCTTTTAAAAATCAATACCTATGTGTGTTTCACTGATTCTCATGCAATATCCAGAGGTCCAGAGGAAGCTCATACATTAGCAGACATTCTGGGAAGATTTATAAGGGGAATACAGACAAGAGTCATACAAAATGAGAAAGCATGGAAGTAACATGATCTGGATTATTGCAAAGAGTTGTTCATGTTAATGAGATCACAGATCTGGAAAAGTATACAAAAAAATTTTTTTTCTTAACATTCCTTTATCATCAATAGATGGGGATCATTCCAATAACTATAAAAGTAACAGTGCCTACTAAGGGGAATGGAAAGACCATGGGGAGGAACAAGAGTTTTAGTTCCAGTTTTATGCCAATTTGTATCTTTGGACAAAGTCACACACACCTCAACCCAGTCTATCTCATTTTCCTCATCTCAACATGAAGCTGTTGGCCCAGATCTTTTCTCAGGTCTCTTCTAGTTATTAGCTGATGATAAAAGAATAAAAATTATTAAAACAGTAACAGCTTCCTTTTAAAATGACTGTACGCTGCAAGTTCTAATCAATAATGGGTCAAATGAGATATGTCAAATCTTCTTAAACTGTGGATCATGACCCCATATGAATCTGAAATCTAAGTATAGGAACCCCGAAAAATTTGACAACAATAAAAGGATTCTTAATACTCTGTGTCCTGCTGTATCAAATATTCCCCCATCACATCCATCTCATTATAGTATGCAAATTTGCTTTGATCTTGGAATGGTAAAATTACATGTAGGCCAAAGAATTGTTTTTAAATAAATTTATGACTTATTACTGGTAAATGTTTGATTTGCATCCTTATTTTATATACCTATAAACCTGGGGCCTCATAAAAATTTCTGAGTTGAAGTGGAAGAAGTTTAAGAAGCCTTGAGGCGTGTACTCTCCTCCAAGATAAAACAAAGACTCTCTGAATAGGTAGCTTTGAGAATCCATGTCAAAATTATACTCAAAAGGGAATCAAACTGTGCATATCTTTTGATGCAATACCACTACTAAGCCTGTATCCCAAAGAGATCATAAAAAAGGAAAACAAGCCTTATACACAAAAATATTTGTAATAGGTCTTTTTATGGTGGCAAAGAATTGGAAATTGAGGGAATGTCCATCAATTGGGGAATAGCTGAACAAGTTTGTAGTATGTGAATGTAATGGAATACTATAAGAAGTTAGACTATATAGAGAGAATTATACATATATAATAGATATAATCTATATTCTATTATATATTTATATAACATATTCTCTCTACATTTCTCTATATTATATTCTTTATATTATGTATTCTCTATATTATACATATCTATATTTTCTCTATATTATATATAATATGTTCTAAATATATAGAACTATAAGTTCTAGAAGAAATGATGAACAGAAAGACTTCTGAAAAACCTGGACAGACATGAATTGATGCTGAGTGAAGTGAATAAAACCAGGAGAACACCTTACATAGTAACAGCAACTTTGTGCAATGATCAACTATGACTGATTTAGCTCTTTCTGAGCAATACAATGATCCAAGACAATTCCAAAACACTCATATTGGAAAATACTATTCACTTCCAGAGAATGAATTATGGAGTCTGAATTTAAATCAAAGCATGCTATTTTCACTTTATTTTTTTGTGGTTTTCCCCTTTTGTTCTGTTTCTTCTTTCACAACATGACTAATATGGAAATATGTTTAACATGACTACACATGTATAACATATCAGATTGCTTGACATCTTGGGAAGAAAGGTTCAGAGGAAGGGAGGGAGAAAAAATCTGGAAGTCAAAATTTTATAAATTATCTTTACATGTAATTGGAAAAAATAAAATACTATTTCCAAAGAATCCCTATCAAATTTTCCTAAAAAGAGGGATGATGATGGTCTTTGCAATTTCAGTCAAGTTCACTGCAAGCCTACTTTAACAAAACCAAAATCTCTATGTCCCAGGACAAGAGCATAAACATTAAGATTAAAAACAGGTTTGGTTCTGCACACATATGTTGTATCTAGGATATACTATGACATATTCAACATATATAGCATTGCTTACCATCTAGGGGAGGGGGTGGAGAATGGGAGGGAAAAATCGGAACAGAAGTGAGTACAAGGGATAATGTAAAAAAAATTACCCTGGCATGGGTTCTGTCAATAAACAGTTATTATAATTAAATAAATAAATAATAATTTTTTAAAAGTTAAAAAAAAATTAAAAACAGGTAAAGCATCAGATTACCTAGATTTACAATGGATGTGTTTACATATTTGCTTTGAAGCTATTTAAGTTTATACTTCCCTAATGTCATCTAACTTATAAAGTCTTAGGAATGAAAGCTTTGAGAGAACTCTCTATGACCATCCTTTAGACCACTGTCCCAAAGACTGGTTAGAATGGTCAGGCTAATTCTTCTTTCTGCAGCCCTGCCAAGGAGAATTTTCCTATAAGCACACCTCACAATGTGGGTGTAGCACCACAGAAATGGTGGGTCTTAGATACATACATAGATAATTCCTGTTTTTCTATAATTATCTTTAAATTTCTAAGTAATTTTATATTTTAGATACTTCATAATTGGAAATATTCCTGTTTTTCTTTAAACATCTTTAAATTTCTCTCTTAGCTTCCTCTCTTTGCCCCTGACTCATGATGATTATGTGGCAACTCTCAAGACTCAAATTGCTAAGCAGTTACTGGAGGGAATTCTCTGTCAAGGGAGCTTCTTCCACCAATGAAATCATAGGTCTAGACCAAAAAATAGAGCATATTGTAACTCAGTGCTTAACTTTTTAAGCACCTTACTTGCACAAATAATGTTTATGTATTTATATCTGATGACTACAGGATGATTAATCTGCAATTTTGTGAACACCACTTGCTGTGGACTTCTCATGTTGCTTTGTTATGGGTATATCATCTTTCATTTGTTTCTCTAGGTCCACCTGCTCTCTTTAAAAAAGCAAAAATAAGCCTGAAACACCAGGAGGTGAGGATTTAAGCAGTAATGAAATGTATTTAATATGGTTCTTCCAAGTTGTCCAGTATTTCTTATTCTTGTTGTAAAGTAGGGCTTTGACATTACAGTCCATGAATAATCCCTGTTTGAGTGCTGAATCATTCAAAAGTTATATCAAATTACATTTTTAAAAAGGTAAACCATCCTCATGACGTTTCAGATTAAGTACTTTTTTTTTGCAAGTGTGTCCTATTTGAAAATCTTATCTATGTTTCTCATGCTAATAAAAAACCTCAGATCCTTAAGGTGCTGAAGGATTAATAATTCCTCTGAGAGCTGCTTTTGACATTTTGATAAAGCAAAGGTTTATAGTGGAAAGGGATGAAGGGAATCAATGAATCCAACTCCCCCTTTTCTAGGCCCAAACAAGTGAGGTGACAACATTCAAACACAGTTCTTCCAATTCCCCAAATCTCAGGCTTTTCCCAAAACATAATCTGAGGCAGTTCTGCACAGGATCTAAAGCTCCAATTTCAACTTCACCTCCTTAGCAGAATTATGAAGTTAGTGAAATAAAAAGTTCATCTCATCTCACAAAGAGTCAAAAGGTAGAGTGTTCCACTGATGATCATAAAAGCTTACAGTCTATTATGTGTCTCTGACCAAGCTGTTTTCTCCTCTGTAAAATGACAGAGCCAAACTTCATGATTTCCAAAGTTCTTTTCCAACCCTAATACTCTATATTCAGTGCACCAAAGTCTGCAAATCAAAATCTGACAAGATTCTGCCCAAGGAAATACCTGTTGCCCAAGAATAAGAAGCTGTCATTCCTTCGTTGTTCTGCCCACTTGCTCCATTTTTCACAGTCAGTTCCACAACCATGTCTTTCTAATGTAAGTAAGGTAATAACACAGGTCACACACCATTAGAGGTAGCAGGGGTTTTAGGAATCATCCAAGCCAGATCAAAGAAGCAAAGGCCAGAGTGTTGAAAAAAAGAACTGAGCCAAGAACTATGGATTTCAGTTTTCTTCCCACCACCCCAAGCTGGTTCCTTCCAGGTTTAAGGTTCTTGGAAGTTCCCTACAGCACCCCTGTTGTTGTGTTCAGATCTCCAAAAGGCTCTTAATAGTCAAGAGTATATTCAGTGTGATGGGAACAGCCTTCAGGACAGCAGAAATCACAGTCTCCTGGAAACTGAGCTAGCTCTGAAGGTTATCAGCAGTAGGACCAGATTGATAAATCACTTATCTCTCAATCTGTTTCCTGGTCAGTAAAATAGCAATTACACTTGCAATTCCATCTACCTCTCTCAAAGTGACATGCAAACTAGAGCTGCGGTTACTTTTCCATGGTTGTTGTGACAAATGACAGAACGTTTGTAAAGTCAGCATAATACCATTTTCTCTCTTCTTCGTTCCTGTCTCCCTTTTTCTTTTCTCTTCCCCTCTCTCTCCCCTTTTCTTTCTTCTCCCTTCCTCCCTTTTTTCTTCTTCCCTCCCTCCTTCCATTCTCTTCCTCCTCCTGCCTTTCTCCTCCTCCCTTTTTTCCATCTTTTTTCCTTCCTACCTTCCATCCTTCTTTTCCTTTTCTCTCCTCTCTTCCCCTTCTTTCCTTTCTTCCTCCCTCTCTCCTACCCTTTCTTTCCGTTTTTCCTCCCTCTCCCTCTCTTCCTTCCTCATCTGCACCCAGCAAACAACTTGATGACAATCGGCGGCATTCAACAAAGGGCGGCTGCGGTCCTTCACCAGTTTCCGATCACTCAGAGGATGTGACCACAGACAGAAGACCAGCGGTCAAGGATGCCTGGGAGGGAATTTCCCCCTCCCGAAGGGGAGGGGAGGAAGGGAGGAGGGGCGACGAGTCCCCCGGACTTATCGCCTTGGGGGAGTCGGGGAGGGGCGAGCCAGAACCCAAGTGAAGGCGGCTGCAGGGCAGGACGCGAAGCTGCGAGTCTTGGGTTCGAGCGAGGCCTCTGTCACTGCCCCCGACCGCGGGCCAGCCAACCGCAGCATCCCCAGTTTGCCCGTTAAAACGAGGGGGGAGGGGAGGAACCTTGGGGCTCCTCGCCTCGGAACTCGGCTCCGGCCAAGATGCCAGGACGCAAACCTGGATGGGCTGCTGACCGCGATCGAGTTCGAGCCCCTTGTTTTACAAAGCTGGAAACTGAGACCCGACGGCGGGCGATCCCAGCGTCCGCGGCCCCGCCCCTTCCATCTCCTAGGTAACCGCCCCAGTCTCCCCCGCTCCCCGCTCTCACCTGGCGCGCGGGGCCCACGGAGGTGCGGCCCGAGCCTGCCGGCATCCCCTCCTCAGGCCGCGCCGGGGGTCCCGGGGCCAGGTACGGCCCAGCGCGGGGCCCGACGGCACCTGGAGCTCGGAGCGCGAGGACGTGGGCTGCGGGAGCGGACCGGGCAGGGAAGGAGCGCGCGAGGGCGCGGGCGCGCTGGGAGACGGCGGCAGCCTCGCGCGTGGCCGGGACTGCGGCCGTTTCTAAGGAACCAAGGGCTCAGGAAGGGGCGGGGGCAGAGAGGGACCGGGCCGGCGCCGCGGGAGAGCGCTCCTGCGCATGCCTGCCCTCGGGAGGCGGGGCGGCCCCGCCCCCACATCGCTTAGCTCTTAAAGGGCCCGTCCTGGACTCCTCGGCCCTTGAACCCCGCTGTAACCTTTAGTGCCTCCCGCCCTACCCTAGCTGGTGTGGGGCGGGCAGGAGCAGAGCGCTCCTAGCACAGTCCGGGAGGCTGAGGGGGGGGCGGAACCCGAGTTGCCCGGGAAACCGCCGATCGCGGGAGCCCGGAGACCTGGGGTTGCCCTTAGGGCGGCTCCTACTGCCCAGCCTGGGGCGGCGGACCTTCCTGCGCGGGCTGGGCCCCTGGGCTGTGCGAGCGCGCCCCCTGGCGGGCGGCCGTGGCTCTGCAGTCTCCCGGGACTGCCGGGAGGCGTCGGTGCCGGTACCGATGCCCGGGTCCTTCTAGCCCAGGGGCCGGGCCGGGCTGCTGAGGTTGCCCGTCACCTTCTTCAGACTAGTCCCGGCGTTTCCGAGTTGGGTCAACGCGCGCCGCCCCCCAGCCCGTGAGCGCCTCCCGCGCCCCCCCCCCCCTGCGGGAGGGACCCGGGCGGCGCGCTGCCCCGCGCTGACTCCGAGCCGAGCGAGGGTGCCCCCCAGCCGCTGGCCGTTTCGTTGCCGTGAGGGCGCACCCAGAAGGCCGTGCGGTGCCAGGACCCGAGAGCGGGGAGGGACGCTGGCCCGGGCGCTTCCCGCTCGGCCCAGCCCAGTCTCCAAGGGCTCCCCGCCGTGTCTGTGGCCCTCGTCGCCCAGAGCGGCAAGCTTCGCTTCGGGGTGCGCCTGAGAGCGGCCGTCCCCTTGCCGCGAGCCGCCATCCGCTCCTTGCTGGCCGGCTTCATTCTGGCTGCGAAACGGGCTGCAGCGTCACCGAGGCCCCCGCAGAAAGTGCGCGCCACGGGCCCGGCTTCATCCGCCTGCGTGGTTCCACCGAAGGGACGCCCGTCTGAGTTCTCCTCGTCTTTCAGCTCTCCTGCGCCTCACTTGTTGTTAAGCGCGCTCGCGCTGTTTTTGAACCCACGTCTCTGTGTTTCGGCCCCGGGAGGGGTCCCCGGCTGCTGGGGGAGCAGGGTTAGGTAAAGCAGACCACTTTAGGGCACTTTTTCTAGTCCCTCCTGCACACCGGGGCAGTGCCCAGCTCTCAGACCCCGAGACGGCCGCCGGAGTCCGCTGTTGTTTGAGTCCGCTGGGGAGATGGTCCCTTGACCTGGGTCACCTGCAGGCAGGGATGTGGCTGCTGTGAACGGGCACCTTCTGCTTCATCACTATTGGGTTGCCACCTTCTAACCAATGAGATGCTTCAGACCAGTTTCAGTGACCTTGTGATGGAGAGAGCCATCTACACCCAGAGAGAGGCCTGTGGGAACTGAGTGTAGATCGCAACATAGCATTCTCACTCTTTTGGTTGTTTGCTTGCATTTGGTTTTCTTTCTGATTTTTTCCCTTTTTGATTGTGATTTTTCTGAATTGTATGAACATGTATGCATTATGTAGGACTTAACATTTTTACCATGTTTAACATATATTGGATTACTTGCGATCTAGGGATTAGGATGGGGAGAAGGGGGGGATTGGAACACAGGGTTAATGTTGAAACATTATCCATGCATACCTTCTGAAAATTAAAAAAAACTTTAAAATGTTCTAAATCACTATTGATCAGAAAAATGCAAATTAAGACAACTCTGAGGTATCACTACACACCCCCCCCAAGATGACAGGAAAAAATAATGAGAAATGTTGGAGAGGATCCTCCTGACAAAAGTGGGACACTGATGCATGTTGGTGGAGTTGTGAACTGATCTAACCATTCGGGAGAGCAATATGGAGCTATGACAGTTTTAAGCATACTATGTGACTTTTAAAGTCCTTCAGAACCTGGCTACTTCCTACCTTTCCAGTCTTACAAACTCTTGAATACTTTGTGATCCAGTGACATTAAAAGCCCTTGTTTTTTGTCTCTTTCTGGTTGGTGGAGAATCTGTTTTCTTAATGTTGTCATCCCCAGTTCTGATGGACCTGGCCATCCTCAGCAACGAGATCAACCAAATCATTTCCAATGGAGCAGTAATGAACTGAACCAGCTACGCCCAGAGAAAGAACTCTGGGAGATGACTAAGAACCATTACATTGAATTCCCAATCCCTATATTTATACCCACCTGCATTTTTGATTTCCTTCACAAGCTAATTGTACAATATTTCAGAGTCTGATTCTTTTTGTACAGCAAAATAACGGTTTGGTCATGTATACTTATTGTGTATCTAATTTATATTTTAATATATTTAACATCTACTGGTCATCCTGCCATCTGGGGGAGGAGGTGGGGAGTAAGAGGTGAAAAACTGGAACAAGAGGTTTGGCAATTGTTAATGCTGTAAAGTTACCCATGCATATAACCTGTAAATAAAAGGCTATTAAATTTAAAAAAAAATGTTAATTGTCATCCAAAATTAGCACAAGTAGCAGAAAATCAATTTATACTCTTTGAGTACATAATCAGCTTCAAACAAAAAGTCACTATGCATCAATTCTCCTTCTGCTTTAGTTTTTAAAACCTTTTCAAGTTAAACAGTTTACCGACAGTGTGGGAACTGATCTTAATGACATTTTCATCTTTATTGAAGGCATCTGACAACATCAGGAAAACATCATGATAAAAAGTGTGGAAGCAAGCACACAGCCCTGCTTTACTTCTTTGGTGACTGGGAAAGTATGAGAACATTGTCTGTCATTCAGAACCTGTGCAAGAATCATGAAAATGGAGTATGATACTGATGAACTTTTCTGGGCAACCAAATTTCACTGTGATCTTCCATAAGCCTGCACAACTGATTGTATCAAAGATCTTGGTCAGATAATGAACATTGTGTATAGATCTCTGTTCTACTCCTAGATTTCTTCTGTCATTGTCAGGCAACAAACATCATGACAACACCATTTCTTGGCCACTTTCTGAAGCCACACTGACTCTCAGATAGATGACCATCTTCTAGGTGAAGGATCTGCTAATTAAGAAGGACTCCAGTAAGAATTTTGATGACACTAAGAAAGAAACCCGTGATTGTCATAGATTTCCTCTTTCTTTATAGAAATGAACAATGGCAGCATCCTTGAACTCCTGGGAGATAACTCCTCTTGCCATATAACCCCAAGATTTTATTAAGTTCTTGTATGAGCAGTAGACCGTCTGTCTTGTAAAAATCTCATCTGGAATAGAATCAGCATCAAGTGCTTTGCCACATAAAAGATGCCTAATTGCATTCAAAATCTCTTCTTCACTTGTAAATTTGATTAGAGAGGGACTGAGTGCAACCTGAGGTATAAGGTCAATGGCTTCAGCATTGGGTGATATTGGTCTGTTGAGAACATTATGGGTGTATTCAATCTTTTTATTCAATAGTATTTAATTTTTTTCCAATTACATGTGAAGATAGTTTTCAACATTCCTTTTTGTAAGATTTTGAGTTTCAGATTTTCTTTTCTCCCTCCCTTCCTCCTTACTCCCTCTCCCTAAGGCAGCAAACAATCCAATATAGGTTATACATGTACAATCATTTTAAATATATTACCATAATAGTCATGTTGTGAAAGAAAAATCAAAACAAAAGAGAAAAACCACAAGAAAAAAGCAAATAAAAAATTGCTTTGATTTGCATTGTCTATATAGTTTTCTCTTGGAAGCAAATGGCATTTTCCCTCCCAAATCTATTGGAATTGTCTTAGATCAATGTATTGCTGAGAAGAGGTAAATCTATCCTACTTGATCATCACATAATCTTGCTGTTTCTGTGTACAGTCTTCTGGTTCTGCTCACTTCACTCAGCATCAGTTCAGATGTCAGCCCATCTTTTCAAGATCATGTACTTATGAGTGATCTGTGTGTCACTTTTACTTCTGAGTAGTTGAGATGCACCAAAAGTCTCTAGTCCATAAATAAGCTGATATTTGGTTTATTATTATCAGCTTGGAATTGAAACTCATCTGCTTTATTACTGAATTAATGGGTGTTCAGGGTGTGAGGGATACTGAACCCTTTTCAGGACTGCTCATCCATCTTTGGTTTCTATCTATCACCCAGCTCTCTTACCTGAGGTTTCAAGAAACTACAGACAGCCAGTGCAACAGCTGCACCTGGGTAAAACCCATGTTAGCAGATGGGCTAAACCAGGGTAACTGATAGGCCTCAAACTCACCAGGGAATGGGGGGTTAACACCCCCACGTTGTCACTTCCCCAACAGAATGGGCAGATTGAGTAATGAAGGCAGAGAAGCAGATGCATGCCATGGAGCACTTTGAACTTAGTCAGACATGGAAGATGCCAAGGTCATCCACCAAATCCCAAGACATGGCCACTTGCCTTAATTTCTGTTTTATGACTGGATTCTAACGATTCTAAAAGAGAGTCAGACCGATGGCTTTGCCCAGCTCTGAGTCACTTAAATTTACACAAGTCAAAAGGCATCACCCATACTTATTTATTAATATTACCACTTAAGTGTTTTGTCATTTTAATATTCAACTATTATTTTATTATTTTACTATGCTACAATTTTCCCATTTCTCCTATCTCAATGTCTATGACAGCTGAGTGGAGGAGGGAGGATGGCCTAGAATTGAGAAGAGACTTGAGATTGGGAGACAACTATTAGGCTATTGCAGTAGGCCAGGTGTAAGGCAATGATGGACCAGAATGGTGGCTGTGTGAGTGAAGAGAAAGGGGTAAAAACTGCAGGATTTGACAATTATTAAATTGTCAGAGTGAGATTAAATATATAAAGTGAGAGGGAGGGATGACATCTATGTTGTGAGCCCAGGTTGATGATACTTTACCAGGGGTCCTCAAACTATGGCCTGCAGGCCAGATGCAGCAGCTGAGGGCGTTTATCCCCCTCATCCAGGGCTAAGAAGTTTATTTAAAGGCCCACAAATAAAGTTTTTGTTTTTACTATAGTCCGGCCCTCCAACAGTCTGAGGGACAGTGAATTGGTCCCCTATTTAAAAAGTTTGAAGAACCCTGCCTTAGACAGTAGATAGAGAAGATAGGAAGATGGTAGAGTTTGGAGGGAAAGATAATGTGCTCTGTTTTGGACTTGTTGAGTCTAGGAGACATTCTATTCAGATGTCCAATGGGGAGTTAGAAATGTGAGATTAGAGGTCAGGAGAGAGGAAAGGGTTAGTGAAATATGAAAATCTATGTGTGATGGTAGTTGAAACCATAAGGACTAATAAGATCATGTATGGGGGAGAAGAGAAGTCCCATGACAGAGGCTTGGGACGACCAGTGTTACCACTCATTGTTGATGAAGATCTACAAAGAATACTGAGAAGAAATGGTCAGGCAGAGAGGATGTCATGAAAACCTAGCGAGAAAAGAGTATCAAATAGAGGCTGAAAATGTCAAAGGATGAATTGTCAAGGCTGATGAGAATGGCAGCATTCTTCTTCCTCCTGTGACCTCCAATCCCTCTGCCCTGAATCCTTACCAGCCCATTGCTGATTGCTCTCAATGGTTTAATTCCTGGAAGGTCACAAGAGCAACTCTTTCCATTGCAGCACCAAGCATCTTCTGCTATGACTCCTGAAGATGTAAAAAAAGAGGAAGTTTGAGAGAGAGGTAGAGGGATCTACATGGGCTACATTCTCTTTCCTTCCCCATCCTAACCCCTTGGTGAACCAATTCAACTTTATATTATTCTCTTCTCTTGAGTTTCTTGCCCCTTTATTCTATTGAAGATCTTGCCCGGCCAAACCCTAGCTTCTCTGCGTGTGTGTGCATGTGTGTGTGTTATATCCTTTTGCCAATCTAATAAAGCATATAAATTCCTCAGAATAATGTTTCTAAAAGTAAAAAATGAAAGACATGGGATTAAACATGAAGGCAATTATACTGAAGGTTATTTATGTATACATTATATACATTTATAGCATGTATATATACACAAATATACCCACACATCAATATATATGTATATGCATATATAAATTCATGGACCCCAAGTTAAGGATCCCTGTCCTAGAGCTTTTTTCCTTTTTTTCCAGTCCTTGAATTCATTCTACACTTTTGAGCTAGAGTAACAAAATTCCTTTAAATTCCTGTCATATTTCTAAATCCATGTAAACCTACCCTGGGATCTTCCATTAACGAAGACAGCATGTGGTTGGCTTGGGTTGATAATATTTGTCTTGCTTTCCCCTAGCATTGGGTCATCTTTTAAATGGAAGAGTAAAAATTTAGCTAAATGTATTTTGGATGATTTCAAAGGGAGATATCTCAGGACCCTAAACCAAAGAATCCTAGAGATAGTATTGTTTCCCAAACCACCAATTGTGTTTCTAACCTGGCCGCTGCAGCTATCACTGAGTGGAGCAATCCCAGTAAAGGAGGAGCCCATCTTTCTCAACATCACTGACATCAGCTCGGGACAACTTCAACTAATGAGAAGATAGACCCACGTGCCCCAAGGTCACTTAGCCCATCCTCCACAGCCATTAATTATCCCAGGGAGCAATACTTGTGGAAATTAAATCTGGCGACTTTTTCTGGTGATGATATAGCCCAAAGTACTACCAAAGACTCACCAAAGTCCTCAGCAAATTATTCAATAACAGAAACTGATGTGACTTTTTCACCAGAAATGACATAACATTTAGTATGCTGCTGTACGTTAAGTACCAAAATCCATATGATTTGCAGCTGGAAGCTCACATATGTTCTCTTAACCCATTAGCATCTAAATTCCCTGAGAGGAGGAACTATCTCGCTTTTCTCTTTATATATCCACAATGCTTTGCTGTAGTAAGTACTTAATAAATGTTCATTCCTTCATTCATGATAACTAGAATATGAAATAGCATGGCAGAAAATGGTACCATTGACCAAAATATGGTTGTCGGGAAGGAAAAATGGTTTGGAAGGGAAGATGAATTCACTTGTGAATTCATTTATGATGAATTTTATAAGTTTTATTGTAGCCAAAGGAGTTTGACAAGGATGGTGAAAGGTTTTGAGGTCATTCCATAAGAGGATTAGTTGAAGGAACTAAGAGATGATTAACCTAGAAAAGATTTAGGGAGGTCAGGACATCTTCAAATGTCTGAATAATATTGAGTAATCAACAAACCAACAAATATTTATTAAGCACCGAAGTAAAATCTCTGCCCTCAAAGAACTCACATTCTAGGTGTCTATGTTGAAATATGTATGAAATAATACTAGGCAATGAGGAGGGGACACTGTTGCTGGGGAAATCAAGGAAAATAGAAGATGACATATGACAGAAAGAAACAAGATATTCTTAAAACAGGAGGTAGGAGGGAGTGCATTTAACCAGAGGACTGGCAAGTGCAAAGGCAGCGAGACAGAAAAGGAAGTGTTATATGTGAGGAACAGCAAGAAACAAAGGAGGGAAGAAGGAAGGAAAAAGGAAGGGAGAAAAAGAAGGGAACAAACAAGCATTTATTAAGTGTATGCTAGGCACTGTGCTAAGCATTTTATATACTATTACATTGTACCCAGTAACAAGATTATGTAATGATCAACTGTGACTGACTTAGCTCTTCTCAACAATGTGATGATTTTCAAAGCAATTCTAATAGACTTGGGATAGAAAATGCCATCCACATTCATAGAACTATGGAGACTGGAGACTGAAACAGTATCTTCATCTTCTGTTTTCTTTCTTGTGTTTTTTCCCCTTTTGCTTTGGTTTTTCTTGCACAATATTATAAATATGGAAATATGTTTAAAAGGATTGCACATATTTAACCTATATCAGATTGTTTGCTATTTTGGGGAAGGGAGAGGTAAGGAAGGAAGAGAGGGAGAAAAATTCCACTCAAAAAATTCATTCAAAATCTTACAAAAATGAACGTTGAAAGCTAGCTTTACATATATTTGGAAAAATAAGATGCTAGTGAGAAAAAATCCAAACATGCTATCATTTGGTCCTCACAACAATCCTGAGAGGTAGGTACTATTGTCATATCAATTTTGCAGATAAGGAAACTGAAGCTAACAGATTAAATGATTTGCCCACTATGTGGTCAGTGGGTGTCTGAGACAAGAGCCAGCGCTCTATCCACCGCACTACCAAGGCCAAAATAGCTAGACATATAGCTAGTTAGAAGGAGGACAGTGGTAAAGCTAAACACTTTCTAAATGATCCTAGAGATAATCGGGAGCAGAGGAGGGTCATGATCAAAATTGTCACTTGAGGGAAATCACTGTGTGTGGAGGATGAGTTAGAATGACAATTAAGGCAATGCTTTTCTCAAGCTCTTCCCCTCCACACATTTAACACTGAAGTTGGCAGCCACGAGGTGTCCTTGCCTAGAATGGCCTGCAGGCCCACTGCCAAGGCGCTCTCAGAACCGTCTTCCTTCTTCCCCTGAAGTCCAGCCGCGGAAGCCTCTCTGTGCTGCCAGGGATGAAGCTTCTGGGGTCACCTTCCGCAAGTTCAGCCAGAGAGAGCAGTGGGCCAGCTGCAGCCCAAGGGGGAAGCTCAGGAATGTGAAAGTCCCAGGGTGTGGAGGATTTTGCTGTGCACATGGCAGAACTCCCAGCACGCTGGATGGGCCAAGACACTCCCCGAGGGACCCCCGGAGTCAGCAGTGACATGGTTGAGCCTGTTCTGCATTTTTATTTCATTTTGGGTCGGCAGGGGTAGGAGAAGTGATCAGGGTTAAGAGACAGTCCCCCAGCTAGTAAGTGACTGAGGCTGGATTTGAACTCAGCCCTTCCTGCCTCCAGGGCTGGTGCTCTATCCATTGCATTACTCAGTTGCCCCTCAAACCTGCTCTTTAGGAAAATCACTTTTTGAATCAAGGAATAGATGCATTGAATCAGAGAGCCTTGTTAGGAGGCTATTAAAATAGTCTAGTCTAAGTGATGAGGGCCTCAAGGAGAAAGGGGTGGGGTGGGACACATTGTTAAGGCAGAAATAATAGCATTTATAGTGTTAAGGTCTGCAGTGTGCTTTACAAATATCTTATTTGATCCTTATCACCTTTGAAGGGGATGCTCATGTTATCCCCATTTTATAGATGAAGAAACTGAGGGAGGAGGTTAAGTGATTTACCTAGGGTTATAGTGCAAGTAAACCTCCTGGATTTCAATCAAGTTTTCCTGGCTCAGGTTCAGAGGTCTAACTCACTGCACTACCTAGCTATCACTATGATAAATTTTGGCAAGGTAGGTTAAGGGAAAGGGAGGAATAGAATATCAAAATCCAAAACAGGGTAACTTGGAAAGATAATGGTGCCTTCAACAGAAATAATAGAGAATTTTAGAAGAGGGATAGCTTTTTTTTGGGGGGGAGGGGAGAAATTAGTTGTTTTGAATATATTGTGTCTGAGATGCCTACAGGACATCCATGGGATAGCCAGGAGGTAGAGAATGCCTGCCTGGAGCTCAGGAGAGAGGCTAGTGCTGACTATGTAGCTAGGAGCTATCTGCTTAGAGATGATAAATGAACTAATGAAGCTGATGAGGTGCCACATGAGATTCTCCAGCAAGCTTCCCATCCTACAGTCCTTGAACTTAAAAAAAAAAAATTTTTTTTTGATAATTACATTTCAAATAATTGGTTTTCTTTCTAAGCTTCTAATTTCATTTTATGCATTTAGAAACATTTTCCTGGGAAATCTATTGTTAAAAGGGAATCCATGGCACAAGAGAGGTTAAGAACTGGTGTTGAGAAAATAGAAGGATGCAGAATGGAACCTTAGAGCACACCCATGATTGGAGAGTATGAAATGGATGACAAACCAGAGAGGGGTGACAAGAGATCAGAGGAGAAGTCAGACGGGTAGTAGCAAAGCCAGAAAGAGCAGTATCACTAAAACCCAGTGAAGGTGGAATTCAACAAGGTCAAATACTGGAGAATATCAGAGAGGGAGCCATCGGTCAAGTCGTTTCAATCAAATAATGAGGTCAGAAGTCAGACTGTAGAGGGTTGAGAAGCAAATGAAAGGAAAGAAATTGTAGGCCAAAGTACAGACACTGTATGTAGGAGTTTGGCTATGAAAATGGAGAAATGGGAAGGGAGCTTAAGGAGATGGTAGGGTCTAATTAGGGTTTGTAAGGATGGGGAAACATGAATGTGCAGTAGGTAAGGATCAGTAGTGTCAAATACTAAAAAGAAGACTATTGGAACAGAAAATGCTGCTGGATAAGGCAAATTCATAGCTCATCTCAAGGGTAGGGCCAGAAGTTAGATTTCAGGGGATAAGAAGTGAAAGAATGGGCAGGAAGTGGAGGAATGGTTTTAAATGATATTTAAGGAAAGAAAAAAGACCCTTAGTTTGATAAATGTGTTTTGTGTATGAGAGGCTAATTTCTGAGGCTAGAAGGGTGATCAGTATCTCCTGCTCTTTAACATTTAGCAACAAATGGCCTTTATATGGATGGTCAGTGTTAAGAATAGCACACTAAAAAATGAAAGGCGATCCCAATGCATATTCCAATAAGGCTTACTAAAGATAAAGCACCTGGTGCTGTCCCAAATTGACAAAGATTTGGAACATGCATCTGATGTTACTCTTGGGCCTGTGGCGAGTCCTTATGTTTGCCCAATTCCCATTATGTCCATGGATGGCAAGCAGAAATGCTCTTTTGTAGAACAATTTTAGGCTGGCTTCTTGCTTGGAAAGCAGTTAAAAATTCTTGCTTCTGATATGGTTTATTATTCAAGTGTCACCTTGGAACTGGTTTTGAAAACTTAAAAGAGCATGACTTTGCCAGGGTACAATTAACAGAACTTGTGGACAACCTTTTTGAACTCGATCAGTTTTTTTGGACAGCTTGACCCAACTCTGACACATTCAAGCCAGTCATTGGCAATACAAACAGGCAATTACTGTCCTCATTAAAGCCTCTCTGATGTGCAGTTTCTTATAAGGATGGTCCACACTCAGCAACCACTGCAGGCAACTATTATCTCATGGTGATCAGCCCTGCCCAGTGCCAATGTCAACTGTCATTCTAAGAATGACCTTGGCAGAAGCTACTGCTATCTTAAAGATGAGGGGTAGGTGGGAGCAAAGTCTGCATAGTAAGATTTCTCACAAAAGTTACAATAATGATATTTTTCAAGAAAACCATAACTTCATAATTCAAATAGAAAGGATTACAAGACACTATGTACTATGTTTAGGAGACACAGTATTTTAATTTTAATTGCTTTTTATATCACTGATTTCCAAATATAGCTTTCCTTCCTCACACAACAAATCATATCTCTTGTGACAAAGAATTAAAAAAGAGAAAGAAGTTTCACAAAATTAGCCTTACATCAGCTAAGTCTGATAGAATATAAAATTCTATATCAGGGTTTGGCAAACTGTGGCCAAATCTGGCACATCTTTTGTTTTTGTACAGGATCAAGCTAAGGATGATTTTATATTTTAAAATAATGTTTTATTGGAACACAGGTATTATCCATGGCAGAGCTGAGTAGATGCAAGACACCTGTATGGCACGTCTATAGCTTTGCAACTACTGCTTGGTGCAAATCTTTTTTTTTGCCCCCCTGAGGAATTTGGGATTGTGATTTGCCCAGGGTCACACAGCTAGGAAGTGTTAAGTGTCTGAGATCTCATTTGAACTCAGGTCCTCCTGACTTCAGGGCCAGGGCTCTATCTACTGTGCCATCTAGTTGCCCATACTTGGTGCAAATCAAGTGGGCTTGACAGTTTCCACTGCCATGTGTATAACTCAACATTTCATTTAAAAGCCAAAACAAAATACCTGTGCATACCTATATCAAAAATGGCAAAAAAAAAAAAAAAAAAAAAAAAGTTGCATTACAATTTCTTGAGCTCAAGGTCAAGATTGAAATTAAAGAACATTGGATGATTGAAGTCAGGAGGACCCGAGTTCAAATCTGGTCTCAGACACTTAGCATTTTCCTGGCTATGTGACCCTGGGCCTGTCACTTAACCCCAATTGCCTCAGCAAAACAAAACAAAAAATTGGATGGTTTTAGAAAATAGCTTTTCCTACAGTTGATAATGTTTGTTAATTCAACCTAACATTGTAAGGCAAAGCACTTATATGTGAAACTTATATTTCAGTAAACTTAAATTCAATGATAACTAATGTCAATGTTTCTAGTAATGCCAAAAGTTAAAGAAACAAGATCTCCATTTTCCCACAACCTTCTCAAATGTTGATATAAGGGCAAAAGAAATTTCTTTTTCCAAATCCTTTTAACTATTCAATTGAGGAATTTCTACCCAACTTTCAATTGAAAGTAATTAATATTGCAACATAATGATATGCTAAAAGGTAACTATCAAGAGAGGAAATTAACAGAGTTCTATTTATGCTTTCATTAATATGCTCAATTAAAATGTGGACTGATATCAGTATTTGACAGTTACTTATTGGTGAAAAAAAGGCATTTTAGGATGAAATACACAAAAATCTCATTTTAGTCTAGATTAAAATTAACAGATGAACATTTGATAATGGGAAACCCTAGTTAAGGAAAATGTTATTCCAAAACTAGAATTTTATTCTTCTCATTTGTAAACCTAATTTACAAAAACAAAACAAAAAAAACCCAACCTACCAAAAAACCCAAAAAACATTGTACAGACATTTGTTTTACCCTGGTATAGTAATACTTTTTTGATTTTGCTTCTTAGCTCACAAAACCTAAATCTGGTTCTTTATACAAGTTTGTTACACATTGTCTTCCAATTCTTTTAAGGGAAAGAAGTATATTTTCTTTTTTTTTTTTTTTTCCTGAGGCAGTGATTGGTCATTAAGTCACTTTTCATTCAGAATTTTTTTCCTGTTCTATTTATATTGTAGTCATCCCGTAAATTTTCCTAGTCTGCTTCAGTTCATTTCTTCACAAGGTTCTCTGAAATCTTCATTAACAGTTTCCTTTGGTTCACTTAGTCATACCTCATTACATCCACTGACCATGGTTTGACATTCCCCAAATGACGGGCACCTACACTGTTGCCAATTATTTGCTATTACAAAAAGCACTGCTTTGAATATTTTGGCACGTGTGGGCATGGCTAACAGGAATCTGAGTCTAAAGGTATGGGCATTTTGGTCAACAGTGTTCCTTCTGCTCTAGAAATGAGATCCATTCCTGCTTATGAGCTTGTGCATCGCTTCACCCTATTGTTACAAGCAGAAATTCACACAGCAGTACGTCAACAGTACTTCGAATAGAGATGTCATAGCTTCACCAATAATGCATTAGTAGGCCTGCCTATTTGTCTTTACACAGTTGCTCCAGACTGAACATTCCCACCTTTTAAGCACATTTGCCAATATGCTAAAGATGAAGCGAAGCCTGTGTTGTTTTGATTCATATTTCTTCTATTCTTACAGATAATAGAGCATTCTTTCATATGGCTGCTAATAATTTGAATTTCTTTGGAGAAATGTTTATTTCTATCCTTTGACCAGTTACTTAGAGGGGGATATATTTGTTTGTTGCCCATATATTTTGGCTAGCAGATCCTTCAGAAATATTTGGTACAAAGTTGTGTGTGGGAGGGGTTTAATCCATAAACCACTTCTGTTCCTAAATTTAAATTTTGTTCATGTAAAAGCTTTTTAATTTTACGTAATCAAAACCACACTTTATTTTCAAAACCTGTAGTTTCATGTATCCATTTTGACTTTATCATGGAATATGACATGATATATTGGTCTAAATTTAATGTCTGTCAGATTTTTTCATTGTCCTTGAAGTTTTTGTGAATAGGGAGTCACTCCTACATAATTTATATTTTTAAGTTTATCCAACCCTGGCTGGGAAATTTGAGTTATTTCTGATTCTTCTTTTAGTCTGTTTCATCAAGCTTCTCTCTCTCTCTCTCTCTCTCTCTTTTTAAACTAACACCAAATGGTTTTGATGAAAGTCCAAGTGCCTTTTTGCTTTTTTTTACATTGGAAATCCTGGCAGGTGATGACATTAAGAAACATTCGACATTTGCAACAAGGCAAGTTCTCACAGTCCCAGCTCCTTTTATTTCTTTCTTTCCTACAGAATTTTCCCTTTCTGAACAGGTCACACTGGTGGTGTCTTTAAAGGAGAAAGATCTAATAATCTAGAAATCTCCTTTGGGAATAAGGGGAGGAAGAGGTTATTTCTCTCTGTAAGAGGAGAAGCTGGGAAGGCCAAGGGGTCAATAATCGTAAAGGGAAATAAGGCCCGGGGCTCAAATGGCTCAACCAAAATTAACAAAGACAGAGGTTGACACACATAGCTACACATGGATGTATATTTTAATAAAAATAATTCTGTCAAAATACAACAGAAAGTTTCATCTTTATCATATCTTGAGTACATTTGAATAGTTTTTTTTCCTTAATTAAAATGTCCCCCCCTCCCTCCTCCCACCCCTTCTTCAAGGCTTCATGCTAGTGCCAGATAACTCAACTCACAAATACAAAGCAGAGGCAGACCCAGTGTGCACAACTCTGATAATGTCCATTCTGTTGAAGTTATTCACGAAGAGGAAACATTCTTTTTAATGAGGAGGAGGCCTAGAAAGCTGAGAGTGGGAATCGCCATCTGTATCAATCAGGAGTAAACAGGGCTACTAGATATTCTGCTGACGGTGTTGGCAAAGTACATATTTTTCTCTGGTTTCATGCTGAGATGTAGCTTTTCATACCTGAGTTTTGAGTCCAAAAGAAAACTCTCCATTTTAACAGTTTCGGTCTTTATTTTGTGCTTGACCCAGGAGCATCAATATCCCAAGATCAGCAGACTCTGTTCTCTCCTCCATCTTCAAGGGAGAGGACAGAGGGATCCCTGTCCCCAGAACGGCATGCACAACCAAACCCACCCACCTATTGGAGGGTCTGATAGATAAGTCCACCAGGGACCAATGGGCACAACCGGAAGTAGAGTGGACAAAGGGCTCTTAAATTCCTTTCCGCTATCCACAGAAAGAAAGCCAGAGCTTCCAAGAAAAAGGATGTGGTAAAGGGAATGCCTCTAGGATTCACTTCCTGTTGTTTTGGAGAATCCACTCCCTGCTTCCTATGCTTATACTGCTCCAAACTCAGAATATTTGGCCCCATATCTGGGAACCTCAGTGGGCTGTGACTGAACAGGTCAACACAGCAGGAGCTAGGGAGAGCCTGGGCCTGGGAGCTGGTTTCTGTGAATCTGCCTGGATGTTTGATGCTAGGATCATGGCATCACAAGTCAGAGAAGGGGTCTCAGTTGACAGTTATTCCAGAGAGCACCCAGCTCCCCCGTAACAGGAATGTCTCTCCTAGAAATGACCTTCCTGACCACACCTCTAGATGATGTGGCAACCCTCTTCAAGGCTGGAAGAAATGAAGAAAGGGGCCTGTCTCTTATTTTACTTTCCCAGAGAAGAGCTTGGCTCTCCTTTTAGCAGCTCTGTGAAGACCCACAGAAAACCTGATTCAGCCTCAGGATTCAAGAGCTCTGTGGCCTCCTGCAGCTTAAGAGTCCCCTGGAGATGGTCAGAGATGGTATGGGCAATTCTCCCTGAAGACAGAGGGCCCATAGGACCTTGGTGATGTTACCTACAGATTTCAAGAGGTGCAGATGATCCATCTGGGACTGAAGGTGCCCCCTCCCTGGGGAAGGACAAGAAATGTAAACAACTTGGAGTCAGTTGAAATATTGAGATAAGGCACAGAAAACAAAGAGGAAACCTTGTATAGGGAGTGGCCAATGGAGAATGATCCCCTTCTCCCTCTCAGCACTCCTGCTATGCTAACTCTCTTGGGGTCTTCACTCACCCTCCAGATAGTCTTTTCCACCAAATGTCAAAACCTGGCTATTCACCCAATTAACAGGGCCTTGCCCCTCAGCAGCAGCCCATGACACTGGAGGGTTATGGTGGTTCCCTCTCCTTCGAGCCACAGTTTGTGATCTTATCCCACTGGAGGTGCCAGAGGCAAATAGAAAGAGAAAGGGCCAAGGAGTCAGCCTGCATCCTCACTCTCTTGGCTTTGTTCATCACAAGCTGTGTCCTAGGGTTTCAATGTCTTCAATGACAGGGCGGGCTCTGGATGATCACTGAGGTCCTTTCTAGCTCTTAATTCCTAAACCCAGCTGGTGCCCAATTAAAAAGCAGCTCCTGGGCACTGAAAGTCAGATGCTATTGACTTTCAAAAAGTAAAGTTATTTCTACCTCAGATACACATGTGGGCATGGAAAAGTCCCTGGGAGGAGGAGGGAGTATAGTCTAGCCTCTCCTGGATGTCCACTTGAAACATCATGGTATTTACAAAAGTGAGTTTTCCTTCCTTCTTCCTCCTCCAGTTATACTATCTCTATCATTCCTACTAAAAAACAAAAAACCCCAAAAAAACAAAAAGCAAAATAAAACCAGAAAAAAAAACAAAAAAAAACAAAAACAAAAACAAAAAAAAAAAAAGACCAACAAGGTAAAAAAAAAATATCTTGGCCTACCTTTGGAGCTGTGAGGACCTATCTGCTTTGGGCCTTTTGATCTGCTCTGGAAGAGGCCCGATGTTCCTAGGTGGTTCCAGAACTATTCTGACCTTCTGAGGGTTTCCTTGGACAAAAGGAGGAAATGACCAGCTCTATGATAAAGAGACAATCTTTTGAGGGACACCTGAGAGTGAATGACAGTTTCTCCATTTTTTCACTATCAACTATTATTAGCAGATACTCGATTCCCAAATCACTAGGACAGTGGCCACCAGAGCCTGCATTGCACCTCAGGGGAGAGTCTCACTGGGAGGTAGCAAGGTAGCAAAAAGACATTGCTGCTCAAGGGTCAGGAGGCCAAGGTTCACATCTCAGACCTGCCACTGTGACTTCGGTCAAATCTCTCAAGAGACTTGGCTTCTCCAATTGTAAAATCAGTGAACTGAATTAGGGGATCTCTAAGGAATCTCTAATCCTATTACAAGGTGACCAGCTACATCTAAGCTTCTTGGGACCTAAACTTTTTCCTACATTAAGATGGGAAAGCCAATTCCTCTTCCTCTCTAACCCTGCCCTAAATGACTCACAGGCTCTTTGGGCTGAGCCCAGGGCTGGGGTCACAGTGAGAGGGAGGCTGCATTTCCTGTAATGTATAACCCTTGATTTACCATCAATAACACGCTGAGTATCATTCATCAAGACAACCCTCATTCATTCTGGCTTCCTAACTTTCCTAAACACATCACTGTTTCCCTTATCCTAAAAAGACAGGAAAATTCTTTTCCTGGAACAGCATAGTCCCAACTCTCTCACTTACATTTCTCCAATTACCCCAATTTGGCTCCAAATCTCCAGAAATCCATTCCTGGGTCTAAAAACTTAGGAGGGCAGAATTGATCTTCCTGATAAGTTTTGAAGACGTTCTCCTTCTCCTCTCTTTCCCTGATTCACATGTCAATCTGATGCTTGGGGGACACAGGCTATATTCTAATCAATGGAATTTGTGATGAGCAAAAGACAGTTTTTTGTCTAAATACTAAGGAAATACTAAGCTGGTGAATCTTAATCAATTTCTAAGAAATGTTTCCAAGCTCAAAACACATGCCCATTTAACTCAGTACTTACTGCCTCTTAAGAACTGCATAGGGACCCAGGGGGAGCCCAAGCCAATGCTGGACATTCATATGATTACCACAAATTCCAAAGACTCTGAAGAATAAACACAAATCACAGGGTAATCCAACTCTGAGAATAGGGTAACCTTGAACTTGTGCTGGCTTACACATCAGAAACAAATGAGGAGATGGTATTAGAGCTGGGAATCTGCAGACAACTGCTTTCTGCAGTGCTCTGGCCCTATCACATTTGTCAGGATAACCTAGAGGGGTATGAAAATTGTTCTTTTTCTACTAGCTAGATGATTCCTAACCCACTCCTGCTGCTCACTATTAAATAAAAAAAAAATCATAATTCATATTCTCATAAAGTCACAAGCATTAGATCGGAGAGGAACCTTAGAGATCATTTAGTTCAATCCATTCATTTTACAGATGGAGAAACTGAGTCCTGGAGAACATATCCCAGGTGGTTTCCCAAGTGGGAAACAGTACAGAACTTAGTTCCTCTGACTCCAAATTCAGAGCTCTTTCCACTCTGTGACACTGCCTGTCTTTATCCAATTGGGGCATAATAGAAAGAATCCTAGATATGAAATCAGAGAACCTGGTTTCAAGTCTTGGCTTGGCTACTTACGACCGGCTTGTGGGCTGCACCGGATGATTTCTTGGGTCGCTTCCCTCTCTGCCTCTATACTAGGATGACTGATCTGATCCAATTCAGAGCCCTCACCAAAAGGCCACCAGAGTTCACCAGAAGACCATGGCAGAGCTAGAGGTGAGAAAGGAAATTGCAGCAGAGATGGGAACAGGAGCTTCTGCAGCTGAGACCCTGTCTGTCCTCAGGGGGGGTAGCTAGAGGGGGCCAGGTCTGACAGCCGAACTCCCCAGAAGCAAGCTGACAGTCTTTTCAGAGAACTCTCTGAGCTGGGAGGCACAATGTTGGCAGGCAAGCCAGGGCCGACACAGGCACCGGGATCTGCTTGGGGAAGCAGTACACGGAACGGGAGGAGGGGTGCATCCTGAAATCTTACATTGGTACCCATGTGGCAGCCACTGCAGCTGGCTTCTGGGTAGCCCACCCAAGAGATAACTCCAGGACATGGCCATCCCCCTCCTCTCCATCCAGGAGCCCCTGAGGTCTCTTTAGGACTGAAACACATAATTCCTGATGCTGAACTGCTGTCATCCCTGGTCCGGAAGGAGAAGGCTCTCTTTCCTGAAGGCAAGAGAACTTGGACCAATCACATTCCCCTTTCCAAGGACAGTTTTCTTTTCTTGTCTAATAAATGGAAAGATCTATCTCCCCTGAAAAATCATCATCTTTAGACTTCCTGGGATAGCCTTAGCATATGGCCATCTCATGTAACAGGGCATTTGGAACTCAGTAAGAAGAGTCTTTCTTTTCTTCCACTGTTTTAAAAGCAGACAGAGACAAACTTCAGGGGTAGGACTAGGGTCAAAGGCTAAAGATGATCCCTTTAGGTGGGAATCCCCTAGACTACTTACTCACTATTGACCTTTCCTGCAGAATAAAGACCCTGGGCTAAACTCATGATCATGATTTCCATACTCACCCAGAATTCAGTAACTCCACCTCATGATGGTTCTGCAAAAAGGACCATGTTCCTCAAAATCTCATTTTGCCAAGAATAGCCATTAAAAAAAAAAAAAATTCAAGACTTCAAAGTAAACACTTTAAAGGAAAAAAAAAAAGTAAACAAACCCAAGACAGCTGCTGCCTCTCAAAAACAATTAACCTGCAGTTCATTATTCCATGAATCAGTAATGCTTTAAGCACGGGCCTGTGGCCCTTTCTCAGAAAAGGTCTGACCCACTTTTCTAAGTTTCTATCACTTTCCCCCACAGATGTAGGTTATAATGCTATAATGACTACATCCTGATAAACGGAGTCTCACCAGCCTCAACAACCTCCAGGGCTCAGGGACCCCTTCTCCCTGGCTGCCTTGGCCTGACCCCAAGGCCTGCTCCTGCTCCACCCTGGCGGACATCCTTAGTCTGACACTTTTAGGCCAGAAGACCTGGTGAGTGAACCTTGGATCTGCTATTTACTGTGTAACTTTAAGAAGGTCCCATTCTCTTTCAGGGGCCGTTTCCTTATCTGTGAAATGAGGGTGCTGGAATAGATAAACTGGACAAGTCCCTGGTCCACTCTACATTTCCTGATCAGGTACCTAACCACCACAGGCTCCTTGCTCTTCTTCCCTAACTCTGGCCACATCCAACACAACAAAGTTCCTACTGTGTTTTCTTCAACTGACTTTATGGTTTGGAAGTTCAGCTGGGGACATGGTGGAAAGAAATGAACAACTTGGTTGAGGTGACAGAGATGGTTTCTTTTTAGTGAGTGGGACCTCCCCCTCCCCCTAAAAACATACACTGTCTGGACTGCCTCTCCCCAAAGTGTCCAGACAACTAGCACTACGATAAATACTGTGTTTGTTTATATATATATATTTTTATATATAATCTCATTTTTTTTTTTTTACTTAAGAAAATAATAAGCTATCACCAATATGGATGAGCTTTATCATCACTAAATTAGCAGAAACCAGCTCAGCACAAACTCTCCAGAGATAAATACTGGTGGCTCAGTCAGAAAAAATATAGATAAAAAACCAAAAACAACCAACTCCCTCTGCCTCCCCCCAACAACGTCTCCTAAGAGTGGAAGGAGCTACATTAGGGTAACCAGCCAAATACTGTGTGTTATGTCCCTGCTGTTGCTGCACATGATGGAAGAGTCAAGGAGAGGTTGAGAGAAGGATGGAGAAGAAAATGGAAAAGAGTGGGAGAAAGAGGAGAGAGAGAAAGAAGAAGGGAGGAGGAAGATCTAACTCTGCCAGCAGCTTCCAGGTCTCTGAGACAGATGTGTGAGAAGGGGCCATGATAATAATGAGAGGGTAAGGCTAGCCCTGACTTCTTGGGCTAGCCCAGGGTGAGGAGGGGCAGCATGGAGAAGGCCAGCTAGAGCCCCGGAGCCAAGCTGGGGCAGCTCGGTGGGATGGCGCTCCCCTCTTACTCAGGTGGCTAGTGCAAATAGTCATCAACTCTGGCAAATGAACAGGAGCCCAGGCCAACTCGGGCCATAAGCCGAAGACACTCGGATGCTTGGCCCAAGGCGAGCATCAGTGGGGGCTGCTTTGGCAGGTTTTGAGATTCTGCGGGAGAAAGAGAAGACCAGGTTATTCTCTCAAAGGCTTCAACTCTCAGCATCACTGCATAAAGCAGAAGTCAGATTTGGGAGAACTGGGTGCTTAAGGGTTAGGTTTGATTCCCTCGTAGCAAAATCTGTATAGGGAAATGCAGGAGCCCCAGAGCACAGGAAAATGCCTTGGGGTCCGAAGAAGAATAGGCTGTGAGCACGTTCCTGTCCGGTTCTGTCTGTAGCAAGCCTGTAGCAAGAGTCAGGGGCTGAGCTGTATAGTCATGATTGGAATCCCTGGGCAGATAAGCTAGAGATCTATTTGTAATCTGAGTTAGGGTTGGTCTATGGTCAGGAAGGAGTTGGGTTAAGGTTGGGGGAAGGGGTCAGTCTGGGATCAAAAGTTAGAGCCTTGATTTGTGGCCTGGGGTGAGAGGCCAATCTAGACTGATGGCCAAGGTTAACACATTCTCCAATCAGAGTTAAGAAGTCAAGGTAGGGCCAGGGAGACCGTGATCAGCAGGAGACAATCAGGCTGTGTCTGAGTGAGAGGGCTCAATCTGTCCAGGATTCGATAGCAGTTTGAGATGAAGGTAAAGGTTTGTGATCTGTGACAATGGTTAGGACATCCTATCTATTAATAGGGTTGGTGAAAGGGTCAATTTGTGACCAAAGAAATGGTCTGACCTATGATCTTGGTTAGGGAATTAAGTCTGGGGACACGATTCAGTCCAGAGCATTAAGGTCTGTGTCTAAGATGAGGCACAAGTCTACGGTCAGAGGAGGCTGTCAGTCTGAGATTACAGTGAGGATCTTTATGGTCTGGGTCAATCAGTGGCCGGAAGTCAATCAGAGCACCAGCTCCCAGTCTTTATTATGCCCCTTCTGGGACAATTGGGTCACAAATTGTACCAAGTTTTGTTCCATGGACTGAGTCCCAATTCTCAGCCACCCCCTGGAGGATGGTGAGCAGGAGCCCTGAGGCACCCGAAGCAGTGCAAGGGTGAAGGTGGAAGGGACTTCCCTTCGGGCATGGATCCATTTGGTCCCTCCATTCCTAGCAAGTAGATGCTAGAGAGTGAAAACCTTCAGAGCAGGGAACCACAGCCTTCCTGAGCCCTCAAAGGTCCTCAAGTCTATGGTCTGCAGGCAGCCAACAATCCTGCATGACCTCCTCCTGAGCCCAGCATAGCCCTTCCTTGAAAAGACACCAAACCTGATCTGTGATCAGAGAGAAGGAAGGAAAGTTTCCTTACAGCATCTTCCCAGGTTCTGTCTAAGCCTGGGGCAGGAATGGGAGTAGCAGAATCTTGCCTGGGGGCTCTTTTCCTACCTAAAATAGCACTATTGAGGGCTGCACACACAGGCTCCCTCTGGATAGGGTCTAGCTGCTGACCAACAGGGCAGTTCCATGGGTCGGAGTATGCTAATAGGCTGAATGCGTCCTGCATGGAAGAAAGCAGATGAAGAAGTGGTGAGAAAGGGCCCTCTTCCCAGGAGGCCCTCCCCTCCCGCAACCCCCCTCCACCTCCTCAGCTGGCGTGCTGGGGAGCGCTGGGGCCGAGCCTACAAGCTCCAACAGACCTGCTTTCCTCCCCGTCTCCGAGGAGCTCCCCTTCAGGCAGAGTAAAAAGCTGTCCTCTTCGTGAAGGCTCCCAGCCCAACCCCCTGAGACTGCTGGCCTGGCCTTATTCCTGGAGCCCCGGGCAGCAGCTGGAAAGGAGCTCAGGGGCTTCTCCTGCAGCGGGGGTTTCTGGAGCTGAACTGCAGAGGAGGTGACTGTTTTGTTGGGGCTGAAACATGAAGGAGGATCCTCGAATCCCCTGAAGGGGCTACTCCCGTCATAACAAGCTGCTGCTGCCCCTTCTCTCCCTCAGGCACAGCAGTCCCCTCCCCCATGGCAGCGACCGAATCAGTCTTACTGGAAACTCTATTAAGCCAGTCCTGTCACCCGCTTCACTTGGGGTTGGGGCCTGGTTCCACCGCGTGACCAAAGGCCTCTGTCCCTGCTCTCACCCTTGACCAGGGCCTGTCACTGGGAGGCTGCCTTTCCTACAGGCATCGGGGACAGATGAAGGGGGACTGTCAGACCTGAGTGCTGCCCATTCCTCTAGCCCTCGGCCCCAGGGCAGCTCTGGAGTTACCTGCAACATCTCTTTATGGGCCAGGTTCTTGCCATACTCTCGGCACAGCTGTTCGCTGAGGGTCTGCAGCTCCCGGCCAAACAAGATAATTCTCTCCGTGGCAGCCTGGTTACCTCCGCAGAGCTGTCGCCGAGGACGCCCATCTTCTGTGCCGAGGGAGAGAGCAGACACGTAAGAATGGGCTGGGGGAATCCCAGGCGTTGTCTATGACACTGTTTTCCCATCATAAGACTTTAGGGAAAGAGGGTAACATTCTTGGCTCAAATCAAGAGGTGACAGCTGTGTGATTTAGGGGGGCCTGGATGACCTAAGGTTAAAGGCTGCTTCTGGCTGATTCGTTGTTGGGTCTATCAACAAGGCCACACTTCAGGAAATTGGAGAAGCCGGCTGGCAGTCTTGGGAATACCACCTTAGATGCAGCAAGCTCTGACCTAGCATGTTCTCCCTCAGACATATTCTGCATATTGTGATCTTACTGTAATCTGCATACTGTGAACTTACTGACATGCTAGGCCTTTACAGTCTCGGTCTGAAAATACATCTAGACATTCATCCAGCTCTTGAAATACTCCAGGACTCAACTTCCCTGGGAGGAATAGAGAGAGCCAGCTCCCTTGCTGGGTTTTTTTTGGTTTGGGTATTTTATTTTCCCCCTAATTACACATAAAACAACTTTTAACATTGTTTAAAAATTTCAGTTCCAAATTCTCTCCTTCTCCTCCTTTCTACCCACTTCCCTGAGATGGTAAGTGATCTAAGATAGGTAACCCAGACTTTTGCACGATTCAAGAACTGGCCAAGGGTGGACCAGAGGCTTTTGAGATCCATCTGGGTCCTCAAATTCCCACCAGACCTCACTTGTTCAGTCCCAGCTCCAGCTATTCTTAAGGCTTCACTTAACAATGTAGGCCGAGGATCCCATGGTGAAAGCTACAGTCCTAGTTTCTTTCTGGGACTAGTAACAGAAAGGGGAAAAAGTGATGCCCTCCTGAGATAGCCCTTACCCATACTAGATTCATCTGTTTGCAGGATTTCTTCATGTTTGTAGGCACCATTCATGATTCGGGTGGATGAGTTCTCTAGCACTCCATTGGGATAATGTTCTGCATCCATCTCCATCTCACTGTCACTAAGAAAGAGGGAGAAGATGTTGGTCAAGACAGGTCAGGAAAGAAAAGATGCTTGGAGCTGGCTGGAGCTCTCTTTTTCACCAGGTGGGAGACTAGAACACAAGTTTAGGATCCAAAGCCTGGCTGGGAGGATTTCCAGGGAGTTTTTACTTGCAAGGCCACACATCTCTCCCCATCACTTTAATTTGATTTCAATTCAAATCAATAACTGTTTGATAAGCACTTACTATTTGCCAAGGACACCATGACAGGCTGGGGTCTAATTTCTCCATCTGCCATCACTTTGCCCTGCCAATTCTCTCTTCTCTCCTTCCATCCCTGCCCTCACATTAACCAATACCTATTTCCCTTCCCCTTATATAATCAGAGGCCTACAGAATCATATGATGTAGAGTTGGAAGGGATCTAGATGACCTAGTCAAATGCCTTCATTTTTGCTGAGGAAATAGGGCCAGAGAGAAAAAAGAAAGGTATTAAAACAGTGACGTATATATTTGAATTCAGGTCTTTGTGACTCCAAAGTCAGTATTCTTTTCATGAAATCCTTAAGGTTGGCAAGGGACAGAAGTTTCTCTCCAAGCCCTTAGAATGAGCTCTTTCAGATTCCCTCTTCTTTCCCCAAGTATCCTTTTCTCCCTGACTCCCCATCCATTGGGCCATGAACTTGGAATGCCTCTTAAGCTGAATCCTACAGGACCCCTAATAGATCCCCCCCAGGCCTCTGACTATTCCAGGTAGACCTAAAGGTCTTAGTCAGCATTGCTGGAAATGGTCATCTTGACAACAGTAGGGAAGACAACTTAACCCTTAGTTTCTCTGATGCCTGAGTGGAGAGACATCAGTTCCAGCATCAGAATGACTAAAGCACTTTGCTCATAAAAGTGCCTGGCCTGGGCCAGAGGCCGGGGCTCACTGGGTCTGAACTAAGTTCGGCAATGAAGTTTCCTTGTTAATTCGTAAAGACAAATTCTATCCCATGGCCTCACTCCCAAGCCAATGAACCCCAGAAATTACCAGGGAATTGTCCTCTCCCTACCTTCAGCTCAAGTCTAATCTAGCCCAGCCAGGAAGTGGTGACAACTAAACAGAGTTATAGTGTTCTTGGGGGCTTGGTCATCCTAAGAGTCCTGTCCCTTTCAGCAATACTGACCATGGAGTTCAGAAAAGCTCTATAAACTCAAAGGAATATTCTTAAGGTAGAGTCTTGTCTGGGAAAGGAAAGCATTAACAAGCTGACTTAAAAGTTCAGGGTTCCTGGAGTCAAGCTGACTGTTACTGCGAGAGAGGTGGACTGATTATGCAAGGGTGGTGGGGATGAGGGGACAGGAGGAAGAAAGCGCTAGTTAGAGTGTGGTGCTGTCAGGGGCAAGGCCCTCAGAGTGGCCACTGCTTCTGCACCAGGGCCTGCCCCAAGAACAAAGAAGAAAGGCATGTTACCTGGTCTCTTGGTTACTTGTACTACTGTGTTGCTGGGATTTGGTGGAGTCTGTGGAGTTGGACTCAGAGTAGTTGATTGACGAAGGGGAGGAGGAGGACGACGACGATGAGGAGGAGCTCAGGGCTGGGTATTTACTGTGACTCTGTTTGCTTTTGGTGGATGTGACCCCATTGCTACAGCTCGGGCTTTCTGCTCCTGAAAACAAGAGAACAGAGCCAAAAGGCTGGATGAGTGGCACCTGGCAGAAAACAAGTAACCTATCGATTCTGCTTCCTGCTGGCATGGAAGCATGAGCCTAGAGATAGCTACAGGAAAGAAAGGGTCCCCAGAGACCTCTTTGTCAGGATCCTGATATACTGATTTCCTCAAAGCCATGGCCCAAGAGACAGCAACAGCAATGTCAAACACTTGAGTTTTACTCTGGGACTTATACTGGCAAGCTGCTTCTGCTCTAGGTTATCCTGAGGACTGAGACTTCCCTAGCAAGGATCTCGCCTAAAGGAGAACGTCACCTAGTGGCACAAAGACTTTCTTCTAGGTTTTAGGGCTCCATTAAAACCAGTAACATCATTGCTGCTCTGGGCATTTCCTGTCTAGTATCAGCCCTGCCAAAATGGCATGTAAAGCAGATCCCTTGCTCCTTCCCTGGTCAAGGAATTCAGAAATTCCTTCCCTCTTCTAAAAGATGCTCTAGGGAGCACACAGGAAACCAGCTTCATCACCTCTCATTGGCCTCTTGTTTCAAACCCTTCTCCAAACCTGTTCTCCTACTTCCCCAAGAGTAGCCATGCTCCACTGAACTTGTATATCCTGACCCAAGTACTCCTATACTCTGCCTTCTGACATCATGCTTTAGGTCACTTATTTATATGAGCCATCAGGGAACTTGGTAAGCACAGAGAAAAGTCTCCAAAAGGCCAGGTCCTGGGAGATAATTAGTCATAGGCCTTACATAGAAGCCTAAAGAATAGTCCCATACCAGCAAGAAAAATGACAGTTCAGATTTCTCTGTCCAATTATTTTATTTTAAGGATTTATAAAGAAACATTTTCCAAACTAATTCTGTGAAGAAGGCAGTGCAAATATCACTATTCCCATTTTACAGATAAAGAAACTAAGGTTTAAAAAGGTTTAGGGTTTGCCCAGGATCATAAAAGCTGATAGAGTCTAGCTAGAGTCAGTTTCAAATCTGGGCCAAGAGTTTCTGAAGAAAGATTCTTTAATACTTTTCACTGTGCCCTCTATTATGGATATCAAAAAGCATGGGCTTACCGGTGCTGTGCAGATGGGAATTGCTGGGTCCATGTCTAGGGCTGAGGCTGGGGGACCCTGGGTAGCTGTCTTGGGATTTGGGGCTTCGAGCACTAAAACAACGAACTTCACTGTCTGTTCCATTCACCATCTCCACAAACTGCCGGCACCTGGTGGGGGAGGCAGGGAAGGAGCAGAGGGGAAATGCTTTAAGTACACACTTTGGTTGGTTCCATAAGTAGCTGTGTCAGAGCCAAGAGGGCCAGAAGCCCCAGGCCCCACAGGCTAGGCAATGGAGATAGTCACTTGGGCTACCAACTTACTTCAACATGAAGAGCAGGTTGGGGTTGTGCTCCAGGAGACCAGGATAGAGCTGCTGGGTGGCCTCTATGGCCTCTCCCACTCGGCCTGCCAGCATAAGCTTTTGTATTCCTGTAAGCAAGAGCACAGCAGTCGGGATTCCAGGAGCAAAAGAGAAACCCATTTCAATACTCTGCCTGCTCAGCCCATCTCAGTGCCACTGATGGAAGAATCCGCAACGGACAAGGTACTGGAGGCAGGCAGATATGACATAGGAGTTTATGACCAAAAGGATGGGGAAGAGACAGAGACAAGTAGCAACAATATAAGGGAGATGCAACGTAAAGGAAGCGTTAGAGGCTAAGCAGAAGAAACCTGAGGAGGCGTGTCTGCACCACACTGGGCCACAAGGAAAGGGAAGGATTTCTGGAGGCAGAGATGACAGCCGGAAAGGCAGAGACATGGCTGAGGTGGGGCAGGACAAACGTGGGGGAAGCGTCCCCTCGGTGGAAGGCAGAGTCCCCACAGAGGAACAGAAGATGACAGAGCTAGAAGTGCAGAGCGGGCCCACCTCGGCAGGGAGCTGCCAGGAGAGTGAGAAGGTCGGAGGCTTTTGAGCTGAAGGGGACCGGAGCAGTCGCCCAGCACAAGCTTCTCCAGTCACACAGAAGGGCACAAAGGAGAAATGGCTTGCCCACGGTCCATCTATGCGCTTATCACATCCTCAGAGGGTCAGTTCAGGGGTCACTGCGCCCTCCTCCCTCCCTTTACACATGAGGAATACACGGCACACAATGGTGCAAAGTGCCCGCAAGTACCTGGGGCAAGGTCAGAGCCGCACACCTCCAGCTTCCCAGCCCAGGCCACACAGAGTCAGGTTCTGACTCCATGACTTCTGAGTGAAGACCTGGTGTTTTTTGCAACACTGATTTGACCTCACAGTGTAATTAGAAAGGGAGAGTCTGGTGGGAGGGAGACTGGGAAATTGCAATCAGCTGGCCATCAAGGACAGCGCTTGCTTAAGCTCTGAGGAGATGTCCAGTGACATGTTGGTGCTATCCAGACCCACTGACCTGTGCTATAAAGAAAGCTGGACAGCACAATGGAGAGCAAGAAGACCCTGATGAGCCAGAAGGAACTTGAGCAGATCCCCGGAGGTAGAGCTTTACCATGAATGCCCCTTCCTTCTGCCAAGGACCAAGGAAGCTTTTCTTTCTTTCAATACTGAATTATTAAAAAGTTCTAACATCACTACTGCACAGTAACTCTACATTTAAACTCATTCATTTCAATGCCTACAATAGCCTAGGTTTTCCATTACTCCTACTAAGTCCTCATCGGGATCCTTTGTACATTCATTTTCATTTCCTTTTATTCTTTACATCTGTAATGCATTGGGGTTTGGGACTTTTTTTCACATGGCATTGTTTCATACAAATAGAATCTTTTGATTTCTTTTGTATACTCCTAATTTAGTAATTAGAGTAATCCATTAAGTTAATGCAACATAATTTGACCACTTTCCTAGTGTTGGATTTTCAGACTTTTTGAACAGATAATGCTTTTTTGTTTGTGGTCATTCTTGTAGGGTACCTTCTTGCATGGAATTATGAGTTCTGAGAGCATGAATATCTTTTCATCTTCTGGTATATACTGCTAAACTAGGCTCACACTTATTCTCTCTCTCTCTCTTTATGGGTGAGGCAACTGGGGTTAAGTGAGTTGCCCAAGGTCACATAGCTAGGAAGTGTTAAGTGTCTGAGGCCACATTTGAACTCAGGTCCTCCTGACTTCAGAACTGGTGCTCTATGCACCAATTAAGGCAGAAGCCTTAATTCTTCATACTAGCTTTTAGTCTGTTCATGTCCTGAGTTCCCCCCAGCTTCAGTGCATGATTTTATGAAGCCCAATTCTGACACTTACTATAAATGGGTTACAGACCAGACAAAATGGAGACAGGTACTGCATTGGGGGTTGTAAGGGAAGTGCTCTGTAACTCTTAAGAGAACTAGAGCTATGCAAACTACTGCTCCTGTGATTATTCAAATCAAAAGAAGAGCCCCAAAGACAGGGTAGGATAGTAGGATGTTTTCTGACTACATTTTTCTCCACAAGTCTGAGAGTTTGAAGCTTTTTACCCCCCTTTTTCTCTCTCTCTTATTTCCAAATCTGATTTTCGCAGGCTTTGTACTACTCCATTTCATTCTTTACCCCAGATCTTATCTGCCTGCTTGGAAGTCATCTCTGGCTTGCTCTTTCTCAGATGCAGGTCCCATGGTTGGGACTTGCTCTGTTGCTCCCTTTTGTATTGCCCATCTACTTGATGTTTTTCTGGGAGACACAAACACAAATATATACACAAATGACACAGTTTCAGAGACTGGTATAGAGACAACCACCCACCCACACTATTTTCTCTTTTTCCTTTCATTTCTATGCCAGAGGAACCTGAGAAGGAAGAAAATACATCTTCAGGGCCATGTGGGAACTCTTCACTCTTTCCTTCTAACATTCATTTTCTAAGGTTATTCCTTTAGACAGACTATCTACAATTTGAACATTTTGTTATGACTACACCAGCAGGGCCCAGACAATTATGAATTGTTGGTGACTCTTTTAGGGTAGGACAGCTAGGATCCCTTGGAAGCCTCTTGAGCCCTGTGGAAGTAGGGGAGGTCATAGAGAGGAGAGCACTGCCCGCTGAAGACTCCTGAACAACAGACCCTTTGATAGTCCCGAGTCCCTCAGTTCTTTCTTTAGCTATTGACATGAACAGCTGCTTGATGAAGGGAGGACAGAAGGCCCAGGCCTTGCTAGTAGCTAAGGAGAAGACAAATGACTCAGCAGAGCTCTAAGTGATCTGAGTAAAACAATAAAGTTCAATGGGAACCAATTTTCAAGGGAATGACAAATCCACACAGAGGAGGCTTGGAATGCAAGCTTGCCAGGGCTCTGGATCCTAGACCCGCAGCCAGAATATAATGGAGAAAGTGAGTTTTGTTCATATCAAGAAAAGAATCAGTCCTGTAGGATCTGGCTAAAGAAAATGGTCAGCTTTCAGACTGGCTAGAATGACAGGGAAAGATAATGCGGAATGTTGGAGGGGAGGTGGAAAAACAGGGACACTAATACATTGTTGGTGAAATTGTGAATACATCCAACCATTTTGGAGAGCAATTTGGAACTATGCTCAAAAAGCTATCAAACTGTGCATACCCTTTGATCTAGCAGTGTTACTACTGGGTTTATATCCCAAAGAGATCATAAAGAAGGGAAAGAGACCTGTATGTGCACGAATGTTTGTGGCAGCCCTCTTTGTAGTGACCAGAAACTGGAAACTGAGTGGATGCCCATCAGTTGGAGAATGGCTGAATAAATTGTGGTATATCAATATTACGGAATATTATTGTTTGGTAAGAAATGACCTGCAGGAGGATTTCAGAAAGGTCTGGAGAGACTTACATGAACTGATGCTGAGTGAAACAAGCAGGCTCAGGAGATCATTATATACTTCAGCAACAATATGATGATCAATTCTGATGGACCTAGCCATCTTCAGCAATGAGATGAACCAATCAGTTCCAATGGAGCAGTAATGAACAGAACCAGCTACACCCAATGAAAGAATTCTGGGACATGACTAAAAACCATTACATTGAATTCCCAATCCCTATATTTTTGCCCACCTGCATTTTGGATTTCCTTCACAGGCTAATTGTACAATATTTCAGAGTCCGATTCTTTTTGTACAGCAAATAACAGTTTGGTCATGTATAGTTATTATGTATCCAATTTATACTTTAATATATTTAACATCTACTGGTTATCCTGCCATCTAGGGGAGGGGGTGGGGGAAAGGAGGGGAAAAATTGGAACAAAAGGTTTGGCAATTGTCAATGCTGTAACCATGCATATAACTTGTAAATAAAAAGCTATTAAAAAAGAAAGAAAGAAAGAAAGAAAACGGTCAGGCTGGAACAGCAGGTCTCTAAAAACCCTTCTGCTCCTAAATCCTATCACAAGGAAAAGGGGACAGTTAGAGCTGGTGGGCTGAGCATCTCCAGTGAACTGGGTCCACTCAGGAGACTTCTACCAAGAGGAGGACCAAAGCCGAAGTTCAAGGGTTCTGCTGGCCTCCTATAGGCTAAGGCTAGCATCATTGAAACCAGAGAAAAAGGAGGTCTAAGATGAGGAGCTCACAGAGAAGTGGGGAGCAGGATGGGAGGGTGAGGGAGGAATCTTGGTCTTACTTTGTCTGTTCTTGATGGAAGTCTGTTCTTCCTGAATCGTGGTTTCTGTCATACGGGCAAAAGCTGTGGCAGTAGCACAATACCCATGATGCACCAGGTAGGAAGAGACCATGCTAAAAACAAAAAACAAAACAAACAAATAAACAAAACAAAACAACAACAACAAAAAAAAACCCAGATAAATAGTGACATCCAAAAAAGCAACTTTGCAAAAATAGAATGTGACTGTACCATGAGTGGAGGCTCTGGACATACAGCTTTTAGTATTGTATTGAAAAAGCACTAGATCCAACTTACAGAGAAGAAAATAGCTCTTGGCCAGCAGTCAAGAGATCTGGATTTCCTGGCTCAGCTGCTAGGAGTCTCACTCTTATCATTTATATTGAGACTAGATCAGGACTTTTGGACACAGGATCTAAGAATTTGAACAAACTTTGGATAACTGTATTTCAATATAATTGGTTCCTATTCCCAGTAAGATTAGGAGTGAAACAAGGTTGCCCACTATCACCATTACTGTTCAATACTGTATTAGAAATGTTAGCACTGGCAGTAAGAGAAGAAAATAAGATTAAAGAAATTGGAGCAGGTAATGAGGCAGTCAAATTATCACTCTTTGCAGATGATATGATGGTATACTTAAAGAATCCTAGAGAATTAAGTAAAAAACTACTAGAAACAATTTACAATTTCAGCAAAGTTGCAGGATACAAAATAAATCCACATAAATCATCAGCATTCTTATACATCACTAACAAAATCCAACAACAAGAGATACAAAGAGAAATTCCATTCAAAATAACTGTCAATAGTATAAAATATTTGGGAATCTATCTGCCAAGGAAAAGTCAGGAACTATATGAACACAACTATAAACCACTTCCCAAACAAATAAAGTTGGATCTAGTCAGATGCAAAAATATCAAGTGCTTAGGATAGGCTGAATGAATATAATAAAAATGATAAGACCTAAATTAATTTATTTATTTACTGTCATATCACTCAAACTCCCAAGAAATTATTTTATAGACCTAGAAAAAATAATAAAGTTCTTCTGGAAAAAACAAAAGGTTAAGAATTTCAAGGTAATTAATGAAAAAAAATTTACCAATGAAGGTGGCCTAGCTGTGCCAGATCTAAAATATATTATAAAGCAGTGGTCATCAAAACCATTTGGTAGTGGCTAAGAAATAGAGTAGTCTGTCGGTGGAATAAGTTAGGATCACAGGACAGAATAGTCAATAACTATAGCAATCTAGTGTTTGACAAACCACTGGACAAACTCCAGCTTTTGGGATAAGAACTCACTATTTGACAAAAACTGCTGGGAAAATTGTAAACTAGTATGGCAGAAACTAGGTATTGACCCACACCTACACCTACATTGTATACCAAGATAAGGTCAAAATGGGTTCATGATTTAGACATAAAGAGTGATATTACAATATAATTGGTCCCCCCTGTTAATCCTATTCTGTATTCTGAGATGGGGTCTCTCTAAGTTTCACTGGGAAGCCAGAGTAATTTGCTAAAAAAAATGATAAGAATTCCTGAACTAGAAAGAGAAGCAAATCCAGGGAAAGCAATGGCTCTGGAGCCAAAGGGCCTGAGCCTATTCATGGCTCCCTGATACCTGAAGGCAAGCCCTCCAACTTCCTAAGCTAGTCTCTCCTTGGGAAGATGGTCTTTAAGGTTCCTAATGTTACATCTGCTGACATCTAAGACTCCTTCTAGTTCCAACAACCTGACCAGGACTATTCTTCATTTAAGCCCCTGGATTTGACTGCAGTGGGTGCTAGGAGGGAATGGATGGCCACAGTCCATGTTGAAGCAGGAGGCTAATTGCAGTGGATGAGCTGCCTGGTACTTCTTAGTGTGATTCTCTCAGGCACTTAAAATGCCAAGAAATCACTTTTGGAATAGCTTCCTCGTGGGACCTCAAAGACATTAGGCACCAGAAAGAGAGCTAATTTCTCTGCTGTATACTTCCTGAGAAGCAGTCTCAAAATAATTTAGCTTGAGAAAGCCTGCAAGATGTTCAGGAGGTACTAGAATGTTTCCTCTCACTGCCCCATGATGGGCCAAGCTGGCTGTGCTGATTTCTTGCAGACACATCACCATCACTAGACTCTATTAAGCCTTTGGAAATGCTGGCTCTGCCCCTATCTGAGAAACCATCTACTCTGCTTGTCACTGAACAAGAGTTGGGGGAAGGAGAAGTCAAGCTGGATCTTCTAAAACCAATCATTAAGCCTACAAGGAGAGAAGAAATCTTGTATAAAAAAATCTGATGAGATGAATAGCTTCTGAGAGGTCATTCACTAAGAAGCTACTTTCCCAAGTCCACTTTACCTCCAGAGACAGGATTGGGAAAATCCAGAGAGGACCTTCATGTTTGTACCATGCACATGCAAATATGCATAAGTGTGTGTGTGCACCTGGATATACCTTTGTCGGCCTTTTCTAGTCATGCTAACATATGGAAAGTATTAGAATAGTTTCTAGAATTTAAAGGAATGCCATGTAGAAGAGGGCAGAATGAAGACCAATGGGTAGACCTTATAAAGAAAGAGATAGATGGGAGACAGTGTGGTGTAGTAGAGAGAGAACCGGACCTAGAGTCAGGAGGTAAGATTCCAAATGCTAGCTCTGAAACCTATAAGCTCTATAACCAAAGAAACAAAAGCTCATGGGCAAAATGGGGATAACAGTACTTGTGAATTAGGTTGTTATTAGGAAAATGCCTTCCAACTCTTAAAATATTGCAGAAATGGGAACCACTACTATTATTATTCAGTTCAGCAGAATAAAGAAAGAACTTTTTAATAATTAAGACTGTCAGGACAGCTAGATATCCGAGTGGATAGTGCACCAGCTCTAAAGTCAGGAGGACCTGAGTTCAAATCTGACCTCAGACACTTAATACTTCCTAGCTGTGTGTCCTTGGGGAAGTCACCTCATTCCAACTGCCTCAAAAACAAAAGATCAGTTGCAACCATTAGGACTGTCTAACATTGAATGTTTCGTTAGGTACTAGTTCCTCATCACTAGAAAGATTTACATATAGGCTGGATAACAATTGGCAGAGCAGCAGATGGGAGGACTGGATTCTTGTGTGGGGTGGGACCCCAGATATGATTCCTCCTGTAAGAATAGGACTTTCCATGTGTGGGTATGTGTACATTTGAGGGCATTCTTATGAAGGTCTGTGCCCGTGAGTGTCTGTTACTGTTTATAAGTGTAGACCTGCTCCTTTCTTAGAAACAGACTCCCTTCATGACAGCTCCGTTATCCAGAGTTCGCTACTCAAGCCAGCTTCCAGAAATTCAGCATCCAAAGACTTTATATGGAAACATTTTATTAGAAACTGTTGAATTAGCTCAATATGGCTTGGAATAACCATGTTCACTCAATGCACAAACAGACTTATTGCCAAAGACAAATGGCAAATAGAAGTCATTTCTATTTCAGTAATTGAGTTTTTTTTATTTTCATATTTCTTTCTATTGAAAAGTCAGAGAGAGAGAGAGAAAATGAGAAGAGGCAAGAAAGAGAAAGGAAGAAGGAGAGGAAGGGAGAGAGAGAGAAGGGAGGAAGAGAGAGGGAGAGTGATTCATTCAGCAAAATAAGGCAGAACAGGGGTAGCTGGGTGGCACAGTGGACAGAGCACCAGCCCTGAAGTCAGGAGGATCCGAGCTCAAATCTGGTCTCAGAACTTAACACATAGCCAGTTTGACCCTGGGCAAGTCACTTAATCCTAATTGCTTCAGCAAAAAAAAAAAAAAAAAAGGGGTGGGGTGGGGTGGGGGGGGGTGAGGCACAGAACAGGAGATGGCCTGATGTTTCTCACATCTGAACTCTTTTTTTTTTTGATTTATAATTTTATTAATCACTAAACCACTTTATTAATTATTGATTTATAACTTTATAAATTTATCATTGGGATTCTCTCTTTTTTTTTTTTTTTTTTTTTTTTAAATTTAATAGCCTACACATCTGAACTCTTAGAGCACAAGGAGGTTTCACTGAAGTTCAACCTACTCTTCCTAAGACTGAGATATGCCAAGTCTCCCTTCTTTACCAGCCCAATGTTCCTCCTTCTCCCTTGCTTTGAGAAGGGGCCAAGGCTAGCAGGATAGGAAGAAACCTAACTCACTCTTCAAGTCTCAGAATTAGGATCACTTTACTCCAGAAAATGAAAGACAAGACATTTCCCACTAATTTTTGGTGGTTTTTTAAAAATGAAAATCATAAAAAAAGTGATCAAGAATAAAAAAGAAAATAATCTTCACTTAACAAGAGTCAATAAATATAGTACATAGGGAAGCTGATAACCCCCCATAAGAACTTTCTAATGATGAAAGGTGTTTTAAAAAAAATGGCATAAGCTGCCTTATGAATTCCCAGCCCTGGAGATTAGAAGTGCTACTGATCATCTCTAAGATCGCATCCAATCTAAAAATCAGCAACATAATTCAATGGGACAGGGAAACTTGAAAGTAGCTGGGTTCAGATGAATTGACATTTTTAAAAATGGGGAATTCTTGTAATAAACCAAGGCCGGTGTCCTGCTGATGCTGTGTATCTATCTGTGTGGTATTTCTGGACTGCTGTGGAGCCTTGAAAGTCAGGTATGTGCTGGAGGGCAGAAGCCCCAGAACATGCACAGAACATCAGCTCAGCAAGGGATGATGGTTTCTCCTTTTTAAACTTCCTCTCTGGGTACAGGGTACAACGATTTCTGCACTCTCTAAAGACCATCACTGTTGGGCAGGAAATAAAAACACTTTTTTTTTTTTTTTTTTAAACAGAGCTTGGAGGTTTACAAGGTCCTTTCCCTCACAACCAACTCTGTGAGGGAGGTAAGGCAACTATTATTCCCTTCCTTGAGCAGCAGCTGATGTGAATGTCAGAACAAGAGAAAAGCAACAAGCACAGAGGACTGTGATCAGTGTGGACTTTACCCCCAGTCCCCGGTTGGCTCTGGGTCCATTCAACACCATCAGCTGCTTCAAACAAAGAGAGCTGCTCTAGGTAAGAAGAACCTCTTATCAGGGACTGGAGGCTGCCAGAAGCAGATCAAAAGAACCCTCAGCTGCTTTTTTTAATGTGAGGTCAAACAGAGCTCAGAAGGTTCCCAAGCTTAAGCAAGATCTGATTGGCCTGGTAAGTCTCACATTGTCTCCTCTAATGGCTGTGGCCCCCTAAATCTGCCACAGGACTCCCAGACAATCAGTTCCCAAAGCTATTGGATACTAGGACTCTGAAGTCACTGACTAAGACAATTAAACCCTTTCCTTCTTAGCCTAACCTGCAAGAATTGTAAAAAAACTATAGGAAATTAAGATGAACATGCACACAGGGACAGAAAATGAGACGCAGAAAAGGGAAATGACCTTGCCCAAATCAGGCTCTAAAATAAGAGTGAAGCTATGAATCAAGCTGAGATTATATGTACCTTTCCCTAAAGTTTCATTATCTAATCACAATGACTCTCAATCCTTTCAGTATCAGTTAAGACAGCTAACTAGACAGCTTGAACCAGAGCCTGCTATGTCCCTACCCTGGCCAAATTTCTAATGTACAATAAGAACAAAGTTTTTTTTTTGTTTTGTTTTGTTTTTTTACTACTTTGCTAGAAAGATCTGTCTCAGGGCTGATCTTCAGATACAGGTTGGGGCTTCACAGATTCTTAGTGCAGAAAGAAGCCAAAGAGAGCACCAGAACATCCTCTCTGCTTGAACCATTCCTCCCCACCCTCAATTACAAAGAAGGTCCAAATACTGACCGAGAGCCCCTTTGGGCAAAATTCAACCCAAAGTAACTTCATTACTTGAGTCATTACCTAAAGATTCTAGGAGCAAGCAGCTTGGGCAAAATAAAAGAGAGCCAAGGATGCTGGTAGACCCAAATTTTATCCTTCAGACCAATTCAGGGAAAGCTGTAACTTTAAGAGCCAAGAGCCACCACCCTCAGGCTATGAGAAAATAGAGATGAGGAGGTTGACATGAGAGCAGTTGACTGGGGCCAAAAAGGGGGAACAAGGACTCACTTCTGTAGCATGGCTTGCCACTCCCCAAGTCTGTCACCAATGGGAAAACGCTTAATGGTTCCCTGAATCTTTGCTCTCCATTCCCTCATGTAGTCCTCAATGTCAAACACAAAGGGTTGCTGCCCAAAGTTGGCGTCTACGATCTCTCCAGGAGTCTGCAAGCCTACTGTGGGGTATAAGTTTGCCTGGAAAGAAAAAGGAACATTGGTTAGAAAATCAGCCTTGTGAGAGAGCAAAGCAGGCACAATACCATGAAGAATGGGGTTCGATGAGTTGGAATGGGTGAGTGACACTCTGGAGGGAGGTGTCTTAACTAAGCCAACGAACTAGGAAAAGGTGATTCATTTCAGGAGAATCCCCAGGTTGCCTTGGGGTGATTAGCCTGAAGGCAGGATGGAGAGGCTACATCTAGGACACATGAGGCACTTGTGCCCTACTCTCCCCGAGTGCTCAGACACCTCACTAGGAGAACAAGGAGAGGGAGAGACCTCCAAAGGAGACGATTCCTGCGGAGACCTCTTGGACTCTAGCTTAGATTCTCTCTGGCTTTAGTCCTTCCTCTCACTCCTTTACATTAGCTAGATGCTAAGACTTTCCAGGACAGGGTAAACTCCTGGGCCCAATAAGACCAGCAAGGCCAGGTCAAGCTGAGCAGCACCCAATAAAGTGCCACAAATCAGAAAGCCAACAGCAATAACCTCTTCTCTGGGCCTCAGTTTCTTCATTTGTAAAATGAGAGGACTGGACTGGATGATCACAAAGGTTTCTTTGCATTCTACATCTTATGATGCTATGAAAGGGGAAAGGAGAGCATAAGTTAGCCAGAGAAAGAAGAGAACCCCTCCTACCCCATCTAACGGCACTTCTCAGGGATCTCAAGCACACTGGATGCCCAGATCTCATCTGATGTAAGAATCCCTAGAAGGGAGTGGGGGGTGAGGGATGAGAAGAAAAAGAGGAAATGAAAAGCTGAATAAGGCTAAAGTTAGCAGCACCTTCTTAACGCATATCTAAGTTCCCAACTATTTGGGGAAAAAATTGAGAATGTCCCTGGGTATCCCATGCAGGTATTGCTTAATTATTCAACCATCTCCTTACCATTATGGGGCTTGATAAATCTCCTGTCTGATAAATGGGAGTCTACCTCCAAGGTTTTGTCTTAAAATCCTATCCACATTAATGGCTTCCATGATCCTTACTAGAAAATCTGCATTTATAGCACAGACTACTCACCTGAGAGTCATTCCTATTTCCATTTGTTTGCAGAGGATCCTTACTGAGCCAAATCAATTCCCTCCAAGATCACTACAACAGCCTCCAAATTCTCTCCCCTCCAATTTATCTAAAAGACTTCAGTCAGACTGGTCTTATTAAAACAAACCTTTTATCAGTTCAAAAACTTTCAATAGCTCCTTATTCAGCCTATCAGATGAACCTCAAACTCCTTAGCCAGACTTTTATTAAAGGGCTTTTGTCAAGGCTACCCCTACCTTCTCGAAACATTGCTTCTCGTGAGAATTCTCTGCTATAGTAAAAAATGCTTAATTTCTCCAAACCATCCTCTCTTAAGACATTACACTTTTTTTTTTTATTACTGACTCCAGAAAAAAGGCCTTTCTCCTTCATCAACCTAATTCTTTTGCTTCCATCAAAGCTCACCTCAGCATCTATTAGCACCATGAAACTTTCAAGTGATCTTTCCAGCCTATGAATCCGTATGGCATTTCTCATCTGAATCACACATTCTGTTTATCTCATGTAAATTTTCAGGCAGATTGACATCTCTTCTGCACTGTTCCTTTCCTACGACTCCCTATCATTTTGTAAATCATGCAAGGGCAGTACCTTCTTTCTTTCTGTCATCTCTATGATGACCTTTTCATCAAAACTTAATGAATATGTGCTGATTTGACTTAGGAAGCTCCTGGAGTAAATGGGCTGTCTCCATCCACAAGGCAGTAAACCAACAGTAAAAAGCAAGTCATAAAAAATAAGTCAAATAAAGAAACAACCAATAATCTTGGTGTAGCCACTAGTAACAGTATGCTAAAAGTTGTTTGATCTTGAGCAATTCCCTCTCCTCCTCTGGGCCCTTAGGTTTCTTATTTTTAAATTGAGGGAGCTGGGTTAGCTTTTAACACCCCAGGATTTTATTGCTAGATGAAACTAAGAAACTGGGAAAAAGATATGGGAAAATGAAAATAAATATGACATTTTAGAGACAACAAAGATGAACTCAATGAGTTTTCCTCCTTCCTTAACATTTTTTTCCCCTGCTCATTCTTCACCTAAAATCAATATTCTTTTTGCAAACAGCATACTAGTTTCTATGGCAACTGGCCAGGAAGTCCCAATGAGACTCAGGACAATGGAACAACTCCATAAATCAAACTGAGGTTGAAGGGCAATGTCTTTGATGGTTAAAGCAAAGGGGATCAAAGTCCAATCTATTTAAACAAATAGTACAGTCCAGGAAGGGCTAGATCAATGGTAGAGGCAAAGAAAAATGAGTTCTCTTTTTCTTGACTTCTGTCTTACTATTAGTAGATTAGTGAGCTCAACTCTCATTGCTTCCCAGAACAGAAGAATCCTTTTCTCCAAGTACCCTGATAGAAGCATAGACCAAAAGAAAGAAAACTACCTAATTCATCTCATTTTCCTTCTCAAACTATCTACTTTTGGAGAATATTTGGCAATCAAAAAATATTTACTGAAGCCTATTACTGGGGAGAGGGGAAAAATATGAGAAAGGCAAATTTTATTCTCTGTCCCCAGTAAGACCCATTAGGCTATAATAGTGATTTTATTTAGAGTGAAGTCTGGAGAGATAAGTTAAGTTGAGGTCATGTTGTCAAGATACTGTCTCCCTCCAGTGAAGGTTCTCTCTAAACTCTTAGGATTCTTCCTTGCTCTTCTTTGTTGTTTTTCAGATCATCATTCCATCAAGTTCAATTGATAGATGGGCTTTTTGAATATCTCACCTATTTACATAATCCTCTCTCCAAGCCTTTTCTTTTTTATTAGTCTTTAGTCCACACCATCCATTTCTTCAGCTCTTGATTCAGAGCCTTCCCTGTACCCTATTCCCTCACCATTAGCTATATAATGCTAACAAATGTATATACAGACTTTTTGGTTCCTATCGCCTTTATTCCACTTAAATTGTACTCTAGTGTGATTCTACCTTCTGGATTCTTATTCCTGGGACTGTTGTCCAAAATGGAAACTCCCCCTCTGACCACAATCTCCTTTCTCTCTCACCAAACCATTCCCTCACTTCTACTAAATCTTTCCTTTCTCTTCAATGGGACCTAAACAATCACTCTTAGTCTATCATAAATCTCTTCTGGTATTACCTGCCTCATTATGCAGGACAGAAACCCATTTTCAGTCATGATTCTCACCTTTTCAGCTGTGCCCATGTCCCTTCCATGCAATGAGACCTTCTTTGACCTCCCTTCTTCTCTTGCCAAGTTGAAATGAATCTGGTCAGTCTTTGGCTCAATATTCATAGTACTTGGAATGACCATATGGGATTCTATTATTTTTTTCTTTGTTATTTTCCCTCATTCCCTTCTAAACTCCTTGTGTCCATTTTAGTATCTATTACACAGTAGGGATCAATGATAATTTTTTGAATGAATGAGTCCAAAGCACCACTCAGAGAAGAACCCATCTAATTAATGTGCAAGAGGTTTACAGCAAGACAGTGAGTTAGGAGTGGAGAGAAGAGAAAGAGAATCTGGATGCTTTTGCTGGTGGGGGAAAGCAGGAATACTGAAGGTAACAATAAAGAAAGAGAAGCTAGACCAAATTGACTGGTACAAAGGAGAAACATTGATTTCTGCTAGTGGTTATTTCTCCTCATATCTCTTTCTAACATTCCAACAAACTAAGGGTTGGACAGGAACTTTTATGGGGAAAAAAAAAAGATAATGTCTGTCTTTTGCAGCGACAGTACCTGCAAGGTGAGACAGAATCACCCCCTCAAAAAGGAGCTAAAGATCAGTGCTTCTCTCAAAGCTCTAATATATCTGAGGCTGTATATCCCCCCTTACCTATCTAGGGAAGCCCCTTTTCCTCATGCAGAAGTTAGAATAATGAATGTGGAAGGCCAAAGGGTGTCTCATGCTAGGCTTGGTACAGCACAAGTTCAAGTCTTTCCAGATCAATGCAAAACAGTAAACAATAAAACCTAAGTTACTTGTGATCTCCAACCTTTCTAATTTCTGAAGTTTGGGCATCCATCTGCTGGCTCTTTCACTGAGCTTCACTGACCTCAGCTACATGCTGTGCTAAATCCACTAACATGAAGATGTAAATAACTAATAGACTAAAAGGCTGAACTTTCCTACATAGGTATTGATAAACAGTTACTGAACAAAACTGCCAAATGGTGGAATGTCTTAGGGGATAGCCATGGGAGGGACAGAGAAGGGTTAGAGAAGGAGTGGTAGCATTCAGGTGGTTTTCTCCCCTATTCTGGACAAGTCTAAGACACAGCAAAACACAGAGAATTCAGCATTGCTTCACAGCAAGCAGCTGCACAGTCCCCCCAGTGGCCATTTTTCACCTAAGTGGCTCTGCACTCCATGAGGATTAGTAAAAACAAAGGAGATGTGGGTTGGAACAAAGTTTCAGAATCCCTATATTGGATGGAGATAACTCTTATGTTTCACAGTGTGCTAGAGACCTATCCCAAAGCAGAGCAATAGGAGAGGAGTCACTTTTCCCTGGGACTGACCCTTTCTATCTGCAAATTGGAATGTCCCCTCCTCCCAAATCATGACCAGAAAACAGAAAGATTAGTACTTACCGGGAGGTCTGTAAAAGCTATACCTGTAAGGAGAAAATGAGAATCATTAAACAGAAGCTGGAAGGATGGAGGAGACATTGAACTGAGGTCTCATGGATGTAGAAGACAGACTTACACATACACACACTCTCACATATATTACTATGTATCTGTAATTAGTAAAAAGAGAGCGGGAGGGAGAAAAGGGGAATTTTAAAATAGAGTGCTTGTACTGATAGACTGAGAGGGAACAGGTGTCTTTCCTGCTCAAGCCTTTCTCCACCTGGTTTTTCAGATACTCAAAAACAATTCCTATTTCCCTTTATTTCTCCTTATCAACCCTAACTTAAACCAGCAGTTATTAAGTGCTTTCTATTGTATGAGGTCCCATGATGCCAAAATGAAAAACAGCTTAAGCCCCTAAGGAAGCATGTGAAATGTAAGCAAACAGGTAAAATAAAATGTGATGAAGGAGAGCATACTTTAATGGGGTGGGATTCCAGGAATAGGGACAATGATGACAGGTAGGTACAGAAATCAGGGTAAATGCACTACACACCTGTCAGACTGGCTAGAATGACAGGGAAAGATAATGCAGAATGTTGGAAGGGATGTGGGAAAACAGGGACACTAATACATTGTTGGTGGAACTGTGAATACATCCAACCATTCTGGAGAGCAATTTGGAACTATGCTCAAAAAGCTATCAAACTGTGCATACCCTTTGATCCAGCAGTGTTACTACTGGGCTTATATCCCAAAGAGATCATAAAGAAGGGAAAGAGACCTGTATGTGCACGAATGTTTGTGGCAGCCCTCTTTGTAGTGGCCAGAAACTGGAAACTGAGTGGATGCCCATCAATTGGAGAATGGCTGAATAAATTGTGGTATATGAATATTATGGAATATTATTGTTCTGTAAGAAACGACCAACAGGATGATTTCAGAAAGGCCTGGAGACTTACATGAACTGATGCTGAGTGAAACAAGCAGGCTCAGGAGATCATTATATACTTCAATAACAATACTATATGATGACCAGTTCTGATGGACCTGGCCATCCTCAGCAATGAGATCAACCAAATCATTTCCAATGGAGCAGTAATGAACTGAACCAGCTACTCCCAGAGAAAGAACTCTGGGTGATGACTAAAAATCTTTACATTGAATTCCCAATCCCTATATTTTTGCCCACCTGTATTTTGGATTTCCTTCACAGGCTAATTGTACAATATTTCAGAGTCCGATTCTTTTGGTACAGCAAAATAACGGTTTGGTCATGTATGCTTATTGTGTATCTAATTTATATTTTAATATATTTAGCATCTACTGGTCATCCTGCCATCTGGGGGAGCAGGTGGGGGGAAGGAGGAGAAAAATTGGAACGAGAGGTTTGGCAATTGTCAATGCTGTAAAGTTACCCATACATATAACCTGTAAATAAAAGGCTATTAAATAAATAAAAAAACAAAAAAGAAATCAGGGTAAATGGGAGAGACAACGTAGCACCTAGAAGGAAGAATAAGCTCTTAATAAACAAGGATGATAAAGAAGAGCATTCCAGACCTGGGAAAAGGTCTTTCCTAATCCATGAGGGCAAAGATGCTAAGACCAATCATCAGAACAAAAGTATGAGATGAGGCTGCAAAAGGGTAGGTTGGAGACAAACTGCAGAAAGTTTTGAATCCCTTCATGTTTGTATATTGTACACTATTCTTACTTTTTTTGTAGTCATTCAGTCTTTCAGTAGTGTCCAACTCTTCATGATCCTAATTTGGAGTTTTCTCTGCAAAGATGCGAGAGTGGTTTGTGATTTCTTTTCCCATCTCATTTTAGAGATGAGGAAACTGAGGCAAAATGTCCAGGGTCACAGAGCTAGGAAGAGTCTGAGGTCACATCTAAACCCAGGTCTTCCTGGTTCCAGGCTTGGCATTCTATCCACTGTGCCACGTAGCTGATTAGTTGATGTTAAGTCAGAAGGTTTTTCTTAAAGCTAACCAAAATTTTAATGTGTTTTAAAACACTTTGGTCTTGATACTGTCGTGAACAAAAAGGATCTATCTAGATGACATTTTAGTTGATATCACTGTGGTTTAGTCTCAATAAGCATCTCTTCTCCCTCAGCAGATGTGTGAGCTATAGATTCCTGGGAACCCATTTGGAGCCAACATATCTTGAGTTAGATATTTGTCTAAACTTCTAGTAGTAATCAGAAGGAACTCTCATTTTTACAATGTTTCAATGTTAACAAAATGCTCTGTTCATAACAACTCAACCCTGTGAGGTAGGTAACACTTATTACTTATACATTCAGACTTAATCTCTCTCAAACTACAATACTGATTCACACCTACTTTTTGGACATTCTGTCCAAATAGCTAATGTTCTATAGGCATCTTCAAAAGGAAATGTTTATAAAAGAACACATGAGTCTTTCCCCTAAGCCTCCCCTCTTCCAAATTTCCCTATTACTGGCACCATCATTCTTCCAGGCCCTCAGACCACCCCAATTTCTTATTCACTTCACAAACATCCCATCAGTGGTCAAATGTCGCTGTTTCTGTTTCCACAACATCTTTCATAGACTCTCTCATTCAATTTCTACTCTTATGAAGCCTTTGTCACCATATCCCTGAATTATTATAAAAGCATTTTTATTGTTTTTGATATTATCAACTTATTAAAGTGAACTTTTTTTAAAAAATGGGCAAAGACAATCATAGCTTTTTCTATCATGTAACTCCTTTCTCAAAGGGACAGAGGTCTTGGCATCATAACCTAGTCCCTCTCTCTTCTTGAGAGATGGAAACTGTTATTTTTAGAAGCATTTCTCATTTAAGATACACTATTGAAAACTCCACAGACCATTGTTTTCTTTTACAATACCATCTGAAGAATAAAATGAAAACACTAAGATATTCTAATTGCAATAGCTTTCTAGGGACAGTTAGGTGACATAATGGATAGACCTTTTGGAGTCCAAAAGATCTGGGTTCAAATCCGACCTCAAACATTCCTAGCTGTGTGTCTCTGCAAGTCAATTCACCCCATTTGCCTCAGTTTGATCATCTGTAAAATGTGCTGGAGAAGGAAATGACAAATCAGCCTAGTATCTCTGCCAGGAAAAATGGATTGGATACAATCCCACAAAGAACTGGAAGTGACTGAAATGACTCAACAACTACCACCTCTAGTCATTCCCTCCCCTAAACCATCCTTCACTCAGACGTCAAAATGATTTTCCTCCAGCAGAGAGAGGTGAGCCAATGTTCTCTTGGGGGCCCCTCCACTCTCTGCACATTCCCTAGCTCCCTGCTACTTGGAAGATCAAACATCAGCCACTGGATGGATGTGGCCATTTCCCAATGTCCCAGCTTTCTCAGCCTTTCCTCCCTGCCACTCCCTCTGTGATCCCATGGAGTTCCTTTCTGCTCCTCCTGCCTCATGCAGGCCACCTCCCAGGCCTGGAATTCTCTCCCTTCCGACTATTTTCTTGCTTTCTTTCAGAACTCGACTCAAATGCCCCCTTTTGCAGGAAGCTCCTCTCAGTTCTTCCTTGTCCTCTGTACAGGTCTGAGATGTACCTCTGACTTGACAATTAGAATTGTCAGATTCCATTAGAATCAGAATGAAAGCTCTGTGAAGCAAGGGTTGTTTTGTATCCCTAGTGCTTAATACATTACTTAATAAGTTTCTGTTTACTGACTTAATCTTATATGCTTGGACAGCTGATTTTTAAAAAAAAATCAAAAGGCAGCACTTGAGAGTTATCCTTATTAAATCTAAGCTTGTGAGCTTTTAGGTGTAGGCTTTTAGAATCTTTCTAGATTCTGATTTTGTCATTCAGCACATTAGTTCTCTTACTCTCTGCTGTGAGTGTGGGCTCACTACCTTCCTTGAAGTTTTTACAAACATGACTCTACAATGCTGTCTGTCAAGAGAATAATACCATGCTCATAGGTATGTAGTTTTTTTTTTTTTTTAAACTTGATCTCTTTGAAAATGAGGCTCAAATTTGCCCATCTTTAATCTGCACACACTTCTTCCGATCTTTACAATTCCTCAAGGATTACTACTGACACTGGTAGTTTAGCTATCACATCTCAAGTCTTTCTTTCAGTATCCTGGGATGTAATCTCACTGGGCAAACATTCCTGAGCTTATTTTAAAAAGTTAAATACTGTTATGAAGTTATGAACTGATCCAATGATTCTGGAGAGTGATTTGAATTATGCCCAAAGGGCTATAAAGCTATGTATAAGCTTTGATCCCATAATAATACTATTAGGTTTGCATCCCAAAGAGATTAAAAAAGGTAAAAAGAACCCATTTGTACTAAAACATATATATAGCAGTTTTTTTAGTGGTAGTGAAGAATTGGAAATCGAAAGAATGCCCATCAATTGAGGAATGACTAAACAAGTTGTAGTACATGACTGCAACAGAATATTATTTTCTATAAGAAACAATCAGCAGGATGATTTCAGAAAGGTCTCAAGAGACTTACAAGAACTGATGTTAGGTGATGTGAGTAGAATCAGGAGATCATTGTACATGGCAACAACAAGATTATACAATGATCAATTCTGATGGATATTGCTCTTTTCAACAATGAAGTGATTCAGCCAGTTTCAATAAACTTTTGATGGAGAGAGACATCTGGATATATCCAGAAAGAAGACTGGGAACTGAATGTGAATTACCACATAATATTTTCACCTTTTTTTTATTGTTTGCTTTTTGTTTTCTTTCTCATTTTTGTTCCATTTTGATCTGATTTTTCTTGTGTAGCATGATAAATGTGGAAATATGTATAGAATTACATGTTTAACATATATTGTACTTGCTAAGGGAAGGGGTGGAAGGAAGAGAGGGATTTTAAAATTTGAAATACAAGGTTTTGCAAGGATGAATGTTGAAAACTATGCATATATTTTGAAAATAAAAGGCTAAAAAAAATAAAGATGCCTCCTTTCCTTTCTTTTTTACTGGAATTAGTTGAGTGGTTATACAATCAAAACTTCATTTTTTGAGACTTTTTATTCAGGAGACAACAGTTTTAAACAGGAGAGTTATGGTCAGGTCTATGCTTAGAACAAACGTTTGGCAAGAACAGACAGATGTGACAAAGGACAAAGTGGAGGTAGGTAGGGTTCAAGGAGGTCACTTCAACAGTCAGGGCAAGGGCCTGGAGTCGTGGAAGTGGGAATGAGAGAGGAAGAGATAAAATGATCCATGTATTAGTTTTGTGATATTTTAATGATTTCAGAATTGCAGAGCTTAAAGGGCTTTAGAGATCATAGGGACCAAATCCCTCACTTTAGAAGTCAGAAAGCTAAGGCCTCACAAGACAAAGTGACTCATGATCACACAGGTTGTTAATAGCAGACAGAGAATTCAGACTCAGGCTTCCTGGCACCTGATTGGGTGCACTGTCCATAACAACACATTGTAGCAAGTCTATTGTTTTCTTCATTCGTTCTAATACTATAAGAAGAAATCTAAGTGGATAAGATCAGGAGACATCATCTTTCTTCTCTGGACATTAATTTTTCTCACCTGTAAAAAAATCCATCAAACTGGATGATAGCTACAATACTATTGCTTTTCCCAATTTCTTTACTGTTGTTGTGCTGAAACTATGACTAAAAAAATGGAGTTTATTTTTCTTTTTAATATATTTATATTTAATTTTAATTAGAATTATATAATATATGTATATATTATATAATGATGATTTAACTACAATTAATATCTTTATTTAATATATTTATTGTGTAACTGTCTAACTGTCAAAAACTATCATTTCTTCTGGTCTTGGGCTAGGAGTTGAGGAGAGAGAGAACATTGTCTCTTTGTCTCTCACCTAAATTGAAAAGAAAAGCAAACCCTCATTACAAATATGCAGTTAAGCAATACAAAATCCCACATTGTCCAAAATAGGGTTCCTTTTGTATCCTGACTGCAGTCCTCCTGTCATGAGGGAAGCATGCTTACCATCAGTCCACTGGAATTGTGTATATTCATTGTGCTGCTCAAAATTTGTAAGATCCCCAAAGCTGTTTTCTTTTCATCATTGTCATGGTCTACATTACTCTGGTTCTGTTCACTTTATTCCACAGCAGCTTAAACAAGTATTCCCAAGACACACCATTCCTTCAGTATTCCGGTATATTCAGTATACCATGTTTTGTTCTGCTGTTCCCCAGTTGATGGGCACTTTCTTTGTTCCCAATTGTCAACACAAAAAGAGGTGCTAGAAATATTTTTATACATATGTGTACTTTTCCTCCTTATTTGATCACTTTGGAACTTGGTTTAACTGGGTCAAAGGTATATAATTAGTGTTGTTTTTCATGAAATTGTTTTGTGTCAGAACTTTTCTTCAGTTTACTTATTATCTTTGAATTTTCAGAAGTTTTCAGATGGCTTTGCTGCTCTGTAGTGTTTCTATTGCTATTTCTTTATAAGGATTTTGAGGAAGCTGCTTGTGACTTTTTTTTTACAATCTTCTTTCTAGAGTTTCTTTCAGAGATTAGGTGGAAGCTGCAAAGGGTTTCGAAAAATTAAGACATTGATCAGAAAAGCCTTCTTGAACTAAAGGCTGTTTAAAAGTAGAATGGACTGCCTCATGAAGTGGAGAAAAGACCACCACCACTTGTTGGTTCTCAGGTAAAGAACATTTCTACTTCAGTTAAGAACTAGCTGGCCTTGAGGGTCTGCTTCCAACTCTGAGATTCTGTAATTCAACTTTAAAATTTAGAATTTCCTATGACTTGTGGTTTAAGACAGAAACCATACAGCCTCCAGTGCTCTGCATATAGATCTTCTACAGGTTTCAAATGAGGTCCCCAAGGCACGATTTTGAAATCCCTTAACTTCAAAGAGACCTTCAGGCTATACAAGTGAGAAGCCGCCTCCAAGTCTGGTTGAATAGTCTCAGTGAAAATAAATGGAGGAGTGGAAAGTAAACACAAAACCTGGCCAAATATCCAGAAGTCCTACCAGGTTCTCAGTTCTCTGAGCTACCAGGAAGCTCAATTATAGGTCTATGATGCAGTGTGTTTATAAAGGCAAGGAGCACATCAATCTATCAGCACAAAGGAAGTCAACCAATATGGCATTCCATGAAGAGAACAACACTGCTTCTAACTGTTTTGGACATTTCTGATTGTACTTTTTGCCTAAAGGTCAGGGAGAAAAACCATTGGAAATCAATGAGATAGATGTGTGAGAATCTGAAAGACCTGATGATAAATATGCCAGTGCTAACTTGGAGGCCATTTCCAAGTCTGGGAAATTGAAAATGGATCAGAGATCAGTAATAATTTTTTTTTGTACAGTTATCCTCCTTAACTTAGAATTCTTTGAATGTATGGAAATATTCATGTTCCTCTGTTTTGCCATTTAAAATAATGAGGCACTTAATTCCATAGTCTACAACTACTTGGAAATTCCATCTATCCTCAGCAAAGACTTAATCAAGGAAGAAACAATGAAATGTCAAAACGTTCTTGACACCTCAGAGTGATATGAAATGGTGGGTTTATGAGAAGATGGTGAAGTATTAATTGTTCTCCTTCCTAATCATAGCCTAGGCTTCATATCATGATCCCTGATCAAAGAAACCCGAGGAGAAAGTGAGGTTGAGACTTTTCAATGCCAGCATTGCTCAGGCTATTGGTTAGCTTTGCAAAAGGTTCTTGAACAGGTGAAGGACATGCTGCCTTATTCACTGACATCTGCAAGAGAGCCAAACTAGAACAATGCTGGGCCCTGCAGGAAGTCACTCAGTCTCTGCATAGTCTCATGTCCATCTCCTCTATAGTAAGAAAAGACCTAATTATTAAGGTTTGTAGTCCCTTCTCCACATGAAGTGGTTTTAATGGGGAAAAAATTACCTAAGAGGCAGCAGTGATGAAATCTTGGGATGGGGAGAAAAAGGGGAAAAAGAGATGTTTTAATATAACTATACCAAGCTATCTTTGTTCTGAGCACCATCCTGTGATCTTCTTTCTCCCCATATGGCTGAAATCCTAAACTCCTATGCTGTCTTTAATATTCTCTCCCCATAGACTGGTCTGATAATCTTACCAAAAAAGGAAATAAGTTTAGCTTGCTCCAGCTTTTTTGATGCCTACAATGGGATCGAATGGTTGATCACTCATTGCTTTCCTTTCTAATTGATGTCAAACTCAAGTACATAGTTTCTGTACTATCCTTTCTTCCTCTTAAGAAGTGGAGACCTTTGCTTTATACTTTTCCTACTTTTGTAATTTATCAAGTTATCAGCACTGATTCAGTGGTCACATTTTCAAGAACATCTTTGGGATGTAATTTTTCTGACCCTAGAAATAACTTCATTTAAAGCGGCTCTGTGCTTGCATACCCCACTGTGTCTGAAGCAACTTTACTTGTTCAAAATCATTTATGCTGTTCATTTCCCTAGGTCATTGTGGCTTCTGGCTTCACAGACCTATTCTTATAGATTCACAATGGTCTTTTGTACTGGCCTTTGGTTATAGATCTTTCTTTCGCCTTCTCACTATAAGGGTATCAAAAGGTCACCACATTGATTTCTTTTGATACTTCCCCCCCTTTTTTTTTCTCACTGAAATCATCTCTGACCATACTGTTCAGGAAATTTGGACTTCTGTGGCTCCTGAATTTATTTCCTTTGGAGAATATCACTGTAGTGCTCCCATTCTATGAAACTTTATACTCCTCCCCAGATAGATGGATCACCTAATCAGAAAGGGGACAGACTAGATACAATGTATTATGTTGTTATAGCACTTGACTTTAAGGGCCACTGAGAAGTCTGACTCCTCCAAAGACAAGTAATAAACAAGTAATAAACAAGTACTTAGAGTCTGAATTCCAATAAATATTTCAGGAGAAAAGTTGAATACACCATAGTGAAGTTTTCTCTTAATCCTTCCTGTTTCCCAAAGTTGGGAGCTGTCACTCCTGTTAATGTCTACCTAAATCTCTGCTCAAGACAAATTGTATGTATATGAAGGTCATGGAAAGTGTGTAGAGGGATGAGGAGAACTTATCACATACACAAAAATTTTCAAGATTTATTCACAGAAAACAATTTCTATCTCTTTCTAAAATTTGCTTCACTAAGGCCCATGCTATATGTTCTTGAGCCACAGCTAAAAAGGCTTCTTACACTGCCAAGGAAACTGACCTACAGGGGCCTGCCTAGCTATCACATGGCATCTAAGGGTGTACTGTGCTCAAAGAATGAGGGGGATGATCATTTGGAAACACGTCTCCCCAGGAGATGAGTGGTTCATGGTCAACCCTCCCATTAACCAGATAAAGGAGTGGACACTTAAATGTTCTGATGACTTTAATCATTGTCTAGCAAGACTGTGCCTGCCAGGACCAAGCAGGGACATGGGAGACTTTCTTAGGGCAGATGACAAAATGACTAAGTCCAGATGACTACAATGGCAAGGCTCAGAATCCACAGAGAAAAAGGCTGTCCCTATAGGAGGTCTCTGTCCTCAGAAATCTGGGTCTTGAGGAGGACTTGGACCTCGGGAAGAAGAAGAACTATCGAGGTAGCAGGGAAAGAACAATACTTTCTTCCAAATTCCTGGCCTGCCTTCTAATAATTCTTGGTTTGATGCTTCCCCTGAAAAGCAGAAATGACTAGAAGAAATAGGGATTGCCTAGCATTCTTGGATATTTCCAACATAAACATCCTCTGGTAAGGATACTTATTAGATCAGATTTTCCTGTCTAAAAAACAGCAGCAGAGTTCAGTGGAAAACGTATTCAATTTAGAATCTGAAGACCTCAGCTTAGATCCTTGTTCTGCTACCTACTGACTTGGGTAAATAGGTCACTTACCTTCTTTGGGAGACTGGACTAAGTGACTTTTAATGATTTTTTCAACTCTAAATATGATCATATCAAATTAAGTGTCCAGTCAATGACAAAGGGAAGAAGAGGAAAGAAAATTACCTCCTGGACATAGAATGCTATTAGGCTAGTGTCTTGATAACTGTCCAATACTTCCCTTATTTGTATCCAAAATCCACAAAAGAATTTTATTGGGAGAGATAAGGGCCTCTGTAGTTCTGCTGAAACTGAACTTAAAAGAAAACTTTTGAAGTAGTATCTTTCAGGAATGGTGTTTCTCCTTTGAAATAACAAAAGGAAATGTGTCAACTGTTTTCTGGGAAAGCCTCAAACAAGCTTCTGAATAGAAAATAAGATGTTGGAACTCTGGAAGATTTCTTATGCTGTAGGAGCAGGGCAAACACTGACCCTGTTTCTTACATGTCATAAGAAATGGATACCCTCTATCTGGGATATGGATCTTTTCTGAAAGCCCAATATCTCTGACAGAATAGGAAGAATAATGGACCTAGGATCCTGGCTCTGACATTTGAATGACTTTGGGCAAATTATTTAACATCCCCTTCAATATCTCTTTCCTTCTATATAAAATGAAGGCTTTAGACTAGCTGCTATCAAGGAGTCTTCTAGTGCTATGTTCTATGACTATATTCTGCTAAAACCCCGGGATTCAGACCAGCTCCGGCTAGGGTTAGGACCACAGTAGATTCTAGGCCTCTGGATATGCTAATACTTACAGATAGGATCTTAACATCAAACATAATATTGAGAATTCAAACTCTTCCTTTCTCAAATACTTCCACAATAGTAGATCATACAAATATTGCCCCTTAGAAGAAAAATGTCTGTACCTGAGGTCCTGGAAGGGAATTCAATATGTTCCTAGTAAAAATAGCCCATGTGAACTCTGGGATATAAGAATGTAGCAGGCATCTTTGAGAAAGCATTATCGAGAAGGTTCTGACCCACAGATATCTGAAAGGTGCTTATATGCTAGAACTCCCAGCTCAATAGCTCTATTCTAGACAGTGGATGGTTGAGATTTTCCCCAACTGTGTGCAGAGGTAACAGGGATGGGTTCTGTACCAGTTCTACTGAGCTTCCCCTTTATTCATATTTTAAGTTCCAGATCAATGAATATTTCTTCATGTCTCATGTCCTAAATCAAAAAGCATCAGCCTCTTGACCAGTATAGGTTTACAAGTACAGCTTCTAGTCTTGGCGAACCAGCCTTAAAGGCTAGGCTCCTTCCAACAAGGTAGCTTGTTAGGACAAGGTCACTTCACTAAAAGGCTCTGCCATGTTTCCTTCACTTTTCCCCATGCCTGGTAACCTACTTGATTTCTTTTTTCACTCCTTTCTAGAATAAAAAGCCTACTAGATCCTTAGGGATTCAGATAATTTTCTAGGCTCCAGCATCTCCACTTTCTCCCCAGAAATTTATTGAGATGGAAAAGAAAATGTCTCAAACTCTAGGTTGACAGGGGTCATTGACTACTCTTGGTTGCGCTACACTGAAAGCTGACACTTGGAAACCCTTTCATGAGGAACACTGCCCTTATTTATCACTTAGGGAGCAGTTTAAAGCTCCCTAAAGGATGTGGCCCAAGTTCTCTCCTTCACCACCATGCTCTAACACCTCTAAAAATCAGAAAGGTGTCTCCTCCTTTGGGAAAGAGAAGTGTAGTTAGAATTGAATAGACAGGTAGCCCTTCTCCAAAGGCATTCTCTCAATGCCATGTTCCTTTCACCTCCAACTTCCCAAAACCCAGACACTTAGCAGTAAGAAGCAATGCAAAAGCTAACATGTAGTAATATCAACTGCTCTTGTTCCCACAGAGCTCAGCATACCCTTTCCACAGGACTGAACTTCTGCACAAGAGAGAAGGGAACTGGGCTTTGTGGTCTTCTACTAGGTCGTAAAGAAGTGGCACCTATGAGGTGAAGTGGCCTTCCCATCATCAAAATGTTCCAAGGAAACAATCTGATTGATATAACCCTAGAGAGTTATGTTAAAGATATGGGGCCCAAAGTTTTATCTGATAAAAGTCAAATTTTTCAAATTTATAAAATTTGAATTTATAAATATATAAAAATAAGAACCATTCCCTAATTGATAAATGGTCAAAACATATGAACAGGCAGTTTTTAGAACAAGAAATCAAAGCTATTATTAGAGAAATGCAAATTAAAACAACCCTGAGATACTACCCTCATACCTATCATATTGGTTAATGTGACAGAAAAAGAAAGTAAAATAAATGCTGGAGGAGCTCTGGAAAAATAGGGACATTAATGTACTATTTATGGAGTTGTGAACTAGTGCAGCCATTTTAGGAAACATTTTGAAATAATGCTCAAAGGGGGTACAAAGGTATGAATACCCTTTGACATATCAATACCACTACTGGATCCATATCCCAAAGATTTTTTTTTTTTTGAAAAAGGAAAAGGACATATATGCCAAAATAACTGAAAACTGAGGGGTGCCCATCATAGGGGCCTATATAGCTAAACAAGCTGTAGCAAATGACTATGATGGAATACTATGTGCTACAAGAAATAACAAGCAGGACTAGTTTCAGAAACATCTGGGAAGAATTCCTTGAATTGAAATCAAGTGAAATAAGCAGAATCAGGAAAGCATTGTGCACAGTAAGAATAATATTACAACAAAGATCATCTGTGAAAGTTTTAGTTGCTCTGATCAATTCAATGATTCATGACAATTCCAAAGAATTCATGATGAAAAATGCTATCCACATCCAGAGAGAGAAGTGATGAACTCTTAAGTATAGGATAAGCATTTTTTAAAATTTATTTTCTTTACCTTTTTGAAGGAGAAGGAAGGGTTCAACATGTCTAATACGAACATATATTTTGCATGATTTCATAAAAACATGAAAGTCTCATATTTGCTTGCTTTCTCAAAGGGATGAGGGAGGGGCTGAAGGGAAGATTAAGAATCTGAAATTCAAAATTTAGAAAAGCAAATACTATAAACAGACAAATAAAAGGGGAAAGGGCCGGGGGGGGGGGGGGGGGAAGAGAGATGTGATGCCTAATACATTATTCCCATGCTATTCCATGAAGAAGCCCTGTATTTCACCACCAATCAGGTGGAATGACATCTCATTTAATCCAAGTCTGAGGCCAAGAACAGCTGCCCTCATTCACTTACCTAGGCTGTGTCCATTCTTTGTATAGAAGCAAGTGTTGTTGATGAGATTGACGCAGCAGCCAATCACATCTCCAGTAGTAAAGGTAGGGCCATATGGTTGTCCAGTTCCAGAAGAACAGAATGAATGTCCATCATCGCCATGATAACCATATGAATGCTTGTCCCAACCTGTGGGAACAGAGAATAATATCAACTGAGTAAAGGGAACAAGGAAGGTGAAAAGCAAGCATCCAAAGAAAGCTATAGAGAAATAACTATTTTAAAGAAAGCAACTCAATTGCTAAAGCTATGACACAGGAGCTTGGACTTCATTTTCTTTTAAAACCTACTATTCTGTGTGCCTAGCCATTGGACTCCATGGTTCATTTCATTACCTCAAAAAGACTTCAAAGAACATCTACTAGGTATAGAACTATGCTCAATACTGGAGTCAGGAAGATACAAATGAAGTCTGGTTTATGTCTTCCAAGAAGTTTTGTCTAATTGCTTAATACAACATCCATCTCTGTCTATCTCTCTCTCTCTCTCTCTCACACACACACACACACACACACACACACACACACACACACACACAGAGCTAAGGCAGAGCACAAGGCAGTGTGTGATTAAAAGACAGTGAATAATATTGGAAGTTAGAGAAGGGAAGACCAATGTGGGCTGGAATAACAAGCTAAACAATGCTGACACTCAATCTTGAAAAAAAAAGGAAACTGTAGATCAAGGAAATCATAAGCAAATAAACAGACGTAGAAATAATAATAGGAGATAATGACTAGATCAGTTAGACTAGAAATGGCTGAATTAAAATTAAAAAAAAAAAAAAACACATACACACACAATAAAACAAAACAAAACCAAATTTCAAAAACATGTCTATATCTTTTCCAGGTCTTGAATGCTAGACCAAGGAATATGAGTTTTGGTTTGTCAGTATTGACGTAGAAACAGGACTATATAAAATTTAGAAATGGAATAAGATCTACAGGTCATGTAGTATTACTTCATCACCTAAGTTACTTGATTTCCCAATATCCCAAAAGTGACATTGTCCCACCATCCCAAAGTTAGGATTCCAGTTAAAGTATTCTGACTCTCAATACTATTTTTTCCACTACACTACAGCTGCTTTTTTGGCACGACCAGAACATCCATCCAACGAATGCCCTCATAGTCATAATCTCTGATGAACAAAAGGGTCTGCTTCTGGTAGGACAACACCACTGGCAAGAGGTATGTGCTGAGTGCATATCAGACACAATGCTAAGTTCTAGGTATAGAGAAAAATTGAAGTCTTTACTCCCCATCTAGTTGGGAGACAAATCTCAAAAAAAAGTTGTATGTGTTTTAAGTACCATATGAAAGACACACATAAAGATTTGAAAAGAATTTCAATGTAGATTGAATTGACTGGTTAAGAGATAGAATAAACAGTAAGAGATAGAATGACCAGGCTCTTGAAGAATAAGTAGAAAATAAGTAAGTAAAAAGATATCTAAGTGGTACAGTATATAGAGTACTGGGTCTGGAGTTGGGAAGATGAGTCTTCCTCAGTTAAAATCTAGTCTCAGATATTTGCCAACTTCTGATCCTGGAGCAAATCCCTTAATCCTGTTTGCCTCAGTTTCCTCACTGTAAAATGACAAACAGCTCCAGTATCTTAGCCAAGAAAACCCCAAATGGAATCATAAAGAGTTGGGCACAACTGAAATCACTGAATAACAAAAGCAACAACAAAACAAATAAGCAAAGACAGGAGCAATGGTGCGGGTAAAACACAGAAATGGGAATTTGAATGGCATGTTTTGAAAAGAGTAAAGAGACTAGCTGAGTTCTTGTGAAGTGAAAGGACCTAAGGTTAGAGCAAATGGATGGAAAACCTTGAATGCCATGATTTTGTTCTGCAGGCAAAGGAAACCAGCAGTTTGTGTGTTTTGAGTCAACAAAGTGGTAAATAACATATGACAAAATAGGTGTTTTTGACTAATTCCTCAATAATGACCCAAAGCCAGATTTTGTCTATTATCTGAGGATAGAACTAGCTAAGTTAAGGAAGAAGTTCATCCCAAGAACACAAGACGATTCATTTTTCTGACCATAGCGATTCTTGAAAATTTTCTACTAAATCACAATAGGCTTGTACAGGAAAAGTAGTTCCTATATCAATAAAATCACAGAAGAAATCAGGATATAAAAATAAAACAAAGAAGGAGGTTCTACAATCTCTTTTCTGTCCTACAGTGTGATTACTGTTTCCAATAATACTGTTTCCAATAAACAATAAACAATGAGTGCTGAAGCACCTCTCCATGCTAGTGGGTGGAGTGTTAAACAGGCAGCTAAAAGTGCAGGCAAGAAGACAGAACTGTGGGATGGCTCTCCCACCAAACTTCTCTATTCGAGAGTCTTCTTCTCTAAACCAAAAATAAATAATACTAAATAATAGAAAAAGGACTATTTGGGGGGAGAGGAGTTGTCAAGGATCACGGATTCAAATCCTGACTATATAACCTTGCAAAATCACTTAGACTAGCTAGTCAGTTTTTTCATCTGTAAAATGAAAGTGTTAGAACTAGATGACTTATGAAAAGGTGCTCCAAATCACTATTGATCAGAGAAATGCAAATTTAGACAATTCTGAGATACTACTACACATCTGTCAGAATGGCTAAGATTACAAGAAATGATAATGACCAATGTTGGAGGGGATGTGGGAAAACTGGGGCACCGATACACTGTTGGTTGAAACTGTGAATGGATCCAAACATTTTGAAGAACAGTTTGGAACTATGCTCAAAAAGTTATCAAACTGTGCGTACCCTTTGACCCAGCAATGTTTCTACTGGGCTTGTATCCCAAAGAGATCTTAAAGGAAAGAAAGGGACCCACATGTACAGAAATGTTTGTGACAGCCCTTTTTGTAGTGTCAAGAAAGTGGAAACTTGAGTGGATGCCCATTAACTGGAGAATGGCTGAATAAATTGTGGTATATGATATAATAGTATATAATATATAATATAAATAGTATATAATATTATTGTTCTGTAAGAATCGACCAGCAGGATGATTTCAGAGAATCTTGGAGAGACTTACATGAACTGATGCTAAGTGAAATGAGCAGAGAACCAGAAGATCATTATACACGGCAACACAAGAGTGTACTATGATCAATTCTGGTGGACATGGCTCTCTTCAACAATGATAAGATTCAAACCAGTGCCACTTGTTCAGTGATGAAGAGAGCCCCTACACCCAGAGAGAGGATTGTGGGAACTGAGTGAGGACCACAAACATAGCATTCTCACTCTCTGTTGTTTGCTTGCATTTTGTTTTCCTTCTCAGTTTTTTTTTCTCCTCCTTGATCTGATTTTTCTTGTGCAGCGAGATAATTGTATGAATACGTATACATAGATTGGATTTAACATATATTTTAACATATTTAACATGTATTAGACTACCTGCAAGGTAGGGGTGGGGGTGGGGGAAAGGAAGGGAAAATTTGGAACAAAAGGTTTTGCAAGGGTCAATGTTGAAAAATTACCCATGCATATGTTCTGTAAATAAAATGCTTTACTTAAAAAAAAAAAAAAAAAAAAAAAAAAAAGCTAGATGACTTCTGAAGTTCCATCCAATTCTACATCAATGATAATGAATAGGAGCTACCTGCAAAGAAAAGTTTCTACCTTTTTCAAAAGCAGTTTTCTGGAAGGGTTAAAAAGGAAGACATAAAGATGGCACAATGCCCCCTGACTAGAATCCAAGTAATACAAATTAAGGGGAGAATATGACAGAGAATAAGATACTAGATGCCAATTAAGGCAAATCAGCACTTTCTATAATTAATTCCATGTGGTCTGAATAGCAAAATGTAGCTTTTAAAAAATTTACACAGAGAATCTTCACCATCTGTTTATGGTCAAATGGTCTTTACCAGGCCCTGGCTTTTCCTCAGCTTGGGTTTATGAAAACAGAAGTTTTACTTATAAAATGTTGAAAATGAAAGTGACCTTAAAATTTCCTGGTATTCCTTGGGTGGCCTTTGAAAAGTTCCTTCCCACTTGTTTGTGCTGGTACAGAGTGAAATAAGCCAAACCAAGAAAACAATCTGCCTAATGATCTCAGAAATATAAAGGAAAACAACACTGAAGACAACCTTGACTTCGGCTGATTGAAGATGCCCCTCCCTGCTCTTGGCTGCAGTGGTGGACTCCAGGTGTGGGATGAGGCCTACGATCTGAGATGGGGCCAGGAGGTTGCTTTGTTTTGCTTAGCTATACTTTTTTTTTTTTTTTTTTTAATTACAAAAGCAGGCTGGAGTCAGGTGCTCAATATAGGGTACGCAAAAAGGTTGTCGAACAGACAAGAATCTTAGAGCCAACTACATGCCAAGCATTGAGAATAAAAAAGAAAAGCTGGTCTGTTTTCAAGCAGTTAACAATCTGATGGGGGACACAACATGTACACACAACCATGGATTAGTTAGTGCAGAGAACTTGGGGGTACCAATTCCAACTTTCCTACTTCCAGACTATATGGCTTGAGCAAAGGTACTGAGTCTCTCTGGATCCCCATTTGTTCATCCATAAAATAAGGGAACTGAATCACATGGCCTCTAAGGTCCCTGCCAGTTTCAGATCTATAACCTAATAAAGCTAGTCAGTTGTGAAAGAGGAAAGCTATGCAGGATAAGAAAAAACTCCTTTCTTCTATATCTTACTCAGTGTCTCTATTAATCTAGCTGATTAATGTAAAAAGGAATGGGATTAGTTACAGTTACCTCTTTAAGAATGCTTCACTCAGGCTAGAAACTTAAAATTTAATAGATGCCCATCAGTTGGAGAATGGTTGGGTAAATCTTGGTATATGAATGTTATGGAATATTATTGTTCTGTAAGAAATGACCAGCAGGATGAATACAGAGAGGCCTGGAAAGATTTACATGAACTGATGCTAAGTGAAATGAGCAGAACCAGGAGATCATTATATACTTCAACGATACTGTATGAGGATGTATTCTGATGGAAGTGGATTTCTTCGACAATGAGAAGATCCAAGTCAGTTCCAATTGATCAATGATGGACAGAATTGGCTACACCCAGAGAAGGAATATAGGGAAAAGAATGTGGACTACTTGCATTTCTGTTTCTCTTCCCAGGTTATTTTTACCTTCTGAATCTGATTTTTCTTGTGCAACAAGAGAACTGTACAGATGTACACATATATTGTATTTAAGATATACTTTAACATGTTTAACATTTATGAGCTTTCTGCCATCTAGGGGAAGGGGTGGAGAGAGGGAAGGGAAAAAGCTAGAACAGAAGTGATTGCAAGGGACAATGTTAAAAAATTACCCAGGCATGGGTTCTGTCAATAAAAAGCTACATTTAAAAAAATAATAATAATAAAAAAGAACAACAAAATATGTTAAATAAAAGCAAGAGATCCTCCAAAAAAAAAAAAAAAATGCTTCACTCAGGAGCAGCTAGGGGACGCAGTGGAATAGAGCACCAGCCCTGAAGTCAGGAGGACCCGAGTTCAAATTGAACCTCAGACACTTAACACTTCCTAGCTGTGTGACCCTGGGCAAGCCACTTAATCCCAATTACCTGGGGAGGAGGAAGGGGAAAGAATGATGCATTCAGAAAAGTTTTATGGAAGGTCTAAAGCAAGAAGCAAATAGACAAGACAGACCAAAACTGGGGGTGAATTTGTGAACTAGAAGGGGAAAAAAAAAAGCTAGGAACTCAGTTTCCTCCTGAGGATACAAAAAGCCAAAATTTCTGCCAAGATATTACCATCCCAGAACCCCCGAGTTTAAGTCTAGGTTAGATTTGACAAATGAGAAAAGGACCTCTGGATCTTTTATTTTACAGAGAGGAAATTGAGGTCTTGTTACCTGACTGTTTTTTCCTTTGCCTCATCTCTTCTCCCTGCTTTTTAGTGCTGGACTAAGGGTTGGACTAGATGACTTTTAAGGTTCTTTATAGACCTGAATACAGTGATCCTAATAATGAATCAAGAAGAGTCTATTGTTAGGGGAAAGGTCAATTCTCCAAGAGCCTCACAGCTGTGGAAATAACATCTGAAGGAGTTGCAGGGCAGCCTTTGCTGACACAGGTGTTGTAGATTGGGAATGAAATAAATTGGAGGCAGAGGGAAGAGGAGAGAGGTCAGACAACGCAACAGCTTCTCAATCAGAGAGGTCAGAGAACAACTGACTCTCAGTGTCCTTGTATCATCCTCTCACAAGAGGAGATCCATTCTGGGTTGGATCTCCAGCAGCCACTGTCAGATGGCTCCTGTGTATTCCAATAGCTCCCATGTATTACAACAATTTATTAAATACCTAAATCCCAGCACTAGAAAGACAAAGACAAAAACAACAATTCCTGTTCTTGAGAAATTTCTTATCAAAAGCTCACAAATACATATATAAATATGGAATAACCACAAAATGTCATTTTAGAGGAAAAAGGCACTAGAGGATCAAGAAAGTTTTCATGAGTTTTTAACTGAATCTTAAAGGCAGAAACACAAAGATAGAAGAGGAAGCATTATATGAGAGGAACAGCAGAAGTCAGTTTAAGCTAAACTATATAGGGCAGGAAAGAGAAGAATATGTAATGAAGCTAGAAAGACAGGGTGCCACATTAAATTTATATTTTATCCTTATGGCAATAGGGAGTCACTGGAATTTGTTGAGCTGAGAAATAATATGGTCACTTTAGCAGTTTTGTATAGAATGGCCTGGAGTGGGAGAGAATGGAGGCAGAGAGGCCAATTGTGCAACTAATGCAATGGTCCAGATGAGAAATGATGAGGCCTGAACTAAAGCTGTAACTGCACAGTGGTGAAAAAGGAACAGATGAGACATCACTGTAGAACTGTGTAGAAATACAATTTGACCGTGGGCCAAGTCTGTAAATTTTAGGTTTTTAGAAAGGGTGCAGGAAGTCTATGGATGAACAACAAAAAAGTTATTTAGTCAATGAGATGTGCTGAACATTGTTCAAAGCACTGGGGATACAGAGAAAAGCAGGAGAGCCCCCAAACTGTCAACCTCAAGCATGTGTTTGCTAAAGATGATTTTAAAACGACAAATATGAAGAATACAAAGAAATATTTAAAGTTCAATGCAAGAACTTCAAAGCAAGATTAATCAAATTATGTAAGCATTCAACATGGACTATTGAAAATATAACAACAGAAAGCAGTAGATCTTTAAAAGTACACAGAAAGATCTGAGGAAAAAATATTGTTAGTGTTGAAATGTTGTGGAACAAGGATTTAAGCACCTACTATGTGTATGTAAGGCACCTAATAAAGTTCTTGGTGATAGGGATACAGAGATGTAAACTCAACAGTGCCAGCTTTCAGAAAGTGTTCCTTCTACTAAGGGGAGAGATGTAGTATGCTTCCTTATCTTAAGTGGAACACTAAGAACAATAGCTGACACTGAAGAAGTGGAGTTATAAGTGTTTCAAATACATAATTGCATTTGAGGCTCTATCTTACTATAAAGTAGTTACAACAATCCTCCTTTCAAAGATAAATAGACTTAACTAAAGGTTAAGTGTTCTGTTTTTTTAAATCTATACTATGTTCACACAGCTAAAGTCAGAAGCAGGATCTGAAGTCCTGAAAAGATGTCCCACATCCAGCATATGATACCACACCATCTCTCCTAGAGGCAGACTTAATGCCCATATGAGCACCACGAGAACACCTATAGGACAGTGTCCCCCAAGAGGCTTTTTCTATATCTGACTTTTATTCTTTAAAAAATTTTATTGATATGATTTCTTTTGATGTCACATTCATTTTCCAACCTCTCCACTGCCTGGATAGTCATGCTGTGTAACAAAGAATAAAAAAGGAGGGGAAGCATTCAGCAAAACAAAACAGCACATCAACGAAGTCTGATACAGACGCAATGTTCTAGGACCATAGGTCCCCCATCTCTACATTCAGTTTTATTTTTTGTTTTTTCCATTTACTCATTTTTAAAATCATTATTATTATTTGCTGAGGTAATTGGGGTTAAGTGACTTGCCCAGGGCCACACAGCTAGGAAGTGTTAAGTATCTGAGAACAGATTTGAACTCAGAACAGATTTGAACTCAGATTCTCCTGACTTCAGGGCTGGTGCTCTACCCTCTGTGCTACCTAGCTGCCCCCATTTACTCATTTTTAAAATTCAAAATAGAAATAGTTTAAATTTGAGTTTTATCTGATTAACTCTATATTTGGTTTGTTTGTTGCTATTGGTTGAATGTTGATTTTATAATTATAAAAACAGTGATAAGTGAGTAAGACGACTAGGATTCATGAGTCAATTTTTTTTATCACATGAATACCCAGACAAGGTTGCACTACCTCCCTGTAATTTGGGGTTAACAAATTTTTTCTGCATTTCTGAAATAGTGACTGACAGGGAGAATCAGTACATTTACGATGCACACCCCTAGCAGAGTCAGGGCAGAAGAAAAGAGGACAGAGTTCTGCCAAAAGCTGTTTTAAAAAACTACCCAAGGAATTCTTGTCTAAACCTCTACAAGGGGGGGGGAAAAAAAAAAAAGACAGCAGAAGAATAAATAAGGAGTCCCGAATAAACTAATCTCTAGTAAGAGCTGATATCACTGCTTGCTTAGCTGGAGGCGAAAGGTGGCCTCTGGGTGTTAAGTCCTAGAGCCTGTAAGAGTCAAGTTTAGGATTTGGTCTTCCCTCAAAACTCCCTTCACACTGTAGGAAAGGACAAAGCCCTCCAAGTGAAGCTCCCCAGCCTTTGTTCTAGCTCATTTCTTTTGGGAAGGGTGCCTGGCTGTCCGGAAGAGAGAGGCAGCTTTCTTTAAGAAACAGCCAGGGAAATTCCATAGTCGCTCCCACAATCCACATCCCAAAGCACGCGTGCAGTGACACAAGAGCCAAAAGTACAAACATTGCCGCAATGTAAAGCTATGGGGTTTCTCAGTAAGAAATTACCCAGCCCTGGGAAACATCTCTGGGACAGACTGTTCTGGTTTGTAAACAGCCTCTGCCAGGCACACGTACTGAAGTAGGGAGGAACCAGGGATAGGGGGAAAAGAGTTCAAGAAGCTCTGAGCCCAGGGTTAGGGGGAACAGGGTGAGTGAGGCTCAAGTCCCAGGGATAAGAGAAAAAAAAATGCTACAGAGCTGAGGGACTACTCCCACATCTGAAAACATGAGATCTTGGATTTTAGTGGATTCCAAGCTCAATGCGATGTGGTAACTGAAAAAGCAGATGGGAACATGCAGCTAAGACTGTATCTCTTTTAATGACCCCAATGCTATATGCCTGGATAACACAGCCCCGTTCTCAATTTAAGGAATAAGAAGGCCAACTGTCCTTGACCATGGTTTAGCTTACATCTGGAATACAGCATTTGGTTCTGGCACTATAGTTAAGAAGTTCCTTAATAAACTAGAGAAAGTACAGGTAACCTTGATGTAAAAGAGCTTCTACCAAGTCCAAGTTCTGTGAAAATAAGTTAAAGGAATTAGGGATATTTAACTTGGAGAAGGCTCAGTAGAGAAATGATATGTCTTCAAGTGTTTAGAGGCTTAGACCCAAGGACAGAACCAGGAGCAACTAAATATAAACATAAATAAGTTACAAAAAGGGCATCTTAGACTAGACATGAGGGAAGAGTCCCTCCTGATTTGGAAATCTGATGGCACATTTGTGCAGGCACTGTGCTTTCATGGAAGCCTTACTGAATTCAAATCTTGTGGCTGTGAAATATTAGTTGGGAACTAAGGACTAGATGGTATAAAGCATCCCCCATGAGGAAAACTACTAGTCAACATTTAAAAATCATTCTGGGGCAAAATTCTTTAAAAAAGTAGAATAGAGGCAAGTGAGGTATCCACCAAAAATAGCAAATGAAAACTGAAAATCTAATCTCATCATATTTTTATGCTCAATATTAGGTCTGGACAATTGTGGCTAATAATAGCTTGATCCCAATACAGTTTACTGATTGAGTTCTCCAATTGTTTTGAGGTCCATAGTTGTAGTACGGAAATATGTTGTCTATTGGTCCATCACATAGAATCCAAGTCACCAGATTAAAAGCTAGATATTTAGTAGGTGTTCCCCATTAGCCTTTGTCAAAACTCAATTCAAGTGCCACCTTTTAGGACCTTTTCTGATCCCCCCAAATCTGCTAGCATCTCCCCACCAAAAAACAAAAAACAAACAAACAAAAAAAAACTTGTATTTACTTTGTGTGTATGTCATATCTATTTATATAGATATACAGGAATGAATGGAAAAACATCTGTTAGCAACTGATTATGCATCAAAAGAAAAGTGATGTATTTACTGCTCTTAGTTCTTTTCTAATTGGAGAAATATAAAACATATGTGGTTTTGGCCACAGGACAGGTAGAAAGTCCTAGACTTAGTAATACTGGCAGGTCAGATGGAAATTCTTGGAGGGCCAAAAGTCCTAGCTGCAAGGCAGATGGTAAGGGAGCCTTGTTGTTCTCCATCTCATCTTAATTGGTGATTCCCTGGTCATCCAAGAAAGTGAGTGGCAATGTGCTTCTGCAGGTAAAGGTGGGGAGAAAGGTAGAGAATATGAGGCTTCAGGGACTCTGCCCATGATCAAGGGTCGTGGTGGAACTGGTGCCCTCCTAGGCTGGGGGTGTTGGTGTCCAGGGAGAAGTGAAGGCAGGAGTACTGGCAGCAAAGGCTTCATGTCTTCTTGTTCTTCTGGGCTCTTAGGTACACGTCAAGATCTAGCACACAGATGCTTTAATAAATTTGTTGAATGACTGCTAGCATTCAGAAGAACCCATTCATCTGCAGAATTACAACTTTAAACCCATTTCAAAGGCTACAACTGGCAAACTCTACTCATCATCCTCAGAGCACTGTTTGCTTTCAACATTAAATAGTTTTTGTTTGCAAATAAAATGTGAGCATGTATCCTCTCTGAGCAAAACCTACTAACTGTGCCAAACAAGAAGACTGTTTTTAGATACCTTGGTTTCCTACCTAATGAGATGCCAGACTTTTGAAGTATAAAAGGTTTATAATTAAAAAGAGGGATATGGGGAAGGAACAAGAGGGCAGAACCAATATTGTCCAAAGTCTAGAGCTATTCTTTGATTCCTAACAATGCTCTCATCTGTACCCAGAGACACAACAATGCACCTTCAGATCCTCTAGTTTAAGGAATAAATGTAGGCCATGAGATTACAGACTGACATACATAAACGAAATACGGACACCAGGCCAAATTCAGAGGGGAGCTGATAATTGATTAAGAGTCTGTGCTAGTACAACCTGTTTCCTGAGCTGAATGACTAACAGACTGCTTTTAGTCTTCATTTCCCTAAGGCTGACTTTCCTCTCAACATACACATCCTACCAAGAATCTGGAGAAGGGGACTTTCACTAGTCAGGTGGACCAGAAGCTTGTGTTTTTCCATCTTCTACTCAGGAAGATTTTTAGAATGGTCTGATGTCAGGCAAGAGTCCGAGTCATAAAATGTTCTCAGACCAATTCTGTCCTCCCACTAGGTCGGTTCCTTTGTCCTTCCTCGGCTCTTAAAAAACATAGTCTGCAGGTTCTCTTGAGATACCAGCAGGTCACAGGAGCTTGCAAGGAAGCAGCATAGTCTGGACTGCTGCTCAGATTAAAGGCTATTTATTAAACAAAGAAAGGTACAGTGTATGGAAGTTTTCATTTAGGAATGGTCACTAATAAATGTAGGGAAGTAGGTCTTTAGTACAACAGTGTTCAAGGGGCACATAGTACGTAGTAAAAACAGCCCTGGACAGGAAGCAAATCAGTAGACTTGACTCCAGTCCCCAAACTACCACTAATAAGCTGGGTGACCACAGACAAATAACTTTGCCTTTTGTTTTGGTATTCCTCGGCCTACACTTAGACCCTTTTAGTACTAATATGTTATGATATGACAGACCTCAGATGAAAATGATTATAAATTATAACTATTATGTGTCCAAGAAAACTAAAAGCCTCAGAATCCAATTCTGCAGCTGAGCAAGCTGTCTAGTGTTCCCCTGCTGAAGTCTACATTAAGAATCAGGGCAGGTCACACATAACTGTATTTCACTCCTATTCTACTTGGTGTTTTCAATCATTCCCCCTCCGGTGCACCATCGTTCTCCAGGTCTGGAGTCATGGTCAAATCCATCTATCCGGCCATTGCCAATCCAGCCCCCTCCGGCACAATTCACCATCCCTGCCAAGCTCTGGATCAAGGTCGAGTTCTCTGGCCATCAACCTCCTGTGTCTGTTATTTCCCCCCAAAAGATCAATTCTTTGAAGGCAAGGCCTTTCTTTGCTATTGTATGTGTAGCTTAGCACATTTACATCACTTAATAAATGCTTTCTCCTTCACTCATTCATTTATTAATACTTATTTAAATACATATTATTTAAATAAATTCTCCTCAAGAACAGAGATTACTTCATTTTATCTTTGTGTCCTGGGCATTTGCACAATGCTGGATGACTGAGAGATCTATGAAACATTGTATGAACTAATGCACAGTGAAGTAAAACCAAGAGAATAATATAGATAATAGCTACAATGATGTATAGTGGTGTCACACTTAAATAGAAATAGATTCCTGCTGCCAGTCATCCCATGCCAGAGTACTGCTCTGGTATACTAGAGACCCACTGATGGTGAGAAGTCAGCAACAGTCAGTTACAGTTATTCCCGTCCATATAACAACTTTCCCCATTACAATTTCAATATATAAGATATTGAATAGGAATGGGGGGATGTTTGGGGATGTGATTTGTGGAAGTTAGAGATGACATGGGAAGGCAGAAAGTAAACCATAAAATAACATTAGCAATGCTGAATTGTATTTTTATTTATTTTGTTAAACATTACCCAATTACATGTTAATGTGGTTCAGGCTACATTAAGGAGTTTTGTTACCTTTGAAGTAAATGGATATATAAAATAGCTACACTAATGTAAATGAAAACAACACTAAAAGCAGTCAAACTCTGATTGATTATAATGACCATTCTAAGTACTGCTCATAAAAGGATAAAGTATACTTTAGTCCTCTCTTCAAAGAGAGGAAGAGGAGTTAATAACATATGATGAGCCAGTGTCTGAGGGTTAACCATTTTTGCTTTGTATTGTTGGAGGGTTATTAAATAGAAAGATAAAATGGTCGATGAGAAGAAATAATGGGAAATAACTGAGGGGTAAAAATAAAAGCTTATCAATAAAATGTAAGCCCCCCAAAAAAGGAAGGCTCAGACCTGACTTTGGATCTGCCTATTCTGCTTGTCAGTCATCCTATGCCAGAGCACCAGCCTGGTGTGCTAAAGACCCAAAGATGGTAAGAATTCAGCAACAGTCAGGTACAATTATCTTCTTCCACACCACGACTTTTCCCCATTATGATTTCGATATATTGCACTTCAATATTTTGATATATAAGAAATTAAACGGAAATGTGGGAGATTTGTGGAAGTCACAGAAGACACAGAATGATCAGAAACTCAGAAATGCATAAAATATATGCATAATTTTATGTAATATATATATATAGAATGGTATAATATCAACATATCTTCTTTTTCATTACCATAATAATTCAGACTTCTTCCCTGGTACAGGGAGAACCCAAAAATTTTATGTGGATTTTTCAGATCAAGGAACCACCAATCTCTGCACTGTGGAAGTGATAATTGTATATCAAACAACTTAGTGAAGTCATAGTCTCCTCTCCATTAATGATCGTAAGAAAACATTTGAGGTCAACGAAAGAATATAAATATTTTTTGCTGCAAAAACAGAGAGAACATTCCTGAAAACCAGGGGGAATTGATGCCAGACTGACATCAGGAAAGGAGGCCAAAGATCAAATACTCAAAATATGGTTGGGCTCACCATATTTTTGTGTAGGTGAAAAGAGCAGAATCAGTTGTGAGATCTAGAGAAAAGACTAGGGACAGGAGTCCAAAGAAACTGGCTCTTATTTCATCTCTGCCATTAATGAGCTTGTGACCATGGGCTGTCACTTCCCCCTCACCAAGGCTGAGCTTCCTAACTTTATAGTTGAGAAAGCTAAATAAACTGTATAATCTCCGAGATCCTTTTTAAAGCTCCGATAGTCTGTGGTTCAAAGGTTTTACTTGGAATTTCCAAAGTAAGTGTTCTGATAACAGAGTCACGATTTCTAAAGCCTATAGATATCATCCAGCTGCCCTCCCTCATTTTTTAGATTAGGAAAACTGAAGTCCATAGAATAGTTAACTTGATGAGAATAATCTGAAATATTCCTTTACAATGATAGGATCTTAGGATCTAGAGCTGGACAGGCTTATCTAGTTTAACCTCACTTTATAACAATGTAGAAAATGAGGTCTGGACTGAATGAAGAAGCAGAGCAGACAGCCAAAGCATCAGCCTCTATGACTCCTCTTGAGATTAATGGGTTCAAGTCTGGGAACAGCCATTTCATTTTCCTTATGGCTTCTACCTCCTGACTTTTCCATCTCACTCCACAATGAATTGTTGCCCCCAAACTCACTATACCCTACCGATGGCCTGAAGGAGACATCAAAGAATTTCTATGTTGATTAATGAAATTTTTTCCAATTATTATTATTATTTAAGGGGGAAAAGTTCCTGTTAATGCTTTAAACTATACAGACTCAAAAAACAAAACAAATACACGTGGATCTTGAAGCCTATTTCAGAGGGTTTTCATGTTCTCCAAGAAATAAGCCTCACAAACTCTGTAAAAGTTTTCCCTTTCAGAGGCTGGAACACCAACAGTGGGAGAGAGGGGTCTTATTACTATCATTAATTTCTAAGGAGTCAAGGGGCTTCTGACATGGTTCAATCCAGCCAATCCCTGACTAAGAATAGACTTCATAAGATAATTGTATAAAAATGTTTACATATATTGGGTTTAACATATATTTTAACATGTTTAACATATATTGGATTGCTTACCATCTAGGGAAGGGGGTGAGGGAAAGGAGGGGAAAATTTGGAACACAAGGCTATGCAAGGGTCAATGTTGAAAAATTATCCATACATATGTTTTGAAAATAAAAAGCTTTAATGTAAAAAAAAAAAAAAAAAATGCAGAAGAATACTCTACCACCAACACCAACACCATCACAATAAACTATCACCTAGTATTTTCTTGAGGATCTTTAAGGAAAGAGACCCTGCCAGCTCCAAAGTAGTCCATCCCAAATAACCAGGTCTCAAAAATAAGAAATCTTTCCTCACATCAGGCTTCATGTCTCTGACATGTCTACCAGCTGTTCTTTGTTCTAAATTCTAGGACCAAGCTGAACAAACCTAATTCTGCTTTCCTGTAATAGCCTTTAAATATTTGAAGAAAACCAATAGTCTTGCCTTCCCCCCTTCTGACCTCATGTAGATGGAGTGAATTCTCCAATTCAATTCAATAAACTTTCATTAAATATGTACTAGATGCTAGATGCTGTGCTAAATCCTGGGAATACAAATAAGAAAAAGGAATCAATCTCAGTCCTAAAGAAGCTTAAAATCTCATGGGGGGAAAATAAAGCACAAGAAGAAGCTGGAAGAGGGGGTTGCTATTAAGCAGTACCCCCAAGGGCAGGGCTTGAAATTGAAGTTAAACAGATAGACTACAGGAAAATGGAGAACATCCCAACTTCATTAGCAGATTTTCATATAGGATAAATTTCAGAGCTACTCCTGGTCACCAAACTCAAAATACTTTGTCAAAATTTTTGCTAAAACAGGATAACTGTTTTCGAACCTACTAAACCTCTACGACTAAACCTACTAAGACTAAAAGTCTTTTCATTATAAATGACTGAAAATCCCCTATTTCATTGAATTTTCCGCAGAAAAATAATGCTCAATTTTGCTGGATAGTTGATTCTTGATTGTAGTCAAAGATCTTTTGCCTTCTAGAATATCATATTCTAGGTTCACCTGTCCTTTAATGTGGAAGGTGCTAAATCCTGAATTATCCTGATTATGGCTCTTCTATAACTTTTTTTTTTTTTTTCTGGTGGCTTGCAATATTTTGTTCTTGACCTAATAATTCTGGAATTTAGCTACACTATTCCTTGGAGTTTTCATTTTGGGTTCTCTTTCAGGAAGTGATTGGTGGATTCATTCAATGACTATTTTTACCCTCTGATTCTAACATATCAGGACAGCTTTTCTTAAAAGATGTTGTCTAGGTTCTTTTTTGATCATGACTTTTATGAAGTCCAGTAATTCTTATATTATGTCTCCTGGATCTATTTTCCAGGTTTGGTTGTTTTTCCAATGAGGTAGTTTACATTTTCTTCTATTTTTTTTAATTTTTCAAATTTTGTTGACTGATTCTTGATGTCTCATTGAATCATTCGCTTCTATTTGTCCAATTCTATTTTTTAATGAATTATTTTCTTCAGTTTGCTTTTTGTACCTCCTGCACTTAGCCAATTGTACTTTTTAAAAATTTTCAATGATATTTTGTTTTCCAAATACATGCAAAGATAGTTTTCAACATTTATTTTTCTAAGACTTTGTGCTCCAAGTTTTTTTTTTTTTTTAATTTTTTTTTTTTTAAATTTAATAGCCTTTAATTTACAGGATATATACATGGGTAACTTTACAGCATTAACAATTGCCAAACCTCTTGTTCCAATTTTTCACCTCTTACCCCCCCCACCCCCTCCCCTAGATGGCAGGATGACCAGTAGATGTTAAATATATTAAAATATAAATTAGATACACAATAAGTATACATGACCAAAACATTATTTTGCTGTACAAAAAGAATCAGACTCTGAATTATTGTACAATTAGCTTGTGAAGGAAATCAAAGATGCAGGTGTGCATAAATATAGGGACTGGGAATTCAATGTAATGGTTTTTAGTCATCTCCCAGAGTTCTTTTTCTGGGTATAGTTAGTTCAGTTCATTACTGCTCCATTAGAAATGATTTGGTTGATCTTGTTGCTGAGGATGGCCTGATCCATCAGGACTAGTCATCATCTAGTATTGTTGTTGAAGTATATAATGATCTCCTGGTCCTGCTCATTTCACTCAGCATCAGTTCGTGTAAGTCTCTCCAGGCCTTTCTGAAATCATCCTGTTGGTCATTTCTTACAGAACAGTAATATTCCATAATTTTCATATACCACAATTTATTCAGCCATTCTCCAACTGATGGACATCCATTCAGTTTCCAGTTTCTTGTGCTCCAAGTTTTTATTCCTCTCTCCCTTACCTTCCTCCTCCCCCAAGACAGCAATTTCCCATACCAAGTCTACTGGAATTGCCTTGAATCACCACACAGCTGAGAAAAACCACCATCACAGTTATTTATCATATAATCTTGATACTATGTACTATGTACAATGTTTTCCTGGTTCTGCTCACTTCACTCGGCATCAGTTCATGTAAGTCTTTCCAGGCTTTTCTGAAATCAACCTGCTCACTTCTTATAAAATAATAATATTCCAATAATATTCCTTCATATATCATAACTTACTCAGTCATTCCCCCAACTGATATACACTTGTGTTTTTAAAGATGTTTCGTTCTATTAGAAGTAGATAAAAATCAAACCACAAAATAAACAAGAAATAAGGAGGTAAATAGAATTTTAGAAAAGTTGGATATGATAGACCTTTGAAAGAAACTGAATAGGGACAGAAAGGAATATACTTTTTTCTCGGCAGTACATAGAATCTACACAAAAACTGACCTTATATTAAGACATAAAATCCTCAAAATCAAATGCAGAAAGGGAGAAATAGTAAATACATCCTTTTAGATCATGATGGCATAAAAATTAAATGTAATAAAGAGCCATGGAAAAACAGGCCAAAATTAACTGGAAACTAAATAAACTCACCTTAAAGAATAAGCCAATGAAATAACAAACCACAGAAACACAATCGATAATTTCATCTAAAAGAATGACAATAATAAGATACAATAATCAAAATTTATGGGATGCAGCCAAAACCGTTCTTAGGGGAAATTTTATATCTCTAGATGCTTGAATGAATAAAAAAGAGAAAGAGAAGATCAATGAATTGGATGTACAACTAAAAAAGGTAGAAAAAGAACAAATTAAAACCCCCCAATTAAATACCAAATTTGAAATTCTGAAAATGAAAGGAGAGATTAATAAAATTTAAAGTGAGAAAACTACTGAAGAGAAATAGTAAACTGTTTATGAAAAAAACAACATAGATAAACCTTGAGTTAATTTGATTAGAAAAAGGAAAGAAGAAAATCAAATTGCCAGCTATCAAAAATGAAAAGGCAGAGCAGCTGGGTGGCACAGTGGATAGAGCACCAGCCCTGAAGTCAGTCAGAAGGACCCGAGTTCAAATCAGACACTTAACACTTCCTAGATGTGTGACCCTGGGCAAGTCATTTAACCCCAATTATTTCAGCAAAATTAAAAAAAAAAAGAAAGAAAAGAAAAGGGTAAACATCACAAATGAAGAATTAAACAATAATTAGGAGCTATTTTGCCCAACTATATGTCAATAAATCCAATAATCTAAGTGAAATGTATGAATACTTTCAAAAATATAAATTGCTCAGATTAACAGAGGAGGAAATAAATTACTTAAATAAACTCATTTTAAAAAAACAAAGTGAATAAGCCACTAATGAAGCCCCTAAGGAAAAACTTCTAGGGTCAGATAAATTTACAAGTGAATTGTATCAAACATTTAAGGAACAATTAATTTTAAGACTATATAGAAAAATAAAAGGAGTCCTACCAAATTCCTTTTGTGACACAGATATGATGCTGAAACCAAGAAGGGTCAAAACAGAGAAAGAAAATTATAGATCAATTTCTCTAAAGAATATTGCTGCAAAATAAAATAACTGTTTGGACATGTATACTTATATTGTATTTAATTTTTACTTTAACATATTTAACATGTATTGGTCAACCTGACATCTTGGGGAGGAGGTGGGAGGAAGGGAAAAATTGGAACAAAAGATTTGGCAATTGTCAATGCTGTAAAATTATCCATGCATATAACTTGTAAATAAAAAGCTATAATAAAAAAAATAAGAATATTGCTGCAAAAATCTTATTATTAAAATATTAGCAAAGAGACTGTAGCAATTAACCACCAGGATAATATACAATGATCCAGTAGGTCTTATACCAGGAATGCAGGACTGGTTCAATATCAGGAAAACTATTAGCATAATTGATTATATCAATAACCAAAATAACAGGAATCATATGATTATATCAATAGATACAGAAAAAACTTTTGACAAAACACAGCACCCATTCCTATTAAAAAACACAGGTATAAATGTAGTTTTCCTTAAAATGGTAAGTAGCATCTATCTAAAATCATCAGCGAGCATCATATGTAATGGAGATAAACTAGAAGCAATCCCAATAAGATCAGGGGAAATAAGGTTGCCTACTATCACCATTACTATTCAATAACTTTATTAGAGATGTTAACTTTAACAATAAAAGAAGAAAAAAGAAATTGAAGGAATTAAGACTAGGTAATAAGGAAATAAAATTATTACCCTTTGCAGATGATATGATGGTATTCTTAGAGAATCAACTAAGAAAATAAATAGTGCTTTTGTTGATTTTAGATAGATACTGATTATTATTATAAGGAAAACTCCCTTTATCCTTATGCTCTCTAGAATTTTTCATAGGAATGGCTACAGTATTCTGTCAAAAGATTTTCTGTTATGATTTCTGTTGATTTTGTTATTGATATGGTTAGATTATGGTAATAGTTTTCCTGATATTGAACCAGCCCTGCATTCCTGGTATAAATCACACTTAGTCATAGTATATTATCCTGCTGATAAATTACTATAATTTTTTTGCTAATATTTTATTTAAAATTTTTGCATCAATATTAATCAGGGAGATTGGTCTGTAATTTTTTCTCTGTTTTAGCTCTTCCTCATTTAGGTAAAAGTACCATATTTTTACCATAGAAAGAATTTTGGCAGGACTCCTCCTTTGCCTATTTTTCCAAATAGTTTACATAGTACTGGAATTAACTGTTATTTAAATGTTTGGTATTATTCATTTGTAACTCCTTCAGATTCTGGAAAATTTTTCTTAGGGGGTACATTGTTACTATTACTATATTGTCACTATTATTATTCAATATTGTATTTGAAATGAAGTCCAGAAGCAGGACATAGAAAGAGAATAACTGTAGCTAATGTAAAATATTTGGGAATCTACCTGGCAAGACAAGCAAGGAACAATATGAACACAATTACAAAACATTTTTCACGCAAATAAAGTTACATCTAAACAATTAGAAGAATATCAAATGCTCATGGGTAGGCCAAGTTAATGTTATAAGACTGATAATTCTACCTAAATTAATGTATTTATTCAGTGCCATATCAATCAAACTGCTAAGAAATTAACTTTATAGAGGTAGAAAAAAATAACAAAATTCGTCTGAAAGAACAAAAGGTCAAGAATTTCAAGGGAATTAATGAAAAAAAAAAAAAAATGCAAACAAAAGTAGCCTAGCTGTACCAGACTAAAACTATATTATAAAGCAGCAGTCATCAAAATCATTTGGTACTGGCTAAAAAAATAGACTAAGTAAGATTGACAAGACACTATAGTTAATGACTTTAATAATCTAGTGTTTGATAAACCCAAAGGCTCACTATCTGACAAAACTTGCTGGGAAAATTGGAAAACAGTATGGTAGAAACTAGGTATTGATCAACACCTAACACCCTATACCAAGATAAGGTCAAAATAGGTTCATGACTTACACATACAAGGGGATAAACAATTAGGAGAACAAAAGATAGTTTGCCCTCAGATCTGTGAAGAAGGAAGGTTATGGTCAAAGAATTAGAGAATATCATGAAATGCAAAATTAACTTTGATTATATTAAATTTAAAAGTTTCTGTAACAACCAAAACCAATGCAGCCAAGATTAGAAGGGACACAGAAAAACTGGGGAAAATTGTTGCATCCAACAATTTTTTCTAAAATATAGAGAAAATTGACTCAAATTTATAAGAATATAAGCCATTCTCCAACTGATAAATGGTCAAAGAATATGACAATTTTCATAAGAAATTAAAGCTCTATGAAAAAACGCTCTGTATCACTATCAACCAGAGAAATACAAACTAAGACAACTCTTAGGTACAATTTAACACCTCTCATATCGGCTAAAATGACAGGAAAAGATAATAAATGTTGAAGGTGTGTGGTTCAGAGAGCATTTAATAAAAAAGCTGGAGAGATCTCTAGAAGCAAAGCAACGTTTATTTTACGTTCTCAGGAGAATCAGGTGTCTCACCCAACAAGCAGACAATGGAAGGGAGGAGGCATCCTAGATGCAGGGTCAACACTTTTTATCCCTAACGCAAATACCCCCTCCCACAACTGATCCTCATCCTCATTGGCTGAGGATCTTACATTCTAAACTCTGGAACTACCCAAGAAATTGAACTTGACCAATAAATATATAGTTGCCCATATTTGACTGAAATAAGGAGGATAACAAGAAGGGGACTTAAGTATGCCCTCAGGAGGATAGCAGGGAGGGGGCTTAAGTATGCCCTTGACTTAATGCTTAAAGTCCTTCAGGCCTACTCAAACTTTGAAATGGATGAAGCCTTACTCGATTTTCACAACTGTCTTGAAAGATCTCACCTCATCTCGTTCAAAGGGAATGTGGGAAAACTGGGACATTGATACATTGTTGGAGGAGTTGTGAACGGATGCAACCATTCTAGAGAGCAATTTGGAATTATGCCCAAAGGACTATCAAACTGTGCATACCTTTTGATCAAGCAGTATTTTTATTAGGTCTGTATCCCAAAGAGATCATAAAAAAGGAAAAAGCACCCACATGTGCAAAAATGTTTGCAGTAGCTTTTTTTTTGTAGTGGCAAGGAACTGGAAACTGAGTGGATATCTATCAGTCGGGGAGTGGCTGAATAAGTTATAGTATATGAAAGTAATGAATTATTATTGTTCTATAAGAACGATCAGCAGGATAATTTCAGAAAGGCTTGAAGAGACTTACAAGACTGATGCTAAGTGAAGTGAGTAGAACCAAGAGAATACTGCCCACAGCAACAAGATTATGTAATGATCAACAGTGATGGACTTGGCTCTTTTTAACAATGAAGTGATTCAGGTTAATTCCAATAGACACATGATAGAGAGAACCATTTACATCCAGAGAGGACTACGTGGATTACAACATAGTATTTTCATCTTTTTTGTTGTTGCTTGCTTACTTGTTTGATCTGATTTTTCTTGTGCAACATGATAAATGTGGAAATATGTTTAGAAGAAATGCATATGTTTAACCTATATTGGATTACTTGCTGTCTGAGGGGAGCAGTGAGGAAAAGGGAAGGAGAAAATTATGGAACACAAGGTTTTACAAGTGTGAATGTTCAAAAGTATTTTTGCTTGCATTTTGAAAAACAAAAAGCTATTTTTAAAAAAAGGAAAAATCCATTATTTCACTTTCTGGCATATGCTTTTCAATAAATTTCATGGAATCACTTAGAAAAAATATAATAAATTAAAAATTCAAAACCAAAACCTAAATCAAAAATCTATTCAGAAGCTTGATCTAGCATTGATTCTGGGAGAAGCTGGCAAGAGCTCAGGAATGTTCTGGATTCTCTCTGCAATCTTGGTTCCTTTTACAACCCCAAATCTTAGACTATTTATTCTTTAGCCAGGTTTTCTCTGCTTTGTACTTGTAAAACTGATTTTTCTTATACAACTACGTTACATTTATTCCTACTATATTGTATCTTATTAATATTCAGTTCAAGTTTCCTGCTAAGATTTTTTGAACTGTGAATTTATATATGTTGGTCCTTCCTTCTAAAGTTGTATCATCTGCAAATTTGACCATCATGCTATCCCTGCTTATCTACAAGTCACTGATAAGAATGATCAACAGTAAAGAATCAAACACAAAAAATCCTTGAGGCAATCCACCAGTACACTTCACTTTACATGAATCATTAATGAATTCTTTTTGGATACAAATCTTTAACCAATTCCATCTCCACCTAATTGACTTATCATGTAGCTCACATCTCTCCATCTTTTCCCACAAGAACAGCATGAGAAGCTAAAACATAAGTAATCAACATCTCTAGCATATCCTTTACCAATCAGTTTACTTTTCACAAAAGAAAACGAGGTTGGCATAGCACTCACTGCCTGTTCTTGATTTTATTGTTTTGTGGATGCCTTATTTCAGAGTCACTTCTAGATAGATTTATCCCACCCATCCCCATCATGAACTTTGCCTGGCAATATGAAAAGCAATTAAGTCAAAACACAGGCCAGAATGAACATATTCTACAATGTATGCAACAATATATCAGCATAGGGATGAACTCTTGAATAAGCTATATAGGTTCTGAGTACTTCCTCTTCTGGTTGCTTACTATGGTTTTAATGATTTATATTCTGGCATTTTAAGAAGACTTAAAAGCAAGAATACCAGCACCTAGTTAGCAAGTTCTTCCTTCATTTTCTGAAAATCATTATCTATAGCTGCCCTTTGCCAGGCATAAAGTAACACTCCTTTTCTCCACAATCTTTTTTTTTTTTTAAAGTTCAATTTTTTTTATTTTGATTTTATCTATTATCTATCTATTTGTTTGGTGAATTAATTCAAAGTTAGCACCCTACTTATCTACAGCTTTGATTCTTTATTAATCATTTTTGTTTAGTCCCTTTCAAAGACCATTTTCTTTTATCGAAGAAAGTAGAAACAAAGTATAAATAAAATGTGTTATGGGCCAGAACTTGAAACAAGGTGCTAAGTCACTGAGTTGATAGAGACAATGCTTATATACTTGGTTCATACCTTTGGGGTTCACACCTCTGGGAGAGTTCACACATTAGAGTTCACTCCTCTTATACCTTTAGAATTCACACCTTTAAGAGAACCTCTATAAAGAGTAGCCCACTAAAGGACAAGCCAACTGGAGACTTCAGGAGATTCCCAAGTCAGAAGCCCACAATCCCACTCTCAGAGGAGGAGTCAAGATTCATTCCAACTTCTGCCTTTGTGCTGGCTGGAGGCTTTGGATTCGGAGGAAGCAAGAGGCTGAAGCTGGCAGAGGCAAAAAGGACTAGCGGCAAGAGCTCTTGGAACCAAGGAGAGAGATAGGCCTCTAAGAAAACTAACCGGGCTATTTTGAAGGAGACAATAAAGGATTTGGACTTTTAACTCCTGGCTGCATTTAAGGTGATTATTATACTGAGCTGAAACGAAGACTGCCTTTAGAAGCTCCCCAAGAAACCTGCTCCTAGAGAACATTATATTTTAGAGAAGAGAACATTACAAAATGAGTAGTTCTATTTTCTCATGTTATCATATTTACTTTGCGCAATGATCCCATCTGAATACCAGAAGGCTTATGCCATGATTTTGTAATTGTGCCCCCCCCCCCGTTTCCATCTTCTACACTTCTAAAATCTAAGATGTCTAATGCAAATTACACTGATCTGATGAAGTCTAGAGACCTCTTTTCAAATGCTTAATTTCAATTAAGAGTTTAAGAATAAAATATAAATGTGGGTAATATGATGCTGGACTTGCAGTCAAGAAGACCAGTCAAGATATTCGCGAATATAGATTTCATTTCACCTAACCACACATGAAATACCATAACCTATTTGCAAATGTTAAACTTTGACAGAAAGATCAGTTGGTAGTGATAGCAATTTTATTATAGTAAAAAGAATATTGAACTGACTGTAACCTGTACTTCCACTTTTCTATTTTGAATTACTATCTTCCTCTGGGCTCAAGGTAAATGAAGAGAGCCTAGCAAAGCAGTTTCTGATGATCTTGATACATACAAGAAGCTGAGAGCTCTTCTACCCCTCAACAGAAGTTTTAGGAAAGCTCAAAATAGAACAGAAGTTCTGAAGCCAGACAGTTAGATTTGACCACCTCTTCTTTCTTCTGCTGCCTATCTTGCTCTTGTTGCATAAACACTCAAGACTTTACCTGCCAGCAAATAAAACTTTCGGAAATAAGCAGCATAGAAGAGTTTCTGATTCTAAGTATGTGATCACATGTATCAAAATGTATTAAGCATCCAAGATAAATGGATTCGGAGAAAAATCATGACTTGAAAAAGAAGAATGTAAGCAATGAACAGGGCTTAAGAGCTTTGTATAGATCAAAAATTTCATATTTTCAATATTATTCCATTTCAACCCTTAGATTAAATCCCAAACCCAAGTAGTGGCATTAATAGCTCTCTATGGGTAGGGTATGATCTAATCACCCAAAACCTGACCTTCTGCTGAACAGAGAAATTAATAATAAAAACACCATGACCAATTAACATTTATGTAGTGCTTACCATGTGCCAAGCACTACGCTAAGCTAACACAAAATATAATAATAAGCTACTATTATTTCATTTGATCTTCATAATGATCCTGGAAAATAGGTACTATTAACTCCCATGTTCCAATGAGGAAGCTAAAGCAAAGAGATGTTAGATGACATGTCTAGGATCACACAGCTAATAAGTGTTGACAGACATGAATGAGCTTGGGTCTTCTTGACTGTACCACTCAACCTTTTAGAAAGGTCACTTGACATGAATCAGACACTCTGTCAGAGTAAGGAGGGGGAGGCATTATGGTGGTTCACATGGGATGCTCAAGCAGAGTGATATCTAACAGAAAGCTCATCTATCAGGATTAAAGACCTAGAATGGGGATCTTCCCCCTACCCTCACCCTGGACCCCTTCAAAAAAAAGCCTAGATACCTCCTTAAAATAATATGTAAAAAACCAAAACACAGAAGTATAAAGGAAAATGAATTATATTGAAAGTTATCAAAATATCTTAAAAAAACAATTTCATGGAACTCAGATTAAAAGAGCTGGAAAAACAACTATGAAATTCATCTGAAGGAACCAGACATAAAAAATCTCAAGAGAAAGAATGGGAAAAAAATGAGAAAGGTGACGAAGTGGCAAGGCTCAAATGATACTATAAAGTAGCAATCATCAAAATTACTGGTCTTAAGTTAAAAAACAGAGAGGATGTTTGATGGAATAGAAGGATTTACACAACATACAGAAGCAAACAACAGCAAAATATTTGATAAAATCCAAACAGCCAACTCCAAGAAGAATTCTCTATTTGACAAAAACATCTGGGAAAACAAATGGAGTACAACAGGGATCATAAAGGGATCATAAGAAATAAAAAATCGAAGTTCTCAGAAAAAACCTGGGAAGAATTATTTAAACTGAAGCAGACTGGTCAAGAGAATGATTTATAAAATAACATCAGTGTATAAAGATAACCAACTCTGAAAGTCTTTAAGTCCTGTACTCTGTCCACTGTATCACCAAGTTGATTCCACATTACCACTTTTAAAGATCTCAATAATAAAAACTGTTATCTCTATATTAACAGGATTCACATCATTTACAGTCTTTTGTATTTACTTAGTAATTAGGAAGGAAAGAGGACAAACATTTATCTATAGATCTAGGATGTGCCAGGTATTGTGCTAAGTGCTTTAACAGTATCATCTCATTTGATTCTCACAATAATCCTCCTGAGAGATAGGGGTTATTATTGTCCCCATTTTACAGGTGAGGAAACAGAGATAAATTGAAGCAAGTTGCCCAAGATGACAGCAGGTCAGTGTTTGGGATCTGCTGACTCCACGCTCAGAGCTCTACCCATTGCACCTTAAACAAATTGCTTCAATGATGCCTCCTTAATACAGTTGTCACATCATATATGTAATTTAACTATTCTTACCTTTCTAAGTGTTTAAGCAGTGCCTCCACATTTAGATTCTAACTTTCTACAAGGCAGGAATAGTTCTGCCAAGGGGAGCCTGAAACTGAAGGGGGGGACCCCAAAACTCACTCTCTGAAACTCCTTCAAGTAGAAAGTCTCCTTGAATTCTGGTCTCTGTAAAAGACCCTGCCTGAGGGAAACAGGATAAACAGCTTCATTATGTTATCCTGAGAGAGGGCACCACCCCCATTGATAATACTCACTACTGATTAAGCTCCCTCTTCCTGGCATAGCATCAACTCTCTGCCCGATAAAATGATATTCTCTTTCAGTGTTACCCTGTCTTTATCTTCCTCAAGTATTTCCTTAACAAGACTTTACATCTCCCTTTCAGGATTTCTCTGCTAGAAACTTCTCTGTCAGGACCTTGCCACCAAGGAATTCAGCTTTTCTATTCATGCATAGCAAAGGCTGACTTCCCAATGCCAATAATAAACTTCTTTTACTAGTCTAGCTTTTTGGGTTCATAAATTCCTTTATGAAGGACCTCTGAGCCCCCAGAAGGGGGTTCCCACAACTTCCTGCCCTGCGCCAAATCCTACGGGAATCTAGGGGAGCCAAACCTCTTCATTTGGTTACCTGGATCCCAAACCTGCCACTAGCCTACTAACCTAGTACTACTTTTTTGTCTTATCACATACAGTTTCCTAGGTCATGTGATCAACAAAATAGAAGTCTAGACATTTTCTCTCAAATTTATTCAAAATAAGAATTAAGTATGAGAGGTAAAATAATTACAGTTGTCTCCATGGTCTAAGACACTAAGTACCTAATAAGGCACCCTTCAACAGATTAACAGAGAAGGCTAATCCTCTTACTGCTCACTTCTGTACAACACTCCCTGAACAAACTGCTCCTCAAAGCCAAGTTGGAGGAAAAGGGGCAAATTTGCCCTGCTGGGGGTAGCAGTACGTTTGCAAACCATGCAAAAGCAGAAACACTCAGCCAGCAAACTCAGGAACAGAGAGAGCGAACTGGGGGAAGGTATGGGGCATCAATAAGCCTGAAGAAAAGGGCACTGGCATCTAGCTAAGGCCAATTCTGCCGTCCCAGAAGTTACCTGGAGCACAAGCTGATCAAAAATTAATTTGCCTTAGTGAGGAAAGGCAGAGATACCTCCCAAAACAGACACAAGGTTTAAAAACAACTAGAATAAAATAACAAGTACCATTAAGAAGTTTCTTTGTAAAAATAATCAAGGAAAAAAAGATAAATTTAAATGGAATAATCGAAGAACACACCACAGACTAAACATCATAGCATCTCACCTATAAGTTTTGTTTGTTTTTTTTGGAACTAAACTGCAGAATGCTAGGGCAAATTAAAAAGGTAGAGGGAAAGAAGAAAGAAGTAAATGTTTAATACACCCTACTGAAACCAATGATAAACAATGAAGGTAATATAAACCCCGTAATCTCTCAGGAAAAGAATATATAAAAGAACAGGTAAGGTGGCAAAGGGAGGGACTGAAACAGAAAACAAAAGAAGAAATTTCAATTCAACGATAATGATGTGGGAAAGATTCCAATCTTTGATTCCCAACCCCCCCAGCTAATGTAAATTACCCTTTGACTCACAAATCCTGGTCCCTTTGAATTCCAATAGAAGGTCCGGACCTATCCCAGCCCCACCCGGATCTGAGCCAACTTCGGGGCTACACCCCAAAGCCCCTCTAGCTAAGTCTCCGACTTAAAAGGACCACACTGGGAACCCCTCTTTGCAGAGATTCCAAACATGGTTGCCATGTGAGGACCCTCTGTCTAGTGCCCTCTTTATCTCTACCTTCACCTATCTCCTACTTCTAGACTCAATAATAAACCTCTTTTATTAATCTAGCTCTCTGGATAATAAATGCTTTTATTGGGAATCCGCGCCGCTTCTAGACCTCATATACCAGCGCCGTATCCTTGCGCCGAATCTAAGGGGGTTGCAGGGGAACTTTGACTCCCTGTACCCCAAACCTGCCACTAGACCTTAACTAAACCCTAATTTCATTTAGGTACCCCAAATGTAACCTCAACAATGGGAGAAGGTCTCACTGAAAAAATTTTTCCCATATAGGGAGAATGATTCTAATAAGAGAAATTATTTCTCTCATATTAATTAGATTCTTTGTCTAGATTGTCCTGGGCTGGGGATGGTGTGGTTTGAGAGTAAATTATAGCTTATCCTTTTCTCTAGGAGGCCCCTGACATCAGGGAGGTGATACCATGACATAGAAGTGAACTGGATTCTAGTGAAGGAGGGTTGTACAAGATCACCAAAGTCTCCTCCAGATATAGATCAGGATGAATGGAATGCAGTGGAAGCTGTTGTCCACCAGGTCTCAGTTTGACTGGAGCAACAATTCTGTGTTTAGGTTAGGTAAGGAGGAAATGAAGCAAAACATGGCCTTTTTTTTTTTTTTTTTTTTTCCAGACCAAAAAGGGGATGGAGGAGGAACAAGAAGAATCAATCTGGATTGATTTATATTCATTCTGAGGCACTCAGGGACAAAACAAAGTCAAAGTGGGCTTGGCCTAGGATCTTTGAATGACACAATTACAGGTTTTCTCTCCCCTCATTAGAACTTCTCAAATAATCATTCCTCTCATTGTTAACAAATTAGAGTTGATTGCAAGTATCAGGAACACAGACTCTTCCAAGGGTATATAAGGATCAATAGGCCTCCATAATTCACTTTTGGTTCATGAAAAACAGTCAAATGGCCATCCTTTTATTAATTATTCACTAGCTATAATTAATAAAATTATTAACTACCCAGAAATAAACTCTCGAACTTTCTTTATATATTCACACTGTAATGAGAGATGAGAAAATTTACAATGGAGAGGTAGTGTAAGGGAGAGAAGTTTGAATTTACAACAGGTATAATCTACAGGGATTTGGTATTTAGAGAGGCTACTATCTCTGAGAGTTTCCCTTGGATCACTCTGGATCCTGGACTACCACTGTTTAGCCAGGAATAAAGAAGACCATAATTTTATTCAAATTTTAAACTATTCCCTCCCACTGGAGATGCTAATATACTACTTCCCTGTCTTTCTCCCATCTTCAAATCCCTGGAATCAAATAGCCCTCTGCAATCCAATACCAAATTTGCACCTTTATAAAAATGGCCTGTCCATTTACATAGTGCCAAAATTGCAATAAACTCAGCTTGTCTCAAGGCCCACAGCTGGGGCCCCAAGGGCCATTTTTAACAAAAGTAATTAATACACCTACCTACTGCAAATGAAAATAGGAATATGGGAAAACAATTTTCTCTAAAGACAATTGACTCTAGGTAAAAATCTCTGTAAAAGGAGTGAAGAAGGGACCTGGAAACTCTTAAAAATCTTTGGAGGAGAAAATCTCCTTCTATTCTACCTCAGTGAGAGATCCCACCAGAGGGAGATAAGACAGTTTCATTCTCTTATCTTCTATTCAATTCTATTCAAATTCCAGCTCAAGCTGAAACCCAGCTAGTAGATGAGCCAACTTGGGATTCCACTCACTAGCCCCCTTCAAAGCTCCTATTATAAAAGAGTCAATCTAAAATCCTTTCTTTGCAGAGGTTCTAAATATGCCATGCTAGGCTATGCCAAGGAAGCCTCTGCCCATTGGAATAATATGCTTTTCCAGTGTTATGCTCTCTTTACCTTCACCTATTTCCCCAGTAAGACTTTATGCCTCTCTGTCAGAATTTCTTTTTTCTTTTTTTTTTTTTTTTTACAGTTTATTTTATTTTTTTTTTATTTAATAGCCTTTTATTTACAGGATATATACATGGGTAACTTTACAGCATTAACAATTGCCAAACCTCTTACCCCATCCCCACCCCCTCCCCTAGATGGCAGGATGACCAGTAGATGTTAAATATATTAAAATATAAATTAGATACACAATAAGTATACCTGACCAAAACGTTATTTTGCTGTACAAAAAGAATCAGACTCTGAAATATTGTACAATTAGCCTGTGAAGGAAATCAAAAATGCAGGTGTGCATAAATATAGGGATTGGGAATTCAATGTAATGGTTTTTAGTCATCTCCCAGAGTTCTTTTTCTGGGCATAGCTAGTTCAGTTCATTACTGCTCCATTAGAAATGATTTGGTTGATCTCGTTGCTGAGGATGGCCTGATCCATCAGAACTGGTCATCATATAGTATTGTTGTTGAAGTATATAATGATCTCCTGGTCCTGCTCATTTCACTCAGCATCAGTTCGTGTAAGTCTCTCCAGGCCTTTCTGAAATCATCCTGTTGGTCATTTCTTACAGAACAGTAATATTCCATAATATTCATATACCACAATTTATTCAGCCATTCTCCAACTGATGGACATCCATTCAGTTTCCAGTTTCTAGCCACTACAAAAAGGGCTGCCACAAACATTCGTGCACATACAGGTCCCTTTCCCTTCTTTATAATCTCTTTGGGATATAATCCCAGTAGTAACACTGCTGGATCAAAGGGTATGCACAGTTTGATAACTTTTTGAGCATAGTTCCAAACTACTCTCCAAAATGGTTGGATTCGTTCACAACTCCACCAACAATGCATCAATGTCCCAGTTTTCCTGCATCCCCTCCAACAATCATCATTATTTTTTCCTGTCATCTTAACCAATCTGTCTGTCAGAATTTCTAACCTTATTTCCCAATCCCTATAATAAAACCTTTTTTCACTGTAGGTTTTCTAGTTTGTAAATTCCTTTACAAAGAATCTTTGCCTTGCCAGAAGGGGGTTCCCCAAACTCCCTACCCTTGCGCCGAATCCCAAGGGAGTGCAGGGGAGCCAAACCTCTCCATTTGGTTCCCTGAACGCTGAACCTGCCACTAGACCTTATCGTTTAACTCCTTGACCACCAGAAACCCTAATCTCATTTTGTTTCCCTAAATCTAGACCTTATCATTTGGTTCCCTACTAAAGGGAACCCCCAAACCTAAACCTCATAATATTTTTGGTTCTCTGAAAGGGAATCCAAAAACTAGACTTTACCTCATCATATTTTGGTTCCCTGACCAACTGGAACCCCGAAAAATAGATCACCTCTAATCAGGAGGGAAAGGAATAGAGGCAGCATGGTGTAGAGTAAAATGTACCAGACTAGAATTTTAAAAATGTGGATACTCAAGTCACAAAAGTAGATACATTCTTGGATTCAGAGAAGACAGAGGACAGTCCTGTATGTAGAACAATACTGGTACCAGCATTTCTTTCTGTAATAGGAAAGAACTGGAAACAAAGTGGATTTGTTGAACTAAGTTCAACTTTTAGCCATGTTGGTATTTGTAGCTATTTCTGAGTAAGGCTCTTCAGTGCCCTGATATTTTCATATCCTCCCTTCTAAAATGAAGGAAAATATTACTACTAACCTACATAACTCATAGGTTTGTTTTTCTTGAAAAAGTAGAAAGCATTCCAGCATTGACTTCTTGTTCTTATCTTCATTGTCTTACATAGCTAAATATGGTGAGAGAACCAGAAAAGTCATAACATATGAAAGAAGGGATTTAGAGAGCATAACGTGGACTGAGCCTTTATGTTTCAAGGGGGATAAATCAAATATGCCCTTCTTCAAAGGGGACCAATTAGAAACAATGTATGAAGGTCTCAGCAGAGAAGCATCCAGTAAGTGAATTTGACACCATGTTTGGTAGCTCCTGGTCCTTAATGACAGTACAAAACAAAGCAAAACTTAGAGCAGGAGATGAGAAGGGCACTGCCTGCTTAGAGTAAAATTTTGCATGCCAGCTCTTTTGTCTTCATTCCACAATAATGAAGTCACATTGACTGAAGATCAAAAGTAGTTTCATCACCTCACTAATCACAGGTGTCATAATTTATAGTTATGTCCTAGAAAAGATGCTAGGGTAATTTACATGAGTCAACTCAGAAACTTCCTGTCATTCTTAGTCTTCCCATTCGTTCTCATCTCCTTTCCTTCCTTTTCTTCTCTCTCTGTCTCTCCCTGTGTCTGTCTGTCTGTCTATCTGTCTCTCTCTCTCTCTCTCTCTCTCTCTCTCTCTCTCTCTCACACACACACACACACACACACACACACACACACCCCTCAACAGAAAGGGGTCAGATTTCTCCCATCTTTACCTCACTAGGTAGGTAAACTAGCCTAGATGAAGGAGAAAAGTACCCTGAGTGAAAAAGAGGAGGCAGTATGTGCTAAACAAGTCAAATGACCACCCACTATTACCTTGACTACTATCTATCTCGCTTCAGACTCTAATGGAGACAAGCTAATAGCTTGACCCTAAGAGTATTTGGAATACCAATGCATCTAGGTCACTGCCTTCAATCATGGGAAACAAATCTTGTAGACGCAGCCTGATGACTACTCCTGCAGGTCCTACAGTCATTGCTATTAAAGACCCAGAAGAGAAAGTTTTTGCCATCAAAATCCTTGATTTTGTCAATAGCTCAACATCAGGAACTAATATGATTTAATCAGAAGAAATTATAAAAAGATAGGATTAATATTTGCTTTCACAACACCTTATGAAATATGGGACCCTTCCATTTGACTAGCAGCTGAAACCTAATAGATATGTTGTCTCATTAGTCTGAGTTACTTGAAAGAACTGTCTCACATTTCAATTAGTATCTCCAGTGCCTTGCATACAATAAGTGATTAATAAGAGTTTTATTCATTCATTCACTTGAGCCTTCATTCTCACTAGTTATGGTTCCATATCTCTTCTCCTTTTTGTGGCTACACTCCTTGAGAAGGCTATAATTGCTGTCAACACTTCCTCTTTTCAACTACCTGAAGTCTGGTTTCTGACTTCATCATTCAAATGAAATTGCTCCTTCTAACCCTAAAATGACCTCTGAATCAATAACTCTAATAGCTCTTTCTCAATCCTCATCCTTCTTGATCTCTCAGTAGTCTCTGACTTTCTTCTTTTTCTTTCTCTGACTCTCTAGCTTTTCATTCCTAGGTTTCCTAGGTTACCTGTCTGAGACATGGAAAAGATTGTAGCCTCATAAGATCATAGGAATATATCTGAATGATAATTTTCAAAAACATGCTTGGTATGAACCCAAAGCAGGCCTTCCCCAGAAGGGCTCTTCCTAGGAATAGTTAGTTGTTTTTAGACCGTTTCTGCTAAAATTAGCTTCTGGAGTTTTCCTTAACCCATCTTCTTCATATTTGGGAAGGAGATTCACAGCCATAGCAGGGAAACTGAGAGGGCTAAGACTCAAAATAATCTGATAACTGCTAAGGCTGTTGCCAGAATGTGAACTTTAATATAGGCTCATGTATTGAGAAATGATGGCTAATTTAGGGATTTGTAATTTTCTCAGATACCTGCAGCCTTTTTATACTCTTGGCTCCCACCCTACTGACCTCATGGTTCTCCTCCTACCTACAGGCCTGCTTATCAGTCTCTTTTGTTGAGTTCATCTCTTTCCTGCCCAAGTAATGTGGCTATCCTCTAGACTTGTGTCCTAGGCCGCCTTCTCTCTCTGTACTTCCTCACTTAGTAACCCTCACCAGCTCTCTTGGATTTAGTTGTCTGTCATCTTCATGTCATGACTTCCAAAACTATGTATACATGAATCTGTCTCCAAAACAAAGGTTACTCTCCTAAGTATCCCATAAGCATTATAAACTCAACAAATCTGTGAGAAATGCTGAAAAGCTGGGTTTTCACAGTGTTGCAAGCTTTGAAGTAGTGTGGGATAGTGGGTACCACTGATCAAGATGTTTTCTTCATGTGAGAGGTTAAGGAAGGTTAGGATTTATAAAACAATTAAGTGATCAATAGTAGCCTTGAACAAACAAGAAATTGGGGAGCTAGGAAGGCACAGGTGGATTCAGCCAATCATAAAGAGTTTTGTGGTTATACACCTGTCAGATTGGCTAAGATGACAGGAAAAAATAATGATGAGTGTTGGAGGGGATGTGGGAAAACTGGGACACTGATACATTGTTGGTGGAGCTGTGAACGAATCCAACACAGAGACACAGAGGCATTAGAGGGCAGAGGAGGAATCGTAGTTCTGAAAACCTACTCATATTGGGAATGTGTTCAAAAGGTAACACTACTTATACATGATGGGTACAGCACCCTCCAAAATCTATAAAGAAATAAGGAGGGAAGAGGTATAGGCAGATGGGGAAGCAAAGGGTGAAGAAAGAAAACAAAGGAGGGATCCTTGAGTAGGGGAAAGTTAAGCAATAATAGTAAGGTAAGTTAGGGAGCAGGATTTAATTAAAGAGTCAGCAGGGATAGGAAAGGGGTTTTGTGTGTGTGTGTTTGTGTGTGTGTGATATATTTATTTGTGTATAACGAACTGATGCTGAGTGAAATGAGCAGGACCAGGAGATCATTATATACTTCAACAACAATACTATATGATGACCAGTTCTGATGGACCAGGCCATCCTCAGCAATGAGATCAACCAAATCATTTCCAATGGAGCAGTAATGAACCGAACCAGCTACGCCCAGAGAAAGAACTCTGGGAGATGACTAAAAATCATTACATTGAATTCCCAATCCCTATATTTATGCCCACATGCATTTTTGATTTTCTTCACAAGCTAATTGTACAACATTTCAGAGTCTGATTCTTTTTGTACAGCAAAATAACAGCTTGGTCATGTATACTTATTGTGTTTCTAATTTATATTTTAATGTATTTAACATCTACTGGTCATCCTGCCATCTGGGGGAGAGAGTGGGGGGTAAGAGGTGAAAAATTGGAACAAGAAGTTTGGCAATTGTTAATGCTGTAAAGTTACCCTTGCATATATCCTGTAAATAAAAGGCTATTAAATTAAAAAAAAAAAGATATTTGTGTATATAGGTATATATCTATATATCTACATATATATATTTCTATACACACACACACACACACACAAATATATCTTTTCTTAACTGTAGCTTGCTTAGGGATAATAGGGGTAATGAAAGGGGGGAAAATAAATAAGGTTCACAGCAGAGAAACAATGAACAACTTACAAGGAAGTAAAGATAAAATGGACGTTAATGAATACAATTTCTTCAACTAATATATATAGTTTCTTGATCTGGTAATTTGTTGTTATATATTTTAAATTTTCCCTAATATCTTACTAGACACATGACAATGTTCTTTTTGGTTTTACTTTATTTTGTTTTGTATTCCTTTTCCGTTTTCCTTTTTTTAAACTATTTCTTCAAATTTAAAAAAAAAAGAGGTTTACTTTGCCAAAAATAGTTTCCCCTTTGTATGAAATAGGAGTAAAAGAAAAGATTGTAAAGGAAGATATCTGGGATACAAGAGATACAGAAGAGGGAAGAGAGGGTTCTCAGGGAATGACTTCAACATTTTTTTGAGGCTATGTTCCCAGCTGAAAGGATTGGTTTTCAAAGCAATGAAAATATCTGGAAAAGCTGTTGTAATAAGTGAGATAGAAAATCAATTAGGGAAGTGTAAACGGGCTGACTTGCTGCAATGTGAGTCCAGCTGAGGTGATGCTATGAATATTTTGTTATACATTCCACAACTTTTTCTGTCTTGGAGTATATCTACTTAACATTAGGATCTCTGAGTAAAAAGATATGGACCTTATAGTCACTTTTTTTTTTTTTTTTTAACTTCCCTGATCTCTCTGCTATGCCCCAGGAAGCTCATATTCTGGGGAAACTCTTCATTTTGAAAAATCCCATCAGCACTGGGACCGCACCTAATCACTGTCCTCTGTCCTCTAATTTGGAGGATAGAGCTTAGAACTCCAAAACCTCTACTTAAGAAGGGAGGTCAGCTCAGTCATCTCCTCATTGTTCTCCAGACTAACCTTTGCAAGGACTTCTCTCTCTCTCACCACCTTACTACCTGTTAAGGTTCAGGAAAGACCCCAAAAAGTTGGGGTTGCAGACTGGTGTCATGAGACGTCTTAAAAGAATTTGCAGACAAGATCAACCAAATCATTTCCAAAGGAGCAGTAACGAACTGAACCAGCTATGCCCAGAAAAAGAACTCTGGGAGATGACTAAAAACCATTACATTGAATTCCCAATCCCTATATTTATGCACACCTGCATTTTTGATTTCCTTCACAAGCTAATTGTACAATATTTCAGAGTCTGATTCTTTTTGTACAGCAAAATAACGTTTTGGTCATGTATACTTATTGTGTATCTAATTTATATTTTAATATATTTAACATCTACTGGTCATCCTGCCATCTAGGGGAGGGGGTGGGGGTGGGGGGGTAAGAGGTGAAAAATTGGAACAAGAGGTTTGGCAATTGTTAATGCTGTAAAGTTACCCATGCATATATCCTGTAATAAAAGGCTATTTAAAAAAAAAAAAAAAAAAGAATTTGCAGGCTTGAACCCATATCCAAGTCAAGGGGTAAAGTTTCCAAAAGAATTTAGCAAAGAACCAGGAGCAAGGAGAAAAATTTATCCAGTTCTTCATGTCACTGATATGCTAGTTTTATGGCCCAAAGGTAAAACTGAGGAGTGGTCTCAAGAATGTAGTTATCACTGACCAGCAGATTGTTTTTTGACAGTCAACAATGTTTGTAGGACTTTTCTAAGGCCAGAATTCTTTAGAATCATTGTCAGAACAATAGCATTCTAAAGTCAAAGGACCTTAGTCCCTAATATATCTTCCCTAAAGTCTAAGGGAAGAAATGTTACTATATTCCTAAACCAGAAGATTTTTACAATCATTGACCGACAGATTGCTAGAATAATAGCATTCTAAGGTCGGTGGACCTCAAGATCACTAATTCTAAAGCCTCTGAAGACTTTAGAATCACTGACAGATTGTTAGAACAGAAGCATTTTAAGGTCAAGGGATATTAAAATTATTTATATTTTTCCCCTAAAAGCTATACCCTAGCACTGCCCGATCCCTTTCTGCTTTTTTTTTTTTTTTTTTTGTGGATTATCTTTCACCATTAGAATATAAAGTCTTTGAGAGGAGAGGATTAAATTTTTTTATTTCCTATTTGTATCCTAAAACTTAGCACAGTGCCTGATAGTTATTTTAATGATTCCAAACTTCTCCTAGTAACAAAGGCACATGTTTTTATTATCAATATTCAACCAATGTTGTTGTATACTACAAGATCTCCTACATAATGAAAATCAAAGTCACACATGGCAACCAACCAGGCAAGGTGAGTGGACAAGTAGGCAGAAATACATAACCAATGAAAGACTTTCTAAATAAATAAATAAAGCTGTTATTAGGGAAATAATCACAAGAAAAGAAGGAATAAGGGTAAGAAATGAGGAGTACAAACCTAGTACCCTCCTGGCATCCTTGTAATGTTCAGAGGTGATAACTTTATGCAGGAGGGGCAGACCCCCATATCAAACAGCAAAGAAGATGGACAGGCTAAAAAAGATAGGTAGATGTAGACAGACAAAACTACACAGCTGAAGGACAACATCCAAACAGTGACATCGATTCACAAGTATTTAGTATGTGAACATTGTTTATTATAGTTATCTATATATGAGTCTTATTTTTCCACTTTTTTTTTTTTTTTGCTGAGGCAATTGGGGTTAAATGACTAGTCCAAGATCACCCAACTAATAAGTGTTAAATGTCTCTAGCCAGATTTTAACTCGGATCCTCCTGACTTCAGGGCTGGTGCTCTGTCCACTGCACTATTTAGCTGCCCCATTTTTCCTAATCTTAATCTGGGTAATTAACCTTCCCTAGAACCTAATCAGTGCTTTGCATGAAGCAGGAACTTTTTAAATATTTGCCAATGAATGAGTAAGTAAACTAATTTCAGTAAACAGAACTGTGTCTTCTTTGTATCTTCCAAAGTGCCAAATAGAAGCATGATAAATATGAATAATATTTTGATATTAAATAATAAATAAATAATTTGATTATTACCAAAAGAAGTCAACATGATAAAGAACCAACAATTAGAAATACTGGTTTTTCCTTAAGACAGATCATTCCTAGGCCCTGATTAAGATAATTTACTATTGGTTTTCCAAGTTAGAAGACAATCTAAATAGCGCGTTGTCAAGAGAATTTTTATTCTGCTTTTAGGGACAGATTATTAGAGATTTTATTAAATACTGCAAAATATTGCTGATAGTGAGGTACTGCTAGAACAGCTTGGGATACAGAATAGGTGGAAGGGATCTTGATTGACTAAAGCGACATCTACATTTATATTGTATAATGTACAATCTCAGTCCTCACAAATGTACCATAGCTCATTATCTTCTTACAAAGGAATGATTAGAAAACTTAAATACTTCATGTGATTGCAAAGAGCAAAATACTCAAACAATAATTCATACTGAACTAGATCTATGATCTCATCAACCGAGGAGTTCCCTCCAGTAAATATCACAACCATCCTTGTTTCCCAATCTGCCACAGAAATTCCCTCAAAACTGCAAAAGTGCCAACAGAACTCTCTTTACTGTCCACTTGTCATCCTCTCACACTCTTGCTATATGAGCAGAACCATCTTTTCTTCCTATCATACAATTCCTTGATGGTGTTCTTCACTCTTTGGAGTTCAATATTATATTTTGCCACTTAATTACTCTCCTTTTAAGAGCCTGTCTCTTTGGGTGATACTTGTCACTAGTTCTTCAGAGGAAATGGTGTTCAATATTTTATTGTAACATTAGCAACCTGGCAAATTGTTAGTTTTGGAAAGATGAACATCTGCTTTCATAGGAAGCTTAGTGGTCAGTAAAGAAGTTCTGCAATTTCCAGAAAGCAATCCACCCCATACTCCTCTTTTTCAACTCTGAATCCTGCTCATTGTTCATCTGCATTGTCTGTCCCATATATTCAAATTATTGGACAAGCTCATTAAGATGTCCATTCAGACTCATATTTCAATCTGTGAACAAGCTTTCTTTATTTCTTTGGTTATTTCTTTCCTATGTAAGTAGCAAACCAAACACTTTTCAGTAATTAAGAAATCTCTTCTAGGAAGCTTTGCAACAGTTCCAAGTCTTGATGCAATTAATACAATGTTGCAAATGAAATTCAACAAAGGTAAAAACTGAGGCATGTTATCTAAGCAAGATAACAGTTTATTAGCAGGGCACAGAGCTGTTAATAAAGTGGATCAACTGGAACCTTGGTTATGCTAAAAGACTCCAAAGAAAGCACAGTCCTTTTTATAAGCACAGAACAATGAACAGAATGATGTAGGTGAGAAAAATAATACAAGGGTTGGCAGAATCATGAAGGGGAGGATAACACAATTGGCTACATTAAGAAAAGTGGGCTAACAAGGCAATGATGATCACACCTCTGTTCTTAGAGATATGCTTGATTTTGGGGATACACCTGGAACCTGAGGCCACTGATAGTAGATCAGAGAGAGCAAAGTCCCTGGCTCCCAAAGATAAAGACTATTTTTAACTGGGCAAGGATGGGCAAAGATAGTACATCTTGTGCAAATGTACCAAGTCAGCTTTTAAGTCTTTAATGATAAGCATACAGATGTTATGGAGTTTTTTTGGAGTTGAATATGAGTGATAAATTTTCTTGGCAGAAAGTGATGTGAAAATGGAAAGATAATTTCTTTTGAGTTCAAATATTTTATGAGAACGCCAAGCCCCTTAATTTAGCTCAGTTTCTTTTTTTAATTAAAAGTGATCGATCAATAACTAAATTTTTACATCTAACTTGAGAGATGAAGACTAAACTTTTGAATTCATGAGCTTCACTCAGAGAAAAGGTCTTAGGTTGTTATATTAAATACAGAATAGAGTTAGAGAAAAAAATCAACTATAGAGTGGAATCAAATATAAATATCAAATCAATGTTTGATTTTTTTCAAAAACAGGAATATATTATCCACAGAGATATTTCCTTAACCTGGTCCAGAGTCTTGCTTACCTTTGGCAAAAATATATCTTCCTGTTTTAGCATTTAAGATTTTTTTTTTTCTATCAGAGGGTCACCAAACAGGATTATTTCTGTTGTTACATCTTCCAAGAAATGTTGGAAGATACTGATATTTGGTTGGAAGAAGTCTTGTAAAAGAGTCTAGAAGATGACCATTTGTTCTCCTGAATCAAATGTCTTTTTGTAATCAATATAAACAATGGGATTTTATATCTCTCAGTTAACTGTGAAATGATAATATGATTCATTGTTGAATAAAGCACTGGGAAGCTTGTTTATTCCCTAACTATTCCCTTCATTGAGAATGCTCTTGAAACATGATGACTCTCAAAAAGATTTTTGTCTAGGCAGAAGGGTAGGCTCATATGCTGGTAGCTATTGCTGTTTTCATCTTTTTCAAAGCTAGGGCAGGAGAACAGCAACACCTCTCCTTGGATCATACCATTTTGAAAGACCTGAAACTTACAAGTCCCCAGAATTAACTCTGAAAACAGCAGCATGAAAAACTTGAAGCATGGGACAGTGCCCAGGAACACAGCCCAATTTTAACATAAAGTTCAAAGTCAAGAAAACAGCTAGATAATGAGCAAAAAACAGACTTTAATTACAAAAGTTACTATGGTGAAAGGAAGATCAAAATACAAACTTAGAAGATGACAACTACATATTGACATGTAAAGCCTCAAATAAAAATGTGAATTGGTCTCAGGTCAAAAAAAAAAAAAAAAAAAAATCCTGGAAGTGAAGCGGGATGTGGTCCCTGTGATCACATCTAACTTTTACATCTAACTTTCCAATTCTCAGTCCATTCCTGGGGGAGACATATCCTCCCTAGATAAGATCTTTCTAAGATTCCAGGGCCTTTGATTCAATTACAAATCCTGGTCAAAAAGCATCCCTTTGAATTCTAATAGGAGACCAGGGCTGTCCTAGCTCCTACTGGGTCTGATTTGCTTGGGCTGCCTCAATCCCCACTGATTCTAACCTGCCTGGGCTGTCCCAGCCCCCACCAAGACACCCAATATAATAAACTTCCATCAATGAAGGTCTTTTGCAGATGGACCTTGGCAGCTCTCTTTGCTGCCAGGACCTTCTATCCACTGAGAACTGCATTCTCAGTGCAAAACTCCATTTTCCATAGATCTGCCACTATCTATAGTGACTGACTTCTAAGTCAATCTCTTGGCAAACTGATTTCTATCTAACAATAAACTTTCATTTTGCAACTAATATTTCGAGAATAAGTGAATTCTTTCACTCCTAAAACCTGCAGCGGATTTAAAGGGGATTCTTAATAACTCTCTTATAGCCACTAACCTCTAGACCACCAGGAATCTAGACCATTCAAACAGCATCAGAAGCACTCCAAAATAATTTTATACATCAACTAAGAGAAATAGAAGAAAAATTGGGAAAAGAAATGGAGTAATGAAAGAGAATCATGAAAAAAGAAAAGCAGAAATCAGACTTGCCTCGAGGAAATCACTTTTGAAAGACTGAAAGCTTACAGGTAAAGTCTGGGATATCTGAAAGCTGGGGAAAAAATATCCCCCCCAAAAGCAGCATCATGAACAGCCCAGATGTTCCCTCAAGAAGTGAGAAAACCTGGCCCTAACATAAAGCCTGAAGTCAGGAAAAAGGCTGTAAGAATAACCAAACAAACAAAAAAAAGAATCCCATGATAAAAGCTATGATAGTGACAAGAATGCTCAAGACATAACAAACTCAGAAGAAAAGTATGACTCCAAAGCATTTACAAAGTCTCAAAGGAAAAAAAAAAAACAAAAAAAAAAACCAGCTTGGGAACAACTCAACTGGAGTTCCTATAAGACTTGAGGCAGAAATCTACCTCCTCCCCCCCCCCCCAAAGAGTTTAAAATGCTTTTATAAATAAAAAAAGAATGCTAGAAGAACTAAAAAGTAAATAAGAGCTATGGAAGAAAGGAAACTAATACCCTCATCTAAAAGACATTAAATATAAAATCTTGACTAACCAAGAAACTTCCTCAAGATTAAAATAGATTAAACAGAAGTTAATGAATCCATGAAACAAGACTATTAAAACAAAATCAGAAGACTGAAAAAAAAAAATAGAAGCAAATATAAGATTATCTTTTAACAAAAACAACTGACTCAAAAACAAATCAAAGAAAAATAACTTAAGAGGCCCTGCAGAATCTGAAGAGCCAAGACATCATAATTCAAAAAAAAGAAAATTGTGTGGATTTCTTAGAATCAAAGGGCAACATGGTAACCAAAAGATTCTGCCAGTCACTTCCGAGGCGGGGTGGAGAGGGGAGACAATTCCCAGCAACATTATGCTTCCACGTTAAATTGGGGGAGGGAGGGGAGAGGCAAGCAGTTAGAAAGAATTCAAGTACCAAGGAGCTACATCAGAATCATATTCTATTTAATAAAAATCACCATATAAAAGAGCAGAACTGGGATAATCTAGAAAGCATAGGTTTTAGACTTACAATCAAAAATAACTAACCAAAACTGGGTATAATCAATCCTACAGAAGGAAAATGGAACTTTAATGAAAGAGGATTCTTCCAAGCATTTCTTATGTGTGGTTCAGACAGCATTTAATAAAAAAAGGCTGGAGAGATCTCTAGAAGCAAAGCAAAGTTTATTATATGTTCACACGAGAATCAAGCTTCCCACCCATTGAGCAGACAATCCAAGGGAGGAAGCATTTTAGGGGACAGAGTTAACACTTAATCCCTAACACAAATACCCCCTCCCACCACTGACCCTCGTCCTTATTGGCTGAGGATCTTACATTCTAAACTCTGGAACTACCCAAGAAATTGAACTTGACCAATAAATACATAGTTGCCCATATTTGACTGAAATAGGGAGGATAACAAGAAGGGGACACTTAAGTATGCCCTTAGGAGGACAGCAGGGAGGGGGCTTAAGTATGCCCTTGACTTAATGCTTAAAGTTCTTCAGGCCTACTCAAACTTTGAAATAAATGAAGCCTTACTCGATTTTCACAATTGTCTTGAAAGATCTCACCTCATCGAGTTCATTTATGAAAAATCAGAGCTCAGTAGAAAATGTGACAAACTGAAGAAGAGTCAAGAGAATCATAAAAATGTAAACAAAAACGAGCAAACAATTATAAAGGACTCAACAAAAAACAAACTGCCTATATTTTAAGGGCACATAAAAAGGAGGGTAAGTTAAAAAAAAAAAGATCAGTTCCTAAGCAGAACTAAACTAAGGATGTACAAACATATTTATAATAGCTTGTTGCAGGAAAAAAAAGGGGGGGGGGGATCTAAAGGATGTCCATCAGTTGGGGAATAGCTGAACAAGTATATGAATGTGATGAAATACTGTGTTGGAAGAAACTATGAAGGAGATGGTTTCAAAGAACCTTGGGAAGACACATTTGAACTGATGCAGGGTGAATTTTACAAAACCACTGAAATGGACAAAGGACTGGCCTCCCCTCCCCTAAAGAGCCTCAGGCTCGCAGAGAAATGTTTGCTAAAGGAGGTGTTTTGCACTTCAAAGTACCTGCTCAACAATGCTCCGAAGAATATCTATTCCAAGAGGGTGGTTGCCTAACCCTGATCTATAATCTATGTCAAAACATCTGCCATTGTGCTTTCTCCTTACATCTTGTAAACCTCCTATTTTTCAACCTGTAAGCGGAAAAATTGAGCCACTATTTAATGTCAAAATGTAACAGCAAAGCTGAACAAGAATGCTTATAAGGCTGTTTCTAGATCTCTTTGAGGCGGAACTCTATCAGAGCTCCTTCCAGGCCAGTAAAATAAACTCTCTCTAAATTATCCATATCTTGGCTATCTTGAATTCTATTGCCTGGGCTATTTTACCAGGAGGACAATTTATATACAGACATTTTTTTTTTTTTTTTGACAGACAATTTTTTAAAGGCATAGGAACTCTGATCAGTATAATGACCGATTAATCATTCATGATTCCACAGGACTCAAGGAGAAACATGCTACCTACACCTCCTGTTAAAGAAATAGAAAGACTCAGAATATAGAATGATACATACTTTTTTTATCATGACCAATACAGAAATTTGTTTTACTTAACTGCTGGGGAAGTGAAAATAAAATATTTTTTTTAACTGATAAAAAAAAAAAACCAACCTCAATTTTGAAAAACCTATCTAGGACAAGAATCAATTTTTAAGGGAGAAAAAAGCCATCTAGCAACTAAACTAGGAAAAGAAAGAAGCTTGGTCCATTGCTTCCTCCATTTCATAATAAGAAATTTTAGAAATTCACCTTCCCATCAATTATCCTTTGTGGGAAGGAGATGTGGAAGACTGTATTCCTCAGCCCATCTCTAGTAAACTTAAGGCTAGATACATAAATTAAAAGAGTTCAGATTGTTACAATTCACCTCAAAAGGAACAAAGACCAGGATTTCTACAAACCTCTGAACAGAATGAGGGGAAGATCCTTCCAAAGAAGATTAAATTGCTTTGGGGTCATTGTAATTTAGAATCTAATTTTAAAGTCCTTTCCCAGATAGGGCTTTACATAATTCCTATTTGGTCAGAACTCTAGTTTTAAAATTTTAGATTTTTTAGTAGTTAAATTTAAATAAATAATTTTCTCCTATTGAAGTAATCTCCTTAAGATGAAGAAGTATCTCACATTTGTCTTTGTATCCCCAGTACTTAAAACAATGTCTTTTTTTGTCTCTGCAAGTAAATATTTAAATAATTTTTCATTCACTCATTCAAAATCATTTCAGGAGAAATAATAAGAGCTTTAAAAACATTGGGAAAACAGCATTATCCAAGGATGGACAAGAATAAAGCCCAATTTTAGCTTCAGTTATGCCATAAATATGCTAGGTGACCACGAACAAGTCACTTCCTCTTGCTCTGGACCTCAGATGCTCCCCATCATCTATAAAAAGGAAAAAATAATTCTTACATTCTCCTCCCCTTATAATGCAGTACTGAGAATAAATGAGACATCTATGAGAAATGTTGAGTTTGTTAGAATAAAAGTGCTATATATAAGCTCAAAGCTATTATTAGCATTCTAATGAATATCAAATTGCCATCATTTTTTCATCTCAACCAAACAGCACTTTAAAGACAAACATTTCAGTTCCCATTTCCAGGATATGTTTATTAGATAGCCAAGCATCATGCCTATGAATACTATTAATCAAATATGTGACAGGCTTATTTTCCATTTAGAAAAACAAACTCATTACTAGGCTATCTCAGCATGCATATTTACTAATAAGTCATATTCACCTCCAATGACAACATACATACATATACTAGCTTACTGAATGGGGAAAAATAATAAAGTATGTTAAGAAAATTCAATTTGACATTTATCAAGCATCAATTATGTACAAAACTTTATGCTAATTCTTAGCCTAGGGACCTAAGCATAAATGCCATCTATTTATTTCTCAGTTGAATGCTTGTGCCTTTGGGAAACAAAGAGAAATGGAAGAAAACCTTATCTTGCCTTGTCCTTATGGAGCTCACATTCCAATAGATTTCATTACAGATGCATGTTTTAACCTCAACTGAGCCTTTAATTATCTTTGTAAGGCAAATCTTTTACTAGTCCTTTATTGATTCTGACACATTTTCATGTTACATACCTTTCTTTATTCTGAACCTTAGAAGTTGCACCTCTGAATTTACCTTTCATCCACTGACATGTATAAAGTCTTTAGAGGCAATGTGGCAAAGTGAACAGAAGGCTAGATCTAGAGTAAATAGACTGTGAATCCTGGTTCTCACACCAGTTGTGGGATTATAGATAAAACAAGAGATATTTAAAAGGTGTAAGTGGAACAATTATATTGGATAGCCCTTGGCATCAAACTGTGCATGCCCTTTGATCCAGCAGTGTCTCTACTGGGTCTGTATCCCAAAGAGATCACAAAAGAGGGAAAATATGTGCAAAAATATTTGTAGTAGCCTTTTTTGTAGTGGCAAGGAACTAGAAAATGAGTGGATGCTCCTCAGCTGGGGAATGGCTGAATAAGTTATAGTATATGAATGTAATAGGATATTATTGCTCTATAAGAAATGATGAGCAGGCAATTTCAAAAAAGCCTGGAAAGGCTTTCATGAACTCATGCTAAGTGATGTGAGCAGAACCAAAACAAGAGAACACTGTACACAGTAAAGATTATGCAATGAAGTAATTCAAGGCAATTCTAATAGACCTGTGATGGAAAGTGCTATCTATATCTAGAGAGAGAACTATGAAGACTGAACGTGGGTCAAAGTATAATATTCACATTTTTGTCGGGGATTTTTTCCTTTTTGATTTTTTTTTTTTTTTTTTTTTTTGTCCAGCATGACAAATATGGAAATATGTTTAGAAAAGTTGTAGTTTAACCTATATCAGATTGTTTGCCATCTTGGGGAGAAGAGAGGGAAAAAAATGGAACACAAGGTTTTGCGAAAGTTAATGTCAAAAACTATCTTTGCATGTATTTAGAAAACTAAAATACCATTAAAAAATAAAATTTTAAAAACTCCTAAATAGAGAGATATATGGCTTACAAAGCATTATACTTGTCCTACAGCATTACATAAATATGGATAGGAAAATGAAGAAGAGAAGGGGCAATTTATTGAGCACACTCAAGAGACCAGAGGAGAGGAAACATAAGAAGATTCTGAGAGGCAGATAAGGAGTGAACATATCAGATGGTTTCAATTTTCTAAATAAAATAGGAAGCAACTTCATCTGATTGAGAAAGAGGGACAAGTCAGGGTAGAACTGAAGACTTGCAAAGGAAAGAAAAAGTATGTAACATGAAAATATGTCAGAATCAATAAAGGACTAAAAAAATATTTGCCTTACAAAGTTAATTAAGGGCTCAGCTGAGATGAAAAACATACATCTATAATGAAACCTATTGAAATGTGAGCACCATAAAGACAGAACAAGGCAAGGTGTGCTTCCCTTTGTATTCCAAAGACACAAGTTCTCAAGTTTTACCCTAAATAACTTCATCTACTTTCCATATACTCTGGAAAGGTGAGGAATTAATCATAAACTTTATTAAACACCTACTCTGAGACTTCACTCCCATTAGACACTGGCACATACCAAGTCTCTCAAAATATTTGTATTCCCAGATAACCCCTTTTCTCTCCACCCACTCAAGCTATTTAATGATGACCCAAGTCAGCAATAGGTATCAGACAAGTCTGGCCTAACTGCTTAGTCTGTTTGGGAACTCCTCCCAGCTATAGGAACAGGTGGGGCTGCTGATTACTCAGTAATTTAGGCATTTCCCTATGGAAGTCAATAATTTGGGATTTCCCTCCTTAAGAAGCTAGGTTAAAGACCATATCTTCTTTATCAGCCTCTTCTAAGGTTCTCTTTTCTAGAAATTCATTTAAAGCTTCTTATCAGTCAACAAATGAACAGAATCTCAAAAGTGATAGATGAGAGGTATCTGAAAGGTCACCAGATCCAGAGATATTGGAATGTTCTCTTATGAAGGCTGATTAAATTGAGAAAATAAAATAAAATAAAATAAGCACTATTAGGGACTTTCTTTGCCAAGACAGAAAATTTGTCACTTAAATATACTTAAACAAAAACTCAAATGCCTTACCTGGTATTCAGGGCCTTCTCTAATGTAGTACCCTAGCTCCCTTCACAACCAGCCACGGAATCCTTCCAACACTTGCTCCAAAAAGCTGGATCTCCAATCCCACTGCTTCCTATGCTGAGAATGCCTCTCTTCCTTACTCAGCTAAATATTATACTAAATGCTGCTTCTCTTTAAACAGAAAGAAAACTGGGTTTGGGGTCACAGAACCAAACATTTAAGTGTTTACTGTACTATAAATCAGGCATTTAAGGAATAGCTAAAAATATAAAGAAAGGAGATAATTCCTGCCTCTAAGGGAGAAAGGACATCACAAAAAAAGGAAGCCAAAACGAGAAAATGGGGAGACTGGGAGGTCTCCACTTCTCCCCAAGGTGAAGAAAGTTGAGAGATCTAGGGGTACTGTCAGGAAGAAGATGATGACATACCTGGGCCTGGACACTTTTCTTCAAATGGAAGCTAGAGAAAAGGGTTCTAAGAGTGTATTTTTAGTTTGAGAAGGCCAACAGCATAATTAACTGCCAGAATGAAGGAGCCTCAACAGATAGAACTTCCAGAACAAGAAAGCTGCTGTGGTGACAGAAAGTCAGACCTGAGATCCTGAGAACCCTTTAGAAAGGATGATAGATTAGAGAAGGAACATACTGAAAGTAGAGAGATCTATTAAAAGTAGGTAGGTGGCCCAATGGATAAGGCTTAGAGTCAGGAAGACCCGAGTACAAATCCCAACTCGGGCATTTATCAGCTATGTGACTCTGGGAATTGCCCCAACTGTAAAATGGGGATCAGAGCAGCCCTCCCCCCCCACCAGGGTTGTGAGGATCAAAGGAGAGCTTATTTGTACATATAGCTTGCCAGAATAATCCTTAAAAGAGAGGCCTCAAAGTGGAGCTGTGGAGTTCTGTGATGTGTGGACATACACCCGTTTTGTGATTAGTGCAATGAGTTGGAACTATTATTGTAATTCAAAAGCCATGGTGGATGAAGGTGGTCAGAGAAAGAACTAAGGTGCTGATCTCATGAGGAGAAAAGGGCACATGAATACCAGTAATGGTCAGGCAGAACACATGCCTGTGTTTCTTCCCCATCATCAACTCTGATTCTGTGTTGACTCAAGGAGGCAAGTGATGTTTTTTCAAGTCTTGCATTTTTCCTAACACCAAACAATGTGGAGCTCATAGTGGGCTCTTACAGAAAGAAGCCATGATGAAAACAAAACCAATTCTCTTGTCCTTTCCAGAAGGCCACCCACTCTTTTTTTAAATACATTTTATTGAAGCCTTTATAGCAGTATTTTATAGCAGTCACTTCAACTCTTTCCAGAATAAACTATTCCCTTGTGATAGAGAAAAACAATTAACTAAAAAACTAAAAAGTTTAATACAGTGGCCACATCTGACATTATATACAGTTTCCTCTCATAGTAGGTCCCTGTGCTTGCAGTGAAGAGGAAGGAAGGTTTCATAATATACTTTATGGAACCTTCAGTGATTTTTCAAAAGAATTCCTTGAAAGGATTTCTTTTAGAGGCACAGTGGCACAGAGGATGGAGGGCTGGGTTTAGAAGACTTGACTTCAATTGAGCCTCAGATATTTAGTGGCTATGTTACCTACAAAAGTCATTCAGCTTCTGCCTTAGTTTGCTCATTTGTCAAATGGGAATGACAGCACTTTTAGGGATGTTGTAAGGATAACATGAGATATTAATTAGCACTGAGCAGAGTGCCTGAGATATAGTAGTTACTTAATAAATGTTTATACCTTCTCACCCTTTTCATTTATATTGTTGTAATCATAGTTCTGGTAGTTATTGTTCTACTTATTTTTCTCTGCATAATGAATACAAACCTTCCCATTTTTTCTGAATTCCTCATATTAATCTGTCTTATAACACAATTGTCTTTTATTCATATGCTTTAATTTGTTCAGACTATTCTTTTTACATCTTCCTAACTGCGCCTTTATCCCACTGCCCTCATCTGCTTTTCCAAGCTTTCCTCTTTCTCTCTTCTACACTATCCCTCTAATTTCCACATTTAAGGACCTCACCTCATACTTTACATACAAAATGAATTCATCCTTTACTCCTTTCTCTGACCTTCACAATCCCTTGACATCTCTTCCTTCCCTCCCTCCTTAATTCTAGATGAAGAGATGGCTTTTCTGGTCAATGCTAACTCTCCTCTCCTTGAACCCACCCTCCTACAGCAGTTTCCCCACAATCTCCATCTATAGATTCCTTCCAGGCTTCAATACATTCCCAAGTGTCTCATACTTAAAACAACAACAACAACAACTACTACTACTCTCTCTACTGTGCCTTCCCGATTTTTATATATTTTTTCAGTTAAAGAACCTATTCTGTTCAGGGATTTATTGACCATCTCTCTAAATTTAAAACCCAAACAACACTTAGTTGTATTCCCTGTATGTAAGCTTGGTGAGATCTGGGACAGTGAAGGCACATAGTAAGCACTTTATAATAATAATAATAAATACATTTTCATTCCATTTTTCGTTTGCTGCTCTCCCAGAATTTGATAATAATGAGCAGTGTGACATAATCAATAAAACAGGTAGCTCAGAGTCAAGACAATCTGGGTTTAAGACTCTCTTCAGACACCTCCCCAATAGAGTGACCACTTGGTTCTAATAGGAACATGTAACTCACAAGGCTGCTGAAGTCAGAATCGGCAATACCTGGAAGATGTCCCAGGCACAAATATTAAAATGCTCTATAAATATGAGTTATCAGTGATCACTACTATTAACCATTCTTTCTCCTTACTCTCTCAGGGCTTCTTTTTTTTTTTCTCAGCACTCTCAGTGACCTACATCAGCTCCCAAAATAAAAGTACCATGTGGTATAGTAGAAGGAACTCTAACCTTTGAAGATGAGCCTGGAGCTACAGGATACAAGTGTGAATCCCAGCTCTGTCCCTTCCATGTGAGTTGAAACAAGCTATTTAACCCCTTCATCTCAAGTTTACTCATTTCAAAAATGAAAAGAATGTACTAAATGATTTCTGAGGTCTTTTCTGGCTCTAACTCTCTATTCTAATATCAAGCTAATAAGACTTACCTTCTGTCCTGAGCCCTAGTCACATACCACTTAGTGTACCCTGGATGACATAGAAATATCTCTAATTTAGAAGTCTACAATACCTGAGCTTTTCACCAAAATCATCTTTTAAATGTCCTCACTTCCGTCAAAGGTACTAACATCCTTCAAGTCACCCAAGTTCCTAACCTTATCATCATCATCTTCAATTTCTCAAGCTACCTCCCTACAATATCCAAATAAATTGGCCAAATCTTGTCATGACCATCCCCAGAATCAATCTCCTCCTTTTCAGAGAACCATTAAAGTCCTTAATCTCTTTTGTCTAGACCAGCGCAAGAACTTCCAAAATGGCCTCCTTACCTCAACTCTCTTCTTGAGTTCAATTCATCCCTCATAAAGTTGTTCTTTTCTTATAGCATAGTGCTGAATATGTCCCTGCTACTCAACAAACTCAGTGGGTTCACTTCTTTTACAGGATCAAATACAAATACTTCTACCTCAGATTTAAAGTTCTCATGATCCAGCCTCTGCCACCTTTTCTAAACATCAGATACGTAGCAGTTCTGCTTCATTGCACTTATGGTTACACATATCTTGCATGTCTTTGTAAATTTCACCTCTGAGAATGTTTGATAAAAACTCAAATCAAGAACCACATTTTATGTGAAACCAATCCTGATTTCAGTTGCTAATGCTTCCCCCCAGCATTTTACATGTACCTACCTCTACAAATAGCCTTCTCTCACATATTATAAGCTTCTTGAGGTCAGAAGCTGTTTCACTTTTGTCTCTGCATGCCCCAGTGCCTAACCAAATACTTGGCAGATAGTAAGCACTTTAAAAATACTAAATGACTGACTGAATAGATGGTGACTTATATTGTTTCCAGTTTTTTGTTCCCCCAAAAAAGTGCTGCTCTGAATATGTTGACATATATATATTAGAGTTTTATTTCCCCTTTCTAGTTTTTAAAACAGCTCCTAAAGGACTTATTTCATTTAGTCTAACATGTAGCCTGTTATGACATTTTCATTTCTTGAATATCATAAACAGCAATCTAATCTCTTATGAATCTCTAATCTCTAATGAAGACAGCAGTAAATTACTGGGATTATATCCCAAAGAGATTATAAAGAAGGGAAAGGGACCTGTTATGTGCACGAATGTTTGTGGCAGCCCTTTTTGTAGTGGCTAGAAACTGGAAACTGAATGGATGTCCATCAGTTGGAGAATGGCTGAATAAATTGTGGTATATGAAAATTATGGAATATTACTGTTCTGTAAGAAATGACCAACAGGATGATTTCAGAAAGGCCTGGAGAGACTTACACGAACTGATGCTGAGTGAAATGAGCAGGACCAGGAGATCATTATATACTTCAACAACAATACTAGATGATGACCAGTTCTGATGGATCAGGCCATCCTCAGCAACGAGATCAACCAAATCATTTCTAATGGAGCAGTAATGAACTGAACTAGCTATGCCCAGAAAAATAACTCTGGGATATGACTAAAAACCATTACATTAAATTCCCAATCCCTATATTTATGCACACATGCATTTTTGATTTCCTTCACAAGCTAATTGTACAATAATTCAGAGCCTGATTCTTTTTGTACAGCAAAATAATGTTTTGGTCATGTATACTTATTGTGTATCTAAGTTCTATTTTAATATATTTAACATCTACTGGTCATCCTGCCATCTAGGGGAGGGGGTGGGGGTGGGGGTGGGGGTAAGAGGTGAAAAATTGGAACAAGAGGTTTGGCAATTGTTAATGCTGTAAAGTTACCCATGTATATATCCTGTAAATAAAAGGCTATTAAATTAAAAAAAAAAAAAAAAAAAAAAGAAGATAGCAGTAAATTTGTAAAGTAATCTATTATTTCCTATGGTTTTTATTATTTTATGTAAATATTGATTTTTGTGAGTTAATTTTGTTTTTAATAGTATTTTATTTTTCCAAATACATGCAAAGATAGTTTTCAACATTCACCTTCGCAAAACCTCATGTTCCAAATTTTTCTCCCTCCCTTCCTTCCCTTCTTCCTCCCCCAAGATAGCAAGACATCCAATATAGATTAAACATGTGCAATTCTTCTAAATATATTTCCACATTCATTATGCTGCGCACATATACACACACAAAAATCAGATCAAAAGGGGAAAAAAACCATGAAAAAGAAAAAAGCAAGCAAACAACCACTACCACAAAAAAAAAAAAAGAAAATATTATGCTTAGATCCACAATCTTCATAGTTTTTCCTCTCTGGATGCAGATGGCACTTTCCATTACAAATCTATTGGAATTTCCTGAATCACCTCATTGTTGAAACAACAAGCCAAGTCCATCACAATTGATCCATTCTTGCTGTTACTGTGTATAATATTTTCGTGTTTCTGCTTACTTCACTCAGCATCAGTTCAGGTAAATCTTTCCAGGTTTTTCTGAAATCAACCTGCTCATCATTTCTTATAGAACAATAATATTCTATTACATTCATATACAATAACTTAATCAGCCATTCCCTAACTGAGGGTCATCCAGTTCCTTGCTATTACAAAAAAGGTTGTTACAAACATTTTTGTACATGTGGATCCTTTCCCCTTTTTTATGATATCTTTGTAATACAGACCCAGTAGAAACACTGCTAGATCAAAGGGTATACACAGTTTGATAGCCTCTTGGGCATAGTTCCAAATTGCTCTCTAGAATGATTGGATCATTTTACAACTCCACTAACAATGCATTAGTGTCTATGGATTAATTTTGTAAACTGCTACTTTAGTGCAGCTACTGTCTCAAGTAAGTTTTTTTTTGCTGATTTTCTAAGATTTCCTAAGTATACCATGTCATTAAAAAAATAGTCTTCTCTTTGCCTATTCTTATGACTTCAATAGCTTTCTCTAGTCATACTGCTATTCCTAGTCTGTCTAAAATTGTCTATCTAAAAAACAACGAAGAAAAATACAGAAGACCAGAAGTAATTCTCTAATAGAGAAGTAAAAGGAGGAAAAAAGAAGTCTCAAAAGAATTAGATTATTAGCAGACAAATGCAATAATACTCCAAATAACTAATACAAAAAGAAATAAAAATCAAAACAACCCTGAGGTTATACCTCACAGCAACAGACTGACAAAAGATAAAATAAGTCACAGTAGCAAAAGTGGAAAAACAGTAATATTAATGAATCTGTTCTGGAAAGCATTAAGAATTATGCAGATGGAGTGACTATCACTAGTGACCTAGAAATTCCATCGCTAAGCATATTATAAGCAGAAAGAAAAGCCTCATAACACTCCAAAATGTCTACAGCAACACTTTTTGTGATTACCAAGAACTGAAAACAAAGTATATATACATCAAATGGGAACGGACAGCCAAATTCTGTAAAATGAATGTAATGGAATATCATTGGGTTTTAAGAAATGAAATATGATGAATACCAAGAAACACTGTTAATGCTTTAATGAATTGATAACACAGTAAAGTAAGCAGAGACAAGAAAACAATATAGACAATGACTACAACAATGGAAATGGAAAAAAAAAACCAACAATCAAAACTGAAAAATTTGATGTAAAATTGTAATGTTAATCTTGGCTCCAAAAAAGAGATTCAAATCTTTTCTGATCCATTTCAGAAAGTGGAGGTTCATAATAATAGATTACATGTAGCACATATAATCTGGGCATGTCTGGCCCTGCCCAGTTTGGATAGTGTCAATTTATTGAAAATATGTTAATTGGTTTTAGGTGTGGTTTTTTTCCTTTTTTTCCCCGCGTTTTCTTTCTGGGAAGGGGAAAAAGTAAAGATATAAGCAGAAATTAAATATGTAAAAGCAAAAGATATCAAAAAATCTATTTTAAAAGAATACATTAAAAAATCAATAAAATAAAAACATTAGAACAGTCATCAAAAGAAAGAAAAATTGGAAGAACATATGAGATATGTCTTAGGGAAAAACCTAGAAAATAAAACAGAAAGAATCTAAGAATTACTGGATTTTTAAAAGGGAATGGGGAACAAGGGGACCAGGGGCCAGATAGATGGCATAGTGGATAGAATACTAGCCCTGGACTCAGGATGATATGAGTTCAAGTCTGGTCTCAAGACATTTAACACTTTGTAGCTGTGTAACTGTAGGAAAGTCATTTAATTCCAATTGTATCACACACACACACACACACACACACACACACACACACTCTCACAGTATTAAAACCAGAGACAAAGTATAACTTGAAAGAATCTGTGGATTATTATGGAGAAACTAGATATAATAAACTCTTCCCATCCTCCTCCTTTTCCCCACTTCTCCCAATGTGACTGGCAAGGTCCAGAAAATAAAGATCACTGAAATAAAAAATTACATGTAGCTAGAGACAGATCACATACCACAGAACTGCAGTAGAATCATGTAGGATTGTTCATCAATTAATATAAAGGAAAGAAGAGATTGGAATACTATGCCTTTCAATCATTTCTCTTGAGAAAACCAAAGCAAGGCAAAAACTTGGAAAAGACATATACAAGAGTGTTTATATATACAAAAGAAACTTAAAAGACATACTTTCCTAAATGAAATGTCATAAAGTTTGGTGCCTAAAGGGGAAAAAAAAAAATTCAAATATAACTATCATTTGCCTAGAAATGATTGAAAGTGAAGATGGTTCTAGCTGCAGTTCTTCAAAGTTCTTAAGTCATAATTCCATCTAGACAGATAATGCAAATGCATCACAGTGGCTTTTTTTTTTTTTGTATGTTTGCTTTAAGCCAGGTATCATGTATCATGAAGTGATGATAACCAAGATTTATCCATAGGCTTCTCTGGTGGCCTAATTTGGCACAGGATTTAATGTTAATGTCTGTATATCCAGTGACACCATAAGGGACCCTAGTTCCCAACATCCAATGGAAGTGCCTCTTTTGATAATCAAATAGATTTTGATTTTACAAAAGATCTACATGGGAACTCCATCATCTTTGAGGTCAAAAACCAGTTCTTCATGATATGAGAAGTGGTTCTATGTTACAAGACGTTTTATACTGTTCAGATCATGGGGTGTTTTAAAAATTGATTTTGTATTATGTCAAGATTTTAAAATTTATCCTAATTATTCCATATCTCCCCATATGGGCATCATGAAAGACTGCCAAATGTCTTCCTAAACTCCAGGTATTTACAACATTCCCTTGAACTACTAATAACTTTGTCCAAAAAAAAAAAAAGAAAGAAAGAAACAAAACTAGTCTGTCATGACCACCTATTATTGGTCAAGCCATCTGCTTCTCCATGATCACCACTTTCTTTTCTAAATGTCTACAAACCAATCTTTTAATAATAACTTCTTTGAATTTTGCCAGGAATCAAAGTAATGCTCACTAGTCTCTGCAGATTCCATTTTCTCAGACCCCCACCCACCCAAACTCCACCACCCTACAGTATTCCTCTCCCTTTCTTTCAATGGGACAAGTTCTCTTTTCTAGTTCCAGGACACCATCCCTGCTCTCCATAGTTTTTTTTTTTTTTTTTTTAAATAGGATTATCATATATTATATCTCTTATAATTATTATTACTATATGTATCAGTATCATTCCTATTTTGCAGAAGAGGAAACTAAAGCTGAGAAATTAAGTAATTTGACCAGAGACACAGTGTCGAACTAAGAATTCAAATCTAAGTTTTTACACAAAGACCAGTGATATAGTTACTATATCCCTGTTTTGTTTTTTCCTCCAAAACTTTTCAAAGATTGTGAGCAGCTAAACCATCATACCTGCCTTTCCAGTTTTCATTAGCCTCTGATTTGTTTTTTATGGGCTAGTGGCTCAAATTTATCAAGAGAAACTAGGTAAAATCTTACTAACCTCCTTATTTATTTGATCATTTTTGTTCTAATCTTTCTATTCCAATATTATTCTCTTTGGAAAAAGAAAAAAAATACTAAGCTGTCTTCTTTATTATCGATTATCACTGGTCCATTTTCAAAGCATTCATTGAGTTCTTGAAAAACTCCTAAATTCAAAACTTTTTAACCTTTAAGCTAGAGACAAAAAGGAATTAGAATTTGTGGAGACTATAGGCACAGGACTACCCTAGAGGATGATTGGAAAATTTCTCAAGTCTGAAAAACCACAATATGGTTTAAATCATGTGAAAGTAAGAGGAAGCAAATATAGTTCTAACAAGTATGTAGACACAGAACCAAGAAAGTAAAAACTTCAGCAAAGGTTTCTTGTTCTGTGCAGAGGAACCCATAATTGATTTAAAAAAAAACAACCATGACATAAATATTAGATATTATAAAAAGAGTTGTTATGACTATAAACAAAAAAGGCAAAAATAATTCAGTTTTCCTTCATGACTGGAAGACGAGAAATTCTTGAGAAGTGCAGAGTGATACTGAAATAAGCTCAGTTTTTCTTAACACTTACATGACAGGAAAGACCACTGGAAATCTTCATAGAATTTGATTTAATTTTACTATTCGAAAAGTACTAGAATATTATAAAATCTTAACACTAATGTAAGTCAATGGTATGATTTAGTAGCTTCCACAGTAAGTTACTTCTCCTGCCAATGAAACTCAGTTGGCCTTTTTCTTTACTGTATAGTATAAAATATAGGGCACTGGGAGGTTAAATGGTGTGCCTAGAGACACAGAGAATATATTACAAATTAGACTGGAATCCAAGTGTTCCTGACTATTCATAATGCTTACCTACCTAGACCTAAACTATTGATAGGACTCTTGCCTATTGAGGTAACCTTAGGTTGCATTAATAGAAACAGAGCATTTACAACTAAATGCATGATCTTCTCTGCTTTGATCAAAACAACACAAAGTACTGTATTCCATTTTGGCCATCACATTCTTAAAAGAACATAAGCAAGATGGAAATGTTCAGATAAAGATGTGTTTATAAGTCTTTTAAGGTAAGCAAGGAAGACTTTTGGCCCACCTCCTCATTAATATATCTAACTCTAATTGAATGTTCACTAATCAAGGCTGATAACACCTGTCAGGGCTACTCACTTTCCCAAAGGTATTTAAACATTTGATGAACTCCCCAATCTTTAGTCTTTGGTTACCCAGAGAAACTACTGACCATCAATATATTGATTATTTGCTACCCCAAAACTGTCTCTTAGACCTTTCATTCAGATCTTTACTAGTGTCCTTAAAACAAAACAAACAACAACAACAACAACAAAACCTGTTGACTGCTGGAGAAAACAATCCTTTAAGAAAGAACCTATCCCTCCCCTCCCCCCAGTCAATAGTACTGGAGGAAAATTTATGGTTACTCTGGGATTGACAGGAGTAGACACTTGACTAATATGTAAGTGATTCTTCAGCAATTAAAAAATATTATTTTACTAAACAGTTATGTGTTTTTCCCCAAAATATAAGCATTAAAGTGAGGAAATATTTTTATAAATGTTTAAGCTCTTCATAGGCTAGGCAAAATGTTTTCTGATTAGGTCAACACCTGAGCCAGAAAACATCTTATTATTTGTTCCTATAATGCTAGTTCATAATGGTTCTATAAACTAGGACTCAAGCTCATTCAGCAGACAGGAACCTGAGGTATGAGGAAGAAAAAAGAAACTTAAATCACACAAAGGCCTGCTATACTAAGCACCATCCCAATATATCAACTAATGACTACTGCCACCCGATAGGCAAGTAAACCCAATAACCCTGGCAATTAACAGCATACACTTCTCCTTCTCTTCCCTTCCCCAAATCACCAATAATGCTGCAACCCAAACCTTTCAGTCCCTTCTAGAGAGGCAGCCCCTGTAAGGATATGAGGTACTGACTGCCACTAGGCTAAATATACTCATGATGAAGAGGAAGGCAGAACATCCCACCTAAGTTCTTCAAATGATTCAGTACTTTTTATCAAGGTTAATGACAGTAAAGAAAAGGCATGATTTTCTGAACCTTAAGATTACTGGGTGTTTCCCACTGATCTTTCCATAAGGTAAGTGCATTTTCATTTATTCACACTATGGAGTAGTGGGTCAAATAAAAGCTCTGATTCAAAGCCTAAAACAAAATTTCTAGAACTCTCCATCTTAAAATCTCATGAATAGGGGTTCTAACTTGGAAGGAAAAAAAAAGTGTCAAGGAGAAGGGTACTCCAAGTCAGAACATTTCTTTTTCTGGACTTTCTCCTAAATTACCTCACTAGACTCCCCCCATTCACAAGTCCCAAACCTTTATTATTATTATTATCTAAGAGGTAATTACTTAAGACATCACTGCCATATGGTCTGCTCAACTACCATTTGGTAAAAAGGAATTTTTTCTTGAAAAATCTAAGGAGGCTTGTTTATATCTTTCAAAAGAAACATTCCAATAGGAAACTGAGAATAAACAAGGATGGTATATATACCAGGGAAATCAACATAAACTTTTTCCCTCTGTGATCTTCCTCATTTACCCAAAGAGTTTGAGGCGTCTTTAATAAACACCTATGAAGTGTTGTGAGATCATGGGATAAAAGGTGCTACAGAAAACAGGACATTATTACACTTTATAATGAGGGATAATTACAATGGGAGTTTACAGGACATAGAAGCTATGAATACATGTGAGTATGTGTCAGTGATGAACACAGCACAGGTGGAGTGTGTTGAGGGTAGACTATTCTCAAAACAATGTCCCTACTGGTGGTTACAACCACTTTATATATTTATAGACCAGTGGAAACAGACACTCATATTTATTTTCAAGAAATTCATTACTTTGTTGTTCAGCATACACAAAGCTCACCATGTGTTCCCAAAGAAACCAGTGTACTAGCCTATACCTGCAACAAAGATACACACAGGGAGAAAGATTTTATGACTATCAATCACTACTTCCTTTTCAAGAAGTCAGAATTAGACCATAGGGCCTAGAACATAAAAAAGAAAGTGCTGAATCGCAAATAATTCTTTCACCTTCTAAAAGGGGCAGGAGCAGTTATTTTTCATATTTGTATTTCTAGTGCTTTAGATATAGTAATGAATTTTTACAAAGTTTGTTGAATTGAATTTAAAGTGTGTACAAGTTGAAAATGTCCTATTTCCCAATGCCTATGTCTCATCAATCTTAAACCCAACAATAATCTTTTCATAATGCATCAGTAGCCTGTCTCATTTCCTCTCACTGCTTCTCTTCAGCCATATTTGTCTCTTTGCTGTCCCATTCTACCTACTTACAAATTCATACTCTATCATGTTCATTTTCTCACTTCCATGCCTGTGTTCAGTTCTCTCCATTTGGCTCACTCATAAGCCAAATCCTCCAAGATGTCTTTCCACAACAGTACTCACTTTTCTGAATTTCCATTGTACTTTTTAAGGTGTATATCATGCAATCACCTCTGGGATCCTGGGCAATATTGTCTACCAATTTTATTCAACGCATTTTTAATCTGGCTTCCCTAGGGAAACTCTAAACCTCCTGAAGAAAAAGCTTTTCTTTTCTCTCTTAACGTGTCTTGGGCAGGGCAATGGATCAAAAAAAGTACTACATAGAAACAATGAATTATCAAATAGCAAGTTGTAGTAAAAGAAAGGGAGCTCCATACTTTCCAAACTCCTTCCCAAATAGACCTTTAAAAACTCTTAGAAAAGTTTTGGGAAAAAAAATTGAATTTCTTAAAAATAAAAACTCCTGCCTTATACTGAAGGACTTCAAACATGTATGATGATACTCCAGCATTTACCAACACTTCCCAGTTTCTTCATCTAGTCATCTCCAATGATCTACTCTTCCACTCCCTCTAATCGACCCAAAGATAATCATGCCCTCAATCTTGCCATCATCCACAAATGTTCCTCTGTCATGGTCATGAATTCCATAATTCTTATATCTGATTATGATGTTATAATTTCATAATTCCCTGTCTTATGATTCTTACCCTGTACTTCATCCCCCCAGTGACCTTTAATCTCTTTACTCCTCTTCTCAGTAGTTTATCCATTTTATTATTCTACCAATATCAACCCCTCTAGTAAATCAGTTCAGCTTTACAATAGCTTCCATTTGTCCCTTTGTCCTATCACCAATCATGCATTGCCAAATCTCATACTTGAATTACTCTCACCATCTGCCTCTTTTGCTCCGCTCCTATTCTCTTGTTACTGAACAAAGCTGGAGGAAGCTAAGAAACCATACCGATTGGTTCACTACAAATTTATATTATCTAAATTCAACTGGGCCCTTACTTTAGAAAGGCAATCTTTTATTTTTACTCCCCTCCAATTAATAATTCTCTCTGCTATGAATTTCAGTGGCTATTCCAAACATTTGCACCTGTCCTCAAGTCTCTCATGGGAATAATAGGACCAATCTCACAAGCAAGTTGTTGTGAGGATCAAATGAGATAATATTTCTTAAGTGCTTAGTATAGTGCTTGACACATGGTGGGCAGGCTTAATAAATGCACATTCTCTTTCCCTGTATTCCATCCTCATGGCATATCTCCCTCATCATCTCAGAAGAGAAACTTGCCTCATACTTCCCTGAAAAAACTGAGGCTATTCACCTAGAATGCCCTTTTCTCATTTTATATACCTCTGACATCAACCTCCACTGTGCTACTCTTCCTTTCCTCAGGCTCAAATAATGAGATTGTCGTTTTTCTTTTCCAGGACAACACCCTCTACATTCATCTGTGATTGTATTCCTTCCATCTTCTCCAAAATACTACACATGTTCTTGCACTCTCTGTCTCTGACTCTCTTTTCCTCCCTCCCTCTCATTATCATCATAAATTTCTTTCTATATATTGGTGGTTCCTTCCTTGCTACCTAAAAAAAAGTCCACATGTTCCCCTCCCCCCCAATCTTTAAAAAGCCCTCACTTGATTTTACTCTTCCATTGAAGCCTTTCTCAGTTAAATTCCATGAAAAAGTCATATACCCTAGTTGCCTCCTCCATTTTCTATCTTCAAGCCTTTTTCTAAACCCTATACAATCTAGCAGACCACACCATTCAACTAAAATTGCTTTCTCCAAAGTTATCAATAACTTTTTAATCCCTATATCCAATGAATGACCTTTTCTCAAGTCTTATCCTTCTTGATCTCCCTGTAGCCTTGACCCCATTGATGACCACCATCTTTCTCTTTGAAAGATGGTTTCTGTTGGTATACTACAAATTCATGTTATGTAACTTAAAATGAAATCTTACAGCAAATAAATCATTTCTTTAATTCCTTCACAATTTCCCAACACATACCACCGAAGCTATTCCAAACAGTCTCTCCTCAAGCCTTCCACACCTGCTTCCACACCCTTCTCTTACTAAGTGCCTTCCCTCTCACTAAATTTAGAAATCAAAAGCAATATGATGTAAAATGTTCCCTCTTTCCCTTAATCTATCTCAAAGTTCATTTATGGCTTGTTTAGTTTCTTTTTCTAAAACTGGGTTATTTATGTACATGTTTAACATATATTGAATCACTTGCTGACTTGGGCAGGGGAAGGAGAAAAAACTAGAACACGAGGTTTTGTAGGGGTGAATGTCAAAAATCACCAACGTATATATTTTGAAAATAAAAAGCTTTAATAAAAAAATATTAAGTTATTTAAGCACATTATTTCCTATTCTGTTAATCTAGGTAATAGGTAAATGAATCTGTTTCCAATGGGCCCTATATGTCCTTTTATGTCTTAATACATGTCCATTTTGATGAACATGATATGTACATCTGAGAAACAGATACACTTCCTCCTATTCTCCAGAGGTCCATCATCTCTATCTTTTCTGAAGTATATATTTAGTACTGCTACTAATTTATTGTTCAGTCCTTTCAGTGGTGTCTTGACCCCTGACAATAATGGAGTTTAATTTTTAATGCTTAATTCCTATATTTGTATGTCATTTTTTCTACTCAGCTCTGGTTTTTTCATCAGGAATGCTTGAAAATCTTCTATTTTATTAAAAGTATTTTTTCCTCAAGTTTTGTTGCTTGTAAACTTAAATCTGAAATATATTCCAAGCTGTCCATTCCTTGAAAGTGGTAAATGCTAACTCTTGTAGCCTCTCCAGTACTTGCATTCCTTTTTCCTGGCTGCTTACAATACTCTTTGGCCTGGATTTGGCCTTAAGATTCCTTGGAGTTTTCATTTAGAGTTTCTTTCAGGTAACAACCAATGGATTCTTTCAATTTTTAACGTTGCTTTCTACTTTTAAGAGATCTGGGTAGTTTTAAGATTTCTTGACATAATCAATGTAATGAAAAATAAAACAAAATAAAAATTTAAAAATCAATGTAATGATTCTCAACTTATTCCAATGAGGTCAGTTGTGTTGCTATGAGATGCCTCACATTTTCTATTTTTTTCAGCTTTTGATATTTTAATTTTGTTTTAATGTTTCCTGTTGTCTCCTGAAGTTATTAGCACCTATTTGGTTTTTAGGAGTTCTCAACCAAGGGTTGGGGGTGAGCCCATATATGTATGTATGTTATGTGTATGTATTAAATTTAGATCATTGTATTTTAATATAATTAGTTACATGTATTTTATTTTGTGCATTTAAAAACATTCTGAGAAAGGATCTATGGACTCCAAGACTACCAGAAGGATCAAGGATGCAAAAGAAAGTTAAGAATTACTGTTTTGGTGGATAAACCAGCTCTACATGAACAAATGATATTTGTAGTATAACTCTGCAAACATACATGAGAAAATCAACCACTGTCAAAAAATAATTAAACAAATATGTACCGAGTGCTTACTCTCTATGCAAAAAACAGTAGCAATTACTTTAGGGACAAAACATTGCATATCTTACAGAAACAAACTTCCAAAACTTTTCTCAAAAAGTCATATGAAGATACAATCTTATAATTTTTTTTATTATGGCTTTTTATTTACAAGATATATGCATGAGTCATTTTCAGCATTGATAATTGCAAAACCTTTTGTTCCAATTTTTTCTCCTCTTTTCCCCCTCCCTTCCCCAGATGGCAGGTTGACCAATACCTATTAAATATGTTAAAGTATAAATTAAATACATAAATTAAATACATAAATATATGTATACATGTCCAAAGAGTTATTTTGCTGTACAAAAAGAATCTGACTTTAAAGGAAGTCAAAAATGCAGGCAGACCATGGACCCACACTTAACACCGTATACCAAGATAAGATCAAAATGGGTCCATGATTTAGATATAAAGAACGAGATTATAAACAAATTGGAGGAACATAGGATAGTTTCTCTCTCAGACTTGTGGAGGAGGAAGAAATTTGTGACCAAAGGACGAACAAAGAGACCATTATTGATCACAAAATGAAAATTTTGATTACATCAAATTAAAAAGCTTCTGTCAAACAAAACTAAATGCAAAACAAGATTAGAAGGAAGCAACAAACTGGAAAACATCTTCACAGTTAAAGGTTATGATAAAGGCCTCATTTCCAAAATATATAGAGAACTGACTCTAATTTATAAGAAACCAAGTCATTCTCCAATTGACTAAATAGTCAAAGGATATGAACAGACAATTTTCAGATGATGAAATTGAAACTATTACCACTCATATGAAAAGAAACCAAACATTATTAATCAGAAAATGCAAATTAAGACAACTCAGATCCACTACACCCTGTCAGATTGCAAGATGACAGGAAAAAATAATATGATTTTGGAGGGAGGAAAACAAATGTAACATTTTGGTGGAAGGGAAAAATCCAACCATTCTGAACAACTGGAATTATCCCAAAAAGTTATCAAACTTCATCCCGCCCAGCAGTGTTTCTACTGGACTTATATGCCAAAGAGATACTAAAAAGAAAAGGACCAGTATGCCAAAATTTTGTCAGCCCTGTTTTAGTCTAGAAACTGGAAAATGAATAATCACAATTGGAGAATTTGGGAAGGTATAAAAGAATTTATGGAATATTATTTTCAAGAAAAGAGAGGATGACTCAAGAGGCTTAAAAAGACTTAATGAACTGATGCTAAGGGAAAATGGCAGAACCAGGAGATATTATTCGCCAACGATACTGTTAAGATGCAATCTGATAATGTTTCTTTGACAAAAAGACCTAATTCAGCTTCTTGATAATGATGGACAAACATACACCCAAAAAAAAACTGGGAAATGAATGTAAACTGTTTGCAATCTTTTTTCTTCCGGTTATTTTTACCTTCTAATCCAATTTCCCTGTGCAAAAAGAAACTGTTTTTCTGCCACATACATTGTATCTAGGATATACTACCAATATTCAAATATATAGGACTGCTTGCCATCTAGGGAGGGGTGGAGGGTGGGGGAAAAACTGGAATAGAAGTGATGCAAGGGAAAAATTTGTAAAAAGATTCCCTGGCATGGATTCTGTCAATAAAAGTTATTAAAAAAAAAAAAAATGCAAACAAGAATAGGGGATTAATTTAAAAGCAGTTCAACCCATTTCCTAGATTCTTTCCTGGGTATCTGTTCAATTATTAATGCTCATTAAATATTTAGTTATCTCATTTTGAAGGCCCCCATAGAACTGATCATCATATAGTATTGTTGTTGGAAAATATAATGATCTCCGGTTCTACTATTTCCTTAGATCAGTTCATAAGTCTCCAAGCCTTCGGATTCATCCCTGCTGGTTTTTTTCCAGAAAATAATTTTTCCCTTAACACAAAATTTACCCAACCATTCTCCAATTGATGGGCATCCATTCATTTTCCAGTTTCTAGCCACACAAACAGGGCTGCCACAAACATTTTGGCACATACAGGTCCCTTTCCCTTTAGTATCTCTTTGGGATATAAGCCCAGTAGTAACACTGCTGGATCAAAGGGTATGCACAGTTTGATAACTATTGGGGCATAATTCCAGATTGCTCTCCAGAATGGCTGGATGTATTCATAGTTCCACCAACAATGTATCTTATAATATAATATAACTAGAAATTATCACTAATTCAATAATAGTAATTCAAAGATATTCTTTATCCTCGGTTATATCTACAATGAAGACCATATTAATATAAGTATACTGTTTTTTCATTTTTAAAGTTACTTTTTTGAAAAACTAACTTTAAAAATATACTTGTATGTCTTTTAAAAAATCTACTTGTATACTTGTTATGTCTAAGTTAAGTGAATCATTCTATAGACTATTATCAGAGTAAGCCTACTTACTATACAAAGACTGGCAGAGTCTCTAGGAAGGAGTTGCATGGCAGAGCTGAGAATTTAAGCTACAATATTTTTAAAAAAATAAATAAATACATAAGGCCACCAATAATGAGAAAAGGCAAGCTTTCCAAGCTTCAAAGAGAGACCTTCCAACTTCAAGAAAAAAGTCTACAAAGATGGAAACTACTACATACCTCAATCAAATAAGACTAGTTAATACACAGTTCCTATAATTTATCCTGAAAAGGGATCATCCACAAAATCCTTGGGGACTTAGAACTGAGAGGTGCTGGAACTGTTTTTAACAGCTTACTGTAAATTCTCTAAAGAGCTTACATGAACTAGTCAGAAGACATTCCAATCCCTCACCTGACTGCTCAAAGGCAGATGCCTCTCAGTCCGTCCCCTAAAATGCTCTAAAGTCAACTACACCAGAATCGTGAGGTCTTAAGACTTCAAGCTAAAAGGCTCTTTAGAGAGCCACCTGGTCCAATCCTCTCATTTTTCAAATAAGCAAAGGAGAAATGGATTGGGCAAGATCATAACAACAACAATAAAAAAGTGTTGGAACTAGAAACCAGATTCTCTGACTTGAAATCCTGTGTTCTTTTTTCTATCTACATTGCTGCCTCCAATTCTCTGGGGAAAAGGGACAGTCTTCTAAACTGCTTAAGCCTCAGCCACAATGAGAAGGTAAAAAGAGATTAATGGTGATGCTTATCATAACATCAGTTTTCTTTTTGAGAATAAAATACACCACGTTTAAGAGTGGCAAGTAGCCAAAGAATAATTGGAATATGAAAAACTATTTCTGCTGATGCTTCAATATGTAATTTTACCAAATATAATTTCTTTGATCAATAATATGATTTTCAGACTAATGATGGAAAATGCTATCATCCAATCCAGAGAAAAAGTATGCAGTCTCTGAATGTAAATCAAAGCATACTAGTTTCTTTTTTTTAAAACTTCCCCTTTTTTAAAAAAAATATTTATTTAAAACTAAATACAAAATAAGAAAAAACTAGAAAAAGACAGAAAAATAAAATTAAAAACAAAACAAACATTGTCATGTGCCTAGCAAAACATCAGGGAAGAGTCAATAAATTTCCATTCCAAAAAAGTATATATAATAAAGAAGATATTATATTCATGACTGTCCATCTTTTCTTTGCTTCCTAGTAGAATATCCTTTTGTTCTCTGCTGTGAACTTATTCTTTTTTTTTCTCCTTTCATTGCCCATCTCCCCTTCCAAACAGGTGACAGTTTAGCACAGATATATTTGTATATGCACACACACACATGTACATATATATATACAGACATCTACATGCACACACACACATATAATATACATACACAATTACACATAGATGTATCTAAATATTAATGATAAAGTATACTATTTTCACTTGGAGGAGGTTCTTTCTTTTTTGGTTTTTCTTTTAGTTCTGATTCTTCTTTCATAACATGACTAAAGTGAAAATATGTTTACTATGATTGTACACGTATAACCTACATCAGATTGACATCTGGGGGAAGGACGAAGAAAAAGTAGAAAACAAAATATTATTAAAGCAAATGATGAAAACTAATTTTTAAAAATATGAGATTCACTCATATGGTCATGTCTTATATAGAAGTAGAAAGGCGAGAAAGGCAGTTGTAAAATAGTGTTGCTCTTAATCATCTTGATGCAAAAATAGCATTTGGCCTCTAGTGAAATCCCATGCAACTTGGCCCAGGTCAAAACTAATGTATACATTTTTAGTTAATCTGGCATAAAAAACAGCCTCATGTCCCACACTGATCTAAGGTATCTGCTGGTCTTCTTCCCAAAGTTGATATAGATGTCAAATGTCAGCTGGCTGCAGAAAACTCCCCACCCATAAAAAACATCTCCCCATTGGGCCTCAGTCAATGTGATTAGACAGACACCCCAGAACTGGCTAATGAGGCACACACCAGACAGGATACCCACTACACCAAATCAACCAAAGTGAACTTCAACAGTTAGCAGAACCAGAAGACGAGGACAATAGACTAATTTCATACCTGACTATCTTCAACATCTGAATCTCGCCTGCAGGGTTTCATTTAAGATAATCAGACTATTTTCTTAAACCTGATGCCCAGCAAAAGCATATGACCAAAACAAGCTTACTTGCAGACAATATGTGGCTTTTCTTTACAATTCACAACAACATCTAGTTATTTTCCTAACCAAATCCAAGCAAGAATATCACCCATGGGGCAATTTAGGTGGCACAGTGGATAGAGCACCAGCCCTTAAGTCAGAAGGACCCAAGTTCAACAAACACTTAATATTAATACTTCCTAGCTGTGTGATCCTGGGCAAGTCACTTAACTAATCCAAATGCCTCAGCAACAACAACAACAAAAATGAAGTAAACCTGCATCTCATTAAATGTGTTTTTCTTTTTTATTTAGGGTAATTAAATCTGTTAGAGGATCTTGCTACAACTTCCAACTGGATGGTAGTGTTTCTTAGAAAGGTATTTCCCCCTTGCTATAAAAACAGAAAGTTGAAATCCTAAGCTCAGGTGGCAAAAGGGTCTTGAATCTCCAAATCTGAGCTTAATTCCACACTTACAGGACATCAAAAATACCTGAGCACCATTCTTCCTAATACTTCTACAGTAACTCACTAGCCAAGTTATTCAGGTGGGCACTAGGAGAAGCTGAAGATATAGGAAAAGGTGACTGTGTCCCTATTAAAACAATCTCCTCATCAACAATAGGTAATTTTGTCTTATGAGCCCAGAGTCCTTATACCTCCAATTTTGGTCATCTCGCAGGAGCCTATATGCTCTCTAATGTCAGAGTACACACCAAATCATCCATTGTTTCTCTCTCCAAAAAAGCAGCCAAGACATACTACTCTGCTTAATATATCATCACCTGCACCACAATTGCTTCCCCCAACAACCTCCAAGGATTTGGAGAGCTGTTCAACTGGCCTTTTCTCAACAACTCACATGTAGGTGGGACAACTGGTACACTCACCTGAATCTCACCCAGTCCTGCTTCCATAGCCTTTAGTCAATTATTATGTTTTGCCTGGTTCTGGGCCACACCCAATCACCATGCCACCTATTTCTTAATTCCACACTTACAGGACACCAAAAATACCTAAAACACACCTAGAAATTCTCCAAGAAACTAGAAATCCTACAATATTATCCTCCTGTTCCAAAAACCTGGCAAAGTCAAAGTCTCTCAAGAGGATCAAATTGAACTTCTATCTCAAGGGTAAGAGGAAGTCACTGAAACTACTTCTGTTTGTACCCTACACCCACATGACACATATGGCATCTCTTCTGGTCTGATCTAGGACTAGGAGAACAGGAAAAGATGATCCTGCCAATCCAGCATAACTTGTCAGGAAAAACCTGAAATACAGAAAATGGTGTCAACAAAGTTCACAGCTCTCATAATAAATTAATGTCCTCCCCTTTAACACTCAGATATAGTTCAAAAATTTTATTTCTTAAAAATATTTATTGGAATTGAATGAGAATCCCTTTATTTTTCTAACCTTCCTTTGTAATATGACAATATGAAAATGTTTTGCCTGATTCCCCATGTAAAATGGACATTATCATGTTGCTTGTTTTCTCAATAGGTGGGGCACAAAGGCTGGGAGATGGAGAATTTGGAACTTAAAATAAAAGGAATATTTTTAAACTAAAACAAAGAAATCATATGTGATTCCTAAAGATTCTTCAAAAATAAGACAAGTAGGGGCAGCTAGGTGGTGCAGTAGATAGAACACCAGCCCTTAAGTGAAGAGGACCCAAGTTTAATTCTGACTTCATACACTTGACACTTTCTAGCTTTGTGACCCTGGGCAAGTCGCTTAACCCCAATTGCCTTGGGGGGGGAAAAAGAATAAGACAAGGCAAAAGACAAAATAGAGGATATGAGCAATGAGAAAAGAAGAAATTGGGTAGTCATACAGCAAGAATGAGAAATTATTAACAGTCCAGGAAAGATTTCTTAATGGTGCCTATTGGATACTTTATGAAGGATTTATAGAAGAATATGGACAAGAATCATATAAAATCAGAAAATATAAATAGTTGAAATCTAAAAACAAAGGTTCCATATTTATGAAATCAAAGCAACATATATCTCCAGTATCAGAACACCTAAGTGCAAAGTTGGCCTCTATGAGCTAATTTTGTCCTATGTGCCAGACAGAAACAGCCAAACCTGAAAAGGCAAGGTGAAGTTTAATATGAACTATACTTCCTATAACTTCAAATTCTAAGTAACTATGGACACAAGCCAGTGAACCTTCTATGTACCTCATCTACTTGCAATGAAAACAACTTTGAGGTAACATCTCACACCAATCAGATTGGCTAAAATGAGAGAAGGGGAAATGACAAATGTTGGAGGGGATGTGGAAAAATTAAAATACTAATACATTGTTGGTGGAATGGTGAATTTATCTATCTAACCATTCTGAAGAGCAATATGGAATTATGCCCAAGGAGTTATGTATACTCTTTAATCCAGCAATACCAATATAAGTATGTTTCCCAAGGTGTCAGAGAAAAAAGAAAAGAACTTAAATGTTCTATACTTTAACATATTTAACATGTATGGGACTACCTGCCATCTAGGAAAGGGGGAGGAGGGAAGGAGGAGAAAAGTTGGAACAGAAGTTTTTGCAAGGGTCAATGTTGAAAAATTACCCATGCATATATCTTGCAAATAAAAAGCTATAATAATAATAATAATAATAATAATAAAAAGGAGACACACACACACACAACTTAAATGTTCTAAAATACTTAAAGCAGCTCTTTTTGTGATGGCAAAAGAATTGGGAAGATGCCCATCAATTGGATATGGCCAAATAAGTTGTGATGTGTGATTGTGATGGAATGTTACTATGTTGGTAAGACAGGGGTCCTCAAACTTTTTAAACAGGGGGCCAGTTCATTGTCCCTCAGACTGTTGGAGGGCTGGACTATAGTAAAAACAAAAACTTTGTTTTGTGGGCCTTTAAATAAAGAAACTTCAAAGCCCTGGGTGAGGGGGATGATTGTCCTCAGCTGCCACATCTAAGAAACAGAAAAACTTGTGAGAAAATAATGCAGATTAAAACAAACAAACAAAAAAAAAAAAAAGAAAGAAAGAAAGAAAAAGAATGTTGTATACAGCAACAGCAATATTATTTGGAGAGTAATTGTGAATGACCAAGCTATTCTGAATAATATGAACATTCAAATGAAGTACAAAGAACTTATAAAGGAAAATGCTAATCACATCTCCAAATAAAGAACTGAGATATGGAAGTATGTATTATATGGTTCTATATAACAATAGATATATAAATAATTATATATGCTACAGAGAATATTGGCCCCTAATGGGAGGCTGGAAGAGAAGGAGATAACTCAGAACTCAAAACTGTAACAAAAAATGATAAAATTAAAATTTTAAAAGAGAGAGTAGGAGGATGTCTTTGGGCATGAGTGAATCACTGGAAAATGAGAATAAAGTAAAAATACAAAAAAAATTTTCTAAAAGAAAAAAGCATCAACAAAACCCTTTTAAAAACATGGCCATGGGAGAAGGGGGTGAGGATTAAGAAAATCATTTCCCTTTCTTCTTTGAAAAGATGGACAACAACAGATAGAGAATACTGTGCACATTGTCAAATACAGTATATAAGTTGATTAGTTTTATTGAACTGTTCTTTTTCTTTTTAAAATTCGAATAAAAAGGACTGTTCACTTGGTGAGAAGTAATATACTCAGACATCCAAGTGATGTTAAAAGAAGATTATCATCAAAAATAACTAGACAGATAGGCAAGGCAGAGCCCTAAAGGTATTCTAAGGAGCCCACACCACTATCTACCTATCCTACCCTCCTCTGCAAAAGAGTATAGCTAACTGGGACGGACCAACAACCCTTCAAAAGTTATCATCCATCAAGGCTGCTTTTACCCAAAGATCTCAAAGAGCATCCTCAGCTCTATAACCTATGTCCTATGAAGCACAGATGGGCATGGACAATTGAAAAGCGCATCCTGGATCACCTTTACTGAGCTGCTTTTATGCATTATGTTCTATCAGACATTTGATAAAAACTTCAAATTTGGGTGTTTTTTTTCCCCAGTCATCTTTCTTTTGGGTCTTCTAAGATAGGCTGCATGGGGCAGACAGCAAGCAGTTATTGAAGTGTTTATCACTATGCTAGGCATTATGCTAGAAAAGGAAGAGCATTAGATTTGTAGTGAAAGGACCCAACTTAAAATTCTGGCTCCATTTGCTCCCACTAACTTTTGGCAAGCAAGTCACTAACCCCTCTGTGGGTCTTAGTTTCTTCTCCATAAAATGAGGTGGTTAAACTTTGCCTGGAAACTATACTATGCCTAATTTCTGGGGGACATGGCATTTATTTTACTACTGTCTAAGCCCAATTAAGAGGCAAGATAAAAGAAGTATGAAGTAACCACAAGGGTATCGTGAGCTGTTTATTCTTTTGAATAGGAAGTTTACAAAACTTAAGAATGATGACTTCGGCTTTTCCAAACAGAGTATTGTAGTTAAAGCTAGAAATATAGAAATCTGCTAGGTCAACTCTCCTCCCCAGTTCCCAACCCCATACTTCTTACTACAAATTCAAGGGGAAGAAGAAAATTTGCACCTTAGTAATATTCATAAAGACTTGGGCTTGGGAGAAATAGGATAACTACTTAGTGAAGGGCTGTCATATGTAGAGAAGCTATATTTGCTCTATTTGATGCCAGAGTGTGGAAATTGGAAGCTGCAAATGTTTCTGACTTTTATATAAGTTAAAACTTCTTAATAGTTATACCTGTCAAATAGTGTAATGAGCTGTCCTCTCTCCTCATTGGCAGAGGTGTAAAGTTCTCCCCTAGGTAGAGAATGGATGAATATGTGTCAAGAATATCAGACAGAGGGAATTAAGTTGAATTGGATAACCTCAGAGCTGTCCTACAATTGAGTCTCTGTGCAACTAGATTATTTCTAAGATCGTTCCTAGCCCTAAATCCTATGATCATAAGCACTAAAACTAGGCTGTCTCCATGTACTGAGAACTCAAAGTTTCTGCTCCACCAGTGAGAAGGTTCCATGTACCTTTTATAGATACGATGATGTCCCAAGAACCATAAGAAATGTTCTCTTCAAGTTACACTGTGCAGATAAGTCACTTCTTAGGGATGCCTTCTTTTGGTTCTCTGAGAAGACAGGACTAAGTGCTCACTAGAATAAGGAGACTGAATCATTAATAAGAGCCATTCCAAAGAAATTTTTTTTCTTGAATGAGTTCAACAAGGATTCCTCACTTAAATTCTTCCACTGTCAACAATGACCAAGCATATTGATGCCTGATTATCATCATCTTCATCCTTACTGACATAACACTAATGGCCTGAAGGGAAAATACTATTTTCTTCTTTGTGGACAAAGCAAGTGATCTGATCTAAGCTGATAAAAAAAAAACAAAAAAAAAACAAAGCTTCCCACATTCAAGTAAACCAAGGTTCTTAACCTGGGATCTGTAAACAAATTTAGTGACTTGCTTAGGGTCACACAGCTAGGAAGTGTTAAATCTGAGACCAAATTTGAACTCAGGTTCTCCTGACTTCAGGGCTGGTGCTCTATCCACTGTACCATCTAACTTGCCCCTAAACAATTTTTCAAAATAAATAATATCTGTATTTCAATATAATGTATTTCTTTTGTGAGCCTACAAAATGTCCAACAAATATTAGTGCAGCTTTAAATTTTAATAACTTCAAAAGTATAAAGGCTACAAGCTTACAAAAATATCACTTTAAAGTTTATTTAAATTTCTCATAAAGTTTTTAAATTTTGAATAATAAATTAAGTTTTATATTTACATATGATGTATTTATTCCACATATAACATTTATTATATATCATAATTTTAACAAGATGTGTCACTTTGTCATTACATAATATAGTTATCACTTTCTGATGAAATTTCCTTAGACCAGGGGATTGGTAAAGGAGGTCCTCTTGCTTGATTCCCCGGGGTCTTATCTCCATTAAACTCTTCAAAGGATCACATCAAAATTGTGGTGAAGCATCAAAATCTCATTCTCTGAATGACCTTAAGGCCAAGATTAAAAATACAATCCTTTCTGCCACTAAGAAGCAGCTGATGAAAGTTTTTAAAAAGTTGAAAAATCAGCTACAGTAACCATTAACACAAGATAGCAATTACACTGAATGTTCATAAGAAACTTACCAATACTTGAAAATTTTAAATAAGCAACTCTTCAAATGTTTTTTGCAAGTTTGTAGCCTTTGTACTTCTTAAATTATTAAAGCTGAAAACTCTCCTAATCCTTTTAATATACACCCTATATTTATTTCACTTTTTGCACTTAAAAACATTCTGAAAATCAGCCCGTAGATATCACTAGATTATAAAAGTGGTCATAACACAAAAAAAGTTAAGAATTCCCTATTATAAACTGAAACGTTCCTTATCATCCTTACTACCATTTCAACTAAAGACATAACTAATAAGTATCTATGTAGGTCCATATCACTATTTCTGAACAATAACCATCTAAGAATTCAAGTGAAGGCTCAACATAATGAACTCAAAGCTCTTGAATTAGCATTAAAGCCAAGTAGTTACTCCCAAATTATCTTCTACTCCCCCCAGGCCTTACTTTGGTCTATTCAAGTAAGTGTCCTAACCATCTCCTAATTTCAGTGCAATGTTTATGGCCTTTCCCAGCTTTGCTTTCCATTTAAAAATCTCAACCTCTATCAAGGCTTAGCTTAGAGCATTTCTTCAATAAAGCTGTAGTGTTCCAGCAGATCCGTACATAATAGGTCTTCTAAGGAGACTTTATGAACAGGATTAGAAAGTATGGTTAGTTTGCTGACTGCACTGGAGGAAAAACTGTTCACACTGATGAGATTATAAATCCATCCAAGTTTTTATGTGTGGCCTATAGCATGCCACACATTTGCTTAATGTATCTATTTCACATTCTTATCTTGTCTCTCCAGTAATGGTGTATATTATTGTAAAGCACATCTTCGACGTTCTCCATTATCCCTAGAACAGACTAGTACATAGATAAGAGGCAGTTGAATTAATGAATTATGAATCTCAAACCGTCCTCTGATTTGCTACTTGGATTTTATAGCTCAATTCTCCAAAACCTCAGCACTAGGCACAGAACACTAAGAAAACCAGATTTATTAGTCCATAACAAAACCTGACTTCCAATGAGAAAGTAAATTTTCTAAAAACAGACATTGCCCAATTTGCTCTGCAAAGATCAAAAGTCAAAGACACTCAAATCACAAACATTCCTTTCTTTCAAACCAAAACACTAAAGTCTCCAAAAGAGGAAAGAGAAAACCCCGAGAAAATCTTTTGAGTCACTCATTCCACAAGTATATTCTAAATCCTGTTAATTCCCTAGGCACCGTCTACCCAGGTACAAACACCAAAATGAAATAGCTCCTAATCTCAAGCAGTTTACAAACTTTTGAGGCAATCTAGAGTTAATAGTTTCACAATAGATGAATCCATTATAGGCTCAGTAATATCACTTTAAGTAACACAAACACCAGAAAATTTGCTTCTGAATATCCTAAAGAACTGTCTTGGCTCTCTAAAAGCACTTAGGTACCTCAACTAGTCTTAGACTGGAGAAAACAAACATTTCAAGAAAAGAACGTTTCCCAGGATATGGAAAGTGTTATCTTCAAGAATGGAATCTAACATCTCATCATTTGGCAAAGAAAACAAGACAAACACCATGGCTGATCCTCTAGCAATTTGTAAGAAATGTGAAGCCAATAGTTCTAAACTTGTTTCAGCCCAGCTCTCTTATTTAGAAGCAACTATGGACACCATTTTGTGTAATCTGTAATTATAAGGGATAGTTGAATAACCAGGGATACCCCAATAACTTCATGGAGATCAGAGAGTACTTCAGGGGAGGCTGTAAACATGTCAATGCCCACAGGCTCCCTGCTGGCATGCTTTCTCAAACAGGATCATTCAGACCTAGATGTCTAGTGTCTCCAGAAATGTACCATCAAAAAAATCACATTCTCCCTTCATACAGAGGTTGTTCTACAAGCACATCCTGGACTTCACACTGGAGCATAAGTGCATCTGTTCAAGCAACAAAGACTTGTTAAGTGCCTTGCATGTATCAGCCACCATTAGAGCTCGAGGAGGGTGGGGATGTGGAGCCAGAGCAGGAGGCATATAAATATAACAATGAAACAGTCCCCCTTCAAGAAGCTTACATCACATAGTGAAGACAATATATACAATGCATATTAAAGTAAGTACATAGAAAATATATCTGAGGTAGTTTCAATGAGAAGGCACTTGAAGAAGAGGCATTTGAGTTGTACTTTGAAGGAAACTAATCATGAGGACAATAAATGAAGAGGCATAAAAACAGAAAATGAAATGTCATCTAGGAGAAATGTAGAATAAAGCTAGAAAAGGCAGGACTCTGAATGTAAGGAATCTGTGTTTGATTCTCTAGGTAACTAGAAGCTATCTGTGGAAATCACATGGTTGAGCTTGTGCTAAAGCACCTGTGAAGATCATTTAAAAACTTAGCAAAGAACAGTTTGGAGAGGGGAGGAAACTTGAACCTATGAATCCAAAATACTGCAAGGGCAGGAGGCTACAAGGAGAAGAACAACAGGCACCTGTACAAAAAATGATATGGGAATGGCTCTACAATAAAGTTCTACAGCGAATTGGCAGGTGTGGAGGAGGGGAGTGAGGAGTTGTGAACGTGATTGGGCACTGGAAGTATGGAGATGTCCTCTGGAAAAGTAAGACAACTTGTCTGGGGAGACAAAAATTTGAGGAAAAAGAACATGAGTTACATGCCTACAAGACATCCTCCTCTAAAATGTCTAACATTTTGGTGAAATTGTTCAATTAATGAAGTAGTCCTGGAGCCCTTAGAAGTGGTCTAAAAGTGAGGAGAAAGGACTAATACAGAAAAATGTCATGAAGACCAAAGAAGAAAGAACATTCAGGAGGAGAAGCTGGTCAACAGGACATTAAATGCCATGGAGAATAAGAAAGATGGGGTTAAGAAAAGTCCATTAGATTGGTAATTAAAGAGCAGTAACCTTGGAGAATCCTATTAAATCAAAAAATAGAAATTGGATGGCAAGGAGCTGAGAAGTAAGAGGAAAAGAAATGGAGGCAATAAATGGCACACTCAAGCATAAATTATACAATCAATGCCTTCCTACTATCTCTGGTCTTAGATTTAGTTTCATCTCCAGACTACCAGACTGTAAAAATAAAAGGCTGAGCTAAACTACCAGGCTTTTTGAGCGTGAAGGCTGCCATCAATGAAGACATTCAACAACAGATGAGACTTGAGAAAAGATAGCTTGAAAACTAAGGGAACCTAGAAAGACTGGCAGAGCTGCAATCCTGAAATTGAACATACACTTATTAAACACCTATTATGTGCTGGGTGAGGTGCTAATTGACAGATGAGTTGAAATGTCCTCAAGAAGCTTAGTTTGAGTAGATGACACAATAATAATTCTCAATCCCCTTGTACTTAGTTCCAAAATTAAGACCTCATTAAATAAAATTATTACTATGTAACAACAACTTACATTTATATGGCATTTTTTATAATAATAGATTTTCATTTTTCAAAATACATGCAAAGATAGTTTTCAACATTCACTCTTGCAAAACCTTGTGATACATATTTTTCTCCCTCCTTTCCCCTTCCCCTCTCCTCTAGACATCAAGAAATCCAATATAAGTTAAACATGGCTCTTTTTTTTTTTTTATTTAATAGCCTTTTATTTACAGGTTATATGCATGGGTAACTTTACAGCATTAACAATAGAATGGCTCTTTTTCAACTCAAAATGTGAGAAACACTCAGTAAGGGAATCACTAATTGGCCACCATTGGAATCCATCATGAACTCATTTTTCCCCCCTATAAAATATTAAAAATGAACCCCTTCATTTGGACAGTCTCTTCCAAATCTAAACAGAAGCAAAAATCCAAAACAAAATCTTCTGTCAATTTCATTCTTTCTTTATCAACCTGCCATCCTGAGATATCAAAATAAATTGCTCTGTAGAATGACAGAAATTCAATTAAACAAACATCATTAAGTGCTGACATCATTGGGCTGGGTACTGGCAATACAAAGGTAAGAATGGAATTCTCACTGTGAGGAGCTTCATGTTACTGGGGGATATGGATAGTAAGTAAATATAGGGTGAATGTGATGGAGATAAAAGAGAGAGACAGACAAGGGACTAAGAACACTGAAGGAGCAAGATAACAAGTCCACTAGGAAGAATTCAGATGAAATTTTAAGCCTAAACCAATACTGATAAAGTCCTATTCTGAATCTAGTCCTTAAAGCATATTTACTTCAATACTCATGCTAAAGAAATCATACAAATACTATTCTGACAACAGATGATGGCTTTGATTATCAAAGGAATAAATGTCAAAAATATTCAAAGTAGTACAAGAAGCGTCAAACTGGAAATGTCCACTTACCCATGAACCTGTGAACCTATAAAGTCAATGCATGTTCAGGTATTCTGATTGTCGACTACTCCTCCCTTACACACCCCTGGTTCCTACCATGTTTTCTGGTGAAGAATGGAAAAAGCACTTCCCTCTGGGTACCTCAAAGGTGACAAAGTATGCCTGATGATGGTTAGACTTTGTATTTGTTTCCTATGAAAAAAATAAAACTAGTTGGGCCACGATTTGGTCACCATGCACAATAGTCAAGGAAACAGTAACTAGTCTAGTGTCTCTCCAGACCGTAGCCATTCCAACATGACAGTGTCGCTCACTCTGGATGATACTACTGTTTTAGCTTCTCTATTATGTTCTTTGACCATAGAACAATATACCATGAATAATTGTCTACCAGCAGGGTCTTCTTTTCTTAAAGTTCTTCACTACCTTACTTAGTCCCAACTCCTTCTTTTCTCCGTTTCAGGCAAATGTGTTCAAACTCAATAAAGTTTCTGACAAAGCACTAGATTCAGAGTTAGTAAACCTAGGTTTGAATCCCAGACCCGCTCCACTTACTATCTATGTAATGCTTTTCATTTCATGTAATCATTTTTATTCTCTAGGCCTCAGTTTACTCAACTGTAAAATGACTTTTCAGGTCCCTTCCAATTCTAATAATCCAAGGATTCCTGTGAAAAAAAGATTGTTAATAGTTGGTATTAAAAGAGATTGATCTAAAAATTAAATGAAAGCAATATAAAATTATCAAAGTTACAGGGGTAAATATTACATAGGGAACTGCGAAGTGAACCTTAAAATTAAAATACAAATTAAAACACCAACTTAAAATATTGGCCAAGTTACAACAAATATTAATTACAGGCCTATTATGTATGTTCAAGGAATTGTGCCACAGCATTTTTGATACTATGAAAATACCACCCTCATATATTTCTAATCATCTGACTTTGTCTACCTGTACTTTTCACTCTTCTGTGAACATAAAGCTAAAGCTTCAAATGATATTTCAGAAGGAAAAAAAGTTGAGGAAGAGCAGTTCACTCCACCCATTCCCAGAAATTTAGAACTCCTGATCCCGTACAATGTCCACCACAGCTACAGAAGGCAAAGAACATTTTAAGTAAACATTCAGACAATAGATGTGTATTTGAACAAAAGCCTAGCCCACAGAAACCCCAAGTTGTAATAGCCCACTTCATAGAACTGTGCAGTTCTCAATGCCCTATGAGAGAAAATAATTTTGGATCTCTTCAACCAAAAGAAAATAAATCCTCCCATAACTAATCTAAAGCAAAAACTGAAATCAGTAAGTAACAAGGATAGAAATCCATGAACTACAACAGAAGTCTTATAGTTCAAAAACCCAAAGCTCTACCATTCAATTTCTGTGCGACTCTGAGGAAGGCACTGTCCATCTCTCTGGACCTCAGTTTCTTCCTTTGTAAATAAGAGAGTTCAGTCAGAGGTCCTTTCAAGCTCTAAATTTTATAAACCTACCATCCTGTCTTTTTGAAGATTAGGATGATTCTCTTCGCCATTAATCTATCCAACTTAATAACTATCAAAAGTTAAGTGGGTTGGACTTTACCTAAACTTTTTCTGTGTCTTGGCAGCCTGGAGAAGCCTCTGGACCCCTTCTCAGAAATATGTTTTTAAATAACAGAAATTCTAAATTTCAGTTAGAGGTTAGTGAAAATAAAAATCTAATTATTTTCTTTTCTAGGTTTACATTTTCCTTTGAAATCACAGATTTGGGGTAAGAACCACTCATACAACTGAATTAGAAATACAATTTAGATATTAAGCAGCTAGGAGAGAAATGCAAGAAAGTATGATTTTATCAACATGTGTGTATTATCTCCACCAAAGTGGATTTGACTCTTCTACAGGTTAGTGTATCATGTTGGAGACAGCTATGACCAAAAACAATCCTCCTACAACCAACTTAGTGACAAGACTCTCCAAACTTGGTCAGGGTTGTCCTCAAGACAGTAGACATGAAATGTATTTGCCTGCCTATATCTGAAGCCTTCATAGTTGATTAGGTCCTCTAAGATTTCTGTATTCAGCTGTCAGAGAATAGAGGGCCAGGCCCCTGCCACAATGAGACAGTGGAAGAGGGCTTCAGAGACATGCTGATCAATAACCCTAACTTAGGTACTTGGAAGAGTTTACAAGTCCCATTATTATTATTGAGCATTTTGATTTAATGTCCCAAAATGACCATTTAAACACCTATTTGTTCTTACTAATCCCAGAAGAAAAGGAAAAGTTCAGAAAATAATATTTATCTTGCAACCAGGAGATCAAGTGCCTTGGTTCAGTGTCAATGTAATTTTTTAGTAAACTTGCTACTAACATTAAAAAATGAGTCTGCTTGTTACTACTGGGATTATATCCCAAAGAGATTATAAAGAAGGGAAAGGGACCTGTATGTGCACGAATGTTTGTGGCAGCCCTTTTTGTAGTGGCTAGAAACTGGAAACTGAATGGATGTCCATCAGTTGGAGAATGGCTGAATAAATTGTGGTATATGAAAATTATGGAATATTACTGTTCTGTAAGAAATGACCAACAGGATGATTTCAGAAAGGCCTGGAGAGACTTACAAACTGATGCTGAGTGAAATGAGCAGGACCAGGAGATCATTATATACTTCAACAACAATACTAGATGATGACCAGTTCTGATGGATCAGGCCATCCTCAGCAACGAGATCAACCAAATCATTTCTAATGGAGCAGTAATGAACTGAACTAGCTATACCCAGAAAAAGAACTCTGGGAGATGACTAAAAACCATTACATTGAATTCCCAATCCCTATATTTATGCACACCTGCATTTTTGATTTCCTTCACAAGCTAATTGTACAATAATTCAGAGTCTGATTCTTTTTGTACAGCAAAATAATGTTTTGGTCATGTATACTTATTGTGTATCTAAGTTATATTTTAATATATTTAACATCTACTGGTCATCCTGCCATCTAGGGGAGGGGGTGGGGGGGGTAAGAGGTGAAAAATTGGAACAAGAGGTTTGGCAATTGTTAATGCTGTAAAGTTACCCATGTATAAATCCTGTAAATAAAAGGCTATTAAATAAAAAAAATAAAATAAAAAAAAATGAGTCTGCTGCTGAACCTGCTGAGCAGCTCTTGTGGACAGTCAGGAAGGCACAGAATAAAGCAACAAGGAATTGGTATCTTCAAAGAAAATAGTACTGACACCTAATAGGAGACTGGCCCATTATAAAATGGTTCTCAGGGGCTGAGAGAGCTATTCTGACTATTAATTAGTTTTCCTAATTCCTAAACTCTTATCCAGATGAAATTTGAGTTCTATTTCCATTTTTAATCTTTAATATCTAGGAAAATGGAAAACAAATACCATGTAAAGGAAAGGAAGCCTGCAATAAGTTAGTAAGTAAAAAAAAAAAAAAAAAAAAAAAAAAAAAAAGGATGAAAACAACCTTACCTGTAGTACCTTTTCCCCTTCTCATCTATTAAAAAAACAATTGAGCACAGAATGGTGTAGTAGAAAAAACACCAACTTAAAGGTATGACCTGATTTCAAATTCTCACTCTGATAGTTTCTAGTTGTGTGACTTTAAACATCTAATTTAACCTTCTGAGACCTAAATTTCCTTATCTGTAAAATAAGAGAATTGGACTAGATTATCTAGAAGTATCTTCCCAGGTGTGAATGAAATGATTGCTTAGATGTACCTAGAAAGCCAAAAGTGAGTGGGAATAAGAAAAGAAAGCCAAATTTCAGTTAGAGGTTAGTGAAAACAGAGATCTAATTATTTTCCTATCAGGGTTCAGTTTGATGACAAGAGAAATGCAATATTGTATTAGTTGTTTTCAAAACATTTTCCCCTCCTGGATTTCATACCCATCATCCCCTGTAAATCTTAATTAGTGGTAACTGGCCTAAAATTCTTGCTTCATACCAAGCTACACCATCTAGTACTGTTTTAATAGAGCTATATTCAAAAGGATATTTTCAAAGTATTTGAGAAACATGAACAGACAAAATCTAGACTGATGAATAAACCTCTACTTTATGAATGAAAGAACAGAGGCACAAGATGATGCAATTTATCCTGAATCACAAAGGAAGATATTGCAAAGTTATAATAAAGAAAAATTATTTGTGAGAAGCTATTCTACTACAAATTAATTTACTGAAGAAAAATTCATTCCAAGTTCAATAAATACTTCCCAAGGACTTATGATGTACAATCTTTTTTTTTTAATTAAAGCTTTTTATTTTCAAAATAGGCATGGATAATTTTTCAACATTAATCCTTGCAAAATCTTGTGTTCCAATTTCCCTTTTCCCACCCCTTCCCCTAAATGGCAAGTAATCCAAAAAGTTAAACATGATAGAAATATATAGTAAATCCAATATATGCATACATATTTATACAATTATCTTGCTGCTCAAGAAAAATCAGATCAAACAGAAAAAAAAAAAAATGAGAAAGAAAATAAAATGCAAGCAAACAAAAAAGGTGAAAATGCTATGTTGTAAACTACCCTCAGTTCCCACACTCCTCTCTCTGAGTACTGATGGCTCTCTTCATCAGAAGATCATTGGAACTGGTTTGAATCATCTCATTGCTAAGAAGAGTGGTGTCTATCAGAATTGACCATCATATAATCTTGTTGTTGCCATGTAAAATGATCTGGTTCTACACATTTCACTTAGCATCAGTTCATGTAAGTCTCTTTAGACTTTTCTGAAATCTTCCTGCTGGTCATTTCTTACAAAGCAATATTCCATAACATTCATGTATTATAATTTTTCAGCCTTTCTCCAATTGATGGGCAATTTCTTGCCACTATGAAAAGGGCTGCCACAAACATTTTTGCACATGTGGGTCCCTTTTCCTCCTTTAAGACCTCTCCGGAATGCAAGCCCTTTAGAAACACTGCTGGATCAAAGAGTATGCACAGTTTGATAACTCTTTAGGCGTAGTTCCAAGCTACTCTCCAGAATACTGTTGGATCCATTTGCAATTCCATCAACAATGTATTGGTGTCCCAGTTTTCCCACATCCCCTCCAACATTCGTCATTATCTTAGCCAATGTGAGAGGTGTGTAGTGGTCTTATATGCACAATCTTAAAGACAAGAAACTTTTCCAAAAGTTGGGTCCAGTCTACTTCTCCAGTCTTACTTACCATAACAAGTCCGTGACACTATGCCAAACTGATCTACAAGCCAGTCTTAAGATTCACCTGCAATCTCTTTATTCCCAATGCTTAATCGGTACAGAAGTTCAGGAAAGCATAACTAGGCCAAAAATAAGAAGAATCAAATACTACCAGGAAATTAATTGAGTGAAGAATTCACTAAGGAGAAGGAATAAGAGACCTACAGAACCATCACTTCATACCACTAAACATTTCCACTTACCATACCGCATGCTTGGAATAGTGAAAGTCTTCAAATAAAAGAGCTGCTAATGACGCAATAGTAGTAGGAAGATTCAGAATCCTCTTCTCGTCCTCCTTCAGGCTCCACAAAGGGACCACTTCCTATATGAAGCCCTCTAGGATGCCCTGGGCATCTATATTTCTATAGATATGTTTTATTCTCCCCCTTTCCACATTTGTTTATTTGTAAGCTCATTATGAACAAGGACTCAGCTGTTTTTTTTTTAATTAGTATTTGTCACCTAGCACAGAACCTAATAAAGACAAAGCACTTAATATTCATTAAATTTTTGCTATTCAATTCAACATACATATCAAGTGCCTGAAATGACAAAGATGAAACCATATATTCCTATCTTCAAGGAGCTTACAATAAAATAGGAACAACAAATTTTCTGAATGCCTTTTGTTTTTATAATCATAGGCCCTTCTAAATACACCCTTGTTGACCACTCAGCTATCCCATTAATCCAACAACAAAAAAAAAGAGGAGAAAAACAAGCAGTCAAGTACCGTGTCTGACACTGCAACAAGAGATGCAGGCATGTTTCCTTTATCTGTTTTCCTGATTGGTTATTATAATGATCAAGTTTGACTACTACAATCAAGGTGCAAATAATCAAATAGGAAATTGAAATTATCTAAGAGGCAGCAAAGGGACAAGCAAAAAGTCTCACCCTGTAGAAAACAGCCCATTAAAGTCAAATTTGGTTTAGCAGTACATGATTAAAGTGAGCACTACATAAGAAAAGACCAAAGAAGCCCCAAATGGGATGATACATAGGGTGGACTCACAAGATCTTGGCAGGAGCTCCTCTTAGTTGTTAAGAGTTTATTCTCTTAGCATTTAAGCTGCTTTTCCATTATGGTAGTAAAAAGGTTGCTTTTTCTACAAACCTCAAGCAGTCCTTTTATCCCCATTGCTTAATAAGTACAGAAGTTCAGAAAAGCATAACTAAGCCAAGAAAAGAGAAATCAAGCATTTCCAGGAAATTAAGTAAGTGGGGAGTTCACTAAGGAAAAGGAAGATAAGAAAACATTACCACTTTAAGGATCCAGAGATAAAGAAGAGTACCCCCAGGCAAGGTTGTGAGTCTTTAAAACAAACTGTATCACATCCTGTTTTAATTCAACTAGCATTAATAAATCACTAGGTTAAAACTTGCAAATATACTTAGAAGGGCTTCTTAGCTTCATACACTTCTTAGCTGTATGACCCTGAACAAGTTACTCAATCCTAAGTGCCTCAAAAAAAAAAAAAATTTAAAAAGAGAGAATATAATTAGAAAAGAAAGGCAAAGAAACTGGAAACTCAATGGATGCCCATCAACTGGAGAATGGCTGAATTGTGGTATATGAATATTATGGAATATTATTGTTCTGTAAGTAATGACCAATAGGATGATTTCAGAAAGGCCTGGAGAGACTTACATGAACTGATGCTGAATGAAACAAGCAGGGCCAAGAGATCATTATATACTTCAACAACAATACTATATGATGACCAATTCTGATGGACCTGTCCATCCTCAGCAATGAGATTAATCAAATCAGTTCCAATGAACTATGCTCAAAAAGTTATCAAACTGTGCATACCTTTTGATCCAGCAGTGTTACTACTGGGCTTATATCCCAAAGAGATCATAAAGAAGGGAAAGGGACCTGTATGTGCACCAATGTTTGCAGCAGCCCTTTCTGTAGTGGCTAGAAACTGGAAACTGAGTGGATGCCCATCAGTTGGAGAATGGCTGAATAAATTGTGGTACATGAATATTATGGAGTATTATTGTTCTGTAAGAAATGACCAACACATGTATACTTATTGTGTATCTAATTTATATTTTAATATATTTAACATCTACTGGTCATCCTGCCATCTAGGGGAGGGGGTGGGGGGGAAGAGGTAAAAAATTGGAACAAGAGGTTTGGCAATTGTTAATGCTGTAAAGTTACCCATGCATATATCCTGTAAATAAAGGCTATTAAAAAAAAAAAAAAAAAAAAAGAAATGACCAACAGGATGATTTCAGAAAGGCCTGGAGAGACTTACACGAACTGATGCAGAGTGAAATGAGCAGGACCAGGAGATCATTATATACTTCAACAACAATACTAGATGATGACCAGTTCTGATGGATCAGGCCATCCTCAGCAACCAGATCAACCAAATCATTTCTAATGGAGCAGTAATGAACTGAACTAGCTATACCCAGAAAAAGAACTCTGGGAGATGACTAAAAACCATTACATTGAATTCCCAATCCCTATATTTATGCACACCTGCATTTTTGATTTCCTTCACAAGCTAATTGTACAATATTTCAGAGTCTTATTCTTTTTGTACAGCAAAATAACAGTTTGGTCATGTATACTTATTGTGTATCTAATTTATATTTTAATATATTTAACATCTACTGGTCATCCTGTCATCTGGGGGGAGGGGTGGGGGGTAAGAGGTGAAAAATTGGAACAAGATGTTTGGCAATTGTTAATGCTGTAAAGTTACCCATACATATAACCTGTAAATAAAAGGCTATTAAATAAAAATAAAAATAAAAAACTTATAAACAGAAAAAAAAACTAATCTTGAAAATATCTAATTTTGAAAATTAAAAAAAAAAAATCATTTCCAATGGAGCAGTAATGAACTGAACCAGCTACGCCCAGAGAAAGAATTCTGGGAGATGACTTAAAACCACTACATTGAATTCCCAATCCCTATATTTTTGTCCACTTGCATTTTGGATTTCCTTCACAGGCCAATTGTACAATAATTCAGAGTCTGATTCTTTTTGTACAGCAAAATAATGTTTTGGTCATGTATACTTATTGTGTATCTAATTTATATTTTGATATATTTAACATCTACTGGTCATCCTGCCATCTGGGGGGGTGGGGAAAAGAAGGAGGGGAAAAATTGGAACAAGAGGTTTGGCAATTGTTAACGCTGTAAAGTTACCCATACATATAACCTGTAAATAAAAGGCTATTTAAAAAAAAAAAAAAAAAGGCAAAAACCTCTCAAAGAGCTCACAATCTAAATTGAGAAGATAACATGCAAATAACCATTCAAATAAAAGATATTTAAGATCAATTCAGGACAGTCTCAGAGAGCCGATACCAAGGTTAAGGAGGACTAAGACAGACATTTTGTAGAAGAGAAGCCTTTTGCTGAAACTAAAGGAAGCCAGGGAGGCCTGGAGGCAAGATTAAGGAAGGAAAGTGCACCAGGTATGGGGGCAGCCAATGACAGTGCCCAGAGAAGGAGATGAAGTATCCTTTAGAATACCTTTATATAACTTTTAAAATCTCCAAGCCTAAAGATTCTATTCTGACAAAAGCAAAAAAGTTGGTCTAAATGCCTCTGAGGTCCTGTCTAGTTCTCAATCTATGATCCTGTGATTCAAAGATAGATGCTACTAGCTGGACTCCATTACTTAACACCTACCATTGCTCATGATCCCCATAACAGCAGCTCCCATCTTTATTGCATTTTAATGTTTACAAAGCTCTTTCCTCACAGCCTCTATGAGTCAGAAGTAGGACAGGGGATTACAGAAACAAAGTGACTTGCCCAGCCAGAATCAAAGCAGGACTCCAATGCAGGTCTCCAGAGCCAAGAGTCAGCCTTCTTTCCACGTGACAATAGGCTGCTCTGGGGCAGGTGCTTACATTTTAGTGCATTCTAATTAGGCTCACTGATTGTAATAAGTCGCCAGGGATGAATGTCATTATGTGGGGAAAGGATGTAAAACAGAGGTCTCTGTTTCTATAGAGAAAACGCTATGCCCATCTTCCCAGAGCCCATTCAACATAAAAGAAAAAGAAAAGACAGACACACAGACAGAGATAGGGACAGACCAAGAGGCTGAAAAGGCATAGAAGCACAAAGAATAGAAGCACTTAGAATGAACCCCTCACCACCTTAAAGACAGCATGAGCTGGGCATAAGAATTCAGGAACTGAGTAGGAGAGGAACTCCCAAAACAGTTCAAGATAAAATTACTAGTGTGCTCTCAGCAGTTTGTTCCAAGGAGGTCTGTCTCTACTGCACTGAGGAATACTGGCCTCAGAGACGGAGAAAAGGCTACATAGCTTTTATTTCAAATAAAGAAGTCTGTACACAAGCACACACACATGCAATGCAACCTCTTCTAAGAGATTTTTTTTCCTTCTTCTTCCTACTAGAGTATTTATATACTACAGACCAATACCATCAACACTTAGGTAATCTTTGCCAAGCAATCTAAGAGCAGTTTGGGGGTTTCTCTTTTGGGGAGATCTTTTTACATTATGCATTCCAGTTACCATAACAACTCAGAATCTTTACTCTTTGCAATTTGGAGTAACGTTATTTTTAAAGGATATTCCTTCCTTTCACCTCAGTATTCACACATTATTTTGCTTGGCTCCTCCTTCCTCCATGTTTACAAGAAGTCCTGCCCTAGTTCCATCAATCAGAAGATGGACAGGTAACTCTGCAATAACTGTGATCTAACACACTCTGTCAGAAAAGTATTTTGCTTTTCACTTTGATCTTTTCAATGAAAAATCTCTAAAGCTGCTTGCAAAAAACGATGTCAGCTATCTGCTCCACTACATAAATCTGAATCCTAACTGTCCAGCTGTCAGACCACTCATGTAAGTTCATTTATCTCTAATTTTAAACATACTTACGTATTTTTTCCTCTGGTTACACTTAATATTGCTTACTATTTAAGACATTTTCCATTAAAGTCCTTCTCCAATGCCTCATCATGATACAGAGGAGACCACAGGTTCTTTACAATTGTGCCAATGGACTGTCGAGCTCCGGCTGAGCCTGACAATGTTTGTATCATTTCGCACACAGCCTGACTCACTATTCAGGGAGAAACTCAGCACCAGATATATGGCCATCAAAAGATGAATTATTCTGTTGCGGAAGCTATCTCAGGTGTGGAACAGCTGTATTCTTTATCCACATCAAAATAATCAATCACCCATCTTTCAAAGTTTATTGTTGTTGTTTAGTCATTTCCAACTCTTTGTGGTCCCATCTGGGGTTTTCATGGTAAAGATAGTGATTTGCCATTTCCTTCTCCAGCTCACTTTATAGATGAGGAAACTAAGGTAAATAGGGTTAAGTGACTTGCCCAGGGTCAGTCACAGTTACTAAGGGTCTGAGACTAGATTTAAATTAGGAATATGAGTCTTCCTGACTTCAGGCCTGGCATTCTATCCTCTGTGCCACTTGGCTGCCCCTATCTTTCAAAGTACTTCATCATTGATATCAAACAGCCTAAGTTTTCATTAAGTGACCGAAAGGGCACTTCCAATAATTTGCATGGCAAAGCCAATCAGTAAGACCAAACTCTGCATGGTTTGGTGGTATTGACAGAATTGCCTGGGTGCCCTCTAGCCTACTTATTAATGAAATCTCATTTACTAAGAAACCTCAACAACTAAGTTCCACGTATTGAAGAAATTTTAAAACTTTGATCTTAAACACTCTGGAATAACAAAGGAGCAAGAGTTGGCAACACACCTGCTGAAGGTCCATGTCCCAAGCCCCAGTTCAGTTAATAAAAGCCAATAGGAATTTTTGGTTACTGAGGCGTATCATACTGGAAAAAGGCCAAGGTCACTTAGCTGAAACCACCAACAGTTCAAATTCCACTAATGCAAAGCAAACACAAATTCATTTTTGGAACTGAATCCCACAAAGACCAGAAATTCCAGATCATTGGCTGATCCCCAAAATGACATCACAGACCAATGAATGCAGCTCATATTTGCCATTCTCCCTCCAACCATATTCTAGATTACAGACTCATAGATAGATAGGAATCCTATCATGGCTTTATGCTAAGAGGATTCCCTTCCCATAATAGATCTAGAGAGCAGAACAAATGTTCTTTTGACTAGTGACTCACCAGGCAGTCTGTTCATGTTGACACCTTGGGCAGAGAGTCCTATTCCCATGTACCTTAAAAAAAAAATAATGTTGGTTAGCATACAATTATCCTTCTCTCTCCTGAAAGCTTCTTGGGGGAAGAGAGGAAGGAGAATGGAAAGAGTAATAAACTAGAGAAAATAGTTAAAGCATCAAGATTTGGGGGGGGGGGGTATGAATTCTAATTTTCAAATGGAGAATATCTTAAAGCAGTGGAAAGAACTAAGCACTCTATCAAACTGGAAATATCAAGCTCTATTTTCAGGGCTAACCAGCTCTAAGTAATCAACAATTAATCTTGATTTTTAAACGCCAATGAAGGTAGCTCCCAGGAGCTGACAAAAATGAAAACCATAAGTAGTATTGTACTTACAGGCAGAGTGATAGAGATGACCGAGTCCCACAGGAAAGGAGCTCTACAGAAGTGACCCAGATTTGACATAGGAAAATAAGTACATAACCTAACTGGATATTGATCACACAATCATACTTTTTCCACAGCCCTCATAATCCCCCAAATGGATATTACAAGACTCACTGGCATCCTTACAGTTATAACCTTCCAACACCATCTAGGACCCTGCCAAAGACTATAAGGACAAGATGATCCTCTTTCATGAGCCCACTCATCATATATAATATTCACCTAGATGGGGAGACACTGCTGACATTTTTTAAAGGCTTAATGGGGATAATACAACTATCTCCCTTCCCTTTCAGATATAATGGTCGTTGAGAGTAGAACCCACCTTAATATATTATCAAATGGTTTCTTGATTCACAGAATTTAAGGCTTACTAAGCAACAGTTCCAAAGACCTAGAAAACACAGCTAAATTTCACTATTATACCAAGGTTCTGACTTTCTTTTGAGTAAAGAACCAGAACACAACTACATTTGTAAACGTATTATCTCCTTACTTAATCACCCCATTTAAGTACTACTCTATTGAGTCACTGTGACACAGAAGCAACCATGGGTTCACAAAGACTTCCAGAAAAATACAAACCTAAGCAGATCCAGTAAGGTGGAAGGGCTCTGATTATGGGATAAACTAGATATGTCCATTCTCTGAAGATTAGCCCAGTTAAGTTCAGTTTGCCCCAAGGATAATGAACATCCATGTTTTGGACATTGTCTTCTCCAAGTAAAATTTAACCAATATTTTACAAACTTCTCATTTGAACCTCAAAATAACCCTGGGAGGAAGGTAGTATAATTACTCATTTAACAGATGAGGAATAAAGTTCAAAAGGATTCTCCAAAAGTTCAAAAATATTTAAGAAGTATTTAATATGTGCTAAGCATTAAGTATGAAAAGTTGACAAAATCCAAAGTGGAGGCCCTCAAGAAACATCCAAGCTAAAAGACAGTAAAAATTTTAATGATTTAGCAAAATCACACAAGCTATTAAGTGGCAGGGCCATGTCCCCAAAATCTAACCTTTTTTATCCCCACAAGAACCCCAACAATGTTATCTGTAGAGCTCAATGAGCAAAAAAAGATTCTTGCCAGGAGAATTTCCTTGATCATATCTGTACCTCCAGCATCTAGCAAAATACTTTAAAAATGTGAGTGTTTATTGGTTAATTCAGGTATGGAATGGACTAGATTGGTTGACTGTTCCTTTCAACTTTGATATTCTGTGATTCTGTCAAAGGCTGAACACTGAACTACGTACCAGGTAAGTTTTACAGTTAAAACTTCCTCATACAACATTCCCAGAGTATCTCTCACATACACACATATATGTGTATGTCTATATATCATTAGTCCTTTAGACAAGCAAATGAGAAAATAACTAAGTCACAAAGGCAGCAAACTCATCACTCAAAATAAGAGTCAAAACTAAGAAGAAAGCCAAAAAGGCCTCCAAATAGTGAGGATAAATCAACACCATGGTCAAAAATAAAAACAAGCCATTGAACACTTTCCTAGCTGTTGACACTATATCACAAGATTATAGTGTAAGCCCTTCAGATTCCCTCAGAGGCTATTTAATTTTGCTTTACAAATAATTCTAAACCAGTTTAAATTATTTGGTTTCATATTCTACAATATTTTAGAGATATGAGGGGAGAGACTACTGGATGCATGTTCACTGCTCATAGTACGAAATGTTCACTGATAGACCAGAGAAGAAGGAAGAATGTGAAAACCAGTTAAGTCAGAGACCTTTGGGAGTAGACTGGAGGGAAAGATTATGGGGAGAGTACACCTTGAGAAGCCTTGAATTACAGCACATAATAATACTGTTCATGATGATGCTAAGACATTAGGAAAAGGTCAAATTAAGTTCATTATATCATTTAAGACAATAGAAACCAAAGAAAGACATACACAAAAACTACAATGACACAAATGAAAACTATACCAAGAGGCAGCTAGTCTCAGATTAAATACTACAACCCATTTCAGGAGGACAAATGAAAAAACACACCTTTCTCCTCTCACCAAAGAGGCCAAGGATTATAGGTATAGAAAGTTGAATAAATTGTCAGATTCAAATGCATTGGTTGGTTTTGTTTAACCTTTTCTTTGTTAATAAAGGAGGGATCTGGGAGAATCTATTGGAATATTAATAGTATATAAAACAAAACGTAACAAAAATCTTTTTAAAACAGAAAGCAGAGACAATATGTTTGCAAATATTTCCATTCAAAATAGCTAAAAATTTAAAAAGATTTGGCACTCAGAAATAAGCTTTTAGTTATTTGTAAAATTTGTTTCTGTAGGAACACTTCATTGCTCAACAATGGCAGAAAAATGAGATATGAAATATCAATGCAACTCTCACCAATCAAACCAAAGGAAGATTTCAAGGGAATTAATGAAAAAAAAATCAAATGATGGTGGCTTAGCTGTACCAGATCTAAAATTATATTATAGAGCAGCAGTTACCAAAACTATTTGGTATTGGCTAAGGAATAGATTAGTTGATCAGTGGAATAGATTGGGTTCAAGGGATAAAACAGTCAACAAATATAGCAACCCAGTCTTTGACAAACCCAAAGATCCCAGCTTTTGGGATAAGAACTTACTGTTTGATAAAAAATGCTGGGAAAATTGGAAACTAATATGGCAGAAACTAGGCATTGATCCATACTTAACGCCGTACACCAAGATAAGGTCAAAATGGGTTCATGACCTAGGCATAAAGAATGAAATTATTAATAAATTAGAGGAACATAGGATTTTACCTCTCAGACCTGTGGAAGGGGAAGGTCTTTATGACCAAAGCAGAACTAGAGATCATTACTGATCACAAAATAGAAAATTTCGATTATACCAAACTGAAAAGTTTTTGTACAAACAAAACTAATGCAGACAAGATTAGAAGGGAAGCAATAAACTGGGAAAATATTTTTACAGTCAAAGGTTCTGATAAAGGCCTCATTTCCAAAATATATAGAGAATTAACTCTAATTTATAAAAAATCAAGCCATTCTCCAATTGAAAAATGGTCAAAGGATATGAACAGACAATTCTCAGATGAAGAAATTGAAACTATTTCTAGTCATATGAAAAGATGCTCCAAGTCATTATTAATCAGAGAAATGCAAATTAAGACAACTCTAAGATACCACTACACACCTGTCAGATTGGCTAAGATGACAGGAAAAAATAATGATGATTGTTGGAGGGGATGCGGGAAAACTGGGACATTGATGCATTGTTGGTGGAGTTGTGAACGAATCCAACCATTTTGGAGAGTAGTTTGGAACTATGCTCAAAAAGTTATCAAACTGTGCATACCCTTTGATCCAGCAGTGTTACTACTGGGATTATATCCCAAAGAGATTATAAAGAAGGGAAAGGGACCTGTATGTGCACGAATGTTTGTGGCAGCCCTTTTTGTAGTGGCTAGAAACTGGAAACTGAATGGATGTCCATCAGTTGGAGAATGGCTGAATAAATTGTGGTATATGAAAATTATGGAATATTACTGTTCTGTAAGAAATGACCAACAGGATGATTTCAGAAAGGCCTGGAGAGACTTACACGAACTGATGCTGAGTGAAATGAGCAGGACCAGGAGATCATTATATACTTCAACAACAATACTAGATGATGACCAGTTCTGATGGATCAGGCCATCCTCAGCAACGAGATCAACCAAATCATTTCTAATGGAGCAGTAATGAACTGAACTAGCTATACCCAGAAAAAGAACTCTGGGAGATGACTAAAAACCATTACATTGAATTCCCAATCCCTATATTTATGCACACCTGCATTTTTGATTTCCTTCACAAGCTAATTGTACAATAATTCAGAGTCTGATTCTTTTTGTACAGCAAAATAATGTTTTGGTCATGTATACTTATGTATCTAAGTTATATTCTAATATATTTAACATCTACTGGTCATCCTGCCATTTAGGGGAGGGGGTGGGGGGGGGGGTAAGAGGTGAAAAATTGGAACAAGAGGTTTGGCAATTGTTAATGCTGTAAAGTTACCCATGTATATATCCTGTAAATAAAAGGCTATTAAATAAAATAAATAAATAAACAAACAAAGGAAGTCTGTATGAGGCACTAGATTAGCAGGCCGTTTTGCAGAACAGTACTTACCTATAGGTGAGATAAATGATAACACTGAACCAGACATCAGGGGATCTGATTCCTCTTCTGAAAAGCAGATTGTCCTGTGCATAGATTCTTTGGCAATCAAAGGATGTATGGCTTTCTACAGAACCAGAATCCAATAGTGAAGATTTCCCTAAACTGTCCAAGCTACTCCAAGACTCATTGTCTCAATCTGAGTCAGGATACTATCCAGGGACCAAAAAGAACTATGAGATACTCAACTTAAGCAAAAGAGAAGAAAAAAAAAAAAAAAAAAAAAGACTGATAAGTAATTCTGACAATGTGTCACTGAATCTAACAAATGTAGAAAGTTTTAAAGAAAGAAACAGAATTCTGAGGAATATTTCCTGTAGAAAGACAAGTAGGCTTATTTTCTCTAGCAATCCTTGGAATTCAGAATTGGTTTCTTAAAAATCTACAAAATAGGCATGTACCTAATTGGTACATGTCCCACTCAAATAAGAATTGTAAACATTGCCAACTAATTGTCCAGTTGCAAGGGGAAGTTGCTAATGCTGACAGATTTCCTATAAGGTTACAGCATGAACTCTCCCCTCTCCACCCATGAAAAATGGTAACACAAATATGTTTCTCCAGCTTTCTCCATACTTAAAGAGACTGCCAAAGGTAAGCTTCTATCTTTTCAACTTTGGAACTAAGAAACAAATTGCCTTAAACAGTCAACAGGTGCCCGCCCCGAATATCCTATCACTCACACACACACACATATACATAACACACACCCCCAAACCACTCCACTCCCAAACCACTGAGATCAGCTCAGAGTCTTGCTGGTGCTAAAAGCAGATAAACTGCTCCATTAGAATAGACCAGACAACTTTCCCTGAATTGCCTACAGCTGTTCCTTGGGAGGACAAGGACTATAGAGCTTTGTGCGATCAGAATGAATTCTGGTCATTTAGTGATTTGTTCATTCATTCAGGAGGGTTTCAGCAGAAACTCTTTTAACTGCCCAACAACTCCAAGTTATGTCATGTAAACTAGGAACAAATTTAATAATTTACCAAATAAGAGAAATCCTTCAGTCTTTATGTCATAAGAAAAAAAGCTGAAGATAAAGGTACTTCTCAAACCATGGATAAAGTTTCCAATGCAAAAAAAGAACAGTTACCATGTATGATTCTTCATCATTTTCAATGGAACACTCATCAAACACCTACTATGTACAAAGCACAGTCATTTGGAAAGAGACTTTCAGAAAGACATAAGGACTACGGAGATCACAAACCTTAGATCCACAGGGGACCTTAGTTCAACTGCCTCATTTTGGCATTTATAATTTAGCTTTTTATAACCTTTTTATAACCTTGGTCCCCTACATATGCACTACTCTAAGAACTGTGGTCTCTGAACTCTGGATATTTTCTTGCCTCTGATCATGGCCATCTTTCATGCTGGGAATGCTCTCCCTCTTTCACTCTGCCTCCAGATCTCCCTGGCTTCCAACTAAAATCCCATCACTTAAGGAAGCCTTTCCCACCTCCAATTCTTCCACCTTTCCTCAGTTAATTATTTTCAATTTGTCTGCCTATAGTTGTTTTGTATATATTTGTGAAGTCCTTGAGGGCAGGGAGTGTCTTTTGCTGCTTTTTGTATCCCCAGCAAAGTTCCTGGCAGAGAAGGCACTTTATAAATACTTATTGATGGTTAATTCTACAGATGATGAAACAAAGGTCCACAAAAGTAATCTATTCAAGATCATTACTGGAGTCATAAAGGAAGATCATGGAGCTCTGGAATCAAATTCAGCCTTTGACATACTGGCTATAAAATAATGAGCAAATCACTCAACATCTCAGGCAAATCTCTCTATATATTTGACTTATAGCTGCGTCAAAGGAGCTCCTCACCAGGAGGTGAGTACTAAATCTACAAAGGTTGATACTACCTTTGTAGTATCTACAGGGAGGTACTAAATCTAAAAAATCTCACATATCCATTCCTCATCTTCATCAAAGTCCCTAGAAGCAAAAAGCAGGAATCCTACACTATTTTATGTTTAAAGATATTAGGAGAAATACATTAAAAATTAAGTTTCTGGAACTTAAGCAGAAGTCTTAAGATAATTAACTACTGGAGGCAGAGAATTAATGTGGAAGAGACCCTGTAGAAATTCTATTTAACCAATCCTGTTACCCAGACATAAAGTCAACCAAACCAGTAAGGGAAGTTAGCACAAGGAGAGGGGATTCTGTTCTTCACATTACCCACTCAGAACCTTGGAAATAAGATTTCCACTTTTCAAACCATTTCTTCCTTCCTACTCAATATCCTTAATGAAAAAGAAAACAACAAAGGTCCTCCTTTTTCACTTACGGGAGGTTCTTTGAGATCCTGACTTAATATTGGCCAAAGTTTGATGCCCACACCTGAAGAAAATATGGACTTTCTACTGTAAGAATTTCCAAAAGAAAATGGACCTTTGCAAACTTTTTGACCACTGAAAGGACAACTCTTAATTACTTCAGAGTTCCTCCTTGCACAGTTTCACTAATGGGGATGTTTAAGAAAGGGAAATACTTCAGAATTCTTCACATGGAAATGGCATTTACTCTGAGGCCTTCCCACAGTCAAAGAATCCCAGATGAGGCAATGTCCAATGTCCAATGATGGTGTCAAGCTCAGCCTACTTATTTTCTTTAGATGAGGAAACTGAGGCCTAAAGGGACCTAATTATTTGCCTAAGACAATACAAGCAATAAACAGCAAGGCCAGGGCTCCAATCCAAGTCACTGACTCCTCATCCAGATCCAAAGATCTCCATTTATGGAGCAAGCTGTGGGCTCTTCGCAGTTTTCTACTTAAGTCTTTTGTAATTACTTCTCCACTTAGAGGCTGCATTCAAGCCCCAAAAGAGTAGAGGTCATTGTGTATCTGTGTTTAGAAAGGGAGAACAAAGCTTTATTTTCTCTTTGCATTCTTAGCACCTAGTCAAGTGTACTTATTTAATGTTCATTGAATTCAACTAATTTCATTCAACTGAACTGTTATCGTCAGGGCTCTTGGATAGCCTGACAACATAAGGCTACTTTACTCCACATTTGGCCAGGAATCTCTTCTAGATCATTCAATCTCCATTTAAATACCTCCAATTATAGGTAAGTCACCACCTCCTGAGACAGTTCATTCCTCTTTTGGACATGTCAGCTTTTATATACTGCCTTCAGTAAGTTTTAAGAGTAGAAAAAGGTATGTATGATTACTCCTAGCATATGAGGCTTCATTAGTTTTTTCAAATGCTTTTTGGACCTTGGTAACAAATACATTCTTAAATTCCATGAGAGCAGGAACTACTTTTCATTTTTGACTTGGTAGCTTCAGATCCTCTCATAGTTCTGTGCAAATGACAGGGACTGGATAATTGCTAAATTCATCTGTTCCTCAAAAAAATCTTTAATGTCTCGTATATACAAGGTACTTTGTATATGTTGACTGACCTGTCATAGGAGCAATCCTTTCTTGAAGACTTCTAAAGTTTGCTCACAATTACAAGGCAGAATTTTTACATGCTGGAAAGTCAAGCTGTTGATAAGGACTGTTAATGTAACCACTGGTATTTGGAGGATAAGGCTTTTTATCCAAAGACAAAGACCCAAAGACAAAGGCTAAAATAACTTCTAACTTCAGGTTGCTATGTCACTTGGACTTTTGTTTTGAACTGCTCCATGTGTAACTGAAACCTGGGAATTGGGAAAGCTCATAGGTGTAGGTGTCAACTTCCTTCTGCAAGTTCACCTGCATCTCAACCCCTCGACTTTCTCAGGTAAATGAACAGAGATCTAAATGTACTAAGGCTTCAAGTGCTGCAAGGCAATGTAGGGCACAGCAAACAATCCCCTATCACAGGATCCCTGCATCTGAAGCTGGAAAGAACTTGAAAGAACTAAGCCAAAGTCCTTATGTTATAAATGAGAACTTATAGAAGTAGCTTCCCCAATGTCACGTGGATAGTAAGAAGCAAGCCTGAGATCCAAAAACTGGTATTCTTGACATTAGAGTTTGTGTTCTTTCCATTACAACATACTGCCTCAATATCCCACACAAATACTGAAGGTCAAAGCTATATTCTGTCCCCAAGTTCTCAGGCCCAGGGAGCTGGAACAGAAAAAAGGCAAATTCTTTGGTAATCATGGGCTCCATGCAGGATTGATCTGCATGCTCACTGATTGACTGATGTGGCATTGCATAACATTACAGGTCATCACTACAGGAAGCTACAAAAACTTCCTTACTGGCTTCATGTCTCGGTAATGAACTGAAGAGTTGCACCTGAGGATTTCCAAGGTCCCATCCAACTTAGACGATTTACGTTCTAAGGTTCCTTCCAGCTCTGCCACACAGCCTCCATAGGTGGGTTCTGAAGAAAAGCATATCTTCATGAGGTGAGTGGGTCAGCAGATGCTACTTTCTTGAGGTGCTAACAGGTTAAAAGTCTTGTCTAAACAAAACCATCATTTCATTTTTTCATTATCCAGGTGGCATGATTGTTACTCAGGCAGTCCATGCAATCTAGAAATGACTTTTCCAAAAAGGCACCTAGTATGCATGCTAGACAATAGACTGCATGATGAATATAAAGACTATTTGTCTTATATTTTCTCTACGACAACAAGAACCAAATCCCTAAGTGAGATATGACATTCTCTCATTCCCAGCTCTCTAGGAGCTCACAAAGACTACACTGATGAAAAAGTTAAGGAAATAAAGAAATTCAATAAAAGCATAACTCTAGTGAGATACCAATGAATCGAAGTTAGAGGACCAGCTTAAATTCATGAAGCACATGGCTACTGTAAATACTGTACACGGGAAGTCAAGGGGGAAAAAAAGATAAGATGAAAGTGAAAGACCTTTGGGAGGAAAGATGCACAGGAAGCAGAAACCCTAGTTTTGAGTTTTGCTTGCTGCCTGTGTTGTTTTAAGCAAGATCAACTGTCCAATCTCAGCTTAGAAAGACATCCAATAAGGCAGCTGAGTAACATAGTCCAAAACAGATAAAAATATAATTGGGAAATGTTTCACAAAATAAAAATATTCATATAGCCTTGATAATGTTAACTTGTGCTAGAAGGATGATCCACTTGATAATCCACTGAGGGAGTTCTCAGCATATACCTGTCTTCAGGACATCTAAATAATCAACAAGAGCAGAATTCAGAGGTTCATATTGCACTGGTCAGGAGGGTAAGTCAAGATCAGGCAAAACCAGCACGAACCAAGAAGCACTGATATAACAAAGGGCAAAAATGATTCACGGGTTAAACCCTGATAGCCAGTATTGGTTATGGAAGCAATAAGAAGACAAAACATGTGCTGTGGAATAGTCAGGAAGTTCTGAGATACAATGTCAAAAAGCTGAAAGTGCTCCCATTGAACAACAAACATTTGTACATGGAGACTGCTCAAGTTATTTCCAAGACAGACAAGCAGGACAGCTTCAATACTAACATGCTGAATTTATTATATTCCTTTTTTTTTTTTTTAAAGTGTATTCTATATCATCACCGTTTTATATACATTCCTCTTTTTTTCTACTCCTGTAGATATAAATACTGATGTTTCATCATGTTTGTTAATTATAAAACAGCAAGAAAAAATTTAATTAAAATAACAAGACTTTTGTCTAAGAATCAAAATCACTGTGAAGAGAGTGGATCAACTGGCCATCAAGATCAATCCAAATTCTACAATGAGAAGCCAAGAAAATGAGTAAGTGTTTTTGTGCTTTTTGATTTGCGTTACAGAAAACCTCAAATTACAATAACAAAAAATTTCATGTTTACACCACAAAGCTAAAGCTAAAGCTTTTCACTTCCAATTTAATCTCAGAATTCAAAAGCTACAACCTCCATTGCTATATCAAGATATTTCTTTAAGAAGGGAAGGGATAAAGAAAATTTAACTTTCTCCAAGTTTGAGGTATGTCAATTTAATGGAATATTAGTGGGTCACCACAAAGGATGAATTAAAAGAATTCAGACCAGTGCAAGGCAGTATGTATAAATGAATGCAGAGTGAAATAAAAAAGAAAACAATATGCACAATGACCAGAACCGTATAAAGAGGGGAAAAAAGCAACACCTATGTAATTATCATGATCAAGCTAGCCCCAGAAGAGCTGAAAAAACACACCTCCCTCTTCTCAGCACTAAGTCAAGAACCAGGCTATGAAATACTGAATATGCTGTCATATAGGTCACCTGGTAAAAGTGTGGGTTAATTTTGCTGAACTATTTTGCTTTCTCTTTTTTTAATCTTTCTTACAACAAAGACAAAGAAGGAAGGACATATTTGGAAATAAAGGTGATATGAAAACCAGGGATAATAATAAAAATATAGATTTTTAAAAATTCACTCTAATCACCCAGTAATGGTATCATCAAATCTTCTAAATAAATTTAGAATTTTCAGAAATTGAGTGACTACTGTCGTCTTTCCTGCTTTACAGTTTAATTCAAGCTATGGCAATACAAGTAAACACAAAAAAAGAAAAGTTGGGGGGGAAAAGTTCTTGAATCAGAATAAACAGAGTCTACTAGAGGGCTTCTTTGTCTGTTGGTTAAAAATAAAAACACTGACAGTTCAAAAGCCTACAATGTATTCTTTGGGAGAATCTGACATATCAACATATCATATGTTGGCTAAGGCTTGTTTGAACAGTTTTCTCCTTTGTAACAAATCTATTCCCCAAATGCTACCATACAAGGGATTCAATATATGTATACATGCTAAATCAGGACCACTCCAGAATAACTGGAAGCTGTTCCTGGAGAGACCAAGTGACCACTCTGCAAAGTCACCAAAGCCTCCAGATGCTTGGGACTGGGGACACACTGTATAAGGAGACAGGGCTCAAGGTCTACCAAGTTTCTATCTTGGGATTTTCATTCTTGGCAGAGGAACTTTTCTCAAGAGTCTAGTATTCCACAAATGTGTCACAACTTCAAAACTCAAGGAAAGAATTCCTCTTGCCACAGCCTTGGTGAATGTACTGGAAACAATCATGATTCATTTCTTTCTTTAGTTTGGTCACAAGACAAAAAATGATCTGCCCAGACAAGTTTAGTAGTGAATGAAGAATGAGAATGAAGAAAGACCCTTGGTTACAGTGAAGTCATGAGTGTGCTTAAAACTCCTCCTACCTTAAGCTCTTTCCTTAGCAAAATGTTCCCTCATAAAAGTTTGAAAAATACCCCCAAAGTGAAACTGATTGTGGGAGCCCTTGGCTGGTAGCCTGAGCTGAGGAGAAAGGCAGCATGCACTCCTCCTGTGTTTGCGCCACTGGTAGGCGTGGATGTTTATCCTGGACCTGAGAGCTACAAGGGTCTCAAAGTGGTGTCTAATCACACAGGAACACCATGCCCTCCGGGAAAATAGAAACTAGGAGAGAGCATCGAGGACTAATCCAAAAACTGCTCTTTGGAAGATTTCAAAAAAAGCCAGAACACAAGCACAACGATGCCAGAACTCTGGCACTATGGAAAGGGTAAGTGGGGTCCCAAGAAACTAATGCAGATTCTACAAAGTACACACATCAGTCTAGTATAGCTACTGCAGGCTGGGATAGCAAACACACTCAAAATCCTAAGTTTAAGGTCTTAAAAGCTACCTAGAAATTGCCAGTTCACAATGAGAAATCAGCCTCAGAGAAGGAAAGTTCATGTGGATAACAAAAGGCAGAAAAGGGGTTTGAAACTAGATCTTCTGACTCCATGTCCAATGCTCCTTCTACTAGACCACATCAGTACAGATAAGGATGGTGATGATGACTTTTTATGGAACTTTAAAGCTGCAAAGAACTTTACATGTTTTTAGCTCACTTAAGTCCTTTTTCACAACACTGTGAGATAGGTGCTGTTTTATCCCCATTTTACAGATGACAAAATAGAGGCCCAAAGAGGTTAAATTTAACCTGGGTGCCTGCCCAGAGCACCAAAGCAACTACAAGTGTCATATTGTGCTTATCAGTGGCTATTCTAACACATATCACAATCTCCTGGGATGTGATGGCTACATCAATGACAAGATAACTTACCAAAACAGCCAATGCATCCTTAATAAAGGGTAGAAAACAGAGGGAAAGCCATCAATCCCTTTACCACGAGAGAGCTACTGAAGAGACCAACTTCCTATCCACACAAGCACCTCAATTAGTACAGTGGCACCAGAAGGTAAGTATGCAATGAATACTAGTAATAATCAAATGGATAAAAAACATAGTTCTGCGTCACAGGATTATTCAATTGGGCCTGGGCAGCTTGAGTAATCTGTACCATACCACAGCAAACAAGATGGCTGAGTTCCCATTTGTTATCTGAACCAAACCCACTGAATACTAAGAAAATTTCTAACCCACAAAACAATTGTACACAAATGAACAGAAGGCCTAGAAGGAGTTTGTCAGAACCTGTTCCTTCTAATGATTTTCTTTAATAAATTAATAAATTTCTCTAATAAATGACTGTATTGAGTCCTTTCACATACAAGAGAAATCTGATGTTTAGGACCTAGAAGAGAACTGGCTAACTCAAAACCCTGGTCTTGGGCACAAAACAAGAAGTTTTACTTCTTGGGCTTATTACCATTATCAAGAGCTATTAGAAGTGAAGTAAGTAACTCTTCTCTAGAGCCCAGTTTGCTCATCTGACAAATCAGGAGTTTTGACTAAAAGGCCACTGATGATCCTCTATTTCTAATGTTCTTTGAATACATTAGTCTGGCCACTTCTCCCAACCAGGCAGGACCTCATCAGTAATCAAGGAAAGAGGCAAAGAGAGACTACAGAAAAACCTGGAAAGTCTCTGGAAATATTTCAGGAAAAGCAGAACTTTGACTTCAAACTATGAATCAAGTCAATAATTTGAGCCAGAGAATTTTGCTCATAACCCAGTGAACCTTATTAAAGACTACAACAGTACCAAGTGGAGTCAATTGATTTATCTATTTTCCTACTCCACTTACCCACCAGCAACCCCCAGAAATAAAACTCTTCATGCTACAAAGATTCACCACCAAAAAGGACCCAGCAGTGGCCTGAGACTAAAAAATGCTTAGAAAAAAGAAGATAGAGCAACTCATAACTATCCTTCAATCATAATTGATATGGATCACACCACTCCACTCTCCCCCTAGCACCAAAACCCTATGATAGAAATGCAAACTCCTATTTCCAATGAATATTGTTACAAAGTCATAATCTATAAATATATTCCCAAATAGTAACAGAAACTTACAGAAAACATGGCTTTTTTGATCAGGTTACAACAAATTTCATACAGCACTTACTCTATCTCATGTATGGTGCCTTACAATCACTCTCTAGAGAATTGAGCTCATGTCCCAGCAAGATGCAAATTAATTAGCCTTTCACTTCAAAAATCTTCCTAATACAAAAAAAAGCTTAACTACTCAAAACCCTTCACTCAAAACCTTTTAGTGACTCCCCATTGCCTTTAGAATAAAATTAAAATTCCTTGGCCTAGGATGAACAAAACTGTCTCCATTCTATCTTGCCACCTTTATTTCATTTGTGCCCCTCACACTCTGGGTTCCGAGAGCTCCACTGTTTCATTTCTAGGATGTTATCTCCATCGCCTATTTATTTGCACATCCCTACCCATCAAAATCCTCTTTAAAAACTCAGCTCAGGTTCCACTTCCCCCACAAAGCATTCTCCAATCCCTCCAATGAAAAGCATTCTCTTTCTTTCAAAATCTTCCTAGAACATTTTGTCTAGATATTTCTTTTGGTTCTAGTCACACTGTACCTTGTGTATTATACTTATCTGCATACATGTAATATTCCCCTATTAAATCATAACCTCCTTGAAGGCAGTAACTGTGGTTTCTTCATGTCCAATGGTGTATATAATACCTTGTGCAGCGAAGGCATTTAATAAATGTTTGTTGAGTCAAAATTAACTCTTCTCACTCCTCCCATCTCAAATATCTAAACAAAAGAATTCTCCAATTACCCATCCCAAAACCATAAAAACTGTACAAAAGCTGGGAGGAAGAAAACAGGAAAAGTGGGGAGAGTAGGAAGGGAAGGGGACAGTGGATGAGAAAAAGGAAACTGGAGGAAGAGAAGGAAAAGGAAAGAAAGGGAGAATGAGAAAGGAAGAGCAGACACACATATGTATATATGTATTTACACACACACACACACACAGATGCACACAGACACACAAACACACATACAAAAGATTCCCTCTAAGCTCTTATCCATGTCACGTTATACAGAGCAAAGATTGATTTTTAGCAACATATCTACAATAACTAAATTCCATTATATCAAAACAACACTGATAACCCCTTAAGCTACTACAGTGGGATTTTAACTGTACTTTAAATAGATTTTCAGAAAAGGCCTGGACATAGTAATTCTTCCCACTTGTGTTACCCAGTCTTACATTTTCTTATTTCCTTAAACCGCCCCCAACAACAATTCCTTACCCTTTTCAAGGTATCCATACTCCGACCTCGGGGCCCTGGATCTCCTCCCGAATGGCTTCAGGATGGTGGTGGTGCAACTGTTCCTGGCACATGGAGACTCTGCAAAGGAGCCGAACCTGCCTTAAGCTGAGGCTGTGACCTCCTGCCTTTTCCAGGGCATGCCTGACCATCTATCTACTCTATAACTGTCAAAATTTTCTCATTACTCTATAATACACAGCACTGTTTTGGGAAGAAATGGTCATTTTAAAGAATTGGAAAGGCCACCGGAGAATGAAAACGGGCAGCAACCTCTGGCAAAATCTTTGGCAATCTTCCCACGATGAGTCTGAAGTCCAGGGAAGCCTTCAATCAGAAAAAAATACTATCAGAGCTCCCTGGAATTCTGTAGCCTAGAAGGAAGTACCTGGTTTGTGTTGTGAAGGTTTAAAAGGCCACAGAAAAGCTGAATTCAATGTTTGCACCACCACCACTCAACAATACCTATGGCATAAGGGAGAAAGGAGCATAAGGAGGACCCGGAGGGCCCCACAGGGGACCAAAGTAAACCAGAAGAGAGGCCAAACATCATTCTAAACCTCACCAGTCTCCCTTGCTCTAAGCCCCCAAAACAGACTATGAATTTGTAAAAACAGCAGAAAAGGCAATTTTAAGATGCCCCAAATTCCATTATTGTCAATGTGCCCAAAACAACTTCCCTAAAAAAAAAAAAAAAAAGAAAAAAAATCACCCTTCAGAGTCCAAAAGTCAGGCCAAGGGACAGCCACGAAGAGAGCTGCAGATCCTAGGGTTGGCCCTGAGGAGCAGTGATCATTACTCAATTGTGGGTAGGAATCAGTCCTTTCATTTGTTTGCAGGTTAAAGACAACCTCATAAACAGTACTGAAGAGCTAATCTAGTACAGGAAGAAGCATGAAGAAACTTAAATCATTCCAGCAACTATACTAAATTGAAGATGCTAGAGATCTACAAAGAAAGGTCTTTAAGCATCACTATTTAATACCTAATCAAGTTTGTGTTTGATGAAATCTTAATTCACACCAAGATGATCTCTAAGTACAATTAGAAATTTTAAATTCACTTTCTTCTGGCACATGTGAGAATCTTGGTTGTTTGAGGCAAGACATCATCATGACCTAGACCTAAAATGTTTGGACAAAACAATGCCTGAGAACTAAAGCAATTTACGATATGTTTATCTTTGGGAGGGTCTCTCTTACTACATTATCTAGCCAGACTTCAGCTACTCAAATACCCTAACATTTTATATTAACTGAGGAACTAGAACCTCACTATACTAGGCCTGTGGGCAGAATTAAAGAGACCTGGTGAAAGCAAACCAGAAGAATAGGCTCCCCTTCATTCCTCAAAGATTATACAATCCAAATAAAGTTAACTGCTTTTCATGCTTACATAGCCCCTCTGACAATGCTCTCTGCCTGGGTAAAAGTCACTGTTTTCTAGACAGAGTGCAGAGAGTCAGCATCAGCAGAGAAAGCAAGCATCATTCAGAAGTCCATACCAGGACCTCATAGACTGAAACAAAGCGTGGGGGAAGGTCCTCGGAGAGGGCTCACTCCAGTGCCACATGCTTAGGTATGGCTACACTTGATGCATCAGGAGGCCATAGAGTGGATGAGGTTACAATCTATTTTAAGAGTAATATTATAGTATCTGTTTGCCAGCCCCACCCTTAGTGTGTCATCAGAGAAAACTGTGGACTCCAGCAGGGTTGCATGCTGCCATCCCCAGGACACAGCTCGTCCCACAGGAAACTCCATTTTGGTGCCTCTGGGGCTTTCTAACAAGATGAACCTAAACATCAATCAAAAGATGACTTTCTTTCTTCTAATGCCACTAAAAGAAGTCTGACGTTTTCTTGTCAGATGGTCTTTCTCTCCAACACACAATTGTCCAAGCTGGACTCCCATGAAAAATCATCTCCTGGTAATGGGGACAAAGAAGCCATCACCATCAGAATTCCCTAAATTGTACACTCAGGTTTCCAATTAAGCTTGTGTATTTACTACATATTACCTATGGCTATATTTCCTAAGAAGCAGACTAATGATTACTTAGTCACAAGACCCAAGACCCAGTTCTTAATTCAGAACTTGCCCAAATACACCAAGAAGAATTCAGAAACAAATCTGAGCACTGTGGTATTGACCACATTTCTGTAATCCCAACACTGAAAAACAAGAAATCCCTTTTTGAACAATCTATTTATAAGTGCACTGTGCAAAATGACAATTCTCAAATTTGCAAATCAGAAGTTACCATTTCAGTGGGACTAGAACTTAAGACCAATGTCCAGCTCCAACATAGCACTGACAGAAAAACCTCATTCCCTAAATATTTGCATTTTTCATCTAATTCCTCTAGCTCAAGTTTACCAAACAGAGCATAAAAATACTTTGGAACATTAAAAAACAAAACAAAACATAAAACCAACAATCTAGTCACCCTCCTTCCCACCCAATTCCTGATGAGAAAAATTGTAGGAGGTACAATATGTGTGATAACTGTGTGATATCAGCTGGCTTAAAAAGCTTCTGACAGAGTTCTAGGCATCTCCAAATATGCTTGGGGGAAAGGATGAGCCACTAACTTGGCTAGGGGAGGGCTGCTCATGATGCCTACTAACACAAGACAGCAGAATCTCACCTAGGACTCCCATACAGACTCACTGGGTGACTTTCAGCACTAGCCCCATCTAATTCATTGAGGTGGTCTTAGATCAAATGAGATAATGAATGTATAGGCACTTGGAAACCTGTAAAGCACCATGCAAAATAAGGGGGAAAAGAACCATTCATAGGTGGGTCCTAGGTCCCAACAGGTCATGTTTAATGACAGCCCCAGAACATTCCTTCTTGATAACTGCCTCAGTCCTGAATGGGGCCAGACTGGCCCAAGTTCTCCAACTGACATCTGTCCCCATAGCAGGGGAAGGGAAAGGGCCTGCCATGTGCCAGGGTTACCATTCTCCCCTTCAGAGTACCCCACCTGAGCTGTTGATGAGGCCGCAGCCCCTGGGGAGCTTCAGTTGAGTCTTAATCTAGGCCTGGCTCATCAGGGTCCTTTGTCAAAGTCATACTCCTTGGGTTTTGTGAGAGCCAAGCTCACCACCATAGTCATCTTCTCCTCTACTGCACAAACACACAAACAGCCTGAGACTTGAAACTGAAAAAAGATGCCTGACTTTCTGAAGACTGAAAGCTCTGAAATAAGATAAACCCCCACAAGGAGTTCATGTTCAAATTTCCAGAGCTCTTTTCTCAACCTTGACTCTTGAGTAACAATAGCTCCCATTTCTTTGGTCTTTTAAAATTAACCAAGTATTTCCCTTCACAGCCACCCTGTGAGGCGAGTCTGACAAGTATTATCATCATCACTTTACAGACGAGGAAACTGAGGTTCAGAAAGAAGAGGTCACATGCCCAAGGTCATACAGTAACAAGTGCTGGCACTGGGATCTGAGCCCAGTGCCGATTCCTGAGCCACACGACGCTCCAGCTCACATGTAATCTGGGATTCCAGAACAAGCAGCAACCTGGCTCTATCTGGGCTCACTGAACCCTACTGAGGACAAAAGCAGGCCAGCCTCTGACCCCCACCAGCCCACTCTCCCTCTGGCACATGGATAAGAAGACAAGCCCTGAAAGGGCTGTGACATGGGACAACAGCCGGCCTGAGAGCCCAGACCGTGCAAGGGATGGCCTATCTCCTCCAGCAAACCTAAGGCTCACAGGGGAAGGATTTCCAATGCATTTGCTTTCCTGTTCTCTCACAACCTCAACACCAGCTCCATCTCCAGCCATTAGAGAAAAATAGCTGGTGCAGATGGGGTTTGAGCAGGGAAGAAATAAAAGGAAAAAAATTTCTCCCCAGAAACTACTTTGATAGTTCCTGTGTATTTAATAAATACACACAGAATTAGTGTGCCTCAGTCCAGCTTATTTAATTAGGCCCCTCTAAAGCTAGTAGGATGGGTCTTTAAATCTCTCCACTTAAAAACACCTCTAGGTGCAGCAACACTTGTACTCACTGTTTCCCTAAAGACCCCAAGTCAGAGATGCACAGTCATGGTTGGACAGCACCACAGAAGTCAACCAGAGATGAGCAAAAATCCCCTGAATGACATGTCTGACAACTGGTCATCCAATCGCTACTTGTGGGGAGCTCACCACCTCCTCATCAGCTCAATGGGAGTTTTAAGTTACATTAAACCAAAAACATGTCCCTCCAGCACCTCCACCCACTGTTCCAGGGTCCACCCTTCTGGCACCAAAGAAAACAAGTCTAATCCCTCCCTCCCCAAGTACTCAAAGAGGGTTACTTTGTCATTCCTAAGTCTAAGTCTTCTCTTATTACCTTTATGAATGCTACCAAAACCCATATTTTCTCCCTTCCCTGCAAGTGATTCTAAACTATAAGAAACAGACTAATATGTGTCAGCGGCTCTAATGGCAGGGGTTAAGAGGGTGGAGAAGTGACCTGGCACATTTCCAATGAGACATTTGGGAAAGCCCAATACGTGAAGGTGAGACAGTTTTGTAAACTACCCAACCAAAAGAATGAGTAGCAGACAATCCCCTTGGGGTTACATACTTCTTACATCAGGTCAAAGGCCTCTCTTTCAACTGGGTTTGCTGAATGAAACAACAGTATGAAATGGAAACCCAATATCAACTAGGCAGAGGGCAGCTCAAAAGGGCCTCCTCTTCCACCTTTCCATCTGTTGGCTCCTTAGCTTAGGATCACAAAGATCAACTGGGTGACCTCCAGCCCTGACTGACAAGGAAAAGCTCGTCTTTAAGGACACAGGGTAGTGAGAGGGACACGGTGTGAGAGGTGACTTACCCATCTCTACCTTTACTGACAATTTTCACTTCAAAGTAATAAATGCCACAGGCAGCAGGTATGGGATGAGTTGCACGAACCGATGCAGCATCTTTGTGATTTTTGCCATGACCTGGAAAAAAGGGATAGGGAAGCTTCAGGAAAAGGAAATGCATTAGCAGTCTCCCTCTTTACTGTTCAGTGATTATTGCAATAGAGCCCAACAAGAACTCAAAAATAATTCTCACCAAGCAGAAGGAGGACTCTGAAGACAATTCAACCAATTAAAAGTATGGTCCTGCATTGTAACTATGTAAATGACCTACAGAATTATGCTGCTGCTGCAGGTTTTACTTTGTCTCACCTCTTCTATGGCTTGGAGAGAGATAGAAACAACACTGACCAAGAAACTCTGGCAGCAATACAGATGAAAACTAGGTAACAATGTTCCCTAATAAAAGGTTGTGTGTATGTGACTTCTAAAGATAAGGAGGTGATGCTTGTCAGCTCAGGAAATTATGCCAGCCACCTTTGTGGCACTCAGGACGTGGGGGTAGGAGAGAAATGATATCCTGCTCTATTTACTTCAATGTTTCCACTTAAAAACAGAACTGAGGGGCTTCCTGAAAAGGTCTATAATGGGAGAGGTCACCACCAATAGGTTAACATCAGGAAAACCAGAAAATGGCCAACGGGTTGGCAGAGTCTGAAGTACTGGAAGCTAAGAACCCTGTGTTGCAGGGCGCCTCCAGGGCATTATGTAAGGTGCCAGCAAGAGCTAGAGACACCTGCTGTGACTCCTGAAGATTTCAGTAAGCCATCAGGACAGCCTTCCCTAGGAAAAGAGGCGGAGTGGGGGGACCACAAACGGAATCAGCCTGAATTCCAAGAAGCCAGAGGAAGTGGAAACAAAAGAAGGGTGGGAAAATGCATTAAATGTGGCGTTTAAAAGCACAAATTCCAGTTTTAGCAGAAGTCCCTTGGACCTCAGTTTCCCTTCTCCCCACCCCCAAAAAGGAAAGGAATGTTTGATCTCTCACCCTACCCCTGAACACGCACGTTCTGGTTCTCTGTCTGATTAAACAAGGGTGAGGGACAGGGTAAGGATTGGGGCACACACACACACACTCAGCCATCTCCGTTCAGGAATGAGGCTGGAGATGGACAGGAATTAGGAGAGGAGGGTGGGGACTGCAGGTGGACCTCCCCCCACCCCCAAATCCCCTCCTCAAATGTCCGCCGCAAGTTTGAACAGCAGGGAGGAGACTGTGCCGCGAGGTAGACTAGGAAGAGTCCCGGATTGGGCAACCGCAGGGCCAGGGTTCGGATCGCCTATCGGGCGCCGCGGAGCTGTGTGACCTTGGGACAGTCCCTTTCCCTCTCTGAGCCTCAGTTTCCTCACCTGGGGTATGGGGGGATGGTGGAGGGGGCGGTGCGCTAGGCGGTCGCTAAGCTGTCTCTAGATCCCGCGAGCCCTGTCCAGGGGGGGCCCGGCCCCGCGTACCCCCGCGGCCCCCTCGTACCCCACGGCCCCGACCCCGGCACCTTTGTAGTGGACGCGGAGGTTGCTCTGGGAGAGGCCGATGTAGTTGTACTTGTCCTTGGGGCTCCAGGAGCGGGGCAGCGGCGTCTCGTGCTGGTTGACAGCCGGGTAAAGGCGCTGCAGCCGTCGGGTCAGCTCCTGCTCCCCGGGAGAGGGGAGCCCGCCAGCGCCGCTACCGCCCCCGCCACAAGACTCGCCAGCCGGGGGGCTCCCAGCTCCCGGATCCGCCGCCGCTGCCGCCATCTTGGAGGGAGCCGCTATTGTGTCACAGAGAGGCGGGGGGAGAGAAGCACCAGATCCGCCGCGCCCAGCCAATAAGCTGCGCGCCCGCGGAGGTGGTAGGGAAACTGAGTTCGACTTCCGTGTCTGCACGCTTGTCTTCCCATCGGAGTGACTCCATGTCCCACAGTGCCCGCGGCTTCAGGGGCGGTCCGAATTCGCTCGCTAGGGCGGGCGCGCACAGCTTGCTGGGAGACGTAGTCCTCGTTTCCAGTCGAAAGCCTGTCCAGTGGAGACTTTTGGAGAGTAAAAAACTACAATTCCCCATAGAAAAGCAGCTTCGGCCTCCCAGCCTTCGCCACGCCCCCACAGCTGTAGTCATTCTGTTGCCTTGGAGCGTGTTCATTTGTTTGCTTCTAATTACTACCTGTCATCTGCGTGTTAGTGTCTCAGGGAAATCCCCCCCAAGCGGACGTGAGTCCCAGGCGATTACCTTTGTCTCTACTACCAAAACCACCGCGACAAGGGGCCAGAGCTGCCCCTAGTCGGGGACGGGGTCCCCGACCTATACGCTTTATGCCGCGTGACTCAGGCAGTACCTCGGCCACCCCAATACGCGGGGGTCTTCCCGAGGCGGCGTTTCCACAGCAACAGACTGTAAACAAAGACCTTGTGAGGCTCCCGGAGCTGCGCGCTGCGGGCGAACGGTTGGCGCCCTAGGAGAGGGTCGGGCCTCCGAACTATGGCTCTCCCTCGGCCGAGAGGCGATATTACCTTCTCCCCAGCAACAGTAAGGTATGGCTTGGGTAGAAGCTGGTTCTCCGGGACAACCCCGGCCCTGCAAGAGACCGGCGCTCAGCATAAAAATCACACATAGCGACAACTAGCGTTTCCATCGCGCTTTCAGGTTTGGACAAAGCCCTTCCGGGCGTCCTTAGTCCTAGCGCCTTCCCGCCCAGGCTACCTCCAGCCTACGTACAGAGTTGCAGGGCCATTGTCTCCCCCGTTAGATTGAGAGTCTCTTAATAACAGCATTTATTCCTCTCCAGAAAAAGACTCGATCAGAAAGATGCAGCCTGAGTGCAGATTGAAGCACTTTATTTTTCATCTTTTTTTTAAAAAAAAAATAATTTTCTTGCTCTCTTTTGCAACATGACTAACACGGAAATTAGTTTTCCATGCATGATTGCATATGTATAATTGATATGTTGCTTGCCTTCTCAAGGAGTGGGGGAGGGGCTAGAGAAAGGGAGGGGATTTGGAACGCAAAAGTTCTTTTTTTTTTTTAAAGTGAATGTTACAAAATAAATAAATAAAAAGGTGAGCAACAAAAAATAATAAGTTACCATTTCTTTTTTTTTTTATATTCACTTAGACCTCTTATCTACTGATACTATTCCTAAATACATTTCCCTTTCTTTTTTTTTTCTTTTTTTTTTTTTAATTTAATAGCCTTTTATTTACAGGATTTATACATGGGTAACTTTACAGCATTAACAATTGCCAAACCTCTTGTTCCAATTTTTCACCTCTTACCCCCCCCCACCCCCTCCCCTAGATGGCAGGATGACCAGTAGATGTTAAATATATTAAAATATAACTTAGATACACAATAAGTATACATGACCAAAACATTATTTTGCTGTACAAAAAGAATCAGACTCTGAATTATTGTACAATTAGCTTGTGAAGGAAATCAAAAATGCAGGTGTGCATAAATATAGGGATTGGGAATTTAATGTAATGGTTTCTAGTCATCTCCCAGGGTTATTTTTCTGGGCGTAATAAGTTACCATTTCTGTAACATCCACCATATGCCAGGAGCTGTTATAATCCCCATTTTATAGTTGAGAAAACTTGAGTGTGAATAATTTGCACAAGTTTACACAGATTTGAACTCTGGTCTTCTTGACTTGAGACCTATAGGGTTGCCTCCTTGCAAGCAGATCTTTGCACCCCAGTTAGCATAGTGCATGATGCAGAGTAGGCACTTGAAAGTGGTTTGATGGACTAGACTTGAAGCTGAGCCAGGTTAAGGGACTTGACCAAGATCACACTAAAATGGAAATTTGAAGTTGGGTTTTTCTGACTCCAAGTGGACATCCTATCTACTAGTGACACCTAGTGACCACTCCCATCAATTTGGAGTCATGGAATAACTCATTTCCATTGCATCTTAAAGGTTTACAAAGAGCTTCCTCTCAACAGCCCTAAATAGTATTTATACTCAATACCAGTATTATCCTTCTTCATATTTCAGGATAATAAAACTGAGACTTTGGGAGTTGAAATGATTTATCCAAGAGGGATACTAGCAAATTGGGATCCAGGGTTGCTCCAGCTCATTCTGCTGTACTAGATTTAAAGCTGGAAGAAACCTTGGAGATTTAGGCCAACCCCTCATTTTTCCAGAAGAAAACTGAGCCCCAGAGTAGAGACTGATTTGCTCCAAGTTAACAAAGGTGACAGAGCCAATAATAGACCTTTAAACTTAAAAACAGAGAAGGAAATTGGAATTTGAAAAAAAGCATGATTTGCTTCAGGTCCTATAGATTAAATACAAATACAGTCCTAATAGATAGGAGAGATTTACCAATAATAAAATTTTAAAAAACTCATGTTTGTATAACACTTAAGGATAACAAGATTTAAAAGTGGAGGGATCCTTAGGTTTCAGTACAGTCAAAATGCTCCATTTTACAAAGGAATAAATTAAGGCCCAGAATGGTTAAGAAACTGGCCCACAAGGGTCAAGAATTTTTCCCAGAATCATACAGGTAGGAAGTAACAGAGCAAGATTTTTCTGCCCTTAAATCTCCTGACCTTTTCACCACTTCTCATATTTTATCACACTTTCCTCTCAGTTCCTATCTCAGTGCCATTGCCACTCATCTATGTGTTCTTGGGCAGATCACTTCCTTTCTCTGAGTTTCAGCTTTCTCATCTATAAAATTAGGAAACTGGACTAGATGGATGATCTCAGAGGACATTCCCAGTTCTGAAATTCAATATTTCTTTTCTTGAAGTCAATGAATTGCCCCAAATCAACTAAACTGATATTGTTCCTGAACTCCAGGACCCCAAGGGACAATAAAGATGCAGAGACAGTTCAGATGTCCATGGAACCTACATTCAATGAATTAAGGCAGCTCAGTAAAGTAAAACATAAGGTATCTGCAGTCAAAGACACTATGTTCAATTCCTAGCCCAGTATCTGTATAATCTTGTCAAGTTACTGTTCCTCATTTACAAACTAAAACCCATGAAGTTGTCCTTCATCTCAGCTATTAGCAAAGGAGGTAGTAGTGTATTTTTGTAGGATGAATGAAGAGGTCTTGGAAGGTAAAAGTTGAAGATAAAGATGAAGACATTTATCAGAGCTTATTCATGGAGGGTTCTCCCCATCGCTTTCATAGACCATATAAATTACAAAATGCTTTAGGCAAAGTAAGTTCATAATAAATATGTTGTTAATACTAATTACATTCCCTTACACTAAAACGTAATAAAACCTGGTATCAAATCTGGTCATAGGTATATACTAACTGTGTGATCTTGAACAAATCAATCTATTTGCCTCTGCTTTCCTTAACGGTAAAATGAGGACAATAATAACAGTTTCATCTCAAGGTTGTGGTGAGGATCAAATGAGGTCTTGTTTTGTAAAGTGCCTGCTATATAGTAAACACTATAGAGATGCTATTTTTTTATTAAGGAGCTCACCATCCAATTGGCAAGACAACATACCAACAACTTTGTACATAGAAGATAAATACTAGATCAATTGGAGAGAACTCAATAGGACCTGGGTTCAGATATTGCTCTGATACTACTATTTTGAAATTGGGTACCTTATGTTACCCATGATCCTTGTCATTTCTTAATTGGAAAAAATTTGCACTTGTATTTGCACTGCTTCCAGCTGAATTCCCCCTCTTGAATCCCTCTGGAAAGGTGTGAAATGCTGGAAAGTGCTATCATGACCCATTTTCTTGGTACCCTCCCCCTTTCAATGAGATTCTAAGTGCTTTGGAAATTACCAGCTATTAGCTGTAAGGGAATAGTTCTGCCCTCTAACCTAAGACAAGGCAAATCCAGAATGGGACACTACTCTTTAAACTATTTTGAAATGAACCTTAACAAAGAAACCCTTTCATGGCCGGTGAGGTGGTCAGAAGGAGGGATGTTCGCAGTTGCATTAACACAATCTGGCTCCAATGGAGACAACCCTACTTGACCAGCAGATAGTAACTCTTTAGGCTTCTGTCGCTGGACCACTGAATGTAGGGGAACAGCACCACCTAGAGGACAGCCACTCATTGATCCTTGAAAACATGGCCGTTAGACAGAATGAATGACCTCAGCCCCCCACGGAGGACAGTCAAAGTACAACTGAGAGTGGCTCCAGTTTTTTTGTTTGATTTTAAAGTTATCATTTATTTTTAACATTCTTTCCTTTTTAAATTTTGGATTTTAAATTTTTTTCCTCCCTTTCCACCATCACCTTCCCATTGAAAAGGCAGTGTCAATTAATTGTATCTGTAAAATCTATGCAAAACATGTTTCCATATAAGCCATCACCAAAAAAATAAAAAAAATAAAAAGACAAAAATAATAAAGCAAGAAAATTATACTTCATTTTGCACTCCAAGTTAATAACTTTTTCTTCTGGAAGTCATTTGGAATTGTCATCATAAGTCATTTGGAATTGTCATGAATCATTATATTGATCAGAGTAGCCAAATTGACCATTGCAACATTGCTGTTACTGTGCACAATGATCCAGTGATTCTCCTCACTTCTCATTTAATCAGTTCATTTAGGTCTTCCCATGTTTTTTTGAAATCAGCCCCTATAGCACAATAGTATTCCATCACAATCGCTTTTTTACCACCAGAAAAAGAGCTGTTATAAATATTTTTACACAACTAGGTCCTTTTCCCTTTTTAAAAATCTCTTTGATATACAGATCTAGTAGTGGTATTGCTAGGCCAAAGGGTATGCAGTTTTATAGTTCTTTGGACATAGTTCTAAATTGTTTTTCAGAATGGTTGAAGCAGTTCATGACTCTACCAACAATGCATTATTGTCCCTATTTTCCTATATCATCCTCTAGTATTCATCATTTTCCTTTTCTAGCATATTAGCCAATCTAATGGCTGTAAGGTGGTACCTCAAAATTGTTTTAATTTGCATTTCTCTAGTCAATGATTTAGAGCATTTTTCATAGCACTATAAGTAGCTTTGATTTTTCTCTCTTGAAAGCTTCCCGTTCATATCAATTTAAATAAAGTTATTTCAGTTCCACATAAATTTGAGAAATGAGACCTTTCATGTATACTTATTGTGTATCTAAGTTATATTTTAATATATTTAACATCTACTGGTCATCCTGCCATTTAGGGGAGGGGGGGGGGGTAAGAGGTGAAAAATTGGAACAAGAGGTTTGGCAATTGTTAATGCTGTAAAGTAACCCATGTATATATCCTGTAAATAAAAGGCTATTAAATAAAAAAAATTAAAAAAAAAGAGAAATGAGACCTTTATCAGATCAACTTAACATAAAAAAATTTATATTGCTCTGTTGTCTATGGTACCTTTTAGCAAAATGTATTTTTCTTTATTATCTACTTTAATTAGGTTTATTTTTGCTTTTGGTTAGTCTGAAATCATGATTACTACCTCTGACTTTTTTTAACGTCAGCTGAAGCATAACAGATTATGTTTCAGCCCTTTATATTAACTCTACATGTGTCTTTCTATTTGTAGTGTGCTTCTTGTGATCAGCATATAGTTAGGACCTTTTTTCTAATCCATTCTGCTATCTGCTTCCATTTTTTTTTTTAATTTAATAGCCTTTTATTTACAGGTTATATGTATGGGTAACTTTACAGCATTAACAATTGCCAAACCTCTTGTTCCAATTTTTCACCTCTTACCCCCCACCCCCTCCCCCAGATGGCAGGATGACCAGTAGATGTTAAATACATTAAAATATAAATTAGATACACAATAAGTATACATGACCAAAACGTTATTTTGCTGTACAAAAAGAATAAGACTCTGAAATATTGTACAATTAGCTTGTGAAGGAAATCAAAAATGCAGGTGGGCATAAATATAGGGATTGGGAATTCAATGTAATGGTTTTTAGTCATCACCCAGAGTTCTTTCTCTGGGCGTAGCTGGTTCAGTTCATTACTGCTCCATTGGAAATGATTTGGTTGATCTCGTTGCTGAGGATGGCCAGGTCCATCAGAACTGGTCATCATATAGTATTGTTGTTGAAGTATATAATGATCTCCTGGCCCTGCTCGTTTCACTCAGCATCAGTTCATATAAGTCTCTCCAGGCCTTTCTGAAATCATCCTGTTGGTCATTTCTTACAGAACAATAATATTCCATAATATTCATATACCACAATTTATTCAGCCATTCTCCAACTGATGGACATCCATTCAGTTTCCAGTTTTTAGCCACTACAAAGAGGGCTGCCACAAACATTCGTGCACATACAGGTCCCTTTCCCTTCTTTATAATCTCTTTGGGATATAAGCCCAGTAGTAACACTGCTGGATCAAAGGGTATGCACATATCTGCTTCCATTTTATGAGTGAACTCGCCCCATTCACATTCATAGTTATAATTACTAACTCTCTTTACCTCCATACTATTTTCTGCTGTCTTTTATGTTGGAATGACAAATTGTCTTTTCATCAAGAGTGCATAAAAATCCTCTATTTCATTAAATATCTATTTTTTCCCCTGAAAGATTTTACTCAGTTTTGCTGAGTAGGTGATTCTTGCTTAGAATCCTACTTCCTTTACCTTCTAGAATATCATGTTCCAAGCACTAAATCTTGGCAGCCATTAAATCTTGTGTAATCCTGACCATGGCTCCATGAAATATGAATTATTTCTTTTCAGCTACTTGAAATATTTACTCCTTGACCTGAAAGCTCTGCAATTTGGCTGTAATATTCCTGGGAGTTTGGGTTTTGATATTTTTTTTCAGAAGGTAATAGTGGATTTAAAAAAAAATTATACTTTAATCTCTGGATTAAATCAGGGCAGTTTTCCTAAAGAATTTCTTGAAATATAATTCTAGGCTATGTTTTTTAAATTAGGTTTTCAGATAGTCCAATACTTCTTTTTTAAATTTTTTTTTATTTTAATAACCTTTTATTTACAGGTTATATGTATGGGTAACTTTACAGCTTTGACAATTGTCAAATCTCTTGTTCCAATTTTTCCCCTCCTTCCCCTCACCCCCTCCCCCAGATGGCAGGATGACCAGTAGATGTTAAATATATTAAAATATAAATTAGATACACAATAAGTATACATGACCAAACCGTTATTTTGCTGTACAAAAAGAATCAGACTCTGAAATATTGTACAATTAGCCTGTGAAGGAAATCCAAAATGCAGGTGGGCAAAAATATAGGGATTGGGAATTCAATGTAATGGTTCTTAGTCATTTCCCAGAGTTCTTTTGCTGGGCGTAGCTGGTTCAGTTCATTACTGCTCCATTGGAACTGATTTGGTTGATCACGTTGCTGAGGATGGCCAGGTCCGTCAGAATTGGTCATCATATAGTATTATTGTTGAAGTATATAATGATCTCTTGGCCCTGCTCGTTTCACTCAGCATCAGTTCGTGTAAGTCTCTCCAGGCCTTTCTGAAATCATCCTGTTGGTCGGTCATTTCTTACTGAACAATAATATTCTATAACCCAATATTTTTTAAATGACCATTCCTAGATTTATTTTTCCAGTCAGTAATTTTTTCTATAGTTCATATGTTCTATTTTTTTTCATTCTTTAGACTTTGTTTTGTTTATTGACATCTCATAGAGTCATTAGCTTCCAATTCTAATATTTAAGAAATTACTTTTTTTTAGTGAAATTTTTATACCTCCTTTCAATTCAGTATATTTTTTTTAAGTGATTCTTTTCTTCAGTGAATTTTTTGTGTCTCTTTTACCAAGCTGTTAATTTCCTTTATGTAATTTTCTTGCATTACTCTCATTTCCTTTCCCAGTTTTTCCTCTATTGCTTTTATCTGTTTCTTAACTCTTCCAGGAATTATTGCTATCCTTGAGCCAATTAGCTTTTTTTTTTTTTTTTTTGAGGCCTTCCTTGTAGCCTTGTAGCATTGTTGTTTTCTTCTGAGTTCATGTTTTGTTTCTTGGCTACCATAGTAAGTTTTGATGGTCAAGTTTTGTTGTTGCTTGCTCATTTTTCTAGACTATTTCTTGGCTTTAAACTTTATGTTAAAGCTGTGCCCAAAATTGGAACAAGAGGTTTGGCAGTTGTTAATGCTGTAAAGTTACCCATGCATATATCCTGTAAATAAAAGGCTATTAAATAAAAAAAAAATAATAACTAAAGCTGTGCCCACCTGGAGATGAGGAGGCATTGTGTGCCAAGTTTCAGGCTTTTTAAATGCTGCTGTTTTTAGAGCTAGTTTTGAAGATCCACTTCCAAGGTGATATATTCTGGTCTTTACCCCACAAGGGCCTCTGCTTTCCTCAAGCCAAGAGTGCTAGGACCTCTCTGCCTTGGAACTGAAACTCCAAACTGCATATGCACAATATGCCAATCAGTTGCCCGTCAGCACCAGCTGCACCAGTGCCAGAAAGATTGCATCCTGCAATCTCTTTCTGAACAATTGTTCAATCCCCTGGCCTGAGGGCTCCGAAAGCCACTTCTGTTGCTTCTGGTGCCTTCACAGCTGCCTCCAAGGCCTGCCACTTGTGCTCCTATTAAACTTGGCCAGCTGCCACTGCAGTGTCAAAAATCTCTTTTTCTGACCTCCTAAGTTGTCTTAGGTTTGACAAATGACTTACTCTGACCTTGTTGGCTCTGCTTCTCCAAATTTTGATCCGAGGAATTATTGTAAAGTTGTTTTGAGGGGAATGTTAGGAGAGTTGAGGTGGGTAGCTGCCTATATCTTGACTTCCTACTTCCTTAAAGCCTCATGCTGTTCTGCCTTGGTTTAGACTTCAGTCTGTAAATCTCTGGCTTCTCTCATTGCTTACTTTTGAGCCATATTTTCCAAAATAACTTTTGCCATCCTTCCCTATGTCTGCTTTTTCATTGAAATCTTTATGCCCCCTTTGCCACAAAAGTCATCAAATGTCAAAAGTATCTGTAGATTAAGAACGGGGCCCAAAATCTGGATGACCCGAGTTTAGAACTAGCATAAGCCAGTCACTTAATCGCTGTCTGCCTCAGTTTCCTCAGTAGTAAAACAGAGATAATCATAGTGCCTACCTCCCAAGGCTGTTATAAAGCTCAAATAAGATATTTGTAAAGTGCCTAGCGCATATTAAGTGCTAAAGAAATGCTATTTTTATTAAAGCACTAAGAGGTTAAATAACTTATGTGGGATCATTCAATTAAGGCTTCAACCCAGATCTTGCCAGCTCAGAGTTCACACAGCTAGGAAATATTGTCACAAGTCTGATTTGAACAGTTCATTTTTTAAAATAGCTTTACATTTTACAAAATGCTTTCCTTACAAACTGTGAGTTAGACAGAACAGGGATTACCATACCCATTTTACAGATGAGGAGTAAGAGGTCTAGGGACTTTGCTTGCAGTCATACAGTTACTTAGGAAGAGGACCATGGCACAAACCTCGACCTCCCTGACTCCCAATGCCAGCGTGTTTTCCATGTTCTTTAACAAAAAACTGTTCCCTTCAGCAGCATATCCAGTCCCAGTACTTAGCCTACTCTTCTTTCAGTCACTATTTTTTCTAATTGCTTTTTGGCTAAGGCAGTTGGGGTTAAATGACTTGCCTGGGGTCACACAGCTAGGCAGTGTTAAGTGTCTGAAATCAGATTTGAACTCAGGTCTTCCTGACATCAGGGCTAGTGTTCTGTCCACTGCACCACCTAGCTGCCCTGGTCACTAATTTTTTTTTTTAAGCAATCAGAGTTAAGTGAAGTGTCCAGGGTCCCACAGCTAGTAAGGACCCGAGGCCAGATTTGGCAGATCCTCTTGATTCCAGCACTGGTGCTCTAACCATTGTACCACCTGGCTACCCCCGTGTGCCAAGCACTGTGCCCTGAGAGGCTGTTTGCCAAGAGATGACCAGCACTCATGGTTATAGAGCCAGGAAGAAAGGGACCAAGGACTAAAACACAGATCCTGGGGCTCTGAGCTCTTTCTGACAGGATCGCCTCTAAAGTTTCATCCAGCTCCCAGACCTCTCATCCTACCACAATCCTTCCTTTACTGTGCTACTGGGGACAATCCAAGGCTCCAGGAAGGGCTGGAAAGACCCATTTTCCTCCCTTCTACCACCAGAGGCCACCTCCTGATTACGGCTACATTTTCCCACCACGCCCAACTGGTAGAAATTTTCTCTCTCTATTTGGAGACTGAAACACTTGGAAATAAATGACAGAACGGGTTAATGTGAGTCCCTGTCCTGTTGTACTTGCGGGAGGCAGACCTCCGAGCCAGGAAGTGCTGGTGGAAAAAAGTAAAGGACAGAGAAAGCCAAGAAAGCAAGATGGCCCTGACACTTGGGGAGTGGAGGAAGGGGAGAGGGTGGGTCTCATTGGTGGGTCTGTGTGTCTCCTCAACAAAAGCCCCAGTGACCCGCTCTTGTCCTTCTCACCTTCAGGGAACATCCTGCTTTTCCTCCAGTCAGAACAACACCCAGTCCCCTCCCAGACGCAAAAACTCTCCATAAACGTAAGATCTTTCAACACCGAAAAACCCCGGTGAGTGTGATTTCCTGTAGGCACCCTTCCCCAGACAGCTGACAGGCCCAACATCCCAAGTCAGCATCTCCCTTTCCCGTCTGGACCCTGAACTACCCCCTTCCTCCATCTCCATTAGCAGAGGAGGATGTAGAGAAGCTCTGGGGAGCCTCTGATGGCAGAGTCTGACCCCAGAGCAAGGAGCAAGCAGCCCCAGGCCCGGGAGGGGACCGGCGATGCTTTCAGGCAAGGGGGATGAGAGCCAAAGTCTCGGGCTCTGAAGGCAGCGGACTTTCCGGGAATCCTCCCCATCCCCGGGCCAACAAGCACTTGGTGCTATGTGCCAGGTGCATCCCTGCCCACAGCCCCTTGGGGGGGGCAGTCCCCCGCAGCCACCCACTCAAAGACACAGACCCAGAGAGCCCCAGGCTGGGCCTTCCCCTAGTGAGCGCTCTCTCTTGTACCTGTTTCTCAGCCACTTCATTTTTCCGTGGGTGGCCGTCTGTCCTCATGGCCTGCGTACGCCAGTGCACAAGCTATCTTACAGAACCGCAAACCCTGCTCAACCACCGACAAAACGGGGTAAGCATGTGGCAGCGGACATACACAGGCACATGCGTCTCCATGTACACATGTGTGTGCAGCATCCCTGCCAAGTGCACATAGACACATGCACACATGTGCAGCATCCCTGCTAAAGCTCACACTATATACATGTGTACATCTCTGCTGAAGCATGCAATGTACTCATGCATGTATTCATGTGCATACACATCCATACACACATGCATACACACACACACACACATACTCAAAAAAGATGATACGAAGGAGGGGTCCACATGTCAGGACAGATTTTTCCCAAGGTCATCCCAGATTTTCCACTCTCTTTCCCTACTGGGTGCCCGGGGAGAAGGGGGTTGTGACCACTTCATCCCAGTGATTCTTTCTAAATACTCTGTACACGAACAGAGCTGACTTCTGGGGGCACTGGGAGGACAGAGAATTGCCCCATAGATGAGAAGTAGCCTTTTCCAAAGAGAAAATTGCTCTAGGTTTGTCTCTAAAATGGAGAACCAGCCTCCTTGCTGCTGTTTTCTGCAGGGCCAGAGACAAGCCCACTCTCACCGTTGCAAAGCCCCGATACCTGGAACAGTTGGAAGATTACCTGAGAAAAGAGTTGCTTCTTCTGGACATGACCAAGGACAATGCTGAGGAGCTCAAACTCCAGGTGTGGCTGCTCTGGTCTGGCCTGGAGAAAAGGGATCCTTGTGGGAGGGGTGACTTCCTGGGGCCTAGAAGCAGCAGCCCCCCAAGCCCTCGTGTCTGCCAAGGTCAGCAGTGGGTTAGCTTGGAGTTGACCCTAGGAAAAAAGCCTACAAATGACTAGCCAGGAAAGTCCAGTCCAATGGTATGGTGCTGGGTGCTGGGGAGGCAAAAACAAAAGCAATCCTTCCCCTCAGAGAGCTTCCACTCTAACAACATAAATAAGCATGGAAGTGATCAATTGAAGAGGGAAAGAGCTTTAAATAGGAGACTTAGAAAGGTCTTCCCAAGGATATGGCACATGAGCTGAGCTCTGAAGAAAGGATTCTAAGAGGAGATGAATATATTCCATATGTGGGGAAGCCTGGAAAAAGGTGCAGAGATGGGAATGGGGAAGGGCACTTCCCCTTCTGGGTTTGGGGAAGGGTAAATTGGCCCATTTGGCTGGATTTTAGAGTGCACAAAGGGATATAAAGGCTGAGGCCAGATTGGGAAGGACTTACTGCCAAATGAAGGAATCTGAATCTTAAAAGAACCAAGGACCGGACCTCTTGGGAACAGGAGAGTGACACGGCAGGGACTCTGCTTAAGGAATATCACCTGGCAGCTGCATGGAGAATGGATGGAGAGGGGGGAGTTCAGAAGTCCGATTAGGAGGCAGTAGTCTAAATAATAAGTGGCAAGACCATAAACAGGACAGTGTTGATAGGAATGGAAATAAAGGGATACATGGGGGAAACAGTGCCCTCCTCAGAGGGGTCTCTTCAGGGCCACAGACCCACTGAGTCCTCAAGCACACAGCAACGAGCCTCATTTAGGAGACAGTCGCCTCTTAGCCCACGGTTTGAGTTTCTAGCTGTGACCTCAAGACTAGCCTGTCTCTGGACCTCAGTTTCCTGGTCTGTCAGATGGTTACTCTGAGGTCTCCTACAATTGCAGAATTGTGCTTCTCTGTGTCTTCTCTTACCCCTCCGGTTTCCAGAAGCGGTTCCACACTAACCTATAAGGACTGTCTTCACATGAGCAGTCACAATGTATGCATCTGCTCTCTGCTGACAAAGCAAAGATGGATGATTCCGATGGTCACAGACCCCAAACATACACAGGAGAAATACTGATCCAATGCAGTTTAAAACATGATTAATGGCATTAACATCATCCACACATCTTACAAAGTCAAGGAAATGCCATATTTGAAGAGGGAGGAGACAAAAAGAAGCCAAAGACTCAGGCTGCTAGAAGAAAAGCTGGTAGAGACCATCCCATTCAGACCTCCTTCTTGTTTGGTGAAACAGGGCTAGAGAGGGAAGTCCTTTGCCCAAGGTCTAAGCTGAGAATGATGGGAAAGCCAAAAGAAAGTTTGAGAGTCTCAGGTGTAGGGAAACTTGACAAGAGAGCTCAAAGGCTACCACATGGTTATTGCTCCTGTCCCATCAGACAGAAGGGAGATGAAGGTGCATCCCTTCTTCTGTGGGCATTTAGACAGCAGTCCTCTCAGAGCAGAAATACTAAAGTGAGCCAATCTTTGCTTGCTTGTATTTGGCAAAAGCAGTGACAGTGGCCATGGTAGTTATGGGATTTCTGTTTGTTATCCTGGTCATTTGCCATTCTCTCATCACCCAGTATGGCCCCAGGGAATGGGAAGTGAAGAGGGAAGGTCATCTCCTCAGCTGTCCTGTCAGAAGTAGAAATAGCACAGCTAGTCTTTCCCTGACTTTCCCTCCATGGTTTGTTTTTCTCCTTTTTTCATTAGCCTTACAGAGAGATCTTTGAATTCTTTATAGAGGACTTCAAAACCTACAAACCCTTGTTGTCTTCCATAAAGAATGCATATGAAGTCGCACTGGGTAAGTACGACCTCAGGCGCCAGCCTCCAGCCAGCATGTATGCAGGAAAAGCTCATAGGTGCTGCCTCCAGGGGCAAAGTGGCCTGGTCCCCCTGCACTCTGTGGTTCTGTAATTCTTGGAAGGTCCTTCATAGGTAGTAGAGGGGACCTGCAAAGAAATTACCCAAAATCTATTCAACAGCCAGTCTGACGCCCTCTGCTCTTAGGTTCACAGGATGAGAACATCCCGTTGTAACTACCCTGGTACCTCATAGCTTCAGAATGATTCACAAATAAATTTTCCTAGAACCTTTAAAGGAGGGAGTTGGGTTTCATTCCCTGCCTCACAGAAGAGCTATTGGAACCACTAGGTATAACCCATTTTGCCTCTCTAATCCTGTGCAAATTGCTTAATGTTTCAGTATTCTAAGAAATGCTGGAGGACAGGGATTCTTAACCTGGATCTATAGACTGGTTTTATTTTATTATTTTTTTTTTTTACATTTTGGTAACTGAATTCCAATATAATTGGTTTTGATTAGTAGTACTCTGTATTTTATTTTATGCATCTAAAAACATTATTCTGAGAAGGGCTCTGTAGGCTTTATAATAGGGGGTTATGAGGTTATCACTTTCTCTGAAGAAGAGTCCTTTTATCTTTGGGCCCCTGTTTGGGATGCCATTTTTTCAGCTAGACAATGGTCAAAGAATCTAAACCTGGAGGCAACCCTGAATACTGTCTAGGCCAACTTCACTTTTTTAGCCCTAGTACATAGAGAATGTTCTGAGAACTACAACTATGAGGATATGTATGTGTTGTTGTTGTTGTTGTTGTTTTTTTAATAATAACTGCTTTTTATTTTTCAAAATATGTGCAAAGACAATTTTCAACATTCACCCCTGCAAAACCTTGTGTCCCAACTTTCCTCCTGTATTTCCCCCTCTTTCTTCTCCTCTAAATAGCGAGTAATCCAATAGAGGTTAAACATGTTCAAGTCTTCTAAACATATTTCAACATTTATCATGCTGCAAGGTGGTCAATTTCTAATCAGTATGCTATTCATACATACAAATGAGCACTGCCTTCTTCCAAATAACTACCTAGAGAAACTTATCCCAGTAATGTGCTCATGGCTTCAAAATACCATTCATGATGGATTTGGAATCAGAGGACCTGAGTTAATCCAGCTCTGCTGCTTATTACTAACAAATCATGTTACCCTTCAGAGCCTTGGTTTCCTAGTTTGTAACATTAGATATTTAGATTAAATGATCCTTAAAATCCTTTTCACCTCTAGATCTTATGATTTAATATCTGGATTCCTCTTTAAGAATAGCCTCCAGAAACAGTAAATGAACAACAAAATGAGTTTACTTTTTGGCTCAATATAAGACCTTTTTTGCCATTAGGTTTGACTAAAACTAGAATGACCCATATTGTGCAGTAGTTATCCATATTCAACAGAGGTTATGTGATCGTTTATTAGCAATATTGTTGAGAGGCAGGCAAGATGAGCTCTCTAGTCCCTCCCAAATCTCATTCTACTTTTCTAGCCATCCATCTCTCCCTTCTTTTTTTCTTCCTCTCAGTCATTCTCCCTATTTCCCATTCTCTCCCTTCCTTTCTCTTCTTCCCTCTCATTCTCTGTATCTTCCAGTCTCTTTCTCAACATACACACACACACACACACACACACACACACACACATATATTGGCTGAAGCAATTGGGGTTAAGTGACTTGCCCAGGATCACACAGTTAAGAAGTGTTAAGTGTCTGAGGCCAGATTTGAACTTGGGTCCTCCAGACCTCAGGGCTAGTGCTCTATCCACTGCACCAACTAGCTACCCTTCAACATATATTCTTACCTGGATTTCCCTACCTTATTCATCAGACAACACACTGAATAGTTTAACTGTTTCAAAAAATCAATCTGCTCTCAAAAATCAAGAATTTTTTTTTTTTTTTTACCATTGAGAATATTCCCCCCAAAAAGACGCTCTAAGCTTTGGAGGCCATTCCCAAAGAAATTCAAATCCAGAGCAACGTTAATGTCATTGAAATAAACATAAGCCTCCCAAGGGGACTATTTTTGATGGTCAATACTTGTTTAAATCTTTGTTTTGGTGTGTTCACCAAGTAAGTCAGTAACTATATATTATACAGGGTTTCCCAAAGGCTACATCCAGACTCTCTCAGTTCTTTCTCTGAAGGTAGAGAGCATTTTTCATCTTGAGTTCTTCAAAATTAGATCACTATATTGCTGAGAAAAGACAAGCCATTCCTAGTTGATCATTGTATAATATCGCTGTTACTGTTTACGTGTTATCCTGGTTCTGCTTACTTCATTTTATATCATGATGTTCATGTTGTAATTTATTTTTCTGAAAATATCCTACTTGTCACTTATGATAGCACAATAGTATTCAATCATAACTATATACCACAATTTGTTCAGTTGTCCCCTCAATTTCCAATAATTTGTCACCACAGAGACATGCTATAAATATTTTTGCATATCCTTTTCCTTTGATCTCTTTGGGATATACACCTGGTTGTTAATGCTGGGGGTATGCACAATTTTATGGCCTTTTGTAGCTCTAAAGCTTCTTATACCCAGGCTTGGCCTAACATGCTATATGAAGAATGTTGCTGTGGATTTTTCTGGGCTGTCTGGCCCCTGCAATCTTCAGGTAGTAAGAATGGCTTGACTCTAGGCAAGTAAACCAAGTGGGATTGTGGAAGAAGCACTGGATTAAGACTGAGACAATTTAGAGTCCAATATCTCAGTTATGGACTATGTGACTTAGGCAAGTCCCTAGATCCGGATTTCTCTGGCTATGGTTCCTAATCTGTAAAATGTATTTGCACTAGATTTTAATCTTATAATCTTTTAAACACCTGCTTCCTAGAGTCACCACCAACCAATCTAGCCCTTCTTGAAATGGTTTTTATCCAGACCAATGTTCAGGAACCTGGATAACTACTCCACCACCCCACCCCCCAACCTACACCCCTGGCCTGTAGGATTTCCCTCACATTCTTTGGCTTTGTTCAGCTCACTTTAGAGAGAAGATTCGGTCTCTGGAGCCGCTGAAAGCCATGCTAGTTACCGTTTCTGAAGACTGTAATGAAAAAATCCTGGCTATCAGGGCAGAAGAGAGATATGAAATCAAAATGTTAAAGAAAGAGAAACTTAATTTATTAAAGCTCATTGACAAAAAGAATGAAGAGAAGATGTCTCTGCAGACTCAGGTGGGTCACTTCCTTCCCTGCTGACAAGGGGAGGGGGGGAACCAAAGAGAACCCTGCAACTTAAGAAATATCTTAACTAGGTATATCCAGCCCTATCTGAAAACTTACACTGAAACCTCCCTATGAGTTTAGTCATGGTCCATGGGTCAAGATGAGAAAAATGGGTCCTTCTCAGTTCTCCTTGTGAATCCTGTCTCCTCCGGATCTCAGAATCAGTTCCATTCCCCCTTTGTCCTTTTCCTCAATCCTAACTGACTCCTAAGTGTCCACAAAAGTCATACATACCTTGTTTTTCCAGTTTTATGTAATCGGTAACCAGAAGCACCATTAAATTAAAACTTCCTAGATAGAATATGCCCTACTGGCCTCTCATCTAGTCTAGGTAAGGTCAAAAAACTCGGGGCTGCTCCCGAGTATGGTTCCAAGCTGAGCTTGTCTATCCTGCAGGTGACCAACCTACGGAAAAACTTGGCAGAGGAATATCTTCATTTCCTTAATGAACGAGATGCCCGAAAGATCCTTATTGCGGATCTTAATGAGCTTCGCTATCAGAGAGAAGACATGTCTCTTGCCCAGTCTCCAGGTAGATAAAGCAGTTTTTAAGCCTCTTTCTGGTTTCTGTCTTGGGTATAGTCAGAAACAAAGGAAGGCATCAATGTTGTTCTATAAAGTCTACTGCCTAAAAGGCTGTAGTCGAAAATACCAAGGAATAGTGGTGATTTCTAGACCAAAGAGAACAGAAATAAATCTCAGATCTGAACTGTAAATCTTCCATAAATAAAGATGAACAGATGAGAAGGTGAAGCAGGGGCTACTGTGAGTGTCTCAGTTCTGCTTGAGGCAACAGAGCATAAAGGAAAAAGATCAGTAGATTGGAGCCCAGTCACCTAGGTCCCAATCCTGATTTTTCACCTCTTTCTAATCACTTAATATCTCTGAGCCTCAAACTTGGATAAGGAAGAAATTGGATGAGATTTTTCCTTCTTTGAGTACTTTTTAATATACTAACCACATTCTACTTTGTGCCATAGTTACTTGTGGTAGCTTATATCCCCTACTATAGGCTAGGTTTGAGGTGGGCAATATATCATCTCGCCTCAAGTACTAGGACAAAGCCTGGCACAAAGTTAGGGATTCAGTCAAATGGAACAGCCCGGTGGCTGGAGTCGCCAAAAGCTTCATCAAGAGGAAAGGAAGGGTTTTAGATGATTTTTTTGTTCTAACTTGGAAAGAGACAAGCCTGGGACATTAATAGGGCTCATTATCTTTCAAGATGTGTGCAGAGAAGATCCTGTAAAGTTAACCCTCGCTTTAAAGATGTGTCGTCAAGACCTCACCAGAACTCAGAAGGAACTGAATACGATGAAGGCAAATTTTGGGGATGTTGTCCCCAGAAGGGACTTTGAAATGCAGGAGAAAAAAAACAAGGCATTATTGGAAATGGTGAGGCTATTTCCTCCACTGTGGAACTGGATATGGTTGGGAGGGGGGGTTTATTATATGACTCAGAACTAGAATGAATCTTAGCTATGATCTAAGCTGATAATCTCATTTGACAAATCATGAAATTGAGGCCAGATAGCTAGGTAGTACAGGAGACAGAGCACTGGTCCTACAGTAAGATCCAAGTCCAATCGTAAATTCAAACACTCACGGGCTGTGTGACCCTGGGCAAATCACTTAGTCTGCCTCAATTTCCTTATCTGTAAAATGAGGATAATACTAATACCTATTTCCAAGTACTGTGAAGATAAAATGACATTGTTTGTAATTTAGTATCTTATTTTCCCCAGGTATAAGTAAAGACAGTTTTTAAAAACAACTATTTATTTTTCAAAACACATGCAAAGAGAGTTTTCAACATTCAGTCTTGCAAAACCTTAAGTTCCAGATTTTTCTCTCTCCTTTCCCTCTCCCCACCCAAGACGTCAAGTAATCCAATATAGGTAAACATGTACAGTTTTTCTATACATATTTCCACATTTATCATGTTGCAAAAGAAAAATCTGATCAAAAATGTTGTGATCCACATTTAGTCCCCACAGGCCTCTCTCTGGGTGCAGATGACCCTCTTCATCACAAGACCATTGGCACTGGCCTGAATCATCTCATTGTTGAAAAAAGCCAAATCCATCAGAATTGTTCACGGCAGAATCACCTTCTTGCTGTGAACAATGTTCTCTTGGTGTTCTACCCAGTTCACTCAGCATCAGTTTATCTAAATCTCTCTAGGCCTTTCTGAAATCATCCTCCTGATTTTTTCTTATAGAACAATAATAGTCCATTACATTTACATACCATTATTTAACCATTCTCCAATTGATGGGTATCCACTCAGTTTCCAGTTCCTTGCCACAACAAAAAGGACTACTATAAACATTTTTGCACATGTGCAAATCTTTTTTTATGATCTCTGTGGGATACAGACCCAATAGAGACACCGCTTAATCAAAGGATATCCCCAGTTTGATAGCCTTTTGGGCATAGTTCCAAATGGCTTTTCAAAATGGTTGGATTGGTTCACAATTCTGCCAACAATATATTAGTGAATAAAGATAATTTTTAACATTTTAAAAACAATATTTGAGTTTGATTATTTCCCTTCATCCCACATGCATTGAGAATGCAAGCAATTTGATGTAGGTTATACATGTATGGTCACGTAAAACATTTCCATAATAATCATGTTGTGAAAGAAAAGGGACCAAAAAACTCTAAAGAAAAAGTTTTGTTTTTTTTTTAAATATGCTTCATATTGTATTCAGATACCACCAGTTCTTTCTCTGAATATGAATAGCATTTTTCATCTTAAGTTCCTCAGAGTTATCTTGGATCATTGTTTTGCTAAGAATAATTATATCTATCATAGCTGATCATCTTAAGTAATTATATCATTGACATCTTACACTATTGCTGTTATTTTGTACATAGTACTTGGAAATATTTCCAGGTTCTTCTGAGAGCATCCTGCTCATCATTTCTTATAGCACAGTGGTATTCCATCATAATCATACCATGATGTAGTCAGTTGTTCCCCAATGGATGGGCATCCCCTCTATTTCCAATATGTAGGTCCTTTTCTTTTTTGGGACCTACATCTAGTAGTAGAATCTAATAGTAGAATTGCTAGTCAAAGGGTATGCATGGTTTTATAGTCCTTTGGGCTCCAAATTGCTGCACAGAATGAGTGAATCCGTTTCCAACTTCACCAACTGTAGATTTTTTTTTCCTCACATTCCCTCCAACATTTATCATAAAATGACATATTTATAAATTTAGTATTTGTAAATCCCAAAAGACTACATGCTAGTTATTACTATTATTACCCAAGGTCACTAAGAGTTCAGCAGGAACTCCCCAGAGGTCCTTTTGACTCAAAAACTAGGGCTTGTTCCACAATAACACTAAATTGTCCTTCCTTAGGGGCCTCTAGTGTTTAACCTGAGCTGGACATGTCTTCCAGACGGAGAGTTTAAAAACTGACTATGAAGAGATACGAAAAGAGTACGACACGCTGCTACAGATTCATATGACGATTGTCAAAGATAGGGATGAATTCTACACTGAGTTGCAGGAGATACAACGAACATCCACTCCCAGGCCTGATTGGACCAAGTGTGAAGGTAGCCAGCAGGTGGAGCAAGGGGCAATGCTTGGGCCAAGACCCAAAGTCCAAGATGCAGCATTACCTTTTGCCCCTCTAATGTAGGGTTTGGTTGACTGGAGAGGAAGACCCTCCAGAGTAGAACAGCCTGGGGACTTAGTTCAATGAGTCATCAGCAGGCCATGGCAATAAGGTCTTTGGGCTACAATATCAAAAACATGCTTAAAAAAAAAAATGAGGGAAATCTTCAGAGTCCAGGGCCCTGGTCAACCACATCTGACACTCTGTGTTCAGAATACCATTATTTAGAATAACCCAGAGCTCATTCAGAACAGGGTGATCAACATGATAGGGGAGACTACAAATGATCTAAAGCATGTTTAACCTGGAAAAAATAAGACTTGAGGACAGGAGATAGGTCATGGTAATTCTTTCTCAGTATTAAACTTAGGTTGTTTGGACTTAGAGCTTAGACATTGAAGCAGTGAAAATTGTAAATAAGCAAAATTCCACCCAAGAAAAAAATTTCCTAATGATCCAGAGGTTGAATCTACTTTTTTAGGAGGTAGTGGGTGTTTCCACTGCTGGAAGCCTTCAAGCAGAAGCTGAAAAATTACTTGTTAAGGAAAATGTAGATGGAATTTTTGTTTGATTATGGCTAGACTAGGTGGCTATCTACAATTCTGATCTAGGAGCAACTTTTTCTTATCTACTTGGTCCCTAAGCTCATCAGCCTCCAGATTTTTCCCTTGCTTTTTCTCTCACAGGTGTGATATCAGGGGGACAAGAACGCTGGCGCTTTTTGTCTCAAGGGAAAAGCAGCGACCAGCTTGTTGATGTGCTGCTAGAAGAGATTGGTGCAGGACTTCTCCGAGAAAGAGAAACCTTTCAGGGCCTGGTAGGACCTTTCCCTGGACTTGGCCAACACATTTATCCCCTGTTCCCCAAGTTCTTTGAGGGGCAATTCCTGATTTTGCCTCTCTGGAAGTACCATTTACACCTTATGGCTTAGGGAGGGTTTCAAATCCTAGTCAAAATTGGCCCAAGCTCAGCAAGTTGGCACATAATAGGTGCTTAGTAAATAACTGTTAAATTTAATAACAGCACATTGGCTTGGAAAATTCCAAGGTTGGTAGAAATATATCCCTTTTCCAGGGCATCGCTGAAGACATACCCGAGTTCCTTCGGACTGAAGGGTTTATCCGAAACAAAAAGTTAAGCAAAAAGGAAGTGGTGGACATCATCAAAGATGTCTGGAAAGAGCGGATGGCCGAAGAACAGGTCTTCAAGATGATTGTGGTTGGCAGGAGGGCAAACTATGGGAGAAAAGTAGGCAGGTGGTGCTAATACTTCAACAGTCAGATAGGACTGGGAGGTTGAAAGGGGCCCTCACTCTTCTAGCTAGGAAATAGAGAGATAAAGGGAATTAGCCTTTACAAATTCTGCAAGACTCCCCCAGTAGTAAGAGTGGTGGGGACCATGTAGATAGGGGTTTTTTTGGAAAGTGGTATGAGTTCATCGAAGATGAGAGAAAAATTCTTTGCCCTTTAGAAAGGCAGAATTCTTAAGGGGTTCAATGGCTCAAGGCAAATGATGAAGCAGGCTTGGTAGCCATCCCACCAACTCCCTGACTATTTGACCTCCAACCTTATCCCTTCATTTAATTTTTTTAGGCAGTTGGGGTAGTGCTCTATCCATTGCACTATCTAGCTGCCCCCACCACTTCATTTCTTTGCAGAAAGAGAAAACTTCTACCTTGGGCCAGTTTTTCCTCAACTACCTGCAAAAACGCTTTGGGGAGGCCTCTGCCATGGACTGGTCCTACACCATTTTTGAAAACGTCAGACTCTTTCACTCCAATGAGGTCATGAAACAGTTCCATGATATCTTGACAGGACTGGTGAGTTTAACCCTAACACCTTAGAAAGGGAATCCACTTTGAAGTTGAACAAGCAGAAGAGGGAAAAGCATTATAAAGTCAATGAATCCTAATTTCAGACCTGGGGAAAAATCTTTGAAATTATCTAAAGCTACTCTAATGTGGATAGAAAAAGCAAACCTGAGTTTCCATACTAATCTTGACACTTGATGATTGCCATTGATGATGCAGGGCAAGTTCTTTGACCCAACCTGGGTTTCTGTTGGTTTCTCTATAAAATGTGGTGTAACCCAGTGGACATAGCACTGTGTGCAGGATCAGATCCCTTTCTCAGGGGACTTGTCTTGTTCCCAAAATTCCCGGATTTTCAAACATAAAAGATGCAGTCTGGATTAGATGACTTCGAAGGAACTTTTCAGATCTGATCTATGGGAATATGAGCTCTCTAATGTCCTCTACAGAATTCCCTTCCATGAAATCTTCCGCACCCACAGAAGGAGGGGCGTGGCCACTCCTAGGCAGCCTGCACAATGCCCCTTTTTCACTCCTTCCTACCTCTTTCCTTTGCCTGTAAGCCCTTAGGGATTTAAAGGGAGAGGTCTACTGCCCCTCTGGGATTTGCTTTTTCCCTAGGCAGGTTTCTGTAGGCCAGCAGCAGAGTGAATCGCTCCCAATTCCCAAAGTCACAGACCAGGCTTTTCTCTCCAGGTAAAAGAAAACGTATTCCTTGACCAGAAAGAGCTCGAATCTTATCTGCTGAAGGAGTTGACTACCGCTGACAACCAGAATGAAGGAAGCCTCACCCTAGATCAGTTCAGGTTGGAAAGGCCAGAATCCTAGCAGCCTCCAAATAGTTCCCCACACCCAACTCTTCCATGCCCTAGAGCAGTCAGGATGGGGCTTAGAAACACCATGAGACAAACTCATGGAGGAACCCTTTTCAGTTCAGCATTCCATCTGACATCTAATACTGATCCCCTTGGGGATATTGGCTGGATTTGAACTGATCCTCCACTGGAGTTTGAGGGCTCTACAGGAAGAAGCATTGAGTAGACCATGTGTTAACACTCTCTACTCTCAGAATACCCTGGGAATGCTGCCAAGTCTCATTTAAACTCTTAAGTAAATGGAGGGAAGAGAGGGGGTGAGTGTCATTCCCCGAGACCTTACTGAAAATCCATGACAAATCAGTAAGAGCACATCTGACCCATTCCTACCACACTATCACCATAGACAGTCCCACTCCATTTGTTTATCAAACAATTCCTGCCACTCTTCATCTAATACCATGGCCAGATGGCATACAATCATTGGGTGCTTGTTTGTTGTATTAAAATTAGCCCTTGAATTGGTTTCTTTCCCACTTCTTGGTAACTCTTACTATACAGCACAGTACTCAAGACCGCCTTTCCCCTCAAGACAGAGGAACAGATTCAGGAGTTGTTGGATGTGGCCAAGGATCCATTAGAGGAGCTTGATATCATTTACTACCGAATCTTGTTTGCTGAGGTAACTACCCCTTGGCTTTTGCCATTGCCCCATCCTTCGTGAGAAGATCGATCCAGCCAGGGCTGCCCTCCCTAAAATAGCTCAGCCCCATACCACCAGGTTTGAAACATTGTCCCTGGGTTGTCTGGGCTGATCTTGTAAACTAAACTCCAGCAGTAAAATCGATGGGCTGGGGCCCAAATAGAAGGTGAAGCGTGGTTAAACATTGAGGAAGGACTTTTTGTTCAATAGGAACCTTCCTCCAAGTCTAAAGGGAAAAAGATAGATGAATTCTCATTCCATTCTCCCTCATCCTAAGCTCCACTGTAGGATTCCTTCTTACAAAAATGGAATGAGTGATTTCTTCTAGTCTACATACAGCATTCCCTCACCTATAGTGGATGACATAGACACAGACCCAAAACTGTTATACTAAGTCCTAACTAGGGTCTATGACCTTCCCCAGGATGAAATGGGTGTTTCAGGGCCCTTTGTCCATAAACTGTGGAGTCAGGCCCAAAGTGAGAAGCAGGCCTATCTACTGGACTTGGAGACAGAACTTGGAGCTAACAAGTAAGTATTCATCCTTGACCCAAACTAACACTTCTCCATTTCTTTTCTGCTATTCTTCATCCATAAAAAGCAATGTTAACACTTCACATTTATAAAGCATTTTAGGATTTGTAAAATGCTTTTCTCATAGGGGCCCTAATGACATGGGTAATGCAAACAGAATCTCCATTTAATGGATGAGGAAACAGATTCAGAGATGTGACGTGCCTGTGGTCACAACCCTAGTCCAGAACCAGAATGTAAATCCTGTGTTCTCCACTTTGCTAAAATTTCCAGATTTTTCCTTTTGAGACCTCTCCCCTCCCCTCCCCATCCTTAACTTTATATCTGATTAGGTGGCAGTAAGGATATTGTTCTAGACCCAGAATCTGGAGCATTCAAGTTCACATCTTGCCTAAAACACTTATTCTGTATGTGACCCCAGATAAGTTACCTAAATTAAATCTTGTTGAGTTTTAGTTTGCTCCTCTGTAAAAATGATAATACCTACCTTGCAGAGCTGCTGTGAAAACCCCATGAGAAATACTTAAAAGCACCACATTTATGATTGCTATAATTAAAAGACTGTCAGCTCCCTGAAGAAAGAGCCCTTATCAGCCTTTTGATCTTTGCATGGTACTTTCACCAGGCTGTTTGACAAATGTTTCCTACTAAATTCTGATTTCAAGTCCTATTCACTCTTGCCTTCACTATTGAGCTGTTGCTTGTTCAGAGTATAAAGTAACCTAGGGCAAGCTCTTGGAAGGCTATAACCTGAACTCATAGCCCTGAGTATGCCATATAGGACCTGATGTAGGGTCCTGCAGAATCTTTGCCCCCTAGGCCTGCTCTATTTACTGTCTTGGGGGAGATGCAAGAAATGCCACATCCTCCCCATGGAGTTTTCACCTTCCAGTGACCATGTAATGGGGCAGTACCTGGTGAGGGCTGGAATGAGGGGAGCACTGCTGAGGCCTAACTTTTTTTTTTGGGATAGGATGGCCGAAATAACCCCAGGACAGCTGCGCCAGGCCCTGACTTCCATTGACCCCTCTCTGGATGAGCAAACCCTGGACAACTACGTGAGCCAGGCCTTCAACACCCCTATAGCAGAACTGGATGCAAACACCCTCGAGGAAGTAGAGGTCCTGCTAGCCCACTTACAAACTGGTAATATCAAGAGGATGGGCCCTCGAGAGCTTGAGCCTAGTTCCTAGACTGTCTTCTAGCCAACCAAATGAAAACTCCCACCTTTATCCAAGGAAAGAGGGGCAGAGATCAAAAGCCACTCCAAACCAAAGCCTTCTTCCCTTCCTCCACCCCCATTACAAAAGCAAAGATTCTTTAATTTTGGAAACAAATATATCATTTGTAAGAATTTGAGTTGTCTGCATGGTGTGCAGAGGGAGAAAAGGAGAAAGAAATAAGGATGACTTCAAGGAAAACTGAGTACCAAAGTGGGAATCAGTAAGAAAACCTGGAGACCTGGATTTGAATCTTGGTTCAGGTCAACAATCCAACAAGCACTTTCTTCCTATGGGCCATGGGCTAGGCCCTGGCTGGAGAGACAGGGACAAAACTCACAGTCCCCACCCTCATAGTCCTCAGCTTATTAGGGAATACACTATGTATAAATAGAAGAATGTTGGAGCAAAAAAAAAAAAAAAGGCTCCCAGAAAGACAGGGACAGAGCTTACTGTCCTACAGTCAGAATCACATGGAGGAACCAAGTTGGGAAATGATCAATTAAAACCAAAAACAGCTGCTTCGCTGGAGTTCGAGCCAGAAGAAAGAGAACTTGAGATTTCTTATGTATACAAAAGGGAGTCCCTGAAGGTTTTACAGCACAGGAATGATCAGGGTCACACCAGTGCATTAGGATGATTATTGTAGAGGTCAGCCAGATAGAAGTCTGCCCATGGGCAGGAGGCCAGCAGAGAGGCTGGACTGATCACTAAGCTCCAAGTTCTAAGGTTCTATAATTGTATTGCTTAATCATTCTCCCTGACTCTTCCATGCATCTCCCCAGAGCTAAAGGGAAGGAGATCCCCATCTAGGGAAGAGAAAAAAAATGGCTTTTGCTTTTAGCCCCCGACTCAGCCCCATCAGCATCTTTTAAGTGGCTTTATCACATTTTATTGATACCAAGAATAGTATATGAAGAGTCCACTCTTGGAAAGGCCTCCTTACTTGGAGACCTCCAAAGAGCCTCAGCCCGAGGCTCCTGCTTGCCTCTTTACTGGTGTGGTCTGTGTGTCTGAGAGGACAGCATTCCTACCCAGCAGGGAAGACAGAATTGCCACTGGCTGCACAAGGAATGAGCAGCCTCCGATACTCCAAGGGCAGATATCTCTCCACAAGCACATAGAGGGAAACATCATCAGTCACTAGGCCCTGCCTAGAAAAAGATAAGAAAATGGTCATATCATGCTTGAGGAATTCCCCTGAAATTCAGCACAAGACCCCCTCTCTGGAGAAAGGAGCCTACTAACCCTTCTCTACCCCTTGTCCCTCCCCTTCTCCCACTCTTGAAGTTGGGGGATGGGCACAAAAGACTCAGATTCAGGCCTACTGACCGCCTCATCAACAGCTCCAAGTCAGCCAACAGTACGGTTTTTCGGCCTGCATGGTGAGCAAAGGTCTCCAGGTCATCACAAAGTGTCCTGAAATACTGGTCCAGGCTATATAACAAGGGAGGGCAAAGCAAGCATTAGAAGCCCAGTATTCTGCACTGTGAAGTAGGTCTGTAAGCAGAACACTCAAAAATGTGTTAAGTCTCCATTCCCAGGTATGGGGAGAAAAGGGCCCCGACAACTTCAAACCCCCCCTCCCCCCCCAACTCACCACTTCACCAAGGTCTGAGAGGCTGGCTTCTCCATAGGAAGTTTGGCATAGTAACTGAAGACTTTGCAGTAATTGTTCAGGCCAGTTTTGTCCGGATCACGGGGTTGCCTAGGGCCTGGGGCACGGCGCTTAGGAGCACGTCTGGCCGGGGGAAACTTGGAGGGCAACCTAGGAGTCAGGAATAGAAACAAGATGGCTCTAGCAGCCTGACAGAAAGCTGGCAGGATAAAAGCACAATGACACAGCCCAGGCTCTAAATCCCTTGAATTTCTGTAGCATTTCCATCAAATTGTTGCTGTGAGAAATTTGCCTAGAGCCCAATATGTCTCTACTTGTTACCTGGCAGCCCCAACCGATATCTCCATCTCCATTTTTCATGATTTCCCCACCTGGACTAGGACTAGAGAGCACCAGTTTTCCCAGAGCACTGTTCCCTTTCAGAGAGTAACATACTAGATACTTACGGGGGAGTATTAGTATTAGGAGGTGCTGGGGTAATACTGAGGACAGGATTAGGAGGTTGTGAAAGGAAATGCTGTCGCTTGGCCCGGAGAAATTCTGGAGTCCTCATGCTAATTTCTGAATCCTCTAAAAAGAGAAGATCCAAGATGATGGATTCTACCCATTGGCCAAGTGGACACCCAGCTGGTCCCTGTCTCTTTTCTGAGCCCCATCAATGTGTGAATACCCAAATGATGGACTGTTAATCCTAAGAAATCTTCAACATTCCCTGCAATCAGCTCAGAAGTCTAAGGATTTATAGGCTCCCAGCAAAAGCCCAAGTAGCTTTCCCCATCCCCAAAGACTGGGAATACTGGAGGAGCATGGTGAACCAACCTGAACTAGCCTAATTACACTGGTCTTGGTTGAACCCTGACATTACCAGTCCTTTCAGGGACTTCTGTGTCCTCTCCAGATTCTTTGGCCGTCTCTTCCTCCATCAATCTCGCTCCTTCCTCTTCTCCTGACTTGACTCTGGCGCTTCTGGAGATGCTACTTCTAGCAGGGGCAGAGCGAGCAGAGAGGCGGCTCTTTTGACTTGGGGTTCTCACCCAAGATCTGGTTCGTGTTCCAGTAGACATGGGACTGGCAGAGATGGGGGTGTTTTGACTTGGACTTTTGGTGTAAGACTTGGTTTGTCTCCTAACACCTAAATACCAAAGAAGAAAATAAAAGAGATTGATGACCTCTCTCCAACCTCCTCTGATCCCTCAGGAGCTCTCTCACCTCTCATCCCCAGTCCAGCCCAGACTGGAAAAGCATCTTGTGGGTCATTCAGTAATAAAAGGTAATGGCCATCACCACCACATCCCAGGATGTCTTAGCTTTGCTACCTGTAGTACTTAGCCCTTGGCCCAAGTCTGGCTGGAACAAGGCCCTCTGCCCTGCCCTGAACCCTGTACCCTTCTCCATTCCTTGATCAGCCTGCTGGGTCACAGCTCTCAGATCTGGACCTTTTGCCAAGTTTCTCCGGAAGCCTATGGAGTCACAACTCGCCTGGAAGGACCCATCACTATCAACAGACACGGCACTGTGATAAGTGTGACGCTCTAGACATGGAGAGAGAAACAAAGGAGACAATTGTCAGAAGGCCAAGTTCCTGAACTGAAATAAGGCCTCTGGTCTAGGAACTCACCCCAAGGGCTGACTAGCTGCATTGAAGACCACCCAAATGACACACAAATCTGTCATCCCTACTCCATCATCTTAGGGGGAAAGCCCCAGGGGGTAAAGGGCTCCTCATGCAGACACTTCGCCACCCAGTTTCTCCACTGCTGCTTCTCTTCTGGCAGCCAGCACTTTCAACCATGTTGCCCAGTGAGGGCCAAAGGAAAAGGTGGGTGACTTCTGGAATAATGTTAGCACATGAGAGGGGGCTACTGTTCTGCCTAGGGATCAAGGTACATCTGGTAGTAAAGAACTTTGAAGCTGTCCTGTTTCAATAAGCAATGTACTAAACACTATAACTTGATTCTGATTTTATCTTTTAATCCTTAACTGGCAATCTTCAAACTCATTACTGTTCCTTCCCTAATGTTCAAAGGAATTTCCAAAAGGGAGGTAAGAATAGTCAATTTTTCAGTGACAGCCTTTTCACCTCAATTACATGGCTTAGAAAACTCAAGACAAACTGTAAAAGAAAAAAAAAGTTAAGGATCCTGAAACACCACTTAGGCCTAAGGTGGTAAGGGTAGGAGGAAAGGAGAAAAGAAGGCAGAATTTTGGGGGGTTTTGTGATAAAGTCTGGACTAGCTCCTCACAGAATTCAGGACTAGGTGGCCTTACCTAGGAGATGAGTCAGTGGGACAGCCTTTAATCTTTGTTCAAATGCTTTGATGTCAACTGGCTTACGGGTCGGAGGCCTTCGGGACAAGCCAGGCCTCTCTACAGACTCAGGGGGCAGAACTGTGGCCAAGGTGAGGTTGAAGGATCTGACAAAAGGAAGGCTTGCTGTAAAGCCTTGCTGGGGTAGACATCCATTACCCAAAGGTGGATTAGCTATTAGATAACACTCTCCCCTGCCCTGGCCTACTTCCTTGGAAAACCAACCCTTAGTGTTTCCAAAAAGGTTTCTCTTCCAGGAGCTACTGGATGATTTTCTGGTACATTTTATAATCTATCCCTCCTCCAGTCTCCTGGTTCTGCCCTCCCCCGCATGGTAATACAGAGTAATACTTGGGCACCTGGTCACAGGGGACTTGTTGGTTAAAGCTGGCTGCTCTCCAGTGAGATCTTCTGTCCAAAAAAAAAAAAAAAAAGAAACAGAAGAAATCCTGATCATCAGAGTAGGAAGATGGGAGCTGAAGTACAATTGGTTATTCATCCCCGTAGACTTTTCCCTCCATCACCTGGAACCTGTTGCTCATGCAGTACCAAATATTCTCAAAGTTCAGCAGAGCAATCAGCAATGGGCAGCCTATACATGAGTTCCCATAAAAGGCTCTGGACAAAAGGCTCTGGACCCTGTGAGCCTCACCTGAAGCAACAGCAAGTCCTTGGTCCACTCCCTGTTCAAACTCATAGACACTAAGGCAGCGCTTCTTTCTGCTCTGAACCAGAAACTCTGGAGCTACAGTCACAGAGGACTCAGACTCGGGAAGCTGTAACTCCAGGCTGAAAGGAAAGCGAGCCAATCTTCAGTATGGTGCTCCTTGGATCTGTGGCTTTCCTGGAAGCTTTTAGTTCTCAAAATGCCTCAGACCTGAAAGACTTGCTTTCCTCTTGTAACTCAACAGGTTCTGGCTCTTGTGAATTCACCAAGGCAGGTACCAGGACAGAGGTTTCTGAAGCTACAAAGAGGACACTCATTGAAAGAAAGCATGAAATGGTGCTGGAATCCCCATGCATGAAAATGAGGTCCTAGGAACAAGGGTCAATGGGAACCTATCTCTTCTATTTCAGCAGCCCCTGACACCATGCTGTCTTGTTCTGGAGAGGAACAAGCTATCTCTAGAGAGAATAGGAATCTTTCTCTGAAGAGACAATTACCTATATCACCTACATCTTGGTTTGGAACACCCTCAGGCTGCATATTCTGCCATGGAGTTTCAACCAGCACCCCAGATGCCCAGACTTTGGCTCACCAGTCTGCAGGATTTTCTTCAGAAGATTCCTGGGTGTGCCTTCTTCCAAGAAGTCAAAGAACTGAGCATTAGCTCCAATGTCCTTTTGCTGAGCAGGTGCTGGCTACAGAGGGCATACAAGGAATAAATAAGCATGTCAATACTGAAGTACCTATTTTGGGCAGATCTATTCCCTATAGGCCTGGAATCAGTACCCCCAGTAAATCAGTTATCCATGGATCCAATTTCTCCCATTTTGAGCTGAAGTCCAACCAGGATTCAAACAACCCCAATAATAACTCACAATTCTGTATCATTAAGGTTTATATAATTCTTTACAGACAGCTCAATAAGGTAGACAGTGCAAAGATCACTACCCTCATTTTAAAGGTGAGCAAGATCAAATTTTTCTGGTCTTAGGCAAGCTTCTCTGCTAGTACCAGAGAAAAAATTCATATTCAGGTTTTCTTTCTCCAAGTCCCATGCTCTTAAGTACAGCACTTTTATAGGCTTGAAGGCTCTGCTTAGCTAGGCCAAATCCTCACCATCTTTGGGCATCTAGGTGGCACAATGAATTGAAGACCAGGCCTAGTCAGGAAAACCTGAATTCAAACTGGCTTTAGACATGTACTAACCGTGTGACCCTTGGCGGTCACTTAACACTGTTTGTTACCTCACCTATAAAATAAGCTGGAGAAGAAAATGGCTAACTATTCCAGTATCTTTACCATGAAAACCCAAAATAGGGTCAACAACAGTCAGAAGAAATGGAAACAACAATAGGCTGGGGTTGTATTCTCAATTTCCAGGCCAGAGAAAGGCATAGTACACTTTTCCCTGTCTCTCAGACGGGAGATAAGGGAATCTTTAATGTTTACCTTTGTTTGCTTACTCGGAAGTGAGTTAGGCAGAGAAGCACGTGGGTTACGGCATGGATGGTTTGTGGATAAGGAAAGACTTCGCTTGCTAAAAAAGAATACAGTCATTTAAGGAGTCTCAGAAATAGGGCTGTTACTAGAAGTGTCTTGTTCTAATCAGACCAATCCTACTTGTGTCCATAGGAATGTCAAAAATACTCTTAAAAATATCTCAGCCCCTGGAACTATGCTGGGCTCTCATAGGTGACCTTTCACTTTATCTAAGGAGGAATGAGGCTCATCTTCAGGACACCCAGGAAACAGGACCCATAACCCTCCCCTCCTCCTAAATCTCCTTTATGTGCCATCCCCAATAAAAATGTAAAGTTCTTGAAAGTAAGAACTGTCTCTTGTATGCCTAGCACATAGTAGGTATTTAATATGCTTTATCTGTCATGCTAATATTGAGGCCCTTAACATATATCTTTAAAAGTTTGCAGAGCACACTCGGAGTAAGCTTCCTTGTGCCTATCAAATCATTTCAAGCCTCTATTATTCAATTTTTTTCATCTGCAAAATAAGGTTTGACTAAGTGATTCCTAAGATCCCCTCTAGATCTAAAACCTTTTATGGTAATTAACTTTGACAATCAAACTATAATAGGTACCCTTGAAGATAAGACAAAAGGGAGATCGGAAAGCCAGGCCACATACATTTATGAAGCTCTTAAAAGAACTTTCAGTACATTGTCCCATGGCTCATTCCAACAATCTTGTAGATAGAGGTCTTATTATGCCCCCCATCATAGAAAAAGACAGGTCCATGATGACTTAATATAACACTAGAACCAGTTTCAGAAGCAGCATTTCAGTAGAGATCTCTCCTGTATCCAAATCTGACATTCTTTCCATTAGACCCTGGGACAGCCCTGGGATGGCACCATAGATCCTTGGGGCTGCAGTCAGGAAGCCTCATCTTCATGAGTTCAAATCTAACCTCAGACACTTACTAGCTGAGGGACTCTTAACCTTGTTTGCCTCAGGTTCCTCATCCATCAAACAGTTGAAGGAGATGGCAAACCCTTCCAGTATTTTTGTCAAGAAAAACCCAAAAGGGTCCCCGAAGAGTTGGACAGGACTCAACAACCATTAGTCCATGCTGTCCTAAAATATGTATATATGTAAAATATGTATATTTTAATAAGTATTTTTACTTAAATTATTAGTATTTAAAACATATAATAAAATGCATATATGTAAAATAGCCACCCCCCAACAAATTATAAACTAGCACACCTAATTGTACTCACCACCATTATATGGAAAAATTTCCATGTTTGTTTTGTTTTTAAATGTCCCCACAATGTCCAGTAGGGCCATCTGTGCTTGCTGACTGACCACAGGCAGTGCTAACAACATCCAAGAGTTGTGGAGAGAGAGCCCTTCGATTAATGTGACTGTCACAGGGCCAAGGGCTGAGGGACTAACCTTAGCCTGGTGTTAGATGAGACAGGGGAGCTTAAAGGCTGCATCTCCAGCACATGATGAAGCAAAGTCTTAGTGCTCCCTTCATTCTCAGAGAGAAACTCCATGTTGTTCACTGGGATGAAATCACCTGGGAAGGATCAAATTTGAGGCTAGGGTCCTCAGAAAGCCTCCTTCATTGGGAGTGGTAAGTGGGGATAGAGAGAAGCCTTGGAGGAATAAGTAGAGTCGGGCAGTACCAGGATGCTGGGGTGAGTCGAAGCACAAAACAAACAGGGCCTGGGTGAGGGGGCTCAAGGAAGGGGCCACAAGGGGAGGGGGAGGCCAGAACTGGGACCATGGGGACAGGCCAGTACCTCCAAGTACCCTCGGGGAAGAAGGGGGTAAAGGGTCAACCCAAGTGAGGTTCCGAAGGGGTTGGGGGGGTGCCCAGGGGCAGCAGAAGGGGAACATCGGAGACGGCCCGGAGTGGTAGTGGGAGGGGGTAGAGGAGAAGGAAAAGGCAATAGGCTGGGCGATACCTGGGTGGGAGATTCCGTGGGCTGGGGTATCTTCTGGGTGGGATACAGGCATGGGCAAAGTCGTTGGCAAGGAACCCCGGGTGGGCCGGGGCCGGTGAGGAGGGAGCCCGGGGAAGGGGCAACGTCGGGGACCCCTGAGTTGAAGACACCCCAGCTCAGCTTGGGGCTCAGGCGGGGCGGGCTCAGGGGGGCGGACTCGGGGGGGCGGGCTCAGGGGGGCGGGCTCGGGCGGAGGGCGGGGCGGGGCGGGCCCAATGGATAAGATCAGTAGGTCCTCTTGGAATGGAACCCGTGGGATGGGACAGGGAGCCCCCTCGAGCTGCGGGGGGGAGGGAAGTGTTCCCGAGAGAGCGTGGAGTGAGGCACGGGGGTAGGGGTTAAGAAGGGGACGTGGGGAGGAGAGGGTGGGGCTCAAGGGAGACGAAGTCGGGAGGAAGTAGTCCGAGAACCAGGTCAGCGCCCGCTTCTCCCCGCCCCCCCCCGCGATGGAGCCGCGGGCGGGGCCAGGGATGACCCAGGTGGCCGGCTCGAGGCTCCACCGCCACCGGACGGGAGAAAGGAGGGGGCGAATGGGAGTCGGGACGGCCTTACCACGGAGCCAGACGGGGAACAACGCAGACGCTCTTCGAGCCCCGCCGGGGACCGCGGCATCCGCCCTCCCGCCTTCAGTTTAAGCTAAATATCGCGAGCACAGCTGCCCAGCCTCACGGGAAATGTAGTTCTCAGCCGCTGACCGCTGGGGGCGGGAAGAAAAGCCTGTTGCAGAAACTGTCTGTGCCTTTTTTTGTGTCCCCAGCCTTAAATCAGAAACTGGCACACAGTAGGCGCTTATTAAATGTTTACTGACTGGTTGATTACTTAGCCCAGTGTCTGACCCACTCGCACTCTTCTAAATGATCTCTTCCAACTCTGCTAGCTTCTTCCCCCCGCGTGTTCTATGGACTCGTCCTAGCCTGCCTCTCTTTTTGATTTGTGTACATTTTCCTTAGCGGACTGTCTCATTTATCCTCCTATCTCCTTCACTGGTCAGGGCTGCACAAGAGGCGTAATGTTGTAGTAGAAGGAGTTCTAGATTCCTCTTTGAAACATTTGGCTTTGTCCTTTTTGCAGTGGCCGGAAAATGAAACTGAGCGGACGCCCGTCAGCGGGAGACCGGCTGAATAAGTTATGGTAAATGAATGTTATAGAAAAGAAATGACCAGCAGGAGGATTTCATTTTTTTTTTATTTTTTATTTTTTTTAAATAACTTTTTATTGACAGAACCCATGCCAGGGTAGTTTTTTACAACATTATCCCTTGCACTCACTTCTGTTCCGATTTTTCCCCTCCCTCCCTCCGCCCTCTCCCCAAAGATGGCAAGTAGTCCTATACATGTTAAATAGATTACAGTAGATCTTAGATACAATACATGTGTGCAGAACTGAACAGTTTTCTTCTTGCTCAAGGAGAATTGGATTTAGAAAGTATAAATAACCTGGGAAGAAGAACAAAAATGCAAGCAGTTTACATTCATTTCCCAGTGTTCCTTCTCTGGGTGTAGTTGCTTCTGTCCATCCTTGATCAATTGAAACTAAGTTAGATCTTGTCTTTGTTGAAGAAATCCCCTTCCATCAGAATACATCCTCATATAGTATTGCTGTTGAGGTATATAATGATCTCCTGGTTCTGCTCATTTCACTTAGCATCAGTTCATGCAAGTCTCGTCAATCCTCTCTGTATTCATCCTACTGGTCGTTTCTTACAGAACAATAATATTCCATAACATTCATATACCACAATTTACCCAACCATTCTCCAATTGATGGGCATCCATTCATTTTCCAGCTTCTAGCCACTACAAACAGGGCTGCCACAAACATTTTGGCACATACAGGTCCCTTTCCCTTCTTTAGTATCTCTTTGGGGTATAAGCCCAGTAGAAACACCAGCAGGAGGATTTCAGAGAGGCCTGGAGAGACTTACAGAAACCGATGCTGAGTGAAATGAGCAGGACCAGGAGATCATTGTACACGGCAACAGCAAGATTATAGGATGATCAATTCTGACTAGGTCTTGGCTCTTCAACAATGGGATGATTCAAACCAGTTGGAATTTTCAGTGATGAAGAGAGCCATCTACACCCAGAGAGAGAACCGTGGGAGCAGTGTGTGGATCACTCTCTCTTGTTTGCTTACATTTTGTTTTGCTTCTTTTTTTTTCTTGTGCAGCATAATAATTGCATGAATGTGTACGCATAGATTGGATTTAACATATATTGGACTACTTGCCATCTAGGGGAAGGTGGGAAAATTTGAACAACGGGTTTTGCAAGGGCTAATGTTGAAGAATTGCCCACACATAGTTTTGTTTTTGTTTTTGTTTTTTTGCTGAGGGAGCCAGGAAGTAAGTATTCCTTGTCTGAGGCACATTTGAACTCAGGTCCTCCAGTAGACTTCAGCTCTATCTACTATACTAACTAGCTGCCCCCATGAATATGTTTTGAAAAATAAAAAGCTTTAATAAAAAAGAAAAAGAAAAAAAATATGGTTTTGTCTCATCTCAACCATTTGCTAAATATATGTAGAAAAGCACCTACTTTTTGCCATACACTGTGCTAAGCATTTTACAAATTTTATCTCACTTGATCCTCACACCAATCCTGGGAGATAGGTGCTATTATAATCTTCATCTTAAATTGAAGAAACTGAGGCTGATAGAGATTAAATGAATCAGCCTAGAGACACATAGCTAAGAATCTAAGGCTGAATTTGAACACAGATCTTACTCCTGATCCAAAGCTCTTATCCATTGTACCACTTAGATGTGGGCAAGTGACTTTATCTCTCTGTACTTCTTTGAATTCACCTACAAAATGCAAATAATTATATTTACAATACATACCCCAAAGAATTGTCATGAGTTTCACAGGATATCAACATCAAATACTTTTTTAACCTTAAAAGTCTGTAAAAATGTAACCTTTTATTGTTATGTACACAGAATTGGAAAGTATCTTAGAGATCTAGTCCAACTGCCTATTTTATCGAGGAGGAATTTAGTTGGCCAAGGATACATATGTAGCACAGTCAGGATGTGATGCTAATCCAGGTCTAGTGTTCTTTCCACAATGCCACAAGGCCTCTCCTAGATGGAACTGAATTTGTTCCATACTTGTTGATTCATTGAAGATACCAGATCAGACTTTTAGAGGATTACACAACAGCGTTTGTATTTTATTATATGTACTGGGATCCCTAACCAGAAATAGAATGAGCAATTCTGGTAGCCTGCACAAGCATGAAGGAGAAGCCTTAAAAAGACTTTCTTAGGAAACAAGGCCCATAGAAGAATAATCTATAAGTAGAAGACAGAAATCGGAGAATACCCTGGGGGCCCTTAATGAGGAGGATACCGCTGTGACAGGAACAAAATAGGGCCAGCAGGGACCGTCCACAGCCATGTAGTGGCAGTACAGAGTTCATTCTTCCCTGTTCTGGTATGTAAGCTATGCCAGGAGAGGTACAACTCTCCCAGAGACAGCTGGGAATGTACCCTTAGGAGTAAAGGAGTGATTGTAGGTAGGAGGCCTCACATTGTGCCATTATCTGTCCCTCTTTAGCCCACTATTCAAGAATGAATCAATCAATAGTTATTAAATATTTATTAAGCACCTACTTGCTATACAGTCATCAGGCACAGAGAGTCTGAATTAATGTGGTGGGATATATGAGTAGAAAGGTGTCAAGTGTGAAATATGGGATAGAGGTTTTAAAAAAGAACAAGATTTGATAAGTTAATGAATGAGGTAGGAAGAGTGAAAAATCAAGTACAAAGCCAAGGTTATAAATACAGGAGACTACAAGGATAGGGCAGCTACAGGGTGCAGTGAATAAGAGTACAGGACCTGAAATCAGGAAGACTGATCTTCCTGAGTTCAAATCTGGCTTTAGACACTTATTATTTGTGTGACTCTGGACAAATTATTTAATCCTGAGTTTCCTCACTTGCCAAATGAGTTGGAAAAGGAAATGGGCACTACTCTAGTTCTTTGACCTCCCCTCAAAAACAAACAAACAAACAAACAAAAAACAAATGAAAGGGGAGGGGTAAAGCCAAGATGGCTGAAAAAAGCTAGGAACTTGCCTAAACTCTCCCCGGTTTCCCTCAGAAACAACAAGAAATCAAGCCTCTAAATAGATTCTAGAGTGACAAGAACCCAAATGGAGTGAAGCAATTTTCCAGCTTGAAATAACGCAAAAAGACTCCAGGAAAGTTCTGACTCACTTGGGTAAAAGGGTATAGCCCAGTGCAGGACACTCTAGCAGGAAACTCTTAGCTATATCACAGATCAATAATTTCGGCTCCTTGGTCCTAACTCAGCAGGCCAGCTATGAGGACTCCAGCCCCAGTGCAAAAGCAAACTTCAGCACAGACAGCCAGTAACTACATGATGCCTGCTTCCCAGCAAAAGAAGCTTGAAACAATGTTCCCTGTGCCCTAAGAGCAGAGCTCCACTTTTTAAAAATGAGCAACAAGCCAAAAAGAGCCCTGACTGTAGAAAGCTATAATGGTGACAGAGAAGATAAGAACACAAACACAGAAGACGACAGCAATGGCAACATACGTACATGTGATGCCTCAAAAGGGAATGAATATGAATTGATCTCAAGCTCAAAAATTTCTCTTCGAAGATCTTAGAAAGAATCTTAAAAATCAAGAGAGGGGCAGCTGGGTGGTGCAGTGAATAGAGGATCAAACCTGAAGTCAGGAGGACCTGAGTTCAAATTTGATCTCAGACACTTAACACTTCCTAGCTGTGTGGCCCTGGGCAACTCATTTAACCCCAATTGCCTCAGCAAAGATTTTTTAAAAAATCAAATAAGAGAGATAGAAGAAAAATTGGGGAAAGAAATGAAAGCTATGTTGTAACAGCTGGGGGTAGGGGGCACAAAAATTGAAAACAACTCCTTTAAAAATAGATTTGGTGAAATAGAAGGGTATTCCCCCTGAAAGAGATGAGGTGAGATCTTTCAAGACAGTTGTGAAAATCGAATAAGGCTTCATCTACTTCAGAGTTTGTGGAGGCCTGAAGGACTTTGAAGATTGAGTCAAGGGCATACTTAAGTCCCCTTCGGGCTATTCTCCCATGACATCATTTTCTCCCTATTGTCAAGTATGGGCAACTATGTACTTATTGGTCAAGTTCAATTTCTTGGGTAGTTCCCAAGTTTAGAATGTAAGATCCTCAGCCAATGAGGATGAGGGTCAATGGTGAGAGGGGGTATTTGCATTAGGGATTAAAAGTGTTAACCCTGTCCCAGAAGGTGCTTCTTCCCTTGCATTGTCTGCTCGTCCTTCTCCCAAGAATGTATAATAAATTTTGCTTTGCTTCTAGAGATCTCTCCAGCTTTTTTATTAAATGGTGATCCCTCACCATTTCTGAACCAACCCCCCCCCACACACACACACACACCTGGCATGTCCTCCCCTTTGGAAGAAGACAACTTCTTAAAAATAGATTTGGCAAAAAGAAAAAAAAAAACCACAAATGGGTTTCAAAATCTCAGACACAGTCAGAATGACTGAACGATAGCAAAAAAGAACTGTGTTGGAACTTCTACAGAAATAGGCATCTTTAGAAGAAGGGTGGACTTTGGGAGAAAGATAATAAATATTACTTGAGATATCTCTGGGGATATTCAGTTTAAACTACTCAATAGGCAGATGATAAATGTGATTAAAACTGAGAGGAAGTTTGGGGCAGAAGAGATACACCTAGGAATCATCAGTATAAAGGTGATAATTAAACACAATACATAGAATCATCAAATGAGATAAAGAGAGTATGTAAAGAGAGAAGTGTAGGGGGCCTAATATAGTGTCTTGGTAAACACTCCAGTTAGGCAGCATGATCTGGTTGATAAATCAGTAAAAAGATTGAGAACTGATTAAGCTGGGTAGGAGGAGAACTAGGAGGGTATCACAAAAATCCAAGAAGAAAAGAATTTCAAAGTAGTCAACAATGCCAAAGTAAACAAAATTTGAGAAGGATGAGGACTGAAAAAACTGTAATCAGATCATATAAGAAACTATTGGTAACTTTGGAAAGAGCAGTTTCAACTGAGTGATACAGTCTAAAGTCAGGTTGCAAAGAGGTGAAAAGGGACTTAAGAGAAGCAATGGAAGTAGTGGGTATAGATAGTTTTTTCTAAGAGTTCAGCTGGGAGAAGGAAGCTAGTAGATAGAAAAAGTTTGAAGAATAGAGGAGTAAGGAAATGCAAACTGCTACAGAAGATGGAAGCAAATGAGATCTAGACAAGACTGTGCTAATGTTTAATAATGAGATACACAACACTTTTTTAATAGCTTTTTATTTACAAGATATATGCATGGGTAATTTTTCAGCATTGGCAATTGCAAAACCTTTTGTTCCAATTTTTCCCCTCCTTTCTCCACCCCCTCCCCCAGATGGCAGGTAGAACAATACATGCTATGTTAAAATATATGTTAAATACAATATAAGTATACATGTCCACACAGTTATTTTGCTGTACAAGAAGAATTGGACTTTGAAATAGTGTACAAATAACCTGTGAAGGAAATAAAAAATGTAGGTGGACAAAAAGAGGATTGGGAATTCTATGTAGTGGTTCACACTCATTTCCCAGAGTTCTTTAGCTGGGTGTAGCTGGTTCAATTTATTACTGCTCCATTAGAAATGATTTGTTTCATCTCATTGTTGAAGAGGGCCATGTTCATCAGAATTGATCATCATATAGTATTGTTGTTTAAGTTATAATGATCTCCTGGTCCTGCTTATTTCACTCAGCATCAGTTCATATAAGTTTCTCCAGGCCTTTCTGAAATCATCCTGCTGATCATTTCTTACAGAACAATAATATTCTTTAACATTCATATACCACAATTTATTCAGGCATTCTTCAATTGATGGGTATGTGGGAAAAGGTGAAGAACTTACAGATTCTAAAGTAGATCAAACCTTATGGGCCTCAGTTTCAACTTCTCTGGAATCACATGATTTTAAATAAGGCCTGGACTACAGGGCCGAAGAAGCTGTATATATCACTTTGTCTACTACATTCCACTGACCAACTAGGGGAACAGTAGATTTATGTGACCAATCACAACATATAGAAGTGGGATTTTGGAGGTTCTTTGTCTGAAATGTATAAAAAAGCTTTAAGTATTTTCAAGGCTCTGGCCCTATCCTGCTGTGAAATTTTGCTAGCAGACCAGGACAGGGTCCGCTTCTCGAGATTCTAATAAATAATTCTGCTTTCTATGAGTGATCTCTGTAGTAGTCAATTTAGGTAGGTCTTTTTGCCCCAAACAATGGGCATCCACTCAGTTTCCAGTTTCTGGCCACTATAAAGAGGGCTACCACAAACATTTTTCCACATACAGGTCCTTTCCCTTCTTTAAGATCTCTTTGGGATATAAGCCCAGTAGTAACACTGCTGGATCAAAGGGTATGCACAGTTTGATAACTTTTTGAGCATAGTTCCAAATCATTCTCCAGAATGGCTGGGTATATTCACAATTCCAAAGGTTATTAAAGTTATTGACTATTTTGTCCTTTGAACCTAGTCTATTCCACTGATCAACTAGTCTATTTCTTAGCTAGTACCAAATAGTTTTGGTAACCACTGCTTTATAATATAATTTTAGATCTGATACAGCTAGGCCACCTTTGTTTGATTTTTTTTTTTCATTAGTTTCCTTGAAATTCTTGACCTTTTGTTTTTCCATATGAACTTTTTTGTTATTTTTTCTAGGTCATTAAAATAGTTTTTTGGAATCTGATTGGTATAGCACTAAATGATAGATTAGTTTAGGCAGTATTGTCATCTTTATTATATTTGCTCACCCAATCCAAGAGCATTTAATATTTTTCCAATTGGTTAGATCTGACTTTATTTTTGTGGAAAGTATTTTGTAGTTTTGTTCATATAGTTCCTGATTTTCCCTTGGCAGATAGATTCCCAAATATTTTATACTGTCAGTAGTTACTGTAAATGGAATTTCTTTTTGTAACTCTCACTGTTGGATTTTGTTAGTGATATATAAGAATGCTGATGACTTATGTGGGTTTATTTTGTATCCTGCAACTTTGCTAAAGGTGTGAATTATTTCTATTAGCTTTTTAGTAGAATCTCTGGGGTTTTCTAAGTATTTCATCATATTATCAGCAAAGAGTGATAATTTGGTTTCCTCATTACCTACTCTAATTCCTTTAATCTCTTTCTTAACTCTTATTGCTGAAGCTAGCATTTCTTTTTCTTTTTAAATGTATTTATTTATTTTTTTTTTAATATTATAACGTTTTATTGACAGAGCCCATGCCTGGGTAATTTTTTTTTTTTTTACAACATTATCCCTTGCACTCACTTCTGTTCCGACTTTTCCCCTCCCTCCCTTCACCTCCTCCCCCAGATGGCAAGCAGCTCTATACAAGTTAAATATGTCACAGTGTATCCTAGTCACAATGTATGTGTGCAGAACAGAACAGTTTTCTTATTGCACAGGAAGAACTGGATTCAGAAGGTAAAAATATTAACCTGGGAAGAAAAATAAAAATGCAAGCAGTTTACATTCATTTCCCAGTATTCTTTCTTTGGGTGTAGCTGCTTCTGTTCATCCTTGATCAATTGAAACTGAGTTAGATCTCTTTATCAAAGAAATCCACTTCTATCAGAATACATCTTCATACAGTATTGTTGTTGAGGTATATAATGCTCTCCTGGTTCTGCTCATTTCACTTAGCATCAATTCATGTAAGTCTCACCAATCCTCTCTGTATTCATCCTGCTGGTCATTTCTTACAGAACAATAATATTCCATAACATTCATATACCACAATTTACTCAATCATTCTCCAATTGATGGGCATCCATTCATTTTCCAGTTCCTAGCCACTACAAACAGGGCTGCCACAAACATTTTGGAACATACAGGTCCCTTTCCCTTCTTTAGTATCTCTTGGGGGTATAAGCTCAGTAGAAAAACTGCTGGATCAAAGGGTATGCACAGTTTGATAACTTATTAAGCATAGTTCCAAATTGCGAAGCTAGCATTTCTAATACAATATTGAATAGTAATGGTGATAGTGGGGAACCTTGTTTCACTTCTAATCTTATTGGGAATGGTTCCAGTTTATCTCCATTACATATGATGCTTACTGATGGTTTTAGGAAAAGTCTATTTATTCTTATACTCTCAACTGTTTTTAATATGAATGGATGTTGGATTTTATCAAATGCTTTTTCTGCAGCTACTAAGATGATCATATGGTTTTTGTTAATTTGGTTATTGATATGGTCAATTATACTAATAGTTTTCCTAATATTGAACCAGCCCGGCATTCCTGGTATAAATCCTACTTGGTCATGATGGGGATGATTTTCTGTAGTCTTTCTGCTAATATTTGATTTAAGATTTTAGCATCAATATTTATTAGGGAGATTGGTCTATAATTTTCTTTCTCTGTTTTCAACCTACCTGGTTTAGGTAATACCATGTCTGTATCATAAAAGGAATTTGGTAGGACTCCCTCATTCCCTATTTTTTCAAAAAGTTTATATAGCATTAGGGCTAATTGTTCCTAAATGTTTGGTAGAATTCACATGTAAATCCATCTGGTCCTGGGATGCACAACACTTTTAAATTTAATTTAGGGTGGAGACAAGATGGCAGAGAAGAGGCAGAAACTCACCTGAACTCTCCCAAATACCCCTTCAAACAACTCTAAAATAATGCCTTAAAGTGAATTCTGAAGCAGCAGAACCCATAAAAGGTAGGGTGAAACAATTTTCCAGACTAAAATAATTTAGATCAGTAGGAAAGATCTATCATGCTATAGTAAAAATGGAATATAGTCCAGCACAATCCTTGGATAAGGCAACTGAATTGATGGCTTTGGGAACTCTCAATCCATAAATAGTAAAGGGGTCAGACAACTGATCAGAAAGAGATTACAGGAATCCCTTTGCTGGTACTGGATGCAGGACTTTGTTATATTGTCCATACTCAGGTTCAAATCACAGTTCTGGGTCAGAATCCCAGGGTGAGGAGGAATATTAGCATAGCAGAACTTGGGACTGCAGGGGAGCAAGGGATCCTAGAACAGAAAGGAGTGCTTATGGTCACTCACAGACCAGAGCACAGACCAAGAGAATAGTAAACACACCTCTCCCTAGATCATACCAACTTTAAAAAAACTGAAAACTTATAGATCCCCACCACCAGAATTAGCTCTGAAAACGCTATCTGAATTCAGAAAGAGAACTATGGAGATTGAATGCAAATTAACACAGGTTATGTTCACTTTTTTTTCTTTTTTTCTCTTGTGGTTTTCCCCTTTTTATTCTGATTTTTCTCTCTCAACATGACGCACTATATATATATATATATATATATATATATATGTTAACTTTTTAAACATATATATATATATATATATATGTTTAAAAAGTTTACATACATGTATAACCAGAAAAATAAAACAATTAAAAAACCCAAAATAGAACAAACGGTAAAAAGATTTTTTAAAAAATCCATACATAATGATGAAAGGCCTGGAGAGACTTACATGAACTGATACTGAGTGAAATGAGCAGGACCAAGAGATCATTATATACTTCAACAACAATACTATATGATGATCAATTCTGATGGACCTGGCCATCCTCAGCAATGAGATCAACCAAATCAGTTCCAATGGAGCAATAATGAACTGAACCAACTACCCCCAGCAAAAGAACTCTGGGAGATGACTAAGAACCATTACATAGAATTCCCAGTCCCTATATTTTTGCCTGCCTGCATTTTTTATTTCCTTCACAGACTAATTATACACTATTTCAGAGTCCGATTCTTTTTGTATAGCAAAATAATGTTTTGGACATGTATACATATTTTGTATTTAATTTATACTTTAACATATTTAACATATATTGGTCATCCTGCATCTAGGGGAGGGGGTGGGGGGAAGGAGAGGAAAAGTTGGAACAAAAGGTTTGGCAATTGTCAATGCTGTGAAATTACTCATGCATATAAGTTGTAAATAAAAAGTTGTTAAAAAAATTTTTTTTAAATCCATCCATAAAGAGAAGAATGATTTAAAAAATAGAATCGGCCAAATGGAAAAACACATAGAGAAATTTACTGAAGAACTCCTTATAACATAGAATTAGCCAAATGGAAAGGAAGAACAAAAATTCACTAAAGAAAATTCCTTAAAAATTAGAACTGGGTGCACTGTTGGTGAAATTGCAAAATGATCCAATCATTCAGGAAAGCAATTTGGAACTATACTCAAAGAGCTATGAAATTGTATATACCTTTTTATCCAACAGTAACACTACTTGGTCTGTATCCCAAAAAGATCATAAAAGGGAAAGAACCCACATGTTCAAAAATGTTTGTACAGCCTTTTTTGTACTGGCGAGGAATTGGAAATTGAGTAGATGCCCATCAGTTAGGAAAAAGCTGAATAAGCTATGGTATATAAATGTAATGGAATATTATTGTTCTATAAGAAATGATAAGCAGGCTGATTTCAGAAAGGCCTAAAGAGACTTACATGAACTGATGCTGAGTGAAGTGACTAGAATCAACACAATATTGTACACAACAAGAAGATATAAGATGATCAATTGTGATAGACGTGACTCTTTTCAACAATGAGGAGAGTTAGGGCAATTCCAATAGACTTGTGATGGAGAGAACCATCTGCATCCAGAGAGAGAATTATGGGGACTGAATGTATATCATGATAACATAATATTTTTACCTTTATTCTATTGTTTGTTTGGGTTTTTTCTTTCTTATTTTTCCCCTTTTGATCCGATTTTTCTTGTGTAGCATGATAAATGTGGAAATATTCTTAAAAGAATTGCACATGTTTAAGTTATATTAGATTGCTTACTGTCCAAGGAGTAGGGAGAGGGAAAGTAGGGAGGAAAAACTGGAACACAAGATTTTGCAAGGATGAATGTTGAAAACTATTTTTGCATGTATTTTGAAAAATAAAAAGCCTATTACATAAAAAAAGAAAGAAATGATATACAGGATGTTTTCAGAAAATCTGGAGAGATTTACATGAACTGATGCAGAATCAAGAGAACACCATACACAGGAACCACAAAATTGTACAATGATCAACTGTGAATGACTTAGCTGTTTTCAACTATAAAATAATCCAAGAGAATTCTGAAAGACTTATCAAGAAAATTGGTTTCCATCTCCAGAGAAAGAACAGATGGATTCTGAAAGAAGATCAAAGCATAATTTTCAAAATTTTACTTGGAGCTTTTGTTTTGGTCTATATTTTCTTTCAAACATAATGGATATGACATATGTTTTGTACAACTGCTCAAGAATGACATTTTTTCTTGAGCATTTTTATTTTCATTAGGGTGGGAGATCTGTGTTTTCTTTCACAACTTGACTTTTATGGAAATGTTTGGCATAATTTCATATGTGATTTCTTCATTGTGGGTGGAAATAAAATAGAGAATCTAGAACTCAAAAAAGTTTAAAACAAAACAAAACAAAAATTTGTTTTGAATGCAATTGAGGAAAAATATAAATAAATAAATAAATAAATAAAGATACTGTCCATGCTAGGAGGGCTGTTCAGTAAAAGATTTGAAATTTGTTTCTTCTGAAGGGGGAAAAATAGCCTAAAATTATTGGTTTTAGTTGCCTTCCACATATTTGTTTTTATTTTGTTTTTTTCCCTTCCTGTTCTTCCCCCCTTTTCTCAGTGACTTAAAATACTCCCAAGTGCATTCAAAACTATGTATGTAGTAAATGTACTACAGGAATGTAAATGTAAATTTACAATATAAATAGGAAATATTTGACAAAATGAATGAAAATATAAGAAAACACAAATTATATCACATTTTAGAACTCAATGTAATACATTAGTAGTTCATGTTTCTATTTTTATTTGATACTGCCTCTCAAGAAGATCCCTAGGACCTTGCCACAAAAAAGGTTGTATGTGATAGAATCTGCCTGAGGGATCTGATTAGCCTTAGCTTCCCTAATGCAGCTTCCAGGTCATCTAAGGATGTTAAAAATTTCAGTCATATGGAATCTGTGTCTCAGAATTCTTGAATGTCTTAGGGCACATAAAACACTATATCCTGAAATGACCTACTGACCTATTGTGTTTCTAGATGAAGAGGAAGAGATTATATTCAGAGAAGCTGATTAAGATATTTTCTTTCTATGTTAAAATAATATAAGCCTCTTTTGTTAAATATTCAATGATTAGTGAGCTCCTCATTTTATCCCAACATTGAATCAGAACTAAGAAAGTTCTGAGCATTGGAACTCTGCCTCCAACAAGGGAAAAGCATATACCCTCTTGGATCACTTAAATTATATCTTCTGTATGTAGACAGGACAAGAGAAATGATATACACCTCATCATATTCCTGCATCCTGTTTGTTTGTTTGTTTGTTTTTTTAAGGAATGTATTTGTGCTACTGAAATATTTTAATAAATTATGGCTGCAGAACAAGATGAGGTGAGATCTTTCAAGACAGTTGTGAAAATCAAGTAAGGCTTCATCCATTTCAAAGTTGAGTAGGCCTGAAGGACTTTAAGCATCAAGTCAAGAGCATACTTAAGTTCCCTCCCTGCTATCCTCTTAAGGGCATACTTAAATCCCCTTGTTATCTTCCTATGACATCAGTGTCTTTCTGTTTAGGTCAAATATGGACAACTATGTACTTATTGGTCAAGTTCAATTTCTTGGGTAGTTCCCGAGTTTAGAATGTAAGATCCTCAGCCAATAAGGATGAGGGTCAGTGGTGAGAGGGGGTATTTGCATTAGGGATAAAAAGTGTTGACCCAGACCCCGAAGGTTCCTCCTCCCTTCGATTGTCTGCTCGATGGGTGGGACGCCCAATTCTCCTGAGAACGTGTAATAAACTTTGCTTTGCTTCTAGATATCTCTCCAGCTTTTTTTATTAAATGCTGTCTGAACCACACAGCTGCCAATTCTGTGATTTCAACAAGCACATATGCATGCAGTACTTTTGGTGATAGCAAAGAAGTGAAGACAAATAGATATTCAATGATTGGTAAATTGCTAAACAAATTGTTGTATTGAGCATAATGGAATATTATTCCACTGGAAAAAACATGATGAATATAAAGAATTCAGAGAAGCATAAAAAGGTAAGCAGGAAAGGAAAAAAAAAAAAAACTTTGTTATCCCTACATGGGAAGATGATACTTGTAACTCTTGAGAACTCTAGATTTGTTAGGACAGTTAGAAGGGCTATTCATTGACAGAAGGTGTAAGTATAAGTTGACTTTGATGTGATGATATAAAAAAAATTAAGGGGTATAAAAAAGATTGCACTGGGAGAAAAGGAAAGGAGAGGCAAAATAGAGTATGCATTCAAAGGCACAAAAGACTTAACACAATAGAGGGAAAGAAGAGTGGATGAGCATTGTTCAAACCTTAATCTCATCAAATTTGGCTGAAAGAGGGAATAATATACACACTCAGTTGAATAAAGAAATCCATTTTACCCAATAGGGAAGTAGAAGAAGAAAGGGGATTGAAATAGGGGTGGGAAATAGAAGAGAGGGAAGATTGAGGCAGTGTTCAGAAGAAAAATAATGGTGAAGAAAGTCAGGGTGAAAAAAAAAAGTTTAAACAAATAAGATTGTGGGAAATACACAATATTGTAGTCATAACCCTGAATGTGAATCAGATGAACTCTCCCATAAAGTGAAAGCAAATAGCAGACTGGATTAAAAATCAAAATTCTACAACATGCCATTTATGAGAAACACGTTTGAAGCAGAGAGATACACATAAAGTAAAAGCAAAAGACTAGAGAAAATATATTATGCTTGTTGGTGGAGTTGTGATCTGATCTAGCCATTCTGGAGAACAATTTGGAATTATGCCCAAAGCGTTATAAAACTGTGCATATCCTTTGATGCTAAGTAGTTTCACTAATGGGTCTATATCCAAAAAGATCATAAAACAGGGGAAAGGACCCACATATGCAAAAAAAAATTTAGCAGCTCTTTTTATGGTGGCAAAGAATTGGAAAATGAATGGATGTCAGTCAATTGGGGAATGGCTGAATTATGGTATATAAATGTAATGGAATATTATTGTTCTATAAAAAATGATGAACAGGCTGATTTCAGAAAAGCTAGAAACATTTAACATGAACTGATGCTGAGTAAAATGAGCAGAACCTGGAGAACGTTGTACACAGTAGCAGTATGTTTATGTAATGATCAACTATGATAGATTTGGCTCTTCTCAGCAATGCATCAATTCAAGACAATTCCAATAGACTTGGGATAGAAAAATACCTTCTGCATCCAGAGAGAGAACTATGGAAACTGTGTTTGGAAGCATTTTTATCTTTTTTAAAAACTTCCTTTTTTTTTTCTCATGGTTTTTCCATTTGTTCTAACGTTTCTTTCATAAAATGACTAATATGGAAATATGTGGGTTTTTTTTTAAAGAAAAGTTTTAAAAAGTTAAAAAAAATTTAAAACCAGGGATAGCAATTCTGATATCCAACAAGAAAGAAGCAAAAATAGATCTAATTAAAAGAGATAAGGAAGGAAACTACCACTTGCTAAAAGGTATTATAGACAAAGATGTAATATCAGTACTAAATATATTTATACATGTATAACATTAGATTGCTTGCCATCAAGGGGAGGGAGTGGGGGAAAGGAGGGGAAAATTTGGAATACAAGGCTATGCAAAGATCAAAATTGAAAAATTATCCATCCATATGTTTTGAAAATAAAAAGCTTAAAAAAAAAAAAAAAAAAAAAAAAGGATGGGAGAGCCTAGAATACCATATTCTAAAAGGCAAAGGACCTAGGGTTATAATCAAGAATTAACTACCCAATGAGACTTGAGTATCAGCTTTCAAGAAAGGAGATGGATCTTCAATGAAGTAATAGACTTTCAATCATTCCTATTGAAAAAATCAGAACTAAACAGAAAATTTGATCTTAAAACACAGGACTCAAGAGAAGCATAGGAAAGTAAATAGAGAAATATATATATATATATATATATATATATAAAATTTAAAGGTTAAACTGTTTACATCCCTAGATGGGAAAATGACATCTTGAAAACCGTATTTGTTATTGGGGCAGTTAAAGGGAATATGTATGGACAGAGTGTGAATATGAATTAACTCTGACATGATTATATCAAAGACATTAAGAGGTGGAATAAGGATTGTACTGGGAGAAGAGAAAAGGGGAGACAAAATGAGAGAGAATAGTATACACAGACATGAAAATAGGATGAAGGGAAATAAAGAGCCGGTAATCATAACTTTAAATGTATATAGGATGAACTCTCCCATAAAATGGAAGTAGATAGAAGACTGGATTAAAAACCAGAATTCTACAATATTTTGCTTACAAGAAACACATTTGAAACAGAAAGATATATACAGAGTAAGGATAAAAGGTAAGAGCAGAATTTATTATATTTCAGCTAAAGCAAAAAAAGCAGGAGTAGCAGTTCTGATCTCAGATTAAGAAAAAATAAAAATAGATCTAATTAAAAAGAAATAAGGATAGAAATTATATTTTGTTAAAGGATACCATAGACAATAGTGTCGATATTAAAGGTATTCTTGCACCAAGTGGTAGAGCATCCAAATTCTTGGAGAAGAAGCTAAGCCAGTTACAGAAAGAAATAGACAGCAAAACTATATTACTTGGAGACCTCAACCTCCCTTTCTCAAAATTAGAACCACAAAATAAACAATAAAAAACCTAAGGAGGTTAATAGTATCCTAAGTTAATAGAAATCTAGAAAAAAATGATAGACTCTGGAGAAAACTGAATAGAGACAGAAAGGAATGTACCTTTTTCTCAGCAGTACATGGCACCTACACAAACATTAATCATGTATTAGAGTATAAAAACCTCACAATCAAATGCAGAAACGCAGAAATAGTAAATATGTCCTTTTAAGATCATTATGCAATAAAAATTACACCAGGGAAAGACAGACTAAAAACCAATGGAAATCAAATAATCTAATTCTAAAGAATGAGTGGGTCAAGCAACAAATCATAAAAACAATCAGTAAATTCATCCAAGAGAATGACAATAATGAAACAACATACGGAAATCTATGGGATGCAACCAAAACAGTTCTTAGGGGAAATTTTTTCTCTTTGAATAGCTAAATGAATAAAATAAAGAAAGAGGAGATCACTGAATTAAGCAAGCAACTAAAAAAGCTAGAAAAGGAACAAATTTAAATGCCTCAATTAAATCCCACATTTGAAATTCTGAATCTCAAAGGAGAGCTTAATAAAATTGAAAATAAAAAAATTATTGAACTAAATAAAACTAAGAGTTAGTTTTATGAAAAAAACAACAAAATAGATTAACCTTTGATTAATTTGATTAGAAAAAGGAAAGAAAAAATTATCAGCATCAAAAATGAAAAGGATAAACCTACCATCAATGAAAAAAGAAATTAAAGCAATAAATAGGAGCTATTTTGCCCAAATGTAGGCCAGAAAATCTGACAATCTAATTGAAATAGGTGAAAATTTATAAAAAATATAAATTGCCCAGATTAATAGAAGAAGAAATAAATTACTTAAATAGCACCATTTTAGAAAAAGAAATCAAACAAGCCATCAATGAGCCCTCTAAGAAAAAATTTCCAGGGTCAAATGGATTTACAAGGAAATTCTACCAAACATTTAAAGAACAATTAATTCCAATACTATGTAAACTACTTGGAAAAAATAGGTAAAGGAGTCCTGCCAAATTCCTTCTAAGACACAAATATGATACTGATACCCAAATCAAGAAGAGTCAAAAGAGAGAAAAAATATTACAGACCAATCTCCCTAATGAATATCGATGCAAAAATTTTAAATAAATTATTAGTAAAGAGATTACAGCAACTTATTAGCAGGATAATACACTATGACCAAGTGGGAATTATACCAGGAAAGCAGGACTGGTTCAGTATCAGGAATACTATTAACATAATTGACAGTTTTGTAATGCCAAAAGAAACTGAGCAAGACAGAGATTAGAGACCAATTCAATAATTTATTAAATGGAGAGAAATACTGGGACCAATGGATCCCAGGGCTAGATGAGACTATCATCTCAAAGAGTCAAGCCCGGAGTATCAGGACAGCAAGCCTTTTATGGAATAACAAGAACAATGACATAATGCAGAGACCTAGGTGGGGATAGCCTCATAGATGGAGGTTACTGATATTCTAATGACATTAAGGAATGTCTATAACACCTTTATCTCAACCATTAAGAGGGGACACGGTCATAATCTTAAGGCAGAATTACCAAATAGGACAATTGTAGGGACTGGTCACCCCATTAAAAGTGAACTTTGGCATTACAGTATCAATAATAACAGAAATCATGATAATCTCAACAGAAGCAGAAAAAGTTTTTGACAAAATATAGCACCCATTCCTATTAAAAAATACTACAGAGCATAAAAATAAAGGGAGTTTTCCTTAAAATGATAAACAGCACCTACCTAAAATCATCAGCAAGCATTAATTTTTTTTAAAATTTTCTTATTAAAGCTTTTCATTTACAAAACATATGTATGGATAATTTTTTCAACATTGACCCTTGAAAAATCTTTTGTTCCAAATTTTCCCTGCCTTCCCCCCACTCCCTCCCCTAGTTGGCAGGTAGTTCAATACATGTTAAATATGATAAAATACATGTTAAATCCAATATATGTATATATGTTTATACAGTTATCTTGCTGCATAAGAAAAATTAGATCAAGAAGGAAGAAAAAGAAAAACTGAGAAAGAAAACAAAATGCAAGCAAATAACAACAGAGAGAGTGAGAATGCTATGTTGTGATACACACTCACATCACAATAAACATTTCTAAAGCAATAGTGCACATTCAATTCCCACAGTACTCTCTCTAGGTTAAACTAAATGTTTAAGAAAGTCAGAGGAGCCAGAAAGCAGAAGTGAAAAGTTGCTGTGTATAGTGATCTCCTGGTTCTGCTCATTTTACTCAAAATCAGTTCACTTAAGTCTCTCCAGGCTTCTATGAAATCATCCTGCTGGTCATTTCTTACAGAACAATAATATTCCATAACATTCATATACCACAATTTATTCAGCCATTCTCCAATTGATGGGCATCTACTCAGTTTCCAGTTTCTTGCTACTACAAAAAGGGCTGCCACAAACATTTTTGCACATGTGGGTCCCTTTCCCTCCTTTAAAATCTCTTTAGGATATAAGCCCAGTAGAAACACTGTTTGGTCAAAGGGTAGGCAGTATGATAACTTTTTGAGCATAGTTCTGTCTGTGTGGGACAGGTACAAGACCCCTTTCTTAATTAACTAATCAGAGACATCTTCAGGTATAAAAATAAAGCATTTCTTTAATCCCTGCAGGGAGAGGCCCACACACACACCTGGGAGCCATCCCAACTCTGCCATGTGCTTCTGGAACCTGACCAGCTTCCAGTTTGTCCAGGACTTAAAAGCAAAAGACCCTAGCCTTCTCATTGGATAGACTAACAGGACGTAATCATCCTTGACCAATGATCACCAATGTTGGCTGTCATCCACAGGTCATATCATTCCTGCAACAGGGTTCAAAGTTCATACCTCCAGAGATCATGTAACCTTCATCTCTCCCCAGGGTCCCAGCTTTGGGAGCAGGGATCATGTGACTCAATACTGAGAAATACTTCATCCAATCAGTCTCATTCAGTTCCAAATTGCTCTCCAGAATGGCTCCAGTTCCAAATGCTCTCCAGGTCACAGTTCCACCAACAATGTTATTAGTGTCCCAGTTTTCCCACATCCCCTCCAACATTCATCATTATCATTTCCTGTCATCTTAGCCAATTTGACAGGTGTATAGTGGTATCTGAGAGTTGTCTTAATTTGCATTTCTAGCAATCACTATTTGTAATGGAGAGAAGCTGAATGCATTCCCAATAATATCAGAAGAGAAACAAGGATGCCCATTATCACCATTATTATTCAATATTGTACTAGAAATGTTGGCTTTAGTAATAAGAAAAGAAAAAAGAAATTAAAGGAATTAGAATAGGCAATGAATAAATAAAACTATCACTCTCTGCAGATGATATGATGATATTCTTAAAGAATCCTAGAAAGTCATCAAAAACCTGTTTGAAACAACCACTTTAGCAAAATTGCAGGATATAAAATAAACTCAAACAAATCATCAGCATTTCTATATATAACTGACTAAGCCCAAAAACAAGATATAGAAAGAGAAATTCCATCTAAAATAACTGTAGACAAAATAAAATATTTGAGTGTCTACCTGCCAAGACAAACCCAGGAACTACACAAACACAATTGCAAAACACTTGTCACACAACTAAAGTCTGATCTAAATTCAAAAAATATCAATTGTTCATGGGTAGGTTGAGCTAATATAACAAAAATGACAATTGTACTTAAATTGGTCTACTTGTTCAGTGCCATACCAATTGAACTGCCAAAAAATTATTACTATTATTATTATTTTTTTTATTTAATAGCCTTTTATTTACAGGTTATATGCATGGGTAACTTTACAGCATTAACAATTGCCAAACCTCTTGTTCCAATTTTTCACCTCTTACCCCCATTCCCTCCCCTAGATGGCAGGATGACCAGTAGATGTTAAATATATTAAAATATAAATTAGATACACAATAAGTATACATGACCAAACAGTTATTTTGCTGTACAAAAAGAATCAGACTCTGAAATATTGTACAATTAGCTTGTGAAGGAAATCAAAAATGCAGGTGGGCATAAATATAGGGATTGGGAGTTCAATGTAATGGTTTTAGTCATCACCCAGAGTTCTTTTCTCTGGGCTAGCTGGTTCAGTTCATTACTGCTCCATTGGAAATGATTTGGTTGATCTCCTTGCTGAGGATGGCCAGGTCCATCAGAACTGGTCATCATATAATATTGTTGTTGAAGTATATAATGATCTCCTGGTCCTGCTCATTTCACTCAGCATCAGTTCGTGTAAGTCTCTCCAGGCCTTTCTGAAATCATCCAGTTGGTCATTTTTTTTTTAAAATTTTTATTTATTTTTTTTATTTAATAGCCTTTTATTTACAGGTTATATGCATGGATAACTTTACAGCGTTAACAACTGCCAAACCTCTTGTTCCAATTTTTCACCTCTTACCCCCACCCTCCCTAGATGGCAGGATGACCAGTAGATATTAAATACATTAAAATATAAATTAGATACACAATAAGTATACATGACCAAAACATTATTTTGCTGTATAAAAAGAATCAGACTCTGAAATATTGTACAATTAGCTTGTGAAGGAAATAAAAAATGCAGGTGGGCATAAATATAGGGATTGGGAATTCAATGTAATGGTTTTTAGTTATCTCCCAAAGTTCTTTCTCTGGGCATAGTTGGTTCAGTTCATTACTGCTCCATTGGAAATGATTTGGTTGATCTCCTTGCTGAGGATGGCCAGGTCCATCAGAACTGGTCATCATATAGTATTGCTGTTGAAGTATATAATGATCTCTTGGTCCTGCTCATTTCACTCAGCATCAGTTCGTGTAAGTCTCTCCAGGCCTTTCTGAAATCATCCTGTTGGTCATTTCTTACAGAACAGTAATATTCCATAATATTCATATACCACAATTTATTCAGCCATTCTCCAACTGATGGACATCCATTCATTTTCCAGTTTCTAGCCACTACAAAGAGGGCTGCCACAAACATTCGTGCACATACAGGTCCCTTTCCCTTCTTTATAATCTCTTTGGGATATAAACCCAGTAGTAACACTGCTGGATCAAAGGGTATGCACAGTTTGATAACTTTTTGAGCATAGTTCCCAACTACTCTCCAAAATGGTTGGATTCGTTCACAACTCCACCAACAATGCATCAATGTCCCAGTTTTCCCACATCCCCTCCAACAATCATCATTATTTTTTCCTGTCATCTTAGCCAATCTGACAGGTGTGTAGTGGTATCTGAGAGTTGTCTTAATTTGCATTTCTAGCAATCACTATTTGTAGTGGAGAGAAGCTGAATGCATTCCCAATAATATCAGAGGAGAAACAAGGATGCCCATTTTCACCATTATTATTCAATATTGTACTAGAAATGTTGGCTTTAGTAATAAGAAAAGAAAAAAGAAATTAAAGGAATTAGAATAGGCAATGAATAAATAAAACTATCACTCTCTGCAGATGATATGATGATATTCTTAAAGAATCCTAGAAAATCATCAAAAACCTGTTTGAAACAACCACTTTAGCAAAATTGCAGGATATAAAATAAACTCAAACAAATCATCTGCATTTCTATATATAACTGACTAAGCCCAAAAACAAGATATAGAAAGAGAAATTCCATCTAAAATAACTATAGACAAAATAAAATATTTGAGTGTCTACCTGCCAAGACAAACCCAGGAACTACACAAACACAATTGCAAAACACTTGTCACACAACTAAAGTCTGATCTAAATTCAAAAAATATCAATTGTTCATGGGTAGGTTGAGCTAATATAACAAAAATAACAATTGTACTTAAATTGGTCTACTTGTTCAGTGCCATACCAATTGAACTGCCAAAAAAATATTTTATAGAGCTAAAATAACAAAATTCATCTGGAAGAACAAAAGTGTAAGAATATCAAGGGAATTAATGGGGGAAAAATACAAAGCATGGTTGTCTAGTAGTATCAGACCTAAAATTATTTTATTAAGCAGCAGTCATCAAAACCATTGGTACTGACTAAGAAATAGAATAGTAGATCAGTGGAATAGGTTAGATACAGATTACACAATAATCAATGACTATAGTAATCTAGTATTTGATAAACCTCAAAATTCCAGCTTCTGGAATAAGAATTTACTATTTCACAAAAATTGCTGGGAAAATTAGAAAATAATGTCAGAAACTTGCCATAGTCTTACATCTCACATCCCCTATAAAAATAAGGTCAAAATGAGTAAATGATGTGGGCATAAAGGATGATACCATAAGCAAATTAGGAGAGCAAGGGATAATTTACCTATCAGATCTTTGGAGAAGGGAGGAATTTATGATCAAAGAAGAACTACAGAACATTATGAAATGCAAAATGGACAACTTTGATTGCATTAAATTAAAAAGGTTTTGCATAAACAAAACCAACACAAACAAAATTAAAAAGGAAGTACAAAGTTGGGGGAAAATTTTATAGTCAGTATTTTTGACAAAGGCCTCATTTCTAAAATATATAAAGAACTGTGTCAAATTTATAAGAATACAAGTCATTCTTCAATTGATAAGTAGCCAAAGAATATGAACAATTTTCAGATGATGAAATTAAAGCTATCTATAGGCATATGAAAAAATGCTCTAAATCACTATTGATTAAAGATATGCAAATTAAAACAATTCTGAGGTACCACTACACACTTCTCAGATTGGCTAAGATGATAGAAAAAGGTAATAATAAATGTTAGAGGGGATTACTGGGACACTAATGCATTGTTGGTGGAGTTGTGAAATGATCCAATCATTATGGAGAGCAATTTGAAAGAATCTGTGCATATCCTTTGATCCAGTAGTGCTACTACTGGGTCTATATTCCTAGGAAATCATAAAAGGAGTCACATGTGCAAAAATGTTTGTAACAAATTTTTTGTGTTGGCAAAGAATTGGAAAATTTGTAGATGCTCATCAACTGGGGAGTGAATGATTAAGTTATGGCATATGAAAGTAATGGAATATCATTGTTCTGTAAAAAATTATGAACAAACTGATTTTTAAAAGGTCCGTAAAGATTTATACAAACTAATACTTAGCAAAACAAGTAGAACTAGGAATACATTGTACACAGTAATAGCAAAACTCTGCAATGACCAGCTATGAAAGACTTGGCTTTTTTCAATGGTTCAATGATCCAAGACAATTCTAATAAACTTTCAATAGAAAATGCCATCTGCATCCAGAGAGGAAAACTATGGAGACTGAATGTAAATCAACACATGCTCTATTCACGTTTTTTTTTTTCCCTTGTTTCCTTTTCTCTCGTGGTTTTTCCCTTTTATTCTGATTATTTTCTCCCAACATGATTCATAAAGAAATTTGTATTAAAAGAATGAAAAAACAAACAAACCCCAAGCCTTAACCATCTCCTTCAAAATCTCAATATATGGACTGAGGCACAAAAACAGCATGCCAAAAACATCCAGGTCAACTTATGTATTCACTAATTACTGAATCAACTCCCTGAGAGTGTCATTATATTTGTAATTTTTTTTTGGTTATCACAAAACCACACTCTTATTCACGGTACTGCAGATATATTTATATACAGATCGATAATAATAAGGATGTTCACATAGAACTGTTCTCTAACAAATCACAACCATGATATCAAGAGCAAATGATATTAAGTGTGGCATTCTTCAGAGAGACAGTTTAAGTTCATTATGGCTCTTCCTAACCTTAAATACACAATCATTTCTCTTAAACAGAATATGGTATGATTCTCAAATGAACCAAAAGAACTTATAAATATTTTATAGATAACATCAAGTTATAGGGCTCTACCAAGAAACATATTAAACACTTCCTTCACCTCATGGAATCTTTCTCCTATGATGGTTATTATTAGATGATAAGCTCTTTGAGGACAGGGACTACCTTTTGCCTTATTTTGTATCCTCAATGTTCAGTATGATGTCTGGCACATTTTACAGATGAAGAAACTGAGGCAAATAGTGTTAAGTGACTTTCACAGGACCACACTAGTAACTGTCTTTAAACTCGGGAAGATAAGTCTTTCTGACTCTAGGCTTGGCATTCTATCCAACATACTACTAGCTGCCCCAGAATTAATAAGATCTGAGTTTAAATCCCACCTTAAACACTTACTAGAAGTATGACCCTAAGCAGGTCTCCTCATTGATAAAAATGAGGATAATAATAATACCCATCTTCCAATATTGTTGTGAGGATCAAATGAGATAGTATCTATGAAGCATATTGCAAACCTTAAAGTGCTAAATAAATATTATTATTATTGTTAAGACCAAAGAAAATAACTTTTTCTTCAAAGAACCAACAAATCAATTTTATTTTTTAGGTCCAGATTCCCTCCTTTCCATCTCTCTCCCTTCTTTCCTCTAAAGCAAGAAAAACAAAACTTCTCTTATAAACATGTATTGTCAGGGGAAAAAAAATCCTCTATGTCCAAAAAAAGTCTTAAAATGTACTCTGGCACCATCACCTCTCTATTACAAGGTAGAAACTTGTTTTATTATCATGAATCCTCTGGAATTATGCTTGGTGATTGTATTGATCAGTTACTACAAGTTTTTCTTAATATGTTATTGTATTTGTAATGTGTCTATTTTGATTTAGTGTTTCCTCCTATCCTTCTCTAAGGGAGATTTAAATTCCTTCCAGGAAAGAAAGCAGGAGATTGGAGACAGAGTCTGGCTACTTTCCTCTTTTCAGAGAGAGGAAATAACACAACACAGTAGAATTAAATTTATCTGTTCCCTTAAATATTATTCGAGGAAATGTAATGTTTAAGTTCAAGCTACCATTGCTATTTCTTTACCAGGAAAAGGGAGCTTCAAGTTTTATATCCAAAGCTTCCTTCCTACCAATGAACAGAAATAGCAAACAAGCACAATTATTCAAGTTTGTAGCAAAACAGAAACTAGAGAAAGTATATATATATATATGGATAGATATATATAGATCTATATACTAAATCTATATGTAATTGAGTTCTCCCAAGAGCAACATAATAGCTCAGCTAAGAGAATCTCAGATATCACCTAAAGGAAGAATTCCCCAGAATCTCTAGTGTAGAAACATGAGCAAAGTTTTGCATGTAATTTTTTTTTCTTTCTCTAGGAAAGCTCTAAGTAGCAGGGACTGTGTTTTATCTAAACTTGGATTCTCTCCCTCCTCCCCTCCCTCCCTGCCTGCTCCCCCCCTCCAAGAACAAATGCAGGCCTCTACACATAGACTGTTGGATTTGTCTTCTTTGGTGTACGGGTCACTCCATTTCCTCCCCTGAAAGCTCAGATTGGCCAAGAGTGAAAATGGGAAGAGAAAACTCCCAAGGACATGCCTGGAAGTCTCCTTTCTTATCTCTGTGTCTTGGCTTCTTTCAAGTCCCATCTAGAAATCCCACTTTGTATTAAAAACCTTTCCTCATCCCCCTTAAGGTTAGTGCCTTCCGTTCTTTGATTACTTCCAATTTATCTTCAGGAAAGCTTGTCTACATAGATGTTTGGATTCTTTGTCTCCTCACCTGAAGTCCTCAAGATTAAATGAAGGGACTATTTATCCTCTCTTGGTAAACTCAGTGCTTAGCGGAGTGCTTAACACATAGTTAACATTGATACATAAAATCACAAGTACATTTTAAATAGATGTTGCCATATCATGTGGTCATAATCTCTAAACATCAAGGAATGAAATGTAGCATCCACTCTGTACTCACTTCCCCCATTCTTCCTCCCAGTAGCGCCTCCAGAGGTTGGCTATGCACTACTGAGTTCAGGCTTTTTGGGGAAATCCTGAGGATCTGGGTTTCTAGTACTGTTGGTCCAGAACCTTCTCCTTCTACACTTCTCACTGTTGTCAAATAATCCTTAGACATCAAGCACCTACTATGTGTTAAGCACTCTGCTAAGCATCATTGAGTTTACCAAGAGAGGATAAATAGTCCCTTTATTTAATCTTGAGGGCTTCAAGTGAGGAGACAAAGAATGTAAACATCTATGTAGACAATCTTTCCTGAAGATAAATTGGAACTAATCAATGTTATGTACATGTGTACACAGTTTGTTCTGTTGGTCTATCTGACCAAATAATGGTCTGGTAAAGAGGACTATGGAGACTGAATGTGGATCACAACATAGTATTTTCACCTTTTTTTGTTGTTGCTTTTTTTTCTTTCTCACTTTTTTCCTTTTTCAATCTGATTTTTCTTGTGTAACATGATAAATGTGAAATTATCTGTAGAAGAATTTTGCACACGTTTAACTTATATTGGATTACTTACTGGTGAGGGGAACAGAGGGAGAAAATGTTGGAACACAAGGTTTTGCAAGGGTGAATGTTGAAAACTATCTTTGCATGTATTTTGAAAATTAAAAGCTATTATAAAAATAAAACCATGAATCTGAAAAAAAAAATAGTCTAGTTCCAATCCCATTTACTTCAGTAGAAGTTCCCTAGCACCTTTTAAGGTCTGCATTCCTGTTATAGATTAGTTGGTTAGGACTGAGGAGATTAATGTACCCTGGGAAGGATACTGGTGTGTCAGTGACAGTGGGGAGAATCTGCAAAGATTCTCAAAGACTTAGAGATAGAGATAGAGATAGCGATTTAACAGATGGGATGGGGCAAGAGTTGGTGGATAGCTTTCAATTACTGCTATAGTAAAACATCAGTGGCTTTGTTTCTTGCTATCTGACTTAATAATAACCAGCATTTATACAGTTCCTATTATATAGCCAGCACCATGCTAAGCACTTTACATATATTATCTCATTTAATCCTGTGAAGTTGGTGCCATCCTTACCTCCTTTTTATAAATGAAGAAGCTGAGTCTTAGAAAAGGTAACTTTTCCAACAATATACAGATAATATGTTATATATGTGGAAATATGTATAGAAGAACTGTATTTAATTTATATTGCGTTCCACATATGGGGATGATTCAAACTCAGGAATTCCTAACTTCCCAGCCTAATATTATTTACTACGCCACGTTGGAACCATGTGGTAGAGATCATAACTACAGGAGTGAACCCTGACATTAGATTCAGGGTCTCAGACTCCAAAAAGTCTGGGAAAAAGTATACTTTCCCAGACAAACCTTTCCCAAGTTAAGTGGCTTCATTCAATTGGAGATCTTGTTTGACTCACCCTCCATTGATTTTTTGGGGTGGCCCAGATCCCCTTCAGGAAATTTCTAAGACTCTGGGAAAAAGCCTTCAAAATGATTTTATTCAGTTGGTGATCTGGGCCTAATATTCCTATTGAATGGCTTGAAATTCCGAGATAAGTACTCTCCTTTCAACTGGAAATCTAGGTGGGGGGGGGGGGGGGGGAGTAATGATTCTCTTCTCTTAAATATAATGGTTCTCTGGGAGGAGATTTCTTGGGGAGCTTCTGGAGGCAGCCTTAGTTTCAGTTCAAAGTAATAATCACCTCAAATGTAGCCAGCTGTTAAAAGTTCAGTCCTAAAAAAAAAAAAAAAAAAAAGTTCAGTCCTTTATTTTCTTCTTCAAAATAGCCCGACTAGTTTTCTTAGAGGTCTATCTCTCCTTGGTTCCAAGAGCTCTTGTAGCTTGTCCTTTGCCTCTGCCAGCTTCAGCCTCTAGCTCTCTCTGAAACCAGGATTCAGAAAATCCTGGTTTTGAATCTCCCAACTGAATTCTGGGTCTCTCAATCTCTCAAAAGTCTCTAGTGCTTGTCCTTTTATATGCTCTTTTAGAGGTGTGAACTCAAAGGTTGACTCCTCCTCCCAGAGTGGGATTGTGGGAGCTGTGACTTGTGAATCTCCTCCACTGAACTTGTGAATCTCATACTGAATCCTGACTTGTGAATCTCAACCACTAATGTGTGAACTAATGTGTGAATTCTTAAAGGTGTCAAAGGCATGAACTCTGAACTAGAGAATTGCTAAGCACGATGCTAAAATTAGACCACTGACTTATCACTTTGTAAGAATCCTAACATGAGGGCATTGACAACATTGGAGAAATCTCATTCAATGGAAGTCCTAGCCCCAGACCACCAATAAAGACAATTTTGAACTCCAAATCTCTGCAGAAGTGCAAACGAGGATTATACTTTGCCAAAGGACTTCTCTTCTTGGTACAGCTGCCTGCCAGGACTCTTGCCTGCTATGAAGATATGCTCTTTTCAGTGATAACCTTTATTAGTTCTCTGATAGGACCTTACCACTAAGGAGTCTGTTTTCCTAACAAAGCTGGCTTCTCAGTGCCAATAAAAATCCCTTTTTCCATTTCAGACTTTTCAGATTGGAGAATTCTTTCATGTTGGACCTATGGGCCAAGCAGAAGGGATTCCTCACACCTCAAGAACCGCATCAATACTTTCTCTTTCTAGCTCATCCTACCTTAACTTGTTTTCACTGCCTCCTTTCCTGAACTTTGTGTCCCAGATACCAAGCTGGGATAATCAGAATACTCTTTGTTCCTTCTCAGCCATTTCCAGACTCTGCCTTTACCACTGTCACTCAGGAATTCTTTTCTCTCTTCCTTTTAAATTCACCAAAGCAACAATGTCTACCTAATTTATAGTAGCTGAACAGGTCCCTCTTCCCCCCAGGTCATTTTCCCTCCTTTCTTAAAAAAGTTCATCACCTAGATTATCCTCTTCTGCCCTTATATACCAGAAGATTTCAACATCAATGTTAAGGGTTTCTCAAACTCCTAACTCTTTAAACATACTTAAATCCTATGAACTACTCCTTTGTTTCATCTCAGGTCCCAGGGCTCAGTAAAATAAAACCTCTTGACCTTCAAATCCCTTCAAAGGTTTTCCTTTCTATTGGGTCTAAGGTGAATTCAAGACACCTTAGTCTGATCATAACAATAGTTTACAATTATTTATAGTTTTAAGGTTTACAAAACAATTCACTTCCTTTATATCAACCGATCCTCAAAGCAACCTGATAAGATACCAGCTATTATTATGAGTGTTCTACAGAAGAGGGAACTGAGCCTGAGAGGGGCTAAGTGACTTTCACAGGCTCACTCAGATAGTAGGTAACTGAAGCAGTGTTAGGACTCAGCTATATGTGACTACAAGTTCAGACTTTACTATGTACCACCTACCTACTACTCAATGCCCCAATTCTTTCAGATTTTGGGGCTAAGCAACAATCTTAACTAGACTAAGATATTTTCCATTTTAAGTCTGTACCTTAATCCACTGTTTCTCATTCTAAACCATTTATAACGATTATAAATTGTCTCAGGAAGATTCTAAAGATCACTTGGTAGGATATTAAGGGCATTTCTCATACTAAACTGCCAAGCATTCCAACTCTACTGCAGAGAGTGCAACTCAATTGGGCTTGCCACACTGTTCGAATGCCAAATGTACCAAGAAAACTGTTTTATGGAGAACTCACAAGCTCTCACAAGGTGGTCAGAAATATTGATAGGACACTCTCAAAGTCTTTCTTAGGAACTTTAGAATTCATTGGATGACAAGGGGGACACTGCCACATAACCAGCATAGCGTGCCCTCATCAGAGAAAGGACTATGCTCTATTAGCAAAACAGAATTGAATTAGCTCAGAAGAAAGGTGAGAAGCTCAAAGTTAGAAAATCTACCTTAAATGTTGATAGGGATTATTTGTGTCCTATTTGTGGCAGAGCAAACCTTAGGCCTTAAGCAAGTTTTTCCATGGATTGCCAGTGAAAGAGAAAGGTTAGCAATATCATTGTTGGAAAAACTATGAAAGAAGCAGTTTTAGAGATCCCTCTGAAAACTTGTGCAAAGTGATCCATAAAAGAATGAGCAGAACCAGGAGAACAATTTATACGACACACAACATTACAAGGCAAATAAATGTGAAAAACTTGAGTTCTCTAATGCAATGACCAACTCTGACTATAATTCAATGAGGAACCATTGCTACTCATCTTTGGAATGAAAGATGATGAACTCAATTTCAATCAAGAACCCTACAATTTTAGATATAATCAATGTGGCAATTTGTTTTGACTATGCATATTTGTTACAAAAGATTTGTTTTCCTTTTTTTTTTTAATTGGGAAAGGTGGCCAAAAATAATTTTTTGTTTATAGAAAAAAAATTTTAAAGGACCACTTTTGATCAAGACAATGATTCAAGACAGTTCCAAAGGATCCATGAGGACAATGTCATCGGTCTTCAGAGGAAGAAGTGATGAAATCTGAGTGCAGGTTTAAGCACTTATTTCTCTTGGCTTTCTTGTCTGTGTCTGTTTTTTTCTGCAACACAGTCTATTGTGAAAATATTTTCCACGACTTCACATGTATAATCTATATCATATTGCTTGCCTTCTCGAGTAGGAAAGGAGAATTTTAAACTCAAAATTCTTAAAAGTGAGTGTTAAAATATTTTTATATGCAATTGAGAAATAATGAAATAGATATGAATGAGAGCCTAAAACCTCCCATTAGAGGTTAAATTTTCTCAGAAATGAACTCTGTATGGACTAAGTGCATGAATCCAAAGGAAAGGGGTCCCTTAGAGGAAAAGGAAGAGGATCAAGTGCTCCAATCTGATGGAGCCAGAAGCAGTTTCTTATTGTGTTAAAAAAATAAAAAAATAACTCAATGGACTCTAGAGATGAATAAAGACGAGTGTTTGGATGACTATCTCTTACTCAGAATGAGTTTTTAACTTTCTCTGTTCTCATGGCGAATTCTTTCTGGCCCATTTTAGCTGAATGTCAATATGCGTTACCCGGATAAAACTCAACCTATCCTGCAGTTTTCAAATAATTTGTCTAGATAAAATTACTTAATTTGTGCACTTTAGGTAAGCCTAGAGGATGACTGAAAGAATATGCAATTCAGTAGCAAGACAAAGCTTTGACTTTTGGATCTCAAGCAGCACCCAGGCTTCCTCCTCTCCAATTTACTCTAGTATATCTTTTGAAATCTTCCTTTGGGCAAGGACTATGATTTATGTAAACTCTGAATCTGAGGTGGAACCCGAGGCATGAGCTTTGGCCTTTGGACTTCCAGTAGCGTTTCCTCTCGCTCTTCTTAAATTCGGTTATTATGTCTTTGTGTTCACTGACTGCGGGTTTCCTCGGGGCAAGAATCACGACTTAGGGAAATGCTGGGGTTTTGTCACGTGGGTCCAGCACAAAGCTCTTGCACCCCTTAGGCTCTAAATCACGATTTCCTGAAATTATCCCAGTGAAAGGAGGGAGATGGGGCAGGTGGGAGGATACAGACCGAAGACTCGGGGAACCCCAGCCGGAGAAGGGGGCGGAGCGGAGAGTAATGGGGAAGGGCAGGAAATGGAGAGAAAAGCGGGAGGCAGACCAGGGGCGGCGGGGGAGGGGCGGTGACCGGGCCCTGGCCCCGCAGACGGAGCTCGGTTGGCCCAGCTGGGCTCACACACAGCAGGCTCTTACTAACTGCCTGTCACTCGAGGGCTGGATGACAGCGACTCGCTTCTCCCCGCGGGCCTCACATGCCCAGGACGGGTTCTGAGTGCTACAGATCGGGGAAGCGGGTGGGACAGGGGGCCGGGGAAACGTTCCCGCCCAGCCCCCGCGGGGTGCTAGCCCGCCACCTCGAGGCGTGGGCTTGTTGACGAAGGGGATGCACTCCCCAGGGCAAGAGGCGGGGCCGCTGTTGCGCGCGGTGTACGCCGAGAGTTGTAGTTCCCCGCCCCTGAGTGAGGGGCGGAGCGGGCGGGAAGCTGAGCATCATGGGAAAAGCAGTTCTCCGAATGGAGTATGACTGTATGCAAGGAACTCTACGTTCATTCATCCGGAAATAAATCTCGTTTGTCTCACCAGAGCTGGAACGTAGGCCTGGTGGAACGCCGCGCGGCTGGTTTTTCCGGACGAGCGCCGAGTCACTTTGACCTTCCCTCCAGCTTTGACCCCGGAAGCAGTGCGGCCAACGGCGGAAGCGCGCGGCGCGGTGCATTGTGGGGGGCGTAGTCCGACTTCCCGGGCGCTTCTTCGTCGCGGCCCGGGGACTGACTGACTGACTGACAGGCTCTGGTGGCTGCGGAGACTGCCGGCGGGCGGGTGGACGGCGCGGGGGCCGTCGGGGAGCGTCCCTAGGAGAGCGAGCGAACGAGGCGAGGCCCGGCTCCGCTCGGGGCGGGGCGGGACGCCGCCTCCCGGCCGGTGGGGGGACGTAAGGCGTCTGTGCGGGCGCTGAGGCCTCGCCCGTCGGTGGGTGTCCCGGGGTCCCGAGGACAGGGCCCGGGGGTGAGGCCGGGCCCCGAGGCGGAGCCGGAGGCCGGGTCTCGGCCGAGGCCCTCGGAGCTTTCCGGGCCCGAGCGGTCGGGCGGCGGCGGCGGCCGAGGCCCGAGGCCGGGGCCGTCGGCGGGTCGGGGCCGCCGCGATGCCGGGCTTCACGTGCTGCGTGCCGGGCTGCTACAACAACTCGCACCGGGACAAGGCGCTGCACTTCTACACCTTCCCCAAGGACGCGGAGCTGCGGCGCCAGTGGCTCAAGAACGTGTCCCGGGCCGGCGTCAGCGGCTGCTTCTCCACCTTCCAGCCCACGGCCGGCCACCGCCTCTGCAGCGTCCACTTCCAGGGCGGCCGCAAGACCTACACGGTGCGCGTCCCCACCATCTTCCCGCTGCGCGGCGTCAATGAGCGCAAGGCCCGGCGGCCCGGGGGCGGCGGGGCGGCGGGAGCGGCGGCCCGGCGGAGGCAGCAGCAGCAACAGCAGCAGCAGCAGCAGCAGCAGCAGCAATCGCCGCAGCCACCCCAGCCGCAGCCGCAGCCGCAGCCGGCCGCGCTTCCGGCCCCGGCGCAGGCATCCCTAGTGTCCGCTTCGGCCGCCGTGCTGCTCACGCTGCAGGCGGCGGTGGAGAGCGGAGCCGCCGCCGCCGCCCCCCCTCAGCCGCCCGCCGGGGACGACGTGAAGCCCATCGACCTGACAGTGCAGGTGGAGTTCGCCTCGGCCGAGGGAGCCCCCGCGCCCGAGCTCGGAGTCCCGGCCGTGGCCGCCGCGGCCTCCGGGCCCCGGCTGGTGGTGGTGGGCGAGGAGGGCTTCCCCGACACGGGCTCAGACCATTCTTATTCGCTGTCTTCTGGCACCACGGAGGAGGAGCTGCTGCGGAAGCTGAACGAGCAGCGCGACATCCTGGCCCTGATGGAGGTGAAGATGAAGGAGATGAAGGGCAGCATCCGCCACCTGCGGCTCACCGAGGCCAAGCTCCGGGAGGAGCTCCGAGAGAAGGACCGGCTGCTGGCCATGGCGGTTATCCGCAAGAAGCACGGGATGTGAGCCGGCCTCCTGCCTGCCCCCACCCCGGACCTCTGGCTTCCCACCTGCCCTTGGCCCCGCCTGGGGCCGCCTTTGACGCTGGTCCTCACCCTCACCCCTTCCTCTGCAGTGGGACTCCCCGCCTGGCATCCACCATCCTGGACCACAGATGGAACGAGCCCGAGGTGCCCTCACTTGTGTGGCCTCTGACATGACTAGCGCCTCAAGAAGGCAGGTGGGCCGGGCTGGCGGCCCCTCGGTTCTGCGCATTGGCCATGCCAGGCGGTATGAGAAGGACTTGTTCGCTGTTTCTGTTTGGAACTCTTTTTATGACCATAGGATTTAAAGCGATCACTGTTTGGAACTCATCCTTAAGGTTATGGGTGGGAAGGCAGGCTCCAGGGAACCATACGAGGGGAACTCAACCTTGGAGTTGATCAGACAGTCCCTTTCTGTGTAGTGATAAAGGCAGAGTTGGGACCCAGATCCCAAGAAGCATCCAATGCTTATTCTCACTTCCTCCTGACCCTCCACCCTTCAGCTTTTTCTATCCCAGTTTTGGACTGTGATTCCAATAAGGGGATGTGATGAACTGGAATCAAATCTATTGAGTTTTTTCCTGGGTGGTATGAGCAGGACATTCCCCTCTGTCTCTTGTCTGGCAGTTTGTCTTTGGCGGGGAGCTGGGTGACCTTTCTGAGGTAAACCCAATTTGCCTGGGACTTGGGTTTTTTTTTTTAAATAACCCCCCCCAAAAAAAACCCATCCTGGTGATATGTTTGCTACTGGTTACAAAAATTATATTTTCTGTACAATTAGACTAAAGTTTTCACTGTGTCCTGTTTGGCAAAGCAAATTAATTAAAATGTAAGGTTTTTATTTGGGCTTGGGGGCTCTTATTTTCCAAGAAAAATATTCTATCCACACAAGTCCTTAAACTAGGGTACTAAATATTACCTAGAGATGCCAAAGGTCTAGTGGGATGGTTGTTGGGCAGAGGGAACAGAATTCCTATTACGATCTTGGGGAAATGGAGATGGGGGATTTCAGAACAGAACTCCACCAGGGAGAGGGAAAAGTAGCCTGATTAAGAGTTAGGAAGGAAAGAATGCTTGCCATAGCATCAATAGCATTGGACTTGAAGCCAGCCAGTCTTGGGTTAAAACTCCAGCTTTGACAACTAGGTATGTGGCCACAATCGAGTTACTTCCCTCTGAGCTCCTGTTTAGTAATATTTACACAAGGCTGTTGTGAGGAAAGTAGTTTGTAAACCATAAAGTGCAATAGAAATGTAAGTTATTCTTAGGAGGGGACTTACCCAGCTAATTAATAAGGCTGGTTGGGATCCTAAATCTGATTTATCCTTAAAACTCCTGGCTTCACTCATTCATCAATCTTCTGTGAGGAGGGATACTTTTAAGCTGAGCCCTTAACAGATTTATATTCAAACAATCCCTATATTTTTCCTATAGTAGAGAGAAGAGCCTAGAATCCCATGAAAGACCAAATGAAACCAAAGCTAAATGACAACATGTAGGTCTAGATCTGAAAGGGCTTTGAATTGAGCTTTTCCTCTGTTGTGAGAAAAACTTCTGGGTGGGGGGGAGATTGGGGTGGAGGTGGGAAGAGCCAGTTCAAATGACTAGATTTTTTTCCCAGTGCTTTATGACAGGTTGGTGATCCTGTAGATTGTTCCTTGAGAATGAAAAGGCTTTAATTTGAACACTGCCTACAATTATGTCTAGAAGGCATGAAGTGCAAGCATTATTCCCATTAGGAGAAAACTGACCTAATCCCATGTTTATAATCACACATTGAACGTCAAAGCTGGAATTGCACTAGATTTGCTTTTTAAAAGAACTGGATTCATCTTTGGGTGGGGGTGAGTGAGAATATTTCAGCAATTCCTTGCATTTGTATGAAATTTCCAAAATAATTATCACATCTTTTTATCCTTTTTGACTTGCAGCAAATCTGAAGTGCCCTTTAGGAATAAGTCATTTTGAATGACAGTCCCAAGTCCCATATCTTTATACTTTGTAAGCAAAGAAAACCAAGAATGTGTTCCCTCATTTTTAATCGTAAAAAGAGAAATCAGTGCTGTGAAAGTCCACAGTTGCTAAGAGTTAAATCCCTTTTGTTTTGGAATCTGCTTATTTTGATTCAAAATATAAATGTGGACCCCTGTAAAAGAAGGGTGTAATGTCAGTTATAGTGAGAAAAGCACTATATGGGGAGAAAACTAACATGGGTTTAAATCCAGATAGTATACTGTAACAGAGCAGTGGGGTCAAACTCAGAAACAAAGCCATTAAATTATACAGAAGCATCTCTGCAGATCACAACTTTACTTAGAGAGCCACCTCTTTGTACTATCTGTTTTATTGTATTTTTATTTTGTTACATATTTTCTAATTACATTTAAATCTGATTCCTGCTGCACTAGTTTGGTTTTGAGACCTCTGTTGTAGAGGACCTAGTTTTGAATTTTGGCTCTACTTGTTATCTCTTCTAAAATGAGGGGAATGGGCTAAATGACCAGAAGAAAGAATATCAGCCTTTGCTGCTTGGTGTTTTGGGTGAGGCAGTGAGGGCCAAAGGACTCTTGGCTATGGTGGCAGCTACTTTAAAAGTTCATCTTGGGCTTTTTTTTGTCTCCAATGCCCTTTCATCACCTTAGTTTTTTCAGTACTAGTTGGAAAACCTGTTTATAGATCATATGTGCACTTACACATAACTAAACAGTGACTCAGTGGAAGAAAAGAGTGCATGAAAATTCAGGATCTTGCCTTTCGGTGAGCTGAATTCAGTATTTTGGTTTTGTTGAATTTTTAAAAAAAATTAAAAAATTTTTAAACAACAAAAGACTTGTGCGCCCCCTCACCCCCTTCTCATTATGTCTGTCCTTGCCTTTGGGATCCCAGCTTGGGGAGAACATTAGAGGACTTTAAGCAGAATCTGGATAATTGTGTGCCCAGGATGTAGAGTAGAACAGACCTCAGAGGTCCTTTATACATCTTAAATTAAAAATTGGCAGCACTTTCTAGCATATGATGTCTCCACTCTGCTGTGGGGGTTTGACTTCATCATCTGGCTTAATTTCACAGAGGGACCTTCTCATCTATTCTAAAACTAGTTTAATGCTTTTGTTGTAGCGAACAAAAGAGAAGGGATAAGGGAAGAGAATCGGTGGACAAAGGGAATTGGTCCTCTTGTTTGATATATTTTATCCTGTTCTGTTGTGGGTCCCAAGGCTCCACCTCTCACCATCTCATTCCCACCCCCATGGTTAAGTAAGAAGAACTGTTGGTGTTTTCTCTTCAGATTGGATATCTTTAATATTAGAAGCCTGTCTTTTCTGTTTCTGCTCCCTTGATTAGTTTTATGGTTTCCTTTCTTACCACCTTTGTCTAGGCCCGTGAGAGGCCTCTGCTCCACAGAGGACTTTAGAGGCTATTTTGCCCTCAATGTGTCACCTCATGGAGTGTCAGATTGAGGCAAAGGAAACGTGAGGAAGCAAGACAACACAACGTTGTGTACTCTGGCTTCAGATGTAGCTTGTTGCAGTAAAACAAAAACAAAAAACTGCCTTGCCTTCTAGTTCTTTTCAAATCTAACATTCTGTGTTCCAATATTCATGTTCCAAGATACCTTCCAATTCTGATATTCCATTTGTGAAAAGCTTTGGAACTCCATCCTCCTGGAGGTGAGAAGTGCTTTAAGGAAGAATTGAATGAGCCTCTGCTACTCTTGGGCCTCAACAGACTGATGGATATCTTTGCCCATTTATTTTCTTGGTATCTTTGCCTTTACTAACAGTCTTTTCTTCTGAGTAGTAAAGGCAAGAAAACTGAGCTCAGCCCTCAAGGACTTTCAATGTGCAACTGTGCTGCAGCATCCTGGGCTCACTGATGTCATCCTCACCTAAAATTTGGAGAGAAAGAGAACTGCAGGAATGAGAGAAAGGAGTAGCAGATTCTCAACCAGTCTGTTTAGAGTCTTCTCCCAGTCACTTCCCCAGGTACATATCCTTGATGGGACTTGCCTCGCTTTGGACCATGACTTCATCTGGAAAACTCTGAATAAGATCATTAGCATTACAGCTGGTACTTTAATTATAGCCCTGACCTGAAGGGCTAGCTTTATATTTATTGATACTACCAAGGAAAGCAAAAAACACCCTGGGCTCAGAAGAGGGACACCTGGGATTTTTCTGGTTTCTGCTCTGCCATTAGGGCCTAAGCAGAACTCTTCTCCCTGAACTTTTCTCACCTGTGATAACACTTATTGGATTTACCTCACAGAGTTGTGGGGGAAATATTCGTAAACTTTGAAGTGATTTATGAATTTGTCCTATTGTATGTAACTTGAGATGCCTTTTAGCACTAAAAATGGAGGATTCTCTGCTTCTCCCCTTATCTCTAGTGTTAAGACTATGCTTTGCATTCTTTCCAATTTACTGAGATGGAGAATTCTCTTTACCCAGAACTAGCATTATTCATGAATTGTTACTAGTCCTTTCCATCGGGCATCTGTAGGTTCTTTTTTCCTAGAGAAGATTATAGGAAAACACCCTGAATCTGTTTGGTTACATCTCTACTAGTTTACTACTAGGTTACACCTTATACTAGCTTACAAAAATGAAAAAGTCTCTGCTTTTTAGGAAGTGGTAACCATTTAACCTCATAGTTCCAGTTCACAAACTATCCTCACATGGGAGCAAAATCTTCCAGTAAGTTATATCATTCTAATGCAGGGATTCTTTACCTTTTTCTGTGTGAAGGGCTCCTCTGGCAGTCTGAATCCTTTCTCTAAATGACTTTAAAATCATAATCGAAAGAAATGCTGAATTTCATGTAGAGATTAGTGAAAACTGATGCTGGCTTTTTTTTTTTTTTTCTTTGTACAAGTCCATGGAGTCCCTGAGTCTCTGCATGGATGCCAGGTTAACAAATGCTCTTCCAGAAAGCTCAATGTTACTCCTCAGTTGCCAGGCTAGTAGGTTAGAACCTGGTGTCAGAAAGACTTGAATTCAAATCTGGCTTTAGATCTTAGCTGTCACTTAACCCGTTTGCTTAACTGTAAAATGGCAAATTGCATCTTCCCAGAGTTTGTGAGGATCCAATGAGATATTTGTAAAATAAAGTGCCTAGTGGGATGCCTGGTACACAGGAGGTGCCATATAAATGATTATTCCTTTCCCCCTGCAGCAGTAACTTTCAGAAAGTTTGTTTGCAGGGAAGTCTGCCCCTGGAACTTGCAGGACTGGCTTCCCTTCAGGAGGCATCGGGACTAAGTCTAAGCTTTCTGATACATTCTCTTCTGCAAGCTAAACGCCCTGCTCCAGCTCCTAGGGACCCTTCCCCGTCCAGGCCACGTCCCCGATGTCCTCTAGCCGCCGAGCATTCTTCCAAACCCCGTCTGCTCCAGCGCTGTACACGCCTCCAGGCGGGGGTTGACGACAGCGTCTGGGAGCTCAGTTTCCCCATCTGTAAAACTGGGGGATGGAGCGGAATCCTCTCTAAGACCCTTCCCCGCTCACACATGAAAAAGCTACAATGGATTTCCCTCAGACTGGGGCCAGGACACTTTCTGACACGACTAGGATGGGAAAGGGTGGTGTCGGGGCTGGAGTTATCCGGCTTTCTGAGGTTAAGACTGGATTGGACTGATGCCTGGAAGGCGCCAAGGCAGAAAAGTTCCCGAGGTCCTCCGCTAGCCCACAATGCTCAGGGGTCGAGCCGGGCCCCGTCTCTTCCGGCTCCCTCCCCACCTCTCCTGGGCAGGGAGACTGCGTTCGGGCCGCACCGCACGGCACGCCGGGAATTGTAGTTCGATTCCTGCAACCTCCGGCTGAAGTCTAGCGCGGCCGCACTGCATTTCCCAGAGTGCAGCGGGCTCGGGGCGGGAGAGGGAAGGTGGGTGGGGGGGGGGGGACAGTCGGTCCGGGACCGCGCTCGGTTGCCGCCACCGCCGCCGCTGCCATCGTGCCAGCCAGTCGGGTGAGTGCAACGCGTTGCCCGGCCGCGCGGGGCCGGACCCCGGGGAACCGCCCGCTTCCTCTTGCCGGGGCTGGCGCACGCCCGCCCTAGCGCTCTTTCGAGACCTGTGTCTGGGACTGGCTGGGCCTGGCGGGGCCCCCGCCCTCTCCGGCCTCCGGGGCCGGGCTGACCACTCGCTTGAGATTTCGGGGCTGCCCTGGAGGCCGGGCCCGCTCCAGCCCGGAGAGGGGCCGAGGTCCCGGGGGCCGGGGGCGGGTCATGGGGGGGAAGGAAGAAAGTCACGCGGTCTGGGGCGGGGGCGGCCGGGGTCCGGGGCCCCTGGAGAGACCCGGCTTGGGTTCCCCGCTTCCTTCCTGCCGAGCCGACCCCCGCTCTCTCGGCCAGTCCCCCTCGTGCAGTCTGGGCCCACGCCGCTCTCGCCAGGCCGGCGGGGTGGGGTGGGGTGGGGGTGGGGCCGGCGGCGTGGGCTAGGGACTTCCCTTTAATCCTGCCTCCAGAGGGTCCTCTGTGTGCATGCTTGCAGCTTCGGAGCCCACCTTCACCCTAGAAGCCCAATCTTGCTAAGAGAGCTTAAGAGCCGCAAGAGACCTTAATCATCTTCTCATTCAATCCCCTCATTTTACAGGTGAGGAAACTGAGGCCCAGAGAGGGAGCCGTGACCCAAGGTCACATAGTTCGGAGCTGGGATTCAAACCTGGTTCCTCTGGTTCCAACATTTCAGGTGGAAGCAGAACCAAGATCCGAACCCCAATTCCAGGGGAGTTGCCCAGCCTATGGAGCTGGAAGGGGCTGGGCCTTGTGGCCACTTCCCTGGCTTTATAGCCTTTGGAGGGGTGAAATCATGCTGTTTAGGGGGCAGAGCCAGGGTCTGGAGCCAGATCCTAACTGAGCCGGAAGCTGCTGCAGAGACCCTCTCGTTTTATGGTCAGGACCTGGGACCCAGCTGTCCAGAGCTCAGCTGCTAATCATCCCCCCTCAGCCTGCTATTTCTAATGGCTTTGCTGCTCCGGCCTGTAACGTTGCCATTTAGCCAGTATCTCATTTTTAAAACCTAGCTGGTATTCTCTTTTTTTCATTTTGAGGCTAGCTCCCTGGAACATATCTAGCATGGTACCTTGCTCTTTGTTCAAGTTGGTTTTGCTCTTGGAAAAGGTACTGGAGTGCTTTGTCATTTCCTCTCCAGTTCATTTGTCATTGAGAAAACGGAGGCAAAGTCCCAGTCCAAAGTCCATACAGCCAGTAAATGTCTGGGGTCACATTTGAACTCGGATCTCTCTGATTCCTGGGCCAGTGCTCTATTCATTTTATCAACTAGCTGCCCTGCCTTGTCTAGAATAGCAGGTACTTAGTAAATATCTGTGGTGTCACTGGATCTTTGATGCTAACCCTCACTAATTCTGTCCATTTGGATGCTAAGTATGGTCAGTTTGACCTCAGAATCTCCTCTTCCCCCCCCTAAGATAATTGGGGTTAAGTGACCTGCCCAGGATCACACAGCTAGGGAGTGTTAAGTCTGAGACTAGATTTGAATTCAGGTCCTGCTGACTTCAGGGCTGGTGCTCTGTTCACTGCGCCACCTAGTGCCCCTACCGCAGAATCTTAAATGCAGAATCCTTTTTCCAGTTGACATTTATCTGGTTTATGAGGCAATAACATAGTAACTGTGAAGGCATATGCACATCACACTCTTAATCTCTGTCTGTTAAAATGGTCTTTTACATTACTTCCTCCACTGTGACCTGACAGACAGATTGAAGCTCTGCTTTCTCTTCCTTGGGCTTGTTAGAGGGTGATTGAATTTCTGTAGTTCTTCTAAAGTCCAATAGAGTCTGTCTGATGTGATCAGCTAAGGTATCCTGACTGGTCATCTCTTTCTGAGGAGTAGCCTGAATTATGGGGGGAAAGACTCCAATGAGGCACTTTGGTTCAACTAAAACTAGAAGGTGATAAGAGGCATTCATAGATAACTTGGCCCCTTTCATTTAATCAGTTTCTGTTATGTAGCCTTAGAAGTCAATGTAGTGTCTACACTTAATTTAAAAAAAAAAAAAAAAAAAAAACTTCTATGGTATAGGAAGAAGAGTACTGTGTTTAAAGTTAAGAGGATGTGTGTTCCAATCCAGGTGCTGTTGCTTAACTGGCTGTGTGCAAATCACTTCTGGAACTCAGGTTCTTCATTTACAAAATGAGTTTATAGTTATAGTCTCTTTTAGCTTTAAAATCTGTTGCACCATAAATTTCTTATACTCATAGGGCCAGTAGGTCACTGGTTTTCATTGATTACTTAGCTTTGTTACACTGTTCATGGAAAAGTTTCCTTATTTACAAGGCTAGCTTTGAAGAACTAGTCCTGGCCACCCTTACTCATCGTCTCCCTCCCCTTTTTAATTTTTTTTTTTGGAGGGGTGAGGTTAAATGACTTGCCCACAGTCACACAGCTAGTGTCAAGTTTCTGAGACTGGCTTTGAAATCAGTCCTTCTAACTCCTGGACCAATGCTGTATCCACTGCACCACCTAACTGCCCTTCACCATCGCTTTTGGTGTGGTAAATGACTTCAGTTATTGCCTTCTTGTCCTTTGTTGTATGATTCTATCTGTTTAACATTGCAAATGCTTATAATGAATTACCCCTCTGGGACAGGTTGGAGTTGATCTGATTGAAATTAACACCACCCCTAAAAAGATAAGCACTTAATGGAAAGTCTTTGGTTGCTGGTATAGTGCAGACTGATCTAAAGGAAAACATTGATTGGAATAGAGCTGCTTCCTTATGACTTGGCTTTCTTTTTCTGATTCAGTTATTGCATTTTTCTGATTCACTTTAATTTATCTGGTAATTGTAGTGCCTCCAGGATCATAGGGATGCTATAAATTCTTTAGAAGAAAGATTACCTCAGTTTTTGTTTTGTGTATTCTTTTCCTTGGTATCAGTCTCAACCAGTATGGTTTTACCATAGTTAGGATGATTCACCTTGAAGAATGGGGCAAAGGTAAAGGAAGGACAGTCCTATACCTAAGGCCAGAAGACTGAAAAAAGAAACTGTTTCAAAGTTCAGTGGCCACATCCTTGCCCTTTCTCTAAATAGAGAGCAAGTTAGGCTCATTCTCTGGACTAGGGAGGCAACATCAGCCAGGTTTGCTTGTTCTCTAAAGATGCTAGCATGTGTGCCATGCAGCAGTTGTTGAAGTGTCTGATATAGGAAGCCTGGACACAGGGCTCCTGAAATCAGAAGGCAGGGCTAAAAGTTAACAGGATCCTTTGGTGCTGAAAACAGTTTTCTTAGACCCTAGCCAAATCATCCCCTTTAGGATATGTTATAGGACATTGGGCCTTCTCATGAACCTTGTAGAAGTCTTAGCTTTTGATTAAAGGGAGACTTTCTACTCAGTATTTCACCAGGTGAAATCCTTTTTTGTTACAAAGCCTCATTCTGGCCCCAGTGAGATAATAGCCATGGATACCATTGTTAACACTTGAACACTTGCTGAGCGCTTTACCTTTGCTAGATAATTGAATCCTTCCCAAAATCTTGGTAGGTAAATGCTATTGCACTCATTTTACAGATGAGGAAACTGAGGCACAGAGTTTTACACATCTAGTTAGTATCAGGGGCAGAATTTGAATTCAGACCTTCCTAATTCCATGTGCCATACCATTCATATTTTATCTGACACCCCATCTAGCCATCTTGAATGTTTGGATAGAGCAATTTGCCTGACCCCAACCCGTCAGGAATAAAAAGGGAGTGTGGCACAGTGAAAACTATACAAGACTTGGAGTCAGAAGACCCAGACTGGAATCCTTTCCCCAATTCTTGGCCTGTGACTTGGGACAAGCCTCTCTTGCTCTTTCGGCCTATCTATAAATGACAGTTGTGTGAGATCAAGGCTTCTTTAATGCCTTTGGCAACCTGCTGAAGCCTGTGGACCCTTTCTCACTAGAGTGTTTTGAAGTACATCAAATAAAATACATAGATTTATAAAAGAAGCTAATGAAATTGAAGTAAAGTTGTCAAAATATTTTTAAAAGTTCATAAATTCTAGGTTAAGAACATGAGACTCGATGCCTGTGGGGGGTGCCTTCCAGCTATTAGGTCCCTGATTCTGTGATATCCAAATTCTGGGGCCCTCTAGATTTTATGACAGTGTCCACATGATTTTATTCAGGCTTCAGGATAGAATGAGTTAAAATTCCTTGTCAAGGACTTAGGAATTATAATCTTCAAATCTTCCCTAGGAATCCTTTGTGGCTAAATTTGTAAGGGAGTTTCTTACCATTATAGTTAACTAGATGGTGCAATAGAGAGAGTACTGGGCCTGGAGTCAAGAAGACCAGAGTTCAGATCCTATTCAGACACTTTGACCTTGAGCAAATCACTTAATTTTTGCCTGCCTCAGTTTCCTCAACTGTAAAATAAGGGTAATACTAACCATAGCACCCAGGGTTATTGTGAAGATGTAATAAAATAATATTGGTAAAGTGTTTAGCATGATGCCTGTCATATAGGAGATACTTAATAAATTCCCATTCCCTATTATCTCCTTGCTTTCTTCCCTGTCTCTTTCCAGGTTAGAGCAAGGCAGGAAATCCTCCCCCAAATGGAGGGTGGGGTGGGAAAGAACTCAGTGAGTATTGGTGGTCAGTTTTGTTCTCATTGGATGGGAATGGGTTGAAGATCAATGCTAGCTCTAGGTCTTTTCTCAGGGGAAGAATGCTGCCTTTGATCAGAGCTGTAAGTTTGTGTCTATGGAATCAACCTAAGAAACGACCACAGGATCTGTTCTTTTCAGCTTCAGTAAGAGAGAGAAGTGTTCTTATTTCTTAATTCTTTTTTTTTTCCCAATAATAAAGAAATGAAACTTGGAGCTGACTTGTCCAGGATGATATCCAAGTTAAAAATGAATATCAGAACGATAGCTTGACAGTAGTGGACTAGATATCAGAAGATCTGGATTCTTCACTTTACCACTCACTGACTTGCTGTGTGATCCTCAGACAAGGATCTTCTTAGCATCTCTGTCACAGTCTCCTAATCTATAAAAAGAATGGTCTGGGTGATCCTTCTTTTCTCTTTCTCCTTCAAAATTCTTTTTATTCTAAACCTGAGGTGTTGATTTCTAAATAGGTAGGAGGACTGGGATTGGGATTTTGTTTCCAGTGAGATCAACAAACATTTATTTATTAAGTGCCTGTTATTTTTGTGCCAGACATCATGCTAAATTTGGGAGAGCATCATAACGGCCAGTGGAGAGGCTTGAGGTAAAGGACTAAGAATTGGGTTGTAATCTAGACTTTGTAGCCTTTTTAATTCCTTGGTTTTAGTGAACATCCAGTCCTCTCGCTTTAAATTGCTATAATTATTAGAAAGTTAGGATATTTTAATCTCTCTTTTCTGCATATGGTTTAAGCATCCATCTTCTAATTTGCAACTGGTTTTTTCTCTCTAGTGTTTTCTCATTATAACTAGAAAGATTAGGTTTTTTGTCCTGCTCTTATCTGTTCTTTCATCTCCTTTTCTGGGCTAATCTTGGGTTTTGCTAGTTCTATATTTCTTTATAGACACCTTTTCCTTCCATGTTTCCCAAAGTGTCTGTTACTGATCTGGGATTGCAGACTGGCTGGCTAGCTCCATTATATCGTAGAGTGTTCTCTAACCTAGTGAAATGGGAAAAGCCCCACTTTATAGAGAGATTGCTTAGCCTCATCCCTTCAGCTTCTTATGTGGCCTATTGAATCAGACTGCTGCTGTAATTGTGGTTTCTGAAGTTAATGTGAAGGGAGAAGAAGTGAGTGATGGAAAAAGTTTGATGCCTTCCCTACTCTTAGATTGAGTTAAGATTAAAACTGAATAGTCAGATCATTTTGGAGCAGCAGTGCTAAATCTGGGCTCCATGGACCTCCAAAGTCCATGGATATATATATCGGGGGCTCCGAACTTGATTGGGTTGAAAAGAAATTGTACCTTTATTTTCCACACAGCTCTAATTGAAATTTAGCTTTTTCTTCAGTGATTTAAAATCAATCTGAACAGAAGTCCATGAACTCCCCTCTCCCCCCAAATCGTTCTAGATACATGCAAACCAAGTAGAAGCAGGAGGTTACCCTTAACTTAGAGTAGTTAGGAATTTTTTTTAATGTTTGGTCAATTAAGCAGGTGTTAAACTTAGAATTTTTGTGGCCCCTTTTTCCCTAGAGAAATTCAGAGGGCACTAGGTCATCTATTTTACTTACAGCAACATCAAAGAATTTTGCATTCTGCAGCTCGCTGTGGTAGCATGGACTTGGTAGAATGACAGGATTCAGCTGCATTTCCCTTGATTTTGTGAGCCTCTTGGGTTTCCAGATCTTTAAAATAAAAGAATTGGACTAGGTGATTGCAAATGTCTCTTCCAGTGCTCAAACTTATACCCTGAGGTCACTGAACCCAATTCTTGCCAGAGCAGGAATCCCCTCTATAATAAGGGTCATCCAGCCTTCAAGTGAAGAATTCCAATGACAAAAACTCACTGTGTCCTGAAGCAGCCTATTTTCATTTGGGGAGCAGCCCTCTCTGTTAGTAAGCTTGTCTCACTAATTCCCTTGTGATTGGTGGCCAGTAGAGGCAGCTTTAGATGATATAACCTATGGACAGTCCATGGTTTGAATTATCTTTGACTATCCCTTAAAAAAAAATTATTCCTGTGGATTTTGTTTTTTATTGCCTACAATTAGCCCTACTATATGGAAAGATTGATTTCAAAATAATGCCAAGTCAGCTTCCTTTTAAATTCAGAATGCTTCTTCCTCCCCTCCCCCCCACTTTTTTTTTTTTTTAATTATCTGTGTTGCTTTCTTACAATTTGGTACTGATCACTGGGAAAGCTTCCTTTCCATTTTTCAGTGGCTGCTAGGTGATACATTGGATTGAACACCTGACTCGAAGTCAGGGGATCTTATGTTCCTGAGTTCAAATCCAGCCTCAGACACTTATTAACTGGGCAAGTCATTTCACCTTGTTTGTCTCAGTTTCCTCATCTGTAAAAAGAGCTAGAAAAAGAAATGGCAAACTACTGCAGTATCTTTTCCAAAATTCCAAAGGGGTCACCAAGAGGGGGATAAACCTAAAAATGACAAAACATTAACAACAATAATTGGAAACAGGACCTGCCCATGATGGTGTAATGAACCTAGCTGCTATAAAGTTGCAGATTATATATATATAATTTTATACTTTTTAGTGTAATTTCTAGGACCAGTATTTTGTCTAATAGAGAATTAAATGTAAGGCCCTGAATGAGCTTGCTAACTTCTGTGGGTAGGAAGCCCTGTTTAGGGCAGTGATACATGGGATAGAAGTACTGCTAGAATAGCCAGGCTTTGAGATTGTGGCCCCCATTCCTGGCCATTAGCAACATGAACAGAGTTGACTGGCAAGCTCTTTGGATGTCATGAAACAGCTTAGTGGCCCTTGTCTGGACTTCTTGGACAAATGAACAGTACAATAGAAGTGAAATGTGAGGAATCTTTGTAATTCTTTATTTCTTGGTCTGACATAGAATTGAGTTTTGAATTTCTGTTGTGTCTATTCACTGGAGTAGCTAGCTAGTGTGGATATCACCTCGGTAATTAGATCCAGGAAGAATCAGAACAAGAATAGAAGGAGTTGCAGCATGAGGTAATGCATTAGGTGGTGGGCATCCTGTCTCTGACTGCTCAAGTACAAGAGCTGAATAACGTTCTGGAAGGGATGTTATAGTGTAGGAAAGATATGTCAAATGCTTAAGTTTCAAGGGGCCTGCAGAACTCCCAAGTGGGTGCATTGCAACTAGATTAAAATGTCATTGGGGAATATTTAACAAAATAAATAAAAATACAACATAGATAACCTTAATTTGTGGTTTCTAGGGTAGCTTATGGTCCACAGTTTGACACCACTGGTTTGTAGTATGGGGAAAGTAGGCATGACTTCCAAGGACTGTTCTCACTCTTCAGATTCTGTTCTTTGATGGTCTTTGTTCATTGGCAGTCCGGATCTCCACACTTGTACCCCACTCCCAACTGGGAATCCATAAAAACATACTTAAATTGATACGGTTCTACTAGGGTCTCATCTGGAAATTTTTTCTCACAATGGCTGTGCTTCGTTTTAAGCAAGTTACTAATATAGGCTCTAGCTTCCTTACTTGTAAGATAAAATCTTGGAGTAGATCTTTAAGGACCATTATGGCCCTAAATTCAAATATCTTTCTACGATCTTAATGATGAATAGGTTTATCAAGTTTCAATTCTCTGTAGAATTAGGGAAACCAGAATTGAACTAACCAAAGTCACCCACAGCAGAAGTGGAGATGCAGAATAAATGTCCTAATTCAGGCCTTAGTACTTTTTCTTCCTGCTCTTGCCAGGTATAACAATGGAAAAGAAATAATATTCCTTTTATGTTTGGAATTGTTTATCTATAATCAACCACCTAATATATCATTATTTAGGACTTTGGGTTCTGTGGGCGCTGAGTCTTTCAGATGCCAGCCAAGAGATGGTAGAGGAAGTGTTTCTTTGAATTTTCTTTTGCAGGTCAGGGTGAACAATCAGCGGCAATTGACCAAATTATAAGAGCCTGAGTTTTCAGGGTAGGGTGGATGGTAGACAGTGTTTATTTTTTTTTTTTTTTAACTTTTAGTTTGTCTTAAAATATACATTTTGATTGATTCCTATTGTGTGGATGAGGGTGGTGGTGATACTAGCGTTTTTTCACATCTCTGCATTTTGACTTAAGTACATTGGGAGCCAAGTCCACTACCTATCTCACTTGGGAAAGCCATTTGCTTAGGTGAGAAGAGTTTTCCTGGACCTAGCTCTCAGACTTCTCCCTAGAATTAGGCACAGTTCTCTTCATTTAGCATTTTTGCCTTCAAACCCAACTTTCCATTGAAATATCCTCCTGAGAACAGTTTCTTCAACTTTGGGGTTGTAGGGTATTGGAATGGCTTAGTGGAAAGAGCTCTTGATCTGGAGTTTGTGCATGGGGGATGGGGATGTGAATTCTAGGGCTTGTGTTTCTTAGCTGTATGGCCATGAACAAATCCTTGTGTCCTGAATATCAGGCTCCTTATCTATAAAATGAGAGTGGAAACAGGTGGTCTTTGGAATCTTTTCTGGTTCTAGGGCACATAATTCCATAAGTGGTCACTATATGAATAGTGTTGTGCTGGATTTACATGGTTTCTGCCCAGGCTGTCCTTGGATTGGCCAATTTTTTTTCAGTCTGCAGCATTAGAATTTGTGTGAGCTAATTCAAGTGTATCCCAACTAGACAAATATGCCAGTTTTAAAGAGAAAAAGACACTTTTAGTTGATGAGCTTGTGGCTATTTGGTAGGGCTTGCATCTGTCCAGTTCCTTGGTCAGGATCAAATGTTGCTTTAGGAGGGTGCTCTTGCTCGGTCGCTCTCCTCTCCTTTTCTCTCCCCCTTTCTCTCTCACACTCTCTTTGCAAATCTATTAAAAGACAGTTTTCAATATTTACCCTAGCAAAACCTTGTGTTCCAAATTTTTCTCCTTCCCTTTCCCCATCCTCAGCAAGCAATCCAATATATGTTAAATATGTGTAATTCTTCTATATATATTTCCACATTTATCATGTGGCACAAGAAAAATCAGATCAAAAAGGAAACAAAAATGAGAAAGAAAGAAAAGCAAGCAAACAGCAACAAAAAAGTGAAAATACTATGTCGTGATTCATATTCAGTCCCCTTAGTCTTATTTCTGGATGCAGATGGCTCTCTTCACAAGTCTTTTGGAATTGGCCCGAATCACCTCATTGTTCAAGAGAGCCAAGTTCATCACAGTTGATCATCACATAATCTTGTTGTCTTGTACAATGTTCTTTGCATTTTACTCACTTCACTCAGCATCAGTTCCTATAAGTCTTTCCAGGATTTTCTAAAATCATCTTGCTGATTGTTTCTTATAGAACAATAATATTCCATTACATTCATATACCATAACTTATTCAGCCATTCTCCAACTGAGAGGCATCCACTCAGTTTCCAGTTCCTTGCCACTACAAAAAAGACTGCCACAAACATTTTTGTAAATGTGGATCCCTTTCCCTTCTTTATGATTTTTTGGGATACAAGCCCAATAGAAACACTGCTGGATCAAAGGATATTTACAGTTTGGTAACCTTTTGGACATAGTTTCAAATTGCTCTGTTTGGCTCAGTTCACAACTTGGGTAGTTCTTGTAGAACTGCCAGGCACTTGTTAAGTGCCCACCAGCTTCCTGTCCTCAAGGAGCTTAGAGGCTAACAGGAAAGGGCAACTGTCCTTATAAAAAGATCAATCAATGAACAGACAATTCTCAGATGAAGAAATTGAAACTATTTCTAGTCATATGAAAAGATGCTCCAAGTCATTATTAATCAGAGAAATGCAAATTAAGACAACTCTAAGATACACTACACATCTGTCAGATTGGCTAAGATGACAGGAAAAATAATGATGATTGTTGAGGGATGTGGGAAAACTGGGACATTGATTCATTGTTGGTGGAGTTGTGAATCAATCCAACCATTTTGGAGAGTAGTTTGGAACTATGCTCAAAAGTTATCAAACTGTGCATACCTTTGATCCAGCAGTGTTACTACTGGGATTATATCCCAAAGAGATTATAAAGAAGGGAAAGGGACCTGTATGTGCACGAATGTTTGTGGCAGCCCTTTTGTAGTGGCTAGAAACTGGAAACTGAATGGATGTCCATCAGTTGGAGAATGGCTGAATAAATTGTGGTATATGAAAATTATGGAATATTACTGTTCTGTAAGAAATGACCAACAGGATGATTTCAGAAAGGCCTGGAGAGACTTACACTAACTGATGCTGAGGAAATGAGCAGGACCAGGAGATCATTATATACTTCAACAACAATACTAGATGATGACCAGTTCTGATGGATCAGGCCATCCTCAGCAACTAGATCAACCAAATCATTTCTAATGGAGCAGTAATGAACTGAACTAGCTATGCCCAGAAAAAGAACTCTGGGAGATGACTAAAACCATTACATTGAATTCCTCAATCCCTATATTTATGCACACCTGCATTTTTGATTTCCTTCACAAGCTAATTGTACAATAATTCAGAGTCTGATTCTTTTTGTACAGCAAAATAATGTTTTGGTCATGTATACTTATTGTGTATCTAAGTTATATTTTAATATATTTAACATCTACTGGTCATCCTGCCATTTAGGGAGGGGTGGGGGTAAGAGGTGAAAAATTGGAACAAGAGGTTTGGCAATTGTTAATGCTGTAAAGTTACCATGTATATATCCTGTAAATAAAAGGCTATTAAATTAAAAAAATAAAAAAATAAAAAGATCAATCAGGTCAGTGGAGTGAGGAGGAAGACCAGAAAAAGCCTCTGGCAGAAAGTAGGATTTGAGGATCAGTAAAGTACTTCTCTAGAGGTTGTGAAAATCCCAGCTGCAGAGAAAGCAGGCTTGGGGAGGGGGTTCTTCATTGGCTCTTTATATATTTTTTTCCTTGGGAAAGTCACTAAAAAGTTCTTTAGGCCCCAACTTCCTCATCTGTAATATCTGTGCTGGCTGTAGGACTAGATCATCTTAAAGGTTTCTTCTAGCTATAAATCATAAATCCTCTGAAATAACTATAATATGATACCTAAGTACATAGGAGAGGTACAAAGGATTATGTGAAATTGAAGGGGGATACAGTAAGTGAAGCTGTAATAGTATAAATCTTATGACTCGAATTATAGGATCTGAGATTTAGAATCATTGGAAAGTATCTTGTTGAGTCATTTCAGTCAGATCTGACTTTCTTTGACAAAAGTACTACAGTGGTTTGCCATTTTTCTTCTCCAACTCATTTTACATATGAGGAAATAGGTAAAGATAGCTAAGTAACTTGCTCAGGGTCACACAGTTAGGAAATGTCCAAGGCCAGATTTGAAATTGGGTCTTTCTGACTCCAGGCCCAGCACTCTCTTCACTTTACTTGACTTAGGACTTTAGAGGTCATCAAATCTAACTTCATTTTACCAATAGAGAAACTGACATTCAGAAAGGTTTTTATCTTGTAAGGGTCCCGAGAGAAATTCTAACTCACATCTTCCTAAACTCCAGTTTGGTACTCTGGTATTACTATTCCTTCCTACTCATAAGTCAAGCCACTGTAGATGTCTCTAGTCTTAATTCATTTATCCATCCTTAAGATTTCAATGCTGTATTATAGGGCTAGGAACATTGCTCAAAACATGCTTTTTGAAAAATTGTTTGGAGGATCGATAGTCATTTGGTCTAGACTATCACGGTACCTTCACCTTGAGGTTTATATCAGTTTTCATGTCTTTATTATTTTATTTGTTGGTATTTCTGGAGGTGGACAAATACAAGCTATCTTACAGTTAAGAGGCCATTTGAGCACCAGCCCATTCTGGCAGCCTGAAAGATCAGGAAGACCCCCTTTTGGGTTTCCTGGGAGTCTTACAGGATAAAAATCTCTTTAAACTTCAGTTTCTCTATCTGTAAAATGAGGTTAGATTTGGTCCAGATAGGCAGATTTTTGTTCTCTAACTTAAAGGTCAGTAAGCATTTTCCTTTCTTTTTGAGTGGGCTTTTCTAAATAAAGAGTCATGGTTGATTCCAAATGTCTCCAATGACCTGGTTTTCTCAGGTTGTGGGGGAGAGAGTTTGGGTTTTGGAGTTGGCAAGACCCATCTCCTAATTCTGAGTTTTATTTCTATGTTTTTAGCCACACTGCTAGACTTGGCCTCTAATCTTTATAAGTTCTGTGCTTTTTGTAAATCCTGCTCTGTGGAGGGCTGAAACTCTGGAGGAGTATACTTGGAAACAAGGATACTTACAACAGAGTGTTAACTCAGTGGAATTGATGAGATAATGATTCTCTAGTTCACACATATCTAGTATGATATAATGATATAATCACTCTAGTTGGCATATACTCAATATGCTATAATGATGTAATTGTAATAGGGTATTTAAGGGCTGAGAGACCTGGGGAGTCAGTCAGTCAGAGTGAACAGACTGTGAAGGAGACGATAAAGACTTTAGACTCTATTCCTGACTATCCTCATGGTGACTATCCTGTTGAGACCAAGGCCTTGTCCGGAGGACCTCAAGAAAGCTAGCCCAGACATTACACTGCCCATCATTTGGATTGAATTGAGAGTCTTGTTCCTCTCTCACTGACAATCAGATCAAGGGCTAGATGGGGTTTTTGCTGCATAATTTGACTAGATTTTGTGACTTTGAAAGCGGAAAGAAACAATGAAATCATGTTTTTTAAAGTTTATGAAACATAGTTCTTTGGCTAATGGCTTAGATTTGAGATCTCACTCTTTATTCTTTAGTTGTTCCTAGAATTCTTTACAGATTAAGCTATATTAATGTGGGAAGTTTCCTCTCTTTCTTCAATCAGAGGTTACCATGGAGCTGACAGTTGGTGTGAAAGTTGACCTCTGCCTGCCCTCTGAGGAGACTAACTCCTTTGTGAGCACCTCTGAAGACAGTCATCAGATGGAACTCTTCCAGCCTATCTTTTTATTTGGAAGTTGATCTTCCTTCTTGTTTAATTTATTTATTTTCTGGAAATAATTGCTGTGACAAAGTCTTGACTCTGCACAGACTTACCCAGAAGTCTGGATTGATCAGGCCCATTATCTCTCCTCTCCCTACATGATTGTTAAAAAATGCCTTATCTCCAAAGATCCAAATTCAGGTTTTGCTAGCAGAAGTTAACTTCTGTAATGTGTTGGAAGATCTTTTAATCCAAATAAGTACAGGGTTTTCTTTATTCTCTTTGAATTATAGGAAAGATCAGGCCCTCAAAAAATATTTATGGCAAGTTTATTCTCTTCATATGCTGCTTCAGGCCATAGAGAAATATGTGGTCTTTTTAGAAAAATTTGAAGCTATCATCTCCATGTCATATTAATATATTTGTTGTCTCATATTAAAAAAAACTATAGAAGTATTAAGATTTTTTAAAAATCATTTTTCCTCCACCTTACAAAGGTTGCTTTGACTGAACACCATCTCCTTTTTTTATACGAAGCCATTTGTCTCTGATCCTTTCCCATTGCTTGGCATAATAGCTGATAAATTTGTTCCTGAACTTTGTTATCTATTAGGTTCATAGACTTTTCTCCATTTTTATAATTTAATTTATGATTCTGTCCGCTTTTTCCTGGAATCATGTAAACATGAATGTTTCCTTGGAACTAATTCAAGTGAAGTTTAAAAAGGCCCCTTTGGATATCCTGTGGATGGCGTTGCCCATCTCGCTCCAGCATATTCCCTTCGCTGAACTCTGGTTCGGATCTGGGCTGTCATCTCTGAGTTCTTCACATAACACTACAATCTAAGGTTAAATTCTTTTAAATAGTCAAGGATTGCCTTAGAGTTTTCTCCATTCTCTTCCCAAGTAATTACACTTTTAAAAATAGTCCTTCTCTTTGGGATGCTGTACAGTAATCGGATGGCTTACACTCTTCAGAAAGTCATATGCTTGTGTTTTTCATTTCATGCATATTAGGGGGGCCATAATTAGAGAGATGGGGGAACTATGCCCTTGGGTACAGCAGTGTCAGTCTTTTGGGGATTTCCCTCAATTCAGAGTTCTCAAAAGGAATGAATTTGAGCAAAATTAGGAGGTGAAGGTGAGGTTTTTGACATACTTCAGAAGTCATACTAGACCAGTGGTCAAATTCCAATAGAAATGCTCCTATTGACTTAGAAACTCACAAATTAACATGATAACTGTTATGTTATATTATTTATTTTGTTAAACACTTCGCAATTCGAGATTAATCTGATTCAGTAGCATTCAGGAATTTTGCAGCTTCAGGTTTGATACCTAGGGATCGGCCTGTGGAAAGGGAGGGAATAAGTTTATTTGTGGCACTTAGATGGGAAGGAGGGGCAGACTTGAAAGGAGCTCCAGAAGAGGGGCTTCTTCATTTAGTGCTTGTTCAGTCTTAAATAAGAGGGACTGAGGAGCAGCATATGTGTAGAAAGCTCAGAATCCAGGTCAGGATGCTTGGCATGGAACCCAAGACTAGGCTTCTTAATGCTTGTGGAACCTCTATAGTGTGGCTTCTTTTCTTCAAATGAGGGAGTGTAACCAGTCCCTCCCAACTCTTAATTCCTTTGAACTTGAAAAGGTGATCCCTCCCTCAATTGACAGAATTGGCAGGGGAGGAAGAGAGGAGAGATTTGAAAGCAATTGGTCACTTTGGGGCTGCCCACTTTGGGTGCTGACACTTTGGGAAATATCCCTGTGTCTCTTCCTTTCTGTCTTGGGAGGCCTGGGCTGCCAATGCTGACTTTGAATTGAAGGTGCTTCAGTACATAGTATTTTCCCAGTGGCCTGGGATCCCATTGTAACTGCCCATTGGTGGCCTGACACTCTTCTATTACTCCAGGTTTTTGAAAGCAGGTCAGATCAGGAGAGATAGGGCTTGACATTCAGCAGACTATAGGATTCAACTGAATAAATCTTAAGCAATGGGTGAGCCAAAGCTCACCTTGTGCTCACTAAAACAAAGCTTACCCAGGCCTGCTTCAGTTCTCATTCATGGCAACTGGTTTTAGACTTCCTAGACATGGATTTATTAGTCATGTAAGCATGTTGGTTTTATTTTTAGAACAGCCAGCATGGTGGAATATTTTTATATTGGCTAAAAATAAAACTGTCCTCTTAGCTAGCCCTCAGCCTCTTGGGAGGGGGAGGGGGAGATTTGAGAACTTGGTTCAGTGGAAAAGTCATCTGGAATGGCAGGATTTGGGTTGAAATTTGGATTCTTTATTCCCAGTGTGACTGCAGACAGGTCTCTGTGCCTTAGTTCTCACAACTGCAAAAGGAGGAGATTGGACCAGATGATCTCCTGGAGTCCCTTCTCTATTTAAGTCTTAGGATCCGAAGTCTCTTGTTTGTCTGCATTGTGTCCTCCCTGTCTAATGCAGCCAGCTCCCTCCTGTGGCCTCTGGAGCAAGCAGCATTATAGTATTAAGGAATCAGATTTGCTTGTGCTGTTCCTTTCAGCACATGGAGGAAACTTGTCCTCTGTTAACCAGCACTTCCACAGACAAGAACCCTAGGGTAGGTGGTCTTTGGGGACTCCCCACCTTGCTGCTGGCAGCTGCTTTTAGAAGTTGCTGGCTCATTGAGAAATTGCAAACCTTGCATCCCATGAGCTGGAAAGTGTTCTGCTTTCTTTATCCAGAAATTGGAAGGACCATTTCTCCCTCTACCAACTTGGAAGTTCACATCAAGTGATTGCTGAGTCTAGAGCATGGGGACTCAGGGATGACCAAGACTAGGCTAAATACTCACCATAGTCTAAACCCTTATCTCTGGCTGGGCCTGAAAAGAACCTACTTGAAGTTTTGGAAGGCAGGCAGACAACAAGGAGATTCATCCTTTGTCCCTCTCCAGGCCAGTTCCAAGTTCAGGGACTCTATCCATCAGCTATATAAAGGGAGATCTCTCCCCCAGAAATCATACTTATGTACAAATAAATGTGGGAAAGGGAGAAGTCCAGATCTTTTCCTTCTTCCCCACTCTCAACCAAACATAGGTGCTCATGGAAAAGTCTCTCCATCTTTATTCCCATTTAGGGAGGTATTCTGCCTGCTACTTGGGAAGATGGAAAACATTGAGCACCCACCCACCATTTGTCTTTTAACTACTCCCCAGCTGTTTATACTTGTGATTTACCAATTGTATTTGCTTCAGTGATGGTTGTAACTGCTAGTGAAGCCAGTAATTGTGGCTCAAAAGGGACTTTGGAGTCCCTGTCTCATCTCTTGCCTATTAGAATTGAAGTTCTACTGCCACCCATCTTATCCCTATGAGGCATGACAGGATGAGAAAGTTACTAAAGCCAGAACTACAAGGAATGGTCTGTAGCCTATTTGAAAAGGAAACTTGCTTCAGAATGACAGACTACAGAGCAGGCCGGCACAGGCCTCTCCTGGCTATCAGCCCTTTGCTCTCCCTTTGGGGAACCTCATTCTAGGTGCAGGTTGGTTAATATTCCTAGAGATTTTTGTTTTTCCTTGTGAAAGTGAGGGTAGAAGAGACAGCTTCTCCTACAGAGATCTTGAGCAGGTGTGCTGACCTACCTTTCCCTGAAAAATGAACATAGACTTTCTTGAAGCAGGAAAGGACAAGTCCATAGGGCCTATGCAAGCTTGGTGAATAGGGTTGCTTTTAACCACAGCTCTTTGGTGGGCTGATTTTGACTGCAGTTCATTAGTCCCAGGGGGCATACAGAAAAGGCTCTGATTGCTGTATGAATTAATCTTGTAACTAAAATATTAAAGCTACTTTTACAGGTTGCTTCATAGTCCTGATGAGGATATTCTAGGAAACCTTCACCTAGAGTGCTCGTACTAGCAAATGGGCTCCCCTAAATTGTAAGACCATCAAAGGCAGGAGAGGTTTCTGATTATAGTCTTTCTCCAAGTCCAAAATAGTATCCTCAAACAAATGCTGCGTGACTATTCATATATTTATATTCATATAAAAAATCATGTGTAAGATTAGCAAAATCTTCCAAAGGGACCATCCCATGACACCCTGATAATGGACTAGAATAGGGTTTTTGATCAGAGCTACTCTGTATCCAGTGCTGTCTGAACAAAGGACTATGGGAGAGGGCAGAGGAGCCCAGAGTTAGATGTAATGAGCTTTTCAAACTCTTTTGCCTAGTAATTGTTACCAATGTTCTCTCTCTCTCTTGCTGCTTTTTCAGTTTCTGCTGCTAGGTGAGGATCCAGAATGGGAGACAAGCCGATTTGGGAGCAGATTGGATCCAGCTTTGTTCAACATTACTACCAGTTATTTGATAATGACAGAACCCAATTAGGAGCAATATATGTAAGTGGTTGGGGAGTGGGATAATTGGGGTTGGGACAGAATTCATTTTCTGCAGGTGGGGATGGCTGACATTAGCCATTGGTCCTCCACCAGATCTTTGGCACCAAGTTCCAGACTGTTTGGTGAAGTGTAGGTAGAATTGTATCAATCAGTTTTACCAGAGACTGGAGTGTAAGAAGATCTGGCTTCTGATCTTGGTATTGCTCCTTATTCAGTAAGGTTCCATGACTTTGAGAAAGTCCTTGAGACTCTTTTTCTCCATCTCTGCAAAAAGAGAAGATTGAATTAATATCCCTTCCAAATTTGTGATTTTTGTGGCTCATAATTGTTTTGGTTTGATATTGTCATACTATTTTCTAGCCTCCTAATTTCCCTCCCCTTTTGAAGGGCCTCTCATATTTTAAAATTGTAGTTACTTCTGTACTCAATGGAGAAACAATCATAATAGAAAGACCTGCTCACAGACCTCATCTGCACTTTATTACATAGTTTAGAAAGGCCTGCTTAAACTTTGTTCACTCACGACCCCTTTTTGTCTCAGAAATTTTTGTGACTCAGTATATAGATATATCAAAAAGTATGTAGCTCAAACATTTATTGATAATAAATCATAATTTCATGACTCCCCACAATCAGTTACAAAAACCAGATAGGATTGTGAACGGTAGTTTAAGCGGTTTTAGTTTAGAACACCTGTAGAATAAATTATCTAGAGAGAGATAATTATTGCATATTATTATTGAATTGGAAAGGAGGGTTCCTTCTAAAATATTCCTTTTCTTATATAGCTGAAAAGAGGGAGCAAATCATTTAAATCAAGGATTCTTCCTCTTTACCAGTTTCCCAGATGCTTCTGAGGTGGGAGTATTCTGTGTATCTGGGTTCAGCAAACATTTATTAAACACCTACCAGTGTCTCTTACACATTCTGCTTGGAAGAACTTCATACATTTTCTCATGGAAACAATGTTATAACTTGTGGTTAAATGAATGCTAGTAGTAGTATGCTTCAGGGACATGCTGGGTTAGATGAACTCTTTTGTGAGTAGTCTGAGAACCTAATTGCCACTTATAACATTGTTTCTATGGAGAAATGTTGTTCAGGTTCTCAACTTCTGACTTTACTGCTTTTCTAGAGGCAGTGGGAAGAAGGTGCTTTGTAAGCTATTGAGAGTTAGAAAATTAGGAACTGTTGCTTTTGTAGGTCTTGGGAAAGCGCTTGGAAACTAAATGTAATAGTACAGATTACATTCAAGCTTGATGTCAATGCTGCTTCAACCTAGCAGTTTCATTGACAGAGCAATACTCGTTTACATGGGCAGGGTGGAGGGAGGAGATTGGCAAAACACAGTTTTTACAATGAAAAGAGCCTGACATGTACTCCCAGGTACTTTAACCTGTTCTTCTTCTATAGAATGAGAAAGTGAAGCATGAGATCCTTTGGGTCCTGTCCAGTTCCAAATCTGTGATTCTGTGACTTTAAAAAAAAAAAAATCTATTGAATATGTCACAACTAAATTGGCAAAGCTCCCAAATATTTATAGACTGTATAATTAAGTTGACATTTGTCTTCCATTTTGCCTTCCATTACTCTTATAATTGTGGAGAATCTCTCCTTATTCAGTATTGGAGTGCTCCCCAAACCAGGCTATCTGGGTGAAGTTAGAAAAGCCTTAAGAAAGAGAAAGCTCCAAATAGCTTTCTCTCTCAGTGGTTTGAATACTGCCTCTGAGAGAGGTTTAGTAAGAAGTGTGAAATGGAAAAAAGAGAATGAATGCTTCCTAGTTGTGTGACCCTGGGCAAACTACTTAACCCTAATTGCCTTGCATATGCACGTGCATGTGCATGCAAAAACACACACACACACACAGGCAGCTAAATGACCTAGTGGATTAGAACACAGGCCCTGGAGTCAGGGGAACCTGAATTTCAAATCCGGACTCAAGACACTTAATACTTCCTAGCCGTGATCTTGGGCAGTCACTTAGCCCTAATTGCTTCACAGAAAAAAAAGAAAGAAAGAAATGAAAAAAGAGCAATGGAAAGTGAAAAAGACTACTGCTATAGACCAGAAGTGATTCTCAGAGCTTGTTGGGGAAGAGAGTCTGGATGTCTGGTGGGGAGGCTCCAGCAGGAATGCTGGTGAGTGCAAAGGGCCGCTTGTGGGGGCTTTGCTTTGAGTCAGTCTCTTCGTTTCCCAAGAGTGAGGAAGGCACCAGTTCATGGAGAGAGACGGCTCACTTTCCTTTCTGATTCCCCTGGAAAGGAAAAATTAGATTAAGTCTTAAAAGGGTTGTAGTGAGGAGCTTGTGCTTCCTCAGTCCCCTGGCCTAAGGCCTTGACCCTCATCTAGTCAGGTCCTGATAGGAGATTCTGATGTTTCCCTCCAGATTGATGCATCTTGCCTTACATGGGAGGGGCAGCAATTCCAAGGCAAAGCAGCCATCGTGGAGAAATTGTCTGTAAGTATGAGCCCTGCCTCTGTCTGCTGGCTGTTTTGGGGGTCCAAGATGACTGTGCTCCTGGCTGTGGTTCACGTTCGCCTCTCCTTCTCTTTCAGAGCCTTCCATTTCAGAAAATACAGCACAGCATCACAGCTCAGGATCACCAGCCCACCCCTGACAGCTGTATACTCAGCATGGTGGTGGGGCAGCTAAAGGTGAGCAACCTACCTCCACAGCAAGTGGGATCCTTCATGTTCAGTTAGGGGCTAACAGGGTGGGGGAATTCCAACCTCGTCCGACGAGCTGCCGTACAGGCCATTAGGGCCTTTATGTCCACCATCTCATTTGATCTTCACCACAACCCTGTGAGGTAGGTACTACAGGTGTTGTTATCCCCATTTTACAGATGAAGAAACTGAGGCTCAGAGAGGTTAAGTGACTTGCCCATAGTCACATCGCAAGTAAGTGTCGGAGGCAGGATTCGAATCCAGGTCTCTCCTGACTCCAGTCCAGCGCTCTTTCTACTACATCTTGCCGCTGCCTGTGGATAACAGGCATAAGGGTTATTCTGTCTCCTGCCCTCCATTGTTTCCTGCTTCAGAGGTACATAGAATGAACAGCTGCCATTTTGGGGGATCTTGTCAGACTTTCTCTAAAGCTTGCTATGGGGCATGTCTCCCCTCTACATCTCTGTCTTCACAACTGCCCTGGGTGTCTTGGCTGAGTAGAGCAGACCCACATCCCCACTGAGCATTGGGGTTTTAGATTTGAAGGGTGACAATCAGAACATAGGTGTATAGAGTTGGAAGGGACCTTGGAGTCTCTAATCTTTAGTATAGCTCATACTTCATCCCCTTTACAGTCTCCTCTCCAAATGGTCATCCATCCTCCAGTTAGGGGGCAGTCCATTCTAATTTTGGAGAGCTCTCACTGGGAGAAAGTTTTCCTCTATACTTAGAACTTGCATCGGCCTCTGCAATTTCTGCCCTTGGCTCCTAGTTTTGCCCCCATGACCAAGGAGAGCAATTCTACATCTTTTCCACATGAAAACAATCCCTCAGATACTCGAAGACGGTGCTCATTCTTCCCCCTTCTACCAAGCCTTCTTTTCTCTATGCTAAACATCCCCAATTCCTGCAACTAATCTGTAGAGGACACCGTCTCTAATTGATTCTTCAGTCTGGTCCCCTTTAGATTAACTCCAGCTTCTCACTGTCCTTGTGAAAATGTGGTGTCCAGACTATGCTCTGATCAGGGCACAGGACATCAGGACTGACTCTTAACTCCCCCATTCTGGATATTGGGTTTCTCAGACCAGTTAAAGATTAAATTGGGGGCATTTTGGCTGCCATATAACACCATTGACTCATTAAGTTTGCATTCCACTAAAATCCCCGGAACTTTTTCATAAGTTCTATTGTATTTGTTTTCTACCACCTCAGAATAGTTATTTAGGTGGAATCAGGGCAAAATGGACAGTCAGGGCCATCTTGAAAGAGAAGGAATGTCCAAAAGTACAAATGGAATTCCACCTGGGGGTGCTTGCCAACTTCAGGTTCCTGCCAAGGAATCGGTCTTAAGGTTGACTTAAACCTCCAGGGACATCAGAACCAGGATTGGATGGGTTCTTCTCATAGGAACTGGGAGAGTTCCCTCATGTAGAAGCATCAGCACAGCTTGGGAAATGGGTTGCACCTCCGACTGAAACATCACTGGCGTTGCACAAGCATTGCTCCTGGAGCTTTGGGTCTGAGGGCAGGAGGCAGGGCTCCAGTTTGGCTCTCTTCATATGTCTATGACTTTGGGCAAGTTATTTAACCTCTTTTTGTCTATTTTCTCATCTGGAAAGTAGGACTGATGAAAATTACACTCTCAATTTCATAGGACTAATGTGAGGAAAGTGCTTATAAACTTTAAAAGTGATGCCTCCATGTAAGATTATTAGTATCTGGCTTCCCTGGGGGTACCTCACTTTGGGCAGGTTGTATGTGAAAACCTTGCTTCCCTCCCTTTTCCTTCCACCCAGTGAGGGGATCTTGTTGATGGGCTTAGCATTTTATGCCAGGGATATGTTCTTATGTGTTGCCATAAACATTGCTAGCTATCTGACCCCTTTTATATGGCTTGTCCTTTGGTTCTTACCTGGCTTTTTCCAGTTCTTTTCCCCTACTCTGTCCTGATCGGCTTTTATCCCTGTCAGTTCCCTTCCCCTGGTTTCCCCCAAAAAATCTTCCTGAGCAGCGTCTACGAGTGATTTCTTATTTTGTGGTGCTCAAATCACATTCTGATCTTACAAGTTGCTTATTGAGCATGGTGAACCTTTGTCTACCTTCATGCCTTTTATTGATAGTATATGGTTCCCTGAGCTCAGAGAGCTGCTTCCATCCCCTTTCATCCCCTTCCATCCAGGCCAAATAAATAAGGAAGGGAATAACTGTTCCTTCTCATTCCTCCCTATTGGCACCTGCTCTGAGTCACCTGGCTGAGCTCTAGGATTTCTGTGCACAGGGCATCGGGACCAAACTTATGTCTGAGAGTTGGGGTAGAGAATGTGCCCACACAGATGACCTACTGCTTCACTTCAGACATGTTTGGAGGCAGCGTCTGACCTTTATTAAAATTGCTTGGAATATATATGAAGCATGTGTTACTTAGAATATCTGAAAGGATTTTGAGGGCCAGGAACCTCTTACAAAGAGCATACTTTATACATTTGGAAAATCCAAATCTTTTCCTTTAGCCTGAGCTGGCACAGGGCTGGGAAGGACCTGTTTCCTGGCTCTTTTCCTCCTACCCTATCCCTTCCCTTCTCCCCAGAGGCCTGCCTATTGGATGGGTTCCTGTTTCCCCAGTCAAGTTAAGGGGAACATCCCAAGCTGCCCAGTGGATGCATGTTGCTTCTGGCCTCTTGGTTTCTGATCTGATGCTGCTGTGTTGCCTTTTCATGGGATGTGGTTCCCTGTATCCAAGGATAGTCCATGCTGCTCTAGGGACTAGGCTATCTTGGGGTTCAAGGCCAGTGTTGGTAAATTTCTGGCTCTCCCTTCCATGATCCTGCAGGGATATACAGCCTTTGCATGTTTTTTTTCTAAGTGATTCTAGCTGGAGCCAAGCACTTGGACTAAGTCTAAATGAAAAGCTCTCCTTTCAAAGAGCTTTCTTTCCAATTTTCACAGACAACCATGCCTCCAAGGGCGGTTGAACTATTATTGGTTGTGGCTCATGTGCTCTCAAGGAAACAGAAAGCCAAGTGTTAGATGACCTAAACTCTCAAAGGAGTGTCCTAGATATTCAGGGCACTGGAACTGTGGAATGTGCCCATTAGCATAGCCTTGAATTTCTTATTTAATGGGATCCCAGGTTATAGAGCCAGAAGGAGACCTGAGAAACCATCTGGTTCTGGACCTGTTTTATAGCTTTGAAAATTGAGAGGAGAAGTGTTTTGACCATGGGTACATAGGTTCTGTTAAGGAGCATTGCCCATCTTTGGACTCCAGATCCCCTGACTGACCTTTCTGTTGCCTGAAGGGAACATGGCATGATTGTGGTGTTTGTTCTAAAAAACCCGAAGGGGCCAGTTCTGATTTCTGTATCACTTGCCACATGGTTCACAGGTGTCTTTCCTCTTTCCTCACAGGCTGATGAAGACCCCATCATGGGATTCCACCAGATATTTCTATTAAAGAACATCAATGATGCTTGGGTGTGTACCAACGACATGTTCAGGCTAGCGCTGCACAACTTTGGCTGAGCCTCCTCTTCCCAAGGCACCCACGCTGTTTCCTTCTCTCTCCTCTTCCTGATATTATTCACACTTCCTCTCCCCAGCCCCCTCCGAACACTCCAAATATCATACACAAGCCTGCAAGGCCACGGTGGGCGGACACCGCGGTGGTGGCAGAGGCATCACTATTTGAGTGTGTTGTGCATGATGTTTGGACATTAGACTAGCTGCATCTGACAGGAGAAGTTTGTGTTGTACCAGCGCATGCCTTAGAAAGACTAAGTAATGCAAAAGGTTGTCTTTTTTTTTTAATGTACTGACAAGTTGCTCTAGTAACCCAAAGAAACGAAGGAGAAAGCAGCAGCTGCGTGTGCAGCCCAGATCTTGATTTGTTCAGATGTTCCAATGCCTCATTATACAATAAAACCATGAAAATTTTCTTAACAGTTTATATTGTTTTACTTAGTTTAACTAGCTGACTGTTTAGGGCCTAAACAACCCAACAGGTCATGCTCTAATTTTACTTTTCTCTTATTTAATTTTCCCCTGAACAGTGTTTACGAAATGAAGATCTCTGTAGCTTCCCTCATTTTTCCTCTGTTTTGCCTTTTCCTCAAGCATCAGAGCCTGAGAAGGTCTGAGGAGAGGGCAGAAACATTTGTTCCCAATGCCCATAACTCTTAATGGAGTGGGCTCCCTTGTTTGGGGGGGAAGGGGGTGTCAGGATGGCAGAGAAGTATGGGTTCCTGGTCTGGGCAAACACCTCTCTTTTTATCTTATACCTTCAGAAATACTCCGCTATCCTACAAACATCCCATTTCCAGCATCTCCCCACTGTTTCCACCATGTTTAATGCCGGGCTTCTGTCTTTGCACATTGTCTTCCCAAGGTCAAAGATCTTAGTGTCAAGAGGGTTGAGCTGTGACCTTGTGTCCCAGTGGATCTGGTCAGCACCTTACAGGAAGGACTCTGGCTTTTCTTTGATTTTAATTGATCACCAGCTCCCATTGAGCCTGTAAGAGAATTGGGGAAAGATACCTCCTCTTCTGGCACACAAAGGATAGAATGGGGATACCTCCTCTAGAGTGGCTCTTATTCTGTATAGAAGAGGGTTCTTAAAGCAACTGAATTCTCCCTCTAGAATGTGCCCATAAAAGCAGCATTCACCTGAAAGGCAAAAGGACAGAAAGAAGCGGAATGGGGATTACTCTTAGAGAGGCTGCTTCTCCCAGAAAGGGAGAGGCAGAATAGCTGCTTCTCCAGAGGTGAACCAACTGTGGCCTCTGGAGGCTTTCTCCTGGGTACAGGACTGAACTGCTTTCCCTTCCCATTCTGACTTGGAACTGGGTGAAGGAAGAAAGGCCATGTTGAGATTTGGTTTTCTTTTTTTCTAAGCTATATATGATCCTGTGCCCTTGCCGATTAGTTAGCTCTTTGTGCGTGTACCAGGATACTTACAGCATCAAGACTGCAAAGTGGGAAGGCCAGCACAAGATTGATTTGGGAGAGTAGATCTCTCAGGGGTAAGCCTGAGGGCTGAATTTCCTCTCCTCTCCTTCCTTTCCTCCTTTCCATTGATACCCAGCACATCATTGGACTTATTATCCAGTAGTGTATGGCTATCCCTAAAATACCCTTCTGGTGGCAGCACAAGCTTAATTACTTTGTTGGCATCTAACTTTGGAAGGAAGTAGTAGAAAACAATTTTATACTTTGAAATCTGTACACACACAAACCCTCTCTACTTGGTTGATTTCTCAACCAATGAACAGAAATCATTGCCCTGGGGGAAATCATTGCCCTGGGGGAAGTCATTCCCCCATTCCCATTGCTTGTACTTGTCCATTATCCTTAAAGCCTATTGGGGTAGAGGTTTATTGCCATAGGAGGATACAAATTATACTTCTGTTCTTTATACACTAGTTCCGGTAGCAAGTGCTCCCAGACTGTTAATTGTTTAAATGATAAATCCCCTGCTAAACTAGGAGAATGGAAGGGAGACTGAACATTTTTTAGGACCAGAACCATTCTCAATTCCTTTTTTCACCCCAGGACTTAAAGTAGTCTCCCATTTTATACAGTGTTAAAACAGGAAAGACACTTAAGTCATCTTGTTCAGTTCCCTCATTTTTCAGAGAGATGAAATTGCTTGCTTAGTTTAGATTAGCCTGTATAGTTAGATAGCCAGTGGCAGAGCCTAACCTAGAGCTCCCAAGCCAGAGATCTTCCCACAACACCATGCTGCCTCTCAAAGGGCCTTTCAGGCCCGACTTAATGTAGTTAGTTCCCATTGTATTAGCAGGAGCAGCAATTGGTAGAAACCAACATTGAGCCGGTCCTTTGCCCAGTTGTTAGTAACAACTGACTTGTAAAGTCTTCCTCACATTTAGATCTACCCCCAGTGCTGGGGAGAAGAGGGTTACTTTTCCTGGAATAACCACTCACTTCTGCCCTGAAACGCCTGCAGAGTTGTTTTAGGCCTGTAATGTAAAACTAAGTTGTACATTTCTATAATATGGTTTCCTGTCTATATTTGGTTGAAGACTGTCATCTTTTCTGGGACAACAAATTTTTTGACACGTGGGCTCTTCTTGCATGTTGCTTATTTGAACAAACATGCTGTATATTTCAATGCAGAGATGCCTCTGAAAAACGGGGCTGTAGATACTATTTGACAGAGAGAAAGGATCAATCAGGTGTCTGCTTACTTTGAATTGACCTGATAAAATCACTATATTAACTCTATATGACAGCCGCAATGATGTGTACCTGTGCCTGAAATGTGTAATCAATAAAGAGTTGGTTGTGTTTTTTTTTTTAAACAACAAAACTGTGTCTTACTTGGTAAGGTAGAGGAATATCTGAGCATGGGAGAATAGTTACACGGGGAACTCCAAAACCTGGGCTACCTAGAAGCCTTCCTCCTTTTTCTTAGGAAATTCCACTCCAGGCAGGCCCATCTTTGGAGATAGGAGTCCCCTGCTTGGTGGCCATCTTTGTCAAATATGTACTCTTAACTAGTATGTCGAAATGTAGGAATTCAGAGCCTTGTTCTTTTATTTTTGTTTTTGATTTTCTGAATCCCTTTACTTTGGTCAAAGTACTTTGTCCTTTTTGTATACTTAACGTTGATCACCCCTTTTTTTTAGGGGGGAAAGAACATAACCAATTCTCTAAAAACCTAAAAGTACTTTTTCTCTGGAAAAGATGAAACCATTTCCCAAAAAACCAAGGCCGAGGCCTGTAGTCTCCTGAACCCATGATTTATTCTGGGTTCAGGAATTTTCCTTCCTAAATACTTGTGCCATAATGGACAATGCAAAGTTTCTTGGGCACGTGAGAAAGACTTCTAGTAGAAGCTGGCATTGGGCTGCTCTCTGCACCCCAATCTAACTCCAGTGATTTCCCTTTTTCAGGGATTGAGGCTTGGGTGATTAGGTGAAATTCCCCAATAGGCCTCTGGCCTTAGACAGCAATAGGGCATAGTGGAAAAGATACTGAATTTGGAATCCAATGACTTGAATTCCAGTCCTTATGGCTACTAACCATGTGGCCAGGGGCAAGTCCCGTCTCCCCTTGAAGCCTCAGCCTTCACCTATAAAATGAGGGTTTTGGAGTAGATACTCTAAGGTCCTTTCAAGCGCTTATATTTTGTTTTTGCTGCCTGGGTTTGAATCTTAGCTCTTTTGTACGGAACACCATGAAAATCTAGTCATTGCCCCGATTCTAAGAGTCTTAACTCTAAAAGCCCGAGGCTGCCCATGAATCGGATCGGCCTTTCTGTCCGTTATAGTTGCTGACAGCGTTATTGGTATTCAGAGGGAGGGGGAATTGATGACGTCAACCCCCCTGCTCAGAATGATGGACAGCAGAAGGAAGGGCTTGCGCAAGGCCCCAGGGACGCGGAGTAGCGAGGGTTCAAGCTCGAGGGCGGAGCTGATGGCTCTGGACAAGCTGGGCGGGCCCGTCCAGCTCGGGGATGCTGCGGTCTGTCATTTCCACTAGACGGGGGCGGCTACTTCTGAAATGGGACGGGTTAAAGTTGTTCCGCCCACAACCAGGGCGAAGCGGGCGCCCTCTTGGGCTTGCCCAGAGCCGCGGCGGCGCGAGGCGGCGCAGCCTCCGAGCCGGAACCTGCGCAGCCCGGAACCTTCGTGGCGCGGCGCGTGCTCCGAGGGCGGTGCCGGGAGCTCGGCGTGCGGAGGACCGGAAGTGGAGGCGGTTGGTGGGGTTGGCGGGGCGGAGGGAACGCCGAGCGAGGGAGCGAGCGGACGGAGGAGTCTTGGCACCCGCCACAGCTGCGGAGGAGGGAGGAGGCGAAGGCGGAGGAGGAGTGGCGGAGGTCCGGCGGTCCGGTCTGGCCCGGCCCGGCCCGGCGGGGAGGACGCGAAGGCAGAGAACGGTGACGGTGACGCCCTCGCGGAGCCGAGGCCCCGTTGCCCGGCCCCATGGCCTCGTCCTGCACCAGCATCGATATCGAAGACGCCACGCAGCATCTGCGGGACATCCTGAAACTGGACCGTCCGCCCGGAGGTCAGAGGGCACGCGCGGGGAAGGGGGGGGGGGGCGGCGACCCGGGGCTGGGCCGGACCTTGCAGACCATGTGGTCCAGCCCCTCGTTTTACAGACGAGGAAGCTGAGGCCTCCCGAGACGGAGTGACCAGGCCAAGGTCACCCAGCTGCCGAGGGAAACAGCCGGGATGCCAGCCCGGGTCTCCTCAGGCCGGGCTCAGTAAGCACTGATGAAGCAGCCGCTGTGTGCCGGGCACGGTGCTAAGCGCTGGGATACAAAGAAAGGCGAGAAGATCCTGCGGGAGCACCTCGCCCCCCCCTCCCCGCTACCCTCTCCCTCCCCCCCCCGCGCCCCCTCCCCCCCTCCCCCGCCCCCCCTCTCCCCCCCTCCCCGCTACCCTCTCCCTCCTCCTCCCTGCTACCCTCTCCCCCTCCGGGAGAGCTAGAAAGGAGTGTCCTGGGACTTCTTGGCGTCTCCTTCAGTTTTCCCATCTGCAGAATGGGGACAATCCTCAAACTATTCACCTCCCGGAATGATGGGGTTTCAATGAAATCTTACATATAAATAGTTATACACGTAGATATATAGATACACATTAAAAGCTATTTGTAAACCTTAAAGCGTTAGGTGCTTATGAGGTGGTTTTCATATTAGAAATTGCAAAATGGGGCTTCTGGGTTTCCCACCTGTGAAAAATTAATGCCCTAGATTAGATGATCTCTTAAGGTGCTTTCTGATTCAAACTCTATTACTAGGGTTGATCCCAGTCATCTTCGCTCTGGGAATAGAATGGAATGGAAAAGCATTTATTAAACCCGTTCTGTGGGCAAAACACTGGGGAGTGAAAGGACCCTCATTTATTACTATGGGAAGGATAGGAGAGAAGACGGATTACCTTTTCTTGAGTAGTTTGCAATTCCTGAGTCATAGCTGCCTTTAGTACCAGAGGAGTTGGTTCTTTTGCTGCTTTTTCATTTCTCACTGCCATTCAGGGTTTTTTCTTGTATCCATATAATCCTTGGGCCTCTGAAGGTCCAGCTCTGGGCTTTATTCTAATGTCAGGCTAACTAGCCTTTGCTCACTTTGTGTGTGAATAGCTGTTGTGAGTTGCTTATACAGCATAAGGCCTAGTGGTTCTTAGCAGGCAGTACTTACTATTCCGTTCCATCTCCACCCCCATTCTTTCTTTTTGAAAAGACAGCATGTTCAGAGAAGCCAGAAATGGATAAGCAGAACAAACTGGAGTTTTTCCTCTTCTTCCCTTCTCCCCTCTCATCCCCATGAGCATTTCTCTCTTCCTAGGGAGCCACAGCCAACACTCGTTTGTTTCATATAGCCCAACTGAGGCAGATGGAGGAGGAAGGAATGGCGTAGGCTTTACAGATTAGTTTTGGGCTTTGAGCTGGAAAAGTGGTCAAAGCACGAAGGGCAAACTGTTCCATGTTCAACAGAAGAGCTGATTAGAGGAGCACAGACAAAAATCATTTCCTGGCCTAATAGTCCCTCTTGTTATTCAGATGAGGATCTTAGGCACTGGGGCTTCACATTTCTTCCACCAGCTGACTTAATATACTCATTTCTCAAAGATCCCTATCGAGCATTTCGTCCATGCCTTATTGGGGGAGACAAGAGCCCAGGAGATGGTTGGTTCTCAAATATCCTCTACTCTTCTTAAGGAGTGCTTGAGGCATTGCTGAAAAGTCTGGCATTGACTTCACTTAGCTGGTTAGGTCTTTTTTTTTTTTCTCTAGGGGGTCCAGGGTTTTACTGATCTGAGGGATCTACAGAATATCAGGCAGAACCCTTCTTGCTCCTGTTCAGTTTATTTAATGTGTTTTCCTAGTTGTTGTAGGTTGACTATACATAGGGTACTCCTAGTACCTATAATGATTTTTGTAGAGCCCAAATTTGGCTACCCCTACAATCTCTGCAGCTTATTGTTTATCCTAGGTACTCCCCAGACTGGATAAACTTAAAATTTCTGTTTATGGAACCAACTTTCATGTTTGGGCAAGTGAGATAGCCAGTTGTTAGAGTAATAGGCCCATTTGTACACATTAAAGAAATTTTTAAATAAGTTTTCAGAAAAACCAGTCTCATGTCCCCACAAAATCCTACTTGACCCTTTAATCCTTTCTGATACAGAAGAAATTAGAAATAGCCACTTTTAATCTCTCTCTTACTGCCAAGGAGTTTCCTCCTCAGGGTTCCTATATTTATTGTCTTTTGAGACTTTTTTCCCTTTTATTTTGGAGTTTAAGTTATATTTTAGTGAGGGTTATTATCTGTGAAAATAAGTGACATTTACTTCCTTTTCTTCTGTCTTTTGAAATTAGGTGAGCAGGTGCTTAAAGCCTCCTGGGCACCTTAGTCCCTGACCTGGCTCTGAGCCTGTTAGAGATGGTTAGTGTCTAGGAAACAGCTATGGCAAATTACCCAAGAGTTTCCATGCATGTATGTGCATTGCCATTGTCAACCACTGAGCTTCTCAGTTAGTTCTTTCCTGAATCCTGTATGTTTCTCCAGGGAAACTGGTCATGTTCCCTCTCCCCATTTATTCCTAATTTCTTCTGAATTCTCTCATTCACTAAGTAGCCTTCTTCATGCTGTTTCTAGAAAAGTTAAGAGTTCTATTGTTGTTTTGTTTTACATGTTAGAAGGGAGATTTGTGATTTGACAGCACAGCAGCAGATAAGCCAATGAGGGAGAAAACCAGAACCCCAGACTTATAGCTGCCCAGCCCCAGAATGGTACTTAAAGAGAAGAAAACAACAGTCTCACTATCTTGGTCAAGTATCAAGGGAGTCAATACTGTAGTCATTTGTTCTAGTGGATTTGGCAGGGGCCTTATCTTCTTTAAATTGGCAGAAATAAATATTTCCTGAGTAGCTAGTGTGTGCCAGACCAGATATTCCTGGGAGGGCTCATATTGTGAAAATTGTGTGCTGCATTTGGAGTCAAAGTTCTTGCATTCAGATCTCGGCTTGGTCATTCACAACCTGTGTGACCATGGGCAAATCATGGGACATGGAGCAGATTTGTTTTCCTCATTTGTAAAATAAGAGGTTGGACTAGGTAATCTGTCTCGTCCCTTATATCTCTCAGACCATGCCCCTCCTTTGTAATCCTGTATATGAAACATCATCCTTGCCCTCAAAGAGCATAATGAATACTTAGGGGAGGATTGCTACTTTAAAAAGTTAAATTAGAACACTGGGCAAGAAAGTGAGTGGTGGAGTTGACAAGAAGAGCCATAGGATTTAGAGGACGGAAACATTACTTGGGGCTGTGGAGAGGCTTTGTGTAAGAGACAGCATTTCGACTGGCCTTCAGAGGGTGACAAGATTTAAATAGAAGATGCAGGGGAGCTGCATTCCATTTGGGAGCAGCAAGAATAAAAGCATAGAGGTGAGAGGTGGAGAGTAGTTTAGGAGACTAGCCTCTTTGGAGCTGAGGGCAAGTGCCTAGGAGCAGTTAAGAGATGAGATCTTCCTTTTCCTCTGGCATTAGGCTCAGGTACAGAGAGCCAGCGGACATCCAGCTCCTACAATGGAGACCTAAATGGACTTTTGGTGCCAGATCCCCTTTCTTCTGGTGATGGAACTGTACTGTCCAAGCCAAGTCACCGAGCAGCACCATTGGCCAACCTGGAGGAGAAGCAGGTCATGTAAGTGCATTGGGCAATGAGGAAATGGGTCTTAGGGGACAGGACTGGGTTCCTTCCCTCTTGGACTTTGCTCCACCTCGGACAGGAGTACAACATAGAAAACGTTGATTAAATACATGCCAAGCCTCCAGCAGTGAGTTAGGAACTGTGGGATATACAAAGCTTCAAGAAGAAACAATCTTTCCCTTGAGGTACTGACAATAGGTGAACATGACACCAACACAGATAGCTATGTTATACAGTGATACATGATAACCTCATTACAGAGTTATATTGTATCTAGAACTAGAAGGATTTTTTTGGAGAATTTACTTATCTATAATGAGACAAATCTAGCACCAAGTTAAGTTTTAAAATTACAATTAAATTTCAACAAAAGTAGGAGGAATGTTAAGATTTAGCATCAACTAGAATTTTTGTACAATATAGACCCAAGTTGAAATTACCTTTTCACTCCAAAGTGTAACCTGTAATGGCGTGATCATATCGTTAGCTATAATAATAATGACTAGAGTGGCATTTATTGGTATTTGTTTTCTTTCAGAAAAAAATCATTTTAAGGGGACTATCTATATTTGGGCCAGTGCTTGCTAGACAGGCTGGCTGGCTATGTTAAAGCATGCCTTTGTCCATTAGATCCTTCATATGTAAATTAAATCATCCCCTTTTCCCTTTTCTACCCCACATCATCCCATGGCTAATGGCATGCTGGAAATGTAGTAAGAGCTAACGTTTATATAGTGTTTCCTGTGTGCTAAGGTATCTCATTCGATCCTCACAACAGCCCTGGGAGGTAAGTGTTGTCGTTATTCACACTGGTTTGAGCCAGTTATCTCTTCTCTGACATAAAGTTAATAATACTCATACTGACTAACAAACATTAGGTTGTCTTGGAAAAAGTACTTTGTAATCCTTTAAAGTACTATAGAAGTATAAGATGTGGAGCATTGGGTTGAGTTTATAGTTACTGCTCTGTCTTAAATCCACACACCCCATGTCCTATAAAATTAGGGCGATGGGATAGATGATACTTGTCGACTCTGATTCCCTCTGCCCCTTCCATGTAGGGTTATGAATGACTATAAGGCACACTGAGGAATGAGGAACAAATCCTGAAGGACATTCCTTAAGACTAGCCCAGATGCAGCTGAGGAAATCTGGAAGGTGGCTTAAGTGGGTCGGTTTGTCTCCCTCAGCCCCCTTTATGGGTGTTCCTATATACTGCAGAGTTTAGGTGCCTGAGACAAAGCTGTGGCGCCTGTCCTTTCTCTTTCCCCATCCAGCTGCCTTTCTGGAGATGACAGCTCAACATGCATTGGAATTTCAGCAAAGGAGGTGGAGATAGTAGCTAGCAGTGATTCCAACATCTTAAGCAAGGCTCGGGGGAGCAACAAGGTACAGAATGGAAGCATTTGGGTCTAAAAAGACAGAGAAGGGAGGTTGGGGAGAGGTTCAGAGACCACTGGGCTGCCTCCCATAAGAACTGCTGTGGTAATGTCTTCAGTCTGTTTTTGTTTTTTTTTTCCCATCCTTACCAGCTCTCCCATCATCTCTGAGGGGCCCACTTCTTGGGTTATCCCCTAGTGCTATTCCCTGTCTCTTTCTCCCTTCTCTAGTTCTGATCTTCTGGACTGATGCATGCCTGGGTTTGGGCTTGTGGCATTTCCTTTCCCTTTTGAAGATAAAAGGGTCCTGTGGGGGTGTAGAAGGGTTGAAACCTCCCCAGGACTTGGTTAGCTGCTGTCCCCACCATCCTGCCTCTCATCTCTCTGGAGATGTTGGGAACCTGCAAGTCCCTTGTGATTAGAGAGAGGCAGACAAGATGAGTAAAGCAAAAATTGGAATTTGGGAAGGTGGCTGATTTCTTTGTGGAGATAAGGGAGTAAGAGTAACTGGGAATGAGCTCTGTGTGGTTACTACTCAGGACCTTAAGACCTTTATTTGCTCTTGTTCTCAGGTAAAAATCCAGCCAGTTGCCAAGTATGACTGGGAACAAAAATACTATTATGGCAACTTGATTGCTGTGTCCAATGCATTCTTGGCGTATGCCATCCGAGGTGAGCTGTTGCCCTTGGGACCAAAGACTTCGTTAGCGAGAACTTTCCTTTTCATGGCCAGGTCCTCCTGGGATCTGGCAGCAGTGAGATAGGACACTTGGAACTCTTTGTTTAAGCCATAGGCCTCTGGAAAACCCCATCTAAGATCTTGATTTTCCCTGCCTGGGAAGTAAGACTGTTTGATTGTCCCAAGAAGCTTCTTGAGTATGAGGAAAGTGCTTGACCGCAGGAAACACCCCAAGCTGTGTCCACTCATCCCAGCTCTGACCTTTTAGGACACAGTAGAGGAATTGTCTGCAGTGACAGGGGTGGGGGGAACATTGTTGAGTGGGCAGGCTAGAGCCCTGTTATTGGATCAGAGGGATGGCACAGGGAGCTCTTCACAAGGCCATGTGGGGTGTTTGCTGGGGACCTGCAGAGTTGGAATCAAACTGTGACTACTGCCTTTCATCTTTGAGGGCTATGCTGGGGGAGCTTGGAGGGGCTAGGCCAGGAATTATGCCATCTAATGTCCTTAGGTGCCAGCAATGGCTCAGCCATGGTGCGGGTGATCAGCGTCAGCACAGCAGAGCGAACATTGCTAAAGGGCTTCACAGGAAGTGTGGCCGACTTAGCCTTTGCTCACCTCAACTCACCCCAGCTGGCCTGCCTGGATGAATCGGGCAGCCTTTTTGTGTGGCGCCTGGCCATGGAGAACAACAAGATCCAGTATCCTTCCGTGGGTGGGTGGGGGTCTGTTTGGAATTTATCTCAGAGTGGCTAAAGGACTGGGGTACCTGGTAAAATTGAAGGTCTTGCTGTTCTTACATAATGTCCTATAATTCCCTGAGAAGCTCCCATCCTTCTTGGTTCTGCCCACTGGGCTAAGCATTGAGGGTGGTGGGAACAACCAGCGACTCAGACCTCTGAGCTAGGAAAGGAGAAAGCCAGGAACCTGTATTCTGAATCAGGCATCTGCCAAGCCTTAGCTTTGTTTTAGAGAGGAAATTGTGGTGAACATTAAGCGTTCGGAGGGCACACCTTTGAATCACTTCCGAAGGATCATCTGGTGTCCATATATCCCAGAAGAGAATGAAGAAAGCAGTGAAGAAGGCAGCCAAACTCTGGCCCTGCTACATGAAGATAGGGTAAGGGGCAAGGACTTCGGAGAATCTATAGGCCAGCCAGGGTGGGGAGAGGGTCAGAGTAGGAAGGACCCCTGTCCACATGAAGGGATTAGCAAAAGACTAAATAAAGCAGCCTTCCTTAGGAATAGCCTTTTTATAACTTAATAGGTATCAGGAAACCCAGATATTTAAAATTAGGCTTTTTATTCTGTTTTATTTCTCCTGCTGGATTTGGGGTTTTCAGGACATGTCTCAATGACCATAATCTATCTTCTCTCACCCTGTCACTAGCTAGAGAGCTAATGCTCTTGTATAGAATCAATCTCTCCCTTCTCCCCGTCCCCCCATTCTCTTTCTCTCCCTCTCTTCCTTCTTCCTTTTCCTGTCCTTCTGGATTCCTTATACTTTTTGCCTCTTTCTGCTCATATCAGGCTGACAGTCTTAAAGTTCTTTGTAAAAACCCACAAGATATTCTGGCTGGTTTCTAGGTTATAGACTTGAAATTTCCCATTTCTCTGAGGTCTCAACTTCATTTTTCCTTCTTAGGCTGAGGTATGGGATCTGGACATTCTCCGAGCTAACAATAGCTCCTGGCCTGTGGATGTCAGCCACATCAAGGAAGGCTTCATTGTGGTTAAGGGCCATAGCACGGTGAGAATTCGGGCCTAATGGTAGCAGCCTCTTTTCCAGGGATCCTTTGAGGTGTTATTGGTGAGGGCACACCCTCTGTCACTTCTATTTATTGGTTGACCAACAAACCCAAATGTCAGAAGCATGGCCTAGAAATGCTAGGTACTTTTAGAAACATTGATTTCCTGAGGTCTTATGCTATGACTTGTACTTGTGCAGAAGTTCATTCTATTGATCAACAATCACTGAAGTGTTTACCATGTGCCAGGTATTGTACTAGGTGGTAAGAATTAAAAAAAAAAAAAAGTGGGGGGAGCTCTTAGAATGGAGCTAGCCTTAGTATCCTTCTAAAGCTCACTGAACATAAGGCTCCATGGATGTTCTAATCAGAACAGTGTTCAAGAATGCTTATCTCTCCTTCAAGATACTTCAACTCTGAATGTAAACCTGGATGGTGCCAGCCCCTTGGACTTTGGATCCTTCCACCATCCCTACTCACTCAGTTTTTTCCCAAAGAATATAACCACGCCTTCCATATCTGTGATAGATAGCTAAAAGTAGATGTGGCATTTTACATGAATCTCTTTAAAATTTAATCTTAATAAAATCAGATTGTTGCTTGAGATATAGAAATTAGTTTGGATCCTAACTTTTGAATTCAGGGTATGAGTTGTAGTTTTTCTTAAGTAAATTTGATAATCATACTTTCATCCATATTTCACTTAAGTTATTAGTAAAAGCATTGAATTTTAGCTGTGTTCATGGCCTCTTAAAGGAGAATTCTTTGAAACATAATCTGCATCTCATAAGAGTAAAATGCCCTTAAAGAGAAGCTGAAAATGACCTCTCACCTAAGAAGAACCTGGGACTTCCTTTAATCTCCCTAATTACTCGTCCCAGCAATCAGTATTTTCCTCTTAGAATTTATCATTGGTTATGTGTCTATATCTACACGCGGGTTTCTTTTATGCTATGTGTCTAGTCTATGTCTTCCTAGTGCTGTGTGTCTAGCAGGGTGCCGAATCTATGTTGCTGATAATGGTTAATTATCCCCTTCTCTGGGTCCCTGGGGTTGGATGCTGATTGAGTCTTTTTCCTTTTTAGTGCCTGAGTGAAGGAGCTCTCTCCCCTGATGGAACTGTTTTAGCCACTGCAAGTCATGATGGCTTTGTCAAGTTCTGGCAGATCTATATCGAGGGCCAAGATGAGCCACGGTAAGATGAGTTAGGGTTTGGAAGTGCCTTGGTGTCTAGAGACTGACTTGTTTGGATGTGAAAGACTGTGAGTGAGTGAGCATAATCAAGCTGAGGACTGGGAATCAACCTCCTGGTCTAGAAAGCAGGACTTCTGTGACGCTGATGTAGCCTATGTACCAGGACCATCTTTCTACAATTTTCCTTGCAGGTGTCTTCATGAATGGAAGCCTCATGATGGCAGGCCTCTCTCCTGCCTCCTTTTTTGTGATAATCACAAGAAACAAGACCCTGAGTGAGCCTGCCCCCTCCCTTTTCCTTTACTTTTGGGCCCTCTAGAAGATTCAGGCCAGGAATACTTGGGAATAGCAATAAAAGGTCCCTGGGCACTTTGGGGGGAAGGTCATCACAGAAGGCCCATGGAGCAAAGGATAGGGAGATATTGCCATCAGAGAAAGGAGGGTGGGTAATGGCAAATGAGGCCCCAAGAGCCCATGCCCACTCCCCCACCCCACCCCCAAGCTCCTCCTTGTTTCGCAGAGTCCCCTTCTGGAGGTTCCTCATCACAGGAGCTGACCAAAACCGGGAACTGAAGATGTGGTGCACAGTGTCCTGGACCTGCTTGCAAACCATTCGGTGAGTGGGTAGTGGGGCTGAGGCTTTGGACCAGAGATAGGGAAAAAGGGCAATTTTGATGGCTGTGGGCTCTGATCCCTCTTGGGTGGAGGTCCCTCTGTACTGAAGCCTATCTCCTCTGCTTTTGTCCCTTTAGCTTTTGTCCAGACATGTACCCAGTGAGTGTGCCTCCCAGCCTCAAAGCCTGCCTAGACCTTTCAGCTGAATACCTGATCCTCAGTGATGTGCAGAGAAAGGTAGGGAGGAGGTGGGGAAATTAGGGATTACCCAGGAGAAGGATGGCAGCTCCAGAGAAGTGGCTTCTCTAGTGTTGCCATTCAAGATCATCCCCTTTGGGATTGAGTCTAGCCCTCTGTTGGGTGCCATGCACAGGTGCTGTATGTGATGGAGCTGCTGCAGAACCAGGAGGAAGGCAGGGCCTACTTCAGTTCCATCTCCGAGTTCCTGCTCACCCACCCCGTGCTAAGCTTTGGCATTCAGGTTGTGAGCCGTTGCCGCCTGCGGCACACAGAGGTTCTCCCAGCTGAGGAGGAAGGGGACAGTTTGAGCACAGGTGAGAGTTAACATTTACCCCCCTCAGCCCAGCCCCTCCACGGAGGCAAGCCAAGTGCTCTGGATCGGCTCTGGGAGCCACAGAAATGAGAGGAGGAGCAAATTGACTCTCTGGCCGTGTCACTATCTTTACAGAGGGCTCCCATGGTGCCGGGGCTGTGGAGTCAGCAGCAGGTGTACTTATCAAGCTCTTCTGTGTCCACACCAAGTAAGTCCCTCCCCCTCAGACACCTTTGGGCTATGGTGAGCCCAGATTCTGGTCCAGAAGGCTGTTCCTGGGCAACCCTGAGCTCTCCTTCCCTGACAGGGCTCTGCAGGATGTCCAGATCCGTTTCCAGCCGCAGCAGAGTCCCGATGTGGTGGCTCCCCTCCCTTCCCACTCAGCTCGAGAAGACTTTGGTGAGTGGCAGGGCTCAGACTCCTTGTGGCAGAGCAGAAGGAGAAGGGGTCCTGCTTCATTTTTCTGTTTGTCTTCCTCTGAAGGGGTCAGGCCTCAGGGGTGCTTTTTCTTCCCTCAGGGTTTGGAGAGCACCTGCCAGAGCTGAACTCGGAGAGTCTGGCCTCTGGCCAGGGTTCTGGCCAGGGCTCTCAGGCTGACCTCCGGCGCATTGCTGACCTGCCTGTCCCTTCCGACTTTCTCAGCCTGACTAATGAGGCCAAGCCCAAGCTCATGACCCCTGATGCCTTCATGACTCCGAGTGTCTCCTTGCAGCAGGTATGTGCCTAGCTCGGGGAGGGTCCATGGTCAGAAGGAAGACACCCGATCCGGGAAAGATGAGGATCTTGTCCAAGCTCCCAGAGCTCTGAACCTCGGCCTGGGCTCTCAGGTCAGCTACCCCACTGTCCTCATGTCATGTCTCCGTAGATCACTGTGTCCCCAGGAAGCAGTGGGAGTTCTTTAACAGCTGTGACGTCCTTGAATACCACCTCGGCCACAGACACAGCCATACCCAGGTGAGAGGAAGGAGCCTGGTCTTGCAAAGGGACCGTTCAGGAAGCCCGAATTAGGGTACAGGAAGCTCTGTAAGATGGGCCTTTTTCCCCTGATCCAGGCCATCCGAGGAGCTGACCCTGAGTCCCAAGCTGCAGCTAGACAGCAGTCTGACCCTGAGCAGCAGCAGTAGCAGCCTGCAGGCTAGTCCCCGTGGCCACAGCGTCCTCATCCCAGGCCTCTCTGATAAACTAACAACCAAGGGGCCCAGCCAGGTGGGTTAGCAGCTTCTGGGAAGTGGGAAGGCTGGGGGTTAGGAGGGAGATGGGCAGCGGTTAAGTGGGAGCTCTCTGGGCAGGTCCCGCAAGGGAACCCATCACTGTCCCTGGAGCTGCAGGAGGTAGAGCCCTTGGTGGTGCCACAGGCCTCTCCGACCCGGGCCCGCTCCCCCGACGTCATCTCCTCAGCCTCCACAGCCCTGTCCCAGGACATCCCCGAGATTGCCTCAGAGGCGCTGCCCCGAGGATTTGGCACCGCCGCTCCAGAGGGCCTTGAGCCCGACAGCATGGCGTCCGCCGCCTCGGCCCTGCACCTGTTATCCCCCCGGCCCCGGCCTGGCCCCGAGCACGGCCCTCAGCACAGCCTGGATGGGAGTCCTGGGGAGGGGGAGAAGCGAAGCACCCCTTCTCTGCTGGAGACGGCGCTGAGCCAGGAGACTAGTGCCGCTGACAGCAAGGCCTGGCCTGCTGCGCCTGACATCACCCGGGAAACCCGCAATAGCCTGGCTGACAGGTAACAAGCAAGGTGGAGTGGGCTGTCCTGCTTTGTCTCCTTCCTCCTATTCCTCTTCCCCCTTCTTGAGCTGCAGTTCTGCCTGTGCTAGTTTCCCAGACTGTTTTTAGTCATGCTGGTCTTGAACACATGTGGCAGCATCTTGGCCTTGGCCCTTCTCCCCCAGACTCCTACCAGGCAAGGGCTTAGGAAGGGGGCAGGGGACTTCTGTCCTGTCCTTGCTTATGCCCCTAGAACAGGGCCTGTGGACAGAGCATGCGGGGGTCCTTTGCTCTCTGGCCTTTTTCAACATCTCCTTCCTCACCCTCACCTTGCCACACAGTCCCAGGGATGATGTTCAGGAGAAACACAAGGCCTCTTCCTACCACCGGCACGCCTACCATCTGCTGCAACAGGACAGTCAGGATGCCAGTGCTGAGCAGAGGTGCCCCCCATCCCTGCATGTCCCACCGCTCCCCCATCCCACCCCCACAGTGACCTGGCCCTCCTCCTTGGTGCCTGTGTCCATCTTGTCCGTGGGGGGCTCTTGGGTGGTGAGAGCAGGGAGGTGTAAAGTGTCTTCTCCCCCCTCCACAGTGACCATGATGACGAGGTGGCCAGCTTGGCCTCGACCTCAGCTGGCTTTGTTGCCAAAGCAACGGCCCCACGACTGCCAGTGAAGGATTGGAAAACCAAGGGATCTCCCCGGGCCTCCCCCAAGCTGAAGAGGAAGGGCAAGAAGGATGATGGGTAGGTGGAGCTGGAGGGCAGCAGGTAGGCCCCAGGCCCGTTGTCCTGGCTCTGTCCCTTGCTCTTCTCAACTACCTACCTCCTTTGGGTCCCTAGTGATCAGGTCTCATCAGACTCTTTTCTTGTTGCAGGGACCTGGCACAAGGCCCCTGGCTGGTAGAACACCAGGTGAGCTCTTATGTCTCTACCCCTCACCCCTGGCCTTCCTCTTACTGGACCCTTTTCTTTCCTTCCTGCCTGCCTGGACAGCTCTTCTGGCCAGGATTCTCCTCTGTCCCCTGGGAAGTCTCGGAAGGCTGCCTTCTCTGCAGGCCTGGACTCTGAGACATCCCAGGCAGAAGAGGGCTTGGCGCCCTTGGCCCAGCATGATACACATGTCCCCATGCCAGGCAACAGAACCTCCTGAAGAGTGGTTGGCTGTGGTTCGGGGGCAGCAGCGGGAGCTTGCTGAGCTGCGGCAGAGTCACGCTGAGTTGCTGCAGCGGCTAACGGACCAGCTGGATGCGGTACAGAGTTCTATCATGGGCCACGTGGAGAGGGTCCTGGAGTCTAGACAAGAACATGAGCGTATCCTTGGGTGCCAGTGGGAAGGGAGCTGTCTGCCCACTCCGTGGGGCCAGGGCATCAAGGAGCCGACCACATAGTCATGGCAAAGGACAAACTCTGAGCATTGGGCATAACTGATCCTTGGGGCACTTTGAGCTGCTTTTCTCTTTTGTAAAATGGGAATGATGACCTTTGTGGCACATGTAGCCCAGAGTTACTGGGGATGTCCAAGGGCCCAAAGCTCATGCTTGCTTTTGTTGTTGTTGAGGAAGTTGGGATTAAGAGATTTGCCCAGGATCACCCAGCTAGAAGCTCATGCTTTCTTAAGGTGTTTTAGGAGACCCTCAACATAATGCACCTGTGGGCTTCCTCCTCAGACTGCTAGAGACAGGTAGAGGTATGGTGGGTGTTCCTTGGCTTCCATTGGGCTGCTGAATTCCTTAGCTGGCCATGCAGAGAGACGGTTAGAGCGGGCCCTGGCTGAGGGGCAGCAGCGTAGCGGGCAGCTGCAGGAGCATTTGTCACAGCAGTTGTCCCAGGCCCTGTCCTCAGCTGTGGCAGGCCGGCTGGAGCGCACAGTTAGAGAAGAGATGAAGAAGACCATTCCCCAGTGTGAGTATGGTGGGATTTGGGAGGGTAAGCGAGGGAGGCGAGGGGCTCATGGAGTCCCTACATAAGAACTCCAGCCCACGCCTTTCCTGTGCTATTTCTGCCCTGGCAAAGGTGTCTCCAAAAGCTTGGAGCCAGTGACGGGCCAGCTGAGTGGCACCGTGGCCGCCAAGCTGACCGCAGTAGAAGGCACCCTTAAGGAGAATGTCACCAAGCTGGTCAAGTCCAAGGTGTGGAGCCTGTCTGGGGATGGGTCTGCAGGAGGGTCTCAGGCAGATTCCTCTTCATGGGCTCACAGGCTGCTGTCCGTCCTCTGTCACTTTCCCCAGAATCTGACTGACACAATCGCCCGCGCAGCTGCAGACACACTGCAGGGACCCATGCAGGCTGCCTACCGTGAGGCCTTCCAGAGCATCGTGCTGCCCACTTTTGAGAAGAGCTGTCAGGCCATGTTCCAGCAAATCAATGACAGCTTCAAGCTGGGCACCCAGGAATGTAAGTGGAGTCTTCCCCTTTCCCCCAGAGCCTGGCCACAAGGAGGAGCTCGGGACCCCCACTGGGAATCTGGGGCCGCCTAATCTGGGGTCTCAGTGATACCCAAGCTCCCTCCCCAACTTCAGACCTGCAGCAGTTAGAGAACCACATGAAGAGTCGGAAGGCGAGAGAACAGGAAGCCCGCGAGCCAGTGCTGGCTCAGCTTCGAGGCCTGGTGGGCACTTTGCAGAGTGCCACAGAACAGATGGCAGCCACCGTGAGCAGCAGTGTGCGGGCCGAGGTCCAGCACCAGCTCCACATTGCTGTGAGCAAGTGAGTTGGGGACAAGAACTCCCACGGAGAAAGGGAGCTCAGTGACCCATAGGCAGGACACAGGGAGGGAGGAGGTCAGAGATCCTGCTGAGGAAGGATCTGACCACAGTCACCCAGCTAGTTGGTAAAGCCTGGACACCAGGGGAGGGGCCAGCCCAGAGATCTGTTGTGTATGTAGGAAGTGAAATTTATATTTGTTTCTCTCCCAACTCTGGAGAAGACTGGCTGGCTGGTTTGGGCTCTTGTCATGTCCCTTCAATTTCCTTAGGTCTCCAAAGGCAGCTGATGGCCCAGTAGATGGGCTGGAGTCAAGACTACCTAAGTTCAAATCCAGCCTCAGATGCTTATACCCACCTGTTGGTTAACAATCCTCTGGTTGTCACAGTTTCCTTAACTATTAAATGGGGATATTAATAGGACCTATCCCCTACTCCCACAAATTGTTGTGAGGATTAAATGAGATAATATTTGTAAAGTGCTTCTTGGCATAGGGCCTGGCACTTTTCCTTTCCCTTACTTGTAAAATGAGAAGTTTAGTCTAAATCTTTTTTCTTTATTATTTTTTTCTCTTTTCATATTTTGCTTTAAAAAAAGATGGGAGGGGTGAAAGGGGAAAAAAGCATAATAGATTAAATCTTTTTCAAATCTTTTTTTTTTCTCAATTAACAAGCATTTAACTTCTCTCCATCCAATCTTTTCTTTGCCTCCATTTAAAAAAAAAAAAAAAAAAAATCCCCCAGCACATCAAAAATCCACAATGCTTATAATATGTAATCAAACAAAACAAATTTCTACATTAACCATATCTAAAAGTGTCTTTTTTTTCTTTCTGCTTCATGAGTCCATCACCTCTAGTATTTAGTGATCCTCTGGAATTATGCTGGATCATTTTATTGACCAGAAGTTTGAATTTTTTGAAAGTTGTTTGTCTTTATGATGCTTTTGTTACTTCATAAATTTTTCTCCTGGTTCTACTCACTCTAAATCAGTTCATACAAGTTTTTACAGTCTTCTCTGAAATCATCTTCCTTCCTTCCTCTCTCCCTCCTCCCTCCATCTCTCTGTCCCTCCATCCCTCCCTCCTAACTTCCTTCCTTTCTTCCTAACTTCATTCTAAATGACTTGCCTAGAGTCACACAGCTAGTAAATGTTACATGTCTGAGTCTGGATTTGAATTCACATCCTCATAACTCCAGAGCCGATGCTCTGCCATTATTTCTTACAGTCCAATAACATTCCGTCATATTCATAGAAATATAACTTGTTCAACTATTCCCCAATTGATGGGCATCTACTCATTTTCCAATTTTTTGCCACCACAGAAAGAACTGCTATAAATATTTTCATGCATAGAGGTCCTTTTCTTTTTTCTTTGATCTCTTTGGATTATGAGCCTAACATCTCTGGGTCAAAGGGTATTCAGTTTAGTTCATTTATTGTCTACATTGCATTCATTCATTTATCTGTTTTCCTATAATCCTGGTATTTGTCATTATTAAAAAGTCATCTTTGACAATCTGACGAGTGAGATAGAACTTCACACTTTTATTTACATTTCTCTAATTTTTAATGACTTGAAGCAGTTTTTCATATTGCTATTGATACTTTGGATTTTTTCCTCTAAAAACTGCTTATTTATATTTTATCTTTTATCAATTGGAGAAAATTGGAATCTTTATACATCTTGGAAATGAGATCTTTATCAGAGAAACTCATTTCAGAAATTTTCCCCTAACTTTCCCTTTAAATTTTAGTTCCATTGGTTTTGTAGATATAAAAACGTTTAAATTTGTATGCAATTGAAATTTGAACTGAACAGTCTCAAAGGTCCCTGTTAACACTGGCATTACTGTGGGTCGCTGTTCATGGCCTTGGTTTGTGCCTTTATCTTTGGCCTTCCTCCTCTTCTCCCAGTATGCAGGAGTCGATCCTTTCCCAAGTCCAACGCATTATCAAGGGGGAGGTGAGCCTGGCCATGAAGGAGCAGCAGGCAGCAGTCACTTCCAGCATCATGCAGGCGATGCGCTCTGCTGCTGGCACACCTATACCAGCTGCCCACCTTGACTGCCAGGCCCAGCAGGCACACATCCTGCAGATGCTCCAGCAGGGCCATGTCAACCAAGCTTTCCAACAGGTACTATACCCCACTCATCTTGACTGAAGACTGTACTTCAGTTTGCCAGCAGAGGGAGCAAGAATACCTACTCTGAGCTCCCAGGGTTCCAGCATACCCCTCTCCTGTGGGCACAGATGCTTACTCTCCCTTTTTCTTCAGCCTTGTTATCTGAGGGTCTTCCTCCCATTTCTGCCCCTTCTAGCTTTTCACTTGCCAGGTTTTATTCACTGTTTCATCTATTTCTTCTAGCAAAATCTGTTCTCCCTCATTGCCAATTACCTCCAACCTTTTATTCTTCTTCTAATGATCTGCCCTGAAATATCTTCCCTAGGAAACACTAGGGAATACTTCTGTCTCTCTTCTCTTCTGTCTCACCTCTTCTCTCTCCTCAGGCTCTGACAGCAGCTGACCTGAACCTGGTGCTCTTCGTATGTGAGACTGTGGACCCCCAGCAGGTGTTTGGCCAGCCACCTTGTCCCCTGTCCCAGCCTGTCCTGCTTTCCCTCATCCAGCAGCTCTCCTCTGACCTGGGAACCCGCACAGAGCTCAAATTCAGGTCGGTGTGGGCAAAGCAGGGCAAGGGGGGGGTGGAAAGACAGGTCTCTCTTTGGGTACTGCTTCTGGAACAGAATGGTCTGGACTCCTCACCTTGCCCCAAGAACCAACTAGGGAATCTGCAGCAAAGCTTAACATGCTCATGGGCTTCTACCTCCCTACTCCTGGTACAGGGAGCCTTATAACTCATAGGACATAGGGGATCCCAGAGGCCATGTGCTGCCCAAGGGAGCCTTCCTTACCTCTGAATCCAGCATCTCTTCTTCACCCATAGCTACTTGGAGGAAGCTGTGATGCACTTGGACCACAGTGACCCCATCACGAGGGACCATATGGGCTCAGTCATGGCCCAGGTGCGGCAGAAGCTGTTCCAGTTCCTACAGGCTGAACCTCACAACTCCCTCAGCAAGTCTGCCCGGCGTCTCACCATCATGCTGCAGGGCCTGGCTGTCCCTGGGCTCAACTAGGTGGACACAGACACCTTAGGTGACCCGCCAGAGGAGGGAAGAGGGGTTGCAGTACCCAACTATGATGACTCCAGGCCTCGGGGACTAAGGAAACACTGAGTTTCTTTGGAACTTGGTGATAAAGAAAAGTCCAAAGCGAGAACTTTGCCAGCCCCTCCTCTCCTCTGTTAGAGGAGCTAACAGCTGGTTGACCCTGACTGACCTTGGAAGATCAGTTCTGGTGATGCCTCCAGAGCAGAAGGGATCTCCCCGCTGTTCCCTCAGGTTGGCTCCTCAGGCCAAAGGGGCTGTGGCTTCCAGCTCTGACTAGGGAGGTTGGGAAATCTGGGCATGCCCTCCCGGGCTCCATCACTAGGGAGCATGTTTCCAGAATCAACTATTATAACTTGAGTTGAATTTTACACGTTCCTTTTTACCTCCAATTTGAATCTTTCTGTTTTTGAGAAACATTGAACAAAAAATTCAATTAAATGCTTTTTAGATAAAACCCTCTGCTAGGCTGTCGTGTTTTCGATCCCTGCTGTGCTTAGCCAGGATAGGTCAAACCAGGCTATTATCCATCAAGATGGGGGCCTGACTTTAAGAGCTTGGAAGGGAAGGACCCGGAGGTCTCTGAGAGCTGGGGGGCGCTGTCACTACCCTTTGTCCTCTCCACTCTGGCTCTGCACCTCTTGGACCCGTCTTCTTTCACTTGGTCCTCCACACTACCCCCTACTCCAGCTGTGCCCTTACTTAGACCAGTTAGAACATTATCACACTTATTTGAGGGATGTTGAGAAGGTATGTTTTTTCATTAGAGAACATGATCCTTTTGATGTGGGTGGCCAGCCTCCTTCAACTGGTGTCTGCCAATTAGCAGCAGCTCAGGACTCCTTTGCCCTATTTTCTAACCTGCTGGGACAACCATCCCCCTCCTTCTATCTCTGATCATCTGGCAAATCCTCATATCCACATTGAGCCCCCCTGCACTTAATTTAAGGCTCCCAGCTTCCAGTGGGAGGCCAGCAAGCCGCATTGACAGCCTATGGAGATGGAGTGATGGACCAGCATAGACGGTCTGTTCTGCCAGAGGGGGGCAGAATTGATTTTCAATGGGGGCCAGCAGGTGGGAGACGGCGTTGACATCTGTGGGGCTGGAGTGGGTGGGGGGACAGGATTGACATCGATGGGGGAAGGGGACAGCGTTAATTCAGTGGAGCTGGGTAAGGAGGGCAGCAGAACATCCTGTGGGGATGGGGGGTAAGGGGAGCAGAATTGACATTCTTTCAGGGGCCAGAGGTGAGGGGGAAGTATTAATTTCCATGGGGCTGGGGGTGCCCCCCCCAATCGACATTTCATGGGGTCCATAGCGGAGTGGAGCAGCAGCGCCAACACCCCGTGGGACGGTGCGGAGGATGCCTGGGTCCGGAATTCAATTGCTTTGGGAAATAGACTAACGGAAGCAGAGACCCCGAGGGACGGAGGGAGGCGGGGCGGAGGGCGGGGCGGAGGGCGGGGCTCCGGGGGGGGGCGGGCCGCGGCGCTTCCCTAGCCCCAGATCACAGGCTCCGCGCAGGCACTCGGGCTTTGGAGCCGCTGGACGAGGCGGGAGCGGGCTCGCGGCGCCGCCGCCGTGCCCAGTGCCCCGGGACAATGCGCCCCTGCTGCCGCCGCCGCCGCCGCCGCTGCTGTTGGAGACCTCTCTCCTTCCCCGGCTTCTTGCTTCTGCAGCTCAGTAAGTCCCGGGGAACTACGAGCCGAGTTCTCGGAAAGGGGTGACCCGATGGGGAGATGGGGACGGTGGTCTCGGGGCGGGGGGAGGTAAGGCAAGAGGGGCTAGGGGACGCCCCGCAATCGTCTGTCCTGCCCAGAAAACTGCTAGCCACGTTTTGGAAAGAGCGCCCAGCTAAACCCCCGGGTGAGCCGGGCCAGTCCAAACCCTTTGGAAGGATTCTTCCAGCTCTTCCCCTGAGGTCCTCGGCTCTCGGATCCCCCGGATTCTGCCTTTACACCCCTTCTCTGCCAAAGTTCAGGGATCTTGCTGGGGTGAGTCTCAAGGAGATGGGACTGTTTAAAGGCGCTTTGAGGGAAGGGATCCTGGATCTCCTTGGCTCGCTCTTCACCAGTTTTCAACAGCTTCTATCAGCACCCACGGCCAGTCTTCCTCTGCTCCCCAGTCTAGAGCCTGTGATGATGCCCTAAGCATGAGGAAGGTGCCATTCTCCTAATTCACCCCAGTTACCATTACCCAGAACCTAAGGCAGGGCTCCCCATCTCTCATCCCTCCCTCCCCCCTTCCCCAGATTGATTGCCAATCTGAAGAGAAGACGTTTCGGTTAGATGGGAGCATCAACGCTTTTGGGGACTGGTCACTTAGTTGATTAGGGAGTGCAGTTAAATTTTTTATAGGTTTTTTTTTTTTAATTATTAATACGGTTTGCTTTAACATCACCTTCATTTCCAAATATCCCTCTTCTTCCCTGCCCCAATTAACCATCTCTTGTACGGCAGAACTAATTAACACCTCCAGGAGCTAAACAGCATATACAATGTTCAGGGGTTTCCTGATCTTCCACTACCGCAGGGCAGGGGGGGAGATATGTCTCTCATCTCTCCTCTGGGACCAAGCTTGGCAGGGAGCATGTTTTGTGGTGAACTGCACCCCCAGGCTTCCGTCCATTCCTAGTCACAGATGAGCATGATGGCCCTTCCCAGCTCAGACCCCACAGTGGTCTTGAAGAGTTTAATAATGGTATTCTTGAGCAGAATTAGGAATATATTCCTATAAATACAAATATTAGGAGACTTGGGGGAAAAAAGGATATAGCCAGCTTGTTCTCTGGGGAGCCTCTGTGGTTGCTGTAGAATTGGATAGACCCTTTTAAGAAATGGTCTCCATTCTTTCCCCGTTCAGTTTCTGTGGTAGAAGAGGGCAGGAGTGAGGAGTCTAGAGAGTGTAGTCTAAGTGCTACCGCCTGAATGGTATACCCAATCTCCCATATAGGTTTTAGGAGCCCCTGCTGGGAGGCTGTCTTGCTTCCCTAAAATCCACTCCCACTTCAGCTCCTACTGAAATCCTTTTCTTTCAGATGCCAATTTAGATGTCTCGATGAAGTTCCTCTGAACCACTCTCCCCAGCTGAAGATGATTTTCCCCTAAGATTTTCTGAATCTCAATTCTTGAATCTCTGCTTGCCTTCTATCAAGCTTTACTTATTGTGTGTGTATACATATGTATACATGCTGCACTGGGATTCCCTTATTTCTTTGTCAGCTCCTTAAAAGAACAGAACGCTCCATTTTATTTTCATACCTACCCCAGCAATCCCAGCACCATGAGCATAGCACGTGATTAATAAGTGTTTGTTGAATTGAGAGGGGGACCCAGGGGTTTGTGAAACTACTTCCCTCAGCAAGTCATCAGTGACATTACCACGGACTCTAGCTGAGTTGCATCCCTTGGGCTGAGCTGTTGCTCTGGTAAACAGGCCCCGCCCCCCCAGGGACTTGAGAGTATGTGCCCAGCTTAATGTCTTTTTCTTTCCACAGTCCTGGCCCCTGGTCCTGGGACCGCTGCCACCTCTAACAGATGTGATACTATTTACAAGGGCTTTGCTGACTGTCTGATCAAACTTGGGAATAGTATGGTCCAGAGTGGGCAGTCTGATAAGGGGGCTGACCTCACACCCCCTGAACTCGAATCCATCTGCAGGTGAGAGCTTATAAAGTCCTGGACAAGAATCCCTTGGGCTGTCCATCCCCCATCATTCTATTCTCCACTTGGTCCTCCGGAGCTTCCTCATTCCCGAGCCTCAGCCCTGCACCACTGGCCTCCACTCCCCACCCTACCCATCCCTAACTGGTCTTAATTCTGACCCTTAGCTTCTGTTTGTCATCTCATCATGTATATAATATAGTAAATATCACCCCTGCTCCCCTCCTCCCATCTCCAGCCTTCTGGCTCATTCCTGACCCTCCTCCTCTCCTTTCAGGTCATGGGAAAACTTTCAGACCTGTGCCAATGGGGTCCTGGCCAACTGCCCACAGGAAGCGACTGCCATCTGGGCATCACTGAAAGAAGAATCCCGAAAGGCCCAATACCCGGGCAACCTACATGACCTGTGCAGCTCTCGGCCTTTCTCCCCAAGCAACGTCAGGGGTGTCTCCAGTGAGGAGACCAACCAGGAGACCCTGCAAGGGTCTTCATCTCCTGTCTCCCCAGCCCCAGCCCCAGCCCTGTTGGCTGCAGCACTGGCCCTTGCCTGTATCCTTGGGCCCTTGGCTTAGCTCTCCAAGCAGAGTGTTCACGGCCCACCCAAGGAGACCCCCAGACCTATTCCAGTTCAATCCAATGACTGGATGAAACACCTCTTGTGTGCAGAGCACCATGTTGGGGACTGCAAAGATCAAATTCCCTTTCTCGGGTCCAGGCCCCCACCTTTCCTCCACTCGATCCTGGGTCCTCCTGGTCTAGAGGAGCTGTCCATCTTCTTCCTGCCTTCCCCTATCCAAGGAAACGGTGTGAAGGAATACCTCCCAGAGCTCTTGGCTCTCATGGGGGAAAGGGAATCCCCATATCCTGTGTCTCTTTCCTTGGTGTCTACTTAGGTGGGGAACAGGAATCCCCAGGTTCTGTGAGGCTCCATGGCCTCTCTGCTCACCAAGGTCAGCTCTGCCTGAAGCTCCGGCTCCAGGTTAGGGAGCTGCAGATACTTTTCCAAAGCAAGGGCTCTTGTCCCCCAGGCCCTAATCTCCTTATGGTCCCTGTCTCTATTGAGGGATCCCTGAGTTCCATAAAGCCTGACGATCCTTGTACCAGAACTCTAGGCTGCCCCACACCTTTAACACCCCTCCCTCTGTCCAATCTCCGTCTGTTCTGGTTTCATTAAAAAAAGATCTATATTTGTACTAAAGGTCATTTCCTTTCAGTCCTGTTCTTAAAGTTGACCCCTGGTCCAGAGCATCTGGTCCATGACCTGTCTGGGGCATCTGCGTGACCCATGCCTGGGGCTGTCTGGCTCACAGGTATGTCTGGCCCAGGATGCCTGAGGTGTGCAGCCGATGACCGCTTCTGAGGGCACTGGCCGCCCAGTGTGGCTCTGGGCAGGATTCTAAGGAGATTTCTGCCCTCAGGCCTCTACTACTCACCTGCATGGACTGAATGGAGCTGCAAGGGTGACTGCTAATCCCAACATGCAGTCTGCAGAGAGGGCAAAAGCTTGGGTTTAAGGCCAAAGGTGGAGTTTAAGGAGAAGGGAGAGGGGTGAGTGTGCGAAGAAAGCGCCCAAGGCTCAGAGGGGGAATGCCAGGTTTTATTTACTTCCCATGTGATCTTGACCAAGACAACCGACTTGCCCCATGCCTGATTTTCTCTCTATAAATTGGTCTTAGAGAGGGCCCTTCTACCTTGGGACCACCTGTGCTTATGCCAGGTGCTGTAGTGAAGATGGGAGGCAGGGGACAGGGCCCTCCACTTAGCTGGAGTGTGCCAAGGAGAATCGAGGAGGGCGCCTGCTGTGAACCTCAGCTTTGCTTTGTCCTGTCCTGGATGGGGAAGACAAGAAAAGCCGAAGAGCAATTCCCCATCAGGGAGGGACAGGAATGTATCTTGGGCCCACAGCTAGCTCCCCAGGGCCGGCACTGTGAACTCAGCATTTTCCACTGACAAACATTGGTACCCCTGGGAACCTCCCTGGCAGCGTTTCATGGATCCTTCCTCAGACCTAGCCAGGAGATACAAAGGCTTAGCGGAACAGGGGGAAGTCTGTGTCCCTCCTCCCCCAAAATAAACTGCCCAGGTTTGCTAAGAAGGATGAGGGCTGCTGATTGAGTACAACCGAGTGGAAACCACTTGCTTGTGCTCTTTGCTTGTCCCCAGAGCAAAGGAGGGGAAGGGACTGTTTCCTGACATTACATCTGGTCCACTCTAAGCTGCTGCTTTTTTCTTTTGGAAGAAAAGAGTGAAGGCAGAAAAAAATAGCCTCTGCTCAGGGAAAATGCTAATGAGGATGGGCCCATGCAGATCAATGCAATCAACAAAAGCTAATTATTTATCAATAGTCCATTACTGAGATTTTTTTTTTTTTTTTTTTAAACAGAACTGATTTTCTGTGCTAGAGAAAAGAGTGGGGCCTCTATAGGAAGGGAACATAACCAAATACACACAGCCCTGATTAGGGCTAGTCTTTGGGGGTCCTAAGGCTTCTGTACCACTTGTCATTGCTGTCTGCTGGACAGCCCTGCAGTCTGGAGCTCAAATTCCTCCTATGGATCTGATTTTTCTGAGATCTGAGAAGCTGGGGAAAGTGAAATCTGTCACTGATTTCTGATTCTGATTATAGCCATAACTTCCACAGGGTCCTAACCTACCAGTTCTGGTCTGGAGATAAGAGTGCTGGCAGAAACCTGACCTGGAATAGACCTTGCCAGTCTGAATTAAGCAAAACAGTGGATAGTGTGTCTGAGCTGGAGTCAGAAAGACCCGAGTTCAAATTCAGATTCAGACACTTACTAACAAGTCATTTGACCTTTCAACTTCAGTTTCTTCATCTGTAAAATGGGGATAATAAGAGCTTCTCCCTCTCAGGGTTGTTATGAAAGAATATATGTAAAGTGCTTTGTAAACCTTAAAACACTACCTAAATGATAGCTATTATCATCTAGTCCAACCTCCTCAGTTTTTTTTTTTTTGTTTGTTTGTTTTGCTGAGGCAATTGGAGTTAAGTGACTTGCCCAGGGTCACACAGCTAGGACGTATTAAGTGTCTGAGGCTGAATTTGAACTCAGGTCCTTCTGACTTCAGGACTGGTGCTCTATCCACTGTGCCATTTAGCTGCCCCCAACCTCCTCATTTTTAAAGATGAGGAAATCAAGAGTTAGAGATGATCTATGACTTCCCCAAGATGTCACAAGTAGCAGAGTTAAGATTCACACCCAGATCCTCTGGCTCAAAATCCATCATACTGTATTACAACAACTTAAGAGCTCCTTGATCCCAAGAGAAGGTCCATGTAGAGGACTCTCATCTCAGAATATCGGCTCCGGGTTGGTTCACATACACACTCATTCTAACTTCAACTCAGTGCTATTGGAACTCCATTGGAGAGTGCAGACTGTCTTACCCCATCATGCAGTAGTTGCCAGGTCCTGCTCTCCAACACACACACCAGGAATATAGAGGGCTTGGGGGATGGAGACTGTGACCCATTTAAGCAAATCTTAAGAAGGCTTGACTTGAGTTCTTGAACCCTAACCCACTGGCTTCCAGGAGATATGAGCCAGCTGAGCTTGTGGCTAAGGATCAGCATGTTTGCCTGGTAGCTTTGGGAGTTGAGGGAGGTGGGAAATCATCAGGTATCCTATGAAAGTTGGTGTTTTTTTGGTGGCAAACCAGTGAATACACCAGGTAAGGTGGAGGCTGGATTGAAGGAAAGCTCTTACTCTTGCATTTCAACATTTTCCAGAACATAGATAGATCTTGGGGCTTTGGTTTATCCATCTATATTTAACTACTTTAGTTAAGAAGAAAAAACCCAAATAACTTTATACAGGGAAATAAATGGCACTTAGTTCAAGTCAACATTAAAAAGTGACAATATGACATAATTAAAACAATAAAAAAGTAGGATAGGATGGGAAAAATCAGAGTCTGTAAAAGTGGGTTCAAATCCTAGTTTTGCTAAGTATTAACTGTGTGATTTTTAGGGCTGGTCACTTGACCCCAATACCTCAGTTTTAGCTGTAGAATGAAAGGGGTAAGCTGAATGGATTTCTCAGGGTTTTGTTTTTTTTCCAGTTCCATAGTTGTAGAATTGGAAGGAGCCTTAAAGACTATTTCAGCTAACCTTCATATTTAAGGTCACACAGACATTCAGCAACAGATTCAGAATTCCACCTCAGACTCAGCACTCTTTCCATGGTACCATACTGCTTCCGGGGACCTATGATCAAGGTGGAGAACTGATTAGGTTGAGGCTGAAGAGGTGTGTGAAACTTCCATTACCAGGGGAGCAATTAGAAGGAAATGGAGATTGGGGGTTGGTTGGGGAAGATCCTTATCCTTTTACTTCCCTTTTCCTCCTTCCCTGGGTCTGGAGCAGTTAGGGATGGGGGTGGGATGTTGGAGAACTCCCTCAACCCTGATAAAGGAAGATGTGAAATTTTCAGCCAATTCTTGAAGTTTGTGTGAAGAAACCAGCCCTTTGCCCTCCTTCCCACCACAAAGGATTTGGGAAATTAAAGCTTTTTTTTTTTTTTTTAAAGAGAAATTTATGTTTCCCTGAGGAAAAGAGAGTAGCCTAATCCCATTCCACAGAACCCAGAAGGGAAAAATGAAATACCCTGCAATTTAATTTTAAAAGCACCAACTATGTGCAAGGTACCAGATGGAATGCCTAAGATTCATAGTCAGAAACAAAATAGTTCCTGCCTTCAAGGAGCTTACATTCAAGGAAGTAAATAGCATTTAATCCAATTCAATGTCCAACAAAATGACAACACTGATACAATAAAAAGGTAGGATGGTAAAAAGGGAAAAGAGCAGGTCAGGAGTTAGTGGAGATCATATGAAGAAAGTGGGGACATTTAGCCTGGAGCAGAGCAGACAGCGGGCAACAGGATAACTAGATTCAAAAATTTGAAAGACTATCATGTACAGGAGGGCAAATTAGATTTGTTCTGCCTGTTCTCAGAGGTCAGAAATAGTAGCAATATGTGGAGGTTGCAGAAAAGCAGATTTAGGGGCAATGTAAAGAAAAAATCTAGCAATAATAGTTATTGCAAAGTAGAATTAGAGCAGCCATTGCTTCAAGAAGTACTGGGCACTGCCTCCCCCCCCCCCCATACAAACACACAACCCAATTCCATTCTTGAAAACTGGATATTTTTAAACAAGATCAGATAATGGATTGTTTGTGATGATGTAGGAAATGGATTGCTGTTTCGGGCATGAGCTGGACCACAAGGAGTATGAGGTAGCTTCCAAATCTGTTTCTATGAATCTGTGTAATCAAACTCACATTTAAAAGCACCTACTAAAAATTTTTTTTAAAAAAAAGTACCTATTGTGTATCAAGGATTGAAGACTCTAAGGCAGAGATGAAATAGTCCCTCCCTCAAAGAGATTACATTTTATGGGGATGCAACATGCTTATATTATCAGACATGTCCATCTTTGTGACTCATGAATCATACTTTCCCTAAAGTTTTCTTGGCAAAGATATGGAGTAGTTTGCCATTTCCTTCCACAGTGGATTAAGGCAAGGAAGTAACTTGTTCAGGGTCACACAGTTAATAAGTGTCTGAAGCTGAATTTGAATTCAGGTCTTTGGTTCCAGGATTGGTGCTTTATCCATTGAACCATCTAACTGCTTCATACATGTTTAGAGATAAATGCAGGGTATATATGGTATATTTGGTTATTTGAAAGAGGAGGACTAACACATGGAGGAATCATGAAAGGGTCCTAGAAGGAAGTGATATCTAAACTGAACTTTGAAGAAAGCTAAGGGACCTATGAGATAAAGGAGAAAAAGCATTCCAGGCAGAAGAAACAGCTTGGGCAAAGGCACAGAGGTGGGAGATTGCATGCAGCAGCAAGTAGTCCAGTTTGGTTGCAAGGCAGAGTAAATGAGGGTAGTAATACATCTCAGTTTTGAAAGAGAATCTGCAGAGGAGTTTTTATTTTATCATAAAGACATAAGGAGCTGCTACAGCTTCTATTTTGGGAGTTGGTGGGTTATTAATTTTTTCTAGAATTGTTTTTTATCAAGATCTTAACCAACAGGAAATTCATTCAAATACATGAAAACAAACAAAAAGGATTGCATCTGAAATGGGAAACTTCTTTTGTGTGAATTTAAAAACATATATATATATATATATATATATATATATATATAAATTTTTTTCTCTTCTCTGTCTAACATAAGCTCTTTCTCTTTCTCCAGAGTCTGGCTCCTCCTCTTGTATTCTCACATTTAGCTCCTCTCTACAGATTCTGCCCTCTCCAGACACATTGTTTCACAAAGGGCACTACTTCCAACTCAGTGCCTTTGTCTTCACTCATGCCTGGACAGTTTGTCCTTTTCACTTCTGCTTTCTGGCTCCTCTGACTTTCTTAAACATTTAGCTTAACCCAGAGAGAGGACTGTGGGAACTGAGTGTGCACTATTGCTTAATAAATGTTTATTGTGAATGGAGTGTGGATCACAACATAGTATTTTTATTCTCTTTGTTGTTTGCTTGCATTTTGGTTTCCTTTTTGATCTAATTTTTCTTGTGCAGCATGATATTTGTGGAAATAAATACAGGAGAATTGTACACATTTAATATATATTGGATTACTTGCCATCTAGGAGAGGAGGTGGGGGAAGGGAGGGAAAAATCTGGAACACAAGGTTTTGCAAGGATGAATGTTGAAAATTATACATACATATTTTTTGAAAATAAAAAGCTTTAATAAAAAAATTGAAGCTTCTTGGGGGAAAAAAAGATTTAGCTCAAAGCCAACATTCTATAGGAAACTTTTCCTCATGCCTTCCCCCATCCCTTCCCTTTGAGATTGTTTTCCATTTATACTGGATCTATCTTCTCCAAACATAGTTGTTTGCATGTTTTCTCCCCAGATTAAAACCTGAGCTCATTGAGGACAGGGTTTCTAATTTTGTCCTTCTCTGTATCCCCAGGGATCATCATGGTACAGGAGTAAACACTTAAGTACTTGCTGACTCACCAGTCTTTCTCCTGAGAGGCAGAGGAGTTATTCTTCATTTTCCTTTTTCTGAAATCATGATTGGTTAGTGCATTGACCAAAGTCTTTCAGTATTTCTTTTAGTTACTTGCTCTCTTTTCTATCAATCAATCAGTAGTAATTGTTAAGCTCATGTTATGTGTTGGGCATGCTGTTAAATACTGGGGACACAAGCACAAAGAATGAAAATCCATAACTGCCAAGAGCTTACATTCTAATGACAGAGATGAGTGCATGTAAAAATATCAATATCAAGTGAATAAATAGAAATAAATGCATTGTAGTATAACCAGAGTCTAGATCCACATAGATTCAATAAGTTGTTCAATGAAGCAACTTCTCCATATGGAAACAACTGGAGTCCTGCTTCCAGAAGGAAAGTGCCTTTGGTGCACTAGAAAGGGGGAGTAGGAAGCCCACTTGGTATTTGGCCCCTGGGTACCCTTTTGTGATGGGAAGGAGTTTGTTTTGAACTGGCTGTGTAGCTACAGCTATGGACATCTACAGAAAGGCTGGTCAGCTTTGGCTGCCTCTCTGACTTTTTCATGGGACTGCTGAAGGGAATAAGTCTTGGGAACTTCTCTCCACTGATACCATGTGACTCTGGCTTCAGCCCCTTGCCTTTGCCTTTTTTCTTTTTCCATTCTAGGGGAAGGGAGTGGAGTCTCCAACCTTGGGAATTTTGAAAGGTCAGGGGAGTGAGTCACAGAATCCAGATTCAGTTTTGTAGCCAGCCTCTCATTGATACTTCAAGGAGCAGGGAGTGACCTTCTGGATCCAGGCCACTGCAAGCTGAGATGAGGACTTGTTTGGCAGAGGTGCCCCATCTAGCCATGAACTTAGTTGGACCAAAGATATGTAGAAATTAAACTGTTAGGAACCCATTCTTCCGCCATGCTATCTTCTCCCCCATCCCCAAGACCAGAGGTACAGGAAAGAATACACCTGTCCAAGGTGCTGGAGGAAATGTTTGTAATTTTGTTCTTGCTTTAATTATTAAGTAAACAAGTATTTCTTTGTAAAAATCAATTTGCTAAGTGGTTAATTAGGACTAAGACACTAGTCACTTATCCCTCACATGGAGCTCAAATCTTAAAGAAGAGAATGCTCCAAAGCTAGGTTGGTTCTGAGAGAGAGAGAGGACCAGAGCTTACTAGCAATAGTAGTTAAGTAGAAGGTAGTTTGGGAGCAAGGGCAATAATTAGTTAGGAGGAGCAGGAAAGGCATCAAGCTTGAACTGCAACTCTATGAGGCAGAAGTAAAGATGGAATGCTGGCCAGTGCAAAGGTACCCCTCATTTGTAGGTGTGTGTGAGAAAGAGAGAAAGAAAGAGAGAGACAGAGAGACAGAGAGAGAGAGAGAGAGAGAGAGAGAGAGAGAGAGAGAGAGAAGAACAGAGGCAGCCAATTTGATTAAATTGTAGAATATGGAAGAAGAAGAGGGTATCAAGATAGGCTGGGGGGTAGGTTGAAAAGGGCTTTACTCCCATAAAGGAGTTTACATTTGGTATCAGAAGTAACAAGAATATAGTGGAGCTGATTGAGAAGGGGGATCATGAGGTCAGATTTGCACTTAAAGAAAGTACTTTGGCCGCAGATGGACTGTGATGGGGAAAGATAGACAGGGAGAACCATTAGAAGGTTGTTACAATAATCTAAGTAAGAGATGATGAAAACCTGAAATGAGGGAGTGGTTGTGCAATGAAGGATTTGGACATGAGAGATGTTGTAAAGGTAAGATCTGGCAGTAAACTGGATAGATGGGATGAAAGAGTGTGAACTCCAGAATAATGTCTAGGTTATGAACCCTGGAGCCTGGACAGAAATGGGGAAGTTTAGAAAAATGGTAGTTTTGGTGGCAAAAGTAACAAGTTCAGGTTCAGATATCCTCAGATTGATTTTTCTCCAAAGCCTCTTATTTGATTGTCTAATTTCAAATGTTAGTTCTTATTTCACTCTGCCTCAATTCTTAGAGACTTTCCAAGTTTCTCTAAATTTTTCATATTCATAATTTCTTACTGGGCAATAAAATTACATATGCCATAATTTGTTCGGCTTTCCCCCCAATTTATGGGCACATATTTTGCTTCCAGGTCTTTGCTGTCACAAAAAGGGCAACAATAAATATTTTTCATAAATGTGGGATCTTTTTTCCTTTCCTTTTCCCTCTCTGAGGACCTTTGTCTTGTATTTGTTGTTCAGTCATTAGTCATGTCAAACTTATTGTGTCTTCCAATCACATCAGCACTTCAATGGTGATCATGGGGTTTTCTTGGCAAAGATATCAGAGAGATTTGCCTTTTCCTTCTTCAGGAGATTAAGACAGAGGTTAAGTGACTTGCCCAGGATTATGTGACTAGTGTCTGAGGCCATATTTTAACTCATCTTCCTGATTCCAGACCTGATGCTCTTTCTACCTGCTTACCTGGTATGGTTATCACTGAAGAGCATATGCCATTTGTCCCTTACCTTCTTGAGCAAAGGAGTGATACAGTAAGACCTGAATATTAGGAATACCCTTTTGGCAGCTCTATGGATTGTAAATAGGATTGATTGGGTTCAAGGATACAGTGAGACTACTGAAATAGACCACATAAAAGATGATGATAAGGGCTGGCTGCCTGAGCCAGTGATAAGAAGGGGACAAATGAGACAAGTCTTGAGGAGCTATAATCAACAAGATTAGGCAATTGGTTGCTTGTAGTCAATTCGTATCATAATTCATGATGCATTGTCTAGAATTATGATTAGTCATTACACTGAGCAGAATAAAGTCTTTTAAAGTTATTTGTCTTTACAATATTATGGTTATTGTATGAATTATTCCTCTGGTTTTGCTCATTTCACTTTCATCAGTTCATACAAACTGGAACATGGATTTTGGAGTCAAGAAGTAAGAAGGCAAAGCCAGAGTCAGGCTTTTTTGGAGGTCTGTGAAAAGGAGGAGAGCTATAAGATGATAGTTTGAGAATAAAGTCAAATGATGGGGAGTTTAGGGGATCTCGATGGATCTGGGCCTGCTGGCATGCTTCCTGGGGAAGGAACTAGCCAGCAGGTAAGTTGAAAATTAGAACAAGGATTGATGATTGCAGGGGCAAGCTTTCAAGGGCCCATTTATAATGGCAAGGAGAAGAGCTACCTCATCTTCTGAGGTTGGACCAAAGGAGGAGAAGATGGGGAGTATGATTCTAAGCAAAAAAAAAAAAAAAAAAAAAAAAAAAAATAAAAAAAAAAATATATATATATATATATATATATATATATACATATATATATTAAAGATTAAGATGAAATAACCAATATATTTTATAAATTGTATTTACTAACAATTTTTAAATGACTTTTTGCTTTTGAGTGTAATGTGAATGAATGTTTCCTTTTTTCTAAAAGAAATTTCTTTTTTTTTGTTGTTGTTGAGGCAATTGGGGTTAAGTGACTTGCCCAGGGTCACACAGCTAGGAAGTGTTAGTATCTGAGACCAGATTTAAACTCACGTCCTCCTGACTTCAGGGCTGGTGCTCTATCCACTAGTCCATGTAACTGCCCCTAAAAGAATTTCTTTGCACATGTCCCTGGAGGACAGGGTAAACTTATAAATAATAATTGCCAGTAATTAATTATTCAGTTAACTTAATTAATGTAGCTAGCCAAGCACGTAAATATCTTTCTTTTTTTCTTGCTAATTAATCAATAAAAATTTATTAACTGTTTATTTTGTGCTAGGCATCATGCCAAACATTATACAAAGAATACAAAAAATAATCTCTGCCCTTATGAAGCTCACATTCTAATGGGGTGGATGACATGTAAATAACTAGATATAAGATGTGTACATATACACACACACATACATACACACACACACACACACACACACACACACACAATGAGGAGATGGTAGGTAAAAGGAAAGCTGGGGGGAAAACTCTAGGATCTGTGAGCATGGAAAAAGGTCTCTGGCAGATGGGGATGTATGAGCTAAGATGTAAGGGAATATCTGTAGAAGGGAAATGTGAGGAAGAAGAACATTCCTGGTAGAAGAAGTTGGAAGATCAAGTGTCATGTGTGAAGAAAAAATAATAGACTCATTTATCTAGATTGCAGAAGAGAGAAAAGTGTAAGAAGACTACAAAGATACAAAGGAGCCAGAGATGAAAAAATATTTTAAGTTACTGTAAACAAAGATGTAAAAAATTCATTATCAGTATACCAAGCAAAAAAGAATATCTAAAATGCTAAGTAAATACTGTGGGGTTTTTTTTTGGGGGGGGGGAAGAGGAAGAGAAGTAAAAGATGTCATTGAAAATAAAATGGCAAGCTTTGTTAACTGCTTCACTAAGTGGAGTAAGTGAAAGTGAAAGTGAGAAGGTGAGGATGACTCTAAGGTTGCTAACTTGGGTGAATGGTGTATATATAAGGAGAGACATTTAGGAGAGGGATGGGTTTTGGGGAAAAGATAATATGACAAGGCTTCTGTTTATGGACCACAAAATCCAATCATGCCATTCACCCTTTGTAATTTACTTTGTCCCACTTTTAAAATGAAAATCTTGTAGACTAGAGAGTGTACCCTCTAAAGGATACATGTCAAAAAATCAAATCTGACAGCATGAGGTAAATGTTGGAATATATATATATAGGCAGTAGCAAGCAAGACACAGGTAAGGAGAATGTTGAGTGAAGGCAGGCATTGAGCTATGTCCCACAACTGACCATCTACTGTGACCTATTTTCCCACCCTTCCCTTTGAATCATTCCCTTCTCTGACTTTGGAGACCATCAATTTAGTCCAACTCATACATGAAAGAAATCCTCACTATAACCTTGTCATCCAAGCTCTACCTTAACATTTCCAAGTCAGGGGAAACCCACCACCTCTGCAGACAAGTAGCCTATTCTACTTTTGGACTGAATAGGTCAAGAAGTTTGTCTAATCTCAATTGGCTCCTTTGTAACTTCTATGCATTGCTCTAATTCTGGTCTATGATCAACCAGAACCATTCTAACTCCTCTTCTGTATGAAATCCCTTCAAATACTTGAGAATAGACAGCTAGTACATTTTCCTTGAACCTTCTCTTTTCCAGCCCAGTTTCTTTAATCAGTCCTCATATGACAAGCGCCTTCACCATTCTAGTTACCTCTGGATCCTCTCCAGGGTTGCCAATGTCCTTCAACCTTACATTCAGCACTCAACACAATATTCCAAAGGATCTGTGCAACAGTTCTCTGTTCCTTGAAATGATATCCCTATTAAAGCCAAGATGGCCTGAGAGTTTGGGGTTTCATGTCATATTGCTGATGGTTATTGAACTAGCATACTAATCTACTTAAACATCAGATCTTGTTCAGAGCAACTGCCAACTCTTATTAGTAGAGTTGATTTTATTGTACCCAAGTGTAAAGCTTTACATTTGGCCATATTGAATTTATCCTATTAATCCCACACACATTGCTCTAGATTGGTCAAGGTCTTTTTGGGTTCTGCCTGTTGCTCAGGGTGTCAGCTATTATTCCTTCCAGCCATAAATTTGATGAATGTTATCTTTATGCATGCCACTGCTAAAAAATAATACGACCCAGCACCCTGGAGACCTCCTCATGTCATCATGGTGACACATCATGTCAGCCTGCCTGAATCCAACTAGTTGTGACCCAACCTCCTCCGTTGGCAGTCTGAACCCCTCACCTCATTCTCAGACCAGTGCTCTTTCCATCATATCTAAAGCAGTGAACTTGATGTCTTTACCTTCTCAAGCAAAGAATCCTACCCTGAAGGCATGGAGATAGGGAATAAATTGGTTTGGATTGAGATGAGATTCTGGGTAGGGGAGCCCCACCCTGATTATTGCTATCTGTTCCAAGGCTGAAGATCTAGTGAACAGAATGTGGGACTTTGGCATCAAAACAGACTCTACATTTGAATTCTGTCTTCCTGTTCCCTCATTGACAACATGGGGATAATATACTTGCAATATCTCTACTTCAGAGAGCTGTTGTGAGGAGCAAATGAGATAATGGATGTAAAGTGTCTTATAAACTTTGAAGAGCTATTACAACAGCTATTAAACCAGCCCAGGATGTTGCTGCAATTACTAGCCAGAATTCTTCTTCCATCCGGCGTGGGTCCACTCCAAGCTACCCACAGAGCCCCTGGGGAGTCTTGTATCGAATGGAAGTAGGGGAGCCTCCTCACTCAGATGTTGGTGGTTTCAAAACTCCAGTGACCTACTTTCCCTTCCCAACTTTGCTTCCTAAATCCCTGACATGGCTCTTCTCCAGCTTTTCCCTATTGCAGGGGATAAACTGGAGTGGGGCCTAATTTGCTCTTTACTGCTTTCTGGCCAGGAGATTAAGTGCTTTGTGGGCATTATCCCTTTCCTTCCCAGAGACAAAGCTGGGGCCCAGGAATAAAGAGAAAAGGGTGGAAGACAGGACCAGAAATTGCTCCTATTCCTTGGGGACTCAGCCTTGGCAACTGGCTCTCTCATCCTCTGGCGCCTTCAGAGCATCAGCAAGGCGTTAGAAGAATGGAGAGTAATTGGGGAAGCAGCTTCCCATTAAAGGAGGAGCTAAGTCCTTGTAGTGAGTGTAAGTACTTCTTTTACTTTCCCAGCTTTTTAGCCAGGGTTGGGAAGCTGTCATGTCAAGTGTCTTCTTAGAAAAGACATACTTTTATATTATATTATTATAGTACATGTATATATGATTGTAGATCCCTGCTTTAATAATAAAATAGTTTGTATTTCTACAGTTATTTAATTCTGATAGCACTTTGCACACACAATCTCATTTGATTTGATCTTTATCTCTCCTTCCCCACCCCCAACCCCCAATCCTTAGGGAGGGAGAGGGAAGGAGTCAGTCACAAAGCTTTCCATGTACAACCTATTAACTGAGGGGGGGCAGAGTAGGATGATATATTGGAAAGAGGGAAGGACATCAGTTCAAGCCCTCATTCCCTACCTGTGTGACCATTGGGAGGATACAAAGTCTTTTCTGAACCTCTGCTTTTTCATCTGTGAAACAGGAATAAACAGCTGTTAAACAGGTGCTCCTGGCTTTACTTTGAATATTCTGCCCCCTTTCCTCCACACCTCCTAGACACAGCTCGAATCCTTCTTCTGTAGACCACCTTTCCTGGGCCCTACAGCTACTGATGCCTTCCCCCTTTTAAGATTACCTTCATTGAGACTTACATGAACTGATGCTAAGTGAGTAGAACCAAGAGAACATTGTACACAGCAACAACATTATGTGATGATCAACTCTGATGGGCTCTTTTCAACAGTGAGATAATTCAGGTCAGTTCCAAAGGACTTGTAATGGAGAGAGCCATCTACATCCGGAGGGAGGACTATGGAGACTGAATGTGGATCACAACATAGTATTTTCACCTTTTGTTTTTTGTTTGATTTTTTCTTTCTCATTTTTTCTTTTTTGATCTGATTTTTCTTGTGCATTATGATAAATGTGGAAATATGTATGGAAGTTTAACCTATATTGGATTACTTGTTGTCTGGAGAAGGGAGATGAGAGGAAGGGAAGGAGAAAAATTTGGAACACAAGATTTTGCAAGGGTGAATGTTGAAAACTATTTTTGCACATATTTTGAAAATAAAAATCTAGTTTTTAAACAATTATCTTCATCTATTCCATTTGTCTCCTGCACTAGAATGTAGACTCCTTGAGGACACAGACTGTTTTTTGGTACTTATCGGAGTTTCTAGAATTTAGCAGAGTATTTGGCACACTGTATTCAGTCATATCCAACTCTTTATGACACTATTTGGGATTTTCTTGGCAAAGGGACTTGAAGTAGTTTGTCATTTATTTCTCTATCTCGTTTTACAGATGAGGGAACTGAGGTTAAGTGGCTTGTCCAGGATCACACAGCTACTTAATGTTTGAGGTCAGATTTGAACTCATAAAGAGCCTTCCTGATTCCAAGTCCAGTGCTCTATCCACTACCCCACCTTGCTACTCTATCTGGCTCCTAATAAATGCTTAATAAAGAAATTCTTGTTGACTGATTGGGTTGACTGACATCCCTTCACAGTGCTTTGGAAACTATATAAAATTTTCATGGTGCTTTATATTATAGAAATAGAAGCTGCCGCTGTTAGCCTTTCCATGCCCTGGAGAGTTCAGGAACTCAGGAGCATTAGGGAAAAGTTTTAGTTAGGGGCTCCCTAACCATGGTTCTTCTTTTTAGGACTTGACTTGCATTCCCTAACCTGTCTGCATCTTGGAAGATTTTACCCTAGAAGGTCCCACTGATAAAGATAAAGCTCTATTTCCTTCTGGCTGCTTGATGAAGCAATCTAGCTTAATCTCTAATTCCTTATTTGGTAGGCAAAGATTCAAAGATGGTGCTAATTCTGCTGCATCAATGTAAGAACCACAGGACTGATGCTGTCAATGTTAGAGTCCCTGCCCCAGAGGATTCTTAATCTGGGGTCCATGAATCTATTTTTAAATATATTTTGATAATTGTATCTCAATGTAATTGGATTCCTTTGTAAACTTACGTATTTTAATTTATGCATTTGAAAACAATTATGTTGAGAAGTGGTCTATGTGCTTTGCCAGTGATTGTCAAAGAGTCCATGACACAAAGAAAGGCTAAGAAGCACACCCTGCTTTAGAGGTCATATAATCCAAAACAGAGGAAGTAATTGAGGTCGAGTGACAAAGGTACTTGCCTAAAAGTGATGAAGTTAATGGCTGTTTGGGTAACTAGAACTGGTTCCCAAAAGAAACTTCCTTTTCATGGTTTTAAGGAGAACCAAGATCTCTGGAATGGCCAGTTGATCTCAACTAATGTCCTTGACTAATAGGATTAATAGAGGAAAGCTTTTAAAGAGGGATGCTCAGTATGTGCACCCCCATGGAGGCAGTTGTTGACTGCTTCTTGATCATCCCATAAAAGTGAAACGGGTCCTTCCTGGTCTCTTAGTAAAATAGTTTGGATATACCCTGTTTCCCAGAGCTAAAGCCCAGTAAGCTGACTGTGTCCTGAGCTTACATAATAATCTTTTGCACTCTGGAATGATATCATCCTCTGGCAAAGTATTGTTTGGATCAGCCTCAGGGGTTCACTGAGAAATTTAGCTACCCCTGGTTCACAGGACCTTCCATCACATAGTCACAATACAATTCCCATTCCTTGTCACTGACAGGTCCTGTTCCCATTACAGAACTCTGGTTCTGTGCCCTGCAGGACGGGCAGGACCTCCAAGACTAATGATAATACTGTTCTCACAGGAGTGGGAGCAGTAATTCACAACTTAAAAATGATTATGTCAGAAAATAGGCAGCTTAAACTCAATATGTCCCAAACTGAACTCAATTATTTCTTTTACTTTCAAATCCAACCCACTCTCCAAACTTTCTTACTTCTGTGGAGGGTAGCAAGGTGGTCAATAACCATTTTAAGCGCTAGGGATACAAAAAAGGTAAATAAGCATGGTCCCTGTCCTCACATCATAATGAGAATAAGACAACATGCAAAATAATTATGTACATACATGATGATGTAATGTTTAAATGGAAGGTAACTTCAAGGGGGAAAAGTACTAAATGTACTAACTCCTACAAAGGTGGGATTTGGCTTAAGTCTTAGAGGAAGTCAGGAAAGCTAGGAGGTGGATATGGGGAACATTCTAGGCATAAGGAGTCAGTGAGAAGACAGAATTAGGAGTGTTGTATATAGCAAATATTAAGTAGGTAGCTGGGTCTTAGGTTTGTGTGAAAGGGAACAGAAAGAAAGCTGGAAAGGTGGGATGGAGGTAGGTTTTGTTTTTGTTCTGTTATGTCTGATTCTTCATTATTCCATTTCTTGGCAAAGATACTGGAGCTGGTTTGCTATTTCCTTCTTCCGTTCATTTGACAGATGAAAGTGAGGCAAAAGAAGGTTAAATGACTTGTCCAATTTGTAAGTGCCTAAGGCCACATTTGAACTAAAAAGGATGAATCTTCCTGATTCCAACACCCTATGCACTTTGCCACCTTTAAAGGAGGGTTTTATATTTGGTCCTTGAGATAATAGGGAGCCCACAAAGTTTAAAGGGCAGTAACATGATCAGACTAGCACATTAGGAAAATCATTTGGCAGCTAAGTAGAAGGTGGAATTAGGGGTGAGATGAGGCAGGGAAGGATATTACAATAGTCCAGGCCGGGGGCAGCTGGAAACCAATAGCAAACCAGAGGGTTGGCTGCTTAAGAGTATGTTTATGGAGTTATGTGAACCTAGAAGCAATGAAATTTCACAACAGATTGGATCTGTCAGGTGAATTGTTCCTGAGGAATCAAAGATATTTTAAATAGAAAGTGTGCTATAATCTAACCAATGAAGGAGGAGAAAGCTAGAGCCAACCGGTAGTGTTCTTCTCATCACTAAAGCTGTGAGCCTGGTAAGTAGGAGACTGGTGGTACCCAGATTTACATCTGTCATTTTACACTTCTCCCTCTTTTCCCCCATCTATCCAATCAGTTGTTAAATGTTCTTCCTGCATTACAATTTAGATTAAGCCCTCATTTTGCCCAACCTCCATTTGCCTAGCCTCCTGATTGGTCTTTTCAAGTGGGCAGGCAACTAGGTGGTCCCTTGGACCTGGAGTCAAGAAGACCCAAGTTCAAATGTGACCTCAGACACTTATCAGACTCTGGACAAATCACTTAGCTTTTTTTTTTTTTTTTTTTTTGCTTGAGTTTCTTCAATTGTAAAATGGAACTAGGTAATAGAACCTACCTCCCAGAGTTTAGGAGAGGATCAAATGAAATAGCATATGTAAAGTACTTTGTAAACCTCAAAGCACCACCTAAATGCTAACAATTATTATCATCATTACTAATCTCTTAATTATTAATATTTCCCTTTTGATTCATCAATTCTTCAAACAAATCACCAGATGATTTCCCTGAATCATCTAATGATGCTCCTCTACTCAATAAATTCCAATGACTTCCTATTACTTTTAGGCTAAGATATAAACTCAGTCACTACTAAACATTCAAAGCTCTTTTATCACCTGCTGTATCCTACCCTTCCTAGACTTAATATACAGTCCATTCAAAGCTCTTTATCACTAGAGGATATAGGGACTTAATATACAGTCCCTTTCCTTGTATTGTGTATTGCAGTCAAACAGCCTTTCTATTTCTTATGCATGATAATTCATTTCTGTTCTCTGTGCTCATTGTTCCTTTCTTTGAACTGTGTACTGCAGCAAATAGTCTTCCTGCTCTGTGTTCTCTGCCCCTGTGCAGACTGTTCTCCATGCCCACCACAGGCTTCTTTCTGCAAGGTTACTTGCTATTTTCCCCATCAAAGTTACCCTGAATCTGTAATATACATATATATGTGCACATTGCTTCTTGCCTTGAAGGCAAGGACTCTTACTTTGTTTTTGTGCCAGGGCTTAGGACAGGGCCAGAAAAATGAGTCACTTAATAAACTAGTGGATCTCTTGCCGCTGGTCTTCGGCATTCTCCCATATTTGGATTTTCTACATCAATTATATTATTTTATATTATTATACAATTAATGTAAATAAATGTAATTTATGATATATTAATAATATGACATATTAGTAATCATATTAATTATATCAATCCATGAATATTTATTAAATGCCTACTATATCTATGTGCCAAGCATTCTGCCTAAGTACTGGTGAAACAAAAAGAGAGCCCCTGTCCTCAAGGAGCTTATAATCTAATAAGGAAAACAACATACATCCAAATACATACAAAGCAAGGGAAAAGACAGCCCCTAACCTCAAGGAGTTTACCATGTAAAAGGGAAGACAACATGCAAACAAATATACACAAAACAAACTACATATAGGAGAAATAGGAAATGACTAAAAAGATGACCCATTGGAAGGAAGAGGGAAGAGGGAAGAAGGAAAGTTTTCTGTAGAAGATGGGATTTTAAGCAGGAAGATTTCAGAAAAGCCTGGAAAGACTTACATGAACTGATGCTAAGTGAAGTGAGTAGAACCAAGAGAACAACAAGAACTACAGCAACAACAAGATCAAGAGCTGATCAACTTGGTTGTTGGCTCTTTTCAACAGAGGGATGATTCAAGGCAACTCCAATAGACTTGTGACGAAGAGAGCCATCTGCGCCCGGAAAGAGGACGATGGAGATTGAACGTGGGTCGCAGTATAGTATTTTCACGTTTTTTTCTTTTGTTGTTATTTGGTTGCTTTCTCCCCTTTCTCATTTTTCCTTTTTTTATAGTATTTTCACGTTTTTTTCTTTTGTTGTTATTTGGTTGCTTTCCCCCCTTTCTCATTTTTCCTTTTTTTTTATCTGATTTTTCTTGTGCAGCATGACAAATGTGGAAATATGCTTAGAAGAATGGCACGTGTTTAACCTATATGGGATTATTTACTGTCTGGGGGAAGGGGGAAGAGAGGATGAAGGAAGAAAAAGTTGGAATACAAGGTGCTCCAAGGGTGAATGTTGAAAATTATCTTTGTACGTATTTTGAAAATAATAAAGAAAGTACTATTTAAAAAAGAAGATGGGACTTTAGTTAGAATTTAGAAGAAAGCCAAGGAGGTCTGCGGTCAGAGAGGGAGAGACTGAGAGCATTTTCAGGTGTGGGAGATAGGTCTGTGTCCTTACGTCCGAAGTACCCTGGATTTAAAACCGCGGTTCAGACGCTAACCCTTCCCAAAGATAATGCGACTGCTAAATGATTTACATCCCAACTCCGCTCCTCGGCTCCGATTGTCAGTCTTTTATAGCCTCGGTCTCACCTGCTAGCCTATCACAGGGCCTGGGAGAATGATTGACAAACCCCGAGAAAGCATCTCACGGCGATGATTGGTAGTCTCTCCTCCTATTAGAGAGCAAGGGCCGATCCTAGAGCCCGCCCTCCACCCCGCCCAATGGGGGGGGACCGCGAATTGGTTTAGCGTCAGGCGCGCACTTTTATGACGCTATGACGCTGATGCGAGAGGATGGCGGCGGCGGGAGCCTCCGCGGAAGCGGCCGAGGAGTTGAGGAAACTGTGGGGTTTGAGGTGAGCACGGTCCGGCCCCGGCGGCCTGAGGGCCGGTTGCCCCGGAGTCCGCCGACTGCAGCTCGGGTCAGGCCGGACGGAAGGTCGAATCAGACCGGGCCGGGCTGAACTAAGCCTCGCGGGGGCCGAGGCCGAGGCGAGCCCGAACCCGGCATTCCCGGAGCCAGACGGGCTCCTTCCCGCCCCGGTGGACGGCGGATGGCTGCCTCCCCCCACTCCTCCTCTACCTGTTGTGCGCGCTCCGTCTACATGGCCCTAGAGGGGCGGGGCCGGCGTTTCTCTCCGGCCCCGCCCCTCCCCCACTACGTCGGGGAGAGCCAGCCCCTCCCTTAGAACCCGTGGGAAGCGAGGCCGGCAGTGCAAGAGTGCAGACCCCCCCCCCCCACTTGGCTCAGTCCCTTCCCCGGTCTCAGTGTCCCCGACCTGTCAAACGCCCCACTCAACGGACGGCTGTGTGCTCCGCCTCCTTTTTTCGTCCAGCCTCTCCCTCCCCTTTTTGGCAGCCCCGCCCCGCGCGTACGCTGGAGGACGGGTCCCCCGAACTTGGAGCTTGGGGAGCCTGGGACGTGACACCTCCCCCTGGAGCGGGGAGATGCTGGGACGAGACCCCCGCGCTCCCCCGTCCAGCGAGCCTTCCGCTGCACAGCCGCTCTTTTCTGTAGCTGGTGCTTGGGCATCCGCCCTGTCCCGGCGGCTCGTCCGGTGCTGGGCTCATCCACCTTTGAGACCGAGTCACTTTCTCGTCAGTTCCACGACCGACTGTTTCTTTTCTACAGGTTTCCCCCGACACGGTATCGTTACTCTTGGGGCAGTGGGCAGAGCACCCCGCCTGGACTCGGGAAGACCCGACTTAAAACGTTGCCCCAGGTGACCCTGAAGGAGTCACCCTAATCCTATTTGCCTCACTTCCTCATACGTAAAACGGGATGGAGAAACAAACGGGCAAGCCCCTCGGGTAGCTCTGCCAAGAAACCCCAAATGGGGTCCCGAGAGTCACACAAGCTGAAACAACTGAACCAGTGAAAATCATTGCTAAGCATAACTTTGGGGTGAAGGCTGTACTACTTTATGGTTATCCTATAGGTAACCTGTCCAAGTGCAGTGCTTCTGCCGGCTTTTCTATAGGACCGAGCTTGACATTTGAGATTATGTTCCTATGTCAGAGCCCAAACCTTTCTACACAGCCCATTGCATTGGAGGCAGCAAAACCGGGCAGAATGAGTGTATGGTCTCTCCCGAAGCTATGCGGCTCAGGTGGTTTCCATTAATCAGGTTGAAGATATAGGTGTGTTCAAGAAACCTACAGCTAGGAAGTTTTTACTTGACATGGATTTTTTTTTTGTCTTGCCTACTTTGAGAGAGAGATAGTATACGTATGTATGGGTAGGCGTGTGTGTATTTATATATATGTATATACATAGCATACACACCTTTATATATGGTGTCCATTATGGGAGATTGAGGGCCCTTATGAGTTTCCTATAGTGTAAAATTATTGCATGAGCAGTGCGATGGTTGGTGTCATAACACGAATAGAAAAATAGCTAAAAAATTTAATGTTGCAGGTCAAGGAAAGGGAGAACATTAAAAAAGAAGAGGTGACCAATAACGTGAAAGAAGCACTGGGTTTAGCATTTGGACAGTTCTAAACTTCCCGGAGACAGGGGAAGACCTCATGCAGTTTGATGACCAGGTTCTTCACACTCAGCAAATAGGTAGGCATAGGAGCTGGAATTCAAGAGCAGGTGATGCTAAAATGGAGCCAGATTCCTTTCATATCAATCCTATGCCCCAACATGGTCAGTGGCAAAAAATTCCCATATGTGCCAAACTTTTCACTTTTTTTGGTAGCAAAAGACTGGAAACAAAGTGGGTACTCATTGATCGGAGAATGACTGAAAAAAATTTGTGATCTGTAGATAATAGAGTGTTATTATGCTGTAAGAAACAATATGTGAATTCAGAGAAACATGGGAAGTGAAGAAAGCAAACCTTAAAAAGCAGCATATCCAATGACTGTAATATCAATAGAAGGCATGTGAATTCTAATTGATTGTAATTACTGCTCTTATCCATACAAAATATAGATGTTGAAATTTACTGTTCTCAGTCAGATTGCTGTTTGCAGGAGTCAAATGTTGCTTGCTGATAAATAGTTACTTTGTCAGTTGATTTTATATAACTTGTAAAAGGGAAAAGTTCAGAGTGTGTGTGAGTGTGTGTTGTTATGAGAAATGTCTATCATGCAAAAAAAAAAAAAGCAATGCATAAATTTTTTTTTAGTGGAGGAGAACAGAAAAAGTGGAGGCTAGGATTCTATTTGTTCTTGAAGTTTGTTAATACAATAAAGCATATTTGCAGTATTAGTTCAGGAGTTTAGCAGGGTCAAGGGAACAAGTTTTGTTTGTTTTTTAAGGATAGTAGAGCATATTATTTGTAGGTAGATGGTAAGAAGCCTGTGGAAAGAGAAAGATTGGAGGTAAAGAGAGAAGAGAATAATTGAAAGAACTAGATTTCTAGGAAGGTGGGATCAAGGAAACAGCTGTTAGTTTCGTAATGCCCTTCCTTTGAGATTATTTTCTCTTTACTGTATATATACCACATGTACAGTACTTTGTATGTTATTTCCCTCACTGGAACTGTATTTTTTGCTTTTTCTTTAGCACTTAGTAGAGTGCCTGACAAATACACTGTAAGCAATAAATGTTTGTTGATTCAATGGCTATAATAAGAAAAATAAGAAAAAGAATCATCTCTTAAGTTTTTGTAATATTTGTCTCTCTGATTTACTTCCTGCCTGCCCAACTGTTGTTTCTCAGTTTTCTTTTTCTGGATCTTTATGTCATGGTTGCTAAACATGAGTGTTCCCCAGACTCTTATTTTTCTTTCTGTACTATTTTGCTTTGGTAATCTCATCAGCTCCCATGATTCAATTATCATCTTTACGCAGGTGATGTCAGACCTATTTGTCCAGTCTCATATCTCCAGCTGCCTTTTAGACAAAATAATGGCAAATAGAGCTAACATTTATATAGTGTTTGCTCTTTGTTAAGCATTGTGCTGAGTGATTTACAAATATTATTTCATTTGAACTGAACAATAACCTTGTAAAGTAGGTGCTATTATTATCATCTCTATTTTACAGATGAGGAAACTGAGATGGAAATTAAATGACTTGCTCAGAGTCACACAGCTTTGTTGTTCAGTTGTTTCAGTCACGTGTGACTCTTGGTGACCCCATTTAGAATTTTCTGGGCAGAGATAATGGAGTGGTTTGCTATTTCCTTTTCCATCTTGTTTTGCAGGTAAGGAAACTGAGGCAAACAAGATTAAGTGACTTGTCCAGGATCAGTTAGTAAGAGTTGGAAGCCGGATTTGAATTCAGGTCTCCTTGACTCTAGGTTCATTGCACCATCTTGCTGCCCAAAGAGACATTGTTATTTAATAATTTTTCAGTTGTGTCTGACTTTTTATTACCCCCTCTTGGGGTTTTCTTGGCAAAGATACTGAAGTAGTTTACCTTCTCCAGTCCATTTTACAGGTGAGGTAACTGAAGCAAATAGGATTAAATGACTTGGCCAGAGTTATCCTGCTAACAAGTGTCAGAAGCTATATTTGAACTGGGGAGTCTTTTTGAGTCCATACCCAGCATTCTATCCACTGCATCACCTAGCCTGAAAGATGTCTCAAACTGGATGTCTTATGTCATACATCTTAAATTCAGCATAGCCAAAACTGAACTCATTATCTTTTCCCCAAACCCTTTCTTCTTACTAAAATCCTTCCTAATATCCTGGTAGGATGCCAAAGTATCACTGTCCATCTAGTCATCCATACTTACCCCTACATGTATTCCTGCCAAGTCCTGCCATTTCTACTTTTGTAATCTATCTCATATGTACTCAGGTCTCTCCTCATTTCAGTCCATCTTCCATTGAGCTGTCAGAATGATCTTCCTTAAAGTATAAGTCTGATCAAATTTCTCTCTCACACACACAGATATTATTTAGGAACCTCTAAGTTTCCCTGTTCCCTTTAGTATCAAATATAAGATGCTTTGACTGTTAAAAGTCCTTTATAACTTACCCCGTCCTGCCTTTCCTGTATTCTTACATTTTACTTCCTTCCACATACTCTGAGATCTTGTGACACTGATCTCTATATTCCTCTTCTCCTGATTCTATTGGCTTTCCTTCAAGTCTGGTACTCTCCCTATTTACCTCCACATCCTGGTTTCCTTTAAAAGCCTCAGTTTAAGACCCACCTTTTAAGAAGCTTTTCCTAGTTCTCTATCTTAGTGCCTTCCCTCTGATATTACCTCCAATTTATTCTGTATATATTTTGGCTGTACAGTTTGAGAGCAGGGACTGTCTTTTGCTTTTCTTTGTGTCCCAAATGCCTACATAATGCCTGATACATAATAGGAGCTTAATAAATGCTTGTGGACTTTAGTAAACAGGTGGGATTAGGGCCTGAAGAAAGTGAAAAAGGTTATAATCTCCAGAAAGAGACAGGAATCCTCTGAGTGTCTGTCTTCTATATCAAATGAGATGCTTGGACTAGATATTCTTTAAGGTAAGTATCAACCATAAATCTTATTACTTATCTTTGTATCTCCCTCAGTACTACCAATAGTGAGTAGTTATCAGTGTTTTGTTGAGTTGAATGGAATTGAATTGAACACTGAACTGCTGCTCTAATACTTTGTTCAGGTTGCTTTGATTTCCTGGTTTATAAGCAGTTTTGTTACTGAACTGGCTAAATTGTAGTGAGTAGAAACTTGTTTGCTTCTGACAGTGAATTTATGGACTTAGCTATGGTTAGAACTCTATGTTTTGTTACTTCTCAGAATCATCTTCACTTGTCAGATTGCAGGTTCCATGGAGTCTGAAATAGATGTTCTTTAAGTTGGGCACCAAGAAATGACTATAAATTCTTGGTTTATAATCTTGTTCTATTTTTCTTTTACAAGGGATTTGGAAATTATGATTTTTTTTTTCTTCATTTTTTTTCTTCCTTCCTTATCTTTTTCTCTCTTCGCTCTCTTTACCTTGGAGGAAAGCTGTTTTTTGAAAGGATTGAGAGGGGATTTATTTGACATCATTTTTCTTCCAGGAATTCTAGTCACTTTCTCCATTTAAGCTGGCTTATGTCAGTTTAGACGTCATCAAACCAGTACTTGGTAGAGCCCCAAGTTGTCCTGAAACAGTGATTTCAAAGGAAAGGAACATGGGTAATCTTATTTACCTAGGAGAGAGAGTCTACCTCTTAAGGAGTTTTTGTTGTTGTTGTTTTTTTACTGCTTGGGCTCTTGGATATCATCATAATAGCTAGTATTTATACAAAACTTTAAGGACGATTATTCCCCCTCACCCAGGGCTATGAAGTTTCTTTATTTAAAGGCCCACAAAACAAAGTTTTTGTTTTTACTATAGTCCGGCCCTCCAGCAGTCTGAGGGACAGTGAACTGGCCTCCTATTTAAAAAGTTTGAGGACCCCTGCTTTAAGATATTCAAAGTATTTTGCACATAGTCATCTATGAGGAAAAAATGGTAGCTTGAAATGTTGAAGAAGCATCAGAAGATCACTATACTTAAAAGAGCCCTGATTTCATTAGTATGGGTATTCACACCATCAATTTAGAGGAGTTGTAATATACAACTTAATAGACCATCTTTAAGAATTTTTATGGCAAATTTATCAACCTTTGACCAAGCTCATGGTGAGACTGAATTTGTCTAGGGGTCGGTCTGTCTCTCTCTCTCCTCCCCTTCTCCCCAAGAACAACAACATCTTATATCTGTTTAGTTATTTACATGTTGTCTTCTCCATTACAATGTATGCTTCTTTTGGGGAGGGGCCATAAAGTACATTCCTATCACCTACCATAGATCCTGATATATAGTAGTTCTTAATAAATACTTGATTCATTCATTAATTTTTGTGGGGTTTTGTATTTTTGTTTTTTTTTGGTTTTTTTTTTTTTTTTTGCAATTTCTCATTATAATGAGAATAAACTTGCAAAATAAGAAGTCTTCTTTCTTCATTTTCCCAATTTATGAATCCAGGGAAACTCAAACACTAGGAGGGTTGATTCATTCCCACAGGCATGAGCAGCTGTAGTGTCTGTAGCGTTGAGGGTCTGGCCACCACCCTGGCCTTGTAAGCCTAACTTTAGAAGACATGGACCTGTATTTAAAACCTTTCTAGCTTGGTAGGACGTGGCAAAGCTTTCTTTGTATTGCTATATAACTTTTAAGAATTTGGGATCATCTCTGTAACACAGTGAAGCATTGGAAAAGGAATGCTGGCGTTATTGGTTACCCTCTTTCTCATTGTTGCGAGCTTCTGGCTTGCATTTTTTGGCTTACTGGGATAGAAGAAATCATTGAAGTTTTTGGATTTATCAAACAGCTGATTACTATAATAGTTTATTATTGTGTCTTATGTACATAATCCATTCTGTTGATCTACCACTCTGTTTCTTAGCCAGTATCAAATTAGGGTTTTTTTTTTTTCACTTAATAGAATTTTATTTTTTCTAATTGCATGTAAAGATAGTTTTCAATGTTCACTTTTGTAAAATTTTGAATTCCAAAATGTTTTTTCTCCCTCCTTTTTTTTTTTTTCAATTAATCAATAAACATTTATTAAGTAAATAATGTGGGCCAGATATCAAATTAAGCCCTGGATACAAAAAGAAACAAAAGCCAGTCTCTGCTCTCAAGGAGCTTACAGTCTAATAGGGAACATGATATGCAAGCAAATATATATAAAGCAAGCAATGGACAAGATAGGAAATAACAGAGAACGCACTGGAATTAAGAGGGGTTGGGAAAGACTTCCTGTAAAACATGAAGTTTTAGTTGGGATTTAAAATGATCCAGGGAGATCAGTAGTTAGGGTAGAAAAGAGAGGGTATTCCAGACATAGAGGACCCAGCCATAGAAAACTCCCAGAGCCAAAAGGGTGTGTCTTATTTATTCTCCCTCCTTTTCTTATGGCAAGATAGAAAACAATATGATATATGTTGTACATGCAATACCAAATAGATTTGATGATTACTGCTTTATAGTTTTAGATGTGGTGTAGCCAGGTCACCTTTTGAATTTTTGTTTCATTAATTCCCTTAGGGTTTTTTTTTTTTTTGGGAGGGAAGGGGAGGTTAGGCAGTTGGGGTTAAGTGACTTGGCCAGGATTACATAGCTAATGCATATCTGAGACCAGATTTGAACTGAGGTCCTGATTCCAGAGGCATTGTTTTATCCACCACATCACCTAGCTGCTCCTTCCTTGATATTCTTGATCTTTTGTTTTTTAGATGAATTTTGTTATTTTTTTTAGCTCTATAAAATATTTTTTGGTAGTTGGATTCGTATGGCACTGAATAAGTAAATTTATTAGGTAGAATTGGCATTTTTATTATATAAGCTCAGCCTACCCATGAGTGGTTGATATTTTTCCAGTTGTTTAGATCTGACTTTATTTTTGTGAAAAGTGTTTTGTTCTTGTGTTCAAAGAGTTTGTCTTGGTAGGTAGGTTCCCAATTATTTAATATTATCTATTATTATTCTAAATGGAAATTTTCTTTCTATCTCTTACTGTTGGGTTGTGTTGATAAAAGAAATGCTGATGATTTATATGTTTTTTTTTAAAAATACCTTGTAACCTTGTTAAACTTGTTAATTATTTTAAGTAGTTTAGTTGATTCTCTAGGATTCCCTAAGCATACCATCATATCATCTGCAAAGAATAACACTTGTTTCCTTATTGCTTACTCTAATTCTTTCAATTTCTTTTTCTTCTTTAATTCATAAAGCTAACATTAGTAGAATATTGAATAATGGTGATGATAATGGGCATCCTTGCTTCATCCCGATCTTATTGGGAAGGCTTCTAGCTTATCCCCATTGTATATAATACTTGCTGATGGTTTTAGCAAAATACAACTTATCATTTTAAGAAAAGCTCCATTTATTTCTATGTTCTCTAGTATTTTTAATAGGAATGGGTGCTGTATTTTATCGAAAGCCTTTTCTGTATCATATTAAGATAATTATATTATTTCTACTAATTTATTATTGATATGATCAATTATGCTGATAGATTTTCTGATATTGAATCAGCTCTGAATTACTGGTATAAATCCTTCATGGTCATAGTATATTTTCCTGATGATAAATTACATAATCTCTTTGCTAATATTTTATTTTAAGTTTTTTACATCAATATTCATTAGGGAAATAGGTGTATAATTTTCTTTCTGTTTTGGCTCTCCCCGATTTAGGTATCAGTACTATATTTTGTGTCATAGAAGGAATTTAGTAGGACCCTTCTTCAGCTGTTTTTCCAAATAGTGTATGTAGTACTGGAAATAATTGTTCTTTAAATATTTGGTAGAATTTACTTGTAAATCCATCTGGTCCTGGAGATTTTTTCTAGCCAGTTCATTGATAACCTTTTAAATTTCTTTTTCTAAAATGGGATTATTTGTATTTTATTTCTTTTGTTAATTTGGCTAATTTATATTTAAAAAAAATATTCATCCATTTCACTTAGCATTTCAGATTTATTACCATACAAGTTGGGCAGAATTGCTTCTGATTTTTGCTTTAATTTTCTCTTAATTGATGGTGAATTCACCCTTTTTAAAAATCCTTTTCATTTTTGATACTGGTAACTTGGTTTTATTTTTTTGAAGTCAGATTAATCAAAAGTTTATTTTATTGATTTTTTCCATAAAAGCCAGCTTTTAGTTTTATTAGTTCAACAGTTTTTTAAACTTTTAATGTTGCTAATCTTTCCTTTGATTTTCATAATTTCTAATTTGGTGTTTAATTGGTTTCTAAAAATTTGTTCTAGTTTTTTTTTTTAATTGCATGCCATTGATCTACTTTTTCTCTATTTTATTCAGGTGAACTTTAGAGATATAAAAATTTCTCTAAGTACTGTTTTGTTTGCATGCCATAAGTTTTGTCATGTTGTCTCATTGTCATTCTCTTTGATTTCTATGATTTGTTGTTTGATTCACTCATTCTTTAGGGTTAGATTACTAGTGTAGTTTTGCTGTCTAAACTTCTTCTCAAAGAATGTATATGCTATAACACTTTGGTGCATATGTGTCTAGAATTGCTATTACTTGGTTGTCTATGGCCCAGCTTCTTAAACTGTGGTTTGTGACCCCATATGTGGGAAATTCTGTTTCATATATTCCAGGAAAGAAAACCTGAGAATATAGATTTGGAAAAAATGCTTTTTACTGATAGAAGTATTCCTGGCCTTCTACTCCACTTTTCAGGGCAGTGTTGATATTCCCACTTTTGTTCTGCAACCATGCTAGCCCTGCTGCATCATCCCCACCACTCTCCCTGGCCTCATTTGGCTTTTCCTCTTCAGTCTGGCAAAAGCCATCCACCTCGGGCTGTGATTTGGTTGCCCCAGTGTTGACAGACCTTATTCCATTCATGCTAAGGCACCAGATCAGTCATTGTGGCAGTTATAGTGAAATAAGTTACAACAACAGCATCGCCATCCCCAGGGAGCCGAGTCTGTCTTGTTTTCCAGAAGGATGACTCAGAGCCCTTGGCCTGCCCCCACTAAGTCACTGTGGAGGACACTTGAACAAGGAAGGCTGACTGTAGAGTTATAGGCAGGAAGGGGTTCTAAAAGTCTCATAAAGTGTAGCTATATTTGGCCTTTTTAGAAAAAAATTTTCCAGATGTTACTGGAGCAAGAAGCTGCTATAACCCTTTAGAGTCCTGTATTCCTCCTTCCCACTTCTCCACATACAGAATTGATTGCATGTACACATTATATGAAATCAAACATGCACCCACCCCCTCCATATACACACCTTCTATACATGTCATGCACATGTGAGTGCTTTTAAAAGCATGTATAAGGCACAGAATATTTGGGAAGCTGTGGATATTTGTCCAGATTTGAGGATTTCTCTAAGCTAAATGAAACTGAGAGACATCTTTTTTTTTTTTTTTGAGTAACATAGAATTTATTAAATTATTAAAGTTTAAATTAGGTAATCTCTGAGGTTCCATCTAAATTTGAAATTTTCAACTTATTTTAACCTTTACTGAGAGACATCTTCCAGGAATAAAGGGGCAGAATTCATTTGGGTTAAACTCCCTTGTTCCTTGTTTCAAGTCTGAGAAAGGCTTGTTTATTTAAAAGGAAAAAAGTTGTGCCTTTTACAAATGTTTGAATTTTTCATATGAGAGGAATAAATAGGTAGGTGGACTGAAAGAGGAGAGCTTTGTTAACTTGGGTGTCTTAGATTGTTTTACCTTCATAAAGAAGGTACCCCAAAACTTTAATCTGAATGAGCTGTGGCTGTATGTGTGATGTTAAGATTTGTTTTTCTTGGAAAAGATGATATAAATTGCTTATTTACTGTCAAACAAAAATACTAATACTGTACACAAAAATTTAGATTCAAGTCCACTAGAAACAATTTTATTGAATTTAGCATTAACATATATCCAAGCCATTTATAGCTTGGATAGGAAGAGAGATCCAGACTAGCATAGTACTCTGTGCTTTCTGACATGACTCTACTTCAAAATGATTTCAGATAACAGGAATCTTGAATAAGAGAACAACCACATATGTTAAAATATATTCCGGAATAGTGACCAGTCAGTTCCTGCCTAGCCTACTTTTCCTTAAGAGTTCTCCCCTTTTGATGTTTTAATCTTGAATTTTCAAAGAGAAGACCCTATCTCGAGATGAGTGGGAAGGCAGTGATCCCATATGGACAAGAATTTAGTTTGGCTAATACACTTAGTTCCATTTCAGAGAAAGGCCATAATCCTTGTTCTTACTGATTTCCTAAAAGAAAAAAAAAATCTGGAAAGAGTTTTAGGCTGAGAAATAGTATTAATACTTCTAGAGAAATGGAAAGGAAGTATGTGTTTCCATATACTATGTATATCTGCATCCAGTTATCCAGGAATTCAGGGGTCTCATCCTGCATCAGGAATATTTGTTCCTTCACCCCTCAAGAAGAAGATAAGACTTTGTTTTGAGTTGTAGGCCCTCTGGGGTATGGCATTTAGTTTACATATTTTCTCTAAGGGAGAGAGATGATTCTGCAGAATTCCTAATTCATAGTTCTGATTTTTGACCTCTATAAAAAGGATGCTTATTTCCAGATGCCTTTGTTTAAAAATTAGCTTTTAGAATCTGCTACTTGACTGTGTGAAGTTCTATGGCTGGAATGTGAGCTTCTGGCCTGTAGGAAGCCAAATGAGAATAAGTAAAATCCTAAATAATTTTGTGAGGGAGAGGGAGAAAGAGTGTGTATGTTACACCATCTCCTCCATGGAAGAAAAAATAAGAGAATTTCATTCTATCTAAAAATAATGTGTGTATTAGTTTAAATAAGGAAAAAGTTTTCCATATTTTAAAAATTATATTATCTTTTTCTCTTTTGTACTGAATTAACAAACATTTTAGCTTTTCAGTATTTTAATGTTTTCTTTAGCATGCTGCAAATTTTCCTCTTTTTTCTTGATCAGATTCTATCAGAGGCGCCTTCGAAATTACCCTCTAGGAGGATTAGAGAAAAGTAGACCAAACACAGAAAGGTTGCAGACCCCTGTTTGAGATTGGCTTTTTATTTAGCACTAAACAGTTGTAAGTGCTGAGCTGACTACAGGGAATTAATTGTCACAATAGGCCTGTGAAGTGGGTGGGTGACACATCCCATTTTCTTTCATCTCACCCCCAGAGAAACAGGGCACCCTACCCTAGTCATCCAGCCTGATGAGAGAGTTAGGTCAGAACTGAGCTTTTAGCTTTCTCTTTGACCTACTGTATTTTCTCTCAGCTCTCAAACTGAACTACAGTTGGCCATATGGATATCATGGTCTTTTTTTTTTTTTCCTTTTTCTTTTTTACTGACTCAGAGTTTAAGTCTAGTTTTGATGGATAGCAGTGTTAGTTCTCCTCTTTGGGTTGTATTTCATCCACTTGGAAGTAGAGCAGTTGGTTCCTCAGATTCTAGGAGGCTGAAAATGTGGGGATTAATGGTATAAAATAAAGAGTACTAGGCAGAGAGGCAGAAACTTGAGTTCTAGTCTAAGCGTGGCTCTTGACTTGCAGTGTGACCTTGGACCAGTCATTCATCATTTTCTTTGGCAACACATACTCTGAATGGGAGTGACACAGAAGAGATGAGCAAAGCCCTTAAGGGTGATACACAAATTTGGAGGACAAGTTGTTTAGCTTAACTTCTTTGGACCTGAGGTTATATGAGTGAAATAATTATAGCATTTTATGGTTTATAATGTACTTTATATAATTATCTTCTATGTTCTTCACAGCTTTATAAAGTAGAGAATACAGGAGCAACTAGATTGGTGCAGTACATAGAGAGCACTAGCTCTGAAGTCAGGAGGACCTGATTTCAAGTCTGTCCTCAGACAATTAACACTTCCTAGTAGAGAATACAAATGTTAATCTTTATTTATTTATTTATTTTTTTGATTAAGAAAATAAGAGTTGGAGTAAGTATTTTATCGGTCACATAACTAGTTAGGCTAGATCTCAACTCAGTTTTTCTGACAACAAGTCCAGTATTCTTTTCTTCTTCCCCCTACCCCAAGCAGGGCAACTCGGGTTAAGTGACTTGTTCAGGATCACATAGGTAGAAAGTGTTATATATATATATATGTATGTCTGAGGCTACCATCTAGCTGCCTCCATTCTTTTCTTTAAACATAGGTACTTCTTGCTTATAAAACTGAGATGTTGGAACAGTGACATCTAAGGTCTTTTTCTATTCAAAAGTTATGAATCTATGACTCCTTGATAAAAGCATATATTCTTTTTTTATTATTATTAATATAGCTTTTTATTGACAAAACATATGCATAGGTAATTTTTCAGCATTGATCCTTGCAAAAACTTGTGTTCCAACTTTTCCTCTCCTTCCCTTCACCTTCTTCCCTAGATGGCAGGTAGTCCCATACTTGTTAAATATGTTAAAGTATATGTTAAATACAATATATGTATACATATTTATACAGTTGTCTTGCTACACAAGAAAAATTGGATTTAGAAAGAAGGTAGGGAAGGAAAACAAAAATGCAAGCAAACAATAACAGAAAGAGTGTAAAAGCTATGTTGTGGTCCATACTCATTTCCCAGTGTTCTTTTGCTGGGTGTAGCTGGGTCTGTTCATTACTGATCAGTTGGAACTGGTTTGGATCTTCTTATTGTTGAAGAAATCCATTTCCATCAGAATTGATCCTCATACAGTATATAATGATATCCTGGTTCTGCTCATTTCATGTAGCATCAGTTCATGTAAGTCTCTCCAAGCCTCTCTGTATTTATTATTTATCCTGCTGGTCATTTCTTACAGAATAATAATATTCCATAATATTCATATGCCACAATTTATTCAGCCATCCTCCAATTGATGGGCATCCATTGAATTTCCAGTTTCTAGCCACTATGAAAAGGGCTGCCACAAGCATTTTTGCACATACAGGTCCCTTTCCCTTTTTTAATATTTCTTTGGGGTATAAGCCCAGTAGAGACACTACTGGATCAAAAGGTATGCACAATTTGACAACTTTTTGAGTATAGTTCCAAATTGCCTCCAGAATGGTTCTGGCGTTCACAACTCCACAAACAATGCATCAGTGTCCCAGTTTACCCACATCTTCTCCAATATTCAGCATTATCTTTTCCTGTCATCTTAGCCAATCTGACAGGTGTGTAGTGATATCTTAGAGTTGTTTTAATTTGAATTTCTCTGATCAATAATGATTTGGAATATCTTTTCATATGGGTAGAAATAGTTTCACTTTAATCATCTGAAAATTGCCTGTTCATATCCTTTGACCATTTATCAATTGGAGAATGGCTTGATTTCTTATAAATTTGAGTCAGTTCTCTGTATATTTTGGAAATGAAGCCTTTATCAGAACCTTTAACTGTAAAGATGTTTTCCTTTATTAAAAGCATATATTCTTTACAATATAAGATTAAATAGTAGTGTGAATGTTGATGACTTGGAAAAATAGTTGAGGCTAAGTCAAACTCCCTTCTTTTACAGATGAAGAAACTGAGCCCCAGGGAGGTTAAATTTGTCGTCCAGGGTTATTCAAGCAGTAAGCCTTACTGGCCAGGATTTTTTCACTTATAACCTTTTCTAGTAAGTATGTACAGTTTATTCAACTCCTTAAGAGTATTATGACTTAAGTTCAACTTTACTAAATGACTTTCTGCCTATTTTACTGTCAGGTCCTATAGACAAAAACATTTTCCTTGAGCCTATTCTGCAAAAGTGATGCCTTTGACCCATGCTACTAAATATTTTAATCAGAAAGAAAAGATATAGATATCTATCTTTGTAGAGATCAGATGTGATTCTGAAAAATGGTTAAACAAAATTCTTCATTTTGACTTCTAGTTTTCTCATTTGACTTCATTAGCTTGTAGGTTCTTTGAGGGATCATTAAAAAAAAAAATCAATTTTATTTTCAATTCAATTTCCTTCCTTAACTATTGAGAAGACAAGAAGAGAAAAGCCCTACAACATTACAAATAATATAGTCCTATAAAACAAATTTCTACATTTGCTGTATTCCCTCCACTCAAAAAAGGAAAAAAAATAGAAGAAAATATACTTTAATCTATCCTCTTAATTAATTAGTTCTCTATCTGCATGTGGATAGCATTTTTAAAAATTGCAGTTGTATTTTATTTTCCAAATACTTGTAAAGATAGTTTTTAACATTTGTCTCTGTAAGACCTCGTGTTCCAAAATTTTCTCTTTCCCTCTTTTCCTTTCCCTCTTCACAAAACAGCAGGTAATCTGATAGAGGTTAAATATGTGCAAGTCTTTTAAACATATTTCCATCTTTGTCATGTTATTCAAGAAAAATCAGACCAAGAGGGAAGGAAAAAAAAAACAAACATGAGAAAGAAAAACAAACAAAAAGTGAAAATACTATGCTTCAAGTGTATGGCATTTTTTAATCAAAAGTCCTTTGGAACTGTCATTGTCGTTGATCTATACAGAGCTTTCAAAGTTGGTTATTTTTACAATATTACAATTACTGTATAAATTTATCTTGCCGATTCTGCTCACTTCACTTTGCATCAGTTCATACAGGTCTTTTCAGGTAATATTACATTGCATCTATATATCATAATTTGTTAAGCCATTTCCCAATTGATAGGCATCCCCTCAATTTTCTATTCTTTGCTACTACCAAAAAAAATTGCTACAAGTATTTTTGTACATATGAGTTGCTTTTCCTCTTTTCTTTTTGATTACTTGATTAAGAGTGTGCATACTGTATGCATAATAGCTTTGGGGGGGGCATAGTTCCAAATTGCTTTCTAGAATTGTTGGATTAGTTCATAATCCAGTTTTTAAATCCTTGTATCCTCACCTTTTAGCACAGTGCTCTATACATAGTAAACAGTTAAATGTTTGTTCAATTGAATTCACTTGGATGACAGTCCTAGTTGAACATTTCTTGTCTTTGCTAACGATAAAAACTTGAGAGAGAGTTATTGAACAACAGTATCAAGATCTCAATTGGTTGAGATAATGAGCTGAACAGAACGGTGGTAGACTAGGTACAGAAAGATAAATACATTTTTTGACATGTTCATTGTCTTGATTTATTTTGCTTAATTGTTAAAAGAGAGAGTTCAATTTCTAGGGATGGGGAGGGTAAGTATTAAGAGTCATGGGGGTGTGACAATGCTATTAAAGAAGCAAGGAAAGAATCAATGAAATTTCTCCTCCCTACTCTTCCCTCAACTATGGGCTGAATGGTAATAGACTCAAATTTGATAGGAATACATGTAAGAGGTGCACTTTGGTTCAAAAAGTCAGTAGGTTGTATGGTTAAAGTAATTCATGTCAGTAAGATCTGTATAAATAAAGTGACAGGACGGCAAAAACTAAAGCAAAACACAACAAAAAAGTACCCTAAAATAATGTTCTCCTAAGCTGCACTAAAAGAATTATCATATCTTGGATGAAGTGAGTGATTGTTTCCTCATTTAGGAAGGAAATTTTCCTTGAAGTTCATCCATAGGAGTATGAGTAGGATGGTGAAAAGACTGGGGATTATACCATATGAAGATTAATTTAAAAAGCTAAGATTATTGATTCTAGCAGTGATTTCTTTATTCAGGTACTTGAAGAATTGTCGTGTAGAAAGATTGGCTTTGTTCTGCTTGGTCCATAGTACAAAATTAGGAACATTTGAGTAGAAATTGCAGGCATATATTTTTGCTTGTTGTAAGAAAAGAATTGGAATGAAAATTGGCCCTTCAAGGGATGTATTGCTTCATGAGGTTATCCCGAGTTCTCCATCCTTATAAAATGTTCTAATGGAACCTGGATGACTATTTGTCATTGTTGTTGTAGAAAGAATTCTTGTTGAGGGCTGGGGTTAAGATGTGATCTCTGAAGCCCTTTTAATCTCTGAAATTCTATGATTGTGATCATCTTTGTTTCTTTTCTGTCTAGGTATAGACAGGGAAACGGCCTGCACAGCAGATCTTGCTGGCCTTGACCTGAGAGAATGCCTCCCTGGCTGCTTAACTCCCTTCCGTGATGGGCTGTGGGACAAGTAAGGTCCTTCCTGAGCCTCCCAAGGATGTTCAACTGGATCTGGTCAAAAAAGTTGAGCCTTACACTGGCCACAAGACTGATGTGTATAAGCATTTTATCAAAGATGATGGAAGTGGAGGCATTAAAACTGGATGCCCATCACCCCCTTATCACATTCAGCCTTATCCAGGTCCTCACCTGGCTAGCCACACAGAGCCTCATGAGCCCCGAAGGACCAGAGTGGCCAAATACAGGGCCAAATTTGATCCTCGAGTAACAGCAAAATATGATATCAAAGCCTTAATAGGACGGGGCAGCTTCAGCAGAGTTGTGCGTGTAGAGCATAAGGCTACCAAACAGCCTTATGCTATTAAGATGATTGAGACCAAGTATCGGGAAGGGAGGGAAGTATGTGAGTCTGAGCTGTGTGTTTTGCGACGGGTTCGCCATACTAACATCATCCAACTCATAGAAGTATTTGAGACACAGGAGCGTGTTTATATGGTGATGGAGTTAGCCACTGGTGGAGAGCTGTTTGACCGGATCATTGCCAAAGGCTCCTTTACTGAGAGGGATGCCACCCGAGTACTGCAGATGGTGTTGGATGGGGTCAAATACTTGCACACACTAGGAATCACACATCGGGATCTGAAGCCAGAAAACCTGCTGTATTATCACCCAGGCACAGACTCTAAGATCATGATCACTGACTTTGGGCTGGCAAGTGCCCGCAAGAAAGGGGATGACTGCCTTATGAAGACTACTTGTGGCACTCCAGAGTACATTGCCCCAGAAATACTAGTCAGGAAGCCCTACACTAACTCGGTAGATATGTGGGCCTTGGGGGTCATATCATACATTCTGCTGAGTGGAACTATGCCTTTTGAAGATGACAACCGGTCAAGACTCTACCGGCAGATCCTCAAGGGGAAGTATAGTTACTCAGGGGAGGTGAGTATGGTGGCTATGGCTTCTGATATTCATGAAGTTAGACACTGTTCTTGTTTTGTGTGCTTCTAAGGACTCTCCCTTGGAGAGAACATTCCCCTTCCTGCATGGGCCACAAGCTTTCCTTTCCATGCATCTGTCTTCCCAGAACATTTGTGGCTGTTTTGGAGAGAAAGCAAACAGGCATCTTTAGGTTGTGATGTATATTCTTTTATGTATTTTAAAAAAAAAAAATGTTTTTAGCATTTGAGAACAGAGATAGGTATACCCTGCAGGTCCTGCTCAAGGATATCAATTCTTTCCTTAAGAGTATTCTCTTGGGGGCATCTAGGTGACACAGTGGATAGAGTACCAGCCCTGAAGTCAGGAGGACCTGAGTTCAAATCTGGTCTTAGACACTTAACACTTCCTAGCTTGTGTGACCCTGGTTAAATCCCTTAGCCCTAATCGCCTCAGCCAAAAAAAAAAAAAAAAGTGTGTTCCCTTTGCTTTTGAGATTGAGGAATGATCTCTCAGTCAGTCAAGTATTTCATTTGTGCAGTACATATTATGTATATGTTCATTCCAATGGCTATCTGATCCCATGGAGAAAATAAAAGTACTCTTAACACGCAATTTCTATTCTTTGGGAACCCAAGTCTTATCTGAAGAAAAGATTAACGTACCTGACATCATCTCTAGAGCTTTAGAGCCCATATCTTCTTGGATCCCTCTCTCAGCCCTGTGAGGTGGGTGCTGCGGATATTATTATCCCTGTTTTACAGAGGAGGAAACTGTGACAGAGACTTAGAAATGTTATTCCTGTTCATGTAGTTTGTTCCTTTCAGAATTTTAATTCTCAAGTCTTCCTGATTTGAACTCTACTGCGTTGTCTGCTATGATCTTTCTTCTTAAGTGATAGATTGTATGATAATGACCACAATAACTAGCATTTGAGCTTCAAATAACCTTGAGAGGCAGGTGTTACATGTGATATATGAGGAAACTGAGACAGGAAAAGCTGAAGTGATTTACCCAGTGTCACATAGTTAGTAAGTGTCTAAGGCTGGATTTGAACATAGGTCTTTCTGCCTTTAGATTCAGAACTTTAGGCACTGTGTTGCTTATCATAGATAAATGAATTGAGAAGAGAGGGATGTTTATGAGGACTGAAATAGGTGTGGAATATTGCATGAAAGAAGTGGGACTTGAGTGGAACCTTAAAGGATATATAGAATTTGACCATTTCAGTGAATAGCCTCATTGAGAATGCTGTGATTTAGGTCTGATACCTCTTTTTTTTTTTTTTTTTTTTTTTTTTAATTTAATAGCCTTTTATTTACAGGATATATACATGGGTAACTTTACAGCATTGACAATTGCCAAACCTCTTGTTCCAATTTTTCACCTCTTACCCCCCCACCCCCTCCCCTAAATGGCAGGATGACCAGTAGATGTTAAATATATTAAAATATAACTTAGATACACAATAAGTATACATGTAGGTCTGATACCTCTTAAGTTCTGTTCAGATTACTACATCTAGAATCCATTGTGACTTTGAGGCATTTGAGGCTAGGAACACTAAAAAGGGATTTTATACCTCATGTCAAATGGGATAAGGTTTGTTTTTTTTGTTTTTGTTTTTGTTTTATTCTTAATTTGAGATGTATAACATTGACTGGTAAATACGTTGACCTCAGAAACTTAGGGAGAGGTATTAGATCATATTTGAACCTTAGAGTTTATACTTTGAATAATTTAAGTGGATATCTATTCTTGTCAGTGTCCTTCCTTTTGGACTTTGTCAACATACCCCTAACTTCCCTAAGGGAACAGAAGAAGCTTGCTTCCCAGGGCAGATAGTAGTTATGCTTTATTTTGTATCCTAAAGTCAAAAGATAAATCAAAGCATATTTTGCAGAGGTTTGCAGAGAGAGTGATTGGGATTGAAAGGTGCCTTACCTTTTGCTTTCATTAGCATTCTGCTGTACCCTCTGAAATGTTCCTGGGATAAATGGGAAGATCACTTTCTCAGAGAACACAGGGTTTTAGTCCATCTAGTTATTTATTTCTTTTTGTCCTCTTTAAGTTATGAATTGTTCCTTTTGACATTTTGAGTTCAGAATAGTGAATTCTTCCTGATACCAGTGAATGATTATTGAGTTAAAAGTTTTATCTGTTTTTTCTTAGTGCCTTTACTTCTCCTCAGTCCTTCTTGGTGAAGAGGTCAATGAAAGAGTAGACAGGGTTTATGACCTGATGCTGCCACTGAGGATTTCCTTGAAGAGGTCATTGTTTGGTCAACTTAAATAGAATGCTTTCCATGTTTTTTTAGTTCAAGGAGTGAGGGATAGGGCCTGGAAAAGTGCCTCATACTAAATGCCTTCCTCCTACTTTTGCCACAGCCAGCTGGCAAGACAGCATTTCCTGTCATCAAAGTTCCTCATACTTCTGAGATGATTACTTAAGGACAGAACTAATATGACTTTTTCTTGCTCCTTATCAACTTCAAAGCCAGAGCTGGTCCAAATTCACAGTCTCCCCTGATTACAAATTAGATGCCTATGTTACTTAGAAGAAACCTTTTGAATGTGTTATTTCCATGATGAAAATCCCAGAGTGAGATTTGTGAAACCCATGGCTGAATGAAGTTTGTATATGTGTATATATGTGTGTGTGTGTGTGGGGGGGTATTGTGGGGAGGAGTTTTCTCCCTTCCCTTGTCTGTTCCATGCTATGAGTATGTAGTGTACTTCAGAAGCATAATGGTTGTTTGCATGATGATGTTAGAAATATAGTGGAAACTGTATAGTACAACATTACAGGTAACTAGTGAAAAAAAGCTTTCAGTCTTTATATAGCAATTCTGTCCATTTCTTTTGATATGAAATGGTAGAAAAAGAAATTGTTGCTGATATGTTATCTGTTATATTTTCATTGAAGTAGTAACTAAATCTTTGTAAATGTCACAGAAAGAAGATTATAGTGAAAGAGAATTCTGAAATGCATCTTTGTGTTGCATCTAGATTAGAATGTTAGATCTGGAACTTTTAGTAATTGAGTGCAGTCTTTATTTTTAGAGATGAGGACCTTAGGGTTTGGTGAAATTTTAGTGACTTACCTGAGATTGCTTAGTGTTGTATAATCTTAAGCAATCAAAATTGGTAGTCATCAAGCACCTTGAGGATTTGAACCTAATGAGCTTTACAAAATAACAAGTAAATGATGATCACTCACATTTCGTGTAACACTTCAAGGCTTTTAAAGTAAATATTATTCCCGTCTTATAGATGAGAACTGAAACTGATAAATTAAGTGTAACTTGGGAAGTTGAGGCTAATCTAATAGAAAATTTCCAGCACCCCCAGCAAGCAAGCATAAATTCAAGGGAATTTCTGGAACTTATCTGCATCATCTTGGTTGAGATTATATGTAACTGACATAAGAAGTGGTGACAGTATTTCCTAGTTCATATTGATTCAGTCATAACATGTTAGAGATGGAAGGTATCTTAGGGACTATCTAGTCTAGTTTTCTCATTTTTTAGAAATTTTAAAAACATTTTACTTTTATTACTATCTTTTGTTGTCATATCACCTTTATTTCCAAAATTGTTCTTTCCTTTGTCTATATTTATTGAGCCGTTCCTTGTAACACAATAAAAAAGAGGGAAAAAAGCAGTGTAGGAAAACTAGGCAATGTATCAACCATGCCTGGAATTATTCCATATTTTTGGTCCTCCTCCCACCCCCCTTGCAAAGAAGGAAGGAAGATATATTTTTTTCATTCTTCCCTGGGGCTTTATTATATAACTTCATTATAAATGGTATATTTATATGGTATTTAAACATGGTATTCAGTTTATGTTCTTTTTGTTTAGATTGTTGTAGTCATGTGTTTTCCTGGTTCTTATTTCTCTCAGTCTTTCCATGCTTTTCTGAATTTTTAAATTTTAACATTTCTTACAATGCACTACTATTTTATTTAGCTGTTCCCTTATCTAAGTCAGTGCCATCTTCATTTTGTAGATAAGGAAAGTAAGGTTCTCAAAAGTGAGTTGTCCAAGTCTCTCAAGCTGCTTACTGATAAATTCATGAATGAGAGAAATTAGCATTCTTTGAGCCCCCACTGTTTGTGATTATCGCAGTCCACTGTTGGTGTGTTGCTTAGTCTTTGGGGTGCTCTCCTTGGTCCTCACACCAAGTTTGTCTGGAATCCTAAGGGCCCCAAGCATCTTCATGCTTAGATATTCCCTAGCACTCTGGATTTAAAGAGAATTCACACATCACGGTTCTTTTTCCCAGCCTGCTGTTGCTCCACTCAGGTCAATTTGGAGCAGAAATATGATCACAATTTATGGGACTCCTGCTATGTGAGGCATTGGGCAAGGCAAGGAGAATAACAGAGTATAAGAGTCTACCTTTTGGGAGTTTTCAGTATAGTTGGGAGAAGCATAAAGAGGAAAATCAAATGTTAATGAAATGCCACATGAGAAGCCACAGGTAGATGTTACAGGAGATAAGAGTAGGACAAGATTAAATCACATTGTGCTGCAAAATAGAAAAAGACTGGAGACTACTGTGGTGGCCTGGGTATGAGATGATCAAGAACTTGGGTTAAGGCTTTGAAAGAGAAAGAAAGAATAGACTAAATTTGGTGGTCATTTAGAATAGGATTAATGAAGAATCAAAAATGACCCTCTGTTGGGGGATAGTGGCAACATGACTAATTCTTTCTGAGAAGATTGAGGCTGTTCTGGTCTTGTGAGCTTAGGAGTTCTGACTGATCTAAGCTCAGCATTAATCTGATGATTCTCCCTCTTCACATGTAAGATCCTCCTTCTTCTCCATAGGTAAAGGAGTATTGGGTTGCCTAAAGAGGGACATACTGACCCAGATCAGAAATAGAATAGGCCAAAACACTTATGCTAATTAGTAGTGGGATTGAACCTGGGAGGAGTCCCTGCATTTCCAACTTGCATGTGATAAGAATACCCAGTACTTAAAAAAAAAATTCTAAGGTTTTGAGACTAGGAATGCATATAGAATGAAAGTGGTAGCTAAGATTTGTGTCTAGATTATCCACAAACCAATACAGTAAATGAAATCAAAGAACAGATTTGTGCATAGAAACTTCAGTGTCATATCATGGGGAAGTGTTAGTTAAATTGAGCCTGTGTAGGCATGGAAACTCTACCTTTCTCCTTCTTATAGAAAAAAAACACTCAGGGAAAAGCTTGTGGGAAGGCAGTAGTTGCTAGTTGCAGAGGGATGGAAAGTTGGGGAATTCATAAATCTTCCTTTTCCCAACATAGCTCCTCAAGGATATGGGTTTTGGAGTATCATGTACCTTTTGTGCTTCACATTGAACAGGCAGGAGGAAAGACCAAGAGGCATGAGGTAAGGTGCCAGGTTTTGGGAATAGCTATAAAAAAGCATCCAAATTCTAAACTATGACTAGTTAGGGACAGGCTTCCATATATGGTATGTTAATTTAAATAGAGTCATATTTTTTCTTTAATATTTTGCAGAACTCTGTTGGCTGCCAGAACTCAGAATACTTATTAAGACACTGACTTCTATGCTTTTATCTCAGTGACAGTTCATAAGGATACAAGGGCACAAGATCACAAAAGAATTTGAATTCAGATAATAAATGTATTAATGCTAATACTTTCTTATGTTTGTATAGTATTTGGTATGGTAAAGGACCTTGGATCTAGAATTAGGAAACATGGTTTCAGTTCTTTGCAAACATTTAATAGCTATGGTTTGGGTTGTTGTCCTGTGTATTTGAAGAAGTTTAAAATGGCATATTATGTTCAGTTCAAGATACAGTGTGTTCTGTTGTGGCTAATTAAACAATATGATTGTTGGAAGGCATAGGTGCAGCACAAAGAGTCCCTATGAACCTTTGGAGTAGAGATGGAGAGGAGTGACACATTAGTTTTCTTTAGATTTTTGCTATTCTGCTTTGCTCATAGAGCACACAGCACCTTCTTTGATGTTGGCACACCATGTTGGCAGTCTTATGTCTGTGTCTCCCATGTCCCACAATCGATTCCAAAGATCTTCAGAGAGATCTTGAGAGTGTCCTTGTATCACTTTTTTGACCTCAGTGGCAGTGTTTACCCTGCATGAGTTCTTTGTAAAACAATCTTGGACAAAAGGTGTGTTTGGCATTGAAACAAAATGCCAGTCATCAGAGTTGCACTCTGCAGTAGAGTTTGAATGCTCTGCAGCTCAAGAAAGGACCTCAGTGCCTGGTACACTGTGTCCTGAGTGATCGTCAGAATCTTCCTAAAGATAAATGCTCAACACACTCAGCCTCCCAGAGCCTTGGTAAAATGGGGATAATAATACTTAAAGTTATTTTGAATAAAACAATTTGTAAATCTTAAAATGATTTTAAAATATATAATAGGAATTATTATCCATATAACAGACTGTTAGGCATTTTAAAATTTAAAACTATATCTTATTTTAACTCCCAACAACTACATGAATAAGGACAAAAGAAAGAAAATAAAATTAAAAATTAATCAGTGATTTTGTATACTTCTGTTATTTATTGTCAAAAGAACAGAGATATTTAATAATATAGCAGTTTTCCTTTTCTCACATAGAGGTGATATGAATTTAGTTGCTGTGAATATTTTTATTGACATAGTTTTAGCCTATGTCTATATCTTTTCCATTTTGCTTTCATCACTGTCACTTTATATATTCTTTTTTTTTTTTTTTTTAATAACTTTTTATTGACAGAACCCATGCCAGGGTAATTTTTTACAACATTATCCCTTGCACTCACTTCTGTTCCGATTTTTCCCCTCCCTCCCTCCACCCCCTCCCCCAGATGGCAAGCAGTCCTGTACGTGTTAAATAGGTTACAGTAGATCTTGGATACAATATATGTGTACAGAACCGAACAGTTCTCTTGTTGCTCAGGGAGAATTGGATTTAGAAGGTATAAATAACCCGGGAAGAAGAACAAAAATGCAAGCAGTTTACATTCATTTCCTAGTGCTCTTTCTTTGGGTGTAGCTGCTTCTGTCCATCCTTGATCAATTGAAACTAAGTTAGATCTTCTCTTTGTCGAAGAAATCCACTTCCATCAGAATACATCCTCATACAGTATCATTGTTGAGGTATATAATGATCTCCTGGTGCTGCTCATTTCACTCAGCATCAGTTCATGTAAGTCTCGCCAATCCTCTCTGTATTCATTCTGCTGGTCGTTTCTTACAGAACAATAATATTCCATAATATTCATATACCACAATTTACTCAACCATTCTCCAATTGATGGGCATCCATTCATTTTCCAGCTTCTAGCCACTACAAACAGGGCTGCCACATTCATTTTGTCACATAGAGGTCCCTTTCCCTTCTTTAGTATCTCTTTGGGGTATAAGCCCAGTAGAAACACTGCTGGATCAAAGGGTATGCACAGTTTGATAACTTTTTGAGCATAGTTCAAATTGCTCTCCAGAATGGCTGGATGTGTTCACAATTCCACCAACAATGTATCAGTGTCCCTGTTTTCCCACATCCCCTCCAACATTCTGCATTATCTTTCCCTGTCATTCTAGCCAATCTGACAGGTGTGTAGTGGTATCTCAGAGTTGTCTTAATTTGCATTTCTCTGATCAATAGTGATTTGGAATACTCTTTCATATGAGTGATAATAGTTTCAATTTCATCATCTGAAAATTGTCTGTTAATATCCTTTGACCATTTATCAATTGGAGAATGGCTTGATTTCTTATAAATTAGAGTCAATTCTCTATATATTTTGGAAATGAGTCCTTTATCAGAACCTGTGACTGTAAAAAGTTTATTATTCCCAGTTTATTGTTTCCCCTTCTAATCTTGCCTGCATTAGTTTTGTTTGTACAAAAACTTTTCAATTTGATATAATCAAAATTTTCTGTTTTGTAGTCAGTAGTGATCTCTAGTTCTTCTTTGGTCATAAATTCTTCCTCTTCCACAGGTCTGAGAGGTAAACTATCCTATGCTTTTCCAATTTATTTATAATCTCATTCTTTATGCCTAGATCATGAACCATTTTGACCTTATCTTGGTGTTAGGTGTTAAGTGTGGGTCAATGCCTAGTTTCTGCCATACTAATTTCCAATTTTCCAGCAATTTTGTCAAATAATGCATTCTTATCCCAAAAACTGGGATCTTTGGGTTTGTCAAACACTAGATAATTAAAGTTATTGGCTGTTTTGTCCTTTGAACCTAACCTGTTCCATTGATCTACTAGTCTATTTCTTAGCCAATACCAGATGGTTTTAGTAACCGCTGCTTTATAATATAATTTTAGATCTAGGCCACCTTCATTTGATTTTTTTTTTCATTAATTCCTTTGAAATTCTTGACCTTTTGTTTTTCCATATAAACTTTTGTTTTATTTTTCTAGGTCATCAAAATAGTTTTGGGAAGTCTATTGGTATAAGCCCAAAAAGATTAGTTTAAATAGTTTTATCTTTATTATTTTCCCAATCCAAAACTTTAATATTTTTTCCAATTTGTTAGATCAGACTTAATTTGTGGAAAGTGTTTTAGTTTTGCTCATAAAGTTTGATTTTCCCTTAGAATAGGTTCTAAATATTTTATCTATAAGTTACTTTAAATGGAAATTTCTTTGAACCTGACTGTTGGTTTTTTATGATATAAAAATGCTGATGACTTTGGGTTTTTTTATAACCCCAAAACTTTCTAAAGTTTGGATTATTTCTAATAGCTTTTAGTAGAATCCTGGGGTTCTTAAGTATACCATCATGTTTGAAAGAGTCATAATTTGGCTCGCCTATTCTTATTCCTTTAATCTTTTTCTCACTCTTTTTGCCAAAGCTAATTTTTAATACAATATTAAATAGTAACAGTGATAGTAAAATCATTTTCCCATCTTTTAATGTTTTGTCCCCATTAATAGATGTTACTGCTAGTTTTAAATAGTCTACTATTATTTTAAGGAAAAGCCCATTTATTCCTATATTCTTAAGTGTTTTTAATAGGAATGGATGTTGGTTTTATCAAATGCTTTTTCTATCATTAGATGATCATATTTTTTTTTTGGTTGTTAATTGGCCAATTATACTGATAGTTTTCCTAATACGAACCAGCCCAATTCTGAAATCCTCGATGTTGTATTATCCTGGGGATGATTTTCAATCTTTTTTTTAATATCTTATTTAAATTTTAGCATCAATTTCATTGGAATTTCCATAATTTTCTTTTTCCTGTTTTTCAACCTCCTGATTTGGTATCAACCATGTCTGTGTCATAAAAGGAATTTGGTAGGGTTCATTCCCTATTTTTTCAAATAGTTTATAAAGCATTGGGTAATTTTCTTTAATTTTGGTAGAATTCATATTAAACCATCTGGTCCTGGGATTTTTTAGGGAGTTGATTAATACTTTTCATTTTTTTTCTGAAATGGGACTATTTAAAAATTACTTCCTCCTCTGTTCTAAATTATTTTTTGGGGTAGTCATCCATTTGCAGGTTTAAATTTAGGGTAAAGCTAAAGTAACCCCCATTTTTCTTTAATTTTTCTTCAGGGGAAAGTTTCCTTTTTCATTTTTAAGACTACTAATTTGATTTTCCCTCTCCTTTTCTGATCAGATTTATAAGGTTTATTATTTTAGGTTTTTTCATAAAACCAATTTATTTTTTATTAGTTCAAGTTTTTCTTTCAATATTATTAATTTCTCCTTTTTAATTTTAAATTTCAAGTTTTAATTGATTGGGGTTTTAATTTGGTCTTTGTTTTTAGCTTTTTAAGTTGCAAGCCCAATTCATTGACCTTCTCTTTTCTATTTTGTTCAATGCCCAAGGATAAAGTTTCCCCTTATTACTGCTTTGGCTGCATCCCACAAATTTTCATATGATGTCTCACCGTTGTCATTATCTTGAGTGAAGTTATTGTGTCTATAATTTGCTGTTTCACCCAATCATTCTTTAAGATGAGATTATTTAGTTTACAATTACTTTTTGATTTATTTATACCTAACTTTTTGTTGAATGTAGTTTTTATTGCATTGTGATCTGAAAAGAAAGCATTTACTATTTCTGCCTTCCTGCATTTAATTTTAAGGTTTTTATGTCCTAATATATGATCAATTTTTGTGTAGGTTCCATGAACTGCTGAGAAGAAAGTATACTCCTTTCTGTCACCATTCAGTTTTCTCCAGAGATCTATCATACCTAATTTTTCTAATATTCTATTTACCTCTTTAATTTCTTTCTTATTTATTTTGTGATTTGATTTATCTAAATCTGAGAATGCAAGATTGGGATCTCCTGCTATTATAGTTTTGCTGTCTGTTTCTTCTTGTAACTCTCTTAACTTCTCCTTTAGTAAGTTAGATGCTATACCACTTGGTGCATATATGTTTAATACTGATATTGCTTCATTGTCTATAGTACCTTTTAGCAAGATATAGTTTCCTTCCTTATCTCTTTTAATTAGATCAATTTTTGCTTTTGCGACTTTATATATTCTTAACTTTGTTTGAATTCTTGAGATTTGTTGTTTCTTACAATTTAATGTCTCTTTATATTATGAGAAACAGCTTGTTGTGATAAAAGGGCAGCTTTGGAGTCAGAGACCTGGACTTAATTATACCTTTGATATATACTATGAGCAGATACCACCTTTAGCAAATTCCTTGCCTTCTTTGTTCTTCAGTTTCCTCATCTCTGCAGGGAGTTAGACTAAATGGCACCCAATGTCCCTTACCAGTTCTAAATTTATGGTGCTAACATTCTGAATTACAAAATCATTTGCCAAAGGAGGGAGTTTCTACACATGGAGTTCTTTACATTTATGAAATTTTTTTTTCCTGTTTCAGAATATTTTTTTTTTAAATTATAGCTTTTTATTGACAGAACATAGGCATGGGTAATTTTTACAACATTGTCCCTTGCACTCACTTCTGTTCCAACTTTTCCCTTCCTTCTCTCCACTCCTTCCCCTAGATGGTAGGCAGTCTCATACATGTTAAACATGTTAAAGTATATCTTAGATACAATATATGTGTGCAGATCTGTACAGTTCTCTTGTTGCACAAGAAAAATTGGATTCAGAAGGTAAAAATAACCTGGGAAGAAAAACAAAAATGCAAGTAGTCCACATTCATTCCCCAATGTTCCTTCTCTGGGTGTAGCTGATTCTGTCCATCATTGATCAATTGGAACTGAATTGGATCTACTCTTTGTCGAAGAAATCCACTTCCATCAGACCACATCCTCATACAGTATTGTTGTTGAAGTGTATAATAATCTGGTTCTGCTCATTTCACTCAGCATCAGTTCATGTCTCTCCAAGCCTCTCTGTATTCATCCTGCTGGTCATTTCTTACAGAACAATAATATTCCATAACATTCATATCCCACAATTTACCCAACCATTCTCCAATTGATGGGCAACCATTCAATTTCCAGTTTCTTGCCACTACAAAAAGGGCTGCCACAAACATTTTGGCACATGGGATATAAGCCCAGTAGTAACACTGATGGACCAAAGGGTATGCACAGTTTGATAACTTTTTGAGCATAGTTTCAAATTGCTCTCCACATTTATGAAATCTTACATCCAGGAAAGATAATTCAAACACCATGATTTATTCAGTTATGACTGATTATTGGGCACAGATATTTTTATACAAATAGATAATTTTCCTGATCCATAAATCCTTAAGAGTATAAAACTAATAGTATAATTGGTGGATCATATAGTTTCATTGACAGAATTACCCTTGGATGGGGATTATTATCCTCATTTTATAGATGAGGAAACAGAGGTTTAAAAATATGATTTGTTCAAGGTTATATGTCTACAGTAAAAGAAAATCCATATGCAAATCCATATGTAAAGATGCCATACTTTCAGAAAGACTACTTTCTTGAATTCTAGATCTGCATATAACTTCCAGATTTGGGAGCTCTTGGTGCTGGTAATTTTATCTGATTAAAGTTTTGAGCAGTATCTAACTGGCTATTGATTTTTACAGCAGGAGAATTGTAAATGAATGCAGTGGTGTTTTACCTTCAAATCCTCTGTCAATGAACAAAAATTAGCTAGGAGCATTGAATTTAGCTCTGTCTTAACTGGGATTATATCTGGTGGCCCACCTCCTCATTCGTGTGTCTCTTTTTTGGTGCTTTTCTCTTTCCAAGGATGGTTCCATTTTTAAAAACTTAAGCTTAATAGCATAAAATTAATAGCATAAAAAAACCAAATGTACAAATAGAGAGTTATGATAGGATATGAAAATCTTAGTAGTTGAGCTTAGAGAAGCAAATTAGCAACGGAAAAAAAAGGTCTTATTTTCTATCCTCTTCTTTCCATGTCTGAATAAAATTCTATTACCAAGGACGATTTCTAATAAAGCAGCATGACATAGTGAACGTTGGGTGACTTAAAAACAGAAAGCCTAAGTTCGAAGCTCAGTACTTCCATTTAACTTCTAGGTAAATAAATAGCTTGAACTCTCTAGATTTCAGCTGAACTAAATAGTCTTTAAATATGACTCTGTGATATCTCCCCTCAAAAGTTTCTGGTAGAACAGCTGGAGAAGCTTAGAAAATATCTGAAGAATGTTTATCCAAGGTTGAGGCCTAATGTGAATGATAACTAAGATGCTTGTTAGAAAATTTAGAAGTAATATATTCTTTCCTCATTGTTAGTAAGCACCATGATTGATACAAAATGATAAGATAGCCTTTGCTTTCAGGGAAAGCATCATCATTCTTGAGGGGAAAAAAAACACATTTATAAAACAACTGAAAAACATTGAAGGCAAATTAGTACCATACCTGATCATAGTATCCTTGTACTTTGTAAATTTATTTAGTACTGATGAAGTCAAAGATGCCCATTTTCACTCTTCTTTAACATGACTAGTTATTATTTCATAAGATTTTGTGCAGTTCCTCTTGTGAACATTCACTTGTGTAGTTGCATACTACTCTAAACTGATACTGGAAAAAGCAAAGTGCATATTTGCCAACCCTGATATTATCACCATTATACTTATAAATTACTACTTATTAATTACTATTTATTATTACTACATATTACTTATAGTACTTATAATTACTACTTATAAAAGTACTAACAATGTGCATATATACTTACTGAATATTTAGTTATTAGGAAGACTGAGATGTCTCTTAAGTGTATAGTTAAATGAGGTCAATTATGTAAAACTCCTGTTAATGATGAATTTTGATTTGGACTTTAAAAGAGATGAGTGAATATCAGATTACTTGTTGTCTTGTGGAGAAGGGAGGGCAAGGAAGAAAGGGAGAAAAAAATATGGAACTCAAATCAACAGTGAATGTTAAAAACTATCTTCATGTAACTGGAAAAAATAAAATACTCTAAAGTGAAAAAGAAAAATAAAGGAGATAAGTGATGTGTGAAGAAGAGACTAAGCCATTATGCTCCATCCTCTGACAGTAACAGCCTTATAACCAGGAAGTTTGTCTGTAGGTGCTTAGATGTGGATTCAGAAACTAGTAGAATAATTCACTTCCTAGATTAGGCTATCTAGGAGTCAGGATCTTTGTTGGGAAATAGGATGAATTCACGTTAAAGAAAATAGGGATGGGAAATTGGGTTGGTAGAAGGCTTTGAATGTTAGGTTGAAACAAAAGGAAGTTCCTTCTACCTTCTTGATCAGTGTTTGTGTCATGATGAAAACAGTGTTTTAAGTAGATGGTTCTAACAGCTCCATGAATTAAGTGATTACTTTGTGCAAAGCAGTGTGCTACATATTGACGATACAAATAGAAAAAAAAGTAAAACAGTCCTTGATCTCAAAGAGCTTATATTGTAATGAAGGAGGCAACACATGTGGAAGCTTTCAATTAACTGCAAGTCAAGTGGATACAGTAGCAAAGCAGATGGCAATGTCTTTTCTTTCAATTTATTTTCAATGATAAATTTGTATCAGGTTTCAATGTAGAACAATTTAACAGAGCCAAGGACTTGGGTGGGAAGAACCTTCTTTTCTGCATTTTCAAAATTCTGGCTTCATCCTCAACAGAATCGGCTGCCAGGTTGCATTGCTAGAGGTGACTTCTCAGGATGATGGCTGAGGGCATTGGGCTGGTTGCACTGCTATTCTCAAGGCTTTTGGGTCCAAGGTCCTGGGATGTTTCCATCAAGTGGTGATTGGACATGTTTGGAGGCACATGGGGTACCCTGCTGCTTTATTAACCCATCTCCCCTGCTCTGTGTATGGCAGCTGGCCTCTTCTCCACTGAAGTTGTGTCTTCAGGAGGATGGCTTGTGAAAGCTGGCTAAAAGCAGGACAAGTGGTCTGGTATAGATTGGAAATCAAGAGAGAGACTCAAAGTAATTTAATTTAGATGATGGGATTTTGATTGCTAATCATAATTCTAGATAGTGTTTCTACAATGTTTTAAATTTTACAGACTGCTTTAGGTATGTTACCTTTGTTGAAAACACATTTCTTCTCAGTGGCTCTATGAAATTCATTTTTATCCTTATTTTACAATCGGAGAAGCTAAGGCTGAGAGAAGATTATGCAGTTAGGAATCATACAGCCTAGTAAGCGCATATTTGAACTCAGGTCTTTTTCCTTCCCAGTTCTGCTTTCTACCCACTGTACCACAACTTTGGGTGGGGAAGAGAGATCCTTTGGTGAGAATGATGCTAGGCTAGGCTTGGATATCTGAAAAAACTACAAAAAAAAAAGTTTTGTGGTTCTACACTTCAGAAGGAGATGATTTAGAATATAGATAGGTAAGAGCTCCCAGGTATGATGGCCTCTTGCTGCCAAATTAAGAATTGAAGGTGAGGACTAAGCCCTCTGTGTGCAGTTCTAGACTAGAAATACCAAGCATTTTGAACAAAGTATCATTTTTGTTTTCTTCACATGAGTGAGATGTGACCCAGCCTAGTAAGAGTGCTTTTTCTCAAGAGTTTCTATTTGCCATTTTAGTTATGCCTCTGTAGTGTAGAATGCTTGAAGGGGCTATTAGGGGATCAATAGTAGAGGTATTTTATAAAAGGCTGCTGAGGTTCTGCCTATCTCAGCCTGTCTAATTATCACTCCCATATGCTCTGGCTGTTTTTAACCCAGAGAGTCATGAAGTTGAACAAATTCTAGAAAAAAGAATTTGGTTAGAACTCAATCCTAATGGGCACTATCTAGGAGAGAGTGAGCACATTGTGGCAGGCAGAGATGGTTTTTGGCCTGTTTGTTAAAAACAAAACCCAAACCCAGTTTCTTTTATTAATTGCTGACTTACAGAAGAAATCTGGCCTTTTTGTGAGTTATAGAATTAAGGTATCATGAAACCTACTGTATAGAGTATTCAAAATATCCAGCAGTGGAATCTACTAACTGTGGGCTAAAGACCAGACTTGAATCATAATCCTAGCTCTGTGATTTATTGGATGAATCTTATGTACAGATTTCTTGTCTCAAAAAAGGAATTACGGGCTATCCTTAATTCCCAGGGGTTTGAGGCTAAGATAAAATACAAGGTGATTGTAGAGATAATGAGTTCTTTAAATGAAAAGACTACAGTACTCTTAAAAAAAAGTTTTAATGGTTAGTTTTTGTTTTTATTTTACTTATGTTGCCAAATTTATTTTTCTTTTCTTTCCTCAGAGAGAATTTTCCCTTAGAATTAAAACAAAACAATAGTTTCAGCAAAACTAATCAACACATCAAAAAAAAAGTTTGTCATAATGTTGCATATCTATGATCCCTTACCTTTGTGTAAAAAAAAAAAAAAAAGCAAAAACCAAAAATTTGAATCAGAGGACCTATGAGATCCAGTCTGATTTTTACATAATTTAGTCTAAGGCCCAGCTTATATAGGTAAAGATGAAATGAAAACCCAACAAGTCTGACTAAAGGTCTAACATTCTTTCTGACATACTAGATGGCATCTTTTCCTATTCCCTCTCCAAGGCCAAAGAATTTTTCTACATATCTTGTTTCATTTCCCTGATGAGAATGTTTCAAGGCCAGTGCAGAAAGAAGAGGAATAGAGGTCTCCTGCCATAAAATCTAGAGAGTTTATTTTTATGGAGTTACCTTCTCTTTATATCCTCTTTTCTATACCTAAATGTGAGGCCTCCAAAGTCATGGAGATATGGGAGGTTGAAAACATATTGTTTGGGCCACAAAGAGTGTGACCCGGTATGCTGTAAAAAGTAGTCAAGGGAGAATAGTAGCAGAGAATATAAGATGCATTTTTTTTATTATAATAACTTTTTATTGACAGAACCCATACCAGGGTAATTTTTTTTACAACATTATCCCTTGCACTCACTTCTGTTCCGATTTTTCCCCTCCCTCCCTCCACCCCCTCCTATACATGTTAAATATGTCGCAGTATATCCTAGATACAATATATGTGTGCAGAACCGAACAGTTCTCTTGTTGCACAGGGAGAATTGAATTCAGAAGGTAGAAATAACCCAGGAAGAAAAACAAAAATGCAAACAGTTTACATTCATTTTCCAGTATTTTTTCTTTGGGTGTAGCTGCTTCTGTCCATCATTGATCAATTAAAACTGAGTTAGATCTTTTTGTCAAAGAAATCCACTTCCATCAGAATACATCTTCAAACAGTATCGTTGTTGAAGTATATAATGATCTGGTTCTGCTCATTTCACTTAGCATCAGTTCATGTAAGTCTCTCCAAGCCTCTCTTTATTCATAAGATGGATTTTTTAGGTAATTTTTCAGTTCCATGTAAAATGAATAGTCGCTCATAATAACATCATTTGGAGCCAGGAGGAAAAGGTTCAGATCCTTTCCTCTCTTTCTGACTTTTTCCCCATATTCTCATGGATTTTGCTTAAGTATCTCTCATAGTATTACAATTCAAGAGAACTCAAAAGATTGATAACCTTATTACAGAGCAACTTTTTGCAGCCCTAGTTGTGATGTGCTTCAGACTTAAGGCATCCTGTTGAAGTGTCTAAGCCATATCAGCTTGCCCTAGTGATTTCTCTCCATTCCCCACCCATCCACACCCATCCACAAGCCAACAGCCAAAGATAATTGTTGGGAACAATCCTGGGTAGGAACCCTGGGATTTTAAGTCAGCAGGGCTGAATTGAATACACCAATCCTTGGTCTCCAGTCTATCAAGAGGGAAGTCCCACCATGGATAAGCTGTGCATGTACACAGCCTGAAATGCCTTTGTGCCAGTATTTTTTGAGGTAGGAGATTGGAAAATAGATGAAAGCAGTGATTCTTATTCTTCAGAGATAATATAACTCTGGTATGGGGGAGAAGAATTGGGTGTTTGTATCACATTCTTCAAAGGTTGAGTTTAGGACAAGGGTTTAGTTGGTGAGAAGATTCCTTTATAGACTTCTAGGAGTCTGTCAACTTGAAGATAGTTCCTGGGAGAAAAAAGATGTGGGATTTTACCCTATAGTTGTGTTTGGGAATCGTGTTCAGGTGGACAGTACACCCATTACTGGTTTTTGTTGATAGGATGGGAAGGAAGGTACTTCTTAACATAGGTTAGTTTGGTCAGTTCTTTCACTTGACTGCAGAAAAGCTGAGTAGCTGAGTAGCTAGAAAATCTAATTAGTAGTATCCTCTGAATATTGGTACTTAAGAAACAGGAAAAAAAGTAGGATTTCTCTTTGCCTGCCTTAATACAGTGGAGAGTTTTTGCTTGTTTGTTTTTGTTTTGTCTTTTTAAATATTAGTTATGCCTTTTTGCTTTGCAGTGCCCTTGAGTCATGCCCACATTTCCTTTTCCATCCTTTCTCCAGGAAACCAGCTTTTTAACTCTCCTTCCTTTTTCTGGGTATTTGGGAACTGTCCCTGCATATCTATCTATGCAGTACCACTGTATCACACAATATCTATGCAGTACCACTGTATCACACAATATCATTCTGTTTATCTGGTTCTTACAAAAACACTGAGCTCTGCCCTCATTTCATTCACCTTTAGGTCAAAGCTGTCCTTATCAAACCCCATTCCCTATCTCTAGTCCTCCCCCACAGACAGTGACATACTTAATCATTAACAAAAGGGAGGCAGCATTGATTGTTCTAAGCCTAGTTGATTTAGCCATCACTGGTCATCTTTTCATTTTATTGTTTATCTTCCACCTAGAGGATTCTAACCTTCTCAACATTCCCTGCTGCCTATAGATTTTTTGTCCTTGTAATCATTCCATAATATACCTACCAAAAATGTCTGTCTTTCAAACATTCTAAGAGACTCTTTTATTTTTATTTTATTTTTGAATTGTAACTTTTTATTGACAAAATATATGCCTGGGTAATTTTTTATGTTATCCCTTGCACTCACTTCTGTTCCGACTTTTCCCTTCCCTCCCTCCACCCCCTCCCCTAGATGGCAAGCAGTCTTATACATGTTAAATATGTTATAGTATATCCTAGATACAATATATGTGTGCAGAACCGAACAGTTCTCTTGTTGCACAGGGAAAATTGGATTCAGAAGTAAAAATAACCTGGGAAGGAAAACAAAAATGCAAACAGTTTACACTCATTTCCCAGTGTTCTTTCTTTGGGTGTAGCTGCTTCTGTCCATCATTGATCAACTGGAACTGAATTAGATCTTCTAAGAGACCCTTTTAAATCAAATTCTCCAGTTGTTCCCCCATAAGTTACATTATATTGCTAATGCCAAATTTCAGGCTGGACCATGCTCAGATTGGTGTTGTATACTACAAGTTCCCCAGTGTCAGGACTTTCTGGGTGCTGTCATCTGTTCCTGAGCCTAATGACATTCAGCTCCCTTGGACCAGCAGATAGCTGATCTCACCTGCAGAGTAGGTGCTTTAATGTGTTCTAAGATTTCAATTTCTCCGTCATCTACCTCTAGTCTTGTCTTTCAAATGTCAGGACTCTAATCTAATGCTTCATGCTTTACCTAATTGCCAAATTATTTTGGCCTTGGTGACTTTCCTCTCTCTAGTCCCTTTTTAGGACAGATCTACAGTTGATACTATTTTAACAAGGTTAGACTTCTGTGCTGATTTTTCAAAAAGCTCTAGAGTCTGGCTCCACTCTGCCCACATAGTGTGATTTTGGGGCAGCTCCCCAAAACTTATTCTTCAGTCAAGCAGCTCTATTGATTGTCAGCCCATCCTTTCTTTACCTGTCTGTGCCTTTGCTTATAGCTGCCTCTGGACTAATTATATAATCCCCAACTTAGAATACCCTCCTTCTTTCCTCTGCTTTTCCAAATCCTACTCATTCTTCAGAGCCCAGCTCAAGTCCCATCTATTCTATAAAGGTGTTTTCTACTCCCTTCTGAACTCGGAACTCTCTTGAACTTTTGCACATGGTTTAGCACTGATTATTTCATGTAGGTTCTGTCTCTTTAGTGTAAGTATATGCCTTTTCAGGATAAGAAACTGTGTCCTGTTCTACATTTATTCCCCCTATACTGCCAGCAGGGTTGGGAATGTGATAAAGTATTCAAGAAATTAATATTAGTTTATGGAGCCAAATGTTAGTGATTTTCCTAAGTATTTTGTCTAGTTTTTAGCATAAGTGAATCCATTTGTTTTTCCCTGAATTAATTTGTCTGCTTTGTGGTTTTACCAAGGTAACCTAAATTGCTTACAGATCAGAGCATTCAAGGTTAAGTTGGTCTTTCCCAATGAGGAGTCTGTGCTTAGACTGGTTGTTATCCTTGAATTGAGGCAGCTAAGTGGCTCAGTAAATAGAGTACTAGACTTGGAATCAGGAAGACCTGAGTTCAAATTCACCCTCAGATATCCACTGTGTGATTCTAGGCAAGTTTGTTTCCCTAATCCATTGGTGAAGGAAATAGCAAACCAGTATCTTTGCTAAGAAAATACTAAATGGGGCATGAAAAGTCAGACATGACTAAATTCCTGAACAGCAATGTTCTTCAGTTATATGCTTATAAAACCCACTTCAAACTTGGACAAACTCATGTGTTACATGATGGAAAAGAGACTGGCTCATAAACCACAGATACTGATTTAGGAAACAAAATCAGCCCAGACTTTTAAATTTTGTATAAATTGACAAGTGGGGAAAAATTGACAGTTCCTTTTTCTTAGTACCTACCACAATGGAGACTTTGATTCTTCCCTGGAAGACATAAAGTTAACATGAAATAAGTCTCTTGGGGGTCAGAGGTGTGAATTTCCTAGCATTAACATATATTTATTTATGTTTTATGATGTCAAAGATTCATGGTTTCATTGACATGAGCACTCCACTGATAGAGAGCATCGTCTCTCATTACCCAGAAAGTTGCTGAGGTAGGTAGGCTGCTGGCTGACCCTCTTTGAACCTAGCCAGACTAGGCCTCAGATAACAGGCTTTGGGGCCCATTCTTTCCAAAGCTTTTTCTTTTCTTTTCATGCTGAGGCAATTGGGGGCTAAGTGACTTGCCCAGGTACACAAAGCTGGGAAGTGTTAAGTGCCTGAGGTCAAATTTGAACTTAGGTCCTCCTGATTTCAGGGCTGGTGCTCTATCCACTGCACCATCTAGCTGCCCCCAAAGCTTTTTCAGCTTTGTAGAACCTGCCTCAGTTCTACCCAAGTGGTCTTTGAGAAACTAAGGTCACATTCATACCACCATCAGGCATTGGAAAAGAGTTTTAGTGGAGATGTGCATTTGGAAAAAAAAAACAAACAAACATTACAGAGTTCCCCCAGTTTGTTCACCTTTTCTTCCCTTGTTTTCTGTTTAGAAAATTCTTGGTCAGTACCTCTTAGCCTCACCCCTTCTTGCAGTCCCTTCCTGTTTTTTCAGTTGCTGTTTGCTTTTCTGAGGAAAAAGTTAAAAGCCTTCATTCCCCACCACTCCAGACACATTCTGCTAAATCTGTCCACTTCTCTGCTTTGTTTTTTCTTGTTTAATATTTGAGGGAATTTGGATTCCCCTGTGACCTCATCCCAAACAGTTTTTAAATTAATTTGGCAACAAAAACTGGTGAAATGATATACCCGGACTTAAATTAAATTTTCTTGAAGTTCACATTTTGCTGTCATGTACTGCTAAGTCAGTAATTTTGCCCATTGCTCTTAATGCGTTATTTTATTGAGCCTTAATCCCTCTTTTTTGGTGTGTGCTAACTTTGTGGTATAGTCTTGTCATTCTCCAGCTCCTTTTGTGGGACAGTGGTTTTCAGATGAGAAAAGCTTTTCTTTGTCTTCTAAGTCAGCACCTATTTTGTTTCCTGTGTGCTTGTCAGTCTCCTCTCATATGTGACTCGTTGGGCCTGGACCAGTGGGGGCGCAGTTTTATCTTAGTATTCATCTGAGAAGGACGCTTACCAAAATGCAATTTTGCTTAACCTTTAAGTTGTCACGTCTTTTATGATGTTATTTTTATCTCCCTTGTTCTCTTTTTAAAAAAATTTCCGACCTTTTCATCTCTTTTTCCCCAGGTTTTCTACTTACTCCTACTCCATCTAGGATGTAGGTTTCCTTCCTCTGTCTCCTCTCCTGTCCCAGCTTCTTGATTTCATATTGTCCTTTATTTCCAGTCCTGGGGGTGAGGATTGAGGTTCAGGAGGCCGGATGGTATCAGCACCTAAAGGGGGGAGGGGCATATGGTTGAAGAGGTTGTGCTTATACAACATGGGAATGTTTTACTTTGCCTGTACTTTTAAAATAATTTTCATAAGCAAACTCAGTGTGTGGTTTTCTTGTTTGGTGTGCTAATGGTCCTTTTCCCTGGAGTAAACACTCCCCTCCTCTGTTTTCTAGAATTTCCTCCTCAGCTTGTGCTTCTGTTTCTCATTCATATCCACTTACGTGGAGGCAAGAGCTTGAGGGTCAGCCATAGAAAAGGGAGAGAAGACAGAGTGATACAAAGGGAGGATAGCTTAAAAGAACCAGATCATTTCTTTTATTTTCAGTGGTAATAAAAGGATCCTTAGCTAGGTATTGTTGGCAATGAAGGACCAGATCATGCTGACACAATTCAGGCTTTCCTTTCTCTTAGGGGTAATCTCAGGTTTGGAATTGCTTTTCAACCAGATGGGTCCTTCTCAAGAATAGTTACTAATTTTAGTTGGTGAATAGAGTTATTAAAAGCCTGTTAGGGTCCCTCTTTCTAAATGAGGACTAAGAAAGTAAGACCTCTCATCCTCAGTCTGGTTAGACCCAGTGTTTTATGGAAGAAAAAAGAACCTAGTATACAGGCACTGCTTAAACTCTGCATGTACTATTTTTCTCATATACAGCTGAGTAGGGAAAAAAGATGAGAATTCCTTCCTCCTGGGAGTTAAAGTTAATGCTTTCAAGAATTATGTACAATTTAAACAAATTCTGCAAGAAGTTAGTTGCAATAAACATTTACACCTATTGGATAAACCAGCTTTCCTGGATGAGGGGAGATTTATAGTTAATATGATGATACATGCCCCTGCCATCATGATGATTATAGTCTAATAAAGGAATAAAACAGAATTGTAGCCTACATTTCTACAAAGGTGAGTGCGTTAGAAAGTTCCTGTGAAAACAAGAGCTATGAATTAAAGCATAGAACTTTAGAGCTGTATGGCACCTGAGAGATCTTCACAGATGCTCTAGCCTCCTGATTTTTGCAGGCTAAGAAACTGAAGCTGTGATTTGCCCAGTGTTAGCTGTAGAAATGGGCCTAAAGCCCAGACCTCTCTGCACCTCATCTGGTTCTGTTCTGTTATATGGTTCTGTTCTTCCTGATCCAAAAGCTTGCTTGTGGACGGGCCCAGGTTTTGAATTACTGAGCTTCCTTGATTTGAATAAGTTCTATGTGGGTGAGTTCTCATTCTGTTGGCTCATTCTCTACTGCTCTTGGCCTTTAGCCAAAGAGTTGGAGAGCTGAACCCACTCTTACTTTAAGCATCTGGAGAATCATTTCTAGTTCCCTGGGTAAATAGATAAATAAGTAGTTATATTATCTGAAGGGGCTTTCACTCTAGAAATGTTCTTATTGTACACATGTTCATAATAATAATATTTATGTAGTGCTTTAATGTTTGTAAAATTCCTTACCTACATTGCATCATTTAAATCTAAAAATGCTATGAAGTAGGGAGAATCAGACTGACATTTAAAATACATTTAGGGTAGGAGGATTAATCACCCTTGAAGGGAGGACCTTTTCTTTTATCTAAAGTGAAAGTTGGAATCCCTTGACAAAGAAGTAGGCTTTTGGAGAGGCAGAATGACTTAGGGTCAGAAACTCTGGTTCACAGTTCTGGCTGCTTCATTTTCAAGTTATACAGTTTTAGGCAAATCACTTTTACCTATTTGAACCTCCTGTGGAGGCAGGAGATGCTGATAAACTTTTCATAGCCTTCCTTACAGGATTAGAAGGAGCAAATAAGATCACATATGTAAAAGGACTTGTAAATAGTAATTTGTTATTATCCAGCTGAATGATTTAAAGGGCATGGGGGGAGAAGACCAAAGAGTCTTTCCCTCTGCTAGATTGGTCCAGGGTATCTGAGAGTCTTAAAACTCTTTTGCTCAGCCAGGATAGATCTTGGTTTCTTTAAGGCCAGCTGGAAAAGACAAAGCCAAAGGTGTATTGATTGTGCTCTGTTTCCCCTTTTTCTCTTTGGCTGCTCTACCAGATTTTGAGAGCCTTTGAAGTGTAGAGTGCAGAGATCATCTATAGAAAAAATATAGCAGCTTTATCGATATATGCCAGGCAGGTAATAAAGAGTTTCCACTAGTTGTCCCTTCAACTTCTGACTGAAGAACATGCCTGTATACTTTGTTAAAGTTCTTTGAAAAAGTAACTCGAAAGCTTTTATTTTATGTTTGAAGCTGTGAGCTTTGATTCCAAAGCTCTAACCCAAGCAAGTGGAGATTTAAGCATAGCTGGTGTTTAAGAATGAAATTGCTTACAAATATATTCCTCTCTCAAATTCCTATTGAGTTTCATATTTGGTTTTAGGAGTACCCCTGCAATAGCTGATAGAAACTTTTGGGAGATGGGCTGATTAATACTCAGAGCCAGGCCCCTTTGCTTTCAAACACTTGGGAAACTTTTGAAGAAACTGCCGGAGAAACTGCTTTTGTTTGTTGGAAGTATTTTTCACAGAAACTTATGGGTTGCTACTGAGGTAAGAGCTCTTTTCAAGGTGGAGATGGGGGGGTAGCAAATAATTGGAAGTTTTAGTGCTTCTCTTATCCAGTTTGATTCAACATAATTTGAATGAATTACAGGGAGAAGGAAAAAAAAAGCTGTACTTCATCATCCTCTTGCTTTCTAGAATCCCATAATGCTTCCTAGTCCAGTTGACAGCTTTAGTGGTTTGGTGAACAAGACCAGAGACTGAGTGTAACAGTTGTGTGTTTTTACTTTTGAAAGAAGTAGGTGGTCTTACAAATTGGGAGGACTATTTAGGAGGAATTGTACTGGTTAGAACAGGAAACATGGCTAGAGTGGTAGTGCTGGTACTAATCCTCTTTAAAACACATATAATAATACATTAATTAAAAAAATATTTTATTGTTTTAGGCAGCCAAAATCTGTCATCTCCCTCTCTCACCTCCTCTTTCCTGGATCTAAATTTTTTTTACATTCCTTTTTATACTCCTTTTACATTCTTTTGGGGTTTTCTGAGCTAGAATATTGCCTTAAACCCAGATCACCCCTCTCTCATTGATTGACTAATTGTAGATCCAGGCAATTCTTTGTCTCATTTCTTTTTTACCTAGCACAGTTTGATAGCCCTTTTGGCTTAGTTCCAAATTGTTCTCCAGAATGGTTGGATCATTTCACAATTCCACCAACAATGCATTCGTGTCCCAATTTTCTCACATCCTCTCCAACATTTATCATTATCTTTCCCTGACATCTTAGACAGTCTGATAGATGTGAGGTGGTATGTAAGAGTTGTTTTAATTTGCATTTCTCTAATCAATAGTGCTTTAGAGCATTTTTTTCATATGACTATATAGACTAAAATAGGCTTTTATTTCTTCACCTGAAAATTGTCTGCTCATATCATGTGACCATTTATCAGTTGGGGAATGACTTGTAGTCTTATAAATTTGACTAAATTCTTTTTCAGAAACATTGGTTGTAAAAAGTGTTTCCCAGCTTCCTGCTTCCCTGCAAATCTTAGCTGCATTGATTTTGTTTATGTAAAACCTTTTAAATTTAATGTAATCAAAATTTTATATCTTGCATTTCATAATGTTCTCTGGTTGTTCTTTGGTCATAAATTCCTCCCTTCTTCAAAGATGTGACAAATAAATATTCCTTGCTCTCTTTTTTTTTTGGAGGCAGTTGGAATTAAATGACTTGCCCAGAGTCACACAACTAGGAAGTGTTGTGTTTGAAGTTGGATTTGAATTTTTAGGTCCTTCTAACTTTAAGACTGATACTCTATCTATTGCACCATCTAGCTGCCCTCCTTATTTACTTATAGTATCACCGTTTATGTCTAAATCACGAACCTATTTCAATCTAATCTTGGTATAGGGTATGATATGTTGGGCTATGCCTAGTTTCTGTCTTACTGTTTTCCAGTTTTCCTAACATTTTTGGTCAAATAGTGAATTGTTATCTCAGAAGCTGTGGAGTCTTTGTGTTTATTGAATAGTGGATTACTACAGTAATTAACTATTGTTTTGTGTCCCTAACCTATTCCTCTAATCCATCACTATATTTTAGCCTGTACTAAATGGTTTGGTGATTATTGCTTTATAATATAATTTTAGATCTGGCATGACTAGGCCATATTCCTTTGCATTTTTTTCTCCATTAATTCTCTTGCTTTTCTTGACCTTTTGTTTTTCCAGGTGAATTTTTTTTTATTATTCTAGTTCTATAAAATAATTTTTTGATAGTTTGATTGATATGGAATTGAATAAGTAGATTAATTAAGGTAGAATTGTCATTTGATTACATTAGCTCTGCCTACTCATGAGCAATTGATATTTTTCCAGTTATTTATATCGGACTTTATTTTTTTGAAGTGTTTTATAATTGTGTTCATAAAATTCGTTGTTTTGTCAGGTAGATTCCCAATTATTTTATTTTGTCTACAGTTACTTTAAATGGAATTAATCTTTCTGCCTCTTGCTACTGGGTTTTGTGGGTAATGTATAGAAATGCTGATGATTTATATTGCTTTATTTTATATCCTGTAACTTTGCTAAAGTTGTTAAATGTTTCAAGTAGTTTTTTAGTTGATTCTCTAGGATTCTCTAAATATACTATCATATCATCTGCAAAGAGTAATAGTTTTGTTTTCTCATTGCCCATATCATCTGCAGAGTGATAGTTTAGTTTCCACATTGCCACTTTAATTTCTTTTTCTTCTTATTGCTATAGCTAACTTTTCTAGTACAATATTGAATAATAATAGTGATAATGGGCACTCTTGTTTCACCCCTGATCTTATTGAGAAGGCTTTTAGCTTTTCCTTACTACATATAATGCTTACTAATCGTTTTAGATAGATGCTACTTATCATTTTAAGGAAAGCTCCATTTATTTCTATTCTCTAGTATTTTTATTAGGAATGGGTGCTATGTTTTATCAGAAGCTTTTTCTGAGATAATTATATCATTTCTGTTTTGTTATTGATATGGACAATAGTTTTCCTGATATTGAACTAGCCCTGCATTCCTGGTATAAAGTCCACCTATTCATAGTGTATTATTCTGGTGACAAATTACTGTAATCTCTTTGCCAATATTTTATTTAAGATTTTTGCATCAGTATTTATTAGGGAAATTGGTCTGTAATTTTTTTTTTTTTTTTTTTTTTTTTTTTTTTTTTTTTTTTTTTTTTTGGCTCTTACTGGTTTAGGTATCAGGATCATATCAGTGTCATAAAAGAAGTTTGGTAGGATTCCTTCTTCACCTATTTTTCCATATAATGCATATAGCATTGGAATTTATTGTTCTTTAAATGTTTGGTAGAATTTACTTGTAACTCTAGTGCTGGAGATTTTTTCTTAGGGAGTTTATTGATGAGTTTTTCAATTTCCTTTTCTAAAATGGATCTATTTAGGTATTTCACTTCTTCTGTTAATCTGGATAATAAATATTTTTGTAAATATTCATCTATTTCACTTAGCATTTCAGATTTATTTGCATACAGTTGGGCAAAATAGCTTCTAATTCTTGCTTTAATTTTCTCTTCATTGATGGTGAATTCTCTTTTCATTTTTTGATATAGCAATTCAGTTTTCTTCTTTCCTTTATTTGATCATATCAACCAATGGTTTATCTATTTTGTTATTGTTGTTAGTGTTGTTGTTGTGTCTGTGTGTTTTCTAAAACCAATTCTTAATTTTATTTAAATTTAATAGTTTTCTTTCAGTTTTATTAATATCTTCTTTGATTTTCAGAATTTCTGTTTTGGTGTTTAATTGGGAATTTTTAATTGTTCTTTCTCTAGATTTTTTAGTTGTATGCCCAATTAATTGATCTGCTTTTTTCCTATTTTATTCATTCTCTATTTATTATTATATCTGTAATCATAGAGATATAAAATTTCTGCTAAGACTGACTTTGGCTGCATGTGATGACAGCCTATTTTAAAATCAGCCAGAGTCAGGAATTCAGGTTAAGGGAAAATCTTCAATCTTTATTCTTTTTGAGGTGAAGGGGGATTAGCAATGTGAGCAGCTGCAATAAGATGCCAGCCAGCAGTCTCTTTTCGCTTCTCTCTCCACCCCTCTGCCTCCACCCACCAAAATGGTCATTTCCTATACAACACATCAGGCCTTGCACAAAGAGTGGATGGGGGCCATTCTTTCTCCAAGCATATATATTAATAGAGTATGGTCCAATTATTAGCCTCACGTGCTTGGGACCTCAGTGCATCAACTTGAGCTTCAGCCCATTATAGCTGCATCCCATAAATTTTTAGTATATTGTCTCATTATTGTCGTTCTTTTAAATGAAATCATTGATTGTTTCTGTGATTTGTTGTTTGGCCCATTCTCCCTTGAGAATTAGATTATTTATATTTTAACATCTACTGGTCATCCTGACATTTAGGGGAGGGGGTGGGGGGGTAAGAGGTGAAAAATTGGAACAAGAGGTTTGGCAATTGTTAATGCTGTAAAGTTACCTATGTATATATCCTGTAAATAAAAGGCTATTAAATTAAAAAAAAAAAAAAGAGAGAGAATTAGATTATTTAGTTTCCAATTAATTTTTGATGTGTTTTTCTATAGTTCTTTATTACATGTAATTTTTATTGCCTCATGATCTTTCAAGGATACATTTAATATTTCTGCCTTGTGAGGTTTTTATGCCCTAATATATGGTCAATTTTTGTGTAAGTTCTACATATAGTTGAGAAAAAGGTATATTCCTGACCGTCCCCATTAAATTTTCTCCTGAGGGATATTGTATTTACTTCCTTAACTTCTTGTTTATTTTGTGGTTAGATTTATCTAGTTCTGAGAGAGGGAGATTGAGATTCCTCTGGTAGTATAGTTTTGCTGTCCATTTCTTCTTGCAACTCACTTAATTTTTCCCCTAAGAATTCGGAAGCAGTACCACTTGATATATATATGTTTAGTATTGATATTTCATTATTTAGTAAGATGTAGTTTCCTTCTTAAACTCTTTTAGTTATATATATTTTTGCTTTTGTTTTGTCTAAAAGCAGGATTGCTACCTCCTGCTTTTTTTTTTTTTTTTACTTCAGCAAAAACATAACATTCTGCTCTAGCCTTTTATCTTTATTATTCTGTGTGTCTCTGCTTCAAATGTATTTCTTACAAACAACATATTGTAGGATTCTGGCTTTTAATTTACTCTGTTGTCCACTTCCATTTTATGGGAGAGTTCATTCCATTCATATTTGCGTTTATGATTAGTAATTCTGTATTTCCCTCCATCCTATTTTTCCCCATTTTTACTTTTCTCTCTTCTTTCACCCTTTCCTTCCTCACCTGTGTTTTGTTTCTGATCCTCATCTCCTTCAGTCTGTCTTCTCTTTTATCAGCGCCCCCCCCTACCTCTTTTCTTATCCCTTTCCTTTCTACTTTTATTTTCCCTTCTATCAGCCTTTCCTTTCTTCTTTCTCCTTTCCTCTCTTACTTCCCTATAGGGTAAGATAAAATTCTATATCCAACAGATGTGTATGTATTCGTCCTTTGAACCAAATCCAATGAGATTAAGGTTCAAACAGTGCTCATTCCCCTCCCTTCTTTCTCTCTGTTGTAATATTTGTGCCTGTTTATGTGATATAATTTCCCCTTTTTTTAAATCTTCCCTTTCCTTTTCTCTCAGTACAGTGGAAAAGGTTCCACCCCTTAAATTTTTTTTGTATCATCAATCAATGTATATCCCTATTCATTGTCTATATATTTTCCTTCTAATTGCTCTAACATAGATACTGTTCTCAAAAGTTACAAATATTATCTTCCCATGTAGGAATGTACACAGTTTAATCTTCAAGTGACACATTTTTTTCTTCTCTGTTTTCCTTTTTATGGTTTTCTCGAGTCATGTATTTGAAGATCTAATTTTCTGTTCAGCTTTAATCTTTTCATCAGAAATAATGATTCCCTATTTCATTGAATGTCCATCTTTTCCTCAAAAAGATTAAGCTCAGTTTTGCTGGGTGTTTGATTCTTGGTTGTAGTCCAAGCTCCTTTGCCTTCTGGAATATCATTTTCAAGATCCTCTGATCCTTTAATATGGGAACTGCTAAGTCTTGGGTCATCCTGACTGTGGTTTTTCAGTAGTTGAATTATTTCTTTCTTGCGGCTTGCAGTATTTTTAACCTTGACCTGGGAGTTCTGGAATTTGATTGGAATACTCCTTGGAGTTTTCATTTTGGAACTCTAATCCTATACTTTCATTTTGATTCTGTTTTAGCAGGTGTGCTTTAACCTATGTATGAGTAACTATTCCTTTCAGTTTTGACGTTTCAGAAATTAACATCCCAGTGAAATGGGAGCCAAGCCATTTACTTAGTTGTGAATTGTTGAGCATGATCACATTCTTAAACTAGTCAGAAATCTAAACTGAGATAGTGAGAGGTCAGAGGTTGCTATGATCTACTCCTGTGCAGAGGGGCTGAAAAGGACTTGAGAAATAATGCCTTTAGACCCTTCAGTGGCTCAGCATTCAGAGTACCACGTGAAGGGATGATCTGGTACTGAACTAAGTATCTAAGGACAGCACTAGCTTTTCTTGATGTGGTATGCATGGTGGTTTAGCATTTTTAAAAAATATTTTGATAACTATTTTTTAACATATTTCCTTTGTAATCCTAAGTGTTTTATGTATTTAAAAACATTCTGCCAAAGAGATAATGAATGACCCTGGAAAGATTAAGAACCCTTGATCTAGGTCTTATCTTTCTTCAGTTTTAAGGGAAGATATTAGGAAAATGGATATGGCTTATGGCAAAGTAGTGCCTTGTTGCTTCTCCTTCAATAAAATATACTAGAGTATATATCATTAGAGTCTATAAGGGTGGTAACTCAGTTGGTTAGCATATATACTTTAACTATATGGACAGCTAGGTGGCACAGTAAATACAGCACTTGGTTTGGGACCTGGAAGACTCATCTTTATGAATTCAAATCTGGCCTCAGATCCATACTTGTAGCTGTGTGAGCTCTGGCCAGTCATTTCACCCTCTTTGTCTCAGTTTCCTCATTTGTAAAATGAATTGGAGAAAAAAAAATGGCAAATTACTCTAGTATCTTTGCTAAGAAAACCTCATATATATATAAACTATATATTTTCTATCTATAAAACTATAGGGAGCTGTAAGTTAAACTGAAGTACTTGTTGCTAAGTAAATAGGGGGTTGAAGTTGCTTCTCTTTGACCTCTAACCCAGTCCATCTTCTTGTTACTACCTTCACATGTATCCTCTTATTCCTCATCCCTTTGTAGTCTGGCTTTCAGCCTTATCACTCAGTTGATATTGTTGCTTCCATATGTATGCTATATTGCTGGTTCTGCTTGTTTCACTCAGTATCAGATCTTGTAAATCTTTCCAGGCCTTTCTAAAATCAGATGGTTTGATCATTTTTTATAGAACAATACTTTTCCATTATCTTCATCTATAAGACTTGTTCAACCATTCCTCAATTGATGGGCATTTACTCATTTTCCAATTCTTTACTACCAGAAAAAGAGCTGCTACAAACATTTTTGCACATGTGGGTCTTTTTGCTCCTTCATTTCCTTGGGATTTCCATGATTTCCTTGGGATATAGACCCAGTGGCTCTATTGGGTCAAAGGTTATGCATAGTTTGATAACTTTTTGGCATAGTTCCAAATTGCTCCTTTGGATGGATCATTTCACAATTCCACCAACAATGCATTAGTGTCTCAGTTTTTCAGCATCCCTTCCAACATTTATCATTATCTTTTCCCGTCATCTTAGCCAATCTGAGAAGTATAAAGTGGTACCTAAGAGTTGTTTTAATTTGCATTTCTCTAATCAACGATTTTGATCATTTTTTCATATAACTATATATGGCTTTAATTTCATCACCTGAAAATTATCTGAAAATTGACCATTTATCAATTGGGAAATAACTTGTATTCTTATAAATTTGACACTTCTTTATATACTTTAGAAATGAGATCTTTATTAGAAACACTAGGTGTAAGATTTTTTTCCCCAGCTTTGTACTTCCCTTTTTATCTTGTTTGTGTTGGTTTTGTTTGGGCAAAAACTTTTTCATTTAATGTAATCAATGGTGTCCATTTTGCCTTTCATAATGTTCTCTAATTCTTCTTGGTCATCAATTCCTCCCCTCTCCAAAGATCTGATAGGTAAATTATCCCTTGCTCTCCTAATTTGTTTATGGTATCATCCATTATGCCTAAATCACGTGGCCATTTTGCCTTTTTTTTTTTTTTTTTTTTTAGGTATGGGGTGTGAGATGTAGGTCTCTGCTGAATTTCTGACATAATATTTTTCAGTTTTCCCAGCAATTTTTGTTAAATAGTGAGTTCTTATTCTAGAAACTGGAGTTTGAGGGTTTATCAAATATTAGATTACTGTGGTCTTGATTATTGTGTCATATATATTATCTAATCTCTTCCAATGATCCACCACTCTATATTTCTTGCCAATTCCAAATGGTTTTGATGACTGCTGCTTTATAATACAGTTTTAGTTTTGGTACTGCTAAGCCACCATCTTTTGTATTTTTTTTTTCATTAATTCCCTTGATATTCTTGACCTTTTCTTCTTCCAAATAAATTTTATTATTGTTTTTTCTAGTTCTATAAAATATTTTTTTTGGCAATTTGATTAGTATGGCACTGAAAAAAATAAATCAGTTTAGGCAGAATTGTCATTTTTATTACATTAGCTCTGTCTACCCATGAGCAATTGATACTTTTCTAGTTGTTTAGATCTGATATTTGTGTGAAGAAGTGTTTTGTAATGTGTTCATAAAGTCCTTGGGTTTGTCTAGGCAGGTAGACACTCCTCTTCCAAGTATTTTATTTTGTCCACAGTAATTTTAAATTTTAATTTAAATATCATAAGTCCATTGGAACTGGCCTGAATCACCTCTGTGCTATGTATTTTCTTTTTTAAAATTTTCTTTCTTTTTATTTTATTTTTAAAGCTTTTTATTTTCAAAACAGATAATTTTTCGGCTTTGACTCTTGCATAGCCTTGTGTTTCAGATTTTTCCCTCCTTCCCCCCATCCCAATTCCCTCCTGTACGTGAAAAGCAATCCACTATATGTTATACATGTTAAAATATATGTTAAATCCAATATGTTTAAACATTTATACAATTCTCTTGCTGCACAAGAAAAATCAGATCAAAAAGGAAAGAAAACAAAAGGCAAGTGAACAACAGCAAAAAGAGTGAAAATGCTATGTTGTGATCCACATTCAGTTCCCACAGTCCTCTGAGTGTAGATGGCTCTCTTCATCACAAGATCATTGGAACTGGTATCGGTAATCTCATTATTGGAAAGAGTCACATTCATCATTATTGATCGTCTTATAATATTGATGTTGCTGTGTACAATGATCACCTGGTTCTGCTCATTTCACTCAGCATCAGTTCATGTAAGTCTCTCCCGGCCTCTTTGAAATCATTCTGCTGATCATTTCTTATAGAACAATAGTATTCCATTCTCCAACTGATGGACATCCACTCAGTTTCCAGGTTCTTTGTATTATATATTTTCAAGTCTTTTTTCTCCCTAGTCAAGGCTTGGCCTATTTTGACTGACCAAGATTTCAGACCTCTGTTTTGACTGGCTAATGGATAGAACCTTGCTTTTTTAATCTTGATCTGCTCAAGTACTGATCTGAGCCACATTATTTTCTCTTGTGTTTTATATATGCAGGTTGCTTTTCAGTCGATGCGATATTATATTGCAGCAAGAATCTGTAATGTAGAATTGTGCAGATTTTTCCTAACTTAATGGTGGTTTTGCAGTTGCTTGTTAGAAGAGGCCCCCTGCCATTCCTAGTTCCTACAGTGGGCTGGCCTCCTGGGGAAACAAGACTGCAGTGTGTGACTCTGAGTGGGTCATCTTCATCAGTGTGGCTCACCTCATTCTCCAGAATGTGGCAGTGAGGTTATTAAGGACTTTATGGAGATAAAAACTACAATGCTGTTTTTTAGGAACTTCGGATGTCTGTGAAGAATAAGTGATGATATTACCTGCCTCTTACTTACTATTGGTTGTCTCTGCACTGGTCTTTCTTCCCTCCTTACTCTGAAGGCCTAACTCTGCTCCAGAATTTTGGGAAAGGTTCCTTTCTGTAGAAGCCATTACTGGCCTCTCTGACATGTTTGGAACATGCTTTAAAAAAAAAAAAAAAAAAACTATTATTTTAGAGGCATTTTAGAGGTTTCATAGAATTTAGAGCTGGAAGGGATCTTAAAGATTATGATGATAATCCAAGCCCCTGATTTTATAGATCAGGAAACTGTGGCTAAGAGTTTAAGTAACTTGTCTAAGATTACACTGGTGGTAAGGATTGTAGGTCCTTTCTACTCAGATGTTTTATCTTCTCTACTTTAGAGGAGGAATAGATCAATAGGGACATAGATGGTAATTAGTTGTGGTAGGAGGAGCATTCAGACTTTCTGGGATCAGCAATCTCTTCTAAAAAGTTTGTTTAGGAGGCAAATACCAGAAAGCAAAATTCCTAATTGCTTTAATTGACTGTGTCCTTGGCCTTTGCTAAAAAATGCCAACTTTCTAGTACTTCTATCCTGAGCCTTCTTCCCCACCCCCTTACTATGCAAAACTATTAATTACTGTCTTATCCTAAAAACCATTACATTGAATTCCCAATCCCTATATTTATGCCCACCTGCATTTTTGATTTCCTTCACAAGCTAATTGTACAATATTTCAGAGTCTGATTCTTTTTGTACAGCAAAATAACAGTTTGGTCATGTATACTTATTGTGTATCTAATTTATATTTTAATATATTTAACATCTACTGGGTATCCTGCCATCTGGGGGAGGGGGTGGGGGGTAAGAGGTAAAAAATTGGAACAAGAGGTTTGGCAATTGTTAATGCTGTAAAGTTACCCATACTTATAACCTGTAAATAAAAGGCTATTAAATAAATAAATAAATAAAGGAAAGAGAATAGAGTCTAAAAGACTTCCTATCAATTTAATGTATACAAAAAGAATAAAATAGAATAATCTGCAAAAAAAAAAAAAATTACTGTCTGATCTCTACAAATCTATACTGATGTTTCCATAAAAGGTGCACCAACTAACAGAACTTGGGTGCCCAGGTATTGTTTCAGGGCAGTTGGTCAGAGCCCAGGGGAAAGTTGTGGGTGTAAAATGTGGAAGACCTGAAGAGTCTGGAATAGCATTGATGCCCAGGTGGCCTGTGCTATGTCAGCGAAATCCATTTGGTAATTTTATTGGAAAAGATGAGTTGTAGCAGTTCATAGCACCAGATGGTTGCTCCTGCTTAGAGAGCAATGGATTATTAAAAGGCTATTGTGGTTCTCTTTTATATCATCTCCTCAGCCTGGTTTCTCTCCTTTTCCCTACCTTAACCCTGTTTTATTTAATTACCATTGAAGGCTTAGAAAATATGTGCAAGGACAAATTTAACACAAGGTTAAGATGGCCAAAAGAGGGCTTAGGTTCTCCTTTTTGCATTCTTTTTTTTTTTTAATAATAGTTTTTTTATTTTCAAAATATATGCGAAGATAGCTTTCAACACTCATCCCTACAAAATCTTGTGTTCTCAATTTTTTCTTTCTCCCTTCTTCCCACCCTCCTCACCAAGACAGCAAGTAATCCAATATAGGTTAAACATGTGCAGTTCTTCCAAACTATTTCCATATTGTGCTGTACAAGAAAAATTAGATCAAAAAGGGGGGGAAAATGAGGGGGAAAAAAAGCAAGCAAACCACCACAAAAAAGGTGAGCATAGTTTGGTGTCCCCATATTCAGTCCCCATGACCTCTTTCTGGATGCAGATGGCTCACTCTGTCACAAGTCTATTGGAATTACCCTGAATCACCTGAAAAGAGTCACGTCTTGATCATCACATCTTCTTGTTGATGTGTACAATGTTCTCTGGGCTCTACTCAGCATCAATTTGTACAAGTCTCTCGAGGCCTTTCTGAAATTATCCTGCTGATCTTTTCTTACAAACAATAATATTCCATCATATTCATACACTATAACTTATTCAGCCATTCTCCAACATCCACTCAGAAACTTCTTAAAGGAGAAGCATCACTGTATGATATATAGAACATTGACCTGAGAGGCAAAAGACTTGGGATTTTAGTCTTTATTCTTATACTCATTATAATGGTAGTAATCTTTTATATTTGTATATTTGACTGTTTGAAAACTATTTTTATATCCATTTTCATATTTGAGTTTTACCAATATTATTCCCATTTTACATATGCGAAAACAGGATTGAAAGGTCTCCTATTGGCAAAGCTAGAATATGCAATTAGGTCTTCTGATTCCAAATCCATTAAAAAAAATAACTATAGCATTCTATCTCACTAATCATATGATCTTAGGAGCTCCTTCCTTTCTGTGAGTCTCACCTTTTCTTTAAAATGAGAGGATTGAACTAGATCTCTAAAGTAATTCCTAGTTCTTTGAATTCCACATTCTGAAATTCCGTGGTGTTTATGACATTGTGAGGAGAGCAAGGGAAAGCTGATATAGCACATAGGGCTCAGCAGCAAATGGTTTTGCATCCTTAGAATTTGGGTCCTGCTTATTACCTAGTTAGTAGTTTATACAGAAAATGTGATTTATGATGGGATTTAACTGTAGTTTAGTGCTGAATCTAGAGTGAGAATGAAAAGAAATAGAGGAGCAACAATGAAAAGCTTTGTCAGATTATAGTGGGAGACTAGAATAGTGAGAAGAGAAAAGGAGCAAGTAGTAGGGGCTCATCTAGAAAGGGCTTTCCCATCAAGTTTGGGGTAACACCTTTAGTCTACCTTTTAGAATGTTTTCAGGAGATGTTCCAAAAAATCAGCAAAAAATTAACCCTCTTTAGAATTGAGGCAACACCTGGACCCATTGTTGGGAGATTGGTATAAGTTAGAATATGGATCCATCCTTTGATGGATCCAGAGGCAGGCCTAAATATCAGCATTCCAAAGCAAATATCCTGAAAAGTAAAATGTGAATACAGATTGAAACATTATTCTAATATATTATATTGAGAAGAGAATTTTAAAAAGTGAGTAAACTTAGAATATTAACTTTGGAAGGAACTTCAGGTACTCCAATGTCTTTAGTAAAAAGAGACCCCAAGAGAGGAACACAGAAGTGAATGGCCAAATAGGATAGAATAGGGGTCTTAACCTGGGGTCTACCAACTCATTTTTCAAATATTTAGATAGCTATATTACTATATACTTCACAAGCTTACATATTTTGTTTTATGCATTTAAATTATAATAATTATAATAAGGGAAGGCTTCATCAGGTTGCCAAAGTGGTTTGTGACACAGAAAAGATAGCTCCTAGGCTGGACCCTGGACTTCTAACTCCTGCTCAGATGTCTCTCCTATTCTAGATTATATCTTCACAATATCAGGTTACTAGAGCCAGGTGTTGCCTAGAGAAAGCCCCTCAGCTTTTCTTTAAAGAAGTGATTGCAGAGCTCTTACAAAGCTCACTGGTAATAGGGAACCTATCCAGATGATTCCTCCTGCACTCTGTTAGAGGACGGGAGTATTAGGCCCACCTGAAAGGAGAGGTATCCTCTAGTTTGATAATTCATTGTTTTGTGTTCTCTTTAGAAAAAAAGCATTGATTCCTTTTCCCCTTTCTCCCTGTTCAAGTTCTGATGGCCTCTTCCAAATTGTTGTGGGTTTTTAGTTTTTAGTTTTTGCTGAGTGAGCACTGGACTTTCTAAAACACTTGGGATTCTCTTGGGTCTCTCAGATTTGGTACCATGAGGAGGAGAATGTGACAGAATTGACCTTTTTGGAACTAGCTTGTTTTGAAGTCTCCTGGCTACACATCAAACTTAGAGTGTTTGTGTCTGACTGGAGACCTTTTCCCTGCTGGGCCCTAACTCTTGCTAGAAGTATAAAATGGGACAGAACATGTAAACTCTACCTCTCTTTCCTGGTAAACAGTGGTCATTATCCCCAGGGCAGGTTACTGAAAGAAGGCCTTTGGGGAGACTGACTATGAAGCCTTCCTCTCTTCCTCCTCTTGGCTATTTCCTGTGAGGCTTCAGGGCTTTAGTAGCTTGTTGGAAGACTAATCACCAAGAAGGAAAACCACAAGGGCTGGAAACAAAAAGAAGCAGATTGAGTTTCCTACTTTCATGCCAAGGACTTGCTGGTCATGCTCCTTTCTCCCTTTTCATTGTGGTTTCTGTCTCCTCCACAGCTTCAGACCTAGAAAGGCCAGGGGCCAATCCATAGGAAGGGATTTCCCCATCAGTGACAGATGGCTAGCAAAGCAGGGATTAGCTCCTTTGACAAAAGAACTGGGGGGTACCTGAGAGTGCTATGGTGCTTTCCCTTTATCTCTTGGGGCAACTTTCATTTGAGAACAAGGTTTCCCAGGCAAAGGAAGATCTTTGAAGAGAAACTGCTATTTGTGACCATAAGCAGTCAAGGGACAAGTCAGGACCGGGGTCTTTTAGAAAGGCTGTACTTCCCCAAGGTTGCCAGCTGTGCCTCTTACTTGGCATTTAAAAAGAACCATTCTTTAAAGCAGTCAGCTTTATATATAGCTTGTCCCTCCTGAAGAATTGTAAACTCTGTGAGTGCAAAGACACCAGCCATCCTCATTCATGCCCCTCTCAGCACCTAGCATGGGACATAAAGAGAATATGTCTTGATGAATATTTGGTGAGCTCAGTGAATGCTCCTCCCTTCCCACTGCAGAGAGCTAATGAGAAAGTTACTCATGCATTCAGCTCAGAGTTTCATAGAATTGTTGTGAGGAAGAAAGTACTCCATATTGTAAAATATTATATAAAAAGTTTCTATAATCACTCATCTTTAGGAAAGAAGGGCCCCAAGTTCATCCCCTTGAGAAATGGGATATTTAGCTGGAAGAGGCAGGGACAGGGTAGATGTGTGTTTGAACATCTGCCATTTGGATGAAGAATAAAGATGGGTTTTCTTTGGCCATAAAGACAGAACCGGGACAATAAGGGCAAGATGCAGAAGACAGATTCAGGCTTAATGAAAACTTCCTCACAGTTGGAGCTGACTAAAGGTTCTCCTCAGGGAATTTACCTAATGCTAAGATAAATTGATGTGACTTCATAAGAAAATTAGTTGAAATCTGTCAAACTCTTCTCTTTAGGACTAAAAATATGACATAGTTCCTTCATTGCAGGACCTCAACTAGAGACTGGATGACCATCTTTCCTATAAGATAGGGTAGGGACTCCTTTTACATAAAGTTTAGAGTAGATGGGTGCTGAGGTTGCTTCCATTTCCATCAATGTGATTCTGTGGGGCCTAACTTGGAATCTTCTTCCTTATCCCTTTCTCAGGCATAGTGCTGAGCAAGCCTCTTCATGGCCTCCTCTCCCTACCTTTCCCTGATTATTTCCTGAGACTTAGGTATTTTTAAGAAGTTAAGAAAAAAGAATGTGACCTGAACAGCCCTGCAGTTTTTCTTCATGCTGAGTGTTAATGAGAATTAATTACAGCAGAGATTCTTCCCACCTCATGGTTTGCAGAGTGAGCAAGCTTGAGTTGGCTGACAGAGGCCCTGCTTCCTGTCTTAAGGGGAGTTTCTCCAGGTGGGGCCATCATGGGTATCTGTGGTATGGAGGGTGCAGGAGTGTTGTTTAGAGAAGTGGGGACATGAGTGAGATGGTGACAGGTATTGTAGGCTCAGTGACAGCTTTCAAATTTTAAACTGTACTAAGAGACTTCAGCAAATACAAGAAAAAGTGGAACTTAATGACTAGTGCTTCTCTTGGTAAAACCTTTATATTTTATGGCAATTTGTGCTTTTAAAATCAATTTCACTTTGATACATTACCTCATTTGAGCTTCACTAAAGCTCTGTAAGGCCAAGGAGGGATTATTATTTACACGCGCACATGCACGCGCGCACACACACACACACACACACACACTCGAGGAATTGAGGTTCAGAGAAATTGACTTTTCTAGGGTCATGCATCTCAGAATTGGTAGAGCCAGGAGAGTATCTCCTCACTATTATGTAAGGGTTCTTTATACCATGTTGCCTTACTTGTTCTTAGGGAGTTCCAGGTATATAACTTTTTATTATTTCTATCCAAAAAACCCAAGGGATCAGAGATCCTTTTTTCTCCCTTTATCCTTTTTTCATGTTTCTACCATTGCTGCCCTTTGTGAAGTGTTTGCTTTTCTTTGCTTTCCCCCATGTTCATGATCGGTGAGGGTTTGGTCCATGCTTCTAATAGTGGACCAATTCTCTCAAGTGGGATCCTCCCCAGCATGATCCAGGAAGAAACTCAGTAAGATGGAGAAAGACTACATGAAGTTACCACCTTGGGCAATGCCATCTACCTCATTCTCTGTCCTTCTCATACATTTCTCTTTGATAGTCTTTCAGATTCTGTGCTCATTTCATCCTGAGTTTGGTAGTATGCTTTATCCTGCCTAATGGAAGCCTGGTGGTTTCAATCTTACAACTGAGTTTTGTTATGCTTCAAGTTAAATTCTACAAGCATTAATTGCTTATTGTATAGAAGGCACTATTATGGAGTGGGAATACTACATCTACTGTTGGAAACCATGAAACAGTTCCGTTCTCAAAAAGCGTACCTTTAATTGGTGAAATCCATGTGAATGTGAATTTCACCTCATGTAAAATTCAGCTCTAGCCCATAAGACTTTGATGGCACTTTATGATAAGTAGCCTTGGATTTGTTGTTGAATATAATGAATTAAAATTTGAGTTACATAAAGTACAGCAGGTGAGCCCTCTAGTGGCATAAACAGATCAATACGTTGATTTGTGTTTGCTGACTGGAAGGGATTGCTCATTAGTGAACCTGCCAGCCTCCCCTTCTCCTGAAACCAGAGTAATTGGTTGTTTAAGAAATCCAATTTGCTCATGAATTCATTGACTGAGTAGCTAAAACTATATAATTGTACAGACAGATATTATATCTCACATTAGAAACCTCTACCTACAATGTTCCTGCAAGGAACCCATTTTCTAGATGAGAAAACTGAAGCTCAGAGGGAGAAAATGACTTGTCCATTATATCAGAATTAATGTTCATACTGGGATCCAAACCCAGGTCTTCTGACTTCACCTCTTATAATTTTTTCATCATATTAACCTACTTTTTTTTTTTTTTTTAAACCCTTAGATATGTCATTTTACCTGTCTGTTCTTCCTGTGTTGGTAGATATCACTCATGGATGATCAGGGGTGCACGTGATTTAGAGCAAGCCTTTCCCCCCTCTTTGAGACTCAGTTTTCCCACTTGTAAAATTAAGAACTTGGATTAAATGAATTCTAACGGTCTTTCTAGCTCCAAATCTCTCGCTTTTCTCTTTTGGTTTTCTGGCTTTAAAACTCAGTTTATATCTCAACTTTTACAGTTTCATATCCCACCTTCCCCAGTAGTTCCACCTCCAGTTGCTTGTGCCTTTTTTTCTCAGATTTCTTTCTATCTGCTATGTATGTATTTTATATCATCTAGTTTTCCACATGATGTGTCTCCTATTCCCCACTTCCTGACCCACATTAGAATGTGAGCTTCTTGGTAGGGACTGATTTTTTTCCCCTTTTTGCATCTATAGCATTGAGCACTGTCACTGACATATAATTAATTAGCACTTTATGAATGCTTGTTGAATGACTGCTTGACTAAATCTCTAATTGTATGAACTTTTTAGATTGGGACCCAAAATTTTGATCTGTGTTGACTTTATTCTTGTTAGAATTCCTTTTCTTCTCTGATTTCTCATAACACTTTGTACCTCCCTCCCTGATCATATGTTATTTAGTGTTGCACTAATGTTAGTATGTATCACAGTTGTTTCCAAGGCCAGAGACATAGCTGTTTCCGAAACCAAGGAGTCTTAGCCTTTTTTGTGTCCTTGACCCTTTCTACAGACTTTTCTCAAAATAATGTTTTTAAATGAGTAAGATGAGCAGTTGGTTAGCAAGCATTTATTAAGTACACTTATTATGTACCAGGGACTGTGCTAAGCACTGGAAATACATAGACAAGCAAAAAGAAAGATAATTCCTGTGCTTGGGGAGTTTACATTCTAATGGGGGTGGACAGCATATACAAGGAAGGCAGAGGTGACTGACCCGTGAGCTTGTTGAAGAAGTTAGGGTAGCCTGGTAAAAAATTCAGAGATGGCTGGTCTGGGCACCTCATTACCAGGAGGCTTGGAAGGAACTGGCTAATCAGTGAGAGGGGCAGCAGGGACAGAGGGTGTTTCTGAGTGAGTTCCAGGGCCAGAGTGAAGCTTCAGGATCCAGTGGTTGTGCTAAGTCATAACTGAGAAGTCTCTAGTGCAGTACCCTGGAGATCGGACACTTGATTGATTGAGGACACCAATAAGATGGAAATGTAGTTATCAGAATACTTTTTTTGGGGGGGAGGGGGTCCACAGATCTCAGGTAAAGAAGCTTTTGGTTCTTGTTGGGTGAGAGCAGGGCACATCTGTCTTAACTAAGTGCTGCATCTCCCCTAATGCCAACACACCTAGGGCTCTACAGGCAGGAAGTACTTAGTAAAGTTTGAATTCAAGTGAAAAAGCATCTGCAGGTTGTGGAGAAACTTAAGAAAGAGAAGAGCTTTCTTTTCATCACCTGCAAGAGTTTTGTCATTTCAGAGCCAAAACTGTTCCTCATGTTTCTCTCAAAAGAAAGGCAGGCCTGAAGAAGCTTCCTTTCAAAGCCTAGTTGAACTCTCTCTTCCATCTTAACAAAAACTGAATCAAGTAGTGGTCGGGAAGTAGAGCAGGCATTTTGCTGAATAGGTTTGGAGTCATTGGGATCTCTGAGAGGCTGTGTGATTCTCAAGAAAGCTGCTCCCCCTGTTCTCCTCCCCTCCCCTCCCCATTGGGAAGAACTGGGAGCACTGTGAAATCCTAGCAGAACAGAGATATGCTAACTAAGTGGGTTATAGGAGTAAGAGACAGAGTAGGGGATTAATGGAAATTGGGTCTTAAAGTTGGGGAATGAGGAAGGAAAGCACAAAACCTTAATAGGAAATGGTTAGAAAGCAAAGAAAACAAAGCAGAAGGGGTGTATGTGGGGGGTGTCTCTTAATTTCCTCTAAGTCTCCCTGAAAATAAGATACTGGGAGTTCGGGAAATGTCTGATCTAAAATGTGAGGCCTGGCTTCCTGGCGTTTAAGGGTAGCTTTACCAAAGGCCTGGGAGACCAGAGTAAGTGTCAGAGTGGCAGTAATGGTGTCAGGGATTGGCAGGAAGGGCATCTAGTATCAACCATGGAAGCTCATGGAATTTATAGCTGAAAAGGGACTGACTCCCATAGAGGATTTAGGACAGGAAGGAACCTCAGAGGTCACGGAATGATCCTCATTTTTTGTGTGTGTAGAAATTGAAATGCAAATTACAATTTATGTAGATAGAAAGTCAGCATATTTGAATTCAGATCCTCTGATTTATATCTAATGATCTTTCTACTCTTTTAGGATCACCAAGTTTTCTTTGGCCCTAACTGGTTTTCCTCTCTGTTTTCCTAGCCCTGGCCCAGTGTATCAAATTTGGCAAAGGATTTCATTGACCGTCTGCTAACTGTGGATCCTGGTGCCAGAATGACAGCTCTCCAAGCCTTGAAGCACCCTTGGGTGGTGAGCATGGCTGCCTCTTCATCCATGAAGAATCTTCACCGCTCAATTTCCCAGAATCTTCTCAAGAGGGCGTCTTCTCGGTGCCAGAGCACCAAGTCAGCTCAGTCCACACGCTCCAGCCGTTCGACCAAGTCCAACAAGTCTCGGCGTGTGCGTGAGCGGGAACTGCGAGAACTCAACCTGCGCTACCAACAGCAATATAATGGCTGAGCTGCCAGTCTCCTTGCACATACCCTAACTTGGCTACTTCCCTTCAGCTGAAGTGTTCCAGGGGATAGGCCTAGGGAAGTGGCAGTGGGACCCAGTACCCAGGGAGCTAGAGCAGGCGCCACAGGCACCTGAGTTTCCCTTCTTACTTGGGGGAGAGTCTGGGGCTGCACAACAGACTCCCATCTCTTTGCCGGACACCCAGCTGTCTCAAGTGCCTCATGCCACCCCCAGGCTAGTGAGGGGCCCGGAAAAAGAAAAGTCTGGTGGGCCTGGAGTGCCCAGTATTATTTATTAATGCCAGATTCTAAGGACTGAGTTTGTCTTCCCACCCCCATACTGTATACCTACCTGGCATGTTTGTGTGATCAAGGGCCCCTTTCAGATGATGAAGGATGGCATTTCTGTTGTGTGCCCACCTTTCCTGGGAGGTTGGAGTATTGAGTGGCTATGACTCAACTACCTAAGAGCTTCCTGCTGTGTCAGAACTGCAGTGTGTACAGGTGGGGGTGGGGGGACCACTTCCTAGGCAGTCTGGACCATGAGGAGGAGACCAAGAGTAGACTAGGAATTTTAGGTCTGAGCACCTTATTGTGATAGGGTAAGTCTTGGAAGAAGAAAGAAAGGAAAAAACCCTTGTCCCTCCTTCCCTAATTCCAGTTCCTCCTACCCTGCTATTCCTACCCTAGAGATGGTCCTTATGGCTGTGATATGACATGGGCCTGGCTGTTGGCTTAGGGTAAGGGGTGCACCTTCTTGCAGGCTGCATTATTTAGTGGTTATGCCCTAAATCCTCCTCAGGAGAGGTGGTGTTAGGGGTTTTTGACCCACACCCTAGGCCTCCTTATTTTTTCCCTTGCTTAGAGCCAGATAGAGCAATTACATGAGAGCCCCCTCATGTCAAATGTGTTTCCCTTGGCCCTTCCACTTGCCAGGATATCTACTCTTACTCCTTTCCTACCCCTTTCCTTTCCTTCCTTTTCTTCCTCCTTTCCCTGGGAGGACCCATGTAGCTCAGAGAGCTGGTATCTGTAGCACATACTTGGCACCCCTGTAACCAACAGGAAATGGAGGCGCCTTTGTGGTAGCTCACCTGGGACAGAGAAAAGGCCCATAGTGGCTCAGAGAGGGCCAGGACAAGAGGGAACTTTTCTAGGCTTGGGGGCGCTGCGGTGGGGAGGGCCTGGAGGGCAGTGGAGCATCTAGGACCATTTCATCTAGTGAAGGGGACCTGGCATTTATGTAGGAGCATGTGTGTGTGTGTGTGTGTATGTAGTGTGTGTGTGTAAAAAGAAATGTAGAGAACATGTGGCCATCCCTTAAGATCCCCTGCTTCCTTCCCCTTGGTTAGTCATTTTTAGCTGTATCCCACTCTCCATGACTTCTTTGAGGGTTTTCTTGGCAGAGATGCTGGAGCGGCTGGCCATTTCTTCACCAGATCATTTTACAGAGGAGAAAACTGAGGCAGACAGGATGATGTGACTTGCCTGGAGTCATATGGCTAGTGAATACTCCAGGGGTGTGCTGCCTCTCTCCCTCCCTTCCCCTGGGAGGGTGTGACAGGCTGGTTCTAAGGGTTCAGGTGTCCTGTGAGATCCCAGTGTTATTTTGGTTCTCTTTCCCTCCATCTGCTTTCTCCCAGGAAAACCTGAGCCTGCATCATCCTTAGCTCTGGAAGGAAAAGGATGTGTCCTGTAGCCAGAGTCAGGAAAGAAGGGGAGAGAGACTGGTGTGGGTGGGTGCTTGGGCCACAGCTGGCCTCCCCAAGGGAAATTTCCGTGGCTTCTAAGCAGAGTCATGGCTGCCACTTTCCCCTCCCCTTAGAAAGCTGCAAGGATACATTTCCCTTTTCTGATTTTATCCCATCTGTCCTGTGGTCCTCAGGCAGGAGCTATGCCCTGCCTCCATTCTGGCAGCTCTGCTTCTGGGACACAAGGCTGGGTGAGGCCCGCCTTTTCTCCTCTCCCCCCGCCCCCCCCAGGTGCTTTCTCTGCTAGCATCACATAGCCCCGGGGCCCCTGCCTTGTTTCCTCTCTGCTCCTCAGACCCCACCTTTTTATCTTTTGTCCATGGGAACCTGCTGGCAGGAGATGTTCAGGGTTCTCATGGAGCGTGTATCCCAGTCTGCTCACAAAATAACTGGCCTTCCATGGACAAAGTCCGAGTGACACCTAGTGGCTGCTTGAGACATGGATCAGCGGCCAGCCTGGGGAGCAGCCTCCAGGGGCCGGAGGTTCTGAAGCTGGAATTTTGCTGCCTGAGGAATGAGGCAGTTTTGAGGGAGGGGCTTAGGGATAGGGTCATTAATTCTTCCATCCCCTTCCTTCTCACCAGGAAGCCTGTCCTTAAGGGATTTCTTGTGGAACTTAGCAATACTGTGTGAATATGCCCACCTGTAGGGAAGGGGTTGGGGGAGGCTCCATGGCCCCTCGGTGAAACTGCAGGGTTGGGATGGAGGGGGGCTGGTTCCCCTAACATGGCCCACTCTGGACCAGACTCCATTGTCTGTTTAGACATCTCTGACTCTCTTAAATGCATGGACTTGCAAACTTTGTCTGGCTTGCAGCTAAGGTGGAGCAATAGAACCCATTTTAGGGGGCATCCCTCCCTTTTTCTTGCCCGTTTTTAAACTGAAGCTGCTCTCAGCAAATTTGAGAAGGGGTTGGGCTTAATTCCTGGTAGAGGAGTCAAGCTGCCTCCTTGATAAGATCCCCATAGCACTTAGGGTAGGTGAGTGTTTTCCCATATCCCTGGCCTGTAAAGATCTAATGGAATACTCTATTGAAAACAAACCATTGACAAAAAGATAAAGCTATTCATGTAAATATTGCTGCCAATTCTGACCAGCAGTACCAAGGACCAGGTCTCCTTTCCTTGTGAATCCTTGGTACCAACAGGAAAACTAAGCCAAAGTGATTTCTTCATTTGTGTATGCAAGCACACCTTTTTGCCAAAGAGAGAGCCATGTGTCACAGATTGCCTTCTCCAAGGCCCAGGGAACTTCAAATCCTTTCTTCTGGGCCACTTTTCTTGCCATTCTGCTTTCCTCTGACAGCCCCTATGACTTCCAGTTTACTGTCCCAAAGACAGAAGGTTGCCCCAGGCAGCTGGTCCCTCTGCCAGGAGGGATCTCAGCCACTGTCCCAACCTTCCAGAGTGTTGGACAGCAGTTAGATCTCTAAGGGACTGCAAAGCAGAGCCTGGGATGCTGCCGTACATCCTTCAGCAATTCTCTTTCCTGTCACCAGGAATCCTCACCCCAAAGGGTCAGTGGATTTGTCTTGGCTAGGGGGAGGGGAGATGCTTGGCTGGAATCTTCCTGAACCTCTCTTCTGTCCCTTGGTTCCCAGGGATATCCTTCTGGAGCCTGTTCCTTCTGTGGACTTCCTCAGTTGCCATCCTACTACCTATACACCACTACTCCACTTCTTTGCCAAGTGATCCCTGTTGGACCCAGACACTTCCTCCCCCTTCCCTCAACCCATGAGAGGCAGGATAAATTTATGCTTGGGGGTTTGAGACATTTGCCATTTGTCTCAACCTCTTGACATTAAAGGAAGTCCTTCATACTATTGTTCCCTGGGAGCTTGTGCCATTGGATTGAGAATGTATAGTTATTTATTTTGTGTACTCAGTTTGCAAATGTATCTTGCATATTCAATAAACCTGCAGTCTTCCCTCAGGATGGCTGCTCCAAAACTGTGGGCCATGACTGCTTCTTGGGTTTGGGTTTGGAGAAAGGGAGAAGAGAGGATAGGAAAATAATAATCATAACATCTAACATTTAATATAGTGCTTACTATATTACTATAACCTTATAGTTATTTGATTCTCAGAACAATCCTGGGAGGTATCTACAGTTATCTCCATATAACAGATGAGGAAATTGAGGCTAATCTAGGTTGAGGGATATATCCTGGTCACTAGTTAGTCGAGTATCTGAGATTGAATTTGAATTTGGGTCTCCCCGACTTCAGGACCAGCACATTCTCTAATCTAGGAGAACCTGATAGGGAGTGGTAGAGAGGGTGAGGTGGTCCTGGGGATCTCCCTAAAGTGTCCCTGTCCAGTCCCATTTGGGCTGAAACACCTTTTGGAACACACACCGCCCCCTTCACCTGTTTCAGGTTTCCTTTCTGATAGTGCCAGGGCCAAGTTCTAAATCCTGCTCTGTCTTCTTGGCTCAGCCCCAGGTGAAGCAAAATACCTTGGCAGGGTCCCAGAGTGGGTGTGGAGTGCAGGAGAGAGCCTCTGGCCTTTCCCAGGGTGGCCCCCTCCTCAGGCCAGTCCCACCTCATCCTCACCCAGCTCCCACACCTGCTGGTCACCCAAGGTGGAAAAGCCTGAGGGAAAAACCAGTCCAGCCTTGAGAGAAGATGGGGAATTTATTGTGCTTCAGGAAATAGAGAGGAAGGGCATTTGGGTTTGGGTGGGACCCTTCTTCAAGCTCTTTAGTTGCTGGCTACCATCTGGTTGATCCAAGAGTAAAACTTGCTGACGCGTGTGTACATGGCTGGTATCCGGACATTGCAGTTGCTCGCCCCCCAGGACACAATACCGACTTGGATCCAAGGTGCTTGTGGCTGGCTGCTACGGCGGCACACGAGGGGGCCCCCGGAGTCACCCTGGAGAGAAGTGGAGAGCAGAAAGACAGTTGAACAGGGAGCGAGAAAGACGGGTCACTGGTATTGGACTGAACCAATGCCAGTTTACTGTCCCAAAGACAGAAGGTTGCCCCAGGCAGCTGGTCCCTCTGCCAGGAGGGAGCCTGGGATCCTCCTGGGATCATGGGAGCCCCATTCATCCCGGGAATGGTCAGTGGCTCCTGTGAGATAACCCTGGGGAATCCCAAGGAAGAGTTGGCACTCTAACCCGACTGAGCATTGATTCTGGGTTGAGCCCTTGATGCTTTGGGGTCTCCCTCACACTCTAGGGAGCTTTCAGATTACCTGGCAGGAAGAGGCTCCGGCACCTCCTGCACAAATCATGGCGTCTGTGATGCGGCTGCCCCAATACTGCTGGCACTGGCTCACGGTCACCAGGGGCAGGACCACCTGCTGGAGCCGGGCTGGAGTGATGTTGGCTGTAAGCACAGGCAGAAATCATTTCCTCTTCCTTGGCTAGGGAGCCCCCAGCCCAGCCATCCTCTCAGATGGCCCCGGAGCCCGCTCACAACGCTGTCCCTTGGGATGGAGGAGGCCCCTTCATCCGGAGCCTCCCCTCCACGTACCCACGCCACTGGTGCGGCCCCAGCCGGTAGTGACGCAGGTGTAGTCCTGGGGGAAGTTGTTGTCGGAGGCCAGACAAATGGGGGAGATCCGAGAGGTGAATTGGACAGGGGAGGACAGCTTGACCAGGGTGAGGTCATTGTTGATGGTGTTGGGATTCCAGCCAGGGTAGGTGATGATCTGTGGGGAACCAGTCTCAGTGAGGGCGGGTGGGGGCTGAGGGCCAGGTCCTGGCAATTGTCTCACTTCCGCATCTCCCACCTCAGGGCCTGTGGGATCGGTTCCTTTCCCATGCTCACCTTTGAGATACTCCTGACCTGAATGGGTTCTGCATTAGATGAGCGGTCGTATTCTCCAAGGACAACCAGGTGACGGCCTGGGCTGTGGCAAGAAGGAAATGGGGTCATGGGCAGGATGAAAAGAAAGGCCAGTGGGCCTAGGGCTAACGACAGCCATGGAGGGGGTGGGTGCCTTAGGCCAGGACTTGGTGGAGGGGGTCATTGTGGGGTAGGACAGAGAGCCATTATTGGAGCTGGGCCCTCTGTGGGGCCCTCAGGCCCTGTGGCTCTGAAGGCCTCTCATTTTAAGGGCCTCACCTCACGTTGCAATGAGCAGCTGTGATGACCCAGTTCTGGGTGATGAGGGAACCTCCACAGAAGTGAAAACCACTTTGGTCCTGTAGAGAGGAGGTGAGATGGAAACAGCCTGTTAGGTTTATTTCTGGGCTAGAGTCAGACCTGAATCAGAACTGATGATGGGTGTCCAGAGGGTTTCCCCAGACTTTAGATAGGAACCCCACTCTCCTTAGCTTTGTTCATGTTAGCAGGGATAACTGGATTTTGAGGCAGATGATCTGGGTTTGAATTCCGGCCCAGCCACGTACTAACTGCGTGACCTTAGGCCAGTCTCATGACTTCTGGGACTCATGGGTAAAGTGAATCCCAGAAGTGACTCCAGCTGTCATCAGAGAAAAGGAGCTCCAAAGAAGGGGAGCCGGCCACCTCCCGGGGTGGGCCATCACACTTTGGGATAGGGTCTAGTTGTCAGGAAGATTTCCCTAGCTGCCTCTGTGATATCCACCCAAAGCTCTGGAGCTAGACAGAAAGCAGCTGTTTCTTCTTTTCCTCTTTCTCTCCCCCTCATTTTCCCTTCTCCAGGCTAAATATCCACATGCCAAGTTTCTTCCCTGATGTCACTGGACTTGGCTTAAGGGTCTCCCCCATCCCAGCTGTCCCCGCCCCACAAACTCTCACTTACTAGGATCCTTAACCTTTGCTGCCCAGAACTGAACATAATACCTGATTTAGATGTGGTCTGACATGGGCAGACTAGAGGAATGACCACTTCATATTCTTGGAAGCTATCTGGCTTGGTCCAAGGTCACATGCGACCTTTTTCCGATGTCCAGTTGTTACAGTGCTGATCCATGGCCAACTTGCATCCCACTAACCCTGCCCTGCCACACCCCTCTCCAGACTTAAGACAAATTGCATTTTAACCATGTCTTCCCCATCCTGTACTTGTAAAGTTAATTTTTGGAGCCTATTTAAGGCTTTATATTTATTCTTATTGAATTTCAATGCTATAGCCTCTCAAGATCTTTTTTGGGATTCTGATTCTGTCAATCTACTGTATCTTTGGACAAGTTACCTAATTTTAGCCTCAGTTTCCTTATCTATAAATATTTATATTATCTACTTCACAAGAGTTCTTGTGAGGAAAGGGTTACACAAATATGTTATTAATAGAGGAAGAAGGTTTTGTTCAGGCAATGGTCTTCTTGTTCAGGGACTGCACTGCATTCTTCCCCCCACCCAGTACTGAGATTGCTCCCTCTTTGCCAAAGATCTATACTCCTAAGATGATACAGAGGGGTCAGAGAACTGTTCCAGCTGGGCTAAGTCCCTTTCCTCTTCTTACTCTCCTCCCTTATTCCCATCTCCTCTGTCTCCTGCTCTTCCTTGCCGGAGGTAAGCCATTACCTGCAGGGACACTTGCCAGGGCCAGGAGCCTGACACAGCATTTACCCCATTGACGATCTTCTGGTTGAAGTTCAGAGCTGGTTTAATGGCTGGGATTCCACAGCCTATAATGGGCAATACAGAAAAACCCCATCATAGTTTAACCATTATAAGGACTTGCATTTATAAAGTAAAATTTATAGAATTTTAATAACCCTATAAATATTCTTAAATATGAAGAAAATGGGCTCATTGAGACTAAGTGATCACACCTATCTTACACAGGTAGGGTTAGTGTCCTAGTGGAAATAGGCCATGAAAGCTTTTGGATTTTGATTATGGATATGCTCCAGATTGCTCCCCAGAAAGCCCACCTGCCCTTCCTCTCCCCAAAGACTCCCTTCTGGGGCCTCTCAGAGTCCCTGCCACCATAGGGATTGTTGGAAGGAAGAGCTGAAGCCTGTGAATCGATGGACAAGCACTTAGGAGAATTAGGAGGTTCAATACAAGTCCTGCATGGGAGGACATCAGAGAACATTAAGCTCAGAGCATGGTTGGGCCTTGGAGAATCAGGAAGGGCTGTTAGGAAGAAGGAGGAATCCTCCCTCTTGGGAGGATTGGTCCCTCAGTATAGAGTGTGGGAATTTCTAAGAGTTGTGAAACAGTAAGGTGCAATGAACTGGGGATCAAAATACCCAGGTTTAAGTCCATCAGCTGCCTTGAAGTGGTGGGTTGTACAGTGGCTAGAGCACAGGCTGAGGGGACTTGGGGATGGGAACGGGAGAATGGGGCAGGGGAGCCTACTTGGCTTACCATAGGAAGAGCCGAGGAAGGCCAGGCACAGGAGAGCCCACAGCACTGCCATCTCTGCCAATTTGTCTGGGTCAGGCTCTGGGACAGGGCAGAGCTTTATAGGGCTTGAGATCCAGAGACCTTGGGCCTTATTCCAGTGCAAACCCAGCTGTGACTTGACTGCCCCTTCACATACTCTGTCCTGATAGAGGAGATTTGGCAGGGGAAGGAGGGAGATCTCCCAAGCCAGAGGCTACCTGCGAGGACATACATAGAAGGATGGGCTCTTCAGGTTGAATTTACCCACAGGTGTAAGCCTCCCACCAGTCTGATTGGGAGGCTGCCCTTCTCTCAGGGGCACTCGTTTTTTCCCAAGGCCTTCCTTCACACACTAGTTCTCAGAGCTCCAGAGTCCAGGGAAAGAGGAAAGGGGGAAAGGAGTAGTTGGGGGGAGAGGAGAATCCAGCTCCAGCCCCCAGGATGCGCTCTGACCGGTTTCTTGGGGAGGTCCATGTAGCTACATACCTCCCAACTCTCAGGACCCCTGTGCTAATATGTTCTTCCTCTCAGACTTAAGTACAAGATTGGCCCCCAAAATGGGCAAAAAGTGGTTTTTCTGGGGGATGTGAGTGGAGATCCAGTCCCATCTCATGGCCCCAGAGATGAATCCTAATGGGGATACAATCCCTTTTTTCTTAACTTGTTGCCAGAAGCCCCTGGACGAGAACTGTTGAGCATGGCTGGGTGGGTGAAGGCAGGAGAGGGTTGGGGAGGCGGATTACAGAAACAATGGGCTTGTGTACTGCCAGAGCCAGAGACCCCGGGTCCAAGTGTCCACTCTGCTTCTCACTACATACTTAATCTTAGGTAAGTGACTCCTTGTTTTGCATGTCATCCATTTATAAACGGAGAAGGTGGAACTAATGGATCTTTCTGGTGCCTCCTAGCTCTGGCTCCCATGATTGTGATGGGAGTCTGGAGAGGAGACAGAAAACAATGGAAGCAAACATGGGTGGGTAGGGAGGGAGAGCCTTCCTGTGTGAGTCCCAGGAGGCTACCAAGAGGGAGTCAGTCAAATTCAGGAGCCTCCACTGATCCACCCCCTCCCCCGCCTTGTGCTAGGGGCTGCAGGCAGTGCAGGAGAAGGCCATCCCTGTGGTTTAGAGGGTCAGCAAATCGGAGACCAGCCTGGCCCCTGTTGAAGGCCTGATGTGACACAGACACCCCACAGAGAGGCGAAGAGCAGAAATGGGGGGTGGGAGGAGGAAAAGGGGCAAGGTCTGGGGACAAAAAGGCTTCAGGGTTAGGATGGGAGCCAAGTCTGACTGATAAAAGAGAAAGTGGGTCGTGGGGTGGAGTGGCGGAAGTGCTTTTATGGATCTGGGGACTCCCAGTTCTATGTTCTTGCCAAGCTAGGGCACAAAACAGGGTGGGGGGCCCTCTCTCCTATCCACAACCTTAAGTTTATCATTATCCAGGTGTTCGGTTCTCACCAGCTTGGCTAGAATTACCCTTCTTCTCCAGCCCCAAGGATCTCCTCCCCCAGCCATTTGGGATTCTGGTAACCTTCTCTAACCCCCATAAGCAAAGTATGGAGTATGGAGAAGACTGATCATCAGGCCGAGACTACCTGTCACAGTTCCTTCCCTGATACTCTTTCCCCTTTTTTCCCTTCTCTCCTCCTCTCTTCCTTTCTCTTCCTCTTTTTCTCCCCTTCTTTTCCTTTCTCCCCCTAGATCAAAGAACTCTCCTTTCCATTTGGAAGGAACAAGAATGGAATTTCTTCAGCAAGGGCAGTCAGCTTGGGAGAGGAATTGGAGGGGTGAAATTTGTCTTTCACAGGATCCACCCCCGAAAAACCAAAGGGAAAAGATATTCTAAGGATCCTTTCTAATTTTAAATCTTTTTTTTTTCAGTTTTAAATTCTTTTCCTTTCCCCCATGTCATGAAAAGATAAAAAAGCAAAAGTTATTACAAATATGTATGGTCATTCAAAACAAATTTCTGCTTTGACATGTTTTCCTCCTTCCTCCCCACCAAAAAAAAAAAGCAAAACAAAAAAAAAAAAAAAAAAAACCAAGAAAGAAGGGGGAAAATGCTTGTCTGTACTCTGAGTCCATTAGTTCTCTTTCTGGAGGTGGATAATATGTTTCATCATGAATCCTTTTGAATTGTAGTAATCATGTTGATCAGTTACTAAGTCTTTCAATATTGATTGAATTTTTTTTTTTTTTTAACAATATTACTGTGTAGGTTTGTTCTCCTAGTTCTGTTCACTTTGCTTTTCATCAGTTCATACAGGACTTCCCAGATTTTTTTGAAACCATTTCCTCCATTACTTCTTTTTTTTTTATCTTTGCATATTTTTTTATTATAATAACTTTTTATTGACAGAACCCATGCCAGGATAATTTTTTACATTATCCCTTGCACTCACTTCTGTTCCAACTTTTCCCCTCTCTCCCTCCACCTCCTCCCCCAGATGGCAAGCAGTCCTTTATGTTGAATATGTCACAGTATATCCTAGATACAGTATATGTGTGCAGAACCAAACAGTTCTCTTGTTGCACAGGGAGAATTGGATTCAGAGGATAAAAATAACCTGGGAAGAAAAACAAAAAATGCAAACAGTTGACATTCATTTCCCAGTGTTCTTTCTTTGGGTGTAGCTGCTTTTGTCCATCACTGATTGATTGAAACTGAGTTAGGTCTCTTTGTCAAAGAAATCCACTTCCATCAGAATACATCCTCATACAGTATCGTTGTTGACATATATAATGATCTCCTGGTTCTGCTCATTTCACTCAGCATCAGTTCATGTAAGTCTCTCCAAGCCTTTCTGAAATCATCCTGCTGGTCATTTCTTAGAGAGCAATAATATTCCATAACATTCATATACCACATTTTACCCAACCATTCTCCAATTTATGGGCATCCATTCATTTTCCAGCTTCTTTCCACTACAAACTGGGTTGCCACAAACATTTTGGCACATACAGGTCCCTTTCCCTTCTTTAGTATCTCCTTGGGGTATAAGCCCAGTAGTAGCACTGCTGGATCAAAGGGTATGCACAGTTTGATAACTTTTTCCTTCATTACTTCTTATAGCACAATCATATATATCCCATTACATTTATATACTACAATTAATTCAGCCATTCCTCAATTGATAAGAATCCCCTTAGTTTACAGTTCTTCGCCACCAGAAAAAAGTATAGCTCTAAATCTAAAGCACAAGCAACTAACAATTGACTCCATCCTATCATCATCCAACTCTTAAATCTCTTTCCAAAATACCTAATACCTAACACTCCACATAAGACTGCTCCCCACTAAATAGAAAAAAAAAAAGAAAGAGGGCATAACATGACTAGATCTAAAATTATATTATAAAACAGTTGTCAAAACTATCCTTTTGTTGGTTAAAAAATAGACAAGTAGATTAATGGAACAGAGTAAATAAATAAGGCTCAGAAGTAATATAACATATTAACCTAATGTTCAATAAATCCAAAAAGCTATGATACAGAAAGTTTCTTTTTCTGACAGGAAATATGAAAATCAGTTTAGTAGAAAATAGGTTTAGACCAACAACTTAAAACATATGCTACAAAACTCCAAATAAATATTCAACACAAATATAAAAGATCATATCACAAAAATAATTAGCTAATAAAAGATGCTTTTCATACCTATGGCTAGGGGGAGAATCTTGTGCGTGTATGTGAATGTGTGTGTATCTATATCTGTATATCTATATATATATGCATAAAAATGAAGGAAGCATTTTGAATTATATGACATTAAAAAGCTTTCACATGAACTAGAATAAGAGAAAATTTCTAATATGGGGGAGAGGATATTTACATCAAATATTTCTGATAGATATTTTGTTCTGGATATATGGGAAATTTGCACAAATATATGACCAAGAGTTATTTCCCAGTTGATAAATGGCCAAAAAATAGAAGTTTTCTTTTTAAAATTTGATTTGATTTTCAGTTCCATATTCTTTCCCCACCTTCATTCATTGAGAAGACAAGAAAAACAAAATTCATTACAAATAATAGAGTAGAGTAGTCATACAAAACAAATTCCCTCTTTAGCCATGTTTCCCATCGGCCCTGCCAACAACAAAAACAAAAACAAAGAAATAAAGAAAGAAAAAGAAAAAAAAATAGGTTTTAATCTGCATCCTGAATCCACTAGTTCTTTACCTGGAGGTAAATAGCATATTTATCTCTTTTGGAATTGTAGTTGGTCAATAGTGTTAATCATAATTACTAGTTCTTTCAAAGTTGATTGTCTTTAAAATATTGCTGTTACTATATAAATTGTCCTCCTGGTTTTGTGAACTTCATTTTGCATTGCTTCATACAAGTCTTAGGTTTTGAAATGAGAAACTTTCAAAAGAAGTTGCAAACTCATATGAAAAATGTCACAAATTGCTGAAAACAAGGGAATGAACATTAAAGTAGGTTCTTTAAATTAATCAAGAAGATATAAATGGAATTGGTCTAACCATTCTGTAAAACTATTTGAGAAATATTACTAAACTATTCATACTGTTTGACTTCAAATATGTAGCCATATTAATTTTCATATTCATATTCACTTTAAAAAGATCTGTACACAATCAAAAATTTAATTTTGAAAAATTAAATCTTAAAAGTTTAAATCATATAAAATACAGTATAGTATCTTTATTTTTATTTTAGGGTCATAATGCTTCTTTATTTTGTATATATATCTGTAATATTTTTTCTTTGAAAACACTTTTACTGGTGTTTTTTGTTTTTGTATCAGTTATATTTGCCATTATATTCCTCCCCCTTCTTTCTTACAAAGAATCATCCCTTATAATGATTATTCAAAATAAGAAAGAAAAAAGGTTCCACAAAATTAGCTAACATCAAAAAAAAAAGTCTGATATTAAACATATTATTTCACATTCATGGTCCCCCTAACACCAGTAACAATGCCCTACTGAGATCATCTTTCCACAAGTCTTCCACATTAATTATTCCCATCTGTTATTATCCTTGCCCAGTTTACTGGGTTTGAGGTAAATTTGTTTTGATTTGCATTTCTTTTATTATTAAAGTGATATGGAATATTCTTTCATGTGACTGTGAATAGTTTGTAATTCTTTTGAGAACTGTTCATATCCTTATCCTATTTCTCTGTTAGGGAAATAGCTTTTAGTCTTATGTTTCTTTTCATTTCTATATATTTTAGATTACAAATCATTATCAGAGATATTAGATGCAATGATTTTTTTTCAATCTACCATTTCCCTTCTCCTAGTTGTATTAATTTTGCTCATGCAAAAGCTTTTCAATTTCATATAACAAAATTACTTATTTTATCCAGTACAGTATTTTTTTAAATCATTCAATCGCTACAAAAAGGCTAGGGTCTTTTAAAACAAGGTAGTCTGTATAAGAGTAGATGGAGCGGAGATAGTTGCTATGGAAACAATTGAATGTAATGTTAAGTGTGTATTGTCCATATAAAATGTCTATGTCAACATAGTCTAAATGTGGCTCATAGTGAGACATTAGTAGTTATTTCAGGAAATTTCTCCCTTCCCTTCCCAAAGAAAATTATGATTTTTTTTCCCCCTGGAGATAGAGAAAGGTAACAGGGCTAGCCACTCTCTTCTTTTCAGAGAAAGTGGGGTACCAGATTAGATTTATGTCTGTCAGTTCCACTAAATGTATTTGTCAAGGGTCATTTTTTTTTGCATTCAACATAACTTTCCTTATTAATATACCTCAAAGGGGAGAATGCAGAACACAAAATTTTTAAAAATAAGTGCTAAAAATAAATAGTCCTATGACAAAAAAAGAAAGATAAAATTTCCCACAAAAGATGTATATGTATATATTTTAAAATCCTTTAAAAAATTGAGGGGATCCTCCCCAAATTGGGGAATGACTGAATAAATTGTGGTGCATGATTGTCTTGGAATATTATTCTATGGAAAAAAGAACCTGGAAAGTCCTCCATGAACTCAGGGAAAGTGAAATGTACTGTATACAAAGAAATAGCAATGTTCTGGGATGACCAGCTGTAAATGACTTTGCTATTTTCATCAGTACGATAATCTACCACTACTCTGAAGGACTTAAAAATGAAAAATCCTATCCATATTCAGAGAAGGAACTGATTGTATCTGGTTACAGATTGAGTTATACTCTCTCTCTCTCTCTTTTTTAATTTTATTTTTCTTGAAGGCTTTTTAAAAAAATTGGGGTGGAAAAATCTATGTTTTCTTTTACAATATGATTTATATGGAAATGTTTTTGCTTAAAAAAAAGACTTTAAAAAATCTTTTAAAGGGGAAAGGATAACCCAGACTTATATCCATATACTGGTTACACAAAAGATCATCCCAAATAGTGAATAGTGAATAAACTCGTTTATCCTCACAAAGAGCAAATAGAAATTGGAGAAATTATATATATTAGAATATATCAGTCACAGAATATATAATATATATTAAGTCATAGAATGAATGAGAATGAGATATCTCAGCTCAACCAAGAAAGAGATCTTGATCACAGAAACTCCCCAAAGTCTCTGTGGAGGCAAGCTAGAAACCAAGGACATATTGATGTGCTGACTTTCCTCTGTATATTTGCCTTTTAAAATATTTTCTCTTTTCCCAGAGTAGGTCCTGAAGAGAGTTTGGAACTATATGTGTGAGTGTCTCTTTTTCAAAACAGGAATGAAGAAGAATCTCTCTTCTTTCCAAAGCTCCTGGGTTCATTCTGCCCCTCACACAAGCACACAATGAATAATCATTCTCTGTATAAGTCCAGAATCGCACTTAAATAGTAGTCCACAAAACGATCCCATTTAAAACGGTATGTATCCAGCCAAACTATTGATCAGAAAGAAAGAATAATGACTTCTATTGAGGTAGGGGGGGAAAAAAACCCATGCATAGGTGACAGGAAAATTGAGGATTTAGGCCTAGATGAAAAATAGTGAATTTAGATTTAGAATGCATAAGTTCAGGCATGGCTCTTAAGAGGAGAAATGAAAATATCCCATCGCACTCCTTCAAAGAGGCAGGAAGTCCACAGTGTGATATTGCATGTTTTCAGATTTTTGATTTGTTAGTTTTGCAGATTTTTTTTTCTGTTTTCCTTTTCCTTCCTTCCTTTTTCTTTCTTTTTCTTTATTTCCTTCCTTCCTTCCTTTTTCTTTCTTCCTTTTTTCTTTCTTTCTTTTTCTTTATTTCCTCCTCCCTCCCTCCCTCTCTCCTTTTCTTATCCTTCCTTCCTTCCTTCCTTCCTTCCTTCCTTCCTTCCTTCTTTCCTTCCTTCTTTCCTTTCCTCCTCCCTCCTCCCTCCCTCCTTCCTTCCTTCCCTCCCTCCCTCCTTCCTTCCTTCCTTCCTTCCTTCCTTCCTTCCTTCCTTCCTTCCTTCCTTCCTTCCTTCCTTCCTTCCTTCCTTTTTCTCCCTCCCTCCCTCCCTCCCTCCTTCTCTCCATCCTTCCTTCCATCCCTCCTTCTCTTCGTTCCTTTCTTTTTTAAAATAGTATTGGTTATGTATTGGTCAACCTGCCATCTGGGGGAGGGAGTGGGTGGAAGGAGGGAAAAAATTGGAACAAAAGGTTTTGCAGTTGTCAATGCTGAAAAATTACCCATGCATATATCTTGTAAATAAAAAGCTATAATGAAAAAATAGTATTTGTTATATGAGCTGGCCTTCTGAGATGTGGAAAGGGAAACAGTGGTAATGTTAAAAACAAAAGATATACATGAAAATTAATTTTAAAACAAGATCAAAACTTTATTGTCACTTTTTGATTGTGTAACCTTCATAGTCACTTCTCTGAAGTTTAGTTTGTTTAGCTCTTAAATGATAATAATAATATATAATGTTATGCCCAGAGTTGAGAAAAAGTTCTTTACAAACCTTAAGATGCTATAGAACCTACCTTCCTCCTAACTTCCAACTCAGAGAGCTAATGTTTCCCAGATTTAGGTGATTCATTGAGTGTGGCAGAGTTGGAGGGCTTTAAGCCAGCCACCAAATGATCCTAGTCATTTATAGAACCTTCTTTTATTGGAATTCAGACGTATACCTGGCTGTGCCTCCCAGTCTCCTAAGTGTGACTCCTGGACCTCAGTATTTCAAAGATCTGTGATTTCATTTCCATTATAGATTGCAGCTCCTCCATGAGCCTGGTGGTGAACCTCCTGGAAAGGAGATGTCAGGATAAAATGATTAACTGCAGCATATTGAAGGATATGAGACTTGGAGGTAAAGGATATCCCTTAACTACTGCCTTTGGTCAGTTGTTGTTGTTTGTCCTCTATACTCGAAGAGGATTGATGACATCTCCATGTCGGGGTCAAGGTACAGTGTGTCCAGTCCAGTATGAGCTTGAAGGCTGGACTACAGCTTGGACACAGATAGTCTGCTTATCTTTGGGATGGAGATGGCTTTAGATTTGCACATTTCAGGTTTCCTTTGGGCTGCTCCATTGTTCCTGAGTTCTCTCCCACCCATCCATCATCACAGTTCTGGTGGGATAGTTGGGGGGAAAGTATGGAAAAGTTTTCAGTTGGATGTGATGAGATAAGGATATGGATGCCTTAGGTCATAGGAAGAGGGAGGGAATTGTTAGGTATTCATAGATATGATTTGGAACTGAGATAATCTTAGATATCATAGATTTAGACCTTAGAGATCATTAGGTCCATTTTAAATATAGCAAAGGGTAATTAGACTGGACTGAGAAATTTCCCATGGTGTTGCAGAGTTGTCCCAAACTAATCCCCCAAACAAGGCTATACCAAAAATCATTGGTGACTTCCAAGTGTCAGGAAGAGCCAAACCCCACCTAATCTATAAGAAAAGGAAAAGAAATAGTTAAAACCTTTTTTGAGATTCTTTCCTAGTGTTTTCTCTTCTTTGGATTTCCAGAAAGGGAGAAGGGATTTCTTTCCCCATTTCTCTCATTTTGCTAATTAAAAGATAGGTGTCTCTGCTAACCAACACTGGTTCAGTCCTGAGGAATCTGACTAGAGTTCAGATTTCTCCAGCTCTGGATATGTCCCTTGCCTGGAGCAATTCCAGGAAAATTGCTAAAGTGAAGCTTAGGTTGGCTAACATGACAGGAAAGGGAAATTATAAATGGGGACGGTAAGGATAATAGGGAAAAATAGGGGCAATAATGCACTGTTGGTAGACTTGTAAACTGATCCATTCATTCTGGAAAACAATTTGGAAATATTGCTAAAGAAAAAAGAAGAGGATCCAGATATACAAAAACATTTGTAACAGCTCTTTTTCTGGTGGCAAAGAATTAGAAATTGAAGAGATGCTCATTAATTGGGCAATGGTTGAACAAGTTGTAATATGTGAGTATAATGGAATGCTGTTGTGCTGTGAGAAAGGATAAGAATGGTGATTTCAGAAAAAACTTGAGAAGGCTTATTTAAACTGATGGAAGGTAAAGTGAGTAGAATCAGGAGATCATTGTGTACAGTAACAGCAATTGTCTAACAATGATCAATTATGAAAGATTTAGCTACTCTCATTAAGGCAATGATTTAAGACAATTCTCAAGGACTCATGATGAAAAATGCTATCCATAGTCAGAGAGAGAATATTGAAGCATATGAAAATATACTTTGTGTGATTTCACATATATAATGGGAATTATATTGCTTGCCTTCTCAGTGAATAGGGGTAGGGCTGGAGAGAGTAAGAGAATTTGAAACTGAAAATTTTTAAATGAAAAATAAAAAATTCAAGTGTAGCATATGGCCCATGTCTAGGGACATGCCTAATTGGTGGCAACAGGCTCCCTTGCAGAAGTGACACTCATCATACAAAATGGATATTAGGCATAGGACAATCATTTATTCATTCATTTATTTATTTATTTATTTAATAGCCTTTTATTTACAGGATATATACATGGGTAACTTTACAGCATTAACAATTGCCAAACCTCTTGTTCCAATTTTTCACTTCTTACCCCCCCCCTCCCCTAGATGGCAGGATGACCAGTAGATGTTAAATATATTAAAATATAACTTAGATACACAATAAGTATACATGACAAAACGTTATTTTGCTGTACAAAAGAATCAGACTCTGAAATATTGTACAATTAGCTTGTGAAGGAAATCAAAAATGCAGGTGTGCATAAATATAGGGATTGGGAATTCAATGTAATGGTTTTTAGTCATCTCCCAGAGTTCTTTTTCTGGGCATAGCTGGTTCAGTTCATTACTGCTCCATTGGAAATGATTTGGTTGATCTCGTTGCTGAGGATGGCCTGGTCCATCAGAACTGGTCATCATATAGTATTGTTGTTGAAGTATATAATGATCTCCTGGTCCTGCTCATTTCACTCAGCATCAGTTCGTGTAAGTCTCTCCAGGCCTTTCTGAAATCATCCTGTTGGTCATTTCTTACAGAACAGTAATATTCCATAATATTCATATACCACAATTTATTCAGCCATTCTCCAACTGATGGACATCCATTCAGTTTCCAGTTTTAGCCACTACAAAAGGGCTGCCACAAACATTCGTGCACATACAGGTCCCTTTCCTTCTTTATAATCTCTTTGGGATATAATCCCAGTAGTAACACTGCTGGATCAAAGGGTATGCACAGTTTGATAACTTTTTGAGCATAGTTCCAAACTACTCTCCAAAATGGTTGGATTCGTTCACAACTCCACCAACAATGCATCAATAGGACAATCATTTATTTTCTCTACCACAGAAACTGTATGAAATGCAGAAAGACTCATAGGTACATAACAAATTCAGAAAACATAAAACAACAACAAAGATATCTTTGTAGGAATGCTCAACAGATTGTTTCCACATTTTTTCAATTTAATATTATTTTATTTTTTTCCATTTACATATGGAGATAGTTTTTCAACATTCACCTTTCTAAGGTTCTAAGAGTTCCAATTTTTTTCCTCTCCTTTCCTCCTCTTACCCCTCCCCGAGAAGACAAGCAATCTGATACAGGTTATATGTGTCCACAGATTGTTTCACATTTACTTTAGTAGACATATTTCTCAACTAGCTAGCAAATGGCTATCTTTAGTCTTTCAAAGACAGGATGATCCTGGAAGTGTTCATCTTCTCTTCCAAAAAATCTTCTGTTAAGGAAATCTTCCTCCTTCTCATCAGCTGATACTTAAATCCCTAACTCAGAAATGTGACCCACAAGCAAACTTTGCCTAGGCTTGAAATGTCCATATTCAGCTTCACTGGTCACTGGCTAATGCTTAGGGAAGGAAATGGAAAGAAGGTAGAAGAAGGCAGCATGACCTCCAGGCCCAATTTCAGGTCTACCTAGACAAAGACATTTGTGTTGCCCAGTGCTCCTGCGACGAGCTGCCTAGGAGAAGAGAAAGAAAGCCCTGCTATCTTCTATTTTTCTTCAGATTCTTTTGTAAACCACTGGAGTCTCTCCTCTGCACTCTCATCTTAAATGCCTCTTGTCATTGGAGACCAACCAATTGGGAGTTTCCTTGTGTTACTCTCAGCAAGGAGCTCCCTGGACATTGCTCCTGGTCCAGAAAATTAGGGCTTTCCTTGATCATCCCTGCTATGCAGAGATAAGGAACTGGGCCCACAAAATTTCAGAGGTGGAAGGACTTTAGTCCAATGGGAACCCTTTCATTAGCAGCCTTGACTAGTGGCCAGACAACTTCTACTTGAAAGCTTCTAGTGATGGGGAACTCTACTTCCCCAGGCTCTGTTAGGAAGCTTCGTTAGGAAATGGTCTCCCCAAGATCAAGAAGCAGAGCCAGAATTCCCATTGAAAAGGTCCAGTCCTCTTGTGATAGCTTTAGAATCCAGACTAAGATTATAAGCACATGAAGGGCATGGGACGGCATCCAACAAGATGAAAACTGTATCAGCGATAAGCCGTCCCACCCCCTTCTCCTGGGGGTCCCACATTGGACACAGGAGGCCATACAGGCTAAACTTATGCACCCAAAAGGCACTGGGTCTCCAAACAAGGTCTAAGCATGTTGGTCAGGATCTGGGCCCTGGGTTCAGCCTCCTTCTGAAACTTCCATTACGGTAAATAGGCACACAAGAAAGTGAGGAGCAAAATGGCTCCTAAGTGCTCTGCGCACCTGGCAGGAAGGATGACCAGCCTGGTAAAAGAGAAGGGGTGTTTGATGGCTGAGCCCCACTGTGGGTCTACCCTGAGCAGTGCCCAGGTAAACTGGGAAGACAATGACCTTGCAGAAGAACTGGCCATTACTCTGTGCATCCAGAACAAAGCAGACAAAGAAAGGCCGTCCAAGCAGGGATAGGCAGTCAGCTGCAGCCAGGTTCTGGGGCTAGCAACCACTAGATCCTTTCAGCTTTGGGTCACCCAGCAGCGGGGTGCAAAAGTTCCCCTGTGGTGAACCTTAACCACTAGGGATGTACTCTGTGGGATGAGCCCTTTAAGATGATTCAAACTGTTCCTCACTTAGATGGCATTTAATTTTTTACCAAAAAAGAGGAAGGACCTTGGAGAAGTTATTTTTCTCCTTTTTAGTCACTATTTTCCCAGTCTGAACACACAGAGAAGCCCAAATCTGGGCTCCTTCCTTTCTCCTTCTCACTGACCCAATAAAGCTGAATGGCCAAAATTAATCTGTTAACAATAATTCCTAAGGGGTTTGTTAAGAGATAATAATGCCTTAAAGTTTTGCCAGCCCCTTCCAGGATTTTAAAAAAGATGGGTCTTAAAAGTTCCAAAGAGGGGCAGCTAGTGGTACAGTGGATAAAACACCAGCCCTGAAGTCAGGAGGACTCGAGTTTAAATGTGATCTCAGACACTTAACACTTCTAGCTATGTGACCCCGCACAAGTCACTTAATCACAATTGCCTCAGCCAAAAAAAAAGTTAATGGTGGGTAATACAGGCAGAATGCAGGAAGGTGGAAGAGATCTTTAGGGGTCAGTTTGTGTGGGCTCTTTCTCCCCTTCAAATCAGGACACACTTAGGGAGGGTAGGCAGCCCAGGGTCAGAGTGCATATAGGCAGTGTGTTTTAGAGATGGTTCTGTTCCTGAATTTGATGTTTGGGGGAGACTTCCCAGGGCTGTCTGTCTTTGACAGGAGACATAGGAAAAGGATGAAGAGCTAAATCTTTCTAGGCTACTACTAGAATGGGAGGTGAGCAGAGGGCAGGGACATGGATTTCTTTCTGAAAAAGATCAGTAAAATGAGGATTATCATAGCACCTACCCCCAGCATTGTCATGAGGATGAAATGAGTTCATTGTAAAGTGCTTAGCATAGTACCTGGCACATAGTTAATGCTATAGAAATGTTAGCTGTTATGATTTAATCCGACCTCCTTATTTCACAGATGAAGAATTGCCCAGAGATGATGCTAAATGGCTTGCTTAGAGCCAAGCAGATTAAGTAGAAGTCAGGAGCTCTGACCCCAAATAGGTAGAAGTTTGATTCCAGATTCTCAGAAACCCAAACCAGGATGTAAGCTCCTTTCCCTAGTTCCGGAGCCCAATTGGAATTGTTGCTGAGACTTCCCTGATAGACCCACCTGAAGACTGGGCCCTGCAAATAGTGACCGAGCTGCTTCCATCTACCTCCTGAGGCTGCCCAAGAATCAGGGTTCTTGAATCGCAGCAGCAGGAGATAGAAGGAGAAAGAGGGAGGGAGATGCCCTAAGTAGATTTTAGGGCAAAGTTCTGCTTCCGGATAACAAAGTGGGAGGTGTATAGAGTGAACCTGGTATGCATGGACTACTATGAAAGGCATTCACTGTGAAACTGAGAAATCAGACTTCTCTTTGACAGGTGCAAAGTCTCATTTAGTGAAATTATAGCCATAAATCATGTGGGGGAATAAGGGAGGGCAGGAAGTAACAGGAGTTCCTTAAATTGGTGCATTTTGGAGAAACTCATATTTTCAAAGTACTGAAGGATTTGCTAAGCACTTGCCTCACAAACATTTCAGTGCCTCCTCATTTGCATCATCTCACTGGGGCTCTTCAACTGGGGTCCTTGAATTTGGTTTTTTAAATATCTGGACACTTGCATTTCACTTGAATTGTTTTCCTTTGTTAATCCTATGTATTTTATTTTATGCATTTAAAAATGTGATTCTGAGAAAGAATTCATAAGCTTCAGCAGACTGGCATAAGGATCCAGGACCCCCCAAAAAGGTTATCCCCAGCATGACAAATAGTAGATACTTAATAATTGCTTATTGACTGACTATACACTCACACACAGGTACTACTGTCTTGGCAGGATGAAAGTCACAGTTGGGAATGGAAAGTCCTTACTGCCTCATCCATCAAAAAAGAAATATAGTCACAGGTAATTTTGTGCTTTCCACCATTTTCTGTGATTTCCTTCTGGGATTTCCTCTGGGATGAATTGGTATCTAGAGTCTGTGACTGTGTAAAATGTTTATAGTATACTCAAATTACAAAGTGGTATCCTGAAAAGCACCCATCCCTGGGGGTATCAGGACTTATCTTGGCACCCAGAATCTGAGAAAATAGGTACTGTCTAAAACCAGACCTAAGGAAAATATGAATGATCTTTGGATACAGAGTGTGTCCTTCAATTTGGCTCTACCAATAAGCTAAGACTCAAGGCAGAATGAATGGCATTGGATTGTAGAAGGTCTCACAGGAAGCTAAGTGAATCTTTTTCTTTTAAAATTTATTAGTTTTTTGACATTTGTTTTTAAAAGATTTTGATTTCTATTTTTTCTACCTCCTTTTCCTCTCCCCTCCCTAAGATGGCAATGAATATGATGTAGGTCATACAAATACAATCACATTAAACATATTTCCACATTAGTCATGTTATGAAAGAAGAATCAGAACAAAAGGGGAAAATCATGAGTAAGAAAAATAAACAAACAAAAGTGAAAATAATGTGCTTTAATCTGCATTCAAACTCTGTAGTTCTTTCTCTGGTTGTAGAGAGCATTTTCCATAATGAGTCTTTTAGAATTGTTTTTTAGATATTGTATTGCTGAGAAGAACAAGATCTATTAGAGCTGATCTTCTGCACAATGTTGCTGTTGCTGTGTACAGTGTTCTCCTGATTCTGCTCTCTTCACTCAGCATCAGTTCATGTAAGTCTCTCCAGGCTTTTCTGAAATCTTCCTGCTCATCAGTTCTTATAGAGTAATAGTATTCCATTCCATTCATATGCTATCATTATTCAGCCATTCCCCAATTGATGGGCATCTTCTCACTTTCCAGTTCTTTGCCACCTCAAAGAGAGCTGCTATGAACATTTTTGTACAAATGGGTCTTTTCTCACTTTTTATGATCTCTTTGGGATTCCTAGTAGAGATATTGATGGGTCGAAGGGTATGCGTGATTTTATAAGCCCTTTGGGAATGGTTCCTAATTGCTCTTTGGAATAGTTGGATCAGGATGAGTCTTGAAACAGAAAAAGAAAGGCAGTCTTTGCTTGCAGCTTGGCTGGACAGGTTATACTCAAGGAGGGATAGCGCTTGTATAGGTTAATTAGGATCACAGGTGTAACCCTTGGTGCATGCACTGTGACACTTAGAGCACTGAGATAGCCTAAGCATCCCAAGTCAGCTCATGGGTCACCTTCAAGCCTCTATAGGAAGGCAGTATGTTACTCTATAATTAATTATTCAAGAGAAAGTATTGTCCACCAGGGAGCACTGTAATCAAACCGGTAGCCAAGAGGTCTTTTCAGTCTCTCTGGCACATGTGACTACCCTACATCTCAGCTTAAAGCTGGTACTGATAGCCAAAGGTTAGTTTGAAAACTAAAGATGACCGTCTTCTGAATTTACCCAGAGAATGATGTGAAATACTCCTCAAAGACACTTAAAATAATAATGTATGGTTCTGCCCTCACCCCATGTCTGGAATTTCTTCTCTCTGTTGAAGGACCTCCACATTTAAAGGACCCTGGGAGTCAATATTCTGTGGTCATGTAGTAGATTAAACAGAGCAAAAATGATCTTGATCTACCCATGGCCAGGCAGGTTCTCTGGTGGAGGCAGATAATGTCTCAGACTAGGGCAGTCTGTGACCACCATTAACACATACCCAAAGACAGCTACTGTTTATCTCCTGGTGACAGCAAACCCTATTCCAAAATCAGCCACCGGCAATCCCAGTTCCCCATGTGGTGAGCAAGATATCTGTATGAAGGCCCAAAGGAGAAAAATAAGGAAATAACTTTCTGTGACTCACAATTTTGTTTCTCTTTATGGGAACTTGCAGTGTTTCCCTTGGTTCCCCAGAGGAATGGACCTCGTTGCAAAAATACCTCCTACCTGGGCATTTATGTCTATAAGAGGAATCAGGGGCATTTATGGTCCCATCCTCACCATTTTGCAGCCTCAGAGAGATGAGTCACAAAAGAAGTAAATAATAGATGGGAATGGAAACTGGAACTGTGATTTCATTTGCCTAGGGAGCTCAAGTGAGGAAACTCTCTTCTAGCAGATGGACGCCTTCTCTGAAATGTATACTTACAGAGGATCGCCAAGATATCTAGGGGTTTAAGTGAAGGTTGAAGTCTCACAATGTCCTTCTTTGAGGATCATCCAATCCCATGTTATCACAATTAAGATTCAGGTAGCTGTCATCTGTTGACCACTACTCCCTCCCAGGACATTCTTTTTTTCCCTCCTTACTGGTTCAGTCTTTCTCTTCACTCCAATTCTACTCCTCAAACTAGGCTTCTTCAATATAAACATTGGCACTTTCAATGCCCCAACTTCCTAATTCTTTAATCTAATTAATTCCCATGATCTCCTCCTCGACCCCACTTCCGAGGTTTCACACTTTTGGTCTTACCATCACCCATCGTATTCTACTTCCATGTTTGTGAACACTGGAATTCCTTTTTCTAATCATATTTTTTTCATTCCAAGATTCCTACTGCCTTATGTTCCCGTTTACCAGTTGCCTCCTCCCCTCAGTTCTTGTCCAGGCCATTACTTCTGCATTGACTGTGTTCTTTTCTCTTTCCTATCTCTACTCCACAGTGAATCAGGTCAAATCTATAATTGTCCTTTAATCTTGAAACCTGTCTTTCATTCCATTTCTGATCCTCCTTTGCCAAGCACAAGTCCAGTATTACTTGTATTATTCCCATTCTCCACTGCCTTTGCTGTTATTCACATGCTGCTGACTGGAGGTGGAAGAAGTCAAGGGGTGGGCTCACTCCACTGAGTATATGTATTATCTCCACTGGGCCTTTATTGTGTCCAGACAATCCTTTGGGTTCACTCTCCCACTCACCACAATGGCTCTCCCAAGCCTTTTCATCCCTGCTCAAGCCCCCTTCTCTCCACTCTCTCAGCTGAGAATCTAATCTCAGACCCAAGTGAAAAAATTGAAACAATTTGCTGAGAGCTCCCTCTCTTTCAAGTTCCTCTCATATCACTTAGAAATCTTCCTTTATATTTTCTCTTTCACTGCTCTCTCATATATAGAAGTGGCCTTTCCTCTTGCCAGAGCAAACCCCTTTAGCTGTACAAGTGGTCCAGTTTTCTTGGGCATTTCCCATTCTCTCATCCTACTCTCTGTTTCTCCCTGTCTCTCTTTCCTACAAATAGAGTGGGTCAGTTCTGTGCTGATGATTCTCATATATATTATATCCATCCCTAATTTTTAGTCACACATCTCTAACTGCCTTTAACTGAGTGTCCCAGAAACATCTCAAACTCGATGTGTCCAATTTATTATTTTTACTCCAAATCCTCCCTTCTTCCCAACTTTTCTATTACTGTTGAGGATGGCATCTTCCTCTTGGTCACCAGGCCGATAACCCGTGGGTCATCTTCAATTCCTCACACATACTCACCCCATGTATCCTATTGTTTGCCAAGTCTTATTTCTACCTTCTCAGTCTCTCTAATATCCACCCCCTTTTCTCTAATCACAGAGCTTCTGCCCTGGTGCAGGCCCTCATTACTTCATGCCTGGACTGTCGGAATAGCCTTGGCTGATCTCTCTGCCTTAAATCCCTTTTTATTTGGTTCCATCTTTCATTCAATATCAAAATGACTTTCCTAAAGACAGTCCGACCACGTTGCCCAACAGGGTGTTGTTAAACTCCAGTCGCTTCCCATTACCTCCAATATCAAATATAAAGCCCTCTGTTTGGTATTCAAAGCCCTTCATAGTCTGTCTGTTTCCTACCTTTCCACTCATCTTTTTCTTGCTGTTTTTCAAATATGACCCTTCATCTCCATGAGTTCAAGAAAAACACATTGTTTGTTTCCCCTGGCTCTCCGGTCTTAGAATGCACCCTCTCTTCACTCTGTCTTCTCACTTCCTTTGGACTCAGCTCACATTCTATCTTCTGCAAGAAGAGTCTCCTGTGGAACCCCTGCTGATCTTCTAAGAGCCCTTTCATTTATTTATCTTGGGTTTATAACTATTTTTCATGTTGTCTCCCTGCTTAGAATGAAATCTCCTTGAAGGCACAGACTGTATCCTCAAAACTTAGCTCAGTATCTGGTACATGGTAAACCTCCTAATAATGCTTTTTAACTGACTGACGGCCAGTATATGTTGGAGGTGGGCTTTAGGCTCAGGTCTAAATGACTTGTCCATCCATTACTCAGTATGCCTCTCAAAAGTAGCAAAGCTGAAATTAAATCTTGGGTCTCTGGACTCCAGAGCCAGCGCTCTCTCCACTATATGCCATAGATGGAAGTTGGGCCAGGACTAGATGGGGAGAAGCATGAGGGGCAAAGTTAAGCTTCATTTAGGCTACCGGTGACTGTCCAGGATGATGAGTGGGGTCAAGGAAAAAAATAGAATGCCTATAAACATTAGTCATAGAAAGGGATGTGCAGGGGTGTGAAAGCATCTGCAAAGCAGCCTGTATTTGGGGAGGAATCTCTGTGACTAAATATAAAATTACTGCATCCGGATGAGAGGGAACCTTAAAGGTCAACTCATGCAGCTCCCACCTGAGAGGAATCATAGATTGATGAAAGGATGGAGAAGGAGATGGGTGGAGAGATATAGAGAAATAAACTTAGTAGTCCAGATTTAGGATGACCAGGGCAGGAGGGCTCCCCAGCCCAGAGCCAGAAGTACCCTCAGGAGACTTGTGTTCTACATTCTCTCCAGCCCTACAATTTCCTATTTACTCAGCTTTTCGATGATTATTCAGTAAGGCATCTTCTGAAAACCCCAGCATTTATCTGGGTTGAACTAAGAAAAGAGGTCCTAGTGAATCGGAGGAGCAGAGCTTGGAAGGTTCCATGTGGTGGCAACAGCCTCGGGATGCCCACTTGTTAGAGGAAACCTTGGGGAGAAGGCCCTGGGCTTTAGTCACCCTCGGGGCTGCTCCCTGCCACCCTGTCAACAGTTATTTATTAAGCACCTACATGTATTCGGCATCGCCTTTTTATCCCCACCATGAGGGGATACATGGTCTAGAAACTCTTGGAACTCAGGAGTTCATTTCAAAAACTTTTATTTTCTGGAGATTTCCTGGATGGGGCCCCGTGACCCTTGGGGCTCACTTACTCCACCTCCATTGTCTGCACAGTCTCCTCAATCATCTCCAGTGCCAGAGGTGTCACGGTCTCCTTCATCACTGCTGTAGTTCCCTTTGGGTAGCGATACTTGCCCTGTCTGAAAAGTAGGGGATGGACCAGACCCTTTGTAGTTATATCCTTCTTGCCCTCCCCATAAGCTGCTCCCCCATACCTCCCTTTCCTTGTGTCCTCCCATCACCACACATTCCTCCCCACCTCCACCTGCCATCCTGCTCCTCACCTCTTAGAGATGACAGCTGGGGTGCTCACTGCCCTCTGGATCTTGGCACCAGCTTGGGTGATCACACACATATCCACGTTGCTTCCTGAGCCCAGGTCATCCAGGATCCCAGCAGTCACAGCCTCCACTATCAGCTGCTGCCCTTCCTCCAGCTGGGAGCCGGTGGGGGAGACAGAGGTGGGAAAGAATTAGGGATGAGAAGAGTGAGCTGTTCAGTTGATAGAAATAAAAGAAATGAAAGAAAAATAATAGAATAAAAAGAAATAAAAGAAAAAAGAAAAGTGGTGCAGTGGATAGAGCACCAGCCCTGAAATCAGGAGGACCTGAGTTCTAATCCAATTTCAGAACACTTAACATGTCCTGGCTATGTGACCCTGGGCAAATCACTTAACCCCAATTGCCTCAGGGGGAATAAAAGAAAGAAAGAAAGAAAAGGAAATGAAGGGATTGAAAGAATAGAGGATAGACAGTTAATGAGAGTTCATAGAATAAGAAGGTGAGTGGAGGTGGTGAGGGAATAAGATAGGAGAGGGTGAAGGGACTAAGATGAAGGAAGAGACGAGCAATTGAATGGACAGAGAGGTGAGGGAGATAGAGGTAAAGATGGCAAAGGGGGACAAAGAGGGAACAGAGAATTGAAGGGAATGGGAGAAGTGAAGAGGGTATGAACAGAGCAGAAAACAGTGTGAGTAAGGGGGACGGAGGAGTGAGGGAATCCCTGAGTTAGGATGTGATCAGCCTTTCCAAGCATCCTGGCCCCCTCCCCCATCCACCTATCCCCCAATTCTCCCTGGCATCTCCCATTTCCTCCTTTGCTCTTTTTCCCCAAGTCTCATTCCTTTGCTCTCTTCAGGAAGGTGAGGCAGCTGATCCCCCATCTCCCTTCTCCCCCTCACCTCCAAGCTCAGTCTCTTATGGCACTGCGATCCAGCCCAGCCCAGCCCAAGTATGGACAAAGTCCTTTTATTTAATGTAGTTGCTTCTCTCATTGGATTATCCTGAGGAAAGAACTTTACTGATCTCATTGGCCTTTGGGGAACATGGGTGGGTGGATTGAGATAAGACTTTTTTTACTAGAATTAAAAAAAAAAAAAAAGACCTTCTAAAGGCCTTTCTCAAGGAAACTAAGGTCAAACAGAATCAGAACTAAAAGGCCCAGAAGAAATGAGTCAGTGGGCCCAGGGGCTGGATCCCAAGGGAACCAACCACAGTCTGGGTGCAGAATCTGATTTCCCCAGGCCCTAGATCTATTCTTCATTCTACTTTGCTGAGGGTTGGGGGCTTAATCTATCCTAGAACGAGGCTGGCTTTCTTCACTTATTCTGAACTCTCCTTGCCAGATGGCCTTGGGAACATTCAGTCAAAATCTGCCTCTCTACAATTTGTATTCAGTGAACCTAGTTCTGTCTCTGGGACCCAGCAACCCCTGTGAACAGTTCCTCTTTCCCTCCTCCCCCACAAAGTTTCCCCGGTCCATCTACAATTTGCTCACTCTCTCCTATCTAATAGGGAACACACTGAAGCATCTTAAGGTTTGCAAAATGGTTTTTTTTTTTTTTCTTTTACAGGCATTCTATCTTAGGAACAGGCTGTCTTCTCCTCCCATTTCAAAGCCATCCTGTACTTTCCACTATTCAGCTCCCTAATGTGTTCTCATTTCCTGGCTGAGGAAGCATCTGCCACTCAACTCATTTACAGAGCAGGGGAGGTGGCGGACAGGTCCTGAGCTCAGCCCGTCCCATCTTCTTCCCACATCCCCCAGGTTCTTATTGCTAGCCTCTCAGTCAGCCCCAAGGACTCTTCTTTGATGTGTTTGCAATAAGAAAAACATGTAGTGTTGCTCCCCATGGTAAAGGAAGCTGGTTTCAGGAGAGTGCTGAGAAGATGAGGAGGAGGAGGATGGTGGCCCAGGGACAGGATAGGGGAAGGAGTTCTCACCGTCATATTTGGTTTGAAGCGATCCTCTAGCACAGAAATGGCTGCTTCCTGTCCAGAGCCTTTTGGAAGGTGAGGGAAGGTAGTAGTGGTGAGCAGTGTTAAGTACTAGGCAGCCTCCCTTACCTTTCTCCCCATGGACCCTTTCCACAATCCCCTAAGACACACCTCCTGTCCTGGTCTGTTGCTATATATACACAGGACTTAGAGGTTTGTTTTTTGAGGGAAAAGGGTGAAGAGGTAGAGTTGGGGGAATATCCATAGAGACATTTGGTCTCAGAAGTCTCAATTAATTAATTATATTAGCTATTATTTTCATAACACCTTAAAGCTTACAAAGTGCATATCTCACTTGGATCCTCATGTTAATCCAGTGAAAGAGTGCTGTTAATGAACTCATTTTATGGGTAAGGAAACCAAGGCTGAGTGAGACTGGGCACATAAATTGCCAAGAGTCACAGGGATGGTAAGATAAGGACCCTAACTCAGTCCTTCTGATTTATAACTCTGTTCCTTGTGCTGCCTAGCAAACATGGAGGTTACACTGGAGCAGATTTAGATTGAGTGTTAAAGAAACTCTTTCCAACAATTATTGGCATCCTGTCTAGAGAAGCAAAAGGGGGAAAATGTCAGATTTGAAGTTGGAGGCCCTGGATTATTAGAATCTGGACTTTTGTATTTACGTATGTGACCTTGGGCCAGTTACCTAAGCTATCTGAATCTCTGGTTTTTTATTGTTAAATTGGGGGGGGGGTGGATGTCCTCTGGGTATTTTCTACCTGAAATTCTGTAATTCTGGGAGTGTGGGGTGGAGGAGGGATCAGGGACTCACCCAAAGCAGTGAAAAGCAGACGGCTGTAGGAGCCATGGGGATGCACACTGTAGAGAAGGGGGCCTGTGATGTCCACTCCCCCCACAATCAGGGAGGCCCCAATATGGCCCTGGTAGCTGTGGGGAGATATCTCATCATTTCTTCTCCCCACCTCACGGTTCCCCCAACCGGCCCATTTCCCTCGGGCTCTTGCTTCCCACCCATTTATCTTCCAGCCCCATCCCAAGCATTCCCTCTCTCTGCCTCCCTCCCAGATCTTCCAGAATTGTTTTAACTCCCCCACGCAGGTCCCACAGTACCGGAACAGCATCTGGCGGAGCATTCGCGTGACGGTGACCACCCGAGGCTTCCTGCCTGTGGACAAAGCGTGGAGCTCCATGTTGGACGCCATCATTTGTGTGGTCATCTCAGCGTCCGCTGCTACCCCTGCCCCGCAGCAGCTGGGAGGAGAGTCGGCGTTAGAGAAAGAGGCTTGTAGGGGGAGGGTCAAGCTAGGTTAGGGTTAGGGGGACAGGGAGAAGCCTGGAGTAAAAGGTCTGCTCGTATTAACTATGGAAAGAACTTGGGTTTGGAGCCAGAGGGATGATTTTCAATCCCAGGCACCTCTAACTCCATCTTTAACTCGCTTCTTTCCTTGTGGACTCAGTTTCCTCGTTTGTAAAATAAGTGGGTTGGTCTGGGTGATTTGCGATGGACGCCTCCAGCTCTAACTGCGGTGCAAGGAGGAGGTGGCGGGGATGAATCAGGGGAGGGGAGGTGGGAGAAGGGACTCACTAGATGTTGGGCGCGATGAAGTGGATTTTTTCGCAGTTCTTGTCGGCCACGACGGAATCATTGGTGGCCCGGGTGTCCGCCCCGAGGATGACTCCATCCTAGAAGGCAGGTCAGGGTTTACTCCAGCCCTGGGACTACGGGGACTTCCACCAGCGCCATCTCCCCACTGCCCCGAGAGCGATTCCCCTCACCCCGCCTCCGGCACTCTCCTCCGCACCCCGCCTCCCCCCTCACCTGGAACACAAGGCCGGCGATGGTGGTACCGGTTTTTCGGGCGTGGGGGACCCGGAGTCCCTTTAGGGAAGACTCCAGAAATGCATTTCTGGGGTGTGGGAAAAGGAAGAAAAGACCCTCTGGAGTCAGAAATCGCATTAGAAGGGGTCCCCAGAACACAGACCCTTTCAATCCAGTTTATCGTTTTTTCTCCCCCTCTCCCCCGCCACCCACACACCCGTGAGGCAGTCCCAGGACCTTCCGGGTAAAAACTGCAGCAACCCCCAAGATTCCCCCTCCCTTCCCCCACCCAATCAGTTTCACTTTTCACCCGAGTTCCCAGAAACTCAAAGCAGCTGCCCCGAGTCTTCAGAGAAGGGGGATCAGGGACGGCCCAGTGCCCTCCCTCAGGCCGGAGCGCCCTGCCCCGAGCGGCTCCCTCTTACCTCTGGCAGTTTTTGAAGGAGAAGCCCCCCTGGGGGTTCCAATCTGCCTGCAGCATGGCCTGAGCTGCGGGGTCCTGCGGCGGAGCGCGGGGGAGGAGGCTGCCCCGGTCTCGGCAGGTGGGACGAAGGGCGGGGCTGAAAAGGTTGGGGAGGCAGACAGGGGCACGAGGGGCGCGCCGGGGTCGGGATCCTGCAGGACTGCCAGGGGACTGTGCACAGATAACTTGGAGACTTCCTTTTCTTGTAATTTCAGCTTTCGCTTTCACCTTGGCTGCTGGCGGAGGAGGGGCTGGGGTGCTGGTGGGAGGCGGAGGAAGGAGGGCAGCAGGGAGGCCGCCTGGGCTGTCAGCCGGAGCAAACTTCCCTCCCCAACCCAACCCTCCTCCCACTCCCATCCCGCCCTAGGGCTCCCACCCCCAGGGAAGCAGCGGCAAATTCGGGGGTTCCTGCTGCCTCCGCTACCACCTGTGAGGATTTGGCGGGGACAGGGGCCTCTTGGGATCGGTAGCTTGGCCACTGGCCGGCTAGGCTAATGACGCTTAAGGTGGTCAGAAGAGATTTTGCCCCTCTTTAACATAGTTTCCTTATCTTAACCTGGGGGGTTGGAATTGATCTCCGAGGTTCTTCCGCCTCCGACGTTCTGATCTTCGGGGCCTGTCCCCTTCCCTTCCTTGCCCTCTTCTCCATCAAGCGTAAACGTGGCTCTAAATACAACAAAGCAGCAGGGTGGAAACAATGTATGTCCTACAGGGCCAGAAAGCACGGAGAGTAACGAGCTAGTTACATCCCCCTCAGGGGCCGCGTCACTGCGAGATTACTTGGTCTCAGATTGTTCAAACCCAGAGACCTTCTGGTAATAACCACAATCACTTGTACATATAGAGCATTTTTAAAGTTTGCAAGGGGAAGAAGGTGCTGCTATCATCTCTGTTTTAAAGAAGAAACTGAGTGAGGTAGATGGAAGTTAAATGCCTACGATCACACAGGTCTTCCTGATGTCAAGTCCAGTGTCTATCCACTATGTCACCTGGCTACCTCTGAGGGAAGAATCTATATCCTCAAACCACCGAGTAAATAAAAATCTCTAAGGAACAGGGAACTCTCCCTCTCTCCTCTCTATCTCTCTGTATCTCTGTCTCTCTGTCTCTCTCTCTCCTTTCCTCCCTCCTCCTCCTTCTTCTCTATCTCTTTTCTCTCTTCCATCTTACTCAGCCAACTCCCACAAAAAGTTCTCCATTTGTGTTGCCTTTACTATCTCACTTTATTCCTTTGCTTCCTATAGCACCACTTAATAGAAACCTCTCTCTCCAAAGAGGTTATTGGTAACCTCATAACTGATAAGTTGGACGCCTTTCCTTATTCTATTTTAAAAGAACCATTACCTTTGCAGTTCCCCTGTCCAAAGTAAGTTCATGGGGTTTCCTGAAAAACGACACTGTGGGGAGGCCTACATTAGGGAGACGTGACTTGGCAGGGAAGCTCAGAAGAAAGAATCAGGTTCAGGGGAAGGTGAGATCTATGAAATGACTCTCGGGAATCCCTGGAACTGAGTCCTAGGAAGAAAACTGCACCCCTCTCCCCAGCATCCTCCCCAACATGTCCTGTGATTCTTAGTGCTTGCAATCCCTGCAATTCACAGATTTCCCAGATAAAATGGTTTTCTCCTTGGTGAAACTGAAATTTCATCTCATTCCCTTTCCTCTTGTGTGTTCTTTCTCCTAAATGAGTCTGTACAGCTTCCCTGATCACTATTTACTGCTTACATTGATAAATGTATCCTTGCTGTCCATGATGATTGTCTTTTGTGTATCAGGTTTGGGAAGGAGAGAATCAACCTGACCAAGAGGAAGCTGCTAGTTATCCTTCCATTCTAAGGCTCCAGGACTGTTTCCCACCTGGAACAATTAGGGAAAGGGACTTTTATCCTGAATTCCCAAAAGAGCATCATATCTGTAGACCAAAATTATCTGATGTATATATAAGTATCTTCTTGTTTATTCAGTTGTATCACTGTTCTTCATGACCCCATTTGGAATTTTCTTGGCAAAGATACTGGAGTGCTTTGTTATTTCCTTTTTCAGCTAATTTTACATATGAGGAAACTGAGGCAAGCAGGGTGAAGTGACTTTCCCAGAGTCACACAGCTAGGAAGTGTCTGAGACTGAATTTGAACTCAGGAAGATTTTTCCTGATTCCAAACCCCATGCTGTATTCACTGTACCACTTTGTTGCTCACAATTTGTTGTTATTCAGTCATGGGTAACTCTTTGTGATCCCTCCCCCCCTCATTGAAAAGGCAAGCAATATGATATCAATTATAAATGTGAAATTATGCAAAGCATATTTCTATAGTCTCAATGGTGAAAAAAAAACAATTAAAAAGAAAAAAGCATAAGGAAAATCTGCACTCAGAGTTCATCAGTTTTTTCTCTGCAGGTGGATAGCATTTTTTATCCATTGGATTTGTCTTGGATCACTGTAGCCACTGTATCAATCAGAGTAGTATTAATGTTACTGTGTACAATATTCTCCTGGTTGTGTCCACTTCACTTCACATCAATTCACATATGTCTTTCCAGATATATTTTCTTTTTTGAAAACTATTCTGCTTATAATTTCTTATGGTGCAATAATATTCTATCAGAAGGCAGCTATGTGAAGAAGAATGCTGGGCTGGAATCAGGAAGACTCATCTTCCTAAGTTCAAATCTAGCTTCAGTCACTTTCTAGCTATGTGACCCTGGAAAAGTCACTTTACCTTATTTGCCCCAGTTTCCTTATTTGTTAAATGAGTTGGAGAAGGAAATGGCAAACCACTGTAGTATCTTTGCCAAGAAAACTCCAAATGAGACTATTAAGAGTCAAACACAACTGAAAATTATTGAACAATTTTATTACAAACATATACCACAACTTGTTCAGCTATCCCCATGTGAATGGGCATCCCCTCAATTTCCAATTCTTTACCATCACAAAACGAACTGCTAGAAATTTTTTTGTACATATAAGTCCTTTCCCATTTTCTTTTATCTCTTTGTGAAACAGATCTAGGAGTCGTATTGCTGGGGCAAAGAACAGGCACCGTTTTATAGGCTTTTGGGTATAAATCTAAATTATTCTCCAGAATGGTTAGACCAGTTCACAACTCTACCAGCTGTGCATTAATGTCCCTATTTTCCATATGCCCTTCAGCATTTATTATTTTCCTTTTCAGTCATATCTGATCATGTCTGATAGGTATAAAGTGGTATTACAGACTTGTTTTCATTTGCATTTCTCTAATCAATAGTCATTTAGTGTTTTTTATGTGACTTTTGATAATAGCTTTCTTCTTTTGCAAATAGTTCATATCTTCTGACCATTTATCAATTGGAAATGGCTCTTATTTTTATAAATATAGCTGAGTTCCTTATATATGAGGTCTTTGTCTGAGAAATTTACTGTAAAATTCTTTTCCCCAATTTTCTGCTTTCTTTTTAATTTTGGCTGCATTTGTTCTGTGCAAAACTAATGTAAAAAACTTATCCATTTTATTTCCCCTGATCTCCCCTCTCTCTTGTTTGGTAATAAACTCTTCCCTTATCTTACATCTGAAAGGTATAATTTTCCATGCTCCCTTAATTTGCTTATAATTTTTTCCCTTATGTCTAAATTGTATACCCAATTTTGACCTTATTTTGGTATATGACATGTTGGTCTATGCTTAATTTCTGCCAAGTTGTTCTCCAATTTCCCTAACAATTTTTGTCAAATGATGAGCTCTTGCCCTCAAATCTTGGATTTTGGGGTTTAACACATACTAGATTACCATAGTCTTTTATTACTATGTATTATGTACCTAATCTGTTCTCCTGACTCACTGCTCAATTTCTTAGCCAGTTTCAGATTGTTTTGATGATAACCACTTTGTTTTTTTTATGTTAAATCCAATATATTTATACATATTTATATAATTATCTTGTTACACAAGAAAAATCAAATCAAACCAGAAAAAAAAGATGAGAAAGAAAATAAAATGCAAGCAAACAACTACAAAAGAAGCGAAAATGCTATGTTGTGAACTACATTCAGTTCCTCTCTCTGGGTGTAGATGGCTCTCTTGATCACAAGATCATTGGAACTGATCTGAATCATCTCATTGCTAAAGAGAGTCACGTCCATCAGAATTGATCATCGTATAATCTTGTTGTTGCCATGTACAGTGATCTCCTTTCACTCATCATCAGTTCATGTAAGTCTCTCCAGGCTTCTCTTAAATCATCCTACTTATCGTTTCTTAGAGAACAATAATATTCAATAACATTCATATACCCATAACTTATTCAGCCATTCTCCAACCGATGGGCATCCATTCAGTTTCCAGTTTTCTGCCACTACAAAAAGGGCTGCCACAAACATATTTGTACATGTGGTTCCTTTCCCTCCTTTAAGATCTCTCTGGGATATAAGCCCAGGAGTAACACTGCTGGATCAGAGGGTATGCACAGTTTGATAACTTTTTGAGCATAATTCCAAATTGCTCTCCAGAATGGTTGGATTCCATCAACAATGTATCAGTGTCCCAGTTTTCCTATATCCCTTCCAAGGTTTGTCATTATCTTTTCCTGTCAACTCAGCCAATCTGAGAGGTTTGTAGTGATATCTCAGAGTTGTCTTACTTTGTATTTCTCTGATCAAAAGTGATTTAGAGCACTTTTTTGTATAACTAGAAGTGGTTTCAATTTCTTCATCTGAAAACTGCCTGTTCATATCCTTTGACCATTTATGATAACCACTTATGAAAAACCATTTATGAAGTCTAGGCCATCATCCCTCACTTTTTTTATTGATTCCCTTGATATTCTCAACCTTTTGTTTTTCCAGATGAATGTACCTAATCTATTCCATTGACTCACTGCTCAATTTCTTAACCAGTGTCAGATTGTTTTGATGATAACCGTTTTGTAATATAGTTGGAAATCTAGGCCATCAACCTTCACTTTTTTTTTTATTGATTCTCTTGATATTCGCAACCTTTTGTTTTTCCAGATGAATTTTATTATTTTTTTTTCCTAGCTCTGTGAATACCAGTACCAATTCTTTGGTAGTTTAATTGGTATAACACCGAATAAGTAAATTAATTTAGTTTGAATTGTCATTTTTATTTTGTTGGCTCAGCCCACCCATGAACAATGAACATTTCTTCAATTGTTTAGATTTGTCTTTATTTATGTAAAAAAGTGTTTTGTAATTGTGTTCACACAGGATACTGTCTTGGCAGGTAGATTCCCAAGTACTTACAATGTTCATAGTTATTTCAAATGGAATTGTTTTTTTCTATTTCTTCCTGCTCAATTTGTTGATAATATATATAGACATACTAGTTATTTATTATGTTTTAATTTTATATTCTTCAATTTACTAAAATTTAAATTGTTTCTAGTTTTTAGTTGATTCTCTAGGGTTCTCTGAGTATAACATGATAGCATCTGCAAAGAGTATAGTTTTGTTTCCTCATTGCCTATTTTTATTTCTTCAGTTTATTTTTCTTGTTTTATTATTATAGTTAGCATTTCTAACACAATATCAAATAATAGTAATGATAATGGACATTCTTGACTTACCTCTTATCTTACTGAGCAGACTTCTGGCTTATACCCATAATGCAAGCATTATGCAAGCTCTTCATTTTAGATAGATACTTCTTACTATGCTGAGGAAAGCTCCATTTATTCCTATGCTTTTTATTGTGTTTAAAAAAAATAAGAATAGATATTATATTCTGTCAAAAAAGTATAATTTCTTTTAAAAATGAAATGAACAGAGACAGGAGAACGATTTCCACAATAAATAATATTGTAAAGATAATCAACAACGAAAGATATGGTAACTCTGATTAACCATAGTTCCAAAGAATGATTCAATATAGTATCCACTTTCAGGCTGAAAGTTGATGTAGAACTCTAGTGCAGATGGACACATGGTCTTTTCCTTCCTTTTAAAAATCTTGAACATAATCAATGCAAGGATCAGTTTTGCATGATATATACATTTGTTATAAGTTTTATATTTCTTGCCTTCTTCATGGATTAGGAGTGGGAGATGAGAGAGAGAATTCAGAGCTGAAAATAAAATTGAAATAAAAAATGTGTGAAGTGTTCTAGAAATAAGGCAATGGTTGGGGAGGGGTGGAGAAGGGAGGCCATGGGCCAAGTACTGAACTTAGAAAGGAGGGAGAATGTCTTGGGAATTAATAGATAATGACCTGATTGACTAATGCATTTTGATTGCATGAAGTTCACAAATGAAGAGGTTCCTTGAGTGATTGTGACAGAGAGAGGATCTGGAAGTGACAACTGGATTCAAGGAATATTCTGATTCCTTACCATAACCAGTCTGGGATAAGAAAGTAGAGTCAGTACCTGAAGGGTGGTCAGAGATGTAGTGACATCCAGAGGGAGCAGGTTTCAGGGAGAGCTACAAGATGGCAAGAGAAGTTTTAGATGAAAGGAAGTTAGTGATTTGTGGACAAAAATTCCACAGAAGGCATGGGAGAAAGGGAGAGCAGATCTGGAGCAGGACATTGGGAAATAGGGTTGAAGGTGTTGGTGTTTGTCCTTTATTCTCAAAAAGGTCCAAGAGTTCACCAGGAAGATGATAGCTTGACCTGTAAGTGAATTGGCTCTAAGTGCAAAGTCACCAACTTCAATCTTCTTCAGAACCATCTGGTTCCACTGCAGGATATAGATTAGGACAACTGGAGATGGCTCTGTTATGCAGTGGGAAACTTTAAAGTTTCTAAGCTAATATCTTTCCCAGCTGTCATTTTGTTTGATTAAGGCTAGGTTTTAAAAAAATGAGGCAAAAAATGAACTCTTGCCTACTTAAAAGAAAAGAAAATCAATCTGGAAGGGGAAAAAAAAATCAAATTAACTCTTTTTGCTCCATGTAATTAAATTCAGCACTGGAAAAGCAAGCCTATTGTTTTCAAATGGAGCTACCTGACCATATCTTAGATCCAAATCATTCTGGCTCTCACTGGCTAGATCTCAGTCCGAACCTTATTTTGATCATTATTTGGGTTTTGATGGCTCCAGAATGAGAATGGGAAGGAGGGCCCAAGTAACTGAGGCTGTGGAGGAGGTTTGTTCTTATGAAACTGGTGTTTCAGAATCCCAAGGATAGAGAACTTTAGTATAGAAGGCTGCAGAAAATTCCAGAGGATGAGGGCTAAGGGAAAAAAAATCACTAAGTCTAGAAATTGAGTATTGTTGACAACATTTATAGCCCGCAGTTCTAGTGAAGTCATAGAGGTGGAAGCCACTTTTTTACATATGCAAATGTACTTATATAGTATTATGTATCGTAGCTACATTTGTGTCTCCTCTCCTTCTGGGACTATAAAAGCCACAGCGAAGCTTTCCTATCTAAACTTTATGTTTCTCCCCGTCCCCCATCACCTATCACAGTGCTCTGCACACAATACATGCTTAATAAATGTTTATTATTGTTCTCCTCCTCCCACTTCCAGAGAGTCGGGCTTCCTCCCTAGTCACTCCAGAGATGGACTTCAAAGAAGAGCTTTTGATTCATGTTGTCCGATGTCCCCTAGTCCCAGGCAGGGGAGACCCAAAGTCTGGGGAGGAGCCAAGCTTCTAAGGGACGCGGTGCTCCCGCCCTTTCGGCCCCCGGGTGTGGCCCTCGGCTCCTCATAGGTGGTCTGTGACCTTGTCTGTGTCTGTGTCTGTGTCCCGGGGGGTCGAAGCCAAGGGGGGATCCCCGGAGGGGGCAGGGTCCGGGTGGGGGTCCGTTGTTCGATAAGCCCCCAACAGGATGGAGTTGATGTAGTCCAGCGTCTGGTTGTTGAAGACCATGTTGAGGTGCTGCAGGCCGGGGATGGGGAAAACGTGGACGGGCTGGGGCTGCTGCTTGCGCCAGCGCGCACAGAGCTCCATGCTGCGTGTGGCTACCGTGTCGTCCCCGTCTTCGTAGAGGATGGATACGGGGTCGTTGTAAGGGAAGCCCTCGTCGTAGATGTAGGTGTGGGGGGTCGGCAGCCCCACGCCGTACAGGCAGTAGACCTCCACGCCGGGCGCGGGCAGCCCCGCAAACAGGTCGCGCGTGTGCAGCCACATGTACCAGCCGTCTTCGAAGCGCAGGTCTGCAAAAAAGCGCTGGAAGTTCTGGAAGGTGTAGTTGACGGTGGGCGTGGAGAAGAAGACGTGGTCCTCGGGCCAGGCGAGGCGGGAAGGGAACATCCATGGGGAGCTGGTGCTCCTCCGCGGGCCCTCGCGGAGCTTGATGTTGGACATGATCGGGATGCCCTGGTTGTCCCCTGCGGACGGGTACAGGGTGAGGGGCTCGGGCCCACCCAGGGCTAGCTAGCCCTGCCAACGCCCCCAAACCTGGCTCTGCCACTATGACCTCCGCACCCCTGCACCCCCCCTTATCCATCTCCGCAGAGAGCCCCGGGAGGGATTCAGGAGGCGAAATCTCCCTCCACAGGTGTGTTGGATAGGAGGGCCTGGCAAGGGAGCCAGAAAGGCTGTAGCCGCCCCTAGGTGGGTCCTATCTGGATATGGGGGATCCATGTGAACACTATTAGTGGGCGGAGGGACGTGCAACTGGGGGCCGGTTCTGTTCCTGAGGGTGTCTGTCTGTGAGTGCCCTGGCTCTGGGTCCCAGGGATCTGGATGTGTCTCCCAAGGTTCCTGAGGATTTTACAGGTGGGCATTGACGCGTTTCCCCATATGGCAGTGGCTGATGCCCTTACCAGAAGTGAGGACCTTCATGGGTTTGATGGAGCCAGCCCAGGGAGCTCCCAGGGCAATGAAGCCGTCAATGAAGCGGTCCTTCCAGGCCTGAGGCTGATGCACAAGGAAGTAGAGCAGATGAAGGTTGCCCAGGCTGTGTCCAATGAGGAAAACGGGCTTCCCGTAGGTGGCGTACATCTCCTCCACCAGCCCCGCTAGCTTCTTAAAGTATTCTTCCTGCTGGGCTGGGGCCAGAGAGAGATGGGACACCAGCCTCAAGGGCTTGCCCTGGGCCCCCTATTTCTCAGATACCACGCCCATCACCCCCCACCCCTACCCTACTCACTGGGGTCTAGTCTCCAGTCATATGGCGCAGCCCGAACCGTCTCGTCCCGAACGTACCCATTGTTGACGAGATTTTGGACTAGTGTGTGCATATAGCCTTCATTGGGTTGAGGAGTGGGGATGGAGATACAGATAAGGGGGTTAATGACAGTTATAGGGGTACCCTCCAACCCAACCCTCCAGAGTACGGGGTCTTGGGGAATCTCCCTCTAGTTGGACCGGGACTTAGGTGACAAGCAAGCCAGAGTGGGTTCCTGGCTTTTGGGCAATCAGCCTGGCCTCAGCTTCCTACCTGCCAGTTTTTTGGGGTCCAGATACTCCACGGAATAGGTTTTGCCAAAGCCTGGGACCCGAATCTGCACCCCAGGGGCATTGGACATTTGCCCTGTGGTCCTGTTGTAGACCACCCTGTAGAGTCAAGAAGGAGGCTCAGGCTCCAGAGGGGCATGTGTGAGTGTGTGTGTGTGTGTGTGTGTGTGTGTGTGTGTGTGCAAGCACTGTGTGTTGTGAGTGTGTGTGCAAGCACTATGTGTGTGAGTGGGAGTGTACAAGCACTCTGTGTGTGTGTGTGCAAACACTGTGTGTGAGTGTGTATGTGTGTGTGCAAGCACTCTGTGTGAGTGTGTGTGAGTGCAAGCACTCTGTGTGTGTGTGGAGGGGAGATGTGTGCAGGTATAGAAAGGTGGGATGTGCTTGTAAGTGGATGGTGCAGTCAGCACCCATGGTCATCCCCAGCCCAGTCTCTACTGAGCCTCTCTGAGCTGAGAGTGGGCAGCTGGATGGGACATGTGGATGCCCGTTCCGGCCCCAGGAGAGTCCCCAGCAAGTGTGACTCCTTCCTGGAGCCCTGGGTAGCTTTCCTGCTTTCTAAAATGAGGTTGGTAACCCTCTTGGGCCTGTCCTTTGGCTCAAATGGACCAATGGATTTTCTAAAAGTTGATCATTTTTTGGAGTGTGGAAGGATCTGACCTAAGGGGTAGGGGGTAGTTGGGAGGCTTCTTGGCTTTGGGCGTGGCTGGGGGGCTCCTTGGCTTTGGGGGTGACTGGGGGGCTCCTTGGCTTTGGGGGTGACTGGGGGGTTCCTTGGCTTTGGGGAGTGGTTGGGGGGCTCCTTGGCTTTGGGCGTGGCTGAGGTGCTCCTTGGCTATGGGAGGGGGCTGAGGGCAGTTCTCAGGGCCCACCTGGTGTTGTCAATCCAACAGTCAACCCCGAGGGGCAGGAACATGTTGAAGTCAAACCAGATGGTGAAGAAGTCCTCTGTCTTCCGGTAGCACAGCCAGTTGACCACATCTGGCTTGTCCAGCTTGGCCTCCAGTTGGTTCCCCAAGCAGCCAGGCACTGTGGGCAGGAGGACCCTCACCCTCACATCTCCCCCTCCCACGCTCTGCCCTCCCCTGGCCCCTCGTGGGGAAGGGGGAGGAGCCCTGGGCTCCCACCAGGAAGAGGGGGTGGTGTCCCTGACCCCCACCTAGGACAGAGCTAGATAAACACAAACATCCCCTGTCTTCCCTTGGGGCCTCGGCCAAAGTCCAGGCTGGAGCAAACAGTTTGGGCCTGGCTGACAGGAAGCCACCAGAGATAGAAGGCCGGTGTGGCGGTGGGCTTTGGGGTGCAGGGGACAGAAAGACCCAGGGAGCCAGGACTCCCTTCCTTTGTCCCAGCCCAGGCTGCCGTGGGGGGCTGCCCCAGGAACCACTTCCCCGTCCCCCCAGGGGGCCTTGGGTTTGGAGGAGCAGATGCAGCTTCCCAAAGCCAGAGCCACAACTGCAGCCCACCCCCGCGAGACCTTCTCCTACAGGCTGCATCCCTCAGGGGGCCCCAGGGCCTGAGATGGGGAGCAGGGCCTCACCCCCGTTTCCCATAACCACCAAGCCCAGGCCGGAGGTGGGGCGGGGAGAGCCTTACCCAGCACCACGGGTCTCGTGTTGTTGTTGAGGGCAGCCTTGGGGGTGGCATTTGGGGGGAAGAGGACGTTCAGGAGCCAGAATGGGGTGGCCGAGGGCAGCAGGAGGAGCAGGCCCAGGAGGGAGCAGCGGCCGTGCAGCCGCCCCAGAAGCCCCATGCTGCACGCCCGGAGATGGGCAGGCCACACTGGGCCCTTATCAGGGGTGGTGGTGGGAGGGACCGGAGGAGGGCGGCTGCTGGAGGAGCTGGGCCCTGTGCGGGGAGGACCTGGGCTCTGGGGGCGGGAGCCGGGGGGGAGGAGAGGGGCAATGTGGGAAAACTGGCCAGGACACTGACCTTTTCCAAGTACTCAGGGACACGGAGCCAGCCAGGACGCTGCCCTTGGAACCTGGGCCAACAGAATAAATGCTGGACTTGGGCAGGGAGGAGGTCAGGGAGACACGAGTTCAAAAGCCACTGTGACCACTGGGCTTCGGCATCCTCGGGGTAATGGGGGCGTCAGCCCGGGGCCATTACAGGCACCAGTGACAGAGGGGGGAGCCCAGGGAGAAGGCGAACTTTCACTCTGTTGTCTGCTTGCATTTTGCTTTCTCTCATTTTTCCCCTTTCTGACTGGGTTTTTCTTGTGCCACGCGGTCATCGGAGAAATGTGTATACGCATAAAAAACGTTGGCTAATATTACTAAGGGGCCAGGATGAACTGGTGCCCTTTGCCTCTGAAGGGAACAAATCCCGTCTCACCTTCTTCCTACCAGAGCAACAGCTAGGCAGCTCTGCCACTCGGGCTGGTTCTTCCTTGGAAAACCAGGCTAGGACTGATGTCCTCAGACCCTTGAGAAGAACAATAATATCCTGAAAGCAAACACTTGTCTAGTGCCAAGAACTGTGCTAAGGGCTTTACAATCATCTTACACGACCTTCCCAGCTATCTGGGGAGGGTTTGGCTCCTCGGGAGCATGTCCGACTCTTCCTGGCCCCATCTGGGGTTTTCTTGGCAAAGATCCTGGAGCCGTTGGCCATTTCACAGATGAGGAAACTGAGGGAAACAGGGACCTGCCCAGGGCCACACGGCTAATGTCTGAGGCTGGATTTGAACTCGGGCTTTTTGAATCTAAATTGGGTGCTCTATCCCTGTGTCCCTAAGGAGCATGGCACAGTGGTTCTCAGGTTGGACCTAGGATCTGGCAGACCAGAGACTGTATCCCATCTTTAGTACTTACCTTGGGCAAGGCCCTTAAGTTTGGTGAACTTCAGTTTCTTCATCTGTAAAATGGGGATAACAGCACTCACATCATTGGTTTGAGTCCATTGAGATCATGTATACCAATTTCTTTCTAAATCTATTATGTAAATGTGTGGCAATATTATTGTCAACCCAAGATCTGTTGATCTGTAGGAATCTAGTCCAAGTTCTGGTTTTCCCTTTTAAAAAAAAAATCTTAAGGGACCAGAAGAGTTCTGAGCACCTAAGAGCACTCACTAAAGTGTTCTTGATAAATCACTTTTTTTTTTTTGTCCTCTGTAAAAACTGCTGTACATTTGGGATTTTTTGTTTTGTATTTTTTTGGAGGAGATAATTGGGATTAAGTGAGTTGTCCAGTGTCATACAGGTAGTGTCTGAGGTCACATTTGAACTCAGGGCTTCCTGACTCTAGGGCTGGTACTGTATCCACCTCACTGCCCCTTAATTTATTCCTAATCTCACTTTTATTGACATTTTTTAACAATGAAATCTCAGGTCCATGTCTTATTTCTTTTGTTATTACACCACTTTCATTTCTAAATATGTTTCTCCTCCCTCTACCCAGTGACCCATCCTTTGTAACCAAGGTTTAAAAAGGGAAAAAAGGTTCAGTCAGAAAGCATTTGTACCATTATATACCTGGACTTTCCCACCTCTGCAAAGATGGATGTATTTAAAACCAACTGTGTCTGAAAGTGCAACATTATATACTCATAGTTCCCTCACCTCTGCAAAGATGGTAAGCACGTTTAAAATCAGTTGCATCAGAAAGCATATGCAACATTATATACTCAAACTTCCTCACCTTTGAAAAGACAGAAGTGTTTAAAACCAACTGCATTTGAAAGTGTAACACTAGCAAAGTTGTAGGATACAAAATAAACCCACATACGTCATCAGCATCCTTATATATCACTAACAAAACCCAACAGTCAGAGTTACAAAGAGAAATTCCATTTAAAGTAACTACTGATTGTATAAAATATTTAGGAATCTATCTGCCAAGGGAAAATCAGAAACTTTATGAGCAAAATTACAGACCACTTTTCACACAAATTAAGTCTGATCTAAACAACTGGAAAAACATTAAATGCTCTTGGATTGGGCGAGTAAATATAATAAAGATGACAATGCTACCTAAACTAATCTATTTATTTAGCGCTATACCAATCAGATTCCCAAAAAACTATTTTGATGACCTAGAAAAAATAACAAAGTTCACATGGAAAAACAAAAGGTCAAGAATTTCAAGGGAATTAATGAAAAAAAAAATTAAATGAAGGTGGCCAAGCTGTACCAGATCTAAAATTATATTATAAGGCAGCGGTTACTAAAACCATCTGGTATTAGATAAGAAATAGACTAGTTGATCAATGGAATCAGTTAGGTTCAAAGGACAAAACAGCAATAGCTTTAATTATCTAGTGTTTGACAAACCCAAAGACCCCAGTTTTGGGATAAGAATGCATTATTTGACAAAAATTGCTGGGAAAATTGGAAATTAGTATGGCAGAAACTAGGCATTGACCCACACTTAACACCATACACCAAGATAAGGTCAAAATGGGTTCATGACCTAGGCATAAAGAATGAGATTATAAATAAATTGGAAGAGCATAGAATAGTTTACCTCTCAGACCTGTGGAAGAGGAAAGAATTTATGACCAAAGAAGAAATAGAGATCACTATTGACTACAAAACAGAAAATTTTGATTATATCAAATTGAAAAGTTTTTGTACAAACAAAACTAATGTAGACTCGATTAGAAGGGAAGCAATAAACTGGGAAAACATTTTTACAGTTAAAGGTTCTGATAAAGGCCTCATTTCCAAAATACAGAGAGAATTGATTCTAATTTATAAGAAATCAAGCCATTCTCCAATTGATAAATGGTCAAAGGATATGAACAGACAATTCTCAAAGAAATTAAAACTATTTCTAGCCATATGAAAAGATGCTCCAAGTCATTATTAATTAGAGAAATGCAAATTAAGACGACTCTGAGATACCACTACACACCTGTCAGATTGGCTAGAATGACAGGGAAAGATAACATGGAATGTTGGAGGGGATGTGGGAAAACAGGGACACTGATACAGTGTTGGTGGAATTGTGAACACATCCATTCTGGAGAGCAATTTGGAACTATGCTCAAAAAGTTATCAAACTGTGCATACCCTTTGAGCCAGCAGTGTTTCTACTGGGCTTATACCCCAAGGAGATACTAAAGAAGGGAAAGGGACCAATATGTGCCAAAATGTTTGTGGCAGCCCTGTTTGTAGTGGCTAGAAACTGGAAACTGAGTGGATGCCCATCAATTGGAGAATGGTTGGGTAAATTGTGGTACATGAATGTTATGGAATATTATTGTTTTGTAAGAAATGACCAGCAGGATGAATACAGAGGCTTGGAGAGACATGACATGAACTTATGCTGAGTGAAATGAGCAGAACCAGGAGATCATTATATATGTCAACAACGATTCTGTATGAGGATGTATTCTGATGGAAGTGGATTTCTTCGACAAAGAGAAGATCTAATTCGGTTTCAATTGATCAAGGATGGACACAAGCAGCTATACCCAAAGAAAGAACACTGGGAAATGAATGTAAACTGTTTACATTTTTGTTTTTCTTCCCGGGTTATTTATACCTTTTGCATCCAATTCTCCCTGGGCAACAAGAGAACTGTTCAGTTCTGCACACATATATTGTATCTAGGATATACTGTAACCTATTTAACATGTATGAAACTGCTTGCCATCTGGGGGAGGGGGGGGAGGGAAGGAGGGGAAAAATCGGAACAGAAGTGAGTCTAAGGAATAATGCTGTAAAAAATTATCCTGGCATGGGTTCTGTCAATAAAAAGTTAATAAAAAAAAAGTGTAACATATAATCTACATCTGATTGTTTGCTATTTGGGGAAGTAAGGAAGGGAAGGAGGGAGAACATTTGAAACTCAAAAAGCTTATAGAAAATGAACGCTTAACACTATCTTTACATGTAATTGGAAAAAAATAAAAGTTTCCTAAAACAGCAACAAAAATACGGAAGAAATATTCAATGCTTATGGCTAGGCCATGCCAGTAAAAATTGATATTACCCCCAAAAGCATATGCAACATTATGTATCTGTAGTTTTCCACCTCTGCAGAGATGGGAGGTGTTTTTTTCAACTCTTCCCCCAAACCAAGCTTGGTCACTGTGATTACACACCACCACGGTCTGTTTTTTTTCTGGCAAAGTGGATTGAAAAAGGAACTGGAGTCAGAAGACCAAGGTTCAAATCCCAGGAAAGATAAATGTTTGAGTCTGGGCAAGTCCCCTTTAGTTTCCTCTTTAAAATATTATTCACAGCAGGCTTGTTGTGAAGAACAAATGAGGAAATATTTGTAAAGTCCTCTGCAGCTCTTAAAATGCCAAATAAATATTAACAATGCTTGTTGTTGTAGCTACTGGGTAGGCTGGATTCTATCTCCTCTCGGGCTGGTTATTATGGCTTCCATGCTTCTCTGAAACCTTCACATTCATTGTTTCAGAGAATTCAAGAGCATTGTGGCCCATTACTACGTACCACAACTGCTTTGGCCATTCCCCAAGCAAGCCCTTCAGCTCTGGGCAAAGACAAGGATTGGGTTTGATACCTTAGAGGGAGGAAAAGGATGTAGCTACAAGGGAGGGGTGATGAATTTGCAGAAGGGCAGCTGGGTGGCACGAGGGAGGAGGGGAAGAGAGGGAGGGAGAGAGAGAGAAAGAAGAGCGAGGATGGAAGGGAGAGAGAAAGAGAAAAGTAGACAGAGAGAGAGTGTTAGAGAGAAGAGGATAGAGAGGGTGGGAGAGAGGAAGGGAGGGAGGGATAGAGAAAGACAGAGAGACAAATACAAAGACTGATGGAGAGAGGAGAGAAAGAAAGAGAGGAAAAAAAGGAGAGACAGACAGAAAGCCAAAGAGAGACAGAGAAGGAAGGAGGGAGGAGTTTGCAGTATAATTGACAGAATGCAAGATATGGAGGCAGAGGATCTGGATTCAAATCCCAGCATTCCTATTTATTGCCTGCAGGACCGTGGACAATTCACTTTCGCTTAACAAGAGGTTCTAGGAAGGGGAGGAGGAAAGAAATAAAATAAAGTGACTGTTTTCTAAAAGTTTCTTGAAGCTCTCAATCTGTAGAGCACAACTCACTTCCCTATTATAAAACTTCTTGATGCCTGGAGCTGGCCCCCTGGGGAGGGGATGTGGAAGCTTGGGAGGTGAGACATTTCTACCCCTCCCAACCCCCCTAGGAGTCCCCCTTTCTGACAAGTAGCCAGATCTCAGGGCAGGAGGCAGAACTGGGGCAGGGATCGTCCCAGACAAGGAGGGAGGCTGGGCTGGGGCCAAGCCAGCTCCAGGGGCCTCCCAGCTGTTTTTGAAGCCAGGCCTGTCTCTCCCTGGAGCCCACTCCCTTCTTTCCTCTCAAAGCAAGAGGAAACAAAACCAAGTCGGGGAGTAGGAGAAAAGTCAGTAAACAATGTTTTATTGGGAAAACAAACAAACAACAGCCCCGACTGGGGACCTTCTGCTTTGTTCACTTAGGTTTCCAGGGCAGGGCGAGCCCCGAGGACGGCTAGTGAGGAGGGAGGGCGGGGGTGTCCGATGGGGGCTTCCCTGGCACAGTCTGGGCCCTCACAGCCTGGCGGGTTCCTCGGGGCAGGGACGTGCCCGTGGTCAGGGGAGAAGCCTCGCCCTCCCCCCAAGCATCTGTCTTCCTGCTCTCTTGCTCCCTTGTAACTTTCCTGACCAATAAATACACAAATAAATAGGACGCGGTCCCCAGGCCACGGCCACTTGCAAACATAATCCTCATCTCTCTCAGCGTCATTGATTCCCGTCTCTGTTGCCGCGGGCCTCGCGGCCCAGCCGAATGGCCCCCGCGGCCCCCTCCCCGCTGCCCAGTGGGTCTAGGGAGTCAGGGAGAAGGGGGCCCGGGAAGGGGGATCAGGAAACAGCCTTCAAGGCCCGACCCCAGATCTCCTAGCAAAGCTTCCAAGAATAGTCCTGGGAACGGCCTTCTCCTCAGCCCCCACTATCAAGCCCTTGTCTACAAGGAGTTAAGTTTCAAAGTCGGACACTGTGGGCGGAAGGTGAAACCGGAGGTGAGCAGTGTGGGAGGGGCTGGGGGCTTCCTGTGGGGAGGGGGATGCCCGGCTCTCCCCCTCAGCCCCCGAGGGGCCCAGAGCAGGGCAGCGTGGGGGAGGGGGCAGAGAGGGAAGCAGGAGCTGCTGCTGTCCGGGCGGCCCTGGAGTGTCCGTCACTGACCAGAGAGGCCCCGGCTCAGGAGTAGATGGTGATGACCTCCCGGCCCCCGCCCCTCACCAGTAGCACCCGCTCCAGGCCCTCAGTCAGCACCTCCAGGAACTCCATGTCTGAGCAGGCAGTCAAGGGCCGTACCCGTGCCTCAGGGCTGCCAGCAGGGCCCACCCCCCACATGCACATTAGCCCACACTGTGACCCTCTCCCCGGCTAGGCCAGAAGCTTCTGAAGGGGGCAGCCTGTGACTAAGGGCCTGGGTGGGCACCCCTGCCTTCGGACACCTGGGCTGGTGCCAGGAGCTTATGAGCAGGCTCCTTCAGGGCCTACACAGCGACGAGAGCTGGGGGAAGGCACAGGGGCTCCCTGCAACACGTGGGGCTCTCAGCCTGTGGCTCTGCCTCCCGGAGGCCCCCGACCCAGGCCCCGTCAGTGAGGAGGCCCCCAACCCAGGCCCCATCAGTGAGGAGGCCCCCGACCCAGGCCCCGTCAGTGAGGAGGCCCCTGACCCAGGCCCCATCAGCGAGGAGGCCCCCTGACCCAGGCCCCATCACCAGCCAGCAGGGAGGCTCCCCCCCCCATAGCTCCCAGGCCCCCCCATGAACATCTCCAAGGATACAGTTCTCGTCTCCGTCGCTGTTCTTGGGCGGGCCGGGCATGTTCAGAAGGACGAGCCTGGCATCGTGGGAGCGGTTGACAATGACCTCATTCAGTTTGACCGCTGTGTGCATCCTTCGGACGTTGGACTGGTCTCTGTGAAGCAGCGGAGGTCAGGGTTGGGCTCAGTGGGGAGGGCGGGGGGGGGGGAAGCAGAGATATCCCTTAGGTCACCCACGTCGTACCGGACAAAAGCCCCCTCCCCTCTTTTCCTTCTTTCCTCTTCCCACTCCCTTCTTTTTCTTCTCTCCCCCCCTCCCTTTCTCTCTCTCCTCTCTTTTCCCCTTCCCTTCTTTCCTCTCTCCCCTTCCCAGAACCTCTTGTTAACACCATGCCTTCACCTCCCTCTCAGCTCCCACCTGGCTCCCAGTTTTCCCTTCCCCACGTGCCAGGGCACACACTCCGAGGGCCTGTGGCTCCGTGAGCTCTCTTTTCTCCAGACTAAATATCACCAGCTCCTTCGACTCCCCTTTATGGCCCCGGCTGCCATCGGCTAAGTCTGCTCCAGTTTATTTATTTAATTTAAAGCTTAAGACGGCCCCTCTGCCCATACGCCCACCTCCCCCAGACGTGGGCCTCCTAGTGTCCCGTGCCGGCCGATACCCCCCACTCTGCTCCCCCGGTCTCTCCACACCCTCTGCCCCTGGCACATCCACAGGACTGCCCCTTAATTTTGTCTGCCCTCCTCCCCACCCCAAACAGGTAAGAGTTGTGTTTCCGTCTGTGTTGGGGTCACGGGCCCTGCCGGACAAAGCCCACGAAGGCAGAGACCACGTGTTTAAGCTCTGCAGCTTCCCTTGGACCCGCACAGTGGGCTTAGACCCCGGCCCTCCCACCTCCTGTATGCACACATACCCCTTCCCTGAACCTCCCCCCTCCAATCCCTGCGAGATCAGCAGTCCCCGGATCCCTGAGGGTGGGCCCAGATGGCGGCAGGGCCTCCTGGCTGGCCCTGAGAGCTTCCGCCCCACGCCCCGGCCCCAAGGGGGCTCCAGCCCTGAGGGGGCCTTGACACCGAGGGGGCCCCGGCCCTGAGGAGGCCCCAACACCGAGGGTGCCCCAGCCAGACTAGGTGTGCACATTGGGGGTTCTGCCCCCGGCACTCACGGCTTGATGCTGATGAGCTCCCGGAAGTTTTCCAGAGTGTTGCCCCGGTTCCTCCTCTCAGCCTCGTGCCTGTCCCTGGTCCAGGTCATTTGGACCTTCTCGGGCCTGGCTTCCCCCTCATCCTCCTCGTCCGAGTAGAGGCTCTCGAGCCGGATTATGGAGTGCCGGTCCTTAACCAGCTGGGCCTGGGGAGCGCACAGAGCCGTGCGAGGAGGCAAGGGTGAGGTGAGGGGGCAGCAGAGGAAAGGGGCCCTTGCTCCCAGGCTCCGCTTGACTCCTGCGCCCCATCCCCTCCTGTCGCCCCCTTCTACAGCCCCTTGGTTGTCTCGTTCTCCTGCTTCAGGCTTCGGCTCTGGCTCCTGCCTCTAAAGCCCGGAGGAGGAAGAAGGCCGGGTCACGGGGCAAGGGGTTGGCGTTGGCCCTGATGGGACCCCCAGGATCTCTGCGGAGGCCCCAGCTCCAGGAAGCCAGGACCAGACCAGCCTCTCTCTCCCGGGAGGACTCCCTACCTCCCTTTCCCTCTCTGTCTTAGTCAGCCTCATCTGCCTGAGCATCTGCGACCTCTGCTCCATCATCAGCGTCCGCTCGTAGGTGTAGGCGGAGATGTCGCTGTTGTGCTGGGGGGGAGACAGAGCGGGCAGTGGGCAGCTGTTCTCGGCCGGTCACCAGGGCAACCTGGGGCGGGCACAGCTCTTACCATCTCCACCACCTCCACCTCCGCCTCGATGCGCAAGTGGTACAGGAAGGTGGCCAGGTCCTTCTTCATCTGGATGCTGTTGTCGTCCATCTGGGCCACGGTGAAGATGCGCATGCGGCACTTGCGCCAGACCTGCGGGTGGGGGGAGGTGGTCAGGGCTGGGAAGAGTGGGCACTCTGCCTGCTGGCCCCTGCCCACCCACCTGCTGGCCCCCTGCCCACCCACCCGCCGGCCCCTGCCCACTCACCTGCCAGCCCCCACACGCCCCCTGCCTGCCAGACCCCTGCCTGCTTGCCCACCGGCCCCAGGGGCACCTTGTGCTGCTTCAGGAGGAAGGGGAGCAGCATGAGCATGCCGCCGTCGTGGACGATCCACCAGACGTCGATGTTGCCCTCATTGTAGCGCTCGTGGTTGCTGGGGTAGAAGGAAACATTCTTGGGCACCAGCAGTGCCAGGTGGGCAGCCGTGGTACAGCGCACAGTGTCTACAAGGCAAAGGTAAGCCGGGTGACGCCCAGTGCCCCCAGGATCCCATAGCCCATCTTTGGGCACCAAGGGGGGTGGGGTGGGCACAATCTCTCCTCCCTCCTCCCACATCCCACCTTGCAGCCTTCTCCCTCCCTAAGAACTGACACCTGTTTTCTACAGTCCAAAGGCCCTCACTCTAACCAAAGCTTCAGTGATATCAGCTTAAAGTGCTTTTCCACATGCAGAGGGAAGTGGGAGGAGGGTATGATGGGCACAAAGCTTGCCAGGTTGTGCCCTCAAATTGTCTCACTCTAGTAACTTATCTATGCTTCCAATTCTTTTTTTTTATAATAGCTTTTTACTTTTCAAAAAACATGCAAAATGTGTATAACATATATTGGATTATTTGGAGGAATGGGGGAAAAGGGGAGAAAAATTTGGAACACAAGGTTTTGCAAGAGTCATTGTTGAAAAATTAATCATGCATGTTTTAAAAGTAAAAATAAAATAATTTAATAAAAACAATACACTTAAAAAACAATTTAATAACAAAAAATTCAATTTTAAAACTTAATAAAAAGGATAATTGAAAAGGACTAATAAAATAAATAGTAAAATAATTAATGGTTTAATAAAAGATAATGAATTTAACATAAAAAAATAATTTAACAGGGGAAAAAACCCAAAAACAATACATGCAAAGATAGTTTTCAACTTTCACCCTTGCAAAACTTTGTGCTGTGTTTTTTCCTGCCCTCTCTCCCTCCTCTTATCCCTACACAGCAAGTAATCCAATAATTTTTCTCAGCATGGTTCCACTTTTATCATCATGCTTCCAAGTGTTATGACCGAGCCGGTGGGAGACCCAAAGCTCCGAGGGCTCTGTCTGCTCAGCCCCCGTTCGCACCCAGCCCTCCCAACGGTGCGGGGCGACTGCTTAGCGAGGAAGGGGTCTGCCTGGGACCAGCGCAGGAAACTCACCAATGAAGGTTTTCCACGCCCGGGGGTCCTCGCTCTGCCGCCAGCCGTAGGGCCAGCCCAGCACCACCGAGTTGTGCTTCATGCCCCCCAGGCCGCAGGACTGGATGAGGTGGGCCAGGCCTTCCCTCACTTTACTTGTTACCACCACCTGGCAGAAACCCTTCACCTTCTCAATCTCAATCATGTTCTTGATTGTCTGAAAACAAGAGGTCGCGGTCAAATGGGGCAAATCAAACCGGGGTTTCCACGTGTTCCCCCGGAAGCAACATTCTAACTTTGGTCCCACTGAGTGCCTTCAGACGTGAGTTACTAAGGGGGAAGGAGAAGGATACAGGATGGGGCGTAGGAGGACTCGGGGGGGCACTCAGAGCCCACCCTCTCTCTTCTCCTTGGCTCCCGGAGCTCTGGGAGCTCCTGCCACCCCACAGGCATTCATCTCCATACATGTCTACGTTAGACCGTGAGGTCCTGGCTCTGCCCTCCTGCCACGAGCAGGAAGTGCCTGGGGCTGGCTGAAGTGCCTGGGGCTGGCTGGATGCTGTCGCTGGGCCCCTGGGAACCGAGCCTGGACCGTTAAAGGCGTTTGTCTTGGGGAGTACCCGAGGGATGGAAAAGGGAACATTCGCTTCCAGCTCTCCCCAGAAATCTCCAGCCAGGCCCAGGTGCAGTTTTGCTCCTCTGGGCTGGGCCACGGAGAGTGGCTTGGGCCCCCCAGATCCTGACTCGGGGGCCTCCTCACAGAGGGGCCGGAGGGAACCCCAGGACGCTGCTACCTGCTCAGCCGCCTGAGCTTCCCCGTAGCTTTCCAGAAAGTTGCCTTGGATCACGGAGCCGATGATGGTCAGGCCTTTGCCAGCCTTGAGCTGGGAGGCAAACGTGAGCAGCCGTGGGTACTTGACGTGGAGATCTTCGTCCAGCTTCAGGAGTACCAACAGCTGGGGCCTGTGCAGGAGGATGGGGCAGAGGCCCCCGTCAGCAGCAGCACCCACGCCCCATCTGCTCGGACCCTAGTTCCGGGGGCGTCAAGCCCAGTCTCAGATAACTTCAGACAACAGCAACTGGGCCTTAGAGCGAGCATTTGGGCCTTCCCTTTCCTATCCCCTCACTCTGGGGGCTACGGCTAATGACAGTCTTAGGCCAACAAACTGCTTCGACTTCGGCAGGATCTCATCAGCTCCAGTGGGAGGCGCAGCCACCCTGGGCCCGTCCAGAGGCCCGTTCCCTCCCTGACCCCCTGCCGGTCTGTCTTTCCCCCTTCCCGGCCCCATTCGTCCGGCAGAGCTGGAGGGGGCTCGGGGCTGGCACCTTACCTCCAGTTCTTGGTATGTGGAGGCCCCTCCTCCAGGCGAAGGAGCGCATAGCGGGCTGCGCTCAGGGAGAGGCCCCGGATGCCGTCACCCCATTCCTTCTCGGCTCTGCAGGGAGGAGAACTGACAGTTTGTCCCAGAAAACTCTTCCTTTCCTGAGTCCCTGCAGGACACATTCCCTTCCACCCCGAGGCTGGCGGCAGCTCCCCCCGCTCTCCCACCACCAGGAGAAGCCCCTCGGGCCCCTGACTTCTCACCCCTGGCCCAGCTAAGCCAGAAGCCCCCTCCCCTTTCCTTGAAGCCCCTTCCACCCTGAGACCTCCAGACCCCGAGCCCAACTCACCCCTGATACTCAATGTACTTGTAAATCATGCCCGCAATCAGCATGGCCACCAGGGCATAGTACCAGGAAGAAATGAACATCAGGGCGAGGCAGATGCTCATGCCCAAAAAGGACAGGGCCCTGAAACAAAGTCAGCCGTCAGTCAGCGAGCACTCAGTAAGCACTTACTGTGTACCGGGCGAGGGGGTAGCAGAAACGGCCCCGGACCCTGAAGCGCCTCCATTTCATCAGCAGGTGTGTCATCTGCACCCACACTCTCCACACACACACATTCATTATGAGGCTTCTCACACCTGGTCCATCTTTCCCCCTGGAAGCCTTATTGGCCCTCCATCTATCCATGTCCCAGTGGGGAGGAGAGCCAGAGGCATCCAACCCTGGTTTCCGGGGGCTGAGGGGGTGGGGTCAGGGGCCCGCGGGGAACGCGGCAGGGGCAGGACGGGGAGACGGCGGCTTCCACTGTTGTCGTTCATTCCCGAGGGATGTCGAGTCCCATAAAATGACCTTTAACTTACCAGTGGTAATATTTGAAACGGGGCCGCCAATTGGGGGTCCTCAGGAGCGTCTGCACCGCGCAGGCCAGGTTGACAAACAAGTAACACATGAGGAAAAACCTGTGAAGTTGGAAGGAGCCTCAGAGTCCATGATCTCCCTTCTGTGGCCAAAAACCCAAGGCCCAGGCTCAATGACCCTGGGCCTTAGGGCCCTGGATATGAACTGTGATGGAAAGGAACAAAGCAGGGAAGAGAAAACAAGGGAGGAAATGAAAGAAAAGGGAAGAGGGAGGGGAAGGTGGAAGGAGATGGAAGAGAGGGAACACAGGAAGGGGGAAAAGGGGTAAATAATAGGGAAAGAGGAAGGGCAAGTGGAAGTGACCTGAGTCTGAAAGATTTTTTTAATTCCTTAGCCGGATCATAAAGCAATGTGTGTTAAAAATCAATCAATCAATCAATTAAAAAATTTCCTAGCTGGGTCTTATTTAAAAAAAAAGAAAAAGAAAAATTCCAACTGAGATTTGTATGCTGGTTGCCTCGGCAACCAGTGCCGCTTTTACAAACTGCTTTCTACTGCAGCCTGCCCTGCGGGAGACTTCCAAGCTCATAGCAGATCCCAGCTTTTAAAAACACTGAAACAGAGAAAGCACAGGCTGGAAATCTGGAAGCAGACCAGCATCTCTGGCTGCTCTTTCGTTAAGTGCTATTTTAATGGCTGTCCAACGCTGGGGACCGACAGCGCAGGAACTGTGAGACGCTTGTAAACAGCCCTCGCACACGGCCCCTCGGCTGTGCTGGGAAGGAATTCTGTGGAGGAGGAAGGGGAATTCGGAGCAGCGGGGGAGACAGACTCGCAGACTCGCTTACATGGACAGAATGGGCGCCACCATATCCAGAGAAGCGATGAGAATCCCCAGCTCGGCGATGAAGGCCGTCAGAAGCAGAGCCCAAGTTGGTTCCCCATTTGCCTTCCCGTGGCCAAACACCTAAAGCCAGAAAGAGGTTGGAGGGGAGGAGGTCCCTGATCTCTAGGGTCTCAAGCGCCTCCCTGTCCTTTCCCCAAGTAGCCACTGCTGGTTTGGTGACTTCAACACTGACTTAGATTCAACTCCCCACTTTGGATGGGTCTTCACAGATACTCTGACCCGGGGAAGCCTCTCACCTCCTGCCCCTTGATTCTTCCTCTCAAATCCACACAACAACAGGGGAACATCGTGGAGATCTGAATGGAATGGCCCTAAGAGCCCAGTGTATTGGCCAGGCCAGGTCTCAGACCTGGTCCTCCATCTTTCTCTCTCTCTCTCTCTCTCTCTGTGTGTGTGTGTGTCCTTCGGCATGGGACCCTCATGGATCACTTCTCAGAGAGGGTTTTTAAATAAGGGAAAGAAATTCCATTTTAAGGTCTTTTCCCATCCAAGTTCTTGGACTGCCTGAAATCTCTCCCTCAGATTAAGAACTTCATCCCTGGATCCCCTTCTCTCCAGATTAGGAACCTCTGTCCTAGGTTGTCCCTCGGTCCCCTTCTCTTAGGAACCTCTGTCCTAGGCCGTCCCTCGGTCCCCTTCTCTCCGGATTGGGAACCTCTGTCATAGGCCGTCTCTCGGTCCCCTTCTCTCCGGATTGGGAACCTCTGTCCTAGGCCATCCCTGGATCCCCTTCTCTAAGCCCCCCCCCCCACATTCAATCCTGGACTTTCCTAAGGGAAACACACTTCCCAAAACAGGACCAAATCACATTAACATCAATGTCTCAGTCTGTTATTACTGAGTTCTTTCGACTGTGTCTGACTCTTGGTGAACCTGTTTGAAATTTTCTTGGCAAAGTTACTGGAGTGTTTTGTCAATTCTGCAGCTCATTTTACAGGTAAGGAAATGGAGGCAAACATGGAAGTGACATGCCCAGGGTCACACGGCTAATAAGTATCTGAGGCCGCATTTGAACTCAGGTCCCTGACTAGGGCCTGCGCTCTATCTGCTGTCCATCTCAAAATGTGTCGTGTTTCTAATTCCTTGTGCTCCACATTGCCTTTTCTGGGTCAGAACCTTGCCAGAAGGTACCAACAGGATGAATTACAGAGGCTCCCCTCCCCTTCTCCCATCGATCCCTGGCAGGTCCTGACCCCTGCTTTGCCCTGGAGAAGTGGGGCAGTCTTTTGGTCCTGTTGGCCGGGTCTGAGTGAGTGAGCCAGGCAGTTAGTGCCACCAGCCGGGTTGTGCCCACAGAATATGGGAGAACATGGGGAGACCAGGAAGGGGTCAGAAAACCTGGGTCCTGATCCTGTCGGGGACCTTGGCCAAGCCATCAACTTTGCCATCTATAAAATGGGAACACAAATACAAAGGAGCGAGCTCCCCTACTCTACTGATTCTGTCCCATGGCCATAAGTCAGGGATTTCTGAACTAGGTGGAGGCTGGCTAAGAAGCCCTCAGAAAGCCAATGGCTTCTTGTGGCACAGGGAGGGTCCGACTGCCTGTATGTGCATTCAGAGGAGTGTAAGTGCTCTGGGGCTCAGTTTCCTCATCTGTAAATCAGGGGATTAGCTTTAATGGCCTCTAGGGTCCTCCCCAATCCGGATCTGTGACCCGTTATCCCAGAGTTCCCGGGAAGGCTGAATAAGATCATGGCTCCAGAAGCGCTCTGATGGGTCTGGAGGACCCAGAGCCCGTGAAGGGAAGGACAAACCCGCAGGAAAGGGATGATGTTGTCCTTGGCGATGGCCTGCAGCAGGCGGGGTGCTCCCGTGAGGCTCTGCAGGCCGGCCCCACACGTGGAGAAGAAGGAGCCAATCACGATGACCCATGGAGAGGGCCAGGACAGTGTGCCCACCACCAAGTTCTTATTCACCCCGTCACCGTACCTGCGGGGGATAAGACGCCAGAGTGAGCCTCCCATCAAGGCCTCCCTGCCTCCCCCCCCCAAAATCCTAGAGCAGGGGATGCTCACACCCCATTATTTATCCAAAGGGGAAGCCAACCAGGAGACCCAGTGTCCCCAGCAGGCCCCAGACAAGTTAACAAGCATTGTCAGACACTGTGCTCAGGGCTGGAGATAGGAAGAAAGACAAAATGGCTCCTGCCCTCAGTTATGTTCTAATTGAGGAGACCTAAATAACTAGGCAGATAAAAAATATGGCAGATGGAGGTCCTCACACAGGTAAGGGGGTGACCCAGGGCCTGAGGAAACCCAAAGGAATTAAGCAGTACAAGGGAGGGGGTGGAAAGTCCTAGCACAGGGCAGCGACGAGAGAGGGGTACGTGTTCAAGGGACTGCACACTTAGGCCAGGGCGGCTGGGTCACGGCGGAGGCAACCGGTCCCATCTGGGATTTACCAGATTCCTTCTGGCAAACGTGTGGGTATGGGTGGAGTGGGTGGGAGGACCAATTGGAAGGCTGCTTCAATCACATGGATCTGAAGGCTGAACAAGGTCAGGGGGCAGAATGGAGGGGAGAGGGCATCTGCAAGAGGCGGCAGGGAAGCCGAAATTAAGGACCAAGAGTGAGGAGTCCCACTAGACAGCTAGTGGGCGCCATAGAGCACAGAGCACTGGGTCTGGAGCCGGGAGGACTCATCTTCATGAGTTCAACTCCAGCCTCAGATATTCACTAGCCACGGACAAGCCACTTAATCCTGCTTGCCACAGTTTGCTCATCTGTAAAATGAGCTGGAGAAGGAAGTGGCAAACCCTCCAGTACCTCTGCCAAGAAAACCCCAAATGGAGTCGCCAAGAGTCGGATACGACTGAAAAACCACTGAACGACTTGGCAAGATGTTATTTGTACATGTGATTAAACACTGATGATTATTTACAATTTAACACCAGTTCCTACTATAAATGAAAGAGATGGGATTAATTTATCAAGTTCAAGGGCAAGGTGGGAGATAAGAAGCATAAGTAGAGATGGAAAATTATGTAAAAAGCCAGGGTAACCATTCAGTTAGTGACTACGAAATGTATAATTTTTCTTATGTCAAAAAAAAAAATAGGATTTGGAAACGGTTTCTATATATTTTCAGAGAAACCAATGTTTTCAACACTGCTACTTTAAACTATGACTAAATATATTCCAGGAAAAAAAAAATATATATATATATATATGAAAAGCTGGGAAGTTTTGGAAGAAAGATAACGAGTTCTGTTTTGGACATGCTGTAATTTGAGATGCCCATGGGACGTCCAACTGGAGATGTCCAAGAGGTGGTCAGTGCTCTGGCACTGAAAGTTAGCGCACGGGGGAAGTTCTCCCTGGCCCGCCGTCTGGCACTGGCATGGGGAGAAAGGAGCAAGGGCCACGGCCATCTTGGTGCTATGGGGCCGTCCTCACAGATGGGAGGAGGGTGGACAAATGTCCAGGCAGAGGCCGCTAGATCTGGCCAAGCCCGGGTGCTCCCGGCCAACCCCAGGGCCTTTCTTTCTCCTGTTCCCCTCAGCCCCTTCTAGCATCCCCTTTCTCTGCTTCTCCTCCTTGGTTTTCCAGACCCCGGATGTTCCAACAGGCCATTTGGGGCAGCTTCTCCCCAGAGGGAAGGGACCACTGGCAGCTGCCAAAGATGCCGAAATCAAAGCATCCCCTGGAGGTAAAGACTGGACCCCAAGGCTATACTCAGAGTCGGGGCTGGGAGGGCAGCATCCTGTAGATGCGGACACTGAGGCAATAAATTGCTTCCTTGTTTTTCTTTGCAACCGAGAAGAGATCAATCTGCCAGAGGGAGGGAGGGAGAGACTTCCCACCCCAGCTGAAATAACTATGACATAAAAAGGCATCAATAAAAGGTATCTTTTTACCTTTTTTTCTGGTGAGGCAATTGGGGTTAAGTGACTTGCCCAGGGTCACACAGCCAGTGTTAAGTGTTTAGAGGCTGGATTTGAACTCAGATCCTCCTGACTCCGGGACCACTAGCTGCCCCAAGATATCCTTTTAAAAGCAGAAAACAAATTGTAAACCACTCACTTATCTCTGAGGACTACACCCTCAATGCAGGCTCCAAAAAGCACCACGCTGCTAAAGTCTGGGAAAGGCAGTCAAAGAAATTGTCAACGGTTCTCCCGCCAACCCCCGGCCCAGGTGCGGATTCCGGGGTCCCCGTAGGAGGAGGTGGGGAGGCCTGAGCTCCTAACATGCCAGAGGAGCCCAACTGGAAAACCTGGGTTCTGTCATCTCTGGGGCCTGGAGCCGATCCCACCCACGGGTGATGTGGCCCGTGGGAGGGGAGGGCAGGAAAAGAGACGAGACTGGGGCTAGAGGAGGGGATGGAGCAAGAACGAGGTAGGGAAAGTGGACGAGAGAGCGGGGAACAGGTGCCCGGGAGGAGTGCTCTGTGGAACAGTGTGTGCATGGGGAGCGTTGGGATGACGGGAGGGTCACTGCTCGGGGGACGAGGTAGGCAGGGTCTGTGCATGCAGGCGGGGGCAGAAACGGTGCGGGACATGTGTATGAGGCGCGGGGGGTGTGGGCCCTGTGACTCCCTGCAGGTCACAGTGGAATCGGACAAAAGCTTTTTATTTGTGTCACTGAAATCGCTTCTTTTGTCCGTTGGGATCTGCTGAGTCCCTGGTCTGGGCAAGGGCATCCCCTTAATGTGTACTGCGCAGGGCCCAGCTTCGTTTTATGCGTTGCTTGAAGCCATTTGGGGCTCGTCGGGGTGGGGACGTCAGAGTCAGCCTTAAGCTGTTCTCACTAGTAATGTGTGTTTGGGGTTCCCTGAATCCTGAGCCGGGGGTTCCTTGTGGTCTGTTCTGTTCCCCTTTTCTACGTGTAAAAAGGCACCCGTTTGTTCCCTGCGGCTTTAGAATGATGTTGGGGGAGACACAATTCAGCTGAGGAATAACCAGGAGGCCACAACAAGGTCACCCCTAAGACCGGGCCAAGGAGGGGGAGCCCCAGGGTGGAGGGGGCCCTGCAGCTTTCCCTTGCCCAGACTCGGCAAAGCAACCCCAGCACCCCCCCACCCCAGGATTCTTTCTGACCAGCCTTGGAGGGGTTCCTGGGGCTGCCAGCAGGTGGCGCTGAAGGCCAGTGTAGCCCAGCAGGGCTAACAGGGCCTGGGGCTGAGAGGGCCGGGGCTGGGAGGATCAGGGCTAACAGGGCCTGGGGCTGAGAGGGCCGGGGCTGGGAGGGCTGGGGCTGGGAGGATCAGGGCTAACAGGGCCTGGGGCTGAGAGGGCCAGGGCTGGGAGGATCAGGGCTAACAGGGCCTGGGGCTGAGAGGGCCGGGGCTGGGAGGATCAGGGCTAACAGGGCCTGGGGCTGAGAGGGCCGGGGCTGGGAGGATCAGGGCTAACAGGGCCTGGGGCTGAGAGGGCCGGGGCTGGGAGGGCTGGGGTTGTGGGATCAGCATTTTAAAGGATACAGACTAAAGAGGTGGTGACGATGGCCAGGATGGTCCCCACTGGAATGGATTTCTGGGCATCCTTGAGGTCTCCAGACCGGTTTGACCCAGCCATGATACCTTCAAGAAACAAAGAGCGGTTTTTCTCCCCCCACCCCAGGGGGCCTGAGGGGCTCCTCAGGAAGTCTTGGATTCCTGGAATGGCTGGGAGGTCGAAGGGAAAGGGTCCCACACGGCTCCTCCCCGCAGGGCCACGGCCTCACCTGTCACGGAGGGGAAGAAGATTCCCACCAGCACCGTGAAGGACGTGGCGATGTCCGCAAAGACGTAGAGTGGGAGGCTGCCCTTCTGGCCAGGGACGTCGACGGAGGGCATCCCGGGCTTCTCCAGAATGTCGCCCTTCTCCAGGTAGCTGCTCCACAGGTTATCTTGTGGGGGAAAGAGGAACATCAGCCCGAGGTAGGGCCGGGTGGGCAAACCCGAGCTTGGAGAGCATGTGCCCAAGGTCCTCCCCACTGAGTCAGCCTGGCAGACAGAGCTCCCCAGTGACCTCCATTTCCCATCAATAAAATAGGAGGCCCGACTGTCGGGACATAATGCCGCCAGAGGACTTGGATTAAAATCCACATCAGAGAATTACTAGCTATGGGACTGTGGGTACAGGTCCCTTTTCTGGGCCCGTTTCCCTGGCCAGCTGCTAGACTCCTCCCCACTCCAGATGGATGATCCTGTGCCTTCTTCCCCTCTCAGCTCTCTCACCCACAAACTGTATCATCTGTGGTCACCTTTGTCCTTGGCCCCCACCTACTCATGACACCTGGGGGAGAAGCGCTTCTCCAGCACCTGCTGAATCACACAGCTAATAAGCCAAACTTGGATTCAGGATTTCCTGACTCCTGGCCCCGTGCACTATTCACCAACTCTCTTGGTACAGAGAGTCTCTGAGGTACTGCTGGTGGGCAGGGGTTCTCCATCTCCTCAGAACATTCTGGGCTTTGACAATGCTTATTTCTAGAACAACCAAAGTTACCGGGGATCATTCTTGCAAGTGTCAGAATTATACCCCCATTTTACAGATGACTGAACTATCTACAGCCCTGAAAAGGGACATAGAAACCTTCTGTGATAGCCTTTTTTGCATAAAAGGTAAGTGATCCCTGGACTTCTGTACATCTCATGTGTTATATTTTGTTTTAATTAATGATCAGCTATGGAATGTAATATTTCTGGTATTTATATATAATTTGTGTATAATAATTTATACAGTTTTTATAAATTTACATGTTTATACATTTATGTATGAATGATAACAAATATGGATTGTAACCATTTAAAAGAGGGAACATTTGTCACTTTTTACAGAATAATAAAGGAATTTCATATTAAAAAACACTCAGGAAAGATCCTTATTGATCTGATATATTGTGATGGCAGGCATGAAGACTGATTTCTCGATGTAAGAGCGTTTCTAAAATGTGTTGGTGAAGGACAGTGTACAATCTATCACATTTCTTCTCTTATCTATAGTCCTCAGTTCCAGTAATTGTAAACTCTTGGAACAAAGGGACTGTGCTTTATTTCTCTTTACAGCTCCCAAAGACAAAGTGCTCTGTGGACGTTTGGGAAGGAGTGAAGCCCCCAACAGCTCCCTGGAGAACATTCAGGCCCACCAGCCCTATGGGATGGGATCCAAAAAGTAGCTAGAAAGTGTGGATGTGGGGGCAGCTAGTTGGTGCAATGGATAGAGCATCAGCCCTCAAGTCAGGAGGACCCGAGTTCAAATCTGACCTTGGACACTTAACACTTCCTGGCTGTGTGACCCCGGGCAAGTCACTTAACCCCAATTGCCTCAGGAGGAAAAAAAAGAAAAAAGAAAAAGTGTGCATGCTGAGACTGCAGCCCCCTCACAAGTGACCTTTAGCCAGCAGCCCTTAGCATCATGAACCTGAGCAGACTGAATGCCCAGTTAGCTGGCTAGCCCCAGGCCCTCGCTCCTCACTTCCCCCTGCTGAAATCCTTTTCTCCTCCCTGCCCAAATTTGGGGGCTAGCCTGCCCTGGCTGCTAGTTTTCTTCTGCTTACATTTTCCTGGAGTACTTCCTCACTTGTATCTGTTTTCCCTCTGCAGGGAATAAGGGGACGGGGAGCTCGAGGACAAAAACCATGCCATTTTTCATCATGAAATCCCCAGCCCTTATTAAATACTGACTTGAACTGCTGGAATAGTTAACGACATGGCTCGGCAGGCTATTTGGAGATCACCCGCCTCTTTTGGCCAACGGCATTTGGAAACATTACTCCAGAATCTCAGAACTGGGGGAGCCTCTCAGCAGAACTGGGGAAGTCTCTCGGTAGAAGTGGCCATGGAGCCTCAGCCAAGAAAGAACCATGAGCTCCAATCAATCAATCAACTGATAAACATTCAAATACCAAGACGCGCCCGCCATCAGAGAGCTTACGCTTGGCTCCAGGTTAGAGTCTAGGGTTCCAGCTTCTTACAGGAGGCCTGGGATCCTCTGGGGTCCCCAAGCCTCTGGATCACGCCTACCACTGGTCCCAAGCGCCCTGTGAGGCAGCCCTGAGGTTGGCAGCCCCGCCCCACAGGAGCCAGGCCCGAGCCAGGGTTCAGTAGGAGAGCGCTCGGCCGCTGCCAGCTGCCTAGACAGAGGCCTATTATGGGCTCTGGTAGGAACTTTTCAGGCCAGCGTCACCCGGGCCTGACTCTCTGAAGGGAAAAACATCGCCCGGTGGCTCTTGTCCTGGGATGCTGGGAAAGGGGCGCGGGCTCAGAAATGCGTTTAGTCACCAGGACAAAGCTGCTTGGAAAGCCTAGGAGGCCGGGCCAAATGTCCCCGTGACACTGTGCCCTGGCGGGGGGTGGCTGCAGGGAAACTCCTTTTTGGAGGCTGGTCCCTGCCTCCTCCCTTTCCCAGGAAGCGAGGGCATCCGACTCCAGCGGGGGCACCCGCTTTCTGCACCCACCCTGGAGAATCCCGCTGGCGGCTCCAGGGATGCCAGAAATCTCGGTGACGTTGTTGAGGAGGAAGTACTGGTCGCAGCCCTCCGAGGTGAGATTGGCGGTGTGGCAGAAGAGGACCCAGAGCTTCGTGGCCACCGTCTCGTTGTCCACCACAGTGGTCTTGGCGCAAACATCAAACTGGTCCCGAGACAGGGTCCTGTTGCCCAACATGCAAACTCTGATGGGAAGAAAGGTCAAAGCGTGCTAAGTCAAGGGTAGGGGGCCATCGACACGATCCTGCAGCCAATCTGTCGCACCCGTTTTGGGCGGGACAAGGGTCCTGGAGAGCTCAGGACCCAGGGGGCCCGAGGGGTGCGTTCTGCACTGACAGGGGAGGAGCCTGCGGCTCGTCGCCTTCCCCCCATTAGAAGAAGGGACAACAGATGGGAACAGGGATGAGTCGGAGTCCTGCTTGTGATACTCGTTGGCTCTAGAACAAATCAGCCTCTGCATCTCCTCCCATGCATCCATGGAGACTGGATCAGATCCATTCCTGGTCTCCTCCGTGCATGAGCCCTGGCCCTCCCCCTAATGTGGCTGCTTTCCCTTTCTCCTTTCTCCTTCCAACTGACTGACCCGTCCTTCTGGGAGGGCCGGGAGCCCTATTCTCAAGGACTCATGAGGAGCCGACCCAGCCAGCCCGAGTGGCCCCTTACACTCCGGCTCCCCCTGGCTCTGGCACGTCCCTCACTCACGGAAACACCGGCGGGTCAAAGATGGATTTGATGCCACCGGCGTAGATGGACAAGATGGAGATAATCACGCAGGCCAGGAAGAGCGAGGCGAATTTGTTGACATACTTCACGCCAACAAACACCACCACGGTCATGAAGGTCAGAAAAATGGTCCCATAGACGCGCATGTTGTTCAGGCTGGCGCTCGAGGTGTCGTGAGCCCCCGTGGGGTGGAAGATGGCGGCCGGAGGTGCAATGTATGTCTGAAACAACAAGAGCGGGCTCGGGGGCGTAAGCTCCGATGCTACCATCTCGTTTCCCAAGGACCGGGTGGCCAGGGGCCAAACTCCGCTCCATTCCCAGGGGCAGGTCTGAGGCGGGAAGTGGTGACTCCCTTCCCTCTGTGGGAACCAGGGTGGGGCGAGGAGGCCTCCACCCCACCCCCCGGACTGGGTGGGGTACCCTAAGATCCCCGGTCCGTGGCCCCAGCTTCCTGCTCAGGCTGTCCTGAGATGCGGCGGCTGCTGCCAAGGCTAAAACTGAGCCTGGCCGGAGCTGGGGGAGGGCTCGGGAAGCCAGATGTTGGCTAAACAAGCAATTTCCCCAGGACATTAAAAAAAAGTCCGGGCTCTTCTTGTTGCAAGGGGCTCCTCCTCTGCAGGAGTTGGGCCAGAGGGAGACAAGGTCCAGCAAATGTGGACACGGGCAAGCAGACAGACACAGACACTGACAGGAGGAGGAACCAGGAAGAACAGATGGAACAAGATGACACGGATGCGACGCTTGGTGTGTGCCGCCAAGTGAAAATCAGGCACGAAATTAAGCCCTTCACAAAAACCAAAGCTTCCAATCCCAGCCACAGATAAAATTATTCTTGGCCATATTTAAAGAGGCAAAGACAAGGCAGATGTGTCCGAGCTGCCCCCGTCCTTCCCCTTCCCCCCCTTCTCTCACCGGCTCTCAGCCAGAGGCTCCCTCCCTCTTCACCATTGGCCCAAAGGGCAGATTCCTAGGAGCAGGGTCCCAATCCCACCCTCGCCTCCCCCCAGGCCATCACTGGCCACAACTGGGCCCTGATCCTGGCCTTTATGTTTGGGATGGGGGTGGGGTGGGGCCAAGCCGGACTCACCAGCAGGATCTCTATGGCTCCCAGGATGTACATAGCGGCTGCGAAGGTAGTACCCAGGTAAAAGCACAGGCCCACGGCTCCTCCAAACTCGGGCCCAAGGGAGCGGGAAATCATGAAATAGGAGCCCCCAGCTAGCAGGGACAGAGAAGACACTGAGTTCGCTGCTGAATCACAATTCTCCCCAAACCCCAATGGTTCCCTCAGCTTCAGAGCTTGCATCACAAGGGTCCACACATTCGCAGCAGCCCGAGGCCATCTTGGAGGCCCAGATAGCCCTTCAAGGACAAACCCTCCTCTGCTACTCACTAGCTGGATGCTTCTGGGCTTACTGTTTGTCCTTTGTTCTCAGACAACCATAACCTACAAGTGAGTTAGATTTGAGTGAGTGTGAGCTGTGCAAAGTCACCGGCCTTATTCTCTCCTCCAAGAGCCATCTGGGTCCAATGGCAAAATATACATCAGATGGCCCTGGATACATGGGAGATCTTGAGTTTTCTAATGCCCTTAACGGGTCTCAGTCTTATGGAGGCATCTGCAATCACTTAACTTCTGGGGGAAATGTCTCAGTTTTTTCTTCATCTGCACTTTACAGCGAGAAATCTGGCCTTGAAGGCCACCTAAGTTCTAGGACTCTGAGGACTTAAGAGGATGGAGTGAAGGGAATGGCACCGTGAAAGACTGTTACAAGGGAATGGCACCGTGAAAGACTGTTACAATGAAGAGATGTGATATTTAACCTATGTTGGATTACTTGGGGTCCAAGGAAGGTGAGAAGGGGGAAGGGAGGGAGAAGGTTTTGCAAAGGTGAATGTTAAAAACTATCTTTGCATGTATTCTGAAAAATAAAAAGCTGTTTTAAAAAAAAAAAAGATCAAGAGATGCAAGAAGCCAGCTTCTGAATCAGTAGCCTTGGGTTCAGGTCCTGCCCCTGATACACACTGGATTGTGTGACCCTGGACTGATTTCGTAACTTCTCAGCCTAACAGGTAAAATTTCCCCTTTAGCTGCAGCACGCTGACCCACACCAGTAAATGGCTTCCCTCCCTGCCGCCTGCTTCTCTCGACCTTCTGTCTGGCAGCCGGACTGCGCAGGGGAAAGCGTGCTGGCTGGGCTGGGGGTCAGAAAGCCCTAGGTTTAAATGTGGCCTTAGACATTTAGCAGCTGTGACTCTGGGCAAACAATTTCAATTCTGTCTGCCTCCGCTTTCTCAGCTGCAAAACAGGGATAGTAAGAGCCTTTTCTCCCAGAGGAGATACTGATAAAGCACCTAGCACAGTCTGTGGCACTTGCTTAATAAGGACTTACTTGTATCCTTCCATCCTTTTTGAGCTCGGTGTGGGCCAGGATGTCAGTGAGACTGGGGCAGCTCCCACTGCCCCACCTCTGCTCCACCATTGCTGGGCTGTGAGGTCTGAGGTAATCATGCCCATCTCTGGGCTGGCCTTGGACCCAGATACAGACAGTGGTAGGACTTCCTGGCCTGAGGCCCTTGTTCACTTTTACCTTCCTGTGCTCTCCTCTGTGCTCCCCCGGGGGTTACAAACATGCTTTTTTTTTTTTTTTTAAAGCAGCGCCTGAAGCTTGTCTGAACCCTCAGGTTCTGTGGGGTCCCTCACACCAAATGGAACCGTGATCCCCGTGGTGGGGCCGGCTCTGATGGCCCCGCGAGACTCTGCGGGAAGAAAGCCCCAGTCTGCGACCCCACTCTCTTCTGCCAGATGACAGAACTGAAGCTCTGGGAACTCAAATGATGTGGCCAAGAAATTAGCATCAGGGTCTCCTGACGCTCAGTCCAAGAGGCCTTCATTTAATTTCTCCCCAGGGGAACAATGAAAGACTCTGAGGCAAAGTGTTGGGACTTGACTCTTGCCTCGTTACCCAGTCCCCGTGTGACTCTGGAACCCTATTTCTGAGCCACCGAAGCCCTGCTTTAAAAGCCAGGGTTTGAGAGTGTTTCTTTACGGCCTCATTTGAGTCCATGAACGCACTCTTTCCTCCTAGTCCGCTCCATTAGCTGGTAAATCATTATTCTGAGGCCCTAGCTGGCTGGGAGCCACAGCAGCAAAGAAACTAGCCCGGAGGAGGGAGCCCGGCCAAGGTTTCAGGCCAGTCCCCCAGCAGGCTCCCCCAGAACAAAGGCTGCAGCCTCTAATCCTAGGGCCCTTTCTGTGGCCGCAGTCTCTGGGCCGCTCTGGCTTCAGAAGCCCCGCAGGCGATTGTTTTAGCCTGAGAAACTCCGAAAGGGTCATTGACCAGAAGGGAGAAGTAGCAGAGGGAGACGGGTCGCTTCCAAGTGAGATAAAACTGGCTCCTTTCCCCCATGAGTGAGTGCTAAATCACCCCTGCCATCTGGCTCCACACTGGCAAGGACAGTAACGGTCAGCAGCCGCCCAGCCAGAGAAGATAAGCTCTCGTATCAGGGACGGACCTCCCAGCAGGAGGGCGGGGGATGTGGATGGGGCGGAGCCCGGCCAAAGATGCTACCAGGCTTCTGAGCACCAGACCTGCACTGGGATGGGCTGCAGAGCTCAGTGACTCCTGCACGAGCGGGACCCGCAGGTGGCTACCTGGACCTGCCGGGAAGCCCCCCGACTGACTCCCTGCTCTACCGGACCCCTCACAGACCTGCTGAGAAGCCCCCCGACTGACTCCCTGCTCTATGGGACCCCTCACAGACCTGCCGAGAAACCCCCCGACTGACTCCCTGCTCTACTGGACCCCTCACAGACCTACCGAGAAGCTCCCTGACTGACTCCCTGCTCTATGGGACCCCTCACAGACCTGCTGGGAAGCCCCCCGACTGACTCCCTGTTCTACGGGACCTCTCACAGACCTGCCGAGAAGCCCCCTGATTGACTCCCTGCTTTCCTGGACCTCTTGTTGAGGTTACTCAGAGCACAAGCTCTAAACAGTAAGTCTCTAGGGTCAGAAGAAGGGGCATTGGACCAGGGCCTGGAAGGAACCTGGACACTCATCCTTCTTATTCTACAGGAAATGAATCTGATGCTCCTGAGGCCCAGAGAAGGGGACATGGTTTGCCCCATGTCGTGGAGCCAGGATCTGAATTCAAATCTAGTGCTCTTTCAAGTTCACAAGGAGCAACAGGAGCCTGGGGAGCCTGGGCTCCAGATCTAGCTGTGCCATTGCCTGTTGTGTGATTAATGGTGGCCACATCACTTGAATTCCCAATCAGTTAGTTTTCCTCATCAGGTGAAAAGTCCCTTCTGGCTCTAATGATTTGTGGGTACCGGGATGACCTCTGAGATCCCTTCCCATTCACAGACTCATGGAACTTCAGAGCTAGGAGGGAACTCAAGAGGTCAGCTGGTCCCCATTCCCTCTGTCTGGAGATGGGGAAGCCGGTTCTTCTAAGCTCTGGCCCAGAATACTGTATCCCAGAACACCAAGTATCACATCTATAAACAAATACCTGGAACTACCCCATTGGTGGCGATGGCACTCATGGATATTGCTGTCAGCAGGGTCTATAAAGACAAGAAATTGTAGGTTACGAAAAATTCCCATCAGGAAAAGCCTCCATTGTTAGTCAAAGAAAGCTTTCACAGATGTGTCAAAGGGAGGGTCAGTCTGTTTTTTCAGTATTTTTTTCTTTAATAAATCAAACATTCCTGCCCCAATAATGAAGGAAGGGCTAATGGTGATGGATGCCTCAGAACTGAAGCACTGAGTTCTACGGATCAGAAATTTCTTTCCTCCTGACATCTGTTATTCTTCAGGGGTTCCTCACTCCTGCCCCCCAAGGGTCTCACTCTAGCCAGCCAGGCCAGCAGAGCAGAGTCCAGATGTCTGCCTTTTGGGTGGGAAAAGAAATGGAAAGCGGTGCCTGTGGTCAGATGGGAGGGCAGATACTCACACAGCAGCAGCAGATGAGGACGATGAGGAAGGACTGCAGGACGCCGGCCGTCCCCACCATCCAGGTCAGTCGGAGGAACAGGATCACCCCGAAGATGTTCTGCATGCAGGGCAGGTAAACGCCCATCAGGGTGCCCATGCTGGGTGACTGGAAAGCAAACAAATGCCCCGTCTGAGTCACCCAAAGTCACATTTTTGGCCCTCATGATGTATTCCTTGTTCAATGTAAAGCTCTTGTGAAGCACCATGGTCAGGACAGTTAAGGATTCCGGACCACAGAGAGCGACTTTCCCATTTTGCTGGAAATGACCTATAGACCCACTGAGGGCATCCTTGATGATCTTCTGAAAGGGGGACAGCAAACAAGCTCCCTCCAACAGAGCCCCTCCCCGGCCCCAGGCCAGGGACCCGCAGGATTCCGGGTGATACCACGACAAGGACAGCCTTATCTGGAGACCCAGCCTCTGCTTCTACCAGCACAAGAACAGGGCCAACTTGAAGAGGCTGGACCAAGCTCTCGGCCTCTGTAAGGACTTCCTGCTGCTCTCGTTGGCGGGCAACACTACGCTGACTGTCCTAAAGCCCTGCTTGCTTCAGAACATCCCAAGGAGGAAGGACTCAACAGTTTGGCTTGTGTGCCAACAAACAAAGAGCAAGATGAATTCACAAAAGTCCAGGAAGACGTGGAGTGAAGGAAGCAATGGAGGAAGGAAATAATATTCATTACAGCTTTAATGGGCACTCATGGAAAGAACGAGAAATACACAACAAGTAAAACGGAATGTGGCAAAATTACAGAGAATAAGCTTGGTGCCAGGAGGAGCCATTTCTCCCCACGCCTATGGAGAAATCACAATCTGTGATTATGAATTTATGAATTTTTTTCCCTCTTTTTCTTTCTGTTATAAGGGCTGGCTCTCTGGAAGGAAGGTGGGAGAGAGAGACACAGGGAAATCTAGATGATACAAAATGGCAATCAAATCTATTTTTAAAAAGGTCATCCTAATCATCCATACATAAATGGCTAAGTGGATGAAAAATGAAAAATGAAGTCAGATCAAGGGTCTATAAACCTGTTTTTTTTTATTCTGAGAACTTTTTCAATGCAATTGGTTTTGTTTATAATCCTGTGTATTTCATTTTATACATTCAAAAACATTATTCTGAGAAGGGACTCAAAAGGCTTCACCAGATTGCCAAAAGAGTCTTTCATAAGAACCTCCACAAGCTGTATGGAGAAGCTAGAATGCACATAATGTATGTACCCACACATACCCATTGTGTATGTACATATGTAGGCTATCTATATACCGTATACAATAGCGTGTACATAGGTGTATATAAAATGTACATGTGTGTGTACATACGTGCCCATATATGCATGTGGCAGGTCTGGAGTCAGGAAGATTCATCTTCTTGAATTTAAATCTGGATTCAGGGACTTACTGTGTGACCCCGGACACTTCACTCTGCCCCATTTTCCTCATCCACAAAATAAGCTAGATTAGGAAATGGCGAACCACTCCAGTGCCTTTGCCAAGAAAATCCCAAAGGGGGTCGCCAAGGGCTGGTCGTGACTGAAAACAACTGAACAATAACGTGTGTATGTGTGAACACGTAAATGTGTGTGGGTGCACAGATATATTTGTGTTTCTCTCTCTCCCTGTCTCTTTCCTCTCCTCTACCTCTCATCTGATGCTGCAAATGGACAACGATTTGGGCTCCACGTTCTCTAAGAAAGGAATGGGCTAGAAACTCGGGACGCTTAAAATTTTAAGATGACCCCAAGCCTCCCCCTTAGTAAAAAGGCTCCTCTCTCTTTCTCGAAGACCATGTTATTTTGCTGGGGTGACACGGTTATCAGTCATGGAGCAGAACAGCCTCTGAAGGCCCAAGGGCCATAGAGAGGTCTATAGTAGCTGGAAGCAGGCTGAACTACGTGACCAATAAGGAGCTGCAAAGGAGAACCAGAGCAAAGGAAATCTAAAAAGAAAGGAATGGGGAGAGGACAAGGGACAGGGGGCAGCTCCGGGTGCTCCAGGAGCATCCCTGGGAATTCAAGGGAAAGTGAAGGGGGCTCCCAGTGGGTCCCTGCCACGGCCAACTTAGGGAAGGACGGAGGAGAGTCCTAGGGCATGGAGGGCTGATGGGCCATCTCATGGGAAGGAGAGGTACTTCTTTGAAGTCACTGAGTAATGGAAGGAGCCACCAAGTCTACCACCCACGGACACCAACTGAGGGCCAGGGAATCCTTGCCTGAAAAGGGGCTGGGCACGGGGCAAAGATGACCAAGTTTAACGTCAAGAGACGTGGGCCTGAATCCCAGGGGCGCCCTGACTGGTCCTGGCCACGTCAGCCAACTTCTACGCTTTGATTTCCTTCCCTATAGAAGACGAGGTTTGTTGGAACTGAAAATCTTATAAAAGGGAAGGAAGAAAAGGATCTTTCCTTGGAAATGGAAAAAAGTAAAATACTATTAAGTGTGTATGTGGGGAATTAGAAAAATACAAGGAATTTGGCCCAGATTACCGCTTCTGGCTATGAGTCTCAGGACACGACTGGAGGTACTGTAATAAATAATGTTCAGGGAGAAGGGAACATCCAGCTAGGCTAAGTTAGAACAGATCACGCCTCGGAGAAGACACAAAAAGGAGCCATTGGGGGCTTTGGGAACTTAAAGGAGAAATGATTCAATGAAGGGGGTGGGGGAATAGTGGGAGAAGGAACTAAGAAATGACTCAGAAGCGTGGACTCACAGTATGGGGGCAGGACAGAGCTCTATTACAGACCGAGGGAGGGAGGAAATCCACGTCACAGAGTCAGAGAAGTTAGTGGGAAGTCCCTGGGAGTCTCATAAAAGCTGGGGGGGATGTCACAGGAATCCAACAGGAAGGAGGAGGACTTTGTTCTAGGAGCCCTTCCACTCTGACGTTCTAGGATCCACAAAGATGGCCCTGGGAGAAGGTACAGAGATCCCAGGTGGGGCAAGGATGGAGACAGGGACTGGAGTCAGGAAGACCCAAGGTTAACCCTGCCCAGGACAATTCCCAGCTTTGTGCCCTGGGCAAGGAATGTAACCTCTCCTTGCCTAGTTTCTTAATGTGCAAAAAATGTGCAGCATTTACCTCCAGTGAGGATCAAGATAACATATGTAAAGGGTTTCACAAGCCCTTTTACCTTTTTTTTTTTCTTTTTTGCTGAGGCAATTGGGGTTGACTTGCCCAGGAAGTGCTAAGTGTCTGAAACTAGATTTGAACTCAGGTCCTCCTGATTTCAGGGCTGATGCTCTATCCACTACAACCGAGCTGCCCTGCAAGCCCTTTTAAAAATAATATTTTATTTTTCCAAATACATGCAAAAATAGTTTTATCAACATCTTTGCAAAAATCTCATGTTTTTCTCCCTCCCTCATTTCCATCCCTATCCCCAAGACAGCAAGCAAAATGAAAATGGGTAAAACATGATGTTTTGCAAACTTTAAAGCGATTTACAAATGCTAGCTATAATTATTATTATATAGTGCTTTCCTAAACCCATCCTGCCTCTTTCTCCTACATGGATCCCTCTGTAAAAAGGGCAGTGAGGGAAAAAGCAATGAAGAAAAAATTTCCTAGGTCCTAAAATAAGTTCGTAAATCACCTGGAATCAGAACCCCCTGCTCCAAACAGACCATTTTATCTTAATAAGATCATCCATCTCCTTCTCCAAAACTACCAAATCTGACAAAAAAAATAAACTGGCCTATCTGTAGCACAACTGCATTGCAGGATATTGAAAGAACTGGTAAATGTGACTGACTCTTGTTGGTAATATAACAACTCCCACAATAATAACAATAATAAAAACAGGAAGACATAATGCTTTATGGTTTGCAACATGCTTATATATTCTCTCATTTAATCCTTACATACAATCATGTAAGATAAGTGCCTTTTTTTTTTAATTCCTATTTTTACAGAAGTAACCAAGACAGATAAAAGTCAAATTCAGGACTGCAGAATTTAGAATCAGAGAATTAAGCTCATCCAAGTCAAATTTTGACAAATGAGGAAACCAAGACCCAATGACCTGATGTGACTTGACCAAAGATGAAGAAGAAAAGAAGAATTACTTTCGCATAATGAGTCAAAGGGCAGGAACAGTTTTCAAGTGGAGAATTGCAAACAATTAAAAATCACATTAAAATGTTCCAAATCACCAATAAGAGATTCAGTATGAGACAAGTAATTTTTATAAATTAAAACTGACTCAGCAAATGTGATAAAGGACAAAAGTAATCAGTGCTATGTGTGGTCAGGGAAGGTTATATGCTAATATGCTGCTGGGGGAGCTACGAATTGGTCCAACCATTTTGGAAAACAATTTGCAGGTGTGAGAAAAGCCACTGGAAGGTCCATACCCTTTGCCCAGAAGTCTTAATATGAGGTGTATGATCCAAGGATGTCAAAGGCAGGAAAAAAATGATACACACATTTGATATTATTAAGTTGATTAAATTGCATTTGATTCTTCATGACCCCACTCAGAGTTTTCTTGGTAAAGATATAAATGTCGTTTGCCATTTCCTTCTCTAGCTCATTTTATAGATGAGGAAACTGAGGCAAAGTTAAGTGACTGGCCTAGGGTCACACAGCTAGTAAATGTCTGAGGCCAGATTTGTGCTCTTGGAAATTAGTCTTGCTGATTTACTGATTCCAAACCCAATGTTCTAGCTGTTGTTCTATGTGTATACAGAGGTATATACACAGCCAAAGATACACACACACACACACACACACACACACCCCACAGACAGACAGATGGAAAGATTATGAAGAACAACACAGCTAACAGTATACAAATACATGAAGAACTTGTGATTTTGTTGGTACAGGAGCTCCCAGTAGGAACATCCCCAAGAGTCCCTGCAGGGACCCAGAACGTAACCTGCTTATAATGTCTATTCTTAGAGCCCTGCCTACTGGGAAGTGAAGTGACTCATCCATGGTGAGAGCAGCAGGAAGTGTCAGAGAAGGCTCCAAGGGTGAGTGCCATCCACACCTCCACACCACCTCTCCGTGACAACTAGAATACACACTCAAACAACATCAGAACGTGACAGAATTTGTATGAAACACAATGACCACCCTTGGTTCCAAAGGGCCACTGATGGAAAGGAAACACACACCCCTTCTCTAGGGAGAGAGATGGAGGTCTCCAGTGGGGAAGCTGGCCTGCTGTCAGAGGGAACTTGTAATAATGGCTGGTTTTGCCTAATTTGTCTGGAGAGTTCTCCGAGTCAAAGGGGCACTTATTTGGAATCTGACTAAAGAGGAAAAACCCCAAAGCATTCCTGAGATGTTCTTTTTCAAATAATAAAAATAAAGGGACTTGCCTAGGTTCACACAGATAGAAAAGAGCAAAGCCAGAATTGCATCTTACAATTTCTGACTTCAAATCCAGTTTTCTTTCTAATACAGCACACAGAACTCTGCAGGGGTAGTGTCTTCAGTCAAGAAGTACTGAGTATCCACTGTGCGTAAAATGTACCAAGTACTATGTGCAAGAAGTACTGAGTATCTACTTTGCAAAAAGCACTGATTACTGACTATGTGCAAGAAGTACTGAGTAACTGCTATGTATAAAAAGCACTGAGTACTTAATACGTGCAAAAAGCACTGAGTGCTTACTATGTGCAAAAAGTAGAGTACCTAATATGTGCAAAAAGTAGAATACCTACTATGTGCAAAAACACTGAGTGCCTATTGCGTGCAAAGAGTAGAGTATCTTCTATGTGCAAAAAGCACAGAGTGAGTACCTGCTATGTGCAGAAACCAGTGCAGAGGGGGACTGAGCCCAACGGGGCCCTGAGGAGAGCAAAGGGAGGCACCCTTTGTTGAAAGACCAGTTCTTCCTCTGCCCCATAGAAAGAGCCTTGCTAAAAGTCCTCTTACCCACAGAGACTGAGCTAAACGCCAAGGCTGCCTCAAGAAGTCACTAAAAAGCTGCTGGTGGCTAATTGGCCTCCCGTTTCCTGAGCTCACAGCCAGAGGCTCCCCCAGCCGCCCCAAACATCTGTACCACGATGGCTGTGGGGGTTCCGTGCTGGGCAAAGACTGGCCAGGGGGAAAGAAGGGGTGGGAGCAGGCTCCCAAACACAAACCCAGTCACCCCCTGCCTGGGCCTGATATTGCTCCCTCACCTGGTCTCTTAAATAAGGCAGGCCCAAGAAAACACTAACTCCTCAGTTCTCTCTTTCCTGGCCAACAAGCCGCCCAGTGTTCTCCTTGGCAGCTGGAGGAGGGGGGTCAGCTTGAGCAGCAGCAGTGGGGGGGGGGGGAAGCAAAGAATACCCAACGCTCTGGGCTGGGGGAGGGGGCACCCTGAATCCTCACATCTTCCAGGGTAGCTGTGGGGAACAGGAGATAGGGAGCTCCAGCCCCAAACAGTTAATCCGCCCCTCCAGAATCAAGCTGATTCACTGCGACTGGCTTGCTCGGCCGAGAATGATAACAGCTGCCTCTCTGTGCTCTGGGCTCGCAAAGCCCGAGTGGTGGGGGAATCAGGACACCCGAGCCCGAGAGGGCCCAGAAAGGGTGGGCCCAATCAAAGGAAACTCTGTATTTACTGAGTGCGTTTCTGCCACCCAAAATGGCGGAGAGGAAGTGATTTTGTGGCTCTCTGGGCCCATCTCCACAACCTCCCGGCACTGATCCCAGGGGTTCTCGTCCCCATTCATTCACCGACAGTGAATCCTCAGACACCAGTGACATCTAACATTTTACTCTACAGGGGTAGTGATTCAAAATCTAACATTTTCCATCCTATGCCTCAGAATATTTGCCGGTGAATTTTTGTTAAAATGAAAAACAAGAAGAGTATAAAATGGGTTGCAAAGTGGTTAAACGGTGATGATTGTGTTCACTATCCCTTCCCTTAGAAGTCTTGGGTTTAAGTCCCTTTGGCAGCCTGGAAGACCCACCAGATGGGTGTTACAGCCCCTGCATAAGCATCTTTGGTGGCCTTCAGCATAATCCACTATGGTTGTGTTAGGTGGTTTTTAGTCATTTCAAACTGTGAACCTTTTGGGGTTTTCTTGGCAAGGACACTGGAGCCATTGGTCATTTCCTTCTCCAGCTAATTTTACAGATGGGGAAACTAAGGCAAACAGGTTGAAGTGGTTTACCTAAGACCATTCAGCTAGTAAGCACCTGAAGCTGGATTTGAAGTCAGAGCTTCCTGATTCTAGTCCCTATATTCTATCCACTCTACTGGCCAGCTGCCCATAATTTACTACCAGCGATGTCTAAATCCAATGTCATTATAGCCCAATTCTATCAGCCTCATTGAGACCAAAGCCCTTCCTGGAGACAAATGGAAACTAACACATGCTATGTTCACTTTTTTTCCTTTTTTTTTTTTTTTTTTTCTGTCTCTCCCTTCCTCCCTCTTTCCTGTTTTTTTGTCTCTTTCATCTCTCTCCCTGTCTATCGCTGTCTCAGTCTCTCTCTTCCTCTTTCCTTCTACCTCCTTCCCTTCCCTCCCTCCCTCTTTCTCTCCTCACTACCCTCCATCTTTCTCTCTCCAATATAAATGACATGTGTCATCCAATCTTTCTTGGAAGACACTAAGGGAAGGGATCCTACTACTTCATGACGGCCATTGCTTCTTCTTTCTGTTGTTCAGTCCTGTCTAACTCTCTGGGACCCGATTTGTGGTTCTCTTAGCAAAGATACTGGAGGGATTGACCATTTCATTTTCCAGCTCATTTTACAGATGGGGAAACAGAGGTAAGCAGGGTTAGTGACGTGCCCAAGGTCACCCAGCCAGGAAGTGTCTGAGGCTGGATTTGAGCTCAGGAAGGTGAGTTTTCAGGACTCCAGACCAGGAGACCACCTAGATGCTGCTTTAACCTGAGCCTCTTGGTCAGTCCCCCAGGAGCTCCAGCAGAGCATGACCCTCCCTTTGGCATTCCACAGCCCTCAGACCTTGAAACCAGTCCCTGTGTCCTTCTCTGCTCCAATAACTCTGGTTAACCCTTGCCTGATCATGAGGATGGCCCCCATCCCAGCCACCCACCTAGGGACCCTCCAAATGGTCCATTTCTTCCCTATACAGGGCGCCCCAAATGAAGCCCACCTCCCGGGTGGTGTCAGGCCTACAGCTACTCCAGCCTTTATGGGAGGACACTGACTCACAGCCCCTCTGATGTCCGGCCTCCTCATCCTTGTTCTCCCTAACTCAGATTCCTTGCAATGACCTTTGCCTTCTGAGTTTCGGATGGTTTGTCCCTCCCGGGTACCCCAGGGAGTTCTCTGAACTCTGGGAGTGGGAGGGCTGGGTCCCCTAACACTGGCCCGGGCACTTCCAACAAAGAAGTTTAATACATGCTTGGGAACAAATGATCACCAACAACCTGGGCCTTGGACATCTTTATGGAGATCAAGTCAGATAAATTTAATCTCCAGGCTTTTCACCCAGTCTCACTTATCTTGAACTATTGTTTTGAGTGTGCACAACCTCCAATACCTCTTTGTTTAACCAACAGAGCAAAGGGCATAGCCCAAGTGGGAGGAGTGGCTGGGGCCCAGGCCGCTGGGTTGGCACCCTGGGACACTGAGGTAGGAGCTTGGGGTCTCCAGCCCGCTCTGACTCAGGAGATCATTTCCCCAGGCAGATTCATTTGGCAAATGCAGAGAGCGGCTGTCTAGAAAACCACACTTCGGAGCACCCCCAAAGCAGCAGAATGGAAGTGGGGACTGCTGTCTCCCCAAAAGTGACCTTTCCTGAGTTGGAGACCCCGGTGCCTTGATTCTAACCCAGCACCTTCCAATTAAAGCAACAAATCAGGCTGCCGGCCAGTGACCAACACCCCCAGAGCCACCAAGCTGCCAGAGGGACCCGAGCAATTTGGCCGGCTCATAAGGCCTGGCTCGGACACCCGGGAGTGGCCGGCCGTTTCTGGGCAGAGGGGGGTGGCTGAGCAGGCCGGCCTACTCACTTTTGAAACTTTTCTCCGAGACCCCTCCACATTCTCAGCCTCTTCGTGTTCTTTGGCCCCCTGGGTGAGGTTGGTATAACTGACCAGCTTCCCGAGGAGAGATGAGACCTTTGGGCGGACATCGAGTTCCTCCTGCAGACAGAGCCAAGGAAAATGTGAACAGGACAGCCCCCCTCAGATGTCTTTTGGGGCATTCAAAAAGCCAGGTCCTAAGTCAGGGAAAAGGGAGGAAGGGAGGGAGGGAAGGACAGAAGGAGTGAAGGAGGGAAGAAGGAAAGAAAGGAGGAAGGAAGGAAGGGAGGGAGAGAGGGAGGAAGGAAGGAAGGAAAGAAGGAAGGAAGGAAGGCAAGCAGGCAGGCAGGCTGGCCCTCAGTGCTTCCCCCTCCTCATTGTTTTCTCCCCACCACTGCCCTTCCCCCCAAGTTCCTGCTAATATTTTGACCCCAACTCATATCTCATGATTAGCTATCACAAGCCCCCAAGGATTAAATCAGGATAAACTAGTACAGGTGCAAACAGCAGGAACTGGGTTTGAAATCAGGCTCTCTGTAACCCCAAATTCACTAATGAGGCTATTAATGCCGGTACTCCCGGCTCACGGGCTTGTTAGATGGAAAGTGCTCGGTAATGCTGGAAAGCTCATTACTGTAATTATTAACAAGTATAACAATGACTATCATGATAATGATTAAAATTGGGATAAAGACAACGACCTCGGACCAACCGGCCCTGCTTCCAGTTCCTCCTCTGGCTGCCCTTCCCCTCCACTTTGCCTGCTGTACCACTCTGGGCTGCAGCATCTGGGGGGGGGGGGGACAACGCTCCTTCCCCCCACCCCAGAGGCCCATAGACAGACCCTCAGCCCCAGACCAGGGCATTGCAATGTTTCAAATCCATTTGTACAATGAGTGGCTGTGAAAACCACAGCCCCCCAAGGGATGCTGGGGTAGGCTCCTGTACAGGCCGCTCAGCTAGAGGCCTCCTCTCTGCCGGGGCTGGGTCTCCCTTCTGCTGCCCTCCCCAGTCCTGCCCTCACTTACCCTTTCCTTGCTCCCTCCCCAGAGGCGCTCTGCCACTGCCTCCCATCTTCCCTCCTATCTCCTTACTATTTTCTCCCCGCTGCTGCTCTTCCCCCCAAGCGCCTGCTAATATTTTGAACCCCTACCTCATTTATGATTAGCTTTCAAAAACCCCCATGGACTAATTCATAATTCAGGACTTGCTCAAGGGGCCATGAAGCAGATGAGGTCATTCTCAGCTTCTGGATCTCAACTGATCATCTTGGTCAGATGAAAGTTCCTTCTGCTACCCCAGCCCATTCAATTCTGTTCAACAGACATTTATTAAGTGCCTGCTGTGTGAACATGGTGCTGAAGAGAGGATTATAAATGACACGGTCCCAGAACACGGTCTGGTTCCATGCCATTCCAACAGCAGAGCTAGGCCTGAGAATGGACTAAGGTCAAAGGTGGGGGGGTCCACTGAGTGTATCCCAACCGTTCCACAGAAAGAAGCAGCAAAGTCTCCTTCCTGTCACTTCCCCATCCTGTGTGTCCTTCTGGACCTTCCCGCAGCTTGGGAGGTACTGACTTGACACTGGGCCTGGGTTTAGCCTGCGGGCCTAGGAGGGTGGAAGGAGTGACGCCCCCAGATGCTACAGCCTAGGGTGGTAAAGCGGGCAAAGCGAGAGGAAGGGCAGCCGGCGGAGCCGTCTGGTCTGAGGCCATCCTTGTCCGGATTTTAATCGTTACCATGATAGTCACTGTTGGGCTTGTTAATAATAATTAGAGTAGTAATAAGGCTTTTCAGCATTACTGAGCCCAATCTCGTTCCCCCACTTGTGACTCTGTGTCTCAACAAGGGCCCATCTTCAGTAGGAACAGGAAGAACAAGGGATTCCACCATCCCTCAGCTCATGGTGAAATAAAGGCACCCCTACCCTTGCCTGCAGTGGGTCCTGCTTCAGGTCTCCGGTCCCCAGAGCCAGTTCTGCCTCTTTCCCGGATCTCTGGGCAGCCTTTTTCATGGAACGTTTCCCTGACCACCTCAGGGCCCACATCTTGTCCAAAGGTCTGCCTCCTTCTCATAGAAGTGACCCATCTAGCCTCCCTACTAAAGGGGCAGAACCTCTCCTTTCCTCCTCTCTGTATTCCAGGGATGGCTGCACGAATGAATGAACGACTGAGGAATTAATCCAGGATCTGAAGCTGAGAGAAGGGACTAGGGACTCCACCCTTGAACCCTCTTCCCTCCCTCTGACTTAGCAAAAAGTCCAAGTCCTTAGGGGTTTAGATAATAAAGGAGGAGGAAAAGCAACATTTTACCTCAAAGAGGGCCAAGTTTCTATCATAGTAATCGCTTCCTTTACTGGCTTCGGAGCAGCTAAGGAAAGGGCTGCTTTCCTTGTGATTGCCGTGACCTGCGGAGAGAAAGAGAGGCCGTTGTCGCTGGCTGCCCAAAAGCCCCCTTGATGGGTACCTGGGGGACCCGGAGAGCCTCTCTGCCCCCCTGAAGCCACTGGCTGTGGAGCATCAAGGCAGGGACTCCAGGAGAACCTATTTCCCTAGGAAGGAAGGTAAAGGAAAGAAATGAGCAGTAATAAAGCACAGACTGCGTGCTAAGCACTTTTGCAAGAGATCCTTATAACCACCCTGGGAGACAGACACTATTATCTCCATTTTACTTTTTTTTATTTCTCCATTTTACTTTTGAGGAAACCCAGCTACTCCTAGGAAACTAGTTACTTGTATATTTTTGTAAATTATATATAATATATATTTATATTATATATATAACTTGTACAAAGTTGATATATATAAATATACATATTATATATAAAATATGTTACATATTATATTATGTAAGCTATTCCTATAAACTAGTTACTTGTATATATATGTAAATTGTATATAATACATGTTTATATTATATATATAACTTATACAAAGTTGATATATATAAATATACATATTATATATAAAATGTTACATATTATATTATGTAAGCTACTCCTATAAACTAGTTACTTGTATATATAATTATATATATTTATATTATATAGTTTACATAGTTTATGTATATAAACATACATATTATATATATATATGTTACATATTATATTAATTATGTTATATATATATGTATATATGTAAGCTACTCCTATAAACTAGCTAGTCTGAGGTAGATTTGAACTCAAGCCTTCCTGATTCCAGGTCTAGTGCTCTCCACTGGGCTACCAGTTGCCTCTAAAACAGGACAGGACTTGGCAAAGACAATGCTTGGGAGCCCAAGAATACATTTAGTTCCCTCTAAAACCATTCTTAGGGACGGCCAGGCAGCTGCAGGAAACAGCTGTCTCACAGATTCATTCTCACACCAATTAGCAGAGGGCTAATGTTAGACCCTCTGGCCATCCTGCAAATGTCCTCAATGTCAGTCAAGGCCGTCCGTGGCACAGGAGAGAGGGCGCTGGCGTGGGAGGCAGAGGAGCCGGACTTGAATCCCAGTTCTGCTGCCGTTACCAGTGTGACCTCGGCCGGGCCCTTCCAGCCTTGACAGCCTCCTCTGTAGAGGAGGAGGGATGGGCTGGGTCGGACAGTCCCCAAGGCCTTCCCCAGCTCCAGAGTCTATGCTCCTGCCCCCAGGTACCAGAGTTTGCACAGGCAGAAGTCTCGAGAAATGTGCTGGGCAGTCCGGCCAGCTCCGCGACCCCTCCCACGGCCCCCAGACCCTCCCACTTAAACCTTGTCTTTTTTTTTTCTTTATTAACCTTTTTATTTTTCAAATCACATGCATGGATAATTCTTCAACATTAGCTCTTGCTCCAATTTTCCCTCCCTTTCCCCCACCCCTTCCCCTGGCCTGCATGCAATACTGTGATCATGGGAAGGAATAAGGGATTCTGCTTTCTGCATCATCTCAACCCCTGACAGGCCAGCCATCTACAACAGGAACTTCTATCCTCTCTGCCCTGACCATGCATCCTCCAAGCAGCCCCTAAACTGATTTTCCCATCATCTCCTACTCAACACACTCCACTGGCCCCCGCGACCGATAGGATCAAATACAAAGGGGTCCGTCTGGCATCCAAAGCCCTTCATCCCTCAGCACCCTCTACCTGCCATCTGGTTACACCTTCCTTCCCGAAGAAGTAGGCTCCTTGATCCAGTAACCCTGGCCTCTGGCTATTCCACGGACACAACACTCCAAGGTTCAGGCCTTCTCTCTGGCTTGTTCCCCAGGCCTGGCACCCAATCCCTCCTGTCCTCCCATTACTGACCTCCCAACTTCCTTTAAGTCTCAACTCAAATCCTGCCACCTCTCCATTCCAGGGCTTCCCTCTCTTAATTATCCCCCATTTGTCCTGCATACGGCTCGATTCGTACACATCCGTCTGCGTGCTGTCCCTCCCACTAAACCGTAAGCTCTTTGAGGGCAGGGACTGGTCTTTGCCCATTTTTTGCACCCAGTACCCAGAAGGCACTTAATAAATGCTGGATGATTCATCTTCGAGTATATCAGAATCTGTCCTGAAGAAGACAGTAAGCACTTAATAATTCTGCTTGACACCTGAGGGTACAATTCAGAGCAAAGCCTCCAACTTGCAAAGAAGTACATTTTTGTTCGATTTAAGAGAAAAACTTCCTGATAATTATTGATGTTCCAAAGTGGAAGGGCAGTCCACTGCCCCATGAAAGACAGTAGCTGTCTATTCAATGGAGATTTTTGAGGGGAGATTGGGAGGGGGGCACTTTTTGAGAATGTAAGCTCCTTAAGACTGATGATTATCTCCCCCAATTTTTTGAGGGGGGAAAAGAAAAGAGAAGCTGTGTTATCTTTGCTAGGGAGGGGAGGGAACATAACTGGAATCTCTGCATACAGTAGGCACTTAATTAATGTTTAAATAGAATTCCTATTCATGGTAGATCAAGGTAAATGATTAACTCAAAACAATGTCCCTGATATTAATGCCTCCTCTCCTAGGGATGGCTGTATTCTTGGACAACTAAGTTGTATGGTGAATAGAGCACCAAGAATGAAGACCTGAGTTCAAATCCAGCCTCAGACACTTAGTAGCTGGGTGACCCTGAGCAAATCACTTAACCTATATAGGTCTTAGTTACTTTATCTCTAAAATGGGGATAACAATAGCCCTTGCCTCCCTGAGCTTATGTGAGGATTAAGTGAGATAACAGTCCCTGGCACATAGTAAACACTACATAAATTATTATTATACTGTATTTTAAATTTATTTTTCTTTGTTATTTTCTATCCAACTGGAATACAAGTTCTTTGTGGGGCAAGGCCATTAAAACGAAAATCTTAAGTCTTTGTATCGGCAGCTGCAGTACACAGTAAACGCTTAATAAATGCTTGTTGAATGAATGACCTCCTGGTACGCTGGGTGGTTTAATTAAAGTCTGAGGCAGAGTACCTGAGTTCAAATCCCAGCTGCTATTTTGCTGCTTGCATAGCTTGTGTGAGGCAAATCATTTACCATCTCTGAGCTTCAGTTTCCCTATCTGTAAAACAGCGGTGGAGCAGGCTGAACTAGATAATATCCAAACTTCTTTCCAAATTCTAAATAGACTTATGGTCTCTCCAGGGTGGCCAACCCTCCAAGATATTATTATTGGAATATTATTATCATTCCTATTTTGAAGGTACAGAAACTCAGAAACCCAGCTTCTCTGGGTCTTTTGGTCCAGTCCAACTCCCCTTTACGCCACTCTAAGTCTGGGCCAGGGTGCAAGGTCTGCTCCAGGAAGGCCAACCCGCCCCTTGTGCCCAACTCCACAGCCATCCGCCTGGAGGACAGCCCCGTTACCGGCTGGTCACTGTTGGTTCTGAACAGAGTGACCTTGACTTGGGAGCAGCAGTTGCCCGGGTCTGTTGCAACCAGTGAGTGTTGGGAACAGTCACTAATTATCCACGGCTCCCTCTCCACGCCCCTTCTCTCCTTCCCTTTGTCCCTCTTTTGCTGACCTGAGATACTAAAGCCACAGAGAGCGCCCTTCCTACCCTTCCAGCCCAGTGGTGGTCTGCGACAGACCAGTTTGGGGTCCGTGAGCAGTTTAGGCCAGACATCAGACAGGACTGTGATGTCATGATAAAATAGAAAAGTCAAGAGGATGAAGAGCAAATCCTTCTGATCAAGGGACCGCCCCCCTGCCTCAGTTTCCCTCATTTAGCAAGAGAGGATTCGATGAGCTTTTTGATGGAACTTCCCAATCAGATGCCTGTTTCCTTACTTATAAAATGAAGCACAAAAAACCCAGCTCCAAGACTGGATCGCAGACAAAAGCTAGATGCAGACCCCACAGGCTGGATCGCAGAACCGGGAGGTGGGCTAGAGAGGAGAAGGAATATGAACCAAATTACAGGACCCTGGGAGTGGGTTGTCCAGGTCTCAGTCTCAAAGAATAATAATAAAACAAACTAACACTGAGTGCAGAACAATAAAAAACAACTCAAATTTCCACAGCACTTGGGGAGTTACATGGCTGAATCCGGGGGTAGGGGGGACAAATATTATCTTCATTTCACAGATGAGAAAACTGAGGCTCAGATTAGTAAAGTGCCTAAGCCAAGGTCATACCCTAAGAGATGGTAGAACCAGGATGAGAATTCAGGCCCAAGTTTCTTCCCACTATACTTTCAGGCCTTTCAGTCAGTCAATCAATCAACACTTATTAAGCAAGCACCTACTATGTGCCAGGTATTATACAAAAAGGCACGACAGACAGCTCCTGCCCTCAAGGAGCTTCCAATCTAAAATAGTTCCTGCCTTCAAGGAGCTACAATCTAAGGGCAGGGGACAAAGAAAAATGCCAACGCCCTGAAGGCTGGGGCCACCATGAGACTGATACCAACCCTGGGCTCAGCAAGGCAGATGTCAATGAGAAATGACCTCTTGGCCCCTGCCTTTCCCTCCTGGAGACTGGCCCCCTGCCCAGAGCACTCAGCAGAGGCAGGGTTGGCTGTGACTCTGCATTAGGGGGAAAACTTCCCGAGGGGAGGCAGTGGGGCCAGAAGCTTCTGGGCCAATCCCTGGATTTAACAAAAACAAACCGAGGCTTGTTGGGGTTAAATTGCCCCGTTGGTTGTGTTCTAGCTACAGCTCTTCCCATATAGGGACCATATTGCTCCCTAGATGGGTAGTAATAATGATGACGATGACAGTAATAATGATAATAATGGCTAGCATTCGTATAGTACTTTAAAGTCTATAAAGCTCTGGACAGGTATCTCATTGGATTCTCACAGCAACCTTGGGAGGAAGCTGCCATCATCATCTCCATTTTACAGATGAGACAACTGAGGCTGAGAGAGCACTGGTGACTTTTCCAGTTAGGAAGTGTCTGAGGTGAGATCTGAATTCAGTACTCAAATCCACTTCTACCCCTCCATCTCCTGCGCTGTCCAGCTGATCCTTGAGTCCCGCTTTTCCGTTTTAGAGGAAAGGAATCTGAAGAGGAAAAGGGATTGGCCAAGTAACAGTGAGTCTGCAGTAGCCGGGGCCCAAGACCTGGCTTCCTGCCTTTGCCAGGCCACCTCCCCGGGGCTTTTGGGTGGATCTAGTCCCTTCGAGGCTCCGGCCCCTGCCTCCCTCTGGCCTTTCCCCCCAGAGGTCCTCCCAGAAGTTCCTGCCCTCCACTCCACATTTCTGGCTGTAGGAGTGGAATCCACATTCCACATTGGGCACTTCCCTTCCTCCTTCCCTGATGTTCCCAGGGGTTGGTCACACCCTGACCCCGAAGATCCTGAGGAAAACCAAAACCTCACAGACAAGAAATCTGCGGCTTCCCTAGAAGGGCCTGACTGGGCTGGGCTGGGTCAGGCTGGGTCAGGCTGGGCTGGGCTGGGCTGGGCTGAGATGCCCCCGGATAATAATGACAAGACACAGAGACCAATGAGAGAGGACATAGCCTCAGCCTGCAAGCCAAGCAAGATTTGGATTCAAGCTCTGCCTCTGTGGGCTGGTCACTTAAACCATCAGGGCCCCAGAGCACAAACTGCAGAGAAGGTACCGAGCTGCACAGGAACGGAGGAAGCTTCCTCCCCGGGGTACCCTGCTACCAGGGAAATCGCGAAGAACAATTACTATCACAGCTATCACTTATGGAGTCACTTCTATGTGCAAGGCACTGGGCCAAGCACTTTACAAACATAATAACAATAATAATAGGAGCTAACATTTATACAGCATTTACTATGGGCCAAGCACTGTGCTAAAACCTTTATAAATCATAATCTACTACTACTACAATTACCATTATTGCTGCTGCTGCTGCTGCTGCTGCTGCTGCTGCTGCTGCTGCTGCTACTACTACTACTACTACTACTACTATTATTACTACTGCAATAGGAAAGCAGGTTCAGAGGTAGGAATTACCTGGACACCAGCCTTGTTTCTCAAAGGAAAAGGCTTTACTGTTGTATAAAATAGGATGAAACCAAGCAGCATCAGAAGGCTGGTTGGTCTGAGGGGTTACTTCAAGATGAGTATTTTATAGAGAAAAGTAAGGCTGCAGAGGAGATGTTACTCTTTATCCACTGGCTAGTCTCTCTAGGGAGATGTCCACCTCCCAACCATTGGCCAAAATTTGAGAAAAACAAGAAATAGAAATGTATAGCAGGATCCAAGCTTCCCAGCATCCTGCTTAGCAGAATCCAAGCTCCCTGCCCCTGGGTGTATGGTACTACAACCAAGTCCTGTTTACCACAACTCAAGCTCTCCGTGCATATCCTGGTGGGCAATAACAACTTGTTTCTCTTCCCCTGTCTCCGACTACAAACAGAGACCTCACTGGGGCCCACGCTACCACCACCAATACTACTACCGCTGTTGCTACTGAGACTGATAATTACAGCTAATATTTATATAACTGACTGTGTGCCAGGAACTACTATACTATTGATAAGGGAAGCTAATATTTATGTAATTTACTATATGCCAAGCACTGTGCTAAGAATTTTACAAATATAATAATTAACAATGAAAATAATCTTGGAAATAATACTAGTAGCAGTGAACATTTATATACTATTACTAAGAACCAAACACCATGCTAAGCACTTTACAATCATTATCTCATTTGCTCCCAATTCAAAAAGAAAAAAAAAATGCTCCAATATTTCAAGGCTCCCTGATTTCCTGTCGCCCCACTTTTTTTTTCCTTAGCAAAGATCTCAAGCAATCCACAGTTTGGCAAATGGTTTTCTAAATTTTTGTGCCCAAACCTTTTATCAACCGATGGACCAATTTCTCCAGAATAAAACCTCTCTGAATTTTAGCTGCACTGGTCCTCAGAAAATAATCCACACTCAAGCCAACACCTGCCATTTTTCTCATTTGGTAGAACGAGAATTCTTATTCTCATATGCACAAGCAGAATCAAGACTTAAATGTGTATCTATGTCATAATAATCAGAAAGAACTTTACAAAGACAAAGTAAAAACCAGTCCTGCTCTCAAGCAACTTATAGTCTAGGCCAAGAAGACAACTTCTACTTATATACACGTGTTTACACATATATGCATAAAGACATAATCAACAAACTTCTGTCACTGTACATACATGTGTACTTATTTATACATGCATGTATTGCATAAATACAAGTAATAAAATACACACAAATATAGGTGAGTCTATATATACAAATGCTATATACGTGTATATGTAGAACAACATAAGTGTATATAGAGTAAATATGTGTATATGTAAATATATATGTGCACATGTACACACATACTTGTCTCTGTGTATGTATCTGATTTGGGAGGGAAGATATTAGCATCTGGAGGAGGTGGACGAGGAAAGACATTCTGTAGAAGGGAGTTTTTGATCAGAATCTTGAAAGAAACAAGAGATTTGAGAGATTCTCAGGTGGGGGTAAGGCGTGGAGATGATTAGCTTGGAAGAGACCTCAGAGATCAGTTAATCTAAGCCCTTTGCTCTACAGATGAGGAAAATGAAGACTCAGGAGGCTGGTTTGCCCAAGTTTTCATAGGTAATTAACAAGTGGCTTAAAATAGGATCCAGAACCAGTAGGCTTTACCCAGATGGCACTGAGTGAGAAACTGAGGCAAGAGGTAAGGTGAGAGCATTCCCTCTTGGCAACCTACCCAGGGTCCTGGGCCTGATGAGCTCAAACTCCTGCCGGAGCAGCTCAGCCATTCCACCTTCCAGGCAGATAAGGTCACAGAAGGAGCCATCAGTAAGGGTGTCCATAGTGGTCACGGATGCTGCCCGCTCCTCCTCCACCCATCCCAACATGTCCCCTAGGAGTGGGCAGAGAGGAACCCCTCAAGCTCCCTCTATGGTAAGAGCCTGGAACATCCAGAGGTATTCTGGGATAGCCCCTGTGGAAGCAGCCCCCAGAGGTGGGAAGTGGGGGCCTCCCAGCTGGCTACCATGGCAACAGCACAGAGGCATTCCAGCCTCCCAAGGCCAGCTAACCAGAACTTGAAGCCCTAGGGGCAGGAGTGGCTTTAAGATCCTTCCTCTTTTGTAGCCCCAGGAGAATGGTCAGGAAACCAATTTACAAAGAAGAGCATGGAAGAGAATCTTGGTTATGGCATCTGAGGATTTAGAGATGGAAGAGGATTTAGAGGTTATTTAGGCCAAGCCATTCATTTTACAGATAAAATGGAGGGGGGGGGAAGAAAGGGAGAAGAGGAAAAAGGGGGGAGGAGAGACAGACTGACAGAAAGAGAACAGTGAGAGAGAAAGAGAGAGAGAGAGAGAGAGAGAAAGAGAGAGAGAGAGAAGGAAAGAGAGAGAGGGAGGGAGAGAGAGAAAGAGAGGAAGAAAGAGGGAAAGAGAGAGGGAGGGAGGGAAGGAAAGAGAAAGAGGGAGGGAGAGAGAGAAGGGAATAGACTTGATCAATGTCTTACACACACAGAGAATGAAACAGACTTGCTCAATGTCACACACAGAGAGAATAGACTTAATGTCAGAGAGAGAGAGATAAGGAAATAGACTTGATCAATGTCACAGAGAGAGAGAGAGAGAAGGGAATAAATTTGATCAATGTCACACGCATACAGAGAAGGATACAGACTTGATCAATGTCACACGGAGAGAGAGAGAAAAGGGAATAGACTTGATCAATGTCACAGAGAGAGAAGGAAATAGACTTGATCAATGTCACAGAGAGAGAAGGAAATAGACTTGATCCATGGTCACACGTAGTGAGTGGCCAACCAAGAATTCGAATCTAATCAAGGTCAAATCTTCTGGTCCAAAGTTGCATCACTATCTCCCAGCACAGAACAAATTATGGAGGATGAATGTAACAGAATACTGTTGTGCTATAAGAAATGAGAGAAGGGATGTTTCAAAGAAAACTAGGAAGACTCAAATGAACTGAGGCAGAGGGAAGAAAACAGAACCAGAAGCACAATTTATATTAACAACATCATAAAAATATATCTTCAAAGGCCTTAAGCTTTCTTATCAACATAATGATCATTGGTATCAGAGAGCCAATGTTGAATGAAGGCGAGATCATGGACTCAAGAGGTGGGATCAGATATTATTTTTAGAAATGGCTAACATAGAGGCAGCTATATGCATAGTGGATATAGCACCAATCTTGAAATCAAGATTTGAATTCAAATCTAGCCTCAGATACTTGACACTTATTAGCGGTGTGATCCTGGGTAAGTCACTTAACCCCAACTGCCTCACCAAAAAGAAAAAGAAAAAAAAAGAAGAAAAAAAGAAACCAGCCAATGTGAGAATTTGTTTTGCTTGATTATATATAATTGTTAAAAGAAAAAAAAAAAAAGATCTTACTACTTCCCCAATGGTGGGGATATGGTGGGAAAGAAAATTACTTTTTTTGTTAATTAAAAAGCTCAATTTAAAAAATAATAAGCATTCCCCATAAAAAAATTGAGGAAAAAGAAAAGTCCTCTCTGCACTTAAGCACAATACCTGGTACAGAGCAAGCAAGTATTTAATCCCTATCTGTTGATTGATTTACTGATAGGTTCATAAAATTTAGGGCTGAAAAGGACCTGACAATTCACCCAATCCAACTAGACCATTTTGTAGATGAAGAAATCAAGGCTCAAGAGGGGAGATACTTTTCAATGTCTCACAGGTAGTTTCAGTCCCAACTCTTCTGACCCCAAATTCACTGAACTTAATAAACACTTGTTGACTTGACTTTCCATTCACAAGTTCTTAGGCAACTTAAATCAGCAGCTGACTACACCAAGAGGTCAAGCCAACTATTTACTCTGTTCCAGGGCCTGTACTTAAGCACTGAGGATTCAAGGACAAAGAAGTCCCTCCTCTAAGGGAGTTCAGTCTAGTGGGGTGAGCATCTGCAAACAAGTATGTGTAAACAAGCTTATAGATGGGAGAAAGGATTCCCCTCCATAGAAGGAATACAGAAAGCTTCTCTGAGAAACTAGGATTTTAGCGAGGACTTGAAAAGCCAAGAGGTGGGGGTGAAAGGAGAATACCTAGAGGCCTGAGTTAAGAAAAACAAAAAGTGTTGCCAGTCCCAGAGTTTATAGAGGTGGGAAAGGTGAGAGATTCTGAATGGCTTTATTTTCTTTTTTAAAATTTATTTTTCTTCCTTTTTTATGAATGACTTCATTTTATTCATTTTTATTTTTTCTTTATTATTTCTTTTTTATGAATGGCTTTATTTTCTTTTTCTTTTTTAAAATTTATTTTTCTTCCTTTTTTATGAATGGCTTTATTTTATTCATTTTTCTTTATTATTCCTTTTTTATGAATGGCTTTATTTTCTTTTTCTTTTTTTTAATGAGTGCCTTTAAAGAGCAAAAGATTTTCTATTTAATCCTGGAGGTGACAGGAGCCATGGCTTCCCCCTTGTAACCACATCTACTTGATCACACATCTGGAATCCTGCTCAAGGTTCTGATTTGGAGCATTCAGAACAAGGCCCAGTTCTACCTCTAGCACCCCAATTAGGTCAATCTATACCTCCTTCCATCCTATTCTATGTCTTCCTCCCCCAAGTCTTCAGTAACGGCTTCACTGTCTCAGGTGGGGTCACACAGACATGGGGCCCAATCTTGGTGGCAAAAGCAGAAAGAGAAAGCTCAAGTGCTTGGGATAAACATGCAGAAACACATAGTGGAGGGTGGGATAGACGGAACGAGACACAACTGGCCCAGACAGGAAATACAAACTAGAATGAAGAACAGCCTTTCTTTTGGGGGGGGGGAGTGGGGGAAGAAGGTAGCTAAGTATACTCCCAACCTACATGAAGGCAAGTGAGGGCAAGATCCAAATACCATGTCCCCTGGTACTGCTGGGAGAGGCGCCCCACCCCATCCAGTAGGCCCTGGGGGAGGCAGAGGGAGGAGAAAGCTGCCACCATTCGCAATCTACATTTGGAGACACCCAGGTGTTCCACACCAAGTCCCAGAATAGAAGGACTCCCCACCCCCAAAGACTTGGGGATTCCCCACATGGGGAGAAGGTTCAGGTTCATTATTAGGCCAATGGTTCTGAAACTTTTTACATCATGAACACCTCTGCAGTTTGGGGAAACCTATGGACCCCTTCCCTGAATATTTTCAAATACAGCATAAAAACTAAATTCAACAGAAATCAAAAGTTAATGAAAATAAAGATGTGATTTTTTTTTTCCTCCATTCAATCCCTGCCATCTACCCACGAAGTCCAGGTTAAGAAACCCTGGTTCTTGACTGAGAAAGCTTGGAAAGCAAAGAAATCAGATGCACTCAGGGAAAAAATGGCTGGAGGGCTTCTAGGGATGTCTCTGTTACTCTAAAGGCACCACAATCTGGCTGGCCATCTGAGTGCAAGTAGATAAGGAGGGAACTCTAAATGGCCATTCTAATCAATAATTAAACTGTAGTGCAGACATTTTATTGGGGAAGTTAAACACAATTCAAAATGAAAAACCCTCTTCATTATTTCCTTTGATCTCTTAGATGGGACAACCTATCCATCCTCAGGTCTGATGAGGGCCACCAAGATACTCATTCGTTTATATTATTTCTCTCTTTCCTTCTCTGTCTTTCTCCTCCCCCCTTTTCCTTTTTTCTCTCCCTCCTCTCTTCTCCTTTCTCTCCTCTCTTCCTTCCCCCTTTCCCTCTCCTTTCTTTCTTCTTCCCTGTTCCTCTTTTCTTTCTCTTCTCCTTCCCCTTCCTTTATTTCTCCCTCCTTTATTCTTCCCCTTTCCTTCCTTTCTCTCTTCTCCCCCTTTCCTCATCATCTTCATTCTCCTCCTCTCTCTCCTTCCTCTTCTCTTCCTTCTGCTTTTTTTCTCTTCCACTTTTCTTTCTTTTCCTCTCCTTTCCTCCTCTTTCTTTTTTTCTCCCTCTTCTCCTCCCTTCCTTATTCTTCCCTCCTTTTTTTCTTTTCTCCTCCCCATTCTCTGCCTCTGTCTCTCTTCCCCTAAGCAAGGGCTTGGGCATCTCCAGCTGGCACTGGGGCCTCCCTGGCCTATTCCTCCAACTCATCCAGGAAATGCTTCAATCTGGGAGACAGGAAGATGAAGGAGATTAACCTTGCTCACATAATCGCCAACGCAGAATAAATTCTGTGTTCAAGGTTAAAAGAACCCACACATGGTGTCATATACCATGGATGAAAGGTTTCAGCCCCCATGGAGAAGCACCCAATCACTCCCACTCCCTGGATCAGCTTTTCTTTCCTGGGTCCCCACTGTAAGAGACACTAGACCAGGGGTTTTACCTAAAAGTCTATAAACTTTTTAAAAATTTTGTTTTTCGATCACTATCTCAATACAATTAGTTTCCTTTGTAATCCTCCGTATTTTAAATTATATATCTTGGGTGACAAGTAGAACTTGGACTCTGATTCCAGTGTCCTTTCCGCCCTTCCTTCACCATTCCAGAGATTTGGGGAGGGTTAGGAGTAGAAAATGTGAACTCTCTTTGCCCACACAGATGGGTACACAGTGCCACAGAGCTGCCCACACAAAGCCTTACAGAAAGCAAAGAAGGGTTGGCCACCCCTCAGAAGGGTCACTGACCCAAGCTGCTGACTCACATCTTACAGTTGAGACAGCGAGGCAGACCCTTGTGCTACACAACATGTCAGCACTCTGCAGGCATCTGATCAAGGGAGGAAAGGATTTCTGGAAAGAGGGCCAGATCTGGAGTTAGAAGACCTCCACTCAACTGCCAGTTCTCTCCATCAGGCCGATCACCTAAGCTTGTGGGACCTGGCTTCCTACAAGACTCAGCTTCAATGATAAATGTGGAAATATGTTTTAGAAGAATTGTGCATGTTGGATTATTTGATATATTGGATTATTTGCTAGATTATTGGATATATTGGATTATTTACTGGATCATTGGATACATTGGATTATTTGCTGGATTAATAAATATATATTGGATATACTGGATTATTTGCTGTCTAAGAGTGAATGGAGAGAGAGAAAAATTTGGAACACAAGGTTTTACAGGGATGAATATTGAAAACTATCTTTGTATGTATTTTGAAAAATAAAAAGCTATTAATTTTTTCAAAATGACAGATTCTTCAACCCATGGGTAGAATGCCTTTCCCAGCGCCCATCTCCCTCGGAGATTCCCTTCATATATTTTGTCTATATCGTGGACATACCTAATTATCCTCATGTTGCCCCTTCCCTCACTAGAATGTAGACTCCTTGAGTGCAGGGATTGTTTTTGTTTTTCCTTTCACTCATTCCATTTCATTCTTTGCACAATTCCTGTAAATGCTCCTTGACTGTTTCCTTGGCTGTAAAAATGAGTCAGTGTTAGCAAGTTGCTAGGGTTTCTTCCTGTTCTAAATCTATGATCCCTTGATTTTTATTTTTTTAAACGAGGCAATCGGAGTAGTAAGTGTTAAATGTCTGAGACTACATTTGCTTGGGTCCCCCTGCCTGAGACCGGTGCTCTAACCATTGCACCATCTGGCTGCCCCTGATTCCCTGATCTTAAGGGCAACAGAAGATCCCACAGTTCAGGGCAATCTCCCCACACACCTGACAACATCCCCTTGGAGCCAGTTCCCTTCTCCAGACACACCGAGGAGGCTGCTGAGTTCCCAAGAGTGACAGTGACCACACTTGGACCTGCCCCATCACCGGTCTTGGGATCAGGTTTTCCATCCCTGGATCCTAGCTGAGGACTAACAGGGATGAGGGATTAGGCAGCAGAGGGGAGCGGCGGACAGGTACCCGGTCCCCATCCCCCAACAGGCAAACAACATTCTCTGCCTCCTCACAAAAAGTACTAGAGTACAAACCTATTCTCTTGTACGTGGATGTACAAAAGACATTCCTGTCTTCAAAAGGATAAGCAATAATAATAGCTAACATTACAGATCATTTTAAGGTTTGCAAAGCACTTCACAAATATTAGCTTGGTTGATTAGCAACCAGAGGCAAGTGTTAATATTATTCCCATTTTACAGATGAGGAAACTGAGGCAGAAGTTATGTGTCTTGCCCAGGATGACAGCCACAAAATCTCAGAGACTAGATTTGACCAGGACAAGGACTATTATTCCCATTTTGCAGAGAAGGAAACCGAGTCTGTGATTTGCTTAGACTCAGAGGTGGAGACCCAGCAGGGCCAGGGGATTGGCCTACAAGGACACCCTTCCCTAGAGAAGTCAGGTCTCACAGGACTGCAGTATCTCAAAGGCATTAACAGTGTGCAAATTCCCTAAATTATTTAAAAGATGATCTCCTTTATATTCCCCATATATATAGCTCAAGGACATCCAGAACTTGAGTGTACAAAAAAAACCCCAAAACCTTCCCTACTGAAGGGTTAATAAAGTACACTCTTCAATGAGGATGTATAACAAACATCGATACTCCTTCCCCTCTACAATGTCCCTCTCTGCAATACAGGTCTATTAAGATCAATCTTGCTCGCCTCCCCTTACAGGCCAGTGGAATCTACGCCACGTACCCCTGCAAAAAATACCAACTTTCCAGTTTGGCAGAAACTAGGATTAGACCACCATCTCGCCCTACATACAAGACAGGGTCAAAGCAGGTACATAATTTAGACATAAAGAGTGATATAAGCAAATTAGAGGAGCGTGGAATATCTTGGCCGTCAGATGTAGATAAGGGAAAAATTTATGACAAAATGAGATCTAGAGCATTATGGCACGTAAAATGGATATTTCGACTACGTTAAATTAAAAAGATTTTACACAAACAAAATCAAATGCAAACAAGATTAGAAGAAAAGCAGGAAACTTGGGGGAGAAATTTTATAGCAAGTTTCTGTGATCGTGGTCTCATTTCTCAAACATATAGAGAAATGAGTCATATTTATGAGAATGAGTCATTCCCCAACTGATAAATGGTCAAAAATATAAACAGGAAGTATCAAACTGTCAATACTCAGATTTTCAAAATGCTCTAAAAAAGACTAGAGAAATGCAAATTAAGATAACTTTGCGGCACTACTTCATATTTATCATATTGGCTAATATGACAGAAAAGGAAAATAAACATTGGAGAAGATGTAGAAAAATCGGGACACTAATGCACTGTTGGTGAAACTGTGAGCTGATCTAACCGTTCTGGAGAACAATTTGGAACTAAGCCCAAAGGACTATAAAACTATGTTTACGCTCTGACCCAGCAATAATACTGTATCCCAAAGAGATCAGGGAAAAAGAACTATCTATCTACCTCCAAAACAGCTTTGTGTCTGTGAGTGTGCACACATACATGCACACACACAGTGGCAAGGAATTGGAAATTGAGACAATGGCCCACTTGGGGAATGGATGAACGAGTTCTGATATATGATTGTAATGGAATACTACTGTGCTATAGGAAATGATGAGAAAGATGGTTTCAGAAAAACCTGGGAAGATTTACATAAATTGATGCAAAGTGAAGTGAGCAGAACAGGGGAATTTTATTTGATTGTATATGATACAGCAATATCATTTGATAATCAACTTAACTATTTTCATCAATACAATGGCCCCAAACAATTCCAAAGGACTTATGACAAGAAATTTGGAACACAAGGTTTTGCAAGGGTGAATGGTGAAAACTATGCATGTGTTTTGAAAATAAAAAGCTTTATATAAAAAATTAAACTAAATAAAAAATGAATGTGAAAATTGTTATATATAATTGGGAAAATATAACATTTAAAAATATTTTAAGAAATACATGTTTATATATTATGTAAAATTATGTTATAATATGTTAATAAAATGTCAATTTCCCCATAGATTGCAAATTAATTACCTGGAGTTAAGAAGCCCTGACTTAGGTGGACTGGACTATGACTGGGATAAGAGGCATGGGGGGTGGGGGGGAGGCAGGGGATCTGGATTGTTATAAGACTAACCCAAGCCCCAGTTTCAGGCTGTATGTGGAGTCCCGCAGAACCTGGCTTTCTTCTTAGCTCTCAGCAATTTAAAAAATGTTGCAGCAGGTCCCAACATGTCTGTACCACTGACTGCTGCCTAAGACACAGCCCTCCAAGCCCTTCCCACAGCCGGCACACCAACCACCCTGTGGAGGACTGGTGGGCAGGAAAAGGGCACTCACTCAGTTCTCCCATCAGGGGCACAGCCCGTTTGGCAAAAAAAAAAAAAAAAAAAAAAAAAAGCCTCTTTTACTGACTCAATTTACAGTGACGCAATAACTTAGGCCCCCCGCCTTCCATCCTCATACTTGTGCAGCTCTTCAGGAGGAAACCCTGAGGTTTACAGGGGGCAAGTCAGTCAAGAAGCCTTTGGGAAACACTTATTATGTGTCAGGTACACTCTCCTAAGCTCTGGGATACCAAGGCCCAAAAAACCGGTCCCTGCACCAAGAAACCCCATCCCAGGAGGGGAGATGATCCCCAGGAGGGGAGATGACCACGTGCTAATTATGTACCACAAGATACATGCAGGGTAGGAGAAAGGTGGTCTGGCATTAAGGGGCACCCTTCACATAGGGTGAAAGACTTCACATAGGAAAGAGACTTTAGGGAGTCCATTCTAGGAGCAGGGATGAGGGACTGGAGAATCTGAGAGTGAAGGAATCTTTTAAGATCATTTAATCCAGATCCCTCATTTAACAAGCAAGGAAATTAAGGCCCCGAGGGCCAAGCTCTACAGTAAGCCAGGTGCATGAGAGCATAGGACCAAGATAACTGGCTTCCTTGTGCAATCTCCCTGGGCATCTGGGATGGAATCGTGCAGTGATGATGGGAGTTTTGAATTTAAAGACAGAAGTCCTGGTTTCAAATTCTAGCTTTGCTTTGGGGGACCCAGGACTGATGATTCCCATCTCCAGGCCTCAGTCTAGTCCATCTGTAAGAAGAGGAGGGTCCCGCTGGGCTCTATGCCCTCCGTCTATGGCTTCCTACCATGTGCCCCGAGTTGGGCAGCCTTCGGCCAGTGCAGAGATCTGGGCCCTCAGTGGGAGGAGAAAGAAAACAGCACTAGCCATGCAGCTGGGGTGGCCTAAGAGGTGACCCCCAAGGCTGGGACCCCCAAGTCAGAGACCCTGGGTCTCCTTAACCATAAACACAAGGGCTGAACAGCAGAGAGGTCAGAGAAACAGACAAATAAATCCTTGGAGTTTTTAAAGACTTGGGACAAAAGGGGGTTAAGGGGCAGAAGCTAAAGCCCTGGGAGGAAACTGACAGCAGATTGGGGGAACAACAAGGAGGGTCCAAAAGGGAAGACTTGGGGGGGATGAGACAGAGAAGGGGTAAACACTAACAAGGAGACGTGGGGCAGGGGGCCCAGCAGAAAGGAGACCCAACATTAGCCCTCAATGGCTCCCCTCCCTGGCCAGCTCACTTTGGAGCTCCTCCCAGCCACTGGTGGGGGACAATTTGGGGTGTGGGGGCTGCTAAAGGCTACTCACCACGAAGAGGGCCCTGGATGTCCCCCATCGAGCCAGCTGCCAGGTGCTCCCCAAGTGTGTGGGGCCTGGCTCCGGACTCCGGGCTCCTGGGAAGGCTGGAGGGGGGTGTCATGCCTGGCTGGCTTCTCCCCGGCCAATCAGGCTGCGGAGGGTTTTAATCTGGGCTCAGTGTGAGGTGGGTGTGAGGGATCAGCTTCAAGACCACACTTTCCTGGCCGGGCAGGAGGCGGTCGCTGGTGTGGGCTCGGTGACCAGGCAGAAGGGCAGGTCGGCTCAGCAAGGCCGGGGGCTCCCACCGAGAATCTCCCCGATTCCCAGTCCCCTCACAACCTCCTGCAGCTCAGTTACTGGCCCTCGACGGCGGGCCTGAGCCGGAGAGCCCACGTCCCAGGCACTACCTGCTGGACCACCAGGCCCTTCCCTGGCGAGCCTGGGCAGCAGGGCAGGGCCGCTCTCCCCGTGTCACACACAGCAGACGTGACCAGAATAAATGTCCTTTCCTCAGCGACAAAGGAATGAGGGACAGATTGTTCCTGCCTCTCAGACGCAGGGCCTACCGGCCCAGACAAAACGTGAGCGTGTGTGAGGTGGGGGGAACAAGGAGCTGAGGAAGGGCCCTCAAGGCAGGGCAGCCCCTGAGGCAGGGCAGCCCCCGAGCTCTGTTGGCCCAGGTGGCCCCAGACAGTGAAAGTCCTATGACCTCAATTTCCATGGCTTAATGTCCTTGGAACCAAAACAGGCGAGTTACCAACAAGTCTCTAACTCAGGCTGCCAGACGCTTCGGCTACACATATGTCCATTCATATGACACAGAGTGGACACAGCACAGTCATCTGGATGGAAGGGGGGGTCCCCAAGAGAGCCTGGGGAAGAAGACCCCAGGAGCAAGTTCGCCGACTAATGCACTGGGGAGCCAGAAAGGCCCGTTGAGGTGATTCTGGGCCCAGATAATCTGAAGGAAGGGTGGGATGGGGGCCACATTCTGATGTCCAGACAGCATGGCGGGAGGGCAGCCCCCTAACCCATTCACAAGGGCTCGTCCCCCAGGCCTGAGAAGAAAGCTGAGGTCCTACCACTCCCCAAAGACCCATGCGTGTGCCCCAGAGGCCGGAGGTACTGCCAGCCCCCCTTTTTCCCTTTGGTGGGGTTGAGAACTCTGAGAGGTGGACCAACCTGAGACCTCGGGGACTGGAATCTTTCCTCTGTCCTTCCTCTCTGAAATAGGCTCAAGGAAGACGGATGGCTTAAGGCTGAAGGGGAGCTGGACAATGTATGTGTATGTGTGTATACAGTATACAGGTGGACAACGTGGCAAAGGGCACATAAACAAAGGAACAGTTAATAAGTGAGTTACTTCTCCCCACCCCGTGGCCTGTGTCCCGTACCCAGAAACTTACTGCAGACCTTCTGTCAGCCCTCTGCAATCGGGCACAAGGCAAACTCTCAGACACTCATTTATACTACAGTGTCAATGACAACTAAGGTATTACACTTGGAGTCAAAGGACCAAGATTTAAATTGTAACTCTGCTATAATCTAAGTAAAACATTAAACCTCTCTCTCTGAAATTCATTTTCCTTACTTGAAAAATGAAGATGCTGAGAGTGACTTCTAATGTCCTTCCCATTAAGATATATTTGCATTCTGAGAGGGGGAGAATGTCTTACTCCATCCCAGTTATAGTGGGGCATTCTGGGAATAGTTGGAAAGGTTTTACCCTTGCCCTGTCTATCACAATATTTGTTCATCCTTCCCTAAGATCTTTAACCTTTCCCTCTCACATGTATATGACTATATAAACATGCATTCATATGCACATTTGCATACACACATACTTCTCCAATCAAGACATTTATATTTATGACTACCACACACAAGACATTATGCTAGACATCATTTGGGAAGGGATGATTTAGAGATCCCTGCCCTTAGGGCACTTAAAAGTTGGGGAGGTCTTAAAGACCTGCCTGGATAGGAGAAAAAATAAAACCTGTATAGGATCTAAGTCAAGTTTGGCAATGATGAGGCAACAAGGCGACAGACACAGTGGACAGAACACTTCCTGATTCCAGGAAGAACCAAATTCAACTGGCCTCAGACCCTTAGTTGCTATGTATCCCTGGAAGATTGTTTCCTCATCTGTAAAATGGGGATAATAACATTTACCTTCCAGAAGTTATAAGGATTAAATGAGATGATATTTGTAAAAAACAGAGTGCATTCCACAGAGAAGGCACTTAAATACTTGTTCCCATTCCCTTTCTCCAATGCCACAGGAGTTTAGAAAAGGGAAGTCCTCACAGAGGAAGTGGGATTTGAGCCAGACCTTGAGGGAAAATAGAATTCAGATGGGCAGAGAAGAGGGGGGGAGGGCATTCCCAGAGAAGAGGAAGATAAAGCATGAGTGAAACTGAAGAAATGGGGATGGCCTATGTATCTAAAGGGCAGCAAGGTGGGGTAGGAAGGAAGAGAGGGAGAGGAAAAGAAATTGGAGAGAGACAGAGACTGAGAAACACAGAGACATAGATAGAGGAGAAAGATTCATCTAGTGAAGTAAATTTTAAATGTAGGTCTGGGCCAGCCAGAACGCCAAATTACTGGGTGAAGGCAGAATATCTGTGTTCAAGTTTGACTCCGATATTTAATCTTCATGTAACTACGAGCAAGTCAACATCTCTGGGTTTCGGCTTTTTCACGTGTAAAATGGTGATAACAAATACTGACATTATCTAGCTCACAGGATCTTTGGAGGAAAGTGTTTTATTTGTAAAAATTAAAAGGCTGTGGAAATGTAAGCTAAATTTCATTTCTTTTGTGCACCAAGCACTTAGTACCTGAAAATGTAAGGTTAAAAAATCTACTATGTGTCAAGTACTGTGCTAAGCACTTTACAGTATCTCACTCGATCCTCCCAACACCTCTATGAGATAGATTATTAATATCTACATTTTACAGCTGGGAAAACTGAGGCAGAAATCAAGTGATTTGCTGAAGGCCAAACAGCTAGTGTCTGAGGTAGGATTTGAGTTCAGACCTTCTTCTCCTGTTGAGCTCTTTCAACTTCAAACTGACTAATAGAAAGTCATGGGAAACTTAAGAGCAAAAGAACAACTCAATTACTAGATGAAAGTAGTATTTTGGGAAGATTAATCTCTTTGGGTGGACAAAGTGATACTGAAGGGGGAGAGGAGAGAAGGGGAAATCTCTGGTCTGACTCAGGGCTGCCTGTTGAGAAACCTCCACACTCAGAACAGGAAGGGGGGCCAGAAAATGAAGTGGCCAGAAACTGTGAGAACCTAACCCAGTGATAATAGCACAGGATCTGAAGTCAAAGGCTCTATATTTGAATACTGACGCTGTCAGTTACTCTCCGTGACTGGTGAATCATTCAATAGCTGGCACATGGTAAGTGTTTAATATATGCTTGATTGACTTAACTTCTCTGGATCTGAGTTTTCTACTTTCCTATCTCTAAACCATGAGGGAAGAGGGGTAATATAAATCTGGACTTTTAAAAATTGTTTTTTATCACAGACACTTGTGAGTCTGGCGAAGGCCACGGACCCCTTCTCAGAATGTTTTCAAATACATTTAATAAAATAGGAAACCAATTATATTGGAAAAAAAAGTTATCAAATGTGGTTTTGTTTTTTTTCTAAATTAAGTTCATAGACTTCTTGTAAGAAACCCGTGGACTAGATAATCCCCAAATAAGCTGCCTTTCAGCTGCCTTTCACTGGAAATCTATCCTTAGATCAGGAGAGTTTCGGAAAGAAGGGGTGGTCCATACTGGGAAGGTCATCTGGCCGTGCCGGCCTCACTCCCCCCAGCTTTAGGAACACACAAACAGCCTGAGTGCCAGGTAAGGTTAACCCAGAGGCTCAGAATTCACACCCAAAGCTGGGGGAGGGGAAGAAAAGAGGGGTAGTCGGTCCGAGAAGTTCCCCGAGCCTGCGCCAGACTCCCAGCCCTGAGGATACGGGAACGGGAAGTTTTGGAAGTTTAGGAGGGGAAGTGGAAGGCTGCGGAAGGGGTGCCGATGGCAGGCAGTGGGGAAGGGGAGATGATCATATCGGACAAACCATCTAGCCAGAAGCTCCGGAGCCTTCCCGGGCTTCAAGCTGCGAGGTTGAAACTTCAGCCCCGCGGCACCGGCCAACTTCACGGCCGGACTTTTCAGGCCAGCTCGGCTCGGCCCGGCCCGGCCCTGCGCCACGTCTGCAGCCCACGCCCCGGCTCATCCCGGCTACCCCCGCCCTGGGTGGCCGCGCGTCCGCGGAGAAGGAGATCCGCTAGTGGGAGTAGAAGCAGAGGCGCGCGAGCTTCCGCGAGGGTGTCTGGATGATTTATCTGCGTCCATGCGTGTCTGAGTGTGTGCGTGGGTCCCAGAAGTGGAAGGGGCTGGAAGTGGGACTCCTCCGCGACAGCGTGGACGGGGATTAACAGTGTGTGGGTGCGGACTGCGCCCGGGTGGGTCTGCGGAGGGCAAGTTTTCAAGCCCTTGGTGGGTGGGTACGCGGGACGGGCCGCGTCTTTATGCGAGCGCGCCGGCGTGGGTCAGTTTGGGGTTCGCGTGTGGGCGCGAGTGGAAGCGAGGGTCGGGGGGCTGGGGAGGGGGCCGGGATCGCGCTCTCACCGTCCGAGCCCACGGAGTCCTCGGGGTCCCCAAGCTCGCGGTAGTCCACCCAGCTCAGTCCCTCTAAGTTGTCGTAGTCGCCCCGGCGCGGCCCCTCCACGGGCACCACGGTGAAGTGCGGCATCCCCGCGGCGGCCCCGGCCCCGGCGCCGGCTCCCCACGGCCCCGCGCGCCCCGCCCCGGCCCCGCTTCCCTCCCGCATTCCTCCCCCGTGCGCTCACTTCCTCCGCCCGCCCCCCGGCCTGGCCCGGGACCGCCCAGGGGGGTGGAGGGGAGGGGGAGCGGAGGAGCGGCCGAGGAGGGGGCGGAAGGGGCGGGGGGTGGAGGAGGAGGAGCCAGGCCATCGGACCCGGGGCTCGGGGCGCCCTCGCACTGCGCTCCTGGAGGGGCTGCGCTGGACTGGGGCAGAAGGGCGCCTGCCCAAGGTCCGAGCCCCCCTTCCGCGCTGGGCTCCGTGCTGGCAATGTCCGGGGTGGAGCCGGGCCCGGGGTAGGTTCTGTACTTGGGTCCTTGTTGCGCGGGGCATTGGAGAATTGGGTTTGAATCCGGGACCTGGATGCAAATCTTGCCCTTGCACTTAGTCCCTTCCTGACCATATCATTGTGGTGCTTGTGAGACGGATCCGAAGTCGCTCCTATCTAGATGTGGATACAGATGTGGATACAGATGCGGATACAGATGCGGATACAGATATATGACCCCGTAATCTGAACATCTCGGCAGAGGAGACAATGTTTCCCCTAGCTGCTCCTTCAGTGGCTATCAGGGGCGGGCCAGGCTTGCTTTGGGGCTCCCATTGTTCCTTCCTCACTAAAAATGCTCCAGGAAGCCCGTAGGCGGGGCGCCCGTGTATCTATCCCCAGGAGGCAGGGATTTCCCCATAGAGCAAAAATGCTAACTGCCTTTCTCAGGGACACAGCGGATAAGGGGGATTTGAATAAAGGGCTTGAAGACTCCGGGTTTGGCCCTCTGTCCCAGATGCCCCTCTGGACTAGAAAACAAAGCTGACAAGGTGAGAGGTGAGAGGGTCATTACTGATTAGGAGAAGGTGAGAGGTGAGAGGGTCATTGCTGATTAGCAAGGCAGTAGACCCTGAAAGCTGCTTTATCTTCTCCGGGCAAGGCCTTCTCCTTGGGTCTCTGTGCTCCCCAACTCCCACGGAGAGCGGTACCTAAGGTCCAGCTCAAATACCCCCTCCTTCATGAAGTCTGAGTTACTTTGGAAGCCTGGAAGTCTATACCACTCATTTAGCATTTAACATGGACTTGTATTAAAGTTATCTATACAGTGTAAATTCCATTATTCTACTATCACTCTAGATACATGATAAATGTTGAATGCATATCTATCTCGGATGCCCACTTTTTGGGTCCATTGGATACTTTCCACATAAAGAATTACTCGAGTCCACCTTTATAGGTCAGGGATATCAGAGGCCATCTGGTCCTACTTCCTCATTTGAGGAAAGCAAGGTCCCCTTAATCATGAGTATCACAGGTGGGGTTGGAACCTAGGTCTGTAAATTTCTGAGCCAAGGGTTTTAATTTTCCACTTCATTGGGCCTCCTCCCTTTAGGAATTGCTCTTCATGCTACAGCTCTTCAATCCCCTTACCAAGGAGAAAAGAAATTGATTACAACCATGAAACTTTGTTTACCTCTCTATTGACATCCAAATCCACATTTCTCATAGGAATCATATAGTTTTAGAACTGGAGAGACAATGGAATCATAGTTTTAAAGCTGAAATGGATGTAAGAAAATCACTGAGGTTTAACCCTATTTTTCAGATGAGGAAACCAGCCCAGAGAGGTTAAACAAGATCTCCAAGGTCACACGGGTAGAGCCAACATTCTCCACCGATTCTGAATGATTGCTTTTCCACTATAGCCCAGGGAATTTGGCTGATGTTCCAATCCTGAATCTCCAAATGCTTCCAGGTTCTCTAATTCAACATTCAAATGTAGAATCTATTTTCTCATAACACAGGTTCTTTCTCCCAACATCCTTTCTCTCAGTGGTTTCAACATTCTCCAAGTCACTTAGGATATAATGGAGATAGCTTTGATTTCTCCTTACTCCTTGATGTATAAATGTGTCAAGTCCCATGAATTCTTCTTTAGCCATTCACTGGATGTATCACTCCAGTTCAAAGCCCATCTATGGTTTTCTGTTGCCTCCCACACAAGATATAAGAAACCCTAGCCTGGCAGTCGTATACCTTCAGAGTCTGGTGGTCCCCAGTCTCATCTCGATGACTCTCATGTGTGTTAGTAGGATTCAGCCATACTGGACTACATCTCTGAAGGTATCCTGCCTCTGCTTTTGTTGATGCCATTCCTCCCTGCTCCTCCTCCTTATTCCACATCCCACCTGCCTTTTGAAATCCCAGCTCGAATTTAAGGCCCCATTCAAAAACCATTACTTTCTCTGACCTTCCTAATCAGTAATGGCCTTCTTATCCCTCACTTCTCTTATCTAATCATCGTGTATTGTTTTCTTCTTTGTAGAGGCATTGTGGTCAGAAGGCTAAATCTAAAGCCTCTATTGTGTGATTTACCATCTTTGGGCCTCAACTTCCCAACATGGGGATAATGCTTCTTGGGGTTGTGAGACTCAAATGGGATAATTCATATAAAGCAATTTGCAAGCATTAAAGTGCTATGTAAATGTCAGATTCCACCCCCCCCCCCACTTCCCAATCCCCAAATACATGCTCTTGCTTCTAAAAATACACATTCTTGCTATGTAAAGGTCACCTGTTATTATTGCCATCTGTCAAGGACAGGAACAAAACTAACACAAGTTGAAAGAATGTGGATGGGTTTTGATCTGGCCCAGGAGAAGGACTTTCCATATTAAGAAGCTCATATGTAAATCTACTGAACAACCCAAGTTATCACCACAAGTCCCAAACCCCTCTCCCTTGTTGATAAACTCCATTCATAATTTCAGGGGATGCAATTTATTTACTTTTTCTATCTTCCCCAGTGCCCAGCGCAGGGAGAGGTGCACAATAAACACTCGAGTGTTTGGTAAAATACTAATAACCTATTGTATCCAAGGTCCAGTACTAGGGAATTGTGAAAAATGCAAAAAATCATAAATGGGATCTTGGAAGTAATTAACCCATTTTACCGGGCAGAAACTGAGTTTGAGTGAGATGAAGGGACCTGCCAAACTTAGAAGTCCAATTTTCCTTGTCCACAAAGAAACTTCAGGTACTTATCTTTTAAAAGTTTCCAGTCTAGTTAAAAAGATAAGACAGATTACCGCATAACGATAAGTAACTATACAAAGCAGTATAGAATGACAATAAATGCTGGAATTCAGAGGAGAGAAATCTTTTCTGGTCAAGATGAAAAAGTTCAGAGAAGAGGCAAAATTTAAGCCAAGCTTTGAAGGTTGGGGCAGACTTGTAGCTGCTTTCTCAAAGACCACCTACTCAGAGGATCATAGATTTTAAGTTGGAGAAAACTGAGACGGGAAGGGGCCAAGGTCACCCAGATAGTGTCATAGATTGGGATCAGCAAAGAAGGAGGAGAGATACCAGGCAGACAAGAAAACACAAATCTAAGCAGAGGACAGGGAAGAGCTTGTCTAGCTGGAGCAAAGGGTTGGTTCTTACAACAGAGTTAAATGATACCTTAAAAGTTATTTTGAATCCAATCTTTAATATTAAGCCCAAGTTATTTATATTGGTCTTGGGAGAGTAATTTCATTCTCATATTTTAATGTGAAAATTTTGGAAATTCCAATTTAGAAAATAACAACCACATTGGGAAAGTACAATTTAGGACTTAGAAAAGATTCTGATTACTCATCCCACTCCAATGTTTAACTACTCCCAGGCTTCTCCTTTATTCTGGGGACAGATATTCTCAGTTTGAGAATGGTGCAAAACACTGGACTCCCATTGAGGGTTGTATGATATTTTTTCTTTTCCAGGAAAGCAGTTCTGGGGGGGGGGAGCAGTACCACAAGCCCTACACCTAGTACTAAGGGAGCAGCCCCGGGTCATCTGAAAGCCCCTGCCCAGTTGACTCCAGAGGGATCACAGGCCGAAGGATGTGGGATGTGGGAAGAGAGAAGGGAAGAGGAACTTGGGAGATTTTCCAAGCTGCTTGACCTATAAGAAGTAAGGATACAGGCAATACCCACCTGGCCCACATCCTTAGGGCAAGGGAGGTCATCGCTTGGGAATGGAAGCCCAATGAGGGGGAGGGGTGCTCCTGATCACCGAACAGACCCCTGTGAGGTCAGAGGTCAGGGGAGGGACCCAGAGCAGAGTCCTTTGCTTGTCATGGGGTGACATGCAGAGAGAGAGAGCGTTTCCAGCCAAGACCGGGGACCTGGGTTGTAAGCTTTGCGACTCCCAGCCTTCCCTTTGAGGGGAGCTTTCTATGAAAAGACCAAACTATTGAGAACACCCAAGGAACGGTTGGCGATTGTGGGAGCGGTCACTGACACCATCTGCTGGAGAATCCGAGGGGAGAGATGCTACCTGGAGCCATGGCAGCGGTGGGGTTTGGAGTAGCTATGGGAGTAGTGACCCACTGCCATCTGCTGGGGAGTCTGGGGAACTGCACTGCATTGAAGCAGGGCTTTAAAAAACCCAGTGCTATACTTACTTCCCAGGTGTCCGGGGGAGCCCCGCAAGGGAAGGCAAATGAGGAGACCCACAGGATCCTTTGTTGGGACTATGAAAAGCCTCATAGGCAAGGTCCTACCTACCAGTGACTGAGTCTATTTGGGTCTCTAGTGGAGGTTTGTCCACAAGCCCTAAGGGGAATTCTGATTGTTGGTTTGTGTTGTATTTTGTTTTGTTTTTGGGTGGATATAGCAACTTGTTCATTGTTTGAGCTTTCTTCCTTTTTTATGCTTTTTTTATTTTATCTTTTTTATTTTTATTTTTTTGCTGAGGCAATTGGGGTTAAGTGACTTGCCCAGGGTCACACAGCTAGGAAGACTAAATTTGAACCCAGGTCCTTCTTACTTCAGGGCTGATGCTCTTTCCACTGAGCCTAGCAGCCCTGTTTGAGCTTTCTAAAAAAGCCTGTGCTTACACAAAGAGTTAGGTACAAACATTATCGGATATCATATTGCTTAAATGGAGTCGATGAGCCAGAAGAAGTTCCCAAATGTAGATACCTAGATAGCTCAGTAGCGAAAGGGCTCAACTTGGAATTAGGATGACATTATTTCAAATCCTGGCTCACATATAAGTCACTCAATCTCTTTCTACCTCAGTTTCCTCATCTGTAAAATGAAGATAATCATGACACCTACCTCCCAGGATTGTTATGAGGATCAAATGAAACAATATACATCAAATCCTTTGCAGGCCTTAAAGTGCTATATAAAGGCTACTGTCCTTCATGTCATGCACAAGTTTTTGATGCAAGGATTAAATAATAATAACCACCATCATAATATAATAAACAATGCATATTAACATGATATTTTGCAAATATTTTCACATACAATTATTTCATTAACTTCACAACTTTTCCATCATAAATATTCATTGGTCTCTCTCCCTCTATTTTTCTTCTTTTTCTTCCCTGTGCTATATTCCCAGTTGCCAAATTTATTTATGTTGCTAAATGAAGAGGAAAAAAACCAAGTTATTTTGTGTGTGTGTATATATATATATATATATATATATATATATCTTGTGTGTCTATAGTTGTTTGCATGTTTTCTCCCCCATTAGATTGTGAACACCTTGAGGGCAGGCATTGCTTTTAGCTTTCTCTGCATCCTCACTGAGATACTCAAAGCTATCTTCCAATGTAATCCTTAAAATATAATAATTGGTGCATAATTTTTGTTGTTTGGATCTTTTCTGGTTGTGTCTGACTCTTTGTGTCCCTGTGTGGGGTTTCCTTGGCGGAGATACTAGAGTCATTTGCCATTTCCTGCTCCAGTTCATTTTACAAATGAAGAAACTGAAGCAAACAGGGTCACAGAGCTAAAAAGTGTTTGAGGACAGATTTGAATTCATGAAGATGAGTCTTGCTGACTCAAGGCCCCAAACTCTATCCATTATACCACCTAACTCCCTATCTCCAATTTACAGATTGGGAAATTGAGGCTCAGGAAGGTTAACTTTCTTCTTTGAATCCACACAACTAATAAATGGCAAGGCCAATACTTAAACCTGGATCTTTCTGACATCAACTCAAGTGTTCTTTCTACCAAATCATGCTGTCTTTTCCAAAGTTTAAGCACATGGGAAGTAAGCAGAACCAGGAGAACATTGTACACAATAACAGCAAGATTCTGTGATGATCAACTATGTTAGACTTTTTCCCACAATGATTGAAGATAGTTCCAATAGACCGGAATGGAAAATATGTCATTCACATCTAGAACAAGAACTATGAAGACTGCATGCAGATTAAACAGAGTATGTGTATTTATATATATTATAAATAATATATAAATATATATTATAAATATTATATATAATATATATTACAAATATATATATAAATACACACACACTCACGTATATATATATATATATCCTAAATATGTATCTAAATTCTAATATATCCCAAGCACTTTGCACACCTCTCTATAAATGCTGTCTATTTTTATTGTTTTTAATAAATATTACATGGGAAAAGAAAGAAAAGAAAGAGGAGGAGGCAGAGAAGGAAAAAGAGGGGAGGAATGATTTATTCCTGAGAAAAATTGAAAGCGTTCCAACAGGTCTTTTCTTACTGCTCTTGATTGGCCTTGACTTCAAAGGAAAATAAAAGTAAACCCCAGCAGTAATGACATCTATAAAAGATTATGCAAACAATTACTTGTCAACAAAGAGCAAAAATTTCCAGCCCAGCCTGCCTGTGGGTGATTAAATAATCCATAGCTTATACAGTGCCAGTTGCAAAGAGAATGATGTAGGAGAAAAAATAATAAACTGAAGTCACGCTTTGAATCCTGCTCCTGGCAGTAGTTCTGGGGAAGTCACTGACACTCTCTGAGTCTAAGCTTCCTCCTTTCTGGAATGAAGGTATTGAATCAGATGATCTCTTAATTCCCTTCCAAATCTGAATCCTAGAATCCTTTAAAAGCCTCCTTCCTTGGGATGTAGGAAAATTGAATCCTAACGAGTTGTTAGTGGAATCATGAACTAATACAACCATTGTGGAGAGCAATTTGCAACTACACCCAAAGGGCTATAAAACTCTGCATGCCCTTTGATCCAGCAGGGTCACTACTGGATTTGTATCCCAAAGAGATCATAAAAGAGAAGAAAGGACCCACATGCACAAAAAAGTTTTTAGCAGCCCATTTTTTGTAGTGAACAGGAACAGGAACAGGAAATTAGTGAATGTCCATCATTTGGGGAATGGTTGAATAAATTATGGCATATGAATGTAATGGAATATTATTGTTCTATAAAAAATGATGAACAGGTTGGTTTCAGAAAGACCTGATGCTGAGTGAAGCGAGCAAAGCCAGCAAAACATTGTACACAGTAACAACAAGATTGTGTGTTGATCCATCATGATGGACTTAACCATTCTTAGCAATTGAGTGATCCAAAACAATTCCAATAAATTTTGGATGGAAATTGTCATCCACATCTGGAGAGAGAACCATGGAGACTGACTATGGATCAAAGTATACAGTTTTCACCTTTTTTTCTTTCTTGTGATTTTTCCCTTTTGTTCTGATTTTTCTCTCCCAACATAAGTAATATAGAAATGTGTTAAAAATCAATGTACATGTATAACCTAAAAATACTTTTTTAAAAGCCTCCTTCCTTGGGGCAGCTAGATCATCTAGTGGATAGAGTACCAACCTTGGAGTCAGGAAAATCTGAGTTCATATCTGGTCTCATTTACTAGTCATCTGACTCTGAGCACCTGGGTCACCTCAGTTTCCTCATCTGTAGAATGAGCTGGAGAAGGAAATGGCAAACTGCTTTAGTATCTTTGCCAAGAAAACTCCAAGTAGGATCATGAAGCATCAGGCATAACTGAAAACGACTCAAAAAGAAGAAGATATATTGGGCATAAATACACTAGGGGCAGGAATTGCCCTCAAAGAATTCACATTCTAATATGGAAGACAACATGCAAATCATTGTGTACATTCAAGATATGTTCTGAATGAGGTATTAGCAGTTTAGGGAATCAGGAAAAGATCTCTTACAGAAATAGGGATTTGAGCTGAGTCTTGAAGCAGTTTTTGGGTCAATATGAGGAAAAATAATTAGAGTTCTTTAATAGCCTCATGGACTGCCTTGGGATGTAATTAATTCTCAATCATTAAAGATATTCAAGAAGAAATAAAGTGAACACTTGTTAGGAATGTTGTAGAGATGGTTCATTTGAAGATGATATTCATTATTCCCAAAGTCCCTTCCACTTCAAATTTTTATTCTAAAGGAAAAATCCCTCTTCTCCCCTTTCCCCAGTTTATCTAGTCTCCAGGCCAGGTGGCCAGTCTTCTCAGATCTACCTCACACATCCTACTAACCGTTCAGATTCCACTAGACACCCACATACTAACAGATGTGAACTCACAGAAAACCTTCCCCAATTCTCACTTACAGAGTAAAGCCTCACCCTAGGGCTGTGTGTGTCTGGGATAGACCTAGAAAGTGTGAACTGAAATTCTGGGGAATAATTTGAACTCCCAAATTCCAGTTAATTCCTTGTGTGGATTTATATAACAACCTACCCAGGAGCCACTGTTCCCTACTGCAAAGCAATTCTATCTCCAGGAGATGTGACAGATTGTAGAGTTAAAAACAAGAATAGAAAGCAGGGCCAGCCCTTCCAGATATATCCTGTCCCAGAACTATTTGGAGGCTTCTTCAGCAGGATTACTACTAGGTCTATATCCCAATAATAATAATGATAACATTAATATCTGATATTTATATGGTACTTTAATAAGATTTACAAATCATTTTCCTCATAACAATCGTGTGAATACATTACCCCCATTCTCACAGATGAGGAAACTAAGGCTTTAAAAAATTAAACAGTTTGCCTAAAGCTAGAGGTATGACTAGGAATTTTTGCATCTGGAAAAAGATTCAGGAAAGGCACCCATTCCCATATGAGGTAAAAAGATAAACACTCCCTTCTTCACCCAGGAAAGCCAAGACTACTCCCTCCCCTGCCATCAGCATCTTGCAGCATCTTAAGTCAGTTTGTTCTAAATTTAGCAAACAGTGCCTAGGACTAAGCCCACATTGCCCATCATAGTTATGGTAGCATGTAAGAGGCAATTTTTAAACTCAGCTCATCTGACTCTAAGATTAATAGTATCCTTTCCCCTACAACTGTCTTCCTCTTAGGGAGCCACACTCCAAAGCCACACACACTTGGCTGGAAGTTCCTTTTGTTTCTCATTATTGCACCATCACTAGCAGACACTGATTTCCCTAGCTTTTTTGTCTGGGAATCCTTTGCTTATTAAAAAACAAATTTTTTTTTGGATTTTTTGGGAAGAATATTATAAGCAATTAAGGGAAAGATGAAAAAAATAAAAGATTACCAAGCAAAGGAATCTTCCAGGGATGCTCATTTCTTCCTCCATGTTTTGAATACTCTTCATTTCATATACCCCTACTATTATGAGAGAATAAGTTTCCTTCCCTTTTTCTTTTTTTCTCAACTCTCTTATCCCTCCATAGGGGCAGTTAGGTTGTATAGTGAATAGAACTTTGAGCCTGGTACAATGCATGGAACCCAGTGCATTGAATAGAACTGAACCTGGAATCAGGAAGATCTGAGTTCAAATGTGGTTACAGAAACTTACTAGCTGTGTAGGGAAGTCATTTAATCTCCTGTTTTAATTTTCTTTCTCTCTTTCTCTCTCTCTCTCTCTCTCTCTCTCTCTCTCTCTCTCTCTCTCTCTTTCTCTCCATCTTTCCCCCTCTTTCTCTCTTTCTTTCACTGAAGCAATTGGAGTTGACTTGACCAGGGTCACACAGCTAGTGTTAAGTGTCTGAGGGCAGATTTGAACTCAGGTCCTCCTGACTTCAGGGCTGGTGCTGTATCCACTGCACCAACTAGCTGCCCCTGTTTTAATTTTCTTAACTTTGAAATGAGAAATCTCACAAGGTGGTTGTTGTAAGGATTAAATGAGATATTTGTAAAATGCTTAGCACAGTGTCTGGCACTTAATAATGAATGCTTCTTCTCCCTCCCATTTCTGTGTTCTCCTAAGACAATCTAAACAATATAAAACCACACTCTTAGGCTTTCTGTTTGTCATAACCAACTTTCTCCATGATTCTTGAAGACATGAGAGTTCTGAGAAAATATTTGTTTCTTCTCATCCATTAGTGTATAAGCAATTTATACATACATTTAAAATGCTCAGATGGCTATCTATATGATATATATACATATATACATACATGTACATATATGTATATATATATATTCTTTAGATTTCTTCATTTCAAATTATCTATTCAGTTCTGGGTTTTTTAAATAAAAATACTCAGAAATCCTTTATTTCATTAAAAATCCCTATTTTCCCTTATAGGGAAATATGTCCTTATATTTTGCCTTTTGAATATCATATTCCAAACTCTCCTCTATTTTAGACTGGCAACTGCCAAGTCTTGTATGATCCTGACTATGGCATCTTGGTCTTTGAACATTTTATTTTTGGCTCCTTGCAATATTTTTTCCTTTGACCTAGAAACTCTGAATTTTGACTACGATGTTTCTGGGAGCCTTCATCTGGGGATTTCTTTCAGAAAGTGACCAGTGTATTCTATTTTTACTTTGACCTCTGGTTCTAAGAGATCTAAGCAGTTTACATTTATGATTTCTTGAAATATGATATCCAAGTTGTTTTATGGCCATGATTTTCAAATAGTCCAGTAATTTTTAAATGATCAATCTTTAATCTGTTTTCTAGGTCAGTTGTTTTTAATAGTATATTTCTTATTATTTTTCTGGGGTTTTCCCAATCTTTTGATTTTATGTTAATAGTTATTATTTCTTTGAATTATTTTCTATTTGACTCCTTAAAATTTTTAGGGCGTTCAGTTCTTAGGTAAGTTTTACTTCCATATATTCTAACCTATTCATGTATCTTCCCATTTCTTCCTGCCCAACTATTCCATTTTGTATTTCTTGTTTCTATTCTTTTTTTCTTCTGAGATTCTACTTATACTTGTAGAATTACTCTCTTCTTCTGGATTTACTCTTTGGTTATTTCTCACTTCAAGGTATTTCTTCATTGCGTTTTGCATTTTCTTCCATTTACTTAGCCTCATTTACTGGATTGGATTTGTGCTTAGATGATGCGGGCAGGTCTTGCTTGGTCTTAAGAGTGGTAAATAAAACTAGGAATCATCTTCTACAAGAATTGTCTGGCCTTCTTGTTGGTGGAGTTGTGAAATTCGGAGTGCAATTTGGAACTGTGCCTGAAAGGCTATAAAACACTGCATACCCTTTGATGCAGCAGGATCACTACTGGATCTGTATCCCAAAAAGATCATAAAAGAGAGGAAAGGACACACATGTGCAAAAAAAGTTTGTAGTAGCCCTTTTTGTAGTGGTCAGGAATTGGAAATTTAGTGGATTCCCATGAGTTGGGGAATGGTTGAGTAAGTTATGGATATTATTGTTGTATAAGAAACGATTAGGAGGATGATTTTAGAGAGGCCTGGAGAGACTTACATGAAAATGAGCAGAACCAAGAGATCATTGTACACAGTTATACCAAGATGATCGACTATGATAGATTTAGTTTTTCTCAGCAATATAGAGACCCAAGACAATTCCGAATAGAAAATACCATCTGTATTCAGAGAGGGACCTATAAAGACCGAATGTGTATTGAAGCATAGTATTTTCACCTTTTTTGTTTGCTTGCTTTTGTTTTCTCATGTTTTCTTCCCCTTTTGGTCTGATTTTTCTTGCACAACATGACAAATATGGAAATATCTTTAAAAGAATTGTACATGTATAACCTATATCAGATTGTTTGCTGTCTTAGGGATGAGAGAGAAAAAAAATTTGGAACATATAGTCTTATAAAAATGAATGTTGAAAACTATCTCTGTAGGCATTGGAAAAAATAAAATACGATTGAGGGGGAAAAAAGAATTGTCTGGCCTTGTCTGTTGTAATTCACTTGAAGGTTGCCCTGGATTCTGCTTTGATGCTGCCCTATAGTGACTATTATGTGGAACTAAAATGTGAGAATGAGGTGCTTCACACTGCCCCTTCACACAGTGCCATGAGCTTATTGCCACGATTCCTTGAAGAAGGTCAAACCAGACTTCTCTCCTCATAGAATATAAGACCTGGAAGGAACCTAAGAGGTCACCTAGTTCAATCTATACTTTAATAAGAATCCTTTCTAATTATCTCTGAGAAGTGGTCATTCAATCTCTACTCAAAAAACTCCATTAATTGGAAAATTTTCCCATTTTACTTTGTGATAGCTCTAAATATTGTTTTTGTGTGTGTGTTTATATATATATATATGTATATATTTACACTTTAACTCCCCCGATTAAATATAAGTTTCTTGAGAGCAGGGCTAGTTTAATTCATTTGTTTGTTTGTTTTCCCTCCAGTCCTTAGCACAGTACCTGGGATACAGTAGGTGCTTACTGATTGATTGGCCCCAAGATGTCTTAAAGTTTTTACCCATACTCTGAACAGATACATCTTATACAGCTCTCTGTTTCTTCATCACCATGCTATCCTTCTCTGGACAGGGTCCTTCACTTTACCTTAAAATGAAGGCTCCAAAACTGAACTCAGTGCTCCAAATGTGTTCTGATGAGAGTGGAGCACGTGGATACTCCTCTCTCTCTAATCTGAAGAACTCTACGCCTCATAATAAAAGCCTAAGGTCATACTGACTTTTTTGAACTACTGTGTCACATGGCTGAATGATATTGAGCTCTCCCTTCAAAGCTGTCCTCATTTCTTTGCAGGGTTTGTTTCTTTTGAATTTGTTATTAACTCTGAATTATGAAAAGACCAATTAAACTTAAGGAATTGGGGAGGGAGAGGAAGGATCAGGGGATGAGTTCCACAGCCCAACTGATGGAATTACAGAGATTCAGACTTTGGCCCTTTTGCAATTTTATAGGGTATAAGGCAAAACTTTTTTTAGACTGGCCAAATTTGCATATGAAAGGGGCCAGGAAACTCCCCTGAGGTTAGACAGAGGCGAGGAAATTTTCTATAACTGTGGACTGACTTTTCTACACCCACTCACTGATGTGATCAAATGAGAATCACTTGATAAATTGAAACCCGGAGAACTGACTCTGGCAGAGGTTGCCATCCATTCAAGGGAGTCTATTCTAAAACAGCATCTCTAGCAGGATGCAGCAAGAGGGTTGGGACAGGGGAAATTCTTCTCTCTCCCCTTCTGCCAGCCCTAATAGCATCCTGTAGCAAAGCCCATGGCCCTGTGGGTTTTCCCTCAGAAGGGAATTTGAGGACATTGCTTACCGAACTTCAAAGAACGAATAACAACATGGAGAAAAAAGTTCAGGGACAGAGAACTCAGAATCTGGAGCAGGGATCCTGCTGCTTGGGAAATGGTCAGCCTCAGAGTCAGGATCTGAGGAAGAAGAACTGGAGATGCTCCTCTTGGTCCTAGGGTGAGGTCCTGGCCAAGGGTTGGCCCAGTGAGGAGCAGTGTAAGGACTTGGTGAGAAGGCCCACGGTATTAAGGATAAAAATGGTAAATTATGAACCTCTCATGAACCATCTTCAACTTGTTCAATCTCCCTATTGATGGGGATGAATATGGCATTGTAGGAGAGAATGTTCTATTGCAAATCTTACTATGCCATTCTAGTAAATGGAGATAGGCAGCATTTATGTAGCGCTTACTGTATGTCAGACACTGGGCCACAGAAATACACAAAGGTCCAACTTTTTCCCTCTTTCAGAAATCTTAAATCACATTTTCTCAGTATCTTTGTCTAAAGTCCTTGTTTTCATATGAATAAGAAACTATCTGGATTTAATTCTAAAAAGACAGTGCCCTGCACCAAAATCTTTTTGCTTCATTCTGATCAAAGGCCTAATCAATTTTTAAAGAAATATAGGCCTGATCCACCTAAGAAGGATTGCTCCTTGAAATTGATTAGGGTAATGATCAGAGGAAGAGCAGGAGCCTCTTGAATAATTCAACAAAAGAAGTCTTATTGGCTCAGATGATTTAGGGAAATGATTCTCCCAGGTGCACCGGAAATTAAGTTGTTATTATGCTGTTGGATGAATCAGAACTAGGACCTAAGCTTTGTGTTCTTGTTTAATCCTGATTATGGAATTTGGGGTTTGATCTTGAACCCTATGAGTTATGAAAATGCTTTGGGTCAGAGAGATTTTCAAAAGCAGGATAGGTCTGTGTGCCTTTGGATTCTTCTTTCTCTGAGCAGAGATGCTTGGAGTTTAATTAATAAATTTGTTTTTTGATGGCCTTCTGGCCTGAAAAGGGCAGGATGCTGAATTTTTCTTGGCTAGGGATAATTCCAGAGTGTGCTATGTTAACATTAGCAACTAACCAGAAGCAAAGACTTTCCTAGGACTGCATATGCTGGGTGACTCAGTAGATAGAGTTAATGGCCTTGGAGTCAGAACAGCCTCGTAGCTACATGATGCTGGAAAAGCCACTTAAAATCTCTGCCTCTGGTTCTTCAACTGTAAAATGGGGATGATAATAACTCCTCCCTCCCAAGGGTTGTTGAAAACCAAATGAGGTAAAATTTGTAAAATGCACGGTATGTAGTAGGCACTTAACAAATGCTTCTTTTCTGATTCCTGTCTTCCACATCCTTCTTGGTTGTTTTCACTCCATATTTCTCTATATATTTTCACAGATCAAAAGGGTCAGAGAAGACCTCAGAGATTATCAGATCTAGTGCATACCTGACCTAGAATCCCCTCTGCTCCCTCCTCCTCAGCTTTGATGGCAATACATCAATGAACTCATTCCCTCCAGAGGTGTTCCATTCCATGTTGAAAGAGCTTAACTTATGGTAACTAGCTATGTGATTCTGGGAAAGTCACTTAACCCTCTTCTCCTCAGTTTCCTCATCTGTAAAAGGAGTTGGAGCTGAAAACTGCAAATACTCCAGTATTTTTGCCAAGAAAACCCCAAATGGGATCACAGAAAGTTGGACAGGACCAAACAACAATAATCCCAACTTCAGATGATCCTGGTATGGAAAATTCATCAGCTCTGACTTCTTTATCTGTGGTCAAGAAAAGAAATCAGAAAATAGGAGAAAGGGATTTAAAAAAAAATTTTTTTAATAATAAGGGCAGTGATGGTGTCTTCTTCCTTCTAATCTTATGATTTGGACTTCCAGGAAAGGGAAGAAAATGTGAATAAGAACCAGATGCGGGTACTCCTCACAGCATTGGCCAGAAGACATGGCGTGAGAACATCAAAACCTGGAGCAAAGAAAGTAGCTGGAAGCTTTGATGGGAGAAGAAGCACAGAGATGCCAAAATTGCCAGCTGTTGTGATCCTGTTCAGCTGGGGAAGCTCATCTCCCCTTTTAGTTCTTGGGTCTGAGCTGAGTAGCATACCTCCCTTTCCACCAGCATTGGGGAGCTGCAGTTAGGATTCTTTCCTTCCAAACCTGAAAATTGCATAGGAAGGTGAGAGGAGGGGTTGAATATGACTGAAAAGGAATGTTCCCACAAAGGCATATTTGAGCTACTTTCCTTTTCAGTTTTTTTTTATGTGTGATAAACTGATCACAGTGTCCTGAGTCTTTGAATCTGAAGTAATCAGATTGATTCTGTTTTATTTTTTCTATTGATCCTATTTGCAATGATTGATTTTGTCATGATTTAAGTCATGATTCTTTGTCTCAGAACTTAGTTCAGAAATTCAGTGGTCCTGTAATGAGTTAAACTGAGAAATTCAATTCTCTTGTTCATCACTGTTCTGTTCTTGTGTCAAAAAATATAATAGTGTTGAAGAGTGTAGGTGGACAACAGAGAGTCATGTCTAGAATTTTTGCTCCACCAAAGCTATCCTCCAAGGACGTCTGGCTTATTATCCAAAGAAGTCTGGCCCATTATATCTAACCTTGAAGGCAGAATCAAACAACGAACATTTCTTGGTCACAGGAGAGAAGGAGGGGGGCTAATCTCTCATTCCCAATTTCTTACTGATCTTGTTGTCCCCCACTCTTCAGCCCCCAATCTTACTGATTTTTACCATATATGATATCAAGCTCTTTTAACCAATCATAACTTGTTTCCTGACTATGAAGTCTCATTCTTTGTTCTGTGCTTTACAAAAAACTAAAAAAATGTAGCAATTATTCTCCATTTTGAGGGCTTAGCCCTGCAGGAGAAGCTGAGATTGAATAAATTGTATGCTGAATTTTGTGCCTCAGTTTGCCTTGTTTTGACTATAAAAATCACTTGTGAATATAGAGAAATAAATTAAGAAAGAGGATTTTCACTGTTGGATGGGAGCTCTGAGCTAGATAGTGAAAGGAGATTTCACATTTTAATATTTTGAGTAATGTCTCTTTTCATCCCTTAGGTCAAAGGTTCTTAACCTTTGTATGTCTTGGTTCCCTTTGGCAGATTCCTAGTAATCTGGACCCCTTCTCAGAATAATGTTCCTAAATGCATAAAATAAAGTACATAGGATTACCAAAGGAAACCAATAATATTGAAGTAATTAATATATATTTTTTTCCAATTCAATTCAAATTTACAGATATGCTGAAATCTATTCACAGACCCCTTGTTTTTAAGAATCGATGCCCTAGATTAAGTTTGTGTTTGCTCAGGGAAGGGCTTATCACAGTCCCATTTAGTCTCGAGTAAGTCTGGTATTGGAGAAGCAACCAAGACAACCTGAGCTCCTGCAGGCTCTTGCTCATGCTTGCCATGGGTCTACTACAACTACAAGCTTGGGCTATAGCTCAAGTAGAGTGACCCCTGGTGGGAAATTCATTTATTTGCATCCACTAATTAAATTTTCTTGTGGGATAATTAACACAATGATACAGATTCTGTCTGTAGGTTTAAGGAGGCAGCACCTGAGGCATAAAGCCAAAGGGACCCTAAGGGGGGGCAGTTGTTGACATATGTGAAATGCCTTGAAAATTTTAAAGCACTATAAATATTATTCACTACTAATATTACTCCTCCTCCTCCACCATTTCTACCCCTGCTACTATTATTACTACTTCCAACACCACCAATACTTTTACTTTTTATCTCTACTATGTAGAATAAATTGAGTGAGACATTCATGGGAATATAGCTTTAAACTCTTACCTTCACTGTGATTGGAGTCTTTATACTAACAAATGGAGCTACAGCTAAAAAAGTTGCAGGTGTTTGTCCCCTCCTGTTTCCCACCATCTCTTAATAGCATTTAAGTACTTTTTTTTAAAGGTGCCGATGGCTTTGAATTCTCTTATCCGAGGATATCTGCTTGTATAGCAGTTCTTGAGGGAAATTTAAATTAAGAGTTTATTATTATTGACTTGTATTCTTTTGTCTCTGGGATAGATTTCTGGGTTTAGACTCCCCCAAACAAGGAGAAAAAGGGCCAGAATGGATGGGGGGGTTTGGGGGATTTGGGGGCTTTTGCGTTCAGACTATTTAATCTTGTTTGCAGTTTTTACTCTGAGCTCCTTTTACTGACAAACACCTCGCCAGATGGAAGATGTCCTTTTTCAGGAGATCGTAATAAACCCTTTTTTGCTTTTTCTTACTCTGAGAGTCTCTGATTGTTTTTGTGGTTGATACCGTCCCATACAACTACTATCATTACTACTACTGTGACTACTACTACTATTATCATTCTACACTACTTGAAGACCACCCCCAACATACCCACACTCACACTCCTTCTCTTATTCAGGTTAAATCTCTCCAGTTCCTCACCCAATCCTTGTATGAAATACTACCCAGGTTTCTCTTCATCCTGGTCATTTGAATCAGCCTTTGAAGAAGATCCACTCCAGCCACTTTCTCTTCTAACAAGCCCACGATTCTTAGGACTATTTTTCCACCCTGCCCCCTCCCCTCTATTCCCCTCCTCCACCTTTTCAGCTGCCTTTTATGTCTTGTCCACTCTCATTAGAATTCAATCTTCTTTTTTTTTAATTAAATTTTTTTTATTTTTCAAAAAAAAATATATATATATAGCTAATTCTTCAATATTAACCCTGGCAAAACCTTGTGTTTCAACTTTTCCTCCCCTTCTCCCATCCCCTCCCCTAGATGGCAAGTAGTCTAATATATGTTAAACATGGTAGAAATATGTTTTAAATCTGACATATGCATACATATTTATACAATTATCTTGCTGCACATGAAAAATCAAATTAAAAAGGAAAAATGAGAAAGAAAATAAAATTCAAACAAACAACAACAAAAAGTGAAAATGAATACAATCTTCTTGAAGCAGGGACTATCTTTTTCTTTTTCTTTGTATTACTGGCGTTTAGCAAATGCTTAATAAATATTTTCTCTATCATCTCTCAGGTTATATAGTTCATTTCTGCTCCTGTGTTCTTCACTTTGTATTATTTTGTTTTGTCTTTTAGCAGCACAGCAATATATAATGATGAGAAATAGTTGCATGGTTAGCCACAGAAGAGCTGTTCCAATACCCTTATTATTTTAAGATATGAACTAGGGAAATGACTATTTTCATGTCCCATCCTTAGGAAGGAAAAGGAAACACTCAAGCACCACTGTTTAAAGTGTGGGAACCTTCCACATGCCAGAGGACGCGAATTGGGCACTCAGGGATTTTATAATTAAAGGGGGGAAAAGGAGGAGATGGAGCCAGACTCCAATTGATAAGCCAATAAGGCATTTGTTAGGTAATGCAGAACAGAAAACAGTGTACTCTGAATAAGAAAGACTCCAGTTCAAATATGGATCAGACACTAGCTGGCCAGTGACCTAACCTCTGCCTCAGTCTCCTCAACTGTAAAATGGTGAAAATAATAGAACCCATCTCTCAAGATTGTTGTGAGATAATATTTATAAAGTGCTTTGCAAACCTTGGAGCACCATAAAGACTAGCTATGATTCTTCTTCTCATTATTATGTTCAGGTTATGCAAAGGATCAGGGACTGCCCTTTCACTTTTGCTCACTTTCCTAGTTTCTTCATTCGTGTGTTGATGGTCCACCATGATCACATTCCCACCTGTGATTGTCTATACCTGGCCAGTAAGACCGGGTTGTCCTTCTGGAACCAGTATCTGGAGCTAGCCAAACTCCCTAGCTCTTTGGAGACAGGTCTGCCCCAATCCAGAAAACAGTAGGATTCCAGCACCAAAAGCATCCTGTAAAGGTCCTTTCCTTGGTACCTCTGCCTCCAGCACATCAACGATCTGTATCTTTCTTTCACCAGGTCTCTCAGTCATCCCCTCCCACTGAGTCCGAAGCAGGTCCCAGAGGCTTCACACCTTCACTCATTACTTAATACAGCAGCATTCACCTGTGACCCACAGAGTACGGATTCCAGCAGTCGTTTCCTCCTGCTCTTTTCCAGGCTGAGCGACCTTGATAATTGGGGATAACGGGACCTGTCCAGATCTAAGAATGTAGCTCATAAGTGACTGGGCTGCTCAGAAGGTCAACAGGCTTGAAGCCCTTTATATAGAATCTTTGGCTGCTCTTTGTACTTTCCAGCTGTTTTAGTAGATGATTGGCCAGGGTTCCATCCCAGTCAGTGAAGATGATGGTACAACTTGGTAGCATAGCAGATAGGATTCAGGAGTTGGGAACTGGAAGACCTGAGTTTGAATCCAGCTACCAGACACTAATTAACTAAGGGAAGTCACTTCCCTTTCTGTGCCTCATCTATAAAATGGGGATAAAAAGAAAAAAAAAACCTTCACAGAGTAGTTGTGATGGTTAAGTGAATTAATATAAATAAAATATTTTGCAAACCATATAGTGCTGTGTAAATGCTAGCTATTATAATTTATATATATATATATATTTGTATGTATTTACCCCTCAGAGTGTATACATTTTAAAAGGTTTTTTAAAAATATTTATTTGCATATGTATACATATATTGTATTTAACATATACTTTAACATATTTAACATGTATGGGACTACCTGCCATCTAGGATAGGAGGTAGAGGGAAGGAGGGAAAAAGTTGAAACAGAAATTTTTGCAAGGGTCAGTGTTAAAAAATTACCCACACATATGTTTTGTAAATAAAAAGCTATAATAAAAAAATTTAACATCAAAACTTTAATGGCAGAGTTTTCTGGTTTAACTAATAAATAAGAAAACATTTTTTAAAAAATGTTTATTTGCAGTTCTAAATTATTGCCTTCCCTCTACCCTTTCTTCCACCCATTGAAAAGATAAGAAATACAATATTCATAATACATATAAAATCATGAAAAACAGATTTCCACATTAGCCAGAACATAAGCTTCGAGAGGGCAGGGTGAGTATCAATTTTGTTTTTGTATCCCTAGCACTTAGTTCAATGCCTAGCATGTAGTAGTTGCCTAATTAATGCTTGGTGAATTAAAGTATATTGAATTGAATATAAGGGACTTAGATTTGAAATCAGGATAACTTGGATGACAATTCTCTTCCCCATACTTATTAGCTAGCTATGACTGTGAACAAGTCATTGAAGCTGTCTGAGCTTCCATCTCCTCTGAAAGACTTTTTTGAGGAGGGAGTTTCTCCTTGACAGGCCCTTTGACATCATTCTTATTTCCCTTATGAAATGGCCTTGGTTTACTCAGTCATTTTCAGATTATTAAGCATTTAAATGATTTCTTGTTTTTCCCAATTCCAAATCTGCTCTCTTTGAACAGGTAACTCTTTTAAAATTAAAATTTTTATTTTGATCTTAAACCTACAAAAATACGATCATTTCCATACATGCAGCAAAACACAAAAAAAGAATTCAGTAGGAAACTGTGGAGCTCAATTTCTCACAGCTTGTTTTTAAAATAAAAATATGTAGGAATTGCTCGTCACTTGGCAACTATCCATCAGCTGATGATAACAAAATTTTTTTATCATCTAAAAAACAAACAAATCTATGAATCCTACCTTTAATTGCAAAACTGTCTAGCTTGCCTGTACTTTCTTTTGTCTATACATTTTTTAAAATGACATAATCTCTCTCTCCTTCCATCCCTTTCTTTCTCTCTTTTCCTCTTCCCTCCCTCTCTCACTCCTCTTTCTCCTTCTCCTCTTTATACTCCTCCTACTCATCCTTTCCTCCTCTTCTTCCTCTTCCTTCTCTTCTTCCTCTTCCTCCTCTTCTTCCTCTTCCTCCTCCTTCTCTTCTTCTTCTTCTTCTTCTTTTTCTTCTTCTTCTTCTTCTTCTTCTTCTTCTTCTTCTTCTTCTTCTTCTTCTTCTTCTTCTTTCTTCTTTTATGTCTCTATCTGTCTGTCTCTTTCTGTCTCTGTCTCTCACTACCTCACATTAACTAGTAAAAAGAAAGAAAAAATAAAACCTTCCTAATTAGCAAAACAAATCGACACAGTGGCCACTTCCAAAAATGCATGGGTCTTTTCTTCTCTGTCAGAAGGCAGATAGCATGCTTCATCATTGGTCCTCAAGAGATATAGCTGGCTATTGCATTGATCAGAACTCCTAAATCTTTCACAGTTGTCAACTTTTACCATGATTCTGTCCTTATATAAATTGTCCTCTCACGTGCCTTTCACATTGTATCAGTTTGAACAACCCAGGATTCTCTGAAATTATCTTTTTCACCATATCTTCCTGTGCAGTCACATTTCATTATATTCCATCTACCTCAGTCTGGCCATGCTTTCCCATTACAAAGCCACCTACCTTGTGACACAGGCAGTGGAAATTTTATTATCTTCATTTTACAGAGGCATTTGATTCAGAGTTGTACAGGGTTAAATAGCTAGTAATAGAATATAGGCCTCCTGACCGCATATCCAACACAAGTTCCCCTTCATCTCTTCAAAGCATTATCTCTAGGTCAAAGGGAATCATTATTTTCATAACATTATTTTTTCTTTTCTTTTTTTTTTGAGATAGCATCTCTCTATCTTACCCAGGCTAGAAGTACATAAACTCCTTCCTACTGCTTATCAGCACAAATTTTTAACCTGCTCCATTGAAAACGAAACAAAACAAAACAAAAAATCTCTATTAATCTTTCATATTCATTTAATAAATGAGTTCCAAATTCTCTCTGTCCTTCTTCTCTGTCCTCCACTTATTGAGAAGACAAACAGCATGATATCAACTACATATATAAAATTGTGTAAAACATATTTCCATATTAGCCATGTTACAAAAAAAAAAATTAAATGAAAAAAAAATCTGCTCAATCTTCACTCAATTCGTCAGTTCTCTCTCTGGAAGTAGAAAGCATTTTTCATCATGGGTCCTTTGGAATTTGTCATGGATTGTTATCTTGATCAGAATGGCTAAGTCTTTCACAACTGATCATCATACAACATTGCTGTAACAATGTACGATGTGCTCTTGATTCTGCTCACTTCATTTTGCATGAGTTCATATTAGTATTCCCAGGTTTTTCTTAAAGCATTCTCTTTGTCGTTTTTTATAGCACAATATATTCCATGACAATAGTATTCATTCCATGAATAGATTCCATGATACATTCATGTATCATGTTCATATCATATTCATATATCAATATTCAGCCATTCCCCAATGGATGGATATCCCTCAACTTCCAGTTCCTTGCCACCACAAAAAGAACTTCTATAATGAGAAATGCTGATTAAAACAATCTTGAGATATCATTTTACTCCTACCCAAATGGCTAAAATAATAAAAAGAAGTGATAAATGTTGGAAAGGATGTGGAAAAATTGGGACACTAATTCATTGTTGCTGGAATTGTGAACTGATCCAATCATTTTGGAGAGCAATCTAGAATTATGAACCAAATTGCCTAGATCCTTTGACCCAGCAATACCACTACTTGGTCTATTTCCAAAGATGATTTAAAGAAACAGGAAAAGAACTTGTATGTTCTAAAACGGTTTATAGCAGCTCTCTTTTTGGTGGTCAAGGGCAGGAAATTGCAGGGATACCCATCAATTAGGGAATGGCTAAAACAAGTTGTATTTTACGATTATGATGAAATACTATTGTGGTATAAAAAGGATGAGCTCAATGATTTAAAAAAATCATGGAAAGACTTACATGAAATAATAAAGAGTGAAATGAGAACCACAGAACATTGCATACAGCAACAAGCAATATTATTTTAAGAATGACTTTGAGATAATATTATTTTGTCTAACAAAAATACCCAAATTAACTCTAAAGAACATATGAAAAAAGATACTATCTGAATCCAGAAAAGGAACTGATAAAAATGTTTATAGAATAATTTTACACACACATCCAGATACACCAACACATACCTTTTTGTGTCTCATGGTAGCTATTTCTAGGGTGGAGGTATGGGGATAGAGAGGGAATAAAAAAAGAAAAAAAAGAAATTTACATAATTTTGTTATATATTTGAAAGGAATAGCAAGTTGTACATAATGGATTTACAGTTTCATGTGCAATCATCTTTTTATTGTACTATGTTATCAAAAATACTTTTTTATGTTGGAGGGACTAGGACACTAATACATTGTTGGTGGAGTTGTGAACTGATCCAACCATTCTGGAGAGCAAAATGGAAGTATGCCTAAAAGACTTTGGTCTAGTGTATCCCAAAGAGATAATGAAAAAGGAAAAAGGACCCATATGTGCAAAATTGTTTGTGGCAGCCCTTTTTGTAATGGCAAGGAACAGGAAACTGAGTGGATGCCCATCAATTAGAGAATAAGTTATGATATGAATGTTATGGAATATTATTGTTCTATAAGAAATGCTCAGCTAGATGATTTCAGAGAGGCCTGGAGAGACTTACATGAACTGATGTTGAGTGAATCAAGCAGAATCAGGAGATCATTGTACACAATAACAAACAACAAGATTATGTGATGATCAGCTCTGATGGACGAGGTTCTTCTCAGCAATGCCGTGATCCAAGACAATTCCAGTAGACTTGTGATGGAGAGAGCCATCTATACCCAGAAAAGAACTATATAGGGACTGAATGTGGTTCACAACATATAATTTTCACCTTTTTTTGTTTTTGCTTGTTTTTTTGTTTTCTTTCTCATTTTTTCTTTTTTGATCTGATTTGCCTTGTGCAGCATGATAATTGTGGAAATGTGTATAGAGGAATCACACATGTTTAACACAAATTGCATTACTTCCTGTCTAAATCTAAGGGGGGAGGGAGGGAGAAAAAATTTGGAACAATATTTTACAAGAGTGAGTATTGAAAATTATGCTTATGTTTTGAAAATAAAAAGCTAAAAATACTTGTTTTATTTCATAAATTAAAAATAAAATAATTTTTTTAAAAAAAGAACTGCTATAAATGTTTCTGTATATTTAGGTCCTTTGCCCCTTTTCTTTGATTTCCTTAGGATACAGACCTAGTGGTATTATTGCTGCATCACAGGATATATACAGTTTTATAACTTTTTGGGTATAGTCCCATTTGTTCTCCAAAATGGTTGTACCAATGCATAGCTTCACAAACAGCCCATTAATATACCTATTTTTCCATATCCCCTCCAAGATTTACCATTTTCCTTTTCTGTCATGTTAACATTCTCAATAAGTATGAGGTAGTACCTCAGAGTTGTTTTAATTTGCATTTCTCTGATCAGTGGTGATTTAGAGTATTTTTACGTGACTATTTTTAACTTTGATTTCATTTGAAAACTCCTGTTTATAACACTTGACCATTTGCCAATTGAGTAGTTGTCTTTTTTTTCATAAATTTAGCTTTATTCCCTATATATTTGAGAAAGAAGACTTTTTTAAGAGAAACTTACTTAAAATTTTTTTCCTCCTATTTCCTGCTTTCCTTCTAATTTTGGCTGCATTGATTTTGCGTGTGCAAAACCCTTTGAATTTCATATAATCAAAATTATCCATTTTACTTTCCATGATCCTTTCTCTTATTTTGACCTGGGTCTGTTTGCCTCTCTTTAGGCCTGCTGATATTCCCCCATTTCTGAGGGCTCATTATTTTGGTGCCAGACATGTTCAAACACCTAACTGACTTTAGCCATGCTGTAGCAAATTCCAAGAGCAAATGGTCTACTAGCTTCAGCCTCTTTTAGTAGCAGGAATTACAACTGACCAACTTTCATGGTTTGAAAACCACTTGGAAGATGTATATGTTGACAATAACCTGGGAAAGTGGCTAGAACTGAAAAAGAGAGGGTAGCCGATTGCTAAAAACTGGTAGGATCCTGTAATATTCTTGGACCACAGTAGATGTGTTTTGCACATAATCTTCTGAGAAAGTATTCAATTCCCCTTCCTATCCCCTCAAAAACATAACCAACATGTGAGTAACCAATAGAGAAGTCCCCATCACTTTGGAAAACCACAATCTGTTGATTTTTTCCATCATGGATTTTGATCCTAACAACACTGGCCCAGTGGTTGCAGAAGTTGCAGAAGTGGTTGCACAGCTCTCTGTGTGACTGTAGACCTGATCCAGAATGAGGAATGGACATCAGTGTTGTTCAAAATGACCACCCACCCACACTGCGAGCATAGCAATGTCTACACTGCACAGAACTCTGTAACCTTGGGAATGAAGGCACAGAATATGCTCAGAGAGATGGGCCAAGTAGAACTGACAGCTTTATACTAGAGATGCCATTCCCTTAGGGGTGAACCTTACTTTTGGAGTAAGCTGACTCAACTGAGCTGGCTAATGTTGTGTATCCTTTCCCTCCTACTTGGATATGGCACCAAGTGCCCCTCACTTCCTTTCCCTTCTACTTGGATATGAGACCCTGAATATCCCTTATTCTCTTTCCCTCTCACTTATGACACCTAAGTGTCCCTCATTCTCTCTACTTGTGGCTCAGCCTGCACCCATTGTCCCTGCACTGAATCACCACTCCCTTCAGTCTCCAGTCATAGCTCCTATGCTGTTCTGTAATTGTCTGCATGGAATCCTGGCTGGGAATCTCTCAGTGATACAATCCTTCCCCCATTAATTACTCACATGTTGGTTACGTTTTACTTTTGAACCTTTTCTACAGTGAATGGGCATGGGGGAGGAGAATTGAAATACCTTCCCAAAAGAGTCTACCAATTTTCAGTTCCACCAACAATGTATAAATATATCTGCTTCTCTACAACTTGAAGCTTTAAAAAAATACAGTTTTTAGTAATATTTTTGGGTCTTTTTCACTGCCTTAGTTTCTCCCATTGTCCCTCCCCTTCCCTTTTCCACAGAGTCATCCTGGAACTGAGTCTATGTTCATGAACCTATTAAAGCCCTTTCCCCCATTCCTTCGTAGTTATCTTAAAACCTATGTGAGGAATTTCATTTACTGGCAGGGAGGCAAGAAAAGGTGCTGGAAAAGCTCCAATTGTTCAGTAATGAAGAGAATCAGCTACACCCAGAGAGAGAACTATGGGAAATGAGTGTGGACCACAACATAGCTTTTCCATTATGTTTTGCTTGCATTTTTGTTTTCTTTCTCAGGTTTTTTTATTTTCTTTCTAGATCCAAATAGAGAGCTATTAATTATTTACCTTAATGATTACCAGAATTCCTTGTCTCAATGGCACCCAAAGGAAGTCTTTGAATAACTGATCATCCAGGTAACTGGATATGAGTGAGCTCAGTACCATCTAATTTGGGTACAGAAATAAACTCGGTCTGGAGGCAGTAAATATCTAGTCTGGCACTGAGAGAGGACTCTGATCCAGATTGAGAGTTTCCCATTTCCCTCCATGATTCCTGGATCCTGGGCTTCCCTTTCCCACCACAGCCAGTCTAAAAGGACAGGAATTAAGATGACAGGAAAAAATAATGATGATTGTTGGAGGGGATGCGGGAAAACTGGGACACTAATACATTGTTGGTGGAGTTGTGAACGAATCCAACCATTCTGGAGAGTAGTTTGGAACTATGCTCAAAAAGTTATCAAACTGTGCATACCCTTTGATCCAGCAGTGTTACTACTGGGCTTATATCCCAAAGAGATCATAAAGAAGGGAAAGGGACCTGTATGTGCACGAATGTTTGTGGCAGCCCTTTTTGTAGTGGCCAGAAACTGGAAACTGAATGGATGCCCATCAGTTGGAGAATGGCTGAATAAATTGTGGTATATGAATATTATGGAATATTACTGTTTTGTAAGAAATGACCAACAGGATGATTTCAGAAAGGCCTGGAGAGACTTACACAAACTGATGCTGAGTGAAATGAGCAGGACCAGGAGATCATTATATACTTCAACAACAATACTATATGATGACCAGTTCTGATGGACCAGGCCATCCTCAGCAACGAGATCAACCAAATCATTTCCAATGGAGCAGTAATGAACTGAACCAGCTATGCCCAGAAAAAGAACTCTGGGAGATGACTAAAAACCTACATTGAATTCCCAATCCCTATATTTATGCCCACCTGAATTTTTGATTTCCTTCACAAGCTAATTGTACAATATTTCAGAGTCCGATTCTTTTTGTACAGCAAAATAACGGTTTGGTCTTGTATACTTATTGTGTATCTAATTTATATTTTAATATATTTAACATCTACTAGTCATCCTGCCATCTGGGGGAGGGGGTGGGGTAAGAGGTGAAAAACTGGAACGAGAGGTTTGGCAATTGTTAAAGCTGTAAAGTTACCCATGCATATAACCTGTAAATAAAAGGCTATTAAATAAAAAAAAATAAAAATAAAAGGACAGGAATTCCTTCAGAACCTATAGTGAGATTCATAATAGAATGTTCTTCTCCCTCCCAGATGCCAGGGCTGATCTTGATAGGGCATAAAGAAATCCACTTCCCTAGGCTTTCCTCAGGACCTTGGATCAAGCCCTAATTCTGTTTCTTTGAGAGATTATCCAGCAAATAACCCATCCTCCTTCCCTCCATATCTAGCCAAAGAGACCCAGGTTCTGCTTGTAGATTCACCATTAACCCACTGAGTATACACTAGGAAATAGAGAAGACACAGATTTTCAAATTATTTTCAATAAATTTATTCTTACTCATTTGATCTAGGCTGGTGAGTAAAGATTGTTGGATAGAAATCAATGCCCTACCTAATCTTAGCAGCCTTTCCAGGGGAAAATGTATAAATTTTCTCATTGGAATTCAGAATGGGGGTCTAGAAATAATGAAAACCTCAGAACGGAAAAAGGAGGTAGAGAGGGAAAAGCAAGTTATAAGATATGAATTGCTGATAAGATGCTATGATGCTAAATTTAGGGCTAAAAAAAAGTCAGACCTTTACTTCCAAACAGAAAGTAAATGTTAATGGAAAAAGATGCCATTGAACATAAGTTGAAGATGCAAACTCCACAATTCCAGAGGCATCTGAGTCAGTTCAGAGAAGGTCAGTTTGAGGGGTGAACATGATGAGAACTTGAGTCTCCACAATCCTTCATGGTCCTATTATTTGTTGGCTCTCTTGCCTGAATTATTGGCCTAGAGACATTCTTTCCTAGTTAAGGGGTAGGAAGCAGAGATGATAGACAGGTTTTGATTTCCCCTCATTAGAGCTTCTGCTAGGAAGGAAACAAAGCTGTATCCCTGGCTTCTCAAGAAAAGGGAATTACTAATCACACATCCTCCTGGAAATTATGTAATACCAAGACAGGGGTTTGGATCTGAATCTGGAGCACTTGGGGCGATAATTTGCAAACTACTTAGATTCTGTACCATCACTACCATCCTCCCTACCTTCACCCTGAGGCTTCCAGCAGATGAGTCTGGTTCTCAGGAAAAACCATTGGAAATTTAATTGACCACTAGAAAGGAAGGCTGCAGTGAGAAGGCAATATCTGACAGGCCTTTACTTCTAAATGGGGACAATAACCTAGCCAGGGAGTAGAAGGGTACCAGAAGGAGAGAGGAGGATACGATTGTTTCTCTAAACCAGACCAAGGTCTATCTTCCAAGGGCCAAAACCGAAGGCTTCAGATCTGTTCTGATCTCCCCAACCTTCTCTCTCAGAGGAAGAGCTGCCCCATTAAGGATATAAAAACAAGGGCAAAGGAGATGAGATGCAGAGCTGGGCCCAGGAAAGGCTGCCCATTCCAAAGTGGCTTCAGTTTTATCAGTTGCTGGAAACTTGAACGACACTTATTATCTGTCAGTACTTCAGAAAGTAGTTCTTCACTGGGTCTCTGGCTCTTGCTCTGTTGCCGCACCTAAGGAGAGGGATTATTAGTAAGTGGCACCCCAACCATTACAAATAGAGTGTGGGGAATAATATTGGACACAGGGTCAACAGGAGTGGGTACATCCAGGCCAGAGAAATAATCTATGACCAGGTTAACCTTTCTCTCAAAATGGCCAATGCTAAATGGCAAAAAGGCTACACTGAGACATAGGATACAATAGACTAAGAATGTCTCTATCTAACTGCTTTTACTTAGGTTCTGGTCCTTTCCTTGCTCCTCCATCTAAAGGCATGAGGGGGCAATCCAGCCTTAGGGGAGCCCTTTGTAGAGACCTAATGGGGAAGCCCCATTGAGAAACCAAGATGGTGGCCTTAGAACAGACATCACCTGTTCCACTTTCTGAAAGACTCTCAGGAGATTGTCCCGAAGAAGACCCTGCAGTTCCTTTTCACTCCAACCCCGTCTCATCAGCTCCTCGATCAAAGCAGGGTATTTGGAGACATCTTCCAGGCCTTCTGGAAACCTGTGAGTGACCAATTTTCACCAATGTCCCATCCGACTTCCACCCAAGCCAAAAAGGTCTTTCTTGGAGAGGCGTTCATAGTCCACAGACCCACCCACCCCTGAATTCCAACAATTTAGCAAATGCTTATTATTGATTGGCCTGTCCTGTAATAGAAGCTTTTCTGAAAAGGGCTAATTATGACCCTTTCCAAAGAAAACCACTGAGGAAAGTAGATGAAGCCCACATAGACACAGCTTTCCCTTTCCTCTTCCTTCATTCCAAAATTCTCTTTTCTTCAGGGATGCTGATCCAGCTACTTTTTACATTACCCAGATGAGGAAGAATTTTTGGAGACCTGTAGCCCAGGGACCCCATAGCTGGATTCAGAAAGTCTTTTCTTCAACTTTCCCATTCTCTCCAGGGTCAAACCTATTGTGTGAATCAGGGGACAGACCATCCTACAGAATAGCTGCTCAAGTCTACATTGCCTATATGTATCATCATCATAACTGGTAAACATTCATTGGGGCTGAGTAGGAGATGTAGCTGCTGGTACGGTGGATAGAGTACTGGGGCTGGAGTCAGGAAGACTCATCAAAAATTCAAATGTGGCCTCAAATACTTGCTTGCTGTGTGATCCTGGGAAAGTCACTTGATCCTATTTGTCTCAGTTTCCTTATGTGTCGAAATGAGCTGGAGAAGGAAATGCAAACCACTCCAGTATCTTTGCCAAGAAAATAACTGAAATGACTGAACAACAATACCAAATGTGGAAATAAGCTTTAATTGCCAATGCATATTTATGAGGGTTTTTTCCCTTTATTTTGTTGGGAATGAAAGGTAGAAAAAGTGCTTTTTTTTTAAAAAAACAAAAAAACCTTAATTTTTTTGAAAGTTATAGTTTATACACACACACACACACACACACACACACACACACACACACATATATATATATATAAAACTATGGGGAGATGTAGACATATCAAGAAAGCAGAATATCAGGCAGTATGGGATCAAAACCAGATTTTGCTACAAGTAATAGCTGCTTAAAGGAGATCAGAGCAGGGAGAGGTCTCAGTGGGCTGCTGTGATTAGGGAAGCCTGTAGAAGAAGTGAGACTCAAAAACTCAAAAACGAGGAGAAGGGAATTCCAGGTAGGACTATGAGTATGAAGATGTGTTCAGGAACAATAATAATAATGATGATGATGCACAAGGATGCTAAGCTTGCTGTTTCCCTCATAGTAGTCATAGGGGAATGGATTTGTAGCAAAGTAATTAGAGACATGTTTGGAGCCACATTGTGGAATCCCTTTAATATCCAATGGCAGACTTTGTGTATTAGGCAATGGGGAATCATGGAGAGTTCTTAGTAGCCAACCAAATTTGGAAGAGTTGGGTTGTCTAATTAATCTGAAGATGGCATATGAGAACACAATATATGTAGATCTATAACTATACATACTGTATGTATGTCTAGGACACATATAAACTGTACCAGGGGTAAGGAAACATTGAGAGTGTAGAAGAAAGAAAAGAAAGGAACAAGGAAAACCAAAACAGAACAACCAAGTCAGGACAGTATCAAAAAGGCAAAGAGAAGGTGAGGGGGAAAGCATCTAGGAGGAGAGTGGGCCACAGTGTGATTCGGTGCAGAGAGAGGTCGGTGTTGAGGAGATCCTGGGCACTGGGTGGTGGTGTCTGGTGAGACCTTGGCTGACCACAAGTCCAGGAGCCACTCAATGTTAAACTGAATGTACAAAGTGATGCATGACCTTAGAGAAGACATTTGGTGGAATGATGCAGTACAAGGCTAGGAGACCCTTAGCAACAAGTCCCTTCTAGTTCTCCCTTTCTGGAGAGTTAGGAGGGAATGCTGGCTAGTCCTTTGTGAAATATGGAATTGAAAGGAATGAGTGAGGGGGGGGTAGCAGCTTGGTGTTTGATGGTGTTGGGGAACCACGTCTTACTGGTTCTCTTCCTACCCCTCTGACTGCCCCTTTGTCTCCTTTGCTGGATCCTCCTTTTAGATCACACACTCCCATCTTGGGCCTCTTCTCCCTCTGTACTATTTTACTTGTGATCTCATCAAGATCAAGATTTAATCACCACTTCTATGCCGATGATTCTCAACTCTAGCTTTTCTGCCACGATCTTGCATCTCCACTGGACTTTCAAGATCTCTCCAACTAGCCGTCCAGTAGACATCTTAAACTAGATATATCCAAAACAGAACTTTTTCTCTTTCTCCCTAAACCCTCTTCTATCTTACTGTAGAAGGCAACACCATCCCCCCCAGTCCCTCACATCTACACATTGGCATCATCTCGGACTCCTCATTGTTTCATCCCCCCATAACTGATCTATTTCCAAGGCCCATTACAATCTCTCTCAAATATGGCCCCCTCCTCCTCTGCACTGCCCCCCTACTCTGGTGCAGAGCCCATCACTTCATGGTTGGTCTATTGCAGCAGCTACTGATGGGTCTGCCTGCCTCAAGTCTCACCCCCCACGCCATCCATCCTCTATTTGGTTACTGAAGTGATTGTCCTAAAGCTCAGATCTGATCATGTCATCCTCCTTTCCAATAAACTCCAAAGGTTACCTATTAAATTCCCCACATGGCATTCAAAGCCTTCCATAACCTAACAAGACCCATCCATCTGCATCTTACTCCCAACACATACCCAGTGACCCCAGCCTCCTGGCTGTCTTATGAACAAGACCTTCCATCTCTCAGCTCTGGATGTTTGCCTGGAATATCCTCCTCCCTCATTTCCTCCTACTTCCCTGAGTTTCTTTAAGTCTCATCTAAAACCCCATCTTCTAGGAGGGGTCTTCCCCCATCCTTCTTAATGTTAAGGCCTTCCTTCTGTTAACTGTTTCAGACTTATCCTCTACAGCTTGTTTGTATATAATTATTATTGTTTTTTCCATTAAACTGTAACCTCCTCGAGGTCAGGGACTGTCTTTTATTTTTTTGTATTTCCAGAGCTCAGTATGTTGTCTAGCACATAATAAGCACTTAATAAATGTTGATCGATTGATGCTGATACATTTGATACTTCCTTCCACAAAAGTCTTTCTGACCCATCCCAGATTGGGCCCCCAGAGGACCCAAGTTCAAATCCTCGCTCTTCCATTTCAACCTATATGAATTTGAAAAAGTCACTTAAACTTTAATTTCTGTTTCACCATCTATAAAATGGTCTTTCAGCTCAAGATCTAGGCTTCTTCTTTTTGAATCCCTAGCACTTAGCACAGTATCTGGGACACAGCAGACATTCAATAAATGTTTGTGCCCCCACCACATGGAAAGGAAAGAAAAATCGAATACTTACTTGCCAACACCATCATAATCTCCTCCAATCCCCATGAACTCGGCTCCAATAAGTTTCTTTATATGGTCAAAGTGATCTAAGGAACAGAGCACCAGGTTCTCAGTAAAGGGGGAAGGTGGAAGTTCATGACACTTCTTCCCTCCAGGATATACTCCTTGCCACCCACTCACCTGCCTCTATGCCCAGGTTGGGCAGGGATTTGGCCCTCACCTGCTACTGTGGAGATGTTGGCCAACAGCTGACACTGAATCACGCCTACAGAGAAGGTCACCATCACAATGCCGCCATTCCTCTTCTGCAGAAGCAGACACAATCCCACAGAGCAGCCAGTGAGGTTGCCTGGAGCAGCTCAAGACCATTCATGCTTTCCCATTATTCTCCCTCTCTCTGTCTGTGTCTTTCCACCTCTCCCCATCTCTCCTGCTTTGTGTCTCTCCCAGCTTCTCTCTCCCTCATCCCTCTGTCTCCCATCTTCCTATAATTTCTACAGAGAGACAGGCTTCCCATTCCCCACATCCCACCCATTCTCTGTTTCCCTTCTCCTTCTAAAGGATGGAAACTGAACAGTTCAAGTAGGCCAGAACCTGGAGGAAGGGAAGGGGCTGTGGGCAGCGGGGTGGAGTGTTCTGTGGTACCCTCAGAATTGCTCCCTTCCTTAACCCCTCTGTGCTACAATTTCCTCATATGTAAAAAGGAGATGGATTCTGATGCCCTCTAAGAAATCCACTAACTTTAAATCCTATGCTCCTCAGTCCTGGGGATCTGCGTGGTCCTTTGTTCACCCTGGGGATACCTGGCTTGGTGATGGATCGTGAGGGACTGTCCCTTCCTCTCCCATCCCCAGAACTCAAGGAGAGCCAAAAGCTGCCCTGCCTGCTTGGAGTGGAAGGTGAACCTGCAAGGGTGTTCTGGGACTTCTGCAAGACACCCTAGTAAGGGTAACAAGTCTTGGGAGTTTGGAGGAGCTCTAGGGATGGGAGGAAGGGGCTCAAAGTGTTCCCGGGCTGACACTGGGCAGGGTTCTCACCAACTGCTTCAGGAGGGTGTCTGGCACATTTCTAGTGTTGTTGCACACTGAGAAGGCGGATGAGTGGGAGAAGATCACTGGAGCCTCAGACAGAATCATTGCCCTTTTGGCTGTGGCCACTGACGTATGGGAGAGGTCCACCATCATGCCCAAACGGTTCATTTCCTTTATCACTTTCTGGGGCACCAGGGTCAACGAAGGAAGCCGGGAGGGTTGGAGAGAGCAAAATGAAATTAATTTTAGGCCAAGGAGCAAGGAAATGCCTTCAGGAGTGGATCATGGAGTCCATGGAAGATGAGAACTAGGGTGGCAAAGGGACATGGAGGGCAATGCACAGATTCGCTGATGGAATTGGAGCATTTCCCATGAAGAAAAGGCCTGGGGGGAGAGGAAGGGACATGATCTCTCTTCAAGGACCATCTGGGGAAGAGGATCTAGCTTTATTCTGCTTGGTACCACAGGGCAGCAATAGAAGCAAAAGGCACAAAGAGAGGAAGACTTCAGCTCGAGCTAAGAAACATCTTCCCAACGACTTTGTCTACCTAAAAGTTGTTCCAGATGCCTCTGGAAGCTGGGAGTTCCCCATCCCTGGAGGTCTTCATGAAGGATCTACACAACCACCAGTGGGGGAGATTGCAGATGGGAGCTGGGCTCTGGCAGTGGTTGGATGATCTCTGAGATCCTTTCTTACTCTGACACTGGGGGCACCTGATCTCCCACTGCATTTCTGAGACCTCTTACCTCCCCAAAGGTATTTAGTCCCTTAATATTTGGGTAAAAGTGATGTAGACCCTTCGAGGAGCTCTCTGCCCTGTAAGACAGCAGAAAAATAAAGTAAATTAGCTATAATAGGCACAAGTCAGGATCTCCCAACTTTGAACATTCAACCCATTCAGCCACATGAGATCTTACTTCCTCTAAAAGAGAAAGTCTACTAAGAAAAAAAAAATTTAAAAAGGAAGTCTACTAAGTTTTTATTTTTAATGTTAATTTGTGGTTTCCTTTTTTCTTTCTTTTATTAAAGCTTTTTATTTTCAAAACATATGCATGGATAATTCTTCAACATTAACCCTCATAAAACCTTGTGTTCCAATTTTTCCTTCCCCTTCCCCTAGATGTCAAGTAGTCCGATACATGCCAAACATGAGTCTACTAAATTTTTGAAAAGCTTCTTAGAACCCAGGGCCAGTGTGGGCAGCACCTGGGAAAGTGTGGCACCTTAGAGCTCTCTGTCTACCCTGGTCTTCCCACCCGTCCCAGGGCTGGACTGGACCCAGCATGCCCTCTGTCTCAGAAGCCCTACGTTAGCCCTACAAGGACGCCCATTTTATACCCTCACATTCCTCAGAATTCCCAGGCTCTAGAACCAGGAGAACAGTTTGTAGAATAATAGCTGCATTATAAAGACATAAAATGGTCAAAGAATCAAGAATTGTGATTCATGCGGTGACCACCCGTGATTGTGGAGGACTGATGACGATCTGGCTTACCCGCTCCTGACAGAGAGGGACTGGACACAAAATGCGCAAGCAGACACATTTTTGGACATGGACAATGTGGGAATTTGTTTTGTTTAATTCTGTATGTGTGTTCCAAGGAGTTTGTTTTTTCTTTAAAATTAGGTGGGAAGGAGAAAAAATGAAAGCCTGTTAATTGGAAAATGGAATTTAGTAGGAATCCCTCCCCCCCGGCAAAAAAAAAAAAAAAAAAAAAAAAAAAAGAAAGAAAAAGAAAAAGAGAACTTTTCATCCTTACCAGGGCGTGTTACAGAAATGTGTCAAAGTCATGTAGCGCACGCCAAGGTCATAGAATGCTCGCAAGATGGCCAGGCTTCCATCCATGGAGTGGCCACCTTCCACCCCAATCAGGCAAGCCAACTTTCGGGTCTCATTAAGTTCTGGGGATGGGAGAAGTAGGAACAGTGAGTCCGGTTGCTGTCTTGGAAAGGAGATGAGAGGGGAGGGGAGGAAGCTTCCTATCATCCTAGCCCTTTTTCAGGATCACAGCCAGTGGCTGGGAGAAGCCCACCCTCTATCCCCACCAGCCCCCTGGAAGTGATTCTTCTCTTGAGCAAGCTTGGGGCACTGGGTTTGACCCCAGAGCCTGCAGAGTGACTAAGACTTCTTAAGGTGATCACATGGTCACAATGGCTGAAGCACTCATCTGGGGGATCTGTCTGCACACTGGCTCTTGCATCAGGTAGCCATTAGGTGTAAGAGGGGAAAGGGGACGCCTCAGAGCTTTGGGCAGAGACTGAGAAAGGCCTCTGGGGTCTGGGGGGCTGGAGGGCTGGGCCCCATCCCTTTCCCCAAGAGGAATAACCTTTCGCCGAGGTCACGAATTCCAGTTCCTCATAAGCATTGCACATCCGCTTGATGACATCGATCTGCTCCAGAGTCAGGCGCAAAGCATCTTTGTCTTGAGTTTGGCAGGGGACGTAGGCCGACCAGAACTGAGGGAGGTACAAGACATGAGACCCAGAGTCTGGGATGAAACCTGGAGAACCCTCCCTGAGCCTCGTTTCCCTCCTCCCATTCCTGGCCTTTAACCTAGAATCTGAGTCTGGGGAATAAGGAGGCACAGGAGAGTAAATATCGTAATAATAATATTGTTATATTCTAATAATAATAAAAAAAAATCAGCAGCAGAAGACCAGGAGTGCAAGTCCCCAAGGTTTGAGCATCCTTGAGTGCTGGGTCTTCCAGCTCCAAAATCTAATCTATGATTTTCCTCTCTCTAGGAGATGAGAACTCATTCCCTCGTTGCAATTCACACTGTCAGCACTTTGCTTGTAGTCCTTGCCTGTCACTATTGAAGTGTTCTCCCAACTGACCTCCCTGCCTCAGATTTCTATCTACTCCCATCCACCCTCCACAAAGCTGTCAAAACTCAGATCTGGCCATCTCACCCCTCTACTCAGCAAAATCCAGTGACTCCCTATTGCTTCCAGAATAAAATATAAATCCCCCTGCTTGGCTTTAAAGTTCTTCACAACTTAACCCCAATTTTGATTGCATAAAATTTGAAAGTTTTTGTGCAAATAAACCTAATGTAGCTGAAATTAGAGAAGTGGGAAATGGAGGGGAAGAGAGGGAATCTTTTTAGCAAGTTTCTGTGATAAAAATCTCATCTCTAAGATATAGAGAACGGAGTCAAGTTTATAAGAAAAGGAGCCATTCACCAATTGATAAATTCTCAAAAAATATGAATAGGTACTTTGTAGGAGAAGAAATCCAAGTTATCAATAGGCGTATGGTAAATTGCTCCAAATCACTAATAATTAGACAACTATTAATAACTAAATGCAAATTAAAACAACCCAGAGGTTTCACCTTATATCTACCACTGTGGCTAAGATGACAGAAAAGGAAAATGATAAATTCTGGAGAACTAGGAGAACATTGTACACAGCAACAGCAATATTGTAGGATGATTAATTGTGAACATAATGACTTAGCTGTTCTCAGCAATACAGTGACCCAAGAAAATGTTGAAGGACTTATGATGGAAACCGTGATCCATCTCCAGAGTCTGAATACAGACTGAAGCATACTTTTTGCTGTTGTTTTTGTTCAGTTGTCCTTCAGTCATGTCCTAATCTTCATGACACCATTTGGCGTTTTAATGGCTGGATATGGATGGCAGTAGGTAGAAATCTGAGGCAGGGAGGTCAGTTGGGAGGCTACTTCAAGAGTGACAGGCAAGGACTACAAGCAAAATGCTGACAATGTGAACTGTGAGTCCTTACCTCCTAGAAGAGGAAAATCTAGATTTTGGAGCTGGAATGATCCAGCGCTCAAGGGTCCTCAAACCATGGAGTGGTTTACCATTTTCTTCTCCGATTTTACAAATGAGAAAACTGAGACAAACAGGAATAAATGACTTGTCCAGGGTCACCCAGTTAGGAATTATGTGAGACTGGATTTGAACTCAGAAAGATGAGTTTTCGTGACTCTAGGCCAGAACTCTAGCCGCTGTTTCATCTAGCTCCCCACTTTTTTTTTGGCCTGTTTTTTCTTTTGCAACATGACTGATATGGAAATGTTTTGCATATGGTTGTGCATTTTACTGCACATGTATAATCTAAATCAAGGGGAGGGAAAGAGAATTTTGAACTTAAATTTTTTAAAATGTTAAAAAATTTTATTTACATGAGGAAAAAAATGAAATAATTAAATGTAAAATTGAGAAGTAAAATAAAATTAAATGTAAAAAATGATGAAGGGGATGGTTTCTGAGAAACTTGGGATTTGATTGCAGAGTGAATTGAACAGAATAAGGAGAACAATTATAAAACTACTCAGATTTAGGAACTCTGATCAACCCTTTGTACAGAGATGTTTTATGGACATGGCTATTTTGGGATTTTGTTTTACTTGACTGTACATTTTTTAAGGGGCAGCAAGGTGGTCCAAGAGGCAGGAGGGAAAAGATTCAGAAATGAAAATAAAATAAAACTGAATTTTAAAAGTGAACAACAATCCACAAATGGTCATTTAACTCCTGGGGATAAGAATACAAACTGCAGACCTGATTTTTTTCTCAGATGTCATCCCTTCTAGCAGGACCTGGAGCATGAAACTTTCCACGGGGAGACCCTGGTTCCCAATCCCATCTCCAGCATCTACCAGCTGTGTGACCCAGCACGAGGACTAGGGACTAGGCCAGGAGGGAGGTTAGACGAGGATGAATCCTGTGAACAAGCATTTATGGAACACCTACTGTATGCTGGGTAAGGGACGATGGCAGCGAGCGAGGTCATACCTGGGCCCCCACCATTCCTGCCTGGAGCTTCTGGATGTTGGTCTGGCTTTGGCTGAAGGTTTTCAGGTCCAGATTTTGGAGTCGGTTCTGATGGAACCATCTCAGGATTCCCGGAAGGTCGTTATGGCTGGAGGAGAGAGAGCCTGGGGTCAGGGGGCAGAGCCTAAAGGTCACAAGCCAAGGTCAGAGGTGGCTCAGGGCAGGGACTGGGAGAGAAGCGGGGAGAAATGAAATCAGGAGTCAGGGCTCTGGGGGAAAGGGAGGAAGGAGATCGATGTCCCAGACGGCTGGGGACGGACACCGAGTCTTCTGGCGGGAAGACCTTGAGCTCCCGGAAAGCAGCGGGGCTATGAGAAAAGGGGGTTCCCAGGGTGGAAGAAGTTAGTGTGTGTTGCCATCTTTGGTTTCCTCGGCCATAAAATGGGGATGACAACAATGATAAACAGCGTCCGGAAGTCATGATGCTGGGGCTCAGAGGCTGGGCCGAGGGTGCAGCAGTAGTCCAGCCTAGAGGTCGGTGGCTCAGCATGGTCCATTGAGGAAGCGGGGACATGGATCGAGTCGGGCCTCTGGGGATGAAGGAGCCATGCCCTGGGCCCAGACAGGCCTGGGCGCGGAGCCCACCGCTCCCGGTGCGCTCGTGTCAGGCGCTGGACAGCCTCGGGCGCTGCGAAGGTCCCAGCCGGTGAAGTGGGTCAGGCCACGCCTGGCCCAGGGGCATTCAGCGCCATCTGTGGCAGGCTGAGGCCCGAGCCCGAGCCCGGTGAGCAGGCCAGGCCTGGCTGGCCCGAGCCCCTATGAGGGGCATGGAGCGCCCGGGCCTGGGATCGTGGCGTTGCCCTGGCCCGCCACTGTGGGCAGCTCACTGCCGGGCCCGGGTGGCAGGCCCGCCGACGCCCGTGTGGCAGGCGCCGCCGTGCCCGTGGTGCAGGCCCCGGGCCCCACTGGTGCTGGGCAGGCCCGGCCCCGGTGCCCTCGGTGTGGCCCGGCCCAGCCCGGCGGCCCTCGGTGTGTGGCAGGCCGGCCACCCGCGCCTCGGGTGCTGGGCCCAGGCCCGCGCCTCGTGAGCAGGCCGCCCCGGTGTGTGGCAGGCCCGGCCCCGACGCCCCCTCGGTGCGTGGCAGGCGGCCCCGCGCCCCTCACGTGTAGGCGGCCCCGGGTGCCCTCGTGTGCAGGCCCGGCCCGCGCCCTGTGGCAGGCCCGGCTCCGGCCCCTCGGTGTGGCAGGCCCGGCCCGCGCCCCGGTGTGTGGCAGGCCCGCCCGGCGCCCGTGTGTGGCAGGCCCGGCCCTCGTGCCCTCGTGGCAGGCCCGTGCCCCGGGCGCCCCCGGTGTGTGGCAGGCCCGGCTAGTCGGCCGGTAGCCCCGCTCGGTGTGGCAGGCCCGGCCCCTGGTGTGTGGCAGGCCCGGCCCCGCCCCTCGTGTGTGTGGCACCCCTGGGTGCCCCTCAGTGGTGGCAGGCCCGGCCCCGCGCCCCCTCGGTGTGTGGCAGGCCCGGCCGGTCCCCTCAGTGGTGGCAGGCCCGTCCCGGCGCCCCGGTCGTGTGTGTGGCAGGCCGGCGCCCCGGTTGCCCTCGGCTCGTGGTGGCAGGGCCCGGCCCTCCGTGTGTCAGCGGCCCGGCCTGGTGTGTGGCAGGCCCGGCTCGGTGCCCCTCGGTGTGTGGCAGGCCCGGCCCCGACGCCCCCTCGGTGCGTGGCAGGCCCGGCCCCGACGCCCCCTCGGTGTGTGGCAGGCCCGGGAGGGGCGGCACGTACCCGTCGATGAGCGGGTGGGCTCTCATGAGGGCGCGGGCTCTCTCCCCCAGCTCGGAGCCCCCGCTGGGCCTTGTGCCCGCTCCCAGCAGCAGCAGCAGCAGCAGCAGCAGCCCCCGCGCCTTCTCCATGTCCGGCAGGAGCCTGCAAGCCTGGGGAGGCCTGAGGCACGTGGAGGTCCTGGGGGCAAAACAGCAGTCAGCAACTTCCCATCAGGCCTCGGGGCAGGCCCAGGACCAGCCACCTGTGCAGACTGCCCGACAGGGGGCAGAGCGGCCTGGCCTGAGGCAGGCCCCAGGAAGTGAAAGCCCTCCTGGTCCTGCCCGCCTCCCCACAGCGGGGGAGGGGCGCTCTGCGGCCTCTGAACGGCTGGCTCCTCTGTCTCTCCCAGGAGGAAACTTACTGAGGCTCTGAGGGTCCGGGGCCGACCTCCAGCCCGAGCCTGCTCAACCTCCAGCCCTAAACCTGCCCGACCTCCAGCCCCAAACCTGCCCAGTCTCCAACCCCAAATCTCCTCGGCCTCCAGCCTGAACCTGCCCGGCCTCCACCCCAAACTTCCCCAACCTCCACCCCCGAACCTGCCCGACCTCCAGCCCAAACCTGCCCAGCCTCCAGCCTGAGCCTGCCCGGCCTCCAACTCAAACCTCCTCGGCCTCCAGCCCAAACCTCCTCGGCCTCCAGCTCGAACCTGCTCAGTCTCTAGCCCGAACTTTCTCAGTCCAGCCCCAAACCTCCTCGGCCTCCAGCCCAAACCTCCTCGGCCTCCAGCTCGAACCTGCTCAGTCTCCAGCCCGAATGAAATGTGTATATATGTATATATATATATAGCAAGTCTCCCAGAAAAAGATTATTAAAATAATTAAAGTCTGAGAACCTGTTTCTATTTCCCAGAAATAAGATTAGTAAACTCTTTACAATAATGCTATTGTCTGACCTTGCAAAATGCCACTGTGACAATCCTATTCTTGTAAAGCCTTTGAGAAAGTACTTTGCAGAAAGACTGGGAACTTCCTTATTCCCTGCAGACAAGGAGGAACAGGTGGGTTAGGGAAGTACCTTGGATTTTTTGGGTTTTGATGATAAAAGCTGTCTGTCCAGTGGCCTTCAAGCATTGAGCTTCCCCTTTAGACTCAGTGCTGGACCACCCGCTTCTCGAGACTCCAAATAAAGGAACTTTCTGTCTGTAGCTAGGGACGCCTCTGAGTGGTCAGTCTGAGTGAGGGTGCTGCCATCCCACACAGTTGGGGGCTCGTCCGGGATCAGTGGTCTTTGGGAAGACAGGGGTGGTCTCAGGTCAGAAGCAGGTGCCCGTGGACCGATTGATCTGTGGCTTTTGACTGTGAGAGTGCTGCCTCCCTCCCAGAGAGCCAGTTAACTGAAGCAGGGGAACTCGGTATAGACAGAACTGGAGGAGATCTAAACCATGGTGATGGAATATCTCCACATGTGGCTCAAGGTAGGCCCTCGGGGGGCCTGGGGGTCTATTTTCTGACTTTAGGGGGACCTGAAGGACTAGTGTGAAATTATTGGGACTGCTCCAACCCCGAGGAAAGGGCTCTCTGAGGATGCTCTCAGGTGACTGCTAGTGTAAGGGTGACCTTCACCGAGCCTGGTCTAGGGCTGAATTATACTATAGGGAAAGCGCAGTCCAAAGAAAGAGTAAGGATGGAAGGCAGGGAATACCAGCTGATAGTCCTCTGGGGAATCACTTCAAAACTGGAATAGAATCCCAAAATATAAAGGGAAGAGTAAATTATTGCAAGGTGTGGGGGGGATGGGGGGTGGAACGCATTGATTCAGACCAGGGTTACGGCTAAGATCCTGAAATCCCTGCCTAGGGCCTCAGAACTACTTTGGGATTTCCATACTCCACGGCACCCTCCTTTCTCAGGGAGAGGGAAAAGGATGAATCAGGAAATCAAGAGGCAGCTAACCACATCAGCTCTGGAGACCCAGCTGCCTTGGACTAAGGGCTTTCCCCTTGCCCTCTTGAGAATAAGGACTAAGCCCCATAGGGACATAGGCTGTCACCCTATAAATTATTGTTCAGTCATCCATGCCCTGGGATGCTTGTCAGAGAACAAGTAGATCCAATTTTCGAGACCAAAGATTTATTCTTAAGGAAATATATTTAGTGCTGGGGACTCATTTGAAGGAATTACAATTAAAAGGCCTTGTTGCTCAGACCCCTCCTCTAGGGTTTGCAGTACACCAATATAAGCCAGGAGACTGGATCCTGATTTGGTCCTGGAAGACAAGTTAACCCCGAGCTGGGAAGGCCCTTTCCAGATGCTCCTGATATCTGGTACTGCAGCCCGGACTCGAGAAAGAGGCTGGACTCATAATACAGAGTAAAAGGTCTGTGGAGGCTCCAAGGGAATGGACTGTCGTCAACCTGGAGCTAACAGCAAAAATGAAGGACTAATGGACTTTGTGCTTAGACTTCTGGGGATTTTTATCTGGGGAGCATTGTTAGGTAATTTCCTTGTCATAGTTGAAAAGTGTTGGATTGTTTTGTTACGCTTTAGAGATCTGACATGGGACCAGAACCTGAACCAAAGCACTGGGGATTGCTGCTTATACCCACAGGGTTACACACAGATTGGTTTATGATTATTATCTGTTGGCAGAAGAAGGAGGTGTTTGTGGGAAACTTAATCTATCCAGTTGTTGTATGCAGAGTGATGACAATGGATGAGTAGTGAAAGAAATAAGCCAAAGTATCAGGAAACTGGCCCATGTGCCAGTACAGACTTGGAAGCCCCCATTGGATACCAATGGGTGGGGAGGACCTGGATGGGGGAAGGGTGGATAGAAAGTATGAAGTATTTACTAAAGGAATTTGAACCATCTTGGGAGACTTCCATTACCAAATAAAAGGGGAGGAACTGAGTGAAATATGTATATATATATATATATATATAGTCTCCCAGGAAAAGTTTATTAAAATAATTAAAGTCTGAGAGCCTGTTTCTTTTTCCCAGAAATAAGATTACTAAACCCTTTACAACAATGCTACTATCAGACCTTGCAAAATGCTGTTGTAACAATCCTGTTCTTATAAAGCCTTTGTGAAAGTACCTTGCAGAATGGCTGGGAACTTCCTTATTCCCTGCAGACAAGGAGGAACCGGTGGGTTAGGGAAGTACCTTGGATTTTATGGGTTTTGATGATAAAAGCCTGGTGACAATATCTGTCCAGCAGCCTCCAAGCATTGAGCTTCCCCTTTAGACTCAGTGCTGGACTGCCCGCTTCTCAAGATTCTAAATAAAGAAACTTTCTATTTGTACCTAGAGACACCTCCGAGTAATCAATTTGAGTGAGGGTCCTGCCGTCCCACACAAGCCCAAACCTGCTCAGCCTGGGCACCACCTCCTGCCCCAGACTTTCTGAACTGTGTTTGGGGGATTGGATTGGAGAATCTCCCTGCTGCTAGTTCTTTGATTGCCCAGTGTCCCAGGGACAAGGTCCCATTCCCACCAAGCAGCTGAAACCAGACACATGTTTGAACAGGGAGTGGAGTCAAGAGACTTTTTCATGTCTCTTCTTCTTTTTTCCTGAGGCAATTGGGCTTAGGTGGCTTGCCCAGGGTCACACAGCCAGGACGTGTTAAGTGTCTGAGGCTGGATTTGGACTCGGCTCCTCCTGACCCCAGGGCTGGTGTTCTCTCTACTGCATCCCTAGCAGCCCCATGAGACTTTTTTCACTGGGCGTCAGAAGTGCTGGGTTCAGCCTCATTTTCTGTCCTTTCCAAATAAGGGTAGAGGAAGGAGATGAATTGCAGGGCCTGGGGTTCTGGTTCACTGAGCTGTGAGATTCAGAATGAGCAGAAGGTGAGGGAGCCCTTCCTGAAGAGCAGCATGGGGTTATGGGGTGGAAGAAAGCAGCTCTGGGGCCCCTGCCTGTTGCAGTCATGAGATTTGGGGCTCCAAGAGAGTTTGGGGCGGTTTCACTTTCCGGGGAAGGGTTTGCCCCCAGCCTTTCTAGTTCCACGCCCAGAACCCTGCCCTGTGCAGTACGCCAACTCTGGGAGGTTTAATTCATTCGTTCATTCATTTACTGGTCGATTTGAGAAGGTGCAGTGAGAAGGCCATTCAGCTCCAGCACCTCATGCCCGGCGGTCCTTCAGCTCTCCTGTGCAGAACTTGAGACCCCCGGGGCACGGGGAAGTGCAGCGCCCCCATTCTCTTCCATGTCCCAGCCTGGGTTGGTTAGGGTGAGGGGAGAAGCTCACCTCCCATTGGCCGTATCCCCTGAGCCCTCCCCAGGTACCTGCAGCTCATCTCCAGCTCCGAGCCCAGCCTCAGCCACGGGAGTCCTGCCTCTCCTTCCTGTTCCCCCTTTTGACCCCATGCCAACATTTCCTAGTGCAGATCTCCCCTCTCAGCCTGTGGGGAACCTACTGTCCATCCTGCAGGCCCTGCTCACCTTCCAAGAGTCTGGTCTGAGGCCCAAAGGTCTCCCAGAGAATCAGCCAGCACCAGAGGGGTATCATCAGGGCCCTGGCCCACCTCCGTACCCCAACACTGATGGGAGAGACCCCGGGGGCCAGCCGGCTTTGGATATATCAAGGGGGCAGGGCTTCTCGGACCTTACACCTAGTTTTGCGGGTGGGAAGTAATTGGGGAGGGGGCAGGGCATGCTAGAACAGTTAGTAAAGAGCCTGGGAGAATCTTAGCTTTGGGAAAGATCTCAGGGGGTCAAGTGGACCTAAAAAAGAATGATCTCTCCATTATTCCAGACAAATGGTCATACCGTTTCTGCCTGAAGCCCTTCGGTCAGGGAGAACCCATTCTATCTCATAGCTGGGTAGACCAGAAGTAAGTCAGGAAGACCTGTGTGACTTTGGAAAAGTCCCTTCATCTAGCTTTGTCTCAGTTTCTTCATCTGTAAAATGGGGATAATAACAGCACTCCCAGTTCAATAAGATATTATCTGTTCAGAAACCTTAATGTGCTAACTATGATTAATTATCATTATGATTGTTAATTATTTCCAGATAGCCAACTCTTGGATCACCTTAATTATTATGAAGCTTTTTCCTTCCATCAAGCCTCAGTTTGCTTCATGCTAATTCCTATGTGCTGCTCTGCTCCCTGAAGCTAACAAGAACAAATTGAATTTATTTTTCCAAGCGACAGCCCTGTCAATATTTAAAGACACTTATGTCCCACTTAAGTCTTTCCAAAAATGGGGTACCTGAGCCCAACACAGAAGATAGCCTAATAAAAATAATGACGATGGTTAGCATTTATAGAATGTATTAAGTTTGGCAAAGCACTTTACAAATATCTCCTTTAATCCTCGCAAAAATACTGGGAGTTAGGTGCTATTATTTCACAGATAGAGACACTGAGGCACACTTGGTTAAATAATTATTCCCAAACTAGGGAGTAATGGAAGCAGAATTTAAACTCACATCTTCCTGACTCCAGGTCTAGCACTTAACTATGCCCTCATTCTGGATCCTAGAGAGGGATCTTGGAAGTTAGTCCAATTCCTTCATTTTCCTATCAGGAAACTGAGATACAAAGAAATTCAGAGGAGTAGGCAGACCTCTATGCCAGGAGCCAGGAAGATTCATTCCCTACAGCCTCAGGTACTTACTAGCTATGTAACTCGGGGCAAATCACTTCACCCTGTTTGCGTCAGTTCCTCACCTATAAAAATAAGCTGGAGAAAAAAATGGAAAACCACTGCAGTATCTTTGCCAAGAAAACTCCAAAAGGGATCATTGGGAGTCAGATAACTGGAATGAATTAATGTCCACAAAACTTCCAGGAATAGGGAGGTATTATCCATCGCCCACTGACTCTGAACCTTTCATGACTGTTTGTTCAGTACAGTCATACAACTAGTTCCCAGAATATAAATTTAGATTGTCTTCTTATCCCTGCCTCTCCATCTTCTTCACAAGAATAGTTTTGTTAGAAAGAAAGGAAGGAAGGAGGGAGGGAGGGAGGAGGAAGTAAGGAAAGAAGGAAGGAAGGAAGAAAGGAAGGAAGGAAGGAAGGAAGGAAGGAAGGAAGGAAAGAAGGAAGGAAGGAAGAAAGGGAAGGAAGGAAGGAAGGAAGGGAAGGAAGGAAGGAAGGAGGAAGGAAGGAAGGAAGGAAGGAAGAAAGGAAGGAAGGAAGGGAGGGAAGGGAGGGAGGGAAGGAAGGAAGGAAGGAGAGAAGGGAGGAGGGAAAGGAGGGAGAGAAAGGAAGGAAGGAAGGAGGGAGGATAGGAGGAAGGAAGAAGGAAGGTAGGAAGGAGGGAGGATAGGGAGGGAGGAAGGAGGGAGAGGAAAGGAAGGTAGGAGGAGAGGTAGGGAGGAGAGGAAGGAAGGAGAGGAAGGGAGAGGAAAGGAGAGGAGAGGGAAGGAAGGGGGAGGGAGGAGGAGAGAGGGAGAGGAGGAAGGGAGGAAGGAGGGAGGGAGGGAGGGAGGAAGGAAGGGAGAAGAAGGAGAGGAAGGAAAGAAAGGAGGGAAGGAAGGAGGAGGGAGGAAAAAAGAGATTAATGTAGCAGGACCTTTTCTGTATGTTAACAAAACATCTCTTTAATATTCTGTCCCAGAAATCTTTTTTGAGATCTGGGTCCCTATCTTGCCCAGGATGGAAGTGTAGCCATTCACCTCACTGATCCCACTATTGATCTGTAAAGGAGTCTTGACTGTTGCATTTCTGACTTGGGCTGGCCTTCAGCAGCCCTGCCTTCCCTCCTTCTCCCAGGAGTTCACCATGTTGGTACAGAACAGTGAAAGCAACTAATCAGTCTAATATACTACAGCTCAGAACTCCAGTGCTCAAGCAACCCACCAGGCTCATTCTTTCTCATTAGCAGCAGGGATTACGAAGATGTCACACCAAGTTAGGCTATTCCCCACGAATCGGTCAGACTCACTGGCATAGGGTTTACAAGCACTTCCTTTTTTTTTTTTTTTTTAATTGGGACAACATCTTCCCTTTTCCAAAGTTATATTCTCTCTCCACAATGTTCCAAGATCTTCCAAATATCAGTAATAGTGGCTTGGTAATCGCATTTTTCAATTATTTCAACATTCTAGGCTGTAATTCATCTGGGCCAGGTGACATCAAGAATGGCTAAATAATTTCTATTTCCTGATGACATTTGGATGTCCATTTGCTTCTCCTGTCTATTTCCACCCATTAGAGCTAAGATCTTGTTTTCCATTTTCCTTAACTTTTCTTACCAGCCTCAGTTTATTCTAATTTTTAGCATTTGGGACATTATCCTTTAAAAATAAAATACATATTTTTTATTTATTTCATTAAATATATCCCAATTGTATATAAAAAATTAGCATTCATTTTTAAAATTTTGAATTCCAAATTCTCTTCCGACTTCCTGACTCTTCTCTCCTCATTGAGAAAACAAGAAATATGTTGATTATGTATGTGACGTCATACAAAATATATTTTCATATTAATCATGTTGCAAAAGAAAACACATATACAAATCCAAGAAAAATAAAGTTGTTGTGCCCTCAGAGTTTGGACACTATTTTTATAGGACAGTGTCATATTTATTTTTTTTTGTTATCTGGCTTTGCTTGCATCTTCTGTGCATTTTTTTGAGCAAGATAATCAGGGTTAAGTGACTCGCCCAGAATCACACAGCTAGACAAATTTGAATTCAGGTCCACTGTACCATCTAGCTGCCCCTTCTGTGTATTTTTTTTGGTTTCCCAATTACTTTTTTTTCTTTATTAAAGCTTTTTTATTTTTCAAAACATATGTGTGGACAATTCTCCAACATTAGCCCTTGCAAAACTTCATGTTTCAATTGTGTACCCCACTTCCCCCACACCCTCCCTTAGATTGCAAGTAGTCCAATACATATTAAACATGGTAGAAATATATGTTAAATCCAATATATGTGCATTATTTTTTTAAATTGTTGATTCTCAAAGACATCTTTAGGAGTTTCCTATGTGTCTACACTGATCTCTTCAAACAAACCTGTTTTTTTCTTCCTCAATGGAATGATTTCCCTTTATGTCTTCAGAATTTCATTCCTGAGTATCCCCCATCTTTCCTGGGCATACGTTAGTCCATGGGATCCTTTTTATCTTTCCTCTGAATTCTTTAAGATCTGCTTTCCTCAGATCTATTCTATGTTTAGACTATGCTCAGATTTCCTATCCTTCACTATAACAAACTGGAGAAGAAAACAATCATCTCCCCGGACCCCCCAATTTCCCGTCCTCGCCACTCCAGCACCTAGTTCCTCCCCATTAGTGAGAATTGCATCCTCTGTCCTGTCCTTTCCCTCTTGAAGGGCTAGTGCTTGGGATGGAGCAGGGGGTAGAAGGAGGGAAGGGCTCCCACTGTCCTGGATCATCTCTAGTTTTCAGGGAACAAAGAAGTGCTTCATAGAGACAACAGACATAGAGCCACGTTTTCTTGTAACTGGAATCCTCAACTATGGGCTTGCCCACCTAACACTTACTACTCTCCTCCATCTTCCTTGGGTTCTGTAAGCGAGTAAAGTCCCCCAAGGGCTTCCTACCCCATTCATTCCTTACCAGGAGACAGGACTGGATCTAACTTCTCAGAGTCACAGGTGAACCTTCAGCCTTAAAAAGGTTTCCAAGAAGAGAACGGCATCGCGGCATTTAGCAATCTTCTCCCCAGCAGCTCTGTTTGGCAGAGCAGGAGACTGATGCTCAATCTCTACATTTTCAGAGCCAATTAGAACCCAGGTCCTCTGAACTAAAAGATTTTGCAGTCCTCCTCACAAAACCCAGTTCAGGGTTTTCTCTATCAAAAAGATCATACTAGATGCTTCCGCCTGTAACCTTTTCTTCTGATTTCTCTGATTCTGCAGTCACTCATGTCCGTCTCAGCTTAACCCCTCTGCAAACATTGCTGCTACTCTTGTTGCTGGGTGTGTAAAGGTTCTGGTTACTTCCTAGGGGGCTAGCCTGTCAGAGCTTCCCAGCCTCAGGTCATTTGTGTCCTTGGCAACACAATCCTAGGTTATCTCTATCCAACATCAGACCCACCCTGTACCGGAGCTACTGTACCATTCAGTACCATTCATTTTCTCCCTCTGAGCCCTCAGTCTCTCCTGGATCTAAAGGACAATCCATGACTCCCAGCTAACAAGATCTCCAACAGATGGACCCCTCTTTGGTTGTCCAAAGGAAATGAGGTGAGACAGACCTTACCTTGTCTTCCTTTGTCCCAAAATTTTCACTTCCAGCTGTCTCAAGCTTGCACAGGGATCTTTACTGACTTTTCCTTCCCTATCTTAGAGAAGATGGGCTAGACTGGCAGATGTTTCCCCTCTGTCCTTAAGAGCTGCCCTCTTTTCTTTGGGTCGTCTGACCAGGGGGTGGAACTGAAGCCCAGGGAGTGACTCACTCGCAAACCAGTTGGCAAAGTGCTGCCCATTTGGCTCTTCACTGCACCCACCCTCCCTCTCTTCCTTCCTCCATCCTCCCCACTAAACCACCCCTGTCCCTCTGCCTCTTGCAGCCTGGTTGTCACAGGGCAGAATGAGAGGTACAGGCACTTCTCAGGAAATGGACCATATTCACCAACTCAAGTTCCCATGAACCCAGATGAAAGGGGGGACAGGTGAGGCGGGGAATGGTGGGGAAGGGAAGGAGAAGGGAGCAAGCATTTGTGAAGCACTTACTGTGTCCAATCATTGTGCTAAGCACTTTATAAATATGATGCCATTGCCAAAGAACAAAGCATGAAAGTAGATAGTAGGTAAACCTAGCCTTTTGTAGTCTGGCTTCTGACTTCATCACTCAACTGAAACTGCTCTCCCCAAAGTAAATATTTTCTCAGTCCCTACTGGGCTCTGGGCATCTAGGTGGCAGGACCTGAGTTCAAATTCTCTCTCATTTAATTAATTAAATTTAATTTAAGTTTAATAATTTAATTAATTAAGACTTAGTGTCTGAGTTCTTTTTCCCCATTGTCACCATTTAATGCCAAAATTCAAATTGATTTTCATCTAGTTTGGAACATGCAATACAATGATCATTTATCATTTATGATTTATTTGACTAATGTCCTCATCGCCTTCACTACTTTATATAGTCTAAAAAGACTAATTATTTACATGTAGATTAAATTACAGTTTAGTGATGTACAGATTTGTACAGAGTGAATTCTGAGAAGTGATCACATAGATTCAAATTTGCTCCATTTAAAGTTATAATGATGTTAATGTGATCATTGGTTCCAATACCAACAAAATAAGCAATATGGATTCATACCATGAAATTTTGCAGGTTCCATTGTTCCCATTAATGAGAATCTAGCTGCTACTGAGACAAGAAAATGAAATTTATAGAGTTGGATTGGGACCCTGGAGCAATAAGTCATGATTCTCCCCTCTTAGTCGAATCCCAAGTTTCAATTCCCTGCCATGTCAGTGCACCTGGAGTTTCTTCAGAAGTGAAGATCTGAGTTCCAATCCTGCCTTGGCTGTGTGACGCTAGGCCACCATCTTGGTGAAGGGATCTCACCTGAAGCATTCTCAGACTTAAAGGCCAAAGAGCTCACCACCACCCTTTCACTTCATGGCAGGTGCAAACCTCCATCCTTACTCCTTCTGAATCATTCACATCTGGTCACTCCCCAGGTGGGTTCATCTGAATCTGCCAACCAAAGTTCCCTTGTCAGGAAAAGTTGTCACTTAATGTTTTGCTCTCAGAGAGTTTCCTCCATCAACTAAATTAAGGAACCACCTCATGAGTTCATGTTGCAATTCCACTTTCCATGATGTACTTCTTTTGGCAATTCCCATAAACCGAGTGAAAGTTACATCCTGGCCAGTATTTTCCCCTATGGGCCAAAGCCAATCTTGCGACTCATTCCTGCTCTTCATTAATCCTGGAACTAGAAGCTCAATCTCTCTTAGTCTTTAAATGCCCCACTATGAAATAACATTACATAGTCTTAAACATCTGCCCGTATGCTCATGAAAATCCAAAGAGAAGAGAGAAGATAGTCAATGATGTCAAAGGCAAATAGCTCGCATAAGTAGGATTCGTTGTGGAGTTATTTCAATCTTATCCCACTTTCTACAACCTCATTTGGGGTTTTCTTGACAAAGATACTAGAGGGACTTGCCATTTCCTTCTTCAGCTCGTTTTTCAGATGAGGAAACTGACAGAAACAGGGAAAATGTCTTGCCCAGGGTCACACAGCCAAGGCAGGATTGGAACTCAGATCTTTCCTGACTCTGTACCTGGCACTCTATCCATCGAGCCACCTAGCAGCCCAGCTAGTCAGACGTGTGGGTGCCCACATCAAGATAAATAGGAGAATAATAAGATGAGCAAACCAGTGAGGATCCAAGCCACACCCCACAGGAGACAGGTAGACCTTAGGAAAAAGATGTGCTAGTAAATGTTTAGCAATCAGCTCTCTGCGGGAAAAATGCACACGCTACCTACTTTCAAGTTATACTTTGCAATAACATTTTTTCCTTTATCTGATTTCTTTATTAGAGGTGTCAAACTCACAGGCCTTGGGCCAGGAAGCAGAACTCCCAGCCCAACCCAGAATAAAGTGTAACTGCTTAATGAAATGTAAATATTTAACAATTTTTTAAAATTCAATATAACATAGATAATATTAATTTGTGGTTTTCTAAGTCAATATGTGGCAAAACAATAAATCAAATTTCATTTTACAGTTTGTCTATTTCCCTAGACATAAATGCACAGTGATTGTGTAACAGCTGGCTAACCCTAGGTGGGTCCAGGACTCCCCTGCCCTAGGTGTTCAGCAAATTACCCAATCATGAAATAAATCAAAGTCATGAATTGAGAAATAGAGTATTTTTTATTGAGATAACAGGGTTGCAAAACTGCCAGCCTAGGAAATGCCTCATAGGTTCAGAGCACAGTAGATTTCCCAAACCAGAAACTCATGAAAAGGTTTTTTTTTTTTCTACTTTTAGGAAGAATTAAGGAGGAAATAGTATAAAGTAGCAAGGCCTGGTCAGAAGACCTCAGTGACCCTTGGCAATCCAAGCAAGGAAAATCACCTCATTCTGGCTGTTTTGCCCTTTGTGCCATGAATCTCAAAAGAGAGCAAGGGCATTAGAAACTAAGGTCCTGTTTAAGCTGGGTTCCTTTGAGAGGTAAAATTTTTGGGTATGGGTCAGATCAATCTAATTGAGACTAGGAATGTAAAGACATTATTGAAATTCTGACATTATCTGAATTATTAAGGGAATAACAAGGAACATTACATTTGGTATTGATTTTCTGTCAACATATTAACAATTTCCTATCGCTCCTAATAAAGAATTTATCCAATATCACCATAGAAATCTGGATGGAACCCTGATTCCATTCCCGTTAGAGATATGAATGACAGGGAAGGGCACAGGCAAAGTGACAGTCCTCTTGTAGAAAAGCTGTTTTATGTGCCAAACTGACAGCAGCAACCACATGTGTCTTGCCTCCCTCAGAAATCAGTAACTATCCTGGATTGTAAACTTGACATTGATTTAACTCACACACACCCCCATTTCTACTTTTAATCTCTCAGAATTGACATCTCGTTACCAAAATTTGTCTTTAAAAATGTGCATCCCTTGTGTGTAAAGTTTGCTGTATTTGCTATATTTTTCCTAGCTATTTTCCTGATTTCTTTAGAGGAAGAATTTTCTTTCAACACCTTCTTGCCAGATACATCCCCTGCCAAGTTCTGGGGAAGCTCAACAACACTGACTGACCAACATATAAATAGCTGAGCACCTACCAGATGAAGGGCAGGGATCCTGAGATAGCCCTAGGTCTGGAGGTTGAAGACCTGGATTTGAATCTACAAGCTCTACCAGCTGCCATCTTGGAACCTTGCAAGTCAATCACTTCTTTCTGCCATAAATTTCTCATTTGCAAAAGGAAGGGGTTGGACCAGCTAATATCCAAGGCCTCAAATTAAGATCCTTTCCATCTCTCAAGACCAAGGTACAATATGTTAAGCATGATCATCATAATATTTTAAAATAATTGACATTTATATTTTTTTAAAGTTTGCAAGGGCTTTTTTATGTATGTATAAATATAAATATAAAATACTCTGCTCTGTTGAGACTAAGCAAAGAGATAATCAGAAGGGGCAAAAAAAAAGACTTTAAAATGAAAAGTGGAAGGCCCTTCAGATATAAAAGAAACATTCTGAAGCTTAAAAGTTAATGATAACATGACTAATATGGAAATGCTGTGCATGACTTCACATGTTCCCATTAATAAGAATTCTGCCAAGGGGGCAGACTTAATTAATTAAGTCTGGCAAGGACACAATGGCTTTTCTTCTATCTTTGACTCTAGCTACTCAAATTGCTTGGCTTCTCAATGGGGGGGAGAGAAAGGGAGAAAGTTTGGAAACTAAATTTTTAAAAACAAATGTTAAAGATTGTTTTTACATATATTGGGGGAAAAATAAAATAGTTAATAATTCAAAAATAGATAATGCATTAGCCTTATAATGAGTGGCTCTCTATTAGTAATGACACAGTAAAAATGATTTTGTCAGACAGAAAAATGAAGTGATATAAAATATAATAAATTGGATTTAGATTCAAGGGAAGCAGAGTTACACAAAACTGTAGGTCTCATACTCTCTTCCAGAGTCATCACTGTCCAGGGGCCAGACAGAGTCCACTTGACTGGTGATGGACTGGGATGGGGGTGGAACCAAACCCTAAGTGCTTCATAGTGCCCACTTCATGGCTGTTGTAACAAATTGTTCTCATCGGCCAATTCCCCTAAGGGAAATATTCACACGTTTAGGGTAGAAACCCACCTTTCTGGATGGTTTGAGGCCCTTTGGTTACCCTCAACCCAAATTAGAAGACGTCCCCCGTGTCATTTGACCATTTCTGCCAATCTCGATTTCCTGTGGCAACAGGTGAGTGCAAAGAAGCATCTGCAGCTTCGAGCCACAGTCAAGCCTTTCACCAAGGTGGCCCTGACCCTGGGGCTGACTTCTCCCTGGGGGGATTTGGCAGCCCGGTGGGTTTCTGAGCAGCCTTTTGAGGATCACACTGTTAGCCTATTGTGGGAGGAAGGGGATAGAAAAGGTGTGCCCCAAGTATTAGCTTACTAAATCCTGGCCTGGTACCGCAGCATGCTGGGTAATGGGGTGAAAACAGGAAAAAATGGACAAACACTTCTGCAAAGCTGATTTCCCTCACAATCGGTCCGTGTAACATGTACACACAAACACAAAATCTAGCAGATCTAGGAGATGAACAGCTCTTGCTGGCAGAGAACTCAGTAGGTATCGCCTCGCAAAGCAACATGGCTTGCAGATGAAGGCCATCTTACTGAGACTGGAGCTGGATACACGTGTTTCTAGAGTGGTCACAGTGGAAGAAAGTCCCGTGAAACTGTGTTCTGACCCATAAATCTGAGTGCCCCCAAAAGGAGTGAACGACAGACTCAAGAGCCGTGCTCCCACCTTGATGAACCCTGATGAGGTCAGAGAGAAATTTTATGAGATGCAGAGCCCCTTCTCATCACTGAGCCAAAGGAGGACTTCAATGCTGGAGGAGGCTCAGACCACATGACATGCAGGGAGTCCTTGGCAGGAATGAAGCTGGAAACAGCAGGGGCAATGGTCACTCCCACCAAAGATTTGTGCATCTCATGACCTCCTCACCAACACTCTATTCCAGGGGTCCTCAAACTTTTTAAATAGGGGGCCAGTTCACTGTCCCTCAGAGTGTTGGAGGGCCAGACTATAGTAAAAACAAAAACTTTGTTTTCTGGGCCTTTAAATAAAGAAACTTCATAGCCCTGGGTGAGGAGGATAAACGTCCTCAGCTGCCACATCTGGCCCGCAGCCCTAGTTTGAGGACCCCTGTAATCTATTCCATTTACCTAAACTAGCAACAAAGCTTCATGGATTGCAACATAGGGTATCGCTGCAATCCTGGCAGCAAACATTGATATAATAAGTATTGACTATAATAAGTATAAAATAACACATCTGTAAATGGATGTATGAAGGGCCAGCCAGTCAGTGAGCCTGCCAATGGGGCAGAAGCTGGCAAGGACGCACTGGCTTTTCTCCTACCTTTGACTAGATACTCGGACCAGGCATCTGGGGAGTGTAACTGGTGGAATCTGGATTGATCATCCCAAGCAAAAGTAGAGACCCTGATTGACAGGAGTTAAGATCCTAGACTGAAGGGCTTTAGAGACCATCCAGCCTAACACCCTTATTTTATTTTATTTTTCTAAGCCCTTGGCATTTATTTCTTGTTCTGTTTCTACTCCGGTTGGTTTGTTGTGTTAGCCTTATAATGAGTGGCTCTCTATTAGTAATGACACAGGAAAAATGATTTTGTCAGACATAAAAATGAAGTGGTAGACTCAGAATCAGCAGGAACTTGAGAGGGCTCAGTCAGTCTCACCTTGAATCCTCCTGAATATCTTTATGAAAAATAACTACACTTTCTAAAACAAAATATTTTGGTGAGAATTGCATGTCTTACATGTTTTTTAAAATCTCTTTAATGTCTTATAAAATAAAAGACAGCTGAATTCTCAATATTTCCTTTTTCTTTTTACTTAATCTTATCTTGTTTTTCATATATATATATATATATATATATATATATAATTTTCAACACTCATTTTTGTAAGATTTTTAATTCCCAATTTTTCTCTGTTCTTCCTTCTCTTAATTCTTATCCCCTCCCCAAAACAGTAAATGATCTAATATAAGTTATACATGTGCAATCATTTTAAACATGTTTCCCATATTAGTTGTGTTATGAAAGAAAAATCAGAACAAAAGGGAAAACTCATGGGAAAGAAAAACAAATAAAAAAGGTGAAAATAGTATGCTTCCATCTTCAGGCTTAAGGGTTTTTTTATTTCCATATTTGTCAGACCAAAGTCAGACCAAAAGGGGAAAAAACCATGAGAAAGAAAATAAACAGGCAAAAAAGTGAAAACACTATGCTTTGATCCACATTCAGTCTCCACAGTTCTCTCTCTGGATACAGATGGCATTTTCCATCCCAAGTCTATTGGAATTGCCTTGAATCACCACATTGTTGAGAAGAACCAAGTCCATCACAATTGATCATCACATAATTTTGTTGTTACTGTGAACAGTATTCTCCTGGTTCTACTCACTCTTCCCTCAGCCTGTCTCTCTAGGCCTCTCTGAAATCATTCTGCTGATCATTTCTTATAGAACAATAATATTCCATTACCTTAATATACCATAACTTATTCAGCCATTCTCCAATTGATGGGCATCCACTCACTTTCCAGTTCCTTGCCACTACAAAAAGATTTAGGCATAAAGAATGAGATTATAAATAAATTAAAAGAACATGGGATAGTTTACCTCTCAGACTAGTGGAGGAGGAAGCAATTTATGCCCAAAGATGAACTAGAGATCATTATTGATCACAAAATAGAAAATTTTGATTACATCAAATTAAAAAGCCTTTGTACAAGCAAAACTAATGGCCACTGCCACAAACATTTTTGCAGTGTGAGTCTTTTCTCCTTTTTTATTATCACTTTGGGAGACAGACCCAGTAGTGAAACTGCTAGATCAAAGGGTATACAGAGTTTTATAGTCCTTTGGGCAGAGTTCCAAATTGCTTTTGAATGGTTGGATCATTTCACAACTCCACCAACAATGTATTAGTGTCCCAGTTTTCCCAGGTCCTGTCCAACATTTATTATTATCTTTTCCTATCATCTTAACCAATCTGAGAGCTGTGAGGTAGCATCCCAGACCAACTCCCTTATTTTAGAGAAAGAAAAACTGAGGCTGAGAGAGGGTAAATGACTTGCCCACAGTCAGTATCAGAGGTTAACTTTGAACCCATGTCTTCCTGAATCCCAGTCCAGTTACACCATGTTATCTCTCTCCCTCTTTCCTTCCAGCAATCTATCTCTCTCTTAATAATTTGAAGATGTTATTCTTAAAAGCTTTAATTATAGTACTTATTTTTCAAAATAAAAACAGAAAATAAATATACAAAACAGTTAATTACTACTTACGTATTGAAAGTAGGATAAATAATTGTGTATTAAAAGCAGCATGTGTGTTATGGCAAATCTGACCCTTCTAATAATAATGAGGGGCAGTAAAGGATATTTCTTACATATACAGATAGGAGACAAAATATTTCTAGAATGGAATGACGCCTCAAGCTCCCATGCTCAATTTATTTTCTTAACCTGGAGAGACTTTTATGAACTGATGCTAAATAAGCAGACCCAGGAAAATATTGTACACAGTAACAGCAGTGTCATGTGGTACTCAACTGTGATAGACTTAGCTCTTCTCAGCAGTACAATAATCCAAGATAATTCCAGGGGACTCATAATAGAAAATGTCATCCACATCCAGAAAAAGAACTATGGAATCTAATTGCAGATTGAAGCATGCTTTTTCACTGTTTTTTGTTTTTCCTTTGTCATGGGTTTTCTCTTTTGTCTTGATTTTTTCTTGATATGACTAATAGGGAATATATTTAATATGATTGCACACATATAACCCATATCAGGTTACTTGCTATTTTGGAAAAGAGGGAGGGGGAGAGAAAAATTAGGAAAATCTCTCCCTAATACTAAATGAATTGATTTTTTAAAATTAAAAAAATGCTGAGTAAGATTGCATAGGACTGCCAGAAACTGTTCCACTGGAAACAAAAGCTATTTGCATCAAATGAGAAAATTGTTTTCAAGCCTGTATCTGCTATATTTACAGCATGGTGCAATACATAATGTAACAAGGGATAGGAAAAAGTAGCTTCCGGAACACAATACCACAGAGTAGCAAAGTTTGCCACATCAAAGAAAAGCAAAAGAGCCAATAGGAGGAAATGAGAGAGAGAGAGGAAAAGGAGGAGGAACTTTTGTTTTATTTCTGGTTTCAGAGCTGATTGGACCACTGGTCCAGTCCTCCGAATAGCCCGTCTCCGACAGTGATACAGGTGGCTTGGATTTACCAATTTCTGTGATGAAGAGAATGCAGTTCAAGTGTTTTCAGCTACATTCATGGCAACCTAAAACAGCATCTTTAAGCTCATCCTCTGCCAACATTCTCATCGGTTCTTCTCAAACCTCATTCTCTGTCTTTACTATCAATCACAAAAATCAGTCTCTGTTTGTATGTTCTGCAAATAATGTCTTTCCCCATAAACCCACATCTCTTTCAAATTTCTCTATTTTTACTGAAGCCATCGCATCTTTCCAGTCCCTCAGATTCAAAAACTTGGCTTTAGCCTAGACTTTTCATGTTCCTTCAGCCTATACATCCAGTCAGTTGCTAGATCTGTTGTTCTTCCCTCCATTAAATCTCTTCCAACTATCCCCTTCTCTTCCCACATGACTACAACTCTAGTTTATGTCACTGTCACCTGTTTATATCATTTGCCTCTTGAAGGGTCTCCCTGGTTTATCTCTCCCCACTCCAGTCCATCCTGTATACAACTGCTAAAGTGATTTTACTAGATTATTTTTCCTCAAGCTTCTCAGCACTTCCCATTGCCCCTTGTTTTCAGCTGACCTTGCCTCATTCTTTTTTGAGATTTTCCTAGACCATGTATCCACGTAACTTGCCTACTCAATGAACTGGACTGGCTCTCTATTGACACTAAGATAAAATACAAATTATTTGGCATTTAAAGTATTCTGCAACTGTACCCCATCTTACCTTTCCAGTTTTTTTATTCATTATCCCTTTTCTTGCTGCATTTTATAACACTTGGTTTATAATGATTTATAAAGCAACTTGCCCTTATAAGTCTTGAGAAGTAATACAATTTAAGTGAATAAACAATTATTGAGTACCTGCTCTCTCTCAAGTTCTGGGGATTAAAAAGAAAATGGTAGCAGTCCTTGCTCCCATGGCACAGTCTAATGGAGTAGATAATACATAAATGATTATGCACAAACAAGATATAAGCAGAATGAATTGGAAATAATACCAGTGTGAAGGGTGATTAGAAATATCTTGCAGAAAGTGGGGTTCTAGTTTAAGAATTCCGGAGGAGCCAAGAAATGGAAATGAGGATGACGATTCAAGGCACAGGAAAAAGCTAGTGAAAGATACATGGAATTAAAAGGAGAGGGGCTTGTGCAAGGAAGAGCAAGGGAGTCAATGTTATTAGATCAGAGTACATGGAGGGAAGAATGTATGAGAAGCCTGGAAGGGTGGGTGGGACCAAGTTGTTAAATCCATTTTATCGATGGCTATCTGCCAATACTCAAATGCCCAGTTGATGTTAAATTTGTCGTTTAGTCATTTCAGTCAAGTTCAACTTCTTGTTTTCTTGGCAGAGATACAGGAATGGTTGCTACTTCCTTTTTCAGCTCATTTTCCAGATGAGGAAACTGAGGCAAACAGAGTCAAGTGTCTTGCCCAAGGTCACACAGCTAGTAAACATCTGAGGTTTTATTTGAACTCAGAGAAGGTGAGTCTTCCTGACTCTGGGACCTGTGTTCTATCCATTGTACCACCTATCTGCCTGGTAATGGCAAAAATATGATTCACTGATTTTTCTTGCTCAGTATGATGAATATGGAAATATATTTAGAAGAATTGCACATATTTAACCTATTGTTTATTGTCTAGGGAAGAGGGGAGGAGGAGGGAAGGAAAAAAAATTGGAACATAAGGGGAATGTTGCACGTATTTAGAAACATTTAGAAAAATAAAATGCTATTTTAAAAATGTGATTCAAACCCATCTCTTCTGTTAACTCCTAATTCAGCATCATTCCACTTATGTGGCATTCACATAGTAATATGATGAACAGGGTAGTGGGAGAATCATTTCTATTTGGCTCTCATCCTACTATTGACTTGTTACCTTGATGGGTTTCCCAGTGTAAACACTCTTCCAGTCTGAGAAGAATGATTAAAAGATCTTTAATTCTCTTAACCTTTTGTCAGCTCTGAGCCCCTAGACAGTGTAAGAACTCTGAGAAACATCAGTGTTAGAATGATTTCTATCTCTTCTCTGGTGCTAATTCCCTTTTTGTTGCCTCCCAATTTTCGATCCAGTGAAATCCAATTTGATTGATCAGTCCTAACCCCACTAAAGATGTAGTCAAGCCAGAAACTGGGCATCTCCCCATTCCCAGCTCTATTCTCTTGCTTGCTATGGCAGGGTTAGAATTAAACTTCCTAACCCCCCACCTCTCTTTCCCCATTCTTTATGTCAATTCAAAATATCCTTATTCCTGTGATTTACTCTATTGCTTTATCCCATGGGTGATGGAGAAGTCTCCCACTTCTACTAAATTAGCTCTTTATCTACAGGTTCTATAAGTTTGAATCCTGAATAGCTCCAGGCCTTCAGTTAGAGAGCATATCCCACTGCATCTCTAACTCTGAACCATCATCCCTATTCTATTCATGGACTTGTGGGGCAATAGGGAGCCATATACAGCTTCCCAGTGACATTTCATTTCTCTATGAATAGCAATAAAGCTTTGTTAATCACTATCCTCATATGTTGACGCTTTGCATCCTCTGCACCTTTTTCCTTGCATCACATACAAAAGCAGTGAGAAGAAACAGCTAACATTTCTATAATATTTACTAGGGCACCAGGCATGGTGCTAAGTGCTTTACAATTAGCTCATTAGATCATAAATTACACCCTAACAAGCAAATTTTATAGTTCTAGAAAAGTAAACCTTTAAAACAAAGATAAACAGATTTTCCAGAATAAAAAACAAAACAAAAAAAACTTCGGTAAGGAAATCAAGGAGAGAAAGAAGCTAGTGTATTATCACTTGATGGAGCAGTGACTGCTCTACCCTACCTTGAACTTAAGCAGTCTCACTCCAAGAGTCCTGGTTCTTCCTTTTGTGGTAGTCTTCACTATCTACGCTTCAATAACATATTTTTGCAAAGCTTCCTTTTCTCTAGTTCCTTGCTGCCAAGAGATAGGTTCTTCTTTTAGTCTGCCTCGTACGTCAACTGAATTGATTAAGACCCCCTTATTGAGAAACATCAATTGATGAGCATCCTCTGAGTTTCTAGTTATTTACTGCCACTAAAAGTTCTAAGTCTTTTGCTTCTTATCTCTTTGGGTACAGATGATGTCTGTTCCAACTTCACCCCTATTTAACCTCCTTCATGTTCAAAGCCTGAGCTCTCTAGAGGATATCCACTGATGGGAAAGGAAGTTGAGGTGAAGTGAATGGTCAGGAGAGTAGCTGACATAAGAGGCATAGACATATGATAGGGTCAAAAGGGGTCCATGATTTAGACACTTCATCCCTTGTGGAATGATTAAACAAGTTGTGATATATAATTGGAATGGAATATTATTATGCTATAAAAATGATAAATAGGATGGTTTCAGAAAAACCTGGAAAGACATGAACTGATATAAAACGAAATAATCAGAACCAAAGGAACATTGTACACAGGAACAGCAATGTTGTATGATGATCAGCAAAGATTAATTTAGCTATTCTCCCACTACAATGATCTGAAACAACTCTGAAGGGTTTATGAAAAATGCCTTCTCCAGAGAAAGAACTGATCAATAATCTGAATGCATATTGAAGCATACTTTTACATTATTTTTCTTATTTTTGTCTGTGTTTTCCTTCACAACATGACTAACATGGAAATGTATTTTGCATAATAACACATGAATAACCTATATCAAATTGCTTCCCTTCTTGTTGAGAGGGAAAAAGGAGAGAATGAGGAACAGAATTTGGAACTCAATTTTTTTAAAAATGAAGGCTATATTTATTTATATATTATTTAATACTTTATTTCTCTCCAATTTGGGAGAAAATAAAATATTTAATAATTTTTAAAAGATTGTGAGTGGGATCAGGGCAGTGCTGAGGGTAACCAAGCAACAACTGGGAATAAGGAGGATCTGAGGTTAAGGAAAGAGTGAGGTTAGAGTAACGCTAAGTATCAAATGAATATCTTATTATGAAGACTAGGGGGCTTCTGGGGAAAGAGTGCAAGTCTGAACCAGGCTGAGATGAGGAGAGGAAGGTCAGGGAAGGAGTTAAGGGAGGTGCTGGAGACAGGACAAGAATGAGGGAAGAGGAAGTGGTGATAAATGAGACTGATAAAGTAAGGGGAAGTGTAGATAAGGGGACCAGCATGAAACAAGAGAAATTTGCCTCATGGGAGAGTTCAGGGTAAGTCTGAAATGATGGAAAGATGGCATAATCTGTGGTTCAAGGTTGTATCTGAATTAAGACGTAGTTTAGGTTTGAGGATTGGATTGTGACACGAAGAAGGCATTGGGTTTAGGTAAAGACAAGGAAATAGCTAATATTTATACAGAACATTAAAATATACAAAGCACTCTACATGATTTCATTTGAACCTATTATTATGCCCATTTTTACAGATGAGGAAACTGAGGCAAATAGGTTAAGTGATTTGTCCAGGAACGCAAGAAATAAGTATCTGTGGCAGGATATAAAATCTGGGTAGATCAGAGTAAGCTGGAACAAGAAGTAAAGATGGGGGTGATGCAGACTAAGAGGTGATTCAGCACAGTTCTTAAGGTGATGGGTGATTTAAAAAGCAGAGGCATCCTGGCCCTAGTCCCTGTGGGTACCCAGAGGTCCTCATGTTGGATATAGCCTTACCTGGAACCCAGGGAGATGGATTAACTGACCTCAGAGAGTGGCCTGTGCCCTTAGTACTAAGGGAGAAGGGCCTGAGTTTTTTGCGATGGGAATGTCCCTTAGGGGAGGAAGGGGGTCTAGGTGCCCAAGCTGATTAGAACAAAAGCCCCATCATTCACAAAATACTGTTTATTATAGAGTCCCATTTACGTGGGGCCGGAGGGCTAAGAGCAGGGGGAACCCAGTGGAGACAGCCCCGACACTCCCTGTGCTCAGGTGTCTCCCTCCTGGGCTCTGGGGTCCCTCTGGCTGGGGAGGAAGCTTCTTCCCCAGGGGTGACCTGGAGAGGGGTTCTTGGCAGGAAGGCAGAGACCCTAGGAATAGCTTTGCCTTTTCTTTCCTTGCCCCTTTCAGGTTGTCAGGACAGAGCACCCTAGCAGTTCTTGGAGGAGAGGCTGCCCTAATATTCTGCTTCTGCTCTTCCGAGCTAAATTTTTCAAAGGCAGCTGCATAATCTTGAGGGCTCTCTCCTTCCTGCCTCCAACAACCGTCAAGTCCGAACCAAGAACGTGGGCAGCCTCCTTGGACATCAGTAAGAGATTAAGTGGCAGACCCTCTGGGGGAAAGGCAGCGGCTCTTGGGGTCTCCACTAGGTTCCCCCATGCTGCTCCTTCTCAGAGCTGATCTTTCTAGTCCAGTGATGATGCTGGTGTCTTTCCTCCACGGAGAAGCAGGAGCCTTAAAAGCAGAACAAACCCAAGCAGAGAAGAGCCAGGTCGTCCCCAGGCTGGCTCCTCCACCCTGGTATATGCAAGGGAGCCCCTTATTTCAAACCATAGCCCCTCACATCTTCTCTGTGATTGGGACGGTGAGAAGGGGCTTTCAGGTTAGCAGTGGTCCAGACACATTTTAGCTCCACTGGTCAACAGTGGGAAGTCACCACAGAGAGAACTACTGACTTAAGCCTGCTGAAGTGTCATCTCTAGGAAGCTGCCTGGCCGGAGTGCTTCTGGCTGGGCAGCCTCCTGCCCCCACGGTGCCAGTGCCGCAGGACTTTGGGGCTGCTACCCCCGAGATCTTTGTCAGGTTCTTCCAGGGCACGGTGTCTCTTGGAAGTTCGGCTGGAAACTGGCTTTTCTGCCTCTGCCTTCTCCAAGGAGGCCACAGGAGCATCCCCGTAGGCCCGGTAACCCCCCACCAGGCAGTAAGTCTCCCCATGCCAGCCCACCTGAGTCTCCCCACAGCCTCGGTAGAGGACATGGTAGTGACCCGGCGTGGGGGGAGAAGTGGGAGCCGCAGCTGCTGAGAAAGAAATGAGAACAAATTAGTCATGGCTGCAGAGGTAACTGCAGGTTTGCAATTCAATCATTAAGGAGTCACTACCCAGTCAAGCTTTGTGCTAGCTGCTGAGGACACAGTGAAATTCTAACAGTAGTAGGAAATAATCCTTGCCTTGCAGAAGCTTTCATGGAGAAGAACAGGGCGTGCTCAGGTAAATATAAACCAGATCCACCCCCCCCCCAAAAAAAAAAAAAGTAATTTTAAGGAGGAGGAAATGCTAACAACTCGGGGAATCAGGAAAAGGCTCGTATAGGATATGACTAAAACTTTAAAGGAGAAGGCCTGGGACTAGCCTATAGGGAGCTTCAGCTGGACACATGTGGGCAGAGAAAAAGTCATGTGAAATCAGTCAACATACAGAAGCTCTTAACCTGAGTCCATGAACTTATTTTATTTTATTTTTTGCTGAGGCAAGTGGGGTTAAGTGACTAACACACAGCTAGAAAGTGTTAAGTGTCTGAGATCAGATTTGAACTCATGTCCTCCTGACTTCAGAGCTGGTGTTCTAACCACTGCACCATTTAGCTGCCCCTCAGTGAACTTATTTTAAAGATATTTTGCTAACTGCATTTCGATATAATTATTTTTCCTTTGTAATCCTATGTGTTTTATGCATTTAAACCCAATACTCTGAGAAGAAAATGAGTCTAGTTTCTTTAAATTTCCATAAAGGTCTATGACACAAAAATAATTAAGAATTTTTGGCTCTAAAAAGATAGATTGAAGGCAAACTGTGAAGGGTTTTAGTAACCAAATAGAAGTAGCAATAGGGAGCTACTTAGGCTTCTTTAGCAGGGAAGTGACATGAATGAATGAATGAATGAAAGAAAGAAGAAGGATTTAAGTATTCACTATATGCAAAAAAATCAAAACCCTGTGCTAAGCACTGGGGGAAATTAAGAGACTCCCTGCTTTTAAAGAGATCATATGCTAATATGGGGTAACAAACACATAAAGGAAGGGTCAGATGGAAAAACCCAGCAGTTCCTGGTGGAAAAAAAGCTATACTCGAGGAATATCTCTTTGGCAAAAGTGTAGAGGAAATATTGGAGAAGAGAGAAATTGCAGATAAGGAGATCAGCAGGTTATTGAAATGGGCTAAGCAGGACTGCTGAGGGCCTGAATCAGGATGGTGGCTTTATGAGTGGGGAAAAGATCGATGGGAAGATAGTAGGCAGAAATGACAAAGCTTGGTAACTCATTGGATATGAACTGAAGAGGGAAGGGGAAGTGAGAATCAAGAGGTAAGGACAACTTAACAGTATGCAGCTGGACAACTAGAAGAATAGGGGTATCCTTTATTGAAAGAGAAGTTAAAAGAAGGGACAAGTTTAGGAAAAGAAATAATGAGGTCTATTTTGGACATGTTGAGTTTGAGATGTTCAGGAGACAATCAGGCAGAAATATACACAAGTGAATATAAATGCTGGACTAAAAAACAAGAAAAAAGACAATATCTGGAGAGAGAAATGCGATAGTCATTTGTATTGAGATAAGAGTTAAATCCATGGCATCCCATGAGGTCACCAAGAGAGAATGTAGAGAGAGAAGAGATGCACAGAGGAAGAGACAAGGGTGATGATCCTGCAAAGGAGATTGAAAAGGAATCATAAATAAAAGCAGTGTAGGATGGTGGAAAAATACCTGAATTTGTAGTTAGAGAACCTCAACTCTCATCTTTGTCACTTATCACCTGTATGACTCTGGGCCATTCCCCGTATGAGAATGTTGAGGTTGGGAAGGGGACCCCAAAAGTTTGGGTCACAGAGAGTGTTGCAAGATATCTCAAAAGAATTTGCAGACTTGAACCCATTCCAAGTCAAGGGGCAAAGTTTATTGTAATTGTAATGCTATTATATTTGTATTACATATGTGTTACATACAAGTGGGCTGAATTTCAAAAGAAATTAGCAGAGAAGCAGAAGCAAGGAGATGTATTTATCCAAGTTTCTATCATTGACATGCTAATTCCATGGCTCAGAGGAATGGTCTCTGGAGTTTGATTCTTGCTGACCAGATTATCAGTCAGCAATGAATCAATCACTGGTCTATTCAGAATCAGATGGAATGGGTGTGGGAAGACTCCAAAAACAAAAGATTTAGGATTTTCTGATTCATTGTTAGAATAGAAGCCTCCCTAAAATCAGGGGACCACAAAATCATATTACATCAAAAAGATGTAGTCATTTTACTTTGCTACTTCACCTTTTTGGCCTTCCTTGTCTGTCAAATGAAGGTGTTGGACTAGGTGATCCATAAGGTCCCTCCCGGTCTAATATCTATGATCCTATGGCTAATAAGAAGAGCCAGGAGGAAACAGTATCCTGAAAACCCAAGGAGATGCAAGAGAATCAATGGGAGGGGATGTTCAACAGGGTCAAAGAGGACAGAAGAATAAGGCTGGGGTGGTGGGGTCCTTCCCTACTTTTCTACTTCTTTATACTGTCTATTGCATAGGAGTCTGGTGAGGAAAACACTTTGCATTAGAAAAACATGAACTCTATAGATTATTGTTACTGTTGTTGTTTGTCCTTTGTTTTTAAAGAGGAGCAGTGACATCAGGAGGGTAATGGTCTGACTTGGGTTTAAAGACATAGTCGAGTACCCAACGGGCTTTTTCAAAGCCTGGTTTACCAGAGCTATTTTTTTAAGAAATCAAGAATGAAAACTACAAGATATAAAAAGAACTAATTGCCTCAGTTTTTTGAGGAAAAAAAAGTGATAGAATGAATAGATAAATAAATCTACCCCTTAAACTCCCAAATATCTTGTGAAGTGTCTAGGTGATCAAAACCACATGGAAGGATACGACTCTCCATGTGGATAGGAGAAGAGGAGGAGGAGGGAGAGGTAGAGGAAGATCAAATACTTTATAAATATCTCAGGAAGAAACCTCCTCTCTATACTACTTCAAAAATTGTATATAGCTCCCTATTTCCCAGATAAAATACAAGCATCCAAAACTCTTGGTCTCGCCTACCTTTCTAGTCCACCTTCATATTAACCCTCCTTCCTACAATTCTCCATTCTAAACTGGCACAGTAGTTATTCCCACCCATAAGATTCCGTGTCCTGTCCCAATGCCTTTTTGCAGGTGATCCCTCATGTCTAGAATGTAGTACTTCCTCCCCTTCGTCTCTTAGAATCCCTAAGCTCAGGGACCACCTTTTCCTTCCGATTTTTCCTGATCAATCTTCCAGGTGTTAAGAGTTCTCACTCTCTTGAAATTATTTAGTAGTTTCCCCTTGTGTGTATAGTATCTATCACTAAAAAGGAATGTGCAGGGACACTTTTGATTTTATTTTTGCACCTCCAGCAAGTTTTGTATGTAACAGGCACTTAATATTTGTTGAACTAAGCCGAATCTCCAAGAGCAGATTCCTCTGGCCTCCTGTACCCCATCTATCAGCATCCCCTTAGTTCTCCCTTGGGCAGGGATCTGCTCTTCCTAGGGTTACCACTTCATCCTTGAGGTATTCAGCCCTCAATCATGGTGGGTCCAAGATGGTTTTTACAATCCCTCCAGACTTCACAAATTCATCAGCCCCCCATCCAGTCCACTCTATCCATCACTTACTGCTGATCCACAAGACCAAAATTATTTTGTTTTAAAGACTGACCTGGGGAAACACCTGTAGCATCAATGTATAACATAATACTTCCAATAATTGATTCACTAATTCAAATATCAATGATCTCCTCATTATGTATCCTACCTCTACTGACCACAAACCCACCACAACTCATTAGAAGGATGAGTTAATGTGGCTGAAAAAAAAAATGAGCTTAGAGTCAACCTTTGATGAGCCTTTCTAAACTTCCTTAATCGGGTTCTTGATTGACAAGACTACATGGCCTATCATTGGCCCCATCTCCAGTCTTCTCAGGTGGGTGGGATGGGCCAGAACTTGGCAATAGGTTTTGAGAACCAAGGGCAGTTCCGTGGCACAAGGCACTGGGGGAGGACTTTTATGAAGGATCTTCTCACATGGGGAATGACCCATTGTGCATCTAGCTATACCCCCACAGGCAGATGCTGTTGTACAGTGACTTCCTCTGTACATCAAGCCTACCTGCTGTACTGCCCTCCCAGGGAACAAAGGACAAGTTGGAGTGTATATAGAAGATCCGGTCAGACATTCTCACTCGGCTAACCAAACAGATTGGTATCTCTTTGAGAAATGGTAGGGAAAGATTCCCCCCGGAGTGACCCGTTTGTGTGCTTACCCCACCATGGAAACTGTTGGGTAGGGGTGGGCCTGTGAGGTAGTCACTGCCCTGTGAGGTCATCACTGCCACCGTGAGATCACATAAGGAACCTGCCTTAGGACAGCAAGAGTCTCAGTCTCAGAGTTTTCACTTCGGGATGGTGAAAGCGCTGATTATAAACTGGGTTTTAAGCAGGATGACGGGAGGGGAATGGCATTCCTTGGTCCTGACACTCAGCTCCCCTCCCGAGCAAACACGAGTACTTTTATACCTAGCATTAGCCTAGAGAGAGGGTCAGAGATAGGAAGATTTTGGAGAAGATTTTGGAGAGATGACTTTTTGGTGGGGAGAGGGGAGTCCAGAGTTGTAATTTAATTGGATGGAGGACCTTCCTCTATCTCTCCACATTTGCAACTTTCTGTAATTTAAAGCCTCAGAAAGAGGCCAGGGTATGAGGAAGTTAAGTAATTGGTTGTGGATGTCACAGAACTGGGAAGAGTCCCAAGCAAAAGTCTCCCCGACATTAGAGCTAGCTCATTTATGGACCACATCGGCTGCCTCTTGGAGACAGGACGAGCATGCATGAAAAAGTTAGCCTGCTAAAGTGCAAGGGATTAGTGTTGGCAACATTCCTAAAGGGAAAATGTCTGTGCACTGGCCAGGGAGGGCTTCGGAGACAGAAGTAGAACTCGAAAAGGATGTGAACTGGAAGGAAGGGGCAGACATTTCAGGTAGCGACGCTAAAGAAAGCCAGAGTTAACTAAGAGCAGAGAGAGAGCACTGAGAATGCACCCAGCAAGTGAGAACTGTGCTCATAATTGAAAAGGGCATATGTTGGGGAACCCTGGATGCTTATTAACCTATGGGTCCTTGGACTTGAGTTATCATGATGAACACTTCATCTAGTGATTTAGAACACTCCACCAATAAGATGCTGTCTTAAACAAATGGGAGACAGCATGGAAAGACACTGGGGAAAGAACATTGGCTTTGCACTGGGATTCAAATTCTAACTCTGTTACTTTAAAACAGCAAACATTTACCCCTAAACCTACTATGTGGGCATTACTGCACCAGCAAGATAATCTTTAATCTGAGAAACATTCAGTATTACTGTGTGCAAAGAACCATGCTAGGCACTGAGGATGGAAAGACAAAACAAAGTCCCTGCCCTCATGGAGCTTGCAGTCTAATGGTCTCATAAATGATAATTTGAGGAGGGAAAGCGCATTAATACTGGGAGAATCTAAATATGTTGAACTAAGCACAATCAGAAAACATAAGATAAAGCCCTTAGTCTTGTAATGATGCTTCTCAAAATGTAAATTTAGAGGGCTCTCTGAAGTCTGAACAACAAACAACAAAAAAGTTCTTCTAAGGACTTTCTCATCTAATCAGAGATGTTAAATAATTCATCTATGACCACACAGCTCATAATATTCAAGGAAGAATTAAAGTTTTCCTTATAAATTAAAATCATTTATAGTTATATGAAAAAAAATGCTTTAACTTATGATCAGGGAAATGCAAATTAAGACAACTCTAAGGTACCGCTACATACCTCTCAGATTAGCTAAAATGACTAGAAAAGATGATAAGTATTGCAGGAGGATATGGGAAAACTGGGCTACTAATACACTGTTGGTGGTGGAATTGTGAATGATCCGATTATATGTAAAGACATTTTTAGCATTCATTTTTACAAGATTTTGAGTTCTAAATTTTTCTCCCTCCCCACCCCTCCCCTCTTCCTGAAATGGTAAGCAATTTGGTATAGGTTATATATGTGTAATCATGTAAGATATATTTCCATATTAGTCACAGTTGTGAAAGAAGAAACAGTTTGAAAGGAAAAAAAAACTAGGAAAAAAATAAAAGAGAAAAAAGTATGCTTTGATCTGCATTCGGAGTCCATCGGTTCTTTGTCTGGATGCAGAAAGCATTTTCCACTATAAGCCTTTTGTAATTGTCTTGGATCATTGCATTGTTAAAAATAACTAAGTCATTCACAGTTGATCGTTGCACAATGTTGCTGTTACTACATTTCCCTGCCTGTGCTCACTTTACTTTGCATCAGTTTGAATGAATCTTTCCAGTTTTTCTGGACTCTCTTATCCTCATGAAACCTAGGTCTTTCGATGCCCTGTGCAGTAATCTTTTCTTTCCCCCATGCTGAGGAAGCTTACTCTAATGGAAGACGAGACTGGGTGAATGCAGACCTAAAGTATCCTGCACATAGAAAAGCTCTGAACTCTAGTTTCCAATTTAGCTGCAAACATCAGGGTCAGCTTTAAGAAATCTACACTTGGAGAACTGGAGTCTTTGCCGCTTCCCCTTAACTGCTGAGGGCACCCGTTCTGCCAGTGACTCTGGCTCGCCATGCCACTGTCATCCTCAATTACTACTCTCATAGTATCTCTGGTATACGTCCCCTTCTTTCTACTTACGTAGCCCTAGAATGGGCTCACTCACACCGGGACTCCTGTCTTTCCTAAAAACTCAGGTCTGCTATCACATTATCCCTTACTTAACAAGCTCCTTTGGTTCCCTGTTAACTCCAGAATAAAAGATCACTTCCTCTTGTTATTTAAAGCCCTTCATGGCCGGGTTCCTTCCCACCTTTCTAACCTTTTAATTTATTCCATTTCATGTGGGTATTTCTCACACATGACAAACCATCTCCCCATCCACAGCATGAGTTATTCCCCTTTCCTAAAGTTTTCTGGGTGTTCCCCTTGGACTCTCAGTTTTCCCTGCCTTCCTTCAAGATCCAGCTAACATGCCACCTTTCTCTTCCAGTCTTCCTCAGTGCTAGTAACTTTCTTCTAAGATAGCTTCCCATCTATTCTGTATCTTTTATGTGCATTAGTTACATTTGAATCTCCCGCTAAAAAGTGAGTTCCTTGAGGGCAAGGCCTGTCCTTATATCTTGGTGCTTAGCATAGTACCAGGACCACAGTGTGTGTTTAATAAATATGTCTGTTGACTGTTGGAAGTCTGACAAATCAAATATTCTCCTAGTACCCTAGGGATCAGATGAACATGAGACTCTGGGATTTCTTTGGAGGTATCCTAGACAAAGTCCCCATCTCCCTAAATAAGAGAGATCTGATTTATTATTCAAAGGAGAAAAAACAACAGCTCTAAAGTCCCTGCCTTTAGGGATTTTACATTCTGGATCTCCATTTCTGCGGGTATAAAATGCCTAAAGTCCCTTCCAGCTCTAAATTCTACAACTTTCAACTTGATCATCCCAACTCTTTGGAATGCCCAGTTGTCCCACCATAGCTGGCACTTTGGTCATCTGAGGGAGACATCGGCTCCTTGAATTTTTCCCGTTACCTTTCACCCTTGGCAAGAGAGAAAAGTATATATATCACGTGTTTAAAATTCACTAGTCAGCTAATTACAGACAAGAGTGCTGGGCTTTTTGGTATCCAGACTGGAGTTCAAATCTCCCCTCAGACACTAAGTGTAGGACTCCAAACTAGTTATTTAAATAAGCTTCCTTTTCCTCTAAAGGGTTTTATAGATTTTAAATGAATATAAAAATGTTAACCATTGGCCATTAACCATTAACCTCAAGCCATCATTAGGGCAAACTCTGGGTTTTATTTTTGTTTTTTTCATTCCTTCATTTACAGTCTAATAAAATGGGCATCTCATTCCAGCAGAATCACAAAGGCAAGTCCCAAGAAGGGAAATAAACCCCAGGTCTAGTCATAGAAGCCTTATTGGTCCTAACAGTGTGTTTGCTGTTAGCATGATTCATTGATGTGCACTATGATTCACATAGTAGTGACAGAAGAGAAAGGGCATCGGTGAATTAGGATAATTAGAATGAGGCATGATGCATTAGTGAAAAGGGCTTTATAAGGCTGCCTGATGGGAAGCAGGCTACTCACCTACTATCTACCTGCTCCAGCAGCCCAGTGTTGCCACCAGACTGAATGATGTTCAAGAAATTCTATTGGGTTTCCTGGAATTGCAGAATTGCAGAATTCTTGGAATTACAGAAAGTGATTTTCTTCACTCTAAAACCACATAAAATTTAGCCAGAAGCTTATAGATATCAGGAATAGGAACTTTATCACCAAAGGCAGCACTAGTTGGGATGGCCTCCCAGCACAACCAGAGATAGAATGCATGTAACCATCTCTGTGTCCCTAGGCAGAAAGCTCCAGAGTGATTAGAAAACTTCTGAGAAGGAAATCAGAATCCCAGTGACTCAGATTCTTAACACTTTATCTCTAAATACTAAAAGAGATAATTTCAGAGAATCATGAGTGGAATAGATTGATGCAAAGTGAAGCAAGCAGAATCAGGAGAACAATTTATACAAGAACAACAACACTAAAATAAAAATTTAAAAAAGGAACACTATTGTAAAGAAAAACTTAAGAATTGAGACAGATGATTTTATTTAGGCCCCAATTTTATTCCAATCAGTATTAATCAGTTCAGTGTGATTCAATAGAAGTAGCAATATATATTTGTCAGTTTAATTGACTAATATTAGCACAATTCCTATGCTATATTAATATTATTGTATATATAATACATATTAATACATATTTTACATATATAGAGAAATAATTAGATAAGATAGATTCTTTTTTATAATAGGCCTCCAATTTTAAACTATAAATTCTATACTATAAACTATAAATTTAAGCTATAAATTCAGTCCATTATTCAATAATCTGTCATAAAGTTTACTTGGCTAACCACAAGAAAGCTGACTGGAGAATCCTTGCCCCAATGTGGGTGGGAATACTCTGGACTCTTTTGCCCAGTCACTGTGACAAAGCTCAGCATGGGGTGAAATGTCTTAATGTGCTATGGAAAGTTCCCCAAGTTATTTTTGTATCTCTGGACCACTGTCTCTTGCCTAACATAAGAAGGGGCGTAGGATCACTTAAAAAGCAGCTATAACCCCTGCCTTGCCCATCCTGTAGCCCCATGCTGATGCATCATTTCTGGCCTTTCTGGAAGGTCAAGAATGAGATCTATCAACCAATGAGATTTTGTATTTTACCTTGCCTTTTCTGAATGGCAGATATCACCTGATAGAGCATTAAGGACCTGGAGAGAAGATGACATCTCACATTGTGAGGAAAATCTGAGGTCCATTTCATTAGAGGGAGAGAGGTCCCTTTCATAAAGTGCTGTTATTGGCTTGGAACTCTCCCTTCCTTTCTCTCACTGGAGATAGAATGGATTCTGATAATGTAATGACTGAGCAGGTCTCCAGAGGACCAATGAGGAAGGAGGTTCTCCACCTCCTGATATAGATGTGATGGAAAAGTGAAGTGTTTGCCCACGTAGGTCTGTCTGGATGTGGCTTTCAGGGAAGCAGGAAAAACTATCTCTAGAGTCTCTTCTTGTGTTACAAGGGAGATAAAATGGCTGAGGAAAGGTTTGATCTTCTGAGCATATGAATGTATTATTAAACAATACATGTCAGCCCAACAAACTGGGACCAGACCTCTTCTGTTTAGACTTGGACCTCAATACAGAAGGAAGCTGACTCTCATACATTAAAAACAATTAGATAAGGACAATTAGTTAAAAAAAACAATATAGCATTAGGTTTTCTGATTTCTAATCTAAAAGATTAGGGATTTTCCAAGTTGGGAAGGGAAGAGTGAATAAATATAATTCCCTGAAATCAGAAAAAAAATGTATCTCACCCCCTCCAAGTATTGGCAAACAACTAAAGGAACATGGAAACAATGATGATTGATCAGGATGGATCCAGTTTTTAGATTAAAACATATGGGTTCAATTTGGAACTATGCCCAAAGGGCTATCAAATTGCGTGTTCACTTTGATCCAGCAGTGTCTCTACTGAGTCTGTGTCCCAAAAAGATCATAAAGGAGGGAAAGGGACCCACATGTGCAAAAATTTTTGTGATAGCCCTTTTTATAGTGGCAAGAGACTGGAAATTAAGTAGATGCTCATCAGTTGGATAATGGCTAAATTAATGTTATGGAATATTATTATTCTATAAGGAACAACAGGATGATTTCAGGGAGTTGTGGAGAGACTTACTTGAACTGATGCTGAGTGAAATGAGCAGAACCAGGACATCATTATACTCGGCAATAACAAGATTATACAATGATCAATTCTGATAGACATGGCTCTTTTTTTATTTATTATAATAACTTTTTATTGACAGAACCCATGCCAGGGTAATTTTTTACAACATTATCCCTTGCACTCACTTCTGTTCCGATTTTTCCCCTCTCTCCCTCCCCGCCTCCCCTAGATGGCAAGCAGTCCTATATATGTTAAATATGTCACAGTATATCCTAGATACAATATATGTGTGCAGAACCAAACAGTTCTCTTGTTGCACAGGGAGAATTGGATTCAGAAGGTAGAAATAACTCAGGAAGAAAAACAAAAATGCAAGCAGTTACATTCATTTCCCAGTGTTCTTTCTCGGGGTGTAGCTGATTCTTTCCATCATTGATCAATTGAAACTGAGTTAGATCTTCTCTTTGTCGAAGAAATCCACTTCCATCAGAATACATACTCATACAATATCATTGGTGAGGTATATAATGATCTCCTGGTTCTGCTCATTTCACTCAGCATCAGTTCATGTAATTCTCTCCAAGCTTCTCTGTATTCATCCTGCTAGTCATTTCTTACAAAACAATAATATTCCATAACATTCATATATCACAATTTACCCAACCATTCTCCAATTGATGGGCATGCATTCATTTTCCAGTTTCTAGCCACTACAAACAGGACTGCCACAAACATTTTGGCACATGCAGGTCCCTTTCCCTTCTTTAGTTTCTCCTTGGGGTATAAGCCCAGTAGTAGCACTGCTAGGTCAAAGGGTATGCACAGTTTGATAACTTTTTGGGCATAATTCCAGATGGCTCTCCAGAATGATTGGATTCACAACTCAACCAACAATGCATCAATGTCCCAATTTTCCTGCATCCCCTCCAACATTCGTCATTATTTTTTCCTGTCATCTTAGCCAATCTGAGAGGTGTGTAGTGGTATCTCAGATTTGTCTTAATTTGCATTTCTCTGATCAATAGTGATTTGGAACACTCTTTCATATGAATGGTAATAGTTTCAATTTCATCATCTGAAAATTGTCTGTTCATATCCTTTGACCATTTATCAGTTGGAGAATGGCTTGATTTCTTATAAATTAGAGTCAATTCTCTATCTATTTTGAAAATGAGGCCTTTATCAGAACCTTTAACTATGAAGATGTTTTCTCAGTTTGTTGCTTCCCTTCTAATCTTGTTTGTATTAGTTTTGTTTGTACAAAGGCTTTTTAATTTGATGTAATCAAAATTTTCTATTTTGTGATCAATAATGGTCTCTAGTTCATCTTTGGTCACAAATTTTTCCTCCTCCACAGATCTGAGAGATAAACTATCCTATGTTCCTCTAATTTATTTATAATCTCGTTCTTTATGCCTAAATCATGGACCCATTTTGATCTTATCTTGGTATACAGTATTAAGTATGGGTCCATAGACATGGCTCTTTTCAACAATGAGATGATTCAGGCCTGTTCCAATGATCTTGTGATGAAGAGAGCCATCTACACCCAGAGAGAGGACTGTGGGAACTGAGTGTGGATCACAGCATAGTATTTTCACTCTTTTTGTTGCTGTTTGTTTGCATTTCATTTTGCTTCTCCTTTTTTTAAAAACTTGCTTGATTGGATTTTTCTTGTGTGGCACAATAATTGTACAAATATATATCCGTATATTAGATTTAACATATATTTCTACCATGTTTAATATATATTGGACTACTTGCCATCTAGGGGAGGGTGTGGGGAAAAGGAGGAAAATTGGAACACAAGGATTTGCAAGGGCTAATGTTGAAGAATTGTCCACACACATGTTTTGAAAGATAAAAAAACTTTAATAAAAAAATTAAAAAGCAAACAGTAGAAATGGAGATTTGGTTTCATCTGGAATCCTCTTTATATATATAAAATGCTCCTTTTCTGATGTTTAAATTTTGAACTAATTAAAAAAAAAGCTCTGGCATGTGAAATAGAAAATCTGGCTCTACTATTCCGTTTCCTTTGTAAAATGCATTTTAAAATATCTATATATCTATCTCTCAGCTTCTTAAGTTGCAGTTTGTGATCTTATATGAGCCATGACTGAATGTGGGGATTGCTAAATTATGATTTATTTTCAGTAAATGTTTAATTTGTATACTTATCTTATATATCTATATACCCAGGGTCATATAAAAATTTCTCAGGTAAAAAAAAGGGTCAGAAGTGAAAAAGCTTAAGAAGCCCTATTATATGTTACCAAGAAGTTGAGGCTAAAATCAGGGAATGTATGAATAACGTTTTGGAACAAACAAAAGCTATACAGTCCAGGCATATCACATGTAGTTTAGGAGGTTTATGTGGCTCACAAAAGATTTTTAATCCTTATCAAACTCTGCATATCCTTTGATCTCTACTGGGCCTGTATCCCAAAGAGATCATGAAAAAGGGAGAAGGACCCACATGTGCAAAAATGTTTGTGGCAGCTCCTTTTTGTAGTGGCAAGGAACTGGAAACTGAGTGGATGCCCATCAGTTGGAGAATGGCTGAACAAGTTATGGTATATGAAAAAATGTAATGGAATATTATTATTCTATAAGAAATGATCAGCAGGATGATTTCAGAAAGGCTTGGAGAGACTTAACATGAACTGATGTTGAGTGAAATGAGCAGAACCAGGAGATCATTATACATGGCAACAATAAGACTATACAATGATCAGTTCTGAAGGACGCGGCTCTCTTCACATTGAGGTGATTCAGGCCAGTTGCAATGGACTTGTGATGAAGAGAGCCATCCGTACCCAGAGAGAGGACTGTGGGGACTGAGGGTGAATCACAACATAGTATTTTCACTTTTGTTATTGTTGTTTGCTTGCATTTTGTTTTCTTTCTCACTTTTTTTCTTTTTGATCTGATTTTTTTTGTGCAGCATGATAATTTTGGAAATATGTATGGTAGAATTGTACATGTTTAACATATATTGGATTACTTGCCATCTAGGGAGGAGGTGAAGAAGGGAGGGAGAAAAAAAAATGGAACACAAGGTTTGACAAGGGTGAATGCTGAAAATTATCTATGCATATGTTTTGAAAATAAAAAGCTTTTTAAAAATTTATTGCTAAGGATTGTAAAGCTTAAAAAAAAAGATTTTTAGCCATATAAAATGCCTTTTACTAATACCTGACATTGATGAATCATTTTAAGATTTACAAAGCCCATTGATTACAATATTTCATTTGGTCCTCACAACAGCATGTTTTAGGATAGGCATATCAATTGATCAATAAGTGCCTAGTATGTTCTAGAACCTGAACCAGGAGCCAGAGATACAAATTAAGAAACTGGGAAATTTTCTGTCTTCAAGCAATTTATATTCTAGGAAGCATTTTCACAGTTAAGTACAATCTATCTCCAAAGCAGGGGTGAATGTTGGGGATGGGAGTTGAAGTAAAGGCTTCTAAGGGCTCACTTCTAAAGAGTGAGAGCTAAAGAAGAATAACAAAGGGCACAAGAGGTATCCCAGACAAAAGCCCAGAAGAAGGAGACAGGCTGGAACATTATAAAGGGCTCTAATTACTAAAGTGAGAAGTTTATATTTTATCCTGAAGGCATTAAGGAGGTACTGAAGTCCCTTAGGGAGGGAAACAAGGTCAAATTTGTGTTTTAGAAATTTGAATTTGGTAACTGTGTGGAGGTAAGATTGGGGGAGAAATACCCATCAGGAAGCCACTGAAATATCCCAAGCAAGAAGTGTTGAAGACCTAAATTAGAGTAGTAGATATGCAAATAGAGAAAGGGAACAGATGTGAAGTATTATGGAGATAGAACTGAAAAGGTTTGGGAGAAGCAGCTAGATGGAGCAGTGAATAGAGCATAGAGGACCTGAGTCAAATTTGACGTCAGATACTTAACACTTAATAGTTTATGACTCTGGACAAGTCACTTAACCCCAATAGCATCAGGGTAAAAAAAAAAAAAAAAAAAAAAAAAGAAAAAGAAAAAATAAAAGATTGGGGAACTGATTGAATATGGGAAGGTAGTAATAGAGAAGAGCTGAAGATGACATTAATTCACTGTTGATGAAAACAGGGAGTTTTTACTATAATTCTGGAAGGAAATTTGGAACTATATCCAAAAAGCTACTATGCTGTATATAACTTTCAACCTCCCAGCATGGTACCATTACAATAACTACACCCCAAAGATATCAAAGAAAAAAGAAAAGAACTCATACATACAAAAATATTTATAGCAACTCTTTGTGGAAGCAAAGAATTAGGAAGTATTCATTATCTGGGGAATGGTGGAACAAATGGATGTATGTGAATCTAATGGAATACTATTATGCTATAAGAAATGATGAAAGAGATGGTTTCAGAAGAACCTAGGAAGACTTATATGAAGTGATATAGAATAAAGTGAATAGAAGCAGGAGAACAATTTATATAATGACATTATAAAGACAATTTTGAAAGATTTAAGAACTCTGATCAACAAAATGACCAACTGCAATTCCAGAGGACCAACGATGAAGTATGCTACCCACCTTCCAACAGAAGTGAAGCAATTTTTCTTTCATGGACAAATTTGTTTTGCTTAACTATGCATATTTGTTGCAAGGACTTCTCCCCACCCTACCCTGCAACAGTGATGGAAGGACAAGGATAGAAAAAAGAGGTATAAGGGAAAGAAAACAGATTTTTTTTCTAAGTGAAATAAATTTAATTTTTTTAAGCAGAGGGTAACTTCTAGGTTGTAAATATAAGTGAATAGAAGAATAGCAGTGAGCTCTTCTCAACAATGTGGTAATATAAGACAATTCCAATAGACCTATGATGGAAAATGATATCTGCATCCAGAGAGAGAACTATGGAGACTCAATGTGGATCAAAACAGTTTTTCCTCCTTTTTTGTTTTATTTTGTTTGATTTTTCTTTCTCATGGGCTTTTTCTCTTTTGGTCTGATTTTTCTTGTACAACATGACAAACATGGAAATGTGTTTAAAAGGGTTGCATATATTTAATCTATATTGGATTTCTTGCAGCCTTGGGAAAGGGAGAGGTAAGGGAGAGAGGGAGAAAAATTTGAAACTCAAACTCGTACAAAAATGAATGATGAAAACTATCTTTACATATATTTGGAAAAATAAAACACTATTGAGAAAAAATGGAAGAATAGTAGTAACTCAATAGAAATAAGGAAGTTAAAGAAAGGGGTAAAAAATGAGCTTGATTTTTGGAGGGAGATGTTGAATTTGAAATGCCTATTGGATACCCCACAAAAATCCAACAAGAAGTTATAGTTATAGAATTAGTGCTCAGGAGGAAGATGAGATTTGAGAGTCATTTGAATAATAGAACCTACAGGAACTGATGAAATTATCAAGACTCAATCAATCACAGTATTTATTAAGCACCTCTGTCTCTTGGCATCCTTAATTTCCTTCAAAGCTATAGTGGGCCTTTTGACACAACACTAATTCCTGGAGACATCAAGAAAGACAAAAGACAAGCTTACAGTCTAAATAGGAGAGACCAGATAGAAAGATATGTTGGAGATAATCTCAGAGGGATGGCACTCAGATGAAGGAGGACTAGGAAAGGCTTCTTTCAAAGGTGAGAATTTAGCTAAAACTTAAAGAAATCCAGAAAGCCAAGAGATACAGATTAGGAGGGAGAGCATTCCAGGCATGGGAAAGAGCCAGTAACATACCTTAGAGTCAGGAGATGGAGTGTCTACTTGGGAGACTATACAGTATCACTGGATAGGAATATAGAGATGGGAAGGAAGAGGTGGTATGAACAAACTGGCTGAATTTGATGTAAGACTGGAAAGGTAGCAAGGGACTAGTTTATGAAGGAGCTTGAACACCAAATAAAGGATTTTGGATTTGATCCTGGAGGCAATAGGGAGTGATTAAAGTTTATTGAATATGGGTTCACAGACTTTCAGTGAGGGAAGTTAGAGAGGAACGGGCCCAGGTACACCCAGGAATAGGGGACAGAATAAGAATTCTTATCCTGCAAAAGAGATGAAAAAGGATTTGTCAGATAGGCAAAAAGAGAGCCAGGAGAGAGCAATGTTACTAAAACTCAAGAGAAAGAAGTATCCAGAAAGAGGATGACCAACAGTTCTGAGAAATTCCATTAGATTAAGCAATAAAGAAATTATGATTTTGGAGAGAACAATTTTAGCTGAGTGATCAAAAGGGAAGTAGTTTGCAAGGAATTACAAAGCAGAGACAAAGCAAAGGAGACATCTTTTCTAGATGTTTGACTGTTAAAGGGAGGAAAAAATATAGGATTAAGGAGATAGTAAGATCAAATCAAAGTTTTTTAAGGATCAATGAATCAGCAAGCATTTATTAAGCACTGAGTATGTGTTTGCTGTTGTTGGAAATACAGAGACAAAAACTAGGTTATCCATAGTCCCCTTAATTGTTGTCTTGCCATTGGACCCCATGATTGTTGATTCTGGAGGAAAGTAAGGCTAAAGACTTGCCTCACTTAAATCCAATTCACTTGCAAGTCAATACACCCTCCTCCTGATGTCATTGTTCCTTTCTGAGAATGGGAGAGTAAAATAACAGTGACAAAAATCAAACAGTGCCTACCTTAATACAGTACACATTCTATCGAAGGAAACAAGAGCACTCTGTACTTTGCCCTCATTAGGAATCTATTGTGTTCAGTATAAACTGCAAGTTTAAGCAAGATGTTCATAATCTGGAGAATATTCTGAGAAAAATCATGTTACATAAAGATTGGCTAAAGCAGTAGTTCTTAAACATTTTGGTCTGATGACCCCTTTATACTCTTAAAAATTATGTAAAACCCTGCCCCCAAAAGCTTTTGTGTATGCAGGCTATGTCTATTGGTATTTACTGTATTTTAAATTAAGACATCTTAGTTATTAAGAAAATAGTTTTGACCTAGCAGACCCCCTGAAGGGCTCTTGGGTATCTCTCAAGGATCTCCAGACTACATTTTTAGAATCAATGGGTTGAAAGGATTAGAGGCATTTAGCTTAGAGAAGAAAATACTCATGGAGGTACATATATTAGATTTCTTCAAGAATCTGAAGGGCTGTCATGTGAAGGAGAAACACGACTTATTTTGTTTGACCATGGAAAGTACAAATAGGAAAAATTCCACATTCTATGGATGTGTGTGCAATGTATGAAAAGTGAATGGAAAATAATTTTGAGGGAGAAGACAACTGTTAGTGGCTGAGGAGAGATAATCAGTTACTAAGCATTTATTAAGTATTATGTCAGGTTTGCACTAGGTGCTTGGAATACATACATAAAGAATAAAATCATCTCTACTCTCAAGAAGCTAACATTCTAAGTATATAGATATAATATATATGCATCTATATTATGTGTATATGTAAGTATATAAATATAATCTATATCTATACCTATATATGTATATGTATATGAATATATTTGTGTATATTCATACATATATATGCAGTGTAAATATAGAGAAAATAAATGCAATTAAATACAAGGTGGTTGGGGAGGAGGTACTAGCAGTTGGAAGGATCAGAAAAGGCTGTCAAAGTATTTTAGAGATCTCCTGTTTCCCAGAGTAAAGCCCAAGCTGGCTGTTTCCTGAGCTTGACATAATTCTTTGTGAAGAGTATGGATCACAACATAGCATTTCCACTCTTTTTGCTTTTGTTTGCTTACATTTTGTTTTATCTCTTTTTTTTCCTTTTTGATCTGATTTTTCCTGTGCAGCATAATAATTGTATAAATATGTATACATATGTTGGATTTAACATATATTGGATTACTTACTATCTAAGGGAGGGAGGAAAGGGGGATGAATTTGGAACACAAGGTTTTGCAAGGGTCAGTGCTGAAAAATTATCCATGCATGTTTTGAAAATAAAAAGCTTTAATAAAAACAAACAAAAACCAATTCTTTGCACTCAGGAATGTATCACCTCTAACAAAGTATATTGTTTGGACTAGCACCACGTATTCACTGAGATATTTAACTCCCCTTATTACCCAGGGCTATCCATCACATATTAACAAGCTCTGTTCTTTGCCACTGACAGGTACTACACTTGTTTCTGTCATAGAACTGATTCTGTGCCTTGAAAAGTGACTGTGACCCCCAAAGACTTGAGACAATACTATTCTCACAAAAAATGCAAGACCTAAAAATTATGTCATAATCCAGCCTATTTGTTGATATATAAGAGTTGCCTTTGGTCCAACATGAAGTCCTCCTATTGGGAGGGATTCCACCTGAAACTAAATTACTCTGTCCTTTCTTATCTCTAGCTTGCAATGTTTTGCCTCCAAAGACCCAAAGATTAGAGGCGGGTTCTAGTCTAGGTGACACTTCATATAGATGATGTTTGAACTATGTCTTGAAGAGAGGGATTCTATGCAGAAATGAAGAGGGAGTGAATTCCAGGCATGAAGAACAATCAATACAAGAGCATGGATGTGAGAGAGAATGGAGACTGTAGGAGGGGAAGTCATGTCCAATGAGGCTGGAAAGATAAGGGCTAGGTTGGGTAGGTGTTGAAGAGCTAAACAAAAAACTGTATGCTTGTTCCTAGAGGTAATAGGGAGACACCGAAATTATCTGAGAAGAGTAGTTTGATTATATCTGGGCTTTGGGAAAATCATTCTGGCAGCTGTGTGGATGGATTGGAGAGGAGTAAAGATCAATTAGGAGGCTGGTAATAATCTAGGTGAGAGGGGATGAGGTCCTGAGCTAAAATGTGAGCTGTGTGAATAGAGATGAAATGTGATATTGTTGCAATTAAAATGGCAGGATACCCATGACAAGAAAGTATAAGGACTCAGGGTTAAATTCCCTGGAAAATGGTGCTGCCCTTGATAGTAGTATGTATGTTCATTTGAAAAGATGGGTTTTGAGGAAAATTTTGAGGAAAATTTAAAAAAAAAAAAGAAGAAGAAGAAGAAGAAGAAGAAAAGGTGAGGTTTGAGGATCAGCAAAGATCCAGAATAGAAAAGTAGTATTTGTTCAGCTTTGAAGGAAACTAGGGATGCTAAAAAGCAGGGGTGAGGAGCGAGTGAATTTGTTGTGAGGGAAAACATGCAAAGACACAGGACTGTTGTTCAGTCATTTCAATTGTGCATCTTTGTGACTATATTTGGGGTTTTCTTGGCAAAGATACTGCAGCGGTTTGGCATTTTCTTCAACTCATTTTTCACGTAAAAAAACTGAGGCACACCGGGTGAAGTGACTTGCCCAATCACAGAGCTAGGTAGAATCTGAGGATGGATTTGAACTCAGATTCTTCTGATTCCAGGCCAGTTACTGAGCTGCATACCTAGCTGTTATACAATAAGGCAAACTGACTGGACCACAAGGTGGATGACAGTCAGTCAAGTATAGTAAGGCTGGAAAGGGAGGATGGAGCCCGATTGGAAAGGAGTAATAGCATCACAGATTTAGATTTATAATAGACTTTAAAGGCTATGTTGTCCAAACCCCTCATTTAAACAGGAAACAGAGTGAAAGGACTTTCATGGTCACAGAACTTGGTACAAAAGATGGGATGTGAACACCATTCCTCTTGACTCTAAACCTAGCTCTTTATTCATTTTATCTAAAGCTTTAAATGCTAAGCAGGAGTTTTCACTTGACCCTATTATTTAATAGGGTGCCCAGGAGTTTGATCAGATCTGAGGTTTAGGAAGAAGAGATATGGTCACGTTTGAAGAAAGGAGGAGGCAGTGGACAAGATAGACATTTTAAGAAAAAGGATGATGGAAGGAGCAAACTCTCAAGACAAGTCAGCAGGACGTCCAGCCCTCTATTCATTGCTTATTTCACTTTGCATCACTTCCTATAATTTTCCAAGCTATCACGTTTACAGCTTGTATCACAATATTTCATTTACATGCACATTACAATTTGTTTAGTCATTCCCTAATGAATGTTTCCAGTTTTTTGTAACCAAAAAAATAGTTTGGTGTATATATTTAAGGCCGATCACCTTAGGATACATCTAGCAGTGATATCTTTGGGTCCAAGCATATGTATGGACACTTCAGATGATGGGGCAATGATGGAGCAAATTATGGTATGTAAATATAACAAATCCTTCTATAAAGTAATGTGGCAAGTGCTGGACAAGAACAGGCTTCAGAATGAGCAAGAGCAGGATTTTTTACTACCTAAAGCAACTAGCCATCAAGCCAAAAGTTGCTAAGTGTTAAAGATCTGCAATCATAGAGAGTTGCCTACACCCACAAAATCACTGATCTGGATACCAAGAAATTTAAAAAAAATCTTGAGAAATACGAGGGGAAAAAATATAGGGCATAGTAAGCAGAACCAGAACAACTTACATGACTACAGAGTTGAATGTGGAAGACCCAGGTTGACATAGGCGCTCTATTGCTAAACTGTTTGTTACAAGAGGAAGGATAAAGACTATATAAAGAAATGATTGAGATGTGAAAAAGACACTAATAAAACCCGGAAAAAGTAGGCTATATTTTGCCATATAGAAAATTCACATGGCTTGCACAATTATTCATGTATTGCATATTAAAAAACTTTGGACATCCCCACCCCATACAGATAGAACAGGTGATTAATGATTGAGGTAGTTTACACTAAATGCAAAACAGTTAAATTAGATTTTATTGCACAAAAGTTGACCCTAACAAGTAGAGCTACACAAAATCCATCCCTGAAGTTTGGCAACCCTCCTATAGAGAAAGACTTTTCCCGTGGCACTTAAATCCTCCCCTCCCTCTGAAGGGGGCTCTTTCACCTCCTTGGACAGCCAGAAGTGTCCTTTGTTCACAGTCATAAATAACTGCATTGTTAGCATCACTGGCTAACCAGTCAATTCTACTGGGGGTAAAGGTTCCTGAACGACTGTCTTGATTCCTGGGAGGTTTCTCCGCCTGCGAGCAGCCAGCTCAATTTTCTGGACCAGTTCTACGTCCCAAGGATGCGTCACAAAGCTGATCACAGACCCGGGCTGCTGGCTGCCCACTCGGCCCACTCTGCCGGCTCGGTGGATGTAGTCCTGCAAGGTGGGCGGGAAGTCGTAGTTGATCACCAGCTGCACCCGAGTGCTGTCCAGGCCGCGAGAGGCTATGTCTGTACAGAGGAGAACGTCCTTGAGGCCGCTCTGGAAGGAGCGGAAGACGCCCGCTCTCATGGCCGCCGGCATCTGTCCCTGCAGCCGCCAGTGTGCGACCTTGTGGTCGTCCAGGATGTAGCCCAGCCAGTTCACGGTGCTGGAACTGTTACAGAAGACCAGAACGGCCCCCGCGCGGCCCGGCCCGGCCTCTGCGTGCAGCTTGAGGCTCCTAATCGCCCGCCACCTTCTGGCCTTTGAGCCGAGGGAAGGCGCCCCACGTGGGGCAAGGAGGCAGCCGGGGCTGGGACGGTGCGAGGGGCTCAAGGCCGTGGACTCTGCCTCAGCAGCCTCCCACCCGGGAAAGGTGGCCCACCAGCACCACGCCTGGGGCAAAGGGGGTCCTCCAGCCGGGGGTCCCCGCCACGGGGCTCTGGTCCAATGTACCGCGGCCCGGGTCCCCGCAGGGTGTCCGCTTCGTCCAGAACCAGAAAGCGCAGCTGCTCCAGGCTCAGCAGCTTCCCCTTCAGCGCCCCAGGGTTGGGGGGCCAAGACGCCGGCAGGCGGGAGGGCCAGGTGCCGCCGGACGCTGCCCATGCCCCGGCCCCCGCCGATCTCCCGCACGCACAGCCGCAGGGCCTGGCCCAAGGGCGCCGCCACCGCCCGCACCTGCTCGGCCAGCTCCCGGGAGGGCACGAGGACCAGGCCGCGGGGGGCAGGGCGGGAGGAGGTCAGCGCGGGCTGCTCCAGCAGGCGCTGCAACAAGGGCAGCAGGTAGCTCAGCGTCTTGCCGCTGCCCGTCTCGGCGGCGCAGAGCAGGTGGCGGCCGCGCAGCAGCGGAGGCACGGCCCGGAGCTGCACCCACGTGGGCCGCACCACGGCGGGCGCCGCCTGCTGCAGGGCCTCCAGCACGCGGGGCTGCAGGCCCAGGGCGGAGAAGCCGGCGCAGGCGGCGCCCCCCGCCCCCTCCTCCGCCTCGGGCTCAGGGGGCAACGCCGGCACTTGGCGGGCGGTGCGCTCGATGGAGAAGTGGTCGCCACGCGAGCGCCGGTGCTTCCACCCGCGGGAGGCCAGCGGCGCGCGCTCCCAACGGCCCACCGTGAGACGCGCCGGCTGGTTGAACTCGGGCCTCCGCGCGGCGATCAGCAGCGGCCCGGGCCGAGGCACCGTAACCCGCGGCGCGGCCCCGTCTCGGATCCCCGTCCCGCGCCGCGGCTTTAGAGGCTGCGGGACACGGATCACGGGCAGCGGCTCCCGAGGCCCCTCCGAGGCCAGGCCCCGGCTGAGCACCGCAGGTGTCGGCCAGAGCAGCAGCACCCGGAGCGTCGGGGGTCGGAGCGCCATGACCGCGGTGCCGCCACTCGAGGAGGCGCGCGCGGTGACGTCACCGGCGCGCAACACTGACGCGCTACGGAGGCCCACGTGCGAAGGGCCGTCTGCGGCATCGCCTGATCGCCGAGAGAACTAGGTCGGTAGTCAGTCCCTGGCAGCGCGGCCGGTCGTGGGGTCTGCTTTCGCCCTAGCCCCAGAGCTCGCCGCCCCGGGGTTCGGCTTGGCGGAGGGTCGGGGTTCGTCGGGGCAGGGTTCCCTTAGCCTCAGGTGGGGGGGAGGGGGGCCGAAGGACCGGAAGCTGCGGAGGCCCGCCGGCGGGGCGGGCGCCGGGACCCATGGACGCTTCTGGTGGCGGCCTGAGTCCGGGGGTCCGTGGTGCCAGGCCGCTCCTCCCTGAGAATTCGCGGAAGGAGCTGCACGGGCCCGGGGGAGCGGACCCGAGATCTCCCCCCCCCACGGACGTCCGTGTCCGCGAACACGAGCCCCACCCACGAACATGCGTTCTTTGGGAGGAGTCCGCAGGCTTCGCCCAGGCTGGCCCGGGGCCTCTGGGCAGGGCCTGCGGGTCATTCTCCCGCGGCGGGCCGGGGGCCCGGGACAGTGAGACCCGGCCGCGGACGCCGGTGGCGTGGCGTTTAAGCGCCGCCCGCCTCGGTTTCCTTAACTACGTGGGGCTCCTCAGAACCTTCCTCCCTAGTCCTGCGAGTTACCTTAGCAAAGTACCCGGCACGCGGGAAGGGCTTAATAAACGCGCTTGTCGCTCGCGCTAGTGTCCGCTCACATGGAAACCTGTTGCTGTGCATTTTAGGGCCGGCCTGGAACCATCATTCTTAGACTAGCATCGCCTTTGTCTGGTTACTGTCCCGCCCCGCCCCCCTGTGTTGCTCCAAGCCTTCATGTTCTGTAGGTGGGCTCCCTCTGCTTCTAACTAGTCATCTTCATCCCCGTCCTTACGGCGCTACGTCAAGTCCAGTCACCCTCCGTTTGGTCCGTTAGTAGTTATTCTTCTGGCCGGTTTGGCGGAAAGGGAGTGCACTTGGATTCAGGAAAGGACTGCGTTTGAATCCTGGCTCTGAAATTTGCCCGTGTTATGATCATGGACGAGCCACTTTCATCTTTTGATTTCTTTTAAATGTTCTAGTGTTGTATCATTTTACAGAGAAGGAAACTGAGGCAAACAGGATTGAGTGATTTGAGCAGGATCTCAGGGGTACTAAGTCTCTGAGACCAGATGTGAACTCAGAAAAGGAGTTTTCCTGACACTATTGTGACACGTTGTGCCATCTCTTTGGTTTTGGTTTTGTATTATGGACTTTGGTTTGGTTTGGTTTTTTTGCAAGAAAGTTGGGGTTAAGTGACTTGCCCAGGATCCCACAGCTAGGAAGTGTTGTGTGTCTGAGGCCAGATTTGAACTCAGATCCTCCTGACTCCAAGGTACTCAATCCATCTGACCATTTAGCTGTTTTCTGTTGTGCTTTCTAGCTAATTTATTCCAGATAATTCATGAGAATTGTTTTTAGATATTTGCATTATTCATTAAAGGAAAGGAACAAGCATTTATTAACCATCTGCTATGTGGTAGGCACTAGCTAGAAACTTCACAATTATTTTATTTAATCCTCACAACAACCCTTCCCCCCAATCAGTAGTATTTTATTTTTACCAAATACATGTACAGATAATTTTCATCATTCATTCTTGTAAGACTTTGTTATTCCAAACTTTTTCTCCATTTCTCCCTTATGTCCTCCCTTTCCCAAGACAGCAGGCATTCTGATATAGGTTAAATATGTGCAGTCCTCTTAAACATGTTTCCATATGTACAACAACTCTTTTAAGGAGGCGTTTCTGTAATCCCCTTTTTCCAGCTGAGGAAACTGAGGCAGAGGATATGTTTACACTGCCAGCAAGTGCCTGAGAACAGATTTTAATTCAAGTCTTTCTGAATGCAAATAGAGCCCAGTTCGCAATCCCCTCTATCACCTTGCTGCCTCAGGTTAATTACATCCTTATTGGCTCCAGCAGTTTTTGTTCAGGGCAGTTGGGTAGTGGTCCAGATGGTGACTGCCATTTGACTCATGGGGCACCTGCTGTCCTTGTCTCTCCTTTAGTCACCCTGAAGCTCACCTGATTTAACCTGCCCCAGAGGTGCCAGGTGATTGGCAGTTGAGGATAACTGGCCCCTTTTAAAGTGTATTAAAAAGGCAAGAGTGTTGGATTTTGAATTAGGAGACTTGGATTTGAATCTTAGCTGTATTTTTTTTTTTAACAAATCTCTAAATTTCTCCATGCCAGCAATCTCTTCCTGCCTAAAACGAGAAGAATGAACTAGAGGAATCTTCCAGTTCTAAATGAGTGACTTGTAACTGAGGGTTTAGGGGAAGTTCTCCCATAAAACCAGGATAAGTCCCTGACATTGGGATAACAGGATTGGGAAATAACTAAGGTGTGCAGTTCAGTTAAGCATATTTATTAATTATTAGTAATAGTGTCTACACTCTGCTTGAAAGGGGGACAGAAAAATGATCAATAATGGATTCCCATTGCATAGGAATAAAACATGGTTCCTTTTCTCTGGATGCTCAAGGGAGCACATGCATGTATATTGGACAGTAGACCCTAGTGTGCCGGGGACAGGGGAGGGGCAGAGACAAAGGAAGACACATGAGAGAAGGAGAAAGAAAGAGGAGTGGGAATTGGGGAGGGAAGGGGGTAGGTGGCTTTAGCAGTCTGGGCCTGGAATTTTTCCTTGAGGGGGCCATTGGGACTGGGACCTATGGGACAGATTTACATTTATCTTCTGCCAAATTAGGCAGGAAAGGGTGGTATGGGCTTGAGTAGAGAGATAAGCAGCCGGAAGTTCTGGGAAAATGTGGGGTCAAAAATTACCCTTGTTTTCTTGAACTGTTGCCACCTCTTATGCCACTTCCCTTCCTGTCACTTTATCAGTCACTGTTTGAAGCTGCTTTATTTGCTACCCACGCAGAGTTGTCTCTGAGTAAATAGCTGATAGCAACTCTGAATTTTAAGTTTTGTTGTAATGCTTTGCAAAAGAAAAAAAAATCACCCATGGAAGTTGTTTTAAACATCAGAGAGAAGTCACCTTGCTGTGTAATTTTTCTTTAGTGTTGCTAATATACTATTTGAGGTGATCCATACATTTGAACCTCCATTAGTCATCTTCTAGACAGCTAGGTGGCACAGTGGTTAGAGGACTAGACCTGGCATCAGGAACACCTGAGTTCACATCCCGCTGGATGTGTGACCCAACTGGATAAGTCACCTAATGTCTGTTTCAGCTTCCTCAGCTATATATTTCCTCACCCTGTCTTGCAGGGTTGTTGTGAGGATAAAATATGGTAATGTTTGTAAAAGTATTCAGCACAGTGGCTGGTACTTAGAGATACTATATTGTGATGATGATGTGGAGGATGATGATGTCGTTGTCGTCAAGGTGACCCTGGACTCCTGATGCTTGAGTCACTAGAGCAAACATTCTGATAGATCTGATGAAACTGAAAAATCTCTGAATATGGCCATACCCAGTGAAAAATTGGGCATATTGTCTATTATGTCCAGGATCAAATTTAAAGTCCTCTGTTTTACTTTTATAACTGTTCAAATCCACACTCCCTATACTCCAATTTAATTGCCCCTTACCCTGGCCACATATTCTACTATTTAGTGAGGTGGCTTTCTTTGCTGTGCTTCCAGTAAGTCACTCCATCTCCCTATATTTTTTTCCTAGTAAATTTATTTTTAATACACATTGCTTTGTAAATCATATTGGGAGAGAAAAATCAGAGCAAAAGAGAAAAACTATGGGAGAGAAAAGAAAAAAGAAATGAATTTACATTCAGTCTCCTTAGTTCTTTTTCTGGATGCAGACGGCATTTTCTGTCCAAAGTCTATTGGGATTTCTTTGGATCACTGAACCACTGAGAAGAATCAAGTCTTTCATAGTTGATCATCGCACAGTCTTGCTGTTACTGTATACAATGTACTCCTGGTTCTGCTTGTTTTGCTTAGCATCAATTGATGTAAATCTTTCCAGGCCTCTCTAAAAATCAGCTTGTTTATTAATTTTTCTAGAACAATAGTATTCCATTACCTTAATATATCACAAGTTGTTCAGCTCAACTGAGGAGCATGTATTCATTTTCTTTGGTACCACAAAAAGAGCTGCTACAAACATTTTTACACATTTGGGTCCTTTTCCCTCCTTTATGCTTCACTACTGGGTCAAAATATATGTACAGTTTGATAGTCCTTTGGGCAAAGTTCCAAATTCCTCTCCAGAATTGTTGGGTCATTTCACAACTCCACCAACAATGCATTAATGTCTCAGTTTTCCTACATCCCCTTCAACATTTGTTATCTTTTCCTGTCATCTTAGCCAATCTGAGAGCTGTGAGGTGGTACTTCAGAGTTGTTTTAATTTGCATATCTCTAATCAATAGTGATTTATAATATTTTTCACATAATTAATTATATTAATAAATTATATTAATAATTCGTGCTGAAAATTGTCTGTTCATATTCTTTGACCATTTATCAATTGGAGAATGACTTGTAGTCTTCATAAATTTGACACAGTTCTTTATATACTTTAGAAATTAGACCCTTATCAAAAATACTGGCTATAAGAAGTTTTTCTCAGCTTTAATCTTGTTTGTCTTGGTTTTGTTTGTGCAAAACCTTTTTAATTTAATGTAATCAAAGTTGTTCATTTTGCTTTTCATAATGTTCTCTGGTTCTTCTTTGGCCATAAAGCATCTCACTATATTTTCACTGGCTCTCCTCCATACCTGAAATTCTTCCTTTTCCTTATGGAATCTGAATACACATCAAAGCATGCTATTGTTAGTGTGTGTATGTTTCTGTTTCTTTTACAGCATGGCTAATATGGAAATATTTTTACATGATTGAACATGTATAATCTATATCAAATTGCTTGCTGTCTTAGGGAGGGTGGAGCGCAGGGATACAATTTGGAACTCAAAATCTTATAAAAAAAATGAATGCTAAAGATTGTCTTTAGATGTAATTGGAAAAAAAAATTAAATTCTCCCTCTTCATTTCTGCTTCCTGGCTTCCTATAGTTTCCCAGCTAAAATCCCACCTTCTATAGGAAAACTTTGTTGCTCCTCTTCTGCCTTCTGTTGAATATCATTAATCTCTTCTGTTCTAGGCATTTCTTCTCCCTCATCACACTGTGAGTTTCTTCAGGAGAAAATTTTATTTTTCTTTGTAGCTCCCGTGTTTGGCCCAGTGGTTGGCAAATAACAGACACTTAATGTTTCTGGCATTGTCATCTCTATCCTCAACTACCCCAGCAAAGTTAGAAAAGGATTTTATCATCAAAAGGTTAGACTTGGAATTTGAATCCTTCTGGCGACATTAACAAATTAGGCTATCTGCTAAAGCACGGAAGGACTGTGATCCATATTGACAAATGGAATGGAATGACTGAGAACAATCACAGCTGAAACTCATTTTAAGATTTACAGAATATTTTAAATATTTTATCTCACTTGTTCATCTGCATTGTAGCAAGTTACTGTAGTTTCCTCATCTGTAAAATGGGGATGATTTCTCCTCTAAAACTGAAAAAGGTTCATTTGAGAGTCATCCATCAGCAGATATCTATTGAATACCTCCTTTTTGCTATGTATCAAGTGCTAGGAGATGGGAGTACAAGTAAAAAGAACGAAAATGCTAATGTAAGGAGCTTATGTTTCTAATGAAGGAGGCAAGTACATGTAAAAATATGTGCAGCATAAATTCAAAATTAATCCATACAAATAGTTTGCAAGAGAGGATACAGGTCTGTGCCAAAATGTTTGTGGCAGCTTTTTTTGTAGTGGCTAGAAACTGGAAAATGAATGGATGCCCATCAATTGGAGAATGGCCGAATACATTGTGGTATATGAATGTTAAGGAATATTATTGTTCGGTAAGAAATGACCAGCAGGATGAATATAGAGAGGCTTGGAGAGAATTACATGAACTGAATGAAATGAGCAGAACCAGGAGATCATTATATACTTCAACAACGATACTGTATGAGGATGTATTCTGATGGAAGTGGATTTCTTTGACAAAGTTAAGATGTAACTCAGTTTCAATTGATCAATGATGGGCAGAATCAGCTACACCCAGAGAAGGATCACTGGGAAATGAATGTAAATTGTTTGCATTTTTGTTTTTCTTCCCAGATTATTTTTACCTTCTGAATCCAATTCTCCCTGTGCAACAAGAGAGCTCTTCAGTTCTACACACATATATTGTATCTAGGACACACTTTAACATATTTAACATCTATAAGACTGCCTGCCATTTAGGGGAGGGGGTGGAGGGAGGGAAGGAAAAAGTCGGAACAGAAGTGAATACAAGGGATAATGTAAAAAAAAAATTTACCCAGGCATGGGTTCTGTCAATAAAAAGTTTTAATTTTTAAAAAAGAGAGAGAAAGGATACAGGTCACAGCAACAAGATTATTTGATGATCAACTGTGATGGGCGTGGCTCTTTTCAGCCATGAGGTGATTCCAAACCATTCCAGTAGAGTGGGAGGGAAAGCACCATCCGCAGACAGAATGTGGGTCAGAGTATAGTTATTTTCTTCTATTTGTTGTTGGTTGCTTATTGTTTTTTCTCTTTGATTTTTTGGACATGACAAATATGGAAATATATTTAGAAGAGTTGTGCGTGTTTAACCTATATCAAATTGCTTGCTGTCTTGGGGAGGGAGTAAGGATGAGGGAAGGAGAAAGATTTGAAACACAGGTTTTGCAAGGGTGAATGTTGAAAATTATCTTGGCATGAGTTTGGAAAAATAAAAAGGTATTTTAAAAAGAGAGAGGATATAGGCAGTCGGTAATAAAGTTTGGAAGATGGAGTATTGTGTTTGAGCAGTAAAAAGAAGACGAATTTTATTGATTGCAAAATGCAGGAGGGATAGTAATGTCCAAAGAGGCTGGACCTAATTGTGAAGGGCTTTAACGCTAAGCAGAGGAGTTTCTATCTGACCCTGGGGGTCCAGGGAAACCACTAGAGTTAATGAGTGGGGAAGTAACAGTCTTGTACTGAAGGTTACTTTATTACTTACTGGAGGAATGATGGAATGGAGTAGAGAGCCTTATGGCAGTGAGGCTGTTTGAGCAGTTTAGCAGACTACTCAGGTGGTAGCCCTGTTAGGAGCCCTAACTGGGGGAGAAATGTTGTGAAGGTAAGAAAGATTTGGCAACTGATAGGCCGTGTAGGGATGATGGAGAGGAGTTCAGGATCACCTGGAGGTTATAAATCTAGGAGCCAGGAAGGCTTGTGGTGCCCTTCAGAAAAATGGGGAAGTTTAAAAATGGGAGATGATTGGGGAATTTTGTACTTGTTGAGTTTGAGACATTTCTAAGACAAATAGTTTGAAATGTCCAATAGGCAAGTGGTGAAGGCTGTGCTTGCAAAAAATTGTGTTCCAATTTTTTTTCTCCCTCCCTTGGATGGCAAGTAATCTGATATGTGTTAAACGTGTGCAGTTCTTCTATACACATTTCCACAGCTATGCTGCACTAGAAAAATCAGATCAAAAGAGGGGAGAAAATGAGAAAGAAAACAAAATGCAAGCAAACAGCAACAAAAAAAAGTAAAAAATACTATATTGTGATCCATACTCAGTCTCCACAGTCCTCTCTCTGGGTGCAGATGACTCTCTCCATCACAAGATCATTGGAAATGGCCTGAATCACCTCTGTTGAAAAGAGCCATGGCCCTCAGAATTGATCATCACATGATCTTATTGTTGCTGTGTACCATGTTCTCTTGGTTCTACTTACTTCACTCAGTATCAGTTCATGTAAGTCTTTCCAGGTCTCTCTGAAATCATCCTGCTTATCATTTCTTACAGAACAATAAAATTCCATAACATTCATATGCCATAACTTATTCAGCCATTTTCCATCTGATGGGCATCCACTCAGTTTCCAGTTCCTTGCCACTACAAAAAGGGCTGCTATGAACATTTTTGCACATATAGATCCTTTTCCCTATTTTATGATCTCTTTGGTACATAAGCCCAGTAGAAACACTGCTGAATCAAAAGGTGTGTAGACAGACAGATAGATAGATAGATAGATAGATAGATAGATAGATAGATAGATAGATAGATAGATAGCCTTTTGGGCATAGTTCTATATTACCCTCCAAAATGGTTGGATCACTTCACAACTCCACTATTAATTAGTGTCCCAGTTTTCCCACATTCCCTCCAGCATTCATCATTATCTTTCCCTGTCATCTTAGCCAATTGATTGATATTGAAACAACAATAATGTTTTAAATAGTAGTCATTGTTGGTTGTCAGATCTCGTTATATTGACAAAATCTGATTTCAGAGATAGTCTAATATGATATATAATTGTTATAATAATGATGCTGTTTATTTTTTTAAATTTTTAATAGCTTTTTATTTACAAGTTATATGCATGGGTAATTTTATAGCATTGACAATTGCCAAACCTTTTGTTCCAATTTTTCCCCTCCTTCCCCCACCCTCTCCCCCAGATGGCAGGTTGACCAATACATGTTAAATATGTTAAAGTATAAATTAAACACAATACTAGTATACATGTCCAAATTGTTATTTTGCTGAACAAAAAGAATCGGACTCTGAAATATTGTACAATTAGCCCGTGAAGGAAATCAAAAATGCAGGCAGACAAAAATATAGGGATGGGGAATTCAATGTAATGGTTCTTAGTCATCTCCCAGAGCTCTTTGGCTGGGCGTAGCTGGTTCAGTTCATTACTGCTCCATTGGAACTGATTTGCTTCATCTCATTGCTGAAGATGGCCAGGTCCATCAGAATTGATAATGATGCAGTTTTGAGCAAATTTAAGACCCAACTATTCATTGCTGATTACTACTTCTCTTAATTTGGGAGTGCATATAAATGAGCAGGCTGTATGTGTAGCTATTATTAGTGATCCACCCACCCATGCAAGCCAATTAAATACAAACATTTATAACTTAGGAGCACTGCTTACAAAACAGGTTAGACCAGACCAGGAAAAGCTGAAACATGTCCACAACTCCATGGAAAGGCAGGCTGTAAACCTACTGTAGAAGTACTTGGGTATTTGTTTACTGACTTTTCTTTTCTTCTTAGATTTCCTGCCAAGCCTGCAAAGGTTGGTCTGAGCACAAAAGGGATATAGAAAGGAGAAAAGCCAGCAAACAGCGACCACTTTCAATAACACCTGTCCAGGAACTAGGGGCTCTATGTTCACTTTTTGCTTTCCATTTCTGAGTGTCCAAGATTGGAAAAAAACTTAGTTTAGCAATTGAATTCAAAACATTTATTGGGCACCTCTTATGGATAAGGCATCTTGCTTAGTTTTAGGGTTAAGATAAGAACCCATTATGCATTTAAGTATAATGCAAGGTAGGGAGTTTGGTGTATAATGTAAGGTAGGGAGCAGGGCAAATGAGAGACTCAGGTGGGTGCTCTGGCAAGATTGAGAAGGGAAAGAATACTTGGAACTGAGGGAATATTGAGTCACTTTTTGAGGGAAGACTAATGAGTGAAGATGAGAAGAGAGTATACTTCAATTATAGTTTGTGGTCTGGAAAAATACAAAAGATGGTAACATGAGCCTGGAGCTACAACCTAGATAGTTCAGAGGGAGGGGAATAGTATAAAATAATATAGAAAAATGGATTCAGATTAAATTAAATGGAGACATTTAAATGCCAGACTAAGGAATATCTGTGTTTTACTCAACAGGCAATAAAGATATAATGAAGGTGGCTCCATTGTTTTAACTGTATTTACAGATACTTTTGAGCAAGAAATCGTAGGAGCTATAAAAGTGAGGAAGACAATTTGCCATCAGAGTTTAGGGTCTATTAGTAGTGTTACAAGTTTGGTTGGAGTGTTAGATGGCTATATCTCAGTTGTTTGACAACACAAAGTACAAGGGGAGGAGGGAGGCAGAGGTTAAGTGGCTTGCCCAGAATCATACAGCTGGAGTCTGAGGCTGAATTCGAACCCAGATCTTCCTGAGGCCAGACCCAGTGCTGTATCATCTCACCACTTGTCATCCTTCAGTTCTTTTGGTGCCTCATGATGACACCGAGGTGACCCTGGGTTTCCCAAATCCTGCCAATGGATCCAAAAGCCTTGTGAGCCCCACCGTGCCTGAGAAGCTTTGGGATACGTCGGAGTCCAGAGACCAGTTCAGTTTGGCTAGGTTTGCTGCATGATGTTGATTTTTTTAGCTGTAACAGCTCCCAAAGTCATTCTAGTGCAGCTGTAGGCAAGTCATGGCTTGTGTAGTGGAATGGATACCCCCCTACCCTCATGAAATCTCAGTGTTTAAGCACACAGACGATTGAAAAGGAAAATAGGCAAAGCCATGGAATTTCCTCATTTCATAAAAATTCATTTGTGATTAACAGATATCTGGATATGGGTGATGAAGCAGAGGACAATGTCCTGCTGCACCTTCTCCCCCCTACGGCTCTGTCCAAACTGGGAGCCCCAGATTGTAATGAGCAGAAAGTTGGCCTCGGAGCCGGGAGCACCTCCCTCCAGGGTCTGACTTCTTGATGCGCTAGCAGTTCTGAGCCCATAGGCTGTTCTGGAAGTTACACGTTATTAAAGCTGAAATCATCACGAAGGTTTCTTAAACATCCTTTATAAATTGCTGTCAATATACCAACTTGAATTGCTAAAGGGAGTCTGTGCATTTGGGAGTATTATCAGTGAAATAGCACATCTGATTCCTATTCTGATTTAATGGCTAGATGATTGGTTCTCAAAATGTAATCTGGGGCCCCTGAGAGTCCTCAAGACTTTAGAAAGGGTTTTGGGGCCAAAACTTTTTATGATAATAAGATCTTATTTGCCTATACTCCTCCCTTTTCCAATTGCATTTCTGTGTGAGGTTAGATTTTCTTCAACCAAAACAATATATTGCAACAGATTGAATACAAAAGCAGATATGAGAATCCAGCTTTTTTCTATTAAACCAGGCATTAAAGAGAAACAATGCCATTTTCACTAAATTTTGTCTTAGAAGTTAATTTTTTTCTTTAAAATATTATATATATACACATATAAATTGTATATCATAATAAATATTTAAGATTTACTAGTTTTAATTTCTGAATATCTATAAATATAAACCCACACAAACAAAAGCTCACTGGGTATAAATCAATTATTATTTTCATGACACCTTTATGCTCTTAAAATCTTATTGAGAGCTATCGGGGTCCTCAAACTTTTTAAATAGGGGGCCAGTTCACTGTCCCTCAGACTGTTGGAGGGCCGGACTATAGCAAAAACAAAAACTTTGTTTTGTGGGCTTTTACATAAAGAAACTTCATAGTCCTGGGTGAGGGGGATAATTGTCCTCAGCTGCCGCACGTGGCCCTTGGGCCATAGTTTGAAGACCCCTGGAGTATTCTGCTATAACATACTAAAAGTAAAATGTCATTACGAGGAACATGACAGTAAACAGGTCTGCAGAATTATACTACCACAGGAATCTTGTTAATAAAAACCTATTCAGAGGAATTACACATGTTAAACATATATATATTGGATCATTTGCCATCTGGGGGAGCAAGTGGGGAGAAGGGAGGGGGAACAATTAGGACACAGGGATGAATGTTAAAAATTATCCATGTATATATTTTGAAAATAAAAAGTTTTAATAAAAAAAATAATCTCTTCATCAGACCAATCTTCCTTGACCATGACATTGATCATGTCATTCACAGAAACCTTTCTTTTGTGTATAGGACAAGCTCTTTAATCTGATGTTCAAAGTTCTCACAATCTGGCCCCTTCTGACCTCTCCAGCTTTATTTTTTTCTCTTAGCTTTATGGAGCACTGCCAGCCTGGTCAGTTCTCTGGGCCTAGAACACATTTGGCACTTTGCTACCCTTCACATTTTTGGTAAGGAAACATGATATGGAAGAGTGCTGAGCTGGAGGTTTGGGATTTTAGGGGTAAGGCCCAGGCACAGCACTTACCAGCCTGGTGATCCTAGGCAAGTCATTTGATTGGGCTGAGTCTTATTGTCCCCTAAAATGGTCTCTAGAGTTCTTCATAGATCTAAAAGTCTGTGATCTATATATCTAACTGCAAAATTCAAATTTTCCCTTTTAAATTTAGTCTTTCCTAAAATATTTAGAGAAATGTACTTTAGAGCATTATAATTATTAACTCATATGGTATGCCATTTATCTATGTTTTCTCCATCATTTTCCCAGTAGTTTATATTGATATAATAATTCATGTTTGTGTGATGCTTTCAGGTTTACATAGTGCTTTCTTCTCAGCAGTCCCATGAGGCTTGTAGTACAGGTGTTAGAGAGGAGCAAACAGACTCAAGAAGTTGCTAAATGATTTGCCCACAATTACACAATTAGTATCAGAGTCACTACCCAATCCCAGGTGTTATGATTTGAGTCCAAAGGCCGTTCCCCTATTCGGGGCTGTTCATAAAATGTTTTAATTTTACCATGCTGTGAACTGATGCTGAGTGAAATGAGCAGAACCAGAAGATCATTATATACCTCAAAAACAATACTGTATGAAGATGTATTCTGATGGAAGTGGATTTCTTCGACAAAGAGAAGATCTAGCTCAGTTTCAATTGATCAAGGATGGACAGAAGCAGCTACACCCAAAGAAAGAACACTAGGAAATGAATGTAAACTGCTGCATTTTTGTTCATCTTCCCGGGTTATTTATACCTTCTAAATCCAATTCTCCCTGAACAACAAGAGAACTGTTCAGTTCTGTACATATATATTGTATCCAAGATCTACTGTAATCTATTTAACATGTATAGGACTGCTTGCCGTCTGGGGGAGGGGGTGGAGGGAGGGAAGGGAAAAATCAGAACAGAAGTGAGTGCAAGGGATAATGTTGTAAAAAAATTACCCTGGCATGGGTTCTGTCAATAAAACGTTATTAAAAAAAATTTTTTTTACCATGCTGCACTGTGAATATTTGGAAGGATATAGAGAGGCTATAGAGATGAGAAGCTGTGGATGGCTTGTTCTCTGCACTGTGGGAGAGAATATTACTTAAACCTGTGAAATTATGATTCTGTCGCATGGGGAATGATGTCATCTGATAGCAGATGATGTCAGGTTCATTCTTCATCTAATCTATACCTAAATCAATTAATCAACAGGCATTTATTGAGCACCTACTGTGTGCCAGAGGTTAATGTTTATATACCTAGTATATCCTTGCAAGCATATTGGATGAAAGTCTAATTGTTGCTTGTATTGTCTAATACCAATCTCCATCCAACTTTAGATAAAGCCTCCTTAATTGGGAATGACATTTTGAAGTTTGGCTGTCCCTTGCAGCCTCTGACAGTGGAGATGCACATGGGGGTTCCTTATGTGCAATTCAGGTATAACTCAGAAGATTGCAAACGATCAGCTGTTGTGTATTGGGTGTCAGTGTTTACAATTGCAGTGAGACTCTCTCCTCCCTCAGAAGGAAAGCATCTCAGGGTAGAAGTAAGCAGTTTTTTAAAGTTGCTTGAGTGGAAAGAATACCTAACTTGGCTTGTGTGATGGAGGCTTCTGAGAAGGATGATTGTGCAGGTTGGGAACCGGGCCGCCTGGGAGCAAAGCTGGTGCACTCTGCAGAAATTAGGGCAGGAAGGCATGTGCAGCAGAATGTGCCTCTATTGGGAGTGCCTGCCAAGGATTAAGGCAGTTTGTGTAATGAGGGAGTAAATTAATTGTTAGTGGGACTCCACCCCCTTGCCCCCAGCCTTCCCCACAATGCCAATGAGCCACGATGAAAGGTGATAAGATGGATTTCACTTCCTACAGTACGTATGCATTGTGTCTTCTGAAGGCCCTCCGGGGTTCTGTTGTCAATGGAGGTCACCAGGGAAGGGGGCCCAGAATTATTGAGATAATGGGACATCCTGTCTCTCACCTCCGTCCTTTCCATTTACCAATACTATTATTGCTGTTAATATCAACATTCTGGCAATGATGCTATATATCTGTGAATATGACTTGGAATAATGAATGCCATTGTTTCTGAAGAATTAAGGTTTCAGGTTATCTAAAGGGGAATGGAGAGATAGGTGGTAGATGTGAGCAGCCTTCAGCACTTACCACTGAAAAGTTCCTTGGTAGAAAGGCCATAAAGGGTATCCGTTGGGAGATCTGTGAGCTGGTCATATTAAGATGGCTGTTCACAAGAGAGGTAGAGGAAGGCCTTTGGAGGAGAGGATCAGAAATCATTTATGGAAAGTGTGAGTGGCTACACGAGGCACTCACACGTGGGAGATCTGGACCTGCATCTCTGCTGATGTGGTATGATCCCCAAATAGACATTACACATCACAGAATATTGTATTCTGTAAAAACTCGTAGTTCAGCATCATGCAGAGGGCAGTGGGAGTGAGGACTCTAGTGTGAGGATGACTCCTAGCTTACATAATGATTTAAGGCTTTAAAAATAGCATTCCTCATGATAACCCTGTGTGTGCAGAATACTGTTGTATCCTTTTTATAAATGGGGAACCTGAGGCACAGAGGTAAAGTGGTTTGTCCAGGGTTACTCGGCTAGTAAGTGTCTGGGTCAGGGTTTGAATTCAAGTCTACTGAATCCAGATCTTTTCCCCACTGCGCTCTCTATGTAATTTCATTTGTGGCTTTCCCTGGGAGGCTGTAATTTGTAATTAGTCTGAAAGCCCAGAAGTTTTCTTTCTTCTGCTGAGTGAGTCATTTTCCCAGGCAGACAGTGTTTTAGGGCTATTCAACTTTTGGTTGAAACAAAAGCTTCCTGTCCCAGAAGTGTCTGTGTGAATAGGTCTTTATCACCTCTGTCTGCTACCATGTATGTGCTAGACTGACCTTCTCAGTGACAAAATGTATTTTCTATTGCTCAAAGATGCCTTGTGGGATATATTTGAAAATCTAGGGATTTCAAAATGGACTTTGAAGTAATTTTTGGTGCAGTTTTTGGTCAACCAAAAGGAGGGAATGCTCATTAGCTTTCATTATAAAATTAATATTAACAAAAGAAGAAAGAGGGGAGAAGGATAAAGGAGAAAATAAGATACTGTTGGTGTAGTCCACAAACCTTACATATACTTTATAGTGAGAGAGGAATCAAATTGAGTATTTTGAAGCTCAAAGTTTTATTAAAATTTTATTTTAACATTTTAAATAAATTTTATTTATAATAAATTATAAACATTCATGATAATATTTATAATAAAACTTGAAAAGAAAATGAATATTTAAATAGATATTTGGAATAGAAACAGTCAAATCTTTGCTCTTATCTTTATTTCTCCCTTGATAGGTTTTTTTCTTCAAAACTCAAATGTAGTATGATCTGACTTCCTCGCAAGATCTCTTATTCAACTTAATTGCTTATAAATTTCCTAGCTTTCATCATCAATTAACAAGCTAAATCAGGGTTAGAAAAATAAGTATAATGATCAAGAGACCCAAATCTATGTCACATAGATACAGAGTTTAAGGTACCAAGGTTGTTTATTTTAGAATAAGTAGCCTTAGGAGGGACCAGCCCACTGTTTTCAAATATTTGAAGGATGTTCCATGGAGGAAGGATTAGCTGTTTTCTGTATGACTCCACAGAGCAGAATGGTGACCACAGGGAGACAAATTACAGGAAAGTGTAAGGAATGGCCATCTAACCATTAGAGCTGCCCAGCTGTTCAATGAGCTCCCTAGTGAGATACTGAATGTCTTGCTTCTTGCAAATGGTTCTGGACAATCATTGGTTGAGGATGTTTCAGTAGATATTCTGCACCAAGTAGGAGTTGTCTAAGAATATTTTTGTGACATTTTTTCAGTAGTTTATTATGGGGCCTTAGACAGATTGAGTATGTGTTGGCCAAATACTAATCTAGCTTCATTTGGAAAACTTATTATCGCTGTTAACTACAAGGTGACCAATCTCTCTGCCAAAGCAACTTTTCAGGGAGACCAAAGTTGTAGAGAGGTTGCTGTCTGCAGTTGGGGGTGGAGAGAGGAGGTAATGCTCTCAATGACAAAGTCATAAATCCCAGTTTTCCTTCCCATAAATTCCAGCTAACTTCATTTCCCACCAGCTATGTTTGCTTCGTTTAGATGCCAGGAACATCATGCTTCCCCCAGCATAAATTTAATTTAGCTTTCATACTCTTTCCTTTGATTCAAATTTTTTTTGCTAACTTCATTTTGTCAACTGTGCTGCTTGATTTCATCATGGCCTAGGAGCTGAGACCCTCTAGCATCCAACATCTCTTTGACAGCAGGGGCTGTCTTTTTCTTATTTACATCCTCAGCACTTAGCACAATGCCTGGCACATAGTAGGAGCTTAATAAATATTTATTGACTATGACTGTGAAGCAAATTTCATAGTAACATTGTAGTCTATTAATAGGATTTGGATTCTTCTAAAACTCAGATCATTAAACCCAAATAATTCCTATGGAAGCTTAACTAGCTTTCTTTTTTCCTCATCTGCAGACTTTTAAAAATTATTTCTTTCTCAGTCAGCAAAAATCTATCTTCTCTCCTTCCCATCTCCTCCCTTCCCTTATCCCCCACTGAGAAAGAAAGAAAAACAAAACCTCTGCTGCAAACACAGGCAAGCAAAATCAATTCCCTTATTGGCCATGGCCTCCCTGCCCCCCAAATCAGTCTCAGTTTGTTCTCTAGGTCAGTCACTTCTATCTAGAAGAGGACACTATGGTTCATCATTAATTCTATGTAATCACAGCTGGTCATTGTGTTGATCAGAATTACTAAGTTTCTCAAAGATGTTTTATCTTTTTAATTAGGTGATTATTATATAAGTTGTTTTCTTGCCTCCACTCATTCATCAGTTTGTACAAGCCTTCCGCGTTTTTCTAAACCATCCCTTTTATCATTTGTTATAAACCAGTTAGATCATAAAAAATTGGGCTTCATCCAGTCAATTTGTTCTCATCTCCAGTGAAACCAGGCAATAGTTTATGAATTAAGGCTCCAGTGGCACAGCTGTGTACAATGTGTGTGTGTGTGTGTTTTGTGCATTTTAATTCCTATGAGAGCCTCTATGACTTTGGGGAGAATGAGTCAGGTATTGTTGGCTGACTATTATTATTCTCTTCCTTGAGATATACTGATATAATATTCCTGCCTTGATGATTTTTTTTTTATGGAGCTAACTAGTTAGATCAAAATAAACGAGGTAAATCGGGGCGCAACAAGGAAATCAGGACCAGATATAAGATGAAAATAAGAATTGTCACTTTGAATGTTAGAGACAATTTTCTCTCTCTGACTCTTGTTTCCTATTTCAGCTCACAGTAGAGGAGGAATGATTGTGAACAGTCTCACGCTGTGTTACCAAGGCAAAGTTATCCTGGCTCCTATGGTTCGAGTAGGGACTCTTCCCATGCGTCTTTTGGCCTTGGATTATGGAGCTGACATAGTCTACTGTGAGGTAAGAAAACTCCAGAATTTCTGAGAGAGGTTTTCCCATGGTGGTTCTCCCCAAGGTATGAGAAGATTCACCAAAGCCCTTGGACTCATTTTTCAGAGACCTCCTGGAGCCACACAGAAGAAAGAAATGTATATTTAATATAGAGGCACACATGCACCCACATGATTTTCCTGAATGAATAGTGTTGACTAAGGAGATCTCATCATTGGGAGCCTGGCATTATTGGGTACTCACCATTGAGAGCCTGGCATTACTGGGTGCTTGGTGTTGAGAGCCTGCCATTACTGGGTACTCAGAAGCAAGAGCCTGGCATTACGGGTACCAGGTAGTCTCGGGGCTCTGGCCTACTCTGTCCTTTGTAGGCATGCTGTGAAGCCAAAGGGAAATGCGTGACCACCTGGTTGGAAGTCTTTTTTCCCTCTTGGAGACTCTCAGCCCCAGAAAAGGAGGTTGACCTGGGAACCTGGCTCTGGTCAGATCTGCCTTGGTGAGGAGGATACATAGATATGTTCTGGAATGGCTTTGGGTCTGAGAGACTAGAAATCAGAAGTGGGCCTGAAGGCTGAGGTCGGCCCCCACACTAATCTAGGGCCATGGGGTCCCGCAGGAGATGAAAGGATTTTGCCTGAAGTTAGGCCAGATGTAAGTTGCTTAGTCTCACTTTGCCTCAGTTCCCTCTTTTATAAAGTGAGGAGGTCCGACTAGATGAGGTCCAAATTCTGTGATTTAGATCAAGTCCATGTGTGCATTAATTTGAACACTCTTAACAAAAACATCCCGTTTGCTTCCATGACACTTTTTCCTTCTCCCTTGTAGAGTTTGTGTGTTCCTTGTTCATTTTTCAACAGTTATTCTACTTTCTTCACATTGCACTTCATCTATGTTTTCCCTCATTTGGTTTAGATTCCTCCTTTATTAATGTCCTTGGCACTTAGGAGAGAGACAAAAATGAAACGGGCCGTATCCTTGAAGAACATACATTTTGGCCAGGAGAAACAATATATATGTAGAATATTCCACACAAAATCTATACAAGTAATTTCTGAGAGGAGGGAGGCTAGCTGCTGTAGGGATCAGGATACATTTCTTGTACAACAAGGCTTTTCAGATAGAATTAGAGAGAGCAGGAGGTGAAGGTCAAGATGAGGTGCACTTCCTGTTGGGGATGACCTGAACACAGCCTTAGGTAGAAAGTAGATGAAGGAGAGTTGATAACCAGTGCCTGGGAAGGCAGAATGGAGTTTAGGAGCCAAGCAGAGGAGTGTGTGTCTTACCCTAGAAGAAAGGCAGACTATTGGGATTTTTGAGTAAGGATGACATTGACTGACTTAGGCTTTAGGAATATTAACTTTGTAACTGTGTGGATGGATGTAGAAAGGAGAAACTTGAAGCAGGGAGTCCAAGTAGGAGACTGCTGGAACAATCCAGAGAAGTGGTGATAAAGGCCTAATCCAGGATGGCGCCCTCGGGGGAAGATAAGGGGACAGATTCCAGGTAAATTGTGGAAACCCCAAGTGCCAACTGATTGGATGTTAAATGGGAGTGGGAGGAAAGTTTCCCTGAGTGACTATTTCCAAGAGGACTCTGACATCAGAGAGGGGACGCCATGACATACAAGGGAACTGGATTTCAGTCAGGGAGACTGAGCAAGGTCCCCTGCCTCACTTTCCCCTTCAGAGCCTTTGAGTCCAGTGGCCCGCTACATGACTGGGGATGGCCCTGGATGCAGTGGGAGTCCTTGGTCTTTTAAGCTAAGGTTTCTGACAGATCTCCGTTTGACTGAGGCTGCAACCATTCAGCGATTAAGGTTAGGTAGCAACTGAGGCAAAGAATCTCCTCTTCAGCTTAGTCCAAAAAAATCTAAATAAATAACTGATGAATGAATCTAAGAGGGGAAGACCCTCTGGGTTTCTGCCAAAGCAGAAATGATTGCTATTTACATTCAATCTGAGTCAGTCAGGACCCTATGGTCCTATGACCAAATGGGGCTTCCTGTAGGACTGATTGTGACCAATTAGAATCAGATTGGTTTTGGTTTAAGGCATGATTCTTAAGAAATCTAGCCAAATAAACCCCAAGATATCTTGGGAGAATTCAGAGGTGCAAAAGAGAAAAAGTGTTTTTAAGAGCATCTGTAGGTAAGAGTATGATACCCTATGTGGATAGAGGGAGAGAAGGAAGACCAAGAACAAGTGGTGGTAGGAAGGAAGAGAATGAGCAATAATATAAAATACCAGGAGCGGCCATGCAGTCCGGGAGAAAGAGGACCAGGAGAGAGTGATGATAGGAGAGGAGAGAGCTGCAATATAAAACACTGCACAATGGAGGAGGACTCGGAAAAGACCATCTATTTGATGTGGCCATTAGTTGATCATGGAGAGAACAGTTTCAAATGACAGATGAGATAAAAAACCAGATTTTAAGGGGTGGTAAGATGAGTGTGAGTGGAGAAGATAGAGGCAGTTCATGTAGAACAGTTTTTCTAGGCATTTGCCTTTGAGAGGGAAGAAAGATACTGGATGATGACTTGTGGGGATGGTAAAATCAAGAGATGATTTTTTTTAAAGATGAGTGGCAATGTTTGTAAATAGTAGATGAGAAGAGTTTGCTAAATAAAAATACCTGAAGATGATCCAGAACAAACTCTCAGAAGAGAGTATATCAGTACCAAGCCAGAAACAGAATCGCTTCCATTTGAATTGTCCCAGGAAGATTTTGAAGATCAGGTACCAGGCACTGAGCTCCTTTCTGGAAGTAAACTGCCAAGTGTTCCAACTACCGCAGAGAGCACAACTCCATTGGGCTGATCATATTGTTCGAATGTCAAATGTATGCTTGCCCAAAAAAGATTATTTTATGGAGAACTCACACAGGGCAAGGGTTCACCAAGTGATTAGAAAAAACGATTCAAGGATCTTCTCAAAATCTCTCTTAAGAATGTTACAATCGATTGTATGACACAGGAGGCACTGGGACAGTACTGCCCAGCATGATGTGCCCTCATCAGAGAAGGTACTGTGTGTGCTCTATGGGCAAAGCAGAATTGAATTAGCTCAGAGGAAAATTAGAGGAGCCCCCAAATGTTCACATGAACTATTGGTATCTGACCTGTGGCAGAGCATTCCAAGGTTGTGTTGGTCTGATTGGCCACAGTTGGACATGCTGCACCTGGACTCTAACATAGTGATGACGTTTTGGTCCTCTTCAAGTACAAAGGACACCAGCCAACCAACGCGGAAGAGATGGGAGAGAGTAGAATCGGGGTACTAGTAGAGGGTATGGCATTTGGTATTTGTCTAACATAATTTCTGGGTAATTTAATAATTTTATTAATAATGCCAGCATCCTGATAAAAGGGCATCATTTGGCTTTTCCCTCTTAGACCAAAGACAATCAAGGCAGTGAACTCCTAAGTTTTATGCCCTTCAAAAGTAGATGTTGTCTAGGGTGGCAGTTAACTCCAAGTGGTTAACAATTAATGAGAAGAGTAAATATTACTGTGAGGCGCTGAGCCTGAGCTTTGATTAAGCCATTTACATCTAAGTTAGCCCCAGTTTTGAGCAGTCTAGTCAAAAAATTTATCCCTACCCAAACCTGAGCAGAACACTTTGGGTGGGTTCTGAACAAAAGTTAGTCCAGTTAATTTTCAGTAGTGTCCTTTCAGAAATCAAACGTTTAAAATCAAGACACTAGAAAAAGAAGGGAATTCTGGATGTCCCCAGATCATTGGTTATTATCATTTTGTTCAAAGGGAAAGGATCACTACAACCTCAGAAACAAAGTAAAGGCCAATGGAGTGGGGGATGCCAGTGAAGTCATTTAGGGTTAGAACTCGGGAGCAGAGGGGGCTGGTTCAGTGGAAGGGAGGAGGCCCTGAGAGGAAAGTTTGAAGCAGGTGCTGAGGTGGGGGGGAGAGAGAGCCTGTCAGTGAAGACTAAGGCATCAGGGAGGCCCAGCCAGGATCGGGGAGCCTCAGTCCATAGTAGTTCTCAGGGACAGCACAGGTCCTTCTTCCATCATGTTCCACAGGAAGTTTTACACAGGAAGGAGAGAGGATCTGTGGTTGTAATGAACCTGGGCTGGGTTTTAAAAGGGGATGACTGGAGGCAAGACCAGCCTCCCCAGTAAAGGGCAGGGGTAACTAGATGAGAGAAGAGTTCTTGCCAGAAGCATTTGTGGGTAAGGAAGAAATAGCAGTCTCTTGGATAAAGAAGGTAGAATGAAGATGTGGATCTTGGGAGCTAAGTTTTGTGAGGGTCATCAAAATGTAAATGGAAGTCCCTGTGTGTGAAGGCAGGGGTGGGGAGAAGAGGAAGACCTTATTTCTTTACATTTCCTGTTTCTCATTTCTTGGGGCACAGTAATATTCCATTACATTCACATAGCACAGTTTGTGTCACCCCTCCCAGATTATTCAACACATGGGTTGCTACCAGCTTTTGTTTACACAAAAGTGTGTATTTTATGCTTTCAAACTCTAGCTGCTCCTGTGCAAGTTAACCAGGAGGGCAAAGCTGAATACTTTTTTTCCGATAGTGTAATTCTCCATGTTTCAAGATGAGAGAGAGAGAGAGAGAGAGTGTAAACCTATCTAGACCTGTATACATACATAAGTACACATGAGTGCGTGGAGTATGGGTGTACTAGTATGTATATATACACACTCATGTGCAAGCATTTTTTTGATGTGTGTATAAGTATATCTGAATACCTATACATATGTGCACATATACATTTGCATGACTACATGTGTATATATATGTATAGATGATTGTAGAGTTCTTCTGTACGTATATTCATATACCTGGATGTATAGAGAATGTGTATGTGTTAAGTTAGCCTGGCATAAGTGACAGAAACATATCCTCAAGAGTCAGGAAAGCCTAAATTCTGCTCTTAACTGTCACATTGACTGTATAGTCCCAGAAAAGTCAATAATTTCTCATTGCTCCAGACTACTCATGCCTGTCAGCATTGGTAGTAGGGTTTTCCCCAATGCAGTCCCTTATATCACTGAAATCCCCGTATTAAAAAGAAAGAGTGTTAGTAAATGCTTGATACCTTTTCAGGACCCATGAGAAGATTTTGGTTATTATTATAATTGTATTAACTAATATTAATTTAGCTAGTCTAGTATTAATACTAGAAAGAATAAGTGGATCAATTAACATAAAAAATTACTTTGAAACAAAGAATTTTATCCTATTTTGATTTCCTCTGCCTTGTGAATTAAGGAAAAAATGTTCTGTTTTGATTCCTCTCAGGTTGGTCTTTCAAAGTTTTCTTAATTTCCAGCCTTTTGGGTATTAATATACAGGACAAAAAAACAATGTCTTAGCTTATTTGTGTCTGTTGACATTTTCTTAGTGTTTGAAGCATTTTCCCTTGAGCATCAAAGAAGTTGGAAACTTATAGGAAAGAAGCTTCTCCACTGAAATGACAAGGAGAAACACTATCGTACTCCCTGTTGAATAGGGCCATGCTGTAGAGGAGTCCTTGCTAGTGTTGGTAGTAACAAAGAAGATTTTTGAAAGCTCAGTTCTGATGAGAATTTTTTTTTTTTTCAGGATTTTTTTTCCATTTTAAAAATTGTGGTCTAATATAAGTTCAATTCAGTTTCTTTCATGCTCTTTACCAGTCACTTTTTAGGGGGTTGAAGATGTATGGTTTTAATTAAAGAAAAACAGTTTTTAAAGTTATAGGCTAGAGACCTCCACATGGCAGAGTGAATAGGACTTGCATACAACCACTCTGACAGTTCCGAATAAGAAGAGCACCAGGCTGAGAGAGGACCACGTAATCTGAGGGCCTTTCTTCCAGTCCGAGGTGCCACAAGGAGATAGCCGGAGGCTTGCAAGCACTTCGAGAAGGGGTCCAGCCGGGAAAGGCTGCCCCAAGGGCAGGAGCTCGAACGCCGATCTGGGAAAGGACCGGAAGCAGGCGAGGGAATCTCGGAGCCTGCGGCGGCCTCACTCCGACCTCAAACCGGGATTAGGGGCCCTCGGGGCTTGGGTTCAGAGAGTCCCTGCCTGAGCTTGCCCTGAGGTCCCTGAAGAACTCACCACTTACAAGGAAGAGACTCTGAGGGACCCCGGAGGGATGTATCGGGACCCAAGTAGGCCCCGCCGCTCCTTCCCACGCCCTACACCTGCCCCTGACTCGGATCCGTTCTTGTACCGCGACTGGGAAAATAAGTAAGCAAGGGAACGTGGTGATAAAGAAACCCCGGGGATCCCGGCTGCCCGAGAAGGGAGAGAGAGCCTCCGCCTGTGAGCGCTACGTGGTGATTACGCCCCGAGGGGGCAGTAACTGAGAGCCCGAGAGCGGCAGGGAGGGGGAACCACACCCGAAAAGGGAGCGGGACGCAGGGGAGCTGCTTGTCCCCCACCCCCCCGGGGGTGCGAGAAAACACAGGCGCGGGGGGAGCCTGGGACAAGGAGCTGCTCCGCAGAGCTCGCTTTCACTCCCAGCAGAGGCCCTGTCCGCGCACGGACTCGGGGCCGCGGCACCAACCCCAGCCGGAAGTTGGCGGGAACGGGGAGAAGGGAGGCGGAGCCGAGGACGTTCCGGCGAGGGCGCCGCTTCGTGGCGGAGTCGCCGGCATGGGTCTCCGTCACTTGTTTGTTGTGGCCAGTGACCGCGCGTTGGTGTTCTCGCAGCTCCCCGCCCTCCGCAGGCTCAGCTGGCGGCTGCACCCTTAGTTATGTAAAGCGCCTCCCCGTGTTCTCGGGTCGGGCTCGCCCCCAGCGGCCGGTCCGGGAGAGCCAGGCCCGGGATCGCTTTGCCCCGAGCACCAAGTGCAGTCTTCATTGGGGAAGAGAGAGGGAGCACGCGGCTGCCTCTTGGGTTTGCATTCTGCGCAGGCAAAGGGACGTGCTGCCCCCTGGCGGCTGGAAGGCTGGCTTTCCGCAGCCCCGGCGGAAGCCGGCGAGCGCGGAACCTCGGGACTCGGGTCTCTCCTTAAATCTGCAGAAGCAGCCGGCCCCGGGGAGGCAGCGGGATTCGAACCCGCGATCTCTGGCTCCGGCGCGAGCGCTCTTTCCCAGCCGCCCCTGGGTCCGGCCAGCCCTCTGTTCCGGGGACAGGGACAGTCTGTTCCGGACCTGGGTCCCCAGCACAGATGATAGCACCGGCCGCACGAGGCCCGGAGGAGGGCCGGGCGGCGGGTGCGGCCCAAGCAGGGCTCCCTGCGAATCGCGTCCTTCCTTCCCTTCCTCCCGTGTCATGGGGAGGAAACCGGGGAGAGAAGCTGGCCAAGGCCCGCGGCTGAGGAGCGCGCTGGGAGCCGGCCTTCTCCGGGGCTGCCGGCTGGCCGCCGGAAGTCGCCTTCGCTCCTGGCCCCTCCTTTCCCTGGCGGCGCTGGGAGCCGGCCTGCACATTCCCGCCGCGTGGGGGTCCGGGGCGGGCTGTTCGCCGGCGGAAGAAAGTGGGGGCGGCCGTGTGGGAAACAAAGTATCACTACAGTGACGCTAAAAGAAAGCGTTTTCGGCTGTCCGAAACGTTGGCACGGGGCTGGTCCTCCGGTGACGGGGTTCGGCGCAACTCGGTGGGGCACCTCGTGCATGGCAGATCCTCTGGCCAGTGAGGCGCCGTAGAGGGGGAGTGCCCGCGGGTCTGGCTCCGAGGGGGCGCGCCGGGTCTCTCGGAGAAGGCTTTGGGACCAGGCTAGAGGAATCGGGAGGAAATGCCGGAGAGAGGGAGGAGATGAGGAAGGGAAGCTTCGGGGAGGAGACGAGACAGGGAGGTGTGGAGGGGACTTCGTGTCAAACGTGAGGAAATGGCCTGCTTAAATGGGGTGAGAGCGGGATGAGCTGGGAGTCCGGCGGGAATGGAGCAGAGAGGGCAGGAGCAGAGGTGATAAGGAATGAGGCTGCAGCCACACTTTTGGAGGGCCTTGCTTACTAGGCTGAGGAATTTGCGTTTTACTCGCCCAATATAGGGAGCCTTAGAAGGTTTTGGAGCAGGGAAGCAACAGGATCAAGGGTGAATACAACTAATTTTGCTGCCTGAACTCTGTTCTTGATTGGGTTCCCTCACCTTGAATCTGGTGGGCACAGTGTTTTCCAAGATAAAAGATTTAAGTGTGGGCAGCTAGGTGTCATAGTGGATAGAGCACCAGCCCTGAAGTCAGGAAGACCTGAAGTCAAATGTGACTTCAAGCACTTCACACTTCCCAGCTGTGTGACTCTGGGCAAGTCACTTAAACCCAATTGCCTCAGGAAATTAAATAGATAAATAAACAAGCAAACGGACAAATACATAAATAAAAATAAAAAAGATTTAGGTGACCAGAGAAAAAGAAAGAATGGTTTATTCAGACTGTCTGTGAGCATATGGCATTCTTTTTCATTTTGGTAGTGCATTGTTTATACTCAAAAATGGGTGAAAAAAAAACTGAGATTCACCAAACCATGCACAGCAGCTGAGATGGCATGTTTCAAAACAAAGCGTGATGATGAACAAACATCAGCTGTAGCTCAAGAGGCCTGTCAGCTGGTCAGAAGGGAAGCTACTGTGTGCTTCTTTGCTGATTGAATCAGAAACACTCAACTCAATACCCGGGGTCCCTGGATTTGGGCCACCCAGATTTCTCCCTAAATTGAAGATTGGTAAATTAGGCCATCCCATTTTTATATCTCTTGGAACCTTGGAAGAGAAGGAAGCCCCAGGAGTCATCAAGTCCAAAGCTTCTTAAACTGGGGGTTGTAACCATGTGGGCTCATGTAATTGAATGAAAGGGTCACAGACTTACGTTATCAGTTAATGTTTGATTTGTGTACCTATTTTACAAAACTATATCCCCAGGGTCACATAAAAAATTTTCTTGGGCAAAAAAGGGTCATGAGTGGAGAAAGTTTAAGAAGCCCTGACTTAGTCAATCCCCTGAGAAATATGAATGTCTGCAACAACATCCCAAAAGAAGGATGACCTTCGAGCTACCGCCCATCCCACCCCTCAAACAGCCCCATGCCATTTCGAGATAACTCAGATTATTAAGTCCTTTCTTATTGAACAAAATATCTTTTTTTCAGTTTCCACTTGGTAGTTCTCATTCCTCTCTCTGGGACAAGGCAGAGTCATCCCTCCTCCCCATGACTGTCTTCCAGATGGTTGAAGGCAGTCCAGGAGCCCACCCCCTTCTCTTCTCCAAAATAAACATCTGCAGTTCCCTCAGAGGGTATGGTCATCCAGACCCCAAATTGGGCATGCCATTCCTAAAATGAGGTCCCAGCATATGTCATCAGCTGGGCTCTGATGGGTGCTGAGTATTTAGGAGAGGATTCATGGTCTTGATGCTGTTGTCTCTGATTACCTTATTTTTAAATGTTGTCACAGGCACAGGCGCTGCTCTGAGAATGCTGGGAAACATCCTTTCCCCCCCCTCCCCCAAGTGGGAGAGCTCTTCCTGCCAAAGGACTAATTTAGTGTACTTTCATTTCTTGACAGGAGCTGATTGACATTAAGATGCTTCAGTGCAAGAGAGTTGTTAATGGTAAGCACAGGGCTCTTCCCTGGCTCTTTTTTGGAATGTTTTATATTTCATATTCAATTTGTGATGGCTGGTTTTAAATAGATTTTCATTTTTCCCATGTCACCCCCTTCCCTACTTTTTAATTTTTTTTTATTATTATACATGTAAATTAATTTTTAAATACACATTTCTTTACAAATCATGTTGGGAGAGAAAAATCAGAACAAAAGGGAAAACCCACAACAGAAAAAAAAAATAGAAAAAGAAAAAAAAAGTGAACATAACATGTATTGATTTACATTCAATCTCTATAGTTCTTTTTCTGCATGTGGATGGCATTTTCTACCAAAAGTTTATTGGGATTGCTTTGGATCACTGAACCACAGAGAAAAACCAAATCTTTCATAATTGATCATCACACATTCTTGCTGTTATTATATAAAATTCCTGGATCTACTTATTTCACTCAGCATCAGTTCATATAAATCTTTCCAGGCCTTTCTAAATTCAACTTTTTTATCTTTTTTTTAATAGAACAATAATATTCCATTACTTTCATATACCACAGCTTCTTCAACCATTCCCCTACTGAGGGGTTTCTACTCTTTTTCCTATTCTTTGCCATCACAAAAAGAGCTGGTGTTTTTGCACGTGGGTCCTTTTCCCTCCAAAATTTCTCTTTACTTTTAGAGGCAATTGGGGTTAAGTGACTTGCGGGGCTCAAACCCAGCCTCAGGTACTTAACTAATCCTGTGACTGGGCAAAGCACTTCAAGGCTTAACCTTAATCTTCTCTTCTGTCAAATGGGGTTAATAATAACACCTGCCTCCCAGGCTTGTTGTGAGGATCAGTTAAGATAATAACTGCAAAATGTTTAGCACAGTGACTGGCACAAAGTAGGTGCTAGAGGAATGTTTCTTCCTTTCCTCTTCCCTGATAAAAGCCTGCTTTTCTGTAAGAACTGCCAGCAGGTTGCCATTGTGTGTTACTGATATGTGACAAACTCACTTTCTCATTTTGTTTTTTTATCTTAAATTTCTATAAGATCAATCTGATTTCTGAAGGTGTTGATAAATGTGAAAAGTACTAGAAATATCTTTCATCTGTAGATATTAGGAAATACTACTTTGTGTCTGAAATGTAGTTGAATTTTATATAGAATTAAGAATGGTATGTTCCTGCTTGCCATCTGGGGGAGGGAGTGGAGGGAGGGAGGGGAAAAATCGGAACAGAAGTGAGTGCAAGGGATAACGTAAAAAATTACCCTGGCGTGGGTTTTGTCAATAAAAAGTTATTTTTAAAATAATAATAAAAAGCTTGGGAGCAAAAAAAAAAGAAAAAAAAGAATGGTGTGTTCATAGCTAATTGATGAAGTTGAAGTTTCTATCATGATTAGCATCGTGTATTCAGCCTTGTGGAATTCATGATGTGTAGGAAGTCTAAAGTTTTCCCCACTTAAGTTTATGCCTCATTTTAAGAAAATCCAGCATACAAAAACATGAATTTACAAATAGATAAATAGGATCATGACTGTGTCATAAAATAACCCATCACAGATTTTCTTTATTAACTTTCTATTCATTAAAATTTTATTTACATGAACTTTTTTTAAAAGAGAAGCACATTTGTTATTATTATTATATTAATATATTATGTTAATATATATTAACATAATATATTATGTTTTTAGAGCTATTAACAGCTCTAATCAAGGCAAAAAACCCTAAATTTAGATAAATAAGCTTCTCAAGTAAAAAACTAAAGAAAACAATAGAACATTCGACATATCTTTTGAAAATCTAGCATGCAAAAAATCCGTTACATGCTAAGTGATCCACACACAGTCTTGCTCTCAAGAGCTCAAAGCTCAATTTCAAGTTTTTCTTGTTTGTGCTTGTGACTTTATCCAGAACTGGCTGTATCTGTGATATTTTCTTATTGATAGGAGTTAGGCTATAAAGGATGGACAAGGGAGGATATTCTCAGTGTAAATAAGACATATAAGACATGCAGCATGTCAAAGGGCCCTTGGAGGGAAGCATGGACAACTGGGGGAACTAGGAAAGGCTAATATAGGAAATATTATTATCTGAGGTCAACCCTGAAAGAAGCTAGGGATTCTCAGAGGCAGAGATAAAGTAGGACCTCATTCCAATTGGACTTCAGTGAATCATTTACAGAGCACCTCCACTGTGCAGGGGTATACAATTACAAAAGTACCTGGTCTTAAAGAGTTTACTTCAATCAGTCAACATTTATTAAGTGGCTATTATGTACTAGGTGCTGTGCAAAGCACTGGGAATACAAGAAAAATAAAAGTTCTTGCCATTGAGTATCTCACAGTCTAATAAGGTAGACAACAGGCAGACAAATATGTACAAACAAGTTGTGTGTATAAACTGGAAATAAATAGGAAATAATTAAAAAGGGAAAGCACTAGAATTAAGAGGTATTGGGAAAGATTTCCTGTAGGAGATGGGATTTTTGTTGGGACTTAAAGGAAGCCAAGAAGTCAAGTAGGCAGAGTGGAAAAGGGAGAAAGAGCATTTCAGGCATGGGGGACAATCAGAAAAAATATTTGGAACCAAGGAGGGGTGTAACTTGTTTGTGAAACAGTAAGGAGCCTAATGCTGCTGGTTAAAGAATATGTCTCTGGGAGTGAGGCATGAGAAGTCTGAAGAGGTAGCAGGGGGCCAGATAGAGAAGGACTTTGAATCCCAATCAGAGAATAATGTTTTTACCTTGGAGAAACAGCCCATGACTGTATATTCATAAATGAGTCAATACAGTGGCAGAAACTAGGCATGGACCCACACTTAACACCATGCACCAAGATAAGATCAAAATGGGTTCATGATTTAGGCATAAAGAACGAGATTATAAATATATTGGAGGAACATAGAATCGTTTGCCTCTCGGACCTGTGGAGGAGGAAGGAATTTGTGACCAAAGAAGAACTAAAGATCATTATTGATCACAAAATAGAAAATTTTGATTATATCAAGTTAAAAAGCTTTTATACAACCAAACCAATGCAAACAATATTAGAAGGGAAGCAATAAACTTTAAAGAAGGGAAAGGGATCCGTATGTGCAAAAATGTTTGTGGCACCCCTTTTTGTAGTGGCTAGAAACTGGAAATTGAGTGGATGCCCATCAATTGGAGAATGGCTGAATAAATTGCGGTATATGAATGTGATGGAATATTATTGTTCTATAAAGAAATGACCCATAGGAGGATTTCAGAGAGGTCTGAAGAGACTTACAGGAACTGATGCTGAGTGAAATGAGCAGAACCAGGAGATCATTATATCAACAACAATACTGTATGAGAGGATGTATTCTGATGGAAATGGATATCTTTGACGATGAAAATATCCAACTCAGTTCCAATTGATCAATGACCAGAACCAGCTATACCCAGAGAAGGAACATTGGGAAATGAATGTGGACTACTTGCATTTTTGTTTTTCTTCCCAGGTTATTTTTACCTTCTGAATCCGATTTTTCTTGTGCAACAAGAGAACTGTACAGATGTATACACATATATTGTATTTAATATATACTTTAACATGTTTAACATGTACAAGACTGCCTGCCATCTAGGGGAAGGAATGGAGGAGGGAAGGGAAAAGTTGGAACAGAAGTGAGTGCAAGGAACAATGTTAAAAAGTTACCCATGTATATATTCTGTCAATAAAAAGCTATAATAAAAATAAATAAAATGAGTCAATACAGGATATGTGCAAAAGAAATACAAAGAAATAAGACAGGTGGGGCAGCACAAACAACTTAGGGCAGAAAGGCCTCGCAAAGGAACATCTGAGCAGAACCTTGAAGGGAGATCCAAGATGGAATGGACTGAGGTGGAAGAGCATTTCTAGCAGAAGGAAAAGCCTGTGCAAAGTGAATTCAGTTCAATACATAAACAATTTCTACCACAGAGCCAGATTCTGAATGAGTGACAAATGCAATTAATTGCATCTAAACTGTCAGGGAAAATGAAGAAACTGAAGTTCTTAGAATTTAAACATAGGAACAAGAGAAGGAAACTTATTCTTAGACAGAAGAAAAGTTTTCCAGAAACACTTTTTTTTTTTTTTTTTGGCCCAGATACCTTACTTCTAATCATGGAAGAATGCCAAAAGCATCAAAGCCTTAAAGCTATTGATTTAAAGTACATGTAAGTTTTGGACATGACTTGGCCTTAAAACCATTGAGGCTGATTTTATACTCTTCTGAGGAATCATCCTAAGATATCCTTTGGGCATATATGATGATTGATCTTCCTCCTGGATCATCAGAAAAGGTTAACACTGGCTAGTGGTGATTAACAGGAATAATAGCATGACAGAGAAGAGGAGGGGGCTCCCAGCATGGTAATTCCCTCCACTGCCTCAGCTTGGTATTGTCTGGGCTTAGTGCATAGAGCTGAGGGATGGACCTGAGGCACATTTAGAGCTGGCAGTGCTTTTTCCAGCCCCTTCATTTTACAGATGAATTTCAGAGAATTGAAGTCAAATCTTCCTGTGGGCCAGGTACTGTTCTGAGTACCAGATTTATCCTAGGCCTTCAAGCAGTAAGTAGCAAAGCCCTGCTTCCAACACAGGCCCTCCCTCACCCTTCCCCAACTCTAAATCTAAGATGCTTTCCAAACCCCCCCCCCCCCCGTCCCCCGTCCCAGAGAGTGGCTAGTATTTATTGTGTCACATTACCTCTAATAGAATTATTATTATGATAGCATTCCTATTACTAATTGTCATTAATGCTATTGGAATAAGCTTCAGTTATCAATCAGTAAAAATTAAACTCCTACAATATGTCAGGCACTGTGCCACTGAGGACACAAAAAGAAGCAAAAGACAATTCCTTCTCTCAAGGACCTTACCGTCTAATGGGGGAGACAAGAAGCAAACAATATATACAGGCAAACTATATCTACAATAAATAAGAAATAATTAACAGAGAAGTCACTAGAATTAAAAGGAGTTGAGAAAAGACTTATTGCAGAAGGTAAAATTTTGGTTGAGGAGTCAGAGCGGAGGAGGAAGAGTATTCTGGACTAGAAAATGCCTGGAGCTGAGAGATGGCCCAGAGTCCAACTTCACTCAGTCAGAATATATAGTGGGAGTATCTTATGAGAAAAGTAGAAAGATAGGGGTGGGCTCGGTAATAAAGGGCACTAGGGAGCCCCTGGAGTTTATGATTGGACCACTGTTTTAGACTTGGCACGTTAGTGGCCAGTTAAAGTGGGAAGAGACTCTGCTGCAGGCTATTGTAGTGCTCAGAGAGTGAAGTGAAAAGGGTGCCCCTGGGGATGGAGAGACTGTGGGGAGGGAATCAGCAGCTCTTGGCAACCAGGAATACCAGGGTGTGAGAGAATAAGGCATCCAAGAGGACTCCAGGTTTTTGAGCCTGCAGGGGGGAATGTCTGCCCTCTACAACCACAGGGAAGGGAGGAGGGAAGGAGGGCTTGGGGGAAGCATGATGAGTTGTATTTTGAACACATTGAGTTTAAGATGTTTCTTGGACACCCAGTTTGAGATGTCTAAAAGACACGTGGAGATTCACGAATTGAGGTCAGCAGAGTGGTTGGGGCAAGCAGAGGAAGATTTGAGAAGCATCCTTATAGTAATAAAATCCATGGGAGCAGACGAAATCACCAGTGAATCAATACGGAAGAAGGAGAGAAAAGCCTCTGAAACAGAACCCTGTGGGAGACCCATGTAGGGGGCAAAATCTGGAGGAGGAATTGTAGAGGAGACAGAGAAGGGCCACACAGAGAGGAAGGTAATATCCTGAAAACCAGTGTCAAGGAAGAATGGGTGAAAGAGCCCAGGAGAGTGAGAACTGAGAAAAGGCCATTGGATTCAGCAATGAGATCATTTATAACTTTGGAGAGAGCAGTGTCAGAAGAAGGATGAGATTGGAAGGGGATTAAGAAGAGAGGAAGAGGAGAGAAAATGGGAGCACCCCATTTTGTAGTTATTGCAGATAGATCAAGTACAGGGGTTTTGTGGTAGTTATCTACAGGATGGAGAAACATGACCAAGTTTGTAAGTACTAAAAGAACCATTAGACAGGGAGAGTTTGAAAATAAATGAAAGAGCAGGAATGACAAAAGGGGCAGTGTGGAGGAGATGGAATGGAATGGGATCTCCCAAATAGAGGGCTTATCCTTGATAAAAAGGAAAGAATGGCTGAAGACACCAGAGTGATAGGAAATGAGGAAGAAGGAAGAACATGGAGTTCATGGCGAATGACCCCAATTTTTTCTGTAAATTATGAGGCAAGTTCTGAGCAGAGAGAGTGAGTAGAGAGCTGAGGAGGTTTGAAGAGTGATTCAAAAGTTTGAAAGATCTGTTGTGGAGTAGGATAGTGAATTGATGAGAGATAAAATAAGATTAGCTGGCAGCAGGGGCTCAAATATAAATTTGTAGTGGACTCAGACTGATTGTGTGTTTCTACCTTCCTTTAGCTGTACATGTGTAGGAGTAAAGGTGACAAATGGCAGCAGGAGCAATTCAATGCTGAGGCTTGGCCAGATGTAATCACCATATACTAAAGAATCTAGGGATTCAAGTAAAGAGTAGAGATTTAATCAGTTCACTAAGGCATCAAGGTAGAAGAGGAAAAGTCTCTCATGTCAGGGAGATGACCTGGGAGAGAATTGACGGGTCTAGGGATTGGAGGTCACAGTGTGGACATTGAGTAGGGTTATCTGGAAAATTCCCTTGTATAGACAATCCAGTTCCACATGGTGCTGAGTCATTAAGATATTTCTGTATGTGAAAGTTGTGTCTTCTACCTGTCTATAAAATCTGAAAGGCAGTTACAGATCCATGTAAAATAATATGTTTTTCCTTAATAAGAATTAATTTTTGATCTGGAAGAGCCTTTAAAGTTCATTTATTCCCCAAACCTCATTGGACAGGTAAGGAAACCAGCTGCAAGATCATTGACTTAAGCATCCATTCTCTTCTTGTAACAATGATCCTTCGCTTTCATTTGATCAGTAGAGCCAATGAATATACTTCAACAACAAGATCAGTTCTAATGGATGCGGCTCTCTTCAACAATGAGAGGATTCAAATCAGTTCCATTGATCAGTAATGAACAGAACCAGCTACCCTCAGTGAAAGAACACTGGGAAATGAGTGTGGACCACAACATAGCATTTGCACTCTTTCTATTTTTATCTGCTTACATTTTTGTTTTTCTTCCCAGATTATTTTTACCTTCTTTCTAAATCCGATTTTTCTTGTGTAACAAAATAACTATATAAATATGTATACATATATTGTATTTAACATATACTTTAACATATTTAACATATATGGGACTATCTGCCATCTGGGGAGGGGGTGAAGGGAACAGAAGTTTTTGCAAGGGTCAATGTTGAAAAATTACCCATGTATAGGTTTTGTCAATAAAAAGCTATTAAAAAAAAAAAGAATAGCCAATGAGAAAATATTGTCAATAAGTATAAAGAGCTTTCTGTGTTCCAGGCATAGTGCTGAGATTGTTGTTCTTCTTTGATTGCATTACTTTTTGTTTTTTTCTTCTTTCCACACAGAGGTGCTGGATACCATTGACTTTGTAGCACCCAATGAGAGAGTAGTTTTCCGTACCTGTGAAAGAGAGCAGAACAAGGTCGTCTTTCAGATGGTGAGACTAAAGGCACTACCTCACTTGATTCAGCCCAATGGTTTCCTTCCCTCTCTCCATTATGACTTAGGATGCTCTTGCTAACCCATATTCTGAACATCACTTCTGCACTTTTGACAGCAAGACTATTATTTCTAAAATTTGCTTCATCAGTCAAAACATTGGCCATCTCTTATGGATCAACTGTGATAACATATGTAAAGCAACCTGCAGTCTCTAAAGTGCTGTATAAGTATCTATTGTTTATCATCATCATTGTTAATTATATCATGATGCCGTTGTGGTCTGTAAGGAACAAGTTGTAGTTTTTCTGAGAATTATAAACACATATTATAGTCCATTTTATTTGAGCTGGTGTATTTTTCTGTTTGAGAATTTAATTTTTATATACTTAAAAGGAATAACTCACCTGTTTGACATGCGTTATTTATCTTTAATCCCTGATATTCCTCACGACTCTTTTCTGGGTCTTCATATTATTCTCTTCTCTGTTTCTTACAGCCAAAATTGGGTTTTTACAGAGACTGATACCCAGATTTTTCCCTCAACTTGTAAAAGATAAGTTTTGGGGGGAGAGAATTTCTTCTCATATCTCTGCCTCTGGGAGGCAGCACAATGCAAGGAAATGCCCCTGGATTCTGGAGATGAGGGTCATTTCACACTTTACCACTTCCTCCCTGGGTGACTGTGGCACCTTAGTGAATCTCTTTTGTCTCAGTGTCCTTATGCTTTAAAGAAAAAGGTGAATGGGTGGGTAGCCTCCCTTCCATGCCGGGGTTTATAATCCTCCCTCTTTATTTTCTGATTTGAACATTTCACAAGTAGATCATCAATGCCCTTCCAGCCTTAAAAAGGGTCAACATCAGCTCCATCCTCTGGTTTTCAAATATTCTCATCCCTTTAAACAGTAATATTTATACAACAACTAATGACTCTGATGATCGCATCCTTGAAAAAGGGAACAGTAGCCAGATTATATTATGACTATACGCTTGGCAGGCTTGTTATTAATGTCTTATTTTTTGTCCCTAGGGATCTGCAGATGCGGAGCGAGCCCTTGCTGTGGCCAGACTTGTGTAAGTTCTGCCCCCCGTTTGTCATTTGTCTTTCTGACAGCACAAGGTACCTGAGGCACCTTACCTCTGCATCGGTATTTCAGACTTCCCTCCCACAGCTCTGACCCAGTGTGGGCCATTCCCCTTCTGGCCAGAGATGCCTCGGTCCCTCTGATGAACTTTAAAATCAAAGCCAAGGTACATGGCTACCCCTGGGACTGAGGGGCACCCGCAAGGATCCGAAGTGGCTGACCTGCCTTCTGAGCTGCATGGGCCAACTTTTCAAACGAATCTCTTCTAAGATACCAATTTGAGGGAGGCTTAGAGTCCCGCATACAGCAGCGTCCAATGGGCTGTTTGTAAACAAGTGTGGGGCTTGCAGATCCCTTCCTAAGTCAGGGCAGACTTAACTCCTTTTTCTGAACATGTAGAGTGTCTACTATTTATATACATGACACCAGGTAGGACAACCTGCTTTCTTCCCCTTTTGTGTGCTGGAAAGCCCATGAGTTGTCCTTGATCTTGGAGCCTCAGTTTCCCCTCTTTGCATAATGCAGTTAATCACCTGTTGTCCCACCAATTCTTGGGGCTGTGGTAGGGAAAGTGCTCTGTGAGTTACTGCATGGGCTCCAGGACGGCCCCTCTAGCCATAAAAGCTTTACCGTGGAGCTCCCAGAAAGCATGGTCTGCGTGGCTGATCGTCAGGCCGACAGCTGCGTTGGGTTCTGGGGGGCCTCCCCCATAAGGGCCATGGGGCTTTCCAGCTACAGCAGCTCCTGATGGTGCACTCCATTCCTAAAGCGGCTGGGGTCTGCCTTGGTTGGGGGCAGCCTGCACCAGAGGAATTGTGGATAGAAAAGGAAGTAGGTAATCATGGCTTCTACTGGAAAGCCCATGTGCCCATCCTTAAGGGGCAGCAGCTCTGGGCCCGAGTGGCTTTCAGCGGCCCCCCTGGAAAGGAAGCTCTCCTGGCTTGTGTCCTGGAGACTTAACGATTGATTGTGCACCTGAGGTCCTGGGGCACATGTGGCTTTGGAGGGTCTGACCTCAGCAGGGAGGGCTGCATCTTAGGTCTGGGGCAGAATAGCCAGGACTTCCTTCTCTCACCGTGATCAAGCACATGCTCAGTAGCAGAGCTCCTCAGCTTCCTTACTGCCTAATAAAGTTGTCATATGTGTCCCTGACGTAACTGAAGATCTCTGGGCACACTCCTGCTTGGAGAGGCTCGTGACAATGCCTTGTGCAGTCCTCCCACCAGTGCGGGCCGCAGCCCCTCCCCATCTTTCCCTCCATCTAGCGCCATTTTCTTCTGCATTCTTGGAGAAATCCTTCACAGAGGATCGCCCTGGCAATTTGCAGGGCTCCTTAGGGTCCTTTTATTTTCCTGGGAATACCAGTATAGTTCTCAGATGACCCTCTATTGCCTCTAATTGTTGCATGATTAGCCTGACTGCCCCCCTTGCTTTTTCTTACTTATGCTTTCTTCTTTTTTTGAATTAAAGATTTCTTTCCTTTGTTCCTTTTTTTCCATAGAGAGAATGATGTAGCTGGTATTGACATTAACATGGGTTGTCCAAAAGAATACTCCACTAAGGTAAACTGATATTTCCTTTTTGATTTAGAAATGTAGAATAAAACATGTGTGATTTCTATGTATTTAATAAATCCTTATACTTATTTTTTATTGAAAGTCATGAGTTCAGTTACATCTATTTCATCTATATCATCTGTTTTTGTCTTTGAAATGATAGTCCAAATGTGACACCCTGAGTGACTGAACTATCTGGTTCAACAGAATATGTTGTTCCATAGTCCCAACTCCATGGGGTAGGAAGATTTGTTTTCAATTACTTTAACAAGTACGTTTTACCTTTTGGGCTGTATAATGCTTTAAGTATCTTTTATTTTGTCTGGGAGGTACAAAGGTCAACAAACCAAGTACAATCTGATGGCCAAATCCAGCCTGTCACTTGTTTTTGTACAGCTTGGAAACCAAGAATATTTTTTACATTTTGAAATGTAATTAAATGTTTAAAAAAAACAAAAAAAAACAAAAACAAAAAACCTCATGTCTCAAGCTGTAGAGTCCAGCTTCATGTGGCCCTCGGGCTGTGGTTTGCTGACCCCTGGTATAGCTTCGTGGAAGGCAAGGGTCTGGACAGCTGGCCTTGCACACTGCCTGGCAATGTGGCTCTGGGCCAGCAGCTTTTCTGCTTGGAACTTCAGCATCCTCAGGTGGTTGCGAGGCTTGATTGAGATAATGTACATAAAGCTTGAAAGTGCTCTCTGGGTCAGTTAGGTTAAGGATAATGTTCCTTCTGAGAACTCTTGGGACCATCTTCTAGCTCTTCATACCTGTCGCCTGTGACCAGATTAGAGTCTCAAGTCTCAGCTGCAGGTGGTCACTCAGGACACATCCACTGGCATCATAGATTCGGCTTGAATGAGTCTTTACAAGTTTAATTATCCCTCTGATACTTAATCTGTCTTCCTCAAATGTAAAAACTAAAGAATAATTATATCAAATAAATCTTTTGAATTGTCCCATGGGCACTCATTAATTCTTGGCACATGTGTTAGAATAATTCCTGCTTGAATTCTGTCCCTCCAATCCCCCATACTGCCATTATGGGGCAGCATGCTAGGCGAGTCATTGGTTTTCACAGTTTTAGATGCTTCATAAGGCTAATGGCCTCCATTAGTTAGAGCTTGAATTGGATTTGATGTCATAGGTTGGGAAAGAGGAGAAGAGAGCTTATAAAACCTTAGACTTAGGATGTTTTAGGTGGACAAGGGAGAAACAACACTGGGCAGGTTGACCCCTCCAGGCCTTCCATTTGTTTTTGTTTTTAATACTTTTCTTACTTACTATGGGATTCAGCTGCACTGTCTCTCAAGCCCGTATATTTTTAGCTCTAACGTGGGCTTTTCTTCTAAATGCAGAGGAGGTATTAATGAAGAGTAATGCTGTCCTTTGATGATAACTTGCTCAGAAGTAGGTCCTTTGCAAGAATGAAGATAATACTGAGAGCCAGTAGGTGTATTGGTTGTAATAGATCTTTTCTCATGTGCTTTTTCTTAAGGGAGGAATGGGAGCAGCACTTCTGTCTGACCCTGACAAAATTGAGAAGGTGAGTGAGTAATTCACACGTCCCTAACCTAGACCACATCATATTCCTGCTAACCTTCTTCAGATTCCAGAAATTACCTCAAATAAAAAGCCTGCCATCTGTTCCCAGCTTGGACAAGATGTCAGCCAAGGTCCTGACCCTTCCCTCACCATATCTTTCTCTGTGCACACTGGGCAAATTGGGTGAATTCCAAAGCTTTCCTACTTAAGTTCACTGCTAGTCTGGACATTTATTACTATTCTTAAAGTGTTCAGACTTCATCTAAATCTGAGATAGAACCCCCCCCCCCCCTCCCCAGAGCTATTATGCTACCAGAGAGATAATCGTAACAGCTTGTGGAGAGGCACTTCAGTTCAGTGGATAGACCCATCCTCAAGCCCTGCCTTTGTGACCAGGACATCACCCAACCTCTATTGCCCTGGGCAGCACTGGGAGAGTATAAACCACAAGGGAGATATTAATGCATTTGCATTTGTTGGGCAAAATGTCTTTTGGATATCTTGTTTCATCCTCACAATAATTCTGTGAGGTGGTAGGTGCTGTTATTTTCCCCATTTTACAGATGAGGGAACTGAGGCAGGGGTTAGGTGGCTTCCCCCATAGTGGGGCCCGATTTAAACTCAGGTCTTTGTAACCCCAAACCCCAATGCTCTACCTACTACCTCCCCTAGCTTCTTAGAAGCAAGGAAAAAAATCATAATCTCTTTTTTGACCCAAAGAACAGTGGAAAGCTAGCTGATGGCAGGGGGTAGAGCACAGGAAAACCTGGGTTCAGACTTGACCTCGGGCACCAGCAGCATATCTTTGAGCAAGTCTTGTAACTTTTCTTAGCCTGTGCCCTCATTTGTAAAATGGGGATAATAATAGCACCCCCTCACAGGGAAGTTGTCTGGATCAAATGAGATGCTATTTGAAAGTCTTAAAATGTTATGTAAACACTGGCGTTGATGATGGTGATGATGGCTGCAGTGATGGGGATTGAGCATAAGTCGTACAGCCCGTCGCTAAGGCTGTCCGGGCATGCGAACAGGGTGAGATGTCAGGGGGATGCATGAGCAGGAGGGTCAGAGGCGTGACTGGCTGTAGGGGGCCGGGGCCTAGACCCTAACAGAAGGGAATAGCAGGCCCAGGGCTGCAGAGGGCGCGGAGGAGGCGTCCAGGGGATGCAGGGCCGACCACAACGCCCCTTCTGCCTCTCAGAGAGGCTAGTTCCTGGGGTTATGCAGGTCTCGTTCTCACATCTTAAACAACTTCTGTAACAACTTGCTGTTTTTAACTAAGGAACTAACAGATTATATTTCTCCCCCTCTCTGTAGATTCTGAGTACCCTTGTTAAAGGGATTTGCAAACCAGTGACCTGCAAAATTCGGATCCTTCCATCGGTAAACACAGTTCCTTACATTCAGAAGAGCTTGTCTAACTCTAATGAAGTTGGGGGGAGGAGGGAGGTGGCAGGAGGAGATGATTAGATGGTAAGCTCCTTGAGGGCAGGGGCTTCTTTTACTGCTTCTTTGTAGCTCAGTGTCTGGCTTGTAGTAAGGCTTAATAAATGTTTATTAGGTTGGAGTTGGGGAAGGTAGACAGAACAAGCTGAGGTCCCTTGTGGGTTAGGTGACAGTCATCCAGTTCCCACAAAAATTGAGTATTTTGCCCCTTCTTGGTCACCTTCCTTAGCTTGAAGAAACACTGAATCTTGTAAAGCGGATAGAAAGAACAGGGGTGGCGGCCATTGCAGTCCATGGCAGGTAAGTACATCTGATGGGAAAGGGGAATTTCTAAGGATTCTCTTTTCATTGGCTCACGGGGGAGAAGGGACTTCTCCAATGGGGCAGAGCTGGGATTTGAACCCAGAACTGACTCCAGTTGTCAAGGCCTTTCCTTTGTCCTGCACTGCTTGTTAGGGAAAAGGAATAGGTCCTTCTGCATCATCAGGCCAGGTGAGCTCCCCTGTCCCTCAGCACAAAGCTCCAGCCTTACACACTCATAACTCTTGTTAGTAAGGATTGAATGAGCTTAGCATGCTCCTCTCAGCTATATAATAGGAAGAGTTCTTTCTTGTTTACCATCGTGGACATTGTTTCTCCATTTTTATTCAGGCTTCTCAGCTGCACTCAGGTGAGCAGCCAAGCTCATGAGACCCTAAAAGCTCCTACTACAGGTGGGGTCCTTGGGGGTCCCACAATCTTGAGATGGCTCAAATTTAACAGAACACCCTAACAGAAGGAAACCAGGGGCTTCCTTCTTCTGAAGATGAGTTTATAGTGCAGAAGGGCTTCTCTGGTCCCCTGTTGTACAGAACGCTCTCTGTGTTGTCCTTGTCCTTGGGCGCTATAGGGCCAGGAGCTTCGCATACAGAATGTAGCGCGGTGACACCATTAGGACCTGCTTGGGTGGACAAGGCTGTTGGCCCAAATTTGCCAATTGCCTTTCTTTTGCCTTTTTCTTCCATGGTCACTTACCACAAGTCTCAATGTCTGATTTGGGCATCCCTTAATAACCAGTGCCCCTCTGGGTCATCACCAGTCAGTCATCTTCCCCAAGCCAAGACAAAATGGATGTTTTCCAAGAAAAAACAAGGAACCATCTTGTTGAGCCTTTGAGCCTCTTGACTCACTCTTGTAGTTTCCTGCCTCTTCCCTGGGTGGTGGTGCTCTCCTGGGGAAGGCTGCTCCCCCTGTGCTGGCTTCTGGATGGCAGAGGATCTGCGCAGCCTCTCGGAGACTGGGGGAGTATAGAAAAAGGTCATCTTGGAGCAGCCATAAATATAGCACCTTGTCTGACTCCTGGTGAATGAGGCAGCCCTGCTCTTTGCTTCATAATCAAAGAGCTCCAAAGCCAAAGGGGCAGTCCTGAAAAAGACTTACCCTCCGAGATGTGTGCCTCCTGGAATGTGATCTGTAACCAGCACAAACATTACCATTTGATTTCACCTCTGTGTCAAAGGAGAAATCATTTACAATTAGTCTTAAAGCATTGAGAAACTTCAACTTTCTTATTGTCATTTTCACCGATAACCATAAATAACTGAGTGATCAGGATCATAATAGGCCATAAGAGATGCTAAGTAGAAAGCTATTTTCTTTAACTTAGCTAACTGAACTATTATATTATCGAATGTCTGAGTATGTTGTATCTCTAATTGAGCTCGATTCTTAGGCCAGAAGTGTTTTGTAATTCACTGGGAGTACTTGTCTATGAGAACTAAGGCTTCAGATGATCTGTGGGTCCCACAGGTTTAGGAGCTGAGTGATGAGGCTCTAGCGGGCCGTTGGGTGGGATCTCTGACTCACATAGACCCCTGGAGTTTCCTGATGAGTAGTGGCCTGGGGTTCTCAGGGGCTAGACTAGGACATTATGGCTGGCTGCAGCAAGCTGCAGTGAGAGCACAGAGAAGCCTCTGAAGCACTTAGCTCGTCTCTACTGAACCTCCCAGGGGTCCTGCAAGAGGAACATTTGGGTTTCCTCATTGGGCAAATGGGGAATTGAGCCCGTGAATGATCATGTATGGTTATGCAGCTTATTTTCTTCTGTCAAAGGCAAAATTTGAACCCAGGTCATCTGCCTATAAGTCAGACACTTTTCCCACCATAACTCGCTGCTTCCTACCAAAATTTCTCTGTCATCCAAAGGCCCATCCACAGTACTATACTAATTTTTGAATGTTCTGACTAGTGGTCTGTTTGTGTCCCACAGACCAGGAGACCCAATATTTGACCATTGTGCCATCTGTATTCAACCTCCAAGGTTGAAAAGATTAATGAATCCAAAGCGATCTTGATACAGAACCAATACAATAAGATAGAAGGTTCTAGGGTCCTCTCTCCCCAGCTCCTCAGAGAGTAATTCCAGAGCTTTATTTTTTTGTAGCTTCTGTCCAGAGATGTGAGTCACGTCCATCTTGTTCTCTCCCCCACCACCAGGGTGCCTTTACTCTTGCCCCACGTTGATGTTGTGCTGGGGAATCTGGGACTGCCAGCAGGAGCATTTGCACAGAAGCACCCTCCACTTCGCAAGGTGCCTTCTGCTTTCATCAGGGGTCAGGCTCTCCAGGAAAAACATGGTTGTGTTACCTGACAACCCAGAGAAAGTTTTGGGTGTGTTTTGTTAACTTTGGTGTTTTCTCTCCCTTCTTTTGTTGTAAAGGAAGAAGGAAGAGAGACCTCAACATCCTGTCCACTGTGATATTATCAAAGCCATTGCTGAAGCTGTCTCCATTCCAGTAATAGCTAAGTAAGTTTTTCTCATTTATCAGTAATTCACTGTGATCCAAATTGGACCTGGATGCTAGCCCATGGAAATTTATCTGGGTAACAGAATGCATTTTGTAGGAATGGGTCTCCTCTTTCTGTCAACATGAAAGCACAGGTTACCACTTATTTTAGAGACAGGGGCCAAGAGTTTGAGAAATCACATGCCTAGTGTGAACATCCTCCGGGGATCTCTTCTGGGTTTCGAGTGGCTCCCAATTCAGTTCTGTCCTGCCTTTTGCAAACCCAGGAATTGTTCCAGGTTCTCCCTTTTTTGGCTGCCACCACTTATTCTTCCAAGTGAGGTTTTCCCTCTTCCAGCATCCACTAAACAGGATCCAGCTTTTCCCTGTGTCTATGAAGAGATTTTACTACTTTCTCTGACTTTACTACCAAACTATTTAAGTTGTTTTACTACTGTGAGGGAAACATGTTAGAAATTGCAAGCTTGGGAAAGTTGAAAGAAATTGCTGCTGTAGACCTATCTGTCTTTCAGCCCCTTTCTTTAGCTCCTTCACTACATCATCCTTGTCTTGCCCCCACCAAGCTCCTTTTTTGTTCTGAGACTCATGGTCTAGGGTTTTCCTTTCCATCCCATATAAGGAGGTTTTACATCTCAAAGGAAACTCTAGGCTACCATCTCTGTTACAATATCTTGCCATTCCACCAAAGACATCCTTTTAGTCACTCCTTGAAGCAAGGTAAGGTTGTAATGTAAGACAGGAGGGGTAGGTAGAGGAACAGACCGGATGGGGGGTAAAGTTGGTGATGGGGGGAGGCCAGAACCAGGGAAGCTGTCACATCAAAGCACTAAGTCAGCAGGTGGTGGGCAAGAACTGGAGAGTAACAGGATTTAGGGGTAGTGTGTACAGTGTATTAGGGAGACCTGCAACAAACCTGACATTAGTATGGCAGGACAAAAGCCAAAGATGTGTCCTTCCTCCCCACCCCACCCCCAGCCTGCAGGTGGGACCATGGGAGCCATGTTTGGGAACCGAATGTCAAGTCAGCTTGGCTGAAAGCAGCAGCTGCTGGTCTCAGACCTAGTTAGGGTGACTGGTCCTCTCCAAGAGGGAGTTGGAGGTGCTTTTGGGAAAACAGAAATCCCCTCCTGGTGCCCACTCTTGGCCCCTGATGCAGGCATCCAGGTCTGGTATTTATGACTTTCATCCTTATCGCAGAAATGTCAGAGGTGGGACCGTGGGTGTGGGCGTGTGATAAGCCAGCTGCTCAGGGTGTCTGGCTGCAGCCTACCAAAGTGGCCTGTGGCTGCCATATCCCTGGATTCCCTGTTGTCTTGTCCCCCACAGGGACTCTCGCAGCTCTCAGGCGGGGAGGTTGCCCAGCACTACTCTCTTGGGGGGGCAGTTCACATAATTGCATATAGCGATAACTCCCTGTGTTGGCTTTCAGTGGAGGATCTCACGACCACATCAAAGTATATTCAGACCTAGAAGCCTTCCGGCAAATGACTTCAGCATCTTCCGTGATGGTGGCCCGCGCAGCCATGTGGAACCCATCCATCTTCAGGAAGGAGGGTCTGCAGCCTCTGGAAAGGATCATGCAAGAGTATATAAAATATGTAGGTCTCCTTACTTGTCAAAACAGTCATAGAGATGTTGGAAGGGACTTTAAGGGTATTGTCCAGAAGTGGAAACAGGCCTTCACTACCAAAGTACTTGTCCAAGGTGATAGAGGTAATTGTGGAGCATTGGTCCTCTACTTTACTCACCCTCACCTTTTTCCATTGTACTCACTTACCCATCCACCCCAGTCCTGTGTGTGTCTGTGTGTGTGTGCGCTGATATTTATGTTGTGCTTAAAGCTGCCAGATTATTTTATTTATACATTATCTCACCTTTTCCCTGTTCATCATACTGCCTCAGGTTAAAGCTTTTTTCTTAAAATTCTTTTCATTCAGGAATATCATATTAATCTATACCCCTGGCCTCCTGCTCTCAAATTTTTTCTTTTCTTAGTTTTTTAAATATTGCTTTTTATCTTTCCTCTGGTTGACTCCACTAAAACAGGGAAGAGACTAAATGAAAGGTCAGTAGAACTGTTTACAGGACTGGCCAAAGACTCAGTTGTTCACCTCAGTAAAGTTTTGTATCTATCTTTTTTTTTTTTTTTTTTTTTTTTTGAAAGAAAGAAAGAAAACATAATTTCTGCCCCAGGAAAGATAGTAATATTTAGTAGTAGGGAGAGAAGGAATGATATAGACATGAATTTTTATAGCACACACAGAATAAACAGCTGCAACAGCAGATTATCCCACCCACAATCTAAGAGTAAATTATGGTAGAATGACCAGAATAGAGGGGTAAGCAGGGTAGAAAGGGTTAACCTAACAGCTGTTGTGGACAAAATTATCTCCATGGCAATGTATCTTTGGGCCATTAATCAAAACCGTTTCTAAGAACCTACTGCTTCATTCCCAGAATATTTTAAACCCATGAGCCAGGAAGGTGAGATTGAGAGTTAGCTATTCCTAAACCAGTTTCCCTTGGGGGGGAGGGCTGGAAAGAGCTGCCAGATGCAGTTATAAATAAATCCTTAATGAGCATAACTAGGTGAGGGGCAAGGGGATAACATTTGAGCCAGAAAGGAGGTTGCTAAAATGTTGTGTCTGTATTGCTTTCATCCCACTGACAGAGGGACCATAACCATATCTTTGACTTGAACAGTGACACAAGTTGGCCGAGTACTGGAGTACTGAATGGTTCTGAGTGACAGAGGGTTACTGGGCCCAGTCTGGAAAGTCTGGGGCAGACCCGTGTTCAACAAGGCCAGTCCCTAAAGCCTGAGGTGGCGTGGCGTGTCCACTCCTGAGCTCAACTTCCTCCCATGGAAAGTCAGGGAGCACTGACATCCTTAGTCCCCGTACTCTGGGATGCGCCCTAGCCACCAGCTGCAGTGGCTTTTTGGGTATTTCAGAAGGGAAATGAGATTAAAAGGGAAAAAGAGTAAGTGGAGCTTGCAAATTTGAAAAACATAAAACTGGTCAAAAAGAGGTGCTCTCTCAGCCTGTGGTTGGCCCATGAGGTTCTTCTCCAGGGGCATGCTGTCACATAGAAGCATCCCACCATGCAGAAACAAGGCACAGTCGCAGGGGCTGCTCCCCGGGAGCCGGTGACGGCTCCTTTCCCACCAATAAGATGCTGAGACAGAGAGAGGGATGTGCTTGGAACAGGACAGAACATGCTCTGGCTGCCAAATGGAAGCAGCGGGGACTGGGGTGAAGCCGTGGCGACCCAGTGCGTCAGCCAGAGGAAATGGGATAAGGCTGGGCCGGGGGAGCAGAAGCAGAGGGCTCATCTCCCCTTCTTCCCTGGCCTGAGTGTACTTGCTGTGCAAAAAGCAAAGACACTTGATTGGTTGCTCTCCATCAGTAAAGGAACAGCCCCTGGAGGACAGGAAAGGGGACTTAGCTCTGCCACTTACCCCCTTAGGCAAGTCATGTAAAATGGGAGAATCAAATGGCAGGGGCCCCTTCCTGGCCTAAAGCCTGGACTTCTGTAAGGTAATGCGTCTGGTGAGAGCCGAGCCCCATGGCCTACTGCACGAGGGTCTAACCAACCACTAGGAGTGGGGGTGAAGGGCTTTCCTGGGAAGTGGGAACTCTGTCATAAAGGACTGTGTGCTCCCTTGGGTCTCTACACCCTAGGAAACATGAATCATAATGTTTATTCATCATCTAGGAAGCATCCTGAAAGCTATAAGTTAGGGAAAGGAACAGTGGAGATAGTGGACAGCAACCTTTGCCCTCACGCTGGGTTCTTCACCCCTTACCTAGGAGGACCAAATACTTGGTTTAAGATACAACTTTTTCTGTAAAAAAAAAAAAGAAACACTCTCCCATTCATGAGAAGATCCCAGGTGTGCAGATTCCTCTGAAAACTGTCCTAGAGAGTCCTCTTGTCGCCAGGGCCTGCCATCTTTGGGTTCAATCAATTCACAATTGTTACAGAATGAATTTTGTTTCTAAGACACAATTCACTTAAAAGCTTAGAAATGGAATAAAAAATAAGTGATACATATCATGTTAAAAAAGAAAGAAAGGAAAAGAGGGAGGGAAGAAGGAAGGAAGGGAAGAAAGAAAGGAAGGAAGGAAGGCGAAAGGGAGGGAAAGAAGAAACCATCTAACTCTGGGTTCAAGTCCTGACTGTGAAACTGCCTAGGCGTAAATATAGTGAGCATCCTCTCACAGCCATGAAAATGTGCATATCATTATTACTCTAACCACAGTGATATCAAGAAAGCTGATCTCTTTCCCCCACTCAGGGTAGATCTCTACAGCAAAGGCTCCCCAAGGTCAGCCAGCCCAAGATCTTACAGATAAGAAAACCGTTCACAGGAGTGGGGGTAGAGGTGGAGGAGGGATCATGGCTTGCTCAGATCACCCAGACAGGAGCTGCACCTCACGAAGGATCCTAAAAAAGGATTCTCTTTTCTCCCTCCGGACTCTTCCTCAGCCTAAGTCTCCTTCTTTTCCCTTTCCTCCCAGGCGGTGAGATATGACAACCACTACACGAACACCAAGTACTGCCTGTGCCAGATGCTGAGAGAACAGCTAGAAACTCCCCAGGGAAAGAAGCTCCATGCTGCTCAGTCTTCCCGGGAAATCTGGTGCGTGTTGGGGAGAACCAGAGAGGTCTGCCTTCTGGGGAGGGGGTCCCTGGACCAGAGCAAGGCCTAGCGGTGTCCAACCTACAGACTCATTCCTTTCCCTCAGGGTCCTTGTCAGCAGTCTTTATTAAGCACCAGCTGTGTGTCAGGACATGAAAATACAAAGACAAAAGCCTGAACCAATCCCAGTCCTGAGGACTTCCACGTCCCCTGCAGAGGGCCTGGTGGAGCACCTCTGAGGAGTTGCTGACACCCTAAGGAGCTTCTTTCCCCTTACTTACATTCTAGAGGCAGGTTTCCTTCTCTGAAAAAGGTGATGACTTTTGTTGTCTGGAACTCCCTATGCACAAGGTGGTAAAGTTCTAGTGGTTTCTGGGAAAAATCCAAAGGAGTGTGAAATCTAGTCTCTGCCCCACACGTACTAAGGTGAAATAGCAGTAGAGGGCTGACATGAACATGTGCTAATAGGAAATGAGAGGGGTTTGCAGCTGTAAGTGCTGGAGAATTTCGGGGGGCAGAGTTGGTACAGGCTCTACTAGGCTGATGGTTAGAAGGGGCCTCATTCAGTGCTCTTCCAGAGCAGTCTGAATCTTCAGAGCAATCTCCTTAAACCAGTGGTTGTCCAGACTTCCCTTGAACCCTGTACTTGAAGCTTACAAAGGCCTTATAATCTCATTCCTGAAGCTGCGGCACAAGACTGAGCAGCTTTTTGGGCTGCCCTGTCATCCTGCTAAATTACCTATAAATCCCCAAGATCTTTTTCAGACAAATTATTCTATATATTTCAGAAGGGAAATGCGAACCCAAATATAAATTGAATTTGGGAATCTGAAAAACATAAAACTGAGTAAAAAAGAGACTCCTCTCTCAAACTTTTTGGTTAACCCATTAAGTGATTCCCTATGCTCTCTTCCAGTGGGCCTGTTATCACATAGGAAGGAAACATCTGGCTTATTAGAGCAAAGCTCCTCTTAGCTTGCCAGATGTTGCCTGCAGAAAACAAGCTAAAATAATTAACCTACATGGCCTTGGAGGCTAGCCTCCCTGCCAGGTACCCATCCTCTAGTGGCGAAATTGATTTTTTGAGCCCTTGTAAACTTTTACATTGGCCCCTATTTAGTTTCACATTATTCAGTTCAGCCCAGTGCTCTGTGTGCTGAGATCTTTTTGGAACCGCCTCTGACAGGCAGGCTGTCATCTGCACATTTGAAGACTGTGCCTTTATCAAAGTCATTAATGAGCATGTTAAACCAGAAGTATTGAACATGTGGCCCACAGCCCTCCAAAATGCTGCCTGGCCTCTAGTAAAGTTAATTGGGAAAACATTGAACAAAATAAAATACAGTAAAACATAAGACATAACATTTTAAAACCAAGGCAGCCACAGGTTCCTCTGGTCCAGATATTTCTATTTGAGTTTGACACTTTTGTAAGAAAGAGCAGAGCATCCCTCAGGGATTTCATTCACTCCTATGTCATCATCCCCTCTGTGCTTGGGATTCTTGTATCCATCAAGCTTCAAATTCAGAATATCCCGCCCCACACTGCATGGGCTTTTCACACCCCCACCCATGCATTGCTGGCTTGGGTGAGTCATCTCTGACTCCCCCTTCTCCTGGACTTTCCCTGCCATCTTTCTCAGGTGCCTCTGAGGCAGCTGCCCCACCCTCTCTTCTCTGGGGGTCTTTTCCCCATGCTGCTGCATCCTCAGAGCCTCCTGCTTGGTCCCATTCCCTGGATGGGAGGGGCCTGTGGAAAGGAAGCTTCCGAGCTGCCAGGGTTTGGGTGCGACAGAGACCCCCCTCGCTGCCCTTAGAAGTGGTTGGCGGGCAGCAGCTTGGCCAGCGGGCCCCCTCATGCTTCTAAAAACCCTCATGCCATCAGGATTGATGGACAGTCTAAGGCAGGCCGAGGGAACCTTTTTCTATCTTTTTTGTCGGCCATACAAAGTTATCAACCCACAGGACTCAAGCAGGGGGAGGTTGTTGTACCTGGGCTTCGGACCGTTGTTACCTGGGGCTGACTGGGCAGACTCTGTCGCAGCCTCCTGGGCCCTGGAAGTCAGAGGTTCCCCACCCAGCAGCAAGACTGCTACAGGGCGCTTCCTACCTGGCCGGAGGTGGCCAGGTGTGTACTTCCAAGGAACCACAGTGCCGTCTTGTGGTGGGGATGAACCATTGCAGCCCCCTGCAATTGATAAACTGTTGGCAGTCTAGGACTTGTGGCCCCTTTACAGCCCCTGCCTGAGTGCGGACCAAGGAGCTGTGACGTGTGGTGGGAGCGCAGCCTGGTCGGGAGAGGGAAGGGGCAGAGGGTGAGCGTGGGCCGGATTCTGGGGGGCCGGAGGGGTCAGGCCCAGGGTTGCGATGGAGGCTCTGGTGTCTTCCACAGTGAGGCCTTCGAATTGGGCAGCTTCTACGAGAGGGTGACGGCAGAGCTGGAGGCCAAAGCAGCCAGCCTCCGGAAGGAAGCTCAGGAGGAGTGGGACCAGGACGCTGGCCCCGACGTCATCCAGATGGCCGTGAAGTTTGACAAGTAAGGCACAAGCTGGGGGGCGCCCCAGAAGGGGCAGCAGGGTCCGCGGGAGCCCAGCAGCAGGGCCTGCCCGAGTCACAGGCTGCAGAAGATGCATTAGGAGATGATCCATCGGGAAAATGGGGCTAATGGTGCTGGGGAGAGAACTCGGGCCACCTGAACACATAAGAATGTGAACCGCTACTGTTCTTGGGTTATTGTAGCAGACCCCTTCATTGAATCAGCTGGGAAGCCTCTCAAGCCTTCGTCAGTGGCCTAGGGCCAAATCCTGATTCATCTTTTTGATCACGTGGAAACAACCTTGACCTTCTGGAATTTCTTTCTCAAAGTATTTGTGTGGATTGTGTGGCCTCTCTGGGAGTCCTCTGGGCCCAGAAGGGAAGTTTTCTTTGGCTTACATTAGGAAGCCTCTCAAAGAAAACCCAAACGTTTCTTTTGTTGTAGACATATCTCTCCCAAGAAAGGGCAGCTTTCGGAACCGAGAAACTCTCCTTTCTGCTAAGAAGTTCGATGAGAGCTTACGATGGCCTCCCTCCCCTATTATCTTCCTGCAGCAGAGCAGCAGGGTGCTGACTAAATCCAGGAAGCCACCTCCCTGCCCTCCCCCTCACTGCCCGTGCTGGGTCTTCTTGCTGGAGGAGGTTGGATCCTCTCAGGGCTCTGGGACAGAAAGTTTAGACTCGGGCCAGCACTGCCTGCCTTCTCCCTCCCGGGCTGCCTGGGCTCTGAGGGCTTTCCCAGAGCCTCTTGGAGCCCCTCTGTTTTCCTGAATCTGTTGTCATTTGTTAGACTGATCATCCTGTTGTGACAGCTGCACAGGCTGCCTAGGATGCTCCTGCTGGTTTTCCCCTGTGAGTCTCTTTGCTTTGAATCATGAATTTCATCCCTGCTTGGGATTCTCCATTCTTTGTGAGATGGGATCTGTCCCTTCCCCCACGCCCTGAGGGCAGGTCTGATGATTGCAGGGCTTTCATTCTGGAGGCCACTTCAGAGTCCAGGGCCAAGGGACGCACCTTTTGTATATGTAGAGGAGCAGCAGTGGGCTGGCTGTCACCTTGTAAGAAGGCCATCAGGTGGTAGTGACAGCAGCTGACTTAGTGGAACATCCAGGTAACAAGGCACGTTAAGTCATGATGCTTGCCTTCCTCTCCCCCACCTCTCACAGCATTTAAGCTGTTCACATCTGTAAAGGTACTTTTTTCCTGTCTCATAGGCCTGATGTTGAGTCTGGCAGTCCTGTGGACCAGAGTGCCTAACTCCTGCCATTCTCCTCGTTCCCGCCCCCCCTTTCTGAATCAGATGGTGCTGCTGGTCACAGGGAATAGAAACTTTGTGAGCTGGGATGGCTCCTCTTGGACTGATGTCCCTGCTCAGTGGACAACTGGACATTGAGAGCTAGAGCTGGGAGGGACCTTTGAGGTGCTTTAGTCTAGCACCTTCATTTAACAGATAAGGAAAGTAAGAACACACGGTATTCAGTCACAGAGCTGGTGTCAAACCCAAATCCTCTGGCTTCAAAGCCAGCGCTTTTTCTGCTTCCACAGCAGTGGGGCTTGGGGAATATTCCAGGAGTTCTCAGCCTCTCCGTAGATGAGTGAGAGATCAGTGTTGCAAGGAGAACTCCCATTCCCACAGCTCACCCAGGTCCTCTTACTGCTCCTCTTGCTCCTCAGAACCAGACATCTGAGATTCACAATCACTATAAGGGAGAACCCCTGTGAGCCACCTTGCAGTTAAACTGCATCCCATTACAGTGTATCCTTTTGTCTTGCTTGCACCCAGGAGGGAAGGAAAAATGAACTGGTTGACCATGTTTCCCCTTCTCTCTTTCTTCCCTTCTCCACTCAGTTTTGACTTTTTTTCTCCTTCAGGAGACAGTATCCACCCCAGATCACACCCAAAATGTGCCTGCTGGAATGGTGCCGGAAGGAGAAGTTAGCCCAACCAGTGTATGAAACAGTGAGTTGATGGTGGGAGTCCATTCTGCTGTTCTGCTGGACAGATAGGAAAATCCATTTCATAAAAATCTTCAGTGAGTTAGGGTAGGCCTATTTGAGACAGCATTTTAGCCCAAAATTAGCTGAAAATAACCCATATTGGTTGATTGGGAGCTAGGAGTGGGTAAAAGTCAGGCTGGTCCAAAGACAGATTTAGGAAGTCTGGCACTAACAAAAGCTTCCATGAGCTCACTAAGAGACCCAATCCACAAATTCTAAAACTGAGAGGAACCTTTCAGAGATCTCAGTCCATCACAGGGCCAGGACAGTGATGATGCCTTCTTGTAACATGTATTTTGCCTTGTTAATGCTGTAAAGTTACCCATGTATATATCCTGTAAATAAAAGGCTATTAAATTAAAAAAAAAAACAAACAAACAAACAAACAAAAAAAAACATGTATTTTGCCCACTGATGAATCCTGATTAATTAAAAAGTTAATTATTAAATTAGAAGCAGTTATCCAATATCTGGCAAAAGCTACTATCATAATTGGTTCCTGGGTGATGATATAGCTAGGTGAATTTTGACCTGATTGATCAAACTTAAAGATTAATAGGCCAATTTAGAAGGAGGTTTCTAGTGGGATCTCCTGTGCCATTCAGCATTTTTTATCAGTGACTTGCAAGGTTTAAAGACACAAATGAAGCTTGCAAGTCTACAAATGACAAAGCCAGGAGGAAAGCTAGCGCTGTGGGTGACAGAGTCGGGTTAAAAAGATCTTTGTAAGATAAGATAAAGTAGTAGACCAAATCAAAATAAGGCTAAATTGGATAGGAATAAATATCATGTACTTGGCTTCAAGAAATCAGCTGCCCAGATAAGGAGGGGAGGAGGCATAGCTAGGCAACCATTTGTGTAAGAATGTTCTGGGAATCGTAGTATGTGGCAAGATCTAGATGATTCATCAGTGGGATAGCGATCTTCTAGGGCTGTCTTAGGAGATGAGGTCAATACAGTCTTGCCTAGGCAGGCCAGATTGGGTGCAATGGGGTGCTCAGTACAGGGGCTCCATTGTGGGAAGAACATCGGCAAGCTGGGGACTGACCCATAGGTACAAAGATTTGAGTGCACATCATTTGGTGAGAAGTTAAAATAGCCAGCAAAGTGACCAGTGCAGAGGTGACTGTGGCTGCACAGACAGCACTGAGCTTAGGGAGATGAGGCCCAGGCCTGGAATGGGGGTTAGGGGGGACCACTCAAACAAGATATAATATGTGATGGTGGTGATGGCCTTGATCTAGGGCTTTAAGGTCTGCTAGGTGTCTTATATATACTTTCTCATTGGATCCTCACAACAACCATGAGATGTAGATGCAATTAGTACCCCCATTTTATAAATGAGGAGACTGAGACAGATAGGTTAAGTGACTTGCCCATGGTGAGCTAGCTAATACATGTCTGAGATCAGATTAAAATTCAAGGCTTCCTGACTCAGGTTTGTGAGGCAGCATTGTACATTAAGGACATGTATTCATATTAGGAGATCCAGGAATCAGTGTGGAAATGTGGTGGGGAGGAACACTTGGGTAAAAATTGATGGAAGCAGAAAAAGAAGTGGTTTTTTTTCTTTTTTGTGTGTGTGATTTCTTTGTTTTTTGTTTTTTTCATTTTCAATAGTATTTTATTTTTTCAACTACATGTAAAGATAATATTCAACATTCATTTTTGTAAGACTTTGTTCCAAATTTTTCTCCCTCCCTTCTTGTCCTCTCCCCTCCCCAAAACAGCAAGCAATCAGATACAGTTAAACCTGTGCAGTCCTTTTAAATATATTTCTATATGTGTCATGTTGTACAAGAAAAATCAGACCCCCCCCAAAAAAAAAAAAAAAAAAACACAAAAAAGAAAAAAAAACAAAGATGAAAACACTGTGCTTTAATCCACATGCAGTGTCCATGGTTCTCAATCTGGATGCGGATGGCACTTTCCATCCCAAGTCTATTAGAGTTACTTTGAATCATTGCATTGTTAAGAAGAGCCAAGTCCATCACAGTTGATTATCATATAACCTTGTTGTTACTGTGTATGATGTTCTTTTGGTTCTGCTCAAGAAATGATCTTTTTGTTAATAGATTTTAACATACCACATAGACCAAAAGGGAAATAAACAAGCTCAGGAAATAAACATGAGCCTGGCCTAAAGGCATAATCTACTAGTGGTGGAGAACTTCAGTTATCCAGACAAAGCAGCTAACAACTTCTTGAATTTGCTTTAAGTAGTTCATCCTTCAAAAGGTGGCAGAAGCACCAAAAAATTCTAGTTTGGATCTGATTCTGAGTAATACAGAAGAATTGATTGCTAAGGAGAAAGTAATGGGAACACTGCAGAGAAAAGTATTAGCTCCTCAGAATTTGTGATAAAGCTGGAAAGGAAAACCATGTATAATCTGACATTCTACTTTGAATTTTGAGAGAACATATATATTTCAGGAAAGTATAAATAGGATCCTACAATTAAAATTGTAACAAGGAAAACCACCCAGAAAGGACATGAAACTCTCAATAATTAAATTTTGAAGTCACATAGAAAAACAATTCCAGCAGAATGAAATACAGGGAATTATCTGAAGAGAACAATATAGGTACACAGAGAGCTTACCCGCCAATTATAATTTTCCAAAGATAAGTACTGAATATGGAAGCAAGAGCAGGCAACACAGGACTGATACAAAGGACTGGCATGATACAGTAAGAATGGCATCAAGAAGGAGAAAGAACATCTCAGTCCAACATTATCATTTTTCAGTGAGAAAGCTGAAGAAGAATTCACTCCAAGGGGCGTCCAGTGTTCTCTTCCCTTCCACCTCTCTCCCTGACTTTTGGGCTAAAAAAGACAGAACAGAAATGGCCGGTAAAGGGTTTAATATCTAGTCTGCTTTAAGGCACTGAGATGCTGAGATATTCCTGATGAATTCAGCTCACCTGGCCCAGATGAACTTCATACTCAGGGACTAGTGAATTTAAATATTACATCACTGTCAGTGAGAGATGAAGGATTATAGTGAATGAGAGGATAACCCAGGGCTAAAGGATAAATGTCCCAATTTTGAAAAGGGAGAAGCAAATAGGATCTGTGAGCTATACATCCATGAGCTAGCTAGACTTAAATTCCTTGCAAAATTCTAAAGCTTTTTTAAAGAGATAGTGAGAGTGTGAAAGAAAAGAAGCAATAATCACAACCAATGTGATTTCAAGAATAGGACATAAAAGTCCAATTGTATCTTAGATTGGTGTGACCATTTGTCAGATATGGTTGTCATAGAGTTTCTGTTTTACATATTAATCAGACTAAATGAACTTCTTTTGGAATTAGTTTGTGGGCAAAGGATGGTACCCTTGATACAAAAGAAGTTTAGAAGATTTCAAAGGAAAGATAATGAGTATGGACATAAATATTTTGAAATGCTTGTGGGGCATCTAGTTAAGATGTCTAAAAGGCAATTGGTAATAAAGGAAAGAGACCGAGCCAGATAGACAAATGATTCTTAAATTTGAATCATTTTCTTGAATATGATCATTAAACCTATGTGAACTAATGAGAATACTAAATGAGATGGTATAGATTAATGATGTCAAACTCAAATAGGAATGGTGACCACTGATCCATATATGATGATCCCTGTGGGCCATATATTGACTGAGTTTTGAAATATTATCTGTGTAAAATGTAAATTGTAAAATGTAAATCTAGGTTTTATTGTATTTTATTTAATTTTGTTAAATGTTTGACAGTTACCTTTTAATTTGGTTGCGGCTGCACTAGAAATGTTGCAGGCTGCATGTAGTCCTTGGGCTGAATATTTGTTACCTCTGCTAGAGAGTGAAGAGAGAAAAGGATCCAGGAGGAAGGTCTGGGTCAAGATCCAGCAAGGGGATAGTTAGATGGAAGAGAACTAAGAGTAGAGTCACATATCTAGGGCAAAGGAATCCAGAAGGAAAAGGCTGTCAGCAGTACCAAATGCTATAGAAGTCATACATGAAAATGGCTATTAAATTTGACAGTTAAAAAAGTAATAACCTAGCATTTTCATCTTTTTTGTTGTTTGCTTGGTTTTTTGTTTCTCTTTATTTTTTCCCCTTTTTGATCTGATTTTTCTTGTGCAACATGATAAATGTGGAAAAATGTTTAGAATTGCACATCTTTAACCTGGGTTACTTGCTGTCTAGAGGAGGGGGAGAGGTAGAAGGGAGGCAAAAAAATTTGGAACACAAAGTTTTGCAAGGGTAAATGTTGAAGATTATCTTTGCATGTATTTTAAAAATAAAAGGCTATTATTAAAATGTTTTAAATAAATAAACAAAAAGTAATAACCAAATTCCTTCCATGATACAAATATATTCTGAATACCTAAACTAGGGAGGCTCAAAACAGAAATAAAACTATAAATCAAAATCCCTAATTAACACTGATGCTAAAAATATTGATAAGGACACTATTTTTATGGCAGCATACCACAAAAAGATATACTATATACTAATATACACACACATACATACTACATATGATATATTATAACCAAGCTGGATTAATACCAGGAGCACAAGGCTGGTTCTATATTAGGAAAATTATTGACCATATTCATAACAAGAGCAACAAAAATCAACAGATGCAGAAAAGGCTTTTGATAAGATATAACCAACAGCCATTCCTGTTAAAAAACACTGGAAAGCATAGGAATAAACAGATCTTTTCTTTATATGATTAGTAACCTCTCATCTAAAACTAAGATTATCTGTATGCATTATCTTTAATGGAGGTGAAGTAATGGCCTTTACATTGAGTGTCCATTATCACCATTATTATTCAACATAGTACTAGAAATTCTAGTTATGACAATTGGACAAGAAAAAGAAATGGAGGGAATAAACATAAGCAGAGGAAAGAAAACAATCACTTTTTGCAAAGAACCTTAGAGACCCAACTGAAAAAAAGTAAGTAAAAATAACCCATATAAATAATTAGTATTTCTCTATGTTACCAGACAAAATCAGAAAGAGATAGAAAGAGAAATTCCCTTTAAAACAACTATAGAAAGTATAAAACAATTGCTGACATACCTAGGAATTCTAATGAACACAATGACAAGAAAAGTGGTGGTAACTTAATAACTTCTCTCTGCCTCAATTTCCTCAAACTAAAATGGGGATAGTGTAGCAGTTAGCTTATTGTGAGGATCAGATGATCAGATTTATGAAGCTCTTAGCAGAGACTCTTAATAGTGACTCTATTAAGAGTCTCTGCTAAGAGCAGCTTCCTGATGGCCTCCTCAGCCTGCCAAACCCCCCTCAATGTGGGGATGGGAGCTTCTGGCATTTTTCTTGGGGCACCCTCCTGTTACTCGTGAGGGTGGACAGCATTGCTCTAGGCTCCCTGCAGGGCCACTTCTTGCTTCTCTGAAGCCGTCACCTGCAGTCTCCATGCCCCCTCTGTACTCTTTTTCCATCTAGATCCAGAGACCAGTGGACCGCTTGTTCCGTTCCATCGTCATTGTTTCTGAGCACAAGTACTGCTCAGCATTATGGTAAGTGGCAAGATTTCACCTTGTCCCACCTACTCCCCATCCAGGTTTAGGTAGAGAGGCAAGAAAGGGGGGCATAAGAAACTTGAATTCTCACCCCACTTGATGCTGACTGTGATCCTTGACCTCCATAGCCTCAGTTTTCCCATCTTTAGACTAAGAATAATACCACCTCATCATTTGGAGTACAGAGGCATCATGGGAAGTAGTCCTGTTCCTCTGGGGGAGCAGCACAGACCCAGAGAAATAAATAGAAGAATAGGCTTTGGGGTAGGAGCAGTGCAAGGGGCAGCCGGCCTACTCAGGGAGATCACCAAGGCCCCCCGAAGCACAGCTACGTGTCACAGTCCCAGAGCTTAGAAACAGAAACCTGTGTGAACCAAGTGCAGATGGTCCTTGTCAATCATCTCTTGTCTCAAACAAGATCCAGGGTAAGAGGCAAAGATCCCTCTTACATGCCCCCCAGTGAGCTCTTGGAGGTAGCCCAAGGAATGGCATCCGTGGTGGTTGGGTCCTGGAGGGAAGGGGCCTGAAAAGTCATCCTTCAGGTCAGGGGCTATGAAGAGCCAGGCCTACGCTCTGGTTGGCCCCAAGACCTTTGCCTTAACCGCCTGTCACTCTGTGCCCGCTCCTCCCCTAGGGACAAGTCCAAGAAGCTGGCGGAACAAGCTGCAGCCATCGTCTGCCTGAGAAGCCTGGGTCTCCCAGAGGGCAACCTCGGGGACCCACAGAGCCCCCTTATGCACAAGCGCAAGGTGGAGGAAAGGGAACTTTGGAAAGTCACAGACGATGAGGAGACTCTTCCTGGAGAAGCCCCTCACAAAAAGCCCCACCTGACCCTGGGGACCAACAACAGCAGCGTTCTGGACAGGCCGTGACTCTTCTCATTCTTGTTCCATGCTCCTTGTCACCCCAAGGATCCCAGAAGGCAGAGCGGCCCCATGGAAAGCCCTGGGCCTTCTTGGAAGAGTGGGGCTGGGGGTGGAGCCTGGGACTCAGGGACTGGGGCTTGGAGCTGCTTAACTTGCTCCACCTCACCAGGTGCAGGGAAAGCCGACTTGAACTGTTTGGCTGAATGTGGAGATGAGAAGTCTGGCTCACCCTTCCAGAAGACAGGTCTGAACACCACCGGAGGGAGTGGGAGGCAGCTTTCAGGCTGTGCACAGGCCAGTGACCAAAGACCTTCATGTTCACCGAGGACGGGCAGAGGGAGTGGAGGGGGCGAATATTGAGTAACAGTGTCTGGAGGCCTGGGGGAGGGGGGGGGAGGGGGGGAAGGTTGGAGAGGACACGGGGATAACTGTTGTCTGGGGCTGACGACACGAGTCCAGAGTCCGGACACTCCTGGTATTTTGTTCCCTGTGGCACAGGCCGTCCCAGAGAGCCGCCTTTTCTGCTTTCCTCAGTAAAAACACCCCTCTCCACTGAGTTGAGCCTTCAGCCCTCTAAGTATCTCAGCCCTCCCTGAGGCTACTGGAAGCACAAAAAGGGCTTTCCTGCCTTGTCTTTACCAGGGTGGTCCAGAGTTTTGAGGGCCCAAACAATGGGGGGTCTTTCTCCTTACCTCAGGTCCAGGTGGGGAAGAGCAAAAGGCTTTCTGCCTTTCCTCCTTCCTGTCTACACACACGCACAAGCACATCGTGCTCCATCTCCCAAGGGAGGTAGTTGGAGCAAGTGAAATGTATCTACTTGGGATGTGATTGCAGTGGTAGTTGGCTGCCATCGGCCATTAGCCATCTTTGCTGCTGCTCATTGGGAGGCCCTGGGAACCGACAGATAGCTGATGGTCAGAACCTGAGCAGCCCTTGGAGCACATAGAAACCTGACAGGCACTCTCCTACAGCCCCAGATGATGTTGGAATTGGGAGCCACCCAAGGGAGCCACCCACTCCTCACCCAAGGTGAGGTGTATTCATGCCTTCTTTACCTCCTTGCGGTCTTTCCTTGAGGAAGGTCATTTGGGTGGGTTGGGTGTCCAGGAGGAGAATTAAAGAGAGTTAATGCCTTCCTATCTGCACAAAACCCATGGTCCCTTTTTTACTAATAGCAACACTGACAAATTGAAGATAAAAACGATCCTTGGAACACGACTGGAAAAAAACACTGCAGACTTTGAGAACCTTTGTAATGGCTGGAGATAGAAAGAAGCCCAGCTTTGAGTCCCTCTTGGGACTCCACCCTTGTGTGCTGGTGAAAATCACTAATCCTAATCTCATTGGGCTACCTGAGAGGAGAGTGAGACTTCCAACTATCCATTCACAAGGTCTCAAGGCAAGTACTTTGTAGAAGTAGAGGCTGCCCTGAGGAGAGAATAGCAAAATTGAAAGTAAACCCACTGGCCTAATAAAACTAGGAGTTACTCTTTTAAAAAATAAAATAGATAAACCATTGGCTAATTTGATTTAAAAAATAAAACAAATTACCAGTTACAAAAATGAAAAAGGTGACTTCACAATTAGGGAAAAGAGCAATTATTAGGAACTGTTTGGTTTGTCTGTTAATAAAACAATCTCAATAAAATGGATGAATATTTGCAAAAATATAAATTGTCCAGATTAATGGAAGAGAAAATGGGATATTTAAATAATCCTATCTTGGGAAAAAAAATTCAACAAGTCATATATATTAATACCCTAAGGGAACAAAACAACCCAGGACTGGATGGATTTGCAAGCTAATTTTACCAAATATCTAAAGAATTAGTTCCAAAACTACATAAACTCTGAAAAAGAATAAATGAAAAGTCTATGACACTAATTTGATCTCTGAACCCAGGAGAGTCAAAACCAAATTCTAGGCAGATTTCCCTTGAGAATATTGATGCAGAAATTTTTAATAAAATACCAGATCATCACACCAATATATCAGAAAGATCATATGTTATGACCAAATTGGATTCATACCAGGAATGCAGGACTGATTCAATAATAGGAAAATTCTTAAGCATCATTGGACACAGGACAAAAACAAAAGTCATTCACTAAATGCAGAAAAAAGCTTTTGACAAAATATAGTATCAGCTAGTAGTTTTGTTTCCTGCTTGGTCCAGCTCTTGCCCTTGCTGGAGATTTCCCCGGAGAGGGTGCTGGGATGTGATGTGGCTGATGGCTCAGGCTAAGCCCAGGGCTGGCTCCCATAAGTAGAGTGGAGAAGGATGGGTGCCTTGGGGTCACGGGCTAATGTGCTTATTGCATCCAGTGCTTCCTAGGTTTTAGAGAACTGTGTGGGTAAGGATAATGGACTGTGGTCATGGTCAATGGTTTAGAATTAAGTAAACAAATGAGAAACCTGGGGAAATCCTGCATGTGGGGAGCTAGGTGGGGCGGGGGGGGCTGGGGGGGGGGAGGTATGGTCTGCATTCAGCAGCTATACAGGACCAGGGAATACTGATTGAGGTCTGCTTCCAAGAGAAGGAAGCAAACAATAGTGCAGGAGTAACCTCCAGGCCCAAAGATTGTGCAGTTCCTGTGGAAAGGGGGGGCGGGGGGAGGGAGATACACCCTGGGGCACTCCACGAAGTGAGCAGAAGGAAGAACTTGTGTGCCCCGGCCTTGGGTCCTGTGCCCCCACCCTTGAGTTCCCCAAGTCCCTGGGTTCCTCCTGCAAGATTGGCTGCTCAACCTGGAAGGAAGTGGCAGGTTCTCATTAATTTCCTCCCAGTAAGAAACAAACATCTCTGACCACATCTTGCGCTGCCTCCCACACTCCTGGCCAGGGAGGGGGTGGTAAGGTTCTTTTTAAAGGTCATCCTGCCAAATCAGCCACCCCAGCTTCCTAAAGTATAAACAAGGTCCCCACCCCTACAGCCCACTGGGGGGAGGGGAGCCCCAACTCCTCAACTCATCTTTCCTTTGCTTAAACAAAACCCACCTACCCCCATTCTCCCAGCTTAAACAAGCTAACTCCCATAATGCTTATTACCCCCATCCTCCCCACACACTTCTGATGGGTCTCCTCTCCAATCAGTGCCTTGATGATGGATAACAGGGGAGACTAAACTGATGATACAGAAGGCAATCAGTCATTCCTGGCCCGCAGCAGGCCTGGAAAATGTCCAAGCTTCAGATTGGTCAGTTTGACTCATCTGGGGCCTTCTGGTAAACCTTGGGCCGCTCTGAGCCAGGTTCCTTATCTGTAAAATGGGAGGTGGGAGGAGATTTGCTACAGGGAGGGAGAAAACGTTGAATTAGATTATAAAATTCCAGCTCTATTATATACTAGTAGGTTCATTGCCCAGGGCTCAGGCAGCAGCCACAGTAACCGGTATACAAAGTAGTCTCCGTGCCCCTGAGCACCCTAATCAGGAAGGAGTTGGATGGAGGTGGGCCCCGGGGTGGAGTTGGGGATGACCTAAATTCCCTCCGTGGCTACGCGTTGGAGAGGACGCACGGATTACCGTCCTCCAGAGCCTCCTTTTCCCGAATTTGATCAGGGTGGAGGGTAAAGGGTTACTAAATACTTTTTGGTTTGCATAGAGGGGGGAAAAAACCTAGCCTGTGATCACGTCCCAGATCCTCCATTTAAGGAGGCCGCCCAGGACGTGGTCCCCTCTCAGCAGCTTCAGGAATTCATTGTGCCCCCACGCCGGGTACCATCTCTTCCCTCCCCCACCTCTTCTGGGTGTTCCTCCTCTAAGCCCCTGAAAGGCAGGAACTGTCTCGCCTTCCTTTGTATCCCCAGGGCTTAAGCTGTGCTTGGCGCGCTGTGGATGTTTAATAAATATTGACTGTTAACTGCACCGCAAGCTACAGAGAGACTCTTGGGGAAAACAGCACCGTCACCACCACCTTCCTTCAAAGAAAACAACTGAACCGAGCTCGGCCCGGGACCGAGAACTGGACCCTGGGCCCAGAAGTTCGGCCCAGCACCCGAGAGCTCTCTAGTCGCTGCTCTGTGGGAGCTTTGAGATGGCCCTGATACTGCTTTGCTGGGGATGTATAAGTATGTCATCCGCCCTCCGTCTGCTCCGCCAGTGGGGAGAGAGCGGTTCTGCCCCGGCTAGCGCGCTCAGCCCAGGGGCCGGAGCTTTAATCTCTCTGGGAAGGACGTTAAAAGGGCATCGGAGTCGGAGAGCCTCAGGGCCGGACTTTTTATCCCGACTCTCCAACCACGAAACGCGGAGCTCTAGCTCTCGGGGAGGACGCTCTCCTGCCACGCTGAGCGCCCCCATCTCGGGTCCCGAACCGTTTCTGCGGGGGTTTTGTTTTCTTACGCGGCCCGGCCCCACACCTGGGGAAGCGATGTCGCCTGGGAGAAGGCGGGACTCTGGGGGGTGGGGGGTGGGCAGAGGCTTGGTCCCCGACCCGCTGAGCTTGTCAGTGGGGGGCCCGGCTCTGGTCTGGCCGGCCAGCATTTCCTAGGAAATTGGGGGACGTGGGAACAAGTGTTGTCTGTTAGTTCAGCTGTGGGCCCTCCTACGTGTCTGGAGAGGAGACAACTCGGGGAGCCGGCCCAAGCTTAGCGGGCAATCCCACTTCCCAGCCCCCACGCGTACACCAGCGGACAGCCGGCTCGGACGGGCGTCACGTGGCCCTAAGCCACCTGCGCCCCCCTCCCAGACCGTGCCCGGAAACGCAGCTCCGCCCCCAGACCCGCCCCGGAGAAGCGAAGTCCCAGTTAGAGAAGCGGAGGGCTCTGGGACTCCTGGGGCGGCCCATGTGCACCACGGGGACGCCCTGGGCGGGGGAGCTTGCTGGGCTCCTTGTGTTCTCCCCCGCCTCCTTACAGACAATGGACCACTCCTCCAGGTGGGCCGGGAGCGGAGACAGAGCAGGCTCCCAGCATCCTCCCAGGGGGGGAGTCCGGGGAACTGGGGGAGGGGAGGGCAGGTGGTCCCGAAAGGGGAAATGAGAGATGCTCCGCCCCCGCCTCGTCCTCCTGAAAGAATATGTGTCAGGCTGTGCGTCAGATAATTCTCTAGGGGTTTCGAGGAAGCTTGTCACTGGCTTTTTTTCTTGCTCTGGCTTCTCTCAGAGTAAAGTTGGCGCTTGAGAGGAGGTCCAGAATTACATTCCAGAACGCGAGTTCTTTGAGATCAGGAAATTTTAATTTGGCTTCGATTTATTTCAGTTCCACAAGCGTTTATAAAGGCCTGCTATGCATCAGGCACCCCACTGCCTCCCCATCCCCCCCAAAAATCTGGAGATGGGGGGAGCAGGAACAAAACTCAATGCAACCTTTACACCAAAGCACAAAATACCGCTCTTTTATAGGTTGTGGGTAATAAAACCCGGGGAGTGGGGCGGGGGGGACTCTCAGGACCGAGCCACCAGCTTAGCTTTGAAGGGACTTGGGAATTCCAAGAAGCAGGGGCCCGTTTGATCAGGGATAGCAATCTAGGAACATGCCAAGGTGCTGGGCAGGAGATGCCGGGGCGTTTCTGATAAAGGAGCCTGGCAGAAGCAAAGACTACGTGGGGAGCATCAGGATGTAATACATCTAGAAAAATAAACTGGGCGAGATTACAGAAGGCTCTTTTCCTCCTTTCCCCGATCTTGGTTTCTCCTTCAGTTTTCAGTTCCCTTTTAGAAGCTGGCTTCTCTCATTAGAAGCTAAGCTCCCTGAAATCAAGGAGTGGTTTTTTCTTTTTTCTTCAACAAGTGTTGGGCATGTAGTGCTTAAATAAATGCTTGTTAATTTGGTCTTAAAACAGAGGATTCACCTTTTATCTTAACCTAGGGATAGTAGGGAGCCATTGAGTTTCAAGAACAGGGAGTTGATAGGGTAACACTAACTCTAAGAACTGTCAATATGGCAGTGATGTAGAAGCTAGACTGGAAGTCTGAGAGATTGGAAAAGGGATAACAATTAAGAGGATAATTCAGTTATCATGATGAAGGGTGCTGAAAACCTGAACTAGGGTGATAGCTATCTCTTGATGTAGGGAGTCAGGCATATAATTAGGCTATTGCAAAGCTTCTTAATCTATGGGTCACAATCCCATCAGAGGTCCTCAAACTACAGCCCGCAGGCCAGATCCAGCAGCTGAGGACAATTATCCTCCTCACCCAGAGCTATGAAGTTTCTTTATTTAAAGGCCCACAAAACAAAGTTTTTATTTTTACTCTAGTCCAGCCCTCCAACAGTCTGAGGGACAGTGAACTGGCCCCCTATTTAAAAAGTTTGAGGACCCCTGCATGAGATAATGCAGCTAAATATGAGCATCCATTGTGAAATTGATTTATTGTCAGTAAATGTTTTATTTGCATACCTATTTTATGTTCCTATATACGGTAAAAATTTCTTGGATGAAAAGTGGTCTTTGGCAAAGAGGAAGCCTGCCTCTTCCTCCGAAGCTCAGGGAGTGAAAAAGAAAAAATGGCATATCTTTCTATCTCCAAAGCTCAACATAACACCTGCCATACATAGAGCAGGCACAGAATAAATGATAGATTATCCAACCTTCCCCAGAATGCCTCATTTTATGGAGGAGAAAATGGAGGCTGATGGCAAAGTGTTGAAGTTCCTTACATAAAATATAGTATCAAGTTTTGAAAGAAGGAACCTGAACTCTTTGGGTCAGTTATTTAGATCCCAATTTCTTTCCTTCCTTCCCCTCATCCTCCATCACCCCTAACTACCTCCCAGAACAGCCAGAGTCTTAGAGAGTCTATTCTCAGACTAGCCTCCTACATAGCTGGCTGGAGACTAGAGACTTGGGGAAAGCAGGAGGTGGGGATGGGAGGAAGATGATAAGATGAGGAACAAATAGTAAGGTTTGGTTTGGTTTGGGCTGCTTGGGGTTCTTAATTTCCTTCCTCTTTTTATTTTTTTCTTGCTCAAAACTTTCTCTTTATTTTTTGTTTTGTTTTTTTACTGAGGCAATTGCAGTTAATTGACTTGGCCAGGATCACACAGCTAGAAAGTGTTAAGTGTGTGAGGTCACATTTGAACTCAGGTCTTCCTGACTTCAGGACTGGTGCTCTATCCACTGCGCCACCTAGCTGCCCTTGTTTGTTTGTTTGTTTGTTTTAATAATGATAGTTTCTTATTTTTCAAAATACATGCATGGATAGTTTTCAACATTGACCTCTGTAAAATCTTGTGTTCCATATTTTTTACCTTCTTTCCTCCCTTTCCCCCTCCCCTAGCAGCAAGTAATTCAATTTAGGCTAAACATGTGCAATTCTTCTAAATATATTGCTACATTTGTCATGCTTGTTGGAGAAAAATCAGATCAAAAGGGGGAAAAAACAGAAAGAAGGGAAACAGCAAATAAATAATAACAACAACAAATGGTGAAAATACCATGCTTTTATCCACATTCAGTCTCCATATTTCTCTCCCTGGTTGTGCATGGCTCTTTCCATCCCAAGTCTGTGGGAATTGGCCTGAATCTCCTCATTGTTGAGAAGAGCCAAGTCCATAAGACTCAATCATCACATAATCTTGTTGCTCAGTACTCGGTTCTAGCCACTTCACTCAGCATCAGGTCATGTCTTTCTCTCCAGGCCTTTCTGAAATCATCCTGCTGGTCATTTCTTACAGAACAATAATATTCCATTACATTCTTATACCATAACTTATTCAGCCATTCCCCAATTGATGGACTCAGTTTCCATCATAAAAAGAGCTGCCACAAACATTTTTGCACATGTGGGACCTTTCCCCCTTTTTTTTTTTTTTTTAATCTCTTTGGGATATAGATCTAGTAGTGAGACTGCTGGATTAAAGGGTATGCACAGTCAAACTTTTCTTGATACAGATTTTGCCTCCTCACCTTCTTGTGTCTCCTCCTCACTCACCCCACCCCCAAGGATGCTGTCACTTTTTTTTTTTTTGCTATCTCTGGGAAAACTGGCCTGTTCCCCGCCCCCCCCCATGCATATATTTCTAGTTTCCTCCCACACTTGGAAAGAAAGAAAGAACACTATAACAGAAGCATAAAATGGAATCAGAGGCAATGGGATTGCACGATCCCAGATCTGGTACTTAGTAGCTATATATAAATATAAACTTAGAGAAGTCCCTTACCTTTTCTGGTCCTCACCTGACCTGTAAAAAAGGTCCTCAGCTCACCTCACCACAACCATCAATTAACCTTTCAATTTTACAGATGAGAAAACAAGGCCTAGACAAGTTGTGCTTTTCTCAAGGTCTCACACATGTTAAATAGCATCACCCAGGTCCATAGTTTTCATACACTACATAACACTGACTAGAATTCAGGATTCTTAACATGGAGTCAGTGAACTTTAAAAAAAAAATGTTTTTTTAATGAATGTATTATAATATAGGTTGATTTCATTTTAGGAATACCTGAGTTCAAATTCAGCTTTATTTATTAGCTGCAGGACCCTGAGAAAGTCCCTTAAAATTGTTTACTTCAATTTCCTCATCAGTAAAATGAGCTGGAGAGGGAGAAGCAAAGATTTTTGCCAAGAAAATCCCCAATAGGGTCACAAAGAGCAAGCACAACTGAAATAACTGAACAACATTTTATGTATAGAGATACCTCACATGTAGTAAGGTCCCACATGTGGCAAAGGCTGTCCCCCCTATGTAGTATGGGGGTATCATATAGCTTGAAAGGAGGCAGAATAGCCACCTTTTTCCTCCCCCTTCTCCGAGGGACTTTAATTCCTGCCAGGAGAGGAAGCAGGAGATTGGGACCAGAGGTCACTCTGCTCTCCTCAGAGAGAGGGAGTATCTGACTAGAATTATATCTCTCTGTTCCCATAAATATTTTTAGTCTTGAGGTTATGGCCAGATTCCATCCAGCTTCTGCTCTCTGAGTCATTATTGGGGGGAAGGAAGACCTCAAGTTTTCTCGTTAAGAATTGACTCCTTTTCCACATCTAGATCTAGAGCAGGTAACCATTTATCCAGATCAGCAGCAAAGCACAAATCGGAGAAGTGATACAAAGGAGAATATATACTAGACAATGCAGAATGAAGGAGCTCTGCCATGCAAGATAATTCAACTCAACTAAGTTCAAGTCTCATCTAGGGGGAAACTCCAGGAAGTCTTGAGAGTAGCAAATTGGGGATAGGGGCAGAATGGAGATTGTCAGCTCCTCTCAGTTTCTCCCAGAGTCCTTTCCTTCAGCAACCTGAAGTAGCCTCTTCTATTTCCCTCTGAAGATGGAGGCCAGAAGTATCCAAAGCAACTTGACACTTGAAGTACATCAAGAACTGAAGCTTTTTCATCACCAACTCTATCCAGCTTCTCACGGAGGGCAAAGCATTCACTTCCCCTACCAATGGACTTTGGGGACTGGGGCTACCTAGTACATTTAAAAACAATCTGAGAAGGCATCCATAGGCTGCTAACGGACTTCATGACACAAAAAGGGTTAAGAACCTGGGATGAGATGAAGTTCAGAGCTTCTTCAGACTCTGAATCTATCTATGATCCTATAAAGGAGCTTTGAGAAGAGTCTGTACATAATAATTATGATTCACATATCTATAGGACTTCGAAGCACCTTCCTTCTAAGAGAGTAAGGGAATAGCAGTTAATAGTCAATAAACATATATTAGGCAACAACTATATAGTATATAAAAAAAGACCACAGACAATCTTTGCCTTCAACAGGGCTTACATTCTAACGAGGAAGATCACAAGCAAACAAAGATGTACAAATACTGACTATAAATAGGAAATAATTAAAAGAGAGACGGTACTAAAATTAAGACATGTTGGGGGAAAAATTTCCTGTAGAAGATAGGATTTTAGTTGGGACTTAAAGAAAATAAGAGAAGCCATAAACAGAGATGAGAAAGGAAAATGCCTAAAGCAGTACCAAACATTATTATCCTGTCTCATTTTTGTCTTGTATCCCTAGTGCCTAGCATAAAATATGCATTTAATAAATGTGTATTGAGAGAAACAGAATTAGAAGCAGGGTTAGAAATAGAATTAGGGTTAATTCTATTAGATATAAATTCTGTTAAATATAAAATTCTGTTAGATATCTATTAGACATAAATTCTGTTAGATATAAAATTCTTTCATCTAGCCCAGATCTCTTCACTTCATGAGAAATAACTTGTTCAACAAATATCTTTTAAAATTAGGCATATTGCATTCTCTTAATCCCCTTAAAGCATGAACCTAGGAACCTTTTCAAAACAGAAAATAAGACTACTCTGGCTTGAACTCATGTTTGGCTTGTAGTGTTCATGACAGTTATGTTTAGGTACAGATGTCTTTTTTTATTTAATTTTTTCTCAATTATATATAAACAAAGATTTTAACATTTAAAAAACAAATTAAGTTCCAAAGTTCCTCCCATCCTGCCTCCTCAAGAAGGCAAGTAATTTGATATAAATTACATATGTACCATCTTGCAAAACATTTCTATATTAGCCATATTGCTAAAGAAAATTCATTCAAAAAACCAACACACAAAAATAATGAAGACAGTTTTTTAAAAAAGTATGCTTTAATCTACATTCACTACATCAGTTCTTTCTCTGGAAATGAATAGAATTTGTCATCATAAATCCTTCAGAATGGTCTTAACTCTTTGCTGAGAATTGCTGAGAATACTAAGTCATTCTCAGCTGATTATTATAATGTATTAATATTACTGTGTACAATGTTTTTCTGGTTCTGCTCATTTCACTTTGTATCATAAGTCTTCCTAGGTCTTTCTGACACCATCTTGTCCATCATTTCTTATAGTATAATAGTATTACATCCCAATTATATACCACAACTTGTTCAGCCATTCTCCATTTGATGGGCATCCCTTCAATTTCTTTTTCACCACAAAAAGAGGTACTATAAATAGTTTTGTATAAGTAGTTCCTTATCCTTAAAAAAATCCCTTTGGAATACAGACATTGCAGTAATAATGCTGAGACAAAGGGTATGCATAATTTTTATAACCTTTTGGACATAATTCCAAATTGCTTTTCAATTCCAAATTGGTCGGCTCAATTCACAATTCCATCAACAATGCATAAATGTCCCTATTTTTCTACATTTTGTCCAACATGTCATTTTCCTTTTTTGTCATATTAGCCAATCTGATAGGTAAAAGATGGTACCTCAGAATTGTTTTAATTTGCATTTCTCTCATCGTTAGTAATTATAGCATTGTATAAAGATAGCTTTATTTTCTTCTGAAATCAGGAAACTCAGAAAAAATTTTACAAAAATTTTCTCTGATAAAGGCCTCATTTCTCAAATATATAGAAAAATGAGTCAAATATACAAGAATATGATTCATTCCCTAATTGATAAATGGTCAAATGATATGAGATAAGAATATCCAGAGTATCAGGAGAGAAGCTTAGGGAGGAATGAAGAAGGAACTGGCCTGGGAGTCCTTAAAATAGAGTTTATGAAAATCAAATCAAAGGGAGTGGTCCTTTGGACAGAGCACTTTATATATGAGAAGTTCAAAAGCAAAGTAAACTTCCAGGCAAAGAAATTTCTGTAGCATGGCAGAGAAAGTCCTGGGAATCAGTAGTGCAGCCTAGGGAGCTTATAGTACAGAAGCTTGTAGGTTAATCACATATCCAGATCAGCAATGACATTAGCATCTCTTTAGGACAGCAGTAAGCATGAATCTGAGAGGCAGAGAGGGATATCAGCTGGGATTTAGCCAGGAATGTATGTTTAAGTGTTTAACAACCAGCTCTCTGAAAGGAAAAAAATGAATACACAACATGCTTTTAAGTTTAATCTGCATTATTAACACTTTCACCAACATTTTCTTAAGTCTAGAAATTCTAGAAAACAAAAGAATAAATTAGTCCAGGATTTGTAGCATTTCCTGATTTCTAAGGTGTAAAGGCTGTTGAAAATTTAACAATCAGCTCTCTAAGGCTAGTTTGAGTTAACTCTAGTACATCCCTGGAAAATAGAGACTAGAGTTTAAGTTCCTCTATCCCACACACATTCCCTGGTTATATCTGTTTTTTATGTGTTTTCTATCCCAAAAGAGATATGGGAATTTTATAGAACATGAATTTTAAACTGGAAAGGTCCTTGAATGTCATTGAATTCAGAAAGTATAAATTTAGGGGGGAGTGGATAGAAGGAGAAAAGTTTCTCATCATTTCTTTTACTATGCTGTTTTGCTAAATATCCTTTACATTTAACTAATAAATCCTATATAATAAATATAGCATTTATTAGGCATTTACTATGAATGAAGCATTATGCAAAGTTCTGAGAACATCCACACAAAAAAGTTTCTGCTTTCAAGAATCTTCCATTCTATATACTGTTCTGGGTGAGAGGGTCCTTATCCCATTTCATACTCACTATGGCAAGTCAGCTTCCCGACTATTGTTCCCCCATAGGGCACTAGTTGTAACTCCAAAGGATCACAGGCTATTGGTCCAAGCCCCCATTTCTGGTGAATTTTCCCAAAAATCATTCCCCATTACAGTCAGTATCTTCCTACATCACTAGTTGACCCAGTAATTAACTTTCTAACAGAACCATCCAGAAATAGAATGCTCTACCTTGAATGGTATTGAGAAATGAATGGAGGTCTTCGAACAAAATTTCAATAACTACTTCCTAGGGAACTGCAAAGGACATTTCTGCTCAGTGATGGGACTAGATCATCCATCACTAGGTGACACAGAAGGTCGCTTCCAGTTCTGAGATTCTGTAAACTTACAAATGTCAGTTATTTTTATTGTTATTCTTTAACAGGCTTTTGAGCAGACCCTGAATGGAAGGTTCATGAAAAGACATAGAGAAGATGAAAAGGAGTGTGTAAATTCTTCTATACTGGCAAAAGGAGCTCCCACATGCTCCTAGGAAACAGAGAGGGTTTCATTTTTTGTCTTTGTACCTTCTCCCTAAGAGGGGAGTATGGGGTGTCCCAGGCGGGTTCCACCAGGGCTGCTCATCTACCTGTGGGGTCCACCTTCACCCAGCTTTCACCTGGGTCTCACCCCAGCAAACCATTTCGGCACACAGACTAAACCAGGGTGAGGGTAACCAGCAGACCTCAGACCATCAGTGAGTTAGGCGGTTGTCCACCGGAGCGTGTGAAGACTTCCGCTGGTGGAAAGGGCAGATGAGAACGACTCGTTCCAGTGGCCGTGAAGGCGGCTAGGTAATGATTACCATTCGGACAGACATCAAAGGCATTCCTGGACGTTTCCAGACATCTTGACTGTTTCCTTGATTCTGGCTTTCAATGACTGGAAGACAGTGTAAAGCTGGTCTGTCCCACTTTGAGCCAATTCTCACCAAGGAAAGACATCCCCTGTGATGACACCGGTCCCCTTCAGAAACAAAGTATGAACACGGAGAACCCAAAGGGGTGACTGGCACAGAGCAGGTGCTTTGTGGATCAGTTTGTTATGAGATGCGAAAAAGAGCACAGCCAGCTTTGGAGTCAGAAAACCTGGCCACAGATCCCAAATCTGCTACTTATTTATTACCTGTGTAAATTTGGGCCGACTGAATAATTTCTTTGGCCCTCAGCTTGTTCCTCCCAATAAGTGCAAAATGATCCTTGAGGTCTATCTCTAAATCTATGGTCCTACTGATGAGGCCCTCTAGCCCTCCTTCCAAACAAACCTCCAGGCCCTTGATGTTTAATCAGTCCCAACACAACATAAAAGCAGCCTCGAAGGGCTGATTAAACACAGGAGGAGACAGGGGGGAATTGCTAATGCACAAAAATGCTAATTTAAAATGTTTTTTTTTTTTTGTCTCAACCTCTCTCACTTTGCCCTCTAACCTTTGTATTAGGGCCCTGTGGTTGGTCACTCAGAGGGGTAAGAGCCCAGATATTCTCTTACTTCCTTTACCCCCAACACACAACACATGTATTCCATCCCCAGGTCTGATCTACTTTCTCTACTCTGTCTCACTCCAATCCTCCACTTCTCTTTCATGTCCTTTAGAACAGGAGGAACCTGAGTCTTGAAATACTTACCGAAATTCTTCCTGCCACTCTCCCTCCCCTTTGGCTGATGACCTTTCTAAATGGGACCCATCCTTCACCCCAACATCTCTGCCCTAAGTCTGAGACAGAGAGGGAGTGAGACTTAGCATCCCAGGGCTGGCAGATGAGGTTCCAAGGGCTATGGTGGGGGGCTGGGGGAGAGAGATGTCGCGAACCAGTCCTTGAGGTCAAGGAGAGGAGTTCCTATGTCTGCAGCAGATGGTGCCGGTCCTGGGAGTGACGCAGGGCGAATTCATCCCCAACGTGACCTGAATAGTGTTGTCTGTCCCATCTGTCCTACGATCTGGGAGGCTCGATAGTTCAGCTGTCTCAGCTCCCCCATTTCTATCTCTGAATCACCTAGCATTTATCTAATAAGCACCTACTATGTGCCAGGCATTGTGCTACCCTAAGGGGATATAAAGAAGGCATTCACAATCTGATGGGGGATGCATCATGCAAGCAGTTATGTACAAACAAGAATTATACAGAATAATGGAGGATAATTAGCAGAGGGAAGGCACTGAGAATGAAGACTGGGAAAGGCTTCTTGCAAAAAGTAAGACATTAGGAAAAAAGGAAACAAGCATTAATTAAGTGATTGCTGTGTGCTTTACAAATATTATCTCATTTGAACCACATAGCAATTCTTGTGATGTAGGTGCTGTTCTTATCCCCATTTTAAATTTCAAATGAAAAAATATTTATACAAAACGCTTAGCACACATCAGTGCTTATTCTCTGTTCTGCCTTCCCCATTCCTTCATTTCATAGTTGGAAAAAGTGAGGCAGAAAGAGGTTAGGTGATTTGCCCAGGATTAAAACTGCCATTAAGTATCTGATGCTGCATTTGAACTCAGATCCTCTTGACTCCAAGCCCAGAATTTTATCCAAAGTCCTTTCTGACTCTGATAATCCATATTCAAAAGCTCCTTCCAGCTCCAATATTCCATGATCTAAGGGTCCTCTCTAATTTTATTTCCCATGATCCTTTGATTCCTACCATGTTCTGGTTATTAGGGGAAATACTGTAGATCAAGAAGACAGAGTCCCTTCCCTTTTTAGAAATTTAAATCTAGGAGAGATAAAACAGTATATCAATAACTACAGTACAAAGGGGAATGTGATAAGTGTCCTAAGAAAGGTACAAAGTACCCTAGGGATTTGAAGGAAAAATCACAGTTGATTAGGGAGAAGGAAGGGCTCTAGAAGGAGGTAACATTTTCTCTGAACTCCTTGGATTTCTCTGACTCAGTCACTAAGTCCTCTAGTTGGGCATTTCTCCTCCCAGCCTTCTGCTTTTTGATTTCCTTTTATGTTATGTTTTCCCCCTATTATACTGTAAATTTCTTGAAGGTAGGGACTTCCTTCCTCCCTCCCTCCCTTCCTTCCTTCTTTCCTTCCTCCTCCCTCCCTTCCTCTCTCCTCCCTCCCTTCCTCCTCCCTCCCTTCCTCCCTTCCTTCCTCCTCCCTCCCTTCCTCTCTCCTCCCTCTCTTCCTTCCTCCCTCCGTTCCTCCCTTCCTTCCTCCTCCCTCCCTTCCTCTCTCCTCTCTCCCTTCCTCCTCCCTTCCTTCCTTCCTCCCTCCCTCCCTTTCTTCCTCCTCTCTCCCTCTCTTTCTCCCTCCCTCCCTCTCTTCCTTCCTTCCTTTTTTCCTTCCTTCCTTCCTTCTTTCTTTCCTTCCTTCCTTCCTTCTTTCCTTCCTTCCTTTCTAAAGCATTCATTTGTCCTCCATTTTTGAAGAATGCTAATGGCATCCCAATGTAATAGGTGATGGCTTTACTTTCTGGGAAATTGGATTTAAGTGAGTCAGAACTGTGCAAAGTCATCATTCTCACTCTCTCTTCCAGAGTGATGGAGGGTGTCAATGATCCGGGATGTAGTATATAATCATGGTATTTGATGTTGGACCAAGCTCGAATTCTAACCAAGCTGGTTGCTTCAGCTGCTTTACACATCTGGAAAGGCTTATATTCAAATTCTGCCTCAGTAACTCACTAGCTGTAGGACCTTAAGCAAATAATTTAATTTCCTTAGGCCTCAGTTTCTGCCACCTATAAAATGGGATAATATATTTTAGTGGATCATTGGGAAACCAAACGAGAACTATAAAGTGCTTTATAAACATCAAGCCCTTTATAAATATTAGTATTTATTATTAATAATCCCAATCATTTTATAGATAAGAAAACTGAGGCCTAGAGATGTTATGATTTTCCTAAGGACATATAAGTAACCTATATCAGAAATAGGATTTAAACCAGGTCTTTTGAACTTCAGAACAATTTTCATCATGGGTTCTTTGGAATAGTCTTGGATCACTATATTGATTAGATTAGCCATCTTTCACAATTGATTATCATTATAACATTGCTGTAATTATGTACAATGATCTCCCATTTTTTCTCACTTTACTTTATATCTGTTCCTATAGGTCTTGCCATGCTTTTCTGAAACCATCCCTTTCCTCATCTTTTTTTAAAAATCTTATTTGATATTTTATTTTTTCCAATTACTTTATAAACTCTTTTTAACTGCTCTAATGATGATAAAGTTCTTCAGAGTTATATGTATCATTTTCCTTTATATGGATAACTATTAACTATCTTGACAATATTGAACAATATTCGGACCCTTAAGGCCACTCTTTGATATTTATCTTTTTAAGCTTCTTTTGAGTGTTGTATTTGGAAATCAAAATTTCTATCCAGCTCTGATCTTTTCATCAGAAATGCTCAAAGATCTTCTATTTCATTAAATATTCATTTCCCCCCATGAAAGATTACATTCAGTTTTGCTGACTAGGTAATTTTTGGCTGTAATCTTAATTCCTCTGTCTCCTAGAATATCATATTCCAGGTCCTCCAATCATTCAAGTTGGAAGCTACTAAATCTTAAGTAATTCTTCTTCTAACTCCAGGATATTTAAATTTTTTTTCCCCCTGGCTACTTGAAGTATTTTCTTTTTGACCTGGGAATTCTGGAATTTGGCTATAATATTCCTGGGAGTCTTCATTTTAGAATTTCTTTCAGGATATGATCAGTTCATTCTTTCCATTTCTATTTTACCATCTGGATCTATTATATTGAAGCAATTTTCCTTTATAATTAAAAAAAAATTATGTCTAAGCTTGTTCTTTGATAATGTCTTTCAGATAGATCAATAATTCTTAAATTATCTCTCCTCAATTTTCCAAGTTAGTTCTTTTTCTGATGGAATATTTCATATTTTCTTTTTTTCATTTTTTACTTTGTTTTATTTTTCTTGATGTCTCAGAGTCATTTACTTCTACTTCCCCACTTCTAATTTTTAAGATATTATTTTCTTCAATGAGATTTTGTACATTTTGTTTTCCAATTTGGCCAGCTCTGTTTTTTATGGAATTCTTTTCTTCAATAAATTTTTGTGCCTCTTTTACCATTAGGCCAATATTGTTTCTTAAGTGACCTTGGCTATCAAGCTGTTAATTCTCTTTTTATAATTTGTTTGCATGCTTCTCATTTCTTTTTCCAATTCTTTCTTTAGTACTCTTATCTCTTTGAGTCTTGCAGGAATTCTTGCTGGACTTGGGTACAGTTAGCATTTTTCTTTGTGCCTTTGTCTATAGCTCTTTGTCACATTGTTATTTTCTTCTGAGTTTATGTATTGTTCTTTCCTGCCCCTATAGCAGCCTTTTATGGTCAAATTATTTTTTATTGTTTGCTCATTTTTTCAGCCCATTTCTTGAATTTGAATTTGATGTTAAAGTTGGTCTGTGCTCATCCGAGGATAAGGAGACAGTGTCCCAAGCTTCAGGCTTTTTTGTGCTGCTGTTTTCAGAGCTAGTTCTGGGGTTCTGCAAGTTTTCTGTGCTTCTAAGTTGGTGTTATCCTGGGAGAAGTGTGGTCATTGTTCTCTTGGTCTGTTCTCTGGTCTAGTCTCAGAAAGGTTTTGGGTCCCCTGCAGCCACAATTGTGACTGTGGCCATGGCCCCTACTTCCTTGTAATCCCTTGTAATCCTGGATCTGGCACAGTGTTTGGCACATAGCAGGCACTCAATATTTGTTGATTGATTGAAAGAACATTAATTAGCATAGTGTGTGCAGGAAACTGGCTAAAAGGATGACTTTAGGGGATGAGCAAACATTAGAGCCGGAAGGGATCTTGGAACACAGAATGCCTGAGTAGAGGAAATCTTCCAGACCATCTACTCCAACCTTCGTTTTACAGAAGAGGAAATTGAGTCCCAAAGAGACAAAGCGATTTGCCCAGGATGACTGGGTATTCGGTGAGGGCTATATTTGGGAATAGTGTTTTTCAAACTACCCAGACAATTTCCACCGTAATAACTGACCTGTGTCTGTCTCTCCTGCTTCCCATCCCCATCCACACTCCTCTGCAAACTCTGGCCTGATCCCCAGCCTTGGAAAAATAAAGGAGAATCAATGCAGAGCAAGGGACCTTGGAGACAATAACCTAGAACAGATGACTTACACAAATTCTTACTGTGGCTAATTGGGGTGGGGGAGAGGAGGTAGTCAAGCATGAGAGGGTGAAGTCATGTCTGGGGAGACAGCAGGCAAAGTCTGACTTTGTGTCTAACAGGAGAGAGAGGCAGGAAATACAATGAAACAGCTGTGCTGGAGGTGGGGATGGGGGGAGCAATCTCCAAAGTGTTATTAAGGGTTTATGGGGAGTGAGTCTGTTAGAGCTCCCTGAAGCCTGGAGACCATGTGCAGAGTCTTGGGGGTCACGTTATAAGGGAGGCACCGATGGGGGCGAGGGCATTGCCAGCCTGGGGAGGTGTTAGAGATTAGATGGGCTAGGGACCCCAAGATGGAGGGAAGGAATGACTTGCCCCAACTTCAAAAGAAGTGAGGAACTAGGGAGGGAGCCTGAAGCAAATTTGAAGGGAAAATTTAGTGGAATCCAAAATCAGAAAATATTGAATACATTCATTAAAGGGTCATAGTATCATTATATATAAAACTGGAGAAACCTTACAGATCATCAAATCTAGCCCCTTATTTTATGGAAGATAAAAGTATTTTGAAGAAAAGAGAATATTTAATGATTTGGAATCAAGTCCTTTTCCTTTGGGAAATGAGCTTCTTCATCTTTCAAAGCTCAGTTCAAGAGGCCTTTCATGAGTGGTTAACACTCCTGTCCCTTGAATTGTTTCACAAATATTTTCCTTATGTTTCATATTTGCAAATATTTTTTCTAGGCTGTTTCCCCCCCCCCCCTTAGATTAAGTTTCTTGAAAACACAATTATTTTGTTCTTGTTTTTATATCCTTAATACCAGTTATCATTCCTTTCACTAACCTTAATTCTGAGATGCTTAATAAGTACTTGCTGAATTGAATGTATTTGAATCTGTAAAATTAAAGGGTTGTACTCAATTATTTCATTGATTCTTTCCAGCTATGAAAATTTTGTGATTTTTATTCTTTTCACTTGTGTCTCTCAGAAGTTAAGGAAATTATTAACCAATCTGATCAGGCTGTGAATTGAGGTGGGCTCAATTCACCCTGCAGATGGGCCCAGAGAAAGGAAAAGGAAGAGAAGCCTAGATTGCATTTGGAAACCTGCACAGCACTTTTAACAGTTTAAAGTGACTTCCTGCTGTAAAAACCTCTCTCTCTCTCTCTCTCTCTCTCTCTCTTAAATGCCAATATTAGTTGGGGGTTGCAAATCATAGAACTCCATAATTTCTAGAGAATCAACATTTGAGTGAGATCAAAGGTAATGGAGAGAGACCCTTGGTGAGTTTAAAAATCATCTGGAGAATTTTACCTAAATAAAACTTGGAATCAAGAAAGAGATATCCTAGAAATGAACAATGGGAAAAGAGATAGCGGGTCCCAACACATAAAAGAACATAAATGAATGAATAATAGAAATATATGAATAAGTACATGTATATTATATATACTTTTATATATGTATGTATCTATACTGTAAATACATGAATGAATGAATGTGTGGATACTTATCTACACATTCATTCATGTGTATATATATATATATAATATATATATACACATATATATTACACACACATATATGTAGATATACATCAGTAGTTCTCATATCTTTATGCTATTAAAAATATTGAGGATCTGTTAAAAAAAAGTTTTTGTTTATGTGAATTTTATAATACATTTATAGATATTTACCATATTAAAAATAAAAAGTAATTGTGGATTTGTAGAACCTCTGAAAGGATTTCAGAGAGCACTAGGATTCTCCGAATCCTGATCTCACTTTGAGAACCACTGATATGTACATGTACACACACACATGTGTCTATACACATGTGCACACATGTGTATATGTGCTGTATATATCACATGTGTACATATACATGAATAGATATGTATAAACAAATATATACTATATAATATATATCTGTATATACATATCTATGTATACTGAGTTGTATATACATGTATGTATATATTATATGTTACATATTACATATATAATGTGCCTCTGTATTTGTATGTGTGTATACACACACACTACATTCATATTGTCATAAAAAAGCAAGGTAATCTGGGGAGAGGGAAGTAGGACAATAGTGAAGAGATGACTCCAGCAAGAGACTGCTTTTTGCTGCCTTTGCTGAAGGCTCTGGCTTCAGTAAGATTGTTACCAGATAACCCCTGTTGAAGTCGGGAATATCTGTAAAGGATTCAGATATGGAGAATAAGGGGAATGAAATTATACACATGAAGAATGTAGAATATGACTACTTACTATTGTACTTTAAATTTTTTTTAAATAATATAACTGCTTTTATTTAAATTCTTTTTCTATTCCACAATGACAAAAGTTCTGAGAGAGTTTCAAGTTTTGTAACCATTTTAACTACCTCTTCTCCTCTTTTTATAAATTTACAAAGCAAAGGAGATCAGAAGCCCAGTTATGGACGGTGTCCTATCTCACCATGGATCCAAAAAACATATTAAAAAAAAATAAACTCTTATTTTTTTACTACCTGTTTTGGGTATGAATGAATATTTTTATGGAAATGCCATTGGAAACCTTGGTTTGCTAATCGAAGAATCAGCTGAATACATTGGAAGTGAACTATGTTTCTGAAAGATTTTAAAATTGAAGTCGAGCAAGCTGAACCAGAAAGGGTATTATGAGACAGGAATCTGCCAGCAGGCTGTCGAAACCCAAGGAATGGTAAAAGACCCGGAGGAAGGCCTGCAGTATGTAATATTCTGCATAGCAGTGGATTTATTGGAGACCAGGAATGGGAATCATCCAGCATGAGGAGGCATGTTTGGGCTGGGATCTGTATTGTTGGGGGAGAAGAGGATAGGGGTGAGGTCAAAGATCAGCAGAAGTGTTTTAGAATTAAAACCTCCTCCGTCCCATTCCTCCTTGGCCATAGGCTCCATGAATATCTGGAATGAAGAGTTAAAAAGGATCCTCAGAAGTCATCTAGACCTAGGCGAACAGCGTATCCAAAGTCATGACGAGAGAAGCAAAATCAGAATTTGAACTCAGATCCTCTACAAATTAAGTGCTCTCTCGATCCAATCCTGTTGCCTTCTCATTCTTTCCACATCCATTCTAATGTGCACATAACCTTTGAGACACTGTGTCTGTGAGTTTGGGGGCATGAGTGCATGCATAAACATGTCCCCATTGATGCTCCAAGCTTGGGTTTGCTGTCCCTGACTGGCTGCATTCTCAAGTCCCAGACTTTCCTGCTCAGCTGGTAGCCATCTCCTCCAAATCTGGGGTCCCCACTAACCAGGGCTGGGATCTAGAGGGTCTAACTTCAGGTCCTGGCTTATCTATGCTCATCGCTGCATAGCTACCCAGGGTCTTGGAGATGTTCTGGGCCAAACTCCTCCTTTTGGAGATGGGAAAACAAAGGTGTCCAGAGGAATGTGAGTTGTCTTAAATTGAAAAGATTACACTAAGTGGAGGAACCAGGGCTAGAATTCAGGATATACAGGGCCATATTCTGGACTCTTGCCAAATCACTCACATGATGGATGATCAGAGAGCCTGAAGCTCCTCTGAGGAAGGTTTGGAAGAAGGGAAAGGAAAGGGAACGGAGGCCAGATTGAGGGGACACAGTGAATCCTGCCAGTCTTGGGGCCAGGAGGATAAACAGAGTGGACCTCCTTCCCCCATCTTCTGCTCTTGGAGCTGCTTCCTTTTCCTTGCTTTGGTGATGAGGGTTTTGTTAAGGAAAGAGGGGAGCTGTTGGGGTTCCAAAGCCAGGCCTTGGAAGGGTAGAGGGCAGTGGGCGTATTTATGCTTTTGTTTTTGTGTGTTGCTTCCCCTGAGAGTCTGTCTGAAAGCTTTCTTCTTCTATCCTCCCCTCCCCATCCATCCCTTTCCCCGGCCTTTACCCTCGGGGGCGGGTGTGGGGGGGGGGGCTTCACACCTGCTCTCCAGGGGATGTTTCTGGGACACCTGCCACTTGTGGCGGTTGGGTTCACTTAGCAACCACTTCACACCTGGAACTACCCTGTGTGGCTTCCCTGGCCCTATTTACCCCTGGAGGTGGTGATAATGCAAGAAAGAGGTTAAGAGAGGATCACAAGGAATCTGAGAGTCATGTGTTTGCCTCTTCCCAGGGCCTCCCAAACACCCGGAAAGCTGGGTCATGCTGAGCTGCCCTAGAGATTCCTTCTGTCTGGGCCCTGTTTGCCCCTTTGTCTAAAAAGGATCCTCTCTCTTTGGAGGTAGGATAGAGCAGGGCTTCTTAAACTTTTTCCACTCGAAATCCCTTTTCATCTGGGAAATTTTTATGTGACTCCAGGTATATAAAATAGGTATACAAATCAGACATTTACTGATAATAAATCATAATTTTGCAACCCACACAGCTAGTTACAGGACCCCATCTGGGACCCCAAGACCACAATTTAAGAAACTGGGGGATAATAGAATACTAAGCTTGGAGTCAGGAAGTTCAGATCTAATTAGGTGTGTAACCCTCACCTGCCTCAGTTTCCTTATCTGTAAAACTTTCTTCAAAGGTTTATGATGAGAACCAAATGAGATAATAATTGTAAAGGACTTAGCACAGTGCCTGACACACAGGTGCTTAACAAAAAAGTTGTTGACCGACTGACTAAAAACCCCATGAGTCCTTCATGTGAGCAAGGTGAGGATTTTTTTCTTGAGTGAGTAAACAAGCCAGACCTTACCTCACCCCTCCTGAATGCTCCTGTGCGACCTCTTCCAGGACTCCTGGGAACCCACCCTTTGGGGATGGGGTGGGAGGAAACTTCAGGCTGCCCAGCGATGTTATTAGTTCTCCTGCAATTAAAATGTCAGGAAGGGCTCCCAAGGCCCCAGGACAAGAGCTACCAGGGCCCACTGGGTAGTGAGCTCCATCCTGAGGTAATCCATGAGTTCTTTTGTCCAGGAGGAGCTGAGGGCTCCTTGGAGATTCAGCTGAGGCCTTGGGGAAGCTGGTAACAACAACTCAATAACTTTCTCCCTTGTAGGCCTGTGGCTCTCTTTAAGGCTTTTGAAATTGTTGTTTTTTAGAAACCATGAGACATAGAGTAGGTAGAGAGAAACTCTCCTTGAACCAGATCAGGAGGAAGGGATTACTATGATAACTCCAGGAAGACAAAAAAAAAAAAAAAAAAAAAAGATTTTGGTTCAATATCCAAAAATACCCAATAAAACACTGTAATATACTCACCATGGGCACAATGGGCCCACTCACTCTAGTAGAACAGCTGACATTTAAGCTTTACAAAGGCTCTGAGCTGCATGGTGGCCCTGCTGGTGTTTGTCCTGGAATTGGAACTGGAGTCCAGAGAATGCTGACATTCCACCATACGGGCCATGGAATCTGCTCTGTCGAAACAGGGTGTCTGAAAATAAGCCTGTGCTGGAGTTAATTATGGCCTGGGTAGGCTGTCCAAGCAACACCTGAACTAGAGAGAGGCAAGAGGTCGAGGGAAGATGCTGGAAGTTGGGGTCAAGAGGAGAGACTGCTGACCACTAGCCTTTAGGGTGATAAACTGGAGGCTGGTTCTCACCTTAGCTCCCATTTACCTCTGCTTCAGCCTGATTTCTAGTTCATCACATGACCCGGACTGACCCGAGGTAATCCTGCAGTGATCAGCTCCTAGGAAGATTTCAGATAGATCACCTTGGGTCACTTCCTGTTGGAAAGAATAGTCCTGAGGGGCATTAAAAGGAGTCCTTCCCAAACCCCGGGGTTTCAGGAAGCCTCAAGCAGACACAGTTAGCTTTGATTCTTGAGGGTCAACAGGGCAGGTTCTGAGAAGGGCCTGAATTGTGAAGAGAAAGTTTTCTTATTCCTCACAATTCATTTTGTCACTGATCCTTCCACTAGAAGAGTGCTGGGTTTAGAGTTAGGTCCTGGGTTCAAATGCTGTTATTGCTACTTTATCTGTGGCACCTTAGACAAAGCCCCTTACCTCCTTGGATATTTGTGGCACCTTAGACAAAGCCCCTTACCTCCTTGGATCTCAGCTTCCTCATTTGTCATGAGGATATTGGACTTAATGACTTTCAAGATCCATTCCAGCTTTACATAGATTATTGACCAGTGGTCTCTATGGTCCCATTTATATCTATAACCCTAGTCCAACCTTCTCATTTTACAGATGAGGAAACCGAGTTAATTAAGGCCTACTGACTTGCTTAGGGTCTTGAAGCTAGCAAGTGTCTGGGCCCAGATTTGAACTCAGGAAGATGAATCTGACTCCAGGTCTGCACCTATCCACTGTACCTCCTAAGCACATGTTAGGAGCTCAATAAATGCTTGTAGACTGAATTTTTCCTTTCTACTATGCTGGCTCTCCTTGGAATTCATGGAAGATGCTGTTGTGACCTGTTTCCCTCAGATAAAGTTATAAAATATAAATGTGTGGTTTTATATATGCTAATGTTTGTGCTGAGAAGAGGGTGGACTAATGTGTGGGCTGGGAGGGGGTACTAATTGCACAACTTGAGTTGGGGGGAGGTTAAAAGGGATCAAGATGGTGAAAAGGGAGGAGTCACAGCACATTAGGATTTGGTGTTAGCTGAAGGACTGCAAAATCGGCCAAAAAGGAGCATTTTATTCGTCCAGGGGCAAGTAAATCAGCTAGAAAAGTCCTGAAAGCAACAAGCAGTGAGAGAAAAATTTCTCTTCCTAGTGAGAAGGGATCCCTGGAGCTACGAAGTGCAGATATGTCTCCTGAACATCGTTCTGTGGTGTACATGAAGAGTAATTATAATCATCATAATTATTCTGAAGGCTATGGCCATGGTTGGAGTACGTTGCCAGGTTCCAGCCAAGTTGTTAGGGCCCGTGGAGTGGTGTTTATCAGTCAGAGAATCAAAGATTCAGAACTCACCGGGTCTAACTGCTTCAAAATACAGATTGGGGAACTGAGGCCCAGAGAGACATCACTTAGTGATGTACCTATGGTTTACACCAGTGGTTTTCAAAGGGATATCTAGAGAATCTCCGTAGATTCCTTTCAGAGGGGCTACACAGTCAAAATTATATTTTTCTAATATGGTAAATGTCCTTAAATATGACGTACATGAACAAACTCTTTGGAGAGATGCTCAACGATTGCCACTAACAGAGATACTGAAAGCAACAGTTTGAGAACCACTGGTTCACACTTTGGGTTAAGCAGCAGAACTGAGGCGAGCCATCCTGGCTCTGGGCGTTTTCCCTCCCCAGCAGGAACGCCCCCCTTCCGTCTCGGCCTCGGACTCCGTGGGCTCCCGCTCTAGGAAGGAGGGGCGCTTGGCGGGGTCAGGAACTTGGGGGCCGCAGAGAGCATCCCGCAAACGGCCAGTCCGCAGAAGTCCGAGAGGGGGCGCTCGGCGACGGGCCCCGAATACAAAACAGGGCCCGCCCGCGGGGAGTTTCAGCTCCCGGGCCACGGCGGAGACTGCAAGCCTACAATTTGCCCGGGAAATAAAAAAAGAATGACAGGAATTCTTTCCCCGTGTGCCGCCCGGGGGGTGGGTCCTTTGTCCCCTGACGGGCTACTCCAGAGCAGAGTCAGACACAGGAGAGAAGCCCCAACGTCCAGGGCCGACGGGAAGGCTCTCCGGGGCTCGGTCCCCACTCGGGCGCCCCCCGGGTCTGCCCATATTCCGCTTCGTCCAATCAGGAGCAGGCTGCCCACCCAATAAGGTGTGTCCTCTTCTTCTATTGGTTGTTGGAGGCCTCTGCCTCCAATAAGGGGCCGTTTACTTTCCTCCTCTCAGCTGCCTCCGGAGTGAGAAGCGGACTTGTTTTCCTTTTCTGCTTCATAGCCTTTCGGTCTCGGGGATTAGGTAGGCGGGGACACCGAATACGAAGGTTCTTCCCGGGACCTTGGCAGGCGCAGAACTACAGCTCCCGGCAGGTCGCGCCGTCTGTCTTTGGGACCACGTGGTTCCCTTTGCTCCTTCCCCCACTCTGTCCCTTGCCCCTCAGGCTCCTCGAGTCACGCGGGTGCAGGGAAAGAGGGCGGGGCTGAAGGGCAGAATGCCGCCTTGGTGACCAATAGGATGGGCCGGGTAGGGGCGCCCTCCCTCGCCCCCGGCCGTGCGCGCCCCGGCGCGGGGCTGGAGGGGAGGGGGAATGTGGAGCGGGGCGGGAGCGCGCCCGGCGGCGGGGGCAGCGACGGCAGCGGCGGCGGCGGCTGTGGTGGTGTAGGCGGCGGCGGCAGCAGCAGCGGCGGCGGTTGGGGGCGGGCGGGCGGCCGTTGGAGGCGGAGGCGGCCCAGCTGAGGGGCGGCTGTGCTCACTCGCTCCTTCACTCCCTTGCGCTGACAGGCAGCAGGCCGGAGCCCGGGACAAGGCCGGGAAGTTTGCGGCGGAGCCAGGCATGAAGCGGCACTGAGGCGGAGCCGAGCCGAGCCGAGCCTCCGCGCCCGAGGAGAAGGAGGCGCCGCCGCTGCCGCCGCTGCTAGTCCCCGGCCACGCCGATGACTACTGCAAACTGCGGCGCCCACGACGACTTGGACTTCAAGCTCATCTTCGGGGAGGACGGGCCGCCGCCGCCGCCCCCGCCCCCGGGGCCCGCAGGTGAGGACGCCTCCGACCCCCAGAGCCCCGCTCCCGCGAGGTGGACCCTCGCCCCTCCCGCTCACTGTCCGCAGGCCTGCCCGCGGGGCCCGCCCGCCCAGGAGTCTGCGCCTTCCTCGGACGGAGCCGGAGAAAAAGAAAAGAGAGAGAGGGGGGGGGGGAATGAAGGAGGGAGCGGGGGTGGGGTGGGGGGGCCGAGAGATGGGGCGGGGGAGGCAGAGCATGGGAAGGGGGCCTGGCTGGCCGGCCGAGAAGGGCGTGTAGGTGTGAGAGCGGGGAAACATGGCCCGAACGTTGCCAGCGTTAGTGTTCCTGTGGCGTGGCTTTACTCCTGGGTCCCGAGGGCGCGTTTGTGTGTGTGGCTGGGGAGGAGGGGTTGGAGAGCCTCATCCCCCGCCACCCTTCCGCCTGGCTGCCCCGCTGTATTTGTGAGTTCGGAAAGCGCTCCCTGCGAGCCGGTCTGTCCGTCTGCTCCTCCAAGGTGAGAGGCGTCAGATGTGGGCTCAGTGTTGCAATGCCTGGGTTCTCGCGACCCTGATGCTTTCTGCTCAGCGAAACCACTTAAGTAGAGGAAGACCGAGGGGCGTTGTGGAAAGAACTTTGGTTTTGGAATCAGTCCCTGGGTTCCTATCTGACCGACGCAGCGGGGTCAGTGTGTTCTCTTAGCTCAGATCTCTCCTGGCCTCAGTTGCCTCATCCGTAAAACGAAGCTGCGGGATCACATCATCTTTTGAAGGCCACTTTCAACCCCAATTCCATCAACTCCTGTGGTTGCCCGTTAGAGAAAGTGAAAAATAAAAACGGACACAATTGCATTCATAGTTACTTTTCTGCGTCCTCGCTGTTTCATTTGGATTAATTTATGTAGTGGAGTCTTTCGAATTTATGCCACAAAAATAGGGCTTCTCCTGCTTGAGTTTTGATTGCTTTATGTGCCATCGGGAATGGACTAATGACATTTTTTTCCTTGATAAATCATAGAAGTTATGATGAAAAACTATTTCAAGCTCTAAAGTGTAAAAGTTTTCAGTATTTTCTGTAGCATAATAGCAGTTGTCAGTAGCTTTTAAATTTCAAAGACCAAAGTGGAATAAGAGAAAACATAAATGAATTTTACTGATGTGAAAGTAACAAATGTTGAAACTTGAAATCTAACGATTAACACTTCATTTTGGAATGCCATTTGGTAGAACAAATGCAAGATTAAGAACAGATTTTTAAATGCTTTGTTTTGTTGACCCTGTTGAGAACAGTTTAATCTTCCATACCTTTTCGGAGGGTAGCATATTGCCAAGAAACTAGTGGGAGAATTCTTTGAAAATTCAGTGCTTTTTTGGGGGGAGGCGGGGGAGTACAGTGTTTATTGTGCTTTTTCGATCTTGGAGTATTTAATAATTTGTGAACATGTTGGTAAAATCTGTACTTAGTTTTGCCAAGGAGGTAAGAATTGTCATTGATCTATTTCAATTTTATATATTTATGGAAATCTAAACCAAGTTTATTTTAAATTATTAAAAGTTTTCTGAGGGTGTATTGGAAGTTGACATTCTTTATGATTTTGCCCCACTGTTCTGAGAATAGGTGTATTTTTTTTTTGTAAGAAAAAGTTCATTATGAAAGATAAAGCATTCTACTATAACCACTTAACTAGTTTACAAGGAATTTTGGAGGGAGGGGAGACCAGTGTATTACTCAGAATCCCCTTGTAATAGTTGTAAGGATTGACCAGCCTTCTATGGAAACTGCTCTTGAGACTCAGGTTGGAATCCTGAGTGTGGGCAACCTTTAATTAGGCTTCATATTGTGCATTTGAATGGTGTAAAATGAGCTAAGTTATTAGAGGAAGTTCAGCAATAAATTGCTTTATTGTAGTCACATTGGTCGAATCTGAGTTAGATTTACATAAATCTATTAGAATTGTCGAGGCTGTTTAGACCACATAAAGATAGATTATGCTTGGAAACAATCTTTTTTTGATCACTTTATCAATGATAGCTTCCTTTTCAACATCAGAAAGACAATTTCAACCCATAATATTCTTAGGTTAATATACATAATATATTTAGGTTTTCATAGATAATTGGATAAACATTTATTACAGAAGAAATCAATCGATTTTTGAATTCTTCCAGCTCTGAATTCTGTGATTTCTGGCAGCAGTTAATAATGAATATTATCTTGTCTCTATATCTAGTATGTTAGAACTTTCTTATCACTATGCCAAAAAAAAAAAAAAAAAGATAGTAATTAAGGTAAAAAAATATTGTGTATTCATCCATTGTTTCTGAAAATAGAGCTTTCCATCATAAGGGGAGAATCCCTCTGATATATTTCATCCTTTTTATTTAAAAAAAAAAAAAGCTTCATTTTGTTTTGACAGCAAATATTTCTTAACAGTCCCCTTTATATAAGTACATTCCACAAATGTCATTTTATTGATTTTTTTTTTTTATAACTGTAAAGGAAGATTCATTTTGCAATTATGCTACGAACATTGAGGGTTATACTTGATTAGAATTTTGTAGTTGTATGCCTTTCCATAGTCCTCTAAATTTTTCATAGTCATCATACCTTCTGGTGCATTGTATATGCTATTCTATCCATCTTCCATAATTTGTTCTGTCATTCCACAATCATTGGGTACTATTTTTTGGATTTTACCTTTTTGTCATTACAAATCATAATTCTGTACATATGATCTTGTTTTTGTAACTTCCTTGGGGATATAGTTAGAGTATTGATAAATCTGATTATTGAGATGGCTAAGGCAAAGGGTATGAACAATTAGGAACTTTTTTTGTGTAACTGCAAATTGTTTTCCAGAACAATTAGGTCATTTACCATTCAGCCTTACCTGATTCAATGGAGAAAGCTTCTTATATTTTAACAATTTTGCTAATTTGTTAGATATGAAAGGCCTAGGCATTTATCAGGCAAAGATATTTTTTCTCCCAAGCCTCAGCTACTGATGTTTAGCGTCATCACTTTTTTTGGAGGTGTCATGCGTAGAGCTTTAAATTAATATACTTATTATGTTTTACATGACTACACATGTGTAACTTGAATAAAATTCTTAACTTCTCTTTGGAGTGGAGGGGGGGAGGGAGAGAGATTTAGAAATTCAAAAAAAAAATTAAAGCATGTTAGAAAAGATTTTTATATATAACTAGGGGAAAAAGTAAGATATAAAATTAGAAAAAAATAACATAATTGTGATTATAATATGATTTCTTCTTTTTTTTTGATGACAGATCTTTGTCTACAAACAAAAGATCTTTCCATTCTCTAATTTTTCTATGCATTTTTAAAAATGCATATTCATTTAGGGTTATGGCATAAGATGTCCTTTTTGTGTGTTTCTTCTGTCATTCCACAATGTGTCCACAATGTGAAAGATGTATAACATCTTTCAGAAGAATTGTGATTTTAGAGTATGTTAAGATTTATTCCAAGAATTACCCACAATCCTAGTATGTTAGAGGTGGAAGAGACCTTACTTAGATGCTTTACAGGAGCATAGTGACCATATAGTCATTAAGTGAAACTCTTCCTTCCATTCTTTTGGCACTTTAGAGTTAATATCTAAAGAAGCAGTTAAAAAATTCAGGGATTAAAATTTATTTGCATGCGAAATCAACATATGTTTTGATGTTCATTATTTTGATCTTTGAATAAATTATAATTTGAAGTAACCAAAAGTGAGTTTAAGAGATTTGCTTTTAGGATGAACTTGCCTGCTAAATTAGCCATAACAGTTTCTGGGATTTTCTGCAGTACAGTTAGTTTTTGTTAAGTAGTCCTTCTTGTCTTTAAGCATGTAGACTTGTTACAGCAGAGGAATCTGATGAAAATTTCTTTGTTTTTTAGTAAACTCCATTTGTCTCAGTTTGTCAAATTACAGATGTGTACTGTTTGAGCATATCCTAGTCTGTCTGATGAACTAGTGTGGTTTTAGATCTTGCTAAAGGTTTATTACCACAACTGAAAATCTATTTGTCACATAACATAAACACAAAAGGAGATTTCTGTTTCTCTAAGAAACCCTTAGGCTTCTTGTGTAAGCTTATTTTGATACCTTTTTACAAATGGACATTTAAAAGTTGGGAGGAAGAGAAAGCAAATCAAAGGACTAACCTTCTATATTAAAGTTATTGTTACAATATAAATGTTCAGCATGCCGAAATGTTTCTTTAAACTATATATTTTTGACATTTTTGACATTAGCTCTTTCAAGGTGGTATTTTTACTAACTAAAGATGCTTGAAATTAAAAGAACTAGTGTTTTGCAGAAACTGACTAGTTCCCTAGATTTATGATATAAGCTTCATAGTGAATTAATTGCCTCGATTTTAAGTTTTGTGTTATCTTTACAAACTTTAAAAATCTTAGACCTAACTTTCAACTATGATACTTCAAATACTAAGTAGGAAACTTAAAATAATATGAATTATCAGTTCTTAGTAAATACTTTGGCTAATATGTTTTATTCATTTCAAAGAATAGATTCCTTGATGAACTTTTGTGAACTTAATCTTAGGGCTTTAATTTAGTTTGACATTTCATTATCTTTATTTTTATGTTTTATTCTCTATATAGATTCAATAATTTTTTCTTCTGGCTAAATTGCTATTTGTTTTCCCTAGGCCTAAGTATTGAATTTCTAGGTCTAAATAGTAAGGAAATTGCTAATATTAGGAAACTCTGGAGTGATACTTCTGCCTTCCCCCATTTGATTCTGTAGTTTCTCCATTTGGTATTTTCTTTGTTTCTTTTTAAAAGAAAAATAATTGGTTTGGTGCATGTTTTTGGTAAGATGTTAAAAAAATTAATTTTAGGCATATACCTATGAGCTACTCTTTCCAACACTCAAAACCACATTCATTCTATTGGAATGCTGGGGGAAATTTGTATTTTCATAATTTCTTTACCTTTATAATTCCCATTCTTCAGAGAATGAAAATAATATTAGCCCTAAACAGAGTTTTTCTTCCTTATTTTTTACATAGTATCTTTGTTTTATGTCACTTTTTAGATTATTTATATATATAGGGCTTTTCTTTATTTTTTTCTTTTTGTTTTTAAAAAATACAAAGAATTTTTAACCTTCACCTTTGCAAGACCTTGCTTTCCAAATTTTTCTACCTCTGTTCCCTCTCCTTCCCAAGACAGTAAGTAATCTGATATGGGTTAAACATGTGCAGTTATAAAGATTTCCATATTTGTCATGCTGTCGCCCCCCCCCCCCCCCCCAAAAAAAAATCATATCAAAAAAGGAAAGAAAAAGCAAAGAATAAGAAAAAGTGAAAATGCTATGCCTTTATCCACATTCAGTCTTCATAGTATTCTGTCTGGATGCAGATGTTCTTTTCATCACAAGTCCACTGAAATAGCCTTGAATCACCTCATTGTTAAAAAAAAGAGCAAAGTCCTTCAGAGTTCATCTTCACTTAATCTTGTTGTTCTTGATGTAATCTTGATGTTCTTTTGGTTCTGCTTACTTCACTCAGCATCAGTTCATGTAAGTCTTTCTAGGCTTTTTTGAAATCGGCTGCTTATTTCTTATAGAACAAATATTATTGTGTTGCTATATATGATGTACATTCATATACCATAATTTATTCAGCCATTTCTCAACTGGTGGACATCCACTCAATTTCCAGTTCCTTGTAGGGCTTTTCTTTAAATGATACTAAAACCCTACCCTAGAATCTTTTGCTTTAAGCAAATAAACAGATAAGGAAAGATTATATGAATATATCCAATTTGAAGTCACATAGTTTGGAATAGTTGAATTCTTGTTTAGTCCCTCTAATTCTGTTTTGATTCTTTGATATGTTTCATTTTCTCTTTTATCACTAACCTCTAGCTGTGAGTACTAATATTCATGTTTTTGCTTGTTATTTTTAAAAGAACTTTTATCTCCTTTGTAGAAATAGGGATTACTTTTACTAAATTTTGTTTTCTTTTTTTAAATTTTTTGTTATAAGGAATGTTATAAGATGGTATAAAAACAAAATATCAAAATGTATTAAAAGTAAAGAGAATTTGCCCATACTCTAGATGAAATTTAATATTACATGTAGAAATCTTATGAAGCATGGAATTATCATCATCATGCTCTACATAGTATCTATATATGCTAGGTACAATGCTAAATATTTTATCAAAATTATTATTAATAGTGGACCTTCTATGTATAAATAAATATTTGGAGGGGTGTATGTGCGTACACAAGAAGACTGCCTTTAAAGGATCTCATGTTACTAGTTTAAAAAAAAAAAACTTACTGTAATTAGTACTGTTAACTCAATTCTTTCTTTGACTTTTCCCTTTGCCAAATTATCGAAGGAATACCTTGGCATTTTTCCCAGTCCCACTGTTAGAGAAGGTAGCTTACCATGTACTAAATTTACAGTTACATTAGATGTTATAACATTAAAACCTTTGTCATCTATGTAGCAACAACTAAAACTTTCTGGGTCTTTAGTAAGAATTGTACCTTAAACTGAAAAAAATTGTTTTAGTATCATAAGAGAAAAAGTCTTAGGCTCAAGAAATCATTTAGCATTCTTCAGTTAGACTTGATTCTAATCAAATTTTATTAGTTCTGACATAGTCCATCTGTTTCTGTTTAAATGTACAGTAAGGGCCCTGATTTGTTCTAGTTTTGTTGTTGCTTTTTGGGGAAGGAAGCAATATAAAGTTATTGCTTTTGTAACATATTTTGAAATTATTTTATGTTGCTGCAAATGGTAACTAAAAAGCCACAATATAAAATTGGAGCGTTTTACAAAAATGTTTATTGTTAACATTATGTAACCTAGAAAATAGAATATGATGGAAATTACTTTTCGCTTTTGCTAGTGCAGTGACAAATGATTCTTCATTACAGTATTTAGCTTTAAATAAGGGAGTGGTGTAAGAATCAATAGTATTGCTCTTAAAGATGTGAGAAACTTGAGTAGGTTGGGCCTCATTTGATAGTAAGCAGCAGTTTGACTGTTCACAGTAGTAACATAAATAAGGGAGGTGTTGTCTAAAGCTGCCCTGGTGGGTCAGGGGAATAGACATCGCAGACTTGGCAGAAAGCCTGGCCTCTAAAACAACATCCAAGTCATCAAATTTGCCCAGGCACGCCGTGTGAGGTTCAAATGACAGTGGAATTTAAGATGAGTGAAATGATCAGTGTGGCTTAGGAGAATCACAAGCAGGAGCAAGCTTTTTAACAAGCCATCATTCTACTCAAACTTCACATGGATTTGCATGTTTTTTTGAATTTGTGTTGTGTTTGTACAGTTTTATGGCCCAATTGTCACCTTCCTTAGTAATGAAATTATTGTTGACTGGCAGAATTTGCCTGGCTTTAGGAAAGACAAACAAGTAAACCTATAAGATTTAGCCGGCATTATGAATCGACAACCTACCAGAAGCTGAAATTTAATCACTGTTATAGTAGTTGAGTATCCTGGTATCACTGCCTGAAAGGGAATTGCAAGTTTGGTAAAGCCAGAAAAATCCTAAGTAAATTGGAAGATAATTTCCAGGTTTTTTGTTTTGTTTTGTTTTGTTTTTTCCAACTATAATTGGATGACACCAGTATGCTTTGTGCCACAACAACAGGTGAGGCAGTTTGTGTGTGTGTGGTGTGTGTGTTTAAAAAATTATGACATGTATTTTTTTTTAACATTATGTTGAATTTTTATTAGTTTTATTAATTTTATATTAGTCAAATAAGGTATAAAATTGGGTTGATTCGAAATCTTTTACAGTAGAACTCTTCCATGTTAATTGTTTTGTAAGAGAAAATGCTGAAGTTGAACCTCTTTTTTAAAAAAGTTTTTCAGTAGAGCAAACAGTGGTCAAAGTATTTTGGTTAATAGCATGTGACTTGTATTTAAATATGTTTTTCACTATACTGTATTTGGAAAAATATTTACTGTAAAGGCCTTTTAAATAGATTTTTGCTAACTATGCAAATTCTTTTAAAATCAAGTTCCAAGATAAGAATAGGAAAAATATTCATTCTACCCCTACTCCTAAAGGATTATGTAATTAAAATAGCAAAATGTCAAGTTGAGTATTGCTTTATTAAGTATATATGTCGTAAAGAAATGAACAAGGCATATGTTGTTTGAAAAATCTGATTCTCATTCATCTTGAAATTTTACTGGGTAGGGATTGGGATTGAGATTATAGCTATGTGGAGGTGGAAGTATGTGGGAATGCAAAATGCTTAGATGGTGTACTCTTTGAGCAGTGTATGTGATTGTGGGTTTAGGTTTTTTTTTGGGGGGGGGGTAAGGGAGAAAATTCTGGTTTACAATTTGGTGCTTTAATTCCAGCTGCCTATGTATTATTGTCACTGAAATGAAGGAAGCATTTATTTATATTTTTATTTTTTTTCTAAATTGCTTGTAAATTTTTTACCTGTAGGTATCTTGTATATAAGGATAGAATTATGAATTAGTGCCACTATTTGAGTTATCTTTTATGATCCTCTGAAAACTACAGTGTTGCTTTGAGTTACAAAACTAATTTTTGTTTGTTGTAAGATTATTATTGAAATAGAGGTTTTGGTGTCTTATGAGGGATAAGGGATAAGATCAGGAATAATGAAGAGAGATTTTCAGTTGGTGAATTTTTTAAGCAAACAGCATCAGTTTTTTTAGATTTTTCCATTGATGAGGAACCATATGCAGTACTAGGAAAAGCAACATTTTTATTGTTAGTAGTTCATGCATATTAGAGGAGAAGAGATAATGTGATATCCATTTAAGGTACTACTTTTATTATTGCAATATCAAAATATTAAGAACATTTAGTGAATGTTCCATCTGACATAACTGCTTAAACTGGGAAATTGGGGTTATAACATTTTCTTGCTATTTAGGTTACATGTCTTCCCTCTTTCACCCATTCCTTAGTTTCTGCCATTTTGTAGAGGCTCAGTGATGTTGTGACTGCACTTGTGTTCAAGAGGCCTGGGAAGGAATCCTCCTCAGGTAGCTTATTGTCTTTGCTATTTGGGGTTTGGAACCTTTCTTTAACTGCAAATTGAGGGTAACATTTGTACTAACTATTTTACAGGAAAGTTAGGAGAAAAGTACTTTGCAAATCTTAAATATGTTATAAATATCTTTGTTTTTTAAAATCTGCTTAGTCTATCATATGTAATTCTGTTACTGTTTCCTGAATATCTACTTTTCACCTTTCTTGAGGCTAAATTCTTAATCTGAATCTTTGGTCTCATTGAGAATACTGTCATATTGTCACAAGGCTAGATTACATTCTGGTTGATTTATCAGGACCATACTCCCACCAACTGTTAATAGGAGTCTTTCCCATATTTCCTCAATTCCATTCTACTTGTGGAATATCATGCATATAGAGAGAGTCAGGTTTTTCTGGATGTATTTATCAGGCCCATAGTGGAATATCATGTATTATATATATATATATATATATATATATATATATATATATATATATATACACACATACACACACATATTATATAAAACGTCAGTTTTTTGGTGGGGATGTATTTATCAATTTTGCTAGGTTTGGGGGGATGTTCTTTTAAAATTTTTATTATAAGGATAGTTTTCGGGAAGGGAAAGGAAAAGGATGCAGGGAAAATGTAACAGATATAAATAAAAGTATTTTTTAAAATGCCTTTATCATATCTTATATAAATCATCTTTATTTTTCTACCTAATTTCCTGCTTTTTATTTACTTTCTACCTGTCAGTAAAATTTTTATATTTTTAGATCACTTAGAGTCTATTTTTCTTAATAAATACAAGTATATGAACCATCTGATTTTACTAGTATTGGAATTCTTACCACCAAGGTCAGAATACAGATTGCAGCTCATCTATGGCTTTGTAGATATGTCCTGGGGAGCTTCCTGTGTGTCACAATAGAAATTAAGCTGCTTAACTCACATGAATCCTGAATGTCAAGAGTGGAATTGAAATGGAAGCAAATTAGTCTCCAAGCCTAAAACCCTATTGACTGTGCCATACACACTTTCTTTAAAATATATTCTAAACATATTAACATTGACTACACAAAAATAAAAACTTACTCATAAAAAATTATAAACTCCACTATTTGTAATTTACTTTTTAAAAGATGAGATGTCATTGTGAGCCCAATTGAGGGCAGAAACTATTTTTTGCCTTTTATCTATAACAGTTAATTCAGTACCTGGCCCATAGTAAGCACTTAATAAATACTGACTGACCCTGATAGTATTTAGAGATTTGCCTGGGACTCATTAAGTTTGTGAATTGCATAAAAGTTATCCTGTGTATCAGAGGCAGGACTTGAGTGAGATCTCTGTAGTTCAAGGCCAGCCTTTTCTAGTTTGTGTATCAGACTGCCTCTCACAAGTTACAGGTCACAGTTTTTAAAGGTAAATGTTAATTTTAAAAAGTACTCTTTCCTTTTATGTTATGCAGATTGGTGGGACAATGGATGGAGTATTGGTCTTGGAAGCAGGAAAACCCTAGTTCATAATAGCTGTGTGACCTTAGGCACTTACCCTCTGTCTGCCTTGATATCCTCAAGTATAAAATGGGATAATAATAGTATCTATACTGTGCAGAGTTGTTGTGAGGATCAAATGAGAGATAGTATTGGTAAAGTGCTTAGTATAGTACCTGACACATAGTAGGTGCAAAGTAAAGTGTTTTCTTCCTTCTCTTTTGAAATTTTTTTTTAACGTATGTTCAGATTTTGTTGCTTTGTCTTTATTTACATCATAGTTTTTATACATATCTTCATTTTGTATCACTTTATATATTTTCCCATATTTGAATTCTTCACATTTGTAATTTCTCGTGGCACATTATGGCTCAGCAATTCCCTAAATTTTATAGTTGGGTTGTTTCTTTTTTTTTTTTTGCTATTACTAAAAATGCTGCATTTATTTATTTATTTAGCACAGTTCTCACTAAAAGCCCTAAAGATGTTTAACAAAAGAAGACACGACAGATCTCTGGTTCAAAGAGTAGGAACAGTTTTGAAGCTTTGATTTTATAGTGCTAATATTGCTTTCCAAAAAGACTTAAGCTGCTTCATTGCTGCACCAACATTGTAAATCATTGTATGTTTCTCTACAGACTGATCAGCATTGAATTTTAATATTTTTTTAAAAGTCTCTTTCACAGTTTAATGTATATATGATGGCTATGAGCATGGATCTTTATAGCTGGTCTAGTCTGGCATCTCACTTTAAGAGAAGATGAAGTTAAGTCTCAGAGACCATAAATGACATGTAGGTAGGCAGAGCTGAGACTTTAATTCAGGTGTCTCAACTTGATCAACGTTCTTTCCATGAAATCATATTGCCTGCATTCCTATAATTCTTTTTCTTGTTCAATTAATAACCTTTTCTATTAGCCATTATTAAAAGATCTTTTAAAAATTACTTCTTACAGAGCCTTTTAAATTAACTGGAAATGAAGTATTTTGTGAGTTCCTTTCTCCAGTAATAATACAATAATAATAGCTAGCATATATGTAGTATTTTAAAGACTCCCATTTATTCTCATAACAACCCAAAGAGTAGGTGTAATTATTATCTCCATTTTACCTATGAAACTGAGACAAAACAAAATTAATATCGTGGCTCTGGTCACATGGTAAGTGTCTGAGGCAGAATTTGAATTTAGGTCTTCCTGACTCCAGGAACAAAGCTTTGCTGGCTCCTAATTCTGATGCAGTATACAAACACTGGGAGATCAAATGCATTTTTGATAACCTCTTCCTCATCTCAGCCACACACAAAGATGATTATACCCTTGATCTTGCCATCATCCACAAATGCACCACTTATGAGTCATAAACCCTGAAATTTTCTTATATAATTATAATCAGCTTTCCATTTCGTCCTCTACCTTTCGATACCAAGCCTTGCTCTTTGTCCACAATGTGATCTCTACTTCCTCAATCCCTCAGTTCATCACCTCTGTACTAGCTATACTCTGCTTCTACATCTGTCTTATCAACTCATTGTCACTGAAGTAGTTCTTCTAAACCTATTCATCCCCTTTTGGACCTTCCGTTGGTCACTCTCTCCAATCCTCTCAGCTGACATTAACTTCATATTTTATTGAAAAAAATTGAGGCCATTTACTGAAAGTTCCCTCTTCCCTTCTCCACCTCATCATTGATGCCTTCTGTCACTATCTCACTTGGTCAGGTTACCCTTCTCTTTGTCAAGGCCAATCTTACCACCTGCACAAATGATCCCAATCAGCCCCATTTCCTCCAACAAATTAAATCCTCTCTATCTCCACTCTCATTTCTCTTAAATCTCTCTGCTTACTGGCTGTCTCTTTACTAGATGCAGACTTGTCTATCTTCCCCAGCACCTCAAATTTTCAACATGTTTACTTTTGAATTCATCTTCCCCATCCAAACCTTTCTGATTCTACTTCCCCCATTTCTTTCTAAAGGTATCATTTTCCTGTTCACTCTGGCTTGAAAACGTAATTTTTTCTTCTTTCTTCCCAGTATCCAATTAATTACTAAGCCTTTATCAAGTCTGCCCCTGAAATACTCTTCCATTAGCTCCTTTCTGTTTCACTCCTTCCACTGCATTCTAATTTAGGCATGTGAAAATCATCATAAAAAGAGCTGGAGGGGTTTAGGTGAATGCAAGCTCAATATAAGAGGTAGCATTGTGATTGGCAACCAAGAAAACTAACATTAGATCTTAGACTAAATTAAGACAGAAATATCTTCAAGAATAAGGAAGCAGTAATCCTCTCTATTATGTCTTAGTTAGATCTTATCTCAAATATCTAATTTACCTTTGAGTGCCATATCTTAAAGGAAGAACGTGATGAACTGGAAAATATCTAGAAGAAGCAAACAGGGTGGCAAAGGCCCTTGAGCTCATGTCCCATAAGGTTAGGTTGAAGACAGTAGGGATGTTTAGTGTAAAGGAGAAAAGGGGAGAAGAGAAGACAGCAGACTGGTGAAACACACTAGCTGTCTGCCACTATTTGAAGGGTGGGTATTGAGAGAGATTAAAATTTGTTGGCATTGGAGTAATGGATAAAGGCTGCAAAGAGGTAAATTTAGAGTTGATGCTAGGGAAAAAAACTTTTAAAAAAGAGAAGTCCAAAAGGGTAGCCTCAGGAGGTAGTAGGCTTTCCCTCTCTTGAAATCCCAAAGTAGAATCTGGACAGCTGCTGTCCAAAATTTATTATGTAGAGGAATTTCCTGTTCCGGCACAGATTGAACTTGATGACCTCTGAAGATCCTTCTAATGCTTACTATTGCTTTTTAAATGTATGATATGTTTAGTTTCAGCTTTCAAGACTCATTCTGGCTCCTTCAGATTACTTTTCTGTCCTTATTTCATAGTACTTCCTTCTCTGTATTCTTTGAGCAAACTGGACTATTAATTCATTGTTTCCCAATTTCACTTTGCTCTGCATTCTAGAGCTTGACTAAGGCCTAGGGGGCCATGTAGTCCAATTTTTTCATTCATAGAGTTAAAGAAATTGAGACCCAGAAGTTAAAAGTGATTTTCCTAATCAGGCAAGATCTAGAAAGGTGTAGAAGGACTTATCTCTCTCTTAATTCCTAAAATTTATGCCTTAATGCACCCCAAGACATTATTAGTCTTTTGACTGTCACACCATATTGCTGATTCAGTTACCTTGTAGTCTACTAAAATTCCTAAATCTTTTTCAGCTTATTGCCTTCTAAGGTTTGGATGGGGAAGATGAATTCAAAAGTAAACATGTTAAAAATTTGAGATGCTGGAAAGATAACAAGGTGAAGTGTTTTTTTTTTTGTTTGTTTGTTTGTTTGTTTGTTTTTGTAAGATTATCCTTATTGGATTTTGTCATTTAGCTTAGTGCTCTAGTTTGTTAGGATCTTTTTGAATCCTTATTCTATACTACATTACTTTTGCTATTTCTCCCAAGTTTGCCGTTTCCTGTACACTTGGTGAACATTTTATTTATGCCCTTCATCCAACTAATTGATTTTAAAATGTTAAACAATGCAAAGCAAAATATAAGTCCTGAGGGTACTTCTCTAGGGAACTTCTAGTAAGTTGACATTGAAATATCAGTAAATTTTCCTTGAGTCAGATCATTTTATCAGTTCTCTATTCATCTAATTGTATTAATTATCCAGTCCACATTTCTTCATTTTTGTCCACAAAAATAATATGAGATCCTTTAGCATATGCTTTGCACAAAGCATATATCTACATCATCTATATCTACATCATCACTATAATCTGTGTCAAAACAGGAAATAAGGTTAACTGGCATGAATTGTCCTAAAATAAAGTCATACTGTTATTTTTCCCTTTTCTTGCCTGCTCCTTATCTCATTAACAATTTTAGAGAATTTTCCTAGTAAATTGGAGTTCATCTCATTGGCTTTTAGTTTTCAGATTCTGATTTCTTCCTTTCTTTTGAAAATAGGGGCAATATGTGTCCTCCTTTAGCCTTTTGTTAACTCTTGTTTCCCATGATTTATATATATATGTATATATATACATATATATATATGTATATATATGCCATTTTGATATTTCTGAAATACAAATCTGACTCATCTATTCAGTTTTTAGTGGCTAATTTGTTTCTGGGATAAATTACAAACTCCTCAGTTTCACATTTAAAACCCTACATATACAATATGGCTCCAGTCTACCTTTTATTTCATATTACTTGCTTTTAATCACTTTCCATTACAGTCAGACCCTGCTGTTACCTATCCACACAGTTCTATCTTCTACCCTTTGGGCTTTTTGAAGGTAATCTCCCATGTCCAGATTATACTTACTCTTTATTTCTACAAACTCTTAGCAATAGAAATAATAGTAATAAAGTGAAAATAACAATAGCTAGGATTTATATAGTGTCTACTGTGTACCAGGCAGTGTGTTTTATGTACTTTACAATGATGTTCTCATTTGATTGTCACAACCTTGGTGGAAGGGATTCTATTGCTTACCCTATTTTCCATCGGAAAAGATTGAGGCACAGTTTTAAGTGATTTGCCAAGGATCAATCAGTGTCTAACACTGGTTTTGAAATCTGGTGTTCCTTACTTCTGGCCCAGTGCTCTTGTTTGCTGTGCTACCTCATTGCCTCTAGTGCTGAGCATCATTAATTTCCTTCTGAGCTCAGGTGCCATCCGCTATGCAAGATCTTTGTTGTTCCACTGGACTTGAAATCATTCTAATTACTTTAGTATACATTTGGTATTATCTCTTTGTATATTGTATCCCCTAGGACAATATAAGCTCTTTGAGGGGAAAGACTGTTTTTGACTTTGTGTTTCTGGTATCTGAAGTGATGCCATTCATATACAGTGGGTACTTCATAAATGTTTGTCATGTCCAGTTGCACTGACTTTTTCCTTTTTAGTAAATAGATTTTCTTGGATTTTGTGCCTGAGTCCCAGAATATTTATCCAAGTTTTATAAAAATTGCATTCTGTTTTTAAAAGTGCAGATTTAATACTTTAAAGTATTCATGCAATAAAAATGGGCATACATGAACCTTAAGGAAATGAGTCATTTAGGATAGTAGATAGTCATAGACCTAGAGCTTGAAGGGAACTCAGAAGCCATCTTGTTGAGTTCAACCCCTTCATTTTAGAATTGAGCAAACTGACTGAGATCCAGGTAATAGGCAGAAGAGGTAGGATTTGAACTGACAACTAATTCCTTTAATAACTAAAAATTGTTTATCATCATCTATCATAAAAGATGATTTTTAAAAGCTTGCGATTTTTTTTGGCTTGTCCTTTGTTGATTTTTATAGTTGATAGAACAGATAGATGATAGAGATAGTATGGAAGGTAGGTGGATTAGGATAACCCTATGACTTTTTATCCTCTTTGTCTAATATATTAGTCTGAAAGGGAAAAACATCTCATTGATTTAATTATCTTTATGGTTTTAGCTATACTAAGTTCATCTACATAACTTTGTGATTCAAAGTCTTCTTATTTAAATTAGTCCTTTCATTTGAGGTAGAGCTCTCAGTTTAGCCAACTTGATATCTTACTACTTTTACCACATTTAATATGTTTTTACAAACTTGCAGAAAAATTAAGAACAAAAGAACAGTTATCTTGTTAGATTCTAATAGTAGCATGGTACAGTGAAATCAGCCCTGTGGTTGCAGTCAGGAGAAACTTAGATTTGAATTATCCTCTGAGAATGTGCTAAATCTGCACATTGGGCGAGTCACTTACCCTTTCAGCCTCAATTTAATTTGTTGTGCAATGGGGATAATTGTAGTACTTCCCTTAACTTAGTGGTTGTGAGGAAGACTCTTTGCAAACCTTAACATGCATATAAATAAGCAGTAGTTATTAATGCCACAAAACTGGGATCCTGGGTACTTAGTTTCATTGTAACTACTGCCAGTGCAGTCGGTTTTTTTAGTCACTTGGTCATTTATGATTACCTAGAGTAAAAAAAACATTGAGTAAGGAGGTTTAACCTCAGCTGATTGTTATTAAAGAGATGCAGTGTTCATCACAACATGTTAAACTGGGGCCCCCTAGTGGCTGATACAAATATTTTAGACTCAGAAGGTGCTGTGTTTTTACAAACTTAATCAGAATGAGATGTCTGGAACCATTTGGTCCAACCTATCCAAAAGAAATCCCCACTATTATTACACACTGAAAAGAACAGAAAAGGAAATAAGTATTTATTAAGTACCTACCATATACCCAGCATTGTGCTGATTGCTTTACAGATCTTAATTTGATTGTCACAATTACTTGTTTGAAGACTTTTAAGGAATTAGCAACCCACCACCTCTCTAAACAGTCCATTATTCTGTCCTTTTACCACGTTTGAAGTAACCTTGTATTCAATATCTTTTTTTGTCAACTCCTTGTACACCTGACCTTAGAAACTTCCCTTGGTTTTAGTTTTAAATACTCATTAAATTCCCCTCTGTTGTCAAAAAATCCTTTACATCCCCACATCCTTTGTGAAAGCCAGTGGGCTTTCATTTTGTTATACTGACAGAATGTGGAATTCTTTGGCATGGCATTATATAGAAGCAGTATTACTACAACAGCTGATCTACTTTACATGATTGGGATTTATGGTAGATGAGTAATATAATCCATCTTATAGGCTGTTTTCTTACACTACTATTTGTAATGCAGTAGGTTTTTATGTCCAAATCTCAGAAAACTAAATTAATCAGATTTCTAGTTGATTGAGGCTTTATGAAAATTGACTAGACTTAGAAGTTAGACTTTTACAACTGTTACTTTTTAGAAAAGTAATGCACATGTGTAATAAAACTTTGGCTATCTGAACTCTTTGCAAAATGAATCTTCTAGATAATCAATTCAAAATGCTTTATTTAAACCACTTTGGGTGAAAATGTTCCTAAAATATATACTTCTTAAATAAAGTAAAACTAAAAAGCTAAACCTCATTTCTTTTTTTTTTTATTTTATTATAGTAACTTTTTATTGACAGAATCCATGCCAGGGTAATTTTTTTTACAACATTATCCCTTGCACTCACTTCTGTTGCGATTTTTTCCCTCCCACCCTCCACCCCCTCCCCTAGATGGCAAGCAGTCCTATATATGTTGAATATGTCCTAGTATATCCTAGATACAATGTATGTGTGCAGATCCAAACAGTTTTCTTATTACACAGGGAGAATTGGATTCAGAAGGTAGAAATAACCCAGGAAGAAAAACAAAAATGCAAACAGTTTACACATTCATTTCCCAGTGTTTTTTTTTCTTTGGGTGTAGCTGCTTCTGTCCATCATTGATCAATTGAAACTGAATTAGGTCTCTTTGTCCAAGAAATCTACTTCCATCAGAGTACATCTTCATACAGTATCGTTGTTGACGTATATAATGATCTCTTGGTTCTGCTCATTTCACTTAGCATCACTTCATGTAATTCTCTCCAAGCTTCTCTGTATTCATCTTGCTGGTCATTTCTTACAGAACAATAATATTCCATAACATTTATATACCACAATTTACCCAACCATTCTCCAATTGATGGGCATCCACTCAGTTTCCAGCTTCTAGCCACTACAAATAGGGCTGCCACAAACATTTTGGCACATACTGGTCCCTTTCCCTTCTTTAGTGACCCAGGGATAATGCATGGAATGAGCACTAACTGGAATCAGAAGCCCTGGAGAGCAAGTCCTAGCTGTGATATTTGTTATTCTGTGGTGACCTTGAGATAAGTCATTTTAAAATTTAGTTTACTCATCTGTAAAATGAGGGAAGGACACAACGTCCCTTCCAGTTCTACATTTATGTGTGATCCTATAATTCAAGTTTAAATTCTGCTTCAATATTGACTAGTCCATTAGATTTACCCTGTGTAAAATCAATCTTTGTGACTTAATTTCCTTCTTTATAAAATATTTGCATTATCTTATTTTATTTACTTATACAATCTATTCCCCCAAACTTGTTGCAAGGAAAGCACTTTGTAAATCCTAAAATTTCAAAAGAAATGAGGTTTAGATCTTCACAGTTAAAGGTTCTGATAAAGGCCTCATTTCCAAAATATATAGAGAGCTGACTCTAATTTATAAGAAACCAAGCCATTCTCCAATTGATAAATGGTCAAAGGATATGAACAGACAATTTTCAGATGATGAAACTGAAATCATTACCACTCATATGAAAGAGTGTTCCAAATCATTATTAATCAGAGAAATGCAAATTAAGACAACTCTGAGATACCACTACACACCTGTCAGATTGGCTAAGATGACAGGAAAAAATAATGATGAGTGTTGGAGGGGATGCGGGAAAACTGGGACACTGATACATTGTTGGTGGAGTTGTGAACGAATCCAACCATTTTGGAGAGTAGTTTGGAACTATGCTCAAAAAGTTATCAAACTGTGCATACCCTTTGATCCAGCAGTGTTACTACTGGGATTATATCCCAAAGAGATTATAAAGAAGGGAAAGGGACCTGTATGTGCACGAATGTTTGTGGCAGCCCTTTTTGTAGTGGCTAAAAACTAGAAACTGAATGGATGTCCATCAGTTGTAGAATGGCTGAATAAATTATGGTATATGAATATTATGGAATATTACTGTTCTGTAAGAAATGACCAACAGGATAATTTCAGAAAGGCCTGGAGAGACTTACACGAACTGATGCTGAGTGAAATGAGCAGGACCAGGAGATCATTATATACTTCAACAACAATACTATATGATGACCAGCTCTGATGGACCAGTCCATCCTCAGCAACAAGATCAACCAAATAATTTCTAATGGAGCAGTAATGAACTGAACTAGCTATGCCCAGAAAAAGAACTCTGGGAGATGACTAAAAACCATTACATTGAATTCCCAATCCCTATATTTATGCACACCTGCATTTTTGATTTCCTTCACAAGCTAATTGTACAATATTTCAGAGTCTGATTCTTTTTGTACAGCAAAATAACGTTTTGGTCATGTATATTTATTGTGTATCTAATTTATATATTTTAATATATTTAAACATCTACTGGTCATCCTGCCATCTAGGGGAGGGGGTGGGGGGGTAAGAGGTGAAAAATTGGAACAAGAGGTTTGGCAATTGTTAATGCTGTAAAGTTACCCATGCATATATCCTGTAAATAAAAGGCTATTAAAAAAAAAAAAAAAAAGAACTGTTCATATCTATTGATGACTTAAATCCATTGATGAATGACTCTCAGTTTTATAAATTTGTTACTTCCCTGTGAATTTTGTCTGCATGTGTCTTAAAAAAAATTTCAAGTTGTTTCTCCCCACCCCCTGGGAGTTTATAATTTAATAGGGAAGAAAGCAAGCAAACAAATTTGTACAAATAAGTTACATACAATTAAGGGTATTTTCAGCAATTGCTGATTTATGCCTCCATACCTCAATTGCCCCCACTTCCTGATTGTGGTAATACTTGTATCATGCTACAAGTTGAGCTCCTATTTGAATTATTTCAGGGGTTCCGGTCTCACCTAGATCTGATTGTAAACTGTTATCTCAGTCTTCTCACCTCCTACATCTAAATCCTAAAAACATACACCTCATTAGCTATAAGAATTCTCCTTCCACTGGACTTTGGGCTAGACATATTCTATGACTATAGTTTTATAATAATAATCAGATGGTTGTCAAATATCTTTGTTATTGTTTTTTCAAGGAATTTTATATGACTTTCATGTAGATAGGAAATACTTTTAAGAAATTTTAATAGTCAACAAACAAGTAGAGTAATAGCTAATTTTCCTATGCTTTCAATAAATTGTGTGAAGGTAAAGTTGTAGTATATTCTGAAATATCCTTTGTGAAAACCTACCTTTAACTTTTCATACCTTTTTCAAGATGTAATAAATAGACATGTCAATTGTACTCATGCAAATTTAATAGGAATGGGAAAATAGGCACATGATAATTATTGGTACGTTTTTCTAAATTGGACTTTAAGTAGTAACAATATTTGTCATTTCCCCCAAATATTTAGTATCCTCTCATCTTTCAGATATCTTGAAAATCAATCTCACAATGCCCTCAAGACTAAAGTACACCTAGAATATACCTTTTGACTACATTGTCTGCTCTTCCCATTTATTTTCTTTGGGATTTCTACTTTCTCATATAGTACAATGAAGGCTGTGCATTACATTCCAAATTAAGAAGCTCACTTATTGAGAGAAATTGTTTCAACTCTTGGTAGATCTTGTTTTCAATATTACCCTGTTTATTTTCCTGCTTCTAGTTTTATACTAAAGTGCTCTCAGAATGATCTGAATTGACTCTTTCTGTAAACTTAATTTCAATGGAGTCTTGTATATCTTTCCAGCTCAGATACTAAATTATTATTAATGTAACTTCAGATGTGTCACTTAATATGTTTCCTTATGCACAAAATGATACTTGTCTTAACTGCATCACAGGGATCTTATGACAATCAAAAGAGAGAATGGTATCTGTAAAATGTTGTGATAGTCCTTAAATGCTAGATAAATAATCATCTATTATCATCCTTAAAGAGATTGAGATGGGAGACTTCAGAAATAATCTTATATAGCTCATTATTTAATAATAATTAATATTAATTAATATATTATTAATAATATATTAATATCAATAATACTTAATCAATAATTAATAAATAATCTTATAGCTCATCTCTTTTTTAAGAGATAAGTCAAATTTTGGGATAATAATTTATTTCATTTTTTTCTCTTTCATTTTTAATCTTTACACAAGGAGTGCCTTGCTGGAGAGAGAAATCTATTCAGAAATGAATGTGATGCTATTGATTAGAGAAATACAGATTGGCTAAGATGACAGGAAAAGGAAAAATAAATGTTGGAGGGAGTGTGGGAAAACTTGAACACTAATGCATTGTTGGTGTAATTCTGTACTGAACTAGCCATTTTGGAGAGCAATATGGAGCTATTGCCCCAAGGCCTATAAAATCATGCATACCCTTTGATACAGCAATGTCACTGGTCTGTATCCCAAAGAGATCTTAAAAGAGAAAAAATGTCCAAAAATTTTTGTTACAGCTCTTTTTGTGGTTGCAAGAAAATGGAAATTGAATAGATGCCCATCAATTGGGGAATGGCTACATAACATATGGTATATGAAGATAATGGAATATTATTGTTCTCTAAGAAATGAACAGACTGATTTCAGAAAAGCCTGGAAAGACTTACATGAACTGGTGCTGAGTGAAGTGAGCAGAACCAGGAAAATGTTGTATCCAGTAACAACAAAATTGTAATGATCAACTATGATATTTAGCTCTTCTCAGCAATTCAGTGTGATCTAAGACAGTTACAATAGACTTGGGATAGAAAATGCTGTCACATCTAGAGAGAGAATTATAGAGACTGAATGGGATTGAATCATACTATTTTCACTTTTTTTGTTTGCTTTTTTCTTTCTTGTGGTTTTTCCCTTTTGTTCTGATTTTTCAGAAGACTTTGAGAAGGCAAACAATGTGATACTGATTATACATGTGAAATCATGCAAAATGTTTTCCTGTTGGAAAAGAATAAACACACGTATACATGCACACTTGAAGAAGTTAAAAAGAAAAAAAGAAAAGTAGCTCTTTTTGTAGTGGCAAAAAATTAACAATTGGATGGATGCCCATCAGTTGGGGAATGGCAGCATAAGTTATGGCATATGAAGGTAATGGAATATTATTGTTGTATAAGAAATAATGAGCAGATTGATTTCAGAAAAGCTTAGAAAAACTTACATAATCTGCTATTAAGTGAAGTGAGAACAGAAAGATGATGTGATGATCAACTGTGATGGATTTTTCTCTTCTCAATGGTGTGGTGATCTGAGACAGTTCAAATAGACTTGGGATGGAATATGCCAATAATCAGATCCAGAGAGAGAACTATGGAGACTGAATGTGGATCGAAACAGAGTTGTTTTCACCTTTGTTGTTTGTTTGCTTTTTTTTCCCTCATCATTTTTCCCCCCTTTTGGTCTAAATTTTCTTGTACAACATGATAAGTATGGAAATATGTTTAAAAGGGTTGCACATGTTTAACCTATATCAGATTTCTTGCTAAATTTGGGGGAAGGGAAAGAGAAAATTTTGGAACACACAGTCTTACAAAAATGAATGTTGAAAATCACTGCAAAAATAAAATATTATTGAGAAATTGAAAAAAAATATGCTTCAATCTGCAGTTGGAGTTCACCACTTCTCTCTCTGGAAATGGACAGCATTTTTCATCATGGGTCCTTTGGAATTGTCTTGAATCATGCTCTTGATCTGAGTAGCTAAGTATTTCACATTTAATCATCTTTACGATGTTGATATTACTATTTACAGTTTTTTTTTGGTTCTGTGCACTTCACTTTGTATCAGTTCATATAAATCTTCACAGGTTTCTCTGAAGCTGTCCTTATTTTATAGAGCATGACGGTATTCCATCACAATTTTAGACCACAACTTGTTCAGCCATTCCCTAATTAAAGGATATCCTTTAATTGACATGTTTTATTTTTTTATGTCACTCCTTTCTGATTATATTCATCTCCCTCCTATAGTCAGTTACCCATCTTTTTTTGACAAATTTTTTAAAAAGGCAGTTCAGCAAAACCACTATATTAATTAAGCATGTCTGACAGTATATGTAATATTCTCTACCTTTAGTTCCTCTCCTGCAAAGAGGGGCGGGAAATAGTCTGTTCAGTTCTTCTGGGAGCCAAGATTTTTATTTTATTTTTTTTTACTTCTTTTTTGTTATGGCTTGGAAAAACAAAATAACAGGGAATTTGAGCAAAGTATGTGAGGTGGGGGACTTGAACCTTGCAACTTCCCTTGGCAGCGCATAGATCATTTTTGCTTCCTTTTTGGTTTTTGAGCCTGTCTTATTTGCTTAAAAGTATATGGAAGATGTCAGTTTTCAAATAAATATACCCTTAAATTCAGACAATATAGACTTTGTTGTACATAGCACAGTGTCTAGCACATAGTAGGTGTTTAATAAAGTTTATTGATAGATACTGATTGGATGGAATATTTGGAATTCTTAAAATTGCAATGAAATATAATTATTATAGAAAGTCCAATATAAGGCAATCATTTACATTTTGTACTTGTGGAGACACTTTGATATAATGATAAGCACTGTGTTAAAATCAGAAGGCTTGGCTTATAGCCCTCGTTTGCCTACATTTTAACACTGTGATGCAGCAATATGTTAGTATGTTGCAAGTGAATGCACAAGAGAGGTCACCAGGGTCAGCCTCTTAATGGTGTTCCATTCTTGCCTCAGAGTACCTACATGATATAAGTGAGAGGTCACTTTTTGACATATGACTGTAAGGACACCAGTGTTAAATATTAAATATTAATAACATTTCCTTTCTTTTTAATTTTTAAACTGATATTTGTTAATTTATTTTCTCAAAATTCATGTAGGCATCAATTATACATTGCTCTTGTTACATCTTGTTAATTAAAAACAACTAATTTGCTGTAAATAAATATTGGGGGTTAGCTAGAACCTAAATGTTACTACTGGCAGGTGATGAATACAGAAACAAGCATTCCATTTGCTTAAGGAAATTAAGTTATTAGGATATTACACTAGAAGGATGATTGATTGGATTAGCCTCTTTAATTTACTATGTCACCTGTTGTTTGAAATATAGAGGGAGGCATATTGTGGTGATCATTCTGGAACACTTATTTAAATTCTACTTATTAATAGATCATCCTGGAGTATTGCCTTGTTCTGAAGGCTATTTCAGAACATTCTTTTTAAACCACTTGTAAATAAAAAAGCAACCATAATTCTTCAAGTACTTTTTTTTTTTTTTTTTTTTTTTTTAAGAAAAATAATACTGTCTAACCAATCTTCAAGTTCTCTTTCTGTATCATTTTACATATACTTGGTGGCTACTTGGATTCTAGTTCAAAACTCTGTCACAGAGTTTGAAAGGAACATTTCCTGTTCGGCTGTCTTCCCGTATTTCTTGGATTTGATATCCTGAAATGCCTGAGCTGTTAAAATGTTACCTTCTTTTATTAGGAGCATCTAAATTTAGTAGTAGGTTTAATTCTTTATCCAAGGGGTCTACAGCAGGCCATAAGGGGGAATGACTTTGTGACAAATTTGAATAACATGATTTTGAGTCTATCTTTACTTTTGTACACTAGACTGATGACAGCACCAGAGCACTGGCCCCACCGGATGGCTCTTAGCGGTGTTCCTAACCAGTCCCTTGCCACTTTCCACTTTATTCAGTTTTATTTGTAGGAGCTCTTGAAAGTTTGAAGCTTGGGGAGAGCTGAAATTATATGGCCATACTTGGCACACAGTGAAAAAGACATTGAGTATTTGTAATTTTTATCTTGAGCCTGTGGCAGTTTTAATGATGGTTTTAGGATTTGAATTTCAGAGAAGCTGAGCTAAATTTTTTATGAGATGCTCTTTGCTCCCAAATTACCTCTATTTATTTTGGTATTTAATGTATGAAGGCTGTCCCTTGTAGAAAGTTTCTTTGCTCACAGGTATGTTTAGTAGCTTGTTCCCCCATGTTTTAGCTGCAGTGCATCTGTTAGCAGAGGGTACCATTATTCTCTTCATTTGTAGAGTTAATGTTGCCATAGCTCATATAAATACTTTAAATCAGATGTAATATTTCTTGAAACCTTTTTTTTCCCCCCATTTAAGCCTGATGTCAGGTCAACAAGCATTTTATATTAAGTACCTATTTATGGGCACTGTGCTAAGAGCTAGAAAGAGAGCTAGTTACTACTCTTAAGGAGCTCCAAGTATAATGGAGGGGGCAATATGCAACCAACTAAATACAAACAAGCTATATATAGGATAAGCAGAAGTTAATTTAGAGGGAAGGCACTGAAATTAAAGATCAGGAAAAACTTCTTGCAGAAAGTGGAATTTAAGTGAGATTTAATGGAAGTCAGGAGTGGGAGATGAAGTAGGAGAGTTCCAGACATGAGGGACAACCATTGAAAATGCCAAGTCTGAAGATAAGAGAAATAGTAAGAAATCCAGTTTTACTGGATTGTAGAGGGGGTGAGTAAGGTGTAAAAAGACTGGAAAAGTAGAGTGGTTAGATTCTTAAGGGCTTTGAAAACCTAAGGCTTTAAAAACCTCCTGATTCTGAAGGTGATAGAGAGCCAATGGAGTTTATCGAATAGGGGATAAAATGATCAGACTAGGTGAGACAGGATTGGAATGGGGAGAGGCTTGTGGCAACAAAGTATTGGATTTTTGTAGTAATCCAGGCTTGAGGAGATGAAGGTCAGGACCAGGGTAGAGGAAGTGCCAGGAGAGAATTCCTGTTTCTTTGAATTCCTCTTTTTTCATTTTATATTATTTGATAATCCATTGCATTTCTATGCCATCTTTTTTTCCATCCATTTTCCTATTCAAAAAGTATTCACTTTGTTTCTGGTCATTTGCTACCATAGATTGCTGTTATAATTGTTTTGGTATATATTGAACCTTAGTTTCTTTGGGCTTATTACTGTCATATTTTTATGGATGAAGAAATTGAGAGGTTCCTCACTGAGGTAGAAAGAAGTAAAGCATTTTTATAGCTGTAAGGAATCTTAATGTTCTTTTACTATGTAACTCTTCACAAATAAGAAAACTGAGAGATTAAGGATTCAGTTTATCATTAAGATAATGGGGAGAGCTGATGTGCAAAGTTCAGTGCTTATAAGTAGTTACCAGTATCTTCAATGCTTTGATACATATACTTGGTGTTTCTTTCACCGTAAACTATGGTGCATGCTTTAAGGATTGCATGGTCCCTTAATGATTTTCATTTTTTCAATATAATTTGAATGGGCCAAAATATGCCTTAATTTTTTATATTCCTCAATGCCATTATATCATTTCACTATAATAGGTGTTTAGTCAAGAAATTAAAATTATAAATGAAAGATTGTTGAAATGATTGTGAAACTATACTCAATCACTTAAGTATAGAATAGCTGCTAGGATATTATAATTTTGAAGCTGGAGAGAAAAAAATGCTTGTTTTTCCCCAGGTGAAATGATTTGCCCAAGTTTACATAGTGAGTCATTGTTTACAGAATCTAGTATTCCTAAATTATAGTATAATGAATTCTTCTAGAGCAGTTAATAGTAAACTAAACTACTTTTGTAAATAACTATTTTATAAGAATAGCTTTAAAACTAGCAAGAATAGTAAAGTTTAATCTGATTTGCCCAAGGGTTTTCTTGAAACCATTGGCTTCCTGTGTTATGAAATTTAAGATGATGAAGCACAACAAATGTGCTTTGACCCTTCTCCCTTTTTTCTTTTTTACATAATTTAAGATCCCCGTAGGGCTTAAAGTTGAATGATTCACAGATAAACAGCAATATTTTGTGAAAGGAAAATATTTATTATCCAGGCAAAACTGAGAGTAATTTAAGTAAAATGATTTAACTGCCCTTCTTTTTGCCTATTTATGCCTTACATTCTTACTCTTAACAGAGTTCTTTCCGGACAAGAATCTCAAGGTAGAAAATTAAAGCAAGTCATGTATGACTTAAAAGCAACATGAAACTTTTGATATCATCTGATCTTGTTTTCATACCATCATACCATCTGTTCCACTTTTCCTTTGAAAAATATTTCATGTTTTTCTTATATGAAGCCTTTCCTGATTTTCCCAGTAAATCAATATTCTCTTTTCTCAAATTACTATCTTTGGAATCATCTATGCACACATTGTATCCCTTAATCACTGCCCATATTAACAGGGATTGTTAATACATAACATGCATAGTATATTACCTTGCATATAATAGATTCATAATGTGTTGTTGAATTGAAAGAAAATAAACACAAAGAACTTGAGCTAATAATGAAGACTTAAATGATGATGTTACATGCCTGTATGTGTATATGTATATATGTAAATCTGTATATATGTGTGTGTATGTACATACACATACATGTGGCAGATAGGTAAAAAGGAAGACAACTGTTTTTGCACGTGAGAAAAGTGAGAAAAACATTATGATTTGCTAAAAGTCATTTTAGAAAGGCAAGTAACAGTTTTTTTTTTTTCTTTGCCAAAAGTTTTCGCCTTACTTCTTGGCAAACTATATTATTTGAAAATGTATTAACACTTACATACTGGAGTAATTGAATGTTTTGCTCACATTTTTAGGGCCTCTCCCCAGTGTAAAAATTATTATAATTAATAAGAGTTATGTTCCATGCAACATTTTACTAGTACTCTTATTCATATAATTCTCCCCAGTGTGGTCTTTTAGGTGTGGACTAAAGAATATGTCAAAAAAAATTTCCATATTGATTATTTTTGTAAAGAACTGTTTCTCCCCTTCCTTATCTTTGTGAATTTGCTTATCAGTGTCAAAAGAGGGTTTATTTGACTGAAATTTGCTTTATAGAAATTGGAATTCATCTATTTGGTGTAAAGGAACAGTGCTTTGGTAGTATAAATTACAAAGGCAGCATAATGTTGGACAGAGTTGTCAAAACTAGTCAACCAGTCACTCTCACACTATTTCCACACTACCCCATGTGGCTGGAACCAGATTAAATTGTAATTGGGAAATGTCGGTTTGTGGCCTGCAGGCATCCTCTGTTTCAATGTGAGTTTGATACTGCTAGTGTACAGGATAGAATATTGGACTTGGGGTCTGGAAGATCTGGATTCAGATCCTGCCTCAATCACGTAAAACTTGTATAACCATAGGTAAATTATTTAACCTTTCTTGCTCTCCATTCCTCATTTGTTAAATGAGATTAGAATCCTTCATTCCTCATTGGTTAAATGAGAAAATTAGAATAGATGGCCTCTCATAAGAGATTGTTTTATTAATATTCTTTTGGTCCACCAAAATTTCTTTCCTTCTTTTACTAAAGGTAAAGTGATTTTAGGGTACTGTTATGTTCTTTAGTTAATGTATTTTTCTGCAAGCCTTTGCACAACACATGGCATTGATTTTCATGGTTTTTATTATCTTTATTGGTACTCCTAAATTTACACAGCCATTTCTATGTCTTTGCCCTTTTTTTTTTTTTTTTTTTTTTGGGGCAAGGTAATTGGGGTTAAGTGACTTGCCCAGGGTCACACAGCTAGAAAATCTTAAGTGGCTGAGGCCAGATTTGAACTCAGGTCCTCCGGACTTCATAGCTATTGCTTTATCCACTGTGCCACCTAGCTGTCCCCTACCCATTATCTTTTTGTCTTTTTTCAGCTTGTTTAATTTCTTTTAATCCCACTGCTTTGTCACCTCCTTTTCTATCTTTTGTAATCAAAAATAGAAAGGAAAGGTGAGTATGTGACATAGAAGTATGTAGAAAATGATTGGAAACCTGAGTCAGATAGCTTAGTCAATGTGTTGAAGCAAATAACTTCAGGTGTCTTAGAATTTTGGGTCATGTATCGTAGAAAAATAAACCTTGGTGGCAGAAGTTGAACTAGAAAAATTTTTTCTTCTTTTGAATTGTTCTGTATACAAAATAGTTCTTAATTCTTTTGGTATTAGTTGAAAAAGAAGCTTGATTTTTTTTTTTTTTTTTTTTGTATTTTCAATAGAAAGTGAAAATGGATAATTTTGGTAGTTAAAACTTGGAAAATGTCTTATTTTAGTGATATATACCAAAATTGTGCTGGCAAAGGATTTCGTCCTGGCAGCTTTCTGTTGCTACAGAAGCCAATAAATGCCATTAAGGTTTTGGTTTTCTTTCTATTAAATACTACATAGTGATTATCAATTTCAGATAACTTCAATAATTCATATAATTTTGGCTGAAGATACATTTTGGATTGCTGTAATAAAGGCAGTTTGTAAACATTGCTGTGTTTAAAAATAGCAAAGTTAACAAGAATTCTAATCAAAACAACAAGATTATGAAAGTACTGTCACATAGGCATGACATTTTAGAATAATGACTGTGCTGCATTAGGTGGCTTTGGAGCCCTGTCGATTTGTATAAATTTAGTTGGAACTGCTTGAATTTTTACACTGCCACGAATTAGCAATATCTTGTCATCTCACTGTATTCTTTGTCCCTACTTCTGGTAAGTGGTCCAGTGCTTTTGCTTCCTGTTCTCTCCAACTGCTGATTGAGTATAGATTAATTCTGCTGCTTTCATCTGAACTCAGTTTTATCTTTGGCCCTCTCTAATTCTGCATTATTAACCTCCCTTAAAGTTGAACCCTACCTTGTAACAAAGAGAAAAAAAATTAAGCAGAACCAATTTGACTTAGCAGCCTGTTTGACAGCTGTTGCAACATTTCACAACCAGTCCCCCTACCTCTACTGAAAAGGAAGGAAGGGTGTTTCACCATCTTTTCTCCTGGACCAATATGGAACATTCCAGTTAATTTGACTTAAGCTGACCTTCAGTGTTTTCATTTTCATTTACATTATAATTGTATATACGCAAATCTTAGTTTTCCTTGCTTCACTCTGTATTAGTTTACATATATCTGCCTGTCTGTGTTTCTATGAATTCCTTATGTTTATCATTTCTTACGTCACATTATCATTATAAAGCTTAGCATGACTACAAAGTTATTTCATTACATTCAAACTTGGAGTTTGTTCAGCAGTTTTCCATTTGATAACCATCTACCTTAACTCCACTTTCTTTGCTACTACAAAAAATTACAGTTATGTTTTCTATCTTGTGTCTTATAGAATTTTGACTTGTGTGAAATTCCTCATCATCCTAAAACTATTTCATATTTTTTTTCCTGCCATTTTCTTGTACTCATTGAAACTTGAATTTGAAGATGCCATGTGCCCTGTTCTCTTTTATGGACAACCTCATTCTTAAGTCACTTAACAGATGAGGATAAAAAGTTGATGTGCTCCTGGTTCTTCAGTGCTTCTTTTTGATCATTGCGCTTTCACCTTTTTTCCACTTATTGAAATCCACGCAAATTTGTCTCTATTATCCTCCTAAATGACCATTGCTGTTGTATATTATCCTTTATTTCTATTTTCAGAAATCATTTTAGCACCTTGTTTAACATTCTTCCCTTTTATTCTTTTTTATCTTAGGAACTCCAGCATTTTATTTTAATAAACTGCAAAACCTTTTGACCATGTAATGCCTTGACCTTGCAGACTTTTATCTCTTGTTCTATGTCACTCATGTTACCACCATGGTCACAACTAGACCTCATCAGCAGGAATTGTTCATCTTTTCAGATATTTGACTACTCTGACCTAAAATTTTCTTTACACCTCAAATTTCTGGAATGCATCTATTCTGTAAAATGAAAATTTTCTGTAGTTGCTTTGATTTCCTTAATTATAGCACCTAATTTCCAAAGTAGTGGTGAGCATCAAATTAGACAACATGTATAAAGTCTTAGCACAGTCAGTGCTAGATCATAATAGGTAATTAATAATTGTTTCCTTTCTTCTTTCTCCTCTTATCATAGAATTCCTTTATGACATTTTTTACTGTTATTTGAAGTTCCTCATTTGTTATATGTTGTATCCTACTCTTAACTTGCATCTTTACATTGTCTTCTGTGTGATATTTATTTTTAATTCTTTGAAGACAGTTGTATGCCATATAGCAATAGCAATAGGTAGAATGTGAATATTAAAAAGATTAGTCTTTCATAGGCATTTCTTGAGTTTGCAAGTTGCTGAAGGCAATCTTGACTTGAAGGTAATATTATTTGATATTAACAATATTTCTGTCATAAATACTTTTTGTCACCTTTATCAAGAATAATGCTATCCCCAGAAAAAGAACTGATGAGCTCTGAGTGCATATTGAAGTATACTTTGGGTTTTTTTGCTTACTTTTTTTGGCAATGTGACTAATGTGGGAATATGTTTTGCATGACTTCATTCATATAATGAGTATTTTTCTTGCCTTTTCAATGGTTAGGGGAAGGATAGAAGGAGGAGTTAGAATTGAAATATATAAAAATAAAAAAATAACATATAAAGTAAAAATAAAAATTTATTTAAAAATTGTCCATTTTATCTTCTCTAATCCTCTTTGTTTACTGATTGGGCAAGAACTCATCTATAAGTGAGAAAAATATTAACTTTTCTTCTAGTTTATTGTATTACCATTTACACCTACATTCTCTATCCATTTTATTGTGGTGGATTGGGTGAGATGTTGGTCTGAAGTCTTTGAGGCTGAATTCCATTTTCCCAGTATAAATACTAAGATCTTCTAGTATTTATAGTCTTTGAGTTCATTAAATATCATCCTACTGTTTTCAGTTACTTTAGTTATGTATCTATTAGTTCCAATGATAAACTTATTAAAAATTTTGAAAACAGTTGTAGTTTTAATGATCACTGCTTTTTAACTCTGTATTTTTCTCCCCATAATTTCCTTTGTTCCTTCAGATGAATTCCATTTTTTTGTTCTAATTTTATGAAGTTTAAACCTTTTGGCAGTGTGTAAATGAATTTAGATAATATTGTCATGGTACACATAATGTCTTTAGGATTAAATAATTTAAAGTCTCCATTCAAGATTTAATCCTTTCTTCAAGGCATAGCTTTATTGGGGACATATAAAGAATGAGGAGGAGGGAAGAAACTTGAAATAGTTATGATCTCAGGAAAATAAAAATCTTACTAATTTGAAAGTGTATGTATTTATAGAGGCAACATTGCCCATTCTTGCATGCCTCTGAATATACATTTATCTGATTTTAACTCTATTTTAAGTAATAGGTAGGACCTCTTAGAAGTTTTTGTTGTTCAGTTGTGTTCAACTCAAATAAGGTGAAGTGACTTGCCCAGAGTCACACAGCTTTAGGGTCATTTTTGAATTCAGGTCTTCCTGATTCCAGGCTCACTGCTCTATGCACTGCACGACCTAGTTGCATCTAGTTGTTTTATGTGTTTTTATAAATGCTGAATTCAAAGATAGCTTCTATGTCATTTGAATTTTTATTGTTCCTTTGCTTTTGGTAGAGGGTATTACAGATTTCACAAGATTTATTATTCATTTCTTTCTTCTGTGCTTCTAAAGAGAGCCAGTCTTTCACTAATTTCTGTTTATATCTTTAGTCTTTTCTCTCAGATCTTCATAGTTTCTCATTCATAGGTATCAGCCTGGCACAAGTTCTCTTAATCTCTCTTAAAATTTCTATTTTGTGGCATCCTCCTTTCTCTTCTGTCTCTTGATTTAGCTGACAGGCTGTGTCAAGCTTTCTTAAATGCCATTTTGGTCATGGAAATATCCCTACTCATAAATCTGTGTGGCTTCCTGTTGTTTCTCTGTCAGATTTAAACTGCTTACCATGTTCTTCAATGTCCTTCCAAGGTTTTACTACTCTAATTTCGCATTACTTTCCAGCTTGGAATTGCTTTATTGGTCATGCAGATATGTTTGCTGTCTTCAACACACAAACACTTCTGCTTTCAAAACTGCTCATAGCTTCCCTCTCCCAGAAAAGTTATTTCTTTTCTGGCCGCCTGTCTTTTAGACTGTTTCTTTCTTCCTTCCGAATCTACTTGTTTCTCTGAAGCTTTCTTTTTTCCTTCCAGATTCCCCTGATTTTTTTTTTTTTTATAGTATCCTTTTAGCACATAAGAAATAAATTTCAAATACTAGTTTTATGGAATAATTAATTAGCTACTTATTGTTTTAAAATCTTCAAGCATAATAATGATAATGATAATAAGTAATAAATAATATGATAGCAAACATTTATGTAGCACCTGCTATTTATTTACAAGGTACGTAGTTTAAGCACTTGATAGTTATCTCATTTGATTCTCTTACAACAATCCTGGGAGGTAGGTGCTGTTTTTAACTTTAATTTTACATGAGGAACCTAAGGCAGAGAGAGGTAAGATGACTTGCCCGCAACTAGTAATAGTTTAAGGGCAGCAAGATGATGCCATAGTGCACAGAGCACAGGCCTGGAATCAGACTCCTCTTCCTGAGTTCAGATTTAGCTTCAGATATTTATTAACTCTGTGACCCTGGTTAAGTCATTTTAACTTGTTTGCTTCTGTTTCCTCATCTTTCAAATGAGCTGGAGAAGGAAATGGCCTACCATTCTAGTATTTTTGCCAAGAAAACCCCAGATGGGGTCGTGAAAAGTTGGAAGTGACTGAAAAATGATTGAACAATTCTGAAGTAACCATATAAAGCTGGATGTAAACTCGAGTCTTTCTGACTCAAGATTCAGTATTCTACTCATTGCATCTCATTGCTGGCTCATATAGATAATGTGTCCTGACTATAGACAGACTGCAAAACAAATACAATTCATGGTACGTTATTACTGTATTACCAGTTTAGCTTTGATCTAGTAATTCATAAACGCCATTTTGGATTCCTTCTTTGTTACCCTACAGGGGAAGTAATGGTGCAGAGAAAGAATGCTAGAATTTGAGTCATAACATCTGGATTTGAAATATAGTTCTAAAGCTCAAGATTTGCAGGAACTTTGACCAAGTCACCCTTTTGGGTCTTCAGTTTCCTTATCTCTTAAAATGGGGATATAATTTATGGTCTTAGCCGACTTCTATGTCCCATACTGAAGGATTTTGAAGTTGAGATAAAGACTTTTAGAAGCTTGAAAGACTTAAGATGAACTGATGCTGAATGAAGTGAGAAAAACTAGAAAAACATACACAATAAGAAGATTATATTAATGGTCAGCTGTGATGGACTTAGCTCTTTTTAACAATGTGGTGATCCAAGACAATTCCAATAGACTTTGGATGAAAAATGCCATCTGCATCCAGATGGAGAATTATGGAGACTGTAGATCAAAGCATACTATTTTCATCTCTTTTTGTTTGCCTTTTCTTTATTATTGTTTTCTTCTTGTTTTGATTTTTCCTTCATAACCCGGCAAACATGGAAATGTTTAAAAGTATTGTACATGTATAAACTATATCAAATTAATTGTTGTCTTGGGGAGGGGAGAAGGGAAGAAGAGAAAAAATTTGAAACTCAAAACTCAGTCTATGAGTCTATGAATGTTGAACACTATCTTTACATGTAATTAGAAAAATAAAATAATGTTGAAGAAAAAGAAAAGATTTTTAATTCTCAGGGACTTTATTTTATTGGGGCAATTAGCCACTAACACATATAATTGTAAAATGTGATATTGCTAAGTGCAAAACAATCTATGTTGGGTCCAATTAGAGAGAAGGGTTATATAGGTTTGCCACAGAACTTTGGGGTCTGTTTTTAGCTGCACGTTTTTTAAAAGCAGTTCTTTAGCCCTGCCTAGTACATTTCCTTGTGCCAGAGTCATTTCTGTAACAGTAAAGACTCATTATATTTGAAAAAAGCCCATATAACATTTTGGAAATGTTTATTTACCCTTGTTGATAGATACAGCTTTGAGATTAAAATTTTATATGCCATTTTTTCTTTTTACCCTGATTTGTTGCTTATAAATAATGTATATATTGAGTTTTATAGAAAAAGCTTTATCATAGTCCTTTTTTGCTTTCATGTCTAATGAGGTTTAGATACAACAGAAATTATGATGTCTCACCAATGGCATTAAAAACATGCTTCCTCTAGTATTTTTTTAAGATAAATTTTCTATTTTAGTTTCAACAGAATTTTCTTCTAAGAAAAATACCTTTTTTTTGTAATATATATAGCTTGAAATAAAAATGTGGTATAGTTAGAATTAGTAGGATCAATCTACTGGTTTTTTCCTTTTAAAATATATGTAAATCAAATATAAAAATAACTTGTAAATATTTGATCATCTTTTTCTTTTAGATCTTAAATTTCCTTAAAAAAAAAAATACTCACATCTTCTCCATTTTTTCAAAGTATCCTGGGTATTAAATATATCAATTGGTCACAACTCAAGTTGCATTTGAAAATATTAATTTGTTTGTTCTGTTTTAAGGCAACAAGACTCAGAGACTTTAAGTACCATTCTTTTTTATTTATTTATTTAATTTAGTATTTTATTTTTTCCTGATTGCATGTAAAAACAATTTTCAACATTTGTATTTAAAATTGAGTTCCAAATTCTCTCCTTCCTTCCCTCTTCCCAATTGAGAAAATAAACTATTTGATATAGGTCATCTATGTGTAATCATGCAAAATATATTTCTGTATTAGTCACAGTTTTATTTTTTATTAAAGCTTTTTATTTTTCAAAACATCTGTGGACAATTTTTCAACATTAGCCCTTGCAAAACCTTGTGTTCCAATTTTCCCTCTCTTCCCCCATGCCCTCCCCTAGATGGCAAGTAGTCCAATATATGTTAAACATGGTAGAAATATATGTTAAATCTAACATATGCATACATATTTATATAATTATTGTGCTGCACAAGAAAAATTGAATCAAAGCAGTAAAAAAAAAAAAAAGGCAGAATAAAATTCAAGCAAGCAACAATAAAAAGAGCGAAAATGCTGTTATGAATCACATTCAGGTCCCACAGTCCTCTCTGGGTGTAGATGGTTCTCTTCATCACTGAACAGTTGGAACTGGTTTGAATCATCTCATTGTTGAAGAGAGCCATGTCCATCAGAATTTTTTTTTCCATTTCTAGCTCATTATTTATTTATTTATTGTAACTTTTTATTGACAGAACCCATGCCAGGGTAATTTTTTTTTTTTTTACATTATCCCTTGTACTCACTTCTGTTCCGATTTTTCCCTCCCACCCTCCACCCCCTCCCCTAGATGGCAAGCAGTCCTATATATGTTGAATATGTTGTAGTATATCCTAGATACAATATATGTGTGCAGAATCGAACAGTTCTCGTGTTGCAGAGGGAGAATTGGATTCAGAAGGTAAAAATGACCCGGGAAGAAAAACAAAAATGCAAACAGTTTACATTCATTTCCCAGTGTTCTTTCTTTGGGTGTAGCTGCTTCTGTCCATCATTGATCAATTGAAACTGAGTTAGATCTCTTTGTCCAAGAAATCCACTTCCATCAGAGTACATCTTCATACAGTATCGTTGTTGACGTATATAATGATTTCCTGGTTCTGCTCATTTCACTTAGCATCAGTTCATGTAAGTCTCTCCAAGCCTCTCTGTATTCATCCTGCTGGTCATTTCTTACAGGACAATAATATTCCATAACATTCATATACCACAATTTACCCAACTATTCTCCAATTGATGGACATCCATTCATTTTCCAGTTTCTAGCCACTACAAACAGGGCTGTCACAAACATTTTGGCACATAAAGGTCCCTTTCCCTTCTTTAGTATCTCCTTGGGGTATAAGACCAGTAGTAGCACTGCTGGGTCAAAGGGTATGCACAGTTTGATAACTTTTTGGGCATAATTCCAGATTGCTCTCCAGAATGGTTGGATTCATTCACAACTCCACCAACAATGTATCAGTGTCCCAGTTTTCCCGCATCCCCTCCAACAATCATCATTATTTTTTCCTGTCATCTTAGCCAATCTGCATGTCCATCAGAATTGATCATCATATACTCTTCTTATTGCTGGGTATAAAGATCTCCTGGTTCTGCTCATTTCAGTTAGTATCACTTCATGTAAGTCTTTCCAGACGTCTCTGAAATTATCCTGCTGGTCATTTCTTACAGAACAATAATATTCCATAACATTCATATACCATAATTTATTCAGCCATTCCCCAACTTATGAGCATTCACTCAGTTTCCAGTTTCTAGCCACTACAAAAAGGGCTGCCACAAAGATTTTTGCACATACGAGTCCCTTTCCCTTCTTTAAGATCTCTCTGGGATATAAGCCAAGTAGTAACACTGCTGGAGCAAAAGGTTTGATAACATTTTGAGCATAATCCCAAATTGCTCTCCAGAATGGTTGGATCCATTCACAGTTCCACCAACAATGTATCAGTGTCCCAGTTTTCTCACATCCCTTACAACATTCGTTAATATCTTTTCTTGTCATTTTAGCCAATCTGAGAAGTGTGTAGTGGTATTTCAGGGTTGTCTTAATTTGCATTTCTCTGATCAATAAGGATTTAGAGCATCTTTTCATATAACGAGAAATAGTTTCAATTTCTTCATATCCTTTGACCATTTATCACTTGGAGAATGGCTTGAATTCTTATAAATTTCAGTCAGTTCTCTATTTTAGAAATGAGGTCTTTATCAGAACCTTTGAATGTAAAAATGTTTTCCTAGTTTATTGCTTCGCTTCTAATCTTGTCTGCATTAGTCATGTTGTAAAAGAGAACATAGACTAAAATACCCTCCCCCCCATAAAAGAATGTATAAAAAGTATGCTTCACAATACTATACCTAAAACTCTTATAAAGAAACAGTTATCAAATCCATCTGGTTCTGGCTGAGAGAGAAATATGGTGGATCAGTGGAATAGGTTAGGTACACAATTCACAATAATCAGTGACAATAATAATTACTGTTTGATAAAGTCAAACAAAATATTGCAGAAATTAATGTTTAAAACTATCTTTGCATGTTATTTGGAAAAATAAAATACTGTTTTGTTTTGTTTTTTAAGGAGTTTATATTCTTTTGCAGACCAACATAGAGTACAGGTTCTTTATTTTATAATAGTGTGCATTTGATTTTTATCCAGTTAGAAATATTATTCTGAAGAAGGGTGTGTAGGCTTCACTAGAATGCCAAAGCATGTATAAAAATGACAAATAGTGATTGCAGAGGCAAGAAGGACATTAGTAGATGGAGATCAGGAAAGGCCTCATGTGAAGGTGACACTTGATATAGGTCTGAAAGAGTGTAGAGAATCTTAAGAGGCATTGATGAGGAAGAAGTACATTTAATACTTGGAAGGTATTCAGGCACTGCAAAAGCATAGAGGAATGAGAAAAACAATGAGAAACCTGGTTAGTCCATTAAGACTGTGAGGCAAATTATATGAAACAAGTCTGAAAAGGTAGGATTTTTTTAAGTGCTAAACAGAGGAATTTATATTTGACTCTTGAGATAATAAGGTGCCAATGGATATTTCATCTGGATTTTAGTGAAATCATAATGAACTGTGTGGAGGATGTGTTCAAATTGAGAGAAACCTGAGGTAAGGAACAAAAAAAAGTTGAGGGTGATGATTCTGTGAATGTAGAGCGAAATTTAAGAAATACTGTGGAGACAGAAACAATCAGTTTTGGCAACTAATATGTGGGGTGAATGAAAGTGAGGCATCAGGGATAAAACGAATTTGCAAACCTGTGGATTATAATTCCCTCAATTTATCTTCAGTTTCCCCTATGAAATGTTCCTTAAGTGAACCTTTAATGTTCACTTCCTCTGAAAGTCTATACATTCAGTATATAATCTAACTCTTAATTAGAGTCAGCTAGATGTCTTATTATATATGGAGTACTAGACTTAGATCTAAGTCCCAAAAAAACCTAAATTTGAATTCTTCTTCATTCAACAGTCTTAGATGCTTATTAGTATGTTCCAGGCACTGTGCAAATAGATGGAAATATAAAAAACAGCAAAAGCACAGAATTAGAATAAGTTAGAAAACAGAGGATTTCAGACATGTTAGCTATATGTGCTTCTAAGACTCAGTTTTCACCCCTTTAAAATGGGGATAATTACACCATCTATGGAATTATAGAGAATCAAATGAGAACATATAAAGGACCTTGCAACCTTAAAGCACTTTATAAATACTATTACTTTTTAATGCCAGAGATAAAAATCATCAAGTTCAACAACATAACTGGTATGACAGTGATACCTTACGTAGCATGCTAGACATTTTAAAAGGTTTTAAGTATTTATGTTATAGAGGAGATGGCAAACCAGTCCAGTAGCTTTACCAAGAAAACCCCAAATTTAAGAAGTCAGACATGACAACAACAGATATTTATATCATTAATAAAGCTGATTGTAACTAATTCTATTTTAGTAATTATTGAACTTATAGGATGTTTATATAGGGAAGATAACAAGGAATACTCAGTAGAGCAGGGGTCCTCAAACTTTTTAAATAGGGGGCCAGTTCACTGTCCCTCAGACTGTTAGAAGGCCAGACTATAGTAAAAACAAAAACTTTTGTTTTGTGGGCCTTTAAATAAAGAAACTTCATAGCCTTGGGTAAGGGGGATAATCGTCCTCAGTTGCCGCATCTGGTCCGCGGCCATAGTTTGAGGACCCCTGCAGTAGAGAATATGGTATGATCGTCTTGGATTGAAATATTCTAGGAAGGATTTAAACTTTTTATGTGAAGATGGTGTGCTTTGAATTACTTTGTAGAAGTTGTGATAGATTTCACTGAACCATCTATTTTCTCTCTCTCTTTTTAAATTATAACAGTAAAAATGCTGGGTGTAATGCAGGGATGCTGAAGAATCATTCTCTCACTCATTGTTAGCAGTGTTGATTAAGCATGTATTATTCATGCAGAGGTTTAGGTTGACCTAAAATTTTTCTTACATACACTGTGTTATTAACCTTATTTTTTACAGTTCTATAAATGTTAGAAATACAAGTATATGTGCACAAATGTAAAAAAATCTCTATTTGACTTAAAATGTTGATTGGAGGTTGGATGATAGGCTTTTTTTTTTTTTTCTCAGTCTCCATTTTTTCCAAATTAATAAATTTGGTTTTTTTCTTCCTCTTACTCCCCCCAACCCCGAACAATAAAAAAAAAAGGAAAACCTTCATAACAAATATGCTTTCTCAGATAAAATAAATTGCTACATTGGCCCTGTCCAAAGTAGATGCCTCGTTCTACTTTTTTAAGCCCATCACTTCTCTGGAAGAAGCCATGGCTTGCTTGCTTTATCTTCATTCTTCTGGAATCATGATCTGTCATCGCATTGCTCAAGAGTTATAAAGTCTTTCAAAGTTGTTTCTCTTTAATACTGTGATATTTTATAAATTTTTTTGGTTCTGTTCATTTCATTCTACTAGTTTATCAAATTCTTTCCAGTTTTGTTTGAAATTGCCCTTTTTTTCTTTTCTTGATTTTTTTTTTTTTTTTTGCATGCAACAATCCATTACATTTGTGGCACAATAATGTTCCATTACATTCTTATACCATAATTTAGCTCCATAAGTGAGTGCTATTTTACTTTGCCATGAAAAGAACTATCATGCATATTTTTGTACATATGGATCCATTTCCTTTTTACTTTGTTCTTTTTAGAATACAAACCTACTAATGGTATTGCTGAGTCAAAAGGCATGTACATTTTGATAACTTTTGGGGGAATAATTCCAAATTGCTTTTCAGAATGGCTGTATCACTTTGCAACTCTACTAGAAGTGCATTTGTGTTCTTGTTCTCCCATAGCTCCCCTGACATTTGTCATTTTACCTTTTGTCGTTTTTGTCTAATTGATGCATGTGTGAAGTAGAACTTTGAGTTGCTTTAGTTTGCATTCTCTAATTATTAACAATTTGGAATATTTTTTGTATGTCTGTAAATAGCTTGAATTTCTTACTTAAAAAACTTCTATCATGTCTTACTATTTATCTACTGGAATTGTTCCTAGTTTTATAAATTTGAATCAATTTCTTATATCTTGGATATGAGACACTTGGACAAACTTTCTGCTAATATTTTTTCGTTACCCGTTTTCCTTCTAATTTTACTTAATTGGTTTTGTTTGTGCAAAACTTGTAAATTTCTACAAACTTGTCCATTTTATCTTCTATGAGTCTCTTTATTCTTTAGTTTCTTTTTAAAAGTTTTATTGATGAGTTTTGTTTTTAAATCAAATGATTGTCTCTCCTTCTTTCCCTCCAGCCCCAATTAGTTCCTCTTTGTAACAAACGATAACTACCCACTAAGTGTAGTGACTGCATCTTTAATTGTGTACAACATTTCATACCTATAGTCTCCTTTCTTTACAGAAAGGGAAGAGGTATTGTATTCTTTGAAAACCAAAATTGTTATGACGATTAATAAGTATTTGGCTTCATTTTTATGTTTTTCTTTACATTATTTGTAGTCATTGTATTTTTTTTCTTTCTCTGCCAGATACTGAACCAGCTGAGTGTGCATCCATTTACATCTTTAATGTAGATCAACCTCCATCAACTGTAAACCAGCCAATTTGCATTCCTCACCATGGATTACAGTCTCATACCTCAGTTTTGTCACCACCTCTTCAGCTGCAGAGTCACAAAAACTATGAAGGAATTTGTGAGATTCCTGAATCTAAGTATAGTCCACTAGGTGGTCCCAAACCTTTTGAATGCCCTAGTATTCAAATTACATCCATTTCTCCCAACTGTCATCAAGGAATAGATGCTCATGAAGATGAACTGCACACAAATGGCTCTGAAGGCGATTATTTGGAAAGACCTTCTAGGGATCATCTATATCTTCCTCTTGAACCATCATACAGAGACTCCTCCCTTAGTCCAAGCCCAGCCAGCAGCATTTCTTCCAGAAGCTGGTTCTCAGATGCTTCTTCTTGTGAGTCTATCTCTCATGTTTATGATGATGTAGAGTCTGAGCTCAATGAAGCTGCTGCCCGATTTACACTTGGGTCTCCTTTAGCTTCTCCCGGTGGTTCTCCAAGAGGTTGTCCTGGTGACGAATCTTGGCAACAACAGTACGGATTTGGAAACTCATTATCACCTAGGCAATCTCCTTGTCATTCTCCTAGAACTAGTATCACTGATGAAAATTGGCTTAGCCCTAGACCAACATCCAGGCCTTCATCAAGACCTACCTCTCCATGTGGGAAACGAAGACACTCCAGTGCTGAGATTTGTTATGCTGGTTCACTCTCACCTCATCATTCACCAACCCACTCTCCTGGTCACTCTCCCAGGGGAAGTATAACAGAAGACACATGGCTAAATACTTCTCTCCATGGTGTGCAAACTCTGAGTCCTGCACACTTTTCATTTCAGTGCTGTGCAGAGACTGATATCCCTCTGAAAACAAGAAAGACTTCTGAGGATCAAACTGCCACCTTACCAGGAAAAATAGATGTCTGTTCAGATGACCAAGGAAATTTATTACCATCCCTAGAAAATACTATAGATGATAGTCCTGGGTCTCAGCATCCTTTAAAGAAAGATTTGTCTAGTGACCAATTTCTTTCAGTTCCTTCGCACTTTACCTGGAATAAACCAAAGCCTGGCCATACCCCTATATTTCGGTAAGGGAATACAAATAAGTAAATATGATTTCTTCTTAGGAATACATTAGTTATATATCATGGAATTTATTTAATGTAACTACTGTGCAAAGTAATGTATTACATTTTCTTTAGAGTTAATAGCTTAAAATCCAAGTTAAAATTTTTTTATTAAGGTGTTTTAGGGTGATTTTTGATACTTTCTTAGTAGCTAGCCATAATTTTAAAATATTTAAATGGCAGACAGATTATACTGTAGTGTGAGACAATGATTTTGGTGAGAGGATATTAGATTGGCAGAGTTCTGATTTTGACTCTGCCACTACACAGCTCTCTGAGCTTTGACAAATTAATATTTTTGTCAAGCAGTTTATCTTATCACCATTTAGTACATAATCTGTAACTCTTTCTATCTATACTACTTTGTCTTTCTCTACCAGTTTTCTTGTATTTTTTTTTTTCATTTCCATTTTATCTGTATGTTTCCCCTGGCTATTCTTTTCTCTTTTTCTCACTAATTATAATAGAGAATTGAAATATATAATTTAGCATTATGTTCCTTGGAAATTTTTTTATACTTTATGCTTATGCATGCTTTAACTATTGTTTTTTTTCTTATGATTCAGTGAACTTTGCTTTAAAAAAAAAAAAACCCCAAAACCACTGTATTCAATAACCTCCTCCTTTGGGTTTGAATGGGTAGAGTAATGGGATGGAATTAGTGTGGGCCTTAGATTTTTTTTTTCCCCTTAGTAAATGTATTTATTTTTAATATACCTTTATGAATTATGTTGCAAGAGAAAAATCAGAGCAAAAGGAAAAAACCATAGGAGAGATTAAAAGAAAAAAAAGTGAACATAGCATGTGTTGATTTATATTTAGTCTCTTTAGTTCTTTTTTTGGATGCAGATGGCATCTTGTTGGGATTACTTTGAATCATAAACCACTGAGAAGAACCAAGTCTTAAATAGTTCATCACACATTCTTGCTGTTATTGTGTACAATGTATTCCTGGTTCTGCTTGTTTCACTCAGCATCAATTCATCTAAATTTTTACGAGCCTTTCTAACATCAGCTTGTTCATCATTTTTTTACAGAACAATAACATTCTATTATCTTTATATACCACAACTTGTTCAGCCATTCCCCAATTGATGGGCATCTATTCATTTTCCAATTCTTTGCTACCACAAAAAAAACCCCCAAAACCTGCTGCAAACATTTTTGTACATGTGGGTCCTTTTCCCTCCAAGCTTTTGATTTTTAATACATGTCAAGAAACTTTGTGTGGGAAAAACACTGTACGTTGAAAATTTCCTGGGGTTCTAAGCAGTTAAGTCCTTGTCTGTGGTTATATAACCACAGCTGGTCTGTCTTTGGAGGAAGGACGAATCTTTCTTGTCATGTCTACTATCAGACTTTTCAATTCTGTGCATCTTCTTTTTAAAAAATATTTCAGATATGGTAGAGAGGTATTGTAATACTTGTTTAGTATCTAATCACTGATAATAAAGAAATTTATTCTGCACTATGTAGTTTATCTTCTTTATCAATTATTTTGTCCTTTTTAAAAATTGATTTGTCTGTCGTGTAAATTTTCATATGCTTCAGAGCAAGTGATAAATTCCTTAGCTTTTATCCAAGTTTAATAACTTTATGAATGACATTTGTTTTACTATTAACAACATTTTTGGTTTTTCTAAACTTTTATTTCACTCCTCTACTCCACAGTATTCCTTAAAGTAGTCCCTTATCTTAATCCAGTCCCTGTCTTTTTTTTTTTTTTGGCAGAGGCAATTGGGGTTAAGTGATTTGCCCAGGGTCACACATCTAGGAGGTGTTAAGTGTCTGATGCCAGATTTGAACTCAGGTTCTCCTGGCTTCAGGGCTGGTGCTCTATGCACTGCACCACCTAGCTGCCCCATCCCTGTCATTTTTCACCCAAGTTATCATAATGGCCTCCTACTCAGTCATTCTCTCTAGAGCTGCTAAAAGAACCTTCTGTCTCCTATTTCACACACAACTTATTCTACTCATCCTCCCTTCAATAACTTTCATTGGTTTCCTCTTGCCTCTAGAATAAAAATAAACATTTCTTCACCCTACTTTGATTTTGCTTTCCCACTTTAATTCCAATTAGTCCCCTTTATCCCTTTACATTCTAGATTACTTGTGCTTTGAACTGTTCTTTAAACTCAGCAATGTACTTCTTGCTTTGGAGCCTTCCTTCAGCTATCCTTGGAAATCTTATATGCCTTCATCCCACTCAGAAGTTTGATTTTCCTTCAAACTCTAAAGCTCCTATCTCTCCCCAGTCCTATCTTTCCTGTGGTTATCCTTCTTCCTCCTCTGATTTGTCCACATGTGTATTTTATCTTCCTTGCTGCCTAAAACTGTTGTATTTGCTGTCTCTGTGTTTCCAAAACCTTGTATAATTCCTAATAGACTTAAAAGTGTGTGTGTGTGTGTGTGTGTGTGTGCGCGCGCTTTTAAAAAAAAAAAAACCAAAAAACTAAACCAAAAAAATGAAATCTGTAGTTTTACTAGGCACTTGATCAATATTGAATGTGGCAAAGTAATTGCCACTGAGCTTTTACACATTAATGTATTCTAAATTAAGGATACCTCAAGAATTTTACCATTCATGAAACATGGCTTATATGTGGACAGATGTAAAACTTATTTTAAGTCTACTTATCTCATATTGAGTTCTTGAGAGGTCAGTGGTATTGCGCACCCACTGCTATACTGCAACATCACCGTAATTTTGCTTTCAGATTTCCATGAAGTTTGGAAGTTTCCTGAAAACAGTCTATCCTTTCCAACCTTTGGGGCCCAGTTTCTTATCCATCTTTATTAAATGTTCCAAAAGCTGTACAGAATATCCAAAAGCAGTTTGACATCTAGGTAATAAATATTATAGTCTTCATTATTTAAAATGTAGCACACAACTTTTAAAAATGTCCTGATCAGCATTTAGTGGTGTATCTGCCTCCTGTGATGTGAACATTATGCTTTATACAGATCCTGCTAGTAGCTTTCTTTTTTCCATCCCCTACTTGATAGTATTTTATTTTTTCTAATTACATGTAAATATATTTTCATCATTTATTTTTATAAGTTTTGAGTTCCAAATTTTGCTCTATCCTAAGACAAGACAATAAAGAATTTGTTATAGATTAAACATGTATAATCATAAAACATTTTTTCCATATTAGTCATGTTGTAAAAGACAAATCAGAACAAAAGAGAAAAACCATAAGAAAGAAAAAAAGTGAAAATAGTTGGCTTCACTCTGTATTCATATTCTATACGATTTTTTCTCTGGGTGCAGATAATTTTCCTTCATGTGTCTTTTGGAATTGTTTTGGATCTTTGTATTGCTGAGAAGAGCTAAGTCAATCATAGTTGAACATTGCATATGGTTGCTTTTGGTGTGTCTTTATGTTCTCTTGGTTTTGCTCATTTTTCACTTAACGTCAATTCATGTTAAATCTTAAGATTTTCTGAAATCTACCTGCTCATCATTTCTTACAGCATAATAATATTCTATAATATTCATATACCATAACTTGTTCAGCCATTCTTTAACTGAGGGACATTCCATCAATTTCCAATTTTTTGCCACCACAAAAAGACCCTACTACAAATATTTTTGTACATAACGTTTTTTAATGATCTTTTTGGGATACATACCGTTCACAGTAGTGGTATTGCTGAATCAAAGTATTTGCATTGGACGTTTGTAGCTCTTTGGACGAAATCTCAAATCATTCTCCAGAATGGTTAGATCAGTTCACAACTCTACCGACAATGCATCAATGTTCCAATTTTGCCACATCTTCTCTAACATTTATCATTTTCCTTTTCTGTCATATTAATGAATCTGATAGGTATGAGGTGGTATCTCAGAGTTGTTTTAACTTTTATTTTTCTACAGTATTTTTTCATATGACTATATTTAGATTTGATTTCTTCATCTGAAAACTGATGATATCTTTTGACCATTTATCAATTTGGGAATGATTTGTATTTTTATAATTTGACTCATTTCTCTATATATTTGAGAAATGAGGCTTTTATCAGAAATACTGGCTAAAAACATTGTTTCTAAAACATGAAGTGATTCAGGCCAGTTCCAATAGACTTGTGATAGAGCCATCTGCATCTAGAAAAGGGACTGTGGGGAATAAATGTGTCTCACTATAGGATTTTCACCTTTTTTATTGTTGTTTGCTTGCTTTTTGTTTTGTTTCTCATTTTTTTCCCTTTTTGATCTGATTTTTCTTGTGCAGCATGATAACTGTAGAAATATGTATAGAAGAATTGCACATGTTTAACATATATTGGATTACTTGCTATCTAAGGGAGGGAGAAGATTTGGAACATAAGGTTTTGCAAAGGTGAATGCTGAAATTATTTTTGCAGATATTTTAAAAATAAGAACCTATTATTTAAATAATGTTTCTTAGCTTTTTACTTTCCTTCTAATTTTGGTTGCATTGGTTTTGTTTGTGTAAATTTTTTTAACTTAATGTAATCAAAATTTACCATTTTGCATTTCATAATGTTCTTTATCTCTTGGTCATAAATTCTTCTCTTGCCATAAATTTGACAGGTAAATTATTCCTTGCTTGCCTAATTTGCTTATGATATCATTTTTTTATATTTAAATTCTGTGTACATCTTGACTTTACATTGATATATGGTGTGAGATGTTGGTCTATGCCTAATTTTTGCTATATTATTTTATTATTTTCCAGTTTCCCCAGCAGTTTTTGTCAAATAGTGAGTTCTTTTTCCAGAAGCTGGTGTCTTTGGATCTATCGAACAGTAGATTACCCTTTTATTTTATTTTTTATTATTTTTTTAGCTTTCTTATTGAGTGGATTGATTATATTTTAGATTCATTAAACTTGCTACCCAGAATATCCATTCTTTTTCAAGTCATGCCTTTCCCATTATATATTCATTTAAATGTAAAAATTTATCTTTATGTCTGTTTATTTTATGATGGTTTCAGCATAGGATAGCAAAGTTTATTTCCTTTTATTTTGTTAATTTCCTTTTTTCTCATTATAGTGTTCTTATTGTGTCAAATTGTGAAATTAGATTCCATTATTTCTCTGCATTCATTATAGGGTCTTACAATAAAGAGTCTTTATCATTTGTTAGTGTCATTCATTTTTTATTTTTGAAGGTCAAATAAATTCAGAAACGACTTATGATCTTGTGTGTAATAATCTAAAGTCACATCTCTTTTTATTTTTCTATACCTTTGTCCTAGGAAAGTATATGTGACTATAACTAGTTTTTAATTCATGCATTGCCTTTTCTGAAGCTTTAAGCATTAAAGAGATTTTAATTGAACATTTGAATTTGAATAATATTCTATTTAAAAGCTGGAGTAAAAATGAGATTTTAAAAAGAACCCTTTATTGTATAATTGTTACCAACCAGTTTTAATATCATTTATATGACAAGTTTATATATTGTGTCATTTATTTCGGTTGTGTCCAACTCTTTGTCATCTCATTTGGGGTTTTCTTGGGGAAAATACTGAAGTGATTTGCCATTTCCTTCCCTAGCTCATCAGGAATTGAGACAAACAGGCTTAAGTTGACTTGCTCAGATCATACAGTTATTAAGTATCTAAGGCCAGATTTGAACTCAGGAAGACTCTACTAGTTCTTTCTCTGGAGACAGATAACATTTTTTCATCACGTCCTTTGGAATTATCTTGCATCATTGTATTGTAGAGAATAGCCAAGTCATCCATAGTTGATAATTATACAATATTATTGTTATTGTGTATATTGTCCTCCTGGTTCTGTTCTTTTCACTTAGAATCAGTTCAAGTCTTCCCAGGTTATTCTGAGAGCATGCTACTTGTCATTTCTTATGGCACAGTAGTATTCCATTATAATATTATGCCAGAGTTTACTCAGCTATTCCCCATTTGATGAACATAGCCAATTTTTTCCCGCCAGAAAACGAGCTGTTATAAATATTTTTGTACAAATAGAATCTTTTTCTTTTCATTTGATCTCTTTTAGATACCGACCTAGCAGTGGTGTGTATGATTTTAGGACCATTGGACATAATTCCAAATTGCTCTCCAGAATGGTTGAATTAGTTCACAACTCCGCCAGCCATGCAATCATTGTCTTAATTTTCCCACATCTTTCAGAATTTTTTATTTTCCTTTGCTGTCATTAGCCAATCGATAGGTGTGGGGTATCCTCAGAGTTGTTTTAATTTGCCTTTTTATTTTTTTATTTAAAGCCTTTTATTTACAAAACATGCATGGATAATTTTTCAGTATTGGCCTTTGCAAAACTTTCTGTTCCAAATTTTTCCCTCCTTCCCCTTCTTCTTGATGGCAGGTAGTCCAGTACTTTATAATTTGCATGTCTATAATGCAAATGTGATTTGCTTGCTTAGTGACTTAGGCATTTTTTCATATGACTGTGGTCATTATTTGATTGCTTCATCTGAAAACTTTTTGTTCATATTCTTTGACCATATATTAGTTGGGGAATGACTTGTATTCTTTAAAATTTGATTCATTTCTCTATATATTTGAGAAATGAGGTCTTTATCAAAGCAGTATACTGAATTTGTTTTCTCAAAATTATTATTACTAATGGCATTTCCTCCATCCTATTCCTCTTTGTTTAAGAGTCTTAAGAATCTCTCTTCTTTCACCTTGTCCATACTCAAAAGTACTTTGCTTCTAACTGTCTTCCCCAATCTGTCCTCTTTTTATCTGTTGCCCCTCTTCTACTTTCTTGTGGGGTAAGAGATTTCTATACTCACCTGAGTGTATTTCTTCTTTTTTTTTTTCTTTTTTGCTGAGGCATTTGGGTTTAAGTGACTTGCCCAGGGTCACACAGCTAGGAAATGTTAAATGTCTGAGGTCAGATTTGAACTCGGGTCCTCCTAACTTCAGGGCTGGTACTCTATCCACTGAGCCACCCAGCTGCTCTTTCTGAGCCATTTTTAACAAGAGTAAAGTCTACACACTTCATCCTATGTCTCACATCTTCCCCTCCAATGTAAAAGCTCTTTTGCATCTTTTTTATGAGATAATTTGCTCCATTTTACTTTCTCCATTTCTTTCAGTGCGTTTCTCTTTCTCATTTCTTAATTTTATTTTTTTAGACAATCATCCCATCATATTCAACTCATATCTTTGCCCTTCTCTCTATGTAAATGCCTTCTAACTAATAACGAGAAAGTTCTTAGGAGTTATAAGTACTGTCTTACTTGTACAAATGTAAACAGTTTAACCTTATTGAATCCCTTATGATTCTCTTTCCTGCTTACCTTTTTTATGCTTCTTTTGATCTTGTATTTGAAAGTAAAATTTTTTCCTCAACTCTGATCTTTTCATTAGGAAGCTTGAAAGTCCTCTATTTCATTGAATCCCCATTTTCCTCCCCAAAGGATTATGCTCAGTTTTGCTGGGTAGGTGAGTTTTGGTTATAATCCCTAACTCTCTTTTGCCTTCTATATCATATTCCAAGTCCTCTAGTCCTTTAATATGCTGTTAAAATCTTGTGTTATCCTGTTTGTGGTTCCATAATATTTAAATTGATTCTTTCTGGGTACTTACATTATTTTCTTCCTGAGGAGGGTACTCTGGAATTTGGCTATCAAATATTCCTGGGAGTTTTCATTTTGGGACCTATTTTAGGAGATGATTGATGGATTCTTTCAGTTTCTGTTTTTCCATTTTGTTGTAAAAATATCAGGGCATTATTCTTGAAATTTCTTGAATACAATGTCTAGTCTCCTTTTTGTTTTGTTTTTTTTTGTTTGTTTTTTTGGTTATAGCTTTCAGATAGTCAATAATTATAAAATTATCTGTCCTTGATCTTTTTTTCCAGAAAAATTGTCTTTCTAATGAAGGATTTCACATTTTCTTGATTTTGTTTTATTTTTTCCTTGATGTCTTATGGACTTGTTGGTTTCTAGTTGCTTAATTCTGATTTTTAAGAAATTATTTTCTTCAGTGAGCTTGCACCTCTTTTTATTTTGGCCAATTCTATTTTTTTAAGCAGTTCTTCAGTAAATTTTTGTATATGTTTTATCATTTGGCTTATTCTGCTTTTTAAGCATTCTTCTCTTCATTGGATTTTCCCCCTTATTACTTGTCTTATTCTTTTTTTAAGGCATTATTTTGTTCGGTATTTTTTGTGCCTCCTTTATTGATCTCATGATTTTCTTGCATCACTCATTTAGTTTTCCAATGTTTTATTTACATTTATATTTTAAATATCCATTTTGAACTTTCCCCAGAATCCTTTTTGGGCCTGAGAACAATTCACATTTTTCTTTGAGACTTTTGGGTGTAGTCATTTTGATTTTGTCGTCTTCTGAGTTTGTTTTCTATCTTCTCTTTCATCATGGCATTTTCTGTGGCCAGGATCTTTTTTTTCTCTAATTTCCCAACCCATTTCTTGACTTACATTAATGTTGGTCTCTGTTAATGGAGTGGAAGCTTTAGGTTTGTGTGTGACTGTTTTCAGCGGTAATTCTGCGAGCTTGTAAGTTTTCAATTCTTCCAAGGTGGTATGATCTAGGAAGAGGTGTATATATATTTCTCCTGGCCTTGGTTCTGGTTTGTGACCAGAGCATTCTTTTTTTGCCTTGGAAAAGGGTCCTTGCTCCCTTGGGGCTACAAATTCTGGTGTATTAGTGCTCCTCCTTGCCCTGGACTACAGATCCAATATGAGCAATGCAATAGAGTCCTTCCAGTACCAATAAAAGAACTCTTGTAATTTTTTTTCCTGACCAGTTGTCTAGTCCTCTTACTATCTATGAACTGAAAGCTTTGGAAGCTATTACTGGCTCTGCCAATTCACCACAAAAGGCCAGTTGTTGGTTTGCTGGTGTGTGTGGTTTCTGCTGGCGCAGTCTATGCTAGAGCATGTTCCACTTTCATCCCTGTATGACAACCTTTCTTGATGACCTGAGTGGTCATGGACTGGGGAAAAAAAGGACTCCGTTCTTTGGAGGGTTTCGCCACTTCAGAATTTCTTTTGAGACATTATTTAAAGTTGATAAGTGGAAAATTTGGGGGAGAACTCAGGCAAGTTCATGGATTTTCTCTGTCAATTTGGCTACCTCTAGTATAGTTGTTTTCTAGTTTCAGTGCCATTTGCCTGATCAACTCTATCACATTCCCAATGGCAGCTATTTTCTCCCTGGGTTGCCTCTACCATCATTGCCCCATTTCTTCTTATAGACACCTTAGCATACACATCTCATCTGGTCTTTCTTGGTTTTAGTTACAGAGGATAAGATGGCCCTTCCTGCTAACACCAGCCTTTATTTTTATGCTTTTGATCACATTTATACTCTATGGTCTTTCTGGAGCTTTTCCTTTTAATAGCTGTTCCCTCTCTTACTTTTTAGTAGTATTTCCTGATTCTTTCCTTGCTGCCTTTAAAAATGTCCAGATCTTCCTTAACTTTATTGCCCCATCAAGGTATAGTCCCTATAACTCTTATTTTCTTTTGTATCCATATTTCTATAGAAAAAGACTTCTCTGTTCACTTTCTCTTTTTGTTTTTTTATAATTTTTATCTTTTCATTCTCTAAACACCTTTAAAAAAAAAGCCTTGTTAAATACAACCAAACACAAAAAGAAGATTCTGTATCAAACTGAATTGTTCTCAATTAAAAGTAGGAGTTTTTAATTAGAGGGGCTTGGATCCCTGCAAATGACCATTGAAACATTTTTTAATGTGTAAGCAAAAGGAAGTACTGAAACAACAATTTTGAAAGTAATGTCTAGAATTTATTATACCTTTTAAAAAGTAAGTAAACTTTTAAAAAGTATAAATTAGAGATTAGTGGTTTCATATACGTTGATAATTAAATGAGAAAATAATTTTATAAAAAATAGGGGAGATGTCACATAGGTTTTTCTAGAATTCAGTAGATTTGAAGAGGTTAAAGGATGAAAGAGAATAGAGAGGTGAAGGTGGAAAAAGGCAAGGAAAGAAGGGATGGGGCAGTAGATAAGAGGGAGCAATTTACTGGAGAAGTTGTGTTGAAATTGTGACCCAAGATACATGTAGTTTGTAAGTTCACAACATATTTTAGATTCTTTCCCCCTTTCTCCACTAACCTAGACATTAACCCTGTAAACTCTATTATGTGTATATACATGTGGGTGAAAGGTGATCTCAGAGTTAGAAAGAGCTACCTCAAGTGGTTAAAAAGAGGTTAAAAAGTAGGAAGGAAACAACTATTAAGAAGAAAAGCTTCAGAAAGACCATGGAGTAGATGTGATCAAAAACATAAAAATAAAGGCTGGTGTTGGCAAGAAAAGGACTGCCTTATCCTCTGCAGATAAAACCAAGAAAGACCACATGAGATGTATAAGTTAAGGTGTCTATAAAAAGAAATGGGGCAGTGATGGTAGAGGTAACCCAAGGAGAAAACAGCTGCCATGGGGAATGTGATAGAGTTGATCAGGCAAATGGCATTGAAACTAGATAACAATCATACTAGAAGCTAGTTAAGATGGCAGAGAAAATCCAGGGACTTCCCAACCTCTGACACATATTGGCTCTATGACCAGACAAGTCATTTAATCGAGGCACCTCTTTAAGCCTATAAACCACAATTACATATTGCATTGGTAGAGAAAGTTTTCTTAGCATTTTTGCCAGTAAAATCATAGATCTGGACAAAATAGGATTTGGGTGTTATTTTCCAAAATATTAAAAGTCAGAACCCATTAAAAGCTCAGAAATAATTATTTTCTTATATCTGAAAAAAAAAACAATTAGAAAATGGGAGAGCAACTATAGTTTTTATTATTTTAAATGAGTGATTTTGCTTAACTCAGTTTTTATTTTTTAAATACTTTATTTCTGAGATCAGTTTAAAATGCTGGTGCTGGTAAAATAGTTTTGTGTTTTTTTTTCCTTTTGATAATGGTAAAGCAATATTCACTTTTGTGTTTTCTTTGTAGCACATCCTCATTGCCTCCTCTAGATTGGCCATTACCAACTCATTTTGGACAATGTGAACTGAAAATAGAAGTACAACCCAAAACACATCATCGAGCCCACTATGAAACTGAAGGTAGTCGGGGTGCAGTAAAAGCATCTACTGGAGGACATCCTGTTGTGAAGGTATCAGTATTTTAAGGTGTGATTTGCCCAGGGGACAGAAGCTTGTCTGTTCTGCAATAAAAAAATATGAATCAATCTTTCTGTCTGTCTAAATCTATCTCAAGATTGTTGCTTGTGGGCCCAAATAGAAAACCTATTCCAAGAAACATTACCAATATGGTACTGTTATGAAATATGGAGAGATTTTCCTTAAGGTAAGTAGTCGGCTTCAAATCCTTCAGAAAACTTTCCAATGTGGAGAGTTTCTGTAAATCAAGGCCTTTAGGCTCAGGTCTGTGGTTATAGATAAGGCACTTTTGGAAAAATTGGCCGTTTTTATGTTGGTTGCCTTTAGGATTCTCATAATTTGTTTCAGAAGTGTTTCCTGCCTTTTCCCCCCTCCATTTTGTACTTTAAGAAAAGATAGATCAGTTAGTGCTAGTGCTTGGACATTTCTCTTTTGCTTTATGATTCTGCTGGAGCTAGATTTCTCCTGTTATAAAGATTATTATTAATTCTGGTCACAAAGTATAGCACAAGAAGTAGAAGCAATATAGCATTTTCTTAGAGATGTGGAAGAGTATATATATTGTACTAAGCTTGAGCTCTACTGTTCCCTCCTTGCTATTTCAAAGATACATTGTAAGAACTGCTTCTTTATGGAGCTTCTGATAACTAAACCAATAATGGTGGAGGTTTGAATGATATTTGAATGAGTCCTGACCTGACTGGTGGCAAATTGGAAAGTAAGCTTGAGATCATTTCAAAGTTCTTCCTAGGTTTAAGGGAGAGGCACCCTTAGATAATTTATAAAATTCATCTTAATTATTAATTCAGCCAATTTCTTTATTACATTGCATTGAATTGAAGTATTCAGATTTACAAATTAGAAAAGTAAGATTCTGCTTTTTGGTTCTTCTAATTATGTTCTCAAGAAACTGAATATAAACTTATCATATTGCCATAACTTCCCTTGTATGGTAGAATAGGGTAAGTGTTAAAAATACCAGTTTTTAATTTAAGGGTCTTTGGATTTTGTATGCTTATACTATGAACTAAGGAAGAGAAATTGTAAGTTAAGCCTTTTTTTGGTGAGTTAGAAGAAGTTTTTTTCTTTTTTTTATTCTTTTTTTGCTGAGGCAGTTGGGGTTAAGTGACTTACCCAAAGTCAAACAGCTAGGAAGTGTTACGTGTCTGAGACCAGATTTGAACTCAGGTCCTCCTGACTTCAGGGCTGATACTCTGTCCACTGTGCCACCTACCTGCCCCTAATTTTCTTTTCAAGTTAATTAATAATACTGCATTATACTTGTCATTAGGAAACTAATCTTAGCGAAATTAAAATAGTATATAATGAGTGTTTAATTAAATTGGCTTGTTTTTTTCGTACCAATGAAATAAGAGAAAATTGTCTATTTAAACTATATATTTCTAATTGTTATTGTCAGTAGTAAAATAATATCATTTTTGTCATTAAAAAGATTTGTTTTGATTTGTTTCTTTAATTATTAGTGATTTAAAGCATGTTTTTGGTATGAGTATTGACTTGGATTTCTTCTGAAAACTATCCATTCATATCTTTTAACAATTTATCCATTGTGGAATGGCTTGTGTTCTTACAAATTTGACTTAGTTCTTTATATGTTAGAAATGGATATTGTCCTGATTTGCTTATATTAATCTTTATGTTTAAGTCATTTATCTTGGTATATATATGCTGTGAGATTTTGATCTTTGCCTAGTTTCTTCCAGATTGCTTTCCCAGTAATTTTTGTTTTTCTAGCAGTTATCCATTAGTGAGTTCTGTGCCTAATAGCTCAAATCTTTGGAATTATTGAACATTGGTTACCGTGTTCATTTGTTTCTACATATTTGAATATCTATTCTATTGATCTAATCTCTTCCATAATCTATTCCACCCACTCATTTCTTTGTGATATCAGATTGTTTTGATGTTTACTGTTTTGTTAGTTTTTTAAGGTATTGTACTTTCCTTCCTCCATTTTCTTTCTCTCATTAATTACCCCTGATATTCTTGACCTTTTGTTCTTCCTGATGAATTTTTTTTTCTAGCACTATAAAATAATTCTTTGGTAGTTTGATTGGTATGCCACAGAATAAGTAGTAATTTATGTAGTCTTGTCGTTTTTATTACATTGACTTGACCTATCAATGAGCAACTAATTTTTTTCCAAATTGTTTAAATCTTTATGTGAAAGGTGTTTTATAATTATGTATATATAGTTCCTCAGTGTGTCTTGGCAGGAAGATTCCCAAGTATTTTTTATTGTTTACAGTTAATTAAATGTAATTTTGCCTTAATTCTTTCTGATGGCTTTTATTATTTTATATATATAAATGTTAATGATTTTTTGAATTTATTTTATATCCTGTATCTTTACTAATGTTAATTTTTCAACTAATTTTTTAGTTGTCTCTAAATATACCATCATATCATCTTCCAAGAGTGATAGTTTTATTTCTTTGTTGCTTTTTCTTACTCCTTCATTTTCTTTTCTTGTTGCTATAGCTAGCATTTCTAATAAAATATTGAATAATGATGTTTATGGACATACTTATTTCACCCCTCATCTTATTAGAAAGACTTTTAGTTCATCCCCATTACAGATAATCCTTGTTCTTAGTTTCACTACTTATCGTTTTAGAAAAAGCTGTTTTGATTTCTCTGTTCTGGGTTGTTTTTGTTTCTGTTTTTGAAGGCAATTGGGGTTAAGTGACTTGCCCAGGGTCACATAGCTAGTGTCTGAGGCTGGATTTGAACTCAGGTCCTTCTGACTTCGGGTCCAGTGCTCTATCCACTGTGCCATATAGCTGCCCCTGCATTCACATTTCAATATTGACATTTCAGCAGCAACAGTATCTTTTTATTGTCAGGTTATTTTTGTTGTTGCTTTCTTGCTTGCTCATTTTTCCATCCTATTTCTTGACTTTGGACGTTACATTAGAATTGAATTTTGCTTTTCCTTGTAGTAGGAGTGAGGGGTGGCACTATTCTGAGCATTAGGCTTGTTTCTCTATTATTTTCATAAATAGTTTTGGATGCCTTTAAATTTCCAGTGCTTCCAGGGTGTGATGTGATCCAGAAAGATGTGTGATCACTGTCTTCCTACTCTGAACTACAGTCCTTAATTATATATTAATTAGCCCCTTCTCCCTTGTGACTGCAAATATTCCTTTCAGTCCTGTTGCCCAGAACTGGGTAATGGGCAGTGGAGCTGCCAAGTGGCACTTGGTCCTATAGACATAGCTAACACAAAGATCCTGTAATCTTGACTAGATAGATGTTCAGTACCTTTTCCATATCTGGGTTGTGAAAGCTCCCAGTACTTCACTTGCTGTACTTTAAACATCAGTTGAATCTGATGTTAAATTCAATATCCACACCCTAGACTCTCACTTTTGCAAGGAAAACAAGGAAGTGCTTTTTCTCTTCTCTTATTTGGAGGCAAACTAGATTGTAACTTTTAGTTTAGTAAAGTAATTATAACTTTTTAGTTTAGTAAAGTAATTATAACTTTTAGTTTTAATTATAATCTTTTAGTTTAATTTTTTTCCTGGTCCTTCTGTTTGTCTTTTAATTTTTTTATTCTGTCTCTAATAAACACCAGATACAATAAGCATTTCCATACTGTCAGTCATTAGAATGTAAACTCTTTGAGGGTTTTTTTGGTTCTTTTTGTATCCCTCAGGTCTTAACATAGTGCCTGGCATATAGTAGGCCCTTAATGTTTAACTGACTATATTCTTTAAGAATACTTAAACCTCCCTTTTTCTGGGGGAGGAGAGAACTATCATCCCATCCCCAATTTGGGGGGGGAGAGGGGAAAAACACAAAACTTTTATATACATATATATTACCTGATAAAGCAAAACAAATTTCTTACTTTGGCTATGTACAAAACACATACCTCATTTTTCAGTTTGAGTCTGTGACCTCTCTGTAAGCTCCATCCTCTGTCCACTGGGATACAGGTTGAATATTGCATTGATCAGAGTTATAAAGTCTTTCAATGTCATTTTTCTTTACAATGTTATTATTATATATATAAATTATTCTTGTGCTCCTCACTTCACTGTTTTTGTCCATTCTTAAATTTGTCTAGGAAATTAGCCCTTTATTCATTACTTAAGGTACAGTAATATTTCATTATATTCCTATACCGTAATTTGTTTAGCAAGTTCACTTCTTGTTGGACAGCCCTTTCATTTCCAGTTCTTTGCTATAAAAGAACTACTATAAATACTTTTGTATACATGGGTCTTTTTCTTTCTATCATCTCCTTTATTTCTGTCTTTAATCTTCTTGGGATATATGTCTAGAAGTTCCTGTTTTTTATTTTTTTTACTTTTTTATCTTTTTTGACTTAAGGTTTAAAAGATGTCTTGCTGATTAAACTGGATTATATTGGTTTTATGGAATAGTTAAAAGTAAATGAAATTTTTTCTACTTCCATTTCAAGTTTCCCTTGTTGGCATTTTACATTTCTCTTTTCTCCTTGAGTCTTCTAAGACACTAATTTCCCCAATCTATCTTTAATTTTAATAAGATAAATTTCTAAGGTGGAATAAAGTTAAATCCCTCCCAATTACTTGGTAAGAAAGAAGGGACAGATTTAGTTTAAAAATAAGACTTTAAGGTAGAATTATTAATAAAAATGGGAAATTTTTTTAAAAAATCAATTGAAATCTTAAACAAGAAGAAGAAAAAACTGATAATAAAATTTAGGATGAGAGTGAAATTTGTGTTTACTGGACTTGGAAATAGAAGATACAGGGCTTCCAAAAGCCTTAGTACTGAGACTTTTGCATGTCTTCAGTCCATTTTATTTATTTATTTATTTATTTATTTTTGGAATTTTGGGACACTTAAATTTGCTGAGTCACATACAATGCTTCCTTTTCTTCTTTTCTTTACTTATCTCTTTAAAATTTCCATTCAGTCTATTTTGTATTAGGACTTGTTTTTTAATTGAGATGTTATCAGTTTTATACAAAAGATTATTAGCTACTTATATAAAAAACTAGAATATAATCATAATTGAAATAAATTATAATTACTTCCTTTGACATTATTGTAGTCTTCTGGGACTTTCTTTGCCTTTCCCAGAAGTATATTATGTTCTAAGATACTGTGGTTATAATGTGAGGGACTCAGTTTATCTTTTCATATGTCCTATATGCATGTCATTCCCTACTCATTTGTTTGTTTTTAATCTTGCAGCTTTGTTAGATCATTTACAGGTTCGTATTTCCAACTTATATCTTGATTTCTCCTGTTCTTTTCCATTTAACACAGCATGGAGATAAATCCTGCATTTTGATTAAAAGTTGTCAAAGGAGAATCCCACCAAGCTCAGAGCATTTCTTATATTCTCTCCCATTGTCCTGTCATTGCTAATTTCTTTGTGAATCCCAACCTGGCATTACTAACCCCACCTGCCTTCTTCCCTCCTACTCTTTTCTTGTGTCATACTGTGATACACTACAAATTTGTTACCTAATTTCAGCTGATCCCTCATTGTTTTATTTCATATCTTTTTATTCTTTTCTGATTGATTGTCTACATTCCATATAGCAACTAGTCTAAACTTTCTCTTCTCTTCAGACTCTTCCAATATCTTAGCAGATGTTCAATCACGCAAATTTCGCTGGAAAAAAAGATTTTGAGACCACCTCTTTTGAACTCATTCTTCTCAGTTCCACGCTTCAAATCATTTCTGCATTATCCCCAAACTTCTAGTCTTGATCCCATCCACTCATATGTCCTCCAGGAACTTCAGTCATCTTTTCTTTTGAATTTTCAGTTTCTTGGTATTCTTTGGGTCCTCCTTTGCTCTTTCAAAATATGCCCAGATTTTCCCTTATCCTTCCTCCTTTAAAAAAAAAAAATCCTTTATTTGGATCAACAATTTTCTTTTAAGTCAATCATCTTTTATCTCCTCTCTTTCACATTGAAATGTCTAGATAAAACTGTTTACACTTAGTGTTTACACTTTCTCAGCTCTTAACTCACTTTCTAACTTTTTTGTAATCTTTTCATCCTCATTGCTACATTAAAACTACTTTCTCCAGAGTTAGCATGTTCATTATAAAATGATTTTCTTCTTTCTTAATCTTTCTACAATCCTTCCTCTTCCAAATCAATTTATATTTGTTCGTTTTCAGCTTACATATGTGTGCCTAGAGGGTAGGGTCTATTTGTATCATTACTAGTGCCTATCAGAGTGACTTAACCTTAAATTCTTAATAAATGTTTTATTGGTTGCATATAGGTTCACTTGTCATCTAGGCAGTTCACCTAGGTAAATTCAGAGAGGTTTATTATCCTATTTGCTTAAGGTAGATAAATTATTAATATTATTATTATTTGGCTTCAGCAAAAATCAACCATGTATTAAGGAAAGATTACAGGTAAGCAGAATTGTGAATTATTGAAAGTGTACTTAAGTTGAATAATAACTCACCGTTCCATAATGATTTTACATGTACAAAGTGCTTTCCTTACAGAATCTGAAATATGTAATGTAGATATTATTCCACTTTATGTGGGGGAAATTGAAGATAAATTGGTTTTAATTTGCTCAGTTATATATTTAGTGTATGACAACCAAAATTTGAACCTAAGGCCCTTGATTCTAAATCTAGGAAGGAAAGAGTAAGATGGATTTCTAATTACTAGTGATCTTTAAATCTTTAAATGGAGACTTAATGATTACTCATAACAATTTTGTTTTTAGGTAAAGATACATCCAATCTTACTATAAGTTGTACTACATAGTTGTTTGGGTCCCTTCTCTCAAATTCTGTGATCCCTGATAATCTAGGATTCAGTGTAATTTTTCCTCTAATCCAAATTAGTAGATTTGAAAAGGCCCAAAATAATTGCTGAGAAAGTTTCTATCTGTAAAATAAAGGTACAGATAAAAATAGTAGTTTTTCCCCATTTTAATAGTATCTTATTTTTCCAATTAATGTAGTATACATTCATTTTTGTTGTAAAATTTTGAGTTCCAAATCTTTTTCTCCCTCCTCCCCAGGAACATCAAGCAATCTGATATAAATTATACATGTACATTCATCTTACACATATTTCCATGGTAGGAAAGAAAAATCAGAACAAAAGGGAAAACAAAAATGTAAAAATAGGATGCTTTGATAACCATTCAGTCTCCATAGGTCTTTTCTAGGGTGCAGATGGCATTTTCCATCTCAAGTCTGTTGGTATTGTCTTGGATTGCTGCTTTGCTGAGAAGAGCTAAGTTTATCATCATTGATCACCACATAGTTTTGCTATTACTATGTACATTTTTCTCCTGGTTCTGCTCACTTTATTTAGCGTCTTCATGTATGTCTTTCCAGGCTTTTCTGTATTAGCCTGTTGATCAGTTCTTATGAAACAGTAGTATTCCATTATATTTATATGCTGTAACTTATTCAGTCGTTCCCTAATTGATAGGCATTCATTCAGTTTCCACTGTCTTGCCACCACAAAAAGAGCTGCTACAAACATTTTTGTACTTGTGGATCCTTTTCCCTCTTTTATGGTCTCTTTGGAATAAGTACCCAAAGGCACTGCAAGATCAAAGGGTATGCATAGTTTTATTGCCCTTTGAGCTATCGTTCCAAATTGAACTCTGATGCTCTTCAAATGGCAGGATCAGTTCATAATTCCACCAACAATGCATTAGTGTCCCAGTTTTCTCACATCCCCTCCAACATTTATCATTTTCTTTTCCTGTTATCTTAGCCAATCTGGTAGGTGTGGGGTGGTACTTGAGAGTTGTTTTAATAGCAGATTTATTTTTAATTAATTTAGATGTTGGTGTTTAACAGTTTTGAATTTTTTTATCTTACTGCCACAGACTGATTTATTTAAATGATGATTGTTACTAAGCTATTAATCATAGATTATATTTAAAATATATTTGATTTCAGAATTGACCTTTTAAAATAATGGTTTAAGCAGTAAAGTTTGATGTCAACATCAACATTAATGCACTATCTGAACATTTTAAGAAGTATTTTATGTTCAAAAAACTAAAAAATCAGAGAAAATTAAATTTGTAACAGTTTGTAATTCAAAATATGTAACAGCTGCTGCATTAAGCCTCTTATTTTGACAAATATGTCCCAAGAGATATAGACCACAGCACAGAATTAGAATAGTCTTTAAAATTATATAATGATAAATCCCCCTCCCCCCAACAAATCACATGGGTGTTTTAACCAAAAGCACTGTGAATATTAAGAAAGTTGACAAAAAATGAAAGTGAAAAATATTGGAGGGGCTGCAGAATGACAAGTACATCAATGGTCTTTTTGTGGAGCTATGAATTGTCATAACTATTCTGGAAAACAAAAGATAGCAAATAGCCTTTTGACCTAGCTATACCAAATCCAAATGCCAAAGAGATCAAAGAAAGTTTAAAAAGGATCCCCCATATACAAAAATATTTGGGACAGCTAGGTGGCATAATGGATAGAGCATAGAGGACCCGAGTTCAAATCTGGTCTCAGACACTTAACACATCTTAGCTGTGTGTCACTTAACCCCAATTGCTTCAGCAAAAAAAAGAAAAGAAAGGACTCTGAGCACTAACTGGATAGGTTATTACAGTATAATTGAGGAAGGGTTCGAATCTCACTATAGGCCCGCCCAAATTTTTGTATTTTTCTTTCTAAAACCAATCTTCTAGGAAAATAAAGATTTGAAACAAAGTAAAATGTTTCCCCATATTGAGTTGTTTGAGGTATATTAGAGTTGTGCATAAATCTGCAATTTTAAATAACATAGTATTTTTCAAAAGTTTCTTTACAGTATATTTTCTGATTCCTAGTGCATTTACAAGATCCTACAAGTAATTCAGTTAAACTGATAATAGAACTACTTTGTATTGAAGCTGTTCTAGCTTATCCTGTAGTGACCTTCAGTCTTCAGCCTGCCAGCTTTATTTTAACTTATGCAGGCACTGACCTTTGCTATGGAAACGTTACAGAAACACAAAAACAATTTGGCTGTGCTTTCTTCTACAAAGCAGTGGGTGGTGTATCTCAGTATACTGTTACTAGATGGGGGGTTTCTTTCCCCCACCCCCTAAGAGTTTAGTACTGATAGTTGTAATAAACCTGCTCACTATATGCAACAAACATTCCTTCTGGAGATAAAATCTAGTTTATTTGGTGTTTTTATAGTACATGAGAAGCAAGCTTTATTTGTCCTATACATGAATAAAACAGACTTTAAACAAAATACCTGTGTTAAAGTATGCTCTTTTTGTAATACTATACTCAGAATTCCCTTCCCCCAATTACCCGTTCAGCTTACTATCTTAAGTATAAAGAACATGTGGTTTATGTCTTTGCCAAGCTGGTATTAATGTCACTAGTCTAGTGTGATTGAAGATTCATTGGCTCTATAGTACTTACTAGTATGTTGTATTGGATAGTTTACATGGCCAGGGATATTTTTATTCATGTTGCTTTTTAAGATGCCATTTAATTTTGAGAAAATATTGTTGTCCTAGAAAAGGGCCTATTTTTGAAATAAATGAAGTATCTCTTCTTCCACTAGATCAAATTTTGATTTTTTTTCTCTTTTTCCTTTAGATAGGTGAGTTTTTCCTCCCATAGAAAAGTAATTGTTTACAAAGCTTTTGTGATAAGTAGAATTGAACAAATTTTACAAGGTCATAAAGTTTTTTAAAAAGACCATATATATCATATAGATCAACTTGGCTCTCCTCTTCATCTTGCAGATTAAGAAACCGAGGCTCAAATAATTGAAGTGATAACAGAAGGAGTAGTATTACTAGGAGCAAAGGTTATGTCATTCCTTTCTGGAAACATATATGTGAAGGACTTTACCTTTTTTTTTTTTTTTTTTTTTTTTTTGAAACAAAACCCCCTCAATCTTCATAAGACCCATTGCTCTTTCCTAGCCATGATCTTCATTTTCTTTATAGCATATAGATAGTCTCCATTCATACAGCCTCCATTTAATGGACTCTTATCTATCTTTAGCCCACTGTGGTTTACTTTTCTATCTCTTCAACTCGAGTAGTAGAAACTACTTCGATAAACAAATAATGAAATATCCTTTTCTCCTTATGGGAGAAAAATAGGGAGTAGAACAGAATGTTGTATTCTTGGTACATTATAGTCACTGTTTTTTTATCAATAGTCTTTGTCACCAAAAAAAAGAATTTGTTCAATGTTTTCTTGAAGAAACATTGAAATTACTATGGTGAAAACAAAAGCAAGAAAATGATATACATATGTTAAAAAGAAATTGTACTAGTTCCTTCCCTCCCAAACTAGCATATTTAATTATCTTGTATATTTTTCTGTATATTTGTATTTCATTTGTATGTATTTATGTATGTATTTTTTAATTTAATCTTTTATAATGTTAGCTCCTCTAGAATAGAAATGGTTTCATTCTTTGTGTTTATATTCCCAGTTTCTTGCCCTTTCTTAGACTTTATTCCTTTTTTATTGTTGTTTTATTGGTCACTCTCTTCATCTTGAAAATTCCTTTTCTCAGCTTCAGTGAAATTCTATTGTCTTGGTTTTCTTGCCATACTGATTACAAGTTTTCTGTCTCTTTCAATAGATTATCTTCTTATTCCGGTCTCCTGAGTCTGAACATTAACCCTTAGCACTTTTCTCTTCACTTTTTTTTTTTTTTTTTTTTTTACACTCTGGTCCATTTCCTTACTTTAATAACAACAATAATAATGATAGGCAAGCATTTATATAGCCAGTTGTGTGCCAGACATTGTGCTAAGTTTTTATATATATATAACTGCCTAGTTATACCCAGGTATTTTATACATATTATTTTCATCCCTTTGTGATTAAGTTGCAAATCTCTATCTTTGACCCTAATCTTTCTCTGAACTCTATCTCTGCATTTTTAATTTCCTTTTGGACATTTTCACTTGTTTGTCTCAAAGGTATTTCAAACTCAACATGTGTATTCAGTAAACATCATTACAGGGCAAGGCATTATTTTAAGCACTGGGATTATAAAGAAAAGAATGAAATAGTTCCTGTCTTCAAGGAGCTTATAGTCTGTTAGAAGCTATAGTAAAATGGACAAAAACATAAATAATGAAATGCAAAGTATATATAAAAAGTAGTTTCAGAAGAGAGAATATATGAATATAATATAATATATGAAGGGGACCAGGAAAGATTTCTTGTATTGGTGCTTGAGCTGTGCTTAGAAGGAACTCAAGGAATCTATGAAATATCAGTAAGTGAAGGAAAGTGCATTCCACAGATAGGAGAAGGAGGCTTTCTTTGAAAGGCATGAAGGTGGAAAATAAAATATCATTTAAGGGAAATAACTAATTGTCACCTCCTTTTGCTAGAATGAAGATTGAGTTAAGGAGAGTGATATGAAAAGGTACATTGGTAGGGATAAACTATATCGTATACACTTTAAATGCCAATTAGAGAATCCTTTATAAGTATTTCATAGGTAAGAGAAGAGCTTTTCAAAATGTAATAGGGTAGGGATGGGATCAGATTTATTTTAGTACCATGATTTCGCAGCAATTTGAAGGAAACATTGACTTTTTCTAACACTACAACTCATCATTCTCCTAAAAAGATGTTTTTCCTTTCTTATATTCAATCACTATTAATGTTGCTATTCCTTTCCTTCAGTTCACCTTGAATTCTTACAGTCATCTAGGGTTTCTTCTTTTTCTTACTTGTTTTAAATAACTTTTAAGTTTTAAGTTTTGAATAATTTTTAAAAATCTTTGTTCACTTAGACCTCCTGCCACTTTAAGGCCACATAAACTTTTTTGTACTGGGCTCTTAGTTTCCATAGTGCTAGGCATTTCCTCATTCAGTCCATTCTTCATACTACTGCTAGATGAATCTTCTTAAATTACAACTTTGATTATACCATTTGATTGAACTGTTTGGCCACAGTTGCACATACTGTAACTCACTCTTAACATTGTGATGTCATTTTGGTCCTCTGAGAAGGGACACCAACAATGTCACAAGAAGAAGTCATGAGAGTATTGATTGGAAGTCAGATCTAGATTTCAGTTCTTACTGTGGTATTTATCATCACCACCAACATCATACTATATATATATATATATATATATATATATATATATATATATATCACTTTACTTTTGCAAGGCACTTTTTACAAATTTCTTGTTGATCCTCCTAACAATCTTGAGAGGTAGGTACTGTTAGTTATTATCATTATTTTACAGATGAACCAACTGAGACAGATTGAGGGTAAGTGACTTGCTCAGGTTCATAAAGTTAGGGCCTGAGACAGGATTTGAACTCAGGCCTTCTGATTTTAGGGCCAGATAAAAGCTAATGGAACTCTGCTGGCTGCATATTGGTTTAGAAAACTACAAATCAACATTATCTGTGTTTTATTTTGCTAAGCATTTCCCACTTATATTTTATCCACTGCACTGCCTGCTTATTAGCTATGTGACCTGGAACAGATCACTTAACTATTCCCAGCCTCAGTTTCCACATCTATAAAATGAAGATTGTAAGGTCTCTAAGGTTTTTCCTAGTTCTAAATTTGTGATCCCAAGGCAAATAGTATTATATTGATTTTATATATAAGGAAGTTGAAGCCAAGCTTGTTATTTGCTAAGGAGTCGCCTAACTTAGAAGGTTGATGGACTGGGACTGGCACTAGAACACAAATTTTTTATATTCTTTCTATTGAGTCATGTTTTCTATTTTAATTCTCCTTTCCTCTATCCTTTTTTAGTGGCTTCTGCTGACATCTGAACAAATTAAGACAGTAGCACAATTGTTGCTCTTTGTTCTTTGTTTTTGAAGATTACCATTTTATGTATGTAGTTTAAGGGTTTTCTGGCCTTCGATGAAAAAAATAATTTTCAGTGGGTCAAAGTGGCTTGATTATGAAAGAGAGAGAGAGAGAAGGAAAAGAAAGAGATAATTTATGGAATTGCATTGTAGTTTAAAGAACTATTTTAGCACCATTGCAACAGCTTTCAAACTACCATGGAGCATAATATAAATGGAATATACCTTCAGAATGCTACTACAATATCATCTTACATTGAGAATAGACACTCCTAAGGAAAAGGATTCAATGAGACAGAGCAAAGTGGTATGGGAAACATCAGTTACTAAGCACAAAGACATCCGTGTTTGGGTGACCACAGAATAATTTCTTCCATAGAGAATATTTTTTATTAAATAATTTATTATTATATATAAACATATATTGATAATATTTTAATATACAATTGTTATGATTCATAATTTTACATATGGTTTATTTTTATATTTATACATTATACTTAATTTTAAATTAATATTTATATTATTTATAAATTAATATTTAATATAAATAGCAAGCCATTCAATATAAGTTAAACATGTGCGATTCTTCTAAACATATCGTCAAGCTGCACAAGAAAAATCAGAGTAAAGGTTTGAGTTCATCACTGTCCAGACAGGGAGCAGTTTTGTGGAGTATGACCCCTAGGATTAGGGGTGAGGTTCAGGATTTGTTTCTTTTTCTCCTCCCCTCTCTCTTAATGGCATCCAGTAGAGAGTAATTTAGAGTTCAAGGCACAGAACTAAGGTACAATTGAGGTGTATCCAGTATGAAGCAGAGAATTATTCCACACATATTCTCTATGGAAACATAAACATAAAGATGAGCAGTTATCAGCTTCAAGGAAAGCAAAAAAGAAAGCCTAATATGGATTCAAACAAGAGCTAGTCCCTGGTAATCAAGAGTAAAATCTTTGAGAGAAACATAAATGGAGGAAAGCAACTTGAAGACTTAATGAAGAAAGAACAGTCAGGACTCTGTAATACCAAAAGCATGAGTTATTTTGACTACTTGTGTTTCCCTTTGTTTGTGACTCACCACCAATATACTTTTAAATTTTGTGCTCCCAGTTCTCATAGACTGTGTTTGCAGTTGTGTGAGAGTTTATCAGGAGAATGTTTCAGAGATGCTGTTCTTTCTGTGCCAGCTTAGCAAACACCTTTGCTTTAAGATAATTGTGTCTACTAACTGACTATTAAAGGTAAGTTCACTGGTATGGAATTATGTGCTTCCCTTTCCTTCTGCCCCTACCCTTGACCCAAGGAGTAATCACTGCTTTGAGGACCCATATGGTAAACCTGTGAAAGCTGTATCAAGGAAGTATATCAGAATTTGCTGTAAGCAAATTCTTAATGTAGATTTTAACTGGTGGTACAAAAGAGATGATTTAAGAGAGGGGAAATTAGTAATTATTTAGATTAGATGAGCATCCACTCTTAATCAGAATGGCAAGAAATTGTTGGTATTAAACATGGAGAAAAAGTTATAAAACGAAAAACAAGATTGGAGTCGGCCTGGAATAACACAATACCATAGTGATTTAAAATCACAAAACCTAGATTCATATTTTAGCCTAGCAGATTATTTATCTAGTCCTAATCTCTCACCTGACCTCTAACCTTGTTGGAGTGACTTTTAGTCACTCATTCAATAAACATTGATTAAGTGTATACTGTATAGCAAAGTGTTGTGCTAAGCAATGAGGATACAAAAAGAGCGAAAAGATAGCCCCCTGCCTTCTGGGAGCTGATGATCTAATTGAGTGGACAACAAGAAAACAAACATGTACAAATAAATTATATAGAGGATAAATAGGGAAAATTTTAAAAGGCAATCACTAAAATTAAGAGGAATCGAAAGGCTTCCTATAGAATAGTAGTTAACAATCTCAAGTAAAAGCTAACAGATCTCTGCTGGCTGCAATATTGTCTTAGAAAACCACAAATTAACATTAGCTGTGTTTTATTTTGCTAAACATTTCCAAATTATATTTTAACTGATTTAAACTGCATGAGTAGAGTTTGACATCTTCCCTGTAAAATATGGCATTTTAGTTGAAACTTATAGGAAATCGGGAAAGCCTTTAGACAGTAATGAGAAGAGAACATTCCAGGAATGGGGGACAGCCAGAGTAAATGCCTCGCACCATCATATTAATGAAATATCCAGGAAGCCAGTGTTACTTTTAATTTATTCATTTAATAGTATTTTTTTTTCCAATTAGATGTAAATAATTTTTAACATTCATTTAAAAATATTTTTGAATTTCAATTTTTTCCCTTCTTTCCTCATCATCCCCTCCTTAAGATAGTAAGCAATTTTATATAATGTATGTGCAGTCATGTAAAACATTTCCATATTAGTCATGTTATGAAAGAAGAAACAAGCCAAAAGAAAAGAATCATGAAAAAAAAAAATAAAGTGAAAATATTTGAATTTGCATTCAGACTCCTGCAGTTCTTTTTCTGGAAGTGGATAGCATTTTCCATCATGTATCCTTTGGAATTGTCTTAAATCATTGTATTTCTAAGAAAAGCTAAGTGTTATAGTTGGTAACATACAATGTTGTTTATACTATATATACAATGTTTTCTCTCTCTGTTCCTCTCACTTTGCCTCAATTTGTAATACGTCTTTTATTCTCTGTTATGCACTTTTTACGTTATTCTTTTCCCTCCCCCCACAAGAAGACTACACACATAAATATATATAGATGTCTTTAACCATGCACATCTATACACATACACATTCATATATACATCTATGTAAGACAAAACTACACTTGTTTGTCCTCTTTTTCCTCTAAAGATGGATATTATCCTTCCTAAGTTCAAGTCTTGTATGTTTTTTTAAATCTACCAGTTCATCATTTCATATACCACAGCAATATTCCAACTTTATACCATCTTGTTATTTTAAACAGTCTAAACAATACTGATTAATATGGCTGATCTATACTGTGGTTTATTTTCTCTTGATTTAAATCTATTTTAGCTTTAACTTTGAGATCAGTGATTACTACTACTTTTTTTTTCTAACAAATTCTGCTTCTAATCATTATGTTTTTGTGTGTCTTTATTTTTTTATTCCTTTTGACCTCTCTACTTTACTTCTACCCACTACTTTGCTTGCTATTATTTAACCTATATTCTCCCCCATCCCTTTCTTGTCCTAACCTTTGCCTCCCTCATCCAATTCTTGTTAGTCTGCACACCGCATTCCATCCCTGTTAATCTATATACTGTTCTATACCACACCTTATCCTATTCCTTTCCCATTTCACTATAAATTAAAAAGACTCAGACCCTTCTATATGTATGTGTGTTTATGTATATATTTCCCCCTCTTTAACTCATTCCTGATGTGAGTAGGATTCTAGAAGTACCAGCCTTCCTCCCCCATCTAATTGACTCTATATCAATTGCTCTCACATTCCTGCATGGTTTTGCTTTTTAGAATCACATCATACTCAGTTCTCTCCTAGTTTTTCTTTAAAACTACCCACTTACTAGTGACAATATCTTAGATCTTAGATACATGGTTTACATTTCCACATATAAAACATAAACAGTTTGCCCTTATTGAGTCCCTTGAATTAATCTTTTATGTTTGCCTTATATTTCTTATGGATTTTACAAGTCAGATTTTCTGTCAAGTTCAGGTTTTTTCCCCAAGAAAATCCTGAAAGTTTGACAATTTATTGACAACCCATTTTTTTTTTAAATTCAGGATTATGCTTAACTTTGCTGAATATGATATTTTCAGCCACAATCCTAGGTCTTTGACTCTTCAGAAACCTGCGGTCCTTTAATGTAGCCGCTGCTAGGTTGTGTGTGATTTTAATTGTGACTGCATCATATTTGAATTTTTTCTTTTTGCTTGTCATATTTTTTCCTTACTTGGATTTTCAGAATTTAACTATGATCTTGTAGGATCTCTTGTAGGTGGTGATCAGTGGATTTTTTCCACTTCTATTTTCCTCTCTTCTTTTAATACTTCAGGACAATTATCTTTACTTATTTCTTGTATTATCATGTAAAGATTCTGTTTTGGGGCTTAGCTTTCAAGTAGTCTAATTATTTTTATGTTTTCTTTTTTTCTTTTTTCTTTTTCTTTTTCTTTTTTTGATGAGGCAATCAGGCTTAAGTGACTTGCCCAAGGTCACAGAGCTTGTGGAATATAAAGGGTGTGATGCTGTATTTGAACTCAAGTCTTGCTGACTCCAGGACTTCTCTAGTCCACTGTGCTACCTAGCTGCCCCAATTGCTTTTCTTATGAGATATCTTACAATCTCATTTTTTCCCATTTTTTATATTTTGTTTTATTTCTTGTTTTCTTATAACGGCACTGCTTTCCCTTGTCCAATTTTAGTTTTCAAGGCATCATTTTCTTCCTTAAAGATTTTGGTTCTCTTTTTCTAGTTGGTTGACTTTACATAATGTTTTTCTTGGATTGTTGATATTTTTAGTTTTTCCTCAATCTTATATTTTTTAAATTATTTTTTTAGTATACATTTAAAAAATTTTTTTAATATACATTTATGAATCATGTTCAGAACAAAAGGGGAAAAGCATGAGGTTTAAAAAAAAAAAAAAAACAGAAGAAAAGGAGAACATAGCATGTGTTAACTTACATTAGGTCTCCATAATTCTCTTTCTGGATGCAGATGGTGTTTTCTATCCAAAGCTTATTGGGATTGCTTGAATCACTGAACTTCTAAGAAAGAACTTTCATAGTCGATTATTGCACAATTTTGCTGTTACTGTATACACATATTCCTGGTTCAGCATCACTTCATGTAAATCTTTCCAGGCTTTTCTAAATCAGCTTGCTCATCAGTTTTTTAATAGAACAATAATATTCCATTATTTTCATATACTATAACTTATTCAGCCATTCTCCAGTTGATAAGCATATACTCATTTTCCAATTCTTTGCCACCACAAAAAGAACTGTTACAAACATTTTTGCACATATGGGTCCTTTTCCTTCCTTATGATTTCCTTGGATTACAGTACTACTGGATCAAAGGGTATGCATAGTTTTATAGTTCTTTGGGAATAGTTCCATATTACTCTCCAAAATTGTTGGATCATTTCACAATTCCACTAGCAATACATTAGTGTCCCAGTTTTCTCATATCCCCTCCCACAATTTATCGTAATGTTCTTCTCGGTTCAGTTTTCTTGGGGTCTCTGGGAGCAGCCTTTGTTTCAGTTGAGTAATTACCACAACTGCAGCCAGGTGTTAAAGTCCAAATCTTTTATTGTCTCCTTCAAAGTCCTATCTCCTTCACTTGGGGCTTGGCTAGTTTTCTTAGAGCTCTATCTCTCTCCTTGGTTCTGAGAGCTTGAGCTCCTGCCTCCTTCTCTGGCTTCTGAATCTCCCCAAATCAATTCTGGCTGAGGCACCTAGCTTATATGCTCAACACTGAGTATAAACCAATCATCATTTCACTAGGAAACCATTATTTGTTGTAGGATTAAATCAAAGCTAAACTAGATTTAACCATTGTCTCCTCAATTCCACTTAGTACTTTGTTTCAAGTTCTGGCCCATAACAATTTATCATTATCTTTTCCTGTTATCTTAGCCAATCTGAGAGGTGTGAGGTGCTACTTCAGAATTATTTTAATTTGTATTTCTTTAATCAATAGTGATTTAGGGCATTTTTTACATGATTGTAGATGGCTTTAATATTTTAGAAATGCGGTCTTTATCAAATACTGGCTGTAAAAATTTCCCCCCAGTTTTGTACTTCCCTTTTATTCTTTTTTTGTGTTGGTTTTGTTTGTGCAAAATCTTTTTAATTAAATGTAATCAAAGTTGTTCATTTTGCCTTTCATCATGTTCTCTAATTCTTCTTTGATCATAAATTCTTCTCTTCTCCAAAGATCTGATAGGTAAATTATCCCTTGTTCTCCTAATTTGTGTCATGCTTTATGCTCACATCATGTACCCATTTTGATCTTATTTTGGTATGGAATGAGATGTAGATCTATGCTAAGTTTGACATATTATTTTCCAGTTTTCCTAGCAATTTTTGTCAAATAGTGAGTTCTTATTCCAGATTCTGAGTTTGGGGGTTATCAGATTTCAAAATTTCACATTATTATAGTGTCATGTATATCTAACCTATTTCATTGATTTGTCACTCTTTTTGTTAGCCAGTACCAAATGGTTTGATGATTGCTATTTTATAATATGGTTTTAGGTCTGATACTGCTAGACTACCATCCTTTATATTTTTTTTTCCATTAATTCCCTTGATATTCTTGCCCTTTTGTTATAATTTTTTCTAATTAAGTAAAATAATTTTTTGAAAGTTTGATTGGTATGGCACTAAACAAGTAGACCAATTCGGTAGCATTGCCATATTAGCTCAGCCTATCCATGAGCAATTTTCAACATTTTCCCAGTTGCTTAGATGTAACTTTATTTGTATGAGAAGTGTTTTATAATTGTTTTCGTATAGTTATTGGGTTTGTCTTGGCAGGTTAGCATCTAAATATTTTATTTTGTCTACAGTTATTTTATTTTTTTGTTTGTTTTATATTTTGATTATTTTATTATAGCTTTTTATATACAAAACATATACATGGGAAATTTTTCAACATTAACCCTTGCAAAAACTTCTGTTTCAACTTTTCCCCTCCTTCTCTCCACCCTCTCCCCTAGATGTCAAGTATTCCTATACATGTTAAGTATGGTAAAGTATATGTTAAGTACAATATATGTATGTATATTTATACAGTTATCTTGCTGCGTAAGAAAGATCAAGAAAGAAGGTAAAAACAACCTGAGAAGAAGAAACAAAAATGCAAGCAAACAATAACAGAAAGAGTATAAGTGCTATGTTATAATCCATACTCATTTCCCAGTGTTCTTTCTCTGGGTATAGCTGGGTCTACAGTTATTTTAAATGGAATTTCTCTTTCTATCCCTTGCTGCTGGGCTTTGTTAGGAATATATAGAAGTGTTGATGGTTTGTATGTTTATTTATATCCTGCAACTTTTCTAAAGCTGTTAATTGTTTCAAGTAGGTTTTTGAATGATTTTCTCAGACTCTCTCAATGTATCATCGTAGTATATACAAAGAATGACAGTTTTATCTTCTCATTGACTATTCTAATTCCTTTAATTTCTCTCGTATTTTTAAATAAATAATAGCTTTTTATTTTCAAAATATATGCAAGCATAGTTTTCAACATTTACTCTTGCAAAACCTTGTGTTCCAAATTTTTCTCTTTCCCTTCCCCTGTCTCCTCCTCATTCAGCAAGTAATCTAATATATGTTAGACATGTGTAATTCTTCTATTCATATTTCTACATTTATTATGCTGCACAAGAAAAATAAGATCAAAAAGGAAAAAATAAATGAGAAAGGAAAAAAACTGCAAGCAAACAGCAACATAGTTAAAATACTATGTTGTGAAAAAAAAATAAAAAAAATTTTAAAAAAATTAAAAAAAAATACTATGTTGTGATCCACACTCAGTTCCTATAGCCATTCCCTAACTGATGGGCATTAACTCAGTTTCTAGTTCCTTGCCATCATAAAAGGGCCTGCTGCAAACGCTTTTGCACATGTTGGTCACCTTCCCTTTTTTATGATACAGATTCAATAAAGACACTGCTGGATCAAAGGGTATGTGCATTTTGATAGTCCTTTGGGCATAATTCCATATTGCTCTCTAGAATGATTGTCCTTTCATAATGTTCTCTAATAATTCTTTGGTCATAAATTCCTCCCTTCTCCAAAGATCTGATAGGTAAACTATCTCTCATTCTCCTAATTTGCTTATATTTATCAACTTTTATGTCTAAATCATAAACCCATTTTGACCTTATCTTGGTATAGGGCATTATGTTTCATATATTTTTAAGTTTTTAAGTTCTTTCATGAATTCTTATTAGGCAGGTAACCATTTAATGTTAGTCTTTGAGGTAGGAGAGTCTTTTTAAAAAATTTTAGTATCTTATACTAAAGATCTAAAGATCTTCTTTATTATTCTCTATTCCTATAATAACTTCCTATGGTTAGGTTCTTTCTCCTTTTCCTGCTCCTTTTGTAGCAGTTATTGGTTGTAATCACTTCTAGTTCTGGGGCAAGAGGGAAGAGTGCCTCTGTGCTCAGGTGGTCCGTCTTCATTTTTACCCTGACATAGAACCCAAAACCAGGCCCTTTTCCCTTCTGCTAGTGTCCACAGACAGCAGTCTTCTTGTCCAGTCCCTGGGAATGTGTTGATTCCTTCTCACACAAGTCTGTGTCTCAGAAACATAGCTGGGCCTGGTATTGCTTTTCAGAAGAGCTTCCCTCAATCTTCCTGGACTCTAATGACAGACTTGCCATCGTGTCTGGGACATAAAAATTCCTGTGGCTGGGGTAGAGGCTACTATTCAATCCATCTCACCCCAGGGTGGTTCATTGCTTTTTCACTGGAACTAGCCTGGAGGTGTGCAGCCAGGCCTTCACAGCTCTGTCCCTGGTATTTTTCTTTGGATCTTTTCTAATTGTCCCTGAAGGAACTTCTGTTTTGTGCCAATTCTTTTATCTATTTTTAATCATTCTACAATCCCCGAGGCAAAATTTTTACTTCTTTGTGGGGAAAATCTGGAAAATTTAGAATTTTCTGACTTACTCTACCATCTTCCGAGAATCCTCTTCCTGTAATTCCTTTTCTGACTGACTTATGAAGTTAATTTAAAATTTTGGTAAGAAAAAAGGCAATTTCCCATCCTTGGAACAAGTTGCTTTTCATAGGGATTATCTTCATTCAGCCTTTCAGGCAAGATTAAAAATGTTGTGGCAAAAAAAAAAAAAAAACAACTTATAAAATAGTTTTTCTGGTTTCAAAAAAAAATGACAAAATGAAAGCTTTGGGAGGAAAACTAAGTAGAATCAGCAAAATAAATGATCCACAGTTTTCTAAATGAACTATCTTCCAGCTAAATGTGGGGTTTTTTTGTTGTTGTTGTTTTGGAAATGGGCTGCCCTTAGAATTTAAATCAGAGAATCTGAAAGACTATTTAAGAATATCAAATGGATGTGTGTTCCAAATGAAGTAGAACACATTCTCTAATCCTAACCAACTGGCAAAGTATGAGAGAATTGTGGGAAGAAAAGCATCATTTGAAAAATGGAAAAGTTCCTCGAATAAGAAGAGGAAATCTACTCAAAACGTGACATACTACATACTAACAAGTGTGGCATACCAAAGGAAAGAAAAAAAAGCATTAAAGACATCTTCTGTGTGTTGGGCGCTGTGCTTAACTCTTTACAAATATTATCTCTTTCATCAGCTGGGGAATTCTTACTCCATTTTATAGATGAGAAAACAAGCAAATCAAGTTAAGTGACTTGCTCATAGGGTCACACAGGTAGTAAGTGCACATGGGTAGATTTGATCTCAGGTCTTCCTGACTTCAGGCCTAGCACTTCAGTCATTGCACTATTTTTAAGACCATCTTGTGAGGAAGGGTACCCCCAAGTTTTGATAAAAAAAAAAAAAAGTTCTATTGATTATTTAAAGGGCTTGGAAGCCAGATAGAGGATTGAACTTAAGTATCATAACACCGAATCTCACATTTGAAAGGAATGTCATTGTCTAATCCATACTTGAAAAGGAATTTCTCTTATAAGAGCCCTGACAAAGCTTAGCTGGCCCCGAAGATATCCAGTGAAGAGGATAGTCTTCTATCTACTATCTCTTGAGCTATCCATTCCAGTCTTGGAGAGTTATTTGAAAGTTGATCTTTCCATCAAACCTAAATTTTCTTCTTTGCAACTTCCACCCCACTGTTCTAGTTGTGCCCTTTGGAGCCAAGAAAAACAAGTCCAGTCCTTCCAAGTGACATCTTCAAATATTTGAAGACAGCCATGACGTTCTTCCAAGTTATCTTAATGTACTCTGGGTTAAATATCCTTAGTCCCTTCCAGTGATCTTCTTGTGGCATGATCTGAAAGTCTTGAAAGCTGAACAAGTTATCGATGTTCTTCTTAAAGTGTGGTTTCCAGAACATAATATGGTACTCTGTGTGTAGTATGATTAATACAAAGTTAAGTGGAGGTATTACCTGCTTTTTACTGGAAGCTATGCCTCTCAGTGCAATATAAACTTTGTTCTATTTTTCTCTGCCATATCTATTTCATGTTATTCACCTTATAGTCCCTTCATCTTCTTGAGTCTTTTTCAATCAAACTGATATGTGGTCACGTCTGTCTAGGAAATAGATTTTTTTTTTTTAAATCCAAGTGTAAGCTAGGTATGTTTCTATTAAACTTCATGTTTTCTAATTTGGCTCAATGACCTAGCCTGTTCAGAGTTTTAAAAAAACAAAGTAACTGGGGCAGCTAGATGGCACAGTGAATAGAGCCCTGAAGTCAGGAGGTCCCGAGTTCAAATCTAGCTTCAGATACTTAACTCTGCCTAGCTTGGACACTTAAGTCACTTAACCCCAACTGCCTCAGCAAAAAGCAATAACAACAAAATAACACAACTATTTTTCATATAATATCTTAGTTATTCCATCCAGCTTTACATTTTTTTCACGTTTGATAAGCAAGCTATCTCTGTATCTCAAGTTGTTGATTTAAAAAAAATTTTTTTTTTTTTTAAAAATAGAACCGGTCCAAGCACATATTCCTGTGGCATTCCATTGCAGACCTTCTTTAAGTTAATGTCAAACTTTTTTTGTATTCAGCTATTTAGCCAGTTTGGAGTATATCTAATTCTTCTAAATTCTAACCCACATTTTTTCTGTCCTCTCCACACTATCTCTTAATAGTAGCATGAGAGACTTTTTTCACATATTTTTTGAAATCCTAACTAAACTATATAGCATTCCCTTGGTCTTCCATACTAATAACTCCTTCAAAAAAAAGGAAACAAGTTTCTCCTACCTAACTTCTCAATCTTTTGCAGTCTCATGCATTTGTTCTGAAAGTGTCTATTATAACTTGTACATATTTAACCTATGTTAGATTGTTTGCTATCTTGGGAAAGGAGGGAGAAAAATTTGGAACACAAAGTCTTACAACAATGAATGTTGAAAACGTATCTTTACATGTATTTGGAAAAAAGAAAATATTATTGAAATTTTTAAAAGTAAAAAACAAATTTATGTTACACATCCTCAACTGAGCCCTCAGTGCTGCTAGGCAGTTCTGTTATACTTCCCTTAACTCACTGTCCTTCTCTCTATTGTGACTCTTCTAAAGCTTTTCATTTTTCTCAAATCTCCAGTGGCTCCTCCTCCCCGTTCTCTTAACTGAGAAACTTATATTTTACAGAGAAAAATTTCATGTGAAGAAAAAAATTGAGGCTAGTTCCTGAGAGCTCCCTTTTCTCCCCTCTTTTTCATCTCTTTTCACTCAGGTGTGTTCTACTTTCTTCATGCCCATCACACATGGTGAAGCAACTAAACCCTCCTCCTGTTCAAGTGATCCAGTTTTATCCTATCTCCTGCAATAGATTCCTCCTTCATTCCAAGTTTTTTCATTATTTAGTCTCTCTCTGTCCACTGGCTCATTTTCTACTACCTACAAATAATGCTCACATTTCTTCTATCCTGAAAAAAAAAATCTTAAAAAGCATCTTAAACTTTTTATTTTTAAAATAAAACCAATTACTTTCCTCCCAAATCCTTTCCCCTCCTATCTTGACCCTGTTGCTGTAGTGGGCAACATCATCTTCTCAGTCCCTCAAGATTACAACCAAGGTGCCATCTTGTATTCCTCACTTCTCTCTCATACCCTTCCATCCTCAGTATCCAGTCTGCTGCTAAGGCTTCTCATTAATAGCTTTTGAATATGCTCCTTTCTCTCCTCTCACACTACAGTCACTTTAATACAGGCCTTCCTCACTTCATGCCTAGACTATTGCAGTAGCCTGCTAGTGGATCTCCCCACTCTAATCCATCCTCCACTCAACCATGAAAATAATTTTTTTTAAAATTTGTGTTTGATCATGTCACCCCTTCCCTCAATCAACTTCAGTGGCTCCCTGTTGACTCCAGAAACAAATAAAAAATGGTATTTGGCATTCAGAGCCTTTCATAAGCTAGCCTTCTACCTTTATAATCTTTTTATACATTAGCCCCTGATTCATATTCTTTGTTGCAATGACATTAGTTTCCTGGTAATTTCTCTAAGGTCTGGACATTTTTCTCTGGCCATCCCTCATGTCTGGAATGCTCTAATTCTGCTCTATGATCCTTCCTACTTACCTTCAAGTCCCAATGAAAACCTCATCTTATATAAAAAGATTTACCTAACTCCTCTTAATTCTAGTGCCTCCCCTTTATTAATTATTACCTGTTCATCCTGTCTATAGCTTGTGTATATATTTGTTTACATGTTGTCTCCCCTTATTAGATTGTGAGCTCCTTGAAGGCAAGAACTGTCTTTTTATTAAATTTTTTGTATCCCTATCTTTTAGCCTGGCACATAGTAGGTGCTTCATAAATGCTTTTTTGATTGATTGACCTATGCTCACAAACTAATAAATGGAAGATTTAGAATTTGAATTAAAGTTTCTGGCTTCAAGTCCATATCTCTTTCTACTGTAATGCCTTAAAAGCTAGATACTAAAGAGAAGTTGGATAGAGAAAAGAAAGAACATTTCAGAGTAGGAAACAGAAAGAAAAGTTTATTGGCAAGGATGAGCATAGTGTTATTGTTAGACTGACTTGAGTATACTTGAGAAGGGCTTGTGAATTGGGGACAAATGCAGGACTTTGAAAGTTATATGGAAAAATTTTGAAGCTTTTTAAACAAGTATTCCTTTATAGACACTAGCATATACAATAACTCTCTTTGTAATTAGGTAAGCGCATAAAATTAGTCATATGGCAGCAGAAGTTTTTTTTAAAGTAATTCTTTCTTTAGTCTTACTCCTTAATTTAAGTGCATCTCCAAGTATAGATATCAGTGCCTTGAACTGAAGAACCTAGGAGCTATTTGGTGATAGGAAGGTAGGGATAGATGATCTTTACAAAACAGGGCAGGCAAATTCCCACAAATCTGCCTCTTAGTAAAGTCTTAGAGCAGTAGACCACTATTGATTGTCCATAAGCTCTCCAGATTTAAGTCCTGAAAGAGAGAGAGACCCAGTACTTTTTACATAATTGACTGAATCATTAAAGTTGACTGTGTGTTATTCCTCAGCCTTTACTCTTCCCTTTTAGCCTACCTGTAGGGCACCACTTCATACTTCCTGTTTGCTTGTAATGATTGTCAGTTTCTACAATGTTGATTGAAAGAGGAAAATGCACCTGAAATAGTTAAAAATAGGAAGCTGGAATGTATAGGGTTTCAGTGTAGTGCATAATAGTAGGCACTTGGAGGAGCTTAATAAATGAATGTTGAATGATAAAAGTGAAAAATCTGCAACTAAGGTAAAATTATTCTACCATTATTGAAGCATTTTAGCTTTATTCCTTAGCTATTGCTATATGTCTTCTTCTGATGTAGCATGAGAAAAGCTAAGAAACCTAGAATTGAGTAGTAAAGTAGAAAAGCAGAAAATCTAGCTGTTATTAAAAAAAAAAATCTTTAAAATAATAATGCAAAGGGGGAGAAATAGTTGGTATATATATTTTATGAAGAAAATAGTAGTTTAAAATCACTCCAACACAGAAAATTGCATCTGCTTTCAAGGGTACTTTGCTTTCTCAAAAATACATAATACTTGGGATGGAGCCAGAGAGCAGCTTACCTCTTTTAAAATTATTCATTTAAATAACCTGATCTTTAAATGGAAAAATACTTTACTTTTTTGCTAAGTGGTTTTCTTTGTTATGTGGTGCCAATAACTAATCAGAATGTTAGCTCAGCAATAGCGTTTATCAAAAATCTCAAAGAATGGTCATTACAGTTACTCACTATATTATTGAATAACAAATGACTTATCTCAAATTAAAGAAGTAAGTTTACTTTTTATTGACCTATGAATAAACTTCCTGATAGTCAAATCAGAAAAGTCTTTAAATACCTTCTGTGTATGAAATCTGGGTCCTGAATAGAGTCTGTTGAAAAAGTATAGAGTATAGTCCTTGCCCTGAAGAGCTTACAATAAAATTATAGTACTGACTTCTTTACATTCCTGTTTCTAGCATATTCTGCTTATATGCAATGTATTGAGATCCCTACTTACTGTTTACTCCAAACATGTTCTAGTTTCTCAGAAATAAAGTCTTAGGAGCTGTGGTATATTTCTTCTTCTGCTCTGAGTCCTTTATCACTGTTAAAAAAAAAAAAAATACCCCAAATTTGGAATCTATGACTATAAATTTACCTAAATCACATTTTATTCATATGTTATAAGACTTTGATCAATCAATTGAGTATTTATTAAATAACTACTATTTGTCAGACTCTGTGCCAGGGACAATAAAATAGTAAAAAAAAAAAAAAAAAAAAAAAAAAAATTAACCATACTATCACTATTCTGTTATACTTTGGAAACACAAATGTATTTTTTTTTTCTATTTAGCTTCTGGGCTATAATGAAAAACCAATAAATCTACAAATGTTCATTGGAACAGCAGATGATCGCTACCTAAGACCACATGCATTCTATCAGGTGCACCGAATCACTGGGAAGACTGTTGCTACTGCTAGCCAAGAAATAATAATTGCGAGCACAAAAGTTTTAGAAATTCCACTTCTTCCTGAAAACAATATGTCGGCCAGGTATGTTATTTGTTTAATTCCATATGGACTGGAAATTCTATGATAATGAAGAAAAAATAAGAGAGAGAGAGAGAGAGAGAGAGAGAGTTATACAAATAGCCATCATATATACCTTCATTTTTGCTTAATCATACTATATTACATTAGAAAACATATATCTATATATTTTAAGTATTCTTAAATATTCTGGACTGTAAACAACTCTAGTTAACCAAATAGGAATAAATTTGAATCACCATTAATTGGGCTTACTTGTAATTTTTAGCTCTGCTTTAGACCAAATGTCATTGAAGTTCCCGGGAAGAGATCCAAGAAAATTGGCCAGAAAGCAAAAAAGACAAATAAGCTTAGAATTAGAAGTCATTTGGTCTAACTTCTTCCTACAAATAAGGAAATTGAAGCCCAGACAGTATAAGAAACCTGTAGAAGGCACCTAGGCGGGTACAGTAGCTAAAACACTGGGCCTGAAATCAGGAGAATCTGAGTTCAAATCTAGCCTCAGACAACTTTTTCAGCTGTAACAACACAATTATATTACCTGTCTTTTGGGATTGTTGTGAGGATCACATGAGATATTTGTAAAACTTTTACCATAGTATTTGGCTCACAGTAGGATCTTAATAAATACCTATTCCCTTTATTTCATTGGTAGAGCTGAAAATCTGAACCCAGACTCCAAATCCAGGATTTTTCTCACTGTATATTTCTTCAATTCACATATAGCTTTCAGCATTTATTTTGAAAGACTTGTGTTTCAAATTTTTCTTCTTCCCTCCTTTACCTCTCTTCCTTCCCCAAGACAGCAAGCAATCTGATAAGTTAAACATGCTGAAACACATTTTAAATAAAACTCTTATTAAATGGCATATGTACAATTGGGACTTAACACTTACTCTTTCCCTCCTCCCCCTCTTAAATTTTTAATAACTGCAGTAAATGAAATTTGTTACCTTCTCAAATATGTAGTTTTAACTAGCATTTAGTACATTTCCCCCCTTCCCCTATAATACATACAAGTAGTACAATTTGGCATCTTATTCAGAAAACAATAGCAAATGCTGTTACTCCAATCTAAATCTTCATAGTTTTTCATCTTTATGAAGTGAGGATTTTGAACTAAAATGAATTTAAATGCCATAAGCCAGAATCATTGCCTAAAACTTTCCAATACCCTACATAAAATAAAATTCTGTAGCAGAACTGAGACCTGAATTTTGTCACGTTTACATGGTTAATCACTGCTCTTATATCTTAATAAGCATCTCTAGAACTGGAAGAACAGCAATTCTTTTTATAAAACTTCACTACATTGCTGCAAATGGTTTCTTTGAAAACCTCATTTATTTTCTGGCATTTTATCTGTATATTTGAAAATGATTTTAGATTTAGAAATTCACATTAGAATATGAAACAACTTACCTAGCTTTCTCAATTCCTCTTCCCTTAATTTTCATTGCTAATTATCATCCTTTAAGCACTTTAGGATTCAAGGTTACAGATTGGTTTCTGACTACAGATTGTGCCTTAAGATAGAAAACAAATAAAACTGTAATCGAAAACAACAGAGAGCAATAAGAGTTAACTTAGCTAATTTTAATTTTTGACCAGTACTCTGTTGTTCTTATTCTTTCTTTATGTAAATAACAGCAATTTGCTATAGTTTTTATTGTTTATGCTTTTGGCTGGCCTTATATGTTAATATAGGATATTTTGTTAATAATAGTAGCCATTGTTTAGAAAATTGAGTTTTAACATGGAATGGTATTTATTGATACATACACTAGTCCATAACTAACCTTTAATTGATAGTGCTATTTTAGCTTCACACTTGTACTTTCAAAAGCATCTTATCCTTGTTTTAAGTTAAATGATAGTTGAACAATCAGGCCACCACCATCATACTTCTTTTCTAACACTGGAGTGTAAAATTTTTCAGGAGCTATTCTAAAATATTCCGATTCTAATTATGAAATATAACTACGGGTTCTCAAAGACTATACCAGTGAAAAGAGAATATTTTGGCAGTTTCTACCAAGGTTTTAAATATGACTACAGCAGCAACATATTTTGTCTATTGCCTTAGGACTAGTCTTGCTAAATGTAGAAAGACTTGTTAGAAAATTAGCCAATAGCTGATGAGTGTTTTATCTATAGCAACCTATGAAAACAAGATTAAAAATACGAAACTAAAATTGCTGGGTTTTCTATGACTTGTTGCTTATGAATCGGAAAGTAAAGTATTATGTTTTTCCTCTAGTATTGACTGTGCAGGTATTTTAAAACTTCGCAATTCAGATATAGAACTTCGAAAAGGAGAAACTGATATTGGCAGAAAGAATACTAGAGTGCGCCTTGTCTTTCGTGTACACATCCCCCAGCCTAGTGGAAAAGTCTTGTCTCTACAGACTGCTTCCATACCTGTTGAATGCTGTAAGTGAGTATGATGGTATCTATTTAAAATTTCCTTAACAATAAGCAGTAGATTGCCTTCTCTTCATTTGCTATCCAAAGGTTAAGTCAGAAGAGCAAATTTAGACACAGAAATTGAATAACCTTCTGTGATAATAAAGTAACCAAGCTAATTTTTATGTTTGGTTTATAAAAATAAAATGTGATAGTAGAAAGTATGTTGGACTCTGAATTCAAAAATCTTGGTTCTAGCCCCATGCCTGAACATGTAAATGAATAATGGTGGTATAACCATATCCCTAAATTACATTGTCTATTGTAATTAAATAATGTAAAATTATTTTAAAAATCTTAAAAGTTTAGCAATAAAATTACTGCTAAAATGTTAATTTATTAAGTGTAATTTTTCTTAGTTTCATTTTTAAAAAATATATTCTTTGTGCTTGAAACCTACATATTAATACAAGCTTTTATTCAACTCTTTGGTGGGGAAAATAGCACAGCGATCTGCTCAAGAACTTCCTCAGATTGAAAAGTACAGTATCAACAGTTGTCCAGTAAATGGAGGTCATGAAATGGTGGTGACTGGATCAAATTTTCTTCCAGAATCCAAAATTATCTTTATTGAAAAAGGCCAAGGTAATGGAATATTTACTTCGAGGAATTTGGGAAATTGGGAGGGAGGGTAATTTCAAGAAATTAAAACATTTATCCCTAAGATTTTCTAAGTTAATTAATTCACAAGTGATTTCTGATAAACTGTCCTTATATTTTGCAAATAGAATTCTAACCCTGAGCAGACTTAGCACTTGAAATTTTGAGCAGCTTGATTTTTAATTTTTGAAACTAGATCTCCCTATGTGAAATTCATATAAGGCTAGAACTTCAGTTATCATTCTTAGTGCTGATTACCCTGAAAGACTTATCTATTTCTGACCTGGGGCAGTTACTGATTCTCTTTCTTAGGCAGTTTAGCAAATACTCCAATTCTATGGGTTACCATGTTGTTGCTCGTCTTAGTGTTGGGTGTTTACCCAGTTGGTTTTATATCTACTGTAGCTTAGAAATTGTAAGCTGAAACTGTCTGCCACAGTGGTTTTCAAAGTCTGGTCCAGAGCATCCTGGGAATCTCTGAAATCCTTTCAGAGAGTCTACAAATTCATAATTAGTTTTTATTTTTAATGTGATCAATATCTATAACTATAAACCACATAAACAAAACTCTTTGGACAGATCCTCAATCATTTTTAATAGGATAAAGATATTGAGAACAAAAGTTTGAGGACCACTGACTCTGGCAGCTAGAAGGGATTACAGGCAAATGTCACCATGCTCAGTCAGTAATAGCAATAGCACTTTTTTCAAAGAAGTTGAAAAACTGTACTTATTCCTAATTTCTTTACTAAAGTTGAATGAGAAACAATTTATAAAGAACGAATTAGTTGTATTTTAATTTGTGTATTGAATGTTTCCAAAACACCGCGTGTTAATATTAATTCTCATTTTCACATTGTTTTATGTAATTTCAGAATATTTTTCCAAGGGGATGCTATGGTGTATGAAATTTGGCTACCTGATATAAATACTTTTTTTTTAAATACTGGAAAAAATGTAAAGTAAACCTAAAGGAAAAATATTGATTTACATTATTATTATTAATTTTGATAAAAGATTTATTTTTATATCTCGTGTGTAGTTATAATATTCTATTTTATGTAATAACTATTTGTAGGCGCATCTTAACTGCTTAACTAAATTATAGTTTCTCAAAGAAACCGAAACTAACTTATTTATCCTTGCTAAATTTTAGCCCCTAGCACATTTGAATATATGCTATCCCTAGCACCTAGTATACATGATTCGCTTTTTAATAAATGAATTTGGTCTTTTTAGTTGAGCTTATCTGACTGTCGATTCAAATATAAGCCATTAAATAGTCATAAGGTATAATCAAAAGTTCTGTGGTAAAGATTTTGAGTTAGAAAAGTGTGAGAGTAAAGTGAATATTTATTATTGGCCAGGATATGCTGCCAACTGGCTCTGTATTTTTGGTTCCTGTTGCCAAGTCATTGAGTACATGATTTTTTAAACATCAATAAGCTTATCTGTAGTGGACTACCCAGGTGCTATACTGACTACCACAAATTGTCTTCAGAAAATTGGATAAATATTCTTTGGATTGTTTATGGAAAAATATGGCTAATAGCTGCACAGAATGAGAAAGGGTTGATGATTTGTGATTCTCTATAGAAAGAACATGCATTTATACTGTGTGGGATGTACAAGACCTTACCCAAAATGACTACTCGTAGATCACTCAAAGTAGTAGAAAGGCAGAAAGGTTGTTTATTAAACCTCTGGAGGATGAGCCGTCCCATCACGAGATAAGGGAAAGAGAAAGCTCGTGGTAGGAGGGCTAAAGAAGTAGTAAAGATACACAGCTTTTATACAAAAGATTACATCACAAGTAAGAGAGCATTGAGAAGGGGAGGAGGAGGCATCTAATTGGTTGTTGCTATCCTGAGAGATTGGAATGGAAGGTTTCTGTTTCCCCGAAATCATCTGATTTCTAGGAAACAGAAAATCAGGCCTTCAAGCTTTTAGATAATTAAACAGACAGTGGTCAAGCTAATAGACTAAATATCAATAAATGTCAAATACTGATAAATGTCATCAGCTCAGGTTAAGTAAATATGTTTATAGCTGGCCAAGGCTCAAGTAAATATGGGCCTGCACATGTTATACAGGTCATAGGGGAAACACAGAAATAATGAAAATTCTTTACCTTATCTCTCTATTTCACACAATACAATCATGTTGAAAAATTAAGTATTTTACATTGACTTTATATGACTTCTAGGTACTCTTCAGAGAGTACAAAGTCCTATAAAATGAATTGTGTTCTCAAGGGTTGAATAGAATATTAAGAGAAGATTGTTCCTAAATTAGGATTGATTTTAGTGTAACCTAATTTATCTTCACTTCTTGATATTTAGCTTTCTGAATAAGGGGCATTTTCAGCCTCTCCATCAAGGGCCAGTGAGTTTATCACTGAAATTTTGTGTATTCTGGAAAGTTCCTTCTGCATCAACTTCTACAATACAAGGTTTCCTGAACAGAAGAAAAGCCCAGTTCTCTCTAGAATTTTGTCATTGTGCTTGGGCCTAAAACTAGTGGTTTTCAGCTTTGTCTTATATAAATTTAAATTTTAATATAATCTACAGCCTCAAAATTAGAAGCATTCTTCATTTATGTTGTTACATTTAAGGATCACATAATCTCAAGCCAAGTCACAGGGATAGGAAGAACTTGCTTAAAATGTTCACCCTATGTGGATCATGGCCACTTGGCTCATTGGTTTCCTTACCTCTAACCAAGGAATTTCAACATTTATCTTGTTATTTCTTCAACTCTAACATTTTACTTCCTCAATCCCACTTTACTTTTAACCATGCACATGGATAGTCACACCCTCGTTCTCACCATTTCCCACAAGTATCCTACTTTCTTAATCAGAAACAATGACTTTACTCTAAACAACTTATCCTCTATCATTCCATCTCTTGACTGACTCCCCCTAAACCTAAATTTTACCCTCATCATGACCTTTAATTCTTCTATTTGCAACTACTTTTTAGGTCATTAACTTTTGGCTTTTCTCCCTCCCTAATGTTGACCACTTTAGTATTGTAACCAGTTCAACTTTATAGTGCCTTCTGTTCTTCAGTCCTTCACCCTTGGCTAAACTGAAGTTCAGCTTCCTACCAGTCACCTCTGAATTACTACAATTGCTCTGATGTATATCCTTAACTGGACTCTCGTTATACCTAAGGAAGTCTTTGTCTCTTTCATAGTTGAATTGACTTTAATCCCATCTACTCCTGTCTTCTCTCTATAGCAGATTTTCTCCCTCAGTCATATCCCATTCCACTTCAGTCTTCAAACTTTTCCTGTTGTCACTCTTTCCTTTCTCTGTTATGTGCCCAAGCTTCCCTAATCTTTTAAGGGGGGGAAAAAAACGCACTTCATTAGATCTATCACCCCCTTGACTTTTTCCAAATTTTACCTCATGAAATGTTTTACATAACTTTATATCCGCTTTCTCGATAGGAGGGGAAAAGAAAGATAATCTGGAACTCAAAGTTAAAAAATATATATATTTAATAAAAATTCTTTTACATGCAACTGGGAAAAGTAAAATATTAAATAAATGGATAAATAACCAAATTTTAACTCCCTTTCTCAACTAAGTTCTCTATAGTAATTGCCTCTTTTCTTTTCTCTTCTCAACCTGTTGTATTCTTTTTTTATGGCCTCATCAGTGTTACTAATGTCGTCTACATGTAAGAACAGTTTTTAACATTTGTTTTTAAAATGTTGAGTTCCAAATTCTTTTCCACCTCTGTTTTTCACTCTCTGAAACAGCAAGCAAGCAAGGTTATGCATGTGCAAACATGCAAAATATTTCTGTATTAGTCATCTTGTGAAAGAACTGCAGACCAAGAAAAAAATAAAGTGAAAAATAATATACTTTGATCTGCATTCAGACTCTTTATCAGTTCTTTCTCAGGAGGTGGATAACATTTTTCATCATGAGTTCTTTGGAATTGTCTTGATTGCTGAGAATAGATAAGTCATGTTAATCTTCATACAGTTTTGTTCTGCTTAATTCATTCTGCTGCAATTCATATAAGTCATTTCCAGGATTTTCTGAAATCCTGCTTATCGCCAGATATGTCTTTGCTAAATCCAATGATCTTTTCTCAGTCCTCATATATCTTGTTCTTTCCTCTCTGGATTTTCATGATAGTACTCTTTGCTGGTTTTTTTTCCTACCTGTCTGATTTTCTCAGTCTCCTTTGCTGGGTCAATATCCATATCATGTCCTCCAAAGCACTGTCTTGGACCCTCTTCTCTTCTTTCTCCACATCCATGGTGACCTTATCAACTCCATGGGTTTTAACTTATACCCATATTTATACATATATTTATATACATGATCCACAGATCTATATATCAGTCACAGGATCTCCCTTGAATGTCTCTCTTACATCACTAATTGCCTACTAGACAATTCAAACTAGATGTCCCCAGAGATGTAAGTTCAGCATATTCAAAATTGAACTAATTATCCTAGTCCTTTGCCCCCAAGTGTCTCCTTCCTCCAAAGTTTTCCCATTTTCTGTTGAGAGTACCAAGATTCCTTCGGACTCCCAGATTTGTAACTAATACTATTCTTAATTCTTCAGTTTCCTCAAACTGCATGACCAAGAGTCAGTTGTCTAATATTGGTCTTCAATTTCAACATCTCTTTCATTTGACACTGTTTCTCCTCTCAAAGCTATCATCTTAGTTCTCACCCTGACTACTGTAGTGATCTGGCCTTCCTGGCTCATCCATTATATTTTTTGCATGGTTGAAGTGATTTTCCTTATTCTCAACTCTGACCATGTGTCTAGCACCTTATTGACATATATAGGTATTTGATAAATGCTTATTGATTGACTGACTTGTTGATCTTAGAGACCATCTTAGTCAAAACCATACCTCAACAAGAACTCCCTTTAAAAGCAAGAGTTTATAACCTAGAGTCTGTGAATCCATGAAATATCTACAGATGGATAATTTAATCCAATAGAATTAGTTTCCTTTATAATCTTATTTGTTTTATTTTTAAAATTTAAAAACAATCTGAGAAATAGTTCTATAGACTTTACCAAATTGTCAGATGGGTCCATGACACAAAGAAGATTTAGTGTAACCCATACTCAACAGCATACCTGACAAATAGTAATCTAGCTTTGCTTCAAAGATCTCTAATGAAAAGGAATAGCATCCTACCTCCTATTATAGCAAATTCTAACTTCTGTGTAGCTCTAAGTACTGGAAGTTGGAAAAGAAAATGGCAGACCTCTCCAGTATCTTTGCCAAACAAACCCCAAATAGGATCATGAACATTCAGACATGCATGAAAAAATTCCAAACAAGAAATGTTAAGGAGTTTTTCCTTATGTTAAGTTTAAGTCTTCCTATGTATATTTTCCTTGCCTTATTCCTCTCTTTATCATCTAGAAACTCTATAGTCTATATTCCACAGGACAGCCGTCCAAATACTTGAAGACAGCTGTCCCATGTGGTTCTTCTCAACAGTGAGATGATTCAGGTCTGTTCAATGATCTTGTGATGAAGAGAGCCATCTATACCCGGAGAAAGGACTGTGGCGACTGAGTGTGGATCATAGCATAGCATTTTCACTTCTTTTGTTGTTGTTTGCTTACATTTTATTTTCTTCCTCATTTTTTTCCTTTTTGATCTGATTTTTCTTGTGCAGCAAAATAATTGTATAAATATGTATGCCTATAGTAGATTTACACATATTTTTTTACCATCTTCAACATAAAAATAAAATAAAAAAAACAATAAAACTATCACAGTGGGGGGAAAAATAGCTGTCCTATAATATCTAAAACAACTCTTTTTCAGGCTAAATATCCCTAGTTCATTCAACTGATTTTTGTATGACATAGTAATAATAATAATAAGCATTTATATATAGCACTTTAAAAATATTATCTCATTTTATCTTATCTAAGTAATAACCCTGGAAAATAGGTGCTATTATTCCTATTTTAGAGATGAAGAAACTGAGACAGAGCTTGTCAAGTGACTGCCTCAGATCACACAGCTAGTAGATTTGACTCTTGATTGCCTTCTGGCTATCCTAAACTTACCTTCCTAACATATGGAGTTCAGAACTGAAAAGAATACTCAAGTTGTCCTGAAAGTTTTGAGTGTGGATTAAGGAGTAGCTTCTTCTGAGTATGAATGACCCTAACTGAAGATGGATTCAGAATTTGCAATCATATTAGGCTCTGATAGTCAAGCTGCAAAGAAAAAGAATAAATTAACTACAAGATAAAATCTGTAGTTTTATGCTTTTTACTTAATTATGTAATGAACTAATTATTCTATCCCTCTGCCCCCAAGTATACTCTTCCTTCAGATTTTTCCCATTTTCTGTTGAAGGTACTAAGATTCTTTCAGACACCCAGATTTGTAACTAGTACTGTTATTTTTAATTCCTTACTGCCCCTCAATTGGCATATCCAGGACTAATATGTCACAGATTATTAGAATTGGTAAGGATTTTGGAGGGCATGCTGTAGTATCTGCTACCTCTGAAGAAGCTATTCTGTAGAAAAAGTGCTAGGATTAGAACTAAAGGATATAAATTCAGGTTGTGGCTTGTTTAGTACCTCTTGTACAAGTCACTTTGCCTCTCTGGGCCTCAGTTTCCTTGCCAGAGATTAGTGTATTAGATAATTTTTAAGTTCCTTCTAGCTACATCTTATGGTTTATGTGTTTCTGGTCTAGATAACCTCAAATTCTGACTTCCCTGTCATTGTTATTTCCTTACCAGAGTTTTTCAGTTCAGTGTATCAAATTTTAACAGTATCCATGGAAATATGTTCCAGTTGGTCAATGGAACTCAGTGAGAAAATAGTTAGCAGAGGTGTCAAACTTGTGCTCTGTCAACTTGCAACTCTTGAGTGAATTATATATTTGATTAAAATATAATTGAAGGGGCCGCTAGGTGGCGCAGTAGTAGAGCACTAGCCCTGAAGTCAAGAGGACCCGAGTTCAAATGTAGCCTCAAGACACTTAACACATCCTAGCTGTGTGATCCTGGGCAAGTCACTTAGCCCCATTTGCCTCAGTAAAAATAAATAAATGTATTGATGGATGAGAAAATAAATAAAAATTTTAAGAGAATATGATTGAAAAATGTTTAGCAAAATATATGAAAATATAATAAAATAGAGATATGGTTAATTTGTGATTCCCTAAGCCAATTTGACACCTGCAGGAATCCATTTCTACCTGAATTTGACACCACTGACTTTATAGAAATTCACATTGAAAATAGCTTTGGAAATATGTTTCTTACATAAGATCAGGAAAACATATTCAACAATGTGGTAAAAAAAATTTTGTGTGTGACTTAGATGATTGAAATCTGTTTGTTAACTGGCTTCAGAGTTAACGTATCACAACTTAATTATGTTTAAAAAAATCACTACAGAATTTTTTTAAAGTGTAGATTGAAAAATAGTATAGTTTAATTTACTTCCAACTATCCCCTTTTATTATACCACAAATCAATAATTTTAAAAATACATATAAATTAAACACATTTCTTTTGTGTTCTGTGATTGTTTTTTCCTTCCTCATTTTGAGTTTTGCTCATAATCTTAAATAAATTCATAGTGGAAATGAATTTTAGAAAGCATCTTTTTTTTTTTTTTCATTTTAGAGGTAATGGAGAATTTGATTTTTAATTTGTATACTATAATGATTTTTAAAACAATTTAAATTTTCATGATTCTGTTCAAGTTAATATACCTACTAAGTGCAAGATGCTGGGGATATAGAAATACAAGAAGATAATCCTTGCCCTCAAGGAGCTCAGATTCTGTTGGGGGATATAAAGTATACAGAGTTCAAATGAATATCAAGTCTTTTGAAAAGGGAAATGACACTTAGGAAAGGGTCAAGAAAGATTTTGGAAGCAAGTGGCACCTGGTTTGAACCTTAAAGGAAAGTGAGGAGTCATGTGTGAGTTATGAGTGCAGAGAGGTGGAAGATGGAATGAGAAAGTAGAGAAAGCATCATAGGGATAAGTAATACCAAGACAGCCCTGAAAATGGTATTGTATGGAAGCCACATAGTATGGTGGAAAGAATGGTTTATTTGTAATTGGAACCTGGGTTTTTGAATCCTTGGCTCAGCTATTTGCCACAGATATGAACTAGAACAGTTTGGTTCACTTTATTCTGCTGGGGTATCAGTTTTTTCATGTGTAAAATGGAGATTTGGTCCCTGCTGCTTCTAATTCCTGTTATTTTGTGTTCTGTTAACTTTGCCTTGGATTAAATAGATTGTTTGAATGGTGTAGATTTATGAAAATAAGAAAAATTCTATTTGTAAAATTTAAGGCTGAAAATAGTTTTTCAAAGTAAAATATTTATGGTTTTATTCATCTCTAAATTTGTTCAATATTAAATTATAAAATTAGTTCTTTGAGACTATCTTGCTGATTTTTAAAAGCTATACATAAATCCATCTATACTTTTTGATGCACTTCTAGAAGCCTAATATGGCACTGAAATGGGAATCTTGTGACGGTCTTTTAAAATCCTATACATTTGAAATAATCTAATGCATATAGTTAGATATGATTTTTCCTTAAGACACAAATGAATTAAATTATTTAGGAACTTTGATATTTTTTAGGGGAAATGCATTTCTTATAATGTTTATGTATAACTATATATTTACATTTTGCTTTAAATTTAATTTTTAAACTTTTTTAAAAATTAAACTTCTAATAAAAGTCTTATTGAATGCTTTTGTGTGCTTTATAACCTGAATTATTTGTAAATAGAATCATTTCTTTCAACAGATGGCCGTCCTCAGTGGGAAGTAGAAGGAAAAATAATTAGGGAAAAGTGTCAAGGGGTGAGAAATTTAATTTTCTTCTTTTAGAAAGTATTTTTGGTTAATGTATTGAAATAGGAAAGCTGCATTAATTATGTGCTGTTCTTTTAAGTCAGAAGTTTTTTTCTCAGGTCACTGAAGTAATTTAAAACCTCAGTCTGATAGCAATAAACATTTATTTGATCCCAGCTGTATTCAAGGCAATATTCTAGGAATTAGAAACAAAGTTAAAAATGAAACAGGTCTGGCTCTTCTAATACAAAAGTGAAAGGGGGTTAGTTAGTTAAAGATAGAGAAATTAACTTTCAAATAATTCATAAAATTTAATTTTATAATACCTAGTTTAGAGTGAGGTAAGGGGGGAAGGTAAGAGACAAACTATGAATGAACTGCTCAGACTATTTATTGTACTCAACTATTTATTGTTCATAGCATTTCAGCTACCTCAATCTACCTTCAGAAATTCCATTTTGAATGGGATAGTCATATAGCAATCAGCTTGGGGCTTAAAATGGGAATGGGGTTGTGAAAAGTAGGAGTGGTATTTATTCCTTGATTTTATACCATGGGTATGCAGAAAGCATGGACCAAGTGCACTGGAGCCAGCTCAGGAACTTCTAATATATCTTTATATAGGTTATTCTAAGGCCCCAGTACAATTTAAACTTGATGATTGAGGGAAAATTGTTTTTGTGTTTTGCCCCCCAAAAAATTATGGGAAAAACTACATTCAAACTGAAATATAAGACTTAAATTTTTTCATATGCAGTAATTTATTTAAGTTTATTTTTAAGTTTTATTTAAGCAAGTTATTTCTAGTCATTGCCCAAATTATTTAAAGTATTTCCACCTTATTCTGTTAAATTTGACAAGTGCTTTTCATTTTTACCTGTAAATGTAATACTATCTTTTTTAAATTTTCATTTAGGCAAACATTGTCCTTGAAGTTCCTCCATACCATAACAGAACAGTTAAAGCTGCAGTGCAGGTGCAGTTTTATCTTTGTAATGGCAAGAGGAAAAAAAGCCAATCTCAACGTTTTACTTACACGCCAGGTACAAGGAGTTATTGTAATGCTTTCTTAAAAGATTGCTTTAGAACAAAGAAGAATAGATTTAGAAGTAATGAAAATCTTATCTTATTTCCATATTTATTGATCTGATGCTAAATACTGACCTAAGGCATAAGTAAATTATTCTTTGACCCTTAAGCATTGGTGTCTCACAAAACACTATCCCAGGTCCTCTGTTATTTCTATACATTCTCCCTTAATGATATCATTAGCTCTCGTGAATGGAATTTCAATTGTGTGTAGGCATGTCCTTGATCTGTCTGTCTAGCCTTCATTTTTCTCCTAAACTTCAATGATGTTCCGTTAAACTGCCTGCTAGACATTCTAATCCAAATATTCTTTCCTTAAATTTTGTATATTTAAAATTGTTCTATCAACTGAACCCATTTCTTCTTCAAATTTCCTTATTTCAGTTGAGGATAAAACTTCTTCCATTCACTTAGCATCATCTTTCACTCTTCTATTCTCTTTTCTTCCTATCTAGTCAGTTGCCAAATCTTGTAGAATTATTTCCTTCTCTCGGTTTAATCCTGAGCTGGTTTATCTTTCATATAAAATATTGGAATCTCTTAATTTATCTTCTTCCATTCTCCTCTCTCCAGTCTATCCTTCACATAGTAGTTGAGGTAATTTTTATGATGCCCAAGTCTAACCATATCTAACCTTATCAATCCCTGGGCCAAAAATCTTCACTGTCTTTTCACCCTACCAAAAATCTATGCTTAGACTTAAAAGAATGAAACATGATTTTGTAGACATCGCCAGTGTAGGAATTTGTTTTGCTGGATTATACATGTCTTATGAAAAATAAAAATTCATTTGCTACCTATTACCTTTAGATATAAATACCTATTCCTTAACCTGCCATTTAAGACTCTTTTATCTTCCAACCCAATCTGTCTTTACAAACATTTCATATTAGTCTTGTTCAGGCATACAATCTTTTAGCCAAAATGGCCTACTAGTTGTTCCTTATACTCAACACTCTTTATCTAGTCTCTGTGTCTTTCTGTGGCTTGAATGCATTCCTTCACCTTTACCTTATAGAATTTTTATCTTCCTCTATTTGGTTTTTAAAATCCTTCATAATCTGGCCTTTTCTTATTTACCCTTCACCTCTACATGCTGTACAGTTTAGTGATGCTGGATTCCTTATTGTTTCTCAAACTAGACACTTTGGGCATTTTTACTGGCTTTCCTTTATGCCTGGAGTACTTGCCCTCCTTGTCTCTGCCCCCTAACTTTGCTCAATTTATTCTCATTTTCAGCAAGAAGTCCTACTCAATCCCTTTATTTTTTTATTTTTAACTTTTTATTTTAATTTTGAGTTGCAAATTCTCTCCCTCCCTTTAGCCCCTCTCCCATGCACAAGGAAATTATTAAGATGTCAACCAAAGATGTGAAATCATGCAAAATATATATCAGTCATGTTGCCCCCCCCAAAAAAAAAAAACAAACAAACAAGGAAAATAAAGAAAATATGGAAGGCTCTGCATTAAGAAAAAGCTCTAAGGAGAATGAATGTAAATCAGCACATGCTATGTTTACTTCTTTTTTCTGTTTTTTCTTTCTCCCAAGGTTTTTCCCTTTTGCTCTGATTTTTCTCTCCCAACATGATTTATAAAGCAATGTATATTTGAAATACATAAATAAACTTACTACAATAAAAAAGGAGAAAAAAAAAGAAAGAAAATGAGATGGCATAGTTTAATTTGCATTCAGAGGTAACAGTTCTCTCTGTTAGAGATGAATAGCATTGTCTTTATGGGTCCTTTGGAATTTATCTTGGATTATTGTTTTGATTAGAGTAGCTAAATCTTTCACAGTAGATCATTGTTACAATATTGCTTTCACTATGTACAATGATCTGGTTCTGCTCAGTTCACTTTGTATCAGTTTGTAGAAGTGCAGGTTGTTTTTTTTTTTTTTTTTTTTAGTATATAATATTATTTTCCCAGTTACATGTAAAATAATTTTTTATATTTATTTTTAAAAATCTGAATTCCAGCTTCTCTCTCTCCCCTCCTATTCTGCACCCTATTAAGAAGGCATATATGAAGTTATGAAAACATTTTCATAAAAGTCATGTTTCAAAAGAAAGCATAGATTCTCTCCCCATCCCCAAGAAAAATAAAGTTAAAAAAGAAAGAATATGCTTCAGTCTGTATTCAGATACATTAATCTGTACATCTGTTACTAGAAATAACTTGCTGTACATACATCTTTGGGTATGGATTGCATTTTTCATTTTATGTCCTTCAGAATAGTCATGGATCATTGTATTGCTGAGAATAGCAAAGTCATTCATAGGTGATTATCCATCCCACAACATTGCTTTATTTTGAACACAATACATTTCACTTTGCTTCAATTCATGGAAGATTTTCTAGGTTTTCTGAGAGTATCTTGCTCATTTCCCATAGAAAATAATATTACATTATAGTTACATATGCAATTTATTCAGCCATTCCCCAATTAATGGGCATCCCCTCAATTTCCAATCCTTTGCCCTGAGAAAAGAGTAACTGTAAATACTTTTATACATATAGATCCATTTCCTTTTTTTAAAAAAATTCTCTTTGAGGCTTCATGCCTAGTAGTGCTATTGTTAGGTTAAAGAATATGCATGATTTTATAGCTCTGAGCATAATTCATATCTCTTGATCATTTATCACTTGAAGAATGGCTCTTTTTTAAAAAAAATTGATTCTTCCCTATTCATTTGAGAAATAAAGCCTTCAGAGAAACATGCTTCAAAATTCTTTCTTACTGTTGTTAACTGTATTCTGCCCCTGGCCCCTGTGTATTTTATCCTCTCTCTCCTTTCACTTTGATCTTCCTCAAAAGTGTTTTGCTACTGACTACCCCCCTACTCCCTCAATATGCCCTCTCTTCTATCATCCATCTCCCTCCTCATATCCCTTTCCCTTCCTCCTTTTCCTTCAGGGTAATAGAGATTTCTAAACCCATATTGAATGTGTATGTTATTTCCTTTTTGAGCCACTTCTGATGAAAATAAGGTTCCCTCATTTCCTCTTTTCCCCTTCACTATGAAAGCTTTTTCTTGCCTCTTTTTTTTGAAAAATAATTTACACTTTTTTCTCTTTCCTTTTCCCCGTCTCCCAGTACATTCTTCTCTCACCCCTTAGTTTTATTTTTTTAGATATTCTCTTTATTTTTAACTCATATCTGTATACTCTGTTTATATATACTCCTTCTAATTGTCATAATAATGAGTAAGTTTTTATGAATTACAGGTATTACCCACCCTTGTAGGAATGTAAACAGGTAAACCTTCTTAAGTCTCTCATGATATCCCTTTCCTGATTATTTCCCTATGCTTCTCCTGAATCCTGTATTCAAAAATCATATTTTTTGTTCTGCTCTGGTTTTTTCATCATGAATACATAAAAAGTCCTCTATTTCATCAAATGTCTATTTTCCCCCTGAAGGATTATCCTGTTTTGCTGATTAGGGGATTCTGGGTTGTAATCCTAGCTCCTTTCCAGAATATATCATATTCCAAACCCTCCAGTCCATTAGTGTAGAAGCTGCTAAATCTTGTGTTATCCTGACTGTGGCTCCACTATACCTGAATTCTTTCAGATGCTTAGAGTATTTTCTCCTTGACCTGGAAGTTCTGGAATTTCGCTATAACATTCCTGAGAGTTTTCATTTTCAGATCTCTTTCAAGAAGTGAGGGTGGTAGATACTTTCAGTTTCTATTTTACCCTCTGTTATGGGCCAGAACTCTATACTTGAAACAAGGATTCTTGCACAGTGCTAACTCAGTGGATTTGATAAGACAATGGTTATCTAGTTTAGTATGGTGATTAATAGTTCTCTAGTTCAGTATGATTCAGGATATATCTGATTTAAAAATAAATGCATACTCTGTCATTCAAGAGTTTGACTCTTCAGGTCAAGAAAGGAAAAGATACACTCCTTTTGATCTGGAAATAATTAAGGATTTGAAAAAGGGTTGCACTCTTTATGGGCTACATCATCTTATGTTAAAATGATATTAGAGAATTTGACTTATGAAATTTTAACCCCAAGTGATTGGAAATCTATAGCAAGGACTTTTTAGAACCTGGATAAAATTTGTTGTGGTTTTCAGAGTATGATGAACTATGTAGAATACAAGCCCAATGAAATAGGCAAACTGGAGTTAATATACAAATCACCTTTGACCAACTAGCAGATAAAGATCAGTATGCAGACGCTTTAGCACAGATTAATTACCCTTTGATAACATGTGAGCAAATTGCTGCTGCTGCTATAAAAACATGGGGTACCCTCCCAGGAAAACAAGATAGAGGGGAAACCTTCATGAAAATAGAGGACGGTTCAAATGAATACTTTGCTGATTTTGTAGGACATTTGCAGACAACTGTCACAAGAAGCATTGGTGAAAATGCAGCTACAGGAATTACGATAAGACAACTCGCTAAAGAAAATGCTAATAAAGTTTGCATAAGAATTATTCTAGGACTACACAAGGATACTCCTTTAGAGGAGATGCTGTGCCACAGTGAGCACAACTACCTTTTATACCCAGGCTATGATGCAGAACATGGGAAGACGGGGTCCTCTTTTAGCAAGGGACTTCCAGAGAGACTTGTCAGTGCTTTCAATGCTTTCAAAGTAGGGCATCTAAAAGCTCAATGTAGGCATAGAAACAAAGTGAGAAGACAAGATGAGAGAAAACCCAAAACCCTATGTCCAAAATGCAACCGAAGTTTCCACTGGGCCTCAGAATGTAGATTGACCTAGGGAAATGAGAGGTGGAGTCCAACTCTAAGAGGTCAAATAAAAAACAGGTGGGGCATGATGGCAGCTGAGGTTACACCCAGAGAGTCTTTAGAAGTTCAATACTCTGATATATGATCAATCAGATGGCAGAAAGGGATTACAATTGGGGAGAATACAGGCTTTTTAACCCAACAGAAGGGCACTGTCCAGTGCGAGCAGCTCCAGTGTAATTGCCAGTTGATGTGTAGAGATCCAGAAAGTGATGAATGGAAGGGACTAGATAGGTTAACTGCCTGGGGCCCATGCTAGCTTGGTCTCAGTGGAGGAAATGTAGGAGGATAGACTAGCCACCATAGTGGTGTGAGATGGAGTGAATCTCTCTCCTTGGCTCTGAGAGCTTGAGCTCCTGTCGCCAGGCCTCTGTCTTCTCAAAGTCTAATCCTGGCTGAGTTTGTCTCAGCTCATATGCTCTATTATAATTAGATCATTTACAGTATACTGAGTATAAACCAGTCATTATATCACTAGGTTACCATTACTTGTGGTAAGATTAAATCAAGTCATACTGAACTAGAGAACTATTAATCACCATGCTAACTAAATTAGATAATCATTGTCTTATCAATTCCACTTAGTTAGCACCTTGTAAAAATTCTTGTTTCAAGTATAGAGTTCTAGACCATAACAACCCTCTGATTCTAGAGTATCAAGACTGTTTTCTTAAATTATTTCTTGAAAGATGATGCCCAGGCTCTTTTTTTGATCCTGACTTTCAGGTAGACCAGTAATTTTAAAATTGTCTTACCTGGATCTATATTCCAGATCAGTTATTTTTCCAATTCTAATTGTATTTCTCATTGTTGTTTATTTTTTCATTCTTTTGGTTTTGTTTTGTTGTTTCTTGAATTCTCATAAAATAATTAACTTCATTGCTCAATTCTAATTTTCTTTCTTTTTTTTTTTTTTTGCTATTTTTATTTTTTTATTTTTTTTATTATAGCTTTTTATTGACAAAACATATGCATGGGTAATTTTTCAACATTGACCCTTGAAAAAACTTGTGTTCCAACTTTTCCCCTCTTTCCTTTCGCTCCTTCCCCTAGATGTCAGGTGATCCCATACATGTTAAATATGTTAAAGTATATGTTAAATACAATATATATATATATATATATATATATATATACATATTTATACAGTTGTCTTGCTACACAAGAAAAAACGGATTTAGAAAGAAGGAAAAACAAAAAACAAAAAAGGGGGAAAAAAACCAAAAATGCAAGCAAACAATAACAGAAAGAGTGTAAATGCTATGTTATGGTCAATTCTAGTTTTCAAAGAATTGCTTTCAGTCTTCTTTTGTGCCTCTTTTCCCATTTGGTCAATTTTGGTTTTTAAGGCATTCTTCTCCTTATTAGTTTTTTATTTTAACTTTTTCATCACTCTCATTTCTTTTTCCAATTTTTCTTCTATATCTCTTACTTGATTTTCAAAATTCCTTTTGAACTCTTCCATGGCCTAAAACTAATTGTCATATTTTTTTGGATATAGGAACTTTAACTTTTGATATCTTCTTCTCTGAGTGTGTTTTGATCTTCTTGGTCACCTTAGTAACTTTCTATGGCCAGAATTTTTTTTTCTATTATTTGCTTATTTTCCCCCAGTCTATCACTTGGCTTTTAACTCTTTCTTAAAGTAGTGCTTGTTTCCAGGGTGGGCGGGTGCACTGTCCCAGGCTTGAGGGATTTTGTGTAGCTCTTTTCAGAGATACTTGAATTGACTTGCCCAGAAGCACTGTTTTCTGCCCCAGAGCTATGAGGAGAATCCTTGCCTCCACTGTGACTGTAAGTTCTAGTGTGCTGAAGCAAAGGAGTCCTCCTCAGTGCTAGTAAGGAAACCATAGTGGGGGAGAGGAGGGGAAGGATGTGAGGCCTCTGGAAGCTGCCACCTTTGCCACCCAATCCTGGTTTGTTGGTTTCCCAAGGCCCTCTCACCCTAGTTGAGGCAGACCTTTCCTGCCAACCTTCCAAGTTGCCTTTTTTGATGTCTCTGGACTGGGATATACCTCCCTACTCTTCTCCTTTATATTTTTCTTAGATGTTTTTTATCACCCTATTTATGTGCCAGATGTTTCCAAAAGTTGAATGTAAAGCTACTTGAGGGCAGGTTCTGGTTTTATTTTTTCCTCATATCTCTAGCGTTTATGTATTTAATAAATGTTTGTTGATCAATACAGAGCCAACCTCTAGTAAAGAAGACCTGAATATTAGAGGAAAGTTGTATAAATATAGATGGCACTACAGAAAATCAATTGATCCAAATACTTTGAAATTTATTGTTACCAAACTCTTTATAATGATTCCATTACTAGAGTTTGTCCACCAATCAAGTCAAAAATAGAAAGATTCCATGTATACCAAAGTAGTCAACACTTTGGTTGTTGTCCAGCCATGTGATTTAAAAAAAAAATTTTTTTTTAATTTTAAACTTAGAACACCAAAAAAGAGCCATTTTGTACACACAGCAGGGCTAAAAAGGAATTTGTATGAAACCATGAATTTCCATTTCATACTACTACTTTTAAAAAGTGCATAGAAATTGTTTTAACTTTGTATATTATTATAATTTATTGATTTATTGAAACTTTGAAATTTGCCCTATTTGTCTATACTTCTGAGCTTCTTTCTGTTTTCTTCTGTGTATTTAAAAAATGTCACCTCTTTTTGGTATCATTGTTGCGATCCACATTTCAATTAAGTGAAAGATAAAAAAAAATTCCTCATGATAAATAAGCATAGTGAAACAAAATGAATCCCTGCATTGATGCCATATCCAAAAAAGATTTCATCTTGTATCTGTCACTTGTTAGGAGGGTGGATAATGTGGTCCCTCATTGATCATGGAGACATGGTTGCCATTTTTTTGATCCTATTTCTTAAGACTTCCAAACTAGTTTTTCTTTATCCAGTTTGTATAAATAGATTTTTTTTTATACACCACTTTCTTAAGTGTATATAATTAATGTAACAGTAAATCAAGTCCTGGTTTGTAGCATTAACAATTTCTAAGGAGTAAATTTGCAAGCTGAAAAATTAATAATTGACTTTCCCAAAGGAACAGGCTCCAGCACACCTCTGATTTCTTCCCTTTTAATTTCTCCTTTCTTCATCTCCAATTGTTTTCCTGGAGAGTTTGGTGTATTTTACATCAAATTTTGAGTGTGTGTTTACTTCTCTTTTGTCCATTTCAGGGAAATGTAAGATTCATCTGATGTGTACTCCCCAATCCCTTTTTATATACTTCAGTTAGGAGAAATAGCAAGTCTCTCTCCTTTGTTCCTTCTTTCTTCACTTGGCTTTCTCTTATTTTTCAGTCTTTTCAAGACTAATTCACTTTCAGTTTATTTGATTTTCCTATTGACTCTTTCAGTGTCCTTGGGAGCTTCTGAAGAGACGCTTCTTTCTTTTTCCCTATCATAATGTTAGCACTATATATATAAGCATTCAGTTACTTCCAGTTATAGAAAGAAATTTGACTTCTTAAGTTTCTTACTCAGCTCTATTTCTTTTCATCCAAGATAACTTGAAAATCCTCTATTCCATTCCTAATCCGTTTGTTTAAGATTATAGTCAACTTTTCCAGGTAAGTTATTTTTGGTAATATTCCTATCACTTTTTGCTTTTTTAGAATATTGTGTTCCAAGATCACTTTTTTTGGTAGAATAAGTTAATGCTTATATGAACCTAATTGTAGTTCCTTGGTACTTCAGTAAATGCTTACTGAATGTTTGCCCTATTTTTTCTTTGACATTGGTATTCTGGATTTTGACTGATATTCATGAAACTTTGGGACTTCTTTTAGAAGGTGATTGGTGTGGATTCCTTCCGTTTTTTCCTTACTCTGTGCTTCTAAAAAATCTCAGCAGTATTCATTTATGTTTTCTGGACATACTTGAACAGAATTTTTTTGTTGTTGTTGCCATATTTTCCAAGTCATGTTTTCTTATATCAAATGCTTATGTTTTCTTCTGTTTTTTGTTTTTTGTTTTTTTTTTTTTCAGTTTTTTCTTCTTGTAGTATATGTTGCTATATCATGGAGTCTGTTCTAGTTCTCAGGGATTCCATTTCTTGGGTAAAGTTTGCCTTTTTCTATTTTCTTTTCTGAGCTACTTATTCTCCCTCTAATTCTTTCCTCCATAGCTTTTTAATCTCTTGTGTCTTCCATATATTCATTTGGTTCTTATGGAAAATCTGGTTTTTTAAGTCTCTTTGCGGTTATTAGATTTGCAGTAATTATTTGTACTGGTTTGATTTGTTAATTTCTCCAGCTTTAGTGTCTAAATTAGGGCTTTGTGCCAAAGCCAGGCTTTACCTCCTGCTGCATTTTGGAAATAGTAGGTCCTATTCCTACTATTCCCAAGGACCTACTACTCCCTTATTTCCCAGGGCTGATCTTTACCTTCCAGAGGTTAGTCTCCCTAGAGTAGTTCAGAATGTTAGATACTGAAGGCCCTCTTGAATTTCAGGACATAATATTAGGGACCTCAGAGCTCCAAAACTTGGTCTATCATAGTCTGTGACACTGTGTCATGGTGACTCCATGAAGCCTCTAAGGTGTCTATCCTAGGCTTTCTGACTGCACTGGAACTTTCTTAGGAATCCGCCTTCTATTCTTGATGCCTCTGGACACAAATATAAATTAGTCAAAAACCCACTTCTTCTGTCATTTCTAAGTACTTGGCTTCTAGGGTAGAACATGTCACTTAATATAGTTTCTCTTGTTATTATTCTGGGACAAACCTCAGGGTTTTGCTAGAATTATTGTGTGGCAGCTTCTCCTGTACAAATAGTTATCTCGGAAGCCAAAGCTATACTTAGTGTGACAATTAAGGGGAAAAAAAGGAACAAGTGACTTCTGATTGAATAGAAATGTAGTTGAACTGATTGTGGTATATTAGCTTTATTAATGTGTCATAAGAAATATTTTGTTGTTCAGTTGTTTTTCAGTGATGTCCAACTTTTTGTGACCCTATAGGATGTTTGTTTGTTTGTTTTTGAGAAAGATACTGGAATGGTTTGCTATTTTCTTCCTCAGCACAATTTACAGATGAGAAAATTAAAGCAGATAGGGTTAAGTGGCTAGCCCAGGGTCTGAGGCCAAATTTGGCAATCAAGACTCCAGGATTGTTGCTCTACCCACAGTCCTGTTTAGCTTCTCTTAAAAAAATGATAAAAATAAAAGAATTTTTAAAGAGGGGGGGAATTTACATGAACTGATGCAGAATCAAGAGACTAGTATATATAATGACTAGAATATAAGGTAAATGAAAAGACAACATAATTCAAATTGTAATCAAGGTCCAACCTTACTTCTGGTTAACTGATGATGAAACATATTGGTGGAGAGATGATGCAAATTTTTGAACATACTATTGATAATAGTAACCATAATTATTTACTTAATTCTTTTTTCCCTTTATTATAACTGAGAGTTGTATTTAAAATTGGATAGCATTTTGGAAAATGTGTTGTTTTTTTAAAAAGTATCAGTAAAACCATTTTTAAAAGAGCAAAAGTAAATCATATTGTTCTTATGAGGAACAAATAATGAGAAGGCAGGAAAACAAAACAAAACAAAACAAGTTAAATTTAACCTGGAATTGCTTTATATGTACTTTAAATATCTAGCTTCTGAGTTTGTATCGTGTAGTTTTGTTTATTTTTGTATTAAAGTGATAACTTGGGGGCAGCTAGATGGAACAATGGATAGAGCATCAGCCCTGAAATCAGGAGGACCGGAATTCAAATCTGGTCGCAGACACTTAACACTTCCTAGCTGTGTGACTGGGCAAGTCACTTAACCCTAATTGCCTCCAGCAAAAAAGGTGGGGGGGGGCAAGGGGGAAAGATATCTTGACTCTAGAAATTTAGTTGATGTCTAAGGAAAGAATGTTCAATTATGGAACTTTCCTGGAAAAGTAATTATTTCTTTTGCAAGTGTTAAAATTTTAAATGTTGAGCTTTCTTTTCATCAATGCATAGAATATTGTGAAATCTGACAAATCATCAATTCATCTCAGAAATAGGCAATTTGCAATCTCTGATTTGTCAAACCACACAGATAAAATTGCTATTGTAACTCTGCATCCCAGCTACCAAAGCCTTCCATGTTATTGCTGGAACTTCTGCCTGCTTTCTGTCTCCACTTTGCGGAGTTGATATTATGAGAGCTTTGAGGAACTGGTGTTTCTTTACCCAGTTGTGAATCTATAGAGCTCACAATAGGAGACTTTGCACAATGATTACAACCTTTAATCTACATTATAGGTTAAACTAGAGGGTGGTAGAATGATAAATTGAGAATTTTAAAAAAGACTAGGGAACATTTCTTCTAAATCTCTTATTTTGCAGATGAGCTGAGAGCAGATTGGGCAAATCATTTCAAGTAACTTTACCTAAGTCAAATGAACAGTAAGGAGCAAAACCAGGATCGAATGACCAAATATAGTTGTCTTTTTGTCATCCTACTGCACTGCCTTTCAGTCTGTCTCTACAGTCTTCCTCTTCTCCATGGAGGTTTGGAGGTGATCATAATTTCCCAGGAAGTATGCCAAGTTAAACTGGAAAGACTTCAGATATAACCCTAATGATGCTTTTTACCATACACCTAGAAAAGGTTGTCCTGACTAAGTGTGGAAAGATTTGTCACCAGAAAGTGGTTCAGTTTTGCCAGAACAATTCAAGAAGCTAGAAAGACATGAAGAAAGTAAGATTTAACTCTTGGAGGGAATTATCTGTATTAATAAGATGATTGGACCAAGAATGGGTTAAATAGGACTATTGGTGCTTAATCTGGAGATCTCACAATGGTCTAGACTTGATTTCTTGCTGTTACTCCCATATGATATTCCACCTCCAAACTCTTTGGCTTAGACAAACTGTTTCCTTAGGCTGAGGATGTACTTTCTCTTCAACTATGCTTTATACAATCCCAGATTTCGTGTTTAAAACTGAGCTCAAAGTCAAACTCTCACAGACAGAAATCCTTCTGCTTTCTGCATCTGCTAGATTCACATGACATTCCCTCCCTCTTCTCCCCTTCCCTCTCTGTTAGAATGCATTTTTTGTTCCCAAACCCACTTCTTTTGTGAATTTCTCTTTCTGTCAAGGATACCATGTTCCTTCTAAGGTTCATGACCTCTGTCATCTTTTATTCTTTATTTTACCTCATCTTGAATATCCATTTAGTTGTAAAGTCGTCTTTATTCTACCTTTACAACATATCTTACCCATGTCCTTCTCTTTTCACATAGCCACCACACCCTAGTTCAAGCTCTGTTAACTTTCATCTGATCTATTCCAACAGCTTTTTAGTTACTTTTTAGTTACTTTTAGTTAGCCTTTATCCTCTGAGCTCCTTTGAAATACTTGACACTACTCTCCACCTCTTCCTTCTGTATACTGCTTCTTGCTTTGATTTCAGCCTTCACTTTCCTAATTCTCTTCCTGTCTCCCTCTATTTATTCTTTTCCTCTTTCCCTCACTTCTCATCCTCTTTCAGATGGTGTAAGTTGGATGTTCCCCCAAGGTCCTGCCTTGATCCTTCTATTTTCTCTACACTCTCATTTAGATATTCATTTCCAGAATTTCAACTATACAAGAACTCCCACTTCTGTGTCTGTCAAACCCCAGACTTCCATCCATAGCTGCTTAATTGCATTTTCTACTAGCATCTCAGACTTACCTTGTCAAAAACTGAATTGCTTCTCTCTGCCTTCAATTTCTGTTAAAAATATTGCTATTCAATTGTTCTCTGAAGTTTATAACCTTGCTGTTGCCATTGACTCTTTCTTTACTTTCTCTCAGCCAATTATTAAACCATGTCAGATCTCCCTCTGTAAGTCTCCCATCCTTTTTTCTTTCCTCCCACTAACTAGCACTGCATACCCTTGCCATCTAATTGTAATATTGAAATATCACTCTAAATGGTCTTCATTGTCTCTGCTTTCTCTGCCTTTCAACTCATACTTCGCAAATTCCTTTGCTAGACATTCAATACCCTCCTAAGTCTGGCCATATCCTAACCATAAATCTCATACCTTTTAGCTTTACCTACACTCTGTACCAGCTGAATCTCACATTCACCATTTATAACACAACTCTGAAATAGCCTATGCTTTCCTGTGTCTTTGCATTTGTTCCTCTTCCTCCCCTTCCACCTGATGAATCCCTAACAGTCCTTTAAATCCCAATTCAAACACCACCTTTTCTAGACTGCTTCCCCTAAATTCCTGAAATAATGGGGTATTTTTATTTCTTGACTTTCATATGGCACATTACTTGCCTATGTATTTACATTTTGTATTGTAGGTTTAAAAAATGATCTATGTCTTTATTAGGAATTATTTATGAAATAGTTATGAGCTTTCGGGAGGCAGAAGCCTTGTCTTAAATAAATGTTAAGCTTTCATCATGATTTCGTCATTGACAGAACTTAAATGAATTGGAGATAGCAATAGTTGTGCATGTTTCCTTCATCATTTTCAAAGCAAAATGATTGGAGAGGTTGGACTATCATATTATATTCTTATGCTACTAGTAACAAATATCTTAGTTACGTAGTGATTTTGTTGTTTTCCGTTTTGTTTTCATTTTGTTTTTACAGTTTTGATGAAACAGGAGCATAGAGATGAAATGGATTTGTCTTCAGTTCCATCTTTGTCTGTGCCTCCGAGTGGCAGTGTTCAAGCCCTGCATACTGTACGGACACCATCACCTTCCTCAGATCCAGGGCAGCCACATGACAGTTTATTGCCTAGAAGTCTTGTTTGTCCTGTCCAACAACCATATACATCAATGGTGACCCCCTCAGCATCCCATCTGTCCCATATGCAAAGTAGGAACATCAGTCCTGGTGAAGAATGTCATGTGATGCCTTCTGTGCTACATCAGTCTTTTCAAGCCACATCAGCACCTCCTGTGAGGTCTTCCTACCAGCCTATGCAAACTAATGTTATGTACAATGGACAGACTTGTCTTCCCGTTAATGCTGCCACCAGTCAAGGATTTGATGCAAATTCATTTCAACAGGACACAGCTGTACCCAATTTAATAAATCTTAGCTGTCAACCTCTGCCACAAATACAATTTGATTCTTCAAATTCGGGGTCACTGTCGTCATCTGCTACAGGAGCAGGACATCCCTTAGTACACACAACTCATTCAGGACAGTCATTGCCTCACCTGCAGCCAGTGGTATACCATTGTTCAAATGTGGGACAGGGTCCTGTTACTTCTCCAGCAAGCCAGTCCTTAGGACAGCCTTCTCCTCAGTTACAGCCAGGAGCGTACCATACTTCAAACCCTGGGTCTACTACAACTTCCTCACCAACAGCCTCTCATCCCTTGGTCCATTCACCACTATCTGGACCCCCATCTCCTCAGTTACAGCCTATGCCTTATCAGTCTCCAAGCTCAGGACCTGCTTCATCCCCGTCTCCAACAACCATGGCTCACTCTGGACAACCCTCACCTCAAGCACACAGTCCTGGAGTGGGAGGTATTTCTGTATCTTCAATAGTATGTCAGCAGAGATGTGATTCATCTTCATTTTCACCTGATGGAGCAGCTGTGAACATTAAACCTGAACCTGAAGATCAGGAATTGAATTTTGAAACCATTGGTCTCCAGGATATCACATTAGATGATGGTGAGTTAATGCATATGTTCTTGTCATTAAGACAAATCTGAGACCATCATTCTTAAAAAGTTGTTAGTTGCCTTTCATGCGTTTCTATAGTCTAGATTTTGAAATACCTTCATTTTTCTTGAAAATATAATATTGACAAGCAGCATTTTTTAGCAGGTAAAGAACTGACTTCAGTGTCAGGGAAACCAGGGCTCAGTGTCCAGCTCTGATACTGTGTGAACTTGGGTAAAGTAGTGTCGTTTTTCAGAATTCAGAATTCTCTGCCTTAGTTGCAAGTGACTTCTCAAGGTTCAGAGAAAGAGAGAGAATGCCCAGAGATAGGTAGTGTCTGTGTGTGTGTGTGTTGTGTTGTGTGTGTCTGTGTGTGTGTGTATGTATAATTTAAATTTCTTTGATGATACTGGAACACATTCTTTATAATCTGCAGAATCAACACTGTTCTACCACTAATTTTTCACTACTAGAAAAGAGTTGCATTGTTCTAAATTTCTTTCAAAGTTAATGGGATCTAGGAAATAAATAAGGATGAGGGGGGAAAATCATTGTTACTCATTCAACATACTCATTGGGAAGAAGTATGTGTATGTAATTTGGTTCATTTCATTTATTAAACTTGTGTCCCCAGTAGAAGTAATAGAGAAGAGAGACTAGTTTTCAGATATTTGCTGTCATAGTGACAAGTCAAAAGCTGGCTCTTCCCTTGTTGTTTTAACATAAGTTGACTTGTTAAAATGTGATTTTATAGGATATATAAACCAGGGAACAAACTGAATATCTGTGTCAGTGATTGAATATTCACTAGAGTCACATTTTCAGAATAGTTAACAGGAAGGAAAACAATCTGGACTTTGAGTCATCCATGGATTTATGTCATTATTTGTCTATGTATCTACATTTTGTATTGTAGGTTTAAAAAATGATCTATGTCTTTATTAGGAATTATTTATGAAATATTTACGAGCTTTTGGAAGGCAGAAGCCTTGCCTTAAAATAAGCTCATTTCTTCAGAGTGTGTTGTCTTGAATAAGTGACATCACACTTTTTTGAGTTTCAGTCTCCTTTTGTAAAATAAAGATAATACTTGCCATGCCTTTCTTGTGAGTATCATGTGGGGTGACACATTTTTATTACAGTGCTTGTCTCCTCAAGTATTGAGTATAATTTTTAAAATACATATATTTTTGAATAAGCATATGTGGTGAAGGTGATCATGAGCACTTATATATAAAACCCACTTTCAAAATCCAAGAAAATAAGATCCTAAAATATAAAGGGTTTCAATTTAGTGAAATCCACTTCGAGAAGAATACACCATTATAACTATTTGATCTAACTGAATGTAATTTTTTAGTAATTTGACCTAAAAAACCTGAAGTGTCTTAGAGTATAACCTAAAATAAAACACTGCCCTTTGAACATTCTACTTGTGTTATTTCATTTTGATAATCCTTTTTTTTAAAAGTTAATATTAAAAAATTAATACCAAACCACTGGATAAATTGTACAAATTAAAGAGAATACTTTTAAAAACTAAATTCAGTACCTTTAAATCCTCTTTGAGTCATTTACTTGGATTGAATAGGCTTTAAAATACTTAAGTAGGATTTCTTATAACTGGGTTTAAAATTTTTTATATTTTTTAATACTTTGGGCAATATAATTTCCATTGAAGTTTTCTGTAGTAAACAGAAGAAATCTTTGCATTAACCCTCTTTGATGATTAAATTATGTAATAATTTAATCATCTAATAGGATTAGTCTGTGTGGTGGTGTTCAGTCATTTGAATTCTTCAGCTTGTGGACTGTACACCAATTCTCTCCACCAGGTTTTTTTGTTTTGTTTTGTTTTTGTATTATAACTTTTTATTGACAGAACATATGCAGAGGTAATTTTTCAACATTGTCCCTTGCACTCATTTCTGTTCCAACTTTTCCCTTCCTTCCCTCCACTCCCTCCCCTACATGGCAGGCAGTTTCATACATGTTAAACATGTTAAAGTATATCTTAAATACAATATATATGTACATATCCACCGGGTTTTCTTGCCAAGGATATTAGAGTGGCTTAACATTTCCTTTTCCAGTGACTTAAATGAAATAAACTTAAATGACTTGCCCAGGGTGACACAGCTAGTATTTGTCTGAGGTCAGATTTGAACTCAGGTCTGCCTGACTCCAGACCTAGTGCTCTATTCACTGAGCCACTCAGCTGCCTGATAATTATCTACTGATAGGTTAAAAATGAAGGTCACTGGTTAATTTTCATTTTTTGTGAACTTGCAAATTGTAGTAATTGACAGATTATAGTACTACTCAATGGTGTTGAATCTCTATAATAAAAAAAAAATTAAGGTACACTATTGTTTTAAGATTTTGATTATAAATTTCCTTTGGCCTGGCCTTAAGATGATGTTCGTGATGATTCTCTCTCTCCTACTGTACTTTACTTCTCTTCTTTTACATAGTTCTCTATCTGGCTGATTTTAGTCTAAAGATCAAAAGCTTCAAATTAACTACATGACAGCTTCAGACATTTTTTTGACTGGACATATCAGTAATTATTTCAAAAGAATGATCTGGAACTATTTTCACAAAAAAATTTTTCCCCCTTTTTGATTGCAATTTTTTCAAAAAGTATAAGAGTTGAAATACTTTGTCATTAACGATCTTCATATTTCTAGGTAACACGTTTTAGTCCAATGATTAATCGTGACATAAAGGCTAAACCTGCAAAACTTAATAAGCACTGTCAGGTTCCACCAAATTACAAAGGCTTCTAGTAAAAGTCTGGTCTCACATGTCAGGGCTGGCTGCACAGTGAAGATTTTTTTTCAGCCACAGCAATTTTCAGAGTCATATGCAAAATTGGGAATAGGAGTATAGGGGTGGTAATTACCATTATAGGCTCTTAAAGTATTAAAACTGTATGTTGAGATTAAGAAACCTTTTATCCAAAAAAATTATTATATAACTATTTGTTGTTGTTTAGTTTTTTCATTTTATGTCCAGCTCTTGTGACCTCATTTGGGGTTTTCTTGGTACGCCAATTGGTGTACAGTGTTAAATGTGGGTCAGTGCCTAGTTTCTGCCATACTAATTTCCAATTTTGTCAAATAGTGAGTTCTTATCTCCAAAACTGGGGTTTTGGTTTGCCATTTACTTCTCAGGTTCACTTTATAGATAAAACAACTAAGAAAAATAGCCCAGGGTCATACATCTCTTAAGTATCTGAGGCCAGATTTGAGGCCCTATCCCATCTTTAAGGAAATAATATTTATTATCTCAGTATTTTCTAAACTCATTTAGCAGAAGAATAGTTTGAACTTGAAAGCTATTGTAGGAACACCCAGATGTTCTTTTTTCAAGTAGAGAAAGAGAAGGAATAGGATATAAAGGGAGGAAATGGGGACCTTTTGGAGTAAAATGTATGAAATTTTCAGTTTCCAAATAGACCCAAATTTGCTACTTAGAATTTTTTTTTATACATACATAATGTCATACTTAATATTTTAGCATGGAAAATATTTCTAATTTAGAAAGTCTTGCTGAACACATTCAGGAAGGTCTGAATTATTCATGTATTTCATAAAATCAAAATTAGTATTGGTAAAATGCTTAGGTAGGAAATTATTAAACTGGGCAGCAGTATTAATGTACATTTCTTAACATTCTGAATTCTCATTGTGAATGGAATGCCTTGGGGAAAAAATGCTATCTAAAAATTGCAAGATATAAAATAAACCCACATAAGTCATCAGCATTTTTATATATCAGTAACAAAATCCAACAGTTAGAGTTATAAAGAGAAATTCCATTTAAAGTAACTAATGGTAGTATAAAATATTTAGGAATCTATCTGCCAAGGGAAAATGAGAAACTTTATGAGCAAAACTACAAAACACTTTCCACACAAATTAAGTCTGATCTAACCAATTGGAAAACTATTAAGTGCTCTTGGTTAGGGCGAGCAAATATAATAAAGATGACAATACTACCTAAACTAATCTATTTGTTTAGCACTATACCAATCAGACTCCCAAAAAACTATTTTAATGACCTAGAAAAAATAGCAACAAAGTTCATATGGAAAAACAAAAGGTCAGGAATTTCAAGGGAATTAATGAAAAAAAAATCAAATGAAGGTGGCCTAGCTGTACCAGATCTAAAATTATATTATAAATCAATGGTTACCAAAACCATTTGGTATTGGCTAAGAAATAGACTAGTTGATCAATGGAATAGATTAGGTTCAAAGGACAAAACAGCCAATAACTTTAATAATCTAGTGTTTGACAAACCCAAAGACCCCAGTTTTGGGGATAAGAACTCACTATTTGACAAAAATTGCTGGGAAAATTGGAAATTAGTATGGCAGAAACTAGGCTTTGACCCACACCAAGATAAAATCAAAATGGGTTCATGACCTAGGCATAAAGAATGAGATTATAAATAAATTGGAAGCGCATAGGATAGTTTACCTCTCAGACTTGTGGAAGAGGAAGGAATTTATGACCAAAGAAGAACTAGAGATCATTATTGATCACAAAATAGAAAATTTTGATTATATCAAATTGAAAAGTTTTTGTACAAACAAAACTAATGTAGACGCGATTAGAAGGGAAGCAATAAACTGGGAAAACATTTTTACAATTAAAGGTTCTGAGAAAGGCCTCATTTCCAAAATACAGAGAGAATTTATTCTAATTTATAAGAAATCAAGGCATTCTCCAATTGATAAATGGTCAAAGGTTATGAACAGACAATTCTCAAAGAAATTGAAACTATTTCTAGCCATATGAAAAGATGCTCCAAGTCATTATTAATCAGAGAAATGCAAATTAAGACAACTCTGAGATACCACTACACATCTGTCAGATTGGCTAGAATGACAGGGAAAGATAATGCGGAATGTTGGAGGGGATGTGAGAAAACTGGGACACTGATACATTGTTGGTGGGATTGTGAACACATCCAGTCATTCTGGAGAGCAATTTGGAACTATGCCCAAAAAGTTATCAAACTGTGCATACCCTTTGATCCAGCAGTGTTTCTACTGGGCTTATAACCCAAAGAGATACTAAAGAAGGGAAAGGGACCTGTATGTGCCAAAATGTTTGTAACAGGTCTCTTTGTAGTGGCCAGAAACTGGAAACTGAGTGGATGCCCATCAATTGGAGAATGGCTGAATAAATTGTGGTATATGAATGTTATGGAATATTATTGTTCTGTAAGAAATGACCAGTGGGATGATTTCAGAAAGGTCTGGAGAGACTTACATGAACTGATGATGAGTGAAATGAGCAGGACCAGGAGATCATTATATACTTCAGCAACAATACTATATGATGATCAATTCTGATGGACGTGGCCATCCCCAGCAATGAGATGAACCAAATCAGTTCCAATAGAGCAGTAATGAATTGGAACCAGCTACACCCAGTGAAAGAACTATGGGAGATGACTATGAACCATTACATAGAATTCCCAATCCCTCTATTTTTGTCCACCTGCATTTTTTATTTCCTTCACGGGCTAATAGTACCCTATTTCAAAGTCCGATTCTTTTTATACAGCAAAATAATTGTTAGGACATGTATACTTGTATTTAATTTATACTTTAACATATTTAACATCTATTGGTCAACCTGCCATTGTGGGGAGGGGATGGGGGAAGGAGGGGAAAAATTGGAACAAAAGGTTTGGCAATTGTCAATGCTGTAAAATTAATTACCCATGCATATAACTTGTAAATAAAAAGCTATTAAAAAAAGAAAAGAAAAAGAAAAAATGCTATCTAAATATTAGTGATCTAGGGAAGAGATCAGTTAAATATGACTTGCAGACCAAATCCACTAAAATTAAAAAGAAAAAAAAGTAAATGCCATTGTTGACAGTACCGAAACAGGTGGCCAGTCCTCAATAGTTTTCTGGCCCTTGGTCTAATATTTAACCCTTTAATGGGAAAGTTTACAAGGCTTATTCCAAATTAAGTCTTAAGATATTAAACGTTTTGTGATAAACTTTAAATAATAGTCTGTAAACATCTATTATCTGCCTTATAGTGATAAGTACTGTAGATACAAATAAAAAAAAGAAAGACATTCCCCACCTTCAAGGAACTGATAACCTAATGGGGGAAAAGCAGTGCCCAAAAGAAGGCTGTGAAACACTTTGAAAGTGATCCAAGGTATGGTAGAGTTTAGGCCAGAGAGTAGAACTGGTGGGAAATAGCTGGCCTTTGAACCCTAATAGAGTTCTTTGCCCTGCCATCCACCCTCCAAAGAGGGATTTAGAGGGTACTAAGGATACTGGACAGGATGATGAATTTATTGGTAAAAAGGCTACATTATCATACATCATCAATTTTAATTCCTAAAATGAGATTGCTGTTTTCAGTATAGATATATAATTCTTTGGCTATTTTTTAGTGCAGTCATAAGAATTTTTAAAGCTTAATATGTAAACACAAGAAGCTTGATCAGTCAGATCATCAAATATTTATTAATTGCTATCACCTACTATGTGCCAAGCACTGCCAAGTATAAAGGATTCAAAAAGAATCAAGGCATCCAAGACTGTGTGAAGTATGCAAAGTATAGGAATACTGGAAAGGGTGTAGGGAAGTTACCTTAGTTATAAAGGTCTCTGAATGCCCCACAGATTTTGTATTTGATCCTGGAGGTGATAAGAAGCCACTGGGGTGATATGATTAGATACCAATTTCAGAACAATCACTTTGGCAGCTGAATTGGAGGATGGAATGGAATGGAGAGGCAGACCAACTAGAAGCCTGAGAATCATTCAGGTTTTGAAGACCTGTACCAGGAAGATACAGTGTCAGGAGAGAGAAGGGATTGTATTCCAGTGATGTTACAAAGGTGAAGTCCTTGATAGTAATGGGAAAGTTGGGGGTGGGGGAAGTTTAAGGGAAAAGTTCCGTTTTAGACATGATTAAATTTAAGTTGTCTACTGGACATCCAATTTTCAGATATCTAAAAGACAATTGGATATGGGAAGCTGAAGGTCTTCAGAAAAGGGAAAGGCTGAATAAGTAAGATTTTAGAAGCACCAGCCTAGAGATGGCAATTAAATCCATGGTTGCTGCTGAGATCAGCAGGTGAAATAATACATAGGAAAGAGAGAATGACTGGGACAGAGCCATGTGGGGCACTCCCAGTTAATGGATTTAACCTGGATGAGAATCCAACGGAAGGGCTGGAAGAGTGGTCTGATAGGTAGGAGAAGAATGAGATGTCCTGAAAATCTAGAGAATTTATCAAGGAAAAGATGGTGAGTGACAGTGGCTGCAGAGAGGTCCAGAAAAGTGAGGATTGAGAAAAGGTCATTGGATTTGGCAAGTAGAAGATCTTTAGTAGTTTCAGAAAGAGCAATTTCTTTGGTATGTGGAAATTGGAAACTGGATTGAAGGAAGGAGATTAAGAGAAGTGAGAAGAGGGGAGTGGAGGGCATCTGTTATAAAGAGAGAGCCTTTTCAAAGAGTTTAGCCACAAAGGGTAGAGGACAATAGTGGGGAATGAACTGATCAAGTGAGGGATTTTTTTGAAGATGTAGGTGACATGGGCACATTTGTAGGGAGTCGGTTAGAACTGTTCAGGGAAAGACTAAGAAAATGATATATGTTGGAAGAGATTGGGGATGAATGAGATCACTTGTGCAGATAGGAGGTTTGCTTTGGCAAAGAGTAAGGTCACCTACTTATCTGAGACAGGGGAGAAGGAGAAAGTGGCAGAAGGCATCTGAGTGATAGGGGAGAAGAGGGAACTCTCAGAAATATATACTCGGTGGCTTTTTCTGTAAAAGATGAAATTAAGGGAAGCCTTGATATGTTTGAGGAAGAATGAAAAGGTTTGAGAAAGCCACAGTAGAGAGTGGTATAGTGAGTTGATAAGAGAGAGAGAGAGAAGAATTGAATAGTAGTGATTCCCAGTTCAGGTTGTATGATAAAATTTTGTGACAGACTTAGTAAAAGTTTTGTGATTTATTTTTTGACACCTTCATTTAGCAGTATGTCCATAGGAACAAAGACAGTTAAAGGCAGGTAGGTTGCACAATGGATAGAACACTGGCTCTGGAGTCAGGAAGACCCAAGTTCAAATCCAGCCTCAGATTCTTTCCTTACTGTGTAACCCAGGGCAAGTCACTTAATTTCAAATTGTTTATGATTTTAGTTGCATTGATTTTGGTTGTGTAAAACTTTAAATTTTTATACAATAAAAAATTACCTATTTCATCTTTTATGATCCTTTCTGTTGCTTAACATCAAGTTTTTTCTTGTCTGTAGATCGTAAATCATTTCTTCCTTGTTTTTCTTATTTAGTTATCAATACACACCCATACTTTAATTTGCTTTTGTGTCTAAATCACATATTTGGAGTTTACCTTGCATATATTGTCTAAACCTAATTTTTTTACTAGTTAGTATAGTTTCCTTTATTATTAGGGAGAGAATACCACTACCATAAGAAACGAGTGGGATGCATTTGGGTTTTATGCCATAGTCATTTTCTAGTGTATTCATTCCTTATCTCGTCTCCCTTTTAACAGAAAAAGAGACAGATCTACTTGGCAGAGACCACGTCTGACATTATATATGCATCATCTCATTCTATAATAGTCATTACTCCCCTTTCAGAAGGACAGTGTGTTTGATCTGCCTTATGAAACTAATATAGGTCACATTTCATTGGAGTACAGATGGTTTTTTTAATGTTGTTTTTGTCTGTATTGTAGTAATTGTGCATGTTGTTCTTGTAGGTTTTTTCTTCTCTCCATTGGTCTATACAAATCCTCCCTCTTTTCTGAATTCTTCCATTTAGTCATTCTATTACATCAATATACCAGGGGTTTCTTCAGTTATTCCCAGTCATTGGAGAGCATACTTCATTTCTCGCCATTTATTTATTTATTTATTTTGCTATGTGGGGTTCAATTTGGCAAACTTTTATTTATTCCTGAATATAAAAGATATTTATTGCATTTCATTCCCCAAAGCATATAGGTATTGAGTTTCATATTTTTTGCAGGTTAGATCATATCATCAATAAACTTCAGTAGTTCCCTGTTGCCTTTAGAAGATAAATCACAAATTCCTTTGTTTGGCATTTTTAAGCCAATCTGTCCCGGCCTGCCTTTCTGGGCTGATATAACATTACTTCCACTTGTCCACTCTGTGTTCCTTATTTTAAAGTGGCCTATATTTAGAGTTGGATGTCTTACCTCTTTGCCTGTGTAGAGGCCATCTCCCATGCTTAAAATGCTCTCCTTAGAACTCCTGGCATCCTTGAAGAAGGTGACACAAGCTAAATCTTGAAAAACCTTTTCTGATTCCCCTAGTTTTTAGTTTCCCCTTGCCCCCGTCACTGTATATTTATTTTGTGTACATTCTGTGAACATTTTTATATCCCAAGTAAGCTTCTTCAAGGCAGAACTTTCACTTTTTATATCTCTAGGCCCAGCTTCTATCCCAATATCTATTGCTAAGACACCTCATGGTTGCTTAACAAATTCTTGTTGAATGAATGATTAAAGAGAGAAATTTAAAACAGAAACTTATTCCCAGTGACTCCTGGTGGTAGTTCATTTGAGTCAAATCAGTGCCTCCTTGGCTCCAAAGGAACTTCAAACATTTGGGGAAAAGCATCCTATCCAGGTTTTATAAGGCAAATTCATTTTATTTAGATAATCATTTAAAACTTATTGCCTTCAAAACATCCTGAGAACCTGTCATTATTACAACAGTGTTGCTTTTACTCAAATCATTTTTGGAACTCTCATTTTGAACTTACTTACCCTGTTCTCCACTATGTATTCCATTCTTTTTCTAATGTCATTGCCTAACCTTGAATAATCTACTTTAATATTTACCAAGTTAACACTGAATTTTCATTCAAAAATTGTTGCCTTCAAAACAACCTGAGAGGCGCTGTCATTATTATGTCAGTGTTGCTTTTACTCAAATCCTTTTTGGAGCTCTTATTTTGAACTTATTTTCCATGTTTTCTACTATGTATTCCATTTTTTTTTTCTAATGTCATTGCCTAACTTTGAATAATCTACTTTATATTTATCGCATATTGGGGAATTGTGAATTTTTGTAAGAATATGGATTATACAATGTGGTGACTTATGCCACCCTTTTCTTGGAATCATAATACCATACACTAATAATACCAACAATAAAAATATTACTATCTATAATAGCTTTAATTTGAAACATTTTAATTATTATTCTAGAGCTTTGAATTTAGTCTTTCTTAGACCATTTTGATCTAAGATATACTTATATATAATAAAGATAAACTTGTGTAAAATCTGACTAAGCCCTGATGCAGCTTGTTAGGGACAGTTCCTTGCCTGCCATATTCCCTCCCTTAGATCACAAGCTAACCAAAATCACAGCTGCATCCCTACTGTAGAAGTAGAGTTGTGTTAAATATAGCCTGCCATGCTGTTGAAGTGAAAGTTGACCCTTCACTACTGAAAGTTGTGTGTAGTCAAGAGTCAAATTACACTAAATTTGTCTTGTGTAATTATGGTGATTTTTGTCATAAACATAGCTGTTTTTGCATTGCAGGTAACTAATAAGCAAAATATGAAATATAGGTTATATTCTACCCTTAAAAACTCAGTAACTTAAACGCTAGACAATTATTTTGTTAATGGAAATGTACATCATGGGAATAATATAGTGAGTGGATTTATAGAGTGTTGGAGCTAAGAAGGAGCACATAGATAAACTTATTCTCATCCCCTTGTTTACAGGTAGAGAATCTAAGGCCCATAGATGAGAAATGAACCATTAATAAATAGTATTTGCCTTCCTATTTAAATGGCAAAATTTTTCTCTAAGTGTAACTTTTAATGACAAATTACAAACTTTAGCTTTAGCTGAATCTTTATGTTGAGTACCTAGTGATAGTATGAAATAATTTTTTATTATGGCACAGGAATTCAGGCTGTTTAATGAGAAACTGATTTCTCTTGGAAAGCAGGTGAAACAATACAGCCATAGCAGAAAAACTAAATTTGGAGTCAGAAGAGCTGGTTTTTTAATTTTGGCTCTGCTACTCAATACTTATATGACTGTGGGCAAGTCATTTAAACTTTTGGGGCTTTAGTTGCCTCACCACTAAATTGGGAGATTATATTAAATGCTCTCCGTGGCTTTTACTGTTTCTGCATTTACTAGGATTGCGTGATTCTATGAAAACAAGCTTATTGTTGTTCTTTTAAAAATTATCTAACTTGATATTACCTGTCCATTCAGAGTATGATTGTTGAGTTTTTTAACTTCTGCACAAACAAAAATCTTTGAAGTGGCTCATGCAGTCTCAGCCCATTCCTATATTCTTTTACCTGAAATCATTGAAATAAAAGGCAACAAAAAAAATTAGTCACCGGGCCATGCCCTTACATTTTTGGGGCTAGTCTACCCCAGGAAATACTGAAAACAACAGGGAAGGGGGGAAAAAAAGCCTTCCCTGAGGGGCCGCTAGAGGGCACAGTGAATAGAGCACCAGACCTGGAGGACCTAAGTTCATCTATGGTCTCAGACACTTAACACTTCCTAGCTGTGTGACCATGGGAGAGTCCCTTAAACCCCAATTGTCTCTCTCCCCTTCCCCCCCACAAAAAAAGCCTTCTCTGGGTAGGTAGTACCTTTGAATATATTTTCATTTTCAGCTCAGCAGCAAATCAAAATGCTCGTTGTTTTCCCATGGTAAGTAGATCAGAAACAATACCTGTTCATCCTTGGAATAATAAAAGAAACCACCTCCATTACACATAGTCCTACCTTCTGCTATATATCATGGTGCCTCCCAGCTTCCCTGGCTTCTCCTATAAGAAGATTTATCAGTCAAGCACTGTGCATGCTGGGCCAGACTAGTCCCTTATTACAGTTACAAGACTTATAAAATGAAAGCTTGCAGTACACTAATCACAGTGGCAAAATTAACCACATGAAGCACACAGAACAATTAAATGTTTAAAGAAGAGATCTTTGTGGGGCGAGCAAGAGTCAGCAAAATCCAGTCTGCATTTTTATACCAGCCTGTAAGCCAAGAATGGTTTTTACTTTTAATTGAAGTTTTGTCATTTTTAAAATGGGAAAAAAAAAAAAGATTATTAATTCATGGCCTATTCATAGCCCACCGGTCTGTGGATTGCCAGGCCCTGAACTAAAGGAACAAATTGTAAAGATCTAATAGGAAAATAAATTGCAGAAGCCCTAGGAAGGTTTCCCTCTAAACCAAGGATTTTTAATTTGGAATTTGTGAATGGATTTCAGGGGATCTGCAAACTTGGTTGAAGAGGGGAAAAAATGACATGGAAAGTAGATTTTGCATATTGGATCACAATAATGGAAGGGCCCTCCTTTAGATAATTTTACTTTTTTCTAATTACCTCCTACATCCCATATTTCCTATGGGAGGGAATAGAAGTTGAGAATAAGTGGTTTCATACTGGACATTTCCATTATTCAGGAAATCCTATGCTATATGATCTTTTTCTTCTGTGATCTTTCTTGGAATGAGAAGCATTTATTAAGCCCTTATTATAAGATAAGCACTGTGTTAAGTGCTGACATTACAAATAGAAAGACAAGACAACTGCTGTTTTCAAGAAGCTCTAGCTCTAATTGGGAAAGACCCAGCCCATGTCAAAGTGTTCAAGATACAGGGCTAGTGCAGCAGGGTCCTAGGTTTCATCAGCAATCTGGAACATATAATGACCAAGCAGAGAATCATACCAGTAGTGTCCTCCACATTACCTTTCCTGCTCATTCAAGTGATATCTAAAAGTTGGAAGTGAAGGGCCTCTACCATGGGAATAGGGAACAACTCTTCTGTCCCCAAATTGTGCCATATTTTTCTTAAAACAAATGTCACTGAATTAAGTCATTGTGAAGAGGGCCAAAGATTTATATTGTAATGATATAGATAGTTGAATGTCATAGAACAACTGAATAAAAGACTAGATACTTTCTCAGATCATTATGATTTCTCAGGCCTCTCCAAAATATGAATTATTCCCATGAAATAAAACAATTTCTGATTGGTCTTAAGACACTTAAGAACTCTAACAAAAATAAACTAACAGCAGAGAAGACTGATCTCTACTGTGCTGACTTATCCTGGCAATCCACAGTGGCACAATAGGATTTAATTCTCTCATCCCTCACCTGTGGAAAACCAAAAGGCAAAAGCTTATTGTAGTTGGCACTGCCATGTGGCAGTTGCCATATCACTGAGAAGAGGGGCAGGATGCCACTGCCAGGCCTGCACAGTAAAGGAAATTTATTCCCAACTGAAGTTAGTTTTAGTCTATCAAAAGTCATTTGGGGTGGAGAAATGTGTCTTTTCCAGCATGGGAGGAAGCCTAAGACAGCTTTGAAATCCAGCCCTCAGAAAAATTGGAATTAACAAACAGATAAACTAATGGGGAAAACATATCAGTAATAGAGTCTAAACAACTATGAACAAATGTTACTGCAGAGTGGAGACTCAACAACTGAAGAGGCAGAGGATCTTACAGATTCTTAAGGGAACATGGAGTTACAGTGGGATGATCCCAAATGATTTAAAAGAGAAATATTAATGGTGAAAGCCAAATTCATGGCCTGCAGAGCAGAAATAATTAACGATACAAAAACTTGAATCTGTGATGGCAAACCTCACCAAAAAAAGCAGAGAACAATTGACTGGAAATGCAAGTACACAGAAATAAAGGGCCATCTAGAAGAAGAGAAACAAAAAACAATAATGTTAAAAGAAAGCATGATCTTCATATAAGTAAAATATATTGGTCTCAAAGACAGATGTGTTAGAAACAATTTAAGGTCTGTGGGTTTCCAAGAAAAATTGTGACAAATCAAAAAACCCCAAATACCAAAATGTTATAGAAATAAAATAAGAAAATTCCTCAGAACTTCTGAACATAGACAACAAGATGCCAATGCAAAGCTTCCACAGATTACCTTCAGGAAAATACCTTGTACTCCAAACTACGTAGTTGTAATTTTGCAGAAACTAGGAGAAAGATTTTCAAATATGAATGAAAAGAAATTTAATTAACATGCAACTATTCTATATCCATCAGAATTAATTTGTTCCAAAAAGCAAAGGAGCTCAAGATAATATATTCTGCAAAGCTGAGCCTAGCTATTAATGAAAACAATAGACATTCAATTTTAAAATATTTGAAATATTCCTGCAAAATAAATCATATCTGAACACATTATGTGCTTTGCAAATACCTGAGACAAATGAGAATACAAAAAAGGTGAACAAATAAAGCTACCAAAGAAAGCACAGGTAACAAAATTATCCCCAAAAGAAAGAGTTAGAGGGATGACTTAAAGACTTATGGGATTAAGAAGTAACAATAGAAACTATTAAAAGATTTTTTTCCCCCTAAAAGTACACAATGAAGACCAGGGTTGTAAGCAAAAGTCAAATAGAAGTGAAATCTCATAAAATCTCACAGTATTAATAGGTGAATCAGTATTTTTAGATGGACTGAATTAGAAAATGGGAAGGTGTATAAAAAGATAGAGAGGAAATTCTGTCATTCAGCAATTATGAAAGAAAAAAATTTCTATTAGGAAAATGAAAGTCTGTAGGAGAATGGGTGAGGAAGCAGTGAAAGAAATTGAAACAAAGAGAGCGAAATCTCATGACAAGGGCTTCCACTGAAAAATACTTCCATAAGGAAAGAGAAGTGTTCTATAATGGGAGCTGGAGACCTTACAGTGGATATAATCTGCATAAAGCTTGTGCATAGAGAAACCCCTTGTTCTGCCTTAAGAGATGAGGAATCAGAGTTCCTGGGAGCAACTGCCATCCAGAAGAATAGAAAATTATGTACCCAGAGAGATTTCATGGCACATAAAGGGAAATTCTTTTGGGAGGAGGTTAAAACCATGGTACTGAACTGCATAATCAGGGACATAGAAAAATTCTTATAATACTTCTGTTTTCTTTGTTACTTGAGGCATGATAGAAAAAGGGATCAACATCTATATGGCACAAAAACATAGAAGCTGTTTATAAGAAACTCAAAATAATTCGGATCAATGCTATAAATTTTTTTTAAATTTTGAATTTGAGACCTCTTAATATATACATGTTCACATATGAACACATACATCAGATCCAGAAGTCAATATTTTGCCATGCTCTAGTAAGTAGAATGAGTTAGGTTATTTGACAATGTATTAGTTGGAAAAACTTGAGAACTTTTTATAAAAGATTTGTCATGATACTCTTGAAAGCTGCTTACAAATCTAGTTTTATAGAATTTGAATGAGGAAAGCAGAGTGACTTGCCCAAACTCAGAATTTTAAATGAGTCTCTTCTCTGCAATGTACTTTTCAGAAGCTGGTTTCTCTTTTTTCCTTTACTTAAAATTTAAGATGCTCATTAGAGTGCATTTGGAATACAGTATAGTGGAAGATATCTCCTTTGATCCTGACTGCTGACCACTCTTATAGTAGGAACTGTAGAACCTCATCAAAATGATGAAAATCTGTTGCCTCTGAAATAATTATCCACACATTTAAGAAAACCATTCTTGCCTCCATTTTATATATAGAATTACTTAAATCATTTTTACTTTTTAAGGATAAATATTTGTAAAAAGGAAACATAGTGAATAGAAATTAGCCTAGGAGTCAGGGAGACCCGAGTTGTGAGTCCTGCCTCTGGCATTTATGTGTGACTGTGGATGAACATTCAAATCTTGCCATGCATGCTTCTATAAATAGTGTCACTTTTGGCTGGTTAAATTCTCTTACCTCACTCTTCTCATCTCTAAAATGGGACTAACGATAATACCTTCTTCACAGACTTGAGGATCATATAAAGTCATATGTGTAAAACTACAGATCTATATGAATTTTAGCAATTATGATTAACTTCTCAGTGTCCAAATTGTTTCTTGACACTATACTTTATAAATTGTCTATCTGCATTTGTAAATGCCATTCCCTGACACAAGTAAAATTACTACCACCAATCCCTGCAAACCCCATCCCACCCCCAATTTGCATATAGGGTTACTTAGGGTATTTTAACTTAAAAAAAATTCTATCTATTATTCAGGGAATTCAGTCTCCATCTAAATTTGAATTTCAAACTCCATTAGAATAATTTAAACCATTGACAATATTATTTTAAACTGGAGAAATACCTTTGATAAATAAGAAAAGTCAACTGTTATTCCCTTCTCACTCCTTCCTCTAAAAGGATCCACAAGGTCTCTTATGTAGCAGAAAAAATACTGAATGTACAGTCAGAAGAGATTGGAATTGGAATTTCCATTGTGTGAGGGTGGACAAGTCAACTCTTCATGATACTAAAATGATGACAGTGCTTCTAGTAATTCCTTCTTTTGATTGTTGTGGATCAAATGACTTAACATATATAAAACATTTTATAAATGTTAAAATAGTGCACATAAATGTCAATTCTCTTTTTTTATTATGATCTAGGAACAGTTACTTAAACTGATGTCATTCTGTTGAGAGTGCTAATTAGCATTAGCAAATGTAGAACTACTAAATCCCTATCCTTAAATATGGTAGAACCACCAAGATTCTTTATAAATTAAGGATGATTCCAATTTAAAATGAACTAAACATGAAATTCTCTGTGAGTTCTTCATCAGGCAAGGCACTGTAGTAAATGACCATACTTTGTGGTTTGCTCCATTCAGTAGCTATGTCTTCTTCTCTGACACAGACCATTTTATTTCTGACTTGGAATACCAGCCATCAGGTTCAGCCAAGAAATGGATTCAACACAGTCAGCTCTCATATCCAACTCCTTTCTGGAGAACGTAGAAGGGTGAGTGTTTATTAAACTGCTTCAGTTTTTGTGTGCACAAATCTGGTAATTGCATGCACAAATCAGGTAGTTAAGCATGCAATTACCTGATTTGCATGCGCAGAAGTGAGGGTGTGCATGTGCAATAGTAAGTATACCTTTTTGCAGTTTTATCCTTTGTCCTGATAGCTAAAATTTAACTGAGAGACTCAGCTTTTAAAACTAACCACATTGAACTTCTTAAGCTCTCCTTAAATTATAGTGAAAGTTTGAACTACAGGCAAATACTTGCTATGATTTATTAAACTAAGCTGAAGGCAATCCAAATAGCTTTTTCTCCAGAGCTTAGGTTAAAAGTTCTCAGAACCAGGGCACTGGACTGATCAGTTCAGAAACCCAGCCGTAGCACCTGTGACTATTACATGAAGTCATTTGCTCTTTAATTGAAGATCTGATCATCAGTATTTTCCTCTAAAATTAAAAGGTGAGATTAGAGCTCCATCTGTGACATCTTGTGAAGTTTTAACTGCCTCTGAGGGCTAATAAGGTGTGTGAGCTTAACTTAGTCTAGGCTGAAAGATGAATACAATTTTGTAAAAATGTGGCAGTGTGAAGTAAGAATGATGTTTTTAAAAATTATGATTCCCAACAATTTTCACCTTTTTAGAAGAAAACTTTGCTTTGTATTTGACCTATTGGCAAACCTAAACCCTTTGAAGCTATAGCCTATATGTTGGGTGGTTCTAGTCAAGGAGCTTTTCTTTTCAGGTAGTGATTATCTGTCCTTTTATACAAACTAAGACCCTAGCAGATACTATAAAAGTGCAGTTATCAAAATAGATTTCTTTGGTTTTGTTTTTTACAGTGCCATTTGAGGCTTAATTAACTCATTAACCAATTAACATTGTTTTGTTTTGGTTTTTTAAGTCTTTTTAGTAGAGTGGATAATTAGAATCACTTCTAACAAATGAGAAAACAAGTCCAGCAGGATTAGTTTTTTGATTTCCCATTCAATCTTTGAATTTCATTTATTTCCTATTAGGTAGTTTGTTTTAAGAAGATGGTGTACAAAAAAATCTTACCAAATACAAATCAAACTAAAGTTGTACCATACCTTCTTTATGCTTAACTTTTCCTTTATGAACTCTTTAAATTTTTTTAAAGATTTTCTGACATACTTCACACTTAATGTTTATTTTTAGTAAGTGCATTGTCATCAGAAATTCTTGCCCATATTCAACCAGTAGAGTTATATTTTGTGATGTCACAGACTTTGAATGTAACCAGAAAGTCATCTCTGTACTTTTTTAAATCAGCGTTCAAGTTTGCTTTTCATCAGCAGAATGATCCTTTGATCTTCTGTTACAGTAGTCAATTAGCTAGAAAGTCACCTGCTGGTTCTCTTAGGAAGTAAACTAGTAATGGAGAGTGATAGCTTCAAATCACTTATTTTGTCATTCCTTTGATAATAAACCAAAGTAGTAATATCTTTTTTTTTTTTCGTGGTTGGATTTTATCTTGATTTCCATACAAATTTTTCTTTTATATCTACTTAATTGTAGATAAATAAAAGATGCTAGTCCTGTAGAAACATCCTGAGCTATCTTAGGACAATCTTTTAGGATGGATCTTAAATCCTAAACTCTAAAATCAGGACAGCTGCATGTGTGTTTGGAAGGTTGGAGATGGGGCAGATCAGAGTCCAAACTCCATCTATTTCCTAGGGTTTACAATGGGAATTTCTTAGTACTTTAAGATAGAGAAACAAAATTCTTTTTGTCTTATTTCTTCACTTTAGGAAATTGGAACCTTCAGGCTTTTACCTTATGACTTCAAGAACCGTGTTTTTATAATAGCTTTCTAAAGATTTGGGAACAGCTGCAAATGGTAGAGATCTTTTATGGGTCTAGATTCTCTACTCAACACTCTCTTGATTTTTTTTTGTCTTGATCATTAATTCTTCAGGGGATCATTTTCAGTAACTTTACATTATTTGTCAAATTCCTATGTTACAAGAGACCCAGCTTTCCTTGTACCACTTGAACACCTTATTTTATCCTTATTCCCTTGGTGGTTCTTTATGCTCTCATCTTATGATCATCATGACTCTTCTCTTGGGGCTTTGTCATCATCTTTCCCGGGATGTGAAAAGGATATAAAGGGACCTTGTTTTCCCATTTCTACTTGAGCTAATTCTCTTCCTTCTATGAGTTCCTAAGATCCCTTGGATTCTTTCCCTTGCTAATTAGAAGTACAATAATGAATCTCTCCTCATACTTCAGGCCTTCAGACATGTAATTTTGACCACAAAAAAAGTACTTAGGCACAAATTTTAAGTATATATCTATTAATCATGTTTCATGGTTTGAATGTGTTTAATGCCACAGAAAAACCACTGAATTTGTAATCAGAGAGCCTTGGTTAAAATTTTAGCTCTATAACTTCTCAGTAGTGACCTTAACTAATTTCCTTAAATCTCTGTATCTATTTTCTCATCTGCAAGATTAGAATAATACTTGGGTCACCTACCTCACAGGTTGTAAGGCTCAAATATACATAAAACACTTTATAAACAGGAAAGTGTTATATGAATGTCAGTTACTGTTATATATTATATTAAAGAATTCTGTGTAAACCACAAAAGAATATGGTATGGTGAAACAGCAAGGGCTTCAGACACAGGAAGATTTAAATCTAGTCCAGTCTTTGATACCTGCTGCCCTGTATTGCCATTTAAACTCTTATGACTCTGTTGTACAAGAGACCATTCTTGATGCAAATGAAAGCACGGGTCTGGATCCAAGCAGTAACCAAAAAAAAAAGTTGTAAGCTATAGAAAAAAAATTTTATATCTGCCTAAAACTGCCTAATGAATGCCCAACAGGGTAACTTTGTAGTATAGTAAAAAAAGAACACAAGATTTAGATTGAAAAGAACCTGAGTTCAATTTTAAATCTAACTGCTAATTACTTTCCATGTAACCTGACAAGTTGTACCACTTCTCTGGACCTTAATGTCCTTGCCTGTAAAACTAAGGAGTTTAGATTAGACTGGAGCATTAAGATAGATGTTGTATATATATGAATGCTCCATAAATACTCTAGACATTAAATCCCCTTGACTTAGAACTGTAACACTTTTTCATAAAAATGTTGGAAAAGTTAATAAAAGTAAAGATCCTATCTGATAATTTTTTCAATAAGCAAATATTTATTAAGTGGTCTATTAGAAGGTAAAATTTCAAGTAAAGAATAAATTTTTTTATTATAGCTTTTTATTTATAAGATATATATGTATGGGTAATTTTTCAGCATTGACGATTGCAAAACTCTTTGTTCCGATTTTTCCCTTCCTTCCTCCACCCCCTCCCGCAGATGGCAGGTTGGCCAATACATGTTAAACATGTTAAAACATAAGTTAAATACAATATATGTATACATGTAAAGGATAAAATCTTAAATAATAGAGGTCAACCTGGTTGTCATGGTTTTTGATAAATTAAATTAATTTAGTTAGTTAGTTAATGTGATTGTGCTGTAGTATTTGCTATTTCTAGAATGCTCTTTCCCTGACACCACAAATTTCTGACTTCCTAGAGCTCAATTGCTTGGGTCCCACCTGCCAAAAGGCTGAGAATTTCATGAGAACTCTCTCCTGTCTGTTCATCCTCTAGCACCTAGCACAAGGCTCTGGCATCAGAAAACTGTGAAAAAATAACAATCAGAATTTGATCAATATACATAAAGTACATAGTTTCAGCATTTGAAGCTGTGAATAAATAAGTAACTTTTATATATAACTTGAAAGTTTGTAAAATGCTCTACTTATATTGCCTCATTTGAATCTCACAACAACTCCATGACATTGGTGACAAAAGTAACATTATTTTCTCCATCATATAGATGAGAAAACTCATCTCAAAAAAAATCTTAAATGATGGTCACACAGCCAGTAAGTGTCAAAGAGAAGATCCTAATCCAGGTCTTCTGACTCACATCAGCACTACACAACACTGGGTCATTCATTTTGGTACTTTGTTCATCAACCTAAAAATCCATCTTGAGCTTGCTTGGAAGGGCCACTGTGTTGGTGTACCATTTCTCCATTTTCAAGTGTTTCTATTGTTGGACTTCCAAGTTAGGGGGAAGGGAGAGATAAACCAGTTGGTCAGAAACCAGCGACCTCCACTCACTAGGTGATCCTAACTAAATAGATTTTGGGTCCTCCAGTGAAAAGGGTAACAGGCCATTTGTGTCTCTTTACATAGTAGCAAGAGAAAATTCAAAAATTTGGAATATTTTAAAGTCTAATAGGTATCTTGGTATAGTGGGGGGCGGGGTAGAGATTGGATAAATTAAAATAGAAAGATACCACAGGGAGGTGGATCTCCTGCCTGCCTCCCACCCTGCCTCAATCTTTCCTTTCCTTAGCAGTTGCATCCTGAGATTACTACCCCATTCCTCAGAGGCTTGAGGTCACTTTCCTCACAAATTGAATCTTTCTTAAAATTAATTGGGGACATATTTCATATAGCTTTGCCTACCTCAGGTATATTTTCTGAAGTTTACCCTAGGTCCCAAAATTACTAGATATAGCTCAGGCTCTTTTAGTCTCATTTTCTTTTTCTGTAAAATGAGAATAATACCTTACCCACTTCATAGGACTTTGGTGGAAAAAAAAAAAAAAGCTGAGTCATAAAGTGCTGTATAAACATAAGACATCACGAGGAAGACTGGGAAGATCCTAGAAATGATATCTGTACTAGAAGGACCAGACTCCAAGGAACTTTGTAAATCAAACTAAGAATGAGTTTAATTTAATTTGATTCTCATGCCTGAGTTTACAAAGGCTCTGTCAACAGAACTCAAACTTTGGCAGGTCCAACCAAATAGGAAAAATTTTGCATATGGTCTCAGTGATAGGCAGAGGTCCAGGTCCAGCTAGATTTAGAAAAACTCATTACCAAAAGAGTGACCGTTAAAGGTTGGATTCCTTATTGCCATATTCACAATGATCATTATTTACTAAGTTTTTAGGAGTTGTAATTTACACTGATGAAAGGAACAAATATCTATACTGATTAAGATCATGGCACTTCTGAAATACTGAAGTATGTAATTTTGGAGAAATAAGTTTAAGAACCTAAGTCAGCTAAAATAGCGAACTTCGCAGGAGACATGGAAATATTAAGGAGCAACAAAGGCAGTCCTGCAGCATTTGATCACTTTCTACATGCTCTCTCCCCTCCTGTTTTTCCTGATAACTGCTCTTCAATTCTTTTCCTGTCTGTGTACTCTGAGACTCTTCTCTGGGTTCTCTACACTCTAACCATGACTTCAGTCAATTCATTTGAATGCTGATTATTCTCAGATTTATATATCAGGCTTACCCTTTCACTTGAGCTTCCAGTACCATATCACTAACTGCCTCTATGGTCCTTCTGATCCGGTGTCTATAGGAATTTCAGATTCAGCACGTCCAAAACTGAATTTCTTTTTCCCAAAAAACCAATCCCCTTTCCAAATTTAACTGTTTGGTCAGGAGTACCATTGTCCCACATTCACAACCTCAGAATTATTCTTGACTCCTTACTCTTACTTCATTTAGTTAACAAATTTTATCAATCTTACCTTCACATGTTTTGCATCCATCCCCTTTTCTCCACACAACCACAGTGCTATTTCAGTTCATTATTTCACCCAAATCTTTTCAATATCCTCCCACTTTATCTCCCTGCTTCCAGTCTTTTTTCTTTCAAATCACACAGGTGTCAAAATTGATATTCCTAAAGCACGGTTCTGACCGTGTCACTTTCCTTCTCAAAAATTTTCAGTGGTTCCTATTTTCCTTTTGGATTAATTACAAGCTCTTTCTCAATCAGTTTTTAAAGCCCTTTTCCATTTGACTCCAGCTTCTCTTCCCAGGCTTACTACACCTAGCAATCTTATGTTTCCCCTTCTTCTCATCTCTATCCTTACCATTCTTGTAAGATTATCCTGCTTGTTCCTTTACAGGACTTCGTATTTTCTGTTTCACAGTTTTACTCTGTGCCTGGAATGTACATCTTCCCCACTACTGTCTACCTCATAGAGAATCTAAGCTTCCTTTCAAATTCCATTTAAATGCTACTTCCTACACAAAACCTATCCCAATCCTAATCCCCTCATTGGTAGGGATTTCCTTGCCAGTAAACATCAGTTGCTCTTTATCATCTCCAGTATAAAATGTAAACCCTTACCCCTTTGTTGTTGTTCTTGTTGTTGCATTTAAAACTCTTCTAACCAACCTACTTTTTAAAGTACATCATTATATCTTCCCATAGACTGTGGTTCAGCCAAAATAGTCTTTTAAATGTTGCTCATGCATAGTACTCCATCAGCCATTCCTATGACTGACTCTCCCTTGAGCTTGGAATACATATTCTTAAATTTTCTCACTTTTTCTCTTAAAATCTCGTTTCCTTTAAGACTCAACTTGAGTACCACCTTCTACATTAAACCTTTCCTGATCCCCCAGCTGCTGATGCCATACCCCTAATTACCTTGTACCTATTTTATATGTGTATACACATACATGTTTTCTTCTCTGACACCTTTATAGTGAAGGTGTATTTTACTTTTTTCTTTGTAGTCCCCTATTACCTGGCTAGCATAATGCTTGGCACATAAATATTCAACAAACATTTGATTAATTAATAAAATAAGCCAATAAGCATTACCTTCTTTTCAAACCAAGAGATAGATAAATAGGAAGCTGGGGTTTTTTGGGGTTTTTTGTGTTTTGTTTTTTTTTTTTAATCTTGATCCAGAAGACTGAAGAGAAAGTTGTCAAGTCTTGTGGCCTTACTGTTGCAGGGTAGGAGATGTGATGATAATCCATGACCATGCTAGCAAACAGATCAGTTAGAGCAATGCATGCAGCTTCCATAATCCTAAATCTTTGGCAATCCTGATTGAATTCATCAGTTTTCTTCAAATCCTATATCTTATTTGCTGATCCAGTACTGACCACTAACCTGAATTTTCACTTTGTAAATTGGTTTCTCATTTAAGTCTGAACTCCTTAAATTTTGCCTCTCTGAAAAAACTTCAGTATCAGTCGGTATTATCTTTTTGGTTTGTGCTCATTTAAATCCTGATTCCAATTTTCCCTTTTCCTCCAGATAAAATTTTTCATCCCACTTCCAGGACTCTCTTTCATCCCTGAGAGATGTTATATAACAGAACATATCTGAGCATTGACAGAGAAAACATTGATGAAATGAAGAAATGAGTTGCCTTGAGATTTTCTTTAAAGTTAATTCCCAGGGAAGTTCAGAAGTCTTTCCTAACCACCCACCCCACTGAACCCCAGGGACCAAAACTATAGTGATCTTCAGAAGGGAAGAGGCATTGGAAAAAGACGATGGATTTAAGTTAATTTGGGCTTAACAATCAGTTACTAATTATAGAGACCATGTGATTTAGTGAAAAGAATTCCGTACTGTTGGTTAAAAAAAAAAGTCTTCTGATCCTATTTATTACACTTACTAGTTTTGTAACTCTGGACAAGTCACTGAAGCGCTCTATAACGCATTCTAACCTATAAAGTAGAGGTGATGAAAGTACTTATCGAAGAAGTTAGCTGTGAGGATCATTTGAAATAATGCATGTAAAATATTTTGCAAACTTTTAAGCACTATAGAAATGTCAGCTCTTAATAATAAAATCTACTTTCTCAATAACCTTATAGGAACGTTTTTATAGTGAGGGATTCTGAAATGAAAATTTTTATCTTTTTAAAATGTCATTGTTATTATTTGTTCCATGGCAGTTCTCATAAGTAACTTTTTAAGTGGCTATAGACTTAGAGATTTCAGAATTCATGATGTTTTTAATATTCTGATTTTTTCCTTAACCCTAACTAAGCAAAAAAATCTCCATTAAAAATAGAAAAAAAAAAAAAAATCTACATGGAACCTTGTATCTCTATTTCACAATGCTTGATTTTAAAAAAAAAAAGTAAATTCTATAAATTAATTTCAGAACTGTCCTGCTTCTCTGTATTTCTCTCTGAACTTCCTTCTTTTCTTATCTATGCATTTTAAAGAAATGTCCTAGTAGCTTTAGCTCCCTCTCATGAAAAGGGAGGGAAGGAAGACTGACCTTTGTAAATAAATAGTAAGCATTGTCAAGCAAAAATGAATATTCTTACTAGTCATTTTTAAAAACTTAAATACTAAATAGAAAAAGAAGAAAAGGGAAAAAAAGAAAAACATTGTCATGTACATAGAAGACCATAAGACTCAAAATATAATGATACATTTCCATTTCAAGAAAGCATATGGAATAATAGAAGACATTTTGTTCAAAACATTCTTTTTTTTTGTTTTTTTGGGTTTTTTTTTTGTTTTTTGGCTTGTGTGTTTTCTTTTGTTCTCTACTGTACGCTTTTTGCTTTATTCTTTTTTCCCCCTTTTCCCCATTTCTCACTACCCCCAAGTAGACTATAGTTAAGCATAAATATATTTATGATGATGTTGTTTTTAATGCATATATTTATATGCACACACACTCCTAAACAAATATATCTAAAACAATATTAATATGGCTAACATATAATGTAGATTTCTCTCTTTTGGTCGAATCCAAAGTACATGCAAAGATAGTTTTCAGCATTCACCCTTGATTTCCACATTTATCATACTACAGAAAAATAAGATCAAAAAAGGGAAAGAATGAGAAAAAAACAAGCAAGCAATCAACAACAAAAAAAAATGGTGAAAATACTATGTTGTGATCCCACATTCGGTCCCCACAGTCCTCTTTCTGGATGTAGATGGCTGTCTCTATCACAAATCTATTGGAATTAACCTGAATCACCTCATTGTTGAAGCACCAAGTCCATCATAGTGGATCATCACATTGATTGAATCTTTTTAAACTTTGACTTTGAGATCAGTGTTTATTACCCCTATTTTTTATTCTAATAAAATCTATTCCTAATCATTATTATTGTGTTTTGTGTATATCTCTTATTTCTTATGCCTGCTATCTCTTTACTTATTACTTCTCCCCAGTAACTTGCCTTGTTATTATTTAACCTATCCCCTTTCTCCCTCCCCCTTTTACTATCTCCCCCCATTTTTTCCCTCTCTTTTTATCCTATTCCCATTAATCTACAGTATTATCCCACTCCCATTAATTTATTTACGTTTCTATAGCTTATCTTATCCTATTCCCTCTTCTTGTATAAAATCCTCTAAAATTTATCTACATATCAGCCCTTCTCCCCCATCTAATTCCTCTGTGTAGATTCTTACTCTTGCATACAATTCATATAACATAATTACAGTTTTTACTTTTTCCTGCATGGTATTACTTTTTAGAATCATATCATATTGACTTCTGCCCCAATTTTTCTTTTGAAACGATCCAATTTCTAATGACAATGTTAAACATAGATTTTTTCATTTCCCCGTGTAAAACAGAAACAGTTTGTCCTTATTGGGTCTCTTGAAATTCAAATTCATATTTGATGTTGACTCTTATTTGTTAGATTTTCTATTTGTTTATTTGTTTGTCACAAAATCCTCATAATCTGGCAGTTCATTGAATCTGTACTTTGTATCTATTACCTCTCTTTCCAAAAAGTGGGTAATCTGCTACTTCGTCCTTTGGATGAAGGTAGGTTTTTCAGTTAAAATGTTTCAGAACTGGCTTTCTTTATAATGTCACTGCCCCAGCATAAATTGTTCTCTGGGTTTTGCTCACTCAAGAATCTCTGAAACCATCTCTTTGTCATTTTTTAGGGTTCATCAATATCCCATTATATTTATATACCACAAATTATTTTTATTCCCCAGGTAAACTAAAGCACTTCTTAGATTAAATTTACTTAATTTCTTGTCTTTTTAAAATTTCCTCTTCAAGATGAGGAAGTTTGTGTGGTTACAGGTATTCCCAATCTTATTATCTTCCTCTTAACTAACCTTCTGCCTCTAACCTTTTTTAATCCCTAATTTGACGGACACAGGAGTTGACTGGTTCCATTTCCAACCTGTGCTTGTTCACCCCTTCTCAGGTATCCTAGTAGCACCCTGTTCCTATGGGGCTCTCCATATTAGTCCTGAAATTAGTATAGATATTAGATTGGCTTAGTCCACTTGCTGCAGCTCAGAATTCATTTGCCAACCTCATTTTTTCAATAGCAGGAATTATAGGTGTGTACTATCACTTTCCCCTAGATCTCTGATGTTCAGAGTGTTGGGTTTTCAGGGGTTCTCTCTGGTATCTCAGGAGAGGGTGCTGGAAACCTCAGAGCCCAAGGGCTTCTTAAGTTGCATGCACGTTTCTTGCACTCCCTGGCATGTCCAAGTTTCCCATCCCAGGGTTTCCTGACCACTCTTAGACTTTCTTGGAGGAGCTTGCTGCCTTCAGATGTAGAAACTGATGGATCATACAAAATTCTGGAAGTCTGTGGTTATACAAGTTATTTCAGTCTAAATGTCAGCTGAGGAAGTAAAACTAATTAGTACCATCCAGTTTTGTCAGGTATATATAATGTCAAATAGAGCTGGAAGGGACCCTAGATAACAACATCTAATAATCCATTTCTTTCATTTTGTAGAGAGGGAAGATTATGATCTAAACAGATCAAATGAATGCCTCTTTTGTCTTACAGGGAGGCAGTATCAACCAGCCATAGGATATTTTATCCCACTGTACCAGGCTATCTCAGAAAATCAATTCTTTATTTGGCCATCATAATTCCTCTGACAGTTACTGAGGGAGTTGTGCAATATTGAGTAGTCTCTGTCATACAAATCAATCTTCTCAACTACTCTAAATACTTAATACATAGTACAGCAATCAGATAAGAACACCAAAAAATGAGCTAGCAAAAATCTTTTTTGTTCTTTGAAGTAATCATATCCATTTACTGTCTTGAAAATGGAAGCAATGGAGCACTTAGCTTGGCTGATGTAGTTCTTTCAAAAATTTAATAAGAATTGTTACTTGAGGAACATTTAACTGTTGGTATTCTAATTAAGAGATGCTTGTCAGATGACTATATTGATACCCCTCTGAAGCTGAATCATACCATTACTGAACTCCTCAGTATAAAAGAAGCGAAAAGGTATAAATTGTAGATGAACAAAAGGATGGTTCACAGGTTCGGCTTAGTCAATTTTTAAAATTAACGAATTAATTTATTTTTTTTAATTTATTTTTTATTTAATAGCTTTTTGTTTACAGATTATATGCATGGGTAACTTTACAGCATTAACAATTGCCAAACCTCTTGTTCCAATTTTTCACCTCTTACCCCCCCACCCCCTCCCCTAGATGGCAGGATGACCAGTAGATGTTAAATACATTAAAATATAAATTAGATACACAATAAGTATACATGACCAAAATAACAAATTAATTTAGCTTGACCAAAGGCAATAAGAAATATTGTTGGAGGACACTTACTTAAAGCGAATATCCTTCCTTTCTGATAATAAGTAGTAATCAAAAATGGAAGAAAAATGTATTGTTAGTACAAAATAACTTATATTAAGTGATAGGTGGATCAACACAAAATGTTTCAATAAAGTCTCTCAAAGCATTTTGATTGAGGCAGCTAAGTAGTAGCACAGTGCTAGACCTGGAGTCAGGTGGACCTGAGTTCAAATTTGCCCTAGAAGACCCTCAGTTGCTGTGTGACCCTGGGCAAATGACTTAATCCTGTTTGCCTCAGCTATCTCATCTATAAAATGGGCTAGAGAAAGAAATTGTAAGTCTCTACAATGTCTTTGCCAAGAAAACCTCAAATCAGGACATGACTGCAACAACAATAAGGTCATTGAAACTCCTAGTATTCAGTCTGCCACTGACCAACTCCTTGGACACCGGTAAAATGAGAGGATTTGATCTAGATACGATGGAGAATAACTATAATATAGGAATATAGGAAAAAGAAATTCCAAGTTTTCAAAGGCCTTGTTATCTTTTGGGTATCAAAATTTAGTTAACCAAACAATAACAGGAGGAGGTAAATTTGATGCTTCACAAGTGTCACTGAGACTTAGTGGAATGAAATCCAGAACCAGAAAAAACATGATTGTTTTAAAAGAAAGAGGTAGTTCTTTGTGTATTTTAAATGAAAATGCTTGTTGATATTTTTTGTTTTCACATCACCTTCATTTCCCAATATATTCCTCTTCTCTTCCCCCTTCTGGAGAGCCATCCCTTAAAACAAGGGGTTGAGGGAATAGGAAGAAAGGCAATTCAGTAAAATTGACCAATACATAAATCAAGTCTTATATGTAAGCGGTGCTTCCCACCCATTGTCCACCATATCTGCAGAGAAAGGCCAGCGAGTAGCACAGAAATCCAGCAATTGGAGCAAAAAGGAAGCCTACAGAAAAACAGAAGCATTTTTTGTCTTCAGAATATACTACCACCCTACTGGAAAGAAAGGAGAAATAGAAGAGTTCAGAAAATAGATCACAAATCTGATACAGAGGTATATCATCGTGGTGGGGATGTTTAATTATCCAGACATCTCCTGAAGTGCTCTCTTCCAAAAGTACAATAGTTTATAATTTTCTGATTTGCCTTACTGATAATGTCATTCTTCAAAAAGTGAAGGAATCGATTCTATTCTGGATATGATTCTCATTGACAGGGAGGACCTGGGTATTGGGGTGGTAATCAAAGAAACATAAATCTAGAGCTGTGAGGGACCTCAGAGGACATGATAGTTCAACTTTCTGATTTTATAGTTGAGGAAACTGAAACCCTAGGGAAGGTCAAGTAATTTCCCCCACCCTTTCCCCATTGTTCTGAAGTATTGGCAGAAGGGGAACAACCATGCCCTCCTGTGAGTCCATGATAGAAGAGAACAGGACATGGTTTGATACATGAAGCCCAGATTTTGGGGAAAGGCAATTTTGGAGGATTGAAAGGAAAGATAGGATCTCTGTTAATTCTTGGAAACGCTACAGAGCAAAATTCTGAAGAATCAAAGGAAAACAATTCCAATGGAGAAAAACTAGAGAGTAGCCTGGGAGGGGAGGGAGGAGAGAGGCACAGTGCCTTGTTGTATACAGGAATGGACTCATTATTACTATGTTTCACTAGAGAAGCCTAAAGGCTCACCAACTGGGGGGGAGGGGGAAGAGAGGGAGCCTTCACTGACCTGAGGGCTGTCATGGGAAGGCCAGCCTTGGTCCCCGAGGCAAAACTGAGGTAGGATTTACAGAGGGTTCTCATCAGAGATAATGGTAGAAAGTTCTCCTTCCTAGCAAGTTCTAGGCATCTGTCAGATATCTTATAGTGGAGGACCCATGGCTTTTTGGTTTGGATCATCCTTAATGACTATGCTCTCCAATTCTCCAGCTCTCCAATTCTGTCACTGTGTGATTAAAATGGTTTATAGGCCAAGTGAACGACCACCTTCCCTGCTAATTCACAGCTATTACCCCCTCCGAGGTCCTCGCCTCTAGGAAATCTTCCCTAACCAGTGAGCTATGTACTCCAGTGGTTATAGCCCTGGACTTCAAATCATTGAGACCCAAATTCAAATCTGGCTTTAGACATTTACTGGCTATGTGACCCTGAGTAAGTCACTCATCTGCTGTCTGTTTTCTCATCAGTAAAATGGGGGTTATAATAACACCCACTTCCCAGGGTGGTGGTGAGGTTCATATAAGCTAACAGAGCACCAATTTGGCTGGATTCCAACTCAAAGAGGGACAGTAATGTCTAATGAGGCTGAAAAGCTAAGTTTGGGGCCAGGTTGTGTCAGACTTGAAAAACTAAACAGAAGTGTTTGTGTTTGGTCCTGGAGGAAATAGGATACCACTCAAGTTGATTAAGTAGGGGGACTCACGTAGTCAGGTGTCCACTTAAGGAAAATTATTTTGGTAAGGACTGTGTAAGGTATAGAGAAGCAAGAAAAGACAAGCAGGGACAGCAATGACAAGGCCACTGCAGTAACCTTAGCTGGATGAGAAGCCGAACTAGGATGATAACTGTTTGGTCAAGAGAAGGGGTCCCCTAGAGGTGATGATGGAGAGGCAGAAACAGCAGTGCTTCCTGCGTGTCCTGCTGGGGTGACAACCAGTGTTTTCCTCATTTCAATTCATTTAGTAAACATTTGTCAGACTATATTGTTTGATTTAAATTAATATTAAATTGATTTAGCCACAACTTTCTTTTTCTTTCCTTGTTTATAATTATAGTTCACATTTACATAGTGTTTTCTATGTAAAAAACTGTCAATGCAGTGATAATCCTTGTTTTACAAGGAGCATTTGTGCATGGTCAGATGTAGAAAATGGGATTGGATATTATGAGACTAATCCTTCTGGACTTAGTGGATTTTTATAGCTTCATGTTGTTTTATTCCTGACAAGAATATAATCAGACATCTTATGCCTGTTCTTGCCTAATCCTTATTAGATGGAATACTGATTGATCTTGTGGAGACTCTGTCTAATGCTGCAATGTCCTTTTGCTCTTGGACAGTTTGTGGCCAGAAGAAATGGGGATGGGGATGGAGGCAAGTGAAGCTCATTAATTGGGTAAAACTTTGACTCATTTCCCTAAAATGACACTGAAAGGTTTTTGAAACATAAAACATTTTCACAAGTAGCAAAAGCTCTGGGGAAATAAAAATAAATAAATAAAGATGTTATTGTTCAGTTGTGTTTGACTCGCTCTGGACCATAACATAGGACCCTTCTGTCCTCTACTATCTCTTAAAAGTCTTTCCAAGCTTCTGTTCTCTGCCATCCCTGTCTCTTTTTGCCTTCAATCTCTCTCAATTTCAGGGTGCTTTCCAGTGAGTCCTATCTTCTCACTATGTATCCAAAATATTTCAGCTTTTTTATTTGTCCTTTCAATGAATAGTTTGAATTAATTTTTTTCAAGTATTGATTGAATTGACCCCTTTGCTGTGCAAAAGACTCAGAAACTTCTGTCTTCTCCAATACTGTAATTCAAAAACATTGATTCTGTGGCACTCAACTTTCCTTATAGATATATCTTCCTACTAGAAAAACAGCTTTTTAACTCTATTTTCTTTGTGATGTCTTTGCTTTTTTTTTTTTTCCTGAGGCAATTAGGGTTGAATGACTTGTCCAGAGTCACACAGCTGGGAAGTATTAAAAGTGTCTGAGGTCAGATTTGAACTCAGGTCCTCCTGACTTTGGGGCTGGTGCTCTATCCACTGCACCACCTAGCTTCCCTCCACCCCTACTTCCCCATGGTTACTATCCCCACCATTATGCATATTCAGAGAAAATCATATGAATTTCTCAATATGCCAGATGTCATAAAGAATATTACAAGATTTGGCATGGCCACAGACTTCAGAATCATGGAGAATATGAACAGAGTGGATCCTCTGTGAAAGATTTATAGGAGAACATGGCTGAGTCAAAGGAAAAAGTATGTGGAATGGTTGCTGTCATCATTGGAGGCAGTGTCCACATCTGTGAACTCACAGACAGGCCTATTGAAAGCATCAAAGTATCAACTCTTGACATTTTGATCCTCTGTATATGATACTCATGTCATTTGCTCATATTTGTCTCTGGAGGGAATAGGTTCATAAACATTGAAAAAAAGAGAAAGCTAAATATGAGGTCTTATAAATATCTTTGAAAGACTTAAGAATTCTGGTTAAATGCAATAATCAATGATCTAGTGTCCAGGATCATGCTACTTGCTTCCTCAAATTGCAGGATAAGACATGTATTTTTGATCCTAACCAATGTGTGAATTGTTTCTTTTTTCTTGTTCTTTTTTTCCCCAAGGAAGAAGCGGCAGGATGAACATGGGAAGGAAAATAAATAATTGTTATGGGCGGGGGGGGAATTTTTTTTTTAAATAAGTATAATGGTCTTCTCAGGAAATGTGTATCTCAAATGGGCTCACTGAGATTTGTTCCAAGTTATTGTTTTTATAACATGAGTGCTAAAGTCATGAATTTATTTAATATTTTCAGTCACTTCCTTTCTCAAACTTCACTAGCTTTTATTGATAAATTCATCATTCCCGCTCCCTCTTCTGTACCTGGAATACATTCCTGCACCCTTTTATCACATTCCTAAAATCCTGAGTTTACTCCAAGACCAGGCTCAGTCCTATATAAATTCTTTCTTGCTGTCCCTCAAACACTTGTTCATTGTTTAGAAGATCTTGCATTTATTTGTCTATTCCTAGTTGGAATAATTAGCAATTAATAAACCCACATAAATCATCAACATTTTTATATTATATTACCAATAAAATAACTGTAGATACTACAAAGTACTTGGGAGTTTACCTGCCAAGACAAACCCAGGAACTATATGAATACAGTTATAAAACATTTCATCCAAAGGTCTAACCAAGTGAAAAAATATTAATTGTTCTTGGATAGGTCAAGCTAATAAAATGACAGCTGTACCCTAAACTAATTTACTTATTCAGTACCATACCAATCAAACTCCCTCCCCCAAATTATTTTATAGAGCCAGGAAAAAAATCATAAAAAACTTCAGGTATATCAAGGGAATTAATGAAGACAAATATGAAGGAACGGGTCCTAGCCATACTAGATCTCAAAGTGTATAATCATCAAAGTGGTAATCATCAGAACAATCTGAGACTAAATAAGAAATAAAGTGATAGATCAATGGAATAAATTAGGTAACACAATGCACCGTAATGACCACCAGCTGCTGGTGATAGCTGTGATAGGTCTAGAGATCTAGAGGCTTTTGGAACAAAAACTGCCAGGACCACCAGAAAATGGCAGAAATTAGGTGTGGACAAAATCTTACCAAGATAAAAATTTAGACATAAAAGGTGATAAATTAAGAATCTAATTTACTGTGATCTATAAATAAGAGAATAATTTAGGACCAAAAAAAGGAGAGAGTGTTACAAGATCACTTGAACAGAGAAATGTAAATTAGTTTACAACTCAAATTGGTTGATATGACAAAAAAGGAAATATTGGAGTTCTTAATTAATGCATTGTTGGTGGAAAAGCGAATTGATCCAGCTATTTATGCCCAAAGGTAAATTTGAAAGAACTTGACATTAACTATGGGAAGGGTAATTGAGGAGTTGAGGGTGCCACCGAGGGTGCAGATCTGGTGCCCTCAAAGTGTAGAGCCCCATTCCTTTTAGGGAAAAAATGGTGGACATGGTGAATTTGAGGTTTCTGTGTCTAGCCAATTTGAGATTTCCACTGGGCAATAGGAGCAGCAGAGAGCGGAGCAGATAGTTCTGAATAAGTAAATCTGGAAGTCATCCAGTGAGGTGATACTTAAATCCATAGTAACTGATGGGATCCCCAACTGAAGTGGTAGAGAGGGAGAAGAGAAAGGATCCCAGAAAGTGCCCTGTGATACCTGCGGGAAAAGGACAGTCAACAGTGTCAAGGACTGAGGGTATATGTGGAGGATAAAGTTTGAAAAAAAAGGCCCTTAGAAGTGGCAATGAAAAGACTGCTGATGATTCTGGAGAGAAGCCTGTTTGTTGAATGGTGAGGCTGGCAGCCAGGCTGTTGTGCAGGGTAGGTGACTTTCCTAAGAAGTGAGGGCCACCAGGAGTAGAAGAGATTTGGGATGGTAGTGGGAAGAGGAGGGTATGAAGAGGGGAAAGAGGTGGGCAGAGCACGGGAAGAGGGTAAAGACTAGTGAGAAGGGGGATTAAGGGAGAGGAAGCCATTCCTGGAATGAGATCCATGATGTGTGTAGGATTTATAAATGACAGGCTTTGGTAAAGCAAGGAATTAAAATAGGTTATCTAAAATGATTAGCTGTGAAACTATAAGGAGCCATTTTGAAAAAATTGGGTGTTTTTGTTCCAGCTTTTCAGTTGTGTCAGACTCTTATTTGAAGTTTTCTGGGCAAAGAAGGATTCCCATTTCCTTCTCCAGCTCATTTTACAGATGACGTGTACTAAGGTACACGGGATGACAAGATTTGCCTGTGGTCACACAGCTGGGAAGTGTCTGAAGCTGGATTTGAACTTGAAGGGGAGTCTTTCTGCCTCTAGACTCTGTGCTCTGACACCTAGCTATTCTTTGCGTATGAGATAAAAACTCCATACTTAGCTAGGGGAGGCTACTCTTTAGGGCCTCCCGTGGAGACTTTGAATACCATTGTGTATTCTGAGGAGTAGTAGTTCACACTCAGTTTGGCTGGATTCTTATATAACAAAGGATACCTGTGAATCCTCTTAACCAATAATAATGGAGCAAATCAGAGTTTGCGTTTACATTGGTATATGTCCAGCTCCCTCAAATCAGAAAATTTAATCCTACTTAAGTCACACTGAAGAACGTAGTAAGCCCTTCAAAATGTTTCTAAGTAAAGAATGACTTCCACACAAATGATTTAGAAATGCTGTCCCTATGTCAAAAAATGGCAGAAAGAACGGTAGAATGACGATTGATCACCAGCCATCCTGCATTTATATGGCCTAATGATCTCTGAGGCTCGCATTAGTGTTTAAGGTCATGTTCAGTTCTGACATTCTAGCACTCCATGTCAGTACTCAAAACGCCTTAGAAATCTGCACACTAATTGGGGTTTGGCTTAATGTTTTCTTGAGTGACTTAAGAAACGGGTAGAGAAAATGTTAATAAAGCAGATTAACTTTAAAAGCATGTTCTGCATCTTTGGGTTGCCTATTGTTAAATATTGACCAGGATATCCTTACAAGGTTCCTATTACACTGAAGGATTACTTAATTACAAAGTGTAGGTAGGGTGACCAGTTCTGAAAAAGCAGCTGCTCCTAAGAACACTCTGAAATCTCAATTCCCCGAGTTGCCACTCCTACCTAGTGAGGATTAAAATTCCAGCTTTGCTACACACACGGATAGGGGATTGCTTTTAGGTTGTGCTGGGAGCTGCAGGAAGCCAGGCTAGATACCCTCAGGCATTGGCCCCGAGTGATCCTGGATAAAGCAGGCCTTTGGCTTGAAGTTGCAAGAGTTGTGTTGGTGGAGCAGAGTTTCTCCATGGAGAAATCACAAGTCTGGACAGATTGAGGAAAGCAGGCATTGGTTCAACCTAACAGAGGATAGGCTGGGAAAAAGGAGCAAGGATGGGTTCCTAGGGATTAAACCAAAGCAGAGCTACTGCAAGCTCAGACGGCCTCTGATGTCTGTCCTGTCAACGTTGAAGATTGAACCTTAGGCAATTGTTTTTATATAAAATACACTGGACCATTCATTCAGTAACACGTATTGCTTTTCTCTGGCATCTAGAGAGTTGGTGGGGAAAAAAAGACCTTGCCCCGAATGTCACAAGGCACAAATAGAGTGGAAAATGGGAGCACTACAATTTCTTTCCCAAATCCCATACTGTTCGTATTTAGTGATAGTGAAATAGTTTTAATTCCCTTAACCTGATGTGAAATAGTTTTAATTCCCTTAACCTTATGTATTATCTCCAGAGTGCTTTTTCCTTTTTTTTTTTTTTTCCATTACTCTTTTCAATGTGTGTTTACCTGAAAACACATACAAGTTTCCTTAAATAGCCTGAAAATCTTAGATCCAAAACAGTGTTTGTGAGAGATGCTGGTAATGGCCATAATCAGACAATCTCAAAGAGCTGATGTGTTGTTGAAGTCTCTTAGTGGGTTGCAGAAGATGAAACTTTACTCTGAGAATAATGAAAGCTGAGCATTTTTCACTGGGAATCATGGGAGGTTTTCTGTGGGGTGCACTTAGGATCTTGAGCAAGGCTCTTCTTTGGGCCCTAGTTTGCCTTTCTGTAAAATGTGAGGGATGGACTAGATTCCTTTGTATTATGCAATCTTTCTGATCAGTATCTTTTCCATATAAGAAGTAAAGGGAAAATTGAGATACCTTTTGGAGGAAACACCTTGTATACTTTATTTGAAACTCATTTTCCCTTTTTTCTTATGCCACCCAATTTAGAAATTTGAACGTGGGCTTTTTATTGCATGGCTTTATAGGTATGTGAGTTGAACATCTACTGGTCATCATGCCATCTGGGGGAGGGAGTGGGGGGAAGGAGGGGAAAAATTGGAACAAGAGGTTTGGCAATTGTCAATGCTGTAAAGTTGCCCATACATATAACCTGTAAATAAAAGGCTATTAAAATTTTTTAAAAAATAAAAATTTCCTGCCAAAAAGAAAAAAAAATAAAATAAATCTACACTCAGACTAACAGCAAAAATTATTCCAAAGTTGCATGTCATAATTGGCATATGCCAATTCAATTAAGGACTATGAAAATAACATTACCTTTTTTTCTTTTTTTCAGTAAATGAAATCATAGGAAGAGATATGTCCCAGATATCAGTTTCACGAGGAACATCAGTGACAATTCAGCCTCCGTCATGAGATCCCAGATTCACTGGATTCAAGAATATCAGATGGAGTCTAGAAATGGTGACCCTTGCAACTAGATGTTCACTTCCCTGAATAACTCTTTGTCTACCATTTCTTCTTTGACCTATTGTGCTTCCAATTCTGTGGCCTTCATGAACTGGAAACTGTGTTCTTTGCATTGCCCCTTTTGTGGGTGCCATTTTTTGACATAGGGACAGCATTTCTAAATCTTGGACAGTGTACAAATGAACTTTGTAAAAACCAAGAAACATAGGATATTTGTGCTATTTAAAAGTGAGCTTTGCTTTTTCTGCATTTAAAGAGAATACTTTTATATCAGGGGTGCTTTAAAAGTGTGAAGGTGTGCTCTGATAATCCCAGCCTGCCCTGAATTTGAGGAAAGATCTAATCCACCTTCTTTATGCAGCTTTTTTTAGGCAAGCTTCATAGAATAGTTAGGAATGGTTCCTATTGCTTCTTATCATTAGAAAGGCCTTCCAGCTTTGATGTTTTAAAAAGAGAACCAGGGGCAGAGAGACCCACCAGCCGAAGCCTCTGCACAAAAATGACGTCTTGGGGATGTTGTAGATCGATAGGAAGTAAAGCAAACTGTAGCTCTGCACTTCTTTATAAATGTTATTTGAAGAATTGAGAAGAGCCCATTCCATCATTGCAAGTGTTGGGATAGAAATGACATTCCAAAATGCAAATTTTTGATAACTTTAAGGTAATCTTCTCATACAGCTTTCATACCGAAATTGAGAGTCCTCACTCAGAGTCCTGTGTAAAAGTTGGGATTCTAAATGAAATTTCTCCTTCACAGCTTTTTCTTAGAGAAAATAGGAAAACATTTGCAGAAGCTTTATTCTTGCTAAAATTCTTCTTTGTAATCCTTTTCAGAGACTCTAGCTTTCTCTAAGCGAGGCTCAAAGAAACTCTGATGTTTGGTTTTAGGAGTTTCCTGCTATTGACTTCAGTCTTCTCCCTTTTAAGAATCTATCGGCTGTCGGGATGAGTGTACCTTTGAAAAGTTATAGTGGTAAGAGCATAGAAAACATGAGAATATCGAGTTAAGAACTGTTTTTAATTAAATAGGTCAACTAATTGCCTCCTAGAAGAATTTAAAATTTGTTGAGCTGGTATTACATAGGCCAGGGCCTGCCTGCCACACGTTTGAAAATGGGTTTCTTTCTATAATCTGAATTAATTCCAACATTACTACCATCTATGTTAATGGCTTAAATTTTTTTTTTAATCTAAGGGGCTTTTTGTTTGGGGTGCTGAGGGTTCTTTGTAAACTTCATCCTTGATAGAATAAACCATGATTTTGTAAAGCTAGTTTTAGCCAAGTTGGGACTCGGTTGTTCCTGAGGAATTTAATTGCTGTGGAACGTAGGGTGAGTTTTTTCCCCACTGTTAAATACAGCTTTACCCAGGAATATTATTTCTCCTATGGCTGACTTCTTTTTGGAGTGATTACCACTAATAATTGAACAAGAACTTGCTACCGAGTGTACATTGAGATATAGACAATATTCCTGGGATTGAATCTTAAGTGTCCTCAGGTATTCCCCTCAATTCCCTTCAGGATAAAGAAGTTTGTTTTTAAAAAGCATTTGCCAGTGGTATTCTTTAGAATGGGTTTGCTCTTCAAGAAAATACTGCCACTTATGAATTGTCATCACAGTTGATCCACGCTCATCATTATGGAGACTTTTAAAAGTCTTTTTTGTAATTTCAAGAGTGGGTTTGCTTTTTTGATGAATACTATTCACCTTTTCACGTGAAAGTCACTTAAGAGGGACATCCCTTTAGCTTTGCCTGAGCTGCCCCTACATAGCATAGTCATGTTTTTTTGTTTCCTGAAGCTACTTTCCTCACCTATTGTTGGCAAGTTTCATAACTGTGAATAATCTGTCTTGAAGGACCTGTAGTGGGGAATCTGCATGAGTAAGGAGTTTAATGCTCTCAGTGTAGAGTATCTAGAGCTCCCAAACCCAGAAAGTTGCTGGGGACCTTCTCAGTTAGAATCACTGTAGTAATCCTTAGTGGGGCTCTGCAGTAGGTCAGTGTGAAAGCCTGTACAATCCCAAGTTGCTATGCACTAAACTAAATTTCCTGATGCCTTTAAATACCTTGATGCCTGTAGACCTAGAAATGCTTTCCTATATAAAAAAATGCTTTGGATATGTAAACAGTTTTGTATCTGCCTTTTAAGAGCTTCAGTATAAAGGGTCTTAATATTTTTCTGGCTTGTATCCTAAAGACTGTTAAAAAACAAACAAAAAACTATGTGCAATGTAATGGTCTAAAAAGCACACGACCCTCCATTGTTGGGCTATGCAAATGGTGCAAATGGAAGTCTTCACAGAATCCACAGGAGGGGAGGTGGCAAGGCTTGGGCGAGTCTGGGAGACAGGATACACTAGCCACCCAGGTGGGAGGGAGGGGGGACAGGACTAAATTAGGAAGCCCATGGGATTTCTGTGCATTCGATAAGTGGGCTGCGAGCAATTTTCCGAAAAACAAATCCCCGAAGTGTCCATTAGCTTTCTCCTGGTAACCTGACCAGGTCGGTGGGACTCCTTGGCAAACCAAAGAGAAAAAGGGACTAAGGGCTGAGCCCGACCCGTGCTTTGAAACTATTTTTGATAATTCAGAATGGACGTCATTCCTTGAGGCTTAGAGATGGGTCCGCAATCTTTTATATTTAAAGATTCATAAACTGTGCTAGATTATGTTTACAGAGCTACGTAACATTGTAATTTCATGTACATTTTGTATTTCAAACATTTTGTAAGTTTTATGATTGCAGTGCTACTTGCATAAAATAAAGGGAAGAATTAGTATTTGAGGCTTTTCAATCATAGTGCTGAAATAAATGATGAAAGATCAAATGTGTGTCCTCATTTAATCAACAGTGCAAAGCCACAGGCAAAGGGCTTTTCCCTACAGCCTCTCCCAACCAGGAAAATAGCCAGTAGTCCAAAAACAAAACAAAGGAAGCAAAAAGGCCATCATCTCTTCAGGATTTCCAGTGTAACCACCTTTGTGCTACAACGGCATGGGTCACACCGCCAGAACCTGAATGCCAGACATTTACACTTGACCAAGTTGCCTCGTGTCCCGATGCTGTTCCAGATTCTTTGTGATTTTGGTCAGAGTCCAGATTATAATGCCAAACTCCATTCCTAGGCCACCTACTCCTTTCTGACTCTGCCTTGTAGTACCCTCTTCCAGCCACCTATCATTTTTAAAACTACCAAATCTGAAACATATACATGTTTTTGTGGTGGAGTGGTTTAACATTTCCTTTCCAGCTTAAGATGAGGAAACTGAGGCCTTGCCCAGTTACGCAGCAGATGTGTTGTAGGCCAGATTTGGCCTTGGGATGTCAAAATCCCTGGCCTAATGTTTCATCCATTGTGTTGCCAGCTGCCCTTAGAAACGACAGACAGGGTCTTTTATCTAAGTCAATTTTGGGTAGGTTTTTACTAGCACTTGTTCAGACCCATTACATTTGATTTATGGAAATCTCATATGACTTATTACCTCATGGACGGCTTCATTTCATCAAAAACATCTAGAGGGACGAGTTCTCTATCAAAAATAATACTTTGTCAAGTTCTCACGAAATTAATCATTAATATGGTCAAGGGAACATCCTCACTCTGATAGAGACAAAGTGTTTCCAATTGTTCCCCTGCTTGCCCAATCCTAAACTTCCCAATTGCTTGTTGACCAGTATCACAACTTGGAAGTGGAAGTCACCTTTGGTTTTTCCCTTGGCTTGAGAATTTGCATACTTTGTCCTTAATTTTCCCTCCTTCTCATGATGAACACTCTTCCACAACCAGAATCTATCAACAGTGTGTATATAAAAAGAAAATTCCCTTCTCTGTCTCTCTCCAATCCCTTCCCTCTTCAAAGTCTCATCTCTAGGAAACTATGGAAACTATTCCAGCTTTTCTGAATTCTTCCTATTTCTTCTAATGTAAAGAAATGACAAAGACAAAGAATTCAGAGATGCAAAACCAAACTTATACAATCATGTACAGTCATGGAAACCACCAAATTTCAATCTCTACAGTGACCAATCCCAACCTTAGGAGAGAGTAAAACATCCCTTGTTTTGGCAGAGGCTAAGTGACCCTGGGTACAGGATGACCTGTACTGTCACACGTACGTGACTAGAGTCTGGGCTTCCTATGCTTAATTCTACTCTGCTAAAGGGGTCAAAGTACCACGGGAAACAAGGGTCACTGGGAAGTTAACACTTGTGGGGAAAAAAAGACATCACTAACGTGAAAAAATAAACTTCTGGGTCATAAAAATCTATAGTGGCGCATAAACGAAACGATTGAGACAGCATCACACCAGGCCACACTCTGAAACATCACCCACCTACAGGACAAGGTTCGGAGGTCACATTAAGGCATAACGGGCCAAAAGAGCCCAGCACACCTCCCTGCACTTGGGCCAGGATGTACCTCAGGCCGAGGTGAGCCGCTCACTATGGCTCATAGAAAAACAACGTTAACTCAACATTCAGTCTTCCTGTCTAACCCCCTCCTTCTCCAACTAAATCGAGGCCTGTGAAGCCGGACAGCTAGGCTCGAGACAGAGCGGGTATCGCACAAGCAACACTGCCTTCCCTGGGAATCCACAAGGGGGCAGCCTTTCCCGTTGCAAGCATCCCTCCTCTCGGCAGAGGGAGGCCGGGATGAGAGGTCAGCAGCCCCAGCCTCGCGTGAGCCACCAGTGCCCCCTGCTGGGGCTCCCAGGCTCTCCCCAGCCCTACAAGAGCAGCAGCAGCCAAGAGGACCGAGGGCAGCCGAGAGGACCGAGGGCAGCCGCTCCTCCCCGGGGGGCTCCAAGTCCCCTCCCCACAAATCAGCAGAGGCAGGCTGGGTGTTTGCATCTTTTATTCAGAGGCTCCTCCCTTAGGCTGCCTGTCGGCGGGGGCAGGATCAGAAGGGCTCTGCCACAGGCCCCATACGCACACCCGTGGGGGGAGGGGCGGCCAGGCCTGGGGAGGGGGAGGGCTCTGAAACAAGCCTAACAGCTGGCCCGGGACACCTCCCCCTCCCCCCTCCGGACCCGGCGCTCTCCCCCAAAGCAGTCCCACATATGGGCACAGCGTACAGGGCACACACGTGTAAACAGGGCCTCCCTTCTGCACTGGCTTAAATTAAAAAAACGTATAACTTAACGGGGCTACGGCCTGGCAGTGCGGGGGTGGGGGCCCCCAACCCCCTGATCGGGGCCAGGCTTGCGGCGGGCCGGGGCCCAGAGGCACCCGCAGCTGCGGGGGGAGCCAGGGATCGGCAGGGCGCCCGCTTCTGCAGAGCTCGGAGGCCGGGGGGACCCCACGGGAGGGGGGGGGGGGGGGCCCCGGGGGGGGGGGGGGGGGGAAACTGTGTGAGGGAGGGGGGAAGGAAGGAAGGACCCTCCGCCCTTCTCCCCTTCAAGGCACTTGGGTGTCAGAGACGAGGGTCGGCGCCCTCCGCCCTGGCGTGGCGGGTCATACCAGGGAGAGCTGGACGTGCTGACCACCCAGGGTCCGGCCATGCTCCTCAGCCACAGCCCGCCGCGCGGCGTCCAGGCTGGGGAAGGTGACCAGGGCGTCTCCCCGAGGCCGGCCGCTGAAGCTGTGGAGGACCAGGACAGAGTCTGCAGGGAGCTGTGGGGGACAGGGGAGCAGGCGCTGAGTGCTCGCTGAGGGCCCCTCCATCACAATCCCCCCCGGCACGTCCCGAGCACAGCCCCTGGCGGGAGGGGGCAGAGCAGAGCAGGGGAGGCCCGCGCCCACCCGCCCCCAATCACAGCCCCGGCCCTCGTTAGCTGATTGGCGAGAAGAACCAGGACGTTAGTGCGCCAGGCGGGGGGCGAGGGCCCCGCGGCCGCTTACCTTGGCGGGTCCCTCACAGCTACAAGCACACCCACTCTTTGGGGGCCTGTAGGACAGGGCGGGGGGGGTCACCCACTGGGACCAGATTGGCGTAGTCATCGGGGGCAAGCTACGGAGGGTGACACAGGGTCAGGGCGGGGCCGAGCCGCCGGGGAGGGGGCTGGGAGCGAGCAGAGCCGCCATCCTGGGCTGCCCGGGGCCCAGCTCGGAAGCCCCCCTGGGGAGGGCCCAAGCCATCCCAGCATCCCGCGGAACTCCCCGGCCCCCTCCGGCGGCCGCCCGGGGACTCTCACCTGGTAGCCCTGGAAGAAGCTGAGAATGTCCTTCACCCCGGCCGTGTACGGGAGCCCCTGCATCCTCACCAGCGCCCCCGGCTGCTGCAGCACCGAGGCGGGGGCCGGGGCCACGGCGGCCGAGGGAGCCGTGAGGTAGCCCACGGTGGTGGGGGAGACCGGGGGGCTGAGGGGGAGAACGAGAACGGGACGGGTGGGCGCCGGCGGGCTCGGAGCCTGGGGCGAGGCAGGGAGGGAGGGCCCGCAGGGACCACCCGGGCCAGGCAGAGGCGCTGACACAGGAGGGGAATGGGCAAAGGAAGGCCCGGGGGGGTCGGGAAGGGCAGGGAAGGGCCAGATTCCCTGGGCAGGCCCCGTTCCTACCTGGGGTAATAGGTCGTGTAGTTCATGTAGAGCTGAGTGGCCGGCGGGGGGTAGTAGGTGACGGGGGTGGGGGCTGAGGGAGCCCGCGCTGCAGGGAGAAGGGCTGACGGAGGGTAAAGGGCGGCCGTGGCCTCGGTGGGGATCACGGCCGTGGCCGTCTGGAAGGCAGCGTACGTGGGAGGGGAGAGGCCTGGAAACAAAGAGCTCGAGTCGGCTCTGGCATGGGGGGTTAGGGAAGTGACCAGGAGCCTGGGTCTGCCCCCCACCCAGAAGCCTCACTCACAGGGCAGCTTGCAGGGTGGGGGGGACATGCCGCTGCGGCTCAGGGTGCCCCCCATCAGCACCAGGCTCATCTCCTCCCCTGAGCAGGGAAAGACCTCCACGTAGCGCTCTTTCATCATCTTTTTGTGGCACCTCTGGGCGGCCACGAGTGCTCGGTCTGCAGATTTCATCTGGATGAAGGCATCCCCCGACGGCCGGCCCTGCGGGGCCGGTGCTTGCTCAGAGCCCTTCTGGGGGGCCCACCTCCCGCCTCAGTGCTCCCCCCCGCACTCCCCCTCCCGTGCTCCCTCTCCCCCAGCTCACCTGCTGGTTCAGCACCATGTGCACCCCGTGGGGCCGGATGTCCCCGGCCGCCTCCCCCAGGAAGCCCAGGATGTCGTCGATGCTGGCCGTGTAGGGCAGGCCCCGCAGCCGCACGCAGTCCCGCACACCTGCGCCCGCCAAGGGGAAGGGCGCGGGCAGCACCGGGATCAGGGGGGCCGGAAGCGTGGGGATCAGCGGGCTCGACGTGTAGCGGTTCAGGACCTGGGGACAGGCGGGCAGAGCGCGCGTCAGCGGCCGGCAGGACACGGCTGCCCCGCCTGCGCCCGGCCCGGGCCCGTACCTGCTGAACCTCGGCCGCCGTGCTCCGGAACAGCTCGATGTAGCGCTTGCCCAGGATGCCCTTGTGCTTGCGCAGCGCGCTCTGGGCCAGCTCCTCGCAGGCGAAGAGCGCGAAGGCGTCCCCCGTGGGCCGCCCGTCCGGGTAGCGGACGAAGAGCAGGCCCTCGTGCCCGCCGGTCACCGGGCACTCGGGCCCCAGGAAGGCCAGCACGTCGGCCGGGGTGGCCGTGAAGGGCAGCCCCCGCATGCGGATGATCACCTGGTCCTCCCGAGACAGGAACTGAGCCACCTCGTGGGACGTGCCTGGGGGAAACCGAGCCGGGTTGGGAGCCAGAGGGGGGAACGACGGGCGGGGGCTACACCTGGGGTCCAGCCCCGGGCTGGGGGCCGCTCCCCGACGCGGCTCCCTCAGCTGCAAGGCGGCGTCTCCCGGGCCCAAAGAGCCTCCACGGGCTCAGTCAGACAGCTCGGGGGGCCAGCTCTGCCCCCTCCCCTTTCTATGCCCCCCAGCAGGTCACTCACCCCCAGCGATCTTGAGGAACTCTTCCCCCGAGGCCTTGTACACCTGCCGAGCGGGACGCACACATCTCCCGTGAGCCCGGCGTGAGCTCGGCGCAAGCCCCCCGCCCAGCCCCGGCCCCCCCACCCGTCCCCCCACACACACCTCGATGTATCGGGCACCCATGTGGTGCTTGTGCCGCTCCAAGGCCAGGTCCCTCTGCTCCGAGTCCACAAAGCGGACGAGCGCTTCCCCGTTCCTGCGGCCCTGGGCGTTCAGGCACAGCGCGACGCCGCCCCTGGGAGCCCGCGAGAGGGAGCGTCAGGCCCCACCTGCAGGCCACCCTCCCCCGCCGCCCCCGCCCTGTCCCCCCTCACTTGGCAATGTTGAGCCCCTTGAAGAATCGGGCGATGTCCTGGTCGGAGGACTGCCAGGGGAGGCCTCTGGCCCGGACCACGGTCTCGTTGTCCACCACCTCGGCCTTGCTGCTGCAGGGGGACACACGGGGGCGTCAGGGGCCCTCCTCGGGACCCCCCCGGCCCCCGGCCCTGTCCCGATAGCTTACCAGGGTCCAGAATCGTACTTGCACTTGACGATTTCCGGTTCTGTGAAACTGTGATCTGAGAGAGAGAAGTGGGTGAGCGGCGGGGGTGGGGAAGAAGGGGGGACGGACGCAGCAGCGGGGGTGGGGAGGGCAAAAACGGGGGGTGGGGAGGGCAGACACAGCAGGGGGCGGGAGCACTCACTCTGTTCCGAGAGGAGATGGCAAATGATGGTCACCATGGTTTTCACTTCCCACACACCAAAGTCATCCTCAGCAGCATCTGTTTCTAGCCCCAAGTCTGGGAAGGTGGAGATGGGTGAAGGAAAAGCCCTGGTGGAGGCGTGAGCGAGGAGCCCCAGACCAGACCCCCATGGGGCCCACCACGGCCCCCGGACCCGCACACAGGGCACGTCCCCTCTGCCCAAAGCGGGCTCCCCCTCGCACCCCCTCCCCCCCCCCAGCGACCCCGGGAGGGCAAGGATACTCTGCGCCATGGCGGCCACGGTGAGGTCTCGGGCCGGGCCGGCCTCGGGCCGCTGCGCGTGGAACTCCCTGCGCAGGTCGTAGAAAGAGAAGAAAGAGCCGGGCAGCACCAGGTTCTGGAGGCGAGGGCACGGCGTGAGCTGGGGGTCAGGAAGCGGAACCCCGCGAGCCGCGCCAGCCCCCCCGAGAGCCCCGGCCCCCCTCACACCTTTCTCGAAGCCTCCGGGTGGAGGACCTGCCGAACCAGGAGCGGCCCATCCGTGCAGAGTGTGTAGGAGCCCCCGCCCAGGAGCTCCACGTCCCCCAGGACCAGCTGTGAGAACTAGGGGAGGAAGACCAGGGCCGTCAGCACGGCGCCAGAGCCCCCGGCCCGGAACCAGAGCCCCGACCCGATTCCGAGGCCTCAGGAAAGGTCCGGATTTCCAAGCCAGCCTCGTCCGGCTCCCCTGTGGGACCAGCCTCCACTCTCTCCCCCCTGCTTCCTCCCCAGCGGCCTGGAGCCCCAGGGAAGAGGCCTTGGGGGGGCCCAGAGGGAGGCACTGGGTTGTAGGGCATCAGGAGAGCGGCCCCTTCTCTGTCCTGGGAGCTGGGAAGGAACAGGAGGCTCAGGATGGCTCCGCTCTCTGCACTTGGCAACCCCCCCCGCCACTCCTGGGGAGCCGCTCCTGGGCCAAACCAAGCCCCATCCCCCAGCCCAGAGTACAGGAGAGTCAGCTTTCTTCAAAGACTCGACACCCCACTGCCTCTGAGGGGGTCTTGGAGAGCAGTCCCCCCCCACCCCCCCAGAACTCCCTGCTCCCCGGGAAGGCCAGGACTCCAGGAGATCAGGCCGGGGGCAGCAAAGCAGCCTTAACCTTGGCCGCGCCGCTCCCCCCCAGCCCCCAACGCCGCCCCTCGGGTGTGTGTCCGGGTGTGTGTTTGCGCACACACAAGCCTGGGTGCACAAGGCACGTGGCCACATCTGTCCACATTAAGCAAGGGAATGGAGAGGATAAGGGAACATTCAGGCTGAAAAACTGGTCCAGCAAGATTCTGTCACCGGGCCACACCTGGAGAGAGAAAGAGAGAGAGAGAGAAAGAAAAGAGGGAGGAAGGGGGAAGGAGAGAGCGAGACACACAAAGGGGGAAGAGGAAGAAAAGAGAGGAAGGGGGAAGGAGGGAGCGAGACACACAAAGGGGGAAGAGGAAGAAAAGAGAGGAAGGGGGAAGGAGAGAGCGAGACACACAAAGGGGTAAGAGGAAGAAAAGAGAGGAAGGGGAGAGAGCGAGACACAGGGGGAAGAGGAAGAAAAGAGAGGAAGGGGAAAGGAGGGAGTGAGACACACAAAGGGGGGAGAGGAAGAAAAGAGAAGAAGGGGAAAGGAGGGAGTGAGACACAAAAGGGAGAGACAGAAAGAGGGAAAGGAGACAGAGAGGAAGGGGGGAAAGAAAGACATACACAGAGACAGAAAGAGGAGAGAAAAGAGGAAGGGGGAGAGAGACAGTTAAAAATGGGGGGGGGGGAGAGAAGAACCAGAGAAAGAGGGAAAGGAGACAGAAAGAGAGACAGGAAGGAAGGAAGAGGTGTTGGAGAGAAAGAAAAAGAGGGAGGAAGATGTAAAGGAGACAGAGATGGAAAGAAACAGAAGGAAGGAGGAGGAGAGGGGAGAAGAGAGGAGGTGGGCAGAGCATGGGGTGGCAAGGGGGAGAGAAGCTGGAAGCAGACTGGTCCGCCTGCCTTTGCAGAGACCAGACAGCTACTACCTGCAGCCAGTTCAGATGGGAAGGGGAGAGGTGTGGGGCAGGAGGGAAATCCGGGGACAAAGGCCTCCCCAGCAGAGTTTCCGTGGGGGTCCGCACTGGGGCAGCCAGGGGGACGTGGGCAGCTGCTCCACCTGCAGATGGCGAGCACCCACCTCGCAGGGTTGGGGCAAGGACCAAGACAGACATTTACCTTAAAGGACTGTGATCGCTATCCAGAACGAGCCCCCCAATAGCTCCAAGGAGTGCCTGCTAGCAGAAGGCCCACCCCTACAGGCCCGGCCCAACAGCCGCACCTCCCTCCCCATCCCGGGGCCCACAGAACATTCGGGGAGCCAGGCCGGGAACCCCAGGGGGGCCGACTGGGGCCCGACAGGCTCAGTCCTGCCTGCACTGACCAGATGTAGCCACAACTACCACCGGGCCCCAGGTCTGCCTGCCCAGGGGCACCCAGAGCGCAGCAGGACAGACTGGGACAACCTCAGGGGTTCCCTCTTCCCCCAGAGCCGGGGGAGCCTGGCTCGGCCCGGCTCTCCCAGTGCCCCTTCCCCAAGGACAAATTCCCGGGCCCTGTGAGCTTTGGCCCTGGCTGTATTGACATCCACCGAGTACCAGGTAGTGTTTGCTCATGAGACTGGGGGTGGGGGCAGGGGGATGGGAGAGAGCTTCAAAAGCCTCCTCCTTGCCTGGGCCTCAGTTGCCTTGACCCACGTTGGGGAGGGGGCCCAACCCTGCCCAGGGCTCGGCTCCTTCCCCTCCCTGGCCTGCCCCTGTCCCAGGGTTCAGTAAAAAAAAAACCCTCTCATTGGAGAGTGGGCCCTGAGAAGGGAGGGCACCAGAGGGGGCAGGCTCTCAGGGCTGGCCAGGGTCTGCCATCCTGCTTCCCCCCCCAACTGCAGGAGGAAGCTGCCGTTCAAGGCCCTCTCCCAACAGGCTCTGGGGCACAGGCCCGCCCTCCTGTCCCTGGCGATTCCCGGCCCTGCCAGCCTCTGCCCTCAGCTCTAGCCCACTGCCCCCCCGCCAGGGTGTCAGCCCCCCGGAACTTCCGGCCCTGCTCCTCCTCTGTGCCCGTAACTGCACACGGCTGGGCCCGGGCACGCGTTCCCACGTCCCTTCGGAGGGCAGGGCCCAGCCCCGCTCTGGGCACCCTCGCACAGGCCCGTAACTGGCCACTCCGACAGGCACTTAATAAATGCTGAATCCGGTCCAAAGCCTGCTGTTTGAGGAGGGGAGAGAGCAGCCGACTTAGGCAAGAGAGCCCAAGGGCCGGGGGCAGAGGCGGCAGCCAGGCTCAGACAGGCCCGGGCTCGCGAAGGCGGCTCCCCCAGTTGGGCGTCTGGGCTGGGCCAGCCTCCACAAGGGGAGCGTTCTCAGGGCGGAGGCCCCTGCCCACACACCTTCACTGGCAGGGCTGCAGCGGGGCTCCCAAACGTGGGACCCAGAGCACAGAGAGCGGGCCGGCTGCCAGGGAGACGCCGTGGGGGAGGGGGGGAAACGTGCACTTATCGGGCACCTACTACATACTAATGCGCTCTTCTACAAGCATTATACTACACTCACAACTCTGAGGTTGTGGCCCTATTATTCTTGTTTTACAACTGGGGAAATGAAGTCACTCGCTCAGCACCACAAACCTAGGATCAGAGGCGGGACTTGTACCCTGGACTTCTGAATGTCAGGAAATCCATCCTATCTCCAACTGCCTCCAGGGCAGGTGATGAAGAGCTCTCTCAGCGGGACCCCCTTCTGGGGAAGGGACAAAGGAAGGGGCTACTGGGAATAAGGTATCAGAACTCCTACAACATACAAGGGCCTGTGGAGGATGGGGAAGGACCATTCCCAGTGAGCCCTGCCAGAGATGGGATCTGAGAACTGGGGAGCACATTGGCGTCCCTCCTCTGGCGCCCTTATTTTAAAGAACCAAAGACCTGGGATCCCAAGGCTAAGACTCCTTCCACTAAAGGGCCCCCTCCCCTTTTTACCCCAGCACACACCTAATCCCCTATCCCCTAGGATGGAGGAGAGAAGCTGGAAGGGTGGCAGAGGAACACAGCATTACAAAGACGGGGGTCACAAATACATTCAAACATGATACAGCTCCAGGTCACAGGAACCTCAAAAGTCAATGGAGAATCCCCTTTGGGAACAATCCCAAAGGAAGATGATGTGGGAACCCCCATGACCTTAGGGGATCAGGAAACCATCCCACCTCATCTTTCTCACTCTAGACTCCCCACTCCCAACTTCTGTGCTGATCAAGCTATTTCCATTGGAAAGGAGAGGGAGGGCGGATCGTGAGTAATGAGTCACTTTCCCTTACCTATAAACTGAAACCCCTTTTTGGGGAAGGGAAAGGGGGGGGGGGTGACACACAAGGAGCCAGCCACTGAGCAAGAGCTCAGCTCCCTAGTGGGAATGTCATGAACACAGATCTCACTGGCATTGCAGCAACCTTGCCTCAAGGGGGTGGGAAGGGAAAAACGGGTTCCAGGTCACCCGTGATGCTTAAAACCCACTCCCCCAAACTGTTCCTGTTCCATCTGCCTCCTGAAAGTAAAAGGGACATTCTCCCCGAGGCAAACAGCCCTTCCAGCTTTTTACCCATTACCTCTCACTATCTCCCAGAGATTATCTCCTTTTTCAGGGAGGAACCTCTGGTCTTGTGGACAGGAGAGATCATGGTGTTGAGTAATCTCATGGTCCCTCTATGATTAAATAAATCCCCCTTCTGAACAGCATCTCCTTTTTGATTCATGAGCAATAGCTGGTCTCCCTAAGGTTATCTCGTCCCTCCCTCCTGCTGTTCCCTCCCACCCAGGGGTAAAGGATAAAAATCTAGGTTTTCTCCCCCCAACTCGGGAATCCGGGGCTGAATTTTCCTCCCTAGTGACCTGGGATATGAATATATGGTGGATCTGGCCCTCGGAGAGCCCAAGCCACAAGCCCAGGGGCAATTCAGTCAGCAGGGAGCCAAGAACCCAAACAGCCTGTCCCTACGACTTGATCCTCCCTGTGCAGAGGTCAGGGCAAGGTGCCATCGGAGAGAGGGGTGCGAGAGGGAAAAGCCACCCAAGCTACCAAATCCTAGAGGAAAAATCCCCAGCGCCCTCTTTAAGATGAGGAAACTGGGGTCCAGGGACGGGACTTATTCATCTGAGGCTTCATAGCTAAACAAACGGCCCCGCCAGGTCTCCGGACCCTAGATCTGCCCCCCCAGAGCCTGTCAGGCGCCAATCGCAGGAGCCCAGGAGGTGACCCCTGGGGGCCCTGCCCCATCAGGGTGGGGAGCAAGACGCGGGGCCTCCCCGAGGCCGGGCGTCCAGCCGAGCGCTTCCGGGGAGCAGCCTCGGGAGAAGGATTCCCCCCCCCCCCCCCATGGGAGACAGCCCAGCCTCCGGGCAGGGGGACCCGGATGGAGGAGCCAAGCCCGGGCCTGACGCCGGCCAGGCCCGTGAATTACAGACTCCGCCCAGCCGGGCCCACCCACCGCCCCGGGGCCTTCCTGGCATCCCACCGGCCCAGCCGTCAAGGGGTTCGCAGCAAAGGATAAATATACCCCCAGCGGCTGGCGAAACCGTGGGCAGGCCCGGACCTGCGCGGTGGGAGGGGGCACCTGCCCGCCCCCTCCCCGCGCCCGGGGCAGGGGACCCGGCTGGACAGGAGGAGGGGCACCCCCAGGCCTGCGGCGCTGCCCCCCCTCCGCAGAAACTCCCACCCCTCCTCCGCTGAAAACCATCCCAGTCACCGAGAGTTTATAACAACAGAAACTCGTTCTACTGCCCCGGCAGGTTTAGCGCGACTACAAGGGGGCAGCCACCCCCCCCCCCCGCCCCAAACAAGCTGCAGCAGCAGCAGCTCTCCCCGCCCCCAAACCGCCGCCCCCCCCCAGGCTGGGGCTCCCCCGGCCTCCCGGGGTGCCTGACGCTGGGGGGGGAGCTTCCCGACGGGAGAAAGCCCGGCCGCGCGGGGGCAGGGGCAGGCGCACGTGCTGTAGGGGGTGAGGAGGGGCGGGAGACGGGACCCAAGCCGCCCAGCCCGAGGGGGCGGGACCCCAGCCCGCGCCAGTTAACCCTTCACCTGCTGCAGCACTTTGTCCAGCGGCTCGGCCCGGCCCAGCCCCTCCGCGCTCAGACCGCTGGCCTCCCGGCACTGCTCGCTCAGCTCGCTGTCGTCCGCGCGAACCAGGGACTTGTGCAGGGTCCCCACCTGCGGCCGCCGGGGAAAGGGGGCGGTCTCCCCCGGCCCCCCCCACCCCCCGGCCCCCCCCCGCCCCCCGCGCGGGCCCCCCCCCCCCGGCCCTCCCCCGCCGCCCCCCCCCCGCCCCCCGCTCAGCCCGCAGCCGCGCCCCGAGGGCAGGGCCCGCCGCTGGGGCCCCGGGCCCCCTTCCCGCCGCCGGGGCCCCGCCCGCAGCCCCCGTCCGGCCGCCGCCGCCGCCAACCACCACCAACCACCGCCACCGCCGCCGCCGCCCCGGGCCCGCCGTCCCTACCTTCCGGCTGCGAAGATCCACAACTTGCCACACCAAGAGAATTAGCTCCCGCTCCTCCGAGCCCAGCTTAGCCCCCAGAGCACCAGCGGTTGCCCCAAACAAGACCACCAGGGAGTCGGGGTGCGGAGGCGGCGGCGGCGGCGTCATGGCCCGGGGAGGGGAGGGCTACAATCAGAGACACGGGTCAGCGCCGGGGGGCACCCGCGGGGCGCTCCGGGGGACGGGAGCGGGGGGGGGGGGGGGGGCGCGGCCCGGACGGGGCGGCCCTACCTGAAGCCAGGGCTGCTGCTCTCCGCGGCCACCGCCGGCCCCGCGCCCGCCGCCTCGCCGCTCGGGCCCGAGTGGAGGCGAGGTGACCGTGCTCGGGCTCTTCCCCTCTGGCTTCATGGCAAGCGCCCAGGCAGCTCCGGCTCCCCCCACCGCCCCCGCCCTCCCAGGAGTTACCTGCCCCGGCCCGGCCCACGTGACTGGAGGCGGCTCCCCTAGGGAGCGGGCATTGGCTCCCGGGGGGAGGCGGAGGAGGGACCTGGGGAGGGGAGGATCGGCCCCGCTCAGCTGGCCTGATTGGTTTGGGGAGGGATCCGAGCAGGAGGAAGAGGAGGAGGAGGAGGGAGGAGGGAAAACGCCCGCCCCCGGCCCCCGGCCCCCGGCCCGGCCTCGCTCCTCCGGATCCCCCCGCGTCGGGTGGAGAAGCCCACGCTAGGCCGGTAGCCTCGCACTGGCCTCCGCGCCAGGTGCGCCCAGCTTCTGCGTGCCCCACCGGACGAGAGAGGGGACGGACCGCAAGGTCACGTTCTCCCCCACCTGCTGCCCCTTCCAGGAAGCGCGCAAAGGGGGGCAAAAGGGAGCCTGGGCCTGCCTGAGGTCGCCCGGGGTCAGCAGGGCCTGCCCGGGGTCAGCTCCAGGTCAGCCCTGCCCGGGACCGCTTCCCCGGGCTTGCTTTCAGCGCTAAAGAACAGGACAAAGATCCTCCCTCGTTCTGTAGCTGCTGAGCCAACCTTCGGGGCCCCGGACTGCAGGTAACCCTGACTCCCATCAGTGCTACCTCCTGTTGGTTAAGGGGGCGCGGGTCCTGGCCCCCTGCTAGATTGCACGCTCCTGGCGGGCAAGAAGCAGGTGTTCCCCATCTCTGAATCCCCCTGCACCTTCCCGATAACTCGGCGTGAGTGCCCGCCGTCCGAAGAATGGGTGTCTGTGAGGCCGCTTCTCCGGCCCAGCTCACTTGGTGGGTCAGAGGCTGCTTAAGCTAATGCTCAGAAGGGCTGGCTTTCCCGGGCCTCGCCAATTAAAGATAACTTCTAAGGCCTTTAAGCCAGCAAACTATCTTGCACACACTGCCTCTCTGGAAGTCGGGTCTCACCAAGCTCCTCTACAGTATTCTCCAGTCACTCCCATTCATCACCTGCAGGGTCCAACACCCAAATCCTCCCATCACAACCTGGTCTCTTGCTACCTTTAGTCACACCTTCCTCTCAGATACTCCAAGGCCTCCTGGCTCTCCCTCCCCCGAAACATGCCACTCGGGTCAGCATTTCTACTGGCCGTCCCTCACGCCTGGAATTCTCCCCCCTTTCTGCACCCCCCCAGCTTCCTCCCACCCCAAATAAAATCTGACTTTCCTTAATGGCTTCCCTCACACTCCCCGCGAAACATCCCGTCTGTGTCTTGTTCCCATCACGGCCTCCTCCGCTAGACGGGAAGCTCCTGGAGAGCAGGGACTGATTTTTTCCGGCTCCCCAGTGCTCCCCCAGCTGTCACTCAGTAGGTGTGGACCAGATGCTTACGGACTCGATGGGTCTAACCCCGGGAAGACCCGGAGTGTGAAAAGCGCATAACGCGCATGTGAACCTCATGCTCTCCACCACTCGCCGGGATCCCGAATGCAAATGTTGCCGCCATTTTAGGGGCCAGAAAAGGGATGTTGGGAGTCAGGAAAGGTCACATCGGGGTTGGACGAAACAGATCCTTTACCCGACCGGGGGGAGGGGGGAGAGACCCGGGCGCCCAGAACCTAAGAACTGAAGGGCTCCTGGAGTCCGGGACGGCAGAGCGGGCAGGGACCCTCCGGCGGTCCAAACGCCCCCCCCCCTATTTTTTTTTACAGATTCCCCTCAATGAATAACAAAGAACGGATAATGGCTCCGCCACCCGACAGGTGACCCCGCGGGCCGCCCAAAGCCAGCCTGGGCCAGCCGGCGACCCCTCCCCCCGCAGTGCCAGGAGTCCCGGGCCGCGGGAGCACTTCTGGAGCCCCCAGGGCGCCTGGGGGCAGGCCCGGGGTGGGGGACGGGGCTCGGGATGAAGGCTCCCGAAGGCAGCGTGGGGTCGAGCCCGGCTGCCGTTGTAGAAAGGGCTCTCCCCGAGGGTTGGAGCCGGGCCCTCCAATCGGGGAGGGAGCCGCCGGCCAAGCTGCAACAGCCCGCCCGGGGGTCCCCTCCCCCTCTCGGAAGGCGCCGGGCCGAGGGAAAGGCTCCCTCCTCCCCGGGCAACGTCCGGGCCGAGTGGGAACCGAGAGCGGGGACGGGCTACAGGGCCCCCGGGCCCGCCTACCTGTACACCTGCCTCCCGGGCCGCCGCAGACGCCCAGCCCCGTCCCCCAGCGCCAGGCCTCGGCTAATTTGTAAGCTGCCGGGGCGGGGAGCCGGCGCGCTCCTTCCGCCACCAGGTCTCCCCTCTCCCGAAACTTTGGCGCTCTCCGGCCGGCGTCCGGAAGCTGGGAGCGCCCGGCCCACGTGCTCGCCCCGCAGGTGAGCGGGCCGACGGCTCCCCCGCTCCGCCCCGGGCCCTGCCCCGTCCCGACCTCCCTCTTCCTACCCTCCTCGGAGCTCCGCACCCAAGCCTTCTCCTTCCCGACATTCCCGGCCTCTTCCCGCCGTCCCCGCTGCGCTCCGCGCCCCTGCGCGGGCTGCTGGGACCCTGGGGGGGGGGCTCGCTGTAGGACCGTGCGCGTCGGGAGCGCCTGCTTCTTCGCCGGCCTGTGCCCGAGGCTCTCCTGGAGGGCCCGGGAAAGGTGGGGAGGGGGAGCGGAGCATTCGTGTGGCGCCCGCTGCCGTGCAGGGGCTGCGCTCCGGGCTTCGGAGGTTCCCTCGTTCGGGGGGCCCTGGAAAGTGGGGAGGGGGGCGCTCCGCTACAGGAAATGGGCACTTATGGAGCGCCTGCTGCTGCGCTGCAAAGTTCCGAGCGCTTTTCTCGTTGCGCGGCCCTGGGAAAGTGGGGAGCAGAAAATCTCACTGGAAAAGACCAGTGCCTACTCTTGCAACTGTTGGAAGCACGCTACTATAATCTCCTACGAGCGGCGCTTGCAAAGTGGGGAGGGGGAGATCTCCTGGAGGAAGAGAGCAGGTCGCTCTTACTCGTGCGCGGGAGCTGGGCTAACCCCCCCCCCCATAGTATTTTATTTTTCCAAATATCTGCAAGACGGCTTAGCATTCACTTTTGTGACACTTTGTGTTCTAGCTTTTTTCCTCAGCCCCTCCCCAAGCCCGCAAGCCGTCCGATGTAGCTGAAAGTGCGCTGTGCTTTGGGGGGCCCGGGGAAGCGACTCTCACCTACTAAAGAACGGGCGGGGGAAGGGAGCCCGGAGGGACTCCCCCGCAGGAGCGCCACACCTTTGTCCCGAGGCCAGGGCGTAGAGCTCGCAGTCCCCGCCCCCGGCTGCTCGAGGGGAAGGCCGGGATTTGCTGGATGCCCTCTCTGCCCGCCCCCAGCCCGCTAGCTAAAGGCCCCCGGGTCCCCCTGGAGAGGGCCCGGCGGTCTCCCCTCGCGGCCGGCCCCTTGCAGCGTCCTCCTCCACCCCACGGACGCGGATTGTCGGGGACCGCGGGCCCGGCGGGGGACTGGCACCGGGGCGGGGGAGCCCGCGGGAGACGGTTTGTTTGGCTCGGGCGAGGAGGTCCCTGGGCTCCGGTTGCCTGGGAACTGAGGAGGAGCCGCAGCCCCGCCCCGTCGCTGAAGTCGGGGCCGCCGGCGTGCGAGGGAGTCCTTGGGTGTGCGGGCGCGAAAGGGAGTGTCCGGCGTGCGCGGGCAGGGAAGCGCACGGGAGGGGGGCGGGTCCTAGCGACCCAGGGTCTGGCAGGCTTGTACCGAGCGAGCTCGCCTCTTCTTTGTGTGGGTGCGCGGCGTGTGTGCGCGGCTGCCGGCGGGGTCTGGGGGAGGGGGGCGCTCCATCTTCCACTTCAAAGCTTTGCCCCCCTTCGGAACTCGGCGTCCTCCATCTCCCCCTTTGCGTTCTTGGTCCAGTGAGCGGGTCCTCCTCACTCCTCTGCAGGTGTAGGATATCGCGTCTGATGCAAGTCTTAGAAAAGTCCTTTTCTACAGGATGGCTGGGGGAAAGCAGAGGGAGGGATGCACAAGGAGACTTTAAAAGGCAGTTTATGAAGACAAAATGTGTCAAATCTATTAGCAAAAAGAAGGATTTTGAATTGAACAAGTTTTTATTGATATGAAACTTTTAAAGCGTCTGCTATGGAGGGGAGCTCCCAGCCTGATGGGGAAGACGAGGTGGAAATAGCAAGATTCAGGGTTAAGTTCGAGAAACAATCACCAGAGAGAGGAGACGGTGCAGTTTTAAGGAGGCATCTTGTAGAGAGACTTTGGCTGTGATTTGAAGAAAGTCAAGAATTAGAATTTCCCAGTCTAGAATAGACCCAAGTCTGGAATTGGGAGATGTCCGGTCTAGAATTTCCAACTGCCTGTCGGACCTATGGAACTGGATCCAGTCTAGGAAACGCCTAAGACTCAGTCTGACCAAAACTAAGTACGGCTCCCCTTCCCTGTTACTGTGTAGATCATACCTTCCGCCTTCTCATCCCCCAGACTGGGATCATGGGTGTCCTCCTCAGCTCTCCCCTGCCCCCAGTCGGCAGTCGTTTGGCAAACCTTGTCATTTTACCAGCAGAACAGCTCTCCAGTGTTCTCTCACCACCACAAGGTTGTATCTGGCTCTTCTTGCCTCATCTGGTTTTCTTTGCAAAGATGCTGGAATGGCTACCCATTTACAGAGAAGGAAACTGAGCCAAGCGGAGTCAAGCTAGTAAGTACCCAAGGCCAGATTTGAACTCGGGGAGGTAGTTTTTCTGACTCCTGGAGGTCTCTCTGTTTCACCCTCCCCCCCCTTAAATATTCATTAATGCCTACTATGTGCCAGAAATGGTGGTCTACCTTGGGGATACATAGACAAAGGTTAGCCCCTTTGAATGGGTAGATTTTTAGAATCATCAATGTAAAGATGATGATAATTAAATCTTTGGTGCTGATGAGATCACCCAGAGAAGAAAGTATAGAAGCAAAAGAGAATTCAGGACAGATGCTTGTGAGAAACTTTTGTTTCGAGGCAGTGAATTGGAGGAGGATCTACGAAAGGAGAGACGGTGGTCTCTCAAAAACCTAAAGAGAATGTGGAGGAGAGGGTAATCCCAAGAGGACGTTGGCTTTGGTGATTGTGTGGAGCAGTCAGTGGAGTGATGAGGGAAGGGGATAAGGAGAGAATGAGACAAAGTGAAAGCACCTGCTGCAGGCTGGCCTTTTAGGGAGTTTAGCCATAAAAGGTGGAAGAGATAATAGGCAGGCCGGGACTGGTGATGGGAAAGTCAAGGGAAGATTTTTTGAGAATGGGAGAGACATGGACATGTTTGTAGATGGTAAGGAAAGAGTCGGGGAGAGATTGAAATTAAGTGATCGAGAAGACGACGTGGAATGGGATTGTTTGAACAGGTAGAAGGAATAGTCTTTGTAAGGCTCATCATGTGAAATGGGTGAAGGAGTTAGTGGTAAGAGACATGAGTGACGTGAAACATGGAAGAGAACCAAACAAGAACCTCAACTGAGAGCGAGTGAGGGCCATGGCAGGTTGGAGGAGGGATGTAAGGATTTGGAAGAGCTGCTGTGGAGAGTGGGAAACTGAATTGATAAGGTTTAGTTGGATTGCCTGACGGTCCAATGAACAGCTCAGTTAAATAAAAATATATTTGTAGCGGACTAGTGAGAAGGGTTGCATTATCCTCATCACCTGAAGCAGATTTTTTTGTTTGGAGCTTCCTCTCCCTCATTGAATAAATACCAATGGCTTCCTCTCATTTTTCAAATTTTAATTTATTATTAATTTGTGAAATAAAATGAGAGTTTCTATAATTTTTGTAAATAATATTTAATTTTTTAATTACATGTAAAGTTTAAGATATTCATTATAAGATTTTGAGTACCAAATTTTTCTCTTCTCCATATTTCCCCCCTCCTTGAGATAGCAACCAATCTGATATAGGTTATGCATGTACAATCATATTAAATACATTTTCTTATTAGTCTTGCAAATAATTTTTTTTAGGATGAAATATAAAATCCTTCCTGTACTATATCTCTAGTACTTAGCACAATGTATGGCACATAGCAGGTGCTTAATAATAAACACTGGTCAACTTTGACTGATGCTCAAAACAGCCCTCCACAATTCCAATAGATTTGGGGTTTTTTGATTTTTTGGTTTTTGGTTTTTTGCTGAGACAATCGGGGTTAGGCGACTTGGCCAGGGTCACATAGCTAGGATGTGTTAAGTGTCTGAGACCAGATTTGGACTCGGGTCCTCCTGACTTCAGGGCTGGTTCACCACCTAGCTGCCCCCAATAGACTTGTGATGGAAAGTACCATCCATGTCCAAAGAGATAGACTGAATGTGAATCAAAAAGTATTTTTATCTTTGTTGTTTGTTTGTTTGCTTGTTTATTTTTCTTTCTTGTGTTTTTTTCCCTTTTGATCACTTTTCTTTTGCAGCATGATGAATATGAAATGTCTAAAACAGTTGCACATGTTTAACTATATTGAATTGCTTCTATTAGGAAGTAGGGGAGAGGAGAAAAATTGGGAACATGAGATTTTTGCGAGAGTGGATATTGAAAATTATTTTTGCCTGTATTTGAAAAAATAAAATACTATTTTAAAACAACAATCCTTCACAAGTCTGTCATGTAATTTTTATTATCTTTGAGGAAATGGATGTACAGAGCCAGAAAACTGACTTGTTCAATAAAGGTCAGTAAGGGGGAGACACTTAAACTCGGGTCACTTCTGAGACATGGATACATTGGTGGACAGTAGGGAATCGACCAATCTAGGAGAGAGGATGGGATGAGGATCACTCAGGCACGTAGAGGCACTTGTGCTGGGTTTTGGGGATGCAAAGGTAAAAAACTGCCCTTGTCTCCCACACGCTTAAAAGGAACCACCTGAACACCTAAGTGAAAAGACAATAATGCTGAGAATAACTGGCAGTCATGGTGCCTGCTGTGTCCAGACACAGCTAAGCACTGCCACAGCTTCCTTTTTTCATCCTCATAGGAACCCTGAGAGGGAGGTGCTATTATTATCTTCATTTTACAATGAGTAAACTAAGGCAGAGAATGGCTGGCCAGGGTCACCTACTTAGTGAGTGCCTGAGGCTGGCTTTGAATTTCTGTCTTGACTCCAAGCCCATTGCTTTATCCACTGATCTACCTAGCTGCCAGAAAATATTTATTAAGGGCTACCGGCATTTTGCTAAACCCTGGGAATATTAAAAATGCCCAAACATTTCTTAGCCTCAAGGATCTCCCTGGCTAATGAGGGAGACCACATGCAAATAATTATGTACATAAGAGATATTAGAGTAAATGGAAGTATCTGGTACACAGACGGTAACTGGGAGATGGGGAAAGTCTCTTGTACAAGGTATCAGCCTAAAGCAGAGCCGACCTGGCTAAGTACTGAGAGGGGCAAATACCTCAAATAAATTTTTATTTATTATTAAATTTATATAATTTAATAATAGCCTATTACCAGCTAGTTGCCAGGTCTTCCTATACTGCTGCCTTGACCCTTGCATCTTAACCGGGGATCTCCACTGTTACTCCCAGGCTTCTGGCCCCCTCCCCACCCACTTATAGATATACCTGCCCAGGACCGATAATTGAGACCACAATACCTTGACTGCCCGGGAGTGTATGACAATTTGCTGTTCCATGGCCCTTCGGAATCCCAGTGATTAAATCAAAGGCTGCCTAAAGAGATCCTCCAGGCCCTGATCCCCACTCCCACCTTTCACATCCTCAATCTTTCCCCCATTTCCCTTGTGTCTCAAGACAGAAATCTGCCTCTCCTGGACCACTGCACCCCTGGCCATCCTCCCTAGCATAGAATGGAACCTCATTATTCTTCCCTTCCCCTCCCTGAGCCAAGATGAGTAGACCCATTTCTAGCTTATTACACTTTCCATATTCTCTACTTGGCAATCTCTCTCCTTTTGAGTTCTGCTCCATTCAAATATATTGGTGTATCCAGATCCCTGTGGCTGTTCCATCAGCCACCATAATCCCACTAAATTATTCTAACTTTTTCAGGAATTCTGTCTCTAACCCAGTTTTCCTCTCTGGTAACTTTCTAAGTAGAGAAGTTGATACTTCAGATACCCTTTGCCTCTCATTTAACCCCCTCAACTCTGATGGATACTTACAGCTGATCCTTGAACTTCTCTTCCCTTACTACAAGTGTTCCACCTCCATCATCCATCATTCACCCTTAATCGTCCCTTCTTCTGTCTCTCCCAGGGCTTCACCTAAACCTTGCTTTCTCAGGTCATCACCTGTATTCTATCTCCCCCCCCCCCAATTCTCTTGGAGTTTTCTCCCTCCTCCTGAAATCCCACTTACTCAGGCTGGATGTCTTAGTGTTAAGCTCAGCTCCCACCTTGTCCTGTCAATTCTGCCTTCATCACTCTGTGAGCCCCTGAAAGCAAGGACTGACCCAGAACCTTTCTTTGGGTCCCCAGGGCTTAGTATAGTGGATGACACATAGTAGGCACTTAATTATTAAGTGACTAATGTCTTCCCTTGCTGCCCTCTGACCCTGGTCTCTTGCCTGGACCGCCACAATGCCCTGAGGTGTCTGCCTGCCTCAGAGCTCCCCTTGCCACTGTCCAGCTGACATTTTCCTACCACACTGATCTTCCTGGACCACAGGGATCCATCCACATTTCTGATCATATCACCTTCTAGTCAGTAAACTCCAGGATCAAATGTAAAACCCACCATTTGGCTTTTAAAACCCTCTATACCCTAGTCCCTTCCTTCTCCTCCCCTCTTCCTTATCCCACTTCCCCAGGGAGTCGATGCCATTGATCTTTGCTCTCTGCTCCTCCCCTCATCACTTTATAAGACCCTCCATCTTCTAACTTTAAGCATTTCCCCTGGCTGTCTCCTCATGCCTAAATTTCTCTTCTTCCTCATTTCCTTCAAGTCCCAGCTAAAATTCCTATTTTTGCAAACAAGCCTTTCTCAGTTCCCATCCCCACAGAGCATCCCCAGTATATCCAATATCTCGCTTATGCAGAGTTCTTTGCACGTTCCCAGAATACAGAAAGTGGGCATTTTGGGGTTTGGTTTGTTTTATTCCCTGTGCCTAGTGCTTAGCCCCCTAGTAGCGGCTTGATAAATCTTCATTGGCTTCCATCCCTTCAAAATCTTGTCCTGATAATTACCCACTGAACACTTTCTTCCATCCTTTTCCCTCTGTTGAATGGACACTCATCCCTTTCTAAACTTCAGTCCCACCATCTAATTTCTCTTGCTCCTGGATGCATGTTTGGATGGGAAAAGTCCTGTAAGCGGGTTGATGGAGATGACTGCCAATGTATTTGATGTAGTCACAACTGTTGGGAGCCATCGATCTTAGATGAAGGAACCCTCAGGTCAGCCGCTCTGACCCCCACTTAGAACCCAAATGGGGCCCACAATCCTATCAGAAGTGCGGTTTGAACTCGAGCCCGTTCTCAGCTCTTTCCCTGGTAACAGAGAAGCCTGATTGATTTCTCTGTCCCACTGCCCTCAGCATTTGTTCCAAACCAGCTACAGTCGCTCGGACCACTGACTTCTCTAGGAAGAGAGCCCCTCCTTGCAGCCTCCCACCTCTGGAGTCTTCCTTCCTTCCCTTTCCTGCCCCTTCGTCACACCCAGTTTGTTGCCCCCCAACTCTCTCCTCTCCCATGTTCCCTGCACCCTGCTGCGAACATGATATTCCCAAAGCATAGGGAACTTCACCGATTCCGTTTTATACGGGGAGATGGCTGGATAAAATAGGCTCCACTGAGGGACTCTTAGATCTGGCTCCTACCCGTTTTCCCAGCTTTATTATGGATTATTTCGCAGAATTTGCCTTCTGGCCAGTCAGTCTGCTTGCTGTTCTCAGTGTATACAAAGAGGACCTCTAAATCTGGCCGTTACCTGGTATAATAGAGAGAGTGGGAACTTGAAGTCCAAAAGTCTCGAATTTAAATTTTGCCTCAGATGCTCTGTGACTCCTTAGGGTCCCTGGTGCTTCAGTAATTTATTAAACAGGGACAATAATCCCAACTCCCTCCCTAGGTGTCAACACATAGAGCTATGGGCCTAGAGTCAGGAAGACTTTTCTTCTTGAGTTCAGATCTGTCCTCAGACCCTTATTAGCCGTGTCTGGGCAGGTCATCCAACCTTGTTTTTCTCAGTTTCCTTTTCTGAAAAATGAGCTGGGGTAGAGGGAAATGGCAAACCACTGCAGTATTGTTGACAAGAACAGTCCAAATGGGGTTGAAAAATGACTGAACAACACTGAATTGGGAATCAAACGAGTTAACTTATATAAAGCACTTCTGGATCTGGAGTTCCCCAATCAAGGAGCTAGCCAATTATAATTATAAGGTCTGGAGTTCCCCAAACAAGGGAATTCTGAGCCTTCCCCCTCAAGCAAGGGGCAAACTCCATTCTGAAGAAAGAGTAGGAGCTCCGTGATTATACAAGTCCTTTAATAAGCATCTGGGTTCCTTACACAGGGCCTTGCTGGGGCAGCTGCCAGGTGAGTCAATGGGTCAGTTTCTCACCATGCAGTCTGAGGTGGATCCCTACAATTGTCAGGTCTGGAGTTCCCTAATGGAACCCCGAGCCTCCCTCAATCAAGGGGCACTTGCAACCAAAGGGCAGATCTGTAGACTGGGGCAGCAGCCGGAGTATTCAGTGGATTCCCCAGAAAAACCTGGGAAAAGTTCCATGGTAATTACAGGAATCAAGCTAAGGGAGGAGGAGCTAGAGAGTGTCACGTATACATTAACGTAATTTGGGCTAGAGTTTTGATTAATTGCTCAGTACCAGGCTGGATTCCAGAACCCAGGTACAAGGCCAGTGCAAGTGGTTAGATGTTTAGACACTCAAGGCCGAGGGCTGGTTAATTGTTCCTTGGGGGGGGGGGGGGGGGGGGGTGTTTTGGTTTTGGGTCTTTTTTAGTATGGCTTTCATCGATTGGAAGCCCACAATTTCATAATCTTAGGGTACTATGTAATATCAGTTATTATCATTATTTTAAAAAGTGAAAATACTATGTTGTGATCCACATTCAGGCTCCTTTCTGGATGCAGATGACTCTCCATCACAATTCTATTGGAATTGGTCAGTCACCTCACTGTTGAAAAGAGCCAAGTCCATCAGAAGTGATTATTATATAATCTTGCTGTTGTTCTCTTGGTTCAACTCACTTCACTTAGTATCAGTTCATGTAAGTTTCTTAATTTGCATTTCTCTAATCAATAGTTTTTAAAGCATTTTTTCATATGACTAAAAATAGTTTAAATTTCTTCATCTTAAAATTGTCTATTCGTATCCTTTGATTATTTATCAATTAATTCCAAGCAATTTCAGTGGCTCTCCCCATGCCTGGAATTCTCCCCTCTTCATCTCTACCTCCTGGCTCCCCTTAAATTTCAGTTATAATCCCACCTTTTATAAGAAGTCTTTCTTGGTTTTAATCTTGGTGCTTTTCCCTCAGAGATTGTCATCACTTTTTTCTGTAGCCTATTTGTGCCTGTTTGATTGTGGGTTGGCAGGGAGTCCTTGGGAGGAAAGCACCTGGAAATAGCAATAAGCAGTGGTTATTTACTATTGAAAACTTGTGCATCTCATGACCTCATTGCCATCACTGTCCTCTGTTTATCTAAACACAATAAAACTTCACGGATACACCCTTGCAGCAGACATTGGCATTTAATAGTCTATGTGATTGTAAGGAGAGGAGACAAGACAGCATAGAATGTGAGAGTGACAAAGGCAATGTGTGGTACAGACTGCTGGACTGATCATAGACTTATCTTCCCCAAACTGAATATTTGTATTAAACTTAAGGCTGTGCAAAATTATACGATGGACGTGACACTTCTCAACAATGAGATGATTCAGACCAATTCCAATGATCATGATATGAAGAGAGCCATCTGTACCCAGAGAGAGGATTGTGGGAACTGAGGGTGGATCACAACATAGCATTCTCACTTTTTTGTTGTTGTTTGCTTGCATTTTATTTCTCTCTTTTTTTTTTTCCTTTTTGATTTGTTTTTTCTTGTGCAGAAAGATAATTGTATAAATATGCATGCATATATTGGATTTAACATTTTTTTATGATATTTAACATATATTGGATTACTTGCTATTTAGGGGAGAAGGTGGGAAAATTGGAACACAAGATTTTGCAAGGGTCAATGTTGAAAAATTATCCATGCATATCTTTTAAAAATTAAAAAGCTTTAATAAAAATTAAAAAGAAATAATGCCAACAAATTAGAGACTTCTCTGGGAGGGAGCAGTTTGTTGCCAACTTGGTGGGTAAGTTGAGTCAAAACTCAAAAGCAGAAAAGGATTGGGTAGCTTTAAAACATTTGGGGTACAGCACTGCATTTGCTCATCTGTTTCCCCCATTAAATTGTGAGTCCTTTGAAAGGATTGATTTCTGATTTCCTTTGTATTCCCAGCACTTAGCACAGAGTTGGGCTTAATAAATGTAGGCACTACATACCCTTTGATCCAGCAGTTTATCTACCAGGCTTATATCCCAAAGAAATCTTAAAGGGAAAGGGACCCACATGTGCAAAAATGTTTGTGGCAGCCCTTTATGTAGTGGCCAGAAACTGGAAACTGAGTGGATGCCCGTCAATTGGAGAATGGCTGAATAAATTGTGGTATATGAATATTATGGAATATTATTCTTCTGTAAGAAATGACCAGCAGGATGATTTCAGAAAGGCTTGGAGAGACTCACACGAACTGATGCTGAGTGAAACGAGCAGAACCAGGAGATCATTATATACTTCAACAACAATACTATATGATGATCAATTCTGATGGATGTGGCCATCTTTAACAATGAGATGAACCAAATCAGTTCCATTTGTTCAATAATGAAGAGAACCAGCCACACCCAATGAAAGAACTCTGGGAAATGAGTGTGGACCACTATGTTGCGTTTCCAATCTCTGTTTTTGGCCACCTGCATTTTTGATTTCCTCCACAGGCTAATTGTACACTATTTCAAACTCTGATTCTTCTTGTGCAGGAAAATAACTGTTTGGACATGTATTCATATATTGTATTTAACTTATACTTTAATATATTTAACATGTATTGGTCAACCTGCCATCTGGGGGAGGGTGTGGGGGAAGGGGTGAGGGGAAGGAGGGGAAAAATTAGAACAAAAGGTTTGGCAATTGTCAATACTGAAAAATTACTCATGCATATAACTTGTAAATAAAAAGCTATAATAATTTTAAAATGATTAATGTAGAGTTGAGACAAAATAAATAAATGTAGGCACTAAATAAATGCCTGTTGCTTGACTGTATATCATCCTGACAACAGTCCTCAGGTCTAGGTCCTGTCCTTAGCTCCAATTTATAAGGGGGATTAGAGACTTGCTTACACAGTAACTTCCCTCAAGCCCATTTCCGATGGACTCCAAATTCACTGCTCCTCCCTCCCGCTCCACGTCTCTTTTTCATCTCCTTTCAGACCAGGGATTCTGTCCTCCCAAGCACAGGCCGTCTTCCATCTCCATTTTATACACCAGTCTCCTGCACCTGCAGCCAGCCACCTCTTCCTCCTCTTCTTTAAGAATCAGTCAAAGCTCAGCTTAGGTGCTACCGGCAGATCCACCCTCCCCACCCCCAAAGTCCCTCCTTACTTTACCTGCTTCGTCTGTGACCTGCTTATAGCCTAGATTGAGTTTTTCCCACAGGGGTTAATCTTCTTTATATACATACAAAAGGAGCTTGATAAATGTTCAACTGAGGAAGGGGGTGGGGAAGGATTTGACCCAGACCCAGAAAAGTTGCTTTTATTGTATCAATTTCAGGTAAATGATAATGGAGGCCATGGAAAAGTCCATCAAAGGCAGTTTTTTGGGCAAATTACTGAAGGAAGGTCAGTCCTCATTCTCTTTCCAACTCCAAACTGTGATCCCTGAGCTTATCTTCGAAGAACTGAGAGAGGGGTGCAGGTGATGGAGGGAGGCCTTGGGATGGCCCTCTGCGCGTGCACAGAATTAAGAGACGGCAGGTCAAAATTCCGGGGAGAAAAATACCTCATGTACAGCAAGGTGCTGTATACACTTGCAGTCCCTTAATACCTGCTATGAGCTGAGATTTGCAAAGACGGTCTCCTCAAAAGCGCCCTGAGGAGAACCGGCGCAAGCATTTTTGTTTTTAATTTCCATTTTCCTGATGGGGGGGAAGGGGTTCAAATGTGAAATAGACCCAAGTCCCGGCAGCGCACCCTAAAAAGTCCTTGTCGAGTTTGCATTCTTCTAGATGCCTGGGTAAGAGGGGGGGCGACATACGCCCTAATGAGTTTTATTTTTTAATGAGTATTTATTTACAGGATTATTTGAGAGCAGCCGAGTGGCGCGGGGGAGAGAACCCTGGGCCTGGGCGCAGGAAAACTGCCCTCCCTTCCTTGGAGTCTGGCCTCAGGGCAGTGCGGCCCGGGGAAGTTCGTTGCCTCAGTTTCCCAGAGCTGGCAGACTGCTCCAGTATCTGCCGAGGACCCCCGTGGGGGTCACAGGCGGAGAAGGGGACCCACTTCTGGGCTGGCCAAGCGCGCTAACGGCAGACAGCCCCCCGCCCCCGCCCCGGGCTTCTGGGGTCAGGATGAGCCTCTCGCACCGAGCACGATTACGAAGTGCCTTCGTGTGGCCCATTATCACTGTCACTCCCGCTTCCCCCGCGGGAGAGCCGCTTTTGGGGGAGATCCGAGAGAGAAAGTCGGTAGCTGCCCCCCTCGGAGGGATTTACATGCTCACAAGTTCCGTGACGGATTCCTCCGGTGGAATTTTAAGTACCGACACCTGGACCTTCTGGGCACTCCCGCGATTACTGGGCCCGGCCGCCCCCTCCCCACCCGGGGCCGCCCCCTCCCCACCCAGCCGGGCCGCCGCCCTCCCCCCCCCGGGACCGTCCCCTCCCCCCACAAGGAGCCGCCCCCTCCCCCCACCCGGGGCCGCCCCCTCCCCCCACCCGGAGCCGCCCCCCCCCCCCCCCCGGGGCCGCCCCCTCCCCCCACCAGGAGCCGCCCCCTCCCCACCCGGGGCCCCTCCCGTCCCCGTTTGGGCCCCGGCTTCTGGGCCGGCATCTTCATCCGGGTTCCATCCTCCCCCTTAGAAGGCCGGCGCACAGCTCAGGGACTGCTCCGTGCCCGGGCTTAGGCGCTCGGCCGCGTCGGAGGGAGGGGATCAGGGGCCGGGTTCAGAGAGAACGGGGGCCGAAGCGGGGACGGCTTGAGCCCCGATTAACTAGGACTAAAGCCTGAATGGGAGGAAGGGCTAAGGAGCGAGGGCAGGGCCTGTGGGCAAGGCCCAAGTCTTCAAACGGGGGGAGTCTGAAGCCGGAGATCGGGGTCCGAGAGTCTGCGCCCGCCCCGGCTGTTCCAGCGACGTGCCCGCGAAGGGAGAGGCCGGGGTGTGGGGCGGCCCCGGGGAGCTCCGGAGCCCCTCGCGGGGAGCCGGGGTCTGAAAGGGGGCGGACCGTCAGCGGGACCCAGGACTTCCCGGGGACTTCCGCCCCCCGCCCCCGGGTTAATGACAGTCGCCCCAAGCCCGACTCCTTTCATCTGGAGATCTCCGGGCCCCGCCCCGCTCCCCGGCCCTGTTTGTGGCTGCTTTTTACTGCAGGTTCTCACGCTCCCTGCTTTGATTTGGCCAGACTGGGAAGAGTAACCGAGGAGCCTCCAAAGTAAACGGGACTCCTGGGTAGGGATTCAAATCGTGGGGGCCCAGGGGGTCCCGGTTAGCAGATAAAGGGGGGGGCAACTAGGGAGTTAGCAGACTCTCCTAGAATGTAAAGCTTAAGACAACTCTGAAGCTTGAGGACCCTCGGCACAACGTGTCGCTCACCTATTGCCCACAAAAATAAATGTTCTTATTACAGAAATTAATCCATCAAACGGATCTGTTGAAGACTGTTGCTTAAAAAGTCCAGGGTCTCCCACTGCACCCAGAGCCATCTCCAGTCTCTTGACCTGTATCTGGCCACTGGATCCAGATGGGTCTGGAGGGGAAAGTGAGGCAGGGGACCTGCACAGCCCTCCCTCGCTGAAGTCCAGTTCTCTTACAAGTCATAACATCACGGCCCTGAGGTCCTCTTCCAGAATGAAGGACACACAACAATCGGCTAATATTTGTTAAGCTCCCACGATTGATAAAGTCCTGAATATTGGTTTTGGACCAAGAGAAACTAAAGACTTGATCCCCGAGGCAAGCAGGATCTGACAGATCACTTTAGCTCCATGGTCCCACCCTTTAGGGAAGTAAGTAGTCCAGTCGGAAACCCAAGTAATGTCAAACTCTTAAGACCCGCCCTCTGTAGGGGTCCAGCAGTCTCACTCTGCCATCCCCTGTAGAAGCCCCAGTCATGTCCCTTAAATTTTCCCTATAAAACCCACTTGTGGGCCATCCCATGGCTGCTACCTTCCTTTGGGTCAGTCGTTCAGGGTTCACTCTGCCTCCTGGTGTCTTAACCCTTTTCCTTCCCCCATGGATCTCCCCTAACTCCACTACTTCCCAACCCCACTTCTCCTCCTTACAGCTAACTTTTAGGGTGCTCAGTTCCCTTTCAGGATTTAGCCTGCCCCAACCTTATGGGTGCTCCCCTTCTCCTGGGTAACTGTGAGTCTCACTGTGAAATTTGCCCTTCATACGCTCTCTCTCAAACCTATTTTATATTTAGTATTCCCGGTGTCTACTGTATGCTTTCATTTTCTCTGTAACCTCCCCTAAGTAAACCTGCCTTTTGCCAAGGAGAATGGCCATTGTGAATTCTTCACGTGATGGAACCCCAACTTTTGGTGTCTGCCATCATTTGGTGCCCAACCCCACATCATAGACCACGTCCCTGTGTTCAAGGCACAGTGTTAAGTGCAAAGGAAGCAAAAAAGTGGAAAAAATAATCCACGCTCTCAAGGAGTTTACTGTAGTAGACAATGGAAAATACAAACATTTATGTAAAGCAAACTATATTCTGGATAAATAGGAAACAATTAACTGAGGGAAAGCACTTAGAGTTAAGAAGGGTCAGAAAAGGCTTCCTGTACAAAAGTGGGATTTTAGTTGAGACTTAAAAGGAAGCCAGGGAGATCAGTAATAGGATGAATGTTCTTGGAACAGCCTTGAGAACTGAGTCACTAGAAAGAGAGTATGTGTGGAGAGCAAGGTTGGAGAGAATACCAATTAAGTTGTAAAAAAGCTGAAGGCACCAAGCCCTGATTAGCCCAGGGCTTTCTCTTCATCCCCAGCTGTGGTCCCAGGCTTCTTTGCCCCTGGCCTGGGCCCAATGTTCTCTGCAGCCATCCCTGGTCTGGCCTGCTTTAGAGAGACACACCTGATTAAGATGACCCAGCTTCGAATTTGTCTGCTACTAATTACTACTTGAGTAATGAGGCTCCTCCCTGGGCCTGTTTCCTTCCCTGTATAATGAGAGGGTTGAACTAAAAATGTCTAAGGTCACTTCCAGCTCTACATTTTTTGATCCTTCTTAAATCTGACCCCTAAATCTGGGTCGATTCAATTCCACAAGATCTAAAGTAATTTATTAACCTTCTATTAGCAAAGTGCCAAGATCAAATCTTGCCCCAAGAGAGCCTAGATAACCATCCTGAAAGTTTCATAGATTTAGGATTGAAAAACTTGTCAGAGGTCATCTCAGCCAACCAACCTGTTTTAACAGATGAAGAAATTAAGATCGGAGTTTACATGATTTGCCTGGCATCACTTAGTGTAAATGGTCAGAAGCTACCACTTTTTTTTCTATTTTAAATTTTAATATTTTCCTCTAGTGATATTTAAAACTTTTTTTACATTTGTTTTTAAAGCTTTTGAGTTTCAGATTTTCTTCTTTATCCCTACCTCTAGCTCCCACTAAGAAACCACATGTGAAGTTATGGAAAACATTTCCCAAAAAGTCATGTAAAAATACAAAAAAGTTAAAAAAGAGAGAGAGACAAAATCAGTTCCTTTTCTGGGTATGGATAAGATTTTTCATCATAATAGATCATTGTACTGTTGAAAATAGCAAAGTCATTTACAGCTCATCATCTCAGAACATTTGCTACTATGTGTACAGTACATTTCATTTTGCTTGATTTCATGGAGGACTTGGAGGGTTTTTTGTTTTTTTTTCTGAGAGCATCCTGCTCATCATTTCCCATTTATTCAGCCATTCCCCAATTGATGGCATCCCCTCAATTTCCAACTTTTTGCCCTGAGAAGAGAGCTGCTATTTTTTATACATCTCTTTATAAAATCTCTTTTGGTATTTATACCTATTAGTGGTATTGTTAGGTCAGAGGATAGACATGAATTTATAGCCGAGGCATAAGATAATATCTCGTAATCATTTATCAATTGGGGCATGGCTCTTATTTTTTATAAATTTGATGCCATTCCCTCTGTGTAAGAAATAAGACTTTATGAGAGAAACTTGCTTCAAAATTCTTTTTACAATTGCATTGCTAACTGTATTTCCCTCCATTTATTCTCTCTCTCCTTTTACCCAGTCCTTTCTCAAAACTGTTCGGACCACTCCTTTTCTCAATATGCCCTCTCTTTTATCACCCTTCCCCCTTCCAGAATCCCATTTCCCTCCTATTTTCCTTCAGGTAAGACAGATTTCTATAAGCCATATTGAGTGTGTATGTTATTTCCAATTTGAAACAATTCTGATGACAGTAAGGTTCACTCCTTTAATTTATCTTCTCCCTTCTTCCCTCCATAAACCCCCCATTCTCAGAGGCTTCTAACTTTAAAAAAAAAAAGTGTACCTAGTCTCCAAGAATGGTAGTGATATTTATAAAGCACTTGTGATCACGTTCTCTCTTGACTCCTATTGTCCCTAGGATAAGATACTAGTTCCTCTATCTCATAGTTAAGGCAAAGGCCTCTCAGACTTGTTACACATTGTTTCCCCACGTGAACCCCACTGAGAAGCCAAACTGACCCGCTTAATGGTCTTCCCAAACAATATCCCATCGCCTTTTTCAAGAGTCTGTCCAGCCTGTCCTCATGGCTCTCTCTTGATCAGAATCCCCAGCTAATTTCAAAGCTCAGCTCAATCATTACCTCCTCCAGGGAGTCTTTTTTGGATCCCACTCAGCTGCTAGGGCCTACATTCCTCCAAGTTACCTTGTATTTGCTTTGTGTAGCATGTTATCTAAGGCATTATCCCAGATCCCTCTTTCACAGGCAAGTCCCCAAAGTGTGCTGCTACATCCCTTCAGGGAGTTGGGGAACTTGGGTTGTTTTTTCTAGTATTTCTATTTTCTAGTATTAGAGTTCATGAGCCCCCATCAGTGTAACTGGCATCTTAATTATCAGTCGTACAGTAAATACTCCTTTCTTTTTAAACAGTTTTGTTTTCCCTAGTTACTTGTAAAATAATTTTTTTGTTTGTTTTTTAAAATTTTGAGTTCAGATTGTTCCCTTTCCTCCCCACATCTCTCCCCCTGAGAAGGCCCAAGTGAAGCCATGAAAAAACATTTCCATAAAAGTCATATTGTAAAAGAAAACATAAATCTCCCTTCCTACAAAAAACAAAAACCAAAAACCAAAAACAACCAAAACCTTCAAGAAAGAAAAAGAAAATAAAAAAATATGCTTTAGTCTGTAATCAGACATAATCAATTCTATGTCTGAGTATGGATGGTATTTTTTCATCACGGGTTCTTCAGAGTAGTCTTAATTATTGTATTGCTGAGAATAACAAAGTCATTCCCGCCTGAAAATCTCATAATTTTGCTATTATTATATACATAGTATATTACATATATATTATTATACTGTATATGTATAATACATATATGTATTATATATATAGTAATATATAATATATATATATATACTATTTATACATAGGCATCCCCTCAGTTTCCAAATTTTTACTCTGAGAAAAGAGCGACCATAAATATTTTTATACATATAGATTCTTTTTTTCTGTTTAAAATCTCGTTTGGCATTAATGCCTAGTAGTGGAAATATCCCCTCTCTAAAGTGCTATAGTTGATACAAAACATCCCCCAATAAATTAAAACATACTCTCCCACAAATTTATACAAAGAATTCTTTATGTACCTATGTATTTGTCCACAAGATGTTTTCCTTAGATATAAGATAGCATTTCTTATGAGCTCTTTATAGATCCTTGAATCTATTTATCTCAGCTAATCTTTCTTTGTCTCCTGATACAGATGCTTTCATATGCTTCTGAGATACTGATAGGAATCTATAGAAAAAGTCTAAATTATCTTGCTCCTTTGAAGTTCGGGGTGCTTCTCTGGACTTTGAGGGGAGAGAGAGAAGAGATGGCCACTGAGACTTGAAAAGCTTTACTTTTCTCTGGGCTAGGTGGTGCAGGGAATTTTGGAGTCAAACTCCTCTTTCTGAGTTCAAATCTGCCTCAGACACTTACTAGCTGTGTGATAAATCACTTTACCCTGTTTGCCTCAGTTTCCTCATCTGCAAAAGGAGCTGGAGAAGGAAATGGCAAACTATTCCATTATCTTTGCCAAGAAAACCCAAAATGGTATGGCTAAGAGTCTCCCATAACTAAACAAAAAGTCTCTCACTCAATCTGAATAGGTTTCCCCTTAAATCTAGTTGAAATATTGATTAAATCAGGGAAGTATCCAGGTCAGGTTGATAACTAGTGAACCAGATCTTATCATTTAATTTTAAGTATTTCTTTGTGTGTGGGTGGAGATGGTAACTTGATTGGTTTACATAATCTATTCCCACCCTTCTATGTATTTTGTAGATTAAGGTGTATTTGTATCCTGTTGTACAATAGAATTTGAGACTCTTGAGGACAGTGTCTTAGTTTCCCCTAGGACTAGTACTGTGCAAGAAGAAATCTTAATGTTTGCTGATTGAGGGGCTGATCTAGGAGGTGCACTTAGACTTGCACGATTGATCTGAGTAGAGAAAGATAATTAGTCTCCAGAGGTTAGAGAATATTTCCTTAGAGGGGGTATCATTAGGACTGGATATTACATGTGAATTTGAATTCATCTTAACAAATGCAGAATGAAGCGAGTTGCACCAGAATAATTTATTGCAATAACCATAAATATAAAAATAAACTTGGTGGTGATGGACTCAGTATATTGAGACAATGTTTTTTGGTCATGGCCAATGTGGGAATATGTTTTGCTTGAATCATCATGTTTATAACCGGAACTTTGTTTTTCTTTTATGGGGCTGGGAAGTAGGGATGGGGAAAATGTGGATTTTTGTGAAAGAGCATAAAATTGAATAAAAAAGAAAGAATTCAATGGATCCAGAGGTTCTATCTCATGGATTCTAGAGAGATTCTCTTTGAAAGGTTGTCAAGTTCCTACTTTTACTTGGGATTTCTCCAGGAAATCCCTCTTCCCTCAGACTTTCCTTGCCTTTCATTATCAGAATGCATTGTTTTCATAACCACCCACATAGGATTTAGAGCTGAAAAGAACCATAAATAATGTCTAGACTCAAACCTTCTCATGCAACAAATTAGGAAACTGAGACATAAAATCATCTGCCTAAGAGCACAGAACTAGCAAATGACAGAGTTGAAACTGGAATTCCTGTCTTAGGACTCCAAATTACCTTTTCCATGTACTTCCCATTTCAAGGTCCTTTGGTGAATTGCCATAGGACAGATGCTGGAACTCCCTCTTCTTCCCTAGACTCTGAACTTAATCTCACTTGTTTCTGTCTTTGGCCAGTATTTATTGAAACTTGTAAGGCACTGAATTGGTTGAGGTGGGGCTGTGGGAAGATACAAATTTGGATAAGAAACCGGTCTCTGCCTACAAGAATTTTATAGCCCAATTGGAGAGAAAAGATTCATGAACAGATAACCTAGAAAAACAGCGTCTGGGAAAGTCTTGGGGAAAAGAGACTAAGACTGGGATAAATTCTAACTTGGCAGGACAGACAATAAGGCCATTCCAAGAAAGGGATGACACTGACCTATACTGTGTTGGGGGGGGGGGGGTTTAAGATTTAGACTGTGGTGTTTAACATATTTTGGATTATCTGCTATCTTGGGGAGGGGTTGGGGGGAAGTGAGGGAGGAAAAAAAATTGAAATACAAGATTTTGGAAGGGTGAATGTGTGTTTTTGGTTATTTTGTTTTTTGTTTGTTTTTTTTTGCTGAGGCAATTGGGGTTAAGTGACTTGCCCAGGGTCACACAGCTAGGAAATGTTTAAGTGAATGAGATAAAATTTGAACTCAGGTCCTCCTGATGAGGACAATACAGCCAGTCCAGAAGAGTATCTGCATTCCCTGGGAAAGACTCTCTTCTCACATATTATGCACCTTTTGGATGCAAAACCTACATTTCCCTGGGAAAGATTCTCTTCCCACACATTATGCACCTTTTGGATGCAAAATCTACATTCCCAGGGAAAGACTCTTTTCCCACAGCCTATATCTCAAGTATGTTCCTTTCGGATGCAAAACCCAAATTGTTTTGTTTCTGTATATAAGCCCTGAGAAAATGTCTCTGCAATTCTCTAACATTGCCCACTAAGAGAACATCTTTGTGCCTTTCTCTCTTTACTAAAGCGCCTTTTCTTATCACAGCCTTTTGTGTAGCGTTTCTCACTGCGAACCCACCCTTACTTGGTGTTTTGGAGAACTAGGAGACCAACCCATATTCCTGCCACGATCCATACCTCATCACTCCTGACTTCAGAGCTGGCACTCCATCTACTGCACCACCTAGCTGCCCCTATGCATGTGTTTTGAAAATAAAAAAGCTTTATGAAAAAAATAATTTAGATTGTAGGGTCAGTGAGATGGCTCAGTGGTTAGAGCACCACTCTTGGAGTGAGGAAGACCTGAATTCAAAAGTGGCCTTACTTAGATACTAAACTGTCTGACAATAGGCAAGTCAACCCCAATTCCCTCGAAAAAGAAAAAAAAAAAAGATTTAGCATTTTTGAGGTCTGGATCTATATCAGACACACTTGAGACTTTAACTGTGGATATGGACACATCACTTAATGGATCAATCAGTCCAATTTCTCATCTAACAGGGTTGTAGATTTATTGAGTGGTCCAAAGGAGAGTGAATAAATCTAACATAATCAGGTGACATATATACATATATATGTGTGTATATATGTGTGTATATATATATATATATATATATATATCCATTCGATTTTTCACATAGTGGGCAATTAACACCTACTTGTTGGATTGGGTTCACACTTTAAGTAGAATAATTTGGTTTGCAGGTAGATGATGAATTGCAGGAGATAAATCTGGAAAATGGTAAATTGAGGGTAGAATTGTGGACGGTCTTGAATACCAATGGATTTCATCTGAGTTTTGGATGCTTTTTTGTTTTTGACATAGGAGGGACTTTAAATGCAGCATGACCAATGAGATAAAGGGCTGGCCCTGAAATCCAGAAAGACTTTAAATCTCTCTTCTAGAATTTATAATCTGGATAACAATTTCTCTGGCCTACTGTTTCCTCATCGGTGAAAGAAATGAAATAAAATTTGGAATCCCAGGCTCTCAGGGTTAACTATAAATGAGATAATGGATAGAAAACAAACACTTTACAAACCTCAAGGCATTCATGTGTAAGGAATTCATTTCCTGAGTGCTGTATGCATGGATAAGAGTCCATGGGTCCTTGGTTAAGCGTATGGGCCCCTTCTCTTAATATTTGTTTAAATGCATAGGAGTACAGGGATACAAAGAATACAAATTATATGCTATTGAAATAAAGATGTAAAATTTCCCATCCACGTTGATTGTTTCCCCTGAAACCTAGGTGTAGGCCCCTTGAATGGGGGGAGACTCTGGAAAGCCCAGATTAGGAATGAGATCACACAGGCAGAAGATCAAGTTAAAGAGTAGGAGCCCTTTGATCTAGCAGTATCTTTACTGTGTCTGTATCCCAAAGAGATCATAAAAGAGGGGGAAAGACAATTCCAATAGACTTGAAATGGAAAAGGCCATCTGCATCCAGAGAAAAGCACGGAGAATTTGGATCAGAGCAGTTTTCACCTCCTTGATTATATGCTTGCTTTTTCTCTCCTGTTTTTTTTTATTTGTGTCTTTCATAATATGACTAACATGGGAATATGTTTAAAATGATTATACCTGTATAATTTATATCAGATTGCTTGCTGTCTTGGGGAAGAGAGAGAGGAGAAAAAATGTGGGGCTCAAAATTTTACAAAAATGAATGTTTTGGACAGCTAGATGACAAAGCGGATAAAACACAGGCCCTGGAGTCAGGAGGACTTGAGCTCAAATCCGGCCTCAGACACTTCACACTTGCTACCTGTGTGACCCTGGGCAAGTCACTTAACTCCAGTTGCCTTGCTTAAAAAAAAGTGAATGTTGAAAATTCTATATGTAATTGGAAAAATAAAATACCATTGAGGGAAAAAAAAAAGAGTAGGATTCCTCCAGATGTGAAAATATTTGACCTGGGAGGAGCGGAGTGGAAGGACAGAGATTAAGCGCTAGAAGGGATTTTGGAGTCCAACCCTCTCTTTTTACACATGGGGAAAATGAAACCGTCGGGGGTAAATACAGGGATAGGATATGAAGGCAGGTTGCAAAGACAGAGCCCTGGTCCTGAGTCCCTAAGTCCAAACTTGGCTTCAGCCACTTACTGCCTGTGTGACGCCGGGCGAGTCGCTTTAACGCTCCTTGTCTCAGGTGGCTCACCTGTCGGATGAGCCAGAGAAGGAAATGGCGACCCATTCACCTCTCCTTGCCAAGAAGACCCCAAAGGCGGCCACGAGGAGTTGGAAATGACCGGACCTTCCGCTCTAAAGACCGCTCTTCGCAGCGAGAAGTTGGGGAGTGAAAAATCACAGGCCTGGCGACCAGTAGAGGAACCAAACTTTCTTGGAAACCAGGAGTGACTGGGTTCCTCAGTGACAAAGCGGAGACCCTCGGGCTCCTCCCTCTCCAGTTGTTTCTGTGCCGGTCGGTTTCCCACCGCGCTTTCCCCACTCCCATCTCTCTGCCTCTATTTCTTCCCCTGGGGGCCATCCCGGACTCCGTTCTCTCAGCGTTGTGGGCGAGAGACTTGTCTCTGCTTTACCTTTCCCCCCCCCCCTCCCCTTTGCACGCCCCAGGCTTGTTCTCTTGCACGACGTCTGTGGTTCCGGATTATAAAATTCTGAGTCACCACTTCAGCTCTGGATTGTGGGTCAGGGTGCACCGTCTCCTGGGATGGGGTGGTGGGAGACGGACTGAAGGCGTCGCGGGCCGCTCGTCCTCCCTGGCTCACTCTCCCGCGCCCGACCCCCCTCATCCTTTCCCGGATAACCCCGGAATGTTAAATATTTGCTCATGGGGTGGGCCGCCCGCACGCCGGGGAGCGGAGGAGGGGGGCCGCGCGGCCCAGCCCTCCTCCAGGAAGTCAGGGCCCATCCCCTTCCCACGGCGAGGGCGAGGCTGGAGGGGAGGGGCGGATTCTCACGCCCCGATTTTCCCCAGCTGGTGGGAGAGGCGGGGACCCAGCCCCGCCCCGGCCCCCCAAAGGCTTCCCAGCTGCTCCCTGGGACCCCTAGAGGGAGCCGAGAGCTGGGGCGAGAGGCTCAGCGTCCGAGTAGTCCGCCGTGGGAGCCCAAACTCGCAGGATGTTTTTTATTTTGACTTTAATGTAATTGATCATTTTTGTTTTTACATGACCCAGTTTTCTTCTCCCTCCCAGAAAAAAGATTCAGCAAAACACATCAAAAATATCGATAAAATCTGGCCTTAAAAAACGGAGGCGCTTAGAACCCAAGTGGGAGCCCAAACTCGGGAGGAGGTTTTTATTTTGACTTTAATAATGCAATCGATCATTTTGGTTTTTACCTGACCTAGTTTTCTTCTCCCTCCCAGAAAAAAGATTCAGCAAAACAGATCAAAAATATCGACAAAACCTGACCTTACAAACATTTCACAGCCCCATGGATCTCTACTTCTGCAAAAGAGGGGGGAGGGGCGGACGGGTCAACTCGTAGGACCAATCTTGTTCTTTATGCTCCCGCGTGCCTTTATTATTATTATTGAGTCAGATAACCACTCTCCGTGTGACCCTGGGCGAGATGCATAATCCCTCTCCGCCGGCTAAAATGGGCATGTCAATAACACCTTCCTCCCGGGATGGTTGTGGGGGTCAAATGAGAAATTCACAAACTCTTTGCATCCTCTAAATCGCTACATAGATGCTAGCTATTATTATTATTATTATGCATCTTTTTTTTTTTCATGGGTTGCAAAGAGATGGAAGGATCCTTGGCTTTTATCTAGTATAATCCTTCCTGAGCCTCTCCCCGCTTTAAAGGCAGAATTGGAAACTAAAGGCTGGGGGGGGGGGGAAGGGAGTAGAATTGGGGGAGGGGGTTAAGTGATTTCAGTGACGTAAATAGCAAAGCCCAGGGATCAGAAACGAGGTTCTCCGGTTCCCCAACGAAAGGCTCTTTCCTCGACCATTTCCTCGCTTCAGCTCTCCGCGAATTTCGTGGTCTCTCCACCGACTCTAGTTTCAACCTCTTTTCAACAAAGCTTTATTCGGGACTGTTTACCAGACGGAAAAACGAGGAAGTCCTTGCCCCTAGTGGATTATTTCATGAATTACTCCAGCCAGTTAAAAAAAGAATCACACTTTAACATGGTGACGAGTCTCATCACACCAGGTTGAACAGCCTGTGGACTCCTGCCCTCACCTCCCTAGTAGTAACCGTTCCAGGAGTGTAGCACCCGCCAGGTGGGTCACCCTTACACAAGATTATAGCCTTATTATTATTAAAAAAAAGACACAAAAAAGGTGGGAGAAAATGGAATATATCTTTATTGTGGAGGAAAAGATCCATTTTTTTTTTCTATTCAACGGTAAGAATTTTTAGAGAGATGCTTTTGACTATATGGCCAAGAAAATTCCATGGAAAAAACCCGATATAATTAAAATAAACTTGGAGAGCAACGATAGCTCATAGAAAGTTACAAAAATAATCCTAGTCCATTATGGAGGCATATTTAAAAAAAAATTTACCAAAAGCGAACTAAAAGAGTTTACTGTTCAAATATTTTCAGACTCCCAGGGAGCATTCATTATAAGTAACCTTATTGGGGGAACCCATAAAGGGATGGTGAAATATGTTGCAGAGAATTACTGTAATGGACCCTTATAATTCAATTAAGACGAACAAGTATGAGGAATACAAAGAAATCTGGTGAGATCTTTATGAAATGAATCAAAATGAAGATAAAGCAGAATCAGGCAAGGGGACTCATAGTAATTATGGCTATACAGAGGAAAAAGGAAAAGAATTTGATAGCTAACCAATCCAATAAAAGATTTAGAAGGAACGACTGAAAAATACTTTGTATATTGAAATAAGCTTGCTAGTTGCTTAATTAAATTTAGTTACTAAATACATCTACTTGGTCATTAACATTCAGTGTTGTTTTTAATAAAGCTTTAATTGAAAGATAAATATGATTATTAACAACTTACATTACAGAGCATTTTGAGGTTTACTAGGGATTTTCCTCATAGTGATAAGAGGAAGTAGAGCAGGTATTATTATAACCGTTTTGCAATTGAAGAAACTGAGGCTCTTAGACTGGCCTTTTTTTGTTTGTATATATCCACCTCAGCTCTGGGTAATTATGGGAAGGAATTAGGAGAGCTCTATCTCCACTGGTTCTGGTTCTGTTTCTCCAAACCTAACAGATTTTGTGCTGAAAGCGCATCCTGAAGGGTGTCTCAGGGTATTGTGTAATCTCCAAAATGAAACATATCATTAGCCCCAAAGAGTCTTTTCCTAAGGAGCCCCATAAAGCATCCGCTTGTCTCAAACTCAGTCTAACTTTGCTTTCAGTTCCTTTCTCCCAGGCTGTGGTCCCCTGGAAAGTAAGTCTTTGAACAGCAAAGTGTCTCTTCTCAGGAATTCCCCTCTTAATCCTTTATTCGGAAATGGCCTATTTCCTGAGGTAGGTGTGTGGGTGGGTCAGCAAGTATGGGCCATGGGAGAAAATGGAAAAATAATGAGGATGACAAAAACTGTACTACTTTCCTCCACCCCCAGCCCCAATTCCTAAATACTCAGACCCAGGATAGATTGAGAGACTTGTCAAGGAAATCAACCTTAGGGAGAAAGAAGCAGAGAAGCTGCAATCTCAGAACTGGCTGAGCCATAGAATCACAATATTAACAGCTGGAATCTTTTTTAGATAACTGAACTCCGCTCTAGAGATGGGAAGTGGCCACAGCTAATTAGTAGCAAAATCCAGACTTGATACAGGTTCGGCTCTTTGGCATTATTCCCCATATCAATGAAGTCTTCCTACTATATGCCATGAACTATCCTAGGTCCTGGACATACAAAGTTTCTCCCAATCTATCTGGAGAGAGAGAGAGAGAGAGAGAGAGAGAGAGAGAGAGAGAGAGAATGATTAAGCCCCTTACTGTGTAATCTGAATTGTACTCACAGCATAGTATTCTTAATTAGAAAACTGGGATATATATCATTTTCCTTCATTATGAAGGGCAATTTTAATTAAATCTTTTTTTGCCAATAGTTATTTATTTTTCCAAATATATATAAAGATAGTTTTCCATGTTCATCTTTGTCAAATTTTGAGTGCTATATTTTTCTCTCTCCCTCCCTTACCTCCCCTTGCCAAGATAGCAATCTGATAAAGTTTAAACACCTGCAATCCTTTTAAACAATATTTCCATATTTGTCACGCTGTATAAGAAAAATCAGACCAAAAGGAAAAAAAAAAAAAACCCATGAGAAACAAAACAAACAAACAAAAAAGTGAAAAGACTATGCTTCGATTTCCATAGTTCTTTCTGGATGTGATTGGCATTTTCCATCCCCCGAAGCCTATTGGAATTGCCTTGTAATTCAATATTCTTTTGTTGGGTTCTTTGCCAAGTTCAAGGCCTGTTGTGTTTTGAATCTAGTACTTATGTGTAACAGGTACCTTTTATTTGTTTTGCAAAAATCATACTTAAGTATGTTGGGTAACAGCTTCATTAAACACATTTTTAAATAATGCTTTTAATTTTCCCAAGTACATGCAAAGATAATGAAAAATTTGGAACACAAAGTTTTGCAAGAATGTAAAAACTATCTTCCCTTTTACTTTTAAAAAATAAGCTGATTTTGATATAAAATTCTCAATGTCACATCAAAATGAGCTAAACTTGGAACAGTCTCTAGAACACCCATAGTCATTCACCACATAAGCAGTGGAAAAACCTGACTAAATACACTCCCAGTAGGTTGATTTTGCCCTTTTAAATTCAAATAAAATTCAATTCAAGAGATGTATTTCACATTCAATGCCAAAAGATAGAGGAAGGGAAAAAAAGATACAAATCTTAACAAGTCACAGTTCCAGCGCTTCTATAATTTAGAGACTAGTAAAGGAATAAGGGATATATAAGATAACCATAATATATAGTGATTTTTTTTTTTTTTAAGTATGAAAGCATTAGGGAAATATCAAAGTGCTATGTAAGACTTAAAGGGGGGAGGGGAAATTGTTACAACAGAGAATATCTTTTTTTTTTTTCTTTTTATTTAATAGCCTTTTATTTACAGGATATATGCATGGGTAACTTTACAGCATTAACAATTGCCAAACCTCTTGTTCCAATTTTTTACCTCTTACCCCCCCCCACCCCCTCCCCTAAATGGCAGGATGACCAGTAGATGTTAAATATATTAAAATATAACTTAGATACACAATAAGTATACATGACCAAAACGTTATTTTGCTGTACAAAAAGAATCAGACTCTGAAATATTGTACAATTAGCTTGTGAAGGAAATAAAAAATGCAGGTGGGCATAAATATAGGGATTGGGAATTCAATGTAATGGTTCTTAGTCATCTCCCAGAGTTCTTTTTCTGGGCATAGCTGGTTCAGTTCATTACTGTTCCATTGGAAATGATTTGGTTGATCTCACAACAGAGAATATCAAAGAAGCTTTCTGGGTAAAAAAGTGAGCAAGCTTTAAAAGATGGGCAGGAATTCAAATGAATCTAGGAGGTGAAGGAAGACATGCCAGACTAGGAAACCTGAAATAAAAAAAAGGGGTGAAATGGGGGTAGGAAGGATGGAAGCCTCTTTCAAGGTTATTGCTGTGCCTTAAGAATTCAAAGCGAATGTGTATCCTCAGGTAGGTAGAAAACACCCTAAGCCTCAGTTTCCACATCTATAAAATGGGAATCATAATAATTGATCCTCACTGGATCATTTGAAATAATGAATAATAAATAATGAGACTGAGAAATAGCCCAACCTAGAGCAATAGTGGACACCCTAAATTGGTGGGGATAACTTGAATAGAAATCTAGCAAGGGAGCCTAAGGAGAAGCTGTCAAATAAATACGTGCTGAAACAAGAGTCTTAAAACCCTAGAGAAAAAGAAGTATCATTGAAAAGCAAGTAAGAAACAATGTTAAAGGCTATAGAGATATCATGAAGGATGAGGATTAGTTTAGCACTGTATCTGGCACATATTAAGTGCTTAATAAATGTTCCTAAATCTGCTTGATTCTCTTTGGGTCAGTTTATACTACCCAAATTTCTCTGAAATCATTTCATTCATCATTTTTTATTTCATTCATGTTCCATTATATATGTATTTTTTCTTTTTTGCTGAGGCAATTGAGGTTAAGTGACTTCCCCAGGGTCACACAACTTAACAGTTGTTAAGTATCTGAGACTACATTTGAACTCAGGTCCTCCTAACTTCAGGGCTGGTGTATTATCCACTGCACCACCTAGCTGCGGTATGTTCCATTATATTAATATGCCATAATTTGTTCAGCCATTCCCCAGTTGTTTAAGAAGAAATCTAAGAGAACCCTTAAATTCTTTCCTTCCCTCATCCTTTTTTTAATCTATCTCTTCAAGTTCATGAAACTTTTTTACATCAAGTGTGCTTGTAATTCACCTCTCTATGTTTCATATAAGAGTGCTGTTCACGATGCTCCCCTCACCTCCCTTCCTCCATGTTTGTATTTTTCCAATTATGAGAATTGGGAAGTTCTACCCCTTCTTCCTCCTTTTATTAGTTTTATTTTCCTTTTTACCCTTCCTTCTCTTACTTCAGACCCTAGAACAGAATGAATTCACCCTGAGGATTTCTATTTCTCTTGTTTTCACTTCCTCAATACCCTTTGAAGACATGAAAGTTCTTAAGGGACACAACCTTTCCCTTATTCAAATATTAGCACTCGATCATCATGCAGCTCCTTTCAATTGCTAGAATAAATTTACCTTTCTAGGTTTCTTTGGACCCTCCCCTTCACATCTGAATACCTTGTGTCTATTTATATATATGTGTATGTGCTTGGATTTTTATATATAAATAAATATTTTACATATACATAGGACTATATATACATATACATGCTTTATCATTATATAAATTTTGTTACATTATAATAACATTATTTGAATTATATAAATCCATTATTTTTTAAGTGTAGAGCCGGGATTCGAACTCAGATCTTCCAACCCTTAGCACTGGGGCTGGTACATTGTTGTTGTTTAGTCCTTTGCAGGAAACTAATGCTAATAAGTTTAGCAAGGTTGACTTGCCGGGTGTTAAACATATAATTAGCATCTGAAGTCAGATTTGACTGCAGGACGAGGAGTCTTCTGACTCCAGGTCTGGAGCTCTGTGCACTATGGCGCCATCTAGTGTCCCTTCCTCAAATCCCAAAGGTAAAACAATACTGGTAACAAATAAGGATAATCAAGCAGAGCAAATCCAAATATTTTCAATGTCCAGAATTGTATGTTTCATTCTGCACTTCCAGTCCTTCCCTTTTCTATGAAAAAGCAGGAAGCAATCTTCTTCTTCAGTTCACTTCAATCATGGTTGCCCCAAACACCGAAAAACTGTGGTTTTAGGTCTCTCAGAGGCGTTTTTGTTTTTGTTTTTGTTTTTGCAATGAGGACAATTTTCCTGTCTCCTGATCTATATCTGGCCACTGGACCCAGATGGCTCTGGAATATAAAGTAAGGCTGCTGACTTTGCACAGCCCTACCTCACTTAAATGCAACTCACTTGCATGTCATAGTATCACCTCACTGATAGCATGGTCCTCTTTGAGAATGGACAGACAACAACTATGCAGTATTGTTATTCTAGGTTCTGAAACGATTGTTTTGTCCTTTTTTAGAGATTCTATTCCATTAATTTATATATTTTAATTTTTTTCCAGTTTGAAAGATACTCTCTTTACCTTCAGTTCTTTGCTACTATATCATTTTACCAGGGTAGCTAGGTGGCAAATGGATAGAGTTCCAATCCAAAACCTGAATTCAGATCAGACCCTGTGACCCTGGGCTAGTAAAGTTTGCCTCAGTTTCCTCATCTATAAAATTCACTGAGAAGAAATGGCAAACTCCTACAGCAAATTGAAACCCCAAAATGAATAAAATGAATGATAAAGGATCAGACATGACTGAACAACAATAATCCCTTTAGTGCTTATTGTGGTCTTTGTGGTGAGAACTTATTCCAAAACTAACTTCTGCCAAATTGAAACTTTTTTTGGTCTAATAATGTTTTTGTTTATTTTTGTTTGTTTAATAATGAATCTGTACTCACCATAGAGGAAACTAGGTGGCACAGTGGATAGATAGATTGAAGAATCCTGAGTCAGGAAGATCTGAGTTCTAATCTTAACTCCTATACTTACTAGTTGTGTGACCCTAGACAAATAATTTAACCTCTACCTCTTTCAGTTTACTCAACTGTAAAATGGGAATAAAAAATTATAATTGTTGTGATTAAATAAGATATTTCTAAAGTATTTAACACAGTATCTGGCATATAATAGGTACTTAATATATGCATTCTTATTTTTGTACCCAGTAGTTGGGGCTTTGGGTACATCACAAGACATCTGATTTCCCCCCCTATTAATCCACACAATTACTAAATTGACAAATTTTTTTTATATCTTGTGTTTTTATATCTTCTTCATATCCCAATATCTCTCCTCCATTATCCAGAGAGGTATCTTTTATTAGAAAAAAGTTGTATTTAATAGGCAAACATGTTTATACAATTATCTTGCTGCACAAGAAAAATAAGATCAAAAAGGAAGAAAATGAGAAAGAAAATAAAATTCAAGCAAACAACAGCAAAAGAAGTAAAAATGCTATATTGTGATCCACTCTCAGTTTTCATAGTTCTCTCTTTAGGTGCAGATAGCTCTCTTTATCACAACATCACTGGAACTGACCTGAATCATTTCACTGTTGAGAAGAGCCACATCCATCAGAATTGATCATTGTATTATCTTGCTATTGCCATGTACAATGATCTCCTGGTTCTGCTCATTTCACTCAGCATCAGTTCATGTAAGTCTCTCCAGGCCTTTCTGAATTCATCCTGCTGATTGTTTCTTATAGAACAATAATATTCCATAACATTCATATACCATAACTTATTCAGCATTATAACTTATAATTATAATTATAACTTATTCAGCCATTCTCCAACTGATAACCATCTACTCAATTTCCAGTTTCTTGTCATTACAAAAAGGGCTGTCAGAAACATTTTTGCACATGTGAGTCCCTTTCCCTCCTTTAAAATCACTTTGGGATATAAGCCCAGTAATAACACTGCTGGATCAAAATGTATGCACAGTTTGCTAGCTAGCCCTTTGAGCAGAGTTCCAACTTGCTCTCCAGAATGAGTTGGATCAGTTTTCAACTCCACCAACAATGTATCAGTATCCCAGTTTTCCCACATTTCCTCCTGTAGAGGGTGAGAACTCTGGAAAAGTATACTCAAAACAAGGATACTTACAACAGGTTGTTTACTCAGTGTAACTGATGAGATAATGGTTCTCTAGTTCACACGTACTTAGTGTGCTGTAATGATGTAATCATACTGAGGTATTTAAGGGCTGAGAGGACTGGAAATGAGACATTCTGTCTTTGACCATCATCCTGGTGGCTCTCCTGCCTCCTGCCTCCCGCCTCCTGCACTAAGATCAAGACTGGATCAGACTGTGACAGACACAGACTATGAAGGAGCCAATAAAAACTTTAAACTCTATTCCTGTCTATCCTTGTGATGACTATCCTGCTGAGACCAAGTCCCGTCTGAAGGACCTCCAAAAAGCTAGTCCGGACATTACACCCTCCAACATTCATCATCATCATCTTTTCCTGTCATCTTAGCCAATCTGAGAGGTATATGGTAGTACACCTAGGGACTAGCTCTCTGGAGCATCTCTCGACGGGCCTTGATCTTTGGCTGTGTCTGTGACTGTGGCTCAGAGACTCATTCCCAGTTCTCTCATACCTTAAATATCTCAATACACTTACATCACTATAGCAACTGAGCATGTGCCCATTGTGGAACATTACATCACCATATTACACTAAGTATATGCCAACTAGAGTGATTACATCATTATCTCACAGTAAGTTTATGTTTAACTAGAGAACCGTTATTCCATCAATCATACTGAGTAGGTGCTTAACTATAAGCACCCTGCTGTCGTTGATTCAAGTATACTTCTCCAGAGTTCTGACCCTCTACATCTCCTGCTTTCTTTTGTTTTAGAACACAGATGGTCACACCCTCCCTCATTTCTCAGGGAGGTGAAAACACCAAAAAGGAGGTGATCACGCTCTCCCTGACTTCTTAGGAAGGGAGGTGAGAACACCAAGGGGAAATGGGGAGTCAAACCAGATAGTGTTAGCAGGTTTCCTCTGGGCTGAAGGGTCTTACTTGAAATAGGTATATATAAATCCATCAGCATGGGATGTATTACACAAGCACATAATAATATAACACAGGCTAGTAGTGATGTAACAAACAACATGAATCAACACGAGGAATTATACATGTCCATAAGTCCTAGAAGGAGGGTACATAAATAACAATCACATATACCTCCTTCAGCAGTCAAGAGATAGTCCAAAACCACTCTAATTTCCATCACTTCACGTGTCAGGGATTCCAATGATTCCTGCAGATTTTGAAGTCCTGCATCAGTCTCATTAACAATTTTTGTTGTCCATGAGTCAATTGCCATAACTGCCCTGCTCTTTCAATGGTGGGCACAATCAGCGACGGAACCACCCAATGTTTCTTGGGTCTTCTTCATTTCAGGGGTCTGCTCCATCTCTCTCTGATGGACAATGCGAATATGGCTCATTGGCATCCATCTGATTCCTTCTCCATCTGTAGAGACACAAGCAAACCCTCTCCCCCAAGCAGTTAACCTATCTGGTCCCTTCCATTCACTACTTTCTGGATCTCTCCACATCACCTGGCGATTATCTAAAGATAGTGGAGCTGCTTGCACTGGACACTGCCCTTCCGGTGGGTTATAAAACCTATCTGCTGGAACCAGTGCATCTTTTTCAAAAATCAAGAAGTTAATAGTATAGATACATGACCAAACCGTTATTTTGCTGTACAAATAGTATAGTATAGTATAGTATATAATATAGTATAGTATAGTAATAGTAATAGTAATAGTATAGTATACATGACCAAACCGTTATTTTGCTGTACAAAAAGAATCGGACTCTCAAATATTGTACAATTAGCCTGTGAAGGAAATCCAAAATGCAAGCGGGCAAAAATATAGGGATTGGGAATTCAATGTAATGGTTTTTAGTCATCTCCCAGAGTTCTTTTTCTGGGCATAGGTGGTTCAGTTCATTACTGCTCCATTGGAACTGATTTGGTTGATCTCATTGCTGAGGATGGCCAAGTCCATCAGAATTGGTCATCATATAGTATTGTTGTTGAAGTATATAATGATCTCTTGGCCCTGCTTGTTTCACTCAGCATCAGTTCGTGTAAGTCTCTCCAGGCCTTTCTGAAATCATCCTGTTGGTCATTTCTTACAGAACAATAATATTCCATAACATTCATATACCACAATTTATTCAGCCATTCTCCAATTGATGGGCATCCACTCATTTTCCAGTTTCTGGCCACTACAAACAGGGCTGCCACAAACATTCGTGCACATACAGGTCCCTTTCCCTTCTTTAAGATCTCTTTGGGATATAAGCCCAGTAGTAACACTACTGGATCAAAGGGATGCACAGTTTGATAACTTTTTGAGCATAGTTCCAAATTGCTCTCCAGAATGGTTGGATGTATTCACAATTCCACCAACAATGTATTAGTGTCCCTGTTTTCCCACATCCCTTCCAACATTCTCCATTATCTTTCCCTGTCATTCTAGCCAGCATGAACCCATTTCAATTTTATCTTGGTATACAGTGTTAGGTATGACAGGTCAATGCCTGGGTAGAAAGAATTTTTTAAAAGTATGTGGGTATGTGGAGGGAGGTAATTTAGCCCATTATATCCACTGTTAGACACCAGTGGTTTTCCTCCTCTACAAAGCAAGGAGGAAGGGACAATCTCTTATCTTTTCTTTTAGGCCATGCTTGGATATTACAATTATACATCATTCAGTTTCTTAAAAAAATGTTTTTTGAATAATGAAAATTTGAGTTCCAAATTCTCTCCTTCCCTCATTTCCTTCTATCCCCACTCCCTAAGATGATAAGCAATTTGATATGTTACCCACATGCAATCATGCAAACTATATTTTTATTTTAATGATGTGAAGGAAAACAGATAAACACATGTACATACACATACACATGTAGAAAGTGAAAAATAATATGCTTGCATCTGCATTTCATTTTTTTCTTCTGGAGGTAGATAGCATTTGTTGAGTCCTTGAGAATTGTCTTGGGTTATTGTATTGTTAAAAATAGCTAAGTCTGGTATATGAAAATAATGCAATATTATTGTTCTACAAAAAATGATGAACAAATTGATTTTAGAAAGGCCTGTAAACATTTATACCAACTGATACCGAGTGAAACAGACAGAATCAAGTATACAATGTATATAGTAACAGCAAAATTGTGCAGTGATCAACTTTGAAAGATTTGGTTCTTCTCAGAAGTTTAGTGATCCAAGGAAATCCCAATAAACTTTGATTAGAAAATGCCATCTGCATCCAGAAAAAGAACTTTGGGAACTGAATGTAAATCAACACATGCTACATTCACCCTTTTTTCTGTTTTTTTTTTTTCCTCTCTTGGTTTTAGAAATGTGTATTTTAAAACTTAATATTTATGGTCAAAGGATGTTCAGATGAAGAAATCAAAACAATTTATAGTCAAGAAAAAATGCTCAAAATCACAATTGATTAGAGAAATTAAAACAGCAATGAGACACCACCTCATTTCTACCAGATTGAGAAATATGATAAAAATGTTGGAGAAGGTATGGGAAAATTGGAACACTAATGCATTGTTGGGTTGTGGAGTTGTGAACTGATCCAACAATTCTGGAGAGCAATTTGGAATTATATCCAAAGGGCAATCGAACTGTGCATACCCTTTGATTCAGCGATACAGACCTATATGTACAAAAATATTTATAGCAGCTCTTTCTATGGTGGCAAAGAATTTGAAATTGATAGGATGCCCAACCATTGGGAAATGACTGAACAAGTTGTGGTAAATGAATGTAATAGAATATTATTGTTCTATAAAAATGATAAGCAGGGACCACTAGATGATGCAGTGGATCTACTTTGCTTTGATTTCCTCAACTGTAAAATGAAAATAAAGCAGGATCTACCTTCCTGGGGTCTTGTAAGGATCAAATGAGATATTTTTTCTAAAGCATTTCATGCAGTGCTTAGCCCAAAGTAATGCTTCTTTCCTTTCCTTTCCCCCATCACATAAATCTTCTCATGTTCCTGCCTCACTGTTATTTTTTCATTTTATTTTTAATTTTTTTTGAGGCTAGGTATTAAGTGACTTTGGACACACACATAGTATCTGAGGTCAGATTTGAACACAAGTTCTTCCGGCTCCAGAATCAATATTCTATTCAGTGTACCATCTAATTTCTTCTGACTTATTATTATTATTATTACAGAACAATAACATTCCATGACATTTACTTATCAATTTTTTTTTTTTTTTTTTTTTTTTAGCAATTCTCCAGTCAATGGCCATCTGCTTTGTTTTTTTGCTACTACAAAAAGTCCTGCTGCAAATGATCTCCCTATATTATGTAATAAACTTCTATCAACAAAGTTTGTTGAAAGTTGTGAAATAAGTAAACCTAGGGCTATACTTAGAACAGAAGGCTTCCTTGATAATCATTACCTCTTGGACGTTCTATTTCTACCATCATCTGTGACTCAAGACTTAGATCTCTGAAATCAAAGCCCAGAAAGGTTCCTTTCCTGCCTCCCAGGTATTTCCTCTACTAAGAAGCTCAAAAGTCAGTAGTTTAGAGTTCAAATAATACTTCATTTTACTGTGTGTCACTCTTAGAGTAGAAACATGTATAAAGAAGTAATTATGAGTCCTGTCTAGTCTTTTTAGCTTGGTATATTTTTAAACATGTCAAGATTTAAGCTGCCTTTACCTTTATTCTCCCAATCTAAATCATGTCTTCTGGTTAATTCAAGAAATAATTTGTCACATGCCTACTGTGATAATTTTTAAAAGTTCAAAAGTCATAGTTTCTGTGTAATTTGATCATTTTATTAATAATGTCAACATTTTAATAAAAGTATGGTCATTTGCAGTCTCTCTAAGACCAGCTCTATCATGGTGGTGTACTCAGCATGGAAGAGTAGGAGATCCTTAAGGTGGCAATCAACTCTGATTGGCTACCAATTAGTGAGAAAATGCATATTATAATGAGAAGGTGGGCAATATTACAATGAGCATCTTGGGGGGGTATATGACTTGAATCACCTAAATCTTGGTCAAAGAGACTTATCAATGTCCATTTCACCTGTCATGAAATTCATCTAAGAAAATTTCTTAATATACTTAGGCTATGTAGCTCCCATTTGTGTTTCCCCAAATGTAGGTAAAAGGGGTCCATAGCTCCTGTACAAGCGCTGGAGGTACAACATGCATGTTGGGTACAAGATTACCTTTATTTCAAACCACAGAAAATACACAAAATGCAAAGCACTGCCTCCCTCCCTCCACAAAACAAAACCTAATAGGAGCCCATAAATAGATAAAGAAAGGGGGGGGGGATCCACATTTTCCCAGATCTGTCAGAACAAACACAATGAGCAGGAATGTATCCATTAGCCCAAACTTAGAATTTCATTTTCTGTCTGATTAGAACTTGCCCTGAGTAAATCTTTAAGGGGAGTTTCCCACACTGGTTGGTTTCTGGAGGAAGGAAGTGGAAAAGGGGAAAAACCTCGGTCCTAATACAATAATTAGTCAGGATCAGAGAGAAATAATAATTTCTTACGCTATTATATTCAAGTTACAGTGCTAAATAATGGACCATGCAAACATGAAAAGTCTCTGCTTTCAAGAACTGTATATTTTCCTGAGGGATGTAGGATAAAACATGTACACAATTAAATAAATTTACAGCAAAATAAAAAGTAATACAAAGTAATTGGGGGGGGGGGAAGAGAATTACAAACTAGAAGAATCAGAAATGATCTCAAATATGAAGACCAATGTTTTTTAAAAAAATTAATAGTTTTCCCACCCCCACCCCCCCAAATACACGGAAGGATAGTTTTCAACATTCACCTTTGCAAAACCTTGTGTTTCAAATTTTTCTCCCTCCCTTCCCCTGTTCCCTCTTTTCAAGATAACAAGCAATCCAATATAGTTAAACATGTGCAATTCTTCTAAACAATTCTATATTCATCATGCTGTGAAAATAAAATCAGAACAAAAAGGTAAAGAAAAAGCACAAGACAGGAAAAATGATTTATGCTTTTAAGAAAGCTAGTGTTAACAGAAATTTTACTGTCTTGGTCTCTAAATTGTGAATACCAAGAACCTCACAAAGCAAGCCTAGATACAGGTTTTAGAGCTTAAATAACAATGTAATGAATCATTTTCAGAATGAGGAATACAGTTTGCAAATTGGTAGTTCTGAGTAGGAGACCTCTTGTTGCAGAAAAGGCAGAGATTTTATACACAAATCATGAGGGAAGGGAGGAGGAAGGTGGACTACAACACAATCATTTTCAGAGTCTGAGTGGTTTTTTATGACAAGCCTATGAGTGCAGTAAAATATGGGTGTTCTCCAGTTTTTATCCAGTTCTTAAGTGATTGTTTCAAATCATGGGGGTTATTGCTTGGTGGGGAGACAGAACCAGAATTCTGTGATGAGTTTTCTGACAGGAACAGGTTCTACAATCCTTGATTCACTTCACTTAATATACACAGGAGAACATTGTCAAGAATTGGTTATTTCAAACTGCATTGTAAGACTCTGACTTCCAAGCCAGAAAAGGCAGCTTTTGACAGACCTAAGTATTGCTGTATTTATTATACATATCATTTTGATAATTATGAGAATCATAATAATTTTTCCTTATTCTTGAAATTATATGCTGTGAAATCATAATGACACAGACTCAATTCCAAACCTGGGAGCCCAGGTCAGTTTTTCTGTTTGGCTCATTGTTTCTCCCAAAATTCATCTAAGAAAATTTCTTAATATACCTAGGCTATACATCTTCTATCTGTATTTCCCCAAATGTAGGTAAAAGGGAACCTTAGCTCCTGTACAAGCCACTCAGGGTACAAAATAGATACTTGGTACAGTCCTGATTTGATTTCAAACTACAGAAAATACATAAAATGCAAAGCATTAAAAATATTCCAAAATAAAACCTTGTAGGAGCCTATAAATAGATAAAGAAAATATAGAAAGCACTCATTTAATCAACTTCCTTCTAGAAGGGAACGAAACTTAGAGAGCCATTTTAGATTTTTCAGTGAGTGCTTCCCCTCCCCAACTTATTGAATTCATCTTCACTGAAGGTATAGTTGGCCATTTAAAGAATTTAAAATTCAGGTCTAGATTTACATTGGATAAATAATTTATCTATTTCTGTCTGATCATCGAACTCTTAGATTCGAGGACTTTTGAACTTGTAGTTGATTATGAGCTAATTTTCAAAGCCACTATTATATGTATAATTATTATTATATAATATATCATATATATTATATACAATTAGGAAGTGTTAAATGTCTCAGGGCGAATTTGAACTCAGATCCTCCTGATTTCAAGGCTAGTGCTTTATCTACAATGTCATCTAGGTGCTTTTCCAAAGCCATTTTTGCTCAAGAAATCAATCTCCCTTCCTCCCAGAGGTCTAGGTCATTCTATTTTCTAATTTTAAAATATTTTATTTTTATATTATTTTGTAATTCTTATTTTATTTTATTTGTTTTCTTGCCCTCTCTCCCATTGTAAAAAAAATAATAATAAACATGTATTGCCAAACAAAACAAATTCCCATGTTAACCATGTTCAAAAATGTTCTGCATCTATATCCATATCACTTCCTTCTCAGGAGAGAAATAACATAGATAATTATCAGATCTCTGAAATGGCTAGTCATTGCATTGATCAGAGATCCCAAGCTTTTGATCTCATACTGACCACTGGAAGTTGTAAGAGCCCAGCCAGACCAATCTTTCTTCCATTTACCTCACAGACCACCTAACTGGCCCCCCTGCTCCTGGTCCTGAAGTGTGATCTCAGACTTGCGTGACATAGTTGTGTGACACAGAGCAAGTGAAATCTATTTGCCTGTTTCCTTATTTGTAAAAAGAGCTAAGAACAAAATGATAAATGATTCCAATATCTTTGCCAAGAAAACTCCAATGGGGTTGTGAGGAGTCTGAAGTGAGTGCAATGATTGAATAACAACAACAAAGTACTGTGGCTTCCAGCCTGGAAATTGGGATTTCTGGGGATGAAGTTGAAGTACTATCCTGGAGTCTAGAGAAAAACAGAAGAGAACATGCTTCCAATCTGTACCAGTCTGCTCCTTAAGCTCTCAGACAGATTGCCCCGGTGTAGTGTTTAGCATTCTCCATTCCTGGAAGGCACTTAATGTCATGTCTGCCCTTCTGAATCCATCTCTTCTTGCAAAATTCAGTTTACCAGATCACTCCTTGAAGAATCTTACCTATGTTCCTTCCCCACTGCTGAAAAGCCTTTCCCTCCCCATATTTTCACTATTCATCCCAGCCCAGTTTTATTGACTTTCAATCTGAACTTAACAAATACATATAAAACCATCATTTCTAATACACTGTAGAACAGAAGAAGATTGTACACAAAATAGAATCTGCATGGTGTTCAGTTTTCTTTTAAACTGCAACTTGTAATTGGCCAACCTGTTAGGCACTTCTGCGATTTTTTTTTTTAGGCCTTTTTTCTGTTTTCTCCATTTTGAAAAGAGGAGAGAGAGAAAAGGGAATCATAATACTTCCTCCCAAATTGAAAAATCTTATAACAAAAATATATACTTTGACTTCACACATATAAATGATAACATAATGCTGTCTTCTCAAGGAGTGGAGAAAAGATGGGAGAAAAAGAATTCTGACTCAAATTTCTCTTAAAATAACATTAAAAATCTTTAACTTAATTGAAAAATATTTAATGAAATAAAATATATTTTAAAAACATATAGTTAAGCAAAAGAAATGTCTTCATTGGTTGTGTCCAAAAATCTGTGTCTCATTCTGCACCTTAAGTTCATCATCTCTTTGTCAACAGAATTATTAGTCTTCTGGAATTGTGGTTGGTCATTTTATTAATCAAAATCCTAGAGTACTTGGTCTGGATTTCTCCTTGCTTCCTTTTTTACTGTTTTCTGTTATACTTCTCTGTCTGAGCATGGTGTTCCCTTCTCCCACATCAGAATGTAAACTCTTTAAAGGTAGAGCTTATGTTGTTTTTATCTTTCTATTTTCCAACGTCTAGCAATTTTAGGTTCATAATAAGTGTATGTATATTGATAACTGCACGTGTAAAACCTGTATTAAATTTCTATCTTTCTCAATGGGACAGAGGGAGAGAACTTGGAACTCAAAATGATTTTTTAAAATGTTAAGACTTTTTTACATATAACAAAGTAAAAATAAAATATTAAATTAAAAATATATATGGATTTGAAACAAGTCAAGACTCTACCCTGTCCCCGACCCCACTCACCTTATCAAATTCTCCCCTCCCAAGGATGACCTAAAACTAAGGACCTTCCCCTTCCTTGTCTCTGCAATAAGGATTCTGTATCCCAAGGATGGCCTAGAACTAAGGACCTTCCCCTTCCTTGTCTCTGCAATAAGGATTCTGTATCCCAAGGATGGCCTAGAACTAAGGACCTTCCCCTTCCTTGTCTCCCCAGTTTTACCTTTCTGTGGATTCTGCAGGTGAGATAATGGGGAAAAGCCTAGATGTGAATTTAGGACACTGAGTTCAAATCGCAGCTCTGACACTTAGTAGCCTTGAAACTTTCAAGTCTTTTAATTCTTCCCGCCTCAATTTTCTCCTCTGTAAAATGGGGGTTAATATCAGCCCTACCCCCTCTTTAAGGATGTTGCCAGGAAAATCCTATCCAACTCTTTAACCACTGGGAATTGAAAGATTTACAAGCCTAGAGCTCTCCCCTCCGCTGCAGAGAGAGCAGGGTGTCGGTGGAAACCGGGTCTTCCTCACTCGGCAGAGTCCAAAGGCTGGCCCGAGGTGTTTTCCCTGGCCGTCCGGCTGTCCCCGTGTTGGGCTCCTTCGCTGTAGAAATCGGGCACCATTCGGGCGAAAAGGCCAGCCAAGCCCCCTGCCCGGGCGATCCGGCGGGCGGCGAAAGCGTACAGCAGAGGGTTGATGCAGCTGCTCAGGAAGACCAGCGGCGCCGAGACGTTGTGCCCGACGTGGGCCGCGGAGTGCAGCCAGCCGGCGGGCTCTGCCGGTGGGGCTGCCAGCAGCTCGGCCGCCACGGCGGCCGCGTTGGACAGGTGGTAGGGCAGCCAGCACGCGGCGAAGACCAGCACCACGGCGGTCACGATCCGGCCGGCCCGCTGCCTGCCGGGGTGGCGCAGCCGGCGCAGACGGCTGCGGACGCAGGCCGAACAGACGGCGGTGACGGTGAAGGGCCCCACGAAGCCCGCCAAGGTCTCCAGCAGAAGGAGCGTCACCAGCTGCCGGCCCGACGAGAACTGGCGTTGGAGGCAGGCGTCGGTGTCGGCCGTGAGCGTGGCGGGCACGGCCAGGGCTAAGGCGGTGACCCACAGCAGCGCCAGCACCCTGCGCGCCCCGGCCCGGCGCCACCAGCGCTGCAGGTGGAAGGGGCGCGCCAGGGCCACCAGGCGCTCGGCGCTCAGCAGCGTGATGAGCAGCACGCCGGAGTACATGGACGCGTTGACCAGCCAGACCAGCCCCTGGCACACGAAGGGCCCCAGGCTCCAGGGGCCGGCCAGCGCGTGGATCCAGAAGGGCACGGTCAGCAGCGTCAGCAGGTCGGCCGCCGCCAGGTTGACGATCAGCAGCACGGTGGGCGGGGGAGCGCTCATCCTTCGGCACACGGTCCACACCACGGTCAGGTTGCCCGGGACGCCCAGGGCGAATGCCAAGCCCAGGAGGGCGCAGGCGACCTGGCGGGCCACATTCAAGGCCACGGGAGAGTCGGACTCCTCACCGGAATAGTCAGAAGCCATGGTCGCGGGCGCTGTCCCCGCAGCCTTTCCACCCGCCAGCCTTCGCGGTCCGACAACGAGCCGCGTCCCGGACACCCCGCTCGTCCCCCAGCTTCGCCCTCCCGGCCGCGGGGGGTGAGCACTGGAGAAACTGGGGAAGTACAGATTTAGCCTTCACTTTCATCCGGCAAGCCCCGCCCCCTCCCTGCGGGTCCAGAAAAAGTTGAAGGGGCAAGTTTCCCGCAAGCCCCCTCGGCTCCCCCCCCAAGTGTAACGAAGTGAAGCCAGAGGTGGGGAGCTCCAAGAAATGGATCAGGGCTGTGGGGTGCGGGCGGCGCGAGGGGGAAGGCTGGGGCCACCTCGGTGCTTGCCCTCGCTCAGCGTTATCCTTCCCCATCCAGTGTGGCTGGGCCAGAGGGATGGGAGGTGGGGGCGTGTACGTGTGCGTGGTGTGTCTGAGTCTGTCTGTCTGTGTTTGTGTCTGGGGGTCCGCATCTGCGCGCGCGCGCGGCGCTTCGGAAGGTGCGGGTGGTAGGGGCGGTACGGAACTCGCAGGTTCCCTTCTTACCTCGGGGTCTTGGGACCCCCAGCTTCCTCCGCGGCTCCACTGAAAGGCTACAACCCGTGCACAGTCTGTACGGAACCCAAAGAGTCTCGGTCGCTGTTACTAATTCTGGAGCGCTAAAGCTCGGCCAAAGTACTCGTTATCGTATTGAACACGTATGGGACTACCTGCCAGCCAGGGGAGGGAGCGGGGAAGGAGGAGAAAAGGGTTAATGTTGAAACATTACCCCTGCATATGCTTTGTAAATAAAAAGCTATTTTTAAAAAAATGTGCTATTTATCAAAAGGAGAGAGGGAAGCTTAGGGAAGAGCGCGAAGGAAGCTGGGAAAACGGAGCTCCGCAATCCTATCCTGAGCTAACTTAAGTGAAGAGACCTTCACCTGACGCCTTTACTGAGATTTACCGGAGGAGCAGGGGGGACCAGGGGATTGGGCTAAACAGCTCTGAGACAGACAAGAGCAGAGAAGCCTGGACTACACAGCAGAGGATCTCCCCAACTGCCATTTCATCAATGACTTGGAAGTCATTAAACCAGATGGTAAGAAACTGGGAGTGAGAATAAAAAAAAACAACAAAAACTGAATGACAGAATTGAAAAATGCTACTATGTTGAAGCCGAAGGGGAACTTAAAGGTCTTTTGGACCTTTTCTTCATTGTTTCAAAGGAGTAAACAGATCCAGAGAGATAAAGTAAACTTCTGGGGTTCTCACACTCCTGGTCTCTTCTTTCAAGTTCAGAGTTCTTTCCACTGCGACAGGTGGATCCAAAATGTAATGGACACACGGGGGTGAGTGAACTGAAGCCAAGAAAATATTTAATAAAGGTCACTGCCAGATCTTGGACTTGAATTTTAAAAATTACCAAGAAACCTGTAGGATGTGGGATTAAAAACTGTAAAATAGAGATGATAATAGTCTATTTCCTCGGGTTAATGTGAGTATCAGAGATAAAAATGCTTTTTATAGCTTTGGGTGAGATACAATTTATTACATTTATTTAAAAACTCACATTTAGTAAAAGGACATTTCTTACATTTATTTAAAATATTGAATATGTCTTTATTGTGATGGTGGTGGTGGTGATGAGATAAAGTGGGGGACATGGCTACATGTAAAAAAGGCAGATTTTAATGTAGGAAAACTCAACATGTGAGCCAACTTTTTTTGTTCTTGGAGTCTGACCGTATGACTTTCTCTTAAAATTTTTTCATCAGCTCCATGTTGTTTCTTGGATAAAGCACAGACTCCTCCGGGCTAAATGTTAGTCCTTAACAATCTAGCTCCAACTTTTCTTTGTAAGACTTATCTCACATTCTTTTCCAGGACCAATTTTACATATCAGCAGAACTGAATTGCTGACTGTTCCCTGAGTTTGGTATTTCATTTCTTGTTGCTATGATTTTACTCAAATTGACTGGAATATATTCCCTTCTTGGAATCCTCAGCTTCCTCCATGATTCCACTTAAAGGCTACATCCTATGAAAAGTCTTTCCTAAATCTAAAGAAATACTAACCAAAAAAGAATCTCTATTTTTTCTCCTTCCTACATTTCTCCCTACATTGCGGAAAAGGGGAAAAACTCCTTGAAATAAACATGAATAGTTGAACAAAACTACTGCCCTCGATGGCCATGTCTAAAAATTCATGTATCTCAACCTGGTCTCTGAATCCATCATCTCTTTATATGGATATGAGTAGTATGCTTTATCATGGATCTTTGGGAATCATAATCTTGATCATTGTATCCACCAATTATTAAGTCTTTCTGAGTGTCAAAGTCTTTACAACTATTATTGCTAATTGTATACATTGTTTTCTTGATTCTCAGGCAACATCAATTCCGCAACAATACATCTTCTCAAGGTTTCTTTGAAAATATCCCCTTTGTCATTTCTTACAGCACAATAATATTCCAATATATTCGTATGGCACAGTTTGTCCAGCCAATGCCTGATTGATGGATGTCCTCTTAGGTTTTCTCTGTTTGTCACAACAAAATGAGCGACTGTGATACTAAGTGATTTGTCCAGTGCCAGTGGAGAGGGAATAAGTAATAGAAAGGGGATCTAAACTCTAATTCTCTGACTACAATTCAAATACTTTTCCCAGAGTACACGACTCTCTTTCAAAAGAGAAATTAATGAGGGTTTTTTTTGTCTTTTCCCTATTCTTCCTCATATTGAAGGGGGAAAATATCCTTTGAAACGAATATGCATCGTCAAGCAAAATTAATTCCCCCAATGGACATATCAATGAATTTATGTCTCAGTATGTATTCTGAGTCCATTGTCTCTCATTAGGAGATAGATGGTATGCTTCATCATGGATCTATGGGAATTGTGTGGTTGATCATTATATAATTAATCATATGATTAAGCATTCACAGGGGAGGCTTTAAGGGTTATGGAGTGATACAATGAGTTGTGGAACAGCAAGATTACACTTCTTGGGTAGAGTGGGTAATATCTCCAGACATTCTCATGAAATTTTCTGTGAAGAGTGATAGTGTTGGGGCTCAGTGAACCCCTCAAAAGCTGAGTGTGTCTAAGAGATATTGAAGAGAAATCTGTCCATCTGAAAATCAGTCTTCATCTTTTCCCTTTTCCAAATGTTTGATTCATAGTATCAAGAGGATTTAGAGCTGGATGAAGCAGTTTGGAGTTCAGGATAAGAACTTTTCTGGGAAAGATGCTCCAAGTCATTATTAATCAGAAAAATGCAAATTAAGACAACTCTAAGATACCACTACACACCTGTCAGATTGGCTAAGATGACAGGAAAAAATAATGATGATTGTTGGAGGGATGCGGAAAACTGGGACATTGATGCATTGTTGGTGGAGTTGTGAACAATCCAACCATTTTGGAGAGTAGTTTGGAACTATGCTCAAAAGTTATCAAACTGTGCATACCCTTTGATCCAGCAGTGTTACTACTGGGCTTATATCCGAAAGAGATTATAAAGAAGGAAAGGGACCTGTATGTGCACGAATGTTTGTGGCAGCCCTTTTGTAGTGGCTAAAACTGGAAACTGAATGGATATCCATCAGTTGGAGAATGGCTGAATAAATTGTGGTATATGAATATTATGGAATATTACTGTTCTGTAAGAAATGACCAACAGGATGATTTCAGAAAGGCCTGGAGAGACTTACACGAACTGATGCTGAGTGAAATGAGCAGGACCAGGAGATCATTATATACTTCAACAACAATACTATATGATGACCAGTTCTGATGGACCAGGCCATCCTCAGCAACGAGATCAACCAAATCATTTCCAATGGAGCAGTAATGAACTGAATCAGCTATGCCCAGAAAAAGAACTCTGGGAGATGACTAAAACCATTACATTGAATTCCCAATCCCTATATTTATGCCCACCTGCATTTTTGATTTCCTTCACAAGCTAATTGTACAATATTTCAGAGTCTGATTCTTTTTGTACAGCAAAATAACATTTTGGTCATGTATACTTACTGTGTATCTAATTTATATTTTAATATATTTAACATCTACTGGTCATCCTGCCATCTAGGGGAGGGTGGGGGTAAGAGGTAAAAAATTGGAACAAGAGGTTTGGCAATTGTTAATGCTGTAAAGTTACCCATGCATATATCCTGTAAATAAAAGGCTATTAAAAAAAAAAAAAAGAACTTTTCTGGGAGTGAAGAAGATGTGGGTTTAAATCCTCTCCATTACTTACTACCTGTTTCTACTCAGGACAAGTTGCTTAACTCTCTGTGCTTCAGCATAAAATGTGAAAATTGACTTTTTGATACCATTGCCCTTTTGGCAATTTCCTTTTCAGATTAAGATCCTCTATCCATGATGGTACCAGAAAAAGTACTGACTAGTGGCTAGAAGGCTTCTTCTCATCCTCTCAACATGGTGCAAGTGCCATTACTGGAACTGAAATCAGGTCAACCTGAGTTATTTATCTCCTAGCCTCAGTTTTCTTATCTGTAAAAGGTTAATAATAGTAGCACCTACCTTGAAGAATTGTTGCGAGAATCAACTTAATACTAGATCAAATGACGTAAGTACTAAGTATTGAAAGGCACTTTGCAAGCCTCCAAGTACTATATAAATGCCTACCTGCTTTCTTAGGTTCCAAGTCTGTGTTAAGGCAAGTACTTTTTTTAATCTTTTTCCTGTCTCAGGACATAAGCAATATAACTTCCCTAAAGGGACCAGATTTCCATTACAGCTAAGAACAATCCATTCAGCCTTCTTTGTGTCTTTATTTCCATTTCTTGTTCCTTTTATAGGGGCATGAGCCATTTTTTCCCCTAAGGTTTGCTTGATCAGAAGGCAAACGATAAGAAATGGATGAGATCAAAAGAAATCTAACTCTATCTGGAATTCCCATTGGCACAAGGACCTCCTTTCCCCCTTCCACATTTCTCCTCACCTTGAATGTCCATTGTTTGGGTCTCCTCCACCTGATGTGGTCTCAATATTTATGTACTAATTGGTAGAGTTAGAATTCAAATCCAGATCCTCTGTCTTCAACTCCTGCTCTCAATTCAGTTCAATTCAATAAATACTCATTAAGTGCCTGTGAAATTTTTTTTTAGCCCTATTGGAACTGAAATGCAAAGTTGTAATATAGAGCTTACTCCTATGAAGCTTACAATATAATGGAGCAGGAAAGACATACACATGAATGCTTGTGATAGGAGGGATTGTAACATGCAAAGTGAAATAAATATGCAGAATGAGATATGTTTTTGGACATAGCCAATATAAACATTTGTTTTATGTGACTGGGCATATATATTACAAGGCTTTTTTTTCCCTTCTTTTTTCCCCAGTGGAGTGGGAAAGGAAGACTTTTTTTTTTTTTTTTTAGCACAATCTTTTTATTCTATTTTTTTCAGTTCCAAATTCTCTCCTTCTCTCTCCTCCTTCCCCATTCAATGAGAAGGCAAGAAAAACAAAACCTATAAAATATATATAGTCTCCACATGCTTACTCATTTAAGCAAATTAATTTTTAAAAAAAACATACAACATTTAGGTACAGGCAAAGATCTATTTGAAATTTGATAAGAGAGACATTTTGCCTCACTTTACCTTGGAGGAAAGGAGAAGGCAGAGAGAAACTGTTATGGAGGAAATGGTGTTATCTTCAAGGGGACTAGACTAGTCTACTTCTCTATTTCCTTGAGAATCCTCTTGTGTTTGAGACACAAACCCAGTTGCATGTAATGCACCTCCCCCTCAACCCCAGATCTAAAGTAAAGATATTAATCTGCTAATTCATTCCAGTCTGAGTTCCCTTTTTCTAAGTCATTTACAGAGAAGAGGGAGTGGAAGTCGTAGATAAATAACTGAGCAGATATTACCAGATCGACAACTATGGGGGAACTTGTTGGGAATGGGGAGAGAAAGGAAAGGGGAAAGAAAAAGGAAAAGAACCCATTGTGTCCATCTCAATCTAGAGAAGGAGATGGAGGGAGATCTGGAAGAAAGATTGCTTATAGGGGACTTTAATGGAAATGTGAAGAGCTCTTGTTTCGAAGAGGGATCAGATTTGTTCTGCGTAGGTCAGATGGTGAAGATTGTGCTATTATCTGTTCAAGTTGTGTTCAACTCTTAGCAAAGATACTGGAATAGTTTGCCATTTCTTCCTCCAGATCATTTTATAGATGAGGAAACTGAGGCAAGCAGGTTAAATGACTTGCTTTGGATCAGATACTACATGTCAGAGTCTGGATTTGAACTCGGGAAAATGAGGAAAAATCTAGGATGTGCCCTGTCTTCCCCTCTGTACAGAAGCACTCCAATGATTAGAGTAGAACAAAAAAAGAAAAGAAAGAAAAAAGGGAAGAAAAACTAAAGAGGAAATCCTTTTGAATGTGAGTCTGTGTGTCTGTGCTTTTCCTTGGTTCCTTGAGGCTCCTGTATTTAGAGTGACTGACCCTCTTGCTACTTTTATTATTTCTGAAGGGTGCAATCCTACCCACAGTCAGGAATCCCCTGTGATCTCAGGGTCAAGGAAGCAGCAAGCTTATCCTGTAAGAGCTCTGAAGCAGTGTTGAAATTGAAACTCCTATAATTGATGCTTTCCCTCTATTCATTATTTCTTATTTATCTTGTTCATAGCCTGCTTTGCATATATTTGTTTGCTTCTTATCTCCTTCATTAGATTGTGCACAAGCTTCTTAAGGACAAGAACTGACTTTTGCCTCTTTTTGTATCCCCAGGACTCAGCACAGTGTCTGACACACAGCAGGAACTTATTAAATATTAACTGATTGATTGAAATGGCCCAGTGGCTGATAGGAAAGGGTAGAAGTGGGAAAAGTGGGAAGACATCTCCTTCCCTTCCTGCTGTCCTGAAGGGTGAGATGGCCCCTTTCTTTGGCAAAGCTAATTCCATCCTATCCAATCTTTCTCCTTTGATCATCCCTGTACCTCTTAAGATCCTCTTAGCCAAATTTCATGTCTCTACTTCTTCACAACTCCTTAACTCCTTGTATTATGATTTCACTCCCCAACATCTTATTCAAGTGCTTTCTCAAAGGTCACCCACTCGACAAATCCAACGGCTTCTTCCCAATCCTGGCTTTCTTACAATATCTCTGTACATTCACTACATCCCTTCTTTGCTTTTCCTAATTTCTCATACTTCTCTGACTGGTAAGTCTTTGTCTTTTCTTGCTGCTCCTGCACCTTAAATGTAGGCATCCCCCAAGACTATATTCATGTCTTTTTTTCCTTTATATTCTCCTTCTTATTGATTCCATTCTTACCTACAGCTTCAAATATTCCATCTATGCAGATGATATCTGTATCCATTTATATCTCTGTCTTGATGACTCTTCTGACCTTCAGATCTTTATCAACAGCATACCTGGTGATATCTCCTCCTGTTGTATAGAGAAGGGTTAAAGCTCTTTTGTCTCATGTGCCTGGCAGCTAAACAACACATTTTCAGCTACTTGTATGTGTATTTGTGTTTGCCTGTAGTACAGAAATAAGCACCATTTTTAATGGATGTGCTTAGGATAGAAAGGGTAATGGGGCTGGAAGTGGAAGGTCAGTTGTGATTATTTAGGTCTTACCATACTAAGCTAACACATTAAAGAGTGAAGACCTTCCTCCCACTGTTACCATCTCCCTCCTCACAGACACATTCCTAGTCTTCATTTCCTTCTGGGTCAAAGTGAATAAATTCCTTTCATCTCTTCCTGGACCTGAGAATTCAGGCCATGTGCTTTACACTCAATTTGACACTCTCATTATTCTTTTGGGGGCTGAAGCTAAATATACTCATTGCTTTTTTCTTCTTTTTAAAAATGTTATTATTTTTAATATATTATTTATTTATTTTGTTTTATTTATTACTTATTTTAAATCATTTTTTTTTCTTTTTAAATTTTGGGTTTTAAGTTTTTTTCTTCTATTCCATTCCCTCCCCCACATACTGAGAAGGTAAGCCATATGAATTTGAATATGAAATTATGCAAAACATATTTACATGTTAATCATGTTGTAAAAAAGAGTGAGAAAATTATACCTCAGTTTGCATTCAGAGTTCATCAATTCTTTCTCTGGCAGCGGAAAGCATTTTCTCATTTTGACTCCTTTGGAATAATCTTGGATCACTGTATTGATTAAAATAGCTAAATCTTTTTATAATATTACTGCTCTTCTGCTGCTCATTTCACTTTGCTTCAGATTGTGTAATGTATTTTCAGATTTTTTTCTCTGATAGGGCACACCATTTTGGGTAGTCCTGTGCCAGTGTCTCCCATGTCATTCAATTGATTCTAAAGTTCTTATTTTATTTTATTTTTTTATTAAAGCTTATTATTTACAAAACATATGCATGGGTAATTTTTCAAAATTACCTTGCAAAGCTTTCTGTTAAAAATTTTTCCCTCCTTCCCCCTACCTCCTCCCCTACCCCTCCAACACATGTAAAGATTCTAAAGTTTTTTTTTTTCTTTTTTTTCTTTGCTAAGGCAATTGGGATTAAATGATTTGCCCAGGGTCACACAGCCAGGACATGTTAAGTGTCTGAGGCCAGATTTGAACTCAGGTTCTCCTGACTTCAGGGCTGGTGCTCTATCTATTACACTTAACTAGCTGCCCCCAAGATTCTAAAGTTCTTAAGAGATTCCTTGAGAGTGTCCTTGTATCACTTTTTCTGACCACCTTGTGAGTGTCAAATGTATTCTTGCCAAAAAAAAAAATTGTCTATAGTATTTTTTTAGCAAAATATTTTCCCTGATTACCTCTTTTAATTAAATCTATTTTTACTTTTGCTTTGCCTGAGATCTTGATTGCTATCCCTGCCTTTTTTACATCAGCTGCAACATATTAGATTCTGCTCCATCCCCTTATTTTAACTCTGTGTGTGTTTTTGGGTTTCAAGTATATCTTGTAAACAATGTATTGTTGCATTGTGGTTTCTAATTCATTCTTCTATTTGCTTCCATTTTATGGGTGAGTCCAACCCATTCCCATTCACAGTTATGATTGCTAATTGTGCATTTCCCTCTATCCTATTTTCTTCTGTTTCTTCTTTTTTAAATTGTATTCCTCATCAAAAGTCTATTTTATTTCTAATCACTACCTCCCTTAACTTGCTCTCTTTTATCATCTTTTTATTACAACTGTGTATTTGTCCTTCTTTGAATCAATTCTGATCAGAGTGATGAGGTTTAAATTTGGGGAACAGAGGAGGAAACTGAATGAAGTTAGATCACTCATCCATAGTTATACCGGAGCATGCATCAGAGCATTGAAACCTAGAACTTCTGGATCTGGAGGCAGTGCTTTTTCTCCTTTGCCATGTTGTTCCCTGAAAAAGATATTTATTGCTAATTACAGAACAATATGACTACTTTTTCAGCCTCTATAAAGGATTTCTTTGAATATTAAGGGAATCTTCAGTGAAAATATGAGAAAGGTCCTCAAAGGTAGTTTTCTATAACAAACCACATCTCCATGCTCACACAAGTGACCAGAAATTGTGGAGAATTCAAGATCTTGGAGGGTTTATCACTGGGATATTGCAAAGACACTGGCACTGGACCATCCAGCATGACATGAACACATCAAGGAAGGCACTATGTTCTGTGAGCCAAACAGAACTGCAGGAACAACAAAGGAAATCCGAGATGTGCAAATTTAGAGACATAGTCATCCCAAATATTCCTATGGACTATCTGTGCCCAGCCTGTGGTAGCTCGGACTTGTCTGATCAGTCACACTTGGATACTTTGACATAATGATGCCATTTTGGTCCTCTCTGAGTACAAAGAACAATAAACCAACTAATTATGAAGAAGCATTGGGAAAATGCTACCTTTAAAATGTCCCCCAGACTGTGTTAGGATCATGCAAGGATTCCATCCTAGCTGTGACCACAGAAGTAATGACCCTCTGTCTATTAATAAAAAGCAAAGCATCAAATAATGGCAATGTTCTTAGCTGAGAATTTGTGCTACTCTTGGAGAGGATGTTTTGTGCAGGGCTTAAATAGTGAGCAGTACTCCAGTGATGAAGTTCTCCAGATGATTCTGTTTGCAAAAAACTGTCTGGTTGAGCACCAACAATATGGAAAAGCTTCTATAAGCTTTTCCTAAGCCTAACAAGGAGGCACGGGTTTGTAGTCATCTAAGTTTGTTCTGGATTCAAATATGGCCTCAGACCTTTCCTAGCTATGGGACACTGGATAAATGACTTCTCCCTTCTCGGCCTCAATTTCCTCATCTGAAAAATGGGGATGACAATAATAACATCCGCTTCAATGGGGTTGTTGATAAAACCAAAAGGGGTTACATATGTAAAGTACTTTACTAAACTTTAAGTGCTGTATAAATGTTAGCAGTTAATGAAATGGGCAGCTAGGTGGCACAGTTGATAAAGTGCTGGAATCAGAAAGACTCCTCCTCCATCAAATCTGACCTCAGACATTTATTAGATATTTGATTCTAGATAAAGCTTTTCACCCTGTTTGTCTCAGTTTCCTCCTCTGTAAAATGAGCTGGAGAAGGAAATGGCAAACCACTTTAGGATCTTTGTGGAGAAAATCCAAGTGGGGCAATTGCTCTAACAATCCACCTAGGAAAAACTGCATGGAAGAAAAATTATCCAAACTGCAACTGGTAATTTGTTGAGTTTAGATATCATGGGCAGGCTCTATAATTAGGTAATGATCTGGTTCCAGAAGGAAATAAGAAGACACAAGGAAACTAAACTGCATTTGGGAAGGTATTCCTTTTTTAAATTAAATAATTGGGGTGAAGTGACTTGAGGGTCACACAGTTAGGAAGTGTTAAGTGTCTGAGGTCAGATTTGAACTCAGGTCCTCCTGACTTCAGGACTGATGCTCTATCCACCTAGCTGCCCCCTAAATTTTATTTTCAAATAAAAATCAACCTTTTCTTCCTTCCGCTTCTTCCCTACCTCCCCATTTCACAAAACCTAAAACCTTCTGTGGTAAGCAAAATAACATTTCTTATCAGCTAGTCTAAAAAAGTATGTTTCAATCTATGCTCCGAGTCCATTTTCTATGTGACATGAAGTAGGCAGCATGAATCCTCAAGAATTGTGATTGGTTATTATGTTGATCCTAGTTTCCAAGTTTTCTTGACATATGCATTTATGTATTTAAACATATAATATAATGTGTTATGTATACCTCCAATATATATTATATATACAGTAAAAAATTTTAGCCAAAATCCATCTTCTCATTCTGTCATCCCTACTCCCTCTGAGAACACAAGAAAAATAAAACTTGTTATACATATATAGTTAAACAAAACAAATGTCCACATTGGTCGTGTTTAGAAAAATATTTGTCTCATTCTGCATTCTGCTTTCTTTGCCTTTCTGTCAATGGGGTATGTAACCTCATTGGCCCTCTGGAATGCTAATTGGTTATTATGATGATGAGTTCAGCAACTTAGTTCCATTTCATAAACATTTATTAAACACCTACTATGTTCCAGGTATTGTGCTAAAGGCTGGGGACACAAAAAGAGGTGAAATACAACTTCTGCCCTCAAGAACCATGAAATTTAATGGAAGGAGGGGCACTAGGTGGCGCAGTGGATAGAGCAGCAGCCCTGAAGTCAGGAGGACCTGAGTTCAAATGTGACCTCAGACACTTAACACTTCCTAGCTGTGTGATCTTGGGCAAGTCACTTAACCCTAATTGCCTCAGGGGGGAAAAAGACATTTAATGGAAGAGAAAAATGTAAACAAATATGTACAAAGGAAGCTATATGCAGAATAAATAGGAAACTATTAACAGAGGGAAGCCACTAGAATTAAGAGGTTGGGAAAGGCTTCCTGTAGAAAATAGGACTTTCCTCGGGATTTTACAGGAAACCAAGAGGGATGGTAGTCAAGGCAGAGGGGGAAGAGCTTTGCAGGAATGAGGGACAACCAAAAAGACTGCCTGGAGCAGAGAGATGGAGTGTGTTGTTTGAGCAGTAGGCTGGAGGCCAAGACCAAGGAGGTTAGAATACCTGTAGAGGAATAAGGTGTGACAAGACTGGAAAGGTGAGAGGAGACAAGGTTAGGAAGGTTTCTGAATACCAAACAGCATTATATATTTACTCCTGGAAGCAATAGGAAGTTTATTGAGAGAGAGAGAGAGAGAGAGAGAGAGAGAGAGAGAGAGAGAGAGAGTGTGTGTGTGTGTGTGTGTGTGTGTGTGTGTGTGTGAGGAGGTAGTGTTAAATGATTAGACTCGTATTTTAGAAGAGCTACTTTGGTGGATGGATGGAAGAAGGATTGGGGTGGGGAAAGACTTTAGGTAGTGGCCCATCAGTACTTATTGCAATAGTCCAGGCATGAAGGAATGAGGGTCTGCCTAAGAATGATGGCAGGTCAGAAAAGATGGGAAGATGTTGCAGAGGCGAAATGGATAGACCTTGGCTGTGGCTTAGGCATGGTAGGTGAGAGATGGTGGGGAATCCAGGATGATTCCTAGGTTTTGAGCCTGAGGGATATCAACAAGCAATCACAATGTCATGAGACTTATATGAAGACCAGGTTTATTACAAGAGACATGAACATGTATGTGGAACCCAAAGAGTTCACAATGTTTACAGAATTTTGCATATTTGTGATAATACAACAAAAAGAAGGAGGAAAAAACAGGAAAGAGCTTGGTATGGGGCAAGGTGCAGTAACTCTTCCTGAAGGAGAGGAGCAAGACAGCAAAAGCTGCATTTTTTTCCCCTTGGGAAATACTATACTGTGAAGATAGGAGGGTCTGTTTATCTACAAGAACCCCAGTGTCACAAGCATTTTTATCAGCCTAACCTAGGAAAGGAAGGAAGGAAGAAAAAGAAAGAAGAAAGAAAGAAAGAAAGAAGAAAGGAAGGAAGGAAGGAAGAGAGGGAGAAAAGAAAGAAAGATTATATTTCATTCTGCACTTTGAGTTTGTTAGCTCTATCTGGAGGTGAATAGTTTGTTCCCATGAGTCTTTGGAATTGTGGTTAGACATTCTATTGCTCAATTACAAAGTCTTTTAAAGTTGATTATAATATTGTTATTACAGTAAAGATAGTTCTTTTGATTCTATATGATTCTACTTCTGTTCATATAACTTTTCCTAGTTTTTCTGAAATCATTTCCTTTATCATTTCTTAGAGCACAATAATATTCCATCATATTTATATACTATAAGCTACTCCTCAATTAATGGACACCCCCTCAATTTACATTTCTTTGTCATTACAAATAGAGCATCTGTGAATATTTTTGTGAATATGGTTCACTTTTTCTCTTTCTTTGATCTCTCTTTGGACTATAGACCTCTCTCCTCCTTCTCTCACCATATGTGGGATATATAAATTATGATAGCTTTTTGTCAAATAGTAAATTTTTGGCCTAATAGCTGGGATCTTTGGGTTTGTCAAACACCGAGTTACTGTACTCGTTTGCTTCTAGATGTTGTATACCTAATCTGTTTCACCAATTTTTATTTCTTACTCCATACCAAATTACTAGGAGTATAGTCTGCATTTAGGGAAGAATAGTAGCTCTGATGTGAGGGCTGCTGAGTCCCTTTAAAGGTTGCTCATCCACCTTTAGTGTCCCCTTGCCACTCAACTCTCCCTTGTGGCTTCAAGAAGTTATAGTAAGAGCAACAGACACATCCTAATAAACCATTTCAACAGACAAGCTAAACCAGTTGAGAGTAACCTTCAGGGAGTTGGGGAAGGTGTGAAACCCAGTAGCCAGTGGAATGGGGCTGATGAGATGAAATGAGAACAATTTGTTCCAGCCAGCAACCACAAAAGAGGATGAATTAGATGCTGTTAAGTGCTTAGAGCTTAGTTAGACATCTGAGATAACAAGGTCATCTACTGCATCCTGGGCCATCTTGCCTTTATCTTAACACTGGACTTCAGTGAGCCTCAAAGAGACACAAAGAGAAAGTCAGACCAATGACTTTGTGAAACTGTCTCTCACTTAAATCCAATTTATGTAGAAGTCAAAAGACATCAGCCATTTTACCATTTTTTACCTACCTCAAAGACTTGTAGGGATGGGACAAATGGAAAAGCAGAAGGTACATTTACATTGAAAGTCACTATGCTGCATATTATAGAATATAGCTAAAAAGTATAGAGTATATATAGAGTATATAGAGTTGTTTTCTTGCTGGACTGAAGCAGCAGTGGGATTTTGGTTGGCCCCTGGGTATTTGAACAGTCTTTTTGAAGGACTGCACTTCTTCACTTCCTGGGGTGAAGTCAGGAGGACCTGAGTTCAAATCCAGACATTTAACACTTCCTAGCTATGTGACCCTGAGCAAGTCATTTAACCCCAATTGCCTCATCAAAAAACCAAAACCAAAACCAAACAAAAATATACAACTAATCTAGTAAACAAGGTAGTATGCCAGCCAAAAAGAATGAATGATAGACTCATGACAATGTGACTGCCACTAGCAAGAAAACACCACGCCACCACCGGCAGAGATATGCTCCCACCAGGATGGATTCTGATGAAATTAAAGAAACATTTCATGAAGAACTAGAGATGCTCATCATCACTGATGATCACCAAAAAAGGACAAGTTTATAATCCTGGGTAACTTTAATGCTGTAATAGGCTCAGATACCAGATGTGGTAGGGAATCCCTGAGAGGAATGGAGTCAGAAATAACAAGAGCAATGGTCACTTAACACTGAAGACTTGTGTATCTCATGACTTTCTCATCACTAACATTCTCTTCTGTTTGCCTAAATGTAATAAAAATTCATGGATGTACCCTCATAGCAAACGTCGGCATTTCATAGACTGTCATTGTAAGGTGTGAAGGTGACAAAGTTAATGTGTGGTGCAGAGTGCTGGACTGATCATACACTTATTCTCTCTAAGCAAAAAAATTCACATTCAACAAAAGTAGTAACCCCAAGGCAAGACTACCCGAAAATACCAATAGATTGGAGCAGTTCTCTAAGAGGGAATGGTTCATTGTTAACTTGGAGGGAAAACTGAGCCAACACATGAGTAACAGAGGAATAGAAAAGTAGTGGGCACCTTTCAGAGATTTGGTGTACAGTAATGCATTTACTCATCTGGGCTAGAACACTTGCAAACATCACGACTGGTTTGATGAAAATGGTGAGGAAGTTGGGAAGCTGCTAAACAAAACCTGAGGATTCCAAAGAGTTTACCAGCAGGGTTGTTATTTTTTTTTAATGCCATCAAAAGTAAAGAGAGCAGGATTGTTGGCTCAGTAAGAAGGCAGATGATAATCATTTTTACACTGATGATAATAATCCAAACTGCTTATGATGCCCTGAAGGCTACTTATGGTGCTTCTTAATTACTCAGTGCTGATGGAACCTCATTGAAAGTGATAAGACTATAATATTGGAGAAATAGATTTCCTTGATATTTTTCACTTCACTTGATATTTTCCAGATGAATTTTGCTATTTTTCCTAGCTCGATAAAGTTGTTCTTTTGAAAGTTTGTTTGCTGTGGCACTGAATAATTTTAAGTAGTTAATATTGTCATTTTGATTATTTTGGCTTGATCTTCCAGAAACAATTACTATTTTTCCAGTTATTTAAATATATCTTTATTTGTGTGGAATGTTTTGAAATTGTGTTCATATAGTTCCTGCATTTATTCTGGCAGGTAGACTCCCACGCATTTATCCTATCTGTAGTAATTTCTTCTTGTTGTTGTTTTTTGGCTGAGGCAATTGGGGTTAACTGACTTGCCCAAGGTCACACAGCTAGGAAGTATTAAGTGTCTGAGGCCAGATTTGAACTTAGGTCCTCTTGACTTCAGGGCTGGTGCTCTATCCATTGTACCAACTAGCTGCCCCCTGTAGTTATTTTATTTTATTTTTTTTCCCTGTAGTTATTTTAAATAAAAATTCTCTTTCTCTTCCTGCTGGGTTTTGTTGGTAATACATGGAAACATCAATGATATATGTGGGTTTATTTTATATTCTGTAACCTTGCTAAAGTCATTAATTGATTTGGTTAGTTTTTAGTGCATTGTAGGATTTACAAAGTAAATTATCACATCATTTGCAAAAAGTGATAGTTTTTTTTTCTCACTGTCTTCATATTTAAAAAAAAATTTTTCTTTCTTCTTTTCAATGTATTTTTGCTATAGCTAGCATTTCTAGTGCAATACTGAATAATAGTTGTGATAATAGATATCCTTGCTTCACCCTTAATCTTATTGGAAAGACTTGTAGCTTATTATCCCCAATATTTCCTCTTGGTTTTAGATGGATACAACTTATCATTTTAAGGAAAACTATTATTTCTGTGCTTCTGGGTTGTATTGTATGTGTGTGTGTGTGTGTGTGTTTTAAATAAAAATAAGCACTATGTCCCAATTTTTTCTGTATCCATTGAAATACTATGATTTTTTTTATTGTTTTTGCTATTAATATAGTCAATTAAACTTAAAGTTTTCCTAAGATTGAACCTAGTATTCCCTAATATTGAATCTAGCATTCCTGGTACAACTCCAGCCTGCTCATAATGTATGATTTACATACATTGTGATAATTTCCTTGCTAGTATTTTTTTTTATTATTTTGTATCAATATTCATTAAGGAAACTTGTCTAGAGTTTGAGTTTTCTGTTTTGACTACTGGCATCAAGACTGTATATTGAGATTATATTAGGTATCAGGACTAATATTTGTGTCAAAGAAGGAATTTGCTATGAATCTCTTTAAATTTTTTTATACAGTTGATATACTATTGGAATAGGTTATTCTTAAAATATTTGGTAGAATTCACTTATAAATCCATTTTTTCTTGGGTTTCTGTCTTTCTTTTTTAAATTTGAGAGTACACTTATGGCTTGTAGAATTTCTTTTTTAAAAGATAAGATAATTTCCTGTTCTGTTAATCTGTGCAACTTACATTTCTAAAATTATCTATTTCATTTAGATTGTCACCTTGATTGGCATATTATTGGGCAAAATAGCTGCTTTTCTTTCATCTGCATTGTTTGTGAATTCACTTTTTTCGGGTTTTGATACTAGTTTTATTCTTTCTTTTAAAGAAAAGCCAAATTAACTAACAGTTTACCTATTTTTTAAAAACAGCTTTGCTTTCATTATTTAATTCAATTATTTTCTTTTCAATTTTGTTGATTTCTCTGATTTTTCAGGATTTTTATTTGGGCATTTAATTGGAGGTTTATAATTTTTTTTTTTTTTATTTGTGTGCCTAGTTTGTTGATCTGTTCTATCTTTTATTCATCTTAGCATTTGGAAATAAAAATTTTCCTTCATATATTATTTTTCTTGCATCACACAAATGTTAATGTTATCTAAAGGTTTTTAATGATATTATTGATTGTTTCTATGATTTATTCTTTCACCCACCCATTATTTAAGATTTAATTATTTGTTTTTCAATTAATTTTTAACCTATGCTTCAAAGGATTTTTATTTAGCATAAATTTTATTTCATTATGGTCAAAAAAGATTCATTTAATATTTCTGATTTTTGCATTTGTTTGTAAAGTTTTTATGCTCTAATATATGATCAATTTTTGTTTTTTAAAAAATTTTTTATTAAAGCTTTTTATTTACAAACATATGCATGGGTAATTTTTCAACATTGACCCTTGCAAAATTTTCTGTTCCAAATTTTTTCCTCTGTCCCCCCACCCCCTCCCCTAGATGGCAGGTAGTCAAATACATGTTAAATATTTAAAATATATGTTAAATCCAATATATGTATACATATTTATATAGTTACCTTGCTGCACAAGAAAAATTGGATCTAGGGGGAAAAAAAAATCTGAGAAGGAAAACAAAATGCAAGCAAATATCAAGAAAGCATGAAAATGCTATGTTGTGGTCCACACTTAGTTCCCACAGGCCTCTCTCTGGGTGTAGATAGCTTTCTTCATCATTGAACAATTGGAACTGGTTTGAATCATCTCATTGTTGAAGAGAGCCATGTAGATCAGAATTGAACATTGTATAGTCTTGTTGTTGTTGGGTATAATGATCTCCTGGATTTGCTCATTTCACTCAGCATCAGTTCATGTAAATCTCTCCAGAAAATCTCTCCAGTAAATCTGTCTGAAATCATCCCATTAGTCATTTCTTTTTTTTTTTTTTCTTTTTTTTTTAATAGCCTTTTATTTACAGGATATATACATGGGTAACTTTACAGCATTAACAATTGCCAAACCTCTTGTTCCAATTTTTCACCTCTTACCCCCCCACCCCCTCCCCTAGATGGCAGGATGACCAGTAGATGTTAAATATATTAAAATATAAATTAGATACACAATAAGTATACATGACCAAAACGTTATTTTGCTGTACAAAAAGAATCAGACTCTGAAATATTGTACAATTAGCTTGTGAAGGAAATCAAAAATGCAGGTGTGCATAAATATAGGGATTGGGAATTCAATGTAATGGTTTTTAGTCATCTCCCAGAGTTCTTTTTCTGGGCATAGCTGGTTCAGTTCATTACTGCTCCATTGGAAATGATTTGGTTGATCTCGTTGCTGAGGATGGCCTGGTCCATCAGAACTGGTCATCATATAGTATTGTTGTTGAAGTATATAATGATCTCCTGGTCCTGCTCATTTCACTCAGCATCAGTTCGTGTAAGTCTCTCCAGGCCTTTCTGAAATCATCCTGTTGGTCACTTCTTACAGAACAATAATATTCCATAACATTCATATAACACAGTTTAATCATCCATTCTCCAATTGATTGGTATCCATTCAGTTTCCAGTTTCCAGGTACTACAAAAAGGGCTGCCACAAAGATTTTTGCACATATAGGTCCTTTTCCCTTCTTTGAGATTTCTTTGGGTTATAAGCCCAGTAGTAACACTGCTGGGTCAAAAAGTATGCACAGATAACTTTTTAAGCATAGTTCCAAATTGCTTTCCAGAATGTTGGATCCATTCAGAGTTCCACCAATAATGTACCAGTGTCCCAGTTTTCTGAACATCCCCTCCAACATTCGTCATTATCTTTTCCTGTCATCTTAGTCAATTGGGGAGGTATGTAATGGTATCTCAGAGTTGTCTTAATTTGCATTTCTCTGATCAATAGTGATTTGGAGCACCTTTTCATATGAGTAGAAATAGTTCCAATTTCTTCTTCTGAAATCTGTTTATGTCCTTTGACTTATATGATCAATTTTTGTAAAGGTACCATGAACAATTGAGAAATGGTTATACTCCTATTTTAATTTAATGTTCTCCAAAGGTCTAGCATATATATAACTTTTCTGAAAGTCTACCCAGCTCCTTCATTTCTTTTTTATTTATTTTATGGTTAGATTTATCTAGATTTGAGTAGTAGAAATTGAGGTCCTATATTTTTATGATTTTACTGTCTATGACCTCTTTTAACTTTTCCTTTAAGAACTTAGATGCTATGTCATTTGGCACAGATAGGTTCAGTATTAATATTTATTCAATAGTTGCCCTGTCTGTTTCTTTTAATTATCCATTTTTGCTTTTGCCTTGTCTGAGATAATGATTGCTATTTCTGTTTTTTTTTTAACTACCACTGAACTGAAATTTAGTTCCCATCCCTTATTTTCACTCCACGTATATCTTTCTGTTTAATATGTTTCTTGTAAACAATATATAGTTGGATTCTGGTTTCTAACCTATGGCGTTATTCTCTTCCATTTTATGGTGAATTCATTCCATTCACATTCACATAGTTGCTAATTGTATATTTTCCTCCATTCTATTCTCTTATGCTTATCCTTTTCTTTTTACCCTGTCTCATCTCTAAGAATCTCTTTTGCCTCTGGTCACTGTCTTCTTATTCCCCACTCCTGTACTTAATCCTTCTTCTCCTGTTTCCCTGTTATGTAAAATGAATTTCTATACCTGCCTATGTTTATGTTTAATCTTTCCTCCTTGAACCAGTTCAGATTAGAATGAAGTCCAACCCCACTCCACTCCACTGCCTTCTCCATTCTTGCATACCTCATTTATATGAAATAATTTCCCCTCATATATAAATATAAACATTTTAACCTTGTTTAATCCCTTGTGATTTTATAGTCATTTACCTTTTTGTATTTCTTTTTAGTCTTGTATTTAAATGTCAGATTTTCAAGCAGCTCTGATCTTTTCATCAGGAATGCTTGAAAATCTATTTTATTAAATGCCCATTTCTTTTTTTTAATTTTATTTTAAATTAATTTTTTATTTTTATTTTCCCCCATTTACACTTAAAACAATTTTTTACATTTGTTTTCAAAACTTTGAGTTCTAGATTCTCTCCCTTATCCCCACCCCCAGCACTCTTTAAGAAATCACATGTGAAGTTACATAAAACATTTCCCTAAAAGTCATGTTGTGAAATAAGCCATAGCTCTCCCCCCAAAAAAAAAATCTTCAAGAAAAATGAAGTAAAATGAAGAGAGAGAGAGAGAGAGAGAGAGAGAGAGAGAGAGAGAGTGTGTTTTAATCTGTAATCATGACTCTCCTTTGTTCTGATATCCCTGCCCTGATTTTCCCTCTACAGCCTGGACTAGAAAGTGGAAGTGAGATCCTGCTTTGCTTCTGAGGTCTGACTTACACCACGACTATTACTGCTGCTATCTTCACAACTTCATCATTTCTTGGTACATGGACCAGGATCTCCCCACTTTAGGATGCCATTCCTGTGCTTCAGTATCCTTCTCACTTGGCCCTAGACTCAGTGGGGGGACTTGTCTCCAAGGCAATGGCTCAGTATAGGTCTGGTTGGGGAGTACTCTGGCAAAGCTCTGACACTTCTCTTACCTTGCTGCTCTGTGGTGGTCCGCAGACAGCATGCTTCTAGCCTGATCTCTTCTGCAGTGCCCACAGACCTCTCTGTCTCTCTTTGCTGAGCTGGGTTGGTCAAAGGATTCACTGTGAATTTTTCTGGATTTGCCATCTTGGCTCCTGCATTTGGGAAATTGTGCACCTGCTTTCGATAGTTCCAAGAAGCTCTTTTCTTTTGAAGCTGGTGTTTTTTAATATCCATATTCTCTCAAAGATGTTATATAGCAGCAAATAATGCAATGTCAGTCTCAGGAAAACCAGACTTGTTGGTGACTCAAAGAGCAAAGTAAAGGTACATGGTAGATGCCAGTCTGATCATAGATTGAGTATAAAGGGATCTCAGCGGTCACCCAGTCCAACTGTCTGGTCTTGTAGGTAAAGAAACTGAAGACTAGAGAAATTAAATTAATTGATCAAAGTCATACAAGATGGTAACTTAGAGGTTGGATTTGAATGTAGTTCTTTTTCCTTAGACTACACATTTCTTTCTCTTTGCTATATTGTACTATGTTGCTTTTCTAGTAGGCTACAGGATGTTACCAAATACCAGGTTGTGATCAAAAACTAGTATTAGGCAAATGTACAACCAGAGAAAGAAGTGATACAATGTTTTGTCAAGTCTCTTAGATAAGAGATACCTCAAATGCTCTATGAATAGCCATGAAATATTAAGAGACCCAAAGGAATCCATTGTATAAATCCTCTCTGGAGAATTTGTGGAAGGACATGGGCAAGGATTGCAAGAAGAGAAGTCTCAGAGGATAGGTATCAATTTCTGTCCATATCACAATTGAGATCATTGATTCATTAAAATCTCAAAATGTCTTTCAGACATTTGTCTCAATCCGTGTACTCTGGCTCTCGAGCTCTATTTCTCTGCCTCTGTATCTCTTTTCCCCTTTTCTCATCCTCCCTCTCTAATACATATATACTAGACACATCCTAATTGAACATGGAACAGGTTAATTGAGTGTAGTTTCAATGATTATGTTCCATTGGGGAAGTTAGGGCATTCTGGGCCAAGTTAGATGTCAGCCTTCTTCTCTATATCAGGCCAGATCAATGTATTGACTTTGACCCCACACATTGATTACACGTAGCTTTTTTATAGGTTGCTTGTTTTGATGTTTGATGATATTGGTTGGTCTTGACCCTCCATGAGGGAATGAATATTATGGTATTATTACCTTCATAAAAGACTCAATGGTCAAGGGATAAACCTGATAATAACATCATAGTAAAGCTTGTTCCTTCTAGGGGTACTTTTCTGAGGTACTTGGGCTAGCTGCAAAGGCAAAATGTTTGTTACTCTGTAAAAAGCTTGTATTTTTGTTGTTGTTGTTCTTGTGAGTATATCCTTTAAGACTTCTCTTCTTGCAATCCTTGCCAATGTCCTTCTACAAATTCTCCTTAGAGGATTTATACAATGGTTTCCTTTGGGTCTCTTATTATTTCATGATTATTCATGGAACATTTGAGGTATCTATACCCTTCAACACTGCCTTGTTAGCTTACTAAAACTTGGAGTTGACTTCAGGCTTAGAAGGAACAACTTCTTCCTCCTTTGCCTTTTAGGTCCTCTTAAAAGAAAATCCTTAATTTTTCTTTTTTATTTTTGCTGAGGCAATTAGGGTTAAGTGACTTGCCCAGGGTCACACAGCTAGGAAGTGTTAAGTGTCTGAGGCCTGATTTGGACTCAAGTCTTCCTGATGTCAGTGATCTATTTACTGTGCAACCTAGCTGCTCCATGTTCTCCCTCTTTTAATGCAGTCCAAAAATAATATATTTTTAAAGGCAAATCCCATTATTGATTCACCTAGAGTTTGTAGTTTGCTAAAAGCCTGTATCTTTTTCAGATAAATTGTTATCCTCCCATTTGCCACCTCCATCTTATACTTTTGAAGTCACCACTACTGAATTTCTTATTCTATTCAGCCTTAAGCACTGTTTCCCCAAGATCTTTTAGGATCCTGAATGCACTGAGTGTGTCACCAATCCTGCCCTGCTTTGTGTCAATTACACTCTGACAAAGTCCGCCCTTAACTGAAGTACAACAAAATCCATTTGATAAAAACAGTAAATAGTCCCGGGGCAGATCCCTAAGGATCTGAACTGAAGGGAACCATTAATGATCACACTTTGAGCTTAGTCATTTGACTACAGAGCTTTGTCTGTTCCACAATGTCAACAAGAGATTCTTTATCAATTGCTTTGAAAAAAGCTGGGTAAACTCTTTCTACAGCAGTTTCCTAATCCATGAGCTTAGTGATTCCATTAGAGAGAAAATAAAAGTAATCTTTTATGACTTGTCCTTTTATTTCTTTTTTTAAGAAATTCAGAATCGAAGGGTAGCTGGGTGGAATAGTCTATAGAGCACTGACCCTGAAGTCAGGAGGACCTGAGTTCAAATCTGACCTCAGACACTTAACACTTTCTAGCTGTGTGACCCTGGGCAAGTCACTTAACCCCAATTGCCTCAGCAACAACAACAACAAAAAGAAGACATTCAGAATTTAACAAGTACCAAATAAAATGGGAGTTTCCAAATACAAAGAAGAGCAGAAAAAAGATAGGGGCTATTTTTGACTTTCTCTGTATCCCTAGTATTTAGTGCAATGCCTGACACAATACGTGTATACATGAAACTGTGGGTTTCTATTCTGTTCAGCTTGCTTTTGATAATATTGACTAGCATTCATAGAGAACTTTAAGTGAGCAGAGCATTTCTATTTGTTGTTTCAATCATGTATGACTCTTCTTGACCCCATTTGGGATTTTCTTGGCAAAGATACCAGAGTAGCTAGCTATTTCTTTCTTTAGCTCATTTTACACATGAGGAAACTGAGGTTAAACATGGTTAAGTGACTCTCTCAGGGTCACACAGCTAGTAACTGTCAGAGGCTAGATTTGAACTCAGGAAGATATCTTCCTGCCTCAGGTCTGGTCCCCTATCTACTGTACTACCTAACTGCCCTCAGTCTTGGAAGGGAGGTGCGATTATAATCCCCATTTTACAGATGAGGAAATTGAGAAACATAGAAGTTAAGTGATTTGTCTAGAATTACATAGCTTAAAAGTGTCTAAAGTGGGATTTGAACTCAGATCTTCTTGATTCCAATTCTTGTACTCTTATCTACTCTGCCACCTAGTTCCCTGTTTTTCTTTGTAAGCATATAATAAAATCAGCACACAACTTTCAAAGCTGTCCTCCTTGTCTAGGATTTGTTATGGGACAAATTTGTATAGTAGGTTACGTTGCCAAAATAAGTCTACCACAGTGCAAAAATTTAGGATTTAAAAACCTAGGCTTTATTATAATTGAGCTCAGGTTCAGGATTCAAAAAAATAACTGAACACAATTTAAGATTCTACCTATATTGGATTACTTGTTATCTAGGGGAGAGGGGAGGGAGGGAGAAAAATATGGACACAATGTTTTGCAAGTGTGAATGTTGAAAATTATCTTTGCACATATATGTATATTTGTCTTTACCAATATTTCATTTAAGGAAATTGGTCTGTAATTTTCTTTCTCTGTTTTGACTCTACCTGGTTTAGGTATCAGTCCCAATATCTGTCATAAAAGAATTTGATAGGACTCCTTTTTTCTCTATTTTTCCAAATAGTTTGTATAGGATTGGAATTAATTGTTCTTTAAATGTTTGGTAGAATTCATTTGTAAATCCACCTGACCCTGGAGATTTCTTTTTAGGGAGTTCATTAATAGCTTGTTCAACTTCTTTTTTCTAAAATGGGATTATTTAAGCAATTTATTTCCTCCTCTATTAATCTGGACAATCTATATTTTTGTAAGTATCCCTCTATTTCACCCGGATTATCAGATTTATTGGCATGCATTTGGGCAAAATTTCTCCTAATTATTACTTTAATTTCCTCTTCATTGTGATAAGTTCACTCTTCTTTTTTGATATGGGAAATTTGATTTTCTTTTTTTCTTTTTCTAATCAAATTAGCTGGTTTTTCCATAAAACCAACTTTTAGTTTTGTTTATTAGTTCAGTAGTTTTCTTATTTTCAGTTTTATTAATCTCCCCTTTAATTTTCAGAAATTCAAATTTGGTATTTAATCGGGCTCCTTTAATTTGTTCATTTTCTAGCTTTTTTATTTTTTCCTTGTATTATGAAAAATTAGAAGCTATTATTAAAAAAAAATTACCTCCCTCCCCCCAAAAAAACTTTAAGGTTCTAACAAACAAAATTATGTCAGAGAGAAAGAAGTAATAGATACTGCAGTCTCATAGTCTTTTTTAGATAGTTTCAGAATTCCTGCCCTTAATATTATAAAAGTTGAACAAATTTAGTTAAGCAGTTATAATCTCATATATCCTTTAAGGAAACAAATCTAATTAAACAGACTCTACAGATAAACTAAATCAAGTTACAATTTAAACTACATTTAGAGGGTTCACAATAGACTGACTGAGAAGGGAGATTTATTTGCTTACAGAGAATTCTTCCTCAGATAAGACAAATCAAATTACTTTGGAAAACCTTGAATTCCTTTTTTGGCTTTTTGATCTAAAGAATGTTTGAAGCTTTAAGTAAATTTTCACATTTCAAGAGATGGGTTTCAACCAGCTCAGTAATCTCCTAACTAGGAGAAATAGTCCTGGTCTCCCCAAAATAATAAAAATAACTCATATATGTAAACAGATTCTTTCTTCCATTTCTTTTGTTCTCTTCAGTGTATCTTATTATACATTTTTCTCTTCTGTGCTTTAAAAAAAAATTACTACTAGTTGTCTATGGCAGAGCCTTCCTGTAGTTCCTGATTCTGAAGAAGCTGAGGCCATAGAATGGTTATGGGCTGAGCCAGTTATTATAGTTACACTAAGTACAGCAACAATATGATGAACCTCTAGGGGTGGGGACCACTAGGATTCCTAAGAAAGGTAAACAAGCCCAGGATAAAATTGGGGCAAGTAAAATTTCCTGTGATCAGGGCTTCAGTGATTGCTGTCTGAACAAGGTAAAGAAACCTAGTTTAGACAAACAAATGTTTTAATTGTGATATTTAATTTCTTTTCTTTTTCTTGATTCCTACCCTTTCCTAAACTACTCTGCCCAGAGATGGTGGTGGTGGAGTTAGGATGTATAGATATGGAACACTTTATATTTTGTCAGATTTTTCTATATTGATCGATCATTATGATTTTTCCCTTTCTTTTTTCTCCTTTTCTTTCTAGAAAAAATTTCTGTTATAAGCGTTGGTTCTTTGGGAGCTTGTAGGGAAGAGAATCCAGTGGGAAATTTTGGAAGGCAAAAAACAAAAGACATAAATTTAAATTAACCCTTTCTCCCCCAGCAACAAAGTTCTTGTAATATATATTTAGAGTCAAGCAAATCTTTCCAACAATAAGATGATTCAGATCAGTTCCAATAATCTTGTGATGAAGAGAGCCATCTACACCCAGAGAGAGAATTGTAGACCACAACATAGCATTTTCACTCTTTCTGTTGTTGTTTGCTTGCATTTTGTTTTCTTTCTCAGTTTTTTCCCTGCTTGATCCGATTTTTCTTGTGCAGCAAGATAATTGAATAAATATATATACGTATATTGGATTTAACATATATTTTAACATGTTTAACATGTATTGGATTATCTGCTATCCAGAGGAGGAGATGGGGGGAAGAAGGAGAAAATTTGGAACACAAGTTTTTGCAAAGGTCAGTGTTGAAAAATTAACCCATGCATATGTTTTGTAAATAAAAAGCTTTAATTTAAAAAAATATAGAGTCAAGCAAAAAAAATTCTCACATTTTCATGTCTGTTGTCTTGAAAGCCACAGTGGCTGAGTAGTAGCAGTACAATGAGCCACCACACTTCCTCTAAATAGATTTAGAAAATATACTGGATCTTTTTTTGATTAAGAAATCCCTCTTCCCTGCCTGCCAATTATGAGTCATTACTTCTAGCATAGATCAGCAGAAGGAGACAGAGATCTGGGGAGCATGGGGATGGAGTCTGGCCAGAAGTACATTATAGGGAAATGAGGGGGAGAAGCTGAAAAACAGGTGAAAAGAAAAGATCCTAAATTTATCACATCAAGACCTACTCTTGTTCAAGGTACAGGAATAGGTATAAACTGGCAGCAGGAATTCCAAACCAAAGGGAAAGTAACAGCTCTGTCACAATGAACTCACAGTGGATTTCCAGCTAGCTGATAGTGACTGAGTTCAGAAACAGTTTACTGTAACTCCATGGTGGCAAACCAATAAGTATCTTGCTCAGATGCAAAAGTTTCCAGGTCAGAAACTTGTACAATGCAAACCAGCATGGGAGTGCTCAGACTGCACTATGAATCAGACCACTTTGGGAACTCTGAAAACATACAGGTCCTTAAACTGAACTGTTCTTGAGATCCAGGCATAACAGAATATTCAATTTCCCAAGGAAGCAGCATTGGTACTAGCCAAGACATTCTCTTTAGTCATTCACAGAACCCAGCCCTAGCATAAAATCTTAATATAGGAAGAAAGCTGGAAGAATGAAGAAACACAAATAGAATCTCACTATAAAAAGCTATTAGGGTGACCAGGACACTTAAGGGGCAAACCCAAAAGAAGAGAATGACTCTAAAACATCTATAGCAAAGCCTTTTAAAATTATTTTTGATTAATTTTTTATTAAAGCTTTTTATTTTCCAAACATATTCACAGATAATTTCTAACATTCACCCTTGCAAAATCTTGCATTCCAAATTTTTTCCCCTTCCCTCCCCTAGATGGGAAGTGATCCAATATATGTTAAACATGTAAACTTCTTCTATTCTTATTTCCACAATTATCATGAATAGCAAAGCCTTAAAAATAGAAAAGTAGCAAATAGAATTTCAGGAAGAGATAAATCAAGAATTCAGGTTTTTTTTAAAGAGTTAAAAATGCTTTTATGAATATAATCTGAATTCTAAAGGGAAAAAATAAAAAATGAATGAGACCTATGGAAGAAAGACTCAGAAAGGAAATTAACAGCTTGGCTTAAGAGAAGGAAAATTTTACCCAAGAACCAAACTCCCTGAAACTAGAATGAAACCAGTGGGAGGCAATGATTCCATGAGACAAAAAGAAATATCAAGAAAAAGTTAAAAGACTAGGAAAATTATAAGAAAATGTAAGGTATCTCATAACAAAAATAACTGACTTGGAAAACAGACTGATGAATGAAAATTTAAGATTCATGAAAGCTATGATTTTTTTTTCCTTGAGGTAATTGAGGTTCCTTGCCCAGGATCACACAGTTAGGAAGTATTAAGTGTCTGAAATCAGATTTGAACTCAGGTCCTCCTGACTTCAGGTTCTCTACCCACTGCACCACTTAGCTGCCCCTAGGCCATGATTTTTTTTTTTTTTTTAAAGTCCTGATAATCCAATATTTCAAGAAATCATAAAAGGAAACTACAGAGATCTCTTAGAACTAGAGAACAAAATGGAAATAGAATCCCCATGATCATGGGGAAATTCAGGTCACTTCCTGAAAGAAACTCCAAAATGAAAACTTCCAGGAACATTATAGCCAAAATCCAAATCTTCTAGGTTAAAAACAAAATACAACAAGTAATCAGAAAGAGATTTCAAGTATCAGCTAGCTACAGTAAGGATCACAAAATTTAGTAGTCACTGATATTCCTGAAGGCAAAAGGGTTTAGGCCTAAAATCAAGAATAAGTTACCTAGCAAAACTGAGTATTGCCATCCGGGATAGGAGGGTGGGAGAGGGATTTTTAATGAACTAGAGGACTTCCAAGTATTTCTGATTAAAAAAAAAAAGACCAGAGCTTGTATCCCAGAGATCATAAAAAAAAGGAAAAGGACCCACATGTGCAAAAATATTTGTAGCAGAGCCTTTTTTATAGTGGCAAGAAATTGGAAATTGAGTGGATGCCCATCAGGTGGGGAATGGCTACATAAGTTATAATGTATGAATGTTATGAAAGATTATTGTTCTATAAGAAACAATCAGCAAGATGATATCAGAAAGGCCTGAAGAGATTTACATGAACTGATACTAAGTGAAGTGAGTAGAACCAGATCATTGTACATAGTAACAAGATTATACAATGATCAATTCTGATGGACGTGGCTCTTATCATTGAGGTGATTCAGACTAGTTTCAATAGTTTTGTGATGAAGAGAGCCATCTGCATCCAGAGAAAGCACTTGTGGGGACTGAGGGTGAATTACAACATAGAATTTTCATTTTTTTGTTTGCTTGCTTTTTGTTTTCTTTATTTTGTCTTTTTGATCTGGTTTTTCTTGTGCAGCATGATAACTATAGAAATATATATAGAAGAATTGCACTTTAACATTAAAAAAAAATAAAAAAAAACAGCTGTATAAAAACTTTAAAGTACAAACACAAAAGAAAAACATGAAAAGATAAATATAAATATAAACATGTCAATCATAAGAGACTAAACAATGTTAAGGTATTTACATTTTTACATGGAGATTTTTATACATTTTACAAGGAGATATGTCTCTCCTGAACCCTATTATCATTATTGATCATGGAAGTCCTGGGAATGGTTCTATTATGTCATAATGATATTAAAAGAATAGGAAGGGAGAGTCAATGATACCTAGACTTCATCTGAAATGAGAATGAAGGTTCTATGAGTATTTTTCTCTTCAAAGGAGGAAAGAATACACACACTCAGATACACACAGAGAAAGAGATACTCATAGGGAAATAGGAGGGAAAAAGAAAAAGGGGGAGAAATGAGTATGATTGAGGGTATATTAACTTGGTCCTAAGAAACACAGAGTCTAAGGAAGTATAGCAATATTTGTCACAGATTTTTTTTGAAGGGTTCCCATTTAATTGGGATTTGAATGGCTAAACAAGTCATAGTATATAAATGTGACAGAGTACTATTATGTTGTAAGAAATTATGAAAGGGATGGTTACAGAGAAAACTGGGAAGACTTTTTTGAACTGATGCAAAGTGAAATGAATAGGACCAGCTAACCTCAGAGCTTCCTGCTTGCTGTTTCAGTGCAGATAGTTTGGAAATATTTACAGTCTCCTGGGCCAAATCTTCATCCTGGTGTCTGTCTTTAGATCTTATCCAGTCGTCCCAGGAGGACCCAGTGTCACAATAAATTCTTGTTTTTGTTTTTTAACAGCTCTATGTTCAGCCTGAGGCACCATTTTATTTTATTTGGGAGGAAATCTGGAGAGTTTGGGATTTTTTGACTTACTCCACTATCTTCCCAAAATCCTCTCAAGGGATCTTTTCTAAGAGCAATTTGAAGGCATCTCAGCAAACTTCATTTGAATAACACTCTCTTAGTCCAGAATGACCTATCTGAATGGCCATTCAGAATTTTTGTAGGAAGTAGCTAGATGGCACAATGGGTAGAGCACTGGCTCTGGGGTCAGAAGGATCTGAATTCAAATCCAGCTTCAGACACTATACACTTACCAGCTGTGTGATCCTGGGCAAGTCACTTAACCTCAGTTGTTTTGCAATAAATAAATAAAGTTTTTTAAAATTAAAAAGGAACTCAGAATCTTGAAGCCTCTTATTGTTGTTTAGTCATTTTACCATGCCCAACTCTTCATGACCCCATTTGGGGTCTTCTTAGAAAAGATACTGGAGAAATTTACCATTTCCTTCTGCTTCTCATTTGACAGATGAGAAAACTGAAGTAAATTGGGTCTAATAAGAGTCAGAGGTTACATTTGAACTCCTGACTCCAGACCCAGTGCTCTCTCTACTCTGCCATCCCACTGGGAAGCCTACAGGAGCCAAATTCAGTGGCTGGGTAATGCAGTTCAGCACTTGTTCTGAAACTGAGGGTCTTGGGGCAGCTAGGTGGTATAGTAGACAGAGCACCAGCCCCTGAAGTCAGGAGGGCCTGAGTTCGAATCTAATCTCAGACACTTAACCCTTCCTAACTGTGTGATCTTGGGCAAGTCACTTAACCCCAATTGCCTCAGCAAAAAACAAACAAAAAAACTGAGGGTCTTTCAGAGACTCTCAGGGCACAGAAAGGTTACAATTAACTCACCCAGTGTCACCCAGCTTGTACGTGTTGGATAATTCTCTCCATCGCTTGGAAGAGGCACATCCATCAGCTCAGTATCAAGTGATTCCGGCTCAGATAGAAGGCTAATAGCAAATCCATATTCCCAGGGATCAGATTTGATTCTTTTAACTTTTCAGGCCTACTTGGAACACACAGCTAATCAGCAGCATTCTGGGGGGACTTAGGAGAGAAAAAGAAAACATTTCACCAGGAGAAGAACAGAAAGAGGGGGCTCAATCAAATGGGAAAAGGGAAGTATTTGGAATGCAAGTGGCAGGATTATCAGAATAAGTAAATATTCCTGAATCAAGGGTAGGAGACAAGAGGGAGAGACCAAATACTTTTACAATTATGAAAACAGTCCTTTTAGATAAAACTGCAGGGTTTCTTAAATAAGGACAGCAAGTATTAAAACAGTAGATGAATTGCTTTTCCAAGTGGTTTCACCTTTCATACAGGTTAGGAACTTTTGAAAATTTGGCCACTGGGTGTTGAGGGATTTCAACATCCTTAATCCAACAAGATGTCCTATTCCCTTCCAACTATTTCAACTATTTCAGACTTGATTCCAGTTCTTCTTGACTTTGTCAACTCTCTACCCATTAGACAACACTTCCTCTCATTTTTAAGAATTCTCTGGTGCTTGTCAAAAGGATCTGATGGCCACCTTTGGGTTTTCAAGATCAGCCCGATGGGGCCAGGTAAGAGATGAGAGATCTAAAACTGGTTTAAATTAATCTTCAAAATATTAGAGGGAATGTTGGTAATGAACTTAGAAAGGACTGTAACAAAAAGTTTGCATCTTTTTTTTCAGTAGTTGAATTCAAGCTTACTTATAAGTAGTTTGAGGAATATACTGTCTTCTATTTATCAAAATCAGGTCCTTTGTCCTTTTCTAAGCACATTCATTGAATCATAGAATTTCACATTTGGAAGGGCCATCCAGCCCAGCATGCATCTGAAAAAAGAACTTACAACTCACCTGAAAAACAGTCATCTGCTCTTCCATTGTCCATCTTAAAGGACATGGGACATATAAAGGAAATGGGTTGTCTTATGACAATCACAGAATGAGGATGGGGTGGATTATCTCTAAGTCATTCTTTTCAAGTTTCTTATTAGAGTCCTCAACAGGCTGATCCTACACCTAGATGATGGTCATCTTTCTGAGAATCAGGGTGACTTCTGAAAGGGCCAAGGATTGACTGATAGGATTGATAGGATGATTGATGACTCCAGGAAAAATACCAGGAGCAGAACAGAGTTCTGTATACATTGTTTGTCATTCTGACCAAGGCCTTGGATACGGTCAGTTGTGAGGGCTTATGGAAGATCATGGCAAAGTTTGGTTCATCAGCATTGTGTTTCAATTTCAAGCATGCTTGCCCCAATTCCGGATAATGGATGATGCTCTTATGCTTTCCCAGTCACCGGTGGAGAAAAGCAAGGCTGTGTGATTGCTTCCCTGCCTTTTGGCAAATGTTTTCAGAAATGTTGTCAGAAACCTCCAATAAGGTTAAAAATGGCATCAAGGTTAGCTACTGCACCGATGAAATTATTGAACTTGAAAAGACTACAAGTCTAGATGAAAGTGGAAGAAGAATTCCTACATGATATTTTTGTTTGCAAATGATTGTGCACTCACTGCAGCCTCTGAATCTGACATGCAACAAAGTATGGATTGATTATCTGCTTTTTGTGCCCTACAATGACCACTAAAAAACAGAGTTTCTCCATCTGCCAGCCTCACCACGTCATCCATATGTGGAACCTTTGGTTGTAGCAAATGGAGAGATTTTGAATACTGTGGCTAAGTTCATGTGCTTTAGCAATATACTTTCCAGGGATGGACGTCTGGAGGATGAGGTTGATTGCCAAAGCTGTTTAAATGTTTAGAAGGCCCCAGAGGGAAGTGTAAAAGAGAAGATATATTTGGCTGTCTACCAAACCGTGGGCCCATGGTTTATGCCTATGAAAACTAGACAGTGTACCAGTGCCATAGTCAGCCATTAAACATTTATTATTCCACTTATCCTGGCAGAACACTTTCCAGGAAGGTATATATTGGTGAGATTGACACGTGCATTGCCAGAGCTCTCTTAGTATTTGGGAGGCTTCAAAGGAAAGTGTGGTGGAGGAGAGATAACTGAAAGGCTACAGAGCCATCGTGTGATCTCATTGTTGTTGCCTGGGAAACCTGGACAGTACCAGCACCATGCCAGGAAACTGAACTGTCTTAGGAAGATTCTGAAGATGATCTGGCAGGATGAGGTACCAGATACTGAGATCAAACATTCAAATTCTACTCTAGAGAGTGCAGTTCCAATGGACCAGCTATGTTGTTTGAATGCATTTGTCTAAAAGACCATTTTAAGGAGAATTCATAGAAGGTGAGTGCTCACATGGCGGTCAGAAGAAGTGATAGGTCGATCTTTCCAAAGAACTTTGAAATTGGTTGTTTGAAATACTATATGATGATTAATTCTGATGGACGTGGCCCTCTCCAGCAATGAGATGAACTAAATCAATTCCAATGGAGCAGGAATGAATTGAACCAGCTACACCCAGTGAAGGAACTCAGGGAAATGAGTGTGAACCACAACATAGAATTTCCAATCCCTCTATTTTTGTCCTCCTGCATTTTTGATCTTCACAGGCTAAATGTACATTATTTCAGAGTCTGATTCTTTTTGTACAGCAAAATAACTGTTTGGACATGTATACTTATTTTGTATTTAATTTATACTTTAACATATGTAACATTTATTGGTCAATCTGCCATCTGGGGGAGGGGATGGGGAAAAGGAGGGGAAAAATTGGAACAAAAGGTTTGGCAATTGTCCATGCATATAACTTGTAAATAAAAAGGTATTAAAAAAAAAAAAGAAATTGATTGTTTGAAATGAGAAACACTGGCAAAGAATCAAATCAAAGAAGACAGTTTTATGAACAAAGCACTATTGCAGTTTCTCAAAAGAAATGTGATTTGCGCATATTTAGAGACATTTCTACTCCAAATGCTCTTGTGAACTATTTGTGCCTGACCTGTGGTTGAGCTTTCCTAGCTTGTACTGGTCTAATCGGTCACAGTTGAACACACTCTACCCTGGCCCAGACATAGTGATGTCATCTTGGTCCTCTTTGAGAGCAAAGGATCACTACTAACTAACTAAACCAACCAACCATCACCGGCTACCCTTTACAATCCTGTGTTCACTCACCCCCCCAGCCTGGTCTTGGTGGGGGAATCAGAACAGTTCTTGCCACTTTTAAATGCTCCCTTTATCACCCTTACTTAGTAACTTCCCTTTTTTGAGGTTCATACTTCAAATTTATGATCTAATCCAGATCCTGGTGACCATTATCTGTTAAACCCTCCCTCCTCCCCACCACACAACTTCCTTAATGGGTTCAGTACCTGACACGATATTGCCCTTCTCCCCGCTTTCATCATCAAACTAAAGGAGTTCAACATATAGTTTTGAGAAGTTCCAACTTCTCAGTTTCTTACTAAATTGTCAGTTCTCATAACCTCCTCCATTTCTCCTCAGCTTTATACACAGCCTTGACTGGCCATAACCCATAAGTGTTCTACTTCCACAATCTTGAACTTTGAAATTCCTTTATCTGATCCTTCCATTATAGTTCCCTTCCTCCTCCCTGCCTGCCTCCCTTTTTCCCTCCCTCCCTCCCCTAGTCATTGAATGAACGTGGCTTCAGACAAGCTGAGGTCTAAGAAAGACTTTAATTTAGAAAGATCTGAATCCCAGCTCATCTCCAGTCATCTTGACTTTTTTTTCTTAACCCTAGACTTTGGTGACTGGAGGAAATAATGAGGTTGCCTCACTTAAATCCAATTCATTTGCAAGTCAAATCATGGCCTCATGATGTCATTGGTTCTCTTCAAAAACGATGAACAACTTTATGTTGTTCATATATATACACACATTTTTGAGGCTATCAGGTTTAAGTGAATTGCCCAACATCACACAGCTGGTAAGTGCCTGAGATTCGGTTTGAACTCTATAGTAGAATCCTTTGGCTACTCTTTCCCTGGAAAAAAAGTGAGGCCATTGACTGAGAGCTTCCTCTTCTTTCCATCTTCCGTTTTCATATTACTCAGATGTTTCCCCCCCCCACTATTTCTTCCTTCAACCCATTTCACATGATGAGATAGCCCTCTTTCTTGTCAAGGCAAACTCCTACGTGCATCCCCAATGCCATCCTTTCCTGCCTTTTTCAGTAAACTGCTTCATTCTCATCCCCTCTCATTTATCTGTCTCTCTCCACTAGGTGCTTCCCTGTTGCTTTCAAATATATCCACGAATCCCCAGCCTCAAAAAAACCCTCTCATTTGCTCTGACAATCCCCATCAGCTGATGTTCTATATATCTCCTCCCCTTCTCCTCTAACTTTCTTGAAAGTCTATTTCCACTGGGTAAATTCATTTCCTGTCCTTTTATTCACTTCTAAACCTCTGAATATCTGACTCAGACTTCATCATTCAACTGAAACTGCCCTCTCCAAACTTACCAATGATTTTCTTTTTTCTCAATGAAGGATTAGAATGGAGGTTTAGGGTTCAGTGCTGTGTATGATGGAATGATTCTAAAAAAATAAAACTTCATTGGGAGAGATAAAAAGGAGTTAATATATCTTACAAATGAAACATGAAAGGAAGAATTGATACAGGGGAAGCAAGTGGGGAGTAAAGCTGGTAGTGCTGAACCCTTACTCTCATCAGAAATGGGTTAAAGAAGGAAGAGAGAGGGGGTAGATTAAGAATTTAGAGAGGTACGTAGATTAAGGAATAGGAAGGCAGGGCAGCTGGTCAAAGTGAATTAAAGGAGTGAGAAGGAATAGGGTAAATAGAGTGATAGGAATAATGTGGAAAATAGGTTGAAGGGAAATATACAAGTAATTATAGCTTAGAATATAAATGAGATGAATTTATCATAAAATGGAACTGGATAGCAGAATGGATTAAAAATCTGAATTCAATAACATTTCAGGAAACAATAAAAATGAGAGATATACAACAGATAAATTAAAGAACTGGAGTAGAATTTATTATGTAAAAGAAACAGGGGTAGTAATCATGATCTCAGACAAATTTAAAGTAAAAATGAGTGTAATTAAAAGAAAAAAACAGGATAACTACGTTGTTACCAATGTTATTCAATATTGTTTTAGACCATTTAAAATAATTTGTACAAAATACTTAACAGTGTATCTGTCAAAACAGACATAGCAACCTCATGAACATAAATATAAAACATTGTATACAAATAAAGTCAGATTTAAATAATTGGAAAAATATTCATTGTTCCCAAGGAGATAAAGCCAATAAAATAAAATTCAATGCCACTGCAATTAAATTATTGAAAAATTATTTTGCTACATTTGAAAAAAATAACAATAAAATTCATTTGGAGGAAAAAAAAAGGTCAAGAATTTCTAAGAAACTAAGTGGGGAGAGAGAAGCAAAGGAAGGAGATTCAATTACAACTGAATCTTAGCTTATGCTATGAAGCATGAACATTATTAAAGTGTAAAACAGATAGTTTTGATTATCTTAAATCAAAATTTTCTTGTGTAAAGAAAACAAATAGACCCAAGATCAGAAGGAGAGTACAAAATCAAGGGGCAAAGGGTGGGGAAACTTTCATAAACAATCTCTAAGAAAAGATATGATTCGGATGGACTATTGCTGTGATAATAGAAATGATGAGCTGGTTGATGTAGAAAAACATGGAAAGACTTGGATCTATGAAGAAATTTGCTATCCACCTCCAGAGAAAAAACTGACAAACAGAAATATGCATAGTATGGTATTGATAGAGGGATTCTAAAAAACATAAAACATCATAGGGAGAGATAAAAAGGAATGTTTATCTCATACAAATGAAGCATGAAAGGAAGAATTGATAGAGGAAGCAAGTATGTGTGTGTGTGTATGTGTGTATATAATGATGTATGTATGTGTTTATATACACATACGTGTGCTTATAGATATGTATGTATGCATGTGTATTTATATTTAATTGCAGTGGGGTGAAGGAGGTAGGAAGGAAAAAACCATCCATAACAGAGAACAAAAGAAAGCCTAGAAGGAAGTACAGAAAAGCTAGGTTGCTTTGAAAATAATATGAAGCATTAATTCCATAGGTTTTTATAAAATGGAAATTTGTTGTTTTATATTGAATCCGCTCTTATGTTCTGCTGTGTACATGAAAGTGTTGTTTTCTTTATTCATTTTGTATTTACATTTAAAATGAACAAAAAATGTTTTAAATGAGAGATGCGGGTGGAGTATGAAATGGGAAGGAAAGAAGATAGATTTTTGTTAGTTGAACAAAAACTAAAAAAAAAATAGTTAAAAATGAAAATTAAACTAATTTTAAAATTGATGAAATATTTTATTTGATTTTTGGAGGGGAAAAAGGACAACTTATCCCAAATCTCACCTTCTGAAAGTGGCCTTCTCTCTCTCTTCATCTTTCTCAGAATTTCTTTTTGATTAGATCTGAGTTCTCAGGATTCCCCAGCAGAGGGAGGACTCAAACCATACAGCTCAATGCACATGATGGGGAGCAAGAGTGAAATTCTCAGTGATTCAGAAGGAAAGAAAAGCTAATGTTTTCTCAGCTGTTATTGACAAAAGTGAGTGAGTGACAGTGTGTGTGTGTGTGTGTGTGTGTGTGTGTGTGTGTGTGTGTGTGTGTGTTGTTGTTGTGATGGGCTGGAGGGATGCTTGTTGAAGCTGGATTAGAGGTGGGGAGGGGGACAGGGGAATGAGGAAGGCAGAAATTGAGGAGGGTTTGGGGACACACACACACACACACACACACACACACGGAAATATACTAGCCAGGAAGTTAAACTTTTCCACTGGATCCTGACTCTGGCCTTCACTCATTGTCGGTCTCCCTTGTCATTCTGAGTTTCAGTTCATGAGAATGTTGAATTCTAAGGTGATTTGCAGATTTAACGTTTTACAATGTTAATAGCTAGCATTTATATGGTGTGCTCTAATTTATTTGATTCTCAATCCTGTAAGGGCTGCTATACTTGTTCCATAGATGAGGAAATGGAGGCACTGAGAGGTTAAGTGATTTGCCTGGAATCTCACAGCTAGTAAATGTCTGAAGCAAGATCCATTGTGCCATCTAGCTTCAGCCATTCTATGAGATACACTGAAAATTGTTTAATCTCAGACTTGAGGAATATGTTAAAGATCACCAAGTTCAATCTCTCATCCACTATGGGATTCTCTTTGGCAAGATTCCTAATAGCTCAACATCCAGCCTCTGCTTGAATACCCGTAGTGATGGGGAACTCACAACCTACCTTGACAACCCATTCCATTATAATGGTTCAGATTTTTAGGAAGTTCTACCTACCTACCTGGTATTAACCTGCCTACCTGTTACTTTAACCGTGCCATCTTAAAAGAAAATAAACTGGGGCAGCTAGGGGGTGCAGTGCAGCAGCCTTGAAGTCAGGAGGACCTGAGTTCAAGTATGACCTGAAACAATTAACACTTCTTAGTTGTGTGACCCTGGGCAAGTCACTTAACCCCAATTGTCTCAGCAAAAATAAAAAGAAAAGAGAAAAAAAGGAAAGAAAAAAGAAGAAAAGAAAAGAAACTGATTACAGAAGGTAGAGGTATAATGGTCCTTTGGCCCTCCTAAACTAAAAGAAGTAGACATTGGTTACAGAAGGTAGTGTAGAATGGTCCTTGAACACAAATTCAGTATTGCTGAAGGGATCTTAGGACAGAGTCCATTGGACCTGAAAGAGACTTTGGAGATGACCCAATTCATCTTTCCTCTTTTTACAGGGGAAAAAAAAATCCTGAGCTCCAGGGGGGGAAGTAACTGCTGAGCTTACAAAAGTGGCAAATAATAGATTTGGAACAGAAACCTAACAGTCTTTTGACTCCTGTCTTGTGCTAGTTTTATTAGACTACACGTCTATCGACCTTAACTATGTGTTTACAGTTCAAGGCCCTCCAAACAGCTCCCTGCTCAGGTGGCCTAGCTATCTCAGATGGCTGCTATTGCTACCAGTTAGGTCCTGCTGCTCAAGGAGAACCCCTGCACTTCCAAATAATGCAAATAATAATGGTGGTCATTTATGTAATAATGATCCCTAACAGTTAGAGAGTGTTTTAAGGTTTTTAAGGCACTTTGCATACATTTTATCCCAACAACTTTATAATGTAGATATTATTATTATCCCCCTTTTACAAATGAGGAAACTGAGACTGAGGGAGGTCAGATGATTTGCCCTTCCAGCCTCCAACTGCCTATGTTTTTGGTACACACTTTAAAGTGTGGAGAGGGGAGGCTAGCATTTGCACTTACATTGTGGAGAAAAACCATCATAAATCTGGAATCCTGCAGGATTCCAAGGACATTTTCTCTCCTTGAGAACAGAGCAAATGTCGGCCTTGGTCTGTCTTGTGCAGGTGGCTAAATGTTTGTTAAAATACAAGGAAAATGGCAACCTCCAACCTGGGAACCTTCTGTCTGCAAGCCTAGAGCTCCTCCCACTAACCAGGTAGCACCTGGGCCAGCTCCCACCAGACAAAAGGGCAGAAATAATAGACTCATTAGGGAAAACAGGAAGCTGGCTAGTGCCCCGAGTTCCTGCCAGCTTTCCAAACATGACAGAACGTGAAATCTAAAGCTGATAAATGCAGTCCTCTTCCTGTTCTACCCCATTGCCTTTATTTGATAGAGAGCAATGGGATGCTTAATTCCCCGGAAAGGTGGGGATCTGAGTAAGCTTCTTGAACTAGAAGTGAAGCTACAGTTTAATAGATATGGCTGATGGGATTGCATTAAAATCAGGGGACCACAAAATCATATTACACCATTTTCCCCTCTCAAGCAGTTTGTACTCCAAATTCATTTGGGACAAAAGGAAGGAGGTCCCATCTTCTGGAGTTGCTTCTTTCCCTTAACTGTATCTTCCTCTTAATTACTGCTAGGGAATCTGTCTTTCCTCTTGTCCTCTTGTTAATTGCTAAAAACCCTTATGGATTTAGTCCACTCTGGGCAGCAAAATAAAAATTTTGGTCTTTATTTGGAGGCATTCTATGCCTATTAATACTTTTCAGTTATTGGCCCATAACCCAATATATTTTTGCGGTCCAGCACCCTCAAACCTCAGCAGGTAGGTATCCCATTGCCATATGTTCATTAGGCTTCAAGTTTAAGTCTTTTCTTTCCAGGGACCTTGTGAGTATATCCCAGTTTGGGGGGGAATGTTATATACTAATTTATTGTACCATCTCAGGAAATCCAGTTTCTAAAAACTAGAAACCCTTCTCAGGGTTACATGCATAGTCCCAAGCCTTCTAGGAACTCCAACTCAAGATTTCAGTGTTTAATTGTGGGGAATCACCTCAGAGGGTGTACTATAATCTTCTAAGAACCTGATAGTACATGCTACAGCTTCGAGGGGAAATGTGACAGTAGCCACTGGACCGTGGCAGTGCCCAGTTCTACAAAGAAAGCTGGCAGTCAAATAATAATCTGTTGTTCAGTAATAACAAAGTTTGAGATAATAATGAGGTGCACACCAAACCACTCCTCAACTTCATTTCTAAGACCACTCCTCAATTCTACCATAAAATTAGCATATCAGTGACATGAAGCACCTGATCTCGCTATCTTTTCCTATAAATTTATCTCTTGCTCCTGGTTCTTTGCTAAATCCTTTTGGAACTTAGCCTGTTTCAATTGGCTTTACAATGATAATAAACTTTGTCCCTTGATTTAGAGATGAGTTCAAGCCTGCAAATTCTTTTGAGAAACCTCGTTGAGAAACACCAGCCTGCAACCCCAACCTTTTGGGTCTCTGTTTTGAACCTCAGTAATAGGAATGAGAAATTCAGATGAATAGATTTTTTTTTCTCGAGTATTTTATTTTTCCAGTTACTTGTAAAGATACTTTTCAACATTCATTTTTGTAAGATTGGTGTTCCAAATATTTTCCCTCCCTCCCTTACCTCTTCCCCCTAAAACAGGAAGCAATCTTAAATTCTTTTAAACATATTTCCATATTTGTCATGTTGTACAAGAAAAATCAGACCAAAAGGGAAAAAAAAAACATGAGAAAGAAAAAAACAAAGTTGAAAACACTATGCAGATGAATAGTTTTTTTTTTTAAAGGCATGGTCAGAAGTTGGAAGTAAGAGCAAATAACAGAATTAATATCCATGTGTGTCAGTATGATCCTTTAAGAATAGTGCCAGATTCCCAAAGACTTGGAAAATGCAGAAAAAAAGAATGATGGAGACTGAATACAGATTTAAGCATACAATTTTCATTTCTTTTAAATTTATTTCTTTCCCCTTTCTCATGTTTTTCCCTTTTTTTCTGATTCCTCTTTCACATCATGACCAATACGGAAATGTTTAATATTATTGTACATTAATAATCTATATCAGATTGCTTGCTATCTAGGAAAGGGGGGAGGTAGGAGAGCGAGGGAGAAAAATTTGGATCTCAAAATGAAGGTTGAAAACTACCTTTACATGTAATTGGGAAAAAATAAAATACAATTAAGTTTAAAAAAAAAAAAAAAGAACGGTGTTAGGTCTGGTAAAGCTCTAAATAAAACGTGGTTTGTGAAGAAAGCTAAAGAGAAGTTAGGGAAATTATTTTTCTACTAATAACTAATTGTTAATAATGAGGCCCATGTTTTTTTTCTCTACTTCCTCATTTAAAGATTGGTCCTTCTAGATCAATCAGCTCTCTGAAGAAAAGGATTGATGAGATTGACCAAACTTCAGAAACATTCTCCTCTTCCTTGGATGTGACCTCACCCAACTGAGAGAGCTTATTCTGATTAAAAGGTAAAAAGAATATATTCTAGATGAATTCAAGCCCATTGTTAATTTATATAGTCTGGGTGGAGATGTATTGTCAATTAGAGGCAGTTGAGTCTCATAATCAAGCCAAGTTCTCAACAGGAGGAACTGACCTGAATTTTAGCCCACTTCCTCATTAATAGGCTTATCCCTTCATTAATTTTTCACCAATCAGGGGCATTCTTTTTTCTAAAAAGATTTAAGGTGTTTAGTATTTCCTTTACAAGTCTAGTTACAGGGAGAAACCACAGACCTCAAATTATTGATTATTTGTTAGTCTAATTAATAAATTAGCTGTGGGCTTTTCATTCGTCTCAATCAAAAAGAGTATGTGGAATTTTAAAAGCTATATTGAGTGGAAAGATGAGGATCAAATAGGGAATAAAATTACTGGGGATAGGAGAGACAATAATAGATGATGGAAAGAAGATTGAACTGCTTAATTCTTCTATGGATTCTTTTCTTCCAGCCAAGGAGAATGATCTTCAGCCAGAAAAGGAAAGGAAAAAAAAATGGACTGATAGAGATTGTACCCATGATAAGTAGGAAAATAGTAAAAGAACACTTATCTGCCTTTGATTAATTCAGTTCAGCTGCCTCATAAGGAGCAACTTCCTAAAGTAGCAAAAGAACTATCAATTGGGAATTACTGAGCCTTTATTAGTAACATTTGAAAGATCAAATTACTATAAGATTTGAGAAGGGCAAATGTCCTAATCTGGGGAAAAAAGAGGGAGAGGGGAGAGGGAAGGAAAGGAATTTGAATCTATAAACAATAGATCAGTGAATTTGACTATGTCATAATTCTATATCTTCCCTCCCCCCCCCCATGTAAGTATTTTTATTTTCTTGTTTTTTTTTAAAAAAAAAGAATGGACTATTGGTTACACTATACTTAAAATTATATTAGAAGAATTAAGATCCATATTGTGAGGAACTAACTGAGTGAAGATACTGTCATGGGAAAATAGCCTTGTGACGTGAGACTTTATAATAATAAATAAAGCTATAGCTAAAAGTTGCAGATGTTTGTTCCCTCCTGTTTCCTACCACTTCTTAATTAGCATTTAAGTACTTCTTTTAAAGGTGATGATGACTGAATTATATCTGCTTGTATAGCAGTTCTATAGGGAAACTTAAATGAAGAGCTTTACTATTATTATTGACTTATATTCTTTTGTTTCTGAGTTTGATTTCCAAGATTAGAATGTAAATCTGGACTCCCCCAAACAATGGGACAAAAAGCCAGCCCTTGGGGGTGGGGGCTTCTTCATTCAGGGTATTTAATCTTGTGTTTCAAAGTTGTGCTTGGCCCTTCCTTCACTGACAAACACCTTGTTGTATGGAAGATGCCCTTTCTCCCCAGAGAGATCGAAAGTAACCTCTTTTTCTTACTCTGAGAGTCTTTCATTGTTTTGGTAGATGCTACTGTCTCATACAACATTAATGGTCAAGGAAACAACAACGTGGCTAGATTAGACAAAATGTGTTATGGACATCAGAATGGTTTCCTTGTGATGTAAACTGTGTCCCCTTTCATCTTTGGGGAAAGGGTGGTCCTGGGTCTCAAACCCTCCTGGCCTCTGGGAGGGGCCCCACCTCCTGTTCATAGGGGAAACTCCCAGATAAGTAATCTTCTCCTAGGATTCAATTGGAGATCTTGGCCTGGAGCATCATCACCACCCTCTATTGGACTGAAAATTAATCCCTCAAATTGCTCTCTAACTGGGGACAATAAAAAACCAAAATAACCAAAAGCTGTGTGCCCAAACCTTTGCAAAAAGTCCTGACAGGATTTTGCTCGCTGAGTTAGTTTTCTCAGTGTAATAAAACCATTTTTGCCACAAACCTCACCTCATTCATTTGGGTTTGCAAATTATTTCCCCAAAGCCTGTGCTGCCTGCCAGAGGACTCCATTGCTATTAGGGGATCTTTCAATTTTCATTTCTCACACCTCAACATTTGCATTAATTACACAGGCTAGAACTTCAAGAGGAACTTGAAATGTAAAATCTATGAACCAAGGTAACCTAGACAGTGGTGGAATTTTAGCTAAGCTATTTAAAATCCTAAAAGCCGTACCGCTAAAGTGCAGCACTCAATGTGCCCACAAATTTGGAAAACTCAACAATGGGCACTGGATAGGGAAAGATCAGTGTATATCCCAATCTTAAAGAAGGACAATGTCAAGGAATGTTTAAATTACCAAACAATTGCATTCATTTTATACACTAGTCAGGCTATGCTTAAGATTCTGCAAGCTAGGCTATAGCAATATGTAAACCAAGAATTATCAAAAGAGCAAAATGTTGTTATTGTTGTTGTTTTTGAAAAAGCAGAGGAACTAGAGCCAGCATTTGCTGGATTATGGAGAAAACAAGAGAATTCCAGAAAGACATCTCCTTCTGCTTCATTGACTTCATGGATCAAAACAAAATATAACAAGTCCTCAAAGAGATGGGAGTATCAGGCTACCTTACCTGTCTCCTGAGGAATCTGTATTTGGGTCAAGAAGTAACCCTAAGAACCAAACATGGAACAACTGATTGGTTTAAAATTGGGAAAGGAGAATGACAAGGCTGGATGTTGTCGTCTTGTTTAATTTATATGCAGAGTACATCATGCTAAATGCTGGATTGGACAAATCAAAAACTGGAATTAAGATCTCTGGGAGAAATACCAACAATCTTAGATATGTAAACAATTCTACTCTAGTGGCAGAAAGTGAAGAATTAAGAAGCCTCTTCATGAGGGTAAAAGTGTCAAAGTTGGCTTGAAGCTTGCCAATTAAAAAAAAAAAAAGATCAGGGCAAGGGCAACTGACTCCATCACTTCTTGATAAATAGAAGGAAAGGAAATGGAAATAAGAGTCTGATTTTCTATCTTCTGGCTCAAAGATCATGGCAAATTGTGACTGTAGTCATGTAATTAAAAATGCTTGCTCTTTGAAAGGAATTCCATGGCAAATCTGGACAGTGGGCCGTCCAGCCATCACACCTTGCCGATAAGGGTCCATATAGTCGATGCTATGTTTTTTCCAATAGTAATATAAAGCTGTGAGAGCTGGACTATGAGGAAAACTGAGCTACAGAATCAGTATTTGCAAATTATGGTGTGGAGAAGATTTTTGAGAGTTTCTTGATCAGATCAATCTATATTTAAAGAAATTAACTCAGACATTGAAAGAACAAATATTGAAGCTAAAGTTTAAATGTTTTGGTCACATAATGAGAATTCAGTATTCATTGGAAAAGACTCTGATGTTGGGAAAGTTGGAAGACAAAAAGAGAAAGAAAGATGGAACCAATTAAAATGAACTTGGACATACTTTGGTAGGTAGTGAAGAATAGAAGAGCTATGGTTTACAAACCCTGTAAATCTTTGTAACCCACAAAGATTCAAACATGGCTGAACTAATAAACAACATTTAATTTTACATACCAAAGGCAAAAATACTATTTGCTCTATGTAATAATTTACAAAGAAATTCAATATTTCACGATATTAGTTCAGAGCAAATCAGTCACAAAAAATGGGAAGCCATACACAGAAATTCTTACATAGTATAAGATGCACAATTTCTAGTAGATTAAGTACAAAAACATTTTACTACTTTTTTTTTTTTTTTTTTTTTTTTGCTTATCTGTAGTTTTTGCTATGATGAAAATGTTTTAAATTTCACAAATTTTTCAGGATCATTTTAGGGAAATGACTCAAAGTTTTTCCCAATCAATGAGCTTTACTTGCCTCCAACCTCCCTCATCTCTTCCAGTCATAAACTGTAGAAGCTCAAAGGGACATTGCAGCATTAGTCAGAACGGTTTCTGCAAGATCAGTAAATCTAATGATTACATAGGAACAGGAGGAAGATGTCTGATTATATTCTTGTCAGGAATAAAACAACATGAAGCTATAAAAATCCAGCATGTCTAGAAGAGTTGACCTTATCTTATGACTTAGGGAAATAGTGAAGGATAGAAGGGCCCGGCACACTATGGTCCAAGGGGTCATGAAGAGTCCCAACATGAGAGAACAGCAACATTTGTTGGACACTTCCACTTCCAATTACATATTCCATAGTTATCTTGGAACTCTACATGTACAAAGCAGAATTCATTACTTTTTCCCCCCAAATCTTTCCTTCTTCTTAATTTTTCTATTAATTTTGTTTGTTTGTTTGTTTTAGGCAATTAGGGTTAAGTGAGTAACTCAGGTTCACATAGCTAGTAAGTATCTGAAGTCACATTTGAACTCGGGTGTTCTTGATTTCAGAGCTGGTGTTCTAGCTATCCCTGACTTTTCTTTTACTATCGAGGGGACTGCATTCTCCTAATCATTCAGATTCATAACCTCAGTATCACCCTTTATTTCTCTCTCTTGCTTACCCCATAAAACCATTCAGTTGCCAAATTTTATAATTTTTTCTTAATATTTCATATAAATCTTCCTATCTTTACCCACAGGACCACTTTAATTTGGCCTCTCATAACTACTTACCTTTTTAATTGTCCTTCCCATTTGCCTCACTCCAGTCTGTTCTTCAAATTACCTGGTGTTATAGCAATAAACTCCAGTGACCTCTAAGTTGATATATAAAATCCACTGTTTGTTTAGCATTCTCCAAATAATGGACATATACTTTTTTTAATTGTAACTTTTTTTTGACAGAACATATGCCTGGGTAATTTTTTATAACATTATCCCTTGCACTCACTTCTGTTCCAACTTTCCCTTTTCTCCCTCCATCCCTTCCCCTATATGGCAGGCAGTCTTATACATGTTAAATATGTTATAGTATATCCTAGATACAATGTATGTATGGAGAACCGAACAGTTCTCTTGTTGCACAGGAAGAATTGGATTCAAAAGGTAAAAATAACCTGGGAAGAAAAACAAAAATGCAAACAGTTTACATTCATTTCCCAGTGTTCTTTCTTTGGGTGTAGCTGCTTCTGTCCATCATTGATCAATTGGAACTGAATTAGATCTTCTTTTCGTCAAAGAAATCCACTTCCATCAGAATACATCCTCATACAGTATTGTTGTTGAGGTATATAATGATCTCCTGGTTCTGCTCATTTCACTCAGCATCAGTTCATGTAAGTCTCTCCAAACCTCTCTGTATTCATCCTGCTGGTCATTTCTTACAGAACAATAATATATGGACATATACTTTTTTAAAAAAAAAAATTAAACTTTTCATTTTCTTTATTATAGCTTTTTATTTACAAGACATATACATGGGTAACATATATACAAGTTGCATTGACAATTGCAAAACCTTTTGTTCCAATTTTTCCCTTCCATACCCTATCTCTTCCCCCAGATGGCAGGTTGACCAATACATGTTAAATATGTTAAAGTATAAAAACTTTTCATTTTCAAAACATGTGCATGTTATATTCCAAAGAGATTATAAAGAAGGGAAAGGGACCTGTATGTGCAAGAATGTTTGTGGCAGCCCTGTTTGTAGTGGCCAGAAACTGGAAACTGAGTGGATGCCCATCAATTGGAGAATGGCTGACTAAATTGTGGTATATGAATGTTATGGAATATTACTGTTCTGTAAGAAATGACCAACAGGATGATTTCAGAAAGGCCTGGAGAGACTTACACGAACTGATGCTGAGTGAAATGAGCAGGACCAGGAGATCATTATATATTTCAACAACAATACTATACGATGATCAATTCTTTGGATGTGGCCCTCTTCAACAATGAGATGAACCAAATCAGTTCTAATAGAGCAGTAATGAATTGAACCAGCTACGTCCAGGGAAAGAACTCACATTTTTACAGTCAAAGGTTCTGATAAAGGACTCATTTCCAAAATATATAGAGAATTGACTCTAGTTTGTAAGAAATCAAGCCATTCTCCAATTGATAAATGGTCAAAGGATATGAACAGACAGTTTTCAGATGATGAAATTGAAACTATTACCACTCACTCATATGAAAGAGTGTTCCAAATCACTATTGATCAGGGAAAGAACTCTGGGAAAGGAGTGTGAACAGTGGTTCCCAATAGAATTCCTAATCCCTCTATTTTTGTCTGCCTGCATTTTTGATTTCCTTCAGAGGCTTAATTGTACACTATTTCAAAATCCGATAATTCTTGTGCAACAAAATAACTGTGGGGACATGTATACATATATTGTATTTAACTTATACCTTAACATATTTAACATGTATTGGTCAACCTGCCATCTGGGAGAGGAAATGGGGGAAAGGAAGGTAAAAATTGGAACAAAAGGTTTTGCAGTTGTCAATGCTGAAAAATTACCCATGCATATAACTTGTAAATAAAAAGCTATAATAAAAAAAATTGTGCATGGATAATTTTCAACATTTACCTTTGCAAAACCTTGTGTTCACATTTTTTCCTTTCCTTCTCCCCATCCTTTGCCTAGACAGCAAGTAATCCAATATATGTTAAACATGTGCAGTTCTTCTATACATATATTTCCACATATATGCTGCAGAAGAAAAATCAGATCAAAAAGAAAAAAAAAAGAAAGAAAACAAAATGCAAGCAATCAACAACAAAAAGAGTGAAAATACTATGTTGTGATCCACACTCAGTTCCCACAGTCCTCTGGGTGTAGATGGCTCTATTCATCATAAGACCATTGGAACTGGTCTGAATTCCCTTGTTGAAAAGAGCCACAAACATCAGAATTGATTCTTGTATAATCTTGCTGTTGCCACATACAGTGATCTCCTGGTTTTGTTCATTTCACTCAGCATCAGTTTATGTAAGTCTTTCCAGGCCTCTCTGAAATCATCCTTTTGATTATTTCTTATAGAAAAATAATATTCCATAACATTCATATACTATAACTTATTCAGCCATTGTCCAACTGATGGACATCCAGTCAATTTCCAGTTTCTTGTCACTACAAAAAGAGCTGCTACAAACATTTTTGCACATGTGGTGCAAAAACAACCATTATGGTGATCCCATCAGATAGCTCCCAGCTTCTTAAACTGAGTCATAACCCAATGTAGGTTCTTGTAATTAAATATGGGCATTGTAATATTATGGTTTATTATCAGTAAATGTTTGATTGTATGACTGTTTTATATATTTATATACTGTTTGTATATCTGGGATGTAAAAACTTCTTGGGCCAAAAGGGATTGTGAATGGAAAAAGTTTAAGTCTGAAGTAGCCTATACCACATTCCATATTGTAAGCAATCCCTTATCTCACTATTGAAAATAATTTACCTAGATTTTTGCTTTTCTTGTGAACAGAATGGAGAAATGTGGGTAAGATGTTAACAGTTAGAATTCAGAACTGGTTAAATGGATAAAATCAAACTAATGCATTGTTGGTGGAGTTCTGAACTGATCCAACCATTCTGGAGAACAATTTGGAACTATGCCAAAAGGTTATAAAACTGTACAAACTTTCTGATCCAGCAGTGCCAAAACAAGGTCTGAACCTCAAAGAATTCATAAAAGAGGGGAAAGCCCCCCAAAATCAAAAACTTTTGTAGCAGCTCTTTTAAAGCTGGTGGCAAAGAATTGGAAAATGAGTGGGTGCCCATCAATTGGGGAATAATTGGATAAGTTATGGTATATGAAAATAATGGAATATTGGCATATTATTGTTTTATAACAAATAATAAAGACTGATTTTAGAAAAGTCTTTTTCCCTTCCTTCCCCCCAACCCTCCCCTAGATAACAAAGATTTTTTTTTTTAATAGCCTTTTATTTATAGGTTATATGTATGGGTAACTTTACAACATTGACAATTGCCAAACCTATTGTTCCAATTTTTCCCCTCTTTCCCCCACCCCCTCCCCCAGATAGCAAGATGACCAGTAGATGTTAAATATATTAAAATATAAATTAGATACACAATAAGTATACATGACCAAACTGTTATTTTGCTGTACAAAAAGAATCACACTCTGAAATATTGTACAATTAGCCTGTGAAGGAAATCAAAAATGCAGGTGGGCAAAAATATGGGGATTGGGAATTCAATGTAATGGTTCTTAGTCATCTCCCAGAGTTCTTTCTCTGGGCGTAGCTGGTTCAGTTCATTACTGCTCCATTGGAACTGATTTGGTTGATCACATTGCTGAGGATGGCCAGGTTCATCAGAACTGGTCATCATATAGTATTGTTGTTGAAGTATATAATGATCTCTTGGCCCTGCTGATAACAAAGATTTACATGAACTTATGCTGAGTGAAGCAAGCAGGACCAAGAAAACATTATACATCGCAACAGCAAAGCTGTGTGATGATCAACTATGATAGATTTGGTTCTTCTCAGAAAATCAGTGATCCAAGGCCATCCCAATAAACTTTGGATTGAAAATACCATCTGCATTCAGAGAAAGAATTATGGAAACTGACTGCAGATCAAAACACAATTTTCACCTTTATTCCCCCTTTTCTTTTTTTCTTGTGGTTTTTCCCTTTTGTTCTGATTTTTCTCTGCCAACATGACTCCTATGGAAATACGAAAAAAAAAATGACTGTAAATGTATAAGCTTAAAAAAAACTTTTAAAAATGGATAAAGTAAAAACATAGCCATCAATGGTTCAATAGTAACTTGGAAATTTCCCAAGGCATTGGGTCTTGACTCTGAGCCATTTAACATTTTTTTATAAGTAATAAGAATAAAGGCATAGCAATATATTCATTGGATTTGGAGATGAATTGTTAATATATTGAATGGCAGTCAAAATTTAAAAAAAATTGTCGTAGAATGTTGAGATTATTTACTAAAGAGGAAGTTTAATAGAGATAAGTGTAAAGTCAAACCCTTGGGTTAAAAACACAACTCTTCTATAAAAACAAGCTATGAGTGGCCTAATTAGAGAGCAGTTGTTTATCTGAAAAAAAAATCTGAAGCATAAGGACTGGAAGTGATAACTCTTCCCTGATCACCCAGATTTAGAATACTGTATTTTACTCTAGGCACTCCATTGAGGAAGGATACTAAAATAGTGGAAAATAACCAGAGGGTATGGCAATTTGCTGAAAGGCCTCTACGGAAATGCCTTAAAAGCAACACTTCTGGGTAGTATTGAGTCATGATAGCTGTTTTGAAGTATTCAAAAGAGTAGTTTTCCTGTGAGATCATATGTGTTGTATTTACTTCTTTTTTCTTGCAGGCAAAACTAGAAGTATTGAGTGTCTAAAGTCAGGGAAGCTGGTCTCTGACTTACTGGATTCCCCAACTTATGATAACAAAGTATAAATTAAGTGTAAATATAAGAGGGATGTAATTATAGAAAGTGTAGGGACATAACAGAAATGATAAAATGTTTGTATGTTAATAAGGGTTAACTTCCCCTTGAAGGAAGAATGAAGTGTGAATTTCTTCATGATGAAATTAGAAGGCTGACACAGTTGTCATGGTAACTAATGCCACTGGTCCCTTTTAGAAAGCTAGTTTACTAAGTTATGTAGCCAGTGCAGGTCAGAAGTGACTTTGTAGAATGGGACTCCTAAGCCCAGTAGGAAATCAATGCAACCAAGAGAGAGCAGAGAAACACTCTGTGGCCAGAAATAGATTCAGAAAGATAGGATGCTGCTTTTAGGATCCTCATCTCTGAAAGTGAGAGAAAGGCTCAAGAGGATCTGCCAACAGATAGTCAAGCTGTGGAGTGGCAGTGACCTGGGGATCGCAGCTGAGTGACCCTCCAAGCAAAGATACTGCACTCTGGGGAGTGATGTCTGAAGATCTTTTTAGAATAGAAAGGATGTTCTTGTAGTAGTGAGGGAAGGGTTGTCTTGGCTGCAAGCATTGTACTCTTTGTCTCTCCCCTTCCCATGGATTCTTTCTGTGATTGTGTAATAGGGAACTCCAAGGTTGTAGGGGGACTCTTTTGTAACTATTCTTATTATATCATCTCAGGAAATGTCTTTGCTTTGAGCTAATTGTATCTATTGGTTGATTAAGTGGAAGCTCACTGATGGGGGCTTATGAACTATAGCTTTAGCAATACAGACTGACCCCAGAACCTGGGAGTAGTAGCCAATCCAAGAAATGGGGACTAGATTCAAGAATTCTAGTGTGGAAAATATGCTGGAGAGGAAGGGATGCCAAATACGTAAGTTGCAAAGAAATAAATATTAGATTCTCCTGAAGAAGAGCTTCCCAATAGAAAGATGAATTTGGAGCAAGACAATCTGTGTTCAAAACTATGTATGATTCTACTATCAAGCTATGTGATCTTGGGCAAATCATTTAACCCTTATGGACCTCGATTTCCTCAACTATAAAGAATAACTATTGGACTAGGCCACCTCTGAGATTCCTTCCAGCTGTAAATCTATTTTCTTAATAAGAATAATCCAAAGTGGGGCAGCTAGATGATGTTGTGGATATAGCACAGGATCTGAGCTCAAATCCAGTCCTAGACACTTAACTCTTACTAGCTGTGTGACTCTGGACAAGTCATTTAACTCCAATTGCCTTCCTCCCTGACCCCCCCCCAAAAGACAAATTACTCCAAAATAGAATAGATTGCTCAAGTGGTAGGATATTTCCCCACCTCAGAGACCTTTAAGCCTAAACTAAGTGGCCACTCGTCCTGTAGGCAGTACTTGGATTATAGCAGTGGTTCTCAAAGTATGGTCTAGAGAATCCTGGGGATCTCTGAAACCCTTTTAGAGGGTCTACAAATTCAAAAATAGTTTTTATTTCCAATATGGTAAATGTCTATAAATATAATCCAGATAAACAAAAACGCTTTGGAGAGATCCTCAATAATTTTTAATAGGATAAAGATACTGAAAACAAAAGTTTGAGAACCACTGGATTATAATTTAGTTATCAGGTGGACTAGATGGCCTTTAAAAACTTTTCCCACTGAAATTCTGTGATTGTCCCCCTTCCTCCCCTTATAAATTAGAAGGAAACTGAGGCCCAGGGAATTGAAATAACACTTTTAAATTTGTTGCTTCCAGGATACCTACTAAGTTAAGAATTTATGTTAAAGGATGATTTCAGAAAGGCTTGGAGAGACTTACAAGAACTGATGCTGAGTGAAATGAGTAGGACCAGGAGATCATTATATACTTCAACAACAATACTATATGATGACCAGTTCTGATGGACCAGGCCATCCTCAGCAACGAGATCAACCAAATCATTTCTAATGGAGCAGTAATGAACTGAACTAGCTATACCCAGAAAAAGAACTCTGGGAGATGACTAAAAACCATTACATTGAATTCCCAATCCCTATATTTATGCCCACCTGCATTTTTGATTTCCTTCACAAGCTAATTGTACAATATTTCAGAGTCTGATTCTTTTTGTACAGCAAAATAACATTTTGGTCATGTATACTTATTGTGTATCTAATTTATATTTTAATGTATAAATGTTAACATCTACTGGTCATCCTGTCATCTGGGGGAGGGGGTGGGGAGGTAAGAGGTAAAAAATTGGAACAAGAGGTTTGGCAATTGTTAATGCTGTAAAGTTACCCATGCATATATCCTGTAAATAAAAGGATATTAAATTAAAAAAAAAAAAAGAATTTATGTTAAAGTTGGGGTGGAAGTAGATGGTCAGGAAGAGCAGACAGATACTTTCTTTTTAAGTGCTTTTGTGGTAGATGAGAAATGGGATTTGAAGGAAGAACCTCAATCTCCCAAAATAAATCCAATTTAATCTTGAGATACATTTGGTTACTCTCTAGTCCCCTACTTCCCAAAGCAGAGAACTATTTCTGACTTTCCTATAGTGACTGTTATGTTGTGTCCCTCCCCCAATTGACCCTGGACAATGGGACTGGAAACAATTTGTAAACTATGATGGGGACAGGTAGGCAGTACAGTGAATAGAGCAACAGCCCTGGAGTCAAGAGGATTTGAGTTCAAATGCAGCTTAGACACTTGACACTGGTTGTGTGACCATTTAATTCTATTACCTTGCAAATAATAAACAAAAAAACACCCCTGGTGAGCAATAGAAGGTTTCTAAAATCCCTGAAACCATTAAAGTAAGTTACTTCACTAGTAATTTCCTAAATATAGTCTTTCTCGCAGCCCTTTGTCTTTTGTTAATCTCATTAGTGAGGGCAGGTCTAAATGTCCTTCATGGGGGAGAGGGCAGAAAAGAGTTGAGGAGACAAGCTGGCTGACTTCAATGTGGAAGAGAGAGGCAGTGTAGTGGATCTCAAAATTTTAGGTTCTAGTGACCATGAGGCAAGCCAATTAATGTTTCTGACCTTCTGGAAACTCTCCTATACTTAAGAACCTATACCAAAGGAAAAAGATCCATTTGAAAAATATTGATAGCAACACTTTTTTATGGTAGCAAAGAACAGGAAGCTCTGGGGTACCCATGAATTGGGGAATGGCTGAATAAATTATGGCAGGTGAATATATTTGAAAGATATTGCGCTATAAGAAAAGAAGAAGGGAACATTTCAGAGAAACCTGGGAGGATTTATATAGACTGATGCAGAGTGAAATGAGAAGAACCAAGAGAACAATTTACACAAAAACAATCACTTTGTTAAAGCAAACGATTTTGAAAGTCTTGAGAACTCTGATCAATATAGTAACCAATGATTGCAGAGTGAAATAAAGCTCTCCATCTGAGTATGGATACAAGGTACAGAATGATATGTAAAATTTTTGGATATGCTCAAAGCAGGACTTCTTTTCTTGATTGTGCACATCTGTTATAAACAGGAATGAAGTTGGGAGCAGAAAAATAGATTTTTGATCATTGAAAAAAAATTAAAATATATTAGAAAAACGAGGAATATATATCCAGGATTAGGCGGAGGGAATACTTCCTTTAAAAACATCACATCTGGCTAATCGTACAATATTTCAGAGTCTGATTCTTTTTGTACAGCAAAATAACGGTTTGGTCATGTATACTTGTTGTGTATCTAATTTATATTTTAATATATTTAACATATACTGGTCATCCTGCCATCTAGGGGAGGGGGTGGGGGAAAGAGGGGGAAAAATTGGAACAAGAGGTTTGGCAATTATCAATGTTGTAAAGTTACCCATACATATAACCTGTAAATAAAAGCCTATTAAATAAAAAAAAAAAAACCATCACATCTTTGACATATAGAAAAAGATTTAAGCTTGTTTTGTTTGGGTATAAGGCAGAAGTCAGACTAACCAAAGGGTCTCCTGCAGAGAGAGAGAGAGAGAAGAGAAGAGAAGAGAGAGAGAATTGAGACAGAAGAGAAGAGAGAGAGAGAGAGAAAGAGAGAGAGAAGAGAAGAGAAGAGAGAGAGAATTGAGACAGAAGAGAAGAGAGAGAGAGAGAAAGAGAGAGAGAGATGTCAATTGCATAGAAGGAAAAATGTTTTTAAGTTGAACCTGCCTCAAAATAGAATGGGCTGCCTCTGAATCTGAGTCCTTTAACCTGAAGAAGTTTCTGCTTCAAAGAATTGGAAATTAAGGGGGTTCCATAAGTGTGGGAAAATAGTGGAAGAGTGCCAGACGGCATAGAACTGGGTTCTAGCCCAAATAGATTAGCTAGCCATTAATTACGATTAGAATCTCAGTTTTGTCACATGTAAAATGGTGGTCAGGTCTGTAAATTGGATGGGGATCCTATTTTTGTTCTAATATTCTATTAAAAAAAAGAAAATAAACCAAAACCCAGCACCATAAGATCCAGGTAGTTTCTGAAGTCTTTTCTACCTTACAATGACTTTCTCCTTTTCTGAACTCTTGTTCATTCCATCATTCAGTAAGTGAGCCTTAAGTTAGTATAGTAGATGCCTAGGATCTAGGAGTCTGAGTCAACTTGAGAGTCAGTGAATCTCTTTGAACCTCAACTTTTCCTTCTGTAAATTGGCGGTAATCACCCAAGTTATTATAAGGAAAGTGCTTTGTAAGCTTTAAATGCTTTGGCTCTTCAGTGGTTCTGTGCCCTCATCTGCTGTAAGGTTCCCCCAAATGGCGAACCTTTGCTACTTATTCTTGACCAAATGCTAGCTGATTGATTGTGTGACTTTTGTACATATGGCCTACCCAGAGTACTGAAAGAGTTCCTTTTTTATTTTCTGAACCCTGTAGGGGTAGGAACAGGGCATTAGGGCTGCCCATTGGTTGTTCCTTGTTGTTGCCACATGACCAGCCCACCTTTTCCCCCATCCTACAGGTGTATCTGATGACATCCTTTATGTTGCACCTCTTGCAAGATTCTTTGTTGGAACATGTTACAGTTTCCAGCCACATATGACCTACAGAACTCTGGGTAATCTTTTCTTTAAATTCTTTGGACGTGGAGTTCTCCGAGTCTCCATATAGCATCGAGTCTCCATATAGCATCAAGTCTCCATATAGCATCACTGGAAGGCGGGCAGGCAAAAGATCGTAAGCATTTTTAAGCACTTACTGTATACCCCACATTGGGATTACAAAGAGAGCCTCTGCCCTTGAAAAGCTTAGGTACTAGTGGGAAAAGACACTTTATAAAACGGAGCTGAAAGGGTTTGAGGTCGGTGGTGGTGAAGTTTGGGGTGTCTGAAGCACAGTCCCTTTTGGTTTGGCCCCCAAGCGGATGCCTCCGTACAAACTCACCAATGGGAGAAGGAAGAAGATGGCACAGAGACCAAGCCGGGTGGGGAGGGGGAAGTCCAGGCTCTGAGGCAGGTTCCAGGATCAGAAGGCAGCTGAGTCAGAGTGGTGACATCCAGCGGTCAAATGGCCAGGAGGGAATGAACCATGGCTGTCTAGGAAGAATATTGTTCCTAAAAAAACAACTTTTTCCCCCTTGGGGAAAACTTGGAATCATTAAAAGCATTGTACAGTTTTTCCAAAGGTAACCCAGTTCATCCTTGTCTTTTCTGGGTCTTTTCAGAGATAGAGACAGACACACATGCAAAAAGAGAAAAAGAGAGAGAAACAGAGAGAAAGACAGAGAGAGAAAGGAGAAGGGAGGGAAGAAAAGAGAGAGAAAGAGAGATAGGTAGAAAGAGGGAAAAATAGAGCATTTATTAAGTCCTTACTTTATTCCAAGCTTTGTGCTAAGACTAACAATGGCTTTTTCTTTTTCCTCCATCTTGGAGCCCGGGAAGCCTGCCAGAAACAGAATTCTAGAATAGCAAAATTCCTGGAAGACTGTGGTCCAAAGCCATTTTTGCTTAGAGAGAGTAAGGGCTGACAATTTTGTGCAATTCTGCCTCACTTAAAACCAATTCACATTGGAAAAAGACAAACAACAACAATAATAAGTAATAATTTAAAAAGAACATATTTTAGGACCAGAGTTTAATGGTCCTAAATGATTTTACTCATGAATGTGAAATTCCCCAAGACAAAAACAATTCCCTCTCCAGATGTTCAAAGTGCCTGAAATTCATTCATAATCAGGTCTTTCCTCTGAAATGTAGATATTATAGAGAAAAATAAAATAAATAAATAAAATAGGGTTGCCCAAAGAGAAAGACTCCTAGGAAGGCATCTTATGGACAGGAGGAGTCCAGTAAAAAAAAATGCTGATGAGGCACCCAATGCCTCAATAGAGAAACAGAGGGAGTCGTGTAGAGATTTATCCATCCTTTCATGGACAAAGGGAGCAATAGGCTTCTTTCTGAGAATGCTTCTAAAAAGAGGTGAAGTGACTTCATTCATTTACTCATTCGTTCAACAAGCATTTACTAAATACTCACTAGTTGAAAGGCACTGCTACAAGTGCTAGTGATGGGGCAAAACTCATAAAGCTAGGGAGTCATCCAGAAAGGCTCAGATCATCGAGCTGAGAGGAGCAAAAGCTATATTATGACATCTTAAGGCAGACTAAGTTCCTTAGCGGAACTCACAATTTACAAGGGGAAAGATGGGCCACTTTATAGGAAAGGACTCAAAGCAAGGTACTCTGAATATTGTAGTTGCTTACTTCTGAAATTCAATTGGTGAATAAGAAATGTTTATAGCAAATAAGCTCAGGGGTTGACAGAGACACTGGGTTGCTACCAGGGACATGGTCTTTCACTGGGGTCTGTTCACCCCATCACTAGGGATTCAGAGACAAAAACAAAACAGTCTTTGCTCTTAAGGGGTTTATATTCCATTGTGAAGAGACATATATACATATGAATATAAACTGTGTACAAATTTGGGGTGGGGATGAAGTCCAAGCAACTGGGAGTGACAAATGTGGGGCTAAGGACACAGCTTTAAAGGCAGCCAAGGGTTCCAAGAGGCTGAGGGAAGCACTACCCTATGCTAAAGTCAGGAGCCTCTCCTACAGAAGTTCCCTGAGGGAGGGGATTGTTTCAAGCTTTTCTTTCTATCCCTGGCACCTAGCATAATAAATAGACATAATAGATGTGTAATAAATGCTTGTTGAATTGGACTGAGTTGCCCAGAGTCCCATAGCTCATCAACAAAAAAAGCAAAATTAGAATCTGATGCTCCATCTCACATTTCACATGGCCTTGGGTTCCAAGGACTCTGGACATCTGAATACAACCCTGACTCTCATCAGATTTGCAGACATTTTTCAATACATTTTAAAATTCTTTCTGAATCTTTCTTTCAAGCTTCCCCCACTCAAGGTTGAGAGGTTGGGAGGATAGGACATATAGTTTGCTTATTACGTAAAACTCTCACCTTTATTAGCTTCCATGGTACTATAGACACATTCTTGATTCTACTCCTCCTCCTCTCTTTCTTCCAATGACTGATCTTCTCCCTCTTGTCCCCTGAATATGAGAATTTCACTAGATACTCTCAGCAGCTCTCTGCTCTCAGATAACTCATTTCTGGCTTCAGTTGGCAACTCATCTCCTTTTTCCTTTCCCCTTACTCACCCCTAGTTTTTCTTTATTACTGACATCGTTGTTATTCCAGTCTGCCAAGTTAATAATTTAAGAGTCATCTTTGACTCATATCTCGTCAAAAAACAAATAAACAAAATTTCCACCAGTGTTTTCTTTAAATTTCTTTCTTAAATTCATACTTTTCATCCCAGTCTAATCCTCCTTTCCTCTCCCTCTCTCCATCCCCAAGTCCTGGTTCTGTGGCCATAGTCTATAGTTACCTTGGTGCAATTGACTGCTAGATGGTCTCTTTGTTTCCAGCCGGATCCCCCTGTCTCGATCTTTTTGAATTAATATTTTTATTTATTTTTTTTATTTAATAGCCTTTTATTTACAGGATATATGCATGGGTAACTTTACAGCATTAACAATTGCCAAACCTCTTGTTCCAATTTTTCACCTCTTACCCCCCCACCCCCTCCCCTAGATGGCAGGATGACCAGTAGATGTTAAATATATTAAAATATAAATTAGATACACAATAAGTATACATGACCAAAACGTTATTTTGCTGTACAAAAAGAATCAGACTCTGAAATATTGTACAATTAGCTTGTGAAGGAAATCAAAAATGCAGGTGGGCATAAATATAGGGATTGGGAATTCAATGTAATGGTTTTTAGTCATCTCCCAGAGCTCTTTTTCTGGACATAGCTGGTTCAGTTCATTACTGCTCCATTGGAAATGATTTGGTTGATCTCGTTGCTGAGGATGGCCTGGTCCATCAGAACTGGTCATCATATAGTATTGTTGTTGAAGTATATAATGATCTCCTGGTCCTGCTCATTTCACTCAGCATCAGTTCGTGTAAGTCTCTCCAGGCCTTTCTGAAATTATCCTGTTGGTCATTTCTTACAGAACAGTAATATTTTTTGAATTAATCTTAAACCACATCATGTTCCTGTTCAAGAGTCTACGATGAGAGTGCAGGAGCAAAGCCAAGATGGTGGAGTAAAGGTAGGAATTTACCTAAGCTTTCCCAAATTTTCATCCAAACAACTCTAAAATAATGCCTCAAAATGAATTTTAGAGCAGCAAAGTTAATTAAAAGATGAGATGAAACAATTTTCTAGCCCAAAACAGCTTGGGTTGGCAGGAAAGGACTATATCATTGGGGTAAGAATAAAGCTCAATCTAGCACAATAGTATCTAAATAAGCTTGCATCAAGGCTATGTCCCAGTAAGTCAGCATGGGGCACAGGAGCAACTTTATCAACAACAGCAACTTCCAGGGCTCTCAGCCCACAGATGGTAACAGGGCCAGACAACTGGTTAGAAGGATATGATATATATATATATATAGTGGCACTGAATGTAGGACTCTGCTGTATTTAACCCATATGGGAATCCAGGCACAGGTCCAGATCATAGGCTCATGGTAAGAAAGAAGGAACACTAACAGGAGAATGGGGATCCTGGGCATAGTCCCAGTGTGAAAAAATGCTTACAGTTGCTCAAAAACCATACTACAGTCAGGAGAACAGTGACCATAACTCACTTTAGATCATATCATCTTGGAAGGACTTAAAGCTTCCAGATTCCTAGAGTTAGCTCTGAAAAAAGCATCATGAAAAACCTGAAGGTTGGAATAGTGCTTCTTATGCCTCTGGAGCAGAGCCCAACTTTAACAACTTTATGTTAAAAGTTATGAAATAGGTTAGAAAATGAGCAAAAGAAAAAACAAAAGAACTTGACCATAGAAAGTTACTATGGTGATAGGGAAGCCCAAAACACAAACTCAGAAAGAGGACAATGTCAAAATGGTTCAAAGAAAAATGTAAATTGGTTTCAGACCCCAAAAAAGAATTTTAGAAGAGCTCAAAAAATATTTTTAAAATTAAATGAGAGAGGTAGAAGAAAAATTGGGAAAAGAAATGAGTGATGCATAAGAATCATGAAAAAGTTAATAGTTTGGTAAAGGAAGCATAAAAAATGGAGAAATACAAAAATTCAAAATTAGAATTGGGCAAGTAGAAATTAATGACTCCATGAGACATCAAGAAGCAATAAAACAAAATTAACATAATGAAAAAATAGAAGAAAATGTGAAATGTCTCACTGGAAGAACCTACCATGTTTTCCTACTATATATCTCAGCATTTTTAGGTTTTATCTTTTCTGATTGGTTTTCAAGGCTCAGTCCCATTATTTGATCATTCATCAACAAACTAAATGAAACAAAAGTCCTCCTGTCTACTATATTTAAGTCCCTGTGAAAAAGTTTTATACATAGTAGAAGTTTAAACCTCACCTCTTCCCTAAAGCCTACCCTGTAGTTTCAGCCTTCACTGACATCTTTTTCCTTCTGAATTCTGCAGCACATAGTGTCTGTCATACAGTTTAGCCTTAAAATATAGACTCGTATGGATTGAAAAATATCATTTCTGGATGATGCAATTGTGGGGAAAACAGAGTAAGAAGGCATCTATGACATAACAGGAGTGCTAAGCTGGGAGTCGGGAGACTGGGGTTAAATTTCAGTTCTGCTTCATACAAGGTCAGTAATGCTAGACAAGTTGTTTTCTCTTTCACTACCTCTTTTCATTATTTATATAATGAGAGGATTGGACTAGATGTTTAGGAGCCCCAAGACCCTTTCAGGGGGGTCTATGTGGTCTAAACTCTTTTCATAGTTTCATAATAATGCTAAGATATTTTAGTTTCTAATTTGGTAAATATCAATAGATAATTACTCATATAGACAAAAACTCTTTTGGGGAGATCTCAGTACTTTAAAAAAAATAAGAGCTTTTTATTTTCAAAATATATGCAAGGATAGCTTACAACATTCATCCTTGCAAAACCTTGTACTTCAGATTTTTTCTCCCTCCTTTCTTCCATCCCCTCCCCTAGACAGTAATTCAATATATGTCAGACACATGCAATTCCACGATACATATTTCCACATTTATCATGCTGCATAAGAAAAATCAGATCAAAAAGGGAAAAAATGAGAAAAGGAAAAAAAAAAGCAAGCAAACAACAAACATGGTGATAGTACTATGTTGTAATGCACACTCAGTTCCCACAGGGTTCTCTTTAGATGCAGATGGCTCTCTCCATCATGAGTCTATTGGTATTGCCTGAATTATCTTTGTTGAAAAGAGCCACATACATCAGAGTTGATCATCATATAATCTTATTGTTGCTGTATACAATGTTTCCTTGGTTCTACTCACTTCACTTAGCATTAGTTTGTGTTGGAATCTCCAGGTCATTCTGAAATCATCCTGCTTATTGTTTTTTATAGAGACCTCAATCATTTTTATGGCTATAAAGAGGTCTTACTAATACATTGTTGGTGGAGTTGTGAAATGATCCAACCATTCTGGAGAACAATCTGGAACTATGCTCAAAAGGCTATAAAACTGTGCATGTCCTTTGACCAAGCAGTGCCACAACTGAGGCATCCCAAGGAAATCATAAAGCTGTGGTATTGTTCTATTTAAAAATGATGAACAAACTGATTCTAGAAATGCCTGGAAAGATTTACATGAACTTATGCTGAGTAAAACAAGCAGAACCAGGAATACATTGTTCACAATAACAACAATGTGTGATGATTAACTATGAAAGACTTGGTTCTTCTCAGTGGTTCAGTGATCCAAGATAATCCCAGTAGACTTTGGGTAGAAAATACCATCTGCATCCACAAAAAGTACTATGGAGATTGAATGGGAAATCAACACATGCTATGTTTACTTTTTTTTCCTCTCTCCCCTGGTTTTTCCCTTTTGTTCTGATTTTTCTCTCCCAACACAATTCATAAAATAATGGGTATTAAAAATAATTATATTAATTTAAAAAATAAGAGTATAAAGGAGTCCTGAAACCAAAAAGTTTCACTAGATTAGATATCTATAATATTCCCTTATAATCAAATATTGTTTATCTTTCTTACTTGAAGAGGATCAATGACATCATGATGTTGGAATTAAGATACAATATGTTCAATTGTGGCTGATCAATCCACTATGAGTGAGCTCAGAAGGCTCTACCACAGGCCAGGTGCAAATACTCCATTTGGACATTTGAGATGGAGATAATAAAATAGTAAGTAAAAGAGTAAAATAGTGGATGATGGGTAATGCTTTGTCTTGAATGTGAATTGGATTTAAATGAGGCAGAATTACATGCAGTCATCAGCCTCACTCTTCCAGAGACATTGAAGTCCAATGGCAAGACAAAAATTAAAAGGATTGGTGATGGCCCAGGATGTAATAGTTGACCTTGGTGCCTTCAAGTGACCAACCTCTAAGTGCTCCACAGTGCCTGCTTCTGTTCCCTTGGAATAAAGTTCTCTCATCTGCCCCTTCTCTGGGGGAAGATCTTCACATGTTTGGGGTAGATATCTCCCTCACTAGTCAATCGGTTTAAGGCCTATTTGGCTCATTTGTTGAGATGGTTTTACAGCAGTAAAACTGTACTGTTTTACTGCTGTACATGTTATGGCTTCTGGAGCCACAGGTAAGAATTAGATGACAGGTGGACGTTGAAAGTGGAAGAGCAGTCTTGATAAGACCTCAGTGAGTCTTTACACCAGATGTGCTACTTCTCTTTGAACATACCTACAAGCTTTAAAGCAAAATGATACCTAGGTGGCAAAATGGAGAGGGTGATGCACCTGGAATCAGGAAGCCCTGAGTTCAAATTTGGCTTCAGAAAGTTACTAGTTGCTTGCCTATGGGCAAGTCATTGAACCCCTATTTGGCTTAAATTCCCCAATTATAAAATGGGGATAATTATAGCACTTACTACCCAGGTTGTTGTGTGGATCAAATATTTGTAAAGTACCTAGCAAATAGTAGTCCAATGCTTAGTAAATGATTATTCCCTTCCCTTCTGTACCCCATCAAATCTGTAAGAGGGACCAATGAACACTGAGGGAAAACTCTTCTATGATGTAACTATCAGGGTTCTAGTCTTGTTTCTGCAGCTTACTAGCTTTGTGATCTGAGTGTTTGTTTATCTGTTAAATGCAGATAAATAGAACCTACCTTACCTTCTAATGTTGATATACGTGTACTAGATCCTTTGTATATAGTCCATAAAGTGTTATACCCATACTAATGATCTGGTATTACCTCTACTATATTGTAATACTTAACTTAACTTAAAGGAATCTTCTTTCTTCCACTCTGCTTTACCCAGCCTTTCACATCCTAGCTCCCTTATAGTTCTCATACCTCCCTTCCTACCTCTGTTCCCTATTACATCAGCATTTGGTGTCTTAGCTCTTCAATTTCTATCATACTCATATCCTAATTTGTGTTCGATTGTGTGCATATCTTCACTTTCTTTATTAATCTGTAAGTTCTATGAGAGTAGGGACATATTTTGTTTAATTTTTATATTCCCCATAGCACAGAGCACGTCACATCATCTGATTATTTGCTGGATCTTTGATCTCATTGGGTATGGATAATTCCTCTAACAATAAGCAACTAACAGCCTTTCTCTACCTTCATGATCTGTGAAACTTTTGTCCAGGTCTTTTTGGAAATCCTTCATAAGCAGAAGATCCTTCATCAATTCACCAGATATGCTGAGTGTCTTTATATCTCTCAACATTTCAGGGAACCTATCTATCATATGCTTCACTTTCACATTATGATTGGTTCACCTCCTTTTCTAGTGGAATGATTCTTTGGTGATATCCTTAATACTGCTTCTTCTATCAATCCTTCATTACTAATATCTTTCTCAATACATGTCTTTTTGATACCTTTGGAATAACCTCAACTGAATCTTGTCCCATTCTATGACTCAGCCATATTTCATCATTGGGAAAATATTTTGCTACAGGGCAAACTTGGTATCATTGAAAGTATCATGCAGTTTCCTTAAAACAATTTCGTCAGCATTCCCTTCTTAATTTTTTTTTTATAAGAGCCCAATTAATTAGCCATCTTTAGTTTCTGGTTAAAGTATATGTAATAATGAGCTAGTTCTAAGGACTATTTCTTCACTTATCATAGGGATAAGGACAATATCTAGTGTTTCAGTGATACAGAAAAATCCCAGGTGGGAGAAGTTTTTTTTCTCTCCTTGCACCTTATAGTCTTAAAGAGTTGCCTAGGGCATTGAGACACTTGCAGTACACATCTGAGGCAAAATTTGAAGTCTTCTTTGTCACGGGAGCCACCTGCTAGTGGCTGCTGGGGATCTAATTCTAACCAGCAGCAGAATAGATTGTGTCATGTGAGAGGACGATAATGATACAAGGAGACTGAGAGGCAGTTGCATTCTCTGACTTCTAACCTCTTATCTCTGATTTATTTCATTCCCTATACAGAATGTGTATTTTCTAATCACAGCAGGATTATTGCTTAAAGAAAAATATATATTATTTTGCAAACAACATCTGTGTCAATAAATTTGTTTTATGACCTCCAGTGAGTATCTCATTTCTCTAAGTTATTTCAGTCTTTCCCTGAGCCTGTCAGCTCTATTCAAAGAGTAAAGATTGTATAACAAAACATTCCTTTAGTTTCTCTACTGTGCTGGGATTCATAATGGTGGAGGCTTTCGAGGACGGAGCCGCCCTTAAAATGCAGTCCCCTTTAACCTTTTTATAGGTTTCTGGGTCCATACTTAAGCATGGTCCTCAACACTTCTTGGCTCTGGGGCCAATTCTCTATCCATTTCACCAAGGAGCCTTTCTTGATCATACTATCCAGACAATGTCTCTAGAACACAGGGATCTAGACCAGTAGGGATTGTTTTTTTTCCCCTGAGGCAATTGGGGTTAAGTAACTTGCCCAGGGTCACTCAGCTGGGAAATGTTAAGTGTCTGAGACCAGATTTGAACTCAGGTCCTCCTGACTTCAGGGCTGGGGCTCTCTCCACTGCCCCAGCTAGCTGTCCCCCAGTAGGGATTGTTATGGGCCTGAACTCTGAAACAAGGATTCTTTTTTTTTTTTTTTTTTTTAATTTAATAGCCTTTTATTTACAGGATATATACATGGGTAACTTTACAGCATTAACAATTGCCAAACCTCTTGTTCCAATTTTTCACCTCTTACCCCCACCTCCCTAGATGGCAGGATGACCAGTAGATGTTAAATATATTAAAATATAACTTAGATACACAATAAGTATACATGACCAAAACATTATTTTGCTGTACAAAAAGAATCAGACTCTGAATTATTGTACAATTAGCTTGTGAAGGAAATCAAAAATGCAGGTGTGCATAAATATAGGGATTAGGAATTCAATGTAATGGTTTTAGTCATCTCCCAGAGTTCTTTTTCTGGGTATAGCTAGTTCAGTTCATTACTGCTCCATTAGAAATGATTTGGTTGATCTTGTTGCTGAGGATGGCCTGGTCCATCAGAACTGGTCATCGTATAGTATTGTAGCTGAAGTATATAATGATCTCCTGGTCCTGCTCATTTCACTCAGCATCAGTTCGTGTAAGTCTCTCCAGGCCTTTCTGAAATCATCCTGTTGGTCATTTCTTACAGAACAGTAATATTCCATAATTTTCATATACCACAATTTATTCAGCCATTCTCCAACTGATGGACATCCATTCAGTTTCAGTTTCTAGCCACTACAAAAGGGCTGCCACAAACATTCGTGCACATACAGGTCCCTTTCCTTCTTTATAATCTCTTTGGGATATAAGCCCAGTAGTAACACTGCTGGATCAAAGGGTATGCACAGTTTGATAACTTTTTGAGCATAGCTCCAAACTACTCTCCAAAATGGTTGGATTCGTTCACAACTCCACCAACAATGAATCAATGTCCCAGTGAAACAAGGATTCTTACAGGTGTTAAGTCAGTGGAATTGATGAGACAATGGTTATCTAGTTGAGCATGGTGATGAATAGTTCTCTAAGTTCAGTATGATTGATTTAATCTTACAACAAATAATGGTTTCCTAGTGATATGATGATTGGTTTATACTCAGTGTAGAGCATATAAACTGGGAGCCTCAGCCAGATTCAGGGGGCAGAGAAGACAAAGGACTGGAGAGCTCAAGGTCTCGGAGCCAAGGAGAGAGATTTGTTCCATCTTCAATCAGGCTCCTGGGAGCTCTTCTGGGGAACACAGAGACAGATTCATTCATCCCATCTCACACCCTGTGGTCTCTGGCCTGACCTCCTGCATTTTCTCCACTGAAACCAACTCTCCTCTGAAGGCTAGAAAGCTAGCTGAGCACCAGGCCAAGGACTTTAACACCTGGCCATTCTTGTGATGATTAATCTGCTGAAAAGAAGGCTGCAAGCATGTCATCTACTACCAGAAACACCTGAAGCATTTTGTCATCTATAGGGAATTCCTCTTCCACCTGAACTCTGAACTCCTCCCTCAATTATAGTGGCAAACATCTGCATCTCACTTTATGTTGTTAGCAAAACAGAGTTGTCAAAGTGTTCACTCTACTGGTATAGCCTTCGAAAACCCAGAGTCCACTCTATACCCCAAGAAAGCATTAGAGGAGGATTTTGTGGCAATAGTATCTCATCCTCCAAAACATTGATTGATTGTTAAATGAATGAATGAATGATATCGAATAAATCTTGAATGAAATCTTTGTCCTACCTTTTCCATGAAGTCTTTATTTATCTCTTCACCCTTCTATGGCATATAGTATTTATTATTATTAAGTGAGTTATAGATGATCATATTATTTGGGAATAGTTCATTAGTATTAACTGGATTTAAGATCCTTCAGCACAGTGTATCTGTGTGTGTGTGTGTGTGTGTGTGTGTGTGTGTATGTATACATATGTACATATACACACATCCCCACATATGGTATACGGGAATATCTCGCTCTGTCTCTCTCTCTCCTTCCCTCCTTCTGTCTCTCTCTCTCTCTCTCTCTGTCTCTGTCTCTCTCTCCTCTCCCTCCCTCCCTCCTTCTCTCTCTCTCTCTCTCTCTCTGTTTCTCTCTCTGTCTCTCTCTGTCTCTGTGTCTCTGTCTCTCTCTGTCTCCCTGTCTCTGTCTCTCTCTCCCTCCCTCCTTCTCTCTCTCTCTCTCTCTCTCTCTCTCTCTCTCTCTCTCTCTCTCTCTTTCTCTGTCTGTCTGTCTCTCTCTGTACACACACACACACACACACACACACACGATAATTCCAGTTTATATAGTACTTTAAGGTTTACTAAGTATGTTTCTGCTCAATAGCTTTATGAACTAGTCATTTCAGCCATGTCCAAGTCTTCATGAGCACATTTGGGGTTTTCTTGGCAAAGATGCTGGAGCAGTCTGCCATTTTCTTCTCCAGCATGTTTTACAAATGAGCAAACTGAGGCAAACAGGGTGAAGTGACTCAGTATCACACAGCTTGATCGTGTCCTCAAGCCCTCATTCTGGATCACACTATATAGACAATCTGTTGTTGAATCTTGTTTTTATTTCTACATCTCTAGCATTTCCCCCTTTGAGCTCTTCTCATCTCTTGCCTGGAATATTGCATTTGTTTACTAATTAGTCTCCTTCCCTTATGCCTCTCCTCTCTTCCATCTATCTTATACATAGATGCCAAAGTAATTCTGCCTTTGTCACTTTGCTCAGTAAATGCTGGTAGTTTCCTTTTACCTCTAGGATCAGATGGTACTTAACGGCTCCAACCTGCCTTTCCCACCCTTATTTACACAGTACTCTCCTTCATGCATTCTATGATTTAGCTAAACTAGACTTATTAGTCTTATACAACACTTTGTCTCGCTACCTTTGCATAAATATATTCCCTCCTTACCTCCTGTCTCTTAGAAGTCCTCGTTTCCTTCAAGAGTCACTTCTAGGGACACTTCTACATCTTTCCCCACCCTCACTGTTACTAGTGCAGGGTCCCAGAACTACCTGGTGTCTATTCTGTTTCCAGTGTGAATATAATATACACAACTTCATGTCTTCTTTGGCTGGATCAAAAGCTCTTTGGTAAAAGGGACTCTCATTTTTGTCTTGTATCCCTGGTACCAGAAACATAGTAAACACTTAAAATGTTTTTTATTGATTATTAAGATTGATCAGGGGTTGCGGGGTACAGCTAGGTGGTACAGTGGTTAGAGCACCATCCCTGAAGTCAGGAGGACCTGAGTTCAAATCTGATCTCAGACACTTAACACTTCCTGACTATGTGACCTTAGACAAGTCACTTAAGTCACTTAACCTCAATTGCCTCCTCAGCCAAAAAAAAAAAAAAAAAAAGATTGATCGGGCAAGCTTTTATCTCTATTTTGCAAATCAGGAAACTGAGGATCCAAGAGTTTAGGTAGATTGCTCACAGGTGTGAAAAGCTAGGAGACTTGTACCTAGAATTTTCATATTTTCTGGTCCCATATCATTTGACTGATTTTGCAAATGCTATGGCACTAGGTGATGTGCTTTAAGAGAAGCACCAAATATTGAGGTTCTATTATGTCAAGAATTCACAATGGCCATTCTCTTTGGCAAAAGGTAGTTTTATTCAGAAGAGGTTACAGACAAAATGAAGAGATACAATAGACACCAGGAGTAGTAAATATGAAATAGAAGGGCAGAACACATAACGAGGAAAGAGTTTTAATAATTAATGATGGAAAAGGGCAGTTCCTTAGTGGAACTCACAATTACCCACTAGAAAGGGAATACCAGGTCGGGGCAGGCCCTTAGATGGCAAACCAAATCCTAAAAAGGATTTAGCACTCTAAAAGAGTTAGTTATAAGGAGAAGTGGAGTTGAGGAAGAGAAACACCATAAAGCATAGTGGAAAGATACCACATGGCATGGGGGATAATAAGGGGAAAGACACTATGAGACAGTATCCTGCTAGACTGATCCAAAGGAGTACAGTAGGATGGCTGATTAATAGGGAAAATTTAGCCTCAGGGGCATGATTGGGATTTCTGAGCAAGGTGACACTGCCCATAACCCCCACAGAGAATGGGAATTTGGAAATAAACTGATCTCTATTGGAACCTTTTCCCTATCTGCCCCTGGGAATAACTTCATCAGTTCTCAAGTTTCTGTCTACATCCAGTCATTCAGGACCTCATCACATATCCAGTCCTTTCCAATTGCTAGGTAGCTGTGCAGAATATATATACTGTTAATATCTTTTTAAAAATAGTATTTTATTTTTCCAAATACACGTAAAGAGATGTTACGGGATCAATCTGCTAGTGACTGTTGGGTGTTGGGTGTTATGGGAGCCACCTACTAGTGGCTGCTGGGGATCTAATTCACATGAGAGGATGATAACAATACCAAGAAACTGAGACAGTTGCGTTCTCTGACCTCTCTCCTCTTCCCTCTTGCTTCCAACTTATTTCATTCCCAATCCACAAGCAACATCTGCATCAGTAAAGACTGAGTTGCAGTTCCTTCAGGGGTTTTATGATTCACATCTGTGGGGACTTTTGGAGAACTCACCTGCCAAAGACCCCTCATGGAAGCCATTCAACATTTATACGCCCTTAAAAGAGTTGGTTAACAAATGAGAGAATGAATATACAGTGAGAGGTGGACCAGTTCTAATAATGGACTGGGAGATATGACTGATTATGTCATTTACTTATAAATCATCCCCAGCTTTGGGCAATCTAGTCAAAGGCTCTATCCTCACCCAAACCTGAGTAAAACATTATGGACTTCCCATAGTGAGATGTGAACAAGATTTAGGAGAAAGTTAATCCAATCTCATTATCTGAAATGTCCTTCAGATGCTGGCTTGGCTTTGTACTAGAGGGCTTCTTAAACTTTTCCCACTCCCAATCCCTTTTCTAAGAGAAATTTTCACATAATCCTGGGTATATAAGTATACAAAATAGATATACAAACCAAACATTTACTGATAATAAATCATAATTTCATGGCTCCAGCATCCAGTAATGAGATCTCATATAGGGTTACAACCTAGCTGAAGATGCTGGGTTGTAGAGAATAAGGATCTAGGAAGGGGGAACCTGGATCTCCTGTATAATTGGCTATTTAATAATCCTTTCTCTCAGGGGTTAGGATTAAGGTTAGCATTTCTATTTCATCTAATTTTCTCCAAAACCAAAGGGGCCTAGAAATCCTAAATATGACAATCTGTATAGTAAGATTTTCTTCTTTTAAAGGATCTAATATATGTCAGGCTCTGTGCTAAGTGATTGGAATATAAAGAAAAAACAAAACCAACCCCTTTCTTCAAGAAACTTACATTCTAATATCAGAGATAACACCTGTCCATTGCCATACAACTTAGGTTTGCAATTCAAATTAACATGTATAAGTCATAGTGTTGGGTACTGTTCCAGATGATGGAGATACAAAGATATAAAAACAAAACAATAAAAAAAAAAATGGATTCTGGTCTCAAGGAGCTTACACATCTGTAGGTAACATAAATGCAAAGTAATTTGAGAGAGAAAGAGTAGGGATAGTTGGGAGTTGAACATGAACCAGTAACCCTGTTACATAGTGGGTAGCAGCTGAGTTGAGCCTTGAGGAGAGCTGAGGATTTTTTTTTCTGTTTTTTTTGTTTTGTTTTGTGTTTTCTTATTATAGCTTTATATTTACAAGATATATGCATGGGTAATTTTTCAGCATTGACAATTGCAAAACCTTTTGTTCCAATTTTTCTCCTTCTTCCCCCCACCCCCTCCCCCAGATGGCAGGTAGACCAATACATGTTAAATATGTTAAAGTATAAATTAAATACAATATATGTATACATGTCCATACAGTTATTTTGCTGCACAAAAAGAATCGGACTTTGAAATAGTGTACAATTAGCCTGTGAAGGAAATAAAAAATGCAGGCAGACAAAAATATAGGGATGGGGAATTCTATGTAATGATTCTTAGTCATCTTCCAGAGTTCTTTCGCTGGGCGTAGCTGGTTCAATTCATTACTGCTCTATTGGAACTGATTTGGTTCATCTAATTGTTAAAGAGGTCACGTCCATCAGAATTGATCATCATATAGTATTGTTGTTGAAGTATATAATGATCTCCTAGTCCTGCTCATTTCACTCAGCATCAGTTCGTGTAAGTCTCTCCAGGCCTTTCTGAATCATCCTGCTGGTCATTTCTTAACAAACAATAACATTCCATAATATTCATATACCACAATTTATTCAGCCATTCTCCAAATGATGGGCATCCATTCATTTTCCAGTTTCTAGCCACTACAAACAAGGCTGCCACAAACATTTTGGCATATACAGGTCCCTTTCTCTTCTTTAAGATCTCTTTGGAATATAAGCTCAGTACTAACACTGCTGGATCAATGGGTATGCAGAGTTTGAAACTTTTTGAGCATAGTTCCAAATCGGAGAGCTGAGGATTTTAAAAGGGCAGAGGTGGGGAAGGGTAATACATTCTGGAGTGAGGACAGCCTAAGTAAAAAGCTTGTACAAAGAGAGACAATCTGCTGAGCTCAGGGAACACCATGTAGTGCAGTTTGGAAGGTGGCAAGCTGGATAGAATGTCAGGCCTGATGTCAGGAAGACTCATCTGCTCAAATTAAAATCCAGTTTCAGATATTTACTAGCTATGTGATCCTAGGCAAGTCACTACAATTATCTGCCTCTGTTTCCTCATCTGTAAAATGAACTGGAAAAGGAAATCATAAATCACTCCAATCTTTGCCAAGAAAACTCCAAATGGGGTCATGAAGAGTTGTACACATATGAAAATACTAAAAGTGTGAAAAAGTGTTATTGTTCAATAATAGCAACAAAAGTGAACAAAAAGGAATATTCGTAGTGGAGGACTTCAAATTCCAGGTTGAGGAGTTATTTTTCCTCAGGGGCAATAAGGAACTAATGGAGATTTTTAAGTAGAGAAGCAAGATGGTCAGCCCTAGGAAAATGATTTTGCCAGCTCTAAGGAAGCTATATAGATTGGGGGCCTTGAAAGCAGGAAGCTATTGTTAGAAACGAGAGATCTGATGAGCGAGCGAACCCAGAGAAGTAGCTGAGCCAGTGGAGAGAAAGAATGGATAAGAGAGATAATGGAGAAAGACATGATCTGTCTCTGCATCTGATTAGATCAATGATGGTTTCTACTGGGATTATATCCCAAAGAGATTTTAAAGGAGGGAAAGGAACCACGTGTGCAAAAATGTTTGTGGCAGCCCTTTTTGTAGTGGCCAGAAACTGCAAACTGACTGGATGCCCATTGGTTGGAGAATGGCTGAATAAATTGTGGTATATGAATGCTATGGAATACTATTGTTCTGTAAGAAACAACCAACAGGATGATTTCAGGGAGGCCTGGAGAGATCAATTCAGGAGAGTGAATTGAATAGGATGAGAGCTATAGATTTGTCAGACAGTTGCATAATTGATCCTGTGAAAGCCCTGAGATGATCAAGAGACATAGCCTTGGGAAATATCCAAGATTAGGGAGTTGGAGAAGGATCAGTTTCAGAAGGACAGGTAGAGAAGAGGTAGACAATAAAAGAGAAAGTGTAAGCAGTATTGTTTTTTCTAAAAACTTGCTGTAAAAGGAAGAAATATAGGATGGTAATTTGAGAGTCAAGTAAAGGCGTCTTTTTTTAAATAGTACTTATTTTTTCCAATTATATGTAAAAACAATTTTAACATTTTCTTAAATAAAATTTTGAGTTCCTATGCCCCAAGGGCTATCAAACTGTTCATACCCTTTGATCCCGTATTGTCTCTACTGGGTCTGTAGCCCAATGAGATCATAAAAAAGGGAAGAGGACCCAGATCTTTTTGTGATGGCAAGGAACTGGAAACTGGAGTGGATGCCCATCAGTTGGGGAATGACTAAGTTATTATATGAATGTTATGGAATCTTATTGTTCTAATAGAAATCACCAGGCTGATTTGAGAAAAGCCTGGAAAGATTTACATGAACTGATGCTAAGTGAAGTTGATAAGGTCCAGCTATGGGGTACCTAAATGAAATAAGGGTTTAATTGAGGTCTAGTGGCAGGTTCGGGGTACAGGGAGTCAAATAGAGTTCCCCTGCAACCCCTTTGGATTGGCGCAAGGATATGGAGTTAAATGAAGTCTAGTAGCTGCACAAGAGCTCCCAATAAAGGAATTTATTTATTGGCCTGAAAAGCTAGATTGACAAAAGAACTTTATTATGGGGTTTGGAAGTAAGGTTAAAGTATAATTAAGAAATTAGGTGAAGGTAGAGATAAAAAGGACATCAGAAACAGGATTCCAGTGGACAGAAGGTCCTGGCATGCCAGGCGTAAGGCTGGCATGTTTGGAACCTCTGCAAAGAGAAGGTCCCAGCTTGGCTCATTTATAATGGGAGATTTAGCTGGAGGGGCCTGTGGGTAGAGTGCCAAGTTGCCTCAGATCCGGGTGGCACTGGGACAGATCTTCTATTGGAATTCAAAGGGACCAGGGTTTGTGAATCAACAGGTCCTGGATTGATAATGCATCAAGTAGGAAGGGCTGGGAATCAGAAATAAATCAGTTCTTAAAGGGACCACACCCGCATCAAAGTGAGCACAGTAATAAGATTATGTGATGATCCATTGTGATGGACTTGGCTCTTCTCAACAATGCCATGATTCAAGGCAATTCCAAAAGAGCCAAGTCCATCACAATGGATCATCACATAATCTTGTTACTCTGCAATGTTCTCCTGGTTTTGCTCACTTCACTACAAAAAGAACTGTTACAAAGATTTTTGCACATGTGGGTCTTTTCCCTCTTTTATGATCTATTTATGTTACAGACCCAGTAGGGACACAGCTGAATCAAACAGTATGTACAATTTTATAGTCCTTTGGCATAGTTCCAAATTGCTTTCCAGAATGGTTGAATCATTTCACAGCTCCAAAAATGATGTATTAGTGTCCTAGTTTTCCCACATTCCTTCCAACACTGAGGTGGCACTTCAGAGTTGTCTTAATTTGTATTTTTCTAATCAATAACGATTTAGAGCATTTTAAAATATAATTAGAGATGGCTTTAATGTCTTCATCTGAAAATTGTATTCTTTGACCATTTATCAATTGTGGAATAACTTGTATACCTATAAATTTGAGTCAGTTCTCTATGTATTTTAGAAATGAGGCCTTTATCAGAAATACTGGCTGCAAAATTTCCCTACCAACTTTCTTCTTCTCTCCTAATCTTGGCTCATGGGCTTTGTTTGTGCAAACCCTTTTAAATTTTATATAATCAAAATTAGCCATTTTTCATTTTATAATGTTCTCTAGTTCTTTTTTGGCCATCAAATAAAGGTTTCTTAAGGACTGAGAGGACCTGAACATTTTGCTAGAGTCAGTGGGTCAGTCAGTAAACATTTGCCTTAGTCAAACTGAGACCTGGGAAATAGTTTTAAAAGACCCAGGTCTCCCACTGCATCCAGAGCCATCTCCAGTTGTCCTGATCTATATCTGCCCATTAATGTTGATGGCTCTGTAGGGGAAAGTGAAGCTGGTATTTTTGTACAGCTCCCCTCACTGAAATCTAGTTCACTCGCACCTGCCCGATGTTAAGGTTATCTTCAGGAATAAGGGCAAAAAACAACAAAGATTTATCATCTACTGTCAGCCAGACACTGTGCTAAGCCCCAGGGATACAAAGAAAGGCAAAAGACAGAGTTCATAGTTTAATGGGAGAGATAACATGCAAACAATTATCTATAAACAAGTGAAAAAGTAAATTGGAATTAATTAAAGGAAGGAAGGCACTATCAAAGATGGAGAAAAACAAAACTAAGAAATCACGTGGGTGAAAGATAACTCCGTGGATTTTCCTCTCCATTTTAGGAGTCCTTGTAGGGGAACCTAGATTGTACCTCCCTCTAGAGCTGTGGACACACCTATGTAGCATATGGAGCTCCACTCTTACCTCATTTCTGAATAATTAATTAAGTCTAACCTATTAGGAATAAATTGGCAAGCTTTTCCAGACTTTCTTTTTTTAGATAATCATTTTCTCTTTCATTATATGTTTAACAACAACAACAAAAAAATTATGTTTCAAAATACAAGAGGAACTGAAAAGAGGATTTTATATAAAACTTTGAACTCTGGTTGTACATCATTTGGTTTGGGGTTTTTTGGTGCATATTAAAATGAAAACAGTAAGTAATAAAACTGACTTGTCCTTTTGTGAATTTCCTTCTGTTCTTTTCTGTGCACTTTATGTTTGACACCTTTTATACTTTTTTCTTTCCTTTTTTAAATTTTTAAATTTTATTTTTTTAAATATCACTCTTACCAACTTCCCTTCCTTTGTAACAAACAGATATGGGCAAGAAAATAATGATAGTTTGAGTTTACAAATATTATCTCATTTCATACTCATGATAGTCCTGGGAAGCAAGTGCTATTATTTCCATTTGACAGATGAAGAAATTGAGGTAAATAGCAGTTAAATCATAGATCAAGTAAGTGTCTAAAGTGTTAGAGCAACTAGATTGCACAGTATTTAGACTTTAATTCAAACCAACTATGATTTTGGGTAAATCAAGTTTTGCTTGCCTCAGTTTCCTCATGTGTTAAGTGGAGATAATAACACCTATCTCTAGAGTTGTTCTGAAGATGAAATGAAATTATAATTGTAAAATGCTTAGCACAGTGCTATTTCTATTATTAAACTAGATATAAAATCAAGTCTTACTTACTTCTACAGACTCAGCACTCTATGCACTGCATCATTTAGTTGCCACATTGTCCACATCTGACATGTATCTCATCCTGCACTTTAGTCCAACACATTTCTTCCAAGAGGTAGGAATGAGTATCTTTCATCAATTGTCTTAGGAGTTTTCATTGATCAAATCCTGACTTTGAAGTTATCACCTATCACCTATCACCATAGCCGATTTTGTGATATGTGATTTAGAAGAGCAATTCCTAGTTCCAAATGATGTATTTGAGGTTCAGAGTCAAAGGATGAGATTGCTGGAAGCATCAAATGTTGGGTCATGTGAAGAATTCACAATGGTCATCTTCTATGTAGAAGAGGTTACAGACAAAATGAAGAGATACAATAGACATCAGGAATGGTAACTATGAAAGAGTTGGGAGAGTATATAGTTAGTAAGGAAGGGGGTTTTAAAATGAATGATTCCCTAGTGGAACTCACAATTAAGTAAGAGAAAGGGAATACCCCATGAGGCTGGAGCATGCCCTTAGCTGGCAAGCAAAATCCTAAAAGGGCTTAAGCACCTTAAAAGAGTTAGTTACAAGAAGGAGAAAGATGCCATGAGATATGATTAGGGTGATGATAAGAGAGATACCTTATGGCATAGAGGAAGGGGGAGAGGAAAGACATCATAAGGCAGCATATTGTTCTGGATATCAGCAAAAATGATGTGGGCCATGGACAGATTTATAGGGAAATTTAACCTCAGGATTTTGCCATAACTCAGATTTCTGATAGAAATAGCTAGGTGGGGCTGCCCAAAATCTCCACAGGGGATGAGATTATAAAATTGAACTAATTACCATCATGCTCTTCCCTGAAGCAAACAGGGAGTAATTCTATCCATACTTCACTCTGCCAACCCCACCTGTTACTCAAGGATCTCATTTTCACTTCTTTATAATGGGCCTTGGATTATATACAATTCTCCAATAAAGCAAGATAACTAAAAGGTTCAATTCCAATCAATTGCACTGAATAATCTTGGTTACCGAGATTCTAGTTAGGGAGAATAGGAGGGAAAATAGATTCAGAATGTAACATAACATCAGACTTGTTTGATTGGCTATGTTTATGATATTCTATAAATTCCTTAAGGGCAGGGATTGCCTCCTTTTTCTGTCTTTGTATCTCCAGAACTGGCACATAGTAGGTACTCTAAAAATGCTTGTTGATTGTTGACTAATTCACTTTGTTACAATGGAGGTTAAGTACTCGATATGTTGGAAACAGCTATGATGTTGAAAGAAACCCAAAAGGCAGCAATTAAAAAAGAAAAAAAAAAGGAAGCAAAAGCCTGCTCATAGAAAAAATGATGAATTTGGGGTGGGAAGACCTGGAATCAAATCCTGACGCTATAAGGTTATTACCTAGGACATCTGGGAAAAGTCACCTCTTTGAAAACTGATTTCCTGATCTGTGGGAATTATGTGGAATTCAGGAATTTTTAAAAACTCTAAGTGTATGACTGGGCACTCTGGTTCCCCAATCTTTGTCCCAGATGTTCTCTGGCAATTTTTTCTCTAAATTTGGTTGTCACAAGTCTAAAGCCCTTTCATGTCCCCATCTTCTTAGCATCTTTATGCAAAGGAACTAGAAACAAAATCTGGAAGGCATTAATTCCCAATGAGACCCTCCCTTTCCATCAAATGCTATATAACAGGATATTGCATGCATATTATATACTGAGTCTCTTGGGCTTCTTTCAAGTCCAGCTAAAATCCCACCTTTTCCCAGAAACTCTTTCTCAGCTCCTATTAATGCTGATGTCTTCCCTCTAGTCACTATCTCCAATTTTTCCTTTCTATACTTTGTTCATGATTGTTTACATGTTGTCTTTCCAATTAGACTGGGAACTCTAGAACAAGGATTTGCCATTCTTTGTATCCTTAGGACTTAGCACAATGGCTCATGTTCAGTTCAGTTATGTCAGTCCTATTTGACTCTTCATGATTCCCTTTGGGGTTTTCTTGGCAAATATACTGGAGTGGTTTGTCATTATTGTCTCCAACTCATTTTACAGAAGGGAAACTGAGGATAAACATAGTTTAATGATTTGTCCAGGGTCACATCTAGTAAGTGTCGGGCCAGATTTGAACTCAAAAAAAATATTTCGACTTTAGGCCCAGTACTTTATTACCTATACATAGGGTGCCAAGAAATATTTGTTGACTCTTCTCTCTCTTCTTTCTGGGAACCCAGTTTAAGATGAAACACATAATTTCCAACTTCAGGAAGCCACCTGTTTAGGAGGTGGGTGGGAACCTGACCACTTCCTTGACAAGTTTTGATCTTGGGTAAGGACCTAGTTTCAGGATTGAGAAATTTTGCCTATAAGTTAAAGAGCAGGGTGAAAACTGGCTATACAGGGATTCATCACCCGATAGGTGTGTCCTTTTTGTGAGTAATACGAAAAAAATTTTTCAGGGGCTTTTTCCACTTTAGGAACTCTTGTCACAAAGGGAGGACAGCTCCACGGCAAATATTCCATTCTTTTTTTTTTTTTTTTTTTGGCCATTATTTTATTTTTTATTATAGTTTTTTTCAAGATATATGCATAGGTAATTTTTTTAATTAAATTGCAAGATCTTTTGTTCCAATTTTTCCCTCTTCCCTCCCCCTCCCCCATGGGGTTGACCAATACATTTAAATATTTTAAAGTATATTTAAATATATTTGCATTCATGTTCAAACAGTTATTTTTTTGACAAGAAGAATGGGGTCTTTGAAATAATGCAATTAACCTGTAAAAAGAAATAAAAATGCAAGCAGACAAAAACAGAGGATTGGAAACATATCTGGTGGTTCACACTCATTTCCAAGTTCTTTGTGGAAGCTATCTCTTTATTATTAAACAAATGGAACGTTTGGTTCATCTCATTGTTAAAGTCATATCCATCAAATTTACCATATAGTATTGTTGTTGAAGATATAAGGATCTCCTGGTTCTGTATTTCAGCATCAATTCATTAAGTCTCTCTAGGCCTTTCTGAAATTTCCCTCCAATTGTTTCTTAAAAACAATAATATTCCATAACATTCATACCATAACTTATTCAGCCATTCTCCAATCAAGGGGCATCCATTCAGTTTCAGTTTTCTCCACTCACAAAGGGGCTGCCAAAACATTTTGAAGTGGGGCCCATTCCTTTTTAAGATTTCTTTGGAAAATTCCCCATTCTTAAGAACATGACTAAAAGTTTTTGGGATCTTGTTTTAAGTTAACCCTGTTTCAAACTTAAGAGGACCCAAGAACAAGTTTACAAATCTCTTATTTGTCCAATTATTCAACAAATATTTATTCAGTAGCTCCAACTTGGATTAGGGGGAAGTAAAAGATAATCTTGAAAAATGCCTCCTTCAAGGTATGGATTCTATATCTTTCCCTAATTCCCCTCTTTCTCTTCAGTAAATCAGGAAAAGGGGGCAAGTGGCAAAAAAATATGTAATTAGATGACAGTAGTGATGATGATTTGGTAGTCAGGGATATCACAAATGTGAATGGGAATATGAGTAAACTTATTTTCAACCCTCCCTTTTCCACTACCACAATGGTGGGAGAAGAGCCCCCGATAACAAGACACCCTCCCATGCATCTTCCTTTTTTTTTTAAATTTAATAGCCTTTTATTTAGGAATATACATGGTAATTTAAGTTAAAATTCCCCTCTTGTTCCAGTTTTCCCTTTCCCCCACCCCTCCCCTAGATGGAGGATGACCAGTAGATTTAAAATATATTTATAAATTAGATACAAATAAGTATACATGACCAAAAACGTTATTTTGCTGTACAAAAAGAATCGATCAAAAGACAATTAGCTTTGGAAGAAACAAAACAGGTGTATAAATAAGGGATTGGGAATTCAATGTAATGGTTTTTACTTCCCAGAGTTTTTCGGGATAGCTGGCAGTTCATTTGCCCATTGGAAATGATTTGGTTGATCTGTTGTGAGGATGGCCTGGTCCTCAGAACTGGTCATCATACAATTTTGTTGAAGTATATAATATCTCCTTTCCTGCCATTTCACTCAGCATCAGTTCTAAGTCTCTCCAGGCCTTTCTGAAATTATCCTGTTGGTTTTCTTACAGAACAGTAATATTCCATAATATTCATAACCACAATTTATTCAGCCATTCTCCAACTGTGGGCATCATTCAGTTTCAGTTTTCCACTACAAAAGGGATGATCTCTCTAATCCATGTCTCCTTCCGGACCTCTTCCTATCTTTTCTCTCCACCCCTAGAACTCAGGTCTCTGCCTTCACTTCCTAAGGCACACAAGGTGACTTCCTCTGTCCCATAAACTGGCTATAAAACCAGAGAATGGTATTGGAAATAAACACAGAATAGAAAGGATCTTGGAACAAAGAATTTCAGATTTGGAAAAGGATTTTAAATGATCATCAGAATCCTCCCTTTTACAGACCAAGAAACTGGGTTCTTTGGGTCTTTGATCTCAAATTCTTTTTTCTCCGGTTGCTCAGGTTGGGCATATTGGCTGGAAATCTTTAATAGTTTGGTATAATGCTGTGGCTAGAATGGGGAGGTTACCATTTAATAAAAAGGTGGAAGCTTAAAGGCAAAGCAAAATTTATTGTACGAGAAAATAATGTTTTTTATGTTATTATTGTGTATCTAAGTTATATTTTAATATATTTAAATCTATATCCTGCCATTTAGGGAGGTGGGGGTGAGGTGAAAAAATTGGAAAAGAGGTTTCAAAAATGCTTAAAATTACCATGTATATTCCTTAAATTAAACAATAAATTAAAAAAAAAAAATTAAAAATAAAAAAAAAAAATTTATTATCTTCTGGTGAAATGGGCCCCTCCTGTCCAGCAAGCAATCAAAGAAGGCACCAAACTATGCTGTAAAATAGTTCTCGTTTGAGTAGCTTTACCAAAGATCTAGTGACCAGCTTTCTGTGATCATCTCTACAACTGCTTGAAGCCTAATTATCTTTCAAAATATATATATATATAGGTTCTATATCCCCAATTCAAAAACCCAGGTGGGGCCCATACTCTTTCTATTTTTCTGTTCACCCCAACCATTTGCATCTCAGTCTGAGTAATGGATTATCTAAATCCCTTCCCTCTTCCCAAATCAAATTTACAAACTGAATCCCTAAATATTTGTCTGTTGTTCAGGAAGAAAGAAAAATTTTGGCCTTATTAGAGCAATAATAGTTAAAGGTTAAATTGTGAGATTAAGGGAAATTTAGGGAAAATATCACTCCCAAACAGGCAAAGAGGCCCAAAGTAATAAGAAAGTGATAATAGAAGTTATAATGCACCAGGTTAAGTTGTGTTCCCTGTTCAGTGAGGCCCCCTCCTCAAATGTAATTTAGGTGCAACTTCCACTGGATAAAGGTGGTGCCACAGGCCTTTGCTTGGGTGTTTGTCCGTTGTTCCTGGGTGCAAATTCAGGTTCTGAGGTCAGTATCATTTAGTGGTTGTCCCAGCACAAGGTCACTTCTCATCCTTCCGAAAGGACCCACCTCCAACCTGGATTCTATGAACAGGAAACCTAGAGGAGAGTCCAGCTATTAACCCTTTTGTTGTAGCTCTTGTAAATGTTATATCAATGATTTAACATCTCTTAAAAAAGAACATCCTTTGTCCTAAAATGGGTCCCAGTTTCCCAATAAGCCTGGAAAAGATGACTGTAAAATTCATAAGGTGAATAACAATGTTTGGTTCTGATTCTGACCCACAGCAAAGGAAGACATTTATAAAGGTAGTTGGGGTCTCTTGAGATAATTTAGTCAGCTGCAGTTTTATTTCTTGATTCATCCTTTCTACTTTTTCCAGAAGAGGGAGGATGCCGGGATTGGGATCCTGAGGATTTCTAAGGCCCCAGTCAGATTCTGCAATACTTGGGCAGAAAAATTGTTCCCTGATCTGAGTCTGTCCTCTGTTCTCCATATCTGGGAATAATTTTTAAAGAAGATAACAAAAGGTTCAATTCAATTTACTGAATAATTTGGTTACCGAGATTCTAGTTAGGGAGAATGGAGGAAAAGATTCAGAATGTAATATAACATCAGACGGATTGGCTATTTTATGATATTCTATAAATTCCTTAAGGGCAGGATTCCTCCTTTTCTGTCTTTGTATCTCCAGAACTGGCCATAGTAGGTACTCTAAAAATGCTTGTTGATTGTTGCTAATTCCTTTTTCAATGGAGGTTAAAATTGATATTTGGAAACAGCTATGATGTTAAAAGAAACTCAAAAAGGCAGCAATTAAAAAAAAAAAAAAAGCAAAAGCCTGTTCATAGAAAAAGTGATGAATTTGGGGTGGAAGACCTGGGTCAAATCCTCCTATAAAGTTAACCTAGACATCAAAAAGTCACCTCTTTGAAAACTGATTTCTGATCTGTGGGAATTATGTGGAATTCAGGAATTTTAAAAACTCTAAGTGTATGACTGGGCACTCTGGTTAATCTTTGTCCCAGATGTTCTCTCAATTTCTTCTAAATTTGTTGTCACAAGTCTAAAGCCCTTTCTTCCCCATCTTCTTAGCATCTTTATGCAAAGGAACTAGAAACAAAATCTGGAAGGCATTAATTCCCAATGAGACCCTCCCTTTCCATCAAATGCTATATAACAGGATATTGCATGCATATTATATACTGAGTCTCTTGGGCTTCTTTCAAGTCCAGCTAAAATCCCACCTTTTCCCAGAAACTCTTTCTCAGCTCCTATTAATGCTGATGTCTTCCCTCTAGTCACTATCTCCAATTTTTCCTTTCTATACTTTGTTCATGATTGTTTACATGTTGTCTTTCCAATTAGACTGGGAACTCCCTGAGAACAGGGATTTGCCATTCTTTGTATCCTTAGGACTTAGCACAATGGCTCATGTTCAGTTCAGTTATGTCAGTCCTATTTGACTCTTCATGATTCCCTTTGGGGTTTTCTTGGCAAATATACTGGAGTGGTTTGTCATTATTGTCTCCAACTCATTTTACAGAAGGGGAAACTGAGGTAAACATAGTTTGAGTGATTTGTCCAGGGTCACATAGCTAGTAAGTGTCTGAGGCCAGATTTGAACTCAAGAAAACAAATATTTCTGACTTTAGGCCCAGTACTTTATTCACCTGATACATAGTAGGTGCCTAAGAAATATTTGTTGACTCTTACTCTACTCTCTCTTCCCTCTGGGAGTACCCAGTTTAAGATGAGAAACACATAATTTCCAACTCTCAGGAAGCCACCTGTTTAGGAGGTGGGTGGGAGACCTGACCACTTCCTTGACAAGTTTTGATCTTAGGGTAAGGACCTGAGTTTCAGGATTGAGAAATTATTGCCTATAAGTTCCAAAGAGCAGGGTGAGAAGGACTAGCTATACAGAGGATTCATCACCCGATAGGTGTGTCACTTTGTCATCAGTGAGTAATACGAAAAAAATTTTTGCAGAGGGCTTTGTTCCACATTTTAGGAACTCTTGTCACAAAGGAGGACAGCTCCCGACCGGCAAATATTCCCATTCTTTTTTTTTTTTTTTGGCCATTTATTTTATTTTTTATTATAGTTTTTTATTTACAAGATATATGCATAGGTAATTTTTCAGCATTGACAATTGCAAGATCTTTTGTTCCAATTTTTCCCCTCCTTCCCTCCCTCCCCGCCCCCCCGCCCATGGCAGGTTGACCAATACATGTTAAATATGTTAAAGTATATGTTAAATATAATATATTGTATACATGTTCAAACCGTTATTTTTGTTGCACAAGAAGAATCGGTCTTTGAAATAATGTGCAATTAACCTGTGAAGGAAATAAAAAATGCAAGCAAACAAAAACAGAGGGATTGGAAACACTATCTAGTGCTTCACACTCATTTCCCAGAGTTCTTTTGCTAGATGTAGCTGAGTCTCTTCATTATTAAACAAATGGAACTGATTTGGTTCATCTCATTGTTGAAGAGTCATATCCATCAGAATTGGTCACCATATAGTATTGTTGTTGAAGTATATAAGGATCTCCTGGTTCTGCTCATTTCCCTCAGCATCAATTCATTAAGTCTCTCTAGGCCTTTCTGAAATCTTCCTGCCAATTGTTTCTTACAGAACAATAATATTCCATAACATTCATATGCCATAACTTATTCAGCCATTCTCCAATCGATGGGCATCCATTCAGTTTCCAGTTTCTGGCCACTACACAAAGGGCTGCCACAAACATTTTTGCACATGTGGGGCCCATTCCCTTCTTTAAGATTTCTTTGGGAAAATATCCCCATTCTTCAAGAACAGCTGACTAAAGTTTTTGCTGATCTTGTTTTAAGTTAACCACTGCTCTTCAAACTTAAGAGGACCCAAGAACAAGTTTTACACACATACTCATTCATTTGTCCATTAATGTATTCAACAAATATTTATTCAGTAGCTACCAAGCATTGGATTAGGTGCTGGAAGTACAAAGATAATCTTGAAAAATGCCTCCCTTCAAGGTATGGATTCTATATCTTTCCCTAATCTCCCCTCTTTCTCTTCAGTAAATCAGGAAAAGGAGGGCAAGTGAGCAATAAAATATGTAATTAGATGACAGTAGTGATGATGATGATTATGGTAGTCAGGGAGTATCACAAATGTGAATGGGAATATAGAGTAGAAGCTTCATTTTTCAACCCTCCCTACTTTCTCCACTACCACAATGGTGGGAGAAGAGCCCCTGCAGTATAACAGCAGACACCCTCCCATGCATCTCTCCTTTTTTTTTTTTTTTTTAAATTTAATAGCCTTTTATTTACAGGATATATACATGGGTAACTTTACAGCATTAACAATTGCCAAACCTCTTGTTCCAGTTTTTCACCTCTTACCCCCACCCCCCCCTAGATGGCAGGATGACCAGTAGATGTTAAATATATTAAAATATAAATTAGATACACAATAAGTATACATGACCAAAACGTTATTTTGCTGTACAAAAAGAATCAGACTCTGAAATATTGTACAATTAGCTTGTGAAGGAAATCAAAAATGCAGGTGTGCATAAATATAGGGATTGGAATTCAATGTAATGGTTTTTAGTCATCTCCCAGAGTTCTTTTTCTGGGCATAGCTGGTTCAGTTCATTACTGCTCCATTGGAAATGATTTGGTTGATCTCGTTGCTGAGGATGGCCTGGTCCATCAGAACTGGTCATCATACAGTATTGTTGTTGAAGTATATAATGATCTCCTGGTCCTGCTCATTTCACTCAGCATCAGTTCATGTAAGTCTCTCCAGGCCTTTCTGAAATTATCCTGTTGGTCATTTCTTACAGAACAGTAATATTCCATAATATTCATATACCACAATTTATTCAGCCATTCTCCAACTGATGGGCATCCATTCAGTTTCCAGTTTTTAGCCACTACAAAAAGGGCCATGCATCTCTCCTTAATCCCATGTCTCCTTCCTGGATCCTCTTCCTATCTCAACCCATTGCTCTCCACCCCAGGTAGAACTCAGGTCTCTGCCTTCACTTCCTAAGGCACACAAGGTGACTTCCTCTGTCCCATAAACTGGCTATAAAAACCAGAGAATGGTATGGGTGGAAAGTAGAACACAGAATAGAAAGGATCTTGGAACAAAGAATTTCAGATTTGGAAAGGATTTTAAATGATCATCTAGCCCAATCCCTCCCTTTTACAGACCAAGAAACTGAGGTTCTTTGGGTCTTTGATCTCAAATTCTCTTGTTTCTCCGGATACATGCTCAGGTTGGGCATATGTAGGCTGGAAATCTTACATAGTTTGGTATAATGCTGTGTGGCTCAGAATGGGGAGTGGTCACCATTTAATAAAAAGGTGGAGAGATCTCTAGGAGCAAAGCAAAAATTTATTGTACGAGCAAAATAATGTTTTGGTCATGTATACTTATTGTGTATCTAAGTTATATTTTAATATATTTAACATCTACTGGTCATCCTGCCATTTAGGGGAGGGGGTGGGGGGGTAAGAGGTGAAAAATTGGAACAAGAGGTTTGGCAATTGTTAATGCTGTAAAGTTACCCATGTATATATCCTGTAAATTAAAGGCTATTAAATTAAAAAAAAAAAAAATTAAAAGCATAAAAAAAAAAAAAAAAATTTATTGTACGTTCTGGTGAGAAGTGGGCGTCCCTCCTGTCCAGCAAGCAATCGAAAGAAGGCACCAAGTCTATGCTGTAAAATAGTCTCTCGTTTGAGTAGCTTGGTCAGCCAAAAGATCTAGTGACTCAGCTGTCTGATTGCTGATCATCTCTACAACTGCTTGAAGCCTAATTATCTGTTCAACATATATATATATATATAGGTTCTATATCCCCAACTTCCATCTTGAACCCAGGTGGCTGGCCCATACTCTTTAACTATTCTTTCTGGTATCACCCCAACCATTTGCATCTCCAGTCTGAGTAATGGAGGTATCTAAACTCCACTTCCCTCTTCCCAAATCATCATACAACTGAATCCCTAAATATTTGTCTGCTTGTTCAGGAAGAAAGAAAAATTTTGGCCTTATTAGAGCAATAATCCAGTTAACAGGTGGGTGAGTACGCTGTGAGATTAAGGTGAAATTCCTAGGGGAAAATATATCAGCTCCCAAACAGGCAAAGAGGCCCAAAGTAATAAGAAGAGTGATAATAGACAGTTATAATGCACCAGGTTCAGAGATTGTGTTCCTGTTCAGTGGAGGCCCCCTCCTCAAATGTAATTTGAGGTCGCAACTGTCCACTCGGATAAAGGTGGTGCCACAGGCCCTTTGTTCTGGTGTGGTGTGTCCAGCCTTGTTCCTGGGTGCAAATTGCAGTGTCTGAGGTCAGTATCATTTAGTAGGGTCTGTCCCAGCACAGAGTCAGCTTCTCATCCTTCCAGGAACGGACCCACTCTCCAACCTGGATTCTATGAACAGGGAAACCTAGAGGAGGAGTCTCAGCTATTAACCCTTTTTGTTGTAGCTCTTGTAAATGTTATATCAATGATTTAACATCTCTTAAGAAAGACATCCTTTGTCCCTAAAATAGGGTCCCAGTTTCCCATATAAGCCTGGAAAAGATGACTGTGCAATAATTCATAAGGTGAATAATTCATATGTGGCTTGGTTCTGATTCTGACCACAGCAAGAGGAAGACATTTAGTCCAAGGTAGTTGGGTCTCTTGAGATAATTTAGTCAGCTGCAGTTTTATTTCTTGATTCATCCTTTCTACTTTTCCAGAAGAGGGAGGATGCCAAGGGATGTGGAGATCCTGAGTGATTTCTAAGGCCCCAGTCAGATTCTGCAATACTTGGGCAGAAAAATGTGTTCCCTGATCTGAGTCTGTCCTCTCCGTTCTCCATATCTGGGAATAATTTGTTCAAAGCAAGATAACTAAAAGGTTCAATTCCAATCAATTGCACTGAATAATCTTGGTTACCGAGATTCTAGTTAGGGAGAATAGGAGGGAAAATAGATTCAGAATGTAATATAACATCAGACTTGTTTGATTGGCTATGTTTATGATATTCTATAAATTCCTTAAGGGCAGGGATTGCCTCCTTTTTCTGTCTTTGTATCTCCAGAACTGGCACATAGTAGGTACTCTAAAAATGCTTGTTGATTGTTGACTAATTCACTTTGTTACAATGGAGGTTAAGTACTCGATATGTTGGAAACAGCTATGATGTTAAAAGAAACTCAAAAGGCAGCAATTAAAAAAAAAAAAAAAAAAAAAAAGAAAGCAAAAGCCTGTTCATAGAAAAAGTGATGAATTTGGGGTGGGAAGACCTGGAGTCAAATCCTGACGCTATAAAGTTATTACCTAGGACATCTGGGAAAAGTCACCTCTTTGAAAACTGATTTCCTGATCTGTGGGAATTATGTGGAATTCAGGAATTTTTAAAAACTCTAAGTGTATGACTGGGCACTCTGGTTCCCCAATCTTTGTCCCAGATGTTCTCTGGCAATTTCTTCTCTAAATTTGGTTGTCACAAGTCTAAAGCCCTTTCATGTCCCCATCTTCTTAGCATCTTTATGCAAAGGAACTAGAAACAAAATCTGGAAGGCATTAATTCCCAATGAGACCTCTCCTTTCCATCAAATGCTATATAACAGGATATTGCATGCATATTATATACTGAGTCTCTTGGGCTCTTTTCAAGTCCAGCTAAAATCCTACCTTTTCCTAGAAACTCTTTCTCAGCTCCTATTAATGCTGATGTCTTCCTCTAGTCACTATCTCCAATTTTTCCTTTCTATACTTTGTTCATGATTGTTTACATGTTGTCTTTCCACTAGACTGGGAACTCCCTGAGAACAGGGATTTGCCATTCTTTGTATCCTTAGGACTTAGCACAATGGCTCATGTTCAGTTCAGTTATGTCAGTCCTATTTGACTCTTTCATAGATTCCTTTGGGGTTTTCTTGGCAAATATACTGGAGTGGTTTGTCATTATTGTCTCCAACTCATTTTACAGAAGGGAAATCTGAGGTAAATCATAGTTTGAGTGATTTGTCCAGGGTCACATAGCTAGTAAGTGTCTGAGGCCAGATTTGAATCTCAAGAAAACAAATATTTCTGACTTTAGGCCCAGTACTTTATTCACCTGATACATAGTAGGTGCCTAAGAAATATTTGTTGACTCTTACTTCTACTCTTCTTCCTCTGGGAGTACCCAAGTTTAAGATGAGAAACACATAATTTCCAATCTCTCAGGAAGCTACCTGTTTAGGAGGTGGTGGGAGACCTGACCACTTCCTTGACAAGTTTTGATCTTAGGGTAAGGACCTGAGTTTCAGGATTGAGAAATTATTGCCTATAAGTTCCAAAGAGCAGGGTGAGAAGGACTAGCTATATAGAGGATTCATCACCCGATAGGTGTGTCACTTTGTCATCAGTGAGTAATAAAAAATTTTTTGCAGAGGGCTTTGTTCCACATTTTAGGAACTCTTGTCACAAAGGAGGACAGCTCCTAACTCGGCAAATATTCCCATTCTTTTTTTTTTTGGCCATTTATTTTATTTTTATTATAGTTTTTTATTTACAAGATATATGCATAGGTAATTTTTCAGCATTGACAATTGCAAGATCTTTTGTTCCAATTTTCCTCCTTCCTCTCCTCCCGCCCCCTACCATGGCAGGTTGACCAATACATGTTAAATATGTTAAAGTATATGTTAAATATAATATATTGTATACATGTTCAAACCGTTATTTTTGTTGCACAAGAAGAATCGGTCTTTGAAATAATGTGCAATTAACCTGTGAAGGAAATAAAAAATGCAAGCAAACAAAAACAGAGGGATTGGAAACACTATCTAGTGCTTCACACTCATTTCCCAGAGTTCTTTTGCTAGATGTAGCTGAGTCTCTTCATTATTAAACAAATGGAACTGATTTGGTTCATCTCATTGTTGAAGAGTCATATCCATCAGAATTGATCACCATATAGTATTGTTGTTGAAGTATATAAGGATCTCCTGGTTCTGCTCATTTCCCTCAGCATCAATTCATTAAGTCTCTCTAGGCCTTTCTGAAATCTTCCTGCCAATTGTTTCTTACAGAACATTAATATTCCATAACATTCATATGCCATAACTTATTCAGCCATTCTCCAATCGATGGGCATCCATTCAGTTTCCAGTTTCTGGCCACTACACAAAGGGCTGCCACAAACATTTTTGCACATGTGGGGCCCATTCCCTTCTTTAAGATTTCTTTGGGAAAATATCCCCATTCTTCAAGAACAGCTGACTAAAGTTTTTGCTGATCTTGTTTTAAGTTAACCACTGCTCTTCAAACTTAAGAGGACCCAAGAACAAGTTTTACACACATACTCATTCATTTGTCCATTAATGTATTCAACAAATATTTATTCAGTAGCTACCAAGCATTGGATTAGGTGCTGGAAGTACAAAGATAATCTTGAAAAATGCCTCCCTTCGAGGTATGGATTCTATATCTTTCCCTAATCTCCCCTCTTTCTCTTCAGCAAATCAGGAAAAGGAAGGCAAGTGAGCAATAAAATATGTAATTAGATGACAGTAGTGATGATGATGATTATGGTAGTCAGGGAGTATCACAAATGTGAATGGGAATATAGAGTAGAAGCTTCATTTTTCAACCCTCCCTACTTTCTCCACTACCACAATAGTGGGAGAAGAACCCCCGCAGTATAACAGCAGACACCCTCCCATGCATCTCTCCTTAATCCCATGTCTCCTTCCTGGATCCTCTTCCTATCTCAACCCATTGCTCTCCACCCCAGGTAGAACTCAGGTCTCTGCCTTCACTTCCTAAGGCACACAAGGTGACTTCCTCTGTCCCATAAGCTGGCTATAAAAACCAGAGAATGGTATGGGTGGAAAGTAGAACATAGAATAGAAAGGATCTTGGAACAAAGAATTTCAGATTTGGAAAGGATTTTAAATGATCATTTAGCCCAATCCCTCCCTTTTACAGACCAAGAAACTGAGGTTCTTTGGGTCTTTGATCTCAAATTCTCTTGTTTCTCTGGATACATGCTCAGATTGGGCATATGTAGGCTGGAAATCTTACATAGTTTGGTATAATGCTGTGTGGCTCAGAATGGGGAGTGGTCACCATTTAATAAAAAGGTGGAGAGATCTCTAGGAGCAAAGCAAAAATTTATTGTACGTTCTGGTGAGAAGTGGGCGTCCCTCCTGTCCAGCAAGCAATCGAAAGAAGGCACCAAGTCTATGCTGTAAAATAGTCTCTCGTTTGAGTAGCTTGGTCAGCCAAAAGATCTAGTGACTCAGCTGTCTGATTGCTGATCATTTCTACAACTGCTTGAAGCCTAATTATCTGTTCAACATATATATATATATATATATATATATATATATATATATATATATATATAGGTTCTATATCCCCAACTTCCATCTTGAACCCAGGTGGCTGGCCCATACTCTTTAACTATTCTTTCTGGTATCACCCCAACCATTTGCATCTCCAGTCTGAGTAATGGAGGTATCTAAACTCCACTTCCCTCTTCCCAAATCATCATACAACTGAATCCCTAAATATTTGTCTGCTTGTTCAGGAAGAAAGAAAAATTTTGGCCTTATTAGAGCAATAATCCAGTTAACAGGTGGGTGAGTACGCTGTGAGATTAAGGTGAAATTCCTAGGGGAAAATATATCAGCTCCCAAACAGGCAAAGAGGCCCAAAGTAATAAGAAGAGTGATAATAGACAGTTATAATGCACCAGGTTCAGAGATTGTGTTCCTGTTCAGTGGAGGCCCCCTCCTCAAATGTAATTTGAGGTCGCAACTGTCCACTCGGATAAAGGTGGTGCCACAGGCCCTTTGTTCTGGTGTGGTGTGTCCAGCCTTGTTCCTGGGTGCAAATTGCAGTGTCTGAGGTCAGTATCATTTAGTAGGGTCTGTCCCAGCACAGAGTCAGCTTCTCATCCTTCCAGGAACAGACCCACTCTCCAACCTGGATTCTATGAACAGGGAAACCTAGAGGAGGAGTCTGAGCTATTAACCCTTTTTGTTGTAGCTCTTGTAAATGTTATATCAATGATTTAACATCTCTTAAGAAAGACATCCTTTGTCCCTAAAATAGGGTCCCAGTTTCCCATATAAGCCTGGAAAAGATGACTGTGCAATAATTCATAAGGTGAATAATTCATATGTGGCTTGGTTCTGATTCTGACCACAGCAAGAGGAAGACATTTAGTCCAAGGTAGTTGGGTCTCTTGAGATAATTTAGTCAGCTGCAGTTTTATTTCTTGATTCATCCTTTCTACTTTTCCAGAAGAGGGAGGATGCCAAGGGATGTGGAGATCCTGAGTGATTTCTAAGGCCCCAGTCAGATTCTGCAATACTTGGGCAGAAAAATGTGTTCCCTGATCTGAGTCTGTCCTCTCCGTTCTCCATATCTGGGAATAATTTGTTCTAATAAGACCTTACTTATTGTCGAGGCAGTTGCTGGGGCTGAGGGGAATGCCTCCAGCCATGAGGTCAGATGGTCCCCTATGACCAGCAAGTATTTGAGGCGACCCACTGGTGGCAGCTCAGTTAAGTCCACCTGGATGCTTTGGAATGGTCTGATTCCTGGAGCTCATCCCCCTTTTGGGACCTGGTGTTGAGCAACCTTGTCCTTCCACAAACGAGATAGCTGTCCACCAGTTGTTGGGCCATTGTATATAGGCCAGGGGAAACATCCCTTGTCAGCACAGCATCACACAGGTTTTGGACATCCCAGTGCCTGCTCTGGTACAGCTGCTGAAGGACCTGCCTCATACTTGCTTTGGTCAGTACCTCTTTGCCATCAGGTAAGAGCCATTGCCCCTCCGAGTTCCCAACTGCTCCAAGAGTCGAGGCCTTCTCTTTTTCCTTCTGGGTAAAACTGGGAGAGGATAGACTAGGGGGAAGTACAGGTATCAAGGCCATTATATGAGAAATCTCCTGGTCTCCAGCTCCCTTGGCCTCTTCATCTGCTGATCTATTTCCCCCTGCCTCAAAAGAGTTTCCCATCTGATGTCCCTTTACATGTGTTACTGCTACATTCCAAGGAGCCAGCATGTTTTCCAGCACCTCTCTGACTAGTGTATGGTGGGCCATTTCTTTACCCTTACTATTTACAAACCTTTGTTCTTCCCAGATTTTTCCAAATACACGCACCACACCCCAAGCATATTTCAAATCAGTATATATATTCCCATCTTTGTCCCTCAATAACTTCAACGCTTGATTTAAGGCATACAGTTCACAAATTTGAGCTGACCAATGGGCAGGGAAACTGCCCTTGGTAACAGTGGAAATTTTATCTCCATCCACAATAGCAAACCCATTTTTCCTTTTCCCATCTGCCATCCTACAAGAGCCATCTATAAATCAATTCACTCCCCCAGGTATTGGGGATTCCTGTAAATCCTCTCTTACTTTTGTTTGAAAATCAATCAATTCTAAACAATCCCCCTCTCCGGGGGATGATTCTGTTCCAAGGGACAAAAATGAGGCAGGATTAAGATTATGATCTTGGGTGATTACTAGATCATCCTGTCCTAATAGTATTGCCTCATATTTCAAAATTCTGGAATCTGTGAGCCACCTTCCAGCCCTCTGATTTAGTATTATCCTTTCTTGGTGTGGGACACTCACTATAAGACTGCCTCGCAAGTGAGCTTCCTACTCTCTTCTACCAACAGTGCCATAGTGGCTACTGCTTGTGCACAGGTCGGTCATCCTTTGACTACAGGATCTAATACTTTGGAAAGGAAAGTCACTGGTCTTCTCTGCCCTCCTCCTATTTGAACAAGAACTCCCAGAGCCACCCCGCCCTCAACATTGACAGACAGGTGGAAAGGTTTTTCCAAGGTGGGGAGAGGCAGTACAGGTGGTGAAATTAACAATCGCCTTAAGTCCTCAAACTTCTGATCACTCTCCTGATCCCACATGATAGAATTGGGGCTTTCCTCCAGCAGGTGCTTACACAAGGCTTTAGTGATAGCAGCATAAGAATCTATCCATCCCCAACAATATCCTACTAACCCCAGGAATTTGCTTAGCTCTTTGTCTTAGGTTTGGGGGTGTGTAATATTCCCTCAATTCTGGCAGGGTCCAATCTCTTGCTGCCTTTGCTAATAAAATGCCCTAAATATTTTATCTCCCTCTCTACAAACTGCAATTTCTCTTGATCCCCTAAACCCCAATTCTCCCAGGAAATTTAATAGATCAATTGTATAACTACTGGTGTATTCCCTTGTATCCCCCACTACTAGTAGATTATCTACATACTGTAACACCCAAGTTCCCATTACTGGTTAGAAGTCTCCCTTGCAATTTTCAAGGATTCGACCAAATTCGGGGACTCAGGGTAGCCTTTGGGGCAAGACGCACCACCTTATTTGCTGCTTTCTTCCAGTCTCTGGATCTTCCCATTGGAAGGCAAAGAGGTTTCTACTACTCTCCTCTAAAGGGCAGCTCCACAATGCATCCTTCAGATCCAATACGCTGAACAATTTTAGCAGAACTAGGAATCCGGCCCAGGATGGTATATGGGTCGGGAACCACAGGATGGGATGCTAACACGATTTTGTTAATTTCCCTTAGATCCTGAGCTAAACTGTATTTTCCATCCTTCTTCTTGACAGGAAGTATAGGTGTATTGAAGGATGAAATACAGGGTTCTATTAGTCCATTTCTCAATAAGCCTTGTATCATGAGTTTTAAACCTCTCCTTCCCGCTAGTGGAATTGGGTATTGTTTGACTCTTACTACCCCCCTAAGGTCTTTCAATGTGATTTTTATCGTTTCTATATCTGCTCAGCCTGGATTGTCAGGTCCCATCCAAATCTCAGAGTTTATCCTAGTCTGCTCTTCTTCATTCTATTGGGGTATATGCTGGGTCCATGTGGAATCAACACCATTTCTAGTTTAGTTATTAAATCTCTCCCCAAAAAGTTTACTCCTGCCTCTGGAGGTGTCTCCTATCCCACTCCATAGCTGCTCCTCTAATTAGTCCCCTCTCCTCTTGTGAGAAGAGAGAATTCAAAGTAAGTTCTCCCCAAGTTAAAAGATTAGGACCCAACTTGTTCTGCTAGCCTGATGGAATCTTCTATTAAGGGTTTCATTTCCTTTTTAAAGGTCTTACTTCTGTGGTACTCAGGGAAGCATTCACATATCCTATAACCCCCAGAGCCAAGGGAACTTCTTTTAAGGGATACAATTTAGGGCTTGGCATTTGGGGCTTTGGAAGAGCATAATTTTGGATATCCCTTTGAATTTCCTCTAATTCCTTCCTTAGTGAAGCAAATGGCCCTTTGAGGGGCCTGGGTGGGATTAATTGAATTAAGTCCTCTCCTTCCCTTTCAGGTCTAGAGACCATGGCTTCCTGAGGTGGGGCTAAGTATGGAAGAGGGAGAAATAACAATGGGTCTCATTGCTGTGTCTTTAATATCTTCTTTTATACCCTTTTCACATTGGTTCTTACTTAACATTATGGAGCAGGAGAGTCATAGTCCAGCATATAAAGCTTCTTTTGGATTAACAGATTATTTACTATTAACATACAAATTTAGTTTTTGGCCCACCCGGTCTTCAAGGGAGTCATCCTTGGGCCAAATGGTACCAGACAAAACAATACCTTATCATCTTTTTCTTGCCTTTTCCTTTATATTTTGGCAGTTTGTTCCAATTACTTATCTCCCAAGGGACTATTTTCTGATCATTTTTCTCCTAAAGGGATGGTTGAGACTGGTCCACACCCATTGAATTTGGATGGAATCTAAATTCCAAAAACGCCTAAACACATCAATTATCACCAATTGACCTCAAGTCACCCAAGAAGATCTATCCTGTCCAGAGCACCCCTCTAGAGTCTGTAACCCCACTCAAGGGGCTCACAGGGGGCTTACCTCTGGGTTGCTGCTCAGCAAATTGCTTGACTAATCTGTCTTCACACGGAGCCGCATTTTTGCTTTTGCTTTGCCCCGAGTTTCTCCACTTCGGGCCTACTTTACCTTGGGGAGCAAGAAGCCCCTGGATGTTGGCGGGCTGCTTAAATCAGGGAAGGATGTTATCCCACTAGGGTGCTGAGAGTTCATGTGATCTGGGCTAGTGCCCAAAACTGTGTGTCTCAGAATGGTGAGTAGTCACCACATTTAATAAAAAACTGGACAGATTTCTAGGAGCAAAGCAAAAGTTTATTGTATGTTGTGGCGAGAAGCGGGCTTCCCTCCTGTTGAGCAAGCAATCAAAAGGAGAAAGCATCTTCTGGGACAGGTTTTATACTTTAAATAGTCCCTAACACAAATACCCCTCCACCACTCACTGACCATTATCCTTATTGACTGAGGGTCTTACATTCTAAACATGGGAACTACCCAAGAAATTGTACCCAATAAGTACACAGTTGCCCATATTTGATGGAAGTAGGGAGAAAATGATGTCATAGGAGGATAGCAGAAGGGGACTTAAGTTTGCCCTTGAGTCAATGCTCCAATGGAGCCTTACTGGATTTTCACAACTGTCTTGAGAGATCTCACATCATCTTCAATGAGATTATGAATAAAGAATTGCAGCATCCTACCATTTGCCATGGACTGACTCAATGACCTTACCGGGTATCCTCCCTCGCTAGTATCCACAGTATTCCGGGATAACTCATTCTTGCCTCCATGAGGCAGCCAGGTGGCGTGTTGTTTAGATGGTTAAAGCTTGATTGAATGTTAGGGTCATGAAATTATGATTTATTATCAGTAAATGTTTGATTTGCATGTCTATTTTATGTACCCAAACCCCAGGGTCATGTAAAAATTTCTTGGGTGAAAAGGGGTCATAAATGGAAAAAGGATAAGCTCTGGGTGAGTGTGCTAACCTGCAGGAAGGAAGATTTGAGTTCAAATATAGTTTTTTTTTTTTTTTTTTGAGGTGGCAATAAACTTTATTTTTTTATTTTTTATTTTTAATTTAATAGCCTTTTATATACAGGATATATACATGGGTAACTTTACAGCATTAACAATTGCCAAACCATTGTGTATCTAAGTTATATTTTAATATATTTAACATCTACTGGTCATCCTGCCATCTGGGGGAGGGGGTGGGGGGGTAAGAGGTGAAAAATTGGAACAAGAGGTTTGGCAATTGTTAATTAAAATACCATTATATCCTAAATAAAAACTATTAAAAAAAAAAAAAAAAAAACAATTACAAACCTCTTGTTCAATTTTTCACCTCTTACCCCCACCCCCTCCCCAGATGGCAGGATGACCAGTAGATGTTAAATATATTAAAATATAAATTAGATACACAATAAGTATACCTGACCAAAGCGTTATTTTGCTGTACAAAAAGAATCAGACTCTGAAATATTATACAATTAGCTTGTGAAGGAAATCAAAATGCAGGTGTGCATAAATATAGGGATTAGAATTCAATATAATGGTTTTAGTCATCTCCCAGAGTTCTTTCTCTGGCATAGCTAGTTCAGTTCATTACTGCTCCATTGGAAATGATTTGGTTGATCTCGTTGCTGAGGATGGCCTGGTCCATCAGAACTGGTCATCATATAGTATTGTTGTTGAAATATATAATGATCTCCTGGCCCTGCTCGTTTCACTCAGCATCAGTTCGTGTAAGTCTCTCCAGACCTTTCTGAAATTATCCTGTTGGTCATTTCTTACAGAACAGTAATATTCCATAATATTCATATACCACGATTTATTCAGCCATTCTCCAATTGATGGATTCTCCAACTCAGTTTCCAGTTTCTGGCCACTACAAAAAGGGCTGCCACAAACATTCGTGCACATACAGGTCCCTTTCCCTTCTTTATAATCTCTTTGGGTTATAAGCCCAGTAGTAACACTGCTGGATCAAAGGGTATGCACAGTTTGATAACTTTTTGAGCATAGTTCCAAACTACTCTCCAGAATGGTTGGACTCGTTCACAACTCCACCAACAATGCATCAATGTCCCAGTTTTCCCGCATCCCCTCCAACAATCATCATCAAATATAGTTTTAAACTTTTTAGCTGTGTGAACCTGGACAAGTCATTTAACATAGCTCTCCCTCAGTTTTCTTAATTGTAAAATGGAGATGTCGCCTCCTTCTCAAGGTCTTTGTAAAGAACAAATGAGACAATATTTGTAAAGCCCTTAAGACAGCGCCAGGGACACACTAAGTGCTAGACTTATTAAGTGCTTAATAAGCGCTTGTTTCCCGCCGTCCTTCCATGTTCTTTGTCCCAGTGTCAACACGCTCCGCTTTCTTCTGGAAACACCCGTGCTGTTGTTTTCCCACCTGGTATAGAAGGGAAATTGAGATTTGGGGTGAGCAGGAACGCTGGGATTCTGGGCCCCAGCTCATATTTTTTCTCTTTTATTCCTCATCAGAGAATTACAAGATTGTAGTTTTTATATGTCAACAGACAGTGCGAGACCACTAGTCCTGCTCCCCTCATTTTTAGTTTCACAAGGAAGGGAGCTGAAGTCCGCAGTAAAATGCCTGGAAAGGAAACGCAGAGGTCTGCAAAACGGACCTTCAAAAACGCCCGTTTTTATCATTTTATCAAGATCTGTGATTTCATTGGTGTCGGGGGAACTCCCTCCGTCAAACCGGGCCGGCAGATTCTTCTGGGACTTCTAGAGGACGGCCTCGGTTTACGGGCCCGTCCGGGTTCACAGCAGCCTGTGAGGTCGGGGGCGGGGGGAGGAGGGAGGGAGGAGGAGGGAGAGGAGGGAGGGAGGGAGGGAGGGAGGGAGGGAGGAGGGGGAGGAGGGAGGGAGGAGGAGGGGAGGAGGAGGGAGGAGGAGGGAGGGAGGAGGGAGGGAGGAGGGAGGGAGGAGAGGGAGGAGGAGGGGAGAGAAGGGAGAGGGGAGGGATGGGGAACTTGAGTAACTCTTGTCTCTCAGTTCTCCCCTTTGCCTTCCTACAAGTCCCAGCTGAGATCGCACTTTCCACAACAAGTCTCCCCTCTGATTATTTCCGGTCGCTCCTCGCTAGGACACAGCCGGTTAGATTGCAAGCTGCTCAAGGGCACGGCCTGTCTTTGTCCCAGAGCAGAGGGCAGGCTCCCACCAAGGGCCTTGGTGAGCCGCTTCACACCGCCGTAAAAGGCAGGCAGCTGGTCCCGTGACCGGAGACGTTCCCCAAGCCAGAGCACCCCGGAATCCAGGCCGGGAAGTAGGAGGGGCCAGGATCTCGATGCGCTCCGCACTCGACGCTTTCTGCCTGAAGCTCCTCCCCCCCGCGGCCCGGGGGCGGGCCCGAGGGGCGGGCCGGGGCGTGTCCCGGCCCCTGATTGGCTGCGCGGCTGCGGGCGGTGGGGTTAAGCGCGTCGCGGGGCCCGGGCCGGGGTCCCGCTCGAGCGGCTGCCGCGGAGCGTGGGGCCTCGAGCCCGAGGCGGAGGGAGCCTCGCCGACCCCCGAGCCCGCTATGAATCCGCAGAAGCCCTTGCCGCCGCTGGGCACCCGCCCCGCTCCCGGTCGGCCGCTGGTCCTGCTGCTGCTGCTGCTGCTGCTGCCGCCGCCGCTGCCGTCGGCCCAGGCGCCCCCGCAGCGCGCCGCTCCGAGGAGACCCCCGGTGGTCATCGGTAAGGCGGGAGGAGGCGCCTCAAGGCCGTCTTCGCCCTGGGCCCAGGACGGTCCCCCCTCCCCCCGCCCGCCCGCCGCCTTTTGGGCCCCGGTGCCTCCCCACCCTCCCGCGCCTGCCCTCTCTCTGGGGGCTCCTCCCTGCGCGCCCTCTCTCCCCATCCCCTCCCCCCTCCGAGTGCACCCCCCTCTGCCCGTCCCCTCAGGTCGGTGTCAGCCTCCTCAGGGCCCCTGGAGACTTCGCGTGCTGCCTCCTCCGCCTCCCCTGTGCCCCGGTCTCCATCCTTCCCGTGTTGCTTAACTCGGGGACACCCTTCCTGCGCATCCCTTCCTCCCCCACAAGCCCCTTCCCTAGTCCTTGCTCGTGGCCCCTCCCCGACTGTTACCCCCCATCCCCATGCCCCCGTTCCCTCCTTCCCCAAATACCCCCTCCCCTTCCTATGTTCCCATAACCTGTGGTTTCAAGGCCCCCCTCCCTCCCAGTGTATCCTTCCTCCTTGCGCTGTCCTTTCCTCGGCTCTTCCGCTCGGGGGTCCCTCTTTTCCCCCAGGTCTCTCTCCTTCCCATCCACACCCTGACTGTCCTCCCTAAATCCCTCCCTTGGCTCACGGTCCTCTTCCCCCTCCTCCCTGCCTTTGCTCCCCCTCGGCCCCCCCCCCCGCGGTAATTTTTGCTCTCCCGTCTCCCCCTTTACCTCCCTCATCCAACCCCAGAGTCCTCTGACCCCGCTCTCCCTGCCTGGGACATGGGCTGTTCTTATCACCCCCTGCCCAGGGCGCTCCACCCGAGGCTCCTTTCCTCCGATTACCTTCTTGGCTGCCTCCTATGAAGTCCAGGCACTTGGTTAGTGCCATTCCCCCCTCGCAGTCCCCCTATCTCGGTAAGCGCGGGACGGTGCCGGCCCCAGGAAGCCTCTTCCTTATCCTACTCATTGCTCCCGGCGCCTCATAAGTGAGGGAATACTTAGCATCCTCCCTTTCCCCTTTCTCCCATGTTTGCCCTAAGGCTTTTTGTCTCCATCCTTCCCGGTCCTTCGGCCCAACTTGGCCCCTACTCACCCGGGCTTTTCTCCATAAATTAATAGTAGTTAGCATTTGTGTAGCCAGCACCAGATCTTCATTTCCATGGGGTTGATGCTGTGTTATCCCATGTTACAGATAAAGAAACTAAGGCTGATTGAGGTTTAGGGACTTGCCTTGGCTCACATGATCCAAGGTAAGCCCCTTAACCTCAGTTTGCCTCAGTTTCCTCATTTGTAAAATGGGGATAATAAAGGCAATTATGGCCCATTTCACAAGGATACCTCCATCCCCACTGCCATGCTCCCACAGTAGCCCAGACTGAACCTGCATACTCGTGTGTTCTGCCCCAGCTCCCTGTCTTTTTCCATACAAAGACCCATTCATTAGGGCCTTTGGGTCCTGCTCCCCACTTATCACGCAGCGTGCTCTCCATTCTGTCTTGGGAGGGAGTCATTCCACAACACCCGATAAGCCTTCAATTTAGACAAGAAAGGACCTTGGATGTTGTCCCTCGTCTACCACTGCCCCCTGTGCTTGCCCCAGACTTCCCTCCTTATCAGATCCCTTCACACTCTCTGCCTTCCTCTTTTCCTTTCCTTTCTTTATTCCCCATAAGAGTGTGGAAACTGCTGTGGATTTTAAGTCGGAAGACTTGGGTTCAAATTCCAGTTCCCTCTGACCTTTCTCATGTGAACATGAGGTAGGGCCCAGGGGGAGCCTGGCCAACTCTCCAAGGGCTTGAGGGTTGTTTGATGCTTAGTAGCCCTCATTGCCTACCTTCTTTTTGACCTTTGGGGCCCAGCCAAAGGACAGGGGAGGGCTCAAGCCAAGTCTTATCTCCCTTTCCTGTGACCTGTCCGCATGACTTGGCCATCTATTGCATGGTATGACTGCTGGGACTGGGACTGGGGCTGGGAGGTCAGAAGGGGAAGAAAAGGTTCAGAAACTGCTGTGTGACCAGATAGTGATTATGGTGAGGAGGAAGGACAGTGCCATTCCCTCCCCTTTCCCCTCACACTCCATGGATGATATTTATCACAGTACTCTTTTCCATTCTCCTGAGCACTGAGTATGGTGTTGCTCATTTTTCTGTGTTGAGCTTGCTTTTACTTTGCAGGGTCAGGTGGACAAAATCTGGCCATGTTTGGTTCCTTTGCTTCCTCACAACTGTGCTTGTGACCTGAGATAGGATCCCAGGGTCCTTGGCCAAAAAGGCCATGGGGTTGTGGCTGAATCTGTGGTCAGGGATGAGAGAGGAAAAAATAGAGCCATAGGTTTGTAATTAGAAGGGACCTTGATCGTCAAGACTAATCTCCTTCCTTAACAGAATTGTGTTGCTGTCATTGTTCAGTCATGTCCAACTTTTCCATGATCCTGTTTGTGGTTTTCATGGCAGAGATTCTGGAGTGATTTGCCATTTTTCTCCAACTCATTTTACAGATGAGGAAACTGAGGCAAACAGGGTGAAGTGATTTGCCCAGGCTCACACAACTAGTAAAAGGCTGGATTTGAACTCCAGATATGGCACTTTATCTACCTAGGTGCCCTAAGGAGTAGAAGCAGGCCCAGGTCGCACAGTGGTGTATCTAGGATCACGGTGCACTGACCCACCCATCTCCCACTACACTGGGATCATGAATCTTATGTGGCAACATTAATCACAACAAAGGCTCCCTTCTGCAGCAGCCCCAGCCTCAGATGAAGGATGAACTGGCCACAGAAGTGTTGATGTTTTGGGGAGAACTGACAATGAGAAATCTCCCTGCTCCTTAATGACCCCTCTATATAACTGGGTAGCTTTGTGTGTCTTAATGAGAATTCTGGGGATTTTGCTCCTTCTATTCATTTTCCATTCATGTTCAGTCTTGATAATGTCACTGGCCATTAGCTGCAGTGCAGTCTGTTTGCTTGGCCCTGGGGCTTTTAGCATTATTACCTGAAATACTTCTTCCTGTGGTTAAAAAAAAATTTGCAGGGTTATTCATTTTTAGAAAGGGAATTGCATGAGAATATTGGAGTTTGAGGTGATGGTGATTGTTTTAGGGATGGAGATAGGCTCTTTTTTTTCATCTCCCTCCCCTATAGAGGGGTAGGGTCTGATTCTTCAACATCCTACGAAAATCTAATTTTCTTCCTTGGACTTATGTTGAGGGAAAGGTGCTGGCTAATCCAAAAAAAAGGAAATGGGAACGTTATCCATGTTGAATCAAGAAGGGAGAAGTGAGCTATGTGTGATAAGCATATTTATCCTGTGAAACACAGGCTTACTTACAGACTCTTGTGACCTATATAATCTTAAAAAAAATAATCATTGATATCTTTTGTTTTTACATTACCTACATTTATTTCCCTATATATCCCTCTCCCTCCCATAGAACCATTAACAGAAAAAAAGGGAAGTAAGTTACTATTTTTTTCAGTCATTTCAGAGTCTGTCATCCCAGTTTTCTTGAAAAAGATACTGGAGTGGTTTGCTATCTCCTCCAGTTCATTTTACAATAAGGAAACTGAGGCAGACAGACTTGGTTAGGTGACTTTCCCAGAGTCACAACCAGAAAGACTCTAATCTTCCTGGCTCCAGCTTTGGGGCTCTATTCACTGTTGCCAATATATTCTTTGTGATTTGTGGTTTCACAGAATTCACTTTTGATGATTTTGTGATGGTAATTCTTTCATTTATGTTCTTGAGTTACTTTTTCTCTTCTAAGTTTTCCTATATTTTATTTTGTATTCATCATGTAAGTCATTGTTTCTTATAGTGTAACAGTATTCCCTTGTATTCACGTCTCCTTGCTACTGCAAAAAGTGCTGCTATGAATATTTTGGTGTATATGGGCCTGTTTGTCATTGATTTTCTTGAGCTTAGGAGTTCCACCTAAGCTCTCATCCCATGGTACTTTTTCAGGCACCTGGCTGGGTTTCACTTCAGAAAACATGGATCATTAGGCTCTCTGTGAATGAGAAGTGCAACCTACCTGGGTGACAGAGAAAAGTTGTTAGGCCAGGGAACTATAGGGAAGTGGTCTGAGATCATGTTCTCTGTAGATGAGGAAAGGAGAAACCTAGAAGTGCTAGATAAGTGACTTGTACAAGGTCCTACAGCTGAGAATGAAACTCACATTCTGTGAACCCAGATCCTATACTCTCTCCTATGTCATCTTCCTCAAAGGGTGGCCAAGCCTGCTGTCCCGGTGAGTGTCCTAGTGACTTCAGGTGAAGGTAGATAGATGAATTGGGGAGACTCTTACAGTCAGAGGAGTCAGAGGAGACTCTTACAGTTATAGAAACTTGGTGGGCCAGCCCCATTGCTCTGTAATGCAAAAGAAGTGACAATGTATCCTTGGAGTATATAGTAATCGTTCAGAGATGGGGCAGAGAAGGAGGAAAATGTGACTTTTCTGATCTTTTTCCTGCTTGTAATTGTACTTTCCTGTTGACTCTAGATTCTAGTCCTGTGTAGGCTGTGCTTGTGACCTTAGTGATTGAAGCTTATAGGGAAGTTAGTCAGAAAGCACAGATAAGGCCTCTTTGAATGAGTATTACAATCTGCCATGACTACAAAGAAAACTACAAAGAAAAAATGTCCAGAGACATTTTTATTTTACAGGTTGAGGGAGATGCTAGATTAGGGGCTGGGCCAAGATCACATTGGGATTCACTGTGGTCCTATGAATCCCATACTTGGTCTCCTGTGTGCAGTGGCTCAGCATGGAGAAGGGGAAGGCTCAGGAACCAGGGCTCTCTACACCATGATTGTTCACTGGCTACTGTCATTAAAATTCAAGCCTTCTCATCGTCCTTTGTGCAGTATCCCCTCTTCACTTGTCTCCAAGTGACAGATTCTCATTCATGGTGGCTGCTGAGGAAAGCTCATAAGCTTTATATAAAGTCTTAAGACATAGTCTCTTAGTGTATGAAGAAAATAAAAGATGTGCTAAGAGTGGGGAGTGTGTATGTGTGGGGTATGCTGGAGAGCTGCACATTTATGTTTGTGGTTATTTTTAAAGAGCAAAAGCTGCAAGTTAATTCACTTCCATTTGCCTCAGTTTCCTGATCTGTAAAATGAGCTGACAAAGGAAATGGCAAACTACTCTATCTGTGCCAAGAAAACCCAAAATGGGGTCACTAAGAGTTTAAACAACAAGGTATTGTTTAAACACCTTGCAGTACAAGCTGATATGGCCTGTAGCTTAACATTCTGCTGCAGGTTGTCATTTGCTGACTAACTCATTGTCATTTGCCAACTGATTCAGTGATTGACTCATTTGTAAATAGAGGAGTTAAAAATTTAAATGAATCTGGGACATCTTGGATTCGGTGCCATGCAGATCATCCCTCTAGGAGCATCTGGTGGTCCCTCTGTCCAGTACTGGAATGGGGGGAGCTAGCCGCTTCTTATCCTTTGCTCTTGTCAGAGGACTAGCCAATCTTTGCTCCATAATTAAAGGGTGTCAACTTGATAATTTCTTTATTTTTAAAAATTTTTTTTTTACTTTTTAACAAGTTGCAACCTGCCTCCAGGACAGCTAGGTGGCCCAGTGGATAAACTATCTAGTAGAATTGAGTTCAAATCCAGCCTCAGATAACTTCCCCCTGCTAGTCCGTTTCCTTATTGTAAAATAAGCTGGAGAAGAAAATGGCAGACCTCTCTAGTATCTTTGCCAAGAAGTCAGGCACCCCTGAACAACAGCTTCCTCCTACCTGTTGGTCAGTTCTCCCGTTGCTCAATTTCAAGATTATTGTTTTACCATGTCTCCAAGACATAACATGGTAATAGAAAGAATAAGATTATTAAAGGATGAGCCTTTGATTCTGGAAGAAGTTGGGGAGGAGAGGGAAAAAGGGGTCATAAAGGAATTTGTTAATTGGCCCAATCTTATGCCTAACCTTCAGTTTAATTCTGGACCAATTTGCTTTCCCTTTGCTTTTTTCCATTCCCCAGTGTATATGCATGAATGAGCTTGGTAGCAGTCCAGACCTCTGCCATTCTTGTGGACAAAGGCAAAACTTGATATTCCTAGAAAGTTCAGCCCAAACAATGTTCAGAGAACAGCCTGCTAATTATCTAGGATACTTTGTATGTTATTTTCTTGTGGAGGAATTTTCAGCCATTTATTAAGGATTAGGATAGAGAGAATCTTTTGTTTTGGGTTTGTTTTCTTAAAATTGCAATGATGTCTTATTTCCTGTATGTCCTGATTCCCTACTCTCAATGAATCTTTCTTCCAAACCATTTGTATAAACTAGAAAGGACCTTGTAATCATTCCTCTAGAGTTGAAAAAACAGGCCCAGAAAGGAGAAATGTGTTAGTCACATGGCAGAACTTGTTGGAGAACCCAGGGATCCTTCCTGGATTTAGAAATCATTTTTAGCTCCACATAATGAGAAATCAAGTTTGGCTACATGTTGAGAATTCATTCAGGCCTCCTATGGAAGAAGCTAGAAAATGATGGTTATGATAAAGGTGTTAGATCATGGTTCAGTTGTGGCTTCCCCTCATTGTGAGTATAACATAGCAGGAAACTCCTGATGGAGTGACAAGCTAGCTTATCCATTGCATATACTTATTTTCACCCCTTCCCTTAAGATTGACATAGTGTCTCTTTCCTAGAAAGGATGTATTCCAAGCTGACAGGTGGGAAGTAAAAGAAATGTTAGTTACTCTTCATATTTCTCCTAAGCTTTCTTCAGAAATTGGTTCTGGGCCACAGTTACTGTAATAGTGTGATAATTGTAAAAGTTGCTTTACAGCCTACCCTTTCTCCACCCTGCTTCCTGCTCACCATTCTACTAGGGCTGATTTATTGCTGACATGTGAGTATTCGAAGCTGTGAATGGGAAGCGCTACCTTGAATCAGCACCACTTCTAAACCTTATACCCAGATACCTTCTAGCTATCTGTTGTGGATAGGAGTATTTTTTTTAAAAATTGATAGTATTTTATTTTTCCAAATACATAGTTTTCAACTAGTCTTTGTTCTGCCTCCCCTCCCCCAAGAGAACAGGCAGTCTGATATAGGTTAAACATGTGCTATCCTTTTAAATATTTCCATATTTTAAGGTAAGGTTTTTAACAGATCTCAGTTTGAGAGTCAATACCCAAGAGGCAGAGAATGGTCTCTTATTTAGATTAAATTATAGATTTATAATAGATTAAAAAGATAAATTTATATACAATATATCACATATACATGTGTGTGTACGCATGTGTGTATATACATACATATATACATGAACCTTGGAGGGGAAGACCCTCAGTTTCTGGGCAAAACAGAAACAATTGCTATTTACATTCACTTCCAAGTCAACCCAGGCTCCCAAAATGGCCAAGAGGGTTTAGCCTGAGATCTTTTGTTTCCAGTATAGGAGAGTCAGAGTGATTTGGATTAAAGGCCTAATCTTTAAGGAAAATTGATTTACTGAGATGGAGGTGGGGAGTGGGGAGGGAAGAAAAGGGGAATGAAGAGTGAAATTGGTCCTGTCCTTAAAGACCTTTTTTTTTGCAGCAGGCTTTGATTGGTGTGAACCGAAGGCTTACGGAGTTGATTGCCTTTGGAGGAGAAGGCTGTTACCAGAGTATGTAGGGGGAGGCCAGGCAGGAAAGGCTTCTTAGAGAGGATCTTGAGCTCAGCTTTGAAGGACTGATAAGGGAGAGCATTTTAGTCAGGAGAGATGGCCTATATGAAGGTATGCAGATGGATGATGGAGCCTTAAATGTAAATGTAAGAAATGGCAAGAAAACCAGTTTAGTTAATGCATAGCATCAATCTCAATAAACTGGACAACTATTTCAAAAGTAAGGAAGCTGTGGTTCTACCGAAAATGTGGGCAAGATTGATGATTTATTATCATTTTGCAAGTTGGGTGGAGGATAAATTGGAATAAGGAGAGAGCAAGATCTGGGAAGCCCAGTTTTTGGAACTTGAGAGAATTTTGGAAGTAGATCAGGTGAGGACCTGTACTGAAGTAATTGTGTGAGACTGATTAATGTGAGGTATTGACTAAGCTCTCTTATGTGCTATTCAGTAGTAAATAAGGATTAGGTTGTAATTATTAGATGATCTAGGAAAGTTTAGATCACAAGGTGTTTAAAGGCAGAGTGTTTGCCTGGTAATTTTCAGAGCCAAGACTATTTCAGGGTTCAGCTGTCTCCAGGCTCTGTCAATGTAGACTTTGCTGAAATTCTGGGAGAAACTGGAGGTATTGTGTATGTATTGTGCAGGTAGAATTGATAAGATTTGGCAAATAATGCCAAATGTGGGGTAAGTGGAAGTCTCAGAATTTACATTTTGGCTTGCTATTAGTTATCTTTTCATGTGTATATATTTTATTTTGGGGAGCCTAGGTAGTGCAGTGGATAGAGCACCTCACCTGTATTTGGAATATCTAAGTTCAAATTCTGCCCCAGACACTTATTAGCTGTGTGACCCTGGACAAGTTACTTCACCCTGTTTGCCTCAGTTTCCTCTCCTGTAAAATGAACTGGAAAAGAAAATTGCAAACTACTCTAGTATTTTTATCAAGAAAACTGCTAATGGAGTCACAACTGAAATGACTGAACAACAATTCTTGTTTCATCAGCAAGATTGCTAGCTCTTTAAAGGTCAAAGACTGCCATGTTTATTTTGTGCTGTCTACCCTCAAGCCTTAGTGATAGTAATACCTACTACTCTTAAGTATGAAATAGGACTCCATGCTTGTTTGATACTATAATTGAAGACCTTTAAGGAGAGTAAGGAATGTACAGGTGAGCTGAGCAGTTCTATTGTTTAACTTTGAAAGTATCATAGACTGTTACAGAATCTTAAATCATTGAATCTCATCATTTCACAGAAGGAGGAACTCGGGCTTATTGAGGGGAAGTCCAAAGTATGTATGGCAATCAGGGCAATTTGAAGTCTTCTGAGCACATGTTCCTGACCTCTTACTTTACAGATGAGAAAACTGAAAGTCAGGATAAATGAGTGGCCTGTCCGAGGTCAGCGTTGATGGTCACTGGCAGAACTGAGATTAAGAGCCAGCCATGGTTGGTGGATACAGATAGTGTGCCACTATCCCAAACCTGGCCAGTCTCCCCCATCTCTCCTGAGATAGCTAGCTTTTGATCTCAGCCTCTGATTTAGCTCTCTTGCCCTTGTCTTTATCTCGAAGACTGAAGGCCACTGGGAGGGGGACACGAAAAAAGAATTACATTAGAAGAAAATTTCTGGTCTACCTTCCTTCCAAATACAGTAGCTTTTGACTTCCTGCTGGAACTTTGCTTAGATTAGACCATCCCTCTTAAGTAGGAAAATGAACAATAAAGCTCTTTGTCCTAGGGAGATAATGAAAGTGTAAAGTGCCTATTGAGTAACAATAGGTAAGGCACTGGCCCCATTTAAACCACTATCTCTTCTGTAAAATGGGGATGTTTAATATTATTATGAGGAAAGTACTTTGTAAAAACATAAAGCTCTGTAAAATTCTAATGTATTATAAACTGTTTAAATATGTTATAAATTATAGTAGTCAGAATAAAGGCTGAGTATTCTTATTCTTTTAGCTCGTATAGCAATACTGATTTGGAAACTGGTTTTCCTTTAATCATGTCCCTGACCCCTTTGTTCATATTCAATATATTTTTCACAAAGTCTTCAAAACTGTATTTAAAAAGAATTGAAGTACCGTGGAAAAGGAATTGGCCTCAGTGTCAAAGCATCTGGGTTCAGACTTGCCTCTGATACAACCTTTAGGCAAGACATTTAACCTTCCTGTGCCTCAGTTTCCTTAATTTGTGAAATTAAGGTGTTGGACCAGATGGACTAATTCTCTGAGCTTATGAATAAAGAAATGTTTATTAAGTATCTCCTGTGATCATAGAATTGTGAGCTGTGTGTGAGTGAATATGAGTGTGAATTAGTTTATTATTTATGAGTATGTGTGAGTAAAGTAGATGGATTCCAAGGTATTCTATAAAGAGCACTGGTCCATGGAAGAATAGCCTACTAATATCCAAGATAGTTTAGCAACAGAGTGCGAGTTCATCTGACTCCAAAGTTGGTGCCCTTAAAGGAAACTTATGTTGCCTTTCAGGTAAAAACCTTCAGTATTCCCAGGAGAAATGAGTCTCTATCTCATTCATAAATAGATTATTGCAACCTTAGGTTTAAGGCTGGATTTCCATGCTACTAAAAATAAAAAGAAGCAAAAATGTGCCTATGATTCAGCCATTGATGAATTTCCAGCCATGGAAAACTGGATATTGCTGAGATAGCCAAAAATAAGCTGCAGTTTTTTATAATGTTCAGTTTTTTCAGTTCAGTTTATCACTTTGAGATCATTTGGGTTTTTCTTGGCAAAGATACTAGAGTAATTTGCCAGTTCCTTTTATAACTCATTTCAAAGATGAGTAAGCAGGGTTGAGTGACTTGCTCACGGTCATACAGGTTAGGAAGCATTCCTGACTCCAGGCTTGGTACTCTATCCACTGTGCTACCTTAATTTACCTCGGTCCAGGATAACAGGGTCTAGAGATAATGGGAGTGAATTGTTTGAGGTGACTAGTATGATTGATTGAATCACAGAGCACTGGGGGAAAGTAAGGTATCAGAGGACTGCCAAGAGGAAATGGGAGGGGAACAGGTTATGAAGAGTCCAGAATGATTTTATATTTGGCCCTTATGGCAATAGGAGATCCATTAGAATTTGACTTGGGATGAAGGGTAACTCTGCTTGAGGATGTTGGAATAGTTGAGAAATGAGGTGATAAGGGCCTGTAAGTTCATGGTAGCAGTGCTGGAGGAGAGAAGGAAACATAAAGGTAGAAATGGTTCATTGGATATGGGGGAGGGATGGCAGGAGGGGGAGAGATTGAGAGAGTAAAAAGTTGAATGACAAGTTTTTAGCCTGGGGAACAGGAAATTGAAGGAATTGGGCAGAAAGATTGCATGTTCACTTTTGGATGTGGTGAGTTTAACATGACAATGGAAATGACCAGTTCAAGATGCCTAATGAAGATTGGAAGCCAACAGCATTAGGGCTGGACAATTAGATCTAAGAATCATCTGCACAGAGATGATTATTGAATCACTGGAAGCTGATGAGACATTTTCAAGAGGAGATGAGAGGAGAAACCTGCCTTGGGAAACAGTGGGCATGAAAATCCAAGAAAGGAGACTGAAAAGGGGCAGAAACTTAGAAAGTCACAGTGTCACACCCCAGAGAGGTTCAAAAGAATGAAAAATAAGGAAAGACCATTCATTAGATTGGGCAATTAAGAGATATTTGTAAGTTTAGAGAAGTTTCAGTTGAAGCCAGACTACAAAGAGTTAAAAGAATGAGAAAAATCAGGAGGCATCAGTTATAAAAGGGCTTTTCACAAAGAATTAGCTACAAGAGAATATAGAGATTGGATGATGCTAGTGAAGATGAAGTGAATATTCTTTTTAAAGATAGGGATCATGTGAGTGTGTAGGGGGAGGAGCCAGTAGGGAGATCTGAGTAATAGAGAAAGAAGAGAGGAGAAAAGGGAGTTCATGACATGGCTTCAGTTTTTCAGTAGGAATAATATAATAGTATGTCTAATAATAATTGAGAGTCTCTGTGTGCCTAGTATGAAGGTAGGAGTTGGGCAGGGGAGAGACTGAGGCAGAAACTTGATTTCATTGAGGTAAGAAGGGGTGAAATTTGAATGCTGGTGGAAAGAAGTCACCTCAATCTTGATTGGGTGATAAATGAATCTCAAAGGACAGAATACTGAGCAGTGTGGTAGGGGAAAATGCCTGGAAGGAGCAAAACTTGGGAGCAAGCAATATTCTCTCAGTGAGTAAAAGGATGACCTGCAACAAAATGGGTCTTGGGAGAAAGGAAATGAGCATTTATTAAGCACCTGAGATTTTACAAATATCTCATTTGATCCTCACAACAACTCTGGAAGATAAAAGGCTATTCTTATACCCATTTTACAGTTGGAGAAACTGAAATCAAGAGGTTACTTGCCCAGGATCTTATGTCTGAGGCTATATTTGAGCTCAGGTTTTCATGACTTCACTCCAGGCACAATGTTCTGTTTGTGTGCCACCAAGCTGCCCCATACCAAGAGTTCTTGATCTTATTTATGAGGACTTTGGCAACCACTTTGGACCACTCTGACAATCTATAGAAGATTCTACTTATTTTACTCTGCAGGATGGTAAGCATGGGAGATCATGTCTAGTATAGTTTGGGTAGATGGCTCTACATTGTGCAACATCCAGCTTGGTCTGCAACAGGGTGAAGCGAGTGCCTTCCCATCTGATTAGTTGGCTTAGTTGGTTTAATCTCGAATAGTATATTTGTTCAGTTAGCTTTTGCGCTCTTTCTCAATGACCAAACACAGTCTCAGTCAGATTAAGGCAACCACTTCACCTCATCTCTACAGTTAGTCTTGTCATTCTGTTTAAGTCTTGGACTGTCTCCTTCTCCAGCTCATTTGACAGATGAGGAACTGAGAAAAATAGGGTTAAGTGATTTGCACAGGGTCATACAACTAGTGTTTGGGATCAGATTTAAAATATGGAAGATGAGTCTGGCACTCTGGTATTTGTTATGTTACACAATCACCGACTAGTTTTTTGATTCCCGAGTAAATCATTTAAACTTGCTCAGCCCCAGTTTACTCATTGGCATTATTATTATTATAGCTATTTCCCAAGATTATGATCATCAAAGGTTCAGACTTAATGATTTTTATGGGGGAAGCAAAGAATAGTAAATTGGAAGGAAGCCAGGAAACTTTTATTCCTGGCTCTGCCACTTACTGTGACCATGCATGGGCAATTTCTCTGAACCTCTGTTCCTCATCCATTAATAGAAATGTTAACTTGACTTAACCTAAAAAGTAGGGTTGTTGAGAATGAAATGTTATCCTACCTTCATTTTTATATTGGATGGTAAAGGATATTTTCTTATATATGGTAACTTTCTATACATGTATACACAAGCCTATGGCACATTCAGAGCAGGTGTTAACTTTTGAGCCATAATTTCCTTATCTTTAAATTTGGGATAAATTAAGGTAGGCTGAACAACTTAAAATGATTGCTCAAGAGCTAGGTAGTTCTTTTTGACTCCAGCCTCCACCCTTTTCTACAAAATCTGGCTCTGTTTAGAAGAAAGTAGTTGACCACGTTATAAATGTTATTGAAATATCTTGTTTCCTTCTCAAATTGGGCAGACTGAAGTTTCTGTTTCCTGTGGTGGTTTTGCTCCACTTTATTGGGTAAGACTGTCAACTTGAAGTAGCCTTTTGACTTGCTTAAGGCTTGGAAATTGTATTTTTGGTGTTATTTTGGCCATTTGAGAAAGTTGGAGTAGAGCCTTTCCTGTGTAGGTTTGGATAAGTCAGGCTTAAATCCAGGGAGACAGCTGTTCCTCTTCCCTCTCTTCTGCCAAAGAGGATGATTGCACATTCACAAAATTCATGATCAATGTGTGTGTAATATTTTTGGATGTTGAAAAACAGATCAGTAATTCTTCATAGACACTGGTAAGGAGAAGCCAAGCTGTTCTGCTAGATCATCTCATTACTCATTCAGTAGAGAGCCTTTGCCTCAATACTTTTTTGCAGTGACCTTGAGCATGATACTTTTTTGGCCTTTGTTTTTTCATTTGTAAAATATGGTGAAGTTGGTTAGATTTGCTAGAAGGGCCTTTTCCCTGTATTAAATATCACATTGATGCTTTAAAAAAATGTTTGTTTCCCAATGATTTCCATCAACCATAATAAACCCTGTCTTGTAATGGGTAGAATCTTCAAAAAAAATCTGGACGTTAGTCATGTCTGAAAATACATGTTCTCCCACTAATGCTTTTGCCAAGAGGAAGAAGATTGTTTCACCTTTGGTCACTGCCTTGATATATAGTGCTAGATGATCTCTTAAGGGACTTCCATGGCACTGAGGATTGATTGTAAGAAACTATAATAGAATATCCTAGGTACTGGGGATACATTCCGTTAGTGATGGGAATTTGGCCCTACTTTATTTCAGGAAGAGAACTAGGGAGACATAATTCTCTTCTCTCTTGCCCTCTGTTTTCCTTGTTGCTTTGAGGAGGTTCTGGCAGGAGCTTATCAAGAAAGGATTGTGAAAAAGTTTCAGTAAACAAAAGAATATGGTCCCAGAGTTGGAACCCAAATGTAGACAAACGTAGGCCATCAAACTTCAAATAAATTACATAAGGAGTGGAAGGAGTAAATAGAACCTTCTGTCTGCCAGGCACTACGTGCTAAGTATTGTTTATAAATATCTCATGATCTTTGTGTGGTCACAATAAGTGACTTGCCTCAGTTCATACTGCTAGGAAGTGTGGAGCAAAATTTGAACTCTCACTTTTCTGATTTCTATCTCTTCTATCCTTTGGTTTCTTTGCAAAATGACTCATTTATTGTTTTTTTTTTTGCTGAGACAATTGGGGCAAGTGACTTGCCCATGGTCACACAGCTAGGAAGTATTAAGTGTCAAGAGATCAAATTTGAACTCCTGACTTCAAGATTAGTGCTTTATCCACTGCGCCACCTAGCTGCCCTGATGAAAAGATCTTTTAAAATTTTTTAAAAAGCTGAAAAGTTGTATTACTATTAAAGTAATCTAACTTTATTTAATTTATCCAAAAGATAAGTTTTCTATCTAAAGCTTTTATTCTATGTTTGCAATATTCATTTTTCTAAGATTTTGTGTTGCAATTTTTTCTCCCTCTTCTCTCCCTTCTACCCAAAGCAGCAAGCAATCTGATATAGGTTATACATGTACAATGACGTTTAACATATTTCTACATGAATCATGTTGTGAAAGAAGAATCGGAACAAAATGTTCTGCAAAATGATTTGCTCTCTTTGGATGTGAATAACATTTTCCGTTTGAGCCTTTTAGAATCGTCTGAGTTGATCATCACAATCTTGCTGTTGCTGTGTACAACATTCTCCTGATTCTGCTCACTTCACTCAGCATCAGTTTGTGTATGTCTTTCCAGGTTTTTCTGAAATCTTCCAGCCATTGATACTGGGCTAGATTTATGTTCTGTGATCTTTAGATAATATTCTATTGTATTCCTATTCTGCAACTTGTTCAGCCATTCCCCAATTGATGGGCTTCTCCTCAATTCTCAATTCTTTGTCACCACAAAATGAGCTACTAAATTTTTGTATATGTAGGTTTCTTTTTTCTTTCTTATCTCTGTGGAGTACAGGCCTCATAGTGGGTTTTTAGCTGGATTGAAGGGTATGCCGTTTTGGGATTCCATTGCTCTCCAAGAATGCTTTATCAGTATTCCAATGTTATCTCATCATCTCCAACATTCATCTTTTTCCTTTTCTGTCATATTAGTCAGTCTGATAAGTATGAGGTGGTTTTGCATTTTTCTAATCAATAGTGATTTAGGAATTTTTGACATAGACAACATAGACTATAGATAGCCTTGCTTTCTTCATCTGAAAATTGCATATTCATATCCTTTGACCATTTGTCAGTTGGAGAAGGTTATTGATAAAGATTAAAATTACAGTGATTCATGCACATAGATTCTGATGGCCCTTGCAATAAAGGGACTGCTAGTCAGGTAGATTTCTTAAATTTCAATTTCTGTTATCCTCTAAGTGAGCTTTTAGTAAGATTTTATCTATCAACTTCTCCATTACTCATAAACTTAAGTGTCTGAAGAGCTTGGGTCTTTTGCATTAGTAAAATGCTTTGCTTGCTTTGGACTTCAAAATCTCTTCTCATCCTTTAAAATTGACATCTAGCTCAGGACAGAAGAAGGCACTTGCAAAGCAAACCTGTCTTTTTTTTTTTTTTTTTTTGACAGTCTCTTAGAGCTATGTCTGGAGCTGATTATGTGAAGTTCAACTATTCTGACATTGAAGATAGGGAGAAAGGTGAAAAGGGTATAACTTGGAAGTAAAAAGAAGACCTTTGCCAGAAGTATAAGCCTCTACACTGATCGAGAAGGAAAGAGCTTTTCTTGACCTATAAATACTATGTTTGTCAAACTTGAATAGCCAATTATAATTTGGTTGGTCTTGTGATTCCCTTTGATAGCTGTCTCTTGGCATTCTATTGGATATTGAAGAAGGCTCAGTAAATGGCTCTCTATTCACAGGTTAGGGATCAGATTAGGTGGGGTCTTATTTTGAGTCTGCTGCTTTTAAATTGTTTGTTGAAAGAAATCTTGAAGGGAAGTTGCCAATCATTGAGCTGTATTTTCTCCCAGATCACTCTGATGGTGCTAATGGATAATTCTGACCTCTTGCTCATGGCTGTAGCTGGTCAATCATCTCATTTACCAGAGAACATCTGCTGCAAGAAAGAGTGAGGTGGCTGCTGTGTCAGATAACTTGATAACCACAACTTTCTTGGTGGGACTAAGAACACATAGGAACAATTATCCTATGGGCAACTAGTACACGGTGAACGCTAAGATAGTTGAAGAGTTCCTGTCAAGTTATTAGTGGCTACTTGACCTTTATTTTTTTCTGATCTTAAAAGATGACTTAAAAATAAATAAAAGCTTAAGTAAACTAAGGTTTTTCATTGTACCTCAGGCCATCTCTAGGCATGTCCTACATCTGTCCACTATACTCAGATGGTTCTAGAGGAGAAAGTAGCACAGCCCTCCCTCCCTCCCTCAAGTGCATGTCATCCATGCCATGGCAACTTCTCCCTGATGTCAAGAAAGAGGGACTAGCAATAAATCACAGCATAGCATGTGCCGATTCATCCTAAATGGAGCAGCATCAGTTTGTATATGTCTTTCCAGGTTTTTGTGATGTTCTGTGATCTTTAGGAAGTATTTAATGGTATCAGAATGACCATAAGCCAAGTGTCCTTACATAAGTCACTTCCTCAAACTTTTTTCTCCTCTGTAAAATGAGAGGACGATCCATCAGTTCTAAGCCCACACCCTGTACCTTCTGCTGCCTTTGGATTTTGTCCCATGAAGTAACAAGTATCTTACACAGACCATGGCATGGGAGGAGAGTTCAATTAATCAGAAACTCTGAATGGGAATTTCAGTAATTGTCCTGTTGCATCAGATAGCACCACCATTCTCGTGTTACTGGGCCCCTCACACTGCACCTTTTTCTTTTTTGCAGTACCTGGTGACTTGGGAAACCAGCTGGAAGCCAAGCTAGACAAGCCTACGGTGGTTCATTACCTTTGCTCCAAGAAGACGGACAGTTATTTTACCCTCTGGTTGAATTTAGAGCTGCTCCTTCCTGTCATCATCGACTGTTGGATCGATAACATCAAGTAGGCTTTATTCAAATCTATGGTTGGCACATTAGACGGGCCAGTTACTTCAGGAGTCGCCTCCATTAGGAAACAACCTCCTGACTGTTAGGGCAACCTCCTGGAGTCTCTTTGTAGGCCTTTGATAATTTCACAGTAGAGCAAGAAAGGTGGGAGCAGGATGACTCCAGATGGGCACCATGGGCAACTTGCTCTGAGCTTTTTTCTTTTTTCTTTCCTTCGCTTCCTCTTCCTTCCCTCTGTTCATTTCTTCTCTCCTTTTCTTTTTCCCTCCTTCCTTACCCTTTTGGATTTGTAAATTTTTTTTATTTGCTATCCTGAATTGAACCACTAAGTAAGATGAATGTTTCTGTCCCCATTCCCTCCTGTACCCAAAAAATGACATTACGTGAATTAACTTTGGGATTTTCAAATTGTGGGCCTCAGTTTCCTATAGAGGTCTCCAGAGTGGATGCAGGTATGTTGGATGTCAAAGTGCTCTCCCAGCCCTACTGTAGCCCTGCCTCACAAAGGGATGAAGGAGGAGGGGTAATCCCAGTCTTTAGTATGGGAAAACCAGAAAATACAAGAAAGTCACGTTTCTCAGAGGCCAGTAAAAAGATGGGAAGAGATCTTGGGGTTCTGTATCATACACTAGATTGGGTGCCTCTCAGTAGTCAAGTCTCTGAATTTGTTCAGCCAATACTGAAACGGGGGGGGGGGGGGGGGGGGGGGGGAACTTCTGACTTCCTTGGGGAGCTTGATGCTCCTGCACAGAAGTCCTCAGTGGAATATCTCATTTTGGAAGTGGTGGTGCTATCTGATGCAATCCTTGGTCTCAGAAGGCAAAGTTACACTAAGCCTCCTCTTCATTCAGCACAAGGACACAGGGGAGAAAATGGCACTGTCTTTGCCAGTAAGGAGCTTAGATGGATAGAATGTTGCAGGGTCCCTTGGGACTGAGCTATCAATTTTTGGTCTAAGTCACTTTCAGAAATAAAAATACTTCTACTTTGCCTTCAAAAACAGTGATAATTTTTTGTGTTCTAAGCTGTGCCTTCGATTATAACCAAAATCTTTATGAATGTTCTATCCAAGCCTTCAACCAGATGGTTTCTAGTGCAGCCATGGGGAAGGAAAATGTATAGCGCTTAGTGTCGGGAGAACAGAATTTTAGTCACACTTGGAGACTATGTAAGTTTTTGTCTGCAATATCATTGCCTTTCAAGTGGAAAGTTTTATGACATTGGACTGAATCGGTTCCTTTCATCATAGACAAGGATAAGTGAATATCTTGGCTATGGATTTGAACTTCAAGGCTCATTGTATTATGAAGTCTAAGGACAAGGAATATTCATCTTCACCCCCATCCCCCAACTATTTATTTCTCAGTTACACGACCAGCATGGATGGTACTATCCATTTTCTAGTTCTGTAATTCTGTCAAAAGGCAAAATATCCTCCACTGGGACTCGCACACTTGCAGTTCAGACTAATGATGTATCTCTTCTTGGTGGCCATCAGTTTTGGTTACAGCTTCTTTAGTTCAGTAAAAACACAGGGCCACAGGGCTCTTGTCAATACCTTTTGGATGTTTTTCCCACTATTCTGCTGGGATCATTTGCAACAACTGTTGTTTCTTTGGGCTAAATCCTCCAGTTAGGTTATTGTGGCCTTGTATGGAAGATGATAAAAAGAGCCTCTGTTAGGTTAGGGCAGTTCTCTCTAAGAATCCATCTGAGGTCTTGATAATAGTAATGCAAAAGAAAGCTTGAATGAATAGGAAGTTAATTTGTCTATAAATGAGAATGAAGGCTCCCTTCCAAGTTTGGTTTTAGGAAATGATTCTACTTCACACTTGTTAGACATCTTTTGATTCAGTAGGGAAGGTAGATATTAGAATCATGTACTCATAGAATTGGAAAAGACTTCATTTAAAATAATCATACAAAATAATAAATAACATGAGAAATTAGGACCCTTAGAGTAGAAACAATAGCTTTGCTGGAATGTAAAACATATAAAGATTAACAAGTTGGGAGAAAGAATTGGATTCTGAGGGTCTTCAAATGTGTTCTACTTGTCTATGAGAGCAGTGTTTGGTGGCAAAGGTGTTTCCTAGGAGGTGAATCTCCTCATTGTGGCATTTTATTTACATTATTTACAATTTCACTACCTTAAGGAAATGGTGATTATTGCTTTCAGAAAGGGAAAAACAAAACAAAACATTTCCCATTTTTCAGTATGATTAGCTTATATAGGCAGGTCAGTTCTTGATGGTTTGTCATAATGGCCTTTCATTTTTATTTTTTCTACTTTGGTAGTGGTTTTGATGTTTGTTTTAACAAGACACCTAAGATTATTTCACATTTAGATTTGGTTAAGGTTTATATGTTTGTAGACGGCTTAAATACTACCCTCTGCCACTATTGGTTGAGACTGAGGGCCATTTTGTATTTTGGTGGGTTTTTTCTGGATTTCTATGGCCAAAAGAATCGTCTAGTACAGGCAGGCCACTTCATTTTGTTTTGTTTCTTTTATTTCCTCCTAGATTTCTGTGTATCCATTCCATTCAATTTCTAATTACTTCATAACATTATGCTGGGGTCAGTGGGGTGTCCACTTGAGTCACCCAATTCTCATTTGTGCCTCCAAGAAGCAGTCACACACAGAGCCATAATTAACTTCAGTAGATGGCCCAAAACAGGTTAAGGGTAACTAAAAAGCCTCAAACTAGTAAGTGAGATGGGGGGATATTCCCAGCATGATTTATCCTGGATGAGAGTGATTTGTTCAGATGGCCATGAAGTCTGTTGAAGCACACACTATGGAGCGTGGCCTGAAGATGTCCATATCATCCACTGCATCCCAGACCATCGCATTTCTGTCAGTCTAGGTCATAATTAATTTGGGGGCTCATACAACTAGAAGAGGCCTTAGAATATAGCCCTCTCCTCTAACTTATGTCCAAGCTCCCAGAGAAAGATGGGAAGAAGCAGAAATGAGACTTGAAACCAGGACTTAACTCTCATAACTTGCTTTAACTTCACTTTTCTTTGCACATTCATGTTCCATATTCTCTGCTGCTCAGGGTCTTTGTTCAGTTTCTTTTGGGCTGTTTCCTTTTGAGCAACCTCCTTCTGACTGAAGAAAATTAGTTCCTTTTCAGCATTATCTCAGTGTGGCAAAGGGGAACTTGTATATGGATTGGTTTGGCCATGAGTCCTCAAGAATGGCTGTTTGAATGTATACATATATTGTATTTAACTTTAACATATTTAACATGTATTGGTCAATCTGCCATCTAGGGGAGGGGGTGAGGAGAAAGAGGGGAAAAATTGGAACAAAAGATTTGCAATTGTCAATGCTGAAAAATTACCCATGCATATGTCTTGTAAATAAAGCTATTTAAAAAAAAAATGGCTGTTTGATCTGGATATATTGTCATTTTCATGTGACATCATTCACATGCTTTATGGACTTTTGAATATATACACGTTCTGAAGAATATAGTTTGACATTTGACTCTTGCCTACCCATGAGTAATTAATATTTTTCTGATTCTTTAGATCTATCCTTATTTGTGTGAAAATGTTTTCTAATTGTGATATACTTTTTTTTGCTGAGGCAATTGGGGTTAAGTGACTTAGCTATGTGTCCCTGAGCAAGTCACTTAACCCCAATTGCCATCATAAAAAGAGCTGCTATATTTTTGCATATGTGAATCCTTTCCCCTTTTTTTATTATCTCCTTGGGAAACAGAGCCAGTAGTGAGACTGCTGGGTCAAAAGCCTATGCACAATCTGTTATGTCAGGATTAAGGAATGGATAACATCTTATATTTGCTTCAAAACTTCGCTCCCCATTATTTTCTGTATTTCAGTATTATTGGGCACTTTCAGGTAGTTAATTGTGTCTAATGTTTTGACTTCCAACAGGTTAATATATAATAGAACCACCAGGACTACTCATTCCCCAGATGGTGTGGATGTGAGGATTCCTGGCTTTGGAGACACCTTTTCTGTGGAATACTTAGATCCTAGCAAAGTTGCTGTTGGTAGGTAGTATCCTGTCCCTCTGGTACCTTTCTCCTAGTTTTCTCAAGCATCTAAATAGAAACTGCTTGTTTTTATTCTTGTGAGAACAAAATTTGTGAGATTGAAATCCATGCATTTATAGTTTATGTAAAAACATTTCCTCATTCATTCTCATTTGATCCTCACAATGGGTTCTGCAAAGTAAGAAGGCCAGCTTTTATTATCCCTGGTTTCCACATGAGGAAACAAGGTAATTTGCTCAACTTCACAGTGACAAGATTTTAGGCTTGAATTCCACCTTTACCTTTATAAAATACTGTTATGTACCTGATTAAGTCTCAATAATAACAATAATGATAATGATATAATAATAATGCTGCCTACTAAAACAAGATAGCTGTGGGGAAATTCAAAGATCTAAAAACTTGTTGTGGTTTTAGGGTTTGGTTGTTATGTAAGCAGCATGCCTGAGTGTATAAGGCATTGTTTTAGTTTTTCTGGGGATACTTTGTCTCGATCCTGAGGGAGCTATACAGTCTTAACACATTCAGAGATTGGTTGCTAACAGGTGTCTCTTGGGTGATAGATGAGGATGACTAAGACAGAGGTCCTAAAGTACTATCAAGTTTGGAGCTTGAAGGCATGGGTATGGGCCCAAAGTAATCTGGGAAGTGACCAACCTTAAGGAAAGAGGAAGAAAAAGCCAATTTTCCAGGAAAGTGAATGGAAGGATGAAATTCTTGCCTTTGGCAAGAGTCGGCAGGAGGCAGAGGGAAATGGGGTCAGAAACACAGAATCAACACAGGATCGATAACTCCAGGCTTGGCTCACAGGCTGGGTCACCATGTTGTTGCCCAAGTCCAAATCCAGTGCTCTTACAAGTTGTGACTTTCAAAGGTGCCACAGACGCTTGGGAACCCGGACTGGGAGTCAAGGATCTTGGTACTAATGTGGGTTATCTCTGGCAAATTACTTTTGAAGGTCTCCTCTGGGTTGGGCTAGCCGGCCCCTGAGGGCCTTCCTTGATCTCAGTCAATGAGCTCCTGTTTCCTGGAAGATGCTGTTTTTTTTTTTTTTGTTTGTTTGTTTGTTTGTTTTGTTTTTGTTTTTGTTTTTTGTTTTTTTTTTTGAGAAGTGCTGTGAAGTCTTGCTTCTGGGTAAAGGTTAATTGATGCTATGCTAGTATCATATGATTTTCCACCTCTCCCCCCCAGATTCAGAGAGCTGAATTCAGAGCTCAGAGAGCTCCTTTTCTTCTACCTTAAAGATCAACTTCTCAAAACAAAACTTTTAATTTTGAAAAATGGGAAAAAAATGAGAAGGATAAAGTGCTCATGATGCTAGATTATAACTTAATCTGTCATCAAGGCCAACATCATGAGGCTTAGATTGGTTGGGGTCATTGCTAATGGTTGTTGAGGGTAAAAGGACAAGATTTAGTTGGAGAATCTGGATTCTCATCTTTTTGGCTGTCCCATTTATTGCCTGTGTGATCTTGGGTAAACCATTTCATCTTTTAACATGGAACGCTTAGCTTAATATCCCTTTAAGCTTTATTTTTTATATTATAATTTTATTTTATATTAAGCTTTTCTGTGTGTGCAAAACTAAAGTTTCCTGACTCCTTCAATCGGGGGATCTTTCCATTATGGCACTATATACCTTCCCAGCTGGTTTTGAAATTGGATAATAAGGCAGTGTGTGGTAGTTATTGGGTGATATTTATAACGGAATAAATTTTTGACACTCTGCTTTATAGTTAGAAATAATTTTATTTCCTTGGACTTTCTGGGATTAATTTCTAATTATGTTTGCAGAACATGGCAGCCAATCTGATATGGTTTCATGGCACAAGAAGGGATTGTGATGGGCCACAGACTGCCATGTTCATGCCAGCTCTGAGGATTCATAGACTGGCATTATCACAAATTTCTAGTTAGAAGGCCCTGTGGGAATAATCTATGGTCCATTCTCTTCATCCTATAGGTGAAGAAATGGAACATTCTTGCCCATGTGCTGTTTCTCATTTCCCCTCACAGGATGATAGCTGTTTGATCAAATGAGAGTAGTTGGCATTCTCATGTTTGGCATCAAATCCTATTTCTCATTGGACCGTTGACAGTGAGCCATGTTATAGAACTGAAATGGTCCCAGGAACCACTCACTGATTATTTTTGTGCTTTCTGTCATTCACAGGAGCTTATTTCTCTACTCTGGTAGAGAGTCTTGCGAGCTGGGGTTACAAGAGAGGACATGATGTCCGAGCAGCTCCCTATGACTGGCGAAGAGCCCCAAGTAAGTGCCATTGACTTGAATGCCCAGGTTTTGTGTGTGACAGAGGAATGTCTTGTGTTACCCTTCCTGTAAGTCACTAAGGAGATGATCTTTACATTCCTCTGAACCTGAATCATTCTGTTTTATGTTCTATTAGAAGAATGAGACTTTTGCAGGGAAAGCTAAAAAAAAAAACTTGGTTATTCACCCCTCTTCTCTCGTTTTACCCCCCCCCCCCAAAAAAAAAAAGGCAGAAATATAGGTCCTACCTGTCATTTCCTCATCTCTCCGGTTCTTACAGCTAGTTCAATGGATAACTTTTGGGGAGATTTCTTTCTCCCATTTTTTAATCTGTACCTACCTCACTTTCTCTCATAGATGAAAATAAATACTATTTCCAAGCCCTCCGCGAGATGATTGAGAAGATGTATGAGGAGTACGGAAGCCCTGTTGTCCTTGTTGTCCATAGCATGGGCAACATGTATACACTTTACTTCCTCAACCATCAGTCGCAGGACTGGAAAGACAAGTACATTCATTCTTTTGTGTCATTGGGTGCTCCCTGGGGAGGAGTGGCCAAGACCCTGCGCGTCCTAGCTTCAGGTAGGTTCCTCCTGGGAAGGGGCAAGTGGAGATGGGGGTGAAAGGCTAAGGTCATGAGGTGGGAGGCTATCATCCCTAATTTATAGGATTAGGATATTAGGACCTTCTTGCCAGGTTAACTAACCCTGTGGGAGTCCATTGAGGTGTCACTTCTTGGTTGTCTTTCTAAAGGGAGCTCTTGTTTTCAGATGCACTGCCAGCTTCTGCTCTTGGGAACAAAAGCCAGATTCTGCTCTTTCCTTGTGAATGTGGCACGTGGCTGGTCATTCATGGCTAGTTGTTGTTTGCTGTCTTGTCAGCTCTTTTGTCTTTCCTACTTTGTATTGGGGTAACTGATTCAACTAGAAACTGTGGCCACGTTGTTTGTGTTGGGGATAGAGGTTTTGGTTTTTTTTTTTTTTTTTTTTTTTTTTAGCATTTCCAAAGTGGAGTGCGATTCTCCTAACTTGAGTAAAGGTTCAGGTGCGACTTGGATCAGGACAGATATTTCCTGATCCTTTGTATGTCTTTTTTCTTCCTAGCAAATTTATTTTATATACATTGTTTTATGAATTTGGGGAGAGAAATTGGAGCAAAAAGGAAAAACCATGGGAGGAATTAAAAAACATGTGAATATAGCATTTGTTGATTTGCATTCAATCTTTATAATTCTTTTTCTGGATGCAGATGGCATTTTCTGTCCCCAGTCTATTAGGATTGTTTTGAATCACTGAACCAATGAGAAGAACCAAGTCTTTCATAGCTGACTTTGGATCTTATTGCAGTTAAGATAGCATTTGTCTTGACAACCCAGCCAAGCCAAGGAGGGAGTTAATGAATTCATAGTTCACTGAAGCTGTTGATCATTTGGCGGGAGGCAACATAGCAGAAAGCTTGTTCAGATCCAGAACTGATAGTAGTTTATGATGTTTTTACTTTTCTACTCTAAGGTTTAATATCCTCATCTTACCGGAGATATAGTAGTCTTACTTTATATTGTTGTTGCTAGGCTCCAGTCAGTTAATGTTGGGCATAGTAGGTAGAGTTCAGGAAGACCTGGATCCTGCTTTAGAATCCCTGATACTTGAGTGGGTCTCAGTTCCTCCTACAAATGAAGATGTTGAACTTGTAGGCTCCTCGGGGCACTTTACAGTTATTGTAGTGTCAGCTATTTAAAGTGCTCTGCAAACTTTCAAGCACTGTATTCTTTGCCCTTTCCTGAGCAGAAAGTCACAAGTCCAGTTAGTGATTTTCATTTGCTATTATTGCTACATAGATGTTGGGGCTCATCTTCAGAGTTAAGGAATGTACTTTTGAGATCAATGAGATTAATCTCATTTCACTTTGAAATGATCTGAAGCAAAGGAGTATATTTATGATGCCAATAAGTGATAGAGCTCAGACCTGGATATGGGTCCGGACCTTTCCCTACATTTCTCATTGATACTTATGCAGAGGAAGGGACATAAAGCATTGACAGTAGTTGTTTATCTTGCTGGGTTCTGGAGTGGGAATGTATGAGAATTTCCCAGACCAGCATGTGTTTGCTCCACATCTCCCAGGAGACCTTCAGGTCATAGTTGTCAGAGCTATCCCCATCTTTAAATGAAGGGGTTGTAGATGGGCTCTGTCTGTTCTTGTGTTAGGCCTCAAGGGTTTTTTTTTCTCCTCCTCCTGGACAGTTATTTAGGAAGAGTTTTCTTTGCTCTTCTTAAGCTTGGGTATTGGTGATGTTATGATGCCATGTCTGCAATAATGGAGCCAACAGTAGCTCAGCAGAGAGGCTGTTGGGAGTTTGGTTCTCAAAGTCAGGTGTGGGCCTTTTGCCAAGTCAGTTCACCATCCTGTACATTGTATTGTTAATGATAAAATGCATATAAAATCTGGGTTTCCTTTGAGCTCTATGCATTGAACTTTGGATTCCCTTGCCTTCTGCTTTGTGGATCAGTGGTGACACCTGGTGGTTCCTAGCTTTAAATTTTTTCATGGATACTGCCTGGAGAGAGGTGGATAGTCTTCAATTATTTCATCCTTGAGCTTCCCTTCTTTTGGATACTTTGGAGCTCAATCCAGTCCTCTGGAATCCTACTCTATGCCTGAAGTAGCACCTCAGTGAGAGCTCTCTACAAGGGTAGGGGTGCCTAAGCCAGAATGGTCAGAGACAATGGCCAATGGGAAGCAAATCCTCCTTGACCCTTCTCTGAAAGGTGAAAGGACTCCTATCAGTACAGACCTGAGCCTTCACATACCCAGACTCTGGATGGGTCCGTAGATGTCTACTCACCCCCCTCTCTCCCTGATAGCCCATTTCTAGGTCTTGGTGACCTGAGAGATGCTAGAAAGTTTGCTTAATGGGCAGGAAGGGACAGTCAGATGGCTTTAACCAAAGTCTTTACCCTACTACAGGAGACAACAACAGAATTTCTGTCATCAGTCCTCTAAAAATCAGAGAGCAACAGAGATCGGCCGTCTCAACCAGTTGGCTGCTTCCCTACAATTATACCTGGTCCTCGGAGAAGGTCTTTGTGAGAACCCCCAAAGCCAACTACACCCTCCGGGACTACCAGAAGTTCTATAAGGATATTGACTTTGAGGATGGCTGGTTCATGAGACAAGACACAGAGCCCCTGGTCTACCAGATGACGCCCCCTGGGGTACGGCTACATTGCCTCTATGGTACTGGGGTGCCGACCCCAGACTCTTTCTATTATGAAAGCTTTTCAGAACGAGAACCCAAAGTCTTCTCTGGCGATGGTGATGGCACAGTGAACCTGGAGAGCTCCCTGCACTGCCAGACGTGGGTGCACCAGCAGCAGCAGGAGGTGACCCTCTTAGAGCTCAAGGGCAACGAACACATCCAGATGCTCTCCAATGAGACGGTTCTCGCCTACCTGAAAAGTGTTCTCTTTGGTTTGTGATGCTGTGTCCTGCAGCCTCCACACTCCGTCACCCTGGATGCCTTCCCTTCCATCCCAATGAGGGGGAAATGCTGCTTCACTGTCTCAAAGGTGTTTGTGTGTTAATTTATTTTTAATTTTTGGACTTTTTAAAGTTTCGAACTGGGCCTTTCCCTACAGACCACGATTACTTTTATCATTTTAATGTGAATGAGATCTCGGCTCTGCATCAGTGATGTACATTCTCTTTCCTGGCCTTACCGTCTCATTTGGTCTGCTTTGGGGTCGAATCCACACAGTGAGCCTGTTTTCCTGAAGGGAACAAGTGTGATTTTTCATAGCGTGTTTGTAGAGTGGACACAAAGAGATCAGTCTCGGATCATTAGAAAGGCTTCACATCTTTTCTGCCTTTTGGGTTCTAATTTTATTTTAAATTCTCCTTGTTTGGGGAATCGGGAGTATGGGCAATAACACACTTGGCCGACCCTACTTCAAGAGAGAAATCCAGTTGTTTGTTGCTGGTGCTGCCACAGGCTTCCGCCTCTCCAGAGTGAGAGGGAGGGAGGGATATCAATACTGCCAAAACCAGTCTCCAGGCCAGGGCCCTCTTACGCAATACAACACAAGTGGTCATTCAAAGCTGGCTGTAATAATGCTTCCCTTCCTTTCCTGCCCCACTCCCCAAGCTTTGGATTGGGTAAAGCAATCATATGATCTGTTCTTCTGCTCCCCAGGACATGTGGGTTCCATCTTTGCTTTTGACCCAGCAGTTTCCTGTGCCCTCTGGCCTTCATTCTACCCTTTCCTCAAGTGGTAGGTGGAGGATCCGCTCACTGCTGTGGCTTTTTGTGCATCTGAGACTTTGGTTTGGATCTCCCCCCCCCCCCGGCCCCCCCCTTTCTATTTTTGAAGACTTTATTAACAGTGCGTAACTGCCAGACTCCTTTCCTCAGCACAATGGAAGAGAGAATTGTAGCCCTCATCAACTTCACATAGTATAATTTTAAAAAAAATCTTCTCTGGGAAGCATCCCGTCCCCTGGTGCTATTGTTTTATAGATTGGGGATTAAGGGAAAGAGTTTTATGTTCATACCAAAGTAGTTAATCATCCATGTATGTTTGAGTCGTTCTGCACAGGAGACAAACGGGCAGGTCACTGGTTTGGTCCCTCAACTGTTTACTGGCTAAGGGGTCCTACCAACATGGCTGGAAGAAATGTGGATGAGATTGTAGGTCTTACAATTCTGAAATACTGAATCCTCTTCAACCCATGAGTCTTAGACTGTACGGTCACTTTCAAGTTCCTTTAATTCTTCCTCCCATGACAGTCTTGTGGAGATTTTTGAGCCAAGTGACCATGTTGCTTGTATTGCTCATAAGAAATGATCCTCCCTGCCCCCATCCCTATGCCCTATGTATTTATATAACTTAATCATTGTTTAACTTGTGTAATGAGAAATCCTATTGGATCCTGGTCTTCAGGGTGTTTTTGGATCCCAGGGACAGGATCAAGCAGAAAACCACTTAACAGTTCAAGGACCAGGGGGCCCAGAAAATACTCTTGCTGAAAGATCTAGGACTGGTGTTTACTCCCTGAAAAGGGAATTTGCAGTTTAGCTTATAAACAGCATCAGGTTTTCCTACTACTTAAGCTGGATCCTATCCCACTTTCTTAAGCTGGATCTTATGGAAGAAGAAATGGGGTCAGCGTTGGTTTTATGGTGAACATAATAACCTTAAGTAATTTTCAATCCCCAGATTGATATGAGGGAGCTGACAGAGAAGCAAGGTTAAGATTTCTGCTTATAGCCCTATTTGTGCTCCAACGGAAGGAATCTAGGGTTCCAAGGAGATGGGGACTAGAAACCTAAAGCTCTTAGCTTTTGAAAAATGCATAGAGGCTCACCCCTTCCTGGTGTACATCTCTTGTAACTTCCACTTCTGTCTAACTGTGGCCACCTCCTCAGATTGCCAGCCTTCCTAATCTAGAACCTGTTCCAAGTATTTGCATTGACTTGCCAGGAGCAGATGATTTCAGACCCTCCTAACCTGGTCTGACCTCTAGGTGCTGCCTGATTTTGTGGGTCAGGAAGGGCTTAAAGACTCATGAATTGGTTAATAACTGACAAGGGCGATTTCCTGAGAACTTCCTGTGTACTTGTTGCACTGACAGGAGTTTACTTGGCATGCCATCCAGAGGGACCTCAAGGGCCACCTTTGTAAGCCCTATGTGGGTAGTGCAGGGGATTTTTCAAATCTCTGGTAATTTTGACAAGTTTTTCTATGAATTATAATCTAGAATCACAATGCAGATCATGTTTTTGAAGTAAATATTGTAACATTTTCAAAAAGAGGACTGAGACATTTCATGACCACCGAGCTAGAGTTGAAGTAAAAAGAAGTTGCTCACTCCATCACAAACAGCTTAGTTTTATGTTTTTGTGGGTTGACTTTTTCTTACCAAGGAGGGGAAAATGCAACTTTCTTAAAAAAAACCAAACTCTACAAAGAACTATGTTTTTGAGGACCAAATGTATTCTCTGACAATAAGATTGAAGAGAAAATGTCCAGCTCTCATCCTAAGAAGGTTAATATAATACACCTGTTGGGAACTCTGTAGGAAACAGTGCCTGTCGTTAGCTGTGACCTCAGATGCTGCAGTCGGTGAAATGGCCTCTGGAGGGAGCGGGGCCACCAAGGACGCAGAAGATGCCCTGGAGTGGATCCAGGGTCTGCTCCAAAAAAATCAGGGAATGTTTTGCCAGGACTTTGCTGCTCTATATTTTAACAGTATTTTATATGGAAACTATTGGATTTTATTGTATATCATATGCTCTATAAATATATGTGTGTGATGTGAGTGCTTATGTGCATATATCTTTTGGTCTGACTGACTTCACTGAGAAATTTTGCACATGTGTACTTTGAGACACTTCATGTATAGTAATAAAAGTAAATCTGATAAATCCAGGCATTTCTTGGTCAAATTCAAATCTGTCTTAAGCACGAGTTACATGTGGACTCAGGGCTGGGCGTGATTGGGTGGAAGAAGGGGTCTTCATCCTCGCACTCTATGGTCTCCCCACTGTCTCACATGGTAACTACCAGGATGTTTTCTAAGGGTATGAATCTCACTTGATCTGCTAATATCTTTAATAGTACGTTATCATAGGTCAATAAGATGAATTGTTTAAAAGGAAAGAACTGGCGTGAAACATCAACATTTTGGGGGTCCCCTTGAACCCTAATAGGATTAGGTATAAAAGCTGACAATTTATTGTCAGTTTTGCACTCAAAGCCCTTCAAATCCTGAGCCCTTCCTACCATTCTGGTTTTCTATGAATTTTCCTCCATGCACCCTATGAGCCAATGACTTCTATGCTATTCCTTTCACAAGACACAGTCTCCACACTTTGGGCAAGAACTGGGTACAGTACAGATGGCCTTCAGTAGAGAGGGCACTATTGGTAAGCAATGTTTGGGGATGGTGGGGAATATAGTCGAGTTGAAAACAAGCCCCTAAACTAGGAGAGCTTTCATTTACACTCCATGGTGCTGCATAGAGAAACAGTCCTGGTAAGGGACAGATGCCAAGGCGAGCAGAACAGATTTCCCCCATTTGTGTTCTCTGGATCTTTGCTCACACTGCCATAGCAAATGACCACAAGTAAGTTATGGGATAAAAAGGAAATGGTCAACAGAGACTTTAGAATTTATAAGGGATTGGGGAAGACTTAAAAAATAAAGCCAGGGAAACTGGAAGGCGAGATGAGGGAGAGCGTTCCAAGCATGGGGACAACCCTTGAGGATAGTTAGAGAGGAAGTTCTGTTCAAGGAATGGCATTGAAGCAGTGTTACTGAATGGAAGAGTGTGTGGAGGAGATAAGGTTTATGAAAACTGGAAAGGTGGCGGCTGGGGCAGCCAGGCTCAGTTTTTTAAGGATTTTCTTAGCTCGGGGAAGTGATAGCCTGGAATTTATTGAACAGGAATGATGGGGACCAACTCGGTGACCAATTCCTCCAGGAAGCAAGATACATCTATACTCGGTTCTCCCTAAAATCTGTCCATAGCTAGTCTGGTTCTCTCCTTTATTATCACATGGTTCTATCATAGTCATAGCTCGCCCTATTAAGTTAAAAGTTGATAGCGGTACATTGTAAACTTCTCTGTACAGAAGGAAGAAGTAAAGCCACGTAAGTCTTATGGTCCTGCCAATATAAGGAGGAATATTTAAACTCAGAATGGGCTGCTGATAAGAGAAACTAAGGACAAAATATTTTTTAAATAAAAATTTTTTAAATATTTAGATAATTTAAATATATTTTTAAAAGCCATGTATGGAGAAAAAACTTTCAACCTTTGCTTGAGGTCTAAAGAAGATAAAGAAAAGGCAGAGCTGCTTAATTTTCATTTTGTTTGCAAAGGAGAATGACCTTTTACATTGTAAATGGCCATAAGAAATGACTTGCAGGAGACTGGACCAACCTAAGTAATGTGATAATAAGAATTCCTAACTGCATTTCATGAATTCAAGTCGTCCGGAGCACATGAACTGCATCCTTGTCTCCTAAAAGTATTGGCTGTGTGTTGCTAAAAATAGGACTGGTGAACCACAAGATTGGAAAAAGAAAAAAACCCAAATTTCATAAAAAGAAAAGAGAAGGGAACTTGAAAATTATATAGACCAATAAGCTTGACTTTTCCCAGGAGAATTCTGGAATAATCACAGATAGAACTCTCACTTTTCCCTATGTTTCCCTTGCTCTTGCATCTTTGCTAAATCTTTTTGGAACTTAAGTCTGCTTTAATTGACTTTACAATTATAATAAACTTTGCCCCTTGACTTGGAGATGGAGTCTGAATCTAAATTTTTTAAAAACATCACGACACTAGTCTGAAACCCCAAGATTTTTGGGGTCCCCTTGAATCCCAATAAGATCAGATATAAAAGCCTTTGGCACTCAAATCCCTTCACATCCTGACCCCTTTTTACCTTTCTGGTTTTCTTTTAACTTACTTCCCTCCATGAACTATGAGCTAATGACAGGGACTTCCATGCTGTTCCTTTCACAAGACACTCCATCTCTAGACTCTGGGCATTTTTACTGACTGCTGCCATACCTGGATCTTTGCTTGCTATTTTTCCCGTCTCCCTCTGAGTCTTGGCTCCAATTTTACTGCCAGAAACCTTTCCCAGTCCTCATTAATCTTAATATTGACCCGCTGTGACTACTCCCAGTTCATCCTGTATCTGCTTTGTCTGTTCATAGTCGCTTCCGTGTTTTTGCCCCTATTAGATGCCTTGTGGGCTCTGAGAACAAGGATCATCTTTGGCCTTTCTTTGGATCTCCAGGCTTAAGCTAGTGCCTAGTACGAGACAAATGATCACTTTATGCTTGTTGACTTGCATCTTCCTGGTTAGATGGGCCTGCGTGTTCCAGAATTAGAAATGCAAGGTGATCACAGCATCACAGCATCGATGGGGCTCAGATATCCAAATATTCTTGCTGCAGTTAATTGTATCACTTGTGTGGGATAGTTCCTTCTTCTCCCCTTTGCCCCAAGGCAAAAAGAACCTATTTAATCTGTAATCCGAGGCAGGTCAGTGGTACAGTAGATAGAATGTCTGATCGAGGCTCTGCAGAACCTAAATTCAAGATATTTTTTATCTTTATGATGCAGGCAAGGCACATGATCCATTTGTCTCAGTTTCTTCTATTGTAAATTAAGGATAACAGCACCATCTATCTCCCAGGATTGTTGTTTGAGATATCGGCAAAGTTCTGGCTTAGAGTAGGTGCTTATTTTCTCTCTAACGTTTTCTGGGCCATGGACCAGGAACAAGACAATTTCTGGCTCAGGTTTTTGCTGCCACCTTGATGGGAAAGAAACTTTGGCTCAGCTTCTTGTCACTACTAAGATAAGACGTCTACCCTAGGTCCTCTTTTGAACTTAGACATTGTTCTTCGAAGTTTTGTTGTTGTCCAATCCTGTCAGTCTTGTCTGGCTCTTCGTGATCCCATTTGGAATTTTCTTGGCAAAGATGCTGGAGCAGGTGGCCGTTTCCTTTTCCTGCTCTTTCACAGATGAGGAAAGTGAGGGAAACCGTGTTAAGTGACTTGGTCGGGACCACACAGCTAGTCAGAATCTGAGGCCAGATTTGAAGATGAGACTTTCTGGGTCTAGGCCCAGCACTACCTAGCTGCCCTTCCTGGGCATTGAGGCTCACAATGCCCCTAAAATCAGAGCTGGGAAAGAAGCCACATCTCTATTAACTATTAACTAGCTGGCAGGTGTCATTATCTTGCCCCTTTGGTTACTTTTTCTAGACATGTATATACGCTTTCTCTCTGTGTCCCTTCCTCCCTCCTTCCTCCTCTCTCTCCCTCCCTCCTTCCCGCTCTCTCTCTCCTTCCTTCCCTCCCTCCTTCTCTCTCTCTCCCCCTCCTTCCCTCCTTCCTTCTCTGCTCTCTCTGTCCCTCTCCCTCTTCCTTTCCTTTTCCCTCTCCCTCCCTTCCTCCTTCTCTCCTCTCTCTCTGTCTTCCCTCTATCTCTGTCTCCCTTTCTTCTGCTTTCTGTCCAATTCTCTTTTTCTATGCTACTTATGTATTCACATTCTATATAAGGTTTCTGAGGCAGATGCTCTGAGCTCTGATTTTATATATTGATATATATAATATTTATAAATTTATATATATATTTATATATTGATGAGCCTGCTCTTTGAGAATAATAAAACAGTTCAGATAATCATCTCTGCATCCTCGATTCGGTTATTGATAACAATACTCAATCACTGGGCACTCAGATAATTTTTGTCTCAGGTCTTCCGGCAGCCTGGTAAAGGCCTTTTCAGAATACTGGTTTTATATTTGTACACAAAAATAGGATGCCACAGAAAACCAGTTATATTGGAATACCATTGTCTGAGAACATTTGAGTGAGGCTTCCCCGGATCCATGTCCAGGGCTATTTCCTCTCGGTCAGGCTGACACGTTCAGCATGTAATGCAAAGAACTGCAAGGGAAAGCAATTATTTTGAAAGACAATTTTTATTATGAATGATTAAAACCTACAAGTTTGTTGACCCCAGGTTAAGAACTTCTATGCTAGACATTCTACCATTATCTCCAGAAGCCTTGATCGGTCCCTTTCTGGTGACCCTTTAGAACGCCAAGCCCTTCCTTAACCAAAATCTGTGGCTGTGTTAGGGAATACAGAGATAGTGGATTTGAGACAGAGAAGGGAGAACTTGTTTTGGAAGAGATGACTTGTTTTGTGATCTCATTTAATCGGCTTCTGAATGTGCAATCCCCTATTACTCTGCTCTTCCTCCTTCTAGAAGAGAGTGGAAGTCAGCTGAGAGAGGGAATAAGGAGTACTTCTGGGTGGAGCCAGTATGTCTAAAGTCTATGTTGACCCTCCTGCCCCATCTGTTTCCTGAATCCTCCTAGGGAAATTCCCCCAGAGATATTTTCTGAGAACCAAAGACACACTCACAAGAAAGTTACTTCTTCCCTCTCCCCCCCCCCCCGCCCCAAGTTGGTGGGCTCAGTCTAGTGAATTGTGGGATCAGGGACTGTCAGTACAGTTAATCTGATTCTAACCCTGATATCTCTCTTCCCCTCTCTCCTTCTCCCTTTCTCTCAGTCTGCCTCTTTCTCTTCCTCCCTCCTTCCCTCTCCCTCCTCCCTCCTTTCTCTTGGTCTGCCTCTCTCTCTTCCTCCCTCCCTCTCTCTCCTCCCTCCTTTCTTCTCCCCCTCCTTCCCTCCCTCCTTCTCTCTTTGTTTCTCCTTCCCTCCCTTCCTCCTTCCTTTCTCTTTCCATCCCTCCCTTTCTCTCTGTCTTTCTTGTTCTCCAACTCCTGGCTAAAACTGGAACAATAAAGATCCCTTTGGAGTGACCTGACCCTCCCCTGGTCAGGCTGCCCAGGGATTGTCTGGGGAATTTCCCCATCCTAGTCTCCCTCCCCCTGGGACCAGCAGAGTGGGTAGAGGAGGAGAAAAAGACCAACCCAGTCCAACTTTATTCCCCATCCCACCCTTCCACCTCCATTCACGTGACTCGCTTTATTGATCCTAGTTAGAATGGTCTTTCACTCCTCAGCTTCTTCCTTTTAAAGACTGGGAGCCATAGTGGAAATCAAGGAGAAAATGGAAACTGAGTTTTCAGGCAAGGAGTGGGGAAGGGAGGAATATTTAGGAGATGCTTCCTCTGGGGAAGAGTGGGCCCTTCTGGTGGCCTTGAGGAAGCTTCAGTGGACAGTTGAGGCATTTCCTCTGGGACCAGGAAGCAGGGGGGCAGGTGTTTTGCCAACCTCTCTCCTTAGTTGACTTTAGGAGGGGCCAACAGAGAGGCATGGGAAACCAACCATGAGCATGGCAGGTTTGCCACCCTTGCACAGAGTCCATCGGATTGATGGAGCAGAGCTGAAGGGGGCAGGGAGGGCTGCATCCTCCCTTTGGCTGCTTCCAGTAGAATAGACTTTGTTACTTTAGAGTGGACAAAAGGCTCCCTTCATGGGGGGCCTCCTTTATTCCAAGTTCCCCTGTGGCACGTGGGAAGCTCCAGGGATTTAGATAGACGGTTTAAATAGTAGACCCTTCCGATAACAGTCTGTGAGAATCACACTGTGTTTTGGCCCTACCGGAGAGGAAACTGGCTCCTTCAAGGGAAATGAGTCATAGTGACCGATCATGGGGTGGGAGGGGAGGGGCGGGCTAGGCTCCCACTTTCATACCTCACTCCTTCTCCAGCTCTTTCTGGATGCCAGCCTGATCCCCCTGTCTCCAGTCACACAAGGAGGTGAGTCTGTTCCCTTCCCTGGATTGGGAGAGAGGTGAGTTGGTATTGATCATTTATTCTTTGGTTTCCAGTCTCAGAACTTTGTGTTCCTCCTTTGAAGGAAACGCTTGTAATACATATTTCCCTTCCCACCCTTCCTTCCTCTTACTAACTCTGGTCCCTTTAAAAAAATTATTGATATCTTGCTTTTAATATCCTTTGCCTTTTCATCCCTAGAGAGCTATCTCTTGTAACAATGCATTAAAAAAGAAAGGGGAGAAAGCAATTCAAACGTAAAATTAACCATTAGTTGAGACTGATCCTATATTCAGTGTTCCGTACTCGTAGTCCCCCACCACTGCAAAGGAGGGGAGAAGGTGCATTTTTCTCCTTTGCGACTAAAATTAGACAATTTTGATTTATTTTTTGTTCTCCCCAATTATATTGTAATCGTATTTATTTTATTCCTAGTTTTACTACTGTACTCGGCATCAGTTCAGATGTCTTTTTCCATCCTTCTCTGTGTTCTTTGCGTTCATTGATACGTAGGGCACAGCAATATTCCCTTATATTTATGTTACCACATATTGGTTAATCATTCCCCAATGGATGGACATTTTCTCTGTGTTTTCATTTCTTTGCTACTTACTACAAAAGGTTCTGTTATAAATGCTTTGGGCAGTATCTGTCTTCCCATTTTGGACCTCCATGGGGCAGCTGGCCATAGGATCTCCAGGATGTGGACATTTTAGTCTATTTCTTTAACATAATTCTAAATTTACAGCTCCACCAGTGGTATATTAGCATGCCTGCCAAGCTTTACTGTTACAATTAGACAATTTTATTTTATTTTATTTTTATTCTTGCCATTTATATTGAGTGAGAAAGCACTGACTTGGAGTCCTGTGTCCTGTCTCTTGTCACTTAATACCTCTAAAAGGGTAAGGGAATAAACATTTATATAGCACCTACTATGTGCCAGGTATTCTGTTAAACACTCTTGCAAACATTATTTCATTTGATTCTTACAACAACCCTGGGAGGCATTATTCCCATTTTTTTTTTTTTTTTTAATGTCAATTAGCTGCTTTATTTTTTTTTTTTTTAATAGCCTTTAATTTACAGGACATATACATGGGTAACTTTACAGCATTAACAATTGCCAAACCTCCTGTTCCAATTTTTCACCTCTTACCCCCCCCACCCCCTCCCCTAAATGGCAGTAGATGTTAAATATATTAAAATATAACTTAGATACACAATAAGTATACATGACCAAAACATTATTTTGCTGTACAAAAAGAATCAGACTCTGAATTATTGTACAATTAGCTTGTGAAGGAAATCAAAAATGCAGGTGTGCATAAATATAGGGACTGGGAATTCAATGTAATGGTTTTTAGTCATCTCCCAGAGTTCTTTTTCTGGGTATAGTTAGTTCAGTTCATTACTGCTCCATTAGAAATGATTTGGTTGATCTTGTTGCTGAGGATGGCCTGATCCATCAGGACTAGTCATCATCTAGTATTGTTGTTGAAGTATATAATGATCTCCTGGTCCTGCTCATTTCACTTAGCATCAGTTCGTGTACATTTTTTTTCTTAGTGTTTTTTTTTTTTCCTTATAATTTTTTATTGATAGAACATATGCCTGGGTAATTTTTTACAGCATTATCCCTTGCACTCACTTCTGTTCCAGCTTTTCCCTTCCCTCCCTCCACCCCCTCCTCTAGATGGCAGGCAGTCTCATACATGCTAAATATGTTATAGTATATCCTAGATACAATATATGTGTGCAGAACTGAATGGTTCTCTTGTTGCACAGGAAGAATTGGATTCAGAAGGTAAAAATAACCTGGGGAAAAAAACAAAAATGCAAGCAGTTTACATTCATTTCCCAGTGTTCCTTCTCTGGGTGTAGCTGATTCTGTCCATCATTGATCAATTGTATTCCCATTTTATAGATGAGGAAACAGGCAAACAGAAGTTAAATGAAAAGTTCACACAGCTAGTAAGTATTTAAGGCAGGATTTGAATTCAGGTCTTCCTGACTCCAGGCTCACTTCTCTACTGTTCCATCAGCTGCCATTCTCTGGGCTTCAGATTCCTGCTAATTAAAATTTAGGGATTGGAATAGATGATCTCTTAAGCCTTTCTCACAATACTGAATATTGAAATAGCAATGTAGTGTTTTGGAAGGAAAATTTGGACTTGGAAGCCCAGGAAGGGGAGTTTGAATTTCAGCTCTGTCACTCACTAGCTGTGTGACTGTGAACAAGTTATTTCCCTTGGGACCATTTATCTAATCTGTAAAATGAAGGCATTGGATTAAATAGTTCCCTCCAGCTCTGATATCTTGTGCATGAAAGTGTCTGTCAGTAATAATGTTCTGTGAGTCTTTCGACTTTATAGATAAGACTTGATAGTAGTTCATTTTGTCTGGCTCTGAGCTTTATAGAGTAAAAGCAATCTATGACTGGGGCAGGGACGTCCTGGCAAATATTTAACATCTGACTCCCTGGGGAAATTTTTTTTTTTTTTTTTTTATTTAATAGCCTTTTATTTACAGGATATATACATGGGTAACTTTACAGCATTAACAATTGCCAAACCTCTTGTTCCAATTTTTCACCTCTTACCCCCCACCCCCTCCCCTAGATGACAGGATGACCAGTAGATGTTAAATATATTAAAATATAAATTAGATACACAGTAAGTATACATGACCAAAACATTATTTTGCTGTACAAAAAGAATCGGACTCTGAAATATTGTACAATTAGCTTGTGAAGGAAATCAAAAATGCAGGTGGGCATAAATATAGGGATTGGGAATTCAATGTAATAGTTTTTAGTCATCTCCCTGGGGAAAATTTTTAAGTCCAATCTGCCCTTCTCCATCAGTTTCTTAAGTCTAGACAGTTAACATAACAAAAAAAAATTAGGCTCTAATCGATAGTATTTGCTTATTTCTGAGGCGTAAATTTAACAATTAGCTCTCCCTAGCCATTATGAGTTGTCTCTACCACACACTTGGGGTGGACTATTCTGTGATCTCTGATAAGCTGATAAAAAGTTTAGAACACAAAGGTTCCTCAGACATCTTCTAGTGTAGGACTTCTTAAGCTGGAGTTCGTGAATTTGTCTTTCAACAATATTTTAATAACTCTTATTCAAAGTAGTTATGTTTCCTATTGTTGGGGTTCTGGAGCCTTGTGGTCTTGTCTCTGAAAGAATTCAGGCTCAGACAATTTCCATCCCAAGCAAGGGCATTTATTTGGATATTTAGAGGCATCCTGCAGGCTTCTTTGAGGTAGGGAGCAGCAACCCAGCAGAGTTAGAAGAGAATTTATATAGAGAAGAAAAGCTAGGAGAATTGGATTGAGCAGGAGCATTGGACTGAGATTGGGCAATTTTAGATGAGGATATTCTTAGGAAAAGTCCTGCCACTGGATTTATTTCAAATAAGGTATGCAGGGACAAAGATAGAAGGTCCTTTTGTTTGGATAGAGTGTGTGTGGAAAAGTACTTTTGTTGTGGTGAGAATGAGAGACAGAGACAGAAAGAGAAAGAGAGAGAGAGACAGAGAGAAGAGAATCAAAGAATGAGAGAGTGAGAGAAGAGACAGGACAGAGAAGAGAGAGAGACAGAGAGACACAGAGAGATAGAAGAGACACAGAAAAGAGAGACAAAGAGAAGAGACAGAAGAGACAGATTGAAGAAGAGAGAGAGAGAGATACATGGAGAGTGACAAAATTAAAATTATTGGGGTAAGGCAGCAGCTAAGATTCCATCATTATATATTTTATTTTATTTTTGCATTTAAAAGTATCATTCTGTGAAGGGATCTAGAGACTTTACTGGACTGACAGAATGGCCAAAGATGCACACAAAAAAAGGTTGATAAGGTTAAATCCAATTCCTTCATTTTTTCTCTGAGATCTTCTGATAAGGAAGCTGGTAGAGCCTGGTTAGATCCCAGATCTCCAGGCTCTTGATTCAGTCTTCTTTCCCATTCTCCTCCATCCCCTTCACAGCACTGCCAAGGTATTACTAAGCAAGGTTGTTTAAAAAAGAATGATGATCCCTATTGCTTTTAAGTCCTTGGAACGAAAAGCTACATTTAAGGATACACACACACACACACACACACACACACACACCCCTACCTACTGAAATTGCTGCTTTAGAAAACCTTATTTATAGACCCAGTCATGAACATTAACAGATGGGAATGGAGGCAGGGTATAGAAATAACTTCTATAGGAGGTGGGGCTTTAGAACAGTTTTGGAGACTGATCAGAGAAGCCTGGAAGTCACTGTGTCGGGAGGATCACTCCAAAATGGTTCTCTATGGATTCCCAGAAAGCTCGTGGTTTGTGTTGCTTCAATCTTCCTAACACTTCATTCCATGTGAGCATCTCTCTGTCCTTACTCTGCAATAAGGAGGCTGTCTGGGGGTGGAGAAGGGAGCTAAGCTATTAAATTACTGAAAATGGGGGCAGATACTTAAGGACAGAACATCAGTGGGGACTGAGGATGATGGAAGACTGTTCTGTCTTCTCCCTCCATTCAGGACTGTTATGGGCTGGAACTCTGAAACAAGGATTCTTACAAGATGTTAAGTCAGGGGAATTGATGAGACAATGGTTATCTAGTTTAGCATAGTGCTTAATGTTGTTAATAACTCTGGAGTTATTAGGGGGCATTTAAATGACAGGTTGCCAAGCCATATGAGAAAGATCTGAAAAAAGCCTTGAGTCCCTTTGTGATCTCCACTCTATGGGGTCGGGGAAGGAAAGACCAGAGGTGCCAAGCGAGGGTGGGGAAGAACTTACCGGTGCATCCTGAATAGCGAGGGCTCCTCTGTTGATTCCACGCTGGAACTTGAGGGTGGGGTAGCTAACCAAACCCCCAAATCTTGCTGGGAGAGCAAGACCTGAAGGAGATGCCCCCTCCTCCTCATCCCCCCCCCCCCACTCCATCCAGGAGTAGCAGTCAAGAGTAGAGAGATGTTCTCCAAGTTTGCCCCAATTCAGTGACCTTTCTCCTTGTGGCTACAGACTGACCGAGACCCCAAGAGCTGTATGTAACAGTGGAGTGGGAGAAGGGCTCAAGCATGGCTTCTCTTAAGTTTCTCCAGTTATATCCTCAAGATAGATCAAAGAGAGCTCTGGCCTGGGACCCCGGAGAGGGGTGGGGTCCCCGGAGAGGGGTGGGGTCCCCAGAATGGCCATGTATCTCCTTGGTCTGGGGAGGGGGGGGCGTGTTAAAGAGACACTTCCTCTTGTGTCTCAGAGTTCCTGCCTGAGAGCAGGGCTTTCTGGTGAGAGCTTGAGATGCAAAGGAAGATCCTTTGTGTCTGGAGGGGCTGGACAGAGGGAGTTTCCTCAAGCCCAGAATCTCTGGAATTATCTGGAAATTATTAAAGATTTTTAAAAGGGTTGCACTCTTTATGGGACTACATCATCTTATGTTAAGATGATATTAGAGAATTTGGCTTATGAAATTCTAACCCCGAGTCATTGGAAATCCATAGCAAGGACATGTTTAAAAACTTGTGGCTTTCAGAGTATAGTGAATTATGTAGGATACAAGGGCAACAAATAGGCAAACTGGAGTTAATATACAAGTCACCTTTGACCAACTAGCTGGTAAAGATTAGTATGCAGACACTTAATCACAGATTAATTATCCTATAGCAGCATAAAAGCAAATTGCTGCTGCTGTTGCTATTAAAGCATGGGGCATCCTCCCAGGAAAGCAAGATAGAGGGAAAACCTTCACAAAAATAGAGCAAGGTCCAAATGAACCCTTTGCTGATTTTGTGGGACGTCTATCGACAGCTATTGTACAAACTATTGGTGAAAAAGCAGTAACAGAAATTATGATAAGACAAAATGCTAATGAAGTTTTTAGAAGAATTATTCTGGGACTACACAAGAATGCTCCTTTAGAGGAGATCATAAGATGTTGTATCACAGTGGGCACAAATGCCTTTTATACCCAGGCTATGATGCAGAACATGGGAAGACAGGGTTCCTCTTGGCAAGGGACTTCCAGAGAGACTCATCAGTGCTTTCAGTGTGGTAAAGTAGGGCAACTGAAAGCTCAATGTAGGCATAGAGATAGAGTGAGAGGACAGGGTGAGAGAAAACCCAAAATCCCATGTCCAAAATGCAACAGAGGCTTCCATTCAGCCTCAGAATGTAGATTGACCCAGGGAAATGAGAGGCGGGGCCCAGCTCCAGGGCCCCAGATGGAGCATGATGGCAGCCAATGTTACACCCAGAAAGTCTTTAGAAATTCAATATTAAGACATGATCTATCAGCCAAGAAGCAACCTGATGGGAAAAAGGGATTGCAATTAGGGAAAAGAGTTGTATGCAGCAGGGACTACTGAGATACATCTTGGAGAGATGAAATCTGTTCCTCTCCAGCCTATAGATACCTTGCCCCCAGGCACAATAGGTTTGACCATTTCACCTCCTGAGTGTGCTTACAAAACAGTGTCCATCCACACACTGATGTGGGAAACTGGGGAATGTGTAGATAATATCCCAGTCACTAATACAGGTAGACAATGTGTGATTTATCAACCAGGAGAAGTAGTAGCATCAGGTTTACTGATACATTCTCCTAGTAGGCAATCTGGTGATAGTTGCTCAGATTCTGACTCCAAGCAACAGAATCCAGGAATATTCTGGACTTTAGCTGTGACAGCTGACCGATCTGTGCTCACTATCTATATAAATGGCATACCATTAGAAGGACTGGTAGACACAGGTGCACATCATACAGGATTAGAGATGCTAACTGACTCAGTCACTGGCCAAAGATTAAGGCAGACATCTATGTCTGGCATAGGCAGCTGAAGTTGGTGCTACTCCTTTGAGATGGACTTTTGAAGGTGAAACAGGAGTTTTTACTCCTTTTGTAGTTGAAAAAATCCCCATCAATCTATGGGGAAGAGACATTTACAACAATTAGGATTACAAATGAGTACTTTGGTTTTTTAGGCAGGGCTGCTGTTGAAGGCCTGCCAACACTCTCACCTATTCCTATCCAATGGAAAATTGATACACCCAGTGTGGATAGAACAGTGGCCCTTAGCCAAAGATAAAATTCAGGCCTTATTAGATATAATACAGGAGCAACTTGACTAAGGACACTTACAACCTTCTCTAAGTCCTTGGAATTCCCCTGTATTTGTTGTAAGAAAGAAATCTGCAAAATGGAGGATGTCAACTGATTTAAGAAAGGTAAATAAACAGATGGAAACTATGGGAACTCTTCAGCCTGGACTTCCATCCCCTACTCAGTTGCCTAGAGAATGGCCTCTTTGGGTTATAGACATTAAGGATTGTTTCTATTCTATCCCTCTAGATAAGGATATGAAAAGATTTGTCTTTTCAGTGCCCAGCATTAACTTAGCTGAGCCCTATAAAAGATATGAATGGACAGTTTTGCCACAGGGAATGAAAAATACCCTACTATGTGCCAAATGTATGTTGCTGCTGTTTTTACTCCAGTAAGAAAAGCATTTCCAAAAGTAATAGTGTTATATTACATGGATGATATATTTGGATGTGCATCTGAGGAACAAATGTTAGAAATATATCTATAAAAGACCAAAGAAACACTAAGGAACTACAAATTGCTCATAGTTCCAGAAAAAAATCAAAAGCATACTCCTTTTCAATATTTAGGATATGAAGTATATCCTAAGGTGCTCACAGTACAAAAACTTAAGAACAGAGAAATTGAACATCTTAAATGACTTTCAAAAATTAATAGAAGATATCCAATGGATGCTTCCAGTGTTAGGCTTAACTACCTATCAATTACAACCATTATATGACATTTTAAGGGGAGACAATGCTTTAAACTTACCGCACCAACTTACAAAAGAAACTCAAGAGGCTTTGAGAGAAGTTGAACTGGCTTCAATGTGGTTGAGTCACTCAGAAACCCTTGGAAATATCAGTTTTTTGCTACGAGAGGCATCTACAGCAGTCCTTCATCAAGGAGACATAAAGGTGTGTGTGATAGAGTGGGTGAACCTCCAGAACAAAGCCTTACTCCTTACCCAGTGCTTATGGCTAGAATTTTATTAAAGGCCATTAAGCAAGCAGTGCAATTATCTGGGATAAGACCTGACAAGATATACACCTTTTATACCAATGCACAGATTAATGTAGCTATGAAACTATCCCAGAGTGGCAAATTTTATTGGCCACACCTTCAAATTTTATACATGGGTCTCCATTAAAGACAACCAGACTATTACATAATTGGCATTGGATTCTTCATAAAAAGGTTTCTTAGATTCCTCTTAAAGGACCAACTATCTTTACAGATGCATACAAACATAATATTTGTGCTGTATACTCTTGTGACTTAACTATAAAGAGAGTAGTCAGAACTCCTTTTCAGTCCACTCAGCAGAATGAATTGTATGCAATCATTCTAGCTCTTACTTATTATCCAGGAGATATAAATATAATATCTGACTCGGCCTCTTCAGTAGTGTGGTACAAAGAATTGCCACAGCCCAAATAAAATTTGTAGCCTCTAATATATATCAGTTCTTTAAGGAACTTCAAGAGCAAGTGAGAAAGCATCCAGGTAAGATTTATATCTTGCATGTCCACTCACATAGTAGATTTCCAGGTCCTATTTTTGATGGTAATTCAAAGGCAGATAAGCTTCTAACTATATTGGCCAATACTCCTTTATTTCAGGAAACCCAGGAATCTCATTCTAAATATCATCAGGCTACTTGAACTTCACAGTTGCAATTTGGGATAACAAAAGAGGAAAGTAGGAACACAGTAAAAGCCTGTACAGCTTGCCTTCCTTTCCACGCTCCTATACTCCATTCATTTCTCCTCCACTGAACCATTTCCAACCATATTCCCCTTAGTTTTTATCTTCAGAGGATAAAACTAGAGCCAAAACCAGGACTGGGCTGCTGGGGATTTGCCCCAAAATAACAGGTTGCTGACTTTCTAGGAGGAAGCAGCAGTGTTAGGGCTCACCTATGCCTAGGCTCATAGTCTTCCCTTGGCTGTTATAGGCTGATACCTTGAAGGTCCCACTCCCATGGCTCACTTCCCCCCCCCCTCCATACCCCATCCTATACCACCTCTCCCCTGCTTATGGCTCTTCCCAGAGATTAAGGGTTGAGGGTAAAAGGGCTAATAGTTGTGCCAGGCCTGAAGATTCAAGCCATCTCTTTCATATTTTCATGAGGTCACCTGGGATCATCAGTGATATCTGAGTTATCCCTAACTGAGCTTTCTCCTCTCCCACTCAGACCATTGGATGTGCTCCACATGCCAGAATTCACGATTATGGTTCTGGTTGAAATATATAATCAGATAGTTAAAGCCCAGAATAAAACATGAGAAAAGTGCTACATGAGACAGAGACGAGGAGAGATAGAAAGGCAGACATAGACAGACAAGGATCAAGTTCTCCCCGAGTCCTTCTCATTCCCCACTCTGCTTGTGTCTGAGCTTCTCTGAGATCCTGGTTGGATATCCTTCATCATTCCGGGAAGCTTATCCTTCTGTTTTCTCTCTCCTGCCCAAATGTATTGGGGAAAAGAGGCTTTCCTAGTTCATCTTTCTTCTCAATCCCATCCCCCCAGTCTTCTCCATCTGGAGCCATCACTCACAGATGAAATCCTAGAGGAGAGGCAGCTTGGCCCCTATTTTTTGCAATCATGCAGCCCATCTCCTCAGCAAAGCAAATTCTTTGTGAAATCAGAGAGAGAAGCTTTAGATTCTGAAGATTTAAAAAAGAAGAAAGTTCTTGGCCCCCAAATCCTTGATATTGGATGAGTCAATATAAGATCAGAAATGGATGTAGTTTTATCAGTGAGAAAAGGTCATTTCTTTCCTTCCTTCCTCCCTCCTCTTTCTTTCTTTCTTTCTTTCTCTTTCGTTCTCTCTCTCTCTCTCTCTCTCTCTCTCTCTCTCTCTCTCTCTCTCTCTCTCTCTCTCTCTCTCTCTCTCCCTCCCTCCCTCCCTCCCTCCCTCCCTCTCTTTTTTCTTTCTTTCTTTCTTAAGATTTATTTTAAATTCCTGCATTATGAATGCCTGGGTTAGTAAACATATCTTTGAAACTCCAAAGACAATATTTTATTTTCTCTCCGGAAGCACAATTCCCTCCCCAATTGGAAGTGACAAAAGTTACATGACTTAAATTTCCACCTCTCATTACGTAAGTCCCAAGGAGCTTACATTCTAGAAAGAGGAAAGTAACAGAGGAGGGCAAAGGATAAAGAACAAAAGATTTTTTTCAAGTCTCAGGCCTCCACCCCTGATTACAAGTCAGTCCCTGTCCCCCAAGGAGCTTACATTTTTTGGGGAAGATAATTAACCTCTACCCTTCATAATTCTTTAATACCTGTGTGAGTTTCATTTTTCTAATTTGTTTCATTTCTTCAATTTAATTTTCAAAATTGTGGAAATTGAATAAATGCTCATTCATTTCTCACAATTTCCCCTTTTTTTCTTTCTTAATAATTTGGTTTCCACATCTTTTTCTAAAATCTCTTAATTTGGCTAATACTTTTTACATCCCACTTCATAAAAGTCTATTCATAGATCTTATATAGGATGGATAATTAATCCCTGAATTCTCTGCTAATTCTGACAGGGCTGTTCTGGCAATTTCCTCCTTTTCTTGCCAATAACCTGTCTAGAGCCATTCTATTTTTGTAGTCTGTACTGTACTGTAGTCATTTTGCTAGTGGTATCTAACTACTCTGATAGTCCCTTTGCTGCCTATCCAATAATATTTATTCACCAGAGTAGGTGGTGAATCCTACTAACTAGATTTCTAGCCTTGACTTTCTTTCTGAAACATCCTATGTGTGTTGTTTCCCTCTATTATAGTGTGAGCTCTTTGCAAATAGATTATACTTATGGTATTGCATTAACCCATCTGTCCATTTTCCCATCATCAGTTAGCTTTTAAATCTAGTCTAACCAGCATTTTTATGCTGCAACTTTTTTCCCCCCCTGAGGCAATTGGAGTTAAGTGACTTGCCCAGGGTCACACAGCTAGGAAGTCTTAAGTGTCTGAGGCTGGATTTGAACTCAGGTCCTCCTGACTCCAGGGCTGGTGCTGCCCCACAAATGGACTTAATGATTGTATCTCTTGTACTTTGGACACAGTGAGGACTGTGTTCACTCATTCATTCTATTGTGCTTGCCCCAGTAACGCCACAGCACTTTCTCACCTTGCTCTAATTCTCCTTTGTCTCTTTAGGTTTCCCTTGGTCTGCCCCACAGTTGAGCTTTCTCAGATTATGATGACCAATCTCCAAGGAAGCAGAAGAGGACTTGGTCATGGATGCTCAGGCCAGGGACCTGTTGGACACAGCTTTCCCACTGGAAGTCCCCCCATGGCCATGGGCACAGGTGAGTATTGCAGGGAAAGGGAGAGCCAAAGGAATCCTTGGGGGTTGGGTGTGAACCCGAGAATCAGATCGTCCCCTCCTTGGGACAATGTGGCCTGAATTCCATGTTCCTACATTCTTTGTTCCCTCCTTCTCTCTCCCTTAGGTTCTGACCATTTCCTGGCACTTCTATCCAGTCATCGGGAACTGATCTTGAAGAAAGTCACCGAGGGTCGCCTGAATGCTGCCCTGGATGCTCTGCGTTCCCGCCAGGCTTTGTCTCGGGCCAGCTATGAGGCCATCTGCTCTGTCCCCACGCTGACTGCCCGAATCCGGGCCCTGTTGGACACCTGCCTGTCCCTAGGGGAAGAGGCCACTCAGGTGGCTCTGGCTGTGCTCCTGGATCCCCCCAGACAACGGCTCAGGGAGTTGCCCACTATTTGGGGACCCTAGAGGGAAGGGCCTTAAGCACTTGTAATGGTCCAAAGGAATCATCAGGGTCGGGGGGATAGAGCGCTGAACCTCCAGTTGGGAAACCAAATCGAAAGTTTTCACTGTTTTGTTCCTTACCTGTCGTGTAAACTTGGGCAAGTCTTTGCACCTCGGGGAGCCTCAGTTTCCTTATCTGTGAAATGGGCTCATTCTTGATGCCATCTTCCAGCTCTAACAATTTTGAATCTGTGGTTCTGAGGCACAACACTGGTGTGCTCAGCAACTGGGAGGGACAGTGAGTTTGCAAGGCAGGTTCTGGAAGGGGCATGGACCCAGGAAAGAAGAGAGGGACAGGGGCAGGTCATCACAGCCCTGGGAGGAGCAGGGAGATTGGAACCTTTTTTACAGATCCTCTCCACCCATCCTTCAAGACAAAGTCTCATTTCAGTCACTTAAAAAAAAAAAAAAAAAAAAGGCCTTTTCTGACTATTCCAGCCCTGCCACAGAGCTTTCTCTTTTCTGAGGCAGTAGTAGTACAGCAGAAAGAGCATGGAATCCAAAGGTGGAGTAACTGGCTTTAAATTTAACCTCTTATGCTTTCTATTGTGTGATTTCCGGGTCTGTTTCCTCAAGTTGAAAATGAGACATGAGAAAAATAATTAGTAACAATTAATTATTAATATGGGGCAGGGAATATGTGGAACCTGGGTTTTTTTCCTTTCTATTTTCTAAAAACAAATCCTCATGAAGGACAAGGTTGAAAATGAAACATTCTCCTCAATCTCCCACCCAACTGGAAGAGTTTATTTCTGATTAAAGGATTAAGATAATTTAATCTAGGTGAATTCTGGCCCATACCTCTGGCCAGGTAGGACTGGGTGGAGAACAGATCCTTTGCTAGATTGTCTTAGGTGCAAAGGGTCTGGCTGGAGATGAGTCTATAGGTCTAAGAGTACTGACATCCTCAGAGTCACATCTATTGTTAACCAATCAGAATTATTTCCACCCATCATGAACAACCCCCTTTTAAAAAATATTTAACTGTTCAGAGGTGTCCAATGTTTGTTTCTGGTTTCCGAAGAACTGCTAATCTCAAATTATCATCTGTTAGCCATAATTAATAAGCTGATTCTTAATTACCCAGAAACTGTCTCTCAGACTTTTATTCATCTCAAGTGTTTGGACTAGGCAGTCTCTACAATCTCTTGCAGCTCTAAATTGGTGAACTATGATACTTAGAATATTGATTCAATTCTGTTTGTGCTGTTCTCTATTTTGAATGTGGGAACAACTGAAAGCAATGTCACCTCCCCCATTGGCTTGTAAACTTCTTGTGGGTCATATTTTAGTTCCTTACGTCTCCCTCAGTGCCTTGTGTTGGATGGGCCATGCTTGTTTATTTGGTTGATAGGGGGAGTTCTTCCAGGTATTATTCTTGGCCTCCTTCTATGTTTTTCCATGTTGGAACATGTGGCTAGGGTTCAAACTATAGAGGAACATTAGAAGAATGTGGCAAAAGCCAGCCCTAGAGGGGCCACATGGTTCTCCTTCTTTGTCTGGGATTCAATCTGGCCCTTGGCTATACTGGGACATCCCTCGGTGCTGGTTCTGGCTCTTCCATGGATATTCTTCCACGGATCAGCCCCTAGGTCCCTTTGCCCCGCCACATCTCTCTCTATCAGAGGTTACAACTGAGACTGATATGTTCATGAAAAAGGGCAGAAAGTCCTGTCAGCAAGCAGGTCTTCCCAGCAGGTTCATCTGGAGGCAGTGAAGGAAGCAGTTTGAGTTAATGGAAAAAGCACTGGATTTGGAGTCAGATTACTTGGATTGGGATCTCATTCCTTAACCTCTTTCACAATATCGTATCTAAAAAATGAGTGATGGACTCATGGCCTCCAAAATCTCTTCTAACTTTAGATTCTAGGATCTCTAGATGCCAGTTTTGCTCTCTAATCTAGAATTAGAGACAGCTCCATGGGCTTGGAGTCAGAAAGACCAGAGTTTGGATTCTGTCTAAGATACTGACTAGCTGTTTGACCACTTAACTCCTAAAAGCCTCAGGTTCTTCAGCTGTAAACAATAATATAGTACCAATCTCATAGGGTTGTGTGAGGGCCAAATGAGATAACGTATATAAAGTGCTCTGTAAACCTTATATCAGATCTTCTTAAACTTTCCCCACTTGTGACCTTTTTTTTTTCCTAAGAAATTTTTACATGACCCCAGATATATAGATTCATAAAGTAGGTTGCAGAAATCAAACATTTACTGATAACAAGTCATAATTTTGTGATCCTCACATTTAATTATGAGATCTCAATTTAAGAAGCTGGACCTTAAAGGACTATATAAATGTGGACTATTATAATAATCTCTGAATAGGCGGCAAGGAAAGGGGTAACTTGACAAGTCTTGGCATTCTACTTGGGGGCTGTGCTGGAAATACTTAATTACATGTTTCACATCTTTTCAGGTTAAAGAAATGTCAATCACGGCTATCTTTTAATAACCACTGGAAAAAATAGTGTTTATGTAGGACACATGGAATGAAATGCCTTCTGTACTTTGCTCATCTTGTGCTTCCTATTGGGCCTGGGAAAAACTTAACAGCTAAACTTTGGAAGAAGGTTTGGAGATTAGAAGTCAGAATATGACTTTTCAGGTCCCTTCCATCTAGGTTTTAGATCCTATAAACTTCTATTAGAATGTAAGCTTCTTGAGGATAGACTGTCAGATTTTGACATCTTTGTATTCCACCATAGTACCTCTAACCTAGTAATCCATGAATTAAATTATATCAGCTCTCAGAGATGAGTCAGAATAAACCCCATCCTGGAGACTTAGATCCCAAATCATTTGGAAATAAGAATGTATCAGTGGTTATTGATATGGTGAGAGGTACTAAAGGATAAAAAAAGAAAGACATATAGAAGAGAAAGGGGTCAGTAATTTAGCCAGTTATCTTGGGTTTAGGTAATATCCTTTTCTCCAGGCTCCTTAAATATCAGGGCACCAAGAGCAAGACATTTGCTTTGAAAGGAACTCAGTCATAGTTCTGTGAACTCCTGACTTCAAGGTTTCTTCTTATTTTAGATCCCAGGATCTCTGGATACCGTTTTTGCTGTCTAATCCAATATTAGAAGCAACTCTGTGGGCCTGGGATCAAGAAAACCAGAATTTAGATTCTGCTTAAAATAAAGATGCAGAAATTGGGAGCTGAATGATTATTAATTACTCCACAGGCAATATGTCTTCTTTATGTGTCTTTACCAAATTGAGATTAGGCTTTAGGACTGGTATCAAGTTTTGAGTTCAGCTTTGGTGCAATACGAATTAATGGAACTTGTAATCAAGGTGGCTTCGTGAATGGAGGCAGGCCATAGCTCCCTCAAACCTACTCCAGCAGATACCTTAAATTCTCACCATGACTGTTTCCATTTTAAAACTGCTCAAAATTTTACACAGAAGCCCACAGGCTGTTGCTGCCACCTAAAGTCAGCACTAGCACAGGCAAACAAGCTTAAGCTCCTAGTAGATAGGAGAAACATTTGTAGTCTACAGTTTCTGTTCAGGTTTAAGAGTCAAAGTTCCCATCCTTTGCTACTTCCCCACAAGAAAGACCTAGGGTGGGGACCTTGAAAGCCCCAGGGAGGAGGAAGGTTGAGTTGGAGGAGTGAGGGGAAGTATTTTTGCCTTTCTCACCTAGTACACCTTCTTAACAAGGACCAAGAAAAAGCCCCAGACCAAATTCTGGTTGGGAAAACAAAGAAAGTTTCAGTGAGTCACTTTACCAGCCTGAGGAGACTCAGGGAGACCAACAAAGAGGTCTTTAGACACTGAGGATGGGGTTGGTCAAGAGCAGATACAAGGGCAATAGCAATGGTGGGGAACATTTCTGTGCCTGGGGATGAAAAAAAACAAAAAAGCACCGAGGAAGGAAGTCATGGGGCAGAAAGATGCCAGGGGATTGCTGAACTTGTATTAATACAGGGATGGATACCATCTGGCAGCTTTGTCACCCATTACCATGTTCTGGGACATAGACACAAGGAACATGTTCTGGAAATGTAACTATTTGAATCTGGGAGCAGAGATTAAGTTCTATCCTTTAACCCAGCCATGAAAACTTTCAGTAGAATAACCAGGCTACGAGTTCTTGGCTAAAGGAGAGCCAGGAGTTTAGTTTCTCTGAACCTGTAGAGCTTTTGAGAGGGCCAGCTATAAGCCAATCCAGCAGCAGTCTACCGAAACTCAACCACGCACAGGACAACAGACCCGTTCTTGGGTCAGGAACTTGCAGAGCTTTGGCCAGAAAGACTGCAAGTGGACTTCTTCCTGGATCCACCACTTTGGGAGCACAGAAAAGAGACCGAGTTGTAAAGAAGGACATAAAAGGACAGAAGCTCTGGCCAAACATTCCCTCCAAAGTGCACAGAGTCCTGCACTAACATAAAATCCAAAGTCAAGAAGACACTGGAAGAATGAGCAAACAAAAAAAGAACCTGCCCATAGTGATGCTAACAAGAAAGCTCAAGACTCAAACACAGAAGATAATAACTTGAAAGAGGCTGGGGGCAGGGAGAAATAAGAGTGAGAGATAGATTAAGGGAAGCATTAATAATAAGTAAAAGAGACTTATCGAGGACACAGTGAAGGAAAAAAATAAGGAAGAATATAAGAAAATGAAATGGAGGGAAATAAACAATTATAATTATCAATGGGTATGGAATAAGCTGTTCCATAAAATGGAAGAGGATAGGATACTAAATTAGAAACTAGAAACCAACAACATATTGTTTGCAAGAAAACCTAGGTGAAACAAAGTTATCCATAGAATCAAAATAATGGATTGTAACAGAATCTGTTATATTTTATATATAGTTTAGTTGAAGTAAAAAAAGAGGAGCAATCATATTTTCAGACAAAGCAAAAGCAGAAGTAGTCCTAATTAATTAAAAGATATAAGCAGGGAAAGTATATTTTTGCTAAAAGGTACCATAAACAATGAATTAATATTAAGACTGAACACATGTATACCAAATGTACATTTAAATTCTTAATGGAAAAATAGGAGTTACATGACAAAAAAGACAATAAAACAGTAATAGCAGGGGACTCCAATTTACCTGTCTCACACTTAGATAAGTTTAATAAAATAAAGAGAAAGAAGTTAAAGAGATGAATAGAGTTAGAAAAGTTAGATATGAAAAAACTCTGGAGGATACTGAATAGGAATAGAAAGGAATTTTTCATATTTTCAGCTATGTGATACCTTCAGAAAAATAAATTTTATGTATTATTAAGACATAAATCATTCAAAAATAAATGCAGAAAACTAAAAAATTAATTTTTTCTATCCACAAATTACATTTATGAAGGACCTTTGAAAATTAATTTGAAAATGATTTAATCCTAAAGAATGGGAAGAACAAAGAACAAATCATAGAAACAATAATTTCATTAAAAATAATGAAAAGATATAACAAAAACAAAAGCTGTGGCATGTACCCAAAGCAGTATTTAGAGAAAATTGATAACTAAACATTTATAGCAGTAAGAGAAAGAAAAATTAACAAATGAGGTATGGAGCTTAAAAAAAAAAGAAGAAAAACCAACCCATTAAAAAAATCAATTAAACCAAATTCTTTAGGATGAAATGATTTAGTTTCAAACTAATTTTAATCTGTTTCAAAGACCCTTTATAAATGTAATTTGTATTGCATTGTGGGCAGAAAAAAAGTTTAATTTTTTGGGTTTTTGCATTTGTTTATAAGTGTTTTATGTCCTAGTTCATAGAAATTCTCAAAATCTAAGGGGAAAAAAAATTGAAAGTAAATTAGGCATTAAACTCAATAAAATTCAGATAAATAAAACAACAATAAATTTGATTTTAAAGAAAACCAAAGTACCAGAATCAAAAATGAAAAGATGAATTCTAAACTAATGAAAAAAGAAATTTTAAATAAATTAATAGAGAAATAATTAGGAGCTATTTTGCTTGATTATATGTTAATTCAACTGATAATCTAAATAAAATGAATGAATATTTACAAAAACATAGATTGTCCAGATTAACAGAATAGAAAATAAAATTCTTACATAACCCAAATATAGAAAAATAAATTGAATAAATCATAAATTAACTTCCAAAGAAAAAGCTCTAAGACCAGATGGATTTACAAGTCATATTAATAACAAAAAAATTTATTGTGATTATTTCAATAAATGCAGAAAAAGCTTTTGACAAAAATATACTTCTTCCTGTTAAAAAAACTAGAAAACTAAAAAAAAAAAAAAGAATAAAAAACGAATCAAGAAAAAGAAAGAAAGCCCCAAGGAATATCAGTGGACAAAGCAACAAAGAATTTAATTCTTTAAATTAAAGAATTTAGGCCAAACCTAAAAATGGACTAGCTTAGGATCCCAGGAATTCTCATATCCTAAACATTCCCTAAACATTCACAGATGATCCAACAATAGCATCAGTTCAAACCTCAAAAATCCAGGGAGGATTAACTCTGGGAGGTTGAGATCAATGCAGAATCTAGGAAAAGTGGGGCAAGATTCAGTGGGACCAATTACTCCACCTCCCTTTGCTTTGATCACTCTTTCTCCTTAAACACAAAGTCCCAATTCAGGAAGTAAAGCTGGAATGGTAGGTAAGTAAATCACAGAAGATGATATTAAACTAAAAACTTATTGTAGATCTAAAGATATCCCCCAAAAGAAATAAATACCTTCTTAACAACAATAAGTTTTCCATATAGGGTCGTAAAATGAAGGAAGAGATTTGAAATGAAATAAAAAACTTTTGAGGAGAGTATTGGAATGGAAATTAATTGCACAGAAGAGGAAGTGATAAATCTTATTATTGTATGTAAGGTACTTTCTAATCTTAAAGATATGCAATGAAATCTGGGGAGACTTCCCTAAACTGATGGAAAGGTAAGTGAGCAGAATCAGGAAAATAATTAATTCAAGGACAACAACATTAATAAGAAAAACATCTTTGGATATGAACAGACAATTTTCAGATGAAATTGAAACCATTTCTAGTCATATGAGAAGGTGCTTTAAATTACTATTGATCAGAGAAATGCAACTTAAGACAACTTTGAGATACCACTACACACCTCTCAGATTGGCTAAAATGACAGGAAAAGGTAATGCTGTTAGAGGAGATGTGGGAAAATTGGGACACTGATGCATTGTTTGTGGACCAGAACCATTCTTATATCCCAAAGAGATACTAAAGAAGGGAAAGGGACCTGTATGTGCAAAAATCTTTGTGGCAGTCCTTTTCGTAGTGGCAAAAAACTGGCAACTGAATGGATGTCCATCAGTTGGAGAATGGCTGAATAAATTGTGGTATATGAATGTTATGGAATGTTATTGTTCTGTAAGAAATGACCAACAGCATGATTTCAGAGAGGCCTGGACTTACATGAACTGATGCTGAGTGAAATGAGCAGAACCAGGAGAGCATGATATACAGCAATAGGATGATTATATGATGATCAATTCTGATGGACATGAATCTTTCCAACAATGAGATGATTGAGGTCAGTTCCAATGATCTTATGATGAAGAGAGTAATCTACACCCAGAGAGAGGACTGTGGGAACTGAATGTGGACCACAACATAGCATTTTCACTCTTTTTGTTGTTTGCTTGTATTTTGCTTTCTTTTTCATTTTTTTTTTTTCCTTTTTGATTTGATTTTTCTTGTGCAGCATAATTGTGGAAATACGTAGGGGAGATTTGCATATGTTTAACATCTACCGGATTACTTGCCCTCGGAAGGCAAGTATGGTGGGGGGGGAGGGAAAGGAGGAGAAATATGGAACACAAGATTTTGCAAGGGTTAATGTTGAAAAATTATTCATGCATATGTTTTGAAAATAAAAAGCTTTAATAAAAAAAGAAAAATATGTTTGAAAATCTAAGAATTCTGATCAATGCAGTTACTAACTATCTTTAGAAGACTTAGGATGATACTTTTATTTTCCCCTACTGACAGAGAGTGAGTGTATTCATGCTACATAAAAAAGCACACATTTTTGGATATGACCACTTTGTGGATTGAAATGCTATTTTTTTACAAGGAATTTTTTTAATGTTGAGATGAGAGATTGGAGAAAGTTAGCAATATTAATGCTAAAAAACAGTTGAGGGTTTTTTTTTTTTAATTCATAGAAGAGAACAGAAGATGGAAAGAACCCATTTTTATGGGTGATCTGCCTGACCTGTCAGGGTCAGGAATTTGGCTGCTGCAGCCCACTGCTTTTCTGGTTGCAAGCCTAAAGGAGGTGGCTCCTCAGCAATCACATTCCCACATATTCAGACACATATTAGCCAAATGGCTAATCTGTGAAGCCTGAGGAAAGCTTTAATTTTGGTTCTCTCAAGAATTGTACCCAGTTATGGAGAAGAGGAAAACATTTTATATAGATCAGATCAAGCCTTTTTATGTTGGTTAGCTTTATTTCTTCCATTAGAATCTTGATTGATCAGGATCCTCCCAGATTACAATTCTTCCTTATAAGGTAATGAATGGTATGCCCAATTTTAAGCAAAATGTGACCAGAGCAGCTCTTCCTTTTTGTTCTTTGATCTCGTGTGGGTGGTCACATCTCTATTTTTCCAATCCTTCCAAGAAGCAACCTCTCTCCCTTTCCCTCCTTACTTGCAACCCTAGCACATTCTCTGGGATATTTGCCCTTTCTCAAAGATATGTGTGAAAGCAAAACCCTATTTCTCACAGAAAGAAGTTCAGAAAGAAACAGAGAGCAGCATTGTTTTTTAAAGTTACATGTGCAATTATCATATACTTAAAAAAAGAGCAAACTAAAAAATGGAAATCCACCATATTATATGCAATCCCCTTTTTGTATGTATGAGAAAGCTCTCTTTTTTGATGTTTAAGTTCAAAATTTAAAAAATCAAATTAAGAAAAAAATGGCCAATTTATATGGTCCTCTGGGTTCTGTAATGACAGCATAGATTCAGCATGAGGTAATCAGAGTCCATCAATAACAAGGCAGCTAGGGTTGCAGGTAGTGAATGGAGGAAGAAGGAAATTCTATTGGGGGCCTAAATCAGTAAATGACTGGTGTTATTTAGCCTCCCGGCTTGATCAGGGAAATCAAGCGGTGGAGAGTCAGTCAAAGGAACCAAGAATTCTAGCTTGAAGACATTTGCTATTTTTCCTGGCTGTCTTAGTTCCTGGGGCAATTATTCCTTCCTAGCAAGGGAGGAGTTTACCAGTAGCTGCAGCCCAGATGATGGTAATGGAAAGTAGCCAATTTCGTAATGAAGCTAAATAGCTGAGACTATTATTTGTAAAGTTGCCAAAGACCAGCAGTGAGGAAACAGGGCCAATAGAGCCCAGAAAAGGGGAAATTACAGTGCCCACAGATGGCAGCAGAGAACAACACAATGACATTACCGAAGTTAAGGGTATGAGTGAGTCCAGTTATGATGTCACTCACTCTGAACATATCCCTACCTATAGAAGGTATACTCAGGCCAAAGATGTTCCCTATATGTGAACCCCTATGAGTGTTTCCTAGATCTGTGGATTCTTTTTATTTGAGTTACCTCCACTGGTGGTTCAGTAACTCAAGGGAAGCTGGACTCCTGGGAGTATGGGAAATCTTTTCTCATCACTTAATTTGCTGTGCTGTTTAATTAGATGTTTTTTGTTTTGAGTTCATATGTTCTTTCCAATTGGCTTAGTAAAAGTATTCTCATCAGTGTGGGTTTCTGACTCACAGAGTAAGTCAGATTTGAGGTATTTTTCTTGTACAATTGTTATTTGTCCTTCGTTCTAGAAGAGGACCCTGGCATCAGGGAGGTGATGCTGTGACATGCAAGAGAATTGAATTTAAGTGACAGAGGGCTGTGCAAAGTCACCAATCTTGCTCTTTCCTCCCTGCTGGCACAATACAGTATTTGAAAAAGAAACCTGGTGTTTGAAGCTCTTGGATCCAGTTGTCTGAACTTAGAAGGACTGAGAAGGGTAAGAGCCGTTACTGGGAGTATGTATGATCCTAATTGTTTACAGATGGAAATTATCAGAACTTTTATATCTTCCTTGAAAACAGAGGGAATGAATATGAGGGACATGGATGTGAAAAGATATAAGTGATCAGAAGCATCTGTAGGAAGGAGGGGAAAGGAACACAAATTCACTGGGACTACATTGAGCCAGGAAACCTTATTGCAATTTGTGGAGGGGTGGGGATGTCACTGAGCTTGTAGTCCATAAAACTGGGATAATTCTTCCCCTCAGTCCTAATTCCTTGCCTCAGGACTTCTGGGACTTCTGGAACTGTGCTGTGCTTCATTGTAGGACTCAATTTGTTTTCTAGCTTGGGAGTTCTGTTGAAAGAATCAGAGTTAGGCAATTTGGGAGCAGAGGGAACAGGGACAAAAGTTCTGGACACAGACACTGAGAGGAGAGTCTAGGTTACGACTTGTTATTCCAGAGGACTTCGTAGCTAATACTGGCCAGACCTTCTAGTTCTTTCCCCTCAATGAAAAAGCTAGAGGTGCAGCCCTTTTTGTAGTGGCTAGAAACTGGAAACTGAATGGATGTCCATCAGTTGGAGAATGGCTGAATAAATTGTGGTATATGAAAATTATGGAATATTACTGTTCTGTAAGAAATGACCAACAGGATGATTTCAGAAAGGCCTGGAGAGACTTACACGAACTGATGCTGAGTGAAATGAGCAGGACCAGGAGATCATTATATACTTCAACAACAATACTAGATGATGACCAGTTCTGATGGATCAGGCCATCCTCAGCAACGAGATCAACCAAATCATTTCTAATGGAGCAGTAATGAACTGAACTAGCTATACCCAGAAAAAGATCTGGGAGATGACTAAAAACCATTACATTGAATTCCCAATCCCTATATTTATGCACACCTGCATCTTTGATTTCCTTCACAAGCTAATTGTACAATAATTCAGAGTCTGATTCTTTTTGTACAGCAAAATAATGTTTTGGTCATGTATACTTATTATGTATCTAAGTTATATTTTAATATATTTAACATCTACTGGTCATCCTGCCATTTAGGGGAGGGGGTGGGGGGGGGGGTAAGAGGTGAAAAATTGGAACAAGAGGTTTGGCAATTGTTAATGCTGTAAAGTTACCCATGCATATATCCTGTAAATAAAAGGCTATTAAATAAAAAAAAAAAAAAAAAAAAAAAAAAGAAAAAGCTAGAGGTGTAAACTGGCTGGCTTGCATCAGATTCTGACCTAGTATCTTGTCCTGGTTCTGCTGTTCAGGTGTATGATTTTGGATCTTCCTTGGCATCAGTTGAACTATTCAGCTCTGATGATCTTTGTTTTAAGTTTATTCTGGTTTTAACATACTGTCCTTCTGTTTCATGTTGTAAAGTCCCCTCCAGATCTAATATACTTTATTCTAAGACTTCTTTCAGTTATGATATTCTATGGTCCATTCAAGCTCTGACATTTGATGTCTGTTTCAAGGTTCTTTCTAGCTTTTAACAGTTTATGAAGAATTTAAAGGAGGACGCAGCTATGATATTCTATGGTCCATTCAAGCTCTGACATTTGATGTCTGTTTCAAGGTTTTTTTCCCCCCCAGATTTTAACAGTTTATGAAGGATTTGAAGGACACAATTTCCAAGGTGAAATGGGATGTGGTCTGTAGCACATCCAAGTAGACAACAGTGAAGGCAATGACATCACCAAAGAACATCAAGGGAGATCTTCAAGACCAACATTTCTTTTCTTCCAACTTCTCCATCCATCCCCAACTTTATCACTCCTTCCAGTCTGTCCTCTGTTCTCAAACCATAGAACACAAATTAATCCACATTATAGAATCTGTCCCTTGAATGGGATTGAAGGTGGGATGAGTTGAAGAGCAGTGGGAAGGATGAGTCTTGCTGATCCTAAAGGTCCTGGACAAGCCAGAAAGAGGCTAGTTTGGAAAAAATTGGGAGAACAATAAGAATCCATCAACAGGACAAACATGAGCTCAGAGTAAAGAATATCAAGAGGTCGGGAGATAAGTCATTAGTATATTTTTTCAACCCCCACTTACATTGGCTAGTCAAATCCCCAAAGCATAGCTGGCTATATATTTCTCAGGTTTCTAGAAATAATAACTCAAAGGGTGAAAATCTTTCCTGCCTCGGCCCGCGAGGCAGAGTGTGTGGACCCTGGAAGAAAAGAGATAAGGGCAAGAGAGAGGGGACTTGCAAAATGGAGGAAAGTCAAATCATTCTGATCAAGCCTCATTTTAATGGGTGCAATAGTACAGATATATATAGCAGTATAAAAGAAGGCAGGGTTGTTCAAACACAGTACAGGGTGGGGGTCCATGACAAAGGGTTGGTATCCCGCCCAAGGATGAACTGCTCAGATGTTTCTGGTGGCAGGAAGCTCTATGATGTGATTAGGGGATGCCTAGATATCTGCCTATTCAAAGTTAGGATGTGATTAGGAGATTCCTATTCAGGAAGTCTTTGGTATAATGTGATTAGGAGATTCAACCTATTCAAGGTTGGCCTTATGTGGCTGTAGATTAGGGCCGGCTCCCCACACTTTCCTACTCATGAGTCCCTACTGGTGTGCTTTCCTTCACAATTACTAGTCTGTTATCAATTAGTCAGCCAGATTTAGTTAGCATTTTAAAATTATTTACCATAGAAATATAATAACACTTGGTACAACTCCTTCCCCCCTCAGAAGTTTATGATATACTCTCCCATCAATACATTCAAAATTCAAGAAAAAAGGGCTTAAGCTTAGAAGACATACACTGCAAAAGGAACACTAAGCATCTGGAAATCTGGCTGGAATCCTCAATCCTCTGTTAAGTATAGCAAACATTTTCTTCTGGGGTTCCTTTTGTACACTTGAAATTTGCCTCTCCTCATCTTGTCCAGTTCATCCTCAGTTCTCAAAGCAAAAACTGCTGTCAACAATCAGTTGCTGATTGAGGTATGTTGCTAGGATGCCAATGAAAATTCAAATCTTAATGATAAATGTTGGAGGGGATGTGGGAAAACTGGGACACTAATACATTGTTGGTGGAGTTGTGAACTGATCCAACCACTCTGGAGAGCAATTTGCAACTATGCCCAAAGGGCTATCAAATGTCTTTACTGCATCTGTATCCCAAAGAAATTACAAAAACGGAAAAAAGGACTCACATGTGCAAAAATGTTTGTGGGAGCTTTTTTTTGTAGTGGCAAGGAACTGGAAACTGAGTGGATGCCCATCAGTTGGGAAATGACTGCTGAAGTTATGATATATGAATATAATGGAATATTATTATTTTATAAAAAATGATGAACAGGCTGATTTCAAAAAAGCCTGGAAAGACTTTCATGAACTGATGCTGAATGAAGTAAGTAGAACCAGGAGATCATTGTACATGGCAACAAGATTATGTGATGATCAACTCTGATAGACATTCTCTTTTCAACAATGAGGTGATTCAAGTCAATTCCCACAGACTTGTAGAGAGAGTCATCTGCACCCAGAGAGTCCTATGGGAATTGAATGTGGATCACAACATAGTATTTTCACTTTTTTGTTGTTTGCATGCTTTTTTTCCCCCCATTTTTTTTGATTTGATTTTTCTTGGTCAGTATGATAAAAATGGACATATGTTTAGAACTATATATGTTTACACATATATTAGATAACTTGCTGTCTAGAGGAGGAGGAGGAGGGGAGAGGTGGGAAAGGAGGGAGACAAATATGGAACACATGATTTTGCAAGGGTGAATGTTGAAAGCCAGCTTTGCATATATTTTGAAAACATATTATTATTTTAAATTATTAATTTTATTAATTAGTTAATAATAAAATTAAAATTAATTACAATATAACATTAATTTATTAGTTAATGAGAAATTAATGATTATTAAAATTACTTTTTAAAAATCCAAATCTTTTGGTCTTCTGAAGCTCACAAGATCTTCCTCTGGTTAAAGTGGGGGTAACAAGGCAAAGATTGAGGCATTCTCATTTTCTTTCTCCTCCTTGTGCATACCCAATTCACATCTTTGATTGGTTGACTGAATTGAGATGTATTTTCACTCAGTAAAGGTGTCAGGAAATAGCTTCTTAAAAAACCCAATTAATTAATTTACTTAATACAAAATAGAAAAGGAAAGAAAAAAAAAAGCATTCTCATGTGCACAGCAGAACATAAGAGGATTTAAAATATGAAAAATAAATTTCCATTTCAGGAAAGCCTATATAATGTTACACATTGTGTTCAGAGCTTTTTTCTTTGCTTCCTTGTAGGCTTTCTTCTATTCTCTGCTATGCATTTTTTACTTTATTCTTCCCCCCCCCCCCCCATTTTCCCTAAGAAGGCTTCAATTAATTGCAGATATTTATGTATACTTGCAAATATACACATACATATACATAGATATCTATAACCATACACATATATACATATATAGCATATACTTCTATGTAAGTCTGTACTATTTTATTTGTCTTCTGTTTATTGAAGGTGGATACTATCCTTTACAAGTCCAAATCTTTCCATATTTTTCCTAAATCCACCATTTCCTACACCACAGCAACATTCCAACCTTATATTATCTAATTACTTTAAATAGTTTAAAATAATTGATTAAAATGACTGACACATAGTATAGTTTCTCTGTTTTTCTCTTTTGATTAAATCTACTTTAGCTTTAATTTTGTCTGAGATCAATGATTACTATCCTTGCCTTTTTTCCTCTAATAAATTCTAATCATTATTTTTATGCTTATTTCCTATACCAAACTTCTCTGCTTTAGTTCTGTTACTTTTCTTTGCTATTACTTAACCTACTCCCTCTACAAGGATCCCTCCTTTATCCTTGCTCCCTCTTAATCATATTCCCTGTAATCTACACCCCTTTTATATTCCTTCCTTATCTTATTCCCCCCTTTTTAATTCTTTATAACTTTAGAAGATTGTTATATCCTTCTAGATATATAAGTATTGTTCCCTCTTTAACTCATTCCCTATGTGAGTAGGATTGCAGAACTATCAGCCCCCCTTACCCATGTAGTTCCTTTGTATCAGTTCTTGCTCTTGCAGCTTATTCTATAACCTAAATATTCTTTTTTAACTCTTCCTACAGGATTTGGCTTTTTCAGAATCATTTCATAGTGGCTCTTCCCAAATCATTCTTTCGAACTACCCAATTACTAATAACAGTCTTAAATATTTCCATTTCCATGTATAAAACATAAACTGTTTGTCCTTATTGGGTTTCTTGAAATTAGTTTAGTGTTTACTTCATATTTCTCTTGAATGTTATATGTCAAATTTTCTATTAACTTCAGGTCTTTTTGCAAGAAAATCCTGAAACTCTGAAAATTTATTGAATGTTTCCCCCTGCCATTTTTTTTCATTCAGGATTATGCTTAATTTTACCAGGTATGATATTTTTGCTTTCAGCCCTAGTATTTTTTACTCTTCAATATGTAGAATGCCAAGACCTGTGATCTTTTCATATAGTCACTTCTAGGTCTTATGTGATTTTTAATTGTGGTTCTGCTATATTTGAATTTGTTGTTACTTGTAATATTTTTTTTTCCTTGATCTAGGGATTTTGGAATTTAGCTTGATGTTCTATAAGTTATCCTTGTAGGATCTCTTTTAGATAATGATCAATAGATTTTTTTTTCTATTTCTATTTTCCCCTCCAGTTTTTCAGGACAATTTTCTTTGATTATTTCTTGTATTATTGTATAAAAATTCTTTTTTTGGTCATAGTTTTCAGGTAGTTCAATTATTCTTATGTTTTCTCTTATTGATCTGTTCTTCAGATCTATTGTTTTTCTTATGAAATATCTTACATTTGCTTCTATTTTTTTTATTCTTTATATTTTATTATTTCTTGGTCTTATAACTCAACTGGCTTTCCCCTGCCCAATTTTAGTTTTTAAGGAGTCATTTTTCCCCCCTTAAAACTCTGTATCTTTTTTACTAGTTGGTTGACTTTTTTTCATAATCTTCTTGTTCTTTTTGGATTGTATTTATTTAGTTTTTCCTCAGTCTCTCATTTGATTCTTAAAATCTTTTTTGAATTCTTCTATGTATTCTTTTGGGGCAGATGGCCATTTAATATTACTCTTTGGGGTAGGAGGAGCTTTTTTTTTTTTTTTCTTTTTAACTTCCATATACTCCTTTGAAGATGAATCCTGGTCTTCTTTATTCCCATAATAACTTTCTATGGTTAGGTTCTTTCTCTTTTGCCTCTTTTTTTTGTTTGTTCTTTGTTTAATTAATAGCAGATTGGTGGTCCTGGGGTATGGAGGATGGTGCTTTATTTTATACCCAGCTTAATTCTAGGAGTTGGTAGAGAATACAGGCATATTCTTCTTAGCCTAGTTCAATTGGTAATACCTCACTGACTCCCTGACTAACCTTTACCCACTCCACTCCTCCCAAAGTTCTACACAGTTGACTTGACTACAGAGAAACCAAGTTCTCTCTTTGTCACTGCTCTCATCAAAGGGTAAAACTCTAGGAAAAGTTTTGAAAGAAAGCTTAGTTACAGACTTCCTAAATATGGGTGGCAAGGTCCCCCTAGTCTTACATAAGGTCTTCACTATAGAATAGATATGAGATCAGGCAAAGTTTTTATTTCATCATAAAAAGTGCATTAGGTATGAATGACTCAGCTATTCATAGACAAATGTGGGTGCTCAAATATCACATTGTATTTATCAGATTTCCCTGAAAGATAAAGAAAGTTTACACTGAATAAAAATTCCTCACTCACCATGTACTTGCATCATTGGAACAAGTCATAGAGATACTATGAAGCATTAGCAATGTCCAGATCTTGTGGCTTTCAGGGGCCACAGGAAACCCCTGTTGGCTTTTCCCTTTTTAGTTGAGAAGTGAGCCATTAAGTAAATTATCCTTAATACTTCTGCTGTTGCTATTACTACTACTATGACTATTTTACCACTACTCCTACTAGTATACTATTGTTGCTGCTACAGCTACTATTACTACTATTATTCCCATGGCTGGTATCTAATTCAGGAACTCTGAAATTTAGGATTATCCATGAATCAACCTTCATGATTAAAAATGTTCATTCTCAGGATTGTTGATATCTGACCTATGTCCACCAAAATTATAGAAAGTCAGAAGCTAGCCAGGAGTTGGTAAATCCATGAATTAGGAAATCCAGGAATAACTGCTTCTTTTAGGTAACGTACTTCTGCTGTAAACGCCATTGCTTCTTCTGATGTATGTGTGTGTGTATGTGTGTTTATACTTGCACACCTGAGCATGCATATGTGTATGCATAGAAAAATTTGGTCTAGAAGACCAAGGGGGAAGAAACCCTCTAAATTCAGGCCAGTTCCAAAGATCTTGGGATGAAAAGAGTCATCTATACCCAGAGAGAGGACTGTAGGAATTGAGAGTGAATCACAACATAGCATTTTCACTCTTTTTGTTGTGTGTTTGCTTGCATTTTATTTTCTTTCTCATTTTTTCCTTTTTGATTTGATTTTTCTTGGGCAGCAAGATAATTGTATAAATATGTATGCATATAGTGGATTTAACATGTATTTTGACCATGTTTAACATAAAATGGATTACTTGCTATTTAGGGGAGAGGATAGGGAAAAGGTTTTGCAAGGGTCAATGCTGAAAAATTATCCATACATATGTTTTGAAAATAAAAAGCTTTAATAAAAAAAAAAAGTTAATGAGGCCTTTAGCAGAAACACTGGATGTAAAAATTTCCTCCCAGCTTTCTGCTTCCCTTCTAATTCTGGCTGCATTGGTTTTGTTTGTGCAAAACTTTTAAAATTTAATATAATCAAAATTATCTATTTTGCATTTCATAATGTTCTCTAGTTCTTTTTTGGTCATAAATTCCTTCATTCTCTAAAGATTAGAGAGATAGATTATCCCTCCTTCCATTCTTCTAATTTGTTTGTAGTTTCACCCTTCATGTCTAAATCATGAATCCATTTCTATCTTATTTTGGTATAGGGTGTTAAATATTGGTCAATGCCTAGCTTCTACCATACTATTTTTCAGTTTTCTAAGCAATTTTGTCAAATAGTGAGTTCTTATCCCAGAAGCTGGAGACTTAGGGTTTATCTAACATTAGATTACCATAGTTATTAACTATTGTAGCTCATGAATCTAACCCATTCCACTGATCTACTACTCTATTTCTTAGCTAGTACCAAATAGTACTGCCACTTTATAATAGAAAAACTAATGTTCTTTACAAATGATATGATGTTATACTTAGAAAATCCTAGAGAATTAACTAAAAAGTACTTGAAATTATTAACAACTTTAGCAAAGTAGTGGGATATAAAATAAGCTTACATAAATCATCAGCATTTCTATATATTACCAACAAAATCCATCTCTATCCAAGAGATAGAGAAAGAAATTCCACTAAAAATAACTATAGACAATATAAAATATTTGGAAATCTACTTGTCAAAACCAAGCCAGGAACTGTATGAACTTCACACAAATAAAGGTAGACTTAAACAATTGGAAAATGTTAATTGCTCATGGGTAGACCAAGCCAATATAATAAAAATTATAATTCTATTTAAATTATTTATTTATTCCATGCCACAACAATCTGGAATAAAACAAGACTCATCTGGAAGAACAAAAGCTCAAGGATATTAAGAGTTAATGAGAAAATATGCAGAAGAAGATGGTTTATTTATACCATGTCCCAAATTGTTTTATAAAGCACTAATTATCAACACAATCTTATACTGGTTAAGAAATAGAGTGGTGGATCAGTGGAATAGATTAGGTACAAATTACCTATTATATTATTTATAATAAATGACTATCATAATCTATTATATAATAAACACAAAGATCTAAGCTTTTGAGGCACAAACCTCATTATTTGACAAAAACTCTTGGAAAAACTGGAAAACAGTATGGCAGAAACTAGGTATATAGATCAACATCTCATACTACGTATCAAGATAAAGTCAAAATGGATACATGATTTGACACATAAAGGATGATATCATAAGCAAATTAAGGGAGCCTGGAATAGTTTTTCTGTCAGATTTATGGATAAGGGAAGAATTTAGGATGAAAGAAGATATAGAGAGCATTAAAAAATATAAAGCAGATAATTTCAATTATATAAAATTAAAAAGTTTTTACATAAACAAAACTAATGCAGCCAAAATTGTGAAGAAAGCAGAAAACTGGGACATTTTTTTCAACAAATATCTCTGATATTTTCTTATTTCTTATTTCTAATTTCTTAAATAATAATCGAGTTAAGTTTATAAAAACACGAGTCAGTCCCCAACTGATAAAGAGTCAAAGAATATGAACAATCAGTTTTCAGAAAAAGAAATCAAAGATATGATCATATTAAAAAAAATGCTCGAAAGCATTATTGATCAAAGAAATGCAAATTAAAGCAACTCTGAGTTATCACCTTGTACGTGTCAAACTGGCTAATCTACTGAAATTTTGGATATTGGAAAACTGAGATACTAATGCATTGTTGGTGAAGTTGGGAACTGCTTCAAACATTCTGGAAAGCAATTTGGAACTGTGCCCAAAAGATTATAATACTGTCCATACCCTTTGATCCAGTAATACCACTGCTAGATCTATTCCCAAAGACATCCATAAAAAGGGGAAAGCACCTATTTGTTCAAAGATATTTATAACAATTCTTTTTGAGGTGGCAAAAAGGTTTAAATTGAGGAGAGGCCCATCAATTAGGGAATGCCTAAACAAGTTGTGGCATATGATTGTAATGGAATAATATTATTAGAAATGATATCAGAAAAACCTGGAAATCCTCAATTAATAAATGGTCAAAGGATATGAACAGGCAGTTTTCTGATGAAGTCAAAACAATTTATAGTCATATGAAAAAAAATTATTTAAATCATTATTGATTAGAGAAATTCAAAGTGAAATACCCTAGAGATATCATTTTATACCTATCAGGGTGGCTAAAATGATAGAAGAGGAAAGTGGCAAATATTGGAGGGAATGTAGAAAAATTGGGTCCTTAATCCATTGTTCGTGGGTCTATGAAATGATCCAGTCATTTTGGAGATTTGGAATTATGTCCAAAGAGTTATTAAACTGCCTATATCTTTTGACCCTATATAGTTCTGTTTCCCAAGATGATTAGGGAAAATGAAAAAGAACCTATATGGTTCTAAAATATTTATGGCAGCTCTTTTTGTGGGGGCAAAAAACCTGGAAATTGCAAGGATGTCTATCAATTGGGGCATGGTTAAACAAATTGTGGTATAAGTTCATGATGGAATATTGCTCTGCTATAAGAAATGATGGGCTCAATGATTTTAAAGAAGCATGAAGAGACCTCTTCAAAATAATGAAGAGTGAAATGAGCAAAACCAAGAGAACAGTGTATATAGTAACAGCTGTATTGTTTTAAGAACTTTGAACAACCAAGTCATTCTATTATAAATGCCCAAATTAAAGATCCTATGAAAGAAGATGCTGGATGAATCAAGAAAATAGAACTGGCATATATGTGTGTATACATATATACATATTTATATCTAATGGTAATCATCTCAAAAATTTTTGAGGGGGCAGGGTAAAAAGCCACATGATAACTTTGTTGTATATTTGAAAGGAATATCAAGTTGTACATAGAGGATTTGCAATTTCATGTGTAATTCTGTTTTTCCATTCCACTTTGTTATGAAAATTTTTGTTTTAATGCCTAAATTCAGATTAAAATAAATACAATTTTCAAAAAAGATATTCAAGCTACACCTACATAAAGTCTTTCCTAATCCTCCCTACTCTCTCCAAAATAACTTGTCTTCATTTTGTATATATTTGTATGTATCTATTTATGCATGTACATGCTGTTTCTCACAGTTGTTCCAAGGTATTTGCTCTAGGCTCAGGCTGCCTTCCAATTTGGGGAACAGTTGCTTTCAGGATCTTCCTGAGAATCTCTAATAGCTTGGATACTGAGACGAACTCCTAGGATATAATCTTTCATTCTATCATTTCTGTTCCCATTGCTATCACCCTAATTAAAGCTCTTGTCACCTTATGCCAAGGGAAAAAAAAACCCTGGAAGGGCTTCCATAAACTGATATGCAGTGGAGTGAACAGAGCCAGGAGAACGCTGTACATAATAACAGCATTATTGTTTGATGAAGAATTGTGAATGATTTGGGTTTTCTCAGCAATACAATGATCCAAGACAATCCCAAAGGACTAATGATAAATCATACTATTTGCCTCCAGAGAAAGAACTGCTATTACTTGAATATAGACTTTAGCATGCTATTTTTCACTCTTTCACTTTTTCCTTTTATTTGAGTCTTCTTGTACAAAATGACTAATATGGAAATGCTTTACATAATTGCACATGTATAACCTATATCTGATTGCTTACCATCTCAGGGAAAGGAGTAGAGAGGGAGGGATAGAATTTGGAACTCAAAACTTTAAATAAAAATATTTAAAAATTGGAAAAATTTAGTAGAGAGAACCCTTTTCCTCTTCCCCTCTCCCCACCAAAAGTATATACATTTAGTATTTAGATATTCTCACTGCTGCCCAGAGTGGAATCTGTGGCATTTTAAATCAATTCTGTTGTTCTTACATTAATAGGTCACAGGAAATTGTCACAATGGATTATGTTTGATGCTCAATGAATAGCTAATGAAACCCATGCAACATCAAGTAATGATATCTGATAGGATCCTTCATCTTGATTATCTTCAGTGTTCTCCTGGCTTGGGGAATACATATTCACTCCTTTGGTTAAATGGGTTCTTCTTGCCCTAGGCTTCATAACCATGGCTTTGTATTAACCATTGCAAGGAGTTTATATTACCTATTACTTGTAGCACTAAGGTTTTCTTTAAATTGGTTCCTAATGATTATTATTGATTAATAGTTTTACTAGGTTGTTTTCCAAAGAGATATTTTACCCAGCCTTTTCACTTTTTCATTCTTACTTTGGCCTATAGAATATTGAATGATTCTTTATATTTTTAAGCTTAAGTCTAATGGTTTTTTTTAATAATAGCTTTATATTTTTCAAAATACATGCAAAGATAGTTTTCAACATCTACACATGTGAAATCTTGTGTTCCATATTTTTCTCCCTCCCTTCTTCCTTATGCTCCCCTAGATAGCAAGTAATCTAGTATAGGTTAAAACATATGGATTTCTTCTAAACATATTTCCACATTTAACATGATCACAAGAAAAATTGGATCAAAAAAGAAAAAAAATGGGAGAAAAACAAACAAGCAAGCCAACAACAACAGCAAAGGTGAAAATATGTTGCAATCCACATTCAGTCCCTATAGTCCTCTCTCTGGAGGCAGATGGCTATCTCCATCACAAGTCTATTGGAATTAGATCTAATGGTTTTGAACCATCATGACAGAGTCCCCTTAAGGAAGACTGTAAGCTTATGTTGTAGTAATGGTAAAATTTATAAATCATCCACTGAGGCACCAAAGTTCCTCAATGGATTCAAGGAGGAGAATTGTGAAATTGAAAATTGATCATCCTTTCTATTTCATTCAGGCTTAATCAATTTAGAGTATATCTTTTATTCATCTTCAATGTGAATTTAAGTTCCTTACTCATGTGATTTTGTTGCCCTATTCTAGTCTTATAATTTCACTCACAACTCATTTTTTTAGAGAAGCATGCTCTATGTGTAATGATAGAGAACTGAGGCAAGATAGAGATTAGAGAGTTTTTAATATATATTTTTAATGGGGATCTTGACTAGTCGGCTGAATAGGATTATTGTCTCAAAGTATCCAGCAGGGAGTGAGGAATTCCAGGGATCTTATAGGGCTTCAGCAATAAGGAACACAAAAGCAAGGTGGGGGCTGGTGAGCAGGAACTTCCAGGAATCGACCATAAATTCGGTTCTGACATCTTGGGGGTAAGGAAGGATCATAAATTCTGATAAGTGGGAGTACCAGGAGTCCGGATGTCTGAAATAGAAGATATGCCCACCTATCTCGAGATAAACCATCTGCATTTTATGACTCAATGGAATGCTAGTGGTCAGGGCTCACAGCCCTAATTATATCAGTCCTAATGGTCAGGAAGGAGGATTGCCATCAAGAAGATTGAGGCAGAACAATTCAGGGAAACAACCAAGACAGAACAATTAAAGGAAACTGTGAATATGAAACGCTGATGTCAAGTTGTCCCATGAAAGTCAAATTGGTGTTTTCCATGGTTTCCATGATTCTTCCAATCATAGCTCGGTAATATCCATATTGCTACAGATCTTGTGCATCCATTGTGTCTTTAGCAATCTGATCAGACATGGGTTGCTACAAATCTGACCTTTTAACTTGTGACTCTGATGGTCCTATAGGCTTTTTTTTGCTATTTTGATGTTTCTTTTTTATAACTATAAAAGAATTGCCTTACTGTCCAAGACTTTTGAGGAGTTTTAGATCCCATTTGTGACAATTACTAGCCTTGCTAGTAGATCAAATGCTCAAACCTCTGTTGTCTCAGTTTATCATTATTTTAATGATGATGACATATAACATAAATTGTTCTCTTGGTCTTCTTGTTTTGCTCTGAATCAGTTCATACAAATCTTCCCAGATTTCTCTAAAATCATCCCTTTCATAACTTCTTATACTACAAAAGTTTTTTTATACATTCATTTACCATAATTTGTTTAGCCATTTCCTAAGTGATGGACACCTCCCAATTTCTAATTCTTTGCCACTATACAAAAAAAAGTTGCTAAACATTTTGGTACATATAGGTCCTTCTTGTCTTTGCTTTTCTGTGAGGAAAGTTATAGACTTATTAGTAATATTGTTTGATCAAACATATGCTCAGCTGAGTAACTTTTGGAGTATAGTTCCAAATTTCTTTCTAAAATGGGCTCTACTCTCATTTCTCTGTACTTTCTCTATTCTGTCAGCCCGGTCATTCCACAACTTGGAATTTCACTCTAACCCTGGACTTCTCACACTGGAGAGAAGTATAAAGTATTTTTATACTTTGCCCCTTCAGTTCTTTCCTTTAATTGATTTCTTCCCTGAACTTCCATTTTAAGGAAAGCACACAAAGAAGCCATATCTTCAATCTTCTTGGGGTATCACTATTGATTCTTTGGACTTTCTCTAGTATACCCCAATATGGTACCTTTCTTCTCCCCCAACTTTTCAGAACTCTGTAATGTGTGCTCTTTTCCTTATTAGAATGTAAGCTCTTTCAATCTCAAACTATGCCCAAAAGACAATCAAACTGTGCAAACTTTTGATCCAGCAATAGTCTATACTACTAGATCTATAAACCAAAGAAATTATAAAAGAGAGAAAAGGAGCCACATGTAAAAATTATTTATAAGAACTCTTTTTGTAGAGGTAAAGAATTGAAAATTGAGAGGATGCTCATCTACTGAAGAATACTTGAACAAGTTATGGTATATGAATGTAATTTGAATACTATTATGCTATAAGAAATGATGAGCAGGAGGATATCAGAAAAACCTGGAAAGATTTACATGAATTGTTGCTGAGTGAAGTGAGCAAAATGATCAACTATGATTAATTTAGCTCTTCTCCACAATACAATGATCCAAGACAACTCCAAAAGATGAAAAATACTATCCACATCCATAGAAAGGACTATGGAATCTGAATGCCCATGACCTCTCTCTCCTTCATCCTTCTGGATCTCTTTGAAATCTCTGACGCCGATAACTACCCTTGTCATCTGTATTCTCTCTCCTCCCTGACTTTTTATTAAGACGGTTCTCTTGGTTCTCTTTCTTTCGACCTGAACCATTCTTCAACTTCTGATGGCTCTTCAGCCAGATCCACTACCTGTGGAGAGCCCAAGTCTCTGACCTGGGCTCTCTTCTCTATACTATCCTATACCACTTCTCTATACTAGCTCCATACTCCTCTATAGTGTTTTGTTTGCAATTTCATCAGCTCCCATGGTTTTAATGATCATATCCATACTCTTGTTCTCTCTACATACACATATATGTGTATGTATATGTATATATACATATACACAAGACACACTGTTCTGTGTGCATACACGAAACACACATGTATATGCATATAGGAACACATGCTCACACAATTTGCAATGCATACACATATCCATGCCTATAATAATAACACACATATACATACATATGTATACATATTTACGTATTTCTATGCATACATACAAAAACACATATTCAACTTTAATCTTACTCCTAGTCCCCAAGTCTTGCATCACAAACTGCCCTCTAGACATCTAGATGATGGGCATCTCAAACATAACATACTAAAAAAAAGAATTCATCATCTTTCCCCTCAAATTCCTCCTTTCCCATTTCCCCCTTACTGTTCAGGGTCCCACCATCCTTCCAGTCACACAGGCTTAAAATGTAGTACTCATATTTGGCTCATCATTCTGACCTCCCACACTCTCTAGTCAACTGTTGTCATTTCCTGTTGATTTTATCTCTTATCATCTTCAACTTCTCACTTGCTCACTTGCTCTAACTTGATGTTAGACAACATCTCATATCTAATCTGTTGTCAGAATTTGTTGTTTCTACTTCACAAACTTTCTGTTAGACACCTCCTTTCCATACCATGATGTTCATCCTGCCTAAACTTCGCCTCTCATTGGGATTCCTGCCTCAAATGTCTCTTGGCTTTAGCCTGTCCTCCATGCTGATGTCAAAGTGTACTATCTAACTGTCTAGTCTAACTGTCTAACTGTCACTGTACCTCTTATCTCCTTCCCATCCCCATCCACTTCCCACCAGGAATTAAAAAAAAACTCCTTTTTTGCACAGTGGATAGAGCACCATCCCTGAAGTCAGGGGGACCTGAGTTCAAATTTGAACTGATACTTAACACCTCCTGGCTGTGTGACCCTGGGCAAGCCACTTAACCCCAACTGCTTTAGGAAAAACAAAACAAAACAAAACAAAAAACTCCTTTAAAAAATATTAGATACATTAGGGAGTCAATGAGGAATTTTGAATAGAGGAGTGAGATGGATTGGAGAGGGGAGAACTGGAATTAAGGAGTTCATCCAAGGAGCTATTGCAACCACCTTAAGAAGACATGATGAAGACCTGAGTGAAGATAGTAGTCATGTAAGTGGAGAGGAAAGGACAGGAAGGAGATATTGTGAGGGTATTACTAGCTGATGGGACATGAGGAGAAGGAAGAATTAAAAGTGATTCCAGAATTGTAATCTTGGTTCAGTGGAAGGATGAGGGTGCTTTCAACAATTAATCAACTAATCAGTCTTTTATGTACTGGGCAGGCTTTGGGGATCCAAATATTAAAAAAAACCTATTTGTAGTCAACTTATGTTCCAATGAGGGAGACTATATGTGCATATGTATACATGCATGCAAAACACTGAGACCGTTTGTCATTTCCTTCTCCAGCTCATTTTACATATGGGGAAACTGAGGCAAGCAGGGTTAAGTGACTTGCCTAGGGTCACATAACTAGTAAGTGGTCAGATTTGAATTCAGGTTTTCCTGACTCCACCACCTGCATACACATATAAACATATACATATACCTCCACCTCATCACCATCCCTTGTCTCTCTGATTGGAGAGTAGAACTACAAACTCCCAAACCTCCATTTAAGAGAGAACTCACTTCAGAATCTCCTTTCTCAGGGAAACTACACACACAGATACATATATTTACATGCTCACACATAGTATAAATATAAAGTTAACAACTACAAATATATACAAAAAAGTTGAATATTAGAGAGGTTGGGGACAACAAAGAGTTGGAGGAATCAGGAAAGGCTTCCTCAGAATAACAGTGTTTGAGCTGTATGTTTAAGAAAGGGAGGGACTCTTCAAGGTAGAGATAAGTGGGGGTGCATTCTAGATATTGGGGCCAGTACAAAAGCACAGAGGTAGGAAATAAGTGTCATGTGGAAGGACTAGAGAAGGTCCGTTTGGCTGGATCCCAGAGAACAAGTTGGAAAAAGTAAGATCTGGTGAGGCTGAAGGATAGATTGGGGCTAAATTGTGCAGGGCTTTAAAACTAAGCAGAGGAATTTGTCCTTGATCCCAGGGCCAACAGAAAGCCACCAGAATTAATCGACCATGGGAGTGATATCATATCTGTGTTTAAGAAACATTCCTTTAGCAACAGCATACAGGTGAGAGACTTGGGAGCAAGAGACCAATGAGGAGGTTGCTGATGTAATATTCTAGGTAACAGGTCATTAGAGTCTGAACTAAGGTAGTGGCTATTCAAGTGGAGAGAAGGGATTGGGTGATAGAGAGGTGAAGGCAGAAACGGTGAGATTTGACAGCTAGCCTGGATATATGGGGGTGAGGCAAGACTGGGGGGGGGGTGGCGGTGCCTTTGACAGAAATATGGAAGTTTAGAAGAGGGGTGGATAGAGAGGAAAAATAATGAGTTCAGTTTCAGATGAGTTAAGTTTAAGATGTCTCTGGAACATCTGGTTTAAAGTGGAGGAATTTGATTCATCAACCATTTATTAATGTCTTGAGGGTGGGAGATATAATGGCCAAAATAAAATTGACCTTGCTTTTCCCAGGACTTGTATTCTACTTGGGAATTTGGTATGTGTGCATAAAGGTAAATAACAATTTGTACAAAGGAAATGACAAGTAATTTCCACTGTGTCAGGAGTACTAATAGGGGAGTGGGTATGTATGTGAGAAAATGTGTATGAAGGTTATAATGAGGTTTTAAGGTAGAAATTCAAAGGTTTGAAGGTGGGGGAGAGCATTCTGGGTATGAGATACCCAGCTATGTTTATTCATAGAAGTTAGAGATACAATGCCATGTGGAGAAATGGCAAGCAGGCCAGTTTAGTTTCGACTGAAAATACAATTCTTATGCCTCATTTGACTTTTTTTGTTTTTGTTTTTGTTTTTTTCCCTTTTCCACCATTATTCAGGAAGCTCATTATGGGGGAAAAAAAAAGTCATCATCCTGCAAGATCCCATGAGCCTTGGAACTCCACTCATTATTATCCTCTGTCCCTTTAATTGGAAGGTGGAGCCATGAATTCCCAAACTTCTATTTAAGGAGCAAGCAAAGTACAGACATCTGATTTCCTGGGGGTAAACTACTCTAAGCAGATTTTCTTCTCACAATGCTCCTGTCTCAGACTTTTCAGTTTCCTCCCCAATTAGATTGTAAATGCCTTTAGGAAAAGGAGTTTTTCTTTTTATTATTTTGAGGCAATTGGGGTTAAATGACTTGTTTTAGATCACACAGCTATTAAGTATTAAGTATCTGAGGCTACATTTTGAACTCAGGTGCTCCTGATTCCAGACTGGTGCTTTATCTACTGTGCCTTCTAGCTTCCCCTTCCTTCTTTTAATTAAATGTATTCTTAATGTTTTGCACACTACCTAGCACATAATAGATGCTTCATAAATATTTATTGACTAGGCTGGAGCCAGATTTTGAAGGTCATTAAATGTGTTCTGGTAAATGTTTAACACAACCACTTTTCTTTGAAGAAAATAATGTATGCAGGACACATTTTAATATACTTTACATTATTTACATTTTCTTTATATTTTCATCAAATAAGAAAGGAAGTCAAACAATGTTAAGTGATTTGCTTACTTCTTCACTTCCTCATCTCCCATCATACCTCAAATCTTTGCAATCAATTCTATTTTGGATATGCTGAGTTTACATACTGGACAGCTCTACCTGGATGTATTTCAAAGTTGATGAGAGATGAACGCCAGACAGATCTGGGAGTCATCTCTTTCTGAATGGCACACCAGCTTAGTGTACAAGGAGGTAGACTAAATATGGAAGACTTGGCTCAAGTCTTGTTTCTGACACAAGTCACTTAACAGATTACTATCCAGCCCTGATTGCCTCAGAGTAAATGTTAAATAACTGTGGTTGTTGTTTTGGCCATAAGTTCTGAGAGTTTTCCCCTCCCAGATTGATTTCTTTTCATTTTTTAAAATTTCATTTATTTGATTAGGTTTAATTTTTTTTTTTTCTACTCTTTCTTTTTAATATTTCTTTCTAACCTAGCCTTAATTACTATTGGGACATCACTTCTGTGAAACCAAGACCTGTGAAAGACCTTAGATTAAAAAGGCCAAAATCTCCCACTGCATTCAGGGCCATTTCTAGTTGTCTTGATCTATGTCTTGCTCCTGGACACAGATGATTTTGAAGGAGAAAGAGGCTGGTAGCCTTGTAAAGTCCTTCCTCACTTAAATCTAAATCATTTGTATGTCATGGCATCATCTCTCTGGTGTCATGGTTGCCTTTGAGAAAGAAGAAGGATAAGTAATAATAACAATAATCCCAACCAATGGTCTAAAATAGTTGCTGATCTTAATTGGTCCAGGAAGTTTTCTTACTGAGAGTGTCTAGTATTGATGCATCAGAGATTAGGTTCCCCCTCTATTCTGTCATTTCTATAAGATGACATTACTGTGCCCAAAGAGCTATAAAATTGTGCATACCCTTTGATCCATTAATCTTATTACTGAATTTGTATCCCAAAGAGATAATAAAAAAGGAGAAAGGACTCATATGTGCAAAATGTTTGTAGCCACTCTTTTTATAGTGGCAAGGAACTGGAAACTGAGTGGATATTCATTAGTTAAGGAATGGCTGAATAAGTTATAGTATATGAATGTAATGGAATAGTATTGTTCTACAAGAAATCATGAGCGGATTGATTTGAGAAAAACCTGGAAAGACTTATATGAACTGATGCTGAGTGCAGTGAGCAGACTCAAGAGAACATTGTACACAGTAACAGCAACATTGTGTGATGATCAACTATGACTGACAGCTCTTTTCATCAATGTGGTGATTCAAAGCAATTCCAATAAACTTGTGATGGAAAATGCCATCTACATCCAGAGAAAGAACTATGGAGACTGAATGTGGATCAAAACATAGTATTTTCACCTTTTTTTGTTGTTGTTGTTATTGTTGTTTACTTATTTTTTTCTTTCTTGTGGTTTTTCCCATTTAATCTGATTTTTCCTGTACAACATGACAAATATGGAAATATGTTTTTAAAAATTTCATGTTTGCAGTATACATGCTCATACTGAAAAATTTTAACCTATATCAAATTGCTTGCTGTCTTCGGGAAGGGGAAGATAAAGGAGAGAGGATGAAAAATTTGGAACACAAAAGTTTTACAAAAATGAATGTTGAAAATTATCTTTACATATATTTGGAAAAATAAAATATTATTAGGGGAAAGATGATCATTATACTATCAGTGGGTGTTGATGAAACTCATTTTGAAAATATAGAATAGAAGAGGGGTGAGGACACAGTTCTGGGATAACATACATAGCTGAACAAGTTATTGGTGATAGTTCCCCAAAGGAGACTCAGAAATAGGGCAGTGTCTTGAAAATCTAGGTAGGGGGGAATAGCCTGGATAGTGGGGCTGGTGTGTAATGTCAAATGCTATGGAGAGGTCAAGAAAGAACAGATTAGAGTCTAGAGATGTGAAGACAGAAATGACAAGATTCGGCACACAAATAACTAATTGGATATATGGGGATGAGGGAGGACTGGAAGGATGGTGGTGTTTTAGAAAGAAATCATTTAAACTCGAAATTTAACAATTGGAGAATGTTGGTAACCTTGGAAAGGGCAGTTAGGGGGTATGTGTATGAAAACCTAATTGCAAAGCTTTGAGATATAATGGGAGGTGAAGAAGTAGAGAAGTGGGCAAATCACTTAACCTTGTTTGCCTCAGTTTCCTTATCTATAAAATGAGGCAGAGAAGGAAACCACAAACTACTCGAGTATCTTTGCCAAGAAAACCTCAAATGTAGTCCCGATTAAATAACACTTAACAACTATCAATCAACATGTGCGCTCATAGCTTGGGTCTCCAGGCGATCGCTGGCTATATCTCCATATCTAGATTGTAGGTGTATCTCTGGGGGTAGGGGAGTAGCTATTGGCTTTAACTCTCCATCTGGTGTGACGAAGAGATTAGTGCCAATAACATTTAACTTATTGATATCCCTTCAGTAACGCCGGGAATAAATTTGCATCAATCAGTTTTTACTAAGTGATATTTACTGGAAGGATATAATGAAAAATCAAAGTATAGACACCCCTGAAACTTCTAAAATATATCCAGGGGATCTCTTGTGAGTGAATTGTTAAATTTTCAATGTGAGCATGCATAAATGCAAACATCAAACAATATAAACCAGGGCTTGACTCAGTATTTTGTTGATTGTCTATACTTAATGTGACGGATGAGGAGTTAACATATAAATGTGATATACGTTCATATGTAAATTACATACAATATGTCCTGTGTAACCCCCCCCCCAAAAAAAAAAAAAAAGTTGCTTAATATTTATCAGTGAATTGCTGAGCTGTGCAGCCCTCCCTACGGTACACGACCTTCCATTCCCAGGAACTTCAAGGGGTCTCCACACCAAGGAGTGCTATTCCGAGTTGAAGCATGGGGTTTCTGGGCTGACCCCGTGCTAGGCTGAGTCAAACGGGTAGGCTTTCTCAGGGAACGGGTTGCTGTCCCTGAGACGATTTTTCTGACTTTTGAAGAACACAAAGCCAAAGCCTGCTCACACCTTTTTCAGTGCTCATTCACCTAAATGCAAGGATGAAGAAACAGCACCGGCTGCAAAACCACAGAGTTGTGTATTCCGGGCCAAATGCCCCGGGTACTACCCCCCACCCCCGCTGGGAAGCTGTATTTTTGGCTGCGTCTCCTCCGGGGGAAGAGAGGGTTTAAGCCTGCGGGCTCAGTTCCTGTTTAGAGACCAATTAAAAGGCTCTAGTTCGGAAGTAATCACAGAATACCTTCTTATCTCCCCCGAATGGTGCCGGGTGGGGCATCACACCGGGACTACCCCCCAGACGCCCTCCCTCCCCTCCGCCGCTCCCCACTCTCAGCCCTGCAGGGGGTCGCTCAGCTAGAGGCGGAACCCCCCCGCCCCCCCCCCCCCAGACGCATCTCCTGCTGCCCGGTCTCCGGCGGGGCTGGGTCAGACGCAGAGCCAGCATCCGCGGACCTCCTGCTGCAGGGAAGCCTCAGAGACTGCAGACGGCGCCCGGACTCTGGGCTCGCCGAAGCGGGGACGCCCCTCGCGGACCTACCTCAGCTCAGGGAAGGCCGCGGAGGGCTGGGTGCAGCTCCCGTCGGCGGGCCAGGAGGGCCGGGCGGTGCGGGAGTGGCAACATTGTGTCTTTCCCCGGGAGGCGCGCGCTTCCCCCCCTCGCTCCCGGGGGCGGCTGCGGCGGACCCGGTAACGAGGAGGCCCGCGCCCTCGAGGGTCCCCGCGGAGGGGGCGGGGTAGCCGGGGGGAGCAGCCGCAGGAGGGACCGCGAGGTGGCTTCACGCCGCCGCGAGATGCGCGCGGGGATTTCTTTTGTTGGGCTGTGAGCGTTCGCAAGGGCCGGGGAGCCCCAGCACCGCCGAGCCCGGGGGGGGGGGGGGGGGGGGGGGGAACAGCATGAGAGCTGCGGCGCAATGCGCCCGGCGGCAGAGGGGGGGCAGCGATGCGCTCCCCCGCGCCCCGCCCCCGCTGGCCCCCTCCGCGGTCACGTGACTGCGCGGCGCGCGGCCGGGGGCGGGGGGGAGCCGGTGTGTGGGAGAGGAAGAAGGAGGGGCCGCGGCAGCGTGAGGAGGGGAGCTGGTGGCGGCAGCCGAGCATCCTGCTACCGGCCGGGCCATGAGGAGGTAACGGGCCGGGGGCCGGGCCGGGGCTGAGGCGGCGGCGGGGTCGCTCGGGGGTCCCGGAGGACACAAAGAGCCGGGCCCGGGCCGGGGCGCCCCGAGGACCGGGGGAAGTCGGGGGGCTGAGAAGTAGAGGGCCCGGGGGGCTCGGGAGGATCTGGCGGGGGCTGAAGGGACTCTGAGGGCTGGGGGCCGAGGAGAGGTGGGAGGTCCGGGGGCGCTCGGGAAAGGGGGACCGAGGGGAAGGAAGGAAAGCGGGGTCCCAGGGGCCACGAGAAGCCGGGAGAGTGAGGGGCTGAGAGCTGAAGGGCCGGGGATGGCAGAAGGGCGTTCGGGCTGTGTGTGAGGGACTCATGTTCGGGGGCCCAGGAGAAGGGCGCTGATGAGAACTGGACGGACTGGGCAGCTGAGGGGAATTGGATGGGATGCCGAGAAGAAACTGCGGCTACTGAGGAGAGTCCTAGGGGGTTAAGGGGGACCTGGGGGCACGGCCCCTCCTGCTGGGAGATGCCCCCTCTCCTGCCTGGCTGCCTCCGCGTGCGGCTGCTAGTTCCCAGCGGAGCTGCGTCTGAGGCGCCGGCTCGCCCGGGTGGGGGTAATCTCCCCCCCCCCACCCCCCCCTCCGGGGCCAATCCTGACGATCGTTTATTTGTCGCTCCCTTGGTTGAGGGTTCAGATCTCGGCGTCTCCCTTCCAGCAAAAGCTGAGAGCGAGGTGGCCCCAGATCGAACTCTGGGTCAATTAGGAGCCCGGGATGTTTCTTTGGGACAAAGGGATACTGTTTAACTATGTTGCAACTGAGCCGGGTGACTGGGGTTTGGGCCCAGGGGCTGCTCACTATACTGGGAGTTAATCGGTGTAGAAACGGCAAAGCTTAGGAACCCACCCGACCGTTGGTTTTGGAGAGCTTTTGCATTTTTTATTCTCTTCTAACACCCATTCAGGAATTCTGCTTTCTTCCCATAAAAGAGTGCCTGCCCCTTCTTTTTGCTAGGTACAAGCATGCCTAGTTATGGTGTCCCAAGCACCGTGTAAGAAAAGTATTTGTTATTCTTCCAGGGAACGGGTACAATATGTTTTAAAAGGGGGAAGGAGAAAGTGTGTGGTAAGGTAGAAGGGTCCTTAGAGATTATGTAGTCTCCCCCCTCTCTCATTTAGCAGACTACTTATAAATGTAAACATACTATTGGTGGTTGAAGTCCTACATACCCCTTCAGTAGCAATGTGGGTATTGGAGTTGAGGGGTGGTGGAGAAATGTAGCCAGAGTTTAAGGCAGCCTTGGTCAGAGAAGCATCTCACCAGAGATCTAATATTTGGGATTTTTTTTTTTTTTTTTTTTTTACTGCTATGCCTTTGAGAAGGAAAAAAATAAGTTTTTTAGAATTGGTCTGGACTACTGGGACGGTGAATGTTGTAATAATAGTAATACCTAATATTTTTAAAGCAGTTATCAAGATGCTTTTATGCCTATTATTTCAACTGATCATTACAGGTTTTTTTAAAGAGGCGTTTGTATATCTATATTGGTGATTCTTTTCAAAAAATTTTTCAAACACATTTCAGTTTCTCCAAAATGTAATAAATTCAAGTTAGTTTTCTTTTTTCCCCCTCTCTTTTCCTCTTATGGTCTTATGGGACAGATCTCTTATCTTTTGTATTCTTAATGATGTTCCTTCCCATTACACTTTTTTTTTTTTTTTTTTTTTTTTTTGCTGAGGCAATTGGGGTTAAGTGACTAGCCCAGGGTTATACAGCTAGTAAGTGCCCCTAGCTGCTCTCCCCATCATGCTTCTTAATTTTTATGATTTATGCCATGTTTGTGTAGATTTATGTTAAGATTCTTACAAGGTACTAAAACAGTAGAATTGATCTGATCCTACAAGGAGATGTTATGGGCCAGGACTTGAAACAAGGTACTAAAGGGAATTGAGGAGACAATGGTTAAATCTAATTTAGCAATGATTTAATCCTACAACAAATAATGGTTTCTTAGTGATATAATGGTTGATGTATACTCAGTGTACAGCATATAAGCAAGAAGCTCTCAGGGCCAGACACAGAAGCCTACTAGAAGTTCTCAGAGGAGGAGATAGATTCATTCCAACTTCTACCTTTCTGCTGGCTGGAGGCTTTGGATTCGGAAGAAGAGAGACTGAAGCTGAAGAAGCAAAAGACTAGCGGCAAAAGCTCTTGGAACCAAAGAGAGATAAGCCTCTAAAAAAACTAACCGGGCTATTTTGAAGGAGACAAAAAAGGATTTGGATTTTAACTCCTGCCTGTATTTGAGGTATTTATTGATCTGAACTGAAACAAAGGCTGCCTCCAGAAGCCCCCCAAGAAACCTGCTCCCAGAGAATTAGAGCCATCCCTTACATTAAAAAAACTAAAAAGAGGGAGAAAAAAAATCAAGTTTAGTAAAACCAACTAATACATCAAAAAGTCCATCATTGTACAGTTTAACATATGGTATCCTGCTCTGTGTTTGGCCTTTGGCCAGTGCTTTTTTTGTATATGTATGTTTGTGTTGGAACTATTTGGCCTAGGGGTGTTAGTCAGGTATACCTGAAGGATTCAAATAGTTGTCTAACATGAGGCTAAAGTATAATTCAGAAAGGTGATGGAATGCCTTCAGATGGAGAAATAGTTGAATAGAAAATAATTGAATCATAATTTACTAGTTTAGAATTTGTTTTTTAGTTTTATTTGCATGTTTTTACCCAGAGTTTTCTCTTCCTTAGAACAGAAAATACTAAGCTGTATCTACTTCCCTTTTCTCTTTACCTCCCTTTGACTACCTTACTTTCTGCTGTAATTCTGAGTCCAGGTTCCTCCTTCCCCAGCTTTATTGTTGGACCATTACTTGAATGATTGCCTGTTTTCTTAACTTAATCTGGTGAGAAGCCATATAAGCAACTTCTTCAGATATTCCTGCTTCCTTCTAACCTCCCTTTCCCATAGGTGTGGTGGTGTAGCTGGATTATGATTGCTGCCCTAAAGTACACATCATCCATATCACCACAACTATTTCTGCAGGATTAGTCTGTCCAAATTATAAATTTCTCTTTCTATAGGGCTGGGTGCTTTTCTGAAAAAATGATGTAAATATTTGTGTAAATGTACAGTTTATGAATAAATAATCAGACAGATTAGGATGGGCTGTGGTAGAACCACTTAGATTAGTTTTTTTCCCTTATTCTTTGTAGGCAAGAAATTCAAGTTGGATTGTAAATTGTGAGAGCAGCACCCGGCCTGGAGTTAGGAGATCCTGAGTTCAAATTAGGCCTCAAACTCTTGACATTTACTAATTGTGAGACCCTTGGCAAGTCACTTAACCCACAACTCATAGATTTCACATTAAAGAATGCTAGTAGTCACTCTTTATGTTCTCATTTTCTTTTGTGGCAACTTTCAAACAGCAGTCTTCTCACCCTAACATTTCAGAGACTTAATAGAATCTGGAGCCAATTACTTCTTGTTAATAAAGATAATTATTTTTGTTTTTTACCTGTAATTCCATTTGCATAAGGAAGGCTCTGCTTGAAATTCCTTCTATGGCTTATCTATAACTAGTAAAGAGTTGCCTGAGTTATTGAATAGTCAGGTGATTTTTGCTCCTGGATACATAGCTAGTATTTATGGTCAGAAGATGTTTGGTTTAAATCTCATTGCTACTTTTCTCTACCCTTGTGACCTTGATCAAGTAGGACTGATCAAGTAGTCCACAATCTCTGTGTTGTTTCCTCATCTTTAAAATTAGTTGTTGGACTAAATGATTTCTAAGGTTCTTTCTGGCTTTAGATCCTATGGGCTTATTCTGTATGACTTGGTTGACTCTCCTACATTAGTCTGATTGAGCCATCTGCTTCTATTTCCCCCCAAATTTATTTAATTTGAAAAAACAGAATAAGCAAAAAGAAAAACAGAAAAGCAATACAAAACAAAATGAAACAAAAGAGAACATTGTCATGTGTGCAGTAAAACATCAGAGAAGTCAAAATATATGACAACAAATACCAATTTAAGAAATTCTCTCTCTATATATATTAGAAGAAATATTCATAAGAGTGCCCATCTTTTGTTTTTTGGTTCTCTGCTGTATACCTTATTTACTTTATTATTTTTTCCCCTTTCATCTCCTCTCTCATCCCCAAGCAGGCTATAGTTAAGAGAATATATATGTATATGTATATATATGTAGATATATACACATAAACACTCACAAACACACATACATGTACCCCACATACATACTTCTTTCCTATCTCTGCTGACTCTTTCATTAAATTCTGCTCCATACTTGGTTTACTATTACTTAACCTCCCTCAATCCAGGGATCACTCCCTTGTCTTCTCTTACTCTTTGCTTCCCCATACGTCTCTTCTTCCTCCTCATTTTTAAAATAGATTTTGAAGGGCTTTATACTCTTCATGGAATATATGTAATGTTGTCTATTGAACCTGTTCCCTATTGTGAGTAGGTTTTCAGAACTCTGAGCCCTCCTCCCCTCTCTGATGCTTCTGTGTTTATTCTTCCTCTATACCTCATTTGTATAACTAATTACTATTTTTATTTTTACTTTGCCCATCTTTCTTTTGAGCTTACCCTATTATTGATATAAATCTTAAACACAAAGTATACATTTCCCATGTAAAAAAAAACATAAACAATTTGTCCATGTTTAAACAGTACGTCTATATTGAGTTCATTAAACTTGCTCTTTGATATTGGCTGTTAGATGTTAAATTTTCTGTTAAGTTCAGATTTAGTTGATAGAAAGTCCTGAAAATCTACAAGTTCATTGAATGTCCATTTTTTTTTCTGATTGAATATTAGTTAATTTTGCTGGGTATGATATTTTTGGCCAAAGGCCTAGTTCTTTTGACTATCTGTAGATATGATTCCAATATCTATGGTCTGCTATTGTAGATGCTGATAAGTCTTAATACAATTCTAATTAGAGCTCCAATGTATTTGAATTGTTTTTTTCTTGTTTCTTGTAAAATTTTCTCTTTAATCTGGAGATTTTCGAATTTGGTAATAATATTCCTATGTGTTTTCCACAAAGGATCTCTTTGAAGTAGTGACTGGTGAATTTTTTTTATTTCTATTTTCCCCTCATATTTTATTACTCCAGGACAATTTCCTAGGATTATTTCCTGCATTATTGTGTCAGGGCAGTCCAATTATTCTTATATTTTTTCTCTTCTATTCTTCAGACCTGTTGGTTTTCTTAGGAGATGTTTCACATTCTATTCTATTTTCTCATTCTTTATAATCTGTTTAGTTATTTGTTGATCTCTTATAGCTTCACTGGCTTCCCTTTGTGCAGTTCCAATTTTTAAAGATATTTTTTTGAGACTCTGTACTCATTTTCTAATTGGTTAACTTTTTTTTTCATAATCTTTTTTTTTTTCTTGGATAGTTTTAATTTTTTTCTTTAGTTTTTCCTCATTTGATTTTTGAATTCTTCTATAAATTCTCCCTGGTCAGGGAGCCATTTCCCATTATTATTATTATTTTTTTAAACTAAAGTGTCCTCCTCTGAAAATGAATTCCTTCCTTGTTTCCATAATATGTTTCAATGGTGGGGTTCTTTCTTCTTTTCTGGTTCATCTTTTTTTTTTTTTTTTTTTTTTAATAAGAGGTATTAGTGTAAGCACTTCTAATCCTGGGATGGGGTTGGATGGTGCCTCAAGTTTTTCTTCAGGTTTCCACTCTGACCACGAACCCCAAAGCAAGAACTCCACCTTCCTGCAAGTGTTCACATCCAGTAATGTCCCTTGCCCAATTGCTTCTGTACCCGCCAGGTGCTGATTCCTTCTCAACAACTGGGCCTGCCGTTCCCAATTAGCCGATGTTCACTCTGTCTTCTGGTGCTCAAATTCCCACTTGACAAACAGGATGGGCAGTGAAAGTGTCTGTGGTTCTTCAACCACACTCAGCTAGTCTGTAGGGCTGTTGTTTCTGTGGAGCTAGCTCGGAGGTGTTTGCACTTCAGACAGGTTAATCCCCAGTCCAAGGTCTTTCTTCAGATCTTGTGGAGTTGTAACTGGAGGACCCTGAGCCATCTGCTTCTGATAAAGGTTGACTAGGACAACATTGACTGGGTATTTCTGCAAGTAAGAAGTACAGTCATTAATTGATTTAGACTAGGAAAGGGTTTTGATATTTTTGCTCTTCTTTCTTAATGAATACATAAAAGAAATATTGTTTGCCCCTGTGTGACTTTTTTTTTTTTTTTTTTTTGCCTTTCATGTCATGAGAATCTTTTCTAATATTTGCTTTTTAAGACTATATAATTATCATTCTTTTTACATGGAGTGATATTAGGATCAAGGCTAAGGTCTCATATATAATAGTGATTGTTCTACATCCCAGGGATCCTGGTGCTAAGAAAGTAAAGGAAACAGTTAGACCAGAGCTAACCTTGCTGTCAGCTTTTTTGGTTTCTTTATTGAGTTGAATATGAGGGAAGCAATGATGATGACAACTTTGAGAGCTCATTTGGATAACTCCCTAAAGGCAAGAGTTCCTGTCATTTCTTTCTTTTTCATCCCTCATAGATTCAGCAGTTTGAGTATCATTTATAAATATTTTTGATTCACTATAATGCAAGTTCTATGTATGAAAAAGAACATAAGCATACACACATACATTTTCCATCATGTGTGAGAAGCAGAAGATGAAATGGTAATGTCCCAAAACTGAGCAAGTTCCCTTTGGAGTGAGGGGGAGAATAATGCTGACACAACTAGGATTGTTGCTTTTTTTTTTGAGAATATGTTCCTGGATGGTTGGAAAAGTCTATTGAGTTGTCAACTTAACTAAGAACTGGTTTCTCTTAAATTATTCCTGTTTTTAATCATAGTTTTTGCCTTATGTTATCAGGTCTGTTTGGCTTGTAGCTCTAGGGACTATCAGTCAGCTCTGTCAGCTTTAAGACCTTTGCTCATCAACTCCCATGATGCAGGAGCTGATAAGATCCTAGGGAGTTTTGTAGTAAGAGATCTTAAGTATCCTGTATTCCTTAATTTCTGCAGGGTTGGTTTTCTCCCTCCTTCTCTCCCTCCCCCCATAATAGTTTATTTTGTACTTCTTCCTTGATGAGCTTTTTGGTACCTTTGAAGTTGTCCTGTACCCTAAGTTTGTACCTTTGGATCTGGGAACTTGGTGTTATTTTTATAAAAAAAACATCTTGATAATAGAACTCCAGTGTAATTGTTTTCCTTTGTAATGTATTTTAGACTTTTAAAAACAATGTTCTGAGGAAGGGTCCATAGCACCAGATTGTCAAAAGGGATCAGGGACACCAAAAAAAGTTGGTATCATGCTTTAGAAATGTCCTTGTCACTAGCCTTACTCCTGAGCTCACACCCAGGGTTTTCTATGTCAGACACCTTGAGTTCATCTGGGACTTCTGTGCGAGTGTGTCCTCTCCCAGTGGCCTTGGCAGTGATCAGGGGAAGCTTGTTGCGAAGATTGGGGACTTAGTGCCTGGTGAGCTTTGTGTCTTACTTGTGTTTCCTTAAGTTAATGCTGAGCACGAATATGATTAGAATAGGGAGGGGGGAGGTAGACTGGGAAAGGGCCTGTGTATCTAGATCTAGAATAGCATCATTTACAGCAACAAACTCATTTGCGTTGGTTTGGTTTCAGGTCCCAATAGCTGAAGCTGTAAAGAATCTAGCACACCATGGAAGAAAGGGAAAATGTGAGTCGGATACCCGAATACCGCCCCATCCACCAGGAGGGCCATCTTGGTGCTGGAGACAACAACTTGTCATCTGAGGAGCCACAAGAAGCTCTTCAACTGAAGAAGGAAATCTCTTTGTTAAATGGGGTTAGCCTTGTCATAGGCAATATGATTGGATCTGGGATCTTTGTCTCTCCAAAGGGGGTCCTGGTCCACAGCGCCTCCTATGGGCTGTCTCTCGTGGTGTGGGCCATCGGGGGTGTCTTCTCTGTGATTGGTGCCCTCTGTTATGCCGAGCTGGGAACCACCATCACCAAATCTGGAGCCAGCTACGCTTACATTCTGGAAGCCTTTGGGGGCTTCATCGCCTTTATCCGTCTGTGGACCTCCTTGTTAATCATTGAGCCCACCAGCCAGGCCATCATTGCCATCACCTTTGCTAACTACATTATCCAGCCTGTGTTTCCCTCTTGCGAACCACCATATATAGCTTCTCGTCTGCTTGCTGCTGCTTGTATATGTAAGTATGGGGGGCAAAATGTGTAGGGATAATTCCTTCTAATCATGTAATATTTATGCTTTAAAAATGTTCTGTTTTCTCATTTCATCTTTATGCCCAATCCTATGATATAGATAGATGTGTAGGCTATTGTGACTCCTAGGTACGTGAGGTGTGTGTTTTGGGGGGGGAAACAAAGGTGCACATTTGTCTAAGGTATATAGTGGTTTAAGAATTTTTATGTCTCCACTTCTTTCATCTTTGGCTCTCTAGGGAACTGTTTCCTGATAGGGTTTCCTTTTTGAGGAGAACATTGGTCATTGCCCTTAGCATTCCTGTGTCTAGTCTTACTGAGGCTTTTTGGGTGGATGGGGACAGAGGAGCTCTGCATATCCATGATGAGATCATAAGCTGATTGGGCCTGATGAATGTAATTGGAACTTAAACCCTTGTGTTTGTTTTGTTTGTTTTCCAAAGGCTTGTATGGAGATAGTTTATGGATGGTCAAGGGCCTTCTCTGAATAGCAGTTCTCCCATTCTTCCCCAATCTCTCATAGATAAATTTTCCTTTGTCTTTCTGGCTGTTTAAATAAATTTAGAATGAAATCTCTGTGAAGGAGATTGCATTGTACCTCTGTCCCAGATTCCTCTTGGGGTATTGCTATTTATTTGTGCTACAAGGCTGGGAGAAAGTCAAAGATCTCTGTGGTAAAATTACCAAGGACAAGTCAGAAGATTGTTGAAAGTCCATTGAATCTTGAAGAATCAACCATTCTAATGAAGAAATGGCACTGATGCTCATTATTGGTACTGCCAGCATTGAATTATCATTAGTTGTTTCCTTATCTCTTGTCAGAAGGTTTAGCAGCATTTCTAATTTGTTCATTGTTAAAAAAATAAGCTAAAAGTAATTTAACAAAAAGGTAACGTAATGCAGTGGATAGAGTTATGTTCAGAGCTACTGAGTCCCATCTCCGATGCTTGCTTACTTCATCCTTTATTCCTCTGGGCAATTGTAAGACCATAAGGTGTAGAAAAGGTGCTGCTAATATGTATTGGTTGATGGAATTTCCTCACCTAAGAATTCATAGGAATCACTCCTTATTCTTAAGTGGGAGAGAATTAATTTTTAAAAAGTGCACAATTCTTGTGGTTTTAGGCAGCTCCAAATTACAGGTAGCAAAACTTCTTTGAATCCCATGAGTCACAGGCCCATGGCTTTTTGAAGAGGTTGATTTATTGATTACTTTTGAGTTGAGGAGAAACTAGGTCTATTGGAAAGGGGACTAAGTCACTGTGTCACTTGGCATTGCTCATCTGACGTGTCCTTTCCCTCAGATTACTTAGCCAACTGCAGTATTTCCTTTTGTCCCAGAAATCCCATCTGAGGATTTTTTAGAGGAGAGAATTGTCTGCTAGGACTGAGACCAGGCAGTAAGACCATATCCAGATCATAGAGGAGCAATTAATGGTTCAGCTCACTTTTTTCTTTTAAGGAAATTTTTTTTCAATCAGTAAAAATGTCTTCCTTATCTTTCTCCCCCCAGTTGAGAGAAAGAAAACCATGTCTAAATTGGCTTTGGCCATGTCCACTGGCTATGTCCACATTTCAAATTCTGTACTCTCTATATAATGCTAAAGTTTTCTTTGGAATAAAATACTGACAGAAGGGGTAGGGAAAAATCAGAAAAATCAGTTTTCCTTGACTATATCTTTTAGTTAGAACAGAATTACAATGCATATAAAAAAAGTTACTAAGTTTTTTTTTTCTTTTTTTAACATTCTGCTCTCTTGAGCCCTTCCCTCTCTTTATCCAAGAGGATAACAGTTTTCATCTATTGATTCCTCTGGAATCATGGTTATGATCAGAGTTCTTAAGTTTTTCAAGATAATTGTTTTTTGCAATGTTATTGTCATTGTATAAATCATTCTCTTGATTCTGCTTATTTTACTCTGTATCAGTTTCTACAGGTTTTCTCAGGTTTCTCTGAAACCATTCCCTACATCAATTCTTTTAGCACACTAATACTCCATCAGATTTATATACCAAAATATGGTCAGCCATTTCCTGATTGATAAGTATCTCCCTTGTTTGTCACTGCCAAAAGAACTATAAATATTTCATATATCCTTAGAGTTTGATATACTTAGGAAAATCCCTTCCTTAATATAGTCTTCTTTTCCTCCATTTTCCCTCTTACTTTTCTGTTTCTCTGTTGAATGAAATGTATTTCTTTTCATGTGTGTGTATGTGTGTGTGTGTATATATACATATATTTTACTTCCTTGATTAGGTCATAGGAGAGTGAAGTTCAGGTTTCGGCTACATTCTCACTCCTTCCTCCTTGTTTGTATAAACTTCTGTTTATGTACTATGATTATGTGAGATAATTTTCTTTAACTTCTCCCTTGCCTTCATCTGTTCCTTTTCCTCTGCCTTTCCATTTTTCTTTTAAAATCATTGAGATATGAAAGAACCACTCTCAGGTTTTCTGTCTGATTAGATTCCCTCTGTGACCCTTGATGATGATAGGTTTCAGAAGGGAAACCTGCGCAAGTGTGCTAGTAAGTGTTTAACTGCCATTTCTCTGAATGTCTGATATACTAAGTCTTATCTGCATTATTATCATTTTAGCATTGTTTTCTTAATTTCAGGCAATTTCTGAGGTGTAAATAGGCTGAAAATGTAACAGCTGATTCTCTCAAGCATTAAGGCTGGCTTTAGCATACACATGAACACATGTATCATCTCATATTAAAAAATGTATAAACAATTTTAAATTTGTTTAGTCCCTTATGATTGTTCATTCATGTGTTTTTTTTTATATTTCTCTTAACTCTTAGTCTACACTTCAAAGTTTCTATGTAGCTCTGGTCTTTTAAATTCTTTCTTTCTGCTTGCAGTATTTTTTCTTTGATCCTAAAGGTCTGGATTTGGTTATGATGTTTCTGGGAGTTTTCTTTTGGGAGTTTCAGGAACTAACCAAGGGTATTTTTTGTTTCCATTTTTCCCTCTAGTTCTAAGAAATCTGGGTAGCTTTTTTTTTTTTTTTTTTTTTTTTTAATTTAATAGCCTTTTAATTTACAGGATATATACATGGGTAACTTTACAGCATTAAAATTGCCAAACCTCTTGTTCCAATTTTTCACCTCTTACCCCCACCTCCCTAAATGGCAGGATGACCAGTAGATGTTAAATATATTAAAATATAACTTAGATACACAATAGGTATACATGACCAAAACATTATTTTGCTGTACAAAAAGAATCAGACTCTGAATTATTGTACAATTAGCTTGTGAAGGAAATCAAAGATGCAGGTGTGCATAAATATAGGGATTGGGAATTCAATGTAATGGTTTTAGTCATCTCCCAGAGTTCTTTTTCTGGGTATAGCTAGTTCAGTTCATTACTGCTCCATTAGAAATGATTTGGTTGATCTCTGTTGCTGAGGATGGCCTGATCCATCAGGACTGGTCATCATCTAGTATTGTTGTTGAAGTATATAATGATCTCCTGGTCCTGCTCATTTCACTTAGCATCAGTTCCTGTAAGTCTCTCCAGGCCTTTCTGAAATCATCCTGTTGGTCATTTCTTACAGAACAGTAATATTCCATAATTTTCATATACCACAATTTATTCAGCCATTCTCCAACTGATGGACATCCATTCAGTTTCCAGTTTCTAGCCACTACAAAAAGGGCTGCCACAAACATTCGTGCACATACAGGTCCCTTTCCTTCTTTATAATCTCTTTGGGATATAATCCCAGTAGTAACACTGCTGGATCAAAGGGTATGCACAGTTTGATAACTTTTTGAGCATAGTTCCAAACTACTCTCCAAAATGGTTGGATTCGTTCACAACTCCACCAACAATGAATCAATGTCATCTGGGTAGCTTTTTAAAAGCATTTATAATTTTTAAAAAATCTTACTTTCCTAGTAATTCTAGTTGAACACCTGTGTTCACACTTTGAAGCTTTGGCAAAAGATGTTTTGGAATCATTCTCTTCTGGGTTTGTGTTTTGTGTGTCCTTAATAGCATGACTTTTTTTTTTTTTTTGTTTTGTTTTGTTTTCCATTCTTTTAGCCTTCTTCTTAAATTCATTCTTTATGTCAGGACTGAGCTCTGTGTACTTTTGGAAGGAAGGTGTTTGGGCTTTTGTGGCTTTCTTGGGGTTTTGAGTGTTTTGTTACAGCTCAATCTGGGGACATGCAAACTTTCAGTGTTTCCAAAATAGTCTAATTCAGGCTAGAATCTGAATGCTGTACTCCTGATCTGAGTTTTAGTTTCTGGCCTGGGTTTGTATCTGAGCAACATACCTGTGAATTTGCCTCATTTATAATTCAAACAAATTGCTACTGGCTTAGCCCCTAAAAGCCAATTGGAAATCTGCTGTTTCAGTGTGACAGAATTATAGGCTTCCTTTTGATCTGAGATTCCCGACCTGACTATTCCTCTGTAAACTGTAGACAAGATTGGTAACTGGAACTGACATCCTCCTTCAGGAGTGTGTGGAAGCCTGCTTGTATTGGTTTTAGAGATCTAGTGTTAACATTTTTAGGGTGATCATTTACAATTCAGAAATAGGGAAATGCCACAAATCAGAGAGCGATTTATTGTTTTAATGTTACTTAAAGTGATAGAGAAAATGTTAATGCAGATTATATACTTTTTTCGGGGGGAGAGTTAGTTGTTGAGCATTTACAAGCATATCCCTGTTCTGCCCCACTTCTGAGGTCAGAGCCACACAGCTAACTGTCATTTGCTTCTGAACTTACGTCTTGTTTATTCTGTTTCTTAGGGTTCATGACCACTCCTCACCCATAAAAATCTACCCCTATATGCAGGTCCTTTCTTCTGTCTGATCGGAATCTATGACCTAGAGTCAACTAGTGGGTTTAATTTAATTTTTTTTTCTCAATTACATGTAAGCAAAATTTTTAAATATTCAGACCCCCAGGCAGTTAGGGTTAAGTGACTTGCCCAGGGTCACACAGTTGGGAAGTGTCAAGTGTCTGAGGTTACATTTGAACTCAGGTCCTCCGAACTGCACCACCTGTCTCTTAAATATTCGTTTTTTAAAGTTTTGCGTTCCAAATTCTAGGCCTCCTTGAGAGGGCAAACAATTTCACATAAATTATATATGTGCAGTCATGTAAAATATTTATATATTAGCCTCATTGCAAAAGAAAATACAAACCAAAAAACCCCAAGAATAATAAACTTAAAAAAAAGTATTTTTCAACCTGTAAACTGATGACGGATGTCATCAATTCTTTCTCTGGAGGTATATAGCATTTTTCTTAAGTCCTTTGGAATTGTTTTAGGTCATTGTATTGCTGATAAGTCATTCACAGTTGATCATATATATTATTGCTGTTACAGTGTACAGTGTTCTTCTGGTTCTGCTCATTTCACTTTGCATCAGTTTATATATAAGTTTTCCCAGGTTTTTCAGAAAGCATCCCTGTTCATTTCTTTTTTATTTTTTTGGTTCTTAAAATTTATTTATTTTTTATTTTTATTTTTAATTAATTAATTAAAAAAATTTCCCCTCCCTTCCTTCACCCCTTCCCCCAGATGGCAAGCAGTCCTATACATGTTAAATATGTCACAGTATATCTTAAGATACAAAAGGTAGAAATAACCTGATCCCTGTTCATTTCTTATGACTCTATCACAGTCATATTCTACAATTTGTTTAGCCATTCTCCAATTTGTAGGCATTCCCTCAATTTCCAGTTCTTTGCCACCCCAAAAAGAGGTGGTCTAAGAATTTTTGTACATATAAGTCCTTTTCCTTTTTCCTTGATCTTTTTGGGATAGTTTATAGGTTTATGGATAGTTCATAATTTTATAGTTCTTGGGGCATAGTTCCATTCATTTGGGAATCATAATCACAATTATCATAGTACCCCAAAAGATTATTGTGAGGAAAGTGCTTTGTAATAAAAATGTGTAGAAATGTGAACATTTACAGAAAATCTCTATGAAGGATCTAGAAACTTTTAGTTATTACAGGGTAAGCTTGAATGTAAACTCGAGTGACCTTAGTTAACAATTGAATAGAACTATGATGAGAGATTAACCTTTTTGGATAAACTTTGGGATGGACAAGGACCTCTTGATCTCCACAGCTGTATACTCTTATAAAGACAGAACTGAATTCTGAATGCAGATGGAAGCATATTTTTGTTTGACTTTCTTTTTTTTTCTTTCCAATATAGGTTAATATGGAAATAAGTTTTGCATGACTTTTCATGTGTATGATTGATATCATACTGCTTGCCTTCTCAGTGGGAAGAGGAGGGACTAGAAGGATGGAGAGAATTTGAAACTCAAAATATAAAAAAACAAAAAAAAATTTAAAAAGAAAAGAATGTTTCAAGGGACAGAGAAAATGGGAAATTTTTTTATTTTTTTATTTTTATTTAATAGCCTTTTATTTACAGGCTATTTGTATGGGTAACTTTACAGCATTAACAGTTGTCAAACCTCTTGTTCCAATTTTTCCCCTCTTTCCCCCCACCCCCTCCCCCAGATGGCAGGATGACCAGTAGATGTTAAATATATTAAAATATAAATTAGATACACCATAAGTATACATGACCAAACCGTTATTTTGCTGTACAAAAAGAATCAGACTCTGAAATATTGTACAATTAGTCTGTAAAGGAAATCCAAAATGCAGGTGGGCATAAATATAGGGATTGGGAATTCAATGTAATGGTTTTTAGTCATCTCCCAGAGTTCTTTCTCTGGACGTAGCTGGTTCAGTTCAGTACTGCTCCATTGGAAATGATTTGGTTGATCTCATTGCTGAGGATGGCCAGGTCCATCAGAACTGGTCATCATATAGTATTGTTGTTGAAGTATATAATGATCTCTTGACACCCTGTTCATTTCACTCAGCATCAGTTCATGTACATCTCTCCAGGCCTTTCTGAAATCATCCTGTTGGTCATTTCTTTCTTTCTTTCTTTCTTTTTTTTCTTTTTTTTTTTTTTTTAATTTAATAGCCTTTTATTTACAGGTTATATGTATGGGTAACTTTACAGCATTGACAATTGCCAAACCTCTTGTTCCAATTTTTCCCCTCTTACCCCCTCCCCCCCTCCCCCAGATGGCAGGATGAGAAAATGGGAAATCTTCAAACAAAGTAATCTCAAAGGGAAATGGTGTTTTTTTTCCTGTATTTATAAAATACTATTCCTGTGATATTTAGCTGATTATAGCTACAAGGTGTCTTAAAAAGAAGGTAATTCCTTCTCCCCAATATGCCCCTGAGGTCAAGACAGGAAGGATGATGACATGAAATCCCAGGACAGGATTGAGGTCACAAAGGTGTCTGTTGTTCAGCATCGTATAGAAAGTAGGTACCAGGAAAATGGTTGTCAGGGGAGAAAAAAGGATTTCTTACTTTTACAGTATTGTGGCTCTTTCTCCTAAATCTCTGCCCACAGCATAGTTAACCTCTAACTAAACCCCCTCTGCAGTGGAGCCCAGGTTCTAAATAGTCACTAAGCTCCCCCCCTAATCAGAGCCAAATGCTGGAAAGGCTATCTGAGATGATCAAGTAAAAACTCTCCAGTTTGCTTATAGAAACTCCCAGACAAAAGAGTCTGTGTCTCAGATGGGAGAATCTGGGTCTGTCTAAGGAGAGAATTAACGTATTGAATTCTTTGGAAATTGGTATTGGGAGTCGAGGGCTCATCCCAGAGAGCTGACATCCAGTATTCTATGTTCACCATTTCTCTTAGCAGTAATCATCTCTGAGGTTCCCACTTCAGCCTGGGGGCATTAAGCTTCTCCAGACAGGGACATCCTCCCTGGGGCCTATTTATGAGAGCAGCAGTGTCTCTTAGGTGGTTCAAGGGTAAGAAGAGATTTCTGGGCATCAGGTTAAAGGAAAAAACCTGCAGAAATCAAGCTTCTATTTTGTAGCTCTGTTCATTCCTTTTGGAAAGGCATTAGGATGTACTGAATTATTATCAGGACTGGGAGTCAGTCTTGCCTCAGCCACTTGTCTCTCTGAACCTCATTTTCCTCTTCTGTCAAAATAGTGCTTATTTCACAGGGCCATCCCGAGCATCAAATGCAAACTTTAAAATGCTATAAAAATATCTATGATTTTTATTGTGGTCGTTCTTTGTTCAATAAGTATTTTGAGAATTCATTGGTCTGTAAGATGAAGATCCTATTTGAGAGCCCAGAAGAAGATGAATGCGGATTTAGTTAAGAGAAAACTGAGAAAGGAAGATTGGAAGGTTTGAAAGAAGTACTTCAGCTTTGAGGTGGGACTGAGCCTAATGGCCTCTTTGCTTTGGAACTGTTTGGAACTGAAAATTGTTATTTGGAGGGAAAATTTATTTAATATAGTTTTTATTGTAATATGACCAGATTTAGGGGCTATTTTTTGTCTTTTTGTTGTATCCCCAGTACTTGGCCCAGGCTTAATACAATTATGTTCAAGAGATTGATGAGCTAGGCCATTTTAAGCAATTGGTTTAGAGTCTCCTATGATTATAGATCCAGGAAAGCAGAAGCAATAATCAAAGATTCGATACAAAGGGAGCTCTGGGCCTTTCTTATGTGATTTGACATTGCTTTATTTGATCATAACTTTATATCATTTCGGTCTCCCTATGCTTTATCCCTCCTAAAACTATTCCCTGTCCTTTTTGTAACCTCTAATCTTTTTGCCTTTTCTCAGGCATTATCCTTACTCTGACTTGATTTTCCTTACTTTCCATGATGTAGTTCAATTCCACACTGCTATCCACTCTTGAATGCCTTTTCTGCTTGTCCTGTTGTTGCTAAATTCTTGTTGAACCTCAATCCTGGATTATTGCCACCATTTTCTTCTTTTGTATTCTTATGTTCTCTTGGAAGAATGTAAGGGAAATTGTAAATTTTAAGGGCTTAATAAATGCTTCTTCACTTTACTGCTGAACTGATAGGCTACACTATGAATTTGTTAACTAACTTTATAGGCCCTTACACTTCAGCAAGACAAATCCTTCCTTCCTCTCCAAATGATCACTGTTCCTTCCCCTTTGAGTGATTCCTCTCTCTCATTCTCCTACCCCCAGCGAGGATTCTGACTCATATTTTACAAAGAAAATTGAATACATTCAGTGTGAGCTCACTCTTCTCTTCATCACGAAATCTCTTGCCATCAATCTCTACTATCTCTTTTTTTGTCCAGTCTGATGATAAAGTGGCCCCTTCTTCAATCCTTCCTATCTTTTGTAGCAGAATGCCCCCTCAATTATCTTCCTTGTCGTCTTCCATGCAATCTCTTCATTATTGCCTGTAAATGTGTGCAAGTCTTCTCATCCTTTTAAAAAACTTTTACTAGACCTCACCATTCCCTCAAACTATTGCTCTGTATTTTCCCACCCTCCTTTGTCAGAAATTCTCAGAAAACAGTCGGAAAAAAGCTGTCCTTGCATATTGTTTCCATTTTCTTTTATTTCATTCTCTTGTCAGCTTTTTCCAGTTTGGCTTCTGTTCTCATCACTAATTGAAGCTGCTCTTTCTAATTACCAAACAGTTTTTAAATTGCCAAATCTGATGGGCTTTTCTCGGTCTCATCCTTATTGATCTCCTTGTTTCATCAAACATTTCTCTTCTTCTAGATATTCTCTCTCCTCTGGGTTTTCCTGATAGTACTCTCCCATGGTTCTGACATTTGTATCACGAACCTTAATTTATTACTATACCCTAAAATTCTGTCCTGGGCTTTTATATACACTCTTTCTTTTAACAGTCTCATCAATTCCCATGGGTTTAATTTATATCTGAATGTGACCCTCAGATCTGTATATCCATTCCTAAATTTTACTCCTGAACTTCAATCCCATATCACTGTATCTATGCACAGTTCAAATTAGATTTTCCATAAATACGTCAGACTCATCATGTTCAAAACAAACTTGTTTTCATTTTCCTCCAAACCCAGCCTTTCTTAACTTTCTTGTTTTTCTTAAAGGTATGACCAGTCTTCTGTTCTCCCTGGTTTATAACTTAAGGGTTATCTTCAACTGCACTTTTTGCAACAGGCTAATCCATTGACAGATCTTCCTTTTCTACATCCACATCATCTCTCACCATTCAGACAGCTACCACTTAATTCAAGTCCTTATTCCTTTTTTTTTTTTTTTTTTTTAATAATGGCCTCCATAATTGATCTTGTCTCAGCTCTCTCTCTACTCTTATCCACCCTTCACACAGTTGCAAAAGCAAATTTCCTCAAATGAGTGTCTGAACCTGTTTCTTTCCTCCTCAGTAAGCTCTAATGACTCCCTAATGACTCACGGGGTCAAATATATAAACTTCTGTGCTTGACTTTTCAAGTCTTTGGTAATGTGGCCCTAACTTACCTTTTCACATTAAGTATACATTGCTCCCCTTTCCACACAACAGTTAACCAAACTGGTCTTCTTGAGATTTTCCCCACATCTCCTGTCTCCAGGTCTTTGTGATGATCATCTCCCATCCTCGGATTGCACTGTGACCTCTTTACTTTTAGGCTCAGCTCAAACATTACTTTTTGCTTGACGCTTTTCCTAATCCTTCCTTCCACTCTTCCTACCCTTAAACCTTTCTCTCTGAACTACCTTGTTTTTAGTCTACAGATAGATACATACATATATTCATACATACACACACACATACATATATATCCACCAGTAAGCCAAGATTGTTTCATTTTTGTTCTTATATTAGTACAGTACCCTCAATAATTGTACAGCTTAGTATAGTACCCTCAATAATTGATATTTAGTAAATGCTTGATTCAGGGTCTTACTAGAGAGTGGAAGGGGGGGGGGAGCAGTAAACTGAAAGGGTCAGAAATGTGACAATCAGAAGTTAGGGGGTAAGAAGGTGGGGTTAGGTAATAGTTTCAGAGCTAGGAACAATTTTTGCTTACTTATAGTGTATCAGAGTTGTGCTCTTCATCTATCCTTGGATTAAATTCCTATGCTCACTAGTCTTAGTTCTAATAGATAGTCATAATTGCCAGCTGTCAAAGTTTCTTGACCTTCTTTTGGATGCTTTCTCTCTTTTTCTATTGTCTTATCCCTTCCCCACCTTATTATCTAATCATTTTTTTTTGTCTTGCTTTTAATGAAATTTGATGTATGACTAGAGGCTGCCTACTTCCTGGATTGTTTATGTCCATGAGCTGGTCCAGAGATCTTTCTTGCCATATGACTTAGAGGAAGGATTAGCTTTCTGACAGTATGGGCTTTTTATTACCTGTTGCTTGGGAAATCGGAGACTAACGTTTCAACTACAGTTGCTTTGATGGAAGAAAGGAATACTTCAGTTTGGTTCAATTTAAAAAGTATTGAACTTTCTTAGTGTTTAGCACTGTGTAAAACTGAGACACACAGAAAGAACGATACCCTTTCTGAGCTGCCCAAGAAGCAGCATGAAGCAAGGGATAATTGAGGCTAGAGAAAAGATTAGGTAAAGAAGCAGTATTAATCTCCATGGTTCAGATGCTAAATACAGTAAAACAAAGATGTTAATGTGCTGGTGCAGGTGAAAAGACTTCTGCAATGAGGGTGGGACCTGGATATGTGGAGAAGATGAAGGATAACCTTTCTGATGGAGTAATGAGGGTATTTGCATACTGTGGATGCTGGTCTTGAAAAGATTGAGGGGAAAATCTAAAAAGTAAGGATGGAGTTAGGATATTTTGTAATAGCTTTTCAGGTTTATTGAGAAAAAGTAACTTTAGGGTTGAGTGTAGCGGAGATATAAAAGTCACTATGTTTCTTTCTGACCCAGGTTTGTAAATAAATTACTTGTTTTCTGATGCCCTTGTCCTTTTTTCCTTGCCCTTCGTACAACTTGTTTGTTTGGAAAGGGAAAAAATACCCTGAGGATAATACTTCTAACTACTGTTCAATGCAGATAGACTGTAGTGAGAATTGTTTTGAAAATTGGAGATCTTGAAATTAAACTAAGTAAAAATCAAAGCCAAATCTTTTTTCTCTATGGGTCTCAATGATACTGGAAATTTACAGCGTTTATAGATTTAGAATGGAAGGGATATTAGAGGTCATTTAGTCCATTTTCCTCCTTTTCTTACAGATGAGTAAACTGAGGCACAAAGAAGTGTGGGGTATTGGAGGACTTATGTAGGATTCAGTAGAATATACTAAATGTTGTTGAAGTCATCAGTAAATCAACTTGCTTTGTATAAGGCAATCTACCTGTATTTATTTTGCTGAGGCGATTGGGGTTAAGTGACTTGCCCAGGGTCACATAGGTACACGGTTGTCTTAAGTGTCTGAGATCAGATTTGAACTCGGGTCCTCCTGACTTCAGGGCTGGTGCTCTGTCCACTGTACCACCCAGCTGCCTCTGCCTCTCATTTTTGGATCACTCCCTTCTCCACTAAGTTTAACCAGGTTCCTTCCTTCCTGCTCCCTCCCCATTGAACTTACTTGCTTCATTGATGGACTTTTTAAGCTAGTAGGAAGGTTGGGCAGGATAATTGTGGGAAGGGAGGGAGGTGGGCTGGTGTCCCAGGAATCTGTCAGGCCCAACATCTCACATTAATCATCCCTTAATTTAGCTCCTGACCTTCTTCCTGTCTGAGACTTTTCCTTGCAGAGAGAGGAGGGGAGCTGGCATCAATATTGTGTGAAGTGGGAGATGGTGGGGAGTGGGAGCTATTTCATGGAGGGAATTCTCTAGTTGAGAAGAGATAGTGATGGGGTATGCGTGCCTGTGTTCTCAGGAGAAGGCCCAGTGCCGAATGATCCTCAGGGATATTCGGATTTTTTTTGGGGGGGGGAGGGGCTTCATTTCATTGACCCAATTATCTGGTGTTTTGTGTTTCTGGATCCAGAGTAATTCCAGGTCCTGAGTCTGAGCTGTATATCTATTCCCCGAGCAGTTAGACAGATGGTAGGGTGGGCAGGGTCTTCTGCCCACGCCTGCCCGTGACCTGCTACCCCACGTGGGTTTTCTCTCCTAGGTCTGCTGACATTTGTGAACTGTGCATATGTGAAGTGGGGGACGCGTGTGCAGGATGTGTTCACCTATGCCAAGGTTCTTGCTCTTATTGCTATCATCGTCACAGGCCTTATAAAACTGTGCCAGGGTAAGTTGGTCCTGGGAGGGAGAAAGGATATCAGGTGGAGCTTGCTGCCGGCTTCTCTGGCAGCCGGGACAGGACCGGCTTCACCTCCCTGATGAGACGGCAACGTGTGTTCTCTGACGTTGAGGAGGCTTTCTGGAGCCTCATCTCGGGTATGGGCAGGAGACCGGGCCCTGGGTCAGCTGGGTTGTGAGGCTGCAGCCCTTTCTTCTTCAGGACTTTTCCCCCATCAGGACAAGCACTGGGACACCGCCCAGTCTGCGGGAACTTTAAAATACAGAGCCCAGAGTTATGTTGGGAGAGAGGGAGAGGCCTATTGTGCTCGGTGTAACCAGGGTTCAGTGGAGAATGCTTTGCTGGAGACGGGCTTGGAGCAGCGGGCTAGGGAGCCAGTTTTCCTCCCTTTTCTAACTGTGTCCTTCTCTAGTCGGGCCTCTTGTAGGCCGGCTTCAACTTGGGAAGCCTTGCTGCATCTCGACATTCTTCTCCCCTTATCTGTTCTGTTCCTTGATCTTTTCTAAATTTCCTGGATACCTGCTAAGCTGTCAACTGATAAAAGCTTAAAGGTGTTTACCCCTTTCAGAAGTTTCTGGGCTCCTAGAGACCAAAAGTCTTTAGAACTTCAAAAGAGAGAATTTCCATACATGGAATCTCAGATACTGTAGTAGGTAAAAAGGAAGATTATTTAGGGACAGAGAAGCTTGCTCATTCCTCTTCAAACCTTACCAAAAAAGTGGCATCAAAGGGGGAGTGGAGTTTGGGGTTTTTCATCATTATTTCTGTTTGGAAGCAGAACACTGGACTCTGAGCAAGCACAGCTGAAGTCAGGAGAGCCAGGGCCTATGCTTGGTGTGGGAGGCTAACCATGATTTCCCAGGGATTTTTATTCAAGGTTCAGGGGCAGTGTGATATATTGGAAGGTGCAAAGTTTTGGTATATTGGAAGGACCTATTTTTGGTTCCAAATTCTGTAGTACTATCTGCATATTCTTCCCCAAGAAATTTAACCTCTCTGGGTTTTGGTTTCCTCATGTGTAAGATGAGGGATTTAGACCCATTTAAAGACCCATTTAAAGACTCCTTCCCATTTATGACCTATTGGGTAAGATTATTGTATAACCTGGAATCACTTAAGTCATTTCCCAATATATTCAGACTTAACCTGGCTCCAAAGGCTCTGCACTACTGGGGCTATCAGATGCTGAACACAGGGTTCAGTGGTCCCCAGTCCTGAGGACCATTGTTTTCCCAAGTCTGGGAGAAAATCTCTGTGTGTCTCACACATTCCTAGAGCTAAGAAAAAATCCAAGGAGAGAGGTGCTGACTGGGGGACAGCTTTTTGAGCTAGGATCTAATGATTGTTTTAGTAGCTAGTCTAGGCTCTGGGTAAAGATAGGGAGGTACAACACAGGTTGTACCAACCTGTGATTTCTTAAAATGGGACAGTTATAATTGAAAAAAGAATCATGGGAATCATTCACGGGCTTGATAAACTTATTTAGAAAAATTACTCTCTGTTTCCAAGCTGAGGTTGGTGATGTCAAGAGATAGTGCTGGATGTGGTAAAAAACTATTCTCGGTATATGGAAATCGAAACAATATTCTTATTGTTAAAAAAAATTGGTCAGGTATCATTACCAACAAGCTTTTGGCAGGAAATGGTAATTGGGGTTTTTTAAGGGTGTTACGATAAAAGGTAGCTAGAAATGCCTATATTTTTACTTTGCTGGGCTGTTTTGTTTTAGTTGAGAGAGCACTGAACATATTTGGGATGAGTGGGGCAGTAGTTCTGATTTTGTTTACACTAAAACTTTGTTTATTCTTTATTCTCTTCCCCCCTTCTCTGTTCTTAACTCCCCTCTTCCCCCAATTTTTGTCTTTCTTCTTGCTTCTCTTTCATTCTGTGTGTTTCTCTTTTGCTGTCTTTCGGTTCTATGTTTCTTTTCCTTCTCCCCTCCCCTTTCTCTCCCCAACCCTTTTGCAGGACATTCTGAGCACTTTAAGGATTCATTTCAGGGCGCTTCCTGGGACATGGGAAATCTCTCTCTCGCCCTGTATTCTGCCCTCTTCTCTTACTCAGGTTGGGACACTCTTAATTTTGTAACAGAGGAAATCAAAAATCCGGAAAGGTAAAGTTGAGATCATATTGCACTACTAGACTAATTTATGTTGGGAATCTCATTGGTGGTGGGTACCTTTACATAAATGATTATCTTTCCTTATATCGCCCTTTTTTTTTTTTTGGTGAGGTTAAATGATTTGCCCAGGGTCACACATCTAGTAAGTTGTCAAATGTCTGAGGATGGATTTGAGCATCCCTATCTCCTCTGCCTTTTCTCTATTCTTCATTTGTCCATCCTCTTCCTCTTACCTTATATTGCTTAGAGCGGAAAAAAGGATAGATGGAAAGGAAGAGAGAGTTAGTTGGGAGGGAAGGTCATGGCTTCACCTCATCAAACATTATATACTCCTAGAGCACCAGTGCCCGACCTAGAGGAAGTGTGACTTTAGTAGTCAGATCCAAACCCTGCCTGACTATAAACCTGCAGCCTAAAGAGAAGTCTAAACAAGTCTAGCCATATATTCCTGCCAAAAGGGTAAAGACCTCAGCTCCCAATATGCCAACTGGGTTACTTGAATAAACCTTCCATGAATACTCTCATGGTAGCTACAATTTTTTAGAAAATCATTTTTTCACCAGTTGAAAGATTCAAAATATTCTTGTGATGTTCATCTAAATGATGCCTTTAAAAGAAAAGACATATCTTAGTGGATAGTTTAAGGAGACAGCATGGTACAATGGATTTAGGGGTCAGAAGATTTGCATATGGCTCCTGATTTTGTCATTTAGTACTTATATGAGTTTGGGCTCATTGATTAATCCTCAACCTCTTTATCTGTAAAATGAAGTCAGATGAAAGAAAGAAATTCTTAAGAATTCTTTCAACTCTAAATCTAAGATCCTATGACTGATACCTCAAGTAATCATGCAATTAAAAAATATTGTGGGTAGCAACTCGTTAAGGAAATTCAGTAGACCCCAAGGATTAAGGACATATCATAGTTGCATTTTTGAATCTCATAAAGTGCTTTCCCAAAAGGGATTCAGTTAATGTTGTTGGTCTGAAGGAAGGAGCTGCAAGGTCCCAGTGAATGATTTGATATTTTTCTTTACAGAAACTTGCCTTTGGCTATTGCAATTTCTATGCCTGTTGTGACACTCATCTATATCTTGACCAACGTGGCCTACTATACAGTGTTGGATATCCAGGCCGTGCTGGGGAGTGATGCTGTGGCTGTGGTGAGCCCCCCTGGCCCTAGATCCCATTTCTGTTCTTGGGTGTCTTGGGAATAGTGTCACAAGCATTTTCTTTCCACTCTATTCTTCCCTTTACTGAGGATCAGCCCAGCCTCAAACAGAGTAAAATTGGGCTGGGCCACTTACCTCTGTCTCTCCCCTTGTTCTTGGGATGGTAAATTGGTCTGTGGAAGCCATCATCTGGTCTGAAGCAGAGATTAGTCTGCAGCCTAGGCCATGTAATGCTCATCCACTTCAGGTCTTTGTGAGACACTCTGGTCTTTGTGTTAATTTGTTTTCTTCATTTACCAGACATTTGCTGACAAGGTATTTGGCATATTTAGTTGGACAATTCCTATTGCTGTTGCCTTTTCCTGCTTTGGGGGCCTCAATGCATCGATCTTTGCTTCATCAAGGTAATATGGCTCTCGTGCTGCCTAGTTTGTGTCTCATTTATGTGAATGGCAGATAGCACCAACTGGCTGGCTCTGCTGGCCTGTGAAATGACTTTTAAAGGCCTTGCTCCTCTGTACCCCTCCAATTTTAGGGGTGTATGTATTGAAAGTACTTAATGCTATTGTCTTAGTAACTAGTCTAGGCTCTGGGTAAAGATAGGGAGGCTTCATAGTTGGTACAACCTGTGATTTCTTAAAATGGGACAGTTATAATTGAAAAAAGGAGAATCATGGGAATCATTCATAGGCTTTGCCTTCTTGCTGACTGAAGGCAAGGCTGTTTATATGAGCAAGCTCTATCTTAAGGGTTATCATTGGGGTTAAGGGAAGCAGGCTTTGAATTGGAAGTCTGATCAACTCTTTGGCTGGATTAATGTAGCCTCCCTCCATCTCAGGAGCCTGGTTGCCATTCACTCAGCTCTTTATAATATAAAGTTTAGGATTTTGATAATGGTGTATGTGTGTGTTTGTAAGATAGGTAGATTTATAGTTAGATATAGATGTATATGTACATGTATAGATGTGTGTGTGTGTGTGTGTGTGTGTGTGTGTGTGTACCCCCACATGTTTCAGGGCTAAATGACTGTTGGATGTGGGAGAATTCTACTTAATCTAACTTCTCTCTGTTCTAGGTTGTTCTTTGTGGGCTCTCGAGAAGGTCATCTGCCCTATCTTCTTTCCATGATTCACATTGAGCGCTTCACACCTGTTCCTGCTTTGCTCTTCAATGTGAGCTTTCTTGCACTAGAAGGGAAATGGACTTATGGGGAGTAAAGATTTGCAATCTGGCTGCTTTATTAGCTCTTATCTGGGGGTAATGGGGCCATATTCTTGAAGGAAAACAGGGTAGTGATATTGGAGTTGGAGTTCAAGGTACTAGAATGGTTCACAACATCCTATTGGAACAGTGGTCCTGATTCCGGTCTGGAAAGGAAAGAGTTTACTCTTAAAGTGGTTTCAGTGAGGAAAGAGGAGCAGGAGCCTCAGAACTAAAGGGTGTATTGAAAGGATGGGATGGTAAAGGGATGGAGGGGGGAATGTCAGAGTTTCTTACACTGCTTGCTATTATTTTTTGCCCAAGAAATGTTTATATGATCCTGGGTATATAGATATATAAAAATGATATACAAATCAGACACTTATAAATCATAACTGCATGACCCCCACATTCATTTATTAAGACCCTTTATGTGGTTGGCAGTGTGGTATAAAGAGGAAGAACATTACCAGGAGTCAGAGGCCTTAGGTTCTAGTCCTGACACTGTCACTTACTACTCACGTTACAATTTGCAACCCAACCCATAAATCCCGTTTCCTTGTCTATAAAATGATTGGATAATTGGACTGCCTGCTTCCAAAAGTGATTGTGTGGCAAAAGCATTGTAAACCTTAAAGTGCTATATAAATGTGAGTTGTTATTAGAGTACTGTTGTTGTTCCAGTTGTGTGTCCTACTCTTCCTGATCCTATTTTGGGATTTTCGTGGCAAAGGCATGGGAGGGGTTAGTCATTTCCTTCTCTAGCTCATTTTACAGATGAGGAAACTGAGGCAAACAGCTAGGAAGTGTCTGAGGCCAGATTTGAACTCTGGTATTCCTGACCCCAGGCCTGGCACTCTTTTCACTGGGCCACCTTGCTGTCCTGCCTATTAAGAGTATAGGAATGAATAATAACTGACCTCTTTTCTCCCACAGGGTTGTTGTGGAGGATCAGATTGGATAATATATGTGAAAGATAGGAAAGGGTTTTGTAATCATGAAGCACTGTACAAATGTTAGGTATTCATGATATGAAATGGTGAATGTCACATATCAAAATCTCCTGTGATGGCCTTTCCTTTGCAACATGAAACCTTTTTCTTCACAGTGCACCATGACCATCATCTACCTCATTGTGAAGGATGTCTTCCTGCTTATCAACTACTTTAGCTTCAGTTACTGGTTCTTTGTGGGTTTATCAGTTGTAGGGCAGCTCTACCTCCGGATCAAGGAGCCAGAGAGGCCTAGACCCCTCAAGGTGAGGTTATTGTTCTTGTTGGCTGAAGGGAAGGGCTGGGGGAGGAGGAGAGGAAACTGGGGCTTGTTTATTTAAGAGGCCTCTTTGACCCATGGACTTAGGTCCCATTAACAGGTAGCCTGGTCACAGCCCATCCTGGTATGTCCTTGTGAGAATTCCAGCCAGGCCACCCGCAGACTCTCTCTCCCCTCTCGCCTTAAGCTATGGTCAGGAGGCTGGAGGTAGAGTGGGAGGACTGAAAGGAGTGAAGGGCCCTACATAGAGGATCTTATCCTTGGGTCCAGCATTGAATATTCACATTTTTCATTCTCCTTTCTCTTCCAGCTGAGCCTGTTTTTCCCTATTGTTTTCTGCGCATGCTCTGTTTTCCTGTTGGTTGTACCCCTTTACAGCGACACTATCAACTCCCTGATTGGCATCGGAATCGCTTTTTCTGGGATTCCTGTCTACTTTGTCGGCATTTACTTGCCTGCATCCAAGAAACCGCTTTTCATTGGGAAGATTCTGGGTGAGTATCTCTCCTCCTTGGCGTGAGGATGGGTGAGGCAGGGGATAAGCAGAGTGAATTCCATAGCTGGCTCGACCTGCAGGTGCTGGAGAAAGTGGCCAGTGGTTATGTGGGGCGGGCAGCAAGCTTTGTCTACCAGGACTTCTGAAATTTCCACTGTTGGTCATTGTTTTAGGTTAGTTAGGACCTTCTCCAGTAACCTCGATGAAAGTTGCAAGTTACTTGGGAGGAGGAACACAGCACAGGGTAGTTTTTCAGATCAGCTCGTTATTTGGAAAGGTACTGTTAGCAGGAACCTTCTGGGAAAGGACTTGAAGATATATGTGTTTTTGGTGGGTTGGAGATAGGTGGGAAAGGAAAAGTTCAGAGCAGTAGAGGCTGATCAGGAGCAAGGCAGCATTGGGCACTAAACCAGCCAACTGACTCACCAGACACCCCCAAAAGTAAATGGGGATGAGGAGAGAACGGTCTTCCCAGGTTGCCTGAGGTTGGCTCAGCTGATGGGGGCTCTGGGTGAAGAATCCTTGCAATTATTCTCAGGACAGGAGGACTGATTCATGTGTGTTAATTTTGGAGCTAGTTTGTGAGGACGTTGTCTTTCTCTTTCTCTGTTTAGCTGCCGTTACCAAGGCCACGCAATTACTCTGCCGCTGTGTCCTGACTGAACTGGACTTGGGGGAAGGCAGGAGACCTGAAACAAAATCTGACTAGAGGCCAGAGGCTTCTTCCTCTAAGGCCGGGAAAACCAGCTGCACTTGGGTCGTCCACAAGACCCACGTGACTGCACATCCAGGAAATAGAACCTCCTGAAGTGGGGCTTGGGGGTGGGGAAGATGGCTTGTACCATCTGGAACTCGACTTCTCCACTTGGCAGTCCTCTTCTGCAATGAAAACTCCAAACCTCTTTGTGGACATGGGACAGGCTTGGGAGAGAGTCTATGGAATGATGGAAGAGAAAAAAAAAATCAATGGTGGGGAGACCATAGTAGTAAGAAAAATAAGTTTGTTGGGATGGGGAGGGTATGCTGGGGAAGAGAAAGATGTTGAGCCTAGAAAGAGCATGTAGCCTTCCCCCCTCTGGAGTCAGACAGTAATAAGCCAGAATTCTGTAGAAGAAATGGTCATATCTTCAATCAAAAATTTGGATTTCATCAAAGGAAAGCTATTAAAACCTAAAATTCTTCCCCACTCCACCTTCCTTCTACCTTTCCCCCACTGAGAATTCTTGCCTCAGTTTTACCTCAACAAACACAGAAATCATTAATAGTAATCTAAGTCAAATCCTTCTATTAATGATCTCTCTTTTGGGGGACTGAAGGCAGGAGTGGAAGGAAAGGAGGGAATATGGGCTGGGAAAGGATTCTTAGTTTTAGAAGAGTTTTACTCTGACCAAATCTGAACTTTTGATTTAGGGAGATGTAACCCATTTCTTCTACAGGACTGATTTATTACTTACTGCCTCTGGAGGTGGGGGGGTGGGGGTGGTGGTAAAGGAGAGAGGGTAATGTGCCTTTAAAATTGAGATTATTTGTCCAGAATAATTGGTCTCAAATTGAAACGTCACCTGTGATAGGCTGGAGTGTGTTTATAATTTCCCAGATATCACAGCTGATTTACCTTGGCCCGGTTAGTTTCCATGCGCAGGTGGAGACTTTTCCTCTTGATAGGTCAGGATTAGTCCAGCACTTTGCATTGGTGGTATTTCCAATTGCTGTTGAGTAAAGGTTGACTGTAAAGTTTCTCACACTCCTCTACTTATAACATTTTTGTACACATGCGGGTGTGCAATGTTCACATGTACACAAGTGTGTATGTTATAAGCTCTGGCTAATGTCTTAGCAGGGAAAAAAAGATTAGCAAATTCATGATTGAGGGTTCATACTCCTTTAGTGAAGAGGAGTAACTTTATTCACTTACTACACAAGGCCTGTGTCTTCACTTTAGACATTAGCACATGAAAGTGTTGGTTGATCCCAGGCCCTCATTTGGAAAATTAAAAACATTTACTGCTAATTGCTTTGACAACTTATTGGAAACAAATGTGTTTAACCCTGACAGTGAAACATCTAAATCAACCCTGAGTCATGAATGACCTAATTCTTTTCTGATAAAGACAGGAGTCAGATTGTTTTTCACACACATACACACATCATGTTGATGTGTTATGTGATAGTGATTTTAGTTTTCTGAAAACTTTAGTCTTGGAACTCCCACAGACAGCACTGGCATTCTCACATACTGGCCCGGTGGCCGGATTGCCAGGATTTATATACCTCACAAGCCCTATTGCCTCAGTATGTGTCCCCATGTGGGAAGCACACTATCTTCCCTCCTTGCTTATCCTGACTTCCAGAAGTTGGGCTATAGGAGGGCACTTTCCCTAAGTCTGGGTGGGCTGAGATCTCTCAGGAGTATGGTTTGGTTGCTTGGGGAAGGTTTTGGGGTTTTTTTTGTTTTTTTTTTTTAAATTTTCTTTTTGACCTAGGAACTATAAGGCCGGGGGGGGGGGGAGTTGGAGTTTCTGTGGGAAGAGATGAATCACTTTTGAGGGCAGCAAGGGCCCTTTGGTAAAATCCTTCAGAACTTCTTCCCAAGCTTTAGAGCTAGGAGCCTGAGATCTCCCTTCTCCTGTGCACCAGTTTCTTGGATCCTGTCATCTAAGCTTCTTGTTGAGAGCCTCAAAGCAGACGCTAATGGGGCGTGGAGGAGAAAGGGAGATAAGTTAGTCCTAGTGCACACGGTGGTCCCAAAGACTAGAGGCCTAGGTGACAGTAGTGGGTCTTTGCCCACCCGGTTTTTCTTCATGTGCAACTTGGTTGCATTTAGTCACAGTCCCGTCTACTGCTGGACAGAGTGTCCTGCCCTGCAGGCCGGGCAGTGCTCCTCCCAGGGCCGGAGGCGACCGGGAGAATAATACCTCGCCTTTTATGTTGGTCCTTGTCCTTTGGCCTCAGTACCAATAAAGAATGAAGATGAGAACGATTCAGTGTGCTTGTGTCCACCCTTCACTTGTCTTGGCAACAGAGGTTTGGGAGGGAAGATTTAATTAAAAATCTTGGTGAGATAGCCCTCTTGGGAAGGGCTCCATCATCCCGGGCTGGGAGAGTTTCTTCCTGCCTTGATGGCATGGAGGCCAAGAACATGGCCCCTGCCACACTCTCTCCCAAATAGGTTAGGCTTCTTGCTCTAACGATTTGTTCCGAGTATAGTCTCGGGGCTATCAGGGTACGGCTCCATATGAGCCTTCATGGCCTGGGTTTTTCAGGTGAGATGTGTGGGACGGGCGAGCCTGAGATTTATTTCAGTGGTATAGAAAACTCTCCCAAGTGAGGGAACAATGCAGGTAGGTACCTTCTGGGTTACTTGTTTAGGATCCCAGACCATTAAGAGGCTGACTTGCTGTGGATACACAAACCCAGGCCTTATAGTTCCTAGGTCAGCTATCTATGCCATCCTGTACCATATGGTTAACTTGATATTTATGTAAATGCTTTAATTTATATTCTCCTTTGAGCTTCTGAGGTAGTACCTGGTATTATCCCCATTTTATAAGTGGGAAAATTGAGTTTGAAGTTAAATGATCTCACCAGGGTCACACAGCTGATATTTGGCAGAGATGGGATTCAAACCAATGAAGTTTATGTGTATTTTTGTAGACTTTTAGGTCTCCTGAAAGCATCAACTCTGAATCATTCCAGAGGTGGAAGCCTCTTCTGGCTGCTAGGGCATGGTTGTCTGTATTAATCTGGGGGGGGGGGGGGGGGGGGGGGAGTAGCAGCTGCAGCTTTTTGTCTCTCAGTGCCACTGCTAACAATTCTGAGCCCTGGGGCTAGTGGAGTGCCCCTAGGACATGACTTTCTCAAAGATTAAATTTTTTTTCAAAATTAAATTCTTTAGCAATAATTTCCTTCTCACTTCCTGCCTGAACTCCTGGGAGCCTTGCCACTTTAATGCACAAATTAGCTCAAATCTGTGCCAGTCTGGTGCTTTGCACTTTCCCTTATGTGAGGTAATTCCTTAAATATCAGATCTCATTGAACTCTTGTCTAGAGGGATTTGAAGGCCCTTGACCCTGTGCGATTCTGCACATAAGGGATTCTTCTGGGGTGAGCGTTGCCTTCCAGTGGCTTAGGGAGCTAATAAATTGGTGGTTAATCCCACAAGTTTCATTTAAAAACACAGTGCTCTTATTTGAGACATTTTGATATGAAGATAAACATTTTTTAACATTGACTATCTGGGAGAATTTAGCCACAGCATGGTTGGTGAATGACATCACTTTGTGTGACATCTGGTTCTTAATGTTACCACACTCCAGAGCTGGTGGCTCTTCTGTATTTACACAGGAACAGATCTTGTGGACAGGGCGTATTCTCTTGGTAAACCCAGTAGGACGTCCTACCCTTAGTTCCTTTGGTGCAGGCCTTAGCCTTCTGTTAAGGAAGGGAAAGCAGCCTGCTACTAGAGAACTGGAAGTTAGTGTTTTACAGGACTGTAAATCGACCTTTCTTCTGTACTCTGGGACAGGCTCCGGGAGGCATATGCTAGTATTTGAAATTATTTACTTGTGGTTTTAATCCCTACTTGAGTAGGAACTTTAATGAAGTTGTGAAGTAAACTCTTTAAAAAGTAGGGGAAAAAATCTAATGAATGTATAAGCACAGCATGCCGTGTCCATGAGACTAACCCACTGAGTGCTTTGTCTAATCCTTTTAGTTTCTATACCAATTGAAGGGAAACTAAGCTTACAGTTCTAAGAAGGGGCCTGACTCTGGCATTAAGTACTTAACACATGTCTGACAACAGATTATAATTACAAAGTTTTAGATTCTGCCTTGGAAAGAATTTGTTTGGAAAGAATCTTTCTGACCTTAACTGTTTTCCTTTGTCCTTTTGAATAATTGCGAGCTTCGAGGAGGAGTATCTGTGGTTCTTTCTGTACAGCCCATTTTGCTCCTAAACACCGTTTAGTGACTCAAGTCCCCAAAATAGTGTAGTCATTGTTTGCTGCAGGGTCGCTGTTGGTCTCTTAATAACCAAGTAAGATGGCATTTCTAGCCTTTGCCTTCCGTCACCTTTCTCCATCATTTAATATGACTCACCCCCGTCTGGATATTTTCTACTTCCTTGGTTTTCTTAGTTTTCCTATCTTACCATTCCTTGACCTATATAAAACTGTATCAAGTAGCTACGCCTGAAGATCGCTCTGTACATCTACATCTTATTTATAACTGTTCCACTTCCTCTCTATGACTGCATCTTAGAAATCTCTCCAGTAGGTACTACAAAAAAGGGACAAAAATACCACAAACTCCTAACTCCCCCCTCCATCTCTTCCCTCTCCCAGGCCCAATCATTACTTTGTCTAAACTCACCTGTAGACACTCGTATCCTTTTGATACCTCAGAGCCATTCTTGGTTCTTTGCTGTCATATCCAGTCAGCTGCAAAATCCTGTTTCTACTTATACATTTATTTCCTGCATCATTCTCCCATTCTACCTACCACTGCCACTACCCTAAATTAGACCCTTATCACCTATTTCCTGGACTTTTGAAATAGCCTCCAGTGTCTTCTAGAACCCATTCTTTACAAATCCACGGTGTCCCTAGCTAGGTTTAGATTTTACTACTCCTGAGGTCCATCTCAGATCAATAACTATGATCCAGCCATTCTGTGGTCTTGAGATACGGCAACCACGTTTAAGGCAAAACCCAGTTGTCTACACATCTCAGAGGCAAGTAGCCAGGTTGGAGCTAGGACAACCTAGATCCTAGTCCAGCCAGCTGGTGTGGCTAAATCACTAGGCCCTCTCTTGAACCCTATGTTAGTTCCCTGAGCTCATGAAATCACAAAATTAGCCCTATCCTTTCTAGGAGCCAAGATTGTAATTCCAGTTATGCTGTGTTTCATTTCATTTCAGTGTTCATTTACTTCATTGTGGTCATGGTCTTTCTGGTTTCATTCATTCTGATTTCATTCACATCTAACCATGTTTCTCTTGAATTCTGTTTGCCTTTCAACGCATGCTGTGTTATTTCATTATACTCATTAACCACTATTTGTTTAGCCATTCCTCAGTCTATGGCACCTACACGCGTCTCATCCCAGCCACCACCTCTGCCACAAAGCCTTCCCTGATCCCCCAGTTGAAAGTGATCTCTGAAATTCTGGATCTCTGCTTTAATAGATTTAACTATTAGTTTAATAGATTAAACTATTCTATGTATAGGTGTAGATGTCACCTATAGTCCATTCTAGTAGAATGTAAATTCCGTCATGGCAAGGACTATCATTTTTCTTTTTTATTATCCCAGGGCTTTACACATATTTGGTAGGCATTTAATAAATGTTGATTACATTGGTAACAGATAAATGAGAGAAAAGTCGCTGAAAAAAGGCTTGCAAAATGCTTTCTTTAAGGGAGGCTAGAGCATCATTTGCATTTTACAAATGAGAAAATAAGTTCTGAGATTTGCTCTTAGTCACAAGTTACACACACTGAGAGTCTAGTTAAAAACCAAAGTGTTTGATGCTTTCTTAAACTGGGAGACAGGAAAGTAATAGCTCACACTGATACAGAACTGCCTTTTCCTTTTACTTAATTATCACTTTAAGGGACCACTTTAAGTTTCAACAGTGCAGCTAGAAACCCATGCATCCAATCATCCATTGATGAGGACCTATGCAATATGCTGGAATTTTGCCTTTCTGCCTTTGCATCTTTTCAGGGTCATGGTGCAAGCACTTGGATTGTTTCCCTTAGTCTTGAATCCCTTCCTATCATCTCCTTATCCAATTATATGCTTTCTTGATAAAAGTTTATATCCCTTAGCTTTATATTTTATAATGAGCAACTGTTGTTAGTTCTAGCTATTCCTAGAAATTGCAAGCCAGAGTTTTCTTGGAGTCTAGTTTCTAGCCTGAAAAAGCAAAATAATATATTTGGGGCAAAGTCAAGAAAGAGCTTTTTAGTTTGTGATCTAGAACCTTTAGGTTGAGAACAACTTTAGCTCCTTTGCTTATATGTAGTTAATCACTTGTGAACTCCATAGCACTTTTTTTCCTCATCAGGAGGAATCAGACTGCACCTTACAAAGTTGTAAGAGGTGCAAAGTACTTTCTAACAACCAGATGTCCAAAATTGAATGATGTCCTCTGGGAAGTGCATGGTTTCAATCTCAATCTCATTTCAAGTACTAAAACATTAGCTGTCCAATAAAGACATCAAATCTCAACTCCCTCTGCAAATCTTTTTAGGTTAAAAACTACCTCCTTAAAGTCATTAAGATCATAGGATTTAGAATTACAAAGTATGTTAAAGGTCATCCATTTCCCCCTCTCATTTTGTAATTGAAGAAATAAATGAAGCTGAGAGATGAGGCCTTGGGAAAACTGGAACCTATAGATAAAGTGTTAAATAGCTGAGCTAGGATTCCAAAGTGTCTTTTCATTCTAAATTCAGTGTTTCTTCCCCCATATCACAGGTGCTGCTTGTCTGGCAGTATTGCCAAGAAGAAAGGGCCCCTGGATTTGAAGTCACAAGATCTGGATCCATAATCTAGTTCTTGGCTTCCAGAGGCCTTTGATGTAGCTAATCAGCCTAACCAGTAGTGTCTTTGCAAGGTTTCATTTCTTGTGCAGGTATAATTTAAAGGATTTAACCAGAACCAAAGGCAGGGAAGCACAGTTGGAGCATTTCATTTGCGAGTACAAAGTAGGGAACAGGACTTCCTTTTATATCATTGTTGCTCAGTGGTGGGATTAATAGAATTAATTGAATTTTAATCTCTAGTTTCACCTCTTATAAAGATGCATACATCCATTTTTACATTAGGAAAACCTCAGAAGTGAAGCATGTTCTTGATCTTTCCTCTACAGAATTTATAAAGTCATAACTAATGGTAAGTCTTATATTGTTAACTCAGTTTAATCCCTGACTTCATGTTGAGTTAGTTATTACCATCCTAAAGAAGGCAATTTGGGCAGAATGGTAGATGCCTCTGAAACTAAAAAAGATGTCAGGAGAAAGTTTCTTTCCAAGTTCAATTTCTTAATTATGGCCTGAGACCAGTTAGACTTAAAATGAACTAGATAATTTGTCGTTTTTGTCTGGGGGACAATGGATTGGAAGTCAGCTATTAACCTGTGCAATCTGGCTGTTGCATCTGCTTGGGATTGTTTTCTCTACAGAATGACTTTGGGCTGGAGCTTCCAATTATTACATTCAGTGGTGCTTTGACAAACTGGAATAAAGGCAGCTGTGGTTTTAAAGGGGGGATCTGAGTAAATTCACTTGTAATATATACTCAGTTACACAACTTATGCTTATGAAACCATTGTTTCTGATTTTCCTTTTGGTGAAAGCTTGCCCATAACCTTTCTCAAGGGAAAACAAAATAGACCACACTTGATCATTGCTATTTCATTGCTAACTTTAGGGAAGGAGAGGTGACATGTGATATTGAAGAGTTTAAGGAATATTTTCTTCCATGTTCCAAAATAATTTTTAATACAATCAGTGCATCAAATTCACATATATACATACATACATATAGCTTTCTTGGCATTTCCATCAAAGGACCCCTAACTACAAGCAGGATCAAAATAAGGCCACAGATGGGAAATGGGAAAGCATCAATATGGATCATTTTCACTGTAACATCTTTACAACTGGAAACCACCTTAGTGAACATGCATATGTCTTTGTTAATAAAGTGTATACTATCAGTGCAGCCTTTTGCAGTTGTTTGTGCCTTTAACACTAGAGCTCACAAAGGCCTCAGTTCAGCAGCATAAATCATGACCCGCCTCCAGCAGCAGTACGGAAGTTGGGGAAGATCAATCTTTTCCTCTGAAGCACATTAGTGATATCCATATTTATTGGCTTCAAAAGGTAGCTTATCTTCAATTATTCAATTAAGATTCAATATTAAGAAAGCTGTATATTTGAACATGTAAAGTCAGCTCTTCAAACAGAAGAAGGAAAATTTAAAGGGCTAAAATAAAGATTAGGGAAAAGAAAATATTTTCTGGCAGTGTCGTGAAAGAGGATTTTCTTCCCAAACCAATAGGTAATACTGCAGACAGAGGTAAAAGAGCTCTGCTTTTTTATATAGGTTTTTCCTTTTCCAGCAGCACAAAATTATCTGGAGGCCAGAGTTTGACTGGAGGATCAAATATCCCAGAAGCGTGTTTTTCTTATAATCCTTTCCCCTTTCAAGGTGAGTTATGATACTGGAACAGGGTCAATAGCAAAAAGGCATATGATGCCTATGGCCAGAGCTGCCAAAGGTCTTGTTCCAGGCAACTGGTGAATGCTTGAGTATCCCTCAATCTGAATCCAAGTCCTGAGAGCTGTCATACTCAAACTCTTTCAGCACATCATAGGGATATTTGTTCCACTTCTTGGGTCTGATGACACTACTTTCCTCGTCACTAAAGCTGCCATATTCTTCATCAGATCCTAGAAAAAGAATGAGAATAGATGAACCAGACACTTGTAAAAGATATCCACAGATGACCAGTTTGTGGTTTTGTCCTTATAGGAATAGAAACAAAGTTTCTTTATAATTCAACAATTCAAAAATTGATGCTTTTACAGCTTAAAAAAAACTATACAACTCACTTAAACCTTACAATAACTTACAAGTAATTTTAAAGAAGTAACAGGCTCAGACTTATTCCTCATTTCTGATCTGGTTGTACCACTTTGGGATCGACTATGCCCTTGGGATAACTTCATTGCTATAAAATCAGTCCTTGGATTCTACCTCATTAGGAACTCTGTGCTTCATCCCTCCCCCCTCCCCCCCCCCCCCCCCCCCCCCCCCCCCCCCCCCCCCCCCCCCCCCCGCCCCAATTCCAAGTTCCCATAGAAGAGAGCTCAGTTCAGACATCTCCTTTCTCACCTAGCTGTATGATTATGGGACTTCTCTGACTGGCTCTCTCTCCTGCCACCCTCTGCTTTGTTTCCCTGTTTACCACAGTGCTTGGCACACAGTAGGTACTTAATAAATACTGGTCACAGAGTCAGTTGTATTCTAACCATCATGTCCTACTGTCTCTATCTACAGTGTGTAGTACAGAGCACTAGCCCAGAGGAGGCAAGTGAAAGGTGCTAGATCACTGATTCATGGTGACTATACCCAAGTGCTAGGTAAATGTGACCTCTTATTATGATTAACCTCTGGTGCTCGCTCTGTCACTGCTTCCTTCTTCTTCGTCGGGGTACTCATTACGCCAGTGATTCTCACTGTTCTCATCTTCATCATCATCGTCAATCTCCTCTGCTTGATGATCATCAGCTACCTGCTCATCTCAATACAAACACAGTCAAAGTCAGAGGGTACCAGGAAATCACAAACCACAATCTCTTTTTGAAAAAAACAAACAAACAAACAAAAAAAAAACAAAGAAAAAAAAATTTACCTAGTCTAAGCACAGCAGAACCAGCCCTGCTGCACTGGGAGTGGGGGTGTCAGAGGGCTTAAATTTTAATCCTACTTCTGCTGCTTCCTAGTTATTAGCTCTGTGACCTTGGCCAAACCATTTCCCCTAGAGCTTGTTCCCCTTTCTGTGGAATCAGACTGCTGGACCAGACCAGGGGTTCCTTAGTCTATTGCCTTTGATAATCTCGTAAAGTTTGTGGACCTCATTTCAGAATAATATTCTTAAATTCACAGGATTACAATAGAATTCAAGTAAACCAAATATTTAAAAACAGAAAAACAAAAATTTACCAATTCCAGGTTAAGGATTCCTGGACTAGATGCTATTCAGGGGACCTTCCTAGACTAAATCTTATAACACATTTCTATTGTCCCAATGCAAGAAAGTCAAAAAGGACTAAAGTTTTGAACTGCAGAAATGCTGCTTTACAAGTTTTTTTCAGGTGATTTAAAATAAAGATTGTGTTCTCAAACCTAGAGAAAAATGAGTAAAATACAAACATTTAAGGATGCAAATTATTACTGGAGAAAATAAATGCAATAATAGCCAGCAATTACAGAGCGCTTTAAGGCTTGCAAAGCACTTTGCAAGAGTTATCTCCTTTTATCCTTACAACAAGCCTTGGAACAACACATAAGTTCCTGCTCTCAGGGTCCACCTAAGCCTGCACCCATGCTGCCTCTGCCTTACCAGCTCCCACTCCTGACTGTATGGTTGCACAGAGAGGATGCTTTCAATCCATCCTGAGGTAAGTGTCTCCATATAGTAAATGTCATAGACATAATCATCGTCCTTCTCTCGGTGCTCAGTTCCTTTCCCATCCTTGGAAATTGATAGCCGCTCACGAATCATCTTTACTGAATTACAAAGTATCACATCTGGATCAGATTTCTATGAGGAAAATACAAAAGAATGGTTAACATACATGACATGCCAAGAACCTCAATAGATCAAAGTGAATGAAAAACCACCTACAATTTACCTTTTCATCCCAGAAACAAAGTAATTCAAATAGCATTATACATTTTTTTGGTTTTCGTCTTTCCCATGATTCTAATGTCCACGATAATTACATTATTTCCTATTTTTTAGAATAAAGTTTTATTGCTATCTCATATTATTACCTATATGTTTCCTTACTACATTCCTTTCTCTAGCCCCTACAAGAGATTACCCCTCACTAGGAAATGAATGTAAACTGTTTGCATTTTTGTTTTTCCTCCCGGGTTATGTATACCTTCTGAATCCAATTCTCCCTCAGCAACAAGAGAACTGTTCGGTTCTGCACACATATATTGTATCTAGGAAATACTGTAACCTCTTTAATATGTGTAGGACTGCTTCTCATCTTGGGGAGGGGGTGGAGGGAGGGGAAAAATCGGAACAGAAGTGAGTGCAAGGGGTAATATTGTAAAAAATTACCCTGGCATGGGTTCTGGCAAAAAAAGTTATTAAAAAAAAAAAAAAAAAGAGAGAGATTACCCCTTATAACAACGAATTTTTGTTTTTAAAAGGGAAGAAAGCCTTTATGAATTGAAGGAGAGCAAAGTAAGCAGAATTAGGAAAATAACTTTATACACTGATAACATGATAAAGACTTTAGAACTCTGATCAATGAAATAACCCATGAGTCCAAAAGAATGAAAATGAAACATACTATTCACCGCCTGCAAAGATGGTAGGCTTAAAAGAGACACACATTTTCATATGACCAACATAAGGATTTATTTTATCAAACTATGAGTCTAGGTAGTGAGGGATTTTGCTAGTTTTCACTTCAGAAAATTTTGCTCAATTGGTGGTAGTGAGGGCAGTTTGGAGCGAGAAAAGTATAAAAAATACTTATTACTTGAAAAATAACAAGCTCTTTTAAAAAAAGGAACAAAGAATTAGTTCTGTAAAACTAACCACTCATCCAAAAGTTCTGACCTAATTTTGGTTGATTGGTTGCTGTCCTTCATTCTCGAAGGGCCAAAAATGACATCACATGGTACGGTGGCTGATCAGAGCAAAACGAGCTTAGAATGCTCTGCCACAGATCAGCACCAATAGACCCTACGAACATTTTGGGTGGATTCTCTAACTTTGATATCTCATTTTTCTCCTGAGCTTATTCAATTCTGCTTTGCTCACAGAGCCCCGCCCCTTCTCTGATGAGGGCACGCCATACTACATGCAGCATTCCCCAGCCATGCTTCTGTCACCTCCGGCCCTAATTCTGTGGTGTCTCTTCTTTAGTGATGGGAGTACCCTAAACCAAGCCGGAAAAGTCCCTTGTTGAACTGGGGCCTGGTCACTACGAAGCTTTTCTACGTTAATGGATACATTTGGTTATGTCTGCTCACCACTAACTATTGCTGTTATGACCTGGGTTTATCTGGGCACTGCTCTCCACAGGCTGCTCCTGGAAGCAGCCACAGCCCACAGAAGTTAGGGCAGCTGGGTGGCGCAGTGGATAGAGCACCAGCCTTGAAGTCAGGAAGACCAGAGTTCAAATCCTACCTCAAACACTGGCCAAGTCACTTACCCTTTGTTAAACCTTAAACCACCAAAGAAGGGACAAACCGGTCCAGTATCTTTGTCAAGAAAACCCCAGAAGGGGCCTCTGAAGAGTCAGACACAACTGAAAACCCGGTGCCGTCTCAAGCACTTTACCTCGGAGGCGGGAATAGAGAGAGTCTCTTTCTCAGCGAGGTCCTCTTGAATGATGTCAAAAAGCTGGAATTCTTCCACAGAGGAGGCCAGGACGCCCGCCATGTTGCTTCCTTTTGGGGCCGCTGGTTTGGCGGCCTCGGGGGTCAGCCCGTCCTGTTCCATCCCCTTGGCAGCTTCCCCGGCCAGCAGGGTGGCCCCTACCTGCACACAGGGGGCCCGGTGCCTGGAGACCAGGCGGTAGCGGTCGTCCTGCCGGCTCATCTGCTTTGCCGCGAGGAGCTCCTGGCGGATTCTCTGGTGACTTTCCAGTGAAGGAGTCAGGGCTCTGGTGGCTTTCTCTCGGGTGATGGCCTCTCGGACATACTTCTGAACAGGCTCGTCCTAAGGGAGGAGAGGGGAGAGAATGAGCACCCTCGACATCCTCACTGTCCAGAGGGGACACAGGGAGGCTCCCGAACACCACGGCTGGGTGCGAACACGGAGGCGCCCCAGAATCCAGGGCCGGTCCCCCTGCCCTCCCGTCTCGGCGCCTTCCCGAGACCCCGCGTTCCTCTTTCCCTAAGAGACAATAACATTCTGAGCCCGGGCCTATTCCCGCGATGGGTTTTGCAGGCAGAGCCTCATACGCGTTAGGTACGTTTCATAATAAATGGCTGTTAGATGACTTTCCAAACCGTGTCTCGTCCCCGAAAATGCCAGACAGACACTTGTCACGTAGCGTTTCTCTTCCCGTCCGGGAGCATCTGCCCAGCACTGGGGGGGGAGGGGGGGTGATCTGGGGCGAAGGTCATTTAACAAACGCCAGGTGCGGGGCCAGTCTCTGGCTTCTGAAAAACCCTCCCATTAATCATCTCGCTTTTCGGAGAAGCGACAAAGGCCAGATCCCGGCAGGCGCGGCTGACGGGGGCGGAGGCCGGGCCCCGCTCGGGGCGGCCCGAGCCCGGGGGATGGCTGAGAGGGCGCCGGCCCGCCGGGCGCCGCTACCTGGGAGGACACGGTGGCCGCCAGTTTGAAGACGTTCTCCTCCACGGGCCCCGCTTCCGGGGCCACCGCCCCCTCTTCGGAGGCCCCGCTCCGCAGCCGTTTACACGAGAGGACGAGCGCCTCGGCGGGATCCGCGCCGCGCTTCCGCCTCACTCGCAGCACCGCAGGCGCCGCCTTGGCCTCCATTGTCGTGGGCCTACTCGCCTTCCCCGGGGCATGTCGGGATTGCCTTTTAGCTCCGCCTCCGACGACGCGACGCACGTGTTTCCTCCCCGCCCCCGGGGCCCTGGTGGGCGTGTCCGAATGGGACAGGGGGCGGGACCTTAAGTAAGTCTTACTCCGCCCCCTGTCCCCCGCCCCCTCCCCCCGACACGTGCTTCGGAGCCGGCTGGTCGCCGGTAGAAGATGGCGCTGGCGGTAGCGGCGGGTCGCGGGGACGGTGAGACACGTAGCCAGCCGATCGGCCGTTACGGTTCTAACGCGGGGGCTGGAAGGTGGGGGGGGGAGGGAGAGCGAAGAGAAAGGAGTGCGCGTGCGCGGTGGCAGGCGCGGGCCGTGCGTGCGTGACCGGCCGTAGGAGAGGAGGCCGAAGCGGCGGGAGGGGAGGCAGCGCTCCCGGGCCCCGCTTCAGCTTGTGTAGAGGAGGGCTGAGGGGTCCTCCAAAGAAAAAAAGTTTAAAATACGCCCCCTCGCACCTCCCGGGCCCGAGTGGCTGCCTCTCCTCTCCTTTGGTCTTGTCCTCCCGCTGCGCAAGCGGCAGAGAGAGAGAGTCGGGGGGGGTCCCTGTCCGTGGGGCCGGGGGAGCTCCCCTTCAGACCCCCCGCTGGGAAGGGGAACCCCAGGTGGTCGGGTCCGGCCCGAGCGCGCCCCCCCCCCCGGCGGAGGGGGCGTGTCCGCCCCGGCCCCTCCCCCCAGGGTTTGCTTTAGGGCCTTGTTCTAGGTTTGAGGAGTTCTAGGCCCGTCTAGCCCCTAGATGCTAATCCCCGCTCCGCCGTTTGCCGAGGGGACCGTGGCCGGAGTCACCTCAGGGGCCGCCCGCCTCCACTTCCGTAGGGGTCAGAGCCGCCTCTGCCTGTAAAAATGAAGATCCCCGAAGCAGTTAAACCCCAAAGGCAGCCCATTGCACGATTTTGGTCAGTGATGGGCCTTTTCTCTGCTCGGCGTCCGAAGGTGCCCCCAAACTCTGTGCAGCGCCGTCCCGTTAGGATGAGGGCTTCCGGCGGGGGCCTTAGAGAGCCTGCTTACTGTGCCTGGCCCCCATTAAGTCCTGCCGGAGACTGGCGCCCAGAGAGCCCCTCTAAAGGACTGGTCTGATCCAGATGCCCAGGGACTGGAGAAAGTCCGATTAAATAGTACTGGGTTAGCCCTTGCTGCGCCTCCTGACCTTCGGGAGAGAGCCCGAGCAGGAAAGGCTGAGCTGTAGCAAACCTGTGTGGGGATGTACGTGTGTAAGTGAGAAAAGTTAGGCGGGCGGGGGCCGCAGGGCGCGTGAGCTTCAGGGGAGACCTGAGATCAGTCAGACATGCGGTTACACGGCGTCTCGTTTGGCCACCGTTTCCTCCTTAATAAGTGTTAGTGTATGTAGTAATAATGCTTTTGGAAAGTTTGTCACTTTTTAGCCCATCAATAAAATTTACTCTGTGTCAAATGCTGTGCTACAAAGGCTAAAGGGAAACTTAGTAACTGATTCTAGGAATGTAAATATGATTCACATTGCAAGCTAATGGGAGGAAAGGAGCACACAATGGAGAATCCAAGTGGAGCCGGTCCTCAAGGAAGAACATGTTGACTGCTCTTGTACCCAAGCTTTTGGCTCCCCATTTTGGGCAGCGATACTTTTTCATCTTCTTACCAAAGCCTTTGATATTTGCGAAATCCTTAAAAAAACTCAATAATTATCCATTGCCTATGTGTCCAAACTTTCCACCATCTGAAACTTGATTTTTCATAAGTTTCTACTCTTCTACTTTAATCCAACTTATTCAGTGTGCCCCAAACATCTCATCCTTTTCTTCTCTTCTATCTAGATTCCTACCATTTTTTAGCATTCAGCTCAAGTCCCATTTCTTTTCTCAAACCGTTTTTTATTTTTTGCTGAGGCAACTGGGGTTAAGTGACTTCCCAAGTTTCACACAGCTGGGAAATGTTGTATCTGACACCACATTTGAACTTAGGTCCTCCTGACTTCAGGGCTGGTGCTCCATCGACTGTATCACCTTACTGCCCCTCCTCAAACCATTCTTAAAAAGCTAAAAACTCTTTGTTCTGTTGCTGTTTTCAATTTATTTACCCTTGAATTTTTTATTTAACATTTTCTTATCAATATTTAACTTATCACCATCTAAAGTTTTTATTTTCATAACCAGTGTTGTGTTTCCCATTAGGTTGTAAACTTTTTGAGGGCAGAGACCATTTTACTTGTAATTTCTTAAGATGCCTTGTACACAGTAGCCGCTAAGTAAATCAATTGTTGATCTATGTAATAAAGCCTTGGAGCACTTGAAAAAGTATAGTTATGTGGTCTTTACCCCATCCTTTGAAGAGCTCATTACTGTTGTAAAAGCCAGTACTCTAAGATATTTCTAGTGAAAGCTTGCTTTGTGATGGGAAGGTGCCTCTTAGAATTCTGCATCCACTGATTTTTAAAAATTTCTTTAGAAAATAGTATTACTATATTTACTGTATTTATATTATACATATACTATATATAATACAAATATTTTAAATACTATTTTTCCCAATTGCATGTAAAGACAATTTTCAACATTCTTTTTTAAATAAGATTTCAAGGTCCACATTTTTCTCCTTTTCTCCTTCCCATCTCTCCTCCCCAAGATGGCAAGCAATCCAATATAGGTTATACATTATCCACTGTTTCTTAATAGAGTTCTCAAGATTTCTACAAGGTCTTCAAGAAGAAAGGTGAGAAAGCTGACCTCGACAAATATAAAGCTATGTTTGATTTTTATCTATGGTAAGCACAGAGAGAGTTCTTAGGGATGTACCTGACACAGTCAGATTCTTGAATATGTTCATTAGTATCACTTATGTGGGAACACAAAGTCAATCACATCAAGGATCTGAAATCCATAAAATGATGTTTCTCTCCCTATACCATTAATAATAATGGTATTATTATATACAGACAACTATATAGATGGGGACTGGACCTCTGATGTCAGTGACATGAGGTGCTTTTGGTAAGGAATTCCTTTACTATTATGTGTGTTAGTGGCCTTCAAGACTGATCTGGAATTGCCATAGACGGTCCTCAATCTTTTGTACCTCTCTGACACTGTTGGATCAGCCACCTCGAAATTTTCTCCTCTATATCTGCACATCACTCTTTCCTGGTTCTTCTACCTCTGCCTGCTGACTCTTCCTTCTCTATCTCCTTTGTGGGTTCCTCTTCTAGATCATACCTATTAAACTCTGGATATCCCACAGAACTTGGATCTGGGCTGCTGCTTTTGTACTTGATGATCTCTTCAATTTCCATAGAGTTAATAATTACCATCTCCTGCTCCCAATCTTGCATCTCCAGCAACTGCCTTTCAGATACCTGAGACTAGATTCCTCGCAGACATTTTAAACTCAATATGTTCAAAACAACTCTTTTTAAACTTACTCTGAACATTTTTTTCTTTTTTAATGGCATTTTATTTTTCCAAATACATGCAGATAGTTGTCAACATTCACCTTTGCAAAACCTTGTGTTCCAAATTTCTCTTTCTCTACTTCCCCCTCCCCTTTACCCTCCCAGGAAAGCAAGCAATCTTATATAGGTTAAGTGTGTGCAATTATTCTAAACATTTCTATGTTCATCATGTTGCACAAAATTCAGATCAAAAGGGGAAAACCTGAGAAACACTCTCCACCCCCCAAATAGTGAAAATACTATGCTTTGATCCACATTAGTCTTCATAGTTCTCTTTTTGGATGTAGATGCACTTTGTATCACCAGTCTCTTGCTTATTGTATTCATTGTTGAAAAGACTCAAGTCTATCCTATTTGTTCATCACATAATCTTGTTACAATGTTCTCTTGATTCTCCTCACTTCATTCAGCATCAGTTCATGTTAAATCTTTCCAAGCTTTTTTGAAATCATCCTGCTGATGATTTCTTCTAGAATAATAATATTCCATGACATTCATATACCATAACTTATTTAGCCATTACCCAACTGATGGGCATCCACTGAGTTTCCAGTTCCTTTACCCTACAAACGGGCTGCCACAAACATTTTTGCACATGTGGGTCCTTTCCCCTTTTTTATGATCTCTTCTGAATAGAGATCCAGTAGAGACATTGCTGGCTCAAAGGGTATGCATTTGGGCATAACAAACAAGTGTGTCTTTTCACCTAAGTCCTCTCTTCAGACTTTCCTATATCAGTTGAGGGTACCATATATCTTGACTTTTCATTATCTTCTGCCCCCCCTTCCTCACATCTAGGACATTGTCAAGCTTGTCGATCTCCCCTCTGTAATATCCTCAGATACACCCCTTTTTTTTCTTCAGGCACTGACCATTCTAGTGTAGGCCTTTATCACCTCATGTCTAAATTATTGCAATAATTGCTGGTGAGTCTCTCTCTTTAACTCTCTGCCCATTCCAGTGTATCCTCCATGTAGTGATTTTCCCAAGGTGAAGGTCCAATCCTGTCTCTCTCCTTCTTACTAAATTTCAGTGGCTCCCTGCCACTTCTAGGATCAAATACAAAATTCTCTGCTTGGCATTGAAAGCAATTTATAATATAGGTTTCCATCTTCTCCCCTTTTACACTTTGACACAATTTTTTGATTTGGTAACACTGGATCTTGTTATACTTTGCTCCCTTCAACATGCTATTTGATCGAGTCCCTGACATTCTTGCTGTTTCACCAAAAAAAAAAAAAAGACTCAGCTCCAGGTGTTTGTTCTTTCTGACCCCATGCCTGCAACAATCTCTTTCCTCATAGCTACCTATCAAATTCTTCCAAGAATTAACCAAAATTCTGCCTTCTGTGGGAAGTGTCTTGCCTTTTATTTCCTGTTTATGCTGAATAGTTTGCTGTCTCCCCCATTAGATTGAGAGATCATTGAGAGGGTAGAGGGGACAAGAGAAGGATATTTGGAATACAAGATTTTATTTCCCAATGCTTAGCACAGTGCCTGGCAATAGTGCTTACTGATTCTGTGACTGAGAATTGTGATTGGGAGAGGTGAAATAAATCGGGATTTGAATTCAGGTTTCCTGCTTGCTGAGCCAGCCTTTCATCGATTCTGCCACTTGACTTCTCCAAGTAGTCTATCCTTTCTAAAGAAAGAGGAAATGAAAACTTGTGCTCAGGGATTGCTTCGAACCCAGGACTTTTCTGACCCTGACTTCAGGAAGATTCTTATAACTATCCTGGCTGATTAAATACAGAAAGAAGCACAGAGCAAATATAAAGCCCAAATGATTCTGTACTGAGCCAGAGGAAAGATGCTCTGGAGTCAGAAATCTCTGCATTCAAATTCCATCCCTGACACTTGTAGTAATCCTGTGACGCTAGGCAGGTCATTTAACCACCTGTCTTAGTTTAAAAATGGTCAAGTGTACAGTGCTTTGCAAATCTCAAAAGCACTATATAAATGCAAGCTATTGTTACAAATATTTTAAGGATTCAAGGATCAAAAAATAAATGTTGTTTGCTGATAAAAAAAATGGCCGAACAGGCTAAGAATGAATTTCTTGGTTGGCTCTCCAACTCATAGTAGTCAAAAGCACAGCACTATTGAGGACTAGAAGGCTGCCTTGGGTGAAGGATAGGCAAGTTTTCTGTTTCTCCATCCTTCCCCAAGGTGCCCGGGAAGGGTACCTTCATTGTTTTCCCTTTTCTGAAACAGTGGATTACATGGGAAAAGGGTTTGAGTTGATGAGGAAGAGAACCAGCTATGAAGGTTATTTGAAGTTGGAGGATTTTGAAACTGTGGAGGCGAGATTGAATTTGGAAAGAGGATAAAATGGGAGAACTTGAAAAATCAAAGGAGAAGTGTTGGTGCTTTAAGTATCCAAGAAATAGACAAGAGAGGAACAGAAGAAAGTGAAAGACTAAGAAGAAACAATAGAAGAATCTAGTTGAAGAAAAAAGTAGTTGGTAAGACAAAATAAAAAGTGAGACAAGGGATGAGGGTTTGATGGTCAGAGTGATTAGAGGTACTGAAGGTGTGTAAAAAAAGGCTGACATGAGACTCTCTGGAGCTGAAATCACAGCAGTTCCTGGGGATGTCATAAAAAGTACAGAATGAGCATCTCAGCAGAGAGAATTCTGGAATAATGTGTCCCGATACTGGAATGTCTTCTACATGATCTAAGAATGTTTGCCATAGTACTTGTTCCCAACCTTTCCTTCTCTCTCTTCCTCCACATTTACAGGGGATGGCAAGCCTTCCTGAGTATTATTTAGCCCATCTGGCCTGAATTCCTTCAGCCATTCTTCCCTGTTCCATAAAAACTTTTCAACATCATTGCACGATTCTTTTTTTCCTTCCCTGGTCATAGAAGGAGAATCCATAGACATCACTGAGACTTGTACCTTTGAGCCTATTCTCTTCTTGTTTAATTCTAGGACCTGGACCTGTCATTGGTTCTCTCTCATGTTTCTCTAACCTCCCCTTTTCCCTTCGCTTCTCTGCCTGCACACTGCGTATGAATAGTTTTCTCAATCTTTTAAGGAAAAAAAAAACCTTCCTTTGATTCTTTTAACCTCTCCAGCTCCTGTGCTATCTCCATCCTTTTATTACTAAAGTTCTTTCAAATATTTTCTACCCAATGCTTCCATTTCCTCATATATTTTGCCTTCCACACTGATTATGACACTGAGATTTTTTTCTCCAAAGGTCACGAATAAATTCCTGATGAGCAGATCTATTGTACTCTTTTAAATCGTCATCCTCAAATTGATTTTGACTTGGCCATTCTTTACTACTCCCTCCCATCTCTGTTGCACAGGTTCTATACTCCCTGGTCAGTAAATCAATCAATAAACATTTATTAAGTGCCTACTATGTGTCAGGAATTGTGTTAAGTACTGAGATAAAAAAGAGGCAAAAGACAGCCCCTTCAAGGAGCTTACAGTTGAATGGGGGAAATGACAAACATGTTCAAATAAGCTGTATAAGGAATAAATAAGAAATAAGAATGGGAAAGTACTAGAATTAAAAGAGCTTGGGATAGGCTTCCTGTAGAAGATGGGATTTTATTTGTTATTTAAAGAAAGCCAGGAAGTATAGCAGGGGAGAGAAAGCATTCCAGATATGACTAAGCCAGAGGCCAGTGTCACTAAATTGAAGAGTATGTTAGGGTATAAGGTGTGACAACTTTGGGGAGATCAGAGGGGACCAAGGGAAAAATGAAGGGCTTTGAATGCTAATAGAGTGCTTACATTTGCCCTTGGAGGCAACAAGGGGTCACTGGAGTTTATTGAAGAGTGGGGTCACATGATCAGACCTATGCTATAGTGGCTTGCCCAGGGCTTGCCTGGAAAACAGACTTAAGGCAGGCAGCCTTGCTGGCAGGTTTTGCAAAACTCCACATATGAGATGATGAGGGTGGTGACAGTGTCAGAAGAGGGGGTGGGGCATAGCAAAGAGATGTATGGCTTTGGCTAGAATATGGGGGTGAGAGATTGTGAAGATGACACCAAGGACTGGTACCCCCATCCTGCCTTTATAATCCTTTCTCATTTAACCAGTTCTGCTGTGGTCGCTCTTCTCTTTTCTGTGTTCTTCCTTTGGCACTTTCATTTGTTTCTTGGTTTTTGCTGTTAACTCTGGCACATGATTTCCAAACCTCTCAAGTAGTCATTTTTCCTATAAACCTTGCACCAGAGTCAATTCCCTATAGTGTATCTCAGATTGGACATCCTTTCAGCACCTCAAGTCAATACACTGAAGACAGCTTTTTTTTTCTCCCTTTAATCTTGATCATCTTTGATTACTTAGTTTTTAAGAATAAATGGAGATGAGATTCTTCTCTTTTCATAATCATGCGATTTAATTTGATTTTTTGCTTATGATGTGAAGTTGATCATAATTCTGTTTAACATTTGAGGTTCTCCATAGTCTAATACTGCTTTTCTCTTCCAGCTTTATATCTTGTGACTTCCCTCTGCACCAGATTATGCTGTGGTTAAAATGTGACACTCTGCTTCTGAACGGGTTGTGTACTGTTCTGCTTTTTTCTCTTTGATCTCTGTTCCCTGAGTTTGGAATGCCTTCCTATCTTCTTTCAGCCTGTTGAATTTCTACTTTTCCCTTTAATTTAAAGCCTCCAATATAAAGCCTTTCTCAGTTCCCTTAGTGTGGAATGACTTTCCTTCTCAGACCTTCTAGGATGCTTTGTGAAGTATAGTAGGCTTGCCTCTATTTGATTCTTATCTGTGAGTTCAATGAAGGCCCATTTTAGCTAAATTTTGGGATTCCCTAACATTTAGCACAGTGCTTTGCACACAACAATTGTTTACTTAGTATTTCATGAATAAATAAGTAAATGAACCTTGTTCAAAACAGAGTTTGCTTTTTTTTCTCCCTAAGAAAAGCCTTAGGTGGTTAATATAGTTGTTACTAATTATTGGGAACCTAATGGTCGGTGCTATAGTTGCAAAAACAAATTAAGTTCCTGCTTTCAAGGAGTTAAAATTTAGTGGTGGTGGGAAGAGAGGTGATAATGGTGAGAGAAACATACAAGTAATTAATGCAAGCTAAGATATAAGAGCCATGCCTTTATTTCTCCTCATTGCCTAAGGATAAATAATAGTTCACCTGTCTTTTGAAAATGAATCTTGATTTTTTCTTGTTTTTATATCAGCTTTATTTCTGAATATTCTTTCCCATTCTCCTACTTAATGTGCCATCTAATGAAACAGAAATTAAAAAAGAGGAAAAAATAAGTAAAACCAACCAATGCCTTAAACTGTCTTTTGGCAGTATTCCACATCTGCAGTCCTGAATTTTGCAAAGAGGGGAAGGAGGACCATTTTGTCAATTCTTCCCTGGAGCCAGACTTGATGATCATAATTACACAGTGTTTGGTTGATTGCATTTCAAAGAATAGCTATTTCTAAAGCACTTTGGCTTACCTTTACACTGTGAGAGAGGTGGTACAAGGGCTCTCTACATAGTCCCATTTGACAGATGAGACTTATAAGTGCCATGCCCTAAATGACTATTTGGTCACAGACTTTGTAAGTAATGGATCCTCAATGTAAACTTAATCTCTTTCTTCACTCCAAGCTGGGTGTCTTTTCTAGAATTCCAGATTACCTCTGTGCAAATAGGTATTGTGGGGGGACTTCAGAGAGGTCACATTGTTGGAAAGGATCAGGGGAGCTTTCAGGTGGGAGCTGTCCTTGTGATCAGGCCTTGAAGAATAGATGAGATTTGACAGTAGATCTGGATAAGAAAGACATGGAGTCAGAAGAAATAGCATAGTAGGGTTAGATTCAGATGAGACCTAGCTGTATGAGAGTAGGTTGCTTAAATCAGAATCTATTTCTTTATCTGTAAAATGAGAATATATTCACTAGCAACCTCACAATGTAGATGTGAGCATCAAATGATATAATGTACATACAATTAATTGCTTTGTAAAACTTGTAACTTCTGTGTAAATTTTAGCCCATCCTATTTCATGAATAAATGCAGGAAAGTATGACACATATTCATGGATTATAGATTATTCCAGTCTGATTGGAATTTGGTCAAGTTTATATAAAGGAATACTAGAAAGTTAGGTTAGAGCCATGTATTTTGAAGGACTTTGAATTCAAAGTGATGAGGTTGCGCTTTTTTTCCCTTCATTTATATGCAAAAAAGTAATTTAAGTAGCATTTTTAGAAGTGGATTAAATAATATCGATGCACATATATAATTGCATGTATATAATATAAATAAAATATATATAATGGAGAAATGTAAGTTTATTCTTATGATTTTATCTTTGGTACATTGCTTTTGTTTTATTCTTTGATAATTAACTGAAATTGTAAAACAGGAATTTAGTTTGGTCTTTCTTCAGAATTCCTAGTGAAGTGGAAGACAAAGTATTAGAAACTACCAGTTCTGCCTGAAGCACTTGGATATTGCCAGGAGAGACGAGTTTAGAGAAATGTTGTATTTTGTGGCTGTCACAGTACATCTTTCTGAATTTGAGTTACAGAAAGAGAATGATAATCAGATGGTTATGAAAAGTGCATTTTCTAAAGCAATTGTAAACAACAAAAATTTATCCAAAGGCAAAGCTGATCTTGTGGTGTTGTTTTTAGTGAATCATCAAAAAGATAAATTTTTAAAGTTCCCAGGAATATGACACAAAATTGTCATATATAATCATGGTCATATAGAGAGGAAGAGAGATCTTTAGAGAGATATTCTGGTAGTCAATGGGGAGTCATTAAAGATGGTAGACCAAGGGTGTGACTTAGTTATAATTTAGCAAAATAATTGTTGTACAAGTACACAGTCTTTATAATAGACTAGTTAGAGATGGGGAGACTAGTTAGGAAATCGTTGACAAATGGGGCATAGAAAGAAATGAGGCAATTCAGAGGCAAAATGTACAAGCCTTGAGAAGTGATTGTGACTTCACATGGATTAAGTGTAAAAAGATTATTGGCTTTGCCTGATTTACTTCAGACCCAGCTTCATAGACAAGCTCACTGTTTACTTTTGACACTTTTAAACATAGCTTTTTATTTTTCCAAATACATGCAAAGATAGTTTTCAACAATTATCTTTGCTAAATCTTATGTTCCTAATTTTTCTCCCGTCTTCCCCCCACTCCCTCCCACAGACAGCAAGCAATCCAATAGAGGTTAAATCTGTGAAATTCTTCTAAACATATTTCCATATTTGTCATGCTATGCAAGAAAAATCACATCAGAAGGAGGAAAAAAAAAACTTGAGAAAAAAACAAAATAAGCAAGCAAAGAAACAAAAAAGAAAATACTATGCTTTGATCCACATTTGGTCTCTAAAGTATTCTCTTTGGATGCAGATAGCACTTTCAATCCCAAATCTATTGGAATTGCTTTAAATCACCTCTTTGTTGAAAAGAACCAAGTCTATCACAGTTGATTATCATATAATCTTGCTGTTACTGCATACAATATCTCTTGGTCAACTTGCTTCACTCAGCATCAGTTCATATAAGTCTTTCCAGGCTTTTCTGAAATCAGCCTGCTCACCATTTCTTATAGAACAGTAATATTCCATTACATTCATATACCATAATTTATGTAGCCATTCCCCACTGATGAGCATCCTCTCAGTTTCCAATTCTCTGCCATTACAAAAAGGGCTACTATAAACAAAGAGGGCTGCCACAAACATTCTTGCACATACAGATCCCTCTCCCTTCTTTAAGATCTCTTTGGGGTATAAGCCCGGTAGAAACACCGCTGGATCAAAGAGTATGCACAGTTTGATAATTTTTTGAGCATAGTTCCAAATTGCTCTCCAGAATGGATGTATTCACAATTCCACCAACAATGTACTAGTGTCCCTGTTTTCCCATATTCCCTCCAACATTCCTCATTATCTTTTCCTGTCATTCTAGCCAATCTGACAGGTGTGTAGTGGTATCTCAGGGTTGTCTTAATTTGCATTTGTCTGATTAATAATGATTTGGAGCATCTTTTCATGTGGCTAGAAATATTTTCAGTTTCTTCGTTGCACATGATATTTTTGACAAAGCAGATAATGGATGTGATTGTTCATGTAATAGAGCTGTAGGTCTTTGAATTTTATATGTGTAAAATAATCCTTAGCAGAAAATTAGCCGGCCTGTTTGAATTATTTGATATCTTTGTATTTCTTGAGGCCAAGGGAAGCAATTATTGGTGGCATCCTCCCCCTTTTCCTTTCCTTTTGTTTCCTTTTGTTTTCTCATTTGTTTCTTCATTCTTTTTTATCCTTGTCTTTCCCACCCCTTTCTTCTATTTATGCCCATCCTGGTTATACAACATCTTGAGCACTATTTCATTCCTTTCAGAGTTACTGAAGTTGTTGACACTTAGCTTGACCCTTTATTCTTGTAGACCTTTTAACACAGTGTTTTCTGATTGGAGTTAAGCTATATTGAATATGTTTGACAATCTTGCAAATAATCAAAGCTTCATATCTTTAAAGCTCAAGAAGCAATTAACTGAATCATGTTGATTAGCCATTCTTGATTAGAATTCTTTGAAGATAGGATGGTTTATACTTGTTAGCACATTGATTTAGTTATTTCCACTTTATTTTGGGGGTCTTATGTGTGAATAGGTTTCTGATAAGTGGATCAATGTACAAGTTTCTCTACTAAAATCAACTCAAGAGAGTTCTCTTTTCTGTACCAAAACCAGATGGCCTAATTGACACCATGAAGGTCTTCTGTGGGCGGGCGAACCCAACAACAGGCTCAGTGGAGTGGCTGGAGGAAGACGAGCACTATGATTATCATCAAGAGATTGCAAGGTAGGACAACACTGAACTTCAGTTACAGTTGAATAGTTATAATGCTGTTAACTTAACCAATATGGAGTTTATGGGATGGAGCTGAAGAGATTACACACCAATGATGGAGCAGTGCTCCATATAGTTTTGAAATTCTTTTGGGATCTTTTTATAATAGGAACAGAGGCAAGGCTGTTGTGTTATATACATTGTGTCCTTGCTGAATGTTCAATACAGGGATAAACTTGTAGCTTATTTGGATGGGGCACCACTTCCTTGCCAGGTCTCATTATTACTCACTGAATTTTCAACTCCTTTTGAGCCAGCCTTTGCTTCAAAGGCATTATAGTAATAATCATATTACAGGTATCCAGAGAAGATACCAATGTACAGGTCCTAGGTTGTGTATTAATGGAAAAACGTGGAGCTTTGTGTATTGGAAAAGGCCCTGGATTTGGGATCAGAAGGTCTCATTTTGGTTTTGCTCTTAACCAATGATGCAATACTAGACAACTCTTTGGACTTCTTGTACCTTGGTTTCTTCATCTATGCAAATGAAGAGATTAAATTAGATAAAAGCTTAAGATTTCTTCCAGCTCTCAATCCTATGAATCTATGTAAATAGATATATATATTCTCTATTAGTTCTAACATGCTTAGACTATAGCAAAAGGGAAACAAAAGTTTAGGAAGATAATGTTTATGAATTTTAAAGATCTACATGTTTAGCTGAAATGAGATTATACTTATTATATGGGTTAGAATGACTGGAATGGAACTGTGCATTGCTTTCTTCCTGTCCCAATCCTTGAGCTATTTCAAAATGAACCATAATATCTTAAATTACCATAGTGTAGGCCAAGGAAATATGTAGGAACTTTATAGTAATAGAGTCCCAGAAAAATGGTTATAAGGCACATAAGCATCTTAAGTATTGAGAAAAGAAGAGGATAATTTCTAGTTGGAGCCTAGATATCTCCAATGGGAAAATCCCCAGATATTCTACTAGATATGGTCTAGGTTTGAACATTTAACTTCAGACAAGAAGTAGAAGTATTCAATAAGAGATATTTATTTTTAAATTTTGTGTCTGTTCTTTTTTGGAAGAGTAAGGCTTCCTAGAGCTCAGATGTGATCTGGATTCTCATATGGTGTGTCCCTGGTACTGAAGTTCTGGAAGCCTGCTTATATTGAGAGGGCTTTGAGCATAAGTTTTACACCATTAGTCAATCAATCAACATTTCTTAAGTGCCCAGTATGTGCCATGTACTTTGCTAAGCAGCCTGAATTTATAGTTGAGTGTAGCTCGGTATTTGGAAACTTCTCACTAGTGTGATGATGTTTTTAACCACAGCAATTCTCAGAGACTATCATAGTGTTAAAAGAGATGGAGTTCTGCTTTGTGGAAGAAATGCCCGCCCCAGCAAATCATTACCCCTTGAATTGTTGTAGGAGGTGGGGACATAATTATGGAATAGGCCCATAAATACATGACAACACACATGCATGGAGATGTTAGTGCTATGATTTCACTGTTGGAGGTTCACCTTTCATAGGTGAATATCATAACCTTTTAGCCTTTGGTATATGGTTTCATTAATTACTGTGTCACAAAGTGAAGTGAGCAGAACAAAGAGAACAATTTATGCAGTGAGAGTATTATAGATGAACAACTTTGAAAGACTTAGGAACTCTGATCTGTATAAGGACCAACTGCAATTTCAAAAGACTTCTGATGAAATATCCTGCTCATTTCATGATAGACAGGTGAGGATTCAACGCAAAATAAGACATTTTTGGACATGGTCAATGCGGAAATTTATTTTGCTTGACTATATATGTTATATATATATATTATGTTTTTAATTTTTGTTTTCTTATCCAATTGAAAATTGAAGGGTGTGGGAAGGAGAGAATGCACATTTTTTGCTGATTAAAAAAAAATAAAATTTAATAAAAAGAAAGAAATTTACTCTGTCCTCCAAAATTTGTCATCTGGGTATGAAATCTCTGGCTCTTAGTGAGGTTTGTCCTTTGATAAAAAGTAAGGCTTGTTTTTTATTGTCCTTTCCATATTCCCAAGTATTTACAAATTGGTAGGATAGATTAGACTTGATGAATGCTAATAAAGCCTTTGCGAGGTCTTTGTAGTTCTTCTTTTAGTCATGATTAGGTATCAGAGGAGAACTTGAGATGACACTGTACCTATATGTATAGTTTTAACCAAGGGTTTTTAATGTCTTTTTCTGTTTTTAGATCATCATATGCAGACATGCTGCATGATAAAGACAGAGTGAGTATGAGAAAATTGTGTCATACTGGTATGTTCACATTACTCTGATTAGAGAGAAGCATAACTACAGTTTATAACATAATCAAATTTCACCATGTACAACATATAGATTTCAAAATAAATTTATAATTTTCACTTAGATCTTTGCTAGTCACCTAAGACTGAAGTAACCAGTTTGGCCACTAATGTATAATTATATTTAAGTTTTTGTGTGTATTTTTGCTTTGCTTTAGTGTTTCTTAACTGCCAGATATGTATCAATAAATATCAAGACTTTATTAGCTTTTAAAAACATTTTGGTAGTTGGTTCAACCTAGGTGTTGTATGAATAACATTGGGATACATTTTTGGATCTGTGTTTCCATCAATTTAGATACTTCCAACAGTCCTTCTCAACCTGTGCAACTTTGTCCATATCCTCCCATAAATCCTCCATAGGGGGCTATCAGGTGCTCTGGTGTTCTCTTTATAGATTTTTTTGACCTTAATGTGAATTCTAAAATTCACATATTTTCCCATGATATAATATATTAATAAGGTCACATAATAATGACTTTACTTTTGTTGTATGCAAAAATGGGAGCATAATTTTCCTTCTTTCCAGTCATGGTTCTCTTTGGTAACATCCTTTATTCTTTTTCTCCTGCATTGTTCTTGGTCAATTGGTTAAATTCGCTGATAAACCTGTTATGTACCTCTCCATTGCTCTTTGGATGATCAACAATTTTAATTTTTTCAGATAGTGATTTTCTTTGACTCATAATCCTATAGCATCATCAGATAATTATTGATGTTAAAAAAAAAGACAGATCTGGTAAATTTAAGGAGATGTTCAGGGCCATTAAATGCACTACTGCATAGTTTCCAAAAGGCAGTGTTCAGTTCTGGGAGCACATCTATCCATTCTGTGATGGTCCTACTTTGTGACTTGTCCATCCTATTGGATTTTTCATTCACTTGGTCTTTCTTAATGCGGATAATTCTGATTTCTTATGAATTTGTCTCAATCTGATGCAAATTACCCAGAGAGTGATTATGGATCTTTCTAAAGGGCATGATAAAGATATTATAATGATATCCAAAATTAGGACTATCTGGAGGTTTTATGAATTTCTCTTCCATTTAGAGTCTGTGCTAGACACTCTCCATAATTCTGGCAAACTTCTTTTGGGGAATTTGTTTCAAATCATAGATCCTTTTGATCACTATCTAATTGCCAAAACAAAGTCAAACAAAACAAGCTACTCTCTTGGCCATCTCTTTTATTTTATTTTATTCTTTTTTTTCTTTTTGAAGGAATATTCATAATATTTAGGTAAGAATTAGTCTACTTGACTTTATTTTCCCTTGAAATCTTATTCCTGATGTTTTCCAGCTCTTTTTTTTTCCCCTCTTCTGTATTCACTTTTGGATTTATGCATACCTCTGTATTAATTTGACGATTCTTAAATTCTTCCTTAGAATTCTCCTATATTTTCCACAGTAGTTTTAGACATGTAAGTTGCACTTATTTTCATTGTGGCTATTTTGCAAATACTTATGAGCTCTATAATATGAGATGGCTATTAAATATCTCATGAAACTTGCAAGAGTTCAACTATTTTATTAGCTTCTTTAAGGAATACCTGGGAAGCAGCTTCCTTTTGTCTTACAATTCCATTTATAATGAGAATATCAAGATTGACATGATTCAGTTCTTCCAGTGGCATGTGCATTCACTGATAACTAGACAAGAACCTCATATTTAGTATCAGTAGTTAAATTTAAGTTTTTATATGGTTAATAAACTGCATGTTTTTTTTTTTTTTGTACCCTCTGTGTCCTTTATTATCCCATTTTGCTAATTGCTAGACCTGAGATGAGTCTACCTCTGCCACAGTAGAAAATGAAGAGATCATAGAGGATTGGGTGCCATTTTGTAGTTTTATTTATTTCATGAATTTCCATGTCTCAAGAATCAGTCAACAAGTGGTTTCTCTGTTGGTGTTGAACTTTTCTTATTAAACCAATCTGATCCTTGAAAATCAAGTATGTTTTTTTCCCCTGAGGTTGTACTTGAAACTTTTCTAACACAGTAGAATTTGTCAGACCTTGCATTCTGTTTCTTGTAGCCTGGAATTCACTTTGTTAATATAATTAGTTCCTTATGCTCAAAAAGTTATCAGACTGTGCATACCCTTTGATCCAGCAGTGCTACTACTGGGCTTATATCCCAAAGAGATACTAAAGAAGGGAAAGGGACCTGTATGTGCCAAAATGTTTGTGGCAGCCTCTTTATAGTGGCAAGAAACTGGAAACTGAGTGGCTGCCCATCAGTTGGAGAATGGCTGAATAAATTGTGGTATATGAATATTATGGAATATTATTGTTCTGTAAGAAATGACTAACAGGATGATTTCAGAAAGGCCTGGAGAGACTTACATGAACTGATGCTGAGTGAAATGAGCAGGGCCAAGAGATCATTATATACTTCAACAATAATACTAGATGATGACCAGTTCTGATGGACCTGGCCATCCTCAGCAATGAGATCAACCAAATCATTTCCAATGGAGCAGTAATGAACTGAACCAGCTCAGCCAGAGAAAGAACTCTGGGTGATGACTAAAACCATTGCATTGAATTCCCAATCCCTATATTTATGCCCACCTGCATTTTTTATTTCCTTCACAAGCTAATTGTACCATATTTCAGAGTCTGATTCTTTTTGTACAGCAAAATAACGGTTTGGTCATGTATACTTATTGTGTATCTAATTTATATTTTAATATATTTAACATCTACTGGTCATCCTGCCATCTGGGGGAGGGGGTGGGGAGTAAGAGGTGAAAAATTGGAACAAGAGGTTTGGCAATTGTCAATGCTGTAAAGTTACCCATCCATATAACCTGTAAATAAAAGGCTATTAAATTAAAAAAAAAAAAAAAAGAAAAGAAAAAAGATTATAATTAGTTCCTGGGATTAAGATGATGGGGTGGGCCCTAGTCAGCTGATGGAGAGAACTGCCCAGGGGAGAAACAGAGGAGGTCAATCATCAGTGGGCTTGGGTCCCTGAGTAACTCTTACTTCCAGCGTGGGTGAGAGAGAAAAATTCATTCTTTCTTCTTTCCCCAAAAAGACTATTGCTTTTGAAAAGACATTGCTTTTGAAACCTGTCTCTCCAAGCAGTTTGAAGTTCTCCTTGTTGGGATATAGTTTTATTCAACCACAAAATGAAGATGTGGGATATAATCTTGAGGGGTACCCTCCAATTCTTAAGTCCTAGTGATACTTGTTTCTTTTTTGTGCAGTCTTCTAAGCAGCCAGGAGATGTCCTTGCATGCTTTACTAAATTGCCAGCGTGGAGTGAGTCTTATGCACTGAATATTCTTGAAACTATATGATCAGTGGTATTTAGTAGAAAGCAGAGACTTGTACTGCTTTGGTTACTTGTTGTGCTCTATTTTGTCAGGATATGTTTATATGTTGTTATGGTTGGGAGTTATAAATGTTTTTGGAATAAATGGTTCAAAATTAAACATAAAGTTGTTGTATATAAATTCTCTAGGAAAAGGAGGTAGTCCCTTCTTTCTAGAAACTCTTATCCTAATTGTTTGTATGTGGGGTGATTCATTGTAGAAGGTGATGGAAAAGGGCCATCGTTCTTTGTATACCATGGCAGTGCAGGAAATGACAGATTTCCATTAGTATCATTTAGAGCAGCAAAATTAGACCTTCTTCTTATTTTGGACAGTGCCAAGGACTTTGGTCCAAGAACTTTTTTGGATTGTCAGAAGTCATGGCTGCTGAAAATGCTGGAATGACACATCCCAAGCAAGGGCTGGGGTGGAAGCAGATTTGGTGGTCCCACAGGTTGCTGCTTTGGATCAGAGGGGAACTGGAAGTTGATGCAGAGGCTCACCTAGCACATACCACCTTGTTTTCCTTCATTGCACATTCATCTTAAGTGATTAGTATTAACCAGTGTTGTGGACTGTGATAGCATTCAATAATGATAATAATAACAAAAGCTAGGGTTTATATAGTTCTTTAAGGTTTGCAAAGGTCTGAACATAGATTATTTCAAATTATCCTCATAGCAGCTCTGGGAAGTAGCTGCTATTATTGTCATTCCTATTTTACTCCTCTTTCTATTCTTCCTTCTCTTATTACTAGCCAATGCTTATATAGCACATTAAACTTTGCAAAGCATTCTATATATGTTATCTCATTTAACTCATTACTCTGTAAGGTAAGCTATATGATCCTCATTTTGCAGGTGAGAAGTTGAGGCAAATTGAAATTAAGCGATTTGCCCAGGAAGGGTCTGAGACCAGTTTTTAGCCAAGGTCTTCCTGACTCTGGCAGGTCTAGATGCTTTGTTTACTGTATCACTAGCTGCTTGGGGTCCTACAGGCAGTTTTTATCATAATAATGATGATGATAATAATAAAATAAGGATATTCTTTAAAATACATATGTATTATATATGTTATATATATATATATATATATATATATATATATATATATATATAACTATATATTAAAAATATAAAAAATAAAATAAAATACCCATAGCCTTTCCTGTAGTATTATTAGAGGTGGACATTACCTCATATGTTATCAAGACAATTCATAATACTTATTGATATCTAAGATCTCTCAGAATCCTTGACATTGGTATATATGGACATTTGCCCTTAATTTAATATTTACAGAATTCTTTTAATTCCCTTCTCACTGGCTTTCTCATTTTCTGTTCTTCTTTCTTCTTGTTTTCACCATTATTCTAATGGTTATGGATAACTCTGGGAAAGAGATGAACCATCTTAACTCAGGATTATCTTCTGAATTGTGTGAGGAATTGGATTCTGGACAATAAGTAGTAAGGGAACCTTTTCTCCAGTTCAGGGACCCCCACCCTCAGCCTCTCTATTTTCAGATTTCTCATGTCCTTTAAAACTTTTTTTTTGATCCCCCAAAATTGGTTTTATTTTTTGGCATGTCTCTTTCCATGTACAAGCAATAGTAAATAATATCTAATGGATGACTTTTTATACAACTTTTAGGAAATATCTTTAATCTTCAAATGAAGGTTTTTACTAAAAACTTCTTTTTCTTAAAACATTCACAGCAGTGCTAAGTTACTAATAGATTAACTCATATTATAGGCAATTTCATTTTTGTGTTAGATTTTCTTTTGGTGTCCCAGTTCTGGGGAGCATTTGACAGGTGGTTCTTAACTTTCTGGGTGTGTGTGTTGGATACTTTATGTAGCATTCTGGTAATAAAGTCTATAGTGGAACTCTTCTCAGAATTATGTTTGTACATGTTTAAGATAAAATATAGAGGATTGCAAAGGAAACCAGTTATATTGAAATCAAAATGTTTTAAGAAGCAAGCTCATAGGTTAAGCCCAGATTAGGAACCCCAAATTTTGAAGTACTATCATACTGATTTTATGATGAAGTTGTCCTTGTATGCATTGTGTTTGTGATTATACCATAAATGAGCCTTATAAAACCAAATATACATGAGGCTACTATGTATACTCAAGTTTCTTGATTTTTATAGCTATTCCTTGTCATTATGTGAGTTCTTGTTACTTGTTAACCTAGAGGCCCTCTGCTCTGTTATTCAGTGAAACTTGCCATCATAATTTATACAAATCCTGTTTTCACAGCAATTTGGAGAGATTATATTGATTTCTTAGAGTTGTGTTGGTTTTCCTGTACTAGAAACTATAGTTTGTTTCTTTGGAAACTTGAGCACTGGAAATAATTGTGTCATGTTTTTCTTGTAAAAGTCATTCTTGGGCTCTTGACATCATTTGAACAAATGGGGCGATACTAGGATTTCTGGCTAATCCATCCATACTTGAAGCCACTGGGACTGTGTAAATGCACTGACTTCAGCACTTTCTCAGTGCTTGTTTTTTTTTTTAACGGTAACCTGGTTTTTACACCACTAGTCGTATCTTTTTGGTATTTGTAAAAGATATCTTATTTTTATGTCTTTAATCAAATATTTTTCTTGTTAGTATAGTCTTTTTTCAACATTGTAATTATTTTTCTTGATATTTGAATACTTTTACCTAATTGGGAAACAAATGATTTGAAAGGCATTCATGAACCTCTCAATAATCTAAATCTATGACTTTTTATTTCTAAAAGTTTGAATAAAATAACAAGGAATTTTCATTTTTTAGATTAAATTACTACAGATAATAAATACAGATTTGCTGTTATAGAGAAATGTCTTTTTTGTGCAGCAGACATTCATGAAATGATTTTGTTTCCTGAGATGGAAAGACATGTAAACTGTTAATAAATAACAGTATTCTAATATCCCACCAAAACATTAAAGCAGCAGAATTTTATCAGTTAGACTGTGAGTATATGAAGAAGTAGGCACATGCATAATTGACATCTCTTTTTGAATATTGTTACAAAAAACTAATGGCAGTAATCTCTACATCTGTATATAATGCTTTAAGACTTATCAATTCTCTATATATTTTTAAAATGAGGCCTTTATCAGAACCTTTGACTGTAAAAATGTTTTCCCAGTTTATTCTTCTAATCTTGTCTGCATTAGTTTTGTTTGTACAAAAACTTTTCAATTTTGATATAATCAAAATTTTCTATTTTGTGATCAATAATGATCTCTAGTTCTTCTTTGGTCATGCTTTAAGACTTATCAAGTGCTATAAATGACTCATTTGGTCCTCACAGCACCTTGTAAAGTTTATCCTCGCCATTTTACTGTTAGGGAAACAGGCAGAGATGGAGGGCATCCTGCTTGTCAGACGTAGGTCCAGACTTAGGTTCTCTTGCCTTCAAGTTTAGTGCAGCTCATGTGGGTTTGACTAGAGGGAGCTGGCCAGGTGGTCTCTCATTTGTCATCATTTCATAGCTTTATGTCCTTGTGTAATCTCTTGATCCTCAAGGGGTCTCTTTTTTTTTTTCCCCATGGCCTATTTTTTAATTTTAATATTTATTGAAGACATTTTCTCAACACTTTCTTATATCTAGACAATCAACAAAACATGAAATCATGTCCTTATTCAGAGTATCCACTGATTCCTAAGGTGTAAATGCTCATACTAAAAATTTAACAATCAGCTCTCAAAGGCTTCTAAGTACAAGCTGCCTTCAGCACCTTCTTTGACCATATTTGATTTTGACAATGGTATATAATTATATACTTTCTTCTTTTTTGTCTATTTTTCTTTCAAATTTTCTTAGTTTTTTTTTTTATTAAAGCTTTTTATTTACAAAGCATATGCATGGGTAATTTTTACAACATTGACCCTTGCATAACCTTTTGCTGCAAATTTTCTCCTTCTTCCTCCCACCCCCTCCCCCATATGGCTAACATATATGTTAAATATGTTGAAATACATGTTAGATCCAATATGTGTATACATATTTATACAGTTATCTGGTTGTGCCAGAAAAATCAGATCAAGAAGGAAGAAAAAGAAAAACAGAGAAAAAAAAATGTAAGCAAATAACAATAGAGAGAATGAAAATGCTGTGTTGTGTTCCATCCTCTGTTCTCAAGGGGTCTCTTTTAAAAAAAAATTAAATTTTATTCTTTCAGTTAGCAAAAATTTATTCTTGTTCCACTTTTTCCTCCCACAATTAAGAATGCAAGGGAAAAAAAAATACTGCTACATACTTGTAGTCAAGCAAAAAAAGTTTCCATATTAACTCTGTCTGAAAGAAAAAATGTGTGTATGTGTATATATGTGGGCATGTGTGCCTGTTTCATTATACATTTTGGTTTTTTTACTTCTTTATCAGGAGATGGATAGTATGTTTTATAATCAGCTTTTTGGAATCCTGGTTGGTTATTATATTGAACAAAGTTCCTTTCAAAGATGTTTATCTTTACAGTATTGTCACTGTTTAAATTGTTTTGTTGCTTCCATTCACATAATTTTGCCTCAGTTTATGCAAGTTTCTCCAAGTTTTTCTGAAAACCCATCATTTCTTTATAGCACAGTAGTGTTCTGTTGCGTATATCTTATTTATATATTTGATTTTTTCATCCATTCCCCAGTTGTTGGGCTTCCCTTCTCAGATTCCCATACTTTGCTACTTCAAAAAGACCTACAAACATTTTTTTTATATCTTTAGGGTTTGTTTTGTTGAGGACTAATCCCTCCTTTAATCTCTTACCTTCCTCTGTTTCCCTGTTCCACTTTCTCTTTTTGTTCCCTCTTATTTCCTGTTGAGAGAAATGTATTTTTGTACTTAAATCTGTGTGGGTATGTGTATGTATGTGTGGCAGGCATGTGTACACATATTCCGTCCTTTGGTTCAGATGACGTGAGGTTTAGGTGTCAGCCATTCACCTCATCCCCTCCTCTATGGATATCTCCTTATTGCACCCTGATTATGTGAGACGATTTTCCCTAATCTTTTTTCCCTTTCCCTCACTTGTATATTCCTCTTTTTCTGCCTTTTCACTCTTCTTTAAAAATCATTAAGTCATAACAAGACCACTTTAATGGCTTCAGTTTAATTAGAATCCCTCTATGTCCCCAGATGATGATAGAGTTCAGAGGGGACAAATCTATTCTCTCTCCATATTAGAAAGTACATATCATTACTTATCTGGGCTTTATTTTGTATATTTCTCTTAAGTCCTGTGTTTCAACTCAGAGTTTTTATGCAGCTCTGATCTTTTCATTAGGAATGCTTGAAAATCCTCTTATTTTGTTAAAGATCCATTCTTTCCCCTGTAGGATTATGCATAGTTTTGTAGGTAAGTTATTCTTGGATATGAGCCTATATTTTTGTCTTCTGGCATATCATATTCCCAAACTCTATTCTTTGATAGTAGTGACTGCTATTTTATGTATGATTCTGACTGTGGCTCCTTAATACTTGAATTTTTTTTTTTCTGATTACTCACAGAATATTTTATTTGACCTGGAAGCTCTGGATTTTAACTAGATATAATGTTCCTGGGAGTTTTCATTTTGGGATTTCTTTTTAGAATTCTTTCTATTTTCTACTTTGCCTCCTAGTTCTAAGAGATAGAGACCGTATTCTTTTTTTTTTTTTTTTTTTTTTTTGGTGAGGCAATCAGGTTTTAACTTGTGCAGGGTCATATAGCCAGGAAGTGTTAAGTATCTGAGGCTGTATTTGAAGTCAAATATTGTTTCTAGCACTGGTGTTCTATTAGCCACCCCTTGAAGTAACTTAATTCTCTTTTATTTTTCATCTTTTTGACTTTATTAAAAAATTTTTTTTTATTGGCGTTATTGACTTATATTTGGCTCATTCTGGTCTTCAGGTTCATTTATAATTTTAATTGTTGCTGGGCAAGGTTTTAGATCATTTGTTCTAAGCTGTTAATATCCTTTCCAATTAATTTTTTTTCCAGAGCTCTTATTTATTTTCTAATTTTTTCTTCTAGTGCTCTCAAATATGTTTTAACTTTTTAAAAACTCTTGTTTCATCTCTTCTAGTAATTTTATTTGAATTTCTGCCAAAACTGTGTTTCTTTGAGGCTTTGCTTGTAAATGTTTTGGAGTCATTCTTTTCTGGATTGGTGTCAGCATTCCTGTCAAAATAATTTTATATGGTAGGATTCTTTTTTTTTTTTTTTTAATTGCTTATTTTTCCATTTTACTTTTTGATTTGAGCTTTATGTTAGGGCTGGGCTTGGTCCCATTTTTGGAGGGAAGGTCTGGACTTGTTTTATTGCTGTTTTTTGGGGGTATTGAGTATTGTGTTATTCCAGAATCTCAGGGACAGCTTAGGCTAGAGACTTGCAAGCTTTCAATAGTACTTCTAGTAGTCTGCCCATCTTGGTCTGATCTCTGCAGGTTTCTGATCTGTATTTGGGTCTGAGCTACAGAAGATGCTGCTGGATTCAGCTACTGTCAGTCACTTAGGAAGCTCTGCAGAAGCATCCCAGAGCAGGGAGAAACTGTGCCCCAGGCAGCAGGAAGTTCCAATCTCACAAGAGCGAGACCTTGTATGGTGCAGGAAGAAGAAACCAAGTGGCACCTTTTCAGGATATTAGGAAAAAGAGCATCTGCCAACAGGTGCACTCACTGGCATATCCAGGCACACACTTTACTATTTGACAGAGGCAGAGCATGAAATGTTCTGACTAGTTGTTTTTGAGGTTAGTGTAGAGTTCAGTAGAAGGAGGGAAGGGAAAAGCATTTTCATAAATTATTAGGGATGGGTCTTAGCAAGAAATCTCAGGCATGCACATTTAAGTATTAGTTAATCCTTTAATTATGTGTTTCTAAAAACAGCACTTTGTAAACCGTAGTATTTTGGTATAATAACTAGACCTCATTCGATTCATTGCTCATGGTGACCACTTAATGCCTTGAATGAATGATTGTTGAACCAATGTCAACATGCTTTGAAGGAGACTTCATAGCAGTACAAAGTTGGAATTAGTTCTCATTAAGTGAACAGGGGGAAAAAAAAACCCAAACTATAGAAAGAAATAATTTTTTTGCATGTCCAGAACTTCTTAAGGATTTTCTGCAGAGTAGAGCCTGGGCCAGTTTGTCATTTTGTGGATCAAACCCTCTTTACCACTTTCTAGAATACAGGAGGCCATAGTGATGGGCTCAGAAGGAACTGATCCCCTTGCTGTCTTATGGCTTAGTCATGGCACCACAAGTTTGCTGCTGAGGGTTTTGAGAGGTTGGACTGAATGGCCACTGAGGTCCTGTCCTCTGTGACTGTGAGATTCTGGGATACTAGTCAAGGAATAGCTCTAGCCCTCAGAGCCTGCCTTCTTAGTTAGGGGCTGTGGACTTTGGGGAGTGTAGAGGACTGAGAGCCTTGCTATCTTTGACTGAGGGAGATGAAAGAAGACCTGTAGTCTTCCAGGCTTTGGCCTGAAGCCTGTGGGGGTTGGGGTCAGGTCTTGATGCTGTGGTGCTCTAGTTATCTGGTAGAGCTAGGAAATTGGCTCAGCTGTTTTTCTCCATCATCACCCCCCAGTTCTTTGTTAAAAGCATGTTTGCATTTTAATAAGGAGTTTTTAAAGATGCAATTCAGTACAATGGAGGATATCAGAGAATCTCAAAATCTTCTGAAATTGAGGATGGTGGGGAGCTCTGGATAAGGTGTAGGATCTTTTGGAACTTGGAGTTTACCTTTTAATTTCTTCAAAGCACTTATTCCTTTCTTTACCCTGATTTGGACCTCAGGAATATTTGCTTGCTGACTCCCATCATGGCCACTGTTAGGCTGAAATATGTAAGACTGGATTATAATAATTTGAAGAGAGTGTTACTTGAAATAAAGAATTTCTTTCTTTCTTTTCTTCTTTCTTTCTTTCTTTCTTTCTTTCTTTCTTTCTTTCTTTCTTTCTTTCTTTCTTTCTTTCTTTCTTTCTTTCTTTCTTTCTTTCTTTCTTTCATAGAATGTAAAGTATTATCAGGGCATTCGAGCTGCTGTGAAGAGGGTGAAAGAAAGAGGACAGCCGGCAATAGTTCTGGATATAGGAACGGGCACAGGACTTCTGTCAATGATGGCAGTTAGCGCTGGTGCTGACTTCTGCTATGCTGTGGAGGTGAGTATGCTCCTCTTTGGGAGATGGGAAGGATGACCATTGTTAGGAAAGACCTGGGTGAGTCATTTTTCCCAGGTCATGCTGAGGAAGTAGTAAAGGTCATTGCACTGCAGCATGCTTGCTGTTCCTTACCCCAAACTTTCTAATTCTCAACTCTGGCTCTGAAGTGCTCTCCTTCCTTATCCTTGCTTGCTGGCTTTCTTTAGCTTTAAAATCCTCCCTTCTGCAAGAACCCATGACAAATCCCCCTTAATGGTAGAATTTTTCCTCTAAGAATGTTCCTAGTTTATCCTATCTGTAGTTTTATTTATCCAAAATTGCTTGCATGTTGTCTTTCTGTAGGATTATAAACTCTTTGAGATTGGGTCTTCCCTTCTGCCTTTCTTTGTATTCCTAGTGCCCAGCACAGGACCTACTCCTGTGGTGCTTAATAAATGCTTCCTGACTTGACAACAATTAAGATAATCAGCATTTTTGAATAGCACATATGTACTTAGAGTTTTGAAAAAATTACTGAACAAGACCAGCACTCTCTAACTTAAAATTTAATATCTCCCAATTTTTTTTAGTGATTTAAAAAAAAATTGCTGATTAAACACATTTGGTTTTGGAAAAAAAATTCATTTTCAACTTTTTGCTTTGTCATATTTGACACCTTTTTTTTTTTTTTAGTTTTATATAGCATTTTATTTTTTTTTATAAACTGCATTCCCACAGACCATGAGATCCTTTATAGTGTGATCTGTTTGGTTTTTGCTTTTCTTTGTCTCTTCAGTTCTTACCATAGTGCCTGGCACACAGCAAGTGCTTAATAAATGTTTATTTATCGATTAATCACAGATTATATTATTTGTTCCTTTTAAGTGTCATGTGATATGAAAAGATTTGGGAGTTAGGAATTAGCAAAGACCTGAGTTCAAATCCTGCCTCTCACTTGTATGTTCCTAGTCAAGTTACTTTACTTGTCTGAGTTCAGCATCTTCCTCAGTAAATTAGAGATAATTATATCTGGATAACATACTGCACAGGGGCACTGAAGGGAGCCAAGGAGATGTTGGATTGGACATTTTATAGTTTTTATCTAGAACTATTTACCTGCCAGTTACAGTTACTATTACAGCTATCTGTGGGACAGGGAAGCCATCCATTTGATTTGTTTTATAGGTGAAAAAATACTGGTCACATTTAAAAATTAATTCTAGCTTCACTTTCACAATGTATTACAATTTACAAAGTACTTTGTACCGATGTTTCATTTCTCACTCCCACCCTTACCCTCCAGCATTATTTCTGAGTTACATATAATTACTCATTTGGAAAGGCCTTTCCTGCCAAATATAGGTAGGTACTCAGAGAGTCCTTAACTACAGTGAATGAGCAAGCCTTAATTCAACTACATGACTTAGCTTTTCTGGTACATCATTTCCCTTGTTGCATTCTTGATATCTGGTCATAGTGACACAACCAACATCCATAATTAAATAGAGAATTTTAATGTAATCAAAGCTTTTATTCTCAGGTAGACTTTGAGTGGTTGGGACATTTTTCTCATTTGCAGCATTCAATAATTTTAAGAATTATCCTGTAAAGATTAACACATTTTTCTCTTTGAAGCTGGAGTTTACTTAGCTTGTTAGTGTTAGCTTACTATTATTTTTATTACACTTACAAATGATAAATCTGATAGAGTAACACCTTTTATTCTTTTTTTTCTTTGAAGAGCATTGAGCTTCTCACAGTGCTTAGTCTTAGTTTTTTTTTTTTTTTTTTTTTTTTTTTTTTTTTTTTTTTTTTTTTTTTTTGTTTTTTTTTTTTTTTTTTTTTTTTTTTTTTTTTTTTTTTTTTTTTTACAGCTCTGGGTATGAATTTCTACAAAAGAAATTAAATTTCATATTTTAAATGAGGGAGTTGGATTCTTATTTTGTTAAGATACGTCTGAAATAAATTTTTTTCTTGTATAATAAAAAAATGGAAACATGAGTACTAATGCATCAGAAGAACAAATTCTATGACATCCTTGTCCTCAACTCTCAAAATTCAAGCCCAGGGATCATTATCAGGAGGTAGTTTCAATTGTGGCAACAGTATAATAGTAATCTCTCATTTCCACCTTTGATTTTGACTCCTTATTTCAGGTTTTCAAACCTATGGCTGATGCTGCTGTGAAGATTGTGGAGAAAAATGGCTTCAGTGATAAGATTAAAATCATTAATAAACATTCTACTGAAGTCACTGTGGGGCCAGGTAATGGTCATGGATTCCTTTCTCAAATGTCTTCCTGACTTATTTCTGTGTGAGGGAGATATGATGTCAAAACTTAAGAAGTCATTATAAGAGATAATTTAGAAGTTATCTACTAACCTAACCACATTGTGAATCCCTGACAAGTGGTCATTCCAGCCTTTGCATGAAGACTTTTCATTCCATTATTAAACCCTTAATTGATAGGAAATTTTGCTCTATGTCTTATCTTATTTCCCTATAACTTCCCCCTTTGCTCTTAGTTCTCTCCTTTAGGATCAAAAGACACAAGTATAAATCCTGGTCTCTCACATGATATTCCTTTCTCTAAGGCAATGCACATGTGAAATTGAAAGGAAGAGTAGATTTTGGGGAGTGGTAATTATCAGAATTAGCCACATTTTTCATTACCTAGAATTGAATAAAATAATACTAGTGTAATACCAAGGGAAAGAGAGAGTAGAGATCACTGGTGGAGGTTAGAGATCATGTCAGCAGGTAGAAAGGTTATTCTTGATATGGAAAAGGCTCACTCCTATATATGAGGCAGGAAGGAAAGCATAATTTATGATTCAAACTCATATTGCTTATTCATTTTAATCACTCTTTAAGATAACTGATGAGTTATAATTCATGACTGGAAAGAGGCTGCAAGATGTATGCTTGTAAACACTTTACAAAGTAGCTCATTATTGGTCAGGCCTCAAGGGCTCAAGGTCTAAAATAATATTTTCACATACCTTTTTGCTTCCCAGTTTTAGGCAGAAATATGCCCAGCAAATGATTAGAATAGAACAGTGCATTTCCATAATCTTGGTAGCCTTGCCAGATACAAATAAGAACAGATAGCTCATTGTAGAGTTTGACATCATGAGTTTTCCAGAGTGGCTTCCAAATCTAGATGTTTAAAATCAACTTTTAAAAATACTACTCTGAGCTTGTGGTTTTTTTAAAGTTATCACTTCAGAACCTCTGGTCTGTGGAGGAGACAGTAGGACAAAATGTTTATATTAGAAGATAATACAATGAATTCTGTTAAGACCACACAGGTAAGCACAAAGTATAAATATATTGTATTAGGAAATAGAATCAACAAGATTTAGCAACTGCTTAAATATGAGAGATGAGGGAAAGGAAAGAATAATAGATGACTCTGACAATATAAAGCTGGGAGCTTGAAAGGGTGATGGTATTCTCAACAAATGGAATTTTGGAGAGGAGGTTTGGATTTGGTAGGTGGGGGGGAGGAATAAGTTCCATTTTTAAACATATTGAGTTGGAGATAGCTTAGAGTAGAGAAATCATATTCAGATAGAAATGGGGGCCATTAAACCATTCATAAAGCATCCCCACAGGCTCCTATTGACTTAGAAAACTACATATTAATATTATCTCCTATCATATTTTAATTTATTTTGTAAACTACTTCCTAATTACATTTTAATATAGTTTGGACTGCATTTGGCGAAAGAATGACATGTCCTCCTGTGTGTATATATGTGTTTATGTTTTATTTCTTATTTATACAAATCTATATCTTGAAATGAGCTGCATAAAATGATGACAAGCCCACAGGTGTTGGTGGGATAACCAAGAGAGTGGATATGGCAAGAGAAAAAAAAGTCCAACTCAGAGCTTTGGGTTTAGAAATGAATGGTGATCTAGGAGAGGAAAATGAGGTCAGATAGCTGGAGGGAAAACCTGGCAAGAGTCATGTCACATCAGCTCATGGAGGAAAGAATATAAAGATGTGAGGGGATGGGTCAATCTTGTGAAAGGTTATAGAGAGAATAAGAAAGGTGATGATTGAGCATAGGCCATTAATTAAATTTAGTAATTAATTACTGATAACTTCAGAGAGAGCAATTTAAGTCATTGAAGTTCAGAATCCAGATTTCAAGAGGCTGAGAGGAAATGGAAGCAATGAGTGGAGATTTTTTCCTAGGAGTTTGGTAGTGAAAGGTTTGGAAAGTGAAAGGTAGTGAAAGGATGATAGGGAAAAGGACAGTAATTTGAGCATGTCAAGGCAAGATTTTTAAATGAGCAGCGAAATCCTAGGAATGCTTGTCAGTGACAGGAGCCAGGAGACAGGGAGAGATTGGAGAAGTGTGAGAAGCAGTGTGATAGGGCTGAAATGTTGGTAGCTGTTGTCTGGTAGCTTCCTGGGAAGTTAGAAGTGTTTGTCACACCATTTTTAGGGTAGTATCTCAGTTGTAATGTTGAAAGTGATAAGGCTAGTTAGCAAATATTCATTTAAAAAAAATACTAGTAGCAGAGAATAGGAAAATGGAGATTTATTTCCCATCATGGGGTTTTTTGTTGTCATAGAAATTGTTGATATTTAGACAGTTAATCAGTACTTTAAATCCATCATGTTGACCACAATTGAATTTGTAATAGGAGTTCTTACACTCTACCTCCCACCCTCAGCACATCTGACTATCTCCATAGCAAAAATGATAGCTACTCTAATCCAATAAACATTTACTAAGCACCTACTATATGCCAGGCATTCTTGCTAAGTGCTGGGGATGCAACTAATAAAATACAGTCCTTTCTCAAGGAGCTTATAATCTGATAGGAGACAACAAAAGAGGCAGGAAAGTGTGTTGGGGAGGAATGGAACACTAAGGGATACTCAGCCTGGCCTCTTATTCTGTGGAGTGGATGCCAGGCAGGGTAATGGGTGCGCCCTTTCTGCTTCTAAAGAAAGTCACCGGGTGCTCCTTCCACTAGTCAGAGAGGAGAGGAGGCTGAGAGATGAATTAGCAGCAGGAGGATGAGATTAGCAGGATTGAGTTGAACCTGAGGGAGTCTGCATATTTCTTGAGTAGAAGCCTGGCAGGATAGATGGTGTTGAGGAGTGACATTCGTGGAAGAGTGCAAGAGAGACCAGGGCAGAGTGAGGGGGCCATTATGGTCTGGCCAGGAGAAGACTCATGTCAAGGGCTCTGTCGCTTAATTGTGTATGGTGATATTGATGCAGTGTAGTTTGTTGGAGTGACTTTGGGCCCTGGATTCCTAGCCCAGTTTTGTCACTCTCTTCCCAGTCTCATCTTGTCACTTGCCCTCTTGCCCTCTCTTGGGCTCTGCTTCTTCATGAGAGGGTGGGATCTTTTGTTCTCCAATACCCCTTCCATTTGTGAGGTAATTTGGTCTTCTTTCTCCATTTCCTCGGGACTTCCCCTTTTGATCCCTGCCCATTCCTTCTTTCTTTATATGTCTTGCAGCTTTTTCTTCCTTTCCAAGCTCACTGCCATTAACCCAGTTCAGACTTTGATTATCTTTTTAAAAAATTTTTTTATTATAGCTTCTTATTGACAGAACATATGCATGGATAATTTTTGCAACGTTGTCACTCACTTCTGTTCCATCTTTTCCCTTCCCTTCCTCCACCCCATTCTTTAGATGGCAGGCAGTCTTATACATGTCAAAGTATATCTTAAATACAATATATTTGTACACATCTGTACAAAGAAAAATCAGATTCAGAAAGGTAAAAATTACCTGGAAAGAAAATGCAAGTAGTCCACATTCATTTCCCAGTGTTCTTTCTCTGGGTGTAGCTGATTCTGTCCATCTTGATCAATTGGAACTGAATTGGATCTTCTCTTTTTTGAAGATATATATCCTCATATAGTATTGTTGTTGGAGTGTATAGTGATCTCCTTGTTCTGCTCATTTCACTTAGTATCAGTTCATGTAAGTCTCTCCAGGCCTTTCTGAAACCATCTTGTTGGTTGTTTCTTACAGAATAATAATATTCCATAACATTCATATACCACAATTTACCCAACCAGTTTCCAATTGATGGGCATCCATTCGGTTTCCATTTTCTTGCCACTACAAAAAGGGCTGCAACAAGCATTTTTGCACACATAGGCCCCTTTCCTTCCTTTAGGATCTCTTTGGGATATAAGCCCAGTAGTAACACTGCTGGATCAAAGGGTATGCACAGTTTAATAACTTTTTGAGCATAATTCCAGATTGCTCTCCAGAATGGTTGGATCTGTTCACAACTCCACCAACAGGTGTCCCAGTTTTCCCACATGCTCTTCAACATTCGTCATTATCTTTTCCTGTCATCTTAGCCAAAGACTTTGATTATCTTGTGCATGATTTGTTGTAAGAGCCTACTGACTGGGGGTCTTGCTTACAGTTTTCATGCACCTTGGCCCATTCTGTGTATTACATTTATTAAACTCCCTTTATTCAAGCATTTATAAACTTCTATTACATGGCAAATATCAAGTTAATCTTCCTGTAACATTCTTCTTTTCATATCTCTGCCCCAGGATAATAATTGATGCCTCAAGATCATAGGATAAAGTTTGTGTTGTTTTTCTTATTCTTGTACATCCTTCTGACACATTGCCCTCCTCTACCATTTAAAAATCCTATCGGTCCCAAAATCCTGATTCTTCCTGCTTTCTCTATGAAGCCTCCTGAGCATGCCTTAGCCTAAAGTGATCTCTCCATCTTCTGAGTACTTATTGTTTGTACTATTTATTGTTTGTATTGGTAGTACAATGTATTGCTTATATGCTTGTTTATTTAAATGAGCAATATGATTGTATGTGGTTTTTCCCCATAACATTAGAAGCTCCTTGTAGTTAAGGACAATGCCCCGTGGGAATGTTCCATGGCACCTCATAGAGTATTCATCAGGACCTGTTTTTCTCATAGCTTTGATTGTGTGAAATGAATAATAAACACAGCCAGGTTTTCGTGCTTGTTTGCACCTAGAATGTACAAAAGCCACAGAAGGAACAAGCTATCAATAGCAAAGATTCCTAAAGACACTGGCCTTCAGTGCCTCTTCATGCACTTCATTCTTCTCTGATAGTCACCTTTCCCTGCATTTCATCATTTCTTTGTTGTATCAAAGATTGGGAATGGTGGTTGGCCTGTAAACTTGTAGGGATTTTCCTGGGCTACAAGCTCCATCAGTTCTCTAATATGGCAGCCAAGAAGGCTCAGGGGCCTTACGCAGGCTTACTTTCAGGAAAAAAAAGAAGAGGGTAGTCATGGGATTCTTTGCCCTGGTGTATTGTTTTTGGTTGGGGGGCCCTCATTTTTGCAAGAGAACCTAGCTTGAGCCTCCAGACCAGATCATCTAGGATGGTTAAGAGCCCTAGGTTCATTCATCAGGAAGACCTGTTGAAGGGATTGACATATTTATCTTGGAGAAGAGAGATTTGGGGGAGGAACCATTAGCACACCATTTTACAGTGGTTTGTTCAGGTTCACTCAGGTAGCAAGTATCTTAAGATTTGAATTCATGTTTTCCTGGCTCTCACTTCTTGAGTCATCTCCTTTTGCATGCCTTGGGGAGAATTCTAATTCAGTTATGTGAATTATGGAGTAGCTCCTGAAATGGAAATATTGTGATCCTTATCTTTGGACCAGAAGTCAGGAGAACCTAGGTCTGAATCCAGCCTCAGACATAATCTCTCTGAGTCTTGGTTTCTTCATCTATAAAATAGGCATAATAGTTCCTGTATTATTATAGGGGGTGAGATAACATATGAAAAGTATTTTTGCAGTTCGTTAAGCTCCATATAAAAATTACTTTTGATGGTGATGAATCTATGATCTCCTTGGTGTAGCTACTTGCTCCTCTGGTGCATGTTGAAGCTACTTTATGCCCTCTATGAAACTACTTTCAGTGAGCCATCCATCCAGTTTTATGTCATTATCTGGGTTTTTCATCATTTTTTTTTCCTACGTGGATATTTAAAGTAATGTCTTTTGACTAGTTACGAATTTCCCTAAGGAGGCTAAAGAGAAATTTTGTATTAAAACTGAAACTTTGCAAACAACTAAATTTTTAATATGTTTATCTATGTCTGACTTCAGAAAACTTCTTAATAGGGAAAGAGATTTTAATTTCTTTGTATTTCTTGGATTTGTGGCACAAATGCATATAAGACTAATGTAGGAAAAAATACTTTAAGAAAAGTTAAACCTTTGTTGGAATACAAGGAGAAGCATCTCTTTTTGCAGTACTTGTGTTTTATAGTTTGATGGGCATTAGGAATATATCAAAATTATATAAACAACCCTTCTTTAGCTCTGACTTTCCTTTTGCTCAGTGACTTCTTAGATGGGATAGGATCTAATGAGCTCTTGGGAATGAGAATTTACAGTCCTGTGATCAATACATAACCTGTTTCTTATGTTTTCTCTTGTGATTTCTAGATGGTGACATGCAGTGCTATGCAAACATCCTGGTCACTGAACTGTTCGATACAGAGCTAATAGGGGAAGGTGCCTTGCCCTCTTATGAGCATGCCCATAAGAATCTTGTAGAGGTAGGAAGAACTTTGAAGTTTGCAATTTAAAGGTCATCTGTACAGATGAAAACATTGACTCATGGTTTTTAGTGTGATCATGCAAGATTAAACCCATTTTCATTTAAAATAATGCTTTTCAGCCAATCTCATGGATTGATTATATTTGGGAAATCCAAGTCCTTTCTGTCTTGCTGTCATAGAAATTAGAATAAGGTATAGCCAAGTGGTGGACTCTAGGGAATTCTCATGTCCCCTTTGATTGATATTTCACTTCTCCTTTCTTGGGAGTCAGAAAGACTTTGTGTAGAAGATGGTACTTGTGTAGAAGGTGCATCTTAAAGATGTGAGAGATTCTTTGAAATGGAGTCGAGGAGATAATTCATTCTAGCCATGGAGGATAATCCTTGAAAAGGCATGGAAATGGACTGCTGCAAGGGGTGGACACAGAAATATACACTTTGATACAACTATGGGAGGGAATGAGGGAGAAGAGTCATCTAGAGTGAGACTCTGAGTTTAGGTTGGAACCAAATTGCTAAGGACTTTAAAAATTTACATTTAATCTTAGGGTAATAGGGAACCAGTGAAGTTTATTAAGTTAGTGAGTGACATGTTCAGGCCTGTTCTTTAAGAAAATAACTCTGGCTCTGTGGAGGATGAATTGGAGAGGGGACTTGTGGTTGAAGGCTAACTCTAGGGGCTATTGCCATAGCCCAAGTCAGAACTGATGAAGACGAAGAATAAGGTTGGGACTTAGTGAAGCTACAAGAGATGCTATGGAAAAGAGAAATGGAGCAATCTAGTAACTGATTGAGATGAGCTGAGGAAAGGTGAGTTTAGAGTAATACTTTTTTATAGACCTGGGAAATAGGAGGAATGATGGTATCTTCAATAGAAACAGGAAAAACGGTAGAGGGAGAAGAGATTGAGTTCAATTTTTAAGACATGTTGAATTTGAGAGTGAGGATATCCAGTTCAACATATCCATAAGTCACTTAATGATGGCACCCTAGACCTTGGAGTTGTTTACATAGAGATGATCATTAACATTGAGAGAGAAAGTAGAGAGGGGATGAGATGTGCCAGGTCTGAGCTGTGAGAGGGGGCATGGATGATGAGGCAGCAAAGGAGACTGAGAGGAGCCATGAGAACCAGGGAGGAGTGATCATCTCAGTCACATTGGAGGGGTAGGAGTGGTCACGTGATTTGGCCAGGGAGTCATTTGTGACTGGAGAAAGAACCTCTTAGACAAGTGATTGATGGAGGAGGAGAGGAAATGGGACAGAGGTAGAGAACCCAGGCGGTTTTGACCAGACGGTGATGTCAGAGAGGTCAGTGGGAGATTAGTCCTCATGAGTTAGACCTGATGTGTTTGAAGGCGTTTGGCAAGGAAGGTGGAAATAGGGAGAGACTGAAGGACTCAGAAGGAGGGAATGACTTGAGTTTCCACCTGCCAGGGAAGATGGGAGAGGACCTGAGAATGGAGGGAAGGGAGTGGGAGGATGACAGCTGGGCTTTTGATATGAAGAGAAGTGGCAGTGGTCCCAGTTTTCTCAGTGAAGTCTCACAAAGTTCCCCTTGAAGAGGTAAGTGAATGTGTGAGGGGAGAGGGCTGTAAAGCCTGAAAAGCCTTTGGGTGTTTTCCCTTCAGCATAATAATCCGCCTTGGCTGCTCACGTTGGCCTTGGGCAGGAGGTGTGTGGGAGTGTGGCCCCCAGCGCAGCCTGTCCAGAGAGTGTCTGAGCAAACAGAGTAGAGGGGAAAGCTCCCTGTCAAAGTCAGCCCGGAGGCCTCTCCAGGACCTGGGAGCAGCTTCTTTAGGTCGGGTGTTAGGGCGTTAGTAGTCACCACACAGCTCTAGTATGAGCAACAACTAGCTTTTCCTTGCGGGGTAAGAAGCGCAGGAGTGACTGAACGGACCTACTTATGAGCCCTTAGGAGAACTGCGAGGCGGTGCCCCACAAGGCCACAGTGTATGCCCAGCTGGTGGAATCCCGGAGGATGTGGTCCTGGAACAAGCTGTTTCCACTTCTGGTCCAGACTGAGACGGCGCAGAAACTGATTGTGGCCCCTGCCGAGATGGAAAGCTGCCCAGGGGCTCCATCCGTCTATGACATTCAACTGAACCAGATGCCGCTGAGCGACTTTACGGTCCTGAGCGATGTCCTGACGATGTTTAGGTGAGGAGGAGGAAAAACCAAACTCATCCTTTTGTTGCACATCCCAAGACCCATAGTAGAGCTGAAGGGCTTGAAAGGGAAAGCAGCCTGCTACTTTTGGGGTGAAGAGGTGCTCATTAATAATTACTAGAGTCTAATGTAATTATTGGTAGGCATAAATTTTAAAAATGTTTTATGGATTTTTTTTTAACCATTGCTATTTCTTTCTTGCTGATAGAACCATCTCGTAATTAATAGTCAACAGACAACTGAATGTTTTGGTCATGTTGAAAATGTATATCTCATTCTATACCTTTTTTTTTTTTTTTTTTTTTTTTAATAGCCTTTAATTTACAGGATATATACATGGGTAACTTTACAGCATTAACAATTGCCAAACCTCTTGTTCCAATTTTTCACCTCTTACCCCCCCACCCCCTCCCCTAAATGGCAGGATGACCAGTAGATGTTAAATATATTAAAATATAACTTAGATACACAATAAGTATACATGACCAAAACATTATTTTGCTGTACAAAAAGAATCAGACTCTGAATTATTGTACAATTAGCTTGTGAAGGAAATCAAAGATGCAGGTGTGCATAAATATAGGGACTGGGAATTCAATGTAATGGTTTTTAGTCATCTCCCAGAGTTCTTTTTCTGGGTATAGCTAGTTCAGTTCATTACTGCTCCATTAGAAATGATTTGTATACCTTTTGTTTACCCCACTTTACTGAGAGATAAAATATGTTTCACTCCCAAGTTATTTGAAGTTACTCCTGATAACTTTATTAATAAGAGTTCTGAAGTCTTCAGTGTTGTGTTTTATATTATTGTGTCCTTGCAAAAATTGTTTTCCCAATTTTATATTCATTCATATAAGTCTTCACAAGTTTCTCTGAATTCTTCATATTCATCATTTTTTATGGTGCAATAATAGTCCTCTACATTTATATACCACACTTTTTTTAGCTGTTCCCCAGCTGATAGCCATCCATTTTGCTTCCTATTATTCATTATTACTGTATTATAGACTTTTCTTCTTATCTTTGACTTCATGAGGTGTGTACTCTAATAGATCTGTGATCTCATTAATTTGGAACTTTGTTTCAGTGAAATAATTGCTTCCTTGCCATGTCCACTCATTCTTTTTATCTCTTGTCCATATTCTCTTCATATGAAGGGGGTGGGAGAGGTGCATTCATTGTGCTGGATTCTTCCATGGTTGCTAATAGCCAGGGGGCCAGTGGGGCACCCTGGCTGTCTATCTGCTGTCTCTCACACAGAGGTAAAATTGTAAAAAGTTTGTGATGTAAGTTCAAACAGACAATGATCATAAATAACTTTATAAGTAATGTTGATTACAGGTATTAGATGGTATTTTAATAATTGTTGAATTCTTGTTTTTTGAGCTATTATTACAGTTTTAATGACTTTAAAAAATATAATACAAGTCACTTTCCAGAATGGCTATATCAATTTACAATTCCATCAATAGTGTATTTATCTTCCTATAGCCCTTCAAACGTTTTATCATTTTTCTCTTTCATCATCTTTGCCAATTTGTTGGGTGAGACAAAACCTCAGCTTTATTTTGCTTCTTGTAATTAGTAATTTGGAACATTCTTTCATATAGATGTAGATAGTTTGCATTTGTCTTTTCGAATACTTCCTGTTCTATCATTTGACCACTTATCCATTGGGGAAAGGACTCTTGTTTTTTATGGGGGAATGTGGGTGTGTAATACATACACATATATATTGAGTTATCATTATCTTTAGTTTTTAGATTGTTTAGATTTCCCCCATATCATATCATATTTTTTTAAAATGTGAAGACTCATGATATTAACAAATTCTTAAGTTTCTTGAATATTTTCTTATAGTGTGGACTTTAGCAAGCAAGTGAATAGCTCACCAACACATCACACGATGCAGTTTGAGCCTCGAGAGTCTGGCAGAGCACAGGTGGTCCTCTCATGGTGGGATATTGATATGGATCCTGATGGGAAAATAAAGTGCAGTATGGCACCTTACTGGGTGCACTCTGACCCTAAAAATATCCAGGTAAGAGATATGCTTGAAATCTTTTTCAGTGTAAAACAAGAAAAAAAAAACATAGTAATGTATTGAATTTTGAAAACACAGTGTTGGAGAAAACCATAGCAACTGTCTTGGCCAATTCTCTTATTTTATATGGGGAAATAGAAAGTTGGAGTGATAGAGACTTGTCCATGGTCCCACTTCAAGTAAGTGATAAGAGCAAAGAAGGAAAACATCCATTTATTAAGCATCTCTTATGTTCCAGGCCCTGTGCTTAGTGTCCTACATTAATATTTGTTATATTAATGTATCATGGTTTGTTTAGTCATTTCCCAATTAATATACATCTGTTTGTTTCTAGTTCTGTACTACCACAAAAATGTTGTATACATATTTTGTTTTTTGTGAAGCCTTTCTTTCTTTTAATGACCTCCTGAGAGTGAGAGCTATTTTTGTTTTTAATTTTTTTTAACCTTTCTTTGTGTCCCAGCTCTTAAAGTGCCTAGCACTTTGTAGGTGCTTAAAAAAAAGTTTGTTGACTTGACCTCTTTGGGTTTTAAATTTAGGTAGGATATTTAGGACAAGAGGTATGGGCATTTTAGTCTGTTTCTTTGGCTACTTTCAAATTGTTTTTCAGAATGACTTGTACTTATTCAAAGCTGCACTAACAATACATTTAAGATGCTTGTATTTCCACAGCATCTTCAAAATTGACAATTACTATCATTTGTCAGCTTTGCCAATTTTCTGGTAATGAGGTGAAACTTCAGGCCTTGGTTTTCTTTTGTGTAAAATGAGGGGGTTGGAATAGATGATTCCAAAGTCTTTCCAGTTTTAATATTGTTGAGCTTTTGTTAAATGGTAGTTTCATGTATTTCAGCACTGTATTTGTAGGTATACTGGTATCTTTGCTTCTAACATTGTTTTTTCCCAAGTGAGGAAGTTTATTGAACAAATATTTGTTTTTGGTGTCTAATGTCAGTCAAAATTTTAGACCAAATTTATATGTTTTGTTCATCCTATATTGCATAAATTTAGAGCATGCTTTACAAGACAGTAATTGCTTGGTATACATTATATATAGCCACACCCACACCCACACACACAGAGTCACTCCCATATCCCAAGAATATAAATGTCTTCTGACACTTTGTAGTAAAAGTGAAGGATGCTAAAAATCTTGTCCTAGAAAAAATTTTGCTTCCTTTTACCTCAGGAATCAATTTTGTGTCATGATTTTATTGAATAATGGACATTCCCAGGAATTCATCTGCCTCCTTTTTTTTTTTTTTTTCAAGTTTTGACTATGAAGAAGGAGGGAGAGTAGAATACTGACAATTTCCCTTAACTCTCATTGATTTTTTTTTGAACAATCAATTTTCTTTATACTAGTCTGTTGAAATAATTACTAGTTATAGGTATATATGGAAAGACTGCACAGATGATCTCTCATTTTTTTCTAGACACAAAGGCATTTAACTTGAGAATGTGATAATATAATCAACAATATTATTTATATTATACAATGTTATTATATTACATGTGCATATATATTGAATATGTAATATGATATAATATAATGTAATAAATATGACTATATATATTATTATATACATATACTTGCAATAATAATGTAATATACAATATTCTAAGCCATGGTTTAAAATTTAGGTCTTCATGACTCCAAGTTCAGTGCTCTATCTACTGTTCTACATAGATGGTTCTTTCATTATATTTTTTATTGAATCAGTTATTTCAAAAACACATAGCTATCTCTGTCTGTCCACATGTGTCAATGACACCATGATGTGCCTTGTGAAAGCAGTATATCTGCTTACTTTTTAATGGATGGATTTTCACTGATAATGCCAAAAATAACAATAAGACCAGTGAACTTTGAACTTTTTAATTCATCTCATGTAATGGGATATTTAGTGTATCCTGTTCTCATTGTTCCTTAGTATTTGTACATTTTCATATTTTTTTAGCTCATGAAATAAAATTTGAAAAGAAAGGGGAATTTCCTTCATGATAATGGATTGTAGAATATGTAGTAGTTAGACTGAAGTAGAATAATGTTGAATTGTTGCAGGCATCGCCATGTGCTTGAGAAGAAATAAGTACCAAAGAACCATCTTTAGCTTTAAAATATTGTGGTTTAGATTGTCAGCTACAGAAGGAAATGTACTGATGGACTCACAGTCATGGCAACCAGATGAGGAAACATCATCTCTGCCTTGGGTATTGTGATTGTAGCATTCACATCATTGAACTCACTAGAAATGGCTAGGTGACCCAGTCAATCACTCTGGGCTTGGGAGTTAGGAAGACCTGAGCTCAAGTACAGCCTCAGATACTTACTGTGTGACCTTGGGCAAATCAACCTCTGTTTGCTCAGTTTTTTCAACTGTAAATTGAAGATATCAAGATCATCTACCTTTCAGCTTAGTTTTTATTTTATTTTATTTAAATTTTTAAAATACTTTTTTCTTTTTAAAATACATGCAAAGATAAGTTTTCAGTGTTCACCCTTGCAAAAACTTTGTGTTCAAATTTTTCTCCCTCTCTTCTCCCTACCTCCTCCCCTAGAAAGCAAATACTCCACTGTAGGTTAAACATGTCCAATTCTTCTAAACATATCAGATCAAAAAAAAGAGAGAGAGAAAAAAAAAGACAATAAAAAAAGGTGAAAATATTATGTTGTGATTCACATCCAGTCCCCATAGTCCTCTTTCTGGATGCAGATGGCATAGGTCTATTGGTTAGCAGAGTTTTGAAGATAATCTAAACCCATTAGCATAATGCCCAACACAATGCTGCTTAATAAAGACATGTTTCCTTCCTTCCACTGTCTGAAATTCACCATCAGATGAGTCAGTTGGTGTATTTCTTATTAGTTCTAAAATCTAAAAACTATTTTTACAACTAAAATACAAATTCTACAAATCTGAAAAAACAAAAATTAAAAAAATTAGAAGAGTAGAAACTAAATGCAAACTTTTATTCTAAAAATATATTCACAAAGCTTTATAAATGTTTGATGAGTTGTAGTGACACTCCAAAGGAAAAGAATATGGGCAAAGAATTGACCCAATAGAAATAAATGTTTAATTTATAACATAAGTATAGTGTTTAAACATATGTGTCATTTGACATCTGGACCTTATGAGTAGAACTACTTGCTTTATTTCTTTTGTTATTTGAAAAGTCTTTAGAATCCTAAGGAATGTCAGTAAAGTGATAAAGTCAAGACATGAATTATGTAATACTGAAGCCTTTTTGAATTTCAAGTGATTAAAATTTTTTTTTTTTTGGCATTACTTGGTATGTCTGGTCCTTTTAGTGTTAAAAACACTTGGAGATTTCTTAGGGTTGTGAGGGCCAGTGTTGCTGGGCAAGTGAAAAGAACAAATGAATAAGTGACCATCCACCCTTTGCTTGAAGATCTCCAAAGAAGCATATGGAGTCTGCCATCTTCTGGGGTATAGCCCTTGGCACTGCTGAATAGCTCTGATGCTTGGGACATTTTTCCTTAGGTTAAGCTTAACAGTTCCTCTCTGCAACTTATGCCCTCTGTGGTTGTGCAAAGCAAATTCCATTCCTCTTCAGCAAGACAGCCCTTCTGATACTTAAAGGCAACTGTCACATCCCTTTTAAGTTATTTCCAGGCTAAGCATTTCTGTTCCTTCAGCAGATCCTTCCCCTCCTCTGGATACTCTAACTTAATAATATCACTACCAAAAGGTTCTTGCAGCTGAACCTAATACGCTAGATGTCTGATACGGATGAGTGCAGTGAACCTGTAACCTTACTCTTTCTACATATAGTGCCTCTCTTAATGAAGGCTAAATTCACAGTCACCTTTTTGGTTGCTGTATCTTACTATTGACTTTTCTTGAGTTTATGATCCATTAATGTGCTTTAATCCATTTCAGAAAAACTGCTGTCTAGCCACTCATCCTTTATCTGAAATCAAGAAAGTTGGACTAAAATTTGACACTTTACATTTATCTTTGTTAAATTTCTTCATATTAGATCTGGTCACTCAATTCCTTTTTTTTTAAAAAAATTTACTTTGTTTTAAAAAAATTAAAATTTTTGTAACTAGTAATTTTATTTTTTCCAATGACACGTAAAAATAGTTTTAAATGTTTACTTTTTAAAATAAGATTTTGAGTTCCAATTTTTTCCCCTTTTTTTTCTTCTCTCCTCCCTCTCTCCCTAGCAGATAGTCCAGTATAGGTCATACATATGCCGTGATGTTAAACATATTTCCACATTAGTTGTAAAAGAAGAAATAGAACAAAAGGGAAAAGAACAAGGGAAAAAAAAGTGAAAATAGCATCTCCATTTAGATATCATCAGTTCTTCCTCTAACTGTGAATATCATTTTCCAATAGGAGTCTCTTAAAATTATCTTGGATCATTGAATTGCTGAGAAGAGCTAAGTCTGTCATTGGTGATTATCTACACATTGTTGCTATTACTGTATACAGTGTTTTTCCTGGTTCTGCTTATTTTACTTAGCTCTAGTTTATACAAGTCTTTCCAGATTTTTCTGAAATCTGCCAGCTCATCATTTCTTCTTCTTTTTTTTTTTAAATTATAACTTTTTATTGACAGAGCCCATGCCTGAGTAGTTAACATTATCCCTTGCACTCACTTCTGTTCTGACTTCTCTCCTCCCTCCCTTCATCCCCTCCCCCAGATGGCAAGCAATCCTATACAAGTTAAATATGTCACAGTGTATCCTAGATATAATATATGTGTGCAGACCCAAACAGTTCACTTATTGCACAGGAAGAATTGGATTCAGAAGGTAAAAATAACCTGGGAAGAAAGACAAAAATGCAAGCAGTTTACATTCATTTCCCAATGTTCTTTCTTTGGGTGTAGCTGCTTCTGTCCATCCTTGATCAATTGAAACTGAGTTAGATCTTCTCTTTGTCGAAGAAATCCACTTCCATCAGAATACATCCTCATACAGAATCGTTGTTGAGGTATATAATGATTTCCTGATTCTGCTCATTTCACTCAGCATCAGTTCATGTAAGTCTTGCCAATCCTCTCTGTATTCATCCTGCTGGTCATTTCTTACAGAACAATAATATTCCATAACATCTATATACCACAATTTACCCAACCATTCTCCAATTGATGGGCATTCATTCATTTTCCAGTTTCTAGCCACTACAAACAGGGCTGTCACAAACATTTTGGCACATACAGGTCCCTTTCCCTTCTTTAGTATCTCTTTGGGGTATAAGCCCAGTAGAAACACTACTGGATCAAAGGGTATGCAGTTTGATAACTTTTTGCAGCTCATCATTTCTTAAAGCAAATCACATTCCATTATGTCCATATATCACAACTTGTTCAGCCATTCCCCAATCAATGGATATCTCCTTAATTTCCAATTTTTCACTACAAAAATATGACTTTCTGTTCCAATGAATTAGCTATTCCACTTGGCTTTGTGTAATATGTAAGTTTAATAAACATACTATCTCTACATTTATGCAGGACTTGAACAAAAATATTTAAAAGCACAATACCAAGCAGAGATCCCTGGAGTTTTCCTTCTAAATTGAAAGGATATATAAATCACTTATTTAATCAATAAATATATATTGTGTACTTACTATGTGCTAGTGATACATATACAAAAGATGAAACAAGTCCTACTTTCTCTCTCTCTCTCTTTTTTTTTTTTGGGGGGGGGGCTGAGGCAATTGGAGTTAATGACTTGCCCAAAGCCACACAGCTAAAATGTGTTAAGTGTCAGAGACCAGATTTGAACTTAGATTCTCCTGACTTAAGGGCTGGTGCTCTGTCCACTGTACCACCTAGCTTCCTCAAGAGCTTACAGTTTAATGAGGCACAAAACAAGTACACACACACACACACACACACACATACACAGACCCATTTGTATTTATATATATATCTATATCTATACATGGATATAGATATATACACATATATATTTAAATACAGAGTAATTTCAAAAAGAAAGCAGAAGCAGTTGCGGGGTTCAGGGATTGCATGTGGTGGTTGTAAGGAAGGGAATGCGTTCTAGGCTTAGAAGATGGCCGATATCAGAGGATAGAGAGGAGGGGGAGTTTGGGAAATTAGGACCAAGTCACTTTGGGTGGATCATAGAGAGCTGGAGGAAGAATAATGGCTCTGGGAGCTAGAAAGAGAGCTTGGGATCAAATTGGGTAGGGCTTTGAAAGCAAGAGTTTTTATTTGATTCTAGAGGCAATAAGAGGCCACTAGAATTGATTGAACAAGGAAGTCATCAGGGCAGCAGTGTGTGGGATAGCCTGGAGTGAGCAGAGACAAGGTCGAGAGGAGGATGCTGTGATAGCCACATGATACTTGTATGTATGGAGAGAAATGATGTGCATGGGGTGAGGGAGTGTGATACTCAGAGGATATACCTAACTAATTGGAAAGAGGGTGGAGCCCTTGAGAGGAATAGGATAGGGTGGGAGGGGAAAGGCTTTGGAAATGGTCTCTTACCTTTAAGGAATGATAGCTCTGTTTAATTATTCAGCCACTTCTCAATCCATCTCATTTCACTGATTCTAGTTCAGTTTTTTTATATTTTTTCTATAAGAATGAGATATTTTGTCACATACTTTGTTAAAATCTAGGAAAAATCTGTTTATAGAACTCCCTCTTTCTACCAACTATCAGAAAATTAAATAAGGTTAGTATTGCATTTTCTCTTTTTGTTGAGATCATGCTGGCCTTTTGTGATCTGTTTCCTTTTCTAAATGTTCACTAACCAGATCTTATGACATATTAAAAAATTTTGCTAGCAATTTGATGTCAGTTTCACTGCCCTAAAGCTTGAGAAATTTGTTCTTTTTGTTCCTTTCCATTCCAATAGTATTTCCATTCTCTGTGATCTTTCAGAGATGTCATTGTCTATCAGTGGCTCAATGATAACATCTGCTAGGTTGTTTGTATCTAAATATGTCATTCTTCTGGACCAGAATGAACTCTTTATGGGTAGCTAAGATTTCTCTATTTATGTTGTTACTTCTCTGGGGTATGAATTCTTTATTAATCATATTTGTTCTGTGCTTTTAGTCAAAACACCATTCTAGCTAGATGGGGAAATAAGCAAAAAAAGAATTGACTAACTTTTTTCCCCTTGTCATCTATTATTGTCTCACTCACCTTTCTTTCTTTTCTGTTTCCTTTTTTAATCCTCTTTCTCATCTCATTTTGTGCTTTAATTGTCCTGAGATTGGTATTAGGCTTTTGTATTCATCATCTCTTACATTCTTGTGCTTCAGTGTAAACATGCCTTTTAAAAATACTTAACTTTTAAATTAATTAAAACATAATTTTTCTCCATCCTCCCATTGGAGGGGAGAAAAATTTTAACAAATGTGCAAAGTTAGACAGACAAAGTCTTTCACTGATAATGTTCAAAAAAATGGGTTTTGATTAACATATTTTCTCATTGGTCTTCTGGAATTGTAGTTGGTCATTATTTGTGTTTACTTACTATGTTGTTATTGTATTGTATAAGTTATTCTCCTGGTTTTGCTCATTTATTCCATCACTTTTCTGTACATGTATTTTATTTCCATTGTGTGTCCATGTATTTTAAAAAGCTTAGTTGATTCATGAATTCTGGGTACCTCCACATTGGTCTCTTTAGATCACCTATTTTCCTCCTTTCCTCCTCTTTGCTTCTTCAGAATTTCATTCTTGTTATCTCTCCATCATTCTTTGGCTAATTTCTATGGTGGAATTTTAATTCATAGCCTTCTATTCATCTGAATAGTTTGAAATTTGTTTTCCTAAAATCTAGGGTATTTGCTTTGCTTTCATTTCCTTCTTTATCACCTAGGTTAAGAGGTGCCGGCCTCTTCAGGGTTCCCATCATTTCTATCCCGGGTTTTTCTTATTGGTGAGAATCGCTTCTAGAATAGATTTTACCCTTCTTGGTTTATCTACATTTGAAGGAGGAAAGGATCATTAAGGCAAATCAAGGTAATAATAATGACTCCGTTTTTATTAGAGGGAGAGCTGTAGTATGTTGACACTCTGATGCCATCCTCTGTGCCTATGTTTCCAGATTCATGTATTCATTTTTCTGGCCAGATGATCTTAAACCTTCCTCCCTCATGATCCCTTTTTGCCTGAGAAATCTTTAGGTGATCCTTGGTCTATAAAATAGGTATATGATAAGAAGTCATCATTTTGTGACCCCCACTTTCAGTGATGAGACCCTCTATTGGGTCTGTAGTATGCTTAAAATACCGTATACCCCCCTTCTTCAGGAATGATTGAGTTCAAATTTGACCTTGCATTACTTACTAACTTTGTGGTCCTGGACAAGTCATTTAACTTCTATATAGTTAACTAAATTTAATATAACAGTAATTGAAATTTAGCACTTAAGGGGAAAAAAACCCTGCTCTGTTTTTTTGCAAAATTACTAATTGACTGATAAATATAATTTGAATATATTAAAACTTTATAAAAGTATTTTTGGGATCCTGGCCATAGACTTCTTGCAATGAGGTCCTTCATAATGAATCTTTCTTATCGTGAATTGTGTTATAGCAGAAGTTCAAGGATTATATCTTTTTTAATTTAGCAGACCAAGTTTTAAAATTTTCTTATTCTTTTTCTCAACCCAAAATAAAGATATCTTAGGCCATTGTAATATTTTGGGATGGAAGAAGGCTAAGCTGTCCTTTGTAGTATAGTTACTGTCAAAGAAACATCATTTGCTCCTCCAGGAGAATGTGGGTTAATTAGTGTTCATAACCTCCATATGATTAACTCTCCATGAACTCCATTTTGAAAACTTCATTGTGATCCTGAAATAGAATATTGCTGTTATGGCTCTTTGAGAGGAAGTGTTGGGGATCAGTTGGGTAGAGAAAAGGGGTCTACAAATCTGGACAATTTTTTGATCATTTTGAATAATTTTTATTCATTACTCATCAGTTTGATTGTTTCTTACTCCCCATTTGATTTTCTCTTAAAACATTTTTTCCCTTTTTTTTTTTTTTTTTTTTTTTTGTTCTATTTTGGTAAAATCCTTTTAGTGGCGAGATCATTGGATGCAGTGTGTCTATTTTCTGCCAAATGAGGAGCCAGTGGTCCAGGGTGAATCCCTCTATCTGACTGCTCACCGTGATGATTATTGTGTGTGGTACAACCTTCATAAAACCAGGTAAATAAGTCCAAAAACATAAATGGACTAAATACATAATTGCTGAAAGTGTGGGAAACTTGTCCCTATTTATATTTTTATATTTGTTTAGATTTAGTGTTTGTGAGATCCTCCAAAGTCCTGTTTGATTCCTCATCATATTGTAGTGGTGACCCTGAAATTCTCCAATACTATGTGCTTGTAGAGGAGGTAGAAATAATTCTAGTGTGACCCAAGATGGGAAAAATAACTGACTAAATTTATGTGAAAAGGGTTTGATCAAGTGTATGTGAAAGAGATCTGATGCAATTGTTGCTGAAGGATTGAGTAGTCAGGTATCTGAAAGAAGGGAAGATACCAAAGGTGTTGAAAAAAAATCTTATGCTTTGTAAATACCAGGAAAAGGTGAAAAAGAACATCACTATCTCTTAACCTATGTGACTATTTTCTCATTTGTGTGAAATTTTTTTTGGGAGAAGCATTTACAGATACATTGAGGATATTTCTGATGAGAGTAGTAGTAGGAAATCAACTGGCCTTTTACAAAGGATATTCCACAGTAGATTATTTATTTGCCATCACACAACTGATTGAAAGATGTAGAAAATACAAGATATTGTGTTTATTTTTTGTTGACTACAAAAAACATTTAATTTAGTAGAGCAGAATGTCTTCTAAAAGTTTGTCTTCCAATAGGCTGTTTCCTTTGCATGAATCAAAATTATGCAAGTTTTTAATAAAAGTAATAGCAGAGATAACCCTCTTCAAAGATTTCTCTGATCATTAATATCAAGTGAGATAAACCTAAACATTTTCACCACTGCTATGGAGAAGGCCTAGTGTAGAATTCTAGTTGAAGAGGGATTCCCTATAGCTGTCAAGTTTCCTTTATGCTCTTGTTTGTGGATGACATTGTGCTTGCAATAAGTCTGGGGGCATTGCATCCATAATTAAAATCCATAATTTTCTACCCAGGAACAGCCCAGGAGATGTTTAATAAATATTTGTTGAATTTAAAATAGGTAGAAAAAATGTCATTTGTTTCATAGAATCACAGAATTTCACAAAAGGGAAATTGGTAGTCACCAATTCCAAATCAATTTTCAAAAACCTCAGGCATTTCTATCCAATATCAGACAAATGATTACCTAACCTTTGCTTGAGAGTGGATGGGAACTTTCTGTCTTCTGAGGCAGCTCATTTCATTTTGGAAAGCTCTGATCCTTAGAAATCTTCTTAAACCAAACTTGAATTTGTTTCTTAAAAGAGTTCAGTCACTGCTCATTTTGCTTTTAAAAACGAAGTCTACTCTTTCTTTCATGTAACTCTTCTCCAAATCATTTCCCACTTAATTCTTCTCTTCTCCAGAATAAACGCCCCCATTTCCTTAATTTGACCCTCCTGTAGCATGAACTGGAGGCCATCTGTCATTCTGCTTTCTCTGTCTTGGACTCTTTTTCATTCTTACAAAGAGTGTGTTACTCAGGCCTCTCTTTAGTCTACAGAATATGGCCTGATGAAAACAGCTCACCACTATACTTTGTTCTTTTAAGTAAGAGAAGGTGCTAAACAAACAAATATATATATATATATATATATATATATATATATATATATTTATATATATATTTATTTTTCCCCCCCCCCCCCCACTTTGGTCTCCTTTGCTTTTTTATTCACTGAAATTGCTTTTCTTTATGTTTTCTTGACATAAAATCTTGAGAATTTCTAGCCTTTCCCACTAGGATACAATCCTGATTAAAATAATTTCATGGAGAAATGTAACCAATGTAAACCAATTGCTGTCCTTCCTCTGAAGACTTTGAAGTCAGCTTTCCTGAATAAGATTTCCATATCAGTTTATTTCATCCTTTTCTGTTTCAAATTCTGAGACAGAATGGTAATTTTATCTCAAAGCGCTTCTTAATTTATGTTTGAAATAGACTTTGGAGGCCGGTGATTTCATCTCCCCTATGTTGGAGATGAGAAAGTCATGCAGGCAGCAGTTATGGGGGCAGAATTTGAACCCAGCTCTTCCTTACTCCCAATCCTGTCATCTCTCCATGACATTTTTTTGGTTGAAGTTTGTAGTTTTATTTTTTTTTAATTGAAGCTTTTTCTTTTTTTCTTATCTCCCTAAAATGTTTATTATGTACATAATGTTTATATTTACACAATTTACATAACAATATATTTACATATAATATGTTTATATTTACATAATAATAAAATACAAGCAATTAAATACATGTAAATCTTGTTGCTCACAAGAAATCAATTTTGCAGATTCCTTATTTTCCTTTACAAGTGATAAATCATGATATCTAAGGTGAAATGGCAATTTTCATTTTCTTTTATTTTAAAATAATTATCAATTTAATTTGAAATATCAGGAAAGACAACCAAATGTTTTTTACAACTCTCCTTATCATATTATTAGTTATTTCCTCAGTTTCTTTAAATTTTGTTTTTGTTCATTCTATTATAACATAACCATAAAACTATTTGTTGCCCAAATAATAAGGGAATGCCTTATTTAAACCATTAATGAAATATTCAGTGAAATCATAATCTAATCTATCCAAGAGAGAGGTAAAACAATGATATAAAGCAATAAAAATTTACTCAAGTTTGGCTTATCTAAGAAATTGTAATAATGCTTTTTTGATTTGTTTGTTTTTACTGAGGCAATTGGGGTTAAGTGACTTGTCCAGGGTCACATAGCTAGGAACTATTTAGTGTTTGAGACCAGATTTGAACTCAGGTCCTCCTGACTTCAAGGCTGGTGCTCTATTCACTGTGCCACCTACCTGCCCTATAATAATGTTTTTAGAAGGTAAAATAAACTTCTGCCAAAGATTAAGAGCAGAAGCTTTTCATTTTCAAAACATATGCAAGAATAATTTTTTACAATTGACCCTTGCAAAACCTTGTGTTCCAATTTCCATCTTTTTCCTCTACCCCCTTTCCTAGATGTCAAGTAATCCAATATATGTTATGCATGGTAAAAATATATGTAAATTCAATATAGGCATACATATTTATACACTTATCTTGAAAACAACAACAAAGAAGTGAGAATGCTTTGTTGTGATCCACATTCAGTTTCCAGATTTCTCTCTCTGGGTATAGATGGCTCTCTTTATCACAAGATCATTGGAACTGGCCCGAATGGTCTCATTATTGAGAAGAGCCACGTCCATCAGAATTGATCATTGTATAATTTTGCTGTTGCCTTGTTCAATGAAATCCTGGTTCTGCTCATTTCACTTAGTATCAGTCTTGATGTCATATTTCCTTTCCCTGACAGCTGATTCTTTCATGTGGGTGAGAGTTGGGTCCAAAATAGAGCTTTCCCTTTTGAGAAATGATATGGTCATTAAAGAAATTGGGAGATCATTGGCTATGTGGTTGTTGTGGGACCTTACTGGCAGATGTCCAGATAATTTCCAGTATTGTGACTTTGTTCTCGACTTGTGAACTCTCTCATCTCTTTTCTCTTTTTAACCTGATGGCCTTTAATATACGACAATGACCATATTATTTCTGTCTTTGCTTTAACTGCTCTCTGTACAGATGCTCTCTCTGATTTTACATTCTGCTACCTGAATTTCCTCACAAGTCTATCTTCTTAATATGCAATGTTTATCTTTCTCTTCTTCTGTAAAATCTTACATTAGAATAAAGTATTTCTTTCCAGAGATATTTTAGTCACAGATCTTATCTCACCAATATCACATTTGTTTCCTTCCATGAGATTCTTCTTAATTTTCCTTGTTAGCCCCACTTACTACATTTGTCTGTTGTACATTTGCCTCTAGAGAATTTGAAGCCACAGGCTTTATTTCTGGCTTCTCTTGTAAACTTTTGGATTGTTTTTCTTCTGTTCTTTTCTCTACCTTGTACTCTAGCCATTCTTGTGTGTGATCTGGAGATCTTTGAGAGTCACACAGCTAACAAATGTCTGAGGCAGAATTTGAACCCAGGTTTTCTTGATCTTTCAGAGTCCTCAAGGCCAAAATTATTTTCATGATAATATTAATTCCTAAATATGGTGAATATTGATAGATATAACCCACATAAACAAAAATTCTTTGGGGATCCTCCATAATTTTAAAAGACAAAAAAAGTGACCTACAATATAATTACCATACTGAGACACTATCTTCTTAATCAGTGGTTCATTTCTCATTTCTGATTTTCTTTTTGAATTCTTTTCTTTGATAAATACCATTTGTGCCTCCAAATTCTTCATAAAACCTTATCTAAGATTCCATGTTCTGTAGTAATGAATTCTAGTTTCCTTCAAGCAGTATCATCTGTACCCGTATGAATCAATAGAAGTCTATAATAGATATTTTGATGAAGCTTGGGATATTCTCTATAATGTCTTGGATCCAGGCTCTGGGAAGACACCAAACGATGATGACAACTATGCCATCTTGATTATTGTTATTAGGTTGACAAATTCATGCCATTAGTTTTACTCAACTGGGAATTCCAACTGCTTCTCCTCTTGATATATGGTTGGGGATAATCTCCCATGTGATTGTGCCTGTGGGCTGATGTTACCAGTCTTGAGGGGAGAGTAGTGGCTCTCTAGGCAGCCCCCTGCTTTCATTTTGTTTCTTTATTTTTGCTTACACATGAATCTTTCCACCATCTAACTCTTGACCCTGGCCAGGATTCTTTTTTCATGCCTCATATCCTTTTTCCTTTGGACTTTTTCCACAATGAAGCTCTTTTAGATTTAAAAAAAAATCTTGCATTGTCATTAATAATCTGGAAATTGGAGAGCTGTTTTTCAGGCTTCCTTTCCCCTTTCTTATAGCAAGAAGAAGAGCTTGTACTTAGGTCCTGGAGAGACATAAAGCTGGGCACAAAGTGCAGTAAATGGCACACCTTCTCATGTTTTCCATATTTACATGTAGAGAGATTCTCAGGCCTTTCCCTTTCCACCACCAGGCTGTATTTTGTGAATGATTTCAATCCCAGAAGAGTCTTTTCAGTCTTTATTACCCCATTAGCTCTTGCTATCCTCTTTAGTGTCTCTGGATATCGTTAGTCATCTTAACCTTTAGTTCATGGTATGCCCTAGGAATGAAAAAAGTAAGAATAATTTTCATGAAGAGCGTCCCGTCTGTGAATGTCAGGCTCATTTGCTCTGGAACCGGCCTCGGTTTGGAGAACTGAATGACCATAAGAGAACAGAACAATACATCCAAGCACTGAAGAAGGTAAGGGTTGGGGTTTTCTAAACTCGGGAGAAGAGTTCTTTTCCTTTCCTGAAGTATTTTTTTGTCTGGAATTCATTACCTTGGTTCGCCTTGCTCTGGCTGCCTTATGCTTGGGTATTGGACCAGATTGCCTCAAGGGCCTGCTCCACTTCTCATTTGGAATTTGGGAATATACAAATCTGCTTTCTAGACAATCAGTGGATCTTGGCTCTCTGAGGGGCTTTTCCACTCAAGGAAGCATAAGAATGAAATGCATGTTCTTCTGAATTATTGCTCTCACTAAGAAACTACAAATATTTGGGAATATAAACATATAGCTTATATTTATATTGCCAAATATTTGTAGTTTCTTAGTTTATATATAACTTTGGTTCTATATAGTTTATAGTCTAATGCATTTTTGCTTGGTGTTAACTAAAGAAGACTAGATTTATCTTAAGAGTGAAATTGCTATGCTGAAGGCCTCCCATGGCTGATGTCCTGCTCAGGAGTCCTTGTTGTCAGGGCCACCAAAGGACAGTTTATGATCAGGGATGATGTCAGTCAACCTCAGAAGCTTGGGTATGGGGGCAGCTGGGCGGCATAGTGGATAAAGCATCAGCCCTGGAGTCAGGGGAACCTGAGTACAGATCTGGGTTCATACACTTAACACTTCCTAGATATATGGGCAGCTTACTTAAACCTTGATTGTCTGCCCAACAAATAAATAAATAACCAACCAACCAACCAAATAAATAAATAAATAAATAAAGCTCAGGTCTGTCTTCAGAGCATTCTCTGATTTTCTTAATTTCATCTGTGAATTTGCTTATGCTTCCAGAATTGGATTATGATATTAATTTATGCTATATCCATTCTAACTGGCTGGGCTTGACTGAGGTTTATATTATGTAACAATAGAATTAATCCTATGCTAAAATTAGAAGCTAATTTCTCTTTGAAAAATCTCTTTGTAATCTAAATGTTCTCTAATCACATATCTCATAATCACATAATCACAATCTTTTTTTCATTTTTTAAAAAAAAAATTTATTTTCCCCACTCACATGTAAAAACATTTTTTAATACATGTACATTCATATATCTATCATGTTGAGAGAGAAAATTCAAAACAGAAGAGAAAAACCATGAGAGAAAAAAAGATGAAAATAGTATATGTTGATCTACATTCAATCCCTATAGTTCTCTCTCTGGATGCATTGGTATTTTCCATCCAAAGTTTCAGAAGAACCAAGTCTATCATAGTTAATCATTGTACTATCTTGCTGTTATTATGTACAATGTTTTCCTGGTTCTGCTTGTTTTGATTAGTATCAGTTCATGTAAATCTTTCCAGGACTTTCCAAAATCAGTCTGTTCATCATTTTTTATAGAACAATAATATTCCATTACATTTATATGCCATAACTTACTTACTCATTTATTGCCCCGTTGATGGGTATCCACTCAATTTCCAGTTCCTTGCAACTACAAAAAGGGCTGCCACAACCATTTTTGCACATGTGGGCCCTTTTCTCTCTTTTATGATCACTTTGGCATATAAATCTAGTAGAGACACTGCTGTTTGATAGCTCTTTGGGCAGAGTTCCAAATTGCTCTCCAGAATGATTGGATCAGTTCACAACTCCACCAACAATGCATTAGTGTCCCAGTTTTCCCACATCCCTTCCAATATTTATCATAATCTTTTCCTGTTATTTTAACCAATCTGAGGGGTGTGAGGTGGTATCTCAGAGTTGTTTTAATTTGCATTTTTCTACTCAATAATGATTTAGAGAATTTTTTCCACTTGACTATATATAGTTTTAATTTCTTCATTAGAAAATTGTTCATATCAGAAGGAATTGTTTTTAAGTATAGCATGAATGATTTAGGTTAGATGTTCTGATGATATGTTTAGATGTTTGAGACATTATATTATGAGACCTTAAACACTTTCTGTGATACTTAAAGGAAAGACTTGCAGTATATTTCATATACTCAGAAGTCAACCAGTATTTACATGTTTTCTATATGTTCAGTAGAGGGGATTAGTGGGGATAGTGTGTTCCTGAGATTAGAGAGCTCAGAGTTTAGCTGGGGAAACAAGATATAAACATATGAAAACAACTAGAGAAAACACAAGATACAATATAGGTAACCAAGATTGTCTGGTATAGATACCCTGTGCTATAAGAATTCATGAAAGGGAAAAAAATCATTGTTGACTAGAAAATCAAGGAAGGTTTCATAGAGAAAGTAGTGCTTGAGAGAAGTGAAAGGATTGAATTGACCGAGAGAAATGCGGAGGGAACTCACCTGTGGATATGAGGTAAGCGCCAAAGTTGATTGGAATGAGTGATGTGTGTAAGGGACAGTTTGTGTTGGGGAATCATGAGATATAAGGCATATTGAATAGTAAACTGTGTGGTTCCCCAGAAATGGCTTTGCAGATAAAATGATTTGTAATTAGTAGTATTGTACATTTTTAAACAATTCTGAATTCCTTAAAAACTCCTCTCCTGAATAGGCTAAGCTGACCTCTTCAATCCTGTTCTGAGACTTTGTTTGCTTAACAGTCTGTTTTTGAGATAATTTCTATAGATGTTAAGGTTTAGATAACATTTAATTCTTGTTGATTCTGAAAGAATAAAGACAGATCAGTGAGTTTTTTCTTTATTTAAACTGGCAATGATTTCTTGACAAATGATATCCGAAAACCTTTTAATCTGTAATAAAAGTAGATGCTGACAGTTTTTTGCTTCTTTTAGGTATTGAAAGCAGACAGTATTTGTCTCTGCATCAGTGATGGCAGCTTGCTTCCAATATTGGCTCACTGTGTAGGGGCAGAACAGGTAATTGCACATTTCTACTTTCTTCTTAGACCCATTTTAAAGTTATCTATTTCTAGCACTCTTACCTCAATTTTTTTTCTCGTTTATAACTTACTTTACCCACATGGTGAACAGTTTTGGTATGTTGTTCATGTAATGGCTGTTGATATCTTCAGAGATGGTAGGACTTCCCTGTATTCCAGTGTGGTGTGAGGGAAACTGTCTTTTAAAATTTTTTTTTTTATTATAGCTTTTTATTGACAAAACATGTGCATGGGTAATTTTTCAACACAGACCCTTGCAAAAACTTCCGTTCCAACTTTTCCCCTCCTTCCCCCTCCCCTAGATGGCATGTAGTCCCATACATGTTAATTATGTTAAATACAATATATGTATACATATTTATACAGTTGTCTTGCTGCACAAGAAAAATTGGATCTAGAAAGAAGGTAAAAATAACCTGGGAAGAAAAACAAAAATGCAAGCAAACAACAGAAAGAGTGGAAATGCTATGTTATGGTCCACACTCATTTCCCAGTGTTTCTTCTCTGGGTGTAGCTGGTTCTGTCCATCATTAATCAATTGGAACTGATTTGGATCCTATCATTGTTAAAGATAGCCACTTCCATCAGAACTGATCATCATATAATTTTGTTGTTTAAATGTATAATGATCTCCTGGTTCTGCTCATGGAACTTCATGGAAGTCTCTCCAGGCCTCTCTGTATTCATCCTGCTGGTCATTTCTTACAGAACAATAATATTCTATAACATTCATATACTATAACTTATTCAGCCATTCTCCAATTGATGGGCATCCATTCAGTTTCCAGTTTCTAGCCACTACAAAGAGGGCTGCCACAAACATTTTGGCACATATGGGTCCTTTTCCCGTCTTTAATATCTCTGGGATATAATCCCAGTAGAAACACTACTGGGTCAAAGAGTATGCATAGTTTGATAACTTTTTGAGCATAGTTCCAAATTGCTCTCCAGAATGGTTGGATCTGTTCACAATTCCACCAACAATGCATCAGTATCCTAGTTTTCCCACATCCCCTCCCAACATTCATCACTATCTTTTCCTGTCATCTTAGCCAATCTGATAGGTGTGTAGTGGTATCTCAGAGTTGTCTTAATTTGCATTTCTCTTATCAATAATGATTTGGAACACTCTTTCATATGAGTAGAAATAGTTTCAATTTCATCATCTTAAAATTGTCTGTTCATATCCTTTGACCATTTATCAATTGGAGAATGGCTTGATTTCTTATAAATTTGAGTCAATTCCCTATATATTTTGAAAATGAGGCCTTTATCAGAACCTTTAACTGTAAAGATGTTTTCCCAGTTTTTTTTCTTCCCTTCTAATCTTGTCTACATTAGAAACTGTCTTTTAAAAGCTCTTTTAAGGTATTAGTATTGGTTTGGCCATACTCTATTCATGCCCTTTAGATACACGTGTTAGAATGAGGAGGCTCTGGTTAGTTCATGGGCATAGTCCAGCAGAGTCATCGTTAGAACTCAGCTTGAGGCTTGAGACTCTCAAGGCATATTGCTCAGATCAGTAATGTTATTTGTCTTCCTAGACAATGTGAGCAGTTATTGGAATGGATGGGTGGTACTTCCTAATCTGTCATTTATTATGCTCTTACAAAGTTTCAATATTTATAATTTTCTAATGATATTAAGAATTCAAGCTAGTTGTGACTAATAGCACATAATTCCCTTTAGGTATTCACACTAGAGAACTCAGCAGTGTCACATCGACTGATGAAAAAAGTGAGTGGATAAATATTTAGGGGACATGATGGATTTGGCTAGACTGGGGATATGTGCGATTGAGCATCTGGCATTGAATTGTTGTTTTGGATTCTGTCCTTTGAAATTTAGAATATAGTGGAGAAACAGGTGACCTATAGAATATCCTATTCTCTGCTTGAGTATAAACTAACATATGACGCTATGTTTTAATTTGTTTTTGGTGAAAAATCTGAGGTTACCTGTTCTTACCAAACCTTTTTTCCTCATTTCACAGAAAAGTAAAAAGACAAGAAGGATTTTGAACTTTGTTAGTAATAATTCTGTCTTGTTTGTCTGAGGAACAGCCCACCTGGGGGATAAAGTTGATCACATCTGTGTCCTGATAAGTTTGTGTCCTTGTCCTTACCCTGTGGGTGTTGTGGAAGATAGTAAAAAGTGTTAGGAGATGAAATGGGCAAACCTGAAATTCTTCTCAGAACATTGTGTTGCCACCAAAAAAACCTGGATTTTCCTTACAAGAGCCATTTGTTTTTAAATCATGCTGGTTCTTTGGTAGTCTTATTCTTGACACATTGTGATGCTTTTATACCAAATACACATAAAAGAGAAATTAGTGTTGGGGAACAAAGATTACATTGAGACTTATTGATTGAAGTTATTGAAAAAATAACTCAATTTATTATTTTTTCAAAGATTTTTAAGGCTAATGGTCTAGAGGATACAATTACTATAATAGAGAAGCGTCCTGAATTACTCACCTCTGCAGATTTGGGTGATAGAAAGGTGAGTAATAGGTGTCATCTCTTTGCATTAGTAACATATACTTGCTAAAAACAGTACTTCAAGCCATCTCTCTCTCTCTCTCTCTCTCTCTTCCCCCTCTGTCTTTTTTTTTTTTATATTTCACTTAATTAATATTAGTTTGTTACCTAATCCAATTGATTATATTTCTTTACAAGAGAATAAATACTGAAATATGAATGGTATGCTTTTGCAAGACTTCTAAAAAGTTCTAATATTAATCAGTCTCATTGCAAACTTTCAAGTAAATTTTTTTTATCATGTCTACAAGTCATGTATATTTTATTAAAATTGGAAAGATGTCTTTCCCTTCTGCAAGTTTAGAATTTGTGGCTTACACTTGATTCCAAATCAAGTCAGGCTAATAGTTTTATTTCTTTTTCTGATTGTTTAGATCTCTGTTCTTCTTGGAGAACCTTTTTTCACAACAAGTCTATTACCATGGCACAATCTATACTTTTGGTATGCAAGGACAGCTGTGATTGAACATCTTGCTAACAATATCACAGTGTTGCCACAAGCTGCCTCCTTGCACATGGTGGTTGTAGAGTTCAAGGTAAGCTATATGGGAAAATTTTATTTCAGATAATTTGGGTTAAGATGGGGCATTTGAACTTATGAATATTGTAGGGTTCAGTATAATAGAATCTTGTTTTTTAAGAGCCATTTTTCTTTTGTTAATTTTGTCCATATGATGTGTATGAGGTGGAACTTGAGTTGTCTTTTCATTTCTCTCTATGATTTGGCACTTTGTAAAAATATGATAATTTTGATTTCTTTTTCTAAAAACTGTCTTCACATCCTTTGACCATCTCTCAATGGGGGAATGGTACCCCTTTTTTAAAAGTCTGTTTCACTTTCCTTTACATGGAGAAATGAGATCCCTATCAGAGAAACTTGATATAAAATTTTCCTGTTTTCCTTCTGAGTTGGCTGCATTGGTTTTGTTTGTGTGACCTACACACAAACTTTTTTACTTAATATAATTAGTATTATTTATTTTACTTCTTGTGATCTTCCCTATCTCTCATCTGGTCATACTCTATTCCCAGATATAACATGTATTTTTTTCTATGTCCCCTTAATTTGCTTATAATATCACTCTATTCCAAATTGTGTACATGAGTTAATCTTTATATAGATATCTAGATAGATAGATAGATAACCTCAAGATTTTTAAGTACATGATTTGGACATATATCTCTGTATATGATAAATATAGAGAGAGATATGATGTGAGATGTTGGTCTGTGCCTAATTTTTTCCAGACAGCTTTCTAGTTTCCCAGCAGTTTTTGCAAATTAGTGAGTTCTTGCATCAGTGTCGTATGTCTTTGAGGTTATCAATGAATGCTCATTCATTTCTGTATGTTGTGTGTCTAAGCTGTTCCACTGACTCACCATTCTGTTTCTTATCTACTACCAGATTGTTTGAATGATTACAACTTTGTGACATAATTTGAGATCTGCTACTGCTAGCCCCTTTTCCTTAACGGCTTTTTCATTGATATTCTTGATTGTTTTCTTCTTCCAGATGAATTTTGTTGTTTTTTTTCAAACTCTGTAAAATACTTCTTTGGTACTTTGATATGACACTAAATAAATTAATATGGCTAGTGTTGTTATTTTTATATATTGACTAGATCTATCCAGGAGTAACTAATATTTCTTGAGTTGTTTAGATTTCTTTTATCTGATGTTTTAATGTACTTTTTAAGGGACTCTACATTTTGGGGAGATTTGGTTGTGGGTCTATTTATGGATATATGATTTTTCCCTTTGCATTTCTCTCTTGGTTTCCCAACAAAATTTACAGACCTGTTTCTAATCAGCTTGGTACAGAATGTGAATGTTTGTTTTGTTGTTCCCAGGACCTTTGGCGAATCCGAAGCCCATGTGGTAACTGTGAGGGCTTTGATGTTCACATTATGGATGATATGATTAAGGTGGGCACAGGCACAGTCTATCATTTTAAGTGGTACTGGAATAATTCCACCCTGATAGTGTCAGCAGGGATCTCCTGCAGAGGTGGGTGTTGAGATGACGTTATGGCTCTAGTGACACAGCATTTCACTCTCCAAACCCTGGAGGGTGGGCTGGGGTGTGGGGCATGGAGGCTTCCTCAATCTTCCTGGATTGGGGCAGCTCCGGCTCAGCCCCAACTCTCACAAATGGTGGAAGCGGATATGGGAGGCGCAGCCTCTGCTATGACTGATGGCAGGAAGCAATGGCTCTTCTTTAAGATAATTTGAAAAGGTGCTCATCCCCAGCACACCCTGTGACAATATTGAAGTGGTGGGAATTGGGGCAGAATTTTCACTGCATTAAAAAAGAAGACAGAAGATGAGGCTTTCAGGCATCAGCCTTCCTGCTTTCCCCTCGTCCTTTCCTAAATAAGCAGAGTCTTGAGGTGGCTGTAAGGAAGCTGATTTTAGGAAGCCCATTGAGAGAGACTGACAGACTAGTAAGGGGTAGTAATCAAGTCTTGGATCAAAGGAGACCAGAAATCGAGGTGATCCATTGATTTTAAAGCAATATGTGAAAGTGAGCAACTTCCTTCCTTCCAGGTTTCTAGGATGAGGCACATCTATATCAAGGCCGGGCTGTTTGCCAAGGCCAGCTCCCCTCTTTGTCTCTGCCTGGCTCTGTGCTGCCTCATCCCTTTCCTCTACACCCTGTTATTTGCGAGCCATTGTAATGCAGAGAACATTGACACTGGAGTGAGGAGGATCAGGGGTCATGTGTCAACCAACTCTGACCCTCACCATGTGGGAGACCAGGGACAGGAAGGCACTTCACCTGTAAAAAAGAGGAAGGATACTAGCACTCTCTTACCCCATCCTAGTGGTTAGGGTGAGGATGTTTGCAAACCTTCAGATGCTGTAGAAATTCAGGTTGTTATTTTTACTGTTCTTCTCTCTTCAGCACTCTCTGGACTTCAGGGAAGCCCGGGAAGCAGAGCCTCACCCTCTGTGGGAGTACTCAAGCAGATGCTTGTCGGAGCCCCAGCAGGTCCTGATGTTTGATTTCCAAAAGCCTGTCCCTGAGCAGCCACTTAGTGCTGAAGGTTCCATCTTCCTGCAGAGGTGAGCGGGTTCTTGGATGGAAAGTTGCTCATTTCCCCAAAATAGATAAGTGAGGAAGACTCTTTGACAGGGCATCCCAAAAGATGGAGTGGATTCTTGTTGTCTCCCACTAAAAGGACTTCTTTTCAGCTTTTCCTCCCTTAATGATGACAGAGGATATGGCTTTCAGTGCAGAAAGCTTTTACAAAACCCTAGCTTGAGGACAGACCCTGACACTGACCCTTCTTAGGGTCCCTCTTACATATTATTAGAGATTCTAATTCCTCAGTTATAAAAGAATCATTTTCTTAGAAGGTATTTCTTTTCACTTTCTCCACTTAGACTACTCTGTCTTTGATATGAAGCTACTAGTTTGTGGGAATTTAGTGTAGGAAGAGCCCAGTTTTTGTTTGATCCACAAATTCTATTAGGGATTTAGGAACTCTCCTTTCCAGTAACGTGGAAAATTCCATTTTCTTATAGCTGCAGAGACATTTTATTTTTATGGGGTTATGCTTTTCAGTTTAACCATTTCCTTCACTCTGCAGAGATACAGCACAGTGCTGCTGTTGTGGTTAGCAGGCCATCATTGTGGCCTTCACAAAGAAGAATTAGAAGGCTGACTTTTCCTTGCTAGGGATGGTTTGTTGAACTGTTGGCAGAGGGCCCTGCTGGCCAGGTTCTGAGGTATTGGAAGGGCCCTGGAGGAGCAGTTCACAGTTAAACAGCTCTCACTCTTACTTCCATATAAGTACTGCTATAAATGTTTTAGAGTATTTGGGGACTTTCTTCTTGGCCAATCAGTGACTTCCTTGTAGTAGAAGTCCAGTAAGAGAATCTTTGTTCAGAGGGTATGGGCATTTTAGTAACTTCATTTGCATTGTTAGTATGAATACACTTATTAAAGTTGTGAAAATGCCTCTGAAGAACAGAGAGCCTGTACAATTGAAAACACTGAGTATTTGAGGAAATAGTTTTTGATACTTCATCTTTGCAGAGAGCTACCTCTAGATACTTTATTTATGGGTGGTGAACCAAGGGAGAAATGTGAAGCAGTAGCAGGAAGAAGCCGAAGTAGGAATAGAGATGGGGACGTGGTTGTGGCGGAGGAGGCAGGACCGCCACAGGAGGACTCCTTCCATGAGGGGACCTAAGGCAGAATATTTTTGGTACAGCTTTTGTTTAGTCTTAATTTTTAGGAAACATGAAGGTGGAGGGAAATTGACTTCCCAGATGGCTGTACCATGTCACAACTCTGCCAGTTAAATGGCTTTCTGTTATTGTACCCCTGTCTTTTCATTTATGGTTAGCTTCCAACTTGCAGGGTTGGTCACTTTTGACCTTGAGCTAGCTCCATTGCTCTTTGGAACTGCTGAATCGTCCTGTGTTATTCAGATTTCCTGAATACAGATACAAATACATTGTGTTTGAAGATCTTTCTCTTGGTTGTTTGCAGATTTTGTTGTTTCTTAATGAAACTGCTACATTTAACCATTTTGTGCCTTGGAGTTTACAGCCTTTTTTTTCCCCCTGGAGGTGATCTATGGATTTTTTTTTTTATTAGTATTTTGTTTTCTGTGTTTAGAAGTTCTGGGCAGTTTCTTGCATTACTTCTTGCTTTCAAGTTGTTTTTTTTTTTGTTTTTTTTTCCCCCCATTTATTATGTTCTTTTGGGAGATTGATAGTATGCTATCTTTACTCATCCTGTCTTTAATATGAATATGTTTTGTCTGTTTGTAAAGAATACTTTAAAAAGGAGACCAATGGAGGCTATTACAGTAGTCTATTTGAGAATTGATGAACAATGATGTTAGTGACATGGTGGGAGAGAGGCAAAGGCTGAGGAGAGACACTTCTTGGGATGAGGTAGAATTGACCAGACTTGATCACCAATTGGCTATGGAAATTGAAGGAACCTGAAAAAAAGTCACAAATAATTCTTAGAGTATGACCTGGGTAATTAGAATGATCGTGTTACCTTCAATAAAAATAAGGAAGTTTGGAGGAAGGACAGGTTTTTTGACTTGGTTGAGTTTGAAATGATAACGAAATACTCAGGAGATAGCCATAAGATATTTGTTGATGTGGGACCAGGTCAGAAGTCCTTAATAAATGTTTTTAAAGAAATGCAGTTATATTACAAAATCACAGCATCTGAGTTAGAAGGGACTTTGCAAGTCACCTCATGCAACATTGTACCTGAATAAGAATCCTCTCCAATAATAACAATAACTAGAATTTGAACAGCTTTTTAAAGTTTGCAAAGCAGAAGCTCCCTAGGATGTACCTACAGTGGTGTCCAAACACACCTCTGCCTTTTCCCTGGATAAGTCATTGAGAGTTTAGAAAAGTAGATATTTCCTAAGGATAATGAAGTTCACCCTGCCCTTTTTTCTGTTGTGAAGAATGTACTTTTGTGGGAACAGGTACTAAGCACTCCTTGCCCAGAATACGCCCCCCCAAGCAGTGCCCATTCAGGTCTGCACACACTGATGGAGCTCCTGCTGTGTGTTCGGCACAAATGTTGCTTTCAAAGGGCTGAGAGGCCAGTAGAGGAACAGCAATTCTTTTCAGAGCAAGGTGAAACAGAGGCTAAGCAAAATGGCTTCTAGGAATACTGCAGTCAGAGCATTATTGCCATTGTCTCAGTGGATGAAATGACCTTTGTTCCATTTGTCTCTGTCGTAGTTCCTGCTTCAGGATGTCCCATTTTCTCAGCAGAACTAGAAGTTGTAAGGGGGAAAAGAAAAGGGCCTTTAAGGCCTGTTGGGTGCCCTCCTAATTCTTCTTTTGGGAGATGATTTTACTAGGAGAACCCTCCCAGCTCTGCCTTTCAGGTTGTGGGAATATTAACCTCTGAGTGGGCACGGCATCCAAGGTGCACTGTGGCTAAGCCTGCTCTCCCCTTCCTGGTCTGAGCTGCTTTGCCATCAGAGCTGGAGCTCTCTGAAGAAAACTCCTTTCTCAGGCAGGTCCAGGACTAACATATTTTGAGAAGTGAGGGGAGCTGCTGTTTTGGTTTGTGGAGGATCTTCTTAGACAGCAACTTATGCCATTCATCACGGCTTTTTCTTCCAGGCCTGGAAAGAGCCATGGAGTGGTCCTGTGGATGGAGTACCACCTGACTACCGAGAGCTCGCTCAGCACCGGACTCATTCAGATGCCAGAGGCCCAGGTATCTCTGCAGGGTTGTAGAGTGTGGCTGGGGCAGTGCCTGCCTAGATTCACTTCTGTAAAGCCATCGCATCCATAGCAGAGGATGCAGCAGATGCTGTACACATGCCCATCTGAGTCCCGTTCCTGGGACACATTTGCTGCTTTTGCTTAATTAAGACCTGGCCTTGGACTGCCTTATTTCTTCCAAAACTCTCCTCAGTGCCGCTTTCTACATGAAACCTTTCCTGATTTGATTATCCTGGTTCTCCCATTCCCAAGTCTACTTTGTCTTAGTTGGTAAATGTTTAAAATATACCGGTTGAGGTCCTTGTTGTTTTCTTCTCTTTGCACCTCTGATGCCTGGCACGGAATGGATACTTAGTTAATAGTAATTGGTTTACAGACTGTAAACACTTGAGTAGCTGGTGGCTGTTTTCCCTGGCGGCCATGCCTGTAACTTCATCAGCTAATTTGGCTGTTTCTGCTTGTGTGTCTGCTGTCACTCCCAGTCTGTGACACACCTGGAACAAAAGGCCACATTACCAGCTTAGGAGCATGGAACCTGGATAACTGGCCAGTCGAGCTGGCACAGGACATACCTTAGAGGGCTAATTCATGTGATTTAGATGAGCCTGTGAGTTTAATAATGATAATAACAATAGAATTAATATAGCAGCTTAAATTTTCAAGAAACTTTACAAATATGAACTCATTTGATCATCACAATAACCTTGGGATGGAAATGCTGGCGAAATTATTTGTCCAGGCTCACACCACTAGTGAGTGTCTGAGGCAGGATTTGTACTCGTGTCTTTCCAGTCCTCAAGCTGAGGGCTCCATGGCTATTAGATGTAGGTACAGGTCCCAGCCTGGGCATGGCTTTCATCCTGGGTGGCTCCTTGATGGAATGTCTGCCCAGTGCACTTAAGGCCTCCCCTGGTCCTGTGATGTTTTCTTCTGATGCCTTGTGGCACACAGCCGCAGGGCTGCCTGCTTCCTGCCCTCTACATCCCTGGGTCTAGGCTCATGCATGCTTGGTCTCTGCCCAAGTCCTTCTTGGCTAATTATGCCTACAGAGCCTACACAGCCCCATCAGAAGACTTTCTGTGGTTCTTTGGACCACCTGCAGTTTGATGATGATGATTATTAATAAGAATGATAATAGCTAGCAATTACATACTACTTTAAAGTTTGCAAAATATTATCTCATCTGATTTTTAAAACCACCCTGGGAAATAGAGTACATGCTATCATCATTTCCATTATACAGTCAAAGATACAGAGGTAGACAGAGTTTGAGTTGCTCAGAGTTGCACAGCTATTAAGTGCCTAAGGACGAATTTGAGCTCAGGCCTTCCTGATGCTGAGTCCAGTGCTCTCTCCAGTGCCTCCCGCTGTTCTTCTGAAGTCCTGGTCTTTCATGTATGCAGACATCCAGCCTTGCCAGGGGAATACTGGTACTTTCATACTTTAGGGGACCATGCCTTTGTGGGCATGCTGCCCTGACATGGATGGTAGAGCTTCTGTAACCTTGGGCAGGAGATGTCCCTTCCAGCTCAGAAGGACCTGGTCAGAGTTGGTCAGAGCAGAGTAACTCCTGCTCACCTGCACCTCTCTGCCATTGGAATTCTGGGCTTGGAATCAGGCAGCAGTACAAGTTCCCTGAACTCCCCTGGGGCAGTACAGCTGACGCTATCTGGCATTCACTTCTTTTCTCAGACCCTTGGTTTATCTGCAGTGACTGAGAGAGCCCTTTGGAAAACCAGTGAGGAAGCTTCCTCATTCCTCACACTGGCTGAACTCTTGGGCACCAGGGCTGGGAGCACTGACCCTTCTGTCACAGGTTCTTGTTGAGAGGCTGGGGATGTCAGGCACAAAAAGCAAGTAGCCTTTTCCTCAGAGAGCTTACACTGATACACACACATACACAAATATGTGTTAAGTAATAGCAACTTAAGAGGGAGAAGTGCTAGCAGTTAGACATGGAAGGAGCAACATCTTCCAGACCTTCTGGGCAACATTGGCAAAGGCCCTGAGGAAGGAGAGAAAATGTTCTACCCAGGAAACCGCCAGCAGCAGGCCACGGAAGGTTGTGGGGGAAGATTGAGAGAGTACATTGGAGCGTAGTGGGGAGCCAAATTGGAGACCTTGAAAATACTCGGCAGAGTAACCTTGATTTAACCCACAAAGTCTAGAGCAGGGATGACCCCGTCTGATTGGGTTTGGCAGCAATAGGCAGGAGTCATTGGTGAGGGGAGAGAGCAGAGAGCTTTAGCTAAATATAATGATAGAATTTACAAGGGGTCAGTCAGGAGAGATAATAATGAATCTGTATTAAATGTAATAGGAATTAATGTAAAATTCTCATCTTAAGTTGAAAACAAAATCAGCTTTCAGGATCAACTCCCTTTCCTCCTGACTTTGCTTGTTAGATTTGGGAGAAGGGCCTTGATCACTGAAAAGTTTCAGGACTTCTAAAGTCTCTCTTTTTTCTTTCACAGGGCGAGTGTTCCTGGAATCCTCATTGTAAACAGGCTGTTTATTTCCTTAATTCTACTTTGGAAGCAAAAACTCAAGACAGTCCCCAGTCTGTCACCTATTCCCTTGAGTTTAACCCAAAGGTGGGTGATATTTCCATGGATTTCAGGCTTGTAAGCTAAAATTACTGCAGTTTTAAAGAAATAAAGTAGCATAAGAGCTGTTGTGATGTGGTCAGTGGGCTTTCTTGGGAAGGGAGAGTTAAAAACCAAAGTTTCTTTTTCTTGGGGTGTCCTGATTAATAAGGAGAAGTTGCCACAGGATGGAGAGACTAGCACCAGGAAACAAGAGTGTCTCTGAATGAAGGCTCACGGCTGAATCTTCAAAACCTTGTAACTCTGGGAAAAAGCACGTGAAACTCTGCCTCCCTTTTCTGTGGTAAAGGAAAATAAAATTCAGTAGAAACCTGCCAAAGAAAACTCTATTTAAGACTGAGGAAGGCACAATACAGCAGGGACACTTTCCAGTACAAGCTGGCTCTTTGACCTTTGACCTGTCACTTTCCTCCTCAGTGTCTATTAAAAACAGGGACAGGGATTAGGGTAGGGCTTAGACTTAGATAATATTTCTCTGATGTCCTGTGTCGTCTTTTGAAACATTTTTGATTCTGTGATCTTTTCTAGCTTTGGTGTTCTAGATCAGGCATTCAGTAAACATTTATTGTTTTCTTGGGGACCATGAATGAGACTATAAAAAAGGATCAAAGATAGTCCCTGCTCTCATGAAGCTCACAGTCTGGAGGAAGAGACAGCACATCAATAACTCTGTACAAATAAGATTCAGATAGGATAAGTTCAGAATAATCAATAGAGGAGAGAGCACTAGAAATAAGGAGAGTTGGTAAAGGTTTAGTACAGGTTTGGTACAGGTAAAGGTTTCCTGTAGAAAGTGGGATTTTAATTTGGCCTTAAAGGAAGCCAGAAAATAGATTTGAGGATGGCCTGAGGAACAGTCAGGGAAAATGTCCAGAGCCAAGAGACAGCATGTCCAATGTGAGGGGCATCCAGGAGACTGTTGTCTTTGGATATCAGAAGATGTACGTGGGAGGCAGGGGGAGGTGGGAGGGTGAGATGGGCACCAGGCCGAGGGCTCTTCCCCTTTTCTTTTGGGTCATGGAGTCTGTGAAAAGACTCATTTTTAGAATAATGTCTTTAAATTCATAAAATAAAATATAAAAGATTATAAAGAAAGCCAAAAATAGTCAATACAATTCTAAAAAAGTATTTAGAAGCAAGTTTATAGACCCTAGCTTAAGAATCCCTGTTGTAGATGTGTATATTGCTTAGCAAATCAATGTAATGCTTGACCATGCCACTAGCATTTCTTAATGAGTAGTTTCCAACAGATCCATGGGCATTTTTAAAGGATCTATGAACTTGAATGGAAAAATTTTATCTTTATTTTTACTAATTTATTTATTACATGTAACATTATATTATTACATGGCCGAATTGCTACCAGAATTAAAGGAGGGAGAAACATCCTTTCACAGGTGAAGTTTTTTTTGTTTTGTTTTTGCTGAGGCAATTGGGGTTAAGTAACTTGCCCAGGGTCACACAACTAGGAAATGTGTTTGATGTCAAATTTGAACTCAGGTCCTTCTGACTTCAGGGCTGGTGCTCTATCCACTGTGCCACCATGCTGCCCCACAGATGCAGTTTTAAAAGGAATATGAAAATTACTTTTAGTATTTCCTTGTGGGAAGAGAACATAACTGGAACCTTTTTTGTTCTTTTGAAATCTTATAAAAATTCAGCCAATCCATGCTGATTTGAGAGGGTTCAATTTCAATTTGAGATGAAACTTTGACTGTCACAGAAGGTATGTGGTGTGCCAAAAGCAAAGGGCACATGTGTCTGATGAGCAGATGATGGCTGCCTTTCAACTGACAGGCTGGGCGACTTCCTTGTAAAGCCCAGGCTGAGCTTTGCTCTCGCCTCCCTGGCTAGTCAGTTAACACGATTCTTCTAACAAATCAGCATAGACCTTGCCACTGGGAGGGACTTCAAGAGTTCCTCCCTACTCCCCACTCTCCTCCTCCCACTTTTCAGGTGAGGAAACAAGATCCCAGAGAATGACTTGCTTCAGACCTTCCACTTGTGTTGGCAGACATGCATGGGAAGTGAGAACTCCTTCTTCTGGAGCCACTCTCTGTTCCCCAGACTGCCCCCATTGGCCATTCCTTAGCAACCTCCTTGGAGAGTCCACTTTTCCCCAGGCTTTTGGTATGCTCTTTCCTTGTCCCGTAGCCATGATTGACAGTTGTGAAAGGATATCATAGTCATAGATTAGAGCTAGAAGAGACCCTGGAGTTCCTGAAATCTGGCCTCAATTGCTGTACAGAGAAACTGAGGTCCAGGAAAGTTAGAAGGGTCTCATAGCTTGTACATGTCTCTGCCTTCAGAGCCCAAGGCCAGGCCTCTCTTTCCTGCTTTGTCTCTTGCAAAGACTTCGTAATCCATCTCCCAAAGTGAGAGGCTCCATCAAGTGACCATGTGGCCTAAGATTGTCACAGCTGGCTCGAGAAGGAGCTTTGGAAGGAAAGCCTGACCTCATAAGAAGGTACTTCTGTCGGGGTAATAGTAGCATGGGCTTTCTCCAATTCAGACTTCATTTTTAGTGTTAATATGGCATGAAGGTGCCGGGACTTCTTAGCTCAGCTTGGGGATTCCATGAGGGTATAGTCAGAGGCTCCATAGATAGAATTCGGCAAAGGGAAGAGAAATAGAAACCACATTTGCCATAGTTTCTTCTTGTTTGAGATGATGAATCTTATGACTCTTTCAGATGGTGTGGCTATTGCTTCTTGTTGTCCATGGCCAGTTTGGGGAGGGGGAAGTTTTGGTTATAGATGGAGATGACCTGGGAATTTCTCCTTATTTAAGATAATGAAGGAAATGCCTTTGGGAGGTAATCATGACCTGGAGCAGGTTTCTAGTAACACTGAAAATAGGCAATCTAGTATCAGGTGCTTTTAGTTTATATCAAATAGAAATGAAGGGAAAGGGCAGTAAACTCCTTAAGGATCCCTAAGATCCTCATGCTAATTTAGAAAATCCTATTGATACTGTTTTGTATTTTTATTTATTTTGTTAAGTATTTCTTCATTACATTTTAATTTGGTTCAGGCCACATTTGGAAGCATTGTGGGCTGCATGTCTGGATCATAAATTACTTGAGAGAACTTCCCAGCTTTGCATTTAGGGAAGTTGTATCACAAAAGAAGAGAGAGTTATCCACATTAAGGGCAAAAAAGTAGGGCCCAGGAGGGTTTGCAGGGAGGTGCCTGACTCCGTACAAGGGATTGGAATGAAGTCCTACAGAATAGGACATGGAGGATGGTCATCTCATCCCTTTTGAATTGGACTTTGATTCAATTGATTGGAATTGATCATTTTTCTCTGAAAAGTTGGGGTGGTTCAGCAGCTTAGAGGCTTAGTTTTGCTTTGTATTCTGTAAGGGCCGTAGGTCAAGGGAGATTAAAACTGTTGAAAGTTGATGTCTGGAGGAGGAGTGTTGCATTGGATAGATGATGAACTGCTCCAGGAGGTTGTAGGAATGACATTTGAGGTGGAGGTGAAGAGATGGGGCATTGAAATCAAGATCCAACACCCTGTTCTGCATTCCAGTGTTGGAAAATGTTTTCTCACTATGTCAGCATCTTTTACCTTTTTAATTTCTCAGTCACTCATCTAAACCATAGTGAAAGCCACAAAAACAAGAAAATCAAAATCACCTGTGCTCCAAAAACTGATGGCCTGGAGATGTGGGGAGCCAGTAATACAGGCAGTGGAGATGGTGTTGAAATTCCAGGCCTTCAGATCATCCACCGCATTTGCAGTGACAGGAGAGGAGGACAGCATTGGAGGTTATCTGGGGAACATTCTGTCCTTTCCTTAATCAGCTGCTTTTTAAGGGAAAGTAAGGTTCCCTTGACTAATAGTAGTTTATATTTAGGATAACTCTCCATTCAAGTCCTCCTCTGACAACTCAAAAGAGTGGAGTGGTCCTTGGGGGATTGACTCTGCCAGTCACCCAGCATGGGGAGATTCTAATGGAACTGGAAAGGTCTCGAGTTTGGGTCTTCACTGGATTCTGTGACTGTGCTTGAAGTCGTTTGGCCCAAGTAACAACAGAAAGGTTCGTTACTGTGGGGTTTGCCACCAGCTTAGGAATTTTTTCCAACCACAGCTAACAATGAAACAGTAACCAAGGCATAGAGGAAGGGTTTTTGGGAGGAAGTGCCTATAAAGAAGAAATGACAAATGTTTTGCAAAATTGAAACATTTTGCCAATAACAGCTCCATGAAGTAGGTAGAACAAGCAGTGTAATTCCATTTTAGAAGCAAGTTGGGATAAATTACTTGCTTAGGGCATGAATTAATGGCAGAACTGGGGCTGGAATTGGGGTCTTACAGTGGGTCTTCTTTTTATAATCACAAATTGCATCTTTGGGAGGTACATGAGGGATATAATAGAAATTTGTTAACTATCACTGTGGGTTCTCTCAGAAGGATGGATCTTCTTTGGTTTTTAAAGCTCTTAAAAAGTGGCTTGTACTCTGGGATCAGAGCAAAATAAATCCCCCCAATAAATCACTCAAATAAATGGGAAGCTTTGAGTTTTAATGTTTTATTTTCTCCTTCACATCAACTATTCATTCCTTTCAGCACCAATAAAGGAAAAAAAAACCCTTCAAAATATTTTATTAAGTGTAAGACTTGTTTTCTTACAGGGAAGAAACAGTTGGATATATATCAGATATAGTTTTACCAAAACGTTAGGTGTGCTTACCGTATAAAACCCCATCAGGTCCCAGAAGGATACAATACAGAAAAATTATTGAAATTAAAAAAGTTTTTTTAAAACAGTATTTTCTAAACCTTAGCAGTAATACAATATTTAAAAAGCATCAAGATTAATATTCATACTTAAAACTCAAGATGGTTTTGGACACATGAAAACGCTTCCTTCATAAGCCATCTGACTGAACTGGGTCCCAATGCATGGCTTCTCTTGGGGCTGGTCAGAGACACCTTCCCTTTCCCCAGCCCAGGAGCAGAAGCAGAAGCAGACGATCATTTCTGAACTGAGAATGAGACCACGAGCTACTCCCAGCTTGGACATTATTTGATTTGATTGAATTTGAATCACAGGGAAATTTTTTTTTTAATTATAAAAATTTAGTTTATAGACAAGCCCCTTTGAACACAGGCTTCATAAAATTAGGATGACCAAGCAAATGCTCGGGGCTGATTGCCCAGTATTTAGGAGTGGAAAGTTGTGATCTCTGAGCACTACCTAATGAGCATCCCTATCAAAAAGGACAAAAGCAGGGCCAGGTGCCCAGGGGAAAGAGGAAACAAATTGCTCCATCCAGCCACAAATTTGCCAGATTTTGTCCCCATTTCACAGAAGACAAAATGGAGGTCCAGGGACATTGAGAGGCTTGCCTAAGGCCATGTAGTTGGGGAGGAGGGGAGTGTGTGACCCAGCCATCACTTCCAAGGCCATGAGGACAGTTCCCAGCAGACGGCTCTGCTTGGCAGAGCCAGGCAAGCCAGTGCATGTTCTGTCTCCATCTTGGAGAGAGGCACCTTTCCTGACTTACAAAGACTGACCCTCAGTCTTCCCTGGCTCCCCTGCTGGATGCAGCCAGGGAAAAGTGCCACTCTCCTCACTGGTCCTAGACTTGGGGCACTCTGCAAGGCTCCATGTGTGGGACACCTGCCCGGCACGGCCATGGCTCTTCACAGCCAGAACAATCATAACCTTATGCGTGTGTTCAATCATACGATCACGATTCATGCGCACTGACAAACCAGAATAAGTGAATATTAAAAAATCCCAGAGTCTAAAGGCTTCTCTCAAGAGATTGGGATTCTCTAGCTCTGTGAAAACCTTTCTAAAGAGAAGATGATTCCAAAGGGATGTCAGTCTTGTTTGGACAGTGAGTGAACGGTTAAGTAGGAGGGCCTCCGAGCACTGTAGCCTTGCGAAAGTAGAGGTCCTTCAACCATGATTTCTGGATGAACACCCTGTAAAGATGGCAGAATACTGGCAATGCTCCCTTGGAGCAGATCCAGCTCTCTTCCTAGCCTAGCTAGGAACCCTTGCTTCCTGTGGTGGTGATCACTCCCTTGGTGACCCATGGAGATGGGATCAGGAATAGGGAGGATTCACTAAGCAAGTGGAATGATTTGATTAGACACCCAGCTCATCCTTTGTTTCACAACTTAAAACTTGTTACTTTCAGAAAAATAGCCTTTCTTGATGGAGTAGTCTCAGGCAGCACTGCTGCCCGTCGGACGGTGGCTTGGCTGCCCTGGGCTCTTCTGTTCCACAGCTGCTGTTGACCTGCCTGGGACAATTAGATGTCAGACTTGGGCCAAACCTTGGGGCTAGTCCTATAGCAGAATCATTCCTAGAGCTGCCCTGGGCTTACCTGACTTGGGAGGGAGATTTGCTCCCCCAAACAGTTGCAGTGTCTCATGGCTGTGAAGGGCTTAAGGCCTCTGGATGGGTCACACCCTGGTCACCTGTCCATAGCCAGTCTTGCCTCCTGGCTGCATTTGGCTGAGGGCTGATGACTGGCTGGATTGGGAGGAGGGAGTCATTTGTCCCCACCCTCACCCTTGCCCATCAACTTCACTCAGCCTGTCCTGTAGATGAAGGCATCAGAAGGCACAGGGTCAATGCATTAAGTCAAGGAGAATTTGTACCGTGGGGTTCTGGGGCTGACGTCACCCTGTTCTTACTGTGGGCTATGCTGGGCTATAAGACAGATGTGAGTAAGAGCTCAGGGTGTCTATGGTTGTGTGAGCAATCAATAATAACATTCTGTTTAAAACTAGAGCTCACCAAAAAACCAAGGTCAAAATCGAAGAAGTAGTTTAAAGTTAAAAAAATTCCAAGGGTTAGAGGAGGAGGAAGATGCCTGATTGCTTCTATTTAAAGAGGCTACAAAGAGAATTAAAGCTGAAGGTGCTTAAGACAGGATGTTCCTACGGGGAATCGGCAGAACGTGTCGGAGCAGGTCCGGCTGGGCATCAGGCTCCTGAAGAGGTGGTTTTTAATCCAGGATCAAACTGGATCCCAGGGTGGTGAGAGTGGAATGACTTTAACTTGTCCCCTGCAGCAGTGACACCTGGGATCGGAGCTGCCCAGGACTAGCTAAAGGGGACCCAAAGAAAGCACAGTTGAGAACAAGCAGGTGGTACAGGAGGGGGCCACGGGGGCCGTTGGTCTGAGAACTCAAGATGCCATTTCTCTCCATTTGTGTGGACTGTGCAGAGATCTAGTGGCGGGAGGCATTAGGCTAGATCTCACCAAATGGGGGAGCTGGGTTTGGCCATTTTCTTTTGTTTCTTGACATCCCCTTCTCAGCTTTCATGTTTGGTTGACTAGGAACTCTCTGCTTGGGAGAGCCCAGTGGGAATGTGAAGGCCCAGCCCTCAAAGGATCCTTAGTTGTGCCTCCCTCCCCTCTCCCTGCTATGGCTTGGTGTCCAGGGGCCCTCGGCAGTGGGCCAAAAAGAAAAGGTAGATGTGCTGAGCAACTGGGAATGAGATCCCAAGAGATCTGGGGTGGCTACGGGATGAGGAGATAGAAATGGGCCAAGACAGACTAAATCCTCGAGACGCCGTCACAGAAGCTGACCATAAAGGCAGACATCTGTCAGCGACGATACAGCCAACTCCCTTGGGGCTCAGCTGGGCCAGTGAGGTAGGGACCAGTCGTCCACTGGACCAGTGGGTAAACTGAGGCACAAAGGGATTTTTTTTTTTCTTCCCCAATTCTTCCCCAATGATACCACACAGTAAAGAAGAACCCTGAAGTTCTAACTTTGTCATCTGGTCAAAGTCACTCAGGGTTGAGGCTAAGAAAGGTCATGCAATAGAAACAGAACTGGGGGTGCAGAGACAGGAAAGAACGCTCCCAATCAGTAGTTTAAAAATGCCAGTGGCTCCTTCCCACTTGGGGTGATGTTTCCCCCACTCCATATAACCCTGTGTTCTGTTTTTGGAGTTTTCCCTTTTCCTCGTGTCCCTCTCCCGGAAACATCCTTTTTCTGATTTCAGCCCCGCTGAGCCTCTCTCGGGAGCACTGGGAGTCTAGCTCAGAGCCAGATGGGGACCCACACTGACCCACTGCCAGGGGCCCCCCCTTCCTGGGAACCTCAATCTGGACATTTTTCTTCCTAAAGCACAATTCCCCTCAAATATAGACCTTTGGAAAGGAACACAGCATTTTCCCTGTCACTGGAGACAGAGCATTGTTGTTGGTTTGGAAAAGCCCACTGTGCTGGTGGGAAAAGAAAAATGACTGCCCAGCACTCCACACGGGCTTCTTGGATTATTTCCCGATTGCATCTCGAATTCTTTTTTTGTTGTTTTTTTGTTTTTGTTTTTGTTTTCTATTTTTACCCTATGGCTATCATAATGGCTGTTCATCTCGAGTGTGTAGCATGCAGTTAGAGCGCATGCTGGGGCACAGGCATGCTAGGACAACATTGGCAGGCTAAAAAAAGGAAATCCAAAACCAAGCCTTCAGCTTTATAAGAGCTATACAAAGAAATGATGCAAAACCCATGAATAGCACTACCCCACAGATTACAAACTAAGTTGTGCTGTATAATTCATAGAAAACCATGTTTTGTAAGAATGGCACTGATTAAAAGGAATTAGGGCTCGGCTCTCCCTCCCCTCCCTACCCGCCTGGCCACTGGCATTCCTTGGTCCACAGTGAACATGTAGAAATTCAGGCTGAGCCCACTGCCCGAGGAGCTCCAGACAGTGGTCTCGGGCCTCGTGGATCCCTTTGGGTCCCTCACCGCCTACCATCCTTGTCCCCTCTCCCCAGCTCCAGGGAGCAACGGGGAAGGGACCCGGTCCACCTTTGGAGGTGTTGGGAGAGGCAACTGGAGGCCAGGTGTTTTTCATCTGGCTCACGTGGCACTGGAAAAAAGTCCTTTGAATCTGAAGAACATAGACAAGGTCTTCTTAGGTTGGCCTGGGTCCTGACTGGCCGTGGGGCTGGCGCATCTATACTTCTTCCTCTCCAGTGTTGACCATCAGGCGCATGGCCACAGGTAGGTGGTCAGTCAGACCTGCTAACTGGGTAATAAAACTGAATTCCTCCACCTCCTACATGAAAATAAGGGGGTAAAGAACAAGAGAGGGAGTGAGGAAGACTGCAGCGCAAAAAGGTACTAAGGTAAGTGTGAAAGGAAAGAAGTGGTCAGACCGACTGGGGTAATGACAGAGGAGGGACTGGGTGGCTGCCACCATGTTCTTTGCAAAGGTCGGGGTCTCCCCTTACTGACTCCTTTTATCTTTAACACAAAGGAAACCAATTGTACTCAATCATTTATGGGGGAAAAAATGCTGCTATGCCCTTGATTAGAAAAACACAGTCTTAACAATGAATAGCAAGAGCTAATCCTTCCCCATCCCCACAGCTGTTCCCTGCAGGTTACAGGACGATTGTTGACATGAATGAGTATCCATCGATTTCCATCGAGTAGCTCACCACCCTGTGGGGCTGGTACTCCCATTACACCCAGTAATCCAAATAAGGCTATGGGATTCAGAGCTAGGAGACATTTAAAAGTCCTTATTCCAAGCTATGGGAACTTATTTCTTTCTCTCTCTCTCTCTCTCTCTCTCTCTCTCTCTCTCTCTCAAAACTTTGAACATTGCATTTTGGTCTAATTACTTTCCTCTGTAATCCTATGTGTCAACCAGTAGGATTCTGAATCCATGGCCTTTATCAAATGACTAATAGGGCCCATGACACAAACAAGATGAGAACCCTGATCTATCCTCGTACCCACGAGAAATCAGGTGCAGAGATGCGAGGTGGCCAGGTTCGTTTATGTCTTTTCTTAGAAGAAGAGTGAGCACTAGGCAAACCCTCTGACTCCACATATAGAACTCTTTGGCTTATGCTCTGCTGTCTCCTCTGAGATATTTCATCCCAATTCAAAACTTTCTACCTATAGGCATTCTAGCAAACTGATACTCTTTGTGCTCAGCTCAGACGGAAGCCACATCTGAGCCTGGGGAGTAGACACCCAGACTGCCAGCCAAAGGAGCTTGGACCAGCCCACTGCCCAGCTGCCCTGCACACCTGCTTTCCTGGAAAACTCACCACTTTCCACTCCAGGTACAGCCCCTCCTCAGAATAGAGCATGTAGTCAATCCTCCTGCCATTGCCCTTCACCAAGACCTTCTGGTTGGTAGGATGGTTCTTGCTGGTGGGATAGTCAATATACTCTTTCCTTCCTTCTTCACTTTCCAGAGCCCTAGACCATACAAACAGATAAGTTGTGAGCAGATAGTCTCAAGGGTCACCCATTTCAGATGGGGGATGCTTTTGAAAGATGACCGATCACTTCCCAAACCCTAATACAACTTTCAGAGATGTCCATCTATGTTTGCTCCCAGTGGAGCTGCCATTAGGTTGTAAAAAGAAAAATATTCTTAACTATGCTAAGTTGATTAAATATTCAAAAACTCACATCTCTTCTATTGTGGCTCCAGTAAACTTTGCTCCTTGGAAACAGGATTTCGGGAAGGAAACTATTGTCCCTAAATCGAAAAGTGTAGATGCCTAGATAAGCATTGCTTGACCCCAGCTCCCACAGGCTCAGCTTGATTTACAGAAGGTGGAAAGTCAACTTAAGCCAAGAATAACTCTTGGTCCCTTGTTGGTTAATCTCCTGAGGGCAAATTGGGGCTTTCCCACTGCTTTTGTGATGAAACTGCTTTAGAAATGTGGCCTTTAATTTTTAATTTTTTTAATGGCCCAAAAATGACTTCCCAGAGTCCAACCTGAAAGCCGGAAGTACCAGTCCATTTTGTCTTCCTTCTTGCTGGAGGAAAACAAATGCTCAAAATGTGTAACCTGTGCTCCATGATGAGTGTGCCCATCTGGGCCTCCTTTTCTAGGACCTGGTTTCTTGTTTCATAACTAACTGTTGGCACCTTATTTTCCATGGGGTAGAGTGCCATTTTTCTTCTCAAAGAGTACAGATTTTTTTCATGTGCACTATCTCATTGAATCTCACAATAGAGGGGCAATGGGGTCCAGGAAAGAGTGCTGGGCTTTAGAGGGAGAGGACTTGAATTCCAATCCCATTGGTGTCACTTCTTGTGGGGCCTTGGATGATCATAATCTGGACCTCAATTTCCTCAACTGTAACATGAGGGAGTTGGGTTACAGCATTTCTACGGTCGCTTGTGACTCCAAACTTATAATCCCCTGACTAGGTAACCGTTATTCATGTAAACAAGTGGACAAATTCAGGTGTAGTGAGGTGATCTTTCAGAGCCATGTAAGACTTAACAGGGACTGAATTAACAGTAGGGAAACCCCCAAATCACCTGCCACTTCTTAAAAAAAATCTATAAACTTGAAGCTAGGAATTAGTTCAAGAGGATGAACAAGCTAGAAAGTGTCTTTCCTCCAGTCTTAAACTCTTCAGAAGCATTGACAATTGAAGTAAAAAATAAGAAATACTGCGTAGTTTTAAAATGGTGTTCTGGATGGAGTCAGTTAAATTGTAGCCAAATTGCAAATAAGAGCATGAAAATGGTTCAACGAGTGAACATGGGTTTCTACAAGAAGCAATTTATCAGCATTAAAGATAAATATTCTAATAACATCCAGAACATCATTAAATCTAAGAAATGGAATCCATTATCATCCATTTGCCTTCCCTAATTAATTCCAGCATCAATGATCTGAGAGTTACTGATAAGCAAAGGATAGGAGTCATTTTTTAATCATCACCTCATAAAAGATAATTTTCTTGGTATAGGATGGTGCTTTGGATTTAGACTATAATCTAATTAATTGCCTCAAATTAGCTGTAAGAAGAGACAGCTCTGAATTCATGTAATTTTAGCCTTTGAATTAGAAATTGCTTCAAATGTTGGTCTTGCAAAACTATGTCCTTTGTGAAAATCTCATTTAGATTCTAGAACGTGATCTGCCTGTGATGGAATTCTCTTTGCTTGGAAAGTTACCAGCTTGTATTAGATTTGCTTGCTTCTGTTATTTAATTGGTGGCTACTGGCCATTGACTTTGCTTTATTGGAAGTCAGTTTAATGCAAAGTAGCTATGTCATGGAGGAGGTTTCACACTTAGTCTGATGGAGCCTTTTTATCCAAATGGTCAAACTATTCTTTAAGCTCTTTTTTAAATAACTCATTGACAAAATGGAATAAAAATTCTGGCACTACCTAACTCGGCGCTGCCGTGAGAAAAACAATCTTAAGCACTGTTGATAAACTTGATTTGTTGTTACTCCATTTCCAAATAGGGACTGAGGAGTTAGCTGATGTACAGAGAGCATTGGCAGCCCTGAGCTCAGTGGAACTCATGAGGAGCTAGCAAAGTATTACTCTAATGGCTTTTTGAATGAAAGACCAAACTTTGTGGCCAGCCCCACTGACCAATGTGAATCATGTAACCCAGTGGTCCAATTTTATTAATAGGTCAAGGGAAATTGATACCTGGCCTGCAGCCCTGGTTTCTCTGCCAAGTTTTATGGTTGAAGATTTTCCTTCCATTAGGAGGCATTTGAGCTTGAAACCTGTTTTCTTCAGGAGAAGTAACTTTAGGTAACGTTGAGCTCTTTGAGCTTTGTTCCATGCACAACCCATGACTGGACAGGGAATGAAGCACCTCAGATCCCTTGGTTTCCTCAAGGGTCCCTGCATTTGCCCACATTGTGAACTCCAGCTGCAAGCCCAAGGCCTTCCATGCTGCTGAAGCCATTACTTCAGCTGCTGATCTAATGAGCCTGACAAGGGGAATGGTGGGAACTATACCCGTCTTTGTGTCTTAGAATTGTTCGACTGTGAACTCCCTAGGAGTAGAAACTATGTTTTTTCTCAGCTTTGTGTTTCTCTTAGCATGGAGCTCAAGGCTCTAAAAACAGCATTTTTGCTGAATTTTTGTGACTGTCCTTTCCTGGTTCTCCTGCCTCTCCAGCTGTTCCTGTCCAGTCTCTTTTACTGAATCTTCATCCACACACTCCAAGTGTCCCCCAAGATTAAGCCTTCTCCTTCCCTTTCCTCTTCCTATTCTCTCTCCCTCTCTTTGTCTTTTTGTCTCTCTGGTCTCTCCGTCTCTGTCTCTGTCTCTTTCCATTCCTCTCCCTCTCCCCTTCCTATTCAGAGATCATCTCTATTCATATCCAGTCCTAGTTTCCTCCTTGGTCTTCCTTCAGTTCTGTAGCACCACTTCTCTATTGGACATTTTGAACTAGATGTCCAGTAGACATCTCAAACTCAACATGTCTGAATCAGAACTTATCTCTCTCCCCAAACTCAACTCCTCCTTTTCCCCTTATTATTGTCAAGGATACTCCAGCCCTTCTAGCCCTCAGGTTCCCTTGATGTTTTCCGTTCACTCCACATACCCAATCTGTTGTCAGATTTTATCATTTCTTTCTCTGCAATATCTCATGCATATGTCCCCCTTTCTGCACTCACCCTAGATTTATTGTAAGAGCTTTCTATTTGGGCTCTCTACCTTTAGTCTCATACAATTGCAGTTCATTTTCCCCAGTCCTTGTCAAGGAGATTTTCTTAATCTGACCACATAATCCCCTTACTTGATAAACTCCAGGGGCTCCCTGTTACTTTGTCTGTCCTTTGTCTGGCCCCTTCCTCCTTCTCTGGTCTTCTTGTATCTTGTTTTCCTCTACACTTTCCTCTCCTGTTATACTGGCCTGCTGAGGATCCACACAGGAGGACCCTCCCTCCAGCCTCCCATTTTCAGGATTGTGCTTAGTACAGAGCTTTTCCTGAACACTTGATAAATGCTTGTTGATTGATTGACTTAATGAATGGCACAATTCAACTCCTTTTGTGAGGAACCAAATATAACTGGGATATGTTGAATGAAAAGGTCAAATTCTAGCTGAAAAACCCATTTGTATGTTCTTTTTAATGAAGGAAGCCCTTTGTGAAAAAGGTTTGATTACCCTGGGCATGGAAGAGGATAATGAGAATAAGAGGCATGGATCATGGAAGTGAAGAACTAGGGGCTGCTCCTCAGCCAAGAAGCAGCTCAGCTTCCAACCTGGGGCCCTTCCCAGGCCATACCCACAGTTCATTCACATGAGGGAGAAGGGTGGGGGGCAGTGGAGGGAGAAGGATGGGGGACAGTAGAGGGAGAAGAGTGGGGGGCAGTGGAGGGAGAAGGGTAGGGGACAGTGGAGGAAGAAGGGTGGGGGGACAATGGAAGGAGAAGGGTGAGGGCAGTGGAGGGAGAAGGATAGGGGCAGTGGAGGGAGGATGGGGGGGCAGTGGAGGGAGAAGGGTGGGGGACAGTGGAGGGAGAAGGATGAGGGCAGTGAAGGGAGAAGGATAGGGGGGTAGTGGAGGGAGAAGGATGGGGGCAATGGAGGGAGTTCTCTCCTTAGCCTCCTGCCCAAGTGTTAAAATGCAAAGGGCTGCTGTCTCCTGAGGGGTCCTGGTGCAAAGGATAGTTGGGGACTGCTCCTGGCTGGGTCTCTGGGACTGGGGAGCAGCCTTACAAGAGCTGCCATGTTGCTTGTGTGTCCGGAAAAGCCGGTCCCCGGAGGGAGATTCACTTGTGCCTCAACCTCGGCTCACGGACCTGGAAGGAGCCTCAGAGCATCTCTCCCTGTTGACTCTCCCATTCCCAAATGAGGAAAGTGAGGGTCCCAGAGGGAGTGAGTAGGGAAGCCAGGACTCGGTTCTTTGGCTCCAAATCCAGCTCCCCTTTCACGTGCCAGCCTGTGTGGGTTCTTTGTTGTCTTTGATGTAATAATCTAGTGAAACTTTGCTTCCTTTTTCTGAAGATAGGCTTTGGCTACCCAGAGAGTTATCCCTGATCCCCTTAAAGCGAGATTGTGGATATGGGGTTATAGAGGCCTCCAGAGGCTGCCTTGTGCAACCCCCTATTTTTCAGATGAGGAAACTGAGATCCAGAACTCAGGAAGTCCCAGAGGAATAAGTGACACCCAGGACCGGACTCTGAGTCTTCTGACCCCAAAGCCAGCTCCCTTCCCACTTTGCCATGGGGCCTCTGATGGACTTGTCCTGGGGGTCAGGACCCAGCCCGGGATTTCGCCTGCTAAAGGAAAAGCGCCAGGTGCAGAGCTTACTTTTGGAGATTGTCTGGAGTGCCCACCTCCTCGTCGTGAAGGCGATCTTGTTTTAAAAAAGTACCTGAGAACCAAGAGGATACGAGAGTGAGAACTGGAGGGCCCCAGGAGACGGGCACCCTTGATGTTCCGTGGGCTAAGCTGGTGGGTGAGCACCCCTGCCCACCCAGACGGGGGTTTCTGAGGGGAGAGGAAGGAAGGGCAGTCTGGACAGGGGCAAGCCCTTTCCCTCTCTCTTCTCCCTCAGCACTTCTGCTCTCTCCTCTGCTGGTCTTAGGAAATGGACTGAACCATTTGATTTTTCCCCACAGAAAGTGGACGAAAGGGATGACAAAGGAGGGGCCCTTTGGACAGGGGAAGGTGAACCCCCTGTAGCCCATGTCTGTCCTTCTGTGAGTTGGAGGTCTTCCCTAGAAAAGCCCTTGCCCCTTGGGCATGCCCTGAACGTCTGTTCTCCCCACGGTCAGAACCCACCCCAGCAGGTGCCCAGCTGGTCACACTTCCCCCTCCCCACACACCCCGCAGGGGGTCCCTGGATCACGCAGCGACCACGTGGGGAAGCCACAGGGGGTACCTTACCAATTGCCCATGGCTTATCCTCCCCTGGACCAATGCGGCATGGATCCTTGTAGTGTGTAAACAGGGAGTGCTGCTGTACCAGCTTGTCATCTGAACAGAGAAGAAGGAATTAGCCAGGCCTCTTCCCCAGCAAAGGCCCTGGGCCCCCCTCTCCCGCTTTGGGCTGCCCAGCAGGGACCCGGAGTCAAGCAGAGCCTCTGCCAGGGCCGAGACCGGACCCCAGGGGGGGATACTGCTGTGTCGGCGGTCACTGGTCACTCAAGGAGGCTACGCGGGGGTCCTGGGAGGATGCCTCGACTTAGGCAGTTGTAGCTTTAACAGCATCTGCTACAAGATGCTTCTAGACCCTGAATGTGCACCCGGGAATCATCTCCCAAAAATGTTATTGAGCATTGACACTGAGGAAGGCACCAAGGGCATAAGCTGGGACCCTTCCCTGAAAGCATGAGAGGGACAAGGCTACCTTGACAAAGGTTCTTTTTAAAATGTTCGATTCCTTCCCCCAGGGGCCCCTAATTCTCTCCTGTCCAAGCGGATCCCATTCTCCCCACGTGGCCTTGGTTTCCCTCCCAAGTTTACGAAGGATCAGTCCTTAAAATCATTTCTCTGCCTCAGGAGCAAGCGATCCAAGGGCAGATTTGGGGTTAGGCTCACCCTTCCTTGCGGCCCCTTCCCCTCTCTCTGGTGTCCAGTATTGTGGGGTTCGGCCCCAGGCTTGGTGCATTTGTCCAAAAGAGGGAAGGATCTGTTTGTCTGCTAGCAGACGTGTGGTCTGCCAGGGACGCCTGCCCAGAGACAGTTATGTGGCCCAATCCCGAGGCAGGAAATCCGAGTTCAAATCCTCCCTCTAACCTTTATTGCCTTAATTTCTTTTAGCCTCAAGTTTCCCCATCTGCAAAATGGTTATGGTGAGAGTAGCTGCCTCACAGGGTTTTAGGGAGAATCCAATAAGAGGACACATACAAAATGCTCCACAAACTTAAAGCTTACTACATAAATGCTATTATTTGTTATTATCATCAAAACCAAAGTGAAAGACCACATTTTTCATAGCCTTTATGAAAGCAATGCCTTATGTTCCTTATTGGAGGAATTAACCTAATTATTTGTGATATAAGGAGAGCCACCTTTCCTCACACCCAATTTTTAACAAGAAAATTAGGTTTATTGCTCATTTCTTAATGGCCAGGTTCTTAATATGTTTTTTTAAATAATAGCTTTTAATTTTCAAAATATATGCTTGGGTGAGAAGGCCTGATGATGTGTTGCCAGGGGCTCAGGTAAGAAAGAAGGACAGTCACAACCTCCTAGCCTGGACCTCAGAGACCAGCCTCCTCACTTTAACAATGGAGAATTGGAGGTCCAGAAGGAGGCACCACAATAGGATGTGCCCTAAGTCCCCTAGAAGCAAGTGCCAGAGACAGAATGAGGCTTCCAGGACCCGGTTCAGATCCATAGGATGAGAGGAGGGGGAGAGAGGAAAGCACATTGTACCAGAAGAGCTGTTGTCAAAGTTGAAGTCTCCGCAAAGCACATCAAACGCCACGAGCTCCTCGGGATTGGCTGTGCTAGAGGAGGAGGTAGATTTTCGGAAATCAGCCAGCCAATCCTGAAGCTGATTCAGTTGTTCACATCGGATGGTGCTGTCTTCTAGAGGGGAAAAAGGGCCAGAAGGAGAACGTGAGTCACCCATCTCCTGGTCAGGTGGCTGGAACCTGCGCGTGAGCAGACCCCTAAGAACGGGAAGACTTAGAGCTCTGACATCCCCCCCATTATCCATCACAGACTTTTCCCTCAAAGATATTCGTCTGGTACTAGTGGTGGTGTGTGTGTGTGTGTGTGTGTGTGTGTGTGTGTGTGTGTGTGTGTATGTGTGTGTTAGGACAACAGCCTCCTAAATCCGCTAAGGACTGTCCTTGGCCCCTGGAGAAGGAGCGGGGACTGCAGCTTGCTTGTGGATTTTGGATGCCTTCTAACCGTCCTCCTCATTGTCACCGATGATAAGGATTTGGGAAATCCAGAAGGAGTGACTAGAGGGAACTGCTAAGTCGACTGTTCTCCCCACTGAGCCTCCTGCAGTCCTGCTCATAGAATGTGTTTTTGACTAATCTGGCTCTTTCCTCTTCTGGATATTCCAGCTTATCAAAGTCCTTCTTAAAATGTGAGATTTGGATGTCGTCAATCTGATTAAGGCAGGGTCCAGGAGAATGCTGCCCCATAACTATGTCTCTCACAGGTCATATGTCTGAGATTAGAACTCAGGTCCTCATGACTTCAGGGCTGGTGCTCTATCCTCTACACTAACTAGAGGTCCCTTAGATTTTTTTTTTAAAGCCCACGTGTAAGATTTGATATTTATCAGAATTGTGTCAGCTCTGTAGTTGATAAGCTTGCAATCTGTTCTTTTATCCAAGTTACTGGTAAACATGTTAAGCAGGATAGATCCCTGGGGTGCCTCCTTCCAAAGAGACTTTTACTTATTACTGACCATTTCTGTTTCAAGTCTACCTAATTGTACTGTCTTGCTCACATCCTTTGGACCTAGCCGTCATGCCCCAAGTCCAGGTAATGTTGCATCCTCTAAAACCTCTGAACAGGTTTCTGCTTAATTTTTAGAGGGGCTTCTAGACAGTTAGAAGTAGAGGCTTTCTTATTCTCCAAAAGGCTGGACTTGCCTGGGGCCACTGGCCAGTGAGGAGAGGAGCCTCAGATAAATATCCCCCTACCATCCTTGTAGCATCATCATAACGCTGGTGAGGGGAAGGGCTCAGAATCAGAACCAACGATCGTCAAGGGAACCCTGAAACGGAAATGCTGGCAGCCTAGAACCTGGGCTGGAAATGACAGGCCTGAGTACGTAGCTCTTGGAGACCACGTGAAGCTAAGAGATTAAATGGTGAGACCTTTGTTCTGGCTTTGAAGCGGTCTCTCTATACAGGGACAGATATCCATCCTGCCACATTTTAAACTCTGGTCTGGCTCTGATGATGTCTTCTTTGTGGGCTGTGAATTCTCCTTTCCTTAGCTATCGGGACCCATTGACTTCATATTGATTGATACTTGACTAGTCGACTATTAAAGCCTATGAGGCTTTAATAAAGGGAAACTAGAGAAATAGAGATCCTTGACCTAAGAGATGCAGATAAAACAAACAAAAAAAACCCAAACCCAAATGTTAAAAAATTGTCTTAACATGTAATTGGGGAAAAATAAAATAAATTGGAAAAAAAAGAAAATATAGGTCATAGATAAAATAAATATTAAGAAGAGAAAGAGAGACAGAGACAGAGACAGAGAAAAAAGAAAGAGACAGAGGAGACAGAAATAGAAGAGAGAGAGGAGAGAGGGAGATGCAAATAAAAGAGGGCCTATAGGGACTCAGATTTTATTCCCTGGAAAGAGCCTTGCATATTTGCAAGACTTCTCCAGGGAACAGTGGCCAGTGAGAGAAAGAGCCACATTGTTTAAGAGGGGAGATAAGGACACAGATGAGGTGTTCCTGGACCTGACATCTTGGAGAGAGGAATCCTTGGAGAACCTGAGTTCCAAGGTCAAGTGAGATCAGAAGCTGAGAAGTAACAAGGGGCAGAACCACAACATGGAGACCTAAGGCTGAACTGTGGCTTCTTTTAGTTCTGTGAACTGTGTGGATTGTGAAGGTCTTTGGAAAGGTCTAGGAATGGCCTAGGGATTTCCCAAATAGCAAGGGTCCTCTGCGTAGTTCTGTGAGTCTGGAGGCCTGAGACTTCTAGGGGAGATGAGATTCACCATAAGAACTGAGAGTGATTCCTAGGGCATCCCCCCTTTTTGGAGCCTGCTCATGGTACTGTGAATATAAAGGGCAGGACAGCTCTGTGGGCTACCTGACAGAGAGAGAGAGGGCTGACTTGACAAGTTGTAGGATGAGGTAGGAGATCTTTATGCTTTGTTTGTGTGAAATTTTTTTTTTTAGGTTAGGTAGAATCTGTCCTGTGGTTGATTTACCATTAGCCCGAGTGTAAGCAGGGGAACTGAGGACCCTTTTGACTTTTCTGTAGGGACCTAGACATGTTACATTTTGATATTTTTAGCAAACTCTGGGATTGGGGCTGAGCTAGAAAGAACAATGGGTGAGATGCTATCAAGATTGAGTCCAGTCTGCATGAAGTGAGGGCTCTGGTTTTGGCCTCTAGAAAAACTTCCTAGTTTATGACATGAAACTAAAATTTGATAATTTTGTATTAATAATCCTATTCTTAAAAAAAAAACCTAGCATCAGGTTGGGGAGGAGGATCACTATAGTTCTAAGACTAAATATAATTTAAAATGGAAGGGAAATGATGCCATTGAAATATTGTAAGTAATTTCTGATTTTGTCCTGCATCTCCCCTTTTCTTTCCTGGGCCTCGTGCACCAACAGCAACATTTAAGATGATCTTTCTAAGTGTTAAAAGCAGGTCTAAAAATAGACCTTCACTGCTTTGGGCAAAATGAATGTAAGTATGCTCTGTGAAGTTATAAGACGGCAAAAATCCTGCTTCTAAGAGGGCGGTTCTGATGCTGAGACCAGCGGCAAGCTCCCTGCACCGCCTGGGAGGGCTCAGGTGCTGCCATCCCTCCTACCAGATCCCAGGACGTGAAAGGGAGTCTCTCTGTCTTGCCCATAATGGGAGAAACTTGTGTTTGTAAAACGAGTGAGGTTTTAGAAGCTGCTCAAAACTAGTTCTTGACAGTAAATTAATGACTTTACTGCCCAAGTCCCCTAAAGAGTCACAGTTCTTCAGGGTGAGTAATGATTTTGAGAACTAAATCCACTGGGAAAAGAAATGACAATCTTGTACCTTCCTCAGCAGCCCAAGCCAACCTCATGTCAACCTAACACTTGGTCTTCGTACTTTACTGTAGGGACTTTACCATAGCTGATTTAACTCTCAATCATATTAAACTGAAAGTTGTCTTTGAGAGTATATAATTTGCCCAAACAAAGCCAAGCCTATATCTGGCTTTGGATAGAGTAGTAGTTGAAGTAGTGGAAATATTTTTAAACAGAACAAACAATATTTTTAAACAGAGCATAAGCTTGCTAACAATTTATGCTACAATTGGCAGCCAGGAACCAGGCCAAGAATTTGGACCAACTCCAGCTGCTGGTTCTTCTAGCAGGCTCTTTCCAAGCAAGGACTTTTTCCCCAAGCTCCAAAGAGGAAGACCACTCCCCAACCCAGTGCCCGTCAGGGCCCCCGATCCTCCTTAGGGTCAAAGGACTTAGCAAGGAAGAGCCTGTGGAGACCATTTAGTCCAACAGCCTTCATTGTACACGGGAGGAAACAGAGATGGAAAGTGCCTCCTTTTCAGGTAGTAAGTAGCAGAGGGTGATTTCTGTCTTGGGTCCTCTGAGGTTGTCCTATACAATGGGGATTTTTCTTTTTAGGGTAAAGTTCTGTGAAATTTATATTTATAACTATTTATATAGTTATTACATAGGCATACCTGATCTTTTGGATTTTTTGATTTTCTCCCAGGCACAAGTAAACTGTTCTAAGGATTTAACTTTTCAATGGCAAAGTTTAAAGGGAGAATGCAAGTGACAGTTTTATGACTGCCGAGGGGAGGCAGCATGGTACAACGGACTGAATACTAGGTTTTAGAATCACAAACCCTGATTCTTTTGGGATGCTGATTCTGTCTTCCAATATAGTCACATCCTCCCAGCTTCATGCACAAATATACAAAAGTCTGTGGATGACACGAAACTAGAGACGCTGTGCTAGAGTGGACGAGGGCCACAATGAAGTCGGGAAGACCTGAGTTCAAATACTGGGTCTGGTGCTTTGTGCTGGTGTGACCCTGTGCAAATCATCTCACTCCTTTGTATTTCAGGCACTTCCTAGCATTTCTCTGTTGAGTCATAGATGCTTCGTAATCCATGTTGGTGGAAGGAATTATTGTACTGGGAATTAACCAGTGTAATGAAATCATTGTGTGTGTGTGTGTGTGGCTTGGAAGGATTTTGAATATGCTGGAAGACAGAATCTGTATTCCAGAAGATCTTTACAGGTTAGAATTTTGGGCTAAAATAAATGGGATGAAATTTCATATTTATAAATGTATAGGCTTTTACTCAACTACACAACCAAAAGAATGAAAGGGATTCTAGGAAATAGCTCATATGAAGAAGACTTGGGGGGCTTTATTAGGCTGAAAGTTTAATGGCCAGTAGGAGGGCCGCCAGAAAAGCATCTGTGATCTTAGGTTCCTTTACTAGAAAGCGAGTGTCTAGAATGAGGGAGCTTAGAGCATTCTTGTTCTCAGCCTTTCTCAGATCACATCTGGAGAATGGATGATTCTTGAGCTTCTTTTTATCCTAAAGCTTCTGTAGTGGGATTTATTAGTGGGAATGGTGAGCCCCTGGCAGAAACAAGAAAGAAATCCTAGGAAAAGTAGGAATCAGAGAGTCTGGGTTCACATTCTGGCCCTGCCTTTTGGGAATTCCCTTGAGGGAATTATCTAATTCTTCTTAGACTTCACCTGCAAAATCAAGGGTTTAGACCAGCTGACCTCTAAAATCCCTTCTAGCTCCAACTCTGTGAATCCAGCGGGACCGTCTAAAATGAAGCTTACTGGACGCCAGCTTCCATCGCTGTCAGTTCTGGGGTGAGGATAGGACATGTGGCTCTCTTGCCATCCAAGGAAAGTCACTCTCCTCCCAGGCTACTCTTGTGTTCGGTGCCACTTAGGAACATTCCTGAGGCAAGGATCGCTTCAGGCTTCTTGTCGGGGGAATAGAAACCAAGGGGGAAGGGAAGCTGTCCATTCTTTGTGTAGAAGATGGGTTTGTGGTCCCTGCCCAAATTCTCTGGTTGACCCTTTCAGTTCTGCCCCTCTGCCCGTAGACTTTTTTTTTCCCCCATTGACTTTCGATACCAAGTGTCACTGAGACTGTACACCATAGCAGTATCATAGAATATCAGCAAATTCTGCCTCCTTCAAGGAAGAGCAGCATTTGCCGGATAACCTGGGAATCGTGACAGCTGTCTCTCCTGGAACAATGGGCAGACGTGTGTGGGAAGTGAGAGCTTCCTTGTCTGCCGTGTTCTTTGGGGTGGAGAGCTATTAGGGAGGGACTCTGAGAATGCAGGCACTCCAGTGTTCTTTGCAGTTTGAGACTGTGCAGCCTTCTGCTTTGCCCGTGTTCTGACTAGCTGGGCCCGGAGGAGGGAGAGTGGTGTATGCAAATGCTTGATTATATGACAACGTGCAATTGTCTTGCTTCCAACAAAGTGGGAGGGCATTTTTTCAAAGCTATTTTTGTGTTTGTGAGCGCATGAATTGTTTTGCTCTTGTCTCCTGTGCCCTGATGCAAGCAGGTGGGGATAGTCTTTTCTCTCCCTCTATGCGGTAAAGTGTTACCTAGCTCAGAAACCTGAGAATTAAGGAATAAGTAATTCCATACCTCCTTCAGCTTGCAAGTGGGTGCAGGAAATATATCCCACGATTCTTTGGTCCTGAGGTGTACATCCCACTTGTACCTGAGAAGAAAAGAAGGGGAAAGGGACATAATTAATTAGAGGTAGGAATAGTAAATTGCCAGATGTTTCCAGGATCATAGATATTCAGCACAGAATTGTTAAAATGATAAATCAGCAGAAACCATGAGACATTCCTCCAGCTTGACTTGCTTCTCTGTTGGGGGAGAAGTAAAGAATCAATAGGAACAATGATTTCTCTTTAGCTTCAGACACCCCAATTGCACAAAATGAGAACTATCTTATTAATAAGTCCCAAAAGCCACGGTAGCCTAAAAATATCTGGAAATATGTCTTTGAGATGGAAGGGGTCTTGCACAATACCTATGTAATGCATGAATATTTCTAACAAGTGGTCATCTAACCTATAAGCGAGACTCTGTTCTATTTTTGGACAATTCTATCAATTAGAAAATTTTCCCTTAAAAGCGAACCTCCTTGTATTTTCTATCCACTGATCCTAATTCTTTCTTCTGGAGCCAAAAAAAACAAACCTTCCCCCACATAACAGTTCTTCAGATATTTAAAGGCATCTTAGTCTCTAACAAGTTTTCTTTTTCTCAGATCATTTCCTCCCATTTCCCCAGTTTCTTCAGTGAACATGGCATAACTTCTATGTTCCTCATCATCTTGGTTGCTTTGCCATGCTCTCCATTTATGGATTTCCTTCCTAAAATGAAGTACCCAGAACTGAACCTGATACTCCAGAGATAAGGTCTGACCAAAGGAAAGAATAGGCAGACTCGCTGATCTGGGTTTTATGCTCTTTTTCAGGAAGCCAAAGACAGCTTTGTTATTTCGGTTGCTATGTTACAGCCACTGACTCCTATTGACCTTGTACTACTCCAAAACTCTTGGGTCTTTTCCATTCACATTGTCATCTTTGCTGCATATGCTCACAAATGGTGTTCTGAAATAAAGAACGCTTACAGCCTTGGTGCCAGACATCCAGAATATCATTTGTGTGATGGAGTTTTCCAGTTATAATGTGAATATATCACACCTCTTATGTATAAAGCCAAGAATGATGTCACCTAAAATCAGTAGAATGGTGAGATGCTGTTTCATGGAATTTTATAGTAATAAGCAACTCACATTATTTACTTTATTGTCTTACTGTGTCTTGTTTATTGTATTATATTGTTGTTTTGTTATATTGCTGTTTGAAGTCTTGAGACTTCTTTATCTTACTGTTTGTCTTGTTTATTGTATTTTTTATTTAAATTATTTTTATTTTTTCATTGCTGTTTGAAGTCTTGAGACTTCTTTATCTTATTGTTTGTCTTGTTTATTGTATTATATTGTTGTTTGAAGTCTCAAGACTTCTTTATCTTACTGTTTGTCTTGTTTATTGTATTGTTGTATTGCTGTTTGAAGTCTTGAGAAATGATGATATAAAGAAATGGGGCCGCACACATAGGTAATTTAAGTGGTTGCTTATTTGCCATAGTGTGCCAGGAGAAACTTCATCTTTTTGGAGACAATTCAGAATTATGAAATCTCGGAGTTGGAATCAATCAACAAGCATTTATTAAATGCCTACTGTGTGCCGGGCACTATGCTAGATAACAAATAGTTTTAAGTACTTAAAATTTGTCATGTGGAAGGAGAGAGGATTCTTGCTCCACTTGGCAAAACTGAGAAATGGAGGAGTTTGTCAGGAAAAACTTCCTAACAAGATGGAAGGGGATACCTTTGGAAGTAGGGGGGTCATCTTTGGAGAATACTATCATGTACTTCTTAAGTTCATTTTTCTCTGGGCTACACCCTTTCTTTAATTGATCCTCATTTGGCATGATCTCACCATCCTGGCTTACCTTTCCTAAAAGATGTGATCCAGAATCAAACACCGGACTACAGGATCTGGACTGGAAGTAGAAGACAATACAACCAACTCCCAAGTCCTGGATGTTCTCCCTCTCCCAATGCAACTCAAGAACACATTAGTGGTGAATGTGGTCATCTCCAAGTCCTGCTTCCTGCCCTTTCTCTTAATTCTTGGTACCTCCTCCCACAGACTCTCACTGATTTCTCTTTGGTGGAATTTTCCTCTCAAAGAAATGCTCCCTGATGCAGAGACCTACGGGGTTTTGAACGAATGAGAAAATGATAGCTCCCCATGCATAAGAAAAGATCCAGGCAGAGAGTCATGACAGTAGGAGAAGCCAATTGGAACGGCTGTGAGAGCCCTTCATAAACCATCACCTTCCTCCCTTTCTGGTGTTGTTACACATTTATTCCCCTCCATAGACTTCGATGCAGCGCCAGCCGCCTAGATGCTCCTTGCACAAGACAATACATCTTGTGTCTGGCATTTTCACTGTTTGTCCCTCATCTCTGAAATGCTCTCCTCAGTTTGCCCCCAGATCCTGTCTTGTTGGCACAGAGTCGTTGGCAATCTCCTCCACGCCACAGTGAGCTACTTTAGGGAAAGGAGCCAACTTCTGCCTTTCTTGTGCTTAGCATGTAGTAGGCACTTAATAAATGCTTGTGGACTTGACTTCCAGATGTCATCATGGTTAGAAAGATTGAATTTTAATGAAGGCAGAATTTGGATCAGTTTTCTTGGGATTCAGTTTGCAAATATTCCGAGAAATTTTCCATCCACAATATAACTGATAATTGGCCATCTTGCACAGCAGCCAAATTGTAAGTGATTTGCTTAAGATTGTTTTGCTAATCTTCCTGATTTTCTTCCAGCTGCAAAAGAATGCTGCTGAAACTCTGCTGAATCTTCTCTTTTTTCCCCAACATGGTTTTGCTTTTCATTTACCCCTCCGTTCTTTGTCAGTCCTTGCTCCTCATCTTGCACATATAAGGGACAAGGCATTAGGAACTGACATGGGGGAACATGCAGGAATTAGCATGTACAGTCTACCCTCCGTATCAGGAATGTAGAAACTCTGGTTTGAAGGCCAGATCTGACCTTTAATTTATTTCCATGGGCCATAGGAATATCATGTGCTTTTGTTTGTAGTTGTGGGAACAGCTAGTTTAAAAAAAAATCCTTTGCAGGAAGACCTGAAAGGCCACAAGATGGAGATATTGCTTCACCAAAGTTTCTCTAATATTTAGTTCTAGGTATTGCTTTCCCTTTCTTTGTAGAGGTCTTTGCTTTCCTTCTGGCTTTTTCTATCTCCCACCTATCATTATATCATATATTGGTGGTCATTCTGTTAATTGAAAGGCTTATATTCATTATTTTGCATTAAAAAATAAACGAATTAATTGTTTTCTATTTCTCTCAAACTGTTTCTACCTCAAAAACACCAAAATATGAAATGAAATGATTTTTTACTTAGTGGCTATTTATGGATTTTCTTCCATGTTTCAACGATCCTCCCTCACCGGAAAAATAGTTCTTTGCCTTTGCATCAAGTATAATGGGAAAAGTACTAGGTTATTAAAATGAATTTCTATATCTTCATATGACAAAGGAGACTATATTTTTTGTCATGGATCTAAAACATAAATAAAAGCTAATGATCATAATTATGAGTTCTGTTAGAAATTATCAGATTGAGTCAGTTTAAAGCAAACCTTTAAACAAAATATAACTGCAAAATCTAATTTTTTTTTTATTTAACACACATATATTAACCCCCAAAATACAGAGATCTGTGCTGGGTGTTTGTGTGTGGGGAGACTGAAAGCTTAAGTGAAACATCTTTTTTCCTCTTGAGTCATATAGAGTGACAGGTGATACAGGCAGATTTAAATATAACATACAACATCACAAAATAAGCTTGGAATGTTACAAGACTAATGCTATGCTGCTGCTTCTTCACAGTTCAAAACTTCAAAAAAGGGATGAAGAAAGAGATTTGAGGTTTTGAGCTGGGAAGCAGCAGCAGCATAACAAAAATTCTATGTTCTTCTTTATGTCTTGGGCCTTTAATCATCCCTTTATCCCATTAATTTCTAAATTCTCTTTCCTCTGGTGCCTTCCCGGCTGCCTCCGAACATTCTTAGATCTTTTCCATCCTTACTAATTCTTCAGCAGACCTTACTCTGCCTCCTAAAGCACCTATCCTGTATCTTTCCTTTTCTTCACAAACTCTGCCAAGAACTGTCTCTCTTAGTGGCTGTCCCTTCCTATCACCCATTTACTTTTCTTTCTTTTAGTAATCCAATATAAATACTTAAACTTAAAATCCTCTCATTCTAAGAATTCTTATGGAAATCCCTAGTTAATCCTTAGGGTCCTAAAATCACAGGATTTTAGTGAATTAACTCAAACTTAATGTCCCTTGTTCCTGACCTGCCTTCTTGGTGCCTTTATTTAGGGGGTCGAGCGGCCCTGGCGTGGATATTTTGCTCTTGGCTTCATTTCCTTGGCATTTCTCACATCCCACTCTACATTAAACTTCCCCTGTCAGATTGTAAATTCCTTTAAGGCAGACTCGCCCCATTTCACCTTTGCTTCCATAGCTCCCAGCACAGGGCCTTGTATATAACTGGTACTAGCCAATGTTTGTTACATTAAATTGAACTCCTAAATTTCTGCTTTTAAGCTGGTGACACTGACAGAGGATCTCGCTAAGTGATTTTGTTATGAGTTGGACTTTTGTGGCAGATTAATTTGAACTGAAATACAGTTTCTGGTGCTCTTTGTGTGCCACATGTATGGCTTTCCCACTGACAGTTCAACAGGTGCTTTGTCTCCAAAGGGTAGAGTTTCACCATCTCAAAATGACCCTAATTCTGAATGTTCTAGTCATGGCAGGATGAGCTGATTCCAAGCAACCTCTATCTTAAAATACATCTGGTTTCTCTAGTAGCCTAGTCTTTTACACTGAATTTCCAATAGTTAACATGCAAATGTCAATGAAAATTCAGTATCAAAGATGGCAATAAATGAGATTCCCATTGGACAGCCTGATATTCTGAACGTGGTAGACCTCCTGTGAATATTTGTGGAAGGACAGGAGTCCCATTGGACCAATTGGGTAGGGTGGGATGTGTACCAGAGTGCCCACATGGATGAGATCACAGACCCACTGATGTGTACAAGTCTGTGTAAAAAACAAGTAAATTTGCTATGGAAAGTGACTAACATTTCTTGCCGAGAGGAATCCCTGGAAAAGGTGCTCTGAGGTAGCACAGGGTTGGGAAAGGCTTATAATGGCACCACATGGTTTTCCTACTGGGGTCTATGAGGTTATAAGAGGGCTAGTCCCACAACATACACACTCTAGCATCCATCCTACCACGTCATTACACACACACACACACACACACACACACACACACACACGGTACCTATAAGTAACTCTATGGTTTCCAGGTGGGTTGAAAGAGATGCAATAAATCCTGCCCTTTCCCCTTACAGGATCGTTTTTCTATTAAATTTTCCACAGAAAAGCCAACTTTAGTGAAAACTCATTTATGAGGCATCAGTGGTAAACCATTCACCTGCAGAGTGGATCACAGTACTAAGGACCCGAGTTAAATAGATCTAAAAACCGTACAGGGCAGTAATGAGTAGAGGTGGCGGTCACTTTTCTTGTGCATTCAATTCTGAGCATGTGCCAAGTCCAATTTCACAGCAAGACTCAAGGCATTTTGAATGGAAGTTAAGACTGGGGTGGTGTGTTAAAATCCCTTTTTTTTGGGAACTGGCTCATTCCTACTGTATGTTTAAAGCATATTTAATATTTTGAATTTTGGTTGGATTTAAATCAACAGAAATTTATTAAGTGCCTCTATTAAGTGTGCAGAATATTCTGTTAGCAACAGGAAGAGCTACTAAGTTTATGTAAGACATCATCTGAGTCACTTGTAGGTGTGTGACTACATGTCACTCTTTTGAGGCAGTTAGGTGGCAGAGTGACAAGTGATAGACCTGGAATCAGGAAGACCTGGGTTGAAATCAGGCTTCAGACACTTCCTAGCTGTGTGATGCTGGCAAATCATTTAATCTCTATCTTCCTCAGTTTTCTCAAATGTAAAATGGGGATCATAATAGCACCAATCTCACAGGGCGCTTCTGAAGATCAAATGAGATAATATGTGTAGAGCATTTAGCAGAGTGCCCAGCACGTAGTAGGTGCTTAATGAATGTTTGTTCCTTTTCCCTTTCCTTTCCTTTCCTTTCCTTTCCTTGGAAACACCAGGATTCTAGAAGATGAAGACTACTCCTTTTGGCGTATTCAACTGATTAATGAATCACCAGAAAGAAACCAAGAAAAACTGATGACATTAGCAGCATAAAGTGTGAAGATATTGACCATTTATTGGGCTCAGGGTACATATGTATGTTTGTCAAATATCTCTGCTCTGCAAATGAGCCCGAGAACTGGAAGTTCCAAAAAGGAGTTTGGGCTTTTAAGCAGGATTAGAGAAGGGGTTTTCATTTTCATTTCAGGGAAAGACCTCAGGGACCCATTATTGAGGCCATACTAGAGAGACTAAGCCCAGTGCAACAGGTGAAGGATCCCTGCTCGACCAGAAGGTAGAATCAGTCAGTTTTAACAGATCTGGAAATATACTTCAGACAAATAGGACAGAGGGGATCTGTGAATATACTTTAGACAAATAGGACAGAGGGACAGGATAGGGTTTCTAGGCTCTCAAAACCAAAGAGACTTCCAATAAAGGAAAGGTAAATATCTGTATGGTCAAAGCAGAGTAGTCTTGTGTCCATGGTTGGAAATGGGGGGGATTAAATAGTGGACCGGGGACCATGGTGGGACTTAACAGGACAATGGTGGCTGTAGAAGACCCTGGCAAGAAGAAGCAATGTAGAAGTAGAAGGTGCCTGAAGTCTGCTCATCAGAAAAAGGAGTTGAGAAAAGAAAAAGAGACAAATACTAGATTTTACAATCAAGGTCAGCTTCTGTTTACATCTTTCTCCTGTTCTTCCTTTTAGTAAATGTCACTGGCTCCCTTTTATCTCTGAGATCAAATCTACCCTCTAATGATGGGCATTTAAAGTTCTCCACAACCTAGCCCCTTCCTGTCTTTTCAGTTCTGTTACATATAACTTCCCTTTACACAGTGGTCCAGCCATATTAGTCTAGTTGGTGATCCTCACCCGTGACGTTCTACCTCCCATTGCTGTGCCTTTATATAGGCTATCTGTCATGCTTAGTGTGCTTTCTCTTCTCATATTCATTTCTTATAATAACTGGATTCCTTCCAGACTGAGCTTAAATGCCACCTTCTGCAGGAGACCTTTTTCCAGCCCCCCTCCCCCAGATGCTAGTGCCTTCCCTCTTGCATAGATCTAGTATGTAATTATTTATGTACATATTGACTTTTCCATTAGAATGTTTGCTTCATGAGGGCAGAGAGCATTTGTACTTTTTCTTTGAATATTCAAGGCTTAGCATAGTGCCTGGCATGTAATCAGTACCTAATAAGTGCTTATTGATGGATGGATTGATTTTCCTTTTCCTTGGCAATTTCATTCACTTTCAAGACCACATCCTATTTCCTAACCTGATCTCTCTTTGGATTTCTAGACTTACACCCCCAACTGCCTTAAGGACATTTCCATCTGATAAACCAGTGGTTCTCAAAATCTGGTCCAGAGCATCCTGGGAATCTCTGAAATCCTTTCAGAGAGTCTACAAATTCATAATTAGTTTTTATTTTTAATATGATCAATATAACTATAAACCACATAAACAAAAACTCTTTGGAGAGATCCTCAATCATTTTTAATAGGATAAAGATATTGAGAACAAAAATTTGAGGACCATTGTGATAAACTATTAGGGCACTTAAATGCACCCTATCCATAAATGAATTTAGCATTTTCCCCTGAAGGAAGTTGTTTTTTCTCATGACTATCTCATATCGAAACAATTATCAAATCCTATTAGTTTTACCCTTCAAATATTTCTTACATTTCCTTCATTCTGCTCCCATTGCCTCTATTCTGGTGTAGATCCCTGTTGAAGTAGCAGGTGACACAAAACTGGGATTGATACTAAGATGTTGGATAACAGGATGCAAAATGATTTCAATAATCTAGAGTATGGGACTGCTCTAAAATGATGAAATGTGATAGAGATGAATGAAAAGTCCTACTTCTGGGGTTGTGTCATCACAATTGCACAAATACAAGACAGTGGAAGGATGGCTAAAATTTCACAGGTCTTGCAAGGTCAAGATAAATCAATCATTTATCATGGCAGCCAGAAGAGCAATTGTGAATTTAGGCAACATTTATGGAGGGAAATTATCCAGAAATGAGGGAGGGAAAAGTTGTGTATTCTGCCTTGGTCACACCATATCTGGGACATTAGACTCAGCTGAAGAAACTGAGAATTTTATGCAGTAAAGATGTGACTGTTCTCTTTAAGTATTTGAAGGATTATTATGGGGAAGAATTAGGTATTTTCTGCTTAGTCCCAGAGGGCAGAACCAAAAATGAGGGAATTATTATAAATTAAAGAGGGAATGGGAATGGTGGGAGGCAGATTTTTACCTCAAATAAAGTAGACTAGTGATTGGAACTGTCTAAGATCACAAAGGATCATGAGTTTCCTATCATTGAAGGTCTTCAAATAGAGGATGAATGGGCACTCATCTCCTATAAAAGTTTCCTATTCAGATAGAAGTTGGACAAGATGACTTCAGGAATCTTTACCAACTCTGGGATTCTATGAAAATGGAAATATGAAGCAGTTTAGTGCCAAAAGGAATGATTCCTAGGGATCTAGACCTGGACATATAATTGAGAAGGTCCTAGGAGGCATGAAGTCTCCCTTCTCAGTTTCCAGACTGGGAAGCCAACTTGACTTTAGGGCTCTAGGTATTCAGACCAGTTAGAACCCTTTATTTCATAATGTTCTCTCTTGGCTAACCTTCTGATTATCCCAAACAGGATAGATGAAGAATTCATGTGGAATATTTCAGGAAGATATACCTGCCTTCTCTGGGTATGAACACTTTTAAAGTAAGATGCCAAAAAGGTAATTTTTAAATGTTTTGTTAGTAGGAGCACATGGTTTCCAAATGCATAATGAAGTTTGATTTAGAACTCAGTGTCACCTGAATCCTCTAGCATCTGCCTCAAAAGGGAAGTTAAATATACTGCTTTTAAAGTTACAAATCCTGTTTCCTGATTTTGGTGATAGTAGCCAAGAATTGCTGGTTCTTAATGTAAGTAAAACTACACACACACACACACACACACACACACACACACACACGTGTATATATATCTATATCTATCTAAAACTATATGAATATGTATAAAACTATAAATGTGTTTATATTATATATATGTAACACTTAATGTAAATTCATACAACATGAAGTGCTTAAAAACAGATGAAAATTAAATGTTTCTGAATAATCATTTTAAATTTTCTAGGGGAGTTGGCTGTGAAAAAGAATTCTAGGGACATGGAGATATTCTTAAACTGTAAAGTCTTTGAAGACAGGGAGAATTTTGCTTTTGTCTTTGTATCTCTGGCATTTAACAAGGGCTTGGCATATTTAGTTAATGTTTTCTGAATAAAAATGGCAGGTCACAGGTGAGGTGAGGCAATGGGAATCACAGACAAGTTCTCGATAAAAGTTACCAAAATAAAATACAAAGAGATGAAGAATTAGTCCTAGGTGGGAAGAGGACAAAATGCTTTTCAAATTATTACTGACATGGACTGTGCTCTGGCCTGGTGATGCTGAGGTGAAGTGACAAACTCTTCAATCTCTGGGCCTTCAGTCCCTGAAAGCTCCTTTTTTAATGAAATGCAAGTTAATGGGACGCTATCCATTCTTATATAAGAAACGCTGCTTTTATGGGAAAGTAATTCTGGCAGCCACGACCAAAATATAATCTGTTAAATGCTGACAAATGGTGGGCAAAAATAGATGGAGTAGATCTTGTTATAACAGGAATTAATTTGATTTCACCACATTACACTCTGTGTGAAAAGCTCAGGATCTCATAGCAGAGAGTACACAGATTCAGAGGGAATGTCAACTCTCTCAAAGAAGAGCCCCCATTTTTTTACCTTATTGACCTGTCCCATGTTGTCATGAGAGAGAAATAGAGAGAGAGAGAGAGAGACAGAGAGAGAGAGAGACAGAGAGAGACAGAGAGAGACACACACAGAGAGAGTGTATTCATGAGGGATCTCCATTACTCTTCAGTCAAGGTAGGAAATACACATACTGTGCCATGTTCTCCTTTCCTTCTAGTGCCAATTTGTAATCCAAAACTTTTAAGCATTTGTGGTGGTCACAGCAATGGACTGAGAAAATGAAAGCCCTGTTAGCATAAGCTCTGTCTTGAGCCTCACAAGATATTAAGCACAGCTTCACAGAGCTGGATGTGACATTGTGTTCATTTATCTGACAGACATTTGCCAGGTACAGCCCTGTGCTGGTCTCTAGAGCACTGTTTGGTCCAGACCCATGACCGGCAGAGTTGGAGATGTCTTCTACTGCTGCTGAGGGCAATCCATTTATAAATTACAATCTTAAAAAGTTGCCCGAGACACTAAGAAGCCAGTGATCAGCTCATGATCATGCAGCCAAGACTTTACCTCAAGACTTCCAGACTCCAGGATCCGGCTCTAGTGACTGTCTGCCTTTAGGCACCTTAACCTGCATCCATCTAAGCTAATCTGTGCCGATTTTCCCATTGGAGAAACAGAGATGGAGAAAGTCAGTGACCATCCAAGGTCACACCTCTAGCTAGCCGAAGGGCTGAAGCCCCAATCCTCTGGCTCTGAGTCCGGTGCTCTGGCCAGGGCCCTTCTCTCTGGGTCTAGGTTTCCTCACTTCTCTGGGGATAGACTGGAATCCTTCCCTTTCCTGCTTGACATAAACGGGTAGAATGAGTCTTTGTGGGAAGGCTTGTGGAAGCAGACAGGGCTGGGGTCCCCCCCAGGACAGAATCCCACCTTCCACAGTGAGGAGTTGTGGGGTCCAGATCAATGCCCGAGTCTCCTGTTTCTCATCTTCAGGAAGATCAAATTGTGACGACCAGATGAGATGATGCACACAACAATGTGCACAGGCACCATGTGAATGGCAGCTCTCACTGTTGTTTTTGTCATGATAGCAAGGGATCAGTAACAGAGGAGAAGCCTGTTCCCTTAGAATCAGACGGCCTGGGTCCAGCCTCTGCTATTAACTAATTGGTGTGACATGTGTGCAGAAACTTTGTGGCAGGTCTTTTTGTGGTGGCGAGGAACTGAAAACTGAGGGGATGCCCATCAATTGGAGAATGGCTGTGTAAATTATGGTGTATGAATGCTATGGAATATTATTGTTCTGTAAGAAATGACCAGCAGGATGAATACAGAGAGGCTTGGAGAGACTTACACGAACTGATGCTGAGTGAAATGAGCAGAACCAGGAGATCATTATATACTTCAACAACGATACTGTATGAGAATGTATTCTGATGGAAGTGGCCATCCTCAGCAATGAGATGAACCAAATCAGTTCCAATAGGTCGGTGATGAAGAGAGCCATCTATACCCAGAGAGAGGACTGTGGGAACTGAGTATGGATCACAACATAACATTCTCACACTCTGTTATTATTTGCTTGCATTTTATTTTGCTCCTCTTTTGTTTACTGGTTTGACTCGATTTTTCTTGAGCAGCACAATAATTGTATAAATATGTACGCATATATTGGATTTAACATCTATTAAGGGGGTGAAAATTGGAACACAAGGTTTTGCAAGGGCTAATGTTGAAGAATTATCCATGCATATGTTTTGAAAAATAAAAAGCTTAATTTTTGTTTTTCTTCCCAGGTTACTTTTACCTTCTGAATCCAATTCTCCCTATGCAACAAAAGAACTGTTTAGTTCTGCACACGTATATTGTATCTAGGATATACTGCGACATATTCAACATATATAGGACTGCTTGCCATCTAGGGGAGGGGGTGGAAGGAGAGAGGGGAAAAATTGGAACAGAAGTGAGTGCAAGGGATAATGTTGTAAAAAATTATCCTGGCATGGGTTCTGTCAATAAAAAGTTATTATAATAAAAAAAAAAGAAAATTAAAAAAAAAAAGAAAAAGAAAAAGCTTAAAAAAACTAATCAGTTTGATAATACACAGGTCATTTTATCTGTCAGCCTCAGTTTCTTCATCTGAAAAATTATAATAATTCTTCTTGCTCTATTTGTAATGCTATTTTGAGGACTGGATGAAAAACTGTAAACAAACTGTTTTGTAACTATAAAGAGATCTTTAATTAATGGTGAAAATTTAAATAATAATTTAAATATTAACAATAATAAAACCATTCCTTCTAGCCTCTGATATCAAAAAATATGATCACATAATAGAGAACAGAAATAATTATTTGAGAAAATGGAAAAAAAACTTAAATATAACTTGACAAAGTATAGAGGGAGTGGAGAGAAACGAATTTCTCATGCTCAGTGAGAAGACAATACATAATGACCAAATTATCATGATCTAAAAACTCCCCCAATTACATTTAAATTAAAAGAAACAATTATTTTCAATTAATTACTGTTTAAATGAAACCACATTGTAGTAGGCAGAACCTCCCCCAAAGCAGCCATATAATGATGTGTGTGCCTGTTTTAGAAAGCAGTTGGGAAAGTACAAACCTAATGAAACACATCAATTAAAGACCAAATTAATGGGGAAATTTTAATGGACTTGAAGGCCCCTGAAATTCCAATCTATCAAATTTACCACCTTTAATCTGCACTAGCTCTCCATATCAATCCTCATTTAAACAAAGGCTGTAGCTAAGGAAGCGCATTCTCTGTGCACAGGAGCCGGCTCGCTGCTCACCTTTTCTGGCTAAGGAAGAGAGTTCTCCATGCACAGGAGCCATCTCCGTGCACAGAAGCCGGCTCTCTCATCACCATTCCTGGCTAAGGAAGAGCGTTCTCCATGCACAGGAGCCGGCTGGCCGCTCACCTTTTCTGGCTAGGGAAGAGCGTTCTCTGTGCACAGGAGCAGCTCTCTGCTCACCATTTCTGGCTAAGGAAGAGAGTTCTCCATGCACAGGAGCCATCTCCGTGAACAGAAGCCGGCTCTCTCATCACCATTTCTGGCTAGGGAAGAGCATTCTCTGTGCACAGGAGCCGTCCATGCACAGGAGCCGGCTCCCTGATCACCATTTCTGGCTAAGGAAGAGCATTCTCTGTGCACAAGAGCCGTCTCCATGCACAGGAGCAGCTCGCTCCTCACCTTTTCTGGCTAAGGAAGCGCGTTGTCCATGCACAGGAGCAGCTCGCCGCTCATCATTTTGCTGATCTGCAGTGGGCGTGTGGCCCAAGGTTTCCCGACCACAGTCTATAACCTCCTAAGCTTCACCTGCAGCACAGCCACACCCTGGGAGTTCTTGTTAGAGGAGGGAAAGTACCTTGATTTAGGTCAGCTGGTGGGTGGGAACCTGCTCCCCCAGGCTGATGCCCAGAATGGAGGGAACAGGAGGGCTTCCTAATCCGAAGGCAGACTAGCCGAGGGGGAAGCCGCAGGGAGAAGAGATCCTTACCTTAACAAACAAGGCTCCCTTTGAAGAAAAGGCGTCAGTCCCTCCTGCGTTGGGGTAACAGTGATAGACAGCATCCATGACTGGGTAGCGGCTGGCAAAAAGGAGGCCGCTGTTCAGGATCTTACAGGGGCAGGAGCTGCTGAAGCTCTTGCAGGAGCAGCAGCTGTTCAGGATCTTACAGGAGCAGCAGCAGCCGTAGATCCCGACATCGTACAGAATGTACTCAAAATATTGGTGGAGCTGGTCTTTCAACTTCCCAGCCGCCCTTTTGTCAAACACTTCCTGCAAGCACAGGAAGTCCAAGTTGGCAGGGAAAAAGGCAGAGATCTCATGGTCAAAGATCTCGTCCGAATGCTTCTTTTTGCGCAGGGACGTCTTCTTGAGCATGGAAGTCTTGTGGAGCAGCTTGTTGTTGACGGACCCTTGGTCCGTGGGGCTGTCCCCGATGCGGACCTTCACCAGGGACTCCCGGGAAGCCGTGTAGCTGTCTAAGCTTCCAGCGTCCCCATCCTTTGCCTTGTGGTTGGGGGTCTGGCCCTTCTGGCCCTCGGCTTTGTTCTCCGGAGGGGTCTCCATCTGGCAGTCCCCGGGGCCGTCGGCTTCTGGGTCAGACAGCTGGCCGCCGTCCTCTCCCCCGATCCGGATGATGCAGGCGTTGTCTTCGGCTTCCTGGAAGTCACCGCCCGCTTTGGGGTTCCTGTGCTCCTCGCTGTTGTTGGGGCCGCCGTTGTCCCCCTTGTACTCCATGGAGGTCGTTCTCTTGATGCCGGCGGGGACGGCTTTGTTGGGACCATCGCCGCCCTGGGGGGACGCCAGGCTGCTGAAGCTGGCCGCGCTGATAGAAGTGTTGGTTGGGGAGTCTATGTAGATTTTGATCTGGGGCCGGCTGGCCCCGTTCCGGATTCTCTGCCCGATTTCTTTGGCGCGGGCTTGCGTGTTGGAGAGGTTGTTCACCCTTGCCATGCATTCGGGGAGGAGACAGACGTTGGCAGTGCCGAAGCAGAAGCTCTTTCCCGGGCCCGTGGCCTTCCATTCGTTGAGCAGGATGCTTCCGCTGGCCTGACCCTTGTCTTCCAGCCTCGAGTAGATGTACGGCCGCCTACATAGCTGGAGCGGGTTCCACAGGAGGAACCCGCATATGGCACTGGGGACTGAGAGAAGGCAGAGGGCCGAGTAAATGGGGGCGGTGAAGATGAAGCGGAGGACCCAGCACAGGGAGCCCCTTTGGCACTTCTCATTGGTAGTTGGTATCAAGGAGGCCACGAATTTGTCCATAAGCCAGTAAAATGGGAAGATCAGAGCCCAAGAAATTCTATGCAGAAGGGACAGACAGCAGCAGGGAAATGGGGAAGTGTGTAAAACCATTGCAACTCAGTTGTCACGACCCGTTGAAGCCCTACTACATGGTGTCCAGGACGATGAGTGGTCCAAGCTAGTGGGTTGAGGGTGAGGGGGAAAGGCAAGGAATGGTTGTCAGTACTGGGTTTGCTGATGAAAGTCGTCACCTCCAAAAAAGATGGGCAACCAGACCATAGAAAAGGGGTCTATTGCTCTGTTCTTTGGGCCTCTGCAATCCTCCAAGGTCAGTCATTGTTCATTGCAAGGGTCCATACTGTGCCGGGGGAGAGCTGTGGAGATAAAAAAATGAATTTTGTCCTTAATGTTTATTAAGTAGCTGTCTGAAAAGCCATACAGAAAAGCAGCGAGCTTTTAAGAATGTAGTTTTAAAAGTCTGCATTTAATCAATTCCCCAAGCATTTCTTAATGGACTTTGGCTTATCAAGGCTTCTCTTTAATTTCTGTTCATTCATTGGTCCACTCAAAAGAGGAAAAAAAATCCCCATTAAGTCCCATATGCTAAAAATATTCTAACTGATGAGATGAGGGCTGCCGGGACTGACAATTGTGAGTTCCGTGGTTTTTGTGGGCCTAAAAACTTGATTGAAATGTCACCGTTAAATCATTTATTTTTCATTCTCTCCATTCTCAGAATAAACAGCTTCACAATGTGACATCTGCTAGGTTTCTGATTTGCTTTAAAGCAACTTTATACATATCTTATCACTTAAACAAAGATCACTGGATTGAGAGGGAACTTTAGGAGTTCATCTAGTATATTCCCTTGCTTCATGGAGGAAGAATTTAAGGTCTGAAAAGGGTCAGTAATTTGTAGAAAATCATATTTTGCAATAAGCAGCAAAACCAGAATTTGAAGTCAGGTTTTGATTTCACATCTACCACTCTTTCTACTGTATCATACCACCTCCCTAAATTTTGAATCAGTCTAAAAATGGCAGTGTTCTTGGAATAGCAGGTTGGTTATGAGTCCACACAGAGATATTAAAATATATGATGTTTTATTATTATATTATACTATGAGATATTAAAATATACTATAAGAACAAACATTTAATTACTTGGGATCAGTGATTATATTTCAATAGATAGCATTCATGCCATGATATCCCAAGAAATTCAAAGGAGGATCCAGGGCCAGAAATGAGGAAATCTATTAACTTCACATTTATTCTCATCCCGGCCTTTATAGGTAGGCTCAATGACTTTTTCTAAAGGAGCTACAACCAGGACAAGTGAAGGTATTGGACAGTTTGAAAGGAAATTTCATAATTAGGTGAGTTTCCTTCTTTTTTTCTTCCCCATCTCCCAAACAGTACATCATTGATTCAGAAAGCCTAGCTTTGAATTCTGCCTCCAACAATATGTGACCTTGGGCCAGTAATGCTTCCATTTTGGGCCTCAGTTTATTCCTCTGTAAAGTGAGGGCTTGCCATTTTTGTTGTTCTCTCCGGTACACTCCCTATATTAGACTGGGGGTCCAGAGCTAAATAGAATCTGCCCCAGAGACCGTTGCTTCCTTACTATTCCCATCTCGCTGCAGTTCGAGACCATGCTAGCTTTTGTGGCTGCCATATTACGCTGCTGATTTATATGGAGCTTGCTGTCCACTACATCCCCACGATGATTTTCAGACAAACTTCTGCCTAGCCAAGCCTCCCCCACTTGGATCTGTGATTCTGAGTCATCAGTGATTCTTAGAAAGATTTTATAGAATGAAAGATGTTGCATAATTGGAGAAGGGCCAATTTGATTCTGATTTTTTTTTTTTTTTAAAGGGAAAGTTGATGCAATCTATAGACCAAATTTTCCTGGCAGTAATCAAGTACACGCTATTCAAGGTACTTGGAATTAGTTATCACTGAATATTAGCATGGCTTCATCCAGAACAGTCCATGACAGAGCAGCCTCCTTTCCTTCTTTGACAGGGTAACAGGACTGGTAGATCTGGAGAATGAATAGTGGAAGAAGATTGGGCTTGGAATTAGAAGAGACCTGGATTCAAATTTCATCTTTAAAAACTGTGAGACCATGGGTAGGTCACTTAACCTTCTCAGCTTTACCTTTCTCATCTATCTGCAAAACAGGTGTAACAGTATTTGTAAGCTTTCCCTCATAGGGCGTAAAGAAGATAAAAATGTAAAGTTCTTTGCAAAGCTTAAAGCAACATATATGTCTGGCTGCTATAACATGACATTATATACCTGGATTTTAGCATTTGGCAAAGTCTCTCACACTACTGTTTTTAGGGTCTAGTTTCCTCTGGAGCAGACAGTAGCTGTGAGATCCACTTCTTGACTTTAATGTCTTCCAACTAACCGCTGTACAACACTGCCTCTCTCTGACAATGAGAGCTGTCCAATGGGCCTAGGGAAATAGTGGCTTCTCCTTCCACCCTTAATCAGAGACTAGAGATACTAGACTAAATGGCTTCTGAGATTTCTTTCAACTCATAGATATCTTTATTTTGTAGCCTTAATATTGATTTCATCCCTTAAAACCCATATGAGCTCCTTGATATTTATATGTCAAAAGCAAAAATGAATTAGATTTACCATTCTTTCTATGTTCTATGTTTCTAATGTTAGTCATTCGGATGAAAAAGCCAATTATTCTAGGGTAAAGATCACAAAGGTATAGGGAAAGAATCACATTTTTAGGTTTCATAATCAGACCCTGTATTGATGTATTCTGGATTGACTTAAATAATGTGAGAAATTGCTTAAAATATCTTAAAGCTTTCGGGTATAAGAGGAAGGAAGAAGGTCCTTTATCTCAAGCACCATTCATGTGAGATCGGACTGACCCAGTGACTATACAACACCTTTTTAAGGAAGGCCACCTCTAAGGGGAAGATATGTTACTATAAAGTAATTGTGAGAACTGCACCAGGGATGGATGGAGAGCAGAGAGAGATCTCCAGTCATCTTGATGATTCAGTTGTTTGGGTGCTAGGGTTAGGAAGACCTCAGGTCATTATTAGCTAGTATTGTTGTTTACTAATCTAACCCTTCATTTTACAAACGAGGATGGCTTGCTGTGGAAAAGAATGCTCATTTTCTCTGCCCTGCCCCACAGAGGTAATCTCTCACAACTCAATCATATCAGCTGGGGAAGGAATTCCAGGTAATTTAATTATTTTCTTATCCTTCTAAGTATATTGAAGGCATTTGAAACAATGGTCCTTAACTAATCTAGAAAACCTGGCACAGCGAAGCTTTCTTCCAACTACTATCTCTTGCTGAGACTTAGGGGGAAGATTTCCTGAGTCAAGGCTGCGTAATTTTCTTCTTTATGACCATATGAGTCCTTACCTTGTTATTCAGAGGACAGACTCTTTGAAATATGAGTTGTATTATTCATTTTTTGTATAAGAACATCTAGTTTGGGGTTTTGCACATAGTAGGTGCTCAGTAAATATTTGAGTGGCTTTAATCTTTGAAAAAATTTTTAGATCACACAGGCAGCTAAAGGAAGTATCACTAGGGATCCTGTTCTTGACAGTGCTGTCAGGAGAACAAGGTGTGTATACTTGGATACAAGCTCTTTTGCTAATATCCAGATGTGATGCTACTTTAAAAATTAATGTTTTTGAAGTTTTGGAATTTTCTAATGGGAGTTGATTATAGCCTAATGGAGATTACAAATCATTTAAACAAATAACAAAAATAGCCCTAAATAAACACTGATCTTATGGAGTGGGAATTGGAACAATTTTCCTTGATTCCAGAAGATGGAATGAGGATATATGGGTAGAATTTTTTAGGGCAAATTTTGGATTAAAATAGGAAGACTCCTCTCAAAAATTATAGCTCTCCAACAGTAGAATGGACTGCCTCAAGAAAGAGTGAAGTATCTATCACTGAAGGTCTTCAGATGGAAGTCGGATGGACTACCTGGCAGGTGTATTATGATTTAGGTGGATGTTGGATTATAGACCTCTAAAGATCCTTCTAACCAAGGGTATATGAAAATGAAAGAATGTAAGTATTAAGGGCTTGTTTCTTTGTTGTAAAATTTTTTTGTTTTTTTGTTCTGTAAATACTCTTTCCCCCCAATAAAAGGTGGTAGTGGGGGAAGTTACAAGCTCCCTGACCTGGATAGGTTGTTCATTTATTTACCTGGTGAAAGGGGAAGATTGAATCAGGTGACATCTTAACGTTCCTGTCAACACTTGGATTCTTTCAGTCTATCACAGAACCATAAGGACATATCTAGAGTTTGGTTTAGCTCAGAGTACAAAATTTTAAAAGGGACCTTGATGAACTGGAAGACATCTACAGGAGAATGGCCATGATGGTGAGAAAATCTGGACCATAGTCATATGAGAATTAGTAGAAGGGATGTTTAGCCCAGAGAAGACTTTATAGGGCCATGACAGTTGCCTCCCAATATTTGAAGGGCTGTCATTTGGAAAACTGTTAGAATTGTGATGCATGGCTCCAAGAGGATGGAAGAAAGACCAACTACACAAGTTACAGTGAAACAAATTTTGTCTTAATATAAGGGTTCCCTAACAAATAATTGTTGTTATTCAGTCATTTTTCAATTATGTTCAGTTCTTTGTGACTCCAACCGGGGTTTTCTGGGCAAAGATACTGGATTGGTTCATCATTTCCTTTTTGGTTCATTTTATAGATGAGGAAATTGAGGGAAACAGGGTGAAATGACTTGTCCAGGGTCCCACATTTATAAGTGTCTGACGCCATATTTGAATTTGGGGAAATGAGTCCTAGATTCCTGGTCAGGTGCTGTGTGCACTAGGGAACCACCTAGTGTCCCTCCTAATAATTAGAGCTGTGCAAATAGAAATGCTAATGATGAATAAAAAGTTTTTTTGGTGAGCTCATGGTGAGCTTGGAGACGATTTGGTTAGCTTCAGGACTGTCTATTACAATCCATTGTGATTTGAGCCCATATTTACTGTGTCCTCAGAAATCTCACCCCAGTTTTTGTTTAGGTGAGTCTACAAGAAAAGGCTTCAGTTTCCTTCCCCACTAAAATCCCTGTAATACTGCAGGTTACATTACCTCATCATTTTTTTCTTTTGAATACTTTCATTTGTATCAAATCCCTTCATCCCCACGCCTAGAGCCTTCCTGGTCAAGGCCGGCTTTCTCTTCTGCAGGTGACTTCTACATTGTTTAGTGACTGAACCCTTGTCTCCTCCATGTGGCCTGGGTCTCTCCTATCCACCAGGATTCATGCCCGGGGCTGAGTTGTATTGCCACTGGGATGCTGTTAATGATGATGATGTAGCACTCTATCATCCCAGAGGTTTCTGCCTCCCTTTTTTCACAACTATCCTGGGGAGTAGCCAGAGCAAATCTTCACCAAGTAATATGTCCACTCCTTACTCTCCTGACCACCCTCCTTGGCTTTCAAGGAAAGAACAATTCCTCCACTATCTCTCATTATCTTCCAGTTCAGTGCCAAGCCATGCATTTTTATCCTTCAGGCTTGCCCCTGCCTCCTCATGAGGTGAGGATCTGCAGCATCTGCTTTCTCTCCCTGACCTCTTCACTCCTTTCTATGCTATTGGTGGTCTGCTGCCACATGCTCTAATCCCTTCTTCTCTCAAGAAATTTCTTCACAAGCTGCTGCCACTTTTACTGTAAATATTTATAAGAAAATGCCAAGTGCTCCTGGGCAGCCTGTCTTTTATTCTGAACTTTGCTAGACCCTAAATTAAAATCTCATCTTTATGAGATTTTTTTAAAAATGCTAAAGAATTTCATTTGTTGTTAAGCCTTTTTGGTCAGGTCCAACTTTTTATGACTCCATTTGGGGTTTTCTTGGCAGAGTGGCTTACCATTTCCTACTCTAGCTTGTTTTTTTACAGATGAGTAAACCCAGGCAAATGGTGACATGACTTGCCTAAGGTCACATAGCTTGTATCTGAGGCTGCATTTGAACTCAGGTCCTTCTGACTCCAGGGTTAGAGCTCTGCACATGGTAACTCTACCCAGCTGCCCAAGCATTTAACTTGGTAGTCTGTTTTATAAATAATAATAAAGCCCCTCCTCCCTTCCTCTAGCTTCCCTTCCCCAGTCCCAGCAAACAGCCTGCCCTAGCAGGATGAGCATAGGCTTTGGAGCCCCAGGGCCTGGTTCCTAGTTGCAATACCTGTAGCTGCTAAGACCCATTTGTCTGCCTGGGTCTCTCTTTCCCCATCTGTAATATGAAAAGGTAGGAGGAAGTGATCTTCACGGCTATAATCCTTTAGCTTCTTTAACATTTGGATTCTCTCCTTGTCTTTATGCAACCATTTCTATGAAAATATATCCAGTGCACAATCCTCTGGGGGGTATTTGGAGAGAAAGAAACTAGGTAAAACCTTTGTTTACCACTTGACAGTTAGCCTACGGGAACCCTTCCAGCTGTAGGCCTAGGACCTGCCAATAAGAGAGGGCAGGTCCTGGGTGTCCAGGAAAACATTTTGACTAACTTAATTCATTTTCAGCACCGCTCCTACTACATTTCTTGTCTTTCCCAAAGAAGAACAGAATCTCTCACTCTTTAACTATCTATTTATTGTCCAGACCTGTGATTTCAGCAATGTGGTCAGCTCCTTCTATAGCCGTTCTTCCAAAGGCATTTGTTAAGTATATTATCTATCTTATATTATCTATATATCTATGTGTATATCTATAAGTATCTTCTGACCACCCCACGACCTTTCTTCTGAGCTGAATCTGCATTGCTACCATAGTCTACAGCCCAATTTCTTTCCTTTTGCAAACTTGATTTTTGCTATTACTGTTGCATGCACAGAAAAGGAAATCTCATTCATTTTGTATATCATCTCCAGTGTATTAGATTACTGATGCTGATCATGATAATGATGATGATGATGGCAGCAGGGTGAAAAGAATCTTGTACTTGGGATTGAGATTCAGGTCTCTGCTCTGATGCTATATTGCTGTGTAATTGAGGACAACGCTTTGAGCCTCAGTTTCCCCAACTGTAAAATAAAGGACCTGCCAATTTCATAGCAGCATTTTAAGGACCAAGTGAGGGTCATGAACAGAAATTACAAAGCAAATAATCTGTAAATATCAACTATTAATAAAAATTGTGGTATATTTTCTAGACATACTCATCAGGTACAAATCTTACTTCTTTACAACATTATTCTCCTAACAGAACAGATACTCTATGCTATCTTTGTGTACAAAAGTTAGTCTACACTGGATGGAGCTCGGCTCCTTACACTGGGATGCAGGGTCTCTCTGGCATTGTCTCACAGACAGTCACCTTATGCCATTAGCCTGACACACTGTGCTTTTAGCTATGATTTGTTCAAGATTCAGAACAGGGAAATCTGACCTTGCAGGTCTCCTAGTAGCAAACTTTATTCCTTCTCTTGTCTGGATTTCTGTACTTTTTAGCTTTTCTCCTGGACTTTGGTGATTTCCTACAGTTAATCTGAGTCAATCAAATCCAACTCACTTGTATGTCATGGCATCATTGCCCTGATCCATGGTCCTTTTTAAAAATGAAGGATGAACAACAATAACAATAGTCAACTCATTCTCTTATTTTCTTGGTGCTTTTCTTGCCTTGGGTTGAATTTCTTGCTAATGAGCCTCTATTTGTCCAGCTGTTCCTCCCAGCAATTTCCCCTGGGATCTAAGGTTTTAGAGCCAGAAGGCCCCTTGGAGATCATTAAGTAAAACTCTCAATTTATAGATAAGAAAACAGGCCCTTGTCCTCGGGTCCATCATTAGTAAATAGCAGAGTTGGGGTTCAAATCCAGGTTCTCTAATTTTAAACATTAACACTAGATTTTTATAGAACACTAAACTTTTCTGAGCTTTAGATGCAATATTTCATCCTGGTACGTAGACCTCCATTTTATCCATGACAAAACTAGGGTTTAGAGTGGTGAACTGGTGTTCATTTGGCAAATGGGAGGGGCAGGGTTTGAAACCAGATTTTCCTCACTGTAATCCAAGCTCTCGATCAATTATCACACATTCAACTACAAGGTGCTTTTGGCTACACCAAGTCCTTGCATCCCATTGGCCACATGAGCCATACCTGGGAATTCTAGGTATTGTGGCAAAACCAGCTGGTCAGGGGTAGTGGCTGGGGTGGGTAAGGCACATAAACTATACTTATTACTATGCATGGGTGAGGGATTCTGGGAAGGTTAGTGGGAAGGTGCAGCAATCAGACAGCTGGCACTATGGGAAGGGAGGTGGGGAAGTCACTCTCTTCCCATCTCTCCTGGATATAGGTCTGTGGGCAGAGGCCTCGTTGCCCCATGCTAGTTCCCGCTAGGACTACTGCCTTCCTGTCATTTCCATGGAGCTTCTCCTTCCCTCTCCTTTGCTCTTGGATATTTAGAACAAAGGCAAGCTCTGACTTCAAGGCCTCAGCAATACTACATGACCTGCAATGCTGGGGAATCCCCAAGCAGGCTAGGGGATAGAGCAGACTTCTATTCTATTGATTATACAACCCCACTGTGTTAGAAGGATGCTTGGGATACAAATTTATCCAAAATGGTTTTATTTTTAGCTAAGAAAGAAGTCTGTGAACAAAAGGAAAATTATATCAGTTATGAAAAAAAAATCCAACCATCCCCCCAAAATTCTAGCATTTCAGCAAGATTAAAAACTGACATGCTTTAAAAGGAGAATATTCAGAGTTTTGAAAACCACTTCTGGAAAACATAGTTTTATTTCTGCTCCTGTACAAGTTCAACCCTCACACGTGAATGATCTAAAATTATCTAAAAGGAGCTCCTCTCCTTTAGCTTTGGTGAAGGGATGGCCTACTTGGTGACTTTAATCTCAGGGTTCAGCATAAGACCATTGAAGATGATAGGAATGAGATCTAGAAAGGCCCTTACAAATCATCTCCTATGATCCTCATTTTATTATTGCAGATAAGAAACCTGAAGCTCAGAGAAAAAATACAGTGACCCCCTTCTACAGCATGATTTTCCCTATTGTGGTTTTGATATATTGCAGGTCAACATAAGAAATTAAATGGGAATTTGGGGGGATTTTTGCAGAAGCTTAAGACAACAGGAGAAGGCCAGCAGATGACGCAGAGCCTGTGGCCAAATACTTAGCCCAAATATTACAATAAGGTTCTGTAAACACCCCATAAAAGAAAGAGAAAAAATTCTGATTTCTTCTCTGGTAGGAAGGGATGGCCAAAAAATTTTATACAGATTTTCTAGATTGCGGGGTGCAGTGACCCTAATCCCAGCAATGTGGAAGAGTTAACTTGCTCTTGTCCGAGGTAAGTGGCAGCTCTGGGTTTCAATCTTACATCTCCTGTTCCAGCAGATTTACTGCTTTTTCCACTTGCTTTTATCTCCAAGAGGAGTGATAAATGAGGTTTGGAAAGATTCTGTTTTTCTCACTTAAAACAGTGACTGCCTATACTAAATGGGCTTAAGGAGAGCCAGGGTTTAAGGAACAGTATGCATCTCTCAAATCTGACTGTGTACATATGTATCAGCACTGTTAGGGTTCATTTGTTTGTTACAGCTCTAGGGGTTCCTATAGGGGCGAGAAGCATTTAACAGCAGCGGGGAATCAAGGTTTGGAAAATGGACAGTTCCCTGGGATCCGATGTGGATAGAGCCAAGGATAATTCCAGGGAAGAAAATGGAACATTTCATGGAGGGAGATTTTGATTATGTCATCAGAAAGAGTTATTTCCCCCCTCAAGCCTATTTTTTAGGGGAGATTTTTTTGATTCAAAACTATCATTTTGGAAAATAACTATAGACCATATGTCAGTTTTTCTCATTAATGAAGAACACTGCAGATGCTTTGGAAACTCTAGCATTGTTTGTGGTGTTTTGAGGATATTTGTGAGACAGGAATCCTGCTTTTGCAGATTTCATAAGCAATAAGGCAGTGTCTCCTTTGGGCATTTGTGTACTCAGGAATGACTTCAGAGTCCAGCTGTTAGAAATTCTCCTCTGCAACAGCCTCTGGAGCATAGTTGTCCACACTGGGAGCCATGTTAGCAAGGATATGGACCAAGTGGAGGGTTTCCAGAGGTGGGCAGTCAGGAAGGGGAGAGGCTCAAAAGCACTCTGTGTAAGGAGCGGGGGTGTGGAGTCTGAGAAGATCATCACAGTCTTCAAAGATTTTCTGTGTAGAAGGATTAGATTTAATAGGCCTATCCTCAGCAACAAGATCAACCAAATCATTTCTAATGGAGCAGTAATGAACTGAACCAGCTATACCCAGAAAAAGAACTCTGGGAGATGACTAAAAACCATTACATTGAATTCCCAATCCCTATATTTATGCACACCTGCATTTTTGATTTCCTTCACAAGCTAATTGTACAATAATTCAGAGTCTGATTCTTTTTGTACAGCAAAATAATGTTTTGGTCATGTATACTTATTATGTATCTAAGTTATATTTTAATATATTTAACATCTACTGGTCATCCTGCCATTTAGGGGAGGGGGTGGGGGGGTAAGAGGTGAAAAATTGGAACAAGAGGTTTGGCAATTGTTAATGCTGTAAAGTTACCCATGTATATATCCTGTAAATTAAATTAAAAAAAAAAAAAAGATTTAATAGGCCTGACCCTGAAGGGCAAAACTAGGAGCAATGGGGAGCTCAAAAGGAGGGAGATTTTGTGGTAATTTAAGGAAGAACTTCCTTAGAAAAGCTGCTGAGTTGGTGGCCCAGCCTTATGGAGGCTTAGAGATTCTATACTCCAGAAAAGATGAGAAAAAGAAGCAGCAGCCAGATTAAGGGACTTGGAATAAGGGAATAGGAAATAGCAGAGCTGGGATTTGAAGCCAGGTGCTTGGACCCCAAATCTAGTATCCTGAACCATGTTGCCTCCCTACACTTAGTTTAGGATTATCTCTGTATTGGGTTCCATGGGGATTTTCAGGTAGTGACTGACAAGACCCTCTTGTTGGGGATGTCACAGAAGGGGTTCACACTGATGGGTTAGATGAGATGACATTAAGGGCTCCTCCCAACTTCCGGAGTCTAGTATTCAGAATGCTGCCGGAGACAACCCCATCTAAAGCAAGATTGGTGGTTCAGGAATACAGTCCATCATTCTCGGAGAGAGTTAGTTCTGCCTGATTCCCCAAGCTGCCTAATAAACCCCGGATTTACATGCTTACCTAAGAAAGCACAAAGATATACTTCATCATTGACACTTCATCTGCCAAGTAAGTGCCTCATATTTTTTTCTCCTATGAGAAGTCTAAATCATACCTCATCTCGGGAAGGCTCATATAAGGATTTGGCAGTGAAATAAAACAAAAGAAAAACTATTAGCCAATATATCAAAGCAGGATTGCTAGCTTTTCTTTCCTTTTATACACTCCCAAAGTCAAGCTCATTCATTCATTAATCCAACAAAGATTTATTAAGCACCAAGTCGTCTTGGTGCACCTCAATTTCTTAAATGAGGGGGTGGATTTGGTCTCCATCCCATCTGGCTCTGAAACTATGACCCTATGATCCATGTACATTATTCGAGATGTTGGGGAATGTACAAAATTTTGAAAATGGCCCTGCCCCACCAGTGGCTTAGTAAACCTAGAAGAACATATTTCCAAATTTGTGTTGAGAAAAAGTTGTTTTTTTGTTTGATGCAATAGGGCAAATGAACGAAATACTCTGGTTCCAACGTTCGTCACTGACGCCTGCCATGTTATTTTGCCTGCATTGTGTGTCAAGCCAGAGAACCAGCAGTCACTTGGTGATCTGGCTTGTGTCAGAGAAGCCTAAAATGAAGGATATGGGATGGGTGATTCCTGCGCCTCCTTCTGTCTCTATTTCCATGACGCCGTGGCTGATGTGTTCATCAACCTCGAGATTTCCCATGTTTTCTTCCAGTGCAGCAGTGGAGGGGATGGAGTGCTCTGTCTGCATGACTATGTACTAGCTTTCAGCCAACTCTACTCAGAGACAAAATCCTGAGAAATGCTCTACAGTCCCTTCCCAATTTCTCTTTCTCATTATTCGGATTTTTCACATTCAAATATCAATTTAAATAGCATTTTGTAGCTCACTTATTTCAGCCCTTGCAGAACTGCTTCTAGGGGTTTTGTTAGAGTGGAGTTTCCTGAAAAGTACTTGGGTCTGAAGATGTCAATGGAAAGAAAGCAAACTCAGGAGACCAAGGTTAATAATATAACTAACACTTATGTGGTGTCTAATATATGCTGGGCACTGTGCTAAGTATTTTACGTTATTATCTCATTTGATCCTTATAACAATTCTGGGAGGTAGGTGGTGTTATTATCTCCATTTTACAGATGAAGAATCAGTGGCTAACTGATTAAATGACTTGCCCCAGGTTCATACATAAATATCTGAGATGGGATTTGAACTCAGCTTTCCTGCTTCCAGGCCTAATGCTCTATTCACTGTGAAACCTTCAGTAAGTCCTTCCCTTTAAAAAAACAAACCCAAATTTTATTGTTTCAATAGCATCTTCAATTCCAAAAACATCCCTGCCTCTCCCCTATATAGAGAACCATCCCTTATAATAATGAATTTTTAAAAAGAAAAAAGAAAAGGAACTTGGCTAAACTAACCAATATAATCATTCAAGTCTGACAGAATTTGCAACGTTCCATACCTCTAAGCTTCCACTTCTGCAGAGGAGGAAGGAAGGAGTGAGCTTCCTTTGAACTAAGAATATCAGGTGATGAAAGAGTAGCATTAGTCCTGATTATTCTCCATCTTCCTCTGTTACAATTTTTGATTTTTTTGTATATTACTTGTCTGCATTTCATAGACATCTCAAAATATTGTCCACAAGGCAAGAGGAACATTTACTTGGTAACTGAAGAGTCAGAAAACCTTCCTTCCTGTGTTCTGTTCCTGTCTCTGACTAGATTTTAAGTTCTCTAAGATCAAGACCTATACCTTTTCTTCTATATTTTCCCATCCATTCAAAAATATATGGTTTGATATGATAGATGTGGAGGTATGTTTGGAGGAATTGTATATGTTTGGCCTGTACTGGATTGCTTGCTGTCTGGGGGAGAGAGGAAGAGGAATGAGGAGGATTGGGTTTTTCGGGGGTGGACGTGGAGGACTATCTTTGCATGTATTTTGAGAAATGGAAAGCTATTATAAAATTAAAAAAAATTGCTTTGATAATAAACTAAATAATTCCTATGTTATAGAAAGAGTCACAAATAGACAGATTTCTGATCTTCTGGCCATCTGTTGATTTTACAACATCAAAGAATAATAGGGGAGCTCTTTCTGAAATCTTTGCCTAGTATTTAAGATCTTGAATTGACATTTTTCAATATTGTATTCCCATGTTATAATAAAGTATTTCCACTTTAATTACTGGAAACATTACTGTAAGAAGAGACAGAGCACAGCCAGTGTGAGATTTGAGAGATCATAAAGTCTGTACAAATCCAAAATCAGCCTCTTGATTCTCTCTTGTTGCCTCTGACCCTAGAAATGGAATACCAGGTTGAGGTTGAATTGCCTTTTGGCAGTGCATACACAATGTCCTGCTTGAGAGTATCTGAGGAACTTGGCTCTGCTTCTGTAATCAAACAGAATGAGCTGTGTTTACAAATCACCTCTCTACTGATTTAAGATCTCGCTTTCTGGGAGCTCATGTAACTAATCATCGAATAAATCTTATTCTAGTAGACAGGTTGTTTAATGAAACTCAATGAGGCGGGAGCCAAAATTGACTTTAGGACTAGAATTTAGATGGAAAGTTTTCTATTAGGTTAATATCATTTGAGTGGGAAACTAGCCTAGGGCCACCGGGGCTTTGCCCCTGGGCAAAAGAGGACTAACATTTAATACATATACTACTTGAAAGGTATCAAAGGGTTGAGGGAAGGCCCGTTGGTCCTCCTTTTCATCAGACATCTATGTCAAATGACATCTATGTCATTCAAAACCCATGAGCAGTCAAGTAGTCCAGGTGAGGGGGAAGGCGAGGTGAGTGGGGAACCCCCGGGGCATTCTTTTCTGATCATCCTGGGTGGGTTCCAGGAGAGTCCAAGGAAGGGAGAGACCTGAGAAGCCGCCCCTCTACCTCAGCTATTCTGATAGTTCTGGCTTGGCCTGAGACTAAGAAAGGGGGGCACAGTGGAAAAAGAACTCTGGGCTCAAATTCAGAAGCTCTGGATTGGAATGGCAGGTCACTTTCCATGTTGTATAACCCTGGGCAAATAACCCTCTGAACCTCAGAGGTTCACCCGTAAAGGAGACACAATATGCTTCCTTCCATGCCGGGCTGTTGTAAAAGATGCCAGCCTTAAAGTTCTCTCTAAGATGTTTCTTAGTTTTCCAAATCATCAATCTGAGAAAGTCACTATTCTGCTTTTCCCATTCTCTGGCCCCAAGATGTTCAGTTTCCTGATAAATCAGTTTCCATCCCTACAGAACAGAACTGTGCAATCTTTCTAACGTGAAGATTTATGGCCCACGAGCCATAATGGCTGATAGTCACCAAGGGCTCCCAGATTTGTTGGCCATGATCTTTGAACCCTCTAGGCAGGGACTGGGGGAGGCCCAAATGGCCCTGGGCCTTCTGCAGAGCCCAGAGATAAGGGGAGGAAGCTGCCGGTGGCTTTTAGCCTGCTCACATGGTCTTTATTGCAGGTAACTGTTTGTGGATGCTTTGTGAAGGGCTGTTTGTGTGCCCTAGTGAGGGCTGTCAGGGGGGCTGATGCTTCCTGGTGAGGGCTGGCAAGGGCCCAGTCACACAAACACCAGAGGGGACTTAGGGTGAGAGTGTGAGGGAGTGTGTGAGAATGTGAGTGTGTGTGTGTGAGTGTGTGTATGTGCAAGAGGGTGTGTGAGTGTGTGTGTGAGTGTGTGTGTGTAGGTGCGAGTGTGTGTCCATGTGTGTGTATGAGTGAGTGTGTGTATGGGTGTGTGAGTGTGTGTGTGTGTGTGTGTGTGTGTGTGAGTGCACCCACAGGACAGGAATTGATGATGTGACAGTGGGTAGCAGGGACACTCAGAAGCACTGGGCCCAAGGTGCCATTCTGCCCAAAGGGAGGAGGCATGATGGAAGCCAGAAAACCGGTCGGAGGGACCTGCTTCCTCAGTGACCGGCAGAGTTTAGAGAAGCAATTCTATTTTAGGCTGGATATGAAAGCCAGGTGAGCCAAGAAGAGAAACAGACTCCCCTGAGAGCCAGGCTGAGACGGATGGGTGGGCTTGGAGTGCCTAAAAACGACACTTTTTCTCAACCTGATGCAGTTGGGCCTTAATGACTCATTGTGGCTCATGATCAATCGATCTTTGGGTTTAATAATAATATATATATATATAGTCAACAAAGGACTTCATATTTATTAGTTTACATATAGTCCAAGCTCAGGGATTTTACTTTTTGTACAGATGGGAAAGCAGACCCCATACCGGCTTACAGACTCACAGTTTGCTTTATTCTTTATGTAGGTGTGTGTGCAATCACACACATACAGATCTGCACATTAACATGTAAGTACGTGTGTGTATGTGTGTGTGTGTGTGTGTGTATAGTTTGTCACTAAGCATTTATTAAACTGCTGCCGTGCAACGGGGCTGTGGTTAGAGGATAAAACGCTGTTCCCAAGGAGCTTACATTCACATGGGAAAGACGTGGATGTCTCCCTACACATCTATACAACCCACAAAGATCTAACCACTGAATGAGGAAGAGGCTGAAGTTTCAGCTACTGAGGCAGTAGGATAAGGGAGACAGAAGGAGAGGTGGGACATCATCGGGGAGCATCCCACTTGTAAGGGATCCTCTCCCACATGAGATGGCAGAGTTGGACATTTCCGGAGGGGCCTAGAAAAGGTGATGGTGCTAGATTCAGTCCTGCCTGATGGAAAGGTAAGCATAAGAGTGAGCCCTCGAACCCTCTGTCCCTGGGCTGGTTCCCCCACACTGAGCCTACCCTGGGCTTCCCCCTTTACACCAGAACTCACTCTGGAACACCTTCCCATTTGACCTAATTTTCCATTTGACTAATCTTTTAAGTCTGAGCTGAAGCTCTGAGGACAAATACACCAGATATAATATTGGAGAATCATATCAGGAACTCTAAAAATCCATGAAAGGAAGAAAGCAAGAAAAATTACTCTTATGGACTTTCCCCTTTTTACACTAAAAGATGTTTCTTAATTTTCCAAATCATCAATCTGAGATACATTTGCCAGTCAAAGAGGGGAAGTATTTGGTACAAATGCATCTGAATTTTATCTCTTAATTTCTTTCCCTCCCCATAATCATAGGATAAATACCATTTAAATAGAAAACAAAAATCCACCTCCTCTAGATCCTGGTCAATGGCCATTTAAAATTATACGGTTTTGATTTTAGGATAATCTCCACTCCAATTATTTAAACCTCTTTCTGTACTTAATAGGGGAAGAAATTAAAGTTTTACTTTGAATACAGTTCCTTCGAATACTCAAAACCCAAGGAAGCTCAGAAACTCATTAGATTCCTGCTGACAAACATCAGCTTATTTGGCACCAGCTGTTGACTTTTTAACTTCTATTCCAATTCAAACTAACCCAATCTAACCCAGCTCAACCCAATTCAATCCAATACCAAGCATTTGTAAGCACCTAGTAGGTGCTAGGCATTATGCTGGGTGCTGAGGATACAAAAACAATCCTTAATTATTAATAGCCAATTGTCTCTTCTCAATAGGGCACATCATGCAAGCTGATGGTGATTCTAGTTAAAATTTAATTTTCAACTTCCTAGGGTATGTATATATAGCATTGTATGTATATAGACATATAGATGACACATATATGTATATATAACACATATATAACATGTGTGGGTGTACTAGTTTCAAAAGTCCCCTTAAATTCTTTTTCAATTTTAGATCTTCCCAGGGAAAAATATTGAGTCCCGGAGGAGCCATTCACAGGTACCCCCATTATATTTTACTGAATGAGCCCTTGGGGTCCATTTAAATCTTTCTTGAGGGAAAACAGGTCCCACATTTTTTTTAATCTGGTGTAAAATAGCCTCAGAACCTTCTGGTTCTTGGGCGAGTACTTTCTGGTTGCTGGGACGGTTCACCCAGGCCCAATTCTAATCCTGTTAGCAAAGTCTGAGGAAGATCTGATAGCACATGAAGGATGGAATTACTCTTGGAGCTAAAGCTTTGATTGAGTGCCTTGGGGATGGCGAGCAGCACTAATCACAGGCTGGCGGTTCTGGCCCGGGCCCCTTCCCCAACCAGAAGACTCCCCTGCTGAGCCGAGGTGCCCTCAGAATACAAGGGCAAGGCCACGGGTTGCTGCCGACGACTGTCTGGCTTCCCCGAGGGCCCCAGAACAGCGTGTCCCTTCTAGCTCTGTCTCAGACACAACCATGGTAGTCTCGCGATCGGAAAGACAAGGAAAAGGCATCCCTATCCACTCGGCTGTTTGCTTTAGGGTCTCACAGCTCGACACAGTCACAATCTGTTTCTTGCAACTGAAAGCAAAATGTTTAATTGAAAGGGTAATAGTTAGCATAAATCACCAGCCCCAGCTGTGTTCATAAATGGACTTCTTTTTAAATATTTATATGAACGGCATTGTAGAGTTCTTGGCACACACAGGATGACTTTTCAGTTTCATAATATTCTTTTTCTTCTCAGGGCTTGACTGTCTTGTATTTGTGTGTGTATATATATGTGTGAGAGGGGACTCCCTAAGATTAAGAAGGGTAAAAAATTTGGTGAAAATAGCACTTTGTTTTGGGAAAATTGTTAGGTTCTGAGCAGGGAGGGAACTTTGAGGTCATTTAGTTCAAGTCCTCTCCTTTCATGAAGAAACTCTGAGGGCTGGAACGGCAAAATCATTTGTTCAAGGTCATATAGCTGGTAAGGAAAATGGCTGCATTTTGGACCAGACCTTATTACTCCAAATCCATTATCTTTCAACAGAGTCACTGCTTCCTCTTGGAAGACATTTTAGAAATGTCTCTCAATGCTATTGAAAGCTAGACATTAAATAATTTCCCCAGCATCAGTCAGGCTGACTGGAGAACATGGCCTCTCTTACACTTTATGGAATAACTATATTTCCTTACTTTGTAGTGGGCTAAAGATGCTTATTTTCTGTCTTTTACATACTATTCATTATGTAGAGCCCTATACTTTTCAGCTTTATAACTCTGGATAAGTAATGTCTAGGGCCCTGGCTTTCCCATTTGAAAGAAGGAATGAGTAGATTAGGCTCACAGGATCATAACATTTAGAATTAGAAAAGATTTTAATGATTTTTTTAGTTTGTTGCCTTCTTTTTTTTTTGTTTAAAGAGTTTGATATCTTTTATTTTTATTCCATTATTGTTTCTAGATTATGTTTCAAAACCCATGGAACCCTTTCTTTTAATCAAACCCTCCTCAAAAAATCCAAAACTCAAAACTCCTGTTAATCAAAACCAAGCAACACAGTAACTGACAGATGTACAGGAATATCTGTAATGTTCCCTTCTTCCTGAGAGAAGGTGAGTATATTTTATGAAATGTTCTCTGAGACCCAGTTCGGTCATTTTAGTGAAAATTTGGTTGCTTTTTGTTTTAACATTGGTTTATTCTTGGTATATATTCTTCCTCTTTGTTTCTCTCAATACCTTATATTCTTTATTTCTTATAATAATGATAATAGCTTTGCATATATTACCTTATTTGATCCTCAAAACATCCTTGTAAGGTAAATGCTATTATTATCCTCATTTTACAGATGGGAAAATTGAGTCTGAGAAAAGTTTAGTGGCTTTCTTAGGATCACACAAGTAGTAAAATTGCATTCCACTCCATTTATACAACATAATCTGTTCAGCCATTAATCTAACTGATATGCTGTCACTTAGTTTCCAGTTTTGCTTCTATAAAAAAGCTTTTAGAATATTTAGATTTATATTGGACCTTTCTTTCTGTCTTGACTTTCTTGATGTGTATATATGCCCAGGGTTGAAATTTGCTGGAGTCAAAGGATATAACTGGCTAAGTGATTGTTCTCCACTAACCCCACTTTTTTTTTTCCAGAATGGTTAATATTCTTTTGTCTTTTTTCCTTACAGTTCTTTCAACATAGATTATTTCCATCTTTTGTCATCTTTGCCATTTCCAATTTCAGCACCTTCATTTTACAGATGAGAAAGCAGTTAGTCAGTCAGTCAACTAGCATTTGTGCCAGCCACCATGATAAGTGCTGGGGGAATGAAAAAGGCAAAAAAATAGTCCTTGCTCTGAAGATGTTCACAGTCTGATGAGGGAGACAGTATGCAAAGAACACACACACACACACACACACACACACACACACACACACACTCTTATATTGTAAATTGGGAGTAGTTTAGGAGGAAAGCTGTTAAGATCAGGGGTTGGGAAAGGTTTTTGTAGAAGGTTGGACTTTAGTTGGGACTTGAAGGAATCTTGTCCAAATCAATAAACATTTATTAAATGCCTACCACGTGCCTGTACTGAGAGCTAGGGATCTAATTAATAAAAAAGACAGCATTATTTGCCCTCTGAAGGAGGTGTGTGTGAAAGCAACACACAAGAGGGAGGAGTAGAGGGAGGAGAGAATGCAGAGCATCCTTTGGATGTGTGAGTCTTTTGGAAGGATTTGGTCCTCTGCCTTCCATCTCTCTACTGAGAGAGGAGAGGAAGCTGAGGAGGTATTGTGGGTCAAGCCTTGGGTGAGCTGAGGTTAGAGGTGATCAGCTTAACCAGAGAAGGTGGCAATGAGAAGGAAGGAAGTTCTAGACATGGAGGATAGTGAAGGAGAATGCTCCACCAGGAGGCCAGGGTCACTGTGGGACAGAGTACAAAGTGAGAAGTAAGACTGGAAAGGTAGAGGGGGCCAGATGATGAAAGGCTTTAAAAGCCAGAAGATTTTATATTGGATCCTAGAAGCAATAGGAGCCATTGGCAGTGAGGTACTAGCCAGCCGACAAAAGTTAAAACTCTGTTTTGGGAAGAGTGGAGGATGGATTGGAGTGGGGGAAGCCTTGAGGCAGAGAGCAGCCAGAGTAGGTGATGGTTAAGGAGAGCCTGTGCTAAGATGGTACCAGGTCAGAGAGGAGAAGGGAGATGTGGTAAAAGTAGAATTGATAGCACTTGTCAATACATTGGTTATGGAGACTGAGGATTTGATGATACTTGTCTCGTGAGCCTTGGTGACAGGGATGTCCTCCCAATAGCTCCCTCAATAGTAACAATGACTTTAGAAAGAGGGAAACGTTTTTTTTTGGGGGGAAGGATATTGAGTTCCATTTTGGACATGTTGAGCTTGAGATTTCTGCAGCACATCCAGTTTCACACATGCAATAGGCATTTGGAGGTGTGGGACTGGAGGTGGGGAGAGAGTCTAGCAGGGGTCCTCAAACTATGGTCCGCGGGCCAGATGTGGCAGCTGAGGACAATTATCCCTCTCACTCAGGGATAGGAAGTTTCTTTATTTAAAAACCCACAAAACAAAGTATTTGTTTTTACTATAGTCTGGCCCTCCAACAGTCTGAGGGACAGTGAACTGGCCCCCATTTAAAAAGTTTGAGGACCCCTGGAGCAAGAGAAACAGATCAGAGAATCACTGGCATTGAGATGATCATTGAATCCACAGGAGCTGCTGAGATTGCCAAGGGAAATAGTGTAGAGGGAGAAGAGAGGAGGGCCCACTTCTGAGAGGGTGGATGTGACCTGGATGAAGATCCAGTAAAGGAGACGAAGCAGTCAGATAGGAGGAGAACCAGGAGAGAGTGGTGTTGTGAAAAGTTCAAGAGTTCTGACATGGTTGGAAGCAGGTATGTCTAACATACTGGAATACCAAGCAAAGAAGAGGGAAAAATAAAGGAAGAAGGTGTTAAGGGAATAGATGGGTTTATTTTCATTGCTTGGCTATGTATATGGCCCAAAGCAAATATTCTAAGCTCTAAGTAATAATTCTAAGCTTTTTTACCTGAAGTTATTTACGTGGATTCAAATAAGTCACTGAAAATATTTTAAATTTGCCTTTCTCTCAGGCTTTCTCTTTTCTAATTGCTTTACCATGAATACCCTACCTACTTCCCTTACATTCTAGTATTATAGAACTCGAAGGACTTTTAGCGATCCCTCATTTTAATAATTAGGAAATTGAGAACATCAGAGGAGAAGTCATCTCTCCTGAACTCATATAGCTAATACGCTGGAATTTGAAATTGGATCTTCTGTCTTCAAATGTTTTGTATGATAGGGATTTCTGTTTGTGTTGGATATTTTTTCTTTTACTGTCACCCTAATGAGGTCTAATAAAGCTAAGAAGCCATCCCTTCTTTACTTATGATCATCCAATACCTGGGAGCAGTGCACAGAGCTCCAGGTCTGGAGTCAGGAGCCCTCATCTGCCTGAGTCCAAATCCTACCTCATGCACTAGTTTTGTGAGACCCTAGACAGGTCACTTAACTCTGCTTGCCTCAGTTTTCTCATCTGTAAAATGAGTTGGAGAAGAAAATGGCAAACCACTCCAGTGTCTTTGCCAAGAAAACGTCTTATGGAGCCATGAAGAGCTGGACTTGATTGAAATGACTCAATAATGACAAAATTCCAATGTAGTACTGCAGAGTAAGTATGTTGCTCATTAATGAATGTACATTAATACATTAATAATAAAAAGTACATTAATAAATATTTGCTGAATCAAATAAGTACTTTTCAATAGTCACTATTCTTTTCTTTTTCTACAACTTTTGATTCTTTTTAAAATTTGTTTTTATTGATACCTTCTGTTTCTTACATTGTTCTAGTTATCCCAAGCATCTCTCTCCCTATTTCAATGATTTCCAAGGTTCTTTCAGTTCTAGGTCCTATGAACCATCACTATACTTTATTATTGAATTCTGTATTGTTTCTGAGTTACTGAAGTTTCCTGCTTTCTATCAGTGTGGAAATTTGAGGAGAGATGCCATTTTTATTTGTAAGTTTATTCTGCTCAGTTAGAGTTATCAAAGGCAATGATGCCAAGTTAACTTTTCAGAACTTTTTCTGAGATCCTCTCACCCACCCACAGAATACACTGCAATTTCTCACCTTGGTGCTTTAGCTAAGGCAGTTCTTGGTATCTAAAGGGCCCTTCTCTCTCCTCTTTATTAAACTTCTACTCAGCCTTTAAAATTGCCCACCTGATGTTGCTCCTCTTGTCTTCAAATACTGCCTGAAATTTCGTGTCATTTCGTTTCAACTGCACTTTTGTTAGAAAGTTTCTGGGTGCGTTGGGGTCATGGCAGGGGATCCTTGGTTTGGTTAGGTCTAGGGTGGCCTGATTGCCCTCCAAAGCCCTTCCAGTGTGGAGACTTGGAGATTCTATAACCTTAATTTTTTTTTTGAAAAAACTACTGCAAACAAAAGTTCCATTGTATTTCTTTATGACCTTTCAAACATTTTTACTGACCTTTGGAAGAAACTAGCTTTCTCACTCTTATAACTCTCAATTGTCATATATTTTTTAAGTTTCCTATAGTAACTGATAGTTCCTGATGTGTAACTCCTTCTCTTCCATCCCATCATCTCTTCCTCCCTCCTTTCTTCTCTTTTGCTTTTTTAAAGTCAGTTTTTTGGAGTAGCTAGAAGGCACAGTAGATAGAGCACTGGTACTGTAGTTAGGAGGACCCGAGTTCAAATGTGCCCCTAGACACTTAGCACTCATTAGCTGTGTGACCCTGGACAAATCACTTAAACCCCAATTGCTTGCAAAAAAAAAAAAAAGAAAAAATTCAATTTGTTAAGCTGTATATTAGGCAGAAATAATAATGATAACTAGCACTATTTATATAATATGTAGTTTATGTAATATATTTATGAATGCTAGTACATTTGTATAGCCCTTGAAGCTTTATAAATCCTTTTGCATATATTAACTCATTTGATCCTCACTACAATTTCAGGAGGTAGGTATTATTATTAATCACACTCATTTTCCAAATGAGAAACTGAGACTGACTGAATTGAAAGGCTTGTCCAGGACATACAGCTATTAAGTGTCTGAGGCAGAATTTGAACTCCAGTCTTTCTGTCTCTGACGGAAGCTGGATGATTCAGTGGATAAAATGCTAGGCCTGGAATCCAGAAGACTGAAGTTCAAATCTAGGCTTAGACACCTATGAGTAAGTGACCCTGGAGAAGTCATTTAACTCTGTTTGCCTTAATCAAGACAATGGCAAACCATGCTACTATCTTTGCCAAGAAAACCCCGTGGACCACACAGGTGCGCCATGTTCCATGGGCTCCCACTGGATGTTTCTAACTCTAAACTCCATTCTCTGTGCACTGCCACCCCCTAGCAGCCCTTACAATGAGAATATATAGATAAAAAAGCAAACGTTTATCATGGGCCTCTTGTATAGAAGGCTACATGTTAGGCCCTGATGAAAATAAAACAAAATAAAAAAGCAGCCCAACAATTCTTGCCTCAGGGAGCTTTCCAATCCAGTGAGATACTAACGGTAATTTGTAGGTCTCTCTGTGACCCCGTTTGGGGTTTTCTTGGCAGGGATACTAGGGAGCTTTGCCATTTCCTTCTGCAGCTTATTTTACAGATGAGGAAACGGAAGGAAACAGGGTGAAGTGACTTGCCCAGGGTCACACAGCTAGGAAGTGTCTTAGGTTAGATTTGGACTCGGGAAGATGTCCTGCCCAGCCCTCTATCCACTGTGTCACCTGTCGGCCCTTGGGTAAAGATGGTGGTAAATACAAGGTAATTTGAGAAAGGACAGAGCACTAACAATTGTACTTTCTCCTTCTCAAACGAGGACCAAGGCCATCAGAAAGGTGACATCTTGACTTGGATTTAAATGAGACAGAGCTGCACAAGATCACTGAGAGTAGGTGGGGAGAAAAGGAAAGCTTTTTGTCTGGAAGGTGACAGCCCAGCCAGCCTGGGAGGAAGCCAAGAAGGTGAAGAGGGGCCCTATCCCAGCCCAGAGCAGTTTATCATATTCTAGGAGAGACAAGGGAAGTCTGAGCTCCAGTCCCACCTAATTCTGTGTGTCCATTCTGCCTTTGTCCCATGGGAACAGAGTGAGAGGTCTGGGACCTAGGAAATGGGGTAAGTTGGGAGCCTAGTTTTGCCCCCTGTGCTGCCCCTATGTATCCTCATCACACACAGGGGCCAGAATGCATCCAGCCATTCCCCAGGTGACGGGCACCCCCTTAGTTTTCAGTTCTTTGACACCACAAAAAGAGAGGCTATAAATGTTTTTGTACATTTTATGGTTTTTCTATTTTGTGGATCGTTTTAGGGAAACCTAGTTCCAATTGACATCTCCATTGACAATGCATCAATATGCCAATTTTCTCAAAGTGCCTCCAATATTTGTCATTTTCCTTTTTTGGTCAACTTTTCCAGTCTGATGGACATGAGGTAGAAAGCAACAATTGCTTTAATTGGTCTTTCTTAATTATTAGTTTTTTGGAGTTTTCTTTTTATATGACTATAGATACTTTGTATTTGTTCCTTTGGTTTTTTGTTATTTTTTTCCTTGCTCTAAAAGGATACATTAAGATTTTTCATTGTGGTTTTACTTTTTATTCCTTCCTATAATTAATTTAGCTTTTCCTTTAATTATTTAGGTGATGTATTAAATATGCATATATTAGAGCATATATGTTAAACACTGAAGTTAATTAGTCATTTAATGTTTCTTTCTTGGGGACAGCTAGATGGTGCAGTGGATAGAGTTCTAGACCTGAAATTAGGAGGATTTGTCTTCCCGAGTTCAAATTCGTCCTCAGACGCTTAATGTGTGACCCTGGGCAAGTCATTTAACCCTGCCTCAGTTTCCTCATCTATAAAATGAATCGGAGAAGGAAATGGCAAACCACTTTAGTATCTTTGCCAAGAAAGCCCCAAATGAGATCATGAAGAGTTAAACATGATTGAAAAATGACTGACAACAAATCAACAAAAGGTCCCCTTCAGCAAAAATGTGGTTTCCTTGTTAATCTCTTACAATCAACTTTATTTTTGTTGTTGTCTTGTCTGAAGTCAAAACTTCTTTAAACTGAAACATAATAGATTTTACTATTGCTCCTTATTTTAGCTGTATGTACCTTTAGGTTTCAAATGTGTTTTTATAAACAACACATTGTTTCTGCTTTCTAATCCATTCTACCATTATTTTCTGTTTTGTAACATTTATTTCATTCATATTCATTTTATGATGGTTAATTTTGTCTTTACCTCCACCTTAATCTCTTATACATTTCCTCCCTCTTTTCTCCTTGTCTCCTCTTTATCACAGCCTTCTTAATCTTTCCTTGAGATTCTTCCTCATAATTCTACTTCATTTTAAACATGAGGAAATCAATGGCCGGAGTGGTCAAGATTTTATAGTTATAAGGAAGTTACGTATATGGTATCTATAGTTAGTCCTCTAGGTTGTTTTTTTGTGTTTATTTTTGGAGGGGAGTGGCTAAAGATATTATTATAACTATTGATTTTTTCCCATTCTTTTGTGATTTTCCCTGGAGAAATCTTGAAAATTTATCCCCAACTACCCTTAAAATTGTGTTGCTTTCAGCAGTTTTCCTCTGTATTTATCTGTTCAGTTCCATCTGCTTTTCTCATCTTTATTTTCTAGAGTGCCATTTCCTCTTCCTCATGGAGTACATTGGGTATTGAGGTGTTAAAGAGTCCAAATGTAGTACTTATGATAAGAAGAGCTTGCTATAGAAACACTGAAAGATCTATTCCATTTCATTTCTTTTTGTTGTCATTACAGTTCCATTTATAAATACTCTTGGGATGATCTGTCTTGTTGGTTCTCCTGCCAAGCTTTCTGCAACCTCTCCTCTGCTGATTTTTTTTTGTGGTGTTAATGAAGCAATATTGGTCATAAAGTCTTCCATTTTCCTACTCCATAATGATTTGCAAATGAGTTTTTTCTTTTAACCCGATGTTGCCTTTGAGGAGCACGTCTCTATTTGACAAGGAAATCAAATGTTAGAAAAGTGGTCTTGGGGCTCTTTTAGCCACCTTGTCATGGCAATTGATTTCTAGTGGTTACACTTCTCTAAGAAATGACAGTAATTAAAGTCAATGTTCTATTCTCATTTTTGGGAAAGTCAAAAGTATATTTAAATAGTCTAGGCTGGGGCCTATTGTAATTGTATAGAGTATTTTTTTCCATCTCCATTTTTTTAATTTATTGCTTCAACTTTTTTTTTTTTTTTAACAATTTGATAGTCTGCATATAGTGCGTTCTGAAATGTCTCCCACATCAATATCTAGTCATTTCCTATTTGTTAAAATATAGCTAATTCCTTTTTCTTTTCCTTTCCTTCCTTTCTTTTTCCCTTTTTCTTTCCCTGTCCCTCTTTATTTCTTCTTTCCTTCATTCTTTCTCTTTGGTGATGACAGCTCCAAAGAGCTTATCAGTTTTACATCTTCTGACTTTCCTTGAGGAAAGTGTTCATGATTTGACGGTAAGAGACCTTAGAATAGCCCATAAATCATTGATTTCATTCATTTCTCAATCCTGAGCCATATTTTCAAACATTCTCATCTCTATCTTTCCTTGTGCCTCTTTCTGCATTTTATTTACCAAATCATATTGACTTGCTTTGCAGGACCCTGTTAAGTTGTAAAATACTTTATTGAACATCAGAGTTTTTTTTAAAAATCATTTTACAGATGATAAAATTGAGGCATAGGGAGATTAAGTAATTTAGCTAATATCACACAACTAGAAAGTGTTATAGTGGGTTTTGAATTTAGGTTTTCCTAATAAGCTAGCCCCATATTCTGCTGCCCTACATCCATAGATCTGCATGGTCATGCTTTACTGTGCACTGTGAACAATGTAAGGAAAGATGACCAAGGGTCCCATGAATTGCAGCTTCTTTTTGCTTTGGGCCACACAATGAAACCAGCATCACTCATTCCATTATTTGCTTCCCCAAACAGAAACTAACTCCTTCATTTAGCTGCAGATTTTTTGTATCTTCCAGTTTCATTTGGAGGTTTTTAGTTTTTTCAATAGGTATCAACTATATTGGTCCCTGAATAAAAATCCTCCTGTTTAAAATAGCAACAGTTAAATTAATCTTTGTGGGTGGGTGAGGTGGTGCAGTGGATAAGAGCTGGGTCCTGGAATCAAGAAGGCCTGAATTCAAGTCTGACCTCAGATACTTACTGGCTATATGACCTTGGGCAAGTTACTTCACCTTATTTGCCTCAAACTTTTCTCATCTGTAAAATGAAGTGGAGAAGGAAATAGCAGACCACTCATATCTCTCTCAAGAAAACTCTAAAAGTTGGGACATAACTGAAAAGTGACTAAACAACAAAAATTAATCTTTTGTAGATGTTTTAAAAAATGATGTGATTCTTAGAACCCTTTACTTTCGTTCTTTTTCTTTTTTGCCATTCTACTATCATCACCTGAAAATGGAAGAGGGCTACACAGGACCAACAACCACTTGGCACTTTTGAATTTGTTTTATGAGTTACCATGCCTAAAGTTTTAATATATTATCTAGTGACCAACTTGCTGATAATCAAGGTATAATAAACTATCCTGATGGTTTCTTTTTCTCCTCCTGACATACTCCTCTTTAGAATAAGTTTGGTATTAGTTGCAGCAATAAAAAGGTTTGAATTTTCCAGTGGAAAGAAGCATAGTTTGATAAAAATCAGCTTTCTAGTCTTTCTACCCACACACATGCTTAAACATTTTCCTCATGAGCTCCTTCAAGCAACTCATCTCTGAAATCAACAGATAACTTATTACATAATAGGATTTTAAACTCTGGTTTTAATGTGCACCAATGTTAGAAATAATTTCCAAATAAGTATCTGGCCTTAGGCTGTAATGTTAGATATGAAATGTAGCCAGATCACCATTAGGACTAATAATGAATCCCACCCACAGGGGGTCTCATTATTTTAATTTTCTCTGTATATTGCATATTTTTATTGGACTGAACCCAGTCACCATATTGTAAAAATAAATATAAACTTCATACTAGCCATGCTAGCTGTGCACAATACAACACTATGGTAATGTGTTGAAATTTCAGAGTCCTGGAGTGGTGGTGTTTATTGCAAAACCCTCAAAGGATTTTTTTTTAAAACCACAACTTTGCAAAGATTTGGAAATAATACTCAATCCTGGTATTCTGGGAATTAAGATATTTACAAGGAAATAACTCGAGGAAGCGACCATCCTTCCTCTCCGGTCCCTCTAACCGATTAAAAGTGACGATATGATCAGAAATGATCAGCTTGTGTCGGGGCATCCTTGTTTAAGACAGAAGTGGAAAACAGACCAAGTTGGTTTGTAATCTTCCTGTCTGCCAACTAGATGGTACCAGTGTATAGAGCACTAGATTTGGAAGCAAGAAGATTTAAGTTCAAATCTAGTCTTAGATGCTAAGTAACTGTGTAAACCTGAGCAAATCACTTAATCTCTGTCTACCTCAGTTTTTTCATATATAAACTGGAGATGATAATCCTCCAATAACTTCTAGGGTTGCTTTGAAGGTAAAATGAGATTTTTGCAAAGCACTTTGCAAACCTTAAAGTGCTATATAAAATTTGGCTATATTAATATATATAATATTTATTTATAATATATATATAATATATATATATAATTATATATAATATATAAAATATATATAATATATTTATTTATATTATATATTATATTATATATAATATTATGTATTATAATAATATATTATATATATTATTTATATTATATATTATTATATATTATATTATAGTCCCCCATTTTTATTTTTAAAGGAAAATTTCACATATAGAAGCTTCATATACTATTCAGTGGCACCTAAGGTAGTGTCACAGCAATTATATTTGTGGTGCTCCTGTTTCATTCTCTGAATCCCTCTCCATATCCTGATGCTGCACCTGTATTCAAAATGATCCGTTCAAAGTTGCTTTTCTTTTAATCTACTCACTTCTCCCTATCCAAACTGACTTCCCTGTTTTCAGAGCTGTGCCAAAAGAAATCTGGCTATCTGGAGATAGGAATCAGAGGACAAATATGAATGAAGATGGACTTAATCATCCAGAAGAAATCTCTGTTTTGAAAGGGATAATTTTTATTTTTATCCGTTTTTTACTTAGTAATATTTTATTTTCCCAATTATATGTAGTTTTCAACATTCATTTTTATAAAATTTTGAATTCCAAACTTTATTCTCTCTCCCTTTCTTACTTCTGCCCTCCTCAAAACAGCAAGCAATCTGATATCGGTTATTCATATACAATCATTTAAAACATATTTCCATATTAGTCATGTTGTGAAAGAAAAATCAGAACAAAAGAGAAAAAACAAACAAAAAAATAAAAATATTATTCTTCCCACATTCAGTCTCCGTAGTTCTTTCTCTGGATGCAGATAGTATTTCCCATCCAAGTCTATTTAGAATTGTCTTGGATCAGTGTATTGCTGAGAAGAGCTAAGTGTAGATATGAGATGGTACATGAGAATTGTTTTAATTTTGTATTTCCCCAGTCAATAGCGATTTAAAGCATTTTTTCATATAACTATAGCTAACTTTAACTTTAATTTCTTCATCTGAAAATTTATCTTCATATCTATTGGGATGCTTTTTCCTAAATAGATTTCTAATTGAAGTCCTGAATAAGATACTGAAGAACTCAGGGCCCAGATGGTGTTTTTTTTATTATAGAATGACATGACCTGCATGGGCTGGAATACTAATAGAAGCATTTATTTCATTCAAAAGAAACAAATAAAAAAGGGAAGGAAGTAGTAATTGTATGTTGTTCTACATACGTCTGGTCCAAAAACCATGAACACTGATGCAGAAACACCGGTGAGAACATTTGGGTGGAGCAAAAGAGAGAAACAAGTCATCATACATTACAGATGGCCTGGCCAGATGGAAGATTGGGATGATGCTTTCCTAACACAGACTACAAAACAGGTGCAGAAGCAAGATCTAGTGGCGATGGCAAGTTTTAACTGTCTGGCCACATGGTGGAAGCCTCATGTGGCCTTGCTAACAATTATGTGGGTTTTAAGGTGGAGGAAGCAAGAAGGGAAAACCATCACTCTGGGCTTGATTCTGACTGTCAGGGAAGTGGCTGGTGATGTGGAAGTGACAGGAAAGTGACTGTGTCATCTGCATGTCTGAAAGAATGAAGGGGATGCTGGGTGTGATCTGATACACCTGAGCTGGTGTGTGAAGACAGCCATTGCTCCAGAGAACAGTGGTAGTGAGAGGATGGCAAGCTGCGTTCCTAGGGAAAACTGAGAGGAAGCTTAAGGACAAGAAACTGGGTGTACAACACACACACACACACACACACACACACACAGAGAAGGAGGGAGGGAGAGAGGGGAAGGGAGAGAGAGAGAGAAAGAGGGAGGGAAAGAATGAAAGAGAGAGAGTGGGAGAGGGAAAATTTGAACCCAGGTCTTCTTGGCTTTGAATCTGTATTCACTATACCATATTGCCCCCTTGATGCACACATTAACATATTATATAAATGTGAATTATTATTTTTGACCTCCTCTATCCCTGTTGTTTATTTCAGGATTGAACACCTGGATCAATGTGCCTTTGCTTATCCCTCAGGATGCTATTCTTGGTCTTGGTGTTGATCATTCCTTAAGTCGATTTTCTCCCTACTTTTGGTCTATTGGCTTAGCAAATCTATAATGATGTATTGGCTCTTGAGTCCCATGGAACATACCTTCTCTTATTCCCAATTGAATGGGCTTCCGTGGATATCATGGAACCCAATTGGCCTCTACTCATGGAAGGGCTGAGACAAAGGCTAAGCTACCTTCTGTGTTAACACAACAGATTCTTACAAGTTCAGAGAAGGAAAGAGGGATGGCAAGATGGGGGATAGAACGAGAAAAGAGCAATGAGAAGAAAAGTGGGAGAAATAGAGGAGTGAGAGATAAAGAGTTAGAAGAATTAGAGAGTAAAAGATAATGAAAGAAAAGAGAGTGAGAGAAAAAGAGAGGAAGAGTGAGTGAGCGATAGAGACACACACACAGAGGGATAGAGACAGAGACAGAAATGGGAGCCAAGTAGAATAGCAACTCATCTATTTTTTTTGTAGTAGAACCATCTTACAGAGGATTTTTTTTTTTGATTTTTAAAAAAATCATGCCTTTTAAATTTATTCAGCAATAGATGACTAGAAATTTCATTTGTGTTTGTCAAGTGATTATTGTCTATGGCTCTCAACATTTTAAAAAATGTTTTATTGATGCTAACCCTTACCTCTAAATATAGTTGTCATTTCCTTATGATTCCTCCTTTTCTATTAGAACACTTCCTCAAAACAAAAAAGTCTAGAGAAGCTCAGGAGAGACTTCTTACCGAAAACGCCTCATTATTTATGACCAAAGAAGAACTAGAGATCATTACTGATCATAAAATAGAAAATTTATTATATCAAGTTAAAAAGCCTTTGTACAAACAAAAGTAATACAGACAAGATTAGAAAGGAAGCAATAAAATGGGAAAACATCTTTACAGTTAAAGGTTCTGATGAAGACCTCATTTCCAAAATACATAGAGAATTGACTAATTTAAAGAAATCAAGCCATTCTCCAATTGATAAATGGTCAAAGGATATGAACAGACAATTTTCAGATGATGAATTAAAACTATTTTTACTCATATGAAAGAGTGTTCCAAATCACTATTGATCAGAGAAATGCAAATTAAGACAACTCTGAGGTACCACTACATACCTATCAGATTGGCTAGAATGATAGGAAAAAATAATGATGAATGTTGGAGGGGATGTGGGGAAACTGGGACACTGATACATTGTTGGTGGAGTTGTGAACGAATCCAACCATTCTGGAGAGCAATCTGGAATTATGCCCCAAAAGTTATCAAACTGTGCATACCCTTTGATCCAGCAGTGTCTCTACTGGGCTTATACTCCAAAGAGATGTTAAAGGGAAGGGACCCATATGTGCAAAAATGTTGTGGCAGCCCTTTTCATAGTGGCTAGAAACTGGAAACTGAATGGATGCCCATCAATTGGGAATGGTTGGGTAAATTATGGTATAAATTATGTTATGGAATTATTATTGTTCTATAAGAAATGATCGGCAGAATGATTTCAGAAAGGCCTGGAGAGACTTACGTGAACTGATACTGAGTGAAAGAGCAGAACCAAGAGATTTCTTCAACAACAGCACTATATGATGATCGATCCTGATGGAAGTGGCCCTCTTCAACAATGAGAGGATCCAAATCATTTCCAACTGATCAGTAATGAACAGAACCAGCTACACCCAGAGAAAGAATCCTGGGAAATGAATATGGACCACAACATAACATTTCCACTCTTTCTTGCATTTTTGTTTTTCTTCCCAGGTTATTTTTACCTTCTTTTTAAATCTCACTTTTCTTGTGTAGCAAGATAACTGTATGGACATGTATACATATATTGTATTTAACATACACTTTAACATATTTAACATGTATGGGACTACATGCCATCTAGAGGAGGGGGTTGGGGGAAGGAGGGGAAAAGTTGGAACAGAAGGTTTAGCAAGGATCAATGTTAAAAAATTATCCATGCATATGTTTTGTCAATAAAAAGCTATAATAATAAAAAAAAGGAAATGCCTCATTCTAGACCTCATTTTCTCTAGAGAGGAGGCTGGCATGCGAAATAACAAGTATTCCAACTTCTTGTTGTTGTTGAATCATGTCTAGTTCTTTATGACTCCATTTAGGGTTTTCTTGGCAGAAATACTGGAGTGGCTAGTTGTATCCTTCACTAGCTCATTTTACAAATGAGAAAACTGAGGCAATTAGTTGTTATATTGATCAGACTTCTAATATATTTCAGTTTTCTTTGCTTTGCATTGCGTTCTTAACACTTGTTCAGAATGGCTATATATCCTCTTTCCCTGTATTTGTTAAATGTTTAAAAACATGTCCATTCAAGCAGACCTGGAAGTGGGTCCCAATTTATTACAAGCAGTTAGGTGGCACTGTGAATAGCATCAGGGACTTGAAGTCAGAAGGAACCTGAGTTTGGATCTGGCCTAAGACTTGCAAGTCACTTAGATTCTGCTGCCTCAGTTTCATGAACTATAAAATGGGGATAATAATCCACCTATCTCAAAGGATTGTTGCAAAGAACAAATGAGATAATATTTGTAAAGAGCTTTACAAATTTTAAAAGGCACAATATATGCTAGTCATTGTCAATCATCATCCTCATTCTCATCATCACTATTATCATTTTACTTAAATAACAAAAGAGCCAGATGTGGTTTAAGATGTTGTCTGGCCATCCCTGATCTACACAAGTCAAAAAGCAATTCCAACAAAGACATTATGACTGAAATCTCTATAGAAACAGAGTTTCCAGGTCTAGGCTTTGATTCATTTATTTCAAGGTAATACAATTTGAGTGTAATCAAGTTTCTTGAGCAGTTCCAAGGAGTGAGTTAGTTGTAATGGCATTTGAATTGTATATATTTTGCTTTAACTCTGCCTGGGCTGCATCTATCTTTGGTATCGTGTGGGTAGTGGAGTGGCCAAGCCATGACCTTGGGTCCCATGGTCCTTGAGCAGCAAGGGGAGGAGGCTGGGGAGACTTTCCCTCCAAGAACCTGCCTAGCTCCACTCCCCAAATGAGGCAATCACTGGAGGGGCTGCTCTGGGGACAAGGCTGGGTTCCATAAACAAGATCAGGGTCACATGTGCTGTAATGGGTAGGTCAGCCTCCCTTATGTGTGCATGAGAACAACAGAAAAGGCAGCTTGGATTATGTACCCATTCTCCAGAGAGCTGCACAAACTAATTCTTGAGTAGCCATAATCCAGATCTCTTACCAAATTCAATATTTTTCTTATTTAATTAATCCTCAGCTGAAATATCAATTTGTCCATTCACATATCATTGATCCAATATAAATTTAGTATCTTTGATGTAGCTCTAGATTTTATACCAATATTGATTTTCAAAGGGGGTATTATTCAGCTCTAGGTTTTTTTTAAGTCTAGATGTAAAGAACTCTTTGGCAAAGAATCTCTACTAAACTTGATTTGCAACTCATTTGTTTCTGACCTCAGAGAGCTGTCTGAGAGCCCTGAGAGGATCATAAGATCATAGATTTGCTCAAGATCACAAGCTCTATGTGGAAGAGGCAGGATCTTCCTCATTCTAAGACTGATCCTCTCTTTCCTCTATATCAGGCTGTCTTTCACCAAGGGAAGGTCCAGATCTGTCTCAGAGAGCTTTTCCCCCACTTAAAATGTTTTCCGGTAATATGTGGCATTTTTTGTGGTGTCTCATATACTGAGAAATGGCCCAGTTGGAGAGAGTGCTGGACTTGGTATCAGGAAGAGCTGAGTTTAAATTTGGATTCAGATATATATACTATCTGTGTGGCCCCAGGCAAGTCACTTAACTTGTTTGCCTCAGTTTATCATTTGTAAAATAGGGATGATAATACCATCGACTCCCTTAAGTAACCTCCATAGAAATGTTAGCTGTTGTAACTATTATTATTTCACTATATTTTTAGTGCAAAAATTTTCTGCAATAATTTTTGGCCACAGAGTAGACATTGTTGTTATCTCAAACTATTTGAAGAACTATGCTATAGAAAATGGATGAAATTTGTGTTGTATGGCTCTAAGGAATAGAAATCAGGCTGATGGGTAGAATTACAAGGAGGTAGAGTTTGACGCAATATACAAAATATTTTTTTGAGAAATTAGAATTATTTGAAAATAGAAAGTTTTGTATCAGAGAGTAGTGACTTCCCATCCTTGCAGCGTTCAAATAGAAAAAGGAGAATAAGATATATAGTTTTATGCTGGCCAATGCAGGGGGATGAAGGTGTGAAGGAGAGAAAAATCAATGCTTATTAATTTAAAAAAATTTTCAAAATAGTAGATGTAAGACTACATTACAAAGATATTGCAAAAATTATTCTATACTGGAAGCAAAAGATTGGAGTAGATAACCTTTAAAATCTCTTCTGCCCTAAAGTTCTAGTTCCTTTGAGACTAGGACACAGATTTTGAAGAGCAATCTAACCTGGCAAACTCTAGCTGATAGTTGGGACTTAAATCTAAAAGGAATTCACCTTTTTAATGGATCCAGAAAGAAAGAACCAGAAAATTAAGATTTCGGGAATAAGGTAGCAGTTACCCAATGCCCTGGCAATCATTCAGGAAGAACAATCAATGCATAATGGAACAATGATGATTTCCCAGAAATGAACTATGCACAGATAGCCTTGATTCATATTTTAATGAAACATAATTAAATATCAGAACATTCCATGACCATGGATCCTGAGTTTATTAGGAATAAGCATTAGTTTCCATTCTAATCATTTACGTGACTCAGACTGGTCCATAAATTGCTTCCTTGAATTGGATTTTGAAGCTCAATGGAAAAAGGCAAAGGTGAGTCAGATGGAACAGTAAGCTTCCCGCTGTTCTTTCTTTCTTTCATTCCCACCCCAGAACAAGTTGGAGCGCTGTAGGATCTTAGGTCATGTCTACGAGAGAGAATCCATTTTTTTTAAGGGGGCAGGGGGTCATCACTGGTACCTGGCATATTGCCAGGTGTGTGTATTTTTAAAAAATCCTATCTTGGCCAATCTGTATTGGATTTCAATAGTAGAACATTTTGGGTGAACTATTTAAGCCTTGCCAATTGGGAGGAGACTACATAGAAGAATCCTGAGGCATTCTGCTGGCCAGAACTGGACTCTCAGGAAGTCCCTAGACATTCTGGAATTCACCTGGGTTACCTTAAGAGCATGGCTGAACAACAGCACTTGCTCAGCACACGCTGGCCTTTTTGTCACCTTGGCTGAGTTTCCAGAGTTTGGGTCACTTCTGTCATCTGGGAGGTGTCCTCAGAAACCGGGTTTGGGCCCAGTTTAGTCTAGGCCCCAAGCCCTATCCAAGGCCTCTGAATGATGGATGAAGGGAAAGGACGGCCTAAATCTTTTGGGATCTGATGGAACCAGGAAGCCTGGTTAAGAGTCCTACCTTTGGGCTAACTCTGGGACCTGGAGTCCTGTCACTGAGCTATACATGACATATGAAAATCGAGTATTTATTAACATCTGACTATATGTGATGAACCTGAAATGTAGAAAAAGAACAATATTGTTACTGTGGGGAGGATGTGAGGGAGCGTGGTCATCAACAAAGACACAAGTCACACAAAAGTGAAGAGGAAGAGTCAGAAAGGGACAAAGGCCTGAGATAAATCACTTCTCTCTGGGACTCAAGTTTCCTTTTTTTTTTTTTTTTTTTGGTAAAAGGAGAGAGTTAGGCTAGATCACCTAGAGTTTGCAAACCTTTAAAAAAATTTTTGATAACTGTTTTTCAATCCAATTGGTTTCCTTTTTGACCCTCTGTATTTTTTATTAATTTAACTATGTGATTCTGAGGAGAACTTAGGCTTTCCCAGACTGTTAACCAAAGGTACTCGTGACACAAACATGATTCAGAACCCCTGGTAGATGGGCTCTGAGCTCCCCCTTAAAGCCGGCAATCTACAAACTCAGGAGAGAATTTCCTTCTGCATTACACTGGCAGGAGATTTGCCAAATGTTTCCTGGAGGAAAAGGGCAGTGCTACATGCTTGATGCCATGCCCACGAGTGGGGGCATTTGTGCCACAAAATGTGCGTCCCACATGAGTAAGGATTTCTTCCGGATTCAGTGGGGGATAAATGGATCACCAGCATCCCTGCTCACAGAGGGATCAGAGGCAGTGGTGGTCGGCATGGAAAATATCCAATTTGCTTCAGATTGCAGCAGGAGCTACGTTTCTAAAAACTGTCTGAAGATGGACTTGATCGGCCTGACCCACCAGGGTCCTGCTGCAGCCCATATTTGGGGGGCTCCTCCAGGCTCCTACCAGTGACTGACATAGCCAATGACGTATGACAGCACAGACTAAACAGCTAGTTCCCTGCTTCACTGCCAAAGCAAAGTGGGATTCCAAAAGTCAAAGCTTTTGGAAAATAGAACAGACAGAATCCTACAAGGAACATCCTCTAATCCTTTCCACACAAGAATGGTTTTGTTTTAAAGATTGTAGTTGGGGAGCGTGGGCAGCTGGGTGGCACAATGGATAGAGTACCAGCCCTGAAGTCAGGAGGACCTGAGTTCAAATCCAGTTTCAAGACACTTAAAACTTCCTAGCTGTGTTATGGGAGATTAGCATAATCTGGGTAAATCACTTAACCCCAATTGCCTCAGCAAAAAAAAAAAATTGTAGGTGGCCTGGAGGCAGGGGATTATGTGTCCCATAATTTGGGGGAATAATTTTGTATGTTTGTAATTATATCTTTCTGAAGTTAATGTCCTTTGTAAAAGTTCTACTGTGTTTATGACAATTATGTCTTTTTTGACACATACACATACTCAAGATCCTCATATAGGAACGAGCCCATTTTCACGTAAGCAGGTCCCATCTGCCCAAGTATACTGAAAGGTTTAAATCTCATTAAAACCAAAGTTAATTAAAACAAAAACAAGACCAAAAAAACCCCCAAAGCCTCCAACACAGAGAGATGAAACACGAGTACATTTTTAGACAGTGAGCTAAAAAAACCCATGACCTTTAAAAATTTCATTGAGCTAAAAGCAGAGAGACTTTTATTAACTACCTAGTAAGTAAGTGTATTTAACAGTCAAATTCAAATTCAGGTTTTGAAATTTTTTAGAGTCTCTCTGCTCTTGATCAGGCCTGTGGCTTAGAAGCAGGACTAATCTGGAGGAAAAGTACTAGGAAGCAATTTCCAGGCTTTTTTTCAGCAGTTTGCATCTCTCAAAGGCAGAGAGACCAAAATCAAAGTGAGCACTGACTGAGTGGGTCAGGGTTGCCGACCTCTTCCTTCCTCCTCACCCTCCAAACGTCAGATACATGCTCCAGCTCCTGCTTTTCTGGATCACAATGCACAAATCCTTTTACTCAGTCCCACAGCTGTCCCAGTAGCTTTCTTTTGCCTCCTTTTCTACAGAATATGCTGTGAAACAAAATAATTGGCTTTTGTATTGAAGGAATTCTCTCTAGAGAAATCTAAGACTTCCTTTTTGGGAGTTTAGGCTTGATTTTATTTTATTTTTTTAAAGTTGAAAGATATTTCATCTGTTAAACAAAGGTTGCCTATGCTATAAGAAATGACAAGGAGAATGATTTCAGACAAACATAGCAAGAGCTATATGAATTGATGCAAAGTGAAGTGAGAAGAACTGGGAGATCACTGTACAATAACAGCAATATTGTAATGAGATTCAACTATATATTGGCTACTCTGAATGAGTACAATGAGTACAATACAATGAAATACAATGAAACAAGACAATTCCAAAGGACTCATGCCACCCATCTCCAGAGAAAGAATTGAAGTATTATTTAATTTTTTTCTTGCTTTTTTTTCCCGCAAAATGTTAACATGGAAATATACTTTTCATGCTTTCACATGTATAATTGATATTATATTACTTGCCTTCTCAGTGGACGAGGGATAGGAGGGAAGGAGAGAATCTGGAGCCCAAAATTTAAAAAGAGAGAATGCTAATAATAAATAGAAATGTTAAAAAGAAAAATAAAGCCTGTTTGTAGTGAAGGCTCATTGAGAGATTTCTCCCCAAATTTGTTAGATTTAAGGAATCTGATGGTAAGAAGTGCTTGCAAAAGAGGTACTTAAGTTGGTCTGGTTTTGAGATTTCTCCTGCCCTTGTAGCAGATCTCAGCCATCCTCAATGTGAGAGAGCCATTTGGTTGACTCACTTCTTTGGATTCTTAAAAGCCCAAGGACCTGTCCTTTTCCTTCTGTTTTCTTGTTATATAGGTCAACTTAGACACTATCATGGGTTGTGGATTTGTAGCTTCTAGGATCAGAGAACTGTTAAAGTGACTGATTCCATAGGACTGCCTCATAAAACACTTCTCTTGAAGTCTCAGAAGACATATTTGACCAATAATATAATCTGAACCTTTGCAATACTCATTTTATACTGTTTCTCTACTATAACAGGCAACATTATTTTATCACAGTCTCCCAGTGGAAAAAAATACTTGTATTAGTTTTCAACTCCACTTGCCTTTTAGTTTACATTTCCATCTAGCAGCCTAAGGTCATGGAAAAGTGATGGAATTAAAGCTGGAAGATATAGGGTACTAATACTGTCTCTGACTGTGGACAGGTCCTTTGATTTCTGAATCTTAGTTTTCTTATCTTCAAAATGGGGGATAATATTATTTGTGCTGCTAATCTCCCAGAACAGTTGTGGGGTGGAGCTTTACTCATATGAATGAGCTAAATGGCTCTCTTGGTATCTGCCTTTTCCTTTCTTTACCGTAGCCTCATCTTTCATTTTAGTTTCTTCTTTGCCAGTGTCTAGCTGTTGCCATGGCTGGTTTTTCCCTCTACTTATTTGAACACAATTTTCAAGGATGGCTGCATATATATCAGACTTTGCCTGCCAGAAACTATTGCTTTCTCCCTTCAGCACACTTTTAGCCTTACCTAAATGTTCTCAGTAATCTGATCACAGGCTAACTGTACTGGGATTTTTTTTTTGTCTGAGAAGAAATTAGCCAAAAGACTGGGAGAGATTTTCTTAGGTATTAAGTTCTTTCTTGGTGCTGGTATCCTTTCCATTTTTGGTTTGTCTTTTCCCTTCAGTTTCTTGGGATTTCCTTGTTACTATTTTCTTGAACTTTCTGATTTTTTCTGTTCACTCTAGTAACAGCCAGTAATGATGAACTGAGGCTGCATTTGAACTCGGGTTCTCCCACATCCAGTGCTGGTACACTGTGCCACCTAGATGCCCCAAACTTTTTGATTTCTTACTTATTCTGAATGCCCTACAGTGTTTGTGTCCTTCCAGGTCCTAGCTGTCTTACTAATTTGACTGGTTGCTTGTTTACACCATCAATATTTGTACATGGCTCTACAAACTACTTGCATTAGTTTTCAGCTCAATTTTGTCCTTCATATCCAACAACATGACATCATGGGGAGAATGATGGGATTAGAGCTGGGAGATGTGGACTCAAAACTGGCTCTGATACTGCCTGTGAATATGGGCAAGTCATTTGGCTTCTGATCCAAGGGATCAGATCTCTGATTCTTTGGGGAAATTGAATTCATTCTAACTCTGGATGCTCCCTTGGTTTCTAACCTCAAAACTCTACCTTTACTATTATCTTCCAGGACCTATTTTTATCTTTAGAATTGTATTCTCTAGACTCATGTCTGATCTGCCATCAAAGATCTACTGTTGTCCATGATCCTGGAGATGACACTGCCTGTGGGGGAAACGTTAATAAATTTGTTGTAAGCAGGTGCCGGCATTCTGGGAGTTGAGCGATATGGACTTTGGGGGGGGGAGCAGTGCTGGGGTTATGTAAATGGATGGGCAGAAGGTGAAGGATGGCATTAGGAAATGTGGGCAGAGTCAGTATTAATTTTGAATTTTGACAATCATTTTCAAGGCTGTTCTTGCACATGGCTGACATCTTCATGACTCCCACACAGTACTTTGCTGTGATTGAAACTACTGGCTGACACTTCAAACACATGCCCACACTGCTGCTTTGATACCCCACTACCAATCTGAGAAGAGATCTTCTTGATTCAATAAATGTCCATCTTCTATTGATGCAGATTCCTGAATGTAGATTGATGTAGTTCCTGAAGCCATAGATCAACTACTCACTTTGCTGATCCCTATGTCTAAGACAACAGTCCTTTTGGACGCCTGCACTAATTTATAATTCTGTGATTGGGAAGACTCAAGTTGTTTTCCGAAGGAAAACATGTCAGGAAGACATGAATTCTGGGAGCTTAACTTTGTATAAGTCACTTAAGTTTTTGGATCTTTGGTTTCCCCATTTGTAAAATGGATATATTAAAAACAGCTTTCTCACAGGTTATTGTGAGGATCACAATATGTGTTATACATACAAAGTGCTTTTTAAACCTTCAAGAAATCTATAAAAGGGAAGTTTATTATTATCATTTCTCCCATTGTATAGACCAGGGGATTCTTAACCTTTTTTTTATCATAGATATTTTAGCTAAAGGAAACCAGTGGATCCTTTCTTAGAATTGTTACTGAATGCACAAAATAAAATACATAGTATGATAAAGGAAATCAATTTATATTGAAATCAATATATAAATTATGTTCTCTTTCCAAGCTCACAGATACCCGGAAATTTATTTTGTGGATCCCAAATTAAAACTCCTGGTCTAGACAGTTTGGGAAGTTTTAATATTTCCAGCACTAATCCAGTGGGGAAAGCACACACATTTATTGGTGAAATGTGACCTTCCAAAGTCCTGTTTCTTGACCATCAGTATGGGAGCTAGAGAGAGAAGGCAGTTGTCCTGGTTTTTATTACAAGGCTTTTTTTCTCCTGGTATGTTAATCTGGATCAGTACCAGGGACAGCGGAATTGTTTTTTAACCCCAAACTCATCAGAAGAATGAGTCTTATTTCTCACAGCTCTAGGCCAGAAGGACTATATTCAAATGGACTCCCTTTAGATGTTTCCAACATACATCTGCTGAGTCACCAGCATGGGACTTCGCTGATTCCTTGACAAAAGAAATAGAATGATGTGGATGATATTATCATCCTTGTGGATGTATCATCATCCTTAAGGATGTTATGGTTCAGCTGCCTCTTTTACAAATGAGTAAACTGAGGCTCAAAGAGAAAAAATGATTTTTCAAGGTCACAAGCATATGGTAGGCACTTAATAAATGTTTACTGACTGAATGGATGATAGTGTTGGACCTGACTATTGTGTGATCTAGTTATCTTGAGTAGTCATTCTGCAGGCTGCACAGGTGTGACTGATAGAAGCTAATGCTGGACCACTAACCATGGGAGGGTGCCATTACCAGGGCTCCTATAAACTTCATCCCTGTAGGAGAGGCTCTGTCATGCATCATTACTATCACTATAGAACTGGCATAGAATATGAAAAGTCAGCCGGCTTCTAGATCCATGCCCTGCATACTAAGGAAATTAGGATGCATCCTATTAAGCTCTGCACTTTCCATTTCCACCTGCTTTCCTTTATCTCAGCTCCTAGTTGACAATTTATCCATTTCTTTGCATTACTGATCCCTACCTGTATCTCTGGCAGCTCTGTATTTCTATTCTTCCTTATTAGGAGAGAAATCAGCTTCTTTAGGAAACTTCACAGCCTTTGAATCCATCATTATTTGCTGCTGTCCTCAATTTTCCTTACATTTCCCTTCCTTGTCACTACCATGCCTCCTCTGGGGAATGGCAGGAAGTTAAATTATGCTAATAATTTATCCCAATCCTAAATCTTCTCTTCTGATCCTGCAGAAATGTTCAAGAAGTTGAGCTGCAGTACCACCCACTCCAAATCTTTTCAACAGTAATAGTTTGGTAAGGCTCAGAACAATTAGAAGGAAGTCTCAAGGTAGAAGCAGCAGAGAGGCTCAGCTTGCTCCTTGAAAGGTGACTCAGCAGTTAGTCTTCCTTCAATGGATATTGGCATTGTAGCAATGGGCAACTCACCACCTAGAAAGGTGATATCTAAGACAGGGATGTTACCTTCTCCTTCTCCCCAAGCAGTACATAGGAAAACTGGAATTCATTCTACAAATAGGAGGAGTCTGTATACATATTCACCACCTCTTTGTACAACTGAGATCCCTGCAAAGGAGACAACAAGAAAATGGCTTGCCCAATACCTAGGGTCTTAGGACTCACTACAACTCTGGTTCTTCCATGACTTGTGAAAAGGAAATGCTTTAAGAGAAAAAAACAATTCTCATGGGAAAAAAACCCAATTCAATGTAGCAGTAGATTTAGAGGCAGATGACCTAGATTTTAGTATTAGGTCTGTCCCTCTGTCTGACTTTAGATAAATTTACTTAAGTTCTTGGGCCAAGGTTTCTATGTCTACAATGGGAGAATAGACTTGGATGATCTTTAAGACCTCTTCTAGCCTTTGAGCCTAGGTGCCTATTTAATAACTTATCTAGAAAGGACTTAGAGGGAGCCAGTTTCAATGACTCCTTTAACTGATGAAAAAATCATGGAATTTAAGTGACCTGATAATGCTTTTGATTCTTCCAGATTTCATTTTCAAACTCCCTTGTGGGTATCTTTCTCCCTTACTTTACCCATTCCTTTTGTGTGTTAACTTCCTCCATTATAATGTCAGATCCTTGAGGGCTGGGACTTTCTTCTTACTTTCATTTGTATCTCCAAAGCTTAGACCTTGACTGGGATATAGTAAGAACTTAATAAATGCCTGTTACCTGCCTGCCATATTGTAAGCAACAGAGCCACTGTGAGCGTTTTGTCTGTAAATCCAGTGCTCTTTAATTAGATCATGCTGCTTCCATGTACCTTATAAGAGGCAGTTTGGTGTAGTGGTTAGAACCAGACTTGAAGCCAGAAGGATCTAAGTTCAAATTTTATCTCTGACATATACCATCTGTGTGATCCTAGACAAGTCTTCATCTGCCTCAGTTTCCTCATTGTAAATGAGCATAAAAATAGTATCAACTTCCCAGGAGTATTGTGAGGATAAAATAAGATACTTTGTGAACATCAAATGCTAGCTATCATCACTACTATTACTCCTACTACTATCATTCAAATCAGAAATGGATTTATGGCTCAACAAGAGGACAACATACTACCATTTTTGTCCATTTTAGAAGGTCTGCTCCATGAACATACAGACTAAATCTGTTTTCCAAATGATCCAAAGCTAGTGGGTATAGAAATCAGCATTATTCTACATACCTGGAGATGAGCTTGGGAGAAAGACCAGGAGAATGTTAATAAGAAGATTCTTTCAGAAGATATTAAAGACTGACAGTTGATGGGGCAAGGCAGAATGATGATAATGATAGCTGTCCTTGATGCTTCACTTGTCACTTTAAGATTCACAAAGCACTTTCTCCTAACTACCTTGTTCATTCTTTATTAATGACCAAGGAAATGGGGGCGGGGATAATGGTCTCTGGAATCTCTTTTAGAGAACCTAGCAGTTTAGAATAATTGTGGCTGACATTCATATAACACCAGATATACAGTATCATTTGATTTTCTCCATCTCTTTTACCTAAAGTAGGTAACGTAGGTAAAGTAGGTAAAGAAACGCAGGCATTATTATCTCCATTTCACAAGTGAGAAACTGAGGCTCTGAGGAGTGATTTGCTCAAGATCACACGGTTATTTTTTCCCAACGCAGCAGGTATTAAAATGCCTACTATTTTCCAGGCACTGTAATAAGAGTTGAGGTACAAAGAAAGGCCGGGACAGTTCTTGCTTTCAAGGAACTTGTGGTCTCATGGAGAAGACAATTGCAAACAATTGTGTACAAACAGGCAAACTGAGAAAACCTACTCGGATGAGTAGTTAAAGCATATTTAAGAAATATGCTTAGTAAGAAAACTAAGACAGGCAGAGACCTTCCCATGGTCACAGAACCATGTGCCAGAACCAGGAACTTTTGATTCCTGAAACCCCATTCTTTTTACTGCTGGTAGGTCACATAGTTAAGAAGCAGATTTATGAACTCTTAATCCAAGGATAAAATCCTTTCTATTACTCTGTCTCCAACCAATCTTGAGGATTCATTCATTTTGGGGGGAGGGCAGAGAACACAATATGCACACAATAGTAAATAAAAATGTAGAAAATGGACCTGAATTAAGCTCATGTCATGAAAGTAGGGAGAAAGGGATAGGTGCAAGAGATGTTGTAGAGGCCAAATTGATATTCCTTAGTAGCTGACTGTCTATAAACGAAGGGAGATGGAAAAGTCTAGGATGACTCTGAGCTAGCACATCTGGGGGACTAGAAGCACAGTGGCTCTCTTAAAAGAAATAGCAAAGAGCCAGAAGATAGTGAGTTCTGATTTGGACTTATTGAGCTTCAAATGCCCATGGAGCATCCATTTACAAATGTCCAGTAAGATTATATAGGGATGAGCTTAGGATCAGGATCTGTTTGGGAGTCACCTGCATAGAGGTGATAATTAAATTCCTTGGAACTGATTTGCTCCCCAAGAGAAAGAATACCTCTATTTAAGGATAAGAGCAATCATTGAGGGTGGAATCACTTTGCTGATTTGCGATGTTCCTCCTCAATTTACAGCCATTACAATTGTCTTGAAGAACAGTAACAGGTTGGTTACTGAGAATAGCATCAGGGAAAAAATGAGTAAACTCTATTCCTGACATCCATTCTTCCTTAGGCTACATCCACACTAGTTGATAATAACCTACATATAATAAGAGTTAAATTATTCCCCCATTTCTTTTCCCCACTTTGTAAGCTATATGGAGCGATGGTTGGAGCATTGGACTTGAAAATCAGGAAGTTATGAGTTCAAATCCTGCTTCAGACATGTCACTTAGTTTCCTCATCTGGAGATAATAGTAGCACCTATTTCACAGGATTGTTGGGAGGATAAAAAAATGAGACAGTATTTGTAAAGAACTTAGCAAACCTTAAAGTGCTATTATGAAACTGCTAACTATTATTATTTATATTATGTGGGTATGGTGACATTTCTTATAAAGAATGCTGCTTTGGGACCATAGCACAAGGAACACAGACCCCCTTCTTCTAACCCTCATCTTCTGCTGTCCTCTCTCACTAACTGCCAAGTGCTGATCATCAAGCATTAAAATATATCAACAACGAGAAACCAAAGTTTTTGCAACATACCAAAAACGGTCACACAGCAATCTTCCTTGCAAGGAGTGAGGGTCCCCTCAGTGCTGCGCCCCGTGAATCCTGCAAGATACAAAATACAGGGAGAATGGAATCATTCAGGCAGGAAAACAATTGCTTGCATTGAAATAGCACCTTTTCCTTGCAAACATCCCTGGGTACATGCAAACATCCCTGGGTACAGTGGCAGTGTGATGTGGTAGAAAAAGCATGGGATTTGATGTCAAAAAGTTGTTGTTTGGTCACTTCAGTCCCATCTGACTATTACTCCATTTGGAGTTTTCTTGGCAAAGGTTCTGCAGTGGTTGGCCATTTCCTTTTCAAGCTCATTTTATGGATGAGGAAACTGGGGCAAGGAGGGTGAAGTGACTTGTTCACAGTTACTCAGCTAGTAAGTATTTAAGGCTAGATTTGAACTCCAGGTCAGGAGTTCTGTCCACTATAGCACCTGACTACACTTGCTTTTAGAAGGTCTGTGTTCAACTCCAGACTCTGTTATTTATTACCTATGTGACTTTGGGTAAGTCACAACTTTTCTGAATCTTATCTTTATGAAGAAGGGGTTGGATTAGATCCTCTCCAAGGACCTTTCTTGCTTGCTATGATCTTTCAGGGAATATATGTGTGTGAAATATTATCTCCATTTTTCTAAATAAGGAAACTGAGGCCCAAAGAGATTGAATGCCTTGGCCATAATGACACAGCTTAATGAGTAGTCAGCATCAACTCAAAGCCAGGTCTTCCAAATTTGACTATTGCTCTGTCTATTGTATCATCCTTTTAGCTAATGAACATTTGTGTTTTCCCTGGGATTTGATATAAAGTATTCCCCCCCCTTTTCTTTTAAAAATCTGATTACTGATGTTTATTTGAATTCTGTGATTCTATTTTAAATATTAGAAAAAGGAAAATATACATGATTTATATTTACTTCATAGTCTCTTTTTTGAATGAAATAATATTTTTTTAACCTTTCTGCCTTGCTCTGACTTTCTGACTCTGAAACACACAGCATAGATGATGAATATATATTTGTTAAATTCAGTTGTGGCTCTTCTGGATGTTCCAGACTTAGTCAAGAAACACTCTTTATATTGTGCACTAGGTACTGTCCTAAGACAGGTAAAAGTCCCTACTCTCAAGAAGCTCACAATCTAATAAGTTAACATGTAAACAGCTATGCACAAACTAAACTATATACAGGATAAAGTGGAGATACTTAGCAGAAGGAAAACATCAGAACTAAGAGGGATAGGGAAAGGCTTGCTGCAGGAGGTAGAATTTTTGCTGGGTCCCGAAGGAAGCTGGGAAACCCACCTGAGAAAGCCCAAAGTGGAGTACTCTAGTGAGGATTTGGCCAATGTTGAATATAAAGGCAACAAAAACTCCCATTTTGATAAGGCTTTGAGGTTTACAAAACACTTTTCTCACAACAACCCTCTGAGGTAGGAAGTATAAATACTGGTACTCGCATTTTCCAGATGAGGAAATGGTGTCCAAGGTTCCCCAGCCTGGAAGTGCCAGATCTGTGACTCAAATTCCAGTAACCTGCTTCCAAAGCCAATGTCCTTTGCACAAACTCTGTTGCCTCCTGCATCCTGCCAGTTGAGCATTGTGATGCTTATTTTCTCAAACAACTCAGCATCTTTTCCAGCTACTTTTAAATCTCCTTGGTTGTTTTTGTATTTGTGAAATGTGAAAAGTATAGGAGCTACCTAGAGAAAAGAATGGGCATCCTGTGGTTTCTACATGAGTGGGGTCCAGGTGTTGGAAGAAGTCAAGGGGAATGAGGAGATAGAATAAAGCTGAGGACTAGCGTTAAGTCAACTTCCAAGTGACATGCAGCAGGCAATCTGCCAACCAATAACATTTAGTAAGCACCTACTATGTGCCAGGCCCTGGGCTAAGTGCTGGGGACACAAAAAGGGGCAAAAGATAGTTCCTTCTCTCAATGAGGTTACACTGTAATGGGGGAGGAAATAACATATAAGCAAATATATACAAACAAGCTACATATGGGATAAATAGGGAATCATTAAAAGAGAGAAAGCACTAGAATTGAGAGGACTGTGATAGAGTGACTAAAGCCCTGGATTTCAAATCAGATCTGCTTTGTTCGACTCCTGGCTGATACTTATTAGCTCTGTGAGTTTTGGGAAGATCAAGTCCCCTCTCAAGGACTCTTCCATGACAATAAAATTGGGACATTTAAGTAGTTTGTCTTTAAAGTCTCCTTCCAACTCCAAATTAGACTAGAAAATCCTTTCAGTGATCAGGAGTTTATGTTGCTACCTTGCATGCTACAGAATAAATTAGTAGAGACTTGACAAAGAAATCCAGCACTTGGAGCAAATTCAGGAGAGGGGAGGGGTAGATAGAGACCAAAGCCAGGACATGGAGCCATTGTTGTGGTCTTCGGCGTCCCAGGAGATGGGCAAGAAGTTTGCCTCAATTCTGTGGCATTGTGTTGGTTCATTGTTGGGGAAAGACAGCAGTGGGCTGTTGCTTCTCATCTAGGGGGGCTAACATAGAGTCTTTTCCCCATGGTGGTCCCCTGTGCATTTCAAAGAGGAGGAATACTACCCTTTTTTCAATGCAGCTATTCTGGGACTAAGTCCCAATGGCCCTGTCCTAGTTATAGCTCTGTAAAATGAAATGGAACCTAACTGGCCCTCATGAAGAGACTCAGATAACTTGCTAAACAAATTATATCTTCACATTTCTTTATCTTTCCAAAGAGCTAATAGTTAAGGATTAAATTAAGCAATTTGACTCTGCCATTTACTACTTGTATGGTAGTGGGTAAATTATTTAACTTTTCTGAGGCTTCCTCATTGGAAAAATGGGGGGATTGGACTAAACCAGCTCTGGCATCCCCTCAGTTTCCAGTCTGATGATCCTATGCCAGCCACACTGAGCCTCGGCTTTCTACCTCCTCTCCTGCATCAAAGGGCACCCCTCGGGCCGCCAGTTTTGTACAGCTCACCATTGTGCCAGTAGGTCCTGCAGGTACCGCCATATGTCTTCCCTGGCCACTGGCACAGTCTGCGTATTCACTTTTACTTTGAGGATGCAGAGGCCTAACAGCATCTGTTAGGACTCATCAGCCGGCAGCACCATCTGGTAGGTGCAATCTTTGCAGCTTCTCAGATTCTAGCTCTCCGTAGGCTTTTATAAGATTGCAGAGAAAACGTGACCTAGTTAACTTGACCTAACCCCTCCATCTCCCACACAAGTCAAAGAGCCATCAGAATTTAAAGATAAATTACTCATGAAAAAAAATATCCTCAAATGCAGCAGAGGCAGCTGCAGCTCAAGCGCAACTGTTTGGGTCGCCTGATACAAATAAGAGACGAGACAAATTGCTTCCTCAGCTTGACTTCTTGCAAAGATGCCCAGAGAAGGGCTTTTTCATGCCTTAAAGCACCAGTGATTGATTGTAAGCCAAATCCGTGATAGTCTTCTTCCCTCTTCTCCCAGTTTGGTTTTTGTAGCTATTTTGTAAAATAGTCTGTGGCAGCCCATTTTACAGAATTATTATGAGATCATCCCATTCACTTTCTATCTTGTTTTCAATTTGGAGAGAATACTGTATATACATTAAAGCTAAGGGGATATGCTGGAGTAGGAAACTAGTGACCCTATTTGGGTTTTTTTTTGGCAGAGATATTGGAGTAGTTTGTCATTTCCTTCTCCAGCTCATTTTACAAATGAGGAAACTGAGGCAACAGTTGAGCAAGGCAAACTTGCTCAGGGTCACACAGTTAGTAAGCCGGATTTGAATTCAGAGGGAAGAATCTTCCTGCCCCTGGAGTGGGTGCAGTTAATCCCTGGTATCTAGCACAGTGCTAACTTAATAGAATTGGGTCAGCTTGTCCTGTCTTAGTGAACATTGCTCCCTTCCACATGTTGAATTACTTGCTCTCCCTACTTCATGTTTCCTTACTATTCCCAAATTCCTCTCCCATCTATGTGCCTTTGTTCATGGATCATGTTCACGCCTCCATGCCATATACCTTCTTTTGGAGTTTTTTAAATTAATTTTTTTATTCTGAGCTTAACACCCCCTTCCCAAGCAGGAGTATTTCCAGATACAAAATAGAACATAAAAGAAGATTATACATGAAACTGTGAATCTCTGTTATGTTCAGCTTTCTTTTTAAAAGAGTATTTAAATTCAACATGGTACTTTCAAAACTATTATGGTTGTCTGTGCTTCCTTCTGTTCTCTTCTGCACATCTAAAAAAAGGTTTCAATGGATCTGTTTTCCCATCATTATTACTAATCCCAATCCTTTGACTCCCCCCTCTAAATGTTGTAATAAACAAGCAAAACAAATCTATACAATGACCATCTGTGAAGATGTATGTCTCTCTACAACTTGAGTCTATCAAGTTGTCAAAAGGTTGATAACATATCTTATCATTCCTTTCCCCTTTTGAAAGTCTTTCCTTTTCCCAAGCCTCTGCTAGGGATCCACCATTGTTATTAGTAAAATCTTCTCCATTTCCTCTAGTTGAAAATGATCTCATTATGTTGATCTTTCCCTTTTATGCACTTACCACATTTTAATTTTTCATTAAAGTATTTATGTACCTGTTTTTTTTAATAAGCATTCTGAAGATATGAATTGTTTCATTTTTTCTTTGTATCTCAGTGCCTCATAGGAGATCCGGCACATAGAAGGCATTTAAATGATTTTGAATGAATCGACACATGTAATTAACCCTTCTGAAATGCCCACCACTTTCTGTGGTCTAGATGATGTAGAACAATAACACACACTAATTGTCCATTGTAGAGATGATACAAAGTTGAGAAAACTCATGGTTCTAGTCCTCCAAGAGCTTGAAGCTTAATGGGCAGCTTCTAGTCTAGACACATCCACCCACTTCTGTCTCCTCCCTTGGGAAATGCTTTTGAAAGATTAAGTGAAATGGAGCCATGTGCATCATTCCTTGATCTGTGGCTTTATAGCACCATGGTTTGTATTCCTGTGAGCTGGTGCATGATCTAGTTAAGGGGAAAGAGCTCTCTGGAGAAACTAAAGAAGGCTATCTTCGTTCACCCCGGCCCTTTTAAAAAACCCAAACTATAAAAACATTTGAGACAGAGGAGGCCAGATGATAAAATGGAAAATTCATAGCAACATCTCTTTTTCCCCCCTCATTTTATTCCTTCCTCTCTTCCCCAGCCCATAGGGTGCCCTGCTCAGAAAGGTTTCAGAGCAACTTCAGAAGCCAGAGGGGGGTCATGATGTCTCTTGGAATGTGAGCTCAGGAGGGAGGAAAGCTATCTTTCAGAAAAAAGAACATTCTGCTCAAGATGGGCCACACATTCTTTTTCTTCTGAAGTTACATGAAAGGAGACATCAAAATAGGAAATTAAATCTTTACTGCCTGCTTCCCCCCTTCTTTTAAGAATTAGCTGAAAGGTTAATCTAACTGGGAATAAGCTAATGGCTTTTTTTCTTTTTTCATTTCTTGAACAAAAGAATAAAATCAAAAGTCAAATGCATTCTGGACAGCCTTACTCGAAGCAAAGAAAGCAGCACACGGTACCTTGCATTTATGGTCTCTGTACTAACAGAAAAGTCTGTGTGCAAATGAGTGTGTAGGTGGTTAAAGGAATTTATGCTCTAAAATGAGACATCCCTTGTAATTTGCAATGGCTGAGAGGTGCACTTTGGAACAGCACCACGCATCAGCAATCCATCAATCCTATCTAAATTGGCAGCAGTTTCTAATCAACTGACATGCCAGCTACTTACATATTATTGCTTTCAGAAACAGATGGCAGCTGTGGCGGTGGGGGGGGGGGTGGAAAGTAAATTGTAAAATTTCTCAAAAAACGTGCTGGAGCCCTTTGCTTAGAAAATCCAATTCTTCTCAAACAGTACAATGGCCCAGCCTGGCTTTCTGCCACACAAAGGAAGGCATACATAATCTGTTCTCATTTTGATTTTTCCATTTGAAATAAGGAAAATATGATGAAAGGTAAAACATGGGATATCCAGGTGCTTATCACAGGATTTAGAGCTGAAAAGAAAACCTTTGAGATAATTTTTTAGAACAACCTTTCATTTTGTGGATGAGGATACTGAGGCTCAGAAAGAAGAAATGATCTCAAGGCAGAAAAGAGAGGAAAGTCAGGTTCTCTGACTCCCAACTCAGTGCCGCTCTATTGTTCCATGACTGCCGAGTCAGGATCTCAGGTGAATTCTATCAATTGCTCCCTGTGCTGTGACCTTAAATCCTTCCTACCCAATTTCTTCTAGAGCAGGGGTTCTTAACTTAAAGTGTTCTGAGCTCCTTTGGCAATCTGTTGAAGAGTACTAACCTTTTCTTTTCTTAGAATACTATTGTTAAATGCATAAAACAAAACACAGGATTACAAACATAATTATATTGAAATATGCTTAAACAAATGGTAAAAAACATAGTTCAGAAACCCCAGTTTAAGAGTTCTATAATTTCTGATCAACTATTTTGCTGTGTTGCTGCACACTCACCCATTTATCTACCTATCCATTCATCTATCCATCCATCCACCTATCCATTCATCCATCAATCTATCTACTTTTTTCCATAAATTCAACCATCCATCCATTTACCATCCATCCATCCATCCATCCACCTACAAAAATTTATTAAGCTTCTATAATATGCTAGGCACTCTGCTAAGAGAAACACAGACAATAAATAAAACGATCCTTATTTCTCTTGTGCATGGGTGGAGACAACAAGCACATATATAAGTATATATTATGAAACTGACTTTATTCTTAACTAAGTTAACTTCAACACAGTCTCAATCCTCCCACAATTTGCACAAGGCCTTCAGGATGCAAAATGCCACAGGAGCCCCAGAGACAGAAAAGGGTAGAAGCAGTAATATATTCTTTTTCCCATCATGCTCTTTTAAGCCCTCTTGCACTTTTATAGCATTGATATTTCTTGTTGCTATGAGTTACCAGAGGTTGTAAAGGATTTTAAATTAGATCCATGTGCTAAGATAGCCAGCACCCAGACTTGGGACCAGCTACCTCTTTAGCCAAGAATGCTACAGTTGGGACTAAGCGAAGCTTACAGGTGACAGTGACAAGAGTAAAGAGTGAGGAAGGAGGAGCAAAATGAAAGGATATATACGTCATTGACGTATATTCACTCAAACACTTATTATTTGCCTGCTATGTATTTTATCAGGCATGTGTTATGGACTAAGAGGGATATAAAGAAAGATAAATCATGGCCCCTGCCCTCAAGCAGTTTATAGTCTATTACAGATGATAAGACAGGCACTCAGATAAATATAATGTACATCAGGATATGGTAAGTTCTGAAGAGGAGAATAAAAGTGCCTAAAACAAACTCATTCCCCCTCCTCCCTCGCCCCCAGACACACCCCTCTTCTGCACTTCCTTATTTCTGCTGAAGGATCCTGGGTCATTGCCAGGCCCCTTGAATTTTATCCGGAAACTGGTCTTCAGTGACTATGGAGGAGAGAGTGAAGCTCCACAGTGAGATGTAATTCATGAGCAAGTCAACACCTCAGCCTCATGATGCCATTGGTTCTTTGAGAATGAAGGAGGAACAGCAGTTTCTATGGAAGACACCAGCATCCTTCTAAGTCACCCAGGACTGCACATCTGGCACCATTTTTTTTGCTTCCTTCTTCCTCTCAGTCCTTTACCAATCATTCTGTTTCTGCAACTCTCTTTGTAGACGTCTCCAGGGTCTAACAGAAACTCCTCTGATTCGGCTTTGAAAGCCTTTTACAGCCTGGTTCCAGGTTACCTTTCCCAAACACATCACACATTACTTCCTGCAGGCAGGTGGGTGGATGCTGCGGAGTGTTTAGAGCTTGGTGAGACGTCGCAGACACAAAGACCATTCACGGGATCTTGAACCATCACCAGTCCTTTTGGCTCTGCCCTACCACTTTTTTTTAAATTTAATTTTAATTTTTTGTCCTTTTTGTTTTTGTTTTTTATTTATTTGTTTTCTGTCCTGCCACTTTTTTAAAAATTTAATTCTAATTTTTTTGTCCTTTTTTGTTTTTGTTTTTTATTTGTTTTCTGTCCTGCCACTTTTTTTTAAACTTAGTTCTAATTTTTTTTGTCCTTTTTTTTTATTTGTTTTCTGTCCTGCCACTTGACAGCGATGACTCTAGAAGAGAAAGTGGGACCACTAACTTTGCGCAGCTCTGCCTCTCTCACGTCCCATTTACGCGCACATCCCAAATCAAAGCAACTAAACGCCAGCAGAGTCCTCTGCACGCTCACAGCGACGAATGCGCACAGAACCGAGTTTTCTGGGATGCGACCTGAGAAGCTCAGCGCCTCAGCTGCCGAGTCAGCTCCTGGCCTGGGACTGTCGGAGAGGGGGACGGTAAGCAGGAACGAGTCGCCCGCCGCTTTCCAGGCGCGGGGCTAAGTGAGACGGCCGACGTCATCTGAGGCCCGGCACTTATTCTGGCCATGTTGGGGGGGTGCCACAGCGGAACCTGCCAGTCAGCTTGGGGCTTGCACAACGCGCTCTTTTCGTGAGAAGCACAAAGATTTGGGGGGCCTTGCCCTTCCACACTCCCTTCTGCTTGGCCCCGCCCTCCCCCTACCGGAGCGGGAGAATCAGGAAGCTGGTCGGGCGTTCCGCTAGTCCCGTCGGCGATGGGCCGGGAGCTTCTGGTGCCGCCGGTTATCACGTGCCCGCCTGTACGAGCGAGCCGCTGCTGCTCCGGGGGCCGGGAGCCCCGAGGCCGAGGGGACGCGGGGAGGCGCCGGCGGGCGGATGCGGCGCTCTCGGGGCCCCGCGCCTGCCTGCAGCTCGCACACAGCCCGTCGCCCTTCTCCGCTCCCCGGGCCTCGCCGTCTCTCCCCGCCCCCCCGGGCCTCGCCGTCTCTCCCCGCCCCCCCGGGCCTCGCCGTCTCTCCCCGTCTCGGGCCTCCGGATAACCGCGGCGGCTTGTCACTACCTCATACGTAGGGCCCACACAGAGCCAGGACCGGACCAGAACTACCCGCCACGTCAACGACGGGATTACACGTTACAGAAGCCGGGCTAGGGATAAAAAAGCAGCATTTGATTCAAAGGGTCTGAATTCTACTCCCAAGCAAGTAGTGACGTAATTTACAACAGGGACACGGACTTCCGCGCTCCCTTCTAGAAGGGTTTATCTAGATGATTCCGGCTCCTAACCCTATCACAAGATACAAGCAAATGCCGAAGTGGGATGTGTAGGCCCGACGTGGGGCCGCTGGGTGGCGCAGGGGACGGAGCACCCGCCCCGAAGTCAGGAGGCCCCGAGTTCTAATCCGGCCTCAGACACTTAACCCTTCCCGGCTGTGGGACCCCGGGGGTAGGGGGGGAGGGATGGGAATGGGCCAAAGAGGAAGTTAGATTGGATTTGGGACGCAGAGAACCCCCTGATGTCTCCGGGCTGAGACGCCAAAGTTAATGATTCCAAGCGATGTCAAAGACTTGTGAGAAACGAGAGCTCTTCCCTCAATGGCTACATTGTAACCAGCAGGGGGCGCCAGAGGATCGCCGTTTCCGCGTGAACGTCAGAGACTTGGCTTGTAAATGGAGGCCGGGCAAGGGATCGCCGAAGCCAGGCGCTCACCTTCCTCCCTTCCGGCCCTTGGGTCTAACACAATTCCACTTTTGATCCAGTTTCAAAGCCAGCTCCTTTGTGCTCCCGCGCCCATTCAGAACCCACGGCGGCCGGGTCCGACACGCGCGCAGAGCCGAGTGGGAGAGGAGGGCGTGAGAAGGATTCCCGACGGGAACGTCCTTCCGTGGGCGAGAAGGGAGAGAAAGCGGCCATTCGGGGCTCCGTTCCTGAAGGAGGGAACACATAATATGTGTGTGTATATACATCCCGATCGCTATCCCTCTTCTCCCTCAGAGGAGGCACTGGAGCGCCCTCGAAAACGGAGGAAAGCTGGAACGCTTTGGGGAGGCTGCGGTCAGGACAGGCCCTTCCTTTGTTCCGAGCCGTCGCTCCGTCGGTCTCCAGAGCCCCCTGCGCCCCAGGGTCCGGCCGGCTCGGGAGGGGGAGGGGAGGCACGTGACTGCCCCGCCCCCGCACGGATCCCACTCACGGCGTGTCCCGGCGTCGCCTCCCTCCCGTCAGGATCCGCTTGGAGAGTGAAGCCCGAAGCGCCCCCGCCGCCCGCCCTGGAGCAGCCAGAATCTCAGCGGCCGCCGGGCTCGTCTCTTCCGAGGTGGCGGGAGAGCCGGCTCTGCTCGGACAGCGAGGGGACTCGGGCTCTTCTGCAAACCGGCCGCCCGAGGCCTCCCCTCCAAACGGGCACAGCAGGCCCTCACATCGCAGCAGTGTCAGCTGCGGCCGGTCCGCCCCCAGCGCGCGGAAGCGCCTTTGCCTTTGCTTCTGGTTCTTCCCACTCCGAGCTCTCTGAATCTGACCCGCCTCGTTCAGGGTTCTTTCCCAAGTTCTTCTCCAGAAAATTCGGACTAGGCAGGACGTGGGTGGCCGCCCGGCCCTCGGGGTGTGGAGCGTTTTCTGAAGGCCACGTGGGGCACCCTTGGCTCGCTGGCTCTGCAGCGGTTCCCGTTCTGGGGATAAGCTTTAGCAACACAGGCCTTAGGCCAGCTGCCTGACCCTGAGCGAATCCTCGCTGTGAAGCCCGCCTCGTGGGGGGGGGTGGGGGGGGGTGCAGGGAGCTCCACAAAGGGCCTGCCCATAGCGGGTCTGAAAGCCTCCTCAAGGCGCCCAGGGCCGCGCTCCGGGATGCATCCTCTGCCCGAGAAGCATTCGGGAGTCTTCCTTAGGGTTGTCTCCCAGGCGGCGGGACGGGACACTGCGGCGTGGGGAAAAGCGGCGACAAAGGGCCGGTGTCTGGCGCCGTCTCCCCTCTGCTGCCGATTGGCTTCGCGACTCTGGGCCCATCATTTACCACGCTTGGGCTTCAGCTACGATTGTAGAAAGAACTTCGCTGCCAGAAGCCGGGAGATTGCCCTGGAAGAGATGGTTTTCTGGGGCCCATCTAACTATGAACCTATTTTGGGTTCGTCCAAACGACTGAGAGGGTAGAATATAATGCAGTTGGGAGACTGTGGAGCTCCTAATTTTGTGTTTGTGTTCCCAGTGCCTAGCAGAGTGCTGGCCCTTTGTAGATGCTTTGGGATTGATTAAATAGAAGAGGGGCTTGGATTTTGGTTGTCTAGAGAACACTCCCTAGTTTTTATCCTTTACTCTTTGTGTGACCTTGAACAAGAGCTTCTCTCTCTCTTTCTAGTCTCATTTTCTTCTGTAAAATGTAAGGGGGACAAAACAGGGGCTCTTAATCTTTTTGTTAATGACCTGGACCCCTTGGTAGCCTGATGTTGGCTATGGATCCCTTCTCAGAATCATGTTTTTAAATACATAGAATATTACAAAATCCAATTATACTGAAATATATATTTACAAAATAAAATATATATTTATATATATGTATATTTATTTAAATATATAATATTATATAATATAAATATATATAAAATGTATATATAATATAAATATATAAATATATTTATAAATATATAATATAATATAATAAATATATAATATAATATAATAAATATAAATATATATAATATAATATAATAAATATAAATATATAATTTATAATATAATAAATATAAATATATAATTTAAAAAATATATTTACAAAATAAAATATTTACAAAAATCCAATTATATTGAAATAAAGATTTAAAAAAAAAACCATCTAATTAACCCATAAATCCCTTAGGGGTTTGGATTTCTGGGTGGGGGGTTGGGGAAGGGACGGTAAGAATTCCTAAACTAGATGAATTCTAAGACCCCTTCCAACTCCAAATCCTATGGAATTTAAGAAACAAATTCTATGCTATGTTTCCAGTGTTCTTGCCTCTAGTCTGTCATGACCGCATTAGCACCCTGGATACCTTAGAATCAGCCAGAGTCAGGATAGCAAAAGTCCTTGATCTTTATTCTTGGTCTTTAGAGGTAGGAGGGTGTGGTATTCTTTTTAAAAAATATGATGGTTTTCTGGGAGCAGGTTTCTTGGGGAGGTTTTCTGGAGGCAGCCTTAGTTTCAGTTCAGATTAATAATCACTTCAAAAGCAGCCAGGAGTTAAATTCCAGTCCTTTCCTGTGTCCTTCAAAGTCCCTAGCTCCCTCCGAATGTCTCCAGCCAGCTCAAAGGTGGAATATGGAATGACTCTGTCTCTGCTTCTATGTCTGGCCTTGCAAGCTTCTTGCTTATATGCTGTACACTGAGTACACACCCATCATTATATCACCAGGAAACCATTATTTGTTGTAGGATTAAATCAATTCTAAACTAGACTTAAACACTGTCTCCTCAGTTCCACTTAGTACCTTGTTTCAAGTCCTGGCCCATAATATCTCCTTGTAGGATCAGATCAATCATACTGAACCGTGCTAAATTAGATAATTATTGTCTCTATCAATTCTGATGACTTAACACTTTGTAAGGATTCCAACAGGAGTGAATTGGATGGAAGCACAATTTCCCTGACCTTCCTTCTTTGTAGTCCGCCCAGAAGTGACTCTGGCTAGTCTTACTCCACGCCCTAGTCCCTCCTACAATCCTCTGTATACACCAATTATCCAGCCAGCACAGAATAGTGGGAAGGACCATTTTCCAACCATATGCTTATTGAGTATTGTCCAATCAGTAATTACCCTTAAGTGCTCAGATGTCCAACCTCAGCTCATGAAGTTTCAGCCCTCTACATTTCCCACTTTTCTTTTGTTTTAGAACACAAATGGTCACGCCATCCCTGACCTCTCAGGGAGTGAGAGCCCCCAAGGGGAGGTGATCACACCCTCCCTGACTTCTTAGGAAAGGAGGTGAAAACACGGAAAAGGAAGTGATCCCCTCTCCCTCTCCCTCCCCTCCCCAACTTCTCAGGGAAGGGAGGTGAAAGCATCAAAAAGAAGTTGATCGCACCCTCCCCGACATCTCAGGAAGGGAGATGAAAAGCACCAAAGGGAAGTGGGGGTTGCTAGCGGGTCTCTGGGCTGAAGGGTCTTATTAGAAACAGGTATGCACAAACCCACCAGCATGGGAGGTATTACACAAGCACATAGCAATAACAGACAGGCTATTAGTGATGACTCTCCCCACAGCCAGGGCAGGCTCAATGTGATGCAACAGACATGAATTGTACATACAAGTAGCAGAATAACAAACAATATAAATCAAGATGGTGTAAAAGATCGCCAGAAGTCCTAGAAAGAAGCTATGTAAACAACAGTCATACATAAGCCTTCTTCAGCAGCCAAGAGATAGTCCAAAACCAATCTATTGTCCATTGCTTCACATGTCAGGGAATCCAATGATCCCTGCAAATTTTTGAAGTCCTGCAACAGACTTATCATTTCTTAGAGAATCCAATGATTCCTGAGGGTTTTCAAGTCCTACAACAATCTTATGTCTCAGAGAATCCAATGATTCCTGAGGGTTTTCAAGTCCTACAACAATCTTATGTCTCAGAGAATCCAATGATTCCTGGGGGTTTTCAAGTCCTAGAACAATCTTATGTCTCAGAGAATCTTTTCTTAGAGAATCCAATGATTCCTGAGGGTTTTCAAGTCCTACAACAATCTTATGTCTCAGAGAATCCAATGATTCCTGAGGGTTTTCAAGTCCTACAACAATCTTATGTCTCAGAAAATCCAATGGTTCCTGAGGGTTTTCAAGTCCTACAATTTTTGATGTCCATGAGTCAAATGCCATAACTGCCACGCTCTTTCAGTGGTGGGCATGGGGCTGGGGCTGGGGAAGAATTTTTTCCCAATATTTGCTCCATTTCAGCTAGAAAATGAAAGTTACTAGTTTAGCCCTTAACAAAGTAAGTTCCCTGTTTGTCTATTAAAATACTCACCCTATTTCCTGGTCACTGGAGACTTCTTCAATGAAATTAGGGTCCTTGGTCCACACGGTGGGCACCAAATGTGAGCTAGCCTCTGGATACCTTAGAATCAACCGGAGTTAGATAAGCAAAAGTCCTTCATCTTTATTCTTTGTCTTTAGAGTGAATTGGATGGGAGCAGAATCTCTGTGACCTTCTTTCTTCATCTCCTGCCCAGAAATGACCCTGGTAGTCTTATTCCCCTCCTAGTCCCTCCTACAATTAATTCTCTGTATACACCAATTATCGAGCCAGCACAGAATAGTGGGAAGGGCCATTTTCCAAGCATATGCTTATAGAGTATTGTCCAATCAGTAATTAGCCTTAAGTGCTCAGTTGTCCAATCTCAGTGTATGAACTCAAAAGTTTCAGCTCTTTACACTAGTCCATCAATCAATCAGTCAACTGACAAATAAGTACCTATTATGGGCTAGGCACTGTCTTGGGGAAACAATGCCAGTAAAGAAACAACTCATGCTCTGGAGAACCTTACATTTTACCCAGCCTCAGACATGTCCTAGCTGTGTGATCTTAGGTAAATCACTTATCCCCAGTTTCCTCATTTGTCAAATGAGATGGAGAAGGAATGGCAAAACATTTCTTTGCCAAGTATCTTTGCTCCAAAAGGGTCATGAAGAATCAGACACAGCTCTTCAACAACAAAGGATTGCAGAGAAATGTGCAATGAGGGAGGGCTGCCCCATATATGAGCAACATCAGACCAGTCTGCTTAACCACCAACCAGCTGAGTGACTCTGAACAAGCCATTTCTTTCTAGGCTTCAGCTAACTTATCTCTAAAGGGAAGGGAATGAACAAAGGAAGTTCCAAGATTCCTTCTAGTTCTAGCATTCTATGATTTCTATGAACCCAATGGTCTTCCCACTCCACATCATCCCCTCCAATGAAATGGGATATAGTTGTTTCTGTAATTTTCAGCTTATTTGGATTAATGAAGAGCAAGAGAGTTCTTTTTTTTTTTTTTAAAGGTGTCCCTTTCAGCTCTATTTCTTTAATTTTTTTTAATTAAAACTTTTTATTTTCAAAACATATGCATGGAAAATTTTCAACATTCACCCTTGCAGAATCTTGTAATGCAACAAATGTTAAACATGTGCAATTCTTCTATACATATTTCAGCTCTTTTTCTTAAAGCCACACTAATTTTAGTCAGATTTTGTACAATCACTGTCTTTATTGGCTTCAGTCAGGTTGAGCCTTGTTGTTGTTATTCAAATGTACCCTTATTTTGACATTTTGTTAAATATTTCCCAGTTACATTTTTATCTGATTCAGGTCACCTTTAGGAAGTGCTATGTGGCCATTTGATATCTCGAGTACCTAGCAGGACACTGGGCCCATAGCAGACTCAATGAATGCTGACCTGTTGGAATCCTTACAAAGTGTTAAGTCATTAGAATTGATAGAGACAATAATTATCTAATTTATCATGGTTCAGTATGATTGATCTGATCCTACAAGGAGATGTAATGGGCCAGAACTTGAAACAAGGTACTAAGTGGAATTGAGGAGACAATGTTTAAATCTAGTTTAGAATTGATTTAATCCTACAACAAATAATGGTTTCCTGGTGATATAATGATGAGTGTGTACTCGGTGTACAGCATATAAGCAAGAAGCTCTCAGGGCCAAAGAGCACTCTGGGAGATACAGAAGCCCACTCTCAGAGGCGGAGACAGATTCATTCCATATTCCACCTTTGTGCTGGCTGGAGACATTCGGAGGGAGCTAGAGGCTGAAGCTCAAGACTTTGAAGGACACAATAAAGGACTGGATTTTAACTCCTGACTGTGTTTGAAGTGATTATTACTTTTAACTGAAACTAAGGCTGCCTCCAGAAAACCTCCCCAAGAAACCTGCTCCCAGAGAGAATGATTATATTATACAAAAGAAGAGAACACCACACTGACCAATAAATGAAAAATCTAGGGAAGAACATTGATCCATCTAGATAATAAGCTCCTTACTCAACTGTACTGTGAGGGCAGGAACCATAACTCTGCTTCTACTGTACCATGTAGCATACATCCATAGCAAGGCTCAATATGTACCTGTTGATTGAATCCCTCAGTATAGTTCTGCCTGGAAATGAACTCTAGAGGTCCTGGATAGCTTGTGGATGTTTCTAAAACTATTGTGGCAGTGTCCTAGTGGAGAGTCAAACATTGCTCAGCAGGAAGTCAGGTAAACATTGGTGTAATCACCCCTCAGGAGGTAATCAAACAGTTCCATTTTATCCTCTTATATTTTATGTAGCTTATTTAAAATTCTCTCTGTGTGGCTGTGGTTTTCCTGCAGAGCTATAATAACATTAAGGGTTCCTTTTAACATGAGAAATGGAAGTTTAAACCTGCAGAAAGTATACTTATTTTTAAAAATCATTTTCTTAATAAACTTGGTGCTATTGTTCCTCCTCAAATTCTGAGACACAAATGACCAAGATGTTATTTGAATCAGCTTTTAAGCAATGGGCAAATCATCCTTTAATTATAACCTGCCTAGTTACAAAGAGGCAACTCTAATCAGCTTTCTTCAAATCATTTCTTTACTCATTTCTTAGGCAAAATACCATATAGATGATAGTGTGGTTCTATTAGAATGCCATGAGAACACTATTAGGATCCATTTTCTCTCCCTCATTCCATCCTATCTAATCTACCAATTAATTATTCAATCTACTGTCCTAAGGCAGACACAGACACAAAAGTCAAACAGTTCTCAACCTCAAGGAGGTGACTTTTTAGGGGGAGGTGTCACAAAGTGTACCTATAGAAGTATATATACAAAATATAACTTGGGGCTTGTTTTTTTCTTCAGTGGGAAAGCTCTATTTAGTCAAACAACAAGCAATTATTAAACACTCACTATGATCCAGACATATTCCTTAGTGATGGGGATATAAAGGATCAAAACTCAGCATTATCATCAATAACAATAATATCATCATCAACATTAACATCATCCTCCTCATCATCATCATCAACAACAATAACAAAAGTAAAAGCCAGCCCCTGCTCCCAAGGAGCTGCTGACATTGGCTTACATTCTACTGGCTCTACTTGTCAATCCCAATGGTTTCTGTTTATCAGAATCTTCTTTTAAATAGGATCAAAACTAAAATGATAACTCCCAAATATCCATCAGTGCCTGAGTCGTTTTTTAAATAATCTTTAGGAATAGTCTCATATTAGCTTTTTATCCCAAGATGAAAGTCAGGCTTATTTCCACAATATTTTCTTAATGCACTTCTCCCATTATTCTACCAAAATAAAATAATCCTATGGTAGTTAGACAGGAGGCATATTTCATTTTGCTCCTGAAAATGTTCATGTTTTACAAACAGAAATTCCAAATTCATAAATTGGCCATAGTGATACAGCAATTTGATTTTACAACATTTGGGAGCTCTGCCCCCTACCAAGGTTCTCCTCCAATGCCTTGTCATGACAGGGGAAGGGACCCAAGGTTTGCAAAGGCTTTGCTGGGCTAGCAGAACTTCTGGCACCCTCTGGGTCAATTAGCTTTGAGGATAGAATCTGTGATGGATTCTTTGTCTGCCAACTGAGGACTGGCCATGTTAAAATTGGGGAGACTCGGGCACCCAGGGATCTTTTAGCAATTCCTAAAGTCTATCTACTAAGTTACAATTTACCTGGTGGAGAGAGTATTCCTACCAGGGAATGACAGAAACTTGGGGTTTCGGAAAGCCAGATGTATTTTCCTACTGAACAGATTCATAGACAATTGAAATGGAAAGAAATTTAAGGATCATCAAGTCCAACCAGATCATTAATGATGGTTAGATACCCAGGCCTGTTTACTATGCAAGATGATTTTTCATTGCAAATGGACTCCATTTCAGTTACTTTGTAAGTCAAATAGGTGTTTGAAGTTTATTACCTGGGAACCTATTCATGATCTCTAACATGCTTTTCATGGAGAAATTCCTCCCATAGAACAGATGAGAACATCTGTCTTTTATCCGCATAATAGCCATAACAATGTGGATGAGACTGGAGAGTGAGTGGAATTTCAAAGAAGCTTGGTAGAAAGTTACAAGGATGGACAGAATGACAGGGAAAGATAATGCAGAATGTTGGAGGGGATGTGGGAAAACAGGGACACTGATACATTGTTGGTGGAACTGTGAATACATCCAGCCATTCTGGAGAGCAATTTGGAACTATGCTCAAAAAGTTATCAAACTGTGCATACCCTTTGATCCAGCAGTGTCTCTACTGGGCTCATACCACAAAGAGATACTAAAGAAGGGAAAGGGACCTGTATGTGCCAAAATGTTTGTGGCAGCCCTGTTTGTAGTGGCCAGAAGCTGGAAAATAAATGGATGCCCATCAATTGGAGAATGGTTGGGTAAATTGTGGTACATGAATGTTATGGAATATTATTTTTCTGTAAGAAATGACCAGCAGGACGAATACAGAGAGGATTGGCGAGACTTACATGAACTGATGCTGAGCGAAATGAGCAGAACCAGGAAATCATTATATACCTCAACAATGATACTGTATGAGGATGTATTCTGATGGAAGTGGATTTCTTCAACAAAGACAAGATCTAACTTAGTTTCAATTGATCAAGGATGGACAGAAGCAGCTACACCCAAAGAAAGAACATTGGGAAATGAATGTAAACTGTTTGCATTTTTGTTCTTCTTCCCAGGTTATTTATACCTTCTGAATCCTATTCTTCCTGAGCAACAAGAAAACTGTTCAGTTCTGCACACATATATTGTATCCAAGATCTACTGTAATCTATTTAACATGTATAGGACTGCTTGCCATCTTTGGGGAGAGAGTGGAGGGAGGGAGGGGGAAAATCGGAACAGAAGTGAGTGCAAGGGATAATGTTGTAAAAAATTATCCTGGCATGGGTTCTGTCAATAAAAAGTTATTTAATTAAAAAAAAGAAAAGAAAAGAAAGTTACGAGGACAAGTAGACAAGCCAACTCTCCTTATTCCTTTCTTTCTTTTCATCCTTTTCATGGATATCGAGGTGACACAAGGTCTTATTTTCTGGGACTTTTAGGATACCTGCTATTGGGAATGTGTGGTAAATTATTTCTATGTATAGGAAATTTACAAGTTGAATATCTGCATGTTGAAAAACACCTGAATTTTAATTAGATCGGGATGGAAGTTGTTTTTGTTTTTATCGTGCCATTAAAACAATATTGTCAGAGGGCATATGTTAGACTAAGTCAAGAATATATGCTAGTATATTCCAGTAGAGACCAATATTCATGGCGAATCTTAAATTCCTAACAATTTTTCTCATTTTACTGATTCCTATTCTCCAACATATTATATAAATTCCAGAGCACTAAATTAGTTGTCACAGAATCTGCGTTCTTAGTAGTCATGTTACATTGAGTAAATTGTTCAATGTCTCAGCAATCTTGTTGTAATGATCAAATGAGAATATATTTGAAGATATTTTGGAAAATAAACAAACACAAAACAATGCATAGCTAAGAACAAGGTTATACTTTAAAAAAAAACTACAAGTAGCAAATTTAGCAGATTTATGCCATCTTAATAATAGAACATATTTATAGAAATATATATATATTTATAGGATAGCTGATAGTTATACAAAGCACTTTGGTCTTATGATCTCATTTGATTCTCATGACAGAACTGTGCAGGTAGGTCGTTTCATCTGCCTTATAGATAAGGAAGTGCTTTTGTTAGCTCATTCAGCTATGGTAGAACTGGGACTCTGACTCCAAAAACAGAATTAAGAAGCTTGGATTCATTTGTAACCCTAGCTCTGACATTTATCATTGGTGTGACTTCGCAGCAAGGCATTATGTGACAATGAGCAAAATCTCAGTTTTCTCATCTGCAAAATGGGGGTGATAACATTTTTACTCACTGGACTGTAGGAAGGAAAGTGCTTCATAAGTTGTGATGTGTTATAGAAAATGTGAATTATTATATAGCATGTAGTTCTTCCCTCTCATATCCACATGTTGCAGACTTATCTTAAAGTCAAAATGATACATGAAATAATGTTCTCCAGATGCACATTCTGGAAATTAGTACTTTAAACATGGTAGATGCTGAATAAAATTTATTGTTAATTGAATTAAGGCATTAACCATACATGGAGTATTCTATTTTGATACTGTGGGACTGGTGCAATTTTAGGAGCATTTGAAGCCTCTAATTATCTGTGTGGCTTTGGGCAACTGATTTCACCTCTTCTGGACTTGATTTCTTCATCTATGAAATAAAAGGCTTGGTCTTCCCTATGGTCTTTCCTACTTCCTATTTCTCTTATTCTGTGCCAAGTGTTTAAGTGCCATGTTTTTAGATCACAACAATGTCTGGAGAATTCATTTGGCTCCCTTTTATTTCTGAAAACTTCTGCCTTTCCTTCAACATGCAAATTTTGTCTAAAAGACAACACGCACACCTTTAAAAGATCTGGCTAATTGTATGCAATAGGAATTAAATGGATTTCTATTAAGGCATCCAACCATGTGATTTTTGAAAGATCACTCCTATCCTTTCCCCCTCCCTCTCAAAGCAGTGTGCTTAATTATTTTGTTTCAACTTAATGAGGAAGAGAAAATAAACAGCATAGCACTAATTGTTTTGATCAGCTGTGTCTTTAAGGGAGAAACTTAAGGTTAAAAATTATAGTGTAAGATTGCTGCAGAAAGATCACAGAATAAAAAAGTGGGAAGGGACCTCCGGAGGCTGTCAATGTACATGTGCACACAGGTTGTAAGGCATCCTGGCTTAGCTGGGCTTTTGCCAAGGAAGTCAATGCAGCAGTAAGAACATTGGATCAGGAGTCAGGAGACCTATGTTCAAGAACATGTGTTCCTTCCTAACTGGGCGACCATGGCTAAATAGTACCTTGATTTCCTTACTTGTAAAATCGTGATGATAAAGAAGTATTTAACATGTGCTAGGAAAAGAAAGGTGGCAAGATGGATAGAGTGTCAGGCCTGAAGTCAGAATTATCTGAGTTCAAATCTGCCCTCAGACCCTTACTAGCTGTATGATCCTGGACAAGTCATGTAACCCAATTTGCCTCAGTTTCCTCATCTGTCAAATAAGTTGGAGAAAGAAATGGCAAACCGCTACAAAGCCTTTGCCAAGAAAACCCCAAAAGGGCTCATAAAGAGTCACAAACACAACTGAAATGGCTGGACCACATGTACCCAGGACAGTCTTATGTGAAGATACAAGTATAAAGACTAAAATGATACCTTCTGCAGAGAGCTTATACTCTAGTTGGGGAAACAAGTATATATTAAATGCATGTGCTGTAAATATAAAACTAGTGAACACAAACATATTACACATGTATAAAATAGCTAAATAAAAAGGTACTATGGGAGGGAGGCCTCCAGCAGTTGGGGGCTCAAGAAAAACTTCCAGCAGAAGATGGTGTCTCAGCTGTATTATAGAGCAAGAAAGGGCTCTGTGAGATTGTTAAAGAAGGTGTCCCAGGTGGGGGACAGTTAATGCAAAAGCACAGAGATGGGAAATGGAGTTATAAGGGAAAAACAGAGGAGATGAATGCCCATTGAGTTTGGAAATGGAAGTTGGGGCCAGATTATGTGGGCATTATGTGGGAAAGAATCTTACTGAAACCAGCCTGGTAGAATACAGATTAGCATCTGGGGCCTTAAATCCCCTGGGTTCAACTCCATATCTTTAAAATGCCTTCCAAACAAACGGTTTTGCAACTGTCAATGCTGAAAAATTACCCATGCATATATCTTGTAAATAAAAAGCTATAATAAAAAAAAATAAAATGCCTTCTAACTCCCAGATTCTATTCCCTCAGACTCTATATCAGCCAAACTCTCCCTCCCACTCAACTGAATTTGTCTTAATTACTTCTTGTATTTTTTTTTTCACATCATGAATTACAAACCTGATTTGAGGGTGTTATGTCTTCCTGTCTGCTCCAGGCAATGCTTGTTCCAGGTAGTGGGATTGTTAGTTACAACTCTAAAACTAGTTGTCACCCAAATGAAGGGAACTCAGGCAAAAATAATAAAGAAAGACTAGGCTGTGAAAACAGAGAACTGTGGCAAAGAAACAACCTTGGAACAATAAATTTGGGGCCACATGCTTTTTAGATTTATTTAGAAGCTAGGGTAGAGCTTGGTTCCTTCTTTCAATTCCCATAAGCTTCCTGGAGAATAAATAGTTTCAGTGTGGCCATTCATTTCTGTCACTAAGATTTCTGCTCATCTTTTCCAATTGCTTTGTGTTTGGTTGTTTTTCAGTTATGTCCATTTGTAACTCCATTTGGGATTTTCTTGGCAGAGATAGTAGAATGGTTTGCCATTTCCTTTTTCAAGCTCATTTTATAGATGAGGAAACTGAGGCAAATAGGCAGAAGTGATCTGCCCAGGATCGCACAGTTTTAAGTGTCTGAGGCCACATTGGAATGATTCCAAGCCCAGGGCTCTACCCATTGCACCACCTAGCTGCCCTCATCTTTTCAATAGACATCATTAAACACTTAAAAACAATCCCTTCCCCACTTTTACCTCTTTTCCTGATGATTTATAGATGAACTTGGATTGTCAAATATTTCACTTGGACACACCCAAGTGGGATTGGCGAGAATACAGAAACTTTAACTGGTATTGATCTAGAGACTGTTACCTCCAGCTAAGAGGGGAGAAGAATACTCCATTGTTGAATGAGTAAGTAGAGTCGAGATAAACTATACCACTAATGAGTATTTAATGTTTAAAAAGAAAACAAAAACTGCTGCCATCTGGAAACGGTTGTATGAATATATTAAAACTGGCTAATGTAGCATTCTTTCAGTCAGAACCCACTTACTAGCTGCACTCATACATTTAGATAAGACAATGATACTCTCTACTGTGACTTTAAATCACCTCAGCTCAGGTTCAACCAAATGAAAGAATGATCAGATTATGTTCAGTAGAGTTTAAGTATTTATACCTGAGATACCCTTTGGCTAATCCTGGCCAACATTTACTAAGTACTATTTACTTTGTACAAGGAAGGCACTGGGCTAATTGCTGTGGGTATGAAGATAAAAAATGGCAGTCTGCTTCCAAGAGACCTATCCCTAACTAGGGGGATGTCACTCTACACAGGTATGTTGATAGGAACAAAGAAGAGCCAGCTAAGGGATTTGAAGGAAACATCAAGGAGGAAGAGGTCACTTTTAGCATGGGGTATCAGGGAAGGTTTCATGGGAGAAGTGGCGTTTGGGCTGAGCTTTAAAAGAAGAGAAGGATGTTAACGGCTGGCGATGACTCTTTAGTTATGAATTATGGTGGGAGGGATGGTTTCAGAGAAATCTGGAAAGATTTTGATGAACTGACACACAGTGAAGTGATCAAAGACAGGAGAACAATTAATACAATAATAGCACTGGAAAGACACACAACTCTGATCAATGCAATGAGCAACCATGTTTCAGAGGAGCAGCAGTGAACCATGCTGTCTACTTCCCGATAGAGAAGTGAAGGACTTAAGATGTAGAAGCACATTTTTGGACAAAGTGAGGAAATTTGTTTTGCTTGACTATGCATATTTTGTTTGAGTTTGATTTTCCTCTTCTTCTTCCTCCTCCTCCTCTTTCTCCTCCTCCTCCTCCTCCTCTTTCTCCTTTTTTTTTCTTTTTCTATTCTTCTTCTTTTTTTCCAATGGGAGGGGGGCATGTGGGAGAGAGAGAATCTAAATGCTTATTAATTGAAAAAAATAATAGATGGAAATGAGCAGGGAGTATATTCTATAGTAGTAGATGGGTAATAATCCAATTTAGAGTGTATGAAAGGCAGTAATGGGAAATTAGGCTGGAAAGAAAGGTTAGAACCAAGTTGTTGAGAGCCTTAAAAGCCAGCAGACTAAGAAGTTTGCGTTTTATTTGAGGGGCAATAAAGAGCTATTAAAGCTTTGAGCAGGGGCGCGACAGGGTCAGACCTGTGCTTTAGCTGGTTTTGACCCAAAAGTCTTTAGCAAAGCTATTCTTTTAATTTTTTAATTTTAATTTTTTAAGTTCCTTGAGAGGATGGAAAGTTTCATTCTCGGATTTGTATCTCTAGTCCTTGCATAGCTACTTAATATTTGTTGACTGACCAATTCCCAAAGTACTTAACCACTTTCAGAATGCTTTCCTGGAACCAATTCTTTGAGCTGACAGCATAAGTATCATTATTCCCATCATATAGAGGAGGAAACTGTAGCTTGGAGTGAAGAAGTACCCAAGTTTAGACAAGAAATTGGTGTGGGCTAGGACTTGAATCCATGTCTCTTGACTGTTAGATCCAAAAGATTTTCATTATGTCGCAGACTTTTTGCTATCATAAAAGTTGCTGCTATAGAGAAGTACTCAGGGGGTAGGGGAACACAATAATTTGTATAGGACCATAGGATCTTAGAATTAGTATTGAGGATATGGAGTTCACTGTTGTAATTTTACAGATAAGGAAAATGAGTCACAGAGAGTTTAGATGATTTCCCCAGGATCACACAACTAGGAAGGCAGAATTTGAATTCAGGACTTTCTAATTCTGAAGTCAGTGATTCATGCTCTGCCCTGCTTAGCTCCCCAGCAGAGTGGTTCCTCTCTCTTCTGCTGTACAAATGTGAAAAGACATATTCTGAGAGATCAAGAATCTGGCCTTAGGTCCTATACAGGCTCAGCTACAGCTCTAAGAAGGTTTGAAAGAAATTTCTCTCAAGGGGGTTTAATTCAACTTTAATTTAACAAGTATTTAGTGAGGGCTAACTATGTGCTATATTAGGCCTACCAGAAAGAATCCTAAAACACAATTCCTGCCTTTAAGGGAGCTTGTTCTTTACACCCCCGTCCCACAATATATGAAGCAATTAGGAGACACATTAAGCCCAAGAAGGGGCGTTTGCCAATAGCAACAGGGGTAGGTTAAGTGGATTTTTATGCTTGAAAAACTCTCCTTCTGCACATCTGCCTCTTGGAAATCCAACTCCTTTCAGGCTCCAGCTCAAGCAGCAGCCCCTACAAGAGTACTTCCTGATTGATCCATTTGTTTGGGTGCATTTATTTGGGCATTTAAATGAAGAATCATTACATCTTTGTTGGATGTATTCTTTTGGAAGGTAGAAAGCGTTTCCAATTTCCCCTTTTGTATCATCAGCTCCTACCAGAGGGCCTGCATACAGCCATAGAATAAAAAATGTTTGTTGATTAGAATTAAATTTGTATGGTCTTTCAACTAAACTCTTCCTGTATGAAGGCTCATCCTTGAATCATTTATATTTTCAACTAAATGAAAATATGAAAATGTGGTTCCGAGCCAAAGATCTCAAGAATGATTATGAATATAATCCAATATTCAGCTATAAGTCTGATTTTGGATGTGTCCAAATGTTAGTTTTCTCCATTGAAAAACTAGGTGGGAACTTGTTTTCCTTTATACTTAGGTGGGAAAACAGGAAATGAAGGCATCATTCATCATTCCCCTCAAGCATCTTATCAGAAACTGATGCATACCCATCAATGAAAACAAATGAGTGTTCCCAAAAACCTTCTTCAACATAAAATGCAGGTCCTGGCTTTGATGGAGAATATTATGTAAATTGTGCTATAGAGGTGAGAATTTTCATATCTTTTAAGGTGATCAACGGTCAAGTTGACTAACAAAAAATCAGAATGTAGCATTTTTGCAAAGTTGCTGGCATAGAATCTTACACATAGGAGATGCTTAATAAATATTGAAAGATGAAGAATAACAAGGAAAAGCTTACAAGGCTCTTCTGTGCAATCATTACTCACTCACCACTGTTTCCTTTTTCTGTTCCTGTGGGCAAGATACTGAATGAGACAAGCAGAGGACAGAGCAGCAAGGGCTGGGCCATCTCAAATTCCTGCTGACTTCAACTTCACAATCGACTCTGCTCAGAGATTCTCTAATTCATTTCTCTGGGGTTTCCCTCAGGTTTCCCATTTTGGGTAATTTTAACCTTTTCTTACTTCAAGGTCATAGTCCCATCTTCCTGCCCTTCTATTTAGATAAAAACCTCATTTCTATTTTACTCAGGAGACATTCCCCAGATATGAGCTTTCTCATCCAAAGCTTTATCCCCCTCCCACCCTTATACTATAAAACGAATCCCTTACAGTCATTCTGGTAGAGAACAATTTGGAACTGTATGCAAAAAAATCATTAAATTATGCATGACCCAACTGTATTTCTGTAGTAAGACCTACTCTGTTACTAAGCAATATGCCCTCAAGAGATCAAAGAAGAGAGAAAGGATCTATATGTACACAAATATTGACAGCAACATTTTTGCTTTAGCAAAGAACTAGAAATCAAGATAGGGGATTATCAATTCGCAAATAGCTGAAGAGATTATGATATACCAATATAATGGAATATTTTTGTAGCGTAAGAAATGACAAAAAGGATTTTTTTCTAAATCCATCTTGTATGAATTGATGCATAGTGAAGTGAATCAGGAGAACAATTTACTGTATATTACAACAACAGTGTTGTGCTATGCAACACAACTGAACAACAAAACATAACAACACTGTAAAGAAAAATGAGTAGGATAGATCAGTACAATAACTCAGTTCAATACAAAAACTCCAGAGGACCAACAGTTAAACAAGCTATTTATCACCTGAGATAATAGTTTTGAAAGAAACATGTTTATATACTTTTTTTTTTTAAAGATTGGTGGTTTCATTTACAATATTTTGTTTTTTGCTTATGAGAATATTCATGTTTCTTGCTGTTTCTTCAAGTTCAAAATTAAAAAAATTAAAATTATTTTAAAAACTCTTGCAAAATGAAGAAAAACTAAAAAGAAATCCCCTAACCTATGCTTTAGATTTCATCTTTTCTAGTTTTCTGAAACTTTGCTCTAAAACTTGTTCCTTCTCCTTCATTTTCTATCTAAACCTCTAAACTGCCTTTTCCCTTCTTGTTCATTCATTTATTTATTTAATTTTGCTGAAGCAATTGGGGTTAAGTGACTTGCCCAGGGTCACACAGCTAGGAAGTGTTAAGTGTCTGAGGCCAGATTTGAACTCAGGTCCTCCTGACTTCAGGGCTGGTGCTCTATCCACTGTACCACCCAGTTGTCCCTTGCCTTTTTCCTTCTACTAGAAGATTTAGCTCATAGGAACCTTATGGAGGATCTTGCCCAAGTTTCTCACTTTGCAGATCTAGAAAGTTGGCATCTGAGGCAGAAAAGCCCAGTCTTTCTTCATCCAAACCTAGCAAGATTAAAAAACCAAACTCTACCACCCTTTTAGCAGCCTTTGCTAGTGCTCCTGGCTCTATTTAAAATGCCCTCTACTATCCCCTGCTGATATATCCTACCCAACCTTTAAAAACGAACTTAGGTCCACCAGGGATATATTCCCTGATCTCTTCCTTTGATGGATGATTCTTTTTGATCTTCTGTAGCCATGTTCTGGTGTGTATTGTTATTAAGGGCATCTAGGTGGCACAGTATAATAGAGCACCCAGTTAAAGTCAGGAGGATCTGATTTCAAATTTTGCCTCAGACGGTAAGCTGGGTAACTCTGCCCAACCCTGAGCTGAAGAAGGAAATGGCAAAACCATTTCAGTATCTTTGCTTAGAAAACCCCAAAGGGGTCCTGAAGCATTGGAAATTACTGGAAAAAACAAACAACAAAAAAACATAATGCTATTAAGAAAGGGAGCATGGTGAAGATGGTGAGTGGTTAGTCTTGGATTCAAGTTATGATCATGGCACATCCAGGCTGGGGAGCCCTGGGCGAGCCCCATTTAGGACTCTTAAAACCAGAAAAACACAGATGAATTGCTAATCTGCAGAGCGCTGGGGGAATCCCCCATATTTATAAATCACAGTCCCAGAGTTCTGTCCTTCACTCCTCCCCTTCCCCAAATAAAGCTGGTATAGATAATATTGTTTTATGTAGGTTTTGCAAGTGTATGTCTTGTCTCTCCACGTGGATTGTAAACACCTGATGGTCAGGGACCATACCTTATACTTTTGTACCTCCACAGTGGTGGGCCCAGTGCTAGGCTTTTCTGTGTGTTTAATCAATATCTGTTGGTTTTTTATTCACTGACTCAGCCATAGAGTCAAATGATTTTAGTAAGGACACAAACTAAGTCTAAGGCTCAATGTTTTAGCATATCTCTTTTTTCCTTATAACTCCCTACCACCTAAGCATGTGTTGACCTCCTTAAAATAGGATGCTGATTCTGATTTGCTTAGTAGGGCCCTCCTTTGAGCTGTCCAGCAATGGCGACCGGTTCATAGTGTGGCAGATGCGCTCTTGCATTTGGTTCTCTGGGCCGTACCTTCCCCGTTATCCTGGCTTTCAGCCCCTTTGCTCCTCTTCCCAGTCCCCCACTTTCAAATGCTCATTATATTTAGTCTGCCATATTCAGTCACAGCCCTAAGTCATTCTTGAAGGATTTAAATCTGGAAAGCAGCTCAATGACGCCGGATTAGTTCCCAGGCACATCCATGAACCCAGCTGTAAATTCCTGACTCTGTTCTCAGTCAACAAATTAATCCACAGAGAATGAGGTCAAATGACAAGTTCTTCTTACGATATCCCAGCAGAGGGTGAAGTAGAGGAAGAGCCGCTCACGGGAAGGCAAGCCCAGCTATTTATTAGGTGGATGCCTTAATGTGTTTATTTTTAGGTGGCATTTAGATTTCAAGTTAATTCTGAAGGTATATTTTCAATCAGTTGGTTAATTTCCACATTGAAGCAAATTTGTGCATTTAAATTCAAAGCCGGTTTACTATAGTTCATTTCCTATTTTGAGGGAGGCAAATGAAGTAAATATTGTTACTGTTTAAATTGAGTTTAGACTGTTTGGCCAGAGCAACATCTGCTGTTAGAGTGAGTGAATGGACTCCGTGGCTTCAAACAAGGGGTGAATTCATGACAGAGATTCAACAAGGTCAAGTCCTTATTCCTGGCAGTCAAGCCTAATGGTGATGGCCGGACTGCAGCAGCTGAGAGCAGTGATGTTCCACTGGTACCCTCACTCTCTCCAGCTTTGGTCTTCTTCCCTTTTGGACAGCTCTCTCCACACCCACAGTGGCCTGTACCAGCTGTCCTTGTCCCGCCCCTCCCATCCTTTCTACCCCCACAGTGGGGCTGCACAATTTCCTAAGCTAGGGAATATCTCATGACACCGAGAACTAGTTGGAAACCAGGATATGATGAAAAGAAGGCTGCAGGCGGCTCATCCTGGGCAGTGCAACAAACAGCCTTTGAAGCTTGTCGCCCTTTTCCCACTTTTGGCCCTGATTCCCCTGAGTCAGGAGCCCACAGTTAGCCAATATACTCCAAAGTTGCTCCCCACACAGATCCCGTGAAAATCAGATCAGTGGAATGAAGCTGAAGAAGGTCTGGCAGGAGGAGGCAGGAAGCTTATCCTAGGCTCTGGGACAGGATGGGGAGTTTAGCTAAGCAAAGTGGAGATCTCGCCTTGGAAGAACTGGGATACTACTGTACATGGGACCAAGACGGGAGCCTATTCATCAGAAACAAGAATGGATGTGGACTCTATTTACTTGGTCTGGGATTCAGACTAGAGCCTGGGGAAAAGCAGCCAACATGGGCCACACAACAGGAATATTTAATGGCTTTTCAGTTTTGTGAAAGAAAGACCTGAGAAAGCATTAAGGCAAAAGAATGTTTTAATCTCACATAATTCAAATAGTTAACTGAAGACAGCACATCTCATACAACTATTAGACTATAATAAGAGTCTGGGGGTGGATGATAAAGTGGGGTGAGAAAGGCCTCAGCCTGGGCAAGGAGCCCATTTACCCTACTCTACCACATGCCAATTGGGATAGATCCAAAAACTTGAGAAAAAAGTCCCATCTCTCCTAGTAGAATTGAGATAAAAGGTGATTGTGAATCAAATAATTTCTTGCAGCAAACAATCTCTGATACATTATAAACATGCAGGGGTAGTGATAATAATATATGCAAGAGATTTTCTTATTTTTCTACATTGTTGAGTAATTCACAATTGAACCTCTTTTCATTTAGTCAGAAACTCATTCTGACTAAATAGGTTACAGAAAAAAAAAAATCCCTTAAACTATAGTGAGCTCAAGAACGTTATAAAACTTTCCATTTTCATGGAAAACTTACTGAGGAAGTTTTGAAAAACCCAGTCATGTTTTCTAGAAAGACTCAAAAGAATATCAGTCAAACATAGATGTCCTAACTTTTCCAGGAAAGATAAAATAAATAAATTTGATTTTGTTCTATAAACAGAAATTCTTCTGAGAGGCTCAAATTACTCTACACAGAGGAAAATTCCTTTTTCCTCTTTCTTTTTATAATTGCTATAAGTCATTTTAAAAAAAATGTCTTGTTAGGGTAGGGATTAGAGGGGCATAAAATTCCTGATAAGGCAATCCCTCTTAAATTGAGGAATCCTTGGATTCAAATTCAGTCTCAGGAACTTGTAGCTAGCTATATGACTATAAGGGGAGAAAGTCCCTGACTCAGTGAGTCAATCAGCTCTCGAAGATCAGAAGTTAGAGTAATTGAGTGCTGATCTACTGCAGTGAAGGGATCTTCCAAATTGAGAGGCTCACCCCATCAAGTTCCACAGTATACTGATGTGCCCACTAAATGGGCATTGCACAAATGTTAGGGTAGAGAAATAGGGGCTGGATCTCTGGGAGCTTTGAGACCTGTGCCCCTGTCTTGGGGTTATAAGTAGAGGGCCACTAACATTCTTATTTTATGAATTGGCAAACTGGCCGTGCTTTTTATGACTCACCCAAAGCTGGATGTAGGCATGAAAATGTGGGTGGTCACACTTTGAATAATCTGAGCAGGTTCTAAGAAGTGGGCCTTGTTTCTTGCTCCTTGCCATATGCCTAAAGTGGTTGGTAGCTGATCAGTAGCTGATGGAAAGGATGAAGAGTTAACTGCCTGATTGCTACTATTCTCTTTCCCAAAGTTAACCCACTGGACTTCTTGGTACTGTTGCCTTAAGGTACTTTCCATCAATGGCCTACAAAGTCAGTAGTCTTTTTTGGAGACAGTTGTAGATTATTGTGTAAAGTGTGAAAATATAATTTCTTAAAGACAGTTCAAAGCTGTTCTTAGCATTTCTCTGATGGTAAATAGGGTAAAATAATCTTCAAGGAGGGTCCTGGAACTACAGTATCTTGAATATATGAGCAAAAGAAAAGAAGATGTTTATGATAGCTTGATGGTCTATTTTCAGAAAGTCAGTGGATTTTTTTATCTGGAAGAGATCATAGAGATCAACTTGATCAATCCCCTCATTTTACAGATAAGGTAGGATCAGAGAAGAAAAAAAGTTACTTAACCAAGTTAGTGGCTAAACCAGAGCAAAACTTAGGCCTTATAGCCTCCTTTCCCAGAATCTTTTTGCATAATTTTTCCAGCTGAATGGTGTTGAGGTTTTTTTTTTTTTTTGTTTGTTTGCTCATTTGTTTTTTTTTTCTTTTAATAAAGTTAAGCTGGAACTCACATGCTTCTGCATTACCCATCATTTAGATGGCCAATTAAGAGATAAGATTAGGCAAGTTTAAAAATTTCCTCTCCTCTGCAACTATCCAGAGAGCCTTCATCCTTCTTAGTATTCTAAAAGCTCTTGTGTTAAGTAAAGCTTTAAAGTTTCAGGTTGGAAAAAAATAAAAAATCCGGGGCACATTTCTGTCTTGAACACCCAAGAAGATTGCAGTACAATCCAATTACCTGTAGTGACTTCCTAACCTTCCACCAACAGCAGGGCTTCATTTCAAAGAATTGGTTCCCTTCTGCTTGGCTATGCTCCAGGGACTAGAGTTGGCATGGCAACACTCAGCTCTGCACTTACATTAAAAAAAATACAGCTAGATAACTTCTTTCTGTTTGCTTTGGTTTCAGGTAAATTCAGACTGATCCCAGTCAGCAAGGATGTTATCTCAGAAGCAATAGTGGAGACAGCAGGACATAGCCAACTGGTTTAGTGATGGAGGGCCTTGAAGCTGGCTAAATATTCTTTCTTCCCATGAAGATGCCTTTGCTGGAAGTAATCTTTTTCCTGCCAATCTTAGAGTGCTTGGTACTTGGCTAGGCACTTATAAGCAGGGTGGAGGGACACTGGTCTGGGGTATCAGAAAACACAAGACCTGAATCTCAGTTGCAATATTTGCAATTATCAGTGACATCTTGGGCAAATAGCCCAATCTTTCTAAACCTTCATTTCTTCATTTGTAAAATGGGGATTAAAAGTAAAACAAAATAAAATAGAAACTTGAATGTTTGCATGATTTACTAGAATGTTGGGATAAAGCTTTAAAGGGTGATATAGATATATATATGTGTGTGTGTGTGTGTATATATATATATATATATAGGAGCTATTTAAGATCCATTTTCCAATTTTTCTCTATCTCCAGTGTCTTGCACATAGTAGGTAAGAAATGATTGTTGAATTGGACTTGTCCTGTATACTTTTCTTTCCTTAGTGGACAAAGCTCTTCTAGGGTAGGTATTTAGTTATTTACTTTTCTTATCTCCCCTAGAGCTTAGCAGAGTGCTTTGCACAAAATGGATATTTAATAAATATTTGTGAAAAAATAAATCAACAAGTATTATGTATCTGCAGCGTGCTCTAGCAATGGCAGTACAAAAGCCAAAAAGGAAAATTCCCTGCCCTCAAGGAGGTTTCATTCCATGGCTGGAGACTGTAGGAACATGTATTGGAAGATGCAAAATAAATACACAAATATATCATTTTAGTAGAAGGAAGTCAAAAGCTGAGCAGGAAAAGCTTCATATACAAGGTGACTCTTAAGCTAATCTTTGAGAAGAACTAGGAAATCTAAGACATAGAGGTCAGAAGGATGTGCATTCCAAGTCTGTGCAAAAGAATAGAAATGGGAGATGAGGAGTGGCAGGAAGACCACTTTGGCTGGGCTATTGTAGAAGATGAAGAGGACCAGATTGTGGAGAAAGAAGTTCCACAGATTTAATAGGTCGCCAGCCCTAAATTTGAGGGCCCCCAATCCAGTATTAGCTTTATATAATGGAGAATCACAATAGGACTCTACCCGTCGGCACTCTCTAGGATCACAATCCTCTTTGGGAGCAGACTTTTAGTGAGGAGAGTGAGAACAGAGGCTTTGGACTTTGCAACCTCCCTGTCCCATATGGAATCACAGATGCCCTACTAAGCATACACATAGAATACACATCTTACAGCTTGTTCCAGTGACAGGATCCTCCTGTTTTCTTCATGGTGTGAAATTGTGGGAGGCAGCAGCTCTGAACAATTTAGAAGGACTCTAGGCTCTTGGTTCCAACCTTAGCTTTGCAAAAAGCAGAAAGGAGAATCTGGACATGTTTAACAGCAAGATGGATGATGGATTCTTCATAGAGAATGGTGAAATCCTATTCGTTAGGATAATTAGAAATTTATGATAATTAAAGAATATTTCCTTAGCTGAAATCCCATACCAGTGACTTATTGTGGTTTGGAGGCAATTCTAGGATCTTGAAATTCCTGTCCTAATATCAAATTATAAAGACTTCCAAGTCAGGCCCCAGAGGATTATAAAAATAATCCTAGTTAGGTATAAAGAGGCCCATTGCTAGAAGGTTGGCCATAAGGGTATGAATTTTTCAGGCCCTTCAACTTGGGAATTATGTGGATTATTACAGAACCATATAGTTAGAAAGAACCTCAATGGCCAATCAATTCTACCCATACTTGGAAGGAATCCCTACTGTAAATTATCCAATAAATGATCCTTTAGCTTCAGCTCCATGGCCTCCAAGAAAGGAGAACCGTCCACCTCTCTGGGTATCTTAGTATGGAAAAATTGCTAATGATCACAATAGGAGATATGCATAGTAGTGAAATCACTGAACTTTGAGCACTGGATCTGGAGTTGGGAGACCTGGTTTCAAATCCTGATTAATTTGGTTCAATCATTGAACTTCTTTGGGATTTAGGATCTCCCAGCTGTAAAATGAGGAAATTGAATTCACTGGAGGGTGCAAAGATACTGAGAATTGGAAAATTTCAGTGATGAACCCATATAGTCAGTCACAGAAAATAATTCAGCAGAGAACCAAGAAAAAATCTGGGGACGTCTGGCTCTCATTGCTTATTAATATATAATATAATTAGGAGGAGGAAAAAACCTGAAAACACCTGCATGAGAGAAAAATGCATCTTTTTTTTTTTTTTTTTTTTTTTTTTTACAAAACATGCAGATTATTAGCCAAGAGTGGCTCCCATTTCCATGGTGCTTTGAGGTTTCCCAAGCATTCTTTATACAACCTCAGGAGTGAATAGGCGGTGTCATCACTATTTTATAGCTAAGGAAACGGAGGTACAGAGAGTTGAAGTAACTTGCAGTTGGTCACAGAGCTAGTCAGTGACTAGTCTAGGACTTGTGTCTAAGTCTTATTATCTTCTATCTGAAGTCTTTTTCATTGCATTGTAAAACATTTTGCCTCAGTCCTCCTTTGTTTCACCCATTAAATAACTAACATTAGGACGACCAACTATCCCATTTCTTCCCCCAAAATTTCTTCTTCCCATTTTTTCATTTCCTCAGAGTCCTTTCTGATTTCCTTTTCCTCCTTAATTCTCTAAATTTGTCAAGTCCTTCAAAATGTCCCATAGATCCTTTTGTACAACAAGCATAAGCCCTATCACATCTGCCATTTTTTTTCCCTTTCCAAAGGCTTACATAAAGAACTACATGAAATCTCAGAGTACTCTAAGCTCCAACCCCTTCGTTTCAGTGTAGAGAAAGTAATCTGTCAAGAAACATTTGTTAAGAGCCTACTATCTTCTAGGCACTGTGGTAAGACTGGGATACAAAGAAAGACAAAAGATAGCCCTTGGTTTCTAGGAGCTTACACTCCAATGGGAGGGAGAGAGAGAGAGTACAAAGAAGTATGTGTGAAATAGGTAAAATGCAAATAATCAATGCAGAGAAAGTACTAGCAGGTAGGGGGTTGGGAAAAGCTGCTTATAGAAAGTGGGATTTTAGTTGGGACTTGAAAGAAGACCAGGAAAGTCAGGAAGTAAAACTGAAGAGAGAAGACATTTGGGGAAGGGGAACAGCCAGAGAAAATGCCATGGCTCATGGTTAAGGAATAGGAAGGAGGCTGATGTCACTGGCCTTCAGAGTTCAAGGGGAGGCTGGTGTGTAACAGATTGGGAGGGGCCTAACCTTTAGATCATGAAGGGCTTTGAAAGACAAACAAAGGGCCATATATCTAATCCTTGAGATGACAGGAAGCATCTGAGTTCCTCAAATAGTCACTCATCTCCCTGCCTTTGGTTACTCATCCATTGCCAGACTAATCTTCCTAAAATTCTGCTTACAGAATCACAACCCTTCAGAACTGAGAAGAACCTTAGAGATGACAGGATCAGCAGTTGAAAGAAACCTTAGAGCTCATCTAGTACAAAGTGTCTCATTTTACCTGCGGGAAAACCTAGACTTGGAGAAATCAATGATCTGGTGAAGGTCACAAAGCAAACTGCCCAACCTGGGAGGCTGCCTGGGTCCCCCAAATCTCATCTTAGCAGTACCCCAGATTCGGTCAGTGTTCATGGAATCATCCTTGTCTGAGGATTCATCCAAGGACATGGATGAAAATGTCATAGAATGGGAAGGTAGCAATGAGTTCCAGTCTATACCAAAGGGTTAATGCCTGTAGCTAGGTGGTGCATTGGATAGAGCACCAGCCCTGAAGTCAAGAGGACCTGAGTTCAAATCTGGTCTCAGACACTTAACACTTTCTAAAGTTTGTGTGACCCGGCAAGTCACTTAAGCAAACAAACCAAAAAACCTCACAGATCCATTGAAATATAAGCACTAATAAGTATCATTGCTTCAACTTCAAGACTCTTACTTACAAGTAAAATGTGATGTGTCTTCAAATAGGTTTTTTTTCTAAAAAAACAAAAAAAAGAACTAAAGTTTTATACTCTGTGTTTTTATTAAAAATAAGTTAATAGAAATATATGATGCATTAAGAAAAACAACCACCACTACCAAAGAATTATGAGAATTATCTGGCCCAAAGGCCTTTTGCAAAGGATGCAAAAGAAGTAAGAAATCTAAATCTTGTCAACTATACTGGAATTGGCCCCTCCCCTGTAGATGGCAGGAGTGGAACTGATCCCTCTAGATACAGGAAAATCAGAATCAAAGAGAAGTTTAATTTTAAAGTGAAGGAAACAGCCTGCAAGTGAGGAGGCAGATTGGACACATGTGCCATTTAATCCCTGACTCACCCATTTCTAACCTTCTCTGTTCAGCTCCAGCATCCACTGGTTAGAGGCTGATTCAGTCCAGTCAACAGGAGTTTACAATCCAGTTGGAAAAAACTAAATGTATAAACAAGACTAATTAGGAGTCTGTGTTTGAGAGAATGTAATAACGTGTCTCGTAGATACTTGTCTTATTTTTTCGTCAAACTTGTCATAAGGCTTCAGGAAAAGACAGAATTGGAACTGGTCTTAAGAAGAGGCAGGATGAAGAGTGGCAGAGGGAAAAAAGAGCACTTCAGGAGAGCCAAGCAACGGTCCCTGGTCCCTTTTCTTCTCCTTCCCCTTTTTGTGCCCTCCCCACCCCAGCCTTCGTTCAAGCTGGTTTTCTCAAGTAAAATCCTCCTCATTCCTCTCAGTCTATTAATTAATCAATCAGTCAGCATTTGTTAAGTGAATATTATGTGCAAAGGATAAGAAACAAAAGTGGTTTAGTGGCCCCTAAGAAGCTTACGGCCTAGCCAGAAAAGACAACATGTATATACACAGGAATAAATAGAGTAGACATAAGGTGACTTTGGGAAAGGCTTCATGTGAACTTGAGCTTGAATTGAACCCTGATGGATGGTAGAGTTTCAAATCTACACTCTAGTGAGGGTACAGTTTGGAGTTTTCCTTCTCCAGGAAGCCTTACCCAGTTGCTCCTCATCTATCTTTGGCATCTTTATTCTCTCTTAGTACTTCTCATTTCTGTCACATAATATAGCAGTTGCTGAAATTGTTTCATGTGGTTAAGTCTTGTCCACCGACCGGTTTCTAAGCCGTGTTAAGAGGGATATGGAATCATGGATTTCATTGCTACCTTCTCCCTCAAAACAATACCAACGCCACCGGCGGCAGAGTCAGTCCAAAGATCTAATCCTCCCATCTCCCTATTTTTGTCAAGGAGCGCAAGTTGGGCACACATAGTCAGTCACTGTCCAGGGAGAGTTCACCCAATCATCCCAGCCTGGAGCCTCAGGGACTCTTTACATCTCTTCCCCCTCCTACATCCGTGTAGGATATCAATTCTATTTCTACAATATTCTTCTGTATAACCTATCCTCTCCTTTCTCTTCAAACTGTACCACACTAGTACGACTTTCACTGCCAACCAATGCCATCAAGTTTTCTGTCTAGTTTTTCTTTTTCCAGCTGTTCTCCCCTTTAATATGTGTGTGTGTGTGTGTATAGTTCATACTATCTCAGTCATCTTTCTCATGAGCAGATCTAATTGTGCTACTCTGTTCATTTACTTACAATAGACTTTTTTTTTTTTTTTTTTTTTTTTTTGCCTATTTCAAGCCCAATTGCCACCCTGGAATTCAAGGCTCCTACTTTAAGTGTATTGTGACCCAAATGCATTGACTTACTAGTATCTTCTAGACTAGATATACCTCCTATGTCTTTGGTCATTTCATTCTGTGTGTCGTGAAGTTCCTCCCTCTCCCATTTCAGCCTTTTCGAAGCTTACCCAGCCTTCAAGGTCCAGCCCAAATGCTGTCTCTTCTCCCAAGCCTTCACCCCTCAACCTCCCTTGTTGGAAGAAATCTTTCTTTTCATAGGATCTCACATAGACCTTTGGACAGCTGATGTTCCTTTGGTCTATTCTACACATACTATGCTTATTATGTAGCGATCTTTATATGTGTTATGCATATTTTATGAGCACTGAAGGACTGTGATCTTTACAGGGCAATAACCTATCTTAATTATCCTTATCTCTCTCTCTTTCTCTCTCTCTGTCTCGCTCTTGCTCTTGCTCTCTCTGTCTCTCTGTCCTTTACCCAGTAAAATACATAAAGATACTGGGTTAGAGATAGTATCTATCTCTTATATTCCTCTCAGGACCCAGCACAATGTTTGTTTTATTGAAGGTACTAAATAAAAGCTTGTTGAAAGACTGACTAATGGAAGAATTTCATGGAATTTTTCCCCCGTCTTTAAAACTGATCCTTTGAGAATGTGATTTCATATGAATGTTCACTCTACTAAGCCACAACGTATAGCACAGAGTTTACTATGTTTCTATTCCTAAAAGATATGTCATTAGTGACCAGCTTCTCTCAACTTGGCTAAGTTGGTCATTGGCTGATATCAATCAATCAATCAACCAGCAAGCATTTATTAAGGGTTTACTATGTGTCAGGCACTATGCTACATGCTGAGGACACAAAGGAGGCAAAAGCAATCTTTGCCCCCAAAGAGATGATAGTCTGCTGAGAAGAGATAGACAAAGTCTATATTGTCAGGCAGGCACCTGAAGCCTTTCTAGCTTGGTAGAGAATTTGTCCTTCAGGGAGTTTGTTCTAGGGATGGGCAAGTGGAAATCTATAGAGCCAATAATAATTATTTTAATTATATATATTTATAAATGCAGATATCTGCATATATGTATATACATATGTATTCACACACATACGCACATATATAAAATCTATACCTGTATGGAAGCTGATTAGGATTACAGAAGAAGTATTAGCACAGAGCTTTAGTAAAAGATTTTTGATATTCACCACATAAAATGCAAATTCCCCAAATAACCTACTGAGAGCAGAGAAAGATAAACTTCAAAAAGACCAGTTCTCAGCATCAAGTTCTCATCAGCATTACAATCCTAGAGAATTAAACACACAAAAGAAGTTGTATAAAATGAGAGGAATGATCCTTTTCTTGCTTTTAAATATTTTTTCTCTCTGATACTTAAAGCGTGATTTAACTTCTCAGAAGTTTCTAGGCTGAAACTAATGAGAGTAAAAAGGCTTGAGTTGTGACAGTTGGACAGCCTGTGTTACCCAGGATTTAATTGCACTGATCTTGCTTGTAGTCCTACTCAGTCAAATTCATTAAGGAAAAGAAGAGAGAGAAGGAAATAAGTGTAGAGTATGCATAAAATATGGGAAAAGAGATCTATAAAATTCATTATTCTTAAAGAGGAATCTCTACTTTTGGTTATATTAGATGTTTCTTTTAAAAAAAATAGTAGTTAATTCAAAACAGCTCAATTTTAGAAGTTTTACTTGCAAATTACATTATTTTTATTAGGAAATGGCAAGAGATTGGACTTGGACATAAAGCACAATTGGTATTGTCCTTTCATCAGATTATTTATGGATTTTGAAACACAACTTAATTTGGTCCCAAAGCTATAATATCTCACTTCATGTTAGGGAATTTTCATTTTCCATTTAGAAGAATTTCATTGATAAGCAAATAAACATGAATAGGGTCAGCAATAATTGTTTTTTAATTGTAGGTATTTTTATATGTGTATGTTTTTGTTTAGTTCTTTATTGAACTCCTCATGACCCCATATGAAATTTTCTTGGCAAAAATCCTCAAGTGGTTTGCCATTTCCTTCTCCAGCTCATTTTACATATGAGGAAATGAATCAAATGGGGTTAAGTGGATTTGCCTGGGATCACCCAGAGAGGAAGTATCTGAGGCTCTATCTGAACCCAGGAGGATGACCCGGCGCTCCATTCACTGCACCACAGGCGGCCCTACCTTGTACAGGAAAATAACATGTGCATGTGTGTGTACATGTGTGTATGGAAGCAGAGTTCAGAACTAGCAGGGACTGCAAAAATCAACTAGTGGAAACTTTCATAGAAAAGAGGAGCTGGGTCTCATTAGTCCACTTCCAGGCCTTGCTGCAGACATAGAGGTAGGCGACTGACTGCTTTGTTGCTCCCCTTCTCAACCCCGGGACACTGGAGGTTTTTCTTTGCCCGTCACCTGATTGCCAGCTGCTTTTAAAGCTCTGTTTTTCTCCCTCCGTGTGTTTAGCATGTGTCAGCTACCTCTGGGTGTCTAAAAAGCTTTCGCTGTCAGAGACTGGGAAACGAGCTGTTCTCTAATGAGACACCAGCATTAGGCCCTGCTGTGGGCAGGGACTCAGCCTGGAAGGGGACGTCGCTGCTCAGAGTGTGAGGAACATCGGGTTTCTGCTGAAAGCCAGAGAGACTCATTTAAAAGGTTTGACAGACCCGGGAGAAGGCACCGTTTTGTCCTCAGCTGTGAGCGGCAGAAGCCACGTACTCTGACTGGAAACAAAACCAAGCAGGCAAGGTGTGTAGCCTCCTGTTGCTGAGCTCTGGCAGGAAAGACTCTGCTCTCATCCATCCATGCTTGAGTGCTTTGTTTGACGGACATTTATCAAGTGTTTACTGTGTGCAGCACGCTGCTCTAGGTGTGGAGGGATTGGGCTAAAGCACAGTTCTTGCTCGAAAGGATAAACCAGAAACACAAATAGCTACCTAGGTGCAAAGGATCCGTGCCAAAAGGAATGAATAATTCAAACACGTCCCCCAACTCTCAAGGCTTCCTCTCCTCCCTATGTGGGACAGGAGCAGGCCGGAGGTTCATGTACAATAAAGGCAAAGACAGAGCTTTTGGGTGAGAACCTAGAGGCAGAGGAGGTGAACACATTTCTGGGCCTAACTGGGGAAGATCCTTCACCAGGCCAACAGCTGCAGGAGTCACCCATGTTTCTAGTTTTGTGGACTAGCCCACTGAGCTGGGCTGGCTAGAGATGGGAGTGATGGCAACTAATGGGATGGTGGAGAGAGGGAGGGAAAAACCTCTATAGGGAAGGAAGCAAGTAGTGAGATGTAGTTACTGTTCCTTGACCAAGGGACTGATTCTACACATGGTAGGGACATCTTTAAAGAGTAGACTGTGAATTTTTTCAGGTACCAAGGAGTAGGGAAGAGGAGTAAGAGAAATGGCAAAATAGATCCTACACATTGCTAATGTGGCTTGGAAGAGATTCCTTCCCTGTTCTTTCTAGACCTATTCTATATTTAAAGCTTTTGTCAGCCTGAATACTTGCAGGGGACTGTCACTTTTTAAGAGATATATATATTAGATTCTGTTATTTCCTGAAGGAATTATGGGTCAGGGCAAAATGAACCAGAAAGATTATTATTAAACAGAGGTTCCCAAGAAAGAACCATCTTTCTATCAGAGGTCAGGCTTCAATTATAATGTATACTCTTATGTGATAAGTATATTAGAGAGGTAAAAAACAAAGTATTTTATGTTTTTATTGTCCTGGGATAAGCCACTCATTGATCCAGATCCATTGTATACATTAACATTTTTAGATCACTGAGATAATATTTAAGATGAATAGAGACTTGAAAGATTTCATGTACCACTGAACTTACTCAGTTAGGATTTAGAAAGCGATTTGTTCCCTTGGCAAAACTGGACTTGAAATATATCATATTATTATTGATAAATATGAATGTGATACAGGACAGTTCTTTGGGGGACCTATTTAGTTATGGTCAAATGGTGCTTTACAAAGAACAAAAAGAACCACACCCTTTTTGCCAACAAAAAGCAGATGGTCAAACTATGGATTTGGCAAAAAAGCTATTGAAATGAAGAATGAACAGAAACAGAGGGGACATTGGAGCTAGACAGGACCTTGGATCTCTTTTAGACCACACCTTTGTTTTTACAGATTAGCTATATAATAATCTTGATAAAGAGGGAACTTTAAAATAATAGGCCAGTGGTGACAGCCTGGTTGGTTGCTAAGCAGATAAGATAACTTTCTAACTGAAAAAATAGTCATGGGATTTTTAAGCATTTTTCCTTCCTTCTGTCCTTCTCTCTCCCCACCCCATTCCATTCCCAACTCCATTTTGGCCATAGGAATAAGAGCAAACAAAGAAGGCTGAAGAGGGGAGGCATGTAATTTTATAATATAGAAACCTGTGCACGGGTTTCCCTTTGTAGACTTCTGACAGATGATTAAAACATCGGTGGCTCTCTCTACCACAGGAGACAGAAGGTTTTAATAAATGCAAAAGTTTACATTTTCTACTTCATTGTTATGTTCCTTGAGTGATCAAGCTTTTTCTGGAATAAGATGTGTATCTTGGCTACTGCTCTGTAATTGGAACAGTTTTTTCCATATGGATCAGAATGCAGTATTTATTAAACAACATAGCTTTTGGTCTTCAGCAATGTAGAATATAAACTACTCGAGGGCAGCGATTACTTTGTCTTTGTACCTCCATCACGTAGCACAGTACCTTAAAATGCTTAAAAATGTTATTAAAGGTCATATAACAGTCAATCAATAAACATTTATTAAACACCTCGGGAAGGGGGCAGGGAGGAAAGGGATAAGCATTTGTATAGCACCTACTGTGCTAAGTGCTTTACAAATATTTCACTGGGTCCTCACAACACCTCTGAAAGACAGATGTAAAAATCCCCATTTTACAGGTGAGAAAAATGAGTTGGACAGAGCTTAAGTGACATGCCAAGACAAAAGAGAGTTTCCATATGGAAAGCACTCATATTAAATGAGGGAGACAACATACAGGCAACTATGTACAAACAAGTTATGTATGTGGAAAATTAGAAATACAAGACTTATCTTTCAGTGTGTTAGAGATCCTATAAGGGAAGCTAGATGGCAGAGTGGATAGAGTTCTGATCCTGGAGTCAGGAAGTTCAGATCTGGTCTAGATAATTCCTAGATGTAGATTCTGAGCAAGTCACTACACTCTATATACCTCAGTTTCCTCATCTGCAAAAATGAACAGAAGAAGGAAGTGGCTCCTGCTTTAGTATCTCTGCCAAGAAAACCCCAAATGGGGGATCGTGAAGAGTCAGACATGATTAAAAACTAACTGAACAACAACAATCCGTTGATGTTCATCTCAAATAGAAACAGATCTTTATATGGGCTTCCTATTGTCTTAGAAAACTACAAAGAGACAGAGAGAGAGAAAGAGAGAGAGAGAGAGAGAGAGAGAGAGAGAGAGAGAGAGAGAGAGAAATGGAGACTGATACAGAGAGAGAGATGGACACAGAGAGACAGAGAAAGAGAGAGAGAGAGACAGGGAGACTGACAGAGAGAGACAGAGAGAGAGAAATAGAGAGACAAAGAGAGACAGAGAGAGAGAAAGAGCGAGACAGAGAGAGACAGAGAGAGAAAGAGAAAGAGACAGAGACAGACAGAGAGAGAGAGAGAGAGAGAATGTCTTTTAGTATTAATATTTTTAAGATTCTTATCAGACTCCACAGAGTTTACCAAGCCAAATGCGAACCTATTAAGTGGCTGCAAATGTCACAGTATTCAATGTCTTTTCTCCAGATATCCTGTTGCTGTCTAACGAGGCACAGACATATCTCAAATAAACAGAAGACATGTCTTGTTAATACATTTGTTAGTTATTTTCTTTATAATTGGAAAGACCATGACCAAGAGAGAGGGTGCCTGATAGTCTACGTGTCATGTTCAAACGATAAACTAACTTTCTATGTGACACTTGACAAGTGAAGTCCTAGAAAGGGTATCCAGTGCTGGTGGGTCCCCAACAGATCGCCACAAAGACTTATTTGTGAATTCCTGTGCCACTCAAGAAGTGATAGTACCTGTAACACAGAGAGGTTGTTGTTTAAAACTAAGTTTCCAATTTTAAAATCTTCCATCAATCAAGATTTTTGAATGGCTACTACATGTACAACACTTGGATGGAAGGTTGGACTTGGAATTAAGACTTGGATTAAAATCCTGTTTAAGTTATTTTATGGTAGTTCAACCGACATGGAGCAAGTTACTTAATTTCTCACCTTCAGTTTCCTCCTGTGTAAATGGGGATAACAGTAACACCTCCTTCACAGGAGACTGTGAGGCTTCAGGGAGCTCAGAGATTTGCAAACTTTATAGTTTAGGCTCAACCTTAATTATTGTCATCATGTCCCATCAGAGTAAGTCATCATTTTACTTGGTATTGACCCTGACAGTTACTTCTAAGACAAGCTCTCAGAATCATGTATCCTGGGATTGAGGACAGGAAGGATCAAATCATTCTATCTCCTGCCTCCTTCCTTCCTTCTTCCATTCCCCCTTGCCTGGACTATCCTTTCCCCTCACTTCTGTCTTTAAAAGTGCCCAATTTTCTTCAAAGCTCAGCTCCAAATCGTTTACTACTGGAGGCTTTTTCAGCTTCCCCTCCCAAATTACCTTGTATTCATTTTGTACATGATTTTATATGTTTGTGTTAGTTTCCCCTTTAGGAAGGAAGAATTAGGAAACAAGCATTTGCTACGGTACACTAAGTATGAGGCACTGTGCTAAGCATAGAGGATACAAATACACATAATATATAACAGAATAAAATAGAAACTCCTTGAGAGAAAGGATTATTTCATTTTTGCCTTTGCATCTTCAGGTTTTTGCCCAGTATATAGTAAGTGTTTAATAAATGTTTATTTATTTCTTGGTTGATTAATAAATATTTATCACTTGAATGGGGCAGGTTGAGAAGGGTGCAAAAGATTGCCACGAAGCTAGTTAAGAGCTGTGGGCCTACAGTGGAGATTCTGGGGTTTATCGCTCTAATTTAAACTGAAGAACAGGGAATTGAAAAAGAAAACAATATAGTAATAACATATTGAACACCAAAGTGTAGATGGAAGGAGAAGTCTGTTAGCTATGGCTAATAAAGGCCAGTTAGAGAGCCTAAGATACAGAGATTACTTTAGTGGTCTATAACAAAGCTTCTTAAACTGTGGGTTGTGACCCCCATATAGGGTCACATAACTGAATGTGGGGGTTGTAAAAAATCTGGCAACAATAAAAGGTATCAGATATTCCATCAAGATTTAATTCTTTATGTAAAAATCAACAATCACATCGTTCTCATTAGTACGCAAATTTGTTTTCATCTTTAATAAATGATAAACTTATATGTATGCTAAAGAATTGTTTTAAAATAAATTTTTTGTTTGATTTGCATTCCTATTTTATATACCTTTATAGAGCTTTATAAAAATTTCTCAGGAGAAAAGAGGTCGTGAGTAGAAAAAGTTTAAGAAGGCTTGATCTGTAGAACAGTTTTGACCAGATGTCTAAAGGAGTGAACCTGGGTGGGGCCAGAAAGGAAGAGACTTAGGTTGAAAAGACTAAGATTGGAAGTAGAAGTATTTGGGCACATTGACAAGAACGTGGAATAGCTCCAAAGGATTGGGGCTTACAAGAAGGGTCTGAAGGCTGGAAAGGGGAAGCATCACCAGGAATTCCTGGAACGAAAAGTCTAGCATTTTCAATTCTTGCCAAGCAGACTGAGTAATGAGACTGCCTGTAATTCAACCTGACTATAAAGCATTTGTAGCTCAGAATTCTCTCATGCTGTAGTTGTTTATATGAATTGCTTGGAAATCATGATCACTCAGGGGAGAGGAGAAGTGAGTTTGACCTGGAGAAGAGAAAAACCAAGTGGGATGCTGCAGGAACTCAGCTTTCCTATTTATTACATTTTCTTGGTTTTCTTTTCAAAATGGGTTGTTTTAATAGAAGGAGAAAGGAAAGAAGGTGCAAATCAATACCAGAAATCATTATTTTAAAAAATTAAATTTGTTAAAGTTTATTATTTTAAATAATTCAAAAAAATGTGTTGTTTAAAAAAGGAGGAGGCTGGAAATATCTCAATTTTTAGGAAACATCTAGGGTTTTCCCCTAAATGTAAGATAAATGGATGTGAAACAAAATATTCATGAACAACAGAGCCCTTAAAATACCTCTCCTTACACACTTGCCCATCAATGCCATCAATGAGACAACCCGCATTAAGCAAAGCTAACTCCATCTTTGATTTGGTCACAACAGAGGATGTCTGGGCGTCATTTTCAGTCTGGTTATTCATTACTCATTTATAAATGTTGGAACCAGCCAGGAAATGCAAGGCTATAATAACACAACCACGGTGAGGGGACAATTATATTTGAATTTACATATTTTCCAAATGAGGGATGTTACCAGACATATTGAGTTTTTTGCCAATGGTGATGGGGTGGGGGTGGAGTGGAGTTAGAAACTTTTCACACTGAGCTTCACATTCACATTTTGAAACTGGTTTTGCTCAAAATCTTTTTCTGGACTCAACTGTTGAATTTTTATCAGACCACCTGTCAAAATTAAATATATTTCACTTGGGCTAGATTTGCTACAAAATGTACATGGTCCAGATTTCTGCAAAGCTCTGCCAATTTTGTAAAGCTCTCTCTTTTCCTTATCTAAATTCCTATCAACCTTACTCAATTCAGTGTGTTGAGTTTATATGATGTTAAATCTGAATAGGAATAATGGAACATAGTAGAATGAAGAGAATGATTATTGATGACCTTTAACAATTGGCTTTCTGATGGAAACTTGTCATTTTAACATTCATTTCATTTTGCTTTTTTGTATTCATTGTCCTTTTATTTCTCTATTTCAGATATTTAATGTGCTTATATTACTCCAATATGTCAAAAAAGTAAAAACTTTTGCCATCAAATAATATGAAATTCAATCATTGAATAATAGAATGAAAGACTCTGGATATAAGGGGTTGTGATCTTTTGGCTTTGCCAAGTTTAACTATGCAGGTGCTAAGATTAATTATATAAGAGCCAAGATTAAGTATGGAGATATCAGAATGCAGTCCCACACAGGCTGATGCCTTAACAACTGTCAATTAGTTAGAATTGAGACTATGTACAAGAAAAGAGCAATTTGGCATCCTCTGTGTTCCTCTTCCCATCTTCCCCAACCCTCTCAAAAAAAAGTCATTATAAAAAGCAGGAAGATGTGTTATAGTAGAAAATATTGGATTTTTAGTTAGAACACCCAAATATGTGCCATCATGTTGTTACCCCTTGCCACCTGTGGAGTGGGATATTTCAGTTCATCTATCTGGGTCTCAAAGTTCCTTATCTGCAAAAAGACGGGCTTAGATGAGATAATCTAAGGCCTTTTAGATCAAGAAAAGAACTTGGAAGGACTTGATTGCAAAAATTGTAAATGGAAAGAGCAACCACCACAAAATAATTGAAAATAGATGATAGAAAATGACAAAGAACAATCATGGCCTTAAAAGACAGTACCTCTCTCCTCTCCCTCTCTGTCCCGTCCTTTACAGAGATAAGAGGTCTGTGAGTGGGTACCACTGCATTTATTTTCAATTTTTTCCTATGTTTAAATCAGTTTTATTGGTTATTTTCTCTCTTTTCAAAATATATTCTTTCTATAGGATAGTTCTTTGGGATGAGGAAGGGGGAAATTTAGGAGATATAAAAGATATCAATAAAAATTTATTTTTAAAAAAGGAAATGACTTGTTTCCTACACCAATGGATTCTCTAATGCTGTAAGGATTTCCCATTCCAGTTTAAAAGAAAATGTTTTCCCCACACTATTTCAGATATAGACATATTTTTCCATCTATATATGTGTCAATACAAGACCATTGTTTTCAGGAGATTTCTTCCTAAGACGGAAAAGAGAATTTGGGTAAGACATAATGAAGATTTGGAAATTCAGAATGATCTTACAGTAAATAAAAAGGGCTATCACTAATTGATATATACTCTTGGGAAACTCACTTTCCTTCTCTAGGCCTTCATTTCCTCATCTGAAATTTAAGAGTCAGGTTTTTTCTCTCTAGGTTATTTTTTATTTAAAATAAAAATTTTGTTCATTTTTTTTTTGTTTTTATATCACATACATTTGCCAGTGCATCTGTTCTCCCTTCCCCCCTCGACAGAGGGTCACCCATTATAACAAAGGCTATAAAAAGAGAAAAAAATTAGCAAAACTGATCAATGCATTGAAAGATTCCTTTGTTACATATGCAGCGTTTCATACCCATAGTCCTCCACCCTCTTAAAGAAGGGAGAGAGTATTCTTTCAGAGTAAGAGAAAATCTATCATTAAAATTCTGTAAAAGAGCTATTTCAGGATAGGGAATAACTGAGGACAAATGCAATTGAAAGAGAGCAAATGATTGAGCAAGAACAGAGGTTTGGATGTTTAGTTAAGGAAGCCATTCATTTCAAGTCAACAAATATTTGTTAAAGGAAGAACAACTTAAATCACTGAGGCTGACTGAAGAGTAAGTTTAAAATTAATCCACTCATCACCAAGAATGATGAATGAGGGTTAAATGTGGGATGGCCAAGAGAAAACCTTTCTACCCTACAGAATTTCTTAGTCATCCTAAAGTGCTTCACTATTAATGAATAGCCTGCCCTTTCATTTTTTATCTAGCCTTAATCACTGAATGGGTGTTGCCTCAGATGACCTGAGACCCAACAAAGACCTTAGTTTACAAAGACCAAAGTATCTGGGGCCATTACTAATTGTCTAATTGTCCTGACCTATGTCTTGCCACTGGACTCAGATGACTCTGGAGAGTTGAGTGAGACTGATGTCTTTGTCTAATTCACTTAAATCCAATTCATTTATAAGTCAAGATGTAACTCTCCTGATGTCATTGGTCCTCTTCCAGAACAAAGGATGGAAAATAAACAAGCTTGTCTCCTCTTGGTTTAGGACTGAGGTCTTAAGGTATACTTTCTTAAGCTATTTAGAAATTAGAAATTAGAAATAAGCTATTCAGAAATAGCTCGGCTCATTGAATAGTTGTAGTTTCTTTTGGTCATTTGGTTAAATGTTAATACTTGCAAAGTTCTGAGTTTGAATCTTGACTCCCTGGTTACTCTATGACTTTGGGCAAATCACTGAATAATACTGGAGTCTTAGTTTCCTCCTCTGTGACATGAGGGAGGTGGGCTAGATCATTTTCAGTATCCTTTCCAGCTTTCTGGCATTACAGCCTGTGATGCTACACTAATGCTTATCTATGACAGCATCACTTTAATACCTTGGGGACAGAAGGATTTTGGAAACTTAGATTGACAGGTTCTTATAGTGACTTCATTAAAGAAAAGATTTCTTTTGAAGAGCCAAGTGATTCTGCTCCTGTCATCAATGTATAAAATGTGCAGCAGAAAATGCTCTACAAGTATAGTAATAGGGGAAAAAATAGAAACACACAGAATCTCATTAGAAGTCTGTTATAAATTAAATCTTTGAAATAGAATTAAAACGAAGGACAGACAATATGGCATCTGTTTTTATTAAGGTATACTGACCACCAACAGACACAGCCTAAACTCTTATTGTATTTTTGTTAGTCGCTTCAATTCTAGGGAATATAGACTAGCTGATTATATATTGCTAATATCAGGATTTCTGGGCATTTTACACCTGGGGATTTTATATTTTGGCCAATGGAGATGAGAATATTCTGACTTTCACATAAAGCTTATTGGATTTCAATACTTTTAAAATCCTTCACAGAGTGCTATAAGAGTAAAACCAGTACTCTGCCCTCTTAAATAATGCAATGGAAGTCCCATATTATTGCTAAGTTACTTTATTAGAATGAAGAGGCAGTGTGGAATGTTGCAAGAGCTTTTGACCCAGAGGTCTCAGGTTCAAATCCCAGCTGTGTCATTTACTTAACCTGGGTGACACTGATCAAGTCATTTAAACTCTGAGTTTCAATCTGCATCTGAAAATCAAGTGGTTGCACTAGAATCAATGTCTGAGATTCCCTCAAGCTCTACATTTATGATCTAATCCTTTGTAATCTAGCTTCTGATCTCACCACTCAGCTGAGACTAATTTTTTCAATGTTACCAACAATTTCTAAATGACCAAACTCAAAGATCTTTTCTCAGTCTTCACTCTAGGATCTTCATATTTTAACCCTGTCAACCAGTCCTTCCTCCAGCATATTGTCTCCTCTCTTGGCTTCTCTGACCTAGATTTGTCTTGGTTCTCCAATCCATCTGCTTGATCCTTTTTTAACTCCTTTAAGATAATCATTTATCTCCATGAATGGGATATCCCAAATCCTCTATACTAGAGTCTATTATACTCACTCTCCTTCTTGTGAATGAGAATAATAGCAGATCACTTGAAAGTATAGAGCGAAAATTGATAGTGAGCATCTCTGATGATATGGACGTTGATATTATAAAGGGTCTTTATTCCTAATGTTTCGTAAGCAGAAAGCAAAGTTTTCTCTTTGAAAATGAAGAAATATATAGAGTAAAAAAAACAATGGCTAACTGGGATATAAAAAATCTTTGTATTATATTTCTTGGATAAAGGTTTAGGATCTAATATATATAAATAACTTACAGAAATATGTAAGACCAAAAGCCATTCCCAATAGTCAAGAGGTCAAAGGATAGCAATAACTACTTCTCCAAAGAAAAATTATGAACTATTAGAAACTATGTGAGAAAAAAATCATTCAGACAATCAATCAATAAGTACTTATTAAACACCTATTATGTGCTAGGCACTATACTAGAGACTGGGGATGTAATTATTAAGAAAGAATAAGAATGAATTGCTCATAAGGACCTCACCTTCTAACAGGGGAGATAATGAATAAATATGAAAATATATACAGCCACTCTCTAAAACATAAGTGGTCAAAACATATGCACAAATCTTTCTCAAAAGAAGAATCACAGACTATAATAACCATATGAAAAAAATTTCTAAATCACCAATAATAAGAAAAATGCAAATCAAAACAACATTGAGGTTTTACCTCCCATCTTGCAAACAATATACACAATGGCTACATAAAGTAAATGATAAGGAGTGCATTCCAGGCTGGTGGATGGCTAGTGGAAAAATAGGGAGATTAAGAGATAGGAGTTTAGTGAATAAGGAACAGAGGGAAACCAGTTTGATTGGATAGAAAATGACAAAAGATGACAATGGGCAATGCTTTAAGGATTGCAGGAAGATAGGCACACTAGGGCATTGTATGTGGAACTGTGATTTAGGAAGAACTTTTTGGAAAGCAGTTATGTGAATCAAATCACTAAAATATCTATATCCTTTGACCCAGGAATTCTACTGGTTTATACCCCAAAGAGGCTATTGATAAGAAGAAAGTCCCTATATACAATAAAATATTTATAGTAGCACTCTTTGTGTAGCAAAAAAAAAAAATTAGAAACAAAATAGATGCCCTATGATGAATGATTAAACAAATTGTGGTTTGTTGTATTGTGTCCAACTTTTTGTGAGAATCCATTTAGGAATCTCTTGGCAAAGATACTGATGTGGTTTGATATTTTCTTTTCCAGTTCATTTTACAGATGAAGAAACTGAGGCAGACGGGGTTAAGTGACTTGCCCAGGATCCTACAACTAGTAAACATCTGAACTCATGAAGATCAGTCTTTCAGATTCTAAGCGGTCTACTAAATTGTGGTACGTGAATATAATAGAATATTGCTGTGTTATAAGAAATGATGCGTGCGGTGAATGAAGAAAAGCATGGAAAGATCTTTATGAACTGATGCAGAGCAAAGTAAGCAGAACCAAAAAAAAAAAAAATAGACGCAATGATTTTAACATTGTAAATAGAAAGAACCACCACAAAAATCAAAGTGAATATTGCAAAATTACAAAGAATAAGAATGCATGGAGAGAAGAGATATGGGGAGACATTCCTACTCCATCTCTTTGCAGAGGTGGGAAGTCCATAAGTGTGATACATCACACATATTTTTTAGATTTATTCAATTCATTAATTAGTTGTGCTATTTTCCTTCTTTATTTTGTCTTTTAAAACATCATTTGTTAAATGTTTTGGTTCTCTGAGTGGAGGGAGAAAAGGGATACTGTGGAAAATTACGGTGATACAAAAAAAAAGTTTTTAAAAAAGAAAATGTATACAGAATAAAGATAAAAAGATATATATATATATATATATATATACACACACACATATACACATATGTCTGTACAGGAATAATGTCCAATGAGGATGAAGAGGTAGATTGGGACCATATTATGTAGGACTTTGTGTTATTATAAGAAATTAGAAGTATGATGAATACAGAAAAGCACAGAGAAACTTCCATGAATTAATGCAAAGTAAAATAGCAAGAACCAAAAGAACACCATAATGACAACAATGGAAAGAACCACCACAAAACAATGAATGTTGTGAAATTACAAGCAACTAATTTGGCTCTAAAGAAGAAACAGAAGATATGAGAAGTTTGTATACATGGAGGGTCACTAGTGTGAAACATTGCATACCATGTCTGATTTTTTTGACTTATGGTAGATTTTCTTGATGTTTTCCTCTTCTTTTTCTCTCTTAAAAAATTATGGGGGCAGTTAGATGGGGCAGTTAGATGGCCCGGGGGATAGAGCACCAGCGCTGAAGTCAGGAGGACCTGAGTTCAAACATGACCTCATACACTTAACACTTCCTATTTGTATGACCCTGGGCAAGTTACTTAAAACCCCAATTGCCTCAGCAAAAAAAAAAAAAAAAAAATCTGTTATAAAGGTTGATTTTCTAGGAAAGGATAAAGATTGGCTTTCTAGGAAAGGACAGGGGGAAATCTAGGCTTTGTAAAACCAAAGAAATCAATACAATTTAAATTGTATATTTAAAAAGGACAGAAATGAGTGTGGTTATGCTCATCTGTAATACCTGCTCCCAGAGGCAGAGGCTAGGGGTTCACTGGGTTGAGAGTTCTGAAAACTAAACTAACAGATATGTGAGCTAAGTCTGGCACCAACATAGTGAGCCCATGAGTGCAGAAGGGGTTGAGATTTGGACGGTTTCTCCAGGATGTTTAAGGAGGGGGAAAAATTGTCCCATGTCAAAAATGGAGCAGGTCAAAGCTTTCATACTGATCAATGGTGGGATTGAGCTCATGAGTAGTCACTGCATTTTTGGCCTGGGTACAAAAGGAAGACCCTCGCAACCTCTCTTCTCCCCCTGATAAAAAGATAAGACTAAAAAAATTAAAGTTTTTAAAAGATGAAAAGGAAACTATTATCATTAGTTGGTGAAGTTGCTGCTGGAGATGACAAGAAAGGAAAAATTTCAGTCAAAACAAGCATTTAAAAATCTTGTGCAATCAAAGATCAAGGAAGCTTGACAAGCTTAACCCATCAGTGTCTGGCCCTCACTCCCTCTGTATTTTATTATGAAATTCTGAAATCCCTACTGAATACTTGCTCTCTTGAAAAGCCAGCTTCAGACAAAGCCATCGCTCAACTTGAGGTATTAAGTGAAGATTCATAAAAAGACAGCAAGCTAATTATGCAATTACTGAGCCAACTTAACATTGTGTACAGTGGACGAAGCTCAAGGAGCTGAAGGTGAAGCAGGAGGAAGGGAGGATCATGAGGCTGTCCAACTCTTCTCTGCCTCACTCCAGTATTGGCACAGAAGACTATTTGTCATCCATGCTGTTCCCTGCTGTCCCTCTAAGAGGTTTTCTTTATGATTTGACAGGTTTATGCTACTTTTATATTTCTCATGTGGTTTTTATATTTAATATTAGGGGAGAAGAGCCAGTTAAAGCTGGGAAATGATCTATTTTCACCTAAGGTGGCGAATATGGTGATATGAAATTTTCAAACAAGTTTTACATATTTGATATATAGGTTGGGTATAGTGCAGTTTCACAAAGGCAGTGTTAAAACACCTTCTGTGTCTGAGCAAAGAGAATGGCCTGCATATTGGGCTTTCATGGTGTGTGTGTGTGTGTGTGTGTGTGTGTGTATGTGTGTGTATCTATAGAAAGGTCATGGTGGTTTCAATCAGGTCCATTTATTTTGGTACAATCTTTCCAAGTCCTTATTTATGGTCAAGGGCCTCTAATTGTGAAAGAGATAATTTGGGTTTTCAATTTTTCTTCCCAATCCAAACACTTATTAAACACCTAACAATGTGTAAGATCACTAGTAGTATGGGGAAGTGGTAGACTTTGATAATTTCATAAAGTACAAAGATGAAAAATGACCTAAGCCTTACCCTCAGGGGTAGATTTCTAATCTAATACAAAGATTAACCATTTTTTGTGTCATGGACCTCTTGTAGAGATCTAGGAAAGCCTAGGGACCTTTAACAATGCACAAAACTGAATCTATAGGATTACAACAGAAACCAATTAAGTTGAAATACAGTTATCAAAAAATTAATAATATCTAGCATTTATGTAGATCTTAAAAGTTTGCATAGCACTTTACGCATATTATCTAATTTGCTTTTTACAATAACCCTGGGAGGTAGGTGTTATAAAAAAAATTAGGTTCTTGGACCTCAGGCTAAAAAGCTCTGCTCTAAGAGGAAAACTATGACTTAATATATGCATATGGGAAAGTGTGACACAGGCAAAGGAGAAATCTGATATTGAATATAATCTACTATATTCAGATTCTTCAAATTTTGGGAATAATTCATATTCTACAGTGCTACAGAATTTACATAGCACTTTCCTCATAATTATTGAAGAGGAAAGAGAGATATTAAAGGCTATTGGACCCTATCTTCAACACCTATAAAGCTAACTGGTCTGGGTTTCATTCATTCACTCCCTCACTCACTCATTCCTTCCTCCCTTCCTTTATTCACTCATTCATCCTTTCATTCATTCACTCATTCATTCCTTCATTTAGGGATTCATTGGCCCTCTCCTACCCAGCAGAGCTATGTATTGCCTCATCAAATAAACCACCAACATAGAGAATCTCCCTGGTTCGGTGGTCACCATCAGTCTTGGGATTTTGCCCTCACTGAGATTGGTTAGCACATAATAGTGATAAAGCTAAACAAATCCAGATGGAACCAATGCTTAAATAAATCAACTCCTATTCTAGTCTGACTTGGGTTGGCCATTTGGTATTTAATCAGTGAGTAAATTTGAGGATTAGTTTATTATCTAAAACAGATTTACACGGCCCATTCTCCTATCTTAGGCTGACCTTTGGATCAAAGAATTGGGCTCAATATTTGCTGTATTAGTCAATTGAAAGAAATTAACAAACTAAAAACCTACTCAGATCTGACCAGCTTTGACTTGTTGGCTCCCAGTCCAATCCGCTTTTCTATGTAAATCCTTTTTTCCCCCCTCCCTACTTTTGGATTTATGTATTAGGAGAAATAGTATAGCCTTCCTTCTCAAGTCTCCTGTTTTTGAACACTCAAAACCCTACAGATATTCCCTACTTCTCCAACTCCCTTGATTAGAATTAGTAAGGATTAGGTCAAGAAGTAATACTGGTTTGCTCTAAGTTCTGAACTTCTGACAGCCCAGAAGAGACAAGTTCCCCTTCAAGAGAACAGATAAGCACTAGTCTTGTACTTTCGATTCTTCTGAAAGGGAACAAGGCCAAGTTCTGCAGGCTGTCTTTTATGAATATAAAATTTAACAAGCCAACAGAGGGATCTTTATAGAAATGTAATATCAACTGAGTAAAAATAGATAAATAAACTCAGTTTTTCATAATTGAATAGACCAGGGACTCTCCCATTCCTTTCCCATATATATACCCCCAAACCCTATCAAGAACTCAAGGCAAAAAAACTGTCTTTCATTGTTGTGCAGGTTGCACGAGACGGAGTCCTGGAAGGAATCCTTGGAAGAAGCACAGAACAGTGAGAAGTGCCCATAAAATTTTCAATAAGGAAAAAATTTCAAGTCCCCATTAATGTATCACAGGGCTTCTGAGTGGAGGAACAGTCTGTAAATAGCTCTCCATCTTGCATGTACTACACTCTGGAGGTTGGAGAGACTATATAAAGCACGTTCTGGTGTGCCTAGCTAAAAGCACGGCCTGCAGCTCTGGTTGGCTCATGAGTTAAAGGAATTTTTGAATATGTTTTTACTTCAGAAAAAGGCAGCTTTGTGGAAATAGAGCAAGCTGAGAATTTAGAGTCTGAAGACAAGGATAAAAATCCCCGCTCTGCTCCTTTCAACCTGTGAGATCTTGGGCAAATAATTTCCTCTGTATGGGTCCCAGTTTCTTCATCAGTAAAAGGAGATTGAGTGGGGAAGATGTAGAAGGGAAGGTCATTCTAGATGGTTTCTTAGGATCCAGGAGAATGTAAGCTCCCTGGGGACAGGACTCTTATTTTTGGCTTTATATTCCCAGTGTCGGGCACAGAGCCAGGTATAATATAGGCAGCATTTAATAAATGAATATGTGGTAACGTGCTTTCTGTGGGAGTTCCATTTTAAATAAAATTGTAACATGGCAGCCCTCATGTGGCCCTGTGGACCCTTGTAGTCATAATATTCACTGGATGAAATGTCTGAAATTTCTAAGCACCCCAAAATAGAAATTGACAGCCCAGAAGAGACAAGTTCCCCTTCAAGAGAACAGATGAGCACTAGTCTTGTACTTTAGATTCTTCTGAAAGGGAACAAGGCCAAGTTCTGCAGGCTGTCTTTTATGAATATAAAATTTAACAAGCCAACAGAGGGATCTTTATAGAAATGTAACATCAACTGAGTAAAAATAGATAAATAAAGTTATTTTTCATAATTGAATAGGTTCACTTTTGGTACAGTTTTCTTAGTCATTCTAGATTTTTGAAACTTGTGCAAGAGTTAGTATGGTAGACATATTGTAGCAAGGCCAGGACTATGACACTGCCTGTATTTCCTACAATTAGGACTTTTCCAAAGGCAGTGGATAGCTGGCTAAAAGAGTATATAACAAGAGTATAAAAAAGAGTGAATTCCAAATTGCTTCACAATTCACCTTCTAGTAAATCTATCTTTCCAGCAACCTCTCCAGCATTGACTATCTCTATCTTGGCCAATTTGCTGGGTGTGAAGTGAAACGTTAGTCATTTTATTTATGTTTTTCTTGCGATTTGGAGCATTTTAAGTCTTCTTCAATGGCTCATCATTCATTCAGTCAAAAAGTAGATGCTCATTAAGCACCTACTATGTGTCAGACACTGTGTGTACTGGGGATACAAAGAAACATAAAAAATCATCCTCATTCTTAAGGAATCCATAAATAAATGGGGTCAACACATGCAAACAACTATATACAAATAAGTTATAGACAGGATAAATTGTAAATAATCAACAGAAGGACTCTCTTTTCTCTTTTCCTCTCTTCCCTCCTTAGTCAACTAGAAGACTTATCTAAAACAGTGGAATAGGAAATATTGAGTTTTTGTCTGGCTTTCCCACTGACTGACTGGGTGGTTCTGGACAAGTCCCTCCCCATCTCTGGGTCTCAGTTTGTTCCTCTCTAAGATGAGAGGATTGGATGAGCTGATATCTAAGACTTCTCCCACTTCTCCCAAAATTCTATGATCCACAAATGAGATTTTCTCACCTAAAAGAGGGCATGGATTGCTGACTATGATCAGCCAATTCTTTCCACAGAAAATAGCCCAGGCACTATACTTAATGGAAAGCTACATGCATTAAAAGACTTGATTCCTGAACCATTTGAGCCAAAGTAGTTGTAACTCTATTAACTCTTCCCTCTCCACAACTAGGTCTGGTGAGATTTGGGAGGCTCCAAGTAACAAATAAACTTTCCCAGTGCCAACTCTACCCCTGTTGTCCCACCTACCTGCTTTTCTGAAAGATTTTTGGAACTGTAACATGTCCATTACTCTATAGTTTGGTTAATGTCTGCTCGCTGTTTTATCTTTGAGTTAAGAGTGTGACTATTTCACCAGTTTCTTATCCTGCACAGTTCATCATGGCCCACTTGTGAATAGGGATCCACATACGAATTCCTCTCTCCTAATGGTTTTAACTTTCTTTGTTAAGTGGAATTGGCTTTAAAGAGTGTTTACATAACATTTTTGTCAGGATTCTGTCTGAGTGTCCAGAGCACTAGCTATACAATTTCCATTCAGCCTTGCTCAGGCAACCTTCCTCTGAGATCTCAGTCTTTTGAATATTTTTTTTAGTTACTTTCATAGGATGCTATAATTTAGAGCTTGAAAGGGTCATCTAGCCCAATTTCTTTTTTTCTTTTTTTTTGATAAGTGAGGAAACTGAAATCTGGAAAAATTTCACATTCTTAGTACTGTTTTTGCTTGTACGTGTGCTTCAATGTCTCCTTTCCCCTTTCCCCTCCTCCATGATGAACTCCTTAAGAGCAGGATCTGTGTCTTCTTCTTCATCTTCACTTCCCCACCAGCATCTAGGTTAGGTCAGAGCCCTGCTTACAGTAGGTATCAAATGACTGCTTATCTAATTGAATTGAACTGAAACCTCTCTAACTACAGGTCAACTAACTTCTTTCCAAACTCTTCCTGGCCCTCGCACTAAATGGTCAATTATCTTTAGTGCCCTGTGTGGAAAGTCAGCTGTTATAGCTATCTTTTGTTTCCCTTTCCTGGCTGGAAGTTTCCCTCTCCCTTCCCCTGGAATAGAATTGCTAGTGGTTGGCTTCTGATTTAAGGTTCAATCAGCCAATTCAAATTAGACATGAAAAATACATACAAGGAATAGAAATGAGGATTATTTGCTGTCTGATATTCTCCAAGGGACTTACCTCCATCTTTTTTCCAGATATAACTCTTTTTAGGATAATTTAGGAAAACATGGTCTACAAAATTGTTTTCCCGCTGTCTATGTGGCAACCCTTATTTATAGAGATTTTCTCTTGGGAGCAGGGATTTTAATCTTTTAATTTTTAATGTTAACAACTACCTTTCTAAAAATAAAAATACTTTTCAAAGTAATACCTTAAAAAAAATGAAGGTAAAGTGGTAGAAAAAATACTGTATTTAGAGTGAAGACTTATTTACTTAACCTTGGACCTTACCTAAAACTTCTGACCTTGGAGAAACCACATCACTGTACTGGAGCTCAGTGCCCCATCTATCAAATGAGTTAGATTACATCTTAATCTTCCAATTGCCAGTGGCCTCCCTCTCAAACTATTTTGTATTTAACTTTCATATATATTCACATTTATTAACTTTTTAGTTATAGAGTATTTAGCATTGTGCTTAACATCTAGTAGGTACTTAATAAATGTTTATTGACTAATATGCTATATATATATATATATATATATATATATATATATCTTTGTACTGTCTTCTTCAGTGTACCCCCCCCTATAGGGGGCCCATGTATAGGGCCCCCTATAGATAGCTCCTAAGTAGGGATTGTTTCATTCTTTGTATTTGCTTCCATCTAGCACAATATGTATTTTAATTGGTTTATTAGATGATCTTTATGTCTCTTTCAGTTCTAGATCCTGTGAAAATCTATCAAGGAATTGGAATCCCTAAGTTAGAAGGTCATTTAGTTCAACTTACTTAGATCCCTTAGTGGGTTAATTATCACTAGAGATTTTAAAGGGAACTGGATGAACATTTGTCAGGGATGCTATCAGTTCTGGTTGGATTAAATGGTTTCATTTAAAAAATATTTTTATTTTATTTTCAGTTCCTAATTTTCTCCCTCCCCTAGCCCTGCCTCCCTATTCATTGAGAAGGCAGGAAATCTAAAATCTATTACAGACATGAAATCACACAAAACACATTTTCCCATTAGCTATGTGTAAAAAAAAAAAAGGGCGGGAGAGAAAAAGAAAGAAAAAACTTTCCATGTGGACTCTGAAATCTCATTTCTCTATCTGGAGATGGATAGCATTTTCTATCATGAATCCTTTGGAATTGTGGCGAGTCATTGGAATGATCAGTTACTAAGTTTTTCCTTATTGATTATTGTTACAATATTGTTGTTACTTCATAAATTATTATTCTGGTTCTGCCCATTTCACTTTGCATCCGTTCATATAAGTCTTCCTAGGTTTTTCTGAAATGTTTCCCTTTACAATTTCTTATAACACAATTGTATCACATTCATTTACTATAACTTGTTCAGACATTCCCCAGTTGATGAGCATCCTTTCAATTTCCATTTCTTTGCTATCACAAAAAGAGTTATAGAAATATTTTTGTGTACATGGATTCTTTTCTTCTTTCTTTAATCTCTTTGGAATATGGTCCTAGTCTTCTTGGATCAAAGGGAAAAAGCATGCATAGTTTAATAGCTCTTTCAGCATAGTTCCAAAATGCTTTTCAGAATAGTTAGACCTGTTCACACCTCTACCAATCATAGTACAACAGTATATCTATTTCCTTACCTCCCCTCCAGCATTTGCCATTTTTCTTTTCTGTCATCTTAGGCAATTTGATGGATAGGAGGTGGTACTTCAGAGTTTTTATAATTTACATTTCTTTAATCATTAGTAATTCAGAGCATTTTTTCATATCACCGTCAATAGCTTTGATTTCTGCCTTTGAAAACTGCCTGTTTATGTCTCTTGACCATTTATCAATCATTAAATAACCTTTTAAAGATAATTTTTGCTCAGTTTCCTATATATTTGAGAAATTAAACCTTTTCCAGAGAAACTTACTATATCAGTTCCCCTCCCTATTCCCTCTCAAACTCTCAGGTTCTTGTTTTTCTTCTAATTTTAGCTTGTTTGTACAAAGACTTTTAAATTTTATATTATCAAAATTATCCATTTTACCTCCTGTGAACTTCTCTGTCTCTCATTTGGTCATGAAGTTTTCCTCTAACCAGAGTTTAGGTAATTTCTTTCATTCTCCACTAATTTGTTTGTGATATCACCCTGTATGTCTAAATCTTGTGCCCATTTTGAGCTATCTCGGTACACAGTATGAGATATTGATCTATGTCTAGTTTAACCCAGACTACTTTCTAGTTTTTCCCAGAAGCTTTTGTACAACAGTGAGTTTTTGCTCCAATAACTGGGATCTTTGGGGTTATTAAACATTAAGTTACTATGTTCCCTTTCTTCTGAATATCATGTACCTAATCTATTCCATTGATCAACTTCTCTGTTTCTTATCCAACATTAAATTGCTTTGATGATTACTACTTTGTAGTATGATTTGACATCTGGTACTGCTAGTCCCTCTTCCCTTTTTTTTTTTTTTCATTGATTTCCTTGATATTCTTGACCTTTTGTTCCTCCAGAAAAATTTTGTCTTTTTTTTCTAGCTCTGTAAAATAATTCTTTTTTTGCTCAGTATAGCACTGAATAAGTAAATTAATTTAGGTAGAATTGTTTGGTAGTTTGATTGAGTATCAAACAATTTCTGAGGTTTCTTCCCAAATCCATGATATTGTGGTTCTTAAGACATTGCATAATGGGATAGCCAGATTTTGAAGGGAAGTTTTTCTTTACAAGTCCAAATCTCTCTCCTCTAATTTCTTCTTATTGTTGCTAATTCTACCTTGTTGGACTGAGGCAGGCTAAGCTGAATCCCCCATTTCCACGACGGTTCTCAAATATTCGAAGATGGCTATCATGTCTCTGTATAACGTTTTTGTTTTTCCTCTTTGCTAAACACCACAAGGTTTCAAGCCATTTCATAGAACTGGAGACCTCTCTTTGCCATTAAAGCATTGGACCTTTTCTGAGAATAGTAATTCCACTCTGTAAACAGGAACCAGGGAGACAACATCACAAGAAATGACCTCTCTCTGAGTTTTTGTGTCAGAACTTTGAGCAAACAGCTTTTCCCCAAAATCTCCTTCTCATTATATGCAGTCAGGTTCTTTTTATTAACCATAAATAAAAATCATGCAAGAGGAAAGGTCAGTCAAGCCAATCATTTCCTTGACTTCCCCACAAACAGATCTCTTACTGAGTAAAAAGCTGCTTCTCCCCAGGACCTGGACAAGAGTTCTCTGAAGGAGGAAATCTAATGAAGCAGGGACCAAATCAGCAACTGCCTAGAGGAATTTGGCCCTCTAACTTTCCTTTCTGAATGGTGAAAAGAAAGTGATCTGCTTTACATCCTTGCTTCTCTGAGAAGTTTGAGAAGGAGAAAACTGTAAAATGGAAAAGGATGGGAGTTTTGAGAACAATTCAATTTGTTTTATTAAATGAACATTTATTACACATTTAGACCTGCAAAAACTGTATTAAGGCCTGGGAATATAAAGACCAAGAAAAATCCATACAGTCTCTGGCTTCAGAGTTTCTATTTGATTAGAATATACATACTGAACATATTCAGGGCCCAACCCAGGGCTGCAAAGAGCTGCCCATGAGCACATCTTCCTCTGATGCAGCACATTGTCTCTTCATGGAGCACCATACTCAAAGTTTGTGCAGTTTTGGAAAACCATGACAGAGAATACACTATTTTGGTATAAGGGTTAAAGTTCCAAAGTCCCTTCTAAGCAGAATGCATAATTTTAGGACAGGTGTCTAATAAACTTATTAAATGAATGCCATATTCAATATTATTGATATATCAATAGTTCAAGGATCTGTGATTTTGATGGTGTGGGAATACCCTTCACCAAAACAAATTGTAGCCCTTTAATAATATACAATTGAATCTGAGGCTTAGAAAATATTATCTCACAGATGATAATCAAAATACTTTATTTACATTAACACAATCTTTGTCGTTTATGAAGAGATTTTCTATGTATTAGGGATTCTGAACCTAGCATTTGTAGACGCGATAGGTTTTAGTTGTTCTCTGAACTTGGATGGGAAAAATTTTACATCTTTGTTGTCACAACTCTCTAACTGAAATTTAGCCTTTTCTTCAATGAGTACATTGTACATGGCTATATAATGAGTATAGCACATCCATGTAACAGATGAAAACTGAGGCTCAGGTTAAGTAAAGTAGAGGAGCAATGTTTTTCTAATTTCCAATTGAGTGCTCTTTCCTCTCTATATGGAGAAAGAAAAGAAGAAAGAGAGAGGGGGGCTAAGAGAGAGAGGGGGGAGAAAAGTGAGAGAGAGGGGAAAGAAAGAGAGAAGGATGAGAAAGGAAGTCAGGGAGAAAGAGAGACAGGGAGGGAGGAAAAGAGAAAGAGAGAGACACACAGAGAGAGAGACAGAGACAGAGAACAGAGAGACAGAGACAGAGAATGTGTAGGAGTGCTGCTTTCTTTTGGATAAATGGAAAGAAATGGAAAATTCAGAGATGAGCTCGTAAAAACTTGCTCTATAAGAAAGGTGTGAGTAGGAGAATATATGAAGGAATACAGATTAAAGTAGAAAGCCATCTGTGGATGTCAGTGCACATTTGCTGAATAATAATATACATGGTGTTATGCCAGACAGCACAAGGAATGTGGAGGAAATGTGGGACACTCCTGCCTTTAAGAAGCCTGTTGTCTTACAGGATGTTCCAAAACTCAAGAGAGGTACCCTGGGATAGTGGATAGCTAAAAGGTTGGCTTTGGACTTAGACCCACCTGAACTCATCACAGCTCAGTGGAAGAGGGCTTGTACTTTTGAGTCTGAGTTCTTGGTTCTAATTCCAGTTTTGTAAATTTGGGCAAGTTCCATAATTTCCCTTGGTCTTACTTTCCTCAATTTGTAAAATGAGTCTTAGCTGGACTAATGACTTCTAAAGCTTCTTCCAGCTGTAAATCTATGGTCCCATCTGTCAGTGATATAGACTCTCACCCTCCTCAGCTTTCTTTAATAAGTTACCTATTGCTCCTCTGTTTCAGGGAAGGGAGTTTCCATATTGAGAGGTCCTTGAGCTGATAAATCAAAGGTCTGGCCCCCACCCCATTCCCTATGAAGAAAGAATTATACATAGATTTTTGTGTTTGTTTGTTTTTTGGTCTAGACCTATAATTTCCCCAGTCTTTCTACTGGTTAATATTGGCAGCTCATTTGTAATTCATATTCTTGGAGCAATGCCTAGGCAAGAGAGAGTTTAAGACTCTTGTTTATGGTCACAAAGCTAGTTTATGTTCAAGAAAAGGCATGAACCTATCTTTACTGAAGGGAAACAGCAAGGCTTTCTATAATGTTCCCTGGTTCTAAGTTGGGCTCCCCTTCCCACCCTCCCTGCCATGAGTGTCTAGTCTACCGAGTCCCACCAAGACCAGTGTCTCCTGGCAAATATGCATGGGGGTGATTTATTTTGGGCTGTGGGGGATTGGGAGTGTTTGCTGTTAATATATTTTCCTAATTTAATACTACCTTTCTATCTTAAATAAATTCTCCTTTTTACCACTACAATGTCATGTCATATCTATGAATAATTATTGGCTGGTTATGGAAAATATATTCAAAGAGGAGCATTCATTAAAAAAAAAAAAAAGACTTGAACCTAGAACTTCTTGACTCCAAAATCAGTCCTGTAGCCATTATGTCACACATCCTCTCCTCTATATACCTGGATGAAAATATTGAGCCTAGTTTTTAAATTCCCCTGTAGACTGCACTATCTTAATCTCTTATGATAAGCACTAGTCATTTCTGAAATAGCTGAATGGGGTGAGGGATTCAATCTCCTGGCTGCCGGAGTAGGAGAAACTGCCTGGATTATAATGCCACCTTTTTAACTTTAGGGAAGGGAACTAATACTCTGAGAAATGGAGGGACTTGCCCAAAGTCACACAGATATCTGTCACCACTGAGAGCTGAATTCAGATTGACTGGCTCCAAACCCAGGGTTCTTTCTCCCATAAACTTGCACTCTATTTACTTTGAACTAATTGACCCAGCAGAAGATAATTGAAGTGAGCAAATTTCCTGATTATAATAATCATCATAATTATTAATCAATTTTATATGATAGTTAGGGTCTTATAGAGTTGTCTGGGGCAGTCACCTAGACTCACACAGCTAGGATTTGTTAGAGGCAGGACCCAAATTTTTGTGGCTTCAAAGCCAACTTTCTATTCACAATGCTGGGGATGTATAGCACACCATACTTCAGTTATTCCAAAGAGCTTTCACATATCTTATCTTTGAACTCAATCAAAACATTCCACCTAATATAAACTTTGGAGGTTAGGGCAGAGAACATTGAGCCAATCTGCATACCCTACCTACTTTGTTCTTTTAAAAAAAAAATTTATTTTGCAAGGCAATTGGGGTTCAGTGACTTGCCCAGGGTCACATAGCTAGGATGTGTTAAGTATCTGAGGCCAGATTTGAACTCAAGTTCTCCTGACTTCCGGGCTGGTGGTTTATCCTCTGTACCACCTAGCTGCCCCTCTGCCTCATTCTTGATCCTTTCTCAAGGAGGTCAGCACCTGTCTTCCCTCTCCTCCCCTACTCCTGAACTTCTTATTCTAGGAGATAGATGTGCTAGTATTATCCCCACAGTCACACATGTCACATGTTGTTCATCCTTTGTTTTCAAAAAGGATAGATAGCATCATGGAGGAATGTCTTGACTAGCATGTGAATTGGATTTAAATGAGGCAGAATTATATAAAGTCATCAGCCTCATTCCAGTGGTGAGGCAAAAGTCAGGCCCATTGACTGGCCTGGAATGCTATAGATGACCTTTTGACGTGACCAAATTTTCAGTCACATAGAAAGTAAGTATCTGAGGTGAGATTCGAACTTAGTACTTACTCACTGGGGTTGATAAGTTGCCTATTCAGCCCTCTTTGTAGTGGCTAGAAACTGGAAACTGAGTGGATGCCCATCAGTTGTAGAATGGCTGAATAAATTGTGGTATATGAATGTTATGGAATATTATTGTTCTGTAAGAAATGACCAACAGGATGATTTCAGACAGGCCTGGAGAGACTTACACGAACTGATGCTGAGTGAAATGAGCAGGACCAGGAGATCATTATATACTTCAACAACAATACTATATGATGACCAGTTCTGATGGACCAGGCCATCCTCAGCAATGAGATCAACCAAATCATTTCTAATGGAGCAGTAATGAACTGAACCAGCTACGCCCAGAGAAAGAACTCTGGGTGATGACTAAAAACCATTACATTGAATTCCCAATCCCTATATTTTTGCCCACCTGCATTTTTGATTTCCTTTACAAGCTAATTGTACAATATTTCAGTCTGATTTTTTTTATATAGCAAAATAACGGTTTGGTCATTTATACTTATTATGTATCTAATTTATATTTTAATATATTTAACATCTACTGGTCATCCTGCCATCTGGGGAAGGGGGTGGGGGGTAAGAGGTGAAAAATTGGAACAAGAGGTTTGGCAATTGTTAATGCTGTAAAGTTACCCGTACATATAACCTGTAAATAAAAGGCTATTAACAAAAAAGAATTATAATGGTTGTTATAAGTAGAAATAAAAGAGGCACCAAGAAAAAAAAAGATAAGTTGCCTATTAAGAAGCACTTCATATTTGGGGGTTTTGAGAGAACAAGCAATTTCATTTATTTAGTTGACCAATAAAAAAAAAGTATTGAGCCAGATTTTCCTAGAGGCTGTAAAAGCATCAGATTTAGCGTTTAGGGCTGGAAAGGCTCTGTGAATCAGTCAATCAACACTTATTAAATGCTAACTTGGGGCATCTCTTACCTCATAATTTCCATGTTCCTAGTCCTCCAATAAACAGCGTGGAAAGAGGGTTCTTAGGAAGCAATGGGAAGGCAAAATCTCTTTTGGACAAAATTTTGGAATAGGACTAATCCTGAGAAATTAAAAAAAGATTTTGTGCCATCTGGATAAAGGGACAAGGGGTGAAAGTTGAAAGCTCATGAGGGGACTTAGAAGCAGCTCTTGGGAGGGGCTATTTCTAGTCCATTCTGAATGTTATGTTAGCATCTGCTGAAAATTCTTTGGGCTAGCTGGGTGGCACTTGGGATACAGGGCCAGGCCTGGAATGAAGAAGGTTCATTTTCCTGAGTTCAAATATAGCCTCAGACACTTACTAGCTGTGTGACCCTGGGCAAGTCACTTAATCCTGTTTCCCTCAGTTTACTCATCAGTTAAATGAGCAGGAAATGGTAAACTATTTTAGTATCTTTGTCATGAATACACCAAATGGAATCATGAAGAGTTGAACGTGACTCAACAACAACAAGAAAAATCTACCAGTTGTTTTGGAAAGGCAAAATGCTATATCAAAATAAGTAATAGGAAATACTCAAAAGAAAATTCAATCCCTGCTCGAGTGGAAATAAAACCAGAAATTTTCAGGAAAGTAATTAGAAAGCAAGAACAAAGCTTTATAAAAAGCCTGAAAGAGAAGAGCAAAAATAATTACAAAAACAAAGCCTTTACTATATCTAGTGGCTAGTCCTTCTCCTCTAACTTGTATTTATTTATCTGTGTATGTAAGGGGCAGCTAGGTGGTGCAACAGATAAAGGGCTAGGTCTGGAGTTGGGAAGACTCCTTTTCCAGATTCAAATTTGACCTCAATCACTTACTAGCTAAGAAATCCTAGGTAAATCACTTAATCCTGTTTGCCTTAGTTTCCTCATCTGCAAAATGAGTTGAAGAAGGAAATTGGCAGACCACTCCACTCTCTCTGCCAAGAAAATACTGAAAACTCCACAACAAAAACTTGTGTACATGTTATCGCTGTTAGAACATAAACTCCTTGAAAGCTTTCCCAACTAGATCTTTGACAACTGTCATCCACAATTCAATTCAATGAACGATATATATATATATATATATAAACTGTCCCTATGCTTTCCTTGGATCTGGAAATCATGGGTCTTAATGTGGATCTGCACCTGCTTTCCATCTTGACCTTAGCGACTTAGCCATATCTCTTGAGATATTCTATTTCTTGCTAGGGTCACATAGCCAGTATGTATCAGAAGCAGAATTGGAAGTCAGATTTCCTGACTCCAGGGCTGATTATCTGCTACTTCACATATACTTCTTAAAAAGTACTTATTAAATCCCAACAATTTAGTCAGGTACTGGGGACAAAAATCAAACGGTCCCTGCCCTCAAGGATTCTATGGAAGAAAACAATAAAATTAAACAAAGAATAAAGACAGATAACTTCAGAGTCAGGGAGGGGAAGCAAGGAGTGAGGACACTAGCACTGGGGTAGCACAGTAGGAGGCTCTCAGTTTGGGAGGATCTGAGGAGGCAGGATGCTTTCCTGATGGCTTCAGCTCAAGCCTCTCTGAATCTCTTTTTTCATCTGCAGAATTAGGAGATTGGCCTAGATTTCTGAGTTCTCTTCTTGCTCTAAAATGCAACAATCCATTGAGCAGGCACAAATGTGGAATGTCTTGGAACGGCTACAGGCCATGTTACAGCCCTTGCTTACAAACTCAGATAAGGATGAATGGAATCCATGTCAATGGTCCCAACAGAACTCTTGTGTCTCTGCATATGACTGAAGCCCAGGTAGACCATCTTGGAAAGCAATTGTTGTTGTATAACATTTCAGACCTGCTAAAGTGCTTCCTCTATTGGTTATTTCCAGTTTACCCCATAGATTTCTTGTTTGTACATAGCTGTTTTTCATGTTGCTTGCATCATTAGACTGTGAGTTCCTTAAAGGTAGGAACTTTTGCCTTTCTTTGTATTCCCAGCGTTTAGCACAGTGTCCAGTAGATGTTTAGTACATGTTTATTGACTGATTAAAATTCTTCAGAGTTCTGAATTATTAAGTTGTTCTTTGATCAAATGGATCTATGATCTCATTAACGCGAGCATTTTCTCTGATAATATTATTCATGAGGGAGTGGGTGCTAGTAAATGTTTAACAACTGACTCTTTCGGGGTGGGGGGGAATGTACCCATGTACCCATACTTTGAAGTTTAATTTTCATTATTCACATTTTATCTATTACTTTTTTTAAATCTAGACAATCAATAAAACAACAAATTAAAAGTTTTGCTACTTTTCCCAGTATAAATGCTCACACTGAAAATTTAATAATTATCCAAATCCTAGGAATCTTGTCCAATACACCATTATATTTGTATCTGCCCATCTGACTGACATTTAAAGTCTTTAGGCCACCAGAAGGGCTCCACCCTGCTTGCTGGGATCATTCTTTGCTTTTTCATACAGTTGAGAGGTCACCAGTGGAACCTGCTGGCTCATCCCATGCTCAATACATCTTTTTTTCTCCTATACATTAGTTCACTCAAACTAACCTTAATAGCAGAGAGACTTCACAGTGTATTGGATAGGCAGTTGGTCTTAGGGCCAAGAAGACTGAGTTTAAGTCCTTCTTATGATGGTAAACCAAGTCACACAACTACTCATTGCTCTAGAGCAGAAGTATCAAGACACACCAGCAATACTCCAGGATGGATTGAATTGGATTAAAGTGTAATTGGAACATATTTAACAAAATAAAAATATAACAGAACATAGATAATGTTTACATGTGCTTTTCTAAGTCAATATGGAGCCCACAGGAGTGGCCCCTGCTTTTCTATTTGAATCTGATCCCACTGGTTCAGGGAATTATCTAACTCAAATAGAAATGAGGGCCATTTATTTGTACAGAAGAATCCTAATGGGCTCCAATATTGACTTGGAAAACCACATATTAACATTATCTATGTCCTGCTATATTTTTATTTTGTTAAATATTTTCCAATTACATTTTGATCTGATTCCTTAATCAATCCTTTGTTTGCCATCACCACTCTAAACTAGAAATTTCAGAGAAGGTTCTAACCTGCATCAATATGGCGAGTCTCCTACGTCAATGAAATCACAGCTCTAAATCTTACCGTGAGCTAAATGACAATTTTAAAATGCTGCCATTACTGTCAAAAAGACTTAATTTTTCACCTTTTCAAAATTAAACCAGAATAGAAAATGTAGCAGATTTTGAATTTTCTTTATGAAATCCTGAAATAGCTCAATAATTTAAGTAGGCATGAATGTTTAGATGAAGAATAGATGTTATTATGTTTCCCTATCTTGGACATGTTTAGAACTTTTGCTTCTTTGCAAAATAGTAGATCAGAAGAAGAAGAAGAAGGAGAAGATGGGGGCCTGAATTTAGAGCTGGAGAGGACTTAAAAATCATTCTTGTCCAACATTCATTTTTCCGATGAGGATACTTGAGGTCAGAGAAGGAAAATGAGTTGGCAAGATCACCCGAGGTCACCAAGCTTCTTTGATGGCAAACTAAGGGCTCTTTCTACTAGACCCATGTGCCTCTCATATGGCTAAAGAGATGAATGTAAGCCCTCATTCTTTAAGAGGCACAGATTACCTGGGAATAATTGAGGTCATAAGAAGAGCTGAACAGGTATTATGCTTACTTAATATCATAAAAATGAAGCTAGGAATTCTAGGAAGGGCCCATTTCATGGTTCTTATTAAGGCCAATCTCTCAAATGGTCTGTCCCTTTGTACCCTGTTAAATCAGGAGAGCAGCAATCATAGATATAAACCCAGTGCAGCTATTTCCAGTAGGATATTCTTAGGTCCTTCTGCCAAAGAAGGACCCAACTAAATGAACAGCAATCATACCTTTGTTAGGTTCTTTATGGTTTGAGAGCCTGGGAATTGTTCTTAAAGGATAGATAACTTACCTGAAGAAGAATTCCTTGTCTGCTCCAATGTTTTAAGGCTTTCTTTCTTCAGAATAAGAATTATTGGTAATTCCTTATCTGAAATGAGAAAAAAATTATACAAAATTACTTGTGAAAACAAAGATACAATATCATTTAGCATAAAGGCTTCCAACTTTCTCTGCTGTCCATATGTGAGGAATTTGATTGATTACATAAATAGATTGATAGGCAGGGAGGAAGAAGCAGGGAGAGCTGGGGAACTTCTGAATCTTGCATCTGATTAGTTATTAGTTCACATAACCTTTGGAAGCCTATTTCCCCACTTATAAAATGCTGTACCTCACAAGTATTGTGAGGCTCAAATGAGATCACACTATATATATGAGGTGACCCAAAAGTCTTACTCCAATTTTAAGCTACTAAAATCTTGTGAATATATATATATATATTTTTGCCAACTTTCATCTCCTTTATAGATGTTTGTTTGTTATTCTTAGTGACAGAATCTTGAAGGCCTCAGCAGGATCCATAAGAGACGATATGAATGAGGGAATGGAAAGCCAGAAAGAATGCCTCAGGAGGAGCTGATTCCTTGGGAATGAATGAGCTCATGATAAGAGCAAACCAGGAATCTGGGGCTGAAGCCGGAGCTCCTGCTCTCTCTCCTGGGCATGGCACTAAAACCTCTGGGACATCAGCTTCCTTATTTGGAAAGGAGGAGGGTTGGACTACCTGACCTCTGAGGTCATCCTCAGCTCTAAATCTCGGATCTTTGACGATAAACAAAATCCTGTCTCTGCCTCTAACTCCCAGTGGCCACTTAACCTCTCTCAGGGTTTAAAGAACCTCATTTAAAGAACAAAACAAGAAGGCTGAACTGGATTTTTTTTAAAGGCTCTTCCCATTCTAAATCCTACATATGTCACCAAATCCTGCTATAATTCTTCTATAGTTTCTCTAAAGTTCCAACCTTTCTCTCCATTTTTGTGGCCATGATTCAGTACATCATCTCCTTAGTACCAACCAGCCAAGTATTTTAAGTTGATCTCCCTTTTCTCTTTTGGGCAGCTACTGAAGTGAGCACTCATCTTTGTGAGTTCAGATCCAGCCCTAGACACTTATTAGCTGTGTGACCTTGGACAAGTTACCTATCTCTTTTTGCTTCAGTTTCCTCATCTGGAGAAGGAAATGGCAAACTACCCTTCTCTGCCAAGAAAGCCCCAAGTGGGGTCAGAAACGACTAAACAACTACTTCTATCCCTACCATGTTTTCTACTAGGATGAACTTTCTCATACATTCAATGTCAGTCAACAAAAATTCATTACACACCTACTGTGTGTCAGGCACATTTGCTAACCGCAATGGGGACAACAAAGAACACACATAAAAGTCAAAACCAGTCTCCATCCTCAAGGACCTTATATTTGAGTGGGGAAGGTGAGTATAAATAACTAGGTCTATACAAGTTATAGAAAGGGTAGAGGGAAGGTAAGCTGAGAGGGAGAAGATTTAGCAGGTAGTATGATTTCTGAGACTTGACGCTGGAGGCAGAGATGAGGGATCTGTGGAGCATTTGTTCTGACTATCTTACTCTCTTAGTAGACCTCTCACTGCCTACCAAATCAGTTATAGGTATATTCCATGAAAAGTTATTGCTGAACAATTTCATCGTGCATTAATTCCATTAATTCAGTCTAGGCAAACCCATTGTATCATGGGATAGGAGTGCAAATCAGTGTTCAACCGATTGCTTATCTAGAGATAATATGGAATCGCTCCTATGTATAGTTCAGTCATGGACAGTGCATGGATTGGAATTAGGAAGATCTGAGTTCAAATCCACTTAGACACTTACTAGCTGTTATGAGGCTGGGCAAGCCTGTATTTATCTAAAACCGCTAGAAAGAGACATAACAAACTACTCTACTATCTTTGGCAAGAAAACCCCATGGACAGTATTGGCAAGCTTTGATTCATGGGATCATGAAGAGCCAGACATGACTGAACAACAGTAAAGGTTGATATAAAAAAAATGAGTCAATATATAGGCAGAAGTGAGAATTTCTTGTTATTTCTCAGATTTCCCCTGGCAGTGTCCTGCATTTTCTTGGTCTCTCTGGCCCTACTCACACATTCTCTTTAGCAGAGACAACAATAACTGGTCCATTCATCCAGAGCTTCATTTCCTGTATTCAGATCTTTTATTTATCTTAACCCAAAAGGTAACTGTTTACAAAATGAGTTTTAATATAGTATCTAGTAAAAAAAAAATTGAAAAAATATAAATTCAGTCCACTTGTCTCTTCTTGTTCACATGCTCAATTAATCTCTTTGGAAATCTTTTACAGATTAGTTGGCATGCTTTCCAAGGTTGCCTTTTCACTAATAGGTTATGCTTCCTTAAGTATTCTGTGATGTAAAATTTTATTATAGATTTCCCCAGATTCTCTGATATGGACCTTTACTAAAGTCCACTGAGACCTGATCATCACATAGGAGTGATAACATGACCTTGCCGGGACAATGGGAGCACTGTTTGTATGGTCAGGCTTGGGCTTTAGGAAGATCAATGGGATCATAGGGTCGATGATGGATTGGAGTGGGGAGAAGCTTGAGGCAGGGAGATCCACCCCTGGGCTGTTGTAATAGTCTAAGCTTGAGGTGATGAAAGGGTTGCACCAGAGTTGTAGCAGTGTCAGAGGGACAAGGGAGTGAATGTAAGAGATGATAGAAAAATAGAGACAAGAGGATTTGGTGACTGATTGGCTAAGGGGAGTGAAGGTGAGAGCAAGGAGTTGAGAGTCCAGGTGATTAAGTGGGTGGGGGCATCCTTGATAGGTAAATGAGGAAGCAATTCAGCAGGGTGGTGGCAGTAATAATGACTTCAGTTCTAAATATGTTGGGCTTAATGTCTGCAAGATTTCCTGCTCAAAATGTCCAAAAGTCAAGAGGCAGCTAGATGGTGCAGTGGGTAGAGCACTGGCCTGGGGGCAGGAGAACCTGAGTTCAAATGTGACCTTGAACACTAAACATTTTCTAGCTGTGTGACCCTGGGCAAGTCATTTAACCCCAATTGCCTCCAAAAAAGAAACCAAAATGTCTAAAAGTTAGTTGGAAATGTAAGACTGGGGAAGAGAGGGGAAGGCTGCATGTATGGATCTGGGAATCGGCTGAGATGATAGTGGAATCCATGGGAGATGGGGAGATCATCAAGTGAAACAGTGTAGAGGAACAGAGCCTTGGAGGATGCTGTGCTTAAGTGAGGAATGGGCAGACAAGTAGGAGGAAACCTAGCAGAGAGCTACCATGAATGTAAGTAGTCAACTTCTCAGAAACTTGGAGCTGCGAAGGGCACTGAAGTAGAGTGACTTGCTCAGGGCCTTATAGGTGAGCTCTTTATTCACTATATCACTAGAGTAGTTGGGTGGCTCAGTGGATAGAGTACTGGGTCTGGAGTTCAAACTGGAACTCAGACACTAACGGTGTGACCCTGGACAGGTCACTTTACCTTGTTTGCCTCTGTTTCCTATTCTGTAAAATGAGCTGGAGAAGGAAATAGCAAACTACTCCAACACCTCTGTCAAGAAAATCCTCAGAGTCACTGATGTACCTCTTCTAGGTACAAATGATGTATAGAGGTGAAAAAAAATGATAAAGGTGGGTGGAAGTAATTTCAGGCAGTGAGAACTGTCCTGATAGTTCTATTTCAAAAGACAAAATACTTTCAAAAAAATGTCATTTGTGTGTCATGAAGCAGAAGAAGTCAGAGGTCAGGATGCTGCAGTGACGAGCCAGAAGGATCAGGGGTCAGGCTGCTGGTGGACACTACCAGTCATCTATAACGGGCTCTCCTCACTCCCTGGCCCTGCTCCCCTTCCACACCTGTGACACATCTACGGCTACAAGGATGAGTTATTGTAGGTATTATTTATAATCTACTAACAGCATTTGAACCGAGCTTTATGTGGCTAGAAATTGTCAAATCCTGATATTTTCCCCAGAGTGTCAGAAATCTTGCCTATCACCAGCTACTGCCCAGTCTTTATGCCAGGTCAGGCACCCGGAGTTGTGATGGTCTGGCTGTTGTGAGAGCATCCACCCTGGATGACTGTAGGAGTGTCAGCATAACCTATTTGGTTGGAAGATCCAGGATCTGGTGAGCTTTGCTAGAGAGCTGGCAGGGACCTCAGAAATCATCTATCATGACTCTCATTTTACAGATCAGGGATTGAGGCACAGAGAGATTACATTATTTTCTTAAAGTCATTCATACAGTAGTGTGTGAAATAACATTTGAACCTGGGACTGCTTGTGTCCAAGTTCAGCGCTCTGTTGACTGTACCCAGTGGTCAGCCCTGATCTCCACCCTCCCATAAGCCAACTGAGCTGGGATTTCCTAATTGTGCACTTAGATGTCTAAGTCAGGCACATGCTGTGGGGAGTCCAGGGTAGAGGATGAGAGATGGAACCAGGCACTGGACTCAGCTGAGATTCTAAAGGCCGGCACCACTAGTAATATATTGCCATTTCTTTCCAAGTCATGGAGGGAATGAAGACTCTTCGGTAGGACCGGTTAATCATGAGAAACTGACTAAACAATATTGCCAAATACAGCATCTTCACAAACAATATCATCGAATAATTGGCTCTAAACAGTAACAATCTCACAGCCTCCAATTCTCAATTCCCCAATTGTATCTTAAAAATAAAATTGTATCTTTGTGCAAAACAGAGTTAAACGAATAGGAAAAAAAAACATTTTAGTTGTAAGTAGGAATAAATTGAATGGAATATACTCTGGAATGCCTCAAACCTTAACATTTCAGGAAACTCCAATATCATTTTTTAAACAGCAAAAACTTGTTTGGAAAGGTATCTTCTCCTATGCTATAAGCTTTCTTAAAACAGAAACAATAACAACAGCAGCATAATTCCACTAGCCATGGATTAGAAATTTTTAAAAAGAGAGAGTTAATCAGACAATCCATTTGTCAGCCAAACACATCTGAATAGAATCTCAGGCAGTTCTTAGTCTGTTCCCACTCCATTTAAACTCATCCACATCATCCCTCTTCCTCCCCCAGATAGAAAACTCTCAGAAATAAGAACCTGCTGTCTTTAGAGAAGAAGTTGGAATCCACCGGTCTCCCCGTTACTCTTCTCTTCGGGTAACAGAGCAGTAGAGATAGGGAGGCACTTGCTTAAATAGCAGATTTAAGTTGGCAGAGGCTGTCACTCATGGTTGAGATGTTGCGTGATTCCCGCAGGGAGACAACTACACAGTTGGCCATTTACAGAGCACAAGAGGGCAGTGTCTCAAAAGCTAACAGTGGTCCAGGATCTCAGAGCCGATTCGTTCTCACTGAATTTGCCGAGCTCCTTGAACACGTTCCACTGAGAAGCCTTATGCAAATGTTAGCAACATTATATATAGCATCCCAGGGAATAAAATACTCCGGCTAATTTTGCCAAGGTCTCCACCTAAGCTTAACCCTTCCCCTCCCCCCAAATGCACCAATTACTCATTGGGGAACTCCAAATAATACCTGACATGGGAACGGAGCTTGGAACTTTTTCAAGGCACTTTCAGATTCATGACCTCATCTTATCCTCATAATAAGAACCGATTTGCCGATTAACCCTTCTGTGCTTCAGTTTCCATATTATAAAATGAAAGTTGTTAGGAGAGGTATTTATTCATTTTGAGTATTTGGGGTTCTGAGGAATAATATCTGCCATACATAAATGGAAAAACTGCAGCACAGAAATGTTAGGTGATCTTCTCAAAGTCACACAGCTAGCTCTTTATTCCTCCCTGAAGTTTCTTACATCATATCATACTGCCTGTCCAAGGTGTGTGTGTGTGTGTGTGTGTGTGTGTGTGTGTGTGTGTGTGTGTGTGTAGTAGGGAATCTGCTCATTTAAGTCAATTCTTGCCAGTTCAATTCAATCCAACTATAGTGCTGGATCCTACTAATAAACCAAAAGGAGTATTTGACTCTATTCCTACATTTTCTTTGGGCTGGAAATGAAGAATACTTATTTGTTGTCAGAATATCTGAGTTCTAGTTCTGATTCTGTGATTTATTAATTTGGCCAAGCCACCAAATTTTTCTGAGCCTCCATCTCTGTATCTGTAAAATGGGGATGAGAATATTGCTTCATAGGGCTTTTGAGAGAAAAAAAAATTTGGCAAGCTTTAAAGCTCTCTATAAAAAGTATGTTTTTTGAAGTGTTGAAATAGAAACAATATTATCTCTCTCTAATCCCTCATCTCCCCTTTTTCCTCTTCCTCTTCCTCCCTCTCTTCCTTCCTCCCTTTTTCCCTCTTCTTTCCCTCTTCCTCCCTCCCCTCTCCCTCTTCTCTTTCCCTCTTCCTCCCTCCCTCTCTCCCCCTTCTCTTTCCCTCTTCCCCCCTCCCCTCTCTCTCTTCTCTTTTCCTCTCCCTCTGATCCTGTTTCTGTCTCTGTTTCTCTCTCCATCTCTTTTTCTCTGTCTCTCTGTCTTTCCCTCTTAAGTTTGTACTATCTTTACCTACATATTCTGTTCTAGCTAGTATTAGATTTATTTCTTATCATGTCTTGGCTCCACTACAAGTCTGAGAAAAGTTTCTGGAGGTCAGAGACACCCTGCCTCTTCTCCCCCACCAATTTAGTTACTGTTTTATTTCCTCTCCTCATTTTTTATCAGAGTGTTTTATTTAGAGTAATACTTACTAGCTATGTGATTCTAGACAAGCCACTTTACCAAGTTTGTATCAGTTTCCTCATCTGTAAAATGAACTGGAGAAGGACACAACAAACCACTCTTTGCCAAAAAATCCCCAAATGAAGTCACAAATAGTCAAATATGACAAAAAAAAAAACTCACCAAACAACAACAGCAAACTACTAAATCAAGATTTGTTGAATTGTTTTGTTGAATGGGGAGATGAACTATGCCCTGGAAACAAGAAACAGTTTTGATAAATAGTGAAAATGGGAAATGGTCCCACAAATGGGACAAAAAATGCTAATATTCCTGAGCTGGAAGTCAGAAGACTGGGTTTCTGGTTATAGCTTTGTAATTAGCTAGCTGTGTGATCCGTGTGTCACTGGGCCTATCTGGGCCTCAATTTCCCCATATGTAGAATGAGGAGACTGAAGATTTTGCTGAGCTCTAAAAGTTCCATCCTTTGCTTTCATTTTATTCTATTCTATTTTCCAATGGCTTGTACAAACTTTGTACTTTACCACGTTTCTCACTTGTCTTTCCCCCTCTCCCTTGCCTCCCATTTCCTTTCAGGTTCCTTTTGTGTTGTCTTTCCCCATTAGTTTGATGGGAAATTCTTTGAGAGTAGGGACTATTTATCTTTTCTATATTTGAATAGCACTTATATAGGATATTTTATGTTCTATTGTAGTCAATGTACTGCAGGGCACATAGTAGGTGCTTAACAAATGTTTATTGACTATTCTGTTCTATTCTATTGTAATGTCTTAGTGGATCAGTATAAAAGTCAAACTCTGAACTTAAAGAAAATATAAGAAAGCAAGTCTGCAAACATCTGTACCCATGGTTCTGCCAGGAGTCTCCCGGCTAAGGCCAAGCCCCAGATTCTGAAGCTTAAGAGCTACCCAAAATCTGAAGGGAAGAGTGTTAAGTTAGTGATTATCACCTCATTAGGTGAATTTAGCCCTGTCAGCATAACTAGACAATGATATTCTGACTCAGAAGGGGCCAAATAGCATAAAAGTTAACTACTAACATTAGTGGTCATCATTAACAGCAATATTGATTTAAAGGCCACTTGCATTTTTCAGTTGTTAGTTTGCCTTTGGGGCTTACTGAGATTCTGGCAAAAACAGTACAGTAATGATGGTGCCAGTCTGTCCCTTCTTGTGAGCAGGCGACTCCCTGATTGGGCTGAGCATCTTGGGATTGGTTTTTTTTTTTTAATTAAAATCCTTTGAGGAATGAGTATTTTCCTCTCTCCCAACACCCTCTCTGCTGCCAAACATGGATCAGGCAAGGCAGAAAACCAAGATAATTTGCATTATGCAAGGGTTTAGACAACAAGTCCAGAGACTCAATAAGATGATATATTCAACCTGATGAGGAAATGATGAGTAATAGAGTCTGAAAGAGAGACACACTGAGAGAGACACACAGAGAGAGACAGAGAGACAGAAAGAGAAAAAGAAACAGAGACAGAGAAAGAGAGAGAAACACAGAGAGAGACAGAGAGACCATAGAGATAAAAAGAGCATAAGAGAAAAAGGGCAGAGAGTTGCTGGAGAGAGGAGGGATAGATGTGTTTTGTTCTGGGAGAGAGCCCAAATGAGTATGAGTTAGTGAGAAAGTGAGGGGAAAGATGAAGGAAGGAGGGAATGGGGAAGGAGGAAGGGAGGAAAAGAGAGAGACACACAGAAAGAAAGAGGCAGACAGAGACAGAGAGAGGGGAGAGAAAGAGAAATAGACAGAGACAGAGACAGAAAGAAAGAGAGGCAGAGACACAGAGAAATAGTAACAGGGACAGAGGGGGGGAAAGAGAGAGAGGAGAGAAAGAGACAGAGTTTGAGAGAGAGAAGAGGGAGGGTAAGGCAGGGGAGAAAAGAGGGGAGAGGAGAGGAGGGGAGGGGAAAGGAGAAGAGGGGAAAGGAGAGGAGGGATGGGTAGGGAGAAGAGAAGAGGGGGAGAGGAAGAAGGAAAGGATGGGAAAGGAGGGAGGGAGAGACAGAGAAAGAACGACAGAAACAGAGAAAAATGAGAGAGACAGAGATAGAGTGACACAGAGAAACAGAAATAGAGTGCCACAGAGAGACAGAGAGAAAGAGGAGAGAAGAGAGGAGGGGAGGGGTGGAAAGGATAGACAAGAAGAGAGGGGGGACAGAAGGAAGGAGACAGAGACAGACACAGAAATACAAAGAGAGACAGAGAGGGAGAGAGAAAAGGAAGGAGGGAGAGACAGAGAGGTATGGAGGGAGGGAAGGAAAGAGGGAAAGAGACAGAGAGAGAAAATAGAGAGAGAGGGATAGAGGAAGAGACTCAGACAGAGCCAGGGAGGGAGAAAAGGAAGAAGGGTAAGAGAGAGAGAGGAGGGAGAGAGAGAGAAGGAGGAGGAGAGAGGGAGGGAGGGAGAAGGAAAGGGGAAGAAAGAGAGAGAGAGAATAAAGGCATTAGCCAACATGCCACTGTTGAGTCCTTCTTCAGTCCCTGGCTGGGATTGCCATTTGGAAGGAGGTCACTGGAGTTGAAAACTCAAGTTGTAAAAGCAGTGGACTGTCTGCTTGGGTGGAAATAATGAACTCCCTTTTCAGACACTGTAACAGGTATTCCTGTGGCCTCTGAGCTCAGCCACTGGGCACTCTAGAGGAGCCTGGGAGAATAAATGCCTCTAAAGCGGACTGGGGAGGAGGACCTGGCTGGCCATGAAGGGATGGATGTTTCTGTTGGCCCCTGGCCACTCTGGGATAGGGCCACTTGTGGGTGGTACCTTCAGAATACATTTCCCAAATGTATCCACAAACGCCAGATTTTGAGGGCATTTTAAATACATTTCATCTCTTCCCTTGCTCATTTTTAACCCAGGTTGGGAGCCCAGTCATAGGAAATGGTTCCTTCCAATGGTTCCCCTGGGCTTCTGGAGGGAGAATGAGGGTTGTTTCATCCATGTATTCCCCTCAAAAGATGGGAGTGAGATGCTGCTGTTAGTTTGAAACCTGGGAGTCAGGGCATGAACCTACTGATTGTGGGCTGGGCCTAATGTCCTCATTTTCCAGATGGGGAAACTGAGACACTCAGAGAATTGAGCAAAGTTACACATTGAGTCAGCAGCAGAGTTGGGAGTCAATCCCAGCTTTCCTAACTCCTAGCTACTTTCCACCACACCAGATGGACTGGAAAGACTCACTCACAATTAGCCCACACTGAAACTGATTTTTAGAGGTCAGAACCTTGTCATACACTAAAACAGCGGTTCTTTCTGATTCTTTTCCTGGTTAGATGCTTTGCACACTGAATTTTGGGAAGGTCTTTGCTCCACTGACAGATGGATGGGGACTCAAAAAAGAATGAAGTGGTAGAGATAGAATTATAAATTTGTTAAGTAAAAATTTGTTATAGCACTGGACCTAGAGTCAGGAGGATCTGAATTCAAATAGGACATCAGATGCTTAATACTTACTAGCTGTGTGACCCCAGGCAAATTGATCCTCTCCCCCTCCCAAATTATTGTTAAGGATTACTAGATAATAATAAATATAATTATATGTATAAATATAATAATAATAAATGATAAGTAACAAAGAGGATGATGATAATTATGAATTACATTTCTGAACTGACTTAAAGTTTCCAAAGGTGCTTTCTTTACCAGTCTTTTTGGAAGGATGTGGTACAAACAATATTATCTCCATTTTATAGATGAGGAAACTGAGTCTTAGAAAGAAATTACTTTCCTAAATTAGTCAGTATGAAAATTATTATTTTCATTTTTAATAATCAGCTGGTGATAAACTTTTCTTTTTCTTTTTTTCTTAAGAGATTATTTTTTATTTTTATTTTTTAATAGCAAATCATTCTTAGTTCTCCTACTTAATAATTTTCAGTGCCTTCCTACTTCTTTTAGGGCAAGGCTTCTTCTAAAACTTTTTTTTTGTGTTGTGGACCGTTTGGCATCTATTGTAATCAGGTAAGCTTCTACTCAGAATGTTTTTAAATGCAAAAAATAAAATACAAAGGATTCCAAAGGAAACCAATTATGTTGAAATAAAGTTATAAATTTTTTTGTTTTGTTGTTGTTTTACTTTTTAAAAAACTTTCAATATATAATATATTCAATATAATAGATTATTACATATAATAATCTATTATTATGTATTCAATATATAAACATTTATATATTTATTTATATGCTTACCTCTCCAGGCCCTACCTCCCCTCCCCAACTTACAGACGTCTAAATGAAAATGAGGAAACTGAGTCTTAGAAAGAGAAATTGAAGTGGCTCAATGGTCATACAGCAAGTTAATGGAAAAATCAAGTCCAGAATTCAGGTCTTTAAATATATCAAAAGAGGAAAAGTAGATGAGATACTCTCTCTGTCAATACTAATCCTAGAAGGGACCCTTCCTTGTGGCTATGGATGTTTATTTTAAACTGGTTTCATCTGAATGTGACTATGTGGGCAAGGCACATGTGCAGTATGATTTTGCTTAGGCCTTAGCCCCTTCAGGAATAGCCCTGATGGAATAAACTTAAGTTCTATCATAGCATAGAATGTTAAAATTGGAAGAGACCAAAAAGATGATCCAAAACAAATCTTTTCAAAATCAGAGGAAGAATCTGAAACCCGGAGATACTTGCCTAAAGTTATTCTGGTCATAAGCCATGTAGGATTAAGATTTAAATTTGGATCTAACTCCAGAGTCCTTGTCCCTTCCAGAACCACACAGCTGGCTTCTGCATCAAAGATGAATTTGGGACATTTCTCTTCTCCTGATCATTGCTTAAGGCTTTGGACTAAGGCAACAATTATGACTCCTGTTGGATCTGCCCATTGAATTTCCTGAATCTGACATCTTCCTCACAGGGGCCACATGTCTGAGTACTTGGCCAATTAGCAGGTTGGGGTGTTCCTTACCTTAGGTTGTGCTCCAGTGCCAATTAGGTCAATGATTTTGCAAGCAGCTGGCTGTCTGAGAGGAATCCACCAATTTCTTTGAATTTGGGGATTTGCATAATTGTATTCTGATAAAAGGAAATGCAAATCTAGTCTGCCCAGAAAGAAAGTAGGTAATATTTATTGACCCATTCTTAGGAAAGAGACACCATATTAAGATCACAAATGGCAGGAAGTATGGGAGACATCCAGAACTTTGAGTGGAGTTTCTATAGAGAATTTGTTAGGAGGCCACTCAGCAGAATTGCATAAGAGGAGATGGGAAGATCAGTGGAGGGACCATGCATACTACAGTATTTTAGCAATGGAAATGATATATCCATTATTCTCCAAAAAGGAAGGAGATGAGCATTTTTGTAGTGCCTACCATGGACCAGGAACTTTGCTAGATGATTTTTGTAAATATTATTTCATTTGACCCTCAAAACAACTTTGGAAGATAGGTTCTGTCATTATTCTTCATTTTGCAGTTGAGGAAATGGAGGCTGAACAGAAATTAAGTGACTTGCCTAGGTTCACACAGCTAGGAGGTGTCAGAGGCTCCTCCTCTGCCTGAGAACTCAGATGTTTCTGATTCCAGATCAAACACTCTATCAACACTGTGGGTCATCAGCTGCCTCAAAAGAGCCTGAATACAACAAAAAAGTTAAATCCCTTGTCAGAATGTTAGACGTAGAGACCAGACTTCTGATTTCATTAGAAAAGGGGCTTTAAGGTAAGGAAACTCCCTCTCCCAGTGGAGGATGGCTTATTCTCTGCAATTTAGAGTTAATTAGAGTTGCCTAGAGCAGAGGTGTCAAACATGAAGCCTGCTATAGCATCGTCTCCCCACCTCCACTGCTACAGCATTCACCCCACCCCCACTGCTACAGCATCCTCCTTCCCAACTGCTATAGCATCTTTCCCCTTCCCACTGTTATAGCATCCCCCACCTCCACTGCTACAGCATTCATCCCACCCCAACTGCTACAGCACCTTTACCCCCACTGCTACAGCACCCCCACCCCCACTGCTACAACATCTTTCCTACCCAACTGCTACACCATCCTTTCCCCTCCCACTGCTATAGCATCCCCCACCTTCACTGATACAGCATTCACCCCCACTGCTATAGCATCCTCCTTCCCAATTGCAATAGCATCCTTCCCCCTCCCACTGCTACAGCACCCCCCACTGCTACAGTATCCTTCCCCCTCCCACTGCTACAGCAACCCCCCATACAGCATCCTTCCCCCTTCCATTGCTACAGCATCCTTCCCCCTTCCACTGCTACACCATCCTTCCCCCTCCCACTGTTATAGCATCCCCACCCCCACTGCTACAGCATCCTCCTTCCCAATTGCAATAGCATCCTTCCCCCTTCCACTGTCACAGCATCCTCTCCCCATCCTCATTGCTACAGAAATGAAACTGAGGCCCAGGGAGATGCAATTAATTGTCAATGCCTTCCCAGTTATTGGGCAGCTAAGCAGCATAGTGGATAGAGCACCAAACCTGGAAGGAAAACTCATCTTCATGAATTCAGATCTGGCCTCAGACATTAGCTGTGTGACCCTAGACAAGTCACTTCACTCTGTTTGTCTCAAGTTTCCTCATCTGTAAAATGAACTGGAGAAAGAAATGGCGAATGACTTAAGAATCTTTGCCAAAAAAATCCCCAATGGGGTCATGAAGAGTCAGAGAGGACTGAGCAACAATACACAGTTACTGAGTTAGGGAGATAAAAATCAAACACTAGTCTCTGGTATCCGAGTTCAGGATGCTTTTCATTGCCATCCAAACCTATATGTCAGGGCCTCAAATTGGAAGGAAGTCTCTGTCCCTAACAGTAGCTGATATTTACATAGTATTTTAAGGCCTGCAAAGTCCCCAACATATGCTAGTTTATGGAAGCCTCCCAACAACACTGGGAGGTGGGTTCTACAAGACTTATTATGTTTCTCTTATAGATGACAAAACTGAGACACAAATTGGTGATGATTTCTTTGGCATGTCATTAAGATTATGTGATTTCTGAGATTTATTTTCTTTTTTTGTGTGTATATTGTATATACTTTTTTATTATTATAGCTTTTTATTTACAAGATATATACATAGATAATTTTTCAGCATTGACAGTTGCAAATCCTTTTGTTCCATTTTTTTCCCTGCTTTTCCCTACCCCTTCCCCCAGATGGCAGGTTGACCAATCCATGTTAAATGTTAAAGTATAAGTTAAATACAATATATGTATACATGTCCAAACAGTTATTTTACTGTACAAAAAGAGTCGGACTTTGAAATAGTGTACAATTAGCCTGTGAAGGAAATCAAAAATGCAGGTGGGCAAAAATAGAGGGATTGGGAATTCTATGTAATGGTTCATAGTCATTTTCCAGAGTTCTTTCGCTGGGTGTAGCTGGTTCAGTTCATTACTGCTCTATTGGAGCTGATTTGGTTCATCTCATTGCTAAAGATGGCCAGGTCCATTAGAATTGATCATCATATAGTATTGTTGTTGAAGTATATAATGATCTGAGGTTTATTTTTAATCCTAGTCTTCCTGATTCCAAATCCAGCACTCTCTCCACAACACAACACTCCTCCTACCAGAACTCACTTGAATATGACTCTCCTCTAAAACATACCTGACAAATACTCATCTAGACTTTGCTTGAAGATCTCCTTTGAAGGGGAGCTCAGTCTCCTGAGACAACCCATTCCTCATTGGGTATTTCTAAGTAAGAAGCTTTTTGTTAATGAAACCTAAATTTGACTTTTTGCAATTTCTCCTAGTCACTCCTAGCTCTCTGGGAGCAAGCAGTATTAATCAAATGCTTCTTTGACATGAATTTAACCCTTCAAGTACATCATAAAGAAAACTATGATGTCTTCCCCAAGACTTCCTTCTTTTCTGTCTCCATTCTAAGTATCTCTGGTTCTTTCATCTAATCCTCAAATGGCAAGAAAATGAAACCCTTCTCCATCTTGGGCCCCCTTCTCTGGATTCTCTAGGCAGTCCACATCATTCCTAAAGGAAAATGACCAGAGATGAACTTAATGTTGAAGATGGAGTCTGCCCATTGGTGAAGACTAGTGAGACCCTCACCTTCTCAATATCAGACACTATGTCTCTTTTAATGTGGGATAAGATCACATTAGTTTTTTGACTCTTGTGTCCCAGTGTTGATTCATATTGATTTCTAAGTCTACTGAAGCTCCCTCCTCCCCCATCTTGTACTTTTGAATATGATTTTTGGAATGCAAGTACATTTATTCTCATTATTTTTCTCCTTGGATTCAACCCAAATTTTTAACCTTGCAAGATTTTTGGGGAGCCTGTACCTTGTACTCTGACATGCTAGATATTCCTTCAGCTTTGAGTCATTTTCCAATTCAATGCCATTTATGAAATATGCAATAATCTGTAAAATTATTATTTAAATCCATTATTTCACAGAATCACATGTAGAAAAATTCTATTCCAGTGCTTCATTGTCTTATGGAGGTGATCCTAGATTCTCCAAGACTCTACATATAGTATAGTTAATATAAACTCTGGGTCAACAGAATTGGCAAAGGTCTTGTGCTGGTCTGAGGACCAGCAAACTAATTATAACATAGATAACAGGCTGGTTGAACATTAGATGATAACTTCATGGGTTGGCAACTCATTAAGTTTATAGTTTATTAAGAATATAGTTTATGCTTGCCAAATAATTTAGACAGCAAATACTATCATGGTCTAAAGAATCCAGGATGGTATTTGGGGAGTGTAAACCATAGAATAAGGCTTTATTTTTCAATTGGTGTGCTGATGAGGATGATTTTTAAAAAAATTAATTGTTTGGGGGAATATTTTTGTTATAAAAATACATTAAGATTGTTTTAATATACGCAAAAGCCAAAAATATTAAAATGGAATAAGGATTATAAATTCTAATTATATATTCCTGGGACCTTTTTAGAAAAAAATGTTATAAATAGAATTAGGTCACAATAGGCCCCCTACAATTTCTAGCTAAATTTTTTATTATTTGGTACCAGGCCAGTTCTTAACTGCTAAAGAGTTGGTTATGACATAAGATCCAGCAATTATTCTTCCTTAATACTTATTTTAATACATTTTAAAACTAAAGGGGAAACATTCAAGACAACAATTTGCTGATGCTATTTTTTAAAAAGGTCACATCAGTGAACTGTGCTTCTGGATTTATCAGAAACTATTGCATACTACGGTTAGGTAGAATTAACAAGAGTACACCCTTTTATGCTTGCATTAAAGATGTCCATTTTTAGTGGGGTAATTTATCCTATAATGCTGGAAAAGTGCTTCTGTGAAGATCAGTTTCCTTTTCTGTAAAATGAAGATATTGGATAAGATAGTCTCTCAATCTTTCCCAGCTCTCTGACATACTGTGATACTAAGATGGTCAACTGGAAAATTAAAAAAACAACAACACTGGAAAAGATTCTCTTTTCTTTATAAAACTATGAGTAAACAGAAATTGGGAGATAAAGACTCAGCTATTTGCCTAATGCAACACAAAGTTTCTCAGAGTTTCTCTCCTTGAAGCAGCAGTCTGTTTAATTCTTGTTTTGAAGGAAACCCACATTTAATTAAAGAAAAACTGGTAAATATCGAGTTTATTTTGTTAGCATAATTGTTATAATTATATAAACTTCCAGAAAACATAAACATAATTTTATGTGAATAAAACAATTTAAATGTCTGTTGCTCCCTTAACATGGTAGATAAACACAACAAAACAAAATGGCCTAATTAATTTCAGATTTTTTTTCCTCTCCAAATTCAGTCATCAGTTTGTTGATAAGCACATTTAGCTCTGGTAAAGACAAAAAGTCAAACCGTCAAAGTGCCCCAAAGTGACCACAAAACAGTTCTGGGAAAAACTAAAATAAGTTTTTGATTCTTTAATAAGTTTACCTCCTAGAAACAAAACCTATCTTTATCTATGAAGCCTATAAATTATGATTATAACAAACCAATGGGACTTGAATGGATATGATTGAGGTAGGCCTTCTAACTGATGTGATTGACTGAGATGGAGTTAAAGTGAATCTGACCTAGTGCTGAATGACTGAATCTTTCCATTTGAAGTGGTTTAGATTCTCACCTCAAAGCAGGGACACTACAGAAGCCTCAATAATAATGCCAGTAGCTACCTCTTTGCGGGGATTTAAGGACACTTTCTAGTCTGACTCTTCCAATAAGGGAGGTAGTCCTGGGCTATGGAAAGCCTGGCTGCTGGAGAGTTAGGATGGAGGATCTTGAGCTGAATTTCTGCTGCTTACTACCCGTATGACGTAAGTGAGGAGGTGGGCATATATGGCCTCCTTTAAGATCCTAATTCTACAAACTTATAACAGCTTATAACAGACAGGTGCTTCCATTTTACAGATGGGGATACTGAGGCTGAGAGCCTGGGGATTTGCCCAGGGTCATACCTCTAGGATGAGATCAGATGAGAACAATTTGTTACAATGGCCATGGAAGTGGCTGAGATTGACCTCTGGAGCACTAGGGCTTCAAGAAAAATATTTGTTGATGATATTTTAAAAAAGGTCTCATCAGTGAACTGTGCATTTATCAGAAACTATTGCAGATGGTGGTAAGGCAGATTTAACAAGAGTCTGGCATTGAGTAAACTGGGTCATCCACTGCATCCTGGGCTTTGGCCACTGGACTTTGATGACTTTGATGAAGAGAGAGTGGGACTGATGATTTTGTGCAACTCTGCCCCACTTAAATCCAAGTCAAAGTATGGCCTGTTGTCACTGATGTTGTCATTGCTCCTTTTTGAAAATGAAGGGTGAACAGCAATCATGTCTAGTAAGTCTATGAAGCACAATTTGAATCCAGGCCTTTTTGAATGAAAAATCTAGTACTTCAAGGTGATCGCTAATGTGTTGTCTTCTGGATTCAAATCCTATAAACTCATTGTCAAAGAGGCAAATTCTACTATTTGCCCTGGGGATAATTTTGGTATTGCAAATTGTACAAATCCTTTCAGCGCACTCATACAAGGAAGCTGTAATTTCTAACATGGCATTTTACTAGCTCTATAAATGTCAGCTGTTATTATGGACACAAGGATGTTATCCCAATTTGAGGCCTTCTAAAGAAAGGTGCTTTATAAATCTCAGGATATGGTTTCCATCTGGGAGAATCTGTTTCATTAATTAATATCTATCCAATGTTTCCTAGGCCCATAACGCTGTCCTTATTTTAAAAAATGAAACTCATTAAGTAAATACAGGACTAATCAAGCTCCTGTCTGTTCTAATGAATATTAACTTAATTGAAATGAATTTCTGTGAAGAATAAAGAATGATAGAGAAAAGATGATATATTTGACTTTAGAATGTTTTAGAAGATGGGATCTCAGAGAGTATCAGGGAGGAAGTGGTACCTGGCCTGGACTTTAGGGGAAAAAATAATTTCACTAGTCACAATAGTAGGTATTAATGTTGCCAAATCTTGGAAGATTCATGCTTGTGCTTCATACCTTGATTTGATTATGGAAGAGGAATATCCTAGTTTTAAGGCTTAATGTTAGTCTGGATGAGGGAATAAATGTAAATAAAAGCTAAGGGACTGTGTCAACTAGGATATCATCTCTTATGCTGCTCAATTACATTAGTAAGAAAATGGAAAAAAATCTAACCTTTTTGGCCAATCTGCCCCACCAATAGGAGACAATTGCATCATTACTGCATTTGCTGACCTCTGAAGAGGGATTTGTAAGAGTCAGTGCTTTTTAAATGAGTCTAAAACAGAAAAAGCCTGATTCCCATTTCTATGGAGAGGGATGGGTGGAAGACCATGGGCTTTACAAACATTTTCACTGAGATTGAACATGCTTTTAGACTTTCCAGCAAATTTCTGAAGACCCCTGATGATGTATCAGTCAAGACCAGTCACTGCAACTGTAACAATGAAAAATGTCAATACTGATAACACTTTGTATAACATCCATTTCCCTTCAAGTTTCTACCTGAGAAGGTAGAGGAGCTGAATAATTATAGCCCAGACCACTCCCTCACTGACAGGCTAATCCTGTTCCCTTCTTTGTTCCTGAGCTGCGACCTGGTCCATCCTCCCCCAGGTTCTGGCAGAAGGTGGTGCTATCATTCCCTCCCGCAGCCACTGCTTACTCCTCCTGGCCCCTCAATTAGTGCCTACGGCTGCCCCCCCCCCCCCAAAGGCTATATGTTTCCTGCAGGCAGAAAGGGGAGGGAGGGAATAAGCATTTGGATAGTGCCTACCATGTGCCAGGAATTGTGCTAAGCACTTTACAGATATCTCATTGAACCCTTCCATCAACCTTGGAAGGTAGGTGCTATTAACACCCTCATTTTACAACTGAGGAAAATGAGGCAGAAGTTAAGTAGCTTGCCCAGGATCACCTTACTATAAGAGTCTGTGGGAGGATTTCAATTGAGATTTTCCCTAGTCCAGATTCAGTCAGTATTTTGTCCACTGGGCCACCAGCTGAATGAGTGGAAGGAAGATGGATTGACGAGTAGGTAGGATAAGTCACCAGAAAAACAGAAGAAGCAAAGGGAGGAGGGAAGAGAAAGCAGGGAGACTGGTAAACAGTCTGATACAGGGCACCAGGCTTGGGGTTAGAAGATCGGATCTGTGTGGCTGAATTAGTCACACAGTTTTCTCACTGATAAAAAAAGATCAGAAATATTTGCACCACTTCAGAGTTGTGCTTTGTAAACTCTATGACACTCAGGAACTCATTCCATCAAAAGTGTTACCTCAAAGGACTAGGAGGGCCCTCAAGCATCATCTCTTTTGGGGGCCCACCACCACTTTGTAGATGAGGAAAAAGGAGGCCCTGAAAGATGATTTGCCCACAGTCAAACAATGAATTAGTATCAGAGCCCAGGTTCTTCTGGACTCCAAAGCTTTTACCCCAACACGATGGTTACCTCTGGGCCAAGGCTTTGTAAACATGTGCCCTGGCTGACACACCACAGCTGTAAACTTCATGAGAGGAATGACAGTAAATCCTAGATTGTGTTTATGTTTTAGGGAGCCATTCGCAAAGATGAAACCCTTTGATTTCAGGATGCACCAATCTTTTCCTTTAATGGGCTTTAGCTGCACCACTGAGAGACCTGGGCAGGAGGTAAATGGTTAAAGCCATTTATTGTGAAGGTCATGCTCAGAACCCACAGAAAGCAAATTATAATTCTCTCTGGTTAACCAGTAGGCCCAGTTTTTCCATTAGTAGTCACTGAGTTATCACGATTTCACTCATCTGTGAAGCCCCAACTAAGAATAAGAGGCAGGTTAACTTATTCTAATTGGTCAAAGTTTGAATATCATATATCATATCATATCCTGTATCATATTATCCTCCTCTCATCTTATATCAACCAGTCAGAGATAATGGCAGTGAGAAAACAAGGAAGGAGGCTCATACAACAGAATGGGATCTCTCCTAAAAGCATTCGATTTTCTAGGAGGAAATATTTCCAAAGAATAGGTAATATAAGCATATGTGATGATGTTGGGAAAGCTCTAAGCTCTAGGGTAGACCCATCCACTCCTTCCTAGATAAGTCTTAGAGAGTCTTCAGAAAAAATTAATGACCTCCCCATGGTCACATAGCAAGTGTTGGATGTGGAAGTTTGGGAGCCAGGACTTAAGAGTGCTGACTCTGAACTTAGCGTTCCATTACTTATTTTATGCTATTTTTCCCAAAGTATAATAGCCACGTACAATTGAATTCAATCCAATAAATGTTTATTAACATTAGAAGGATCAGGTATATCAATTGACACAAATGTCTTATTATAATTTTATTTGGAAATAAATTTAATCTCAACTCTATTTTCTTTGTTTTATGGATAACAAAGTATTATGGTAATTGTAGCCCAGTGCTTTGAAGCATTCTTAAATTATAAGAGAGGCAGATGTTAAAAAAGATATCACGGGGCAGTGGAGGGAGGCCTAATCTTAGTGTCAGGAAGATATGGATTTCATGTGCCTCTGGCATAGACCAAATGTGTTACCAAAGTAACTTACCCTCTCGGTGACCCCTCAACCACTCTATAAATCTATGAATTATGGGCAGATCTGCATTAGTATAAAGAACTTCCAAACCAGGGAGATTTCCAAACCAATAAAATCAGATATGCAGGCAAAACCTCAAATGCAAAAAGGGAAGATAATTTTGCTAAGTGCTACTAGAATAAAGATGGAAAAGCTCCCCCCTTCCCCAATCACACACTGTCTGCTTCCCAGTAACGTGCACTTTATTGAAGGAAAATGACATAAACATGATTCATGGTAGAGTGGATGGAAGGAAGGGCAAAACTAATCACATGATGTGGAGGAAGGAGGCAACGCTTTCAAAATGAAGGATCAGAGATGGATTCCCCGGGATTGGGGCTGGTCTCCATCCAAGGAAGAAGAGATTCTGAGAAGGGTGTCCATACCAGGATGATAGAAATCACAGAGACACTAGATATTTCCAGGCACTCAATAGTAGATTGCTTAGAACCTAATTGGTAAGGATTAATACATTTATGTGTCAAGAACTTATGATTTCATTGGTGTGAGAACTCCCTTTATCAAGACCTGTTGATAATTTATAGCCTAATGGAGTTGCCTGAGAGTCACAGAGATTAAACGATTTACTCATGAGATTAGGATCACATAGTTAGTATCAGGTATGATTTGAACCCAGGTATACCGGCATGTGATATGAAATGGGAGGGTAGGTTATAGATGGATTTAAATGCCAAGTTTGGATTTTTTCTGATAGGAATTATAAAGTTATTGCAGGCTTTGGAGCAGAGGAGTGGTCTGGTCTCTGAAAAGCGATATTCATCCAACTAATGGGATGTTTTCAATGTTCCAAATCTGAAATTTGCTTTTTTTCTAGATGGTGCATGCTGGGCATTATAAAAACCTTTTCCTTTCATGGAACTTTTGGCTCAGATAAAGATGTAGACTGTGGACTAGATTTCACACATCTTGGGAAAACACTTTTCTTCTGACAACTTGATATATACATAGGTGGGTGCCAAATTTGTAGAGAATCTGTTTTTATTAACTATTTGCTTTGCATAGTAAAATAATGATTTTTTGGAAAGTCTGCCTTAAGATGTTACCTTCAGAATTGTGAAATTATTCTAGGAAAGGTCTTTAATTCCCAAGAGATTAAAAAAAATCTCTATGTAAATAAGAATAGTTTTAAAATGATGATTTATTTGGTTGTTTTTAGTTTTGTTCAATTCTTCAAGACTCATTGGGGTTTTCTTGGCAAAGATACTGGAGAGATTTGCCATTTTCTCCTCCAAAAACAATTATAGGAATACAAAAACTATTAGACAAATTCAGGTTTATGGTCCATCCATTTTGATGGGCATCTCTGAGCATTACCCAATAGAAATATCTTGTGGAAGAAGAGAATTTTGGAGGCAGAGGATGAAAGTTGCTCTAAAATATACTGCATATGATCCTGGGATTGTCATTTTTCATCTTTTGGACTTCCTCAAATGTAGAAAGAACTCTTTTATCTAGCTCATGATTTTGTATTTGCTGCATTCAAACTTTCATCATACTTATGTGTGAACTAAGATTTTCTTGACTTCAGATCCAATATTTCATCAACTGTCCTACTTAGCCGTGTCTGGGTTTAAATCCTGCCTTAGATGCTTACTAGCTCTGTGACCCTGGGCAAATGGCTTGATGTTGTTCATCCATAAAATGAGCACAATAATAGTATTGCCTCACAGAGTTGTTGTGAGGATTAAATGAGAGACTATATGTAAAGTGCTTCGCAAGTCTTAACATGTAAGATAAAAGCTATTCATTATAGCTATCATCAGAATTAATGTTCCTTCAGTATCATTCTATTTTCTTCATATCACTTAATTTTCAGAAGGCCCTGATTAGCTTAATGATGTTGATTGTTTCCATCCATCTTTCTATGCATTCATTTATTTTTTATCTAGCTTTCATTTCAATTCATTACAATAAACATTTGTTACCTGTGTTATGTATATATACATATGTGTTATATGCTACACACGAACTGCTATATGTTAGTGTTATATATGTGTGTTTCATAGATATTATACATGAAATACACACACATGTTATACATATGCTAGTCACAGGTAGATACAAAGAGGATAACAGTCACTGCCCTCAAGTAGCTTACATTCTACGGAGATGATACAAGTCCAAGATACCAATAGATCTGTGATCTCATGAAGATGAATATTCCTTCCAATAAGGATTAACGGGGTGTCTCAGGAGATACAGTATGTGACTTGGAGTCAGTAAGATCTGAATTTCAATCTGGCCTCCAACACTAGCTAGCATTCATAAATGGGTGGGTGGGAATTGGGAAGACTTTATAGAAAAGGAGCTGACCCTGAACCTTGAAGGTGGATAAAGACTGGGAGAGCTAGAGATAAAGAATGAGAAACTCCCATCCCCCCTTTTTTTAAATCAAGGAAATTGGGGTTAAATGACTTGTTCAGGGTCACACAGCAAGGAACTGTTAAGTATCTGAGGCTGGCTCACTTTTTCTAACAGACAGACAGAACTGAAAATAAAAGACAAAGTTTATCTGGGTCACTTGCAGTGAGTGCATATGAAGATGTGGCTATTTGCAAAGGTCAGAACAAGTCAAACCAAAGTGGGCAGGTTCCTTCTATTGCTTCCTTAGAGAATAAAGAGAGTTATGAGGGCAGAGAAAATACAGGTCCCAAAAGACTTGTTTTTTAAATATAAAAACAAGACATTGCTTATCCTCAAGTAGCTTACATTGTAATAGATGTAAGCTTGTTTTGGTTTGATGAAGCAGAAAGCCCTTTTCCTGTGCTACCCTGTATCCGGATCTTCCTAGGATAAAATGTGAATTCAGAGGAAGAGAGACAGAATTGTATGAAATTAAATTTTTTAAATAATGACAAGCTAACTAGCAGCCTTCTAAAAGAAATGGAGGTCAGGAAGGACCCTGTACTTGATCTCCATGCTTTATACAGAACCCTTTCTGCTTTCCACAAAGTCATTCATAATTTGTAAAGTGAGCTTTGGAATCGATGGTTTGTATTCATTGTGCCACTAACTGTATAGGAGACATTCTCTTGATTTCAATCTAGCCCTGTGCAGAAGGGTTGATTATATATATATATAATTTTTATAAAATTTAAAGCTTAAAACGATCTTAGAGACCATCTAGTTTAACCTCTTCATTTTAAAAAGGAAGAACATGAGGAAGTGACATCCAAAATCACACATAATAAGAAGCAAAGGCAGAATTTGAACTTGGGCTCTAGGGTTGTCTTTGTATTGTACCAGACATCTCCTTTCTTCTAAGGATCTCAATGCTTGTGTTATCACTGAACATAATAGTCCTGCCAAGTGCTCTATAAGAGATTCTAGATGACATTATATTTTAAAAACTGTGGTGAAGATAGATTTGGCAATAATAACAATAACAGCTAGCATTTATAAAATAACTACTCTGCGCCTCACATTGTATGGCTAGGCTATAGTGTAGCTCTAGCAAATCATGCAATACCTGGCTAAGAGCTTCAGATCTACTCTTAACCCTGAAAAGGGTGGTGGATCTACACCTCCAAAGAGGGACATCAAAATAGACCTTCCCCAGTGATAATTTCCCAATCAAGTTGCTTGCAAGGTCATAGATAGGTAAAGGCAAGTGTTAGAACAGATCTGAAAATGGAGCTAGATGACTTACATTGGAATTCTGGCCCATATTCTTTATGTGATCAAGGACAAATCATTCCTAGTGTCTCAGTATCCTCATCTCTAGAATAGGGTGAACAATATCCCTACCTATCTCAGAAAGCTGTGAAGATAACACGCTGTAAACCTTAGAGTGCCATGTTATAATTGTGACTAATTCCTTCATCTCTTTAAGCACCAGTCAGATTAGATAAATGATCCTGAAGGACCTAAATCTCATGATCCTATAAGTATAAAATTGTTTTGTAGTATTGTGCTGTGAAGGGCAAGTAACTTTTCTTTCCCATACTGGTAATAGAATGAGCTTAAGTCTAGAGAGTTTTTTGAGAAAAAGGTTTGGAATCAAAAGGTGTGTTATAAAAGGCGAGCTTATATCCTCCTCATCATTTATAATTTACCTTTTAGAAGATTGTCTTAAAATAGATCAATGATTTTCACAACCATTCAGGACAGAAGCAACAATCAGTGTCAGAAGTGGGTTCCTTGTTAGGAGGATAGTTTCATTAGTTCTATGATTGTCTTAGATTTTGTTTCTGGACAAAAAGATGGATAGGCTAAACTGAATTACCCAACTCTATTTCTTCTTTTATTGTAGGATATCTTGCCCATACCAAGTAGGAGTCTTAAGAGTTGCTTTAAGTTATCTCAAAGAGTAATGTTAAGTGGTTATCTGCCCCATAAGAATTTATAGAAGAACTCAAAAAAGATTAAAATTAAATGGGAGAAATTGAAGAACTTAAAAAAAAATAATCCAAGAAAAACAAAATTATGAAAAGAAAATCAGCCAACTAGAAAAGGAGATCCAGAGTCTTTTTTTCTTTATTAAAGCTTTTTATTTTTCAAACTATATGTGTGAACAATTCTTCAACATTAGACCTTGCAAAACCTTGTGTTCCAGTCCCCTCCCTTTCTGCATGCCCTCCCCTAGATGGCAAGTAGTTCAATATGTGTTAAATCCAATATATGCATACATATTTATACAATTATCTTGCTGCACAAGAAAAATCAAATCAAACCAGAAAAAAAGAAGCAAAATAAAATGCAAGCGAAGAAAATCAAAAAAGAGTGAAAATGCTATATTGTAAACCAAACTCAGTTCCCACAGTCCCCTCTCTGGGTGTAGATGGCTCTCTTCATCACTAAACAATTGGAACTGATTTGAATCATCTCATTGTTGAAGAGAGCCACATCCATCAGAATTGGAAATCCAGAGTCTTAAAGAAGAAAATAACTCTTTGAAAATCAGAACTGGGCAAGGGGAGGCCAGTGAAGTTATGAGAGACCAAGAAATAATAAAACAAAACACACAAAAAAAGAAGAGAATGTGAAACATTCAAAAAAATCAACAAATCTGGATAACAGATCAAGAAGAAGAAACAAAAATATTTGAATTATCTAAAAGCTATTGATTTTTTACTCATCCCAATAAGCAAATCTTGACGGGGTACCCCACTCTGTCTCTTGGGTCAGCCCCTTCTACTGGAGACAGCCTGAAATTGGTAGAAGCATTTCCTAACATTAAGCTCAAATCTGCCTCTGCAACTCCTTCCCACTGTTCCAATTCTGCCCTCTGAGTCAAGCAGACCGAGTCTAATCCCTTTTCTATATTACAGCCTTTCAAATACTTGAAGACAGTTCTCATGTTCCCCAATCACCCTCTTCTCCAGGGTAAAGATCAGTTCTTACACGACACCATTTTCAGTTCCCTGCGCCCTCTACAAAATATCATTCTGGCTTGTCACCATCTTTCTTAAAATATGGCCCATAAATATCTTGATATGGCAGATATAGTAAGGCCTTTACTTTCTTTATTCTGCCTTCTTAATATAGCCTTGTTATCTATTAAAGGCTCTTAGTTACACTAGGCAAGTCATTAAAAGGCTCTCTGCCTTGGTTTCCTCCTCTGCAAAATGAGGGTAATAATAATAGTACCTATCTAATAGAATTGATATGAGAATTAAATGATTAGCATGTGGACAGGGATTTACAGATTTTAAAGAAATATAGAAATGCTGGCTGTTATTTTTTATTATTAGCCAGAAATGAATACATTGAAAAATCCTTTTGGTTATTTTTGAATGAGAATGCAAGAAAATACCTGTTTCCTTCTTTAAATGTCTTTTATTTTTAAAATTCAATTAAAATTACTATCATTAAAAGGGAACATTAATCAACACTCTTAAAATAGAGCATCCATGTTCCCAAGTTTGGGGGTGGGAGGGAATAAAAAACAACTGTTTCACGGGTGAAAAAAATGTTGACATCTGAAAATTTCATTCCATTGGCCACAGAACATTTTCACCAACTTTTGTGGTGAGGATATAAATGAATGATATTCACATCACTCCTGGGGTTACTTATCTGTGGTTCCATTTAAGGTCAATGAAGTCTTTGAAATCAAGAGGATCAGAAAGTAAACAGCTAAAGAGTAGCATTTACCAACCTCTAATTATGTTTCTTTTTATAAAAAAATTGCTAAGGGAGAAAATTTCCCCACTCCTTTTTCGAACTTAAATGCCTTCATGATGAAAAATATGCATTTTTGTCAATCTATATTTGAATTCTTAAGTGATCTTTTGCCCACAAACATTCACCAGTGCCTTATCAGGTTGGGGAAGTGGCCCTGGGTTTTTCAGGGCTATGATATTGGGCTGCAAGCCCTGAATAGGCAATATCAAGCTGAGAACGGCCTAGGACCCAATGATATATTTGTCATCTTGAGATCTGTATAGCCAAGATCAGAGAGTTAGGGTGCCATATTGACCAAAAGGCTAGGAATCATTTGGTTATAGCAGAGGGTAAGAGACATATATATATTTATATATAAAATTCTTGGCAAGTCACTTATTCTTTCTGAGTCTCAGCTTCCTAATCTATAAACTAAGGATAACAAGTTTTAGAGAAAATACTCTGTAAACATCCAGGTACAACATAAATGTAGGTCATTATCACTGCACTCTTCATCTTTGTTTCTGTTGTTAGGGAGAGCTTGATTATAGGCAGTATTCAGGTTTGCATGCTTGCTAGTTTAGAGGCAAGAGTATAACCCACCTATGTGGATAATTCTAGGTGTGGAGACTCCTCTCAGTGATTTATCTGTGTGAGTAACTCCAGGTGTGGAGACGCCCTTCAATGACCTATCAGTGTGGGGAAACTCCAGGTATGGAGATTCCCTTCAATGACTTATCGTTGCCAGTAACTCCAGGTGTGGAAACTTTCTTCAGTGTGGTCCTTGGGAATCTCGTCTCTAAGTGCTTTGCCCAGAGCCACACAGATGTCTGCATCAGAGACAGTGCTTGAAACTAGGTCTTCCTGATTCTTATGAACCTTTTATATTTTATACCTTATTGCTTTTGGTCTGGTCTCCAGTCTTTCTGAGAGGCAAATGAATGATGCAGTGGGTAGAACAGGAAGTCTGGAAGATCCGAGTACAAGTCTAGCCTCAAACACTTCCTGGCTGTGTGATGTTGGCCAAGTCAATTAACTGCTTCTGCCTCAGTTTCCTCAATTGTAAAATGAAATTTAATACTACCTACTTCCCAGTTGTTGTGAAGATAAGTATATGTTAAACAGCACAGAACCTGGCAAATAGTACATGTTTAATAAATGCTCATTGCCTTCCCTTTCCCTTTCCTGTCCAAATTCATATAAACCTGAAAACAATTATAATAATAATGTTATAGAGTTTTTATGGAATCCTTTTTTCCTCATCTCATTTTTTGCTTTACAATGAATCTTCCAGATCTCCCTATGACTTTATTGATCTCTTAACATTTCAAGAGACGGTTATGGATCGGCATAATGGCTATTAGAACTTTCTATTACATCATGAGAGATTGATGACCCTGTTACTGCTTAAAACAAATATAATTAGACATTTAATTGAATTTGGTATTTCTAAATAATGGTTATCTTATTGCAAAAGTTAGTTTGGTTCAAAGCTTAATCAGTTTATTAGCAGGATGTCAGATAATAGTGGTAGTTGTTGGGTTGGGGACAAACAGTAAGATTATAAGCCCTGGTCACACTGTGAGTGGATTTTGTGAATCTCTAACTTGAAGCCTGAGCATATGACATATGATGACTTGTGAGAGAGGTGGTAGCCAAAGATCTTCTAGAGAAAGTGCATAACTGGAGAAAGAGGAGGGCTGGTCACATAGAAAGCTTGGAAGTGGAGAACTGGATAGCACCAGTGTAACACTCATATCCTTCAGACTTTAAAAGACCAGAGGAAGATCTTTATTTCATTGAGTAGATCCTCTGTGGAAGATTTGTGGGGCGTTGGGAACAAAAAAGTACAGGATGAGAAGGTTTAAATAGTTGGTTTTATTGTTGGAAGTACTACCAACTCTGATCAGGCAGTTAGGTGGTACAGTTAATAGAGTGCTGGATCTGGAATGAGGAAGATCTGAGTTCTAATACCGCCCCAGAAACTAACTGGCCAAGTCATTTAAGCCATGTCTGCCTCAAATTCCTCATCTGTAAAATGGTAATGATAGCACCTACCTCCCAGGGCTGTTGTGAGGTGAAAATGAGATAAATTCTGAAAAGTGCTTTTCAAACCTTCAAGTTCTTAAATGCTAGCTATTAATATTTAAATTAGCTATTAATAATATTATTATTATTATTAAATAGATCACATAACCATAGACTTAATGGAAGCATTTGACTCAATGTCAAAAGCACTATAACCTATAATTGTACTAAGTAGAGTACATGACGTATTGTACATATTAACTTTACTAATGGTATACTATACCATAGTTATTATAATATATGACTTCTACTTGATAAGTAGCAAGGTGCAATGGAAAGAGTGCTGGACCTTAACTAGGATACTCTGGAAAGGATGGCTGGGAAGGGAAGGGAATAGCCAAGGACCAGCCTTGATGGAGAACTCCAATCAACAATGCAGGGACTACAGACTACAGGGACTAGCCCAAACCATACCATCTCCTGCTCAGACTCCTAAAGCCTAAGCCCAGTGTTCTATCATGTTACATTCTGCCCCTACCTCAGGCGAAACTTGGGCTTAGTTGTTGCTACTGATTCTTACTTTGTGACCATAAGTAATACTCTTCTGAGACTCAGTTTCTCCTCCAAGAAAATGGGAATAATAATAAAATATCTCTTATGGGATTGTCCAAGAGATCAAATGCAATTCCATTAAATTGAACACCCGTTTACAAAGTACCTTCCTGGCTATAGATATGAAGACATATCTAACAACAAGAGCCCCCAATCTCAAGGAGTTTGAATTCTCTGGGGGAAGAGGGAGAATTACCATACACACAGATCAGTAAATACAAAGTCCATGCATATATGTGTGCAATGAACATAAAGTCATTTTGGGGGAGAAAACATTCCCTGCAGGAAGTGTATTTATAGCACTTTATGGTATATGAAATATTTTATGAAATCATTCTCATTTTAATCTCACAAAAACCCTGAGAACTGGCTTACTATCATTATAACCATTTTACAGATATGGAAACTGAGAATTTAAATTAAGTGACTTGCTCAGGGTCATACTGGGCAAAATCGGGAAAGCCCTCTTGGAGTCTCCAGACACAGCAGAGCCTTCTTGTCTGATAAAGATATAGAATTAGGAGATGGAATGTCATGGAGGAGGGACAGAAAATAAGCCAATTTGACTGAAGTGTAGATATGTGAATTTGGAATAATGTGTAATCAATCTGCAAGATAGACTGGTGCCATAATGTGGAAAGGTTGCCATTTTCTAACAGAGATTTCTTTTTTATTCCTTAGGCAATAGGTAGCCATTTAAGTTGCTGGATCAATCAAGTCACATGATCAGACTTGTGCTTTAAGGATATCTATTTGGGACCAATGGGAGTAACAGGTTGGAGAAAGGCTAGTCTAGAAGCTGGAAGCCAAGAGACTAAGTAGGAAGCTCTTCCAGTATTTCATGGAAAAGGGAATGATGAAAGGGGTGAGGGTCTGAGCCAAGATGGTTGTGCTAGGAAGAGAAAGAAGGGGATAGATGGGGATGAGTTTCTATGGGGCTAATTGACAAGCTTCATGACTGATTTGACATGGGGGGTGAGTAAGAATGAGGAGTGGAGGAGGATGGAGAACCTGTGAAACTGAGTGAGTGAAAGATTCATGGGGTGTTGAAGAATTAGTATCCTTGATACATAGAAATTAGGAGGAAAGATGGGTTTAGGAGGACAGGTAATTCAGATTCGAATAGAACTTGTGATACCTATGGAACATCAAGCTCTGGAATATACATGCCATTGTAGGTTCAGGAGACAGATGAGCACTGGAGACAGCTTGTTATAATGGATAAGAATAAGGAAGACTTGAACCCTACCTTAGACACCTATGTGAGGTTGGATGACCTTTCTTAGTTTCAGTTTCCTTATCTGTTAAATGAGGATAATAACAATTCCTATTTTACAGGGTTGTTGTGAGGTTTAAATAAGCTAATATATACAAAGCGCTTTGAAAATCTTAAACCTTTATATAAATGTTAGCTTATTATCATATGTGAATTTGGGAGTCATCTGCATCTACAAAAATGGCAGTTCAGTCCATGAGAGAAGAAAGGATCACTTAAGAGCAGAGGGCCCAGAACATTTTTTAGAGGTATATCCAAGTGAATGAAATTCTATCAAGAGACTTAAAAAGAAACCATGCAGAGGAGAGTCTTAGGAAAATCCAAGGAAGAGAGAGTATTGGGAAGGAGGAGAGAGAGATGGTTAATACTGGCACATCCTGCCGAGAGGTCAAGAAAGATGAGAACTGAGAAAAGGTCATTGGATTTAACAATAAAGAAATCGTTTGTAACCTTGAAGACAGTAGTTTCAGTTGACTGGTAGGGACAGAAGCCAGATTATCAGGAGTTGAGGAATGAAGTGAGAAATCAGAAGCCATAAGAATAGTTAACTTTTTCTAGAAGCTTGATTGGTAAGGAAGAAAGAAATCCAGGCTGATATTTTGAGGGGAAAAGAGGGTTAAGTGAAAATTCTATATAAAGGATAGAGCATCTCAGCATATTTGTAGGGTTATATGTAAGAATCAGTGAATAAGAAGAGAGAAAAAATGAAAGCAGGGAGGGAGGAAGAGAAAGAGAGAGACAGAGAGAGAGAGAGACAGAAAGAGAGAGAGAGAGAAGGAGGGAAGGAGGGAGGGAGAGAAAGAGAGAAAGAAAGAAAGAAAGAAATGGAGAAAGTGGGAAGGAGGGAGAGAGAAAAACATACATAGAGAGAAACAGAGAGAAAAGAGAAGAGATGGAAAGAAAAGGGAAGAGAATATGAGGGAAAGAGGGAGAGAATGATGGAAGGGACAAATTGTTAGAGAAGGAGAAGGGGAGGTAGTAAATGTAAAACACTGTAAATGTGAAAGTATTATATAAATGTCAGCTGTTATTATAGTTTTTTCTGTAGAGGCAAAGAATGTTAAAAACTAAAATAGACATTGGAGATTGTCTTGAAAACCCCTCTTATTTTAGGGAGGAGAACTGTGGAAAGAAAACAGGGGAAACAAGTTGCCTGAAGCCACGTGGCTACTGTCGTTAGTGGCGAAGCTAAGACTGGAAACCAGGACTCCTGACTCTCAGGCTGTCACACTCTAGTTACAGCATTTCTTGAAATGGTACAGACACATTTTGCATGTTTGCCCTCAAACAATATTTTACCTGTTTGTGTCATCATTAGAAATTTTCACTAGAGATTTGACTTTTCTGTGAAATTCTGTGAGATTCTGTGAGAATGAGGAAAAAATTCAACAGAGAAAATCTCCAGCCCTGGAAATATTTTTCAAAGAGCTTTTATTAGCTGTGGATGGTTTAAACTGGCAAACAAGCTGACCTCTCTGGGTCCCTTCCAGGGCTCTGATTATATCTATGCAGGGAAAGCCTTTACTCCTGGAGTAACAGCAAGCACAGAAATGATACCACCAGAGGCCAAAGTAACCACTATACCCATTCATTAGACTTTGCCTAATTGTGCATCTGCCCCTGGGCTGTCCCAGATGTTCTCCATTGTAAAAACACTGTCATAATTGAATGTTTTCATTGAGAGCTCCATGAACCCACTCTGTGCTAGAAAAACCTATTTTTAATTTTATTAAAATTCAGCCTGCCTGGTTTTAGCTTGTGAACATCATCTGCCCAATATATAAGGGATCAAGGGAGTGACAAAAGAAGTACTAATAATTAAAAAACAACAAACCAGAATCAGTCATCAGGAAATTTTATTTTGTACTTGAAGAAACAGATAGAACTTATTTACAAAATACTTCAATGAGGCAAATTAATATAATATTAATTTTGTATCAGTTAAAATTCAAAGTGCATTTAGAGAGAAGCCATCATATATTATAGCAGCAAAAGTGCCTCCTCTAGAGCAAGAAGGACTCTGGTTTGACTCTTTGGCTTTATATACACATTAATGGTGACCTTTACTTCTCAGCCTCATCTGTGAAATGGGAAAATCTTGCTACTTCTGAGAGTGGTTGAAAAAACCTTAATCCAAAAGTGCTGCCTATAATTAGGGTCCAAGGGCCTTTGTATTGCCTTTGGTAACTGGCCTCTACTAGCTTTTTCCTCATGTCTTCATCTCCTATAAGATAGGTCTGAAAATTTTCCTTATGATCCCTATTTGCTGGAACACTTCCCCAGGGCCTGTAGCTCACCAGTCTAGTTCATCAGATCCGACTTTCTGCAGTAAATCTATGTTTTTAATTCTATAGTATATCTGTGGGAGGGAACTTGATGGAGTCACCCCCCTGCTCCCTGCAGGGGCTGGGGCGGCTTTCCCAGGTACATCCTTACGCAGCAGAGCAGCCCCAGAAACGGTTCGCTTCCATTCCAGCTCTCACAGTCATTATACGGGGAAGCGGCTGCTGTGATGGGGCCAGCCAACCCCACCTACTGTCAGCCACCTGCCACCCACAGGGCAGGCAAGGCAGCCCAACTGAAGCTACAAGGCACCCAGAGGGAGAGATGGGAGACAGCGTGGACCAGGTGAGTCAGACCCTTCATCACTCCCTTGACCCCGATGCACTGAGCCCAAGAGCCTTGGAACAAGCAGGGCTTCCACCCCAGAGCCCCTTGCCCTCCTGCAGGACTTCCCCCTGGGGGAGACAGGGCCTGGTAGCTGCTCCTATAGGGCTGCAGCCACAGGTCTGGGAAAGAAAGGTTCTTGCCATTAAAGTTCTTGGCTCTTCCCAGTGGTTTGACATCAGCAACAGATGTAGTGATTTCAGTGGAAATGACTTCAGAGACTCACTATCTCACATTGCCATCTGTTTGTACCTTAAGGACTTTCCCATCTGGCTTGTGGCTGAAACCTTCAATATGTGTTGTTTCCCCCATTAGAATGTAGGCTCCTTGAGGGCAGACTGGTTTCCTTTCCAGCTGTGCTTTGTGTACAGTAAGCACTAAATAGATGCTTTATTCATTCATTGATTTCAACTCTCTGGGCCTCAGTTTCCCAGTCTCTGAAATGAGAGTGGTGAATTTGAGGAAGATTGCCTCTAGCTCTAAAGTTGACTCCTCCCCCTTTCAATGACATCTCATTTATCACTAGCAGCTGATAGACATTATTTTAGTTCAGCCCCAAAACTATCCCGTGAGGTGCTACTTGTGGCATTAGGACCCTCCATTTTATAGAGTAAGAAACTGACCTTTACAAGAGGAAAGCATATGGTCCCATAACTGGTGTGCCTCAAAGGTAGAATTTAAATCCAGTCCATCTGACTCCAGATCCCACAATCAAGCTACAACATTATGCTAACTCAGTAAAACAAATAATAGCGATAATAACCTAAAGATATTAGTAATCGTAACCTAGGGATGATGCAATGGGGAGAGAGGGGAAAGATAATAGTAAAAACAGGGAAAACTGTCTTTTACAGACAGTAGTAAAAACTGTCTATAGAAATTTAGTTATATGTGCTGATGCCTAAGAATTAAGGCAATCTTCAGATTCCTACTGGAAGGCAGGAAAAATGAACCTTGCTGAGTGAGGAAGAAGTCTTAATAAGGACCAAATTAAGAGATTCAAAGGATTAAGGGAGGACAAATCTTGCTACATCTGAAGCCTGAGCTTTATTTCACGTACATTCTAATTATTGCTTAATTATAAATATAACTTTGCATGATGCATTAGCATGTTCAAGAGTTGGCTCCTAGTACTTTGAGAGAGAAACCTAGACAATGCATAATATCCCCATCAGTTCTCAAAATGCATGATGACAGTATATTTATAGAACTGCAAAGAATGAACATCTACATCTGCTCACCTGCCTTACAGGAATAAAAAAAAATATTGCTGTGCTTGGAAAAAAAAATTTGATTTTGCATCATAAATAACTTTAAAGAAAATATTTAATTTTATGATTATTCAAAACAAGGTGAGGAAAAAACCTATCATTTTGATTCTCAACAATTATATAAGAAATCATTAGAAAGCCTCCAAATTCATGTACAAATGATGACATCCTTTCTTCCATTTGATGTTTCATTATTAATAAAAATCTACATAAGGTGTTAAATAGATATTTTAACACTAGAAGATCTACATGCCAATTGGTACAAAATAAAATAATTTTATTTCAAAATAAAAAATTTTATTCTATTATCTCTCTTTTCTTTGTTTTATGGACAAAAGAATGAAATATATTAATTGACACTTCTAGGTCCTTTGAAATATTCTTAAATCGGTTCTGTTATTGTTAATTTCTTAATATCCAATTCTTTCAAAAGTCTGGTAAGTATTATTAAATTTGTAGTGTAAATTTTCAACCAAACTTAAATTTTTCCTTTAATTTTTTTTAAAAAGTAGGTATCCAAAATTTGAAGAGCAAAGGAAAAATGGATTTTTGGCATTTTAAGATGAGGAAAAATTAGGGTATATAATTAATTGTAATCCTCCTTAGTTCCCAGGGGAGTGGACACTATTATCAGACTTATGGTTTATTTTAGCTATGAAAGGAAAAGAATACAAACTGAGAGCCAAGATTGATTTTTTTTTTTAAATAAAGATGAGCATCATATTAGATGAAATGAGAGAGAGCCTGGAAGTATAAGTGGGAATTATAGAGGTAGAATAGGCCCATATGTCTATGAGGTAGCAGGGAAATGGCCCAATAGATTAAGAATACAGAGCATGGAATCAGGAAGAGCTGAATTCAAATGTGACCTCAAAAGAGTAGTTATGTGACCCTGGGCAAGTCACTTAAGCCCATTTGACTTAAGTTTTCTCATCTGTAAAAAGGTTGGAAAAACAAATGGTAAATTGCTTTGCCAAGAAAACCCCAAAAGGGGCCATGAAGAATCATTCACTACTGAAAAATGATTAGACAACAAAGGAAGTATTAGTGAGAAGAGGGAAGGAATTCCAGGGAAAAGGAACAAAGGCACAGTAGTAGGAAATCTTGTGTATGTACTAGCAATGGTGTAATTGGAGTAGAAGGGCTGATAAAATGGCTCATTGACCTATTGATCTATGGCCAATCTGTGGAGGATTTGAAAATCCTTTTCTGGGTTCAGATATTATTGGATGTAGATGATGAGGAAATGTTGAAGACTTTTGAGCAATCAATAGAATCCTCAAAGCTACTGAAAAATCTACAAAATTACTAAAAGATTATTAATTTTTTTTTTTTACTAATTACTAATCTGGCAGGGATATGGCAGAAGGAAATAGTGGACACAAGGAGACTTTTTTAAGAAGATGTAGGAATAGTCCATGGGAGAACCTTGATAAATGAATTATGTTTGTAACTGTGGGAAGAGGTGGAATCACTAGGATTTGATGACTGGATATGGGAAAAAGGAAAAAAGAAGTTTAAAGATGATTCTGAGGTTTTAAGTAGGAAGGACTGGGATGCCAGTGGTACCATGAACTGAAAGAGGGAACCTTGGACAAATCTCCCAGATGCTTTCTACTTGTTTCTTCATCTGTAAAGACAAAGAAGGGGTCAGACTAGATGGCGTCTGAGGTTCATTTCAACTCTAAAATCTAGCCTCCTGTAAGTGTAAGTCGGGAGGAAGAGCTGACTGTAGGAAGAAGATAAATTCTGTTTTCTACAGATTGACTTTAGGACTTCAGAAGGTTAACTAGGCAGGGACTTTCAGTAGGTAATTGAACATGTTGATTTAGAAAGCTAGACACATAGATTTGGGAATCACCCAAAAGCTGTAATAGCTGACGCCATGGGAACAGAGGAGACCACCAGGGAAGAGAGTGTAGAAAGAGAGCAGGGATGAGGGCACAACCTTGGGTAAACAATTAGAGCATGAGAAGAGGCAGAGAGGTAGAAAGATGAGGGAGATGTCACAGAAGCCAGGAGAGAAGGAAGCGATGGGATGTTAGCCGATCAAGTAATTGTAGAAAGGTTAAAGGGCATTAGAACCAAGAAAATGACATCAGATCTGCTGACCAGTTCACTGATGACTTACTGAAATCACTGAGTGATTTCAGTAGAATAGCAAGAGCAGAGGTCAAATTATAAGAGTAAAAGATAGGAGAGATGATGGGAAATAGAGAAATAATATCAAAAAATAGTAGGAAACTAACAAAACATTTTGTTAGAAAACATATATGAGGAAACATAATTATAAATACTTTGAGGAACCATGTTCTTATGTTGGCTGACTGCCCACAGAAATAGGGTGAGTTTCCACACTTGGTTTCATTTATAAAATACCTTGTTAGTGGGTAGGGGAGGAAACGCAGAAAAAAAAAAGATGACTCCCAATGGCCTCTTAATGATAAAAATCCCACAACAGGAAACCACTGAAAACTGCTATAAAGCACTTAATTATAAGGACTTCCCCACCTCCCTAAACTTCTACTCTAATGGTCAGCTCCTTTAAGCAGTCAAAACAGTTGTCACAAGGCTGATGTGTGTACCTTATTCTGGGGAGTGGTCCTCATGATCTCACTCACAATCTATTTACTCTTACTTTATATATACTTTGAAAAAACTTGATCTGGTATTCTAGGCCATAGAAGAGTAGAATAAAGAGAGAGAGAAAGAGAGAGAGACAGAGACAGAGAGAGAGAGACAGAGCGAGAAAGAGAGAGAGAGAGAGAGAGACAGAGATAAAAACGGAGAAACTGAAATTATGATCCTTACATACTTCTATAGACTTTACAAGTATCACAATATAACAAAATATAGCAATTAATCTTTTAGTGACTTCATTTGCAAATGAAGGGGATAAATTAAACGATCTCTATGGCCCTTTCCAACTATTATTTTGGCATTTTATACAGTTCCATGTTCATAATGATAACTCTCATCATCAAAGGATCATAGCTGTGTAGCCAAAAGGGATTGTAGAAGCCATCTGGCTAGAGATCTTATTTTAAATATGAGGAAAGGAAAGTTTAGAGAGGTTAAATGACTTCCCAAGATTATGTCGATTGTCTGTGATGAAGTCTGGATTTGAACCCAGATATTCTGATACCAGATTCAATATTCTTTTTTACTGCAGGATGAAAGGGGTAGATGAAGTTTAGTATGCTGTGCTTGAAAAGGCAGAAAACGATTTATATTAAAAATAAAATAGAATATTTTAATATATGAAAAAGGAAACAGAGTGACAGGGTGTTAAAGATAGAAATAGGGGGAGTGCTGGAGCCAGCTCAAACTGGCTTCCAGAGCCAGTTTTTAAAATTTCAGGGTGAACAGTTACATCTTGGGAACTAATAAGCACTTTATTGTTTTGTTGATTGTCTAACTAAACTAAAAGGTGTATTGTGTATATTTTTCCTGTCCCCTTCTCCAACCAAGAGAGTTGATTGTTAAGTATTTATCAGCACATTGCTGGATAGAAGGGACCTTACTGATCATTTGGTCTAACCTCTATCTTACAGAGCAATAAACGGAGGCTTAGAAAACTCAGGCTTTCAGACTCATACCCAATCATCTTTGAATTGAATAATTATAGAGAAATTGTTGATTTCTGTTTTTATGCTTTCCTCCTTTGCCAACTCATGAAGCTTGTTAGATTTTTGTTTTTGATTGTGTCCACCTGCCTGTTAGTTGAACTGTGATTTCCCAAAAAAGTAGTGACAAACCCTAACATTCAGAATGGTGGAGCTGCTACTAAAAGTGGGCTTGAGTTTCTTGTCTGAACTCACTGGAGTGAACTTGGAGATAGTTAAGTGACAAATGATCTGTGTGGTACCAGACCTTTGCCAACTACTTCAACTATGGCACCAACTTCCAAGCACTGGGAAGACCCATTTGAATTATTGTGATCAGCAGATAAACAAGTAGGTAAGAGAAGCCAGACATGAGAGGAGAGATGAGCACTTAAACCACTTTGGTCTGTCTTTGTCTGATTGTTAATAACTGAAAAGTTGTAGTGGGAAAGAGCCCTAGTTTTGGGGTGAGAGGCCCTGGGCTCGAATTCTGGTTCGATTCATGTGATCTGGATCTTGTCACTTAAACTCCAAGTGCCTTGTTTGTCCATCAGGTCTCTCTTGGTTCTAAATTCCCTGATCTCAATCAGACTGGAAGTCTCCATTGGAATAAAAAATGCACATTTGTAATGACACATTTACACAGCACCTTAAGGTTTGTAAAATATGATTTCATTTGAGCCTTACAACAACCCTGTGAGGTAAGTGCTGTCATTTTTCCTATTTTACAGATGAGATAGACAGTAGTCAAAGGATTTGCCCATAGCTAGAAAGCCCCTGAGACAAGATTTGAATCCTAAGCATCATGACTCCAAGCGTGGTGCTGTATCTACTGAGCTAACCTAACTGCCTCATCTAGCCAAGAGATCTTCAAGCTTCAAGGACAGTGTGGTGTAGTAGCGAGAGCCCTGGACCTTGCAACCAGAAGACCTGGTTAGAGTCTTGGTTCTCCCATTAAAGATTTTTGTGGACTGGTACAAGATCCTTATGCTTGCAGAGCAGTAATCTACAAAATGGGATAATTCTTGTTCTACCAAATCACCCATTGGATGATAGGGAGGACACAGAGAGATTAGGTGATGGGTGCTTTGGAACCACATAGCACTATCTACAGAAATGAATGTGATTATTAACCAGAATGTTTTGGATTTTTTTTTTCTATTGAAGAAAATGAGACATAAGATGAAAACAATTTGGCCAATATCACAAAACTTTGCAGGAGAATATCTGGGATGAATTCAGGTATCCTGAATTGGAGCTCTTCTCTTCTGTCCATAGCCTATGATGTGTACTGTGCAACTGAGAATTTTCCTTATGAAGGGAGAAGGATAAATAAAACTAGAAAGGGAGAAAGGCAGAGAGACAGGAACAAAGAGAAAAACTCATCAAATATTTATTAAATGTCTACCATGTACAAAGTCCTGTGCTAAGTGCTGAGAACCCAAAGACAAGACAATAATCCCTGCCTCCGAGGAATCTATCCTCTACTGGGGGTGAGAGTGAAATCGAGTGTGTTAGTGTATGTGTGTGTGTGGAGGTAGATTAAAAAGGATAAGGAAATTATGACAAAAAACTTTTCAGATCAGTTTTTCTTTAAAGCAAGGAAAGAGAGGGAAGAAAATTTTGGAAACAAGACAAATGGAAAGGAAGGGTAACAGTCACACAACACAATTCACTTCACCATTTCTTCTTAGCCTGGCTTTTTCTATCTGATATTCTGGGTCAACAATTATCTTTACAGTCACTTTGACCTACTAAAATGACACAGTTCTCCTAATTAAGTATAATGAGTAACACTAAGTACAAGTATACTGTATAAATTGTTCTTGTTCAATCATGTCCGACTCTTCATGACCTCATGAACCATATTACTACTGTCCCTGGGGTTTTCTTGGCAAACCCACTAGAGTGGTTTGCCATTTCCTTCTCCAGTGGATTAAAGCAAGCCAAGGTTAAATAAGCTGCCTATGGTCATCCATTGACTGTCTGAACTGTATTTGAACTCAGGTTTTCCTGACTCCAGGAACCAGTGACTCCAGGAACCAGTGAACCATCTAGCTGCTTCCATATATTCCATATACTGTAGAAGTAAGTACACTGTACAAAACTCTTCCCCAGAAGTTTATATTGTAAATGAAATTCCCAGCTTGTTGTCAGGAGTCTTTTTGTCCTTTTGTATTTCTTGTTTTGGTCACTTGAGGTCATTAAAGTTCAATTGTCTCTTGAACATTGTTCAATTTGGTCCTGAAATTGCAATGAATATACCAGGATGAGGAAAGGGTGAACCAGCATTTGAACCTAGGCTTCTCATTCCAAAACTAAGGCTCTTTCCCATTATAACTTTTCAGTTATTAACAACCAGATAGACCATAGGACAGGAAAGGACAGACTATTAAACATTCAGTGGAGGAGTAGTAAAGGCCTACTTTGAGCAAAGCATTAGGCCTGGTACGAGGGATACGGTGGTAAAAAGAAAATGGTCCCAGTTCTCTAGGAGCTTACTTCCTACTGAGGGATGTAACATAGATTGTTGTTCAGTTGTATCCAGTTCTTCATTTTCTTTTTTTTTTAAATCTGAAAAGCCTTTTATTTATTTATCGTTTGTTTTTTTTAAATGTTATTTATTTATTTATTTGCAAAGCATATGCATGGGCAATTTTTCCAATACTGATCTTTGCAAAAGCTTTTGTTTCAAATTTTCCACACCTTCCCCCCATCCCCTCCTTTAGCTGGCAGGTAGTCCAAAAAATGTTAAATATGTTGAAATATATATTAAATTCAATATATGTATATCTATTTATACAGTTATTTTGCTGCACAAGAAAAATCACATCAAAAAGGAAGAAAAAGAAAAACTGAGAAAGAAAACAAAATGCAAGCAAATAACAACAAGAGAGTGAGAATGCTATGTTGTGTTCCACACTCAGTTCCCACAGTCCTCTCTCTGGGTATACATGACTCTCCTCATCACAAGATCATTGGAACTGGCCTCAATCATCTCATTGTTGAAGAGCCACGTCCATCAGAACTGATCATCATAATATAGTCTTGTTGTTGCCGGGTATATGATATCCTGGTTCTGCTCACTTCACTTAACATCAGTTCATGTAAGTCTCTCTAGTGCTCTCTGAAATCATCCTGCTGATTGTTTCTTACAGAAAAATAACGTTCTATAACATTCCCCAAATGATGGGCATCCATTCAGTTTCCAGTTTCCTGCCACTATAAACAGGGCTACCATAAACATTTTTGCACATGTGGGTCCCTTTCTCTCCTGTAAGATCTCTTTGGTATATAAGCCCAATAGAAACACTGCTGGATTAAAGGGGATGTACAGTTTGATAGCCCTTTGGGCATGGTTCCAAATTGCTCTCCAGAATGGTTGGATCATTTCACAGTTCCACCAACAATGTATCAGTGTCCCAGTTTTCCTACAGCATTTGGAGTTTTCTTGACAAATACTAGAGTGATTTTCCATTTCTTTCTCTTGCTCACTTAACAGATGATGAAACTGAGATAAACAGGGTAGGTATAAGCAGATAAATCAGGAAGTCTTCCTATTTCCAGGTCTAACATTCTATCAACATTAAAAATTAAGGAGTCACCATAAGTTATTGAGCAGCAGAATGACATGATGGAAAGTGTTTCAAAGAGATTTTTCTAGGAAAGAGTCTATCAAATATCTTGAAGAAGAAGAGAACAATACAGTAATAATACAAGACTGAGGTGAAGATCTGCATTTGTCTGGTGGCAAGAAGAACAAAGAACAAGATATAGATGCTAAAAATTGAAGAAAGAAATTAAAGATTTTGTTGAAAGAAATGATCAGCAGGATGATTTCAGAAAAGCCTAGAGAGACTTACATGAACATATTCTAAAACCAACAGAATATTGTACACAGCAACAACAAGATTATGTGATAATCAATTCTGATGGATGTGTCTGTTTTCATCAGTGAGGTGACTCAGGCCAATTTTAATATACTTTTGATGGAGAGAGTCATCTGCATCCAGAGACAGGACTATGGGGAGTGAATGTGGATCACAACACAGAATTTTCATCTTTTTTGTTATTTGCTTGCTTTTTTTTCTTTCTCATTTTTTTTCCTTTTTGATTTGATTTTTCTTGTGCAACATGATAAATGTGGAAATAAGTATAGAAAAATTGCACAAGTTTAACATATATTGGAAGGGAGAGAGGAAAATTTGGAATACTAAGTTTTACAAGGGTGGATGTTGAAAATTATCTTTGCATGTATTTTGCAAATAAAAAGCTATTATTAAAAAATATTTTATTGACAGTGAATGAAGGAGAGAAAACAGTTCAAGATGATTAGAATATTTCTAGTCTGAAAGGCTGAAGGAATGGTGGGAGATGAAGAAGCAAAGCTAATTAAAGGGATATGTAAACAAGAAACATTCAGATTTGAACATGTTAAATTTATGGTAATAATGGGACATTCAAGTGGAACGGTCCCAGGGGCAGCTAGAAATATGGAGAGCTTGTGAGAAGCGAAAGGTGGAGTAGAGATCATTGCTTGGAAATCATCTGACTAAAGGAGCAGAACTCTGTGAATGGATAAGAACTTTAGGGGAAGGACTACTGAATAGGGAAACCAATTGCTAAGTGAATAATATTCCTTTTTGATGTGCAGAAACCCACTCCTTCCTAGAAGACACTATGCCCTCAGTTAAAATCAACATTTACCAAAAATAAAATTATTGATATGTAGAACCAACATTTTATCTGTGCTCTGAGTCAACTCTGCAGCTTGACAGATGGTCTTATCTTTCCCAAATACAAGTAGTAAATGTACTTTCTTCTAACCCATCACTAGCTGGGCAAATTTAAATAGGAATTTTCCATGCAACCTTAACATTATCTTTGGGTTTCCATTTGAGAAAGATTCAATTCTTCAGGTATAGGCTAATTCTGTTCTTTTCACTTATATTATGTTAATCAAATAATGTGGTTAAGTTGTGTCCAATTCTTTACAACCCTTTTTGGGATTTTCTTGGCAAAGATTCTGGTCTAGTTTGCCAATCCCTTCTCTAGCTCATTTGACAGATGAGAAATTGAGGCAAACAAGGTCAAGTGGCTTGCCCAGAGTCACATAACTATTAAGTGTGTGAAGCTGACATTGAATTTAGGTCCTCCTGACTCTAGGTCCAATATTCTATCCAGTGTACTACCCTAATCAAATGCTTAATGTTTTTGTATCTAAAATGGTACAAAAATTATTTTTATCATTATGGAATCCAATTACTTTTAATATTTGAAAGGGCTGTTAGATTTTACTACCTGTGACTTTATGCTGTTCAAATGAGGGCCTCTTAAAAAAAAAACTTTACAAATTACATTAGTTCATTTGTTGTTTTCCTTCCCTATATCTTTAATGTTGTTTTATTCAGGTTACAGATGACCTGTCTTAAGCCATTAAATAGATAACATACCCTACGTTGTAGGGAAAAACAGAAAGGTCAGTTTCAGGCTTACATACATGTGCCTATCATTAATTTACCCCCAAATGCTCCCAAAAGCAAAGATTGCATTTAGTGCCCTGATGCAATTGATTATCCATTAGAGTAGCTATTTAAAGAGCATTCAACATCAGATTTAAATTAAAGTCTGCTCTAAAAGGGCAGATCCACACTGACGTAGCATGAACTAATATCCTTAAACTTAAAGCTAAAAAATTCCACTTCCCTTTGGCTGTGGCCTCTCCATTTTCAGTATAGTTTTCTTGGCATTATGACCAAAGTTTTAGTTTAAAAAAAGTAAGATCTTTTAATCACATACCAGATAAAGAAACATTTCCCTGTTTGTTCAACTCAATTAAACAAATGGAGTATCAAGCAATGACTATGTGATGGTCATTATGTTAAATATTTGGGATACAAAGTTCCCTCAAGGAGCCTACATTCTACTGGAAACCATCCCAGATATCTTAAAAGACAGGCAAAAAATTTGTTTGATGATCCTTTGATTATTAATATTAAGCAAAGCACAAAATAGAGAGATATATGCTTGCCAAAGGTTGTTTGCTACTGCCATGGAGGATGGCCACAGCAGAGTCCAAATGGAAGAGTGTTTCTCTATAGTTGGTGAGTTTATCCAACTGTTTCCATTGTCATATGATTTTATGCTCTTTGCATTAATCCCTCAAGCACCACAGAGCCTTTTAAATAAGATCCATGATCCACTCAAAAGAATTTGGTCAAACTACCCAGACAGGAGAAACCCAGGGGAAGGAAGATGCTTATTCATAATAGACAATTGAATGGACAACCTATAGAGTTCCTTTTTTCTCCCTGTACCCCACAGCTGATAGACTGAAACTCCCTGACTAAAATGTAGTACACATTGTAAGTGGTAGGAAGGATTATTTCCCAGTCTCCTCTCCAAATCCTGATCAATACACAGTAGATATGTACTGTGAATGAATATAAATAAGCTTATGTTAAGCACTTACTATATGTTAAGAACTGAGTTGAGCTCCAAATAGAAAAGAAAGACTCTGTGAAGGGATTAGTAATAGAGCAGATGGCAAAACCTGGTAGTTCTTAAGGTATAGTGGCCAGATCATCAATAAAACACAATGTCATGGTTTTACTAACCATAGGTTCCTGCATGTTCCAAACTCTTCTAGATGACCCAAAGAGGATTAAAATGAGTCTGCATTATAATGACAGAGTATTCTGATAATTGTGACTTTTTTTTGATTAAAGCTGTTTATTTTCTTTCTTTTTCATTTTCATTTATTTATTAAAGCTTTTTAATTTTCAAAAGATATGAATGGATAATTTTTCAACATTAACCCTTGCAAAATCTGGTGTTCCAATTTCCCTCCCTTCCCTCAATTCCCTCCCCTAGATAGCAAGTAATCCAATGTATGTTAAACATGGTAAAATATATGTTAAATACAATATATGCATACATATTTATACAATTCTCTTGGTGCACAAGGAAAATCAAATCAAAAAAGGAAAAAAATGAGAAAGAAAATAAAATGTAAGCAAACTACAACAAAAAGAATGAAAATGCTGTGTTGTGATCCACACTCAGTTTCCACAGTCCTCTCTCTGGGGGTAGATGGCTCTCTTCATCACAAGATCATTGGAGCTAGCCTGAATCATCTCATTGTTGAAAACAGCCACTTCCGTCAGAATTGATCATCTTATAATCCTGCTGTTGCTGTGTACAATGATCTCCTGGTTCTGCTCACTTCACTTAGCATCAGTTCATATAAGTTTCTCCAGGCCTTTCTGAAATCATCCTATTGATCGTTTCTTATAGAACAATAATATCCCATAACATTCATATACCACAATTTATTCAGCCATTCTCCAACTAATGGGCAGCAAACTTTCCAGTTTCTTGCCATTACAAAAAGGCCTGTTACAAAAATTTTTGCACACTTAGGTTTTTTTTTTTGCCCTTTTTTATATCTCTTTGGGATACAGGTCCAGTAGAAGCACTGGTGAATCAAAGGGCATACATAGTTTGATAGTCATTAGGGCATAGTTCCAAATTGTTCTTCATAATGGTTGGATCAGATTGAAACTCCATCAACAATGTATCAGTGTCCCAGTTTTCCCACATTCCCTCTCAACACTCATCATTACCTTTTCCTGTCATCTTAGCCAACCTGAGAGGTGTGTAGTGGTGTCTCAGAGTTATGACATTTATTTCTTGATGGAATCTTGGGAACCACTAAATTCAGTCTAGTCCCATGAATTGACACTTCCTATTTGACAACTATAGGTAGCTGGTACAGTGGAGAGAGTACTAGACAGAATCAGGAAAACCTGAGTTCACATCCAATCTGAGACACTTATGAAGCCACAGAAGGAGGGAATAAATGTTAAATATGGAGGGCAAGTCTATATATAAAGGTACAGAGGCAGGAGATGGGATGTACAGTTGATACTAGACAGACATTTGGCTGCAACATAGAATGCATTAAGGAGAATAGGGGAATAAGGTGAGAAAAATATAGAATAATATAAAGTAAATATGTGAAATAAGGATGGACCAGACTATGATAGCCTTTAAATGCCAAAATGAAGAATTTGTATTTTATCACTGAGGCACCAGAGAGCCACTGAGAGCCTAACTCACTTTATAAATGAGAAAACTGATAGGCACAGGGGCCTATTGGCTATCAGTTTTCTTGAATTTTTATATGTTATTTTTAAGTTAGAGACTTGAAGATCAGAGGATCACAGAGTTCCAGCTGGAGGGTCCCTTAGAAGACAACTTATCTAGCACCTTCATCTTCCTTAAGAGTAAATAGACAAACTTAAGTGAGTTGCCCATGATTATACAATGTCAGAATAAGGCAGAGCCAAGATTGACTTCAGATCTGCCATGTTATCGCCCCTAAGGTTTAGTATCTCTTATTGAAACCAAAGGCAGTGAAAAGCACTAGGATAAAGGCACTCTTCTTTTGGATTACTCTCCCTTTAAAAGAAAAATCAATAGTATTTTATTTTTCCAATTACATATAAAGATAGTTTTCAGCATTCATTTTTTTTTTTGACTGAGGCAATTGGGGTTAAGTGACTTTTCCAGGATCACACAGCTAGGAAGTGTTAAGTGTCTGAGACTAAATTTGAACTCAGGCCCTCCTGATTTCAGGGCTGGTGCTTTATTTACTGCAGCATTCATTTTTTGTAAGATTTTGAGCTCCAAATTTTTTTTTCTTCTCTCTCTTCCCTCCCCTCTCCACAAGATAACAAGCCATAGGTTAAACAAGTACAATCCTTTCAAACATATTTCCATATTAGTCATGTTGTAAAAGAAAACTCAGAACAAATGAGAAAAACCATAAGAAAGAAAAAGCAAACAAACAACAAAAACATGAAGGTAGTATGCTTCCCTCTGTATTCCATTTCCATAGTCCCTTGTCTGGATATGTATGACATTTTCTATCCCAAGTCTATTGGAATTGTGTTGGATCACTATATTGCTGAGAAGAGCTAATTCTATCATAGCTGATCATCAATAATATTGCTCTTCCTGGGTACAAAGTTCTCCTGTATCTGCTCACTTCACTCGGCATCAGTTCATGTAAGTCTTTCCTGGCTTTTCCAAAATCAGCCCACTCATCATTTCTTATAGAACAATAATACTCTGTAACATTTATGTACCATAACTTATTCAACCACTCCCACTGATGGGCATCCTCTCAATTTCTAGTTCCTGGCCACCACAAAAAGGGCTGCTACATTTTTGCACATGTGAGTCCTTTTCCCTTTTATGATCTCTTTGGGATACAGATCCAGTAGACATCATTGAATCAAAGAGCATAAACTGGTTACTTTCTCTTCTGAGAGAACATGACTGTAACCTCAAATGATTAAAACTCAGTTTCTAATTAGTAATACAAAATAACACACTCACATCAGGCACTTTGTTTACAAAATATCTCCTATATACTATTTCATGTCATCATCACAACAACCCTCCAAGGTTAATAATGTAGGTATTATCATCTCCTTTTTTAAAAATGAGGAAGTTGAATCTTAAGTAGGAGAAATGACTTATTTATCAATAGCCTATCAATTAGCAAAGCCTGACCCCAAGCCTGGTTCTCTATTTTATGTGCTACTTTATGCACTGGCCACCCCATTTCGAGTACATCCTTTTCTTCATTTAACTTAGACATGGCTTTAATTTGAAACTGTTACCATCTTCCCGTTGCCTAATATGAAGAGCTGAGGGACATAGGACCCTAGATTTAATGCTGGAAGGAATTTAGAGACCATTAGAGACCAATCCCCTCATTTTACAGGCTCTGAATACGTCATTGATTTGCCCATGGTCTTCCAGAATAAAAAGCAGAGTTCCCTGATTCCACATGCAGTACACCATCTACTCCCTGACCACATGCTCAAGGTGTTTCCAGTACTAGAACAATTTATAGCTATTGCCTGGCCAATATCCCTTAATGACTGGAGAAGACCTTTTGCCTCTAAGTATTGGGCAGTTTTTTTTTTTTTTTAACCATTATGCAGAGAAGACTCCTGCTGTTTTTTAATCTTGCTAAAGTGATGACTTATGATGCCATTCTGAATACACAGTACAAATAAAGTCTGAACAGTACAAGAAGCAATGACTTTGCCTCAGGGAGGAATCAGGTTCTTTTTTTGAAAACAAACCTTCACAAAAAGAAAGAAAGACAAAGATGAGAGATGAGTTCTTTGCTAATTAAGATAATTCATGAAAAATCTAGTATTCTGAATATTTTAAGTATAGTCTCCTGATAGAAATAAAAATGTACCAGATTGATTTTTAATTGGACTAATAATCAGGATGTTGGAGATACAGAATCTCTGAATTACTAGGGACCCAGAGATCATCCTGTATTGTTGTTTGTCCTTCCTTCCATGATCCTTTGAACTATGACATCAAGGAGATGATGCTATGACTTGCATGTGAATTGGATTTCAGAGAGGGAGTTCCCTGAAAAATCAGTAGCTTCACTTATTTCTCTGGAACCATCTGGGTCCAATGGTGAGATGTAGATCAGGATAACTGGAGATGGCCCCGGATATATAAGGAATGCTTGACCTTTTTAAGCTAAGGACTTTAATGGATCTCAGTTTGACTGAGGCAATATCTATTCTTTTTAAGGCTAGGTAAGAAAAGAGGCAAAGAATGGCCTCTTATTTTTCTCTTTTTTTTTTTAATTAAAAAAAATCAAACTGGGAGGGGAAGACCTTTAGGGTTTCTGGCCAAAAACAAACAAAAAAATTGCTATTTATATTCACTCTGAGTCATTCAGGGCCCAAACAATGGCCGGGTGAGACTTGGCCTGGGATCTACTGTTGATCAATCTATGAGAGCCAGAATGATTAGGATTTAAGGCATAGTCCTTTAGAAAGAAATCTATTCTCTGAACTCTGAGATTTTTTTTTTTTTGCAAGTTTTCAGCAATCAGAGTTTATATTCCTTTGGGCAGAGTGTCTAAAGCAGCAAACTTCTCTTCCATATAGAACCCTGGACTCTTGGAATCTTAGAAGATATCCATTTTTCTCCATAACCATGCAGTAATCCTCTCTACAAGTTTTCCAAGGAATGTTTATCCACCTCCACTTGACATCTGGTGTTTGGGAACTCACTTCCCACTAAAAATGGTCTTTTCCATTTTGAATAACTCTTATCTTTAGGAAATTTCCCCCTTATCTTGTGCCAAAATTTGCCTTTCAACAGTGCCCTTCATTCTCTATTAAGTGGTCATTTAACTTCCAATTGGAAATCTTCAGCTTTAGGGTATGCACCATCATAGGAGGCAGCCCATTCCATCTTTGAATAGCCAATTATAAGGAATTTTTTTTAATATTAATCTCAATTCTGTGTAATTTATACAATTATATTCTTCAAAGGGCAAAGAAAATCCTCCTTAGCCAGGAAGGAAAAAAACCAATTGATGGAGAAGGTCTGTTGCTCAGATTATGATATACAATTAGATGGATAGTCTTTGACCATCTGTATCTATTTTGATTTCTGTGACTCTACTTCTGTCTCTGTCTCTATTGTTCCCTACCTCCCTCCTTTCTCACTCTTTCCCTCTATTCTTTTCCTTCTCTCTCTTTCCTTCCCTTTCTCTATCTCTGTCTCTGTCAGATGGAACCCAAAATCATCTCTGAAGAATCAAAAGTGAATATCCAGAGAACTTAGAGCCCAGACAAGTTCAGTGCTAATGCCTCAATCCACAGAGTAAGTATGGAAGCATGAAGACCAGGGTCCAACTAACCTACCCATTTTCCCAAGAATGAGTAGACGTGGTCAGAATTGCCCTTTTAGGAAAAGAAAGATGTGTTAGGCAGTGGATGAGTGTGAGGATGGCCCTTTAAAAACCACCATTGTTCTTTTAGGTAGAAAATAGTCACGCTCACCCTCCAGGCCTGCCCCGCTTCTCACTCCTGTGATTAATAATGGCAGTTTGAATTCATATTATGTGTTCTTTCTAAGGGCCTCAAAGCACTCTGTTAGCATTAATTAAGTTTAACCATGTCAGGTAGGTGAGCATGCTTGTACCCACTTACATAAGGTTTAACTGAAGCAGCAGATTAAATAACTTTAATTAAAAAAAGCTTGCTGGAATTGAATAGGATTGAACTTCTCTAACATGACCCCAGAAAGATATGGCATTATAGGTAGCAAGATGACCTTGGAGTCAGGCAAAACTTGGTGCTTGCCTTACCTCTGAGCATCCCTGTTGTGTGACCCTGAGTCAGTCATAGTGCCCTATGGGGCAGTTCTTGAACTCCTCTGTATTACGGGACAGCTGATGATGTGCATGGGGCAGGGATTCTTTATATTCCACACCAATGAAACCCCATGTTTGACCCAAAAGAGAAAAAACCAAACCATTAACCCCACTTAAGTGGTCCATTTACAGGTCCAGGATGTCCTGTTTCCTGGAATTCTGCCAAAGATTTCTTCCAAAGAAATTCTTGTCTTTTCTTTACATTGAAATAATGGCTGAAGTAATGAAAACAAATTCCCTGGAAATTGGGCTCATTCAACAGATTAAATCTTAATTCCACAAACATTTATTGAGGGCTAACTGTGCTGGGTACAGTAGAGATATTTCTAGGATAGGCTGACTGTACTGAATTCCAAGAATAGTGTGTCAGGATCAGTAGGAGACTTCAACCCTCCCAGGTCATACAGTGCTCAGAGATGTGAATGAATTACCTAATTTCAAGCAGTAGCCCCTCCATCCTATAACCTGACATTTCCTGACTCAACTACATTAGGCTTAAAGGTTCACCAGTTCTGGAATGAGTCCTCCAAGTCACTTTTTGGTATCTGTACCCCTCCAAAAAACCCCACAAATAATAACTACAATAGTATACAGTATAGTGTACTATTACTATAGTAATAACTACTATACCCAATAACTTTTGGGTCAGTGGATAGAGCAGTGGGCCTGGAATCAGGAAGTCCTGAGTTCAAATCTGACCTCAGACATTTATTAGTTATGTGACTCTGGGTACTTATCTTGTTTGCCTCAGTTTCCTTATCTGTAAAATGAGGATAATAATAGCACCTATTTCTCAGGGTTTTTGTGAAGATCAAATTAAATAGTATTTTTTAAAGTGTTTAGTATCACTCCAATATCTTTGCCAAGAAAACTCTAAATAGGTTCAGGAAGAGTCGATGTGGCTGAACAGCAACAGCATCATTTTCTTTTTCCTATTAAGGAAGAAAAATGACTTGCCCAAACCTCAACAATTCAAAGACATCATACATCAGTTAAACTAATCTTGGAGATGATGTGTCACTATGCTGGGACCTTCATTTTCCCACTCCTTCCAAGATCTTCTGTACTTCCATCATCAGCACACTAATCCTGGTCTTCATTACTTATGAGTTACTAATGAGGCAATAGCCTCCCTCATTGCTGGCTCCCAGTAACTAGTCTGTCTCTTCTATGCTGTGCGTCACTGCCAGACTAAACTCACTTCCCTGCTTGAATATTCATCTCTTATCTATTATATCAAGTCTTAATTCCTGTGCTTTGAGTCCCTACCTATTCAACCGTCTCTCTCACAGCTGAATTCCTACCAAAACCTTTTGTTCCTGAGATGAGTCTCCTTACTGTGCTCTTCTGGTGCTATTGCTTGTTCTTATTCCTCTGGTCCTCTTTCTCAAATTCTAGCCATTCTTTAAGCTCTATTTCATGTTTGCCTTCTTGTTTGAATCCCTCCTGATTATTCTAGCTCATAGCAATCTTCCTTCTCTGAATCCCTATCCTACTTATAGCTATTATCATCCAGATCAGCACATAGTCATTCTATAACTGTCTCCAATTAATTTTACCAACCCAAATAGATTGTAATAGAAAAGACCAAGCTTTTATTTCTTTTCTTTCCCATGTAACATCTAGTATGGGGTAGGCATTCAATAAGTGACTGTTGATGGATGTGGCGAATTCTACATAAAATTGCTTCATCTTTGTATCATGGCATTCTCCATCACTTCAGATGCAATGATCTCTCAAGGACTGGGAAGTCCCAAAGTTGGATTCAAGTCCAGCCTAGTGTTCTTTTCACCATTGCCTGAGCCTTACTTAGTGTCCTCAGCTGAAAATGATGGATTTGGATTGCAATGATCTCTGAGATCTCTCCTAGCTTTAGCATTCTGTGGTGGAAAAGACTGCAATGTATTTCACTTCCATGCAAATCTGAGGAGCTGGGAGACTATTATAGGAGAAATATAAATATAAATATAGAGGCCGGATAGGGAGAAAGGCAGTGGGCCCATCCCACAACCATACCTCTAGGCCCATAATCTAACATTCTATGTTCTGAGGTCCCTTTCAATGCCAGAGTCTTTGATTCTATGACCAGTTAATGCCTCATTGAAACATGGAAGGACCTTGAGTTAGCAAGGATTCCTGAATTATGATAGGGCCTACCTACCTGGAAAGGCCCAGAAATGGACTTTGACTTTATTATTATGAGGCAACATGGTTCAGGGACAATGTGCCATAAGGTATGGGGCCTTGGATGAATGGATAAAAGTCCTGGGCCTAAAGTCAAAAAGACATGAGTTCAAATATAGCCCCAGACACTTAATAAAAACAAGTCACTTTACCTCTGATGACTTTAGTTTCCTCAACTGTAAAATGGGTATAATGATATCACCTGCATCCTAGGGTTGTTTGTGAAGCTCAGGTGAGATCATTGGAAAGCACTTAGCACTGTGCTTGATGTATTTTGAGTCTTTCAGAAATGATTATTTCTTTCCCAGACCTCTGTTTCCTTATCTGTAAATGTAAACTAGATGGCCTCTCAGGTGCTTTTTAGTTTTAGCTGTATGATCCAATGATCCAAGGATTAGCTAGGTGGTACAGTGGTTAGAGAGTTAGGCCTGGAGTCAGAAAGACTCATTTTCCTGAGTTCAAGTGCAACCTCAGGCACTTACTAACTGCATGACTCCAGGCAAGTCATTTAACGCCTGTTTGCCTCAATTTCCTTTTCTATAAAATGATCTGGAGAAGGAATGACTAACCAGTCTAGTATTTTTGCCAAGAAAACCTCAAATGGGGTCATGAAGAGTTGGACACAATTGAACAATAACCAAAATATCAGAAGGCCCATCTCCAAAAAATTGGCCACAGCCACTCATGAAAACCATCACCTAAAGCATGGAAGAGTTATGATTTGTGAATAAAATAATAGATCTTTTGAAGTATTGAATTATGATCAGTCATAATAATTGGATTTGATTATATGCCTTGAGAACAGGTCCTTACACTGTTGATTACCAACTTCCTCAAGAGGATAATTCTTTAATATCTTACCCCTTGAAATGAGACATAATGTCCAATGGGATGCAGACCATTTGCTTCTCAGAAAGAAAGCATCTGGTAGTTTGGAGTCTACTTTACCCTCCACTTCAGACCTCTGATGTAGTAAAGTACAAATTGCTTTTCAGCAGCTCAGCTTTAATGCCTTCATTTGCATTCTTCAAAACTAGTCAAAGCAAATCTTAGTGAGGGTCTACATTTGTGATCACAGAATGGTACAAAAACACAGGTTCATTCCAGGAGGAATGAAGGGTGGGATGCGGGGTGGGGTGGGGGGTCGGAAGGGGATGCTGCTTTTGATAAAAGTCACTTTTAGGAAAGAGAAGATGACACTAGACCAGGGAGAAAGAAAACTCATCAGAAACTTAACCAACTACACAACAGCGTCCATGACTCTCTCCCAGTAATGTTTCAGCTCATGTACGCTTCCCTCTCAGTAATTAGATATTGTTTGCTAAGTGGAGCTGTTCATTTATAAGGGACAATCCAAATGGAGAACAACATGTGATTGTACTCATTGGAGCCCCAGACCTTTGTTTTCAATCAACAGAATAATTGGGTCATATCATTAGTGAGCCTGTGGAGATCTCACCTTGAAATATTACTTTTTAAGAAGATGTAGCTAAGCAATAAATATTGTGCTTCCATACAGCCATCAGCCAATGACATTTATTGTACCTCTGTGGTTTTCAGGGTGCTAGAGTGGAATTGCCATGTTGGGCTAAAAGAGAAAGAAAATGTGAGTGCTGTTGGATAGAGGGTGTACCAAAGTAGATAAAAGAATGGATCTGATTGTGTGACTCTAGCCATCCCTTACCCTTTCACACACACTGGACAATTCTCTCTATGTAAGTTATAGAGAAGGTGCCAATCTGTGTGCGTAGAGGGACTTTCCTCATCTGGGAGTTCTCTATATCAGTAAAACCACAGGTCCAGTCCCCTATTCCTCCTATTATTGGAATCATACAAACTATTTGGAACATTCTTAGTTAGCTTGCTATTTTTATTAAAAATTAGCTAGAAACTTAGTGTGAATACTTGTTTGATATCCTTAAACAAAACATAAAAAAATACTCCTTTAAGTACTAGAAGCAGGATATTTTAATATGTGGAAGAAATTTAAATGTTTTACTTGATTCCTGGGTTGAAAAATACTCAAGATTTTCTTGATTAAATCTTATCCATTCTGAATGATGACTTGATAATGGGACCATTATCTGCCAGGTTACCCCCTCCCTGTTCAACAGAAATTAATCTAGTTTTTTTTTTTTTTTTTGTTTTTGAATGGTGACAAAATTTCCCAGGAACTTGGTTGGCCCAGTGGCTAAAGTTCAAGCTTTGCCTTCTGATAATCTCTGACTCATATTGATGTAATTTTCTGATCCGTAAACATTTCTGATAATGGCAGAAAAAGTCTCCCCACATGGAATTGTGGGTCTCCAGATCTGGCAGACATCCCAAGACTTTGGGAGTTGCCACCCTCAGAGGTGTGAGTGTATAGGGAGGGAGCTAGTCTACCCAACTAAGTACTGGAATATTCTTTAAATTTCTACACTATGATTAAGTAAACTTTGACTAATCTAAAATTCCTTATCTCTTTCTTACATTGAAGTTGAATTAGTAAGGTTCCAGCCTGAGTCAGGCCTGCTTATTAGAATTTGCATGTGAAAGACATAATGCCAAAGATATATAGAAAAAGGGATGAGGTAGTTAGGTATTGAAAGTGATTCATAATGAACAGCTAGCCAGAACATTATTGTTTAATTGTGCCCAACTTCTTGGGATTCCTTTTGGGATTTTCCTGACAAAGATACTGGAGTGGTTTACCATTTCCTTCTCTATCTCATTTGATAGATAAGGAAACTGAGGCAAACAAAATTATATGACTTGCCCAGTGTCATATAGCTAATAAGTGTCTGAGATTGGATTTGAATTTAGGATTCCTAACTTCCAGACTAGGTATTTTATGCCCAGATAGCCAGAGTATAACACTGTTAATACCCCCTTGGTCCCAGTGAAAGATGAAAAAAAAAAAAAGGGGGGGAATCCTTTTAAGGCATTGAGTATATCCCTTTTGGAAGAATTATGGGGAAGAATGTACAAGACCTATATAGAATAGTGTATGTGTGTTTGTACTTGCAATCTGATCTGGTAAATGTAATATACATACCAGTGAGATCACAGAACCATTTAGGCATCCAATTAGAATAAATTCATATATTTTTTATAAAATGTAAATAGGACACATTTGCAATGATACTCTAGGCTATTTGAATTAATTAATGATAAAGCATTTAAGTTTGTGCCATGTTTCAGGGAGTGTGCTAAATATGATATGGGAATATGAATATTAAACAAGATAGACTCTGTCCTCAAGAAGTTTTCATTCTACGGGGGAAGACAACATAGAAAATGGAGCTAAAAAAGGGAGTAGGTATGCCCAGGATACTCATGTTTGGAAATAGCCAGAATGTGATGCTACAGCCTGGGTCTAGGCAAGATAAGGCTTTCAAAAGCTCACTTTTCACAATCCATAGGTTCTAGGATCAGAATCCAACGTGCTGCTGGGAGGACAGTGAAGAGGAGGAGAAGGATGGCTGGAGTATAGATGGCATAATTTGAAATGGCTGAGAAATGACTGTGAGACACATTGCCTTTTGTCAGTTTATCTCATTTTCCTCTCCACCCAAAGTTACACTTGCATGGAATACCAAAGCAGTATGTTGTAGTCACTATATTCCGCTGTCTTACTGAAATGATGCAAGAGCAAGATTTCCATTTGGTGACAATGTCTGGGAGAAGTCTTGTTGCTGTTCCTGTAAGCAACATCTCCATCCCACCTTCCCCCACCTGAGACAACATACTTTATTCTCTTGTACCATCACTGTGCATAACTCTAAAGTTATACCCATACTAGGAGCATGGGAATGGCAAGGATTTCCCACTCAATGGGGCCCTGAGAACTCTCATCCCATATGTAGGGGCTTGCTGAGTCTAAACCTCAATCCCAATCTAAATATTTCTTTGCTTGACAAAATAAGTCATTTTCTCTTCTATTTCTCATCCACTGGATCTTCCATTGTATCAAGAAACAAACATGCAGACAAAGAAACTCTTTCTTTTCTTTACTATTCTAGGAGCTTGGGTTTTAGACTTCTGCATGTGGATCCTTTCAATATTACTGGATTTCCACAAGGAACAAGGAATTCTACTGGTCTCTGATATTAACAGGTTCTGAGATTAGCACATAGTGAAATCAGATCTGATAAGAACTACAGTTTCAGAGTCTCTAGAGAATTGAAGTTCCTTAAGAACAAAGTCTATATATCCTGCCTATCAACTAACTGCTCCTTATCTTGGATTGATGCCCAGGATACAATTACTATATAGGACTTGGCTCCAAAGAAGAACAACTGAATGGTCCTGGAAGAAAATCAGCAAGGCTCCTCCTCTAACTTCTAGCAGAGAGAGACACTTTTCCTGTTCCTCTTTATGGCTTCATAATTTGTGTACTAAACATAATCTCCTTGAGGGGAGTGACAGTTTCACTCACCTTTTTAATCACCCTCCAAGGCTATCTATGATGCTTTGTACATCTTGGGTGCTGAACAAATGTCTGTTAGGATGTAATTTCAGGTTGATAGAGGATGCTTTGCATGATTTGTGGTTAATTCTCTGCTACCCACTCCCTCCTCAAACCAGCAAACATCTATTCACCGACACAGCCACCAAAACAAACACACACACAAATTCCCACAAGACACAGAACCTCAAAGTGTCTTGAAAGCATCCTTCTCCAAACAAACTCAGATCCTGAATGGGCTCTGTTCCTTTTATCCAGAAATAGGAACAGCCATTTGGGCCTCTGGCCTGGCTTTGCTCCTCTGTATTTGAGGACATCTCATGAAATACATAAGAAAACTTGAGTAGGGGGCAGAACACTTATTCCTTGAGATGTGGTTTTGACAAATTTAGAGGAGACAGATTTAGGTATGGTTAGAAAAATAAAAACAAGACAGACAACCACATACATTTGGCTACAGTACCAAGTGAGACAAAGGAAGGCATTTTGTTGAGTTTCACCAGTCAGGAGAGTGTAAGGATCATACAAAGAGGGGATAGTGGTCTGTGTGGAATTTTACCTTCTTCAGGGACAACAGTTTGGTTAAGGTGAGAGAAGGATTGGAGAGATGGAGAGAGGGAGGGAGAGAGGGAAAGAGGGAGGGAAAGACAGAAGAAGGGAAAGAGATAGACACACAGAAAGAAAGAAATGATACAGAGATAGGAAGGAGAGAGGAAAGAGAAGTGAAAAGTGAGAAACAGAAAAGAGAGAAGAGAAAAGGAGGAAAAAGAGAAAAGAGTGAGGAGAGATAAAGAGAAGAGATAGGAGAGCAAGGAGAAAAGGAGAAGAAGAAGAGAAGAGAGGGAGGCTAAGGGAGAGGAAAAGAGAGAGGAAAGGGAGAAGAAGAAGAGAGGGAATAGAGAGAAAGGAGAAAGCAGAGAGGAAAAAATGAGAAGAGAGAATGATAGAAGAAAAAGGAGAAAAGAGAGAAAGGGAGAAGAAGAAAAAGGGGAAAAGGGAGGAGAGAATGGAGTGAGAAGGGAGGGAAGATGAGGAAATGGAAGCCAACAGATAGAGACAGAAAAGAGAAGAAGAAGACAGAGGAGAGAAAAGAAAGAAAAGAAAGAGAAAGGAAAAAAGAAAGAATTACTTGCAGATGTGTGAAGTGCAGAAGTATTTAGCCATGAGTCTAGAATTACTGAATAATTCTTCCTCCCTTCTGTCGCCACTCTCAGCTTCTGTACACCTAGCATAGATGAAAAAGCTAATGGAAGCAGAGTTCTTCAACTCTGTATTTCAGAGATAAGACTCTTAAACTGGTGGCAGCCAGATATAACAAGGTTGGAGCTGCGCTTTCTACCTAATCCATCACTCAAACAGGCAGCGGATATGTAGGGTGTACAGCATTATTAGGTGTTTGGGGAGAAATGAAGGGGGATTTTGTGTACAGTAAAAGAAATACCGACTCAAGTAGGAAAACTGGAGCTTAAGTCTTAGTTCTGTTACTTGTGACCTGGGGCAAATTATTTTTCCGTATCTGGGCTTCCATTTCCCTCTATATAAAGAGTAGAGTTTGGATTAGAAGAAATAACATTGAGCCATGGATGCTGCCATCAACACAATGAACCTAGTCACCAAGGCTCAGCTGCCTTCTCATCCTGGAACTTCACTCTGCGATGTTGGTCCTTTCCTTTCACTGGTATGTTCCACCCAGGGAACTCCATTTTGGAAATGGGCCCAGGTCAGCCATGCCTCATTCCCTCACAATTGTGCTTCTGATTTTGGACTTTGCCTCACTTTCTGTGACTATGTTAACTTCCTGCCCTCCTTCCTGTCCCCTTTAGTTCCCCTTTTAGTTACCTCCTTTTTATGTTAGTGAATAAACATTTTTAAAGCACCCACTATGTGCCAAGCCCTGGGGATACAAAGTAAGGTACAAGACAGTCCCTGCTCTCAATGTAATGGGAAAGACAGCATGCAAATAGTTATGTACAAAACAACATACAGAAAAAATAACGTGGAGATAGTGAATTAATAGAAGGAAGGGACTTACTTTAGGGGAGAATAAAAAAGTCTTCTTGTGGACTGTAGGATTTTATCTGGGACTTGAAGAGAACCAGGGATGTCAGGAGGTGGACATAAGGTAGAAGAGAATCCCAGCCTTGGGGAACCCATCAGTAAAAATGTTCAGAGGTGAGAGATGAATTGTCTTGTGTGAAAAACAGCCAGGAGGCCAGTGCCATTGGGTTGCAATAGTGGGGGTAAGATATAAGAAGACTGGAAAGGAGGCAAGGGTTGGGGTATGGAGCTGGGCAAATTATGAAAGGTTTTGAAGATCAAAAAGCATTCTCTATCTGATCCTGAATGTGATAGGGAGCCATGGAGTTTATTGAATAGAAAGGGACTTGGTCAGAACTATACTTTCTGTGTTATCTTCTCTTATTAGACGCCAAGTTCCTTGAGGGAAGGGACTCTTTTGTCTTTGCTCCTATTTGCATTTCCAACCTTAGCATAGTATTTGACATAAAATAACTGTTTATAAATGATTTTTTCCTTGTTTTGTTGCTTTGAGTGACCCTGAGAATCCTATGGGATTTAATTATTGTGAGTTTTCTCATATAAAGATTTTCTTCAGAGTAATTGCTTTAAAATATGAAATTTGCTATAAAATGTGGAAATTGCAGAAAGGCAGTTTTTTGATCCATATAAGGAAGAATATCCTTACAATTAGAATTCTCTAAAACTTGGGGTGGGCTGCTTCAGGAGGTGGTACATTTCCCTTCATGAGAGGTCCTCAAGCAAAAACTCATGGAACACTTCTTGGGCATATCATAAATGCCCTTTGAGGTCCCTGCCAACTCTGGGAAACTTTGATTTTGTAATCGGATGAAGAGGCTTCCTAACAATTGCGCCCAGTCCAACAATGTGCGTCTGTCATGTGTTTAGTTTTCTTAATCCACACAATCCCCTTTTGCTTCTTTTCAGTAGGTTAGAATCCAAACCAGTAGGCCAGACACCACCCTGCTTGGACAGCCAAATCTCTTTTATTGCCTTTGTGCTATTAAATATCTCTTGGCATGAGAACAAGAACCTTGTTTCTGAGTCATTCACAGTTGCAGTAGCTGCTCCTTCTTCCTTACATAAAGTCATTTTCTTCTCTGACATCATGTCAGAATAGTATAAAAACAGTAACATAAAGCATGGCAATTTAAGGAAGGGCATAGTAGAAGAGACAACCTTATAAGGAACAGAGCACCTATTCCAGATGACCTTGGTCATGATGAGTCAGCATAATTAAGGGGTAAGGAAATTTTTAAAAAGTTCCTAATCATAATGGGAAAAAAGCTTTTTGATAATTTGTTCCCAAAGTTGCGTGTGTGTGTGTGCGCGTGTGTGTGCTGCGTGTGAGAGAGACAGAGAGAGAAAGAGAGACAAAGACATATAGAAAAAGCGAAAAAAAAGAAAGCGAGGCAGAGAAAGAGACAGAGACACACAGATAGATATAGATAGAGAGAGAGAGTAGTAGAAGAAGAAAAGAAAGAAGAAAAAGAAAGAAGGAATAAGAAAAAAAAGAAGACAAGAAGAAGGGACAGAGGGAGGGAGAGTAAGAGAGGGAGGAAGAGATGGAAGGAGGGAGAGAAAGTGAGAAAAAGACAGAGAGGGAGAGGGAGGAAGGAAGAAAGGAAGGAAGGTAGAGAGAGAGAAAGGGAAAGAGGAAGGGAGGAAGAGAAAGAAAGGGAGAGAAGAAGGGAGGAAGGGAGAGAGAGAGAAGGAGGGAAGGAGAGAGACAGAAAGGGAGGAAGAGAGAGAAACAGAGAGAGAGGCAGAGATAGAGACAGAGACACACAGATTTAGACAGAGACAGAGAGGATGAGGAAGAGAAATGATGACATTACAGAATGTAAGGGGCAGGTAACAGAATCAAGGAGGTGTTAAACATGGTGTAAAGGAGTGTCTATGCTTTGTTACCTTTTAAAGGTGCAAAGATATTCCCAGGTCAAGTTTAATGGAATTTGAAGGCAGCTAACCTCTGGCCAACCAAAAACTCAGCGACTCTTCTCTTGGTTACCCTTCATAAAGCAGGACACACTCTTTAGAAAGTCAATGGAGTTCCGGCAGGACAGTGTATACTGTGACAAGTGTATACTAAGTGATAAAAGAAGGCTGTAGCTTTTTAAGAGTCACTCTTCATGAGGCCCTTAAAGGGTCTCTGAGACTTCTGAGAAAGCACTTTAGTAATCTAATGCTATTCTTTTCAGATCTACAACCATTTGTGGAATAAGCATTGAAATTCCAGTTATATAACACACCTCCTCAAACACTTTTGCGTAAAGGTCTTCCAACTATTGGTTTCATAGAATTTAAAATTTTGAAGGGCTGTAAAAATCATCTTGTCCAACCTTGTCATTTTACAGATAAGGAGACTGAACCCCAGAGTGTTAAGTAACTTGGCTAAGATTATACAAGCAATTAACAGAACTAGGATTTAGGCCCATTTTTTTTTCAGACATTCTATCTAGTGTTTTTTCATTAAGATTCTGCCCAATTAATCTTCCTAGGACAGAAAAAAAAAAGAGTAGGAATTAATGTTCTCAATTTAGTTTTTTTACAGATGAGATCTTGTGGTCGCACAAACAACTAGAAACAGAAGTACAAACAGAAATCCTATCTCTTTAGTCCCACCACCTTAGGTCACATGACAAAGGAAAGGAGATATTTACAGGAAATATTTTTCTATGCTTTTTCATAAATAATTATTATAAATCATATCTCATACTTCCATGTTACTTTATTAAGTTCAATGTACATTAATATTAATAATTAATCAATACTCAAGACGTGTTCTATGTACTCTGAACTCAAGAAATTACCAATTAATAAAAAATAAGAAAACATAATCAATACAAGTATTTATTGAGCACCTGCTGTGTGCTTATCTCTGTTCTGGGAAGTAGAAGCATAAATAATTGCACTGATTATTTCATTTGATCCTCAGAGTCACCCTATGAAAAAAGTTGGGCAGACATTTATTTTATCTAAGAGGAAACAAACAAATAAAGCTATTTAACCAACTGAAGCTACAAGTCACGGGATGAAGTTTTAAATCTTGATTTTGCTACTATCTAACTTTATGATCTCAGGAGAGTAACTTTCCTTCTTTGAGACTCTGGTTCCCAGTCTTTAAAATAAGAAAATCTCTCTGGTCCCTTCCAGTGCCAACCTTCTGTCATTTTATGATTTTAAATGAGTGCTGTGAGGCAGAGATGAAGCACCAGTTCCCCTGATTCCATCTTAATTATATGTTTTGTTATAGGAGACGGCTGTCTTATTTAGCATACATATCTACTAAACTTGGCATCTAATTTTCTTCAGAAATAATCTCACTCAGAAATGATCACAATACTCTGTCTTGAATATATATGAATATATAACATATAGATAACTGGGAGTGGGGGACACAGAGTAGTGAAAAGCTTCTAGCAATTTATTTTAGAAGGATTTTGAAGTGGCAGCTATATGACAAAGTAAATAGAGCACCAGCCCTGAAGTCAGGAGGACCCGAGTTCAAATGTGCCCTCAGACACTTAACACTTCCTGGCTGTGTGACCCTGGGCAAGTCACTTAACCCCAATTGCTTCAGCAAAAAATACAAGAACAACAAAAAAAGGAATTTGCTACAGAAAAAAACACTTAATTAGAAAGTTACACCAGAGATTATAATACAAATTCAGATCCTGTGCAGCAATCTCAACCAAATTCATTTTAAAAACACAAACTGCTGGCTTTATTCTTCTGTTTGGGAACAGCTCTATAGGTCAGAAACATATATGACATTAAATTTTTAATTTAATTTAATTTTCTATATAGAAAATTATCCCCAAACTTGGAGTTAAAAGAAATGGCATTCTCATTATTTAATTAATTTATGGGATATTTATTTTCGACATGTGACATATATTTGATATATATTTTTGGTTTGAGAGAAGGTCAGATAAGCTATATCTACCCTCTACTAGCTTGGCTCCGCCTCTCCTTGATAATATATTTTTGACATTTGATATGAACTATGGATATAGTCCTTTAAGTTAGATATCAGATAGTGGGTGACATTTTATCTGTGAAAAGTAAAAGTAGTTTTTATCAACATAAATCAGTCCTATGTTATCTTTGCCATATCTGGGTGGTACAGAAACTGTCTACCCTGGTAGCAGACATTAGTTTCTTATTCCCAAGCTTTTGCTGCCTCTCTTCTCGCATATCTTTTGAAAGAAGCCAGAGCTTAAAGAAGGATAGTTGTGTGTGTGTGTATGTATGTGTGTGTATATGTGTGCGTGTGTGTGTGTGTGTGTTATAAAGTCATTCCGTTTTGGTAAAGATAACCCCTGTCCTACCTTTCCCTTCCCAGAGCCTTGACATTTTTCAACACTGAATGCTCAGAAATTTGTTGCTTCCTTCAATCAGAACCAGCAAATACCAGATATGGTTCCTTCCCAGCAGAAACTGGTGTTCCTGACTACAAAGGACTCACTAATGTAACCCCCTTTGAAAATCTGCTCTGTGCTCAGGACAATCCACCAAGGTTTTTAGACTAACTTTTCTATAAATAATTAGTAAAATATAAAACTCTAAAGGACATTTGTTCTTTTACATTCAGATGAAAGATCAGGAGGAAGGCAAAAGAATGCTTTAAGCACCTTACGATCTGAAGGAGATGGATAATATTTATCACAAATGCTTCTCTTAAAGAGACTTTCTCTGAGGAGACCCACTATGGAACAGCCCTGAAAACACTCTATAGTTTGCTGGGAGAAACACCCCTGATGGGCATTTCTACCTCCCCTCCTGTGTCCCCCCATTCCCAACTCCATTACAAATCATATCTTCTGTCTTAAAAATAGACAGTGGCTTCCTACTACTTTCAAGGAATGCTGACTCCTTTGCTAGACATTCGGGTCTATCTGTTACTGCACTACTTTCACAGCCTTGCTTTACATTACTTTCCTGAGTGTCCTCTGTGTTCTGCTGAATTAGAGCTTCCCCAGTGTGCCCTGCACCTGCTTTCTTGATTTGAGATTTTTGCTCATACTATATTCTTTGCCTGAAATGCCTTCAAGGATCAAGTGATACAATATTTGTAAAAGTCTTAATGCAGAGCCTGAGACATAAGGGTGCTTGTTCCCTTCATTTTTCCCTTCTTAGAGGCAAGTAGGTGGCACAGTGGATAGAGTGCTAAGTGTAGAGTCAGGAAAAGTGGAGTTCAAATGTGACTAGCTTTGGGACTCAGCTTCCTCATTTGTAAAATGGGAATAACAATAGCCCCTATCTCCCAAAGTTGTTGTGAGGATCAAATGAGATAATAATTGTAATGTGCTTAGTAAACAGTGTCTGGCACTTAATAAAAGCTATACAAATGCTAGGCAGTGTTATTGCTATTCCTCTACTTTTTTACCTATTGAATTCTTATCTATCCTTTAAAGGTTAACTCAAATACCTTTTCCTCTATGAAGTCTTCCCTGATTCTCCCAGCCACAAACGATTTCCCCCTGTACATTTACCACTGTCAAAATGTACTTATCATGTAATAAGAGACAACTATTGGTACAGGGAATAGACCACTGGTATCAGAAATATCTGAGTTCAAATCATCCTTCTATACTTATTACGTGTGTGACTTTGGAAAAGTCACTTAAAACCGGTTTGCCTCAGTTTCCCCATCTGTAAAATGGGGGTAACAACAGTACCTACCTCCTAGGGTGGTTGTGAGGATCAAATTAGATCATGGTTGTAAAAACACTGAGCACAGTGCCTGACACGTAGTAAATACTGGGTACATTTTTATTCTCTTCCCTTCCCCTATTCAGAGTTCTCTGTGTTTGTGTTTTTATCCTATATAAGGCCAAAAGCTCTATTAGGGCAGAAGCTAGGTATCCTTCCTAGGACCTACCATAGTGGTTTGCATATACCAGGCATCTAATAAATTGTTGAATGGATTAATGAAGAAATTTTAAGAATGACAAACTCAAAGAACTTTTAAGTCTGATTGTCAGATTAATAAGTTCTTTTATAAAATCTTTGGTAGAAAAAATTGGCCTCTTCAACCTCCCTCCCCCTTGCAATGTTATTTCTCCTTTAATTAAAGCCTTCATCAGGCTAGGATTCATTCCTGTCAGCAGCCGCTGGCCCATCCTGCTCGGGTTTGAGAAGAACAGATCACAGGGCATTGGTGGAAGATCATTGCAGCTGACAAGGACTGCAGAAAGACTCTGGGTTTGGCAGCGAAGCCCCGCCACAGCTTGGTGCCATCCACAGGAAGGGACCAAAGCAAAGGGTGGGAGGGTGCCAGGTTAATAAGGCATCTGGGGTAATCCTTCTTGGCTGTTTCCCTCGCTGTCCAGATCCCTCCAAGGCTTTCATTAGACTAAGGGAAACAGCATAATGACACACTTTCCCATAGACCAGAGCCCTGCTTCTTGAAACTGTTTCTTCTTTGTCGTGACAAATAACACAGGAGCCATAAGGAAGAGGAAAGGAAAATCATTGGCAGGCTGAGAACAGCTCCAGCTGCCTGGGGAAGTGACCCACCCAGCATCCCTCAGTTCCCAGCCAGGCTGGCTGCAAGGCGAAGTAGAGCTCAGTGAGTCTGCACTTAACGTGCAGGGGGTACTTAACGTAAGGAGGGACAAGCTGAAACCCCGACTAATGCTTACTAGCGATGGAGCCTCTGAGTCTCCGGCTCTCCTGCAGCAGACTGGCAATAATGACCCTTATGCTAACTATGTTTTGGGACTGTTGGGAAGAAAGCGCTTTGTAAACCTTAAATGAAGCGCAATGAAAGTATAAATTATTGCTATTATGTGAAATTAAATTGAAACTGTTTATCGTTCCAAATGAGCACAAGCTTAGAGCAAGAGCTAACACCTCATTGAGTATTTTATATAAAGTCTTATAACCACCCTGTGATGTAGAAACTATGATTATACCCATTTAATGGAAGAGGAAACTGAAGCTGAGGGAAGTGGTTTGACTTGTTCTGGATTACATAACTTGTGAATGTCAAGCCCTTTCTCTCTCTAGCTTCGTGTTTTGATCCACAATGGCGCTTCACCCAGGCCCACACCACCATCCTTAATTGTTTTTCTTTAAGAATTCTTTGCTTCAGACTGTCAGCCTTTCTCCAAATATGACCTGTTATCTTCCCCCACAAGTGGTACCCTACATCTGGTACATACATCACTTTAAGCCTGTGAAGTAGGCTCTATCCTTGTCCCATTTTATAGATAAAGAAATTGAGTCAGACATAATCTCTAGTTTCCTTCAGCTCAGATACCTCCTCCTATTTGGAAACTTGTCCTACTTTCTCAGCTTGTTATCACTCTTTTGAAATTACTTGGTATTAATGTATTATACATTGTATTAACTTGTTAGTGTTACATATGGCTTCATTTCAATTCAACAAACTTTTTTAGTCATTTTTAGTTGTTCCTAATTTTTCATGATCCCATTGGGATTTTCTTGGCAAAAATAGTAGTGGCCCATTTCCTTCACTGGCTCATTTTACAGATGAGGAAACTGAGTCAAACAGAATTAAGAGATTCGCTTAGCATTTGAGGCAAGATTTGAACTTAGGACGATGAGTATTCTGAATTCCAAGCCCTGGAATCTATCTACTGTGCTACCCAACTGCCTCTAACATTTATTAAGGGTCTAATATGTACCAGGTACTGTACTAAGTACTGGGGATATAACTGAGAAAAAGAAGGCTGGCTCCTGCCCTCAGGGAACTTAGAATCTAATGGGGGAAAACAAGATACAAAAAGGAAGCTTGAAGGCCAGAAGATAGAAGGACACAAGGGAATGTCTGGCACAGAATTCAAACCAAATATGGCTTAATTGTGTTGTCAGAATTTTAGGCAATGGGCTATTTTGTTATTATTTCAGTACACTAAGTACTTAGAATTCTGAATGTTTTATAGTAGAGGTTTAATAAATGTTGCATTGAATTGAAAACTATTTTCTAAACTATTAGTTATGGTGGTGCAGAGGCAATCAGATGGTTACATCTTATTTAATATGAGAAAAAAACATTTTACCAGCCTTGGTAACTAGATGCATAGCTAAGTGGCAGCTGCTTTTCAAAACTAAATTTATTATGGGAAATGGTACATTTTATACACAATAACATCTTTTACGCTCATCAATTTGTCAAGGAATTATGAATAAATGGTTTCTGCCTCATATTGAGTAAAATCTGCCAACCTTAAGCAAATTATTACTTGCTGAGAAAATGATAATTAAAAAGACCCCCCCTCCTTTTCTTTCTCTCTCTCTCTCTCTCTCTCTCTCTCTCTCTCTCTCTCTCTCTCTCTCTCTCATTTTTCTTTTATCTGATTTCCACCCCCACATCCCTATACAGTTTCTTAGTATGTAAATTCCAAAGTCAAGATTGTCTTTGTTGTATATTCAACAAAGCCACTAACAAATGAAGGTATTTTAAAATGTTAAATCATAGGAAAAACTGAAGGTGGATGGTGAAAAAAGGGAGAATAGTCCCCCTAATAAAGGAGGATTAGAAAGGGTACAGAATATGGAATCATGGATCATGGATTTAGGACTGGACAGGATCTTAGAGGACAACTACTCTGCACTCAAAGATTTGCTCCAGACAGAAGAGGGATCCAGTAGCAGAGATAGGAATTCCAACCAGGTTTTCTAATCACAGATTCAGCACTTTTCTCCCTAAAACATGACAGATGAATTGAAATTCTTATTTACTAAAACACTATATGATGAAGACACTTTATAATTTGCAAAGCACATTCTGTAACAATAACTACGAGGAAGTGGTATTGTAGTATTGGCACACCCATTTTATAGATTAAGAAATTGAGGCTCAGAGAAGTTAAATGACTTATCTGCCTGGTTAGTTATATTACTAGTAAATGTTGGAGGTAGTCATGCACGTGCTGAAATCAGCTCACACAGGCTTCTAAGCTGACCGTTAAATTTTGAATGTAAGCATTTATACCTTGGAAATTGGCAAATATTACAAATCAGGGATCAATTTATTGTTTTGCTGATTGTCCGGATTTAAGAAAGTGATGGAGAAAATGTTAATTCAGATTAAATATGAAAGTGGCGTGCTTTCTGGAAAGTCAATTATTAATCATTTACCAGAACATTTCTGGAGCTAAGGCTCAAAACCCAAACAATCTGACATCAAATCTAGTCTTCTTTCCATGGGATAAGAAGGCATGAAAGTGATATGGTACCAGTCCTGGAAAGATCCATGGTCTTAAAATAAGAAGACTTGAGTTTGACTCTTGGATCTGTTATTCCTACTTGTGGGATCTTGAGCAATCTCTCTGAGTTTCTTTGTTTGTACAATGAAGAGATTGGATGAGATTCTTTCCTTTGTTTCCGTTCTTTGAAATCTTGAACCTGACACCTTAGCCCGCTATCATCACCATCATCAGTAGAATTTATATAATATTTTAAATTTTATACTCACAATAAAGTTTATAAAATAATTTATATATGTTTTCTTATTTGATTCTCACAACAAACCTGCAAAGTAGGTGCTATCCTTATCCCCATTTTATAGATAAAGAAACTGAGACAGAAACTGAGACTGAGAAAGGTTAAAGGGCTTGCTAGTAAATTATAAAATTTACAGAGATGGATTAGAGTTTAGCAAGGGATCTAAAATTTAAAAGGGCCCCAAACATTCCCCTATACTGTCCTATTTTACACTTGAGAAAACCGAATTACAGGGAAGAGCAGTGATTTTTCCCAGTTCATATAGCTATAGATGGAAAAGAAGGAATTCAAACCTGGTTTTCCTGACTCTAGATCCAGTACTCTTTCTGATATTGCACAGCCTCTAAGATTTTTAAGGCTCTTTCCAGATCAAAATCTTATAACTCTTGTGGTCTCTTTAACTAATACGGAAATAGTGTGGATGGACTCAAAAGGTATATAAAATTATGAAGAAGTCTTTATGTGGTTTATTTCTGTTATTTTTCTTTTACCTGAACCCCTCCCCACCAAAGCAATTTACTGTGTATGTTCCAAAGCCAGAATTATCTCAGGATTCCAATTTCTCAGTCCATCCATGATTTTCATCTGAGACAGAGCTTCCCAGGAGTATCAGGAGAATAGCAATATACCACAGTTGTTCTTTCATTTTCTAATATCATATGTCATTCTCTTTGCTTTTGTTGTGTAGCAGAAGTAAAACTCCTGGTACCAAAATATGGTAGCAATACATGGGATTGTGGTTATAAACTCACTTGGTTTTATTGAGAGTATGGAACAGCTTACCAGCCCCTGTTGTTTATTCCTTCATATGCTTCCCCCATACGCCCATCCCTGTCCTTTCCTTTCCTTCCCTTTTAAAAGGAGCTCTAAGTAAACTCAGCCATGAAGAAGTACACAAAGAAGTTAGGGAAGTAAAATTGAGTTTTGGTAATGAGGAGTTTGAGCAGTTTGCTAGTGGTCATAGGAAGAAACTCAAGAAATTGAAAAACACCCTCCCCTATCTGATTTATTGCACAGAATCAGAAAATGTCTAGAGCTAGAAGAAATTTTCAAGATTATCTCATTCATGTTCCAAATGACAGAATTGAGATCCTGAATGAAGGTCAAAGTTACACAGCTGGTAAGTGGAACAACCTCTTCTCAAATCCACTTCTTGTGATTCCAAGACAAATTTAGGAAAAGCATCAGCAGATTAGAGAGCCCCTAGAAGAAGAAATCTAGATGGCGAGGAGACCAGAGAATATAACATGGGATGAGCCGCTGAAAGAACTGGAAATATTTGCCTGGGAAAAAAAAGATTTAGAAGATGACAAAATATCAACTTATCTTCAGACATAATAGGAATGGTCATGAGAAGTCTCCAGGACTTTATTTCCCATGATGCTTGAATTGAGAAAATATCATTGGGAAAATTTTGCAGAATTTTAATTTTTAAAATTTTTTTTTATCCTGTTCTTAACCAAACACCATAGAGAATGGGCATTTTCCTTTTTTTTTTTTTTTTTTAATGAAAACTGAAACAATATTTACCCTTCTTAATCCTGTAGTACCTACCCTTCCCATTCAAAAATCATGGGCAAGAGCTTAGGCATCACATATAACAGTTTTTGCAATAAATTAGAATATTGTTTATTTGGGTTTAACCTCGAGTTCATCATGGGCAATGAGGTATTCCCTTACTATCTTCTCACTTGTCTTGAATCTACGAAAACTTCTGAACACAACTCTGGTTCTTTTTCTGCCTTACTATGAAAATTAAATGAGACCATTGTGCCTCAAATGAGAGAGAAAGTGCGGTGGTCAATTAAGATCTCTTTCTCTTTATCTAATTTTAAGTGATCCACTCTCAAAATCAAATGTTCAAAGACTAGGGAAGATGATTGATGCAGTCTGGTTAGACTAGACCCTTTTCCTCAAGGGAAGGAGGGAAGAAGAAAGAAGCAGCCAGAATGAACAATGAGCTGATAAATACATTCACTACACACCAAAGGATTTGACTAACCCCTGTGCTCATCTTTTCTTGCCTAGAGTCTTAGAAGGGACCTGGGGTTTGGGTATGCTAGGGGCTACATTTGTACAATGCTCCTTTGTCTTCCTACATCAGAAACTCTGTGAGTCCTAGCTAACAAGTCACTCAGAATTGACCTACAGTTCTTAGCATAACTGATTTCTTGGAGGATTTTGTGCCTGAAGATCCAAACTAAAACTTTTAATTTTGCTTGACTGAGGAGACCAGGATGGCAATGAAGGGGATTCACATAGGTCTCCCTAATCCTATTGTCACTACAGGTTGGCTCATATGCTATAAATAAACTGTAAGTATTAAATTAAGTGAGTGTAGGACTGTGTCTCTGTGCCCTGAAATTCCAGATTAAACTGATGGAACAATTGAAAAAGATTCAGAAGATCCTTATGCATATTTCCTACTTGGTTAACATGACTCCATGTTGCATATGAACAGTGCGGTAGCCTTACTGGAGTGGTAGAACTGCCATATCTCTGTAGAGAGAATTGATTTCATGGATGTCAAAAAATCAAGAAGTGAAATTAATTCAGACACTAAAGCCAATCCATTAGAAATATTCTTGGCGTGAGTCCAGATGTTCGTCCTTAAATGGGCGCAGTGAATCGAAACTTCAAAATGTAAATAGAATATGTTTTATTTTCTCCTGGTCAGCTTATAACCACGGCACTATGGCCTTCTTCCAATTGCTATGGCTTCACTTACCAAGAAGTGCTGGTTACAAAGCATCATTTAAGGAGAACAAACTGTAGGTTTTATGACAAAGACTCAATCAGTGCTTTGGCAAATTGCCTGTGAACATTTTTGATGAAACCAGGTTTCGATCACCTGAACTAATTTAGGATTATATTGTCACCTGTACAGTTTCCAAAGCAGTTGAAACTCCATAGCAAGGGCAGAATTTCTTTTGGGGATAGTTCAGGATTTATTCATTTATTACACGTTTATTGAGGGCTTATTTTATATTAAGCATTCTATTGAGTTCAAAGTAACAAAAGACATGATCCTTGACCTCTGACACCAATCAAGCTGGGGAGGGAGATAGGTAAAAAGAAAAGAGATAATTATGTCATATGTGACCCTGGGCAATTATTGGCAACTTCTCTTAACACAAGTCTCCTCATTTATAAAATGAGAAGGTTGGAATAAATCAGGGTTTTTTAAACTTTTTCTGCTGGACTCTTTTTCCCCCGAGAAATTTTTATATAACCTGGGGTGTATAAGCATGTAAAATATGTACACAAATCAAATATCTGTTGATAGCAAATTATAAAGAAATTTATTTATTTTTGTTGAGGCGATTGGGGTTAAGTGACTTGACCAGGATCACACATCTAGGAAGAAATTTATTTTAAAACAATTCTTTAATATACATATAATTGTATCATTTATTAAAGATGAAAGCAAATTTCATACTTATGAAATGCACATGCTTATTTATTTTTTCACAAAGAATTAATCTTGGTGGACTATTTGATATCTTTTACTGTTACCAAAATTTTCACGATGCTTACATTTAATTATGGGATCCTATATTAAGTCACAACCCAAAGTTTAAGAAGCTTTGGTAGAGATGCCTCTAAAGTATCACTCAACTTTAAATCTATGTTCTTACTATCCTTTTCCACCCAATAATAATAGTCCTGAAAATAATATCCTTTTCTAGAGATAATGTTTACTACTCAAAATGCTATGTGAATAATGTTAATAATGAAAGCTTTAGAAGGGAAAGGAAAGATTGCTTTTGGCTACAGTAATCAGCAGAAATTTCCTCAAGGAAGTATCATTTAAAATGTAAACATTTAAACAAATCCTTAAAGGATTGATATGGATATGGAGATGATGAAGATGAGTATGGAGGAGAACATTTGATATTTGACATGTATAAACAATTGAGTCAGATTGTCGGCAATTATCCTTTTTTTTTTTTCACTCTGTTCTTTGGACTGCTTATAGATAATAGCACCACCACCATCAATAATGATAATAACCAGCATTCATATAGCACTTTGGGTTATCTTATTTGATGCCTACAATAACCTAATGAATTAGGTTCCATTATTATCACCATTTTACAGATGAGAAAACTGAGGCTAAACCAGTTTAAGTGCCTTGCTCAGGGTCTCTTAGCTGGCAAATATTTGAGAAAAGATTTGAATTCAGGTCTTCTTATCTCCAAGTTTGCACTCTATTCATTATGAGTCTAGCTGTTTTATAACCCCACAAACTCTTCTTTGCCTGATCCTGGGATATTAAAAGTAGCAAAGTCCAAGCTTTTCCATGGCTAATGTTTTCCTTATAAGGCATGTAGTTTCCAAGTCAGTAGCATCTGTCTTTTAGACAATACCACTTTTCTCAAAACAGCTAAATCAGCACAGAAAATAAGATAAATAATGTTTGATAAAGAACTTGGCAAGTTCTTTGCAAGGCAGTTCCATGCAAAACTTCTTTTCAAAAGATAGAAAACAGTAACTAAGTAGGAACTTAAGTATAGAAATTCAAGGAAAATTATAACCATCCTAATTTTAGAAAGTTTTCTGAAAGCAATTCACTTTCCAACTACAGTATAGACTTACAGCTGTAGTTTGCCAATGCATATGTGAAGAATCCTATATTTAAGTTTATTTTTTGCCAGTTCCAAAGGAGTCCATGCTTTCTAGTTAGAAAGACCCTGAAATTAACGTACCACATCAGATGTGAAGAATTCAGATCTTATCTTCTCTCATTCTGTCAGGAGATTAAAGACTCTAAGGCTGTACAACTCTCTTCCACAAAAAAAGACAAGAATTTGAAAGCCACACCAGAAGTTGCTTAATGACGTATCTGAGATGGGAAGCAAGCCCTTTTCACTCAACTGAGATCTGGACATAAGTGATGTGCAGAGGAGTTGAAGCTGTCGAAAGTAAGACAATCCAAGTGGCAGTAGTGGGTTGAATTTGATGGAAATCAAATTGGTTAAATCACTAGCCTGGAAACTCTATTTAATCTATTTGGCTTTCTAGCCAAAGTGCATTCTTGTCATTTGATAGAAACTTAATACGTATTCTTTCCAATCTAAGAGAGAGAAACAGGCTTCATTTTCAGATAGTATTCTCTCTCCTGTGTGAAGCAGTGATTCATTTTTATTCCTCCTCCACCCCCATTCCCAGATGAATTTTGTAGCTACATAAAACACAGAATGCTGATTTGGCATGTAGAAACATGCCTTTGTCCCTTTCAAAGCAGCTTTCACCAGAAAATTGGAGTGGAGCCTTGGTTTGCCTTGAGAAATAAGACCATATCCAATAATAAAACTGAATTCTCATGATGCTTGTTTCATTTGGACAACACAGTCTCACAATTCTTGGTTGTACTTTTGACATATGGTATGCATGCATACATGTGTGTCTTAACTACTTTATAAACCTTAAAGTGTTATAAAAAGATCTATTTTAAAAATCTAATGATTTCACCAAACTATTCCAGATTCTCTTCTGCAGTCAGAACAGCTAAACAGAACAGTAAAGCAACAGCTTTACTAGGTTTTCATTTCTATTATTCCCTGCCCTCATTAGCTCTCAAACCACACACAAGGATCTCTCAAGGCACTGGAAATATTATGGTAAAAAAAAATTCCTTTCATTTCTCCTGACTTTCTCTCTTTATATTTCCCTTCTTGACTTGTCTGCTCTATCTGGTTATTTATTATTAAAACTGACACAGAAAGAGGTAAGGACTTGATGATATATGCTGGCTTTCTATGTACAAAAATGCTGATTTGATTACAATCTATCAGCTCCATGTGGTCTTGTTAATGAAGATTTTTATCTCCAGGAAAAACAAATCTCTACTTGGAAAACCCAGCATTGACCTGAAATCCAAGATTGGGATTTGAATCCCAGCTTTGTTGCCCTCTCTCTCTGTCTCTGAATCTGTCTCTCTCTCTCACCTTGAGTGTGTCAGTTCCATTCTTTGGTCTTCAATTTATCATCTGAGATTTGAGAGCCTTGGACTAGATGATCTCAAGTACTTTTCAGCTTTTGATGCTATGGTCATTAATATTTCTGTTCTGGAAAATGTGGGGGTTTACAAATTCAAGAAAAAGGATATTTATGAACAAGTTGGTCATATTAAAACCATGGGGACAAGCCACAAAGGCTGGAAGATAAGAGATATTCTTAAAATTGATAAGCTGGGATGGACAGGTTCGAGGCAGGTATACATGAAGAATTTTCCAAATAGAAGTGATTTGGAATCTAGTAATAATTCCTTAAAGAAAAAGAATCATGTGACAGGATTACAGACCTGAGAGAGAACAGGGGCTATGCAAAACTAGGATTAGGGGTAGAAAAGCTGGGCAGTTATCTGGGACCCAACACCAGGAAGGACCTAAGGAGGGATACTAAGATTTTTAATAAATGTATATGGCAATAATGTCAGAAAATTCAGCTCTTACCATTTTAGCTCATATGGTATGTAGTAATTGTAGTTCAATGAGTATGTTGTTTTCACTGTTATTTATTATGGATTCTGTGTCTACAAATTTTATGTCATTAAAATTCAGTGCAACAAACATCAAGTGATGGCTATGTACAATGCTTTGGGAATATGAAGAAAAACAAACACAAAAATGATGCTGCTCTACTCAAGGATCTTGGTGTATTGGGCAAGTGGTGTGAGAGGATTGGGGGAAGGAATACAACAGTACACAAAAGATCTATGAGACAATTAGAAGAAGAAAGAACACATAGAACTTGGAGGAAGAGAGAAAGTTTCATGGAGGAGGGTTGAAAGTTTCTGATAGGTGAAAATAGAGATGGGGCTCTCTCACTGGATCCCCACAACCTCCCTGCGCGGGATGTGCTAGTTCTATCCCCCTTTTAGAGATGAGGAACCTGAGCAGTGTTAAAGCACGTTTGCCCATTGGCACACAGATAGTAAGTGCCCGACTGAGATAAGACTTGGACTTGGGTTTGATTGACTTCCAAGTCCAGGCCTCTATTCACCACATCATCCAGATGCCTCCTAAATATATGTCTAAGGGCTAGCTCCATGACCTTTCCCAAAGGCAGCCCCAAATCAGAAGTAGACCAGATCAAAATTCTTGTTTGTCGTATGGCTCCTAGCTCTGACACTCTCCCTAGTCTCTGGGAGAGCACTAATAATTTACATTCCTCATTAATAGCAGTGGAATAAACACAACTGTGCTAGTAACACCTTGGTACCTGATATACTTACTATATGAAGAAGTAGAAATGACAAAGTCAGGAAATCAGGAATAGTAACTGGATTAGTACAATTCACAGAGAGAAAATTACTGAAAGTTATGTAGTCTTCAAAGCATTGTGGGGTTGTTTTAAAAGATATCTCAATACCAAAAGAATGGAATAAAGAGATGATATCACTTTGAGGACTTTTTCATCTCTCTAGAATCTTTATTAGAAAAAGTTACATGTGCATTGAAGGCATTCTTGAAGAAAATATGAGAAGGGAGCTGTCAAGCTTTTACAAATCATCTTTTAAAGCAGAATCCCCCTTTACAATTGTACTTTTGATTGAAAATTATAGGGAACATGAAATCTGGCTGTGTTTGTTGTTGAAGTAAAACACAACCTTGAAGATTCCTTTTCAGTAAAAAAGTATTCTGTAGCATATGTCAAGATCTCAGACTCTCCCAGAAAAATGCTATGATACAGAGAGCTCTGTTCAACTGTCTGATTCTTGGTGCTGTGATAAACATGCAAGAGGGAGATGTATATTTTCGATGGTGTCTGCCACAAAGGATGTCTTGTGGAGTCCAATGGAAGAGATATTCTATATAGACAGTGATGTCCTTCCCACATGCTCCTCTTGGTAGGTGACATCATGCAAATCATATCAGGCCTTAGATATGACATTTTAGGACTCCTCAGTGAAATCAGCAATCATAGAGCAATGAGATCTATAATTACAAAAAAAAGATTTTGTCCTAAAAATCCATATAGGAAAAATCAAGTGGATGAAAACCTGTTCAGATTATAGCACAAAGATGGAAGACCAATTTATTGATTTGTTGCTGTTGTCATTTCAGTAATGTCTGATTCTTCATTACCCCAGTGGGGGTTTTCTTGTGAAAGATACTGTAGTATTGGCCATTTCTTTGTCCAGTTCATTTTATAGATGAGAAAACTGAGCCAAACAGGACTAAGTAGCTTGACTGAAGCTGGATTTGAATTCGAGGCCTCCTGATTCCAGGGCTGGTTTTCTATGCCTTGCACCACTTAGAGTCAGAATCTCAGAATAAACACTGCCAATGAACAATAATTTGGGTTCAAAATTAAATAGGCAGAAGAGTCAATTGGATTGAATCTGGGAAATCACAACATTTTAATGATCCAAATCTGATCCCTATCCATAAAAAATTTATCTTTTTAACAATAATATTTAACAGGTAACATATATGTGTTTGTGATTTTTAGAATACCATGATCTCTCAAGACTCAAAGTTGCATATATCTGCTTGTAAGACAATGGTGAGCATAATCAGTAAGCATATTTCCAGGAAATAATCCCTGAAACTCAAAAAGTAATAAAATGCTTTGTAGGGAAGGATACATGTGGTTATGTGGGATAATAGATGTACACCCCAAATATTGAAGTGGTATCCATGAAATTAAAACAAAAAGACTGGGAGTAAGGCTATCAGCTAATATGTCTGGCAAATCCTTGTGAAAGATTTGTGAATTAAATGGGATGAGAAAGTACAGAGAGATGGCACTTACCACATAAGTAAGTTCATGGATCCACCAAAATATTTAAGTGGATCTCAACAATATCTGTATTAGCCTTGATATTTATGGAGCATACTCCAGGCACAATTAATTGTGCAAAATGGTGAGCTGAATTCACACATGCATATATTCAAATACAATGGAGGAATCTCTACTTACACTTCCTTCCCCCTGTAAGTTGGAAGATTGATTTAAAAAATTCCTTTTTTCATGGGACTTGGGTATTAGGCATTTAGATCTAGTCCAGCCCCCTCATTTTACCGATGAGTAGGATCAGACCCATTCAGATGAAGCGACACATCCAAAGCCAAGCAGGTAATAAGTAGTAGAGCTTAAGTTTGCACTCTTGCCAGGCCTAAAGGCCTGGGTTCTTTCCACTAGATCAAGCTGTCATCTTCAATCAGTTTGGAATTCCCCCAAAATAGCTATAAAAGAACATCTTTGGCTACTCCAATTCCATCCTGCAGAATGCTGTCATTGTGGTTTCACATCTCACTTACATGATAATTTCTTCATTTCTTGAGTGTTGCGGAAACCACCTAATTGCCCTCCCGTCTCAAGTGTCTTTGAATTTCCAGTTCATCCTGTGCACCACTCCCTGACTAAACTTCCTAAAACACCCCTTTCATCATAGGAACATGGATTCAGAACTGGAAGACATCTTAACATCATGGCACAAAGGGAGAAACTGAGGCCAGAAGGTTAAGTGACTTTTTAAAGATCTCATAGTTAGAATGTGATAGAACTAGAATTTGAACTTGAAGAACAAATCCAGCTCTCCTCCTCCTCCTCCTCTTCCTCTTCATCATCATCTTTCTCTTTTTCTTTTTCTTCCTGTCCCTTTTCTTGTTCTCCTTCTCTTCTTCCTATTTTTTTCCCAATGGGAGGGACAGGTGAGAGAGAGAAAATCTAAATGCTTATTAATTGAAACAAATAATAGATGGAAATGAGCAGGGAGTATATTCCATTATGGTAGATAGTGATCATTCACAAAGGCAAAGAAATGGCATTTTGAGTTTGATGAATGGGTAATAATCCAGTTTAGAGTGTATGAAAGGCAGTAATGGGAAATTAGGCTAAAAAATAAGGTTGGAACCAACTTGTTGACAAAATATATCTTCTTTTTCTTCTATTTCTTCTTCTTTTTTTCCTCCTCATCCTTCTCTTCCTTCTCCTCCTTCTTCATCCCCCTTCTCCTTCTCTCCCTCCTCTTTCTTCTTCTTCAAATCCAGCTCTACTGGATTTCAATCTCCACTACAACTATACTAATTCATTACTTATTCTCAATTAGATCTGAATTCAAATCCTGCATCAAAAACTTATTAATTGTGTGATTCTGAGTAAATTACTTAATGTCTTTCTCAGTTTTTGTGACTGTAAAATGGAGATAGTAATAATACACCCCTCTCAGGGTTGTGAGTATCATTTGAGTTAACATATGTAATAGAATTAGCAAACCTTAAAGCATCATATAAAATTCAGTTATTATTATTATTCCCAATGTTATGCTTTTGCATATACCATTCTTCCTCCTTAGAATACTCCCCTCTTCCTCTCTGCATATCCCAATCATACCTATTCTTTAAGGCTCAGCTCTTTCTTCCTAAGGCCCACCCTAACCTCTCCTCCCCAGAAACAACTTCCTCCTCCTCTGACCTTATTGCTTCACTTCTCATCTGGCACTTAGTCATATACAGCTTTTGTGCAATCCTGAAAAATAAGGGATTGGACTAAATGATTTTCAAAGTCCCTTCCTACTTCCCAGTACAGAATCCTTTTTCCTTTGGTTTTGTCATTTAGGAAACACCTGAACTGCTATTTAGCTTTTCACATGTGTATTTCCTATCTCCCCCAACTAGACTGTCCCAAAGGGCAGAAGGAGATCATTTGTAATGCTATGCATATTACAGAGGTTCAACACATGTATTGAGTGAATGAAATAACAGATTTTAAGTTTATTTTTAAAAGACGTACCCTATTTAAAAAGAGTAAGGTACACAGATCCAGGTGACTGGATTTCACCCATGGAACCAGATGTGGCAAGCTGCCGCTGCAATGTGAGCCCAAAACTAGAAACGAGGCTTCCTTGTTGAAACCATGAAGCAGTCAAAGGGAGCCATCAGTGGCAGAGCCTATGATCCTGGAAGATGAGACTAACCACTACCTGAGGTATTCTGGTGGAGTGCAGGGTACTGACTTAGAGATGGGAAATCTGTGTTGGAAACCCTGGCTCTAACACTTAGTGGAGTGAAGAGGTCACCCAACTCCTGGGAGCCTCACCTTTCTCCTCTGCAAAATAAAAAGGATGATTGTACGACTTATCTCACAGGATTATAGTATAAACTGCTTTGTGAGTCCTATTTAAGAACTTTCAGTAGCTCCCTATAGCCCTCAGGATGCTAAGCTGTTTAGCTTAGCATTCAAAGTCCTTCACAATCTGACTTAAGGTTGACTTTTCAGGTTTATTATATATTATTCCTCTTAAAACTCTCTACCTTCTAGACAAGCTGGTCTATTTGGGTTTACTGAGCTTAGTCTTCCATCTCCCACCCACATGCCTTTACTTACAGAGCAATCCATTTTCATTTCATCTTTTAGAAGAACGAGCTTCCTTCTAGCCTACGTTCATGTATTTCCTTCTTACAAAAACCTTTCAAGACTCCACTAATCATCAGTACATGCTTTTATCCCTCATATAGCATTTACTAAAATGCTATAATTCTTAGGTTCTTTGTAAGTTTATAAACTCCTTGAGGGCAGGGATTGAAGTTTTGTCTCCTATGCCTGGTGCCCAGCATTTAGTAGACATCTGAGAAATTCTTATTGCATTAGCGTGGATTATAGAAACTTTGAGCTATTATTGCAACAGTAGCATTTAAATAAAGCTTTAAGATTTACAAATATCTCAAGTCTCATAACAGTACTGGGAGACAGGGATTAATCCTCTCTTTTACATATGAGAAAACTGAGATTAAGTGACTTGCCTGAAGTCCCACAATTAAGAAACATCTAAGGCAGGATTTGAACTCATTCCTCTCTATTTCCAGGTCTAGTTCTTATCCATTGCACCCCTTAGATGCTATTTTACTACTACTAGATACATTTTACTACCAGAGACACATTTTATGAGCAAACCATTGATTCTTGGAAAACTGATAAGTTAATAATAATTCATATTTCTGTAGTCTGTCAAGAATTAACCAAACCTTTTGTTCCAGTGAGATTCTTTTAAAATGGATCCATTTTATAGATGGGGAAACTGAGGCCCAGAAATGTAAAGTGCATTGCCTATGTATGGTCACATAGAAAGTGCTGAAATCATGACTCAAATGCACTTAAGTCCTCAGCCTGAGTATTTGTTACAGTCTGCTAAGCTGCCTCTCTGTCAAAGGAGACGTTCCCTTTCCCATGATCTGTAATGGCCATGATTCATGGTGCATTATCTCCAGTCCCCTACAGAGAAAAGGCAGATAGCTATTTGGTGTCATTGAGCTTTTTTTAGGTCACTACCAACAATCGTGCACGAAGAAAGCTTCTTTTCTTAACTGCAGAAAACAAGATTAACCCTGTGACTGCAGAAATCTTTCTGCTGCTGCTTATCACAGCACAGAGAGTGACTAGCATTCATTAAGGAAATGAAGAGTTTACAAAATATGAAAATGTGTTTTGGAAATGCCATAGCTAGGACTGAAAAAGGGAAAGGGGCCACGGTGATTCTGAGCAGTGAAGAAGCAGTGCTGAAATGCTCATGGCTCACCTGGAAATATGGCAACCCCCTCCCTCAATCCCCAACATGATGTACAAAAACAAGGACACCTTCACAGACCATAATAGCCACTGTTCTTAATAGTGCCTTAAAGTGGCCAAATGCTTTTGTATCATCATCTATTTGAGTTCTAGAACAACTCTGAGAGGAAGACACTATCATTCTCCCCTCTACCCCATTTTGCAGATGAGAAAACTGAGGGTCCATAGAATTTAAGTGACTTGCCACATAACTAGAGTCCACAGTAGAATTGGAACCCAAGTCCTCTTGATGCTAAGCCTAGTGCTTTCTCCATTATGGCACACTAAAAGCTTAGCTACTGAAGGATATAAAGATCATTGATAAGTCCATTGTTTCCTATGTCCAAGATATCTCCCTTTGCCTGTTGTAGGACCCGTCCACTAAAGTCCGACTCATATCATCTCTTCTGGGATCTTCCCCGATGACTTGCTATCCTCCCCATGCCATAACATGTTTCATGTGTGATTGATGATGATGGAGAGGTGCTGTCGCCAAGTCTCAGGGTCCTGAGAGTGCCAGTGGCTCTCCTTTTTGGAGGCTGTGAAATGAAAACAGAGTCCCTGGAACTGGGCTTAAATCTAAACTCTTCTACTTCCTACTATGTGATCTTTGGTCAAGGGATCTGACTTCTCGGGGCCTCAGTATCTTCCTCTGTAAAATGAGGGGATTGGATTAAGGAACTGCTTAAGAGCCATTTCAGCCATTTCAATAATATGTGATACTCAATAGTTGTAGAACCCTTTCCTTCTGCATCTACTTAGAACCCTAGGTTCTCTGAGCTGGAAGCAACCTCATATCTCATCTAGTCTGATAAGGGAGCTAGGTAGATAAAGCAATAACTCAGAAGGAAGACTCAAGTTCAAGTCCCACTTCAGACACCTATTGGCCTTGTGACCCTGGGCAAATAACTCAACCTCTGTTTGCCTCAGTTTTCCCATCTGTAAAATGAGGATGATAATAGCATTCCTACCTCCCAGGGTTGAGATTAAATGAGATAACATTTACAAAGCATTTTGCAAACCTTAAAGGGTTATATAAATGCTAACCATTGACTCAAGAATCCTACTTATTTCTTTCCCAAATTAAAGTGAATGAAACTTTCTTTGTCTTTGTCTTTTTTTCTCTCTTTTTCTCTATTTCTGTCTCTTTGCATCTTTGTCTCACTTTCTCTTTCTGTCTCTTTCATTCTCTGTTTTCTCTCTGTCTTTGTCTTTCTCTCTCTCTCTCTTTCTCTTCCGTTTCTCTGTGTATACATGCACTATAAATATGTATACACATAGGTATGTATATATATAGCATACACATACATATATCACTGTTCAAGAGTATTTTATTGTTCTTGTTAGATGCTAACATTCAAGGAGGATTTCCTTCCTTTTTACAGAGTCCAGGACACGTTAAATATTATTAAGAGCCAGCATGACCTGAATCCTTGGCCTTCAGGGCGATGAGGCCATGTGGAATGGGGAAATGGAGATTGGATCTGGAGGACCTGGTTAGTTTGTGGATTGGGCCGTTTCCCTCCCATGTGATCTTGAGCATGTGGAGTATCTTTAGTCTCAATCTGCTCTTTGGGAAAATGAAGGCTTTAGGCCAAGATAAGCTCCAAGGCCTTCTAGTTCTAAGTCTTATATGTCTAGAGCCTAAGCCTTGGTTGGGGCCTACCTCCTATTTTTAGTTTAAAAAAAAAATGGCCTAATTAGCTAGTCTGGCTAATTACCTGCCAGTCAATACAATTGTAACTGATTGTCACCAAATATCCCACTAGCGGTTTTGGATCAATTGGTAATTGTGAGTGAAACAGAATGTCATTAATTATAATAATTAAATTCTTGTGACTCCTGCGCATAGATTTATGATGACGTGGGCTACCACTGTAAAACTTGTATTCCCCTAGGCAGAGTGAAAACTGTTGGATTGGGATAAATTCCCCAAACTCTCAGCCATAATTAGCACCAAAACTTTTCCGAAGGAAATAGATTATCCCTTTTCCCTACTTAGCTGCATGTGTTTGGATTTCTCCATCATCCTACTGGCAACCTTATCAGCCCTGGAACTTATACCTCACCAGTCCTAGGATTTCTCTGGATGGCTGAGGAGGCAGTTCCTCCCAAAACTTCCATTTAAGATGAGTGCCCAGGCTAGACATCTTTTCTCTCTCATTTGGCTGTACTCTTTTGGACTTTCCCATTATACCCCTATGTGCCTTCTTCCCTCCTTTTCAGTTTCCTTCCTTTTGTGTATTATCTGCCCCCTCCTCCCCCCCATTAAATTGTAAGTTCCCTGTAGACAGGGATGTCCTTTTCTTGTACTTGTATTCTCAAGATTTCGCATGTTGTGGGTACTTTATAAATGTTTTTTATTAATTGAGCCCTTCTTTTTCTAGATAGATGCATCATGGATGTTACAGGATGCCAGGTCTTGTCTGTTGGAAATCCCTTTCTTGGAAGTAAAAGATTTCTTTCTAATATTGTGACCCATGTAAGTTGATGATTGGCTGCATTCCCTCGTCTAAGGGACAAGATTGACTGAAGAGGAATAAAGTGAGTGGAATGGACTTGATCAAGACACTTAATTAGTCATAGTGCATATTATAAATTCATCAATGATGTCATGATCAGTTGCAAAGATGCCAGCTGACCTTCTCTTTTTCAGAGGATTGAACTTTGTGATGAAAGACCTGGTTTTTAGACCAAATATGCAGCATCTGTCATGGCAGTTCAGATCTCCTTTTATAGGCAGTCTGGATCCTGGTTCCCAAGGAATACAAGGCCAAATTGTGAACCACACAAGACATTGGTGAGGTTCTGACCATCCTCTCTAGATATATAATAGTCACAGGTACATACTAGATGCTTAATAAGTATTTGTTTATTATTGATTAATTGACTTTCAGAGTCTTATCTCCACCTATTTTCTCAGATCTACTCACACCAAACTCTAACTCTTGAAAGGACAGACTATTCTGAATAGCATAGATCAACACTAAAAACATTATAAAATTTTGAGAGCCTTTGTCTCTTCCCTTTTTGGTGAGGGTGAAGCTCTAGCTCTGAAATTTTGAGTGTGTCCGTATTGTCCTCACCTTTTGTAAACAAAAGGTTTCAGGCCAGGAGATAAAATATAACTATACATACATATGCATAATTTAAAAATCAATTAGTAGCCAAATAAATATTAGATAGTTAAGAAAGTAATTTGGATGACCAAATATTTATTGAATATTAACTTTTGAGAATAGAGCAGGACATAATATTATGCTGGATTTATGGGGTTGGGATGGAGTGATGGAGTAGTTGAATAAGACCTAGTCCCTTAAGGGGTTTACAGGCAAATGGAGAGGATAAAAGAATTACCAGCATATTTATACTAGGCAGTAGGATGTAGCAGTAACATAAAAAAGAAGGAAATAAAATACAGTGTTGACTTAGAGAAGAAAGATGGTTCATTGAGATGAGATGGGAAACACCTCCCAAAGGAAGTAGTATTGAGTTTGGACTTCAAGAATGGTAAGGAATTTTACGGGTAGACATGCTGGGGCCAGAGAGAAAGTGAGCAAAAATCTGGAAAACTTGGGGCTTATTTGGGAAACACTTTGACTGGAGTTTGGCTTATTCATAGGCAGATAATCATGACTTCTATTTCTATTCTTAGACACTCAAAAGACTTGCCACAATCAAACATTGTTCTTCTTCCAAGATCCTAAACTCTGAAGTTTCCCTCACTGATCATTTACAGAACTTCCACTTATTCCTTTGTCCTAAACCTATTCTCTGTCCTCATCCAGATGTCCAAGTTCCTTGACAAGCATCCTTCTAGCATTACTTTCCTTTCATCATAGTCTTGGATCTTTAATCATTTCATGAAATAATTACTTTCTATCCTTCTCTCCCTTGTCCTGCTGATGCTCAGTCCTGAATCACTTGGCACATTCATTATCCTTCTCTCCTCCTCATGAGTTGTTTCTCTTGGGGAAAGTCAGGAAAGTGTATTGACTAGACCTACTACCAATTATGTTTTCTAAATTTAACTAGCTTATCCTTAACTCTACAATGGTTCTTTTATTTCCTTTGATTGGCCCCTTATTACAGTCCTCCCATTGGTTTGTATTGGCTAGTATTACTCAATTTGAATTCTTTCTTCTCAAGTACCCAGATCCACCTCTACCCTCCCTTTTCTCAGCAGATATCCTTATTTTCTAATTAATTGTGGTCTTGGGGGAATTTATCATGAGCTCCTTAAGTTTTGTCCTCCATATCTCAAAAACTCTCTACAACATGACTAATCCTCTACTTTCCTCCACCTCAGAGGATTATGTAACTCTCCTTCTTGCTAAGGTCAATGTCTCCATGTATATTCTTGATAAAGTATTGTTAGGTACTAGATATGTTGTGATGGTAGCCATCCCTCTCTTCCTTGACATTAGAACTGGAAATTGAGTTTTACATACCATTGTGTCATAAACTCCAGATGCTTTATCTCAATCCTTGCAAAGATAATTCCCTCTCTTTTTGAGTATTGCCCCTCACCTCCCTGTTTCCTGCCCTTGACCTTTTTATCTTGACTTCTATCCTATCAGGATTAAGTTGTGATCCTTTCCTGGAATTATGGTTTGTCCATCCTTCTAGTGACTTTGTCCCCCCTATCAGCTTTTGATTCCCCTATCAAACCCTAGTTGGCTAAACTCTAGATAAGTTCCTTGCCCTGGTTCATCTGCACTGAATGCTTTGGACAAGAGTCCCATTCAACTGAATGGGCTAAACTCTCCACATTAAAGTTTTAAAACCCATCTCTGTCTATCTCAATTTCTCTGGTATTACAATATTTTCCCTTTTCCACAGGGAACTTGCTTTTCTTTTTCTTTCTCATTTTCGATTTCTCCTTCTCTATTGTATTATTCCTTGTTCTTGCAAATATTCTCAGGTTTCTCATATCTTTTGAGCATGCATGCACACATGCCCACCCACCCACAACCACACTTGACTGTGCCTATCCCCATATGCCATCTTTCATCTCTCCTCTCTCCTCTGCTCAATTTCAAAAGAGTAGTTTATGCTTACTGACTGTTTCATCTTCATTCACTCACTTTTCAACCTTTTACAACTCCCTAAGTATCTAGCTTCGCTTTCTCTCCTAAAGTCTAGCCTTGTATTTACAACTACCAGATAGATACTTCTATTTCAATATCCTGTCCAAATATCAGATTAAATATATGTATATTTGAACATATTATTATTTCCCTTCCCTCTCTCTTCTGTTCCAAACTTGCCTCTCTTCGCAACTTGCTTATTATTATTGATGCCATCATTATCCTTCTAGTACCAAGGTTTGAAATACTGGAGTCATTTTTGGTTCTCCTTTTCCCTCATCCCCTTCTTTGCCATTGACATTATAGAGAGTTTTGAATTTGTTATTGTTTGTTTGGGCAGCTAAGTGGTGCAGTGAAAAGAACATGAGCCCTGGAATCAGGAAGACTCATCTTCATGAGTTCAAATGTGGCCTCAGACATTTACTGTGTGACCTTGGGTAACTCAGTTCCTGGAAAAGGAAATAGCAAACCACTCCAGTAATTTTGCCAAGAAAAACTCAAAATGGGGTCATTCAGAGTCAGACCTGACTGAAATAACAAGTTATTAGTACCATTAAGGAGAAAGTTTTTGAGTAAGGGAGCCCTGGATAACAACTTTGTTTTTAGAAAGCTTAATCTGGCAGCATTGTATAAAATGAATTGGTGTAGGAAGAAACTAGAGATGGAAAGACCAATTTGGGAGTTATTGCAATAATCAGGGAAAGGGGTAATGAGAGTCTGATTTAGAGGGAATGGCAGTAAGACACATGTGGAAGGGAGATAGATGTGGAAAGCATCATGAAGGTATATACTCAAAACAATCCTGTGAAGTAAGTGCTAGAATTATCCCCATTGTATAGATGAGGCAATTTTCAAACTCAGGTCTTCCTGACTCCAATTCTAGTACTCTCTCTCCTATTCTATGCTGCCAGCCATGAGGAGGATGAGGATGGTGAGGATGATGACGATAATGATAATAATGATGACAAGAAAAAGGAACAATGGTAGTGGATTGCAAAGCTGGAACTGACTCTTTCCAAGTCTAGTACTCATTCTATCACACTATTTAATTGGTTTTGATATACAATAATAACCCAGGAGCCAAATTCTTAAACTAATTTTTCCAATATTTCAACAGATCAAGGTCTTCTTCTCTGGCATTTATCTATATGTTAATATTTTAGGGAAAAACTCCAAGAGCAAATAAAGTTCTAATTCTCATTAGAAGCAGATAACATCTGTACAGTATTTATTCTCTTTGCCTATGATGTCAAGAGACTGGTCATGTTTGTACAGCCACAATGAAACAGAGAAGTATTTGGTCACAATCTAGGGGTTTTTATATTCAGTTATTTAGGATTCAGATAGAATATTGAAGGATTCAAATAGAATATTGAGCAAATCCCGAAGTCATTGGGTTGGGCACAATCCTCTATTTTTTGTTGATTGAACAGACAAATCTTTAGGAGAATGGCTTCCTGGAAATGCATCATCATTATAATACAAGTTTTGTCCCAATGTTTCTTTCTTCAGCACATCTGAAGTAAACAAAGAATCTCCATCCATTTTAACTTGGCTCTCTATTGTGATTTTTTTTTTTTTTAAATAACAGTTCTGCTAGTGGGAGCAAAACCTGAGCCCAGAAATGAAAAACACTAAGACTACAAAGTAATTGGAATGTGAAAGTACTAAAACAATATAAAACTGTAATAGATAGACTTAAATATAGTAATTTGCTCAAGGCAAAATAAACTATCCTGGGGTGAGGTGGGGTGAGGAAAGAGCAATCATCATCTAAGGTAAAGGAATAGAGTCCAAATTGGAAGGAAAACAAGTTTATAGCAAAAAGTCACATCAGGCTGATACCAGGGTTTGGGAGGCAATATTTAATTCTAGGGTTCAGTAAAGTGGGGAAATAGATTGGTTATCCAAATAAAAGTTCAGTTCAGAAAAATCATACTCCATCAGGAGCTAACTGTATGGATTGCCAAGGAGCTAACCATTTGTTTGACTCAACTTGTCTTCCCCAAACACGTTTATGTCCATGCCTGGAATTCCCTCTTAGTTCCCAGGCTGATATATCCAACTGGTAGGGGTGAAGTTTGCCATTTCCTGACCTAATTACTGAGTCCATCAGACTATGGCTTCCTCACCTCCTACTATCTTTTCAACCAGTAGAGTCTTATGACCCTATCAATCAATTGGAACTTCTCTGAAAACATTTTCTAAATCTTCATCCTACTTGACTGCTACAGATTTTTGGCGTTATCAACCACCCCTTAATTTTAGATACTCTCTTTAGTTTTCATGATGTAGCTCACTCCTTGTTGTCCTCCTAGTTCCATGACTATTTCTCAGTGTCCCTTGTTAGATAATCATCAGTCTCCTACCCATTGAAGGTTTGGAGAAAAATCCTCTACACTTTTTCTTTTGGTGACCTTGTTTGATCCATGGATTCAATAATCATTTCTAAGATGACTGCCAGACACATACTCTACTCTCAATCTCCCACTAATCCCTCTCCTGAATTCCAATCTTGTATGAAATTTGAGATTTTAACAAAAAGGTAAATTAAGGCAGATCTCTGAGCAAAATAACATTTATAGAAGAACTATGTCACCTGCCAATAAATGGGTTAATGGCTTGACTCCATTAATGCCAAAATGTTTTACGGGTTTGGGGGAATACAGCACAAAGAACAGATCAGGGTAGATGACATCACAGGAATAAGGGCAACATGATTGGTTATACCTATTTAACATATATAGGACTGCTTGCCATCTGGGGACAGGGGGAGGGGGTGGAGGGAAGGAGGGAGGGGAAAAATCGGAACAGAAGTGAGTGTAAGGGATAATGTTGTAAAAAATTACCCTGGCATGGGTTCTGTCAATTAAAAGTTATTAAAAAAAAACATGATTGGTTATAAAGCTGAGGCACAGGGAACATGATTAATTGGAAGTTTGGCTATGGTAGAGTTAGCAATGACCCCTGTTCTTCTCTCATGAGACTAAGAAGTACTCACTGTTTGAGTCCAAATGCAAGGCAGCACCCCAAACTTTTGGACACTAAGTTAGATATCCTTAAATAGAGTGGTGGAATAAAGATATTAGGTCCAACCCCTTTCTTTCACACACACTCCCCCAAATTAGCAAAATTCTTTGAGGCAAGAATAGATCAGTGATTAGCAGGATATTTTGATTTTTAAACTTAACTATTATAAGTCATTATGACCCATTATATAAAATATAAGTGGAACTAAGTTCAGAAACAAAGAACCATGATTTAAGCAGTTACAAGACAAAATCAATTACTTGTAAATAGGATCAATAAGAAAATGATACAAGATCAACCTTAATCTTCTCAGTTGCCAACTGCCTGTGAGACATCTCCTTCTAAATGTTCCTGCAGGATTGAAAACTCCTTGATTGAAAACTCCAGGATTGAAAATTTCCCAAATTTAACTTATTACTTTATCCCCATTAAACCTTCTCCTGCAGCCTTTCTTGTTTATGTCAAGAACATCATCCTTCCACTCACTTGAGCATTCAACCTAAGTTATCCTTCTCTTTTCCTGTTAACTCAGTCCTTATATGCAATCAGTCACTTAAAAAAGCAAGTTCTGATTCTAATACCAGAACATCTTTCATATCTGTCTCTGTCTCTCTAGAGATGGGATCATTCTGGTTCTGGCTCTCACTACTCTTACCTAGCTTATAAGTTAAATAAGGTTTCTAATTGGTTCTCCATTTCTATCTCTTCCTCTTCTAATCACAGTTATCAGATTTTAAGGCATAAGTCTGAGTAAGTCATTCCCCTGATCAAAAGGCTTTTTCAGTGGTTCCCTTTAGGCCTCTATGGAATCTAGCTTTGTTTTTGTCATTTGAAATCTTTTTGTAGTCTGGGCCCCAGATATTTTACCAAACTTTTTTCATATGACTCTTCTTTACCCACTCTATGATCTAGTTAAATTGGCCTACTGGCTTTTCTCTTAAATTCAGCATGCTCCCTAGGGATGTGTTAGTGCCAGCTCATTCTGGCTCAGGAAAGCTGATCGTTAAATCTTCAGCATGAGAATTGGCATCTTGGAAATTGCCCAATTCTACTGATCAGAGTTTGATTTATTATTTTGTGGATTGTCTAGACTTCAAAAAGCTGTGGGGAAAATGTTAATAATGTAGATTAAATTTAAAAGGATATATTTTTTTGGGGGGGGAGCTAATTGTTAAATATTTACTAGAATAGCTTTGATTATTTCTTCTCTCTATACCCTCACATAGGCTGTTCTTCATGTCTTAAATGCTCTTTCTTCATCTCTTAGAATCTCTAGCTTCCTTCAAGTTTCCTTGATCCCCATCCCCAGACTTCCAGTTATTGGTACTCTCTCCCTACTCAATGGCTTTGTATTTAGCTGTTCCATATTTGTTATATTCACACAGTAGTAGTGTTGTTTTACAGTAGAGGGCAGGGACTTCTGTTCTTTTTTTTAGTACCTACCATAGTGGTGTTGCACATCAAAATTGCTTAATAAATTGATTTAATTCATTGGTATCTTGATATATCATCAATAAATTCATTGAATTATTTATGTGCATCCACATTATATGTCCTCAGTTGAATATTAGTTCCTTGAAGACTAGGCCGATTTCATTTTTGTCTTTGTGCATTGAGGACAGCGTCTCACATGCAATTGGTGACTAATTAATGTTTGGTTAATTGGGACGATTTTGAGGCATTAAATAAATGAGAGATAGTATGGTAGAGTAGATAAGAGAGCTGATCTCAGACATCAGGATGACTTAGGATTGAAGTTCAGCAGAACTGTGTGATCCTGGCTAAGTCAACTTACCTCTGTAAGCCAGCAGTGTCAGATCCAAATAGAAATCATCAAAAGCTACAAAAGCATCAATCTGCATTGTTCCCTCTTTGGAAATTGTTTATATTAATGAAATCATGGATTTCTAAATACATAATTAGGTTTCATACTTATACTTCCACTTTCCAATTCTCTGTCATGATATGGAAGGAATGCTAGGTTCTAAAATATTCTCAAGAAAAATGTGAGCTATAGCAGGACTTAACAAGCCAGAAGAACCCTATTGATGGCCTAGATATCAATTTTTCAAGGCCTGTGTGGGGAGGCTCAGCATCAGAAGGTTGGTCACCACATGATGAATTTTTTGGCTACAGCAACTTCATAGACAGGAGTTTATGAAAGAAAGGAAGGGTTACAATCTGCATTAGTGAAAGGAATAGCCCACACTATTGAAATCAAATTTTTTGAAGTATAAAAATAAGTGTCTAGGGCTTAAGGGATTTTTCTGTGATCTGAAAATAAAGGTCTTAAAGGAAAAGACATAACAGAGTATGATTAATTTACTACTAATCTGACTCAATAGGCACTGCTTAAAATACTGGGTGTCTCTATTTCTGTGTTGATGTCCCCCTTAATTTAGTGTTATATCTTATGTGAAGGAGTTTGGAAAGGTCTCTTCAGGAGGAACCCTTAGAAGACAGGTCATTATTTCAGGATAAACACAATTGAGAACAATATATATTTTCTTTCTCCCTAAATCATCTCATGGAAAAAGCTCCACCTGGTTTTAAATGAAAGGGGAAAATTTTATAGTGCATCAAAAGTCTTTAGAAATTTTCACTAAGAGATCCTTTTAAATCTAAGTTGTTATTCAAGTAGACACTCCCGGGGAAAACAGAGCTTCATGTAAAAAAAAAAAGTCAAATGAAGCAAAGTTATTCTCTAGAACCACTTAGAATCTATATCATGAGAGGCAAAGGGAGGAAGACTGAGTGATAAATCCAAACAGAGAAACCATAAAAATGTAACAGGTTAATGACAATATATTACATAACTATTGAAATTCTATCTCCTCTAGAAAAAAATCCCTTAAGTAATTGAACAGGGCAATGTACCAGTACATAATGTAGTGTGATCTGATAAAAGTCCACCAGTTTGGAGACAAAAAACACCTGTGTTAACAGTCCTGACTCCCACCAACCCACCCTATGAGATTCTGGGAAAGGTTACTTCATGTTTGTGTCCTTTAGTTTATTCGTTTGTGCATTCTTAAGACATAACAGAATCAAATTTTCACTGGTGTGGCTACTGTCTCCACAGATACAGAACACAACCTCCCCTGACTTGGATCTTCAGTCCCTAGCAGTTGCTTAGGCCAAAGGCAAACAAACAAACACAACCTTCTTTACTCAGTGCATCTGATGAGAAAATCCATTTAAATAAGTCAGTCTTTGAATAATAGAGACATTTCCTTCTATAGCCTATATTCACAGCCTTTAAAGCTTGGTAGGTCCTGAAAGAGTTTGGATTCTATTGGTATATTTCTTAAGAACTCACATTAATTGGGGAATAGTTGAACAAATTGGGATATTTGAATGTAATGGGATATTATAACACTAAGAAAGCATGGAAATGAAAGTGTTAGAGAAACATAGGAAGAATTATACAAACTGATGAAGAGTGAAGAAAGAATAAGAATGATAAAGGCAATAACGATAACAAAGTAAATCAAAACAATACTAAAAATAAAGGCTAAAAAGTTAATTTAACTCAGATGAGTTATAATGAACATTCTTCTAACAGAGAGGTGAATCACTACAGATATAGAATATTGTTTATTGTGATGACCGCGCTAGCACCCAGGATACCTTAGAATCAGCTGGAATCAGGATAAACAAAAGTCCTTGATCTTTATTCTTGGTCTTTAGGGGGAGAAGTGAAGGGGATGGAAGCAGAATCTCCACAAATCTCCTTCCTCATCCACCACCAAAGTGACTCTGGCTAGTGACTCTGGCTAGTCTTACCCCACCCTCTAGTCCCTCTTACAATTCTCTGTATACACCAATCATGGAGTCAGCATGGGATAGTGGGAAGGACCATTTTCCAAGCATATGCCCATAGAGTGTTGTCCAATCAGTAGTTAGTCTCAAGTGCTTGGCTGTCCTGATCTCAGTGCATCGACTCAAGAGTTTCAACCCTCTACAATTTACATCATCAGACATAGGAACTTGGTTCCTAGGTTTTAAAAACTGTTTTTCTATATCTATAGTGATATAAGCATGGAAATGAAAGTGTTAGAGAAACATAGGAAGACTTATACAAACGGATAAAGAGTGAAGAAAGAATAAAAATGATAAAGGCAATAACTATAACAAAGTAAATCAAAACAATACTAAAAATAAAGGCTAAAAAGTTAATTTAACTCAGACGAGTTATAATGAACATTCTTCTAACAGAGAGGTGAATCACTACAGATATAAAATATTGTTTACATCTTCAGACATAGGAACTTGGTTCCTAGGTTTTTAAAACTGTTTTTCTATATCTGTAGTGATATAATTATTGGCTTTATCCACCAGTTTGGAGACAAAAAACACTGTTAGTCCTGACTCCCACTAACCCACCTTATGAGATTCTGGGAAAGGTTACTTCATGTTTATGTCCTTTAGTTTGTTCGTTTGTGCATTCTTAATACATAATAGAATCAAGTTTTCACTGGTATAGGTACTGTCTCCACAGATACAGAACACAACCTCCACTGACTTGGATCTTCAGTTCCTAGTAGTTGCTTAGTACAAAAGCAAACAAACAAACACAACCTTCTTTACTCAGTGCATCTGATGAGAAGAGCCATTTCTTACGCAAACAGAAAATCCCAAGCAAGGATACTTCCATGCTATAATAAAGCACTGGATCAATTTTGCTGACTTCCTCATCTATAAAATGGGAATAGAATTTGCACTACTTGCCCCCAGGATGGTTGTAAGGAGAGTACTTTAAAAATAACTAAATAAATGTGAGCTAGTATTTATTATGTACTCACTTTGCATTTTCATTTAGTTATGTTTATTCAAATTGTATTTTAATATTTCTCCATTACATCTGCTAGAGATTGGGGGTCATATTTACTTATTCACTTGGCATAGAGACTTGTATAACATCACACATAAATAGGTATTTAAAAATGCTTTTAATGATGGCCCCAATTAAGTAACTCTGCTCTCAGCCTCATCATATCTTGGACATGACCCTGAGTTCTCAAAGACCATGCCAGTGAAATGCAAATTCTGGCAGGTTACTTACCAAACTGGAAAGGTCTGACTATAGGCCCAGTGATGGATCTGTTTTAAGAGGTCCAGCTTCACTAACTGGAGTGGCTATCAGGCAATGTCTTTTGTGACCACAGCAACTCGTGAAGACCCTTTACTAAGCTGCAAATAGGTCATACTCTTCAGCAGTGAAAGGAGTGCCCGTACTGATGAAATCACATCTCCCTGAAATATTGATGAGTGTTAAGTAATATAACTTGTAAAATTGGAATCTGATTGGTACCAGTCTCAGTTTTCTACTTCACTTTGCCCAGATCCAGTCTTCCAACAACGTGTCCAGTTCATAGCTCCACTGAGGCTGCAGCCTACAGATAACATCTGCTAAGTGGGAGCATGCCATATTTTTCATTTGATCATTCAGCTTTAAAATCTCTTTTCATTTTCCTTCTCTTTCTTTTGGTTTTGAGTCAAATGCAAACTAAAGAAACAATTTGATGGAAACCAATCCTCTAAATAATTTAAGGTCAGAGAATAGCAGAATAGCACAATGGACAATATATTGTACTGAGAGTCTGGTGGTCTAGACTGTAGCCCAGACCCTGCCACTCACTAGCTAGATAGTATCCTTGAGTAGATGGCTTCCTCTCTCTGGGAATCTGCCACTTAATCTCCAGTACGCCAGCAGGGATCCTTACGCCCATTTTTATTCGAGTTTGACATCATTGACTAGATGATCTCTACCATCCTTTCTAGCTCTAAACATCTATGATTTTTATCTTATGGACTCCTAGTTGGTTCAGCAGTGAGGATGTTTATATTTCTGTTTTTGTTGCAGTTCCAAACCCAGAATACTCTCTGGATGGTTTGCAGGTGTGATGAGCACATGCCTACAAAGTCCTTACAAGTCAGTTATATTGTATTTTTTTTTCCTTTCCATTGAACTAAAAATATTGAAAATAAAACAACTTTCCTAAAGAGGTTAAACCACTTTGCAATAACCTGTCACTATTAAGAAGACACTTTCTGGATTGTGATCTTGGGTATTTGTTACTTCACCTTCTGAGTCTTTTAACTTACTCATCTATAACTGGAATAGATGACCTCTATGAATCTTTCCAATTTAAAATCTCTGATCCTATGATACTTCTTATCTGCTCTAATTGAATGCATAATATTATTCTGCATTTGACCAGATAAAGATTGCTGGGGAACTCTTTCACTTTACATCCTTAATTCTTGTTTCTTTTCTCTCCTATCAGGGGCTTACCCTTTTCCACTTCAGTATAATTAAATTTATTTTGTACTCCACCATCAGCATTTTGAAAACAGGATTCTCTCACCTTATTTCAGCATATTTCAGAATGAAAGACCTATCCTTTGGAGGATACTATTGGGGGCTGGTAGCAATAAATTATTGCCTTTGAAGGATCTCGGACCAAAAACAAACAAGAAATTAAAAGAGACTTGAAACTGGTAAGCTCTTGGCTAGAAAGGAGAAGGATTAGTAGGTTATGAAAAAAGATAATCCATATTTTAAGTTAAGATCAGAAACAAGAACTCTTGGTCTCCAAGAAGGTTAGAGGTTTGAATGACAAGGTGAATTTCTGGCATGAATATAAACCCCCAACCACTGAAGTAACTTGTATATAGCTAATAGTGAGCAGTATTAATGCTTATTGAATGCTAATGCTTGAATTTGAAGGTGGGGATGGGAAAAATTCCCTTTCATGTGAACAGACTTTGTACGGATAGATCAGATCAACTGATCTGTGGAATGTTTACAGTATAATAACCTGATGGATAAAGAGAGTGATTGGAGTGAAATTTGTATTAATGGAGTGCCAGCCATAGGTCTGGAAGAAATCAGATCTGTAAATTGGACTTGGTACAATTACAGACTGCTCACTGGTTGTTGGGTTGAATCATCCCTATAGGTCCACAGGGAAGTAGAGGGAACATAAACTTAGCAAGTTTAAGAGCATCTTCAGATTTCCTGCAAAGTAAGTCTGCATTAAGGTACAGAATATAAAGTCTAAGAGACTGTAGTATATTATGTTTATTCTGGGGCCTTTTGTTCTAACTTTCAAAACCTACTAGTCTTTTTTTTTTTTTATAGTAACTTTTTATTGACAGAATCCAGCCAGGATAACATTATCTCTTGTACTCACTTCTGTTCCGATTTTTCCCTCCCACCCTCCACCCCCTCCCCTAGATGGTAAGCAGTCCTATATATGTTGAATATGTCGTAGTATATCCTAGATACAATGTATGTGTGCAGATCCAAACAGTTTTCTTGTTGCACAGGGAGAATTGGATTCAGAAGGTAAAAATAACCTGGGAAGAAAAACAAAAATCAAACAGTTTACATTCATTTCCCAGTGTTTTTTTCTTTGGGTGTAGCTGCTTCTGTGCATCATTGATCAATTGAAACTGAATTAGGTCTCTTTGTCAAAGAAATCCACTTCTATCAGATTACATCTTCATACAGTATCACTGTTGACGTATATAATGATCTCTTGGTTCTGCTCATTTCACTTAGCATCAGTTCATGTAATTCTCTCCAAGCCTCTCTGTATTCATCCTGCTGGTCATTTCTTACAGAACAATAATATTCCATAACATTCATATACCACAATTTACCCAACCATTCTCCAATTGATGGGCATCCACTCAATTTCCAGCTTCTAGCCACTACAAACAGGGCTGCCACAAACATTTTGGCACATACTGGTCCCTTTCCCTTCTTTAGTATCTCCTTAGGGTATAAGCCCAGTAGTAGCACTGCTGGATCAAAAGGGTATGCACAGTTTGATAACTTTTGGGGTATAATTCCAGATTGCTCTCCAGAATGGTTGAATTTATTCACAACTCCACCAACAATGTATATCAGTGTCCCAGTTTTCCCCCATCCCCTCCAACAATCATCATTATCTTTTCCTGTCATCTTAGCCAATCTGACAGGTGTGTAGTGGTATCTCAGAGTTGTCTTAATTTGCATTTCTCTGATTAATAATGATTTGGAACACTCATAGGAGTGGTAATAATTTCAATTTCATCATCTGAAAATTGTCTGTTCATATTCTTTGACCATTTGTCAATTGGAGAATGGCTTGATTTCTTATAAATTATAGTCAATTGTCTATATATTTTGGAAATGAGGCCTTTATCAGAACCTTTAACTGTGAAGATGTTTTCCCAGTTTGTTGCTTCCCTTCTAATCTTGTTTGCATTAGTTTTGTTTGTGTAGAAGCTTTTCAATTTGATGTAATCAAAATTTTCTATTTTTGTGATCAATAATAGTCTCTAGTTCGTCTTTAGTCACAAGTTTCTTCCTCCTCCACAAGTCTGAGAGATAAACTATGCTATGTTCCTCCAATTTATTTATAATCTCGTTCTTTATGTCTAAATCATGGACCCATTTTGATCTTATCTTGGTATACGGTGTTAAGTGTGGGTCCATGCCTAATTTCTGCCATACTAATTTCCAGTTTGTCAAATAATGAAATCTTATCCCAAAAGTTAGGATCTTTGGGTTTGTCAAACACTAGATTGCTATAGTTGACTATTCTGTCTTGTGAACCTAACCTGTTCCACTGATCAACTAATCTATTTCTTAGCCAATACCAAACGATTTTGGTGACTGCTGCTTTATAATATAGTTTTAGATCAGGTACAGCTAGGCCATCTTCATTTGATTTTTTTTTTTTCATTAATTCTTTTGAGATTCTTGACCTTTTATTATTCCATATGAATTTTGTTGTTATTTTTTCTAGGTCATTAAAATATTTTCTTGGAAGTCTGATTGGTATAGCACTAAATAAATAGATTAGTTTAGGGAGTATTGTCATCTTTATTATATTTGCTCGACCTATCCAGGAGCACTTAATATTTTTCCAATTTTTTAACTCTTGACTTTATTTGTGTGGAAAGTTTTTTGTAATTTTGCTCATATAATTTCTGACTTTCCTTTGGTATATAGATTCCCAAATATTTTATGCTGTCAACAGTTATTCTGAATGGAATTTCTCTTTGTAACTCTTGCCCTACTAGTCTTTTTTAAGAAATTTTGAAAGTGACCTCCCCCCAAAACAAACCCAATCAGGAATAAATATTAAGTTGATCAATTCTGCCTTTGATCAACAGTCTATTTTATGAGTTGGCTAATCTTTTTCTCATAGGCTTACAATAGACACAAACTACCTGATATAACCAGTAGCAATGAGTAGTTTTTTAATGTATAGTATTTGCCAAGGTCTTTTGGTATTTCATCCAATATTAACAAATGCCTTCTTAAGTCCTTGGGTGAAAGTGGATTAATAATAAGATCAAATAAGATTACAAAAGATCTAGTATAATTCTGGTGTGAATATAAGGAAAATTAAGTGATGGAGTTTTTATGCAAGTGAGAAAAAGAGAGAGAGACAGAAACAGAGACAGAGATAGAGGTAGAGAGAGAAAGAGGAGAGATGCAGATGACAGAAAGACACACAGATCGGGGGAGATGGAGGGAGAGAGAGAGAAAGAGAGAGAGAGAGAGAGAGAGAGAGAACGCAACAATCTTTGCTTGGTATAAGCAGGTGGTTCATTTTATGAGACGATTTAGCTTTTACTCTTTGATGCTAAACATTCCCCATATGCAGCCATAAGGCAAAGGAAAGATTAAGTCTTATTTTTAAAAACCTTGCAATACTGAGTCACAGAGTTCGATGAAAATCACATGGATGTCAAAGTAAGATTAATACCTGATATTTGCATATCTCCCTTCTTTTGAAGAGCTTTCAAGTCTTCACAACTGCACAAATTTTTGCTTGTACTCAGAGCATTCTTGAGTTGGGCAGGTTTCACTGAGTCACAATTGAGGCTTCCTCAAATGTTCAAGGATTAATCCAAAATCCCACCATTCTGGCAAAGCTAAGAGTAGAACCTGGGTCTGCTTGGTCAGGGTTTCCTAGCCTTTCAGTTTGGGAAACATGCTTTTAGAAAAACCAAAGAAGAGAATAGTAAAGAGGAAAGACTGAATTCCTTTTAAACTTTGTAAAAGTTTATCGTTGATTTTTGTGTAAATGGATTCAAACGTAACCCCCATCATTTATTAGGAAAGAGATTAATAGAAAGTAAGTCTTCTTTGCTCTTGCTCTTGCTCTTCTTCTCCTTCTTCTCTCCCTTCCTCCCCCCCTCCAAACTCTGTCTGTCTGTTTCCCTTTCTCTCATTATTAGAGTGAAAAAATACAATTTTTTATAATTATAATACAATTACAATCAATCCATCTCCTTCCTGCCCCCACTAACCTCCCAAAACAGTTAGCCCACTATTGCTCCACAAAGTTAAATTCTTGTACCTGAAGACAATGTTCAGCAAGACCACTTTATTTTTTCAGTTGCAAAATAAATAGATCTTTAAATATTTCAGTAATTTATGCTCTACTTGGGCAAAATTTAGTTTACAGTAGAAATCTATGTAAACACAGAAGTAGTTATATCTTTCATAGGTATACATACTTCCTAATAGTCCCCACTTTGCAGAGGTTCTGGAGATTTGTGAATTTGGAAGTAGACAGAGGATAACATTCAGTCAAAATAGCTTCTTTCTATACTATTTGCTTTGTAGCTGAAAACAACCCCCAAATACCGGGCTCATATGGTTATTTGAAGGACACTCATGATCTTTCTGAAACCATTTCTCCATTTAGAACCTAAATCAAAAATGTCTTGTCATGGCACCAAAGTACAGAGATAACCACCAGTAATGTTCAGGAAGCACTCTAGAACTTTAGAGCTGGTTCTTTTTAATGGGTCTACTCTGTTTTGCTACTTAGCCCAGGATCAGTCACATAGTATAGGGTCAGCATCGATCATTGATTTTCATAGAGAAGATCTAGCTAAAACTCACTTCAGCCAATTTTTGAACCAGCTCTGCAAATTGAGTACCAAATGACTTCAGTTTTAATTCTTTCCTCCAACTTCCATTCAGAAGGGCTAATGAAAGATGAAATAATCAATAGGCAATCAGAAGTAGAGAGAGAAGAAACAAAGCACAATAATAATCTTTGAACTACATAAATATTTGGGCAGTCATGACATAATTGTCCTTTTACTTAACTTGGCTCTCATTTTTCTCTTTTTTTCTTTCTAGTAAAGGCTGACACTAGGTGGCTTGGGTTTAACTACCATCCAGCAGAGGTCACTGCAAATGTTAAATAACAAGGACTTTTCACAGAGTAACACAAGTGGTCTGCTCACTTTCAAGAAATTTTGCAGTGAACTTTTCTATTCATAGATCATAAATGAAGAGCAGGAAGGAAACTTAGAGATCATCTAGTCCAATCTTCTTATTTGACAGGCTAGGAAACTGAGACTCAGAAGTGAAGTTGAACAAGATCATATGGTTAGCTAAAGTATAACCAAAACCACAATAATAGCTAAAATTTATATTGCACTTCAAAGTTTGCAAAAGTGTTTTGCACATGTTGTCTCCTTTGAGCCTCACAACATCCCCAGAAAGGAGGTACTGTTATTATTCTCCTTTTATAGATGAGAAATTGAAATTAAGAGAGATCAAATAATTTGCCCAGAGTCACATAACTATTAAAAGTCTGATGCAGAATTTGAATTCAGATCTTCCTGATTCTGAGTCTAGTGTTGTGTCAACTAGCAACCTGCATCCCATTTACTATACTTTTTATAAGTTAAAACTAAAATCATAGTCGGTAGATATATTGTCCAGCTACATTAGTATTTTGTTACATGTTTTATTTTAGAATTAATAACCAGTAGATTAATTAATAAATAACCAGTAGAATTAATAACCAGTATTTTGTTGCTGGAAATTACTTTACTTTAGGGTTTTAATTTCCAGCAACAAAATACTAAAGTATAAAGCAGAATCATGGAATCTTGGCACTTCAGACATCATCTGGCTTAATCTCTCCTTAATGTAGAATTTCCCTTAAAACATCTCTTTTAGTGATTGTCTAGTTTCTGTTTGAAAATCTTCAGTGTAAGAAATGATGAACTGGCTAATTTTAGAAAATCATAGAAAGACTTTCATGAAATAATGAAAAGTGAAATGAGCAGAATCAAGAGAGTTCTGTATACAGTAACAATATTGTTCCAAGAACAACTATGAATGACTAAGTTATTCTGAGTAGCATAAACACTCAAATAAACTACAAAGGACTTATGAAGGAAGATGCCATCTACCTCCAGAACTGATTAATAGAAGAATGCATAGTATGGTTTTACATATATGTAAAATATACACATATGTACACAGTGCACATGTGTATATACATGCATATTTGTGAGTATACATATATACATATATAATATATCTATATCTATTTATATCTATCTATCTACTGTGTCAAATGGTGGCTATCTCTAATGTGGGGTGGGGAGGGAGGGAAGGAGACAATTTGAAACTTAAAATATTACAAAAAATAAATTTGATTAAAAACATTCCAGTAATAGGAATTTACTCTTTTCTAGATATCCCAATCCATGTAGGGACAATTTTTAGTAAATTCTTTACTACACTGAATTGAAAACTTTCCTCCTAAAATTATGCTTTTTCACCAGTTGGTTTTAGTTTCCCCTCTGAAATCAAAGAGAATTAAGTAGAATTCGTCTTTCTTGTGATAGTTCCTCAAATATTTGAAAGCAAGGGTCAAGTCATGTCCCTGCTGAGTTTCCTTTTCTCCAGGCTGAACCTTCCCCTATTTTCTTCACCATCTTCGCCTACATTTCAATTCTCCTCATGATTCTGTTAACATCCTCTTGATATGCTCCAGTCCATTTATGTGCTGTCTAAAATGAGGAGTCCTGAAATGAACATAATCCTGTGGATCCAATCTGACCAATTTAGGCTACAGAGAATGGTACAATCTCCTTCCTTATTCCAGAGACCACCACTAACTTTTTGGCGGACCCATCACACCTATGACATATTGTTTGCAGTTATCAACTTCATTAAGACAAAATCTCACTATCCTTTCACCTCTAACAGAATCCCAATGATTGAATTCACAATTTACTCCCTCTAATGAATTCACATGAGAAAACAATTCAGTGGCCAAGCTAAACAATCATCTATGATTAATCACTGTCCCTAGTGCTGCCTTATTACTGTTGTGAAAAGTTTATTACTGAGGCAAGGAGTCAGGAGGGAAGTCCTGGGGTTATTATACCTGGAAGAAGCTGGATGCTCTGCAGAATTTCAAGAGTAACGTACATTCACAGTGATTCTCCAGGATCAAGCCATTTTTTCAGGGAAAAAAAACACCAATTAAGGATGTTGGAAGTCAAACTAATCTTTTATGTCTGTTGCATTGAAATATAGAGCCCATAGAGAAAGGCTTCTGGGCTCAGCTTTTCTGCAAAGCATATCGCTCATAGTCAAATCACAGGTCTTAACAAATTCAGCCACCATTGAGAAAACTAAACGAGAGATTAAATGAAAGGCTATTTTCTGATTGAAGTGCTTTTAAAAAAAAACAACAAAAACCCGAGACTGGCTCCAAAAAAGTGTCATTTTCGCTTGAAAATACACTTTAGCTATCTCCTCAATTCCATACAATAAGCTAAATTGCATAAATAGGAAATAAAAAGAGAAGCAATTCCAATGTATGAATTAAAGACATGCATCCAACCAAAAGCATTTCTTCCTTTCTATGCTGACATAAATGCAAACAAAAAAATGTAGAAAAGAGGCATTTTTAAAAAGATCACTTGGATCAAAAATGGCTGACAGAAGAAGAAACATTAAAAAAGACCGGAGCGAAAGCAGCTGCTAATCTAGAATTATCGGCTGCCTTTAATAATGAAAATGTTTGATCTGCCTTCCCTTTTGCCTTAATGAGATTTGCAACAATTCATTAGCCGAACAATCCTGGATGGCTCCCTTCTGCAGAGCCGAGTTAGTATAGTGAGTGCTGGTACAGCTCTTTCCTCTCCCCCAGCCTCCAAGGAAATAAAAATGTATACCTTTGTTTCCAATTCACTTAGATATATCTCCAAAACCCACATTTAGAAATGATCAAATAGGATATCCCTTTGGATAAAGCAAAAGAGTTCAGGCCATATGTCAGTGGGTTAATTGGATTGTATTTGCATTTGAGCACAACAGATCTCTCTGGTTTCCCCTCTTTTCTTCTGCAGGAGCCAGGAGGGGGAATGTGAGGCTGCTTTTGTCTTGCTGAAGGCACGTTTTAAGCTTAAACTTAATTTTCATTCTGCAAGCCCAAGACAGGCAGTTAGGCTGTTTCAGAGTTTCCTCAGGACCAGCGTTTCCCCCCCCCCCCCCCCCCCAGTACTTGAAATGCAGCAGAGCAACCATGATTCTCCAGGCACAGGAGAGCAATCAGGAAAACCTCAACCTATTACACCTATTATGTCTGGACGGGTTTAGAAGCATATGGTTTGTTGTCATTTACCACCCACTTCAGCTCTCGGAAAGGAGAAACCCCAATTCAAATAAACACTCCAAGGCCTCTACGGGCTGCATCGTTTTTGTTAGCGTTTTTTTTCCCTGGGCTCTGATTTATGAAGCCCGAAACATTAAAACCTACAAGCCTAATGGGAAAACACTAAAAAGGAATTGGGCACGGAAGTAACTCCCCACTTGGCTTTAGATACATTCCCCCAAGTGGGCGGTTCCTGGCGCCTCTCTTCTCTCAATTGCTCCTGGAGCGAGGAGGGGGCTTGGCTTGCGGACCCCACTTAGCTTCAGCCAGACCAGTGGATGGACCACTGGGAGGGGTGGTGGTGGTACAGATCAGCTTTGGTCGTCCTAATCAGAAGGCACCCGCCCACCGTCGAAGGTGTGAGAGAAACAATTCCGCTTCCCGACATCCAGTAGGCTCCAATCTCAGGCACTTGGCAACGAGAAAAGCCGTAGCTAAGGGGCCTAGGACACATGTTCCACAGCCCGAGGAGGTGAGGGGGGTGAGAAGTAGGGGGGGTGGGATCGGAAAGACGGAGAAAAAGACACACAGGGAAGCCTGCACCTTTGCCCCGCCCTCATGTGCCAGGCTCCTTCATTCCAAAGAGAATCTGGTAAGGGATTCGGGAGCCGAATTGCCTGAAAACTATAGGGGACTGGGGGGTTGAAAAAGATCCTCCGAGACCAAGAGCGGAGTTTCCCCAACGTCTCCCTCCTCCCACCCTCAGCATCTCGGTCCTCGGACAGAGCAGATTCCAGGCGGGGGGCGGGTCCCTTCTGTCTTTCTCAGCTTTGTCCCCACCCCCAATTCCAGGCGGAGAGCGAGCTCTGATGTGGGGAATGGAAGAACCCCCCTCCACCTTCAGCCCCACGCTCAGGGAGAGATGAGGATGGGGAGAGTAGGGTGTCCTTCAGCCCTCCCCACCCCAAACGAAAAAAGCAAAAGCATCTCGATGGCGGTGGTCCTCCTCTCTCTTCTCACAGAGTATCTCTAATGTGTAGGGTCTCCCTCAGCCCACCGCGCGATCTACACAGAACAGACAAAGCAACTGAGAAAGAGGGACGAGGTTTTCTCAGACCCGTATCTTGCACATAAAGCAATTCAGACGGGGGCAGGGGTTCTTTCAGTCCCACATCCAAAAACAGAAGCTTCGGGGATGAAATGTGAGATCCTTTCCAGCAGTCCTCCATCCCCATTCACACAGCAAGAACAGCTCCCCATCATAGCGGCACACAAAACAGCTGGGGGCGGGGGGCGGGGGTTTGTTCCTTATATCCTACCCACATTCCTCCCCAAAGACAGAGCAGCTCTAAGTTGGGAGTTGGGTAAGGAGGGTGGGGGACCCTCAGTTTTCCCTCCTGGGACGGCTGAGCTGGCGGTCCCCTATTCCCCCTCCATAAGCGCAACCAGAGAGGTCTCCTGACTACCCCAGCCCCCAGGGAGAGCAGCTCCAGGTAGGGGCTGGGGTACCCCTCATCCCTGAACAGAGAAGGAGGCGGGGGAAAGTTCCCCAGTTTTTCCTCCCAGGTGGGCTGAGATGGGGGTTGGGGGATCCCGCGCTGAGCTGGGAGGTCTCCTGACCGTCCTGTCCTCAGCCAGAGTAGCTCCAAGGTGGGGGTTGGGTGGGGTCCCCCTTGGATGAGTATGAAAGGAGGGAGCTCGCCGGTCCCTTCCCTGGAAGGAGCAGTTGGGGGGCGTGTGTCCGGGCCGCCTTCCAGCCCAGGGGAGGTCGGCTCTGGGTTTGGAGCGGGAGGGATCGAGGTGTCGGGCCGTGCGTTCCCGGGCGGCAGCTCCGTCCCGGGCGGTGGCTCCCAGAGCCGGCTCCCGGGGAAGCTCGTCCCCGCCCGGCTCGCGAGGCTCGTGGGCAGGACACTCACCTGACAGACGAGTGGGCAGGCGCCTCTCTCCCTGACGCCGGTGGGCTCTCAGTTCGTAGGCTGCGGAGTGTCCCGGCTCGCTTCGGTTCCCATCCCTCCGCGGGTGAGCGTGACGGCGGCGGCCTCAGCTTCGGCTCCGCGCCCGGAGCCTCCCTCGGACTCAGCACCTCAGGTGCTCTGAACAGCTCCGCGCCTCGCCCGGCCGCGCCAGGCTCCGCCCGCATCTCGTCTCCTCAGCCAATCGCCGCCCTGGACCGGCCCCCTCCCCCCCAGCCTGCCTCCCGTCGCCGTGGATTCGACAGTCTCAGCCCCACCTCCTCAGCCCCAGCCAGGGTCCCCATCCCCGGGGGCGGCTGCTGGGGGCTGGGACCACAGCCCCCAGCGTGCCCCGGGGCTTCCCCCGCGATTTCTGGGACATGCAGTTCTCATGGAGACACAGTGGGCTTACTGGGCAGCATCATCCCCCCAGAGGCGTACTGCATTTCCCAGGATGCACTACGGGGATGGGAGCAAGGAGGTTTTGGGCGTCTCTGCTTAAGCAGAAGGCCTGCACTTGCAGAGTGGAGAGTAGGCAGGATGGGCATGCCCGCGGAGCCAGGACAGTTCTGGGGTGGCAGGGCCAACCAAGGGGCTGGGGGGGAGGGTAGGAAAAGGAGAAGGTGGGTAGCTCTAACACTTCTTGTCTCAGGACTACAGGTTTGCATAACTAGGTGGGGAAACTGAGGCACAGTCTGAGGGGTCTCTCTTCCCCCGAGTAATGAAAAGTCCCACGTTTTCCTTTTGGTGCTAGGATTCCTTCCATCTCCCTGACCCTACCCCTAGTCCGAATCTCCTTGTTCTTGTTCTGGGTGCTCTTCCCTGGGACCAGCCTTTTCCTTTGGATCCCAATTTACTTGGACAGCTCCCTACTTCTATCTCTGTAGCTCTACCCCTCCTCCCTCTAAGCTGGAACTCCCTTCCTGAGCCAGGACCCTCTTCTCTGAGTAAGGACTCCTCCCCTGATTCAGGATTCTGTTCCCCAAATCAGTTCTCCTCTCTTTGAGTCAGTTCTTTCTATATGGATCAGCTCCTCCCCCCTTGTCAAACAAGGACCCCTTCCTATGGGAACTGAAAGAGCAATTCCCTCATTAAAAGTGCTGAATTTGCTAGCTAAAAGCTGTAGCTTGGAAAAGTCAATTAACCTTTTTCAGCCTCAGTTTCCTCACTTGTGAAATAAAAGAATCTGGTTAGATAATCCCTAAAGTTCGTTTCAGCTTTAAATCCTTCCATTCTATGGATCCCTGGACCAGGGTTGCCTCTTTAGACCTGTCTCTGATTATTGATATGTTTTTTCCCCTGGTGGGTCTGTTTGGAAGCCAAATTATGCCATTTCTCCACTTGCACCTCTGGTTTTGTCAGTTCCTGGATTTGTTACTAAAATCGATTTGCTTCACTCATCTGGCTTTAAATTTTGACAGCAACTGGATAACTCTGGATGTCAACAAACATTTATTAGGCAACTCCTATTTACAAGGTGCATAGAAAAGTGCTCTAAAGGGAAAAAAATCTTAGGGAGCTTCATTTCCTTTACCTGAACCTTGTTTCCTAAATGAAGAGATCTACCTAGCTCATAATCCAATGGAACTCTCATTCCTCATTTATTTAGTGAGGGGGTTGCATACGGTGATGGCTAGTATTCCTTCCAACTGTATAAACATCTTGACTAGTTTTTGGTAAATAAAATCTATCCTTCAAAAAGGTATTAAAGATAAGGCCTCATAACTGTGCTTCTTCCAGTTCCTCTTCATGCAGGAGACAACTTTTTTTTAATATCTTTTTTTATTGACAGAACCCATGCCAGGGTAATTTTTTTACAACATTATCCTTTGCAGTCACTTCTGTTCCGATTTTTCCCCTCCCTTCCTCTACCCCCACCCCCAGATGGCAAGCAGTCCTATACATGTTAAATATGTTACAGTATATCCTAGATACAATATATGTATGTAGAACCGAACAGTTCTTTTGTTGCACAGGGAGAATTGGATTCAGAAGGTAAAAATAACCTGGGAAGAAAAACAAAAATGCAAACAGTTTACATTCATTTCCCAATGTTCTTTCTTTGGGTGTAGCTGCTTCTGTCCATCACTGATCAATTGAAACTGAGTTAGATCTTCTTTTTGTCAAAGAAATCCACTTCCATCAGAATACATCCTCATACAGTATCGTTATTGAGGTATATAATGATCTCCTGGTTCTGCTCATTTCACTTAGCATCAGTTCATGTAAGTCTAGGAGACAACTTTTAAAACCATAGTGCCTGGTATATAGTGTATAGCACTTATATACTTGTTACAGTTTTTGCCTTCTTGCCATTTAGTGGCTTTTGACCTTGACCTTCTCCTTTCTTTTGAGTTACTTCAGTCATGTCTAACACTTTATGACCCCTTTTGGGGTTTTCTTGGCAAAGTTATTGAAGTAGTTTGCCATTTCCTTCTTCAGTTCATTGTACAGATGAGGAAACTGATGTAAACAGATTAAATGATTTGAATCACACAGCTGGCAAGTGTCCATCTGAGGCTGGATTTGAACTCAAGAAAATTTGCCTTCTTGACTCAGTATTCTATCCAGGTCCAGTATTCTATCCACTGTATCATCCAGTTGCCCCTATCTCATTCTACTTGAAGACATTTCTAATTGTAGTTTGTCCCCTGACAGATTGGAGGTGAAATCTGCTTTCCTATTACTTATATCTTTTAGTCCTGTTTTTACCTGTAGGGCCCAACAAAACATGATTTATTTCTATCTTTGGAAGGCACTTACCATAATCCAATGAACTTAGAACTGGGAGAAACCTGAATTCAAATAAATTTCAAGTATCATTTCTAGTATAAGTGGCATTCGATATTTGAAAACAACTATTTTATTACCTCAAAGCTTCTTCTTCACACTAAACATTCCTATTTACTAAAAACAATCCATATAGGTTTTAAGTTCCTTCACCATTCCTTGGACATGCCCTAGCTTGTTATTATAATTTCTAAAATAACTCAACTCAGAGAACAATGGATCAGTTCATTTAAATTCATTTGTTTTGTAAACTGTTCTATTGAAAGAGCCCAAAATCACATTAGTTTTTTAGATTTCCACATTCCACAACTGATTCACACTGATTTTGCAAAACTTGCAAAACTTCTAGGAAGATACACTAACAGGAGTTCGATATCGTCGATAAACCATGAGCAAGAGTAATTAGAAACAAGCTATGTAGGTAAGCAGATCCCTGGGGGTGGGAAAACTGATTGAGAGAAATGAAACATCATGGCATCATCACATAGACAGGAAGGTGGAAAAGGCACAGTGTTGAAGTTGAGAAGAAGGGAAAGACCATGGCTTTGGTGCTAGGTGATGAAATTTAACAAAATTGAAGAGTGAATAAAGTGTGAATAAAGGACCTATAGAGGAAATGAATGAGTAGGTATTTAGTTTGGGACTCTTTCTTCCTTCCTTCCTTCCTTCCTTCCTTCCTTCCTTCCTTCCTTCCTTCCTTCCTTCCTTCCTTCCTTCCTTCCTCCCTCTCTTTTCTTTCTTTCTTTCTTTCTTTCTTTCTTTCTTTCTTTCTTTCTTTCTTTCTTTCTTTCTTTCTTTCTTTCTTTCTTTCTTTCTTTCTTTCTTTCTTTCTTTCTTTCTTTCTTCCCTTCTTTCTCTTTCTTTGTTTATTTTTTCTTTGTTAGTTTGTTTCTTTCTTTTTGTTACTGATAGAATAAAGAGGACTGATCTTATAAGAGATGATATAGTTTAGATTCCTCATTTTCCTCATCTCTAAAATGTATGGGTTGTGCTTATTAATCTGTAAGTCCTTTTAGTGATTCTTACTATTTATGATTCTTTGAGTCTAATAGAAGATCACTTTACTATAGTGGAATCAGGAGGCCGAGTTCCAGTCTGGATTTTACCAACGACTGACTCTGGTCATGGGGAGGGCACTTCATTTCTTTACAATTCAAATTAAATTAGAAAGCTTTCTTTCTGCTCTAAAATTTTATGGTTCTATGTTAAGATGCCACTGAAACTGAAATCTAGATGATTTAACCTATGGTAAATGAACATAGACACTTCTGGAACCATGCAAGGGAACTATTTCATTAGGCATCATATCACTAAAAACCACAAGGGAGTGTGGATGAGGAACAACATTCATTGAAATGCTCTGGACAAATCAGGTTAAGTTCAACTTGATTTAATCAAAACAGCAATGCTAAATTCTTTCTATTATAAAAAGTTCCAAGTACTGTTAAAACCCCATCCCTCCTCACTGTGGTATGCTGGCAAATGCTTAACAATTGTCTCTCAAAAAATAAAAAGTACTATGACACATTATCAAGTTTAATATACATTAACATTGTCTCAACGGCTTTTTAAAGCATAGACAACAAAGAAAACAATAAACCAAGCTCTGATTTGTAGCAATTGCTAATTTCCTGTATATAAATACTCAGTTTGAAAATTTAACAATAGACTCCCTCATGTGAGTTTGAGTTGGCTCCAGCATACCTCCTGGTTAAAGGTCACAAATGATTATAGCTAACATTTATATTACACATTGTGGTTTGCAAATTGCTTTTCATATGTTATCTTTTTGTCATTTTTGTCATTTACATAAAGGCAACACATGTAGCAGCAAAATTAATAGAAATTTTAAAAATGCTTTCAGATATTCATAGTTCTATTGTGTCACACAGATTTCAAAAGGTGATTCCTGTAGTGCATTTTCTCCCTCTTCCCTTTCTCCTTCCTTTCTCCCTCCCTCCCTCCCTCCCTCCCTCCCTCCTTCCTTCCTTCCTTCCTTCCTTCTTTCCTTCCTTTCTCCCTCCCTCCCTCCCTCCCTCCTTTCTTCCCTTCCTTCCTTCCTCTCTCCCTTCCTTCCTTCCTCTTTTCTTCCCTCCTTCCCTCCTTCCCTTGCTTCCTTCCTTCCTTCCTTCCTTCCTTCTTAGATTTATTAATACTTACTAGGTATAAGACATTGTACAGAAAAGATGAGAATGATACAGTTCATAATATTCTGTTAGAGGAAAAGAAAGTACTAAAAACAGAACAGCAATTAAAAAAAAAAATTGTTCTTAGAAATTATCTGTTTCCCCAGGAAAACTATAGATGACACATTTTTATACTGAGTTTTTCAATTGTACAATTTTATTTATGGCTTTGACCTGATGCCATTTTTTGTATCATTGAAAGGACTTTCAAAGACTTACTATGTGCTTGGCACATATTTAAGATCTTAAATGTTTGTTTATTTGACCAGTTGACAATTTTTGAAAAAGACAATCTTAGTTCTTTCACAGGATATATACATTTGGTGCAGTTGGGTAGTGCATTGAATAGAGGTCTGGCCTGGAGTCGGTAAAATTTCTCTTCCTGAGTTCAAATTTGACCTTAAGCCCTTAGTAGTCATGTAACCCTGGACAAGTCACTTCACTCTGCTTGCTTCAATTTTTTAATCTGTCAAATGAACTGAGAAGGAAACAACAAACCACTCTGTTTCTTTGCCAAAAAACCCCAAATAGAGTCATCAAGAATTGAAAATGATAAAACAAGGCAGATTTTCTAAGTGGCTCTTGTATCTAGAATGTTAAATTATAAAATTGTAATTATGCATGAAGAATGTTTTGTGTCTAATATTTAATTGAATTAAATTCAAGATTATATATGTACATATATACATACACCCAAATGTATATATAATATACACACATACATACACATATATATAACACCTGTTAGGTATACACCTTCTTCTCTACTAGGCATTGGAGATACAAGAGAAAAATAAAATTGTTCCTGCCCTCAACCAGCTCATATTTCACTGGAGATTTTCAACATATGTTGTCATTTTTCATCATCCCAAACTTTTCATGATTCCATTTGGGGTTTTCTTAACAAAGATACTGGAGTGGTCCATTTCCTTCTCCATCTCATTTGACAGATGAGGAAACTGAGGCAATCAGAGTCAATTATCTTGTTCAGGATCATACAGTTAGTAAATTTCTGAGGCCAAATGTGAATTCTGGTCTTTCTGACTGTAGGTCCAATGCTCTATTCACTGAATTAAACTAGGTGCCCCTAATAACATATATACAGATAAATAAAAGATAAGATACGATGAGGAAGAAAGAAGGAAAGTTTAACAAGTAGAAAAATGGGAGAAACTTTCTGTTAGAGATGTTATTTGGGGATGGGAAAAACTTGAAAGAAATCAGGATTTTCAGAAGAGGTAGAGAGAGGACTGTCTATTCCAAGGGATGGAGAGAGGAGATGGGATCCTGAGAAGCATCTGGTAGATCAGTTTGATGGGAACCAAACTGTGGAACTGTCTAGCAAGGCAAGTAGAAGCTAGATCAGTGAGAACAGAAGTACAGGGAAACACTAAAGATTTTTGAACAAAGGAATACCAAGGCCAGAACTATTCTTCCTGAAGATGATTAAAAAAAAACTGTATGGAAGATATATGGAAAGAAGGAAAGACTGGCAGCAGCAGAGAGACCAATTAGGAGCCTATTGGTATAGTCAGGGGTTGAGGCTATTAGGGCCTGAAATAGGGTGGAGGAGATGGAAATGAGATACACCATATTACTTAGATACCTGGATTTATGAGTTTTAAAACAGTATATCAGTTTTACAATTAGGTAACTTTGTTAGAGAATGTGTGTAGGGCTCCATATAATATGAAATGTGAATACTAAATATTTTTGAAATAATTATTTGGAATGACTTAAAAAAGAAAAACAGGCAAACTCAAAATTATGGTTTATATTTATCACTGTGATATTATTCAAAATAATTACGGAAAACATTAGTCCTAATATTTGTTTATATTTCTTGATAATCTGGACACACTTATTTCTATGTTTAACCTTTTGTAATATACATATACATGTATATATACGTATATATGCATACATGTATATATAAATAAATATGTGTATTTTAATATATATATATATATATATAAAATGAATGAATGTTCTCATTCCATTTTGCTCTTAGCTTTGTCTGCTCATTTTTGTATTTGTGAAATGAGTGAAGTTTTTAGGAAATTCCCAGAAGGAAGGCCCAGTGGCTGGGAAATTCTAAATGTTCAAGAAAAACTTGTTGAATTGAGTTAAGTACTAAGATATTTGGGACATACTACAAATACACATACACACATAGTTTGTAGTGTTTATCATCAGTAAGGGCTTGAAAGGGACCTTTATATACATACACATACTCTTATATGTGTATACAAATACATATATACATACACATATTATATATGTATATATTTCATACAGATATTATATAAATTCAGATGGTTGTGTCTAAAAATTCTTTGTGCTGCTGGAATAACATCTAAGAGGCAGATGTTATTCCAAGAACACAAAGAATTTTAAACTCAAAGTCTTAGAGAAATTCCTATTTTTGTCCTAAAGGCAATAGGGAATCATTGAAGGTTTTTGAGCAGGGTTATGACTTGATCAGATCTGTGTTTTAGGAAATATCAATTTGACAACAGTATAAAAGATGATTCATCGAGAAGAAGAGCCAGAGACAAATATGGAAGGAATCTAGACAAGAGATGAGGAGGTGTGATTGTATGAACAGAGAGGAAGGCTTGGATGTGAGAGATTGTAGAGACAGAAATGACAAGACCTGGCAACTGGTCAGATATAGGGGCGAGGAGAGAAGAATGAATTGAAGATAACTCCAGGTTTACAAACCTGGCTACCTAGAAGGATGTAATGACCTTTATAGACATTTACAGAAATTAGGAAGAGGAATGGACTATAGGGGAAAGATCAGTTTTGTTTTGGACTTGAATTTGAGATATCCGTGGAACATCCAAGTGGAGATATCCACCAAGTGATGATGAAGAATTAACGCTCTGGAGAGAGGGGAGGAATGTATAGCCTCTCTATAGGGTTAAGAGCTGTAGCTCTAGGGGTGATGGGATCAACAAGAGAAAGAGTGAGAGGTCCCAGGATGGAACCACTGGACACAGTGATACTTAGGGGGCTGGATACAGAGATGCTCTGACAGGATGGGTGGGTTGAATAAGTAGGGAGACAACCAGGAGAGAGCAGGAAAAGCCCAGGGTGAGAAAGGGAGCCTGGTAATAAAATGACAAAAAGTTCAGAAAATAAAAGCTTCAAAGAGCAATAAATAGGTTATAGGTGGGAGATAGGGTGAAGTGGGAACCAGAAAGTTGACTAGTAAGTCTGATGCTCATGTCAAACCCTTCCTCCTTCATGAAGCCTTTATAAGGAATTCTACACCGGCCCTTTGATCCTACTCCAATCTCCCTTTGATTTGAATTCTTATAACATTTATATTATCTCTTACTCCTAGTTTAGTGCTTTATTAATTAGTTTCTTTCATTTCAATTCAAATGCTAAATCCTCTATGGTATTTTCTCTTATTTCCCAGATCAATATAAAGACATTCTTTGGATCTAATATACTATGACTCACTTTTTAGGAGTATAACTATCAAAAGTAGACCATCTTTTACCTCAATTCTTACCTTCCCTTTAACTGCTGAACATGTGCTGCCTCAAACAGACTGAGAGCTGGGAAAGACCTTAGCTTAAAAAGGTCTCCCACTGCATCCTGGGTCTCTCCCTATAACTTGGCGTTCTGGAGGAGAAAGACTTTACACAGCTCTACCTCACTTAAATCCAATTCACTTGCAAGTCAAGGTAACCTCCTTCTGATGTCATTGTTCTTCTTACAGGACAAAGAAAGAACAACTAATAATAATTGTTTTCTGTTCTGGCTAAAAGCATCGAGGGTCTTCTTCCAGATTACTATTTTTGTGATGGTAAATTATCCTAGTGGGATACCCTTTGTTTTATACATCTCTAAAGCACTTGAAGAGAAGGGGTATACTTATCTATGTTTGCAACTACTAAACTCTGCTGCCCATGATAGCCAGAGTTGTGAATTATCTAAGCCCTGCATCTCTCCTAGACTCTGTCACAGTGCTCTGAATACAACAGAGGAATACTTCAATACTTATTGAAGGAATAAATGTTAGCATTATCTTTTAGCGAGACTGTAGCTCCTTAAGGGCAAGAAGCTTATCTCCCATTTCTTAAGTTTCTCCCATGATGCCTTGCTCATAGTAGAAGCTCATTAGGTACTTGTGGATGAATTGATTTCATCCTCATGGCTTGACAATTGTGCCAGAGGAGGTGGGTTTTTGTGTTTATTTACCAAAGGATATTTGTCATTCTTGGGACGATTTTTGCTTTCTGCTTTTTTTTTTTTTTTTTTTCTGTTCAGATTTGAAATCCCTTAGCATTTCTATAAGTCCTGAGGGTGGAAGTGGGGCTAGCATGTTTTTAGTGATCAGAAACATGGCAGTTTCCATCACCTGTTTTTTAATGAGGATGTTTGTTTTAATTCTGCACCTGCAGGGACCAAAAGGGCAGAGATGGCAGAGAAGGAGAGGGACGTAATGGAAAGATAAGCCAGGTTTGAATTTAGCTCAACCATTTGCTACCTGTATGGGATCTCAGACAAATTATTTAACCAGTCTGAGTCTCATCTGTAGTAGGAAATACTAGAAACATTAAATTATAAGAACCCTTTTTACCTTTCCAGTCATCTTATATTTACTGTCCTTTGTGTGTACTTTACAATCCAGTTGACAGCTCCTCAATGTTCCCTTCACACATTTCTCCATCTCCCATCTCTATGCCTTTGCACTGGCTGTCCCTCATGCCTAGAATTCCCTTTCTCCTCATCTCTGCCTTGTAGAATGCCTGGATTTTTTCCTTCTTTGACATCCTTTATAGGAAGATTTTCCTATCTCTTCCTCTGTTTCCTCCCTTCCCTTCTCTGATTACCCTTCATCTACTCATCATGTAGCTCAATGTACCTATTTTCATGTTTAAACCTCATTAGATCATATACTCTTTGAGATTAGAATCATGTTTTTGCCCCTTTTTGTATCTCTAGCTCTTAGCACAATGCCTGGCATGTAGAAAGTGCTTGTTGACTAATGTGCTGCAACTATTTATACTCATGGTGAAATTTTCACTTTTTGGATCACTTGACATAAATATGTATATTTATGGAAATATAGATAAGAAAATTAGAGAAGGGAAAGAAGAAAATTTCAGTGGGACATAACTGGTAAAGCTTCATGGAGAAGGTAGCTCCTGAGTTGAGCCTTGAAGGAAGGAGGACATTCCAGATATATGAGAATGGTCTATTGTTGTTATTTTGTCCTTGATGCTAGAGGAGGACCAAAATAACATCATGGTGTTGGGATCAAAATACAGTGTATCCAGCTGTGAGAGGATGGTCTATGTGAATGTACACGGTAGGGGAATAATTAGTTGTCCAGTTTGGCTGGAATGTAGGTTACATGAAGAAACCTGAAATAAGGCTGGAAATGAAGGCTGGATCCAGATTAGGAAGTGCCTGAAACTAAAAAATCTGAATTTGATTCTATAGGCAATAGAGAGCCACTGCAAGTTTATGAGAAGAAGGACCTGATCAAGCATATGAATTAGGGAGATTGTTTTTGACAATCTCATAAAGGTTAGATCAGGGAGGGGTGGGACAATTTAGGAGACTATTGCAAAAGTCAAACTAGAAGTGATTAGGCTTTGTACTGGTGGTGGTGGTAGGATTGGGATGAATGGATAGGTGCAAGAGATATTTTGTCAGTAACATCCCAAGAGTTTGGCAATGGAATGGTTGTAGGAGAAAAGGGATAGAGGGAGAAAGTAGAATCAAACATGACTCCTAGATTTCCAACCTGAGTAGCTGGAAGATGATGGAGCCACTAACAGAAATAAAGAGAATTCAACTCTAGATGTTGTTGCATTGACTCAATTTATCAACAATCCAAATAATGGGTCTATACTCCAATATCTCTGCCAAGAAAATCCCAAATGGGATCACAGAGTCATACCTGATTGAAATTACTGAACAACAACAATGCTTTAAAAAATTAAATTATAATAAAGAAAATATGGCTTTCATACTTCTGTAGCACCTATATCTCAAAGCCCTAGGCAGGCCTTAGAATTTCACCCTCCAGAACTGGGAGTGTGGGTAGGAAGGGGAAAATATCCTAAAGAGGGTATTTTGCTGAGATTTTTTTTTTAATTTTAGCAAGAGTGATTGACTAAAAGAAAGAAATTTTATTTAGCACTTTGTTGTTCAGTCATTTCAATCATATCCAGTCTTTGTGATTCCATTTGGAATTTTCTTGGCAAAGATACAGAAGAGGTTTGTCAGTGCTTTCTTCAGCTCATTTCACAGATGAGGAACTGAGGCAAAGTTACTTGCCCAGAGTCACATAGCCAGTAAGTGTCTGAGGCCAGATTTGAACTTAGGAAGATGGCCTGACTCCAGACCTGACACTTTATCCACTGTACCCCCCAGATGCCTCACTTAGCACTTAGTATGTGCCATTCATTATGCTAAACTTGGGGATACAAATACAAAAGTGGAAATAGCCTCTGTTCACATGGAGTTTACATTCTAATAGGGATAGAAAAAGGGGAATGATTATAGGGCAGACATGTTTTGGTTTGTAAAGTCACATGGATCATGAATGGAGCTATGGGGAGAGTGGAATGGTACAGTTTCTCCAGGAATAATGACAGTGTTGGCTCGATTTATGGAATTGGCAATGATAGTGAGGGTGAGGGGAAAAAAAAGGTAAGTGCTGGGAGGTGATAGGGAACCACTTAACTTGAACTCAAAAGATCTAGAATTAAATAGTAAAATTTATGGGATCATAGGATTTAGAGCAGGAAGAGACTTTCAAGATTATTTACTCTTGATCCCTTTGTTTGGTTGATGAAGAAATTAAAATATAAGCAGTATATATATATATATATATATATATATATATATAATGCATAAGGTCACTTGATCAGAAAAAAGAACCCAGATGCCGATTCCAGAGTTAGTGCTCTTTGTATCCTACTGCATTATTGTCTTGGATTGACCTCTTATTAGCCGTGTGACTCTAGACAAATCAGTTCCCCTATTTTGGCCTCAATTTCCTTATCTGTAAAATGGAGGCGTCAGACTAAATGATCTGTGGGTGCCCTTTCCTCTCTAACATTCTACAGTTCTGATTTGCAGTAATCAGAGCAGCGTTAGGAATAATGGGGGTGAGCCCAAAAAATTTCCTTATCTCCTTGCCTCACCCGCTAGTTTATAATACTTGGCAGTGATTAAAATTGACAGGAAGATAGCCACATTGCTGTATGCAAAGTCTATTTCATAAATAGCACCACCTAAAAAAACTATTACATAGGATTGTTTGACATAGTAACATGCGCTTGGCCACATAAATTAGAATTCAGTCTTGCCTGATAATGGATAAATCATTTATTTTGGATTTAAATTCTCCTGCCCCTAGGTAAATGACATTGTGTTTTCTTTCTTTTTAAATTTTTTTCATGATAACCTTGAAGTCAAAATCATGAGACATATTTTATGTGGAGAAAGAGGCATTTTGCATCTAACAAATAATATTGACTCTGGATGTTTTTCTTTCCTTAACTGATAAGAAAAAAGGGAACAGAGTAGTTGAGCCAATTTGTGTACTTGTCTGTCAATATTCACTCAGTACATTAAGATTTTATAATTTTGTCCATGTGGGCAATTTCCCCTCCAATACAGATCGCAACCCTCTATTATTATTACTACAATAATAATAGTAGTAGTAGTAATAGCTAGCATGTATATATCTATATATAGTTTTAAGACTAAAACTATATATAGCTTTGAGGTTTACAAAATGTTTTACATATTATCTTATTTGATTCTTACAACAATCCTGGGAGATATTATTATTCCCAGTTTATAGATAAGGAAACTGAGACAAATATCAATTAGGTGACTTACCCAGGGTCTCACAGAAAATATCTGAGGATGGATTTGAACTCAGGTCTTCTTAATTACAAATCCCATATTCTGTCCTTGGGGCCACCTACCTGTCTTAGAGAGGAGGGTTTTCATGACTTCCTGTGGACAAAATATCCATCATCTTGAGTCTTCCTGCTTCTTGTGAGCTTCTCTAAACTTAGCTAAGTTGGTCGCCCAAAATCCAATATCCATTCAAATGCCAGATTTATACTCAAAGGCTTTCCATCTTGGCAGGACCTTCTCCCCCTTGTATTCTACTGACATCTCCATAAAAGTGTCAGATATTGCTGAGAAAAGTCCTGTCAATCATATGTGGCACATATAATGAATATATCTTCATTGTCAAAGTTGGGGTGGGGGTCCATGGGTGTGGAATATATTATGCATATATTGGAAGATTTTTATTCAGTGAATTGATTGTTTTGACTGACATTTTTTTCCCTTTTAAAAAATTCTTTATGCTATGGCAGTGGTTCTCAAAGTATGGTCTAAAGAATCCTGGGGGTCTCTGAAACCCTTTTAGAGGGTCTACAAATTCAAAAGTAGTTTTTATTTCCAATATGGTAAATGTCTATAAATATAACCCAGATAAACAAAAATGCTTTGGAGAGATCCTCAATAATTTTTAATAGGATAAAGATACCGAAAACAAAAGTTTGAGAACCACTGTGCTATGGGGTGTATCTTTGGGAACAGGAATAATATGGGATATGGGGGATAAATATTTAGGTGATATCAATAAAATTAATGTTAAAATTTGCTTTTATTTAAGTGTTAAATTTAGTAAAGGATTAGCATTTTGCTCACACTTAAGTGAACTGTGGTATTGCCCCTCATCTTCTACCTCACTTTCTCTGTCAGAAACTCAGCTCTGAAGGCTCTAAGAAGATACTGACTTTCTTATTCCATGTTAGGATAATACAAGGAGCCCCAAGTCACTGAAGGTTTAACATGAGGAAGTTCACTTTGCCCTTACAAAGCAAGGCACTTAGTGCCACTGATCACTGACAACTGAAGGTCATCTCTCCCCGTCACCCTCCCTCCTCCCATCTCCATATTGAAACGGAAGGGTGAGATTACATGGCAGATCTTCAGAAATCCAGCAACTCCTAGGGACCTACATACCACATGGCTGGGTGTTTTTATGCCCTTCCATGACCAGGAAACTGTGTCAGGGAATCTAGGGCTAATCAGGTCCTAGGGGCACCTTTGTCCTAGACTATCCCATTCTGACTGGGAGCTGGTGAGGGGGAGGAGGAGCTTTTCCTGTGTCAGGAAAGCTGAAGTCAGGCATTTTAGGAAGTAATCTTTTTGGTAAAACCTTCAGATATTATGGCTACGAGTAAAAGAGGCTTAATTAATGAGATGCTGATCTTACCATTTACTTACCAATGCTCCCACCCAAGGTTTGATCCTGCATGTTTGCCCATAAAGGACAGAAGGATCAGAGGGGAATATTCTGGGGTCACCATTCAAGTGTGTGATTTTTGGGGAAGTAGCAATACAATTCAAATCAACAAGAATCTTTAAAATCCTGTTATGTGCAAAGAATACTGTGGTAAGTGCTGGAAGAAGAAATGCAAAGGTTAGGTGGAGTTTAGAGTGTAATAAAAACTTGAATGTAAGGTGGGCAACTTTAGACTGATTGATCAATTTAGATCCTAAACATTCAGCAAATTGACCTAGAGTTTTATTTTGTTTCTGAATTTCTGTAGAATATAAGAATGATATTATTATGATGTGTTTTTAGATTTAGAATCATCCTTAGTTTGAGAAGTTTCTCCCGAGTTAGACCTTTGAATCGAGATGGAGACCCTGAGGGCATTGCTTTAGGATTGCCTTTCTGGGCTGTTGACTAGAACTTTGTTGATGATATCAAGGAGAACTTGACTAATTATCTAGTTGGTTTTCTCCTTGGATGAGTTCTCTTCCCATTCCTATTTCCTCAGATGTAATTAAGCTGAAACCTATTTTTTCCTTCTGATTGAGATCAAGTCTAGGTAAACTAAGTGAGTGGTTAAATCCCAAGGTTCTCTTGGTGCCTTCAAATACAGAATTTTTATCCTTCAGATTAAAAATCACTTTTGAGTAACTGACTGAGCAATTGGTTCAGAGAGAGAATCAGCAGGACTTTTAATAGACTGTCATTTTTAATATTCTCTAGAGCAGAGGTTCTTAATATCTTCATTGTATCATGGACTACTTTGAAAATCTGGTGTTGCCCATAAGGTGTTTTGTCTTTTTGTCTTTCCTAAAACATAGGAAATGCTATGTTTTAGTTAGAAGGTGGTGAAAATAAAGTTTTTTTCCACATCCAAGTTAACAGACTTCCCTTTTATCTATCCATGGACCACTAAAAAGTTAACCCCTAGGTTAAGAGCTCCTATTCTAGATTGTTATTTTTATACATTGTAGATTGATCAAAACAAAACAAAATTATGGGCCAATCACGTAAAATGAGAGTGAGGGAGAGCATTTCAACAGCTAGAATACTCTATTGGTATCCACAAAATGTTCAAAGGATCAAAACTATTTGAATGAATTGCCTGTGGAAGGTTTATTGGAAAACATAGATAAGAAGAAGAATGGAAAGGTCACAATTTGTACCACAGAAGAGAGAGTATCCATATCATGGAGTTCATGGATTAATCAGATCATCAATAAAACATGATTAAAAGTTAAATTTTTTTTTGAATATTGGAAATCCTCCCAAAATAAAAGGTTATATGTATGTTTAGTGAGTCTGAAGACATGAAGGGACACTAGATTGGCTTACCTGAAGTTTTGTTTTCTTCCAACCTACTCAGACCACAAATTATGACTAAAATATTATGTCCAGTTTTAGGTTCCACATTTTAGGAAAGATGTTAACCTAGAGGGAGGAGGGTTACTAGGAAAATAAGGGATATATAGACATCCATCATTTGAATGATTTGGGGATATTTAAGCTGGAGAAAAAAAGATTTGTGAGTGGAGGAAGCACAAGAACAATTTTCAAGTATTGAAGTGTTATTTGGAAAATACGTTAACAATAATGAAAATGGTAACACTGGTAATAGTAGCTTGTATTTCTATAGTGCTTTGCAAAGCATGTACCTACATGATTTCATTTTGTCCTAAGCACAGTTTTGAGAGGTAGGAGCTAGCTAGACTTATTTTGCTTGGCTTCAGAGGGTAGAAATAGGAACAATGGGCAAAAGTTGCAGAGAGGCAGATTTTGGCTGGATGAAAGGAAAAACTTTCTAATAATTAATTAGTTGTTCAAAAGCAAGATAGTTGCCTCAGGAGCTTGGTGATTTCTTCACTAAAGGGCAAGTCTGAATGACTACTGGGGGAGAATTTTGTAGGTAGATTTCAGTTCAAATCCTGGAAATGCCTTCCAGTTCTGAGACCATATGGGTCAGTGACAGTTTATCCAGGTCCCTGGCTCTGCTTTTGAAAAACTGAATGTTCTATCTCTGCTGCCATGCTGATGAAGGACAATGTCCCATGCTCTGACTTATTTGGGAAGATGTTAGCCTGAGTCTGTAATGAGAGGACAGTAGAGCAGATATTAAGAAGCAAAATGCTTTGATTATCAGGCAAATGAGACAGTAATGTGAGATCAGGAGTGACAACTTCTCGCCTCATTTCCAGAGGAGAGAAGTAATTGGAGAATAGGAGTCAGCACAGTACACTCCTAGTTGGGAGAACCACTAATGGGCCTACGCCAGGCCTGAAGGTGCCACGGGTATATCAAAAATATCATTGACAAAGATGATGAATGAGAGAGAGACAGAGAGAGACAGAGACAGAGAGAGACAGAGACAGAGAGAGACAGAGAAATAATAGTTGAATGAACAGAGAAGGGAGGGAGGGAAGGAGGAAGAGGCAAGCTAGAAAACTACATATAGATACTGAATAACATTACCTCTAGTGCTCCTTACTCTCATCACTGCTATAGGACTTTTATACCCAAAGATGAGCTTTGAGGTCATTTAGATCAACCCCCTTATTTTATAGGTGGAGATACTTAAGACTGGAGGATGGAATGGAAACTATTTGTCTAAGACAGACAGCAAATGGCAGGAGGCAAGACTGGAATTTAGTTCTTTAGATTCCAAATCCACTTTAGAACATAAGAAATGTCACATTAGTTCAGCTTTTAGCTCCATTTCTCTTGCTATTGGGTAGTGAGGTCATCCTGGATGCCCAGCTTCTCATGTTCATCACCCATTATAGTTCTCACATCTGTGAACTTGTTTAAATTTATCTTGAGCATATTTACATATTTACCTTTCTTGATACATGAAAGGTAATGAATTCTACAAACATTGTTATTGTTATTATTGTGTAAATAAACATTTTCATTTATTTACCTGAAAATTCTTTTCTATGAACTTTTAGAAGGTTCTCCTCTAGTTGTGGTATTCTGGGATTTGGCAGAAAGAACTCTGTTTACATTATTAATGATATTATAAGATTTAATCCTATCTCTTCTTAGCCTGTTGCATTCTTTTTCTCTCTCTTTTCTTTCTCTTCTCCCTCCCTCCTTCCTTCCTTTCCTCTCTCTTCCTCCATCTCTCCCTCTTTCCCTCTCTCTTTCTCTCTGTCTCTCTGTGTTTTTATGTCTCTGTCTCTGTCTGTCTCTTTCTCTCTCTCTCCACCCCATTTATTTATTTATTCAGACTGAACAATCCTAATCTGTCCTACCCTCACAACTACTCCATTTCCTTGATTATTTTAATTTTCTTTCTCTGAAAGGCTATTTTGTCATTTTGTTGAGAAGTGCTGATTAAACTGTGTGCAATATTACCATACAGTGGGCATTTATTAAGTATCTACTGTGTGCAAGATTCTGGAATGTGTAGAAACAGGAAAGTGAATCTGTGTTTTTTATCATCATAGGGAACATACGGACAAAGAAACCAAATTGATTCATGTTGACTCTTTTGTCTGCAATTCATAATTTTAGAGAGTTGTCTAGAGCACTGGTGTCCTACTGAAATAGAAATGAGGATCACTAAAGCACACAATAAGGATCTCTGAGGGCCTCATATTGAATTAGAAAACCACATATGTTTATATTTTCTTTTTTAATTAGTACAGAGACACATTAATATGAGATAGGAACATCTGGTTCAGACTGCCCTTGGGACCATTGTGAGCCACAGGTTTGATACCTCCATCCAAAAGATTTGAGGGATGAAGTAACTTGTTTAGCTTTGCATAGCTGGGACATTGCACAGGTAGGATCTGGACCTGGTGCTTTATGGCTTCAAGGGTGAATCTCTTCTCCCCTCTTAGCCTTTTTCCTCCCTTCCTTTCTCCCTCCCTCCCTTTTTTAGTCTTTTCTTTTCTTTGTCTTCTATGTCAGTAACTTAGATATGCTGGTGGTACCTTCAGGCTGACAGCTTTGAAATACAAAGAAAAATGGATAAACAGTTTCTCCCTTTAAGGAGTTTTCCTTCTCGCATCACATATAAATATCTAAGTATATGCATCCCTGGATAAGTATATATGTTTACATATATATTCCATATGTAACCTAATTGGACCCCTAACTCTAATCTATATCTAACCATAATCTTCTATCCATTATATAACTATTAGACTCCTACCAAACTCTGTTCTCATAAATATATAACATAGATCTATATCCACCTAACATCTCTCTATCATCTATTTCATGTCTATGTATCATCTGTTTACTATTTTTCTAATATCTATCATGTCTATATAATATCTTATTTATCTGTCTGTCCATCTATTTAACGTCTAACATCTATCATCTATCTAGTCTGTCTATATAACATCTATCTGTCTATTTGTCAATCTAACATCCCTCTATTATCTATCTAATCTGCCTATATAAAACCTGTCTGTCCATCTTTCTATCTAACTAATCATCTATCTAGTCTGTATAATATCTATCTGTCTGTCTGTCTATCTATCATCTATCTATTACATCTATCATCTATCTAATTGATATTGATATCTATCTATCTGTCATAATTTGAGGAAGGCAAGAAATTAAAGACTTAAGGGGATTAGGAAAGATGACACATATCATGAACATAGTATGATAGGACCATGACTTCAGAACTGAAAAAGAGCATATAGTTCAATGTCTTCATTGGGGATGAGGGAACTGAGGTCTAGAGATGTAAAGTGTAAAATTACAGAGATGGTAAGTGGAAGAGCTGGCTTTGAATCCAACTCCCCTAACTTCAAATCCAGCACTGCCCCATAGTTAGATGCTATGGTTTATCCTAACTCTCTTGATGATGCTCAGAATCTGATTGGCCATGTGAAGTTCATCTTTTCTTTCTGATCTCACCTTTTTGACATTATACTATGTCCACAAATGAGTGAAATCAAAATGACAGGACCTTTCCCTTCAGCCAATAAGCTGAGTATTCCATAGAGGAGAACCAGTGATGCTTTGGTAATTCTGCAAATCTTGAATGACAAGGAACTTGCATAGAGAGTGAGCAGGGTTAGTAAAGTAGTCATTCCAAATTAAGATGTTGCAGTGCATGGGAGAGACTGACATATGAACTGTTTCTTCTAAGGAAATTCCTGGTCTTTGCCTGTCTGACTTGGCTCTTTGCCCTGTAGGTTCCTTCTCACATCTCCTTTGCTCTTTTGTCCCCTATACTGTCTCCTGTGACCTCATTCCTTCTATTTTAAGTATTTTTTTTTTGGTCCAATGTTCACACTCCATAGCGAATTCCAAGAAATCATTGTGAGTCTCAAGGTGGATCTGCTGCTTTACTCTGGAGAGTATAGCTGTCCATCAGGTACAGAAAATTGGGGCAATTGCTCTGGGTCTGTTTCAGGGACCAGGGAATGACGGAGATTGCACTGCCAGCTGGTGCTGTCAAAAGGCCTGACATACAGAGTCATGAGAGCAGCAATTCGGAGGAGAAAAAAAGGGACTGATTGCCTTGTGAGAGAATCCCCTCTTTCCTTTCCGTATTCCCTCAGGCTACATGTTAGCCTCCCGTGACAATTGCACTTTCCTTGAGGATTCCTTTGTCATTCATTTGCACTAGATTTCACCTGGGCAAAAATAGTGATGTGGTGTGGGGGAAAACCACACAGAGTGATCACATGGTTTGCCTCTGGGCTATACTCCTCTAGGGAGAGTGCTGATGTGTAGATGGGTGAGATTCTCCAACCTGTCACATCTCATCATTTTCCACGAGAGGTTAATATTCCAGACCCAGAAAGCAAAAACCAGAAAAAATGACCAGCCATCAATAAACATTTATTAAGGACTTTCTATGTGCCAGGCACTGTGCCAGATGCTGGGGATACAAAGAGACAAAATAGAGTTCCTGCCTTTGAGGAGCTTACAATCTAATGGATTAAAGTCAGGAAAATACAAAAATTAATTATGAAATGGTCTTTAGTGTGATGTTCCCGAGAATATTGCTGACCATTTCTAACCACCATTCCTTGCATGGAAGACCTGTCTAGTTGTCATAAAGAATTTTGTTAATTAGAATTATATAAATCAGTAAATCAGGTGACTTGACCGGTACGTTTCCATGATCCAAGATATTCTCTCTAGAATGACGCCACATTGATCATAGCCATTGCCACATAGGATGGAAGCTTTCCTTACTCTCCTCCTCCCTAAAATGGCATTCTCCTGCTTCTATGACCAGATCTTTGTTTTTCCATTTTTTAAACTTTTAAATGGATCTGTGCTCTCATCAGTCGGGCCACACCTTCCATTAGGATAGAACTACATTTCATCCATGGTCTTCAAAACCTGTGGGCTTCTCACCCCCATCCTTCCATAAATCTTCTGTTAGAAGCTCTACCTAAAGTTCCAGAGGTCATCCTCTAGGGTGTTTTTAACAAGGCAATATTTATCCTATTTATCCCTTAGCCTGTCTGTGTCAAAATATCATCCCAACTCCTTTTCCATTCATCATGTTATTAATATCTCTGATAGTACTTCTTGTAAGCAAGGAATCATTGATTGACAACATGCTGCTGGCTCCTAAGCTCACCCTGCAAGACACTGGCAATTTGGGACTATCTGAGGTTGGGGAAGGTTTTTTCCCCCCTCCTCTTATTTGTGAACTCAGATATTCCCCCAAAGTTCTCCCAAAATGCTTTGATTGTCTGGTTTTGTGACAAAAATGAAATTGAGAAAGGTAACTGAGGTTGTGTATTTTATAATAAACACAATAGGTGTTCATTAAATGTTTGTGGATTGAATACTGGATCTACAGTCAGGAAGACCAAAGTTCAAATATGACTTCAAACACTTACTAGCTGTGTGACCCTCGGCAAGCCGCTGTTTACCTGAATTTCCTTATCTGTAAAACAGGGTTGATAATAGCATATTTCCCAGGGTTGAGATATTTGTAAAGCACTTTTCAAGATGTAAAGCATCATACAAGTGCTGTTATTATTACTGATTGATTGAATATGACATCCCAGATCAGATGGCAATCTGTGAACTGAATTCATACATATAATTATGATTCAAGCACTTTTAGTGATTCTCAAGGACACAGAGGGGCAGTGAAAAATGCCTTTATTCTGGCGTCTGTGTCCACTCTGTAGATCTGTTTCTTTACCTATGAAATTAGTCTAGATCACCTCTACATTGATGCTCCTTTGAGACCTACAAAAGGAAGGATGTTAGGGGTTGGGATAATTTATTTATTCTCTTGGAAATAGTAGAAAGAGCACTGGATTTATAGTAAAAGATACCGAAATTTGAGTCCTACCTCTGACGCTTACTAGACTTACTTAATCTTCTTTAATATTATTTTCCTCATCTGTAAATTAGGGATGATAATACATAGAATGCCTACCTGCCAGGGTTATCATGAGGCCCAAATGAAAAAATATCTGCAAAGGGTTTGGCAAATCAAATGTTAACTGTTATTATTGGTGCTTAAAGGGGTAGGGTTCACATCCACAGTTCTTTGCTTTTGCCATATTGGCTTGCAAGAGTGCACATAATGTCCATCTGTATTATTAGACCAACACAAAACCCCTTCTGTATTTTTGCCAAGAAACCTCCAAATGGTGTCATGAAATTTTGGACTTGATTGAAACGACTCAACAACAACAACTGAGATTTTAAGGGTTTATTTGGTTTTTACAATTAGATGCACACAAAGCATGGAGAAATTGGCTCTTTGACAGATTATTTTGAGTTTAAGAGAAGCACAAGATTGTATGGTATGGTGGACAGAACCTTGGATCTATGATCAGGAGCTGAATACAAATCGTGGCCCTTTTGCCTAAGACCAGTGTGACCTTGGACAAGTCCTTTGTATCTCAGAACCTCAATTTCTTCATCTATAAAATGAAGTGGCTTCTGGGGTTCTTTCTAACTCCAAATCTATGCTCCTGCATTGAATGGCAGTAAGCTACTCTGTAAGAAAATATAATAATTGTATACCTTTGATCACACATAATTGCAAAACATCCAGCCAATATGAGTATTCTAAAGGTCATGTTGTTTTAAAGAAATGTTCATGAGTGAACTGGCTGTACTCCCATGTCTAAAAAGCAAAGACAATTTGGTCTTTTCTCAGTTACAAGATGAAGGACCACAGAACCACAAGATTGTCAAGTTGAAAGACTTTAAAGATGATCTAGTTGTTCCCTCCCTCTTCCTTTTTGATTTTTAAATCCTAGCACAGATGGAAGAGGAAGAAGCAAGAAGTATTACATATGGTGGTTTAGTGGACAAATCCCTGATCAGAGTCAGCCAGAGGCTCTGGGTTCAAGTCCTAGTTCTCCTAGTTATTGGTAACAAGCCTTCAGCTTGCTCATATGATGTAAAACAAGAATGTTGGACTAAGGCCATATTTAGAACTAAAAATTTTTAGTTCTAAATCCTATGACTAGACTCGCCTTCGTTCTCCCTGTTCCCATGAAAGGAGGTGGGGTGGCTCTAATAAGAACAGTTCAGACTCTTGTCACTTCTAGCCTGGAGTAATAATAGCCGCCTAATTCCTGGTTCACGCATTTCTTCTTTCCAGGCCATAAATCATGCAACTACCAAAATCATATGCTCATAGCTTTGATCTAAAACATGGCAGCCTCCTACTCAGTAAACCCTTGTGGCTCCTAATTCACTCTATAATCCCAATCAGGTCCTCTCTTTGTCATGGAAAGCTCTTCACAGCCTGGCCCCACCTACCTTTCCAGCCCATATTCTACTTCACTCTTAACACACTCCTCCAGCTAAACTGGAATTTTTGCTGTTGCCACACATGACCTTCCATCATCTCCTCACCAGGGCCTCTGACCTGGCTCTCTGGACCCGCTGCCCTCCTCTCTGGAACGCACTCCTGGCTCATCTCTGCATCTTCAATGCCTTTGTTCCCTTCAAAGTTTTGCTCAGACTTCCACAGCAAACGTTTCTTCATTTCTCCCTCCCCAGATACTTATTTTGTATATATTTCATATATATATATTATATATATATATATATATATATAGTACACATTGATATTTCATGTATTATTTAATTTATACATATTAAATATATACATATCCATATTTAATATATACATATTACATATACATAAATATATTTCATCTATATATTTACATATATATGTATATGTATATAGGACATTGTATTAAGTATACATATATATGTATGTATGTATATATTATATATTATTTATGTGTGTGTATGTAAACATATATCACACATATACCTATATTATAGATTGATAAATGTAGCTCTATATGTATGTTTTCCTGTACCTAACATAATGCTTTACACAGCAGGTGCTAAATAAATCTTTAGTAATTGATTGATTGACTGATTGATAAATATAGGATCGTGAGGTCCATACCACCTGTTCTATGCAGTTTTAAAAGTTCAGTTCAAGACTAAGGTAGGAAGAGAAGGGGATGGCTTAGTCATGGAATGGTTCTAGGAGTGAAGGATCCAGAAAATGTGTTTGTGGAATTTCTGAGGAAACTATGCCCTAGAACTGACCAAGAGTCAGACCAGCCATTCTACCAATAGTCTTCAAAGTTGGGGCTCCAACACTGTGGAGGTTTGTGACATGAGCCTAAGGGATATACTTCTGATTAGAAGGTGGAAAAAGGTCAATTCCTAACTCTCTCACAATAGCCAATTGTAGGGTTTGTTCACTATCTACCTTTATCCATTCTGGCCCAATATTCTGCCTCTCTGACAATGGTCTCCAGTGGCTATTTTAGCCCTACTTCTCTCCTTTTCTTTATTTAACCTAAATATGAATGGAGTACCTGCATCAGCCACTGAGCAGGTACAATCCTACCTTTTCCTTGTGTATCCCCACACCCTACTACCTGTGGGACATCAGGCACCTTAGGCAGGATGGACTCTGGCCAGAGCCTGACTTTTGGCAGAACAGTCAGTAGGGCTGAATGGACAAGCATTAATAGGTTACAAAATGCATCATAAATCTCATTCTGTTATCTTTCCCCCATACCTTTCCCCTCTTCTGACCTTCCCTATTTCAGTCTCAGGTTCCCTTTCACTCAGGTATAAAACCTCAGTGTCATTTTTTACTCTTCACTCTCTTGCTACAGATACAATCAGCTGCCAAATCTTGTCATTTCTGTCTCCAAAGCTTTTCTGTGTTCAAACAACCATTAAGGCCCTAATAACCTTTTTCCTAGGCCAGGGCTTCTTAAACTTTTTCTATTCATGACCTCTTTTTACCTGGAAAATTTTTACATGATCCCAGGTGTGTAGGTGTATAGAGTAGGTATATAAATTGAACATTTACTCATAATAAATCATAATTTCACAACCCCTGCATTCAGTTATGAGTCCCCATATGGGATCATGAAACATAATTTAAGAATCTGGTCTCTACGCCAGTAGTATCAAATCCAAACAAAACCAGGGGCTACTAATGCATACATAAAGTGTCCCAGTGGGCAGCACATTGACTTAGTTTTAAAATGTAATTCATTGTATTTTTGCTTATTTTTCTAAATATCTTCCAATTACATTTTAATCTGGTTCAAACAGCACTTGGGAGTTTTGCAGTTTTAACACAGTGTTTAACCTTTGCTCTAGAACTTTGGAATAGACACCTAATTGGTCTCCTTGCCACGGACCTCTCCTTCCTCCAATCCAATCTCCATATAGATGATTTTCCTAAAGGTGACCATCTCACCTGTGTTCTAATAAATTCCACTGACTCCATTCACAATTAGGAGGAACTATTGTGTCATCTTTATCTTGATCTTTGTAAATGTCTACTTTTGGATAAATTTTATGATATACATAATTATTAGTTTGGGAGTTACTGTTTAGTCATTCAGTCATACCCAACTCTTCATGGCCCTGTGAAAAGATACTTGGAGTGGTTTACCATTTCCTTCTCCAGTAGATTAAGGCAAGCAGAGATTAAATGCCATGCCCAAGGTCACACAGCTAGGGTCCGAGGCTAGATTTTACAGTCCCAATGCTCTATCCACTGAACTAGGCTAGGCTAGTTGCTTAATTCAGGAATACGTTTATATAATTTATAAATAAATCAATACGCAAATATTGGAAGTGGGTGCTCATAATTTTTACTAATAGGGATATATGGTCAAGAAAAGTCTGGATACTTTCTTGATAGCTCCAAATGTCTCTTTTCTGATTGATCTGTTCATAGGTTTGTTTTGAATGTGATTATCTTCCCTTATTAAAATATGGAAAGTGTGTGTGTGTGTTTTTGGGGTGCAGGAAATAATCAGTTAAGGAACAGAATCACTAATAGAGTTACGAATTGGGAAAGGCTAGAGATGGGTGTGTTGTTGTGATGACCCAGCAGAAAATATTATGCGAATCAATACTTGGGTTAAATAAATCTCAGCTGTATTGTTGCAGATGGAATGTTGACTAATCAAGAATGGCATTGGGTAACCAAGCATCCTGTCACCCCAAGCTCTTGTGTTCAGGCTCCACTGTGTCATTTTGAAACAATCAAAAGTCTCCAGGCTCAGCCCTGAAGTCAGGAACCTGAGTTCAAATCTAGCTTCAGACACTTAACATTTCTTAATTGTGTGACCCTGGGCAAGTCACTTAACCCCAATTGCCTCAGCAAAAAAAAAAAAAAAAAAAATCTCCAGCTTGAGGAAATAGCACAATTGACCATCACGGAGGATAGTACCTTCTCCTCTCATGGCACGTTGTCCATCTCCCCAGCTCTGATTTATAAACCAAAGCTTTCACCCATTTCCACCATGAAGTCAGCTCTATTTCCTGTCCTCAGTCTCAGGATCGCTATTGTCTTTACAGAATTCTCAGTTGGGATCACCATCTGCTTACTTCCCCTTCTCTAGATCAGGAAGTCCTGCAGAACTATTCAGCTGCAAGAGAGATGGGATTAACCCCTCTCCCTCAAGTTTCCTTCCACTGTTCCCTCCAACCACTCAATGAAATTCACTCAGACATAGTTCCCATCAGCTGTTCTCAGGGACCCTCCTTCCCCTACCCCCAGTCCTCTAGTCCCTTCCTTCCCCTGCCCCCAGTCCTCTAGTCCCCTCTTTCCTTGTCATCTGCTCAAAGGAGGAGGGCTGTCTATCCCAATTGAAGTTTATCTCTAGCTTTTGCTCTACCCCTCTAACCCTTGTGATGATTAGCCCCTTAAAAGTCTGGCTTGAGAACCTCTGACCTGAGCTAGCTGCTCCCTACTATCTTGGTCCCCACTGTAGGTGAAACAGTGACACTGGGGAAGTTGCGGGACTTGTTTCTCTCTCTCCCTGCTCCCTTCCAGTCTCTGCTCACACTACCTTCAGGTTCTTCCCTAGCTCTGCTGGCTCTCAAGAAAGCATCCCATCCATTAATTCATATTAAAGAGTAAAGGCTGGACAAGAGGGCGATTATTCCCTGGGATACTTAATTTTTGAGAGACAGTGTAGGACAGTGGAAAGCACAATGGGTTTAGAGACAAGAACTGCTATTGTGCATTCTCTGTGTGACCACAGTAAAGATGCTTAATCTCTTGCAGTCCAATTTTTAAAAGAAGGGAGCTGAATTCGTTCTTCCCTGTGGTCCTTTTAGTTTTAATATAATTTGATTCTATGAAATAGCACTGGATTTTGGTTTAGGAGAACTGGGTTCTAGCTCTGGCTCTGCACTATCTATGATCATAATAGCAGATCATTTCCCAGTTAAACGAATAAATCTCTAAGGGTAGAATTTTAGGCATTAGCAATAGGTGGAATCTTCCCACAAAGTACCTAGAACCTTAGAGATCATATAGCCAATCTTTTGTTCCTCTAGTTTCCCCACTTTACAGATGAGGAAATAAATGTCCAAAGAGATGATGAAGAACTTTGCCAGATTAGCCCTGAGGCTCGAACCCTTGTCTCCTGACTCCTAGGCCGATCCAATTCCAGTCCAGGATCTCTTTCTGAACCCTATCCTTGGAGCCTCCTTCTATACCTGAGGATCAAAGCACCTTATACATAGTAAGTGCTTAATCCATATTTGTTAATTTTCCTAACTTGGGCCTAGAAAGAGAAGGGACCACAGGGAAACAGCTGGAGTGCCAGAGGTTGGGCTGACACTGTAGCAATGAGTCATGTAGCCTGTTTGGCTGGCTCTTTAATTTTGGGTCACTCAAGAAACAGGAAATTATCTGCTGCCTGATTCAACCCAAAGAGAGCGCAGCATACGTAGTTGCCCTCCAGCTGGGTATCTGCAGTCAGTCGGGTATCATTGACAAGGTCCAAGCACGTTAGAACTAGGTTGACCTGGCCCCCACTGAACTTTTTGGTGGGTTATTCCAAAGTTGTTTCCTGCACTGATTTATACAATTTGTTCATTAGTCAGCCTAGTGTGGTAAGAAAGAGTCCTGAACTTGAAGTCAGAAGATACAGATTCAGGGCCCAGCCCTGCTGTTTACTAGCCAAGTGATCACAGACAAAACATGTAGCTTCTCTGGGTCTCACTTTCTGCATCTGTAAGATGGGTACAGCAATAGCCACCCTACTCACCTGCTTCACAGGTTTGTTTACATAATCACAGAATTATTAGGAATCTCAAAAGGCCACTATTCCAAGCCACAATCCTTTCTACCATCTTCTTGACAAGTGAGGTTAATATTTGTTTGTCTTCAGCTTCTTCAAAGATCCATTATTTCATCAGTGTGAATATTTCCTTTATTCTCAAAGATCACAATGCAATTACAATCTAGCAGATGGTTTTGGATTACTTGTGGCTGAAAAAAAATCATCTTCCTTCAGCCAAACCGGTGGGAAGTCCCCCAAGACTTTATCTGGGCTGGTTTTTATATGAGAGACACGTGGGATGAGAGGTCCTTTTATGACAGATGACCAGGATTCTACTCAAAACCTCTCCAGCCCCATGGGATTTTCTCTGATGGCAAAGCCTTTAGATCACCAACACAAAGGGTTGTCAGGGTAGAATCACAGAAGCAGGAAATTTCTCATGAAAAAAGCTACTGACACAAACTACAGGATGCTAACTGAATGGTCGAAGGGCCTTTATCAACCCATAAGCCATTTTTTCAAAGAGAACCTCAAGAATAAGTGGGATTATGGGATATTTTGTCAAACAACCAAAATTTACAGAAGAGGTTGTGTTAAAGGGGTCCTTCACTATGGTACACTGGAGAACTTTAATCCCAGGGTCTGTGACTGCCAGATCTGCTCATGGTTTGGCAGTTAGCAGCATCCTCTCTTGATTTGGAATTAGCTGGTTGGTCAAATTTTGGGGGGATTATTGGGTTTTATTAGCAAAAAAAAATGATAACTTCTTTCGTACCTCAAACACAAATACATATAGAAAATTCATTGAAATTGCTATGATTTTTATAAAAAAAGTATTACCTCAAGTTTACAAAATATTTCTATTTGCCCCTTTCATCAGCATTTTCCAATTGAGATAACAATAGCTCACATGTATATATGATTTTGGAAGCACTTTTCCAATGCATATATTTGAGATAGGTAGCATCAAGTATTATTCCTCCTGGGAGTGGAAGGATTGTTTTATTTCTTTGTGCCTAGCATTGTGCTTGGTACAGAGCAGGCTCTCAGGAGATGTTTTTGACTTGATTTTGCAGATGAAAAAATTAAAGGTAATTTATATTAAGCGACTTGTCCAAAGTCAAATGGCCAATAAGAGGCAGGATCAGAGTGGCGGTCAATTCTTCTGAATCTAAATCCCTAGGTCCAAGGTTTTCTAAATTCATTCTTCTTGTTTCAATTAAAAAAACAGAGAGTGGCTCACAATTATTAAACACTTTCAGTCACATACATAACACTTTTTTTCATTTTACTGGTTCTGGGAAATAGATTTACAGAGGACTTTACAGAGGAAGAAAATCAGCCTCAGATAAATTAAACCACTTAACCAAGATTACACAATTAAATGTCAGAATGAGGATTTGAACCTGCAGTTCCAAGACTAGCACTCTTCATTGTACTTTTAATAATTCCTGAGATAATTCATCTATTAGTAATTCTTCTGCAAATAACCTTTCCCCATATCCCACTTCAGTAACTAGATTTTCTGGGTTGTTCTGCCCAAAATTTTATCACCTTGTGGTCAACCTGCTGATGAGATTCTCCAGAATGAGGTAGGCTAGTCTTGTAGGTAGGATGGCAGGCATATTACCCATTGCCACTCTGTATTCAAGCTTTCAGGCCTAATCCTATCTGCTGGAGTTTATGCTCTGTTGGCACATCCTTCAAGAGCCTGGGACACCACCTGTTTTGAGTCTCTCCTCACTTAGATCCTTCTTCCTGTTTGAATTAATCTCCCCAAAACACAGGTTTTACCATGTCATTACCTTACTCTATAAACTCCAATGACTCCCTGTCACTTACAGGATCAAATATAACAATATCAATGATAATCAAAATTAGCATTTGTTGGAATTTTATTATTTTATTATAATTTTATTATTAGCATTTTAAAGTTAACAAATATTATCTTACTGATTCTTACATATGCCATGGGAGATTGTTGTTGTTCAATCATTTTTTAGTTATATTAGACTTTTTGTGACCCCTTTAAGGGTTTTCTTCACAGAGATATTGGAATGGTTTCCCATTTCCTTCTTCAGCTCATTTGGCAGATGAGGAAACTGAGGCAAAATTAAGTGACTTGCCACACAACAAATTCATTGAATTTGAATTCATGAAGATGAGTCTTCCTGATTTCAGGTCTGGTATTGTATCTACTGTTTGTGTCCCCTAGCTGCCCCAATGCCCACCATCCAGAGATGAAGTAAGGAGTATTAAGAAGATTGGGATCAATGGATGAAAGAGTATGGGGTGAGGGGAGTAAGAAAATACTTACTCTTCGGTCTGTAAGAAGACTGAAAAAATAGGAAGATCTTTTAAAAACCAAACAGAAGATTTTATATTTAAATATAAATATAATCATAGGTCATATAAATATAGGTCATAGGAGCCACAGAATAGGAAGGTGTTTCAGTGAGAACCATGCTTTAGGAGGATCAGTTTGACAGATGAGTGGTGAATGGACTGAATGGAGGAAATCTGAGGCAGAGAGACTGACAAAAAGACTTTGCAATAGACCATGTCTGAGGTGATGAGGACCTGTACCAGGATGATGGAAATGTCAGAGAAGTTGCAAGGAGGCATCACAAATATAGAAATGGTGGGTCTTAGAAACTGATTGGACATGTGGGATATGAATGAGAATTAAGGATGCTATCTATATGGCAAGCTCACTGGAGGGTGGTGATTCCTTGAAAAATAGTAGGGAAAGGCCATCTCCAGTCATCCCGGATGGTCCCAGATGTCTCTGGAGGAGAGATTGAGGATGCTGATTTTGTACAGTCCTGCCTAAAATCCAATTCACTTTCAATTCATGATATCACCTCCCTGAGGTCATGGTCCTCTTCAAGAGTGAAGGACAAACAATCAAATCAATAGGAAAGGTTACAAAAGGGGTAAAGCAATGAATTCAGACAGACATGTTAAATTTAAGATACCTACAAGATATTTAGTCCCAGATGTCCAGTTGCAGATGAGAGGTTAGGGCTGGATAAATACATCTGAGAAACATTTTCATTGAGATAACAATTGAACTCATGGGAGCTGATGAGATTGTTGAGTGAGATGAGGAAGGAAAAGAAAAGGCATAGGACAAAGCCTTGGGGGACACTCAAGCTTATTGGGCATGACCTGGATGGAGAACAGAGAATGAGCAATCACTCGGGTAGGAGGAGAACCTGGAGCACAACAGGGTCACAGAAACCTGGAGAAAACAGATCATCAAGGAGAAGTTAACAACAGTGTCAAAGGCTGTGGATTAGTGAAAAAGTATGAGGATGGAGAAAAGGTCATTGGATTTGGTAATTAAGATATCATGGGAAACTTCCGCTTTATATGTGTCTTAAATGTTCCTAATTATATATGTGTTGACTTCTATTTAATGGGGTGGACATCTTGGGTCAAACTTTTGGGAAAACATGGACGAACACGGTCCAGAATAAGTAGGAATTAATGATTTGCCATCTCTGGAAGGAACTCTCTCATCAATGAGATCATCAGCCCCTTTGAGTATCATTTCCATTAGACAGAAAGCCCTTTGAAGGCAGGCTTTTTTTTATCTTTGTATTCACAATGCTTCTCAAAGTACTTAGTACATATTGGATACTTACTAAATGTAAGTATTGACTACTTACTAGTCAATACTTAGTATTGACATAATCAATTACTTTGACTAAAGTCAATCTGATTGACAAAATCATTTTCCAAGGTTACCTAGCTATTTAATGGGATAGTCTGGACAAGTCACTTAACTCTGTTTGTCTCAGTTTTCTCATCTGTAGAACGAGCTAGAAAAAGAGACTGCATATCATTCCAGTATCTTTGCCAAGAAAACCCCAAATAGGGTAACACTGGGGGAGACGTGGACACAACATAGATTTAACAAAAACTAATGGACAGATGCTGGGTTTAGAGCCCAAGAAATCTGGACCTAATTCTCATGTCAGATCCTTGGTAGGTGAGTGATCATGGGTCAAGATTATTTAGTCAATGGACCTTTCAGAGCCTTAATTTCCTCATCTGTAAAGAGGGTTATTGTGAGGAGATAATTTTGTGGACCTTAAAGCTCTATAGAAATGGGTTATTATGATTATTTATTCCTTTCCTCCAATAAATGCTCCTACCATTAGCACCTTGCCATGAATTATTATTTAGGCTCTTTGAAGCCCTGCAAGGATCAGAAAGGGCAGGGTCAACTGAAAGTTTCAAAACGGGAGTGGATCCACAGAGACATGTCAGGGTGGACATCGCTGTCATCCTTTATGCTTCGCTCAAGTCAGCTGTACATTTGCTTCTGACCTGCAGTCTCTGACTTTGTCCAGTCGAAAGCCTTACAAATATTTGAAGACCACTCTTGTCCCTCCCCAACCCCTTAATTCTGTCCTTCCATGTCAGAGTCCCCATTTCCTTAACCAAGCTATATAACATGTCTCCAGAGTATTCATTCAACTTTATTTAAGACTTTTGAAACAATTTGTAATATGGATCACAAGATCATAGATTTAGAGATTATTAAGGCTGATCTTCAGATGTGGAAACTGAGGCAGAGAGATGGGCAGTAATTTGTCTAAGAGCTCACTGCTGGAGTTGGATTTTCCTGACTTCATCCTGGTGCTTCAGCTATTTATCACCCAACTACCATCATCCTGCTCACCTTCCTCCATCTGGATGCTCTCAGATTTATGAGCATTTTCAGAAAGTGGGATTTCTCCACAATATTTTAGATATAATCTGACCCAGTCAGAGAACAGCAGGATGCTCACCTCCCTCATGTTAGACACTTCATCTCTCAACACAAAGAGTTCATTATGTTAATATTTTTGAATGCCTTTTTATACCATTGATTCATGTTGTGACTGCAAGTCACTGAAGCTACCAGATTTTTTTTTTACATAATTTTCTTTTTCACTTATTTGACTAGATTTTCTCCATTCTATCACATCAAAAATCAACTGTGCAAAATGCAATTAAATATAGAAGTAGGAATAGTTTGCTAATACCCTAAATCTAACTAGAATATAGTTCTCATATATAACATTTAACTTCTTTGAAATCTTCTATGAAATCATAATGGGGGAAGAGAATTTTAAAATACCCAACTTTCATTCCAAAAAAATATAAAGATGAATATTTAAAGAAATTCAAAAGCACTTTTTAAAAACAGTATTTTATTTTTCCAAATACATGTAAATATAATTTTCAACATTCATTTTTGTAAAATTTGGTGAGCTAAATTTTTTGCCCTCCATTTCTTATCTCCCTCTGCAAGACAGTAATCTGATATAGATTAAATATGTGCAATCATTTTTGCAAATATTTCCATATTTTTCATGCTGTACAAGAAAATCAGACCAAAAAGGAATAAAAACCACAAGAAACAAACAAGCAAACAAAAAAGGTGAAAATCTTCGATCTTCAATCTACATTCAATCTCCATACTTCTCTCTCTGAATGTGGATGGCATTTTCTGTCTTGAGTCTATTGGAATTGTCTTGAATCATCACATTGTTGAAAAGAGCCAAGTCCATCATAGTTGACTATCGCATAATCTTGTTGTTACTGTGTACAATGTTCTCCTGGTTCTGTTTATTTCACTCAGCATCAATGTAAGTCCAAAAATACTTTTAACGAGTTCCCTCCCACCCACTATCCACACCCATTAACACCTGTTTATATCTATATAGGAAGCTACTGATATCTAAATAGAAGTAGATAGGTGGCTCAATGATAGAGTGCCAGGCCTAGAGTTAGGATGACTCATCTTCATGAGTTCAAATCTGGCCTCAGACAAGTCTTAGCTGTGTGGTTTTGAGCAAGTCACTTAATCCCATTTGCCTTAGTTTCCTCACCTGTAAAATGAGCTGTAGAAGAAAATGGCAATCCACCTCAATAACTTGGCCAAGAAAACCCCCAAAGGGGTCATGAAGAGTCAGAAACAGCAAAAAATGACTAAATAATCAAGTAGTTGCTAACGGAAATTTCCCTCATGTCTTAGATCACCAAAAAATCAAGTTACTTACCCAAGATCACATATCCATTATATGTCAAAAGCAGATCTTCCTGGCTCCAAAGCCATTTATTATCTTGAAATCATTGGAATAAATTAATTCTTACCTTTAAAGATATACACCTCTAATAATAATAAGTATAAAGAATACTTAATTTCAACTGTCTAATATTTGTTTTAAAATACCTCTGCACAAGCAAGATAATTGTATAAATATATACATATATTGGATTTAACATATATTTTAACATATTTAATATGTATTGAACTACTTGCCATCTAGGGGAGGGGGTGGGGGAGGAGGGGATTATTTGGAACAGAAGGCTTTGCAAGGGTCAGTGTTGAAAAATTACCCATGCATATGTTTTGTAAATAAAAAGCTTTAATAAAATAAAAAAAAATTAAAAATAAATTACCTCTGCACAGTTTTGCTTTAAATCTTTTAAGACTCTGTCCCAGTTATATTTTAATTGAGAATTGAGGGATTCATTTTCTATTCACCAGTTTTCAATAGATAGCCTTTATTCTCTGGAATAGAATGGATTTGGACAGTGATATTTACATGTTATTCCAGTATGTCTTAATGTCAACTATCAAGAGTCTTTGTAGGTGAAATCCAGATTTATTTTGATGAATTTTCCAATGTGTAAAAATAAAAGTTGGCGAAAGCCTTTTCCAATAGCCATCTGGTTCCAGGGCCTTTTGGTCTCTCTTAGTCAAAGAAGGCATTCTGCTGTTCCCATCCACTTACTACTACCAAAATATTACTTCCTGCCAAAAAAGAGGCACATGACAGAAATAATAAACCAGCACAGAAGTTCCATACACTTCTCAACTTTGGTATTATTCAAAATATATTTATAGGTCTTCATTAATTATTCCACCCAGTGGTCCTGGGAGTGAAACTCTTTCTTTTTATTATAAATTGACTCAGAGCAGAAAGGATTAATGATTTGCTTAAGGATGAGTGGCAGAGATAGAATTGAGAAGGTTTGACTGTACTTAATGCTATTATTTTTTTTAAAGCAATGTAGTGAAAAGAATTCTGGACCTAATCAAGAGATCAAAGTTCAAAGCCTGTCTCCCATCTCTCCTGGCTGTGTAACAGTGGGCAAATCATTTATCTCTATGAGGATTGATTTTCTGAGCTATAAAATACTATCAATCTCACTGTTGTAAGGAAAACCCTTTGTAAGCCTTAAAGTTTTCTGGAAGTAGTAATAATAAAAATAATAAAAATGACTAACATACTGTTGTGCCAAATGTTTTATAGTTATTTTCATTTGATCATCATGACAAACTTGGGAAGTAAGTGGTATTATCATCCTGAATTACAAATAAGGAAACTGAGGAAGAGAAAAATTAAGTGACTTTTCCAGGAAGCATCTGACGTTGGATTTGAATTTAGGTCTTCCTGACTCCAAGTCAGTGTTCCATTTCTTTACTACCTAACTGCCTTATTGTTGTAAGAAAACTCCTGGCAAACCTTAACTTTTTATGGAAATAGCAATAGTAATAGGTAACATTTATATAGTGCTTACTATGTCAGGCACTATACCAAGTACTTAAAATTTTATTTGGTCCTTATAACAAATTTGCAAAGTAGATGCTATTTTCACCTCCATTTCATAGATAAGGAAACTAAGGCAAACAGATTAAGTGATGTCTGCAGGGTCAGCCATCTAGTAAGTATCTGAGGCTGAATTTGAATCGGGGCTTCCTGACTTTGATCTCATTGCTCTCTCCATTGTACTACATAGCTGTCTACTATCTACTTTACCTCCTATAAGGAAAACTCTTTGTAAACCATAGCATTTTATGGAAATGGTAGTTATTATTGTTATTTATTAATAATAATAATATAAACAAAACAACATATTATATGTCTCTGGTTTTTACAGCAGCCAGGTGGATCGAGCTCTGGGTCTGGAGTCAGGAAGGCTCATCTTCCTAATTTCATATTTATAGATACTTCCTAGCTGTGTGACCCTGTTTGCTCCAATTTCCTTCTGTAGAAGGAGCTGGAGAAGAAAATGGCAAATGACTCCTGTATCTTTATCAAGAAAACCCAGGGCATGTAGATGACATAATGGATAGGGATTTAGAGTCAGGAGGGTCTGAGTTCAAATGTGGCTGCAAATTCTTAACACTTTCTAGTTGGGCAAGATACTTAATCCTAATTGCCTCACAAAAATAATTAACAAAAAAACCCTAAATGGAATCAGGGAGAGATGGACACAAATTAAAAACTTCTTAACAATAACTAGTTTTATTGACAGCATTAGGCTAATCTAGTGAGGAAATATTCTTCACTTGATTATTATTCATCTGGGATTTTTCATTTTTCCAGGACTCTATCCTTTCTTCCATGGGAAAAAGTCACCTGTGGAGGAAAGTAAAAGAGTATTTGGAGCAATATCAACATGGAGAGTGAAATCTCTAAGTTTGAGGGGAGATGGTAGGGCAGAGAGGAAAATGATGAGTCAGATATTAATTTGGAAGTAGTAGTGACCTCAAAGCTGGTAGATCATTGAAACAGGACCTGAGCAGGATGATGTAGTCGGAGAGAGTCAACTTCAAGGCTGGAGAGATTGTTGGGGTGTGGTAGCAGAGAAAGAATCTGAAAGCTCCTGACCAGTATGTGTTGGGAATGGTCATAGAAAGAAGGAGCATCAAGTGAAAGGAGCAGAACCAGGAGATCATTGTACACGGCAACAGCAAGATTATACAATGATCAATTCTGATGGACGTGGCTCTTCTCAACAATGAGATGATTCAGGCCAGTTCCAATGGTCTTGTGATGAAGAGAGCCATCTGTACCCAGAGAGAGGACTATGGGAACTGAGTGTGGTTCACAACATAGCATTCTTACTCTTTTTGTTGTTGTTTGCTTGCATTTTGTTTTCTCCATCATTTTCTTTTCTGGCTTGATTTGATTTTTCTTGTACAGCAAGATAATTGCATAAATATGTATGCATATATTGGATTTAACATATATTTCTACCATGTTTAACATATATTGGGCTACTTGCCATCTAGGGTAAGGGGGGGAGAGGAGGAAATTGGACACAAGGTTTTTCCAGGGCTAATGTTGAAGAATTGTCCACACATATGTTTTTAAAAATAAAAAGCTTTAATAAAAAAAAGAGAATTATAAAAAAGAAAGAAGAAGCATCCAGCAGTGGGGAGGCTTGACAGGAAGAAATTACTATGGAGGCAATCTAGATTATGTTTATGAGCACAAGGTGATGCAAACTAGATTAAGAGAAGAAATTCAGGATGATGACAGCTTCACTGGTAACAGAATGGTGATTTTGAGGGTAGAGAGAAAGGGGGGAGGCAAAGAGGTACAAGAGTTGGGTCTGAGGACTTCACAGAACATAACAAAGTCTCGCACTCAATTGATCTAGCTACATGCTTTATTGATAATATTCAACCAGCTTGAACTGGTTCATTCTGGGTGGCCCACAGGTGTCAGTGGAATGTGAGGTTTTATCTTGAGGGCTGAGTTCCAGTCTAGGTTGAATAAATGTTAAGTCTGATAAACTTAAATTCAGGAGCTGTAGCATTCCTTTATAGCCCAAGATCTACATTTCTTGATATTCTTTATGTCTGTTCCTCCTTTTACTCTGGCTGAAGGGGGCCATTGAGTAGATCTGCACCAGAGAGAAGGCACCTATAGCCTCCTTTGGCCCATGTCCAAACCTGATTCTCAGAGAAGTGATGTGAGCTGGAGCCAGGATCTCTACTCATCCTAAGGAAGCAGCCTACTATGTATTTACTAGCCTTTGCCTTAGGAAAGTCCCTCCAAGGTGTTGTGTCCAAGGGCAATGACATTATTATGACTGTTTACCCTCCAGATACTAAGGAGCTGGAGGTGGGGATATGAAAGGGAATGGATCGGTGCTACCCAGAGAAGAGGGCCCTTGGGACTGGCGTGAGGTCCCATGGAATGCCAGCTCTGTAGCCTCCTCCCAGGGTGGCAAGAGAGCAGGACCCACTGATCCCTACCCCTATGGCTTGCCTCAGAGAACCTGGAGGAAGCATGGCTGAGAACAGTTCCTGGATGAGCCTTCCTGTCTGATGAGAGGCTCTCTTACCCTGAACCTGGTGGCTTGCTTCACAAGCCATTGTTTGGGAACCTTAGGTGGGTTTCAGGGCTCAGACCTCTGATTATCACTATAGATTTTCTTTTTCCCATCATTCAGGGATGATGTGATATGCAGTCATCAAGCAGGCTTCTTTGTCCAGGCCTTAGCTTTTGATCTCCAGGGAGATAAGAAACATACTATTCTATTATTATGATATAATGGATAGGGAGTTTCTCTGAGAGACTATTGATCTGATTTCAAATCCGACCTTGGACACAATCCTCTTAGGACCCCAGGTGACTCTTCAAACCTTAAATTGTACAGCAAATGCCAATCTGCAGTGATAGAGGGATTGTCATTACTGGGAGTTCCCTATAGCAATATAATTACAGGTTTAGTTAAAGAAAAAAATAATGCACTTTTGTTTTAACAGAGTCTCAGAGTTTTCCCATACTGTTATCCACAAAACCCCACCTAATCCTACCATGGTTTTAAGAGGGATTTGGGGTCTTTGTATCCTAATTTTACAAAGGAGGAAACTGAGGCAGACCAACGATCACATGATCCATTAATGGAAGAGCCAGGACAAGAACCCAGGTTTTCTGAGTCCATACTTCAATTCCCAATCAGTGAAGTTGTTTCTCTTGAATGCCTCTGATTTAATCTGTACTCTATCAGTTGTTTTGGAAAGATGGACTCAGTGGCTAAGTTAATTCATCAAAAGTCCCTCCCAGACCTGATTTGGCCTTTTGCTTGGCATTTCCCTAATGCACTCACCACGTGCAGTGACATCAGCCCATCAGCCTCCCTCCTGTTCTTTGAATAAGACACTCTATTTCTCAGCTCCTGGCATTTTCACTGGGTTTACTAGAATCTTTTCCTTTTTCTCTACTTTCTAACTTCCCTTGCTTTCTTCTAGGTTTCAACTAAAATTCCACTTTTTATAGGAAGTTTTTCTTGATTCTTGTGCCTTATCTCTTTTATTTCCAATTTATTCTGTACATAGCTTGTTTGTGATAATTGCTTGCTTGTTGTCTCAGAAATTATTAACTCCTCAAGAGCAGGGGCTGTTCTTTTGCCTCTTTTTTGTATCCCTGTTGCTTAGCACAATGCCTGGAGCTTAGTAGAACTTTAATAAATATTTTTTTGACTTCTATAGTTGCTCTATATTCTGATTTGGTCAGACTATAGCTAGAGTATTTATGATCATTCTGGGTACCACATTTCAGAAAGAATATTGACAGATTGGAATACATCCAAAGTTAGATGACCTGGATGGGATTACCAAATTTTCTCAAAACCATGCCATATGTAGATCGGTGGAAAGAACCCCATTTTGGCTTGTGGAAAAGAAGGCATGATGGTGGCAGAGTGCTGAACAGGATTGCTGATATTTGAAGGCTTGTCACACGGATGAGGTAGCATGCTTACTGCGCTTCGCCCTGGAGGGGAAAGACTAGGAGTGATGGGAAGAAATCACAGCAAAGCTGACCAGATCAATATAAGGAAAAAGCTTCTTACCCATTAGAACTCTCCACAAATGGAATAAGCTGCCTCTGGAGGGAGTGACAGTTATTAAGTCCTTCAGTCTGTTCTTTTTCAGGGTAAACAATCTTAATTAATTTAAGTTTTCCATTTAAAACTGGTCTTTAATCTCTTTAATCATTTTTGGCTTTTCATAGTCTTCAATAGTACTTTTCTCTTCCTTTTTCATTGCAGAGGCCAGGACTAGACCCAATATGCCATTAAAAGTTTTCCAGGGAATTGCGTTTTTCTTTTTCTGATCTGCAAGGAATTCATTATTAATCAGAACATAAAGAATGAACTTAATTCAGTTTAACTTTCTCATTAGATTTGTCTGGCCATTGGGGATTACATGAAACTATGTGACAAACCTGAAAATTGGGGGGACCTCTCTTCAGCATAGAGACCATTAGGATGGCAAGGGACTTCAGACTGGGGTTCATAATCTAGGGTCTGTGAATTTGATTTAAAAATCTTTGGATAACTATATTCTAATAAAATGGGTTTCTTTTATAATTGTTTGTATTTTATTTTAGATATTTAAAAGCATAATTCAGAGAAGCATTCATCAGATCATTCCCAAAGGGAATCCTGCCTTAAAGATCAGCTAGTTCTACCCATTCTTTTTACATATAGAAAACTGAGCACCAGACAACATAAGTAGTTTGCTCAAAGTTAGTGGCAAACTCATGAGCATTCAGGTCTCTCAAATTCCGGCTTTTTTTTTTTGGTGCAGTCTCCCCACTGGATATGAGCATAAGATTGTTACAAGACTGTCAACTCCTGTACAATTTTGCCTTCATCCTTTCAGAGAACTTTGGATCTCGATTCTTCTAACTTAAAAGCAGAGCCTGTAAATAAATGAGCTGTGAAGAATCATAGAACCTTTGGTCTAGAATCCAGCTCTTTAATCTTGCTTGAAAGGTACACAGATTCTTTTATCCCATTCCAATAGATTTTTATGACACAATTAATTTGTCATGACTTATTCCCATCCCCCAGACTCCCAACATCAGAGTCATCCTCAGCTCCTTACTTTCATTCACCCTATAAAGCCCTTCAGTGTCCAAGACTTCAGAGTCAATATATATTTATTAAATGCCTACTAGGTGCCAAGAGCTGTGCTAAGCACTACAAAGCAAAGCAAAAAAAAAAAAAAAAATCCACAGTCCTTGACCTGAAGGAGCTCATAATCTAATTCATTAATGGAGAAGACAACATATAAGCAATTATGTCCAAATAAGTATAAATGGGAGGTATTCTCAGATGGACGGCACCAGCAGTTGGGGGCAGGAGGGTTATTAAAAGATGTCTTTGGAGAGTACCATTTTAGTGAAGTAATGGGTTCAGAAGCTAGAATTCAAGGGATTGAGGAATAAGTAAACGGGAAAGTTGCTGGCTGCCTATCCCTGTACTTTCTTTTAGTAATCTGCCACCAATGAAAATGGTCTTCTAAATAGGGTAATAGAGTATATCTTCAATATCAAATCTGTCATTGAACACTAAGAATATATCTATGGGGGGCACTGGGGTCCTTATCTTATTCTTCTAATGATTTTCCATTTCAAAATTTCCATTTCAGAAACTCACTTCTGTGATTTCTATTTTGGTCTCCCAACCTGCCAAGGAAGATGGCAGGAATGCTGTGTGTGTTCAGAGAAAATAGTTAGGCATTTTGAAAATACGAAGTACTCAGAAATGCTTGGTCCCTCCAGAGACATTCTTATCTGCAATTTGGAAGCAATAAAAGGAGGAATGTGTGTGAAACTACTCAGCATCCTGTTTTTAAGATCATTTTATTGGGCTTGTTGTTTCATCTAATCATTCGCCCCATAATTCTGAAAGGTAAATTAATTATAGCTCATATTTGTCTAAGGCTTTAAAATTATAAAGGACTTTATGAATATTATTCTACCTCTTCCTTCACAATAACTCTGGGATAAGGAAGTATATGAATTATTAGTCCCATTTGATTTAGAAAGACAGTGAAATTCAGGGAAGTGTCCACATCTCACACTTAGTTATGTGGAATGGCTGGAACTCAGCTCTTTCAGCTCCCCCTTACTGCCTTTCTTTGGCTTCTAGGCTTGTCTCTTGGAAATAGAGCCTAGAAATATTATTCCAGATCTTGAATATGAAGGATCACACAATTTCAAGCTAAAAGGTTCCTCAGAGGTCATGTGGTCCAGAAAATTTCTGTTTTTCACTCACCTCATCTGTTCCCTTAGCCCTCTGCTGCTTGGTCATATTTTGGATTTCTGCCCAACCCGATGGACATGTCATTTGCCCATGGTCTTTTGTACTCTATCTTGCCTCACCTGTTGCCACTTCAAAATGGACATGCTATCCTTCTAAATAAGTTACAACAGTAATAATGATAACACCATCTAGGAATAATTAAACTCATCATTTTCCGTGACCTGAACAACACCTCATTCTCACTGCCCACACTATGAATCCAGGTCTCAAAATTCTCTAGGGAACTTATCCAACAAACTGGACTGTGACTATTGCCTACAATTGCCTGAACATTACTTCAGAAAAAAATCAAAATAATATATTTAATAGTTAACCCCATACCAAATACTCATCACATCCAAGCTATATGAAATAAGAAGCTTTTGAAATATAAACCTAGCAGCGACGTAGAATTCCTATGAGAATAGTTTAAGATACAAACTTTCTCCACATCTCATCTGCCTCATGAGTTGTACCAGGACTGTTTTCAGTGAGCCTACTGAGGAAAGACTTATACTTTGTTATTTTTCTTCTGCTACAACAAGCATTCATTCTATCCACTTGTTAAATAATCTATCAAATATTAAATGAATTGTACTGGGAGAATGCCTTGTTCCAGAAGAGTTTCTTTCCAAATACTACTGAGAGACAATGAGATAATACCTCTTATTTTTGAGCCCTCTAGGTTCTATGAAGTGTATTCCTCATAATCAGCTTACAAAATGGGTAATTGTCAGTATTTTGATACCGATTCTATAGATTAGGATACTGATGAGATTAGGTAACAGCAAAGAAAGAACAATGGACTCCGAAGGTTTTGAACCCAGATCTTCTTTGAATGTTTTTAGTTTGTGTGACCTTGGGCAAATAAATTAGCCTCTAGACACCAGTTCTCTGATCCTATGCTAACCTGAAAAAGTTGAAGGACTAACCTGGGGCCACATAGCTAGTAAATGGCAAAATATTTATTTGAACATATAGGCTGAGCTGAGAATAAAACTCATACATTCAATTTTCAGCTCTAAATACTAATCAATTTCCCTATGACCTCCCAAGGAACAATTCTTGAATGTATTATTTGAGGGTAAGTATTCAAGCAGTCTTCATTTAAATCAACCTGACTTCTAAAACTCTTATGAAAGGAAATGGATAAACTGAGGGAGAAAGTCCTGTGGAGGGGCTGAGATTTTCCATGAAGTAGCAGTTGAACAATCTCAAGCAGCAAGGACTTTGCAAATGGGGCACATTATCAAAGGCACCTAAGAAACGTAGTCTAAAGTAAGAGATAGCATGCTATGGAGAAAAGACCACTGCATTCTTAGAATCAAGAGACTTGGATTTATCCATATTTAGAGCTGAGAATTGGATGAACGAGTTTTATTCTCATCTCAGCCAATATGCATGTCCTAAGGAATACTCTTACTCATGATGTTTATATGTATAAGGAAATAATCTCTGTTCAGGTCATTCAACATAGTGCCCAATTAGGCTACCAATAATCCAAAAGGTTTCATTAAATACTAATTATTAACAATGGAAAGGGAAACCACTTGGGTGGGTCTCAAAAAGTCAAGATGAGGTCTCCTGTGCAAAGAGGTCAGAAGAATTCTGAGCATGGCTTACGTACATTCCTGGTATTCTCTATAACTTGAAGAGTAACATTGGAAAGGTCATTAACATATGAGTGCTTAGTTCAATGTGATGATCTTGACCAATATAAAAGGTAGCAGAAATTTAAATTCAATATGATTGTCTTCCCCATTGCCCTTCCCCACTACATGCAGATACACAGATACAAAGATCTGTCACTGATTATGTATGGTAAACATCTGTATATTATGTATATCAGTTAATGCCCTGCCTAAAAAATTTCCCTGCTAATTGTAGATTATGTAATTATACAGTCTTATATACAGACCAGACCTGAAAAGTGAGATATAATGGTTGTGTTTCAGCATAAACGATGTATGACCTAGTTTCTTTTCCTCTAGCATTTTCTAATTTCCAAATTGTTTTGGGAGTACTCCTGGTGTGTGTCACTTCACAGGCTTTGTGAATAAAGGGTATGACATATGTTTTGACATAGCAATAATTGCACTGTATTAGTAATCCATTATTGGGTGACAATTGTGCCATCGCCAACAAATACTGAATGCTCTCATCATTTACCCTGTGGATTACCATACGTGTCAATACTTTTAAGCAGTAAACAGAAGCTCAGAGAAAAAAATAGTCAGATGACTTTGATGCTACTGATGAGAACTCATTTAATTGGATGGTCATCATCATCTTCATCATCAACAGATAATTTGCTCAACACCAATTATTCACTAATTACTGGAGGACCTCTTCTTCCTCCTTCTTCTCTTCTTCATCTTCCTCCTCCTCCTTCAAAAAATTCTTGATTTCATTAGTAAGAATTTTCAACCTTACATGGAAATTCAGGCCCCATCCAAAAATGGCCTTCAGGAGTTGACAGCACTCAAACAAATCTTTTGCTCACAGCCACCTTTCTAGAGATGAGTTTTTCTGAACTTAGCTAAATTGGTCTTCAGATGACAATGGTATTTGTTGGTCTCATGTTGAAAGCCTTTCCAGTCTGACAGAAGTTGCCATGGCTTGTCTTCTGCGGGCATAGCCTTTAAGAAATCAAGGTCATGATGAAGCATCAGAGCCTGGGGCTCCCAAACCACCCTGGTGAAGATGGAGCAGAGACCAATCCAGGTGCTGCATCAGTGAGGTATCCCCAGGCTGTCTCAGGTAGGCATTATCACTATAGACTCATCCAATGCTCAGCCCAGTCAATGAAACAATATCAAGTATCCAAGATACCTTGGAGAAGGGGAACAGATATAGAAATGGCTCCCTGAATGAGTTTCTGGGACTTAGAATGTTGGAAAATAGAAAAAGATCTCTAACAATGGCATTGTGATAATGGATATGTGCCCTTCCTGAATGTAGGTGGCTCACCTGGATCTTAATTGCACTTAAAAAAAAAAAAACTGCTATAATACTTGACAATATTGGCCAAACTATCACTACTATTAATGAAGCCCACTTTTTTTCTTCTTTAAATGATTTACTGAATGCCTTCTGGGCATTGTTCTGACCTATAACCAGATTGCAATGACCCTGAGAAGAGAATGAGGCTAATAATTTTGCACAAATTAAGACATCACCCTCCTGACATCATTAGTCTTTAAGAACAAAGGAAAAACAACTGATTACCATCCCCATAAGCACATAGTGGTGGTACTTAGCATTGTTCCATTGTTATCATGTTATTCACAGCTCACAGCACACAGCTTTTTCCCTCTTTCCTTTTCCCCCTCCTCAATAGTATTTTATTTTTTCCAATTACATGTAAAAATAGTTTTCAAAAAGATTTCGAGTTCCAAATTTTTTCTCCCTCCCTCCCTTACTTCAGCCCTGCCAAGACAGCAAGCAATTGGATATGGTTATACTTGCATAATTTTAAATACATTTTTATACTTGTCTTGTTATGAAAGAAAAATCAGAACAAAAGGGAAAAAATACGAGAAAGAAAAAAGCAAACAAACACAAAAGGTGGAAGCAGTATGCTTTGATCCACATTCAGTCTCCATAGTTCTCCCTATGGATGTGGATGTCATTTTCTATCCCAAGGCTGTTGGAATTATCATGGATCTCTGAATTGCTGAAAAGAAGTAAGTCTATCATAGTTGATCATCACATAATCCAGCTGTTTCTGTGTACAGTGCTCTCTCAGTTCTGCTTGCTTCATTCAGCATCTAACTCTTTCTAGGCTTTTCTGAGATTAGCCTGCTTGTTATTTCTTATAGCACAATAATATCCCATTACATTCATATATCATAATACTCAATCATTCCCTAATTGATGGACATCCACTCAATTTCCAATTCCTTGACATTACAAAAAGAGCTACTATAAATATTTTTGCACAAGTGGGTCCTTTTTTCTATTTTATGATGTTTTTATCTCCCCTATGTCCTTAATTAACATGCTATGTCCATCCTTTCCTCATCTTCCCAAAGATCTTCCTTCTATTCTTCCCATTCCCATAAATATCTTCCAGGTACATATACTTTCATCAATCAAATAATACCATAGTTCTACCTTCTTCCAAAATCTTCTGTATTTCATATTTATCAGTATCATTTATATAAGAACAGATCATTTCTTCACCTGGCGTAAAAATTTGGGAGAAGGCAAAGCAAGAGAGATTTACAATAATTTACAATAAAATACAAGCAAAAAAACAAACAGTTCCATCTTACCTCCTATACTAAGATAAGATCAAAATGGTACATGCTTTAGACATAGAGTGATACTGTAAGCAAATTAGGAGAAGAAGGAATAGTTTTCCCATCAGATCTTTGGAGAAGGGAGGAATTTATGACCAAACAAGAAATAGAGAACATTATAAAATGCAAAAAGGATAATTTTGATTACATTAAACTAAAAAGGTTTTGCATAAACAAAATCAATTCAGCCAAGATTAGAAGGGAAGCAGAAAGCTAGAGAACACTTTTTATAGCTGGTGTTTCTGTTCCTTTTTTAAAATTAAAACTTTTTATTTTCAAAATATATACATGGATAATTTTCAACATTTATCCTTACAAAACCTTGTGTTATAATTTTTTCGCTCCCTTTCTCCCACCCCCTCCCCTAGATAGCAAGTGATCCCATCTATGTTCAACATATGCAATTTCTATACATATTTCCATAATTATCTTGCTGCACAAGAAAAAACAGATCAAAAAAGGGATAAAAATAAGAAAGAAAACAAAATACAAGCAAACAACAAAAAGAGTGAAAATGCTATGTTGTGGTTCACTGTCCTTTCTCTGAGTGCAAATGGCTCTCTTCATCACAAGACCATTGGAACTGGCCTGAATATCTCATTGTTGAAAAGAGCTACATCCATCAGAATTGATCATTGTATAATCTTGCTGTTACTAGGTATATTGATCTGGTTCTGCTCATTTAACTCAGCATCAGTTCACATAAATCTCTCTAGGCCTCTCTGAAATCATTCTGCTGATCACTTCTTATAGAACTATATAATATTCCATAACATTCCTAAGTCATAATTTATTCAGCCATTCTCCAACTGATGGGCATCCATTCAGTTTCCAGTTTCTTGCCACTACAAAAAGGGCTGCCACAAACATTTTTGCACATGTGGGTCCTTTTCCTTTATGATCTCTTTAGGATACAAGCCCAATAGAAACACTGCTGGATCAAAGGCTATGCACAGTTTGATAGTCCGTTTGGCATAGTTCCAAATTGCTCTCCAGAATGGTTGAATCTGTTCACAATTCCACCAACAATGTATTAGTGTCCCAGTTTTCCCACATCCCCTCACATCTATAAGATTGGCTAAGATGACAGGAAAAGATAATGATAAATGTTAGAGAGGACCTGGAAAAACTGGGACACTAGCAGAAGAGTTGTGAGGATTCACAAATATAATTGGGAGCTGGCACAATGTGATCCTTTCTTACCCTCTCACTATTCTTCCTTCTATGCACTATATAAAATAGCAACACTGTTGGAATGCAGAGGAGCTGTTGGAATACAAGGGAGCCATCTGGCTTTTGGAGATCCAACCCAGACCTGCAGAATGGATCTCCTCTTGTGAGAGGATGATACAAGGAGACTGAGGGGCCGTTGCTTGTCTGACCTCTCTCCTCTTCCCTCTGCCTCCAATTTATCTCATTCCCAGTCCGGTACACCTGTGTCAGTAAAGGCTGCCCCGCAACTTCCTCAAGTGTCACAATCCACAGCTGTGGAGGCTCTGGAGAATTGACCTGTCCCTTCACACAATGCTATTTTTTTTTTTTTTTGCTATTCTTCATTATGTGTCATTCAACTTCCTGCCTTTTCATCAGTTGTCTCCAAATCTGAAAAGTTCTTCTTGCCTCCATCTTGTTTTTTGGCTTCTTTCAAGACTCATGCACCCATGAGGTATTTTTCATTGTCACCCACAGAAAAATAATGAAAAAAAAAAAGAACAATTACCAGATATAATGGTTAAAGAAGATTCTAGTGCATTAACAGTGAGCTCTAGAGGAAAGAATCCTGGATTTGAAATTAAAGGATCTGGGTTCAAATTCCAGCCTTATACTCTATATGACCTTAGTCAAAGTCCTTACTCTTTAGGTAATAATATTTGTAAAAATGGCAGGGTTACCTTCCAGCTGGGAATTTCATTTCTCTTTCCTAGGATACTTATTAGCTTGCAGCAGAAATTGGAGGAACAAAGAAGAGTTATGAAGAGGCACCTTCCCCCTTCTCCATCTCTACTCCTTTGTGAAGATGCTAGTGGGGATTCACAAGTGTGAAATAAGTCATATCATATCAGGGTTTTTGATGAACCAGTTTTGTTTTTTTTCTTGCTTTTTAAAAATAGTTAAAAATAAAATAAACAAAAGCAAAATTAAAAAAAAAACAAAATACAGTTTTCTAAAAGAGGAAATGTAGGTTATTTAGACCAAAAAGAGCTTTAAAATCAAAATGAGGCTGTTAGAATTAGGTGGATTCTTGGGTGCTCTCAGCTTTAAATTTATTCTTGATAAGAGGATCTATGATGTACTCATGTTGGAGTTCTGAATTTCTTGTTTCCTATATGTGTGACCCTCAGCAAGCTCTTTAACCCTGAAAGTATCAGTTTCCTTGTCTATCATCAAGGGGCTATAAATCCTATAGGCAGTTCCATCTACCTCCAAGTCCTTTGCTATTATAAAACCATGGTGGGAAGGAGGTGCTGCCAAAGTTCCAGGAGAGCTTTCAGTGTGAGCAAATCCCATTCCATCTGAAGTCAATTGAGGAGCAACCATTGGGAGGCACCTGACCTCCAACTGTGACACATTCTCCATTGCTGATAGGTATTGGGTCAAGATAGCTCCAGGAAGAACCCCATAGAGACACCTGTGATCATAAAAATTGGACAATGTGTATTAGTTATTGTTATTCAATTGTATCTAACTTTGTGATCTTGTGAGCTATATCATACCAATACCGTCCACTAAGTTTTCTTGGCAAAGATATTGGAGTGATTTGCCATTTCTTTCTCTAGTGGATGAAATCAAATAGGATTAAGTGACTTGTCCAGAGTCCCACCACTAGTAAATGTCTGAGGTCATATTTGAATTCAGGTCTTCCTGACTCTGGGCCCAGAGCTCTATGTACTGAGCTATCTGTTTATCTGCCATTTAAAAAGTTCTCTTCAATGCTGGAAGGATTCAGTGCACAACCTGTATGACATCTTATCTCAGCCAATATGTGAGGGGTGCCAGCAGCCTCCAGCATTATCCCTAAGATAAACTATTGGTAAAGACTCCCTGAAAAAACCCCAACAAGGTTTTAATTACTGCAGGTGGTGTCTATTGCTGGCTGGTTCATGAACACAGAAGCCCCAGCTATATCTCTTCTGTCCCCGGTGTAGATTCCAAGAAGGTTAGTAGAAAACTGGTAAGATATATATATACATATATACTTTATAGGCTTACAATATAAACCATACCAAAGTAGGCAGGTGAGAATTCCATAGATCTTTGGGATGTGCTATTGTTCATACCATAGGAAAAAAAAAACAGATTATTATCTGGATAGGACACCTGCTAAGGAAACTGTCCAAAAATTCATTGAATAAACTCTGAAAGGTCACAAGCATGTCAGCCAATCCCAAGACTATAGCTGGATAATTTCTCTACCATGTTTGAAAGTGTCTGAAAATTTGTCTTCCATTCATCATTGGCTCTAATTCTAAAGATGTGAGGAGTAGGGAGAAGGAAATAAATATTTATTAAGTAACTATTATGTGCCGTGCACTGTGCTAACACTTCACAAATATTGCATTTTGTCTCCTACAAGAGCATCTTGGATGGGGGATGAGAGAGAGTAGCAACTGGACAAGATGGAATAGATGATAGGTTTAGAGATAGACAGGATCTTAGAGGCCTTCGGGTCTAATTCTCTCATTTTATGCATAAGAAAACAGAGGGACAGAGTGCTTAAATGACTAGGGTCACACAGCAGGCCCCCTCCACTTCAGCTCTAACCCCTATGCCACCTAACTGCTAAAATACAGCCAAAATATAATTGTTATTCAGTTGTGCTTGACTCTTTGACCTCATTTTGGGTTTTCTTAGCAAAGATCCTAGAATAGTTTGCCATTTCCTTCTCCAACTTATTTTTACAAATAAGGAAACGGAGGCAAACAAAGGTAAATGCTTTGTCCAGGGTCACAAAACTAACTTACTGAGGCCAGATTTGAATTCAGGAAGATTAGTCTATCCACCAGTAGTCTATCCACCGGTGCCCTATCCACCGTGCTAAAATATAATTACATTATTAAAAATAATAAAGAAATGTCAGTTGGTTGGTGCTGTGAATAGAGTGCCAGACCTGGAGTCAGGAAGACCTGCATTCAAATATGGCCTCAGATAATATAGGTTTCAGTTGTGGTGGTTTTTGTTGCCCTTTCCAATTAGATTGTTGAAGTCATTATGTCTATTGTTTTCCTGGTTCTCCTTACCTCACTCTGCATCAGTTCATATGTCTTGCTGTTTTTTCTGAATTCATCATATAATAATTTCATTCAGCACAGTAGTATTCCGTTATATTCATGTATCCTAACTTTTTCTGCTGCTTGTGCTAATTTTGGTCTAACAATCAGCACCAAGAAAACACAGATCCTCCATCAGCCAGCACTACACCATTCATATGTGGAACCATCAGTTACAGCAAATGGAGAAGTTTTGAATGCTGTGCATAAGTTCTCTTACCTTGGCAGTATACTTTCCAGGTATGTTCACATTGGTAATGAGATTGACACATGCATTTCCAGAGCTAGTTCAGTGTTTGGGAGGCTCTAAAGGAAAGTGGAGAAGAGAAGAGGTATTAGACTGACCACCAAACTGAAGGTTGATGGAGCTGTTGTGCTGATCTCATTGTTGTATGTCTATAAAACTTGGACAGTGTGTCAGCACCATGCTAGAAAATGAAATCACTTCCATTTGAATTGCCTCAAGAAGATTCTGAAGATCATCTGGTAGGATAAAGATATCAGATACTCAGGTTCTTTTTTGAACTAAACTGCCAAGCATTCCAACTCTAATGCAGAGAATGCAATTCCATTGGGTTGACCATATTGTTTGAACACCAAATGTGCACTTGCCAAAAAACAATTACTTTATGGAGAGCTTATGCAGGGCAAACACTCACAAGGTGGCCAAAAAAAGTGATACAAAGACACTCTCAAGGTATCTCTTAAGAACTTTAGAATTGCTTGTACCATATGGGAAACACTGGCACAGAACTGTCCAGCATGGCACATTCTCATCAGAGAAGGTGCTGTGCTTTTTGAGCAAAACAGAACTGAATCAGTCCAAAAGAAACACAAGATGTGCAAAGTTAGAGAATCCACCCTAAATGTTTACAGGGACTATTCGTGTCTGACCTCTAACAGAGCATTTCAAGCTCCTATTGGTCTCATCAGCCATAGTTGGACATACTGTAACTCAATTCTAACATAATGATGTTATTTTGGTCCTCTTCAAGAACAAAGGACAATAATCAACTATCCAAACTTTTAGCCATTCTCAATTTGATAGGTATCTACTTTGATTCTAGTTTTTTGCTAACACAAAAAGTGCTTTTAGAAATATTTTGGTGTCTATGGGGTCTTGTCTTAATTATATATAGCTTTCCCCCAAAATCACTGTCATTTCACAATGACATCCCGACACTTCCAGTAGAGATTTCTTTTTTTTTTTTTAAACATAGTTAAGCCAAACAAACCAAGACATTGGCCCTGTCTACCAGTGTATATTTTATTTCATACCTGTCACCCACCTCTCTGCTGAGAGAAAAGATGTATTTCAAAAGTAGTCCTCTAAACCCAAGATCCAAGATCTAGTGGATCAACTAGACCTTTGTTGGCTTTCAGAGTTTTTTTTTTTTTTCAATATCCTTGTGACTCTTATGGAAATTTTTTTTGGTTATACTTACTTTGCTCTGCATCAGATTATAAGAATCTTTCCAAATTTCTCTGAGTTTTTAAAATATTCTATCAATCAGGTTCTGAAATATAGAGTGTCTGCATGTGAAGAGAAGGAAATAAATGTTGTAAGGGTAGAATGGACAAGTCTTGACCACTGATTAGATATGTGTGGTGATGCAGAATGAGGAGTTAAAAATGACTCTAAGGAGGGGAACTTGGGTCACAATAGGAATCATCATTAGTACTTATTCCAAAAATAGGGAAGTTAGCTTCCTGAGATTTGAGTAGATTGAGAAACTGGGAGCTTTGAGTATTTAAATGAACATCACTATGTATGTGAAAGTCCTCTCATTAAGAGCAGGAGAAGGAATCTCAAAGTCAGATATTGAATTTATTGGAAAAGAAGGAGAATGTCCTGAGTCTTCATAAATAATAACTACCAGAATCTGGATTGGGTGATAAATTTGAGTGGAATGAAAATTAAAGATGGAGAGGTAGGAGAGCCTGGAAGTGGCAATAGGGAACAAGAAGTGAGAGTCCTTCAGTGAGAGTCCGAATTAGTAAGCTGGGGGGTAATGTGTGATGTTTAGTTATATTAATAGAAAGAATGGTTGGAGATTTTATCATCATTTCAGGGGGAGCCAGGTCACAACAAATGCTTGAAAATGAAAGGGAAGACAGGAAAAGGGGTTTAAAATAAAAGGAAACTTAATAGATAGTGAATACAAGTATTTGTCTCTTCGAATCAGTGTTCTAATGATGTGACCTACTTCCCATGTGTGGCATGTATGCTTTTGAAATGAGACATCCAACAAAATATGTATTACATGCATACAATGAAAAACAGAGGTTCAGATGTAGACTTAAATATTTCAATTAAATAATTTTCTGTACTGATAGGCCATATTGACATGATGACAATTCTCTGGAGAGCTCAACGGTTCTCAGAAGAATACAATTGCATACTAATTACTCAACAGGGAATTTTCATTCTTCTGAGAATATTACTTAAGGCTTACAGTTATTGGAGTACTATCCCATTTAAGGACAGAATGAATAGATCAGGTTTGAAAAAAATCTTTAGATACCTGGAACCCATTCATTAATATTTTCCCCTCATAATCCCCTAGCTCACATTTGCATCCAAAATAACTCTTACAGATTCATAAGACTAAGGATCTTTGAGATCATTCTGGTCTGATCATCCTTCCTATCTCAATGTACAGCTAAGGAAACAGATCCAGAGAAGAGAAGTGACTTGTTAAAACCCCCCAGGTTACAAATGGCAGAACTTGTGTCTAAATTGTATAGTAAGAGATACTAGAAAGGGGGAAAATCCTGAGGTTTCCTGAACAGTGTACCCTGCTGCCATCCAGCTCTTGGTAGCCTTGAAACAGAGAATTTATGGAAATTATGAATTTAAGTGTTTGAAAGGGAACCGGGCAGCCATCTACATACACAACCCATACACAAAAGAAACCTCTATTCTGATGTCCTTCAAAAGCAGTTGTCCAGCCTCAGTGTAAAGACTTCTAAGGAGTAGGAAATCACCACTACTCTGGGAAACTCTTTTTGACTTTTGGACAATCCTGATCATTAGGAAACTTCTTCTAACATTGACAATTCTCACTCTTCCTGATCCCATTTAGGGTTTTCTTGGCAAAGATACTAGAATGGTTTTCATTTCCTTCCCCAGCTCATTTTACAGATGAGGAAACTGAGGAAAACCAAATTAAGTGACTTACCCAGTGTCATACAGCTAGTAAATGTTTGAAGTTGGATTTCAACTCAGGTCTCTATGACTTCCAGACTAGGCACTGTTCCACCTAGATGCCCAGATAGACAAAATATACACTGCTAACATCACCTGGGCCCCAGTGAAAGATGAAAAAAACAGAGGAAGCCTTTTAAGGCACTGAGTATATCCCCTTTGGAAGAATTATGGGAAAGTATATACAAAACCTATATAGACAGGATGTAAAGGCATATAGCATATGTGTATTTGTACTCACAATCTTATCTGGCATATGGAGTAGACATGCCAGTGAGATCACAGATCCACTTAGGCAACCAACTAGGATACATTCATACATACATACATACATATGTGTATATATATATATATAATTATTATTATTATTAAATGTAGGTAGGACACATTTGCACTGAGACTCTAGGATATGTGAATACTTGCAATTATCAATTTTGCAAGCTGAGGGATTCCCTTATTGTTTCTGGCTCTTCTTCTGGATCCAAATAGATTAAGTCTTCTCCCTCTTCCATATGCACAGTAAATATTATCTGGTCCCCCATGGCCCCGAGTCTTCTCCAGATTGAACAAGCCCAGTTCCTTCAACTGATCACCATATGGCATAGGCTCAAGGTCTTTTACCACACTGATTGCCTTCCTTGGGAACCTCCAGATTGTTATTGTCCTTCTTAAGACATGATGTGCAGAACTGAATATGGTACTCCAGTTGAGTACCAACAAGGGCGGAATACAATGTAATGATCACTTCACCATTCTTGGAAGCTTTGTGTTTCCTAATGAAGTCCTTTGTCTACTGATTCATGTCGAGCTTGAAGTTCACTAAAACCCCCAGATCCTTTTCAGAACATCTAATATCTAATTATGCCTCCCTATTACTTGCTAAATCGATTCTTTATACTCAAGTTCAAGATATTCTATTTATCTCTACTGAATTTCATCTCACTAGGTGCAGCCCCAAGTTCCTTCTGAATCCTGGCTCTTGTCATCCAGTGTGTTAAATGTTTCTTGCAGTTTTTTTTAAAGGTGGTTGATGACACAGGGGATAGAGCACCAGATCTGGAGTCAGAGAGACTTGAGTTCAAATCCAGCCTCAGATACTTACTGGCTATGTGGCCCTGAGCAAGTCATTTAACATTTGTCTGGCTTAATTTCTTCAATTGTGAAATGAGGACAATAATATTACCTATCTTCCAGGATTATTGTGAGCACCACATAAGGTAATATTTGAAAAAAGTATTTAGTACCCTGCCGGGCAAATAGTTTAGATGGTTGTTTAGTTGCTTTCAGTTGTGTTTCATTCTTCGTGATCCCATTTGAAGTTTTCTTGGCAAAGATACTGAAGTGTTGGAAAGATACAACCAGTGTTAGAAAGAATGACCGGGAGGGAGCCAGATCTCAGTGAAAACTAGAAGCTGGAAGGAGTAAGAGAGAAAATAATTAAGGTGAAGGCAAGTTTGTTAATTATGGACGAGGCATTCTCAAGAGCACCGTGGAAGGGAGGGAATGGAAAGAGAGAATGGAAATTGCAGGGGTGGGGTCAAGTTGGTGGGGATGTCAGTAAAAGCACAGGAAGTAGAGGGCGAATTATACAGTTTAAATGATGGCAGCCCCAGCATTCAGCATCACTGAGATGGGGAGGGAACCGCACAAAAATAAGATATGTGCATGACAAGAATGGAGATAATCAATTGAGATAAAGCCCTGCATGGAGGGTGAGCAGTAAAGGTTTCCTATGAAATACAGGATTTTGAGCTGGATGTAGGGCTGGGCCTGGTTGAATTGGTAGGTCAGGATGCTACAACAGTAGATACCGTGATCTGCTTAGAGATGAGGAATGTCACCTCGATTTACATGAAGATCCTGAATCAATTTCTAACTGCAAAGTATGTTTACTTTTAATTTTCCAGTTGAAAGCCGGGCCATTTCTGCAATGTGAGGCAATCGCTACCTTTCATTGATGGTGATTAAAATATTAGCTCATTTTTCATGGCGGCACACTAAAATATCTGTTGGTGCTTTTGCAGAATCTCAACATCTCTAGTCCAACTGCCTCCTTCTCTATGGCAGTGACTTTCATATAAGTTTGTGGACACTAGAGTTCTTTTTTTTTTTTTTTTTTTTTTTTTAATGCTGTCTTTATTGTACAAAGACAATGCTACTGACCCCTGTCAGAGAAAGGAGGGTACTCGGAGTCCTTTTTCTAGTGGTTGTAATAGATTTGCTTGATGCATCTCCACTCTTTCGCCTGATTCCCCTTGTGAACATGCATTTGCAAAACAATTGGCCCGGCTGAGACCTACAGTGCATGGCAGGGAAACAGATGGAAGCTAAGTGCCCCACAAGAGGAATGAACTCATGACCCTGGCTTCATTATGCCTTTGATATAACCAACTGAGCTAAGCAGCCATAGACAGAAATTAAGAAAGTGGCAGATAATAGGATACATTTGGAATCGGAGTGTCTCAACAGTCCAGACAGTGTGGTCCTTAGGACTCAGGAACTTGATTCAGTCTTGAGGAAGAAAGACCTTCATGATGTGACATGGTTTTCCCATTTTTAAGGTCACTGGTCCATGATGGGTTTTTTTTTTTAATGCCCTGCATTTGCTTGAGTAGATTTATATATTCATAATTGATGCAGTCATAATTGACTTTATATAATAGCCGTATTCTGGAAAGTAGGTAGCTTGATTTTTATGAAAATGAAACTATTTTCAGTATATCAGAATATGGCTTTAATCTTAATTTTTTAAAAAGAATTTACAATTGCTTGTTATTTTTATAACACAGGCATCTCCCCTTAACCTGCCCTGAATTTTACCCTGTAACAAAAGCAAAAGAAAACAAATCTTTGAATTTAAAGAACACCCATATTGGGACTGAGACTAACAGTCTATATATGTATATATAATACACACATACACACACATACATATACATATATAACAGTCTATACCATACTCAGATATCTCCCTTTCTCATTTTTTTCCTGAGGCAATTACAGTTAAGTGATTTGCCCAGGGTCACACAGCTAGGAAGTGTTAAGTGTTTAAGACCAAATTTGAACTTAGGTCTCTCTGACTTTGGGGCTGGTGCTCTATCCACTACACTACCTAGCTGCCCCTAGCTGCCCCTCTGTTTCTCTCTCTTTTCTAAGAAAAGTAAGACTTGTTTCCTTTTCCAGGAAAGAAAATGGAATACCAGTCAATCCACAAGCATTTATTAAGTATCTACTACATGTTATTAAGTGCTTAGTGTGTGTTAGATACTTACTACATGTTTTTAACTACTGTGTTCCAGGCACTATGATGGGCGCTGAAGATATAGAAACAAAATTGAACCAGTCTTTATGCTTGAACATCTTTTATTCTGCTGGGGATGAGGAAGGGGGCAACAAGGAAAATATGTATCCATATGAATAAATACAAATATAAACAAAGTAGCTTAAAGGTTTTGGTTGTGGAGCAGAGGGGAGGAGGAGTTTAAAAGCCCCAAACAAAGAATTTAATTTTTGTCCTTGAGGCAAGACTGGAACTTTGAATGATGTGGTCAGTCCAGTGATTTAGGAATGTCCCATTGGTAACTGTATGGAGAATAAATTAAGAACAGAGACCCATGAAGCAGTAGACCAAGGAAGAAGCTACTTTAATAGTACTTTAATATTTTAATAGTCAAGGTGAGAGATGATGAGGCCCTGAATCATCACAGGGGCCATTTGAACAAATAAAAGGGGATTTTTAAAGATATAAATTGGTAAGGGGCAACTAGTTGGTGTAGTGGATAGAGCACCAGCCCTAAAGTCAGAGGGACCCGAGTTCAAATATGACCACAGACACTTAATTCTTCCTAGCTGTGTGACCCTGGGCAAGTCACTTAACCTTGATTGCCTCAGGGGAAAAAAAGAGATGAGTTGGTAGACTCATTGGCTATGTGGAATGAGGGTATAGGAAATATTCACAGCTAGGAAGAATTAAGTGTCTGTGGTCAGATTTGAACTCAGGTCCTTCTGACTTTTAGAAAAGTCTGTTAGAAACTGTTAGAAAAGAATATAAATAAAATAAGAATAAAAGAATATGAGGATTGAGGAAAGATCCTCTGATTGGGCTGTTAAGATCTTACATTTAGAACTGTTAGTAGGTCCATTCCCTTGATATTAGGGGCCTGTGGGTTTGATGCTGGGAGAATCTGATTTTCTAAAAGAAAGTTCAGAATTCTTTTCTAACAGTCTTTGACTCTTAACACAACTCCTCTCCCCTCTTTTTCAGCACCACAAGCCTTCTTAAATTTACCTCCAAAGCTGGATCTGCTCATATCAGGATTACTATTTGATATCCTATGATTAGGCAAGGCAGAAGTACAGTTTCTGGTATATCCAGTTGATCTTCACAAGCCCTGAATTTCATGTAGGAGCAGTTGGCAATGTGTCATGGTGCTGGGGTAGGAGAAGGATGACGGCTTTCTCCCCCTACTCATTCAGACTGGAATGATCCTGACATTCATTATCTGTAGCCAGGAAGAGAAGAGAGCATCTAAGAGGGGAATAACTTCCTTTCAAAGATCCACTGCATTCTGAGAGTTTCCTACTCAGCAGCCAACATGGAGATTGCTTTGTCCTCCCCATGGGGTCTAGGCACACGTGACTGTTCAAAAGCAGCCAGGGAATTCATCATCTCTAAAATATCCAAATGTAAGACCTTGTGGTCAGTCAGAGGCAGTCTCTGTTGGAAGCCATATCGCAAACAACTGAGAAGTTAATCTTGAAGAGGGAAAGTAGAGGCAATGATATAAGCAAACAGCTCTTCCCTTCCGTGGACTCCTCCCCCCAACCTCCAAATCCGAATGTGAAAGAGAAAAGAGGTATTTTGAGAAGACGATAGGGTCAAGTGAATTCTTGAATTTTATCTCATTTTGGTTGATATATTTTTTTCATCATCTTCATTTTTGAATACCTCTTTTCAGACAGGTTGGTGGTATGATGGCTTGAAGTCAGGGAAACAAGATTTCAACTCTGGCCTCAGACATTTACTAGCTTTACAACTTTTAGCAGTCATTCAACCTCTGTTTGCCTTTGTTTTTTCATCTGTAAAATGAGCAGGATCATATAGGATTGTTGTAAGGATCAAATAACATAATCTTTGTAAAGTGATTTGTGAACTTTAAAGTTCTATGTAAATTCTTACTGTTATTATTATGTGAAAAGCTTAAGGAGAAAAGAGAAGATTTTTGAATAGTCCTTGTAGGGAATTATACTAAGATTTAATAAGGGATGAATTGTGCAGGTCCAGTTGATGTTAGTTAGCATAATTTTGGAATAGAAACATTCTGAATGGTCTTGTGATCTCTTCCAGAGTTGTTTAGAAGCATGTGAGTAAGAGTGGAGTAGAGGAAGCAGATGATGAAAGTAATCTAGGCCTAGGGTTTGGCTGGGAATGAATGGCAATATAAAAAGAAATTGGAGTAAAGGGCAGGGTAGAGTTGAACTGTTAATTAAAGGGTCGAGATTGAGAAGGGAGGAAAGTGAAACCAGATGATGGTCTAGGAGAGCACTGAGAGATGGAGAGGTTCAAGATCATTGAAAAAGCACAAAATGGATCTAATAGAAAGAAGATAGAAGGAGAGGTATAATGGTAGGAAATGATGGGTTCAATAAAGGCAGTTCAGAATCCTTGATCATGAAAGTGAAAAATTTGTGACTGATGTTAAGGTCTAGAGTAGGAGCATCCATCCATGTTGATGGTGGGAGGTTGAGTGATAAAAAAAGAGTAGAAATATTATTTGTTCCCTAATGTCACTTCTGATTCCTTCCTTTGCTGCTATTATTCAACAACTTCTCTTCCTTTGAGGTTCATACTTGCCAAATATATTATCCTCCTCAGCTCGTGGTGATTACTGTCTCATGGATCATGGGTCAGAAGATCATAGATTGAAACCTAAAAGGAATTATGGAGGCTATTAATTCTAACTCCCAAATTTTACTGATAATAAAAAAGCTGGCTAGCTTGAAGTTTTATAGTGATTCAATTTCTAAGGTCAAATTTGAATCCAGGTCTTTCTTATTCAAAGCAAAATAATCTTATCTAATATATTACAGTTCCTCTTTAAGATTTCAGTGACAGACTCACAGGAGAGAGAACAAGTCAGAAGAACTGACTTTAAATCTGAGTAAGTCACTTAATCTGCTTGCCTCAGTTTACTAAATTTAAAAACGGAGATAGTGATAGCATCGACTTCCCAGAATTTTTGTCAGAATCAAATATGATAATATTTACAAAGTTCTTAGTGCAGTGTCTGGCATATAATAAATGCACATTCCTGTGAATGACTTAGCTATTCTTAGTCATACAATGATCTAAGATAATTTCAAAGGACTCATGATGAAAACTACTATCCACCTCCAGAGAAAGAACTGACAAAATCTGGATGCAGATTGAAGCCTATTATTTTTCTAGTTCGTGTGTTTGAGGGTATCAGAGAAGATTAATATAGTATTAGAGAGGATGACCAGGATGCAATGTCTCCTGGGAAAGCTAGAGATCCAAGAATCTGTGAATTGGAAGAAATGTAGGGAACATGAAACGAAAAGGACTAAGACAAGAGAAGTTTGTTAACAATAGAACAAGTATTCCAGAGATCACAATGGAAAGCATGTGCAGAGCTGGATTGAGACATGAGAGAAGTAGGACTGAGGAGGAGAGAGTCTCAATGCTAAAGAGAGAGGAGGTGGTTCTTAGGCAATAAAAGGAACTCAGAGAATGGAAGCTTTTGTAAAATGAAGACTATTTTCAATGCAAATCATCATCTTAATTTAAGTGCTTAATTTGGGAATTGAAGAAACCTCCTTATTATGGTATAGTAGAAAGGATGCCAATTGATTTTGAAGGCAGGGCAGGAGCTATTGTTCAGTTATTTCAGTTAAGTCCAACTCTTTGTGATCTCAATTGGTCTTAGCAAAGATACTGGAGTGGTTTGCCATTATTTCTCTGGTTCATTTTACAGATGAGGAAACTGAGGCAAACAAAGTTAAGTGATTTGCCTAGAATCATAGAGCTAGTAATTGTCTAGGGTCAGAATTGAACTCGGGAAGATGAGAATTCCTGACTTCAGGCCCAACTATTTATCTCCTGCACCACCTATCTGTATTTAGAATTGGGAGAAGCTACGTTCAAATCCTGAGACATCCTTATTAGCTGTGTGAACCATAGGCAAATAAATCACTTCCCTTCTAGGCAAATAAATCACTTCCTCATATTCCAGGTAAGGAATATTGTACTTCCTGCCTTTTATTCCCTATGTCTCACAAATCAAGCTATCTGAAATGTTTTCCTTCCTCCACTCTGCCTATCTAATGAAAGATTCATCTTGACTTCTATCTCCATCATCAAGGGTTGAAGAAAGTACTATGTAAAAAATGAGTTGTTTAGTATTGTTCTCAAATACAAGACTGTCTTAAATTGGAGCCTACTAGCATTGTTAAAAAAAAGATTGTTTTTAATATCATTGTTAATTATTTTCATGTTAATTTTATTGTTTCCCAATTATATTTTAAAAAATTTTAACAATCATTTTTGTGAATGTTTGAGTTTCAAATTCTTTCTCCCTCCTGTCCCTCCCCTCTCTTTGAGAAGACAAACAACTTTGATTTTTATTATATATCACATATATGTCACATATTAGCTATGTTGCAAAACAAACAAAATATAATAACAAAAATATTGTTTTTTAAAAGTATGTTTCAATCAGCACTTAAGAGTTCATCAGTTCTCTTTCTGGAGGTAGTTGCATTTTTCATCATGGATTCTTTGGAATTGTCTTGGATCATTATCTTGTTCAGAGTGGCTCAGCCTTTCCCAGTTGTTCATCTTTGTAATACTGCTGTTATTGTGTACAATGTTCTCTAACAGGATTGTTGTTGAAAAGATGGCCCCACTCAACATTATTTTCCAGTTCAAACCAAAGTGCCCCCAAGGAGCTAGATTCTCTGTAGTCCCAAGTGAAGCAGGATTTTCTCCAGCTTCTCTAGAATATTGTTTCCCTCATATTATATTCCTTCCCCTGCACCAACACTTTCATTTTATAAATTAGACATATTGTATAGCAGTCTCCTAAAATAGCTCCAAAGAGACAGTACATGATTCTTTCCCTCTGAGCCAGTTAGGTTAGGACTTTTCCTTGCACACAGTATCTATTTGTGTTTGTGTGTGTGTGTGTGTGTGTGTGTGTGTGTGTGTGTGTGTTCCCTGACCTGATTTCCCCTAAAAGCTCTCTAGCTTCCTTTCCTCTCTCTCAGAAACAAAGCCAGTCATATGTCCATCTTCACTGCAGCCTGAAAGAGGCCATTCCTTTGTGGACACAACAGTTCAATATTAGCCAAAGGGGATTTTCCACTTTCCTGGAACCATCTCTAGTGGTTTTTTAGAGATGACAGCCTGGAAAAGTATTGAACTCATTTAAAACAGACATCAATTCAAAGGTGATGGACCGTGGAATAGGAGAAAAGCAGCATCAACAGTCTGGTTATTAGCCCTCCATCTGGTGGTGTGCCATAGGAACATTTAAGTGTCTCTGAACAAGGCCTGCTCTGCCCTCCACTTACTGTTTCATCTATCACACTATACAGGGAGTACGGGGTGTGATATTCAGCAGAACCACTCTCCCTTTGTGTTCCTAGATAGTTCCCTCTCAGCTGCTCTTTTAAGCTGGCAAATTATGTTCTGTTAATACAAGGCATGTTGAGATGCATTTAAATAGGTAGATAGCTAGGCAGATAGATAATAATAAATGGAGTTGACATCTGTAGACTTCCTTAAGGTTTGCAAAGGACTTAACGTACCTTATCACCTTTGATCATCACAATTATCTCTGTGAGGTGGGTTCTAACTATTAGTACCACAATTCTATAGATGAAGAAACTTAGACTTGGAGCAGTTAAGGGATTTGTTCAGAATCACAGGGATAGTAAGGGTCTCAGGTATAATCCCAAATCTATCCATCTATTTTCTAAACCACTTGGCCTTGAAGATTCATCTCAAATCAACTTCTACTTCCTTCTTAAAACCCATTCGTGGGGCAGAGAGATAGAGCAGTGGATGGAGCACAGCCTGGAGTCAGACGCCTTAGCTGCCTAGCTGTGTGACCCTGAACTAGTCATGAAACCCCATTTGCCTTGCAAAAAACCCCCAATCTTATTCATCCCAGCTAGAAATGGTCTAGTCCTCTTCCTAATGTAGTATATGGTCTGTATAATTAATTTGCCATCAATCAAATCCTGCCTTGCACAGTACTTTTTCTATTGTCTTAGACTGCAATGAAAATTTATGACCTACTCCAACATTCTAATGGGTCCGTGATCTTGAGGATATGGGTGACTCTTTCAACCATGCAGATCACTGCCTATTAATGACTGATCTCCCAGTGTGACTAGTATCCATGTCCTCCCATAAATACCCTATAAGAGCACTCCTATATATCAGGGCTCCATCATATTTCATGTAGATGAGCAGGGCACATGGAATGGCCATTGATCACCTTTGGAGCCGGCTACGTGATCAGACCTTTGTTTTTCAGGTCACAAATTCCAATTAACAGGCATTTATCAAGTACTTAGTTTGCGTCAGGTATTGGGCTGGAGATACAAACACATTTGTATGATTATGTATATATTAAAGTGCACAAGTGACTTCATGGGGTGCATAGATGTGCATATTTACATATGTGTTATATGAAGTGTATTATGTTTATGTGTATATTTGTATGCATATGTATATATACAAATGTTCATGTGTATATATGTAATGCACATGTGTAGGCATGCAAAAATATATCTGTGTATATGGACACAGGTATATATATATGTACTTGTGTATATGTGTATGAATGTATATAGCTGTGTGTACATATGTACATAGGATACACATCTTTTTCTCTCTCCCTTCTCTCCCTCTCACTTCTCTCTCCCTCCCTCTTCTCTCTCTCTCTCTCTGTCTCTCTCTGTCTCTGTCTCTTTCTGTCTCTCTCTCTCTCTGTCTCTCTCTCCCCCCCCCCTCCCTCCCCGTCTCTTTGTAGAATGAGGATGAGGCTGTGAAGAAATTTAAATGCTAAGCAGACGAGTTCATATTTAATCCTAGAGGTAAAAGCTACTGACATTTATTGAGCATGGGAATGACACAGCCCCACTTTCAGAAAATCACTTTGACAACTGTGTGGAAGGAAGAGAGTTTGAGAGGAGAATTCATTAGGAGCCATTGGAGTAGTCCAAGACAGAGTAAATGAGGGTCTGGGCTAGGGTAATGGCTTTGTTAATAGAGGGGAAGACATGAAGATATGATGCAGTTATAGATATCATGAGATCTGGCTATTGATTAAGACCTCTAAGGAGTCAACCAAAATAGGGAAGTTTAGAAGAAGGTTGAGTTTATAAGGAAAGATAATTTCTCTTTTGGATATATATATATATATATATATATATATATATATAGAGAGAGAGAGAGAGAGAGAGAGAGACAATATACATATATAATATAAATATATAAGTAAACTGTCTACATGACACCATTCTGGAAATGTCCAGTGGACAGTTGATGATGCACAACTGGTCTTGAGGAGAAAGACCATGAATCTGTGAGTAATCTGTGTTGATGACCTCAAATGAAAGTATAGTGACACACCCACAGTTAAGTGAGAGAAACAGGAGAAATATAGCAAAAGCTAAGGATGAGTAGTGAGACAGATGAGAGAGAACCAAGAGAAAGTGATGTCAAAAAAAAAATGTCAAAAAAACAAAAAGAGGAGAGGGAATTCAGAAGGAGATGGCGGTCAAAAGTTCCAAATGTGGAGAAAAACTTATGAAGGATGAAATTTGGGAAAAGAGCATTAGATGGGGTCATTTATGAGATCTGCAAACACTTTGGAGAGAGCAATCCCTGTAGTGAGATTGGAAGCTAGGTTACAAAGGTTGGAGGAAAGGAGAAGAGGAAAAAAACAGTGGAATGCAGTCAGTTTTTTTCTAGGAGTTTGACTGGATGGAGAAAGAGATTGCACCAAAGCTTGAGGAAATGATACAACCTAAAAGGTGTTTTATTTTAAGGAAATGGATATTTATTGAGCTGGCATCAGATAGACCCAAGTTCAAATTTTGCTTCAGATACTTAATAACTTTGTGACCTTGGACAAAGTCATTTAATCCCTTTCTGCCTCACTTTTCTCATCTATAATTGGGGAATATTTTACCAGCCTCCCAGTATTGTGAGGAGGCTAGAGTATTGATGTTAAAAAAATGACTCTCCTGTGAGGGAGAAGCTTTCTGAAATGTAATTTCTTAAAACCAATTCATGTTACTTTCCTCTTTCTGTTCAGTTCTAGACCCACTTCCCCGTCAATTTGCTACATCTGTCCCAGATTTGGGTGCTGATGAATAAGCTTGGTAGCTGTACATCTTATCCTGGACAAAAAGCATTCTTTTCCCCTTGGAATTTTCCTATATTAATTGTTAGGCCTGACTCTTGAGTGATTTCAGATCTTATTGAGGAAGCTTGGAAATGTTCCAGGACATGATGCAATAAACACAATGTTATTGATAGACAGGAACATCTGGAAGTCATAAAGCCTCTGTTAGGTTACTTATTAATTATTGCTTTGTACATCAGGTTTTTTTTAAGGCAGGATATGCTTGTATCATGACAGTAGCAAAAATGAACATTTTAACAAAACAACCCCAATAATTACTGTCTTGTGACCAAAATACATATCAAAGGCACCTTTGAGAAGGCCTTTTGAACCCAACTCTTGGGCCATAGTTGGCTAGGTGTTGAAAATTGCCACCATTTGGAACTACCATTTTTTTCTGGCCTTATCTCAAATTATTCTCTCCACCATACTCTCCAGGCAAAATGACCCTCGAACACACCTTTGTTCAGCCTAGCTCTCCCATATTCTTATAAATCTAGTGTGCTTTCATGAACCCAGCTACAATCACTACCTCCAATAAACTTAAAAAACCAAAAAAAGTTCTCTCCTAATCAGAGCTGACTAAAAGTGGAATGTATGGCCTTGGGAGACAGAGTTTCTTGTCATTGAAGGTCTTTAGGTAGAAGCTGGATGACCATTTGGCAGGTAAGGTAGACAGAGCTTGGACTGGACCACCCTTATTATTCTTTCCAAGTCTGAGGATTCTGTGATTTTATTAAATTCCTGTTGTTTTCAGAATTCTGTATTAGGCCCTGAAGGAGGGAGATGAAGTTCTGGACAAGACACAGTCCCTAACCTCAGGGAGCTTCCAATCTAGCTCCACCACTAATAACCAGAATACAAAATGACATATGAGGAGTGCATTAGGATTACAAAGTACTATATGACTTAGGAGGGGAAAGATTGTTGTTTTTTAGGCACAGGATAAGATAATAACAATAATGCTCAGTATTTAAACAGTGTGTTAAGGTTTGCAAAGTGCTTTACAAGTAGTCTCACTTTGTCTTCACAACAACTCTGGGAGGTTATCCCCATTTTACAGCTGAGGAAACTGAAGTTAGGATACAGATTAAGTAGGTCACATAGATAATAAATGTCTGAGACAGAATTTGAACTCAAGTCTTCTTCACTCCAGGTCTAGTGCTCTATCCATTGCTGCATTTAGAATAGTATTTAGGGAAGATTTCAGTAGGATACCACATAGGAATTGGGTTTTAAAGGATGGGTAGGAATTCAACAGATCATAGATCATAAATTTGGAATTGGAAGGGACCTTGGGTTTCATTTAATTCAACCCCTTCATTTTACAGATGAGAGACATGAAGCTTAGAATGGTAAATGTCTCATCCAAGGTTTCGTGGGGATTAAGTGGCAAAAACAGGATTTGAATTTGGATCCTGTGACTCCAAATCTAGAAGACAAAGAGAAAGAAAGCATGGGGAACAGGCTGAATAAAGACACAAAGATATATCCAAGGACCCTTTTGTCTAGAGAGTAAAGTTTGTGTGTGTTGGGAAGGATACTTTGAAATAAGACCAGAAAGTTATGGTAGTTCCAGATGGTGAAGATTCTCTAATATCTGGTACAGGGTGGGGAGCTTTACTTAGCAGATATTAGCCAGCTAGATTTTTTTTTTAGTACTAAAAATGGAAATAAAAGATGTAGGACTGTGATTGAAACCTCCAAGATCAGTTTTCCTTTTGATATCCACACTTAGGCCTCCATACAATTCTCAGGTTAATGTGAACAAAGAGAGCCCTTTGGAAAGAAAATGATCATTCCTTTCCCAGAATTCATCTTCCACCAATCTACCTATAGCTTGATATTAGAAAATTGAAGTACAATTGGAAATTGGATTGGAAAAGCGGAGGCCATCTGTTCAGGTTTCAAAGGCTCATTAGATCATTTTCTTTGAATAACCATTTAACAGAGGCCAAGTAAGAATATGTACCTAGCCACTTTTTGATCTCTTGCTTCAAAGACTTCTGGAAAGAATTTAATGAGATGGTTCAGACTATGTAAGAAAAATAAAAAATAATGCATGAAAAGTGGCTTCATTTAGTTTTCTTTTCATAAGATTTTCATATCGTCATAGATTATCCTGAATGGAAGAGGGTGAGTCTCTGAAAAAAAAAATCTGTTTTTCTGGAGACTAGCTTTAGAAATGAGCCAACTTTGCATGTAGGAGATTTCCCAGCAGGCTCTTGGAATTTAGACTCGCCAAGCAAACCTCAGGACCTCCCCAATCTAATTTAGAATGTCAAGGCCAATGGCCCTCAATGGGGTGATGCTCAGGAGACTCGCAGCAATTGTTTTCATTAGTTAAAAGGGAGAGGTCTCTGTCCTGTCCCTTGAGTGGTTTCCTGAGAAGGACCTGGATTTAAACTATTATAGGCTCCAAACAGTGAAAGGGAAAGGAAGGTTATTATCCTGAACCTCACCACTGCTTGGGGACTTAATGGAGCTCACATGACCTCATTTTGACTTTTAACTTAGCCCCTTTTTTACCTACCCATATCCTCCTGGGCAATGGTAGAAACGTGGGCCACTAAACCATACAAAAAGATCCCTGTAGACTGTATATTGACTTAGAAAACCACATATTAATCTTGTCTTTGTTGTATCATGTTTTTACTTATTTCATTAAATGTTTCCTAATTACATTTTAATCTGGTTTGAGTCACACTAGGGAATATTGTGGGATGGATGGGGCCCATAGGCAAAGTCTTTGTTTGGTACCTCTGCTATAAGGTACCTTGATGGGCTTCTGCAAAAGAATATGACATAAAAGGCTGTGACTTTATTTAGTATAAAATATAAAATATCTAATATAGATCACATGTGCAAATTTCATTGATCATCTCTATAAAGATTGCTTTCAAATCTATATAACTAGCCTGGATCATTTTCCTGGATTCTAGTCTTCCCATTAGACTCTTCAAGTTTATATACCCAAATTGAACCCATTATTTTTCTCCACTTTTTCCAAGACCACTCATCTTCTAAACTTTACTCATCTGTTAAGGGTACCACCATTCTTCCATTCATTAAAATGAACTGTCACTTCAATGTCATTGTTGGCTCACCCCACTTCCTCAATCATACTTAACTCCATAAGGTCTTCACTCATAAGGCCTCTGCTCTGGCAGAGACTCTTTTCCCTCTTATCATTACTATTGCAATAAGTACTGTTTGTTTTTCATTTTGCAGAATAAAGAGAGTTTTTTTTGAGGTTTTCATTTGAGGTACCCAGAATGAAAGTGGATGTCATTGTTGTTTGTTTGCTTGTGTTTTTTCTTCCCTTTTGATCTGATTTTTTTTGCTCAGCATAAAAATATGGAAATATGTTTATAAGCATTGCAAACATTTAACCTATATCAGATTGCTTGCCATCTTGGGGAGGTGGGAGGTAGGAGAGGGAGAAAAATTTAGGATACCAGGTTTTGTGAAGATGAATGTTGAAAACTATCTTTGCATGTATTTGGAAAAAGAAAAAGAAAATGGATGTCAATCAATAAAGGTCACTGTGTATATATGATATGACCAATCTATTTTTCTTCCCATCAGAGATCTAACACAACTTGGTGCTTCTACCCCATGTTACTTCTAGGTGCCTCACCTGTCAAATGAGGGGATTGGATAAGATGAGTTCTTACCCTTTTTTTGTGTCCTCAGTTCCTTTGACAGTCTGGTAAAGCCTATGGGACACCTCTCAGAATCATGATTTAGGGGCAGCTAAGTGATGCAGTAGATAGAACGCTGGGCCTGGTCTGGTGTCAAGAAGACCTGAGTTCAAGGCTAACCTTATACCCTTACTGGCTGTGTAAATCAATTAAACCTCCATCTGCTTCATTTCCCCATCTATAAAATGGGAATAGCAGTTGAACCCATTTCTTAAGGTTGTTGTGAAAACAAAATGATATATTTGTAAAGGATTTTGCAAATCAGATTAAAATATAAAGAATTTTGCAAAGCACTATATAAATACTAATTAATATCATCATTATTATTCCATTGATAGATTAGAGATTAATGAAAATAACAGCTTTTTTTTTTTTTTATCCAAGTTCATGGACTCCCTGAATCTATTCAAAGGATCTATGTTTCCCAAGTTAGGAATTCCGGCTTAAAATGATTGCTAAATTTCCTTCTAATCCTAAATCCTATAGGACAATGGAAAGAGACCCAGAAATCAGAGGATCTGGATTCAAGACCCCATTTCTGGTATCCATGAGATCTTAGTAAATCATTTAACCTGCCTAGGTCTCAATTTCTTTCAGCTATGAGTTGGACAAAATGATCTATGGTCCTTTCCAGATCTACAGCAACGATACTGTTTGAGGGAGCCCACTTCTTCAAGCTTAAAATATGTATACATTTCCCTGTATATTTGTTTCACTCCACCCTCCCAAATCTTTTTGAAGGAGAAATTTGAGGGGTTTTTCCCTGTCTTATAATTTTCCTCTCTGGTGTGGTGCCATTATCAGCAGCCAGCAAATGGTAGATTAGAAGTATCTCTTTTCTGTTTCTCTGTATTTTTTTTTGAGACCAGACCAGTGTGTTTCTATAATTTTTGGCTTTGTGTGATGGGCGGCAGCCCACTATGGGTAATATTATACTAGAGATCACAGATGTTAGAACAGTTTCATCACTTATATTTCAGCCCCACCCCCTCCACATACTCTAACTTGTCAGCAAAATATCTTTGGAGGACAGAAGAAAAGTTATGTGAATAAATATTTATATATATATATATATATACATACATAAATAAGTATTTATTCACATAAAAACGGTATAATTGGATGCACTGTCATTGAACCTGATTGCTGTGTTTTTATCAGTTAATAACCCAGAATCACACTTGAAATACTAGTTATTTTTTTTTTATTCCAAAGAAGCAGTTTCCGAGTCATTGGGTTTTAGAAATATTACACATAATTCTCAGAATTTGAAGTATTTTGTTTTACTGTGAGAATCATTTCCATTCCAAATTACTATCAGAGGGCAGACATGAAATCCTATAGGAAATCCTAAAGGAAGATGTTAGGAATACTGTGTCACTCCCTGGTCCAGAATTAAACTGGATAGTGGATGTCCATCTTTCAGATTTATTAGCCTCATGAGAGGAAGGGTGTAAGCATTTGTGAAGCATCTACTATGTGATAAATGCTATGCAAAGTACACTTAACAAATATTATGTCATTTGATCCTCACAACAATCCTGAAAGGTTAATCCCATTTACAAATGAAGAAACTGAGGAAACCAAAAGTTGTCACTCAGTAAGTAAATAAAGAAGCAAATAAGCACCACAATTAAGTAGTTTAGAAGTCTCTTTTGGGACATGGAGGGATGTTGGGATAATTCCATTAAGACCAGAGTCAATGTTGATGGAGGGAGAGATTATTAAATTAGTGCAACAACATCCCTGGCCTCAGAAAATGTTCTTTTAATCTTTTTATATTATGTCTGTACCCTATACAAGGAAAGACTGTGATGAAATCCAGTCTTATAGCAATGAACGAGTAAAAGTGATTTTTTTGGGGGTAGCTGGTTGCACAGTAGATAGAGCAGTGGCCCTGGAGTCAGGGGGTATTTCAGATATCTTACTAGCTATGTGATTCTGGGCAAGTCACGTAACCCCAATGGCCTCTCCCCATCTCCAAAAAGAAAAGGGATTTCTAAGAAAGTGATAGTTTTAATATGCAATGTACAAGCTATTCTTCTCAGTAAATCTTTCTTTAAAATTTCTGTCAATTGTTATTCAGTTAATCTTTTAAAAATTTTTGAATTACAAATTCTCTGCCTTCCTTCACCCTTTCCCTACCCATTGAGAAGGCAAGTAAACATGTAAAGTCATACAAAACATTTCCATTTAAGCCATGTTGCAAAAAAAAAAAAAAAAAAAGAATAAGCAAGAAAATGAAGAGAATATGCTTCTGTCTACATTTAGAGTTCATTTACTCATTTAATATGAGAGTTTGCCAGAATAAACAGAGCCCAAGAAGAGATAATAATAATAATTAGTAGAATTTTTGTACTTTAAGATATTTTGTTATTGTTGAGTCATGTCTGACTCTTTCTGACCCCATTTGGAGTTTTCTTGGCAGAGATACTGGAATGGTTTTCCATTTCTTTCTCTAGCTCATTTTTCAGATGAGGAAACTGAGAAAGGGCTAAGTGACTTGCCCTAGGTCATACAGCTAGAACTGTCTAAAGCTGGTTTTGAACTCAGGAAGATGAGTCTTGCTGACTCCAGGCAAAATTCTCTATCCATTGCATCATCAGTTAGCTTATTTAATTCTCACAACCCTGGGAAGTAAATATTATTGTTACCCCCCTTTTATATTTGAAGGTAATCAGAGGTTAAATGACTTGCCTAGCTAGGAAATGTCTTTGGCTGCATTTGAATTCAGTTCTCCCTGACTAAAGGCCCAGTACTCTCTGTATCCGCATATCACCCAGCTACCTACCCCTAGAGTAGAGTAGACCCTAAATTATTTTTCTTCTTAAGGAAGACCATAAACTAGTGAGTTTAGAGAGACTAATCCTTTATATTAGAGTAATGGATGATGACTTCATGTTGAGCATTATGGGGAAGGGGAAAGGAAGCATAAGGAAATGATTAAGTAACCTCATTTCATGATTTTAGTTGGATGGGAATTCCTAGACCATCAAACATACCGAGCCAAAAAAACTGGATCTATAATTTTATTATACAGAAATCCCTGGGGAAGTCAACTCCTCTTCTTCTACCAATGAAGATCTTGACAGTCTTGGAGATTGGAGTACTTGTCCAGGGTCACACAGTTAATATGTTTCAAAGGCTCTCCTGGATTCAAGTCTGGCTCCCTGTCCACTTGTCCCATGCTGACCCCCAAAGTCTTCCCTTCTTGCTAACTCCCTTGTTACTGTCAAGGGGACCATCATCCTCCAAGTCATGAAGGCTCACAACTCACTCTCCTTCTCCCTATATGCGATCCATTGTCAAGTCCTATCAATGAGACCTTCCTAACATCTCCAGCACCTTTCTCCTCTATTACCGCCATTCCCTTGGTCTGAGCCTCCTCACCTCATGCTTGGATTATTGGAATAGCCTCCTGGTTGGGCTTTCTGTCTCATATTTCTTTTTATTCCAGTCTATCCATCACTCAGTTGTCAAAGTGATCTTCCTAAAGCTACCATGTCACCTCCAACATGCTGCCATTCCTAGCAGTTCCTTATCAACTCCAGAATCAAATATAAAATCTTCTGTTTGGCATTCAAAGCCCTTCATAACCAAGCCTCTCCTTACCTTTCTAGTCTTCTTACATCTTGCTTTCCCATGTGTATTTTTGGGGCATCTAGATTGTGCAGTGGGTCTATTATATTGGATCTAGAATCAGAAACATTCATCTTTCTGAGTTCAAATCCAGTCTCAGACATTTACTAGCTATATGACCCTGGGCATGTCACTTTATTCTATTTGCCTCAGTTTCCTTATCTGTCAAATAAGCTAGAGAAGGAAATGGCCAACCACTTCAGTTTCTCTACCAAGAAGAACCCAAAGGGAGATATAAAGTGTCAGACTTGACTGAAATGACTGAACAACATTCTTTGTTTCAGTGATGATGGTCCCCTTGCTGTTCCTCCCTCAAGACACTCTATGTCTCATTTCTACTGGCTGTCCCCATGCCTGAAATTTTCTGCCTCCCCATCTTGACTTCCCTGGATTCTTTCAAGTTCTATCTAAAATCTCATCTTCTACAGGAAGCCTTTTCCTAACTCCCTTTAAACGTTAGTGCCTTTGCTCTGAGATTAACCTCAATTTATCCTATCTATAGCTTGTTTGTGTATAATTGTTTGCATATCATCTCTTCCATTAGATTGTGAACTCCTTCCGGGCAGGGACTATTTTTTGCCTTTTAAAATTTTTTTTAAAAATTATAGTATCCTGAGTATTTAATATAGTGTCTGAAACATAGTAAGCACTCAGTAGATGCTTATTGACTATTTTCATACATTTCAAACATACATATCTTTACTACATAAGTATAGAAATACATTTCAATTAAAAAACAATTAATTGTGGGTTATCCATTATTTTGGGTTATATTACTCTTCTTCTCCCCAGTATATATGGCTTACAAATACATGAATTTTCACAAATAAACTAGCTTTGACAACAAATGTTTAATATCCAATCTGGCCTCATGTGGTTGACCTGCCTCCCACGCGCCTTTGCAGTGACTCAGTGAGATGTGATTAAGGAGCAGAGAGTTCTGCTCAGGCTTCCACATTTGAATGATTGTGTAAAATCATTGCAAAATCCCATATGCAAAAAGACTTGTCTTGTAAAGATAAGTTGAAGGAACCTGGGATGTGTAGTCTTGAGAAGAAAAGGCTAAGGGGAATTGTGAGAGAATATGTGAAGGACTGTGGAAGGGAGAGGCAAGAATGACAGAGATGAAACTGGTTCAGCATGGCCCCAGAGGATGGCACCAGGAGCAAAGAACAGAAGGTGAAGGAGAGCTGAATCAGGCTTTACAGAAGGAAAAATAAGTCAGAACTATCCCCAAGTAGAATTCCTTTTGTTAGTTGGGAGCTCTCCCTCACTAGAAGTCTTCAAACAAAAACTAAAAGATCACTTGTCAGAGTATACTCTGTGTGTGTGTGTGTGTGTGTGTGTGTGTGTGTAGGGGGTGGAGTGGTGGGAATCTTGTAATTGGTTTGGGCTGGCTTCAGTGATTTCTTTGGTCCCTTCTAACCTTGAAATTCTGTGTGGTTTTGTAATATATACTACCCCGGATGGCAAATGTTAACCCAGATGATGCAATGGATAAGACGCTGGGTCAGGAATCAGGAAGATCTGAATTTAAATCTCAACTCAGACACTGATTAACTGTGTGACACTGTGTGAGCAAATAATTGAATTTCTTTGCTTCAGTTTCCCCAACTATAAAATGGAGGTAACAATTGCTCTTGTATGCCAGGGTTGTTGTGAGAATGAAATGAAATAATATTTGTACGGCATTTATTTAGCCTGTTTTCCTTCCTTCCTTCTTTCCCTCCTTCTTTCCTTTTTTCCTTCCTTCCTTCCTCTTTCCTTTCCTTCTTCCCCCACTTCTCTTGCTCTCCCTCCTCACTCCAATAAAGGACTGAAAAATCAGCAGTTTTAATGTGAACAGCTTCTTTTATCATTAGCAAATAGCTCTGAAAACCAGAGTTCTAACTTCTTGTCCTCTCTTTCCCACCATATAATAATTAAAGTTAATCCTAGTGTTTAGCTGTATTAAAGGCCTAATAGATGAAATGATTTGCTCAATGTCACACATAGCAGAAAATGGGAGAATCAGGATCAAATTCAGGTACCACGAATTCAGCTCCAGAACACCATCTTGCTTTGCAGAGGTGACTTTTCACAGTAATTCTCCATATACTTTTAGGGCTGAAAGTCTCCATGGTAGATTTTTATCTTCCTCTTTTCAGTCACTTCTTGCTTTTGAAAGAAAGTAAAAGAACTGTGGGGTCCTGGTATCCCCAGTGAGCTAAAGGGTTCTAAAAATTGTGCCCCATTGAGATCTTCCATCAATGCTTCATCAAAACATCTCACTTGAGAGCGCTTTGGAGGTATTAAGCTCATGTCACTTCCTCCACTCACCCCACCCGGTCCCCCAAACCCTGCCTCCTCCATTCATCTTCATCTTTTCCATTCCTAACCTTCTGCCCCACCCACACCTGCAATTGTTTACTTCTGCTTTAAGTAGAGCAATGTTTGTAGCCATTACACCTCTAGTCATGAACTTTAAAACAGAATTCTCTAAATTTCAACTCAATACAAACTAGTCATTGTCCTTTGGATGCTCAAGGCACAATGCTAGACACTGAGGGGAATATTAAACAAATCCATTCCTAGCCCTTCCCTTCATGGAGCTTACAGCATGGTAGGGAAAACGTGCTTCATTTCTAATGATCTCCATTGGTCATTGTGGACCCTTCTTCTAATGACATGGATGACAACTCCTTGGTACCTTAGGAAATGGTCCAATCAGCTGCATTGGCTCCCTGGATGCCAACCAACCTTCTGTAGATAAGCAAATCTTTACTTAGGTGGGTCCCTCAAATGCTTGTCATCTGACTTGTACTTGAAGGAACTACCAGAAAGCCTTCAGAAAGCAGAGTTATCTCAACACCATGACAAGGTGTCAGAGAAAGATTTGGGTTGTAGGGAGATGAATACAGAATAATACAAGGGATATACAAGAAAGATGAAAAGAGTTTTTTAAGAGAGGTACAAAACTCTGTGAAAATGCACTGGAAAGAAACAATTCTTTGAGTTCTGGGGTGAGGGAAAACTTCATGAAAGAGTTAGCATTGGAGTGGGACCTTGAAGGATATTTAGGATCTCAAAAGGCAGAACTCTGTACTCCAGGTACAGAGAACAGTACTATCAGAAGGGGAAGAGGTAGGAAAGCACAGGATGGGTCTGGGGAAGAACATATCATCTAGGGGGCATAGCCAATAGAGTACCAGCGCTGAATTCAAATCCAATGTGACTCTTGGCAAGTCACTTAACCCTGCTTATCTCAGTTTCCTCTTGTGTAAAATAAACTGGAGGAGGAAATGACAAACCACTCAAGTAACTTTGTCAAGAAAATCCCAAATGAGGTCATGGAGAGTGGGATATGATTGACATGACTTAACAACAATATCACCTAGTCTGATTGAAATGTAGAATAAAGATAGTCGAGTGGTGACTTTTTTATTGTCAGAAATTGCCCTTGCCATTTGGATTGCCTATTAAAATATTCCACCTATGAAATATTATTTAACAGGGACTATCTTGGTACAAGGAAGAGAAACTTAGATTGGTTATATTATGTCTTTGTTGGAAAATCGGTTACAGAATGTCTTTAATTTTGTAAGAATTTTTGGAAGGATTAGGATGGCTCCCAGGGTGTTTGTTAGCGGAGGCACAGTACAGGTTAAGAAGGGAACACATAAGGCAGCACCTGATCCGTGGTACATTATTTTAGAAATTCCTTGTGGGTGCAAAAGGTCCATAAATCCACTGAATTATGAAACTAATTCCACCAAAACTAATCTTCAAGTAAATTAATTAAATATTCTAATACTGTGGGTTTTATGGTCTATTAAAAATCTGCCACTAGCTGCCATTTAATCAACTTAAGTTGGTTTTTATTTTGTTTTTGTGTAAATTCTGGTTCAGCCACCTTTAACAGAAATAACCACATGGGTTGTTTTTAACTTTACATTTGCCATTCTCAATGGACACCTTTCCCGTCTGCCATTCTTTCTGTCTTCTACTACAGGATGATCTTGGTGCTATTGTCAGGGCAGAGGTACCCCGAGTGGCAAGCCACACTTTGGGGATCACACTGTCAGAGTGTGTTATTACTTCCTATTTCAACACCTGTAAAGGCTGCACCTCAGGCAGATGAGTCAGGGGTGCCACACGCCCTTCTAGGCAGAGAGCTCCTATGTATACTCAGTGCAGGGTCAGAAAGGACTCCCAAGGTTGTGGCAGAGAGCTGAGAATCACAGGGAAGAAGCACCTGGGAAAAGAGAGCAGCTGAGACTTCGTGGGGGAGGGAAGAGGGGAGAGAAACAAGGATGCAATGAAAAAAGGGCTGGATTTGGAGCCAGAGCTAAAAGGGGTGTTCCTAGAGGCTGTCTTCTACTTAGAAATAAAGAGATTTATCTCAAGAAAAAGGTATTGAAGTTACTTAAGGACTTACTTAAGTTACTTAAGTGACTTAGGTAAGTTACTTAAGATATAGTTGGACAGAGATAATCTGAATTAAACCTTGTTCTAAGAGTTCAATACAAGGATGCTCAGGGCTTATCATGAGATAATTCTGAGATTTCTGTTATCTGGTCTTTTTGATTATGGTGATTCTCACCTTTAAAAAAATCAATGGGAGGTTGAAATATTTAGGTTTCTACAGAAACATATTCACCCTCAGGAAGGAGGGAAACTTACTACCTTCTAGGTGCTTTTACAATTATTATCTCATTTAATCTTCACAACAACTCTGGGAGGGAGATGCTATTCTGATCCCTATTTTCCATTTGAAGAAACTGAGGTAAACAGAGATGAAGTGACTTGCCCAGAGTCACACAGTTAGCAAGGTCTTGATTCCTGACTCATGTACAGCTTCTGGAAATATCTGGAAGGCAAGATTAGCTATGACCTTTGCCTGAAATTGTTCTTAAATTCCTTGGTTCATTCAAAGGACCCAGTTTAATTGACACAATATGCTTGACATGACATTGATTAAGACCAGTGAATCAAAACAATGAAAATCAAATTAATTTTGTGATCATTATAATTACATATAAGTACAATGCAGTATATATAATTGTAATTATGAAGCTGGGCTTCTCTGCAAATACCACTAGCAGATTGTAGATTACTATTCATTTAACCAGATTTCACCTCTCTATAAGTATGTGGTGATGGGAGAAAGGTAGAAGGCAAAGAAGAAAGCAATGAAGAGATGTATTTTTCAATCTTTTATTCAACAAGCAATTATGAAGAACTTACTATGAATGGAAAATTCAAAGACTAAAATAAAAAAATAATTAAAAAGTCAAAGAACTGGCTTATTGAAATAGTTGATCAACAAATATTTCAATGTATTCTTAGAGTATTAAGAACCTACTATGTGTTAAATGCTGGGCAGCCACCCTCATTTCAAATAACTAAGGCATTGTACTTAGACAAAACTCCACATTTGTTAAGTTTACTCTACAGCAGAGAGGGAGATGAATGGAATCAAATGTGAAATGTACCAAGCCAGGGACCAAACTTACTTTGCTATATGCCCCCAAGGGCTGCATTATGAAAGAGCATTCCTCACTTCCATTACTAGTAGCTACTGGTTGGTAAGATATCATGCCTCTGTCAACTCGTATTTAATAATCTGTCACAAAGCATCCTGCGTGCTCTGACTGGTCTCAAAGTTGATTTGTAATTTCTTAGAACGCTTGCCTTTCCAGGCAGGCATATTGTGCAGGAAAGAATGCCCATTTTTCCCCCCAGCGTTTCCACTGTATTTGATCTGTCTTCACTGGGCACCATGGGGCACCGAGTACCAAAATTAATAATCTTGTCCACCCCAAATAGTCTGATTCTCTGCCTTTATTATGGATGATTTAGGGTTTGCAGCTGTAAAGGTCCCCTGATCTCTGCCTACCTGTGCCCTCTTCCCATTGAAGAGAACAGGGAAAGGCTCAGAATGTAGTGACAAGGTTCTAGCTGTGACCAACCCTTAACTCTGAGACTTATCCTATCAGCAAGTCACTTAGCACTGTAGTGCTGATTCCAAAGGTTTCCCCTTCCAGCTCTGTGGTTATATTAGTGTGTGATGGCTTAAAACCAGCAGAAGCTTCTAGGACAGCCCACTTGCACGAGATGCTTAGGAGGGGGAGGAAGTGGAACACAGGCAGCATAGTGGGGGAAAAGAAAGAGAAAAGAGCAAACTGGGATTGCTACAGCTGTAGCTGTAGGGGCTGGATGATGTTGATGATTGAGTACTGGAAGGGGTCAGGATAGTTCTGAATTCAAAACCAGCCTAGCTGTGTGATCTTGTGCAAATCGTTTAATCTCCATATGCTTTAGTTTTTCCATCTATGGAAAATAACAGAACCCACCTCCCAGGGTTCGTGTGGGGATCACATTAAATAATATATGTGTAATGTTTTGCTAATATTAAAACTCTAGAGTTTTAGACTCTATAAACTCTATAGACTCTATAGATGCTATAAAACTCTATAGAATTTAAATAGAAAAATAAATTCTATTGTCATCCAGTCATTTTTGTCATGTCCGACTCTTCATGACCCCATTTGGGGTTTTCTTGGCAGAGATAAATGGAGTGCCATTTCCTTCTCCAGCTCATTTTACTGATAAGGAAACTGAGGCAAATAGAGTTAAGTGACTCACCAGGATCACACAACTAGTAAATGTCTGAGATCAGATTTAACTCAGGTATTCCTGACTCCAGGCTCAGTCCTATCTAATTAAACTAACTAGATGCCCTTCATTATTAATTTTATTAAAACTTGATTTTACATGACTCTCCTTCTGTTCTTCCTTGCGTTGACTGGCCATTATGACATAGAAGGGCTATTTTAGAAGCACTGGTCCAGATGCTTGAACCAGCCCTGCTTTGGAAAACAGGCTGAGGGCAGCTTCAGAAGGGGGAGGAATCATTAGATTACTGTTGACAGCAGCTACTTTCCTGCCCTACAGATGAAGAGCCCTCCAGTAATGACTAAGGTAAAAGTGGCAGATCATTCTAGTTACTGGCCCTCAGTAATCCATTATACTGATTGAGATCAAGAAGCCTCTCTCCCTGAATTGACTACTCATTTAATTGAGTAGTTGGTCATTCTGTTCTTTCATTCTGTTTCTTGAATGGGATCCATGATAGTGATGCTCCTGACTTTATACTATGGCCATGGTTTAACTGTCACTAGCCCAGTCATGATAGAATTATGAAGGTTTAAGAACTGGAAGTTTCTTTAGAGATGATCCATTCAAAACTCTCTCTCTCTCTCTCTCTCTCTCTCTCTCTCTCTGTCTCTCTCTCTCTCTGACAAATGAGGAAACAAAAGTCTGGACAAGGGAAATGATCTGCCCAATCCATGCTTACCCATACTCAGCTACTCTTGTCTCTATTCTACTCTAATTTCACCCCTAGGGAGTCTACTTAATATGCTGAGGACCTTTCTCAATTTTTTTTTGATGATGTGAGGATAAATGAGGTGACATAGAAGAGAAAATGTTGAAATTGAAGTCAGGATGACCTGCATTCAAGTGCCGCTTCAGACTTGACTCTGGAGAAAGTCATTTAACTTTATCTCAGCCTCAGTTTCCCAACCAGCATTTATATAACTTTTGCTATGTGTCAGACACTGTGCTAAGTGATTTACAATATTATTTCACTTGATTCTCATAAGAACCCCGGAAGGAGGTATTGTTATTATTATCCCCATTTACTATTTGAGGAAACTGAGGCAAACAGAGGCTGTGACTTTCCCAGTATCATATAGTTAGTTTCTGAAGCAGGATTTGAACTTAGATCTTCCTGAATCTGGACCTAGTTCTCTATCCACTATCCTATCTAGTTCAATTATGAAAAAAAATGGAGTTAATAATAGCATCTATCTTTGCAGGGTTGTTATAAGGATCAAATAAAATGGTATTTGTAAAGCACTTAAGCACAGTACCTGACACATAATAGGTGCTATATAAATGTTGATTCCTTTCCTTCCTCCCTCATTCCTATCTCCTAAGGTCTCTATGAAAATCAAAGGAGATAGATTCTTTTAAGGGGCTTTATAAATCCGAAAGCACTATTATAGATAGCTATTACGATTATTTTTTGCTCATACATTTTCTCAGATAACACCCTTTGTAGCTCTTTTTTCCTTTGTAATGCCTTGTTTGTGACATCATATGGCAGTCCATTCATGCCCACCATTCACCTCTCCAACACCCTTTGGGCGAGTTTGTCCATCAGAGTGTTTATCTTGGATAAGGACAACAAATGAACAATGTAGAGCATGACTGGATTGCCTTTGGGAAATTATAAAAGGTTCTTTTCATAACCTTAAGCTTTTCCCTGAAACAAAAGGCCCATATTTTCAATACCAGTTTTCTTTTGGTACTGTATGGCTGAGTCACGGAAGGAGCTCTATGGTCTCCAAAGAATTGAAGTTGTTAAGAAAGAAAATAACCCATAAAAATAGCAATGCATCACAGGACATCTCAAAAAAAAAAAAAAAAAAAAAGAGGAAGTGGTTGAAATTTAGTAGGGATAAATGTAAAGGCTTAAAGTTGTATTTGAAAAGTCAGCTACATTAGAATGAGATAAGTTTATGTGAAAAACTCTATTTGAGTCAAAAATGTGAATTAGCAACCAAAAACCACTTCTATGATCATAGGCTACATTAATTTATTCAGTAAGTATTTATTAAGGACCATTTGGGCAGCTAGGTGGCATAGTGGAAAGAGTGCCTAGAGTCAAGGGAATTCACATCTAACCTCAGACACTTAATAGTTTTGTGACCCTGCATAAGTCACTTAACCATGTTTGCCTCAGTTTCCTCATCTGCCAAATGAGCTAGAGAAGGAAATGGCAAACCACTCCAGTATCTTTGCCAAGAAAACCACAAATGGAGTCATGATGTTGTACCAAAATTCCCTTTTAATGTCGTGACCCAGTTTCTCCAATTGTCCTAGTTATTCTGTCTCAGGTTATAACCTTTCCCTCTTAATGTTTGATGAGATAAAGATCTACCTCAGTTGCTCTGTCCCCAAACTCCAGGCTATAATCATTCCCTCTTATATGGTTGATGAGATAAAGGTTTTATATCTTTAGGTTATAGACATTCCTTCTTAATGTTTGACAGGATAAAGGTTTATCCATTTTAGATGTCATCAGAAAATCAGTAACCTCCCTCAATTGTGTCATCCTAGGGGCCTCCCCCTATTAGGTTATCCCCACCCAGATACCTCCCCCATTGCAGCGTTGTTCTTGTTATCCCATAAAAGGCTTGCCCTCTGATTTACTGTCCAACCATGGATCCATTGGTCCCAGTATTTCTCTCCATTTAATAAACTATTTAATTGGTCTCTAATCTCTGTCTTGCTCAGTTTCTTTGTCATTACAATGAAAAGTCAGATATGATTGAAACAACTAAGCAACAATATTTATTCAGCACCTACTGTGTGCAAGTTGTTATAGTAGGTGCTGGATGAGATACACTATTTATGGGAACCATCATCCCTGCCCCCAAGGAGCTCACAATCTAATAGGGGATAAGATACAAACATAGGTAACTATAACACAATTTACATAAATGGATTAGAGAGGTAAAAACACAACCTTCCAAATATGGTCTTAAATAGATCACTCCCAATAGGAGGGATAAGGGAAAAGATGCTTTTTACCTGAGCTTCAAAAGATGGATAAGAATTCAAGGGCTGAAGAAATAGGTTTTAGGTGCAGGGAACATAGATTACAGACATGGAAAGAACTCTATTTATTTGGAATTTACAGCATGTGGAGGAGTTATAAGACCAAGATGACACAATAAGAAAGTATGGTAGAGAGTCTTGACTACTATGTCAAGAACTTTGAAATTTACTTAGTAAGCAATAAAGAACCAATAAAGTAGCTTGACAAGTGTGTGAATAATGAAAATTAGACTGTCAGTGGTGGGAATGGATTGGAAATGAGAAGGATTGGAGGTGGGAAGGTCAATTAAAAGGTTTTTGATAATAGCTTGGGAAGTACTAATGAGGGTCCTGTTCTAGGATGGTTGGCCCTGGGAGTAGCTAGAAGGGACAGGATAGACAGGAACCACAAATAGCCCTAAGGCATCACTTAAAGGCATAGAATTTGAATTGAAAGGGGATGATTATCCTGTTCTTCTCGGTCCTTCTCAGTCCACACCCAGAATGTAGTGTAAGTCGAGAAGGACACTGACAAACTTTAGCATTGTCACCAGTATGAAATCACACAATATGAAGAAGGAACAAGAGATGTTTTGCCTGAAGAAAAGAAGGTGTTGTGTCTTTCCAATCATGTCCAACTTTTCATGACCCCATTTGGGGTTTACTTGGCAAAGACACTGGAGCGGTTTGCCCTTTCCTTCACCAGCTCATTTTATTAGATGAGAAAGCAAGGTATACAAATTAAAGGGACTTGTCCAAGATGATACAGATGGTAAGTGTCTGAGTGTGGTTTTGAACTCATGAAGGTAAGTCTTCCCGATTCCAAGCCCAGAGCTCTGTCTACCATATCACCTGGTTGCTCTAGAACACAGTATGAGGTCTCTGTCAACTTTGAGATTGTGTGAGTTTGAGAGTTTGTTAACTCTTAAGATTTTAGACGATACTTTTGTTTTATGATCGTTTCCATCTTCATTTGTTTAGGATTTGAACCTCTGCTGCTTGATGGAATGCCAGCAATTCATTCCTTAAGGGCCAAGAAGAAAGAATGTGCAGGGGATGAGTTGAGACCTGAGCACTTGCTGGCCTTGGAGGTGTGGTTGAAAAAAGGAGGGTGTAAACCCAATCAGGAATAGGTTACGTCTGTGAAAAACAAATTGTTCTGTGGGGCAGGTTTCTCAGCTCATGCAATGAAAGAGACTGTGGGGAGGCTACCTGAGAGGGAAGAACACTGAACTCGGCCCGAAGATGTGGGTTCCAATCAGACTTTGTTATATATACAGCCAGGGGATCTGAGTCATTTCTTCTGTAAAATGAAGAAGGGATTGGCTTAGAATTCAGGGGTGAGGAAGCTTTTGTGTGCCAGGGGCCATTTGGATATTTATAACTTCATTCATGGGCCATACAAAATTAATCAATTTATAGAACTCAAACGGTGGGAGGTTGTTCTGCTTAGCTTTCAGCTCATCATTGCCTGAAGCTGATCAAGCAAATGTTTTTGCAGGGCTTCTATGGCTTGTGTTGGAGGTTCCCCACCCCTGACTTAGATGAATGAATCTTTAAAAAAGCATTTATTTAGTTCTAACTATGTACCAGGCGCTGTTTACAAAGCACTTCATCTCTTAATTTGTTTAATCCTCATAAGAACTCTGTGAAGTAGGTGCTGTTATTATCCCTCTGGTAGAGTCCAGGTCCTAAAATCTGGAAGGCCATAATTCAAATGTAGCCTCAGATACTTACTACTTGTGTGACCCTAGATAATTCAGCTAATTCCTAGGTGCCTTTTTTCCCCCTTATCTGTAAAATACTTATCTTCCTGAGTAGTTGTGAAGATCAAATGAGATAATATTTGTAAAGCTCCTGGCCAATAGTAGACATTTAATAGAGATTTCTTTCTTCGGTCCCTCCTTCCCTCCTTTCTTCCTTCTCTCCTTCCTTTCCTCTTTCCCTCCTTCCCTCATCTCCTTCCCTTCTTTCCTCCTTCCCTACTTCCTTCCCTCTCTCCATCCCTGCCTTCTTCCTTCCCATTCTTCCTTCTTTGCTTCCTTCCCTCCCTCTTTTCTTTCCTCCCTCTTTCCCTCCTTCTTTGCTACCCTTCTTCCCTCTTCAATTCCTCCCTTCCCTCTCTTCTCACATCTTTCCTTCCTTCCTTTCTTCCTTTCATTATCTACAGATGCTCTTAAAAGAATTTTATTTTTCTCTTTGGCACCTCTGAACCCTCCCAAGATATCTTGGGATTTACTAGCTATTATGCCACAGTTCTCTTTAACTGTTCTGACTCGGTTTCCCTGAACTAGTTTCCTTTGTCTCAGTTTCCTTAACTGTTCTCTCAATCCCCTAAACTGTTAACCCCCCCCCTTCTGGTCCATTAAGATTGGGAACCATTTACTCTAAGGTTATAAATTGCTAGCAAGATAAACAAGAAGAGCAGACTGCCTGACCCTTCCCTGTCCTCAAGAATTTACAATATCCCTCTAAAATATTCCAAGATACCTCACTGACATCTTTATCTCTGGATATTCAGACATCCTGTCTCTGGGCTTTTAGGATTTATGGTCTCCCCCTATCCTGACAGAAGTCTTCCCGAGCTTCTTGGTTCTTTGTTTCTAAAGGGTGTATTTAAGAAGCTGGTTTTCTCCTATTGATTGCTGGATTCTTTGAGATGACAGTCTCCCCCAGCTCTGGGACCAACATGGTTTCCTTGGTCCCAGTACATCTTTATCTCTGTCTGACTGGATAATTTGAGGCGAGAGTCCTGTCCAGGCAATTATACTCTCCAATTAATAAAATATTGAAAACTCTCTAATCTCTCTCCTGCCTCAGTTTCTCTGGCATTACATAGCTAGATTTCTTTCTTAAGGACCAGGCCTTAAACCCAAACCAATCTGATTTTGGCTGGCTACCAATAGGTCCAGGTCAAGCCCAATTGGGCACCCCCAATCCAGTGCATAGAACCACAGTTATTTTACTACAAATTGATTTTGTTTCTCAAAATCAAAATCTCAAAATCAACAAACTATGTAACTGTTCATTTATGTTATTAAACAGTGAGAGATATACTATACAGGTAATACTATATACACACATTTTATGCATTTATGAACTATTAAACTTCTGAAGTTATCTTCATATTTCTAGCCTTTGTGAGTCGTTCTGCTGGTTTTTGCATTCTTTTTTGCAAACTTTAACTTTTTAACTTATTTTAACTTTAAAAAAGAAATTGTGTAGATTTATACACTTATGTGTATATTTATATATGTGTGTGTATATTTACAGCATTAAAAGATAAAATATGCTGATATTATATAATACTCTACATATATTTTATGCATTTCTGAGTTTCTAATTTTTTTCTGTGTTGTCTGCAGCTTCTGCAAATTTCCCTTTTAATTTCTTATGCTTACTTGCAGTATGTTGAAACCCTAACAGGGAAAGCCAATCAAGGCTGTCTTTGTTCTCAGGCAAATCTGGCCTTAAATACTTACTTAGACATTGGTCAGGACTAGTCATTTAACTTTGCAAAATGAACAGAAGTGAAAGAAAAACACTCTAGTATTTTTGCCAAGAAATTCCAAATGGAATCCCAGAGTTAGACATAATTGTAAGGACTAAACAACAACACATAAAAGAAAGTTAGATAGGTGTAGGTGGGAAAGCATGTGGTAATATTTTCTGGAGATGACCAGGAACTGAGCTGAAGGTCTGGTTCTGGATAAGAAAAAACAATAGTTCACTTCTCAGTCTGGAGTCCCAGAGTCCAGTATCATGTGGATCAGAGTAAAGAGGATGGCTGGTCAACAGATATTGTGATGTGGAAATGGCTAGGAAGGGGTGTGGATGCCTGATTCTTGGCAAAATCAAATGAAAGATCCCTAAGGGGCAGTGTCCAGAATTTAGTGGGAAGGGGTTGGGCTAGGGGAATACTAAGGCACTTCTAATTCTAAATCTATGACCATGAGCAATCCTATTTATTTATTTAGCAACTGTCAAACAAGAAAGCTTCCCTAGATGATATCCAAGGTCTTTTTCACCTCCCATATTCTATTTTAAAAAATGTCTTCTTTTTTAAATTTAATTTTAATTTTATTTTTCTCAAGTACATGTAAACTTGTAAACAAAAATTTAATATTCATTTTTTTAAAATTTGCATTTCAAATTCTTTTCCTTCCTCTCCTCCCCTATCTTGAGAAGGCAGGCAATTTGAAATAAATAATACATGTGATCATGCAAAATATTTTAATATTAGCCATCTTGCAAAATAAAACAGAGCAAAAAAACCCTCCAAAAATTATACAGTTTTTTTAAAAAAGTATGCTTCAAACTGCGTTCAGACTTCATCAATTCTTTCTCTGGGGATGGATAGCATTTTTCTTCATAAGTCCTTTGGAATTGCCTTAGATCATTGTATTTATTAGACTAGCTAAGTCATTTAAAGTTGATTGTCATACAATATTGATGTTACTGTGTACAATGTTCTTCTAGTTCTGCTCATTTCACTTTGCATCAGTTCATGTAAGTCTTCCCAGATTTTTCTGAAAGTATCCACTTGTCATTTCTTATAGCAAAAGAAATAGTATTCTATCAATTATATGCCACAATTTCTTCAGCCATTCCTCAATTTCCAATTCTTTGCCACGACTACAGTGCTATAAATATATTTATACATGGAAGTCCTTTTTCTATTTCTTGGATCTTTTGGGGGTACAGATCTAGTAGTGATATTGCTGGGTCAAAGGGTATGCACAGATTTATTTGGGTGTAGTTTCAAATTGCTCTCCAGAATGGTTGGACCAATTCACAACTCACCAACAGTACATTTATGTTCCAACATTTGCCACATCCCTCCCAACAGTTTGCATTTTCCATTTTTGTCATGTTAGCTAATCTGAAAAGCATGAAGTAGTATCTCAGAGCTTTTTTTTTTTTTTAATGTGGATTTTCTCTATTCAATAGTGATTTCCAACACTTTTTTTCACATAACTTCATAGATTTCTTCTGAAAATTGCCTATTCATATCTTTGGACCATTTATCAGTTAAGGAATGACTCGGGACTCAGTGGTTCTCAAACTTTTGTTTTCAGTATCTTTACCCTATTAAAAATTATTGAGGATCTCTCCAAAGCATTTTTGTTTATCTGGGTTATATGTATAGACATTTACCATATTGGAAATAAAAACTATTTTTGAATTTATAGACCTTCTAAAAATGAGGCTTTTACCAGATATACTTGCTATAAATGCTCCCTGCCACCCCAGTTTCCTTCTTTCCTTCTAATCTTGGATGCTTTGGTTTTGTTTGTGCAAACCCTTTTTTACTTTAATGTAATCAAAGTATTCACTTTATATCCTTTAATGCTCTTTTTCTCTTGTTTGATAATATATTCTTTCCTTATCCATATGTCTAATAGGTAAACTATTCCATCCTCTCCTAATTTGCTTTTGGTATCACATTTAGGTCTAAATTATGTATCCATTTTGACTTTATCTTTGTGTAAGGTATGAAACGTTATTTTATACCTAGTTTCTGCCAAACTGCTTTCCAGTTATCCCAACAATTTTTGTCAAATCATGCTTTCTTCTCCTCAAATTTTGGATCTTTGGGTTTGTCAAACACTAGATTACTATGGTCATTTACTTCTGTGTATTATGTATATAATCTATTCCACTAACCGACCAATCTAATTTTTAGCCAGTACCAGATTTTTTTTAATAATTTTGATAATTACCACTCTGTAATATAGTTTGAGATACAGTACTCCTTTGCCATCTTCCTTCACATTTTAAAAAAGCAATCAATTCTTTTAATATTCTTGATCTTTCATTCTTCCTGATAAATTTTATTATTTTTTCTAGCTCTACAGAATAATTTTTTGGTAATTTGGTTTGATATTTCATTGAATAAGTAAATTAATTTAGGTGGAACTGTCATTTTTATTATATTGGCTCAACTATCCATGAGCAATAAATATTTTTTCAGTTGTTTAGATCTGACTTTATTTATATGAAAATTTTTTGTAATTGTATTCATCATATAGTTCCTGAGTTTGTCTTGGTAGCTAAATTTCCAAGTATTTTATATCATCTATAGTTATTTTAAATATAATTCCATATTCTATTAATCTCTTTTCAATCTTCTATTCCAAACTTAATGAAGGATTATTCTTTTACTATCACCACCATCACCTCTACCACAACCATAGCTTTCCAAATCATGACATCATAAATTTAAGGCTGGTAAGAAATAGAATTGATTGATAGGACAGGATGATCTAATCCAATCCTTTCATTTTTACCAATAAGCGGAAATAAGCAAACTGAAATGTAGAGCAGTGAAATAATTTACCTAAAGTCACAAAGATACTAAATGTCAGGAATTCAATCTCAAGTCCATGTATCATAAATCCAATATTTGTTTTACTGCATCAACTTGCTTTTCTATCCTTTAAAACATATCTCAAGTCCCTTATACGCTATGAACTCTTCCTTGGCAATTCCTCCATCCCTCGTTGATGTTATTTTTTCAAAACAATGGTCAAAGTTAGGCTCAAACTAGATAATATATTTAAAACTCTGTGCAAACTTTAAGAGTTATATAACTAGCCAGAAAGAATTGGAAAATGAGTAGATACTCATCAATTAGGAAATGGTTGAATAAGTTATGGAATTTGAAAGTAATGGAATATTATCGTTCGATAAAAAATGATGAACGAGCTGATTTTAGAAAGACCTGGAAAGATTTACGTGAACCGATGCTGAGGGAAACAAGTAATACCAGGAATACATTGTACACAGTAACACAGTAAGATTGTGCAATGATCAGTTATGTCAGACTTTGTTCTTTTCATGGTTCAGTGATCCAAGGCAATTCCAATAAACCTTGGACAGAAAATGCTATCTGTATCCAGAGGGAGAACTATGGAGACTGAAGATAAATCAACACATGCTATGTTCACTTTTTTTCCCTTTTTCTTGTTTCTTTTTCCTCTCACGGTTTTTCTCTTTTCTTCTATTTTTTTCTCCCAACATGATTCATAAAGAAATATATATATACATAAAATTAATGTGCATGTATAGCCAGAAAAAGAAAACAATAAAAAAGGGAAAAAAAACCCACTGAAAAAATACTAGCCAGCTTACTTATTGAAAACACCATACATTTCAACATTCGACTTTGTTATTTTGTATTAGTTCCTTTTGATTTCCTGTGTTAGTTTTGTTTCTCCAACTACACAGAGAACTCTTCAAGGAAAGGAAACTTGGTATAGTGAAAAGGGAGCAAGATATAGGTCAAATTATCTGAATTTGAATCTTAACACATAGTTACTATATGTGAGACCTTAAGCAAGTCATTGTATTTTTTTCTGGTTTTCTTCTCTGTCAAATGAGAGATTGGACTAGTCTTTTCTAGGTCCCTTCTAGTTCTGAATCCTCTGAAATAAATTTTCTATTTTGGGGGAATCTTCTCAATATCTCCTAGCATTAGGACTTGTAGAAGGCATTCAGGAAAATATAGCACTTGATAGTCTGATTGATCTCCTCTTTCTTTTCTTCTCATAGCAAAGAATTAGTCCTATTTTCCTTCTCTTTGGGCTGCCTGGGGACCTCACCAGGATAGAGACATTTTGTGAGATTTGAAGAGATGCCTCTGATTTTCTCAGGGCTCTCTGTGCTTCAGAAAAACAACAACTTCATCCTTTGTAGACTGTCTGGCCCTTTTCTAATCTAGGCATCTTCTAAGATAAGAACACCTCCTACCATGGGAGTCCGGATGAGGTGATGCCTTCCATGCCCTTCCATTTCTAGGGTTAGGTGATTCCAGGAGGAATAATGACTCATCATGACAACTTCGATACAATTCAATTATTTCCTGGAGCTTGTTTATGAAACCCACCTGGCAGGTCTTCGCCTCAGGAATGATGAGCCCCAAGACTTTGCCTTCTGCCATAAATGCATTCTAAGTGGCTACCTGCAGTTGCTTCTTCCAGGGAGGTGAGTAATAGTTTGAGTATGGAGATCAAAGATAAAGGAACGCCAGGACAGCCGACACACAATCTTGATAAGCATCACACCTCCCTCCTCACTAGCTGCTGACCTCTCAGGTTGGGCAAGGATGATATTCAGAGACTAGAAAACCTATGACAGTCCATTCTGGCAGGAAGCATGAGATTTCTTTGCACTGCTTCCAACTCTGTTCTTTAACAATTAACAGACATTAGTATCTCATGGATATTCACAAGATCCCCATAATGTTTTCAAGGGAAAAAATAGTTACACAAATTATACACATGCACAAAAAATATTAATTTTACTTTTTACTTGATAAAGCCCCTAAGGAGCTTGTCATACAACACAAGTACCAGTGATTTAAATAAACAAATATGTATGTACAGCACAGGTAACTGTGAAGACCGCATATTTTAAAATCAGCTGGAGTCAGGAATTCAGGTTAGGGGAAAATCATCAATCTTTATTCTCAGTGAAGAAAGATCGGAGGTGGAAGGGAATTGGCGATAGCAATGTGTGCAGCTGAATCAAGAAGTTAGCTAGACCAACAGCCACACAACCAGCAGCTACAAGCATGGAACCCAGGCTCAATCTCTCCCGGTCTCTCTTCCTGTCTCTCTGCCTCTACCCACCAAAATCATCATATCCTATACAACACATCAGGACTTGCACAGAGAGTGGGCGGGGGTCATTCTTTATCCAAGCATGTATATTAATAGAATGTAGTCCAATTACTATTTAGCCTCATGTACTTGAGACCTCAATGCATCAACTCAAACCTCAGCCCATTACAGGTAACAGTGATTTAAATAAATAAATATGTGTATATATAAATATAATTTAAAAAAACAAAATAAATGTTTATATGTATGCATGTATATTAGATGTATACATACATATATGTACATACACACTTGTTCATCTTCATTTTTGAGGAGGACCAATGACATGATCTTGGGGTAAAATAGTGGATGATGGGTGATGTCTTGACTCATTCATGAATTGGATTTAAGTGAGAGATTGTTTCACAAATTCTCCAACCTCATTCTTTCTTCCAAAGTTTTTGAAGTCCAGTGGCAGGACAAAAGTCAAGATGATTAGTGATGGCCCAAGAGGCAGTGGATTACCTTGACATCTTGGATGGCTGACCAAGTTCTAAGCATGGCACATCATATGCTTCATGGTCTTCATGGTCATTGAAACAAATTATTCCCATCTACCTATTCCTCCAGGGGAAGTCTTCACATACTTGGGGTAGACATCCCCCTAACTCATTGATGGGTTTGAGGCCGGCTGGTTATCTTTAACCTGGTTTAACCTGTCTGCTGAGGTGGTGCTCCTGAACATAGTTTCTTGGAGCCATAGGTAAGAGTTGAGTATCAGGTGGACACCAAAGGTAGATGGGTATCCCTGAAAAGGGCTCAGTAAGCCATCACACCAGAGTTTCTAGTCTTCCCTAATATCTCATACTGCATCTACATCTATATGTATATTTATGTATATATGCATACATTTATCATTCATTCATCTATATCTACATATCCATTCATTTATATATACCTTGATCTGTCTGCTTCTGCTTATCTTTTCATCTATTCATCTGTTTTTATCTATTTATGTGGCCACCCATCATACATGTGTATATATATGTGCCTATCTATTATCAAAGATAATAGTCTTTCTATCTCTATTTACTTATTTCTATTCATCTGTGTGTGTGTATATTTATATGTGTGTGTGTGTATTCTTATATATATATGTCCAATTATTATCCATATCCATCCATCCATCCATCCATCTATCTGTCTGTCTATCTACACATTTATTTATCTGTCTTCTAGCCCAAATGGATCACTAAACATTCCTTGATCTTGATCATTCATCTCACTAGCTCTTAGCTATTTTTCTTTCCTGGAAGATTCTGATTTTTCATCTCAACTACCTCTTTAGTAACATGATCTTTCTTCAAAATTCCACTTCAAAAGCTTCCCTGATTTCTAGCAATAGTTTGCTCCCTCTTTCCTAGAACACTTTTCCTGGAACAGTGTTTATTTGTGTATATGAGATCATGATCTAGGACTGGAAAGGACTTTAGAAGTCACCCAGTTGGACTAGGAAGTCCAGCTTTTTGGAGATGAAAAAAGTGAGACTGGTGGAGGTTAAACGCCTTGCCTAACATCACATATATAGTAACCACCAGAGATGGAATATGAGTCTACATCCTTTGAATTCAAAGCCAATGCTCTTTTTGTTATATAGTATGTTATATCTCCCCTGAAGAGTGTAAGTTTCTTGAAAGAGGGGACTATTATTTTTAATTTTGTATTCTCAGCTCCTGACAGAGAGACAGACAGACAAACAGACAGACAGTGAAGGGCCTATCTTCATCTAGGATTTCCTTTGTATAGGAAGCTGCCAATGAGGAAACACCCTCTAGCAGTGTAGATCTGCAACTGTTCAATAACTGACTCTCTTAGAAAATGACTTCAAGGTACTGAGAGGCTCAATGACTTGTCCTGGGTCATACAGCCAGATTATGTTAGAGGTGAGACTTGAATCCAGAGCATTCTGCCATCTAATATAGCTGGGGTGAATTGAATTAAATCTCTCCTTCTCTTCTTCTTTTCTTCTTCCCTCCCTTCCTTTTCCTTCCCTCCTTCTCTCCTTCCCTCCCTCTTTTCCTCTTTCCTTTTCTTTCTTCCTTCCTTCCTTCCTTTCTTCCTTCCTTCCTTCCTTCCTTCCTTCCTTCCTTCCTTCCTTCCTTCCTTCCTTCCTTTCTTTCTTTCTTCCTTCCTTCCTTCCTTCTTTCCTTCCTTTCCCTTCTTTCCTTCCTTCCTTCCTTCCTTCTTTCTTTCTTTTTCTTTCTTTCTTTCTTTCTTTCTTTCTTTCTTTCTTTCTTTCTTTCTTTCTTTCTTTCTTTCTTTCTTTCTTTCCTTCCTTCCTTCCTTCCTTCCTTCTTTTTTTCTTCATTTTGCTAGTGAAGAAACTATGGCCTAGGAAGGCATTTTTATACAAATTTTAAAAAACCACTTGATTCCATTTAGACAAGAAAGACAGTACTTTAAGCACTAAGATTTAGAAGCACCATATTAAAGAAAACAAATATAAAATTTTCAGGGACTTATAGAAGCAACAATTAAAAAATCCTTAACCCCATTTTACAATGAGACCTCAAAGAAGTGAAATGACTCAGTGTCATAATGAGAATTCAGTAGCATATGGCGAGGCCCTCACACCATCATACAAGCATTCTAATTGTAATCTTGAGACTAGTTCTTTAATTTTCATCGTTCCCTAGCCCTAAGATTTCTCACTAATTTACATCCCAAACCTCCAACTTTCTTCATGCTTTTACCAACAATGACTGCTCTAGGAACAAATCCCTCTTGCTTTAACTATCCCTTTTATCCCCATCCAATTTAGTTCTGAGACTCTTTCCCAGTCTTACACTATACATGTTTGTTTTCCTCTCAATTAGCCTCTTTCCTTGGGGCAGCTAGGTGGTGAGATGGATAGAGGCTGGACTGGAGTCAGGGAGATCTGAATTCAAATCTAGTCTCAGACACACACTAGTTGTATGATCCTTCATGAGTTAACCTCTAATTGCTTCAGTTTTCTCATTTGTAAAATCAGGATAATAATGGCACTAACCTTCCAGGGTTGTTTTGCATTTCAAATGAGATAATATTTGTTAAAGCATTTAGTATTCCTGGCACATCTTGTTTGTTGTTGAGATGTTTCAGTCATGTCCAACTCTTCGTGATCCCATTTTGGGGTTTTCTTGGCAAAGGTACTAGAGTGGTTTGCCATTTCCTTTTCCAGTTCATCTTGGCATAATGTAGGTGCTATGTAACCAGTGTTAGCTATTATGCTCTAAGCAAACTTGCCTATTTATTTTTTTAATTAAAAAAAATTCTTTATTGAACTAATTACAAAATAAGAAAAAATAGAATAGAAAAAAAAGAAAAGGAAAACAGAAAAATAAAACAAAATGTTGTCACGTGCCCAGCAGAACATCAGGGGGGATTCAAAATATATATAACAATAAATTTCCATTTTAAGAAAGCATATATAGTGATAGAATAAATTCTATTCATGAGGTTACATCTTTTCTTTGCTTCCTTGTAGGTTATTCTTTTGTTCTCTGCTGAGTACTTTTTCTTTGTTCTTTTTTCCCTTTAGCCCTTCTACTTCTCTCAAGCAAACACACACATACACACACACTCACATCCACCCATAGATCTATACACACACATATATATTTATATGTCTATATACACACACAAATATAGACCTTCATACATACATACCCACATATACTCACAAATACATGCATATGCACTTAGCCATATGAAAACATGCATCTAAAATAACACGAATTGGCTGACATATAATATAGATTTCTTTCTTTATTGAATCTTTAAGTTTGACTTTGTCTAAGATCAATGATTACTAACTACTTTTTTTCCCTAATAAATTCTACTCTTCATCCTTGTTGCTGTGTTTCTGTATATTTCTTATTTCCTATCCCTGATAACTCTTCTTTAATTCTGCTCCTTCACTTGCTTTGCTATTATTTAACCACCTCCCATCCATGGATCCCTCCCTTTTTTCTCCCCACTTTATTCTCCCCTCTTTATCCTGCATCTATTAATCTACACACCTCATCCCACCCTAGTCTAAACACCCTTCTGTACTCCATCTTATCTTATGCTACCCTATCCCCGTTCTTTATCTCTTTCCCATTAATCTACATATATTTTCCCACTACTATTACTCTATACACCTTTCTATACCCCACCTTTCCCTTTATCCTTTGCCCATTAATCTACACACCTTGTCCTGCTGCCATAAATCTACTCATCCTTCTATATCCCACTGTATCCTGTTCCCTCTTCTCTTATTTCTTTATAGATTTAGGAAGATTCTATACTCTTCATGGTATATATGAAGTATTGCCTATTTAACTCATTCCCAATGTGAGTAGGTTTTCAGAACTATGAGCCCTCCTCCTCCTCTTCTAATGCCTCCTTATGTATTCTTCTTCTGCACCTCTTTTGTAGTACATAATTACTATTTTTACCTTTCCCTAGACAGTTTTGCTTTTTAAGAGTCGGATAATAATTAACTCTACCCCAAGCTTTCTTTTGAGTTACCCAATTACTGATGCCAATCTTAAACATATAGTATACATTTCCATGAAAAAAGTGTAAATAATTCATTCATATTAAGTTCCTTTAAATTAATCTTTGATATTGGCTCCTATATGTTAAATTTCCTATTAAGTTCAGGTTTGGTTGAACGTCCTGAAAATCTGTAAGTTTGTTGAATGTCCATTTTTTTTCATTCAATATTATATATAATTTTGCTGGATATGATATTTTTTACTGCAGGCCTAGTTCTTTTGATTGCTGGTATATGTGATTCCAGGAGCCATGGTTTTTTATTGTGGCTACTAATAAGTCCTGTATAATTCTAATTATCACTCCAGCATATTTGAAATTTTTGCTTATTTCTTGGAAAATTTTTTTCTTTGATCTGGTGATTTCAAAATTTGACAATAATATTCCTATGTGTTTTCTACAAAGGATCTTTCTAAGGTGGTGATTGGTGTACTTTCCCCTCCTGTTCTATCACTCCAAGACAATTGTCTTGGATTATCTCTTGCATTATTGTGTATGTTTGGTCACAGTTTTCAGGTAGTCCAATTATTCTTATACTTTCTCTTTTTGATCTGTTCTCCAGATCTGTTGTCTATCTTATAAGACGTTTCACATTCTGTTCTATTTTTTCATCATTTATATTTTGTTTTGTTATTTCTTAATCTCTTATAGTTTCACTGGTTTCCTCTTCTAATTTTCAAGAAATTTTTATTTTTAAGATTCTATCTCCTTTTCTAATTGGTTAACTTCCCCCTCCCCCCATAATCTTCTGGTTTTTCTTGAATGGTTTTTAAAAAAATTTTTTTTCCTTTATAATTTTTCTCATTTAATTTTTTAAAGTCTTTTTTGACTTCAAATTTTTTTAATTTTCTTCTATAAATTCTCTCTAGGTAGGGAGCCATTTAAAGTTACTCTTTGGGATAGAAGAGGCTTTTTTAACTTCACTGTTCCCCTCTGAAGATGAACCCTAGTCTTCCCTATTCCTGCAGTAAATTTCTAAAGTTGGGTTCTTTCTTCTTTGCTGGTTTATTATTTTTTTAAAATTAGAAGTATTAGTGTAAGTCCCTTTAATTATGGGGTGGGAGTTGGTACCTCTGACTTCACTTCAGCTCTTCCCCCTGCCCCCTCCTCCCCAAAACCAAAGCCTCCACTCTCTTGCAAGTTCCTGCAGTCACCAGTAGCCCAGCTCCACTGCTTCAACACTCACCAGGTATGCTGGTTCCTTATAGCCCAGGGCTCTGTTTCTGTAGCATATCTGGGCCCAAAGTTGCCTATTTTAAGATCTCTTCCACTTCCTGAATTTTGGCTTTTCTCAATAAGTCTTCTTCCCTTCAATTTTTTCTGTTAGAGTTCCTCTATTCTTATTCCTCCTTGGTTCATGATGATGGGTAGAGGTTGGCATATTGCTTGCTACCTACTGCCATCATTGTTTAAAAAATCTTGCCTTTTTGGAGGTCCAGCCCCACAGTTTATACCTTCCTTCATTTTTGTCACTGTTGGCAATCAACTTCCAGGCTGACTTTTTATCTTCATTGGAGATTTCAACCTTTAAATCCCAGTACTCTTCTTTATCTCATTCCCTGATATCTGCCTCAGTGATTTCGATGTCCATGTTGATGCCTTCTCCAAAATCTTAGTATTCTAGTTCATCCAGGGTCATCTCCAGTCATTTTGATTATATCTTGCCACTGGATGCAGATGGGTCTGGAGGGAAAGTGAGGCAAATGACCTTGCATAGCTTTCCCTCACTTAAATCCAATTCACTTGCATGTCATGACATCACCTCCCTGATTTGAGAAAGAAGAATGAAAGATAGTTATTTAATCTTCTCAATTCTAGTGACTTTCATCTTCCTTGGGTTTGAGTTATCCACGAGCACAACAATACCTTGGACTATCATTTGCCTCTAAAATCTGAAACTCTGAAATTTCCTACTCTGCCTCTAACTTCTCATCCCTGCTTCTATAACTGCTTCATGACTTTTGTGGCTATAATTCACCATTATTAAGGACCCAGGCCTTCAAGCTATTCTTTCATTTCATCACATTTTTGTCACCTTGAATTTGACTTAATTGAATTTGGCTTGATTAATTAAATTGGAGCAATTAAATTAATTACATATAGAATAGATGTTCTCTATAGCATTCATTAACTCATTACTCTCTTGACCTTTAAATGAATCTGCCTACCCAATCTCCACCCCTGATAATTCTGTTACTTTCTCCCCTCCCTGGTCGCTCAAGTTCACTTCTGGGCCAACTCTACAAATGAACATTTCTTAACTTATGCTTAGCCTTCATTGATTATAGAAGCCCTTTTATTTAATCTTTATTCATCTCCACTAAAAGACCCATAGCAATTGTTCCTCATCTTTTTCACTCTTCTAGTAATTTCATCCAATCAAGATGGTTTCTCCTTTACCCTCAAAGATATTATATTCTGCTAGTAGGGGAAAAAAGTAAAACAATACATATGACAGTTAAGTAGAATTGGGTGATTTTAGGAGGTGGGATTGGGAAAAGCCTCATACAGGGGGTTACTCTCAAGCTAAGCCTTGAAGGGAACAAAAATTCCAAGAGATGGAAATAAGAAGAGAGAGAATTTCCTAGCATGGGAGATAGCCTTCCATAAAAGTAGAGGATAGAAGGTCATTTATGGGGAAGAGTAAGTGAGTGGCTCCTAAATCTCCATTTCCATTCCTGAATTCTAGACTAACCTTTCCAACTGTTCCTGGGACATCTCTGCCTGATATCTCCTTGCCCCATCACTGATATATTTAGGACAAATCTATCACCTTTTACTCAGAACCTGATCTTTCTCTTGACTTCCTTTTTCCTATTTAAGTTAATAATCTCCCAATCACTCATCCATATCCACAACTTCCTTAGTCATCTCTGAATTTTTCTCCTTCCTCATCTTCTATACATAGTCAGTAGCCAACAAAAGTCTGTTGATTTCTCCTCCAAAATATCTCCTCTGTCTTTCATTTCTGTTTCTATGGCCAACACCCTAGCTCAAGCCATTGTACAAGTTTCTCAGGCTTTAATCTCTTTTCAATATTTCCTGTCTATAGCTGTCAGTCAGTCTCATCTTCCCAATTCCCAGCCCAGTTCATAATCTCTCAGAGGCTCCCATTGCCTCAGAATAAGGTCCAGACCCTCTAGCATGAACTTCAAGAACTTTTCCAATCTGAATCTAACCTACTTTTCATTTATTTTGTAATAAAGACTGCCATATACATAGCTCCTACTATATGCAGAACATTATTAGCTACTGAGAAAATAAAAAAAAATTAAATTAATCCCAGTTCCTGCCCTCATGTGTTATTTAGTAGAGTGATAACCCCATCCAACCTTTCCCCCTCTCATCTATCTATCTATCTGTCTGTCTGTCTGTCTGTCTGTCTATCTATCTATCTATCTATCTAGATTATAAAATGTACCATGTTACATGCCACATTTAGAGAGAATTACAAAGCAAATTCCTATGCAATTTCTGAGGGAGGAAGAATATTACTGGGCTGGGGTTTGGGGAGACAGATCAGGCTTGTGGAGATGGTTGGGTTTGTTGAAAATAGGGGGAAAAGGGCGTCATGAGTATAAGTGACACAATGGATAGAGTACTGAGTCTGAAGTCAGAAAAACCCCAGTACAAATCTGGCCTCACACCCTTTTTGTGTGACTAGGGTCAAGTATTCTCCCCTCTCCCAGCCTTGGTTTCCTTATATGTAAAATAGGTATAATAATAACACCTACCTCTCAGGGTTGTTGGGAAGAACCAATGGAATAACATATAAAGTATGTTGAGATGGTTGGGTTTTAAAAGTTGGACCAGAATTCAATAGTTGGAAATAGGGAAGAAAGATCATTATAGGTACACGCCATATTTAGAAACTCAGAGGAGAAAGAGCCTTGATCATGTAGGAGACGCAAATGGCTGAATACTCTGGCTGAATTCTAGAGAGTATGAAAGTTTGTAATAGATGATAAGGCAAGAAAGCAAGAGCTTTCTTGAAGAGTCTAAGTAGCTGAAACATATTGCCAGTCTTGATTTGCATGTGAAGAATGAAATAAAAGGCATCAAAGGCAAAGAGATGAACTGGTCATTCAGGGGGAGTGATGGTTAATAGATGAATAGCTGGGGTATTGCATAGGTGTCCATGAATTATTAATAGAATCATGTGTGCTTCCAGGACCTTGGATCCATCTTCTGTAGAGGAAATCTGGAAGGAAGTAGGACAGAATTGTGCAGGATAAGCAAAGGTAGATGGGTTGGAATAGGTCACACATGGAGAGAAAGTGAGATCCAGTATCACCCAGACCAACAAAATGCTGTTGTCATCAATAATTCCCACTTTGTGCTCCTTTGGGATCATTATTCCAAGCCAGGAGGGACCTCAGAAACTATTGGGTCCAACACCTTGATTTTAGAGATTAGGAAACTGAGTTGCTAGGAAATGAGTGACTGGTCCAGTTACACAGGTAATATCCGAGGTGGATTTTGAGTTCAAGTCTTCTGACTCTGGGTAACTTTTCCACTGTACAATGGTGAGGGAGACCCTCCATTGGACTTTCCAGATGGTACTTAATGCAGCATATAAGAACTTAGAAACTCTGATCTAATCCTTCATTTAACAGAGGAGGAAACTGAACCAGTAATGCTTTTTCAGCATAAGAGAAAAGTGTCTTACCAAAACTCTACAGACTTGCTAATGAAACCAGGAAAGGATTTTTATTCATGAGTTTGCAACATCCAGTGTCTGGAAACAGGCCCAATCTTGAAGCACAAAAGCACAGTTTTTTTGTATTCCCTGTCTTGAAACACAGTTCCCTTCTCTGATTCCCCATTGTACTACAGAGGTACCTTTTATCTGGAGTGTCTTTCCCCCATGTGAGTGTGAATCCCCATTCCTGATTATATCTTCCATTGGGGTTCAGCTTCTTTGGACATTTTTTAGCCCTTTCCTTGATTCCCCATAGTCTGAGTACTACGATGGTTACAACCTATCTTCTACTGGAGTTTCTATCACTAATTACATGTCTTCCCTTGACATTCACCTTATTTGGGTGTGTATATACCTCTTTTGCACCTAAAAATGTGTTTTTTACTCTAATTTATGCCTTCCCTCTATAAGTTTCATTTCCTTTGTTCCCTGCTAGCCCACCTGTGTAATTCTGTGGAAACTAAACCCTCATCCAATTCTCACATTCAGATAATAGCTAAAATTTTGGATGGTAATTTTATGTTTACATAGTGCTTTATACATGCTGGCCACCTGTCTGCCTCTCTGCTGCTGCCCCCCATATCAGAACCCAGGCCCCCTGAGTTAATTCAAAAAGATTAATTTAACCTTTTCAACTCCAGAGTGCTAGCCATTCCTGGGATCTGCAGTGTTCTAATTCATATATCTAGCCTACCTCAGCCACGTTTCATTTTATACTTCCTTATTTTCTTGCCTATGTGCCTTATATATACTCTGCACATTCTCCTTTCCATCTCTGGAAATTTAATAAAATCAATATTGTCATTTCTTCTGGAAAAGGTGTGTCAATCTACTCCCCTATAGCTCTATTTAGGGGCGTCTGGGTAGTACAGTGGATAGTGCACCAGGCCTGGGTCAGGAACACTCCTGAGTTCAAATCCAACCTCCTCCACTTACTGCTTGCCTCAGTTTCTTCATCTGTAAAATGCACTGGAGAAGGAAAGAGAAAACTAATATCTTCGTCAAAAAAAAAACAACAACAAAGAAATCATGAAGAATCAGATATGACTGATCAATAACTATGGCTTCACTCACCACAGCTGGGACTCTAATACAAAACATCCCTGGAGGCCACCATTCTCTAACAAGTGTTTGTGCTCATTTTAGAATGTAAGCTCCTCAAGGGCAAGAACTGTCTCTCTTGTATTTGTTTCCTCAGTCCTAGGTACACAAGTATGTTTTTTAATAACTCCTTTCTCAGTCATTACATCCATTATCTCATTTGATCATTACAATAGCCCTGGGAGGTCTGTTCTATGGTTATTATTATCTCCATTTCACAGAGGAGGAAATGGGACTCACTGAGGTTAAATGAGTTCTTTCAGATTGCTGTCATATACTTTGTATAGATTTTATATATATATAACTGGAGGGAAGGAATTGTGACTGTGGAGTTTGGGAATTTTGTTGATTTCCTATTCTTTGTATCCCTACTGCATGGAACAGGGCCCTAGCACACAGTAGGTGTTTAATAAATGCTTTTTACCTAATTTGCACATGGTCACACAGATAATAAATAAGAGATTACAGTATATCTCTTAAGTGCCTGCCACAGTTCCTGGAACAAAGTAAGCACCAGGAAAAAATGCAGCTGGGAGAAGGGATGGATTAATATGCACAATGAGAAACACATTATTCAACAAAGTTGATGTGAGAATTTGGCCTGTTTATTTGTTGTGACAGTTTTGATTTTCTTCCTCTCTCCCTCCCTCTCTTCTTTCTTTCTTTCTTTCTTTCTTTCTTTCTTTCTTTCTTTCTTTCTTTCTTTCTTTCTTTCTTTCTCTCTCTCTTCTTCCTTCCTTCCTTCCTTCCTTCCTTCCTTCCTTCCTTCCTTCCTTCCTTCCTTCCTTTTCCTTCCCCTTTCTTTCTTTCTTTCTTTCTTTTCTTTCTTTCTTTCTTTCTTTCTTTCTTTCTTTCTTTCTTTCTTTCTTTCTTTCTTTCCTTTCTTTCTTTTTCTCTTTCTTTCTCTCTTTTTTTCTCTCTCTCCCTTCTCTCTTTCTTTTTCTTTCTTCTTCTTTTCCTTCTTTCTTTGTTTCTTCTTCTTTTCCTTCTTTCTTTTTCTTTCCATTCTTCTTTTTTTTTTATTCCTTTTTTTTTTTTCTTTCCTTCTTTCCTTTTCTTATTTTCTTTTCCTTTTTCTTATTTTCTACCCTTCCTTTTTCCTTTTTCCTTCTTCCTTTCTTTTTTCTTTTTATCTTTCTTCCTTTTTCTTTCCTTTCTTTTCTTCTTTTTAAAAGAACAAATTTGTTGATCAACTAATTTCTTCCCCAACCAACATAATAAATAGTAATAAGTTGCAAAGAAGAAAGTTTTGTCTTCAGGGGAGGCCATTAAAGTTTCCCTCCACTTCCCTTTCTTTACCAAGGTAACCCGCAGGAACCTAGGCACTCAGGATTGGTGCTTTCTCATTCATTCCATTGTACTGCCAACATGGTTCATGTCCCCCCCCCCCCAGAGGAATTACCTCCTTGCCAACATGATTGTTTTTGTTTTTTAATTTTTCCTTGGCATGTGAAACATAGAAAAGACTTTCTTGCCAAAAGCAATAGAGTGAAAACTCATGAGTCATCTGATCTCATCTCAATACTGTTGTCAATTGACTGGTTGGGCAGCACTGGCCAAAGTACCTTAGCAACCTGTGTCTTTCCTTGCCCATTTGTGAAGCAGAAAAGTAATGCCAGTTTAGTTCAGAAGAACTTAGCAAAGAGAGAAGAGTGGAAATCGTATTTGTGGAGCAAGTGGTAAGTATAAAGTGTTATCTGAACTCTGACTAATAAGAATCCTGGCCAACTTCCTGGTCTGTGAAATAGGGTTAATGATACTCTGCCCCATCAAAGCTCCAGGGGGTTGTGAGCCTTAATGAATACTTGCAGAGCAGCTGGAGATTGCCAAATAAGGGGTTCTGCAAAACTGTCTACCAGTGCTGTTATTAATGCTAACTTATTTTGAACAGGAAAGAAACCAACCTTTTCATCATCCACTTAGCAACAAATGGAGGACTCTTCTTAATTTGTCCACACTGGAAAGTTGCTCTTTTCTAAAGACATACTTACCCAGGCTTCTCTTGATAGTTTTCAGCTATCAACTCCAAATAGAATTCAGGTTACTCCATTTGCTGCAGTTCTCCAGGAAGTAATCAGTGAAGTCTGGAAGATTGCTTGTCAGCAGTAGTGTAAAATGTATTCCTGTTCAGGAATGACAGATTGAATTGAAAGTTCTCTGGGCTCCCTTCTGGTTCTGTGATTCTGTGAGTGAATTCTGTGAACTATGAACTTGAACAATAGAAGTTCAGGTGTAATGAAAGTAAATCTATCCCCAAAACTGAAAAAAAAGGACAATATCTTGGGAACCTGGGGAAGGGGGAAAGAAGTCCTTGTCCCCTGTGTCCCTGCCAAACCTTAAGCAAATCACTTCGAAGCTTTGTTCTCAATTAGAAGCAGCCATACTGAGCTTGACATCAAGAAGACTTGAGTTCAAAATCTGGCTCAGATTCTTACTAGTTGCATGGACCTGGACAAATTATCTGTTCTCTAGCCTTAGTTCTCTCATCTGTAAAAAACAGAGATTAAAAAAAAGAGCACTTCCCCCATAGGATTGTTGTAAGAATCAAATGAGTTGTCGTTCTGTTATTTTCTTAATGTTTGATTCTCCACAACCCATTTGAGTTTTCTTGTCAGAGATACTGGAGTGGTTTGGCATTTCCTTCTCCAGCTCATTTTGCAAATGAGGAAACTGAGGCAAATGTGGTGAAGTGATTTGTGCTGTGTGACCCTGCAGCTAGGAAATATCTGAGATCAAATTTGAATTCAGGAATTCCTAATTCTGAGTCTGGCGTGCTATCTGCTGTGCTACCTAGATGCCCATCAGATAAATTATATATATATATATATATATATATATATATATCTATATATATATATATATATATTTATATTTATATATATATATATATAAAGTGCCTTACAACTTTAAGGTACCATGTTAAATACTAACTGTAATTATTATTATTTCCTCAGGTTTAAAAAAAGTTTGACTATGAGGCAGCTAAGTGTAGCAGTGGAAAGAGCATCAGCCCTGTAGTCAGGAAGACCTGAGTTCAAATCTGGTCTGAGATACTTAACACTTCCTAACTGTGTGACCCTGGGCAAGTCACTTAACCCCAATTGCCTTAGCCAAAAAAAAAAAAAGTTTGAATAGAAGATCTCAATATTCACATGGATTTGTCATCTGATTGATCTGAGAGTTCCCTCCAACAATGTAGATCACACAACATCCATATCATCTCACCCTCCCATGGAATAGGATCACTGATTCAGCATCAAGTCCAACTGTTCAGGCCAAACAGTAATTTATATATAAAACCAAATAAAAACAAAACAAAACAAAAAACTACCCCCAAAAGTTTCACCCATCACAATGCCAAAAAGTTAAGGGACATACAGAATGCATGAATAGCATTAAATAAAGTCTACAACTTATTATGACCCTTCCAGCATCTAATAAGTCTTTTCCTTTGTTAGCTCAGAGTCTGATCAGATGTTATGACCTTGAAGGATAGTCTCTAACAGAGTTTTGGACATCCACCAGCGAGTGAACTGTAGCGAGTCACTGAATTTGCCTGCCTTATTTTTCTACTTGTAAAATAGGATAATAATAGCACCTACCTTTGAGAGGCTGTGGGGGCTAAATGAGATAATATTTGTAAAGCATTTTGAAAACCTTAAACTTCTATATAAATATTAGCTTTTATTTTACTCATAAGGAATTACTTTGAAGGTTTTTCCACTGATGGTGAATTTTGCTGATGGATACATTTTTTGGTTTCCTTTTTCTTTTCACATCAAGAGTACCTCCCTTAAAATGACTTCTTTTTAGAAGTTTGCTTAAAGTTGCTTAAATCTAGGGAGGTTAGCCTCTAGATCTGGTGCTCATGAAGTCAATTGAGGCAGAGACAGAAATAGCATAGAGAAAGAAAACCAGTCTTTTTATTTATAGGCAATCTTCTAATCGCATATAATTGAGCGACCAGAGCTCTAATTTAGAAGCTCCTCTATTATAGACTCTCTCTCCATCTTTAATGTGGGTCAGTGGGAGAAAAAAATCATGACATCAGAAGGCATGTGGTTACTAAAAACTGTGGCAGAAATTGACCTCCTATTTTTCTGAGATTGCAGAGAGTCTCCATTTTATGTGAAATTATAGCATGTTGAGTGTGAATGAACATTTACATGGATGGGCATATATAGCTATGAATTATGAGTGTGTGAGAGTATGTATATATGTGTGTGTATGTATGAGAGTGTGTGAGAATATGAAGAGATGTAAGCACATGCTAACTGCAGTTCTCAGGAGCAGTTACTTTCTGCTTTTTGATGCTTTTTGAAAATTCAGTTTGCTGGCCACTCATTTCTTCTTGCCCCATGGTCATGTTGCCAAGAGTGTCGGTTCTGCTAAAACTGATGGGAGATAAGCATGTCTAGGCAGCAGCTGCTGAGAAATGATAGCCATGTTTTAGGAAGGATGTTGATCCTCTGGAGTGGTTCAGAAAAGGGCAATTAGATCGTAAAGGAGACTGGAGAACATACCCTTTAAATATCACCAGTATCAAGAGCCTAACTTAACCTATTACACCATGACCCAAACAGATTTAATTGGGAAAAGACTTGGGGAATAGGGATAACTTGATTGTTAGCTTCAAAAGGGTTGCCATGTGGACCAGAGATTAAATATGTTTTACTTGGTCCCAGAGAGCAGAAGTATAGTATTGTGGTGGGGGCTGGAAGAAGGAGGTAGAGAAGATAGATTTATAGTGTTATGGATAGAAAAAACCTTTGGGTATAAGAATTCCCAGTTACAGCTCTACTGAGGAAACAATGGGCTCCCCATTTCTAACTCCCCACTAGACGCCTTTAGGAGGAGAAGAGAAGACATTTGTTGGGGGTGTCATAATGGGGTTGACTATACAGGTATTGGAAAATCTTGGAAGTTCCTTCTGGCTCTGAGATTTGGGGGGCTCCTAATGTGGAGAGATAATTGTTCAAAGAGCACACATTTCTATAGCAATTTAAAATCTACTGTGGAGACCACTGGGGCAGTGTGATTCTCTGCTCCTTTTCCAATATAGTACAATGCACAATTAGTTGCCTGGTAAATAAATACTTTTTGATGATAATGATGATGAGGAAAAGGTTATGCCTGAGGTTTTTTTATGGTTGGGTTTCTAACATTTTAATGCTCTCTTAATGGCCATAGAGGATATAAGGTACTAAACAGAGCGCAGAACACACTAGGGCTGATTCTTCCCGAGAAGTTCACATTGTCTGCTATTAACATAATTGAATGGACAGTGTTCCTGGGACAGTCTCAGATTTTTACAGATTGTGCTGGATGAGCAAGTATCCTCGGAAAAGTTCAAGAAAAATGCTGCTTTCAATCCAAGAGAGATCTTGCATGCAGTAGACCAGTGATTGACCACCAATAGTAGCTTACCAAAGGTGACATGTAAGATGATTTTGATTGCTCTTACCAGATCTGTCACTTGTGTAAAGAAAAGACCGGTGGTCATGAGGTGAGTAGACCCAAGTTTGATTCCATCACTTTTTCATTTTGCATAAATCAACATCTCTGAACCTCAGTTTCCTCATATTATCCTCATCACAGGATAATAGTATCTGTACTACCAACTTTACAGAGTTATTGATTCTAATGTCCTCGATGGATTCTCAATGGCAGGTGAAATAGGAACAAAGATGAACCGTGATCAGATTGAATTGAAGTGGAGCAGTCTTATAGAGGAGCAAATTCAATTAAGTTCAATGGATGATCCAATGGACCATGGAAAGATGGGTGATAGGTATGGATATAGGCAGGGTGCAAAATAATAACCAATGATGACTTGCATGTGAAGAATGGCATAAAAATTATGGACGTGTTTGATCAGAAAATGAGATGGGTCAGTCAGGTAATGAGAACATGAGCAAGGCATAATGGGAGAACCTAAGTGCCACAAAGGCATTGGATAGTAAGAAGATCAAAGGAAGAGCTCCAAGAAAAACCCAAGACATTGGATAGATCTTTTTTGGATGATTTATTGAAGATAATTCATAAATTAGGTTTATATATCATATGTACATGTAACATGTAGAAGGATTGTGATCTATACTGTGAAGGAATCGTATGAACTTATAAAATCAATACTCCAACTAAATATTGTGAACAAAGCTTTATGTCTATGTAATACAGTTAGTCTACTCTAGAGACAGTTCACTAGATAATGCAGTGGATCAAGTGCTGGACTTGGAATCAGGAAGATCTGACTTCAAATGTGGCCTCTCAGCCCTTTTTGCAGTGGCTAGAAACTGGAAACTGAGCAGATGCCCACCAATTGGAGAATGGCTGAATAAATTGTGGTATATGAATATTATGGAATATTATTGTTCAGTAAGAAATGACCAACAGGATAATTTCAGAAAGGCCTGGAGAGACTTACATGAACTGATGCTGAGTGAAATGAGCAGGACCAGGAGATCATTATATACTTCAACAACAATACTGTATGAGGATGTAGTCTGATGGAAGTGGCTCTCTTCAACAATGAGGGGATCCAAATCAATTCCAAATGATCTATAACGAACAGAACCAGCTACACCCAGAGAAAGAACACTGGGAAATGAGTATGGACCACAACATAACATTTCCACTCTTTCTGTTAATGTTTGCTTGCATATTTGTTTTGTTCTTCTCAGGTTATTTTTACCTTCTTTCTAAATCTGATCTTTCCTGTGCAACAAGATAACTGTATAAATATGTACACATATATTGTATTTAACATATACGTTAACATATTTAACATGTATGGAACTACCTGCTATCTGTTGGAACAGAAGATTTTGCAAGGGTCAATATTGAAAAATTACCCATGCATATGTTTTGTATATAAAAAGCTATAATAAAAAATAAAATTTTAAAAATATTTTTGGGAAATTAAAAAAAATGTGGCCTCTAATATTTACCAGCTGTTTGACTCTATTCAATTGACTTTCCCTCTATTTCCTGAACTATAAAATGTAGGTAATGATAATACCTACCCTTTAAGATAATAAGGTGAGGATCAAATTAGATAATATTTGTATAGCACTCTAAAACCCTTAAAACTCCCAATAAATGATATTATTAGTTAAAGGGAAGATAGAATCCAAGCCCAAGAATTTTACAGTTAAAGGAGGTTTGAGAGGAGAGTTAAGGGATAAAGTCCCTTAGAAGAAAAAAAATTAAGTCAGTAAGCAGACACCATAAAGGGCCAGATGTCACATCTATGAAGGGGATGGGGGAAGTGGGTAATGCTTCCTAAGGAAAGGAAGCTCAGTTCAGCACATTCTAATTATTGGGGAGGGAGTCATCCTTGAAGGATATAAACCGAAACCATCTACTTGGTAATTAGCTACTTTGGGATAAAGAATTGAAAAAAGAGAAATTAGTAGGCAAGTCTTCAGACAATGTTGACCATGATCTAAGCTACACGGACAGAGTTGGCCCCTGGGAAAGGGATCATTAAAATTTTCTGCATTTTCTATGAATGACTGACCATTCTGAAGAGGTCATTTATCATATTTCCAAGGGATGAAAAGCTAGGAAGGATAGCAAAGAAATTCTATGAGAGTGCTAAGACCCAAAAAAGACCTTGACAGGCTAGCTTGGGACAAATTAATAAAATGAAATTTAATCTGGATAAATGTCAAGTATTACATTTGGATTCAAAAAATCAACTACATGATTACAGATCAAGGGACCATAGTGTGTATGAAAAACATAAATCTAGGCTTTTTAGTGATCTGTATGATCTATATGAGCCAACAGTTATTTATTAGCCTAAAAAACTGAAGTAATCTAGAGTTTCATCCATAAAAGTTCAAGGTTCAGGAACATCATTGTAGTGATGATCCTGCAATTTCATAGGTGGGGCTGGTGATGGACTATATGCCTGGCTTTTGATGACCATCTAGTTAAATTCTGACATGCTTATCACTAGATTGGCTGCCAAGTAATGGATATTTTTTGACTGCAAAGCTTATAAAAATTGCATCTTAGAGGAATTGCATTTTGCTTGGATGAAAAGGCTATTCAATCCGATGAAATGCCAGATCCTTGAAGTAATAAAGTATTTAGAACAAAGGTGCCAAATACTTGGTGCTTGACAATCAGAATCGGACTGAATCAGATTAAAATGTAATTGGAAAATAACTAACAAAATAAATAACAATTAGTATATAACATCTTAAAATTAAACTAATACATGATTGACAGGGATTTGACAGGGATACTTATGTATAGATTGCTGATTTATTTCTATTTGAGGATGATACCACTGGTCTTGGCCATCTCCAAAAGGACTTCTACACTCAATTGATCAGATTAATAAAATAAATCCTAACATATAACAAGACACCTCATCCTAAAGTGTCTGGTAGAATAGATCCAATTAATAGCCAGATTCTCAACCCAATTAAACTTTCCAACTGACTTCTTCCAAAGTTGCTCTGTTCCCATGCATGTTGTTGAACATCTGGATTCTGTCTGACCTTTTCTTCCTTTTGGAGACTGAAAGATTACAAGTATCTTCCCCTGAAGATATTTAAGGCCTGTTTCATTTTTCAGGGGTCAATATGAAGGCCATTAAAATAAACATTGTCAATCCTATCCTATCAATTATAGGATATGGTTATTATCAACAATGTTTATTTTCCAACCCCCCCCAAGTATTTTTTAATTAAAGCTTTTTTTCCCCAAAATATATATAGATAATTTTCAACTTTGTGTTCTAATCTTTTCCCTACCTTCCCTCCACCCTCTCCCCTAGACAGCAAGTAATCCAATATATGTTAAATATGTATAATTCTTCTAACATACTTCCACAAATATAATGCTGCACAAGAAAAAATCAGTTCAAAAAGGAAAAAAAATGAGAAAGATAATAAAATGCAAGCAAACAACAACAAAAAGAGTGAAAATACTATGTTGTAGTCCACATTTAATTCCCACTGTCCTCTCTCTGAGTGCACATGGCTTTCTTCATCACAAGGCCATTAGAAGTGGCCTAAATCATTTTATTGTTGATGAGAGCCATGTCCATCAGAGTTGATCACCGTATAATCTTGCTGTTGCTGTGTATAATGATCTCCTGGTTCTTCTCATTTCACTTAGCTTCAATTCATGTCATTCTCTTCAAGCCTCTCTGAAATCATCCTGCTGATCATTTCTTATAGAACAATAATATTCCATAAAATTCATATACCATAACTTATTCAGTCATTCTCCAGCTAATGGGCATCACCTCAGTTTTAATTTTGTTTTCACTACAAAGAGGACTGCCACAAACATTTTTGCACATGTGAGTCCCTTTCCTTTATAATCTCTTTAGGATACAAGCCCAGAAGAAACACTGCTGGATCAAAGGGTATGCACAGTTTGATAGCCCTTTGGGCATAGTTCCAAATTACCCTCCAGAATGGTTGAATCAGTTCACAACTCCACCAACAATGTATTAGTGTCCCAATTTTTCCACATCCCTTCCAACATTTGGCATTGTCTTTTCTTGTCTTATTAGTTTGATAGTTTTTTTTTTTTGCTTTAAATTTTATTAATCTCTCCTTTTATTTTCAGAATTTCAAATTTGGTATTTGATTGGGGGTTTTTAATTTGTTCTTTTTCTAGCTTTTTTTTAGTTGCAAGCCCAATTCATTGATCTTCTCTTTCTCTATTTTATGAAAGTAAATATCTAGAGATATAAAACTTCTCCTAAGAACTGCTTTGGCTGCATCCCATAAATTTTGGTATGTTGTTTCAATATTGTCATTCTCTTGCATGAAATTATCAATTGTTTCTATGATTTGTTGTTTTACCTACTCATTTTTTAGGATCACATTATTTACTTTCCAATTAATTTTTGGTCTATTTTTCTCTATTACATGTGATTCTTATTACATCATGGTCTGAACAAGATGCATTTACTTGATTTTGAGGCTTTTATGCTCTAATATATGTTTAATTTTTGTGTAGGCTCTATGAACCATTGAGGAAAAAGTATATTCCTTTCTGTCTCTATTCAATAGAATTAATACAGTTCAAATCTAAAGATAGATCCATCACTGGAAAAGGAAGAGTGTACCCTTTCTGTCAATGTTATGCCATAGGTCATCTGATTGAGTTTGGGTAGCTATGAGTTAAGGCAATAAGCATTTATTAAGTGCCTGATGTATGTCAGGCACTGTGCTGAATACTGGAGATTCAAAGAAAGGTAAAAATAGACTGGCTTCCAAGAACTCACAGTCTAATGGGGAAGACAATATATAAAAACGATGCTGTTGTTATTATTCAATTGGTTCCAATTCTATGTGACCTGAAAGTCCATGGGGTTTTCTTGACAAAATTTCTGGAATGATTTGCCATTTACTTTTCTAGTGCCCCATTTTACAGACTAGGAATTGAGAAAAATATGAGTTAAGTGATTTGTTCAGTCACAAAGCTAGTTAAGTGTCTGAGTCTGAATTTGAACTCAGGTCTTTATGACTTCAATTAAGGCATTCTATGAACTGCCACCTAGCGACTCCTAACAACTATGTACAAACAAGAAAGAAAAGTGCAAATTGGTATGGGGATTAGAAAAAGACTTCCAGCAAAGATGGGAAGGAGAGAATTCTAGTAAAAATATCATGAAAGTTGGAAGAATGCTAGATTTGAAATCAGAAGAAATGGATTCTCAATTCCCAGTTCATCTTCCTGTATGATCTTGCACAGGTCACCTTCCTTTTTTGTACTTTGCTATCCTCATCTCTAAAATGAAGGAAGGGAATGAGTCTTTATTAAACTCCTATTATGTGCCTGACACTGTACAAATATTATTACATTTGATCTTCACAACAACTCTGGAAGAAAAGTGTAATTATTAATAAAGGGGTTGCATTATGTAATCTCCAAAGTTCTTTTCAGTCAACTTTCTATGATCCTAAGAAATGGCTCCTCAAGGCAAAATGGAATAAAAATTCCATTTTGTATTTAACTTATACTTTAGACTTGTATGGAGCTACAGAAATTCATAGTAACCAGAATAGTTGATGTGGGTTGGTAGAGAAGTGGACCTACTCATATATGTTTAAGGGGCTGTAGCTTCCAAACCACTTTCCCCAGTGGGTGATTTCAGGAAGATGTTCTTTTGGCCAACGTTCAGGATTGGGTGGCTGCTGGGAAAGGAGTTATTTTAAACTTGCTGGAATAAAGGGATCTGTGTCAATGACTGTTTCATGTGGTTCAGCATGTAATTACAAAGCTGCAGGGGGAGTTAAGAAAACTTAGGGCTCACCGAGTACTTCCTCAGCCTTAGAGGTTTATCCAGGGTGCTAGAGGCTCACTCAGCTCCAAAGCCACTCCTTCTGTTTAAGCCTTCCCTCATCAACCTGACTGGAAGAAACTTAGAGTTGGAAGGAATATTATCAATGACCAAATTCAAGACTTTTAAACTTTTTTTTTCTTGGTAACAGCCTCCTTTGGCAGTCTGGGAAAATCTCTGGATACCTTCTAATAATATTGTTTTTAAACGTACAACATAAAATTTAGAGGATTATAAAGAAAACCAATTATACTGAAATATACTTATCAAAATATTTTAGATTTATTTTTATTTCTATAAATATAGACATGATTTTATAATATTATTACAATAATACATAATCATATTCATTTTATATATTTATACTTTATATTTACATAAATTATATTTAGCAAAATAATTCTAGGGTAAAAATCTCCACTTCTAGTTTGTCCCTCATTTTATTTAATTACTTTTATTTTTTTTAATTTTGAGATAGTCTTCCTATCTCATCCGAGCCAGAAGTTCAGAAGGCACTCACAGGATTAATCCCAGTTTCTGACAAGGAAATTGTAACCTATTCCATTTATCTAGCCTGAGTCAACCCTCCCCTTCTTGGGCAGCCTGGTGACCCTCTGCTCGCAGAGGGCTCACTATATTGGTGCTAGACTTAAATCCAGATTCTGGTTTGCTTTAAGCATTACTGCAGCTCAGAACGCCAGAGCTCAAGAGATCCAGTAGCCTCAAACCTTGCCTTTAAAGAGTTTACACTTTATAGTATAGGGGAGACTAATATTTGCACAGAAAAATTAACAAAAAATATGTAAAAAGTAATGAGGGGCTAATAGGAAGTAGGAGACTGGGTGGACCGTTGCTTAGTTGTTTCATGTCTAACATGTTGAATGCCATTTGGAGTTCTTGGCTCATTTCATGCATGGAGAGAAGGTATGACTGCAGCTCCATCCTTCATACAGCTACAGAAATAAGATTCTTTTTTTTATTTTTTAATTATAGCTTTTTATTTATAAGATATATGCATGGGTAATTTTTCAGCATTGATAATTGCAAAACCTTTTGTTCCAATTTTTCCCCTTCTCCCCCCCATCCCCTCCCCCAGATGGCAGGTTGACTAATACACGTAAAACATGTTAAAGTATAAGTTAAATACAATATATGTATACATGTCCAAACAGTTATTCTACTGCGCAAAAGGAATCAGACTTTGAAAAAGTGTACAATTAGCCTGTGAAGGAAATAAAAAATGCAGGTGGACAAAAATAGAAGGATTGGGAATTGTATGTGGTGGTTCATAGTCATCTCCCAGAATTCTTTTGCTGGGTGTAGCTGGTTCAATTCATTATTGCTCCATTGGAACTGATTTGGTTCATCTTATTGTTGAAGATATCTACTTCCATCAAAATTGATCATCATATAGTATTGTTGTTGAAGTATATAATGATCTCCTGATCCTGCTCATTTCACTCAGCATCAGTTCGTGTAAGTCTCTCCAGGCCTTTCTGAAATCATCCTGCTGGTCATTTCTTACAGAACAATAATATTCCATAACATTCATATACCACAATTTATTTAGCCATTCCCCAGCTGATGGGCATCCACTCAGTTTCCAGTTTCTGGCCACTACAAAGAGGGCTGCCACAAACATTCGTGCACATACAGTTCCCTTTCCCTTCTTTAAGATCTCTTTGGGGTATAAGCCCAGTAGTAACACTGCTGGATCAAAGGGTATGCACAGTTTGATAGCTTTTTGAGGATAGTTCCAAATTGCTCTCCAGAATGGCTGCATGTATTCACAGTTCTACCAACAATGCATCAGTGTCCCAGTTTTCCCACATCCCCTCCAACATTCAGCATTATCTTTCCCTGTCATTCTAGCCAATCTGACAGGTATGTTGTGGTATCTCAGAGTTGTCTTAGTTTGCATTTCTCTAATTAATAATGACTTGGAGCACCTTTTCATATGGCTAGAAATAGTTTCAATTTCTTCATCTGATTATTGTCTGTTCATGTCCTTTGACCATTTATCAATTGGAAAATGGCTTGATTTCTTATAAATTAGAGTCAGTTCTCTATACATTTTGGAAATGAGGCATTTATCAGAACCTTTGACAATAAAAATGTTTTCCCAGTTTATTGTTTTCTTTCTAATTTTGTCTGCATTAGTTTTGTTTGTACAAAAACTGTTCAATTTGATATAATCAAAATTTTCTATTTTGTGATCAATAATGATCTCTAGTTCTTCTTTGTTCACAAATTACTTCCTTTTCCGCAAATCTGAGAGGTAAACTATCCTATGTTCTTCTAATTTATTTATAATTTTATTCTTTATGCCTAGGTCATGAACCCATTTTGACCTTATCTTGGTGTACGGAATTAAGTAGGCATCAATGCCTAGTTTCTGCCATACTAATTTCCAATTTTCCCAGCAGTTTTTGTCAAACAGTGAGTTCTTATCTCAAAAGCTTGGGTCTTTGGGTTTGTCCAACACTAGATTAGTAAAGTTACTGATTGTTTAGAAATAAGATTCTTAAAGCACAGAATTGCCTACTGTCATATTCCCACATTCCAGAATCTCTAGTGGATGGCTCCCTCTTGCCTCTGGGATAAAGCAGAGATGCATCTACTACAAGCTCAGAACTAGACTTATGACTTCCCTTTATCTTCTTGACATTCTAGCTAAACTTATACACTCATTCCAAATTGCTCTCCAGAATGATCCACTCTTTGGATCAGTTCGCAATTCCACAAACGATGTATTAGTGTCCCAGTTTTCCCATATCCCCTCCAATATTTATCATTATCTTTTCCTGTCATCTTAGCCAATCTGAGAAGTGTGAGATAGTACCTCAGAGTTGTCTTAATTTGCATTTCTCTGATCAATAGTGATTTAGAGCACCTTTTCATATGATGAGAAATGTTTTCAATTTCTTCATTTAAAAAGTGTCCTTCAAAGTTCACAACCAAATATATTTGCTAGTATATCAGCAATTGAAAATGAAGTAAGAGGTTGGTTTTTGCCTTTCTATGACAATAATCCTTGCAGAACTTGCTCACTTTCATTTCAGTCTTTTTTTCAATCCAGGCTTACAATTCTTCACACAAAGAATCACAGATTTTGAACTGGGAAGGATTGTAGAACTCTTCAAATCAAACCAAAATCAACAGCTTCAAGATGTCTCTTAATTTGTTCATTTCTGAGATGGAAAATCCTACCTTATTTTGGCTCTCAAAGGCAAAGGAAAAGAATGAAGGATGAACAACAACAACAACAAAGATTGTCAAGGAAGTCTCTACACAGAGAGAACTTCCAGAGCAGGTGTTGTGAGCTATACTTTGTCACACAGATGTGTGCCTCACTATAATTCTGATTATCTAGGTTTAATCTTACTCCTTACATGGAGATTGTGTGTGTGGGAAGGAGTAAATTAAGTTCTTAGGTTGTACATTAATTATGTTGCTGTGTTATTTGAAAGTAGTAGTCATTGCCCTCTAGGGACAATTCAAGCAGAAGCTGGGGTACACTGCTGTTTTCCTCCACTTCCTTTTTTTTCTCTTCCTCTACTTCCTCCTCCTCTTCCTCCCATTCTTCCTCTTTTCCCCCTTCTTTCTCCCTTTCCCCTTCTTCTTTTTTACTCTCTCCCTTCCCTCCCAATTTACTTTTTGTTCTGCATGGTTTTCATTTTTTATTTCTTGAAATATAGCTCAGAAAAGACAGGCTTTCAAAAAAGCTCAGAGTTTTAAATGGAGCTACTTGTCTCCGCCTTAAAACCCAAATCCCTTTGGCTTTCTTTGAATGGCCAATAATAGCCCCAGCCCAAACCGTTGTGGCTCATTGTTTAAATTTATATATATGGCTCTGAGTGAGTCTAAACAGCAATTGTTTTCAGTTCTGACCAGAAACTCAGAGACTTTTCCCCTCCCAGATTGATGGTGGTTAAATTAAGCCACAATTGTCTCTACTCTTACCAACAGCTTTTAGTGTGTGTCCTCAACCTGAGACCTGGGAAAGATCTTAATTCAGAAATGCCAAAGTTACCTACTAAATCCTGAGCTTTGGCCAATCTTGACCTTTGAAAAGATGGGATTCTGGAAGAATTATCTCTGTTTCACTTAAATCCAATTCATGCAAAGTTGAGACATTACTCGCATGATGTCATGGGTCCACTTTGAAAAAGAAGGAATAGTAACAGTCCTCAGAAAACTCTACCCACTTATCTCCCACTAACTTTGAGGAAGAAAGATTTCCCAAAACATTTTCATTTTCTCAGGAGGATAAGGACTGGGACTTAACTTCTTTAAATGGTGATGAGATCCATTTGGTACCTGAATCAATCTCAACAATAGTATTGCTCTTTCCCAAGCCATCCAAGCCCCAAAACTCATTTTTGGCTCTTCACTCCCCATCATTCTCATAGCCAGTCAATCAAATCTTACAATCTTCCCTTCTCAAAGGATTCATATTTACACTCAGTTGATACTACCAAAGTTTAGGTCACAATTGAATGATTTAATTCACATCTAGAAACTCAAGTGTTCTGGCCTCCCATCTCTCCTCTCAATTCATTAGCAAAATAAATATACTACTTATCTTACTAAGTCATTATATTTATTGTGCTTCCTACACCCATCAAATTCCAGAAATAAACTATATTACATTATTAATCACTCCCTAACTCAATAAATTCCAATGGTTCCCTATTTCTACCAGGATCAAATAAAAAATTCTCTGTCATTCAGTCTGTCGTAACTTCCCCTTCCTCATTAGTAGTTCCATTTTTTCCCTTATATTTTACACCTTACCAAACTCCCACATAGTTTTCATTACAGTAACACTGTACTACTTCCTCAGTTTTATCTACTACTTTAATCTTGAATTCTTCCAAAGTGGTTTCCTTATTATGCCTAGAAAAATAACTTTTATTCTTCCGACTTCATGTTTTAACTTGTGTTCTTTTCTTCCCATTTCCCTCAACTTTCAAAAAGTAAAAGCTTATCCAGTTCAAATCCTAGCTCCTTGTGAGGTTTTTCCCTGGGTAATGCAGCAAAATATCACTTCTTTGAAGAGCCAAAAGAGTAATAAACAGTGTCCACTTCTTTTTTTCAGTAAGACCAGCATCAGGACTAAGGCAATGGACAATGTCAGTGCTAACTGATTAGAATTCAAATGCATATTCTTTTTTTCCCCACAAACTACATTGATACAAAAGTAAATAATATATGTGTGAATCTTCCCATATGTTCTTTCACTTTTGGGGAGGGAATGAATTTTGTGGCTTCTGGGTCTGCATGATGTGTTAAAATGTAATTTATTGATAAAAAATCTTATACACTCATTGACGTTTTTTATTATAGCTTTTTATTTACAAGATATGTCCATAGGTAATTTTTCAGCATTGACAGTTGCAAATCCTTTTGTTCCAACTTTTCCCCTCCTTTCCCCCACCCCTTCCCCCAGATGGCAGGTTGACCAATACATGTTAAATATGTTAAAGTATAAGTTAAATACAATATATGTATACATGTCCTAACAGTTATTTTGCTGTACAAAAAGAATCGGTTTTTGAAATAGTGTACAATTAGCCTGTGAAGGAAATGAAAAATGTAGGCGGACAAAAATAGAGGGATTGGGAATTCTAGGTAATGGTTCTTAATCATCTCCCAGAGTTCTTTCCTTGGGTGTAGCTGGTTCAGTTCATTATTGCTCTATTGGAACTGATTTGGTTCATCTCATTGTTGAAGAGGGCCACGTCCATCACAATTGATCATCGTATAGTATTGTTGTTGAAGTATACAATGATCTGGTCCTGCTCATTTCACTCAGCATCAGTTCATGTAAGTCTCTCCAGGCCTTTCTGAAATCATCCTGCTACTCACTGACTTTTATAATGTTTTTTACTTATAATTTCATATTCTTATTTGTAGTTTATTTTTCTTTTATAATATTTCTTATTTATGATAGTTACTATTGGAATATACCTATGAGTTAGCTAGGGGTTATAATGAATAAAATGCTGGTCCTAGAGTCAGGAAGACAAGAGTTAAAATCTAGTTTCAAGTACTTATTAGATGTGTGACCCTAAGCAAATCACTTAACTGTAAATGGGGATAATAATAACATTCCTTTACAGAGTTCTTATGAAGATCAAATGAGATAATATTTGCAGTTTTGTTGTTTAGCCATTTTCAGTCACATCTAACTCTCTGTAATCCCATTTGGAGTTTTTCTGACAAAGATACTAGAGAGGTTTTTCTTTTTCTTCTCCAGCTCATTTTACAGATGAGGAAACTGATGTGAACAGAATTAAATTACTTGCCTAGAGTCACATGGTTTGTAAGTGTTTGAGATCAGATTTGAACTAGAAAGATGAGTCTTCCTGACTTCAGGTCTGGCATTCTCTCCATTGTGCCATTTAAATGCTAGCTATTTATTGTTATTATCTATGGCACTTATATTTCAATTAAGTACTCTAGTGACTCTTCAAGGAGTTTTCACTCTTTTGTAAACATACACATCAGTTGCAAATATTAATCATCTCAGCTTTCTTCTAAAACTTGATTGGCTTCAATATTTCTTTAAATGTCATTAGCTTATAAAAAACAATGTAAGCTTTTTGAGGACAGGATAATTTGATTTTTGTCTTTTATTCTCAATATCTGGCATAGTAGGATTTTAATAATTGCTTTTTAGTAGATTGATTGAGCAAGTGATGTTTTTCAAGCCTATTTCTAAGGAAAACTCCTGGTTTTATTGTTCATTTCTATATTACAGGACTACTTCTGGACTATTACTCATCTTTTTGCTATATAGTAAAGAATATATTACCTCTTTCAGGACACATGAGTGAATAAAATATTAAGTAATATTCCTTAAGATGATTGTCTCATTATTTCATCACCTTATAATAAAGATTGTTTATGGGTTAAGCATCACTTTGGTACCTTGTATATAGTAGATCCTGGATGAATATTTATTTTATTACAAGAATAGTCTGGAAACTCATAGTATAGAAGAAAAGGAAGACTAAATTTGATTTATGTAGAAATGATTCTTGAGTCCCTTGGAGACAATCAGATCCCTGGGAAAGAAGGTAGGGAGCAAAGGGTCCTGGGGGACATCCCAAAGATGTTAATGAGATATTGAGTAGAGGAGCATGAGAAAGAGCATCATCATGGAAATTCAGGGAAGAAAGGAAGAGGGAGTGCTCAGTAGTCTAAAAGCAGCAGAGAAGTGAAGCTGGATGAGGACTTGAGAAAGGGCTGGAATTGATAACCATAGAGAGGGCAGTGAGATGGCACTATAGTGCACAGAGCTCCAGGTTCCTGAGTTCAAATCCAGCCTCAGACACTTACTAGTTGGGTAAATCATTTAACTCTGTTTGCCTCAGTTTCCTCATCTGTCAAATGAGCTAGGGGAGGAAATGGCTAATTATTCCAATATCTCTACCAAGAAAACCCCAAATGGGGTCACCAAGAGTCAGACACAGACTGAAACAACTAAACAACAACCCAAAAAATAGTTTAACAATAGCACCTGCCTGGTGAAGTTGTTTTGAAAATCAAATGAGTTTTGCAAACTTTCAGCACTATATAAGCAACCAGATGATATTGTTGTTGTTTGTTGTTGTTAAACACAATTAATGCTTGCTGGTTTATTCATCAGCTTAGTTAAGTGAGAAAAGGAGCATCACTGGAGACTTTGCCACCAGGTTGTGGATTGTTCAAACACATGCTATCTTCAGAGACATAGAAGAGCTACTGAGGAACAGGATGCCCCATTTACCCATCTGAGGCTGGTTAAATGGACAGGAGCAGGCTGGACATCTGTTTTCCTGATTTCCAACCCAGTCCTCTCCCTTTTCAGTCGCTGGTCTCCAGTGGATTTGACTCTGCATGGGGGCCTGGACCTGCAGAGAGGGCTGGGTTGGCAAATTCAGCTCCTCTATTACTGACCTTTAAAACCTTCTTCCCCACAAAGCCCAGGGAGGCATTCAGTGCCAGTTACAGTTCTAGAAAGGCAGCATTCCCCTCTTGCTTTCTATTGAGGGGACATTTGGAATGCACTGGTGGCTGCAAGCCACCCTTTATCTCCCAGATCCCTGAAACCACTTGAATGAAGCACTGAGTGTTCCTGCCCTTTTAGCCCTTTTGTGCTCTTTGAAAAGGATCAGATGAATTGTTCAGGGCACATTCTGTGTATTTTCCACAAGAAAATATAGGAGTGGTGGGAAAAGGAGCCTAAGGACTCCGCTTAGTAACGTAGCACTCTCAGACTCCAGTGTCCCAATGATATAACAAATAGAACAAAGGTTAGGGACCAATACGAGAGTATAAGAACAATTATCCAAATTGGAAGGGCCTTTAAAGATTGTTTAGACTTTCTTTTTTTTTTTCAAATGAGAAAACTGATACCTGGTAAGGAATATTAATTTGTCTAAGAACAAATGTAGTAATTAGCAGAAAGGGGAAGTGACTCTAAATGAGCGAGAGAAGGAAATAGCAAACCACTCCATTATCTTTGCCAAGAAAACCCCAAATGGGGTTATGAAGAGTCATACAAGACAGAAAAACAACTCAACAAAACAACAGCAACAAAAAAGAAGTTGATTACCAAGGTCACACAGTTGATTAAAGAAAATGTCAGAATTTGAACCCAGAATCTCTGTTTCTCTGTTATTTTTTTCACTATATCATACTACAATTGACTAGGCTTTCAGTTAGCTACAGTAAAATAGATCTAAGGCAAAATTATGAAAAATGGAGGGTATGCCTTTAATCATGGATTTTGCCTCCTCTCCTCAAGGTCCCCAAGTGTTTTCCCTTCATTAATTCTACTCTGCCACCTAGAAATCTCACCTTAAGAAGGATCTCCTCCCTCTCCATCACCATATATAAATACACCCAAGTAGCAGGAGGAGGTGAGAGGCTATAACTACACTAGGTTAAAACACTAACTCATACAAATATGGAAATATGTTTAAAAGAATTTCACCTATTTAACCTATATCAAATTGTTAATGCTCTCTTGGGGACAGAGTGCAGTAAGCAAGAGAGAGAAATTTGGAACTCCAAGTCTTAAAAAAATAAATGTTCAAAACTATCTTTACATATATTGGAAAAATAAAATACTATTGAAAAAAAGAAACAGAATCCATGTGTACTAATTTCAGTGAACTGATTTCCAGTGAAGTGTATAGAACCAGGAGAATGTTGTACACAGCAATAGCAATATTGTTGGATGAAATACTGTGAATGACTTAGCTATTCTCAGTGATACAATGATCCAAGATGATCCCAAAGGACTAATAATGAAACATGCTATCTTCCTTAGAGAATGAACTGATATTGATTGACTACAAATTGAAACATGCTATTTTCACTCTTTTTTCCATTCTTTTTCTTTTATTTCATTCTTCTTGTACAAAATGATCAATATGGAAATGTTTTACGTTATTGCACATGTATAATCTATTTCTGATTGCTCACCATCTCAGGAAGGGAGTGAGGAGGGAGGGAGAATTTGACTCAAAACTTTTAAAAACCCAAAAATAAGTTTACAAAAAAAACTTTATTATTGATAATGATTGCATATCCAAGTGTTAGAAGAAACATTGAAATGGCTCTGCCACTGGGTAATATGGGCAAATCCCTTCCCAGATTTAATCTGGGCCTCAGTTTCCTTAATTTATAATGAATATATTAAATGAGAGATGGACTCTAAAGTTTCTTCCAGCACTAAGCTCCTGACTCTACAGAAATGAGGAAAGAGAGAAGCTTCCTGTGTTCCAACAGGAGAAACAAACTGTCCTCCTGCTGCCTGGGAAGCTGTTTCTCTTTCATAGAATCAGATTTAGGGACCTCACAAATGATTTAATACAATTTTTTTTCATTTAAAAAATGGAGTGACTTAGGCCCAGAGAAGTTAGGTGATTTATTTAAAGTTACACACAGTCAGCAGATATATAAGCTTTTATTGTGCCAGGTATGCTATTAAATACTTGTGGGACACAAGTAAGCAAGAAAGCCAGGATTTAAATTCAGATCCCGGGAATCCAAGTTCAGTCATTTTTCTACTTCCTCCCCTTCAAGTTTTGGAAGGGGGATAAAGGGGCTCTCTCTGTTGTTCTCTAGGTTTTTTTTGTTTTTGTTTTTGTTTTTTTTTTTGCTGTTGTTGCTGCTGTTCAGTCCATTCCATCATGTCTGACTCTTTGTATTTTCTTGGTAAAGATACTCAAGTTGCTGCCATTTCCATCTTTAGCTCATTTCACAGCACAGGGTTAAATAACTTGACCATAATCACTCAGCTAGTAAGTGTCTGAGGCTGAATTTGAACTTAGATCTTCTTTACTCCAAGTCAGCATCTATTCACTGTCCCATTTAGTTGCCCAGATGCCTTTTGGAGGTATGGTGGGAGGTGGGAGAGACCCCTTTATTATCAGTGTTATTATTAAGTAACTAGACACACAGTGTGAAAAAGTGTGACATGGGTAGATAGCTTCCATATCTAAAGAAACACACATTAAGAATTCATTTATTTCCAAACAACCAATTAAGGAAATGATGGACAATCGGGTCATGAACTAGGGAGAAGGCTTATTGTATTGTGGATTTAAATATTACTTGAAGTTTTACCATAGAGATGAAATGGAGAGTCAATTAACTGCCTCTCTGGTCTGGACTTTCTCCCAGGAGGATGAGATACAGCCTGGAGAAAAAAAGGATAGATCAGTCAGTCGCATTGAAAGTTAAACTGAGGAAGTGAAAACATTTTATGGCTCCTACAGAAATGTAATAATGTAATGGATTCTGAGCTCTTCCTTCTCAGATTTCTCATAGCACTCTGTCTGGATGTCTTCTCCGTCTTTATCACATTCTGATCTATGGATAAAAGGGCCCCTTTCCTCTCTCTTAGACTATAAACTTAAGGAGGTCAGACTGTCTTTTTTCACCTTTGCATCTTTAATCCCTAGGATGGTGAGTGGCTCATATGGTCTTCATTCTTTTTAGGAATTATAATTGCAACAGTGAATGGTCTCCCTCTATTAATCTGAATATGATTTCCTTATTCCTTAGAGCATTGGTATTAAACTCAAGCTACTTACCTATTTAAAAAGGATCCCTTCAGGCTGTATCTTGATTTAGAAAACTACCAATTAACATTATCGATGCTTGATTGTATTTTTATTTATTTTGTCAGAGATTTCCCAATTACAATTTAATCTGGCACTGGAAGGCTGCCACGTTTGACACTTTTGCCTTCCAGGATGGTATTAGTGAGTTACTATTGCCAAAATTTTATATTATTCTGCAGCCAATCCAAATATGACCCTCACTGAATTTATCCAGGTTGGTCCTGAGACAATGGACATGTAGTCCGTTGTTGTTCAACCTTCATTTTGGAAGAGAATCAATGACATAATGGGGTGATGTCTTGATTCACGTGTGAACTGGATTTAAATGAGGAAGAATTGCACAGTTATGAACCTCATACTTTCTTCCATTTATTGAGTTCCAGTTATCCAGAGTTCTAGTGGCAGGACAAAAGTCTAGACAAGTGGCAATAGCCTGGCATGCAACGGATGACTTTAGCATCTTGGATGTCTGACCACGTTCTAAGTGCTCCACAATACCCGTTTCAGCCACTTTCATGGCCTTTAGAACAAATTGTTTTCATCTGTCCATTCCACCAGAGGAATCTTCCCATGCTTGGGGTAGACACCTCCCTAACTCGTTGATGGGTCAATTATAATTCCCATGACAGGAGGCTTTCCAGCTTGTCAAGATCTTTCAAAATTTGCCTTCCATTAGCATAGTCCAGAACAACTCAGGGTCCCTCCCATGCCATAATAAAACATTGAAGGAGAACATGAATTGAGGTCATCTCTAAATACACACTTAGGGCTTAATTAACCTGAATAGATTTCAAGGGGTCCATGAGCTTGGATGGATGAAAAAATCCATCTTTATTTCAATATAATTGGTTTCTTTTATAATTTTTTTAAAATTTTAGGTATTTTAAAACAGCATTCTAAATTCATCTGACTGCCAAAGGGATCCATGACATACAAAATGTAAGGAACTTGTCATCTTGATTACCTCTTAGTGACCCCATTAAGTCACATTGATCTGTCTATCATCCCTATGCAGATAAACATTCAAATCTATAGATCTAGTCATAGTCTCTTTCCAAGCTACTATCCTACCTTACCACCTGCCTATTAGATATTTGAATTGAAAGCCTTTCAAACTCAATAGTGTAATGGGCTGAGGCTTGAGTTGATGCACTGAGGTCCTAAGCACGTGAGGCTAAATAGTAATTGGGCTATACTCTATTAATATACATACTTAGATAAAGAATGGTCCCTGCCCACTCTCTGTGCAAGTCCTGATGTGTTGTATAGGAAATGACGATTTTGGTGGGTGGAGGCAGAGAGACAGGAAGAGAAGCTGGGAGAGATTGGCCTGGGTTCCATACTCCTAGCTGCTGGTTGTGTGGCTGTTGGTCTAGCTAGCTTCTTGACTCAGCTACACACATTGCTATTGCCCATTCTCTTCCACCTCCGATCTTTCTTCACTAAGAATAAAGACTGACGATTTTCCCCTAACCTGAATTCCTGACTCCGGCCGATTTTAAAATACGCGATCTTCACACAATAGTCCAAAATGTTCATTATTGTTCCTCCCAAAAACAACCTTATTGTTACCTTCAAAAACCTAGCACATCACCATCCTTCCAGTTACCTAAACTCAATACCTCAATATCATTCTCTATTCCTCACTTTCACTCCTTCCACATAAAAACCAATGGTTAAATTTTGTTCCATCTCCCCAATATTTTGCATTTTCCCCAACCCTTACCCTCATCCAACTACTCATTATCTTTACCCTGGATTATTATAAAGCCCCCAATTGGTCTCTCTGCCTCAAGTCTCTTTCCACATGAATCCATTTTGCCTATAATTATCAAAATTATTTTTTAAAATTATATATTTAAAAGGAATAAGAAGTTGTACATAATTGATATGCAGTTTCATGTGCAATCATCCTTTTAAAATTATACTATGTTGTGGAAATGCTTGTTTTATTCCATAAACTACAAATAAAATAAAGAAAATTTAAAAACAAGAAAATGATTTTTCTAACACAAATTTGATTATGTTATTCCTCTACTCAATAAACTCTAGTGACCTTCTATTTCCTTCCAAATAAAATATAAACTCTTCCATTTGACAATTAAAGTCCTTTACACCCTGACAAATCTCCAATTTATCTAGTGAGACTTAAGACACATTAATCCCTTTCATACCCTCTGCAATCCAGTCAAACTGGTCTTCCAGTTCCTAACACATAGCGCTCCATCTTTGATTTCCACTGATACTCACCAGCCTGAAATATATTCTCTCCTTACCCTTGCTTCTTAAAATCCCTAATTTCTTTCAAAGTTCAAATCAAGCTTTGTCTCTTCCCCTACCTCCAGTTGCTCTTCTTTCTCCCCCCCACCCTCCCAAGAAAATTATCTTGCATTTATTTTCAGTCTTTTTTTGAAATTCCTCTGGTATCTTGAAAACTCCTTAGGGGCAAGGACAGTTTTGTGCTGTCCTTGAAAATTATGCCTCGTACACAGTAAGCATTTAATAAATGCTTGTGGATTAATGATGCAAAGATAGGTCAAGGCTGTTGGAACAAGAGAGCAACAGCTTTAGTGTAATGGAAAGAACTTCAGACTTGACATCAGAAAGTTAAATCCCCGCTATGAAACATTCATAGCTAGATAAAATGGAATAGGCCATTTCATTTGTCCATGCCTTAGTTTGTAAAATGGGAATAACAATTATAATATTGCAAATCTTACAGGACTGTTGTCAAGAAATCTTCTGAGAACCATGAAGTGCAGTGAGAGGAGTCCACATGAATCCAGTCCTGCTTCAGAGTCAATGATTCTCTATTCACTGTGCCACTAAACTGTCCAAAGTTAAGTAGAAAGAACTCTAGATTGAGATGGACACCCCCAAGATCTGCTCCTGACCCTGCTATTAAACTTCTGGGGGATTTGGGGCAAACTACCTTTTTTTTGGTTTAGTTCTTCATTGGTAAAATTTGGGATTTTTTAAAACTCTGTGCTTTATTATTCTATGTTCTAAGATCCCTTTAAATGATTATATTCTATATCCTAAGGTCCCTTCAAGCTTTGATATTCTATATCACAAGATACCTTCCATTTCTGATGTTTTAAGTCCTAAAGCCATTCTAGCTATATTACCATCCCATGTTCTAAGGTCTCTTCAAACTTTGATGTTTTAGGGCTTAAGGTCCCTTCCAGATCTCATGTTCTAGATCCCTAAGTCTCTTCTAGCCATCCCATATTATAAGGTCACTCCAAGCTTTGATGTTCTATATTCTAGGTTTCTTCCATCTCTGATGTTCTAGGTTCTAAAATCTCTTCTAGATTTATGTACCATCCTATATTCTAAGGTCTCTCTGAGCTTTGATTTTTATATTCTAAGGTTCCTTCCATCTCTGATATTCTAGGTTCTAAAGTCCCTTCTAATTGTATGTATCATTCCATATTTTAAGGCCTCTTCAAGCTTTGATGTTCTAGGACTTAAGGTCCTTTCCAATTCTAATGTTCTAGGTCTCTAAGTCCCTCGTAGCTGTATGTAACATCTCATATTCCCTTTAAGTGTTGATGTTTTATATCCTAAAGTCTCCTTCATTTCTGCTATTCTAGGCCCTAAAATTTCTTCTAGATGTATTATGTTCTATATCCTTTATTCCCTTCCATCTCTGATGTTCTACATCTTAAAATCCCTTCTAGATATTTGTATCATTCTGTGTCCTAAAGTCCCTTCAAGGGCTGACATTCTATATCCTAAGATCCTTTCAAGTTCTGATGTTCTAGTTCAATAAGTAATATCCTCTACTATGACAACCCCTGATAGTATGATTTAGCATTAGCTAAGCAGGTTTTGGAGGCAGCTGGGTTGTTCAGCAGATAGAAAGCTTCCTGGAATTAGGAAGATACTAGCTATGTGACCTTGAATAAGTCCCTTAATCTCTGAAGAAAGAAAGAGCAAACCCCTCCAATAATCTTTGCCAAGAAATGCCCATGGAGATTATGGAATCACAGTTAGTCATGACTGAACAACAAAAATCAGGTTTAAGAAGACAGCGTATCTGAGCTGAATCCATGCTGTGGCCGTATTTTTGATGCTAATTCTTTTGTTTCTTTATAGGAATTACCAAGGGTCCTTTGGGCATATTTCTAGAATCCTCACCTTGAGTCCCCCAGGACAGAGCAAATCCAATTTGTCAAATTTTTTCTGACAACTCCTGCCTTGTTAAAGAGACTTGCAACCTTTGTGCCAGTTTTGATCTGAGTTTTCTGATCTCCAAAGTGGAATAGGACTTTGAAGAACCCCGGGCATTATTTTATATTCTCCTCACAATTCCCTCTTGCCCACTGTGAAAGGACGTCTGAGTGGGGCTGTTGGCTGAGCATGTGACTCATACCAACATCCTTTTCTTCTTCGGCCCAACTCATTTTACCTGGTCATGAAGAGCTTCACCAAGTCTTCATTAGGACTCAATTATTTTTCTTCCAATAGAATAATCAGCCCAAACTGGCACCTCATTTAACCAGCCCTCATTCTATTGATGTTATGCTCTCTGATCTCCAATGTACCAGGATCATATTAGAAACCTTGAATCATAATAATAATATAAGTACAAATAATAACAACAATACAAATAATAATAGCTAACATGTATATAATACTTGGGGCAGTTAAGTGGGATAGTGGATAGAGCACTGAGCCTGGATGGAGTCAGGAAGATCTGAATTCAAATTCAAACAGATTTCAATCTGCTTTAGGAGGCTGTCCGTGCTCCTAGGGAGGCTCTATTGCCAAATTCAAGTTCTAGCCTTGCCCTTTGCTTTCTTCATTACAAAGCTCAGGAGGGCATTCGGTTACCATCCTAGGAGGGAAAGCATTCCCTTCTTGATTTCGGGTACATGGGAATGCGCGGCTGTCTGCAACCCATTCTTTATCAGCCTGTGCCCTGAGACCACTTCAATGAGGCATTTGATGTTCACAGCCTTTTTCATTCCATTGGGCACTTTGAAGGGACTCAGAGGAGCCGGCAGAGGGCCGTCTGCTTGGGCTGTTCATTCTTCCACACGTGAAAAGAAGAACAGAGGGGGCTGCCCTAGGGAGGTCTCAGTAACTGAGGACCCTGGAGTCCCAGACATGAGGCATGGAGTGGGGGTGTGCGACCACAGAGGTATAATTATCGGAGGAGTCTAACTTTTAGAGGTAGGAGAGACCTCAGAGACCCTTGTTTAAAGCAGATAAGGAAGCTACTTCCCAAGGGACAAATAGACGTATGGATTTGACCACAGGTCCAAATTATATGCCATTTCTACTGTCTCACATGGAATATAGGCTTTGCAAAAGATTTTTGAGCTTGGATAAATCAACGCCACCCATTTTACAGAAGAGAAAGCTGAGACTTTCTTATAGATAATATATAACTGATCCCATGTGTTCTTTCCCCCAAATCCAGGACCCTAACCTTATGCAACACTGCTTGTGGCTCACTCTCAGATAGCTAATATCAGGCAAACTTCAGGCAAAATTGTGAAGAAAATGGAGCAATCTTTGGGAAGCCCCCTTCCTTTTATTTCTTCATGCTGAGGTACCCCCATGTCTCCCCTCACTCTACCCCCTGTGTCCCACTATAACAGGCCCCATCTCCCCCATCAGATCTACACACATTTCACACTATTGTGAAGACTTCAAGTCTCTCATTCTTTGTTACATTCCCTCAGGATCTTTGCCAGCTAATGTTTTAATAATCTTTTCCCTGAACTCCTTTTTAAATTAAATTTTACTTTTTAAAATTAACATGCTTTCATTTTCTCTATTTCCTACTTCCCCCTATCCCAAGGAAAAAAGAAAAAAACATCCTTGTAGCAAATACTTTTTGCTAATTAAAAAGAAAGAACATCTGTGCTAATATGTTGGTGGGCCCTCCTTCCCCTTCCCAGGTGAGCTGCATGCATTTTAACAGGGCCTTCCAGGGACAATTCGTAGGCTCCTGGACTTGGTAGCTGGAAGAGACCTCAGACATCATCTAGAATGACTCTTGTACTTCTCAGAGGATGAAATGAAGACCCAGAGGCTGCAAAGTTTTCCCAAGAGCTGAGACACAAAGCCAGAGCCTCTGATTCCAAATGTACGTCTTTATACAAAGTGCTGCTGTCTCCTTACCCTATAGGGACAATTATAATGGAGAAGAATTTCAGATGTCATAGCAAGAAGTATTTAAATGAAGAAAGATGGTTTTGTGGCACCCTTCAAATCATATTACATAGCAACCCATTTATTCCATCTACAGTAATCCGATAATTTGCTATATCTCCCTAAGGAAGTCCCAAGTAAGAAATTTCCACTTTCTGAGTCTGGGTTCCAACCATAAAGTGAGAGAGATGGGCTATGTCTCTAAGGCTCTTTCTAGCTCGAATGTTCTACTCTCTTTTAGTTTATGTTGTTTCCAAAGGACCATCGATCCAAATAGTTATTTAGCCACAGGCCAAAGGACATGACCTTCCCAAATGGTGTGTGTTGAAAGGATTATTGTTTACTCTTTGTCTTTTCAACCTCAGCTATAGCCATAGGACTTTAGGGGATACAATGGTGCATCATCTCAGGAAACTGAGGACAATTATGTATAGCCTTTCACCATTTAAAGTGTAATACTAAAAATGCTGAATCCCTTTTGATAAGGATCCTCCTTCCAGGGACTGGAGAGAGGAGAAGGGAAGAACAAGAAGAGCCAGACAGAGGAAAACCTGGGTTCTGCTTATAAAAGGAAAAGCAAGGGATTCTTTAACCTACAGAGAAAGCAGATTAGCTATAGAGAAACCCAGAGATTTGTGAGACATTTCCAAAGGAGACCCATGGCCTCTGATGTCTAAACATAAATGCACAAAGCGTAACAAGATGAACTTGAGAACTTTGCAACTGGAAGCAGATTTAACTTTTTGAGTACCACTGAAATTTGTAGCATTAGACCCATGATTACTGTATGAGTCTGGAGGGAAATACTTCATTCAAAAAACAGGACAGATTTTTAAAAATGGGAATGGAAAAGACAAGAGCACCATTGTATATTGAGAAGATAAACTGATGTGAGGAAATCAAAGAGAGAAAAAGGGAAATTTGGGGTGAAGATAATAAGGACTGAAGCAACATTGTCATAAAAGTAAACTACACGTTGACCATCTGGAAAGAAAGAAGAAATTAATGGATTTGGGGAACAGACCAGAAACACAGAACAGGAGTATGAGACAGTAATGTCTGTGTCTCACTTTTCTGATCCTTCCATCTTCACTAATTACCATCCTGTATCTCTTCTACCCTTTGTAGCTAAACTAGCAAAAAGGGAGGAATGGGCTGATGCTGAGCCAGGAAAGGCAAGAAGAGTTTGGGGATCGGTAGCAAGGGAAAGTGTTTCCAAGGTGAGAAGAAGAGAGGGGGACTCGGGAGACACAGTTTGGCTATAGATGCAGGCACAGGGAAGTCCAGCCCAGGAAGTGACTTTGACACTAGCGGTGTGACTCTGGGCATGTCACATTTCTCCAGACTTCAATTCCTTTATCTCTAAAATGGGGTATTTGGCCTCCATGATTTCTTCCTGCTGCATCTTTTGGTCCCTCTCCTGAGCCGGCTCCCTTCCCAAGGAAGGGAGATAGATTGAGACTGCAGAGAACAGTCAGACTGGGAACAATGGTCTCCAGACTGCATCAGGGAAGAAACAGTGCCCTCTCAGATGTCACCATCTGGCACACGGGCCCCGCTGCCTTGCTCTACTTACAGCCCTGTTCTCCACTGATTTGTTTCTGTTCACTTAATCCTGGGATTCTGTGTTCAGCAAGAGCAGCTGAATTTTTCAGTGTCATTTTTGTTACATGTCAGATTCATACAATTCCGAGCTGGAAGAGACCTCAGGTCCTTGCCTTTGATGTTGAACTTTAGGTCATCCCTCTCCTGGAGCACCACGATTTTCCCCTCCTTCCTTCGTCTGTTCAGTGGTTCAATAGGAAAGTGTACATCTCTATCTACACACACACACACATGTACATACATATTTATGTATGTACATATGTGTGTCTACATGTTTGTGTATGTATATATGTATGTGTATATTTGCATGTATACACACACATATATTATTGCTTTCTCCAGATGGAACCATTTAACATTTAAGTCATAGTTTTGTGTGATTTTATATATATATATATATATATTTCCTTTCATTTTGCAGATAAGGAAATTGAGGCTGAGGGGTGGGAGGCAAGGAAGTGACTCACCTTTATTTCTTTGTTTTTTGGTGGGTTTTTTGGGAATTCATTTTTTCTCTTTTTGGAGATTTGTCCCACAGAGCTTCTTTCTACCTCCTAGGCACAGTCTTGTGAATTGAGAAGATTCAAATTAAAACCACGTGAATGAAATTGTTCTTAAAATACCAGCAACTTCTGAGACCGGGGCATCAAGTGGTTTGGGAGCTAATTGCAAGTGCACAGTCAATTCTCAGGTCCCCCCAGGTTCCCAAGGTCCTTGCTTGTGTCATGCTTACTTGACAGTCTATGCTACTTAACAAATACTCTCCCTTGGCATTGGTGTTTGCTGCCACAAATTCTAAGTGACGTGAGCACATTATTGTCATTACTCCACAGGTGACTTCTCTTGCTTTCAATGTGATCCCACTCCATTCTGATATTGTTTTTAATCAGTCTTCCTTGCTCCCATTTACTCAGCTGCCCACCGGCCCTCACCAACATGGTAAACAGCAGGCCAGCTTTTTAAATAGTCCCTGTTCCCTCAGTTATGCATCAGAGCTTGTCTATTAGCTCGAGCATCCTGTGGTGCCTTAATATCCAAAGATTTTTGATTGAAAGCCCTTGAATCCATTTTTCTCTATTTTTCCCCCTCTATCCCCTTCTGCAGAATAGATGGATGGTCAGCAGTGAATGAATAGCTGTGAAAGGGGTCTCCGTTCTGGGGGAGGAGGTGAAGGAAATGGGGAAGAGAGACTAGAACACAGCAGTAGTACTTGTTGCTATGGCAATCACATTGTCAGGGCAGTGGATGGTTGGTTGATGATGGACTGGTTGTGTTGATTTTGCTGTCCACGCTTTAGGGGGAAGGATTTATATTCCCTAAGGACAGGAGACATACTGTAGTATACTAGAAATCCTGGCTCTGGCACTAGCTGAGTGATCCTCAGCAAATCACTTTATTTCCTCCAAATCTTGGTTTATTCATCTGCAAAATAATGATAATAATAATGTAGCAGAATGTAAAGACTGTTAGATTGAGCTCTGGAGTATCTCAGAAGGAAACCTGGATAATTCTTCTACCTCTGTGACTTGGGACAAATCATTTTTTAGCCTCTCTGAGCCTGTTTTTCCCTTTTTAATCTGCAAAGTAAGTGGATTTAACTCTAAGGTCTTTGCCAGATCAAAATACCATAATGCTAACACATGTACTAGTCAAGAAACATTTGTTAAGTGCCCACAATGTACCAGGAACTGTGCTAAGTGCAAAGAGAGCAAAATCAGTCCCTATTCTTAGGGAGCTACATAAAGTATGTGCCTTATAAAGTTATTGTGGAAAATTGCCTTATAAGCCATATTGTAATAAATATTAAAGAAATTATTATTATTACCATCCACAAGAGGCCTTGAAGTATAGTGGATAGAGACCTAGCCTTAAAGCCAGTAAAACTGGGTTCAAGCATTGCTTCTGATACTTGTGGGCTGTATGATTCCAGGTAAGTCACTTAACCTCTCAAGGGAAGTCATAGTTTTGGAGTGGTTATATGGATCATAGATCAGAGACTGCCAGAGTGAGAGCATAGAATGTCAGAGCTAAGAAGGACTGCAGAGCATGGAGTGTCAGAACCGGGAACAACCTTAGAACAAGAATTGTCCCCATCCAATTCTCTAAGATAAGATTATAGAGAAGGGGACAACCACTCCCTATTCAGAACAGCTAGGTGGTAATGTAAATACAGTGCTGAATTCAAATTCAGCCTCAGACATTTCCTAGCTGAGTAACCCTGGGCAAGGCACATAGTATCTATCTGTCTATCTGCCTTAGTTTCTTCATCTGTAAAATGGGACAATAGCACCTACCTCAAATAAGTTTTATGAGGATCAAGCCAAATAGCATTTGTAAAGCACTTAATGTAGGGTCTGGCGCATAGGAGGTGTCTAATTAATATGTATTCCTGCCTTATCTTATTATCCACAAAAGGGAGAATCTATGCAGTATTTTGAATCCCTAATAACAATAGCTATCTTGTCTTTAACAAGTAAAGCCTTTTACATATATTATCTCCTATACTCTTTACAACAACCCGGTGAATGAGGTGATCTTATTAAACCCATCTCACAGCTGAGGAAATTTAGAATGTATAGCCAGATTTGAACTGGGATCTTCTCCACTCCAATTCTATTATTGTCTAAACCTAATTGTCTTAACAAATGGCCCTATGCGTTACAGCACAGAACCTAGGATAAAAGTGAAATGGTATGACTTTATCTGTAGTCTGCTCCCCTCTCTCTTCCCCACAGTGACTTCAGAGAAGCAAGACTAGAGAAGAGTTGACTGTTCAGTTGTGTTCAATTACAGCCAAATCTTGATGCTCCAATCCTAAATTGTTGGGTTTTTAAAGACCATACTCAATTTATATTAGAACTACTTCTCATAAATTATTATGGAAATTTGGAAGGACCTAAATAACCACTGGCAATAGTATATAATAACTTCCACATACTTCTATAGATGACTTAAAATGGCAGACACTGTGGAACTCAATGATAAATGGTCTATTTAGATCTTGGACAAGTGGAGAGTAGAATGAAGATGCTCATATATGGCAAATGTTGGCAAATGTTCAGAGTCCACCCTGGCTGTGAGGAAATTAAATGAAAACTGCATTATTCTTTATTAGAAATAAGATACTCAATATAAAAGAAATGAGTTCCTGCTCTTTTTGCCTGGCCCCATCCCTAGTATGTGGTAGGTCTTTAATAAATGCCTATTTGATGAATGGGTGAGTGAGTCATCTCAAAGCCATCACTGAAGTCTAGATTATCTAGAAGATCCATATCTCCTTGTCTACAAGGCATAAGAGTTAGAAAACCAATCAGATATAGCCATTAGAAACTTCAGCCCTCTCTATTAAACCCTAGGTCCTCCCTAGCTTTAGGGAGTTACCTTGTTTTGTGGGGCAGGCATTTCCACTTTGAACAAGGGAGAAGAAGGAAACTCTGATATGCTTTGGATGCTGTGTCCCCAGGGGGACCTCTCACAGACTCACAAATCTTCCTCCTCCTCCTGTTGTACCCCAGAGACCTTTGTGACATCCCTTTTCTGGGGGAGCTGGAGATTTCCACTGCTTGCTTTACAGGCTATAAACTGGTAGCATCCTTGTCTACCTGTGATCCATCTGTATCACTTACCCAAACCTCTCACATCCCCAAGGTTATCTGGTTAGGATTTCTGCTTTATCTTGTGTGAGTTAAACTTTGCCTGTAAAAGCAACCTACTGTTTTTAGTGTAATTGATTGGTCTGGGCCCCAGCTTGGTGTTTGAAACCCTTCATCTCCTAGTCCCCTCCTACATTTCCAAGCTTTATCCCTTACTCCCTGCCATATACTCTACAACGCAATAACACTGGCTTCCCGGCTGTTCCACAAACAGGACACTCCATCTTTATGCTTAGGGAATTTCCTCTGGTCCTCCCTCATGTCTGGAATGTTCTCCCTTCTCTGCTCTGCCTTCTGACTGATCTCCCTGACTTCCTCTAGGTCACAACTAAAATTTCATCTTCTAAGAAGTCTTTCTGTCCCTCTTAATTCTAGCGCCTTCCTTCTGTCAATTATTTCTTATTTATACCATCTGTGTATGTATGTGTGTATATAAACATACACACAGATATATGTGTGTATATATACAAATAAATAATATATAATAACCTTATACATACATATATACCTATACATGTATGCATAAATAAATAAATTAACTAATTACATGTATGAATATATTTATAAATAGATATATATCTATTTATTTGTATGTTATCTCACCCATTAGATTGTAAGTTCCTTGAGATCAGGACTACCCTTTGCCTCTTTTTGTATTCTCATCAGTTAGCTCAGTGTTTGATGCACAGTACATGATTAACTGGTTGTTTGACTGTTGTCTTTCTTTCTCGAAGGGGCCAAAATAACATCCCAATGTCAGAGTTGAGTTATACTGTGTTTGACTATGGTTAATCAGACTTCAGAATGCTCTGCCAGAAGTCAGACACAAAAAGTCCTTGTGAACATGGGATGGATTCTCTAACTTTGCACATCTCACATTTCTTCTGAGCTAATTAATTTCTGTGTTGCTCATAGAGCACAGCACTTTCTCTATTGAGGGCACGCCATGCTGGGCAATCCTGTGCCAGTGCTTCCCAAGACATATAATCCACTCTAAAATTACTATTATTATTATTATCATTATCATCATCATTTTGCTGAGGCAATTGGGGTTAAGTGACTTGCCCAAGGTCACACAGCTAGGAAGTGTTAAGTGTCTGAGGCAGATTTGAACTCGGGTCCTCCTGACTTCAGGGCTAGTGCTCTAGACTTTAAAATTCTTAAGAGAGACCTTGGGAGTGTCTTTCTATCAATATTTCTGACCACCTTGTGAGTGCTTCTGAGTTCTCCATAAAACAGTTTTTTTTGGTAAGTGTACATTTGGTATTCCATCAATGTGGTCAACCCAACAAGGGTTGCCTTCTCTGCAGTAGAGTTGGAATGCTTGGTAGTTTAGTTGGAGAAAGGACCTCAGTGTTTTATCCTGCAGATGATCTAAAGAATCTTCCTAGGACAATTCAAATGGAAGAGATTAAGTTTCCTGGTGTGGATCTGGTAGACTGTCCAGGTTTCACAATGAGAGCAGCAGAACAGTTCTGTAGACCTTCAGTTTGGTAGTCAGTCTAATGCTTCTCTTCTCCCCCACTTTCCTTCAGAGTCTTCTAAACACTGAGCTAACTCTGGCAATTCTTGTGTCAGTCTCATTATCAATGTGGACATCCCTGGGAAAAATACTTCCAAGAAAAGATGATTAATAACTGTTTACTGACTGTGATAACCTCCATAATATCTAACTCACTGAAGCAGATTTGGACACACACACACACACACACACACACACACACACAATATGTAAGGATTTGATGAGAGTGGGAGTGGAAAATTTGTCAGGGGAATCTTCTGATCAATTTGAAGGGGTTATTCCTAGATGGCAGAGATAGAGCATTGGACCTGGAGTCAGGAAGCACTGAGTTCAATCTGGCCTTAAACATTAATTAGCTGTGTGTCTCTGGGCAAATCATTTCACACTGTTTGCCTCAGTTTCCTTATCTGTAAAACAAAGACAATAACAACTATGTCTTACAGTTGATATGAGGATAAATGAAATATTCATAAAGTGCTTTGTAAACCTTAAATCCCTATGTATTAGTTATTATTGTTGTCTTCTTGGCTTCTTTTTAGTCCCAACTAAAATCCCTCCCTCTATAGGAAGACTCTTCTAACCCCTTTTTCCCCTGCTTTGCTTCTTTTAATTAATTCCTATTTATCTTATATATAGCTTGCTTTGTATGTATTTCTTTACATGCTTTCTTCCCCATTAGATTGTTGTGATTTGGGAGCCAGCTGCCAGTGGCTGCTGGAGGTCTAACTCAGACCTGTAGAATGGATCTCTTCCTGTGAGAGGATGATGATGATACATAGAGACTGAGAGGCAGTTGCATTGTCTGACCTCTCTCCTCTTCCCTCAGCCTCCAGTTTATCTCATTCCCAGTCTGCAACACCTGTATCAGCAAAGGCTGCCCCGCAATTCCTTCAAGTGTCACGATCCACAACTGTGGAGGCTCTCGGAGAATTGACCTGTCTGTTCACCCAGGCATGGTCCTTAAGAGATTGTAAGCTCACTTAAGAGATTGTAATCCTCAGCATTTGGCCCTATACCTATAACTTAAGTGTTTAATAAATGTTTATTGGTTGATTGATTGATTGCAGTGAATATTATTTTTATGGGATGTACTTTACATCCCATAAAAGATAAGGGATGTGAAGCATCTTTCCATAGATAATATGGTATAACCCTTATCTACTGTATTTATGGGGAGGAAAAGAGGATGCATTCTGATTGGGCTGCAGGCTCCTCCCAAAAAGGTTTGTTAGCTAGTATTCTCTTAGGAGGCTCTCTTTTCACTGGCTTATAAATGAAAGTGAGAGACCACATCAGCCTTGTTTGCCCTATTTGCTTTTTTTTTTTTTATATAGAGAGGACATACTGTGGAGGGGACCTGCTTTTTCTTCTGACAAAATAATGTTTGTAAAAGCACTTATCATGGTGCCTAGCACATAGTAGGCACTATTTAAATGTTGTTATTAGTGTTTTTGTCATTATCTTGAAGCAATAAGGATTATAGCAAAATTGTATATTCATGGATGGACTCTTTTGCCCCAAGAAGTAGAAATGTCTACCTCTAGTGGAGGAGGACATGAGATTTCTGTGTTTGTATTTCAGCCTTTTCCCAGAGTTCAGTTTAAGAAAGCAAGAGAACTGCATATTTTTATTCCTCCTAAACAAGCAGACAAGCATGGGAGCAATAGTTATTGCTGAGCTCAGGGTAGGCTTCAGGCAGCAAGGGTTCTAAAGACAAAAACCACAAGTCAGGCAGGTAATTGTATAATGGTCTGATCAGGTTTGGCCATTGGTCCCCGGAATGAGCTATTTCTCAGAAGTCTTGTTGTGGTCTAATGAGGTTCAGCCACTGGGCTAGACTGTTCTTAGAGATTGTAAGATACCTTCTGGATACAGATCCCTTCATTCATTAAGGGTTGACATAAGCCAGTCTGAGTTGGTTCTGTAGCCTCTGGCACAGCAGAGGGAGTTCCGGATTCAATAAGTGAACACTGCAAAGGATTTCTGATATATCAGCTTAAAGGATGCTCAGTTTGCCTCCTGTTGGTCTCCTCTGCATAAAAGGGGAGCTTGAATAAATCAAGGTAGCTAGTAAAATCATTAATCATTCCATTTTCACAGTACATAGCTTTCGGAGCACAGGTCAGAGAATGGAGACCTGAGAATGGGCTTTCCCGGCCCCACAGATGGCAGCATCTGGGTCACTGAGAGAATTCCAGCAAAGAAGCACATGGCACAAGTGAATGTATACTTAGCCACATAGCCCAAGACAGTAGTGATTCACAATGTACATGAAGTTCCTGTGGGTATGTCCTATATAAAGAAAGGAAATTTTTATTTCCTCCATATTGTGTGCTCAGAGTCAAGCCTCCTAGTCAGAGAAGGAAGATTTTCTGGACATTGCCAGCTCAGAACTTGCCTCGTGAATATGACTCCATATTAATTCATTGATCGAGAGCACCCAAGTTCAAGAGTTTGGGAACAGGAGCTTCTAGTAGAGAAGGGGGTTTCTGAATAGTATTCCTCTTGGAGGAAAAATAATATCTGTCACATATTTCCATTCTTTTTGGAGAACAAAGCCATAAAATAAAGTAGAAAGGGAGGGAGCAAAATCGGGACCGTGACACCGTCTTTCTTTCTTCATAGTGGACTATTTTGACAGTACAGATTCCATAGGATTGGCATTATTTAGCAGCCAGAGTTTGCTTTCCCTTTTGGGGTGCTCTGAACCATATAGGGTGCTACAAGTTTTAGGGCATGGTATAGAATTCAGAAGAAAGAGAAGATCTCCTATATTAATAAAATGTCACTCCAAAGTAACCCCAAATTTATTTCCCTTTGGAGGGCAGCATGTAAGCTCTTATATGACTTTATTTATTTCTGTAGCTATTTATGGGCTTGGTGATCTTTGTATTTCTTATATTTTGAGTCTGAAATGAAGAGTGACTTAGCCAAAAAATATTTATTATTTCGAGAGCTCATGGTAGAAGCTGGGGACCAATTTTACCAACACTGGAGAAAATCTAGACCTGAGCTATGCTTACGCTATATTTAGAGATTTCTTCAGTTAAGTCTCCCCAAAAGAGCATCATCAACCAAAGAAATTTTTAAAAAGTTGTCATCTTTAATGAAATGATTTTGGAAATACAGTGCATTTCCATGATACCAACACAACAGTTTTTTGGAGCCAGAATAGAATATACAGAATTACACCTGTAATTTGTTTTAAATGTCAACATGTCAAATAGCAGTTTATTTCATGGCAAACAAGATCAAAAAATTAACCATCCAACAACAGAGACCCATAGCTTCAGACCAGGCAATCTCAGAACTGGGTCAGCACTCAGAATGCCACCCCATATGTGTGAGTACAGAGCTTTAGGAGGTTCTGGACCATAAAAATTATAATTAGATATTGTTATAGAGAGGAAATTAGGTGGTATGATGAATAGAGCACCAAGCATGGAGTCAGGAAGACCTGAATTCAAATGTGGCCCAGACACTTACTAGCTAAGTGATCCTGGGCAAATCATTTAATCTTGTTTGCTTAGTTTCAGATAGATTTTAAAAAAAAAGAAAGTATTTATTAAGTGGTTACAATATTCAAGACATTGCTAAGCCTAGTGGATGTTCGTAGTAGAATATGAGCTCCTTGAGGTCTGGGAATGCCATTCCTGGTACATAGTAAGTACTTAATAAATCCTTGTTAAATAAATGACATTAATTTTTTTGTACTGAGAAAGAATGAGATCATATCCAGGTCATGGAAAGAATTTTAAGGGTTATTTAGCCCAAGCCCTTCAAATTTTTTTTTATTATAACTTTTTATTGACAGAACATATGCCTGGGTAATTTTTTTACATTATCCCTTGCACTCACTGCTGTTCCGACTTTTCCCCTCCCTCCCTCCACCCCCTCCCCTAGATGGCAAGCAGTCTTATACATGTTAAATATGTTACAGTACAATATATGTGATACAATATATGTGTAGATACAATATATGTATGTAGAACTGAACAGTTCTCTTGTTGCACGGGGAGAATTGGATTCAGAAGGTAGAAATAACCTGGGAAAGAAAAATACAAACAGTTTACACTCCTTTCCCAGTATTCCTTCTTTGGGTGTAGCTGCTTCTGTCCATCATTGATCAATTGGAACTGAGTTAGATCTTCTTTTTGTTGAAGAAATCCATTTGCATCAGAATACATTCTCATATAGTATCATTGTTGAAGTGTATAATTATCTCCTGGTTCTGCTCATTTCACTCAGCATCAGTTCATGTAAATCTCTCCAAGCTTCTCTGTATTCATCTTGCTGGTCATTTCTTACAGAACAATAATGTTCCATAACATTCATATACCACAATTTATTCAGCCATTCTCCAATCAATGGGCATCCATTTGTTTTCCAGTTTCTAGCCACTACAAACAGGGCTGCCACAATCATTTTGGCACATACAGGTCCCTTTCCCTTCTTTAGTATCTCTTTGGGATATAAGCCCAGTAGTAACATTGCTGGATCAAAGGGTATGCACAGTTTGATAACTTTTGGGGCATAATTCCAGATTGCTCTCCAGAATGGTTGGATTCGTTCACAACTCCACCAACAATGATCAGTGTCCCAGTTTTCCCGCATCCCCTCCAACATTCATCATTATTTTTTCCTGTCATCTTAGCCAATCTGACAAATGTGTAGTGGTATCTCAGAGTTGTCTTAATTTGCATTTCTCTGATTAATAATGATTTGGAACACTCTTTCATATGAATGGTAATAATTTCAATTTCATCATCTGAAAATTGTCTGTTCATATCCTTTGACCATTTGTCAATTAGAGAATGGCTTGGTTTCTTATAAATTAGAGTCAGTTCTTTATATATTTTAGAAATGAGGCCTTTATCAGAACCTTTAACTGTGAAGATGTTTTCCCAGTTTGTTGCTTCCCTTCTAATCTTGTTTGCATTAGTTTTGTTTGTACAAAGGCTTTTTAATTTTATGTAATCAAAATTTTCTATTTTGTGATCAATAATGATCTCTAGTTCTTCCTTCTTCCTCCACAAGTCTGAGAGGTAAACTATCCTATGTTCCTCTAATTTATTTATGATCTCCTTCTTTATGCCTAAATCATGGATCCATTTTGATCTTATCTTGGTATATGGTGTTAAGTGTGGGTCCATGCCTAATTTCTGCCATACTAATTTCCAGTTTTCCCAGCAGTTTTTGTCAAATAATGAATTCTTATCCCAAAAGTTGGGATCTTTGGGTTTGTCAAACATTAGATTCAAGCCCTTCAATTTATACATAGGAAAAAGGAGGCCAAAAGAAATTGTGATTATCTCAAAATCACTCAGAATTCATAAGAAGATATGAAATCCCTAAGGTAGAATTTAGGGAAATATTTGAAACACATCAGTAGGTTTTAATTTATTTAATAAAGGCCATTATTTTAAGCAATGTGCTTTTGTTAATTGATAATCCATATAAGAAGATTAAAATTTATTATTTTTATGGTCATGGCATTTCTCAACCCTACCTCAGGCCTGAATTCCCAGAACAAGTCCTTTTTGGTAAGTAGGAAGGTCAAAGATGGTTTAACTCTGATACTGGGTTTATTCTAAAATTCTTTCCACAAAGCAGAATTAGAAGAGTTTCATTTAGGTTTTTCTGAAACACTGCACTGCGTTAAGTGATCACGTCTGACACATCCCTATGGAAGCCAAGAAATGTAGGGCTATTCTTGTGAAGCACTTTTTTTTCCCTGTGGAGTGAGTGGGGACTACACTGTGGCTAGTTAACAGATGTCTGAGTTGTAGAGATGTTAGAATCAGTGGGAAAATCAAGTAATCTTAATTAAATTCAATGCGGAATCTTTTTTTCATAGACTTGTCAACAAATGGGCAGGAGTACTTTATAAATATCCTCATCCTCTTGAAGCATCTCCTTCATTCAAGAAAACTGAGAATATATATTCATAGTAACTTACTCAAACTTCCACTGTGCTAAGAATAACTTGCCACTTTTTATCAAGCAGTTTAAAATATTACAAAAGAAAATTTTATTAAAAAGTGGAAAACAAAAAAACCTTTTCATTAGTATCATAGTCTCAAAGACGTATGGAAATCCCCCAGTCAGGGTCTCTAATATTAGAAGCATCTCCAACTCCCACATACCATCAAGGTCTGTCTGGGCTTGCTAAGTTATCTTAGTCAAATTGGGAGAAATGGTATATCCCCTTGGTGTCCCCTCAAGACTAGTCCTCTCCCCAGCTCTCTTAGCTAGTCCTTCTCTAGGTCTTCCCTTCTTTCTCCTCTAGTTCCCTGCATCACCCATCACTGTGTACACTTTCTCTCAGACATCATTTATTCTCTTCAGATCCTCAAATGGAAGAGAGGAGAAAAGAGAAGGAGAAAATATTCTGGTACTTTCAAAAAGAAGTGACACCCTGGGTTCTGTTCAAATATAGACTCATCCAGCTAATATATTTGGTTGACCACATGAAAAGTAAAATTATTTAGACTATTATGGTCCCCATGAATTTCACTTCTTCCCTTCCCTTCCTTTCCCTCCCCAAAGGAGATGGTAGATTATACTGAGATAGAAAAACATAAAAATTAAGATAGACACCATACCCTCCTAGAATAAAGATTGCTTCATTCTTTCTATTTATTTATTTTGTATATCTCCATCTATGGATCTATATATCTATTCAACCAGTCAATCATAAGTCTCTCTTTAATATTCTTGCTAAAAGTAGTAAAGTGGTATAGTAGATAGAGTCCCGGACTTGGAGTTTGAATTGATTGGTGTGGGAGGGGGCTGAGGTGCTTTGAGATCTAGTCCCCAAGGAAACCGAAATCAGAAGGGAGGAAATCAATATTCTAAGGTTCTTAAGAGCGAACTTGAGAAGGTCCTTGTATCATTTTTTTCTGATCACCTTGTGATCAGCTCTCCATAACCTGTGTGAGTTCTCCATAAAAAAATTTTTTTTTGGCAAGTGTACATTTGGCATTCAAACAATATGGTTGCCTGATGGATTTGTGCTCTCTGTATTAAAGTTGGAGGGCTTGGCAGTTTAGTTAGAAAAAAGTACCTCAGTGTCTAGTACCTTATACTGTCAGAGGATCTTCAGAATCTTCCTAAGACAATTCAAAAGGAAGCTATTCCATTTCCTAGCACGGTGCTAGTATACTGCTCAGCTTTCACAGGTATACAACAATGAGATCAGCACATAATTTTTGTTTGCAGATGACTGTGCACTCAATCCAGCCTCAGAAGCTGAGATGCAACAAAATGTGGATCAATTCTCTGCTGCTTGTGCTCACTTTGGCCTACCAATTAACGCCAAGAAAATACAGATTCTCCATCAGCCAGCACTACACCATCCATATGTGGAACCATCAGTTACAGTAAACGGTGAAGTTTTGAATGCTGTGCATAAGTTATCCTACCTTGGCAGTATACTTTCATTGATAATGAAACTGCCACACGTACTGCCAGAACTAGCTCAGTGTTTGGGAGGCTCTGAAGGAAAGTGTGGGCGAGGAGAGGTATCGGACTGACTGCCAAACTGAAGGTCTACAGAGCCATTGTGCCGACCACACTGCTGTATGAATAAATACTGCAAAATGAAGGGAAGTGATCCAGCACTAAATGAGACAGAGTATCCCGTGAAATGTAAGAATATGGAGTCACAACATACTGTTCCTAAGTTGTTTAAACATAAATGAACAGAATTTATGTCCTGTATAACAAAAATAACAGATAGAATAGAAAAACTAGAATTTGCAATGGCAAAGAAACAAAAGAGAAAACACTATATAGGAAGTACAAATACATAGGAATGAAGGATAACCTACAGGAGATGCAAAAAACAAAAGCATTAAAAGAAAATATATTCCCAAACTTAGATCTCTTAGATAAGGTACACGGAGACAATCTAAGGATTTTAGGTCTCTCAGAAGAATATGACAAGACAAAAAATCCTTAAAATAATAATGAAGGAATAGAAGAGAACTTCCTCAACTTATAAAATGAAATTCCAAATGAAAGGATTCACAGATTATTTCCACTCACATATACACACAAAACGGAAGACTATAAACTCCAAGGCAAAAAAATGGTAAAATTTGCATTTTATTTCAGAAAAAAAAACTTCTGCAAGCCATCAGGAGATAAATCATCAAGTATCAAGAAAGAATATTTGAGTATGGTAAAACTATTCTCCACCCAGTAGAAGAAGGAGAAGATGGGATAATACATTCCAAAGAGCAATGGAGCTCAGAATGCAGCCCAGGGTGACCTATCCTCCAAATCTGAGCTTAACCATCCAGGACAAAGGATGGACATTCAATAATAAAGAAGAGATAGACTTTTTTCTTTCGGAAAGAAAACCAGAACTTGAAGAAATTATTTGCTTCTACCTTATATAGTAGAATTGCAGTAAGAGTGGATAAATGCAGATAACAGAATAAAATGAGAAATTCAATAAGAAAAGGCACAGAAGAAGACATCAGTGAAAGCAGAAATCTGGTAGAAGTAATAGTAAAAGGGTGGACAAGGGGCATTATGAACCCTGCCTATTTACAGTGAATTATTTTTTAGGATATATGAAAAGGGGGTGAGGAATCAAGGGCTAGCAATGGAGAAAGACGACATTTTAAACAACTGGTATTATTCTAAAATTGATGCATAAAAGAAAAGGGGATTCCATGGAGTAAGCCCTCTAAGACAGCAATAGATAGCATCTAAAAGATTGAGTCTAAAGTATAAATGGATACCTTAGAAACATTGTATAAATAATCGTTTAACATTTGTATAAAGATTACTATGTTCTAGGCATTGTGCTATGCACTTTACAATTATTTCCTCATTTGATCCTCACAACAACTCTGGGACATAGGTGCTGTTATAATCTCCATTTTACAGATGAGGAAATTGGAGCAAATTGAAGTTAAGTAATTTATCTGGAGTCATATGGCTAGTATCTAGATACTGGATTTGAACTCAGGTTTTCCTGAGTCTAGGGTCTCACTAGGTCTCAACCATCAGAGACCATCACAAACAAGTCTTAATTCCTTCCATGCAGCTTTAAGGATGTTTTCAGATTTAAATTTATCCTCCATTTTTATTACTATTCTTCTATCTGGCAGAGTTTCAAATGAACAGGTTGGCAACACTGATTAGTCATTCAGCTGAGTTTCTTTGAAAGTGTAGACAGTATGCCAATGGTAGAAGAAAAGAAAATCCAAAGAGATTATTTCTTTCTAAAGGTTAGTTTCTTTATAAATATTGTCTAAAAATGAAGCCATATATGTAATTTCCCTTTAAGTATGTTATATAATATACTTAATATAATCACTAACTTGTCATTAACCAGTAGAAAACTAAATATTTTACATGATAACTTGATATTCTTTTTTATTAATTGGTTAGGTGACTAAAAATCTAAAAAATGAATTGCAAAATTCATCTATAATTTTTCTGGTGAATAAGCATTTTTACTTTATTCTTGTTTTGAATCAAAACACAGAAATAATCTCAACACGAAACCAAATTCAAGACTGTATTTGTCTGATGTTGAGCCAAATGTTAAAAATTTTTGTTTAAATAAAAAATACAACATAGAAATTAAATTTACATATGATTATTATATCATGTTAAACATCTTCCAAGTTGTGACTTATTTAACTAAAATGTTTCTATTCAACAAAATTTATAAAATGAAGAAATTTAATATGATGAAAATGTGTAAATATTGGTAAACACATGAGATCTTCCAGGATTACTTCTTTTAATTCTTATAGAATGTCACACACAGAATGTCTTACATAATAATATCATCATCATTATTTTGTAAATAGTTTAATAATTTTTTATTTGGAGCCATAATCATAAGTAGAATATAACTTTATCTTTTGTTCTTTTATAATATACATTTTAATTTGGAACTTTTGAGGGGCAAAAGTTGTCTTTGTAGCTATTATAATCATTTAAGGAATAAGTTTAAAGGGGTATTAGTAATAGTATATTAAATTACCATAAGGTTAACAATGCATTTTACTTCATTTTTTTTCTTTTTTGGCTTAAAGGGGTTTGTGGAACAAAAACACTGCAAACCACAAGACTACAGGATACTCTTAAGATTTCTTTTAGCTCTAAATCTTCTGAGCCACAATATTAAGTAAAAGACATGATCAGTTCTTTTTCTGGGAATGGATAGCATTTTTCATTGTATTACCGAGGAGAGCTAAGCCATTCACAGTTGATCATCTTACAATATTGTTCTTACAATCTACAATGCTCTCTTTGTTCTATTCATTTCACTTTGCCATAATTTCATATAAGTCTTTCCAGGTTTTTCTGAGAGCATCCTGCTCATCATTTTTTATAGCACAATAGTATTCCATCACAATCATATACCATGACTTCTTCAGCATTTCCATAACTGATTCTCTCAATTTCCAAATCATCTTTGTTACCAGAAAAGAGCTGCTATAAATATTTTGTATATATAAGTCCTCCCCCTTTTTAAAAAAATCTTTTTTTGTGTGTGTGTGATACAGATCTATTTGTGGTATTGCTAGATCTAAAGCAATGCATGGTTTTATAAATATTTGGACATAGTTCCTAATGGTTCATAGTTGAATCAGGTCCAACTCCTCTAATAATGAATACATTAGTGCCTCAATTTTCCCACATCTCCTCCAATACTTGTGATTTTTCTTATCCTATTGGCCAGTCTAGTAGGTGTGAAGTAGAACCTCACCTTATTTTAACCTATATTTCTCTAATCAAGAGTGATTTAGAGCATTTTTTCAGATGACTTAAGACAGCTTTGACTACTTCATCTGAAAACTATTTCTTTTTTGATCATTTATCAGTTGGGAAATGGTTCTTATTCCCATTTTAACTCATTTCTCTCTATATTTGAAAGATGATGCTTTTATCAGAGAAATTTGCTTTAATTATTTTTCCACAGTTAGCATTGCTAATTGTATTCCCCCCATTCTATTTTCTCTCTCCATTCATCCTTCACTCTTCAAAAGTGTTGTGTTTCTGACTACTGCCTCTTCCCATACTACCCTTCTATAAGCACCCTCCCACTTCTCTTATCACTTTTCCTTCTACTTTTCTATAGGGAAGGTTTCTGTACCCAATTGAGTATGCATCTTAGTCCGTCTTTGAACCAATTCTGATGAGAGTAAGTTTCAAGTATTCCCCACCACCTCTCCCATCTTCCCCTTCGTTATAAAAGCTTTTTTGTCCCTTTTTGTCAGATAGTTTACCCCATTCTACCCCACCTCTTCTCAGCTCCCAATGCATTCCTTTCTCTGACCCATAATTATATATATTTAGATATCATCTCATCATATTTAATTTAAACCCATGTCCTCTGTCCATATATACTCCTCTAGCTGCCCAGTGAGAATGTTCTTAAAAGTTACAAGCATCATCTTTTCATGGAGAATGCAAACACTTCAACCCTATTAAACCCCTTATGATTTTCCTTTCCTGTCTACTCCACCATGGTTCTCTGAATCTTGTACCTGAAAGTCAAATCCTTTCTTCAGTTCTGGTCCTTTCACTAGGAATGACCTCAAATCTTCAATTTCATTAAATGTTCATCTTTTCCCCTAAAGTAGCAAGACATATTCAGTTTTGCCAAGTATGCTATTCTTGGTTATAATCCTAACTCATTCGAGCTCCAGAATATCATAATCCAAAACCCTCCAATCTGTCATTGTGGAAGCTGCTAATTATTGTTTTATTCTGACCATTGCTTCATGATATTTGAATTATTTCTTTTTTGGCTGCCTGCAACATCTTCTCCTTGACCTAGAAGTTCTGGAACCTGGCCATAATATTCCTGGGATTCTTCATCCTTGGATCTTCCCAGGAGGCAATAAGCAGACTCTTTCAACCTCTATTCTACTTTCGGGTTCTAAAACACTAGAGCAGTTTTCCTTGATAATTTCCTGAAAGAAGATATTTAGGCTCCCTTTTTTTAATATCATGGCTTTCAGGAAGTTCAACAATTAAAAAAAAACTCTCCTGGATCTGTTCTCCAGGTCAGTTGTCCTTCCAATGATACATTTCACATTCTCTTCTATTTTTTTCATTCTTTTGCTTTTGTTCCTACTGCTTCCCAATGTCTCGGAGAGCCACCAAGCCTCATTCAATTCCAGTTTTCAAGGAACTATTTTCTTCAGTGAGTCCATGCACTTCTCCTTCCACACTGCCAATTCTACTCTTTAAGTTCTTTTCTTCCGTGAATTCCTTTGCCTTCCTTTCCACTTGGTCAGTTCTACTTTTTAAGGAATTCTTCTCTTTAGTGAATTTTTGTATATATTTTCCCACTTAACCAATTCCATTTGACCAAACTGTGTGACCTGTATCCAAGTATATACAAAGCAACAAAGTCAAAAATCTCCTAACCAGTATTCTAGCCCTTACTATCTATGGGCTGAGAACTCCAAAAGTTGCTGCTGTTGATGATTTAATCACTCCCATGGCCTACTCCTGGTTTGCTAGGGGCCAGTCTGTACTGGTGTGGCTTATATTGGATGTGCTTCCCTCTTTCCCCAGAGTAACAGACCTTTCCTTCCAATCTTATAAGGTGCCTTCTGCTGGAAAATTATTTCGCTCCATCCTTTTGTGGTTCTGCTGCTCCAGATTTCTTGAGGAGTAATTATTTTAAAGTATTCAGAGGGCTTTCAGGGAGAGCTGAGACAAGTTCCTTACTTTTCTCCACTATCTTGACTCCCCATGAGAGCTTTGAAGGAAAGATATTTCTCTATACCAGCTTTGAAAGACACACTTGTGATTCCAAACTCTCAAGAGAGATCCCTGGAGAGGTGTTTTTCAAAAGACTTTGGGAAGTAGCAGACATAGAGGACTTGCTCCTCAATATATCCCTGATTTTGGACTTGCCTTGCTAAGACTTTAGGGAATTTTCTGTTAATTGAGATTGGTGTCTTTCTCTTGGTTGAACTGAATTTTTTGTTCTCAATGGGAGAAATCATTCGGTTTGTATTTTCTGCTATATTTTATTCTATAACTTCTCCAATTTCTGTTTGCTATCTGCTTGGATAAGTGACTTTATTTGCTATTTATTTGATGATAGTTTTGTGTAACTAGCATTTGATGGGAAGTCAAGCCTATAAGTATAAGTCTGGGATTGTTCCTTTCCATTTAGTATTCTTTCCTTAAAGTTAGTGCCTTCCCACTGAGATCCATTCCAATTTGTTGCATATTGTCTCCTTCATTATATTGGAAGTTCCTGGAGGATGGGGATTATTTTTATTTTCTTTATAGCCTTAGTCCTTGGCACAGTACCTAACACATGAGAAGGTAGTTAACAAATGGTTGCTGACTTGATTTGACAAGGGAGAGTAACCAGGGAGACTACCTGTTCTGGTGCTTTTGAATCTAAAAAAATCATTCCTCTAGACCAGAATTGTTGGGGAGGAGGGGTGAGTGGCAAACAGATATAATTGTAGTCTGGCAACTTTTCTCTAAGAGAAGAACAGAGCAATCATCTTTATGGTTGCTCATTCTCATGTCTTGCTCCCCTCCAGGCAGAAATTAAAGGCTCCCTAGGAGAAGGGAAGGCAAAATTTGAGAGCTATGTATCAATGACTCTCTGTGAGTCACCTTTAGACAAGCCAGGTTAAAAAACACATCTCACATGGACAACACACACCTAACATGATATTTTGATAACCATGTTTCAATCTAATTGGTTTCCTTTGTAATCTTGTGCATTTTATTGTGTACCTTTAAAAGCATATTTTTGAGAAAGGACAAAAATAAGATTAAGAATTTCTGATCCATTTCAATGGCTTCATCCTATAAATCAAAAAATTGAGACCTAGAAATATTAAGTGACTCCCTCAAGGTCATAAAAGTAGCAAGAAGAAAGATTTATAAAATAGCTATCATGTATGATATACTGTACTAGATACCTAGGATTCACAAACAAAGACAACATTCCCTACTTTTTAAGGAGCTTCATCTAGTAAGTGGGAGAATACAACAGGTACATACACAAATAAATACAAAAGTATAAAATTTAGTTTCCTCAAGGAGAGCATTAAGAAGTGGTATGATTAGGAAAGGTTGTGTGTTCTAGGTCATATCTGAGCTAGTTTTTTTTTTTCCCCTGAGGCAATTGGGGTTAAGTGACTTGTCCAGAGTCACAAAGCCAGTAAGTTTTAAATGTCTGAGGCCATATTTGAATTCAGGCCCTCCTGACTTCAGGGCTGATGCTCTATCCACTGTGCCACCTAGCTGCCCCCTGAGCTATTCTTTAAATTAGTCAGTCAATAAATATTTACTAAGCATCTATTATGAGCTGAGCACTATGCTGGAGCTGGGGATACAAAGAAAGGCAAAAAGACAGTTCCTGTCCTCAAGGAGCTTGCAATCTAATGGGAGAAGACAACATACAGTAAGAAGATAACAATACTGAGACATAAGTTCATAGGGAAGGGGATGAGGGGATTTAGGAGAAGTCCAACTAAGTCTGCCTTTCTAGACTTTGCAGAAATGCAAAGATAAAGATGCCCTTTTGTAGAAAATGCAGAAATGGCTAGCATAGGAGCCTTCCATAAATGGAGATTCAAGGAAGAATTCTCTTATCTCCACCTTCTAATAGAAGGAGGAAGGAAGGGACCCCAGGAATAGAAGATCCTGGTAAGATGAGGTTCCAGAAAGAAATCCTAAGAGAAACAGTCTAGTGGGAATCAATCATAAAGGAATGGAGAAGAGGGAGTGTAGACCAGATATGGAGACCATCTTTAAAAAAGCATGAAGGCAAGAGAGGAATGTCATAAGTAGGGAGCAACTGGCCCATGCATGGAGAAGAGTGCTAGGACCGTGGCCCCCATTACTCCCTTGCTCTCTAGGCAAATCACTTAACCTCCTATGAATTTGTACTTCAGGGTTGTTGTGAGGGACAAAAGAGATGACATTTGTAGAAGACTTTAAACTGTATATTTTGATGGAGGTTAATTATCAGAAGCTCAGCCCCAAGCAGAAGATAGTACACGATAATGTCCGATAGGAGAACAATTTTTTTGCTTGATGTTGATACATTTAATATTTAAAATGCTTGACTGCTGAGAACATGACATGGCTTCAGTTTGGGTGGAGTTGCTAACACTTTTAAAAATGAGGACATTGTTCAAAATAATTTTGCGCAACGGGCTACATTAGGGGTAGGACAAAGTTCAACAAGAACAACTAAAAAAATAGTACAGAAATGAATCAAAACTTTCTGACTGAGTTTTCTCACTCCAGGAGTTTCCTTCCTCCCAATCAAGCCTTCATATCACTGTCAAAGGATAGTTCCTTAAGACAAGTTCCCCAAAGTTTCATGCCTCTTCACTGCCTATAAAGTAACCATAACAACAACAACAACAATAATAATTCAAATTTCTATAGCCCTTTAATGTTTATAAACTGCTTTCCTCACAATAACCCTCTGAGGTAAGTAGAACATATTTTGCAGATAAGTTAAATAGCATTTAAGTGACTTGTCCAAGATGATACAGCTAGCAAGGAACTTATTTTTTCTTTTTTAATTATAGCTTTTTATTTACAAGATATGTGCATGGGTAATTTTTCAGCATTGATAATTGCAAAACCTTTTGTTCCAAGATGGCAGGTTAACCAATATATGTTAAATATATTAAAGTATAAGTTAAATGCAATATATGTATATATGTCCAAACAGTTATTTTGCTGTACAAAGAGAATCAGACTTTGAAATAGTGTACAATTAGCTTGTGAAGGGCTATGAAGTGGTTCATAGTCATCTCCCAGAGTTCTTTCCCTGGGTGTAGCTGGTTTAATTCATTACTGCTCTATTGGAGCTGATTTGGTTCATCTCATTGTTGAAGATGGCCATGTCCATCAGAATTGATCATCGTATAGTATTGTTGTTGAAGTATGTAATGATCTCCTGGTCCTGCTCATTTCACTCAGCATCAGTTTATGTAAGTCTCTCCAGGCCTTTCTGAAATCATCCTGCTGGTCATTTCTTACAGAACAATAATATTCCATAATATTCATATACCACAATTTATTCAGCCATTCTCCAATTGATGGACATCCATAGCAAGGAACTTTTTAAGCCTCATTTTAAACTTATTTTTATAGCCAGGTCCCAATCAGTATGAATGATGAATCCCCTCTGAAGTGGTTGTGTTATTTTAATTCACACTGGCTAATTTCACTGGACTGAAATCAATGGGTTATAACTTGGATAATTATAACTCTAAATGGTGCAAATTTGCAACCATGTAGTCACTTCAGAAAGTTATTATTTATACTGATTGGGACCTCGCTGGCATTTCCATAGTAAGTAAACCTGGATACTGCCACTTCCCATGGCAAATTTTTGAGCCTCAATTTCTTTGCCTATAAAATAAGGACAATTATAGTAATTACAACACTTAGCCATCTCACAAGATTGTTGGAAGGGAGAGAAATGCTTTATATTTGGGAGTATAATTATTATGTAGCTACTTTACAACCCAGCTCTACTGGAGTACAGATATCTCTTTGATGAAGTTTAGGTTTGGGGGTTCCCTTTAAGGGAACCAAATGATGAGGTCTAGATTTAGGGAACCAAAATGGGCTTAGGGTTTCTAGTAGTCAGGAAGTCAAATGATGAGGTCTAATGGGAGGTTTGGGGTTCAGGGAAACAAATGGAGAGGTTTGGCTTCCCTGCACCCCCTTGGGATTCGGCACAAGGATAGGGAGTTTTGGGGACCCCCTCCCGGAGGCAGAGAGATTCTCTGTAAAGGAATTTATAAACCCCAAAAGGCGAGGCTGATAAAAGAGATTTATTATTGGCATTGGGAAGTCAGACTTTACTATGCAAGAATAGAAAGGCTGAATTCTTCAGTGGAGGAATTCTGGCAAAGAAGTAAAGTTTAGAGAAACCCCCACAGAGAGGCAAAAAGTCTCATTAGGGAAATAGATGAGGATAAAGAGAGGGTAACACTGGAAAAGAATATTATTCTAGTGGGCAGAGGTTTCCTTGGCACAGCATGGGCATAGCCTAGCATGGCATGGGATCTCTTAAGTTCTTTCTAGACCTAAATCTATAACTTGTACGAGGTCAACCAGCAAGTTAATGGAAGAGCTGAGGCAAAAATCCAAGTATTAAAGGCGCTACATATTGGTTTGGATAGGGAGGTCCTGAGGCCTCTTCTCATCCAGAGGTTTACATATGTCTCCCCTAGGGAAAAAAAGAACAGGAACAAGAGCCTTTTTCTACCCATTCTCTCCTCTCTACCTTGACTGGTAGGACACTTTTGAAAGCATCTCTGTTCTAGTTTCATAGCTAATTAAAAAGGGTTCACTTTACTATCTGGTTAGTGAACTGGAACCCATCCTAGAAATCTCCAATTCAGGGAGCAGGGCCCTACTATCACTTGTCCTAATGGCTGTCTAGAAATAGTTTTCCCATCATTTTTCATGTAGAGTTTACATCAGCTAAAACAGCTAAGTGATGTAGTGTTTAGAGAATAGTGAGTTTAAGTCAGGAAGACCGAAATCGAAATCCTGCCTCTGATCCTTACTTAGCTGTGTGATCTGGGCAAATCACTTAACCTCATTAAATTTCTTCATCTGTAAAATAGGCATAATGATAGTATTTACATATGTAAAGTGCTTTGCAAACCTCAAAGGGCTATTAAATGTTAGCTCTTAGCTATAACCTAGCATACATGGCTCACCAATTTCCATTGCAGCTGTGAAGCAATAACAAAAAAATGTTATATTTTATTGCAAGTTAAACTGTTATCATTATGAGTATCATTATTAGCCATTAGGATATATATATATATATATATATATATATATATATATATACACATATAACACTTATAGGGACAGCTGGCACACTTGATAAACTACTGGGCATGAAGAAAGGAAGACCCTAACTCTAAGTTCCAGAGTCCAAATCCAGCCTCATATATTAATTAGCTGCATGACACTGGGAAGTCATTTCACCCTGTTTGCCTCAGTTTCTTCATATGGAAAATGATCTGGAGAAGTAAATGACAAACCACTTTAGTATCTCTGCCAAGAAAAACCAAAGAGTCAGAAACAACTGAAAAAAAGACTGAAAATTAAATATTAAGTATATGCTTTCACAAAGCACAAAGGCTTTTTATCATTATTTTATATTTACCTATCTGGTTAGCTTAATTAGTAAAACTATATTAATTAATTTATTTTAAAAACTATGGTCTTTAAACAAAGTAACTTATTTCTAAGCTGCCTCACAGAGGATCAGTCTGTGATCTAACCTATACTGCACATTGATTAAAAATTCAAATGAAGCCCCTTCCCTTGGCCCTACATTCTCCACCATAACTTCCAGCTTCGTTCATTTATTTTATGTCCATCTATTTATTCTTTTGTTCAGCAGGCATTAAATGCCTAATTGCAGTGGAGTGAGGTGAAGGGGAAGGGTATATTGGATAATATGAAAGAATGATCCCTTTTCTGAGAATATTAGTGACATGTGCAGGGTCACAGAGCCAGCTTGTGTAATAAGCAGAACTTGAATCCAGTTTTCCTTGATGTCGAGAATTGTTCTTTATTCCATATGAAGGTCTAGTCTATATCAAGTTTCCCTAATATGTTTTTATCACACTTAGAAGCATACAGTTTCATGCTTCACCTTCTCCCTCAGCCTCTTTCAGTAATTGGCAGTTGACCTGCTATTTGAGAAAATCTATTCCCACATATGCTACCAGGAAAGTTTCATGCTCCCCACTTAGCAGAAGGGCAGCCTATCATTCCTCAGCATTTTCATGCTTCTCAAAGTGTCCAACATCATGGATTTTTTTCTTCTGATCTTTTTGATGTGCTTCTCTTTTTTGATAAGAGATTGTTGAAGACAAGCCGGACATCCATATTTTATAGCTACAGCCTTTCCTAGCTAAGGTAAGGAAGCAAAGCAAGGGAAAAAAGCTTATCTAGGTCATGTCCAACCCTGATGAGTTCCCCCTTTTAAAGTGACTTTCTTCAGCTGATGCAGACACTTCCTCTCCTACCCCCCAAGGCAGTGCCATAATCTGACACCTCCATCCTGAAAAATAATGTTAAGGAGTTGAGAGCTTGGTAGGAGATGATCTCTGCCCAATTTCAGGCTAAAAAGAAACTCAAGCCAAAATAGAAATAGTGAATTATCAATATGGGAGCTAGAATTTTGAGAAGAAGATCATCTAGATAGGGTCCTTATATTCTTTTTTCTGTCACAGACCTCTTTGGTAGTCTGGGGAAGCCTTTGGACCTCTTCTAAAATCATGTTTTTAATTGCATTGGATTGCAAAAGAACCAATTATATAAAATAACATTATTGAAATATTTTTAAAACAACCAGACAGCAGGTTAAAAGCCTCTGTCAGATCTTTGAAGAAGGGAGGAATTTATGACCAAAGAAGAACTGGAGAACATTATAAGATGCAAAATGGATAATTTTGATTGATTACATTAAATTTTTTTTTATTTAATAGCCTTTTATTTACAGGATATATGCATGGGTAACTTTACAGCATTAACAATTGCCAAACCTCTTGTTCCAATTTTTCACCTCTTACCCCCCCCACCCCCTCCCCTAGATGGCAGGATGACCAGTAGATGTTAAATATATTAAAATATAAATTAGATACACAATAAGTATACATGACCAAAACGTTATTTTGCTGTACAAAAAGAATCAGACTCTGAAATATTGTACAATTAGCTTGTGAAGGAAATCAAAAATGCAGGTGTGCATAAATATAGGGATTGGGAATTCAATGTAATGGTTTTTAGTCATCTCCCAGAGTTCTTTTTCTGGGCATAGCTGGTTCAGTTCATTACTGCTCCATTGGAAATGATTTGGTTGATCTTGTTGCTGAGGATGGCCTGGTCCATCAGAACTGGTCATCATATAGTATTGTTGTTGAAGTATATAATGATCTCCTGGTCCTGCTCATTTCACTCAGCATCAGTTCGTTGATTACATTAAATTAAACAAGTTTTGCACAAACAGAATCAATGCAGCCAAGATTAGAAAGGAAGCAGAAAGCTGGGAAACAATCTTTGCAGCCAGTGTTTTTGATTTAAAAAAAACAAAACCTTATTTCTAAAATATATAGAGACCTGAGTCAAATTTATTTATTTTTAAATAATAGTTTTTTATTTTCAAAATATGTACAAAGATAGTTTTCAACATTCACTCTTACAAAACTGTGTTCCAAATTTCTCTCCACCTTTTCCCCACCCCCTTCCCTAGACAAATAATCCAATATATGTTAAACATATGCAATTCTTCTATTCATATTTCCACATTTATCATGGTACACAAGAAAAATCAGATCAAAAAGGAAAAAAATGAGAAAAAAAATAAGCAAGCAAACAACACAAAAGGTGAAAATATTATGTTGTAATCCACATTCAGTTCCTGCAGTCCCCTTTTGGGATGCAGATACTCTCTCCATCATAAGTCTACTGGAACTGGTCTGAATCACCTCATTGTTGAAGAGAACCAAGTCCATCAGAGTTGATCGCCAACCACATAATCTCGTTGCCACTGTGTACAATGTTCTTTTGGTTCTACTCACTGCATTTTGCTTCAGTTCATGTAAATCTCTTCAGGCCTTTCTGAAATCATCCTGCTGATCATTTCTGATTGAACAATAATATTTCATAGCTTTCATATACCATAACTAATTTAGCCATTCCCCAATTGATGGGCATACACTTAGTTTCCAGTTCCTTGCTACTACAAAAAGAGCTGCTACAAACATTTTTACACATGTGAGTGCTTTTCTCTTTTTTATGATTTCTTTGGGATACAGACCCAGTAGAGACACTTGTGGATCAAAGGGTATGCACAGTTTGTTAGCATACCATTTTCACCTTTTCTTGTTTGTCTGTTTTTTCTTTCTCATGTTTTTTCCCAGTTTGTTCTGATTTTTTTCATACAACATGACAAATATAGAAATATGTTTAAAAGTATTGTATTTGCATAGCTTATATCACTCGTTGTCTTGGGGAAGGAGACAGTGAGGGAAGGAAAGAGAAAAATTTTGAAACATGGAATCTTACAAAAATGAATGTTGAAAACTACCTTTATATATAATTGGAAAACTAAAATACTATTGAGGAAAAAAAAATCCCTGATTAATTCAATTCCTTCATTTTACAACTTCCCCAGGATTCTACAGATGACCTTAGAGTATTTGAATATAGTCTCCGAATACAGAGCTCTTTCCAACCTGTAGCCCTGTCTGAGGCAACTAATAGGAATCATGCTTAAGAAATATCCCAGGGTTCCCAGATTATTGATTGATCTCCACCCCTTCCCTCCTTCAGACAGACTTTGGGTGTACTCAATATGGAATTTTATCACCAGGAAGATTCAATCTTGTATAGTATCTGCTTGTACCCCCTTCAACTTAAAATATACCCTACATACCTAATACATATATACATACACCCATGTATGCATCGTGCATGCTTGAGTAGACAACAGAATGGCCTGAAAGGGAAAGGGGTCATATAGATGAGTTCTTCAGGAAATGAGGGTGATGGATCCTTCACTCTAAGGTCTCCAACCTTTGATCTGACTTTAAAATTCTTTTCAAACCATTTTTGAAGGGTTAGGAAAAGAAAGAGACAGATACTCCCAAACTGACCCGATTCAGTCTCCCTCCACAAAGCAATGGGTGGTAAAATAACAGAAAAGCTTTCTATTGGAACCTCCACGACTGTTGCCCTGTTCAGGGGCCGAGAAGCAGGAGCTGCTTTAGTCAAGTCCATAGCCCTGAAAAGAATAAGAGAAGGCCCCAGAAGCCACATCAAGTCCTTTTTGCCCCTGGGGCTCTCAGTCTCTTATTCCCTATAGAACATGAGCATTCATTCATTCATCCTTTATTGAGAGTATAAAGGCATTGTGTGGTAGGTGTTTGTGGGACCACCAGGATAGGAAATACAGTAATAAGATTAAAAAGGGTTTTGAAGAGATCAGACAACCATTTCACAAGCTCTACATTTGGAAGAGGCCATAAAAAAGATCTAGTGTAGGCTTCTCATTATGCTGAGGAACAAACTGAAGCAAGAGAGGCAATGTTGTGAGCAGAGGGGATTTAACTATAGACCCCCTCATTCTATAATCTTTGCCATCCCCCCCCCCTCCCGCCGCCTGCCTGTCATTGCCTGGGACCTTGATTCAGCTCAGAATTTGAGCTGTTGTCTTTGGCTAAAAAATATTTTCACAAAAGAAATGAATTCAGCCTACAAAGAAGACTTTTGAGCTTTAATGTCATAGAAATGCTTACACTAGCCAGTTGTCATGTGATACTTTCTCTCTGGGTCCATTTCTTTTTCCTTCTATTCTCTAAATTAGATGAGAAAATTATCTCCAGAAAGCAAAATCCATGAAAACACCTAAGGACCCAAGCAATGGTGGAAGTAGAATATCTTATGGCATAATAGCCTTGAAATTGTCCTGGGCTCAATGAAGAGATAAGAGACAAGGGGTCAGCATGATGTAGTAGCCAAAACACTGATCTGGAAGTCTGGAGATAATAGATTCCAATTCTGGTTCTGCTAATAACTGATTTTGTCACCTTGGACAAGCCCATTCCCTCTAGGTGGTCCAATTCAAAGATGAGCTTGACCTTAATAATCTTTAAAGTTCCCTCAAAATGTTTCCCTTAATGCCTCCCCCCCACCCCTTTGAAGCTAGGGAACTTTTTTCTCTGATAAAAATTCTGATTCTCTTGAGAAGTTCATTCCTTTATTCCGATGGCTGATGAAAATTTATACTTTAGTTTTTAACATAAGATCCACAGATACCTTTCCACCTCTTCCCAAAAGAGGTCTTGGATAGATTTCATGGGGTCTGTGAAACAGTATTCCTTCATTTTGCTTGGTTTCCTTTGTAATCCTGCACATTTTATTTTTTTCATTTAAAAACATTCTGAGAACAGAAATGGAAAAGGGAGGGGAATAAATATTTCTTAATCACCAACTAAGTTTTAGGTACTATGCTAAGCACTTTACAAATATTTCATTTGAGCAAGACCACGAGATTATTATATACTCAACAACAATACCATATGAGGATCAATTCTGATGGACGTGGCCCTCTTCAACAAGGAGATGAACCAAATCAGTTCCAATAGAGCAGTAATGAATTGAACCAGCTACACCCATTGAAAGAACTCTGGGAGATGACTATGAACCACTACATAGAATTCCTAATCCCTCTATTTTTGTCTGCCTGCATTTTTGATTTCCTTCACAGGCTAATTGTACACTATTTCAAAGTCTGACTTTTTTTGTACAGCAAAATAACTGTTTGGACATGTATACATGTATTGTATTTAACTTATGCTTTAACATATTTAACATGTATTGGTCAACCTGCCACCTGGGGAAGGAGGGAAAAAGTTGGAACAAAAGGATTTGCAATTGTCAGTGCTGAAAAATTACCTATGCATATATCTTGTAAATAAAAAGCTATAATAAAAAAGAGATTAAAAAAAAGAAAAGCAATGTGTAACTAAAAAAACCAAATATCTCATTTGATCCATATGTTTTATCAAACTGCTCAAGGAATCCTTGACACTACAGAGGTTAAAAATCCTATTTCAGACTCTTGTTGTGTCCAACTACATCCATGACCTCATTTGGGTTTTTCTTGGCAAAGATACTAGAGTGTTTTGTCCAGATTATTTCACAGATGTGGAAACTGAGGCAAATAGGATGAATTGACCTATTCAGGGTCACACAGTATCTTAGGCCAGATTTGAGCTCATCTAGATGAATTTTCCTGACTCCAGATCTGTGACTCTATCCACTGCACCACCTAATTGCCCACTGTAATCTATACCATAACACAATTCTGCCTTTCTCTTGAATGTGCAGTAATTTTTACATGATTTTTGGAAATAAAGCTAATCTGTAAGAGTGTGTGTACTGTAACCCAGGAACTGAGGTAGTAGGGGAGAATCTTCTATTTGATGTTTGGTAAAGATGCTTTAAAACCTATGTTCTTGTTATATTTTCTCAGTTAATATCCCTTAGTAAGAGCTAATTAATGTTAATTTGTTAAATGATACTGGGTGCTAAATGCTGGGTCACTCAAGGATATAGGAAAAATGCTTTAATTGGTAATTGGCTTTGGAAGATTGAACCAATTGCATTAGAAAGATACTCATGATCCCTCAGGGCCATTTCTAGAATTCTGAAAGGGAGTGTGATTTACCAACCCTCTCTGGACCCAACTTATCAGTGAAAGTTAGAGCTGGGATAAGGATTTCCAGAGCTTTCATAGGCTACATTTAAACTGTTGCTAAAAGAGGCATTAAAGTTTCAAAGAGATTCAGGATATGATGTTTGAGTGCTGACATGTTATTGTGTAACTTTCAGTCAAGCCATTTTGCTTGTAAAAAAGAAGAGAAAAATAATTTTAACTATCTGCCTTACCAGGTGGTTGTGGGCATTTAGAAGAAATACTCTGTGGAAATCACAGCATAAAATACCTCTAGCACTCCCCTTGGGCTCATTCTCCCAATTCCCACTCCCATTAGTGGGCCAGATTCCCAGAGGGCTATAGACTACTACTCTCTCAGGATTCCACTGACTAACGCCGGGTTTTCTTGTACTTTAGCTCCTATAACTTCACCAGTGTGTCCACTATTATTAATCAATTAGACGGACTCTATTCACTTTTACAAAAAAGGTTTTTCTGAGCAGACACAGCAGGATCAGCAGTAACAAAAGCAATTCTCTCTCCCCATTACTGAGGGCACACTCAACCCTTCCCCTACAAGTTCCCTAGAGAGAATGGGTTCAAAGTTAAAATACAATAGTAATGAGGCACATGGGTAGAGACCACATGTGGTCAAGGTATACCTGCCAACTCTTATCTCTACAAGTCTTTCCCCGCCATTTGTAAAGTTCTCATGAATTCCTCTTTGGTGTAATCCTCTGCCAGGCTTCAAGATTCAGTGTTCTAAAATCCAAAGCTGACATTTCTGTCCATCACTATGGGTTTAAGATTTCCAAAACTGCTATTGTCAATAGCTACCTGCAGGGAGATCTCTCTAGCAGCCAGCTTGTCCTGCGAATAGAATTTTTTATTTCTTTGATGCATCAGCTAAGCTCATTTGGTTACCTGGTCACTCTTATCTTAAAATAATTATTTGACTGAAAACATAAAACATGGTATCCAAGTGGGAGAGACCCCCACCCCCCACCTCCCACCCAGCATCTCACAACAGTTATTTCTTTCCTCCTATTAAGAAGCCAAGGAAAATAAGGGAGTTATGGGAACTCAGTTCTGACTCGGTACCTCCTGAGTCATTAGTTCTTCTGACTCCCCAGTCAATTAGAAGACTTCATTATCACAGTTATCAGCCCTTCAGTCATACATGGCTAGAAATGGGTTTCCCCCCCAACTGCTCATGCAGTCGATTGAATTGTAACCAGCCAATGGATATTGTGTTTGCTCTATGCCCCCAAGGAAAGGCAAATCTAAGCATGCTCCAAGACTTGGGCCCTCATTAATCAATCTCCCCATTATATACACTTCATAAATGTGAACTAGCATCCTAGTGACTGATGATATCACGGACGTTGGTTTTTCATGTTTTCCTCCTAGAAAAGGCAATGAAACCACAGGACCAGAGGGATAAAAAAAATGACATTTTACAAATTGTTATTATACCTGTTCTTTCCTGTAACCTCAGATTGTGGCAAATATTTTGCAGACTCTTATCAGTTAACTCTAAAAAAATGCCTTTTGAGAATTGTAAGTGCCTTAAATTTTATTTCACAGAGGACAGTTTACACAAATAATAAGATCTACCCGAAGCCTTGTGGTGAATTATAATTGAAAGCATTACTATTAGGTATAAGGTCTACAATTAAGCTTTTTTTTATCTGAGTCAGGTGGCTTGTGTATCTGAAAAGGGATGACTTCACTGTCCCTTTTGACTCTTTTCTTTCCTGAAAAAGGTAATTCAAGAACTGTTATGGACTGATGGGTGGGGGTAAAAAGGACATTACTGGCTGCCCTATCTCTCACTTGGTTACCACATGTTCATGAACACATCGTGTCTCTGATTCTTTTGTTTAAATGTTTTTACTTGAATCAGTATTCCAAAATGGGGGTACTTGTTGACCCAAGCAGGAATAGAGTGTGGGATGGACTTTTGCTGTGTATTTCTTCCCTCTGGTCTGATCTCTGGAGCTAAGGGCAGGTGTACCTTCCAGCTCCATCTCTGACTCATGATTTGTCCTTGAGCAGTCAATCTCTCTATCTATTTCCTATTCCTTATTGTTACTGACTGGACTTTTGATGCATTAAGTGATTAGCCAGGTAGGCAATGGCAGGCCGTCAATTATCAAGCAGGGCTTTGTTACTGTCACAGGTGTCATGGTTACCAGCCTATCCAAACCCTATTCCAAGGAATTTAGTTGTGCTAGCACAAGAAATCAAGTCAGGCAATTCAGATCCAAGATGTCGGAAACAATTCTCATTAGCAGAGCATTTCAAAATTGAAATTTAAAACTCATTTGCTGCTGACTAATGTACACAAGAGAAAAACCAGACCTCTCAATCCAGCTTTTAAAGCTTGGAACTCTTTGCTAAATGTTTCTTGTCTCCAGGAATCACAGACCTCCAAGGAATTGAGGGGACTCAGTCCAATCCATTCCCCCCTCTTCCAGAAGGACCATCCCTCAGTCATTGCAAATAACTTTGGTTTTATCCCATGTGTAAAGACTTCCAGAGAAAAAGATTTCATGGCTTCCTTATCAGCATTCCAATATTAACCATCCCAATCTTCAGAGATATTATCCTTATATTTAAACTAGTACCCATGTTTGCAGTTTAAACTAATTTTCTCTCTTTAATGCAGATATAGAACTGTTAGTTTTATATCCCCTGTATAGTTCATAATAATTTATTCAAATAACATTTATTAAGCACCAAGTAGGTGCCAGGGACTGTTGCTGTTGTTTAGTCATTTCAGTTGTGTTCGACCTTAATTATTTCATTTGAGTTTTCTTGGTAAAGATATTTATTATTTCCTTCTCCAGTTTATTTCACATATGAAGAAACTGAGGCAACAGGGTTCAACAGCTAGTAAGTGACTGAGTCTGGATTTAAACTCATCAATATGAGTTAATGTTACTGTGTATACCCTTTTATCCAGCAGTGTTACTACTGGGCTTATATCCCAAAGAGATCATAAAGAAGGGAAAGGGACCTGTATGTGCACGAATGTTTGTGGCAGCCCTTTTTGTAGTGGCCAGAAACTGGAAACTGAGTGGATGCCCATCAGTTGGAGAATGGCTGAATAAACTGTGGTATATGAATATTATGTAATATACTGTTCTATAAGAAATGACCAACAGGATGATTTCAGAAAGGCCTGGAGAGACTTACACGAACTGATGCTGAGTGAAATGAGCAGGACCAGGAGATCATTATATACTTCGACAACAACACTATATGATGACCAGTTCTGATCGACGTGGCCCTCTTCAACAATGAGATGAACCAAATCAGTTGCAATGGAGCAGTAATGAACTGAACCAGCTACGCCCAATGAAAGAACTCTGAGAGATGACTAAAAACCATTACATTGAATTCCCAATCCCTGTATTTTTGCCCACCTGCATTTTGGATTTCCTTCACAGGCTAATTGTACAATATTTCAGAATCCGATTCTTTTTGTGCAGCAAAATAACGGTTTGGTCATGTATACTTATTATGTATCTAATTTATATTTTAATATATTTAACATCTACTGGTCATCTTGCCATCTGGGGGAGGAATGGGGGGAAAGAAGGGAAAAATTGGAACAAGAGGTTTGGCAATTGTCAAAGCTGTAAAGTTACCCATACATATAACCTGCAAATAAGAGGCTATTAAAATTTTAAAAATAAAAATAATAAATAAAGAGATTAAGCTAAAAAAAAAAACAAAAAACATGAGTTGATGTTGTGGGGCCTTTGGATGGAAGAGGGAGCCCTCTCTTGCTCAGAGCTAGTGCAAAGCCAAAGCCAAGAGAATGTTAACTCCGATGTGCTTCTGTCAGGATTATAGCTGAGCTTTCCAACTTTTAGATGGAGTACCATGACCTAGTGAACATCCAAAGAATGGCAAGCCACCAGAGGTGGCTGGAGTCTGTGTCAGTATGTGCTAGCCTCCAGATGGTGAGGAATGAAGTACCAAGCAACCTGTCTGACCCAGCCTAGCGAGAGCTGAAACAGACTCATCCAGCAGCTAGAGTATCTTTAGAAGTTAAATTACTGGGACCAGCGCTATGGAGAAACTGCTCTACGTTGAAATTTACCCTTCCCAGGGACTGAGGTAGTATAAAAGAATATAATGTTTGTATTTCTATTCTTCCTATATTTTCTCAGTAAATATACTATTGTAAAAGCTCATTGATGTTAATTAGTTAAATGGGATTGCTATGAATTATAGGAGGCTAACAACAGAAAAAAACATTCCAGAATGGGGAATTAAACAGAGAATTAAAAAAAAGGATTAAAAAGGAATTAAACTCCCTCCCTCCTTCCCTCCCTTCCTCTCTTCTTCCTTCTCTCCCTCTCTTCCTTCCTCTCTTCCTCCCTCCCTCCTTCCTTCCCTCCCTTCTTTCCTCTCTCCCTCCCTCCCTCCTTCCCTTCCTTCCTTCCTTCCTTCCTTCCTTCCTTCCTTTCTTCCTTCCTTCCTTTCTTCCTTCCTTCCTCTCTCCCTCCCTCCCTCCTTCCTTCTTTTCTTTTCTTTTCTTTCTTTCTTTCTTTCTTTCTTTCTTTCTTTCTTTTCCCTTCCTTTATGGCTTCCTATTAACTCTAGGATCAAATATGAAATTATCTGTTTGACTGTTAAAGCTCTTCTTAGTCAATTTACTTTTTATATACTTATTTAAATTTTAATAGTAATAATATATTATTTTCCCAATTACATGTAAAAATGGTTTTCAACATTCATTTTTGTGAGATTTTGAGTTCCAGTTTTTTTCTCCCTCCTCTTACCTCTCCCCTCCCCATGCTAGCAATTTATCTGATATAGATTATACCTATATATTCTTTAAAAAAAATTTTCCTTATGTGTCCTTTTGGGAAGAAAATCAGAACAAAAGGGAAAAGTCATGAGAAAAGAAAAAGAAAAAAGTGAAAAAAGTATGCTTCAATCCATGTTCAATCTCTATAGTTCTTTCTTTGGATGCAGATGGCATTTTCTATCCAATTTGTTTTGGAATTGCCTTGGATCACAGAATTACTGAGAAGACCTAAGTCTATCATAATTGATCACCATACAATTTTGCTGTTGTTATGTACAATGTTTTCCTGGTTCTGCTGGCTTCACTCAGCATCAGTTCGTGTAAGTCTTTCCAGGCTTCTTTGAAATCAGCCTATTCATCATTTCTTATAGATCAATACTCTTCCATTACATTCATATACTATAACTGATTCACTCATTTTCCAATTCTTTGCCACCACAAAAAGAGCTGCTACAAATATTTTTACACACAAGGTCCTTTTCACTCTGTTATGATCTCTTTGGGACACAGACCCAGTAGGAAGTCACTCTTTTTCATCTCAGTATTCTCCTGATGATGCTGTGATTCATGGAACCTTAGACGAATCAGCATTTCATGTGACCCAAAGGACAAGAGGAAGCAGATGCTAGGTCTCAGTTGGCTGCACCTCATCACAAGAATCAGTTTAAGGTTTATGTTCCATAGTGTTTGGATCTGGGAGGAATCTCTATTGTTTGGGTAGAGTTTGTTCTGCATTCCATGCTTAACACATGTATTGTGTTTCTTCTATGACACAAATATTCAATATCCAATTTGGCCAATTGGAGAATCCTATCCAGATATTTCCTTTTTGCCACTTCAGGACTTCCCACTACTGGGACTTCACTGTTCGATGGCTGATTGCCACAAGCATGGTATATCTCAGACATTGGTCTTTAAAAAGACAAATGAAATATTGCCATTTCTTCAACAGCCTAGCATGATCCTGCAGCTAGCAGTTACTGGCCCTTTGGGCCACTTGACTTAGTAACTTTTGACTAACGTGAAGCTGGCTATCTCTCTGACAGCAAGGGAAATGAGACTATGGCCCAGCTCTGTAAGAATTCCTGCTGAGGACAATCCAATAGAAAGACCATCAACTCAAATGCACGAGTGTCCAATTGAACATACTTCACCAGAAGGTACCTTGCCAGTAATATGTTGGCAGATCGCTTTACTGTCAGCCCATCTCTTTTACATTGATAGCTTTCCAACACCCATATTAGTATGTAGCGATATTTGTGTGAGTGTGTTTGTATGTGTTCTCTATATCTGTATATGTATGTGTGTGAGACTAATATGGAAATGTGTTTAAAATGATTGTGCATGTATAATCTATTTCAGACTGCTTGCTGTCTTGAGAAGGGAGGGATAAGAGAGGGAGGAAGAAAAATTTGGAATTCAAAATCTTACAAAAATGAATGTTGAAAATTATCTTTACATGTAATTGGAAAAATAAAATACTTTTGGGAAAATATATGTAGATATATGTATGCATGTGTATATATATATATATATATATATATATATATATATATATATACATATATACCCACATACATACATACATACACACACACACACATATATATATATAGGATATATATATACTTTTTTCAAATCCCCAATAAATGTTCTTATGATTCAAAAACAACTCTGCTTGTTACTTTGTATATCAGAAACCTAAGTAACAATTAATTATTTGACATAGGACCATATAGATAAATACTCCTCTGACATTCTCATGATTGCAAAAAGCAGTATATCACTTATGTAGTTGGAATGAGAGATAATCAATGGACAACCAGTGTTGAAATGGTATCTTTGAAATATGGGGCCAAGTCAGAGGAAGGCTGACTAAGGGGCTGCTCTTTGGAGGGTTAACAGAAAGACATGGACAAGAATCATACAGGATGGAAAAGTATGGAAGGAGGCTTTATTATTTACCTAGATTTACTGATTCTGCTTCCATAAGATTTCTTGGTAAAATTCCTTCTCTTCACTCGTACAGCCTCTTCCCTATTCAGGGTTCTCATCACTTCTTATATGGACTATTACACTGGTTTCCTAATTGATCTTCTACCTCTTTTCTCCAATCCACCCTCCACATGGCTATCTGGTTGATTCTTAAAACAGATTCCAAAATGGCACCCTCCACCCCCCACTGAAGTCTTCAGTGTTCTCTATTGCCTCTAAAACAAAATTAAAGTCCTCTGGCTAGCACAAAGTGCCTAAGATCCTCTTTTTAGCTGTATTTCATGTTACTCCCCTTCATGTACTTGCTATCCTGGTCAAACTGGTCTGTTAATTGTTCCCTCTATATAATAGCCTTTCTTCTGTTCATGAACTTTTATAAAGGTGGCTTCATCTGGAATTCACTACCTCCAAACCACCATCACATAGAATCCTTCAAAGCATAATTCAAGTATTGCCTTCTCCTTGAGGCTTTTCTTGAATATTGACCTTCCTTTCCCTCCTCCTTTACCCCAATACAGAGAGATAAAGAAAAAGAGAGACAGAGAGACAGAGACAGAGAGGGAGACAGAGAGAGAGGGGGGGGGGAGGGGCAGGGAGAGGTAGGGAGAGGGAGGTAGGGAGAGGGAGAGAGAAATTGTATTTCTTTATCTATGTGCATACTGTATCCCACCCTATAGAAGTAAGGCTTCTTGAGGTCAGAGAGTATGATATTGTTGGCTCCTAGCATAATAGCACATGTTAGGTACTTAATGCTTGTTGAATTGTGTAATTGAAATACAAACAAATTGCATCTGTGAAGAAAATCCTTATGTCAATGCTATCACCCTTAAAGTAGCCAAGATATTTGCTAATAACACCCTTGAGATTATATATTTAAGGAATTATTATTTGGGGGGAGCAACAAAAGGTTCTGTAACTTGAAGAAGCAGATATTATTTTCAACTCTCCTCTCTCTGAACATTAAATATATTTCATCTAATTCCAACAGTAATTTCTGTATTGGTGATTTTAAAAAAAGCTAGATGTAAAGTTAGTAACTGATATTTCCAAATAGCTGAACTCCAGAAGGACTAATGGTGCCACTTTACTTAATTGTTTGGAGTTGATGCATTTTCTCTATGGGTTATGAAAGCAATTATTACAAAACAAACTACTTGTGCCTCCATTATTATAAAACGTTCACTCTAATGGCACTAATGTGCCAGGTAGTAGGCCTTTTTAAGAACTTACTGTTTTTGGAACTATTTCCGCCTCCTGGAGCTGCTCAGTGTGTAGTTACAGTGAATTATTTCCCAAATATGGCTGCTTGCCTTCTTTCTAAGATTCTATATTAGGGTGGGAATTTTTAATAGAAAAGTAATTATCCTACAGAAAGAAGAAAAGTTCTGGGTTCTTCAAAAAGACTTCAGAGCTCACTCAGGCAAGTTTATCCACACTATAAGGATAGGGAAAAGTGATAAGCCCCTGAAGACCATATATTTCTGGAGAAGGGCTAATAAGATGGATGCAGTAGCACCCCCCACCTGCTTAATTCTAAAGGACAAGGGTCCCCTACCCAGAAAAAAAAACCATTTTGATGATGCTTGCAAGTAGTTTTATAGGAGACTAAGCCTTCCATTGCATAAGGAGGGGCCATGTGGAATAAGAGAGTCTGGGGTGTAGAGAGTTCAAAGCCTTGGGTTTGAGTTCTTCTTCCAGCATTTTGCTTTTGTTATTATTCAGACATCTCAGTCATGTGCAACTCTTCATGACCCCATTTGGGGGATTTCTTGGCAAAGATGTTAGAGTGGTTTGCCATTTCCTTTTCCAGTTAATTTTCCTGATGAGGAAACTGAGACAAAGTTAAGAGCTTGCCCAGAGTCATACAGCTAATAAGTGTCTGAGCACAGATTTAAACTCGGGAAGATAATTTTTCCCAATTCCAGATCTGGTGCTCTGTACACTATGATGCCACCTCGATGCCCCTAGTATTTTGCTATCTTCATGATAAATATTTTTCTCATTTAGAAAATGAGGGTGTTCTGAGGCTTTTTTAGGAGACAGTGTGAGGGGCTGGAGAGAGGTTGAATTTGGAATCATTGCACTTAGTTTCAGACTCTTGCTTTGCTACTTATTACCACTTACTGGACTCTTGTTTTGTTTTTTTTTTTTAACTCTTTGCAATCTTGGCTTCCAACTTCATAATTCATATGCCTCATAAGCCTCTCCAAAGTGACTAAGAATCTCTTAATTGCCAAATCTAATGACCTTTCTTCTTAATCTTTCCACAGTCTTTGATTCTATCATTCTCTTCTCTCTAGATTTCAGTAACACTCATCTCTCCCTGGTATCCTTACTATATGATCTATCCTTTTCTGTCTCCTTTATTGGATCCATATCATGCTCACTAACTGTGAGAGAAATTTTCCTGAATTCTTCTCCCTCTATACTAATTCATTTGGTGAATTCATCAATTCCTATGGCTTCAGTTAATTATCATTAGTTTAATAATAATACATAATAATAATACAGCTCTAAAGAAGCTGTAGGAGGAAAACCAGGAGATGAAGGGTACCATGAAATCTTCAAAGAAAAGGAAGTAGAGGAAAGAATACAATTTCAAAGGCAGCAGTTAAAGAGGAATTGGGACAGAAAAAACTGTTAGATTTGGTGAATAAGAGCAGTTTCTTATCTCCAATCTGTTGATATTGGAAGCTCAATTGTGAAGGGTGAAGAGCAGTTCATCAGAGGAGAAAAAGTAAAGGCAATAAATACAATTTTTTATGAAAGTGAAGAAAGAAAGGGAGAAGATAGTGAAATTTTTTTAAGAATATGGGAAACGTGCATTATTGAAGATAGGAGGGAATGAATCAATAAGGAGGAGTTGAAGATTCATGAAAGAAGGGATGATCGAAGATGTAATCTTCAAAAGAAGATGAGAGGGAATGGAATTAAATACTCTTGTAGGAGTTTTGGTCTCAGCATGGAAACAAGATCACTGTTTTTGTCAGAGATTTGGAGAGAAGAGGAGTGAGTGGGAATGTCAAGGAATTTGAAATGAAGAGACTGAGTAAAGAGAGTGTTTCCACAAAAATGCCCCTAATTTTCTTAGTAAAGTAAGAGCAAGGTACTCAACTAATGGAGAAGAGGGAACTATGGAAGTCTTGAGGAAGAAGGAGGCAAAGATTTGGAACAAGTTCTGTAGGAAAGGGAATGAGAAATCTAGAAAGGATAGTCTTACTGTTTTGTTTTGCATTTCTATAATTAATAATGATTTAGAACACTTTTATATGACTATATAGAAAGCTTTAATTTCTCTGTCTGAAAATTGCTTGTTGATATTGTTTGGCCATTTATCATTTGGGGAATGGATTGTATTCTCATAAATTTAACTCAATTCTCTATATATTTGAGAAATAAGGCCTTTATTGAAAAAATTTGCTGTAAATTTTCCCCCTAGTTTGGAATCAGGAAGACAAGTTTGCATCCTGCTTCAGAACTTAGTAGCTGTTTGGTTTTGGGCAAGTCATTTAATTGCTCTCAGTCTCAGTTTCTTAATCTATAAAATGTAATGTTTTTACACTTATATAAAATGTTTTCATGTTACATAAAATGTAACAACTCACAGAGTTGTTGCATAGATCAAATGGGATAACATATGCAAAAGACATTGCAAAGCTTAAAGCCCTATATAAGCGCTAGGTAAAGGAGGAGAAAGAAGGGGAGAAGGTAATGGTGCTGGTAGTAGCAAAAGGCAGTAGGTAGTAGTTCTAGGAATAAATAGTTGAAGTAGTAGTAGATATTAAATAGTAATAGTAGTAGGTAATAGTAATAGGTAATAATAGTAGTAGATACTAGACAGTATTAGTTATTGTAATAGTAGTAATAATAGTAATCATAGATAGTTGATAGTAGTAATAGGCAGTAAATGTAATAGTAGTAGTAATCAGTAGATTGTAGTTGTAGTAGTAGTAGGTAATAGTAATAGTAGTATGTATTAGTAGTAGTAATAAGAGGAGGAGGAGGAGGAGGCAATAGGTAGTAGTAATATTAATAGTAGTAGAAGTAACTAGTAGATAGAAGTAATAGTAGGTAATAGTAGTAATAGTGGTAGTAGATAGTAGTAAGTAGTAGGAGCAATAGTAGTAGTAGAGAGGAGAAGTAGGCAACAGTACTAATAGGTAGCAGTAGGTGGTAGTAGTAATAATAGTAGTAGAAGTAAGTTGTAGATAGACGTAGTGGTCTAGTGGATGTAGTAGTTGTGATAGTGGTAGTAGATAGTAGTAAATAGTACATAGTAGTGTAGTAGCAATAGTAGTAGTAGTAGAGAGGAGGAGAAGGTAGTAGATAGTACAAATATCTGCCCAGCATGATTGTGAGTCATATTCCAACCACTAACCAGTAGGAGCAGAGGTATAGCTAAGATTTAGTAAGAGATGGGTCATAATAGGAACAAGGTAGAACATTGTATATTAGAAAGATTAGGAGTCAGAAGATCTGGTTCTTTGACTCTGTTGCCAACTGGCAAGGTAACTTTCAGGAGACTTCTTTGGGCCCCAGTTTCCTCATTTTCCTTGTAAAATAAGGGAAATGGATGTCTAGCTCTAATCTTTTATGTGTGATTCAATATCACACTCAGACTAAAATCCACATTAAATTGTTAATGACTAATAATAAATAGGATTTCTTGCAGAGCTTCCTTCCCTTATCTATCACCTCCTTTCAATTTCAACGCGCTGAGTAGGTATGTTTTCAGAGAGAATAAATGAGCTAGGGCAAGCTGGTGAAATGCTATGACAGGTGGCCAATGGCCTGTGTCTCTTGTAAAGCACTGAAAAGGCCCCCAAACACTTGCCTTCTTAATCTCCAAGCCTTCCTAACTGCTGAAACTTCCCCAACCATCTGTCAGCATCAGAAATCCAGTCCTTCTGGAAGGAGTTAGGTATTTAAGAAACTGAAAGGGTAGGGTGGAACACCCTAAGTAAGACCCATTATGGGTTAATGGTTTGGGGGATTAGGTGACAGCCAGTTAAGAACAAGATATGAGTGTGAAGAAGAGAATTTTTAAGGGAAGTGCAAGAAATGGAAAGGGGAAGGAAGAAGACAAATTTTAGGGAACTGCAGCCTCTCGCTGGGCCTTAGTGATCTGTAAAAATAGATTGCTCCCAGACATCAATGCTGTGCCTCACAGTGCTGCTGGTTTGCCCTTGAGAGCATTAGCTGGCTCCCATGGCTATGCTTTCCCGCATTTATTTATCATTAATTCCTAAGTCGTACATCTGGTTTAGGTCAGTGCCAAAGTGCCAAGCCAAGGAGACAACTGCAGGGAGTTTTCATAAAGCAACTAAGTGGTACGGTGGCTGAGATCACTGGATTGGTGTCAGGTTGATCTGAGTTCAGATCCTACTGTGGATATCAACTAGTGGTGTGAACCTGGGAAAATTACTAACCTCCCTCGATCTCTTAGATCTGAATGAAAATAATAATAGTATCTACTATTTCTTTAGCGCCAAATGAAAATAATAATAGTACCTACCTCACAACATTGTAAGAATTAAATGAGATTAACATGTATAGAACTTTGCTAACCTTAAAGTATGAAATATGTTCTAGCTATTATTATTAATGTATGATTTGTGAAATAAGTGCAAAAAACCCATCCTCCAGACAAAATACTATGGTAAATTTAAAGAAAAGGAAAATACTTTCAGCTAGGAAAGGAGGGCAGCTGAAGGAATCTTTCCTTCCCTTCCAGTTGGGAACCCCACTTGGGGAGACAAGGCTGATGTATGTCAGGCACCAAATCTAGCATCCTTTCTATTATACTACAGCCATAAAAAAGTAGTTATCCTTGTAACTCCACCATGTATAACTAACTTCTTGAAGTAATGGGATTTTTTTTTATTTTTATGATTTTTCTTTTCATTTGCGCTGAGATATTGTAGAAACTACACTGGATAGGGAGACAAGAGACCTGGGTGCCAGTCTTACTCTCTCTGCCTATAATGTGTAATTTTGGGGGGGGCAAGTCACTTCATCTGTTTGGCCTCAATTTCCCACTCTGTAAATGTGGGGGGCTGAATTAGATTATTTTTGAGTTTTCTTCTAATAACAACATTCTAAAATTCTAGAAACTTAAAATTATGATTAAATTTCCCAGGAACTAGTTGCATTCTTCCCTGTAGGCAAGGGATCAGTAATAATTGTAATTCAAAGAAAGTAGAAAGTATCACTTCTTGGGATTCTTCCAAATCTTGGACCATGGAACCTTAAGTTAACATCAGATGCTTTCAGAGGAGAATTTTGGCTTCTGAGAATATACTATGATGAATCTTGATTTAAAGAAGCCAGAAACATTCCATCCTGTTCATGTATTTCTTCAGAATTCTGGGAGAATGACTCTGGGGAATCAGACCAGAAAAACAGCAAGTACTGCTCTTGACCTGTGTTCAGGACATCTCAATGTGTCCCTTATCTTCTGCTATATGTAACCTGAGATTCAGCCTTGCTTGGGGTTGAGGGGAAATGGCAGCACCAAAAAAGTCATACGAATGAACAAAGGTAGGCAGAAGGCCCGAGTTTTAATCCTAGCTCTGTCTTTATCATTAGCTGTGTAATCTTTGAATAAATGACTGAATCTCTCTAGTTCATATTCTGCAATCTTTGACTAGTGTCTATAGTGTACAAGTATTGGGTACACGAAGGTACAGGAAAAGTAATGACTGCCTCAAGGAGCTTCCATTCTACAAGAGGCAAAAATGAAAGGCACACAGGCAAGTAGACAAGTTTGAGAAAAGAGAGCACTAACAACAATTAATTGAGAAGAGAGGTGGGGTGATAGTCAATGAAAGCTTCCTGAGAAGTTTACACTTGAGCTGAACTTTGAAAGAATTATGAGGATTCCGAGATGAGAAGGACATATATTCTAAACACTAGAATATCCTATATACTACCTGGAAGTTCAAGGGACAACTAGCTTAATTTGGCTACAACACAGAAGACATGCGATGAGTACTGAGAAATAAGACTGGAAAAGAAGGCTGATCCTTGACTGTGGAAGGTCTTAAATGTCAGGCTGATGATAGAGTCACATAAATTCGTTTTTCATCTGGGAGGCAAAGGGGAGCCATTGAAAGTTTTGGAGACTGACATTGTCAGATGGCATAGAAAGATTATTTTGATAGAAGTGTAGATGAAGGATTGGTGAAAGAGAAGACCAATTAAGCTATTGTGGTAGTCCATACTGAACAAAGATGGAGGCAAGTGAGTGGAGAAAAGATGATAGATGTGAGAGAGAGATTGTAGAAGTAGAATAATCAGGATATGACAACTAAGGTTCAGCTAGGCAACACAAGGAACAGCTAGTCAGCACCATGGATAGAACATCAGACACTTACTGGTTGTCTGTTGTGTGACCTTGGGCAAGTCACTTAACCCTGTATTCTCAGTTTCTATGTCTGTGAAATGAGCTGGAGAAGGAAATGACAAACCACTCCCAGTATCTTTTCCAAGAAAACCCCCAAAGAGAAAGAAACTTGAAAGTTCAAAATCATAATCTTCATGGTCCCTTCCAAATCTAAGACTCTGGGAACATGACTCAGTCACTGATCTGCTACTGTATGATCTTGGGAAAGGCATTTCCCTGTGGTCTCTGCAAAGTGAAGGAGTCAGACCAAGTGATCTCTTTTTTGTGGTTTAGATCTATTTTTATTATATATATGTATACAAATACATATATATATATAACTATATATATGATTTTCAATATTTACTTTTATAAGATTTTGATTTCCATTTTTTCTCCTTCCCTCCCTTTCTTCCTCCTTCCTAAAACAGCAATCTGATATGTTATACATGAACAAGCATATTAAACATATTTCTACATTAGTCATGTTGTGAAACAAATGATCTCTTCTAAGATCCTTTGTGGTTTATGACCTATTAATCCATGAGCTTTATCCTTTCACCCAGGAAGGTGGAAGATTCTTAGTCTCCAATGAGATAGACAAACCCAGTAGCACTTTCTGAAACAGATGGCTGGTCCAAGGAATTCTTGTTGCCTCTTTCCTTGGGATGTACCCAGTGAAATCCAGAATAGACCCCACCTGGGCCATCTCCATTTCAGCATATGTTCCAAATTGTCTAATTAATTGACATCTTTATGGTTAATACTCTTTCCAGGTATGGTCAGAAAGGCTAAGTCATTGATGTGGTTCCTGGAGACAGCCACTGTGGATCATTCCCCATCTCTTGGAATATTGCCATCTGGTGAAAAATGTTCTTGACACAGCCTTAGTTTTGTTTTTATGAAATCTCACTCTGGGTCCCAGAAGAGCTTCCTTCTCTAAGTTCTAATGTAGTTTCTTAAATTCAGTCACTGCATTTACCAAATGTAACTTGTACCCCCTGAGGGATATTTCGACATTCTTTTCTTAGACTCTGACTAGCTGCTGACAGTTAAACACTCCATACTTTTAACTTTTCCATCCTTGCTACTCTGTGATTGGGAAGGCTTTCCCTTGGGAACCCTGTGCTCTCCACATTATCCCAGTCTTCTTGCCTCTGATTCAGTTCTTTGCAGGGATGTTAGACAATGACCAGAAAAGGAAAGTCCAGGAAAATAATTTACTGAGAAGGCAGTGAAAAGGACAGGTAGTATACTCCAAGATGTCTTGAGGAGTTATTGTGTAATAGGGATGTTTATAGAAACCCTCCATTCCTGGGGTGCTGGACCAAAGCCCTGCAAGGGCATTCCATGGAGTTATGAGAGTCATCTCAAGTGTTCTGGCTCAGCACTGAAGGATTGTATTGCCTTTGAAATAATTCAAGCACAAACCATTAAGTGCCAGGCCTCCAGGGTTTCTGTCATGTACATGGCACATATAGTATCCTTATTGAAATTACATGTCCTAAGAAATTAAGAAAGATCTTTCCCATTCAGCAATGTCCAAAAGACCAATTTTTTTCTTTTCTTTCTTTTTTAAAAAAATATTTTTATTCTGGACTTAATAAACACCAAATAAAAGAGGTATTTTCATATGTATAGGAAAATAAAAAAAGAAGGTAGGTCATGAAACTCTAGGTCTCTTTTATGAACAGCTTGCTTTTTTTCCCCAAAATTCAAAACTTCAAAAAAAATTCAATGTGTGAACTAAAGATTTTTCTAGGACTTAGTGACTACCCACTCTATGCTAACTAAATCTCTTCATAGTATAATATGTGGATTTGTAATTGAGAAGAGCCAGAGGGAAAAGGGAGCAAATTAGCTTGAATCTTTGGGCCCATATGGAGTTCAGTGAGATGAGAAATGTGAATGGGAGAGAATGCCCTTCATTTGGGAAATGACTGAACAAATTGGTGTTTATGATTGTAAATGGAATACTATTATACTATAAGAAATGACAAGCAAGATGATTTCAGAAAAACCTGGAAAGACCTACACAAACTGATGCAAAGTGAAATAAGCAAAACCAGGAGAACATTGTACATGATATCAACAATATTGCACAATGATCAATTGTGAATAGTTCTTATTTGCACTACAATGATCCAAATAGTTCCAAAGGATTCATGATGAAAAATTTTAATCACCTCCAGAGGAAGAACTGATGAAGTTTAAATGCAGATCAAAACATACCATTTTTCACTTCTTTTTTTTTTCCCATGCTTTCCCCGCTTTTGATCTGTTCTTTCTCAACATGACTAATAGGAAATGTTCTATGTGATTGCTTATGTATAACCTATACTATATATATTTACTGTCTTTGGAGGTGGATGAGAGGAGAGAGAGAGGGAGAAAATCTGAATGTTAAAAATGGCTGTTAAAAATGGCCTTTATATGTTATTGGGAAAAATAAAATGCTATTAAGAATAAAATTTCTAAGAAGCAAAGAGAGGAGAGACACACACACAAAGAGAGTCTTAAAACAAAAATAAAGTCAGACTGGGAAGAACTTTAGAACATAGAATTTCAGAGCTGAAAGGGACCTAAAAATGTAAAACATGGGAGTAAATTTAGAACATATAATGATTAATCTGGAAAAGACTTTAGAACATAGAATGATAGAGTTGGGGAAATGACACACCTGGAAAGGAACCATAGAATAAATTGCCAGAACTAGAAAGATCCTTGGAATACAGAATGTCAGAACTGGCAGGTATCTTTGATTATAGAATATCAGAAATAGAAGGAGCTTTCGAACACAGAATGACAGAGAACATGAGAAGCTTAGAATGTGAGATATGTGGGTTGAAAGATCTTTAAAACATAGAATGTCAGAGGTGGAAAATGACTCAGAGATTATCAAAACCAACACCTTTATTTTAAAGTAGAGGAAGCTGAGTGTCCGAGAAAGGAAATGAGATGGGCAAAGGCATGCAAAAAACCAGAGATGGAGAGGTTTTCCTCATTTCCTTGTCCAGCGCTGTTTCTACTATATCACTGTATGGGGTATAAGTCTGATTATCTGAGGGAATGATTCCAAGCCTTGAACATAGATTAATCATGAAATTTTTAACCAGATTTTCATTCTCATCCTTAGTTACAAAAGCAGGAATCTAATCAACAGAGTTGTCCTTATTTGATTTCTCCCCAATTGGACTCTTTATCAAATTAATTTTTTTGTTTATAAGCATTTTGAAAAAAAAATGACAATGTGAAACATTAAACTATATTTATATTCATCTCATTAAAAATCCAAAAAGTAAGATTTAATTTTGTAGCTCTAAAGAACTTACTGAGGAACTAGGAATGGAGTGGCTGCCCATCAGATGAAGTATGAATTCATATGGTATATGAATGTTATGGAATATTGTTATTGAATAAGAAATGATTGGCAGGATGATTGGAGAAAGGCCGGGAGAGACTTACATGAAGTGCTGCTAAGAGAACATTGTACATGGCAATAAGATCATAGGATGATCAATTCTGATGGACATAATCACTCTTTCAACTGTCAGACTAGTTCCAGTGGACTTGTGATGGAGAAATCCATCTGCACCCAGAGAGAGGACAGTGGGATTGAGTATGGATCACAACATAGTATTTTCACTTTTTTTGTTGTTATTTGCTTGCATTTTGTTTTCCTTTTCATTTTTCCCTTTTTGATCTGACTTTTCTTGTGCAGCATGATAATTGTGGAAATATGTATAGAAGAATTGCACATATTTAATATATATTGGACTACTTGCTGTCTAGGGGAGGGGCTGGAGGAAACGGAGGAAGAAAAAATTTGTAACATAAGGTTTTGCAAGGATGAATATTGAAAATTATCTACGCATGTGTTTTGAAAATAAAAAAGCTTAAAAAATTTTTTTAAAAAAGAACTTGCTGGTTGAGAAAGTTAGTAGAGATCGTCTTTGTTTTAATTATTCTTCCTCTTGGGACCCGATAGACCTCTAGACCATGAACTTTGGACTGGCTGTTCAAAAGGATCCATATTAAAATTTTATCATTATTTCCCCCACCCCAACTCAGTTCTCTCATCCTCATTCATTTCTAGCCTGCTCAGCTCAACCCAAACTCTCTACCTCCCTCATATTTTTATCCTTTTTTTCCTTCTTCTGGAAAAGAAAAATAAATGGGGGCCAGGTTCCAATTATTATTTAGAAAAGAACGACAGACCCAGAGGCTAAAACAAGAACAGAAAGCCATCCTTTGCCTAGTGCTCACTGGCAGGTGTCACGATCTGCCTTGAGCATTCATCTAGTTCAAATTTCCTTGTTTTACCAATCTCAGGAAACCAAGGCCCAGAAAAGGGAAGTGATTAACAAAGATTGCTGAGCTAGTTCAGTTAGTGGCAGAGACAGAAATCTATCCCCTCTCGAAGATAACATCCTCTGTAATATTCTGACGTTTCATGTCAGAAATCATTAAGGCTGGAAAGAACCTTAGCACGAACTACAGTCATCAATAATTTTACTTCCAATCCTCTCATATCGTGATGGGGAGAGTATTATAGCGCTGACATCAGAGATGGTACCAAGTGACAAATCCTAATCAATGTGCTCATGAGAAAGAACTAGAGAGAGGGATACCGTAAGTTTTTCATCATGAAAAATACTTATGTCTGTTTTTTTTTTTTTAATCTGGTAGTGAGTCTACAGGTAGCTAGAGGCAATCCAAGCGAATTGAATAGAGTGTCAACCCTGAAGTCAGGAGGTCCTGAGTCCAAATCTGGCCTCAGATACTTACTAGCTGTGTGACTCTGGACAACTCACTTTACCCCATTTGCCTCAGTGTCCTCATCTGTAAAATGATCTAGAGAAGAAAAGGGTAGAGCACTCCAGTGTTTCTGCCAATAAAACCCCTCAGACACTGCTGAAAAAATAATTGAACAAAAATGACAACAAAAGTGAGTCTTCCTATCGGAATTTCTAGGTAATAAAAGAGAATATAAGAAAAATATTTGGAGTCTCAAAGGCCCTCAAATTATCCCTTCCCTGCATGACCAGCCCTGAACTCAGTCAACAAGCATTTTTGAGTACCTGCTATGTGCTAGGCTCTGTCCCAAGAGCTGGGGAAATGAAGAAAAGCAAAAAGTTTCCGCCCTCTGGGAGTTCATGGTGGAATGGGGGAGGGGGGGAACATCATGCATTGTGCATCTAGGATATATATATATATATATATAGAGAGAGAGAGAGAGAGAGAAATTAGAGGTAATCTCCAAGGGCAGGTATTTGAGGAATATCTTTTTATTTTCATTATTTATTTTTTTGTGAAGCAATTGGGGCTAAATGACTAGCTTCAGCTAGGAAATGTAGGTGTCTGAGGCTGAAATTAAAGCCAGGTCCTCCTAATTTGAGGACTGGTGGTCCATTCACCAGCTGGCTGTCCTGGTGCTTGAGGAGTACCTGGTGTGTCTCAGTCATCCTTAGTCCTACTCACAGAAATAGTAACGATGACAATAAAAACTAACATTTGTGACTGCCTTGAAGTTGCCAAAGCACTTCACCTGCACTCCTCAGCCATGGCACTACTTGGTACTCCTGCTAGATATTTGTTTAAGAAAAAGAGGCTATTCTGATTACCTTTCTTGTCAGGCAGTTGGCAGTTTTCCTTTGAAGCCTGGCCCCCGGGGCCTCCTGTTCCCAGGTCTTCCCAGAAGAACAAGAACAGAGTCCATGTGTTTGGGGGAGGGAGGCGATGGGTTGTGGAGTTGAGGGGGAGACAGAAGGCTAAACAGATTTCTGACCTGCAGTGTAGACGGCACTATAGCCTTTTGTGAGCTAAGGGGATCTAAACATCCCTGCTCTTTAAAATTCCTTTTTATCTCTAGAAAAAAGGGCTTTAGTTGAATTGGGTTGGTGGTTATTTATAGAACTCCATTCCCATCAGGGCCTTGTGCTGTATTTAGATCAAATGAAAAGGTTCATAAAAAAAATAGCCTTTTAGAATGATAAAAGCAAATCAATGAAACATTCAAAGAGTGGGCCTTCAGCTCTGGTGAAAGCTAGTGTTTCCCAAGGGACCGGGGGGAGGGTAAAGATGACAGGAAAAGGGAGGGGGAAGGTGGGAAAAGAATATAAGTGAGAATGGAACCAGACAGGTTTCCTCCCTGAATGGGAAGTGGTGCAATCCAATACCTGAATCACTTTTCTGAACGAGCACTCTGTGTGTATGTATGTATGTGTGTGTGAATGTACCTATTATGTTTATGTATGCACATATATGTATGTTTGTGCTTGTATACGTACATACATACACACATTTCTCTCGATTGCTTGAGGAAATTCAAAGATGAACAAAAATCATGTGAGCACATAAGGGTCCCTAATACTATGGGGCTTCCAGACCAATAGAGAGCATGTGATAAATTCTTTCTTCAAGACTTAATTTTTTCCACTTGAATTTTCCCTAAACCAGCAATGATTACAATCTTTCTAAGACTTAGTCTTCACTTAAAAACTCTGATGGGAAGGCAGTTAGATGGTGTAGAACAACAGCCCTGAAGTCAGGAGGACCTGAGTTCAAATATGGCCTCAGAACTTACTAGCTATGTGACTGTGGGCAAGTCACTTATCCCTAATTACCTCTTAAAGGAAAAAAAAAAAGAATTCTGATCAACTCAATGACAAACTATAATTACATAGTACTATTGATGAACAGCTAATGGCACCGGGCTGAGAGCTTTATAGTGATTGTTTCATTTGATTCTCACATAAACTCTGGGACATGCGTGCTATTATCATCCATTTTGCATGTAAGGAAACTGAGGCAAACTGAATTTAAATAACTTACCCAGGCTCATACAGCTAGCAGGTGTCTGAGAACAGAGTTAAACTGAGATGTTCCAATTTTGTTTTCTATACTTTATCCACTGTACTCCTTAATAGCTTCATGAGCCATGTTACGTACCTACCTACTGCCAGAGAGGTAATGGACTAGAGCACGGAAGAAGCCATATATTTCGGGGATAGTACCAAGTCAGATATTTGTTTGAATATGTATATTTGTTACAAGGCTTTTATTTTCTGTTTTCCTGGGGTAGCTAGATAGTGCAGTGGATAGAGCATCAGCCCTGAAGTTAGAAGGGCCTTCATTCAAATCTGGCCTCTGACATTTAGTATTTCTTAGCTGTGTGACTCTGGGCAAGTCATTTAACCCCAATTGCCTCAGTAAAAAAAAATTACTGCTATTTTCTGTTTTCTTTTTTTTGTTCCAATAGAAACAAAAATATAAGTGAGAGAAATGGATTTATGTCCTTTAAAAAATAAAATTTAACTTTTAAAAATCCCAAGAGATACCCATACAATATACATATATGTGTGTATATGTATATATATTTCTTTTTTTAAGAGCTTTTAAGAGTTATTGTGATCATCTTGAAAACAGCTAGCCAACAAATGAATGAGAGGCTCCAGGTCAATCTGGAGACTTGTTTTCACATGTAAACAATGTTTTCAAACCATTCCCATCTTTGTAAGATGCACTGATGGCATAGCTTTTTGCTAATGGCTAATTTTCCTCCATATCAAAATGAGTTCTTGAAGGAAGACTAGTGAAAGTCTAAAGAAACTAATGGAAACTAATGATCATTTAAATACATACTGGGTATCAAATGCTGAGTGAGATCTGTGAAAGGATCATCCTCAATTGTGGGAAACCAATAAAGGTCTGATAAAGGAAAGAATCTTTAAGGTGGGGTCATGGTCTTGAAGGATAACTTAGATTTGGGGAACTTAGAGGCATCCAGGATTTAGTTTGACAAAGACTACAAACTAGTTCTAAACAAGCAATGTAAGCTCATGCTAAAAACAAATAGATTCAATTGGTTTTGGATAGAAAACTGAGGTCCAGACATTGTTGGTTGTTTCACAAACTATTGTTGGTTCAATATTAACTTTGCCTTCCATTGAGTCAGAATTAACTAAATCTTTTTAGAAAGTCCTTTTGATTCCATTAATTTAAAATATTCTTCCATTTATTAAAATATACCACATATGTATACATATATATATATATATATACACATATGTATGTGTGTATACATACATTTGTTGTTATTCAGTCATTTCAATCAAGTCTGACTCTTTGTGACCTGATTTGGGTTTTTTTTGGGCAAAGATACTGAAGTAGTTTGCCATTTCTTTCTCCAACTCATTTTACAGTTGAGGAAACTGAGGCAAATAGGATTATATGACTTGCCCAGGGTCACACAGCTATTAGTGTCTAAAGATGCCATTTCCTGATTTCAAGCCCAGTGCTCCATCCACTGTGTCACCTAACTGCTCTACAAACATATTTTGCATTCAACAGTGTACATATACAACGTTGAATGCAAAATATGTTTGCCCTCAATGGACATTTCAGTGAAAAATTATCCAGCAAGACCAATGGATCATCTTTCATCTCTGTGTAAATCGGTTCTTACTCTACTGCTGCCAATAGAACTCCAAATTACATTAAGTGACATTTAATCAGCACCTATCTGCTTCCCTTTCTGTGTCCCTTGCCTACTTCCTGGCACTCTTGAATGCTCTCTGATTTCCTTTGGGAAGGCTTCCCTTTTAAACCTCAAACTCTCACTTTGGATAAATTCCTTCTATTTGAACCTCAGTTTCCTCATTTATGAAATAAAGGATTAGACTGGAGAATTACAAAGGCCCCTGTGAACTCTGAATTTATTATGATCTAGGCTTTCCTCCAGGAACTCCATCAATCCAAATTATCCTAATCAAAATTCTGCTTATATATAGGTGTTAGTGAGAAAATAATGTGAGTTGATTGAACTAGGTATTCCCTTTGACTTAAAAATTCTGTAGTTCCATTGTTCTCCTTCTGGATTTAGTGGGAAAAGGTTGCTTAGGAAAGGAGGGGAGGACAAAAGAAGGGAAGGGAGAGGAGGAGAAAAAAGGAGAAGAGAAGAGAGAAGAGAGCATTAATACAATTCATCATTGTATTACTGGCTAATCTCAATCTTTCCATTTTCCCTATAAGAAGAGACATATTTTATCAAAAGCTTTACAAATATCCCCCTATACCAATAATATGCTCCTAATCTGTGGTTTAGTAATCCCATCAAAAAAGAGAATGCAATTAGTCTAATACGGCCTATTTTTGATGTAACCAGACTCATTCTTTGTCCCTTTCTAAATATTCAACAACATCTCTTTAATGATACTTTTTAGAATTTTTTGAGAAATTTAAATCAATCTCATGAACCTGCAGATTCAGACTTGATTCTCTTCCTTGTTTTAGAAATCAGGATGTTTGCCGTTCTTCAGCTTTTTGGTATCCTTCCCATTTTCCACGGTCTTCTAAATATCACTGATAGTGTGACTCAGCAATCATAGCTGACAGTTCTTTTAGCACTTTTTGAAACATACCCATAGGTAGGTGTCATAGGATTGATGATGACCTGATAAAGGAGATTGTGTAGGATTGGTCAGTCAGTCAAGTCGAAGAATGAAAAGAAAATTGTTAAACAAACCTAAGGAGGAGAGAATATCCAGGAGAAGATATTGATCAGCCGTGTCAAATGCTTCAGAGAGCAAGAATAAATGAATGGATGAATGAACGAATAAACAGATGGATGAAAGAATGAATGAAAAAATAAAGCTCTTTACTCCATGCTGGGCACAGTGCTAAGTTCTGGGGTTACAAATACCTTCAAGCAAGACAGTCTCTGCTCTCAAGGAGCTCATATTCTAAGAGAAAACGATACAATAGATTCAGAGTAGCCGATGAAGAGTATTTTGGAAAAGGAAATCGGAGAGACATCTGGAGTTATTGGCTAATTTTTTGAGATACTGTTGTTTGTCTTTCCTTCTTGAAGTGGACCATGGCATCATGATATTGCTGACTTTCTTACTATTATCAGAGTTGAAATTAAAACTGTCAGCTATTATTTAAGTTAAAGTTAAACCAAGAGGGTCATATATACCTGGCAGCATGACATGAAGATGATCAGGAAATAATAATGTACCCTGGCTATATAAGATGATACCCTCACCAACCAGAATCCAGGAAAAGAATCAAGCAAACGTTAAAGTATTTGACAAATAATTTGGTCATTGGTAACTTTAGAGAAAGCAGTTTTTGTTCAAGTGATGAGATCAGGAGCCAGTTTGCAAAGGATTAAGGACAGGGTGAAAGAAGAGGACAGAGATACCAAATATAGACAGCATTTTAGAAAATTTTAATTCAAAAATTTGAAGAAGATCTTCAGTAGGGGAATGACATTTTAGTGTGCTATAGAGATATTTAATTTAATTAGGAATTTAATTCAACAGTATTAAAAACTGCAGAAATCAAGGAAAATGAAGATAGAGAGTCAGTGGATTTGTTTAAGTTGTATTAACGCCTTTTGTTTCTTATACCAACATCATTTCCAAATATACAACTCTCTGCTCTACTGCCTAGTGAGCCTTCTCTTATGACAAAGAAGAGGAAAAACAGTTCAGCAAAATTAACCAGTATATAATTACATCATTCCTAACCTATTGTCTTTCAACTCTTCCACAAAGGAGGGAGTGTATTTCCTCATTTCTTTTCCAGGACCAAGTTCTGTCATTATAATTAAACATCATTCCATTTCATTTCTTTCCATTTATATTATTGACATTGCACAGTATTTTCCTGGTTATATTTATTTCATTCTGAATTAGTTCATACAAGTGTCCTCATGTTTTTCTGAATACCTCACATTCATCATTGTAATAATATTCCAGTTAGGTGGCTCAAGGCATAAAGCACCAAGTTGGGCATCAGGAAGACTCATGTTCATGAGTTCAAATATGACCTCAGACATTTACTAGCTGTATGACCCTGGACAAGTCACTTAGCCCAATTTGCCTCAATTTGTTTATCTGTACAATGAGCTGGAGAAAGAAATGTTAAGCCATTTAGTACCTTAGCCAAGAAGACCCCAATGGAGTCATAAAGAGTCTGACTCCATTGAAATGACTGAACAACAACAAATAATATTCTAGTACTTTAATGTGCAAAAGTTTAGCTCCTCAATTAATGGACACTAACTTTCTGTCCAGTTTTTTGTTATTCTAAAAGGCATTGCTATGAATATTTTGAATGTACGGAATTTTTTTTTTGTTCTTGGTTTCTTTGTAATATATTTTTACCAGCAAAATATCTGTGTTAAAAATATGAACATTTTAAATGTCTAATTCCAAACTGTTTTCCAGAATGGTTGGACCAAATTATAGCTCCACCAAAAATGTACTGATGTAGCTGTCTTCCTGCAACTTGTCCAATATTTAAAAATTTTTCTAGGTGTGAGGTGAAGCCTCAGGGATATATTAAATCCTGTTTCTTTTATTTTTATTGCTTTTGATCAGTTTTTCAACATAGTTCTTAATAGTTTGTAATTCTGCTCTTGAAAAATCTTTGTTCACTTTATTTAGCTACTTATCTATTACAGAAAGGCTTAGTTTTAGATATTTTTGTTAATCTCTACTACTTAGCACAATGACACATAGTAGGTGCTTAATAAAAATTGGTTGATTTACTAATAGATTGAATAAGAGTCAACAGTATGATACGACAGCCACAAAATAAATGTAACTTCAAGCTGTATTAAGAGAGATAGAGTATTTAGGACTAATGATAGTTCATCTCATTTTACTCGGTTCTGACCAGAACTTATCTGGAGTATTATGTTCAATTCCTTATATTTTAGGAAGATTATTGAGAAACTGGAAAACATCAAGAAGTGGGCAACCAGGATATTGAAGGATATTGAAGGGCCTTCAGATCATCCTGTGAATATCCAACAATTACAAACACAGTTGGACCAGGGGACCTAAGGGTATACACCTACCAAAGCACCCTTCTCTGGACACAGATACAAACACAGACACATGTTCACACATTCACACACACACACTGATCAGATTCAGTTTTAGGGAAGCCCCATCTCCAGTTAGAATGACTAGATACTTTCTCTCATTTGCTGATTGTTTACACTCCAATCCTACCCATTTTAGAATCCAGGGGAATATAATTTAAAATTGATTTTGGCTCATTTCTAGAGTCCTCTTAAAGGGAGAAGTAGAAAAGCAATGCACAGTATGAAATAGGTATAGGACATATGTTTTTTTCTTCCATACAAAAGGCTCATAAGTATGCACTGGAGGAGAGATGAAACAGGATACAGTGATTTATAACTACTCTTACACTCTCCTAGGAGGTTGAACCTTACAAATGAAAATATGAAGCAGTTTGTAGAACTACTGAAGAGGCAATTTATACATCACCTCCCTCAGCATTATTCCTATAAAGGATGATATCTCCTGGTAAGCTAGAATGGGCAGTGGGCTCCTCTTCCAGTCAGTAATCATCTTCTCTGAGAGCAGAAATCCTCCTTGCTCCCAGTCAGTTCCAACCATAAGACCCAGTTTCTTCAATCTCATAAATTCACCAAGTTTCCCGCAAGACTAGACACACACCTCTCAGGATCACTAGTCAATCACCCATAATAAGGAAATAAAAAACCAAACCCAGAAGAGGCAATCCCAAACACAGGCTCAGAATCACCTACATAGAACATGAACTTTCTCTGCCATGTTCTTGGAGTTCACTATTTCTGCTGGGATGGGTCCAAGGATGACCCCTACCTACCCTTACCCTTCATGAGAATAATACTTGCCACAAAATGAATTGAAGGAAGAAGAGAGGGACAGAATCACTTTATTTATAGAGACATATATTTATAATTCCCAAAGCATTCATGTACTCAGTTGGTGCTGAGTATAGCCAGCCTGTACATACCCTGATCCCAAAGCAGAGAAGTTGGTCAGGAACTGTGATAAGCCATTTCCCCCTTTTTGAAGGTTTGCTTCATGAAGGAGAATTTAATTTTCAGAATTAAAACAGAATTAGAACAATGGCAAAAGTTGCAAAAAGGAGAATTTAGTTCTGATGTCAAGAAAAACTTCTGAAGACTTCAAGCAATCCCAAAGTGTGACGAGTCACCTTAGGAGATAGTGGGGCTCCCTAGAAGTCCTCAGAAGGGGATGGATGACTAACCACTGGGAAAGCTGAAGAGGGGATTCTTGTTCAAGTAGGAATTGGGCCAAATGGCTTCTAGGGCTCCCCTAGGTCTGAGCTTCCTAGGATTCTGACCTGTGATGCTAGCACATTAAATCAGAAAGGTTGAGTGCCTAAGTCCTCATGGGGGATATTTTTACTTTTTAAAAATGGACCCTGTTAATCCCAATGATTCTCTAATTTGTAAAATATATGGGGAGTGATTTTTTATGGTATAGATAGATTTCTGATTTCTATCCTTCATTTCAAGATGTTGTCTTAAGACTATTTCCCCCTCACACTTTCTTATTTAGGTAAGTCCCTTTCCCAAGAGCATTCTCTCAATTTCTTTTAGACAGAGCTTTCCCTACGATGGAGTCTTTGTGCTAGACATTATCACAAAGCTAGAGGATGGAAAGGGACCCTGGGAACAAAGCAACATCTTTCTGGAAGCTCCATTTCCATAATAACATTGCTTTTCTCAGTCCCTGATTTTCTTTCCCCTCTCTTCCTTTTTTCTGTTGTCAAGAAAAAGGAATACATATTTAATAAACTTCATCCATGCTAGGGATTAGAGTTCTAAAAATATTGTTTCTCCCTGAATCCGTTCCTGTCCTGCCCTTACACAGGAGGATGTGGTCAAAAGGAAATTGGATAAAACCCTTTCATCAGCCTGAATAGTATTTGAATCATTTAATTTGAGATCTGCCAACCACAGGGGATTATTTTATTTTTCAAGCCAAGATTAGCCCACTCAAAGAGTCAGCTGAAATCAGGATTGTGTTTTTAAGTAGTGCCCAGGGCCTGGCTGGAACTAGTCCCTCTAGTCCCCTATTTGTCACCATACTTAAGTTGGGGAAAATGATTTTCAGGTACCATTCCAAAGTGACCCACTATGTAATATCATTCCCTCTTCAACCCTTTATGTCCTGTGACATAAAGCCAATGGGGATTCCTGCTCTCTTCCTTTCTGTGCACTCATTTGTATATTTGTATTTCTGAAAATAGAGAGCTGGGCATTCAGGGCTGGGTGGTTGAGAGCTTACAATCCATGTTTTCATCCTCTGGGCTCCAAACAGATTGACAGGAAGAGCATCTCAAACTAAATTAAATGCCAGGCAGAGCACAGCCCATCCCCTCGGCTGTTCCCTTACTGCTGGCTTCCATTAATTTTCAACCCACTGAAAATTCTTTAAAAAAAAAAAAAAGATTGGGAAGAATTGGAATTAGGAGAAAAATAATAACAACAACAATAATGGTAGTGGTGGTGGTGGTAAAAAGCTATTAACATCACAACTGATTTAACAAGTGCTTTCCTGAAACCAACCCTATGAAGAAGGAATGGCAAATATTCTGGGTTTAAATCTGGAAGGGACATTAGAAGTTAGTGAATTCAGTCTCCTTATTTTATAGATGTGGAAACTGAAGCATAGGGAAATTAAAGGATTTGCTCAGGATAAAATAATTATTAAGTGTCTGAGGCAGGATTTGAACTCAGATATTCCTGATACCGAGTCCATTTCTCATACCCATTTTACAGATGAAGAAACTGAGAGTCCAATGACACACCAATAGGAAGGGGTTTCATTAGACCAACCCTATGAGGTAAATAGTGTAAATATTTGAGGTAAATAGCCAGTGTAAATATTGGCTATCTCCATTTTACAGATCAGGAAGCTGAGGATTAGAGCAGGGGGGGTCAGTTACTCAGAGTTAGAAGGGCTAAAGCTAGAATTTGAAGCCAGATCTCTTGGCTCTGTGCTTGGCTCTGTCAAACAATGAGAATTCATTTCGTGATTAGGGGAAAATCCCATCAGACTAAATCAAGAGTTTTTGACTAGTGATTAACTTCCTGAAATTGATTAGAGGTAAATTATGTCAACCCTCTTTCCAACATTGTTTAATAAAAAATAAAAATCAAGCTATCCCCTCTCTAGGGTAGAATTCTCTATGCCTGATGCCATTTTGAGTCCAGATAGCATTTGAGGTTTTCATGGTTCACTAAAAAACCAATATTTAATTAAAGGTTTTGCTTTATCTAAAGAATTTTACAGAAAAGAAACTTGGTTGTTACAGGAGATTGACTGAAATTGCCGATTCATGAATTCTTCTCTTATTCCTTCAGTGAGTCCTGGGGAGTTGTAACCCAGGAAAATTAGAGATACCATCAACTAACAGTGTCTCCTTTGGGACACAGTAAACGTGGTCTTTTTGTGCTTTCTGGTAATGATTTAAAAATAGAAATAAAAAACCTTCCAGATTGTATGTGGATTAAATGTTCATTTCTCGAGTTTGGGATCTCAGCAACATTCTTTTCTCAAATTTGGTAACTGGAAATCATACTGATCTGCTCGTTGTGGTTGAGTCCTGGGCAGATTCTTTTTGAAGAAAGCTAAATTGTACGTTTTCTGAATCAGCCACTCCTCTCCCTAACCAGCCACTGCCCTGATGTCAGAATGATCAGGGGTAGTGCCAGTGGTCACCTCCTCCCTGCCTCAGGACCTTTGAGGATAACTGCTGGGGTTATTGTGGGGAGAAACACACTTGGGAAATCCTGCAAAATGGGTGGATGGGCCTTTGACCAAAATACCATCCTGGGCATGAATGAAACCCCTGCATTATGGCATTGCAAACTAATTTAGTTACTGAGCATTTTATAAATATGCTGATGTTGCAGGTGCATTGTCGAAAGAGAAACAAGTAAGGAACAGAACGGGCTGCCTTACCAATGGGAAAACATGCAATTCTTTTATTTAAAAACAGTTATTTTATCTTATTCTTAATAATTTTTTTTTGTTAAGAGAGTTTTCAACATTCATTTTTATAAGATTTTGAGTTTCAGATTTTTCTCCCTCCCTTTTTTCCATCCCTCCTCCCCAAGAAAGCAAGCAATCTGATATAGGCTAGACATGTACAATCATGATAAATATATTTCTATGTTAATCAATACAATTCTTTTAATGACCCCTATGCTTATTCCTGAAGCGAAGATCGTCTTTTAAAAGACACCAGTATTTTTCTAGGAACTATGCTAAGTGTTAGGGATACAAAAAGAAGCAAAAAGTTGTCCTCCTCAAGAAGCTTACAATCTAATGGAAGAGGCAACATGAAAACAAATAAATTCAAAGTAAACTATGTACAAGATAAATGGAAAATACTTAACAGAAGGTAATCGATGAAATTAAGAGGGATTGGAGAAGGTTTCCTATAAAAGATGGGATTTTGGGGACAAAATCAGCCAGGGAGTGGGGGAAGAGAGTGTTCCAGGTATGAGGGACAGCCAAAGAGGATTTCTGGAGACATTGAATAGACAGTTTGTGGGCTTGTAGCAATGTTAAAAGATCTTGAAAAGTATCTCTGGTGTGCTGGGTAGACAACCTTAGGGAGGATTTTCATAAGGATATTGACTAAAGTCATATAGGACGGTCAGGCATGAGTGACCTGTGACCTGAACCTACAGAGGAAATCTCTTTATTGATTGCATCAGATTTATTTAAATATTCATTATAATATTAATAAATGTACCATTTAATCTCTATTTTACAAATCAAGGAGTTGTGTGTCTATATAAGTGACCTAACCAGGGGTTCTTAACCTGGGGTCCATTGATTTGTTTTTTTTTTAAATGTGAATATTTCAATATGATTGGTTTCCTTTGTAATTCTATGGTTTTAATTTCTAATACAACTAGGTGGTACAGTATGTAAGTATAAGTACTAGACTTGGGAGGCAGGAAAATCTGAGTCCAAATCCCATTTTATACTAGCTATGTGACTTTGGGCGAGTCATCCCTTTTCTACCTCGGTTTCCTCAATTGTAAAATGGAGGCAATAATAATATCTACCTCCCAGGGTTGTTGTGAAGATTAAAAGAGAAAATATTTGTAAAGTGTTTTATAAAAATTAAAGCACTAGGGGCAGCTAGTTGGTGCAATGGATAGAGCACCAGCCCTGAAGTCAGGAAGACCTGGGTTCAAATCTGGTCTCAGACACTTAACACTTCCTGGCTGTGTGACACTAAGCAAGTTTTTTTTTTTAACCCCAATTGCCTCAGCAATTGGCTATTACTATTGTTAATACAATGAGAGCAACAATGGCCACATATAGATCAATGATAACTCACTGCTTTTGTTTAATATAAATAGGGTAATTTTGAAAAGTAATTTGTTTTCATGTTTTAAAAGCAAATTTATATTTTCTAAGTACAGCATATACACATATGTATTTTTTCTTTTTTCATCCTCAACTTCCTCACTTATATATATGTATAAATGTGTATATATACTTATATAATATATTATGGATATTATATATTTATGACATATATTAATTTTGATATTATATCATTATGTATGAACATATATATGTATAGATACACAAATGGTTAAGGTTGTTATCCTTTGTTCTTGAAGAGGATCAAAGTGATTCCACTATGCTAAAGTCAAAGAACAGTGTGTCTGACTATGGCTGATCAGACCCATACAAACTCAGAATGCATTATCACAGGTCGGGCACAAATAGTCCATGGGAACATTTGGAGTGGATTTTCTAAATCTGTGCATCTCACATTTCTTCTGAGCTACTTCACTTCTGCTTTGCTCATAGAGCCAGCACTTTCCCTGATGAGGGCACAGCATGCTGATGGTCCTGTGTCAGTGTCTCCCATGTCATGCAATCAAACATACATGTATATATACCTATATACATATACACCTATATATATGTACATATATTAATACACCAACATACACCTATATAAATACATATATCCAGCCACTTCTACAATACATAGTACATACATATACACATATATACATGTATATAATATTTAATATAAATGCACATACATGAACAATACATATGTGTGCACACACATACATATATATACTGTGTTTATATGTCTGTGTGTATTTAAACACACACACACACACACACACACACACACTTTTCCAAAGTCAAGCTTCTTGCTAATATAGTTGCTTCAGCCCAAGTTTTCTGACTCCTAATGCTTTATTAAAATACTTCTTTCATAATTCCATTCTCTAATCAAAGACTTATCGTAGCTTTCTATTGTCTATTGAATCATACCCAGATTAGTTTTCCTGTCATCTGAAATCCTGTGGCTTCCCCTTGTCTGATCAAATATATCCAACCAGCTCCTCCTAAATGTCCTTCTTCTCTAGCCCCACTAGTCTCCTTATTGCTTCTCAAATGTGGTGTTCATTGCTACCTTGTTCATGTTATTCCTTCCCCTAAAATACCTTTTTTGGCTCCCTCCCTCTATTTATCCAATTTCTACCCGACTTTCGAGGTCATAAGTACTATAATAAGCTTTCTCTCTGACTCCAGTCTTTCCTCCCTCTATCATATGGAAAAACCTCTAATTCAAGAGATTTAAAGTATCTATATTCTGAGTGTATTTTGGGGGTATAATAACTCAGAGACAAAACATTTGACTACAGACGGAGGTTCCCAGTTCATGGCCAAGTGCCTCCTACTACGAATTTTGCCTTAGAGGGCCAATGTAGAAAGGGTCCTAATCTTTTTTTTTTTTTTTTTTAATTTTAATAGCCTTTTATTTACAGGTTATATGTATGGGTAACTTTACAGCATTGACAATTGCCAAACCTCTTGTTCCAATTTTTTCCCTCCTTCCTCCCACCCCCTCCCCCAGATGGCAGGATGACCAGTAGATGTTAAATATACTAAAATATAAATTAGATACACAATAAATATACATGACTAAACTGTTATTTCGCTGTACTAAAAGAATCGGACTCTGAAATATTGTACAATTAGTCTGTGAAGGAAATCAAAAATGCAGGCGGACAAAAATATGGGGATTGGGAATTCAATGCAATGGTTCTTAGTCATCTCCCAGAATTCTTTCGTTGGGCGTAGCTGGTTCAGTTCATTACTGCTCCATTGGAACTGATTTGGTTCATCTCATTGCTGAGGATGGCCAGGTCCATCAGAATTGATCATCATATAGTATTGTTGTTGAAGTATATAATGATCTCCTGGCCCTGCTCATTTCACTCAGCATCAGTTCGTGTAAGTCTCTCCAGGGAAAGGGCCCTAATCTTGCAATAAGCAAGTGTAGATACTACCTCGGTGATTGTTGGCAAATGTTTTTTTAACCTCTCTAAACATCAGTTTCCTCATCTGTAAAAGGGGACTGATATTCTGCTTATACTACTGACTCAACAAGGCTGTGAGGAAGCATTTTATAAAGCAGGATATAATAATAGCTTAAAAACAATAATAATTTGAACTTATATGCTAGTTATTATGAATAAGGTACAATTTTCACTATTTAAGATTTGTAAAATACTTTATGTGTGTGTGTGCATAGATATATATAATTTGATCTTCATAACAACTCATGGAGTGGGTCCCATTTTTATCCTTATTTAACAGATAAGGAAATTGAAATACAGATTTGACATATGAAAAATGATTGAAATTCAGGTCTTCCTAACCCCCAAATGCTATCTATCAGCTGTCTCACCCAGCTGCCTCAAATGTAAATTCTTGTTGTTTTTAATCATAAGAATGTGTCCTGGAATAGATCACTAGATCCATGATATCACCCCTGTGGGAAGGCCCTCAGCAAACACTGGTCAGAGACTGCCTGTGCCTTCACTGACAGCCTCCTGAGCTGTGGCCAGAGAAAGTCATCTCCAGCCCTCGGTGCTGTGCCCTCAGACCCTGATGCTCTGGTCTTCCAGCGACAGACGTACAAAACATCACCAGATCTACAGGGCACGGCCTTCGGACTGCAAACCCTTTCCGAGCCCCTCTGCAGAACACTGTGAAGCGATGTGACAGGATTAAACCAGATTCTTCTTCATATGGCCCCCCCACCCCCCACCCTTCTGCTTTTTTTTTTTTTTTTTTTTTTTTTTTTACTGGGAAGTCTAAAAATAATCTTTCTAGAGCATAAGCATGGAAATAGAAGTCATCATGGCTACAATATGCCACTTGGAGCAAAGCAGGCCCCTGTGGTCTCCATGGTAACACCGGTGACAATCATACCTCCTGAGCTGCAAAAAGTGGAATGTGATGTGTGTGTGTGTGTATGTGTGTGCGTGTGTGCGGGCATGGGCATGTCTGTGAGGTGGCACAGAGGAATTTTTTTACTCATCCATGAGAATTCTACCGGTTCAATCTTTCCTACCTTATTCCTTTCTTCCTTTCCTGTTTTTTTACCTTCCCTTTTACCTCCCTTCTTTCATTTCCTCCTTTCCTTCCTATCTTCCTTCTTTCCTTCCTTCCTTCCTTCCTTCCTCCCTCCCTTCCTTCCTTCCCTCCTTTCCTCCTTCTTTCCCTCCTTCCTTCCTTCTTTCCTTTATCCTCCCCTTCTTTTTTCTCCTTCTTTCCTTCCTAGATGTCCACCTTTCATCCTTCATTTTTCTTCCTCTCAGCCCTCCCTTCCTTTCTTTCTTTTTCATGTCTTTCTTTCATATTCCTTATCTCTTTCCTTCCTCCCATCCTTTCTTCTTTTCTTCTTTCTTTTCTTCCTCTCCTCTTCCTTCCTCATTCCCTCCTTTCCTCTCTTCTTTCCTTCCTTCCTTCATCCTTCCTCTCTCCTCCTTTTTCTTACCCTTCATTCCTCCTTAATTCCCTTTGTCTTTTCTTCCTTTCTCCCTCCATCCCTTCTTCCCCTCCTTCCTCTTTTCCTTTCTTCTCTCTCTCTCTTCCTCTCTCCCTTCCTTCCTTCCATCCTTCCTTTGGTTACTTACCCAAGTCATTTCCCTCCAATAGTATTTAAGTCCTTTGAGGACAGAGACTATTCCCTGTATCTGTCTTCCTGTCCCCAATACCCAGATCAGTTCCTGGTATCAATACACTCAGTAAATAAGAGCTAACATTTATATAGCCCTTTGCCATGAGGCAGCTAAGGTGTACAGTGGATAGAACAATGAACCTGGAGTCAAGACCTTAAGTTCCAATCCTACTTCAAATACTCCCTTGATTATATGGCCATAGGCAAGTACCTTATTCTTTGAATGCCTCAGCCTCAATCTCAACCTCAGACAAAGTGGCAATCTGCATTTAATTAGAAAATTCTCTCATGAAGAGTTCCCCAAACCAGTGAAATCACACAAATCTGGACCCAGAAGAAAATGCAACTTACTCCTCACTGTGGGGAACCAAACAATGAACGATCAAGTAACAAGGATGCCCAATGCTTTCTGCATATTTTATATTTATTTATCAATGTGAATATTTTTGTCTCCTTCACATTCCTGGAATAAAAGCTCTTTGAGTCCAGATTTGGCTTAATTTTTGTCCTTTTATCTCCACTCCTCTAGTACAATGACTAGTACATAGTAGGTGCTTCAAAATGTTTCAAAATGCTGTTTCACCCAGAACTTCATAAGTCTAGAACTAGAGGACCCAAGCGATCATTTAGACTGAGACCTCACTGAGATGGCAAAACATTATAAGACCCACCTAAGATCCCTCAGATGGTAAATGATTACTCAGATCCCTTGATTCTAAGTTGAATGCATATGTTCAGTGCCATTTTGATTGGACAATTTGACCCCCTTCTCTCTACTGCCACAGCCACCATCTTTGTTTAGGCTTTTATCACCTCTCACTTATACTACGGTAATAAGCTCCTGATTGGTCTCCTTGCTTGTAGTCACACTCCACTCTCCAATCTATTTGACTGATAAGCTTATCTTCCTTAGGCAGAAATCTAGGACTCTCTCTTTCTGGCTTAAAATTCTCTAGTGAATCTCTGTTGCCTCCAGGGTAAAAGATAAACCTGGCATCAAAGACCCTTCACAATTGGACTCATTAATTTATTTCCTACAATTTCATTTACAAACTTTATCTTCCTTTCAAAAGAGACTAAAAGTCTCTCCCAATTGGCTACTTTCTCTCCTTCCTCTTGGCATTTGCTTAAGCCATTCTCTGTGTGTGGAACATACCTCCCCCGCACACCTTATGTCTACCCTCAAAGACCTTGTCTTCCTCTAAAGTTCACCTCCTGCATGAAGCCTTCCTGGATGTACCAGTTTGTAAGTGTTTTCTCCCTTCTCTATTTTTGTTGCACTATATTTCTTTGCCTACATGTGCCATCTTACCTGCTCTTGCTATTTCAATGAAAGAGATTTTTGAATTTTTATATTTGTGTGGCTAATATTTACGGCAATTCCATGTACTTAACCAGACTGCTGAATTAAAATGAATAACTAACTTTAAATCATCTCCTAGAAATCCAAGTCCTATTCTCAGACACCTTCTTCTTCTTCTTCTTCTTCTTCTTCTTCTTCTTCTTCTTCTTCTTCTTCTTCTTCTTCTTCTTCTTCTTCTTCTTCTTCTTCTTCTTCTTCTTTCTTCTTCTTCTTCTTTTTTAATAGCTTTTTATTTACAAGTTATATGCATGGGTAATTTTCAACATTGACAATTGCCAAACCTTTTGTTCCAATTTTTCCCCTCCTTCCCCCCACTCCCTCCCCTAGATGGCAGGATGACTAATACATGTTAAATATGTTAAAGTATAAATTAAATACAAAAAGAGTATACATGTCCAAACTGTTATTTTGCTGTACAACAAGAATTGGACTTTGAAATAGAGACACCATCTTCTTAACCAGTTATTTCCTTCCTAATCTATTTTGCTCCTCTGAACTCTTGTCTCACATTGGGAAGCAGTGATAAGAAAGCCACTTGTGAGTCTGAGTTTTGCCCAAGACCCTGTAATCTTTAGCAATGTTTTCTGTTCTTTCTGGAAGTACCATTTATACCTCAGACACACACTATATATGTGATCTTAGGTAAGTCACTTAATAATGGTGTCATAAGCCAACAAGTGTTAACATTGGTAATTCAGCCCATGAAGCCTTAGGATGTTCTTTGCATGTCCTAGATGAATGCCCTGAAAAAATCTCAGCCCCTTGGGAGGTTAGCTGCCTCAGTATCCTTCAACAGGGAATCTCTGATCCTCATCATTCTCTTTTCTTCCTTTGATCCTTACTGAAATGAGTTCTCTCCTGATAGTACCAGTGAACTCAGACCATAGTCCTTGGAGGAAGTACAAGCAATTGCTTCCTCTTCAGAAGGTCCAACTCTTCCTCAATGGGAAAAGACTTTGTATCTGTTATTTTAAGTGTGTCCCACAGTTCCAAGTGTTCTTTCCTTTCTCTTCTAAATCACATCTTTCCACCCTCTAGCCTTGATACAAGTCAGGATTTTTCCTTTTCTTTTTCAGATTCTTTTTCTTTGTTTTTACCTTGAACCTCTTCCTTTTTTCCCCAAAGGAACACTTCCTGCTGCATGATAACCTGAAAAATGGATGAGTGGATGGAAAATCTTTTTTAGAGTTTAGAGTAGAAACTTTAGAAGGTTTAGATAATAGTCAGTTGACTATAGGAGGAATATTAACAGTATTCTCTTTGCAGTTCACTAGAAAATCTTCCCTTCACATTTTCCAGAAGTGAGATCTTTAGTCATCATTCTTACTTATTGCTTCCCTAGAGAACTGTTGTGGTAAACCACTTATGGGGGCTCTTTAAACCAGCAGATACAATTTATTCTTACCTTAGAATCTTTTCTCCTTAATACTTTGAGAACCACATCCAAACTTCCTTTTCTTTATCTTCCTGCTTTCATGTGATCTCATGGATAGAGAATGAATCTGAGGATCAAGAAATTTCAATTGAAATTATGTCTTAGGCACTAGATATATGACTTTAGAAAAATAATCTAACCCTTCTGGGCCTCAGTTTCTCCATTTAAAATAGGGTGAGAAGGACCTTCAAGCCTTAGCATTTGCCCTACTGCTGCTTCCTAAGGTCCCTCAGATCTTACCATCTGCTCAATTTTCTATATGTATCCTCCAAAACCATGTCACAGTCATCTGATCTACTGATACTGACCTAAGCTCTTCATATCCTCTCTGCCACTGAAACCTTAGGGCTTCTGTGCCTTTCCACCAGTCTTCTATCAAACTCTCTTTCATGTGTTCTCTCCCCCAATTAGAATATGAACTCCTTGAGATCAGACTAATCTTTTTTTTCCCTATTAGTATCCCCAATGTTAAAGAAGCCTAAATTCTACTGAATGAACTTTTAGACAATCTCTATAGTTCCTTCCAGGTCTAAATCATGTCTGTATGACATGATTTGTCCACCAAAAGTGAGAATTTGTGGGATCCTTAGCTTGCCACCATTATAAAACTGTATTGTAAATTTATTGTAAAATTATATTGTATTATAAAGTGGGGATCATAATAGCACCTAACCTCACAAAATTATTGTGAAGATCAAATGAGATGCTATTTGCAAATCATTTAGTGCAAGACCTGTCACATAGTAGGCACCTAATAAATGCTTATTCCCTTCATTTCTCTTATTATAAATGGGTAATTACTGAATGATTAACCAACTGACAACAAATGATAGATAATGATCTTTAGAATGTTGTTTGCCAGCAGGGAAAGAAGATGTGTTCTTCTCGATCCAAATCCATTTCTCAGAGTCCCATCTTTTGCAATTTGCTCAGCTTTAATTATCAGAGTTACAGGCATTCTAAGTTGCAAGCTATAAGCTTCTTCCCTTTGCAAAGGAAAGTATTGGGTCACCACTTTACTCTGAAAGCATCATTGCCACACTGAACTAAGTGCTGAGTAATGTTGACCCACATTGGAGTTTTATACCTTAATGTAGGCTGTTATTAAAACACATGAACCCAAACATCTACTTGCCCTGAAATCCTGGTTCTCTGTTCTAGCCTAAGGGCTGTTTGCAAAGAAGGTCTCTACTTCATTCAGTTTTGAGGTTTATAGCAGGGAAGTAATTGTTTCTAGTGACTTTCAACTGCTGTCTCAATTCCTAAATCTGCATGCCTTTCTGGGTCAACATCACAACTGGGGACCAATGAGCCACGATACATTGATGCTTGATTGACACCAGCTCAAGGAAGAGTGAACTTTTGGGGTTGGTGATGGGAAGGATGTGAACAGATTTAGAGTTTGGGTGTGAGCACAACCAGTGGCAAGTGGGGAAAAGGGTATAAGTGGGTCTATTCATTATGTTCCGGAAATTGCCCCTAAATAATATGGACAGCCAATCTTTAGTCATTCAGTGTCATTTTGTGTGTGTGCGGTCCAGACAGCAGAGCTCTTCCCACCATTGTGCTAGCCTTTTGTTCCTGTTCACTTGATGGTCTCCTGCCAGACTATCTTGCCTTGGAAGAAGGGTAATTGGGGTCTTCACTGGATAATTTATTTACTGACCCCAGTTTGGTGGCATAGAAAGAGCAATAGGTTAGAATCCAAATCCCCAGGAGTGGAACATGGCTCTGAAATTTGTTAGGGCAGAGCCTTGTGATCTGTAAATTACTTTCATTATCTGGTCTTTGGATCCTTCATCCTAAAACCATAGGCATCTCTCAGCTGTTCTGTAAGCTCTTTTCTTGCTCCAGTTGTTTATTGTGATACTCTGAATCAGGATGGATGGTCCTTGAGTGAAGTGAAGTTATCATTTCCAAACATCATGACCCAAGCCTAAGTGACATAGACCCACTCATACCCTTTTCCCCACTTGCTACTGGTAATGCTCACACCCAAACTCCAGGTCTATTCACATCCTTCCCATCACCACCTCCAAAAGTTCACTCTTCCTTGAGCTGGTGTGAATCAGACATCAACATACTATGATTCATTGGTTCCCAGATGTGATGCTGACCCAGAAAGGCATGCAGATTTAGGAATTGAGACAACAAGCAAGTGCACCTGCTTTTGACCACTAAACATCCACTGTTTGCACACTATCTAAATTCTAGCTGTAGTCTGGGTTTTATTTTCCTTTAAAGTGTTCTTCATTTTACACAGCTGTAGTAATTAGGTATATTGTTCTTTTAGCTTTGCTTTGTTCAGTCTGCATCTTTTTGCTTATTTCTTAGAAATTCACAGACTTATTTCTAAAGATATACAGAGTGATTACAACAGTATAAGCGGTAAGAACAATAACAAAATAATAGAAAATGCAAAGAACAAAAAAAATTAAGCATGGTCTCCAGAAAGAGATGGGAGAAGACACTTCTTCCTGCTTCTTTGCAGAAGCTCGAGATCTGTATATGTAAAATATCACATAAATTTTCAGATTTGGGAAATGTATTGATTTAACTTTGCTGATTTTTTACCCTCATTCCTCTTTTTCTTTAAAAATATTCCTTGTAGGCAATTTGTTGGTATAGTGGATAGATCACCACCCTGAAGTCAGAAGGACCTGAGTTCATATCTGGCCTCAGACACTTAACACTTCCTAGCTGCATGATCCTGGGCAAGTCACTTAAACTCAATTGCCAATATTCCTTCTTTTCATTCCCCAATTGATATATGGTAAAAAGATAGAATTGACAATTATCAAATGAAGAAAGTAAAGCTATCTATAGTCATATGAAAAATGCTCTAAATCACTATTGATTAGAGAAATGCAAATTAAACAACTCTGAGGTACTACTTCCTCTCTCTCAGATTGGCTAAGATGGTAGGAAAAGATAATGGTAAATGTTAGAGAGAATGAGAGAAAATTGGTACACTAATGCAGTGTTGGTGGAGTTGTGAACTGATCCATCCATTCTGAAGAGCAATCGGGATTCTGTCCAAAGAGTATAAAACTGTGTTTGATCCAGTGAGGTCACTGCTGTGTCTATATCCCAAAAAGATCATTAAAGAGAAAAGGATCTATGTGTACAAAAATGTTTGTAGCGCCTCTTTTTGTGGTTACAAAGAATTGGAAAATGATTGGAAGATGCCCATCAATGGGGGAATGGCTCAATAAGTTATGACATATGAAAGTAATGGAATAATATTGTTCTATTAAAAATGATGACTAGACTGATTTTAGAAAAGCTAAGAAAGATTTACATGAACTGATGCTGAGTGAAGTGAGCAGAACCAGGAAAACACTGTATGCAGCAACAAGATTGTATGATGATCAGCTATGATAGACTTGTTCTCAGTAATTCAGTGATCCTAGGCAATCCCAATGAACTTTTGATGGAAAAAGCCATCATATCCAGAGAAGACTGGATGTGGATCAATGCACGCTATTTATACCTTTTTCTCTTCTTTTATTTCTTTCTCATGATTTTTCCTTTTTGTTCTGATTTTTCTCTCTCAACCCGACTCATATGGAAATATGTTTTTTATTAAAGCTTTTTTATTTTCAAAACATGCATGGATAATTTTTCAACACTGATCCTTGCAAAACCTTGTGTTCCAAATTTCCCCTCCTTCCCCCAACCCTTCCCCTATCCAATATATGTTAAACGTGTTAAAATATATGTTAAATCCAATATATATACATATACATATTTAAACAATTATCTTGCTGCACAAGAAAAATCAGATCAAAAAGGAAAAAAATGAGAAAGAAAACAAAATGCATGTGAACAACAACAAAAAGAGAGAAAATGCTATGTTGTCCCCACAGCCCTCTCTCTAGATGCAGAGGGCTCTCTTCATTGCAAGATCATTAGAACTGGCCTCAATCATCTCATTGTTGGAAAAAGCCATGTCCATCACAATTGATCATTGTATAATCTTCTTGTTGCCATGTGTGTACAATCATCTCCTGGTTCTGCTCATTTCACTCAGCATCAGTTCATGTCTCCCCAGGCTTCTCTGAAATCATCCTGCTGATCATTTCTGATAGAATAATAATATTCCATTACACTCATATACCATAACTTATGCAGCCATTCTCCAACTGAGGGGCATCCATTCAGTGGAAATATATATATATCTTTTTTAAAAGAATGTATTGTATACCCTAAAATATAAAATAAAATTTTACAAAATATTCCTAGTTATATGAGTTGACTTTCTGGTAGAATAGAAGGGAAGAATATGGGGGGAAATTAGGTAATGTAAAAACAAAAACCATCAACAATTTTTTAAAAGTTAAGTGTCATTGTGACTAATTTTGTGTGAATGGGAAGTACACCAGAGGGCGCTCAGGTGTAACTCAATGGTGAGTAGGAGGAGACTATTCCCCTCCTCAAAGAATTACCTCTAACATTCTAAGCTTGACTGGGGATACCACCTGAACCTCAAGGGTGGGTACGAGTGGGATGAGTGATCCAGATCAGGCTCAGAGAAAGATAATCTGAAAGGAGTTAAAGTTAAGTGCTAGGTGCACATTACATATTCATATAGGACTTTTCTTGATAGCAATAATTTCTTTGGAACATGAAGCCAATAATAGTAAAAATGTTTTTAAACTTTTCTTAAATAATTCCAAGTTGTTTTCCAAAACATTTGGACCAAGTAACAGCAGTGAATTGCTGTGTCTGTTTTCCCACATCTCTGCCAACACTGAATTTTTCCATCTTTCACTACTGGCCAGTTTGATGTGTGTGAGGTGATACTTCAGAGATATTGGGATAAGCATCCTCTCCTTATTAGGAATTTTGAACGTGTTTAGATGGTTGCAAATAGTATGTGTTTCTTCTTTTGAGAATTGTTTATTAAACTCTTGAAACCACTATCACTTATCTATTGAAGAATGGCTCTCAATCTTAAACAATTATAATAATATTTAACATCTATGTGGCACTTTAAGGTTCACAAAGCCTTTTACATATCATCTGATCTTCAAAGCAACCCTGAGAGGAAAGTACTATTATTACCTCTGTTTACAGATAATGAAAGTGAGGAAGACATAGGTTAAGTGACTTGCTCAGGTTCACAAAGCTTAGCATTGTAAGGTTTGCAAAGCATTTTACATGTTATCTCATCTGAGTTTCATGGCAATGCTGAGAGGAAAGAGTTATTATTATCCCTGTTTTTTGATAATGAAAGTGAGGAAGATATAGGTTAAGTGACTTGCTCAGGTTCACAAAGCTTCTGGAAGGAAAGCATAAAAATCCAGAATTTGAAGAGCTCATGAGCCAGATCCTTTTTATTCTGATGTGACAGGAGCCAAGCAGTAGATGCTCTTGATCTGCCCTGGGTAGAACACATCCTCTCGAGTGCTGGTCATTTCCAAGGAAACGTATCATCACTTTTGAAGGACATGTCACTTTGGGATGAAGCAGCAAGCCCTACTACAGCCTCGGGCTTCTTTTTACATCACATCATGGATGAAGTGGATGAAGTCAAAACAATTCAGATTAATCCACAAAGTCAGTAGGTATAGTCTCCTCAGGGAGGTTTTAAAAAGTATTGCTGCACCCGTTTCTCTCTATACTCTTGCCATGTTTTGCCAAATGAGTCTGAACTATTTGAGCCTCTCCCTAGAAGAGTAGAAGGGAATTATTACTCACCTTGCTTAGTCCAGCAGTATGATAACAGTCAGCACAAGATAACTAAAACAAATGTTCTTGCTGGGAAGCCTGAGTCTGGATTTTTTTTTACTGAATCTTCTGTTTTATTTCTTTCCTGAGACTTAAAAAAGATCCTGAGATATATGCTTCCAGTCTTGTGTACATCTTTATTATTCAAGAGGTTCAGAGATACTAAGTCCCTCAATTAGTAATGACTGGCAGTAAGAGGAGGATTCACAATTCCACACTTCTTGGAGAAGATGACCAGTGACCACAGTCAGGAGGAATAACCCAGTTCTTGACCTGGCTTACCAGGATGAGAATAGACCTGGGAGAAATTTTTTGGACAACGCAGAGATGAGTTGAAATGTTCAGTAGTCCCTCAAACTGCTTTACATTCTAAAATTCAGGAGTATAACAATAATCAAGTTCCTGCTGCTGCTTTGTGGGATTTTTTATATATAAAGCATTTATAACTAATCTATATTATTATCTGTATCTTCCTACCACCAACATTTTGAAAGACTCCAGCTAAGCTAAACCTAAATTTGAAGATTTGGTCAATTAAGTTGAATTTGTTAACTAATATCTCATGTTCAAATACAGGTTCTGTTGTTTATCATCTGTATGACTTAGGGAAGTTCTTTCCCTTTCCTGAATTTCAGTTTCTCAATTTGTAAAGTGAAGGGCTTAGATTAAGCAATTTCTTGGCTCCATCATTTTGTGCTCTAAGGTCCAATCCAGCTATAAATCTTGAGCTTAGATGCTCCCTGATTCTTAGGTAGGTAGTGAGAACTCCAGACTCTGACTCTGGGCCATGAGAGAATTGGATGTAGAATCTTTATTTAGAGATGGAAAAGATCTTTAAAATTATTATTTATCTTTATAATTGAGGAAACTTGAGACCCAGAGAGGTCATGTCTTGCCTCCTTAGGGTCACATGGATAAAGAGTTGCAGAATGAGGATTTGAACCCATATCCTGATGCCAAATCCAGCACCTTTTTCCAGCACTGAATCATATTACTGACATCTGACCTATTGTTTTTTCATTCTTGCTAATGTGTCCCCCAAGCCTTTTTCTTTTCTCAGAAATGATTATCTTGGACACATGTTTCAAATGATTAAATGGTATGAGATAAATTTGGCCCAAAATGAGTAATGAGAGCTCAAAGGGGAAGGGAAGAGAAATAGAATATTTTAGCAACAAGGAAATGAGAAGAAAATGAGTTTCCAATAAAAAGGGAAACTTCTGTGTCCTCAAGAAAGGGTAGTGTCATGTGGACATCTACTGTCCCAAGGAGCATCATGATGATGAAATTTAATTCACTTTAATTTAAAAATGTGAATCTCCTCTATAATGCTTGTATCAGGAGTTAGGACTGATATCTATAGATATAGATATAGATAAATTGCCTTTTCTATCTTAGAGAAATTATGACATCATAGAAAGAACACTATTCTTAAGAATCAGATTTCTGTGCTGCTGCTAACATAACATGACTTAATCTAATTATCTTATCTCTCCAAATCTCAGTTACCTCTGTCGATCCTAGGATTAGCCATTATTGTTTCATGTACCTCACAAAATGTTGCTATTAGATTTCAATGAGAAAGTATAAAGTGTTGTACAATGAAAAAATGAGATATAAATGTCACCTATCATAATTATTTGGACACAAAGAGGGGGCTCTCCTTGTCTTCCTTGCCTGCCCCTTGACAACAACCAACAGCCTATTCCATATTCCCAACCCTTTCCCAAATTCTATAAAAGGATATATTTATATGGGCTTCTTTGATCTAAAATTTCAAGGAGGCAGTTGGCCCAAGGGATATGGGAAGTTCTCAAGAGAGAAATTGTAACAACACAACACAAACAACAACAAATAAGTGATTCTGATAGGGAAAGAAAAATTGCTGGTGTGGTCACACAGGGAACTCTCATCAACCCAGTTGGCCTTTTTAATTCCTTCAATTTTTATATTTAAAATATTTTTATCACACTTTCCTCTCCCAGAGAGTTATCTCTAATATCTTTCTCTAATATCTCTAATTTAATAATAATCTAAAAAGACATATGTGCATTTTAGTAAAATTAGCCAACACATTAATCAAATCCCACATAACATGGAATGTGCACACCCATAATGCCTCATTTCAGTAAAGAAGAAGAGATGCCTTCTCATCTTTTTCCTTTGGGGCCAGTCTAGGCCATTAAAATTTCATAGGATTCAGTTTTGATACTTTTGTTGTTTTGTTCTTTACTTTTATCCAATTGCCATTATTGTGTATATTGCTTCCCTGATTCTTCTTAATTCACGTTGTCTGAGTTCATATGTCTTCCCATTACTTTTCTGTTATTTATGGTCAATTACTTTTACACACATTTGTTTTAATATTCCTATCTAACATCTTCTTCGATGCTACCTACAGACATGTCCAAACATGTCTTTATTCTTCTCAAAAAAAGCCCCAACACCCTCACTTCTTTACATCCCTGATCATTATCATCCTCTATCTCTTTTGTCCTCTGCCTAAACTCCTTGAAAAGACCATCTACTATAGGTGCCTCCACCTTCTCTTCTCTTACTCTCTTCTTCTCACTCCCCATCAATCCAACTTCTAAACTTATCATTCCACCAAGACTTCTCTTTCCATAATAGTTACTTAGATGTTTTTGCTTGATCGATCACACAGTCATGTCTATTCCATTCAGTTTCTTCAGTTCATCTCTTTGCTCTCCATGGCCATTATTCTTCCACTGGGTTATGGGAAAATCTTTCCTGATCACTTGCCCAAAGTAGAGACAGGGGAAAACCTCCTCAGACATTATTAAGAGGCTCTTTTACCCCTTTCTATATATTTTCAGAGTTACTCTCTTCAGGCAAAAAGGAAGAGAAGGGATGGTGAAGAGGGTGGTAAAAAGGGGAGAGATGTTGGAGTAGTACACTTCTAAAGCACTTTTATTTTAGTCTGGACTTGTGATTTCATTTGCTATAGGAATCTATGGGCACATCTATTCCCTCTAGTGGTGTGTATTGACAACTTTGTAACAGTTCTGAACTGCTTGAGCTGCTTGTCTCACTAAGAACTTAGGTAATATGTTTTTCTTTGCAGAACTGTTATGTACTAGAAATAGGACTTGAATCCATTTCTTTCTGGCTTAAAAGTTGGCAGTCTATGCACTACAACATATTACCTCTCAAAGTCCCTTATGCCTCTTCTATTCATCTATTTTCTTGTGGATAGATTGGTGTAGGGCAACCAGGTTGTGCACTGGATAAAGTGCCAGGCTGGAATCAGGAACGAATTCAAATCCCCCCTCAGATACTTCCTAGCTGTGTGATCCTAGGTAAGTCACTTCACACTGTTTGCTTCAATTTCCTCATCTGTAAAACGAGGAGAAAATAGCCAGTATCTTTGACAAGAAAATTCCAAATGGGCTCATGAAGTGTAAGATATAACTGAAAAACCACTGCACAAAAGATGAATTTAAATATTATCTAATCTCATGCCCAACAATGGGAGAATGATCGAACAAATTATGGCATATGAATGTTGTGGAATATTATTGTCCTATAAGAAATGATCAAGATGATTTCAGAAAGGTCTGGAGAGATTTACATGAACTGATGCTAAGTGAAATGATCAGGACCAGGAGAACATTGTACCCAGCAACAGCAAGGTCATAGGATGATCAGTTCTGATGGGTGTGGCTCTTGTCAACAATGAGGTGATTCAGACCAGTTCCAATGGATTTGTGACGGAGAGCCATCTGCACCCAGAGAGAGAAATGTGGGAACTGAATGTGGATCACAACATAATATTTTCACTCTTTTTGTTGTGGTTTACTTGCATTTTGTTTTCTTTCTCTTTTTTTTTTCTTTTTGATCTGATTTTTCTTATTCAGTATGACATTTGTGGAAATATGTATAGAGGAATTGCACATATTTAACATATATTGGATCACTTACCAGCTTGGGGAGAGGATGGGGGGAAAGGAGAGAGAGGAGTTGGAGCACAGGGTTTTAAGGGAGTGAATGTTGAAAACTGTCCATGTATGTATGCTTTGAAAATAAAAATCTATAATTAAAAATATATATTATCTAATTCCAGAGCTAGAAAGGTGCCTTAATGATCATTAGTTCAACCTCCACATTTTACAGGGGAGGAAGCTAAGGCTAAATGGGGAAAGACTTGCCCAGTTAGAGGTTGCTGTAATTGGCATCCCCCCCCCCCATCTGCTGGATATTCTATCCCCAGTTCTCATCCTGAGCAGTTCCTCATATGTCAAATGAGCTGGTGACTCTGCAAAATCTATGAGATCCTTTCCATCCTCAACATTTTGTATTTCTTTTAATCCCAAGAACTGAGTCGTCCACCTCCATTTGTCCAGTGTACTGACCTGCCAGGATGTTGTAGGGGAGAGAACTGAGTTACCTTCTGCAGTGATGCTCCTCTGCCTCCATTTATTTTCCTCCTACTCTATCCTGCATCCCCACCCTCCCTTTCTCCTCCTCCTCCGGATTTCAGGAGACTTGTATTAGCAGTCTGCATTGTACTGCTCACTTTACGTCATATCATCGGAGTGCATACAACAAAGCTCCCCAAACTGTCTTTGTTCAGCATGACTTCTCATAATCCTCTCCATGTCGTTACCATAGAGATCCTTCAGCTGATCCCAATGGTAGGTCCTCTACAGGCTCAGGCATTCAGGTCTTTGATTTGGGGATGCTGAGGGCCCCAGCCTCCCCTTCGTTCAGACTTAACTGAACTCCTGTCAAAGATGGAGCAAAGGGAACTTCAGTGAATAGAAGTGATGGAAAATCAAATCACATTGACAAACAGTTGTGTGTGCTAGGTGTTGGATAGGTCTTCCTACTGACTCCCTGCATCCTTCCAGTATATTTGCTAATGTCAAATAATAGTAGCATTTATATAACACTTTAGGGTTCTTAGATCACTTTATCTAAATTCACTCTCATTTGATCCTCATGATAATCCTGGGAGGTAAGTATCATTAGTATACCATTTAACAGGTGAAGAAACTGAGGCAGACAGAGCTTTAGGCGACTTGCCCAGGATCACACAGTTTAGCAAGTGACTGCAGCAAGAGTTGAACTCTGGTTTTCCTAATGCCTAATCTATTGCTCTCTCCATTATGCTATTTCTGCTCACATACATTTATGTACATATGTATGTATACATATATGTAGACATGTTGCTTAGCCTCTTTGGGCCTCAGTTTCCTAATTTATACAATGAGATGGAGAAGGGCAGATTTATCCACTTTGATTATAGGAGGCTACAGAGACAAAGAAAGTGAGAAATACCACAGATTCACAATTTCAATGTTGGAAGCTACCTAATCCATTCAACATCTGTTTGAAAAAAAATTGTACTTTAATTATAAATAGTGCAGATTTATATAGAGATTTAAGATTTATAGTCCTTTATAGATATTTTCTCTTTGGATTTTAAGACTCCTCTATGAGGTAGGTGTTTTTATTGTCTCCATTTTACAGATAAGGAAACAGAGAAATTAAGTGATTTGTTTAGTATCACATATAAAGCAAGTAAGTGCCTTGGTCAGGATTCAAACTCAGGTTTTCTGAGATCATACCAAAGATTAGTTTCCAAGACTGGAAAGCCTTGATAACAAGGGTTTTCAATAAACCATCTAGCTGCCTCACCATATGTGATAAGTTAATTATCTCTCCTGAAGATATCCAATGAAGAGGAACCCTCCACCTCCTGAGGTAGTCCATTTCATTTTGGAAGACTTCTAATTTTAAAGAAGATGGACATTTTTTTTTCTTAGATAACATCTAAATATCTTTCTGAATAACTGTTATCCATATATTTTAACATATTTAACATGTATTGGATTACCTGCCATTTAGGGAAGGGGGTAAGAGGAAGGAGGAGAAAATTTGGAACACAAGGTTTTGCAAGGGTCAGTTTTGAAAAATTACCCATGCATATGTTTTGTAAATAAAAAATTTTAATTAAAAATGAATAACTTATTTATTATTTCTATAGTTCTGCTTTTTTGAGCCAAACAGAATCAGTATAATCCTTCTCCCATATGAAGGATTCTCCCAAGAATCCTTCTCCCAATACTTAAATACAGGTATCATTTTCTCCCAGCCAAACAGCCTTAATTCTTTCAACCAGTCCTCATATTCCATTAACTCTAGAACCTTCACCATCCTGACTGGCTTTCTCTAGAAACTCCTACTTTATATTTTTTTCCAAAAAAAAATCAATATAATATTTCAGGGTGATCTGACTAAATACTCTGGTAGAGTGAAATTATTACCTCCTTATTCCTGGGCATCCCAAGTTTACATTAGTTTCTTTGCCTGGCATATCTGCTGTTGACCAAAATTCCTAGGTCTTTTACAGTTAAATGTCTATGCCTTATACTACTTGCAGCATTGATTTTTTTGAACCCAAGTATAAAACTTTACATTTGTTTTCAAGGATCAGGAAAGTCTCAGGCATTAGTGGCAGGATAAAAAGGGACAAGGGTGGTTGTCAACATGCAGAGAACAGGAATCCTGGCTAAGAGATTAGAAAACAAAAGTCAGGGTAGAACCAGCTATTAATAATGATGATGCTACTACATGCTTACTATGTGTCAGGAACTGTGCTAAGTTCTAAGGATACAAATTCATGCAAGCAAGAAAGACCCTGCCCTCAAGGAGCTTACATTTTAATGGGAGAAAATCATTTATAAAGATGAGGTGAAAATGGAAAGAAAGGGATGCAAGATGGTTCTAGGAATAGGAAATCAAGATTCTTATAGAAGGGGCAGCTAAATGTCAAGATGGATAGGGCACTAGCTCTGGAGTCAGGAGGACCTGAGTTCAAATCCAGTCTCCCACTTAACATTTACTGTGAGACCCTGGGCAAGTCACTTAATTCCAATTGCCTCTCAGAAAATAGATGAGGTTCAGGAGGCATGAAGAAAGGGCAATATTCTTTGGTCCTGTCATGGACCTGTCATGTTAGTTGGTTGTTGAAAAGAACCAAAATGATATCATCACGTTAAAGTCAAATTACAGTGTGTTCAACTGCGCAGTCACAGACCAATACAAGCTCAGGAACCAGTGACAATATGACCAGGCTCTATGGGAGATGAATTATTATTACTAATAATTAACATCTATATCATACTTTAAGATTTGCAAAGCACTTTACAAACATTTTATGTGATCATAAATCTTGAGAGGAAAGAGATATTTGATATTGTCTAGTGACCCTTTCAAAACCTGACTAAGGAAGAGAGGAGATGAGTGAATTAGTTTCCCAGCAAAGCTGGAAGTTAAGATCAGAACTTTGAGCTCTGAATCCAGTGACTTTTCCACTATACCATCCTGTCTCAGGAAGAGATGAGACATGAAAAATCATGATGAACAATTCCTGGCCATAAGTAAGCACCAACTTATATAGACTACATGCTTCTCTGAATTCTCTTCTAGTCTTAAATTCCGAGGAGCACACCAGGGGATCAGGGTGGGATGGAATATTTTGACAAGGCTTCTCTCGGTAAAAGTGAGACTCAAGACGGAAGGATAAACTAGAATCAATATTGTTGTCTTGTTCTGAGCCTCTGAAACTGATCCTCTCAGAGACACAGCTGAAGTTTTTCACAAAGGAACTCACCACGACTAGAAATCTGACATCTGTTCCCCCTTTTCAGTTATATTTTCCACGTGCCCTCACCCTCATTATCTATCCCCTAGATATTTTGTTAAATATATACTGAGCACACAGATGCCCTAGGGAAGGGAACTGAGGATATAGCCTATGGCTTACTCTGTTGCAGTCCAGTACATCAGAGAACTAGGAGAGAAACACACCCACCTTAAGAGTCTCCTGGGGAGCCTAAGTCGAGCTTTTCCCCAAACTTCAGAGACCTACCTGGAACTGAATTATTCTCTCTAAACAAATGACCCTATCCAATTTTCCAATTACTCTCTTTCTCTCTCTCTGTTTTTCTGTCTATCTGTCTGTCTGTCTGTCTGTCTCTCTCTCTCTCACACACACACACACACACACACACACACGTAGTCCAATAATGGCCAGAAGCAAGCAACCTCTTCTCCCTCCTCCTTCATATTGCCCTAATGCCACTATTTTAAATGTCTTTGCTAGTTACAGTGATGCCCAAGGGAATTAATCTTGTGTCTTCTTCTCCACTATCTGGGACTGTGGTCCAGAACATCATGAGTCATAAGTATCAAGTGTGAATTTGTAAGTTCTCTTGCATTCTCTTTTTATTAGTGCCATTAACTGACTAGTTAATACACTGTGTTTATGTGTACACAAAATACATATACATGAATATGCATATATATGGCACCACAAAGTTATAGTTTATCCAATGCAACTCTCTCATTGAACAAATTAGTAAACTGAGACCCAAAGAGGTTAAATACCATGTTTACATATACATGTATATACACACATGTATGTATCACATGTGTGTATATGTTATATACATGTATGTAGATATATATTATAGCTAAAGGCATATGCACCTTTAGATAATATTTATTACATATTATACATATAATATGTAACAATATATAACACATTATATATACAATATAGATAAGAAATATTACATTGTGTATATATATATATATATATATGTATGCATTATACAAAGGAGAAAAGAGTGGAAAACCACTCCAGTATCTTTACCAAGAAAACCCCATAGAGTTTGAAGAGTTGGATATAATTGAATGATAAAATGACAAAATACATATATATGTATGTGTGTGTGTGTGTGTGTGTGTGTGTGTATATATATATATATATATATATATATATATTTGCATGTATGTTCAGATAATACATACCTTTATCTAAAGGTTGGTAAGAGGAGAAAATAGGAAAGGGAATAAACATTTATTAAGCTCCAACTATGTGCAAGGCATTGTGCTAAAGTCCTTTACAAATATTACTTCATTTGATCCACACAAATCTTAAAGAGAGGTGCTAATTCTACTATTTCTAGTTAGAATTGAGGAAACTCAGACAGACAAGAGTTAAAGTGACTTGCTCAGGATCACACATCTAGGAAGTTTCCAGAGCCTAAATGTGAACTCAGATCTTTTTGATTCTAGGTTGGATGCTCTGTCCCTAACTGAACCTTACTAATGTCTAAAGGGGTAATATTTCATATATGATAAAACTATATTAGAAAACATTTTCCTGGCGAACTATTGCAAACCAATTTTTAAAAATTATTTTCTCAAAGCTACGTTATAAGTAGTTCAGCAAGATGAGTTAATATTGGCCAGGATAGCTGATTATTTCATTACAATTAAACAGCCAGATCAGACCCTCTCAAAGATCACTTGGTGACCTATGAAAAATTTGGATTTGGATTCATCAGTGGTTACAGCATGGGAGATCCTGCCATCCCCAATGGGTGTCGTCCTTGACCGTGGTGTATAAATGTCAACAAGATATAATTGCTTAAGAATTCTTGCCAGGTCCCCTCCAATCAGGGGCCAGCAGAGATAAGAGTGTGTTTAGATGAATTTTGAATCCCAGAAAGAGTCTGCAGCTTGATGAGTATCTGGCCCTAAAAGAAAAGGGACAATAGCCAAGAGGATGACAGAATCTCATTTCACTGGGGACTAATGAGGTCAACTGCCTTCCTTCTGTGATTATCTCCAATTTACCCTACATCCATCTTGTATGGACATGGTTATTTCCTTGTTGTCTCCCCCCAGTAGATTGTAAGCCTTCTGAGGACAGGAATTGTCTTTTGACTTTTTTTGAATCCTCAGGGTTTAGCACAGTGTCTGACTATATATTTATAGAATTAAGAAATTGAGGCAATTAAGTAGGTAATTAAGAAATGTTCATTTTCTGGCTGACTGATCTCTACTAGTGACAGGTCTTAGAAGCTTACAAGAGTTGAAGAAGCTTCTCATTGACATAGTTGTTTGCTTATTGTATCTCCCATTAGATTGTAACCTCCTTGACAAGCAGGGATCTTACTATCCAATGGGAGATACAATATCTTAATTCACTTAATCACTTAATTCAACAACTATGTATCGATGTAAAGCTTTGATCCCTCTTGACAGCAGGGGACGTTTTTGTCTTTCTTTGTATCCCTAGTGTCTAATACAGTGCCTGGAATATAGTTGTTGACTTGATTTGATCATCACCAGATTTTCCAGGCAGGTCTTTGTGAGATAATAAAAATATATTGAAAAGTCAAATGATTTAGTGTATAGCAGATTAGCCTTGAAGTCAGGAATATATGGATTCATATCCTATCTCTGATACATATTAGCTATGTGACTTTTAATAGGTCATCTGGCCATCATTTGACTGTTGAAGACCTTAGCTTAAAAAGGCCAAAATCTCCCACTGCATCCAGGGTCATCTCCATCATTCCAATCTATATCTGGACACTGGTCCCAGATGGCTTTGTAGGGGAAAGTGAGGCAGGGGATCTTGTTCCCTCACTTCAATCCAATTCACTTGCTTGTCATAGCATCACCTCTGTGATATCATGGTCTTTTAAAAAAACAAAAAAACAAAAACAAAGGACGAACAACAACAAGGACTCCTTTATAAATCTCTTAAGTTACAAAGGAGTTATTGATCAGTGGGAAAAGTTATGAGGACTAACTCTGAACCTTCACCTTTCCATTTATTATCCATTTATTATCTGAGTGATACTGGGCAAGTTACTACACTAGTCTTAGCTTGCTTAACTGTAAAATGAGAGGATTGAGTTAGATGACTTCAAAGGTCACTTCCAGAGCTAAATCTAATCTCTATGATCTTCAGTGCTGGAGGAAGTGAAGTAGGAGATGAAGTCTGCTGAGAAAGAACCAGATAAGGAAAAAGCTGGCCATTTAAGGAAAGAGAATGTTTGGAAGAGATGTTGGAAATATGATTCTGAAATAATGGATATGAAATGCTTTGAATAGTATAACTGTATGTCATGTTACATCTGTTTCAAAAACCTCTCCAATAGAGGCTATAGTAACTGTTGTGGTGGTGTTCAATTATTTTCAGTAGGGTTTGACATTTGGGGTCTTTTTTGGCAAAGATATTGGAGTAGTTTGCCATTTCCTTTTCCAGCTTATTTTCAAATGAGGAAACTGAGGCAAACTGGTTGAAATGACTTGACCAGGATAACAAAACTAGTAAATATCAAACTGGTTGAAATGACTTGACCAGGATAACAGAACTAGTAAATATCTGAGATTAGATCCAAAATCAGGTTCTCCAGATTCCAGGTCCAGCACTCCATGCACTGTGCCACCTTGTTGCCCTATAGTAACTGTTATTGTAGCTTTAAAAATCCAAAGGAATGTTACAGAAATGGCCATTTTAATTGTCATTGAACTGTTTGAAAATACTGCTTTCCTTTCATGATTGCATAGAAGATGGAAAAGAGCTGGAAAGAAGAGAGCAAGGTTTTTGTTCTTGATTAAATTATTTTAACCTTTAACTTGCAAAGAAAGATGAAGAGAATTCTTACAAAGAGATTTGATTAGTCACCTTGAATGAACTAAATGGTGTGGGACTGTGTTCTCAAAAGTACAGAGGAGTTATTTGCTATATTCACTATAGTGAGGGTTTGAAGTGATTTTGGTGTTGTTTTATACCTAAAATAATATAAAAGATTATCTCTATTTTACCATTGATTTCATTTTTAATAAGGAAATATTTATATTCAGCAACTTTAATATTTATTTCACTTTAAGAGATTAAAGGAGTTAAGATAGATGAATACGAATAACTGCTATTAGGAAAAGTATTTTCTCTAATTTATTAAATAGACAATATTTGATGGATTGGTGAGGATTCTGAGCCTAACTTACCAATGAATTCTTAATGACTAAATCCAATGGCCTTTTTCAATCCCACCACTCCTTCTTAACTTTTATTTTTCAACCCTTATTTATCTACCCTAATAGTTGCTCTTACCTTCTGACATCTAGAATCATAGAATCTTAAGGTTTCAAGGAACCCAGAGATTCTATAGTCCACCTGATATGTGATCATGAATTATACACAAGTTCCCAGAATTCCTTCACTTCTGTGAGACTGATGGCACCTGTTTGACCACTCCCTTCTAGTCTCCTTATTGGTTTATCATCCTCATCCCACATTTTAAACATGATTGCCTTCTCAATCTCTTTGCTGGACCCTTTTTTCTTTTTTGCCTTCACTCCCAGTTGGGGATATTCATGTCCTTGTATTATCTTCTTTCTCCCTACTAGAATGAAAGTTTCTTGAGGATAAGAATGGTGCCATTTTTAATTTTTATATGTCTAGTGCCTAGCATAGTGCTTTGAATATAGAAAGCACTTATTAAATTTTGTTGAATTAGAATTTGATTTCAAAACAAAGGAGCAAGGCTTGACAAATTCCGTGTGTCAGATGTTTACAATGAAATTTTGGAGCATCATGGTGACCTGCATCTAGGTTTTGCAAAGCCCTACCTTACATTTATAGAATGTGACTAGATAATGATGTCATTGATATAAAGAATTTTTGACAAGGAAGCCTTATCCATCAGGGCAAATTGACAGCTTCTCTAGTGAGTTGCCTAAACACCAAGAGAGTAAATAGCTTGCCCAGGGTCACATTATCAGTGTAAATCAGGGTCAAGACTTGAGACCAAGCTTTCTTGCCTCTAACCATTATGCCAGGTTGCCTTTCTATACCTCATGTTTATGTAATGGTCAAAACTGTAGAAGTATATATCACTTCTCCACACACACACACACACACACACACACACACACACACACATATATATATATTCATTTTTTAAAATCTCTAAGTTGAGAAGGAAATTGCAGCACTGGACAGCACCATATGGTTTAAGCAACAGTGAGGGACCACCTTGGGCTGATAAGTTGCTACCAAAACTTGTCCAGCTCAGTCTTCAACCCCCTTTCTCAATTATAGGCTTTGTACTAAGCTCAATTTCTTCTTTGATATTTTCCAATAGATCCTTAAAACCTTTCATTAGGTCTGTAAGGAATACCAAATAATTCCCCAAAGTGGAAAGGTTCTTTATGTTCCTAAATTAGAAGCTCTGGCGTTTTCCATTACCCCCTTTCCCATTTGGCCTTTGGGATAGTTAAAAACTGAAAGGAGGGAGACGGCTAGGTGGTGCAGTGGATAGAGCCCCAGCACTGAAATCAGGAGCACCTGAGTTCAAATCTGGTCTCAGACACTTAACACTTCCTAGATGTGTGACCCTGGACAAGGGTCTTAACTCCCATTGCCTCAGGGGAAAAAACTGAAACTGAAGGGAGGATGTCTAAGGAGAAAGAAATTCGGGCACTTTCTGAAGCAGTAACATTCTCAAACTCTCCAAGTCACTATAGAGCCACATGGGGCAGTTTGGGGAAGTCATAAACCATCATATATCCCCAATTCTCAGCAGTGAAGAGGGCAAACATACAAGTGCTAGGCAATAGTTCTATTTGCATGCTGATTTCAGGAGGCATTTGAGCATCAGAGAAGAGTGTGGCTGGGAAAACTGCATTCCTGCTGGTCACAGTATTTATTTATTCTTGGGTATATTATAGTCTGATCTGCCCTCTAGTGGAAAGGAACTGTCCACTCCCTTGCATTTTCAGGAGACCATAATTATCAGAGCCTTCTCCATATTTTCTGAACAGATATTTTAATGCTCAATATCTTGACCTGGAAATGTGGGAATCCCCAGGCCCAAGGACTGGTATTTAAATCTGAAGAATAGGCTCAGACTTATAGAATCAGAAGAAATGTTAGAGGTCAGCAGATCTGATCCCTCATTTGACTGAAGGAAAAACTGAAGCCCACAGTTTAAGTGTTTTTCTCAGAATCACATAGGTCAAGTCTCCAGGCCAGGGATTTGAATATGGGTAATTTTACTCGAAGTTTAGAGCTCAATCCCTGGCCCCGAGGCCTCTTAGTACAGCAGAAAGAAGCTGGCTCTGATCTGGTTTTTAAACCTGACTCTGCCTCTAATCAGTTGTACAATACTGGGCAAATTATTTCACTTCATTCCTTTTAAAGGGTGGAGGTTGGTCTTGATCCCTAATTTCTCTTTTAGTTCTAAATTTTATGATCCTAAAGTTACTCCTAATCCATTATTGTATGGAACCTCTTTTATTCATTCTTTCAATAACAATTATCACGCACTTATTCTGTGGTTTGGTCTGTACTGGTCACCTGGGATATGATGACAAAAAGAAGTCAGTCCTTGACCTCACAAAGCTCATATTACTAAGGTCAGGTGTTACATCTCCCACCCTTATAATCAGAGGATCTGTTTCAAATTCTAGTTTCACTACTTTGTAAAATGAGGTTTTTGTTTGTGTGTGTGTGTGTGTGTGTTTTTTTTTTTTATGAGATTTCACCATGCTACCCTTCTTCTTCTCCCACCCCAGTGCCTCTCTACTAACACCAGAATTGGCTATAATAAAATATCAAATTAAATAAAATTAAAACATCAAGCCATTTGGTATTTAAAGTCCTTTGCCATCTGATTTCTTCCTACCTTTCTAATTTTCTTTCACTTTATTGCTTTTCACGAACTCTATGATCTGACTCATTATTGTTCAATTCTGTCTGAGTCTTCATGATCCTATTTGGATTTTCTCGGCAAAGATACTGTTTGCCATGTTCTTCTCCAGCTCATTTTATAGATGAGAAAACTGAGGCAGGCATCATTAAGTGACTTGCCCAGGGTCTCACAGCTACTAAGTGTCTGAGACTGACTTTAAACTCATATCTTCCTGAGTCTAAGCCCAACACTGTTCACTGTGCCACCCAGCTGCCTGATGATCCAACCATACTGATCGATTTGCTGTTCATCCAGCAGGACACCCTGTCTCTCATCTTTGTGATTTTACACTGGTTGTACCTAAAATACTCTCCCTCCTCCCCTCTGTCATCTAGTTTCCTAGCCTCCTTTCCAGCTCAATTCCCTCCTACCTTTCCCAGTGTCTCCTCATGCTAGTGCCTTCCTTCTGAGATTACCTCCTCCGTTTTCATCATATACATTTTACATAGTGATTTTGCATATTATACCTCCCATCTTTGTAATCCCATCCCATACCTCCCTTTCTTTGTAATCCCAACTTTCAATATGATACCTAGCACACAGTAGGAGTTTAAGAAACATTTGCCAAACAAATGACTGACTGATTAGCTCTTTCTGACTAGCTCTGGGTCTATGATCCTACAGTAAATCCCAAGTCCTTTAGGAGGAAAGAATCCTTTTCTGCTCCCTCTAACTCAGAGGTTCTTAACCTTTTCTGTGTCCTGGATCCTTCTGGCAGTGAGGCTGAGGAAGCCCAGAAACCCTTTCTCAGAGTCATACTTTTAAAGTCATAAGATAAAATACACAGGATTACAAAGGAAAGCAAGTATAATGAAATATTGAAAATATTATATAAAAGTTCATAGATCTCAGGTGAAGAATCAGTGCTTAGATCCTTTCCCCTTCCTTTCCTTTCCTTTTCCCAACCAATGCCTAAGGCATTGTGGCCACTTTGGCACCCACTGATATCATTTAATCTCTTACTTTCTCTCTCTCTCCTGACCTTCACTAATAGTCCATGCTGTTCAGTTGGGCACACAGTCATGCATGTTTCATCAAACTCAGTTGCTAGAATTTCCTTGTAGAGTCAAAAGGAATGAGAACTTGATGTTGGAGTGCTATGGATTCTTACTCAGATCTCACACAACCTTAATCTAGTGTTTTTAGGGGCTGCTAAGTGATGTTGAGGCTTGAGTCAGAAAGATTCAGGTTCAAGTGCAGCTTCGGATACTTATTAAATGTGTGACTTGAATAAATCACTTAACTTCTGTCTGTCTTGATATCCTTAACTGGGAAGTGGGGTTACTAATAGCATCTATCTCTAGTTGTGGTGAGGATCAAATAAGATTTGCAAAATGCTTAGCACAGTGCCTGGCACATAGTAGGTGCTTAATAGATGCTTGTTTCTTTCCCTCCTTTTGCTCTTAAACCTGATGCTGAGGAAAATGAAGGGACTGCCAAGTGGACAAGTAGAAAGAGAAAGCCCATTATCATGAAATCCTTTGGACATGCAGCCTTATAGGTCATTTAGTGTTGAACTAGTGTCTTTGAGGGCAAAGAAATGCATGCAATTGGTTTATAGTCTTTTTGTTAACTCCAACACAAAAGAACCAAAGAATTCAGGAGAGGAGTGAAAGGAAGATGTCTAATAATGCTCAAGATCGGGTGCTCTATTAAAAACATTATGCAGAAAATATCGTGACTATCTTCCACAAAGCCTGTTCAGTGCTGATGGTGACAAGCATTTAGCTTTGAAAGTTAGATCAGTTCTGCAACATAATGAACCTGCAAGCTGTCAGGGGCTTAATGTCAAGGGGAATTTATTAGTAAGAACAGCAAGAAATCAAGTGTGTCAGATAGCATTCAAATCTACTTTGATGGAAAACAACAGTATTTCCTGGCACATCTATTTAAATAGAGAATCTTAATATTAAAAGTTGGTAATAATTGCTGTGTTACCTGTATAACCTATATTGGATCACTTACTCTCTGGAATTTGGAAATCAAAACTTTTTTTAACTGTTAAAAATTGTTTTTACATGTAATTGGGAAAATAAAATGTATATGTATATGTATACACACACACGTGTGTGTGTTTTAAAATAGCTGTGTTGGTAATAGTAATTTTGTGTGATGATCAGTTATGATAGCATTAGCTCTTCTTGGCAATACAGTGATCCCATACAATTCCAAAAGACTTGCAATGGAAAATGCTAGCCACATCCAGAGAAAGAACTATAGGGTCTGAATGCAGATCAATGCCTACTATTTCCACTTAAATTATTTTTTGTTTTTTCTTTTCCTTTTTGTGACTTTTCCCTTTTGTTCTGATTCTTCTCTCACAACATGACTCAAGTGGAAATATGTTTAACATGTTTGTAATACATGTACAATAGGTAATAACCTATATTGGATTGTTTGCTGTTTTGGGGAAGGGAAAAGGAAGGGAGGGAGGAAGAAAAACTTGAAACTCAAAATCTTACAGAAATGACTATTGAAAACTATCTTTCCGTGTAATTGGAAAAAATAAAATACCATTAAGTGCAAAAAAATTCATACTTTCTAAATAAAAAAAAAGTGTTATCTGAGGCTTTCTGAGAAATGTGGTCTCCATCTTGTGTATTTGACCATATAGCTCAGTAAAACAAGCACTACTTTTGGTATTAGAGGAACTCAATTTGAATCCCAGCTGGACCACTTATTAGCTTTGTGGCCTAGGGCACTTAACCTCTAATGAGAGGATTGGATTGAATGGCCTTCAAGATCCTTCCACCAAGGCTTAGATGCTACGATTAGATGACTTCCAGGATCACTTCTAAGTCTAAATCAATGATCCTTGTCCTTTAGGCAGTGGTATGTGCTAGAGTGCAAGGAACATGAATTCAAGTTTGGCTTCACTTACTAGCCATGTTTTGAAAAGTCATGCATGGAAAAGCACATATTTATTTGTATACGGGGTCAGCATATTTTCTTATGGACTAATGTGATCATATCAGAGATAAAATCCTACAGGAAAAAAAATAGTGGCCGCATCCCATGATAGAAATTGCAATTAGGAATCCAAATTTCATTTAAAAGAGCTCTTTCTCATCAAAGAATAAAAGAGAAGTGGGGCAATTTCAGATTTCACTCCCACTGAGAGTAAAATTCAAAGAGAATAGAATAAAGAAAAAATAATAATATGATTCTTTTTTAGTGCTTTCAAGATTTGCAAAAATATTTTCATTCACAATAACATTGAAAGGCAGGTAATACAAGGATTTGATTTGATTTTGATTTTGTCCCACCTATGGTTTCATCAGTGTAGGGAACTTAAGGAATAGAAACTTCCTCCAACTATGAGATTTAGACTGATTTTCAATTGACAGTGCTAGAGAGTTGTCCAAAGTCTTAGAGGATTGCCCATGGTCACACAGAATGCTAACGGTTATTGTCCTCATTTTAAAGATAAAACAATAGGTTGCTATGCTTATAAAAATTGATTAAAATCATTGCTATAAAGCAGATTTGTTATTTTTAATTAATTCTCTCCTTTGATCAAAACCTCCACCCATCTACAACTTGGTAGAAAATGAATAAAACAATACTCATAGGATTACAAAAGAAATAAAGTTACCAAAAAAATTTAAACAGCATATTCATGAATTCCAGGTTAAAAAGCAATCTAGATGACTTCTGAGGTCTCCTTTCTCTAGATTTAAGCTCATTTTACTAGAACATCCTCTGTCTTCCATATTGTTCATCTTTTGATGATTAACTCAAGTTTTTTTCCTTTATAAAGTCTTTTTTTGAGTACTCTAGCTCTCAAAGAACTACTCAGACCCTCTATAAGATTCAGTTTGGGTCCCATAATCCACCATCAAATGTCTTATGCTGTGCAAACCTTGTCTTCCCGTCTAAGACTATTAGTTTCTTGACGATAAAGTCTTGTCTTAGATTTCTCTTCCTCCCATAGGCCTGGTGACACAGTTGGTTCCAGAAACTACTTGTTTAATGCCAGATCAACTGAATTTTCTTTTATGATTAGCAACAAGCTCTACAAATAGGACAAAAAATCACAAACACAGTAGCTAGAAACCTAGGAGTCCCAACTGACCACTTGAATGAGTCAGCAACCCTGAGCTTCCCTATAATTTGATCATAAGCATATTAGTGACAATATAATATGCAAGAACCAGGAAGGAATGGTCAGGTCCAACAAAGTCTCTAGGAAGTAAAATGTCTCAAACAATCATAAGAAAAAATATTTGAGTCTAACAATAGATCACAACATATTCAAGCTGAAAGCAACCTTAGAGATCATAGAATCCAGGGATTAAACTTAATCTGGAGTCAATGAACCTATTTTTAAAAAATATATCTTGATAACTGTATTTCTTTTTTAAATTGTTTTTATTTTTCCAAATAAATGTAAAGATAGTTTTCAACATTCATTTTTGTAAGACTCTGTGTTCCAATTTTTTCTCCCTCCTTCCTTTACCTCCCTGAAGACAGAAAGCAATCTGATACAGGTTAAATATGTACAATCCTTTTAAACATATTTCCATTTTTGTCATGTTGTGCAAGAAAAATCAAACCAAAAGAGATAAAAAAAAAAAACATGAGAAAGAAATAAACAAACAAAAAAGGTGGAAATACTATGCTTTGATACACATTCAGTCTCCATCATTCTCTCTCTGGATGTGGATGGCACTTTCCATTCCAAGTCTATTAGAATTCCCTTGAGAATTGTTGAGAAGTAATTCCCCAAAAGTAAGAGTATTTCCCCAAAGAACTAGAAAACTGTGCATACTTTTGGACCCAAATACCTCTAAGTTTATATCCCTAAGAAATCAAAGAAAAAATAAGTCTTACATGTACAAAAGTATTTATAACAACTCTTTTTGTGTTGTCAAAGAATTGGAAATTGAAGGGATGCCATCAGTTGAGCAACTTGTGGTATATAATTGTGATATAATACTATTGTGCTATAAGAAAAAAATGAGCAGGTTGGGTTTTTTGAAGAAAAGAATAAAAATTTATTTGTCTGACTGAGTCTTTTGGAACTAGAAAACTTAACTGAAAATCACAGAAGGCAAATTAGATTACCACTGAGTGTCCCTTTAAACTTTCTATATTTGCTTTCTAGGTTCAGTATTAGACAATAATTTTTTGTCTAATGTAGGTGGAACTGGGGCCCATAGAAAATATCCCTAATTCCAAGTTTTCCATTTGTGATCCAATTCTGCCCTTCTGGAAGTCAGAATAATAAGCAGGCTAATTTTTTTAATCTGGGAAAATATATGTGAACTGATGCAAAATAAAATGAGCAGAACCAGGAGGTCATCATACACAGTAGTAGCAATATTGTACTGTGATCAGCTATGAATGATTTAGCTATTCTCAACAACACAATGATCCAAGACCCTTTCAAAAGACCCACGATTAAAAAAATGTCATCCATCTCCAAAGAAAGAATTGATGGAATCTAAATGCTAATCAAAAGATACTTTTTTGATTTTATTTTTCTTAAGTTTTTGGTCTGTGTTCTCTTTTGCTATATGGCTAATGTGGAAATATGTTTTGCATTATTGCACATGGAAAATCTATATCATAATGCTTGCCTTCTCAAGGAAGGAGGAAAGAAAGGAGGGAGAGAAATTGGAACTCAAAAATTATAAAAATAAAATAAGTTAAATATTGTTTTATATGTAATTGAGAAAAATAAGATAGAGACATTCTTTAAAAATAGAAATATCCTATTCTAGTTAACTCTTCACTTTAGGGGTAAATAGGAGAAAAATAAGGCTCAGAAAGAAAAAATAGTTTGGTTATGGAAGAAATAGCAGGCACAATATTCAAACTCAGATTTTTTAACTCCAAACAAAATTTGTTAACTTTGCCTAGCATAAGGTCACAGTGATAGATCGCATACCTCTAGGATTCAAACCTAGATTTGCTCATACATAAACCATTGCTCTCTCTTTGGTGAGATAAGGTCACAGTGATTGGCTATATATCTCTAAGGTTGGAGAGCTTTCTCAGGAGTTGTTTATCTTGATATTTTCTATGTGAGAAAAATGCTACCAGTAACATTCTTAGCTCTATTTACTAGCTGTGTGACCTTGGGCAAGTGAGCCAATGAAAGGTGTATTGGGTTTGGAATCAGAGGAACAGAACTGACCTTTTGGCTCTATGAGCTGATGTGATTCTGATCAAATCACTCAAATTCTCTAGGTCTCAGGGTTTTTTCTCTGTACAATGAAGGGGTTGAATTAGATCAGATGTTCTCATATATTTTGGGTCTCAGGACCCTTTTATATTCTTAAAAATTATGGAATCCTCCTTTAAAGAACTTTTGTTTATATAAGTGATATCTATTAATACTTTCCATATTACAAATGAAAACATTAATATTACTATGAAAATAATTTTGACTTCAAAGATCCTTTTGGAAAGGAGTTCTATGAAGATTCCTTTGAAAATTAATCCAACTCCTTATCCTTAAGAATCTCTCCTAACTAGAAATCTAAGATCCTAAACCACTTTTCTCTGGACTGTATTTCCTTTCTCTATAAAATGAAGGGGTAGGACTAGAAGGCTTCCATAGTTCCTTTTAGTTTTAAATCTAAGAACTTAATTCACTTTCTCTCATTTGGTAGCTGAGTTTCCTGCTCTGAAAAATGGAAGAGTAGGACTAGGTAACCTCTAAGATTCCCTCCAGGTCTATATCTCATGATTTGAGTCCAGCCACATTACTTTGTGGGTAATCAAATCTAGGCTTTAAGTGAGTATAGGTGGTCCAAGATCACACATCAAGTCTATGGCAGAATTGAATTGATCCTAGTTGAGGTACTCTGTTCACCACTCTATGTTTTATGGATTCAGCTGCCTCCCCAACTCAGAGATTCTAGACCTGGTACAAATCTAGACTTTTTGACTTTTGTAGGCTTCGCTATTTTCCTTTGCATACTTGACCTGGTCCTTTGGGACTGGCAGTGGTCTTCTTAATGTAACCCTCTTCACATTTCTTTGAAATTTATCTGGATCATTATTGACTTATAATAAAGATTCTATCAAGTTTTGTCAGGCTTGAGGACTGATTCAAAAAATCTATGACTTAAAAACACTATCTTCTTTTTTTTGGTTTATATTAACTCATCAAGTTGCTCTTTTGTCTTCACATCTATAATTATTTCCTGCTCATCCCAAGAATGGATAAATGAATCAATTCACCAACATGCATTTATTTTTATATTTTTTTCCAAATAAATGCAAAGATAGTTTTCAACATTCAATTCTGCAAAATCTTGTGTTCCAAATTTTTCTGTCTCCCCCCCCAGGCCCTCCACTAGATAGCAAGCAATCCACTACGGGTTGAACATGTGCAATTCTTCTAAATATATTTTTCATATTTGGCATGTTGCATAAGAAAAATCAGATCAAAAGGGGGAAAAACACAAGAAAGGAAAAAACAAGCAAACACTCCACACCACATTATAAAGGTGAAATTACTACACTTTGATTGACATTCAGTCTCCACAGTTCTCTCTATGGATGGGGATGGCTCTTTCCATCACAAGTCTATTGGAATTGTCTTGAACCACCTCATTGTTAAAAAAGAGCAAAATCCAGCACAGTAGATCATCATACAATCTTGTTGTTGCTGTATACAGTGTTCTCTTGGTTCTACTCACTTTGCTTAGCATCAGTTCATGTAAGTCTTTTCAGGTTTTTCTGAAATCAACTTGCTCATCATTTCTTATAGAGCAATAACATTCCATTACATTCATATACCATTATTCAGCCATTTTCAACAAACATTTATTAAGCATTTCTTGTATGCCAGATATCACACTAGGGGTTGGGGAAACACATACAGTAAATGAAACAATCCCCACTTGTAAGAAGCTTACATTCTAAAAAAGGAGACAATAAGCAAATACATTATTATATACAGAATAAACATAAAGAAATAAATATAAAGTAGTAAAATGCAAGATAGTTTGGAAGAGAATGAACTAGCAGTTGGGAAGGATCAGGGGAGACATTAAAGAAGGCTTCAGGCAAAAGGTTGTTCTTGAGCCACATCAAGATTGGAAGACTGGAACTCTTTGAAGTGGAGATGAGAAAAGAGAATGTCCAAAGCATTAAAAAAAGATGGAATGTGATGTCAAGAAACAAAATGAAAAACAGAGCAGTCGGTTTGGCTAGATCTCAGAATTCAGGAGGGAGAAGACTGTTCAACAAGGCTAGATAGTCAGAAGTCAGTTATGCAGTATTTTAAAAGTTAAACATAATTTGAATTTGATTCTCAAGGTAATAAGGAGCCACTGAAGTTGACTGCATAGACCAGGTCTGCTTTAAGGAAAATAAATTACTTTGATAACAATATGGAGAATGAACTGAAGTGAGGAGAGCTGAGCTGTTGCATTAAACTATTTCGTAACTGATGATGGACAAAACTAAAATGAAAATTCTGTGAATGGAGAGTTAGCTCAGCAAGAAAAGTGTTGAGGAGGTAGGAAGTGAAAGATTTAGTAACTGATGGGTTACATGGGAAAAAGAAGAGGAAGAAATGAAGGATAACAAAGTCAATCCTTTGAATCTAGGAGGCTGGAAAAAGAGTAGTGCTGGAAAGTGAAAAAATGGCTGCATTTTTTTTCATTTGCTTTTAATCATTAAACTAGTCTAATTTATTAACTTAGGATAAAATATTTGGAAAGGTTCATAAGACACTACCTTCCCAGAAATATCTCAACTATCTTGCCTGAAAACCATTAATGAATTAAACAGCAAAAAGCATGATTTACTAAAAGCTATTATTTTGACGAAGTGGTTCAGTGGATAAGTTCTGGGTCTGCAATAAGAAAGACTTTCTCCTCTTCCTGAATTCAAATCTGGCCTCAGACATTTATTACCTTTGTGATCATTGCAAGTCACTTCACCCAGTTAATGGCTACATTTTTTTTAAAGAGATGGGGAAAATTAGAAGAGGGGTCAAATTGAAGATAATAAGGAGAGAAGAACTATTTAGATATACCGAGACTGAGATGCCTCCTGGACATTTAGTTTGAAATGCCTAATAAGCAGCTAGTGATGTGGAATTAAAACTCAGGCTGGATCTGGATATATAAATCTGAAAGTCATCAGCATTGAGATAATAACTAAACCCATTGGAGCTAATGAAATCACCAAAAAAGAGTGTAAACAGAGAGAAGTATAAAGAAACAGAACATCAAAAAGGCACTTTAAATGGGCCATGAACCAGCAAAGTAGAAGGAATGCTTAGACAGGTAAGAAAAGAACCAGGAAGCAATCATATAAAAGTCAAGAGGGGAAAGGGACTCATCCAGGAGGAGAGGGTGTTCAACAATGTCAAGTGGAACAGAAAGATCAAGAAGGATGTTTGAGAAAAGACCATTAGATTTGACAATTAAGAGAATTTGAATAAAAAAGAACCCAGTTAATGGAGGAAAGATTCAGTCTGACAAAAACTGATGGAAAACTGGACAAGAGTCTAGCAGGAATTGACCAACACTTTATCACCAATAAGCTTCAAATGAATACATAATCAAGATATAAAAGATTAAACTAGAGAGCAAAGAAGAAATTGACTTACAGATCTATGGATGGGTAAGAGTTCATAACTAAATAAGTTATAAAAAGATTCATACAAGACAAAATGAATGATTTTGGTTATTCAAAATTTTAAAAAATTCACACAAACAGACCTAATGTAATGTAAAAATTAGAAAGAAAACAAAGAATTGGGGAAAATATTCACAATAAATTTTTCTGATAAATGTCTTATTTACACATTAAATAAGGAACTGATTTAAATTAACAAGTCATTCCCAATACAAAAAAATGGTCAAAGAAGATAAACAGGTAGTTTTTCAAAGGAGAAATACAAGCTATCAGCAATTATATGAAAAAAATACTCTAAATCACTGATAATTATAACTTTGAGGTCTACTTCACAAACTCTCAGACTAGTAAAGACAACAAAAGAGAAAAATCATAAATGTTGGAGGGGCTGTGGAGAAACAGGTACAGTAATGCATTGTTATTGAAGCCATGAAATTGGTCCAGCCATTCAGGAAAAGAGTTTGGAACTATGTCCAGAAATTTGCCAAAATGGGCATGTCTTTGATTCAGCTATACAAGTACTAAGCATAAACCCCCAAAGAAATAAAAAAGAGGGAAAAGTCTAAATAATAAAATGTAGTCACTATAAAAAGATAGTACTTTAATGTTTACAAAGTGCTTTACAAATAGCTCATCTTCCTAACAATCCTGGAAGGTAGATGTTATTATTCCACCACTTTTATGGGGAAACTGAGGCAGACAGAAGTTAAGTAACTTAGTTAGGGACACACATCTAGGAAGGATTTGTTCTCTGTTCTTCTTAAGCCCAGTTAAGTGCTCTATCCAGTATACTACTTAGCTGCCAAAATATTTATAGCAACTCTTCATTGTAGTCCTACATTTGAAACTAAGGCACTGTCCTCCTATTGGGGAATGGCTAAATGAGTTAATGTAAATGTAATAGAATAGTGTGATTAAAAAATTAATGACATTTCAGAGAAAAGTGGGAAGGCCTCAAAGAACAGTTGCAGAGTAAAATGAGCAAACGTTGGAGAACAATTTACACATTACATATTATAGAGAATTATACTTTGAATGACTGGGTCCAAAAAGAATAATAATGAAAGATACAATTCATCTCCAGACAGAGAGGTGACAAATTTTAAGTACAGATATGTATTTTCCAACAGGAAGAAATGGGAATTTATTTGCTGACATGGAGATATATATTTAAAAAATTGTTTTTAGGATCTTTAAAATTAATTGCTTAATAAGGAGAAAAGGGAAAACAGGAATTAAAATACTTGTTACTTGAAAAAATTTTAAAAACTTAAATAGAGATTGTTGGTAGTTTTGGAGAGAAAAGTTTCAGTCCAGTGATAAAGTCAGAAGCCATGTTGAAAGGGATTGAGAAGTGAGTGAGAGAAGAGAAAATGAAGACAATATGTGCAGACAACTTTTTCTAGGATTTCAGATGAGAAAGGAGCAAAGACAGAAAAAGAGAATGAGATTTGGTCTAGTGAAAGTGGATTTTTTTTTTCAGTTTTGAGGATGGGAGACTTTGGAATGTTTGGAGACAGTAGGGAAGAAATTAATAGATAGGGAGAGAAGGGAGGGATAGAGGGGGAAGAGAGAGACAGAGACAAAGAGACAGGGATAGAGAGAAAGAGAGAAGGAGAAACAGACAGAGACAGAGGGAAGAGGAAGGAAGGGGACAGGAGTAGAGGAAAGGGGAGGGGAGAAGAAGAAGGGAAAGGAGAGCAGAAGAGAAAAGGAGATGGAAGAAGATGGAAGGGAAGGGAAGAGAAGGGAAGGGAAGGGAAGGAATGGAAGAGAGGAGAGGGAAGAGAAGGGGAAGGTAAGAGAGAACAAAAGAGACAGAAGATTGATAGAAACAGAAACAAATAAAAGAGGGGAGGGAGAGGGACAGAGGGAAAGAGAGACAGAGAGAGGGATAGAGAGAGAGATGTATTTAGCAGCTAGGGGGACAAGGAAATGTCTTCTACAGAAGGTGATGCTTGAACTGATGCCTAAAGAAAGCCAGAAATTCCAAGAGGTGAAGGTATAAAGGAAGAGCATGGCAGACATCCTGGACAGCTAATGCATTATCATACAGATAGAAGAGGGAGCATCATGTTTAAGGACCACCAAGTAGGCTAGTACAGCTAGACCACAAATAGCCGGTGCAGCCTGAGAAAGGTGTAAGAAGCATGGAGAGGTAAGGTTTGTGCGGAGTTTTAATGCTGGGCAGAAATATTTCCATTTGATTCTGGGAATAATAGGGAGATATTGGAATTTATTGAGTAAAGGTGGGCTGAAGTAAAAGAGAAGAGATAGATAGGTACTCTAGGAAAATCACTTTGGCAGCTGTGGGAGGATGGATTCGAACTGGGAAAGACTGAAAGACTGGAGTCAGTGAGACCAATTAAAGAGTTCTTCCAATAGTCCAAGCAAGAAGCCTGACCTGGGGAAGTGTACGACAATGTATACAGTATTCTTTCTTAGTAATCTTTCACCTCTCCTTTAGAAGGAAGGAGGTATCATTGATTGACAAGGCTATGCTTTGGTTGTACCATAATGTATTAGAAAAAAGAAAGAATTGCCTGTAGAACATACAAAGATCTGGGTTCAAAACCTAATTCTACCATGTGCCTTCTATGGGCAAGTCATTCTTTGTAAGCCTCATTTTTTTCCCTTGGAAAGTGAGGGAATTTGAACCAGATGATCTCAAAGGTCCCTGTTATTCTAAACCTTTCAGTCCTATGAATTCCCATGACCTCCATCCTGGGACTAGCCTCTAGAACATGCTATTGTCAGACCTCATAAATGCTCATTTTTAAAGACAAAGCATATGAAGGTAATGGAGGTACACTAGAAACCTTACTGGCTCAAGAGTCAAAGGATCTAGGTTCAAATCTCACCTCTGACACTTACTGCCTGTGTGACACTGGGAAAGAAATTTAATTTCCCCAGTTTCTGTTTCCTCATCCACAAAATAGAAAGAGGAGAAAGGTTGGAACAGATGGTCTCTGAGGTCATTCCAACTTTAGATCTATGGTCCTATAATGAAATGCTACTGTAAAGGAGAGAATAAGTATGAGCAACTCAGAGAAACATGGAAAGACATAAATGATCTTGTATAGAATTAAATAATTAGCAGCTTGGTGGTACAGTAAGATAGAGCACCAGGTCTACAGTTGTGAGTTCAAATCCAGCCTCAGATGCTTAATAGTTATGTGAACCTGTGCAAGTCACTTCACCCTGTTTGCCTCAGTTTCCTCATCTGTAAATAATCTGGAGAAAGAAGTGCCAAATCTCTCCAGTATCTCTACCAAGAAAACAAAATAAAATATACAATATTCCCATAAAGATAAAACTCTGGCTCTTGCTGCCCCTATGGGAAAGGGGAATAAACATTTAATTTTTAGAAATATAATTTCATTTGATCCTGGCAACAACAAAAGAGGTCAGTGCTGATACTATTCTCATTTTAGGATTGAGGAAACTGAGAGAGCTGGAGGTTAGATGTCTAATTCAGGGTCATACAGCAGGGAAGTATCTGTGCTTGGATTTTAACTCAGGCCTTCCTATCTCTAGGCTTGAACCCTACCCACTGCATTTTCTATCTGGGGACAGTTATCATCTTTAACAGTAAAGAGTAGAGAGCCCAAACCTCTTAGTTAGTATTGGTTCATTTAAAACTCTTGCTCCTGGTGAGGTTGCTTTTTCATTCCTCATCCAGGAGTGTTTTCCTGGGAAATAACTGCATGCCCATGATCTACTAAAGTAGAAAATGAAGGGAAAACTTGGAAGAGAGAGGGCAAGAGCCCATGTTTGGTTCTACTCCCAGGAGAATGGAATATGACAGGAGATAGGGAAAGGCAGACCAACCAACTCATTAGCAGACACCATGGACCATATGGAGATCTTGGGATCTACTTAACTAGCTTAGGACCACATGCTATTTTCACTCAGTCAAGAGGTTGAAGGAATCAGGGATATTTTGCCTGAAAAAGAGAAGCTTAAAACAAGACATGTAACTGTCTTCAAGTATCTGTAAGGCTATTATATTAAAGCGGGATTGAGCTTATTCTACTTGACCCAGAGGGCAGAACTTGGATCAATGGGTAGAAGCTGAAAAGTGGCCAACTAAAGCTCAATATGGGGAAACAAAACAGAATAACTTCCTTAGGAGAAGCTGTTCCCACATGAAATGACGCCTCAGGAGCTAAGTAGTAGATTCTCCATCCTTGGAGTCTTCAAGCAAAGATTGGATGACTATTTGTTGGACATGTCCTTGACTCTGGAAGAAAATAACATTGATGACTTTGTGCAGCTTTGCCTTATTTTAATTCACAGAGAAGGCAAGACATTACATTATCATTGGTCCTTTTCGAGAAAAAGGACAGACAATGTCATGATAGGGATTCATTTTGCTTAGGTAATCGATAGCTGCTGAGGACCTTTCCTCTTCTCAAACTCTGTGATTGTGTTTCAGTTACTTCCTAAGACACAGCTTTCTTTGTAGCCCCAGTGATTGGCACATAGTAGGCACTTAATAAATGATTTTTGACTGACTGACTGACAGTTGACCTCTATTCATTGTACTAATTCTACTTCATCGCAGCTGTCAGAAAATTGAGATACTTCAGAGCTGAGGGGGCAGTATCAGTCCTCTTAGAGGGAGACACAAGTGTTCCATTGTTCTTGCAACCATGGGTTAGAGCCAGGCTTCTTCTTTTTCCACCTCTGATATCTTTTTACCAGAGAAATTTGTATGCGACTCCGAGCATATAGGTATGTTAAAAAGTATACAAATCAAACATTTACTGATTATTGAGAAATTTATTTTAAAACAATTCTTTGGTATACATATAATTTATTATAGACGAAAGCAAATTTTCATGCTTATGAGGTGGATGTGCTTGTTTATTTTTCATAAAGAATTAAAACTTGACAGAATATTTGATACTGCAGGATGTAAAGCATTCAGAAAACTTTTACTGTTGTCAAATTTTTCACAATCCCCATATGGGGTCGCAACCCAGTTTGGGAAGCTTTAGGTTAGAGTGAGACTAGAAAGAGAATTATGTTATAACAATTCCATGAGGATGGCAATGCTGGTTATTGGCACTGGCGAGTCAAGAAGCTAACCTGAATGTGCTGAGGGCAGGAGCATGGAAGGAGAGGATATGGCTAGAACGGTTTTGTTTATTTATTTTTGCTTTTGCTTTATTCCTTATTCTGAACTTACACACGCAAACACACAATCATTTCCATGTCCACTGTAGAACAACAATAACAAAGATTACATATAAAACTGTTCATCTTCATACTACTTGCATCATATCCATTTTTGAAAAGTATATGATAAATTCCATATATTACTTTCTTTTGGGGGAAAGGACAAAATGGCAAACAAGGTTAAGTGACTTGCCCTGGGTCACACAGCTAGCAAATGCCTGAAGTCACATTTCAACTCAGCACCTTTTGACTCCAGGGTCAGTGCTCTACTCTCAGCACCTCCTAACAACCTCTCATTATTTTCAAAATCACCCTGCTTATCTGTGCTCCCTTCTGGACTTGTTCTATGAATTTAAAAAAAAGCTTTCTCCTATTCAATTTCTTAAATTAAATTTATTTGGTATTTTATTTTCTCTCAGTTACAAAGAAAAAACCCAACACAATTCTTAACATTTGTTTTTTAAAACTTTAGTTTTAAATTTTTCACTTCCTCCTTCCCTACCTTCCACTCGCCTTGAGAAGGAAAGTAATTTGATACAGATTAGACGTGTGTTGTCATGCAAAACATTTCCACAATAATCATGTGGTTGAAAAAAAAACACAGATTAAAAAAATCTCAAAAAAGTAAAGTTAAAAAAAGAATGTTTTAATTTGTATTCCCACACCAACAGTTCTTTCTTGGGGATGGAGAGCATGTTTTTATCATAAGTCCCTTCAGAATCATTTTGGATCATTGTATTATTGAGAATAGCTAAAGACATTCACAAATGATCATCTTACAATATTGCTATTAACTTTGTTCATTCACATTTTACTTTGCATCAGTTCATGTTAGACTCCAAGTTTTTCTGAAAGCATCCTATTCATCATCTCTTATAACTTCTCTAAATTAAAAAATACATATTTTTAGGAGCAGCTAAATGACTGATAGAGCACCTATCTTGGAGTGAGGAGGACCTGAGTTCAAATTCAGGCCTCAGACTCAACACTTCCTAGCTGTATGATCTGGGCAAGTCACTTAATACTAATTGCCTCTCCAAATACTTTTATATTTTTTATAAATGCCCCTCTATTTTTTGGCTAACAGTTGCTAACCTTTCCCATGACTCCCTTCATCCACCCAGTTAATAGCTGAGAGAGAAAAAACTATAACAAACATAGTCAAGTGAAATAGATCCCCAGAGTGACCATGACCAAAAATATATGTCTCTATCTTTAGGGGATTTTTAAAAAGTGCCTCAAGAATCAATGCAAAGAAATTGGCAATAAGGAGCTCTGGCTGGGCATTTTTGGACAGAGAGAATGAATGAGTGGAGATAAGTAAAAAAGGTGGAGATTGAAGTCTTGTGGGTAGCAAGGTATTTCTGACATGCCCTTAGACTAGAGTGAGAGCAGGTGAAAGAGAAGTCTACAGAGTTTATTTGGTGTTTTCTTTCCTGGATGATATTAGCATGGGACAGAAATCATGAAATTCGGAGGCAGGAAGACCTGACTTTAAATTCATTCTCAGACATCTACTACTGGACAAGCCATTCAATCTCTCTTAAACTGTTTCCTCACCAATAAGATGGAAATAATGATAACTATTTCATAGGGTGATTGTGAGGATTACAGTGCAACATAGATGTTAGCTATTATCATTTGATGTATGAGTATACATAGTTTGTGAACTGATTGTGAATACAAATACCTTCCCCTGTGTGCCTTCTCCCCCACCCAACCTGTGACTCATGCACGTATAAGCAGACTGTTTTTGTCTAATACAATTTCCCTAAATCACTTTGGCAAAGTTGAGCTCACCTCCAGGCTTCTCTTATCCAAAGATAGGGCCTTGGGGTAGAATCTTTAGATGATCTAATATTAGCCATAAACCAAAGCACAAGTCAGACATTTTGAGAAGGAATCCACAATAGTGTGAGGGGAAATTAAAAAATAAATAGTGATTGCCCTTTGACTTATCAAAGCTCTGGAGGCAGCTGGAAATGTCCTGCTTCTCCAGTCCAGTCACTCTCCTGATGGGGCTGCTCTCTATATCCCACTCCAGGAGGGGCCGTTTCTATAGCAATCCTGCTTCTGCTGACAGGAAGCTAAATACATAATTAAAGCAAATAGAAGTCCAAGATGTTGTTAACCCCAGAGAGCAGAGCATGGGAGGATGATCGATTTTTCTCTCCAGGGTAAATATTGGCTGTTGTTTTGACAAAGAGAATGTTTAAATATTTACCTGGGGGAACCTCAGGCAACAGAAGTCTCAAGGTTGTTGTTTTTCCTTTTTTTCCAGAAAACTGCTATGCAAAAGAGCCTCTCACTCCAGGGATGGCAGAGATGACCAGGTTGATCAAAAGGCAGCAAATGCTACCATTCGGCAACCATTGCAGGGAATAAATCATTGCAGAGAAGGGACCCACATTCCCCACCATTACCAACAACTGCAGATCAACTGCCTCCAATGGGTAGAAAGGCACAAGGGTGCCAGAAATGGCAGCAACATTTTGTCTAGACCACCTGTCTTGCTTCCAGACAGTTGTCATAGTCATTACTGGGGCAGACATGTCTTGTGGAGAAGGGACCAGCCATCCCCTTCAGCTGCTAATTACCTCTTACACACAGGGCAGGTGAGTCAGCACAGCTGAAACAACAAGCAGGGCTCTCCAAGGGAGAGAGAGAAAGTAACATGGTCCAAGCAAGTCAAATCAGCACTACCTTGACCGTCACTCCCCTTGGATCCTGATGGAAACAGGTTAGGGCCCAAGAGGGAATAGCAATGCTTCCTCCAGCTCGGTGCCATTAGCCTTCATCCTGGGAGATTGCTATCTCCCAGAGGAGACAGTCTCAGCTACTCCTGCAAGTACTAGGTCCATGGCCACTGAAGATTCAGAAAAGAAAGTTCTTGTCACCAAAGCCCTTGGTACTGCCAAATGGCTCTCATTAGAAACTAACATAATTTTACCAGTGGAAATGGCATTCAGGAAGGAGCATTAAGTGATAGCAATTTGATTTGCCATTGTATCCTAAAGAGTGTAACTTGTAGTCAATAAGTAGCATATCATACAAAGTAAATAATTAAAAATGCTCCATTCATTTATTCTTTCTGGGATCTGGCTAGAAGCTATTTGCTGCAGAAGATACCCAACTATTAGATACCTTTACCTGATTCCCAGTATGCACTTCTCGTCAATAATCAACAATTAGTTCCCAAGACAGATTTTCTCAATGGATCAATCAGTCCAATCAGTGCAATAAGTATTAAATATCTACTAAGGATAGAGTGGATTAAATGCCCAACCTGGAGTCAGAAAATGAGTCAAATCCAATGTCAGACACTTATTAGCTATGTGACTCTAGGCAAGTCATTTAACCTTATCTCCCTCAGTTCCTCATTTGTACAATGAGTTGAAGAAGGAAATGGTCAACCAGGAAAACACAACTGAAACAGGTGAACAACAATAGAGAGCACCAGACACCATCATGGTTGCTAAGAACACAAAAGCAAAGCATCAAATAATTCCTTGTTTTCAAGAAGTTTATTTTGTCAGAAGAAACAACATATACAACATAGATTATATATCTAGAAAAAATTTTTAAATTACAAAATAATGTTAAACAAATACAAGACAAAAAAGAACTAACTACAACTAAGAACTTCAAGGATTGGTTATCATACAAAAGGTAGAGGGATATAAAAGAAGCTGAAACTAAAATAATGATGAATAGAATTGGATCTCTTTGTGATCTTATGATTTTTTTTATTTTATGCATTTAATCACATTCTCAGAAGGGGGTCCCAGGTATCACCAATGTGCCAAAAGGATTTATGACATTAAAAAAGCTAAGAACCCTCAAAGATTTTTTTGCTATTAGCTCTATATTGTCTCCTGAGTATTATTTCGGCAGCTGTATAGAGGATCTATCAGAAAGGAGCAAGATTAGAGGCAGGGAGACCCATGAGAGGGTTTAAAATATACAAGGTGAGAGGTGATAGAAAAGCCTATGGAGACAAAGGGATGGATCCTAGACAAGTTATAGAGTTTGAATTGATAAGATTTGCCAGCTGATTGTACGAGTGGGGTGGAAGGGAATAAAGAGTTGAGGAAGACTTTAATTGTTGTGAGGTTGAGTAACTGGAAGAATGGCGTATCTTTGGCAGAAAATAACAGAGTTTAGAAGTTGCTTGGTGGTTGTTTTTGTTTTTGTTTTGGGGTTGAGAAGGCCAAAGAATTAGAGTTCTGTGTTGTACATATTGAGCTTGAAGTGCCTGATAGGGGACACATCCAGTTAAAATTTACCAGTAGACAACTGGTGACATAGGACTGGACCATAGGATAGTCCTTGTCACCTCTCATCACAACTTCTTTCCAAAAAAACCCCAGTTTTTTCTGGTCCATTCCCTTTGACATGTTTTATGTTCTAGCCAGACCAATCCCCTTGATGTTTCTCACATACAACATTCCATCTTTCATCTCTATGTTTTGTGTATATGCTATCTCACTATGTCTGAAAGCCACTCTGCCACCATTTTCACTCCTTAGATCTATTGATAGATTTATTGATTTGAAGAAGTGGCTAGTCAGCTCAGTGGATAGAGTGCCAGAATCAGAAAGAATTCAAATCTAGCCTCAGAAACTTACTGTGTGACCCTGAGCAAGTAATCTCTGTATTTTCTTTAGTGCACTGAAGAAGGAAATGGCAAACCATTCTAATTGATATCTTTGCCAAGAAAACCCCATGGACAATGTTGGTGTGCTGTTGTCCATACCAGGCTAAACAATACATATAGAGACTGTGAATAGAGAAAGAGTGATGGAGGTGAAAGCAGTGTTTCACTTGATCCTAACATGGCTCCAGATACATTTTGGGGAATGAGGGGTGGTATTTCTTATAAAATGTCTTATATTTATAACCCTACTCACTCAAGAATCCCTGGAAATGTTTCTTCATTTTACTTTTTCTACACAGGTCCCTTGGCTGTCCTTCAAGCTTGTTGCTACTAAGATTTTGAAAATAAGACTGGATTTACTCAACCCAGCAAAAAAGGTGAAAGTGCCCTTTGGGCTTCAGTAAAGCTCTCCACTAGCTTCTGTATAGTGAGTTTCATTTTCTCAAAGATCCAAACAATGGATTGTTCACGATGAGAAGAAAGGGATGACTCTAGACCACCTGCTGCACCAGTCTCTCTTTCTCCCTCCCTCTCTCATTTCTTTCTTCCTTCCTTTCCTTATCAGCTTATTACTCTTCATTGTGGTTCTGTTGTTCTTTCAGCATCTGTATTTGGAGCCAGTGGGCTCCTCAGTAAACTAGATTCTCTGTAAGGGGTGAAAAGATACTCAAGTATCTCTCCATGCCCTGCAGGTGGCTAGGTCCATTCTCCTCAACATGGTTATATTCCTTCTTATATCCAAAGTCAGATCCATTCTTGTATCTCCATCCTAGACATCTGAATAAAATAGTTAACACTTTACAAATGTTATCTTATTCTATCCTCACAACAACCCTGGAAAGTAGGTATTATTAGCCCCATTTTCAAGATGAAGAAACTGAGACAGACAGAAATTAAGACTTGTTTAGATGTCTAGAGTCATACAGGTAATAAATTTGAGACAAGATTTAAATTCATCTTTTCCTGACTCAAGGTCAAGTGCTCTATCCACTACATCCTCTAACTGCCTTAAATGAGGGAGAGAGATAGGTTTAATTGCTTCCCTGTGGCCCAAGAGATGATGGGGAGATATCTAGAGGACTGAGCAGCTAGGTGGCCATGTAAGTTTGAAAAGAAAGATGAATCAAAGAGGAGACTACTGTTTTAGGCTGGTAACTGACTGGTAGCATCAGTTTCCTGAGAAATATAGCTTTGTTGTCATCTCCTACACAAGGGTTCCTGATCCCTCCAGTTATTAATTTTTCCTCTCTGAATTAATTTTCATATTCCATATAACTATTTATGTGAATGCATCAGGAGAGGTAACTGTGTGGCTGTGAATAACTATAAGTGTATATTAGGAGAGAAAGCTGTGGAACTGCTTATATGTGTATACCAGGTAACTATGAATAACTATGTGGGTACGGTCAGGAGAGAGAGTTGTGGAAATGCTTATATGTATATACCAAAAGAAGTAACTGTGTAACTATGAATAACTATATATGTACATTAGGACAGAGAATTGTGGAATTGCATATATGTATATAACCAAAAAAGGTAACTATGTAACTCTGAATTACTATATGTGTACTTCAGGAGAGAATTGTGGAACTGCTTATATGTATATACTAAAAGAAGTAACACTGTAACTATGAATAATTATATGTATACATCAGGAGAGAGAGTTGTGGAACTGCTTATATGTGTGCATCAAGAGAGGCAATTGTAACTAACTACTTATATATGTGACCAGAAGAGGTTATTTGTTATATCAGATATAGAGTTGAGCTTGGAATGGAGAGAAATGATTATTAACAGTCAATTATAAGGGAGATCTAAGCTTTTTCCCTGTCCTGTTTCCTTGTCCAAAGCCCACCCTTTGGAGGACATTACTGACCTTTGCCAAAAATGTACTTCACCTTGACCATCTTATCCAAGGTGAATTCCTTCTGCCCATTTTATTCTACTCAAGCAAGTGTATATAGGTAGATCCTTTGTCTAGATTGCCTAAGACTAGTCTGGGTATAGAGATAATTTCTTTGTCTAAGAAGCACATGATGTCACCCTCTCAGCCCCTCATTGGAGAGGGTTCACTTCTCATTATAATAGTGATTCTCTCATTAACTATTGACCAATCAGAGTTGATTGCCACCCTCAGAAATGCCATCTGTAAAGGGCATATAAAAGGCAAGCCATGAGAAGTGCCATGAGAAATCTTTGACCTTCAAGAATGCCAGTGACCTCTTTGATTTTTAAAATGCTATTATTTTTAGTAAAGTGACTAATTATTCAGAAAATATCACAGAATCAGGTAGTCCTGCCTTAGGCATTAGCAGAGTGCTTCATCCATAAAGAAATTTAATTGATGTTGTAATGAATTGGTGCCTTTCTTTAACAAAAATAAGATTTTGAAGAGCAAGATTTAGGGAGAATATCATAAATAATATTTTTTTCTTCCTAACATTCCAGAGAATTTACTATCTACACCATACAACTTGGTACCTGATTTTCATGTAACAATCTTGATTCCCTAATTCACTCAGATCCTTTCAAAGTCAGTGACTGTATCTTCCCTTCTTTTTCTTTTTTTTTCCACCCAGAATAAGGGATGACTATGTTTTAGGGATCAATTTTTTTAAAGGCTTGCTTTGAATTAAGATGTTTATTATTCCTTTGTCTAGAAATCGGTTGGGAAGGACCATGATTCTGGTCCCTAAATCCTACTGTGAACTGGCTTTCCTGCTAGGAAGAGTAGGTATTTAGGTTCTAAATCCTATTACCATAAACACTGATGATTCATTTTTCCCTCTTGGTGATGAGTTCATTGACAGAATTAGGTATATAGCCTTTGTTCAGTTTGGTTGATGAAAAAATTAAGAGGCTTTTCTCACCAGAATCCCCACAATTTACTGTGAAGCTTCAAAGGCTCACCAGTCCTAAACCTTCCCATGAACTTCCTAGTCTATGCAGCAGGCAGTGGAGCAGGGAAAGACTACTGGTCATTTCTCTTCCCTGGTTTGCAAAGGTTGGGAATGGTGTCTGGTGTTTGACTAGACCAAGAATGTTACCTGTCCTCATAAGGGGCCTGTTAGAATTGTGAGAACTTGCTGAGGACCCCATCTCCACCCCCATTCCCTTCTCCTCAATGAACTGTAGTCACCAGCCAAGAACCTTTTTAGGGCCCAGTCTCATTCTGGAAAACAGCATGTATTTCCCCACCCTTATTATCCATACCAAAAATTAGCTTAAACCCAGAACAGAAGGCAGATAGAACCTATCTCAGAATCAATAGGCATCCCTCAGTGTTACTGATACATGGGTCCACCCAACAATGACAGAGTAGAGTGTGTGTACGTACAAAATCCTCTGTCTTTCAAAGTCCTTTACAACCTGACCCCTTCACAATTACTATACCATACTTCTATCTATATACTCTGATCCAAGGACATTGGCCTTCTGGTTATTCTACAAGACAAGACAAAGCTGAATTGTCTCTCAGCTTTGGGCATTTTCTCTGGTTGTCGCCTATCATAATGCTCTCACTCCTCAACTCTGCCTTCTGCCTTCTCCAGCTGTCCTTAAGTAAAAAATAATGTCCCTCTCTTAATTAATTCCTATTTATCCTGTTTATAGTTTATATGTACATATCTCTTTACTTATTGTGTCTCCCATTCAATTGCAATCTCTTTGAGAACAGTCTTTTTGTTGTTATTATTGTTGTTGTCTACCAGGGTTTAATACAATGCCTAGAACATAGTACTCACTTGATAAATGTTTATAGAATGACCAGCTATACATATATGAGCATCAAAGATTTATACCTGGAAGGAACCTTAAAAAGTCATGTAGCCTGACCTCCTCCCCTCATTTTATATAGTAGAGTGGATAGAGGACTGAACTTGGAGTCAGAAAAGCCCAGGTTGAAATTCCATCAGACACACCTAATTCTATGACCATGGGCAAATTATTGCTTCATCTGTAAAATGATGGGGCTGGGGACAGCTAAGTAGAGCAGTAGATAGAGCACCAACCCTGAAGTCAGAAGGACTTGTAACCTCAGACACTTCCTACTTCCTGGCTGTGTGACCCTGGGCAAGTCACTTAATCCCCCCCCCCAAAAATGATGGGGTTGGATTCCATTATCTCTATGAATCCTATTAAATTGAGGGCAAAAGGGTTGAAGTGACTTGTGGGTAAGGTTTGTTTCATTCTCTGTATTGGTATCCCCTAGCAAGTAGCACTTTGGCTGGCTCTTAGTAGAATGCTTAGTCTATGTTCACAGTCTCATAGATTGCTAAATTCTGACTCAGATCCTCTGACACCCAATCTATGGCTCATTGGATGGCACCATTTGGTTCCTCTATACCCAGTTTGACCGCTAGGCCAGTCAACTCAGATTTTATTTAAACCTGGATCCATTCTATCTGCTATTGATCTCCAAACATTGACTCTAATCCCCTATTTAGGCCTGGTCTCTGGTTTGGCAAGAAATGGTCTCTGGACCCATTTTTGCCCTTTGGACTGAGGGTAACCCCATTTTGTTGTTGTTTTTTAACAGATCTATGATTTCAATGGTTTAAGGACCTCTTCCTGAGGAACTTCACCTGCCACTGCAGATGGGTATCTTCTCTGCAAGGTCTTAGTCTTAAAGAGTTGATTGGGGTGCTAAGCATCTAAGGGACCTGCCTAGGACCACATTGCACCACTTAATTTCAGGCCCCCATCACTTCAACCTAAAATATTATAATAGCCTCTTAATTCTTTTCCCTGCCTCAAGTCTTCCCCCACTCCCCTCTCTCCTCCAAATGCCTTCCAAAGGGATTTTCCTTAAATGTACATCTGACCATATCACTCTTTCATCAATAAACTCCATAGCTGTGACCTCAAGGTTTAAATATAACCTCCCTCTTTTGTTTTTAGAGCCCCTCATAACCTGTCCCCAGCCTGTTATGCCACAGTTCTCTTTAACTATTCTGACTTAGTTTCCCTGCACTAGTTTCTTCTGTCTCAATTCCTTAAAACTGTAAAAACCCCTTCTGGTCCATTAAGATTGGGAACCGTTTACTCTAAAGTTATAAATTGTTGGCAAGATAAACAAGAGGACTTCCCTGTCCTCAAGAATTTACAATATCCCTCTAAAATATTCCAAGATACCTCACTGACATCTTTATCTCTGTGTATTTTGACATCCTGCCTCTGGGCTTTTAGGATTTATGGTCTCCCCCCATCCTGACAGAAGTTTTCCCGGGCTTCTTGCCCCTTCTTTGTTTCTAAAGAGTATTTAAGAAGCTGGGTTCCTCCCATTCATTGCTGGAGGCTGTATGACAGTCTCCTCCAGCCCTGGGACCAACATGGTTTCCTTGGTCCCAGTACATTTTTATCTCTATCTGACTGGATAATTTGAGACAAGAGTCCTGTCCAGTCAATTATATTCTCCAATTAATAAAATATTGGAAACTCTCTAATCTCTCTCCTGCATCAGTTTCTCCGGCATTATACTATCCGTCCGACCTTATTTGATATTATCCTTCCAAGACTTTGACTCCATCAAAATCACCATCCCTCTGTTCTTTACACAAGGAACTCCATCTCCTATCTCCATACTTTTGTCCTAGTTGTCTCTCATGCCTGGAATAAGTTCCATTTTCACATTCATCTAACACATCCACCTCCTCTTTCTATCTCAAGTCTCAAGAACCATCTTCTAGCAAGTAAACACATTTCCTGAGATTTGTCTCATCCCCAATTCCTAGTGCCCTCCCTTAATTTGAATTTAGTTACATTTATTCAGGTAAGACATTAAAATATTTCTTGTTTCTGGCTATAATGTGAGCTTCTAGTGAGTAGGGATTGTTTTCTTCAGTGCCAGACCCATAGTAGGAACTTAATCCATTCTTGTTGATTATTTGATAGGTCCCAGGCAAAATCTAAATTCAGTTCTTCCCGTTTTTAAGGTCAGCTCTCTCCCTCTCTACCAGTTCTCTCCCTCTATCAAACATATAACCAGGACGAAGTCCCAACATCCCAGCCACAACATTCCTGGAATCAGATTAAAATGTAATTGGTAAATATTTAACAAAATAAATAAAAACACAATAGAATAAAGATAATGTTAATGTGTGGTTTTCTTAGTCAATATACAGCCCACACAGATCCTGATGTAAGCTTTCCTGGCTCCACTTCTCAATGCCCTTTGCTCTCCAACATAAATCCCCTCTCTCCTTTTTTTATGATGACTGGTTTTCCCTCTCTTTGGCCTTTATGTCCATCATAACCAGCTTCCAGCACTTGCCCCTCCTGGCCTTCCCTACCCGCTTCTTACTCATGTAGTTCTTTCTGCCTTCTAACAGGCTCTGTAACGAGTAGGAGCAAATAGAACCCCCTTGGCACTGATGGGGCTCCATGGAGCCACCACTCCGTGGTAGCAAAATGGAAAAGAACTAATGATTAGTCAGTCCCATGGCAAATATGTCAGGGAACTGACTGAACACGCCCTTTCAGCGGATTGTAATCATTCTATGATTTTTTTATTCCTTAATGTTCCCTTTCTTTTGTAGGAATAAATGTGCCTGTTTGATACCCGATCAGTGGTTGTACTTTGGGTACCTTTTATGTTCTCTCCTTGATGTGGAGGGGGCCCTAGAGTACAGCCGAAAGTAGAAGTATTCCCCCAGAATCCCAAGAGGGGGATGGTGGAATGGGAGAACTGGGGTCCTGCTTCCCCTGTTGAGGAGACAAGAACTCTAAAGCAATGAACCCAGGGCAAATTATTCAGGTAGGTCAAGAATAGCATTTAGCAAATGTCACTATACTCTGTGGCCTTGGCCTAGTAGGGCCTGGCTAGCTCTCCCAGCATTTTATCTTCTTAAAAAAAGTCATTTAAACATCATGAGCCTATGAGCCCAATTCACGTGAAGGACAGTTCTTTTTTTCCCCCCCAGAAATCTGCTTTCCTGAAGGTCTGCCCAGGGAGTGGGAGATCAGTGCAGGGTCCATGAGTGGGTGCATATACACACATACACATACTCACATACACACATGTATGTATAGATATATAGGTACACCACATACACACATATACACATATATATGAGTGTATGTGTATGGGAAAGACTGAACTGATAGGTTTTTCTCACAGTTTCTGCCTACACTGCCATTTACCCCTCCTTCCCACTCACTGCCAGCACCTTTTCCTCCAGGAGAACAGGCTCAGTTTATTTGAATTTATCAAAGCAAATTGTGATGGGCCAAATGGTTTCGTTGCTAAGCTCAGTGTCCAGTGCTCCTGGGAGTGGCATCGCTAATCCAAGCCCCATTCTTGTGGGAAATAAATCCCATATTGGGTTTTAGCTCAATCTTCCCCTGGATATGGACTTGCAAATATAGTATAACCAGGCAAGATGGGGGTAGGGGATGTTCTTTCTGGATGATTTCACAAAGACTTGCTCAAAGTGGAAAAAGGTGGATTGTTGCTCTTACTATTATATTTTAAAACTCCAGATTATTCAATGTTTCCAGCAACTGTGAACATGGTATATCACACAATCTTGATCAGCCTTATCTGGTCATACATAGGACATAAGGTTGCCAGTGCTAAAAAGAATTGAAAAACAACAACATGTAAAGACCTCATTTCTCAAACATAAAGGAACTGAGTCAAATTTATTTTTTAAAAAAGAGCCATGCCCCAATTGATAAATGATCAAAAGATAGGATCTATGTCCAAAGGCTAAAAAAAAACCCAAACATATCCTTTTGATCTAACAACTCCACTACTAGGCATGAATCCCAAAAGGGTTGTTTTTTTTTTAAAGGAAAAGGACTTATATGTATGGAAATATTTATAGCAGCTCTCTCCTGGGGGCAAGGAATTGAAAATTGAGGGAATAACCATCCATTGGGGAATGGGTGAATAAATTGTGATATATGATTATGATGGAATATTATTTTTCTATGGGAAATATGATCAGGACACTCTCAGAAAAATGTGGAAAGTCCTCCATGAACTCAAAGTGAAAAGTACTGTGTATAAAGTAACAGCAACGTTGTGGGATGATCAGCTGGGAATGACTTTGTGTAGTCCCAGAAATACAATGATCCATGATTATTTTGAAGGACTTAAGATGAAAAATCCTATTCATACCCAGAGAAAGAACTGATGGTGTCTGAATACAGATTGAAGCATACACTCTCCCCTCCCCCTTTTTTACTTTATTTTTCTTGGGGGGTTTTTTGGGGGGAGAAATCTATGTTTTCTTTCATAACATGACTTATGGAAATGTATTGCATAATTTCACATGTGCTTTCTTAATGGGGCTGGCTGTGGGGATAAGGGAAAGAATCTAGAATTGAAACTTTTAAAAACAAATATAAAAATGTTTTAAATGTAACTGGGGAAACATTAAAAATACTAAATATAAAAAAGAGGAAGAAAAAATTATGATATCTAATAGTTTAAAGGACTCCTTAGACAGGAATCATGGAGAGTACAAGACTTGAGAGTTGAGAAGATGAGTTTGAATCTTGTCTCTTTCTCAGGTCTATGATCCTAGACAAGTCACTTAACCATTCTGCAATTAAGATCATGCAGTTTCCCATCTGCAAAAATGATAATAGTAATACCTATCTCATGGAGAAATTAAAAGGATCAATTGAATTAGCATATTTAAAATGCTTTGCACAGCACTTAAAGCACTGTATAAATATTATTATTAATATGGACTTCAGAAGTCACCAAGTCCCACCCTTCCCTGAATCAGAATCCCTTCTTCAATGTCCTCAGTAATCATCCTGTGAATATGAAGAGTTTGGAGAAATGTGGAAGGTCTCAATTGCACTGATGTAGAGAGAGGAAAGTAATACTGCCTCCAGCCCAGAAATTCGTATGTACACATTTGATGAGGTATGGATCGTGGCAGGAATATGGGTTGGTCTCCTAGTTCTCCAAAACACCAAGTTATGGCGGGTTCGCAGCGAGAAACGCTACAGAAAAGGCTATGATAAGAAAAGGCACTTTATTAAAGAGAGAAAGACACTAAGATGTTCTCTTAGTGGGCAATATCAGAGAATTGCAAGGAGACATTTTCTCGAGCTTACTTATATACAGAAACAAAACAATTTGGGTTTTTGCATTCGAAAGGAACGTATTTGGGATGGGTTTGCATCCAAAAGGTGCATAGGTTTTACATCTGAAAGGGACATACTTGGGCTGGGTTTGCATCCAAAAAGGTGAGCATCTGAAAGGAACATTTTAATGCAGATGCTCTCCAGGGCGAGGCTGTATTGTCCTCATCACATTGACTACAATAAATATAAATAGAAGAAAAGAGAACACAAATACCAGGAAGTTGAACTAGATAAAATGCAAGATGAGCATTGATTCCAAATGTCTGTTGTTAGAATGGTTCTTTCCTGTCTGTTCATAGTGGACAGGATGAGCACAGAACATGACAAACACAGTAAGCTAGGATTGTTAGATCAGATGGATCTAGGTAACTGACTTTGGGAGAAGGGAGTATAAGGAAAGGTGTGGTGGGGGGTGATCATTATGTTAAAAAAAAGAAAGAATCAACAAAACTTTTTTAAAGTAGTCATCTAGCTTCTACTTGAATACCTCTAAGGCAGGGTCCCCATTATTTTTTTGTGTGCCATAGTTCCTTTTGGTAGCATGAGGAAATTTATGGATTCCTCTTCAAAAAATGTATTTAAATGAATAAAATAAAACCCATAGGATGACAAAAGAAATCAAAGGTTAATAAAAATAAGCAGATCAGGGCAGCTAGGTATTACAGTAGACAGAACACTGGTCCTGGAGTCAGCAGAATCTGAGTTCTAATGTGACCTCAGTTGTTTGATATTTAGTAGCTGGGTGATCCTCAGCAAGTTACTTAACCCCCAAATGTCTCCACAAAAGAAAGGAATATTTTTTTTCTTTTTCAAAATTCACACCCCCCCCCCTCCAAAATCTACATAACAGATTTTTCAGGATCCAATGAAGAACCCCTTTTCTGGTGAAATTGGAACCAGATCAGTTTAAATTAATAGGAAAATTTTGGTTACAATGCACTGAAATCTGCTTTTCTGCTGCTTCTATCCCAGTGGCTTCTACCAGCTTTGTGGAGTAACTCATTTGGAAGATGGGTCATATTTGAAAATAGGCAACAAGCCATGTCCCCTTTATTTCTCCTTTGCTATTATTATTATTATTACTGAGGGAATTAGGGTTAAGAGACTTGCCCAAGGTCATACAGCTAGGACCAGATTTGAACTTGGGTCCTCCTGACTTCAGGGCTGGAGCTGTATCCACTGCGCCACCCAGCTGTCCCCCTCCTCTGGTATTATTAACATGCCATTTCTTCAACCAGCCCCTTCGGGCACGATATGCTCCCCAGGTCCCTCACGGCCTATCTACCTTTGTTTGATTCTTTGACAGTTTATTCATGTCCTTCCTTTCTAAAATCCAAAGCTCAGAACCACATGATCTGACTAGAGCAGACTGTAGCAGAGCCATCCCTTCACTTGTCCTGGACATGGATTCTCTCAATGAACCCAAAGTCCAAGGATGGAAGCAAGCATTCATCAAGCACCTGCCATGTGCTGGGCACTGTGCTAAACCCTTTACAAAAATGATCTCATTTGATCCTCACAACAACCCTGGGACATAAAGGCTGTTATGGTTCCCATTTTACAGTTAAGGAAACTGAGGCAGATAGAAGACTTGCCTAGGGTCACATAGCTAGTAAGTGAGTCCAACTTCCTGATCCCATGTCGGGCTCTCTACCCACACTGTACCATCCAACTGCATCCCACTCATTTTACACAAGAGAATGCCCAGAAAATTGATGCGACTGATTAGAGTGAACTGGAATTTGAACCCCAGGCTTTTGACCCCAAATCCAGACCTCCTTCTGCCCTGCCAGTTCCAGGGATAAAGAACATCTGATTGTGGGCTTCCGAAAGGACTGGCATTTTAATGAGCTATTTTCGTGATGGAGAATCTCCCATCAGCTCAGCTTGGCTCTGACAAAGGGGTGTTGCTATGGTAACACAGAGTGCTTGAACCCCACTTCCAACCCCCCTTCCCCCAGAGAGTCTCCAGCTGTATGAAGGCCATATGGATCAGCACCTGCAGCAGCTTTGAATTCTCGAGCCCGATGCCAGCTTTGCCAACCAGTTTTTAAGTGGGCCCCGTGAAATAGGGTCCTAGTCATTTCCCAAAGTGAGGAGACCAGAGAAAAATTCACTGGTTCAGGGCCTCCAAAGTAGGTCCTCAGGGCCCTAATTCCTGGATACAACTGGATATCTGAAGTGCTCACAACAACTAATGGTCCCTGCTATGGACCCTCAGGCATTTGAGGGGATGCTGTGGACCCATTCTCAAAATAATGTTTTAAAATGCATAAAATAAAATTCAGAGGATTACAATAGATATGAATTGTAGTGAAATAACGCAGCTTCATCAAACCCCTGAACTCTCTCAAGGGGACCCCAGTTACAGGCTCCTGGAACAAAGCTCTGGGGGTTGCCAAGTACTCATTTTATAATAGACCCCTAGAAAGAGGCTTAGGGATAGCAATTTGGGGGTGATTTTTTTTCTTGAAATAGTAATCAATGAGCATGCTTAGTGCTTTGCTGGTGGTCCTAAGTCATTTTCAGTCTACCTTTCCAGTACCTTTTGGGATTTTCAGGGCAGAGATATTGAAGTGGTTGGTCATTTCCTTCTCTAGCTCATTTTACAGAGGGGGAAACTGAGGTAGAGTGAAGTGACTTGCTCAGAGTCACACAATTAGGAAGTTTCTGAGGGCAGATTTGATCTCAGGATGAGGAGTCTTCTTGACTTCAGGCCTGGTGCTCTATGCACTATGGTACCATCTGGCTTGGTGCTTTACCAAGTGTTTTACCTAGGTTAGCTCGCAGTACCCTTGTCAGGTGGGCAAGGAAGGTGCTCTATCTCCATGTAAGACAAAGAAGGTCTTGAACTTGGAGAGCTCAAGAGTCACTCACCATACAAGCTCAGAAGTGAAAGGCCTGAGGGTTGCACTCAAGTCTTCCAATTGCAGTCCTCTCCCAATACCATTATGACCCCCGATGACTTCCCTTTCTTCAAGGTCGCTCCCCCGTTCCTCCTTCCCAGGTGCACCCAAAGGCATCAGGACTGGGCTGTTCACACTCTCTAGCTTGTTGCCATAAAGCAACCTCTAACCCACTTTCCAGAAGTGGATTCCAGCCTTATCTCCCACAATTTCCTTCCAAGAACCCCATGTTTTAGCCAAATGAGTCTCTTGATTGCCGTAGGAGTGGGTGTAGGAAAAGCTTCCCAGACATCTTCAGACGCGTCCCTGTGGCTGCAGTGTTCTGTTAACTTGGCTGTTAGCCATACTTGGCACATAGTAGGTACTCTGAATCCATAACTGGCATCTCTTCACTGGATGTCAGACAACTTACCGGGTGATGTTGTCTAAGCTATTCCCTTTCTCCAGCCTCCTTTTCCTCACTTATAGAATAAAGGGATTGGACTTAAGTATTTCCAAAGTCCCTTCCACTTATAAATCGCTAAACCTTATAACTTTAGCTGATGACTCACTAAACATAATAATAATAATAGTTAAGATTCACAGCACACTAATTTGGACGAAGTGCTTTAATTATTAATTAAATATTAATTATTAATTAACATATTAACATTAACATATTAAAATAATAGCAAGCATTCATATTAGCACTTTAAGTTTGCCAAAGTGTTTTATGCATTTCATCTCATTTGATGGATAACGGAAGTACTCGGAACAGCTAATGTTCCCTGCTATCCCCTATTGAGGGGATCCTGTGAACCCTTTCTCAAAATAATGTTTTAAAATGCATAAAATAAAATTCAGAGGATTACAATAGATATGAATTATGCTGAAATAAAGACTCCATCTTTGACCTTTTGAGATGTAATAGCATTAAATCTATATTTTATTACAGATGAAGAAACTGAGGCTGAGAGAGATTGTTACATCTCCCAGGGTTTTATAGCATGTCAATGCCTGAGGCATGTTTTGAACTAAGGTCTGGTTACTGTGCTGGCCAGCTGCCTCATTATTTCATTTTGTAGGTGTCATTATTAACCCCCTTTTACAGATGAGGAAACTGAGGAACTTTAGAGAGGTTAGATTGCCCATGGTCACACATCCAATAAGTTTTAGGAGTAGAATTCAACTCCATTTCTCCTTGGATTCCAAGCTCAGCTTTCTTTTTTTTTCCCTCAATAGTATTTTATTTTTCCAAATCAATATAAAGATAGTCTTCAACATTTTATTTTTGTAAGACTTGGTATTCCAAAATTTTCACCCTTCCTTCTTTACCACTTCCCGTCCCAAGAAAGCAAGCGATGTGATATAGATTAAACGTGTGCAATTCTTTTAAACGTATTTCCATATTTTTCATATTGTGAAAAAACATCAGACCAAAAGGGAAAAAAACACAAGAAAACAAACAAAAAGTTGAAAATTCAATCTCTATAGTTTACTCTCTAGATGTGAATGGCATTTCCCATCCCAAGTCCAGTGGAATTTCAGTTTTCTTTCCAATGAATTATGCTTTCTTTCAAAACTCTGTTGACCTTGCTGGAATTATCTATGTGGGAGAAATATGGAAAGATCTTAGGAAAATATTGTTGACCCCAAGGTGTGACAGAGTCAGGACTTACGCCCAGGAAAACAGAAGCCTTCAGATATGAGGTCCTGAGTCTGGAGACTTGGGATGCAGTAAAGCAATGGCCCTAGAAAAATTTATATATACACATACTATACACAAACACACAAAATATATATGGACATATATGTATATGATATACACATACATGCATGTATATTATATGCATGTATGTATATAACATATATATGCATACATGTGTGTATATATGCATATATATATATACGTATATACATAAAGTGTTTTGCAAACCTCATTACATAAATGTGATTAATGATTACAATTGCCCCATTATTCTGGGATTCTGCCTGTAGCATTTCATGCAAATCCAAGAGCTTTTCTGTTTGAGGGACTTGGGATAAAGGCAACAGCTCTTTTCATCTAGGTTCGGCTCCTCGCGCATCCCTGGCCTTTCTGGAAATCCCAATTTTCTGTTTAGGGGCCGGGGCTCTTTGGGGCTCCCCACACTAAATGGGGTGCTGTGTAGCCCGAGGTCACAAGGTGGCGCTGCAGGACAGTGAGGTTTGGCTCTCGGGCTCGGCCCTCTGGACTTTCTTCCCTGCAAAGTGAGGAGAGACGGCAGATTAGTTCCCTACTACCCGGCACTTCTGGGGCCGGGCTTCTGGAGCCCTTGGCCCAGCTCATTTACGGCTAGGCTTGGATCTTCCAGGGTTGACTCCTTGATGAAGATAGGATGTCATTTAAATATGGGAAAGGGGCAGAGGGTGGGAGAGAATGGGGGGGAACTGAATATTGAACAGAGGGAACGTGTTGGGGAGAGAGAGAATATTGATCAGAGAGTGAGCGGGGAGAATGGGGAAATACCAAGCAGAGGAGTGTGCTGGCGAGAAGAGGAGGATATACTGAGCAGAGGGAGTGTGCTAGGAGAACAAGAGAATATTGATTAGAGAGTGAGAGGGGAGAAAGGGGAAATATTGTGAGAGAGAATGTGCTGGGGAAAATTGAGCAGAGGAGTGGGGAGGAATGGAGAAATATTGAGCCAAGGGAGGGTGCTGGGGAGAGTGGGGAAATATTGATCAGAAAAGTGGGGGGACAATGGGGAAATACTGAGCAGAGGAGTATGCTAGGGAGAAGAGGAGGATATACTGAGCAGAGGGAGTGTGCTAGGAGAGTAAGAGAATATTGATCAGAGAGTGAGGGGGGAGAAAGGGGAAATATTGAGTAGAGGATTGTGTTGGGAGAATGGGGGAAATATTGAGGAGTGGAGGGGAAGAATAGGGGTGAGGAGAGGATTCAGCCTCCAGCACAAGGCTCTGTATATAGCAAAGATCAATAAAGATTTGTTGAATGAACAAAGGAAGTTTAGTCAGGAAGGCTTTGGTTAGCGTATGTAGCTGGCTGCTAAGTATGGGAGGAGGAATTGTAACTAGAGTGAGAGGCTAGAGTTGGAACACGTGAGGTGCATGGGACCTGGGGCCCTGTGGTAACAGATTACACCCTTCCCCTTTTTCCCAGGAGTTGACTGGGACATTATATAACATTTTACAAAACACTTTGCATCCAATGTCTTCCCGGATCTCCTCCCCCCATCCCTGCTAAATCGATAAAATATGAATGACACCCTTTTTACAAATGGGGAAAGAGAGGCTTAGTTAGATTATGCAATTTATCCAAGATCACCTAGGTAAGAGCTAGGATTTAAATCCATTTGTTTCATTTGAAATCCAGTGGTATTTCCCCTACACCAAAGCTACTTGAAAGGGGTTGAGAGGACCCTTGGACAGCATATGAACACAGCTGCATGGGAGGGGATATGAATACGAGGGGATGTGAGAAGGGGAGCTATAGATAGAGCACATGAATAGCTAAGTGGGGATCACTGAGCTAGAGGAGGGTGTGGAGTACAGAGAGCAAGGTTAGCATTTATATGGTGCTTTGAAGTCTCCAAAACATTTACAAAATGTTATCTTGTTTTATTCTCACTTTGGGAGTAGGTGCCATTATTATTCCCATTTTACAGATGAGGATCCAAGCAAATAGAGGTTAAGTGACTTGACCGATTGTCATAGGATTTCAGTTCAAGTCTTCATGCCCAATTGCTTTATTCACTTCACCATCCAGCTGTAAGTATATGTTCCCACATGTAGAGGAAGGGTTGTGTTTGAGGGATGTAGGGATCTGTGGGTAGGGTTCTGGGTGGAAATTTTAAAAACCATGAAAAGTAACTAGGGGAACCTCTGAGATACCTCCTGATTATCCAGAATGGCTCCCTCCAAAGGGGACAGGGGCTATGAAGTTCACTTCTGTGAGCAGATCTTGACCAAGGACAAAGAAAGTCAATTATGTCATGTGGCCCGTATTGCCCTTCTTTTTCTCCCTTAACTTAAGCCTGAAGAGACTATTTTTGTCCTGTGCCTCAAGGCACCGAAGTCCAGATATTTCCTGAGAGAGGGGCTGCCTGGGAGAAGTAAGTGATGGCCACAGCTGCTTTTGCCTGGGTATAGTCTCCCTTAAGAAAGCTTGGAAAGAAGGGGTGGCTATGTGGAAGGCCAGGAAGAACTTTTCTCATAGAGGCCCCTTGCCAACATTTGGAAGTCCAAATCTGTCTCCCTCCCACCTCCATCCAACCCTCCCTCCAAATGGCAACAGCAGCCACAGAGAGAGAATGAAGAACAGTAACAGCTGTATTTAGCCTCATGGGAATTCATTCTGGAAGAAAACTTGGAGATCATCTGGTCCAGACCACTCAAATTACAGATGAGGAATTCTCCAAGGAGAGTTAATGGACTTGGCTCAGAAAACTAACGTGACCTTCCAAGGCCTGGGAAGGACTCTGAATCCTACAATGTCAAAGCCAGGGGAAACTAGAGATTTTGTCCAAATGGCTCACTACAGAAAGGAGGAGAATAAGGCAAAAAAGACAGGAAATGCCTTGCCCAAGACAGATTTTGCACTTGAATCTGCTACTTGCTCTAGGCAATTAGGCAGTACAGTGGAGGGAGTGCTAAACTTAGAGGCAGTAAGACCTGAGTTCAAATCCTGCTTCAGATGCTAATTGACTGTATCCCCTCCATCAGACCATGAACTCCTTGTAGCAAAGACTGCCTTTTGCCTACCTTTGTATCCCCAGCATTGAGCACAGGGCTTGCCACATGGTAGGGATTCAATAAAAGTTTGTTGACTGACTGACTAAGAACAAGGCAATTAACTGCTCTTAGCTTCAATTTCTTCATCTGTAAAATGGAGATTATAATAGTACTTTTCTCCCAGGGTTGTTGTCAAGATAAAATGAGACAACCCACAAAGCTTTTTGCAAACCACAAAACACTATATAACTGCTGGCTATTATTATTATTTTTCTCTTTCCACCACACTTTGTTACCTATTGAGGAATAGTCTCCAGGAGTAATGTTCAACTTACTTATTCAAAAGAAGATACCACATAGACCATCCTCACTATTTAAGGCTTAGTAATGGGTTTGGAGAAAGGGCAGAAGAAAAGGTGGTTCATTTGATACTTGGGGGTTCATCAAGAGAGTTCCCTGATCATTTTGAAGAGTTGACAGTCTGGTGAGCCCATGTTCAGAACTTTTGAAAGCACCAACTGGGAGTGGGTGTGAACATGCCCAATAATACTTCAATGAGAGGATAAAATATACCTCCTGATCAAAGGTCAATGATTGGATGTGCCCTCAAGATGAACTGGTTAGTTGGTACCCTTTGGCCCTTCCTGGAATAGGAACCCCAAATAAATTGGTTGATTGAGACTCATGGGAAGATGGACTTATAGGAAGAACAGAGAGATTACCTGGACTTTTCCATTTTTCTCTTTCTTTTAGACTTTAGCATCCAAAGAGACGCTAAGAGTGTAATAGGTACAGCCAGTGAAGGGCGATTCCTCAGGCAGCGGACTCCTAGAATCTGCTTCTACCTAAAGATGCCTCACTTTATTGGATAATTCCAGTCTCTTGGAGTTAGATTGAAAATTTGGTGATGGACAACCATCCCGATAAAGAAAAAGGGAATGTTTAGATGAAAGGGATCAGGTGAGAGGAGAATTGTGTATATGGCCCCAGGACTGGGAAAAGGGGCAGTTGCATAGGACTAAGACTTTGTACAGTCATACCTCAGAGATATGGGACAACAAGGTATGTCGGTGGAGAAAGGGCCAGGCCTGCAGTCAGAAAGATTCATCTTTTTGAGGACTAAAACACTTATTGTGTAATCCTGCTCAAGTCATTTCATGCTGTTTGCCTCAGTTTCCTTGTCTGTAAAATGATCTGGAAATGGAAATAGCAAATTACTCTAGCACATTTACTAAGAAAAACCTAAATAGGTTAAAGAGTCAGACATGACTTGAAACAACTGAACAACAAAAAACCTCAGAGGTATTGTGAGCATAGTTCCAGGCCACCACAATAAAGAGAATGTTGCATAAAGCAATTCATGCAAATTTTGTTGTTTCCCAATGCACATAAAACTTATATTTAATATTTAACATGTATGGGATACCTGCCACATAGGGGAGGGGCTGGAGGGAAGGAGGAGAAAAGTTGGAACAGAAGTTTTTACAAGGGTCAATGTTGAAAAATTACCCATGCATATGTTTAGTCAATAAAAAGCTATAATAAAAAAATCCTATATTTATACTATAACGAAGTCTTTTAAGAGTGCATTAGTATTATGTCTTTAAAAAACAATTGTGTAACTAATTAAAAATATGTTATTGCTAAAAATGCTAACCATCACCTGAGCCTTTTGTTGATGGCTGCTGACTGGTCAGGATGGTAACTGCTGAAGGTTGAGGGGATGGTGGCAATTTCTTAAAATAAAATAACAATCAAGTTTGTTACATGGGTTGACTCTTTCACTTGAACACTTAGGACCAATGTAGGGTTATTAATTGGCCTAATTTCAATAGTATTTCATGGAATGGGAAGGGCAAGGATGGGGAGACAGAGATGGGAAACTATGAGTTGGTGGCGCAATCAGAACGCAATCAGAACACAATATTTATCTATTAAGTTTGCCATCAGGTGTATGGTTTGGGGTACCCCAGATGCAATAGTAACATCCAAGATCACTGAACAAGAACTACAATGTAACACAGAGATGCAATGTGAGCACATGCTGTTGGAAAAATGGTACCAAAAAATTTGCTTAATGAAGGGTTGGACAAACTTTCAATTTGTTTTAAAAAAAAAATGCACCATCTGTGAAATGCAATAAAATGAGGTCTGCCTGTTCTCTGCTATTATGGTTAGTTATTCAGCCAGTGTGGACACAGTAAGAAGAGGGGTTGTATATCTAGAATATTTCCCTTCCAGCAGAGGCCAAGCCTTTAGAATAATTCTATCAGGAAAAATGCCTAAGATGATCTCTGTGGGACTAATTTAAAGAGAGATTCACCAGAATGGTGGGCTATTGTCCATTTACCAGTATCAGGGAGATCAAATGTATACAGTGGAGCTTAGTCTAAAGAGCTCGTTTTAGGAGAAAGAGGGAAATCGTACTATTTGTGTGCTATTGTGAGTCCCTTTTGCAGACCTCATCCATTGTTTAGGGGATCAGGGAGGTCTTTCAGTTATTCTGCATTTCCTGCAGGGTAAAACCAAAAAGTTAAATCGGTTTCTCTCTCTCTTCCTCCCCTCCTTCCTCTTTTCTTTCATCATCTCTCTTTCTGTCTCTACCTCTGTCTTTCTATCTTTCTCTGTCCATTTTTCTCCTCAGACAGACATACACACACACAAATTTCTGAGCTATGTGGATAGAACACACTGGATTTGGAATTAGAAAAACCTGGATTCAGATTCTGTCACAGACACTAACTGTGTCCCTGGACATTTTGACCTTTCTTGCAGTTTCCCTTAGACTTAAAAGGAGGATGATAGATTTTGTGGCCTCTAAATCTATGGTTTTATGGTCAATTAATCAGCAAGTATTGATAAATTATCAAAGACCAAATGAAAGTGATCCCTGCCCTTAACAAGTTTATAGGCTATGGGAGGGATACCACACAGATACATTCAGAATTTTAGAAAGGGATGAAGTCAGTTGGCAACACTTATGATTTTATTTTTTTATTTTTATTTTCCAATTCATAATCTCTAGAACCTGTATAAACATATGTGTATGATATATATATATATATATGTATTATGTGTGTATGTATATATGGGTATTATATATGTATGTGTATGTGTGTGAATGAAACAATCTCAACTTAAAGACATTTTATTTTCTAACAGGAGATACAAATATATAACTATAACTATGTAACCAAATGTATAACATATATAATTTTATATCTATATGAAACATAACCAAAAGTGTACCATATAGTTGTCCCTCCTCTTAGAATGTAAGCACTGAGTCAAGAGAGTTCCATTCTTTGTATTTACATCCCCAGCATCCAATATAGTAGACACTTAATAAAAACTTGTTGATGAATCAATTCAAAATAATGATTCATCAAAAAATGGAAAAATGAAGATCTTTGAAGAAAGAACTTGTCTCTTCATACTTCAACCATTCCCCTTCCCAAAAGATGCTTCGAGGGAGCACAATGTGAACACTTCTCCTTCCCAAAAGATGCGACCCTAATTATCTCTGTAATCTGCAAGGGAGCATAATGTGAGCACCTCCAAATCTCCCTAGAATGCTCTTCCACTAATGTTAAAGAGCTTCCTGATTACAGTTGCATCAATGTCTCGCTTCATTTAGACAGCAGCATAGCTATGTTATGGATAAGCTAAGAAAGCCCCAGCTCCCAAAGAGAAGTGATACACATCCTAATCTAGCTGCAGCAATGGGCATGTGCTGTAGCATCCAATCAATCCCCAGCTTTTCTTTTTCTCTTGAGCCATCTCATTCACCCCAATTTGAACCCCCATTGGGAGGAAAGTTGGCGGTGTTTCTCAGAGAGGGAAACTCACTCTCAGTACCATAGGGGTAATCCTAGGGTAGGGAAATATGTCTACTCTTCAAAATTTAATTCCTGAGCTCCCACTGATGTACTTCCCATTTAAACAAATCAAAATGACATCATTAACTCTTAATCATGCAATATTTACTAAACCAGAATAATTATAATATGATAATTTCCTCTCCCGTCAATATATAGTGTTTGTAGGAAAAATATAAACTTATAAAAACCTACTAGGGAGACACATAACCAGGGAAATCCATGGGTTCCTGGGAGAAAACACAACTCTGTTTTGCATGTTTTGACTTCCCTAGCCTCCTTAAGGAATAACTTGTGTCCACAAATGAACTACTAGGTCAGAGTGGCCTGCTAAGTCAGAGCTCCTTCTATGATGGCTATAATGGTTCTAACTGCTGTTTTGTTAAACTCTAAGGCACTCCTACAATCTTTTAGAAAAAGCTTGAGCCTGTGATCTGACAAATTATTCAGGTCTACTTTCTTGCCTGGACTCTGAGGGGTTTTCTCCTCTTAAACCCCAGATGACAGTAAAGAGCAAAGGAGAGAAGCTTCTTCTTTCCCATACCAGTTTAGTTAAATAGCAAAAAGTCCTCTTCCTTCAGTCAGCTCCCAGAAGCAAAACTTTTCCTCCAATCAGCTGAATTCCCAGCACCAGATGTGTAATCTATCTTCCTCTCATCAGCTCAGAAGGGGGCAATACAGGCTTCAAGCTCTGCTCTTAATTCTCAGTCATTTTTCCATGAGCCATTTATTTAGTTAGGCTCCGCTGAATCAGCTCTTTTTTGGCGGAAGCCTTCTTTTCAAGAGCAGAGGATAATCTCATTTCTCAACCTTCCAATCAGTTGACTAATCAGTGGACTGAATTCAGCTCCCTTCAAGGAAAGGGAAACCTTACTTTGCTTCCACTTTATTCTGCTCCTGTGTTCTTTCTCATCTTCTTTGTCCTGTCTTAAAGTAGGATAATCTTATGTAAAATGGTACACTTCTAGTTTGGGATGGAGAGGAAGAGGAATAAAAAAATCTCACATTTATATTAGATATGCCACAAATAGACACTATATAATTGTCCCATAGTCATCAAAACATTCTAATTCACAGAATTTCCCAACTGTCAACTTCAGAGTCCTCATAATAATTATATTAAATTAGCCTCGGAAGAACAAGATATTTTGTCTATCTGCTTCAGTAAGTACTTTTCTTTGATGGTCACTTTCTCTCAGATCCTCTCAAAATTGTTTTTCTCCCCATGTATTTTTCTATGAAGAAAAGTACCTTCTCAGAGATTTAGGAGTAGCAGTATTTTTGCTTCTCTCCATAAAGTTGTCCAAATCTAAAAAGGGGTACCACATTACAATATGATCATAAGAAACCTCAGAGACCATCTAGTCAAATTGTCACACTCACCCCATTTTTACAGATAAGGAAACTAACTAAGGAAACCTTGGACAAGTCCAAGGCCACACCAATTACCTTACTTTTAAGCTTCATAAGATCTGAGCCCTGGTTCTCTTGATTGAAGGCTTGGGCCTTCTAAGTTTTCGGGGCTGCTGGGATATCTAGACACAGATGTCCAATAAACAATAGGAACTACAGAACCAAATTTCAAGAGAGAGATTTATGATATTGATACATATATATATATATATATATAAAGATAGATACACACACACACATACATATGTATATCTGAGAGTCATCTTTGTAGATGTCATTGAATCCATGAGAATTATGTCACTAAGAGAGAGATTATAGAGTCATTTCTGCCTCAGTTTCCTTGTGTGTAAAATTAAGGGCTTGTACTGGATGATTTTAAGGTCTAGTCCCCTCAAGCTGTAAAAATCTCTTCTCACTTGTCCTCCCAAATCCAATGAGTTGCCAAATCCTATTAGCTTAAGCTCCTTAAGCTTTCTGGACTTCCATTTTGTTATTTCTAAGTTAAACTCGTTGACCTTTTTAAGGTCTCTTTCAGCTCTCTATTACTTCATCATCAGTTTTGAGCTGTATATGACACAGGAACCCCTGGAGCTGTCTTATCTGATTAAGATCCTTCACTCTGATCACATCCTCTGATAATCATAAAATCTCAGATTTGTAAAGGACGTAGAGGCTATATGATACATTAGGGAAACTACATAGGGAGTCAGTCAACAAATATTTGTTGTTATTGTTATTCAGTCATGTCTGATTCTTTGTGACCTCAACTGGGTTTTGTTTTGTTTTTTTGTTTTTTTGTTTTTTTTTTTTTTGACAAAGATACTATTTCTCCAGCTCATTTTACAGGTGAGGAAACTGAGACAAACAGGGTGAAGTGACTTGCCCAGAGTCATACAGCTAGTATCTGAAGCTGGATTTCAATTTAGGTCTTCTTGATTCCAAGCCCAGTACACCAACTAGAATCCCCAGAAAACATTTATTAAGCATCTATTATATTTCACTCATTGCTGCTAAGGGCTGAGAATACAAAGAAAGGTACAAGACAGTCCCAGTCCTCAAGGAACTTACAACCTAATAGGGAGAGAACATGCAAAAAAGATGTACAAACAAGCTATAGGCAGGATAAATTGAAGTTAATCACCAAGGGAAGGCTCCAGTGTTTATACATTGAATCAGGACAGCCTTCCTGCAGAAAGGAGCTGAGCCCTGAAGAAAGCCAGAGAAGCTGGAAGGCAGAGAAGAAGAGGGAGAGACAACTGGAGTAAATATAGCCAGAGTCCAGAAATACAGTGTCTGCTTCAAGGAAGAACAAGAGGCCAGTATCAGTTTTAGTATTCTGGTTCTAGTCCCAACCATTACCTAGTAGTGCAACCTTAGGCAAGCTCAGATTCCTCATCTGCAAAATGAGAATAATAATACTTATATTACCAATCTCACCAATCACTGTAAGGAAAATGATTCAAATATCTTATATTACTATAGAAATGAAAATTAAGTGATTAGATCTAGGATTTTTACTTTTTTTGGTGTCATGGGAAAGCCTATAGACCCGGTCTTAGAATAATATTTTCAATGGCATAAAATAAAATACAAAAAATTACAAAGCAAAATCAATTATATTGAAATCATTTTATTTTTTCCCTCAGTATATGGATCCCAGGTTAAGAATATCTGACGTACAGATCAAAATAATTGGAAAAATATCAATTGTTCATAGGTGGGCTGAGCTAGTATAATAAAAATGACAATTCTAACTAAATAGGTCTGCTTGTTCAATGTCATATCAATCAAAATGCCAAAAAAAAATCCTATTTCATAGAGCTAGAAAAAATTAATAACAAGATTCACCTGGAATAATAAAAGGATACCAAGGGAATTAATGAAAAACAAATACAAAGGATAGTGGCCTAGCAGTAGCAGACATAAAACTATATTTTAAAGTAGGAGTCATCTAAACTATTTGATACTGGCTAAGAAATCGTGGTGGAGCAGTAGAATAGGTTAGATACACACAACACAATAATAAATGACTATAGTAACCTAGCATTTTTTTTTTTTTTTTTTTTTTTTTGCTAAAGCCATTGGGATTAAGTGACTTGCCCATGGTCACATAGCCAAGAAGTTTTAAGTGTCTAAGATCAGATTTGAACTCAGGTCCTCCTGACTTCAGGGCTGGTGCTGTATCTACTCCATCACCTAGCTGTCCCTAGTAAACTAGTATTTGATAAACCTCAAAACTCTAGCTTTTGGGATAAGAATTCACTATTTTACAAAATTTACAAAAATTGCTGGGAAAACTGAAAAATAATATGTTAGAAACTCAGCATAGATCTACATCTCACACCCATAACCAAAATAAGGTCAAATTGGATTCTTGTTTTGGGCATAGAGGTTGATACCATAAGCAAATTAGGAGAAGAACGGATTGTTTCCCTATAAGATCTTTGGAGAAGAGAGAAATTTATGACCAAGGAGAACTAGAGAACACTATGAAATGCAAAATGGGCAACTTTGATTACATTAAACTAAAAAGGTTTTGTACAAATGAAATAAACACAAACAAGATTAAAAGGAAAGCAGAGAGATGGGAAAAAATTTTACAGTCAGTGTTTCTGATAAAGGTCTCATTTCTAAAATATATAAAGAACTGTTTTAAATTCATAAGAATACAAGTTATTCCCTAATTGATAAATATTCAAAGGATATGAACAGACAATTTTCAGATGATGAAACTAAAGCATTTCAACTAAAGGTTGAAATGATCCAACCTTTCTTTTTTCTCTCTCTCTCTTTCTTTTAATAATTATAATTTTTTATTGACAGAACCCATGCCAGGGTAATTTTTTACAACATTATCCCTTGCACTCACTTCTCTTCCGATTTTTCCCCTCCCTATATGCCACAGTGTATCCTAGATACAATATATGTGTGCAGAACCGAACAGTTCTCTTGTTGCACAGGAAGAATTGGATTCAGAAGAAAAATAACCCGGGCAGAAAAACAAAAATGCAAACAGTTTACATTCATTTCCCAGTGTTCTTTCTTTGGGTGTAGCTGCTTCTGTCCATCATTGATCAATTGAAACTGAGGTAGATTTTCTCTTTGTCAAAGAAATCCATTTCCATCAGAATATATCCTCATATAGTATCGTTGTTGAAGTATATAATGATCTCTTGGTTCTGCTCATTTCACTTAGCATCAGTTCATGTAAGTCTCTCCAAGTCTCTCTGTATTCATCCTGCTGGTCATTTCTTACAGAACAATAATATTCCATAACATTCATATACCACAATTTACCCAACCATTCTCTAATTGATGGGCATTCATTCATTTTCCAGCTTCTGGCCACTACAAACAGGGCTGCCACAAATATTTTGGCACATACAGGTCCCTTTCCCTTCCTTATCTCTTTGAGGTATAAGCCCAGTAGTAGCACTGCTGGATCAAAGGATATGCACAGTTCGATAACTTTTTGGGCATAATTCCAGATTGCTCTCCAGAATGGTTGGATTCATTCACAACTCCATCAACAATACATCAGTGTCCCAGTTTTCCCACATCCCCTGCAACATTCATCATTATTTTTTCCCGTCATCTTAGCCAATCTGACAGGTGTATAGTGGTATCTCAGAGTTGTCTTAATTTGCATTTCTCTGATCAATAGTGATTTGGAATACTTTCATATGAGTGGAAATAGTTTCAATTTCATCATCTGAAAATTGTCTGTTCATATCCTTTGACCATTTATCAATTGGAAAATGGCTTGATTTCTTATAAATTAGAGTCAATTGTCTCTATATTTTGGAAATGAGGCCTTTATCAGAACCTTTAACTGTGAAGATGTTTTCCTACTTTGTTGCTTCCCTTCTAATCTTGGTTGCATTAGTTTTGTTTGTACAAAGGCTTTTAAATTTGATATAATCAAAAGTTTCTATTTTGTGATCAATAATGGTCTCTAGTTCATCTTTGGTCACAAATTTCTTCCTCCTCCACAAGTCTGAGAGATAAACTATCCTATGTTCCTCTAATTTATTTATAATCTTGTTCTTTATACCTAAATCATGGACCCATTTTGATCTTATCTTGGTATACGGTGTTAAATGTGAGTCCATGCCTAATTTCTGCCATACTAATTTCCAGTTATCCTAGAAGTTTTTGTCAAATAATAAATTATTATCCCAAAAGTTAGGATCTTTGGGTTTGTCAAACACTAGATTGCTATAGTTGACTATTCTGTCTTGTGAACCTAACCTATTCCACTGATCAACTAGTCTATTTCTTAGCCATTAGCAAATGGTTTTGGTGACTGCTGCTTTACAATATAGTTTTAGATCAGGTACAGGTAGGCCACCTTCATTTGATTTTTTTTTTCATTAATTCCCTTGAGATTCTCGATCTTTTGTTCTTCCATATGAATTTTTTTGTTATTTTTTCTACATCATTAAAATATTTTCTTGGAAGTCTGATTGGTATAGCACTAAATAAATAGATTAGTTTAGGAAGTATTGTCATCTTTATTATATTCGTTCGGCCTATCCAAGAGCACTTAATATTTTTCCAATTCTTTAAATCTGACTTTATTTGTGTGGAAAATGTTTTGTAATTTTGCTCATATAATTCCTGACTTTCCTTTGGTAGACAGATTCCCAAATATTTTATGCTGTCAACAGTTATTCTGAATGGAATTTCTCTTTTTATCTCTTGCTGTTGGATTTTGTTGGTGATGTATAAAAATGCTGAGGATTTATGGGCATTTATTTTATAACCTGCAACTTTGCTAAGGTTATGGATTATTTCTAATAGCTTTTTAATAGAATCTCTGGGGTTTTCTAAGTATACCATCATAGCATCTGCAAAGAGTGATAGTTTGGTTTCCTCATTGACTACTCTAATTCCTTTAATCTCTTTCCCGACTCTTATTGCCGAGGCTAGCATTTCTAATACAATATTGAATAATAATAGTGATAGTGGGCAACCTTGCTTCACTCCAGATCTTACTGGGAAAGGTTCCAGTTTTTCGCTATTGTATATGATGCTTACTGATGGTTTTAAATATATGCTCCTGACTATTTTAAGGAAAAGTCCATTTATTACTATCCTCTCAAGTGTTTTTATTAGGAATGGATGTTGGATTTTATCAAATGCTTTTTGTGCATCTATTGAGATGATCATATGGTTTTTGTTAGTTTGGTTATTGATATAATCAACTATGCTAATAGTTTTCCTAATATTGAACCAGCCCTGCATTCCTGGTATAAATCCTACTTGGTCATAGTATATTATCCTGGGGGTGATTTTCTGTAATCTTTTTGCTAATATTTTATTTAAGATTTTAGCATCAGTATTCATTAGGGAGATTGGTCTATAATTTTCTTTCTCTGTTTTCAGTCCTACCTGGTTTAGGTATCAGTACCATGTCTGTGTCATAAAAGGAATTTGGTAGGACTCCTTCAGTCCCTATTTTTTCAAATAGTTTATATAGCATTGGAGTTAATTGTTATTTAATGTTTGGTAGAATTCACATGTAAATCCATCTGGTCCTGAGGATTTTTTCTTAGGGAGTTGGTTAATAGCTTGTTCTATTTCTTTTTCTAAAATGTGACTGTTTAGGATATTTACTTCTTCCTCTGTTAATCTGGGCAAGCTATATTTTTGAAGGTATTGTTCCATTTCATTTAAGTTGTCAAATTTATTGGCATAAAGTTGGGCAAAGTAAATCCTAATTATTGCTCTAATTTCTTCTTCATTAGTGACGAGTTCTCCCTTTTCATTTTTAAGACTAACAATTTGATTTTCCTCTTTCCTTTTTTTTAATCAGATTTACTAAGGGTTTGTCTATTTTGTTGTTTTTTTTCATAGAACCAACTCTTAGCTTTATTAATTAATTCAATAGTTTTTTTTTACTTTCAATTTTATTGATCTCTCCTTTTATTTTTAGAATTTCAAGTTTAGTGTTTGACTGGGGGTTTTGAATTTGTTCCTTTTCTGGCATTTTTAGTTGCAAGCCCAATTCATTGACTTTCTCTTTCTCTATTTTATGCAAGTAGTCCTCTAGAGATATGAAATTTCCCCTTATTGCCACTTTGGCTGCATCCCACACATTTAATATTGTCATTTTCTTGGGTGAAGTTATTAATTATGAATATGATTTGCTGTTTCACTCAATCATTCTTTAGTATGAGACTATTTAGTTTCCAATTATTTTTTGGTCTATTTTCCCCTGGCTTTTTGTTGAATGTAATTTTCATTTCATTGTGGTCTGGAAAGGATGCATTTACTATTTCTGCCTTATTGTATTCGAGTTTGAGATTTTTATGTCTCAATATATGGTCAATTTTTGTATAGGTTCCATGAACTGCTGAGAAAAAAGTGTACTCCTTTCTGTCTCCATTTAGTTTTCTCCAGAGATCTATCACATCTAACTTTTCTAGTATTCTATTTACCTCTTTGACTTCTTTCTTATTTATTTTGTGGTTTGGTTTATGTAATTCTGAGAGTGCAAAGTTGAGATCTCCCACTATTATAGTTTTTCTGTCTTTTTCTTCTTGCAGCTCTCTTAATTTCTCTTTTAAGAATTTAGATGCTACACCACTTAGTGCATATATGTTTAATATTGACATTGCTTCATTATCTATGCTACCCTTTAGCAAGATATAGTGCCCTTCCTTATCTCTTTTCATTAGATCAATTTTTGCTTTTGCTTGATCTGAGATCAGGATGGGTACCCCTGCTTTTTTGACTTCACCTGAAGCATAGTAGATTCTGCTCCAACCTTTTACCTTTACTCTGTATGTATCTCCCTGCTTCAGGTGTGTTTCCTGTAAATAACAAATTGTAGAATTCTGGCTTTTAATCCATTCTTCTAATTGCTTCCTCTTTATGGGGGAGTTTACCCCATTCACATTTATGGTTAAAATTACCAATTCTGTATTATTTGCCATCTTGTTAACCCCTTTTCTCCCTTCTTTCCCCCCTTATTCCCCTCCCCAGTATTAAACTTGTGAGCACCACTTGCTTCTCACAGCCCTCCCTTTTTAGTATCCCTCCCCCCACCTTAGAGTTCCTCCCCCTATCTTACTCCTTTTCCTCACAGATTCTGTATTCCCTTCCACTTAGCTTATTCCTTACCTTTTTACTTTTTCCTTCCCACTTTTCAATGAGGTGGGAGAAGTTTCATCATAAATTGAATATGTCTAAATTTTTTCTCTTTAAGCCTCCATTCTTTCTCTCAGATATAATAGGTTTCCTTTCCTCTTCATGAGATGTAGTACCTCCACTTTACTCTTTTTCTGGTACAATGTCCTTTCCACGTCTAGTTTCTAGAACAAGGTATACATGTATTCTTTATACATCTTTATAGCAGAAATATAGTTCCCCAGATTTCTTTTTACCTTTTTAGGTTTCTCTTGAGTTCTATATTTGTAGGTCTAACTTTTTATTAAGTTCTGGTTTTTTCATCAAAAATAGGTGAAATTTGCTTATTTCGTTGAACGTCCATCTTCTTCCCTGGAAAAAGATGCTCATTCTGGCTGGGTAAGTTAATTTTTGTTGCATACCAAGTTTCTTAGCCTTTTGGAATATCATATTCCAGGCCCTTCAATCCTTTAATGTGGATGCTGCTAGATCCTGGATAATCCTTATTGTGGCTCCTCTATATTTGAATTATTTTTTTTCTAGCCACTTGCAGTATTTTTTCCTTTGTCTGATAGTTCTGGCATTTGGCCACTCTGTTTCTTGGTGTTTTGATTTTAGGATCCCATTCAGTAGGTGATCGATGAATTCTTTTAATGTCTGTTTTGCCCTCTGTTTCTATGACTTCTGGGCAGTTCTCTTTGATAATTTCCTAGAAAATAGTGTCTAGGCTCTTTTTTTCATTATATTTTTCTGGGAGTCCAATAATTCTTAGACTGTCTCTCCTAGACCTATTTTCCAGGTCTGTTGTTTTCCCAAGAAGGTATTTCACATTTTTTTCCATTGTTTGATTTTTTTTTTTTTTTTTTTGGTTTTGCTTGACTGATTCTTGTTGTCTCCTCGAGTCATTCAATTCCATTTGTTTGATTCTGGTTTTCAATGAAGCATTTTCTTCACTCACTTTTTAAATATCTTTTTCTAATTGTCCAATTGAGTTTTTAAGTGAGTTGTTTTGTTCTATGGAATATTTTTCCATTTCACCAATTTTGTTTTTTAGAGACCTATTTTGTGTTTCCAGTTTACTAATCCTATTTTTCAAGGATTTGATTTCTTTATCCATTCTATCTTTAAATGAATGTGATGACTTCTTCAGATTCTCTTACCAAGCCTCCCTTTCCTTTTCCCATTTTTCTTCTAACTCTCTTGTGAGAGCCTTTTCAATTTCTTCTATGAGATTCATCTGTGCTGAGGACCAGATGATCTCCTCTTTTGGGGATTCATCTGGAGACAGTCTGTTTTTAGTCTCCTCAGGGTTTAGAGTCTGCTTTCTATCCATACAGAAGCTGTCAATGGTTAAGGTCCGTTTCAATTTTTTGCTCATTTTGTCCGAGAAGAATCAAAGACAAACTAGCAAAGAAAAAAAGAAAAGAACCCCAAAAGAAATCTGCTTTCTTTTTTGGGCTTCCTCTACAGACTGAGGGGGCAGCAGCGAGGCACTAACAGAACAGTGATGGCTGTGTTGTGCCTGTGCTCTGAAACTCTGAGAGCATGCTGAGACACTGTGGGGGAGGAGTGTCAAGTCCCGAGAGACACCAGCTGTTTGGGATTGTATTCTTCACCCCCATTGTTTCTAGCTTCTCTGCTTGTCTGCTGGCTTGCTGTCAGGGCAAAGTATCCAATCCTGTAGCAAAACTCTCCCTGCAGAGACGGCTGAGATCACACCCCACCCCCCTCCGATCTGCTCGGCTGTGAGCTGCCTGCCAAGCTCTCAGTGACACTGCCTGCCTTCAGCCTGTGCCCGATCTAAAACCATCCTTGCCCTTGAGCAAAAACAGACCTTTCCTGGTGAATTTCAAGGATGTCTTCTCTTGGTAACTATTTATGAATTTTTTTTTCAGTCAAGCATTAATCCAGATGCTCATCATGAAATGAATTCTGAGAGAAAACGCAGAGCTTAGGCAGCTGTGTGCCTCCTCTCCGCCATCTTGGCCGGAAATGCCCTGATCCAACCTTTCTAGAGAGCAATTTGGAACTGTGCCCAAATGGCTATGAAACTGTGTATATCCTTTGATCCAGCAGTGCCATTACTGAGGTTGTATCCCAAGAAAATCATAAAAAGGTCCTACATGTATAAAAAATGTTTGTAGCAGCTCTTTTTGTGGGGGGCAAAGAATTGGAAAATGAATGGATGTCCATCAATTGGAAAATGGTTGAATAAGTTATGGAATATTGTTCTATAAAAATGATGAATAAATTGGTTTTAGAAAGGCCTGGAATGATTTACATGAAATGATGCTGAGCAAAACAATGGATTCCAGGAATACATTGGACACAGAAACAGCAAAATTGTGCAGTGATCAATTATGAAAGATTTGTTTCTTCTCAGTGTTTCAGTAATACAAGTAAATCCCAATAAACTTTTGATAGAAAACACCATCTGCATCCAGAAAGAGAACTATAGAGACTGATTTAAATCAACACATTCTATGCTCACCTTTTTTCCTTTTTCTTCTATTTTTTTCCTCTTGTGTTTTTCCCTTTTGTTCTGATTTTTCTCTCCCAACATAATTCATAAAGAAATGGTTATGTTTAAAAAATTGTACATATATAACCAGGGAAAATACACTAGTAATAAAAAAAGAAAATACACATAAAAAAGAACATCTAACCTAGAATTAATGTATCTACCATACAGGGCAATCTGGAGTCTCCTATATAACATCACAGATAAATGGTCAAACAGTGACCACTTAAAGATTGCTAATGGTCAGAAACTCACCTAGAGGGTACAATGAATAAAGTGTTAAACTCAGAATCTGGAAGATCTGTATGCAAATCCTGCATGGGACACTTAATAGCTATGAGACCTTGCACAATTCACTTCTTTCACACACAACTAATAAACTTCAGTCTCTTCTGCAAAATGGGGGTAACAGTAGCACCTACTTTACTTTACAAGGATGTTGTGAGGATTGAACAAGTCGGTAAATGCAAGTTTGCAAACCTTAAAGTGCAATACAAATGCCAATTATTTTTATTTTTAATTGAGTTTTTTCAAATAATGAGAATCTGTCTTTTCTCCTCACTCCTCTTCCCCTTCTGCCCTAATTTCCCAATTGAGAAAGAAAAAATAAAAGCCTTATTACAAACATGTCTAGTCAAGCAAAACAGATTTCCCCATTGGCCATATCCCAAAAATGTCTTAATCTGCATTCTGGGGCTGTCACCTGTAGTCAGGAGGTAGGTAACGTGTTTCATCATAAGTCCTCTGGAACTGTGGCTGGTCTGATCAGAGTTCCAAGTCCTTCCAAGCTGTCTATCTTTACAACAATGTCATTATTGTATAAATTATTCTCCTGGTTCTGCTTACTTCACTCGGCATTAGTTCATAAAAATCTTGTCAATCTTTCTTTGAAACCAGCCCCTTTATCATTTCTTACAGCTCAGTAGTATTCCATTGCATTCCCATCACAATTTGTTCATGTAGCTATTAGCACTGACCTTCCAAAGTGGCCAATTTCATTTTCAGACAGCTGTGATTGTTAGGAAATTTCTCCTCACATGTGCCAAGTGCTAAAACCTGCTTCTCTGCAACTTCTAACCACGATTCCTACTTCTGCTTTCTGGGGCAAAACCAAACAAGCCTAATCCTTCTTATAAAAATGCAGCCTTTCAAATATTTAAAGAGAGCAATTAGTGTCTCCCCTCTCCCAGGCTTTCTTCTCCAACCTAAACACTTCCAATTATCCTACTGACTCTCTGCAGTGGTTCTCAAAGTATGGTCTAGAGAATCCTGGGGATCTCTGAAATCCTTTTAGAGGGTCTACAAATTCAAAAAAAAATTATTTCCAATATGGTAAATGTCTATAAATATAATCCAGATAAACAAAAACACTTTGGAGAGATCTTCAATAATTTTCAATAGGATAAAGATACTGAAAACAAAAGTTTGAGAACTACTGAGGTATAGTCTCCAATCCCCACTCATTCGTGGGGAATTTTCTCTGTATGCATTCACCTTGGCAGAGTCCATCCTCACACATGACCCAGACACTCTAAATATTCTCCTCTGCACTAACATGCTCTCAATTAATCTTTGGACAATGTGGTCTGAATTTCTGTACCCATCCTGGTCATTCCTTTCTGTATGTGCTGTAGCTTGTCATTATTATTCTTGAAACATGGCAATGGGCTTGTAGCCATAAATCATTATTTCCTCCAAGATTTGCACTGGATAGATGTGACCATGATCTAACCTACCTGTTACCAGGTAAGTCTTGGCATTCAGGTGTGTCCAATCCTGTAGATTCACTGGGCTGTAACTAAAACATGATTAAGTCTTGCATCCTGTTTCCAAAAGGGGGAATTAGGGTCTCAAGTCAGAGGTAGGAGGTAGGGTGCAGATTCTGGGAAAAGAGCCCTTAGTCACTTCTCAGGGCTGGGTGTGGCCCAGTGGATTTTCATTGAGCTGAGGTCAGGTCTGAAACCCAGTGCCAGAATCCAGAGAGGAGCACTAGAAAAGCAGATCCATAGACTTGAACTCTACAAGAGAGCTTGATGATCGAGGAGTTTAGCATTCTGCTGTAGAGTGGGAGAAATGATATACTGTATGAGAAAAAATGCCTCCAAGTATTTGCATCATATCTTGACATAGACATTCACTAGCTAGGACACGAAACCCATCTGGTCTCAGTTTCTTTTTTATTTTTTTTTTTTTTGCAAAATGAGAAGATTAAACGGATAATATTTCCATTTCTTTCGGTTCTAAATCCTGTGATCCCAAATGTTGCCTGGATAAATCTATGGGATTCACATAGCTTCATGGTTACTAGGATCTAAAATCCTTAGGTACAGAGCCAAACCCTTCTAAGTTCAGAATCTCAACAAAATTGTGAACTTGGTAAAGTTGGTACTAGGAGTAAAGGTGGTGAATGGGCAGATAGAGAGCCAGGTCTAGAGTCAGGAAAATTTCATCTTGATTCAGACACTTACTAGTTGTGTGACCCTGAGCACGTCACTTAAACATATTTGCCTCAGTTTCCTCATCTGTAAAATGAGCTGGAGAAGAAAACAGTAAACCATTTTAGTATGTTTGTCAAGAAAAGCCCAGATAAGGTCACAAGGAGTGGGATGTGACCGAAAGAACTGAATGACGAAAGTTGGTGGGCGTAATCCTTCCTCCACATTCCCCCATTAAAACCCCTTTCTTTCCTTCCCATCCTCCTACCCTAATCATTTGTCATATACTATGTAATATACTGTTTGGGATAGTAAGGGCTTAAGATTTTCTATTTCATTTCAGGAGGAGATTCTTGAAGGACAACAGAGGTCCCACTGAATGAAGCCTACTGACCATTGGATAAGTGTTGAAACTGATAAGTGAGGACAGTGTTTTCTATATGTTACCTCTTAAACCATAAGATATAGCATCCTTCCTATTTGCCAGTCTGGCACTCTGAATGGCAATTCACACAGGGCAGGATCTCTTGCCCATGTACCCATGTAGGATTGCCTTACTATTGCCATGGGAAAAAATTTCATGGTTTTGTCATCAGGGGCACCAATGTGTACAGGAGGAATTGAATTAGAAGTTTGGATTTGGACCTCTGCTATTTAGTACCTGTGTGAACTTAGGCACTTAACTAAATGCTTGTTCAAAACTCTATGTAATTCTACCTTAGAACTATAACTAGGCTAATAAAAATAACAATAATATGAGCTAGTATCTATAAAGCACTTTAAAGTGCTTTAAATATTATCTCACCTCACATCAACCCTAGGAACCAGCTGCTATTATTATTATTATTCCCTTTTTACAGTTGAGAAAACTGAGGTACAGAGGGATTAGATGACTTGCTACTAAGTATCTGAGGCCACAAAGAAGAGGAAAACAACCTATGTGCATGTACAGAAATATTTATAGAAGCTCCTTTTGTGGTAGTCAAAAATTAGAAATAAGGGTTCCTATCAATTGGGAGATGGCCATAAATAAATGTGTTGTAATATTCTTCAGCAGAAGCAGGAGGACAAATAAAAAATAAAATTACAACAATGTAGTCAAGACAAACCACTTGGAAATATTTAGTAACAACAAACCAGGATTCCAGAGGACCTATAACAAAGCATATTCCCCACTTCCTGTCAGAAGCGGTGGTCTCAGGGGCAGAAGGAGATGTATCTCTTTTGATGTGTCCAATGCGGGAACTAGCTTTGCTTGACTATGCATTAATGTTACAAGAGATTTGTTGTTCTTTTTCTTTTCCAGTGAGAGGAAGTGGAAGAGAAGAAAAAAATAAAGTTTTATTTATTAAAAATAATGAAAATATTTGTTAACTGACTGATCAACTGATCAACCTTTCTGAGAGGTCTCAATTCAATTCAATGCAAGGGATACAATAGGCTAAAGACCCTCAACCTTTGTTTTGCCTTTGAATATGAATCTCTATGGAAAATATAGATAGTTGTATTAAGACCACATTAAGAAGAGAGCACTTCTTTGATGAAAGTATCTTTGATTTTGATAATTATTAATTCATTAAAAGTTCTTTGACATGAGTCAAGGCTAGCTGACCAGAGGTCCACAAGAGCTGAACTCAAGTTTCAGAGACTAGAGAAGGAAATTGGATCACTGGGTGGCTCCCACTTATTTATGCACCCCCTTCCCCCCACTCCAGGGATCCCAATGAGCTACAAAAATGGCAGACATGGAGAGGCAGGGGCAGAACCACAAGAGCTCTCAGAGGGGAAACCCATGTGGCGATAGGAGAGTCATCTGCCATTAGCCAAGGACAGTATGAATGCAGGCTACACATGCCTGAACCCAGATTTCTGAAGAGGACTGAATAGTACATGGCTCTGGAACAGGAGGAATAACAAGGGACAGGACCACAATATAGAGAAGCAAGCCCAGATCTTGCTATTCCCAGTGATTATGACTTAAATCAACTGTGCAAATTCACTTAGGTTGATATTCCCTTTTAGGGGAATTTGAAAACCTTAGGATAGCACTATAAATCTAGAAGATTATATGATTCTAGCAACTGGGCATGCAAAACTCCCTTTTTAAATTTCCTTAGATCTAAGATAGCATTATATAATTCTGGAAGCCTTTCTAGAGAAGTGTCAACCACAGGGTAATGCTGTTAAGTCAGAAGGCATAAGTCCCTGAAGTGAGAGAAAGGTTTCCCCCTTTCTAACTAAAGAGAGAACAAGAGTTATCTTGACTGATTACAAGTTCCATCGAGTCCTACATACTTTTATATATAAAATAGACTCGGTACATCTGACGTATATTTTTGTAGGTATTTTTGCAGGAGTTGAGGACCATTTCTATCATCTCTGTAGGGCACTTGAAAATAAATTCTAATGTTCTGAGGGGAGTTCCTGGATGGAGCAGGAGCCAAGATGTGATTTATTAGAAATCTCTTCTCACCCCAACCTCATGTCAACCCAGAATTTGGGGCTTTGACCATGGGTTCCATAAGTGAATATACTTTAAGCACCTACGAGATCCTTCATCTGTAAATTCAACTGGGTGATTTCTAAAGTCCTTTGCAACTCTAAATCCTATGATCCTGAGAAAGAATATTTCCAAATATCCTTCCAACTCTGCTATTCTATGAGTCAGTGATTTTGCATCCAGCTGATGACTGTTCTTTCCCTACAAGACAGAGACTTCTTCTCCCTTTCTCCACTACCTGGGCAACTCACCCTTTACCTGTTGGAGCCAGCCTAAAGCAGGACTTTATGCTACAGACAAACAGGGCCAAGTTGTTGTTTTTTAATTTTTACTGTTGTCTCTTCTGACAAGATCCAGGACAAACTCAGGCATATGTGGGGAGGGGCAGTACCAACAAGCCCCAGTTCTCCTCTACTTAACACCTTTCTCCATCATCAATCACCAGATAAGGAAAGGTCACCTGGTTGGTTATGGGCATGCAACTTAGCACCTCTGGGACAGACCATGGTCTTTTCTGAAGGCCATAGGGATGATGGTGTTGGGACACATGCCTTTTACCTGAGCTAAATCTGGAAACTGATCCCAGAGACACTGTACTTGGGGATTTTCCCCTCTATTCCCCTCAAGGAAAGAATCCTAAGCTTGATAATCAATCACACTATATAGGGAAAGGGGAACTGTTGACTTTGGTAAAAATATTACCAATTTATGGATTCACTATTTTACCACTAACATATCAGGAAATAAAAAGTCTTCTGGGGGCTACTTGCAACTGCCACTGCTTTTGCGATTTGGGCATTATCTTGTCACAAGTGGAGAAATTAAGGTTATCTATTAACTACAATTTATGTAATGCAACCATTCTCCAATATTTCTTCATAGCAGCATATTATGGGAAGTAACTAAATGGCACAGAGAATAGAGCACTAACCTTGTGTCAGGAAGTCATGAGTTTAAAACTAGCCTCAGATACCAAGTATAAATCCCTGAGCAAGTCACATGACCTGTTTGTTTCAGTTTTGTCTGTAGGAAAATGGGGATAATAACAGCGCTAACACCCCAGAGTGATTGTAAGGATTAAATGAAATAATATTTGTAAAATATTTTGCCAAACTCAAAGTACCATGTAAATACTGGTTATTATTATTATTACTCTCATGAGGATTTTAGAAACTGCTTCACTGCAGAAAGCTACAGTATATGGGCTACAATGCCCTTACTAAATAGGTGTTTAATAAATGTTTGTTGAATGAAAGAAGGCACAGACAATCTATAGGTAAGGTGATCTCTATTCCACAGAAAGGATTCAAAGTCCAGTTTTAATAACATTTTTTCCCTACTTAGTTTGATTCTCTTATAGAATCCCAGAATTTCAGAATCAGAAGGATCTCAGTCATAGAGTCTTCCATGTACTGAGTGAAAATCTCTACTTTCACATTCCCCTAAATGGTATCATTATCTTCTTGATTAATTGCCTAGAGGGTGAAAAAATCCACCATTGCTCTGGTTGGTTCCATTTTGGATTCCTACCCTCCAACTGGTGGGAATTATCCCTTATAAAGAGCCAAAATCTACCTCTTCTCAACTTCCATCCAGTGTCCTAGGAAACAAATCTTGTTGGGTGCAGTTGATTTGTTTGGAAAGTGGATTGGGAGTAGAGTCATAAGGTCATTAATTATCAAGATTATTATAGTAATAAAAATATTGATGTGATTATGCTTCCAGAGTCAAAAAGTGAAATGGGGAGGGTATTCTTTTTTAAAATTTTATTTTCTTTCCTGTTAATCTTTTTTAAATAATAGCTTTTTATTTTCAAACTACATGCAAAGATAGTTTTGAATATTCACCTTGCAAAACTTTGTGTTCCAATTTTTTCTCTTTCCCTTCCTCCTACCCTCTCCTCTAGACAGCAAGTAATTCAATATATGTTAAATATGTGCAATTCTTCTATACATATTTCCACATGTATCATGCTACACAAGAAAAGTCAGATCAAAAAAGGAAAAAAGTGAGAAAGAAAACAAAAAGCAAGCAAACAACAACAAAAAAGGTGAAAATACTATGTTGTGATCCACATTCAGTTCCCATGGTCCTCTTTTTGGATGCAGATGGTTCTCTTCATCACAAGTCTGCTGGAGCTGGTCTGAATCACCTCATTGTTGAAAAGAGCCAAGTCCATCAGAGTTGATTATTGCATAATCTTGTTGCCACTGTGTACAATGTTCTCTTGGTTCTACTTACTTTATTTAGTATCAGTTTATGTAAGTCTCTCCAGGCCTTTCTGAAATCATCCTGCTGATCACTTTTTATAGAACAATAATTTTCCATAATTTTCATATACCATAATTTATTCAGCCATTTCCCAATTGATGAGCATACACTCAGTTTCCAGTTTCTAGCCACTACAAAAAGGGCTGTCACAAACATTTTTGCACATGTGGGTCCTTTTCCCTCGTTTCAGATCTTTTTGGTCTATAAGCCCAGTAGAGACACTGCTGGATCAAAGGGAAAGCATAGTTTGATAGCTCTTTGGCCATAATTCCAAATTACTCTCTAGAATGGTCGGATCAGTTCACAATTCCACCAACAATATAGTCTCCCCACATGCCCTCCAACATTTTATTATTATCTCTTCCTGTCATCTTTGTCAATCTGAGAGATGTATAGTGGCATTTTAATCTGCATTTCTCCAATCAAAAGTGATGTAGAACATTTTTTCATATGACAAAAAATGGTTTTAATGTCTTCATCTGAAAATTGTTTGTTCATGGTCTTTAAAGATTTATTATTTGAAGAGTGGCTTGTATTCTTATAAATTTGAATCAATTCTTTATTTATTTTAGAAATGAGGTGTTTATCAGAATTCGTAGATATAAAAATTTCCCTCAGTTTTCTGCTTCCTTTCTAACCTTGCTCACATTAGGTTTGCGCAAAATCTTTTTTAATTCAATATGACCAAAATTATCCATTTTCCATTTCATAATGTTCTCTAGTTCTTTGGCCATAGATTCCTTCCTTCTCCACAGATCTGAGAGGTTGATTATTCCTTGTTCTCCCAATTTTTTTATAGTGTCACTCTTTATGTCTAAATTATGAACCCATTTCGACCTTATCTTGGTGTTTGGTGTTGGTCAGTGAAATCTATTTTCCAATTTTCCCAGCAATTTTTGCCAAATAGTAGATTCTTATCCCAGAAACTGGAGTCTTTGGGCTTACCAAATACCAGATTACTATAGTCACTGATACTGTGTCTTTGAAGCTAACTTATAACATTGATCAACTACTTTATTTCTTACCCAGTAGCAAATGGCTTTGATGACCACATAGTTTTAGGTCTGGCACAGCTGGGTCACCTTTATTTGCATTTTTCCTATTAATTCTGGGGAGGGTGAGCAGATGATAAGAAGATAACTTGGACAGAAGGTGAAAGATGACTGAGGCTTTCTAGATAGAGTGGACTTGTGACTTTTCACACTCACTAGTCAGGACTGCAAAAGATTAAAGACAGGAGTATCACAGTTAAGGGGGTTAAGAGAGAGGAATAGAAAATACTTAAATATCACTTTTTTGGTCAAATATAAGTTCCTTGAAGACAGGAAAGATGTCCTTTTAAAAAAATTTTTGTATCCCCAGTGCTATCAAATGCCATGTACATGCAGTATTTTATAAGTATTGTTGCAAGCAGTAGTGAACACCAATATTTCATCCATGATAGTGAAATAATCTGGTTATACCACTGACTAAAAATATTGACATAGGAAGGGGAAACAGATTTTGGCAGAAAGCTGATTAAGCTTGATTTTGAACATACTGTAATTGAGGTACCATCAGGATACGAGTAGAAATTTGTTAATATTCTAAAATGTAAATGTGAAGCTTAGGAAAGAAATAAAGCCTGGAGATAAGAATCTGGGAGTTAGCTGTGGAGACACTGCACAGATAGTTGAAGTCATGGGAATGAATGAGATTTCCCAGGCAATGACTGCCAGGAGAGAAGATAAGAGAGCCAAGAACAGAACCTTGGGGAAAACCCACCTTGCAACGGAAGGAAGAGGATGAAGAAACAAAGGCGAGATTGAGAGCCAAGAAAATGGGATGTCTCTGAAGCCAAGAGAAAAAAGAAATACAAATTAAAACAATGCTTAAGTTCTACTTCCTACCCATCAAAATATTCACAGATGATATGAGGAAATAGCAATTGTAGGAGGACCTGTGGGAGGATGGGCACAGTAATGTGCTATTGGTGGTTTTCTTGATTGGTCCAACTATTCTGGAAATCATTCTGGGATTATTTATCCTTAAAATCACTTAGGTGTGTATGCTCTTTGATCCAAAGAGATGAAAGATGTGGAAAAGCTACAAAAGAGATTTACAACAATACTTTTTTTTGCTGTAGCCAAGAGCTGAAAATAAAGTAGATGCCCACAAATGGGGAACGATTGAACAAAATATACTGCATGTATATTGTTGTACTATAAAAAACACAAATATGTTGAATTCAGAGAAATCGGGGAAAATGGATAAGGACCTGTGTGGGACAATTTTATCCAAAATTAAACTCTCAGGGGCATCTCAAGGTATAGAACAAAAGCTTTATTAGAATTTTGCGGGGGCCGGGTGATCATCCAAAGCAAAAGGGATGTGTCTGAAGCCAGGAGAGAGCTGCCCCTCAGTGCCCACTTGCAATTTTTATACAGAGTACCCCAAGAAAAAACCCAGACCCACTCCCAGTACCCCTCATATGCATTCTGATTGACTATATAGGTTGTGTTCCCTGATTAGGAACTGGAATGTTGACAGGTTATAAATTTTTCTTTCTCTCCCCTACCACATGATTTTCAAGAAACCAAAACTTAGGCCTATAGGCTTGATCTACTCTAATCCACAGTTATGAGGAACCAAAACTTAGGCTTGATTTACTCTAATCCATGGTTATGAGAAACTGAAACTTAAGCCTATAGGTTTGATCTACTTTAGGGTTATGAGAGATCTTCACTTCAGCTATTTGAACTCAGACTCAACTTCAGAAAGCAATTTATTCTAGGCTCATAACAATGTAAAGGAGAATAACTAAAGGACTTCAGCTCTCTGATCATCCCAATGATCAATTATGACTTTAGAAGTCTATCAATAAGCACTTATTAAGCTTCTACTCTGTGTCAGGCAGTGTTTTAAGGGCATGGGGATACAAATATGAAATAGTCCCTATCCCCAAGGGACTTATAATCTAATGGGAGAAGACAACATACTACAGGAAACTGAAAAGGATACAGGGATAGAAGACAGAACTTGGGAGAATGGGGGGAAGTAAAATTATGGAGAAGTTCCAAGAAATGAAATTTGTAAGAAATGGAGAAATGCTTGGCTAGAGCATTTTCCTTAAATGGAGGCTTTGGGAGAAGTTCTTCTCTCCACCTACCAATCAGAGGGACAATGAGTCCTGAGGGTCCAGATGAAAAATTGAGTATCAATACTGATGAAATCTTGAAGATTTCAGCAAACTGATAATGAAACATTATAATCCTCTTGGCAGAGGGGAGCTGAGCTAAAGGTACACAATGAGACATCCATTTTCAGATATAACCAATGTTTTGATTAATTTTGCTTGTCTATAAAGGTGACTAAGTGGGCACTGCCAAGCTGAGATCAAAGGGGCTGCCACCTTGGCCAATCCCCATCCTTTATCTACTCTTAAAGTATGCCCTCAGTTCACTGTCGTGAAGTTACTTATCTTCTCAAAAAGAATACTAGTTTCCCCATGACTTTAATTCCATCCTCATCCCTGATGATTATTTTTTGCTCTAGTCTAAAGACTCCAGAAAAGGGAGAAAATATAAGGTATCCAGAATCCCAACATTAATCAGGTATAGAATAGGTAGTTTAATTCTTACACAAAAAGGGAATCCTAAACAATAAAGATAATGAACTAAAAAGAATGACTTTAGGACAGCGTCCGATAACTTACCTGATGGATAAAAATTCAGTTGAGAGGCTAAAATTTCCAACTGTTATTGGAATGTTCACAAACAATACCTTTTCAAGAGCTACTAGGCAGTCATTTCATATTTCAACTTCAATGAGGGCAGTCTCAGAAATGGCAAGAAAACTCTTTCTTTACAGCCTTCTGGCTGTCTTTGTGGCTGTCCATCAAACACACCATCTTTCTTGTGCAACAAGATAACTGTATAAATATTATACAAATATTGTATTTAACATATACTTTAACATATTTTAAAAAAACATACCATGCTGTTTTTGTTTTTCCTTTTCAGATTATTTTTACCTTCTTTCTAAATCTGATCTTTCTTGTGCAACAAGATAACTGTATAAATATTATACAAATATTGTATTTAACATATACTTTAACATATTTTTTTAAAAAACACACCATGCTGTTTTTGTTTTTCCTTTTCAGGTTATTTTTACCTTCTTTCTAAATATGATCTTTCTTGTGCAACAAGATAATTGTAAAAATATTATACAAATATTGTAGTTAACATATACTTTAACATATATTTTTTAAAAAACATACCATGCTGTTTAGAGTGTCCCAGAAGGGGAAGAAGGCACCAGCTGTCTGTGGAGATCTCACAAGGTTCTGCACCAAAGGAAAGAGTGGAATGAAAAATGTGGCTTGGCACAAGCACACCTAGGTGACCTGAGCTCCGAATTTTCATTCAGCTAGAAAAGAAGTGCAGTCCCAATACACATGAATAACTAACCCTATTGACAGTTCAGGGACTAAGCCTTGAACTTCAAGGATGAAGAGGCTTAAGGGGTCAGCATTGTCATTTAGTAAATCCATAGAGTTCTAGCTCAGCCTAATGAGTGAAACCTTTGATGCCATTATGGCAGACCAACAGAAGGCTGTGGGAGTGAATGAAGATGTACGTCCCTGCTCTGAAGTAGGTATGAGGTATATGTGGTGGGGTCCAGCTTTATTCCACATACACACATATCCCAAAGTATATCCAATCCAAGCTTCTATGTGCTTGAATGGAATGCCAACTGAGCATGCTCCAAGGGGGAACTCATCAAGAGGATGCCTACTGAATTATCCTTATTTGTTATAAGGGAAAGTTGCTTCAATTTGGGTGAACTTGGTGGGGAGAGTAGGAATTTGATGGATAACAATGATGCAAAAGAAAAAAAACATGAAGAACACCAATGAAATATTTTTAAAATACATAGAAAAGAACGGAAGGAAGTTCAGAAAAGGTTATCAACAAGCTGGGCAGTTTGGGGACCACCAGGTTTAATTTACTATGCATTTTCAAAAACTACCTATCAGAAGGGCAGTTTCATATACAATTCTGTTTTCTGTTCTTCTTTTGGCTATTGGATTGTTTATGCTCATTGACTGGTAGTTGTTAAGTTTATAAGAAAAAAAATTTAAATATTAAAAAGAAGCCAAGGGAAGAGAGATTATCAATCATGTCAAATGCCACAGAGATATCAAAGCTCATTAAGAAGGCATTGATGTTCTTTGAGAGAGAAGTTTCAATAGAGTCAGGTGGCAAAAAAAAAAAAAAAAAACCCAGAGAGTAGTGCTGGAGACCTAAATTTAAGAAATATATTAACTGTGTGATCTTAGGCAAGTCACTTTACCTCTTTGCCTCAGTCTTCTCAACTCTAAAATGGGTACAATAATAGCATTTACTTCACAGGGTTGTTGTGAAAACCAAATGAAAGGATCATTGTGAAATGTTTAATATAGTGTCTGAACAATAAATAGTAGGCACTATATACATGCTTGTTTCCTCTTTCCATCCCTCTTCTGGAGGAACTAACAAGAGTGGAATAGATATGAGAGATCTTGTATCTACATAAAACATTTATACAGTACCTGATAACTGATTAGCTATGGGAAGTAAGAAAGAATGAGTAATCCAGATGATGTCCAATTTGTGAGTATGAATAACTAGAAGAATACTTGTGTTCTTGACAGAAAAAGGGAAATTAGACAAAGGGATGGGCAAAAGAGGAAAACAGAAATTCCATTTTCAGCAGATGAGATCAAGGACACAAGTAGAAGATTTGGCTTTGGCAAGAAGGACCAATTCTTTCATCACAAATTGCAGCTAAGGAAAGAATAAGGAACGATTTTGAGAGGTTTTGAGATATAGAATTATGAAGAAGAGGAGAGCTTTTTTGTTCTTTTTTCTCAGTAGTGTACAATGTGAGGTCTTCTGCTGAGAGGGATGGGGTGAAAGTGAAAAAGGGCTTTTAAGCGAGAAGTGATTTGGCACAAATATTGTTCAATGGAGAGATGATCAGGAAAAAAGCTTGAACTGACACCTACCAGTTCCAAATATAATATAGAGGATTACAGAGGAGGTGAATTAATTTGTGAAATAACACAAAAGGAATGAATGGACTCCAAGCTACAAAACTCCCAGGGGTCAAGATTTCAAAGAGAAGATTGTAAGAGCTGAATGGGAATGGTAGGCTGAGGCATCCAAGTATAGACTGAATGACTAGGTGCTGTGATGAAGATAACATACCGGACTAATAGAAATAAGCAGAGGGAAAGATAACTAAGATAGGACATGGCAGTCAGAGGAATTTCAGAATTCCGAATTATAAAGGTCAAGTGGTTATGGGTGATGGTGATATTAAGATTATGACTATATGTGTGTCTAAGTGAAATGAAAGCGCTGATCACTGTGTCCAAGATATTGGAGGGGACATTAACATATGAAACATAAGAGATATTATTCTAACCCTTCCCTCTGAATCTAATTGAATCCTTAAGTTTTAGGCATTTTTGTGAGAAAACACAAATTGGGAATACATGGACATGGAAATATGTTGGATTTTATTTTCTAATGCATTCTTCCTGCACTATTTGGATTCATTGGCATAAGTAAATTTGGGATTTTCTTCATTATACTCCTTTCTCAAAAATGTTATCAGTACAATGCACTGTATCACCTGTTTTTTTTTTTTTTAAAACAGCATCATGTTAATCTTTGCAAGAACACACAGCCATCACCGCAATCCCTCCTCACTCCACTCACAGATAAAGTTTATCTTTGTAACAACTCAAACATTATCATTCCTGTTTCACACACACACACATGAAAGATAGACCGTGAGACTCCACTATTGCTAATGTAATTTTTTTCAACTCTGAATTATTTTTTCCTTCTGCCTTAGGCTATCTGATCCTCAAGGAGTCTACTGCTTCATGGAGATTTTCCAACATCTTTTCTATGTTGTCATTTCTTATAATCGGCCTCTTGAATCTTTCCTCTTATGATCTTATTTCCAGTCTTATAAATGACAGATTTTTCCTATTTTTTTATTCTGTTTCTACCTGGAAGAGAGAGTCAGGATGGTTGTCTTGTTCTTCCCAGTGGAGATCTCTCTCTATCCCACGGGATTTATTCATTGTAGCCTGCTCTTTTTTTTTTGCTCACTGGTTTCTTCATTCTGTCAATTTCCTCCACCGGCACTTCTTTCTTTTCTCCCCTTTTTATTGCTATTAGTCCTTTATATTATTTGGGACATTTGTCATCCTTCAGAGATACTTCAGGTTGAGCTGGGCTTCATAATGACCAATTACTCCACTAACTTTCTGGAAACTAGTCTTATGTTCTTGACATTTTTCTCCCAGGATTGGAGCAATTTGTTCTGTTTCTAGGTTAAGGTGAACATCTGAGTGAAATGTCTCCATCTGTTTGGGAGTTTGGAGTCCAGTAAAACATGCCCCTAGTTGTAGAGTTCAGTCCCTGTGCCCATTAACAAAATGCTTTATGGAGCTTGCACACTTCCCTAATGAAGGAAAGTTCAAGGGGTCCCTATTCCAGGAATGGTCGATGACCCCGGCAAGGAGATCATTGGATTGTAGAATTTAGATCAGGACACAATCTTGGTGCATGGAATGTCAAGGCTAGAAGGAAATGCAGAGATCTTCTAGCTCATCCAAACTCACATCACTGCCCCCCCCCTCCAATCTTACACGTGAGAAAATAAGGCTAAGAGAGGAAAGGCACCTTATCAAAAAAATGCCCCTCAGACCCCATCTGCTGCCTGCCCCATCCCTTCCCCTTCTTACTACAATTAACCTTGCTGCCTACAGTCGGGGATATGGGGCAGGGTACAGAGAAGAGGGAATGGTGGCAATAATAGCCAGCCCTTAACGTGGGGGAGAGTGTGTCTAAGCACCTTGATGAGACACAGCCTGATAGAGTGAATGTGGATGGAGCATTGGGCTTGGGGTCAAAGAGAGATGGGTTCAAATCCCACCTTTGGACACTTCTAGTTTTGGGATTCTGGGAAAATCACTTAACTATTCTGTCTCAGTTTCCCCATCTGTAAAATAAGGGGATTGAAGTCAATGACCTCTAATGTCTCTTCCAATCCCAATTCCAGTTCCTGTGCTCCAATCCTTGAGTGACCCAGGCTCAACCACATTACCATGACAACTGGCCTTTCCTCTTTCCCCTGGACTCCCACGGTTGAGGTTCCCAGCTGGTTATTACATTATCAAGGCATTTACATCTGGAATCTCCTCTGGGTCTTGCTGGGTGTCTTTGGCACTTGTCCCCTGGCAGGAGAGCATACGTCCATATCTCTGGCTCCAAAATCTGCCACCCCCACTGTTGGATGGATCAGTATGGGGAGGAAAGATTCTGCTGGTTCCTTCCTCTTACCTCACAGATTATTCATTGTCTTTCCAATCTGGAGCTTTAGAAATCTTCTCTGTGTTTTTACAGATGAGGAAACTGAGGGCCAAAGACAGAATCACTTGAAAGGACTGAGATTTCTAACTTTCTCCATGACACTGTTCACAATCCTCTCAACTGAAGTCACAAAGGATGTGACTATGGGAGGGGGAAGAAAGTGTGTTCGATTTAAAGAACAGAGACCATGGTTAGTTTTAGCCTAAATTTCCTCATCTAGAAAATGGGATAATAACAGTACCTACCCTTTAAGGTTGTGAGAATCTAATGGATAACATACATAAAGAGTTTTGCAAATCTTGAAGTAATAGCTGTTATGATATCCAGCTGTATGGCTCTGGACAACCTAGTAGAGACCTTCTTCTTCCTATACCTTTGCCTTTGGTTCTCAGAGGCTGATGGAAGAATTTGACTCTCAAATACATATTCACTCCTAGAAAATGGGTCATGGATGACATGACTTGAGTTGAGAAGACTTATCTTGTTCTATTAGATTGTAAGCTCCTTGGGGGGGGGGGGCGAAGGACCCTCTTTTATATTTCGTATCCTCAGCATTTGGTACATTACTGGAATATAGTAAGGTTCTGATATATATTTATTGATTATTGCCAGAAGGTGATAACCAAGATAGGACCATAGCCTAGTTCCTAACCTTGCAATAGGTATGGGAGGTCCAAGATTAGATGGTGATAAAGAATCTGGGTTGGAAGGAAAACGAATGGCCTTCTCGACTTAAAGGAGAGAACAGAGAGCTTTGGAAGAAAAGCTAGTATTGCTAGAAATAGAGAGCATCCCCCAAGCTCATGTCTATGACTTCCAACCCTAAAGACAAGACAAAGATAGATAGGACACAGAGGAGAGTCAGGGAAGTCCAGGGGAAAGAGACCCAGACAACTGAAGAGTTAGTCATAGCCATAACTAACATTCCAGGTCCCATTATAAACATTATACGATGCACAGGAGACGAGCAGCAAGAAAAACTCTCTCCAATTGAATTCCTAAGACAAATGCTATTGATAATGGAAAGATTGAAAGTCCTGTTGGGAAGGGAAAAAAACCCAAGTCTCAGCCCCCATGAGATCCTGCTGAGGAGGCTCCACCAGGAAAGGGAACTGTGCCAAGAAGAGGCTCACCCGAGGTACAGCCACCAAGGGAAGGTGGCCATCTGGTACTTTTCTATTTTAATTAATTATTCTTGCTGCCTAGATGCTAAATGCAGTGTTTTAATAATTCTTTCAGTGCCTTCTAAATTTTGTTCCCCCCAGGGGCAAAGCCCCAATTGCCCTGGCCTAGTTCTGGCTCTAGTTTTTTAGTTCTTGCTCAACATTAATTCATTGTGAGACCTTGGACTCATAGAAACACAGAGTTTTAGAGATGAGAAAGATCTTAAAAGGGATTTAAATAAACATCTGCTATAAACATAGCTGTACATTTTACCATCTTAATAAGGGCTTATCCAGTCTCCATTTGATCACCCAGAAACTCACTTAATCTGTCTTATCTCAGTTTCTTCATCTGTAAAATGGGAATGATAATACCTATCATACCTACATCATTGAATTATGATAAAGATCAAATGGGAGAAAGTGGAGGGGATTTGTGAATAAACTATGAAATAGCATAGAAACACTATTATGGGCTTATTATGATAATGAATGGACAGTTGAACCTTAGGATCTGACTTCACTGCATGTAAAGTCAAACCTGGAACAGAATTTATGAGCTCAGATCTGGGCACAGAGCCCAGCAGGGCCCTCGGGTATTGAGGCACAGGGGTGAAACATTTTCCCTAGATAATTGCCAGAGAGTTAATGAGTATCACACAAGGGAATTTTTTTTATTCAGGCTAAGAGTAAAGAATGAAGGGAATAAGGTCTGTGCAGTGGGATATGGACTCTCGCTTATGTTCTTGGTTATTTACCACCCTCTTGGTATCAGTCTTGACATCCATAAAAGGGAAACAAGAGGAATTAAAAATAGATGATCACTAATGTAACTTGTTCCTAACACTATAGTTCAGTGGAAGCCTATGCAGTGGGGAGATGTCTTACCCTAGACCCAGCAGAAGAGGGATCGAGATCTTCTACCTCCGACAGATTTCTAAGGCAGAAAGAATTCCTATTGCTGCCAAGCCAAGGAGAGGCAATCTGGCCCATAAAACCAGAACAGGTTGGAGTCCTATTGCTACAAAAATACCAGAGGGAACAAAGGAAACTGGAAAGGATCAGGGAAGACAAGGAACAAAGTGGTGGAGTCTAATATGGCAGGGGACTTAGATGTCATCTTTGTGAGAAAGAATAATGGAATGGTTATCAAAGAAATGATCACCAAGAAAAAGACTACCAAAGTCCTTTCTGCATTGGACAAGCTAACACCATTGCTTGGTGTTTGAGAACCTATTCAATCTTCTTTGTCACTGTTCCCCATCCTCTACCCACCAACACCAGGTAAAGCAGTCTCCTCCTGTCTCATGAACAATGCCTTCCTCCCTCCACGTTGGCATTCATATTGCTCTGTCTACTTGCAATCCAAATTCCACCCATCAATGCCTAATTAAAGCTCTACCTACCCCTTGCTAAGGCACTCTAGCTAAGGGAATCCGGCAGAACTGCTAAAATATCCCTAGTCAATGTGCTGCCAATCTGATGAAAGCACTGTTATTCTGGTGTCATTTATGGAAAATAGAAGGTAATTCCTCTTACAGAAGATGTTAGACTGGCTACATCCTTTGTGTTGTTCAGCAAAACTGACTTAGATAAGAAAAAAGATATCTGCCTGAGTTTGCCTTTCAAGTGTAAGGGAGAGCATCAGAGAATGGAGAGGATGATTCAGGAAAGCTCCCTTTTGTAGGTTCCCAAGGGCTTTCTTGTTCTGCTAACCTATTAGGAAGGTACCTGAAAGGGACAATGGTGATTATCGGTGTATGGGCTCACCTTTATACTAAATTCCCATTCAGCTTCCCCTTCTCAGTCTATCCTCTACAAATCCTTCCAACATCATTTTTTCTAATTTGTGTAATTCTTGTGGTTCATCCTTTTGACCAACTTCTAGTGTTCATTTCTATAGCAAACTGCTTGTTGGCCATATAACAAGAATAATAGCTAACTAACATTTATACAGAACTTATTATGTGCCAGGTACTGTGCTAAGTGCTTTATCATTGTTGTCTCATTTTGTTTTCACAACAACCCTAGGGGCTATTCCTATCCTCATTTTATAGATGAGAAAACTGAGGCAAACTCTGTGTGTGTGTGTGTGTCTGTGTTTTATGTCTTGCCCAAGGTCACACAGCAAGTTATTTATGAAACTGGATTTCAACTCAGGTCTTCTTGACTTGTCCCTTCACAGAGCTTTTGAGCCAGATTTTAGAAAAAATATCTGTAGATATATGTACCTATACAAATATACACATATATACACATACATACTGTATATGTATATATACACACATATACATATATGTGTGTATAGACAAAGATAAAGATATATAGATAGCGATTTATATGGCAGTTTTTCTTATCTTTTTTTTTTTCTGGAGATAAAGCTAGGTTGCTCAACTACCTTTGATTAGCAATAACATTTTTTTTTTGCCAAGGGCAATGACAAAGATCTGTAACTCAAAATAGCCTAGATCATATATCAGTAAAGGTGATTGACCTGAAACTTTGCCCCCACAGAACTATAACTCGGAATTTTTGTAGCCAAAGTATTTTAAGTCATGCCTCAAGTATGTGCCATAAGAAAGCTCACCCAATGGCGGAGGGGAATGAGGATACAGAAGGAAAGTTCAGCCCAGCCTGCCATCTCAAAGCTTTTTATTTTAACGAACTATTTTTACTAGCTAGGTACTAAAGCTTTGGAATTATAGGAGCTTCCAATGCCCTTGTAGTCGTACTGCCTCGGGGCAAAGTCCTGATTGCCTCACTCCAGTTGCATTTCTGTTGCTCCATTCTTCCAGGGCATTAAAAAAAATTTAAATTTATAACTATTTCAGTATAAATGGCTTTCTTTTTATCCTACATATTTTATTTTGTAAATAGAAAAAAAATATTGTGAGGAGGAGACCACTGGTTTCATCAGACTGCCAGAAGGATTGATGACACAAAAAGTTGAAAAAAAATCCAATTTGAGAGCCTAAAATTTATGCTATAAAGCTCTCTCTGTCCAATCCAGCCCACAATGAACACTTTTTTTTTTTTTCAGAACTCCTACGGTGTTTAGTCCATACTATAACAACCCAGTACTTGATTATATATTGTTGTTTCATGTTTGTTAGTCATCCCTCGCCAACTACAGTATGAGCTCTTTTGGGGGAGGAATCACATGTTGGCATCCTAGTTATGAATTTCCCACAATGCTTAGAGTACAGCTGGCCACACAAGAGCTGCTTGATAATACTTAGAATCGTAGAAACACAGAATGTTAAAGCTTTAAGCATAATCAAACGGCAGAATGTTGGGAGTGTGAGAGACTTCAGAGATGCTCTGGTTCAACCTTTTCATTTCACAGAAGCCCAGAAAGAACAGATAATTTATTTTTATCGTAATCATAGACAAGGGCTACATCTTTTGTCTTCATATTCCCAGTCCAGTGCCCATTCCACAATAATAGACCAACTGTCCTTTTGGCTCATTGGAATCACAGATTTAATTAATCAACAAGCATTTTAAAGTATCTACTGCATGCCAGACACTGGGGATACAAATAACAGTGAAATAATCTCTACTTGCAACAAGTTTACATTCTAAGCATGGGGAGAGCTAAGGGAGAGGGATGTGTTGGGAAGGGGATAGAAAAGATAGGACAAGTACAAATAGAAAAATGAGGAAGAAAATACAATAAATACAAGAAAAATATGTGCTAATTAGAGAAAGGAGACAATAGTCATGGAAGCAGGGGAGAGATCACGAAAGGCTTCATGGGGAAGGTGATGCTTGAGCTTCAACTCAGAGGCAGAGGCTCAGGAAGTAAAGTGTTGCCTTTATAATTTTCTGAAACTGGGTTTTTCCTTTGTGCAGGTGCAGGCAGGGAGCCCTGTGGGAGGTTTTGCAGGGATTTGAAAGACATGGAGCAATGGAAGTAATAAGACAATTATTGAACAAATAAGCCCAGGAGATCTAGGGTCACAGAAACAAGGGTGGAGGCTGTGGAGAAAGGGGCTAGTACTCAAGGCTACAGTTGGCTCTTTGAAGAAAGGGTGGGCTTTGGACAGACAGGAAAGAGGAAGGCTTTTCAGGCAAGGGGAATGATGTAGGCAAGGACATTCATGAATGAAATGGAGAAGGTCATGAGCAGAATGGAAGGTCTAGGACCTCCTTAACCATTTTTGTTTCACAGACCCCTTTGGTGGCTCTCTTTGCCAATGGACCCCCCCAAAATAGCATTTTTAAATAAGAAAAAATAAAATACACAGCTTTACAAAGAAATCAATTGTACTATAGTTATCAAATTGTAATAGAGTTTTTTAAAAGTTCACAGGGTCTAAGTCTATCCTAGACTCTAGGAAAGAGCCAAAGATAAGATTAGATAGAGAGGAAGGGGGAAATGGCAAATACCCTTGAGGAAGGCATACTAAATTGTTTTATAGACAGACGATAGATGGATAGATAAATACAGATAGATTATGTGTGTATTTATATATATATGTATATATACAAATGAAATACGTGCATATATATAAATATATGCAATATAAGTACAAGGTATATTGTAATATATTGTAATATATAATATATTCATATTTGTAGTGGAAAGAGCATTCAATCTGGACCCAGAAATCCCGAGTTTAAATTTCAGCTCTGGCCCTTATGATCAATGAAAAGTCTCTTGGCCTTAATTTCCTCATAATGGGAAGTCAGGGAGCTTGGATTAAATAGATATCTCCAAGGTCCCTTTCTGCTCCATATCCTCAGATCCTTTGGATAAAGGTCAGCCAGAGGAGTGTGAGCTTGACTTATAGTCAATGAGGAATGAACCCTTATAAGTCCTTTGAGGAAGGGGAATGTTGTGATTAAAGCTACATACTATCTCACGGGGTGGGGAGAAGGGAAGAGAAAGAAAGGACTCAGAAAAATCCCAGAAATCCAAGAGGTGGGAACCACCAGAAGCAGTCTCCCAGAGGACAGTGTCTAGGGATCAATCATTAACTTGACAGGTTCAGAGGAGCCATGTCCTAGATTTTAGAATTGAGTTTTTTTCTGACTATCAGAGAGTAGCCCTTTTCCTAGAAAATTCTGAGGGGGAAGAATGTATTTGAAGCTAAGAATAACCCCATACCAAGAGCCAAGAGCTGCTGGACTCTAATCCAATCTCTTCGATCTGATTTTTAGTGAGATAGCTTCTGACCTATTTCTTGTGATTGTCTGAAACTCAACTTTGACCCTGAGAGCTGAAGGACTTTATCTGCCAAGGGAGAAGTCCACAATGATAAGGAGGTTGAGATTAGAGTGAGAGATTCATCCAAATTCTTCCCACTCCACTCCACCACTGGAACTGGAGGTAGAAGGGTATAGACAAATACCTGAAGGTGAGATTAAGCATGGTATATCTAGAAGAGAATATAAATTCTTACTTGATACATTAAAAGAAGGTATTAGGAATAACGGGAATTAATAGTAGAAAAGGAGGCTGGGGCCATAGTGGGACTGGATTAGGAATAGATTGGAATTGTCTCAACTCTGGGAGGAACTGAAAAAAGACAGCATTGAGAAAAGAGTAGGACCTTGTCAGTGATGGGGAGGAAACACCTAGGAGCTGTAGAAAAGGCTTCTGGAGAACCACATTCATGATATTGCAAAAAACAAACAAAAAAAAAAATTCACTGAACTCAGAGAACCTGGGGGCAAATCCGGATTCTGCTATTGAATTGTTGTCCTAAATTTAGCCTAAAGTGAGGAGATGAAATATGCTATTCAGACTTTAAATAAGTCCTCCAAGCTCTATGTTTCTGCTGGTGGAGGAAGCATCCATTAAAAAGAACCATGAGATATAGAGCTGAAAAGAACATTAGGAAAAATGAAAAGGAACTTATTGTAATGTTCTCTTGTTTGGGTTTCCTTAGGGTCTCTGGGAGCAACCTTCTTTTCAGTTCAGTAATCACCACAAGTGCAGCCAGGGATTAAAGTCCAAATCCTTTATTGTCTCCTTCAAAGTCTTGTCTCCTTTCCTGGGGCCCCATTAGCTTTCTTAAAAAACAGGCCTACATCTCTCCTTGGTTCCGAGAGCTTGAGCTCCTGCAGCCAGTCCTTTGTTTTCTCTGCCTTCTGAATGCTTCTAACTCTCTCCGAATCTCTCCTAATCCAAAGGTTTGTGCTTCAGCCTCCAGTCACAATAAAGGTGGAAGATAGAATGAATCTGTCTCAGTCTTTGAGAGCTTCTAGTGTGCTTGTCTTTTCTGGCCCTGAGATTCTAGCTTATGTGCTCCACACTGAGTATACCCCAATTATGATATCATTAGGAAGCCATTATTTGTTGTAGGATTAAATCAAGGCTAAACTATATTTAACCATTGTCTCCTCAATTCCACTTAGTACCTTGTTTCAAGTTCTGGCCCATAACATCTCCTTGTAGGATCAAATCAATCATACCGATAAATCAGATAACTATTATCTCTATCAATTCCACTGACTTAGTACCTTATAAGAATCCTTTCTTTCAAGTTCAGAGTTCTGGACCATAACATCTGTGTTTCCCTACCTCTCAAATATAGGCATTGGAGTAGATGGGCACTAAGACACCGTCCAGCTCTGAATCTATGATCTCAGCCTCTTCTATTGGCTTATCGTCCATCTCCTTCTGAGACACAGATCTGATCATGTCACTTCCTTGTCAAAATATTACCAATAATCTCCTATCCCTTTAGGATAAAGCACAAAAACTTCAACCTAGCATTTTAAAGCCCACCTCTAAATGGATCCAACTCTACCTTTTGAGTTTTTTCATATTTCTAACCTTCACACTCTTCTGTGTTCTAGTACTGGTTCTCAGAACTCAATATTGCATCTCTCTTCTCTCTTCTTTGCACAAATTCTTCCTCATTGCTGGATTGTACTCCCTGCTCATCTCTACTCCTTAGTGTCCCTAGTTTTCTTCAAGGCTCAACTTGAGGTACTTCTTTTCAGGTACCTACTCAGTCCTTTTATCCTCTCCCACCCTCCATCCCATCTGTTGCTATCGTTCCTCCCTCCTGAAATCAGCTTGTATTTATTTAGCTAGGTACAAAGAGATAAAATACATACTCCAGTTCCTAGATAACATACATACTTTAATTCCTAGGACATTACTAGCCCTGGGAAAGCAGAGATTGTTTCAGTTTTTTTGGTTGTTGTTCTTTTAATTTGTACCCTAAATACTGAACACAGTGTTTCATATGTAATAATAACTAGATGCTTAATGTTTGCTGATTTAGATTGGATTGGATTGGATTAGAATGAACTAAACTGAATTGAATCTAGGTACACATTTATTCATGCTTCCTATGTGTTTTCACCCCAAATTCTCCAATTAAGAGCTATCCTGATATAGAATTGATCCTTGTTCCCAGAAGGTTATACTATAAGAGGGCAAGCTTTGCCAGGTCTTACCAAACTAGAAAAGCTGAATGATAGAGGGGTGAAGCATACTGAAGATCAGTCTAGCGAAATGGACAGACACCCAGGAAAAAGACAGCCATGGCATGATGATTTTTTCAGCCATGATAACTTTGTTATAGGGTTATAATCTGCACTTGCAGTAGTAAAAGGGATGTCTGAGAGAGAGAGAGAGAGAGAGAGAGAGCCTCGTGGTGGATATCTTGCCTTCATCACTTCTCCACTCTTCCACAAGGACTCAGGCTGATCCCAAGGACCTCCAGAAAACTAGCCAAACATTACAAGAATAGATTTTATTTCCCCCCAATGGAAAGAAGAAGAAGAAGAAGAAGAAGAAGAAGAAGAAGAAGAAGAAGAAGAAGAAGAAGAAGAAGAAGAAGAAGAAGAAGAAGAAGAAGAAGAAGAAGAAGAAGAAGAAGAAAGAAAGAAAGAAGAAGAAAGAAGAAAGAAGAAGAAGAAGAAGAAGGAAGAAGAAAGAAAGAAGAAAGAAGAAGAAAGAAGAAGGAAGAAGAAGGAAGAAGAAGAAGAAGAAGGAAGAAGAAGAAGAAGAAGAGAGAATAAGAAAATAACTCTTCATGTATGTAGTGGCTCAGTCTGGTTATGATAAACAAGCCTGAAGGATGGGGCTTTTGTTAATAATCTCCCTATATATTATAACATTATAGGGTTAATATAGAGAGTTCGGAGTCCGGAAAACCTAAATTCAAATCCTGCATCAGATACTTAACTGTGTGACACCCTAGCCAAGTATTTTAACCCTTGTCTACCTAAGTTGTCCCCTCTATAAAATGAAGATAATTATAACACTTCCTGGGACTAGTTGTAAGAATAAAAAATATATAAATATTTTAATAATATTAATCAATCTGTTAAATCAATAAATGAATATATAAGGATCAAAAAAAGTAAAATATATAAAATAGAAATTCTTTGGAATTCATAAATCTCTATATAATTGCTTGTTGCTGTCATCATTGACTCCGCATTTGAGATATTAGTCACACTCATTAATGGGGAGGGAGAAATGACCTTGCCCTGGAGATTCAGTCCACTAACATCAAATTGAGGATGAATCATTGAATCACAATTGTGATAGATCTGTGATAGCAAGAAGTAATTAGAGTTCCTAGAGCCAGAAAGAACCAGTATGGACAATCCCAATTTTCTAGGTTAAGCAAAAGGGTTCTGGGTCCAAGTAGCAATTGGAAATTATAACTAATTGAACATAGATCATGAAGGGAAAATAACTCTTCAAATGAAAAATTATTCATTTGAAAATGAAATTAAAATCAAGTGATAGAGATCTGTGTGTATGTGATATTCCCCTGCACCCAAGCTTTGATGATTATAAATCCAAGACCAAGAAGCAATAAAAGGTAGAGCCATTATATAGAGAAGGGAATTAAGGTCTTCCTCTCCACTTATACTGTGAATTACATAACCTGTGCAGACCCAATGAAAAAGAGGCTGACTCTTTTAGCAATCCTAAATTCTCCTTTCAGGGGCTTCTCAAACTTTAGGGATACCTAAGTCTGGAGTGCTCTAGGCCCCTGAGGAAGGTGGTGCTCCCCTGGTAACCCCAAGGGTTCTCTTTATGCAGGGATCTCTTGGGCATAGGGATAGTGCTGTGGTAAGGAGAACTGTAAGGAAACCTTAAAAAGAGAAGCAACGGTCAACTACGAGCACTTAATATTTTCATATTTCTATTGGGGGAAATAAATCTGTTCTCTATTTGATGCACTGTTAGCCTAAGAGCTTGCATGGAGATTGCACTTTTCCCTGAATATGAGCTATATTTTGATACTTCCAGGTATTAGGGATTGGAGGGGAGTAACAAAGGGGACCAAATGAATGGGAGAGATTTGGTTAGGAGCCTCCCAACCCTGTATAACTTTGGATTCTAAGCCAGGTGTTGTACATCTAGTACTGAAGTACGAGTACTCTGTGTCCAGTCCTGAGCTAGTTAATTTATAAGGAAGAAATGCACAAAAGAAAACCCGATTCTTGTTCTCCAAAAGTTCTGAGTGTATTTTTACGGAAACAAGTAATAACTTCGATACACTGCCACCAGAAGTTAAAATGATTTAGTATGTGGGAGATTAGGGTGGTTCTGACTCAAAAAAGGGGGAAATGCATAAAATGGGGCCAGATCCCTTTAATGCCACAGGCCGTTGCTCCACAGTTCTCAGAAAGCCACGACTGTGTGCTAACTAGTAGTCAAACCTCCTGCCTCTCACATACCCTATCTAGTTAATAAATCAAGATTGACTCATACTATTAATAAACAATAATTAACCAAACACATAATAAATTAACAATTTATTGTTAATGGTGTGCTCTAGGGGACAGGCAGAAGGTCTTCCTTCCCCCAGATACCTCTTCTACCTTCCTGGCATAAAGCCTGAAATTTTACCATTAGAGATGAATTCCTTTTGATTCACGTAATGCCTTTCACCACTTTATTGAAGATTACATAGCTCCCCTCCCTCCTTCATACAGAGTGCTCAGGTAAAATGATAAAAGCATTGGATTTGGAATAACACGATCTGGGTTTTAGTTCCAAGAAATTTCATTCTAGTGCTTCTCTGCAAATCTGTACATGTATAATCTTGGGTAAAACATTTCCTCTAGAGCCCTGCTTTCCTCTGCTGAACTTTTCCAACTCCTATGGGAGTCAGGAGGGTGCAGAGTCCTGGTTCTGTTTCTCAGGGAATCTGACCAGGAAATTTCGCTCCCTTCTAGCTCAGAAATCTTTCCTCTGAAAGCAGTTTTTCTTTTCCATGAATCCCTCTTACAATCCCAAACCGGAGCCCAGATTTTTAGGTTATAGGTACCGAGCCCTGCCCAGTCCAGACTTGTCGTACAGCCTGTCTCATGCCTTGGAAACGCTGAGGGCCTGGGGGCAAGGGTTACCTGGGGTCCCATAACAAGCATCTAACTATCTGAGAAAGACGTGCTGATGAAAGTCCTTCCCTCAAAGACCCCAGGGCTCATCAGGAAGTCCCAGATGATGCAGCTTCTCTGGGAAGGTTGCCAAGGACCCCAAAGCCCAACAACCACAGGTGGGAGGGAGCTCGGGGATCCAGCCTGCAGAGCTGACCTCAGGAGGAGGAGGAAGGGGCAGGTGCCCACATGTTAGGATGGAAGGCTTGCAAGAGGGAAGGGTGAGGTACGTGCTGCTGCCTTGGATGCAATCACCAGTGAAGAAGAAACAAAGTTAATCTCCAAAGGAGTTTCTGTTCCTAAGGAAATAGGGTAGAATGGATTGTTGTTGTGTGTTCTTCCTTCTGGAAGAGGACCACGATATCAGGGAGATGATGACATATGACAGGCAACTGAATTAGATTTCAGGAAGGGTCACCTGCCTCACTTTCCCCTCCAGAGCAATCTAGGTCCAGTAGCAAAATATAGATCAAGGCGGCTGAAGATGACCCATAGACTGGACTGCAAAGTCGGGAGACCTGGATTCCATTAGCATCAGAACAGGAGATTATTTAGTCCAATCCCTTCTTTTTACAAATGGGGAAACTGAGACTCTGCATTCAAATCACTGCTCTTCCATTAGCATCAGAATAGGAGATCAGTTGGTCCAATCCCTTCATTTTATAGATGGGAAAACCTGAGGCACAGAAAAAAGGAAGTGTAATTTGCTGCATGACCTTGGCAAGTTACTTTCTCTCTATTTCTTAATCTCTTAAATGAAGGAGTTGGACTAAACACTTTTTGGCTTATACTCTTGGGAATCCCCAAATAGTCAAGGAAGCTAAAGCTAGAGCTCTGAGACCTTCTAGTCCAGTGACTCTCAAAGGGTGGTCTAGGGTCAGGCTCTGGATACTTTTTAAGGAGTACCTTAGGGTCAAATCTATTAACAATACTAAGATGTCTTGATTTCAAGTATTATAAATTTAAATAGATAAATCTCACAAAAGCTCTTTTGGAGGGGTCCTCAATAACGTTTAAGAACATAAAATGGGGGAGGAGGATAGTGTAGGGCACAGCCCTGGAGTAAGTAAAATCCCATTTCTGACACTTAATACTTCCTAACTATATGATCCTGGGAAAATCACTTAACCCCCCCCCCCCCCCCCCCCCCCCCACACACACAGCATAAAGGGCCACAAGACCAAAAAGTTTGAGAAGCCCTATTAAACACCTTTCTAACTTATAGGAATTCAAAATCTGAGACCAGAGAACAATCACTTGCCCTTTAGGGTTTTCAAAATTGTTGATTTTTTTTTTTATTCATACAGGGTATGGAGAGATAACTATTTACTCTGCAGGGGACTGGAGTTTGAGTCTTCGATCTCGTCCCTTTCTTAGTGTTTGTGTGATTTTCACCTAAATTCTCCAGCCCTGGGATTCCATTTTCTAATCTAGAGAATAGGATATAACTAGATAGCTAGAATATAAGTAGCTCTTTTTCTAGACTCATGTTCCTGTTGCTCTCCCAACAACTGTGAGAATATGTGCTGTTGTTATCACCATTTTACAAATGAGGAAACCAAATTTCTGAAGGTTATGAGTTCTCCGAGTTAATGCAGCTATTAGGAGTCTGAAGCACTAGAAAATTGTCTGAAATAGTAAGCAGTGGGGGTTAAGTGACTTGTCCAAGTGAAGTGTCCAGCACACAGCTAGGTGTCCGGGGTCAAATTTGAACTCGGATCCTCCTAAACTCAGGGCTGGTGCTCTATCCACTGAGCCATCCAGCTGCGGCTGCTTCCCCATAGACACACCTTGCATTGATTCTCATTCAGAAAATGTTCTGAGCACTAAGTTAGGGGCTGGGAGAGATAGATAACAAGCAGTTCTTCTCTTCTCAGAACTCACCATTGAATGGGGAAATAAGATGCAACGCCAAGTAACTTAATACACATTTACATAACCCCATTACAAAAGCCAAGAATGGTAGGTGAGGTCCCAGTGAGAACATCATTGTCAGCCAGCAAGGATTAGGGAAGGTTCAAGCTGGAGGTATCTGACTCAGCCTTAAAGCAAAGAGATCAAGGGAGAGACAACATTCCAGGCAGAGGGTTAAGGTAAGGAGCCCTGAGCCTAAGAAGGGTGGAAGAGAGTAGCCTAATTCGGTTAGAGCACAGAGAAAGGAAATGAGCATTTATTAAGCACCTAGACAGAAACAAGCATTTATTAAGCACTTAAAGAGAAACAGGCATTAAGCCCCTAGAAAGAAATAAGTATTTATTAAACACCTAGAAGAAAACAAATATTTATTAAGCACCTAAAAGAAAAGAAGCATTTATTAAGCACTTAGAAGAAAATAAGCATTTATTAAGTACTTCGAGGGGAAACAAGCATTAAGCACCTAGAAGGAAATAAGCATTTTTTAAGCACCTAGAAGAAAACAAGTATTTATTAAGTACTTAGAGGGAAACAAGCTTTAAGCACCAAGAAGGAAATGAGCATTTATTAAACACTTAGTAGTAAACATATATTTACTAAACACCTATAATGTGCTAAGAGCAATAGGGAGCCTCTGAGGATTTTTGAACAAAGTTGTGACCAGATTTTTAAGTATCCTGATTCCAAATTCATCCATTTTTTTCCCATTACACCATCTTAATGTAAACATCCAACAGGGAGACACTATGTGAACCCACAGAGATGCCTTCTTGTTTCACACGCCAAGGGAAAAGGTGTTTACACCAGCTTCCTCCCTGCTGTGTCCTTTCTCAGTTTTCACTAGAGAAAGCATGTGCCTGATATGCAATCATTGCTGGACCTGGAATAGATCCAACTCCAGATAAAAGTGTAAAATTAATCTAAGTTTTTCTTTGGGATCCCCCTGTCTGATACCCCCCTTTTTCCAACAAGTGTCTGGCTCCAGATCCGTCCCTCTCTCTACCTCCCCAACATGAGAGACAATGAAGACTAAATAAGCCTCTAGCACTTTGCAGAGCTGAGCTCAGAGCACACTAGGTGACTTGAAATTAATATCTTAATTGAAATTATGATATCACCTGCAGCCAGAAGGCATGAACTTCTTCACTCCACCGTCGGTAATGTCTCTCTGTTAGTCACTGTAAGCCTCTCATTTCCATTCCATTCAATAACATAATTAGAGGAAATATGGCCGGGGGAAAGATCACTTGGCTATGGAGGCAAAAATCCTGGGTTCAAATCCTACCTGGGATGCTTGCTACCTGGTGATTTAGGACGAGAACCTGGACCTCAGTTCTCTTTTTAACACTGAAGAGAAATGGACTAGAGCTGGTTTCAGAGGTCCAGCCCTTCCACCTCAGACTTTATGAAAAATTGATTAAGTACAGATTGCGTTCAGAGGACCGTGCTGCACACACAGAATGAAACAGACCCTTCCCTGGAGAAGCTTACAGTTGGGTGCAGGGAAGGACTATAAGGGGTGTGATACAGGCTATTTGAGCAAGGAAAAAGCATCAACAAATTGGAAGGACTAAGGAAGTCTAGAAGGGATTACCAGAGGGTAGCCTTGAAGGGAAGTAAGTATCCTAAAAGACAAGAAGGAAAAGCTTTCCTGGCCTGTGAAAATACAAGGATATCAGCTGCAGCTGCTGTGCAATCATCTCCTTCCTATCCACACCTCCTCCTCCTTCTATGCTTTCTCTCTCTTCTTCTTCCTCTTCCTTCTATTCTTTCTCTTCTTCCTTCTTCTCTTTCCTTCTCCTCCTCTTCCTCTCTCTTCTTCACCCCTTCCTTCTCCTTCTCTTCCTCCTCCTTTTCCTCTTTCTTCTTTCTTCTCTTCGTCCTTTTTCTCTTTCCCCTCCTCCTCCTCTTCCTCCTCTTTCTCCTCTTCCCTCCTCCTCCTTTTCACCATCTTGATGATCTTATCTCCCTTTCAAATGTGCTAGAACTACTACCAGGACTTGGAGGCTGCCATCAACCAGCAGATCAGCCTGGAGCTCCATGTCTCCTAAATCTACCTGTCCACAAGATGACATAATGTCAAAGAACGTTGCCAAGTATTTCCCACACCATTCCCACGAGGAAAAGGAATATGCAGAGAAGCTGATGGAACTCCCAAACCAAGAAGGTGGCCCCATCTTCCTGAGAGATCAAAAAACAAGATCATCAAGTCTGGGAGAGTAGTAAAAGACAAAGGAATGTGCTCTGTACTTGGGGGAAAAAGTCAATCATTTGTTACTAAAATTTCACACGAAAATGCTCGCGGCAGCCCTTTGTGTAGTGGCAAGGAACTGGAAGTTGAGTGGATGCCCATCATTTGGGGAATGAATGTAATGGAATATTATGTTCTATATGAAATGATGAGCAGCTGTGAAATCAGGCTTTTCTGAAATGAAAAGCCTCGAGAGACTTACATGAACTGATGCTGGGTGAAGCGAACAGAACCAGTCTCTCTTCAAGAGAACTTTGTACCCAAGATCACATGATGATCAACTCTGATGGATATGGCTCTTTGCAACAATGAGATGATTCAGGCCAGTTCCAATGATCTTGTGATCTGTACCCAAAGAGAGGACTGTGGGAACTGAGTGTCGATCACAGTATGATATTTTCATTTTTGAGGTTGTTGTCTGTTTGATTGGTTGGTTTTTCCCCTCATTTTCTCCTCATTTTGATCTGATTTTTCTTGCTCACTATGACAAATATGGAAATAGGTTTAGAAGAATTGCACATGTTTCTATATTGGATTGCTTGCTGTCTAAGGGAGGGAGGAGGTGTTGAGGGAAGGAGAAAAATGTAGAACACAAGGTTTTGCAGGGGTGAATGTTAGAAACTATCTCTGCATGTAGTTTGGAAAAAAGCTATTACAAACTTTTTTAAAAATAGAATTGCACAAGCTGGCAACCGACAAAAACGACCCCCATTGATGTGATTTCATCGAAACCCCCTATCTGGACAAACAGGTAAAATCCATCAAACGACTAGGAGATCACTTAATCGACCTGCCCAAAATGGGGGCTCCCATTCTGGCAGAATACCTTTTTGACAAGCACACTCTTAAAGACAGTGGTAGCAGAGCTAAGCCACACCTGGCTCCCCCCATGCCTGGGAACTGTGGGTGTGACTCCTACTGTCTTTCAGTGCATGCATAATTTTGATTATCTGACCTTTTCATAATCTGTACCAAAAAACTACCTGCCTCGGCCCTTGAGGTAGAGTGTGTGGAACCTGGAAGAAAAGAGATAAGGGCAAGAGAGAGGGGACACGCAAAATGGAGGCAAGTCAAATCATTCTGATCAAGCCTCTTTAATGGGTGCAATACTACAGATATATATAGCAGTAGGAAAGAAGGCAAGGTTGTTCAAACACAGTACAGGGTGGGGGGTCCATGACAAAGGGTTGGTATCCCGCCCAAGGATGAACTGCTCAGATGTTTCTGGTGGCAGGAAGCTCTATGATGTGATCAGGGGATGCCTAGATATCTGCCCATTCAAAGTTAGGATGTGATTAGGAGATTCCTATTCAGGAAGTCTTTGATATAATGTGATTAGGAGATTCAACCTATTCAAGGTTGGCCTTATGTGGCTGTAGTTTAGTGCCGGCTCCCCACAACTACCACCATTTACATCCTAATGAAGTGACTTGGTTCGGATGAAAAAAAAAAAATACAAAACTACATGGAACAGGGCAGGTAGGTGGTGCAGTGGGAGCGCCAGCCCTGAAATCAGGAGGAACTGAGTTCAAATCTGCCCTCAGACACTGGCTGTGTGAACCTGAGCAAGTCACTTAACCCCAATTATCTCAGGAAAAAAAAAAAAGAAATGATAATCAGGTTGATTTCAGAAAAGTCTGGAGAGACTTACATGAACTGATGCTAAGTAAAGCAAATAGAACCAAGAGAACATTGTACACAGCAACAAGATTATGTAATGATTAATTGGATGGACTTGACATTTTTCAACAATGAGGTGATTCAAGACAATTCCAATAAACTCGTGATGGAGAGAGCCATCTGCATCCAGAGAGAGAACTATGGAGACTGAAGGTGGATCACAGCACAGTCATTTCACCTTTTTGGAGAGTTGTATGTTTGCTTGGGGGTTTTTTCTTTCTCATTTTTTCCCCTTTTGGTCTAATTTTTCTTGTGCAGCTTGATGAATATGTAAATATGTTTAGAAGAATCACATATGTTTAACCTATAGAAAATTGCTTACTGTTGAGCAGAGGAGGTGGGGGAGGAAGGGAGAAAAATTTGGAACACAAGGTTTCACAAAGATGAATGTTGAAACCTACCTTTGCATATATTTGGAAAAATAAAAAGCTATTAAAAAACATTATTTTTCCTCAAACGACCCCTCCCCCTGAACTTCCTTCTTGTTCTCTCTCAAAGGTACCACTATCCTTACAGTGATTTAGGCTTGTGACTTTTCCCTCCATACTCCTTAATGCTATATATTTAAATAAGCTGATAAATCTTGTCATTTCTATCTCCACTTCACCTCTCCAATCTGTCCCATTCTCTCTACACACATGGCTACCATCTGACTTTAATTACCTCTTACCTAGACTAGTATAATTGCCTTCTAATTGGTCTTCCTACCTTAAATCTCCCACTTCTCCAATCCATCTCCATGGAGCTTCTTAAGTTATTTTCCTAAAACCCTGGTCTGCACGTGTCTCTTGTTCACTCAATAAACTGATGCTTCCCATAGTTCTTTTAGGATCCAATGCATACTGAGTTCTCTGTTTGACTTGTAAAGCCCTTCATAGACTGGCCCCAATCAACCCTTCCATTAGTCCTTTCCTACTCTGCAGGCCACCCATGCTGGATTTCCTGCTCTTCCTGCCAAATGATGCTCCATCTCCCAAGTCTAGTAGCTGAAGGCACTTTTTCCTCACTTTCACTTTAAAGTAAACCCCTGTTTTTCTTCTAAACTTGACTCATGTGTTACCTTCTCCCACAGAAAGTTTTTTCTGATCTGCTACTGGCTGCTACTGCTCTCCTTACTAGGATATTTACATGTATGTGTATATATATATATATATATATATATATATATATATATAGTTTAAAATATATCATATATTTATTTTATGCATCATATATAAGTGTTGTCTCCCTTGATAGGAATGGAAGAAACAAGCATATATTACTTATGTTAGACAGTGTGGTAGGATTTTATAAATATTATTTTATTTGCGTCTTACAACATCTCTGGGAAGTGAAGCCCTCATTTGACAGATTTGGGGAACTCTGGGTAAGGTAAAAGACCCTTCAGCGCAGAGAGAACTGCTGACAATGTCTAGTTTGGTGTTCTCACCTTCCAGAGAAGTCAAGGAGGGTGTGAACACCTGGGTTCTACTTGAAGCAAGAGACACTTACAGTAAGAGGGATTTGCATATCGATAGCAGGGTGCTTCTAGTTAGCACTTGTGCTGTGGTGATGTAATGGTTCTCTAGTTCACACATATTCAGTGTGCTGTAATGATGTAATTGTACTAAGGTATAAAAGGGCTGAGAGGACTGGAAATGAGACATTCCATCTTTGACCAGCCTCCTGGCTCTCCTGCCTCCTTCACTGCTCCACTAAGACCAAGGCTGGTCCCCAGATCCTCCAGAGAGCTAGCCCGGACATTACATTTTGGTGCCCAATGTAGGGCACTAAATGTGAGGCTCTGGATGTGAGGCTCTGGATGTGGGCTCTGGATATGGGCTCTGGACGTGGGGCCCTACAACTCAGCAGCTCGACTGACAGGATCGTAAGCTCAATGGAGAAGTCCCTGTGACCCGGAAATAAGGTATGTACAAAAATAGACAAGTGGGGAATTTTGGTAAGGACTAAACTAGTGTTTTCTTTTTCAGCTGAAATGGAGCAAATACTAAGAAAAGAGCTTCCCCCACCCCAGGGGAGTATGTACCATGCATAGTTTGGTTAATAGAGAAGCAAGATTTGTTGGTAACTCAGAAGCAGATCACTGGGCTCTTAAATATATTAGAGTGCCATAATCTGCTGTCATATGCTAAAGGACTTTACTTGGGGTTTTGTTTCTTTCTTTTTTTAGGCAATTGGGGTTAGGTGACTTGCCCAGGGTCACACAGCTAGGAAGTATTGAGTGTCTGAGACTGGATTTTAACTCAGAACCTCCTGATTTCAAGGCTGGCGCTCTATCCACTGAGCTATCCAGCTGCCCCATGTGTATGGCAAATTGACTCATGAACATCAAAAATTGTTGATGAGACTGCTGCAGGAATCATTGGATTCAGGAATCACAAGAAGCAATGGACAATAGATTGGTTTTGGACTATCTCTTGGCTGCTGAAGGAGGTATATGTGTGATCGTTATTTATATAACCTCCTTCTAGGACTTATAGAATCTTTTGTAATCTCATGCTGATCCATATTGTTTGTTACATTACTGCTTGCATGTGAATACCTCCGATGCTGATGGATTTATGTATAACTGTTTCAACTAAAACTCTTGTGGGAGATATAGAGGGCCACAATTAGTGAGGGAATTCTGGGTGAGATATAAGACCTTTCAGACCAGAGGGAACCTGCTGATAATGTCTGGATTGGCTTCCCATCTCCCCTAAGGGCTCTCACCCTTCTTGAGAAGTCAAGGAGGGTGTGACAACCTGGGTTCTACTTGAAGTAAGGGATACTTACAGTAAAGAGGCCTTTACATATCAATAGCAGGGTGCTTATAGTTAGCATTTGCTCAGTATGATATACTTGTTCTCTAGTTGGCACATGCTTAGTGTGCAGTAATGATGTAATCATATCATCATGATTACATTACAAGGTATTTAAGAGCTAAGAGGACTTGAAATAAGGACTCCATCTTTGACCATCCTGGTGGCTCTCCTGCGTCATTCATTCCTTCACTGACCAAGGCTGATCCCGAGATCCTCCAGAGAGCTAGTCCAGACACTACATTTTTAAAAAAAAGTATGTTATGATCTGCACTCAGACCTTATCAGTTCTCTCTTTGGGTGTGGATAGCATTTTTCAAGAAAAATGAGGCAAACAGAATCATACTTGCCCAGTATCATAAAGCTAATAAATATTCAATGCTAAATTTAACTCAGGTTCCATACTTTATCTGCTGTTCCATCCAACTGCCTCTCAGAAAATAAGCTGATATGAATAAGAAATGCTTCCTTTTTGTCTCTGCATCCTTGGTACTACAAGTTGTAGGTGACCATGATATGGACTTAATTTATGCTCAATGATTAATTGATTAAAAGAATGTATATTTTCTTTTTGAAAAAAATTTTGAGCATGAGAGGAGCGTGGTCAATGTTCTAAAGTCCAGGGGTCCTCAAACTTTTTTAATAGGGGGCCAGTTCACTGTCCCTCAGATTGTTGGAGGGTCAGACTATACTAAAAACTAAAACTTTGTTTTGTGGGCCTTTAACTTAAGAAACTTCATAGCCCTGGGTGAGGGGGATAATCGTCCTCAGCTGCCGCATCTGGCCCTCGGGCTGTAGTTTGAGGACCCCTGAATCTAAACCATTATAGCAAGAGTCCTTAAGTAACTCTGTTTGTGTCTTGGGCCCTTAGGCAGTAATCTGGAGAAGCCTTTGGACCCATTCTCCAAATAATGTTTTTGAATGCATAAAATATTACACACAGAAATGCAATTTCAAAGGAAACCAATTGTGTTGAAATAGTTGTATAAATATTTTATTTTTAAAAAAAACAACAAGTTAATGATTTCCTAGTTAAGAACCCTGGTTTAGAAGATTATTTTGACATCTGAATAAAGAGAATGGATTGAAAAGGAAAGAGATAGGAGGCAGGGAGAACCAGTAAATCACAAGCTATTCCAATAGTCTACGATAGAGATTAGAATTTGTGAATGGAGAAAATTGAGAGAGATTGGGGGTGGGGGTGGGGGCAGAATTAATCAGAACTTGGCAACTGAGTGGATATGTAAGGTAAGGAAAGTGAAGAATGAAGTATAAGTCCAAGTATAAACTGAGTTATTGGAAGATGGTGATACCTTCCATGGAGATAGAGAATTTTCAAGGAAGATCTTCTTGGAGGAAAGATGTTTTGGACACACTGCATTTGAAAACCATGAGGATATCCAAACAAAAATGAAGCCCAACAGACCAATATACAGATTAGGAGGACATTTGCATTGGGATAATACTTGGCTCTATGGGTAGATAGGACATTACTTAGGAGAAAAGAGAAGAGGTCCAAGGAGAGAGCCTTGGAGAACATCAATGCTAGGGGAGCAACAAATGAGATCAAGGAGAATGAGAGGAGGACCAGGGAAGACTAGTGTCCCAGATGTCAAGGAAGCTGCTCACTTTGTCAATCAATCACTGTTAGTCACCAAGTGGACCATGGCATCATAAATCCATATGTACACACACACACACACACACACACACACACACACAAATGAGAAAAAAAGAGGAAGAAGAGAAGGAGAAGGAGGAGGAGAGAAGAGAGGGAGGAGAAGAACAGGATGAGAGAGAGAGAGGAGGAGGAAGAGGAGGAAGAGGATGAGAAGAACAAGGACAAGGACAAGAAGGAAGAGAAGAAGGAAGAGAAGAAGAAAAGGGAGGGAAGAGTGGAAAGAGAAATAGAATATGTATACACATATATATATATATATATATACACACACACACACACACACATATATATATATGTACTCACATACTCACACACCTATATTTAGAGACAGTTATTAAAAAGGCATTAAAGGGGCAGCTAGGTGGTGCAGTGGATAGAGCACCAGTCCTGAAGTAAGATGGACCTGGGTTCAAATCTGGTCTCAGACACTTAACATGTCCTGGCTGTGTGGGCAGCCCTTCCCTGGGCAAGTCACTTAACCCCAATTGCCTTAGGAAGAAACAAGACCTTAAGGTTAAGGAGGATCAGGAAAAGCTCTTCTAGAATGTGGGATTTTAGTTGAGCCTTGAAGGAAGCCAGAGAAGCCAAGAGATGAGGATGAAGGAGGAGAGAAACTCAAGCATGGGAGACAGTCAGTGAAAATCCCCAAAATGGGAGTTCTGCATTGGACAGAGATAAAAGAGAAAAGTGGAAAAGTCAGGGAATATTCTATAGGGGGATATAATACTTATTCCTACAAGTATAAACAAAATGTATAAAAAAAGAAATTCAAGACAATTCAGAGGCAGCCTTAACAGCTGGGGAAATCAGGAAAGACCTCACGTGGGAGGCTTTGTGGGAGGCATTTGAGCTGAGCTCTAAAATGTTAGTTCTCCAAGGCACCTCAGATGTGGAGTCCAGCCCCCTGATTGTACAGAGCAGCAGAGAGGGGGAAGTATCCTATTAGCAAAGCAAGTAAATGGCAGATCTGGGGCACAGGCCCTTGGACTTTTGTCCCCGGTGCGTACAAGATGCCTCCACTGGGAAGGGTCTTAGATTTTGCCTTATGGGCAAAGATATAGAGACCGGAATCTCTCAATACAGAGTTGGGTTGGTAGTTGCATCTAGGAAGGGGAGCAGAAGGAGAGTGCAGGCTCTTTAAAACAGGAGCAGGTTTGGAGGGGAGCAGCTGGTGTTCTCAGATGATGGTAATGGGATTGCTTTGAATTCCTTATGTTCAAGCAGGGTTTTGTAAAAAGGAGCACAGCCCCCACTTCTCCACTCATTCCTAAGTCCGTTCCCCTTTAACCCCCCAAATCCACCACGTCCTTGAGGAATCACAATAGATGTGGAACCCAAGGGTCTCATGGAGTGACAGAGAAGGCATTCAAGGACCAAATCATAAAGGGTTAGGGAAGAAAGGAATCACCCAAATTCACAAAAGCAAAACCTTTCAGTGTTTTGTCTCTGCTTGCCCTCCGATCACTTCTATCTATGTTTGCCTCTGTCTCTGCTTCCAAAGTAGAACAAACAAAAATTCTATTTCTGATAACCCCATCATTAAATAAATAAAGTAACCAAATAAGAGAGTCCATTCTTGGTCACTTATTTGGAAGTTGAGAAATTTCCAAAAATCCTTGAAAAAGAGCCAGGCTTAGTGTCTGTCATCATGAGGAGCAGAAGCTGCGGGGAGCACAGATAAAAGAAGATAAAGGAGATCAGGGTTCCTTCGATAATATCACCCCATCTATCCATTCATTCAAAAAAAAATTAAGGTGTAAAACTCATGTACCAAAACAAAATAAATAAATCCTTCCCTTGACCTTTCCAGACCATCTGTATAATGACCTTTTTCAGTAGTGATCAGTAGACCTGGTGAAATCAGACTGAAGCTTGGTTCTGGAGGAGGCAGAAGGTCATTGGGACAAAGGATTCCAAGACAACATCTTGTCAAACATTAAGCTGGTACTCCTTGACCCTGTTGGTCCCTTCTCCCTCCTCTGGCTATCAGGAGCCATGTTGGTCAAAAGATTCCCCTCAGGACTTCTTTAATCCTCCTAGACTAGAGCTTGGTCCAGAAGGAATCACTGACTTCATCTCTTTCTGCTTCAATTTGCCCATCTGAAAATTCCAATCCACCTCCAAGGGATGGAAGACTGAGAAACACGGTATAAACACAAGGTGTCTCAGTTTTCTGCTTGAATTTATCCAAGTTAAATCCCCCAAAATTACTGGGCACAGGCTGTGTGTGGAGCCTGGAACGAGGCATCTTTAGGTGATGCAAGCTCCTTGAATACTGATCCAAGGAGGCCAAAGTCCAAAGGGCCAGCTGGCTTCAGAGAATGTCAGAGCAGAGGGGAAAAAACCCAAACAAAAACCTCAGAGATCTCTAATTTATCCGGATCTTCTTTTTACCAAGAAGCAACCTGAGATTGGGAGGGGAAGGGAGTGTTCTAAAGTCACACATGTCAGCATGAGAACACAAAATCCAGATCCAAGACTCCCTTCCAACTTAAATTAACCCTTCAGTCTTGACTTTAGGAAGTCAAACTAGTTAAAAGTGTTCATGTTGAATGTTCATGGTTGATTGTTGTTCTTCATACTCGAAGAGGACCCAAATGTCATCACTATATTAGATTAGAGTTACAGGGTGTCCAACTGCACAGACCAATATGAGCTTGGGGTGCTCTGCCACAAGTGGGACACAAATAGTCCCTTTGAACATTTGGGGTAGATTCTCTCTCTCTCTCTCTCTCTCTCTCTCTCTCTCTCTCTCTCTCTCTCTCTCTCTCTCTTTCTTCTTCTTCTTCTTCTTCTTCTTCTTCTTCTTCTTCTTCTTCTTCTTCTTCTTCCTTCTTCCTTCTTCCTTCTTCCTTCTTCCTTCTTCTTCTCTCTTAGATTCTCTAGATTAAAATGGAAATGGAACAATTCTGCATGGCTAACTGAGTAAGAATGATTATGAGCAATGTTCAGGGGAAAACTTGCAGAATAACTAATGGATAACTTCATGGTCCTTTCTTCCCCTGCTGCTTCCCTCCTTAGGGTTCAGTCCCTTTCTCTATCCTGCTCAGAGTCTGCTTCTGTTATTTTGGAGATGCAATTACTGTAACTCAGTTGATAGATCTTTAAAAAAAAAACCCAGGAAAATTCCAATCTACTTTATACCCAAAGGATGGAGGAGTAAGGAGGATGGGAGAAGATATGGGAAACAGATGCAAGGGCAGCCCCTTTCTCATGGAGGAAAGAGAGACTGAACAGGTTTCCTCCCGAGTCCCCAGGATATACTGGGGGAGGGGTGTTGAGAGAAGCATGTAATGGTGATACAGAGAATAGTTCATTTCCAAATTCTTGACCCTTCTTTCTCTCTCCTCTAAGATTGCACTCATCTGTTCTCACCTTTGGTGAGCCTCAGCTGCTGACTCCCAAGCCTATATGTCTAGTTCTGACCTCCATTATCCCAGACCTAAACCTCAAAATTATAGGATTTTAAAGGATGTTGAAGATTTCCATCCTTTTATTTACAGAGGGAGAAATAGACGTTTGATTTGACCCAGATCACACAGGTGGTGAATGGTTGATCTAGGAGTCAAACCTGGCTTGACTGCAATCGGGTGTTCTTCCCACTGTACTATCCTGCCTATGGGCATCTATAGGAAAGTAGGTGGTACAAAGGATAGAGGTCTGGACTCAGGAAGAGTCCATTGTGAGTTCAAATCTGCCCTCAATATTTAATAGTTGTATGTCTTTGGATGAATCACTTCACTCTATTTGCCTCAGTTTCTCCATCTGTGAAAATGAGATAGAAAAGGAAATGACAAATTATTCTAGCTTATTTGCCAAGAAAACCCCAGATGGGGACATGAAGTGTTGGAAAATTATTGAAAACTGACTGGACAAAAAACCTAACCTGGACATCTATTTTGAGGTGTCCTTTCACAATCTTAAACAACACCTCCAAAACCAAGCTCATCCTCTTCCCTATCACTCCATCCCGAGATATATCCTCTTCCCAACTTCCCAATTTATAAACTATTCACCCAGGAAGATGATTTCCTCCCTGCACAATCTGAAATATCAATTTTTTTTTCCTTCTTAGTCAAATTGCCCGGCACACAGTAAAAACACTTAATAAATACTTATTGACTGACTGACTTCTTTCTTCCTCTATATCCAATCGATCATCAAGTTCCACCAGATTCTTTCAAAACCTCCTGGATCCTTCCCTCTTTTTTCCTTTCTATTGGCCCTATTCTAGTTCAAGCTTTGTCCTTCTTCCTCAAGACCAGCACGCGGAAGCCTAGCAATTGTCACCTAACTGGTCTCCCTACTTCCAGCCTCTCCCTGCTTCAGTCCCTCAACTATAGATCACTAGTTTAGTCATTTTACAGACTACAATTTATATCTTGTCAGTCCCTCTCTCACGAACAATAACAAAAACAACAATAACATGGTGCAATAAAAAGTATACTTGGTCCAAATTTGGACTCTGCATGTGACCTTAAACAGTTGCTTAATTCTTCTGGGCTCCAGTTCCTCATCTGCTAAATGAGGAAGTTGGACACAATGGTCTCCAAGTACTCTCTTAGCCTGAAGTATATTATCCTTTCATTCCATGACCTTCCACACATTTTTAAATAATGTACTTTTTCCCCCCCTTAACAATCCTGTGTCTTCCACCTCTCCTGTTTCACTTACAACACAGCCTGACTCTATGCTAGGCACGTGAGGGGGAGGAAATGGATCACAGCATTCCATGGCTATGACTCATAGTTCTAGAGGCCACTTTCTCTAACCATCTCATTTTACAGAAAAGAAACCTGAGTTTCCAAATAGATTTGTTTCTAAGTGGTATGTTTATAGAATTTTAAAACTGGAGGGTCCTTTAGTTGTATCTTCAAGTATGTGATCAGTGGCTGGAAGTAGGGGAGACTACATGACCTCTAATGCAGCTCTCGGAACTGGAATCCTACAAAGACAAAAACCATTTATAGGAGAATTTTCCCAACCTTGAAGTCATTGACCACCCCAGGATAGGAGCATGTTAACTGTTTAAAATCTATGTTGTAAAATAAAGCAAAGCCCTGGGTTTCAGACAAAACACATGAGTAACGTGAGAACAATAATGGTGATATTTCTCAAGTATATAGTATATAAAGTATATAAAACTCAGAAATGAGGGCCAGTGTGTGAGAATAATGTGACATCATGGGAAGAGTCCTGAATTTGAAGTCAGAGAACTTGGATTGAACCTATATGTGCTCTAGATTTTAGGCTCCAGGGTACCATTTTACTGAATGGGTGTTGACTCAGTCAAACTGAGACCTGGGAAAGGGCTTAAAAAGGCCACTGTATCCAAGGCTATCTCTAGTCATCTTGATCTATAGCTGGACCCATATGGCTCTGAAGGAGAAAGTGAGAATGGTGACTTTGCATAGCCCTCCCTCACTTCAATCTAATTCACTTATAAATCATTGCATCACCTCTCTGATGTCATGGTCCTCTTTGAGAATGAAGGACAAATAACAACTTGTGAGAAGTAGTAGCTGCCCCACTGGGAATCCAACTGACCATTTCCAGTCACATAACTGCCTCCCCGACTCCCTCCTTTCCTTCGTTCCTTTTTTTCTTTTTCCTCTCTTCTTCTCTCCTCCCTCTTTTTCTCATCTTTCCTTTCATCTTCCTTCCCTTCTTCCTTCCCTCCATTCTTTCTTTCTTTTTTCTTTTTTTCCTTTCCCTCTATCCTTCTTTCCTTCCTTTTTCCCTCACTTCCTTCCTTCCTCCCTCACTTCTTTCTCTGTATTCTTCCTTATTTTCTTCTTCTTTTCTCTTTCACTTCCTTCCTTTCCTCCCTTCTCCTTTTCTTTCTTTCTCCCTATCTTTCCTTCTTTCCTATTCCTTTCTTTCTTTTTTCTTTCTTTTTCTCCTTTTCTCTCTCCCCATCTCTCTTTTTCCTTCCTTCCTTCCTCCCTCCCTCCCTTCCTCCCTTCCTCCCTCCCTCCCTCTCTTCCTTCCCTTCCTTCCTTCCTTCCTTCCTTCCTTCCTTCCTTCCTTCCTTCCCTCCCTCCCCCCTCCTCCTGCTCTCTTTTCCTCCTTTCCCTCTGACCACACAGGGAATCATATCCTTACCAGCTGTGCTCAGCCCACTCCAGAAGGCTCCAGAGGAAAAAACGAAACTGCTGACTTGGCACAGCCCTCCCTTTCTTAAATCCAATTCACTTGCAAGTCATGACATCTCCTGCCCGGTGCCATGGTCTTCTCTGAGAAGGAAGGACAAACAACAATCCCCCCAGTGACCCTTTCAGAGTCTCTCTGACGCACTGCCCTGCAGTTCCCGTTTCTTGCCTTCACAAGGCATCCCTCCTCACTTCTGCCTCTTAGACCTCCCAGGTGCCGTCAAGATGCCGTCAAGCGCCATGTCCCCTGTCTATTTCGCATGTACCCAGACCTGTACACATCTCCCTCGGGAGAACGCAAGTGCTTACAGGGCAGATGTTTCCATTTTTATTTTTTGTCCCCAGTGTCTATCTTGGCATCTAGCAGATATTTTTTGAGAGACTGACATCCTGGCTCTCTGGTCTATACAATCTGGGTGGCCTTGGTGTTGACCCTTAACTTCCCTGGGTCTCAGTTTCCCTGAGGGAGTCGGGCTGGTAAATACAGATTTGGGGCACTGCGGAAGTATTTTATAAATATGGAGCGATTATCATCCCCATTTTACAGTTGAGGAAACTGAGGCAGACAGCGGGGTAAGCAACTTGCCTCGGGACCATCCGAGCTAGGAAGTGACCGAGTCTGGATTTAAATTCGGGCCTTGGTGACTCTAGGCCCAGGGATCCAAGCGCCTCTAATAAGGCACTGAACGTCAGTCCCAAAGAGCCAAGTTCCGACCCTGCCTGGGACGGAATTGTCGGGTGATCTTGGGCAAGTCGATTGACTTCCTCAGACATTCAAAGTCCAGGTTGCGAAACAAAGGGGTGGGATGCGTTGCCCTGCGATTCCCTCCCAGTTCTAACCCTACGGGTTCCGAATTCCTCTAGCTGTTTATCTGCGTCCCCTCCCAGGTCAGAACAGACAGAGTTTCCTGCTGGGCTCGGCCTCGCCCGGGGTCCGGACCACGGCGAGCGCGGCACCGCGGGAGAGAGTCCCGGAGCCCAAGCCCAGGAGGCCGGCCCCGGCAAGCGGCGGCGGAAAGGGCGGCCGGCCCCTTTAAGGCGGTCAGACAGCCGGTAACCCGAGGAGCCCCAGTTCATTCATATGAAGAGACCCTGCTGACTCACGCTTATGAAAGTGATTTTCCCGGCCCCGCCTCCTGCCACCCGGTGAAATAAACCCCGCGTCCCATGCGGCTCCGAGCAATGGGTGTTCTGGAGGACTAGCCGGACCGAGACCCCGCGGCTCCTTGTTCTCCCGGGAGGCCGAGCCTGGCCGGATCTTCCCACGCGTGGCCCCTGAGCAGGTGAGGGGTGTTGGAGTTGGGGGGGGGGGCGTGCGCGCAGCGCCCCAAACGCCTGCGGGAAAATCGACCCTGGAACCTCCGGGACCCCGGACCTAGGGCTGATTTCCTGGGAACCCTCCGGGATCACAGCTCCGGGTATTCCCGGCGGCGTCGGGGCTTGGGGGCCAGCAGTTCAATGATAAACGTCTTCCTGCTTAAAAAACCCACCAGTCCTTGGATCCAGGGATGCAGTGAGCCTCACTCTGTACTCCTACAGTACTTTGTGGGACTTGAACTCTCAAAGTCTCCTGGCCCAACACTCCCCACGGCACCCCTCGCTGCCCTCCATCCTGGCTCCTGTTATTACTAAATACTATACAACACCCCCCCAGTTGCCACCTTTCTAACAGGAGTCCCAGGGGGCTTCCCGGGCACTTAGGACAGCCCCAGGGCACCACGGTGGGAAAGAGGACCATTTTTGGAGCCCCAGGGTCTTCCGGTAGTGCTCCTTGAAAAGCTGTGTGAGCTGAGGTAATTTGTTCTATAAAGTGGAAATAATAATAATACTTCCTACAAACCATTCGCTGCTTGTTGGGAGAAAAGTGTTTTGATTATCTAAAGTGCTACGGAAAGGTGGAACATCAATATTATATTCCTAAATCCAAACGTGCTTCCCTTTCTCCGAATGAAAAATCTGAGGTAGCTGAGAGGCTTCATTCATTCATTTATCCAGGAGGCATTTATGTCATGCGGGGTGTTGTCCCAGGGTGCTCGTCAGGCTGTAAAGACAGGGCTTTGCCGGCCTTAAAGTCTTATACAAGTAGCAGTTAGTACAGTTGTTATCGTTGTTATGGTCCTTTATAATAGTTCCCAGGAGGCCTTTGGCATCCCTCCCAGAGTGACATCAGGCTTTGGAAGGGTGGAGAGGTGGAAGATTTATGACTCTTTGACCATGTCATAAAGAGAGAGTGTTCAGATTTGGATTCAAATCCTGCCTTAGACATGATTAGCAAGTGATTTAAATTCTCTGGGCCTTCGTTTATCTATAAAGTGGGGAATCACAACAATATCTACCCTAGAGGTAATTCCAGTGAGGATCTGGTGAAAGTAGTGGATGCAGAGCTACAAAGTTTTTAAATTTTTTGTTGGAATTCAGCAATGATTAACAACCATCTCAGGACTGTCTTTGTCAGATTCGAGGTAAATGTTAACTGTTAAGATGATAATGGTGGTAGTGTAAAAATAAGATGGAATTTAAAGTCACAAATCCTGGCTTTGCTGCTTACTATTTGTATGACCTTAAAGCATTGATTAAGCCCTTACTGTGTACTAGGCTCTGTGCCAAGCATTGGTGGTACAAAGACAAAGGAAGAAAGATTAAAAAAAGTCCCTCCTCTCAAGGAATTCACTTTAGATAACTTAGCTCTCTGTAGGACTCAGTTTCCTCTTCTATAAAATGAGATTAAACTAGACTTTGTTCCCAATCCTGGGTTCCTAAAGAGAGCCCTGCTAAGGACAGCAGGTCCTGTCTTTGCCTCGGAATCTCATGCAGGTCACAGTGTCTTTATTGGCCACTGAACTCAGGATCTCAGCCAGCATCCAGTCCTGCCTTGGCTCCTTAGGACAGTCAGTGAAATTGCCACCACTTTCAGGTGAACGAACTCTCCAGGGTTCGGAGATGATGGAGAGGAATCAAGATCTCTTGTCCATGAGTCAGGAGCGGTGTCCTTGCTTGTAACTAACCCTTGCCCTTCTCCACCCCTACTACCTGGAGGAGAGTCCAATTTCCCTACTGTGAGGGTGGAGTTCAAATCTGCAGGTGTATGGGATGAAGTCCCGGACTTTGTCTGTGCGGCCTATTGGGCCTAATCAGGTCAGGATCACAGGATTTAGACCTTAGAGTTATGTCCAGTCCAACTCCTTTTTTGTTGTTGTTTTTTTGTTTTTTACAAAGGAGGAAACTGAGGGAGTGTTGTACAGTGGAGAGAGCACAAGGCTTGGAACAATAGTAACTGTAGCCAGGATTGGAGGGCAGCAGCGATACAGTGTTGGGCCAGGAGTCAGGAAGCTCATTTTGGGGAGAATGACTTCAGATGCTTACTAGGTGGGTGATTCTGTGGGTCTCAGTTTCCTCATTTGTAAAATGAGCTGGAGAAACTGCTCCTGCGCTGCTCTGAGGGCAAGCCACCATGTTAGGGGCTGGAGATACAGAGAAGTAAATGAAACAGTCCTCATCCTCAGGGAGATTACATTCTAAGGAACATAGGAGATTCAGGTAAAGGAACCCAATATACTTAACCTCAATCAGAGAAGACTCAGAAGAGGATCGTCAAGTAATTTTAGTGGAATAGAAATTAGAATTGTTCTGCTTGGTCCCAGAGGGATACTGGGAACAATGGTGGTGGTGGGGGGGGGGAGGTTTGAGGGGAGGACATTATGGGGGAATCCACTTTAATATAAGGAAGATCATTTTTTCTATGAGAGCAATCCCACTCTGGAATAGATGACCTCAAGACATGATGAATTCCTTGTCACGAGTTCTTCAGCATTTATTAAGCTGAAATAATCAGGGCAAAATATGGATGAGATGATTTCTGATGTACCTACGAGCTTCTTAACAATCTGCAATTTTTACAGAGAGGAAACTTCACTCCAAATAGAGATGGCAAAGCTTTGGAATGGACCCATTTAGAGTTTAGAATATAGTTTACAGACTGTAACCATGTCTGAGAAGAGGCTAGATCAACCTGAGTGACTTTTCCAAGTTCAGCCTTATTTTGAATGGGAAGACATCGCTCTACATGGGAATCCCAGGACTATTCTTTCTGGCCCTGAGCTGTATCAGTATCATTCTGGCACCTAGTATTTATTCACTCCCTGGTGTTTTTTTTTTTTTTTTTTTTTTTTTTTTTGCACTAGGCATTGAAGATAGAAAGACAGAAAAAACCCCAAAATCCAAAAAACAAAACAGGCCTTGACCTCAGTGAACTCCTATTGTCTTCAAATCTCAACTAAAATCTCATCTTCTGCAAAAAGCCTTTCCCAGTCTTTATAAATGTTAGTACTTTCCTTCTGAGATTATCTACCAATTTATGCTGTCTGTATCCTGTTTGTACTTAGCTGTTTGAATGTTGTGTCTTGCATTAAACTTTGAGCGCTTGCATGCCAAGATTTTCCTGTTTGTTTTTCTTTTTACCCCAGAATTTAGCACACATATTGTCTGGCATGTAGTAGGTGCTTAATAAATGCTGGTTGCTTGACTGTCAAACAAAATATTTGTTAATGATTTGGTTCAGTCATGAATGACTTTTCATGACCTCTTTTGGGATTTCTTTGGCAAAAATACTAGAGTGGTTTATCATTTCCTTCTCTAGCTCTTTTCACACATGGAGAAACTGAGCCAAAGAGAGATAAATGACTTGTCCAGGATCACAGAGCAAGTCTGAGGTCAGATTTGAATTCATGAAGATGGATCTTTCTGACTCCAAGCCCAGCACTTTAGAAGCTAGCCGCTCAGACAAAATAAAATCTAGAAAATATAAATAAAAGCAAATATAAGGTAATTTGGGGGGCAGAGAGAGACTATAACAGCTGGTGAATCACAAAAGAGGCAGAAAGTGACTTGAGTTGAGTTTTAAAGGAAAGATTCTAAGAGGTATCATTGAGGAAAAAGTTCATTCCAGACAGAGGAGATAGGTGAAAAAAAATCAAAGATCCTTTTGACTGGGCCATAAAGTGCTGCAAAGGAAGAAGAAAAAGAGGATTTATTTATTAAATACTTTCTATGTGATAGGTACTATGCTCATTTGATCTTTACAATAACCCCAGAAGGGTGATACTGCTATTATTTTCATTTATACAGTTGAGGAAACTGAGGCAGACAGGGGAAAGTGAATTACCCAGGGTCTAAAATTGGTTTTGTTCTCTTCTTTTCTTGATTCCAGCCCCAGGGCTCTGTCCACTGCATCTCCTGACTGGAAGGAGAGTAAGGAATATAATAAGAGTGGAAAGAGAGCAAAGGCAGGTTGCAAAACATTAGACAGTTTATATGTGATTCCAGAGACAATAAGGAGCCATGGACATTAATTGAGGAGGGGATGATCAGAAGGCTTACACTCTAGGAAAATCACTTGGGCAGGTATGTATAGGAAGCATTGAGGTTGAGATAGATTTGATTTAAGGAGACCCAATTAAGAGATTATTCCAATAGTGGCAGATTATTATTAACTATTCCTTAAGGAGGGGACTCTAGCCAATATTGGTTCTATGCAACTTGCCCTGGAGAGTTGTTATAAAGACTAATGAGATAATGGACATAAAGGACTTTGCAAATCTTAAAAAACAACATCATTGCCATTTCCTCTTACTTGTTCCTTCCAGTGATAACCCTTCCTTCCTAGAGGCAATCTCTGATCATTCCAGTTTTTTTTTTAAAGTTTATTTGGGGGCTGCCTTCTAAATTCCTGGCTCTTGTTGGAAGTATGAGAAAGGGACCTCATTTGCAGAGCCGAAATGATTGATGTACCTTAAGCCCAATGGATGGCCAAATTCTCCTTAGCTCAGGTTACCAGCTCCACCTTTCCCCAAGTGGATGGCTATCATTCAGGTATTAGCCCCTATCCTCTATCCCCTGCTTCCCCTTCCAGCATCCTATCATTACAGGTTTACCATGCCAAAATGCCTTTAACATATAGTAATAAGAATATATTTTCTAAAATTCCATCAAGGGAAGGGAGGGTTGTTCTGCACAGGCGGACAGGTCAGGGCTGATCCGAGAAGCAAAAGCAAAGGAAGACAAGAACGCTCATGAAATCTGAAGGCAGGGGCAGCTGCTGCTGGGTTTTTTCAGGGATAAGGAGGGAGGATAAACATTTAAAGGAAAGGAGAGTTGGCTGGAGGAAGGCAAGAACTGGCAGGGTCTCAGGCTGGGTCTACATCCTCTAGGGAGCCCCTGTCTTTGCGCAGGCAGGGTTCTAGAGTGGAGTGTGTGGTAGTTGAGAAGGTTAAGTCTGAGAAAAGAGACCTCCATCAGGGTGCTGTGGATAAAGGATTGGGAAGACCTAGGCCGGAGTCTTTTCCCTATTATTTACCATCTTTTTGGCTTTGGGTCAAGCTCTTCCCTCTATAAACCTTAGTTTCCTTATATGGAAAATGAGAAGGTTGGACTAGGTAACTGATCTTCCAGCCCCAAATTCTATCTTCTCACTTACTTGAAGATCTGGTGCAAGGATCATCACTGGCCAAGATAAAAGGCTTCAGACCCCCCTCCATGCTTAATAATGCTCGGGTCACCCCAATAATTGTCTTTTTCTTCAGCCCTGACAGGTTGGTTTCTGGCTTTGAAACCTTTTCTTGCGATCATGTGTTTTGTGTGGAAGGAGCCCCTTCCAGTGATCATCATTGGTGAGTATTCCCTTCTGAGAAAGAAGAGTCTCCTAGGCTTTTGAATCCTTAGGTGACAGTTATCATGAACCTCAAGATCTGAAGTTGGTCAACAGTAGGGGAAAATAATACTTGTAGAAGCACAAGCAGTTGGTGGGAGGGAGGGAAGAAAGGAGAGAGGAAGAAAAGAAGGGAGGGAAGGAAGAAGAAATAGGAGAGAGGGAAGAAAGGAGGAAGGAAGGCAGGAAGGAAAGAAAGCAGAAAGGAATGAAGGAAGGAAAGAAGGAGAAGGAAGGAAGAAAAGGAGGAAGGAAGGGAAGGAAAAGAGGAAGGAAGGAAAAAAAGGAAGAAAGAAAGAAAGGAGAAGAGAAGGAGGAAGGGAGGTAAGAAGGAAGAGAGGGAGAGAAGAAGAAAGGAAGAGAGGAAAGAAGAAAGTAAGTTAGGAAGGTAGGAAGGAAGGAAGGAGGAAGGGAGGAAGAAAGGAAAGAAGGAAGGAAGGAAAGTTAAACTTTTATGATGTGCACTATGCTTATTGCTGAAATACAAACAGAAAAATAAAAGACAGTCTATATACCTTGGGGAGCTCACATTTTAATGAGATAATACATAGAAAAGATTTCAGTTATAAGTCATATGGAATGCAGCAACAAAGCAGATAGTAATGCTCCTTTCAAAATGTCTTTTCCACTGGTAAAATCATATCTGTTTCTATTATTAGATCATGTAACAATATTTTGTAAACTTTTTATAAAAATTAGGATAATGACGATATTGATCCAGCCTTCTTACTTATTGTTTAAACCCAATAGATTTCTTTGTAGTGAATTGCATACGCTTAAAGAAAGAATCACCACATATTGGGATATAATTTCGCTAACAAACATAGAAAAGCAGAAATACTAAATACATCCTTGATTGACCAATGCCACAAAAATAATATTCAATAAAAGAAAGAATTTAAAATTGATTGGAAAGTAAATAACTTTATCCTAAGGTATATAAAATACAGAAGTCAATCTCAGAGGGACATAGGAGTTAAAGGGACGTAGGACTATATCTACTTCCTGCAAAAGGGAGGACTTGAGCTGAATCTTGAAGTAAGCTAGGGAAGCAAAGAGGAGGAAATATCCCATGCACACAGAGAAGCCAGAGCAAAGGCAGGATCCTGTCAGAGACATGTGAGGAACAGGAGTAACTGGACTCTCGGGTGTGTGGATGAGACTTGTAAGTGTAAGAATACTTGAAAGGTAGGGAAAGGATAAGCTATGAAGGACTTTAAATGCCAAATAGAGGTCAGACTGAGCTTGGGAGGGCTACTAGTGTTGAGCCTATAGCCCAGCTAGCATCTGGCCCCTTCATATCGAGACAGCTTTGGCTCCATAGACAAGGTATCTGGGGAGCTGCGGATCATCGGCTTGGATATCTTGTAGCTATTGCTTTCACACCTAAGGTCCTATAAAAATATATTCTGTAGTGGTTTTGTTTTGTGTGATTTTTAACTGGTGGATCTTTATGGAGAGATAGGAACTAGGGCAGCCGTCTTTTCCCCTTTAGAAACTGGACGTGGCAACAACGGGCCTCCATCACCATGTCTCTTCCCCTCCTTCCCAGGTAATGGCCCTTCAGGAATCTGTCTGTCCTATTTGCTGTCTGGCTATACACCTTATGTGAAAGCTGATGCTGTCCATCCACATCCCATCCTGCAGATGAAGCTGACTGAGAAGCCTCATGTCTCCATCCTGGACCAGGTCAGTATGGAAGGCTTTACAAGGGCGCCCTGATCCTCCCCCATGGAGTCAGTAGTCCTTCCCTTCTCTTGATTTCTTTGCTTAGTACCTAACCTTGAAAACTTTATTGGTAATTTGTTTGTTTTTTGTTTTGGGTTTTTTTTTCTGCTTCTCTCACCCCCACAATTTGGTCTTGCATATGAAGGAGGGTCTAGTCAAAAGATCAGAAACTCAGGCCCACCCTATGGGTCCATATGTCTCCTATGGTCCTGGTCCTAGGCCAGGACTATCAAAGAACCCAATCCAATCATTGACTCTGCTTTGGTTTCTTTGTCTGTAAAACAAAGGGATTGTCTCCAATGATCTCCTAAGTTTCCTTGTAACTCTAAATGAAATATTTCTCTCCCTGATAGGACTTGGACTATCTGTCAGAGGGCTTGGAAGGCAGAAGCCAAAGCCCTGTAGCTCTGCTCTTTGATGCTCTCCTGCGCCCAGACACAGATTTTGGAGGAAATACTGAGTCTGTCCTCACCTGGGAACACCAAACAGAACGAATGATCCCCCACCTAGTCCTGGGTCGCAACCTCCCTGGAGGGGCCTGGCATGTAAGTTGGGGAAGCAATTTTGGGAAATTGGGGAACTTTGATGTCCAATGTCCAGTGTCCAATGATGAAATTCTCTTCCAGTGATTGGTCCTTTGTGTCCCTTTCCCCTAGCCAATGTATCATCCTCCCTTCCTGAAGGGACCTTCCCCCATTCCTCTTTCCACTCATCCTTCCCTCCCTTGGCTGGGCCCCTGGGTCGGGGGGATTTTGGAAACAGAAACTAAAGGATTTTCTTCTTATCTAGTCCATCGAAGGCTCTATGGTGACCTTAAGCCAGGGCGAGTGGATGGGGCTCCCTGACCTGAAGTTTAAAGACTGGATGCAGAGGAAGCGCAGGTGAGAATATGGGGCTGACAGGGGAGGAGGGAAGGAGAAGTGGGGAAGGAAGGATGCTCCAAGTCAGAGAAGTACATTTCTCCCAACCTAATTGGAGCAGAAGACTCAAAATCCAGGATCATGTCCCCTCTGAACCTGGTCCAAGGGTCTTTTATTTTCCTTTTTGCAGTGATGACAACAATGACAATAATAATAATAATAGCTTACAGTTTGCCTAATAATAGCCTAAAGTTTGCCAAATACTCTACACACATTAAATACTCTATACACATTATTTCTTTTGATCCTCACACCAATCTTATGATAATAACTTGTTCAGGGTCACACAGCTAAGTGTCTAAGGGAATTTTCAAAGCCAAATTTTCCAGAGTCCAAATCTATTGCTTTATCCACTGTACCAGCCACCTTCCTGTAAAAAAAAATGGTATATGGTGCCTACCTTTCCCAATTGACATTTTTCTTTGATTCCCACCCTCTCTATTCTACCCTTTTCCATACTATCTATCCAGTAGAAGACTTGGTCATTATCAGTATACCCTCCCACGCCACTCTGTAAACTCACTGTGTAAATGGACAAATTCCTTGACCTTCTTGTCCCTCCCTTTCCCTAAGTATAAAATGAGAGGGTAGGACTCAAGGACCTCTCAGATCTCTTTCATCTCTAAATATGTGGCTCTGATTTCTCTCTACTTATGAACAGTCTCTTTTTAGATCCTGAGATTGTTTTTTAATGTTTTATGCATGCTCTTTATTTTTTACTTTGTTGTTACTCTCCAGTGACGATGACTCCACAAAAGTAAAATCCTCCCTTTTAACAAAGAGGATCATTTAAAGAAAAACAAATCAGAACATTGGCCCCATCTGACAAGTGCTTGTCCCCTCTCCAGTGAGAAGCTGGAGACATGCTTTAGCAATACTGGAAAAAGGAAATTTTAGCAAGACTGCAAAACTGAAATTTTACTGAGGAACTAAGGGGTCAAGTGATTTATGGGAAAGAGCACTGAACTGACAACCCTAAGATCTAAGCTATGGGGCTCTCCTCCTTCATCTGGAAAGTGAGGGGATTGAGCTCGATAAGTACTCAGGTCCCTTTCAGCACTGGCATTTAATAATCCTTAAAAAATAGCCACCCACAAATCTCCCAGCTCCACAACAGAAGGAAGAGCTTATAAAAATGAAGTTTACAAAAATGATTACAAAAATTCCTCAGAAAATGTTTGCAAAAATTGCTCAGAAAATGTCTGTCAAAATGAAGTTTGCAAAAATGTTTACAAAAATTGCTCAGAAAATGTCTGTCAAAAAGAATTTTACAAAAATGTTTGCAGAAATTACTCAGAAAATGTTTACAGAAATTACATTTACAAAAATAAATGCAAAAATTACTTTTAGTCTTGAGTTTGGTCAAAATCTGAACCCTAGGTTATGTTGGCCAGCACAATTTATGGGGCCCCATCCCCTCATTCTTTGCTCTTGCTTTAACCCTGCCTAGAACATCCTGCCTTTCAATTTCTGCCTCCTTTTTTTGCCCTTTGCTTTTCCCCCTTTTTATTTTCTCCTGTTAGACTCCACATTGACTCAAGGAAGAGGGCATGAATAGTAATTCTCATCACATACCCCAATCTACTTGGTCTATAGATTATTTATACTGGGGCAGCTAAAGGATTCTAGGCCTGGGGTCAAGATGACTTGAATTCAAATGCAACCTTAGATATTTACTAGACCTTGGACAAGTCACTTAACTTTGAAAAGCCTTAGCTTCCTCATCAGTAAAATGAGCTAGAAAATGGCAAACCATTTTAGTATCTTTGCCAAGAAACCCCAAATAGGGTCACACAGTGTTGAATAGGACTAAACAGAAGCTTCATATATAAAAATATATTTATATTATATATGTATTCATAAAATATGTTTGTGTAGCACTTTAAGGTTTACCACTTTTACAAATATTTCATTTTATCCTCCCAATAATCCCATGAGGCAAGTCCTATTGTTACCCCCATTTTACAGAGGGAAAAATTAAGAGATTAAGTGTCTTTCTCAGCCAGAGTCACCCAAATCATAAGGGTGCCTGATAAGGTCTCCTGATTCCAGGCCCAGGACTCTTTCTTCTAAGAACCTAATGGGCCAGTCTCTTTGGAAATGGCCCCCTAAACTGGGAAGCCCAAGGCCAATAGGATATGTACCCTCTGGGAGCTTTAAGGGCTCATTCATGTGTCTGTATTGCTTGGGTCACTGAGAATGACTTCTAACTTTGCTCCGGTCTTTATCCCAGGGGCCTGTGGGAGTGCCGGGCCACAGCTGGGGACATTGCCCATTATTACCAGGACTACGTGGTGAAGAAGGGACTCAGCCACAACTTCCTCTGTGGCTCTGTGGTCACGGCTGTGGACATTGAGAGACCCGAGTCGGGGGAACCCAGGGGTCAGCAGGACGGGAGCCCCCTGTTCATGGTGAGCGGCTTTATGACCACCAAGGATGGGAGCCAGAAGCCTTTCAGTCTCCGTGCCCGCAATCTGGTCCTGGCTACGGGCACATCAGACAGCCCAGCCCGGCTGGGCATTGCTGGAGAGGACCTTCCCTACGTTCACTATGAGCTCTCTGCCCTGGAAGAGGCCTTGAAGGCTGGGATCGTGACGCCCACCTCTGACCCTGTCCTCATTGTCGGGGCCGGCTTGTCGGCGGCTGATGCTGTCCTGTACGCTCGGCGCTACAGCCTCCCGGTGATCCATGCGTTCCGCCGGCCAGTGGACGACCCTGACCTCATCTTCAACCAGCTGCCCAAGAAGATGTACCCAGAGTACCAAAAAGTACACCAAATGATGCAGGAGAAATCCATCCTCTCTCCCACTGCCTACAGAGGCTACTTGAGCCTGCCCAAGCATCGGCCCCTGCTCTTCCAAGAGGACCGCCAGGCCGTGTTCCAGGACCAAAATGGGGAGCACAAGTTGTTCAGGGTCTCCCTTGTGCTGGTGCTCATTGGCTCCTACCCTGACCTCTCCTTCCTGGCCAATGGCGGTGCTGACTTAACTGTGGACCCAGACCAACCACTCAGCCCCAAGAGGAACCCCATTGACGTCGACCCCTTCACCTACCAGAGCACCCGGCAGAGGGGCCTTTATGCCATAGGGCCCCTGGTGGGAGACAACTTTGTGAGATTCTTGCAGGGAGGGGCCCTGGCTGTGGCCAGTTCCCTGCTGAAAGAGAATAGGAAGCCTCCCTAGGACTGCCCCTGCCCACCCTGCATGCCCCCAATCTCACAGCCCCAGCTCAGATTAGGAAGGAGACCTGGTTAGTCCTGCCTAGTACAATGGCTGGTGCTCAGACAATTGGGAGGGCCCAATGTGGGCCTCCCCTGGAGGGACATCTCCCTGGAGGGAGGATATAAAGGGGGGAGGAATGGGAAGGGCAGTGATTCTAGAGACAGTTCTTGTTAATAGACCAAAAGGCCCTTGCCCTGGGACAGGGATGGTGATTGTGGGTCTGGCTGGGCCAGAATCTGAGAAGTACCCTTAGTACTGACCACCCCAAAAGTTTCCTGAACCCAAACAAGATCTGTGGGCTTTTAGAACTTCAGGTTCTCAGAGCCCCAAAGTCTGGGCCAGTGAGCATCACTGATGATTGAACTCAGCCAGGGGAAGTTACTAGCCTCTGCTCTTCCCCAGGACTACATCTTGAATAAACTAAATTGCCAAAATATCTTCTTGGAGAGTTTGTTTTTGGGATGTTCCAGTTTGTCCTTGTGGGGTGATTCCAGGGATCTCAAACTGAGGTTGTGTTGTATGCATAAAATTAAAGAATCCACCCCAAATGTTCCTGGGGACTATTGATGTCCGACTTGTATTGGTCTGATCAGCCACAATCTGTAACTAGATTTAACACAGTGATGTCGTTTTGGTTCTCTTTGAGAATAATGAATACCTATCTGAGTAAAAGGCACAAAAACAGAGCATAGAGATGGGCAGAAACTGGTAGAGTGTGGAGGGGAAGGATGGAGTAGATCCATGACATTCACTGATGTTTCCCTGGTCCTCACCTCACCTACCCCATTTGCCAAATTGGCTCAGATCTACCTTCAGAACACCCTCTCCTCACTCACCTTGAACCCCCAGCTCAAGCCTTTACCACCTTTCCATCACAAGACTTCATTAGCTTCCTGTTTGACCTTCCTGCTTCCAAACTCTTCCCTTCCCCAATCCATCCTCCCCAGAGCAGCCATATTGAGGGTGATATTCCTAAAACTCAAATCTGACCATGTCACCTGCTTCCTCAAAAATCCTCAGTGGCTCCCTATTGCTTCTCAAAATCATCTGCCTAGAACTTAAGGCTTATGATAACATAGCACTCAACCACATTTCCAGTTTTGCTTCATATTCTCTTTTGCAATTCTAGATCCAATCAAATTAGCATACTAGCTATTCCCTATATATGGAACTATATGATGGTCTATATATCTCACTTTATCCCTTTATCCAAGGGATGCCTCACTCCTAGAATGTTGTCCTTCACCACAGGTATCACCTACATGAAACCTTTCCTGTTTCCCCAATCAATACTCTCACTTTTTTTTTTTTAATTTTTTAAGAAAACAGAAAAGGAACACAAAAGTAAATAAAACAAAACAGAATATTGTCATGTGCCCAGCAGAACATCAAGGATTCAAAATATATAACAAATTACCAGTTCAAGAAAGCATATATATTAATAGAAAAAATATAATCATCAATGTCCATCTTTACTTCCTTTTATTCTCTGCTGTGCACCTTTTTAACTTTATTCTTTGTTTTCCCCTTTTATCCCCCCCCACCACTCCCAAGCAGGCTATAATTAAGAAGGACATATTTATGTATTCATATGTAGATTTATACATACAGATACATACACACTCGCCCCCTCCCACCTACAACACACAAAGATATCCCTCTGACTCTTTAATTCTGCTCCTTAACTTAACCTCCCCCAACCCATGGATTTCTCCCTTGTCTTCTTCCTTCAATCTTTGCTTCCCCATCCACCCATTACTCCCCCTTTATTTCTTTATAGATTTTGGAGGGGGCTATACACTTCGTGGTAGATATGGAGAGTTGCCTATTGAACCCATTCCTGATGTGAGTAGATTTTCAGAACTATGAGCCTTCCTCCCCTCTCTAATGCCTCTGTGTCTATTCTTCGTCTGCACCTCATTTGTATAACATGATTACTATTTTTACTTCCACTATGTTCCAATCTTTCTTTTGAGCTAACCTATTGTTGATGTCAATCTTAAACATATGATATACATTTCCCCATGTAAAAAAAAAAACAACATAAATAAGTTATGCATGTTGAATTCCTTTAAATTGATCTTCAATATTGACTTTTATATGTTAAATTTTCTCTTAAGTTCAGGTTTGGTTGATAGAAAGTCCTGAAAATCTGCAAGTTCATTAAATGTCCAGTTTTTCTTAATTGGTATTTTCATAACACTTCTCATTCAATATCATTCAATAATTTAGCTGGATATATTTTTGGTCGTAGGCCTAGTTTTTCTAATTGTCAGTAGACATAATTCCAGGATCTGCAGGCTTTTATTGTGACTGCTGCTAAGTCCTGTAAAATTCTAATTGTAGCTCCAGTGCATTTTAATTTTTTTCCTGTTTTTTGCAAAATTTTCTCTTTGATCTGAGATTTTTGAAATTTAGCAATAATATTCCTATGGATTTTCCACAAAGGATCTTGTTGAGGTGGTGATCAATGGATTTTTTTCAATTTCTACTTTTCCCTCCTGATCTATCCTGTAGGACAATTTTCTTGGATTATTTTGTCAAGGTTCTTTTTTTGGTCACAACTTTTGAGCAGTCCAATTGTATATTTTCTCTTCTTGATCTGTTCTCAGATCTGTTGTTTTTCTTATGTTTCACCTTCTGTTCTATTTTTTTCATTTCTTATAATCTGTTTTTGTTATTTCTTGGTCCTATAGTTTCACCGACTTCCCCTTGCACAATTCTAATTTTCAAAGAATTATTTTCATCTTTGAGTTTCTATATCTGCTTTTCTAGTTGGTTAGCTTTTTTTATAAGCTTATTTTTCTTGGATAGTTTTTATTTTTAATTTTTAACTTTTTCCCTCAATGTCTCTCATTTGATTTTTAAATTCTTTTTTGAGTTCTTTTATAAATTCTCTCTGGGCAGGAAGCTATTTTGCATTACTTTTGGGGATAGAGGCTTTTTTTTTTTTTTACTTCAGTGTCCTCCTCTGAAGATGAATCCCAGTCTACCCTGTTCCCATAGTAAATTTCTATGGTGGGTGGGGGTTGGGGTATCTATCTTCTTTACTTGTTCATTAAAAAAAAAACCAAGAGGTATTAGTGTAAGCACTTCTAATTGTAGGGTGGGGGAAATGGTGCCTCAAGCTTCACTTCAGTTCTCCCTTCTGACCTGGAACCCCAAACCAAGAGTTCCCCTCCTCCTGCAAGTGCCCATAGCTAGTAGCATTCCTGGCCCCTGGCCCAGCTTCTGCTCTCCTGGTGTGCTGGCTCCTTCTTCCCCAAGCTCTGCCACACAGTTGGGTCTGATCAGTCTAGGTTCCCTCAGTCTTCTGGGACTCAGATCCCCAGCTACTCAAGCTGTTCAGGAGGTGAAAGTTTCTGTGGTTCCTGCTGCAGTTCCAATCATACCCCACTGGGTGTTTCTGCTGAGCTGGCCCAGAGATGTTTGCCTTTCACTTAAGTTAATGCTCAGCCCAAGGTCTTTCTTCAAGGACTTTCTTCAAATTTTCTCAGGTTGTAGTAAGAGAACCCCTGTTTTGCTCCAAGTCTTCTTGAGTTTTCATTTTTGCCCTGAGATGAAAATTTGTTCTATTTTTGGAGGAAATCTGAAGAACTTGAAATTTACCAACTTATTCTTCCCAGAATCCTCCTCCAGTACTCTTACTCTTAAATTTAATTTTTATATCTTGTGTTTACCCCTATTTGTCCATATTATATTTTTTTCTTTCCTCAAAATTTAAGTTTCTTGAGGACAGACTTCCCCCCCACACACACACACACACATCCCCAGTGCTTTGAAAAAAGCAGGTGCCTGATGTTTTGTTGACTTGAATTTTATTGAATTAAATGGGGGGGGGGGAGAGAAAGAAGTGAGAGAAAGACAGACTGACAGACAGAGAGAGACAGACAGAGACAGATAGACAAACAGATACACACAGAGAGACAGACAGAGACAAACAGAGAAGGAGACAGAGAAAGACACACAGACAGAGAGAGACAGAGGCAGAGAGACAGAGACAGAGAGAGACAGAAACAGGCAGACAGGCAAAGAGAAACAGAGACAGAGAGACAGATTCAGAGGGAAAGAGAGAGAAAGAGAGGGATAGACAGGAAGGGAGACAGAGAGAAACACACAGAGACAGAGACAGAGAGAGAAAGACAAAGAGACAGAGATAGAAAGAGGGAGGGAGGGAAAGAAGGAAGGAGGGAGGATAGGGAGAAACAGGCAGAGACACACAGACACACACAGAGAGAAAAGAATCAAAATCTAGGGGATTGGATGTGAATGGATAATAAATTTTAAAATGAGAAGAGCTTTTAATTTTTCATGCGTTCTTAGATCTCATTTTACAGAGGAGGAAACAGGTAGGCAGAGGTTAAGTGATTTGCTCCTCTCCCACAGTAAGTGTCTGAGAGTGGGATTCCATCTAGCTTTGTAATCAGATTCTCAGAGGACCATGACATCAGGGAGGTGACTCTGTGACATGCTGGTGAATGGGATCTAAATGAGGGGGGGCTGTGCAAAGTCACTCTCTCCCCCAGAGCCATCTGGGTCCAGTGGCAAGATGTAGATCGGGAGGACTGGAGATGGCCCCGGATGCAGTGGGAGACCTTGACCTTTGTAAGCTTAGGTCTTTAACAGGTTTGCCTGAGACAAGGCCCAGTCAGTGAGCAAGTCTAGGTAAGAAATGAGGAAAAGAATGGCCTCTTTCACCCAGAGGAGAAAAAAACAAAACCCACACTATCCATCTTGGAAGGGAAGACTCGGGATTTCTGCTCAAAGAAGAAACAATTGCTTTCTACACTCATTCTGAGCCAATCAATACCCCAAGATATATTTCAAGTTTTATCCATCAAAATTTAAGTTCCTTTGGGCGGAGCACCAGCAAGTAGGAAGAGTGTGTGGACAGACCGATGTGGCCAGAGGGAAAGGAAGGGAAAAGAGCTGCGGGAGGGGACGGGGCAGGACGGGGTAGGGAGGGACCGGACGGGACTGGACGGGACGGGATTAGTGTCTGAGTGAGTGATCGGGCTCCCAAAGGCCCTGGGAGGGGGATGAGAGGAAAGCTCCTGGGGCCCAGGGAGTCGTGAGAGTGAGGGAGTTCGGGGGCTTTTACCGGCAGAGGGAGCGCCTGACTTAAAGAAACTCTCCACTTGCCTGTCCCTGCAAGCTGAGGAACCAGAGAAGGGAAAGCTGCCAGGGAGGATGGTTGTGCTGGAGGCCTCAGGGGCGCTCCGAACCTGGACTCCATCCCTCCCCGGGTGCTGAGTCCCAGAGGCCCCTGCCCGTGCGGCGCCCCTCAAACTCTCCCCGTCCCGGCCTCCCCCCGGACAGCGACTTCTCCCGCCGCAACTGTCCTAATGCGCGTCCTGTCACCCCCGCGGGGACTCGGCCCCTAGCCCTTCCACCTCCATCCCCCTCAGAAATAAGAGGAAGGGAGGGAGAACGCGGGGTCCGGGGCGTGGGGAGTCCCCCTCCCGGCCTCCCCCCGGACAGCGACTTCTCCCGCCGCAACTGTCCTAATGCGCGTCCTGTCACCCCCGCGCGGACTCGGCCCCTAGCCCTCCCATCCCCATCCCCCTCAGAAATAAGAGGAAGGGAGGGAGAACGCGGGGTCCGGGGCGTGGGGCGTCCCCCTCCCGGGCGCTGTGGTCCTGTCCGCCTCCCCGGACTGAGTCCCGCGTCCCGCATCCCGCATCCCACGCGGTGTCCGGGGGGGGCGGGGTCTGCAGCGCCGGCGCCGCCCGGAGCGGGCTGGGAGAGGTGGCCACGCGTGGGCGGGCGGGCTCCGGAGCCGGGGGCGGGGGTCGGGCCGGCGGCGGCGGCGGCTCGGGCGGGAGGGAGGCGGGAGGCGGGAGGCGGGCGCTGCGCGAGCGATGTGTGAGCGGGCGGCGCGCCTCTGCAGGGCCGGCGCGCACAGACTGCTCCGGGAGCCGCCGCCGCAGAGCCGGGCGCTGGGGGGGCTGCTCCGCTGGGTGGGAGCCAGGATGGGCGAACCCCGGGAGCCGCTGGCCGACGGGCCGGGGGCCACGACCGGCCACGGGCTCTGTCCCACGCCGCCGCCGCCCCCATCCCCGCCCCGGAGGGGCACTTCGGTCATCCTGGACGTGAGTAGCGCCGGACCCTCTCCGGGACCCCTCCCCGGCCCGGGCTGCTTCCTCCTCCCCCTCCTCCTTCTCCTGTTCCCACCTCAAGCCTCCTCTCCCCATCCCTACACCGTCCCCCTACAGTCTTAGCAGCCCTGATCCCCGCACGATTTTAGCTCCCCCTTCTCATCTCTCTCCAGTCCCTTGCTTCCCTGATTCCATCCTTCAGCATCCCCCCGGAACCTTTTCTTTTTCCCAGGGTTTCTCTCCTTCCCAAATCAGATCCTGCTCCTTTCCCCCTCCGGGGGGATGCTCAGTCCCCACTCCGTCCCACTTCCCAGCTTCTCTGCCCCCACCCCCACTCTCGCCTCCTCTCCCAAGTCTGAGCTTTGATCGACTCTCCGTCCCCAGACCGCTGAATCTGCAGCCTCTCCATCTCAGCCCTTCCCTAAAGCTAGCCACCCTCACTGGGACAGTCCCTCTCCTGTCGCTGCCCCCCACAGTCTCTCTCCAGAGTTTCTCCCCCTTCTAGTAGGGACTATCTGACTCCCCTTTCCCCAATTTCTCCTCTCCTCCTCGGACCTCGTTCCCAATCTGGACACCTCCCCTCTACAGCCCCACATTTAGAAATCTGCTTAGATGGGGTCGGGTTTAAGGGGACCAGTGGGGAGTGCGAGTGCAGGTGGTTTGGTTCAGTCAGTGTAGACCTGGAGATTATGGAGCAGGGTCGAGGGGGTAGATTTCTGGGGTCTGCTTCCCTTCTCACGCCCTTTCCCCCCAGCAATGGTGGACTTATGGGTGTAGAAAGCTTGCGTCTGTGTGGGAAGGCGGAAGAGAAAAAAGATTTTTAAGAGAGAGAGAGAATCCAGAGCCCTGATCCTTCCTTGTTCCCCACCTTTTAGGGACTACTACAGCCTTTTCTTTGGGAGTCCTGGGGGTGAGGCCATATTTCGCTTAAGTATTCCCTAGTTGATGGCGTTGGGATGGAAGCACCGATCAGGAAGGTTTGGGCTCCAGATCTTCTTGTAAATCTGAACAAGTCATTTCCCTTCAGTCATTTATAAAAAGAGAGTTTGGATTGGATGACCTATGGGATTCCACTTTCTAAGATTCTGCTTGAATCAGGCTCTGCCTGTTTCCTTAAACCTAAAAAAAAGGCTTTTGTCGGGTATCTCTTACTCTCTCCCCCTCCTGGGAAATCAGATATTTCGATTGACAGAAAATGGCTCTTAGGCTGGTAACCCAGGCTAGTCAAGGAATGAGGATTTCGAAGAACACAGACCATCATGGTGGGGAAAAGACAGAGGTCCCCTATGATGCTCGTAGGAAATTTGTCGTTTGAAGAGCTTTCAATTCCTAAGGGATAGTATAATAGTAGTAGGCAGCAGCAGTCGTAGTAGTAATATTTCTATAGCATTTAAATAGCATTTTCCTACATCTCTGTCAAATACTTGGGGCAGGTACTCATATCCCCATTTTATGGATGAGGAAACTGAGGCTCACAGCAGGGAAGTTACTTGTCAATATCACACAAGTATTGGAATTGGAATTAGAACTCAGGTCTCTCCATTGTATCATACTGCCAGTCTTCCCCCACCCCTTTGAACCCCAGTTCATTATTGCCTGGTCTCTGTTTCTCTTCTACTCTCTCAAGTCCTACAGGAGGCCCCCCTGGCGGCTCACCCAGTCACAGAAGCAGTAGATCCCGTGTAGCTGAGTAGCTAATCTTTTTTCCAAACTTAAGACTACTCAGGATGTGTGCCATTCCTTCCAAATCTCTGGATTTGCACAGAATGCACAGAAATTTGGGGTCCTCCAGCACCCCAGTTACTCCCCTTTCCCACTTTTCACAGAGTGCCAAGGGAGAGGGAATCAGCATTGGGCTATTCTGCTATTTAGTGCTTGGGACCAGGAGCAACCATTTGCTCAACTAAGTCAAGGAAACCCCTATTAAACCCAAATTTGGGGGAAAGAGGAAAAGAATAAAACAGTTCCTAGTCTACTTCTAATTCTCAGCACATAGTAGGGATTTAATAAGATAGTGACTGACTCACTGACTCTTCCCTGTGCCCAAAACAATCTCCAAAGCCCCCACTACTAATGGCAGCCAAGTACCACAGTGGATAGAGCACCAGACCTGAAGGGAGGAAGACCTGAGTTCAAATATTAGCTGTGTCACTGGCAAGTTACTTTTGTTCTGCTTGCAACTGCTTTGCAGTTTCTTCCTCCACAAAATGGGGATGATAATAATAACGTCACCTTCATCATGGGGTATTCTGAGGAATATTTGAAAAGTTCTTTGAAAACCTTAAGACCCTTTGTATAAATAAAGGCTTCCCTCCCTGCTTGCCATCACAAATCTGGCCCAGCCCCTGGGAGAAGCAGGGACTCCTGAAGTTTCCCATGTACCCAGAGGAGAATCCATCCTTTGCATACATGAGTGTGAGGGTGCCGCCTTTACCCATAGGCACAGTAGAAAATCCTTTCTGTTGTTTGGCAGGAAGGGGATACTCAAGCTAAAATAGTTCCCCTACCTACCTTTCGTGGTACCCAAAATTCTACCATTAGGTACTCATTTCTTGGGATTTTTTCCAGGATTCTCTTGGAAATTGGAGGAAATTGAGGAGGAATAGAAGAGGAGCTGAGAAGGCTCACAATTAGTCCCACTTTACAGTTTTATCTGGAGCTGACTATTTGTATAGGGGAATATGTGTGTCTACATAACTGAGTGTTTATTGTGTATGTGACTTCTATGTGCATGTATATGTGAATATGAATGCCTGTGGCCATATCTATAGGTGATATTCTATGAATATAGAATATATATATTTCTGACACTGTACATGCTTTGAGCCATCTTACTTCCTTGGCCCTCCAGGTTTCCCCATCAGGTAGATAAAAGGGTTTGGGTGACAGGCCCTGGTCAAAGGGAAATGGGAGTGTTCCTCTTCTCCCCAAAATTAATCCAGACTTTTTTCCTCTTTGCAGATATTCCGCCGGGCTGACAAGAATGGTGAGTACTCCCTGACAAAACTTGAGTGCAGGAAAAGAGGGAGAGTTCCTAGTTCAGGTGTTCTTAACCTGGAATCTGTGAACTTATTTTTTTAAAATTTTGATGACTATATTTTAATATAGTTGGCTTCCTTTATAAACTTGCAAATTTCATTCTGTGCATTTAAAAATAAGGTTTTGGGAAGGATTCCATAGGTTTCTCTAAACTACTAAAAAGGTCCAGAATATAAAGACAACCTAACCCCCAAAACTGGAAAACAAAACAAACAAACAAAAAAAATAGTTAAAGATTCCTACGTAGAGGCACTGAACCTGGAACATTGGTCCAAGATGGGATCAGTATAGCCCAGTATAGAGCCAGGACATTCCATCCTGCAAACCTATATAGGCCCACCTGTGACTTCATGAGGGGAAAGACTGCACCAGTGAGATACTGGCTTGGCAGGGGGACATTTGGAACCATGGGGAGCACAGCAGAAAGGAAGAAAGCAGGGAGACCGGGCTGGCTGGATGACAGCACAATTGAGAACCAGACTTAGGGATGACCTGCTCTGAATGATGTCCCAAGGGCTGGGACTTGATTTAGTCTTTGTTTCTCCCTGACTTTATCCCTTGTCCTCCTCTTCTACCAAAGTCTTCCTCTCATACCACCCCTATCTTGAGAATAACTTGACCTATCAAAGACTATATGAGCAGAGTCCTTCCGGGTTGGGAAGGTTTTAAATCTGGGACTATTCCAGAACACAGATGTATTTCTTGTTGGAGGACTAACCTAGTTAAGCTCAGAGAAAGCTAATTACCGTATTGGCCTTTGGGAAATTAATGTTTTTGGCCACAGCGACTCTGGACACTGGAGTTGAGTCAGGAAGACCTAGTTTCAGATGCCCACAGAAGATGCTTTCTTGCTGGGTAATCCTAGGCACAGAACTTAACCTCTCTGGGTCTCATTAAATGAAGGGACTGGACTTAATTCCCAGCTCTAAAACTATGCTCCTGTGATTCTTGAAGAGGTTGTGATTAATGTCAGAGTGGAGAGCACCCACACTGATGAAATTACAGGTCGTTAAAGTATCTGGGCCCCTTAGCCCCACCTCCCCCACTCCCACCCTCTTGCAGGAGCTGAGCTGTTCCCAGCCTCAGTTCCACTGAGCATGAAGTAGGAGGGGAGGTGAAACCCTGGGCTGAAGCTGAAGCTGGAGTTGGAGTTCTTTTTGGGGGGCATGGGGAGAGGGCGTGGTTGGCAAGACTGCCACGAACCCACGGAGCTCCCTACTGAGCCTTGGCTGGTGGGGGCAAGGGTACAGAAGGGCAGAATCATCATGTGTGAAAAATAAAGTGAAATAAAAGCCAGCCCCCAAAATGGGCATCCTGGGTGAGAGTGGGAGCAGCTTCTGAGTGCGTTCTTGCCCCTTCCCCCACCTGGTTTCTCAAGAACAGAAGCAGCAGAGAAATAAATTAAGAGGCAAATGCCATCAGCCAAGCACTACTGGTCTTTTCCATTCCACCATTGTGAAGAAGGGAATATTGGGAAAGGGGGAATTCCTTCACTCCTTGCTTTAATCCCCTTTTCTCCCTTTAGGGGACCCACTGAAGCACCTACCTTTCCCCAACACTTTCCCTTTCTCCCTTTCATTTTCCCCTCCATCCCCTCCCATACTGCCTGCTTTCCCTATCTCTGCTCCTGTAGACCTGCTAGTTTAACTCTAAAGTCAGGTGCTGTACTGGCACTTCCTGGCATGGCGTAGGGATCTAGAAGGAAAGAGTCCTCCCTCTACCTGCAAATCAAGCCCAGACCCAAACCTGATCTCCCTCTTCAAGTCGATTACATTTTTAGCTAGGGAGAGAATTAACACACACATGAGACTGTTAGAAGACAACCCGAAGCAGTGTGGTATAGGGAAAAGAATGCTGGGAGTCAGGTTTGGGTCCTTGCTCAACCACTAATCTGCTGTGTGGTTTTGAGAAACTTACTCCATCTCTCTAGGCCACAGCCGCATCCTCTGGGGTGCTAGTAATCTCATTTCCTTGGTTGCCTCCTCCAGCCCAAAGGTTAGAACCTCCTGTCAACCAGCGGTATAAATAAAGATTTCCTATCTAGTTGCCTCTGTTCCCCTCCTAACCTCCTGACTTCCTAAACAAATCAACAACTCAACAAAACAGCCATTAAGTAATTGCTAGGTTTGGTCACTGTGCTAAGAGTTGGGGTACAAAGGCAAAAAAGAAGGGGGAAGATACTATTCTGAGGGAGCTGAAAAGGGGAGAGGAGGGAAGGAGAAAGTGCCCTGAATAAATGTTGGTTGGTTGGGAGGTGGTGAAGAAAAAAAGTCTAAGAATTAGGAGCCTGGAGAGAAAAGAAATGAACATTATTGTCTTGTCCCCTTCCTTACAATGGAGGTTCAGGAAGGAATTGATCAATCAATCAAAGGAAGGGGAGCCAAACTTGGTTTTCCTAGGTGAGAAGGCTGCTGTGCTATGATGGAGAAGGGAAGGCTCAGAGAAGCAGAAATGCAGCGATAGAAAGACAAAGGAGATCATGAGGTGGGAGCTGGTGGGAATCTGAAGTGAAAGAGATCTGTTCCCCCCATCGTGCCACAAAGGTGCTCCAGTTTGGGTGGGCAAGTAGGAAAGGCTTCACTAGAGATTGGGAATGGTGGTGGTGATGCTGAAGGGGGGGGGAATGGTAATGATGAGGATAATGGTGATGATCAAGATGATGATGATGTGGTGGTGACTGATTGGGGGGATAGTGATGATGAAGATGATGATGTGGTGGTGACTGATGGGGATAGTGATGATGAAGATGACGATGTGGTGGTGAAGATAATGGCGGTGGTGATGGTGATAGTGATGATGAAGATAATAATGATGGGGGTGATGATGATGAAGATAATGATGGGGGTGGTGATGATGAAGATGATGGTGGTGGTGACACTGATGGGGCTGATAGTGATGATGAAAATGATAATAATGATGAAGATGATGATGGTAGTGATCCTGATGGGAGCGATAGTGATGGTAAAATGATGGTGATGGTGGTGATGATGGAGATAATGTTAGTCAGCATTTATATAGCACTTGAAGGTTTACCAAGAACTTTTCCTTTGGCATCACCACCTTGTGAGGTGAGTGTTATTTTCATTTCAGAGATGTGACAAACTGAGGTTGACAGAAATTAATGTGATTTGCCCAGAACCTAATAAATAACTAAGTAACTAAGTAACAAATAACTAAGTCTAATAAATAACTAAGAGAGGATTTGAACTGAGACCTTCCTGGCCCCAAATTCAGCGCTCTAGTCATTGCTACACCCAATTCTATGATGGAAGATACTGTTTCATTTTGATTCTTTTTCTCCAAGGTCCAGTGGCATATAGTAAAATCTTAGTGAGTGCTAATTAAACTGGCTTGCCATGAAAGGGCTGGAAGAAAGGGAGAAGGGGACATGAGAAGAGAGAAAAGAAAGCCTCACAGATTTAAACCCAAAAAGCACGTTAGAGGTCATGTACTCCAATTTCCTCATTTTACTTAAGCTGAGGAAACTAAGGACCAGGGAGGAGAAAGTGACTTTCCCCACAGCACATAAATGATGAATGGCCAAGATTGTTCCCCAATGCTTCATACTTCAACATCTGATGCTCTTCTCACCGTGGAGCTAAAAGTCGGGTTGAGAAAAACTTTGGGAAGGTGTGGAGGAGCAAGAAGAAAGATGTTTGCTGAAGCAGTGAGTCCCTTTCTTATGGTCTTTAAAGCTATTTTTGACCACCAGTGTGTGGGACTACACGTGAGAGGCTGTTCGTCCCTTCCCCACCACAGACCAGTATTTCATTTTCATTGTGTTTCTTCCTCCTCATTAGAAGACTCAGGAACACTGGGTCACAGGCTATGATTTCTCAGGAATTTAATGGGCTCATTAGACAAAGAAGGCGGAGAGGGAGGACAGTGGGGAGGAGAGAGAAGATGGTTGAACAGTCTTTTTGATGAGAGAAATTCCCCCACTGGTTTCTTGAGCCTGAGGGGCAGAGATTGCTCTCTCCCCAGCCTTGACAGCTTCGTTTTCCTTAGAAGCCAGATACAGCTATTGCAGAAGGGTTAAATTCATGGCACTGTTACTATGGTACTTTCCCCAGCCATCTCTGAATTGCAGGGCATGCATAACTATGTCTGCAAGATAGAGAACTGGAAGGAAGCTTAGCTATCATCTATCATCCAAGCTATTCATCTCTCCCTTTTTAAATAAATTGGATTGATATATTTTGTTTTTACATCATCTGTATTTCCCAATGCATCTCTCCCTTCACCCTTCTTCATTTATTATACTGAGAAATAAAAAAGAGGGAAAAACACAGTCCATCATAACTAATCAATATGCTAAAAAAAAAGTCGAACATTAACATGTATGCAATGTTTCACACTCATAGTCCCTCACATCTGCAAAGCATAACTTGCTCTTTAGTGGTTTGATTTTTTTTTTTAACATTTCCATTGATTAGTCATTGTGGATATTGTTTTCCCATTTCTACTGACTTTACATTCATGTGTCTTCTCTGCATTCGTTGTATTCCCTGCTCCATATTCATTGCATTTGTCATTTCTTACAACTCAGTAATATTCCATTACATTCATGTACCATCACTTTGTTTCACTAATCTCCAATTGAGGGGTATAAACTTTGTTTCTTAGCTACCAGTCCCCCAAAATGCTGTTATAAATATCCAAATTTCCCATTTCATAGTGAAGGCAATGGAAGCCCAGAGGAGGGAAATAACTTATCCCAGATCAAATGAGAATCAGGTCCAAAAATCAGTCAGGGATTCTGATGGCTCTCCACTACACCCTCCCATAGATTTTATGAAGCAAAGACCCCCATCACCAATGTATCCAGTCTATCATCTTAGAACATAAGAATCCTTAAAAAAATTTTTAAAGACTAATCAACAGTGTTTAAGTTTTTCTAATCATTTAGCCCTCATGTATCTATTGACTCCTACTCTGTACCTGACAAACAATCATTTACCCTTTCCTTTGAAACTTCCAAAGTGAAGGGAAATTCACTGTGTTCCCCATTGTACTTTTGGGCAGCTCTACTTGTTAGGAAGTTTTTCTTTACTCTGTCCCTTAAGTCTGTGAGTTAATGTGTGTGAAAAATTGAAGCAATGAAGACCACAATCCATCCCTTCATCCTGAGTGACAGAGTCTGGCCAGCATAATAGATAGAACAAAGGACTCAAAGTGAAGAAAACCTGAATTTGAATTCTGCCTTCGACACTGACTAGCTGTGTGACCTTGGCAAATCCTTTCGCTTTTCTGTGTCTCGGTCTCCTTATCATGCATGAAATGGGTTCCCTTCCAGAGTTGTGAGGATCAATCGAACTAACATATGTAAAGGGATATGTTAGTGGTAGCTATTATTATTTCTTGTCCAAGTCCTCCCAAAATCCTCCCCTAATCTTCCTTTTTTTGTAACATCCATCCCCTGATCCTAGTTCTGCCTTCTGAGATCAAGCAGAATAATTCAAAAACCCCTTTCACATTATACTTGAAAATAACTCTCCCCAAGTCTTCTCTTTGTGGTTGTTCAAGTCACATATGACTTTCCTTGCACAGATATGCAGTGATTTGCTATTTCCTTCTCCAGTCTATTTTACAGATGAGAGAACTGAGGCAGAGTTAAATGACTTGCTCAGGGTCACGCAGCTAATAAGTGTCTGAGGCTGGATTTGAATTCTGGCAGTCTATCCACTGCTCCACCTAACTGCACTTGTTCACTTCTTTTAATTAGCTCACATGTGACATAATCCAAATCCCTTCACTGTTCTCATTTGTCTTCCTTTTGGTGTTCTCTAGTTTATCAATTTCTTTCCTAAAATTTGGAGGCAAATGTAATAACCCAGAGTTGATATGACCAGGCCCTGGGAAGAGATACAACAGGATAAGCACAAAGACAAGGCTTCATAGCAGTAGTGTCCTGCATATTTTAGCTCTAATAATTCAGCCTTAGATCATCATCTTCTCCTGCTCTTCCTCCTACTTCTCCTTTTCCTCTTTCTCTTTCCATCCTTCTTAACTCCATCTTCTGATGAAGCTTTTCTATTTGCCCACACAAGCCAGAGCTCCCTCGCGGCAAAATGGTGGGAAGGAGGTCTCCCCCTCTTCAAATTCCCATCTAGGTCCTACCTAATGATTTCCATTGTCCCCCTCCATCGCTGTCGTTGTTCTCTGGACCAACACCTGACTCTCTATACTCCATTCTCCAACAGCATCCTTCTCACTTGGAAGACTACTTTTTTCCTGACACTCCTTTCTGTGATCAAATATTCCCTCAACTTTCATTTTAAGGAAAATACAAATATCAACCACATCCACTACTCCTTTTTTCTTTAGGTTCTACTCCTGAATCTTTGGACTTCTTTCTCCATCATGCCCTATTTTGGGGTGCCTTCTCCCATCTCTCCCCCCACTTTTAGCTCACTTTTCTATGTTGACTTTCCTCATCTTCTCGAGGAAAGGGATGGTATTTCTTTTTTTGTGTGTCCCAGCACTTAGCATATAGTAATCACTTAATGGATGCTGGTTGACTTATTTTGAGTTTGCAATATCCTAGAATCCCCTCAGATCCTTTCCCCACAAGCTGCTATTCAGCTATATTTCCTGCATCTTCTATTCATGTGCTTGTGTTTTTCCCCCAAACCCAAATGTAAGACTTTGCTTTTATCCCTATTAAATTTCAGCTGCTTAACTTTGGCTCAATGTCAGAATCTGTCTCAGTCTTTTTTGGGTCCTGATATCCCACTTGTAAAGCATCCCCTCTAGCTTCCTACTGTCTCCAAATTGGATAGCCATGCCATATAGTGGTTTATCCAAGTCATTAGTAAAAATATTAAACTGCTCAGGGATGAGGGCCCATTTGGTTGAAGGCCACCTTCCAAGTTGGCACTGAATAATTAATAGCTTCTCTTTGTATCCAGTCACTCAACCATTTCCAAATCCGCCTAACCTCTGTCATCTGACCCACAATCTCTCCATCTTTTCTACAAGAATAACATAAAAGACCATCACATGCTTTGCTTACATGTAGGCAAAGCTTGCCCGTAGTAACCCAGCTAGTAAATTCTGTCAGAAGAGAAAATGATTTGGTCTACCCATGGTGATCCCCAATTCCTTTGTAGATATTCATCAATTATCCATTTAATAATACATTTTATCTTTTTTTCCCCAAGAATAAAAGTCAAGCTTAATGATGTCCTTATCTCTGTTCTTATCTTCTTCAGACTAAAGGAGACTAGTTAAGATTGTCTTTCATTCTGCCTTTGTATCCCCAATCCCCTGTACAGTAGTAGTGTCTTTCACTTAGAAACATTCTTACTGAATTGAACTGAATTGGCTTCTTGTTGCAAACTCTATTCTTCTTCTTTTTTTTTTTTTTAAATTATGGTAAAATTTGCTCTTCTCCAAACCCATGTCACCTTTCTAGTTCCCTAAGATCTTTCAAATGTCAGTGAAAATGACTCAGTAGTCACATTCAGTACTGAAAAAAAAAATCTGTTTTTCAGTATCTTGGGAGGCAGCTTGTCTGACCGTGCTGACTTGAATTCATCAAAGGCAACGAGGTGCTCCCTTATTAGTCATTGATGTTCTGTGCCTTCCAGTCCAAACATCATTTGCCTTTGCAAAGAAAACAGAACCAAAGTGAGAGTTAAGTGATTCTGCCTTCTGTCGTTCCCCTCTATTCCAGCCATTGGATCTACCCCTTTTTTGATCCTTCTCTTTTCCCTAAGAATAGCTTCAAATTCCCCACAATTGCTGCTCTGTAGGAGCTTCTTGTTTAGATATAGATGAACCCAAAAATAACACAGGGAACAGGGACATCATTGTGTATGTACCCAAATCTTACCATCCCTGATCCTTATTTAAATGTTATATTTAAATGTTATAAGATTTCAGGAAAAGGGGTCTAGGATAGTCAGGGAAGGCTTCCCAAAGTGTCACACCCAACTCTTCATGATCCTATTTGGGGTCTTCTTAGCAAAGATACTGGACTAATTTGCCATCCCCTCTCCAACCCATTTTTACAGATAAAGAAACTGAGACAAATAGTTAAGTGAATTATCCAGAGTCTCAAAGATAGTAAGTCTCTGAGGCTAGATTTGAACTTTGGAAATTGATACAAGCCTAACTGGAGTAGAAAAGGATGGCTACAAAATTATCAGTAACTACAAGACCTTAGAGAATTTAGGAATGTTGGAAATGAGGAAGAAGGGAAAAGACCAAGATAAACCGGGCTTTCTGACCTTATTGGCAGAGAAAGGAATTGTACCGGTCATTGAAGGAAATTGGAAAGTCACAGAGTAGAGCTCATTTTGTGGTGTTAGACACCTGATATGTCTGATTTTAGACATGGCCACTTAGAGTAATATTTGGAGTGAGAAGAGGCCTTAGACATTATCTGTCTAGTCCAACCTTCCTACTTTCCTAATAGGAAAATGGAAGGGACAAAGAGCTTTCCCTGATTCTAATGGAAAATTTGCAGGTCTCAGTATCAAATGAGATGATATTTGTTAAAAAAAATATAAAACAAAATAACAACAACAAAAGCCACTTGGTCCAGTGCCTGGAATATAGTAGGCACTATATAAATGCTTATATCCTTAAGTGATGTTTAAAAAGTTCAAGAAACAATTTCTGAGTAATCAGTTATTTTATTCATTTTATTAATTAAATTATATATATATATATATATCCTGCCTGGAATATAGTAGGCATTATATAAATACTTACACCCTTTAGTGATGTTTAAAAAGTTCAAGAAACAATTTCTGGGTAATTAATCATTTTATTAATTAAATTATATCTATATTATATAATCATTATATAATATCTTACATTATATATGATATATAAATGAAATTATTTAGAAATAATAAATATTTTATTCAACATTTAATTCAAAATTCAAAAATTTATTTGACATTCTCAAATGCCAAAGACCCTCACAGCACAGGAATTAGAGTTTATATGCCTTTGGGTGTTGCTGAGGGTGGCAATCGACTCTGATCCACAATGACTGAAAGAATAAATATTACATGAGAAGTGAGCTCACTCCAATTAGGGGCTGAGAGAATGACATCATATAATTCTTAAACAAAGAGAATATCTCTACTCCTAGCCAGCTTTGGACGATCTAGACAAAGGATCTGCCTTCATCCAAACTTGTTTGAATGGAACACAATAGACAGGAATTCACCTTAGATAAGATGGTCTAGGTGGGGTGAATTTGTGGCAGAGGTCAGCAACTTGAACAAGGAATAGGACTGGGGGGGGGGGAGCTGCCTTTCCTCCATAATTGGTTATTAATAATCATTTCTCTCACTTTCCTTCTCCTGACTGAAATGGAGCCAGATTGAAGCTATTGTTTGGGGTCGAGGAGAAATGCTGTAAAAGGGAAGACTCCTGTTGGGGAAGATAGAGAAATGAGAGACTTAGGCACCCAAGAAAAGTCCGCCATGTCGCAGCCGCCAGAGACGATGGGAAATGCTATCCCATAGTATGAACTTGTGTGTGTGTGTGTGTGTGTTTTGTGTGAAAATAAGGAGCCTGGCTCTGGAAAGGTCAGAGCCCCCGAAGCCGCCAGCCCAGCTTGTTAGGGGGCCGCCAGCCCCAGCTCATTAGAGAAGGCGCCGGTCCCACTCCATCAGCTCGGACACACTTGAATACTCGTGCACTTGAAGTTGATCCTGTTGTAAAGATGTCAGCTCCAGGGTTGGCTCAAACTGTCTCACTGACTTGTAATCCTTCCACCAGATTAGATGAGGATTCATTAGACTGTGGCTGGTCACTCTCTGTCTGGGTTCCTCATGTTATCTCTGACCGTTTGGATGGAACACCAGACAGAGATATGGTAGAAAGGCAGGGAAAGAGATGCAACAAGAGACGGAGGTCCTGGGTCATGATTCTTCCCCATTTCCCCTCTCCTGGAGAAGTGGAGCCCTTTGGGGAGTCCACCAGAGTGCTTTAGACATCCCCTTTCTTTGAGTCTGGAGCCTAACTGGTTTCCTGCAATATATACATATATTTATATATAATATATATTATAACTCAGAACAATAGAAGTTACCTTATGAAGGCAAATGAGAAAAGACCTCTCTCCCCATCACTATCAGAAGCAGACTCAGCTTTCATACCAGGAATGTGAAGTACAATAGACACTTATTGAGCTCCTACTGTGTGCAGAACACTGTAGTGGGGTTTAGTTAAACCCTGGTCCCTGCCCTCAGAGACTCTATAGAAGATTCTGACAGATAAGTATAATAAAATATTATGTGACAGATGCATAGTGAGGTGCCCAGAAGAGACCCTTGTTGGGTTTGCCATTGCGTGTGAAATGGGTTTTAAAGATGATTAGGAGTTTAGCAGCTGGAGAGAGTGACAGGGAGAATTCCAGACATGAAGACCAGTTTCAGCAGAGACATTGAGGCATGAGAACACAGAGAAGGTTTAGCGGGTGTTGAGTGATTCCATTTTAAGAGCAGAGTTTGGGTGGTAGAGATGGTTAGAAAATTAGAGTAATGATAGATTATGAGGTCTGGAATTTATACTTTATCCTAGAGGTAATAGGGAGCCACCAAAGACTTTTGGGCAGAGGAGTGACAAAGCTGGATCTATTTATAACAAAGATAATGCTGGCAGTAGTCTGGTGGAAGATTGAGGTGGAAGAGAGTGGAGGGGATAAATTCTGTGAGAGCTATTTGCAATAATCCAGGCAAGTGGTAATAAGGCCTTTTCTGGGGATGATGGCAGTAGAATCAGAGAAGAGGAAATGAATGTGGCTGATGTTGAGATAGGACCTGATCTTGATTGGCTACAGATGAATGAATGGAAAAGTATATGCAAAGCACTTTGAGCTTGGTACATTGTAGGTGCTTAATAAATATTTATTGACTGACTGAATTCATACACTAATTAGAGGAAGGTGTAGATAACAACAAATAAAAGAGATTTTAGCTGTAAGTGGGAAAGAAAAATCTCATGGACTTTTGAATAACAAAAAAGGAAAAATCTACCACAAAGTCAAGATTTTGAATCCAGTATCCCCGATGCATAGTGGTGACCACAGACAGGGTCCAGTCAGTTATGAGAGAAGGTTAGGGAAGAAAGATAATGAGATAATAGATCAGCTGGAGAGGTCAAAGCAGTGCCTTGAGAAACAGAAAACAATGGATGGATTTCCTAGCTAATCAAGGAGAGATTCAGCTCTGGAGTAATTATTGCTCTTCTGCCCAATCCCTGATGTCTGTCGGAGAGAAGTGCTCACTGCTGAGGTCCTCCTCCCCAATTACCCAAGACAACCAGAGGCCCCTCTTAGTGGGGTTGTCTCTGATCTCATCAAGAAGGATGGGGAGGGGGTTCCAACAGCTCTGCCTACCAGTCTCTGGGGTAACGGGAGAGAAAGGAGGCAGGAGGAACTAAAGTGGGGAGGGGAGGGAAGGATGAGCAGATGGAGCTCATCTGTGTATCCTGGGTACCCATCTCTACTAGGGGGCCATCTCCCTGGAGGAGAAAAGCCAGACACCCAATTGGATTGGAAGTCATCGAGGCAGTTGGTTAGACCAGAAATAAACCCAAGAACCCCATGCTCCTGGAGCCCCACTTAGGCTGAGAAAAACAAGAGTGTGGTGCTGATGTTGAGCCCTTGTATGTTAAGCGTTTGCTTCTGAGCCCCTTGGAAAGCTCACTCAAGTTTCCTGTGTCTTTGCAGACCCCTGAAGCATTCAGAATGAGTTCTGGCTTCATGGGCAGAGGAGGATTACTCCATGAAGGTCTGGGCAAAGGACTTCTTCCTAATGGGAGGCAGTAGACAATTGAAAGAGCTGGGATTTTAGAGTGAGAGGCTCTAAGACTGAATCTTGCCTCAGATGCTCAGACATTGGGGGAATTACTTAGCCTCCCCAAATGTAAAATGAGGCTAAATGACCTCTGAGGTCCTTCTAGTTCTGGAGCTAGTCCGATGATTTATGTGTCTGCTGCTCAGAACTGCTGGAGGAAAGACAGATTGACCTGGGCCTCTTTTCCTGCTAAGTAAGTCTTTCTTACAAGGGCCTGCCTTCCCTGAACTGAGGACAGAGCATTCTGAGGTAAGGGAGGACCCTGGCTGGTCCCACTCTTGGGGAAAAGAAGGTACTGGGAATATGAATAATAGGAAAGATTTTGGAAGACCAGTCAGATAGAAGGGAGATAGACAGATGGAAGCCCATTCTCTGCAGCCAGGCCTGGACTTCACAAAATTTGGGGAAGAGTTGATGTTAGGGAGTGAAAGGCAGGATGCCTCTTTATTACAGATATGGGAGCCAGTGGAAGATAGGAAGTAGAATGTGGGCTCCCTGTGCCCCTAAATTAGTGATCTAGGATATTCACCATGAAAGTCAGGATTTAGGGGAAGCATTTGAAGTTTGGGAGTTATCTATATATTGGGAGCATTACCTGGGGTTGGAGGATTCTCTGTTGAGTGGGAATTATTTAAGTTTGAGCTTTTCTGAGTTTGGGAATTAACTATGTTGGAGAATTCTATATGTGAGGGCATTATCTGGGGTTGAGGGATTCTCTGTTGAGTGGGAATTATTTAGGTTTGGGATTTTTTGAATTTGGTGATCATCGATGGTGTGAAGGTCATCTCTCAGTTTGGGGATTATTTGTGATTGGGATTCTGGGTCTTGGTGTTTATATGACTTTCCATTCTCCTTGCTTCTTGATCCCAAAGGATCATAGTGTTGCTCTTTATCTCCCAATCCTTCGCCTTATGACTTCTTTCTTTCAGATGATGGGAAGCTGTCCTTGGAAGAATTCCAGCTGTTTTTTTCGGATGGTGTCCTTAATGAAGAAGAACTCGAGAAGCTCTTTCACACAATTGACTCTGATAATACCAAGTAAGTCCTTACGTTTCCCCAATATGGGGGTATCTAGAAATATATATATATATATATCCTAGGTGTCCATGGCTTTGTGGCTATGCTTATCAAAATGCATGGGTTTGGGCAAGAAAATAGAAGAGCACGATAGCCATTCTCATATGATTTTCAATTTTCTTTGCTAGTGAAAGGAAGACCATGGGTAGCTTCCCTAATTTAAAAACAGCAGCTTGTTTAAAAAATGCTTTGCTTGACTTTTCAAGGGAATATGTCTAATATATACTGGACTAAATTCACAGACTCTTAAGGGACCTTAGAGGACCCTCATTGCTTCCATTGTGATTAATGGGTCTCCACATCCAAAATCTTCCCCAACCTCTTAAGAGAGAAGATCAGGATCCATTTCCTCAGTATGCTAATGGAGAAATAAAGAAAAGGAATCTCCTAGGAACACATGGATTGGGGTGATGAGCTAGGTATGGTCCCAGAAATCTGTTGCCACCTCACTCACTGTGTAAGTGAGCCATATAACTTGTTGAGATTACTAGGTTCTGAGTAACCCAGCCCATAGACTCATGTAAGTCTTAGATTTATGAGGGATCTCAGAGGCTATCTCATCCCTGATTAAAAATCCTTCCAGCCACCTCCTCAACCAATGGCCCTCCTGGTGACCTTCAATAAAGATTTAAATCTGCTTCTCTCCTCTGGGACCATCCTAAGCCTTCTCTTCTCCAGGATAATCACCCCTATTTCTTTCAAGAGATTATTCCAGCACATGTCTTCTAGTCTTCTCATCTTTCTGGCTTCTCTTTCTTGGCCCATGGCTTTCCAGAAACGTGGAACCCAGAACCAGACACGCCTTGAACAATGCAGAAGATATCTGTCTTTCTAATTACACATACATACATACATACACACGCATGTATGTATGCATATATATGTGTGTGCACATATATACTTATCTATGTATATGTATGTATGTCTACCTATATATATCCATATGCACATAAACATATTTCTATGTATATGGGTGTACATGTCTCTTATCTACCTATCTGATCAATGACTCCCCTCATTCTGGATGCTTTGCTTCTCTTAATGCAGCCTAAAATGGCATTAATCTTGTACCATATTGACCCTTTTATGGGCATTTAGGTGGCCAGTGGGTAAAGGACTGGGTCCAGCGTCAAGGAATTTCATCTTCTGAGCTCAAATCTGGCCTCAGACATTAACTAACTGTGGGACCCTGAACAAGTCACTTAACTCTGTTTGCCTCAGTTCCTTCATCCATACAATGAGCTGGAGGAGGAAATGGCAAAGCCCCCCAGTATCTTTGCCATGGAAATCTCAAATGGGGTCATGAAGGCTTGATCATGACTGAAAATGACTGAACAACAACTCCCTGTTGATTCCTATTGAGTTTATATCCACTGAAACCCTTAGATCTTTTACATTGGACCTCTCCTGAAAGTCTGTCTTCCTAACTTCCTAACTCCAAGTCTAAGGGCTTTCCTTCCTTAACCTAACTTCATAGGACACTTCCTCTGTCCTCCCCATGCACTCTCTTCCCAATGACCTGAATCCCCGGGCCCTTTCTGATCAATGACCTGCACCCATAGACTTTTTTTATTCAGTTCAAAAAACATTTATTCACTTACTACTGTCAGTGAACTAGTCAGCTAGTATTGTGCTGAGTGCAAAGGGCCAAGCACTGAGGACAAAACTAGAACAATCCATGCCCTCAAGAAGCTTACATTTTACTGAGGAGAAACAATATATAGAGATAAGACATTAATTTCCAAGGGAGCTAGAGGAGAGGGGGCAGGAACGTAAGAGATGGCACTTGAGATGATCATTGAATGGATCTAGGGACTTCAGGAAGTGAAAGTGAAGGGGGAAAAAATTCTAGACATGATGGCCATCCCATGGAAAGTAACAAACCATAATGTTGTATATAGGGTGCCCCAAGTAAGCTAGATTGGCTAGAATATAGAGGAAATAATAGGAAATAATTCAGGAAATATGTATTGAAGGCTTTTTGTGAAGGGCTTTAAATGCTACATTTATCCCAGAGGCAATAGAGAGCTATTGAGAATTCTTGAGTAGAGGGACTGACATGAACACTGTGCTTTAGGAATATCAGTTTGATAGGTGTGTGGAAGGAACCTTGAGAGAGGATAATCTGAAATCCAGGAGACCATTGAGCCAGTGGATAAAGACTGGAGATTAGAGAGATGATAGAAACAGCTTTGGAAATGGTAGTAGGGAGGTTAGTTTTGTCGAAGAGAAGGGATACCTCTTCAGAGTAGGAAATGGGAAATAGCTGTTGCTCAAAGTACTTAAGGTATGGGATTAAGAAGAAAAGGGGACTCACAACAGATGGCTTCAGTTTTGTTGGCAAAATATGAGACAATGTGTTCTGCTGAGAGAGTAAGGATGGAGATGATATATGTACCTTGAGAAGAAGAGAAAATTCAGAATGGAAGCCTTGAGAACAAGTGGTGCTTCATTGGGGAACAGTGGGATTGCCATGTAGTGGGAAGGACCCAGTTGAAATTAGTTAACATTTTCATAATGGAACAGTCAACCTGGATGCCTGACTTCTTCTGTCAATGTAAGTCAGTGTACCAGAAGAGGAGGCGAGAAGGCAAAATCGTGGGAATTAGAAAGGAATGAGTATTGATCAAACAAAGAGATCAGAGATTTGAAGGTGGAGCAGTGTAAAATGGGTTAACAATCAGGTCAAGATTAGAAAAAAAGAAGTTTAAGGACAGAAGGGTTGATGACTTGGAAAACAGGGAAAGGTAGAGAAAGGGTGAGAACAAAAAATACATTTAGGGTTGGCCAAAGCACAGGGAGAGATGAAAGAGGTTTTCACTGTGAAGGTGGAACACCAGTGGGTAATGATATCCCTGGAGCTGAGGTGGGTAAATGTTTTATATATTTTGTATCTTTGTGTGAGGGTCTTGAAGCTTCCTAAGTAGATTTCCTTGCTTAGACATTTGGTCACCATCTGGGTGAAATAGATTTTTCCTCCCCTACACAGGACAGTGTCCTGGAGATCAAAGCTTTCCCCTTCTGCTTCTTTGCAGACCCTTCCTGCGTTTCCTGCATAGTATCATTTGGCACCACATATCCTGAATCATTCAGGATGAGTATGTCCAGAACCATTAAAGCTACAGGTGGAGAAAGCCTCCATGATCCATGCATATTTGCTGAGGTCAATTTGTGCCTAACTTTATACTTGGCCCCCTTGAAGGATACAAAATAAATAAATAAACACTTCCTGCCCTCTTCAAGGTCGTAGTCTATTTGAGGAAACAAAACTTAGACAGATATGAAGGCAATTAGCAATAATGTCGGACTGTCAGCTCTGACAGCAGAAACTATTCAATTCAAATCAGGAAACATTTCTTAAGCAGCCTACTGCTATGTTCTAGGCTCTGAAGATAGAGCTACATGAAATAGATCATAGCCCCCAGGAGTTTATTTTTGTATCCCCCTCAGCACCTAGCATGTCAAACTAATAGATAAATAAACAAACAAATAGATGAATGAATGAATGAATGAATGAATAAACCAGAAAATGAATGGGTAAGTAACAAATGATTGATAAAGACAGTAAATTCTGATTCCATCAGACCAGTTTTTTTTTTTTATTAAATAACTTTTTACTGACAGAACCCATGCCAGGGTAATTTTTTACAACATTATCCCTTGCACTCACTTCTGTTCCGATTTTTCCCCTCCCTCCCTCCACCCTCTCCCCAAGATGGCAAGCAGTCCTATACATGTTAAATAGATTACAGTAGATCTTGGATATAATATATGTGTGCAGAACCAAACAGTTTTCTTGTTGCTCAGGGAGAATTGGATTTAGAAGGTATAAATAACCTGGGAAGAAGAACAAAAATGCAAGCAGTTTACAATCATTTCCTAGTGTTCTTTCTTTGGGTGTAGCTGCTTTCCATCAGACCAGTTTTGTAGAAGGATGAATGAATGTTGGATATTGGACATTGACTGGTGACTGAAAAAAAAAACCTCAGGAGAGGGGAAAGAAGAGGGATGCAATGGGAAATTTAGGTGTTGTAAAAAAAATTTAAACTTGAATTTTAAAAATCTTAAAGGTTACAACATATATAAATTAGTGAGTTGTGTGTGCACAATCTCAGAATTCTTTTAACTCCTCTTAATAGAATGATCTGATGCTCACAGGCTGTTCTGTAGATTTCATTTCAAGGCTGGCCAGCTCATTCCTTCAGCCCCATCCTTGGACTTATTCATCCTTCCTTTCTGACTCCTGTATCTGCTCACACCTGCCTCTGAAGCTGCCTGAATCCTGACTTAGTGGTTCTGTTGCTCTTGGATTGCATTCAGTCGTTCCTGATTAAGTCTCTCTCCCCCACGCTCATTTTCTCTTCCCCTTTTCCCTTACTCTCATCCTCCGACGGTGGTGGTTGTTTGTACTTCGTTTTTGAAGAGGACCAGCCATGGTCAGTCACTGAAGGATTAAATTACTTTCTGGCTGATTCCTATAGGGCTTTCTCTTTAATTTAGTCTGAGCCATTGCCTTCATGAGCCTCTGGTCAGCCAGCCAGCCAGGCTCTCCTTGGTTTTCAGAGACAGCTCCGACTCTTTCCTGGGCACCTGATTCCCCTGCCAGCCGTCCAGCCAGGCTCTCCCTGGTTTTCAGGGGCAGTTCTGACTCTCCTGGGCACCTGACTCCCCAGCCCACCACTCCTGACTCTAGCTCTCCAACCCTTTCTTCTGGCCCCCTCTGGCAGCCTTTGCTTCCTTCATCTCCTGCTGTTTTCTCTCTCCGGTTTCTCGACAACAAGTTCCCTCACTCTCCACACCCCCCTCTTTCTGAACTTCCAGTTTCTCTCAGCAGTTTGCATCATGCTCTTTCATCTCTCCCCCCGTGGGGGATACGGTGGTGGGCAATTCTGCGGGCCTCACACAGGCCACCTGTCAGGCATTTCTCGGCGGAGTGGGAACAGAAGCTTGCAGAGGCTCCCATTTGCATTGCCATTATTCCTGACCCCACCAAACGGGGCTGAGCTCAAAGCCACAGATCCTCTCCATCCAGTGTCCAATCTGTCCTGTTTCGCTCCTTGGGTGCTCAGTTCTAAAGGTGATGAGTCAGGAAGAACTCTAGCTTAAGAGTGAAGGTGCAGGACCTGGCTCTGCCATTTCTTAGTCGTATGACCCTGGACTAGTCAATTAACAACTGAATCCTGACTCAATGGTTCTGTTACCCTTGGATTGGGTTCAGTCATTCCTGATTAAGTTCCTTCCCTGAGCTCATTTTCTCTTCTCCTTTTCCTTACTTTCATCCCCAAATGGTGATGGATGTTTATTCTTCAGCATATGGTCAGTCACTGAAGGAGCAGGTTTCCTCATCTGTAAAGTTAAGGGGCTGAGCTTGGTGACCTCTAGGGTCCAATGCAACTCTAATATTCTGTGGTTAGGATGGAATATACTTATGGAAGCTGCCCAGAGACCCCCAGGGTCCTCCCTGAGAACTCTACAGATTTTAACCAATTCTATATGGAAATAATCCCTTCCTCCTTCCTCCTTGTTCATTAGTCACTCTAATGGTAAATCGAAAACAAGAATTCTTTGTCTTTAAGGAGGACCCTCCCATCCCCCAAAATTATAGACTTAAACCTGGAAGGAACCATAGAGACCATTAGATTCAACCCTCTCATTTTGTAGATGAGGAAACCAAGTTTCTTTTTTTAAAGTGATTTCACAGGATCACTCACAGCAAGGATCTGGAGATGTCTTTATTCCAAGATGGGTCCACCATACCATACTGCCTTCCCCCCTTCATTTGGGATCCAAGCCTAGGGGTTCCATCCCAGGGGAAATCATTCTCCCTGTCACCTCTCCCTGGGGTTGGGCAGATTCAGGTTTACTGACTCGCCATTTTTCTCTCCCTTCCTCCCTCCCTCGGCAGCCATGTGGACACCAAAGAGCTCTGCGGTAGGTGCCCCTAGGGTTAATTGGGGTGGGATGGAGGACACCAGAGGGGAGCATGGGGAAAAGCCAAAGATATCTATGGAAATGAAGTTTCCAAACAAAGCTAGATAGGAGGGCCTTGGGGAGAGGAAAAACTGGGAGAAGGGGGCAAGAGGAGCCCCAGGATGCAGCTGGTAAGTGAGGAGTTTCCCAAAGCCAGTGCCATCCACTCTTACTTTCCCCACTGACAGCTTTCATTGCTCCCTCTGCCTGTACCTCATCCATGAATGCCCTCCATCATCCCCCCAATTTAGAGCCATGGCCTTCTCTATCATCCGATGCAAGATCTGAGTACCCTTTGTTTGCTCTCTTCCTGCAGATTACTTTGTGGAACACATGGGGGATTATGAGGATGTCCTAGCCTCCCTGGAGACCCTGAACCACTCTGTCCTGAAGGCCATGGGCTACACCAAGAAGGTGAGAACCAAGCCTTTATTAAGCGCTTACTCTCTATACACCAGTCACCGAGCTGGCGATGCAGAAACTAGGGGCTGGGTTCTCCGGGTCTGGAAGGAGAGCAGTTCCCTCATGTAGGTCCTTCAGGGACCCACAAGCAAAGGGACAAGTATGGGGGAGACTCGCCGTATCCAGGGAAGCCCCATTTTAGGAGGATTCAGAAGGACATATGTGTCCCTGAACCTGGATGCTCAGGACCTCCCTTGTGGCTTGGGGGGGGGGGGTTCATGGCTTGGGTCCTCACTGTGCTGCAGGCTGCCGGTTCCCTGCATCCCTCCTTCCCACGGGGCCTTTGTGAGGAGGTCCACACCGGCTCCAGAGCTCCACAATAGCGATCCACACAGGGGCAGCCCAGGTCTATAATGGTGACAATACCATAACCAGGGGGAGTGATGGGCCCTCCCCCATCCCACTGTCAGGATCTGAACCCCACCATGCCCCTGATAGCTACGGCACAGTGGAAGCACCGTTTGGAAGGAGGTCCCCTGGAGAAGCTCCATGGGTTTGCCAGTTACCCACGGGATAACATACAAGACAGGAGTGCTGGTCCTAGAAGGGGAGAAGATCCGAAGTCAAACCCAGCCTCCAGATGACTTTGGGCAAGTCACTTAACTGTGTGCTTCCGTTTCCCCAACTGTGAGATGGAGATCGCACCGTGCCTTCCTGCCAGGGTAATTGTGGGAGAATATTTGTAAATCACCTGGCAACATGTGCCTCTGACCCTGTGCCGGCGGGACTAGGGAGAGAGAGGAGAAGAAATTGGGAAAAGAGAAGAGAAAATGGAAGGTCACTCCTTGGATTCTGCTTACTGCTCACGGAGTCCCTTTTGTGTACAAAACCTCCTGCTCTTGGGGATCAGTCTTCCACTGCATTTTTCCTTAAGAGGAAGGCTTCCACCACACAGGCCGGCCCCCAGGGATCTAGGAGGTTTCACCTCCAAAGAAAGGGGTGGTTGTAGTTGGATTGTAATCCCAGACCCTTTACTTACCCAGTGGGCAGCCGGGTGGTGCAATGGACAGAGCACTGGGCCTGGAATCAGGAAGACTCAGCATCCCGGGTTCAAATCTGACTTCAGACACCTACTAGCTGTGAGCACCTAAGCAAGCTGCTTTCTCCTGTTTACCTCAGTTTCCTCATTTGTAAAATGAGCTGGAGAAGGAAATGTCGAGCCATTCCAGTGTCTGGGCCAAGAAAACCCCAAATGGGGCCACGGAGAATCAGGCACGACTGGGATGACTGAACACCAAGAGATTACTTACTGGTGCAACCAGAGAACCCGGGGCACAGGGGAACAGATTGCAGGCACTTGGTTTTTATTTTAAAAAATTAACTGGGAAGGCTAATCAGTGATTATAATTCAGCAAAAATATCAGAACCCAAAGTAATTTTCTGAATGTTAATTAATTTTGCAAAAAGACAGTCTGACCCACAGCAAATCCTTCCCCTTCATCCATTCAAAAAAACATCCAAAATCCGGGAAATTTTTGTGATCCCTTTTTTTTCTTTCTTCTATTCTTTCCCCTTTTGTTCTATTTTTTGTCCTTTTTGTTTTTCCCCTTTTTCCCCCCCTTTTTTTCTTTTCCCTTTTCTCCTTTGCCTTTCCCCTCTTCCCTTTCCCCCCAAACTTCCTTTTCCCTTTTTTCCCCTCCCCCTTCCTTTCCCCCTCTTTTTCCTTTTCTCCTTTTTCTTTTCTTTCCCCTCCTTACCTTCTTTCCATTTTTGTCCCCCTCCTTTTTTCCTCCTCCTTTCTTTCCTTTTCCCCCCCTTTCCATCCCCTCCCTTTCTATTTTCTCCCCTTCCTCCTCTCTCTTTTTCTTTTTCTTTTCTTTTCCTTCCCCCTCCTTCCACTTTTTCTCTCTCTTTTCTCCTTCCCTCTTCTTTCCCTCCCCCTTCCCTTTCCCCCCCCAACCCTTTTTTTCCCTCTTCCCCTTTTTCTTCTCGGTCCCCCTTTTTGGTTCCCCCCCCTCCCCCCCCTTTTTTCCTTTTTCCTTTCTTTCTTTCCCTTCCCCCCAGAAGCCCAGGTGCCCCAGAGCCCCCTTGCTTCCTCCCCATTAGGAGCCTCTGGACCCCCAAACTTGGCGGCCCCAGCAATTTAACTGCCTCCCGCCCCGCCCAGGGGGGGGTTTTCCCCTGGGCCAGGGGGCCCGGGTTTCCCAAGGGGGGGGGCCCGGGTTCCTGCTGAGTTCTGGACGGGGGGCGGGGAGCGCGGGGGAGGGAGGGAGCGCCCCGGCCCCCGCCCCTATCCGGCGCCTGGTTCCTGCCCCCCGCCGAGGAGAGGGGGGCCGGACCAGCCCCTTCCAAGGGCCAACATCCAGCCCTGCTGAGCCAGGAGGCGGGGCCTCGAGGACGCCCGCCGGTCCGGTGGGGGGAAGCCCCCGGGCCCCGGGCCGGTTTGGCCACCGGGCCCCCCCGGACTTCCGAAACAGCAGGGAAAGGGGGGGCCGGAGCCGGGACCCGGGCTCCGGCCCTGCTGGAGCACTCGCTAGGCAGTGACTGAGCAAGGTGCTGCTGTCCTTGCTCGGGGGCCTACGGCTCCCCGCGGCCTCCGTGTGGGGCTGAGCCTCAGTTTCCCCTTCTGCAGAAGGGTGTTGGTCACACGCAGCCCCCCTCTGCCTCAGATCTGCGGGGGGGGAGGGGAGACAGGGCCGCAGCGACCACGGGGGGGGGGGGAGGAGGAAGCCGGAACGGCGGCAGTCCCACGAGTCGAGGCTTTGCACCCATTCTCTTATTTCCTCCTCCCGGTAATTCTGCAGGGGAAGCCTTATTGTTCCCAGTTTCCAGATAAGGAAACTGAGTCTCGGGGACAATGAATGACTAGCCCAGAGTCCCGCTACATCCCTGAGGCAGAGTGTGAAGCCTGCGCTTCCAGCAGGCAGAGAGAGGCTAGAACACGCGTGACAATGAATGGGGGCCGGTGATGGACAGGCTGGGGGCCCTATGGGAGGGGATGGAGAGTGGCCTGGGGACCCCCCCCCCCAGTGCATGACGGGAGGCCAGCGCCCCTCCCCCGGCTTTCACAGGTAAGGTCAGTGTAGAAACAGCCCCGGGTGTCAGGAATCCGGCGCTTCCCCCGAAGCCGGGTATACATTTACTTCTACACTTGCTCTACAGACAGAACCCCAGCAAGCCCAGCCAAGGGGTGGCGGAGACTTGGTACGGCAACCCGGCTCCCCGCTACCCGCCCAACCCGAGACTGCCGCCGGCCGAGCCCGGGAAGGGCTTTCCCGCAGGTGAGTGGGCGCAGGCGGGTCTCGGGGCCCTGGGTCACCCCCCTGGTGGGAGGGGCCTGGATGGCAGGGGCGTGTCCCCGGGACCCCCCTGGTGGGAGGGGCCTGGATGGAGGGGGCGTGTCCCCGGGACCCCTGGTGGGAGGGGCCTGGATGGAGGGGGCGTGTCCCCGGGACCCCCTGGTGGGAGGGCCCTGGATGGAGGGGGCGTGTCCCCGGACCCCGGAGGCCCCCCCCTGGTGGGAGGGGCCTGGGCTGTCCCACGGACAGGCTCGGGCCTGAGCCCGGGATCCTCGGTGGGGGGTGGGGGTCACCAGCATCCCCGGGTGGGACGTCGGTCAGTAAGCATTTATTAAGCGCCAACTGGATGCTAAGGCTGGGGGGCAGCCCCTGCCCCCAAGTTGCTGTGCTCTGACGGGGAAAGCAGGCGAGAATGTGTGAATGGGGGGAACCTGCCGGGGAGGTGCCGGGGGCGCGGGGGCCGCGAAGGAGGACTTGGGACCCGAGGGAGCCCCGGAGGGGGGGGGCATTTGGAGGCGGCGGCGCCGCACGTCTGGGAGACGCCCCAGGTCTGGCCGCTGACCCCGTCCCGCCGCGCGGGGCTCCCGGAGCCCCCTTAGTGACCTCTGCCTTCCCCCGCAGGGTCCCCGGACACCAAGGAGGAAGGGCTGGAGGCGCAGATCAGCCGCCTGGCGGAGCTGATAGAGAGGCTGGAGAACAAGGTAAAGCCGCTGGGGGCGGGGCCGCCTCCCCTTCCTGGACCCGCACCTGCGGCAGAGCCCGGGGTGAGGCGGCCCCGCCCCGCCCCGCGGAGGCCCCGCCCCCCAGCGCTTCCGCCCTGACGCCCAGAGGTTTGGGAGTCCAGCCCTCTCCGGGCCGCTCTGCCGGCCCCTCCCCTCCCCCAGGGGCCGGGGGCGCGCAGTTAGGCGCACTCTAACCTCGGGCTGGCCGCGGACGGGGCCTGAGTTCCCGGTCCCAGACCACGAGAACGGCTGACGGATAGATGTGGGAGCCCTTCTCTACTGAAAACCAGACAGAAACCCGCCGAGACCCGCAAAGTTTGGGGCAGAAACCCTCCCTGACCCGCGCTGTCCTTATCCCGAGCCCCCCTCCCCGAGCATTTGTTCCGGGGGGCGGGGTCTGTTCCGGGCCTGGATGGGGCAGGTGCTCTCGGGCTCCCCCCAGCTCTGAGTCCCGGAGTCACAGCTGGGCCGGGGAAGGGATGGAGCTCCGCCTCCAGGGCGTCTCCTCTTCGGAGGAGAGGGCCCCTCCGGGAGCAGTTCCAGGAGGGGGCAGAGCGTGACGTCAGGTCCCGGACCTTCTGAGAGCATCCTCGCCCAAAGTCTTCGTTTTGGCCCCCTGTCCGGGCGCAGGCACACTGGGGCCCCGCCGAGGTGCTGGCCGTCCTTCCGGAGCCTGGCTCTTGTTTCAGAGGGACTTGGGGGCGAGGGGGAGAGACAGTCGGGAGAAGGGGACAGAGAGAGATCGTGAGGGGGGAGAGGCGGTGGAGGGAGGGGGGGAGGGAGAGAGAGGGAGGGGAGGAGAGACGGGAGAGGGAGAGAACAGACAGAGGCAGACTGATACAGAGGCAGAATGAGAGAGAGACAGAGACAGAGAGACACACAGAGACAGAGATAAAGAGAGAGAGAGAGACACACACAGAGACAGAGATAAAGAGAGAGAGAGAGAGACGGAGAGAGAGAGACAGAGAGAGAGACACACAGACAGAGATAAAGAGAGAGAGAGAGACAGAGAGAGAGACACACAGAGACAGAGATAAGAGAGAGAGAGAGACACACACAGAGACAGAGATAAAGAGAGAGATAGAGAGAGGAGGGAGAGAGAAAGAGAGAGAGAGACACACAGAGACAGAGATAAAGAGAGATAGAGAGAGAAAGGAGGGAGAGAGAGAGAGAGAGACACACAGAGACAGAGATAAAGAGAGAGAGAGAGAGAGAGAGAGACGGAGAGAGAGAGAGAGAGAGAGACAGAGAGAGAGACACACAGAGACAGAGATAAAGAGAGAGAGAGAGAGAGGGAGGAAGAGGAGAGAGAGAGAAGGAGGGGGGGAGGGAGAGAGAAAGAGAGAGAGGAAGGGAGGAGAGAAAGAGAGAGAGAGAGAGAGAGAGAGAGAGAGGAAGGGAGGAGAGAAAGAGAGAGAGAGAGAGAGGGAGGAAGGGAGGAGAGAAAGAGAGAGAGAGAGAGGGAGGAGGAGAGAGAGAGAGAGAGAGAGAGAGAGGAGGAGGAGGAGAGAGAGAGAGAGAGAAAGGAGGGAGAGAAAGAGAGAGGGAGAGAGAAAGAGAGAGAGAGAGACGGAGACACACAGAGACAGAGATAAAGAGAGAGAGAGAGGAAGGAGGAAAGGAGAGAGAGACACACAGAGACAGAGATAAAGAGAGAGAGAGAGACGGAGAGAGAGAGAAAGGAGGGAGAGAAAGGAGGGAGGGAGGAAGGGAGGAGAGAAAGAGAGAGAGACAGAGAGATAGAGAGCAGGAAAGAGGAAAGGAGAGAGAGACACACAGAGACAGAGATAAAAAGAGAGAGAGAGGAACAGAGACAGACTGATACAGAGACAGAATGAGAAAGAGAATGAGAGACAGAGAAGGAAGGAGGAAAGGAAAGAGAGAAAGAGACAGAGAATGAAAAAGAATGAGAGAGAGACAGAGAAAGAAAGAGAGACAGAGAAAAGGAAGGAGGAAAGAAGAGACAGAGAATGAAAAAGAATAAGAGAGACAGAAGGAGGAAAGGAGAGAGACAGAGAAAGAAAGAGAGAGACAGAGAAAAGGAAGGAGGAAAGGAGAGAGAGAGAGAGAAGAAAGGAGACAGAGATACCTGGAAGGAGGAAAGGAGAGAGAAACAGAGAGACAGAGAGATAAAAAGAGAGAGAGAGGAACAGAGACAGACTGATACAGAGACAGAATGAGAAAGAGAATGAGAGACAGAGGAGGAAGGAGGAAAGGAAAGAGAGAGAGAGACAGAATGAAAAAGAATGAGAGAGAGACAGAGAAGGAGGAAAGGAGAGAGACAGAGAAAGAAAGAGAGAGACAGAGAAAAGGAAGGAGGAAAGAAGAGACAGAGAATGAAAAAGAATGAGAGATAGAAGGAGGAAAGGAGAGAGACAGAGAAAGAAAGAGAGAGACAGAGAAAGGAAGGAGGAAAGGAGAGAGAGAGAGAGAGAAAAAAGAAAGGAGACAGAGATACCTGGAAGGAGGAAAGGAGAGAGAAACAGAGAGACAGAGAGATAAAAAGAGAGAGAGAGGAACAGAGACAGACTGATACAGAGACAGAATGAGAAAGAGAATGAGAGACAGAGAAGGAAGGAGGAAAGGAAAGAGAGAAAGAGACAGAGAATGAAAAAGAATGAGAGAGAGACAGAGAAGGAGGAAAGGAGAGAGACAGAGAAAGAAAGAGAGACAGAGAAAAGGAAGGAGGAAAGAGAGAGAGAGAGAGAGAGAGAGAGAGAGAGAGAGAGAGAGAGAGAGAGAGGAAAGGAAGGAGGAAAGAGTTTTTCAGCTGCTTTGTAAATGTCATCAATGCCGTCCTCCTGTGGGGCCTTGGCCAGACCAGAGGGATTGGGGAGAAAGCCATCTGGAGCAGGAGGGAGGCTGAGGTGACACGGTGGGGGTTCAGTCCCGCGCACTGAGTCCTGCAGGACCCCCTCAGTGTCTGCAGAAATGAGGCTCTCGCCCCCTGGCTCAGGGTCACAGAGCCCCTTGGGCGGCACTTGTAGGGAATCGCCAACAGGAACCGAAGCCCTAGAGACCCCCGTCGTTCCAAAGCCGCTGAGTGCCATTGATCTGATCTCAGTGAGAGCTGGGGTAGCAGCAGTGAGTTATTGATCTTCCCTTTGATGGAGGGGGAGCTTAGAGGCTAAAGGACCCTCACAGTGTGTCAGGACAAGGCTAGAGCAGGATTCTAGTTCTGACTCCCACGTGAGGCTTGTAGGCAAAACAGTCAGTAGAGCCCTAGGCACTTTGTTGGAGAAACCCGAGTTCAGATTCTGCCTCATACACTTATAGCTACGTGACCCTGGGCATTTCACCTGTTTGCCTCAGTTTCCTCAGCTGTATGTGTTTTGTGAACCCCAAAGCCCTTCCCAGATTTCCCTGTCACTTTATACTTTGCAAAACACTGTTCTTGCAAAGACCGTCTGATGTAGGTGGTACATGTGCGAATTCCCATTTTGCTGAAGAGAAACATTGAGCTTCAGGTAAAACGACTGAAATCATGGATTTAAGACTGGAGGGCTATCAGACCCACTTCCTTCATTTCACAGAGGAGGAGACAGGTTCGGGGGTCGAGGTCAGACGCATAATTGGCAGCAGGTCTCCTAAACCCCAGTCCCCAGCTTTGCCTCATCAGCCGCGAGCCAGGGCAAGAATCCCAGCCTCTGTTTCTGTGCAGCCACAGGCCATGCTGACTTATTGGCATTCCGTCGTGATTAATGATTAATTAAGAGTCCCGCCTGAACCAATCAGTAAGCAGCTTCCAGGGTTGCTTTTTGCGGGGCAGGGGGGCTGGGCTTTGAGCCTGAAAAGCATCTCTTGGAAACGGGAGCAGAATATGGGGCTGGGAAATCACTGATTTAGAGCCAGCGGTGACCTTTCAGAAGTGTCCAACTCTGTGACCTCATTAGGGATTTTCTCAGCAGAGAGACTGAGTGATTGACCATTTCCCTCTCCAGCTCATTTTTCCAGAAACAGAGGCTCAAACGACTTGCCTTCAGAGGCCAGGAAATCAAACCTACCTACTGAGGCAGAAGGAGATTAAGTTACTTGTCCAAGATCTCTGCCCTGTGCCCTCTGGTTTGCCCCTTGCCCTTGGACCACGGCCTTCCAGGGAGGGGGCTGGGGCAGAGTGGTCTGGGGCTGAGGGAGGGGCTCAGCAGAGGCCAGATCCAGAGTCAGCCCGCATCCCCGGCCTCCGCAGGAGGTACTCGGCAGGACCAGAGAGCCCAGGTTGTCATAACAACTTGGGGCAGCTCAGGAGGGAGGCTCTTGGAGTCTATTATTAGAACGCTGGTCGCCCTAACAACCAAGGCTCTTCAGAGATGACAGGCTCACGGGCTGAGCTTCCTCATTATCTTTGATTTATTTTCCTTCCCGGTCCCCCTGCCCCACAGCACCCCAGGGAAGGGCAGCCCCAGCTGTCAGGCCAGTCTGTTCCTTAGCCCACTGGCAAGTGCTCCCCTGAGGTCCAACCTCTGGCCCAGCATCACCATCACTAGCATCCCTAACATGTCACTTTTGTGGTTTTTTTCACTTAATCATAGTTGCGGTTTTCCCTCCCCCTCTTCAAGACAGCAAACAATCTAATACACACATGCAATCATATCGCTTTATACAGTTTGCAAAGCACATCGTATGTGATCTCACTTGATCCTCATAACCCTAGGATAGGGTTAGTATCTTCATTTTACAGATTGGGAACCTGAGGCAGACAGAGGTTAAGTGCTTTGTTAAGTGTCTGAGGCAGGATTTGAACTCAGATTTTCTTCTGACCGCTGCTTCCCCAGCCTGCCCTTCCTTCTATATCCCAGTCCCTTTTTACTTTCTTGTAGTATAATAGATTTCTGTATCCAGAATCTGTACATTGTTCCCTCTTTGAGCCAGTTCCTATGAGAGTAAAGTTTAAGTTTTGCCCACCCCCAACCCACCCCTCTATTCTAATAACTCTTATGGGAAATAATCCCATTCCCCCCAACCTTCTTCCAGTACAATTTTCTATCTCACCCCTTTATTTTGAGGGATATCATCTCATCAAAGTCACCTTATATCTGCATCCTCTGCCCACTTATACTCCTTCTTACTGCCCTTTTAGTAATGAAATTCTTAAGAGTTACAAATATCATCTTGCCATATAGAAATATAAACAGTTTAACCTTATTGAATCCCTTATGTTTTCTCTTTTCTTGTTTCTTATTTTAACTTTTTATGTTTCCCTTGAGTCTTGTCTTTGAAGAGCAATCTTTTTATTCTGCTCTGGTCTTTTAATTAGGAATGGTAGAAAGCTCCCTATTTCATTAAATATCCATTTTCTCCGTAAAGTATTTATATTCAGTTTAAATTCAGATTTTCTTAACAAGACCTTGGGTTCTAATCACTCCTAAATGTCTAGATGCTTCCAAATTTCTACAAATCAGAACTCCCAGAAAGTAGAGTTTCAGAGCTCTGAGCCAGGGGAGCAACTGCCCGGTGCCCCCTGAGAAGAGCACACTATTGAGCCTTAGCCTGGCACAGCCCACCATACCCATGGATTCCTTCTTTCCTTTCCCCGTCCCTTATGTTGGGGGGCTAGAACCCAAGTAGTCTCTTTGTGCCCTGGAGAGGAATCAGAGATGTAATGGAAAGACCACTGGACATAGAGAGCTTGAGTTTGCAGCTGAGCAGCTATTCACCGTGATCTTCCCCAAGCCATGGACTTCAGGTCCACCATTTTTTGATCTCTTATAATTCAACATTTCTCTAAAGAAAGGCCCACTAATCTCTGAGGGAAGAAGAATTGGCTTATAGCAGCAATGGAGAGAGGAAGGAGATAGGAAAGGGGGGAGACCAAGGACAAAGTCAGGGTCTGATGTGTTTATATCCAGGAGGGAAAGTCGAAAAGGGAGCACAGAAGATAAGGTCAAGGTCCGGGCACTAGGTTCAACCTTTCCACATCCTCTCGGATTATATTACTATCATGAAGACTAAATTGCATTAGATCACAGAAAGATCTGATTTGGTTTTTTTATAGCCTGAATTTTGGCCACTCCAAAGCACTTTCTCCTTATTTATGGTAGTACTGTTACAGAATTAAGTGCCCCAGTAATATTATTTTGCTTCACATTGTGTTTTCAGAGAGCTGGTTAGCAGGGTTAGGTAGAGTTTGCCTGTCCACATAAAAAAGTAACTAATAATCCCAGGCAGTGTATGGCCGTGGTTGGAGAATTTGGAGACTTCAATCCCTTCATTTTTCAGGTGAAGAAACTGAGGCACATGGGGGACAAGTAACGACCCCATCTGTTACCCTGGCTAACTCCTTGTTTGGGGGCGTTAGAGACTAAAAACAGAGCAGAAAGGTACAGGTGCTTTGGGGTCTGAAATAATGGAGTGAGAACTTGAACAAGTTCCTCTAGCTCCAAAGCCAATATTCTCCTGAGATAATATAGTCCCCCATTCAAGGTATACATCTCTTTTTTTCCCTCTTTCTTTGCATCCATTCATCATTTTTAAAAATTATTGTTTTTAAATTTTGAGTTTCACATTCTCTTCCTCTCTCCCACCCCCTTTTCCACCCACTGAGAAAACAATTGGACATCAATTTATACATGTGAAATCATTTCTACATTAGCCATATAGCCCCCCAAAGCAATAAAAATAAAGTGAAAAAATCGTGCTTTCTCTCTGCACTCAGAGTTCATCAGTTCTCTCTCTGGAGGTGGATAGGATTTTTTAATCTCGAGTCCTTTAGAATTGACTTGGATCATTGTATTGATCCGAGTAGCCAAGTCTTTCAGAGCTGATCTTTGTATGATATTGCTGTTACTGTGCACAATGGTTTTCCTGTATTCACTTCACTTTGTATTGTTGATAAAGGTCTTGCCATGTTTTCCTGAAACCTTGTCATTTCCCACGGCACAAGTATTCCATCAAAGTCATATGCAAAGCACACATTTTGATGGGGGAGAGGGAGAGGTTAAGAGAAGCAAATTAAGCAGTGGCCGTGGAAAATGCAGGTTTGGGTGAATTTGACAGCAGTCAGTTTTGCTAACCTATCACCATCAGACAAAAGGGTTAGCACTGAGAGAATGGAGGGAAAGGAGGGAAAGATGGGAAAGAAGGAGGGAAAGAAGGTGGATATAGGCAGAAAGAGACCAAGGGAAGAAATGGAGGGAGAGAAAGAGACAAAGGAGAGGGGAAAAAGAGAGAGAGAGAGAGAAATACACAGAGAAAGAGAAAGAAAGAGACAGACAGAGAAAGAGAGAGAAACACACAGAGACAGAGAGACAGACAGAGAGAGAGAAAGAGAGCGCACGCTGAGATTGACATGCAATCAAAAAGATCTGATAGTGATCCCAAAGGGAGAAGAAATCATTATGTCTGGCTGTGCTCAGGAAAGTCTTTCTAACTTTGAAAGATGTATGAGATCTGGAAAAATAAAGAAAGGGAGAGAGAGAGAGAGACATATTAGGTAAGAGGAATACAGTAAGCAAAAGCATCCAGGTGGCTGTATTTAGTAATGAGAACACTGGTCTGATTAGAATAGGAAGCTTTTGGAGGGGAATAATGGAAGATGAGACTGGAGAAGTAAGGTGCTAGATTGGGAAGAACTTGAATTTCTTACTAGATTTGGTCTTTATCCTACAAGAAATGGAGAATAAGCTGATTTTGGGGTCGAGAAGACCTGAATTCGAGTCCCAAAGGACATATTCTTGGCTTTGTGAGCCACCCTTTTAGTGCACCAGGCAATTCAGTGAGACTACAAATCATGGAGAAGATGCAAAATTGCATCCCTTAAAATAAATACCAATAAAATCACAGCTCAATTAATATTTATTAAGGGCCTCGGCCTTATGCTAAGCTCTGAGGACACAAAAGGGGCAAAAAAAAAAAAATCCCTGTCCTCAGGAAGCTTACAGTCAAATGGGGGGGACAACATACAAGCAAATATTTACAAAGCAAGCTGTAGACAGGATCTATTTTGTTGTTGTTCAGTTATGTCTGAACCTGTTGACAAAGATACTGAGTGTTTTGCTGTTTTCTTCCCCAGCTCATTTTATAGATAAGGAAACTGAGGCAAACAGGAGAAGTGACTTGCCCAGGGTCACACAGCTAGTGAGTGTCTGTATTCAGATTTGACTTCAGACCCTGTGCACTTTCTATTAGGCCACCGAGGTGCCCTTGAGACAGGACAAATAGGAGATAATTAGCAGAGGGAAGGCACTGGAACAAAAAGGGATTGGGCAAGACTTCCAGTAAAAAATTCTAGACTGATCAAAGGAAGCCAGAGTTGAAGAGGGAGGACATTTTAAGCCTGGAGGACAGTCAAGAAAATGCCCAAATCCAGTGAAAGCCAAATAAACAGGCAAAAAATGCAGAGTCAGAAACTGATAAGGACACTATGGAATGATTTTTGAGTAGATGAGGGCCCTTTAGAAAGTGAGACTTTGGGAAGATTAACCTGCTGCATCATAGCATGGATTGAAGGACCCAGAGACCAGATTAACAATCGCTAATAATAACAATAATATCTAGCATTTATATGGCACTTCTTCTACAAGTATGATCTCATCTGATCCTCACAAAGGAGGGAACTATTCTTATTATCCCCAATTTACAGAAAAGGGAACTGAGCCAGAAAAAAAGGTTGTCTAGGGTCAACCAGTTAGTATCTCTCTATTTCTGTCTCTGATGCTCTATCTTTCCTATGTACATTCCTGATTCCTCCCTATATACAGAGTGTCCACCAAGACCATGTGATGTAGGGGAAATAACTTGCTCTGTGACTCTGGGTAAAGTTATTTTACCTCTTTGAGCCTCAGTTTCCCCATCTATAACATAGGAATGATAGCCTTTATTCTACTTGCTTAGGATCACAATTTGAGCTGAAAGGAACCATAGCAGCCATCTAGAACAAGGTCCTGCCTTCTGTTTTACAGATGAGGAAAAAGAAAAATAGATTGGCCACAAAGAAAGCAATTTTGTAAAGCTATAGAACTCCAGTAACATTAGCAGGGGGGTAAACTGATTTCAAAGCCTACGCTGGTGAATGATGGGGCTGGGGGGAGCTGTCCCCTCCAGCTGGGTGGCCCACTCCGCCTCGATGCCTCCATCTTTGGGTCTTCAGGGGAATTCCTCTCAGGGGGCAGGGTCACTTAACCAAGGCTAGGTATGTACCTCCCCCTTGGCCCACTTCCATCTGCAGCTGAGGACGGGACCATTGTGGAGGTTGGGTGAGATTTAAATGAGAATATGCACCGAAGGCTCTAGAGAAATACCAGTTGTGATTATCATGAATTATTGTAATTATAACAATTATTTTTTATGTTCCTACCTTGCTTTTCTGCCCCTTTCTAACCACTAATTTGAAATTACAAATTAATTGACAACTTCTCTGGATTCCCAGAGCTCAGAGCTCTGGCTTCTCACCCTTGCTTCCTCTGTGAGTATGAAACAATTTTGTCTCTTTAGTTTTACTCTTCAAAATAACAGGGATGGATCTCCAAGGTCCCTTCCTGCCCAGGGAATTTTTTTGTTTTGTTTTGTTTTTTGCTGAGGCAATTGTGGTTAAGTGACTTGCCCAGGGTCACACAGCTGGAAGTGCTAAGTGTCTGAGGTCAGATTTGAACTCAGGTCCTCCTGGCTCAGGCTGGGGCTTTATCCTTTCACCACCTCACTGCCCCTGGCATTCTGTGTTCTAAGGGCATCGGAGCTCTAACATGGGAGATTTACAGCTAAAAGCAAGGAAATAACCACCTACTATGTGCCAGACACTGTGCTAAGCCCTTTACAAAAACCATCTTATGCGATCCTCACGACAATCTGGGGAGGTGGGTGCTGTTATTTTCCCCCTTTTATAGTTAAAAAAATTGAGGTGGACAGTTTAAGTTCTCGCTCAGGGTCGCACAGCTGGTAAGGATCTGAGGCTGGATCTGAATCCAGGCCCGAGATTCCCATTCTTGGTTCCAAGGGACCGCTGAGCCCCGACGTCCCGCCTTCCAAGGCCCGTCCAGCTCTCGGGCTCCGCTCCCAGGCTCCCCCGGACGCCCGCTAATTTAAGACCATTCCAGCTTTGTCGCAGGGACCTTTCCAGCTCTGACATTTTGCAGTAAGGGCCTGTTCCCAGCTCTGCCGTTCTGTGCTCTGTCTGTCCGGGAGGACACGGCACACACCATCTGCTCCTGGTTCCGATAAGCGGGTGGTGGGCGACTCCATCCGTCAGATCCCGGATTTAATCCGAGCATCAGACGGAAGGGGGAGCATCTGCTCCTTTGGCTGAACCCCCAGCTCCTGAGCAGGCGAGAGGGAGACCGAAGGGGTCCGGAGGGGAGCGGGGCCGGTGTCCGGGGGCAGGATACGCAGATATTGCGCTTATGATTCATGAACTGGAAATAGCCCAGGGTGAGCCATCTAAGACTCGTAATCTGCTCCTCCCTAAATTCTGGAAACCAGAGGCAGAATTACCCGCCCCCCTTCTGTATAGTGCCTTGCATATAGTCGGCACTGAATAAATACTGGATGATTAGTTGATTGATTAGGATCCATGTTGCCAGATACTCTGAGAAGAGAAACAATAGAATGTCAATCAGTTTATTTTGCTTTCCCTGGGATTTTTCTAGCAAAACATCATTTATGAAATGGGCACGTTGAAAAAAAAACAAAAAAAAATATTGTTACATATATAGAGAGAGTTATATAGATATATAGTTTATATATATATATATATATATGAAAGAAATTGGTACTTTGGGTGTGGAGTTTTCTGGAACAGCGTCATGTCATCAGCATTGTCCCCAAAGATCCAAGGCTTCCCAAATCCTTTGAAATTCAGTCCCTCTAGCCTTGGTCTCCTGTCTAACTCTGGAACCATTGATGGGAGGGCCCAGATGACCCAGCAGACCTCCCCAAATAGGACTGAACTTCTGAAGCCTCTTTAGAAAGCCACCCTAACAAAAACAAAAACAAAAAAAAAAAAGGAAAATAAAGTAAATTTCAAGTCTGCCTCTTATTAACCGTATGCTCTTGGGCAAGGCAATTCATCTCATTCAAAGAGATCTCCAAGGGAGAAGTGCCATCAGAGGGTTTACGGTGAAGACTCAAGGAGAAAGCATCTACAAGGTGCTCTGTGAGCCTGAGCCGGACCTCGGGGATGATGTGCTTCATGTAGCAGAGACTGTGTCTTATTTACATTTTGGCCTCCAGCACTGTGATTTGCACCCACTGCTCCCTTAATAAATGTTGATTGAACGGACTCCTGTTTTATTGATTCCAGACCCTGTGGTTTGATCTGCATCAGCGTCTCTCCGATGGAAACAGTACGGCTTGCACCGTGAGTACCCGTCCCCCACCGGGCTTCCCGTGTCTGTCTGTTTCTTGGAGAGGGACCCCACACCCCATTACTGATGGGAATTTTTCAGCTCAGAGCAGAGCATTTTTAAATAAAATGAATGAAATTTGGGGCTGACTGCAATGAATACAAAATGGCAGACCACTCAGTGACCAGATTGGAAAAGGCGAGAGGGAGCCAGCTCACAGCCACAGCAGGGGGCAAGTCCGGTCCCAGGGCCTGTGGAGACTGGGGAGGGGTCAACGTCAAACCGAGGAGGGACATTCATCAAATTTAGAGCGAGAAGATAGATCATCTAGAACAGGGATTCTTACACTGGAGTCCATGAACTTATTTTAAAAAAATATTTTGATAACTGCATTTCAGTATAATTGGCTTCCTTTTGTGTACACGTGTATTTCATATTATTCATTTAAAGCATTATTCTGAGAAAGCCCAACCAGACTACCAAAGGGTTAGCTATCTCTGGGCTAGTCCAACCTGCACATGTTACAGATGAGGAAACGGAGACCCACAAAGGCTAAATAATTGTCCTGAAGTTACAGAGAGCGTAAGGAGCAAAGTCTTGGCTGGAAACCCTGCCCTCCGGGTTGGTAATCTCCCCTCTCCTCCCTCAGTATTTCCTCTTGGTGAGACAAGAGATGGTGGTCTCCCGGGAGCACCTTGGAGAGTTCCTGAGCTCACTGAGGCAGTACCTGAGGAGCACAGCCGAGGACAGCCACTGTTTCCAGTAAGTCCCCCTTGATTTGTAGGCAGGGAGGGGGCAGGGTGGGGTGGGCCTTCTAGGAAACACTCCCTCCCCAGGAACATGAAATCTAGGCTCCCTGCACTAGGGAAACCCACCCACCCTGGCTCCTTCCTGTTTTCTCAGCTTTTGCCAAAGGATTGATAGGATGACCAAGAAGGAATGAGTGTCCTCTAGTTCTAGAGGGCTCAGAAGCAACCTTGAGCATTTATAAGTGCCTCAAATGTGACAAGAATTGAGATAATTGCTGTAGTTAATAAGTACCTGAGGTTGGGTTTGAACTCGGGTCTTCTTGACTCCATCCTACTCACTGTACTACTAAGGCAGGAGACAGTGGGTGGTGGGAGAGGGGGGTTCAGAGATTGCAAGAAGGGCAATGCTAAAAGGCACCAGTTTATCAAAGCTCCTTGAACCTGAATTCCATAGCGATGACCTTGACCATGTGATGGCAGTTTCCCAGCTCCACCCTCCATGCCCCAGTGCCATTCACTTTCCCTGTCTCCATGCCGACTTGTCTGCCCCATACCTTCTGACCTATAACACTAGGATCTAAAGTTCTGTTCTGCCACCAGTATGATGCAGTGGGAAAATGCTAAAGTGATTTGGAGCTGATAAGTAAGTTGTGGAAAGACTTGAAGGTGGGAAATAGGCTAGGTAATAATGAAGGGCTTTAAAAGCTCGTGGAGTCTCTTTTTGCTCCTGAAGGTTAGTTTCAGATGCTTTGTGTGAATCATAGGTCACTTAATATTTTTGAGCCTCAGTTTCCTCATTTGTAATACGGATATAGTAATACGTTTACTCTCTATCCCTCTATGTCCTAAGGAAAGCATTGGGTAAACCTTGATGTGCTAAATGAGAATAGTCATCTTAATTCTATCAAGGGGACATTGACTATCAGATAAGCTAATCCCTATTGAAATCCCAATGGAAGAAGGCTAGGGAGATCCCTTCTAACAACAGTACACTCTCACTAGGGACCTCAGGGATAATGTTTCCAGAAAAAAGCAGATTTAATGATCCAAAGCTAGGAAGGGTAACTTGCATAAGTGGAGTCAGGATCCAAAAAAGTTTCACAACAGGTTCAAATCTTGGATTAAATTTAATGAGATGATATTTAATGGGAACAAATGTAAATCCTTTCCTTCTCTCTGCTTCAGCATCACTGCCGTGAGACTCTCTGATGGCTTCACCTTCGTTGTCTATGAGTTCTGGGAGACTGATGAGGAACAGAAGAGGTAAGACTAAGCCCATTTCCAGCATGTGACTTTGATAACTTGGGAGTCGCAGCCAGCTCAGTGAGACTTCTTAAAGAAGGGGACAAATTCCTAGCCTCGAGACTTTGTTGCACAGTTGATTCTGCTGTCTTTATGGAGAATTTGGTGTTTTTCTTTCTGTCTGTCTTCCTTCCTTCCTTCCTTCCTTTCTTTCTCTTTCTTTTCTTCCTTTCTTCTTTCCTCACTTTCTCCCTCTCTCCTTCCTTCCTTCTCTCTGTCTCTTGGACTCTCGCTGTATCTCTCTGTGTGTATGTCTGTCTCTTTTTCTCTCTTTTTTCTCTCTCTTTCTGTCTCTCTGTATGTCTCTGTCTCTTTTCCTTCCTTCCTTCCTTCCTTTCCTTCCCTCCTTTCCTTCCTTCCTTCCTTTTCTTCCTTCCTTCCTTCCTTTTCTTCCTTCCTTCCTTCCTTCCTTCCTTCCTTCCTTCCTTCCTTCCTTCCTTCCTTCCTTCTTTCCTTTCCTTCTTTATTTCTCTGGGAGCTACTTAAGGCCCATCTGGCCACCAGCACCCACTGCACCAGTGACTCCACAGTGGAAACACTGCTCCAGGGAGGAGGGATCTCTCTGTTCCTTACAGTGTCTAAGCACTTCTGCCTGAGAATCAGTTCTTTGAAGGGGGAGGGGAAGGTCCTATCCTTTTGGGAAGGGGAGAGGTGGTTACCTGAGTGCAGCCTTGCCCCCCAGGGATGGATGGCAGACTCAGGAACCTGAAGAACTTAACACGCCTCTTTCTCCACTGGGGACTTCCTGGAAACCAGGAATTGATGGTGTCTAAGGAATGTCTGTCCTTCCAATGGGATCCGTGAAGGCCCTGGGGATGGGAGGATATTCCCACATCATCCATCCTCTTGGAGGTGGCTACGGCTACGTGGAGAAATAGATAAAGTCATGGCCTTGCTGTCAGGAAGACCTGAATTCTCGGGCATTTCCTTAGTTGGATGAGCCTGGGCAAGTCCTCATCCTTTCTCATCTGGAAAATGGGGAAATCTTGGCAGCTGCTTCAACCGTGAGGATCTAGTGAGACAATATACTTGAAGCACTTGGCCAACCTTGCAGCCCCATAAAATGCTTGGTGTTATTCATCTTACAATCCACTAAATATGTGGGGAAAGTGAGAGGGGGGAGAAGGTGAGGGATTTATTTTTTCAAAGAGCAGAGCTTCCAGCTCTCTGCTGACAGTAGTAATGATGATGAGGAGATGCATTCAGATCCAGTGGATAAAAATCTGGCTCCAGGCCTTGGGAAGACTGGATTCAAATTCTGCCTCTCTCAGTCTGACCTAGTCTGGCTGTGTGATACCCACTGAGTTACATAAGACTCTCACTGCCCTAAGCAAATCCTTGATTTGGCCATAGGAAAGAGAATTTTCCTACCTGGAAGTCTCTTATATTAATGAAATCACAGGTCTGCTCTTTATCCCTTATTAGGGATTTTGTCATTATTGTTATTACAATCATGTTTTCCTCTTACTTTAAGACTTACAAAGTGCTTTCCTCACATCACCCCTGCCAGACTTTGGATAGTTAGAAGATTTGGTCAGGAAGACCTGAGTTTGAATACTGCCTCATATACTGACTAACTGTGTGACCCTGGGCAAGTCAGTTAACTTCTGTCTGCTTTAGTTTCCTCATCTGTAAAATGAAGATAATAATAGCACCTACCTCCCAGAATTGTTGTGAGAATAAAATGAGCATTGTGTACTTTGAAAATTTAAATTTTCATTTATTATTATATTATATACGGTAATATTTTGTTATTATATATATTAATATATTTATATAAATATTAGAGATTATATAAATGCTATCTGTCATTATTATTATCACAGAGCAAATGTTATTTTGCAAGCTTTGAATAGTGCTGACTTGCTCTGGTCACAGAGTTAGTCGAAAAATTTAAACTCGGGTCTTCTGACTATATTGGTGCTAATAGACCAAATGGTTATTATCCTCCGTACAAAAAAGTCTTCTTCCCAGTCAATCCAGCATAATTTTAGTTAATCTGAAGGGTTTGTTCTAGCATCTAAACTCAATGTGCATATTTCCCTCCCCAAAGTTCAGGTTCCTCATTTGTAATGTGAGGCCATTAGACAAGTCCCTCCTAGGTCTCTTCCCTCCTGGGGCCACGCTCAGAATCTCAGATTCCCCTCAATACAATAATCTCCAGATATTTTCCATTCTCTCACAGAATCATGGAGTCTCAGAGTTGCTGAACAAGAATCCCTGTCCCTTCAACATTCCCAACAAGTTGTTCGAAGACCTCCTTTGAAGGGGAGCCCTCCCACCCCACGGCTGCTTTGGGGCGGCTCTAACATTTGGGAGCTTTCTTCTTGTATTCTTTGTTTCTTTCCAGCTTCCTTCCCTGCTCTTGATTCTGCCTTTCGGGGCCAATTTCTCTTGACCTGCTAGGAGTTAGCTTTCGTGTCCCTTCCCTAAGTCCTCATTTCTCCATCTTAACTACTTTCTTCAGCTGCTTTCCCTCTGGCCAGTTCTTCCTCTTCATTTATGGCCTTCTGTGATTTTCTGCTTTTGAATTCTTCCTCCTTCCCCTTTGACAAAGTATTCTTTATGGCACTGCCTCCATGAGGTTTATCTACGGACATCCCTGAGGATGGAGGGCTCTCTTGCCCTCATTTTACAGAAGGGGCTGCAAACAGGTGAGTCCCACAAGAAGAGAAGCCAGAGCCAGTCCTTGGTAGTTCAGATATTCTCTCAAGCTTCAGAGAACTTGGTTTCCCTGAGATCACGTCATCTGTCTTCCTCGAGTCTGAGCCAAGATCCCTGAGATGGTCCAGTGGGTTCCTGGGCATCGGCTGCTGGTATCCAGAAAGTCAGATCCCAAGCCCAGCGGTGGATACCCTTTGAAATGTGTGTGGTTGAGATAAGATAAGATGGGCTGAAGTCGGGCTGAGTTAAGTATCCCTGTTGATGAAGAATTTTTCTACTTGAAATCCCCATCTTCCATTAACTCAAGTGAGATGATGAAATGAGATAAAGACACCGAAAAACACACTGTATTGCATAAGCTTAAATAGGCTCAGGCTTTTAACTCTCTGGGGTCTCTCACACAGGCATTTTCTAAATGGTCCCAACAATTCAGAACTTCTAGGAAGTTGGGAAAGATGGGAAGAAATGTCCAGAGGAAGGTCCAAGTGGGGTGTGGGGTCACGAGACTGATCTTGTGCGCAGGACAATGTCAGGTAGAAAAGGAAAGGGAGAAGGGCTTACTCCCTACCTAAGTCAGGGTCATAGAAAGAATATTAGACTCAGGAGTCAAAAGATCTGAAAGCTAACCTTGATATTGTCACTTATTAACTGCTACTTACCCCCTCTCCCCCAGACTTCAGTTTCCTTATCTGTAAAATGAAAAGCTTGGTTTAGAAGAGGGCATTTTAACCTTTGTGAGTGTATATATCCGGGACCCCTTTGGAGGCTGAGAAGGTCTGGGGACCCCCCTCTCAGAGTCAGATTTTTAAATGCATAAAGTAAAATAAATGGGTTACAAAGGAAACCAATCATGTTGAAAAATATATAATGTCATTTATATATTTTACATATTATGATATATAATATAAAAATATATTAATGAAGCATGTCATAATACAGTAATATATAATATTATAACAAAAAATTACATCATTATGAGATAACAATATGTTATTTAATATGACATGATATAACAAGTCCAGGGACCTCTGGGCTAAATGGTCTCTAAGGTTATTTGGTGACCGCCGCTGGGGAGATGTGGTCGGTTCCACCAGAGAGCTGCTTTGCTGAGCCTTCTCTTGTTCTGTAGAGGCTCATAAAGGAAAGGCTGCTTTCCCTTCCAGACTGTCTTTAATCACAGATGGACTCTGGAGGCACAGCTGCTCTACTTCCTGGGAGAGTAAAACTCTCAGCCAAGTCCTGGTATGGAAGGCAGCTAGCTGGTACAGTGAACAGAGCCCTGGGCCAGTGTTCAAATCCCATCTACTTACTAGCTGTGTGATCCTGGACGGTTATCCCAGTTTTTTAATCTGTTTTCCTCATCTGGAAAATGAGCTGGAGAAGGAAATGGCAAATCATTCTAGTATCTTTGCCAAGAAAACTCCAAATGGAGTTACAAAGAGTTGGACGCGGCTGAACAATACAACAGCCCCAGGATACGGCCTCCCCAGCCCCTGCACCTGAAGCCATACCTGAGGCCCGGTGGTCCAGCCCCAAGAGGGATGCTGGGAGATGTACGAGGGAACGGGTGGAGCATTTGAGTGTGTTTGTATGATGGGTGGGAAGGGCTGGATGACATTTCTAAACTCCATCCACCCAACTTCAAACGCTCACAGAGCTCAAGGGAATCTCAAACCCCATCATTTTACAGATGAGGAGCCCTTTAATTGCTAACTAGCCATTCTCTGCCTTTGGGATAGTCCTGTTGGTTATTATTACTCTTCTTCCCACAGGAGCCTCTGGATTTAAACTGTAGAACTCTGCAGAATGTCAGTGCGGTATTGTTTTAGCCAATGTATAGTTACACAGGTCCCCAACTGTTCTGACTTGTCCAAAGTCACACAGCTACTGAGTACCAGTGACAAGGGTCTCATCCTTCTGTTTTAGAGAGAGGGAAACTGAGGCCCAGAGAGGGAAGCCCTGAGTAAGGAGCAGAGTCCAAGATTTCAACTCAGATCTCCTGGCTAATATCTGGTGTTTTTCTCCACTATACCCCACACCAGACTGCCTCTTAGTGATAGAAAGCTTCTAGAGAGATTTGTAAAAAGTACAACTCTAAAATTAAACTAAGCATTAAAATTAAGAATGAATTGTTTAAAATAGGACTCTAAAGAATCGATTGAGATTCTACAGTCGACTTTGAGGTGGGCACTCCCTCTGCTGATCACACTTCCCATGCTACCTTATTCTAGTCCAGTTCCTATGGACAACCCTCCATGGAGGTTCTACCCAGTGTGTTGGGTCAGGGCCTCCTCCTCCAGCTCCCCTGAGAGTTCACAGACTCCTGGGTTCCCCATCTAGCGTTTCTCCCTTTCACCTTCCGTCTGGCCCTCTCTGGTCAGTCACATCCGACCCCATTTCTGCCCTTGGTCCGCCTCTTCCTGTCTACCCCACGTCTTCATAGCCTTGGGGGTCTGGGTCTTCCAAGGTCCCAGTGTTTCACCACACACAGCCATTCAGCTTCCTCAGAAGAATATAGGTTGAAATGATGGCCTCTGGGGGATCTCTGGAAGGACCCCACACTTTTCTCAAATGCAGTCCAGCCCCACTGACCTCTTCTTATTAGTCCCCCTTTTCCATCTGCACTATTCCTAAACAATTAACTGGGTGTTGTAATTTGGGTAATGTGGGTTGGGGAGACACTAAGTGTTTAGAAACCAGGAAAGAGTAGATCCCTTTAAATGAATGATATTTGCAGAAGCAAGCTAGGTAGTGCAGTGGATAGCTCTCTGAGCTTGGAATAGGGAAGCTCCATCTTCCTGGGTTCAAATCCAGCATCAGACACTTACTAGCTGTAGGACCCTGGGCAAGTCACCTCACCCTGTTTTCTCATCTGTAAAATGAGAAGGAAATGACAAATAACTCCAGTATTTTTGCTAAGAAAACCCCAAATGGTGTCACCAAGAATGGGAAATGACTGAACAATACAGCCAGGTGCCCTGCATAAGAACTAAGAGAGACCTGCCCTCAATTCTGGTTGAGAAAACCAGAAGAACCCAAATAAAAGGATCTATTAAAGAGCCGGTGCTGAAGTGGTCAGGGAACTCTGTAATGGGACTGCAGACTGAGGTCTTCTCATGGGGCTGGAAGGAAGGGTCTAGCTGAGAGACAGATGGACAGAGAGAGGGAGAAACAAAGAGGGAAGGAAAGAGCAGGGGAGATAGAAGGGAAGAAACAAGAGGGGAGAAATTCAGGCAAGTGAAAGGACTGGGAATCAGGAGCCTTGGGTTTTGACCTTAATAAGCTATAAATTTCAGTAAATCATTTTCACTCTCTGAATCTGAGGTCCTACATCTGTAATATGGGGGGGGGGATATCTACAGCTCCTTCCAGCTCTAGTATTCAGCAAGTTTTATTTCAAGTGAGTTTCCCCAGGCCACATAGAAAGTCAGAGGCAAAGCTAGCCATAGGTGATCCTCACATCTCCAGGCCATTTCCTGGGAATGTTTTCAGGACCCCAGACCCTCGGATCCATGCTAAGGGGGTTAGGTTAAGAAGACCTACACTACCTCTCTCTTCCCCTTCCCTCAATCTCTACTTGGGTTGCAGGCACCTGCAAAGCCCGGTCTGCAAAGCTTTCCGGCATGTGAAGGTAGATACTCTGATCCAACCTGAAGCTGTCTCCAGCATCTCAGTGCCAGGTAAGGGCTAGGGCTACAGGGAATACCTGGGCCCCAGAAGGGGTGCTGAGAGGACATTTTGACCTGGGGAGGGAAGATATCTTGGAGTCTTCATTCAAATTATTATTAATGTAGCTCTGGTCTTTCACATACAGGCTATAGCTCTCAATATAGATGAAGGAAAATTTTTTTTTAAAGAATAATCATTGGAAAACATTCAAAGACCAGGAAAAAGTTGAGAAATCTTTGTAGAAAGGAGATTGATTTGAACCTCTGAGCTTTCCTGATCTAAGTGTTCAGATTTCTAAATTGATAAAAACAAAAAAATAAATTTATAAAAACAAACAAAAAATCAGAGCTATGGATCAGTGAAATTGTTCAAGCACTTGTCTGGGGATGAGTGGTTCTGGCTTTGTGTGTGGGGGTGGGGGTGGGAACATCACCATCACTTTGTGGCCCACGGGCCTCCCTTCTCCACAGACGGATCAATACTTTTAAAGCAGTTTTCTGGAGATGACACCTCAACCCAAAGGAGGAACTCTAATGTTAAGCATCTCAGGCAGGAACTTATTGATGGAAGGTCCTTTGGGAGTTGGGGACCCTTCCAGTTTTAAATGTTCTCCAACCTTTCATTTTTCCCCCGGGCAGCGAGCAAGCGATTCAAATGTCATTTTCTCACCTTTTTAATTCCCTTTGTAGCTGCTTGGTGCACGCTGAATCAAGACTGATCGGCTCTCCTAACGGACTCAGAATGTCAGGCCGGGGCTTGGACCCTCATTATCAAGGACCGTGTGTCTTTTCTAAGAACCTTGTTGCAAGTGCTGTCTTTTCAATATCCTTCTAAACAGCAATGTATTTTCTTGTTGTTTGAAGTGAAGGAAACAAATCCCTCTCCCTCCCACCTGCTCCATACCCACCCATCATTATATTGCACCTCCCGGCTCCACTTTCCCTCTGTTACTGTCAGAGTATTTGAGTCTGTTTACTTTAAGGCCAGATAAAATTTGGGGCCTTGAAGGAGGCAGAACCAACCAAGATCTTTCGAGATCAAGCAAGAAGCACAATCCTCCCCCTGACAGTATGGGTCCCGGCAGGGCCGCCCCTCCGAGCATCCACCATTGGCCCAGTGATAAAGCAGCTACATCCCCATCAGCCCCACGAGGTCCCCTCACTTTCTGGTCCCCACAGCCACAGACCCATCCTTCCCTTCTGCTTCCCCCCAGCCTTCCACCCCCCTCAATGCCCATGATTCATTTCCTTCACTTTGAAAAATCATGCATGATCACTCAGCCTTCGTGTACTTTCTCAGGCTGCCCTCCCAGCCTCGGCTCCCTCACAGATTTATTTATTTATTTATCGGTGTGCTATTTTCTCCTTTGGTATCTCAGACTAAAGCAGGGACACGGGCCCTTTAGGCTGCTCACTAGCTGTTCTCTGCCTTTGGGATAGTCCTGTTGGATATTATTACTTTTCTTCCCTTAGGAGCCACGAGCCTCTAGATTTAAACTGTAGAACTCTGCAAAATGTCAGTACAGTATTTTAGCCAATGTTTACTATTAGGTGACAAATAAACTCCGGTTGAGGAACAGCTGTGGATTCTGTGTGTTTTTCCTTTCCGACTCCTATGACTCCCAGCATCTCATCCCTTAGCATTTTATCACAAATATGGGATTTTTCCTATGGGTTGAAATGACGGAGCACATGGCAGGAAAACATAAAGGTGATCTGAGCGGGGGAAACACCCCATTTAGAAGTAAAGCCCTGAATTCAAATCAGAAATCCTCCACTGCGTGGGTGATGGGAACCATGTCACTTAGCCCCAATTAGGTCTCAGTTTCCTCATCTGCAAAATGAGAGGATCAGTCTAGTTCTCCAGACCTCCTCTAATCCCTATGAACGTGAGAGATGAGGAACTATAAACACAGAAGGAGACAGGGCTTTGTTTTCCTTGATTATAAATATTTATTACAAGGATTTGGGGAATGGGGAGAATTAATGGGAAGGAGAAACAATAAACGTTCACTGAAAAAAATAATTAAAGACTAAATACTACACATATCCTGAAGAGATGCTTCCCCCTCTCCCTGCAGTTCTCTCCTATATTCCTTTTATAAAACGGACCCTTTCCCCAGAAGGAACATAAGCCCTTGAAAGCTGGGACTGCTGTTTGTTCCTCCTTGTTTCCTCAGCACCTGGAAGAGTTCCTGGCTCCAGCAGATGTTTAATAAAGGCTATCGACTCAAACACTTGTCCAGGGCCTGGCAAGGAGGAGCTTCTCCTAATTCTGACTGTTGAATTACTTCAAACCAGGTGTCCGCAGGGCTCTGGTCTTTTGAAGATAAAAGGCCTCTGGCATCTGGATCCACCCTTGTACCTTGAACAGCCAGCCCACTGAGCTTCAGTTGGGATTCCTAACGTGAAAGAGTTGTAGCAGCTAAGTGGTAGACCCCTAAAGCCAGGGGAACCCCAAAAGGCCATCAGAGATTTAGGTTCTGCATTGTTATGGCTCACTGTTCATCACTGAACAATTGGAACTGTAAAACACCCATTTTACAGATTAAAAAAACTGAGGCTCTGGGACGTGAGTGACTTGAACATAACAATGCAGAACCCTAACCCTAAATGCTTTTTTTTTTTTTAACTGGTTTGATTTGATTTTTCTTGTGCAGAACAATAATTGTATAAATACGTATGCATACATTGGAGTTAACCATGTTTAACATATATTGGACTATTTGCCATCTAGGGGAGGGCGTGGGGAAAGGGGGGAAATTGGAATATGAGGTTTTGCTAATGTTGAAGAATTGTCCACATGTATGTTTTGAAAAATAAAAAGCTTTAATAAAAAAAAATTTAAAGGGTGTTTTAGATGAAGAAAAAAACACCCTAAGTTATAATTTCTTTGGTACTCTAGGTATCGAATATTCCTTGTAGCTCTAACATTTTATGGCTCTAAATACTATGTCCTGATGGCTCTCAATCCCATCTTCCTACAAATAGCACCAACCACAAAAAAGCCTGTCTAGCTTTCACCTACTGAATAATTTCTTCTTCAGGAACCGTATTCCAAAAAACTGGGGCCAAGCCAGGAAAAAAAATGACCTACAACTTTCAGCACCATGCTTTCCAGCAGGGCAACATATGACAGTGAAGGCAGTGTAACATAGAGAATAGAGAATCAATCAACAAGCATTTATTAAGTACCTACTATGGGCCTGTCACTGTGCTAAGTAGAGAATCAGTCAACAAGCATTTAAGTACCTACTATGTGCAGCCACTATGCTAAGTAGAGAATCAATCAACAAGCATTTAAGTACCTACTATGTACAGTCACTGTGCTAAGTAGAGAATCAGTCAACAAGCATTTAAGTACCTACTATGTACAGCCACTATGCTAAGTAGAGAATCAATCAACAAACATTTATTAAGTACCTACTATGGGCCTGTCACTGTGCTAAGTAGAGAATCAGTCAACAAGCATTTAAATACCTACTATGTGCAGTCACTATGCTAAGCAGAGAATCTGTCAATACATATTAAGTACCTACTATATACAGTCACTATCCTAAGTTCTAGAAAGGGAAGAAAGCTCAGTTGCTGCTCTCAAGGAGATCACATTCAAATGAGAAAGACGATATGTAAACAACTGGTGAATCTTAATCCTCGAGGGGAAGGTACTGGCTGACTTTGGAGTCAGGATGACGGACTCCCATCAGACATTTGCCGGCCATCTGCGCCCCATCCCATGCAGACCACTCATCCTCCCAAGCCTCCGTTGCCCCATTTGTGACTAAGGCCAGACAGGGGTGTGTGATGGGCAGACTTTGAAGCTGCCATTCTATCGGCGTCAGGGCAAAGTAAAAGGCGGACGGGCGCAGGCGACCCCCGTGAGAAGCCCTGCTGGGCGTCAGGGTCGGGGTCTAGGCAGCCCATAACAGCCCAAGGTCCCTGTTTCTCTATCAGTACGCCGCAGACGGAAGGCACTTCTTCTGACCCAAGCCCCGAGTTAATGCTCGAGATGGCACCGAGTCTGAGCCAACACTTGGTGAAGAAAGGATAATGAGCAATGTGGGAGGATGAACAAAGCTGGGTTTGAGATCAAATGCATTTTTAATGGGATCTCTGAGTCCCTTTTCAAATCAAGGAGCACTTGGGGGTTTTGCTTCAGTGGCTGGGGACAGATGGAGTTTTCCAATTAAGCAAATTCTCTGTCATTCTTTGTCACATCTCCTTTCGCGTGGAGGGATTTTGGGTCTTGAACTCCCCCCAATCCAAATATAGGAATACCCCCTTTCGCAAAGGGTCCCCCAATTCTACTTGAACACTTGTGGTGATGAATTCGCTTGCCTGTTCAGTGTTCGATGGCCCCATTGAGAGTTTCCTTCCCTAGGTCAAGACCTGCCTTCCTGATGCTAGCTCGGCCCTCTGAAATTATAGCCTGTCTGCCCTCCCAGAAGCAGATCAGCCCAGTGATTTTAGGGTCAGAAACCTGGATTCTAGACACAAATCTGAACACCTGTGACCATGGACAAGTCATTTTTGTATCAGTTTCTTTATCTGTAAAATCCACCATACCTCCTGGCTCTGCTGAAAGTAAACAGAGTGTATTGAAAATCTTAAAGAATATTATCATTAGGGAAAGGTTTTGCACCAGTGATTTCTCTGGTCTAGGAAACTCCTGGGGGAAGAAGACCCCTCTCTCAGGCAAGTCACACACCTTCTCTCCACGTTTTAGAGCTGAGAGAGTAGCAGGGAGCACAGTAACCTGCCCAGGTCCCACGGCCGGATGCTCTGGAACCCAAATCCCCCTGGCTCTCTGTCTGCATGGCCCCCAGTGCCCCTTACTGACCGGTGCAGCCATTCTCACTCACTAAGAAATCCTGCTCATCCAGGGCTCCCCATCCTATATTTATGCCCTAGCTTGTTTTTCTCAGATTTAAGTGTAAGATTTGACATTTCTTTGTTCCATTTCACCCTCCTGATTTAGCTCATTACTTTCACCACCTTTTGGATCCTGATTCTGTCATCCACCATGTTCATGTGCCAGCTGCAAGTCTGACAAGCACCGGCCTTTGCCTTTCATCTAAATCCACGGTTTGAAAATGCTGGACAAGACTCGGCTAAGGTGGTACAGCTGGACCCGGTGGGAAGGGACGTGGATTCCGATCTCCGCTCGGCTGTGACGCTGGGCAAGTCTCAGCTTCTCATTTGTTAAAAGGGTGGGTTGGACCCTGGGCCTCTGAGGTGCCTTCCAATTTAAGATCTTCCAGTTCTAAGTATTGTCACCTTGCCAGTGGACATCTGTACCCCCATCTCCTGACTCCTTGTATCAGAGAAAGAAGCAGGCAGCCCTTGCCAGTACCAACACGGGGACCCTTGATCTTACCTCCTCGTGTTGCCCTGGCTCATTGCTCCTGCAATTATTCCATTTCTCTCTCATTTTTAATATCTTCCCATCTATTGACTCATTCCTCTGCCCTACTTGACCCTAATATCCCCGAGAGACTTTGCTGTATCTTTATTCCCTTCCTGACTCAACTCTTAGGAAAAATTGCTGTCTATTCTCATTGCTGCTGCTTCTCCTCTCACTCCCATTACAGCACTTTGCAATCTAGCTTCTGACCTCATCATTCAGCTAAAATTGCTCTCTCCATAGTTACCAATGATTTCTCAATTGCCACTTGTTCTCCATCCTCATTCTTCACGACCTCTCTGTAACACACCCCTGGCCATCTTTTCTCCAACTGCCTGCACGCCGGGAGCAAAGACCATTCCCCAGGGGCTTATTTTTGTTTGTTTGTTCCAAGCTCTCCAGACTACGGGTCTCAATATCTGAATTAACGAGAGTCCGCTATTTCAGAAGAGGGCCAGCCATTGTTTCCTACCCCTCCCCGCCCCCATCACTGTTGTTTAATCATTTCATTTGTGTCCAATTCTTCACGGCCCCATTTGGGTTTTCTTCCCAAAGATGTTGGGGTGGGCTGCCATTTTCTTCTCTAGCTCACATAAGGAACTGAAGCAAACAGGGGTAAACATGCCCAAGGTCACACAGTAGGTCTCTGAGGCTGGATTCGAGCTAAAGAAGATGGATTTTCCTCACTCCAGGTCCAGGATTCTACCCACTGCCCAACCAAGCTTCCTTCCCTTTCCCTTTCTGGAACAATAATCAAATCAGTACTGCTAATGCTCCTGGAAAAGCGTGTGCCAATTTTCTCACCTTGCTTTATCAGTCTGATCAGACAGTCAATAAACATCTATTAAGCACCTACTGTATACTAATTTTCCAAACAAAACTTCCCTCCTTGATCATCAATCACCAACAATATGTGGTGTCTCCTTCCAGGAAATAAGCTCCTTGAGGACAGGAACTGCCTTTGCTTTTGTCTTTGTGTCCCAGTGCTCAAAAACACATTTCCATTTATCGAACACTGTGAACCACCCTCTGCTGGATGCTCTCTCCTGTCTGGGTTTTTGAGGTTTTGCTCTCCTTGGCTTTCCTCTGAGCTGTTCAATGGCTCCTTAGTCTCCTTTGCTAGATCATCCACATCCTGCTCTCTAACTCTGGCTGCTCTGTCGGGGGCCTTTTTATCTCTCTATATTTCTTACTTTACAACTCTCATGGATTCCCTTATCTTACTGTGTGACTCCCAGCTCTACACACCAGCACTGCTCTTCTCCTCACCTTCCCTTCTTCATCACTGGATATGTCAAACTGGAGGAGCCGCAGGCATCTCAAACGCATCAGATCCGAAACTCATTATTCTTTCCTCCCAGATCCATTCCTCTTCCATCTTCCTTCTTTCTTTCAAGGACCCCACCATTCTTCTGGTCTTCCAGGTTCTTAACCTTGGAATCATCTTCTTTTTATCCCTCTCCATTCTCCCCCAAATGCAATAAATTGACAAATCACTTCGGTTCTATCATCACAAGTGTTTATATGCACTTTCCTTCCCTCCACTCAGTCACCTTCCCTTTTTCTTCTCCTACACAGACACAGAGAAAGAGAGAAAGAAAGCAAAGGAGAGAGAGGAAAGGGGGAGAAAGGGAGAGAGGAAGGGAGGGAGGGAAGGAGGGAGAAAGAGAGAGGAGGGGGAAGGAGGGAGGAGGAAGGTGAGGGAGGGAGAGACAGACAGACATAGACAGAGAAACAGAGAGGGGGAGGGAGGAAAGGAAGAAGGGAGGGAAAGAGAGAAGGAAGGAGGGAGGGGAGGGAGGAGGAGGAAAAGACAGAGGGAGACAGATAGAAACAGAGAGACAAAGAGAAGGAGGGAAGGGAAGAGGGAGAGAGAGAGAGAAGGAGGAAGGGAAGACAGGAGAGGGAGATGGAGAGAGACTGTTCTATCCCAACCATTTCAATAGCCTTCTAATTAGATTCTCTGCCTCCAATCTCTTTCCCTCTCCAATACATCCTTCACATAGTTGTTCAAGTCACATTCCTAAAGCATAAGTCTGATCACTTCCCTTTCCTACTCAATAAATTCTTGTGGCTTCTAGTTACCTTTAGAATCAAATGCAAATACTTCTGCTTGGCTTTTAAAGCCCTTTACAACCTGGATCCAACCTCAAGTGCCATCTTCTATGGAAGGTCTTGTCTTGTCCCCTAAACTATTGGTGCTTCCCTTGAAATTACCTTTTATTTATTTTGTTTATAAACATTTACATAAACATTATCTTTCTCCCTATTCTACAATAAAATGTAAGTTCCTTAAGGATTGGGTAGTTTTGTCTCTGCATTCTCTGTACCTAACTCATAGTAGACACTTACTAAATGCGAATTAACTGGTCACAAGTAAAAGAAGGAAGCCTCATTGCCCTCCTTTAACTCCCTGGTTTTCAGGGACATTGTATGTGTGTATACGTATATAGAGACATATGGTTAGGATGGTTTTATGTGTGTATATATATATATATATATATATATATATATAAATATATATACACACACGTATATAGTTTTTATACATGTATATATGTATATATAATATCTTTTTCCATAAAAGGGTGATAAAAAACAAATACTACTTTTCCTATACGATAAATATCCCTAAGGTTACAAATTGGGATGTTCTGTCAAGGTAAAAAGCGGGGCTGCCCAGGAGCATCATTCTGCTTAAGAAGAAAACCAGAAAATAGCCAATGAACATCAGGTGTCTGAGGCAAGGTGCAGAGAGAGGGGATCTAGGAACCACAGGTGTATTTATGTATGTGTGTATGTATGCGTTATGCCTGTGTATATATACATGTGCACACACACGCCCACTTTTAAGTATAGGGAACCCAAGAGAAGGTGCCCAGGGCTAAGTCTGTCTCAGTCCAAGAGGGATCCCTTCCGCTCGGCTTTTTCCTGCCTCCACATTCACATCCAGCCAAAGACTCAGAACAGATCCAAGATGGCTGAACTGGTACTCTGCCCAAAGATAAAGGCACCGGCTAAGATGGAGACCACTCCCCAGAAGATCAAGCAGGATCTAAGGATTGAAGAAGGAAAACAAAAAAAGAATCATTCAATTTTCCTGAAATTTTCATAGAAACAATAAGGACTAAAAAAGTTATTTTAATGCACGGGGAACAAAGGCAGACATTTCTCAAGTACTCAGCGTGATGAGAGCATCAAGTCCATGAAAAATTAAATTGCAGGCAATAAGCACCGGGGCCTTCAGCCTATTTTATTTTCTTTCCAAAATCACCAAAGCAACTGTCAGGGTTAAGGGAGGAGGGGAATTGGTTTGAAGCTCAGCTCCTTTTGTTTTTTTCTGCTCACGCCTCGAAAGAGAGAATAGGAAGATGTGGAAAGAGCCTGGTTTTGGGGTCAAGCTCTGCCTTGGAATTCCCTGCTCCTGCTACCTGTGGTCAGCTTTTTTCCTTGTGTCTCAGTTTTCTCAGAATGAGGTGGGACTGGATGGTCTGTTACATGCAATGTCCTTTTGGAGGAAGAAGGACTCATAGTAGCAATAAGAGGCAATAATAACCTGCTTATCAGATTTTCTTGGCAGGTATGGTGGTGGAACAGGAAAACTACTGGTCTAGTAGTCAGAAGATCTGAGTTCAAATCCCAGGTCTGATTTTCACTATCTGTGCAATTTGCCTTCCCTGGTCTGAGCTTCTTCAACAATGCAAAGAAGGGAATGACCTCTCAGGTCTCCTCCATCCCTAAATCTATGGTGCTACAATATTTATGTGCTGGAAGATTATGTGATAAGCAACTGTGATAGAATTAGGTCTTCTCAGCAATTTAGTGACCTGAAAATTCCAAGAGCCTCAGAATGGAAAATCCCATCTGCATCCAGAGAAAAACTATCGAGATTGAATGTGGATCAAAGCATACTATTTTTACTTTTTCTTTCATTTGTTTGTTTTCCTTTCTTTCTCATGGTTTTTTCCTTTTGTTCTAATTTTTCTTTCACAACATGATAAATATGAAAATATGTCCTTGTATAACCTATATCACACTGCTTGGTGTCTTGGGGAAAGAAGAAATAAGAGGAGGAAGGAGAAAAAAAATTGGAACTTAAAAACTTGTAATGTTGAAAAATATCTTTACATATAATTGGAAAAATGGCACACTATTGAGGAAAAATATTTATGTGCTGGGTATATAAAATGTGATTTTTAAAAAAAATTTAAGCATCATGAAAACCTGGTAGAAAAAGACCTCATAGCCTGATAGGATGTTAATGCTAGAAGGTTCCTCAAAGAGCATCTAGTTCAACTCTCTCATTTTACAGGTAAGGAAATTGAGACCTAGAAAAGTAATCTAGTGACTTAACTAAGAAACTTTGTGTAGTAAATAGAGTTAGACCTCAACCAGGTTGCCAAAGGAGGCATCCTTTCCATTTTAAATTAAAGAGCCTTTGAGAGATGAGAGCAATGAAGGAAGAGGAAGAGGAAGAGAAGGAGAAAAAGGAGGAGGAAAAAGAGGAAAGGGGGAAAAGGAGAAGGAGGAACATTTCCACTTTTTCCCTGTTCTTCTGTTTAAGTTAAGGAGCTTAGGGGGGTGACTGATCTCATTTGTACACCCTGCCCAATCCCCAAACAGATCAGTGCGCAGTTTCTACAATCTATTAGGATCACTGCTCAAGAAAGAAAAGTTCAGACCCTAATTACTGACAGCAGGTTCCAAGGGCTGATCCATAGAATCTCAGAACGGAGAGACCTCAGAGGCATCGAGTGAAGTCCTAAGAACGAGTAGTCAGTCTTGTCTGACTCTTCGTGATCCAATTTGGGTTTTTTTTGGCAAAGATACTGGAGTGATTGCAGATCATTTTACAGATGAGGAAACTGAGGCAAAAAGGATTAAGTGACTTATGCAAGGGTATGATGCGGGGTTTGAATTCAGCATACTTTTGTGTAAAGGCCCCCATTGAGGAGGAAACCCACCATCCCCTAAAGAAGCCCTTTGGACTTGGGGGCAGCTCTGATGATTGGAAGGTCTTCCTCCTAACAAGCTTGGACCTGGCTCTCTGCAGACCTCTTTGCAGACTGGCTCTGCCAATTTCATGTAGTTTAAGAAGGTGGGACCTCCTGTGATTCAAGGTTAAATCTTGTGTCATCTCTCATATACATGTCACACAGACCAATTCAAACCTTTATTGAATGTTTACTGTCTATGTTTGGAACTGTGGGAAATATGAAGCAGTCCCTTTCCTTGAGTCCCTTCTCTTCTATTAGGGGAGCCACTCTTAGAGGCTGGTAGATGGAACAAAGAATAAAGAGCTGAATTCAAATCCTACCTCAGACTAGCTGAACCACCCTGAGCAAGTCCTTTCATCCACCCTAATCATTAAAGGGAAGGGCTTGGATGCGATAAAATTCTAAGGTCTTTTCCAGTTCTAAAACTATGAACAAATACCATATGTAGACAGATAAGTAGAATACAAAATAGGGTATAATGGGGACAAAAGGAGAAACCCCAGAAAAATGCTCTAGAAATATTTGAAGGAGAGAAACTTAGTTGGGGGAAGGGAAGAAAAGGAGGGGACTTATGGAAAGCTTTGTGGAGGAGATGATGGTTAAATTAAGCTTTGAAAGCGGAGAAAAATTTTTCACATCAAGAGAAAATGCCTTCCAGGTGTGGACCAGGCCATGTGTGATTGCTCAGGGGCAAGAATAAGATGAGCAAGTGATTTCCCTCAGTGTCCTAATCTGTTAAAAGAGAAGGTTTAGGGTGATAGCTTCTCTAAGATCTAAAATTCAATCTATTATCGAAGTCATTACAATGTGGGAGGACAAACTTAGCTCACCTGATTTTTGGCCCCAGGTTCTCCAGGTCCACTGCACAAATGAGACACAGGCCTGCCAACGAAACCCAAACACGCGGCTCAGATGTCAGATCTTTCAACACTCCATGAGACTTCTCAAAGCGGGCACTTTATTGTCTGCTCGACCATCTACCACCCTCCAGTGTGACCTTTATCAACCTCTCCTGACTTCAACCTCCCTCCTCTTTCAAATGAGAAAATTGAACTATTTCTAAGTTTCCTTCTAGCTTTATAATTCTATGATTCTGAGGCCTTAATACTGCAGCTAATTAATCTTGTTTCAAGAGCCCAAATTAGTGCGTCTAAATTTAGGAGTCATGGAAATACAAAATGCTTATAAGAATAAGGTTACTTTAAACAACTAGTTAAAATCCAAAAGCAATCTCCTGCTACCACCCGCAGATGGTGAATGTGTAATAAAAGGCCAAATTTCATTCCCAGACATTTCCGACTTCCTGATTCCCTCTCCCACTCCGACTCCTTTTCTCCTACAATCTTTTCTAGCAGTTCACTGAGAAGCCATCTGACTGTTTGTCATAAGCCCCTGGGAAAAGTGTTCTGTGCAAAAGTATGGAGGGCACAGATAGGGTACTAGCAAGTAGACAGGTTTGGCTGACGTGGATACGTACAATGGGGAAGTGATGCTAAATCAGTCTGGGAAGAAAATTTGGAACCAGATTGTGAAGGGCTTTAAATGACAAGTACTTTTACCAAGTATTAGATCAATCAATAAATCTATTATCTATCTATCTATCCAGCTATCTATCTTTCCCTAAATTTGTCTATTCACTATTTGTGGATCTATTACTTATCTACTATCTATTCACTAGATTTAACTAACCTTCCTTCCTCTTCTGGAGCTGATAGGAAAATATGATCTTGGGTTGGGAGAGCAGCATGGGGTCCTTTCCAGTTCTGAGACTACACTATTTCTTTAGGACATTTCTCTAATTTCAGGCTCTATATAGTTTGCTAGCCAAGCCCAACCCTTGTCACAGTATCTGTTTCTATCTCTAATGATGATATACAATAGCAGACTTCTCCAATTCAATGTCTTAACTTATATTTCATATTTACCGAAAGCTTTTGGCCTCTATTATTGATTTACCATCAATATACATTAAAAAGCTGGTCAACTCTTTACTCTCTGTGCTGATGGATTGTGGTGGCAATCCGCTATGGCCCCAGGAGCTTTTATCACAATCTTATTTCATGATTTATAAAAATAGAGTTCCAGTTCCTTCCCTAGAAGTCTCAACATGACTTGGAGAAGCAGTAGGCAGGAGCTGGACATCGTTTAGCTTTGAGGAAGATTTCTCAGAGTCAGCCTCCAGGTTCCTCCCCTCTCCCCAGAGACCTGAGTCTTCAGAAGCAAAGCCAGAATAGAGACAAAGCCTTTGGAAAGGGAGGGAGCTCACCCGGGAATATGAAGATGAAGAAGGCACTGATACTCCCAGTGATCATGATGACTTCCCCGATGTCTGGGACAAACAGAGCCAACAGAAGTGTGGCGGCTACCCACAGGCCCGTCAGCAGCATTCGGACCCAGGTTCCTGAAGGGTCCGCGGACCCTCCACAGCCCCAGATACTGGAGCAGCTCAGCCAGCAGTCCTGGATCACTGACCTGGGAGAAATCAATCAGTAAATATTAAGTGCCTTCTAAAGGATAGAGATAAATTAAGGAAGAAGACAAGTCCTGCCCTTGAAGAAATCACAATCTAGTAACTGAACCTAAAGAAGCTTCCCAGTTCTTGGATGTTCCAACCTCTGGCACTGGTGGTCCCTGAAGGCTTTCCCCTTCCTTATGAAATCTGACTCTTTCCATGGTCTCCTAAAGGACTTCTACTTCATCCCTTTTCTCCCAGGTAGCCTGAGCATTTGCTGTTGCCCTCCTTCCATAACTACCTCAGATCGAGGCACTGGGACCTGGAATTGATTTTAGGATGTCCTGGGTTCAAATTCAGAAGCTTTGTGACCTGAGGATGTTAGATTAAAGGAGACATCTCTAAGGTCCCCCAGCTTTAAATCAATGATCCTGTGTTTCAGTTTGTATTTCCTCTGTCTCCATATGGATTTCATATACATATTGAGATCAGGAATTGTTTAGTTTTTTTTCCTCCTTAGCTGGCACATAAAAGTTACTTAATAAATTCTTAATTGATTTTAAGATTCCCAAACAAGTACTCTGACTTGAACCAAAGTCAAATATTTATAAGGAAGCTACAGTGGACAGCAGCTTTCCATGCTAAGTGCTTTAGAGGAAAGAAAAAATAGAAACAATAGTTCATGACTTTAAGGAGAGTAAGCTCATTGGGGAAATGAGAGGAGGGAAATACTAATAGTCCCCAACGATTTACTCCTTTTCAAGTCACAAAGCACTTGCCCTAGAGCAAACCCAAGATGTGGACTGGCAAAAATTATTAGCCCCATTTTACAGATGGGAAGAGGCTTTCCTATTATTCTTTTCTCCATATATTCTACGTTTAAGCCAATTTCAATCACCTCCTTGCATATGGCTTGCGATGTTTCAGCTTTTACTAATCCTGCCCCAATGCCTGGGATACCTTCCTTCCCCCTTCTTTGCCCTTTAAATTCCTAACTCATCCTTTAAAACCCAGCTCAAAGGCCACCTTTCCCAAGAAGCCTCTTCTAATTCACCTGCAAACCATCACCTTTCCCCCCTCAGACACAATTACATAATATGTGCTTTGTGAAGAGTTTTTAAAAATGTACGGTAAGTGTCTTAGCTAAGATAGAATAACTGATCTAAGACAGAGCCGAGATTCAGTTGTCCTCTCCATTGCATGCATTAGGATTCTAACATATAATTCATCAGTAAGCTCTGTGATACAGGCTATAGGTGCACACAGTAGGTGTTCAATTAATTTTGTTTGGCAATAGGAATCCTGTCTGGCTGAAATCCATTGCTGCACATGGATTCTAACATATAATTCAACATTAACCTCTATGATACAGACTATAGGTGCACATAGTAGGTGTTCAATTATATATATATATATAAGCAATAGGGATCCTGGCTGGCTGAAATCCATTGCATGCATATGGATTCTAACATATAATTCACCATTAAGCTCTATGATACAGGCTATAAGTGCACATAGTAGGTGTTCAATAATATATATATATATATATTTTGGTAATAGGGATTCTGGCTGGCTGAAATCCTTTAAACTAATAATCCAAAGCAGGGTGCCCTGAGTAGCTGGATCCCAGGGGGTAAATAAAGATGGCTCCTTTGCCCTAATCCGAGTAAGGAACAAATTCTGTCACCTGCCCAGGAGGAGAGCAATGGGGTAGACCGTCACAATAGAGACCCCGAACAGGAAGCGGGCCACGATGACCATGGTGTCATTGCCTGGGTAGGACATCAGCACATCAGCAGAAACATTATCTCCAAAAGTCAGAAAGCCGTAGAGCCCTGCAAAGTTTCAGGGGATTTCACATCAGGAAAGATTAGAGAAATCCTCCCTTACTCGGGGCTTAGAGTTTGCAGATAGGACCTGCCTGCCCCGGTCTGAGATAAATCCCTCAGCATCCGGGAAGATGTTTTTCTAAGTCACAAGGTCTGATGGGAGCTCAGAAGCGTCTCTTCTGAAATTAAAGTTCCTGAGCCTCAGATCCGTCCACAGCGGCTGATTTAATAGAGAGCTAGGAAGAGGGTTAAGGGCTGAAAGAGAGTCCGAGCCTTCTGTGACCCTAAATTGGGAGAGAGGGCTGGCACACGGGGCTAGGGGGAGGACTTCTCACTAGGGGAAGGGGTCCTCTCAGGGGTCAGTCTTAGAGTCCTAAAAGTCAGATTTCCTGGAGACTTGGGGCAACGTTTTTCCTTGGGCCGAGCAGCCCGTGTCCCGGTGCTCAGTGACAGCATTGTTGGGCAGCTCCAGCCACGGACCAGTTACCCCTGAAGGAGGGGAGTTCTCTCCCTGACAGGGTCACAGGTCCGGACCAAAAGGCCAAGACTGGACTCACAAAAGCCTAGCAAAGGTGGGGCCAGTGCTTGTATCCTGTCATTTCAGTTTTATTATACCCATTTTACAGATGAGGAAACAGACTCAGAGGAGTGCCCCGAGGTCTCAGACAATAATAGCCACGCTGTGGGAGCAGTGGTCTCAGGGCCCCCTCCCCAGTATCAAAAGTTGAGGAGGAAAGGGCTGTTTCTCCAACTCCAGGTGGGCCTTTACCTGTCAGGGAATAAATGAGGCAGCAGGCCAGCATGGCAGCCACAGACACCACGGTCCAATGGGAGAGGTTTTGGTTGTACATGCTACTGTAGATAGATATGCTGGCTTCGTGGCACTGAAAAACAGAGCAAGTCACTGAGCACCCCCATGCCCGCCCACCCACCCACAGGGGCTCTGCCCATTGAACATCTCCATGACTGCCCACCCATCCATGGGGGCTCCAGCCCTTTCCAAGTGTGAGAACAGGCCATGGTATTCACAGCCCTCATTGAGACACAGACCCCTGAATCAAGCACAGAATAGAAGCACAACTTCAAGCCTAGGGTCTCTACCCTGAGACAAGAATTCAGAAACAGGGCATTCTTAGCTTCCCCTAAAGCTTTTGTAGCCTCGCTTTCCCTGGCGATGCCCAATGGCCTGTGTGTGGGCTGCCCGTGCTCAGCCTGTGGTCAGATGAAAACTATTCTTGGGTCAGTCAGTCCACAAGGACTTATGAAGTATTTATGAGCCTGTGAATCTGTCTCCTGGCCTTGGGTCTCTCAATCCCTTCTCCTCTCCCCCACCAGTCAGAGACCTAGCTAGAGCTGGAAGGAACCTTAGACGTCATTGAATCCAAACCCCTCACCTTATTGGGAGAAAACTGAGTCTTGGCTCCTTGTCAGAGATTAATAAGTACTTGTTTCCTTCCTACTCCCTCTCTCCCTCCTTTCCTTCCTCCCTCCATCTTTCCTTTTCTTTCCTTCTTTGTTCTCTCTCCCTCTTTTCCTTCCTTCCTTTCATCCTTCCTATCTCTCTCTTCTTCTCTTTCCCTCTTTCCTTTCTCCTTTCCCTTTCCTTTTTTCCTTTCTTCCTCTCTCTATTTCCCTCCTTCCCTTGCTTCATTCTTCCTCTTTTCCATTTTTTCTCTATTTCCCTTCTTCCCTTTCTTCCTGCCTCCTCCCTCTTCCCTTCCTTCCTTTTTCTTCCCCTCCCTCCTTTTCTTTCTCCCTCCTTTTGTTCCTTCTTTCCTCCTCTTTCTTTCTTCCTTCTTTTCCTTTTCTTCCTTCTTCCTTCTCTCTCTTTCTTCCTTTTTTCTCTCTTCCCCTCCCTCTCTTTTCTCTCTTCCACAGAACAATTCAAATGCACGTCTTCTGGTTCTTCCCCAGCACTCTTCCCATGCCATTCCATAAAGTCCCTATCCCCCAACTCCACCTTCTTCTCCAACAATCCCTCCAGCCCCGGGGCTTCTGCCTCCGACCTAGCACCTCCCCTGCGCTTCCTCTCCTCGCCTCAGATCCCGTTGAGGACCTCCATCCTTTTTCTCCCGCACGAGAGCATGGAGGACCCATTCTATGCCCGTCATCCCCGGGGGGGGGGGGGATGGGGAGGCTGGAGTCCATCTCAGCACCTCTCTCCCCACATCCAACGGTGCCTGGCAACAGCAGCCCTGGCCACCGTTGCTAGGAGAGACCGGAGGGGAAGCCTAGCAAAAGGGGGATCGGGGCTCCCCCTTGTGGCAATCTGGGCAACCACCTTGGGCAGACCAGCCTCCCGGTACCCTCCCCGGTGCTGTGAGTGAGCATTGCAGGGATGGGGAGGGCTTGTTACGGAAAGCCGTTGACAGCAAAAACATCCTCTAGATTCTGGAGAAAAATAAGGGATAAAAGCAGAGAAGGGGAAAATCTGGTAGCTGACTTTCAACGACTTACAGATGGTAACGACTAGGAAGCAAGGGTGAAGAGGAAAGAAAAGGGGCTGCTTTAGAGATAAAGCTTTGACCCCCAAGATCCTCATCAGAAAGAAATAACAGGGCAAAGGAGTCCTCTCAGTCATGGGGAAGAAGGGGAAATAGCCCCCAAATGTCTCCTTCCCCACACCCTGCTCCCAACCCCAAAGACTTGCTCCATTTTTTGGGGTGAGTTTGAGGAGATGGGGGAAGGAAAGGCAATCATGATTTAGTGACTTGCCCAATCTACTAAGTTTCTGTGGTCACATTTGAACTCAGGTCCTCCTGACTCCAGAGCTGGTGTTCTATCCACTGCACCACCCAACTGCCCCAAAACTTGCTTCCCCCCAATAGTATTTTATTTTTCCAAATAGATGTAAAGATAGCTTTCAACATTTATTTTATAAGCCTTTATGTTTCAGTTTTTCTCCATTTCTCCCTTACCTCCTCTCTCCCCAAGACAGCAAGTAATCTGATATAGGTCAAAGACGCTTTTAAACATATTTCCATATTTGTCATGTTGTGCAAAAAAAAATCAGAACAAAAGGGAGAAAGAAAAAGCAAGCAAACAAACAAAAGAGAAAATACTATGCTTTGATCCACATTCAGTCTCCCAAGACTTGTTTTTAATGTAGCAGGGGGAAAATGTTCAATTGGGAGCTTTTTGGCATTTTTGTAAAATATCCTATTAAAATGAGAAAGGGTGAAAAATAAACATCTTCCTTGAAGGAAGAAAATGAAAGGAGTGCTGATCACCGTATTAGAAGATCTAAAGGTTTCCTAGAGGAAATGCAGACAAAGGAGGAGACAGATAAACAATCTTTGTCTCTATTTCTCTTTCTCACATACACATTATTATCATAGATTCGAAATTGCAAGAAAACACAAGGGCCATCTAGCTCAATCACCTCATTTTACAGATGAGAAATAAGTCCAAAGATAAGAAATTATCTTAAGGTCATATGGAAGCATCAGAAGTGGGATTTGAACACAGATCCTTCTAACTTTAGCACTTCTTTCTTTCCACATCTCTCTTAACAGCAAATCCACCATTCTTTCACTATAATCATATTGGCGTCTATAACTGGTGTTAAGTAGAGATGAGAAGAGCAGAAACTGGAGCTGCTACCACTAGGTCAGCACTGAGGTTGAGAAGTCACTGAGTCAAATCAACAGCCATTTATTAAATACTTACTATGGGCTAAATAATGGGAATATAAAAATGGCAAACTTTAGACCCTGTTCTAAAGAAGCTTACTTTCTAATGGAGAAAGATGAAAATAGACAATTAGGTACATGCAATATATAAAGAAAGTGGAGAGAAGGGAATCTGAATAGGGAGGGCTTTACACAGTTAGGAGGGTGAGATACAGGTTTACAGAATAAGTGGGATTTGAATTGGGTCTTAAAGGAAACCATCAGAACCAAGAGCTGAAGATGAGGGTTTCCAGAATAAGTGGGATTTGAATTGGGTCCTAAAGGAAGCCATGAGATCCAAGAGTTGAGGTGAGGGTTTCCAGAATAAGTGGAATTTGAATTGGGTCCTAAAGGAGGCCATGAGAGCCAAAAGCTGTTGAGGGAGACAGAGTTCTGGGTAAGGAGGGACAGCTATTAGGAAGGCATGGAGAGGTAAATGTTATTTTCAAGGAATTGCAAATAGGTCAATACTGCTGGAATATAAAGGTGTCTAGAGGATAGTAAGCCATAAAAAGACTGGCAAAGTAGGAGGGTGTCAGATCATGAACCACTTTAGATGCCAAATAGAGGGATTTATATTTGATCCTGGAGGTAATTGAGTGGTGACATTGTTAGACTGCTGCTATAGAAAAATCACCTTGACAGCTGAATGGATGATGGATTGGAATAGGGAGAGACTGAAGGGAGAAAGACCAGGTAGAAAGTTATTGCAATAGTTCAGGTGAAAGATAATAAGGTTTTGAATTAAGGTTGTGGCTGTGTAAATGGAAAGGAAGGGATACCTATCCTAAATATGTTGCAAAAGTAGACACAGCAACAAAGTAAAATAATAGGAAGAAATAAGGGAGAAGAGTTGAAAATGACTCTGAAGATATGAGCTTGGGTGACTGGGAAGATGCTGGTACCCTTAATAGTAATGGGGAAGGTAGGAAGAAGGGAGGATTTGAGGGTAGGGATGGAAAAGATAACAAGATCTGTTTTGTTTATGTTGTATTTATGGATGCCCAAATTTTATGGGTGAGGCGTGGACAAAGAACTGTAAAAGGAAACTGAGAAGGAGGAGTGGGACAGATAACAGAGCCAGGAAAACAGAGAGAAGAGAAAGTATTTAGAAAAGGGTGATCAGCCATATCGAATGCTATAGAAAAGTTGAAGGATGAGAATTGAGAAAAGGCCATTAGACTTGGAAATTAAGAAATCCCTGGTACTTTTGGAAAGGGCAGTTTCAATTAAATGATGAGATCCAGAATCCAGATTGCAGAGGATTTTAAAAAGAGAAAGGAGTGGAAGAGGAGACACCTAGTGTTGATGGTTGATAATTTAGTTGTGAAGGGTAGGAGAGATAAAGGATGGCTGGATCAAATGAGGATTTTTGTTTTTGTTTTTAAGGAAACAGATGACAGAAGTCATCCCTTTTCCTTTGTAAACAGCAGGGAAAAATAATAAAGTGGGGAAGGAAACTTGAAGGGAGGGTGATAAAGGAGGCAGCCTGCTGGAGAAGTCCAGAGGGAATGGGATCAAGGTTACATAGAGAGGGATTGCCTTTGGCAAGGAGAGTTATTTCTTGTCCAAGACCAGAGCAAAAAAGGAGCCATGAAGAAAGATCTCTGAATAATTTGAGATGAGGTATATATTACCATCTATTCTTTTTTTTAATTAAAGTGTTTTATTTTCAAAACATATGCATGGATAATTTTTCAACATTGACCCTTGCAAAACCTTGTGTTCCAATTTTCTCCCTGCTTCCCCCTTCCCCTAGATGGCAAGTAGTCCAATATATGTAGAACACATTACCATCTATTCTTGAATCTTAGGCCTCTTTGTTCAATCGTGCTTGCCAAGACCCAAACTGGATTATTCTTATCACTTATTTTCTTTGCTCCTATTCATATGCTGCAAAGAAAGCTGGAAAAAAAAATCATGAAACTGTTGACTAAGTTCACTACAATTCTATTATTTAATCTCAACTGGGTCCCCCCTACAGCAAAGAAAGAATTCTTTCATGTTAACTGATTCACCATCTCACTTTTCACAGTGGTTGTACAAGTCATTTCATTCCTCTTTCAGGCTCTCAACTTTCAGGCTTAACTCTTCCAGTCAAGGCCCTTTTCTCATAGGGCACTGGAAAAATTCAGGCCATTTGCTGAGAACTCCCTCTGCTCCTCTCCTCATCTCAAATATAAATCAGATATAGAAGGGAGAAGAATGTAGCCAGTGTAGGGGTGATATCCTGGTGATGGCAGAGGGATTAATGGCCCAGTGCAGAAGAAGAAAGGAGTGAGGGATCATAAGACATAGGGAAAGATGGAATGATAAAAGATTATGAGCCAATGAAGGAATTTCAGAGTTCATGAATGTATTAGTAGAAAGTCTGGGGGTGATACCAAGATCATTATGGCACGACTATTTCTGTGCAGTTGATGTGTTGTGGAAGCACAGGCTTTGGGTCTTGAGTAGATCAGGGATCTGGGACATTAGGAAATTTGAGAGATATTTAAATATATGCCGAAATCCCCAAATGAGAGAAAGACTGCAAGTCAGACACTGAATTCATTAAGAAAGGAGAAGGTCCTAGCTGTATCATCCTCCAGAATCTAAAGGAGGAGAATGTGTTGAGTGATGGTGGCAGGGAAGAATATGGAAATAGTGGTGGGGAGTGAGGGGTATTCTGACTCCCCCATCAGGTAGTACCAGGTAAAAGTAGTCAATACTGGAAAGGGAGGGGAGAGAAGCAGTCAGCAGGAATGGTCACTATCTCAGTGAGGGCTTAACTTCTAAAGATATTTAGAAGTGTAGAGAAAAGTCCCTTGGGTTAGTAGTTGGTATCCCCAGAATATCTAACTTTCTGAGAGACCTACATTCTCCATTTCTCCATTTTCTCTCTCTCTCTCTCTCCTCTCTCTCTCTCTCTCTCTCTCTCTCTCGTTTCCCAGTGGAGAAGGGAAGGGAAGCCCTCAGAAGAACTATGGGTCACTTGCTTCTCGATCTCCTCCCGAGCCAGATTCAAATTCCTCAGCCTGGAATTCAAAGCCCTCTAGCATCTAGAAACTGCAACAAGATTGGGAAATAGTAGATAAATGCCCAATAATGGCACAGCCAGCGCCCTGACTCTCTACCTTGTTTAAAGTTGCTCCCCTCCAACAGTTTATTCTCAACCACACTGAACTACTTCCAGTCCCCAAACTCATTAACTTCCTAAGATTTTCCCATTGCTCTGACTATAGTCGGATCATCCCTGGAGCTTTTCCCTTTTCCCTCTCCACCTGTTGAATTCCCACCCAAATTATTTGCTGCCTCTTACAGGAACTACTCAGATTGTCCCTAGCTGATACCATATGACTATCCCATCTCCCTTTCTGCTTTGCTCATTCATTTCCTGGAGGCTATCTTTTATATCATCCAAGTCCAACTCCAGTGTTTCATCACCGTGTCAACATGACCCTGGATTCTGAAAGGCATAATGCAGACTGCCTTGTGCAATCTACCTGCGGGCATATTGCAAGTCCCTGATAAATCTCTTTCCATTTAATCCCTCTTCCACAGAGCTAACAAAGTAATTTTCCTAAAGTTTATATCTGACCATGTCAACTCACCCTCTACTCACTAAGCTCCCCATTACCTTCAGTCTCAAATATAGAGTCTCTTTTGGAACATTTGAAGCTTTTCATAACCTGGCCCCAACCGTACATTTCTAATCTTATTATATGTCCTATTTTATGAAGTGGGTACATTCTTCCCTAGGTCTGTCCACGGCTTTGCAATGGCCATCCTCCCATGCCTTCCATAATCTCTAAGATCCCCTTAACTGCCTTGATGTCTTCTCCCCCTATATTCCCACTCCCCAGAGTTTTTCTGTAATGACTTTATGTGTTTTAATTATATACAATCAATTTCCCCTGATCAAATAGAAAATTCTTGAGGGTAGGAGCAGATTATTTTTGTCAAATACAGTGCCTGACTCAGAAGAGGTACTTAAAAATGCTTATTCATTGATTGGATGGTTCTACCCCCAAAAAGGAAAGTTTTAGAATCAATTCTAGACAAAAGGATTTATCTTTCCTCCAGTGCCCAGCCTGCTTGAGTCTGAAAAGGCTCATTAGCAAAAGATTGGCCACTGGGTGACAAATTCTTTAACCATGGCAACCCATGAGAGAAAAAGGGAAAAAAAATTAAAGCTTTTTTCTTTCTATACTCAAATTAAAATTACCTGAAATCCAAAGCAGATGGTGGGGAATACATTAAATACAGCAAGCCAGGAGGAAGGCCTGTAAATAGATGAAACCAGGTGTTTAATAAAAAGAAAAACTGGAATCCCAGTTAACATTTGAGGTAGGGAAAGTACAAATGGATATCAGGAAACATTCTGCTTTTAATCTCACAAGATAAACATCAGGCTTTGGAAAAGACAGGAAGTGCCTTTGATCACTGCCTGCTCTCAGCCCAGAGGGATAAATGGGATACAATCCTGCCAGTTCCTCTCTAGGATGGAGGGAAGGGGAGAAGAGGAATTTACACCTTTATCACTTTGTTTGCCATGAGCAAAGGAAGGCACAGAACAGGGCAGGGAGCTGAAGAAGCAGGTGTACTTGAGAAACTTGGTGGGATTTTGACTGCAGTTTGGGGCATTTACCCGCCATTTCCCTAGCTCCTGGCTGCAATGAATACCCAGAGATTTTGGAAATCAACTCTCAGTGCCATTGCTGATGTACGGCTCTTACTGACATTTCAGCTCTATCTGGTGCCACCAAGAGAAACGGATGGACTCCAGTGGTTTCTGAAATGATCCTCTGTGTGACTCCCAAGAAACCATTTAATTGTACCTACCAACTCCTCCCAAGAGCTACAAACCCTGAGTCCCAGTCCATTCCCCCTTCCTTCTCCCTCTCCTTTCATTGTTCTTCATCCAGGTCATACAAAACTCCATCCTGGACTCTCTTCTCTTTTCTCTCCAGCTCCCAGGGTTTCAATCATCATCGCTTATGTATTTGAGTCAGCCTTTACCTTTCTCCTGACTGTCACTCTTACTTCTCTGTCTATTGGACAACCTTGAACTGGACAACTTATAAATATCTTACTCAACATTTACAAAACTTAACTCATCATCACATCCTCCCGTGCTCCCCGCCTTCTAATCTCCTTATTACTGAGGGCCCTCCATCCTTCCAGTCAACCCAAGCTTGAAACCCAGCGATCATCCTCAGCCCCTCACACTTTTACCCTCCCTGTGATTCAGTCAGTTACTTCTGCCTTTATCATGTATCTTATCTATTTCACTCCCCTGACACGACCTTAGAGCAGACCTTCATCACCTCAATCTTAGACTACTTCAATGGCTTCCTTGGAGAGGGGGTCTCTGCCTTAAATATCCATCAGCTCTAACCTGTCTTCTACTCAACTATCGAATGGATTTTGGGGCAGATAAGTATGACATAGAACGCTGAGTCTGAAGGACCTGAGTTCAAATACAGCCTCACTCACTCTGGACAAGTCACTTTACTCTGTTTCTTTGTCTATAAAATGATCTGGAGGAAGAAATGGCAAAAAACCAGTCCAGGATCTTTGTCAAGAAAACTCCAGATGGGATCCCAAAGAGTTGGACACAATTAAAATGGAATCCAAAAAAACTCAAGTTTGATCATATCAATTCTAGGGGTTCCCTATTGTCTCCAGAATCAAATATAAAATCCCCGACTTTTAAAGCCCCTCATAACCAGGCCCCCTCCCACCCTTCCAGTTTCCTTCCTCCTTATATCCCTTGCTTTCTTTTCACTTCAGTAACGTTCCTCCCACTAAACACTCCTCCCTCCTGACTACAGGCTGTCTCCCTGATGCTCTCTCATGGCTGGGGCTCTCCTCCTTCTCATCTCCAGCTCCTAGCTTCCTTCAACCCAACTGCAGTTCCACAGAGAAGCCTCTTCTGACCCTCCTTCGTCTTAGTGCTTATTTCCAATTTCTCTCTCTCTCTCTCTCTCTCTCTCTCTCTCTCTCTTTGTTCTTTGCACGTTGCCTCCACCATTAGACTGAGAACTTCTTGAGAGCAGGAGCTGTTCTTGCCTTTCTTTGTATCCCCTGTGCTTAGCAGAGAACCTGTCATACAGTAGGCACCTAATAAATGCTTGGTGACTAGAACCCTTAGGCTGCCTCCCAACCCAGGACGGTTAACTCTGTATTTGCCAAGCAAGGTTACAGAACCCACGGACTTTCCTCTACCTTTGCTATGACCCCAAAGATGGGTCTTTCATTTTTTATGCCCTAAGCCCAACCAGGCCCTTTTCATTAGGTCTTAACCCATAAGGGCTCCTGTCACTGACTGTATTTGGATATGATGCTTTTCTCAGTCATGTGGACGCCCATTCATTCTCATCCATCCCAGTACAGAGGCCTGGGGGGCTATGCTGGAAAGGGGCCCAGCCCGGGAACCAGAGCTTCCCCACACCCACCTGGGGGACAGACGGGGCTCAGGAGGGAGGCTGTCAGGCTTCAGGTAATACTTCACCACAATGACGAGGCTCAGATAGGAGGCAGCCAGCGTACCTAGGATGCTAACACACACACACACACACACACACACACACACACACACGGCTTAGTTGGATTCTCCCACTGAGCTGAGTCTGGGCTCACTTGGCTTGTAATCAGGTTAACATGAATGAATGAGAAACAAGAAGCCCAGCCAAACGGGCCGTACCTGGCTGGCTTCCTGGCTGCCATGGTAGTGGCTGAGCCAGAGACAAGGCCAGCAATTTACACACGACTCAGAGGTCCTGCCCTCCCTCCTCTTGGATAAAACCGACCTGAAAACCAAATTTGAGAAGGGAATGGAGAGACACCGGGAACTTCCCCCACCCCTTCAGCACTAAGTCTGATTTTTTATTTCCATGTGGGAAAAATAGTTTATTATGATAAAAAGAGGACCGGACTTGCTGCCTTTGATTCATCCAGCCTGTGCGACCATGGACAACTCACTCAGAACTCTCAGTTTCCCCAGCCAAACTATTTAGGATTCTAAGTTACACATATTTTAACATGTAAAAGACTGCCTGCCTTCTAGGGGAGGGGATGGAGGGAGGGAAGGGAAAAGTTGGAACAGAAGTGCGCGCAAGGGATAATGTTGTAAAAATTACCCAGGCATGGGTTCTGTCAATAAGAAGTTATTAAAAAAAAAAAAAAAAAAGGATTCTAAGTTACAGGCAAGTTATTGATCTGCATTGGTGGAGAGACTTTCCACAGTGAGAGTTTCCTATACTACTGAAATCATAGATCCGAACCATCCCCCAAAGGATGTGTGTTTATTAGAGAAATATAATCATCTCAACCTTGCACTCTCAGAATTAGACAAATCAAACCACAAAACAAATAAGAAAGAAATTAAAGAAGTAAATAGAATATTAGAAAAATTAGGTATGTTAGATCTTTGGAAAAAATTGAATGGAGATAGAAAGGAATATACTTTCTTCTCAGCAGTTCATGGAAACCTATTCAAAAATTGACCATATATTAGGACATAAAGACCTCAAAATTAAATGCAAGAAAGCAGAAATAGTAAATGCTTTCTTTTCAGATCATGATGCAATAAAGACTACATTCAACAAAAAGTTAGGGGGAAATAGACCAAAAAGTAATTGGAAACTAAACAATCTCATCTTAAAGAATGATTGGGTGAAGCAGCAAATTATAGATACAATTAATAATTTCACTCAAGATAATGACAATGATGAGACGTCATACCAAAATTTGTGGGATGCAGCCAAAGCGGTAATAAGAGGGAATTTTATATCCTTAGAGGCTTACTTGAATAAAACAGAGAAAGAAAAGATTAATGAATTGGGCTTGCAACTAAAAAAACTAAAAAAAGACCAAATTAAAAACCCCCAATCAAATACTAAATTGGAAATTCTAAAATTAAAAGGAGAGAAATATAATCACTGACACCTCTGTCCCATCCCTAATGCATGGGAAAAATCCCCAGACCTCCGAACTTAGCATGTCCTCACTCTTCTCAGGGAGCGACCCCTAAACGTGGATGTACCTTGTATATTTCTGGAAGCTGATTTCCTGAGGAGCAGAGAGAGGGAAAATGATGAGGATGCAGAGGATGGACAGCGTGAAGCGTTGATCTATATACCAGGGCTGGGGGACAGCCGAGACACTCCCACTGAGGGTTTCATTTGGCAAGAAGAAGTCACACACTGGAGGGAACAGAAAGGAAAATCAGATCATGGAGCTAAAAAGCACCTCAGAGACCACGCGATTCAATTTCTTCATTTTTCAGTGGGGAAGCAACACCCGAAAAGGTCCCCTTGCCTGAAGTCACACAGGTTTCTGTAGCAGAGTTGGGGGTCCAACCCAGGTCCTCGAACCACAATCCAATCATACTTGGGCCACTGCAGATCCCTGGGAGAGCAGCAGGGATGCTGTCAACAGTAAGATGAAGGGAACTAAAGCTAAGTGAAGTGAGCAGAACAGGAGATCAGTGTGCATGGCAACAGGATTTATATGATGATCAAGTCTGATGGACATGGCTCTTCTCAACAATGAGGTGATTCAGGCCAGTTCCAATGGTCTATGATGGAGAGAGCCACCTGTGCCCAGAGAGAGGACTGTGGGGACTGAATGTGGATCACAACACAGTATTTTTAATCTTGTTTTTGTTTATTGTTTGCATTGTGTTTCCTTTCTCATTTTTCCTTTTTGACCTGATATTTCTTGTGCAGCATAACTGTGGAAATATGTATAGAAGAATTGCTTTTTAACATATAATGAATTACTTGCCATCTAGGGGAGGAAGTGGGGGGAAGGGAGGAAAAAATCTGGAACACAAGGTTTGGCAAAGGTGAATGATGAAAATTATCCATTCATATGTTTTGAAAATAAAAAACTTTGATTAAAAAAAAGAAAAAAACAGTAAGATGAAGGATCTTCAGCTGAGATTCCCAGGAGTCCAGGGAAAGAACTCCCCCGACTTCTGCAAGCTGACTTTTGGTACAGAGGCTAGTTGTCAAAACTGCCATTTAGTCAGAAGATCTGGATTCAAGTCCTGGATTTGCCAATTACTACGTAATGGATTGTGCCTCAGTTTCTTCATCTGTAAAATGGGGTAGCAGTACTTGCCCTCCCTATCTCATAGGGTTGTTATTGGAGAAAGTTTTTTAAGCCTTGAAGTGCTGCAAAAATGTGAGCTATTGATGTGTTAGCAGTATCATCATCATCATCATCATCATCATGTACTCAGACATCCCTGCCTATTCTTTACACTTGAGGAGGTCTAGTCTCAGACTTTTTAATAAAAACACATATAAACATCCACCTAGGTAAAACCATACAAAGCAAGACACTTAAGAACAATGCAAACTCTCCTTCCTTTCCTTAGGAGGGTGGGAGACTCTCAATGCCTGGAGGAGACAGTTGCATCTCTTGGTTTTTCAAAACTGTTTTATTTTTTTTTTTACAAGGGAAGACTCACTGGTTTGGGGAAGAGGAATATATCCAGAAGTGAGTGATGTAAAAATAAAAGGCATCAACAGCTAACATTATTATCATGCTTTAAGCTTGCAAAGTGCTCTACAAATTATGCCCTAGAGCTTTAAGCTTTAATAGTTTGAAACTGCACTAAGGCTTTTGGGACAACTTATCTCATTTAATCCTTACAACATCCTAGGAAATTCTTTTTGTTGTTTTTCAGTTGTTTCAATCATGTTCTACTCTTTGTGACCCCAACTGGAGTTTTCTTGGCAAAGATATGAAGGTGGTTTGCCAATTCCTTTTCCAGCTCATTTGACAGATGAGGAAACTGAGTTAAACAGGGTAAAGTGACTTTTCCAGAGTCACACAGTGTCTGAAGCTAGATTTGAACTCAAATCTTCCCAAATCCAGGTCCAGCATTCCATCTCTTCACCATCTAGAGAAAGTAGGTGCTATTATTATCATCCCCATTTTACAGATAAAGAAACTGAGACAGCTGGAGGTTAAGGTAAGCCCACAGTCACACAACTACTAAGTATCTCAGGCTTTCCTGAATCCAAGTCCAGTCTATCCACTGCACTACCTAGCTGCATCAATAAAATTGTAAATTTTTTTTAAAAAGATAATACAAACAGTATTCCTTAGGGCAGAATGAGAATTGGAATGAAAATTCACTTGAGTTTTTTTTTTTTTTTAATTAGCATCAGCCAAGAAAATGTGCATTTCTCTAGGACGCTGAAGGAAAAGAGATGTCCAGCTGCTGACATGACATTCCCCAGCCCAGTTTTCCAACAGACCTGACATGAGAGCCTTGAAGTTTACAGGGGATCCGTGACAGGACAGAATTAAATTTTAATTTAATTTGAGTTTAGTGGTTAATTATGATAGTGTTTCTGGCAGGTGAGGAAGGGGTTGTCATGAAATTAAACCAATAAACATTCCAGCTCTTCAGTTCATTGGCTCCACGACCCTAATTGGACCTCCTTCCCTCTCTGAGTCTACCTAGCTCACAGAGAAAATGCTTTTGTAGACCTGGAGCCACAGTCCAAAAGAGGAAAGCTCGTCAACGTTGGAGAGGGTTAGGAGGCGATAAGTTCTCCACCTAAAGGGAAGGTGCTTACATTTGTCCATCTGATCCCCCACAACCTTCAGGAAGGCCACAGAAATCATGAACATATCCACGATGAAGCAGATTTCGCAGAGCTTCCCAATGGCCGATCCACAGAGCACTCTGACCACACCCTGATAGGTGGACTGGCCGCTGATGGAGGCGGCGTAAGCCAGGATGACCAGGCCGCTAATGAGGAAGACTAGAGATACCTGTCAAAAAAAAAAAAAAAAAAAAGACCCATCAGTAAAGCAGAGCGGGGACTGGCAGCCATCCTCATCAAGGACACAGGCAGGGAAGATGGCAGAGGCTTTCCTGATGATCCACGCTGGGCAAAAGCAGGGATGCTCAGGGGCTTTGCCCTTTGTGCACTCCAATCCAAACTCATTCTCCACGGGACATACTAAATAAGTCTCTCTACCCTCCCCTTACCCCTGGAGGAGGATTGCAGGATTTAGAACTCTATTGTGGTTCTTAAACCAGGGTCCAAAGATCATCATCTTATCCCTATGGGAGACTGCAGAATTTAGAAACGGATACAATCTGAAACCTTCTAAATCAAAGGCTCTTGACCCAACGGGGCTGATGTAGACACCAGATAACGGAGTCCGGTCAGGTGGAGAATTCACAATGGCCCTTCTCTTTGATAAAAGGTATGTTTACTTAGAGGAAGGGGTTACAGGCAAAATGATGGGAAACAACCGACATCGGGATTGTAAAATATGAAGTGGAGTTGGGAGAGCCCAGAAAGGGCTTTAATAACCAATGATGGAAAGGGCAAGTTCTCTGGTGGATTTATCTGCCATTTATCAGGTGGAAGGAAACACCCTTTCCTGAGATTGGACCATGCCCTTGGCTGGCAGACTAAATCCTGGAAGGGACTGAGCATCCTAAAAGAGTTAGTTATAAGGAGCAGAAGTAGCATCAGGAGCACAGTGGGGTTAGGACTGATACTAGAAGGAAAGGGGAAGGGAAAGGGGAAAGACACCATGAGATCTGGTGCATCTGTTGGTGAATAGCAACAAATTGTGGTACATGAATATAATGGGCTGTTAAAGCACCATAAGCAATTATGTGCATGTAGAATTCAGGGGATTCTTTGAGAAAGCCATGTGAATTGATACAGAGTGAAATAAATAGGAGAATAGTTCGGTGGGTAGATCTCAGGAAAATCTGAGTTTGAATCTTGCCTCAAACACTTAGGAGCTGTGTGAACATGAGTGATCATTTAATCTCTCAGGGCTTCAGTTCCCTCACATGTTAAATTAGGGAATTGGACTGGATGAACTAGAAGGTCCCTTCCTTTGTGATTTACTCAATTCAGTGAGCCACTGCAGCTTCAGAGAACTTTATAGGGAAGTGAACCTCTTCCTATGTGTTGGCAAAGAATTGCTGTTCAGTCATTTAATTGTGACCTCATTTGAGGTCAAAGATTTTGGAGTGGTTTGCCATTTCCTTCTCCAGCTCACTTGACAAATGAGAGAATTGAGGAAAACAGAGTTAGGTGACTTATAAGTCACACAGCTAGTAAGTGTGTGAGACCAGAGTTGAACTCATAAAGGTGAGACTTCCTGACTCCAAGCCCAGCATTCTATCCTCTGCAGTGTCACCCAGCTACCCTGGTTAATAGACCATAAATGTGCTCAGTGAAAAACATTCTCACACACAGCCAATGCAGTGATTTATTTTAATTATACATATTTGTTACAAAGGAGAAGTCTCAGTGACTTTAAAAAAAAAGATTAAAACATTTTTAGGAGAACTTTAGGGCACCATATAAATGTGAGTTATTTCTCTCCTTATTGCCAGAGGCTTAAGTACTCTGATTAAGAGAGAGCTGGATTGATAAAACTCAGTTCAGCCACATGGTCTTTCTTGAAACACATCCCAGAATCCATTCACTCCTCAGAAATAGCATCTGTTCCCACTCAGCCATATGTCAGAGAAAGAACACTGAATCTGGGGGTCAGAGGACCTGGATTCGAGCCCTGGGCTTGCAATGTTAGGGCCCAGCTGGTTCCCATCTCTAGATCTCAGTTTTTTCCTCTGTAAAATGAGTGGGTTAGTCTGAATGATCTCTAAAATTCTTTTAATTTAGACAATTATAGAAATTAAAGGCAAAGAGAACCTCAAAGATTCAGATTTTAAAATAAAAGCAGAAGAGGGCCATGACTCAGGGGTTACAGTGGCTAGAGGGGTTTGTATTCAAGATGTACATTATCAATGAAGATATCTAAGGAAAAAGACAGAAGGTCAATGATCTGGTTGTACTTCCTCCTTTCCAATAGTATAGTTTTCTTGCCGCCCAGCTTGACTATAAAGTCCTTAAGAGAACTTCCCCTTTCGTATTTGGCTTCCTCATGTACAAAATGAGCTGTTTGATTCAGACGGAACAGGAATTCTTAACCATTTTTGTCATTGTCCCCTTTGGTAGGTCTTAACATATAGTAGGTGTTTAATAAACTCTAACAGACACATAATTATCTTTTTTATTTTTTAAGACTTAGGATCATAGTTCTAGATCTTAAAGATCATCTGATCCAGAAAATCTAAGCTGTATCCTTTACTCCTCTGGAAGACTGCTGAAGCTCATGGACCCTTTCTTCGAATCATGTTTTAAAATAATTGAAGGAAAAAAATAATAAAAATAACTGAAGGAAATGCTCAATTTCAGTTGGAAATGCTCAATTTCAGTTAGAAATTAGTAAAAACCAAACCAAACCAAACCAAACTCAAAGAGGTAATTTCTTTCCATCTAAATTTGTGGACCACCCCCCAAAAAATTTGCCCATGGATTGACAAGGCCCATAGACCTCAGGTTAGAAATCTTTAATCTAGTCCAGCTTCCTAATTTTGCAATTGAAGAAACTGAGGTTAAAGTGATTTTTTTCTTCAAGATCATTCAGATAATAGGTAGCTTAGTCAAGATTCTGATTAACTTAGCCAGATCCTCCAACTCAAGTGAAGAGTGGAGGGAATCTTTCGTCACACCATGGAGCCTCTTGCTTTTTTGAGGGGACTTAGAGTAAAGAGTTTTGAAATGAGAAGACCCCACATGTAAATCCTGACTGAATGATTTTGGGAAAGTCATATACTTTCTCTGAACTTCAGTTTCTTTGATCCATTCAAGAATCAATTATTACAAAAAGAAGATTGGAATCAATCCCTTTCCCAAATCACATTACTATGACTTGACTTTTTACTCAGCACTCTTCTCAGTAGTCTGAGTCAATGAAGACTTTCATTTCCAATCTTCTCTGATGCCATTAGCTCATCCAAAGAGTTTAAAGAGAAAAAATTTTTATCCAACAACTGTTGGATAAAACAGTGGGGGAACAAAGCCTTAAGAAAAATAAAAAATCACACTTCCATAAACTCAATAAACTTTATATTTTCAATCAAATAATAGCAAAGGAAATGTCTATTTTCCTCAAGGAGAAAAAATATAAAACTGCAAGACCTCCAATATTGTTTATTCACTATCATGTAAATATCCCTGAATTAGAAGGAATATTTATATGTTTTATCCAGATAAATATAAATAAATGTGAAATCCTGTCCTAAAGGAGCTTAAAAATCTAATTGAGGAGAAAAAATGGATACACGGGAATGGTCAATTCGTTATAAGATAATATTGTTTTTCCCCAGAGAAAGAAAAGTCCTAGAATTTGAGAGCTGGAAAGGATCTCAGTTGCCATCCTACACCAGCTCATATTAGAAAGGAATCTCTGCTGTCATGGACTACAAGGGGTTATCTAGCTTCCGTGAAGGCCTGGAAGGGCAGAAGCCCACCCCTCTCAAGGCAATCATTTCCATTTTGGAACAGTTCTCCTTGGCAGAAAATGTTTCCTCCCTGCTTCTAGATAGCTTCTATTTGCAGCTAATTCTGTCCTCTCCAGTCAAAACTATAGTCCTTTACAATTATGTCATCATAGTCACGCTCAGTTGCTCCCAGTTTTAGACTGGTTTGTTGAGTATCAATGAGCAGCCAGCCTAAAAGCACCTACTGTGTGCAAAACATTGGAGAATACAAGATGGCAAAGAACATGATCTGTCCTCAAGAGGCAAGAAGATACAAAAAGAAATCTAAAGGATGCAAAGTCACCAAGTCTTGGAGATAAGGTCAACAGAGAAGTCTCATGAACTGTCCATTTCAGTAACAACACACTCACAGAAGACTTGTGGCAATTGTGACTTTGCTTCTTCTCAGCCACGTGAGGTACCTGCTAAAGGCACCTGCTCTAAAAACCAGGGGAAAGCCAGCCAGGGAGGAACCCACGTGGTCTTCCTGCTACTGAGGAGGCTAAGGTCTGCGAATTGTTTAAATCTGGGAATTCTGAGCTGTAATGGGGTAAAAGTCAATCAGGAGCAAGAACTAAGTGGAAGGCCCCCCAACTAAGGAAGAGCAAACCAGAAAGGAACAGGAAAACAGACAAGTTAAATCTTCCATACTGATGAGTACTGGGATCAGGGGTGGCCAGTGCGGACAAGACAGGGAGACCCAGTGCATGTGCATGTGTGTGGATGGTCACAGGGAAAGTAGTTCTGAGAGGTAGGAGCAGAGAAGTGACCATTTTTACTTTATCTGAACTTGGCCAAAATAAAAACAAAAGGAAAAATACAACTCTGGGAATTAGCAGATGCAGCTTCTAGTCCCAGATCCATCACTAAGTCACTGGGTAGCTTTGCTTTATTCATTATCTGTCTGTCTCTCCTCTCTCTTTTTCTTTGTTATTCTCTCTGTGTCTCCCTCTCCCTCCCTCCCTCTGTCCCCACCTCTCTTTCTCTGTCTCTTTGTCTCTCTCCCTCTCCCTCTTTCCCTCTCTGTGCTTTTGTCTCTATCTTTCTTGTGTGTCTCTGTATTTTTCTTTCTTCATATTTCTCTGTCTCTTTCTCCCTCTCCCACCTTTTCTTTTCTTTTTCTTTTCCCCCCTTCTCTCTTTCTCTCTCTCTGTTTCTGTCTTTCCAGTTGTATGCCTCTGTCTCTCTCCTTACTTTTCTAACTCTGTCTGTTTCTGTCTCTGTCTCTGTCTCTCTCTCTCTCTCTCTCTCTCTCTCTCTCTCACTGTAAATGTGGAGATTCAAGATTCCTTCCAGCTTAAATAGTTTGTAATGACTCAGCATGTACACAAATGACTATATAATAAGGTAGAATGTGATAGGGACAAAGGGGAGAACAATCAAAGGGGTTATGAGAAATTCAAAGAGGGGGAAACAGATTTCCCTTTCCCAGGAAGGGGAGGGGTGAGATCTGAGTCAGATTTTGAAGAAGAGAACAGAAAACCTGACAAAAAGGAAAATAGAGAAAAAAGGGAAGAACTCGTTTTTAGTACCAGGGCGAGCATGAGCAAAGAAATGGGAGGAGGGCAGAACGAGAATAAGTGAAGGTGTTTAGTTGGAACGGGATGTGAAGAGTATTAATATGGAAGAAGGCTAGATCAAAAAGAGAGTAGACAGAGATAGAGCCAGTTCTTGTGAGGGGAGAGAGAGACAGAGACAGAGAGATAAGGAGAAAGACAGAGACATACAATTGGAGAGACAGACACACAGAGAAATCAGAAAGACAGAAATAGAGAAGAGAGACACAAATCAAGAGAGACAGACACACACAGAGAGACAGAGGAGGCAGAGACACAGAGAGACAGAGAGAAAAGGAGAGACAGACACAGAGGCAAAGGGAGGGAACAGAAGGAAGAAGATGAGGAGGAGGAGTAAGAAGAAGAAAAAGAAAGAAGGGCAGCTGGGTGACTCAGTGGATAGAGCATCAACCCTGAAGTCAGGAGGACCCTAGTTCAATTCTGGCCTCAGACACTTAACACTTCCTTAGTTGTGTGACCCTGGGCAAGTCACTTAATCTCAATTGCCTCAAGCAAAAAAAAGGGGGGGAGGAAGAAAATGAAGGGTAGAAGAGGAGAGAGAGAGAGAGAGAGAGAGAGAGAGAGAGAGGAGATTCTTCTTGTAAGCCTTGAAGGAGCTTTGATCCCTTGGTATGGCTTATTTATTTTTAAATCTTGTCTTAAAACAGGATTTCCCGTTTTGTGGTCAAGGAGGCGCAGCAGGATGTAGTGGGTAGAGAGGACCAGCGTTGGAGCCAAGAAGACCAGAGATTGTGGTTTCAGACTGAGAATTCTGAAGGCTCTTAAGAGTGTCTGAGTCCCTCATTCAATAGACGAAATGGCTGAGGACTAGTGAGGTTAAGTAACCTATTTGCACCAGGCCCTCTGAGCTCAGGCCCTGGGCTCCTCTTTACTCTACTGCCCTCATGGACCAGTCACAGCCTCTCAGTACTCCCAGGCCAGTCTCTAAGACTCTGAATAATCAGCAACCTGAAGTGATGAAGAAGGGCGTCCACACAGTGAAATCAGAGGGGAAAGGAAAGAAAATATTTCATCAAATAACACCGATTTTATACCCATTTGCTGAGTTGGCTTGAAGTTATTTGAGCTGCAAACCTCTTCCCCCCTCCCAAAAGAAACCCCCTTCGACCGATTTCTTCCCCCTCTTCCCTAGGAATTCACATGAGGTTCCCGGGCACTTACCAGCTCCATGAGTAAGGCTGGGCCGATGCCGCCTGCTTGACTGAAAGCCCATGAAAAGTTTAGGAGTCCGGCTCCCAGGGCTGATTTCAGCAGAATAAAAACAGCCCCGATGGAGGATAAGCTCCGTGTCCTGGCTTCCAGTGAGGGCTTGGCCAACAGACCCGTCTTTTCTCTGTTTACTTCTTCCATATTTGAAAAAGGAAGGGAGGAAGTTCAGTTTTCAAAACTCTCCCTCTTCTTGCTCCAGTGGATCTCCTCCTCCAAGAGTCAATTCAGAGCTGGCTCCGGGAAAATGTTTCTCTGTCCAGCTCCACTTGGAGTCAGTTAACACACTTTCATTTCCCCCAACCACTGAGCCACTCAGAGTCTCACAGAGACTCCACCCTGCTCTCAGCCCAGCACCTTTCCTTCTTCTGCCCCTTTCCTCATCACCCAATTTCCACCCCCTCAGCTCTACCCTGACTCCCCTGCCCCCTCCTATCACCTTTCTCCTTCCTCTTCTATCTCATATCTCCACACACCTGCCCCTCGGCTCCCTAGCTCAGCAGTGATGGCCGATCCATCCCCAGATGCACTTCCATGTTCTTATAGGAGCCTTCAGGTGCAGCCCTCAAATCCCAACCCATCACACGGCCTCTCTTCTCCTCTATTCCAAGCATGTGGCTCACCCAAGGCCTCCTTCCATCCTCCTGAGTGGGGAGAAAGGGTGTGAGTGAGTGTGTGAAAGTGCGTGTATGTGTGTGTGTGAGTGTGAGTGTGTGTGTATGAGTGTGTGTGTGTATATGAGTGTGAGTGTGTGTGAGTGTCTGTGTTTCCCAACCCATCCACTTACGGGATTGCTCACAGAAAATAGTTTTTTAGCTTGTTTTGCTCTTGGGAGCGTTAAAGGGGATTACAGCCTTGGAGCCAATAGGAAAGTCTGAGGAAAGAGGATTCAACCCCTTGTCCATGAACCCTGACTGGCTTTGGACGGTAATTGGAAAAGACCTCTTTGATTAATTTGGCTTTTTCCCCCATCTAGGAACTCATAGAGCTGCAGAAGCTTAAGACTCCCAGCCCCCGGAATTAAATGGTACAAACCATTACCAACCCTCTGTCCCCTCCATATTGCCCTAGGAGAAGAACCTGGAGAACCAGAAGTCCAACCCGGGAAGGATGAAAGGTAGACAGATGGCAGAGAGCAGAGGTGCTCTCACTGTCTCTGTCTCCCCCTTTCTGCCCTCCCTCCCTCCCTCCCTCTGTCTCTTTCCCTCTCTCTCTTCATAACTATCTAGAACAGAGTTGAGAGAGAGAATGTATCTATATACATATAGATACCTATAACCATATAGATGATATATAGGGATATACATAGACATATAGATATATCTATGTACACACAGAGAGAGCCTCTGCTATAGATAGATCTGGAGAGAGAGAAAAAGTGAGATGTACAGACAGACATAGCTATCGAGAGAGACATGTAGACATTTAGAGGCATAGAGATCCATAAACACACAGATATAGAGACATGTAGCCATATGGGTGATAGACAGAGACATACAGATATACCTACACATAGGTACACAGAGGGAGAACATCTGCTTGCTGTTCCTCATACCTGGCATTTCCGCCTCCAGTTTCCGTGGCTCTCAAAGGTGATCACCTGTAACTGGAATGTTCTCGTTCATCTCTGTCTTTTGGAATCACTAGCTTCCTTCCCCTCCTCCCCCTCAATAGTATTTGATTTTTCCAAATATATGAAAAGATAGTTTTCAACATTTTTGTAAGATATTGTTTCAATTTTTTTCTCTCTCCCTTCCTTATCTCCTCCCTCCCCAAGACAACTAGCAATCTGATATAGATTATACTTGTATAATACTTTTAGACATATTTCCATATTTGCCATATTGTACAAGAAAATCAGACCAAAAGGGAAAAAAAACACAAGAAAGAAAAAACAAACAAGCAAAGGTGAAAATACTATCCTGCGAGCCATATTCATTCTCCACCTTTCTTTTTCTGGATGCAGATGGCATTTTCCAATCTATTGAAATCATCTTGTATCACTGCGTTGCTGAGAAGTTAAGTTGATCATAATTGATCATCACATAATCTTGCTGTTACTGTGAACAAAGATCTCCTGCTTCTGCTCACTTCACTCAGCATCAGTTCATGTAAGTCTTTCCAAGCTTTTCTGAAATCAGCCTGTTCATCATTTCTTATAAAACAATAATTTTTCATTACATTCACACACCATAATTTGCTCAGCCATTCCCAATTGATGGGTATCTAATCAACTTCCAGTTCATTGCCACTACAAAAAGAACTGCTACAAGCATTTTTACACATGTAGGCTCTTCTCCCTCTTTTATGATCTCTTTGGGATACAGACCTAGTTCACTAGGTTACTTTATGATAGTTCAGGTAACACCACAAGGCTTTCCTACCTTCTTCTTCCCAGTTGTTTATGACCTTGACTTTTACTACTTCTGAACTCCTTAAGAGAGAGTCATCCAAGTCCTTTTACAAAGCTCTCCAAGAACCAGTGTTGATAAACTCTCACCGAACCACTGACCAACTAACCCACTGCCTTACTGGCTCATCTCCCAGGATCCATTGGAACTGAGACTGGCCAGCAGAACCTCTGTCCAGATGTGGGTGTGGAAATCCAGAGAGCAGGGGTTCTGTCTTCTGACTCCTGGGCTTCCTGTTCCTGCTGTACCTCAGTGTGAGAATTACTCTCTGGTCCTTTGCCCACTAATCTTATTTTGCATTAATCTTGTCTTCAGAGCTAAATAATGGATCCTAACTTATTTTCTGTTTTCCCAGATATCTGACCTCCTGATCACAGAGTGAAAACAGAGACTTGGCTTGAGGGGCAGTTGATTGTAGCTGTCATCTTCATTATCTCTCAGCCCCTCGAGTGCTTGGGGCCACTTCCCAGTCCCTGCCCCTTAGCTGGTCATTAGCTGGAATTCAGCTATCACACAGAGGGATTCAGGAGTCATTAGCTTGCATGACTTAGAAATTGGCCATTGGGCTGTGAAATTCCAGTCAATGGGAAAATCTCTTAATTTTTGACAGGAGCTTTGATATCCCTGCTCTTTGGCATTTAGACGGGGGGAGGTTGTGCCCTTTCCTCAGAGAGCAAACCTGCTGAGCCCCAGTCTAAGCAAGGGGGTGAATCAGCAGCAAGCAGACTCAGGGTTCCAGCCTCTCAATAACCCACCATTCAGACAGCACTTGAGAAGAGGGGAAAGACTCTCAGTCAGGCTAGATTTGGTCATGGGTCTAGAGCTAGAACTGGGAGGGCACTTCAGTGGTCAACTAGTCCAATCCTTTCATTTTACAGATGAGGAAATGGACCCAGGAAGAGGCAACTTGTCCAGTCATACAGATAGTGAGCCACAGATGTAGGACTTGAAACTCATGTTTTCTGATTCCAGAATCCTTGTACTTTCCAATGTACTTCTGAAGTCTTCTGATCCCAAGACTCTTTCTCTTTCCAGAATACCACAGTTGCCTTTTTGTTTGCATGATTTTGTGGTCCCTTTCCATGATCCAACTCCCAAGAGATAAATCAGAGGCTTTAGGTACAAGTCAGAAGGGTCTCCCTTTTGGCCACCAAATGCACCACCAAATCTCTCCTTTAAACCCAAATACCATACCCTTGCTGATCACTGAGATCTCCATATGCTCAGGATCAGGGAGAGGATGGATGGATGGATGGAGAAGGAAGTAAAAAAAATAAGATGAATTGCACTATAAGGTCACAGAGGTAGAACTGCAAGGGACCTTAGAGGTCGTCTAGTTAACTCTACTCATTTTACAGACAAGGAGAAGGAAACTCGAAGAGGTAGAAGAATTCCTTTGGATCACCTAAGTAGCAAGGGGCTGAATTCAGATTAAAATCCAAGTTCCCTGGCTATAGATACAGCATCCTTTCCATTGTGCTATTGGGGGCCAGCAACAAAGATGGTGTGTTAAGGTTTAGTCGCCAGTCAACAGGCATTTATTTAAATGTCAACTCTGTGCCAGGTACTGTGGACTTATAGAGACAACCCCCCTCCCAAAAGTTCCTGTATTCACAGAGCTCACAATCCAATAGAATAATAATAGCTAGCATTTTTATAATACCTTGAAGTTTGGGAAAGAGTGGCCAAATGGAAAAGAAAGTACAAAAGCTAATTGAGAAAAAGAACTATTAAAAGTTAGAATTGGGTAAGTGGAAACTAATGACTCCATGAGATATCAAGAATCAATCAAACAAACTCAAAAGAATGAAAAAAATAGAAGAAAATTTAAAATATCTCATGGGCAAAACAACTGACCTGAAAAATGGATCCAGGAGAAGCAATATCAGAATCAATGGACTGCTTGAAAGCCACAAGCAAAAAGAGAACTTGGACAGCATCTTTAAAGAAATTATCAAAGAAAACTGCCCTGATATCCTAGAACCAAAAGGCAAAATAGTCATTCAATGAAATATCAAGCTTTCACAAGGAAAAGCTCAGAACTGAACCAAAAATTTGATCTCCAACATCAAAATCCAAGTGAGGCACAAGCAGGTAAAAAGGAAAAGAAAACAGAAGGGATTCAATAGAGATAAACTGGTTTATATCCTTACACGGGAATATGATACTTGTAATTCTTAAAAAATTTTATCATTAATAGTACAGCTAGAAGGAATATAGAAGGTTCAGGTATAATTTGAGAAAATTATATTAAAAAAAACTAAGAGATGAGAAAGAGGAGTACACTAGGTGCAGAAGGAGGAAAGGAGAGGTAGAATGGGGCAAATTATTGCACTGAAGAGGCACAAAAGACATATTATAGTGGAGGAGAAGATGGAAAGGTGGATGATGGACGTCATTTAAACCTTCTCATCAGTATTGGAGGAAAAAAGGAATAATATAAACCATCACTTGAACATAGAAATGTATCTTACCCCACAGGGAAGTAACAGGGGAGGAGATTAAAAGGAAGGGTGGGTAAATACTGACAGAAGGGAGGGCAGATAAGGAGAGGAGATAGAAGCAAAACACTGGTGAGGAGGGAAAGGGTGAAAGGAGAGAGAGGACAAACAGGAGGAAGAATAGGATGGAGGGAAACACACAAGAAGTAGTAACTGTCAATGTGAATGAGAAGTGAATTTAGAGTAGATCAAAAATTAGAATTCAACAATATATTATTTAGCAAAAAATCACACTTGAAGCAGAGACAGAGAATAAAAATTAAGGGATTGCAACAAAATCTAGTATGCTTCAGCCAAAGTTTAAAAAAAAACAAACAAACATTCAGGAGTAGCAATACAGATCTCACTCAAAGTAAAAGCAAAAATAAACCTAATTAATAGAGATAAGGAAACTGTATCTTGCTAAAAGGTAAAGCAGACAATAAAATAATTTCAATATTAAACATATATACAATTGATAAAGCATCCAATTTTTTAGTATTTAAGGTATTTTTTTAACATGTAAAGATAGTTCTCAACATTCATTTTTTTAAGATTTTGAGTTCCAATTTTTTTGCCTTCCCTCCCCCTTCCCAAGACAGCAAGCAATCCGATGTAGGTTATACATGTACAATCATGTTAAACATATTTTCAAATTAGTCATGTTGAGAAAGAAGAATCAGAACAAAAGGAAAAAAAGTGAAAGAAAACATTTGTTACATTATAGCGAAAATAGAATACTCCATAATTCTTTCTCTGGATGTGGATGGTATTTTCCATCATAAGTCTTCTGGAATTGTTTTGGATCACTGAATTGCTGAGAAGAGCTAAATCTATGATGGTTGATCATCATACAATGTTGCTGTTATTGTGTACAATATTTTACTGGTTCTGCTCAATTTATTCGGCAACAATTCATGTATATCAGATTTTTCTGAAATTCTTCTTTTCATCAATTTTTATAGAACAATAGTGTTCCATTACATTCTTTTAAAAATTTTTTAAAAAATATAATAATTCTTTTTCTTTAATTTTAATTTTTTTATTTTTATTTTTATTATAATAACTTTGTATTGACAGAACCCATGCCAGGGTAATTTTTTTACAACATTATCCCTTGCCTCCCTTCTTTCGTTTTCCTCCCACCCTCCACCCCCCCTAGATGGCAAGCAGTCTATATATGTTGAATATGTCCTAAATATATCCTAGATACAATGTATCTGTGCAGTAAACATTCTCTTGGCCGGAGAAATTGGTTCAGAAGGTAAAATAATCTGAGAAAGAAAAACAAAAATCCAAACAGTTTACATTCATTTCCCAGTGTTCTTTCTTTGGGTGTGTTGCTTCTGTCCTTGATCAATTGAAACTGAATTAGGTCTCTTTGTCAAAGAAATCCACTTCCATCAGGTAATCTTCTACAGTTCGTTGTTGGGTATATAATGATCTCCTGGTTCTGCTCATTTCATTACATCCAGTTCATGTAGATCTCCAAACCTTTCTGTATTCATCCTGCTGATCATTTCTTACAGAACAATAATATTCCATAACATTCATATACCACAATTTCCCAACCATTCTCCAATTGATGGGCATCCATTTTGTTTTCAGTTTCCCAAACTATAAACGGGCCTTTACAAACATTTTGGCCTACACTGTGCCAAGGACTCTTCCATCTTGGGGAGAGGGTGGAGGAGGGAGGGAAAAATCGGAACAGAAGTGAGTGCAAGGGATAATGTTGTAAAAAATTACCCTGGCATGGGTTCTGTCAATAAAAGTTATTTAATAAAAAAATAAAAAAATAAATAAATTAGAGTCAGCTCTCTATATATTTTGGAAATGAGGCCTTTATCAGAACCTTTAACTGTGAAGATGTTTTCCCAGTTTGTTGCTTCCCTTCTAATCTTGTTTGCATTAGTTTTGTTTGTACGAAGGTTTTTTAATTTTTGTAATCAAAATTTTCTATTTTGTGATCAATAATGGTCTCTACTTTGTCTTTAGTCAAAATTTCTTCCTCCTTCAAGTCTGAGGATAAACTATCCTATGTTCCCAATTTATTTATAATCTGTTTTTTATGTTTCATGGATTTTGTCTTATCTTGGTTCCCGTTGTTAAGTTTTGGGTCCATGCCTAATTTCTGCCATACTAATTTCCATTATCCCAGCAGTTTTGTCAAATAATAAATTCTTATCCCAAAAGTTAGGATCTTTGGTTTTGTCAAACATAGATTGTTATAGTTGACTATTCTGTCTTTGAACCTAACCTGTTCCCTGATCCTAATCTATTTCTTAGCCAATACCAAATGGTTTTGGTGACTGCTACTATAATATAGTTTTAGTCAAATTTAACTAGGCCACCTTCATTTGATTTTTTTTTCTTAATTCTTTTGAATTCTCGACCTTTTATTATTCCCATATAATTTTGTTTATTTTTTTCTAGATCATTAAAATATTTTCTTGGAATCTGATTGGTATACATTAAATAAATAGTTTAGGGATTGTCATCTTTTTATTTTCCAACCTATCCAGGAGCACTTAATATTTTTTCAATTATTTAAGTCTGATTTTATTTTTTTGGAAAGTTTTTGTAATTTTGCTCTATAATTCTATTTCCTTTGGTAGATAGATTCCCAAATATTTTTATGCTGTCAACAGTTATTCTGAATGGAATTTCTCTTTTTATCTCTTGCTGTTGGATTTTGTTGGTGATGTATAAAATGCTGGTTTATGGGGATTTATTTTATAATGCAACTTTGCTAAGGTTATGGATTATTTCTAATACTTTTTTAAAGTCTCGGGGTTCTCTAAGTATCCATCATATATCTGCAAGAGTGATAGTTTGGTTTCCTCACCCTATTCTGATTCCTTTAATCTCTTTTCCCAACTCTTATTGTTGAGGTTTGCCCAATCAATATTGAATAATAATGGTGATGGGGAATCTTGCTTCCTCAATCTTACTGGGGTTCAGTTTTCCCCATTGCATATGATGTTACTGATGGTTTTTAAATATTGCTCCTGACTATTTTAAGAAAAAGTCCATTTATTCCCATACTCTCAAGTGTTTTTGGAATGGATGTTGGATTTTATCAAACTTTTGTATCTATTGAGATGATCATATGTTTTTGTTAGTTTGGTTATTGATATAGTCAATTATGCTAATAGTTTTCCTAATATTGAACCAGCCCTGCATTCCTGGTATAAATCCTACTTGGACATAGTGTATTATCCTGGGAATGATTTTCTGTAATCTTTTGCTAATATTTTATTTAAGATTTTAGCAGCAGTATTCATTAGGGAGATTGGGTTATAATTTTCTTTCTCTGTTTTCAACCTACCTGGTTTAGGTACCATGTCTGTGTCATAAAAGGAATTTGGTAGGATTCCTTCAATCTATATTTTTTTCCAAATAGTTTATATAGCATCGCAGTTAATTGTTCTTTAAATGTTTGGTAGAATTCACATGTAAATTCATTTGGTCCTGGGGATTTTTTCTTAGGGAGTTGATTAATAGCTTGTTCTATTATTCTATATATAATAGCTATTTTTCTAAGATGGGACTTATTAATTAATCTGGGCAAGCTATATTTTTGAAGGTATTCTTCCATTTCATTTAAGTTATCGAATTTATTAGCATAAAGTTGGGCAAAGTAATTCCTAATTATTGCTCTAATTTCCTCTTCATAGTGGCAAGTTCTCCCTTTTCATTTTTAAGACTAACAATTTGATTTTCCTTTTTCCTTTTTTTAATCAGATTTACTAAGGGTTTATCTCTTTTGTTGGTTTTTTCATAGAACCAACTCTTAGTTTTATTAATTAATTCAATAGTTTTTTTTTTTACTTTCAATTTTATTAATCTCTCCTTTTATTTTTAGAATTTCAAGTTTAGTGTTTGACTGGGGGTTTTTAATTTGTTCCTTTCTTAGCATTTTTAGTTGCAAGCTCAGTTCATTGACCTTTTCTTTCTCTATTTTATGCAAGTAGGCCTGTAGAGATATAAAATTTCCCCTTATTACTGCTTTGGCTGCATCCCACACATTTTGGTATGATGTCTCATTATTGTCATTTTCTTGGGTGAAGAAATTATGTCTATGATTTGCTGTTTCACCCAATCATTCCTTAGTATGAAATTATTTAGTTTCAATTATTTTTTGGTCTATTTTCCCCTGGCTTTTTATTGAATGTAATTTTCATTGCATCGTGGTCTGAAAAGGATGCATTTACTATTTCTGCCTTACCGCATTTGAGTTTGAGGTTTTTATGTCCTAATATATGGTCAATTTTTGTATAGGTTCTATGAACTGCTGAGAAGAAAGTATACTCTTTTCTGTTTCCATTTAGTTTTCTCCAGAGATCTATCATATCTAACTTTTTAGTATTCTATTCACCTCTTTGATTTCTTATTTATTTTATGGTTTGATTTTCTATTTCTGAGAGTGCAAGGTTGAGATCTTCCACTATAGTTTTGCTGTCTATTTCTTCTTGCAGCTCTCTTAATTTCTCTTTTAAGAATTTAGATGCTACACACTTGGTGCATACTTTTAATATTGATATTGCTTCATTATCTATGCTACCCTTTAGCAAGATATAGTGCCCTTCCTTATCTCTTTTAATCAGATCAATTTTTGCTTTTGCTTGATCTGAGATCAAGCTTTTTTGACTTCACTTGAAGTGTTTCACTTGAAGTAGGTTCTGCTCCAACCTTTTACTTTTACTCTGTATGTATTGCCCTGCTTCAAGTGTGTTTCCTGTAAACAACATATTGTAGGATTCTGGCTTTTAATCCAGTTTGCTAACTGCTTCCTCTTTATGGAGGTTTACCCCATTCACATTTATGGTTAAAATTAGTAACTCTGTATTACTTGCAATCCTGTTAACCCCTGTTTATGCTTTTCTCCTTTCCTTCCCCTTTACCCCCCTCCCCAGTATTAAACTTGTGAACACCACTTGCTTCTCACATGGCCTCCCTTTTTAGTATCCCTCCCCCCACTTTAGAGTTCCTTCCCCTATCTTACTCCTTTTCCTCACAATTTCTGTATTCCCTTCTGCTTAGCTTACTCCTTCCTTTTTCACTTTTCCCCTCCTACTTTTCAATAAGGTGGGAAAAGTTTCACCATAAATTGAATATGTTTAATATTTTTCTCTTTAAGCCAATTATGATGGCAGTAAGATAAACACTATGTTCATCCCCCTCCATTCCTTCTCTCAGATATAATAGGTTTCCTGTGCCTCTTCATGAGATGTAGTACCCCCACTTTACCCTTTTCTGGGTACAATTTCCTTTCAACCTCTCGTCTCTAGAACAAAGTATACATGTGTTCTTTATGTATTTTTATAGCAGAAATATAGATCCCAAGATTTCTTTTTACCTTTTTAGGTTTCTCTTGAGTTCTATATTTGTAGATCAAACTTTTTGTTTTTTCATCAAAAATAGATGAAATTCACTTATTTTGTTGAATGTCCATCTTCTTCCCTGGAAAAAGATGTTCATTTTGGCTGGGTAAATTATTTTTGTTTGGATACTAAGTTCCTTAGCCTTGTGGAATATCATATTAAAGCCTTTTGATCCTTTAATGTGGATGCTGCTAGATCCTGAGTAATCCTTATTATGGCTCCTCTATATATGAATTGATTTTTTCTAGCAGCTTGCAGTATTTTTTCCTTTGTCTGATAGTTCTGGCATTTGGCCACTATATTGCTTGGTGTTTTGATTTTAGGATCCCTTTCAGTAGGTGATCGATGAATTCTTTCCATTTCTATTTTACCCTGTTTCTATAACATCTAGGCAGTTCTCTTTGATGATTTCCTGGAAAATAGTGTCCAGGCTCTATTTTTCATCATATTTTTCAAGAAGTCCAATAATTCTCAGGTTCTCTCTCCTAATTTTCCAGGTCTGTTGTTTTCCCAAGAAGGTATTAGACATTTTTTCCATTGTTTCTTCTCTCTCTTTTTTTTTTTTTTTGGTTTTGATTCTTAGTATCTCCTCAAGTAATTCATTTCCATTTGTTTGATTCTGATTTTTAATGAGTTATTTTCTTCACTCACTTTCTAAATATCTTTTTCTAATTGTCCAACTGAGTTTTTAAGTGAGTTGTTTTGTTCTATGGAATTTTTTTCCATTTCACCAATTTTATTTTTTAGAGAGCTATTTTCTTTTCCCAACTCACTAATTCTGTTTTTCAAGGATTTGATTTCTTTATCCACTCTATCATTAAATGAGTGGGATGACTTATCCAGATCCTCCTGCCAAGCTTCCCTTTCCTTTTCCCATTTTTCTTCTAGCTCTTTTGTGAGCACCTTTTTAATTTCTTCTGAGAGTCTTGTGCCTTGAGGATCAGATCATATCCCCTGCCTTTGAGGATTTATCTGGAGACAGTCTGTTTTTAGCCTCCTCGGGGTTTAAAGTCTGCTATCTATCCACATAGAAGCTATCAATAGTTAGAGACCATTTTAATTTTTTGCTCATTTTGTCAAAGAAGAATCAAAGAAAACAAACTAACAAGAAAAACAAATGCAGTCTGCTTATTTTTTTGGGGGGAGGCTGGATGGTATTACCGGGGGGGGGGCAGCAGTAAGGCTCTAGCAGGACAGCAATAGCTGCACTGTGCCTGTGCTCTGAGACTCTGAGAGCGTGCTGAGACACTGCGTGGGTATGGTCAGGTCCTGAGAGACTCTACCTGTTTGGGCTTATAGTCTTCATCCCCTGTGTTTTTAGCTTCTCTGCTTGTCTACTGGCTTGCTGCCAGGGCAAAGTAGCCAACACTGTAGTAAAGCTCTCCCCAAAGAAATGGGGCTGAGATCACACCCCACCCCCCTCCAGTCTGCTCAGCTGTGAGCTGGCTGCTGTGCTCTCGCTGCCACTGCCTGCCTTCAGCCTGTGCCCAATCTAACCATCTTCATGTACAAGCAAAAACAGACCTTTTCTGGCAATTTCGAGGGTATCTTCTCTTGGTTATTATCTGTGGTTTTTTTCAGTCAAGCACTAATTCCGAGGCTGGTCATGAGATAAATTATTCTGACAGAAAAGACGGAGCTTAAGTAGATGTGTGTGTCCTCTCCGCCATCTTGGCCAGAAGTCCCTTCATTTGTTTTTAACATATAGTAGGTCACAAATTGAAAATTAATTGGAAACTAAATCATCTAATCTTAAAGAATCACTAGGTCAAAGAACAAATCATGGAAACAATAATTTCATTAAAAAGATGACAATAATGAGACAACACACCAAAATTTATGAGACGCAGCCAAAGCAGCACTTAAGGGAAACTTTATTTCTCTAAATTCTTCTCAATAAAATGGGTGGAAAATGAGAAGGGAAAAAAAAGCAACAAATAAAAAAAGTGGAAAAAGATCAAATTAAAAATTTCCAATTGAGTTACCAAATTGGAAATCCTGAAAATCAAAGGTGAGATTAATAAGATTGAAAGTAAAAAAGAAAAAAAAAGAAAAGACCCCACTATTGAGCTAATAAATAAGAACTGGTTTTATGAAAACAAAAAACACACCAATTAGATAGATAAGTCATTGGTTAATATGATTTAAAAAAAGAAAGAGATCCAAATACCCAGATTCAAAAATGAAAAGGATGAAATCACCATCAATGATGAAGAAATTAAAGCAATCATTAGGAAATATTTTGCTCACTTATATGCAAATAAATCTGACAATCTGAGAGAAATGTTATGAATGAATATTCATTGTGAGTGAATATTTATGAAAATATAAATTATCTAGATTAACAGATCAGGAAATAGAATGCCTAAATAACGTCATCTTAGAAAAAGAAACTGAATGAGTCATTAATGAACTTCCTAGGAAAAAATCCCCAGGGCCAGATGGATTCACAAGTGAATTCTACCAGACATTTAAAAAACAATGAATTTCAATACAATATAAACTATTTGGAAAAAAGCAAAAATAGATGAGTAAGGAAACCTATCAAACTTCTCTTATGACACAAATATGGTGCTGATACCTAAATCAGGAGGAGCAAAAAGAGAGAAAGAAAATTATAGAACAATTTCCCTAATGAATATTGATATAAAAATTTTTAACAAAATATTAGCAAGGTACATTATAGCAATCTATCATTAGGATTATATACTATGACCAGATTGGATTTATTTATTACAGGAATGCAGGTTGGTTCAGTATTAGGAAAATTAATACATAACTGACTATACTAAAAACAAAACCAACAGAAACCACATAATTAGAGACTGAAAAAGTTTTTGACAAAACACAGCACTCATTCTTATTAAAAAACTTTACAGCACACAGGGAGTGTTCCTTAAAATGATAAGCAGTATCTATCTAAAACCACTAGTAAGCATTATCTTTAATGGGGATAAGCTAAAAGCTTTCCAAATAAGGGGTGAAGGATGCCCGTTATTATCACTGCCTTTAAATATACTACTAGAAATGTTAGCTACAGCAGTAAGAAAACGAAATCAAAGGAATTAAAGTAAGCAATGAGGAAACAAAACTATCACTCTTTGCAGATGATACAATGGTATAAAGAACCCTAGAGAATCAATGAAAAAAAAAACCCTTGAAATAATTAACAACTTTAGTAAAGTTGTAGAATATAAGTTAGACCTGCAGAAATCATCTTCATATGACCAATAAAGTCTAGCAACAAGAGATAGAGAAATTCTATATAAAATAATTGTAAACAATATAAAATATCTGGCAGTCTTCCTGCCAAGACAAACCCAGGAAATATATGAATACAATTACAAAACTTTTTACACAAATAAAGTCAGATCTAAAAAACTGGAAAAATATCAATTGTTCATGTCAATATGATAAAAACGACAATTATGCTTAAACAAATTTATTTATTTATTCAGTGTCATACCATCAAAACTATCTAGTAATAGCTAAAAAATAGAGTGGTAGATCAGTGGAATAAATTTGATACACAATACATAATAGTTGATGACCATAGTAACGTAATATTTGATAAACTCAAAAACTCCAGCTTTGAGAATAAGGTCAAAATGGGTGCATAATTTGTATCCCAAAAGATTATAAGGTTTTTTATCGCAAAGATCATAAGAGAAAAATAGAAAAGGACCTATATATGTAAAAATTCTTACAAAAGTCCAAAGCTCTATGCACTGCAATAGCTACCTATCAGTCTTCACTTGAGTCATGTAACCTTAGGATAAGTTTTTTGAAATTTTCACTAGCTCCTCTGGTAGTCTGGAGCAGCCTTATGCACCAGAAAACAATTTACCTTTAATTTTGAATTTATTTTTTGATTGAAAAAATTATTCTATGGGATTCTATACATGGACACGTGTGGCAAGTCAGATTTTTGAAATGTGTCTAACTTTTGAAGGTTCTGTCCCCTCCTCCAAGACAACCCTTTGAGGGTATTATGATCAAACAACCAAACATCTTCAGCAACCTGCAAACTTGCTTTCAAGGGAGCAGAATAAATCCTTATTGGCTGGGTTCAATCTTGAGCTATCAAAGGCACTTCCACCACTCATATTCTACTCACTCACTTCTTGGTTCTGTCATCTTCAACCTGACTCTATTCTTATTCTTTGGATAATTTCTTTTTTTTTTTTTTGGCTTCTCCTAACCTCAGCCCACAGTGTGAGAAAACACAGGAACCTCAAGTGTGTGTGTCACAAAGGAAAGGTTGGGAAACTCTGGGAGAATGGAAGAAGTCACCATCCTCAGGCTTCTAGTAACTGGTTAACAAGAATTCTCTGATTTTTAAAGGCATTTTTTTTTTCTCCTGCTTCCAACAAACTGTCTGGAAATGAAAATTCTAGAGCCAAGTTCTAAAGGAAGTACATAAAATTTTAGGCAAAAAAAAGATGTGATGTCCACCTTTATTCATTGTGCAAGTCTTAGAGTCTGTAGGAAATTGTGCCCACTGGAAATAGATGGCTTATGGACTTAATAGCTCTCACAGTCCAGACTCTAGGGAAAAGCAGCCTTCTTCATATAGAACAAAAGTTAGTTTGACAGGTGAGATTGGAATATATGATTTCTTCTTTTTTATCCAAAATATCAGGCTTGGCCCTGGAAACATGAGTGGAACTAAGCTTATGAGTCCAGAGAGAGGGGAAAAAGATTACTAATTGCTCTTCTCTAATCCAGGGGAAAAAAAGGTCTTAAAAGGGTCTTAAAATGCGACATCAGATGCAACTTCCCTCCCATCTATCCCAGGTATACAGAGAGGAGACATTGTGAGTTAGTTTCAACAAGGAGATCCACATATAATTAGGACCTAATCATAACAAGGTCATGGAATAAATAATAGTTTCCCATTTTATAGGTAGAACTTTATTTTAGAATTTATGCTACCATTTGATTTATTTTGAAAACTTTGTCACCTAGGAAGAGCTGGGTCAGGTCATTGCTTGTTTACCTTTGCCACTGATGGGAAAATCAGTATCCTGGGGCAAAGCTTATAGGGTCTTGAGTTTGGGCCAGCAAGAGATCTATGAAATCCTCACTCTATTATTTACTGCAATGTGTCTGACCTCATAGGTCAAAGGAAGAGATGAGATTAAATAATTTCTGAGGTTCTTTCTTGATGGCAAAAAGATGGCGAAACAGAATGCTTTGCCCCAAGACTACAGTTAGTTAATAAATGACCCACACTCCAAGTCAGATCTGGCTCAGTTTAACAGCAAATCTAACCCCTTTGGTTCCCACAGAGCACTCAGAAAACTAATGGATCAAAGCTGACCTGAGACATGGATATCCGAGCAAAATTTTACACATCATTGTGAGATGTCCATGATGGGCTAAGATTACCCACAAGTAAGACACTTAAAGAGGATCATCAATAACAATTTAAACATTTGCAAATCAAGACATTTAACTGTTTTCTCTAAAACTGTTTCCTACTGAATCAGCAGGGAATAAAAAGGAAAGTAAGTTTACCTTTGGTTAGAAAATGAAATCATTTTGACAATTTGCATCTTCCTATAGTATCTTTAGTCAATAGTGTCATTAATCTTTCTCCTATTAAAGAAAAAAGTGGGTAAGAAGAGGATTTAGAATCTAAGACTTGGAAGGGACTTTAAGAAAAAATAGCTGCTTATTGACTGAGATTCGGTCCAATGTTCTGATTTTACAGAAAAGGACAGGGATGGGATGGGATTTGTTACCCATGAAGTGAGTGACAATCCTAGAGCTCAAACCTAGGTCTCCTGAGTACCACACCGGCATCTATTAGTATTAGGGCTCTTACTATGGTGTGACTAGGCTTCTACAGAACCACTAACTTGTTTCCCACCAACACAGACAATCATGTGTATAAGGAAAGGTGAAACAACCACAAGGAAACACTGTCTGGGTCTATGCAGTCAGAGCTCTCGCCTCAATCTTAGAGAGAGCGCGTCTTGCGGGGTATGGAACTTTATTCTCTGACCCAAATCAAGCTGACCCTCTTCAGACTGTGGGCTTACCAGTTCTCACAGTCCACACTCCGGGGATTACCCAGTCCATCTCTGCACACTGACAATGAGAATGAGTATCAATCAGAGACAAGAGACCTTGTTAAAATCCAACTGAGTGGGTAGGCTGTTATGTAGACAGTGAATTCTGGAGCTGGATCTAGGCCCCCTGCGAGCCCGTTTCTTCATCTGTAAAATGCCCTAATTCTAATTTCACAGGTTTGTTGTGAGGAAAGGAACTGGACCCACTGGCTGGCCAAAGCTTTGCTCATTAACTTGCCCTCATCTTACTAATTGGTCTCCCCATGATTCAGAAGGGCCTTAGAAAGACCTTCCTGAATCAGGATTGCCCAAGCCCTCTGTCTACCCTCTCCTCACTCAGGGATTAATTGATGTCAAGTCATCACTCCTGGCTGGGCCTTCAAGATAGAACACATTCAGCTGCTCTGAATCAAAATGGCCAATGAGGGCTTTGACCTTCCCATTTCATGGGCAAAGTGAACAATGTGGTGAAATACCATTTCTGCAACTTGTTATGAAGGAGCATGTCCTTGCGATCAGTCACAGGATCAGAGCATCTAGAACTGGAAGAAACCTTAAGAGTATCCGGTGCAGTCCTGTCATCTGATGGGGAAATGAGGCAGACAGAAAGGGAATGGACTCCCCAAGCTCATTCACCCCCCTACTAGTTAGTGGCAAAGCCAGGACTGGGGCTCCCTGTCTCGACACCCAGGTTCAGTGCATTGTAGGACTTACACCTTCCCAAGACTAAATGTGGGGCTCCCCAGCAGTGGGGCGCTCTTCAAAACCCTCATGGACACTAGTGGCCCACCTGCCTTAACCACTGCTTCCTGAGCATCCCTACATCTTTACACATGGAAGCCGCACACACACAGGTGCACACGCACAGAGAGATCCAGGTTCCTCTGGAGCCAGCTGTGGCTCTGAACAGGAGAAGGGGCTAGAGACATGGTCCAGTCTGGCTCTACGACTCCTGAAACCACAGCCACAGCTGAGTGGGGAGAGCCGCTGCGTGACTTGCCACCTCACTGTCCCTGTTTGGGGACCCGGCCGCTCTCTCCCTCCTATCACCTTCCCAAGCTTTCTGGTCCCTATGACCCATCCCCATCGAGAATCCTATGTGGCCACTAGTCCAGGTCCCTCCTTTCTCTCCACCTTGTCTACTCAGATAGGAAGGCAGATAAGTGGTCAGCTGAGATAGGAAAAAACAAATTAATTATTCATTTGGTGAAAAGCTGAGGGGGAAGATTCACTGGGATCAAGAGTTAGAAAGGCTGCTTCAGAATTCTGCTCAGCTAGCTGTCTGTAAAGCAGATGATGGGGGTGGAAAAAGAGGCTCGAGGCAATGTTTTCAGCTTCTTATAGATAATGCATATTTATTGAAAATTTCCTTCACCAACAATGGTGAAATCAAGATCCAAAATTACAAAAAATCATGGCAGTTGGTATTTATAAAAATAAAGTGAAGGTCTATGTCTCACAGATTTGTGCTAGTTTCCTTCCAGTCTCAGTCTGTCTCTTTTGCATCATAAAGATGGATGGAGCTTATTACTCCTCATGATATAATATTTTAAAAATTGCATTCCATTGCCAAAAAAATAGTTTTGTTTCCAAATACCGAAAAGTTCCTAAAGTGACTTTTTCCAACAATAAATATAGAAAATAGCCTTTAACAAACATCTCCATTTGGTCAGGATTTTTTTCTGTCTGTTTCAAAAGTCTTTTTTTCCTCTCAAGTTAAAAACAGCCAACAGCCTTCTGAAAGTCTTCAAGTCTTTGGCGTGGTACATCCAGATGCTCTTCCATGGAGCTTCTCTGCATGGCCATCTGGAGGAGTCCATTCTGCCAGGGGCCAAGGGCAACAAGATGGTGTTTCATGAGAGTTGAGCCTCCCCCACCACATGCGGGCCAGGCCCATTTGGGATGGGCAACATTTAATGAAAAAATGAGATCACTTTTAGATGGCTGCCATCACCAAGAGCCATCTGACGTCCCCTCAGGCCATTCCAGAGGGCCCTCTTTGGCGATAGGGGTCAGCTACCTGGACATCACACTGAAGGGGTCTTTGGTGGATGGACCTGCTGCATGAGCTGGGGGCGCTTGACTCTTGGCTTCCTTCTCTTGGGTCTGCTTTTAGCTTTGTTGATCTGCACCACAAAGAAAGCCAGAACTACCATGGCACCCAGGAAGGCAAACATCGGAATCGTCTGTCCCACGTCCTGATTATAACGGCCGGGCATTATCCCTGAAGAACACAGGTTACATTAACAGGATAATAAAGGGCACACACACTGGGACATTTTGTTTCTTTAACACTCTCACACAATTAACTCGGTAAAGATTCATTTTAATGCCTGGATTATGTCCTGAACATGTATGACAGCAACAGAGAATGATTCAAAGAAATTCTGGCTTCTCCCCAGCTGTAGTTTCACTGTTGGAGGAATTGTCACATGTTTCAGGAGGCACCCTTCTGGCTCACCAAAGTTCTTCACATTAAGGGGAGACCCCTGATCCCTGCTGGAAACTGCAACTGGCTCAGGCCCATGTCAAAGATCTGGGACCTCTTCTCCTCAGTGTCTCCTGCTCTGCAGTTCCCTTCCCCCACCCCCAGTCATAGTGTAGCACTTGGAACGGTTGAAGAGAACCCTCGAACAGTTCCAAGGAGTGGGTCTAGACAGGAAGTAGACTCCTCTCCTTAGAGCTGCACACCTATATTCCAGGTTCTTCTGGAACTCCTAGGACTTGGGGCTCCAGGCCTCTCCAGGGAGAGCTTACTGTAAAATAGCACTTTCACCGCTGATCTGGAACCTTCACTTTAGGAAAACTGAGGCAGGGGCAAGACTCCACTTGCCAATGGCAGAACCTGCCCTACACAATAAAATGAAAGTCCACTTTCAAACTGAATCAAGAGCTTCTCAAGGAAGAGAGAAGTTGTTCTTTTTTTGTCATCACTTGCTATAATTATGTCTAAATACTTAAAGACTCACCTCCTGGAATGTCCCAGGCCCCACTTTCTCCAGGAGACAAAGGTCTAACTTGGGGCCGATTGGTTCGAAAGCTGGGTAAAGCCATTTTGTCTAGGTCAATCGATAGTAACTTCTGATGTTTCCAGAGATTACTGAGGAAAACAATTTAAAAAACAAGAAGCATTTAGTTGGCTCAGGAAATTTTAGCCAAAATCTCAGTCACTGTGAACATAAATTTGATCCAGCTAGCTCCCATCCTAATAGTAACCTCCCATATCTACAGATCACTTTCCTCATAATAATCTAAAGGAGGCAGTAGAACTTACCCAGAGGAGAAAACGGATGCTCCAAGAAGGGGAGCAGTCTGCCTGAGGATACACCGCCAGGCAGGGTCAGAACACAAAAGCTCAGCACTCTAGGTTCCTAGCACCTTTTCTGCCCATGCCCCAGGATAATGTTAATCCCTGGACCCTCATTTATCCCTTCTTATCTCTTTGATCTCCAGCCTCCAGCTGCCAAACTTCTGGGGATCTCTCCTACCCCTAAAATAAGATACAGCCCCCCCCCCCCCAGTACACACACACACACACACAACTTATTTAGCTTTCTTGAAAGCTCAGTGCTATCTCTTGCTTTATGTCCCTGTTGCTATTGTCCTCTTCCAAAATTACTATGTGAAAACTTTGTTCCTAGTTATCTGTGTGCATAAAATGCAACCTTGTTGAGGAGGGGGAGGGGGAAGCTCTTTCATGCTTGTCTTTGTACCTCCAATGTCTTCTGCACAGTAGGGCCTTAGAAAAGCCTGGATGTATGAATTGAAAAACTGTTGAAAGCTGCTGATCCAATGCAGTTTTAACACTCAAAGACTGGACAAAGAACTGGGGTCAAAGCAGCAGGACTGTGTAAGCCCAGCTAATTATATGACCTCTCTTAGCATCAAAAAACAGGGCTCATGTCATTGTAGAACTTGTACTTGAGAAATGATCTCCACCAAAGCCCTCCTCTTCTAATGAGGAAAGGAAGTGATCACTGTTGAGGCATTCTGACCCAAAGGGGCAAGACAGTAAAAGATGGAGGGTCCACAGAGTACAGGTCAGGGCCTTAAGGCAGAAGGGGAGAAGACAATTGGAAAAGCTGCAGATCACACAATCCAAAGTGGGGAAAGAAAAAGACAAACAGGACAGACAAGTCTCTTTTTTTCCTAGGGTTTACTTGTTACTAATTTGCAGCTGAGATACAAAGTTCAGGTTGCCCGTCACCTTTACCCTGGTTCTAGATGAAAATGAAAAGGTTTGTCCAATTAAGATAGAGGACAACCTAAAACCAGGCAAACCTGTACGTCCATGTAAGCAGAACACAAGCCAAGACAGAGGAACTCCTTGGATTACTAGGGAAGAGAATGCTTCAACATGCTATCAAGCATTAGAAACCCTTTCTAGTTTAGGTAACTAGGTTGTACAGAGCCTGGCACAGGTCTGGTATTTGATAAAAAAAAAATTTTTTGATGACTATTTCAGCTGTAATCAACTTGAATTTTAAAGGTCCAATCTTATTAAATTTGGGATTGGTTATGGGCTATTTATATGAAATAATCCGTGTAATTGGTTGCAAATTAAAATGCTTGAAATTCTGATTAGCTTACATTCTGGAATTCATTTATTTAGTAATGCTATTTGTAGGCAAAGGAATTCTCTATGGTGGATTCAGTTATTAGTACAGGTTCTCCTAATAACCTGATGGGCTGACAACAGATCACACACCATGAAGAAAGGTGGCAGATGTAGAGCTGAAGCTAACCTGTGAGTGTTTTAAAATATGGTCACACAAAATACTAGATTAGGAAATATTACAAAAATAAAGCATTTGGTTCTTGTGAATAATAATGCAAAACATAACCGATTGCACTGAGGACAATTGAAGAAGTGCAGCAGTGATGCAATGGAAAGGGAAATGGACCTGCAGTCAGAAACGCAGCTCTATACCATGTCTTAGCTGTGTTACCAGGGGAATAGCATCTTGACTGTCTGACCAGCGCAGGGTATAATGAGATGATCTAATCTTGGAAACGAGGCTTCTCTTAATGCTGATGGCATTTACTCTTTTGGCTGACATGAAGCAACACTGCTACTTCCTTCTCAACTAGCAGACCATTAAAATTTCCAGAATTTTTCTATAAGAAAAATCATCAAATGCTATTTCCTTTCTCCTTCATTCAACCAGTGGGTTTTTAAAAATGGACTCTTATTAGAATCAGTCCAAGTCCTGTCCAGATCTTTTTAGATCCTTTATCTTCCAATGTGCTGGCTATTACTTTTCCATATTGTGTCATGTCCACATTTGATAAGCACACCACCTCTGCTGTTTTCATTTAAATACTGATAAAATGTCTTATGACATTGGGTCAAACACAGATTTCTTTTAAGTTTTTCCACCAGAGACCTTGACACCGAGTCAACATAACTATTCTTTGGGTTTGTGGCCATTCAACTAGCTCTCAATTCACCTAACTGTATTGTTGTCTAGCTCACACCCCAGAACTTTTCCACAAGAAAAGCATGAAAGGACTTTGCCAAGTGCTCTGCTAAAATTCAATGCCTGCTGAATCTACTAATCTAATAATCCTCTGTCAACTAGGGATATTGCTCTACCTATCTCAAAAGACTCTCATAAGGTTCCAATAAGAAATATGGTGTATAAAAAACCCTGCACATATTAATCCAAGTTTTTGGATTTTGTCGTTAACATTGTTGTTAACGACATCCAGGCTTTTGTTGTTAACAAAGGACTGACAACTTATAAGAAAGTCTTTTTTGAAAACCACTTATAAGAAAGTGGTTTTTCTGGTTCTCTTACTTCAGTGAGCCCTAAAAGAAATGCAAGGTATTTCTGGGCTGGGCCAGCTGGACTGAGAATAGATGTCCACACTAATTACAACGTAACGTACAACTGAGTGGTAGTCAGAAAGATTACTGGAGATTTGCATTGAAATCTTTGATCCATACTTATTTTTTATATGACCTTGACAGTCTGAGGACTTCAAATGAAAATGCAGCAATTATCATCCTTGGCAAGGCTAGTCAATGGATGCTGAATTATTATTCTCTGAGTGGCACATGGAATCATCAGAAAGATCCAGGTTCTTAAATCTCAACTCAGATCCTCATTAGTGTGATCCTAAACAAGTCACTTATCTACTTGGTGTCTCAGTTTCCTTATCTGTAAAGTCAGGGGGTTGAACCTGTTGGTTCCTAAGGCCTCTTCTACTTTTCTGGTCATGTGATGGATTGAAATCCATCTGAAAACTAGCAATATTGCATGGATTTTCAGGAACCTGGGTACTAGATTGGAGTGGCTTACCAAATATGGATCTGACAGGATGTGAAGGTAAGAGCCAATGCCTTGAAAAGCAAAGGAGCCAAAAAAGATCTCAACAGGAGTTGGACTAATTCTAATAAGAATTCATTTAAAAACCTACTGGTGAAATAAAGGAGGAGGGGAAAATAAAATGGCTTTACGATTGTTCTTATAGAAAAGTTCTGGAAATTTTAATGATCTATGAGTTTAGAAGGAAGTAGCAGTATTGTTTCATGCCAACCACATGGGAAGGCCTCATACTCCAGAATCAGATCTGGAAAGACCCTTAAGTCCCCTTATTTCACAGGAGAAAAGGGCATCCAGGAAGGAAGCAGCAGCACAAAACCTTGAATTCGGAGCCCAAGACCAGAGCTGTCTCCACTACACCATGAGGTCTTCTTGGTTCAGGCTTTAAATGAATGAGACAAGAGGTAGTAAGGAGAGGAAAATGAGACTATGCAACAGGATAGGATATTGAACTGGAAATGAAAAGCACCAAGTTATGAAAACTTTGGCAAGAGAACAACTGTTCTGAGGATAATGTGATTTTTCAAATTTTTACAAATATCTGCTATCAAAAGTACCCTAACTAAAGATTTAAATTACTGAGGAGCAAAGTGTGGATTCCTGAATGGAGACCACGGGGCTGCTGAGACCTGCACAGATGATGTCTCTAAAGGACAGAAGAAGGATCCTCCGGGGTCAGCTACAGTAAGGCTACAAAACCAAGGTCTGGGTTTAAAGCAACTCCTGGGCCCAGAGAGGGAGGGCCCAGAGAGGGAGGGCCTAGCGGGCCACGCTGCCCCACTCCTTGGCCACCAGCTGGCTTCTCTTTCAAGGCCGCCATCAGGGAAGACCAAGCAGCAGGGGCCTGTGCAGAAGGCAGGAGAGCCCTGGCTCCTGTGACAGCGCCGGGGTGGGTCTGAGGCACGGCTGCGAAGCCGGCAGGCCGGTCTCGCTCCTTGCCAGCCACGCTTCTCATGAGCACTCTCTGAGGCCGGCTAAAGGCACAGTTCCTTCCCCGAGTCACTTCTAGGGGATCTGGACCGCTTAGGCATCACAAGGCCCCCACCCAAGGGCCCAGGGATAACCTGTGGGTACCATGGAGCCCCAGTTACTTGTGTTCATTTTCTAAGTCATTAGGAGTCCCTATTAGGTTGAAATGGCCAAGGTACCCAGGTAGGAGGTGGCCCTTCCAAAGAGGTTGGGCTAAGGATAAAGGAAGAAGAGACAGAAGTTGTGAGGGGGGGCAAGCTGGAGGGGAAAAGGGAAAGACAGAGAAGGGAAGAAGCCTTAGGGAGCAGTCCCGGGGCACCTTCCAAGCAGGGTAGCAGGCCTGAAATGCCTTGTGCCTAGGGCGAGAAGAAGCAGGACCAACTCAAGCCAGCTTTCCAAAAAATGGGTGCGTGTGCGTGTGTGCGTATATGTGCGCATGTGCACGTACAGAACAGTCAGCTATACTGGAACAATGTGCATCCCAATCACTTCTAAAATTGTTCCCCCAACTTTGTAATGACACACCCAAAGGCCCAGGGCAGTGCTCAGGGCCTGGCAGGGGGCAGTTTCCAAGAGGGAGTTGTGGGCTCAGCCCAGGCCCAATAATTCGAAGCACAAAGACAAGCTTTCCTTCGCTTGTGGCCAGGCCTTCCCCGACCCCAGGATATCTATACCTTTGCTCTCCTCCTGGCTACTCCCCAAGCTCTGCTCCAACACAGCTCTATTGACGGTTATCTGGAAGAACTTATTTTGGATTTTAAGCATTAATACACTACCTTTCAAACTCAATTGTCTTTTCTATCAAATCCACAAGATAACATTCTTCTAATCCCAATTAATATTTGGCAACCTTTACATGTATTCCTCTCCTCCCCCCCCCAGCTGAATATTCAAAATGTGCATCCAACTGTGAAGAAGAGAGCCAGGGCAGAGCTCAGGGTCTGACCCATATAATGGAGCCAAGGCCCAGAGCAGCTTCCACATCTATAAATGAGACAAGATTGTCCAGTCTTAAAGTCAATGATCTAACATACTGATGGACAATGCTACTCACATGTATTTAACAAAGTGCTTCGTGTTTTCTTAAACTTCAATCTACCAAAGGAATATGACTTCAAAATGGAAGCAGGCAGCGTTGTTAAAGGGATGCTAATTGAATCACGAGTTTTAAAAACATGCTGTAACTAGATTTTTAAAAAATTCTATCTTATGCCCCCCAAAAAGGCAAAATAACATTTATCTTATGATTTTAATTTTCTTCTTTTTTATTATAAACTTTAAGGCTCAAAAAACAAGAACGCTTCAATAAACAAAAAGATAAAATTTTATATGAAAACCTTAACTTTTGCTTGTATCATGTTAGCTTTTTCTGCTGTGCATTAAAGTTAATAACATAGCAACAGAACTTCATTGCCTGCTTGTGCCCCCTCTGAACTTTTTTTCTGCTAAGAGATCTATTTTAGAGGGTCATTATCAGGACACTGACTTACATGAATCATGACACGATATAATCAGAAACTAAGACTAAGAGAGAATAAATAAATGGGAATGTTTAAAGTCCTTCCCACAGCTGCCAATTCTTAAATTTTACCAAATTTCTTTCCTGCACAAGAGGTTTCAATGACTATTACCTGTAAAATAAACTGCTCTGGTCCCTTCACAATCTTGTCTCCAACCATCTTTCTGGTTCCATATTAGTACCAAATCTCCTTCCTGCTCGGCTTATTTCAGGGCATTTTCTGTCCCCTTTACATAATTATCCTCCCTTGTATGCTTGTGCCTCTGCCAGAGCTTTCTGCCAACCCCCTTTTGTCCCTGGACCTCATATTCACTCCTCAAAATTCCTGGTTTCTGTTCATGATCGCTTCAAATGTTCCTCTTTAAGCAAGAGTTCCTTCCTTACCTTTTCCCTAAAATGGAAATGATTTTGTATTATTTGGCTCCTAGTTTGTCTTTACTACTCAGCATGTTCATGCTGCCATCATGATCCAAATAGAACATATGTTTTTTAAGAGCTTTTGTCTGCCTAGCAGAATGCAGAATAAAAGCCCACTCTATACAAAGAGGAAGACTCTTAAATATCTGGAACAAACTCCAAAAAGTGAAGTAAAGTTCAATGGAAGAAACACGTACCTGGGGGCGGTTTCATTTAGAGGCTGGGGTTTGGCCCAAGACAGGTGAGGGCAGGCAGGAAGAGCTCGAGGTTTTGGATCTCCTAAATGGGCCTCCAGTACTTTTGAATAACGATGCAGATGGTTTCCTGTGGGACATACACATGTGTACACACACACACACACACACACACAGAATTATTGCTATTAAAATGGAAAGGCAAAAATATTTTTCCAGTTTTAAAAATATGTATATTATTTCTACCATGTTTAACATATTACTTGCCATCTAGGAGAAGGCATAGGGAAAGGTGGGGGGAGGGGGGGACTGGAACACAAGGTTTTGCAAAGGCTAATGTTGAAAAATTGTCCACACATATGTTTTGAAAATAAAAAGCTTTAATTAAAAAAAAAAAAAAATATATATATATATATATATATATATATATATATATATATATATATATATATATATATATATTATATATTGATGTAGTAGATACTATCATAACCAGGAAGCCTGTGGAACCTTCAAGAATATGGGCAGTTCTTTATGAAAAAAGATTGATTTACATGTTGAGAGAAGAATGAGCCCACAAACTACCAAAATTATTAGTGTTTTTTCTATGGCCTTGCTGTGTACATTATCTTTTTTGTGAGTAAACATTTGCTAAGAACTATAGATACTCATCATGATAGGTAGTTGTTTTTAAGGGGTTTCCCAGTCCATGTGATTTTCCCATAGTTCTTTGATTAATTACCATACTAATAAAATTGTAAATTAAAAAAATTCATGAACTACTTTTAAAACAAATGATGACAAACAAATTCAGTCTGTTCAAATTTTTAGGCACTTACAATCGAGCCCTTGTTGAATACTATGCAATCAGGTGGATCAACTATTAGATCAGCTTCATAAACTGGTCAAAATATCCACTGTGGAATCCCCAGTTAAATCTAATCCAATTATCTTCCTTCGAGAAGCCACATGAATTCACTCACCTTCCATTCTTTCTGGAAGAACAGAACCTACTCCATTTGGAGGGTGATTCCTATTTTCAGAATGACTGAGACTTGGAGATATCACTCCAAAAGAAGTAAACTGAAGGAGAGAATCCAGAAGCCAAAAGCAATCTGTGGGTTAACAGTAAGAATTATAAAAACTGTTAAGAAAGGGGTTAGGCCCCCCCCCCCAAAAAAAAAGACTATTAAAAATATTAGAAATATGGGGATAAGAGGGAGAAATGCTGAGGAATATAGCAAAACATAATCTCTGCTCTCCTGATTGGAAATAAACCACAGAAAAGGTGGTCTGGACAAACAAAAACAATTCAAATACAAATGATGTAAATATCAAAGCATACAAGGCCAATGATACCCAAACATAAACATAAATACAAGTACTGGATGTTCATTTTAATGAAAAGTCACTTGTGGACCACTGATGCACAGACACAAAGAACCGACTATAGATTAGTTTTTTGGTGCTATTCCAAAGTAAACTTTGCCTGTATCATCAAAGACCCTTTTCAGGTGACAATTACCTTTATATTTAGTGAATATTTACTGTGACTAAAATACACATTTGGAAATAGGGGATATGACAAGTCAAATCCAAGTCAGTACATGTGAGAAGAAAATATTCATCAGCCTCTTGGAAATTTGTCCCAAGCTACTACCACCAGCATGCTTTTGCATCATGACTACTTTAACATCCATCCACCTTCCTTCTTCATTCTGTTTGACTTTTTAAAATTCTAATTACAGGCCATGAAATGGAAAATGTTTGGGAAAAACTACTGATTTTCTCCAGATAGAGGCCCCATGTGAGGTCTTTTCCTATGTATTGCCAGCTAGTCTAAAGTTCTATGACAGAAAAGGGTCTTTAAAAACCCTTGTTTTAATCAGAGACAAGTTTAATTTCTCCAGAAAGTAAAGAAGCTCTGCTGTAACTGCCTATAATTACTACTTCCATCCATTCCTTTTTTTATGTGTTCATTTCCAAAAACTGTGAATAACAAACTGGCTTTGACCTCAAGTATGTCAGAGAAATAGGGAAATAGATCACCAATGCTTTTCTCTTCTTAAAGAGCACTTGTGATCATGTGCTCACTGGATTCAAGAGGGCCCAAAATGAGTTTGTAAAAGCTGAAACTGGAAAGCCAAGCACTATCTTCTCAGGCATCTAAAATTTTTTAGAAATTCTTTCAGGGGATCTCAATTTCTGAAGAAAAACTGCAGAAATAAGAAATTAATCTTTTAATCCAAGTGTCACTTTAACTCCCACTTTTGATTTTTAAAACAGTCCAGTCTCTTTAGAGATTCCTATTCATGCCAAACATATTCAATCACATTAAGACTGCTCTATGCCAGGGGTAAGACAGAGCTTTTATTTATTTATAATACAAGTCAAAAAGGAAGTAATTTTTCCTTTGGATGCTTTCTGTTTAATGTTGAGAATGTTTACTTTGATACATATATGGCTTCTGCACTCATAAAACTATTTTTGGACAGGGACAAAAGTGAGCATAGTGTAAATCTCTTTTCTGGTGACCACAAGTGAACCAAAAGACTTGGATTTTAATATTTATATAGTAGTAGAGAGCAATTTTCTCACAACTCTATGCAGTGGTCAGCAGGGCAAACATGACCATCACTTTCTACAGAGATGTTAATGATCTGCTTCAAAGCCACAGTGTTCCAGTCCCATCTTGAACATGTCCCATGCCTCGTGACTCCCACTTCAAGAGATCTGCCTGCCCAGTGCTCTGCCTATCCTGCAAGATGCCACGGCACAGGGGCCACCCCATCTCCCCAGGCTATATGAGAACAGAACATGCCTATAGAATAAGAGGCAAAATGAGTTTGTCCTTGGCCTCCCGAGGGCAGCTTCTCCAGGCCTTTAGGAAAAGCAGGACCAGGGGAATGGGTGTCTACAGGCCGCGCCACCAAAGGACCACTATTCCTTGAGGGACGCCTGAGATAATATGGGCATGGAGGTCCAAGGTGGCCCATAAGGAGTCAGGGGAAGGTTCGCCAAGGCTCCCTCTGGGGGGAGGTTCCACCTGGACACCAAAGTCACTAAATTCCAGTGTCTTTTCAGAGACAATAAAGCAGCTCTCACCCTTTTGTCGATGACTATCATCCAAGCAGTTAGAGTCTCCATATAGAACTATGCGACCTCCACTCTCTGAAGGGATCTGATAAAGTCCCAAAATAGGGACATTTTCAACAACTGCTGTCTCCTGCTTTAAAACCTCCAGACCTGAGGCAATAAGGAAAAAACAGTAATTTAGCAGAGTCAAAAAAAGCAAAAGTTAAAGACAGTGAGGATGTTAACAACCATTTTTGTAAGGAAATGAATTCTTTTGTAATTGCTACTTGTCACTTAAGAGCTCATTCATATTGGGAATGTCACAGAAAAATCTGATACGCAAACAGAAGTGCTGAACTGAATTTCAGCAAAAAAAGTTAGTGCCTCCAATAGCAAGGAATTTTAAGTTTATACTGACTTCTTTTCCCTTAAACTGATGGTGGAGATTTGGTTCCTACCTAGGACTCACCTACTTTTGCTGGTTAAAAAGACCTTAATACTGTCATTTTGCATGCTGCCAATGGATTTATTAGTAGCAATTCAGATGATTTAAAATTATAATCCAATCTAAAAAAATACTGCCACCCACCATAAATCTGGACACCACCTCATAGGGTACCAAAGTCTAAAATTCACTTGTTGACTGCCTGCTGAGCCTGGGGCTGAGGGAGAGGCAAAATTCAGATGGGACACAGGCCCTGCCACCTCTGACCTGCCAGCCTAGGGTGCACTATCCATCTTGGCAATCCAACAGGAGCAAGTGTTCTTATTCTATCAACCCCTCAAAAAGGAGGGTACTCATCCCCCAATGACACAGCTTATGAGGGGCCCAGGCCCACAGAGGCTAAGCCTTGGGAACAGCTATGCCACACAGCCTGTTCTACATTTTAAGTACCTCTCCTAGTGGCCGTTCAACTCGAGTGGGGCTGGGGCGAGGGAGAACACACCTGCCTCGCCACACTCCTATATGCCCACTCCCCTATCCTCCACTGCCACATCTCTCACACACACCCCAGCCTCCCTCGAGCCTTTTCCGGGGTCTCCTTGTCTTCCACACAACTGCCAAGCCCCAAATCACCTTCATCAGCACCTCATTACCCACAGAACCAAATGCAGAGTCTCTGGGCATTTAGAGGCTTCGTAATGAGTATTCTCTTCCTCCCTTGCCAACCCCCTTACCCATCCCTGCCTGCCACATGCTCCGCTCCATGGGCCTACCATGCTGGATCATACTTGCTGTTGCTTATATGGAATGCATCATCTCCCATTTCTATAACTTTGTGACTCTTCCTTAAATGTGGAATGTTCTCTTACTTCATCTTCCCTTCTCAGAATCCCTTCTTTCCTTCAAAACTCTATTTAAGCTATATTTTCTTCTACCAAAAATATTTAAATGTGAATATAACCCTGACTGCAGATGTCTCCTCTGATAGACAGTAAACTATTTGAGTCCAGGATTGTTTCATTTTTATCTTTGCAGCCTCATTTATGCATAGAACACAGCAGACACGTAATAAATGCAGACAGAAGCTATTGTTTTTGTATCTTGAAGTGACTATCATTGACAGCAAGGTGATAGGTTTTAAGTCTAAAGCCTTTTCATCAATATGAACAATATAAGTAAGCACTTGCATGTCATGAGAAGTAATTCACTTGAACCCCTACTCTGTTCCAATCAGTACTAACCAATTTGACAGTATCATATCAGACTTGTGAGCTGCAGATTCCAAGTTCACTTGCTTAACTATAAGAAGTTAACTAAAAGCCCTCCACCCTTGTTTTGTCTTGTGATAGTGACCAAAAAGACACATATTTCCCATTCTTTTTCAGATTTTCTTGATCATATAAGGTTCCTTACTATCTGAAGTAAAGAACTCACTACTTCTAATTTGTAAGATGCTTGCAAGAAAGATGGGGTCAGGGGTAGTTGGTGGCACAGTGGATAGAGCACCAGCCCTGAAGTCAGGAGGACCAAGTTCAAGTCTGGCCTTACACACTTAACACTTCCTGTGTGACCGACCCTGAGCAAGTAACTTAACCCCAATTGCTTCAGAAGAAAAAAAGAAAATGAAAAAGAAAGATGGGGATGGGCATAAAGGGAGAATACAGTAAGCACCTAATAAATACTTGCTGTTTTTTTTTCTGGAGGAGGAATTAGCTACTGTTTTTGTGTCTTGAAAAGTGACTACTATTAACAGCAAGATGACAGATTTTCATCAATACTAACAATTTAAGTAAAACACCTGAAACAGAGAGGTGGAGTCTTATTCAACAGCCAGGAGACTGGTGTCACTGGGTTGAAGAGAAGTTTCTGGAAAGAAAAATATAAGAACAGAAAGCCAGGAGAGGCAAGTCTTAAAGGACTCTGGATGCCAAACAGAGCCCTCTGGAGGGCCAACAAAGGTGTTCAGTAGAGGGGTGACATTATCACCGATCTGTGGTCTGCCTGACTGCAGGGTAGAACAAAGTAGGGAGAGACTTGAGGCAGGCTGCCTCAGCAACAGGCTCCGCAGCAGGGCCGGCCTGGGCTGACGAGGGCTGCATCGGGATGGTCCTACCTCTCAGCCCTTAGGTGCTTGGCCTTTTCCTCTACTCTGCCTCCCAAGAGATCAGCCAGCCTTCCCCTCTGTGTGGAGCTGAACCCTTCTGTATGTCTCCTTTTGTTAGAACGCAAGCCCCTGGAGCACAGAGATGTTCCTGCTCACATTAAGCAAAGTCCACACAAGGAGAACTTAGCAATGCTTTCCCACAAAAGCCCAACAAGCACTCCCCATCATAAGGTCAGAGATTTGGAGCATGAAAAGATCCCATTTCACACATGAGGAAACTGAGGCCCAGAGCAATTGTGAGATTTGTCCCACAGGTAAAGACTGCCAAAGCAGGATTCCACACACAGCCCAAATCCCAATGCCTGGCCTTTCTCTACTGAACCACGTCTCCTCCCTTCATCCCTCATCTCCTCTAAGTGTTCGACCACACTGATTATGCATCTGAGGTGACCATATAATACTTGGGATATACTGGCTCATTCTCCATATATTTTCAGATGCAAGCTTCAGGAAGAGAAGGACAAGGAGGAATTCCTTGCAGCACGTAGCCCAGGACACTGCACCTCACTCACATCCATTATAGGGGCTTAAAAATAATTGGCGAATGGATGAAAGAATGAAGAAGTGAATGCATAGAAAAAACAATGAACAGCATCCTCACAGCATCCTCTACCTTGGTCCTTGAAGGTCTGTGTGATCACAATGCCATCTTCTGGGAACTTGGCAATACTGCACCCTGATGCATAATACACTGAAAAACAATTGATAGATTTTTGAAAGAACATCATAAATGACTGTTTTTTAAACAAATAATTAATCCAACTAGAGACCAAAAAGGACCAGAAACTAAAATGTCATTATTTCTATAACCAATATGAAACATAAAAAAGTAAAAATATTTTAAAATTTTGCATAATTAAAAGTATAAATTATACTGTTATTGTGTTTATTTCTACTTTTTGGGAAATCTTATATAATAATTTCTTAAATAATATTAAATTATAATTACTTAAATATTATTAATTTTAAAATAATAATTAAAATATTTTTAAAATGCAAATAAAATTAGTGATTGTTTAGTTTATCTCAGAGTTTATGTGCAATTCCCCCCCCCCCCCCGAATTATATCTTATGAATCAGAAATGTAAATTACTTTATAGAGGTACAAAATCTAAGATAGAAAGAATGTCTCCTCAATTTTCATACAGGTCTTTCCCAGTAACCATGGAGTCCCCAAAACTCTGTCCTGGGCTCTCTTCTCTCCTCTCTCAGATTTCAGATGATCTCATCAGCTCTCATGGATTTTTTGATCACCTCTGTGCAGACTCTGTGTCTAGGTTTATCTCCCGCCTGACCCCCAGGCTCACATCTCTAACAGTATGTCTCATAGACACCTGAAACTCAACAAGGCCAAAAGAGAATTCATCCTCCTTAACCCCTCTCCTCTATCCCTATTCTTGCTGCAGGAATCATCATGGTGCCAATCATCCACAGGCTTAAAAACTGGGCATTATTCTCTACTCTGACCTCTCTTTCCCCATATTCAGTCAATTCTACCTTAAAACCATCCCTAATTTAGAGCCCCTTCTCTCCTCGGATACTGCTACCCACCCTGGTGCAAGACCTCATCACCTCACAGCTGGAATCCAGCTAAAGCCTAAGGCCAATGGGCTGAAGCTTCCCCCACTCCAGGCTATGTTCCCCTCAGCAACCCAAGCGATCTTCTAAAAGCATAGCTCTGATCATGTGCCTCTTTCCTTCTCATCCTCCACTAACATTTTGTCCAGAATCCAAAATAAAAATCTTATTTGGCTTGGAAAGTCCTTGATAACTGACTCTTTTATCTTCGCAATATTCTTTCACCTTGTTTCTCTCCAGGTACTCCACAATGCAGCGACTGATTCTTCCACCTTGTTTCTCTCCAGGTACTCCACAACGCAGCGATTGATTCTTCCATCTTGTTTCTCTCCCGGTACTCCACAATGCAGCGACTGATTCTTCCATCTTGTTTCTCTCCCGGTACTCCACAATGCAGCGACTGATTCTTCCACCTTGTTTCTCTCCAGGTACTCCACAATGCAGCGAATGATTCTTCCATCTTGTTTCTCTCCAGGTACTCCACAATGCAGCGACTGATTCTTCCACCTTGTTTCTCTCCAGGTACTCCACAATGCAGCGACTGATTCTTCCACCTTGTTTCTCTCCAGGTACTCCACAATGCAGCGAATGATTCTTCCACCTTGTTTCTCTCCAGGTACTCCACAATGCAGCGACTGATTCTTCCATCTTGTTTCTCTCCTGGTACTGCACAATGCAGCGACTGATTCTTCCATTTTGTTTCTCTCCAGGTACTCCACAATGCAGCGACTGATTCTTCCATCTTGTTTCTCTCCTGGTACTCCACAATGCAGTGACTCTGGCCTCTCTGCTGTTCCTTGGATAAGATATTCCCAACTTTGAGAATTTCCTCTTTTTTTTCCTACCTCCACTTCATGGCCTTCCTGCCTCTGAGGCTTCCAAGCCAGCCACAGTCAACAACAGTATACTTAAATGCTCAGAACACAAAAAGAGGTAAAAATAGCCCCTGTCCTCAAGGAGCTCAAAATCTAATGTAGGAAACAATGAATATGTACAAATAAGAAAGGATAAACAGTAAATAATTAAAAGAAACTAAGAGGAGTTGGGAAAGTTCTCTATGGGAGATGACATTTTAGTTGGGATTTAAGGGAAACTAGTAGATAGAGATGAGGAGGAAGAGGAGGGACAGCCAAGTAAAATGTCCAAACCACCAAAGAGCTGGAATGTCTTGCTCATGGGAGAGTTGGGAGGCCAGTGCCACTGGCTCAGCAGGCATGGCAGGGAGTAAGGTACAGGAAGACTGGCAAGGTAGGAGGGGTATGTGAACATCAAACAGAGGATTCTGTATTTGGTTCTAGAGCTGACAAGGCAACACTGGAGCTTATTGAGTAGATGGGTCACATGATCAGACTTGTATTCAGAAAAATTCCTTTGTTGGCTGAATGGAGGATGGGCTGGAATGGGGAGAGACCTACGGGAGGCTGACCCCCAGCAGCTATTGCAATCCTCCAAGTGGGATGATGAAGACCTACCTCAGAGTAGAAAACAGTTTAGAGGAAAGAAAGTAGTTTATTTGAGAAATACTGCAAAGGAGAAATCAGCAAACAGGTACCGACAATGGATTGGATGAAGGAGAGGGGAAGGGAGGATATGAAGGGCCATGAAGACATACGGGTTATACCTAAAATGTGCAAGCCTGGCCTTGGAAGGATGGTGTTGCCTCAACACTATCAGCAAAGTCAGGAAGGGGGAAGATTCCAGGGGAAAGATGAATTCAGCCTCAGATATGTTGAGTTTCAGATATCTACTGGACATCCAATTCTGAATGTAGACATTGGAAAAACAGCTGGAGGGGTGAGATCTGAGGCTGGCAGAGAGGTGGGGAAATGAAAGGCAGAGGGGAGAATCACTCATTCAGCAATTTGGACAACAGTTAAATCTAAGGAGCGCATGACGTCCTGGGTGAAGTAGCAGAGGGGGAGGAGAAGGAAAGCCTGCCTCCCCCAAGGAGCCAGCACCCTCCTGCTGACAGCCTCCCCAGCCCTGTTTGCAGGCAGCAGCTCTCAGAGGTTCCCAGGGGTGCTCAGCCCAGCCCACACCCAGAAGGCTCTGCTGACTGGCCAGGTGTCATTACTGCCTCTCCTCAGCTCACGCCACCCTTCCTGGAGGGCCAGGACTCAGAGCAGCCCCTCTCTGAGGGGGCAGGGATGGCTGTGAGCACCAGCCGCCCTCTCCTCTGGCCCTAGTTCCTCTCTGGGGCCAAGAAGATCCACCCCACCCCCACCCCAGCTCCGTGAGAGGGCCTTTCAAACTCTCCCTGAGCCTCCTCTTCTAAGTGGCTTTGCTCAATGGGGGCCTGAAGGTGGAGTCTGACACCCCCCCCCCCCCCTTTGGGGCTACAGAAGCCTGGGACAGCACGGGCCTTCTCAGACCAAGGACTTCACCATGCCCCAGCATGGCTGTCAAGCTAAAATGATTTAGGAAGGAACCTGGCAAAGACCTCTCTACAGAACTGCTCGAGTCAGGAAACATTTCCTTAAAAGGACACTGGACACCAAGTGATGAACATCTTGGTCACAGCAATTTATGAAACTGCTTAGATATGGGAGGACTATGATCTCTGAATGCAGTGCTCGCACTGCTGAAATGATGAGTGCAAGGTTTAGAGGAGGAAGGAACCTTCAATTCAAGAGAAATCCATTTGCAGATGAAAAAACTGAGACCCAAAGATAAAATGCTTTGTCTAGGGTCGCATAACAGTAAGAACTCAGGACCTTGAACTCCAAAGTTTTCCACAAAAGGCTGAGGGGAAACCAATAAAAAAGATAAAGTGAAATGCTCTGGGATTCTTTTTTAAAGTTCTTACTACTAATATTTTTTCATAAATTTTAGAAACTTACAATTTGCTGACTTCTTGATGTCTTGGGGGGAGGTGGGGAATAAACACAAATTTTCGCAGAAGTGAATGCTGAAAACCACCTTTGCGTGTACTTGGAAAGATTTGAGATTTATAATTTTGAGAGCAACTACCATGAAAAGAATTTTGTGACTCGGGTATATAGTTTAGGAGATTTCCAAATACCTTGTCAATTCAAAGCAACAATTTAAGGGAGGGCAAAAGAGAACTGTTTGCTGATACACACACCATAACCAGTATATCCTACATGGCATTAACTTTGAATTTTTCAATAGTCCCCTCAGTAGACTCTATTGTACTTAGACATCATATTTATATATGAAAATTATCAGATCATGGATATCAGTTCAATGATATCACATTTCTTTAATTCTTACTCTTTATATGAAATAACATGCCCCATTCTAAAACAAAACAAAACAAAAAAGCCTTACTGTCATGGTTGGCCAAGGTAAAATCCCCTTCATACAAGCCATCACTGAACCCCATGCCCCAGACAGAAAGAAGTTCATTTAAAGCTGGAATATTTGCTCCTCCCGTATCTGGCATCCACCACTGTCTGTAAAGGTAAGAAGGCACAATCCATCATTATATACAGAACTCAAAATACTCTTGCCTGCATTTGATCACTTCTTTATAGAAATGATTTTCTCCTGTCCCAAATTCAAAACATACAAAATTAACCAATAAGAATTCAACCAAAACCAGTTGCTAAAACATAAACCTTTAATGAAGATGTAATTGAATGTTGAGTACATTTTTAATTTTCTAAGTATACTTAGCCTAGAAAGAAAAATTCAAACTTACTAGAAAGGTACAGCAGTCATGTTCTTTATATATTAAAAAAAAAAAAAAAATATATATATATATATATATATATAAAAATCCAGAATCAGAAAAGAGATAAATAAGGAAGTGATTCTGTATGTTGCATAAGGTATGTAATTACAAATGAATGTGCTACAGTAGGGACTCTTTAAAAGCAACTCCTAGAACACAGTGAAAATTTTAAGTCATGAACCAATAAAGAGAAACAGGAACAGACAAATTGAGAAGTGTTAGGAATCGGCAAATGATCAATTACAAATGATGACAAAGCATCTCTATGAGCATTGCTTTAAAAAACTTCAGAAAAATTAATCTGAAACGTAATATTCAAGAAGACACAAAGGTCGGCACATTAGTAACTATCTTTGCTAAAGGAGAGTCCCTAAAAGAGGTCATCAACAGCATGAATAATTGCTTCTCTATGATTATATTAATAAATTCTCCCAAGTTAAAACGAATGCCAAGTGTCAAGCCTGCTTTCCAAGTGCCACCTCACAGCAATACCTTGTATTTTCATCATAAAATTTGACTTTTCTCATCACTGATGTGTTGTACCAGTCACTGAACACTATAAGTGAAAGACCATTGTCAACATCCCTCCTCAGTTTGCTGATTTCCTCTGGGAAGTATTCTTCTTCACTGTCGACCATCAGCAGCGTCCCTGAATAAACAACATTTTCAAATCAGAGCAGAATTTAAAAACCTCTTGAGAATAAAGACTATTTTTATTTCTATCTTTGGATACACTAATTCTAGCACAATGCCTTGCACATATTCTGCATTTAATAAATGTTGGTAAAATGCTGAATTATCCCAGGATGCAATAGTTTCAGAAATATAATAAAGACTTATCAGGTCCAAACTCCCAGTTTATTTATAGTTCTCATCTGGTCATCTTTCTGCTTAATGCAACTTTAAAAAGGAAAATTAAAGGATCAAAAATTGTTAGGGTTTTTTTTTTAAACATTTCTGAAGAATGGTTCAATGAATACTCTGTTACAAAAGAACAAGTTATGGTACAGTCTATTTGAAGTAGTGGACAAGCAGCTGGGTAGGGTCATGAAGGGCTATGAACTTAACAGTTACAATTAATCAACCTTCCAAAAAACATTTATTAAATGCTAACCATGTGCCAGGTTAGACACAGTGGGGAAAGGGGTCAGGTGGTTCTGGAAATCCCAAGAAGTGGAGCTCAGAAGAGAGAATATCCCAAGTATTGGGAAGAAGTCTGTGAAAAAGCATGAGAGATAATGGAGTACTGTGGATGAGAATATTAATTCAAGTCAGTAAGGCTTAGAATTTGGGGTCAAAATAATGGAAAGGCAGGGAAAAGGCAGCCTATAAAAATCAAATGAACAATTTTATATTTTATACCAGAGATAATGGGGAGGCACTGGAGGTTCCTGAGCAGAGGAAGAGGATTACTTGTTCAGACCTGAACTTCAGAAATGAGTGGAAGAACAATTGTGTTGAAGAGAGCCTTGAGGCAGACCACCTTGAAGGCTACTTCAACAGACCAGGGAAGAAGTGATACATGTCTGACCAGGATGGAGATTGCGTGAGTGGAGAGAAGGGGGTATATATAAAAGATGTGGCGAGGGGTGTGTGTGTGTGTGTGTGTGTGTGTGTGTGAATGGCAAGACTGAACAAGTGAGTGCAAATACAGGGTGAGAATAAAAGGTCAAGGATGGTATTAATGATGCAAATCTGAGTAAGTGAGAGTGATGGTGCCCTAGGAAATAACAGATTAGCTCAGAGAAAAGAGAATGGGTTTTGTTTTGGATATAAAATGTTCAAAAGTATTTCACAGGATATCTATTTCAAACCTGCATCAAATGCAGCCAATAGGGAAGACTGGAACTAGACTAGACATAGACTAGGTCTGGAGAGAAAGGTCTGGGAATCATCTATAGAGACAATAACTGCCCTGAGCTGAATAGAGAATGGATGTAGCGAAAAGAGCAGAAGGCTCATGACAGAGCCCTAGAGGGCCCGTTGGCTGGTAGCTTCCATTCGAAGAAGCAGTCAGACAGGTAGGAGGAGAACTAAGAGAGAAACGTGTTCCTACAATCCAGAAAGCAGAGAGGATGCAGGAGATCAGAGACAGTGTTGAAGTTTACAGTGAGTTAAGGAGGAGGATGGAGAAAAAATCATTAGGTTTGGCAATTAAGAGATCATGGGAATTCTGGAGGACAAACCTGGCCAGAGTCCACAGATGGGTACTGATTAATCACATGCAAGAACCTTCATTTTTTTAAGCTTTCCATTTCTTCACTGATAGTATGACCTGCATAAGGGGAATAATGAAACGTACCACCTATCTCATAGGTGTGTTGTGAGGGGACAAGTGAAATAATTCATTTAAGCATCCTGTATGAATTATCATAGCTCGCTTTTAGTTTACCTATTTTAACGCTTAAGAAATTTAACAAACTTTAAAATGAGGCAGAATGAAAATGAGAACAAAAAGACTTGTTCATTCTCACCATACTGACTGGCATCAAAACATGTGAAAGGTGAGCCGAGAACTTCTACAAAGTAACCCATACTTCTCAGATGCTGGTACATGTCCCTGAAGTTGGTGTGTATATGGTCCCCATTCCTGCAGAAAATAAAGCAACAGCCTTTGAGCAAACCATCCATAGAGAATCAAATAACTATCATGTGCCTTAGTATAAATAGAATATAACTACCTCTCACAAGGCAATCTATTCTATTTTGACATAGCTTTGATAGTTCAGGAGGTCTTTGTAAAACGTGCCCCCTCTAATTCTCTCCCCTACCTCCCACCAAGGAGCCAAACAGAAGAAACCTAGCCTCTAATTCCACATGATAATTCTTCAAATATCTGAAGTCAGAGACCATGTCCCCCTCTAAATCTCCTTATAGTGCCGTTTCTCTGGGCTAGATACAGAGGATTAACAGAAAAATATGATTCCAGAAATGGTGGGCTTCCAGGACCTTCTGAAGCAGACAGAGCCTGGCTACCTGCATGATGCAGGAATATAGGGTGAAGAAGAGCTGGGCAGCCTGAGCACCCTCCTGAAGGGAGAGCCCGGGAAGAGCTCTACTCAGGCCTCTATCCCCAGGCCCCGGGGCCAGAAGACATTAGAACTGTCACTGTCAAACAACGTCTGATCAAAGCTTTCCAAATGCCCTCAGCAAAGGGAGAGGAAGCAGCTTCCTTGGCCTCTCCAGGCCATAATTCCTCCTCTCCTTGAGTAGTTTGGAACTATGCTCAAAAAGTTATCAAACTGTGCATACCCTTTGATCCAGCAGTGTTACTACTGGGCTTATATCCCAAAGAGATTATAAAGAAGGGAAAGGGACCTGTATGTGCACGAATGTTTGTGGCAGCCCTTTTTGTAGTGGCTAGAAACTGGAAACTGAATGGATGTCCATCAGTTGGAGAATGGCTGAATAAATTGTGGTATATGAAAATTATGGAATATTACTGTTCTGTAAGAAATGACCAACAGGATGATTTCAGAAAGGCCTGGAGAGACTTACACGAACTGATGCTGAGTGAAATGAGCAGGACCAGGAGATCATTATATACTTCAACAACAATATTATATGATGACCAGTTCTGATGGACCTGGTCATCCTCAGCAATGAGATCAACCAAGTCATTTCCAATGGAGCAGTAATGAACTGAACCAGCTACGCCCAGAGAAAGAACTCTGGGAGATGACTAAAAACCATTACATTGAATTCCCAATCCCTATATTTATGCCCACCTGCATTTTTGATTTCCTTCACAAGCTAATTGTACAATATTTCAAAGTCTGATTCTTTTTGTACAGCAAAATAACGTTTTGGTCATGTATACTTATTGTGTATCTAATTTATATTTTAATGTATTTAACATCTACTGGTCATCCTGCCATCTGGGGGGGGGGGGGGGGAGAGGGGAAAAATTAGAACAAGAGGTTTGGCAATTGTTAATACTGTAAAAAGTTACCCATGCATATAACCTGTAAATAAAAGGCTATTAAATAAAAAATTAAAATAAAATAAAATAAATTCCTCCTCTCTTTAACCATACCCTGATTCAGGGAATGGTTACAAGGCCGCCCTTTGTAGAAAAGACCGATTCCTCAGTTAAGGCACGGATTTCCTAAGACTGCAAAGCAAGAAAACCAAACGATCCACAGAAGAGGAACAGCTGTGGCGAAGGAAGCTCCAAATTCCAGAAACCTTCAGTGTGTTTGACTTAGAGATTTCCTTATAGATGGAATCCTTTTTTGGGGGGGTTTTGACAATTATGAATATGAGGATTAAAAAAACAAAAACAAAAGTAGAAGCATGCCATCAAAACTCTAAAAACGAGATCTTTTTCATCAGCTCAAGGATAATAGGTCATAATCTTTCCATCTAGAGTCGATGGAATTGCACTTAAAGTTAATTTGCCATTAAAATGACAACTACATTTTGGCATTCTTCTTTCTTTGAAAACAGGGAGGTATCATTTATAATCTGTCATCAAGAGAGAAAAATAGAAACTAAAGCAGCTTTCAACCCGTTATATGAAAGTCTTAAGTTCTTCAGTCACTTTTTGTGTTTACAGGGAAAATCAAGGTTTATTTTTGGACAGTTAAGTCACCATCATCATTAAATTACTATTTAGTAAGATCTAAGAAAAACCTGGCCGCCCTGCTCTGATCACCCATGCTCCCTTCATCTCTGCTCTCAAAGAGCAACAAAGGGGTAAGATTGTGCATGTGGGGACACCTTCATTCCCATCTGAAGTCTCCATTATTAAACTAAGGTCCTACTTATTGATAACGGGACTTGTGCATTCTCTTTTGTTTAAAGGACATTTTTTTTTTTTTTAAAGCAAATGCTTAGTAAGCTAAAAAAAAAAAAAAATCATAAAACTGATATCAGAATTATCAATGGGACACAATTTTATATTTGTTGATTCCTGGGGACATTAATATCAGATTCACTGTATATACTCAAAGATCTTCTGTCATTCAGAACCTTTTGTTTCTCAAACTGCATAAAAATGTTTTTCTAACAAAATACACATTCTGCCTTCTCTCTCTCCTTTGTCTCTTTTCTTCTTAACTCTCCCTTCTATCTCCTTCCCTTCTCTCGCCTTTCCTTTTCCTTCTTTTTCTGCCTGTCTTTTCCCCTATTTTTTGTTTTGAAAGAACAAAGAGTTGCAGGTTGATGATACGTATTCATCTAAATTGCATGAGTATATTTTAAGTGGTAGAAAATAACACCAATTTCGTCTCTCCTACTGTCAGCCGAGGATTCCACTTTCACAACAGCACAAGTGCTAACAAAAGAAATCTTATCTATCATCCTGGGTGACACCTCTTATCCCCCAATACATGTCAGTCCCAGCCAGAGGGATAGCCCAGAAATGTCACCTCCTAAAATCAGAGTAGCAACTACTGAAAATAACACTTATTACAGGTCTGGAGTCACCAAGACCCTCAATCTGTACTTGGCAGATGCCTACCAATCCAAGGGGTCATTTTTCATTCTCAAATTATCCCTGGGGAAGTATCCTGGTGGATAGCGAAGATTGTGATACTGATCCCAGAGGACTCTCTTGCTTCGAGGAGGAGTAGGAATGATCTTCACCTTAATTGGGAGCTTCACAGTTGATGTCTGTTCTGCACCATTTTTAGACTGAAAAGAGAAAGAAGCCTAAGACAGCCTTTTCCAAGAAGAGAGAATGAAACTTTACTAGTTATGACAGTTATAACTTAATGGAATCTCACTGTGATCTTCCAATTTATCCCCAAAATTTTGAAGACAGTTTTCAAACCACCTTGGGTCAATTCAATGCTTTAGTCAATTCAATGGAAAACACTTTTGCATTTGGGGCTTGACATTTATGTTTAATTTAACATATCTGTAGCCCTATCACCATTAGAGATGGGCTGAAATAAGGCAGCTTACCACTTGTCAATTTATTTTTCTAAAGCTATGGAAAATTTTCTAGGCTTGAGAAACTTCAAGTCTCAAATGCTACGGTCTACAAACCTAGTTATGTCTATTCCATTTTAAATCTACTACTTAAACACAAACTGTCTTGCCACTTTCAATCAGAAAAATATAAAAAACCCAAGAGGGATAAGTAGTGAACTACTTAAGTGTCCAAAACTTACTTCATTGTCTGCAGGGGAAGATACGGTTATCATGACGTGACCCTGGGCAATGCCTTCCCAGGAGGCTGCTTTCTTTGTTACAGAAATCGAGATGGCTAGATACCCCGACCAGGGCCACAACACAGAGGAGTAGGCAAAGGCAACTTCAATGTTATCCCCATTCTGTGGTAAATAGGGCTGCCAATCGGGCTAGAGACACAAGAGAAAGAAGACTGGTTAAGGTGATGTTCCAACATTTATATAGAGATGGACGAAATGAACCCAAATTCCTAACCTAACTAAAAAATCCACCCTCAGATTTTTCTTCTTTTTGGGGGAAGAGGGGAAGACAGAGAGGGGAATCTTACTTTTAAAAATTAAGAGAAACTGAGAATTGGTGACACAGGATCTATTCCTATAGGAGTTGGTGGCAATCTCATACTGAAACAGCTTGTGGTCCCAGCAGTATTATATGGCACACTCCCGACCAGAAAGGTCTCAAGACTAGCTACTGGCTACCTTCAGATAGCACAGGGAAAAATTCTTCAAGAAATAAAGAACTACTCTGATTTTTTTCTTTCTAAAGAGGAGAGGGGAAGCTCCAATTGTTTAAGAATGAAGAAAATAAGGATTTATTAACATTCTACTCTATTAATTATGAATCTTCTAGTCTAGTAACCCTCTCAAAAAAATAAAGTCTGGTATGAGCTAATTCTTAGGAAAAAAAGGAAAGAGCGAGTCAACTGTGTGCCAGAAACTTTGTGAAAAACTTCATAGTCTCTCATTTGCTCCTCACAATAACCCCGGGAGGTAGGAAGCTGAAGCAATCAACATTTAAGTGACTCATCCAAGGTCACACAACAAGTAAATGTATGAGGCTTGATCTGCACTTAGATCTCCCTGACTTTAGAACTACTGCTCTCCCCAAGGCACCACCTAGAAAGAAAGGGCTTCTGTATCAGTTTAACAAATTGCTCTTTGATTCCCCCCCAAAACTAAGGGGAAACAGCAAAGAAAGTACACGAGGGAAATAACTTAGGAAAAGATGGAATAATTTTAACGTGGCAATATATTTTTCCTTCTTAAAAAAAATTAAAAAACTTTTCTTTCCCAACATATTTGTTCTCTCTCTCTCCCTCTCACCTCCCCAGCCCATTCCCCCTTGGAAAGAAAAAAGGAAGGGGAGCAGGAGGTGGGGGGGAAAAGGGGAGGAAAACCCTTGAAACATCTGAATAGGCAAGAAAAAGAAATTTCTACATTGGCCATGTCGAAAAAAATGCATATCTTGTTCTACAACCTGAGTCCATCCCCTCTATGTCGGGAGGTGAGTAACAAAATTCACCATGAATCCTTCAGAATTGTGATAGATTTGTAGCATTAGAGCACTTAAATCTTTCAAAGATGTTTGCCTTTATAAAGAAATTGTTACATAAAAACTATTATATAAATTGTTCTCTGGATTCTGCTCACTTCACTCTCCCAATTCATACAAATCTTTCCAGCTTTCTCTGAAATTGTCCTTTTACCATTTCTTATATCACAATAATATTACAACATACTCATATACTATAGTTTGTGTAGCTCTTCCTAAGTGATGGGCCCTGCTTTTTGTCACTACAAAAAAAGAACCGCTTCAAATATTTTTGTACACACAAATTCTTTTCTACAGTCTTTGATATCTTTAGGGTAATAATCTTAGAAAAAACATTGCCAGGTCAAAGGATATGTACAGTTGCAAACTGCTTCCCAGAATGGCTGAAGCAATGAACAGTTCCACCAACAGAGGCATTTGCAGGCCCACTTTCCCATGGCCTCTCCATTTGTCATTTTATGTTTCTGTCATCTTTGACGATCTGATGGGCAAGAGGTTGAACCTTATTGTTGCTTTAAGTTTTATTTCTCTATTAGTGTTTTGGAGCATTTTTTAATATACTTGTGGATATCTTGAATATCTTCTTTTTTAAAACTGCCTGTTCAAAGTATTTAACCATTTATCAATTGATGAATGGCTTTTATTCCTATCATGAATTGATTTTTATCTTGAAAATGAATGAGACCTTAATCAGAAAAATTCATTGTAAAGATTCCCTCAGTCAACTGACTCCCTTCTAACTTAAGCTACATTGGTTTTGTTTGTGGGAAAGCCTTCTAACCAAATTTCAAACCAAAATTGTCCGTTTTAATCTTCTGCAATATTCCTTGCTATTCCCTGGAATGATCATCAATTACTTTCCCTTGCTTCTCTGATCTGTTTATGATGGTGACCTTTTATGTCCAAGTGAAATATCCTGATGGAGCTTATCTTGCTGCAATGATATGTGATGCTTGTGTGACTGGATGAATATTTTCTTCCCCAAGACTAATTTCATTTTTCCGACATGCTTTTTACTGTTCTGAGATTAGTTAAGGACCTGTAATTTCATGGTGTGGGATTTCTCACACAATGTCTTTATGAATTAAAAGATGATCTTCAAAAGCTGTTATGGCTTCCATTTCATAACCCTTCAGTCATTCTGTTCCTAATAAGCTCAGACTTAAGCTGGTCTTCATGTGACAAAGAGTCCTCTCTACCAGGTGCAAATGTGCTTGAACACAGCTGGCACAGTCTTTAAGAATACAGTCAAAGCAGACAAAAAGGGGCTTACCTTGTCTACAATCCTGCCAGTGACACCCATGCCATTAAGGATGGTCACATTGACTATAGTTGGCATCCCTCCATAGTAGATGGGCTGGGAGCAATAAGGCCACATGTACGGACACTCAGTCAGGTCTATGTAGCTGGGACTGAGACTGAAAACAAACAAACCACTATTTAGATTTGAGACAAACGAGAAATCCAAGAGACATAGTTTTTAGGTAATTAATAATTTATTAATTATGGGTAACAAACAAACAATAATTTGAGGTCAGTGATTTTTGATTGGGGAGAATGGGGATCAGGGAGGATCTAGGTGGTAATTAGAACTCCTGGGTTGGACATTTCCTCCACTGTGGCAGACTAGCAATGCTGGTAATGTGGTAACACAATCTGTCAGGATGTGTTAGCAGGGAACCCGAAGCTGGGTCTTCTGCCTCCATAGTGCACCCTGGAGCCTTGCCTATACTTCCTAGTTTCCTCTCCCTTCAAAACTCAGCTCCTGAAGGGCAAGGACTTTCTTTGTATCCCAGGTACTTAGTGCCTGGCACACACTAAGTGCCTAATAAATGCTCAATGACTATTAAGAGATTAAAAAAAAAAAAAAAACACAAAAAGGAAAGTGAACACATTTGAAGTCACATTTGAATTCAAGTCTTCCTGACTTCAGGGCTGGAGTTCTATCTACTGGGCCATTCAGCTACCCCTTGCCCTTCCTTTCTAACATTCAGAATAAATTATTGACTCATTTTCATTATTTCTAAATAGCATCAGTGAAATTTAACCCATATGACTAAAAAGGCAACCATGAGGTGACCTCAACTTCGCTACAATAGAATCAAAGAAGTACCTCACAAATTTTTGGAAATATCTGAACCTTTTGCAAAATGTTACAACTACTCTCTCAAATTTGATTAGAAACATTCTTAAGCTAAACTATTCCAGTAAAGGTAATTGCTCTAAATAAAAAAAGGGTTTATAAACAGTGTTTTGTATTCCCCACAAAAGGATCTAATTAAAATAGCAGCATTTAAGTTTTTTTAAAAAAATCACAATTTTTAACCCACTTAAACTTCAAAAATTAAACCAAAACTACTCATTCCTATACAATATACAATAAAACTTGCTTGTTATCCACTGCCTTTTAATTATCAGCTCCAAAGTTTCCTGAGTATCTAAGATGTCATTTGATCATAAATACTGTGTGTGTGTGTGTGTACATAACACAAGAAGACACAGGATCTGTCATCCACATACAGTAAGTTTCAGAAAGAGGGGGACCAACCTTGCTTGAGGTTTGTAACTATTGAGGATCTGATAGGCTCTCAGTAGGTCCAGTTTGCCATGTCCCTGCTCAAACATATTGACCCCAGGAAGTCGTCGTGCCGATGCAATCAAGGCCTGCTTCATACTCGCGGGATTCACCATTTCACGCTTCTGAACAGTACTGAAAAACCACACATTTGCTCACATTGTGTCTCAGCGGAACAACCACAATCAGCCTGGTCCCACCCAATCCAATGGCGCAAATCTGTGATTCACAATCGAGATGCCTTAAGAGTCTCAAGGAGGTTTCTTGGGCAGTGACATTAACATGGGCACCAAGTCTAAGGGGTGTGTGCCCAGAGTCTTGGGAATGCCTGGCCACTCCCTGTTCACTGTGAAAGGACTTAAGTGTAGTACAACCAATACAAAGACCAGAACCTCATCCAAATGTCTGAACAGCTAAATGCTCTAACCGGATAATATCAATGACTCAGCTTTTTGGGGATTCAGAATCAAATGGCAGGAAGGGGAACTTTATCTTTTATCCTTTCACAGCTATAAACATTACCTAAATAGCCTTGTATGGAGAAGAGAAGTTTGCTAGCTATGGTTTAAAAACTTATGATTCTACAAGGCCGTAAAAGTCTCTAAAACAAAAAAAAAAAAAGAAAACCTTACAAATGTATACATCTAACAGGAACTCCTGAGACATTCCCATATCTCAGAAATGGGTGTGAACTACAAACTTATAACCAAACCTCCTGTTTGCTCAAATGTCTCTTCACTGACGGCTAATCTAACCAATCTTGATAGATTGGGAAACAAAACTCCAAGAACGGTAGGGAAGGAGAAAGTCTTAATGTCATTCTTGGCCTAACGTACATCCTTCTTGACATACTTACTACATTCACTTCGGTCTGTGGGCACCTAGCTTTTTTGTTGTTGTTAATGCTGAATCATTCTCAGAACACTCCTCACTCAGGAGGAAGTTTGATCCTACTTCTAAATATTCTGAAGTTTGATCCTAGTACTAAATATTCACCTCACTAGCAGAGTGACAGCACCCGCTACCACTGGGGAGGCAACACTGGTTCCTGAGAGAGATCGGCATCCACCCTTTACACCAGAGCCTCTCACTCCAGAACCATAAGTGACAATATCTGGTTTCACACGACCATAACCTCCTGGGAGTTCCTGTGAAATTAAAAAAAAAAAAATTCTCATTCACCTATAAAATGGGATATCTATATATAAAATTATAGCTCATGAAAATCTGAATGTAAATATGGATTGTTTGAAAAGTATGCTCAAATGCTGTATGATTAACTTCAGAAATAGGCAAGCCTTAGCATAAAATTTCCCTGTTGTGTATGTTACAAAACTATATTCATGACTATTTTGTTACTATATTTCATGAAAAGAAAGCTATTTTTCTCAATTATTCAACATTACTTTATAAATGTTATTGGTACAAATGCTTTTAAGTCAAGATCAGAACACATTTTTTAAAAAGCAAAAATTCCATTATTAGAGTCAATTACTATTAAAAATATTCACTCAAAATACCCCCAGAAAGATCCCAAATTATATATATATATATATTTTAAAGCAAATAAAGATGTATTTCCAACAAAGATTTTATAGAAAGACAATGTGAAGACTAGTTATGGAAAGACTATATGATATACCTATGATCCTCCAAAATAAATTGGAAAATAGACACTAAATATATTTTGAACTGTAGCCTTATTTACTAGTAGGATGACTGTCCTTAACTATTAGGCAAATTTCTACTTCTGAGGACTATTCCCATTAATATTACCAGGACACAGATTTGGGCTTCATTTAAGGAAGATCTGTGTAACCCAAAAAACTGGTCTAACAATGAGATAGGCACCTTAAATAAATCAAGGAAACTTGTCGGCATCATCAAAAATGCTCAAGCAGAGACTAAATAACCTCTTTAAAGGAGTCTTAAATATTCTTTGTGTTACAAGTTAAACTAAATGACTGCTGAAGTTCTTTTCAATTTAAATTCTAGGATTCCATTTGTTTCAAAGCAGGTTATTTTAACTCTAGAGTCCTAACCACATGAAACTTTTGAGTCACAGATATGCACTTCTACTAATATTCTGGCTTCCTTAAAGCCAAAAGAAGGGCACTGTTTATTAAGTGACAATATTTTGAGAATTCCCAGCTACATCATTCCCCTGTACAAAACCCTCCAAAGGTTTCCCATGGCCACCAGGAAAAGGTTCAAACTCTAAGTATGGCATTCAAAGCCCTCCATAATCTGTCTTCAACCTATTTTTGCAGTGCCATTTCATGCTACTGTCCCTCATATACCTGAGTATTCCAACCATGTCATTCCACACAGATCCTAGTACCTTCCTGACACCCTTTCATATACAAGTATTCCTCAAGCTGGATTAGCACAACTCTCTCCCTTGTATATCTGCCTATTGACAATCCACAGGTCACAAGGTCACTTCCAACAAGAAGACTGCTCCAAACTCCCCTCAGCTGGAAACGATTACTCACCAATCAGATACCAGAGCATGGATTAAGAACCAGAAAAGGAGCTTCAAAGTCCCCTATTCCAGATCCTTAATTTTATAGGTAAGGAAAACAAAGCCAAGAGCAGCTCTGGACCTTGTCCAAAGTGATGGGCCAGTATGCAGAACATCCATAACTCATGGGTAATGGTACTTCAAATTTGCCCTTTTGGCTGCAAACTTCTTGGCATTTTTCTTTTGCAATATGGGTATGTGTGTATTGAGAGGAGGGGAAGGGGGTAGTCTGACCCTGTAATTTCATTGGTATGAAGAACTCCGAAGTATGGAAATTTCTACAGATGTGGAATAACAACTCATATGTTACCCTTAAAGAGTTTGCTTGGAGGTAATGAGAGATTCAGTGACTCTTCCAAATTGAGTCAGGGGAAGATCCTAAGTCCAGGGTCCACGCTCTCTATGCACTAGTCCATCAATGTTTTTCCTAATTATGTTCAAATTTTTAATCAGAAGGATCTGTGTAGAGAATTTTATTTACTACCTATGCTAAATTATAAGCTCAAGGAAACAGATCCCATCTCACAACAGACCCTGTCTCACTTATCTATTTCTCCTAGGGCTTAGCATACTGCTCCACACAGGTCCCTCCATTCCCCCCAATCCCACCAAATTCTTGATAAATGTACACTGAATGAAACATGGCCTGAATGAGCTCCTTTACAGATGGTGAATATTTCTCAAACTACTCTAAGACAATGACAAACTTTTGATGTTTAATATGTTACATGTTAGTTCTGTGAACTACCCCAAGATTCAAATGGCCTTCTGCTTATATTTAACTATTTTACAAATTTTTTTTTTAAATCTTTGAACTAGCATTTGCAGAGCAATGTTATACCATTCCATCCAATGGTAAAGAAACTACTCCACTTTCAGTCCAAGAGTTCATCAATGAGTCAAGCCCACAAGCTTGCTGTCTTCTCTCTAGCAGACACCAGTACCCCTTTGTCTTCCAATTGGGAAAAAATGGTCTATCTGTTGCTCTGGAATATGGGACCTGCCTCTTACTTGTCTATTTAAACCTATCAACAAGCTCTGAGGCTCTCAAACAAAATGAATAGTTTTTCAAATGAGACTCAAAATAAAAAAAAGGCTTACCCAGGTAGTCATTCCCCTAGAAGAAAAGCGAGCTATATTATCTTCAAAGTCAATTCCGCCTACTCCTATCACATCCATCTGATCAGCAGGGTTATTGAGAGTGCTAAATCGAGGCACAAAAACAAGTAAGGAGGAGAGACAAAAATAACAATGAATAATCTCAGTAACAGCAAGTTCCCATCCACAATGTCTAAGGTTTCACCATATTCATTCTGTGACAGAGAGCTGCTGAGGAACAACTCCTTTTATCTCCTGAGCCCATCACCGATATTCCCCTTCTGGATTTTGCTTTTAATATCATCTAGAATGTCTTCCTTCCTGCCCTCACCTTCTGCCTCTCCCTACCAGGCCAGGCCAAGTTCTGCCCCTTTGGGGAAGCTGAACCCCATGCGCCCCCACCCTCTGAAGATGATTCAGCACCTAACACTGTCTGCATCATCTGCTAACAGCCTCATGTGCATTCTTCACTTTGCAACTAACTTTCACTCCTCTTTTCTTCATGGCAAGAACAGAGAAGAGTGCTCATATCATGAGGTTCATTCCACAGTAAAGGTGCCAAATTCAAACAGAAAAGGGGCCATAATTCCACATATAAAGATCCCTGCAGGTTATACAATGACTTTGTTTTAAAATGTCTCCTTTGTGTTTTACTGTATTTTTATTTTTGTTAAATACTTCCCAATTAATGGGAAGTTTTTTTTTTTTAATTTTAATATGATTAACGTCACACTTAAAATGCTGTCCCATGTTTTGACAACATGTTTCACAGCAAACTATGAGGCTAAAGATCATTGATTATCCATTTTTAAGCCATCCTGAGCTACTAAACAGAGCAAACATTTCATAAATCAGTCACATAATCTTTTTCATATTAAATTTACATTATATACTGGCACCCAAACAAACTAATACAACAAAACCTTAAACTATGGAACTGAATGAAATAAAAGTACCCAATACTTGGCTCTAACAGTCTAATAACTGAGACAATAGAGGGAGAAAATTGTGAACTGAACAATAAATTTTCATTTCTATTACTTGCTATGAAAAAAGTACTTTCATAACAATGACAAAAACCCAAAACTGAATTTATATGACACAAAAATTACGCTTGCACTTCTGATATTATTTTAAGAAAGTATTTTAAGTCAATGTGGAATATTTCTCAAAATAAACCTACAAAGAATCTTCACATAGAAGAGCCTACTTAACTACTTATTGTTAAACATGCCAACAGGTCTTTACCAGAGCTATTTACCCTTAGTAGTAACCACCATAATAATGATAATTAATAATAATTTCCTATACACATAAAACAGATTTGTATAGTGCTTTGAGGTTTTCAATGCACTTTGCAAATGTTATCTAATTTTACCTTACAACAATTCTGGGTGGCAGGTGCTATTATTATTTCCATTAACACATGGGAAAACTGAGGCAGACAGAGGTATAGAAACTTGCCCACATCTAGTAATGTCAGAGGCTAGATGTGAAGGCAATTCTTCCAGACTTAATGCCCAATGTTCTACCTATTACAGCACTTAACTGCCAGTACCATACTACCCAAAGTACTCAGGGAGTACTTGCCATCTGCCCAAAAGATATTAGAGATGAACTTTGTCATTAAGGAGTTTTTTGGCCCACTCTTAACTCAACAATAAGATACATGAAAAACAAACGAACTTAATAAAGGATTAAATGGAATAGTCTTCCATTAAAGTTCACCATGGATCTTCATGGAAGGAAGATCTCCCCATATGAAGGATACACAAGTGAAACAAGCTCTGGCAGACCCTATGATCAAATGAAAGAGCCTTCAGGAAGGGGTCCAGCAGCCTAGCTAAGTTTGAAGCAACTTGTCACTAAAAAGCAGACAAGCAGGTGACAATTTTTCCAGATGGATCAATTCACAAAGAAAAGAGTGGAAAGGAATTACAATTTACATGAGAAGAGATACCCACACTGATCAAACTGCATATGCTGGAAGTAAAAACTGTGTTACATCAGCAATATAAATCAGAATTCAGGGAAAGGTGATATCAGTGTAATCTGGAACAGCTGAAGAAGAGTTAATGTGGAGAGAATATGAACAAACAAGAGAGGAGAGAAAGACAGGCCAGGAGGAAGAGCAATTCCGAAAGATGGGGTAGATAAGTAAAAGATATGTTTGGTAAGGACCCTTTTGTAGGCACTTCCCATAGCAAGCCCAGCTGCAACCTAGTTTGATTAAAGAAGGAACTAAGGGAAAAAAAGGTCTTAATATTTCTCTCATTCCCTTTTCCCCACCACTACCATGAAACTAAGGATGCAGACCTAGGTTGTCACTTTACAGCCTATTCAGAAACTATACTTAACCAAACAAGTTCAAGGTACTCCTAACAGTAAGCTAAGAACAGAAAGAAAGATTTAGGGGCAAAGCAGAGGTTGGGAGATCCACTGCAGTTATGTTTCCAAGGTATTTAGAGTATCATAAAAACATGAAGGAAATGCATGATTTTTAGTGGAAGACGATTTGAAACATTCAAAGAAAGGGTTCTTTAGGTCTTTCTACAAAGAAGAGCTTATTTAGGACTATCTGCCTCAGCAATGAATATAATGTAACTAAAAACACTTTGTAAGTGCCTTGCTCCTTTCTTGTTTTTCAGACTTCACTCTAGCCCAGCCAAATCAAACTGCTCATTTGTTATAAACCAAGTTTCTCCGGCCCTGAAGTTACCAATTGTGGCGGTTATTCTATTCAGAATGACCCTCACAGCTTCCATTTCCATCTCCCTTCTCTCCTCATTGCAGTCCAGACTGTTCTTGTCTTCTCAGCTCACACTGATCAACTAGCACCCTCTTTTCCCAACCAACCAACCTTTCCTCTTGACACAGCTAGACAGCTTTAGACTGAGACCTCACATCAACTTGTTAGAGAGAAAAATAATTCATTATGTGGAGCATCTCTCTTTGAATGGCATGCAAAAGAATCTTCTTAAAAGGTTTATAAACCCCTTGAAATATGACTGTACATGTACCTTATAAGACTTGAGCTGTAAGGCACCTTAAAAATCAGGTACTCCAACCCATAATTCATGTTACCTCTGAATAAACTGAGACCTCCTAAGGTGAAGGAAACTGCGCCAAACCATAGGAATTGTTTCAGGGACAACTAGGGTTTAAGCCAAATCAACCCACTCTTGTCTACCTCTGGTATGCTTCCAAAACAAGCAAATATTGAATCAAATGGAAATAAGAAAGAGGAGAAATCCTTTCTACTAAGCAGAAACCTCTGACTTTGAGTAAGTGATTTAACAACATAAATCATCATTATCTACAAAGACAAAACATCAGCAACAATGATTTCAGAGAAATCATCATTCTACTTGTTAAGCTACTTACCCATAGAGTGGCCCATCATTGCCAATAGCAGAAACCATGATTACATTGTTAGCTGTCAATTCCCATACCTAAAAAACCAGGGGAAAAAAAAAAAGCACTGAGAACTGAACTATACTTTTCTAAATGACCATAAAATTGTCCAGAGAAAAATACTCCTGAAGAAACTTCTCTAAGAATAGAATTTTCTCAAACTTTCTCCCAAAATATGCAGAATTTTGTGGCTATGGAGAGGTAAGTGACTAGAGAGAACAAAAACAAGCCAATTACAGGATCATATTGGTTGTTTGCATGGTAGTGTACCTACAAAATACAATCACATAGAAGCCTTTTCCAATGGGAACTGAACAATAAAACAACAGCTTCTATCTTTAGTGCTTCCTCCATCATTTTCTAAGGCACAGAATCAAATTATCTATGACTACTCTCAGCTGAAGGATAAACAAGACAAGCCTTGGAGAACAGGGCTGACTTGCCTCTTGTCATTTAGCAAGGAAGAAGAACAGCAAGCACACAAATGGAATTCTTCTAGAAGGTCCCAAGTACAATGGGTGTGCCTTTCCCAGGAGGTTAAGGCCATCTCTCCAGATATAAATTCAGGAAAATGCACTGGGAATGTTTTTCAAGGAAGAAAGAGTATTATAAGATGCTGTGCACTGTTCTTGAATGATTATTTTCCCTACGTCTAAGATATAGAATATATTAAATTCATGATGCTTCCTCACAAAGTCTTAAGAACAATCTGTTGAAAACCACACGCTGCTCCAGAAATGAATTATTCAAACCCAGGGGTAGTCCAGCAGGAATCATTGTCCAAATACAATTTATATTGTCTATAGTTTTTCTACAAACCTTGTCAACAAAAGGATGATCCATGAAGTCTGGGCCACCAATACTGAGATTTAGCACATCAATTTTCTTTAAGATAGCATAGTTGAAAGCATCCAAAAACCAAGATGTATAAGAAACCTAGTCAATTGAAAAATAATCTGTTTTAATATTTCAGCAAGGCTTCTCACAAAGTTTTATAAAAAGTGCAAAACCTCGGACACCTCAGAAACATGATACAAAACCATCTAACTTTACCTATTTTAAAATATTTTCCCTTTCTGGAATAAAGCAAATTCCTAAAAGTTAATTTCATAAGCAAGTCATTTTTCCCATTAATTTATTATGAAAATAGAGGTGTTCTTAGGTTATATGATTTTGGCTCCACTCCCTTCTTGAAATAGTAAAAAACAATTGCAAACTGGAAAATATGATAAAGGTAGTAATACTAATTGTGAAAATGTTCATGACTTTAGCTATTAAATTTGATGGAAATTATTTCTTTCTAAACCAAATGAAGTATCTTACTAATATCTATATTAATAACTCAATTTTCAATTGTGACTACAAAATTACTTACTTAGAGGGAACAACAGAATTATTGCTTTATAATCCATACTCTTCACTTTATAATGTAAATCTAAGTTGTTAAGAATATAGATGAGAATTTCAGCAAGTAAGACAAATTTACCTTTAAAAACAGAAGACATTAGATTTAATTTTTCCTGAATAGTGAGGTGTCAGTTTGATTTAAATCAATTCAATCTATTTTACATCTCAAAATACTCACCTGATTATTGGTGAAGACCCTGAAAATATGTAACTCTGCATCAGGAGCAAATCCCTGGCATTCCCTCATGCTGGCTATCACACCTGCTACAAAGGTACCATGGCCCAAACCTGTTGCCACAAAGAGAAATGAATCACATTTAAACACAGCTGTTTATTTGCTCCCAAAACTCTAGCCCTGAACAACTATTCATTTTTTTTTAAATTTTCATTCCATTTATTATAAATCTTATCAGATGGAGAGGAGGATGATGCCTGAGGAGGGATGGAAGGGTGGGTGTAACTTTGAGTTCCTCAAGGTGGTGAACTCTTTCCACCAGATGCCAATGACTTGAGGCACTAAGAAAGTTAAGCATATTGCCTAGGGTCACACACCTGGCTTCCTACTCCAACTCTATAACTTTATACAAAATGCCATGTTGTCTGACATTAGAAATTAAATTTAATTTGTGAAGTGTACTATTACAACACTGAAGAATATATGTTAACAACTATTCATTTCTAGGATTCTTGAAAAAATTTCTAAAGTCTTACACAGAGTTCCCACCTTCTTCCTCAAGACCCCGCTGCCCTCCATTTGGGAAATTTCAGCTGCCACAAAAGAGAAGCTTAAGTCTGTACTGAAGAATTATATAGCAGGATATACAATTTTAACAGGAATATAAGATGGAAATTAATTCTTACCACTTAGCAAAGAATTGCGGTTGGGAGTGGGGAAGGAGAAAGGTGAAACACTATCTGAAAACATCCTCCCTGAACTATTTTTAGAAGGCTAGTCAGTCACATACCATCATCTAACGTTCTCTCATTAGTCCAGTTGGTTCTTTCCTTGACATTTTTGAAGTGGGGATGTTTTTCACTCAATCCAGTATCAAAAACAGCAACTCTTACACTAGCTCCTAATTCCAGAAATAAAACAAGATCATATTTAGATAAATGTGCATCTTGGCCATCTATATGAAATAGTGATTAAATGAGACAAAAAATATAATAGAAATTAAATTACTGAGGAAAATGGAACACCAGGGTTGTAGTTGCAGGTTATTTGATGAAGGAAGCAAAGAAAATGGGACTGGTGGTATTTTAAAGAACTTTCTTACACAATTCTGCTGCTCAAAGAGACTGTGGGTAAGGACACAGTGATGAACACTGTTGATAAGTACTAGATGAGTACCTTTAGCTTCTGTGCCTGTGGATGCTCTCTTCATCACCCCTCATTTGGGGATGGTAGAGCCTGTGACCATGGAGACTATGTTCATCTATGACAACGCAGTTTTGAGGCCCTAACGCTGGGCACATTTTACACATAGAGGGTTTGTCGGCAATGAATGATGTGTCCATAGTTAGTAGTCACTGAATCTCTCTGATACAGAATTCTCCCCTGTGCTAGAGATATACATGTCAGCAATCACAGATCCTGGACAACATAATCCTTTTGGGTATTCAAGAGTAAGAATCTATTATAGAGGAAAACTCCCATCCTTGGGTATGGGAAAAGTTATAATGTGCCCAGTTTCACAGCAGCAAAACCATCTTGTCTCAGAGGAACCCACAAAGTCAGTGATCAATAGGGTACACACAGAAGATCCCACCTAGTATCACAAAGTCCCCTTAGAATGGAATGGGAGCACCCAAATGGCTGAAAGATAGCAAAGGAGCAAGAAAGGAAAAAGAAAAGGAACCAAAAGATGCTTTAAAAAAAAAAAAAAAAAAAAAAAGCTTATTTCAATTTGCCTAAAAGTCTGTTATTCACACAAAGCATTGGAACTGTTCCTTTCTACACCACAATAAAACTGGTCCTTCTGCTACTTCCTTCCTCTTCCTTTCTACCCTGACGTTTTCAAATCAGCTAGATTTCACTGATATATAAATGGTGATGGATACTGCCCCTTGTCTTTGTCAGGCATATCATGCTGTTTCTAACAGGAGGAAAGCACCAAGGAAGCATTAATAGGTTGATAGGAAAAGGGGAAGTAGTTTCTACCCTCAAAGTAATCCAGAAAAAAAGTTATGATGAAGAAGGCTACTTTTCATAGCTGTGACTAACTAGGTTATGATCTGTTGCCTTAGAATTGTCACGGTCTAACAATAAATTGACATTAATACTATCTTCCTGATAAGAAGAGAGGCAATGAAATTTTTTTGAATGGGAAATCTCCTAACATGATACTTTCACAACTGAGAACTCCTTGTCTATTTACTAGTCAATCTATAAATAATGAAAGTATTATCCCTGCTAGTATGATCTTTATAACTATCACAAGCCCTCATTGTTTGTATGGCACTTTATGATTTTCTCAGGTACTTGCTCTATACTATACTGCCACAAAAGACAAGCTTAAGTCTGTACTGAAGAATTATGTAACAGGATATGCAATTTTAACAGGAATATCAGAAGATGGAAATTAATTCTTACCACTTAGCAAAAAATTGTATATATACTATACTAAGATACATCCTCTTTCATTTGATCCTCACAAGAGTCCTGGTAGGCAGACAAAATTATTCCTATTGTAGGTATGAGAAGATTATTTTATAGTGAAGCTAAGTGATCTGCCCAAAGTAACTCAGTTAGTCACTGGCAAAGGTGGGTCCCAGGCAATCAATCTTTCTATTACACCATGCTGAATTATTAAGAATGTGACATTTTTACTTATTTAAAAAAAAAAAAAAATTGTTTTAGCCTTACATCAACACAGTCTGAGTCAAAAACTATTGAAGGAGAAAAAAAAAACCAAACAAACCATAAGACAGCCAAACTTCCCACCCCTGTCAAGAAGTATCTTGCCAATTCTCACAGTATCACTAACATAATAGGACAAGGAAGGGCAGGCATTTCACACCCCTCCACTGGAGATGCTATGAAAACAAAAGGGCATCTCTGGTTCTATGTAATACATGCTTCTGAACATCTGGATGTAAATTAAATTGTCAAATGAACCATATCTGCTAAGACATGAAGTTGTTACTATTTAAAAGAACCCTGGAATATTTAATATTAAAGCAAAGATTACTTTTGCAATGCAAATAATTATCAACAGGCTTGTTTTCTAAGTTAAAATTACAATATATCAGGTTGTCTTAAAAACAACTGATCCTAAAAATAAATATACACATTTTTGAAAAATTAGCAGTAGGCAAGACGCCTTCACAATGGAGAAATTATCACCCTCCAAGTTTATTATCTTTCTTGGCTACCCTCATTCAAACAGTTAACCCAAGAAAAACTGAAGATAACTACCCATCCTAATAAAGCTTACTCTTTTACACTGATATCAAAAATATTTAGTTGGCTTTATTCTTCCCACGCCTCTCTTAAAAGCTAAGCAATGGAAAATAAAAATATCGTCTGCCCTCTCACTATAAAGAACCACTGTAAAGGCTAAATGAAAGAATGATTTGGCCCAGCTCAGGCACTATCTTCTCAGTGAATCTGTGTTACTGTCTCTTCACTTCCCTGGGACCTGACAGCCACAACCAATCTCACCTCCTCCAAATCTCTCCCAGTACTTTTCCTATATGCTTATCCCATTCTAACTGGGAATGACACTTATTTGTATCACAGGCCATAACTCCCCTACCAGATTCTTTGTGCCTTGTTAACTGCTTATTTGCCTTTGTACACCCTGTAACCAGAAGAGCATTCTGCCCTATTGGAACAAGATTCTGATTAGGGAGTTTCAAATGTCAGTGAACAGTTCTTGTTTGAATATTTGGAGAAAAGAATTGGGCTGTGGAGAAATAATCTGGACTCCATAACTCCCTTTGTTGGGAACTAAAAGTCACTCAATCTTATCCTGAGATTTCTAAGAAGACAGTATAATGGCATGGTCAAGAATGAGAAATCTGGAATAGAGAAGATTTAGAGATAAAGACTGGATTTTCTACCTTTACCAAATGAATTTTAAGTTTCAGCAAATATCCAACTGAATATATATATCCTGATGGCCTAGAAGGGACTGCGCTGGTGTCGCAGATTTAGAACTTAGCTATACATTGAGAAGGTGTAAGGGGAGGAGGCAGAGAGAGAAGGACCCTGGAAAACAACAGTGTTCATGAAGAAGCCTGACCAGAACCAGAGCAGTCCTTTTCAGAGAAGCCAACGATCATGTCAAAGAGAAATGTGGCTGAGCTCCAGTGCTGCAGAGATCTCAATTGAGAGGCAGGAGTCAGTGGCAGAGCCCTCACTGACAGCACTCCATGCACACCACTCACCTGTATATCCCATCTGCCAGAGGACATCAGCCTGGAGGGTCTGGGCCACCTGCCGGGGGATGGCTCTCAACAAGCGCCTGCTGGAGTGCCTCCCCGTGGCATGCCAGAATCCAGAACCCAAGGAGAGACTTGCTCTCCTGAGGGGACGTGATGACTGCCACTTCTGTATCCATCTGGTCTCATTGCAGGGCACCGAGGGGTCAGCTGGGCACCGACAAGAAAATGTCAGAACAAAAGGGAAAAAAACACTTTCAGGAAGACAATGAAAATTTGTTTTTTCTTTTATTGCTTTAGAACAGTAAGTAGAAGGAATAATGGTGAGTGACTGACCGTCCTGGGACAGATAACTTGCTCAGAAGAGAAGCCAGAAGCCTTTCCCAGACCACCATCAGTCCTAAGGTGGGAGAATTTCCTACGCTTGAATCCTGCTAGTTAGATGAGAAGCTGACAATGCCCTGGGAATTGTTTTACTGACAACACATCTTGGGAATCACTAGACATTCAATATTCACTGTCACAGGTGCTAACATTTAACTGGGTTCAACTGATAGCACTTATGAAACACCTACTACATGCATATGTTGTGCAGGGCACTATAGGTACAATGACAAGAATGAGACAATTCTGTCCTTAAAGAACTCCTATTTAAGTCTGTACAAAACATTTACTGGACACACAAAGGGCAGGAGAGGCAGCATGCTCCACAGCCCAAAAGAACTGTCTCCCTTGGACACATACTGGCTCCGTGACCCAGGCTAGTCATTCACCCCAGAGTTCTAGGTAACCCTCTAAAAGGCAGAGGCATCCTCCCAGCCCCCCAGCCGCTTGCCATGTAATTGTGACATCAAACTGAAATCACAACAGAAGCCATTAGTTTACACATGAGGATCCCTACAGCTCGTGTTGATTTAGTTTTAAAGTATGTTATCTAGACTTCACTGTCTATTTTGTTACATACTTCCCAATTATATTTTAATCTGGATTGGGTCAGTGCCCTGGGCTGACAACTATGCCCAATGCATACCAATAAAATCAAAGATCTATTCTTAGTCCCTAAATGCAAAGTAATGGGAAGTGGGGATTAAGGGTGAAATGGGACAGGAAGAATTGACAGCAGGCCTTGGAGTTGAGTTTTATTAGGACAAGATGGGAGAGGATGCATTCTAAGCCTGGATGTAGCCTATTCAAAGGCCACTGGTGGGAAAGAGGTTAGTTTGGCTAGACTGTAGAGAAAATGAAGGGGACAATAACTAATAAGCCTAGAAAGACAGGCTGGAGACACTTTGTAAAAGGCTTTAAGTGACTTTGCACGCAGATAGGGAGGTAACAGAATTATTTGTTTAAAAAAAAATCCATAAGCATGTTTTTTTTCTTGTTAAATAAAAGAACACTTTACCTTTTTAATTAATACCTTAATAATGAAAGTAGTTAAACCAGAGGGAGGGGGAAAAAAATCTATTTTAAAAACATTTTTGAGCATGTAATTAACTTTGAAAACCAGCTTTAGAGGAATAGGTGAGAAAAGGGTTCTCTTCACAATAGATAATTATGCCTACTCCCATAAGCTTCCAAAAAAGGGTTAAGAAAAGGAATGATGGATATACAGTAATGATAAAAAGGAAAATTAACCCAGATATTGAAACTGAAGAAAAATATAATTCTAAATCTAGCAACTTTTATCCTCCCTGAACTTGAGAGAAATTAAAATGTTAGGAGAAAATTACTTATATATTATTACCATAATGAAACAGCATACATTTATGAATGACTTTATAGTCAAAACATTTTGCTCCCAATAACCCTTAAATATAGTTGATTCATTTTATAGAAGTAAAACCTGAATGTCCAACAGATTACATAACTTAAGCCAGCTATATGACTAGTGGAAAAGCAAGACTTGAACTCACATCTTCAGGCCTCAAAGCCTGCACCTTCCTCTTCTTACCTTCACCTTCAGGCCTACCTGGCTGATGCTCTTTGTGTAATATCGAGTATGGAGTAAGTGCTTAAGAAATGCTTGATGGATTACTGCTACTTTGCCAGACTAGAGAAGAAGAACCTTTCTCTATATTATCTCATTTTTTAAAAAATCCTAGAGACAACCATTTGTAGAAATTCTTTAAAAATAAAATAAATTTTCATCTTTTATATGGGCTGTCTTCATGCTACCCCTCACAATAGTAAATGCACTTGGCTAATTAATATCACAGAAGTTTCCAGTTTCTTAAGTTTTAAAAGTTAAAACATGAGCAAATAAAAAATTCAAATCAGCTAAAAACCCAGCAAAACTAGAATAATTACAGGTATTCCATTTCTAAAGTTAATTACTATAATTTTATTTCAGCTCTTTCCAGTGTCAGCCAATTAAGGTAAGCCAACAATGAAAAAATGATACATACTCGTGTCATTTTCCATTAAGTGAATAATTATTTACACACACAAGCTGCAATTTTATAGCACAATACCTCCTATGTTGATTCCTGGTGCTAAAATTAAGACTCCTAACATTCCAGTTAACTAGTTTGGGAGAAGAGAAAACTAATGTATCTAATTATATAGTTCTAGTTAAGTTTTGATTTTTGTTTTTAGTCATTCTTTGAAAAATTAATCAAAATAAAATAAGACAGTGAGACTACATAGGCCCCGAAAAAGCCTAAGACCTGTGTTCTATAAAAATTCAGTCAGAAACTCAGCCTATTCAAGCTGACAGGGTTCTTAAAAACTATTTAGTCCCATGTACTTTTTTTTTTTTTTTTTTTTTTTTACAAATGAGGAAACTGAGGTCCCAAGACATGAAATGACTGGCCTCAAATCATACAAACTCTCTTCCCCATGCTAGCCACAAGCTGACTGCTACCTTGATCTTTCTTAATAAACAAGTTACCAGATCCAGGATTATCTGAACCTTATTCCCTGCATCTGTTTAAAAAACAGCAAAGACTTTCAAAGGTCATCCAGTCTAACATTTGATAAGCAATGTGAAAATAAAGGATTTCATGAGCTCCCCCCCACCTTTTTTCTTTTAAATCATGAACAACCAGCAAGTAAGGAGAAGGGCCAAAAAAACTACTAGTCCACTTCTCTGGATTACTGTGATTAATGTTTCCCAATTGCTCTGGAGAAAACTATTTTTAAAATATGAAAAATATTAAGGCAAAATCTATCCATATGAAATTTATTTTGCTGGTCCACAAGAAGTAATAAATCAGCTCACATCACTGGAAATAAAACTGGCTAACACTCAGAGATAATCTTAATACCAAACAGGTACCACTCTGTTTAAGGTTTGCAAATGTCTCCTATATAGTGATCCCTTTAAGCTGCTATATAACCACCCTCTCATTTACAGAAAAGGAACTGTTGAGGTGATCGGTTATCTGCCTAAGATCCTCCAGCCAGTCAATGTCAGAGAAGCAGGATGGGAGGCCAGGTCTCTCTTCTGTTCATCCACACCCTGCACAAATATAGACAGGTTACTTGACTATCCCTAGGGAAGGCAGACTTATGCATGGTCAGGCATTCCCGAAGGGAGAGGGGAAGCACAAAGCAAGAATGCTTTTCAGACAGTGCTTTATAAAGAATAAAAAATATAACATATGCTAATTGAAAATTGCAAAAGGACATTTCTAAGAATGGCTTATACCCTAGTCTAAGGCCAAAGTAACTCTTCTTTGCCATGTCAAGGATCCATTTTGGTTTGGAGATTCTCTCCCATCTACCTAAATCACAAAGATCTCCACACCTAAGCATATGGGGTTCACAGCTTGGACTTATTGGCAAAAAAAAGATTCACTTGTTGGTTGGACAAACCCAAAGTCTCTCCAAATTTACCAAGGCTAGGGATTCAGAGGAGAGATCATGGATCTGGATCTTGGGCATAGTTCTTGGTCCAATGGACTTGATGGTATCATATCTATGCTCCAAGTCCTGTGACCAAAAGACTTCTGTGGAGGTAACTATGTTATGTGCTACAAAAACAAATGATCCCTTTGGCTTTCCTCAGTCAGCCTTATAACAATTGATCTGTATGTCTTTAAATACTAATGCACCTCCTCTCCCCCCTTCCCCCCCCCCCAGCTCCCCCCTTTTAGGTCCTGGTAAAGCTTAAAGAAATAACAGCCCACATTATTCATACTCACGCTCAGTGTACTTGAGAGAACGAAAGACTCTGCGTTGGGGGGTCACTCGTTTGATATTGGGGTGATCTTCTAGAGTCAGCACTCCAGTTTTCTGTTTTTCTTTTATCTGTATCACTTCAAAGTCACTGGGATAGTCGCTGGATGGATTGTTCCGAGGTATAATCCTCCAATTTTCTATTTTGCTGCTTTTGAGTGCACTCGAAATAAACTTATTTCTAGCTTTGGCTGTAAAGTATCCATTGAATGCCACAATATACTCTGAAAGTAACCACCACAAACAAAATACTTTATATCATCAAATGCAGAACATATTTTATGGAACCCAAACATTCATTTTTATGTTTCTTACTATCAAAAGATCCCACTCTAAAGCAATCTTTTGCACTCCAAACCCAAGAAAAATATCATAAATCTAACTTTTATGTACTGGACAATAATTGGTAAAGTTCCAATTTAAACTGTTTTGGCTGGAGCAGTAACTTACTCACAACTTATACATTATTTCATTTAAGATAAGGCATGTGTATGGTTTTTGTTTGTTTGTTTGTCTGTTTTTAATGCAGAAATAGAGATCAAGGGTTTAAATATCCTGAGAAGAAAAGTTTCAAAATTTTTTCATTGAGAAACTGGCAAATTCCTACCCAGGTTATATGGAACAGAAACACAAAATTTCAAAGCTAGAGAACAGAAAGAAATTTCAAAGATCACCTAATTCACTGCCTTGGTGTGATAAAAGAAAGCTCAGAGAGAAATGACCCGTGCAAGATCCCACAATCAATAACAGAACCCAGATTACAAAATCATTTGTCTTTGAGGGCCAGGACTCTGCTCACTTCTCTAGCCTCCCTTCTGGTCTTCTTAAAATCAACACACAAATATTATTCCTGTCAAAAAGGAACCTTTCATGGGATCAAAGTTCAGAGCAATAATTAAGAATTTGTTTAAGATGAGCAAACTATATTGGAAAAAAACAAAAGACTTCATTCATATCAAAGTTCTACATATATAACCCAATTAACATCTCTTTAAGTAGTAAAACTTAATACTAAAGTAAATAGTAGTTTGCTGGCAAAAAAAATAAATTACAATTCAAATGTTTAGTCAAATTAAAGATATGATTCACTTGCTCATCAGGGTAATGTGATAACGAGTTGTGTTACATGAATATAAGAGAATATTAACATGCTACGAGAAACAGTGCCTGAGGAACTTAGAGAAGCAGAGCTCTGTGGAAAAGGATGGCAGGAGAAGAAGTAGGAGGACGGCAGCATATACAATGGCTACAACATATGAGGAAGAACAATAAGTGAAATGGGATGTGGGAAAGTGACCCCTGACCAAGAGAAGAAATGTGAGAAGGGCCCTATGTCTGCCCCTGGGAGGAAATGGTACCCAACACTGGATAGGAAGGAGCCTTTGTTCACTGCTTTGTTCTGCTCAACTATTTTCTCTCTCTCTTTTTTAAATTTTATAAGAGAGGGTTCTCTCTGAGGAGAAGTAGAGGAGGAAATCCAGATAATGTCAAGACAAAACCTATCAAAAAATCCTATTCCAAACTCAACGATGTCACATTATTACCATGTTCCACAACTGTTGAAGAAAACTCCACCTTCAGAGAAAGTTGGGAGCACCCAGAGCATAAAGGGGTCTCATGGGATGAGTTTTCCAGCCCACTAGCCCAGTGCCTCTTCCCACAGAGTAAAATCACAAGAAGCAGCCAGATGTTTACAAACTTCATGGTCAGGAGAGAATGTGGTCTTAAAATGCCGTAAATTCAAATCACGTTTTTTTCTTCTTGTCTATTAGTTCATTTTTGTTTCAGCCAAAAGTTGAAACATTGCTGGTCAGCTGTCTTACAGTCTTGTCCAACATAAATAAAAGTTGAATTCCATGGTCTTTTGGGGTTTAGCCTGAAAAAAGGCATTCATTTCTTTCTTCTCTTCTTCTCCATCTTCAATGTAGCCTTTGCTCACTCTGATTGTGACAACTGAGTCCTGAGTTCCATTTGTACTGAGGAAGCAAAGTCCAAAAAGGAATTATCAACAGGTTCACAAGCCAACCTACAAAATGAAAACAAAGCACATATGCTTTACTAATATCTGACATAAATGTAGATGGAAACTAGAGACAGACCTTAGAGATCATGGGATGTTGAACTCCATTTTATAAATAAGAAAAGGGAAACCAATAGAATAAGAACTGAGACTCCTCCCTGCTCCTGCTCTCTGTGGTGTCTTGTCTTTATACCAAACACTTCAGGACAACTTCATGTCTCAATCATGCTCACAGAGATGTCCCTAGTGACAACTCAATCAAACACTGAAAATTTCAAACTTACAGCTTAGCCAGTGAAGAAGTACTCTTGAAATCCTAACTTTTAGCAATCTGTCACTTCACACTGTTCCATCTCCCTCCTAACCTGAGTTTTTCCAATTGGCATTGCTTTTCCTAGAAGTTGCAGTCATCTCCCAGGAATGTCTGGTAAAATTTCCTAAATTGTATTGGGGGGGGAGGGGGGAGGGACTTTTAAAATAGATTCCTTAGAAACTGGAATATACTTAGCACTTTCCTTAGAAATGTCTTACTTTTTTTTTTTTTTCTAATTCCTTTGCCTTTATCCAGAATTATTAAACATTTTCTCCAAGTTTACAGAAAATTTCTTTCACTCATTCATTTAAAATACACACATGTAATATATGTGTATACACAGCTATGTATATGCACACATATAGATAGATAGGGTATGTAGGAAATGTGGGGGAGAGAGGGAAAGACACAATCCTTATAACCTTCTTGGAATTTATAATCTAGGAGGTGAATAAAGGTACATACAAGATCTAATATTTTGTAACTACAAAATAGTAAATAAATAACGATAATAAAAGAGGTAATTGAAAAGTAAAACAAAAGAGGTACAAGATCAAATTCAGAGAAAGGATTAATTCTGGTCAGGGAAACGGGGATGACTACAATGGCATTTGAGCTAAGTTTTTAAGGTAGTAAAAGGCAAGAACTTGGAAGAATTTCTTTTTAATTACACTAAGCTTCAAACATGAAGAAATTTCAGGCAGCAGTACAAGCCATGTTGGACAGCTTAAATTGACTGGATCTATTGAGGAAGTAAAGGAATAGGCAAACTCATCTAAATTTGTCAAACACCTACTGTCACCAGGAATTGTGCTAGGTACTAGGAATACAAGTTCAAAGAATACTCATCGAACATACATATACATTTAAATTTGCTACTTAAGATGACGAAATGTACTTCTTCTTTGGCAGAAGAGAAGAGAAACATGGGTGCAGAAAGTCATACGCACCATAAGGGACCATTTGGGTTTCATTAAAGAAGTATGGTAAAATCAAGAAAGGAATGATATAAAAACATATACATCAAAAAATATATTGTTTAAAACACTGTTATAATGTTGTTATTTTTAAGTGGAAATTGTGGGCTCAAATGTGTCTCTAAGAGAATTGTTATTTTTTGTAGATTCCCAAGAAAATACTTGGGAAAGAGGGGAAATTTTACTTTTTGAAATGAAAAATAAAACAATACTAGAAATTGGTTGTGGTCTGCATCTGAGATCATGGAAATGAACTAAAGATATCTACTTCTACCTGGTAACAATATACCTTAAAGGTAGAGAAAATACCTAGTTGAGGAAAAAAGCCCTTGAAACTACAAACCTAAAATTATAAAATATTGTAAAACATAAAATGCTGGAAGGAATCACAGAGATCATCAAACTTTCAACCTCACTGGCAAATGTAAAATGACAGGACATGGAAAAGTTGAAAGAGCAATAAGATGATTTCTGAGCACAGTACAATACCTTTCAATACAGTGTTACTTTAACTCCCAAATGTTTAAAAAATAAATAAAATACAATATAACATAGATGATGTTAATTTATGGTTCCTTCTCAATATGAGCCTTGAGTTTTACATCTACTGATCTAGTCCAATCTAAGCAGAATCTAAATATAGACGTGGTGCAGAAAAATTGCTGAGTCCTGCTCCTGGCACAGACTAAGGTAAGCCTTTCCTTCTCTCTTCCTTCCTCTCTTTTCCCCTTTTTCTTCCATTCTCTCTTCTTCCTTCTGAAGAGCTGTGAAGAGACAAAGTCAAAAAAACAAGTCTTCTTGCTCAGAATCCTCTTCCATAATTACCAGTGATCCATTAAAGATGAAAAAGCTCCTCTTTTTAAAGTTCAAGGCCACATAGGTGGCTTAATAAGTAGATGCTGTAGGTGGTTAATAAATGTGTTTTGAATTAACAGGGCAAACTTCTCATTTTTATGTCACTTCAAACTTCAAATTTTTCATTTCATTTTCACTTAACTTCTTAGCTTAAGGCCCCTGCCCTAAATCACAGATTCCAGATCCTCTGAATTTTGGCACTCTTTCAAATTATCTACACTACAGTATAAACTACTTTAATCAGACTGTACAGATACCTAACAATAGCTATGAAGAGTAGGAGAAGGGCAATTTCAGAGACCAAAGCCCTAATCGAGAGAGGCCAATTTAGGGCACCAAAGTAACTGGTTCTAACAACCACAGTACTTCATTTCTAAGTCTGAAAACCAAGGACAAGAAATTAAAGAGGTAGGAGCTCAGAAAGTTAATTGAGGACAATAAGGTAAACTTGGTTTATTTCAAAATCTATCCAAGGCCCACTGGTGGTAACTCCCAATAAACCACCAAAAATTCAACCTGCTTAAAACTGCTATACACAGGAATGAGTTTGGTTTCAGAAACGATATGAAAAAACAGCTTGGAGCCATGACCAAGATCATTTCTCATGGCAGAGATGGCACAGAAATGTAAAAGAACAATTACTCCTGTGGGGAAAGAAAGTAGAATGCTAGTTAGTTCCATAAGGGAAGGTACCATGGCTTAATTATATTTGCATCTCCCCAGTGCCTATAGCATTGCATACAGTAGGTGTACTTAACTAAATAATTACTGAATAAATGAATGATAGAACAAACAAGTGGGGAAGTTAATGCAGCATTATATGGAATCTAGAAAAGGCTGGAGTCCTTATGGTGCGTCAGCACTCAGATAGCAGCAGTACTAGAGGGTCTGAAGGGCATCATAGTAGTAAAGAAGATAAGATTCAAAGGACTTTAGGTAGGGAGCTGTCCAGATAGGAAGGCCTAGTAGTCTTCCCCCTCCCCAGAGGAATTAGCTAATATTCCTGTCAAGTTCTGTGAACAGCCATGCTAGTCTTCCAGCCCCACAGACCCAAGGGGGATTGGAGGTAGGGAAATGATAAAAGGAAGATGTGGTTGCTCCTCCAGCATGGATCCCTTAGGTCCAAATGGACAGTGCCTGGGGATGGGAGGAGGGGACCCTGGGTTTATGTATTAAGAGATCTTTCCTGAACTTGGAGAAAATAATTTAAACTGAATAATGGGGTCAGAAGGTGGAATGATAAGGATGGGACGTGAACTGGAGACAAGGAAGGGGATTTGATTGTGAAAAGGAGAAGAGAAAGAGAGAGACAGAGACACAAGGGGAGGAAAAGGGGAAGAAGGAAAAGGAAGGAGGGAAAGAGAAGGGAGAGAGAGGGAGAAAAAGAGAATTCTTTGACAATAATGTAATATCTCTTACTTAGCATTCCTATACCAAACCAACTCCGTGCAACTCAGATTTCAGGGCAAGGATCCCTCCTACCTCCCTTTACCCAAACTTTCCTAATCTTAAAGTAACAGCAGCTAATTATCCCATCCAGATATGAAAGATTAAGAAGGGAAGGAAAGGTTTGGGGGAGGGCAAAAGACCTACCCTATGAGCAAACCAAAGTTAGTTACACAGTTGTTCAAAGTCAAACAGAGCATGAAGCATAATGGAAAAAGAACTGGACATCCCTATGGATAATCATCTCCCACTTCCCTCAAGAATTTATTCAAGGTGACCTAGCTGTACCTGATCTAAAACTATATTATAAAGCAGCAGTCACCAAAACCGTTTGGTATTGGCTAAGAAATAGATTAGTTGATCAATGGAACAGGTTAGGTTCACAAGAAGAATAATCAACTATAGCAATCTAGTGTATGACAAACCCAAAGATCCCAACTTTTGGGATAAGAATTCATTATTTGACAAAAACTGCTGGGATAACTGGAAACTAGTATGGCAGAAATTAAGCATGGATCCACACTTAACACCGTACACCAAGATAAGATCAAAATGGGTCCATGATTTAGGCATAAAGAACGAGATTATAAATAAATTAGAGGAACACAGGATAGTTTATCTCTCAGACCTGTGGAGGAGGAAGAAATTTGTAACCAAAGACGAACTAGAGACCATTATTGATCACAAAATAGAAAATTTTTATTACATCAAATTAAAAAGCTTTTGTACAAACAAAACTAATGCAAACAAGATTATAATTAGAAGAGAAGCAACTAACTGGGAAAACATCTTCACAGTTAAAGATTCTGATGAAAGTCTCATTTCCAAAATATATAGAGAATTGACTCTAATTTATAAGAAACCAAGCCATTCTCCAATTGATAAATGGTCAAAGGATATGAACAGACAATTTTCAGATGATGAAATTGAAACTATTACCACTCATATGAAAGAGTGTTCCAAATCACTATTAATCAGAGAAATGCAAATAAGACAACTCTGAGATACCACTACACACCTGTCAAACTGGATAAGATGACAGGAAAAAAACGACAAATGTTGGAGGGGATGCGGGAAAACTGGGGCACTGATGCATTGTTGGTGGAGTTGTGAACAAACCCAACCATTCTGGAGAGCAATCTGGAATTATCCCCAAAAAGTTATCAAACTGTGCATACCCTTTGACCCAGCAGTGCTACTACTGGGCTTATACCCCAAAGAGATACTAAAGAAGGGAAAGGGACCTGTATGTGCCAAAATGTTTGTGGCAGCCCTGTTTGTAGTGGCTAGAAACTGGAAAATGAATGGATGCCCATCAATTGGAGAATGGTTGGGTAAATTGTGGTATATGAATGTTATGGAATATTATTGTTCTGTAAGAAATGACCAGCAGGATGAATACAGAGAGGATTGGTGAGACTTACATGAACTGATGCTGAGTGAAATGAGCAGAACCAGGAGATCATTGTATCCGTCAACAATGATAGTGTATGAAGATGTACTCTGATGGAAGTGGATTTCTTTGACAAAGAGACCTAATTCAGTTTCAAATGATCAAGGATGGACAGAAGCAACTACACCCAAAGAAAGAACACTGGGAAATGAATGTAAACTGTTTGCATTTTTGTTTTTCTTCTCAGATTATTTTTACCTTCTGAATCCAATTCTTCCTGTGCAACAAGAGAACTGTTTGGTTCTGCACACATATATTGTATCTAGGATATACTGCGACATATTCAACATATATAGGACTGCTTGCCATCTAGGAGAGGGGGTGGAGGGAGAGGTGAAAAATTGGAACAGAATTGGGTGCAAGGGATAATGTTGTAAAAAATTATTCTGGCATGGGTTCTGTCAATAAAAAGTTATTATAATAAAAAAATAAAAAGAATTTATTCAAGGCAGCCCAGTGACCCCTAAAACCTCTCAGGACAGTGGAAAAGAAGGTCAAGAAAGTCAAGAAAGTAAGGAAACCCAAAGGCAAGATAAAAAGAGAAAGCCAGAATAAAAACCATGCTTATGAGCATGTAGGCAACAGAAAGATAAAGACAGAAGATAAAATGCACAAAGCCTCGAAAAGAAAGCAAAACTTGAATAAATACTACAGCAAATAATACAACACGAACCAACATTATCAGAAGGGAGAATCCTGTGGATTCTCTCATCAAGATCAGAAGACAACAGTAGGAAATTTCAAAAATCATTAAAAAGAGAAACAAAAAGTTTAAAAGAAAGCATTCAGAATGAATTCAGGACGAGACAAAATTGGAAGACCATCCCAAGAACACACACAAAGAGTACTGGCTGATGATCTCTTGTAACACAAGAGAAGAGTGTGACAGTCTTCTACTCCAAAGAGAAGGAAAAAAATCAGAAAGCACCTACACTGTGCTGAGCCCTGGGGATACAAACCTGGGAAAAGCACAGGTCCAGCTCTCAGAGCTCACCCTGAAACAGAGGTGTGGACAGGGTACTGATGGGATAAAATGACAATCAACAATCAAGGGAAGACACCAGCCCTGAGAGAGACTGGGACAGGCTTGGTACACAAGTTGGGGTTTGAGTAGGCAGCTGAAGGAAGCCCAGAGATAACGAAGTGAAGCTTTCCAGGCAGGAAGGACAATCAGTGACCTGAGAGATAGGGAGTCTTGTACAAGGAACAGCAGAGATCACAGCATGTGAAGGGGACTGTTATGTAGGAAGACTGGAAAATGAGGATGGGACTAGGTTAGGAAGGTCTGTGAAAAGTAAAGAGAGGACTTTATCTCTGATCATGGAGGTAATGGGGAGTCATTGGTGGAGTAGGGAAGGACATGTTCACACCTGTGGGTGATCAATCAAATGAGCAAAGACTGCACTGAGGTGGAAAGAGACAAGAATCAGGAAGACCAACCAGTAGTGAGGGGGTGAGGATGTAAAATCAAAAGGATCTGGTCAACAGACTGGCCTGGGAAGCAGGGGATGAGAGCTAAGCTTGAATGCCTGGGTGAGGAGGAGAACGGTGGTACCCTTGGACAGTGATAGGGAAGTTAAGGAGGAAGGGGAAGATAAAGAGTGCAGTTTTGGACATGATGTGGTTAAGATATCTGAGGGACATTCAATTCTAGATGTCCAACAGCATTTGTGATGGAAACGTGAAAGCAGAGGTCATGAGAATGCTTAGGGATGTTGGAATAGATCTGAATCATCAACACAAACACAAAAACTGAACCCACCAGAGCTGATGGGATCCCCAGGTGGAGCAGTCTAGAAGCTGAAGCCATGAACCATAAGAGAGCTCTGTGGGACCCTGGGATTAGCAGCAGTGATTGGGACAAAGATCCAGCAAAGGAGGCTGAGGAGGAGAGGCCAGGCAGTCCGGAGGAAGAAAACCAAGATAGATTAGAGACATACAATCAGGGCAAGAAGAGAGTATCAAGGAGAAGAGGCCAACAGATGACATTTAAGAGAGATGTTAAAAATTCAGACAGAAACAAGCACTAAATTGTAACTAAGGATCCTTGCATGGTATACCGACTTAGAAAACCACCTACTAAAAAGTTCAATGATATTTATTTTGTTAAATATTTCCAAATTATATTTTTTTGTTGTGTCAATACACTTTTTATTAAAACTTTTTTTAAAAAACATATGCATGGATAATTTTTCAACACTGACCCTTGTAAAACCTTGTGTTCCAAATTTCCTTCCTTACCCCCATCCCCTCCCTAGATGGCAATTAATCCAATATTTGTTAAACATGTTAAAATATATCGTTAAATCTAATATATGTATGCACATTTATACAATTACCCTGCTGCACCTGAAAAATTAGATCAAAAAGGAAAAAAAAAAATGAGAAAAAAAACAAAATGCAAGCAAACAACAATAGAGAGAATGAGAATGCTATGTTTTGATCCACACCCAGTTCTCACAGTCCTCTCTCTGGGTGCAGATGGCTCTCTTCATCACAAGATCATTGGAGCTGGCCTCAATCAAAGCCACTTCCATCAGAGTTGATCACTGTATAATCTTCTTGTTTCCGGGTATAATGATCTCCTGGTCCTGCTCATTTCACTCGACATCAGTTCACTTAAGTCTCTCCAGAACTCTCTGAAATTATCCTGCTGATCGTTTCTTACAGAACAATAATATTCCATAACACTCATATACCATAATTTATTCAGCCATTCTCCAACTAATGGGCATCCACTCAGTTTCCAATTTCTTGCCACTACAAAAAAATCCCCAATTATATTTTAATCTGGTTTGGGCAGCAACAGGAGCTTGGTGGCCTGTCAATCTGTCCAATGCTAGCCCCTCTGATAGCTATAGTGTCAAAGCCTACAGAAAGGTCCAGAAGGATGAGGACTAAGAAAAGGACATTAAAAGGAAAAGAAAGGATGCAGCAATCAAAAAAAAAAAAAAAAAAAAAAAGAAAAGAAAAGAAAGGAAAAGAAAAAAAGAAAAGAAAAGAAAAGAAAAGAAAAGAGAAAAAAGAAAAAAGAAAGAAAAGAAAAATTCTTAAATAACCAGTGCTAGGGGTAGCTAGGTGTCACAGTGGAAAGAACACTAGCCCTAAGTAAGGAGCTGAGTTCAAATCCAATCTTAAGACACTTGATACTAGCTGTATGATCCTGGCCAAGTCACTTAACCCTGACTGCCTTGCCAAATAAATAACCACTGCTCTCCAAATTAAGGAGGTAGGGAAACTCATCTGTATAAGCAGAAAAAGCCCTGGAGACAGCAGCATTCCAAGTCCCAAGATACTACATCTGCTACACCCCTTGCTAGCCTGTCCCAACTGTCTCTAAAGTAAGAGAAAAGCATGTTGTGGGTTTCTGATTCCTATACAGAAAGAGATTAACTAAAAATATAAAGAACCTGTGGTTCCTTTTGGAAATTAAGCACCAGGAAGTGTTTTCCTTTTTGCTCAGATTGGTTGAATCTGATAATGGTCTAGGAAAGTTCACTGAAGCCTTACTTGTGCTGGGATATCAATGATGTCATGGCCCATAATTATTGGGAGATGAGAATAGGAACTTAGGTTTTTGTGGTTACCCAAGGCCAAAATAAGAACGCGAAGAGACAAGAATTGTATACCCTTTCAGGGGGAAAAATGTACAATGGGGGAGGTCGAGAATTAAGAAACGTCTTATTTTGAGAAAGCCATCAAAAATGGATTGGTCTAATTCTTTGAGTCAAATGGGAGTAAAGAACAATTAGAAATCAAGCACTGGAAATAATTCCATAAGGTGGTTTAAAAAATTCTACAAAACAGATCCCTGGTAAGGGAACAATTTGTGCACAAAAATCAATAGATAAAGATATTTAAACAGATCCTTAGAAACAAAAATGTCATGGCAAATCATGTCTATCTTACTTGGCCTTAAAATTTACTCATTTGTAAAAGGAGACCAATACTTTATAAGGTTGTTGTGAAGATCAAATGAGATATATTTAAAGTGTTCTGAAAAATCTTACAGAGCTATAGAATGGTAATTATTCTTTTTGTAATTAAAAATCCAGTAGTTATCAAATTCACATAGAAATAGATCCCTGTAGGCCAGACACTGTCTCAGAAAAATACAAATTAACATCATGCTGCATTGCATTTTCATTCTATTAAACATTTCCAATTACATTTTAATCCCAATCAATGTTGAGTTTTGTTGCCCAAGAGATTCAGACCATTTACTAAGGTGTAGAAGAGCTGCCAATTTGTTTAGAGGAAAGAAGTATATAAATCTGTACAGATGAAATCTCAGATTCATGAAATATTTAATGTAAGGAGAAACAAATGATTAAAGTTACCTTCTATAAACTCTTCAATAATGTGTTCTTTGGTTTTAATTTTTTTTTTTTTTTGGTATTCCAAACTTAGTATTATACCAAACAAAATGTTCCTGTCCATGCACACTGTAAAATAAAAAGGGAGAAAGGGAGGAAGGGAGGAAGGGAGGAAGGAGGAAAGGAAGGAAGGAAGAAAGGAAGAAAGGAAGGAAGGAAGGAAGGAAGGAAGGGAGGGAGGGAAGGAGGAGAAGAAATTGAATTAGGAGGCCCTTTCTGGCCTTCCTGTCTATTTCTTTCTTCCTTCCTCTCCCTTTGGCAAGACTGAAAAATAAAATAAAGTCCTTATAGTAAATATGCATAATCAAGCAAAACAAAATTTTACATTATCATTATAAAAATGTTAAGTCTTATTCTGCACTTTAAGTCCCTCAGCCCCCTGTTACAAGGTGGGGAATACATTTAAACAATAGTCCTCTAGAATTATAGTCACTGAATTTCAAATCAGAATTCTGAAGTCTTTCGATAATTTTACTTTATCTTATTATTGTATAAACTGTTTCCTTGGTTCTGCTCACTTCACATTGTATCAGTTCCCACAAGTCTTCCCAAGTTTTTCTGAATTCATCCTTTTTATCATCTCTTATGATGTAATAATACATTACATATGGATACCATAATCAACTATTCCCTGATGCCCCTAAATTGCCAATTCTAGTAAAAAGAGCCATTATCAATATTTTTGTATACAACAAATAATTTAAAGACTAGTTTGGGCTCTACAAAATTAGACTGAAAAGCAAATTCCTAGAAATCAAAATTTGTCTTTTTATTATAACATTAATGTTATAAAATTAGAGATATATCTTTATAGGGAATAAAGACACTACACCAAATCACATCACTTTAAATATTACATATTTAAGAGAAAATGATGACTACATATAGGACATAACTTTAAATTACCAGTATACCACAAAGTTTTTAACAAACTATTTATTAGAAATTATACTCCTTCTGAGGTTATGTCTCATATGTGTGTAAACGAAACCTGTAAACTTTTAGCTATTCTCTTTAATGGGAGTTGGTGAATATGCAATCACTTGTTCACCAAAACTGATCAATAAGAGCACCAGCTCTGAAATCAGGAGGATCTGAGCTCAAATGTGGCCTCAGACTCTTAACACTTCCTACCTGTGTGACCCTGGGCCAATCACTTACCCCAATTGCCTCAGAGGGGGGGAAGATATTACCAGATCTAAGCTCTTCTTTTAGAAGTTTTATTTCTCTACATAATACTATCCTCATAGCAGAAATATCACTAGTATAGTTATATGGGTAAACATGGATTATTAAGATGTCACAAATTAAATAGCACAGTAGTGGCCCCATAGGGCTTAATACATTCTTTTCCATTCACGCATTCACTCCTGAACAAACATTTGTCTTAGCTTCCCCAGATTTAAAAGAGAAATGAAAAAAGGATTTAAAGTTGGCACAGCAAAAGAGTACAGCCAGGAATGTAAACTTCTGGTCATAATTTAATATTAATGAGCTTAAAAATTCCCACTTTAAGAAAATTATTCAAGAAGGGAATTTAGTGAAGTAGAGGTAACATACTTCAAAATGCTCATCAATGAGATGTTCTACTTCATGATGGATAAAGAAGATCTTACTGAGATTTTTTTTTAGGCTGAGAAGCAGAAGCCAGATAGTTTGGGGGATAATTCTTTTGATTTTTTTTTAAATTGTGTAAACTATTAATATATAAAAATCATCGCATGCTTAAAATATAACACCAATCATAACTAGGCTAAAACTTAAAAATCATCTTATTCTCACACAACTAATAAATATATAAAGAATAAAGCAATGCTAACTCTCAAGATGCTTCAACTCTAAGAGGGAAGATACATTTATAAGTGCAGAAAGAAGGAATATAAATATTGTATTTATTTGTATCAAAGTAGTCAACTACAAAGAAGCTCATGTGAGGAAAGAACTTTGTCAGGAGGGTATTTGAGTTGTCTTAAAGAAAAGAGAGAAATTCTATGAGGATGAGGATAGAGTGCATTCTAGGCATGGGGGAGCTACAGCCAGGGTTGAGAGGAGGTCTGTCTGGGTGTAGGAAGGGGAATTATGTACAAAGGACAAATAAATGGGGCCAAATCCCAAAGAGCTTGAAAAGCTAAATCAATCTCGTACATAACGATCCAACAGGTAATACAGAGCCACTGAGATTTACTGAATAGGGGATGACATGATAATAAGATTCCAATGAAGGAAAATTATTTTGGCAGCATTACAGAAGGTGTCCTGGAATAAGAGGGAGGGCAAGGCAAAACAATTAGAAAGCCAACTGCAATAATCTAGGTCAGGGGTTTTTAACATGGGATCCCCAACGTCAATGGTCCTCAGCTAAGAGAGAAAGTAAAGATGTGGGAGTCTTGAAAAGAGAAAATTTGGAAGAGATTCTATGGAGAAAGGAAATCAATTAAGGAAAAATAAAAGGATTTTCTCTATGCAGTAAGAGAACAGTACAAGTTGGATGATATGAATTTACAAATATTAGCACCAAGCAAGGAACAAGTTCCAGAAGCTAGCAGCAGCTGTGTGATTAAGAACAGATCACACAGATCAGGGTCTCACGTCCAGCTTCCAGACCGGTTTGAAGCCTGGAGAAGAATAACCACCACAGGAATTCCAAACCAAAGGGAAGCCCACAATACCTATCACACTAAACTCATGGAGCTTTCCAGCTGGCTGACAATGGCTGAGTCCAGCAGCAATCTACTGGAATTTCAAAAGGGCATGCCTGTAAGTGTGATGCTCAGGCCAAAACCGAAATTTGCAGAGCTCAGAGAAGAGAAGGAGTGATCAGACCTTTCTTCTGAATTACACCACTCTGAAAGCACTGAAACTTATAGGTCCCCAGCCTGAGCTGAGCTAAGCTGTCCCTGAGATCCTGGAATAATACAATGCTCAATACTTGAAGAAAAATTACACCATGGGCTATAATGATAACAGCGAAAACAAATTCAGGACAACTATTCCAAAATATCTACAAGCAAAGTCTCAAAGAAAAATATAAGTTTAGTTACATGTTAAAACAAAATTCCTGGAAGAAACAATGCAAAAATATTTCTTAAAAATTCTAAAATGTTTCCATAAATTAAGTGAGAATATTCAAGGAATAAGGTACAACGAATTTAGAAAAGGAATTAATAACTTGACATAAGAAGTAAAAAACCTGGCCTAAACAACAAACTCCTAGAAAACTTAGTGGACCAAATAGAAGCCTTGAAAAAACAAATAATAAACTCAAAAGCCTGAGGGAGGAAAAAATAGACAAAAATGTAAGGAACTAGAAAAAAACCTATTAAGGAAAAATGATTTAAGAGTTGTTGGACTACCTGAAAGCAATGATTAAAAAAATAAAAGCCTCCAACTTAATAATATATGTTATCGTGTGTCAGGTACTGTGCTAAGTGCTTTATAATTATTATGTCATTTGATCTTCATAACAATCTTGGGATAAGTACTATTACTATCTCCTTATTACACATAAAGAAACTGAGGCAAACAAAGGTAAGTGAGTGGTCCAGCATCACACAGTTAATGACTAAGACCATATTTGAATTCAAATTTTCCTGACTACAAGGTGAGTGTTCTTTCACTGTGCCCCTCAGCATAGACAATACAGTTCAAGAAATCATACAAGAAAATTGTCTATATATTTTAGAACTATAAGGTAAAGTAGAAACAGAAAGAATCTTTTTGTCATGTCACCTCTTCCTGAAAGAAATCCCAAATTGAAAACTTACAAGTATATATATCAAAACCAAAATCCAGAGCGTCCAGATTAAAGAAAAAATACTTCAAGTAGCCAGAAGTAAATAATTCAAGTACCAAGTAGCCAAAGTCAGGATTCATACATGATTTAATAGCCCCCACTATAATAGATTAGAGAAGTTGTAATGCAACATTCCAGAAGCAAAGCATAGAGGCTTAAAACCAAGAATAACTTACTGAAGTGGGAAAAAAATAATCCTCAAGGTGAAAAATTGATCAAATGAACACTCCCAGAGGAGGAAATAGAAGAGTTAATAATATAAAAGAAGCCTTGAAGGCAATCTTTGTTGTCTAACCCACACCCATCAATTGGAATGGGGACACTAATGGTAACTTCAAGCCAAAGCAAGCAATTACTGTCAAGGATAAAATTGATGTAATTTGGAAGTGTCATTTAAAATAAAAAGCAAATGTTTAATTTTTGTAGATCATATAGAAAGCAAGGGCAAGAAACTGCAGGGAGTCTAAAAAATTAAGTAACAAGATGCAGCTCCAACCCTAATAACATCTTATCAAACCTAATTTTCTTTTATAATCTCTTTTTTATTCACATACTATTTTGCATTATACCTATTTCTGTCTCCCTATTAAACTGCAAACTCTCTGAGGAGAGGGATACACTACGCCTTCTGTGTCAAGCACAGCCTCAACCTGGCAAACAGGTCATAAATGTTTGTCAAACTTATTGTTAGGTCACTTTAGTCAAGTCTGACTCTTCATTAATCTTCTTAGAAGAGATACTGGAGCGGGTTGCCATTTCCTTCACCAGCTCATTTTAAAAATGCAAAATTGAGGCAAACCAAGTTAAGTGATTTGGATTTCTTTTCAGTTCCAACTAAAATCCTACCTTCTTTAGGAAGCCTTCCCTCTGCTAATTATTCCTTCATTCTCTAGCATAGAGTTTGCTTGTTGTCTAGCATATACATTGCATGTTGTCTCCCTCGTAAAACTTAACTCCTTCAGCTTAAGGACAGTTTTTTGCCTCTTGCTGTACACTGGTCTTAGTTTGGTTCTGGAATGTAATCAGGGCTTCATATTTACTGATTGTTTCATCAAAACACATCTGAGAATCAGCTTCAAGAAGTTCTATTGTATTGTGTCGGTCATGTTTCTCCAATCACTTAACCAAGTTAAGGTCATCCAGTCAAAAGCTAAAGCTAAATCTGAATTCAGAAAGATAGACTTCGTGATGACTAGCACCTCTATCCACTTTGCTTCCAACCTGTCTTTACTAAAGTAGAAATTAAATGTAGATATAGTAACCTAACACACCACATTTAAGTCCAACTAGATTTTAAAACCCCAAGATCTCATTTTGAATCTGAAAAAAAAAAAACGAAGAACTAAAAAATATTCATAGAAAAGACAGCTACTATGTTAAATAATAAAGAACAGAGTACAACTGAAATCACTCTTAAAATCTGATACCACCACCCAACAGATAACACACCTACAATTATCACTTTTGTTTTTTCCCCTAAGGTCAAGGGTCAGAGTTTGCTGTTCTTACTCCACATTTATGAGCCTAAAGTCTGTATTAGTAGATGTCTGAAAGACATCTTAAACCAAACATGTCTAAAACAGAACTTGTTATTTTCCCCCAAACCCTCCCTACTCTTGTAGAAAATGACAACATCCTCTGACTGCCACCTTGCCAGTGTGGGTCTCATCGCCACACACGGAACTACGGCTGCTGGGACGCCTACCTGCCTCATATCTCTTCCCTCTGCAATCCATCCTCCTCAGCCACTCAAGTGAATGATCCTCAGCAGCTGCCTCTTGACTCCAGGAGCAAGTATAAAATGCTCTGCTTGGCTTTCAAGGACCCTCAGGATCTAGCCCTGTCCCAAAGCCTCTTCTGCAATCTAATGGCACTGGCCTGGAGGGCAAAACTCTCCATCTGCTTGCTTTAGATATTCTCTCTGGATGTCCCCCATGCCTGAAACACTCTCCCCCCTCAAACTCCTGACCTTCCAGGTTTCCTTTCAGTCCCAACTAAAACCTACCTTCTTTAGGACACCTTCCCTCTGCTAATTATTTCCTCATTCTCTAGCATATACACTGCAGGTTGTCTCCCTCATAAGACCGTTAACTCCTTCAACTTAAGGACAGTTTTTGCGTCTTGCCGTACACTGAGCTAAGTTTGGTTCTGGCACTTAATCAGGGCTCCCTATTTACTGACTGATGATCCTTTCATCAAAACCCACCTGAGCACCAGGCTCCAGACTTCGGGGGTGCTTCTCCAGAGCACTCACCACCTGACTTTCGGTTACCAAAGCAGGAGCAGCAGACCGGGGCCGGGCAGCTAGTTGGCGCAGTACGTAGAGCGCCAGTCCTGAAGTCGGGAAGCTCCGGGATCAACTCTGCCTGGGACACTTAACACTTCCTCGCTGTGTGACCCTGGGCAAGGCACTTAACCCCAACTGCCTGGGGGTGGGGGGACTAGTTAAAAGACCCTACTGTGGGCTACACTCTATACTAGGCGCCATAGGGGAAAATGAAGAGAATTCTTATTCGCGCCTCAACATTCAACTGAGATCCTGTTTCCCGCATAACTGATGCGCTCCAAGAGCACGTCGCCTTTCCCCTCTGTAATGCCTGAGTTATACCCAAACTCTGCCTCCCCAGAGCCAGGGTTCTGCACCTAGAGTTTAACATGCGCGCGCGCACACACACGTCCCAAGCCCGCACCGGCCTCTCAGGCGGCTCCAAAGGAAGAAGAGTCTGCGACAAAGCCGCTTCAGCTGCCCCCAGACACAAGGATAGCGGCTCGCCCCCAACCCCCGCGGCCCTCGCTCAGGACCCCTCGCTCTCTCGATGCCCCGCCTCCAAGGGGAAGCGCGCTGAGAAGCTGCGGGCGGGGGACGGCTGGGGAGGCTCGTGAAGGCCCGAGGAAAGCCGCTGCAGCGCCACCAGCCCCCGGCGGGCCGCATTCAGTGGCCGGGGGCAGCCCCCGGCCGAGGGAGCAGGGGCAGCCCCCGGCCGAGGGAGCAGGGGCAGCCCCCGGCCGAGGGAGCAGGGGCAGCCCCCGGCCGAGGGAGCAGGGACAGCCGGAGCGGGGCGCCCCGCGCGTGCGCTGCGGCCGCGGCAGACAGCGAGGGTAGCGCGCAAAGCCCTTTGCGTTGTCAGAGGCGCTGTCCGCCACACCACGCTGGGAAGGAGGCGCCATTTTACAGGGGAGGAAACTGAGGCACGCCGGGGTGGCGCGACCCGCCCGACAAGCGAGGGGTGCCGCAGGCGGCAAACCCAGACCTTCCCAGAGCCCGCAAGAGGTCGGGCGAGAACTCCGGCTTCCGGCTCGGCCCGAGCGTGGCCGTGCCCTCCCCCGGGACCCCCTCCCCCCCAGGCTGTGAGCAGCCCCTTTCCGGGCCCCTCAGAGGGGGTAGGGGCCCAGCCCCGGCCACACAGCGGCGGGAGAACAGCGGTGAACGACGGTACAACGATAACCGCCGGCCTGAGGAAACCCGCATCCACGGGCACTGGGGCTCGGCGCGCGCCTCCCAGCCTCTGCCTTCATCTTCCCCACAGCGCTGGAAGGCAGGCACCGTTACGTTCCCATTTTGCGGAGGAGAAAGGCGAGGCCGCCCAAAGCAGGATGCTTGTCCGGTTCCCGCGGCCGGACCGCGGCGGAGACCCTGACCACGCTCGGAGCCTCCCCTCACCCCTCCGCACTCCTGGCCCTACCGCCCGCCCTGACGGAGGGGGAAGTCCTTCCCGGCCGCCCCTCCCCCGAGCCCCCGGTACGGGCCGCTCCAGCCGGGACCACGCGGGCCTCAGCCGCGGGAGCCCCGGAGGCGGCGCCGCCGGGAGGCCCTGGGCTCCGGAGCCCGGGAAGTCGGACGTACCTGCTTCCCTGGCCGGCGGCTGAGCGGCCCCTTTAAGCACCGTGCCCCCGACCCGGGGGTAACGGAACGGCTGCAGCGGCGGAGGCGGCGACGGCGCACACACCTCTGCCCTCCATGGGGGGTGGGGGAGTAGGGAGAAAGTGTTTACTACCAAGTCTCGCGAGACGCACGGCACGACCGGGGAAGCTGGGAAACAGCGGGCTGAGCGAGCGGCAGCCGTCTGGCCCCGCCCAGAGCGCACCGTCTTGTGCGTGAGTCCCGGAAGGAGGGAAAGGTCTCGCGGTGCTTAGAGATGCAGCCCGGGAAGAGAGGATTCAAAAACCAAGCTGTGGGCGGGGCTGGCACGGGGTCCGGCGGACGCGTTCGCGTTTGCTGCGTGCCCCTTGTCCGTCCTGCCCGCGCCTTCGCTCTGCGGGGGGCTCTGCGGGGCTCTGCGGGGCTCTGCGGGGCTCCGCGTGCTGCGGAGGCTTACGTTTTTTAGCTAAGTGAACAGAATCTGAATCCGCAAGTTGGAAACTGCCTCATCACGAATAATCCGCAACTTCTAAAACCCCGCTAAATGCTATAGCCGAGGCGCTTTGCAATGCCTTGCGTACCATTAATGACTAATTGTTATCTCAGAAAATGGGCAGAACGAAGCAGGCTGAAGCTTTTCTTCATTTCCCCATTATTTCCCAGTAATTCGCTGCGCCAGCCATTAATCACACGCACATCTGCGCAGCGTTTCTGGGTCACTTGCACCAAGCGCATGACTGGATGAGAGCTTCCTACCTTTTTTTGGTCATTGTTCAGGTCGGTCTTTATTTCTGACCCGATTCCGAATGGTGAAGCCTACATCCCATTCTCACAATGATGTTTTTAAAGGCCTTAACAAACGAGATTACGAAGGACGCCAACTGTACTAAAAGTGAGCAAAGTATTTTTCTTCAAAGGTGCAGAACTGTCCCCATATCCTAAACCTCGTGAATTCTTCAGAACCTGAGGGATCTATTCCCACCTTTGCAGTCTTCTCAAACGCAATTACCAGGCATTTTATACTCTGAACTAGCGGCATCGTCCTCCTGGTTGTTACGAGACATCCCATCTCTTGGTCCTGGAAATTTTCCCTGGAAAATCCGTGCCTGAATGCTCTTCTTCCTCTGCACAGAATTACTGATCTCCCATTTCCTTAGAAGTCCCAGCTAAAAATCCCACCTTCTGCAGAAAGACTTCCCTAATCCTTAATTTGAGTGCTTTTCTTCTTTTATGTCCTATTTATCCTGTCTATCTATGGCTTGCTCTTGTCTCTCCATTAGGATTGTAAGCTTCTTAAAAGTCAAGAGAGTCTTTTACCTCTTTATATCTCCAGTGCTTTAACCGTGCCTTTAATTTAAGCTCCTGATGTGTGATTGATTACAAAGGATCCTTATTCTCAATTACAGAGAAGAAAAATTGAGGCTTAGACATGAGCCCAGTTAAAGGACCTATAAGAAAGGGAGCTGGGATTAGAATCCAAGTTTTCTGACTCCCAATTCCCGTACAGTTTTCTGTCAGACTTGACTAAAGCGACCTAACAATAAGTTTGACAAACATTTATGACCTGTTTGCCAGGTTGAGGGTCTTCTGTGCTTGACACAGAAGGCGTAGTGTATCCCTCTCCTCAGGGAGTTTGCAGTTTAATAGAGAGACAGAAATAGGTATAATGCAAAATAGTATGTGAATAAAAAAGATTATAAAAGGAAATTAGGTTTGATAAGATGTTATTAGGGTTGGAGCTGCATCTTGTTACTTAATTTTTTAGACTCCCTGCAGTTTCTTGCCCTTGCTTTCTATACGATCTACAAAAATTAAACATTTGCTTTTTATTTTAAATGACACTTCCAAATTACATCAATTTTATCCTTGACAGTAATTGCTTGCTTTGGCTTGAAGTTACCATTAGTGTCCCCATTCCAATTGATGGGTGTGGGTTAGACAACAAAGATTGCCTTCAAGGCTTCTTTTATATTATTAACTCTTTTATTTCCTCCTCTGGGAGTGTTCATTTGACCAATTTTTCACCTTGAGGATTATTTTTTCCCACTTCAGTAAGTTATTCTTGGTTTTAAGCCTCTATGCTTTGCTTCTGGAATGTTGCATTACAACTTCTCTAATCTATTATAGTGGGGGCTGTTAAATCATGTACGAATCCTGACTTTGGCTACTTGGTACTTGAATTATTTACTTCTGGCTACTTGAAGTATTTTTTCTTTGATCTGGGCGCTCTGGATTTTGGTTTTGAGATATATATATATATATATATACTTGTAAATAGTTCTAAAATATATAGGCAATTTTCTTTTATGATTTCTTGAACTGTATTGTCTATGCTGAGGGGCACAGTGAAAGAACACTCACCTTGTAGTCAGGAAAACCTGAATTCAAATATGGTCTCAGTCATTAGCTGTGTGATGCTGGACCACTCACTTTACTTTTGTATGCCTCAGTTTCCTTATCTGTAATAAGGAGATAGTAATAGTACTTATCCCAGGATTGTTATGAAGATCAAATGACATAATAATTATAAAGCACTTAGCACAGCACCTGACACATGATAACATGTATTATTAATATATGGGCCCAGAGTTTGAGACAAGGTGTGGGTTAATCTGATCAATTTTAGAATTCACTTTAGGGACAGATGCTTCTGCTTCTCACCCCATCATCCTGCAGTTGGAATCTCTGCATCCCTTCAGAAGAGAATAACATTTATATAGTGTGTAAATGCTTTTTAAAAACAGACAAGTAATTAAGTCAAGACTATTAAAAAAAAATCATAGTGCCCTATGATTCCTAGGATTTCTCAGACCAAAATCCTCTACAGGGCTACCCACACACAACCACACACTAGTAGATTCTCTAATTATCAACCAACAAGCATTTATAAAATGCTTAAATGTCTCAGGGCACTGTGTTTAGAATGAAAAAAATAAACAATTCCTCTCAAGGAGTTAACATAAGCAAATGTGCATGGTGGTTAGCGAAATGTTCATAGAGAAGAGAACTTGAAGGAAATCAGGCGTAAGGAGAAGGAGAAAGGGCATTCCAGATATGGGAGAGGGCCAACACAAAGGCACAGAGAAAAGGAACAGCATTGTCAAGTCAGGTCAGCAAACCCTTAGGAAGTGCCCTTAAGGAGTTTGCAATCAACAATTTGCAGAATCCCATTCTACTTTTGGACATCTCTGCTTAATTGTTAGTGAGGCTATACTTACTCTTTGATAGAAGAATGGAAGAAAGGAGCAATGGTTCAGAGGCAAAGGATCAGACTCTGTTCTGTAAGGGTAAGGTTATCTTAGAGCAAATGTTTCCCAAAGAGGAAACCTAAGAGAATAAATTGTAAGATCTCAAAGATCCTTTCTAAAAAAAAAAAAAAAAAAAAAAAAAAAAACAATTTGCAGAAAACTGTACAGATGAGATATGTACAGGAATAATTGGACAAAGACCTGGAGAGAGGATAGTGCCTTGTATGGACTTTATAGAGTTCAAGAAAGGTTGGTGACAGCTTGTGAAAAGCTTTAAAAGCCAGAATTGATATCTGACTACAGAGGCAATAGAAAATTAATGAATGGCATTGATTTGCCAGTAGTGGCAGTGTCACACTTGAACTTTAGGAAAATCATGAGCAGTTGTGTGGAGGATTGACTGACTGGTCTGAGGAGTGGGAAAGAGTGCCCAATGAGGAGGCTTTGGAAGTAGTTCAGGTGAGAAGTGATGGAAGACCTGAACCAGGATGCTAGTCCTGAGATTTGATTCCTGGTGGAGAAGATTTGGATGCTCGTTTTATGTGAGGAAGTAAAGTCAATAAGTGTTTATTAAGCACCTACTCTTCCAGGCACGGTGTTATGTCCCACAAGATAAAAAGAAAGGAAGAAAAAATGTCCCCACTTTCAAGAAGCTAATGGAAGGGATAATATGCAAAACAATTGCACATGAGATATAGACTGGTTAAAGGAAATGATTTCAGAGTGGACATACTAGAACTAAGGATAGGAAGACTTACATATGCAAAAATGTTGGTAGCAGCTCAGTGATGGCAAAGAACTGGAAAAGGAGTGGATACCCTCAGTTGGGGAATGGCTGAACAGGTTGTGATATATGAAAATAATGGATTATTATTGTCCTATAAGAAACAATGAACAAGCTGATAAGGTCTGGAAAGATTTACATGAACTGATGCTGAGTGAAACAAGCAGAACAGGATTACACTATACACAATAACAGCAAGATTATGTAATGATCAACTATGAAAGACTTGGTTCTCAGCAGTTTGGTGATCCAGAGCAACCCCCCCCAAAATGTTATCTGCATCCAAAGAACTATGGAGAGTGAATGTAAATCAGCATGTTATGTTCACTTTTTTTCTCTCCCATGGTTTTTCCCTCTTGTTCTGATATTTCTCTCCCAACATGAATCATAATGTGTATTAAATAAATTTTTTTAAGAGAAGCCAAATGGAGGATTTTCTATTTGCTCTTGGATGCAATAGGAAGGCACTGGGCAAGAGGCAGGAGTTTGATGTTTGAAAACATAACTTGATACATGAGTGGAGAATGCACTCGAATGGAGAGAAGCAGGAAGATCAACCAGAAGGCTACCGCAGTAGTTCAGAAAGAATAATTAAATCTATGGAAAGATCACCAAACAAAACTTCATAGAAGTTTAAAAAGATATCACCAGGGGTCTCCCAGTTATTAGGCACAACTGACAAAGTTCCAGCAAAGGAAACAGCAGTTGGACAGGTAAGCAGGAATATCAAGGCAATGTCCCCAAAGCTTAGAAATAAGTATCTAGAACTAATGATTACCAACAGTCTTAAAGGTTGCAAAGAAATCAAGGATGAGAAGTGGATCAAGTCCAATGGATTTGATCATTCAGAGATCCCTGTTAAATTCTGGAGCTGGTAGTTTCCATTCAGTGGTAAAACTACAAGCCAAGCTTTTTTTGTATTGCTTTGTTTTAAAAAAGGAAGATGGAAGGAAACTAAGGATGGTTTTCTGAGTCTAGCCATGACAGGAAGAAAAGAGATGGGAGGATAGCTGTCAGAGATGGATGAATCAAGGATGAGTGCTTTGATGACAGGGAAGGCATGGGTGTGTTTATAGGCAGCAAGGAAAAAGCCAGTCAACAGGGGAAAACTGAACATGAGAATTGCAGAGGGAGAAGCAACAACCTGCTAGAGCAGACTGCATAGAATGGGGTCACTTGCACAGAGGGTGAACCTTGGGCAGGATAGGGGCTTCCTCTAATGTAAGGGAATGGAGACTGGCAAAGGGCATCCAAGTGATGTCAGATGAGAAGGATGGAAGAAGAGGGAACTCTTGGCAAAAGACCATTTGCCAAAAAATTAAATATAAAGCAAGATCCTCAGCTCAGAGAGTAGGAGGGGGAATTCTGGACTTGAGAAAGGACTAAAAATTTGGTCAAGTCAAGGAAGAAGCAAAGCCAAGGTCAAGATTGTGAGCCCGGATGATCTCAAAAATAAGTAAAGCTAAGAGTTTGAGAGAACTGTTTCAATTTGTATTTATATTCTAGACAGCTGGCAGCTCATGGCACATGGCAAGCCCTTAAATGCCTATCATTCATTTCCTGATATGTATAAACATGATAAGATCTTCAATCATACTTACAAATGCCCTACCCAATCCTTTCATACCTGCTCCCTTTCTTAACCAGCTACCTAGAAAAAGCTGTCTACATTCATATCCACTTCTAACAGCTTAGCCCCCATATTAAGATAGTGTCCCCTCCTGCCTACCTGATTCTCTTTTCACTCTGCTGTATCTTCATCCTGCCTCTTACTTGTACAACCCAAAACTCTTGTCCTTGGTCCTCTTCTCTATAATATCTTTTTCTGATCTCTTCAGTATCTATGCATTATCATGTCTATTCAGATCACATATGGCCAGCCATTATCTCTCCTGATCTCTAGTATTGCACTACTAGTATTTCAAAATGACTGTGACTCAAAGCTCAAAATAGCCCCAAATATCTGATTATCACCTCCCCCTCCCTCTTCGTTTCTCAACACTCCTGTTGCTCCAGTCCCAATTTCTCATTCTCTCTGCACCTGCTTCAAATGCATATCATTATTAGTTTGAATCACTGCAGTAGCCTTATAACTGATCTCTCAGCCTCCATTCTCGCCCCTCTCCAATCCATCTTTCACCCAGTCATGTCACTCCTCAACTCCAATGGCTCCCTATTTAATCTCTAGGATCAAGTACAAATTTCTGTTTGACACCTAAAGTCCTTCAGAAATTGTTTCAAGCCTACCTTTACAAGCTTATTATAGAACATTTTCCTCCATGGACCCTCTGATTGCCTTTCCCATCTTTACATACAACATTCCAGTTCCGGTTCCTTCTACTAGGCTGTCCACCCTTGGAAGATATTCCTCACTTAACCCTTAAAATCTTCTCCCACCAAAAAAAAAAAAAAAAAAAAAAAAAAAAAAAAAAAAAAAAAAAACCTTGTATTTCTTTTGGACATACTTATGGGATGTTCCAAAAATATGAAAATGAAAAACTCCAAAGACTTTTAGGAAACTCTTCATGTGGACATGTTATCTTTTCTAATAAAATGTAAATTCCTTGAGGACACTGGCTTTCATGTTTTTGCTTCGATATCCCCAGCCCCTAATACAGCAACACACACATGGTAGCTGTAAATAAACAAATACTTGATGCTTTTTGCTTGTAGTAATTAAGTAAAAAGATCTTGTTCCCCCCTTTCTCCTCCTTTACCTAGGGCCTCTAGAAAAAGACAAAGCTGAACATAGATAATATAATTGGTGAACTAACAGAAGAACTGGGCCTCAGAGGAAGAACAGGGGATAATTTAGGACCTGGACTATAAGAATTAAGGAGGGGGGGAGTTCAGTGTCAGGTGACAGTGGTCCAAAGCAGCTCTTTGGAAGGGATACATCCATATGTATGAATAGCCAAAGGGACTGCTTAGATGAAGAATCCCCCACTATGGATGCAGGATGGCACCTTCTCTACAATTTATGGACCAGATAGAACACAGAAAGGTTAATCTATCCAAGGACACTCTCCATAAAAGTAAGAGGCAAGGTTCCAATCCAAGTGTCCCAGTAACAATCATTATCCTGTACAGCAGGGCTAGGACCTTTCATTTACAGATATGCATATATACTGATGGGTGCTGATAAAGGCATATTATTTCATGAGAAAACAATTCCACCAAAGTCATGATTCTTAAATAATTTTACCAGGCTTATGAATACGCAATATATCTTCACTGACTCACAAAATTAAATGCAGAATTATCAACACGTAAATAATAACAATACTTTACATTTGAATAAAGTTTCACAGTTTGGACAGCACTGAATGGTTTTCACAACAAGAGTTTTCAAACAGGATACTATGATCTAAACCAAAAATGTCACACACATATTTCAGAACTAACCCTGTCTAAGCAGTTTTAGTCATTTTACTCCAACACAATTTTCATTTTATTCATTACATTCATTGCACAAACTAGGATTACATTTCTAAATCTGTTATGATTTCATCAGATAAAATACATAGTACATAATTACTCCACATTTTAACTACCTCAGCAAACAATTTTGTTTATACCAATAAGTGCTATTGGAATTGATTATCACATAGAAAATTGTGAAATAATTTTTTTCTAAAGGACAAGATTTCAGTAAAAAAAAAAAACAAACCACAAAACACTGAAAATCATTATATTATCCAAAAGAATTGTATAAATTAAAGAAATGCTCGAAATACTTTATAATGTATTTGCAGCTCTGGCAAAATGTTAGTTCCAAAGTAGGTAAGAACTTGACAGAAAGTAGTAACTTATACTTTTAGACTTATACAGGGTCACCAAAATTAGAGAAGCTTTTCTTTTGTGATGGTTTAAATGGTTTTAAAAATCCATGAAACTCCCGCTCAAAGCCATTTTACATATATCTTTAACTGATTTGCCCATTAGTTATATATAAAGTTGCTCATTTAGATCTCACCATTTTCTAAATATGATCAATTTTCAAACAGCTAATACAATTCTGTTTTTAAATGAAAAGCAGCAATTTTATCAGAAGAAATTCAAATGACAAGATCTATATAATACAATACACATAGGTAGTTGGATTTCTACAGCTACAAACACCAGCCATTTTAAGCTTCAAAATAGTTCTTTAAACACACCTTTTCCAGTTATTTTTAGACAAGAAATTACAATTCTTTAACAAAACACATGACCACTCTTAAAACAATAAGATTTAAAATGAAAAGACCCAAATATTCAAATTGTGAACATTTCAATTTCAGTTCATCTTGGTTCATAGCACAACACTGACTCACTGACATAGTTTTTCCTGTAGCTTACATAAAAAAAAGGAATACCCAACTCTAGGCTTCCTAAATCAGTTCTCATCACATTCAATATTAACCCTGTGCCAACGCCTTCAGGCAGCTTCCCCAGTATTTTTTAAAAGTACCATGTCTGCTTTATCAATGATGCAACAATAAGGTGCCAGCAAAATAGTTAAGAGCAAATACACAATTAAAATGAAGTGTTGTTCTTCCAAAGCTCTGAATACTGTAGATTCACATAATTTGGCAAGACTTCCTAAGATGACATATCCAGGTTCACAATCTATGGGATAAGGCCTCATGACGCAAGGAATTGTTGATAATATTTGCTCCCCAAGCCCAGAGCCATTCTGGCATATACTGTGCAAAAAGAAACTAAAAAGAAAAAGGAGAAAAAGTTACTAACAATACTAACCTCCCCCCCCCCCAAATTACGATTATTACTAAAAGTACCAATTAATAAGACTTCAGAATATTCATCAGTTCTTACCAGGTCCAAACACTTAAAAACACTAATCAAATAAAATATTGTAAAACAGAGAACATTTCCAGAAAATACTGATTCAATCCTGTATTTCTTTGCATATACTGATGGATATTAAGAGTCATCACTATCTAGAATCTCAATTTCATTTATTTGAAAAATTTAATCTTTCATTAACATCCTACTTTGATGCTTTATTATGATATACTGATGACCCTGAATTATCAAGATTATACCTAAGAAGTGGCTATCTTCTTAGGACCAGCTCACTAAGCTAAATACAGAGATACTCTTCATTAAAAATTTGGTCATTACAAATTAGGGACAAGAGCAATCCATTAAAATAATTAAGAAGTGGTTTGTAAATTTATTTTTGCTCCCCATAGTCTTCTTGAATTATGAGGAAATCAGATACATTGAATATTTGCACTGCCACCACTACTGCAAAATCGTAAGATGTGTGCATGCAACATTTCTCTTTAATAAGAGAGGCCATTTTTGTTGAATTCTTTATCATTTCAGGATTTGACATGTTTTGAGTTACATGCATTATGTATAATAGGAAAACTGTGTTTTTCAAATGCTCCATTTACCATATTATATAGATAGGGTAATTAAAATGATATTAAAGAAAAATATTTATAAATTTTCTTTTATCTGAATTAACAAAAATTCCAAAATTTTATGGCACATCTTTTGAGAACCACAGGCATAGAAAAGTGGCCAACTACATGAGTAGAGATCTAACTCACTTGATGAAACTATGAATCCTCAAAATCATTAAATACTAAAGTAAAAAGCTTAGTACTCATCCCACTGATGAAAAATAGAATATGCACAACTTTTTATACTGGATCTATCTTTTGGAATGGCTACAAATATCTAGGACCAAGTAGATGAAAATACATACAAGTTTAAAATTGGATAAAAACCTCTCCATCCTGCTCTGCCAGCTTGTCCTAACTAAAGCATGCTTTTAGCTTCAACTACTAATACATAGTAGTAGCACCATTTCCTAATTTTTATGACAATTAACCCTGGAAAAAATATTTATTAAATTGTTTTATATCAACTCTATGCTAGAATGTGTCTGGCATATTTTATTAAATATCACAGATGGAAAACTAGACTTAAGAAGGCTGCTCTTTTCCTGCCAAACTTGTGTTGTGTTCTGAGGTAAAAAAGTAATAGCTCAATGGATAAAACTAATGTTTTTTTCAAGTATAAGAAGAAATGCTTTCCAACCCAATATTAATAGTTCATTAAGGTCAATGTGGTGATAATTGTTCCAGATTCCCTTTATATCAGTCGTACAGGTGAGAATTATTTCTCCACTTTTACCTCAACAGCTAAGAGAGTAAAGATCAGGCTAACACACTATAATGATGACACCCTAAATGTCAAATAAATTCACGCACCTTGTGGACAAACTAGTGATAAGGCCCTGAAGACATAGGTAGGCTCTCCTTAAGATGACTGACATTTAGTCAATCCATCACTAGGCCTATATTCAAAATATTTTCAGATTTATAGGAACTGTCAGGAACTGTCAGGAACCCTGGCATATAGCTAAAGAGCACTTCTACATGACAATATGGTTATCAAATTAAGATGTGTTTTCTTCTGTTATTTGCATTTATGCACAGAAGCTCTTTTTATTTTTAAAATCTTATCTCCATTTTAATTTTCACCAATCTTAATGCAAATATTGCAGAAGGAAGTTTCTGTAACAACAAAACATGCTAGAGAAGTCAATGTAAGAATCAATTAGAGCTTTCTGTGTCTCAACATTAGCTTTCATTTAAATTTAAGAAAAATTTTATGAGTCATTCAAAAAAACAAAGGTTATGCTGATTTACATGAAATAAAGTTCCCTTTATTTTTACCTGAATTGAATGAAACCAGTATCCTGTGGTCCTTTTCGAGATTCCAAGAGTAGCAATTGCATGATGTGCGTATACTTTTGGTGATGGCACCAACCAAGAGCAGCCATGCAGAAAGCTCCTGCATGCTTTCACATTTGTAGCTACAGAGAATGGAATTAAACTCTGTACAAAAATTCCTTTAGAAGCATATTCATATTGCAATGCTCTGCTGAAGTGGTCTAAGTAAGCCTGTTTAAAAAGAAAGGAAAAAAAAAGAAAACATTTATTTCTTGTTTTTCATTAGGAAAAGAGTAGCTAAGAGTACTCATAGCTACAGTCAGAAGGATAACAAGAGGGTTCGCAATCACCAATCACATGATTACAATATATTTTATGCTAGGGCTCTCTTTCCAGCCCACAGTGACCATCACCTTTGACGCCGAGTACGCGGTCATCTGGGGTGTGGGTTTGCAGCAAGAGCCAGAAGAGATGTTCACAATCGCCCCCTTCCTCCTTGCCACCATCCCTGGCAATACTATATGGACCATCAAGCTGGCAGCTGCAATGTTGACGTCAATAATGTCCCACAGTTTTTCTTCAGAGACTTGAGTAAAATACTGTGGGTAGGGATAAAATACTCCAACATTATTCACCAAGATACCAATGTCTCTGTCCTGTAAAGCCTCTCTAATAAGTAAGTAAATTCCACGGCCATTGGAGAAGTCTGCAACTATGATCTCTGTCTCAACTTTGTAGGTCTCAGCTAAGGTTTTGGAAAGCTTGTGCAGCTTTTCTTCATTCTGGCTGATGAGGACAATATTGAGACCTCGGCTTGCTAATTCTTCAGCATAGGCTTTTCCAATACCATCTGTGGCACCTGTGTCAGAAAACGGAAAAGGAAATACAACATCTCAGTGTCTTTATCTTATGGTGTGCAGCATCTGGCTTTGAAACCAACAAGCAAAGATAAAGAGAATTATGGAGGAAAAAAGATAGAAGGCTTGAAATCTTATCACACATTATACTATAAAGTGATAACATATTAATATATAAAGAAATGATTGTTAAATGCTTACCTGCAAAGTTTTTGATAAAATCTATTTAAATTTAAACTTTAACTGACTGGGTAACATTGGGTATTTCCATGTGTTCAATTTTTTAAAAACTTCAATAACTCATACTTGATTGTGTGTATCATAAAAAGGATCTTTCCCATGTTGCAACAAAATGACTCCCCAAACCCAAAATTTCATAAACTGAGGCAGTAGCCAATAATCGTGTTGGAGAATGAAAGGAGTTAAATTAAAAGAGGAAGAATTATGTGAGAAACTGCATAATATTGTGGGAAATATTATTTAAAATAAAATTAAAATAAGGACTAAGGACATCTCCTTCCCCCCCTCCATCCCATTCTGATTCAGGTTCTGCGATCAGCAAGCAGCTAGGTAAACATAAGTAAGTTCTTTTCTTTTTCTAAGCTCAATGTGCTCAGTTATAAAATGAGATAATGAGACAGGATCTGATGAGGTCCTTTCCAGATTTTACATTCCATTAAAATCTTTATTAAAAAAAACAACAACCTTATTTTTCTAAAAAGGGAGTGGAAGAGGAATACACAAAAGAGAAAAAATATGCATGTAAATACACATGACTTTTTAAACAGTATTTTCCTGTTAAGGTACAAAATTAGTTCAAAATAGACTTCTAAATAAGATAAAGAAAAGAACCTAACCTATGACCTCTTTGGCCTAGGGCAATAGTTTCAAACTCAAAATAGAAACAGATCAAATTGATTTAGAAAATCACAAATCAATGCTATCTATATTGTAGAGGCTTTAACATTTTCCAATTATATTTTAATCTGGCTCTGGCCACTTGTGAATGAATTTGATACCTCTGGTATAGAGAACTCCTAGGTAAGCAAATTCCCTTTACCAATGAGAGTGATACCTTCTCTCTCTGCATTTTGCTGTATCAAAATTCTCTAGAAATCTGAGAGAGTAAGCCATTTGCCTTGGGTCACACAACAATATATCACAAACAGAATTTGAATTTATATTTTCCTGCCTTTAAGGTCAGCTCTCTACCCATTATGCCATACTTTAAAAAAACCTCTAATTTAAAATTAAGATATAAAATGGCAACTTAGATTTTAAATGGAAGTCAAAGCACTAATAATTTAATTTCTTACCACTGACAACTGCCCATCTTCCATATTGTTTAATGAGATCTGCTCTGCTCACCAATCTAGGGATGAAATGCAGTCTGATCAAGCTGTAAAAGTCACATATGATGGTGATGCTTTTTCTGGCAGTATACCAGGCTCCAACCAAAGCTAAAGCTTCCATGTAGCAATTGCAAGACCGGGCAATCTCCCTGTATAAGAGGTAGAAACTGTCAACAGCAGCCATGGCCACCAGAGAACCCTGAAAAAAGAAAGAAATAAAAATTATTGATAATAAGAAGAGCACCTCTGTCTAATTAATTAATTTACCATGTATGTTTCAAATTAGAAAGACATCTACTTCATGGGAAAATGAGACTGTAATTCTTCAGCATGAAAGTAAAAATGATTTTGCAATATGTACCTAGTTCATTTAGGGTCTGATTACTTCATAATTAGTCTTCAAAATATTTTTCTTTCTAAAGAGGTAAAAGTATTTAAAAAGTTACTTAAGATTGAAAGTGTGAAGCTTACTGCAGCACCTCTTCTCTCCAAAACAGTGAATAAAGGGATAAATCCTTGCTCTGGAATTTAACATGAGGAGGAAGAAAGGTGCGGTTATCCTTATTAGAAAAACTATGCAAACTCAGTATAATTTTGATTTACTTGATGAAATGGCATTATTCTTCTTTTAACAGGGAAGAACGCTAGGAAAGCATGGTACAACTCCTACTGACCCCATTTTATAGAGCAAACAAGAAAAGTTGACAGGTTTGCTTAAGGTCACCAAGTAAATCTCAGAGCAAAGATGAGGATCCTAGATTAAAATCTAGCACTCTTTTCATTCCCACTCCTACCCCTCATCCAAAAGTGGTAGATCTGGAGTCAAGGAGTGCTAATCTCAGATCCACATCTACCTGTGTGACTTGAGGTAAATCACTTAAGCTTTCTGAGCTTCAATTTATTTCTAAAATAAAAGGGTAACACTAGATTTTGAGATCTCTTCAAGCTTTGAAACCAATGATCCATAATTCAATACTCTCCAAAAGTACATTTGTAAATCTACATTTGAAAAGCCATGAAAGGAAAATAAATTTCAGAACAAAAGCATAATTAAAATCATACTTAAAATTTAACACCTTAATGGAATAATAATTTTCTGATAAAATATTATAGTGTTTGTAGAGGGCTGAAACTCTGTATGACTGATTTAAGTCCTACAACAAGGTGTTAACTCAGTGGAATTAATAATACAATGGTTATCTAGTTTAGCATGGTGCTTAATAGTTCTCTAGTTCAACATGACTGAATTAATCTTAAAACAAATAATGGTTCCATAGTGATATGATTGGCTTATACTCAGTATGATGAATGGATTTAATTGTAATAGAGTATTTAAGAAGGTCAGAGTCAGACCTAGAGGGGGACCGGAACAGACTCAGGGAAGACAGAGGACTGGAGGCTGGAGCAAGCTCCCGGACTGAGACAGACTTCAAGATAGAGACCATCATGGTGGTCCCTCCCATTTCCTCCACAGAAACCAAGACACATTCCGGAGGACCTCAAGAAAGCTAGCCCAGGCCTCAGGAAGGAGACAGGCTGTGAAGGAGACAATAAAGATATTTGGCCTTTATCTCTGGCTATTCTTGTGGTGATTATTCTGCTGAAATGAAGACTGGTCCAGAGACCTCCAGAAAACCAACCAGAACACTACAAGTGTTGATATTCCAGGTCATGTGAGGAACAAAATGACAGACTAGACATTTTTCTATCTCTCTGTTCTCTCAAATCTTTCCAAAACAAAAATTATGCTTCAAAGATAAAACAACTTCAGCTGTTTCAAAGGTCTAGGACACTTAAAATCCCAAAGGCTAAAAAATAATACTCCCACCCCATTCAGGAACTGACATTCACTGATCCTAAGCTCATCCAGCATCTTTTTGCTATCTCCCAAGAGCAGACTAAAGGACATGACATAGGATTACCAAAAAAACCCTACTCCCACCAGTCTTCTTCTGTTTTTCTAGTGCCACAGAGATCTGGGTACCAGGCTGTAAAAATTTCCTTGGGCTCTGAAATCCTACTTGGCTACAACCCTTCAAGAGGAAGAACTTACTGAGGGTCTGCAACCTGAAAGTATTAGTGCTGCAAAGTAATGAACTGCTGGTATCAGGGAATGGGACAGGTCCCTTGGACAGGACACTGCATATAGGATTTTATGTAGCACTTTAAAGTCAGCCCAGCGTTAGAACCATTTCTAACGTCTTAAGAGTCTCATATACTATAAATTGCCCAATGTGGGGGGAGGCTGAGACACTTGAGGTCCATACATGACGCAATCACAACCAGAAGAGAAGAATTAGAAGTCAGGAAATGAATGATTAGGAAAATAAAGGGGTACTGAAGAAATGAAAGTACCAAAGATTTCAGCAAGAAAACTCAAAGATCTTGAATATAAATAGATAAATCATCAGGAAAAAAAAGTAACAACAGAAGGTTATATTAAAATATCGTAACAAATTCAAGCATCTATGAATAAATATCAAAAAAAAGAAACAATCCAACATCTGATAAGACAGAAGACCCTGTCAAATTTGAGGAGACATGAAGCACAACATATCATTCTTGAGTTAACTTAAGACAAATGAGAACCATGAAAGTAAAATTTGTCCTACACAGCAAAAAAAATGAAGTCCAAAAGAAAGAATAGATTGGCTACACGGATACATAAAGTGAAGAACAATCTAGAAGAAGTCTCACCAAAGAAACAAAAGAAAGAACAATAGATTGGGAATGCAGATATATAAAGGAAGAACATTAGAAAAAACCAATAACATTAAAAGAAAATAGGTTCACTATGCAAGCAAAACATATTGATCTCCAAGACAATACTGTGAAAACTTAAGAATCACAGGTCTCCTAAAAGAATTTAAAACAAAAATTCTCAACACCATAATGAAGGAAATAATAGAAGAGAATTGCCCATAACTTCTGAACACAGAAAATGAAATTCCAATTGAAAGGATTCAGATCATCTCCAGAAAAAAGCAAAAACAAAAACAAAATCCAAGACAGCAAACTCCATGACACTTATTGGTTAAATTTTAACAATTCAATTCAGAAACAAGAAGTTCTAAACCATCAGAAGAAAAACCTTTACAAAGGAAAGGACATTTGAGTAATGCAAAACTATTTTGTGCCTACTACAAAAAGAGAGAGAGAGAGAGAGAGAGAGAGAGAGAGAGAGAGAGAGAGAGAGAGAGAAGGAAATAAAATGTCTTCCAAAGAGCAATGGCAGTCAGAATACAGCCCATGAAAATATGAACTTAACCATAAAGGAATTATGATGGATGAATAAGAATTTGAAACATATACAGCAAGAAAACCAGAAATGAAGAGATTATTTGCTTCTTGAACACCCCAAAAAACTAGAGATACAAGAGTAGTGAATAAATATACACAGTAACAACATCAGGGTCACAATAGAAAAACTTTTTATTGTACATTAGGAGACAGGTAAAGGTGAAAATCCAGTAAAGCTAACAGTTTAAAAAGCAGACAGGATGCGTTATGTGAAGAGAACCTGGTCAAAACTTGATTACAGGTGAATGCTTCTTTTGTGGAACTACATTCAAATATAAAAGAGTATATTAAAAGGGGGGGGGGGGAGAGGAGTAATGGGACAGAACAGAGTGTGTGATACACCTGGGCCAAATCAAAGGATAGCAGTGTGGGAAAGGGGACCTTTCTAGTTTCAGAAAAGTCTACAGGAAAGTAGGGAAGGAGGAGTAATGGGACAGAACAGAGTGTGTGATACACCTGGGCCAAATCAAAGGATAGCAGTGTGGGAAAGGGGACCTTTCTAGTTTCAGAAAAGTCTACAGGAAAGTAGGGAAGGAGGAGGCGCAGAGATTCCAAAAAGGGAAAGAAAGAAAGCCTTACTTTGGAGGTGGGAGGGGGTTTCACCAATGCATACTCCCATGGGTGAAGAGAGATGCTCAGTGAGGGAGGTGAGGATCTTTACTCTGCATGAGGTCTGGAAAACTGGGTGCTAGAAAAGTCTATTTGTCCAAGGAGGGAGGGAAGGAGTTGGAACCCCTGGGGGAAGACCACATCTGAGGGAATGGTACAGTACAAACACAGGAAAGAGATTTAGAGAGTGGGAGGAAAAAAGGTAGCAACCAGAAAAAGTATAAACCAGTGGTAGGAGAAGGACTCTACCATGGGGCAGTGTCTTCTCTGATTCTCATAACTGGCACTGTTTTGGGAATGAAGTACAATGGAATAAGCCCTACAAGGCAGTGACAGAAAGTGCCAAAAAAGGGAAACCTAAATGATGTCCAGAACACTTTAGTTGCATGAAGAACACAGAAAAAAAGAAAGAGAACAGATAATTAAGAGGGTTATAATCAAAGAGAAGAGAGGAAAGAGAAAGAGAAAATGAATAATGGAGAGAGAAAAATTCTTTTTGGAAAGGGGCACCAAAAAAATGAAATTTTAAAAACTAATGAACAGGACTAGCCAAAGGGGAAAAGAAGAGGAAATCTACTTGAATGAGAAGAAAAAAGAAAAGGAAGAAATACATAGCCAGATAAAAGCAGGAGAGAAAAAGGAACTAATTACAAAATCCTAAAGGGAATCAGGGAAGAGGACTGTGGAAGCAAGTCCGAGGGAACAGTACTACCTTAAAAAGAAAAAAATTAATAAAGTAACCAACTGAAAGAACATAAAATGGTGTTTATATCAGGAAAAGAAAAAAACTTTTAACTTTTTAAAAAATTATAAAGGCAGATGGAAGAAACCGCAAATCTGACTCCTAACTTTAAATGTGAATGAATTAAACTGTCCCATAAAATAAAAAAGTGACAGATCAGATAAGAAAACAAAATCCTACAATCTGTGACAAGAAATATATTAAAAAAAAAGATAAATATAAAATAAAACTGAAAGTATAGGGGGAAATTACTATTCATCAAGACAATTCAGAAAAGCTAGAGATGTCATGCTATCAGACAAACCAAAAACATTCAAAAAATAAAATGAGATAAAAACAAGAAAACTATATCGTGTTGAAAAGAACTACAAAGAACCAATATTAGCAATAAACTTCGAAGTTTCAAATGCCTCAGAATCCAAATTCATAAAACATTAATCTGAGCTGCAAGAAGACAAAGATAGTAACTCAATATTGACAGGAGATGTCAACATCCCTTTAGTAGTTTTGGATTGGATAAGTAATAGAAAAATAAACAAAGGAAAAATATGGAACCAAACAAATTTCTGGAGAAGAATTAAAAGATTTATTTATGGGATCTTTCTGGGACACAAAAGAATTTTGTCTGCAAATTAAGACAACTCTGAGATACCACTACACACCTGTCAGATTGGCTAGAATGACAGGGAATGAAAATGTGCAATATTGGAGGGGATGTGGGAAAACAGGGACATTGATACATTATTGGTGGAATTGTGAATATATCCAGCCATTCTGGAGAGCAATTTGGAACTATGCTCAAAAAGTTATCAAACTATGTATGCCCTTTGATCCAGTAGTGTTTCTACTGGGCTTAAACCCCAAAGAGATTTTAAAGAAGAGAAAGAGACCTGTATGTGCAAGAATGTCTATGACAGCCCTCTTTGTAGTGGCCAGAAACTGGAAACTGAGTGGATGCCCTTCAATTGGAGAATGGCTGAATAAATTGTGGTATATGAATATTATGGAATATTATTGTTCTGTAAGAAATGATCAGGAGGATAATTTTAGAGAGACTTGGAGAGATTTACATGAACTAATGCTGAGTGAAATGAGCAAGACCAGGAGATCATTATATACTTCAACAACAATACTATATGATGGTCAGTTCTGATGGACGTGGCTCTCTTCAATAATGAGATGAACCAAATCAGTTCCAATAGAGCAGTAATGAATTGAACCAGCTACACCCAGCAAAAGAATTCTGGGAGATGACTATGAACCACTACATAGAATTCCCAATCCTCTATTTTTGTCTACCTGCATTTTTGATTTCCTTCACAGGCTAATTGTACACTATTTCAAAGTCCAATTCTTTTTGTACAGCAAAATAACTGCTTGGACATGTATACTAATATTGTATTTAATTTATACTTTAACATACTTAACATATATTGGTCGGTCGACCTGCCATCTGGGGGAGAGGGTGGAGGAAAGGAGGGGAAAAATTGGAACAAAAGGTTTGGCAATTGTCGATGCTGTAAAATTACCCATGCATATAATTGGTAAACAAAAAGCTATAATAATAAAAAAAGAATATATATTTCTCTTTACTGCATCCAAAGTTTATAAAAGACCAGAAATATTGCAAAGAAATGTAAAAGGAAAGAAACAGTCAATACATCTTTTACAGACCTAGATACAATAAAAATAGAAATCAATTCAGGGACCACAAGCAAAAGACACAACCCCCAAAAGAGACTTGACTTAATGAAATCTTTATTATTTAAGAGTGGATCAAAAAAAATCATAGCAGCAATTAATAACTATGTAAGAGAAAATTATAGAAAATAACAAACCAAAATTTCTGGGACACAATGAAGGCAGTCACCAGGAGGAAAACTGTATACTTCACTCATACATAAACAAAATTGAAAAAAAGAGTGGGGAGGGGTAAATGAACTGAATATGGAAGTATATAAATTAGAAGCAAAAAAACCCACAGAAATTACAAAACTGAAAGCTTATTCTTTGAAAAGAATATAAAGTAGCAAGTAAGGTAAAATCACAGCAAAAACAGAAAAATAAAAATAATCAGAATACAATTCTGATTTGCACACTTATATAGTGGAACGCCTTTAAAAACATAAAATATTCAAACTATGAGAAGACCAGATATAGATGTCAAATAACTCAATCTTGGGGAAAGAATTAGGTCTAATTATATAAGAGCTATCAAAGAGAAAAACATTCCTAGTTCTAATAGATTCAAAGAATTCTACTAAACTTCCACCCAGCAAAGTTTGACGATTAAGAGAAGTTATTTTAATCAAGGTGAAGAAGTTGCTTTAAGATAGAAAAAGCCAGTGTATATTTGTAAACAATGGTGTAATACTCTACTACAATAATTAGCTTACTTTAGTATAAGAGACAATATAATGGCCCCAAAGGTCCGTGAGATTCTCTCTTTAGTTTTAGGGAGTTATTTTAGATCAACCAACAATGAGCTTAATCAAAATTGTTCCTAGTAAATAGTATTACTAACATTTAGGCAAAGATTGGACAGTGTCTAAATGTACACTCAAATCTTTCTCTTCAATCTCTGACCTCTTCATGGTAACATCAAAATTTAGTTTACTGTAACCATTTGGGTAACGAAACAGCAGATTATATTTCAGTATCTGTAGACAGACAGCAACTTGGAGAAGAGCATTCCTGGGAGTAGTACTCTTGGTCCAGGTCTTCTTTTCTGAAATGTCTGTAGTGTCCATTACTTTCTTCATTGGGTCTTTTTATGACACTATTCATTTTTACTATTGTTCTTCAAGAGTGTTCTTGCCATAGCTCCAACTTTCCAATTCTAATTAATGTGAAACTTAATACACAACTCGGTAAGTACTGAAAAAAGAAATCCTTGTCCAGTTTTCTGATCTAGTTTCATTTCATTGTCATTAAATGTATTTCAAAGGTTCCACACTTAATCTAAGATCTATGAGTGAGACTCATTAATTGGCCATCATTTAGTTTCAATGATTTAAATCCAGTATGAAGAAAGGATAATAGATGACAATTCTGGGAGATGAAAAAAACAGAAGAATCTAGATAGGGTTATGAGATTATTCTCAGAAAGGAGAAAGAACACTTCTTTCCCTCAGAGAGGAGGCTGTGGAGAGAAAAGTGAAGAAAAAGAAAAGTTTTTGAGGTGGTGAGGTTGATGTGGCTAAATGCCGTGATCCTTCAAAGTCACAGTAGCCTGATTTTCATAGAATTATAGAAGTCTACAACTGGAAGGGATTTAACCCTTTATTATATTCTGATATGGAAACTTTCCTTATCTATCAAAGAATAGTTAGCTATGTAAAGGAGTCAGATAATCTTCACTATGTCTGAAGGAACCTTTGACACATTTAATACTATGCATACTGGGAAGGAATCTCCTCTCTACACCAGCCCTAATCACTTATCATTAATCCCGGATTTAAGACTCTGGGAAGGGGAACACACTTTCTTCCTAAAACAGTTTATTCCACCTGGATAATCCTGATTGATTAAGTTTTTCTTACCTCAGGGCCAAATCTGTCTCCAGAGGTAACACACTTCCTCCTGTTTCTTCTCCCTGGGGCTAAACATATGAAATCAAATCTCTCTCCAAAATGACAGCTTTAAATAGATGAAAATAGTTATCATGGCCCTCAGATTTTCTCCAGGCTAAACACGTCCAGATCCTTGTCCTCAAACTTTTTAAATAGGGGGCCAGTTCACTGCCCCTCAAACTGTTGGAGGGCCGGACTATAGTAAAAACAAAAACTTTGTTTTGTGGGCCTTTAAATAAAGAAACTTCATAGCCCTGGGTAAGGGGGATAATCGTCCTCAGCTGCCGCATCTGGCCCACGGGCCGTAGTTTGAGGACCTCTGCTTCAGAAACAGAATGGCCTTAAGGCATTTCACCATCCTGGCCACTTTCTAGCTTACCAGTGTCCTTCCCAGGCCTGAGCACAACTACCAGTAAAAAGGGCTGAGCAGAGTGGCTATGGCATAGTGGTTAAAGTGCTCACCTTAAAAGTAAGAAGACTTGTTTTTCAAGTACCTCTTGAGATTTATCCATTTGCCATATTTGGGTGGGAAAAAAGAAAAATAAAGTGAAAAAAGTATTCTTCTATCTGCACTCAAGAGTTCATCAGTTCTCTATGGAGGAATATAGCAATTTGTATCCTGGCGTTTAGGAATGTTGTCTTCATCAGAGTGGCTAAGTCTTTCACAAAATATTGCCAGTGTACTGTGCTCGCCTGGTGCTGCTCACTTCTATTTGCATCAGTGCATATAAGTCTTCCCAGGCTTTTTTGAAACTCTCCTGCTCATTGTTTCTTACAGCACCATAGTATTTCATTATAATCACATACCACAACTTGTTCAGTCTTTCCCCAAATGATACAGTTTACAATTCCTTACTACCAAAAAAAAAACTGCTATAAATATTTCTGTACAAATAAATCCTTTCCCTTTTTCTTTGATCTCTTTGGGATATATATCTAGAAATATCTAGAACCCTTTCCAATAAATATAAGAGGGAAGCAAGAATATTCACTCTCCCTATTATTTGATTAGTTCTGGAAATGCTAGCAGTAGCTATAAGACAAGAGAAAGGAATTAAATGATATATAAATCTCTGATTGCTTATAATATGATAGTTTATTTGGAAAACCCCAGCAAATCAGCAAAAATAATGAAACAATTAGTAGCTTCAACAAACTTTCAGGCTACAAAATACATGCTCCAAAATTAATAGCATTTCCATAAAATAATAACAAAATATAAGAAGCAATAATAGGGAAATATCACATCAAATGACTATAAAATATCTCAGAAGCATCATGCCAAAATCACTCAAAAGACTTCTATAGAATCAATTACAAAGTACTCCTTAAGAAATAAAGAATAACCTGGAGAAATATTCAGTACTCGTAGTAGGTTGTGGTAATATAAAAAAATGAAAATATTACCAAAATTAATTCAAATTTTAAGTGCTATTCCAATCAAATTACCACGGGAACACAAAGAATTTGATTTTTAAAATGACGAAATTCATTTGAGAAAGAAAAGTTCTGTAATATCAAGAGAAATGAAGAAAATAAGGACAAAGGGGAAATAGCACTTCCAAACTTCAAACTATATTATAAAGCAGAAATTATAAAAACCATTTTATATTGGTTAAAGATTAGAAAAAGACCAATGAAACAAACTAGACAAAAGGGATTCAGAAAACAGAACTCAAAAACTCAACATTCAAATTGTGGTATATGAATGTTATGGAATATTATTATTCTGTAACAAATGACCAGCAGGATGATTTTAGAAAAGCTTGGGAAAAATTACATGAACTGATGCTAAGTGAAATGAGTAGAACATTGTACATAGTTACATTAAGATTATGTGATGCAGACTTGGTTCTTTTTAACAAGGTGACTCAGGCCAATTCCAATAGACTTGTGGAGAGAGCCACTGTATCCAGAAAGATGACCATAGAGACTGAATGTAGATCACAACATAGTATTTTCACCTTTTTGTTGTTCTTTTTTTCATTTTTTCCCTTTTTGATCTGATTTTTCTTGTGCAGTGTGATAAATGGGAAAATATGCTTAGAAGAATTGCACATATTTAACCTATATTGGATTACTTGCTGTCTAGGGAAGGAGAAAGGAAGGAGAAAAATTTGTAACATACGGTTTTGCAAGGCTGAATATTGAAAACTATCTTTGTATGTATTTTGAAAATAAAAAGCTATTAATTTTTTTAAAAAGTCTATCACAGTTGATCATCATTGCTGTATACAGTGTTCTCTTGGTTCTAATCACTTCACTTAGCATCAGTTCATGTAAATCTTTCCAAAGCTTTTCTAAAATCAGCCTGCTTGTCATTTCTTACAAAACAATAATATTCCATAACATTCATATACCATAACTTATTCAGCCATTCCCCAACTGATGGGCATCCACTCAGTGCTACAAACATTTCTGCACATGTAGGTCTCTTTCTTTCCTTTATGATCTCTGTGCTACAAGCCCAGTAGAAACTGCTGGATCAAGAGGTACACACAGTTTGATAACCCTTTGGGTATAGTTCCAAATTGCTCTCAGGAATGGATGAATCAGTTTACAATTCCACCAACAATGTATTAATTTCTTAGTTTTCCCACATCCCCTCCAACACTTACCCATATCTTTTTCCTATCATCTTACTCAATCTGAGAGGTATGAAGTGGTATCTCAGAGTTGTCTTTATTTGCAGTTTTCTAGTCAATAGTGATTTAATGCATTTTTTCATGACTTGAAATGGTTTTTTAATTTCCTCATCTGAAAATTGCTAGTTTATGTCCTTTGACCATTTATCAACTGGGGTATGGCTTGTATTCTTATAAATTTGAATCAATTCTCTATTTCCTGAGGTCTTTTTCAGGAACATTGGGTGTAAAAAATTTTCCCCATGTTAGTGCTTCCCTTTTAATCTTGTCTGTGTTTATTTCATTTGTACAATTTTTTTAATTTAATATAATCAAAATTATCCATTTTGCATTTCATAACGTTCTCTAGTTCTTTGGCTATAAATTCTTCCCTTCTGAGGAAGATCTGTGAGCTAATTATCCCCTTCCTCTCCTAATTGGCTTATAGTATCACCTTTTATATCTAAATCATGAACCCTTTCAACTTTATTTTGGTATAGAGTATTAGGTGTTGGTCAATGAGTAGTTTCTGCCATACTATTTTTCAATTTTCCTAGCAAGTTTTGTCAAATAGTCAGTACTTATTTCAGAGCTGGAATCTTTGGGTTTATCAGATATTAGATTACTATAGTCATTGACTACTGTTGTCTTGTGAACCTACCCTATTCCACTAACCCACTATTTTATTTCTTAGCCAATACAAAATGGTTTTGATGACCGCTATTTTATAATATAATTTTAGGTCTGGTACAGGTAGGCTATTTTCCTTTGCATTTTTTTTCATTACTTCCCTTGAAATTCTTTACCTTTCGTTCTTCCAGATAAATTTTGTTATTATTTTTTCTAGCTCTATAAAGTAATTTCTTGGCAGTTTGATTGACATGGCACTGAATAAGCAGATTAATTTAGGAAGAACTGTCATTTTTATTATATTAGCTTGGCCTACCCATAAGTGTGAGATATTCTTCTAAATGTTTAGCTTTAACTTTATTTGTGTGAAAAGTGTTTTGAAATTGTGTTCATATAGTTCCTGGCTCTGTCGTGGTGGGTAAACTCACAAAGACTTTATATTATCCAGTTATTTTAAATGGGATTTCTCTTTCTATCTCTTGCTGCTAGACTTTGTTGTTAACACATAGAAATGGCAATGATTTATATGGATTTAATATCCTGAAACTTTATTAAAAGTTGTTAATTATTTCTAGTAGTTTCTCTACAATTCTCTAAATATACCATTATATCATCTGCAAAGAGTATTAATTTTATTTCCTCATCTGCTCTAATTCCTTCAATTTCTTTTTCATCTCTTATTGCTAAAGCTAATATTTCTAATGCAATACTGATATAGTGGTGATAATGGGCAAATTATTATATATATTATACTGCTCATTATAATGTTCAAATATAGGTCTTTATGCTATATATATATATATATATATATATATATATATATTATATATTTTTGAGCTCCTTGTGGAAGGATGCTCAATAGAAATAGGGAAATTATTAGGAGGAGTTTGATTGAGGGAAAAATAAAGAATTTCATGTTGGACCTTCTGTTGACTTTGAGATTCTTGGAATTCTGAGGTAGAATTATACACCAGATAGTAATATAGATCTGGAACTCAAGAGCTCAATGAGAACAAGATATGTAGATTATGGTAGTTGTCTTCAGGTAGATGATAACTGAACCTATGGGAGCAATGAGGTATTGGCAACCTTGATTTACCCCAATTTTATTGGAATGCTTCTAGTTTATCCCCTTTATATATAATGCTTGCTGGTGGTTTTAGGTAGATGTAATTTATCATTTTAAGGAAAAATCCATTTATTCCTGTGCTCTTAGTGTTTATTGGATTTTGTCAACTTTTTTAATCTATTGACATAATAATAACTTGTTAGTTTGATTATTTATACAGCTAATGCTATATACTGGCTATATATATAGCCAATGCAGATAATTTTCCTGATATTGAAACAGCCCTACATTCCTAGTATAAATCCTATTTGATATTAGTGTATTATCCTGGTTATAAGTTGCTGTATTTTATATAATTTGCTAATATTTTATATAAGATTTTTGCATCAATATTCATTAAGGAAACTGGTCTATAATTTTCTTTTTCTGTTTTGGCTCTTCCTAGTTTAAGTAACAGCACTATATCTATATCATAAAAACAATCTGATAGAACTTTCTTCTCCTAATTTTTTCAAAATAGTTTGGATAGTGTTGTAATTAATTGTTTTTTTAACGTTTGGTAGAATTCACTTGCAAATCCATCTGTCCTTGGTGATTTTTTTCCTTAGCGAGTTCACTAATGGTTTGTTCAATTTCTTTTTCTAAAATGGGACTATTTAAGTAATGTATTTCCTCATCTGCCAATTTGAGCAGATTTTTATACATTTTTGTTTTTATAAATATTCATCCATTTCACTTAGATTACCAGATTTATTGGCACACAATTGGGCAAAATAGCTCCTAATTATTACTTTAATTTTCTCTTCACTGGTTGTAAATTTGCCTTTTTCATTTTTATTTGGTTTTCTTCTTTCCTTCTTCTAATCAAATTAACCAAAGGTTTATCTCGACATTTTTTATAGAACAATAATATTCCATTGCATTCACTTATTCAGCCATTCCCTAACTGATACGCACCCACTTAACACCCACTTAATTTCCAATTCCTTGCCACCACAAAAAAGTGCTGGGTTTATAGAAATCTTAAGAGAACATCTAGTCCAACCTCACTGAATGATATTTTTTTTTCCTCTGTCCTCTACTCTTAACATCTCAAGTTTTTTGATACTGCTAACTACCTCTTCCTCCTTCCACATACTGTTCCCACCATACTGTTCTCTTCTGGGTCTTCTACCTCTTGTCTGACTGCTCCTTGTCAGTCTACAAGTATAACTGAGGCTTGAGTTTTTCAGGCCCTCTTCTTTTCTTTCTTTATATTCTCCCTCTTGATTACCTCATTGCTCCCATAGGTTCAATTATCATCTAACTGCAGACAACTACCACAACCTATATACCTCGTTTTCATTGAGCTCTTGAGTTCCATCCAGATCTATATTACTACCTGCTGTATAACTCTACCTCAAAAGTCCAAGAATCTCCAAGTCAACAGAAGGTCCAACATGAAATTCTTTATTTTTCCCTCAATCTAACTCTTCCTAATAATTTCCTTATTTCTACTGAGCATCCTTCCACAGTCATTCATCCTGTCCTACCAATATAAGTGGGTTTCTACTAGAATTTCAGGGATAAAAAGCTCTACTGAGAATCTTATAAGAGTAGTTTCTAATTATAAACTTGTCTGCTCTTTGGAATTAGAATTATGTTTTCTCATAAAAACATAGGATAACAAAGTTCCCTTAAACACTGTCATTTTTGTTTGAATTAGAATTTGGAAGTGATAACTACTACTACTACTAATAGTGGTTAGCATTTTCATATCATCTTAAGACTTGCAAATATTATCTCACTTTAACCTCCTACTACTCCTGAAAAGTAAATGCTATTATTATACCTATTGTTATTAATGGACAAAGTAATGCTAGACAATTAAATGCATAGATACATTTACATAAATGATTTGCCCAGTCACACAGCCTGCATGAAGATAAATCTGACCTCAGATGAGCTATCTAAAGGCCAGCTGAAGAAAAGAAATAACCTGCCAAAGATCACCTAACTAGTTAGGAGCAGAAATGAATTACAATACAAGACACCAGGCATCTTAACTCGCAGTTCAGTAGTCTTTCTATCACACTCTTCACTGGTTATTTTTTCCTGTACAGAGAGAGCAATACAAAACTAGTTTCCCAATTTTTCAGATCATATCAAGAGAAAACGTAAGGATCGTGACCAATTCTACCAGTAGGAAATCCAAATTTTTTATAATTCTATTACTTCCAACTTGTTGTTTACCTGACTCTTTAACAGCTGGGCAAGGTAGAAAGTAGAAAAAATTGCTATAAAATCTGTACGAGACAAAGTTCTGGAAGAAGAATCACTGAAGAAATTTATTGTACCAAAAAGAGTAAAAAAAAAAAATATATATATATATAGCCAAAAAGTCAAGCAGAATACAATGAATATTTTCAAAATCTTTTTAAAACTTGGATTAAAATGAAGAAATTTGATGGCTCCATCCTTCAAACTCCTCACAAGAGAACAAAAGAAAAAAGGTAAGTCTATCTTAACTAGCCCGAGTAACAATTATTCCAGAGGGAAAGGAATCAAAGGTAAGAGAAACTGTATAAATATAATAATGGTTCTTAGAACTCCTAAAAAACTAGAACCCCCAACAATGTTCAAATAGTGAGTTTTCAATGTACTTGAATGGATGTAAAAGGATAAGCTCCAGGGCTGGGGGGGAGGTGGGGAGAGGAGGAAAAGAAGGGAAGGCAGTCAGTCCCACAACAAGCGGGGCACTTCAGTGTGTCCACATGATGTTAAGATTGCCAGGAATGCCTCCCTCCCTCCCTCCCCCTCACCACAGCTTCTCCGAACATCACACCTGCCTGCTCCTCACTAATGGCTGTCCCGTGGGCCAAGCAGAGCCAGTCTCCTTCGCCAGCTCCACATGCCGGCCTTCCAATCACTGCCTCTTCTCTTCTTTAAGCTTACCATGCCCTTTTCCCCTTCCTTCCCCATATGAGCATACGGCCCATCACCACCCAGTGGCCCTGCTCTGCAGACTTTACACCCATCTAGCGTCCTTCTTACACTGAATGGTTCAGAACTGAACACAATACTCTGGATGAGGCCTGGAAGTGGTGGAGTACATACAAGAGGGCCTTCAGCTCCCATTCTGGAGGCCAAACCACTCACTGCGGCCCAACATTCAATTAGGTTTTTTGGCTGGCAAAGCCCAATGCAGACTCCTAATTGAGCTTGCAGTCCACTAATATCCTCAGATCTTTTTCAGGACATCTTGTACTTGGAAAGCTGAAAATTTTGTATCCAAATGTAAGATTTTACATTTATCCTTATTTAATTTCAACTTATTAGAATTCAATCTAACATTCTAGCTTGTCCAGACCTCCAGATTTTGACTGACATCCAATGTGTTAGCTCCCAACTTTCTGCAAATCTGATAAGCATGCCCTGTATCCAAGTCATGATAAGTATGACAAAAAATAAAGGCTCAATACAGAATCCTGGGAGATGGAGATTACATCAGAAGCCTATTCATATCTATCCTATTAGTCTAGCCTGCCAATTAGTTATGAGTTTATAGGTCATCTTTATCTTCTCCACAAAATAGTATGTTAAACTTGATCAAAAGCTTTGCTAAAATTTAAATAACTTCTATCCTCAGCATTCTTGTCTACTAGCTTAGCAATCCTGTTTTTTCCAAAAAAAAAAGGCAATGAAGAAAAAGGCATGATCTATTCTTGGTGAAGTTGCAACAAGTCTTTTTTTCTAGATGTTTCCTAATAATCTCATTAATAATCTACTCTAGTATTTTCCTAAGAATCAAAGTCATTTTAACAAGCCTGTAGTTTGAAGGTGATGTTCTTTCCTTTTCCAAAATGGGCACACATTTACTATTCTCCAATCTTGTAGCAATCCTGTACTATGTGTCAGGTTCCTGGCCCCCATTTCTAGAATGCTTTTCTCCCCCCCCCCCCGAAACCCTGTCTTGTGCCTTACATTTAGTCTTCCTTTATCAATCCAGTCCTTAAATTGAAGTCCCCATAATAGTTGTCTGTAACAACTATTTTGAGTTTACAGAATTATAGGGTTATAGGGAAAAGGAACTGTAGAGGTAGCTCACAGGGTCATAGTCTCAAGCTCTAAAAGATCTTAGAAGCTTTTTAGTCCAACCCATTCACTTTTCAGAGGGAGCTGAGCTCGCAGGGAAGCAGTAATAACGTGCTCACCAGTTCCAGTCAATAGCAGGCCTGGGATTCAAATTCCAGTCCCCTTATTAAATAATCATCACGATGCTTACTCCAGCCTTTTATGCCTCATCTAGAGTACGAGTTCCTCATGGCCAGGGGGCCATGGCTTTTTTCCCTTACCATCTAGTACAGTGCTCCCTGTAGACAGGCCAGCCAATAAATGTATCCAATGAATAAACTGAATATCACTTAATGAGGTATGCTGCAAGAAAACCCTAGTCATTGAAGCCACCTTCTCAGCCTCTGTGTCCCAACTTTTAATCGGTATGGCACTGATCCTTCTTAGTTTCCCTTCGCCAAATTTTGGTGTATCAGTGACTGGGAAAGGCTGAGACACCACAGCCTATTTATCTAGTGGAAAGAGTGACTGGATCAGAGGCGTGAGACCTGGATTCCAGTGGCAGAGACTCACCACCAAACCTTGGAGGCGAGTCCTTCCTCTCTAGTGTTCTCTAGTTGCGAAGTGAATTTAAATAACAATAGCACTTTCCCCTCCCAAAAGGCATGTTGTGAAAAAACTGAGGTTAAGTGTACCATAGAGGAATGTCTCATTAAGAAACGTGCTCCCTATTCTTGTCATCTGTCATCAATAAGCCTGCACTGAGATCACGCTCAACATTTTTGGCAGAGTTTTGCCAATTCTTAACCTAAGAAACGCCAAACTGGTGCATTAGTGTCTTTTCCTTCCTAAAGTCATTTTTAAACTATAAAAATCTCAATATAAAAGTACTTCTTGTTAAAAACTAAGAAACAAGAGGCTCGCAAAGGTGAGCCCCGGAACCTGAAGCTCACCAGCATGCCAAAGTGGATCCTGGGCCCCTGAACCGGGGGGGAGGGGCAGCCCCAGGGACGGCCCAGAGAACCGCGCCGCCGGCGGCTGGAGGGATGGCCCGGTGGGCGGGGGTCGCGGGGGTCTCAAGGCCGGGAAGCCGCAACGAGCTGGGCCAGACTGGCACAGACAAGGGAAGGGAGCGGGGTGGCGGCGGGGCGCGGACTCAGCGCTATGCCAGGGGTCAGATTTGGAAGCCTCCCATGGGGAGGGGGCTAGCGCTGGACCTAGCGGGAAAGGAGGGGCGGCGCTGCGCGGGGAGTCTCCGCAGGGGAAGGAGGGCTCGGGCAAGGGCGGGGCTGAGGAGGGGGTATCGCTCAGGGGCGGGGCGCGAGAGGGGCAGGGGGCTCACAGAAAATGGGGAGGCTAGGCTGGGGGCGGGGCGCAGCAGGTGAGGGAGGGGGCATCCTCCGAAGAGGATGGGGCCGACGCCAGAGGGAGGGCTCAGGGAAGGGCCCGGCGCAGGAGAGGACGGGGGAGGGGCTCGGGAGAAGGGGGGAGGGGAGCGTCCCCAGACCCGGAGCTCCGGAGGGCCTTCGCGGCAGCGAAGGAGAGGGACGTGACGCTCGGCAGGGGGGCTCGGGCGCGGGGCGCGCAGAGAAGGCGAGGGCTCAGGCCGGGGAGGGGACGCGGCGCGGGGAGGGTTCGGTTCGCGCTCGGGAGAAGGTGGGGGTTCGGGCGGGGAGGGAACGAGCCGAGGGACGGTCGGGAGGCTTCCCCGCGGCGGGGGATCCGAGGGGGGAAGGGAGCCGCTCGGGCGGGGGCGGGGCCCCGGCCGGGGTCGCCGCAGGCCTTACCTGCAGTTCCAAGGGGCCCCTCCAGCCGCGGGCGCTGCCAGTCCGGGGATAGCGCCACGCCCAGCCGCGCCGCGCCCCCCACGTGACCGCGGCCCGCGCGGGGCGGAGCCGTTGGCATCACTGGGCCGGCCGGGCGCGCGGCCGCGGCGGTTGTCTAGGCGACGGGGGAAGCGTTAGGGCGCAGCTGCGGCGCGGCCACTGCTGCCGGCGGAGGCCCAAGGGAAAGGGTTGGCCCGGGGAGGGCTGCTCAGTCGGCAGCGCGCCGGGAGAGGGGGCGGGCAGGGCTCTGGAGCGGGCCCCCCAGGGGAGGCGTCCGGGAAGGGGAGAAGCGCCCCGGTCCTGCTCCACACTTGAGCTGTGGTGTCTCGAGCCGGTGGCTCTCTCCCCTTTGCCTCGGCCTCCCTGCCTGTAGCACGGAGGGGCGCGGGTGGGCGGGGCCTTCTAACACTGTCCTCTGACGGACGGGGGTCTCCCGGGGGAGGACTCGCCCAGACTTTGGCGTGTGCTCGTTAAAGGGGGGAGGGGAGGAGGCTTGACCACGGCGCCCGAATGTGCTGGCAGATCTAAACATGCATCCTGAATCGGGATCGCCGGGCCAGGAAGATGGGGCGGAGCCTGGGAGCGCGCCGGGGGACTGCAGGAACGGAGAGGGGCTGCTGATAAGCGGCGCAGGTGAGCCCCCCAGCGGGCGGTGCCGGGACGGGGCCTCTCGGGCCCAGCACGTTGGGGGTTTAAAGCGTGCAACGGCGGCCCCCCCCCCAAAAAAAAAAACATCGGCTATTTAAAACCCGTATTGTTGTTCCCGAAAGAGGCAACAACCCAAAATGCTTCCAGCCGCTCAGTCTGACGGGGAGACAGTGTGCAACGCACTTGCACAGACAGTTACACGCAGGATGAACAGGAAGTAATCCTCAGGGCGGCCGTTAGGATGAAAAGATGTTGAGAAAGGCTTCTTGTAAGAGGCGAACTTTTGATGGGGCTTAAAGGGAGCCCCGAGAGTCTGTGGGTGCACTTGAGGAGGGGAAATATTCTAGGAACAAGGGACAAATCAGAGAAGTCGCCAACAGTCAATAGATGCAATATCTTGGATTGAAGATGTGTTGGGGAGTAATTCTAAGAAGATTAGAAAGGTGGGAGGGACTAGCTTATTAAGGGTCTCAGAGGCCAAACAACAATTTGTATGTGTGAGAGGAGCTGCTCTCATTTGATTTAAATCTTAATCTCCATCCACAAACATCCCCTTCACACGCACCCTCCCCCAGACTCTGGGCTCGCATCGATCCAGTCCACTCTTGGGGGCCAAATCCAAAGCTTAGTTTCTCTAGCAAATATAGGTGATTGTTCAGTCACGTTGGACTCTTTGTGATCTTTATCATGAGTCAATCGTTATATTGCTGAGAATAGCCGAGTCTTTCACAGTTAGTTATATGATAGTGTTGTGGCTGCATTTGACTAGTTTTGTGTCAGTCTATGAGTCTTCCCTGGTGGTTTTTAAAGCGTTCTCCTCGTTATTTCTTATAACTCAGTGGTATTCCATCATAACCGTCCACCACAACTTGTTCAGCCATTCTTCAGTTGTTGGGCATCCCTTCAATTTCCAGTTCTTTGCACTGCAAAAAGAACTACTTATAAATATTTTTGTAGAAACAAGTTATTTTCCTTTTTCTTATTTTGAAATACAGACCTAGCAGTGATATTACTGAGTCAGAGGATATGCATAATTTTATTGCCATTTGGTCATGGTGCTAAACCGATCAATTGACAACTCTACCAATAGTGTATTGAGGTACCAGTTTTCCCACACATGCTCCATTATTTGCCATTTTCCTTTTATATTAATCGTTAAATATATAAGGTAATATCTGCCAAGTTTTTACATTTTTTTAATCATTAGTGATTTAGAGCATTTTTTCATGTGAATTTCCTTCTCTGAAAACCACCTGTTCATAGCCTTTGACTATCATTTGGGGAATGAATTGCATTCTTATAAAACTGACCCATTTCACTCAAATATTCATCTTCATCAGAGCAATTTGCCATTAAAAAAAAAAAAGTTTCCCCTAGTTTCCTGTTTCTCTTCTAATTTGGCTGCATTGGTTTTGTTCACACAAAAAACTTTTATGTGATTTTTATTATTATGTAATTATTTTATGTAATCAGAATTATCTATTTTATGTCCCGTAATGCTTGCTCTCTCTTTTCTTTGGTCATAAATTCTTCTCTTATCCATAAATCTGACAGGTAACGTATTTCTTGCTCCCCTTCTTATGATACCACCTTTTATGTCTAAATCATATACCGTGATATCACCTTTTATATCTAAATCATATACCCGTTTTGACCTGATCCTGGTATAGTGAGATGTTGGTTTGTACCTAGTTTCTATGATGTTGGTTTATGCCGAGTTTCTGCCAAAATGCTTTCCAGTTTCCCCGCCAATTTTCAACAGAGTTCCTGTCCTAGAATCTTAAATCTTTTATTAAACATAAGATGATTATAGCCATTAACTACTATGTATTATATATCTAATCTTTTCTACTGATCTACTACTTTCTTAGTCAGTACGATTGTTTTGATGATTACTAGTTTATAATAGTTTGAGATCTGTTATTGCTTAAACTAACTTCCTTCACATTTTTCATTAATTCTGTGATAATCTTGATCTTTTGCTCTCCCAGATGAATTCTGTTTTTTAAATTTTTCTAGCGATGTAAAATAACTTTTTGGTAATTTGATTGGATATATAAATTAAATTAGGTAGAATTATTACTTTTATTATATTGGTTTGGCCTATCCATGAGCTATTGATTTTTCTCTGTTTAGATCAGTCTTTATTTGTAATTTTTAATTGTGTTCGTGTAATTCCTGGGTTTGTCTTGGCAGGTAGACTACCTAGTATTTTACATTTTCTGTAAGTTTTTTTCTTGTTTCTATGATTTGTTCTATGACGTACTCATTTTTTAGGATTAGATTTAGTTTCCAATTTTTAATCTATGTATCCATGGCCCTTAACTGAATATATTTTTATTTCATTATGGTCTGAAAAAGATGCATTTAATATTTTTGCTTTTCTGAATTTGGTTGTGAGGTTTTTATGCCTTAATTCAGTTTTTGTGAAGGTGAAATGCTCCTTTCTATTCCTATTGACTTTTTTCCAAAATGCATCTTTTCTTTTTAAAAAATTCTATTCATTTAACTTGTTTCTGGTTGATTTTATGGTTAAATTTATCTGGTTTTAAGAGGAGAAAGTTCAGATCCTCCCCCAATATAGTTCTACTGTCTATTTTCTCCTGTAGTTCATTTAATTTTTTCTTTTAAGAATATGGATGCTACGCCATTTGGTGCATATATATTTCATTTTTATATTACTTCATTGCCTATGGTACCTTTTAGCAAAATAAGAGTTTCCCTACAAATTTCTTTTAATTATGTCTGCTATTGTTTTCACTCTGTCTGAGATTGTGATTGCCACCCCTGTTTTTACCGCTTCAAGCCTTTATTTTAACTTTGTATGTCTCTGTTTCAAGTGTGTTTTGTATAAACAGCATATTCAAAAGATTCTGGTTTTTAATCCATTCTGCTACTCACTTCATTTTATGGGTGAGTTCTTCCTATTTACAGTTATGATTATTAACTGTGGTGTTTTTTTTTAACTTTTTATTTTCAAAACTTATGCATGGATAATTTTTCAACGTTGATCCTTACATAGCCTTGTGTTTCTTATTTTCCCGTCCTTCTCCACACCCCCTCCCCTGGATGTCAAGCAATCCAATATATGTTATACATGTTAAAATAAATGTTAAATCCAATATGTGTAAACATATTTATAAAATGCTCTTGCTGTACAAGAAAAATCAAATCAAAAAGGAAAGTAAATGAGTAAAAAAACAAAATGCAAGTGAACAACATCAAAGAGAGTGAAAATGCTGTGTTATTATCCACACTCAGTTCCCACAGTCCTCTCTCTGGGAATAGATGGTTCTCTTCATCACAAGATCATTGGAACTTGTAGTGTCCTTGTTGGTTTTCTGGAGGTCTCTAGACCAGCCTTCCTTTCAGTAAAGTAATCACCGGGAGAATAGCCAAGTGTTAAAAGTCCAAATTCTTTATTGCCTCCTTGCCTGGAGCCTGGGCCAACGTTCTGGAGGTCCTTCAGAGCGGCCTTGGTCTCAGTGTGGGAAGTGCAGGAGGTCAGGCCAGCCACCATGGTGCTGTGAGATGGAGTGACTCTCTCTCCTTGGCTCTGAGAGCTTGAACTCCCACCTCCAGTTTTCTATCTTCTCTGAGTCTGACCCTGGCTGAGTTTGTCCCAGCTTATATGCTCTATTCTAATTACATCATCATAGGTGTGAATCTTGTAGAACTATATTAAGTACTAAATACATGTACTGAACCTAGAGAGCTATAACTCACCTAACCATTGTCTTATCGATTCCACTGAGTTAGCACCTTGTAAGAATCCTTGTTTCAAGTACAGAGTTCTGGCCCATAACAGGAACTGGCCTGAATCATCTCATTGTTGGAAAGAGCCTCATTCATCAGAATTGATCATCATATTATCTTGTTGTTGCCATGTATAATGATCTCCTTTTTCTGCTTATTTCACTTATCATTAGTTCATGTAAGTCTCTCCAGGCCTCTCTGAAATCATCCTCCTCCTGATCAATTAACTGTTTTTATCTCCATCCTATTTTTTCCCGTTTATCCTTCTCTCTCTTTTTACTATTTCCCACTTCTTAAGTCTGTCTTACTTCTGATCATTATCTCCCTTATCTGTCCTACCTTCTCTCAGCCCCTCCTCCTTTCTCCTTTCCTGTTCTCCTGCTTCTTCCCCATGGGAATAAGATAATATATTTTATATCCAAATTAAGTTTGTGTTATTCCCTTTTTGAATGGATTCCAATAAGAGTAAGGTCCAAGTGTTTCCCACCACCTCCCCACCACTATAAAAGTTGTTCTTTGCACACCTCTTTTATATAAGACAATTTTTCCCTAGGCTTCCTCTCCTTCTCCCTTCTCCCAATGCTTCTTTTTCTCACCTGTTAATTTTTTGATATCTTTCCGTCATAATCAGTTCATATCTGTGCCTCTGCCTATGAGTATCTATTCTAAATGCCCTAATAATGATGTTCTTAAAACTTAGAATTATTTCATGTAGGAATATAAACATTTCAACCTTCTTGATTCCCTTGATTTCTCTCTCATTTCCCTTTTATGCTTCTTTTGAGTCTTGTATTTGAAAGTCAAATTTCCGACTCAGCTCTGGTCTTTTCATCAGGATCCCTTGAAAGTCCTTCAATTTGTTAAATGTCTTATTTTTTCAATTCCTATTTTATCTTCTAGATCTAAGATATGGGAGTAATTTTTCTTGGTAATTTCTTGAAATTTGCTCTTTTTTCATGTTTTTGATTGTTCTTTTTTGGGGGGTTTTGTTTTTGCAAGACAATTAGGCTTAAGTGACTTGCCTAGGGTCACACTGCTAGTATTACATTTCTGAGGCCTTATTTGAACTCTGCTCCTCCTTACTCCAGGGCTGGTGTTCTATCCATAGTGCCACCCAACTACCCCCTTAGGTTCTTTTTCTTGATCTTGGCTTTTAGGAAGTTCAATAATTCTTAAAACATTTCTCTCCTAGATTATTTTTCAGGTCATTTGTTTTTCCAATCATATGTTTCACATTTTCATCTATTTTTTCACTCTTTTGGTTTTGTTTTATTGTCTCTTGGAATTACATAGAGTCATGAGCTTCTACTTGACCAATTTTAATTTTTGGAATTATTATCTACAATGAGCTTTTGTACTCTTTTCATTTGGCCAGTTTTCTACTTTTTAAGGAATTTTTCTCTTCAGTAGATTTTTGTAATTTTTTTTACTATTTGGCCAGTTCTGTTTTTTAAGGTGTTGTTTTCTTCAGGTTTTTGTTTTTGTTTTTGTTTTGTTTGGTGCCTCTTTTACCAAGCTATTGAATCTTTTTATAATATTCTTGCATAACTCTCATTTCTTATCCCAATTTTTTAATTTTTATATTTCAATTTATTTAATATTTTCCCCAGTTACATTCAAAACAATTTTTTACATATTTTGAAGATTTTTGAGTTCTCAGTTCTCTCCCTTATCCTCACCCACAATTAAGAAACATGTGAAATTATGTAAAAAAAAATTTCCATAATAGTTAAGTTGTGAAAGTAAACATAGATCTCCCACTCTAATAAAAATAGAAATCCTTAAGAAAAATGAAGTTAAAAATAGAAAGAATAATAGAGAATGCTTCAAACTATATTCAGACTCAAATCAGTTTCCACTCTGGGTATGGATAGGATTATTCATCATAAGTCCTTCAGAATAGGTGTGGATGATTGTATGACTGAACATAACAGTCATTTACACTAGTTCTCCCAGAACATTGCTATTACTTTGTATACAGTATATTTCACTTTGTTCCAGGTTTTTTTTTTCCCCTGAGAGCATTTTGCTCATCATTTCCCAGAGAACAATAATATTCCATTAGAGAAACTTGCTTTGAAAAAATGTTTTTTACAATTACTATTGCTAATTGTATTTCCCCCCATTTATTCTTTCTCTCCTATCACTCTGTCCCTCCTCAAACATGTTTTTTTACTACTGACCATTCCCTTCCCCCCAATATGCTTTTGCTTTTATCACCTTCCCCATTTTCCTTCTATTTTCCTGTAGGATACGATAGATTGAGTATGTATGTTATTTCCTCTTTGAGCCAGGTCTGATGAGAGTAAGATTTACTTACTTATTTATTCACTCACCCTCTCCTCCATCTCTTCCCCTCCACTGTAAAAGCTTTTTCTTACTTCTTATAGCAGATAATTTGCACCATTCTACTTCTCCCTTTCCCTTTTCTCTCAATAAATTCCTCTCTCACCCTTTATTTCACCATTTTCTAAAAAAAATATTATCCCTTCATATTCAGCTCACACCCCATACTCTCTATATATAACTCCTTCTGTCATAGAGAACATTCTAATGAGTTATAAGTATCATCTTCTCATGTAGGAATTGAGCAGATCAAGTCCCTTATGATATCACTTTCCTGATTACCTCCTTATGCTTCTCCAGAGTCCTGTGTTTGAAAGTCAGACTTTCCCTTGAGCTCTGGTCTTTTCATCTGTGACAAATGCTTGAAAATCCTGTTTCATTGAATAATTACCTTTCTTCTGAAGGATTATACTCAGTTTTCCTGGGTAGATGATTCTTGGTTGCAATACTTGCTCCATTGCTCTTCAGAATATATTTTAAGCCCTCTGATCCTTTAATGTAGACATTGCTAAATTGTAGAGAGCTGGAACTCTGAAAAGGTGTACTTGCATCTAAGACAGCAGAATACTACTCAATGTGAGATAATGATTCTATAAACATATATTTAGATGATATGGTGATGTGATGGCTCTTCTCACAATTGTCACCTGCTGAATGTGTGGTGGTGAGGTAATCATAGAGAAGGATTGGAGGGCTGAGGGAGAGGGTCAGAGGCTTTCTGCCTCAGCACGCTCAGCCGGGAAGACTTCAGGCTCCAGACTCCAGAGTCCAGGATCCATCTTTGACAAGCCAAGTGGCAGCTTGCCTGCCTCCTTCATTTCTCCTCCTAAAGACCAAGGACTCTGACTGATCCTGAGGCCCTCCAGGGAGCCAGTCCAGACATTATACTAAATCTTGTGTTATCCTAACTGTGGCTCTGCTATATTTAAATAGTTTCTTTCCAGATGCTTGCAATATTTTCTCCTTGATCTGGGAGTTCTGGAATTTGGCTACAATAATCCTGAGAAGTTTTCATTTTGTGATCTTTTCTAGGAAGTGATCAGTGGATTCTTTCAATTTTTATTTTATCTTCTGGTTTTAGAATATCAGGACAGTTTTCCTTTATAATTGTTTGTCTGGTTTTGTTTTGTTTTTTGGCTGGGGCAATTGGGGTTAAGTGACTTGCCCAGGGTCACACAGAAAGTATTAAGTGTGTGAGGCCAAATTTGAACCCAGGTCCTCCTGACTTCAGAGCTGGTGCTCTGTCCACTGCACCACCTCCTTCATAATTTCTTGAAAAATGATGTCCAGGCTAATTTTTTGATCACGACTTTCAGGTAGACCAATAATTTTAAAGTTCTCTCTTCTGGATTTATTTTCCAGATCGTTTTTCCAATGAGAATATTTCACTTTTTTTTCCTATTTTTTTTTTTTGGTTTTGTTTTATACTATCTTTCTCATAAAGTCATTAGCTTTCATTTGCTCCACTCAATTTTTTAAGGAATTACTTTTCTCAATGTGTTTTTGTACCTCCTTTCCCAATTGGCCAATGTTGCTTTTTAAAGCCTTCTCCTCGTTAGTTTTTTGTATTTCCTTCTGAATCTCTCTGTTCTTTCCCTAATTTTTTTTTCTCTCTCTGACTTGATTTTCAGTCTTTGTGAGCTCTTCCATGACCTGAACCCAATTCTTAAGGAATTTGGATGTAGGAGCTTTGATTTTATTACCATCTTCTGAGTGTGTTTTGATCTTCCTCCTTGTCACCCTAGTAACTTTCAATGGCCAGAAATTTTTTTTGTTTTCGGTTCATTTTCTCAGCCTATTATTCAGCTTTAAACTCTTTGTTAAAATAGGGCTCTGCAGTAATGAATTGAACCAGCTGCACCCAGCAAAAGAACTCTGGGAGATGACTATGAACCACCACAATGAACTCCAAATACCTCTATTTTTGTCCACCTGCATTTTTGATTTGTATACTATTTCAAAGTCCGATTCTTTTTGTTTAGCAAAATAACTATATGGACATATATACCTATGTTGTATTTAACTTATACTTTAACATATTTAACATGTATTGGTCAACCTGCCATCTGGAGGAGGGGATGGGAGAAGGAGGGGAAAAATTGGAACAAAAGGTTTTGCAGGGGTCAGTGCTGAAAAATTACCCATGCATATATCTTGTAAATAAAAAGCTATAATAATAAGATTAAAAATGTAAAAAAAGAAAAGACTCTAAAAAAATAAAATAAAGTAGGGCTCTGTTACAGGGTGGAAGCTGCCCTATCACAGGCTTCAGGGGTTTTGTACAGCTGTGTATTGTAAGGGGTTTTGATTAAATGATTTAACATTCTGTGAGCTTATTGGTAGGAATATTTGAATCCCAACTTATGTTTTCTCACGTAAAATTGATATATAATATTAGTTTATCCTTATTTGAATTCCTGAGAAAACTGATTCAGTTGGTTTGAGGTAACCCCCTTTACAATTTGGTATAAGAACTTTTTTGAATCAATGTGTAGAACTTTCCCTATAATTGTTTAGACCATTATAACCTTTTTATGTATCTTATGATCTTAATTTATCCAGGATGTTAGCTATTTTTCCAGATTTCTCTTCATCTGCCTTGACAAGTGTGCTATCTATGACTTCATTGAAGTCAGCGATACAGCTCATGAAAAGCATAGTGTCAGTGATAGATCTCCTGGGGCTCCCCATCAGAGACTACCATTCCCATTAACATCAAACCAGAAGTTTGACTTTGCATCCAGTCATTCAACCATTTCTAAATCTCTAGCAATTCTCTCATTCTAACCCACAGATGTGGAAGGCTTTAAAAGGCAAAGAAGGAAGGACAATTGCACTTTGTGCCAGCTTGCTGAGGTGGTAACTCCCCCACAAACCAAGAAATAGGGCATGTGGTTATAGTATCAAAGCATAATATCAATTCTAAGAAATGATTGAGGAAGGGAAATAAAGTCATGACCACGTCATGAATTCTGAAAAAGTCAAGAATTGGAGTGATCTGGAGAGGGAAAAGAACAGGATTCAAGGCTTGGCATATTACATCTGTTTAAAAAAAATTATCTGCTTCTGTTGCATGGCATTTGCAAGATAAGTTGAAAATTTTCACAGAAATACAAGGGTGGAGAGTCTCTGGTTAGGCAATAAATTTTCTTAAGATCTAGTTCGTAGCATTATAGGGTGACTAAAAAAAAAAAATACTATCCCAGCTTGATTTAAAAGAGGCATTGTGTCCAAGAATTATCCAGGTAGTTGATAATCCTACTTGTTCTATGTCATGGATAAAGCCCACCTGGAATATCGTGCACTATTCTGGTGCCACATTTTAATAAGGACATCGATAAACCATAGAATATCCAGAGGAGAAAAATTATGAGAATTGAAGGACCTTAAATTCATCACCAAAGGAACTATAAGAGAAAACTGTTTGAAGAGAGGTAGATAGGATCTGTCCTCCAAGTATTTGAAAGGCTGTCATGTGAAAGAGGGATCAGATTTGTCCTATTTGGGCCCCAGAGGACAGAATTAGGAAGGTTGTCAAGGGAAGAATTTAGGCATGACATCAGGGGAAAACTGCCTTACAGTGAGGCTGTCCCCAGAGGCAACGAGGCTCCTCTCCCCAGAGATCTGCCCCCAAGGCTGACCGGCCCCTTAGACTGTCGCCTTGTGAGGATTCTTTTTCATGTGTGGATTGGATGACATGCCCACGGAATCTCTGCAACCCCCAAATTCTGACATTCTACAAAGTCCACATGCTGAGAATGGCTGTTTAAACTGTGATGGCTCATTTGTAAATGACAAGAGCACATAATCCTATAGTCTGTTTACAAAGCTTGCCTCCCAAGAGCCTCCCAAGTGATTAGTACAACTAGAATCGTGCCCATTTGAGTGGAAGTTTGGGGCTTGCAGAGGTTACGACTGGCTCAGTCACAGAGCAGTAAGCAGCCCAGCCAGGACTGCACGCTGGGTTCTGATTTCAGATCTGGGATTCATTCACCTGCACCAGGCTGTCCTCCTACAAGTCATTGGAAGGGGAACTCAAAGGTTCATCCCAGGACAAGACCTAAGAATTAGGGTAAAATATTCTGTCCCCTAGCTTATTCTTAATCTCCTAGAACATTACCTTCAATCTCTCTGTAATGGAGATAATAAATAATTGTGCTACCTACTTTACAGGATAGTTTGGAGGAAAGCATTTTCATAAACCTTAAAGTGCTGTAGGAACATGTGTTATTGTTACTTTTGTATTCTCTACTGATGTTCTACCTAATGTGCTGCAGGAGTCTTATCTGAAAAACAGATTGCATTTTTCCTGCCCTTGTTAGGAAACCATTGTCTTTGAAGCGCTAATGTTTTATTCATTTAGCTCTGTGCATGACACATTAGAATTGTGTTTTAGATGCTGGTTTTCCCAGTGGTGTAAATTAACCTCACTTTCCTGTGAAGACTAGACACAGGATATTTCTGAGGAGACAGGATCTTAAAGGTTCTCTAGATCCTCACTTTCACAGACAGATGAGAGTATATCCTGTGGAGACAGTAAGGAGGTGTCTCCCATGGTTTCTGTGGAGGTTTAATTACAGAGGGTAGGTCTTTTCACTCAGTGGGACTGCTCAGTGCTAGTGCTCTCTATGCTGTTCCGTGCTGCCTTAGAACAGACAAGAAGCATTAGAATGAGAAACAAGTCTAAAGGAACATAGGTGAGAGACTTGACCAGTTGAAGTCATGTTGAGGATGCTTAAGAATGAAACCAGAAGGGCAACACACAAAAATTAAAGATCTACAAAGATTTTTATACCAAAATCTTTTACAATGCAACAATGGAGTCATTGTCTCTGGACTCTTACTTAACATCATGTTTTAGATATGTTTCTCAACAAAGGGAAAAGCATCTGAACTAGGCCAGACATAGAAGAAGTACTTTTGGATATGACACACTTTTGAGTGATTGATTCTCAAGGTGTATGAAGGAGAGGGGATACCAAAAAGAATGAAAAGATCTTGGATTTTATTCCTCCCAAAAGTAACAAAGAGAGCATCAATAGCTTATATACCAAGTCAGAAGGCAACAAGTAGGTTTTCTCAAGTGATGTTATACAGTAAATCATATTTTTTACCATCACACAATTGATATTACACAATGTAGAGAATACAAGATTTCATTCAAATTAATGTATGTTGACTTGTTAAAAACTAATTGATTCAATAAATACTACTGTAAAGACACTCTTGCAGCAAGATATCTCCCATGCATATATCAAAGTTTTGTAATATTCCTTTATGAGAATTCTTTGAATATCATTAATCTTATTTAATAGCAAGTGAGGCATAAGTCAGAACGACGTGTGCTTGTCAAAGCTCGTTGCCATTCTCAAGGATTAGATCCACAAATGAGATCCTACAGACGTATCTATTTGTAGATAACACCATAAGGATTTCAAGCTAGGAAATGTTGACTAGTACCTAAATGAGATAGGTAGATGAGAGAGTTCGTGTATTCATATAAATACATAGATGTTTGTGTGTGTGTGTGTGTGTGTGTGTGTGATTTTTCCATACATAGAGACAATGCAGATGAACAGTGAATTTGGCCCAAAATTGAACAGAAAGAGAATGTTCTAGATTGTTGTTGGGAAATTGCAGTTCTTTTAATAAGTTCAACCTTCTTCCTGAAACAAGGGCATATATTTTAATAATGGAGACTTTAATATTGAATACTTGAAGTATTCTTCATATGAATATGACACTTGGAACATTACAATCTCCAAAGAAATGAAGAATTGTCCAAAGGGTAAATGAGAAAAGCATAGTGGATGGGAACAAGCTATAACATATTACAAATAATGAATTATAAAAGAGAAGTGATTGAAAGCACAGTTGTCAAACTCCCATGAGAGCAAAACTTACTACTATAGTGATGTCAGAATCAGATTAAATTTAGGGGAAATTTATTTATTCTTTCAAGGCATTTGGAGTTAAGTGACTTGTCCAGGGTCAAACAGCTTGCACTGGTTGGTATTATCAAAGGTCAGATTTGAACTCAGTTCCTCCTGACTTCAGGATTGATGTACTGTTCACTGTACCATGTAGTGCCTCCCCCCCCCCCTTTAAATTTATTTATTGGATTAAATACAAAATAAAAAAACAGAATAGAAAAAAAAGGAAAAGAAAACAAACAAAACATTGTCATGTGCCCAGAAGAACATCAGGGAGAATTCAAATTATATAACAATGAATTTACATTTCAAGGAAGTATATATAATAGTAGAAATTCTATTCAGGAATGTCCATCTTTTCTTTGCTTTCTTGTAGGTTGTTGTGTGTGTGTGTGTGTGTGTGTGTGTATACTTTTTACTTTACTCTTTTTTTGCCCCTTTCATCCCTCACATCTCTCTCAAGCAGGTTACAGTTAAGCATAGATATATTTATACATACATACACATACACATACATATACATACACATTTACCCATATGTAAATACGCATCTAATTCATTCTCTAGTGAGTAGGTTTTCAGAACTACGAGTCCTGCTTCTTCTATACCAGTTCTTCCTCTGCACCTCATTTGTATAACATAATTGCAATTTTTACTTTTAGTCTTAGACAATATTGTTTTTTAGCATCAGATCATACTTAACTGTGCCCCAATCTTTCAATCTTTGAGCTGTTACTGATGTCAGTCTTAAAAATATGGTATATATTTCTATATGAAAAACATAAACAATTTGTGTTGAGTTCCTTGAAATTAATCTTTGACATTGGTTCTTGTATGTTAAATTTTTTGTTAAGTTTGGGTTTGGTTGAAACTAAAGTCCTGAAAATCTGCAAATTTGTTGAACTATTCTTTTTTTGTTCAATATTATGTATAATTTGTTAGATATGATCTTTTGGGCCATGAGCCTCGTTCTTTTGATTGCTAGTATATATTATTCCAGAATCTCTGATCTTTTTTTGTGGTTGTTTACAAATCCTGTATAAATCTGATTGTAGCTTCAGCATATTTGAATTGTTTTGTTTGTTTGTGTGTTTTGGCAATAATATTCCTATGTGTTTTCCACATAGATTCTCTTTGAGGTGTGGTGATCAGTGGATTTTTTATTTTTCTACTTTTCCCTCCTGTTCTATCACTCCAGGACAATTTTTTGGATTATTTCTTGCTTTATGTGTCAACATTCTTTTTTTGGTCATAACTTTCAGGTAGTATAATTATTCTTTTTTATTTTATTTTATTGAAAAAACAAAAAAAGGAAACAAAACAAAAGAGAATATTATCAAGTGCTCAGCAAAATAAAACTTAAGGGAGGATTCAAAATATATAATTACCAGTTCAAGAAAGGATACATAATAAATAGTAAAAGAAATTAAATTCATGAATGTCCATCTTTGTTTCCTTGTGGGTTCTTTTGTTCTCTGCTGCTTACTTCATTTACTTTATTCCTTTTTCCCCTTTCATCCCCTCCAAGCAGGATTTAAGCACAGATATATGTTATACACACACACACACACACACACACACACACCCATACCTACACACCCCCATACCCACACACCCCCTACCACCCGTATATTCATATACACAACACACACATTCTACACATTCTAGTCCAATCATTCTTACATTTTCTCTGGTTGATCTGTTCTTCAGATCTGTTGTTTTTTTATATTTCACATTTGTTGTATTTTTTCATTATTTTATATTTTTGTTATTTCTTAGTCTCTTAAAGTGTCACTGGCTTCTCCTTGCCCAATTCTAATTTTAAAGAATTATTTTCTTTCCTAGTTGGTTAATTTTTTTTTCATAATCTTCTTGTTTATCTTGGATGGTTTTAATTAATTTTTTTTAATGTTTCTTCAGTCTCTCTCACTTGATTTTTAGTCTTTTCTGAGTTCTTCTATAAATTCTTTCTGGGCAGATAGCCATTTAGCATTACTCTTTGAGGCAGAAAAAGTTTTTTTCTTCAGTGTCTTCTTCTGATGAGTTTTCTCTGTTCTTTCTTCTTTGCCTGTTCATTTTTTGTTTGTTTGTTCATTTTTAATGAGAATATTAGTGTTGTTGGAGGATGTGCCTCTGCCTTCCCTTCAGCTGTACCCTCTGACCAGGAACCCCAAACCAAGAGTTCCAGCCCACAGCGTCTCTGCTCCCTGCTTCTGCACTCACGGGTGTGCTGGTTCCTCCTATCCAGGGCCAGTCCCTGCCTGCAGCACAGCCAGGCCTGGCATATTGATGATCAGCCGAGGTTCCCTCAGTCTTGCCGCACTCAGACCCCCATCCCCAAGCTGTCTGGGAGGTGAAAGTTCCTGTAGTTCGGGCTGAGGCTCCAGCCACCTGTAGCCAGCCCCAGGGTCCCTATTTGCTGTTTTTGTGGAACTAGCCTGGAGGTGTTTGCGCTTCAAGCTGGTTAATCCCCAGCTTGGGATCGGTGGATCTTCTCGAGCTGTTCCAGGAGGACCCCTGCCCTGAGTCTTCTTTATTTTCCCTAGTCTGTGTTCATCCTGAGGTGCAAATTTGTTCTATTTGTGGAGGAAATCTAGAGGACTTGAAGTTTTCTGACCTGTTCTGCCGTCTTTCAGAATCCTCCCAGAAATATTTAACAAAATAAAAATACAATGTATGTAATGGTAATTTTGTGATTTTCTAAATCAACTTTAGTTTGACCTTACACTATAGTGTAAATGATAACAAGAAGCATTTTGATTCAGAACAGGGTCCTTGGCTTGTAAATCCATTAGTCTTTTTGCTGCTCTTTAAGAGAATATCCATGTTCAGTTATCTGAAGGGTGTCGTGAAGGAGGAGTGGCTTTGTTCAGCTTGGCCCCAGAAGTCAGAATCGGGGTGGTCATGGAAGTTATGGCGGGGCACGTTTAGGTTTGATGTCAGCAGCAGCTTCCCAACAAGGATAACTAGCCCCTGATGGAGTGTTCCCCCTCCTCACTGGGTGATCTTCAGAGAGGGGGCTTCCTTCCTCAGATGGTTTGATGGTTTTGAGTGCATGGCTCATTCCTTTGGGGCCCTAAAAGAAGTTAGAGCCTCACAAAAGCGATCCTGTGGTGGGTCTCAGAGGTCTAGAAACAAAGGCTGGACCAGAGCTTGGTAGGGAGCTTTGCTTTCATGTCTGAGCTGGAGTGGGAAGCCACTGACATCCCCTCAGCTCAGATACAGTCACTCTTTGTGAGACAAGGCAAGTTAGAGGCAGAAGAACAACACTTACACATCTCCCTCGGCTAGTGGTTGTAAGAAAAAGCCCAAGCCAGAGTGAAACTGGGAGCACCAGCTTCTGAGCTCCTTAAGAGCAGGGATTTTTCTTTGTATCCCTGGCTCCAGTGCTTGTAGAGAAGAGATTTCATTAATGTTTCTGAAAGTGAAAGTTTCCATCATCCTTTCCTATATATTCTGCCCTACCACCATGTGCTCGGCATTCTGCACAGGGTGGGAGACAGAAAGATGAACATGAACTCTGCTCTCAAAGTGCTTATAATTTGCTAATAAAAGCTTCCCTGAGCTTCCCAATCAATCAGGACCCATTCCTATGGCTCTCACGTAGAATTTGCTTGTTTTGTCTCTAACGTACTTAGCATGTAATAGCATGTGCTAATAATTACCTGTACTGAAATTTAGATCTCATTAAACTGCAGATTCCACAAGGGCTGAGACTGTCCCTTCTATATACTTTCTAGCTTGTCCAGTAACCAGTATTATGTATGTAGTAAGTGTTTTAGTTTTCTTTGTTATATTTGCATAGCACCTTGAGGTCTACAAGATGAAGGGAGGGAAGATGGAAGGAAAAGTTTGCCTGCTATTAACTAAGTTTTATGTTGTTGTTGAATTCTGTTCTTAAGTCTTTCTTCAGACTTAAATCAACAAGCATTTATTAAGCACCTTTTATATCCCAATCATTGTGCCAGTCACCAGTAATAACAAAGACAAAAAAGGAAACTCTTGCCCCCCAGAAGCTTCTGTTCTGTAGAAGAGAGAATATGTACACATAGACGGACTTACCTAATGGACATATGCAGGATGAATACAAAATAAACATACAGGGTAGTCAGCGGGAGGATCAGGAAAGGTTTCTATAGAAGGCTGTGCTTTACTTGTGTCTTTAAGGGAAGTGAGGAATTCACTAAAGTCAAAGAAGTGCCTTCCAAGAGGGGGATGAACCAGGCCCACAGGGAGAAATCAGAGTACTGGTGTTTAGGAATAGCTGAAAAGGCCAGTGTTGCTGGACAAGACTACAAGGAGGAGGGAGTTATGTAAAATGACTAATATAATTGAATAGCCTTACCCAGACTGTTCTTTGTTTCTATTTCTAGTCACAGTTGAGAGTTGATAAGGCATCATATTATGGATGAATTTATCTAAAAACTTAACACTATAAACCATTTGGACATTAAAATGATGTGCTTTGGCACCTTAAGATAAAGAAATGCCCTCAATTGAGGGAGAATTATATTTTACCTAGAAATCCTTTTGTCAAGTGGAGTTTGGGGGAGGTAAGCATATTTGCCAGTTCTCTTCACTTGTATTTTTATAATCAGAAATTAACAAATATAACATTTACTATATTCCAGGCACTGAGTTTAAGTCCTGGAAATAAACAGAAATGAAAAAAGTCTCTTCCCTCAAGAAGTTCACATTCTAATAAAGGGAAGGGATTTGGCCGAATGCAAACTGCTATGTACATACAAGATCTATGCAGTGCAAAGGAGAAGGCAGTGTTAAAGGAAAGCACTAGTAATTAAACTGGGTGGGGAATCAGAAAAGCCTTCCTTAACGTCTGTTCTGTAACTCCACCTAGAGTCAAGAGCATCATGTGGGTGGAACAGAAAAGATGCCTTAATAGCTGGATCATGGCATCCAAGGAAGGGACTGTGGAAAGGTCTTGTTGTGGGTCAGTTTATGAATTTTTTTAATTATAACTTTTTATTGACCGAACATATGCCTGGGTAATTTTTTACATTATATCCCTTGCACTCACTTCTATTTATGAAGAGTTTTAAATGCCAGAGGATTTTATATTTGATCTAGGAGGTAAGAGGAGGCCACTGGAGTTGATTTAGTAGAGAGGGATTTATATTGAGGAGAAAAGAAGGAGAGAAGAGTAATGTGGTTGAAAAAGATTAAGAAAATCACTTTGAAAGCTGAGTGGACTAAGGATTAGAATGAGGAAAGGTGGGACAGGGGAGGTCTTATTACCAAAAAACTATTGAATAGTCCAGGTATGAAGTGATGGCCAGCCCCCCAGTGTGGCAGCTATTTAAGGGAACAGAACAGGATGCATAGTGAATATGAAAAAACTTCATGAATGTGACATGTGGAGCAAGTAAGAATGAGAGCAGAATGAGACTAGACTGCAAGCCTGGATGAACAGGAAAATGGTCGTGCCCTTAACTGTAATAAGGAAGTGGAGATTTAGAAGCAGAAAGAAAAGAAATAATGAGCTGTGCTTTGGATGTAGTGACATTGAGATGTGTGTGAGACAATTCAGTTTGAGATGTCCAAGAGGCAAGTGATTAGAACTGAGGCTTAGGAGGGACATTAGGGCTGGAGGTATAGATCTCTGGGAATCATCTACATAAAGATAATTGAATCCATGGGAGGTGAGATCACTAAGTAAAATAGTATAGAAGGAAAAGGGGGGACCTGAGACAGATCTCTGGAGGCACAAGCCAAATGTAGATGCAGCAAAGGAAACCGAGAAAGCTCGATCAGACAGCAGGAGAACCAGGAGAGAGCAGGGTATGAAGGAGGAGGAGTATGATCAACAGCATCACAGGCTGCAGAGCGGTCAAGAAGGATGGGGACTGAGAGAAAAGGCATTTGGTTTGGTGATTAAAGGCCCTGGTAACTGCAGAAAGAGCAATTTCGGTTCTTGGGGTGGTTGGAAGTCAAATCAAAGGGGATCTAGGAGTGAGGGGAAAGAAAGTGGAGGCATCTTGATAATAAAAAAAAAGATTAACTTCTCAAGGATTTTAGCCTTGGAAATGGAGGGTGAATAGGCATAGAATGAGAGCTTTCAGGGATGATTTTTTAAGTGAGGATTTTTTTTTTTTAAGGATGATTGTAGGCAGCAAAGAAGGAGCCAGCAGAGAGGAGTGATTGAAGATTAGAAAAAGAATGGGGATCCTAGAAGGCCTTGTTTTGGTGTACATAATGCAGATGTCCTGATTTTAGCCTTAATGGCAATCTGAAATGTATGAGTGTTAGATCGTGATTTCTGACAAATGGAAGCAGTTCAGGCTCTGATCTCTCTGGTCCAGTTCCATTTCTCCTTCCTCCCCTTCACCCTGTCTGTTCGTGGTCTCTCTGGATACTTGAGAATCTGGCCCATTTCTCTTAAAAAAGCTCCTTGAAAAGTGATGAGATTAAGGATGGACAGACTCTGAGGCAGCTCCTCCTCAGGATGCTCCTTGGCCCTGTCCCACCAATGTTGACTCACAGTTCTCCCTCTCCGGGAAGCGCTTGCCCTGAGTCCTCCAGTGGCTCTTTGCCACTCTTCTCATCACTGTCACATGCTCTCCCTCCATGCACCCCTCACACAGCTCATAGTTCTCCAAGTCACGCTGAGTTACTCACGGCTCTCCACTTGGAAGCTCTTCATTTCCAAGGCCCTATTGTCAGGGAGAATAGCACCTTACTCTAGTCAGCCAGGTTCCCAGCCTCAGATCCCTCTGAATCCACACCTGTCATTTCTATATCTCAGCATCTTGCAGGGGCTCCTTCTCTCCCTGATACAGTCACCCCGGGGGGGGGGGGGCAGAGAGAGCTCATTACCCATAACCTCTCTTTGGCAGTCTGTCCAATCCACATCTTCCACCCAGTCAGAATCCACCACTCCCCTTCCTTCCTCAGTGAGTTCAGTGTCTTATATTCTCTCATAATTTTCTCTCCTTCCAACTCCTTCCTCATACTAGGGAACGTCAGCATCCATCCTGGCTCCCCTTCACACACCCTCAGCACTCCTCATCCTGCTCTGCCTCAGCCTCACACATATGGTCGTACCTCGGGCTTATTACTTTTCTTTTTTTTTTTTTTTATTATACCGTTTTATTCACAAGTTGTATGCATGGGTAATTTTACAGCATTGACAATTGCCAAACCTTTTGTTCCAATTTTTCCCCTCCTTCCCCCCATCCCCTCCCCCAGATGGCAGGATGACCAATACATGTTAAATATGTTAAAGTATAAATTAAATACAATATAAGTATATGTGTCTAAACAGTTATTTTGCTGTACAAAAAGAATCAGACTTTGAAATAATGTGCTATTAGCCTGTGAAGGAAATAAAAAATTCAGGTGGACAAAAATAGAAGGATTGGGAATTCTATATAATGGTTCTTAGTCATCTCCCAGAGTCCTTTCGCTGGGTGTAACTGGTTCAGTTCATTGCTGCTCCATTGGAACTGATTTGGTTCATCTCATTGCTGGAGATGGTCACGTCCATCAGAATTGATCATCATATAGTATTGTTGTTGAATGTATGTAATGATCTCCTGGTCCTGCATTTCACTCAGCATCAGTTAATGTAAATCTCTCCAGGCCTTTCTGAAATCATCCTACTGGTCGTTTTTTACCGAACAAGAATATTCCACAACATTCATATGCCACAATTTATTCAGCCATTCCCCAACTGATGGGCATCCATTCAGTTTCCAGTTTCTGGCCACTACAAAGAGACCAGCCACAAACATTCTTGCACATACAGGTCCCTTTCCCTTCTTTAAGACATAGGGCTTGTCACTTTCAAACAAATCACCTCCATGTCCGAGAATTCTCAGATCCCTCATGTGACTATAATCATTCTTCCCATATGTCCCTCTGATTTCTTTTATCAAACCCTATTTTTTGTCCACACCACGATCTCCAATCCCTTGGAGATCCCAACTCACTCTAATGCCACTCAAACTAGCTGCCCTCTCCTTTTTCCCTATCTTGACAAAATAGGTTCACCTATTTGGTGAACCAATTCAATTCCAATAGCGTTAGTCTTATATCTATGTTATTGAACAAAGGTAGAGAAAAATCACATAACTCTTAATTGGGTCCACTACAAATTTATGTTACAAAACTTCAACTGGGCCCTACTGCTATTAGGCAATCTTACATACCATCCCACTCTCTACAGTGACTTATCTAAACTTTTTCAAACCTCCTCAAACTTCCTATGGCTCCTCCTTCCCCTACTTTCTCTTTTTTCTTTTTTTTTTAAACCCTTTTATTTTCAAAACATATGCATAGTTTTCAACATTCATCCTTGCAAAACTTTGTATTTCAAATTTTTTCCTCCCTCTCTTCTCCTTTCCCCCTCCCCTAGATGACTAGTAATCCAATATATGTTAAAAATGTGCACTTCTTTGATATATATTTCCACAAATATCATGCTGCACAAGAAAATGATTAAAAAGTAAAAAGAATAAGAAAGAAAACAAAAAGCAAGCAAACAACAAAAAAGTGAAAATACCATGTTGTGATCCATCCTCAGTCCCCCCCCCCCCCCCCCCCTCCCCCAAAGGGAAAAACTTCTCTTTGAAATGGAAGTTGGTTACTTCCCACCCCGTAGATGGCTCTTTCCAAAACAAGTCCATTGGAACTGGCCTGAATCACCTTTATTGTTGAAAAGAACCACATCACCCTCTGCAGGTTCAGATTGACCAAACTGTAGGCTCTCCTTTGGTCTGGGATTCTTGCCTTAATTATTTGTCTTCAGGTTTCAATTTGAGCTAGAAAGAGAAATGAGGCCCTACTTTTCTCCTGGAATCTGAGCCACATCACTGCTGCTGGTTTTTGAACCTGTTGCCTACTTGGAGAATTAGGGACATTGTGGAGAGTTGGAGGAGCAGGGAATAGAAAGCTCACTTTCCCCTTCTCAAACCTGTGGATCTATGGGCAACAAAGCTGTTTACATTAGTTCATTGCCCTATGAGGATCTGGAACCCCCTCTTGCCCTAGTGCATAATCTTTCCTTATACTGGTATTGCCTGGGCACAGTGTCCAGAGACTTCTTTCTGTTTTCCAGTGCAGACGTGATCTGGGAAAGTGACTCTGTGACTTTTTTTTTATTTCTCCATCAGGATTTGATCTAGTACATTTTTTCTGGGTCTGTTTATAGAGCTTTGCAGTAGAGCTTGCTCTACTATTTCCTGATAACTATGTCATCTTACCCACCCAGTGTGGTATGGTGATACTGGCCTCCTGACCATCATACAAACCAGTCCAGCTCCTAGCAGGGGCCCCATCCCTGAGCATTGTCCCCCCTCATCCTGGTTCCTGGCTTCCTTCAAGTCCTCTCTCTCTCTCTCTGTCTCTCTCTCTCTCTGAACATACATACATATATATATATATATATATACACTTTCTTTTATACACATTCATACACACACATACATATATATATATATATATATATATATATATACACTTTCTTTTATACACATTCATACACACACATACATATATATATATATACACTTTCTTTTATACACATTCATACACACACATACATATATATATATATATGTATGTATAAATGTGTTGAAAAGAAAGAAAAGTGTTGTACATAGTTGTTTGCATATTTTCTCTCTCACCTTAGACTGTGCACTCATTGAGAGCAAGGAACTACTGTTTTTGCCTATTTTTAGATCCTCCGGTGCTCAACACAATAAATGTTTATTACTTTATGACAATCAAGTGGCCAGGCTGTTGCTTTAGGGGTTCAGAGTTTTACCAATGGTTTGTTCTGGGAACCTTCCCTTCTAAGAAGCAGCTCAAAAACTTCCTCCATCTGAATGGCATTGTAGAATGTTAGATGGCTTGCTGGACCTGAGAGGTATTAACAGGAGAGACATTTAAGTGGCCAGCCCAAGGTCATCTAGGTGGCAAGAGTCAGAGCTGGGATTTTAATCTAGTCCAATTCTGATCCCAGCCCTCCTTATATCACCATGCTGCTGCTCAGCAGACCATCTTTATGCATATTTGTGGTCAATACATTCACCCAGAGGCCAATCTCTCCAAAAATAGCTGGCTTTGTTCTTGGAATATAGAATAAAAAGGTCATCACCAATTCCCTGCTAGCAGTCTTCCCAGCTTGGTTGTGGGATCCACTAGAGTTTATGTTGTGCTAAAGTAGCTTTCAAAAGCCCTGGGTGAATTTGGCTGTACACCATTATGAATCTCAGATTCTGTGGTGTGTATAAGAGTTCCTGAGAGCTGATGTTAAATGTTGAGTATGAACATTTTACACCTCAGGAAAGCTCCAAACCAACATTTGATTTGTTGTGGTTTTTAAAATATTTTTAATTTTTTCCCAAGGCTTGATTTGTTTTGTTGATAACCTAAACAATGATGAAAACTTAAAAGTGTTTATGTGTGTATTTTCTTCTGAGGAGCCCACAAACATTTGCCAATATTTACATGCTATTAATTGGACTTTGAAAATATTTACATTTCCTTGTTTTTCTGTTAGAATGCTGATATTAACTGCAAATAGACTTTAAAATGCTAACATTAACTTTAGCTAATGATTGGAGTCTTTTTTGGGGGAAATTATTGCATGCAACTTTTACTTATCTTACAAAAAAAAAAATCTCTCTCTTTCAGAGATCAAACCTAAGGAGAAATTGACAGACCCTTCTTCAGAAAAGTGGTACCAAAGTGAGCAGAAACAAAGTGGTGATCAAAACTCAAAAACACATTCCCCAAACCAAAAAGCTAATGAAAAGGATAATTGTCATAGGTAATGACTCTTGGTATTTTTTGTGGAAGACTAGGACAAAAGAATGTAGTGTGGAAGAAGTTCATATTTCCTTACATAGGACAGAACTATCCTAAAAACTATCATAAATACTATGTAAAAAGTGTTAAATAAAAATGTTTTTCAAGTACTGATCCTAGATAGCAGTGGTAACAAATTCAAATCTCTGGGGTTCCACATAACATTATATGCTATTATTTCTTTCATTTCTTTTGTTAAATATACCCCAATTAATTTTAATCTGGTTCAGGGGGTACTCAGGAGTTACTGGTCAAAGTGTTACTGGTGAAGTGTTTGATATCTTTGCTGGATACATTCAAAAGCAAAGAGTAAACAGTTATTTTACAATTTTTTTATGCATTAAGCATCCTAACTTTCATATAAATAATTGAAGTCTATGTGTCATCACTGACTTTTTCTTTCTTTTGTTCATTTTGAATTCCTTTTTCTTTTTAAAAATTTGTCGCATTTTCTTTTGCTGCAGCAATCACTTCCCAACAATGCCCCCCAAACCCCAAACCTTTAAAAAAAAAAAGCAAGGAAAGGAGTAGATGTATCCTTTAATTTGTACAGTACATGACTATTGGAACTGAATAGAGTTCTATTACCATTCCATATTGATCTTGTTCACACTGTTGTAGTCATAGAACAGACCATTCTTTTGGCTCTGCTTTCTTCACCCTCTAGTAATCTTCATTTAAATTTTCTCAGATTCCTCAAAGTCCTTCCTTATTTTGTCATCCCTTAGGGTATAGTCATATTTCATTTCAACATATATTTGTTTATTTTTGGTTTGGCCATGTTTTTTGTTTCTAGCTCTTTATTGTCATAAATAACACAGCGATGAATGTTTATGTATATATGAGTCTTCCTGTCAATAAAGTATACTTAAGATGTAGTCCCCAATAGTAAGATTTCTGAGTCAAAAGAGTTAGGAACAATTTAATTTAACTTTTTTGGATAGTTGTAAATTGTTTAACATAAATTTTATAACTGACTTTTAAAAATAGCTTAATTTACTTTGTTATGATTTCAGAATGACAAAAAGTTTCCTTAGAAAACTTTGCAAAGACCAAAAATTATATATAACTCCAGCATTGAATGACACGCTTTATTTACACTTCAAAGGTAAGGCTTTTCTTTTCAGAGGGATGTCACAAGTTCACCTGTGGGCCTAGAAGGTAGTTGGGAGTGGACTAGGGAGAGGGGCGGGCCTGGAGTCCTAGTCTTAGCTTGTCCCTTGCTGGCTGGGTGACCTCATATATGGAATACTCACTGGACCTCAGCTTCTCTAAAAACGGAACCTCTTACTGTCTGCTCTGCCCCTTCACAGGATTATTGTCCGTGAGATAATATCTGTAAAGTGGTTTGTAGAAGGAAGAAAATAAACATGAAGTACCTAATATGGAGGAGGCATTTTACAGATCTCTCATTCCATTTTCACAATAGCCCTGATTTTTTTTTAATGAAGCACTTAAGGATTGGGGCCAGAAGTTTGCCCACTCTGCTCTCCCAAGAGGCAGAATCCCGGTCTGGAACAGTACCTCTCTGCTTTCTTGACTATTGCCAATCATCTGATTCATTGTAGTTTGATGGCTGTTTCATCAAGAGAGAGAGAAACGGGAAACAGGCCTGTGAGCTTCATTCATATCCACAGCTTTGACCCCCTTTACACTACATACAAATTCCACAAGGAAAACAGATAGAAATTAGCAAAGAAAGTGGTTTATTTAATAGAAATCAGAGACGATACACAAAGGAGAATGTGTGCACACACACACACATACTCACACACGCACACACATACACATACAGACACAGACACACACACTCTCTCTCTTTCTCTCACACACACACACACACACACACACACACACACACACGTCCTTACAGATGATATAAGGTAAAGGAGCTTTCTCCCTTTAGGAGTGAGATAGTTCAGTTTAGCTGTATCAGTCTCATTCAAGGAAGAGTTCCCCAAATCCCTGGTATTATAATCTAGGGACAGGGACGTGCCATGTTCTCATGAGCCTCAGAGATATGCAGTTTAACACTTCAGCCATCTTCTCTCTGGAAGCTGGAAGCCCAGGGTACCCCAAATTCTAAGAGACTCAGTAACTTGAGGAAAGATTATTGTGAAAATTTGCTGAATTTCTCTTTCGACCTTTTCTCTCCCTTCCAGAGTCCATCCCACATAGAGAGCCAGACTAACACAGCTTCCTAAAACGATGTACATTTTACATGTACATGAGCTACAGCTCAGGAATCTATCAGAACCTTCTCCCATTGATTGTTCAAGTCACATGGGACATCTGTCTCCTTCAGGAAGCCCTCTTTAATAAGTCTATTAAGGACTTCTTCATTTTCTGGCTTTTTCCACTCTAATTTTTTTCATTATATTACTATCTGGACCATATATTCTGGCTCCTAAATCTATACAGTGAAACACTAAAAATGGTTTTTGATGATTTTCAGTAATTATTTAATGCAATTATTTAATTTAATTTTTGATAATCGTTTAATTCTGTAATCATTTAATTAAATTAAATTACTAATTTAATCCACCTCTGTCCTTAAAAGACAGGAAGTAAGGTCTTCCTAGAAGCCAATGTCACCCTGTGCTTGTGGAGCCACCATGGTGTTGTTCAGCACAATGCTGACTACGTAGTAAATCCTCAGCTGACACTTTGTTGAATGTAGTTCAGTTTCCAGTTGAAGACCCTCTCCTGCATGCGTCCCCTGTACTTTTCTCCTTACCAGCCTCAGCAGCCCCCAGCTTCCAGGCAGAGAGGCTGGAGCCAGGGGAGCAAAAGCCGCCCAAGCTAGACCCCTACCCCAGCAGCCTTACTCTGGCAGTTGGAGACTGCTCCAAAAACCATAGACTTAGAACCACAGTGGTCATGTCTATTTTTTGCCATTCTATTATGACCAGCTTGATGTAGAGGGCTGAAAGTATTGGAATGCACTGAGGTCGGGACTACTGAGCGCTTGAGGCTAACTTCTGATTGGATAATACTTACTCTATGGGCATATGCTTGGAAAATGGACCTTTCCACTATCTGTGCTGGCTCAATGATTGGTGTATACAGAGGATTGTAGGAGGGACTGGGGGGTAGAGTAAGACAAGCCAGAGTCTCTCTTTGTGGTAGACGAGGGAGAAGGCAGTCACAGAGAATCTGCTTCCATCCTGTTCAATCCTGCGTTTGGGGACCGAGAATAAAGATTGAGGACTTTTGCTTATCCTGACTCCGGCTGATTCTGGGATGTCCTAGGTGCTAGCGCAGTCATTACAGCTTTAGGCAAAACCAGACTGACCTTTGCCTTAAAGAGAGCTGGGTGGCACAGTACCACAGAGCACTGGGTTGTGAGTGAGAAACACACAAATATGGATTTGACCTTGGGAGACCTTGAGCAAGCCATCTAAGCCTCAGTTTCCTTGACTGTAAAATGGGTATAATAATTGTACTTATAAAAATGTTGGGAAGATCAGAAGGGGAAATATATTTACAAAGTGCCTGGCACATAGTAAAAACTTTATAAATCCTTTCCCTCTTTTCCCTTCATTTTTTCCTCTCTTTTACAATTCCATTCCCACCCCCAAATTTTCTTGGACACTATTGCATCCCTCAACTCTAGTTGAAAAAGTAAGAGAACAGGCCTAGAGCATCAAATAGCTGGGAATCCTGGTCATCTGGAGCTAAGATTGACAAGCAGGTAAAAGAGAGAGGCCAGGGGGCAGTGGATACTTAAGGGTAAAGATCAAGATGGTGGAAAAGGAGCTGGAACACAACAGGATAAAGAACTGAAGTGTACTGATCAGTCAGTAAACATTAAATGCCTACCATGTGATCAGCACAGTGCTAAGCTCCCTCAAGGATTGTTTACAATCTAAGAGTGGGAGAGGAAATATATGTAAAGCAAGTTACATATAGGATTTCAAGAAAGGTCCAGGCTCTGACTCCACTGCATGTTCATTTGTTCTAGGTTTTGACTGCATTGAGAACCTGGAAGAATATACAGGATTACGGTGTCTTTGGCTAGAATGTAATGGGATACAGAAAATTGAGAACCTACAGGCACAGACAGAATTGCGTTGCCTTTACTTGCAATTAAATTTAATTCATAAAATTGAGAATCTTGAAGCCTTGAAAAAACTGGATTCCCTCAATCTCAGTAACAACTTTATCAAGACCATCGAGAACTTGTGTAAGAAGCATCATGTGCTAAGTGTATTTTTACCAGCATGTCCATTGTTTTCCCTGTTTGTAAAAATTTTCCATAATCTTTGGAGTTTATTTAATCTGGCTGTAATTATCTTTCAGCTTGTCTTCCGGTTCTAAACACACTGCAGATTGCTAACAATCACTTAGAAACGGTGGAAGACATTCAGCATCTGAAGGACTGCATAAGTATTTGTGTGCTGGACCTTTCCAATAACAAGCTGAGTGATCCCGATATCCTCTCTGTTTTGGAAGCCATGCCTGATTTGGTAACAAAACCTAGTAAATGAGTTTTCCTTCATTGTATGTATTAGCCAGTCATCAAGATTTATTAAGTCCCTTCTAAATTTTAGGGGCTCTCTTGAGGTGCTGAGATGGAAACCCAAGGAATGAAATCATTTTTCTTTTTAAAGTAGCTAAGAATCTAGAAATGGAGTCTAAATCTTCTGCAGTTTTTCTGTATGTTCAGTTCCAAGTACCACATTTGAGGAAGAACATTGAGGAATTGAATCTCACATCATTAGTTGTATGACTTTGGGCAAATCATTTAACTCCTCTGAGTCTCAATTTGCTCATCTATAAAATGGGAATGATGTTTTTACACGACCCACCTTCAAGGCTTGTTGTGAAGAAAATGCTTTATGACTGGGAGTTGTAACAAAATGGATTATATCCAAAGGAGGGCTACCCGGATGGTGAGGCCATTGTAGACCACCCTCTGGGGAGATATTTAAGGAGAGAGAGAACCAAGAGAGACAAAAGAGATAGGAGACTGGAGAGGCAGATTTCAGCTCCAGGTAAAGGAAAACATCCTGATGAGGAAATTGTCTCTGCCTCAGAGGGCATTGGAGCTCTCTAAAGAGAGGCTGGATGTACCCTTGGAGAGAATTCCTGGAACTGGTGCTCTCTATGACTAAGTAATTAATTGCAGGCACAGGGATTTTCTTATATCATAACTGATGACCTGCCTAGAACTCCTATAAATAGAAGAGATATTGGTGAAAATCCGAAGAATGCAGGAAGATATTCTGTAGGGCTAATAGGCTGGTCAGCAGGTGTGGAAAGGGTCTTTTTCCCCAGGGACATTCACAGAAGATAGACATATTTTCTTGCCTAAGACAAGGACCCCTATATCTGACAAGCAATGCTTTTGACTTTAAAAGTTGGTTCTGGTTGGAAAGGGAAACACTGAGTAAATCAGACATAGATTGAGTCTAGTTAAATAAATTGAAGTAGCAAAAATAATTAAATTATCAGAGATGGACAGTGCCATGAATAAATTTGTCTCAGAGATCATTCAGGGTGGCTTTTAACCATTTTTGAGTCCTGGCCCTCTTGTGGCAATTTGCTAAAACCTATGAAACGTGTTTTTAAATTCATAAAATACATAGAATTATAAAGAAAAACAATCATTGAAATAAAGGTATCATTTCATTTCCATTAAAGTTCACAGATTTCCCTCCCACAAAAAAACTGGGGTCAGTGGACTCTATGTTAATCATAACCCTTCACCTAGATTCTAGTATGAATTTTACAGGAAAACTAAGACCTTCAGAAAGGAATTAACATATCCAAAGTCATACAGAGTAGGGAAAGGAAAGGGAATAAGCATTTACAAAGCACCTACTATGTGCCAGGCACTGTGCTAAAAAGACAATTATCAAATAACCCACAGAGGTGTACTATTATTATCTCCAACTTACAGGCACATGAATAAAATTTCTGCCCACAACTATACAAAGAAAAGAGCCATTCAGTTACTAGAAGAATTGCAATAAAAAAAAGCAATTCCGAAATTATTTGAGAAGACATTACTTTTTTGTGCAAATTTCATAAATTCACAGCTTCTGAATGCATATACTATAGAGCTATCTTCCATATCAATTTTATTTCCAGCACTTAATTTTATTGTGCTTCTTTGCTCATAGCGAGTACTGAATTTGATGGGAAATATGGTGATTAAGAAAATTCTGCACTACAGAAGGACTGTTATTGTTCGACTGAAAGTCTTAACCTACCTGGATGATAGGCCCGTTTTTCCAAAGGAGAGGTAAAAATAATTGATGCATTTCCTATGTTGCCATATTTGCCTCTCACTTGACAGTTCACATCATTTTTCACAAACATATAATTTGATCTTCTAAACAACCCTATGAAGAAAAGCTTGACTGCTTTATCCCTGTCTTACAGATGAGGAAACAGAGGCTCAGTGAGGTTACCTAGCTCTCTTGTAGTCATATGGATTGTTAAGTCATTAGAACTAGGAATCAAACCCCATCACAAGTGCAGTACCCTTTGGGTAAATTTTAATTTTTTGAACTGTCAGACATCAAGCTTCAATAATTTAGATTTTTTTTTTTGAGGACAAAACTGTTACAAAGAATTGGAGAGTTTGAAATATAGAACATTTTCCCCTGAGGCAATTGGGTTTAAGTGACTTGCCCAGGGTCACACAGCTAGGAAGTGTCAAGTGTCAGGCCAGATTTCAACTGAGGTCCTCCTGACTTCAGGGCTGGTGCTCTAACAATTGTGCCACCTAGCTGCCCCAAAATACAGAATATTTTGAAAGAGAGTTTTATTCCATGTTTTCAAATACATATTCACTTGAACCACAGATTCACTAAATGGATCTCCTTTAGTTTAGAGCATTAAGATACACACCATACTTTACTGGGCTGGCACTCCCTGGCAGAATCTCCAGAACCCACATCAATATATCAGGACTTGACCCATTGCCTTTCCTATATGCAGAGTGTTTATAGGTAGGTTCATTATGAGAAAACAACCTTTTGGTCCCCCAAACACATGATCTTAATTTTCTTTCAAATTACAGATTTTTAAATCTCACAAATACCCCACCCCTAAGTTTTTCTGAGGAATTCTGTCCTTTTCTTTTCCAAACAGAGCATGTGCAGAAGCCTGGGTTAAGGGAGGAAGTGAAGCTGAAAAGGAAGAAAGGGGGAAATGGGAGACCAAAGAAAGGAAGAAGATTGAAGAGAGCATTGAAGCGTTGGCCACAATTAGGCGAAGAGCAATGGAGAAAAAGAAACGGAAAGAAATGGAGGAGAAAGGTATTGTGGGTCGAGAAGGTGAAAAGTCACCAATAGGGTCCATTGGGATAAGGAAGCTTTGCTTTAACCCCTCTGGACATTTAACTTGAGAGGCAGCTTGGTCTGACAACCCCCCCCTCTGAAAGACCTGAGCTGATACAGGCACGAACATCTTGTGGCTGTGTGATCCTGGACATGTCACTGAATTATTCATTGCCCTGGATAAATTGGTTGGATAAATCACTGATGAACATCAACAGAGGAACTGCTCAGGAATACCCTGGGACTTCCTTAGATCAATGGAATCATCCTCTTTTCTCTGGCTGGTAACCTTAACCTAATATGCCCTGTTTTAAGGTAGGCCATCTGTAATTGCTTCAGCTCAGCTCATTTTCAGATTGGCAGACAGTACTTGGTCCAATGCAGAGAAAAATTTGATTGAGACTCCAAAAAAGAATTAATTTTTAAAATCATCCTTGTTGAGCTAGAAAGTGACTCATCATATAATTAAATCGTATTCATTTGAGGTCTTAAATTCATAATTTATACTTATTACCTCACTGAATATTTCTAATCAATTTTTTAAAAATTAATTTTATCATTCCTATTATGGTTTCCTCATTTACACCCTCTTCTGTCAGATGCTTCATCATGAGAGTAGAAGTCTGGGTCAGCAAAGGTTCTACTCAGTAACAAGGTTAGGAGGAAAATCCTCAGACAGTCCTGAGCCTGGTCATTGGCCAGAGGGTCCTGGCCGGCTCGGCATGGGGGTGCTGGATTTTTGGGCTGCAGCTGGTGTTGGTCTTGGCTGGATCCGAGCCGCTTGTGGCTGGCCTCAGGAGAAGCAGGCCCCACACCACCAGCAGCGTCCGCACTCACGGCTCCCTACTTCACGTCCCACTGGGCCCCGACCCCTTCCCCTGCAGTGGGAGTCAGTGCCCAAGGACAACTCTGAATCACAAACTGGGCACTTACTCCACATTACTTGGTGCTGTTCTCTCCTTGGAGGATGAGGATGTCAGCTCCCCGGTGAGCAGGGCCCCTCTTGGGGTCTGCCTCCATTGGGTCTCAGAGTTCTGTGCACACACCCCAGCTGCTCCTCCCCAGGGCTTGGGCCTAGGTGGAGGCTGAGGTGGCAAAATAGGGTGGTGCTGGTCACCATCATTGCAAAATATTTGTGCAGACACATTCTCCCTTTTGAACTCCATGGCAACCTCGGAGGGGAGCTGCCATGGTGTCCTGCCTGGTACCGATGAGGCACGTGAGGCAGTGGGAGGCAGCCACCTGCCCAGGGTCACACAGCTCGCGTCCAACCCAGTGCCCACTTTGCCCTTTGCAGCCCTCGGCGTGTAGGGAGAGGAGGGGGGGCAGGTGCCTATTTTCAGAGGGCATGCACCCTTGACGGTCCCTGGACATAAGCCTGAAGTGCTGCTCCTCTTCCCTTTCTCGTTTGGTGTAGGAGAGGTTGCCCTGTCAGACAGCAGCATGGGTGAGGATCCCAGCGCAGCAGGAGGGCCGCAGTCCCCTGCCATGGATGGCGTGCAGCAGAAGATGGAGAAGTTTGTCCGAGAGAGTTTTGAGGCCCTGGATGAGGCCTTCCCTGGAGACCCCCAAGTGAGAGCTCAGGCACCCGGGGAAACAAAAGGGGAAGGTGACGGCCAGGAAGACGGCCCAGGCCCAGATCCAGAAGCCAAAGAGCCAAAGCATCCGGAGCCCCGAGTGGCCCAGGACGGCGACCGCCAGCCCAGAGGCGGCCACGAGCACCAGCCAGAGCTAGGCCTTACTCCCAGTGAGTAATTTAGAGAATGGAATATCTGCTCAGAGATGTCAATAATAAACGCATCAGGCCTGAGAGTCAAGGGAAGACTTGTTGGAGTTATCATTCAGGGCCAGGGCGGGAGTCTGTCTCCAGGTACACAGTCAGCCGGCCTTGTCCCTCTCTGGGCCCAAAACCGGGGCTCACCCAGAGTTGTCCTGGTGGGCATGCCCTGCCCCCCTGCAGGTCTGGACGGTGCTGGACAGCTCCCACCCAGGCTGCGCTCCTCTCATCTCTTCCTTCTCTGTCCTCTTGTTCCTCACCCCCTCTATCAGTATTGATCTTGGAGGACCCATAGACTAGCCTGCCACAAAGGTCTGCCCCAGGCCTGCCCGGGCCCTACCCCAAGGCTGCGGCCCGATGCAGAATCGGCCAAGGTGGAGGATGGCCTTCCTGCCACTACAGCATCGCCTCTGCCCTTGGTACCAGCCTTGTGTAATCCATCAGGTTCCAAGGTTAAGGCATATAGTCTGTAGTCACTTTTAAAATTTAAATTTAAATCTTTGGTCACATTTTAGATTGTTTGCTTCACAGGGTCTCACAAGGAAGACTTGATGCCTCAGTACCAGACTTGCAAATTACACTGTATACACTCGTCAGAGGACATAAATTATTAGCCTCTTTCCTGGAGGAGCTCTTTCCTTTCTTCCTCTTCTCTTTTTTCTTTTTTATTAGGTTTTATTAAGAGGTTGACATTGATCATCAGCACAATCAGCTGAACATGTTTAGTGATTATTACCTTTCAGTTCATTGCACAAAGCAGCAGGGCAAATTTAGTTCACTTCAGCTTTTCTTCCAGATTCTTTGTTCATCCATGCTCATGGCTCCCACTATGTGATTATATACAAAGTAGAGAGATGTATGTCTTATTCTCTACTCTTGAATCTTTCTCTCTGCACTATTTTGTATAGCTTTTTTCAGGTTTCTTTTTCTGATGTGGGTAGTCCTTTCTAACTTCAATGTCTTGTCTTTGTCACTTCATCCAGATCTTGGGCCCATTTTCCTTTATCCATGTTACTCTTGGAACTGTTTTCCTCTGTTTATTAACTAGAAAACGATTTAGAAAGTTAATTCCAGGATATATGCAATATTTACTGTTCCTTAGAATCGCTATTAAAAGCTCCGACTGCAGAGAAGGCAGAACTGGATGGATCTAAGAAATTAGAAACCATTGACTTGGAGGCAAAGGACAAGCTCTACATTGATGTATGTAATGGTTGTCTATGATGACTAATGTTTGTTTTATGATTACTCGGCTATCTCAAATAAGGCCCAGCTCCCAAGTCTGTCTTTCCCTAATGGCCAACCATTTTTGTAAATGTCCATGGACTGTGTCACTGCATCAGAGGGTGCTGGTTGGTGGAGTATTAAAAAAAAAAATCAGAAGAGCAAATTCTGTTCTCAGTTCTAACATCAGATGAATTTGAGCTAGCGATGTAACATCTTCTAGCTTCCTTTCCTTTCCTCTATTTTTAAGATAGCCTTTTCCATCTCTGATCTGTGACTATTCCACAGTTTTGTTTAAAATGTCCAGATAACAGAGAGGGGAAGGTAGGGAAGCCATATATTAATCACCCGCCTTTCCACTTCACTTTGCATAGTGGGTATCTCAGGAATGGGTTTCTCTTAACAAATTCTTGGGACTTTTTGTCCTACATTTCTCCCATCCCCAGTGACATATTTTGTAATTTAATTCTTTAGGATCTGCCTGATTTAGAAGACATAGAAATTAATGACATCTTGTCTGAAAATTCAGATGAAAACGTAAGTGTCATCAGTGATAGGAATTTGGTTTATTACCATAGTTCTGAGTCATATGTTAATTCTTGAAGTCTACAAAGTAAAAACTTTATAAAACAAATGTAGAAACAGTGAAATCTTTAAAAACGATTTAACATTTTCTTCATAATATTTGCTCTGTGAACCATGTATTGATAATGTAAAATGAGAAATTATCTATTTGTACTTGATATGTATTATATTTTCAAATTAGCCACTTAACTGAAAGCTGAGAGAAAATTGACGTGCCATCAGTCCCTTATATGTGTATAAGATCATGTGTGTGGAAAGAGTAAAGAGAGTGATATGAAACACATGGGATATAATGATTAGTCAAAATCGTCAGTCCATTATACCATCAGAAACATTTTACACCCATGTATGCACTTGTGAAAGGAAAGAAACAATCACCATTCATCTGTTAAGTACTTGTCAAGCACTAAGCTACACCAGGAAATAATAGAAACAAAAATGAAACTTTGTCCTCAAGGAACTTACTTAAATTTAAAACTGAAGAGGTGAGACTTTGGAGGCCTTCACTAAAAAAAGGAAGAAAGTTAAGACTCCAGAAGACCCATTATCCTGCCTCTGACTAATCCTGAATGACTGTAATATCCAGTGGTAATTTAAAATGGCAGATTTCCTGTAGGTGATGCTTGAACTGATCTTTGAATTCTAAGAGACATAAGGAGAGAGCATTCCAGCCTGGAAGTGTGCAGAGGTATGAAGGGGGGACAGGAGTGGTGAGTTGTTGTGAGGAACCAGAGCAAGTTTTTGACAGGTGAGTACCCTGGAGCATATGGAAGGGAGCTCAGGCTGTGCTTTCAGTCCATATTTCACCCATAAAACATACACACTTCCTGGAGCTCTAGTAGTAGCATAGAAAACACAGATTGTGGAGAACAGCCAAATTATGTCATCCATTTTTAGTGCCTGATATGCATAGACTTTCAAATTGTATATATTTTTTTCCTTTTAATAGAAAACCTCTTTTCCAAAAATTGAAATAATTTCTGAAGCAAATGATGACAGTGATCCTGAACTGGAGGAAGGCTGCACAATTCAGGACAAAACATCCCAAGATTCACTTTGTAATATATTTAAAATATCCAAAGATACCTCCAAGAAAACCATCACGCCACTTACAGAAATATTCGAAACAGAATCAAACAGGGACTCGGAAACCAAAAGTAACCACCCGAAGCTGTCAAAGCCATTGATACAAGAGATCTGTCCAAATCCAGTAGAGATGTCACCGATGTCTCCAGGCTGCAGTGGAGAAAACCAACCAAGTCTTCTCAGCGTGAGCGGGAAGGACCCTTCAGCTTCAGCTTCTCTGTCAGGTAACATGGGACGGTTTCATCAAAAATTCATGATTAATCCTTGCTGAATGATGAGGGATGATAAATGATTCCTGTTTGACTTCCACACTATTTTTTAAATTGGCATTAAAAACTGTTAGCATATCAATGTGACATCTGTTAAGTCTGGCAAATTGTTGAATATTATTGGACTTATGGTTTGGATTGTAGCCTTAATATATTAAGCTTTTAATATATTTAAAGTATAGAGGCTTGATTATATCAACGTGTTGTGGTAAGAGGGATTAAGTAGTCAGCATGGGATATTTTCCAAAGAATAAATGTGACCATTCATAAATTACTCAAGATCATATTTATATTAAATAAGTTTTTGTTAAACAGCAAATATATGCGTAAAGATGCCATGTATATTATTGAATTATGGACAATTTTTATATAAACTGTAAAATATCACTTTATTACTTAATCCTAAACTGTCACTTCATATGTCATATTTTACATTGCCAGTCTCTCCTAATTCCCAAGGCATCAGAAAATCTCTGGTCACTGACCTTTGCAGTGTCAACTCTACCCAGCTGCCTCCTCTGAGGCCTTCAGAGATCTCTGGTTACGATTTCTTGAACTGCAGTTTAATAATCAATAACGTGCTCAAGAACATCCATCTGAAAACTTAGTCTTTATAATACTTGCTCACATATTGCCTTGACCTGTTAACTCCCGAGTGGACACATGGTCTGTAGGAGACCCATGTGTTCACTATTAAGCTCCTTACCCCTCTTGGCTAACCATCCACTTGGCTCGGCTACCCTAGGATGAAGAGAGTGACCTATTGCTGTGGTGGGTTTAAAAAGGGTCTGTGAGGTCACACACATAGGCAATCAGAGAGGGAGCCATCTCCCGTTATGAAGCTATCTCGATATGACAAGAGCCCTGCCCATGGGGCAGTCCCTAATTCCAGAAATTTACTTCCAGGCCACTCAAACCTGTTGTGCTGTGCCAGCACATTTAAAGGATTACAATTAACTTGTCTTTTAACAGAAGAAACAGATATCAGTAGCTATATTGTGTCATATTGTTCAGGAATAAGACTGACATTTTGCATTTGTTTCAACAGGAAATAATACTTCAGAAAATAATGTACAGCTTTTGACAGAGACTGAAGATTTCATTGTGCATGGGATGAAGGAAGGCAATGAAGACATTGAATTTGGGCTAGATTAAATATCAAAGATGGACAGTGTGGGACAGTTAGCATTTATTTTCCCACAGGTATATATGTACACTAGTTTTAAGGTTAGTTATCTAAAGGACACTGAGGTTGTGGCTCTTAAGAGTTGTCTTTATTGCCCAGTAAAAAAAAATAATGCTGATTATTTGGTTTTGTCCCACCACAGAGTCCTATTTCCACATAGATAGCATGAGGGTGGGGGAAAAAAGATATGAGTCTTAGTTAAGTAAGAGTACCAGGATTTGTGCTCTGACAAGTACTTGTAAGTAATAGCTAAAGTTGAATTGATCTACATTTAGAATGTTGACTTAAGCTTTTGTAAAGTATGTAAACCAGTATTCCTGAAATTTATAGTATCCTGAAATTCATATGTGCCTTTTTGCTGGTTAACTTAGGTTTACTATATTATATAACTATATTTTCCTTTTGAGCTTTATAAAAATTTCAACATCAATTTGGAGAATTTGTGTTTATTTTCGCATATAAGTTTATCCTTTAAACAAACATTGAGGGCGAATTTATCCTGTAAATATTTGTTTATAAATTTGGAACAAACTATTAATGATATAAACTTAACACTTCTTTTGTACAAAACACTATTCAACAAATATTTATTAAGCTCCTAATGTGTTTAAGATATTATGAATAAATCTCCTAAATCATAAAATCTTTTATCTTTTTGACAAAAATAAAGAAAAAGGAAGGAAAATAAGAGAATGCAAACTTAACCAAATACTATAAATAACTATCACTTCCTTGTCTGAACATATATGAAATACTGCTAATTTTTGATTTTTTACATAATTGAAAAAATGATTATGTTCTAATTCTGCTAACTTTTGTATCATTTTATATAAGTTTTCCATATTTCTTTATACTTTTCATATTTGTCATTTTAAATGGTACAAATGGTGTTTGTCTATATAAATGTCACTTTTAGTTATTTCTTAATCTTTGGACCCAATAGTTTAAACTTTTTTGCTATTACAAACAAAGCTGCTATGAATGCTTTTATAAAGTTAGATCTTTATTTTTCTAACATCCAATGGATCAGCTTATGTAATGACATCTGTACATTTTGTAACATTGTACATTGCCAAGTTGTACCAGATTATTATCCCTTCCATTTGTGTGTCTGTTTTCTCCACTAACACTGAATTTTATTGCTTTCTAAACTATTCTAAATCAATTTTATGAAGAAAAATTTAACACTAAAAGTTTTTTTTTTAATTTACATTTCTCAGATTAGAGAGTTGGAATAATTTTTCAGCAATCTATGGGAACAATTTGACTTTATTCCCTAGAAGTAATCATTTCACAAACCTTAAGTGTGGGTACTACATACAAGATTCTGGGACTACAAAGACAAAATAAAAACAATCCCTTTCCTCGGGGAGTTTATATTCTACTGGGGTAAGGGAAGTAGAATATTTACCAACCTAAGCAGGTAAAGAGCAGGAAAAAGTGCTAGTAGAAGTAGAAGAAACTTCAGTACCGGAGTTACATCCTGGTAGATGATTCATACTTAGGAATGAGGGCTTCCCTTTTTTGTTCAGCGGAGGTGGGAGCAGTAGTTGGAGAGACAGATTATAAGACAGACTTGAGTCAGGAGGACCTGAGTCAGGAGGACTTAGACACTTAATTCTTCCTAGCTGTGTGACCCCCGGGCAAGTCACTTAATTTCAATTGCCTTAGTAAAAATAAACTTTTTTTTTTTTTTTTTTGAAGATAACAAATGAAAAAGGCAACGCAGAACTGGAAAAGACCAAATGTCCTAATTTAAAAAAAAAAATCTCCAAACCAAACATCAGTGAACTCAACTAGTGCTTCTGACAATGGTTTCAGAAGACATAATTAGAGGGATAGGAGATATTTACCTCCATAAGAGTGTTGGGATCACAGAGTCAGCAGGAACTTTGTAAGACATGTCATATTAAAACTTCCTTTTTGATAGGATTTCTAGATGAGTAGACCATGCTATAGAAAGTTGGTCTGCTTAGCAAAGCAGTTGACAAAGTCTCTCTTGATAATCTTGTGGAAAAAAAGAAATACAGAGAATGGTAATAATTAGATGAATTAAAAACTGGTTGAATGGTCAGAGTCAGTATCACTGGTTTTGTGTCAGCTTCGAACTCCCTAGGAAAGTGTTCCAGGGATCTGATTGGCCCTGTGCTATTTCATGTCAATTTCTACCTACTTCCGCCTATATAAATGATTGGCATAGATGGCATACTTAACAAATGTGTAGCACTGGGTGCCAGGGCAGCTGACTCTTCCCCTCCACAGCCAATCAGTTACCAAACTTAGTCCCCATCTCTCCACTCGCCCAACTTCCAGGTCAGACCTTAATTGCTTCTCAACTGAACCAGCGCAAAAACCTCACCACTGGTCTTTCAGCTTCAGTCCTTTCTGTTCTTCAAACTGTCATCTACATGGGGCCCCCACATGGGGCCTCCCACGTTCCAGAGTGCAGCTAGAATCAGAGCAAATGTAGTTCCTGGGTAACTGATGGGAAAAACTGTGTGTGTGGTCTTCTAAGTCAATAATGCAGCCACAGGGATCCTTACGTGGGGTTTTGGGGATCCCATTTTTATTTGAATTTGATACCACTAACTTACTGGCTGCATTATTGATACTTCTAGGACATAATTCTGGTATCTCTCTCCTACTCAAAAAATCTCCAATGGCTCCCTACTGTCTACTATACTAGTCTAGTAAAATCCCAAGTTTCCTTCAAAGAACAGCTTAGTTTAGCCTCCTACACGAGGCCCTTCCTGATCACATTAATAGTATTTCTTGAAATTACACTATATTTGAGGACATCCAGGTGGTGTAGTGAAATGAACACTGGAGTCAGGAAGACCTGAGTTCAAATCCAGCCTCAAGACACTTACTAGATATGTGACCCTAGGCAAGTGACAATTGAAATTGCTTCCAAAAAAAAGAAAAATTACCTTGTATATATTTTGCATTTATGTATATGTATAAATGTATCTCCCTGCCCATAGAATAATACCATGTTCTTTATAGAGGAGGGCCTTTTTCCTTTTGGTCCTCTTTTATTCATCATGCAAAGGAGGATAAATAGAAGGATAAAGAACATTGATGTATACAATAAAAGCTTTGGTTGGAGAAGTTGAGGATGTTCCTCCTGGAAAAGAAAAGACTTTTGGTGGGGGGAAGGAGGAAGATATTAATAGGGGGGATAATCATGTCTGTATTCAGACTTTCTCTGCTTGATCCCAGAGGGCAGAGCTAGGAACTCTGTGGGTTATATGTAGGAAAATCTTCCTGATGAGTTATCCAAAAGTAGAATGGACTGCCCTAGGAGACAGCAAATTGCTTTCCATTAGGGATCTCCAGAGGAAGGCTGGGTAAACACTGTTCACTTCTATAGCAGATTGGATTCTTTTTCACACGTGGCCTCTGAGACACTCAATTTATAGATCCTATAATTGTGCTTCATGAAATTGGATTTAAAAGGACACATTGAAATTCAATATGCAAAGATGGATGATGATTCAGCATTTCCAATCAGGTACTTTTTAGATTCTGGATATCAAAATTCAGGAGGGGTAGTATGGCAGAGTAGAATGGAGCACTAGATTTGGAACTAGGTTCAAATCTCACCACCACCACCTACTAGTACTATGACTTTGTAGGCAAGTCATTTAACTTCTATGAGCCTCATCTTTAATGTGGTTGGATTAAATGACAATTCAGGTCTCCGCCACTTCAAACTCTGATACATTTAATGCAGTTATTTTTCCCATCTTATTTTCTTTCTTTCTTTGGAAGCATTGCTTTTCCTATTGTAAGTTATATGTATGTTACGTATATGTAAATTATAATTTATAGAATTATTTTATTTTTGGTAATAACCTATTTTGTCTAATGAGAATTTATTGTCCTATATTGGCCATTCTTGGTGTCTGTGCAAATTTTTCTTTGCTCAGTTCCAGTCCACTGAGATGGCAGATCTACATGCCCTTTATTAGAACTTTTTACACTAGCTTACCCTAAATGCTTCTCTTTGGACCATTCACAAAAAGAGAGGAGAGGATAGAGAAACAATCTTTTGATGTTCACACCCTGAAATGGAGGTACTATGATTATTGCAACCACTTTTCTCCCAACTCTGCTTCTTAAATCTAGGATGGAACTAAGGACAACACTCCCTCATGTTTATTGCTACTCAGTTCTGGCAATGTCTCTCTTTTTTATTAAATTTTTTCAATGTCTCTTTATTATTTTTTTCCCCAACTTTACGACTGATAAAATTATAGAATACATCCAACCAGAATTTATTGTATTATATAGTATAAAGAATGGCTATAAACTATTTTGCCAATTTTCTTGACTTTTTATTGAATGATTCTCTTCCCTTTAGAAGTTTTATTTCTTTAAAGATTGAATAACTTCATTAGGTTGAAGAATCAATTACCCACTATTGCTATAAGAAAAAAAAATTGAGAATGTATAGGTTGATCAGAAGCCAGAAATTACCAAATCAATCAAAAAGTACATATTAAAACATCTTCCATGTGCTCAGCAAAGTACTAGGCACTGGGGATACAAAGACAAAAATGGAAAAAATTGCTGCTCTAAAAGGCGCTTATATTCTATTGGGAAAGAGAGACTAACCATTTTTTTTAAAGCTTTTATAAAGGTATCTTTACTAAAAAAGATGTATCAAGAAGTTACAAAACATTCCTCCAACATCGGGGTCACACTAAACTATATCACCTCCATCAGCTAAAAGCCTTTGTCACAGTGAAGATAGGAGCCTCCCAGAATAGTTGTGGGGATCAAATAATACATGTGGCATATTAAGCATTAGTAAATGCTTAGATTGTTCAGTTGTGTCTGGCTCTAGGATGACCTCCATGGGATTTTCTTGACAAAGATAATGGACCGATTCGTCATTTCTTTCTCCAATGTGTCACCAGTTTACAGATGAGGAACAGAGGCAAACAGGGCTGGATCTGAACTTGGATCTATTGTAATAAATGTTAAGCTATATCTAGAATTCTATTATTCAAGAAACATGACCTAAAATAAAATGTTTAACTTGCTCAAATACACATCAAGATGAGTTACCTTATTCTTGCTGCCTTGAATCTCATTTGCCACTTCTCGGTTTACACACAGTTATCTCAGATTCTGTAATTTTCCACATGGGTTTGGCATTTCACTAGCTAAAATGTTTACTAGCTTTGAGATTTTATTGGGGCCTCTTCCTACCAAAACATCTCAGTTCATATTAATGTAGTTGCATTTATGTGTTCCTAGGTTTCATTTCTAATTTTTATCGGTTCCTTTTTTATACATTATTTCCCAATATTCCCCCAAATCATCTCCCCTTTCCCATTACTACTACTCTTGGAGTTTGCTGCTCCTTCAAGTTGCCTATATCAGGTCAGTATTTAATTCCATCTCCTTTGCTCTCCCCCCTGTTCTGGGCTCTCACATTTCCCCTTCCCTTCTCCATGGCAGGAGAACAGCAAGAGCAGTGAAGACATAAACCAAAAAAACAAGCAATAGAATACATAGGCAACATTCAAAGCCCAAAATCCTCAACTTCTCGATGAGATAGTCCATCAGGACCAAGGCTGGTTGTTGCACACATCACCAAAGATGAGCCCTTTCCAGTTTCCTGCAATTAATCTTAACTCTTGACATTTTCACTTAGCTGTATGTTATATAGTACCAAGCATTTTTATGCATTTTGCATTTACTTGAGAATTTTTCATCAGATCACTTATAAAAAAAAAAAGTTCTGCAACACGAGATTAATCAGCAAGTATTTGGTACTCTTTATTGGAAGACACTGAAAAATATAAATAGGTATAAGGCCTCTGGATTTAAGGGTTCCAGAAAATTGTGTTTTATCTTTTGGCTCTTCACCGACTTCCCTACAAAATTATTCCACATGACAAAGTGATTTCTTTAAATTCTATATAGCTCCTTGCATATACCTCACCTCTTCCCTGTTAGTTTATGGTGAGGTCCGATGAGTACATATGGGCAGATTAAACATCAAGAGATTGATGGACTGGTTAGCTGCCCAAATCTGAAAATTGTACTATGGGGAGTTGGAGTCCATTAGTCTGAAGGTCATAGATTATTTTGAAAAAGCGCGTTAGCTAACAATTTTAAAGGCTGAGTTAGAAAGTTAAGTTGCTACCAATGCAGAAACCTGAGACAGCAGGCAAAAGATGGCTCGTTCACACTCAAGTCTTCAAAGTCTCTATTTCAAATATTTTCCCTGATGAAATTGAGACTCTGCTCGAGGCTAAGGGTCACCCTTTTTAAGTACTTCACACACTGGTTCATGGGCACCAGGATGCTCAATATAATGGTCCGTCTCCCCCAGGGAGAGAGTTCCCATTTGGTGCTGGCCATTGTAAAATAGTTTCAGTAATTAGTAGAAAATGTCAGCACCAGGGCATAGAAAGGGTAGGGTCCCTTCTGGTGATTTTCCATTAAACAGACTAGATTTGAACTTTTTCTGAAAATTCCCCCCAAAAGCTCATAGAACGAACTTTGATAATTGAGGTAGAATAGGGTAATGATCTTTGACACCTGTGTAAATTCTTTTGGGCCCCAGTTTCCTCATCTGTAAAATGAGGTTGGACTAGATCCCTTCTAGTCCCAAATTACAATCCTATGAGATTCAGGGATTTCTGAGGATCCTAAGATCCACAAAAAAGTCCTTAGAAGCCCATGCGGGGCTTCTTCCTGAGGGGCTGTGAGCCTGCAAGGGAAGGAGTGTGTCGGGAGGGCAGTTTCTGGATGCTTGAATTCTGGGAGTGGAACACAGAGTTGAACGCTGGTTCAGGGGAGTAGAGGCTCTGACTGTTTGGATTTTGAGAGTAGAGGCTCTGACTGTTTGGATTTTGAGAGTAGAAGGCAGAGTAGCTCTCTGGGAGAGGAGAAAAGAGGGTCTGTGTCCTTGGATTCTGGGAGCATGGTACTGAACATTTCCCTGGCTCAGAAGTGGAGAGGCTCTGGCTGCTAGGATTCTGGAATTGGGGGATAGAGCAGTTTCCTGAGTCTGGAGAAGGGAGGACTGCAAGGTAGTCTCGAAGTGTCTGCCGCCGTTCTCGGGGTATATTTTTGACCCAGAGCTCCTGAGACAGCTCCAGAGACTGAGAAGTTTCAGACATCCTGTGGAGAGGGCTGGGAGTCTTTGGAGGATGAGGAAGGGGACTGTTGACGTCAGAGAAGTCAGAAGTAGATCTGACGGAAGAGAAAGAACTAGAGAGCTGAGTCCGCCTCTTCTCCCTCGACTGCCGCTTTCTAGGCAGCCGGCTGCCATCTCGTTGGCCATCCCACCAAATGGCTCCCTTCCTTTCCCAGGACGCTTCCAAACGTTCACTCAACTTGTCTTCCGTACCAAAGGGCTCGTGTGCAGGGGGTGGATCAGAGGGAGGGAGTGGGGCCAGGTCCCCTTGAAGCAGGAGCCGACCTTCGGCCATGGCGGCCCGCAGGCCCTCTTGGACCTTCCCTTTGTTTTCTTCCTTCAACCATCGGAGATGGTGTTGGGAGAAAGTAGGGGGTGTCCAAGAAGGGAGGGTTGGGGGAACCTGTAACAGGGTTTTCAGCCAACGGCGGCAACAAGCAACAGCCCGGGGCTTCCAGGAAACAGCGCTGGGCTCAGAAACTGTGCCCAAGGATGAGGTAGCAGAGGTCTGGCTGTGGGAATTGAGGCCTAAGTCCTCAGCGTGGTCAGTGGAAGGAGAGCCAGCACTTTCTGAACTGGTGTCTGGCTGCAGCCAGAGGCGCTGGTAAAAAACATCTCCAGCAGCGGAGAGCTGGAACAGCAGCATGGTGGGGCTGGGGCAACCTGGCGGTACAACAGCAGCCAAGCCTGGGGAAAGACGGGCAGAGGACCCCAAGCCTGAGCCACTTGCCCGGGACACCTTTGCCCCTCCCCGCTCCCACAGCGGGCCCCGCGGCGCACCTGTAAGGGGAGCCCTGAGGCGTTCCTGCAGCAGCTGCTGACCGTGGGGCTCCAGGACTGGAAAGCCAGGGAGGGAGTCAATGAGCGAAGGCAGAGACTGCGGCGGTGCCGCCAGCTGGGGGGTGCGACCGGACCCTACTATGCAGAGGGGAGAGCAGGGAGTCAGCCCGAGCTCCCACCCCAGCAGCGCCGCTTGCTCCCACTGGTCTTGGCCCGGATCTCACCTGAAAGATGCAGCATCCGCAGGTGGCCCCCGAGGCCTCCGAGCAGCAGGGGCAGGGGCGCTTCAGGGTAGGGCGGGGGCAGGAGCTGAGCCAGCAGCGGGGGAGACAGGAGCCCGTGGTTCCACTTCAGCAATGGCACGAGAGGTAAACGCTCATCCAGCAGGTAGAGGGAGAACTGAGGGTAACGAGACTCGGATCAGCTGGGCACGCTGCAGGCGTCCCCCAATGTCTGCCCCGGGGGGGGGGGGGGGGGGTCGGCGACGGGGGGGAGAAGGGGAGGAGTTTCACTTACCTGGGTACAGACGAGATGAAGGGTGGGACTCAGGGGGAGAGGATCGGGTGTCCCCAAGTACTGAGCCAACAAGACGCGCTCTCCTCGCTGACAGGAGGCTTCAGCCCCCACGCGGAAAAGGAGCTCACCGCAATCAGAGGGAGCCTGAGGGCAGAGCCACGGACAAGTCACATCCCTGTGCCCAGGAGCCCACCCCCCAATGGATGCCCCAATGCCTCCTCTCACGGGGACACCCCCAATACCCGGGCGTCCGCGAATCTGAGGCCAGTGCGGTCGGCGACAGTCAGCACCCGCGGGTGAGCTGTGAAGTCTGCCCAGCGCCACGAAGAGGGGTCCTTGAAGACGAAGGTCTCGGGGTCTTTGTGTATTTGCTGTAGCCTTGGGGAAAGGAGACTGCATCTCACTCTTCGTGGCCAACGGGAGGACAAGCACACACAAGATGCCCGGGCCCATTGAGGATAATGGCAGCCAGGCCGAGGAGGTCGGTCAGCTCTGGCCTGGGGGGTAAACATTACCCATGCTGGGGGCTCCACAGACACACAGCTCCCGAGCGAGTGCAGACTGCCAGCTCTCCGGGGAGGTGAGGGCTGCAGGGAACGGAGGAAGGAGATCAGCGTGGGGAGCCCTGTCCTCCCCTTCCACCTGTACTGGAGCCTCTGTATCCCAGGCTCACCTGAGGCTGATCCCGGTAGCTTCCTTTTCCATCTCCAGCACTTGCAGGGGCTCCGGAGGCCCTCGGTGTTCAAGCTTCCATAAAGCACAGTGATGGTCAGAGCGGACAGCCACCAGAGCTGAGGAGAGGATAAGGGTCAGCCGAAAGCAGGCAATACTCTCATGGCTGGGATGGGGGCAAGGAGCACCAGAAGCCACATCAGGAAAGCCAAGGAGTGGAAAACAGGCGGCTTTATGGGTCTCACCTTCTCCCTGGATTGTGCGAGTCACCACCTGCCGGACTGGTCCTCGGAGCAAGATGTGGCTTGGGTCCCCAAGGGCCTGGGGCTCGTTGGTGGGAGACAGTTTTACCTTCTGGAAGTCTGAGCAGCCAGCTAAGGAAGTCTTAAAGGGTCAAGGTCGAGAAGGGCTCTTTGAAACCATCTCGTCTAAACTACTTTAATGGAGCCCCAGCCTAGGTATTTGGAGCAGATTCAGCCCACACATCTAGCCAGCTCCCTTCAAGCTCATTAGCCCCAGAGTTGCTCCTTCCCAGTTCTCCTTTATCCCTACCCTTCCCCCTCAGCCAGTTTCCTCCCAGCAGAAGGATACTCAGCTGGTCGTGGGCTCGGCCAGTAGGGTAGACCAGCTGGCCATGGTGGGGTTTGGCCCCTGGAACCCAACCAAGAGCCCCGCCTGTAGAAGCTTCATCCAGGAGCAGCCTCTTCCAGCGTGTCTCCAGCTCCTCATGCAGCAGCCCCCCAAGCAGATTTTCTACTTCCTCTCCCAGCACCGTGCCCCCCAGCAGAGAGAACCTTCGCTGACGGGTACTCAGGTGGGCCCAGGGGCACCTGGGAGAGGAAACAGTCTATTGAAAACAATATCTGATCACCATTCCAAGACACAGAAAGGATCAAAGCACATTTCTTACATCAATCTTTTAAAGTTGGTTGTATAAAGATTTTTACCCCCATTTTATAAATGACAAAACTGAGGCTCAGAGTTATACAACTTATGTCAGAGTTGGGACTCAAACCCAGGTCCTCTGACTCCAAATCCAGGACTTCCATTGTACTTACTGAGATAGCACTGGAAGGTGACCAGGAGTTAATGGTGGAGGGAAAATTTTGGTCCCACTTCCCAACTTTCCCTTCTTCCTAATCTTAAAATCACTTAATACCCCTCCCCTTTTCTTTTCCATGGGTCACTTGCCCCTTGGGTTGGTATCCATTGAGGTCCCGGAGCAACCATTCTGTATTCATCACCATTTTGTTCTTGCGGGATTTCTAAAGAGAAAGCTTTAGTTACTTCCTACTTCTGGTTAACGGGCTGTCACCTCCCCATGTCATCAAGTGACCAATTTTATCAGCTGTCCAGTGATCAAACTTACCTTTTTTTCTCCCAGGTTAAAATTCTCCTGCAGCAGCATTCCTAAGGGCCCAAAGGCAATGTCTCCATGATCCCACAAGAAATGGTTAAGCTGACAAGGGGATAGAGATAAGGGCAGTGATCACTAATCACAGACCAAGATCAGCACACAGAGTAATCCTTCAAAGACCCACTGCCCACTTACCTGCTCTATAACATCTATTGTGGCTTTGGCCCTAGCTGGTTGCTTCACTCTCCCCCGAAAGAGCAGATCTTGGGACATTAGTTCAGGATCCCAAGGATCTGAAAGGAAAATTAGGGAAAGAAGGAGCCCAAGGTTCTTGGTGAAGGGACTTGGGTTGGGTGGGAAGTTTGAGAATTAAGTTTAAGAGGAAGTAAAAAAATAGATAAATGTCCAGAAGGCAATCTTAAGAACCTTGGAGGAGAATCCTTCTAATTCCTTGTCCATGAAATGTGTATGTCTGATAACGCTGAGTTTTGAGGTAAGAGCTTGCAGTCCAAACAGCTGCTGATAAATGAAGTTTCCATAGAGGGAACTTTAGGCTGGGTTCCTGGGTCCTAATAGGTAGGGGTGGCAGGCTACAAATGTATATCCCCAAAGAGATAAACAAAAAAGGACCTAAAAAATACTAATTACAAAAAATACTAATACCAGCTCTTTTCTAAGAGCAAAAATTAGAAATTGAGGGAATGTCCGTCAACTGGGAAATGACTGAATAAAATACTGTATGTAATTATCATGGAATACTATTGTGCTTTAAGAAATGAAGAGCAGGTACATACCCTTTGATCCAGCAGTGCTACTACTGGGCTTATATCCCCAAGAAATACTAAAGAAGGGAAAGGGAGCTGTATGTGCCAAAATGTTTATGGCAGCTCTGTTTGTAGTGGCCAGAAGCTGGAAACTGAGTGGATGCCCATCAATTGGAGAATAGTTGGGTAAATTGTGGTATATGAATGTTATGAAATATTATTGTTCTATAAGAAATGACCAACAGGAAGAATACAGAGAGGCCTGGAGAGACTTACAAGAACTCATGCTAAGTGAAATGAGCAGAACCAGAAGATCTTTATATACTTCAACGATACTGTATGAGGATGTATTCTGAAGGAAGTGAATTTCTTCGACAAAGAGAAGATCTAACTCAGTTCCAATTGATCAATGATGGACAGAAGCAGCTACACCCAGAGAAGGAACACTGGGAAATGAATGTAAACTGTATTTTTGTTTTTCTTCCCGGGTTATTTTTATCTTCTGAATCCAATTCTTGTGCAACAAGAGAACTGTTCGGTTCTGCACACATACATTGTATCTAGGACATACTATAACATGTTTAACATGTATGAGACTGCCTGTCATCTAGGGGAGGGGGTGGAGGGAGGGAGGGGGAAAAGTCAGAACAGAAGTGAGTGCAAGGGATAATGTTGTAAAAAATTACCCAGGCATGGGCTCTGTTAATAAAAAAGCTATAATGGAAAAAAAAAAAAAAAATGAAGAGCAGGATGCTCTCAGAAAAACATGGAAAGACTTCCATAAACTAATACAAAGTGAAATGTACTGTGTATACAAAGTAACATCAATATTGTAATGGATCAGCATAACTATTCTCAGCAATACAATGATCAAAGACAACTCTGAAGGACTTATGAAAAATGCTATCCATACCCAGAGAAAGAACTGATGGTGTCAGAAAGGCGATTGAAGCATACTAGCATACTTTTTTTTTTTAATTTTTTTTCCTTGAGGTGTGTTGGTTTTTTGCTTTTTTTTGGGGGGGGGGAAGATTAGTCTGTTTTCTTTTATAACATGGAAATATTTTGCATGATTACACATGTTTAATCTATATCAAATTGCTTGCATTCTCAATGGGGAGGGAAGAAGGGAAAGAAGTTGGAACTCAAAAGTTTTAAAATGAATGTTAAAAATTGTTTTTAAATGTAATTGGAGAAAAATCAAATACTAAATAAATTTTTTTTAAAAGGGGGTCCCGGAAGAGAGAACCTAAGGAAATGTTGTCAGAAAATAGCAAGTAGGTTTGGGTAAGAAACAGCAAAATGGGCCTCCTCACCAGCACCAGGGAGCAGGAAGGGCAGGGGTCCAGGAGTGTCAGATTTCCATCTTCCCCACTTTGTCACATAGGATGCTTCATGCTGGGGGTTAATCTGAGAGACAAGGAAAGGGTCCTTTAGTCCACTCCCATATTATTAAGGTTAATCTCCATTTTGTGAGGGAGTATGATATGGTGATGAGACCACAGGTTTTGGGATCAGAGCACCTGGATTCCCATACCATCTTTGATGCTTATTCCATGTGTGACCTGGAAGAAACTATCTTATCTTTCTGGGTCTCAGTTTCCTCATCTGTAAAATGAGATGGCTGCACTCAATGGCTTCTGAGGTCCTTCGTACTTCTAAATCGAGAGACCTGGGATCCATTCAGTTCTTGTGAATTAAAACGGGCTCTTCCTGGCTAAGCCAGGACTTAGCTCTTAAAGGACAGCTTTTTTAGCTCTTTTAAATCTAAATCCTCCCTGTTCCTCTAGGGAAGGTATAAGCCAGTGATGAGTTTGGAGTCAGCTTTGACACTTAGTGGGCCACTTCCTGACTGTGTGACTTTGGATTAATCACTTCCTCTCACAGTCAGAGTCCTCATTTGTAAAAGAAATTAGATCTCAGAGGTTCTGGACCAAATCTATAATCCCAGGGGATACAGGGAAGGCTCCTCAAGTTAAGTGTCTGGGACTTCAAGTGTCCCCAAGTCAAGAGACATCCCTCAATCTGAGCAGCAGTGAATAAATTGGTTTGTGCCATCTAATAACTGGCCAGGCAACAGTTCCCCAGAAAAGACACCAAGGCTGCTCCTACCGATGGATCCTGGGTCTGGGGGGGCTTCAGCAACTGCATGTAGTCACTCCAAGCAGGGGCCAGATAAGAGGCAGGGGAATCACTCAGGCCAGGGGGACCAGGCAGAAAGAACGTGGGAAAGAGATTGTCAGGGAAATCCATCTGTATGCCCAATTCTTCAATCTCAGTTTCTGTGAAACAAAGATAAGGACACATTTTCTTTCTCTGATCAATGGGAACTGGCAAAGAACTTTTTGGAGCCACAAATCTCCAGAAGAAGGGGCAACAATGTAATCTACTGGGAATAAAAAAAAAATTCAAAGGCAAATCTGTCCTTGGCAATATTCTTGGTCCCAAGAGTCCACTGGTTGGGCTTATATGCTGAAGATTTTTGTTAACCCCCTGAAGCAGTTAATTCATATATTCATTCATTCAGCAGCTATCTCTTAAGCATCTAACACAGGCAGTGCACCATGCCATTCTTAGAGGGAGAAATGATTAAATAAGATCTGGTTGTTGCTCTCATGAAATTCAGTCTAGGATATGACATAAAGGTAATTAAAATGCAAAATATTGAATAAGTGCATTAAGAGGTGCAAAGTGTTATCTATATTCCAAGGGGGAAAGTCATCCTCTACTTGGGAGATTAACAACAACCCTGCCTCATCATCTGCCTGCTTTCCTCCTGCTGCTGAATAGAATAGGAAGTGGTTAGAAAACTCTGCAGACAGGGTCTACTTCAGATTTTTGCAGCTAAACTCAAACGGGTTTTTAAGACCCGTTTTTGTTACTATAGTTCAGTTGTGTCCAATGTACCCAATTTGGGATTTTCTTGGCAAAGATAACCAGTTTGCTATTTCCTTCTCCAGGTCATGGGTCATTTGACAGATGAGTAAACTGAGGCAAACTAGGTTAAATGATTTGCTCAGGATCACATAGCTAATAAGTGTCTGTGGTCAGATTTGAATTCAGCAAGATGAGTCTTCTTGAGACTCCAGGCCTGGCACTCTGTCCACTGTGCCAACCAGCTGTCCCAATGCAGCAAGACAATCCTTTAAAATCATTCCTGATTGTCTATCCCATTCCTGGTTGACTGTTCCAAACCTTTTCTTCTTTTCTCCAGCTTCTCAGCCCTTTTCCAATCCCTTTCAATTGAGGCTGAAAAAACTGAGGCTATTCCCATACTCCCAAGCTCTTCTCCCCATCTCACATTCTTTCAACAACTATCCTCATTCTATGCTCCTTCACTCCAGTCTTGGATGAAGAAGAAACCCTTCTTGTCAAGGCAACTCTTTTTTTTTAATCCCATCCTCTTCTGTCTTCTCCAGCTTAGTGATCCCCACTACCAGTCCATTCTAGCTAATTTTAAATTGCTGCCTATTTCTCTGCTTCTTCCCTACTGTCAACAAACTCTCCCGAGTCTCCCTCAGTCTTATAAAACTCTACCTATTCTTAGGGGTCCTACTATCCTTGCAATCACCCTATCTCCTCAGCTAATCTTCTGGAGAGCCGTCTACCCTCAGGGATTATTTCCTCTCCTCTCACTTCTTAACTCTACCATGTAGTTCTAAGGCCTCATCATTTCACTAAAATAATTTACCAAAATTACTGAAAATTTCTTCAATGCCAGATTTAACAGCTTTTTCTCAGTCCTCATCCACTTTGGCCTCTCTGCAGCCTTTGGCACTATTTACCATCTTCTAGAGATTCGTTCCTTCTATTCCCTTTGCTTCTTCTCCTACTTTTCTAACCATTTCTTTTCGGTATCCTTTGCTGAAGGATCACCCATCAAATAACCACTAACTGCAGTGTTCCCCAAGGCTCTATGTTTGAGTTTCTTTTCTTTCTAATTTGGTGCTCCCAATTCCCATGGGTTTAAAGACCAATGTCTTAAGCATTATATTCCTAGAATGGAAGATGGCTCGGTAACTAGTGAAACCCGAGTTCAAATATACTTTTAAACAGGTACTAACCATGTAATCCTGGGCAAGTCATTTTCCTCTATTTGCTATAATCCACTGGAGAAGGAATTCGCAAACCACTCCAGTATTTTTGCCAAGAAAACCTAAAGAACTGTGGTCCACTCACAAGGAGTTAGATGACTGAATAGTGGAACTTCTTGTGGAATGGAAAGTTGTTTATGGAATTAAGTGATCCAGTCTGGGGGAAGCACAGAATGATGATAATATTATGTGACCCAATCCCTGCACAGCTGAAGTGGAATGGTGAAAGTCAATAACAGCGAAGAATTGAGAGGTCAGGAAGTGAGAATAAATGACCAAGTTGGAGGAACCAACCAATTTAAGAGATGAATCAGGCTGGAGCATGCCTGAAGAAGGGAAGACTCTTGACATATCCAGGGAGATTGGGGCTAAATAGAACCTGGGTTACATTCTATCCAGAACAAGTGTGATCGAGACTGCTAATGCGGAAGAAATCGGTGAGATGGGGAAACAAGTGGAATCAAGTATGCATTTATTATGTGTCTATGAAACGTCAAGCAAGCACTGGGCTAAGAACTGGGGGTCCTAAAAAAAAACAAGGTAAAAGTCCCTGCTTGTAAGGATCTCAGAGACTAACGGGGAAGACAATTTGCCGGCTCTAAGAGAAAGACAGAGACAGAGAAAACCAATATAAAGTTAATGGGTGAGGCGACTTGCCAAATGAGAAAGAGAGAAAGAGAGAGAGAGAGAGAGAGAGAGAGAGAGAAAATGAGATAGAGAGAGACAGAGAGAGAGAGAGAGAGAATGAGATAGAGAGAGAGAGAGAGAGAGAGAGAGAGAGAGAGAGACAGCGCCGAAAAGAGAGAGAGAGAGAGAGAGAGAGAGAGAGAGAGAGAGAGAGAGAAAGAGAGAGAGAGAGAAAGCGCCGAAAAGACAGAGAGAGAGAGACAGCGCCGAAAAGACAGAGAGACAGAGAGAGAGATAGAGACAGAGAGAGAGAGAGACAGCGCCGAAAAGAGAGAGAGACAGAGAGAGAGAGAGAGACAGCGCCGAAAAGAGAAAGACAGAGAGAGACAGCGGAAAAGAGAGAGAGAGAGAGAGAGAGAGAGAGAGAGAAAGCGCCGAAAAGACAGAGAGACAGAGAGAGAGACAGCGCCGAAAAGAGAGAGAGAGAGAAAGAGAGAGAGAGAGAATGAGATAGAGAGAGAGAGAAGAGAGAGAGAGAGAGAGAGAATGAGATAGAGAGAGAGAGAGAGAGACAGCGCCGAAAAGAGAGAGAGAGAGAAAGAGAGAGAGAAAGCGCCGAAAAGACAGAGAGAGACAGGGAGACAGCGCCGAAAAGACAGAGAGAGAGAATGAGATAGAGAGGGAGAGAATGAGATAGATAGATAGAGAGAGAGAGAGAGAGAGAGAGAGAGACAAAAGAGAGAGAGACAGAGAGAGAGAGCGAAGACAGAGAGAGAGAGAGAGAGAGAGAGAGAGAGAGAGAGCCTAAGACAGAGAGAGACAGAGAGAGAGAGAGAGAGAGAGAAAGCGCCGAAAAGACAGAGAGAGAGAGACAGCGCCGAAAAGAGAGAGAGAGAGAGAGAGAGAGAGAGAAAGCGCCGAAAAGACAGAGAGAGAGAGACAGCGCCGAAAAGAGAGAGAGACAGAGAGAGAGAGAGAAAGCGCTAAACGAACAGAGAGAAGAGAGAGAGAGAGGCGAAAAAAGAGAGAGAGAGAGAGAGAGAGAAAGAAGAAGAGAAGAGACAGCCAAAGAGAGAGAGAGAGAGAGAGAGAGAAGCCGAGAAGAGAGAGACAGAGAGAGAGAGAAGCCTGAAAAGAGAGAGAGAGCAGAAAGAGAGAGAGAGACAGAAGAGAGAGAGACAGCGGAAGAGAAGAAGAAAGAGAGAGAGAGAGAGAGAGAGAGAGAGAGAGAGCGCCGAAAAGACAGAGAGAGACAGAGAGAGAGAGACAGCGCCGAAAAGAGAGAGAGAGAGAGCAGAGAGAAGAGAGAATAGATGAGAGAGAGACGCAGAGAAGAGCAGAGAGAGAGGAAGAGAAGAGAGAGAGAGAGACAGCGCCGAAAGAGAGAGAGTAGAAACAGAGAGAAAGAAACGCAGAAGACATAGAGAGACAGGGTGAGCGCGCGACAGGAGGAGACAGAGAAGAGAGGCGAGCTGAGATCAGAGGAGACAGCCCAGCAGAGGAGAGAGAGGCAATGCCGCAGCAGGAGGCAGAGGGAGGGAGACGAGAGAAGCCCAAGGACAGAGGGACAGCCGGAGAAGGGCCACGAGGGAGGCGAGACGGGAGAGCGGCCTGAGAAGCCCAGGAGCCGAGCCTCGCCCACGACTCCCGAAAGAGAGCGGCAGAGAGAGAGAGAGCACACCCGAGCCCAGCTTAAAAGACGCCAACCGAGGAGGTAGACCCACGCCCTAAAGGCGAGAGACAGAGAGAGCGGGAACGCGGGCCAAACCGACAGGAGGAGGAGAGACGCTAAAGAGGGGCGGAGAGAGAGAGCGACTCACTAAAAGACCGAGCCTACGCGGGAAAGAGAGAAAGATGACGCCGCCTGAAAAAGAGGAGCCACAGTATTGCAGAGGAAAAGGCTGGAGCCAAAGCCAAGAGGCAGCTGAGTGAGACGGACGAGAGGAGTTGAGGAGGAACAGTGGGCCGAAACCGGGCCAGGCGGAACGGGGAAGGCGACACTGCTGAGGGAAGCCAGAGCGAGAAACCGAGAAGCCGGCCGGGAAAGGCGGTCGAAGAGGAGGCCGGCGCCAAAGGCCCAGCTGAGAAAGAGGGGGGGCCCCCCGGGGGGGGCGGGAAGGAGGGCGCCCCGAAAAGCGGGGGAAAAACCCCCTCGGGGAGGTTACTGGGAAAACCACCGTTTGTTCCCGCTCCCAAGCTGGGGAAAAGGCCCGAAAAAGTTTTCCCAGGCAGGGCCCTTTTGAAAGGCGGCCAGAGGGGGTTTGTCCCTCCCCAGGGGAGCCCGGGGGAAGGAACGAACTCCAAGCGAGGGCTACAGCCAGGCGAGGGGCCCGAGCGCGGCAGTGTGGGGGCGGCGCGGGAGGATGCCCAGGACGCCCTGCGCCTCCCACGTCTCTCCGGACACAAGCCCGAGCGGGGAGGAAGGCACTTACCCGCCGCCCCGCGGCTCGGCGGCAGCTCCGGGGCTCAGACCCCGGCCCAGGCTGCCCCGCGAAGCGGCTGGAGAACACTGCCCCATCGTGGGGAGGCTTCGGAGCTGGGCGCGGGGCCTGAGCCGCGCCCCTCCCGCTTCCGCCTCTCGCCTACTTTCTCCCGGTCCGTAAAGGGGGGATCAATGGCCCCGGCCCTGAAGACAAGGGAGCCACCCAGCCCTCTCCATCTGCAAGTTGGAAACGGCGGCCGCGAGTCCGAACCGCGAGGGCAGCCCGTCCCATCGGCGCCCACGGCGGGCTCACAAGACACCCGAGAGCGGACACGTGGGGGCCGAAACCGGAACCCAGGCGGAACCGGGGGAATGACGCGTCACTCACTGCGCATGTGCGGGAAGACTCCCAGAGTCCGAGCCTCAAACTCAAGCACCGGAAGTCCTGCGCCGGGAAAGATGGCGGCCTTACGAAAGATGGCGGCCTCCTTGGTCCCATGTCTTAAATAGGAGCCGCCATTATCCTCGAGGAAATTTAGGGTTGGTCCCGCCCCCTTAATCAGCCGCGTGGACGGTGGCCCGCGAGGGCCATTCCGAGGCCCCGGGAGAAACGCGGAGCTGGAGAGGAGGAGCTTCCTTGTGGGCGGGGCAGGATGCTCTGACTCTTTTAAACTGTACCGACAGCGTTCCGTCACCTTCTGTTCCTGCTCGCTTTGCTGTTGCAAAGCGCCTTTAGAATCATCAAGTCATTATCTCATCCTGTGCAGAAATTGTGCCCGTTTTGCAAATGGGAAAACCGGCTCGAGAGGAGAGATTTGTCCAAAGTCGCTAAGACCAGGCTAGATCTGGAGGTGGCGGGGACGGGAGGGAGCGGCGGCCAGGAGATTGTGAGCCCTTGAAGACAGGGACTTTTTTTTTTTTTTTTGCCATTGAAAGCCCAGGGTTTTAGCACAGAGCCCGACACACAGAAGGTCTTAATTTATTGACTGCTTTAATCCAAAGCCCTACCTTCATACCGCCTCTTTTCCTAAATGAGCCTCTTGAGAGAAGGGTCTCTTTAGTAACCCCAACAGTTAGTAACGCTCTTCATTCATTCGCGAAGCTACACACGGAAACTCGGACAGATTGTGAACTCCCGAAAGTAGGGGTTTTTTAAAGCCTTTCTTGTAAAGGCAGCTCGGCACAATGCCCAGCACTCTTAACAGTTAGCACTTGACAATGCTACTCGACTGACCAGAAACCAGGTTTCACGATTCCTATCTCTGTTCACTGTGTAGTCTTTACACAGTGTTAAGTCATTAGAGTTGATCTAATTTAGCCTGGTTCAGTATGATTGATCTGATCCTACGAGGAGATGTTATGGGCCAGAAGTGAAACACGGTACTAAGTACAACTGATAGAAACGATGCTTGTGTTCACACCTGTAGAGAGCTCATATTAGAAGAAGTATTTAAGTACTCATTGGAGTTCACACTTTTGGGAGATGCACAAAAGTTAACTTTTTAACTTTGTGAATTCACACCTCCTTTAATCCCTGCCTCCAGAAGGCAGAGTCAACCTTTTACACTCAGCATAAGTAGAGCTTCAGTGAGCCACTCAAGAGTTTTACTTCGGAACATTCCCAGGAGTCAGAGAGGAGCGCTCTGGGAGGAAGCTCACAAACCCTCTCTCGGAGGCAAGAGAGATTCATTCCATTTTCCACTTGGATGGCTGGGGGCTGAAGGACAAACCTTTAGATTTGGAGACATTTGGAGGGAGCTCTTGGAACCAAGCAGAAAGATAGGCCTCCAAGAAAAACTAACCGGGCTATTTTGGAGGAAGCAATAAAAGATCTGAACTTTTAGCACCTGGCTGCATTTTGGTGATTATTTACTTGTAACTGAAACTAAGGCTGCCTCCAGAAAACCTCCCCAAGAAACCTGCTCCCAGAGAAAACCATCATATTATTATTTTAAAGAAAAAGAATACCACAGTTCACGTTAGTAGTGTCTTGGACAAATCACTTTGTCATCGGACTTAAGTTTCCTCATCTGTAAAATGAAGGGATTGGATTAGATCAGGGGTTCTTAACCTGAGTCTCATGCCCCATATAAATAAATCAACATTTGTTATTAAAAGGTCCATGGATAGATTACAGGAGGTTCATGAATTTGCCTGAATATATATAATATATTATATATATCTTTATTTCAATATAATGGGTTTTTATATGTGATTATATTATTATATTAATTATAACATTTAATTATATAGTGTCTTTCATATTTAATGCAATTAAAAACACAATTCCCAGACAGGTTTCCTAGATTACATCAAACTGTCCCCAGAGTCCATAGAACCAAAAAAAAAAAAATGGAGAAATTTAGACTAAGTAATCTGAAATGGCCCTTTTAGTTCAGCTAGTTCATCAGGGAGAATAAATGAAGAGAAATTTTCTGAATGTTGCCAGAGGGCAACGTTCTTAAAGATCCCTGATTTTTTACTTAAGACCTGAATGATCTTGGATCAATAGTTTAATCCCTTATATCACAGTTTCTCCATCTGTAGAATGGGAAGAGGTTTGGCTAGCTATTGCTAACGTTCCAGACATCTCGGACATTATGTGACTGATGCCAAACTCTTGGGCCTTCCAGCTCTCAGGAAATTCCTCCCTTAGAAAGGAGCGGCTCGTCGCTTTGCTTAGCTCTTTTTTTTGCTTAGCTTTCATTCTTTTCCGGCACAAGAAAGAGAACTAAATATTAGGAACTTTCATATCATGAGAGCATGCATCTTAATTTACAAAGATTTTTTTTAAATGGTGACTATAAGCAACATTTTAATTATTATATATTTTTTTAACACTGGGATTGTTTTGGGTCATTGTATTGCTGAAAATAGCTCAGTTTATCATGGTGAATCATTGCACAGAGTTCTTGTTACTATATACAATGTTCTCCCTGTTAAGCTCACTTTACTCAGCATCAGTTCAGGTAAGTGCAGATTTTTCTGAAATCTGCCTGATCATCATTTCTTATAGAAAAATAGTATTCCATTACATTCACATACCACAATTTGTTCAGCCATTCCCCAGTTGATAGGTATCTCCTCAATTTTCAATATTTTACCACTTCAAAAAGCTGCTGCTTTTGCACATGTAGATTCTTTCCCCTTTTTAATGATCTTTGTAGAATACAGATCTAATGGTGGTACCACTGGATCAAAGGGTATGTGCAGTTTGGTTACCCTTTGGGCATAGCTCCAAATTGCTCTCCAGAATGGCTAGATCAGTTCACAATACCAACAATGCATTAATGTTCCAATTTTGCCATATTCTTTCCAACATTCAGCATTTTTATATGGTCATATTTAGAAAGGACAAATGATTTCGACAAGTGAAAAAAAAAACCAAACTTTTATACAGGATTTTAAAAGCTAAAATAAAAGGGAATTTATAAGTTTATGATTTGATGTTAAAGTAATGGACAGGCAAAAGCGTTTATCGAATAATGGAATCACATGATCAGATTTGCAATATTTGTTGATATAGTGAGTAAATGTAATAAAGTTAGATTGAAACATAGACTCCAAGCTGGTATTAACAGTGACCTGCATAATTGTTAATAAAGTGTATAAAGTTAATAAAGTCAGTAACGTCAGAGTAGGAAGGGCAGAAAAGTTTTGGTTGATTATACAGAGAAAGGTGGGCTAGCATTTAGGTAAAATAAACTAATCATGAATCTCTCTAATAGTTAAGGAATGTTAATTGTTTTATGAGACCCATTTGAATCTTGAAATGTTTACTAGGCCACCACAACCACAGATTTGTTGTTTCCTCCAAAAAGATGAAAAACTCCCTTAAACTACACCAAAAACATTAAGGACAGATGATCTATCTTTTGGGGATTGCCCTTTTGAGGAGCTAAAAAAAATCAGATATCCATAAAGTATCATAGGGGATACTGATATGAGAGATAATGACCTATGTTTTAAACTAAACTAACTTTAAGCTAGTTCAGCTGAATTCCTGAGTTCAATTCAAGCCTAGTGGCTACAAAACACTCCCTTCCCCCATACCTGATCTTAATTCAAGCCAGGTGGATGCAGATCCAATTATATATTTAATACAGCATAAAGCCAGATACATTGTAGAATCAATATAGAAGAAATGAGTTAATATTAGCTTTGATCTTTTCACATAAGATATGGAGAGATTTGAATCAGGAAGATCAGTTGGGAGGCTGTTGCATTCATTTAGGTGAAAGATGATAAGTCCTAAAGTGACACCTCTGTGTTTAGAGTAATTGGAACAGATCCCGACAGTGTTGTTGGGGTAGTAACTACAAGTTTTGGTGATTATTGAATATATGGGATGAAGGAGGGTGAAAAATCCAAAAATATGAAGAACTTAAGAACTTGGGTAAGTAAAAAAGAATAGTGGTACCTTCAATAGAAATCGGAAAGTTTGGAATAGAAATGGCTTGAGGGGGACAATAATGAACTCACATTGGGATTTTATGTTGGAGATATCTGTGGGACATATCCAATGGACAATGATGATATAGGATTGTAGCCTCAAGAGAGAGAATGAGGCTGAATGTGTAGAGTATCAGGAGGAGCTTCCGCCTTGCAAAGGATGACCACCAGCAGAGCCCCTGACCTGGCTTTCTAGAAGATGTGAAACAGGAAGGAATTGTTTAGACATGAACATGAAAAGCTGGGATAGTGCCCCACCCCATGAACATTGAAATAGCATCCAATAGTAAAACCCATTCTGTTATATATGTATATACTGTTTCCTCCTCATAGAATGGAAACTCTTTACAGAATGAACTGGGTCACAGGTGCCTAATCATAATAGAGGCTTGTTGATTTATTGATTTAACAGTAACACTGTTATTTATATGAAACTTTTAAATTTGCAAAAACACTTTCCAAAATATTATCTGAGTAGCTTCACAACTCTCTGCCTCTAAAAGGTATATATTCTCAATATTATTTCTCCTACTTTGGCCACTTTGACAGGGTCAAGGATTTGCAATCTGTCTATCCTTCCTACCTTAACTCACACTGGTCACTGATCCCTAACCAAAGACACTCATGACTTGCCTTAATGCACCCTCAGGAAATAATCTATACTGCACATTAGAATGAAACACAGCTTACTTGGATGAGAATAAAAGGAGAGGGGGCAACTAAATGGTGCAGTGGATAGAGTACCTGATCCTGGAGTCAGAGAACCTGAATTCAAATCCGGCCTTAGATACTCCACTTGTTATCTGTGTGACCCTGGACAAGTCTCTAAACCCCAGTTGCCTAAAACAACAACAACAAACAAAAAAAAGAGAATAAGAGGGGGAATATTTCAGCACATCTCACCCATCTATAAGCAGCCACTTCCCCGTATTGCACTATGAGAAACTCAAATTAAAATTGTCTCCATTTCTGTCATTGAATTAATTCTACATCACTACTGACATCTTATATAATTCCAAGTCCTGTTTCATTCTCTTTGAATTAAGTTTGGAAGTTCAATATTCTTTCTTTCTGACTTAAGCTTAGAATTTCAGTTTTCTTGCTAATCGCTATTCTATTCTTGTGTCAAGGAAATCTGTCATCCTTGAAGGATGCAGGTGGTCTGGTCTGTTATCTTTGGAACACTGACCGTCCTTCAAAAAAGTATGGTCTGTTACCACTGTGTCATAGCTAGCCATGCAATTAGACACCACCACTGAGCTTTCCATAGTGACAAGATTGAAGGAAGAGTGGTTGCTCTATGTTCCAAATTTACAGCCAATTATATTGTCCCCCACATCTAGATACTTCTGATTTTGTAACGATTATATTGTTTTTCCCATCTATGATGCTGCTTTCTAGTTTTTGAATGTTCCTCCTTTTGTCCATGAAAATAATCTGTCAGGCCTCATTCAGGATATTTTGGCTTACTGAGTAGCTAAAGAATCTTTTTTTATTGGTAACAGCCATTCACTCCAGTATTAAATGTGCTTGGAAATTTGTTACCTCAGTTTAACCTTAATTTCACTTGTGAAAACAAGTCACTTCCCAGGAAGATTTGGTCTGTTTTATCAGACCACCACCAGTCCTTCCCCTCAGCCCATAGCCCTGTGTCCAGGAGCCCTTGTCATCACAGTACTCCATTCCAGGTCATCAACTTTGCTTCTAGGCTCACTAAGTAGCAATATTTCAGAATTACAATCTCTGTAGAAACCCCTTTGTCAGACAATCAAGCATTAGTCTTTATTAAGCACCTATTAAGTTGGAGACACTGTGCTAAGTGCTGAAGATACAAAGGGAGCCACAGAATAATGAACTGTCTCTCCAGGCACTATAGTCTCCATCCTTTGCAATATCAGAAACAGAAGAAAATGTATTGTCATCTTCTTAGCCTAAGGATCCCTGGACCTTTTCATCTATCCCATATCTATTTCTCTTCCATTAGATCAGAGACTGTCTCACTTTTCTGTCTGTATTTTTAATACTTAGCACAAGGCTTGGATACTACTAAGTACTTAAGTGATTCTTCATTCATTCATTCATTCAATATCCATCAGGCAGGACCAGGGACTCACCATAATTAATATTCGCTCATTTCCTTGTTCTGTAATTGATCAAAAAATAAATATTACCATTGCTGCTTTGAAACAAATTGATTAGTCTTTAGCAGAGGCCATTGTAGTATCAAAATCTGTGATTTTGAATTGTGGACTACCTAACCAGAATCTACCTTTTGTATTATTTACTCTGTCTACTGGTACCCATTCATGTCAGTCCCATCCTTTCAGTGCCTGGGTCCCAGTCTACACTCTCTGTCCATTGTACTCTCTAAAACCCCTGTTCTAATGTAAACAACTAATCTTCATTTTAGATTTTGTGCCAACCTCTCCACACAAAATTACTTTGTATATAGTTTTTATGTACACGTTGTTTCCCCCAATAGAATATAAGCCCCTTTAGGGTAGGGATTGTTTCATCTTTGTATTCCCAGAGCCTAGTACAGTACCTGAGGGGAGGGGAGGGAAGGGAGGGAGACAGTAGTTACTTAAGTAATTGTTGTTGAATCCACATTTTACCGAAGAAGAGAGAATAGAGAGCTTAAATTACTTCCGTATGGTTATTTAGTGTCGATGTAGGAGTTCAAACCAGGTGCTCCGGACTTTTATGTTTAGCATTTTAATCACTACACCAGGCTGCCTTTTCAATTAAATGTGTAACTCAGTATAATAAGCAAGCAAGCATACTTTCTATAAATTGAATAAACAATGTCTCATACTTTCTGTAAACTGAATAAACAATTTCTCCTCTATACTTATATTACTGTAACAGGCATCTTCAAGATCTCCAGGTAGTGAATGGGATAAAGAACTACTAAGACTAGGGAAGTAAATGCAAATATACATTTTTGTATCAAGACTACATTTTCCCTCTGAAGCATGGATAAGGTACTAGCACTGTCACTGCAGCTAAATGGGGCAGAGCAAAGCCTAAAGACCTTAGACCACTGTAGAAACTGTCCGGATAAATAAGGATGGAGACTCATAATGCTACAAGGAGGCAGGACCAGCTTTGGGATCAGACTCAGCCCCAGACTCATACTCAGGAAGGCATTATGCAGAAAATCAGAAACTGCCAATTCCAGCCTTTTTGCCCCAGTCTTGTTTCCTCAGATGATTGAGCAGACCCTCCCTGGCAGATCTTCCCTTATTTCTCCTTTGCTATTTTTACTGACCCTAAAGAAGTATAGGGTCTAGGAAGGGGAAAAGAGTTAATCCTATGACAATTTCTCCCAAAATTTTTGCTAAGTTATCCTTTATATTAGATTTCAATAAATAACAATATTTCAAAGGGAGATTGTCAATAAATGAAGTTGGTCATGAATGAGAAAGGGAAATTCCAAATGTGGGAAGATGAGAAGGGAAACTTGAAGATTTACTATTTACGGCAGTTGTGTGTATTTTCTAGGCAATCGCTCTAGATCCATAAAGAGCCTTGGAGCCAAAAGAGGAACAAATTCCTCCCAATTAGAATTTAAGCTCCCAGGGGTGTGCTGGTGTTTAACAACTAGCTGGGATGTATTGTGGGGGTGGAGTGGGAGTGGAATGGATGTACTCATGGCATTTAATGTTCATTATTAACATTTTTCTCCATCACTTTCATTAAGCCTGCATGATCAACAAAGCAATGAATCAAGCTCTGTTTTTGTATCATCTGCAGATAAGGGAGTTGCAAATGCTTACCCTAAAAATTTAACAAAGCTCTAGCAGACATCTGTAAAGTGTCCATTAGATTCTAAGCTCCTCTTTAGAAACTTTAAGCCCCTGGGGGAGGAGCCACGATAGTGGAGTGAATCCAGGAATCTCCTTGAGCTCTCCCAGTTTCCTTTGAAAACTTCATGAAGCCAAGCCTCGGAACAGAATCTGATGGAATGAAATCACTCTCCATCTCAAGATAGACTGGAAAAACTTCAAGAAAGGTCAGTCTCACTGAGGTGAAAAGAGTGTTCTGCCCAGCTCAGGCAGAGTCTGGAAAACCCAGTGAGAGTATCTTAATCATAGCAGATCAGAAACTGAGATCCTTGGTCCTAGCTCAGTAGCAAAACAGACCATTGAGGCAGCCTCTAGTCCCAACTTAGAAAGCAAATTCTTGGAAACTAGGCTGTTTCCTGGAAAAACAGGCAAAACTATCCCCTTCAAACACAAGGGGCCCCTGTGCTCAAAGCCAAGGCTCAGAGCTACACAGAAAGTTTGGGACAGTGTCCCCTTTACTCCAAGAACAGAGTTAGACTATAAAAGTTTAAAAAAAAAAAAAAGGAAATACAAAAAGAAAAGGAAAGAAAATGCACAAGAAACAGAAAAGATCTTGATCATAGAAAACTTGGTGACAGGAAAGACCAAAACTTAGATGAGGACAAATTTTTTGTTTGTTTGTTTTTTGAACTTGGACTAAATGTTATTGCTTACAAGGGGGATCTTAACTTGCCATGCCTTTGCCATGATAAGTAATGTGAAGATCTAATTAAATGAAGTACTGTATGAAATATGTTGATGCTGTATAGAGGTTGTGTTTAGTCATGATTCTTTTGTGTTTGAAGGTAAAGAATATTTCAAGATTGGCTTCTTGAGAACTGAGGTTGACCATAGATGTCAAAGCAAATTAATGTGTGTAACATTTCCCCTTTTAATTAAGCAGATACAGCAGCAAATGATCCGACCCTCCTCCCCTCCCAATATTAGAATAAAGTACAAAATGTTTAACTCATCCATAACTGAGGCTATTGCACTAGCTAAACACTGTTCAGCTCCTAATCAAAACGGAAGACAAATATATTGCTGAATACTTTTAAATATCTAAAATACTATTCCATAGTTGAATCATGGTGATGAAATTATTTACCTTGAGTACTATTCCAATTTGACCACTGATATGACAAAACTTGCAGAACTATTGAACTAATTAATAAAACTAAGAGTTGGTTTTATGGGGGAAAAAAAACAGATAAACTTTTGGTTAATTTGATTAGAAAAAGGAAAGAAAAAAAAAAAAAAAACAAATTACCAGCATCAAAAATGAAACAGGTGAATTTAACACCAATGAAAAAGAAATGAAAGCAATAGTTAGGAGATATTATGCCCAATTATATGGGAGCAAATTTGACAATCTAATCAAAATGGATGAATATTTACAAAAATATAAATTTCCCAGATTAACAGAAGAAGTAAATTAAACAGTCCCATAAAAATAAATTGAACAAGCCATTAATGAACTCCCTCAGAAAAAAATCTTTCTTCAGTGTCAAATGGATTTACAAGTGAGTTCTACCAAACATTTAAAGAATAATTAATTCTAATACTATGAAGATTATTTGGAAAAATACGTAAAGAATCCTACCAATTATTTTATGACACAAATATGGTACTGATACCTAAATCAAGAAGAGCCAAACAGAAAAAGGAAACTATAGACCAATCTCCCTAATATTCAAAATTTTAAATAAAATATTGTCAAAGAGATGATGACTTATCAGCAGGATAATATACTATGACCAAGTGGGATTTATACCAGGAATGTAGGCCTGGTTCAGGAAAACTATTGCCATAATTGACCATATCCATAACAAAACATACAGAAATTATATAATAATCTCAATAGATTCAGAAAAAGCTTTTGACAAAATACATAACCCATCCTATTAAAAACATTGAAGAGCATAGAGATAAAGAGAGTTTTCCTTAAAATACCATGCAGTATCTATCTAAAATCAAGAGCAAGCATTATTTGTAATGGAAAGAAGCTGGACACATTCCCAGTAATATTGCCCATTATCACTATTATTCAATATTGTACTAGAAATGTTGGTTTTAGCAATAAGAAAAGAAAAAGAAATTAAAGGAATTAGAATAGACAATGAGGAGATAAAACCATCACTCTTTGCAGATGAGATGATGACATACTTAAAGAATCCTAGAAAATCATTCAAAAACTTTCTTGAAACAACTTTAGTATAGTTGCAGGATATAAAATAAATCTACACAAATTATCAGCATTTCTATGTATTATTGACAAAGCAGCAAGAGAAATAAAGAGAAATTCCATTTAAAATAAAATATTTGAGTATCTACTTGCCAAGACAAGCTCAGGAACTGTAATTATAAAACACTTTTCATGACTCTAGCAATCTAGTATTTGATAAATCCCCCGAACTCCAGTTTCTGAGATAAGAACTCACTATTTCACAAAAATTGCTGGGAAAAACTGGAAAATCATATGTTAGAAACTCAGTATAGCTACATCTTATATCCCATACCAAAATAAGGTCAAAATGGATACATGATTTGGGCATAAAAAGTTATACCATAAGGAAATTAGGAGATCTTTGGAGAAGGGAGGAATTAATGTTCAAAGAACTAGAGAATATTATGAGCTGCAAAATGGACAGCTTTGATTATATTAAATTTAAAAGGTTTTGTACAAACAAAACCAATACAAACAAGATTAAAAAGGAAATACAAAGCTGGGGGAAATTGTTTATAGCCAGTGTTTCTTATAAAAGTCTTATTTCTAAAATATATAAAGAACTATGTTGAATGTATAAAAATAAAAGTCATTCCTCAATTCATAAATGGTCAAAGGATATGAACAGATAATTTTCAGATGAAATTAAAGCCATGTATAATCATATGAAAAAATGCTCTAAATCACTATTGATTAGAAAAATGCAAATTAAAATAACTCTGAAGTACAAAATACCTTTTGGATTGGTTAAGATGACAGGAAAAAGTAATGATAAATACTGGAGGGGAGGTGGGAAAACTGGGACACTAATGCATTGTTGGTAGATTTATGCAATGATCCCAACCATTCTGGAGAGCAGTTTTGAACTATGTCAAAAAGGCTATCAAACTGTGTATACCCTTTGATTCGGCTGTATCTCTACTGGATCTGTGTCCCAAAGAGATCATAAAAGGAGGAAAAGGACTGACATGTGCAAAAATTTAGCAGCCCTTTTTGTAATGGCAAGGAACTGGAAACTGAGTGGATGCCCATCAGTTGGGGAATGGCTGAATAAATTATGGTATATGAATGTAATGGAATTATTATTGTTTTATAAGAAACAATAAGCAGACTAATTTTAGAAAGGTCTGGAAAGATTTATATGAACTCATATTGATCAAAACAAGAAGCACCAGGAAAACATTGTACACAATAACAGCAAGAATGTGTGATGATCAACTATGAAAGAGACTTGGTTCTTCTCAATGGTTCAGTGATCCAAGGCAATACTATTAAATTTTGGATAGAAAACTCCATCTGCATCCAGAAAAAGAACTATGGAGATTGATTGTAAATCAACACGTGCTATGTTCACTTCTTTTTTCTGTTTTTTTTTTCCCTCTGCCTTGATTTTTCCTTTTTGTTCTGATTTTTCTCTCCAAATATGATTCATAAAGAAATGTGTATTTAAAAAGTTAACATGCATGTATAACCAGAAAAAATAAAACAATTAATAAAGAAAAAAAGAAATTCCAAGTTTCTTGAGAGCACAGAGTGTTTTATTTTTTAGACTTGTTCCCATTTGCTTGTTCCATATGCTAACCTCCATTAGATTGTTAACTTCTTGAGAGCAGGAACTGTCTTTTGCCTCTTTTTGTATCCTCTATGCATAGTGTGATGCCTGCCTTACACTTAGTAGATGTTTAATAAATGTTTGTTCATTATGTGTGTGTCCTTAGGGCCCTAGCACAATGTCTAGAACATAGTAAAGACTTAATAAATACTGGTAGACTGATTAATTAATCTCTATCTGGAAGAGAAGTTTACTAAAGCTCTTGAGGAAAAGCTGTTCCTCCTCTCTCTGTCCAGAGTTCTAACTCTATCCATGAGCCATTGGGTTGATGGTGTGAAGATAACCCCATTTGATGACTGAAATTGTTTATTACTCTTGTAGCTCTCTAGAGTGTAGAACACAGGGTGGGCATAGCTATGGCATCACCAAAATATATATACTTGGCTTCTTTTATGTTATCTGTTGCATGATAATTTTTCAAATGGACATAGACCCCACTGGCATGTGATTCAATCACACTGAAATTAACATATTTGTTTGCCCAGAGCTTCTCTAATACTTATCATTTTTTTTAAATCATATTTGTCACTCTGATGGATGTGAATAGAAACTCAGAATTACTTTGATTTGCATTTTTCTAATTTTGAGCATTATTTAATATAGTTATTTAGGTAGCCTCATTTTCTCCCTTGAGAACTATCTGTTCCAGATCACCATTCCTCTACTTGAATATTTTCAGTGATAGAGACCTCGATACCTAACCATGAAGTTAATTCCATTTTTGTCAGTTCTGACCGTTACAAAATGTTCCCTTATATTGAGCTTTCCTCCTTTGAATATTACTTAGGATAACTTTTTGTTCAGGTCAATTCTCCAAGAGCCTCCACAGTTGGATTATAAGATCGCAGGAGCTGCAAGGCAGCCTTTGCTGACATAGGTGTTGCAGACTAGGAATGAGATAAATTGGAGGTAGAGGAAAGAGGAGAGAGGTCAGACAATGAAATGGCCTCTCAGAGAGGTCAGAGAGCAGCAACTGCCTCTCAATCTCCTTGTATCATCCTCTCACAAGAGGAGATCCATTCTGTGTTGGATCTCCAGCAGCCACTTGTCAGGTGGCTCCTGTATATTTCAGCAACTCTCCCGTGTATTCCACAACTTTTACTTCTCCTCAGCTAGATAGGTGACCTAATGAATAGTGTACCCAACTTGGAGTCATGAAGACTCATCTTCCTGAATTAAAATCTGGTCTTAAAGACTTACTCTCTGTGTAAACAAGGTTTACCCTGTTTGCCTCAGTTTCCTTAAGTGGGGAAGGAAATGGCAAACCACTCTAATATTTTTGCCAAGAAAACCCCAAATGAGATCATGAGTCAGACTGAAATAACTGAACAAAAAGCACTCCATCTTTTCTCTCTTTTCTTATCATCCCAGTTTTGCCAACTATCAAATGACTTACTCAGAAAACATTTATTAAGTACTTACTTTGTATATCACTAATAGTTTGTGTGCAAAAAAAACTAACAATTTAAATGTGAAAAGGTTTGCATTTTATTCAATTTATTATATATATTTGTTAAATATTATAATTATGTTATATTAAATTTATTAAAATGCAAAATATATAATAAATTAAAAAGAGATACTTGTGGATGGAGGGATAATTTTTGTCTGACTGAACTTGGCAGATTTTCATTGAAGTAGGACTAATTCCTCATCTGGTATGTTTCTGTATACCCTAACTCATGATGAACACTCTCTAGTGTGTTAATGTGCTAGGCACAGATGATAGTCTGATGTAGTCTGATTAGGACAGAGAAGAGCAGGACTGTCATTTCTATTAAAGGTCCTAGGATAAGGTGACAGGCAGGTTACTTTGGGGTTGAGGCTTAGCAATTACTATTAAGAAGATAAGATCTTAACAAAGGCAACTATAGTATAAGAATCTGCTTTGGATGACAAGTGCATTATTAGAAAGGTACAGAGTTCTAGTGAAGCTTCAGTTGCAATGAGGCAGAAGAAGTTTTCTGAAGTAAATGGCATTCAAGTTGGGCTTAATTCAGCAGCTGAAGATGGGGTCTGTGCCATTTTAGTTTTAGAACCAGAGAAGACGTGAACTCATCCCATTTTTTATCTTGTTGCATACAGATGTTTGTATGTTGTCACTTCCATCAGAATACAAGAGTTATAAAGTGGTATTAAAACATACAAGATTCTGGTGATCAGGGCTTTTTCCCGTGTTTTGTACGTTATCCCTGCTGCTTAGCACACAATAGGAGCTTAGTAACTGCATGTCAGACTAAGATCTGAATCTAGGTCCTGTTTTCCTCTCTGCATCATAGCACAGGTGGGCAGAGACCTCAGTCCTCCAAAGAACACTTACAAGGCGGCCTTAAAGGATGTTTCACTCTCACGCGGGGGGAGGGGAAGGTGGAAAGGGAGAAACTGTTGCCTTTAACAACAGCAGCAACACTCTTCTCCGCGTCCCGGATGTCCCATGTTGCACAAGCTTGAGTGCAGGGCGCACTAACCAGGACTTCTTAGCCTGGTGTCTACGAGGAAAATGAGACAAGTGGTTTCAACACAATGTTTCCTTTTATTTAATGCAATCAAAGGGCCTGTGAGTTTCACCAGATTGCCAAAGGGAGTCTATGACTCAAACAAACCAGAGCAAGAGAAAAACTTCCCCTAACAGGTTTTTCCAGGCTCCGCTGAGCACCTGGGCTACTACCTCAAGCAGCGGTTCCTCTGATTGGCGGGAAGCGGCCCCACTGACTGCATTCTCATTGGCCTAAGCGCGTGGAAAAAGGCGGGGTCCGAAACCCAGGGAGCCGTCACGTGGGTAACGGGCGCCTCACGTGGGTAACGGGCGCCACGTGCAGAGGCCGCTGGCTGTGAGGTGAAGGGATGGGGTGAGGAGGAGAAGTGGGGTGCGGGAGAATCGCCGAGCCTCGAGGCCTCTCCTCCTAAGCCACGGCTTCGCCGCCGCCCCTCCCCGCGGGGAGATCCCTCTCCCTTGTAAAGCTGGCGGGCTCGGCATTCCCCCAACGCCTGGCGACGGCGGGGACCCCGAGTTTGGAGGCGGGAACTAGCCGAGACTGTGGCCTAGCCGCTGGCCCCGCGCCCGACCTGGCCCGGGCCTCCCTTTCCCGCCCAGTGATTAGCCCGCGGGGTCCCTGAGAGTCCCTTCCACCTCCCTCTGGATGCCTTAGTTTTCTTAGATGGAAAATAAGGGGTTTGGGCCACTTGCCCCCCGGGCAGGTATCCTCACCTACCTCTGCCTGCCCCCATTTCTCTTCTGTAAGCTAGCAGCAGTCAGAGCGCCCTGCTGCTTCCCAGAGTGGTTGTGTAAGGATCAAAGGGACTAGGTGTGCAGAGGCGCTAGGCAAGCCTTACGGGGGGAAGGTCAGGGGCAGGGGCGAGCTGAGCTCATCCTGTGCTTGTCTCTCCCCTCCCTCCCCTTCCTCACCCCCTCTCTCCATTTCCTTCCCCTTCTCCCCGCTCCCCAGCAGCTGCTTTCCCAGCATGGATGAGGCAACCCGCAGGAAACCCCGCCTGGCAGCCTCTCTGCAGATTCCCTGGAGGCCCTCGGAAGGCTCTGCCCAGGTGTCCTCGGAGACTCAGCCTTCCAAAGCGGAGCCCCTTAGGGGAGAAGAGAAGAAGAAGAAGCTTGGGAACGAGGCTGCTGGGGATGGTAGGGAAGGAGGCCTTGGACCCCTGGGGATGGGAGTAGGGGCAGTAATCTCCTTGAAAGAATGGGGGAAGGGGGAGGGGGGAGGGAGAGTGGAGAAGAAAAGATTTAAGGGGAATAGGGATACTAGTTTTCAGCCAGCTGTGTGGCACTGTGGTTAGAGCAGTGGACTCGGAGATATGAAAACGTGAGTTCTGGGGAAGCCACTTAAAGCTCGGCCTGTCTCATTTTCCTCATGTATGATAATGGGGATTATAGTAGCACCACCTTCCCAGGGCTATTGGGAGGTTCTAATGAGATAATATTTGTAAAAAGTTTTGCAAGCCTTAAGATGCTTTATATATATATATGTCTGTGTGTGTATGTCTGTGTATGTATGTCTGTGTATGTGTGTATGTGTGTATGTATATGTATGTATATATAGGTATGTGTATGTATAGGTATATGTATGTATGTATGGGTATATAGGTATGTATGTATGTATGGGTATATAGGTATGTGTGTATATATGGGTATATAGGTATGTGTGTATATATGGGTATATAGGTATGTGTGTATATATGGGTATAGAGGTATGTGTATATATATGGGTATAGAGGTATGTGTGTATGTATAGGCATGTATGTATAGGCATGTATGTATGTATAGGCAGGTATGTATAGGCGTGTGTATCGGCAGGTATGTATATAGGCGTATGTGTATGTAGGTATGTATATACCTATATAATGTGTATATATGTATATACACACATATTTATATATAAACATAAATGCAATTCTTAAGTATTTGAATGGTAGTCCTATGGAAGAAGTAGACATATCTTGGTATATCTTCTGAATAAGTAGAAAGCATCTTATTAATAAGCCCTTATTATGTATCAAGTGGCTGGATTGAGGACTAGGATTACAGATACTAGAAGGCAGTCCTCCTTATCTCCATGGATTTTGATCTCCATTAGGAGGAGCAAACACATAGGCACAATGGACCTTCTGTATTGTTACCATTCTTGTAACTAGTTACTGACTGGAGAATTTTCAACTTGTTTCCCCCATATATAATAGTTACCTTCTGTATTGTTACCATTCTTGTAACTAATCACTGGTGAATTTTCAATTTGTTTCCTCCATGTATAATACTTAATGTTTTCTCAAGCTGAACCTTAATATTTCTCTTGTTTAATTATATTTTTTTGTTCTTTTATCACTTAATGTTCCTGTGCATTATTTGTGTGTGTGTATTTGTGTGTTTATTGGGTGTCTGTGACCATCCAAACAACTTGTTCTTGGAGGGTCATTTTTGTTTGGAAAGTTACAGTGGAATCACAGAGAAGTAGATTGGCATATGTTTTGTGGGAGAAATTGGTGATAGTTGGCAGAGAAGGAGGTTTTGTTTTGATGTGAAAATGAATGACTTTCACTGTTCAAAGGTGGAAGGGGCTGCCATGGAGGGGGTGGGGCTCTCTCTGAGGGGTAGATGATTACTGGTTGGAATGAAGTAGAAGAAAGGCCTATTTAGGGAGACTGGTTAGAGGGGTCAGGGAATTCCCTTGCTAGGAGGGAGGTAATGCATGGGGAAAGAGCATTGGGCTGCAGTCCTGCTTGATAGCCATGTGACCTGGCTCTCAGTCCCCCTGGGCCTCAGTTTCTTATTCTGATCAAGCAGGAATTTGGACTAACTGATTCTCAGGCCACTCGAAATTTCGGTTTTAACAGTCCATAGTCATAACTCCATGTACTGTCCTCACTTAGGGCCACTTCCAGATCCTCCAGCGGTGGTGAGGGAGCTGATCCTTGGCCACAAAGACCCCCCTCCAGGCCAGGCCCTGAGCCTCCTGACTCGCTATGCAACAGGCATGGGCCTTACTCTGCGCTTTGTGGAGAGTGAGGTCCAAAGTAAGTGAACTGGATACAGGTCATTGTGTGCTGAACGTTGGGATGGGATGAAAGAAGACTGGCAAAGAGTTATAGAAGCAGGCCTCTGACCCTGGGGATCCTGAGGTCTGACTGGGAAGATGGGAACGAATGCTCCTCTCTTTCCTATCACTCTCTTGTTGGAGATTCTCTTCTGTAAAATTTCAGCTCTGGCACATGTGTGAGATTAGGCAAATTATCCCACTACTCTACATAGTTTACTCTTTTTAAAATTAAATTTTACTTTTACGGCACTGTTGTTTTATATTCCTATGCCATAATTTCTTGAGCTATTCTGGAACTATTTTTGAAGCCATGCCCCCAAATTCCTAAAGTGGGTTTAACCTTAAACCTGGTGATATCATTTTTTTTCTTTTTTTTTTCTGGTGATATCATTAATAGGTCATCACCCAAAAAGGGGAAATGGACCAATAAATTAAAAATATTTATAGCAACTCTTTTTTTTTTTTTGTATGTGGTGGCAAAGAACTGAAAACTAAGGGAAGCCCACCTATTTTCTCTTTTGTCAAATAAGGGGAAGGGGGAAAACTAGACTGGAATGTTTCTTAAGATCCTTCTATAGAAACTATAAATGCTAAAATATATTTTTAATTTTTTTTAAGTAGAAACTATTTTAAGGAAGGGTTTGAGAGGCCTAGGGAGGCAGCTGGGGATTGGCCTTCTGAACAGGTGGGGCTTTGGAGACTCTTTTCTGTTTCTAAAATACTTTTTCCTTCCTTAAGTTCCCTTCCGACACTTCTCTGTCTGTGCTGTGCTGGATGAGGTGTCCTGTCCTGAGGGTACTGGGAGCAGCAAAAAGGAAGCAAAGGGACAAGCAGCCATCCTGGCTCTCAATTGTGTCAGGACCCAGCTGGAAAACCCAGGTAATCTCCCTCAGAAGGAAAAGGTTCCTACAGGAGAAGGAAGACTGAACCTGCTCTTGTGACCTTGGACAAAGCTCCTCTCGAGGTCTGTTTTCTGATTTGTAAAATGAGAGGGATGTATAGTAAATGATGTCTTTTACCTCAATCATCTTGAAGCTAGGTTGCCACCACAAGGTATCCTCTGATCCAGATGCTGGAGATGGGAGGAAAGGTGATCATCAGCCCATTAGGAGACTGGGCTGTAGACTTCCTGGGTTACAGGACCATCACAGCCTTGTCCCCTTTCATGGTTGGGGGGAAGAGCAGAGACTTGCATCCCAGGTAATCCAAAAGAAAGACTCTGCAGTTCCCTTTTTTCTTTTGCAGCCCCCTTCAAAACTCCTAACAACTTCCCGCTCTGTTCTTTAACTGCAGGTGAGCCTTCCTTGGTAACTCTCCCTTCCATTCCACCCTACCTTATAGGCTTTGAGTCAGAGTGGCCATGTGTCTGCAGGGGACGCTTCTCTAATGAGGGGCACAGCTTCCCTTACCAGACAACCCATCCTTGGGAGAGTTAGGACTTGTGCCCAGCCTTCTCGTTCTGCTTGGTCCCAGAAGCCAGTCCCAATTCCCTGGCTCCTGTACCCCAAAATATACTGGATGAAGAAAGGGGAGTAGAATCAGCATTGGGGATGGGTAGAAGATTGAGTGTTCTTCCTCTCCTTTCTCTGGTCCCACTGATATTCCTGCCCTTCCTCTAGAAAACATTCTGACCCACGAGCAGCGTTGTGCAGCTGTGGTGAGCTCAGGCTTTGACCGCCTAATAGGTGAAAACTCCCCATACCGGGGCTGCAAGCGGACCATAGCAGCTGTCATCCTTGAAAGGGGTATGGAAGCCTGAGACTTTGTTCCTCAAGCCCACCAACCCCATCCTTAGGGGGAGGCAGGGAGCCCTAGAATCCTCTTTCCTTCTAGCCTTTCTTTTCCTTCTTCCCCTTGGGTTTCATTTTATGATCTCCCCCCAAGTCTCCCTTTCCCATTTTTCTGTCCAGTGCTCCCTCCCTTCCCTTCTCCCCCAGCTGCTCCTCTCCCTGTTCTTCCTGCAGAGGTCCCTGATGACAGGGGCAGCTGTAGGGAGACCTATGAGCTGGTTGCTTTGGGTACGGGCTCAGGCGGCTACAGGGGCTGGATTGAATTCATGGGCCGGAGACTCCACGACACTCACAGCTTGGTCATTGCCCGCCGTGCCTTGGTCAGGTGAGACATAAAGAAAGGACCTGCGGGGAAGACCACTGATCGTGGGATCCCTACCCTCAGTCATGTTCTCCATCTTTCTTAGGTTCCTCTTCCGGCAGCTCCTTCTGGTGGCTAGTGGGGGCCCAGAAGGGGCAGAACGTTCAGTGCTGACCCCCCGACCAGGCCCTGGTCCCCCCCTTGCCTTGAAGCCCAAAATCTTCTTACACTTGTACCTCAGTGACACACCTTCAGGAGCTGCACATGACATCTAGTACGCTGGACATTTGGTTTTAGGGGTCTCTGAATGGAATGGGAAGGTTGTGATCGAGGTGGGAGAGGGAGGACAGAAAGGAGAGATCTGGAGACGTGCTGTGTCTGTGCCAGTTCCTCTCCCTGATCTCTCCTCCTTTTCTCCCCCTCCAGTCTCCCTTCCCCAGGGGGCTCTCTCCACAGTCCCTCCCTTCGTCTTCAAGCCCACGCCCGGGGAGAACTGCGACCCGTCTGCTACCTCGCCCCGGGATTCCGGGCAGCACGGGTCTGCTCGCTGTCGGCCAGTGACAAAGTGGCTCGATGGGCAGTGCTGGGGCTGGGAGGGGGCCTGCTGGCCCATTTCCTGCCTCCACTTTATGCAACCAGCCTTGTCCTTGGTGAGAGGCCCAGGAGGGGAGAGAGAAGAGGAGGCTGGAGAGGGGGAGGGTCCTGGAAGGCAGCCCTGGATTTGGGGCAGGGGTCTGGCCCTCCTGAAACCTCAATTTCCCCATGTGTATAATGACAAGGTCCCTTCTAACTCTTAACTCTTTTGGGGGGCAGATTGTGTGTGGGGAGGAGAGCTGATCCTCTTCCCCTCAGAATTGTGTTTCCTCACAGCTGACTCCTGCCATGACCCTTCAACTCTGAGTCGAGTCATCCATGACCGGCCCTGCCTGGAGGGAGGCCCGGGCCTGCCACCTCCCTATGCACGTAACCCCCTGCACCTGTTTCTGGGACCACCTGTGGCTCCCCAGGACTCTGTACCTTCCAACTGCCAGGGCCTCAGCCTCAACTGGAGCCTGGGAGATAGCAGCTTGGAAGTTGTGGACACCACCACAGGACGTGTGTGGGCAGAGTAAGGCCTGGTGTTGTTGGGGAGGGGGGGGGTATGGGAGTGGAGCCCCAAGATGGACAGAGGTGACCTGGAGCCTCTTCTTTCCCACCCAGAAACTCCCTGGGTCCTCCCTCCCGCCTCTGTAAAGCTGCCCTCCTGCGTGCTTTCCGCCAGGCGGCCCAAGCCCTGGGAAGATTTGACCTCTTGGCACTGGACACGTATGAGGTGGCCAAGGTCAGTGGTCACTCCTCATTTAGCCAGATCATGTAGTGCTTCCAGCAGGAGGTCTTGCCTTAAGCCCCATTTTTTTTTCTTCACCCTTGCTCTGCCTTGAGACTGAGGGCTACTCTGATGCTCTTTCCAGGCAGGGACATACCGAGCTGCTCGTCAGGAGTTGACCACTTACCTGGAACAGCAGGATTTGGGTTCTTGGCCCTCCAAGCCTCTGGTGGGTGGGTTCTGTCACTGAACACGGGCATATGGGGGGTTGTTCTTTAGGGGTGTGTGTGTGTGTGTGTGTGTGTGTCCCAGGTGGGGGGTTATGGCAGGGATTATAAAGTATGGGGGTTATAAAGTGTGTGTAATTGTATGTGACAGATGGGAGGTTATAAAGTGTGTGTGACACAAGTGGGGGTTATAAAGTGTGTGTATCTGAGACACAGATGGGGAGTTATAAAGTATGTATGTATATGTGACAGGTAGGGTGTTATAAAATGTGTGTGTGAGAAACAGGTGGGGGTTATGGCAAGGATTATAAAGTGCCCTGACATTAAGGGACTGGGCTGGGCATGATTTAAGAAAGAGGGTCTAAATTGTGGTAGTGAGGTAGGATCACTTGAGACCCCTGCTTGGAAGCCATGTGCTTTATGATTTGTTCTGAATAAATTCTTTGCTCTGTGCAGTTGTGGTTAGAAATGATGTTATCTCTTTTTTAATTCTCACAATACCCTTGTGAGATTGAGGAGCTAGTAGAGGTGGTATTATCTTGGATGAGGGAGTGTAAGTTCAGAAGTTAAATGGCTTATATTGCCTTCCAAGGGAAGCTTTGTATTCCTGGATTTTAAATGGAAAATATTAGCAAACCCAAGGCAGATCTGGGGCATCTTGGATTGTCAGGGCTGCCAGAGTAAGGGAGTGGCTTTGTGCAGTGTCATCCCCAAGACCATTCAGAAATGTCATGAGGAGGATTCTGTGCAGGGGCTGGGATCACAGATCACCCACCATAATAAACAATGCAGTGTGATTGGTCTCTTTCTGTCTGACTTTTCATCAAGTGCAGCTTTCTGTAAACCTTGTATCCAAAGAAGTACTTTCTAACCGCCATAGATTATTCACATATCATAGGGCTTGGGAATGATGTAAAGCAGGAATTCAGTCAGGCTTCCTGGCTCCAGTTGCAGTCTTCTTTACATTTTACAGACATCTCAGGAACCTAAGTCCAGTCCCTGCCTTTCCAGGGCAGGACTCCCTCTCCCCTACCACTTTCCCTAGATACTGATTCTCTGACCCGTCAGATTCCCCACTCCCTTTTCCAATTCTTAGGCATTGGAAAACAGCCTTTAGAAAGTAGAGCCCTAGGGCCCTAGAGCCTCCATCCAGAGCTCTGGACAGCTCCTGGCTAGTTGCCTTCACTTAGCTCTGGCTGCCCAGGCTTTCAGACAGGGGACTGGATCAGTGAAGTGGGGGCAGAGGGGATCATGGATTGTGGAGACCAATGAAGGAAGTTCTAGTCTGCACCATCTTGCCTTGTCCACCAGCCAATTTTGTGAACTCTACATTGGGGGTTTGTACTTTCCTCTCGTAATCCTGTGATCTGGCTTCTGATCTCATTTTATTCATGTCTGATTCTTGGTGATCCCATTTGGGGTTTTCTTGGCAGAGATTCAGGAGTGGTTCACAATTTCCTTCTCCAGCCCATTTTACAGATGAGAAAATTGAGACAAAAAGGATTAATTGACTCATACAGGGTCACACAGTTACTAAATGTCTCGGGACAGATTGAAGCTCACAAAGACAAGGCTTCTGGGCTTCAGGCTAGGCACTCTCTCCTCTGTAGCTTGTGTCACTTACCCACACACTCAACCTAGGGCCCAGTCCAGGCTTCTCTGGACATAATCTGTCACAAGCTTCCCCTTCTCACCCCACACGGCTGTCACATGGGCAGGCCTCCTCACCTTACTATTGCAACAGCCTCATTTTTCTTGCCTAAAGTCTGGTCCAGACTTTAGGCAAGAAAAATGAGGCTGTTGCAATAGTCTTCCACAGCTCAACCCAAACCAAAGGGCATTCCTGATCACTTCACCTTTCTGGCCTCTTCACCTAGGCCTTGGGTTGGGGAATGGAGTGAGGAAGTGGGGGGTTTGGAGGTGGGGAGAAATGGGGGGTGGTGCAGTGCTGCTTTTGAGGTCAGCTCAAAGGTATCTTCTACTTAAGCCATTTTCTGCCAGCTGCTCTGCTCCACTGCCTCCTTGACCCTGGTGCTTCCCCCAGGATAAGCTCTCACCTGAAATCTCATCATGGAGATTGATCCTGATTTGGATAATCATTGCTGCCTCCTGGGCACTGTTGTATGTTGGGGTAGGCTAAGGACTAGCCACCTTCTTCCTCCCCTCACTTTTCAGCTTCCTCCATTAAACTAAAAGCTTCTTGAGGGCAGGGACCATCTTGGTTCTATAACCAGTGCTGGCACATAGCAGGCATTCACTGTTCATATGTCTTGCATGTACTGATATTTATATAAATCATATTTCCCTTTAGAGCATGAGCTCCCAGAAACCAAGAGCTGTTTTTCACTTTCTCTTTGTATTCTCAGACCTTAGCACAGCACCTGGCTCTTAATAAATACTTTGAATGCTTATTGATGGTTTGAGTTTGAATCCTGCCAAAAATTTATTGAAATGTGTGACCCTAGTCAAGTCGCTCTTATTCTTTAGACTGAATTTCTCCTCCTCTGTGAGAAAAGGGGTTTGGATTTCATGATCTTCCAACATCCCTTCATCTGAGGGCAGTTAGATGGCTCAGAGGGTAGAACACTAGGCCTGGAGTCAGGAAGACCTGAGTTCAAATCCTGTCTCAGTTAAGTGATTTACCTATGATTCCACAGCTAGCAAGTTTTAGTCAGGCTCCATTCAACAATTAGTATGCTGGACTCAAAGATGGCAGTAGGATAAGATGGGAGCATGATGGATTGAGAGGCCAAAGCCTCTCATCTGTAAAATGGGCTGGATTCAAATCCTGCCGTGAGGCTTTTTAGCTTTGGAACCTCGGATAAATTGTTTCTTTGCTTTGGCTTTTGTTTCCCCACGTAGAAAATAAGGAAGTTGAATTTCTTAAGGTTCCATGATGTGTCAGGAATGAAAATAGGTCTACTTTTACCAACCTTTCCCCCTATTTCACATTGCCATCACTGGGGCCAAGGTCTGGGTTAATGTTGCTAAAAATGTTTTCTATCCATTGACTGCATTTTGTCATGGATGGACACAGATGGGAGAGAAAGTTCTTCTGATTCCATTTGTTTTTACACTCTGATGACTGTCTCACAAACAAAACAGGTTTTCAGGCTATTTTTTAGTCCAGATTTTAAAACAAATGCCCTGATTATCTCTGTTCTGTCCTCATTTTCGCCTGGGGGCAAAATCTGGGTCTCTAGTGACATGGGCTCTCAGGATGAGGCTCCATTTAGTTGTGAAACAGAATAGATTTCAATTAGAGATCAGTAAAGAAGGAAACACCAGGGGACTATTAATTGCTTTCCTTCCTCCTTTCCTTCCTATTACAAAGATATACTTATTTTTTTTTCAGGCATCTCTTGTGATGTGTGACACTCCTGGGGAAAAGAGGTGATGATAGCTTGAGATTATTACCTCAGTTTCTAAAAGTCTAATTTTGAGAAACAGTTGAAACTGGAGGTAGGGCAGCTTATGCTTCCTCTGCACCAGGCAAGAACAAGGTGTTCTAAGTCAGAACTTCTTAAACTTTTTTTCCACTTGTAATACCTTTTCTTCCAAAAAATTTTTATAGATATAAAGGTATAGGAAATAGGTATAGGAATCATACACTTACTGATAAGTTACATGAGCCCATATGGGCTTGTGACTGCAGTTCAAGAAGTTTTGTTTTAGGTGATGCTGCTGCTTTTGGGGGGATTAGTATTTACAAAGACATGGAAGAGCAAGTCATATCTCCCAGCAAATGAATTCATCTGCTAGATATCAAAAACATCCTCGAACCTCTCCTAGCACTTCATGAGTGATGCAGATATCTTGTTTGTTTCAGCTGATACAAAATGAGATGGTTAGACTAAGTGATTAAGCCTGACATGACAAAAATTAAGAAATGTAGGAATGAAGACTTTTACAACTCTTAAGGACTGCAAAATGCACTCAGTGGATCACGTCTTTAAATTCCTTTCCAACCTTAACATTATGTTCCTTTGATTTCTGAAACCCTTTTTTGCTCTGAGTCAACAATATGAAAAAAGTTAAGTATGCCTTGTGTGGATAGTTTGCCAAAATATCAACAAAGTACTTTGCAAACTCTCCTATAATATACAAGCTGAGAAGTAGTGGGATGGGGGCAGATAAGGACTAAATAGGATAACAAAGTAGATTGAATGACTTACGTTAGTAATTAATAACCAAAAATGACTATTTAATTCATTACCTCCTCAGTGAAGTGATCAACCACTGGCCTCTGAGAAGTCCAGTCAATTTGGAGGGTTTTTAATGGAATTAAAAACATAAGTTCCCCAAGAAACTTATCTTTGATTTGATATGTTTATTAATGACTTGGAGAAGAAGACAAATGGCCAGCGTGCGCGCATCAAAGCTACAGAAAACCCAAATCTGTGAGGGACACATTGTATGAATGAGTCAGGAATCAAAAAAGATCTTGTTTGACAAGCTATAACACTGGGCAGAATCTAATTAGATTATACTTAGTATACTTAGATTATACAAATTGATAAGTATTAATTATTAAGTGTCAGGTTCTTTACTTTCTAAGTGTCAGATACTAGTCAAAAGAAAGGCATTTGTATTCTGGTGAGGGAAGACAACACAAGGAAACTGAAAATTGGGAAGGGATAAGGCTGAAAAGAAGCTAAGGAATGCAGGTCAGAAGGAAATATAGAAGTAAATATGGCTGATTTGGGTGCTTTGAATAAAATGGAATTTCAAATGACTCCTGAGGGAGAAGACTAATGGGTCCTGATGAAGAAAGAAGTTCAGAGAGGAGTGAAGGAATGAATGTAAAATCTTGGGTTTTAAAAAAATCCAACAGATTCACAAGTAACATATAGGGGGAGACATGATTCTGTTTGAAGGATTGATTTGAATAAACCAAGGGAATTGGTTGGGGAGAACATGGTGGGGGAGGATGTGAAAGCTGGCCTCAAGTATTTGAAGGACTGTTCCATAGTATAAGGATAAGACTTGTACCTCACCCCAGTGCACAGAACCAGCACATGGGGGTTACTGAGAAACCCATTTGGGCTTTGTGGAAGATGAATTATCCCAATGATGCAAAGCATCCAGAAGCACATTGGGCTGCCTCTAGACACAGTGCATGAAGGCTAGGTGACCCTTTCATTGAGGATTATATAGAAAATCTTGTTCAGATTCCTTTCGCCTCTGAAGTTAAATGATCCTGAAAACTGTAGGCAGCATGATGTAATGCAAAGAGCTCTGAATTGGGATTCAGAGTGAATTCCAGTTTAGCTACTTGTGTCACTATGGGTATTATAGAACTTCAATTTTCTCCTTTGTAAAATGAGGGATGTTTGCCTGGATGATCCCCAAGATCCCTTATAGCACTGTATCCTATAGCCTCTGAATAAGCATGAAATTATGAGGGAAGGGGGACATGAAAATGGAAGGAGATGAGGGAAATAGGGAAGTTTTACATCAATAAAATGGAGGATATATATTTGGGATCGTGGGAGATGAAGTGGAGTAGGGGTGTGGTGGGGTGAAAGGAACACAGATTTTTTGCTGACTTTTCCAAAAGATTGAATTTAATTACATGTACATGTAGTCTGTGAATTTCCTCAAATTAACGTTCAGCTACTGAATAATTGTGGTTGCAGGGAAAAAGTGAATGATTATAAAGACCCAGAAGCCTATTAGCCAGCCCATTTACTACAGATTATTCCCCCAGGAGATCATTTAAATTGATTTACTTTTTTGTGCTGGGCTGGTGACATCAGCTGAGACATAAAGATCTAGAAAAAATGCCTATCATCATACAATGCATCTGTACCCACCAACCTTTTCGTGCCCATTAATCACATAATTATTGGGTAAACAAGTTATTCAGAGTGACATTTGCCAGTGTGTTCTGCCAAATAAGTAAAATTTGTTCCCGCATTGCATCAATCTGCCTGCTCAGTCCTTGGCTCCCAGGATAGTCTTTGCACAGCAGACTTTGTTCTAGAGCTCAGATACAACTTATGGAGTGGGTGAGGCAATAAAAATCTATTTTGAAATACAGTGGCCTGAATTTTCCTTGTCTCGTGTTCGATACACTCTAGATCAAATCCACCTGTTATGTACAGGTAATGTACTAAGCTCTTGGGGATACAAATTAAGGCAAAAACAAAAAACAACCACCCAGTCCCCATTGTTTAGTTGGTTTCAAACTGAGGGAGACAATATGAAAACAACTGTGTACAAACAGTATATATGGATTTAGGCACATTCTTTGAGTCATGTCTGTTGAGGACACATTTTATTCAAGGCACAGGTTAGGTTTTAACTCCAGCCTAGTAGCTCATATTCTGCCTCTTTCATGAAGCCTCCTTTGAGTTCCCCTAACAGGAAGTGATTTCTCTCTCTTCTGAATTCCTGTAAATAATTTGAACCACTCATTTGGCATTTACCATATTTTGCCTTGACTTTTTCTTTTTGATTGGTTGCCACACAAGACTGCAATAGCTTGGAGGGTAACAGCTTTTTTTTTCTTCTATTCCCTATAGTGTCTAGTACTATATATATATATATATATATATATATATATATATATATATATATATTCACAAATGTCCGATGGATGAATGAATGAGAGGATATTAACTATTTTCTTGCTTTTGGAGAAAAAGGCCATAACAAGTTAACTTAAATCTTTAAAACTTCAGTTTCATCAATAGTCTAATTTTTCCACAAAAATCAGAGCCTGGTTTATGAACCCTAAAAAGAGTAACTGAATTTCCCTGGGACTTTACATGGGGCAAAGAGTCTAGGAACCACTATGTAGATCTCTCTTGATTTCCTATAGGTCTATTAGGTCTCCTACATACCAAATTGGCCACTTAACCTTCTGAGTCAATCCAAATCTTATCTATCTTTAAAGGATGAATTTAAGTTCTAACTTCTCTATGGAAAATACTATTAAAATGTCACAATAGTCAAAACTATTCTTAACAGGGAAATGTTTAACTATTGCCCTTCTAGACCTTTTGTAAATAATGCTTGTTCATTCTGTCACCAAAAGGTAGCAGGAGATTACTCTCTGGAACACCTTCCACTGACACAGATCACAAATCGAATAATATTAGGGTTGCTTAAGATTTAAGGTTGCCTAAGGGATTCTCCCAAAGTCATATAGATAATAAACATCAGAGAGAAATAGCATGGGATAGTAGGTTTTAGGCAGAGCCTAGTGTCAGAAAGCTCTGGTCTCTCATTAAATTGTGTATATATAATTTTTTTCCAGTTTGTCAATCAGTCCCAAAAGACTAATGATGGCGCATACTATCCACTCCAGAAAAAAAGAATTATCTATTGAAGACAAATTGAAGCATCCTATTTTCACTTTCTTTCTCCCTCCCTGCCTCCCTCTGTCCCTTCCCCCCTCCCTTTCTTTCTTCCTTCCTTCCTTCTTATTCTAGTCTTCTTATATAAAATGACTAATATGGAAATGTGCATTACTGTCTCAGGGAAGGGAGAAAGGATGGAATAGAACTCATAACTTTAAATAAAATTGTAAAAGAAATTGTCAAAACATTTAACCAAATATTCTGATGAGAACACGTTTCAATTGAACTGCTTAAAACCTTCTAAAATATTTCTGAAGGGATGTGTCTTCCTGGCTCTTTGACATCTTGATGACTTTTCTGAAAGTTTATTTTAGAATATATGGATCGTTCTTTGTTTTATCAAGGTTAACTTTTAATTTTAAATTCAACCAACTCTAAAATTTGCCTTGCCACCAATTCCTAATGGAAGAAAATGGAATAAGCATTTCTATAGTGCTTACAATGTATTAGGCACTGTGCTAAGCACTTTACAATTATTACTCATTTGATCCTCATAATAACCTTTTAGGTAGGTGCTGTTATCTCCATTTTGAGGAAACTGAGGCAAATAGGATTAAGTGACTTCACACAACTGGTAAGTGTCTGAGGCTGGATTTGAATTCATGAAGATGATTCTTATTGACTCCAGAATATGGAGTTCCCTATGCACTATACCATCCAGCTGTCCTCTTTTCATATAGCTCAACTTCAACATAAACTTATCTACCTACCCCTTAATAGCTATGGGCCATTCAGAATTGGTCTATATAAGGATAGGACTGATTCCTTGGGAGCAATTACCTACACAACTTGATTTCCCAACTCTTAAGTAATAGGCTTTGCTGTCTATTGATTATTGACAATTCTCTTTATTGATGATTCTCAGTGAGTAGTACTTATTAAGTGCTCAATAAATGCCTCAACCTACTGCCTCAAACCTTGCTTTCTATAGGAGGCCTTTCCTCACTCCCCTAACTCCTAGAGACTTAAGGTTGTCTTCCATGAATCCTGTAGGTATCTTGTGTTTACTTATATTCTTGTTATCTCCCTTTTAGAATGTAAACTTCTTGAGGGAAGAGATTCTTTTTTTGCTTTTTCTCTCTAACCTATATTTTTTTGCAGACACTAGAATGCAGCCACTGCTTAACAAATGCTTGGTGAACAACTGGTTACTACCCTATGGGTGTTCCACAATCTTGTTACTATCCTTCATTCCTAGCAGGTATCCTTGTTTCTGCAGGACAGAAGGCTAGTTCAGTTGATCCATACTTTCAGGATTAGAATGCTCCCAGGATTTTAAAAATTACTATTGTTTTCCATCCATGCCCTCAGGACCATAGCCACCCTCTTTCCTACCCAGAAAAGACTTCAAGCAGCTTTTTCTTGGATCAGTCCATTTCTATTCCAGATCAATTCATGGCGAACATGTTATCTACCCTCTCCTCCCACCCCATGTGATATAACTTCCCTTAATCAACATTTTGTTCTGAATTTTTTGGGGCATTCCAAAAGGGACCCAAACCTTTTTTGTTGTTGTTGTTTTTGCTTTCAATCTTTTCTAGGGTGCTAGGTCGTCTTATTACATACATTAGGCCTATTTCTAGAAAAAAAAAAAAGGAAAGAGGGAAGGAAGGATTCAATTTCTGTTGGTATAGGTGATTGTATTCCTGAGAGAGAGGAGTTTCTTATAATTCCCATCATTTCTTCATCAGGCTCTCTAGGAAGACAGTCTTTGAGACTTCATGTGTATAGTATGTTAGTGTTACTTGTTAGATCCAGCAGCCTCTGGTACAGGGATATTTGAAGGAAGGACTCAGAAGATGTTGGCAAAGATGAAGATGTTAGTGACCTTGCAACATAAGGTTGTTCTTTCATCTATTTTATGTTTTGTCTTCTAGCAGCCTTCAAGGTAGTTCACTGCATGAAATGATAGTTAACATTCATATTTAGTGATTTAAAAATCTACTGCACAAGTCTCACCAGGATCTCTGAAGTTCTTGCTTTCCCTAAGAACAGCCAGCTATTTAGTATATCTCATATCAGGGGCATTCTGGTAAATATTTAACAGGTCTTTGATAAAAGTTGACACACCTTTAAGTTCAATAAGCATTATTAACATTTTCCCATCCCTTTCTTAAGTCCAATCAATAAAATAATAACTCAATTTCTGATAGGTAACAATTCATTCCTGAAGTGTAACTGCTCATGGTAGGAGCTGCTCCTTTGTCAGACCACATATAGAGCATTGAGTTTAGTTCAATTTAGTTCAGGTTTAAAAGGGACTTTTCATAGATTGCTTGCAGGTTCATGTTCTCTGTTAAGGCTTTCATCTATAGCTGCTGCCTTCCTGCCTTTATTATTCCCTGCCTTTCTGATCATGGGTACATATAACTATATAACTCTTGATTGCTGGATTCCAGGATTCCATCAAAAGCAGCAGAATGCAGTGAAAAGAACATTGGAATGAGAGTGAGAGAAGCTGGGTTCAAATCCCAATTATTTTATTTGCTACCCATGTGACTCTGGGCAAGTCACTGACTTTTTGGACCTCAGTCTCTCCCTCTACAAAGTGAGGGGAGAATTAGGATAGATGATCTTTAAGTTTTCTTCTAATTAGAAATCTGTGATCCAGTATTTGTCCCAGCCTCATCTTGCCTTCATGTAATCACATCTTTCCAGTGAAAGGAGCTCATTGGGAAAATTCTTACTGTGTGTAACTCCCTGTTGTCTTTTCCTGGCCACCAAAATAGCATAGGTCCTTCCTTTCTCCATTCTATTCCCCTTTTCTCGTCATTTCCCTTCTTCCTTCCCCCTTCTTCTTCTCTTTTCTCGCTACTGTTTCTTTTTCTCTCCCATTTTCTTTCCATTGCCCTCTTCCCTTCCCTTTCTTCTAATCTCTCTTGCTTCTCTCCTTTTCTCTCTTCCATCTTTCCTTTCCTCCCTCTATTTCCATCTTTTTTCTCTAATCTTTTACTTTCCCCTTTCTCTTCCTTTCCTTATCTCTCTTCATCTTATCTCTTTCTTTTCTTTCCCTCTTGTTCTCCCTCTTCCCTATTCATCCTTCTCCTTCCCTTATATTTTTGAAATCTGATCCTTTTAGAATCATATAAATCATATAAATAAACATCCCCATCGATAAGTCGATATTAACAAAGATGTTTGAAGGAGACAATTTTTGTTCCCTGTGCAGAAGATACAAAAAGTAATTTCTTAATGGCATTTAACATTTCTCTTGGGAAATTGGGGTGGGGGTGAGGGGGAAAGAAACAACCCTGCAAGTAAAGTTATGGTTCAGAGAATGCCAAGCATCCCCAAAGAGGTTTTAATTAAAACTGATTAGTGAATGATTTACAGCAGGAGCCTTGGACAGCAGTAATATCAGCTAAATTTAACTCAAGGAACCAAATTCATCACCAAATTGAATTACACAGGAACGAAATGTCCCACTCAACTTTGCTCCTGTGAAAGAGCCAGAACAAAGAAGCCAACACGATTGTGGGTGAGCAATTTACAATCCATGCCTCAGCCTCTCATCTAGACTGGATTGCTGCATTGGCATAATTGAGCAAGGCTTATCACAAGCATAGACTGCATTAGGATGCAAAGCTTTTGGTCTCTGCAGCCAGGTGGGAATGGACAATTTCCTTCTATTTTCTCTTGGCACTTGAAGTGTTCCTCTCATTTTGCTTTTTAATAGAATTTCTTGAGGACTTGTCAAATGATTACTTTGGGATGATTCTGTAAACAGCCAATAGATCACATTTCTGAAAGGACTGTAGAATTTATGACACTTTCGCCCCAACAATCCAGAGAAATAGTAAGACAAAGCAAGGATTTGTGTCTCAATTTTACAGATAAGGAAAATGAGGTCAAAGATTGACATATATAGTAGGCAGAGGCAGAATATGAGTTCAGGTCTTCTATTAAAGTCCAGTAGCTTTTTTTCAACCCCACGATGGCTGCCTCTTATTATGAAGACATGAGGTCATGTAGTGCAAGGAGTACTGGGTTGTAAGAAATTATAAAGGGAGTTGATTTAGTGAAATTTAGGAAGACATTTTTGAACTGCAGAGCATAGCGAGAGGAAGCAGAAGAATAACTTACACAATGATAAGTGTTGCAAATAACTTTGAAAGACTTAGCAACTCTGGTCAATGTAGTGACCCACTATAATTTCACAGAATTCATGGTGAAACATACTTCTCATCTCCAGATAGAGGTGAAGGAATCAGTGCAGTTTAAGCTACATTTTAAAATTTGAATATGACCAACGTGGGAATTTTTTTTGCTTGACTATTACATGTTTGTAATTGGAATTTTATTTTTATTTCTTTTTAACAGGGTGGGAAGAAGAGAAGGTAGGTTTTAATTGATTGAAAAAAATCTTTTAAAAAAAAGAGCAGATGAATAGATAACAATCAGGAGACCTGTCCACTAATCTTATCTCTTGTCCCTTAGTCTTTTCTGTGTGACTTTAGGCACATGACTATGGCCTCTAAAGTTCTTTCCAAAACTAGCATGTCTTTGATTCTATGATAAAGTAGTAAGGAAGTAATTGGTATTCCTAGATTGACTTGAGGAAGCACAATCTTAAACTCTTCCATTTTCAATCAACTAAATGCCTTTCTATTATGTTTAAAGCCCCATCTTAGGTTCTAATGGCAAAATTAACACAGATCCTACTTTGATGGAACTTACTTAGTCTAGCATGAAAATATAATACAAATAGAAGAAAAGACAGGGGAAAAGTGGGTTTTGAATCTGTAATTTTAAAAGCATAGGAAAACTCCTGGTACAGAAATTTTGATCTCTGATAGCTACTGTATGCAACTTATAATCTTAGGCTAGAGTTCTTAACATATTTTTTTTTTTGGTCATAGATTCTCTTTGGCAATCTAGGGAAGCTAATAAATCCTTTCTCAGCATGATGTTTTAAAATAACATATGGAAATGCTAAATTTTAGTAAGAAATTAGTGAAAATAAAAATATAATATTTGCCTCCCATCCAAGTTCCCAGATCCCCTGAAATATACCAGTTTAAGAATGCCTAACTTAGAAAGTTCCTGGAGCTTTAATAAATTAAATGATTTGTCCAAGTGGTTTGCCCAATGTGAGCTATTAACTCTTAACTGACCTTCCCATAGCTAGTATCTCCCAGATGTAAGAGTTGGAGATCTGACCCCAAAAGTGCTCTTCTATATGGTACCCCTCAAAGAAATCATTTCAACATGAAATAATACATAATGAGTACACTAGAGAGAAGGTAAACAAACTGTTAAATAAAGTTCAAAGAAGGAAAAGTCATTGACTGGAAGAATAGGGGAGACTCCATAGAGAGGGCTCTTAAAGCAGTCCAACTCTAAACAGTGCCTAGCACATAGTAGGCACTTAATGAGAGCTAATTGGTCTGGTAATGAGGACGTACTAAGGTGGTAGAATTTCAATAAAATGAAGAGAAGGAACTGGATGAAAGAAATCTTGTGAGGGTAAAACTAATAGGATTTATTAACCACTAAGATATGGGAAGTGAGGAAGAAGGAAAAATCAAAGATAGAGATTGTGTAAATGGATAACTAGGTAAATGGTAGTGCCACAAATAATCAAAGTGGGAAATAAGAGGAGAAATGGATTTGTGGGATCATAAACTCGGTTTGTGACATATTGGTTCTGAAGGGCCAACCTGGTAGAGGGTATCTTCAGGAATCTGACATTTAGAAGAAAGGTAAAGGGGAGATAAAGCATGGAGAGAGAGAAATGTGGGAGGTGTCTGTATAAAAGAGACTGAAATTACAAGGATTAAGGAGATTGTTCAGCGAGAGAATGTAGAAAAGCTGATGAAGTACTATTGGGGGATAGTCACATTATGGAATGGGAAGAGCATGGAGGAGCAAGAGAAGGAACTATTATAGAGAGCTGGAAGAAGAACCAGAAGCCAGTGGGGAGTCAAAAGGTAAAGGAAGAGAGAAAAATTCCAATGTCATTTTAGTAGACCAGTTAGGCTTAATAGATCCAGTTGGAAATCATGATTGTGCCAAATTTCCAGGGAAGTGACCATAATTGAATAAAGACCATGCATATGCTGTGGCTTTCATAGAAACTCAAATGAAGGGTTTTCTTGTTTTTTTTTAAAGTAATATTTTATTCTCCTTCCCCAATTGCATATAATTTAAAAAAAACTTTTGTTATTTAAATTTGAGCTCCAGTTTCTATCCTTCTATAGTCTCCCTTACCCCTTTGGGTTTTCTTCTTGAATATGGAAGCAATTTACTCTTGTAAATTGCTGTTGTTCTTAGAATATTACTTAACCCATAAGATATAAATTTATGTACATATCCATATACACAAATGTATGTATTTATATGTACACACATATCTCACTAACTGAAGATCACATGACCTTGCATTGGCCAATTAAAATGAAGAAAGGTACTTTATAGGAATGATGACAATGGAATAGCTTATAAAATTCTCTTGGGAAGTTAGTATAGTGAAAAAAGTGGCAGATTTAATTAAGCTATGTTTGGTTAACTGAGTCTAATTTTCTACTCAAAATTAGCAGAGCGCTTCAATTTATTTTTATGTTTAGAATTTAGTTGTATTGAAATTGAACTGAATTAAATTGAGATTTAATTAAGAGTTTTGGCAGTATATATAGAACAATTGGGGATGTTATTATTTTTAAGGGTTTCTGATAGCAAAAAACTCAAATTTTTTGGAGAAGAACATTTAGAAAGGCAGTGTAATTAGATAGAATAAGAATTGGGTTTGGAATTTAGAGAACATAAGTCCTGGTACTGGCTTTGTCACTAAGTTTGTGTGAACTCGGGCAAATCATTTTCTCTGAGCCTCAGTTTCCTTATTTGTTGAACAAAGAAGCTGGATTGGAGTATAAATATTTGCTCATTAAACTAGGAAGGGAGGGTAATACAGGGGAAAGAGTTGTGGTTGCAGATCCAGAAAATTTGAGTTCTAATCCTGAGTGATCTGGCTGAAGCTCAGTTTCTTCTTCTATAAAAGAATTGAGTTGGAGGAGATGGTCACTGAAGTTCCTTGCAACCATAGATATGGAATCTTTGTACAATTCTAGAATTCTATAATCCCAGATGAAAAATGTGATAACCATAAGAATACTGAATTAGAAGTCCAAAGATCTGGCCTTTAGCCCTGGTTTCTATCCCTGACTTGATGTATGATAATAGGTAAATTTCTCTGAACAGTTTCCTCATCTATCAGCTGGGAAATATAATGTCTGCCTAGCCCATTTCATAGGTTTGTTGTATCAGATGAGACAGTTAATATACATGAAAATTATTTGAAAGGTGTAAAATGTCTATACATGTAAACTGTTATAGTTATTATGAACAATAACTTATAATAAAAATTAATGGATTTTTTTCAAGAAACTACTTGAGACTGCTTCTCAACTAAACCCATAGCAGTCACAGACCTGAGCAATATGGCTTTTTATATGGTGATTATTTACATGAAGTACAGTCATTAAAAGACTTCATGTGCTTTTATATTCACTCTTGGTGCCTTTTAGCTGTAATTCTAATGCTGATAGCTATCTAGGAAGTAAATCTAGAAGGGCACTCTTTCTGGACTGTTTCTGGGGATATGAGGTATATTTGTCCTTCTGTGCCATGGGATAGCTGATACCTGCAGCCGTGATGACCTCTTTCTGTCTGTTGTTAGCGGCTGTAGGACCTCCACTTTGCTCAAGGGAGGATGCAGATGTGTTGGTAGGTTTGGTGTGGCTGAGGGTGGGTAGGGATACAGGTGAAGTGGGTAGATAATAAGAGTGCATTGGATTGTCCCTAGTCAACTAAGAAGGCTAGATGTGGCGTATCAGGTCAGAGGACCTGGGTTCAATTCTGAAATGTGCTGCTAGTTATCTTGGTGACCTTGGACAAGTCCCTTCTTTATCAATAACATTAGACTAGCTGAGCCCCTCTGGTTCCTAGGAAATAGCCTGGTTCAGAAGCAGAGAGCCAGAGACAGGGAGGAGGATGCCTGCCCACCAAAGCCAGTTCTGCTTAAAGAGCTAATAGAGAGTCATATCTACTTCAGGGTGAACTAGCTGGATGGTACAGATGGAGACACATGTGACTTATGTGCCCTGGAGAGGCCAAGTGCCTGCTCGTAACCTTGAGGAAGAATTCTGAGCCCTTAAGTAGCTTCAGTGCATCAGCAGAGCAATGATTCATGCCAAGAACCAGTATGAGAAGCTAAGAGACACCGAGACCCTATTGGGCTACTTCGGGAGCAGCTAACAGGGTACCAAGAGCTATGAAAAAGGTCCCAAGCCCGGGACCCTTTGAAATTTGAAATCTAGTTTGTCCCAGAGAGGGGATTAGGCCCTCACTTTAGGGTTATGGTAAGGTGAGACTCATTTTCCTCGGTTCAGTTCTGGCCTCAGACACTTACTGGTTGTGTGACTCTGGGTAAGTCACTTAGCCCTGTGTGCCTCAGTTTCCTCATCTGTAAAATGAATTAAAGAAAGAAATGGCAAACCATTCTAGTATCTTTGCCAAGAAGACCCCAAATGGGGTCACAAAGAGTTGGACATGACTGTAAGAACTGAACAACAAAGGGAAAGAGAGGCTTTAGAAGGATGCTACCAATTTACATGATTTGTTGTGGTAAAACCTCTAGAACTCTAGGTGAGAGTGTGAGCCAAAGCAATTGGGGCATCCCCTCACTCTTGGATTCCCACTGGGTATATGGCTTATGAAGGAGGGTTAATTCCCGTGGATCTCCTTTTTTAAGGACCAAGGACACCTGTAGGAAGTAATAGCAACAACTCATTTCTATAGCACTTTAAAGGCTACAAAGCATTTCCCCCTAAATAACCCTCTAAGGCAGGTAGCATAGTAGTATTATGCTTATTTTATAGGTGAGCAAATGGTGGCTCAGAAAGTCCTGGGACGTCAAAGGGAAATAAAGTGAACCTGATTTAATACATCAAAGCATGACCCATTTGCTACATGGAGCAGGGCAGCAGAGGTTCAAGAGCGCTTGCCTGGAGTAGGACAAGCCCATCTTGATAGCCGAGGGTTTTTGAGAAGGTCACAGATCTGAGCATAGCTTCTGGTATTGAGCTTTGGATGGCGTCCTTAGAACCCTAGTCAGCTACAGCAAGCTTCAGCTATTTACAATTTGCATTGGATTGCAGTGAATTGGGGGTGAAGACATTTGATTCTTCCTGGACCTCTCACTAGTTCTCTGGGTGATCATGGGCAGATCATGTCCCTTCTTTGAGGCTTTTTCACCTGTAAAATGAAAGTGATTGGATTAGTTCATCTCCATGGCCATTTCCCACCCAGAACATTCCATGAATCTGTTTCCTCCCGTTCCCTCTTCCACCCATGAAAGCTTCTTTTCCCCATCTTTCACAGTCAGAGGTATTTGAAAGGCAAGGATGTTCCTTCTCAAAGCAGGTTCTCCGTTTCCCCCAGGACAGGCTCATTGGGTGGGGTGGTGTTTTGTATGCGGCTGAGCCGGGCCTGCAGCCTCTCCTGTTCCTTCTTCAGTTCTAGATAAGAATGAGAGAAAGTATGAAAGATGGACGTTGCCGGGAAGGCCATGATCAGTATCCCACTCAGGATGCTGCTCAGGGCAACCACTTGTCCAGGGACACTCCGGGGCACCATGTCCCCGTAGCCCACCGTGGTCATGGAGATGATAGCCCACCAGTAGGAAGCCGGGATGCTGGTAAACTCGAGCACCCTCCCTGACTCGTTCTCAGCCACGTAGACTAAAGGGGAAAAAAGGGTGACGGCGACGCAGAGGAAGAGCAGGAGAAGGCCAAATTCCCGGGTGCAGCGGCGCACCGTGAGGCCGAGGGTCTGCAGGCCCAGGGAGTGCCTGGCCAGCCGCATCACATACAGGATGCGCAAGGCCCGCAGGATGCGCAAGACGAGGCCCACCTTCTCCAAGTAGCTGTTGCCACTGGACTTCTCACTCTCCCCTTGGGCTTCGTCGGACACAAAGAGTGACACGTAATAAGGGGAAATAGCCATGATGTCAATGATGTTCAGGGGGTCTTGGAAGAACTGGCACTTGTTCCTGGCCTGGATAAAGCGCAGGCAGAACTCCAGGGAGAACCAAGCAACGCAGATGCTCTCGATGATGAAAATGTAATAGCACTTCTGAGAACATTCACCCTGTGCAGGGATGGGGAGGGAGAGAAAAGAACAGAGATGGCAAAGAAAGCACATCAGTGGGCTGGGTGAGGAAGGGCCAGAGCCACCCGAGGGGCAGTCAGTGTGAGTCAGGAGACCAGACTGAGTTCTCCTGCGGGCACTGTGATGAATGACCCACTCAGCTTTCATGATTCTTCTCCCTTCTGGGGCCTTCAGTTTGCTTTTATGTTCTATGTTCTAAAGGCCTTTCCAGCTCTGACACTCTCTATTCTAAGGGCCCTTTCAGCTCTGACATTCTGTTGTAAGATCCCTTCCAGCTCTGACATTCTGTGTTCTAAGGGCCCTTCCAGTTCTGACATTCTCTGTTCTAAGATCCCTCCCAATCCTGACATTCTATATTCTAAGGCCCCTCAGCTCTGACATTCTGTGTTCTAACATCCCTCCCAGCTCTGACATTCTGTGTTCTAACATCCCTCCCAGCTCTGAGATTCTGTGTTCTAAGATCCCTCCCAGCTCTGACATTCTGTTCTAAGATCCTTCCCAGCTCTGACATCCTGTATTCTAATCCCTCCCAATTCTGACATTCTATATTATAAGGCCCCTCAGCTCTGACACTCTGTGTTCTAACATCCCTCCCAGCTCTGACATTCTGTGTTCTAACATCCCTCCCAGCTCTGAGATTCTGTGTTCTAAGATCCCTCCCAGCTCTGACATTCTCTGTTCTAAGATCCCTCCCAATCCTGACATTCTATATTCTAAGGCCCCTCAGCTCTGACATTCTGTGTTCTAACATCCCTCCCAGCTCTGACATTCTGTGTTCTAAGATCCCTCCCAGCTCTGACATTCTGTTCTAAGATCCTTCCCAGCTCTGACATCCTGTATTCTAAGTCCCTTCCAGTTCTGACACTCTCTGTTCTAAGATCCCTCCCAATTCTGACATTCTATATTATAAGGCCCCTCAGCTCTGACACTCTGTGTTCTAACATCCCTCCCAGCTCTGACATTCTGTGTTCTAACATCCCTCCCAGCTCTGAGATTCTGTGTTCTAAGATCCCTCCCAGCTCTGACATTCTCTGTTCTAAGATCCCTCCCAATCCTGACATTCTATATTCTAAGGCCCCTCAGCTCTGACATTCTGTGTTCTAACATCCCTCCCAGCTCTGACATTCTGTGTTCTAAGATCCCTCCCAGCTCTGACATTCTGTTCTAAGATCCTTCCCAGCTCTGACATCCTGTATTCTAAGTCCCTTCCAGTTCTGACACTCTCTGTTCTAAGATCCCTCCCAATTCTGACATTCTATATTATAAGGCCCCTCAGCTCTGACACTCTGTGTTCTAACATCCCTCCCAGCTCTGACATTCTGTGTTCTAACATCCCTCCCAGCTCTGACATTCTGTGTTCTAAGATCCCTCCCAGCTCTGACATTCTGTTCTAAGATCCTTCCCAGCTCTGACATCCTGTATTCTAAGTCCCTTCCAGTTCTGACACTCTCTGTTCTAAGATCCCTCCCAATTCTGACATTCTATATTCTAAGGCCCCTCAGCTCTGACACTCTGTGTTCTAACATCCCTCCCAGCTCTGACATTCTATGTTCCTCCCAGATTTGACCCTCTCTGTTCTAAAGGTTCTCTCAGCTCTGACCTTCTACATTCTAAGGGCTCTCACAGCTCTGACATCCTGTTTTAAGATTCCTTCAAGCTCTGATATTCTCAGTTCTAAGGTCCCTCCCAGCTCTGACATTCTATGGTGTTGATCTTCCCATCTTTCTTTCCAATTTATCATCTTAGAGAGTTGTCTGCCACATTGAGAGGCTGAAGACTTGCCCAAGATCAAAGCAATAACCAAGAACATTTCCAAATTCACAGTGGTAGAGTTGTCATTCGGACCATTCCTAGCCTATCTTCTACTTGCATGCTGTATTTGTCTCATGGGTCTATTGTGAATTAAATACTTATAAAAATGTGAATTGTACCTATTTCTACCTTCCAGTGTTAAGCTACTTCAGGATTAAATGACAGGCTCGTTCCACAATATTCATTGATCCAACATTTATTAAATTCTTACTATGGGCAAAATTCCATAAGGGATGGTCAATTAGAACCAGTCCTTGTGCTTGAGAAGCTCACATTGGTAAGAGACAGACACAAAGAGCTGATTGGAGCCAGGAAGCATGGATTCAAATTCTGCCTCTGTCGTTGACTTGCTGTGTGATTGTAGGTAAGTCACTTTTCCTTTTCTGAGTTCAGTTTCCTTAAGTGTTAAGTGAGAGGCCCGAAGCAGGTAGATGTCATCCAGGTCTTATCCCACTTCTGAAAACCTGTGCTGTGTCTTATAAATGACAATGCCAGGACAGAGGGTAAGTGGCTTGTGACTAGCTTTTTAAAAAGGGTTGTCTTGCTAAGAGCTTAAAGTCTTTCCCCTTTATCTCTCTCTCTCTATTTTTTAACATTAGCTGCTGCTGTGTGAATGCTAGCAAAGTATGATTATCTGGGAATCCTGAGGACCTTTTCTCACCTCCTCCAGCTAAAGGGGGTAAAGAATACCTCAGCCAATAGGAGTAAAGGTAAGCTTTCCCTAGGAAGGATGAGATTAAAATAGTTTATACAATTCTCTTGGGACTGAAGAAATTCAGCACTACATTTGCCAAAAGGCACATTCACTCACCCAACCCTACCCCCATGCACACTGATTCTTTGAATCTTCCCCTGAAGCCTAAATCAAATATTAGCAGAAGAGCTAGAGAGTTTAGCAGACCCCTTAAATGGGGTTGGGACAGCATGAGTTATCTGGAACTCTAGGGGGAACAAAACAAATTCAGATGGGGCTTTTTGAGGCCCTGAGCAGGCGAGGCAGGGTAGACAGATCCCGAGGTCCCCACAAAAGAGACACATGTTATTTTACATAGCAATATAAAGAACTCACATTTATCTGAGATCACTGAGGCCTTCCCTCACAATGTCTCTTGAGAATTATTTCCATTTTACACATAAGGAAACTGAATCTTACAGACCAGAAAATCGAGCAGGACCCTTGAGATCACCTCATCCAAGCCTCCTCACTTTATGAATTAGGGGGGGAGGCCCCTGGAGTTAGTGTTATTTAGTCATAGTCTTCCAGACATAAAGTGGAGGAGCTGGGATTGGAACCTGAGGTCTCTGACGGGTCATTCTTGTGCCACTGAAGTGCTGGACAAAGGTCACATGGTTAATGAACCTGAGTCTCTTGTCACCAAGTTTGGCATTTGATAGTTGATATTTCTGGAGGACTTAAAAATTTACAAAGCACTTTCCTCATGCCAGCTTGCTGAGGTAGGCATTGAAAAAGCACCTAATTTGGAGTAGGAAGATGTGTCCCACTGTATGGGAGCATAGGCGGTAGTGGGGTAGATTGAGTGCCTGATGAAGAGTTTAAAATCTGGTCTTAGATTCTTACTCGATGTCTAAGCCTTTCACTCTGTCTTCCTCAGTTTCTTCATCTGCAAAATGGGTGTAATAATAGCCTCTCCCTTGCAGGGTTGTTGTGAGGAGCAAATGAGCACTTAGCACAATTCCTGGCCCATAGTAAGCATTATATTAGTATTAGATCATCATCATCATCATCATCATCATCATCATCATCATCAGTACATCTGGGAGGGACCTAAGAAGTCATCTAGTTCAGTTGTCTCATTACATAGGTCACAACTCTCACAAACTCAGGTCAACTTTCTCAGTGTCACACAGAGTCAGAGACAGGATTTGAATATACTATGCTGCAAGTTTGCAGATGATTTCAGATTGACAATGAGACCTCGGGAATCATATTCAAGAGGAAAAAAAAATCAGTGACTTTATCTCAGACTACTGTGAAAATCTCAGGGATCTGTATCAAAGTGACATTAAGTGATCAATTTTTAACTGCAGAGGATGGTGAAACCTTCTTAGCTGTCTCTAAGAAATCCACATTCAAGCTGTTGAGACTGATTCTCTTCACTGATGTGGTGGGTATCCAGGTAGGAAGCTGGCCTATAATTCTGAGGGAGCAAACAGACATAATCTTGTTTGGCATGATTGCTGCACCTCAAACTTTCATTTCATAACCTTTCCTAAATTGTATTTGCGAGTTTCAGATATGATTTGGAGTCATATAGTATATTATGATTTAAAAAGCACCAAAAAAAAAATCAACCTACTTTCTCCATCTTTGATTCCTGGTTCTCTGAGCTTGGGATCAGTGCTCTTGCTCCTGTTACTTCTTTTTGATGATATCTATTTAAATCACTAGATATTATAGATGGGGATTGAGGCCCAGAGAGACCTCAGTATTTTGCTGAAAGTCCTAGAGTGGATTAATACTTAGTCCTAGACATAAGCCTAGTACCAAGATTTTCTAGTTCCCAAGCCAAAGACATCCCACTAGGCCATAGCAGCTGGGTTAAAAGATCTTTTCCCTCTCTTGGCCTATTTAATTGAAATTGCAACTCTACATTGCCCATACTAGGATGAGAGCTGGAGATTCCTTTAGCCTGACTGAGAGAATCCCCTGGCATTCTGAAGGACAAAATAAACCCAGTTGGGACTTTTTGGGTTCTTAAGAAGAAAATTATTTCTTTTAAAAAATTAATTAACTTAATATACATTATCATGTTGGGAGAGAAAAACCAGGACAAAGGGGAAAAAAACCATGGGAAAATGAAGGAAATTATTTATAAGCAGTAAAGAATAGCTAGATAGTACAGTGGATAGAGTGCCAGGCCTAAAGTCAGGAAGATCCCTCTTTGTGAGTTCAAATTTGGCTCAGACACTTATTAGCTGTGTGATCCTAGGAGAGTCACTTAACCCTGTTTGCCTTGGTCCTCATCTGTAAAAAGAAGATGGAGAAAGAAATATCAAACTACTTCAATGGTTTTCAGAATATTTGCCAAGAAAACTTCAAATGGAATCATGAAGAGTTGGATTGTTGGAAAAACAAAATAAAGGATAATTCCTTTGGAGTTGAATTAACTCTGGAGTAAGAAGATAAGAGTTCAAATCCTACCTCTGACTCTTACTACATGAGTTTCCTCATTTGTAAAGTGAAGGGGTTGAACTAGGTGGCCTCTGAGTACTTTGTGAAGCCTATTGTGAGCCTATGATCTTATAATATATACCTTGCTCAGCAGAGAAGGAGGAATTCATCAAAGACTGCAGAGAGATCGAGAAGGGTGAAGACTGAGAAAATGCCATTAGATCTGGTCATAAGAAATCATTATAACTTTTGAGAGAAGAGTATATTCAGTAGATTAATGAGCAGGGAGGCCAGACTGTAGAGTATGAAGAAGAGAGTGAGATGAGAGGACATGGAACCATCAATGCTAGTCTGCCTTCTCAAGGAGCTTAGCCACAGAGGGAGGAGAGATAAAGGAGAATAACGAGCAGGGATGGGTAGATGAAGTAGGGGTTTTGAGGATGAGGAGATATGGTTGTATTTGTTGATAGGTAGGAAAGAAGCTAGGAGACAGTGAGAAGAGAAGAAGTGATTTGCTGAAGGAAGCAGGTTGGGATGGGTTCACTTGTTCATGTAGGGGAGTTGGCTTTGACAAGGAGATAGACCAGCTCATTATGGGAGAGTGGGTTACAGGCAATGAGGGAAGATGTCTAAGTCATGTGAGATGAGGAGTTTAGGAAAAGCAAAAATCTTGACAAATGGTTTCATTTGCCTAGGCAAGGTTCTCAGCTGAGAGGCTAGAGATAGTAAGTCTAGTCAAGGGGTTTTGGGGAATGATTAAAAGGTTTGGCAAAGTTGCCGTGAGGAGTGGCTATGGTGAGTTAATTGGGGGGGGTTGGAAAAAGATTGTCTTGTAGCAAAGAGGGCCCTGCTGAGATAATATAAATTGGTTATAGGTCAAGTCTGGATGGTTTCATTGCTTTCTCTAGCTTTATTCAGTAGCACATGGGATAAGGGGGGAAAAGATGGATGGTAGGAATAATCCAAGATTGGGATTTGGCAAGGAAGAGACTTGAATATAGAGAAAGTCTAGATATGAACTGATTCACAGAGTTTGGATGATGACCTGATAAAAATCTGAGGGGTGGAGGGTGGTAAGAATGAAGAACAACACCAAAAATTGTAAGGTGTAGAGAAAGATGGAATGATAGAATATTATGAAAGATAAAAGAATTTTGAAATTAATGAATATGGAATTTAAATGCCTTAGAAATGACTATAAAATCAAGGGTATATAATTTTCTCTGTAGCTGAGATAGAATGGAACAATGGATGATGTAATTGAGTAGACTGAGATTCTAAGAAGTTAAGAATGTTTGAGGGAATATTAAAATGTACATTGAAATTGCCTTCTATGAGGACAGCAGTTGGAATGAAGAAAAATCCCTTTGAATCAACTACATTAGTTCAGCTACTAGAATCTTGACTTTGTGATAACTTTGGATTGAATGAATCTCAAAGGAGGAAAAGATGTTGAATGATGATTGGGAAAGAGAGAGTCTGGAAATGATAATGGGGAGGACAATCAGTGCTATAAAGGGTGACCAGTGATGTGGTATCCTATGGAGAGAACCAGGTATCAAGGAGATCAAGAAGATGGAGAGAATGGAAAAGCTTTAAGGTGAAAGCAAGTATGTTAATTATGCAGTAGGTATCAAGAGAGCACATGGAAGGAGTGGGTAGATCTGGAATAGGATATTGTGAAAGGAGATTTGAGGAGAACAAGTTTATAGAGCAAACAGTAGGGGATAAGAATGAGATTTGTTCATTGATGACCAAAGACTTAGAATCATTGAGATGGGGAGGGTATGATAGGATGGGAGAGTTCTAACTCCTAAGGAATGAATCCAGCTGAATCTCAAAGGATGGAGAGAGGTCTATTAAGTGAGAGAGAAGCAAGTGGCAAGATTGTTCAAAGTCTTCTCTCAAGGTCCAGCTTAAGGGCCGATAATGAAACTGTATCCTCTGAAACCCAGGAGTCCTCTCATTAGGAAGGAGAAGGAAAAGCGTGGCCTTGAGGAATGAGGGCAGGAGAGATCCAGTAGGTCAATATAAGGCTGGTTATGACAATTTCTAAAACCCTGGAGAAAGTCCTAGAGCAAAGACAAAGGCCTAGAATTGGGTGGCTAGGATGCAGATCTGATTTAGGGAAGATACATAAAACCTTCCGTTTAATTCATATTTCTTCTTTGCTTTCTGTCTGCTATGAACTATCCTAAAAAACATGGTCTACTTGGGTATCATTTATGTTGGCTAAAAGATTAGCATTTGAACCTCATTCTGTGTCCTAGTAGATCAGGCTGGACTCAAAGTCAGCAAGACCTGGGTTCAAGCAGGCCTCTGAGAGGACAGATGAGGACAGATGAGGAGAAATGTTTCAATATTTCTGTTTCTGGCACAAAGGAATTCATTCCCTCCATTTGCCTTTGTCTCCTAGGTTGCTCTGTATTTTATCTGGGAAAGGTTTTTTGGGGGAACTTTCCCAAAATGGTGGGGAGGGAGCAAATCGCTTTCCAAAGAAAGGAAAACAGGAACATGGTCATGAGAGCTGGAAGTTCTAGAGCACAGAATGTCAGACTTGGGAGGTCCCTTGTTGTTGTGGAATCTTTTCAGTTATATCCAACTCTCTATGCTTCTAGCATAGAACATTAGATGTCTGAGGTAGGAAGGACTTTGATCATAGAATCACTGATTCTGAAGGGACCTCAGAGAGGCTACTTGAGAGGCTATTCCTTTTATAGATGAGGAAACTGAGACCCATTGATTTGTGCAGACCACTGTACTTACTGTTGGAGAAAATAGAAAGATTAGCTAAGGATGATAAGTTATCGTGGAGCAGTAGGGTTAACAGCTATGATCTAAGTGAAGGAATTATGTTCTAACTAATTATGTTGGAAATAATTAGATATGAAAATTGGCTTTTTGTCACAGTGTCTTTTAAGAGAAAATCATATACATTTTAATTAAATTCTTATATTGCATTGGATCATATATATTATATATCTTTCTTTGTGTACATAGAAAAGGAATCTGCAGAATCACAAAATTTTCAAGTTGGAAGAGGTTCTCCATAGCTAACTAGTCCAACCTATACATGAAAAGAATCTTCATTATGACAATTCAGTAAGTGGTCATTGGTCTATTCTTATTGATAGCTAATAAGTTCAGCACCTCTTGATGCATCTGCTTTTGGACAGCTCCAATTGGTAAGGGCCATGTTTTAATGTGTTTATTTGCAAATTCTTTCTCTTGCTTCTGCCTTCTGAGGCCAAATAGAACCAATCTAATTCCTCCTTCGTGTGATGGCCCTTCAGATACTTGAAGATACTTATCATGTCACCCTTGAGCCCTCTCTTTTCCAGGGTAAAGATTCCTTTAACTGTTGCTCAGATGACATTGACTCATGACCTTCACTATCCTGGTTGACCTTCTTTGCATATTCTCCAACTTCTCAATTATCTCCTTGATCTGGTTTCAATGAGCTCAGTGATCACTGATCTTGATCTGAGCTTGGACTGTATACTTCAGATGAAGTCTGCTAAGGACAGAATATAATGGGACTACCATCTCCCTATTCCCGTAAGTGATGGTGCTCTTAATGCATTTCAAGGTCCCCACAGCTTTTTATGGTTGCTTTGTTGTCATTGTGTCCAGTCATTTCATTTATGTCTGACTCTTTGTGATCCTATTTAAGGTTTTCTTGGCAAAGATATTGGAGTGGCTTTCCATTTTCTTCTTGAGCTCATTTTTTGACAGATGAGGAAACTGAGACAAAGAAGGTGAAGTGACTTGCCCAGACTCATAGTTAGTGAGTATCTGAGGTCAAATTTGAATTCAGGTCCCTCTGATCCAGGGCCAGTACTTTATCCACTGAGCCACCTAGCTGCCCATGGCTGCTACATCACACATGTAATTAATAGTGAACTTGATGTTCACTAGACCAAGATCAGAACACCTGTTCTCTAACCACATAGTCTTCATCTTGTATTTGTTAAGCTGACTTTTTTTTCCCTCTCAAGCATAAGACTTTATTTTATCTAGGTAAATATGCTGGTAAATATTTATTAACCAATTCTTTAAAAATGTATGTACAACACACTTTTAAGTTTAATCTTCATTATTAATATTTTGTACATCACTTTTGTTAAATCTAAGTGATCCACAAATCAATAAATTAAGACCTGATTTGTTGCATTTATGGATTTCTGAGGTATAAATGGTCACACTGTAAATTCAACAGTTGACACTCACAACCCAGTATGAGCTGGCTCCACCATGTCCCTGAATGTTTCCCTTTTCATTTTCATCTTATTAGATTCAGATCTATGTTCTAGCCAGTCAAGATCTTATTGCATCTTGGCTCTATGACTCAGTATGTTGAGTCCAAATATAATGAATCTACCATGCCATCTCTCCCTTTATCCAAGTCATTGATAAAAATGTCATGGAGCATAGGCCCAATCACAAATCTTTAAGGTACTTAGCTGGAAAATTTCTGCTATGTAAATCTTTGAGTCTGGCCATCCAACCAATTCTGAATTCAACAGATTGTACTGTTGTCTGATCTATACCTTTTCTCTTTTCCACAAGAACAGTATGAGGTACTTCATGAAAAACTTTTCTAAAGATTAAAGAAACTATATCTACAGAATTTCTTTCATCTGTTAGTTTAGTAATCCTGTCCAAAAAGGCAATGAGGTTAGTCTGGCATGATCTGCTCTTGGTTAAATCTGCCATCAGTACTTCCCTTCCTAGCTGTTTCTCAAGATATTTTCTAGATTTTCCCCAGAAATTCCCAGGAATCAAAAGCAAGGTCATTGACCTACGGTTTTAGGACTCTGTTCTCTCCCTTTTTCCTAATAATTTTATTTATTTACTTTAGACAAGGCACATGGGGTTAAGTGACTTGTCCATCACATCTAGTGTGATCACACAGCTAGTAGATGTTAAGTATCTGAGTTCAAATCTGACCTCAGATTTGAACTCAGGTCTTCCTGAGGACTCCAGGGTGTATACTCTTATCCACTGCAAGATAAGCTGCCCACCAGGACTTTATTCTCTTTCGTGAAAATCAGAATTGGATTTGCCCTTTTTCAATTTTGTTCTTCTCTTGGTTGCCATAGTCTTTTAAATATCATGAGCAGTAGCTTAGCAATCATATCTGTCAGTTCTTTTAGAAGCCAAATTTGGAGTCCATCTAATTTAGGTGACTTGGATTTATAGAGGGCAGTGAAGTATTCTTTTGCTATGTCCTTACTTACCTTGAGTCACCGACTTCCTGGCAGGCATTTCTAATATAAAGGTCATTTTCTTTTGCTCAGGACAGAGAAACAGAATAAGAAATGAGCAACTCTGCCTTGTCCCTTATCATCATCACATCTACATCATTCCAAAGTCCTCTTTCTTCTTTGATCATCTTTTTTTCCTCCCAATTTAGCTTAAATAATCCCCAACGATCCTCTCTGGGTTGTCCTTAGCTTCCCTTGACAGTCTCAGTTTATTCTCCAGTCTCATCTGCCTTTTTGTATAAAAATTTCAATTCCTCTTTTTTGTTGCCTACATTTGTGCATTTGCATAGAAACATTTGAGACTATTAGTTTTACCTTGGGCTGTTTTCTTGGATTTTGTTTCCTGTGAATTTCTGGGTATCTCAGCTGCTATTCTTTTTTATTTGTCTATTCTTAAAAATTATATTCCTTTTAAAATTTCTCTCCCCCCGCCCCCGAGTTGTTATTCTTTAACTTCATTCTTCTTTGCTTCTGCTCTCTAATTTAGAGAATATACGTAGGGACTTCTCTTTCCCCTATTCTTTTCAGTTTAAAATCTCTTTGATTAGATTTGTGAGACAACTGGCAAATATACTTTTGCTAGTCTTTGTTAGGCTTGTGCCACCTCTGGCCAGGAATCTGTCAATCCTGTGATAAAAGCTATGGTCCAAAACTCATTTTCAGATACTTCTTTCTTTTCCAGCTGTTCACTTCTGAGATTAATTTTTCTCTTCTGCATCCCTTTCCTTCAATGGGCAAATAGTGAGGAAACACAACTTGTGTTCTTGCCTAAGACTTTATAAATGTTGGCACTATTTTAATTGGAAATGATATTTATGCCTACTTAAACCAGAGAAGCAAGGTATTGATTATCCATTTTGATAAACATTGGGAGATTCTCTGTGATATGCTCTGGGAAGGCAATACAGCTCTGTCTTTGTGTGTGTGTGTGTGTGTGTGTGTGTGTGTGTGTATGTGTATGTGTGTCTGTCTGTCTCTGTCTCGTATTCTTTCTGTGTATCTTTCTCTGTTATCAGGTCAACAAACAGCTGCCCTTGCAGTCCTCAGGAACAGAGAATGATTTATTACTTTGATTCTATTCCTTCTCTTTCTTTAACTGGACAGTTTTCCCAGTGGCTTTTTTGTTCTACAAAATCATTCGTAGGAGGACAGGCAGCTTCCTTTTCCTCTGAGCATTCAGCTCTCTCCTTTGAAGGAAGAGCCTCAAGTCTGGTTTTAAACTCCAATGGGGAAACTTTTCTTTCTTTTTTTCCTTTGTGTTACATTTTTTCCAATATCCACCATCCTTAGAAGTTTCCCTTCCTCCACCTCAGATTCTTTCTGTTTCCCTTAGGAACATGTTACTGTCCCTTACAACCTGGAAGTGGAGAAACTTTAGCCATATGGTTTCTGGCTCTGACATTCTTTGTTTATTCAGGCCACACTTGGAACACTGACTAGATAGTACAGTGGATAAAGTAAATAGATTTGAAGTTGGAAAGACCTGAGTTCAAATATTTGCTAATTATGTGACCCTGGGCAAATCACCTTTGCTTAACTCAATTTTCTCATCTGGAAAATGAGGAAAATACCTAATTCCCAGAATTGTTGTGAGCATCAAATGAAATATTTTACAAACCTTAATGCTAGCAGTTTCCAAGATGTGAATGTCAAAAATACAAATGCCACACATTTCCTAGGAGTCACCACCCAACTTTCCCTTTTCTTCACAGTGGTTAAGATTTTCAGCCCTTTTTCTTTGAGCAGTTAATAATATAGAATTCAAATTTTGTGTGGTTACTTTTTACCTATATGATCTTTGGCAACTGATTTCTCCTCTCTAGCTTTCAATTTCCTCATGTGAAAGATGGAGCTATTGTTAGATGATCTCTAAATATATACACTTGTAGAATAAAATGTTAAATAATAAATGAAGGAAATAAAGAAGGGTATAGGAGATCAGAGGAGAAAAAATTAAATCATTGTGGGATGGAATGGTCATGGAAGGTTTTCTTCCTTCCTTCCTTCCTTCCTTCCTTCCTTCCTTCCTTCCTTCCTTCCTTCCTTCCTTCCTTCCTTCCTTTTTTCCCTTCCTTCCTTCTTTCCTTCCTCCCTCCCTCTTCTTCTCTGTCTGCCTATCTCTCTCTCTTTCCCTCTTTTCCTTTCTCCTTCCCTCCCTTTTTTCATCCCTCTGTACTTCTCTCCTCCCTTCCTCCCTTTTTGGAATGAGTAGAATCTGGACAACGAGAGAGAGAGAGTGAGAGAGAGAGAAAGAGAAAGGGAGAGGATTGGTTGGGGTGGCGGGGGTGTTAGAAATGCTATAGAGATGAAAATTCACAAGGTTTGTTCAAGGATGGAGAAACAGTTCAGTTTAGTTCTATCAGAGAGCATGGTATAGAAGTAGTGGGAGATAAAGATAGAAAATCAGAACCAAATTATTGAAAATCTTGAATGCTAGGCTAGGAATTTTGACTATTTTGTGAAATGATTAAAAGTTATTGAATAGAAGCATAATGTGATAAAAAGCAAAGTATTAGGAAAATTAATCTGATAAATTTTGTACTAAGGACTATGAGGGATCATTGACTCAGTAAATGTTAGGGTTAAAATATCTTGTCTTGGGAAAAATGGGTATAGTGAGAGAGATGGCAAAGGTGATGAATGGGGCACTAGTTAAGAAACAACTAATGAATCCCTAAGAAGAACTTTGTAAATAAATTGGCCTTTTTTCTGAGCAAAGGCAGAGAAATAATGGATTCATTTTATCTGAGACTTGCTTGCCAATGTGGAATCCTCTATACATTTTCCCCTTGGGTCTACATTTGAGATAGAGCTACTTTTGGAAACTATGTATATGAAAGTATCATGGTTTTATACTGGATATAAGAACACAAAAGTCAAAAACTTTGTTGCTAGAAGATATACATGGTAAAGGAATAGGTGAGGAGGGCGGGAGGCAATGGACTTGTCTTATTAGCCTACTTTTGTTCCACTTAACTTGCTTGTTCATTGGAGAAGACCTTGGGGGGTAAAGTGGACTTCATAGCTTTGGCCTCCACGTAGATCCTATAGATATTTTTAGCCAGACTTTCCAATTTAAGTTTTGGAGGCCCATCATACTCATAAAGAGTTTAAGGGATTAAAAGGAAGTTACAAAGAATTTGTCTCTAAGTCATATAGTTGTTTGGGACCTTGGACTTTTCATAAGAACCAAACACATTCAACAGAATATCCTGAGGAGCTTTGGTTGCCTTCATTCATCAGCCTTCTGTTATGTATGGTGGCTCATATCCTCAGTTTCAGATTAAAAAATTGTTAGCTTGCCTTTTCTAGGGAGAAGCTTTCTAGTCACTATACCTTAATAAATAGAAGCTAAGACCCTAGCAGATGACTCTAAAGAGATGAAACACAGAAGATGTGACAGACAGAAATTAAATGGCTATGAAATCAGAGGAAACACCCAGCTAACACATACATCCAGCAGAGACAGGGCTTAATAGAGACAACATACCCGGCAGAAGTAATCCATTAAAAAGCCACAGAATAGCATGATGATGTTATCAGAGAACATTGCAGCATTAGTGTTTTGAATTATTCTGGCCACTTTTGTTCCCTATGCAAATTTCCTAATCATCCATTAGATTATAAACTCCTGGGGGATGGGAACTGTATCTGCTTTCTTTTTGTATCCCTGTAGCTTAGCACAATGCTTGACATAGATATTAATAAATGCTTATTGATTGACTAACACAGGTTCCTGTGTTTGACATATGTTCCCTGGTCGTCTGTGTTTCTTATGAATTTGTTCTCCCTGAGTATTCCCTGGTCTTGTGAATTTTCTGTATGTTTTACACTGGTAATGTGACAATCTGAGAAAGTATACCTCATATGTACATGGAAGGATTTATTTTATTGTCACTTTATTTGCTATTCTGTTTGAGTAAATGACTTTTGGTTTGAATATATCTTCTAATTAGCCAGGAAAGATAAACACATTGGTGGGGGCTCGTGAGCTAAGGTTTTAAGTAGGTGCTGATCCACAATGTGCTTTGGATCTGGGGTAGCTCTTCAAGAGGTCTGCATGTAGAAGGGTGATTGAGTTTAGTGACCTGAGTTCAAGAGAGGTGGTGCAGAGATCATAAACTGTGTTAGGGCAGGAAGTTCATAGAATCTTAGTTTGAGAGTTAGGAGGGATCTTAGAAGTCATTTAGTCCCCACACCTCATTTTCCAGGTGAGGAAAGTGGGGTCCACAGAGTTTAAAACCTGTGTGACTTTCTCAAAGTCAAACAGGGCTGAAGAAGCAGAGGCAGAATTCAAAAAACCGAGTCCTCTGACTTGAAATTCTACAGGCATTTTTGCGTATCCTTCCCTACCCAGCCCAGAAATTTGCACGGGGGAGGTGTTGCTCAATGTTGGATGATCTTGTATTAGAAACAACACTTAACCGGGAGTAGGAGACCTCAGTTCTAACTCTCTATGACTTTAATGCAGTCATTTGCCTTTTTGGCCCCAGCCAATGTGAACTTGCTCTGACTTTCTTCCTGGCTTCCAAACCATGGATAACTTTCCTGAAATCAGGATGGTGCCTCCGACGAGGTGCATGAATCCTAGAGCTGGAGCCTTCCTGCTTGAATATTCCAGGCAGGCCAGCAGCAACCTTCTCCTCTCCCAGCCCCTCCTTGCCCAGGGCCCCGGAATCACACTGCACTGCAGCAACAGCTCGCTGACTCATTCTGACTGCATTGCTGCTCTTGTTGGAATTATGAAATCACCCTCTCCAGTCCGGTCCGACCCTCTGAGAGTGGGAGAGAGTGGGAGAGCTGAGTGATCACACGTCATTGAGACTGTCACCTCAATTTATGGGTCCTGAGCTGGGAGAGGGAGAGAGAAAAAGAGGAAGGAAGAGAGGAAGAGAAGGATGGAGGGGGAGAAGATGGGAGAGAAAGAAAGAGGGGGAGAAAGAGACAGAGAGAAGGGAGAGAAAGAAGAGCTGGGGAAGAAAGAGAGAGAAGAAAGGAGAGAAAGGGGAAAAAAGGGGGAGAAAGAAGAGGAGAGAGAAAGGGGAAGAAAGATGGGACAGACATTGAAAGATGGGGAGAAAGAAATAGAGAAGAGAAAGAAGGGAAAAGAGGCAGACAGACAGAAGGAAGAAGAGACAGGAAGAGAGAGGGAGATAGAGAGACAGAGATAAGAGATAGAGACAGACAAAGGGATACAGAGATAGAGGGGAGAAAGAAGGGGGAGAAAAGAAGGAACAGGAAAAGAGAGAGACAGACAGAGACAGAGACAAATACAGAAACAGAAAGAGACAAATGGAAATACAAGGAGAGCTAAACCTTGCCAAACTTTAAAATGGTTTTATTTGCCAGAGGAAGTTCCAAATGTGATTATCAAGTCTCATAAGCTCATAGAATTTTAAACTGGAAGGGATGTTTGAGGTCATCTGCCCAAAATCTCCAATTTACAATAAAGAAATTGAAAAGAATAGTCCAAATTCACAGGGCTAAGAAATATCAGGGCTGAGATTTGAACTCAGAACCTCATATTCCAAAGCTATCTCTTTTTCTACCACTTCACTGGGTTTCTTCCCCTTTTAATTAGTGAGAATGGTGTGTTTCAGACTGCTTTGTACAGATATACATTAACTGGAAATATGTTAACATTTAGAATTATAATTAAAATAAAATTTTACTTCGGTTCTGGAAATTGTATATTGAGCACCTGGATCTGAATTCCAGTTTTGCTATTTAATATAAGTATGAACTTAGGTAAATTCCTTTGCCTCATTGAGCCTTAGACTCTCCATCTGCAAAATGGGTAAATTGAACTAGATGCTTTCCAAGGGCCCAGCTGGCTTTTAAATCCTGTTCTTTGATTTATCACCTGACTCAGGAAACAATTTGGTGAGGAAAAGGGGCTGGTCTGGGAGTCAAAACCATCAGATTCTAGTCCTTTTTTGTGAAGGACTCCCCCAAGTTAATTTATTCCTGGCTCATTTAAGTATCTTTCTCATTATCCCAGGGACAGCCTCAACCATGCTTTTTTTTACTTCACTCTCTCTGAACTTTTCCACTGCCCTGATAAAAGCTTTCACCACAAACATGTATCCCCTTCTCGAACTCTCCTTCCACTTTCCAGTGCCCCCCTTTATGTATTGTCTTCCTCCATTAGAATGCAGGAACTTATATTTGCATCCCACACACTTGCTTAGCACAATGCCTAGTACATACTAAATCCTTAATACTTTGTGTCTCCCTGTGAGTTTGATTTTTGTTTTTGTTTCTCTCTTTCTCTTTCTCTCCGTCTCTCCATCTCTTTTCCTTATCTAGCTATCCCAGCTGTCCCATTTCCCTGTGTGACCTTGAGGAAATGACTTAACCTTCTGAGCCTTGGTTTCTCCATCTGTAAAATGGGGGTGGATTTGGTTCCTCAGTCTCCTGCTATGCTGAAATTCTATGATTTATGACTCCAGGGCCAGTGCAAGCTGCCCATTTCACCATAGTGCCTTGGGGGACATGGTAGTCACACATTCCAAGGGTGCTTCCTGATCACCAAACATCCTTTTTGGGCATAGATTTCAATGTTAATTCACAAACTAGAAGAAAACCAGGTTTGTTAGACTTAACAAAACTTTGCAGAAAGGATATTCTTATGTCTAATTTAAAAGAATGATTAATTATGTAGAGGACAAAATGAGTATTATAATAATAGGGACCCAGGGATCTCTGCTTTGCCCTATGCTATTCAACATCTCCATTAATTACCTAGATGAAAGCTTAGATGTCATCTTTGTCACGTTGGCAAATGAGGTGAAGCTGGAAAGGATGGTTAATACTTAGTATGGACAAATTGAGATCCCCAAAGATCTCAACAAAGTCTAGAATAATGGGCTGAAGTGAATTACATGATATTTAATAGGGATGAGTGTCAAGTCCTATTCTTGGATTTTAAAAACAAATTAAAGATAGGATGGGAGTGGTAAGGTTAGATTGCAGTTCATTTGAAAAAAAAATCTTAGGGTTTTAATGGAACATAAACTCAACATAAGATAATAGTGTAAACTGGCAACTCCAACACTATCCTAACCAGTTTAAAGAGAGGTTTGCTGTCAACATAACAAAGTTTCTTAACCAAGATCCATAAACTTGATTTAAAAATGATTTAAACAATAATTTTAAAATGATGTAAAAAATCCATATTAAAAATATGTAGACAAATACATAATTGTATTTCAGTATAATTGGTTTCTTTTGTAGTTCTATATGCATTTGAGAATATTAATCTGAGAAGGGGTCCACAAACACACACTAAGGTAGGAACCGCTAAGGTGAGAGGCCTTCTGTCCCCTGCCCTGGTCAGATCACAAATAGAGGATGACACTCAGTTCTGGGCACCCCATTTTAGGAAGGAGATTGCTAAGCTAGAGAATGTTCAGAGGAGAGGACCCACAATGGTGAAAGATATTGAGGGAGATCATGACATAAGAGAATTAACTGAAGCAACTGGGGCCATTTAAGGGCCAGACAAATGAAAAGATTTAGAGATGGACATACACAGGGGCAGTGAGATAGCGCAGCAGAAAGAGCTCTGAGTCTAGAGTTAGGAAGACCTGAATTCAAATCTGGCCTCACACACATAGTAGTTGTGTGACTCTGGGCAAGTCACTGAACTACGTTTGCCTCAACTTCTCATCTATTAAATGATCTAGAAAAAGAAATGAAAAATTGCTCTGGAATCTTTTCCAAGAAAATCCCAAATGGGGCCACCAAGAGTCAGATTATTTCATGGCTGAAATAACCACAATAAAAATGCACAAGAGCTACCTGCAAACACTATAGAATAAGGATAAGATGTGTGCAGCTTGGCTCAGAGAGACAAACTGGGATCAATAGATGAACATTTCAGAGATGTGGATTTCAGCTAAACAAAAGGAAAAACTTGCTCATGATCAGGACTAACCAGAAGTTGAATGAACTGCCTCAGAGGCAAGGGATGGCCTTCCCTTCCTTGGAAGTCCGCAGGCAAGGCTGAAGGATACACATGAGGGATACTATACAGGGACTCATTGCACATGTTAGTCCCAAGGAGCTCTGAGAAGGGCTCCTGTCAACTCTAAGATTCTGAGATTTGGGGATTTAGTGCAGACCATGGGGAATCAGGGGTTCTGGGCTCCTTGGGAAGTCCTGATGAGGCTTGAGTTTCCCTTCTCCCTCCTTCCTTCCTTTACACCCTTTCCCTCCCCTCCTCTATCCTGTACTAAAGCAAAAAAAATATGCTTATATGGGCAAAAAGGGAAAATCTGTGGTCCTGGGAACTTCTGGCTGAAACTGAGTAACAACTGCCTGTTCTGCTAACTCATCTCCTGGAATCCTGCTGATGTCATAGAAAGGGTTGTGGGCCTCTCCATCCTAACTCACTAGCAGATGGTAGACGGGCTGAATTAATGAGGAGTTCACCTAATGATGTACTGTCTTTGCTTACCGTCTGCACTTGGGGGAGAACGACAGCTGCTGGGAAACCTGATTGTGTTCTTTTGAGTCGGCCTTAGGCACTGTGTGACCTTGGTCCTGGGAATTTTGTGAGATGAGGTGGTGGGACTAGAACAGGGGTTCTGAACTCTTTGGGTATGATGACCCCCTTTGGCAGACAAGATAAAACCTTCTTTAAAAAATGATTTTAGGGGGCAGCTAGGTGGCCCAGTGGATGGAGCACCAGCCCTGAAGTCAGGAGGACTTGAGTTCAAATTTGGTTTCAGATACTTAACACTTCCTGTATGATCCTGGGCAAGTCACTTAATCCCAATTGCCTCAGCAAAAAAAAAAAAAAGAAAAAAAAGAAAAAAAAATCATGATTTTAAATGCATAAAATAAATTACTTAGGCTTATAAGGGAAACCAATTATATGAAAAAAAGATGTCAAATTATTTTAAAAATGATTAAAACAAAAATGATTAAATTATTAAAATAAAAAATTATTTTAAAAAAGTTCACAAACTCCAGATTAAGAATCTGGTATCTAAGCTTTTAAATCCTTTGATCCTGCAAACCACTAACATTCTGAACTCTCCTGGAATCTCTGGCTCTGTCTTATATCCTCCTATTTGCAGATCTGCCAACTTCATCAATTTTACTGACTTCCAAGTGTATTTTTCTCTATTAGCTTCCAGGGGAGTGTGGGGCCTGAAATAGGGTTTGCCTTTTTTCAAGTACTCAGCTTGGAAGAGAAAGTTCTTTGTAAAACCACACATAGACAGCCCTCTGATTGATTGATCACTGACATTTTCAGATGACAGTCACTGGCATCTAAGGGTAATTTTAAGATACCACAGCACTTGACTTTTTGTGAGTACAAATCGGCTGTCCTCTGAAATAGTCTGTTTATAACGCAAAGCAGGAAATATGTTCACAGGTCCACAGATTTAGAACTAAATTAATGTAACTTTCAGTTGAAAATGGATTCTTAACCTGGCTATGAATTTTTTTTAACATTTTGCTAATTGTATTTCAACATAATTGATTTCTTTTGCAATATTATTTTATTTTATGCATTTAAAAATGTCATTCAAGAGTATTACCAGATTGTCAAATGAGTCCAAGATATCCAAGATATAACCAAAAGGCTTTAGAGCTCTTGCCTAGTCCAGCCCCAACATTTTACAAAAGTGACAGAAGGAAATGATTTAATCAAAGTCATATAGCCCCAAAGTAGTAGAGTTGGGATTTGATGATCTACCTCCATTTCTTTCCAGGGAACTTTACAGTATCCCATTTTGTAGCTCTGGCTCATGTGAGATGTCCTTTAAGATGTTTCCTTCGATTCTTCTCCAGTTGAAAGTCAAATGGCCATAGCCATTTTTCATGTTACCCAGAAATGTATGATCAGAATGCTGAAATGGGCCCTCAAGGACATGTAGATAAGAAAAGTTAGGCCCTTGTGATTTGGCTAAAGTAAAAAAAGTTAGAAAGTGGTAGGGGTAAGATTAAACCCAGATTCTCTGTCTTAAAATCTAGGTCTTTTTCTGTTGTATTTTATGGCTTCTCTCCATGCTTGGATCACTTAGCCAACTCTCTCATGTTCTTTCATTTTCTGTTTTATACAATAGTTACTTGTTCACTTTCCCATTAGATTGTTAGCTCCTTGAGGGCAGGCCTTGGGTCTTATACTCATCTTTGTAACATAATAATTAGATGTAAGAGGCACTTAATCATTGAATAATAGAAAAGCAACATGCTATAGTGGCAAGAGAATTGCATGTGGAGTTCTTCCTTACTTACTAGGGGCTTACTGCCTATGTGACTTTGAGCAAGTCTCTTTGCTTCTCTGGGCCTTAACTTCCTTATCTGTAAAATGAGAGTATTGGTCATGACTTCTAAAATTCTTTAAAGCTCTAAAAACTAAGACAATTTAGTGGAAAGAATATTCATCTACCTAGCTGGGCTCTACTCCTGGCTTCCTGATCTCATTCAAATCACTTTCCCTCTCTTTTCCTCAATTTCCTAACCTGTGAAACTGGAGCAATAGAGTTGATGATCTCTAAGACTTTAATGGACTCTGAATTTTTAGGGCTATGATAATTTAAAATATTAAGATGAAGGTCTGCCCTAGGCCCTTTTGATGTTCCAGGTCAATGGCTGTCTTTTTTTTTGCCTATTGACTTCTGGGAAGGGTCAATAAAGCTGGAAGACCCCTAGGGCATATTTGAAGGGTACCCTGCCAAAATCATTGGCTGTCTACTTTTCCACATTGGAAGAAGTAGAGCAATCCACCATGAGTCAATCTGCTGCTCTGTGTCATCTGCTTTTCTCTTCTCACTCCTACTTTTGCATGGCATAAGAGCATATGGAATGCCAGCTCAATCTTTACCAGGAATCACCAGCTCTTCTAGAGATGTAGAAGAATTAATTTTTACCTTAAGTCATTTTTTTCCAGCACTAATATTTTTTCTAAAACTCCTTCCAATTCAATGTTGTATATTCTAGGGTGCTTCCAGGACTTTTCAATATTTTATACTCTAAGGTATTATCCAAAACATTCTACTTGTTCTGTGTTGCAATGTCTTTTCCAGATCCAACATTCTGTTTCAAGTTATTTTCTTCTTCCAATATTCTGTGTTCTAATGTTGCTTCTACTCTAAAATTTTTGTGTTCCAACATTATTCTATGATTCCATCTAGCTCCAACACTCCATATTCCAAAGTTACTTTCAGGTCTAATATTCTATATTCTAATGTTCCTCTGTACTCTACAATTTTGTTTTCCAACATTTCATGTTCTATGGTCTTATCTAGCTTTATGTTCCAAAGTTACTTTCAGTTCTAATATTCCATATTCTAACAGCCTATGTTCAGATATCCCTTGTTACTATAAAATTTTATGTTCTGTTCTATGATCCCAAACAAGTCTAATATTCTGTGTTCTAAAGCCCCAACTCTAAGTTTCTCTGAGTCAGTGATAATATGTTTCTATGAAGAACCTGAGGTGAGAGAGAATAAAAACCTGAGATATTAAAAGCAAAGAAAGAGAAATGTGTGAGTTAAGTCCTGGACTGAAAATACCAGCTTAGATGCTCAAGAAGTTATACTTTGTCATTTCTCTGTTTCCTCAGGTTCTTGGACAGTAAGTGCTCCTGAATCTTGGTTGACTTAAATTGATGAATGCTGAGTCAAAACCCTTGACAAATTTCACATTGGTAAAATAAATGGCATCCGACGAAGCTAGAAATACAGCTGATAGGATTGTACAAGAAGCAGGCAGTACTGGGTATATATAGTCATAGGGCAGACGATAATCCTAAAAAGTATATTTGAGAACAACACTGAAACTAGGGAGGATGATTAGAGATTTGGCTCAGGGTATTGAATTTTGAAATCTATGACAGCACCTACATCACCTGCTTAGTCAGCAAGAATAATTCACTAAAATGAGAAGCCACCTCAGATTGATTAGGGTGAGCTGTTCTTCCATCCAGCCTAGTTCTCTGTATACCAGAATGTGACCTGAAAGTCTCTGTCTTCTACATTTTCCTCAATCTCTTCGTTTGAAGATGTCTGTCCTTCCTCCCACTTGTCTTGGGGGATAGTTGTGTTATTTTTCTCAGGTCCCCAAATTCCTAATTTTGGCTCAGTAAAATTCTCACTGGTCTATAAAATAAGCCATAGCCGAGGCTTTCCGTGATCATTGCTAGAGACATGGTATGAGTCTTCAGAGTAATTTTCTGAACCATTGCTGACATCCAGCTTTCTCTTAAATACTTTCTTCAGCTATAAACAATAATTCCCCATTGAATACTATGTAATTTGGCTTCTAAATTAGCTAATTTCAGCAGATATGACCCCAAAGAGAGACCAAATGAAAGAAATACTTCATGGAATCTTAGAAGAAACTTGAGGGGTCAAATAATCCAATTCCTCCCTCATGTTGGTCGCCTAACATTATTTGAAGAACTCCAGTAACAAGGAGCTCACTACCTGCCTCAAGATATATTCCTTTTCACTTGGGGACAATTTTTTAAAAATTTAATTTAAAAAATTTAATTTATTTTTATTGAACTTCCCAGTAATTACCACATATTGGTCTGTTTCTAAGGACAGGATCTTTCTGTCATTCTTCAGATGAATAATAATAATGTACATTTCTCTCACTTTAAGGTATACAAAATGCTTTCATCACAACAATCCTGTGAGGTAGGGACAATGATTATTAGTAGCCTTGCAATTTCTTGGGCCACCATTTCCTCAACTTGAAGATGGAAAGGGTTTCTGAGATCCCTTCCAGGCTTAGATCTGGGTGAAATGGGGGCTCTGGGAAGGTAAATAACCTGTCCCTCCCACCTCTGCTGGAGACCAAACACCCCCAGATCCTTCAACTGTCTTTCTTATGTCATTTTCCTCAGCCTAATAAAGTGAAGCTTAGAATTCAGCACAACAATCCAGGAGACAGTTAGGGGATGATTACTTCCTGTGATGTTGACACTAGACTGGTAAGAATATAGCGGATGTGTCTCTTTTTACTGATGGAAGGTAGTTTGGATTTTTCTCCAAATCCTCTAAAAGAAGATTATCAGGATTATGGAGAGGTAAGAAGCTTCCCCCCTAGTGTAACCCAAACATTGTTTTCTTTGTAAAACTTTCTTTGTGCTCTCCTGCCTGCCCACATTTTTGTGTGGCAAGTAGAGATGGGGGTGGGGAAAACAGCATTTAATAAGCACTGACTCCATGCTAATAATTTTTATAAATATGATTTCCTTTGATTCTTGCAATGATTTTGGGAGGGAAGTGTAAAGACTGCCAACAGAACCAAGGTCACTCAAGAACTAGAGGCTGCTCTAGAACTTGAAGCCACTCTAGTTTCAACTACATATTTAATAGATGAGGAAATGGAGGTCCAGGGAACTTCATTGGATTCTCAAAATCAGAGAGGGGAGGAGAGAAGGAAGAGTAGTGAAAGGAACAAGCATTTCTTAAGCACCTTCTGTGTGCCAGACGCTGTACTAAGTGCAATACAAACATTGTCTCATTAGTTTTGACATCGCTCTCCTGAATTCAAAGTCGGTGATTTTTCTCTTATACCAGATGGTATTTCTGGAGATACAAATACTAGCAAGCAAGACAACACTGGTCCTCAGGGAGCTCACATTCTAATGAAGGAAGATCAGAGTGAGGCGGATGAAAGAGAAGGGACGGGGAAGGTAGTCCCAAATAAGATAAAGTGAAATCTTATCAATCACAATTTTGTTGTTTGCTGTTCAGTAGCCTTGAGGTTTTCTTGGCAAAGATACTGGAGAGGTTGGGCATTTCTTTCTCCAGCTCATTTGACAGATGAAGAAACTGAGGCAAACTGGCTTAAGTGACTTGCCCAGGTCACATAGCTAGTGAGTGTCTGAGACTGTTTAAGTTCCTCCCCGACTCCAGAGCTAGTGTTTTACCCACTGTGCTGCCTGGTCAAAGTTTAAATGAATGGAATAGAATTTGAATGGATCATGTGTATAGAGATATACATACATATATGTATACCCATATATATATATGTGTATGTGTGTGTCTTTCTATCTCTGTCTCTCTGTTTCTCTTTGTCTCTCTCTCTCTCTCTCTCTCTCTCTCTCTCTCTCTCTCTCTCTCTCCCCTCCCTCCCTCTCTGTCTCTGTCTCTCTGTCTCTCCTTGTCTCTCTCTCTCTCTTTCTCTGCTCTGTTTCTCTCTCTCTCTCTCTCTCTCTCTCTCTCTCTCTCTCTCTCTGTCTCTTTCTCTTCCTCCCTCTCTTTCCTTTCATCCCCCCTCTCTCTTTCTCTCCTCTCTCTGTCTCTGTCTCTCTGTGTGTGTCCCTGTCTCTCTCTTTGTCTCTCTGTCTCTGTTTCTGTCTCTCTCTGTATGTATATATGTTTCTATAGATACACTCTTACCCTCTGTCCCAGAGACACACATTAGGAGAGAACCTTGGCTTCAGTCAGGAACCTCTGGGTCTAAGACCTGCCACAATATAAATATAGACAGCTGATGATGAAGGGGAGAGAATACTGGGTCTAGAGTCAGGAAGTTCAAAGTTCACATCCTGCCTAGATCCTAGCCAAGTTATTTAACTTCTGTCTGCTTCAGTTTCCACAACTATAAAATGGAATAATAATAGCATACATCTCTTAGGGTTGTTCAGGTGCTTACTGGCTGTATGACTGAGCAAGGCACTTAACTTCAACTTAAACTCAGTTTCCTCTTCTGTAATGGGGCAATCATCGCCCCTGTTCCATAAGGTTATTGTGAGAATAAATGAGATACTATTTGTAAAGTGCTTTACCAATGTTAGATGTTATTATGATATAAGACTTTTAATAAAAACACATAATTTAATGGCAGAATATTTTGCTTGGAATGGCGTAGAAGTCTTTGGTATTTGTTTCATGAGTGATATCCCACACACTGCAGTGAAGGCTCTGTCTAGTAGAGACTGCTTGTCCAAGAGCATTATGTCTGGTTTTTGTTTCCCTGATTTTGAATTCATCAAATAGAAACACTTCCATACACAAAGGACAGAAAGCAAGATTGTAAATGAACCACAGCTTTATCCCAAATACCTTCCTTCATTCAGTTCTGTTTTGTCTCTAACAGACAAAGGATATGAGCAAACAATTCACAAAAGAGCAAACAAAAAGTGAATAGAGGATTTCAGTAATGATAATAATTATTATTATGATTATTATACCTAACATTGATATAGTACCCATAATATGCTAGTACAGTGCTTGGCACTGGGGGATGAGGAGGAAGAGGGGCCCTCCTGAGCTTGTTTTCTTGAGTTGCGCTATCTTCCAGCATGAAGCCCCCTGAGCTAATATAATTTGGTATTTTCAACCCTAACTGAACTCTCAGCATGCCCCTGGGAGTCCAACTAGCTACAAGACAAGCACCAGTAAGCCTAGCTAGCATTTATACAATGTCAGGCACTACGTGAAGCATCATCATCACCATAATAATAGCAAGTGTTTATATAACACCTACTACGTGCTAGCTACTGGGCTAAGCACTATAATAATAAAAAATAACAGCAAGCATTTATATAGCACCTACTATGTGCTAGGCACTATACTAAGCACTATAATAAAAATAATAATAACAGCAAGTGTTTATGTAGCACTTACTATGTGCTAGGTACTATGCTAAGCACCTTTTATACATGCATTTATACAGCACATGCCAGCCACTGTGTTAAGCTCTATAATAATAATAACTCGCATTTATGTAGTGTCAGTCACTATGCTAAGCACTATAATAATAACAACAACAACAGCAAGCATTTGTTTAACACCTACTATGTGTTAGTAGGGGCTCTAAACTGCTCTAAACACTATAATAATAATAAAAAACAGCAAGTGTTTATATAGCATCTACTATGTGCCTGCCACTGTGCTAAGCACTATAATAATAATAATAATAATAATAGCTAGCATTTATATAGCATCTACTATGTTCTAGGCACCATGCTAAGCTTTTTGTAGATATTATTTCACTTGATCCTTACAATGACCTGGAGCGTAGGCACTATTATTACTTCCATTTTATGATGTAGAAACTGAAGCAGACAGAAGTTACATGACTTGCTCAGGGTCACACAACTAATATATATATATATATATATATATATATATATATATATATGTCTTAGATAATATTCAAGCTTGGGCTTCCTTATTTTAAACCTAGAGCTTTGTCGTTTTACTTGGCTGCTTTTAAAATGCCCAATCTTATTAATATTTAAAGATACCAATTTAAAGAAATTAATGTACAAAGTTTCACTGAAATGTACCCCCCAAAAAGGGTTTGGTCCCCATCCATGATTTCATTGCCATGGGTACTCCCTGGTATTGGTGTGTGGGGAAACTATTGTTAATGAAGATTGACAACTTCTCTGTAACTGTCAGAGAAGAAGGAAGGGAAGGAATGAGGAGGGAGAGAGGAAGGGAGGAAGAAAAAGAGGGAGGAAGAAAGAAAGAAGGAAGGAAAGAAGGAAGGGAAGGAGGACAGGAGGGAGGGAGGAAGGGAAGAAGGAAAAAAAACAAAGTTAGAATTTCAGAACTAAATCTTTATCCAACTCCTTCATTATACAGATGGGGAAACTGAGATTTACAGAAGAAAATGACACTCCATGGCACATAGCCAGGACTAGAAGCCAGGCATCTTTGCTCTCACTCAAGTATTATTTCCACTATATTTATATACACATATGAATGTCAAACATAAGGGTAGGAATTTTTCATACTGTAAATTATTAAATTGTCATGGCCATTCATCTACTGAGGCAGAATACAGATCACATTGACCACAGGAATGGGAATCAAGACTCTTCTGAAGTTTTGTAGCATGTTAAGTTCCCATTAATGCATGTCTTTACAACTCTACTTTTCATTATAAAGTTGATTTAAAATAATTTTTATAATTATTATGGAATTCCTTCCCAGAACTTCCATTTTGGGCAGTGCCCAGCTTGACATGCTTATTTAGGTTCTGACTCACCTGCCTACCTCATCTAGAAGAGGACCTTTCATTCTCTCTCCACCTTGCTTTTCTGTTCCCTTTTATGTATTGTTTTCCTTCATTAGAATGTAATAATGTTCTTGAGGACAGTTTTGTTTTTGTTCTGCATATATTTTGTATTCCTAACACTAGCACAGGCCTAGAACATAGTGTTTAATAGATGCTTGTTCTATCTATCCACATATCTATTTGTCTATCTATCTATGTGACCTACCTACCTATCTACCTATGTATCCTTCTATCCATTTATCTATCTATCCTTCTATCTATCCATCCATTCATCATATATATATATATATATATATATATATATATATATAGCATTCTAGTCACACATCTTTCTACCCATCTATCAATCAGTCTATTTATTGATCTCTTTATCTATCCTGTCCATTCATTCATCCATTCTTTATCCATCCATCTTTTATCTATCTGCCTATATATCCTTCGATTCATCCATTCATCCATCTATTTTATATCAATCTAGTTACCTCTATCCTTCTATCTATTAATACATTTATCCTATCTCTCCATCCATCCACCCATCCTTCTATCCATCTCTCTCATTCAAAGAAGGCAGGTAGTATAATGAGAAATTCACTTGACTTGGACATAATTTCAAATTTCACCACCAATACTTACTGGTTGTGTGATCTTGAGCAAGTCCCTTAACCTTTCCATGCCTGTTTCCTCATCTGTAAAATGAGGGAGCGGGATATGATGATTTCTAAGGTTCTTTCCAACTCAAAATCTATGATTTGGGGATAAAGAAATTCCAAGGGAAAGGAACCTTCTAAGAGCAGAATATCTATTCTTGGCAAATGTCAATTATCAGGAAGAAAGAATGGAAGCTAAATTAGTGAAAAAAGCTCTAGAGTGGTGGGTCAGAAAAATTGGATTTAAGTCTCAGTTCTGCTGCTCCTGAGCTCAGGAGTTTTACTCCAAAACTCCATTTCCTCATAGGGGATTTGTTTGACTAGAGTGATTTCTAAGTGTTTTTTTTTTACATTTTACACTCTGGGTTCCCATTGATTTTCTGAGAATGGATGAGGGAGATCTGTGAAGACAGATTAGAATCAGGGTGATAAAGGAAGAAGGCTTGAATTTAAAAAAAGGTACCCACAAATGTGATAAGAGGGTTTGAATAAGGGAAGGGCAGGTTTTTAATGGGATAAAAACAGAGAAAAAAAAGAGGGATCTTCTGGGAAAATGATCAAAATCCAAGGAACCAAAGGCAAAATTGCAAATAAGTGGGGAGTTCTTTATGGGATTTCAGAGGCTAAGCAAAAGTGTGGAAGAAGGGAGATGCCCTGTGGTTTTTTTTAATCACTACAGTCATGTCCAACTCCTGATTCCATTTGGGGTTTTCTTGGCAAAGATACTGCAACGGTTTTGCCATTTCCTTCTCCAGCTTATTTTTACAGATGAGGAAACTGAGCCAACAAGGTTAAGTGGCTTGCCCAGGGTCACACAGCTAGTGTCTAAAGCCAGATTTGAACTCAGGGAGAGGAGTCCTCCTGATCTCAGGCTTGGCATGCTATGCTGTATGGCACCACTTGGCTGCCCCCCAATACCCTGTCCGAAGCCTTAATTCTAGGACTAAAGGAGAAAGCACAAAGATGATCACTTGCTAGTAGTTCAAGAAAGGATGTGGAACTGGAGTGTCAGGGAAAACCTGCATGAGCTTTTGTGAAGGAGAGCTTAATCAAATATGGAAAGGGGGAAATGACAGCAGAGAGAGGAGAGATGTCTCTTCTTCCTCCATTTCTTAAAACAGATCCTAGGATATTAGCTGGGAGTTGGAAGGGACCTTAGAGGTCACTGAGCCCAAGCCCCAACTTTTATAAATAATGAGGCTGAAAAGGTTAAGAGGAAACCGAGGAAGTGGGACTGCTAGGTGGTGCATTGAATAGTGCATACCTTTGGAAGCGAGAGAATCTGAGTTCAAATCTGACCTCAGACACTTATTAGCTGGGTGATCCTAGGCAAGTTTAGCTCCCTGATTGCCTCTCCTGCCCCCCCCCAAAGAAAGGAATTGAAGATCTGAAGTGGGGTTTGAACTAAGTTTTCTTGATCTCAAGTCCCGTCTGCTGCCTATCCTACTGCCTCAACTGACTTTCTTAAAGAGACAATCTTATTATTCAGTTAATCAAATTCACCTACTATATGTCAGGCACTAAATCTAGTTCTTTTCCTTTAGCCCATTTCCTCCAACCAACTCAAGAACTTTGCCAACAAATCAGAGATTTTTTTTTTTTTAACCCAAGCAACAATTGAAATTTATTTGGTTGTTTCTTCATTTATAAAATGGGGATAATAACAGCGCCTACCTTCCAGAGTTGTTGTGAGGATTAAATGACAATTGTATTAAATAACATATAAATAAATAAATGTTAAATAATAAATATTAAATAACAATTGTAAACAGCTTAATTAATATGGTACCTGGCATATAGTAAACATTATATAAATGTTAGCTGTTATTATGAACTATAATAATGATGAATGTTTTAAAGTTTTCAAAGGGTTTTTACACGTTATTTCATTTGATTGTCACAACAACCCCACTTGGTAGGTTTGATTATTTTCTTTATTTTACAGAGGAGGAAAATGAGACAGAGATTAAGAAACTTCATCCCATTGCCTGAAGCAGGATTCAAACTCAGTCCAAGTTCAGGACTCTAGCCACTGAGCCAAATCACTGTCCACAAAGATGGGATTGTGTGTGTGTGTAAAGATAACGGCTTAAGTATGAAACCACAAGTCATTTGAATTGTTAAATTATGAATTATTTTATTTGTCTCTGGAGGAAGAGTGACTGAATAGGAGATACATGCAGAGCTATAAGTAGTCACAAATATGCTTTCGGTAAATCCAATTGCGTAGCTGTGGTAGGTACCTTTAAAGAAAAAATCGAATCATATTTGCATCGGGGATGGTGTTAGTCTGGGCCCCAGAGAGTCGCATTTTTGCCCACATGGAGGTTGGGGAGAAGATGGGACTGCAGAAAAGGACTACCACAATCATAGAACCCTGGGGGTGTCCACAGGAAAGAAATATACCCATTCTCTGCTGATGTTGTCACTCTGGGCAAGACTCCATTTGCTCTGCATTAGTAATAGTTTTCAATATACAAGGTTATTTTGTACTTCAACTTTTTAATGGTTCAGTGATAATAAAGAGGGACAGACAAGAATTGGGGAATAAGCTTAAAATTCCATCTGCCATGGGTAAATTCCATCTGGTTTATTGTGAAGGGAGCCAGTCTATGAAATGAAGAGAATGCAGAAAATAATAAGAAAGTAAAAGGGGTTTTTGAAAGAGTTAATACAAAGATGAAGGTTCCTCGGGCTAAAGGCACACGGGCAGTTAATGACAAAACTGAGACTTCAGTCCTGCACTAGATTGCCACCCTGTCTCTCATTATGCCCTAATAATTCCCATCTCCCCCCAGGCTACTCCTAAGAATAAGTGTTTTCATTTTTAAATGATCCCAGCAATGTCATAGTTGGTTCAATGAATATTTATTGAGTTACTTCATGGGCAAAGAGCCCTGTGTTCAATATTGGGGGACATAGAAAAAGAAAATTGAAATGGTTCCTATTTTATTGTAATTTTGAATGTCATTCATTTATGTTGAAGATTGAGTTCCCTTATTTTACTCAGTCTGGATGTACAGGGTCAGCCTAGATAGAACCTTTGACCTACTCATTTCCCACTTGGGCTAGTTTGCCCCTTCTTAGTCTACTTGGCAGAACCCACTCCTGGGAGCTCGCCATCTTAATACCAGACTTGGTTTGGATGCCCAATTCACAGAGCTTACTGTGACTCAAAACTCCTCAGCTCAAGAGATCCTCTAGCTTCAGCTACTCCAATTGCTGGAATTACTGACATGCCTGGCTATAATCTTTATTTTTAAAGAGTTTGAAGTCTAATTATGGAGGTCAAACAGACTTTCAGGGGGAAAAATAGCTACTGTACCTCTCTGGGTCTCAGTTCTCACATCAGTAAAATAAGGAGATTGAGTTAGATGGTCTCAAGTTCTCTGTGAATCCAGGAATTGAATGGTATGGACATTTAGTTTTTGGAGTTCAGAAGAGGGAGAAGTCATTATGACTGAGATGGTTTCTTCATTCACATAGAATGGAAGAAAGGAAGGAAGATGAGGGAAAGAAGGAAGGAAGAATAGAAGAATGGAAGGAAAGAGGGATAGAAAAAAGGAAAGAAGGCAGGAGAGAAGGAAGAAAAAGGAAATAAGGGGGAACAAAGGATAATAGGAAGGAAGGACATAAAGAGGGAAGGAAGGGGGGAAGAAAAGAAAGAAGGGAAGGAAGAAGAAAGGAAAAATAAAAAGGGAATAAAGAAGATGAAAAGAAGGAGGGAAAGAAGGAAGGAAGGGGGAAGTTTAGAAGGATGGAAGTAAAGATGAAAGAGAAGGAAGGAAGAAGGGATAGAAGAAAGAAGGCAGGAGGGAAAGAAGAAAAAAGGAAAGAAGGATGAAGAAAGAAGGAAAAAAGATAAAAAGAGGGAAGGAAGGAGGGATAGAAGGAAAGAAGGGAGAAGGATAAAAGGATGGAAGTAAGGACAGAAGGATAGAAGGAAGGGGAGAAGGAAGAAAGGATGGAAGAAAAGAAAGGAGGGAAGGAAGGAAAGATAAAAAGGAAGGAAGGAAAGAAAGAGGGAGCAAAGGAGAAAACATTTATTAAACCCTTATTAAACCCTTAACCATTGTATGTCAGGCACTGTGCTAAGCACTCCATAACTATTGTTTCATTTGATCCACCCAACAACTCTGGGAGGTAGGTGCTATCATTATCCCCATTTTACAGATAAGAAAGGCAGGGCAAAGGCAGGATAAGTGACATCCTCAGGGTCACACAGCTTATAAGTGTCTGAGACAGGCTTTCTTGATACCACGGTCAATGCACTGTAATTCCTGGCTGGCCTTTACCTTGAAAGATGAGTATGATTTGAATTTGGAGGAAGAGAATAGAAAGGAGGAGAGTTTGAATGACGGGGAAGAACTCAAAGTAAAGAGCTGGGAGTATTCTATGTGTAAGTTACTAGTTAGGGAAGAAGATATCGATAAGAAAATATGTGTATGTAAATAGTAGATGTGTATAAGATACATGTATGTGTACACATATATACATACTACATGTGAAATGAGTGGAAAGGGACCAGAATGGGGAGAACCTTGAATGCCACACTAAGGAATTGTATCCCTTAGCCATGGGGAGCCATTGAAGACTTGAATTTCAGAGTGACATGCTTTTAATTAGAAAGCTTAATTCAGTCCCCATTTTGAAGCTCTTTTGGGTGTTTTGTGGACAAAGCCTTTTGATATTCTCTCATTGCCAGAACGGACTTCAGGGTCATTTAGTCCATCCCTCCCCCTCATTTATCAGATGAAGAAACTGAGGTCCAGGGAGGCTATGGAACCTGCCAAAGTTCATCCAGGTACTAGCTGTCTGAGGTAGGATACCCATCAGGATGCTGTTTGGGCTTTATCTGCCCTCACACTCAAATCAGGGAATTCCCTCAGGAAAAATCAGTTAAGCTTCTATAAGAAAGGAGCTTCCTATGCTGTGAGAACATGAATGTAAATCTGCTGGGTTCAGGTTCCAAAGGCAAGATCTGCAAAAGAATTAATTTGTTTTTGAGTCAAGTCATCCAGCTGCCTTGAAAATGGTCAGTGCAGGACATCTTCCCAGGGGAGGTTCCTTTGAATTTTGCAGGAGATGGGGGAGACGGGCTCTGCTCACTGTGACCCAGCAGAGTGTGAGCTCTGAATCCATGTACCACTGCATGACTTTGTTCTGCGACCTTGGGAGGATCATCTGACTGCTCAATGTTGCAATTTCTTTATTTGTAAAAAGAGGAGCTGGGGCATCATGAATTTTAGATCTGTAAGGGATTTTCATTCAAGATTTTAGAATCTTATTTCCTAAGAGGTTCATGAATTTGGAGTAGCAAAAGTCTACATGGTGCAATAGATAGTGCTGGTTTGGAGGGAGGAATCACTGAGATTCAAATCTTCCCTTAAGCACTCAGTAACTGTGTGATTCTGGACAGTTATCAGTCTCATCCTCTCAGCCTCAGTTTCCTCTCCTATAAAATAGCAGCAGTTGTTTTCCAAGGATCAAATAAAATAACATGTATAAATTATTCTGTAAAGTTTCAATAAATGCTGGTTATTAGAATTGAACCGAGGCTCAATAAGGATCAGTGGCTTACCCAAGATCACATGGATAAATGGCAGAATTGAGTCCCAAACTCTGTTCTTCTGACACCTAATCTTCTCAACTATACCACACCAATAATAAATAATCTAATTGTTAATGAATTTAAAATGTAGAAAAGTACCTGATTGTAGTGATAAAAGCATTGAATTTGGAGTCACAGAAATCATCCCTTTCCCTCCCTGGGCTTCTCTATAAGATAAGGAGATTGGACAAAATTATTTTTAAGATCCTTTTCAGCTCTGAAAAAACATGGATTTATGACCTGTTTTTAAACCCTGATTCTGCCTCCTCCTACTTGGGTTGTTGTTCAGTCACATCTGATTCTTCACGACTCCTTTTGGGGTTTTCTTGGCAAAGATATTGCAGTAGTTTGCCGTTTCACTCTCCGCTTCATTTTTACAGATGAGGAAACTGAGGCAAACAGAGATTAAGTGATTTGCCTGAAGTCACATAGCAAGTAAGTGTCCAAAGCTGAATTGGACAGCCTGACTGCAGGCTCCGTGCTCTGTCCACTGTGCCACCAGCTGCTCAAGACTTATATAACCTTAGACAAGTTCCTTCTCCTGCCAGAACCTCTATTTTCTTCCCTGTTAAGTGAGGGGTTCAAACTACATGGTTTCTATAGCCCATGATCCTGATGGACAAGGGCCATATACAAACACAGGAAGTGAGTATGATTTCAGCTGCATGGAGAACTCCTAGTGTGAGAGCTAAGGGACTGACCCACAGTTACAAAGCTAGGAAGGGTCAGAGGTGAGTCTTCCTTGCCCCAAATCTGGGGCTTTATCTATCACATTCATTTGCTATTATCCTATAGAACTGCCAAATCTTATAGAAATTGTAAATAATCATAAGGATCATTATGAGATGAAGCTAAGTGTAGCCAATGCTTAGAGCTGATTTTCAGTGGATTCAGCAAGTAATCTCAGGAGATTTTCTTTAAAACTGACATCATTGGAAAGAAAATATGCAGTGCAAGGCGAGTATCTGCTTTTTCTATGTACATTTAAGTAGATGTTTATGAAGGATCTGAAGTTGTTCTTAACTCCAGAATATTGTACCATATTTAGTTTTATTTCAAGTCATAAATTACATTCTGGCTCTGAATTCCTACCTGAACAATAACATAAACCTGGTTCTGGACAGTTTGCCTCTCTGTCTCTGTTTTTCTGTTTCTCTGTGTCTCTGTTTATCTCTGTCTCTCTTTCTCGTCTTTCCTTAGCCCCGTCTCTCTCTGTCTTCTTTTGTGAGTGTCTCCCTATGTCTTTTTTTCTTCTTTCTGTCTTTCTATACCTCTCCCTCCCTGCTTCTTTCTTACTGTCTCTCCCTCCTCCCTGTCTCTGTCTTCCCATCTTTATCTATCTATCTTTGTAGTACAAAGAGAAATGGTTTCTTTAGATGGAAACATACAGTGATGCTGTCACTCAGAAACTGCCTTTGGAGTCAGAGGAGTTGAATTTATTTTCTGTGGCACCTTGGGCAAGCCATATAAATTCCTTTGGTCTCAGTTTCCTCATCTGTAAAATGAGGGGTGGGCAACTGGCCAGCCTCTGAGATCCTTTTTAGCTCTAGTTTTAGGATCCTCAAAGCAACAAAATTATCAAAGAAAAGGGATATAGAATGTGAGAACACAGAATGTCAAAGCTGGAAGGAACTTAAGAGACTCTTTTTTCTAGCCTCCTCATTTTGCAGATGGGGGGGCGGATGCCCAGAGAGAGGCATGGATTTGCCCAAAGTCTCACAGCATTTAAGAGTTCAAATTTTAGTCTGCCTAATTCCATTGATCTTTTAAACATAATGTTTGGTTTTTAGTACTGGAGACTCACTGAACTGCAGAAAGTAGTCTGTTTTGTTTATATACTTGGTAATAGTCACGAGGATTTGTTTTGTTTTGTTTTTTTAAAAAGGAACATTCTATTTTGGTGGCCTAGACAGAAGCAGCTAATTGGGACTGGGTGCCAGAAGACCTGAATCTTAATCCTGGCTTTGTTGCTAATGAGCTGTATGACCTTGCACAAGTCATTTACTATATTGAAGTCTGATTTTCTGAAATCTATTCATCTTCTTTTCATTTACTGTATTTTTCCTCCATGAGTCTTTAATGAAGGTAGCCTTTTAAAAATTGAGAAGCAATATGTCATTCTGCACCAAATAAACTATCAGTGACATAGTTACTTCTCCTGAAGGAAGCTCCTTCTCCTGAAGGAATAGTATAATAAATTGTGTGGGCTTTCTTTTGTTGTTTGTGAATATTCTTTTTACAAATCCAAATAAGAATGTCTCAGTATTTCCGATCACATGATATTGAGCAGAATGAAAATTAGTTTATAATTAGATGCTAATCAATCAATTGGCAAGTAGTGACTATGAGCCTATTGTTTGCCAGGCACAGTGTTAGGTGCTCCTGGGGAGAAAACTGTGGAGAACAAAACAGCATCTACTAGAAGAGAACTTCTGATGAAGAAGCCCTGGATTAAGAAGGGACCTGCATTCTAATTCCAACATAGTCACTTATAAGATCATCATCTTGGGCAAACCACTTCCTTCTTTGGGACTTGATTTCTTCATATGCAAAATGAGGAGGGGCCAGAATAGGTGATCTCCAAGTTCTCTTCCAGCTCTGACATTCTGTATTCTAATGTCCCTTCCAGGTCTGATGTTCTCTGTTCTAATTTCCCTTCATTATAACATTTTATAGTCTAAAGATCCTGATACAAAAATGCACTGTATAAATGGTTGTTGGTTGATTGCTAAGATCCTCCAGTTCTAATAGTCTTTATTCTAAGGCTTCTTTCAGTACTTAGTGGTCAAAGGGTCACTCCCGTTCTAACAGGCTATATTCTAAAGTCCCTTCTATCTCTGACAGTCTGTGTTTTAGCATTCCATGTTATAAATAAGGCCTCTTCCAAATCTGATGCTCTGTAGTCTAGGGACTTCCAGCTCTGATATTCTGTGTTCTAATTTCCCTTCCAATCCTGACATCCAGTGTTCTAATTTCCCTTCCAGCCCTGACCTCCTATGTCCTAATGTCCCTTCCAGCTGTCATCCTATGCTTTATTTTCCCTTTCAGCGGTGACATTTTATGACATTCTGTTCTGCTCCTCCCAGCCCTTGACATCCCAGGTTCTAATGTCCCTCCCAGCCCTGACTTCCATGTCCCAATGTTCCTCCCAGGTCTGCCAGGGAAACTATCGCTTGCTATACTCTGTTGGATAGTGTGAGATGGTTGGTTTGGCTGAGTTCTAAGCGAATCTCCCGTGACCACCCCAAGGCGTGGGACCCACAAGCCTATCTGCATCACGGCTAAGCCGAAGTCGGCCGCCGGAGAGGCGAAGGGGACTCACCCTGTCTTCTTCGGCCCTCAGGTCCGGCATGGTGCTGACACAGAGACTTATGGCCGTCGTGGCCACGAAGAGGACCGAGAGGCAGGCGAACACCTTCCCGGGAAGGCCCGACTGCGGGTTCTCCACCATGTCGCGGAGGTGGCTCATGAAGAGCCCCCATCGGGTGTCCTCCGTGCAGACGCCGGTGGCCTCCTTCTGCCGGTGCAGCTCCTCTTCCTTCTGGATCTCGGCCAGCTCTTCCAGCTTCTGCCGGAGCTTGCGCAAGCAGCACTTCTCCAGGTTGGACTCCTCGATCCCCCAGTATCTCAGCTCCTCCTTAAAAGACAGGGCGCACATCTCCCGCAGAAGCACCAGCTTCCCGGCCGCCAGAAAGCTGACGATCATCCCGAAAGCGCTGGGGCTCCTGTCGAAGAAAAACTCCTGGCTGTCTTCGTCGTAGTCGTCGCAGAGCTCGGCGATCTCCTCCACGTTCCGGCAGAATTTCAGCCGGCTCAGCCGGGTCAGGGGGAACTCGTCCAGCGTGCTCCAGGGGAGAAGGTACTTGTTCCCACCCACGTTGACGATGATCTCCCTTTTAAGGTCAACGGTCAGGAACTGGTCTGGATGGACGACTTTCCGGGCCCTTTGGTAATAAAGCCCTTTGATGGAAGAAGCCCGGACCGAACTGGGTGAGAACTGACCCAGAGTGCTACAGGAAGCGTAGCGGTGGTTACCCTCGCTGTCCCCACGTCTGGAAAACATCGGCATCTCCGAGGGATTCTGGGAAGCCACCACAATGGATTAGAGTGGGCTTGTCTGTCGTCAAAGGGGGAAAAAAAAGAAAATGGGGGAGAAAGTGAAAGAGGGCAAAGGGATGTGATGGTGTGGGAAGAGTGAGAGTGAAAGAGAAAGGGAGAGGAGGGTAGAAAGAGAAAGAATGAAAGTAAAGTGAAAAGGAAAGGGAGAGAGATAAAGAAGCAGAGATTGAAAGAGAAAGGGAGAGGGGGTAGAAAGAGAAAGAATGAAAGAGAAAGTAGAGTGAAAGAGAAAAGGACAGAAGAGATTGACAGAGTGAAAGAGACAGATAATGACACAGAGAGAGATGAGAGTGAGGAAAGAGAAGGGCAGATTCAGACATACATGGGAGATAAAAGAAAAAGAGAGGAGAGAGGGAAAGAGTGAAATAGAAGGGGAAGAGGAAGAAGAAAGAGGAGAGGAGAGGAAAGAAAGAAAGAAAGAAAGAAAGAAAGAAAGAAAGAAAGAAAGAAAGAAAGAGAAAGATAAAATAAAGGAGAAGGGGAGAGAAAGACAAGAAAAAGAAGAGAGAGTGAATGAGATGGGAGAAAGAAAGAGGGAAAGGAGAGAGGGGGGAGGGAAGGAGGGGAGAGAGACATAGAAAAAGAGACAGGGACAGACAGAGACAGAGAAATAGGGAGATGAAGAGGGAGACAGAGAGACACACAGAGAGATAGAGAAATTGTTAGGACAATAGTTCATAATACTAGAGATTGGAGTTGGAAGAGACCTTAAGAGTCTATCTTCTCCTCTCATTTTACAGAAGTCCTGAAGAGGCTAGACTTCACAGGATCATAAATCTAGAAAAACCTGGAAGGGACCTCAGAGGCCATCTAATCCATGTCCCTTCATTTTGTAGATAAAGGAAACTAAGACCTATGAGAGGGCTAAGTGACTTAGCTAAGATCTCACAGGGAGTCACAGAGCTAGTTTTTCAATTCAGGTCCTCTGACAAATTCAAAATCCTGTCTGTTGTGCTATATGCAACCCTCTCGAATTTGAAGCCTTCCCAAATCCTGATTCTGCTGCTTTTTAGCTGCGTGGCCTTAGACAAATCATTCAATATGTTTGAGTATAAGTAAAAGGAGCTAGACTATGATCTCTAAGGATCCCTTCTAGCTTCCATGACTCTATCATTTGAAAAGTGAGCAGGAAAAGTGAGCCTTGCCATTTTCTACAAAAGCCACAATTACTATGCCTCTAATGACCCCAAGCAAAATCTACTTTGTATCTATCCTTGCTTTCCATCCATCTCTATACCCTCTGTAACCCCTAAATTTTCTCTTCTGTAATACTGAGGGGGAGAGGGTAGTGTTGGACACCATGTTCTCTAAGGTGTCTTTGGAAAGAGCCCTGCATTGGAAGTCTTTGTAGTCAATTCAAATTATGTGTGACTTTACTGAATCTCAGTCTCTGTAGACTTCAGTTTCCTCCTTTGGAGTTTGAGGACTTTCTAGGGCTGATGCTTTATAGTCTAAAGTTCCTTCCACTGCCAACTTTCTATGTTTCAAGATCCCTTTCCATTCTCAACACTCAAGGTTCTGTGTTAAAGGATGCTATAGAGAACTTTGGGCTGGTGAGGGGTTATTGGGAGAATTTTTTAAAAATAAGAAATAGGTTTTGCTGGAGGCCTTTAAGGGATTGGAGAGCGTCCAGAACAACTAAGAGAATGAAGGAGGAAATTCTGGATTGGTGGAATACAGAGAAGGGGAAAGCATGGGCCTTGGATTTAGAAAACTTGAAAATGAAACTCAGCTCTGCTGGTTTTTTCCTGCATGAGCTTAGGCAAATTATTGGGCCTCAGTTGCTTTATCTGTCAATGAAGGAACTAGACTTGATCTCTAGGGTTCCTTCTAGTTCTCTGCCCCCTGGTCCTCTGGCTCTAACCATCCCACATCACTATCAATGTTAAGAGCAGCTAGGAGACTCAAAGCTGAACACCTTGTTAACTTTGCCAGTGGGGTGGGCACATCCTTAATAATTCCATTGTGATTACTTTCATTTAGTCTTCCTTTCAATGCTACCCATCTCTGCTAACCCCTACCTATGACCTTGGGCAGGTCAACTTGTTTTTTTTTGGGGGGGGGCAGTTTCTTCTTTTATGAAAAGAAAGGGAAATACTCAGCACCATGCCAGGCACAAAATAGACATTTAAGAAATGATTTTTTGCCTTTTTGATGGAGTGGGTTAGATGATCACTCCTGTCCCTTTCAGCTCTGACAGGCTACAGTTTTACCTTGTTGACTCAATATGAGTGCATTACATTATTATTCAGCATGCAGCTTTGTTTCCAGTTTTATACACAATCTCAAGAGCCCTGTGGCCACGTTATGGGATAGTCCTATCAAGCCGGCATCATTTGTAAAACTGTCCACAATCTCAGGATCCAAAAAGCACCTCAATAGAGAAGGAAACTCTGTAGCCTAAGAGGGATAAAAGTTCCTCTCTTTTCCGGCATCACTGGATTTCTAGTTGACATGGAACAGCTTGATTTTGGCCCTTGTATTTCATGTTTACATGTTATACGTTTTCCCCCGAAACCCTGCTTTTATTGCCACATCCATATTTTTATGGCCAATAACTAAATGCAGGTGAACCACACTCAGATGGGAGAAGTGTGTGTGTTCTCATGCAGAGTAGGAGAGCGAGGTAGAAATTCAGAGCTCTAGAGCTAATCTATCCCCTTCACTGTACAAAGAAGGGAATTAAAGTCCAAAGAGACTTGCTTGAGGCCATGCAGTAAATTAGCAGCAGAGCCCCCAGTGGAACCCTGGCCCCTGATTCATCAGCTAGGGCTCCTGCCATCATGCATTCACTGCAGAAATCCCACTTGGAAATTCATTCTCCATTTATTGACTCCCTTCTTTGTTCCCTCCCCTCAAATCTGGTGAGCAAAGCCAGCTGTTGTTACCTTTTGAACATCTGGAAAAGGTGCTCATTGGGAACAACATCCCCACGCCACTGATTTTTAAATTCTTGTTTAACTAAGTCAGTCCCATCAGTCCTACATGCCATCCTTAAGGGCAAACAGCAACTTCCCCCAAAGTTTGACTCACCATCCTGAGGTGGGGGGATTGTTTCCAGGTGCTCAGCCGCCTCCCTGAGAAGACAGTACATTCCTCATTTCCCAGGGAATAGACATGTAGGGATGTAGTGAAGAGGGAAGGAAGAAGGGGGAAGAAAAGCTGGTTTTGGGCAGTTAAGTTTCAGTTTCTCTGCTTGCCTTTGCTCTTCCAGGGAGGATCAGTCCATTCATTCTGTGCCTCAGAAAGCTCTGGGCTTGCAAAGGTACCTGCAAGTGCCCCTTTCTGGAAGGGGACTGGCTGCCTGGGCTTCCTAGCTCAATGAGGTAGCAGAACCTGCCCTGCTTCCTCACTCGGCTCTGACTCCCGAAGGGACAGTCAGTGTGGTCCTGGCAGGCAAGGGGGGAGAGAATGGGAAGAGCTTAGAAATAATCTCTCCATCAGCCATCCAACCATCCAGCAAGCAGCAGCACCAGCAGCAGCAGTAATGCCAACTGCCAGGCAGGAGAGCAGAGAAATGCCCTCCCCTCCTCGGCCAAAAAGAGAGCAACTTGGAAGTAACGGTCATAATATGCAAGCATTAGACATAGCAGGTGCTGGGAGAAGAGATTTGGATCAGGACCCAGGAGTCCTGGGGTCTAGTCCCAACCTTGCCATGACTCGCTCTATGACCTTAGCTCTTTTAGCTTCAACTTCTTCCATCTTGCAAGTGACCATGACATACAAGGAGCAACACGAATTTATTGAATATTTACTTTTAAGTGTCAGGCATTATGCTAAGTGCTGGAGATAAAAAAAAAAGGCAAAAACAAAATGTCCCCTTAAGGAGCTCATATTCCAATAGGGAAGACAACATGCAATGTCTATAACTAAGACTATATAAAATATATCCAGAGTAGATGGAAGGTAATCTCAGAAGGGAAAGCACTAGCAGCTGGTGGGACTGGGAAATGCCTCCCGCAGAAGGTGAAATTGGAACTGAATGATGAAAGCCCAGAGGTGGAGCATTCCAGCAGGGGGGAATGGCTTAACCTGGAAAAAGAAAAGATTTGGTAGTGGGATGTGTGTGTGTGTGTGTGTGTGTGTGTGTAGAGAGAGAGAGGAGAGAGGAGAAAGGAGAGAGGACAGAGGAGAGAGGAGGGAGAGAGAGAAAGAGAAGAGAGAGAGAAAGAGAGAGGAGAGAAAGAAAGAAGGAGAAAGAGAGTAGAGAAAGAAGGAGAGAGAGAAAGAGAGAGAAGAGAGAGAGGAGAGAAAGAAAGAAGGAGAGAAAGAAAGAAGGGGAGAGAGAAAGAGAAGAGAGAGAGGAGAGAAAGAGAAAGAAGGAGAGAGAAAGAGAGGAGAGAGAGGAAGAGAGAGGAGAGAGAGAAGAGAGAAAGAGAAAGAGAGAGAGAGGAGAGGAGAGAGAAGGAGAGAGAGAGGAGAGAAAGAAAGGAGAGAGAGAAAAGGAAAGAGAAAGAGAGAGATGAGAGAGAAAGAAGGAGAGAGAGAGAAAGAGAGAAGGAGAAAGAGAGAGAGGAGAGACACACAGAGAGAAGATATACACAGGAGAGGAGGGAAACAGAGACAAAGAGAATGATTGTCTTTAAAGTTTTTGAAATGTGCTCATATGAAAAAAAAACTCAGGCTGTTTTGCTTGGTCTTAGAGAGTAAAACTAGGAATCGTGGGGGTAGGGGGAAGGGGAGGTAGACATGGCAGAGGCAGATTCAGACTGATGTCAGACAAGCTCCCTAATGAAGAGATGGCTGGACTGCCTCTGGAAGTAGCATGTGGATTCTCCCTCAGGGGAGATCTTCAAACAGAGTTTGGGTGGCTGATCTCTCATCAGAGATGTTATATGAAGGACTGCTGTTCAGGTGAGGGTCAGTGTCAGGAGACCCATCTCCCTCTCAAAGTTGGTGCTTCCATGATGGAAGGCGGGGACCAGAGGAATCAGGGGGATCACTGGATGATCTCTCCGATCCCTTCTGGATTTAACCTTCTGTGATGCAATGATGCTAGCAGACAGCCAGCTGTCACTTTTCATACCCAGAGTTCTTTCTGGTAACTTTGACTAATTGTGGCATGACTGTGTGCTTTTGAGAAGCTACAGAAATAACTTTCCTTCTCCTTCCAGCTTTGGCTGACTTATGACCGACTCGGGGAAACACACAGGTCTATATAGGTCTACACAGGTCTACACAGGTCTATATATATATATATATATATATATATATATATATATATATTATAAAAACCCAGCAAATGCTACAAGTCAGGATGTAACTTATTGTTTTATTGATTGTTTAGATTTAAGAAATTGATGGAAAAATATGAAAGTACAGATTAAACTTAGAAGTGAGTCCTGCTTACATTTTTTCCCCTCAATGTTGCTAAACATCCAACCAGCTTAGCCCTAGTGAGTGTTTATTAAGTTCTTACAGAGGACAAAACTGAGGCAGTAGGAAGTTGAATGGCATGCCTAAGGTCGCACAAGGTGCAGAGCTGGGAATGGAACCCAGGTCCCCAGCTCCAGGACTAGTGCCCCTTCCACTACCCACGTTGTGGTCTGGGCTGAGGATCAGGTCAGGATTTCTTCAGAGGCAGCGGTGGCCGCCGAGCTCCCGCCAGGAACGTGGCACTGAGATGGGGCAACGATCGTGGTTCTCTCTATCCTGATCTGTTCTGACCTCTGACTTGGCAGCTCTTTCCATCAAACAGTGATCTGCTCGCAGTCCTAGAGACAGCACCGTGTTCTGCACTTAGTAGATGCCTGAGAATAGTGAGGCAATGGGGGACAGTGACTGGCCTCAGACTCTGGCCTCAGACTCAGGAGAAGCTGGGATTAATTCCCACCTTTGTCACGTTATCGGGCTGTGTGATCTGGGGCAATTTAATTAGCCTCTCAGTATACTGCGCATACTTCATGAGTCTTGAAGACTAATTTTCAGTACAATTGCTCAATGGCCTTGGTAGAGGGAGCTCTTTCATCAAGGATCTCACACCGTCAATGAAATCACAAGCCTATTGTTGTTCAGTCGTCTCATTCCTGCTCCACTCTTTGTGACCCCATTTGGGGTTTTCTTGGCAAAGAGGCTGGAGGGGTTCGCCATTTCTTTCTCCAGCACATTTTACAGATGAAAAACTGAAGCAAGCAGGGTGAAGTGACTTGCCCCAAGCTAGGAAGTATTTGAGCTGGATTTGAACTCAGGTCTTTTCTGACTTCAGATTCTGAGTCCAGAGCAGCTAGATGGAGCAGAGGATAGACAGCTGGTTTGGGGCATCTTTATGAATTAAAATTTGTCTTCAGACACTTTCAAGCTGTGTGATCTCTGACAAGTCACTTAATCCTGTTTGCCTTAGTTCCTCATCTGTAAAAAGAGCTAGAGAAGGAAATGACAGACCACTCCTGCATCTTTACCAAGAAAATCCCCAAACGAATCACAAAGAATGACTGAAAAGGCTCAACCACCCAGATCTAGACCACGGAAAAAACAGAAGTGATTGCCAACCTGCTGTGTGTAGAGTCCTATCTGAGCTATGGTCTCTTTTGCTGATGCTTTCACTCACCGATGCTATATAAGCACCTCCACATTACCTGTCCCCACCTTACTGCCTCATTGCCTTATTCTTGCTGATAATTACAACAATACCTTTTGACTCAGACACTTATTAGTTGTGTGATCTTGGGCAAGTCATTTAATTTCTCATCCTCAGTTTCTTCATTTTCAGTTGACAAGCACTTATTGATTACCAACTGCATGTCAGTCACTGTACTAAGCACTGGGAACACAAAGAAATACAAATTAAAAAAAAAACACAGTCTTAACTCTTTTCAATGATGAGGTGATTCAGGTCAATTCCAATAGACTTGTGATGGAGAGAGCCATCTGTATCCAGAGAGAGGATTATGGGGACTGAATGTGGAGCACAACATAGTATTTTATTTTTGCTTTTTTATTAAGCTTTTTATTTACAGAGCATATGCATGGGTAATTTTTCCAACACTGACCCTTGCATAATCTTTTGTTGCAAATTTTCCCCTTATTCCTCCCACCCTTTCCCCTAGATGGCAGGTAGTCCAATACATGTTAAATATGTTGAAATACATGTTAAATCCAATATGTGTATACATATTTTATACAGCTAAATGGTTGAACAAGAAACATCAGATCAAGAAGGAAGAAAAAGAAAAACTGAGAAAAAAACAAAATGCAAGCAAATAACAGAGAGAAAGAAGGCTATGTTGTGGTCCCCACTCTTTTCCCGTGGTTCTCTTTCTGGGTTCTCTTCATCACTGCACAAGTGGAACTGGTTTGAATCACCTCAAACTACATAGTATTTTCATCTTTTTTGTTGTTGCTTGCTTTTTCTTCTCCTTTTTTCCCCTTTTTGATCTGTTCTTTCTTGTTCATCACAATAAATGTAGAAATATGTATAGAAGAATTGCACATGTTTAACTTATATTGGATTACTTACTGTCTAGGGGAGCGAAGGGGAGGAAGGGAAGGAGAAAAATTTGGAAGGTTTGCAAGGATGAAGGCTGAAAACCATCTTTGCATGTATTTAAAAAAATTAAAAGCTATTATAAAACACAACAAAAACAGTCTTTCCTTCAAGGAACTTACAATATAATAGTAGAACATGTAAAAATTATATGCGTCCAAGCAATTTACAGAGTAGAGTAAAAATAATCTGAGAGGGAAGGGATTGGAAAAAGAGCAGAAGGTGAAGGACACTAGGAAAGATCTTTTGCAAAAAGTGGGATTTGAACTGAGTGTTGAAGAAACCTAGGTGGCTAAGGGGCAGAAGTGAGGATGGAGAACATTCTAAGCACTAAAGACAGTCAGTGGAAAGGCAAAAGTGTTGAGAGATAGAATATGGTGTTGGAACAGCAGCCAGGAAACCAATGTCCAGGTATCATGGAGCACATGGAAGGGAAAAGAATGTGGAACTGCAAAGTTAGGAAGGGACAAGTTTGGAAGCCAACCAGAGATTTGCTCCTGAAGGTAATAGGGAGCCACTGGAGTTTACTGAGTGAGGAGGGAATGATCAGAGATATACTTTAAGAGAATCCTTTTGACAGATGAATGGAGGGTGGACTGACATAAAGAGGAATTTAAGGCAGGTATGACCCAGAAAGTTGTAGGGATAATATCTGCCTCTCAGGGAAGTGGGGAGAAGAAATGTCCTCAAAAGTGTTCTGCAAACTTTCAAGTGTCCTATGAATGCTGTTAGTCAGACTTTTGGAAATCTTAGTTTTTGATTGTTCTTCTCAGTTTAAGAGGTACAGGGGAAGAGAACAAACACAGGTAAATCTCCCATGAGAAGATGCTTTGGTACAGCATGCATAGAGTTACAGAAAGTGACCACTCCAAGTCCACCTAGACTCATTAGCAGAAGATCTGATGTTCACATCCAAATCTGTTGTGTTTTCATTCAGTCCTCAAAACATTGTTGCGATGCTTCCTCTAGCTCTCCTTATGATCTTGCCTTTTACACTGGTCCCCTCTTCAGCATCTCTGTACCTGAACAGTTAGGTGAGGTCTCGTGCCAGGAAACCCTGAATTCAAATTAGTTGTGTGACTTTGGGAAATCACTTAAATTCTGCCTGCCTCAGTTTCCTCTTCAGCAGAGTGGGGATAATAATAGCACCTCCCTCCCAAGGTTGTTGTGAAGTTAATAAAATTTCATAGAGTGCTATATAAATGCTAGTTATCATCATCATCATCCAGTTCTCTTCTCCCAAGCAATATATTTTCTGGATTTTTTCCAGGAGACAAGGGAAAGATGGATGGGTAATGGGTTGATACTGGTGATTAATTTAAGAAATGGTAAGCACAGATTGTTCCAGCTTTTAAACTCAATTTTTTAAAAATTGCATTTTAAAGTGGGGTCTTATGACATCCAGAAAATTGGTATTTAGATGGGTGAGGGTTATAGACTCAGTCCTGACTTGAAAGAAAGGAAACTGGACAGAGGGGAAGTCTGAGTGACAGACAAGCCACTTCCTTTCTCAGTCCAGTTTTTTCATTTTATAAATGAGAAGGTCAATTAGCCAATTTCAAAGGCTCCTTCCACATTTGAATCTGTGATCTAAGGCTTTTCCCAGCTCTGAGATGCAGCATTTTAAAATCCCACTGTGCTCTCAACAATTGATGATTTGTAATAAATTTATTAAAAGAAGACAAGGGCTTCAGTAGATAAAGAAGAAAAATCAGTTTCTAGGATAATCATTTCTCCCCAGGGGCCAGAGAAAAATGAATTCTTTCCTTGAGCAAACTGGTCTCATATTAGCCTATGTCAAAGTTTGGCTCTGAGTTCTCAGAATAATAGTATTTCTATAATGCTTTGAGTATGGAAAGTTCTTCACCCATATTGTTTGAATGAAGCCTTATAAGAACCTTCAACTACAGGTAGTGCAATGAATATTATCTCTTTTTTTTTCCCCTTGGTCTTGTTACTGAAATAAGCATACCCTCTTAGATTTTTGGCACAGATAGTAATTGGTGACACACTCATTGGATAAGGAGGAAGTAGTCTTCTGGGCAGTGTCCTGAGCAGTGATGCTAGCCCAGTCTCACTCCTAGAAGGGTGACGCCAGAGATTCCAAGATCACAGTTTTCTCTTAGGGACCACCAAGGAACACAACCCCCATGAACACAACCTCTAATCAGAAAATACAAATGGCCAAAGGTACACAATACTTCAGGTTCCTTTCTCTACCTTATCTAGGGCAACTTTTCTCTTGAGCATAAGGACATTCACAGAGTAACCTTAAAACAATTGTGGGGGAAATGGTGCTTGGTTCATGTTAATCACTTGAGTCTACTTAGCCTTATACTGTTCATCTGTTTGATGCTTTCAAGATGTAGATAATGCAAAGGAAATATCTGCAAGGCAGAAGGCTATTCCAGGAAGTGTCTCAACTATAATTAGCATTTATTAATCATCTACAATCTATTCAAAATACTTCATTAAGCAACTCTACCAAATTTCCCATCATGACTGTTCTAAGCCTGTCTCCACTAGCTTCATTTCCAGTTTAGAGCAGATGATCTTGCTTCTTATTTCATTAGAAAATTGAAATTGGCAAAATTACCTTTAACTGTAAATGTCTTGAAAAAGTTGCCTATACCCAATGGTGCCATTTTCTTACTGCCTCTCTTACCCCATTTCTTACCTAGCCTTATTTATTGATTGAGTGTTGCTTCAGTCAAAGTGAGACTTGTTAAAGACCTTAGCTTATAAAGGCTGAGGTCTCCCTCTGCATCCAGGATCATCCTGAACCATTTCTGGCCACTGGACCCAGATGACTCTGGAGGAAAAAAGTGAGGCAGGTGACCTTGGACAGCTCTCCCTTATTTAAATCCAATTCATTTGCATGGCATACTATCACCTCCCAGATGTCATGGTCCTCCTTCAAGAAAGGAGGACAAACAACAACATTAATTAAGGTTCTACCCTACCTCTCCCCACTGTATTGAAACTGGTCTTTCAGACCAATGACCCTCCTAATCATCAAATTCAATAACCTTTTTTCAGCCCTTGTCTTCTTCAATAAATCTGTCAATAAACATTTATTAAGTGCTTACCATGGGTCAGGCACTGTGCTAAGTTCTGGAGAAATAAAGGCAAAAGGCAGTTCCTACTCTCGAGTAGCTCACAAAATTTTGCTTTGTATCAGTTCATATAAATCTTTTCATGCTTCTCTATGAATTTTGTTCATCGTTTTTTTCAGTACAATAATACTACATTTCATTCATTATTCAACAATTTATCCATTCCCTAATTGTTGGCTAAGGATCTTTATTTCCAGTTCTTTGCCATAACAAAAAGTGCTATTATAAATATTGTGGTATATGTGGAACCTTTCTTTATGTTGTTGACCTCCTATACCCAGTAGTAGAATTAAAGATATAGATATTTTAGTCTCTTTCTTTATACAAAATTCCAAATAGCTTTCCAGAATGATTGTACCTAAAATGTATTGGTGTTTCCAATACAAGCTGTTTAGCTTTGTATTTCTTTTATTAATGATTTGGTACATTTTCTGTGGTTATAAATAATTTGAAATTCTTCTTTTGAGACCAATTTGTTCATATTTTTTGTTCACTTATCTTTTGGGATCTTTATAACTTTATACACAGTTAACAATTATCTTCTAATGGATAGTCTTTCTTCTCTTGGTTTAAAAAATTCCCTGCTCTTCTGTGTCATCTTTTACTTTTTTTATTTCCTTTACTGACTCCTTTTGTTCTTCTTAATCCCTTGATGTGAACATTTCTCTGAGATCCTTTCCCAGTCTTCTTTTTCTCTCTCTTTCTTGGTAAATATAGTCACTCCCATGACTTCAACTACCTACTTCCTCTATGCAAATGTATCTCAGATCTTCACTGCCTATCTTATATCATTCTTCTGAGCTCATAACCTCCATCTCTAATGATCAATGGGACATCTCCATTATATCTAAAATTCAACATATTCCGGACATGGCATATAATCTTAGTCATTAAAGAAACCTGTTTCTACTTCTGATTTCACCATTTCTGTCCATGGTACCACCATTCTTCCAGGGGCTCTAGTTAGCCATTTTAGAATTATTTTTGACTCTAATCTCTTCTATCCAATAAATTTCCAATTTTTTTCACTTTCTCCTCCAGGACATCCCTGGAATCTATTCCTGTGTCTCTCCTTTTATTGCTAGTAGCTATCATTGCATTTCAGTAATGATGACAATAATCTCCCAATTGTGGTCTCCCTGCTTCCATACTCACTCTCCTACAATTTGTGCTTTAAATCATTGCCAGAATAATTTTCATTATACATAGAACTAGTCATCTCACTTCTCTGATACATATTGCCTGCTTAAAGTCCAAACTCATTTGCCGGGCTTTCAAGGCCATTTGCAATCTGTACCTCCCTCCCTTCTTGTCTCAACACAACACAATACAATAAGCATTTATTAAACAGCTATTTTATTCTAGGCACTTAACCAGTTCTAAGTGCTGGGCATACAAAAAAAGTGGAAGCAGGAAAGGGACTCATTGAATAGAATGCTGGGCCTGGAGTCAGGAAGACCTGAGTTCAAATCTGGTCTCAGACACTTACTAGCCTTGTGACCCTGGAAAAGTCACTTAAACTCTATTTACCTTAATCTACCAGAGAAGAAAATGACAAACTGTTCCAATATCTTTGCCAAGAAAACCCAGAGGCAGGATGGACTTGCTATAGTTTCATGAGGTCAAGAAGAATCAGACAAGACTGACTGAACAGCAATACAGATAAGAAAAAGACAGTTCTTGCCCTTAGGAGCTTACAATCTAATGGAGAAAGACAACCCACAGAAGAAAGCTGGAAAGTGGAGAGAGGGGACACAAGAGGATATTTTGTTGTGTGGAGATGAAATCAAGCAGAGCTACAGATGAAAATTGTTTTCTTTTAGTCCCTTTCATGCTCTGGCCAAACTTAACTGTTTTTTGCTCTACTTCCTATTAAAACATATTGGGCAGCTCTAGGGGTAGTTAAGTGGCTCAATGGGTAGAGTGCTTGTCAAGGGTCAAAAAACATGAATTCAAATATAGCCTCAGATACTTGCTAGCTAGGCAAGTCATTATCCTCTGCTTCTTTTTAAAATGGAGTAAATAATACCACTTACCTCCCATAGTTGTTGTAAAAATCAAATACAATAATACTTGTGCACAGTACCTGGCACATAGAAAGTGTTTAATAAAAATTAGTGACCAAGATAGAATTCAAATTTAAGTCTTCCTAATCCCAATTCCACTTAGTTTTTTCTCTACTGTTCCACCCAGGTATGGACCTAGATTTCATTGGTATCGTGTATTTTATGACAGCAAAACTCCCTCTCCCCTTGCAGGTTGGTACTTTCTTCGAAACATATATCTTAGAGAGTTGCTTATGAAAGGAAAATGGAAGTCTAGGGCAGGATAGTTATAGGAGGTACCAAGAGCTCCTTGAAACCTTTCCTGTTTCCAGTTCTCAGTAACAGCTTTCCCTTTCATATTTCAATTCAATAAATAATTCAATAAGCATTTATTAAATGCCTACTATGAGTCAGGTTCTGTGCTAAGTGATGGATACGCCAAAAGAAGCAAAAGGTAATCTTCAGAGAACACTTTCTTCTACAACTTAATAATGCATTTTCATGTAATGTTACATGTCAAAAATATGCAACGTGGATTATAAATCTGTTTTTACCAAGCATGAAGGCAGTGCTTGTTTCTCTCGGATATTATAAGAAACAGCTTTTAGTAATTTGAATAACTCTTTCCAGCTGCCTGGGAGGAAATAAAATGAATTGAGAAGCTAGTTGAGGTAAAAAAGTGAATTATTTTCTCCAAATCCCCAATCCTAGCAGGACTACTAACATAGGCAGAAGACACAGTAACCAGATATTATAAAGGCAAGAATATGAAACATAATAATCTGAGTCCACATGAACTGAGGAGAGAGAATGACCTATTTAGAAGGTACATGGACATAAAATTCTTCTGGCCCTGGGAGGCTTTTTACATGTGAAACTTGGAAATGACATTCAAAAAAGGACTTCAATAAAAATCAAAACATTCTAGTCTAGATTTTCATTTTAAATTATAAACACATTTGGCCAAGACAAAAGACAAAAGGTTATTCCCCTCCCTTTCTCCCTTCTCACTATATAAATAGGAGAGCTGATCCCCTGGGAATAGGCACAAATGCCATCTGCTGGAGGCTGAGAAGAACCACAAGAAAAAAAATAGAATGAAGAATTATAAATAGAAGATGCAGAAATTGGCCCATTACAACCAATAGCTATCTGTTGAAAACTGAGAAAAACTGTGGACCAAAAGCATTCAAAAGACGTTAAAAGGGGGGTCCCCTTTTTGCTCACCAGTGGGCATTGACTGCTACATTATATGGCAGGAATTCTTTTGTTTTATTGAAGCTTTTTATTTTCAAAACATATGCATGGATAATTTTTCAACATTGACTCTTGCAAAACCTTGTGTTCCAATTTTCCCCCCTTTCCCTCCATCCCCTCCCCAGGTGGCAAATAATCCAATAATGTTAAACATGGTAAAAATATATGTAAATAGAATATAGGCATGCATATTTATAAAATTATTTTGCTGCACCAAAAAAATCTGATCAAAGAGAAGAAAAATGAGAAAGAAAATAAAATTCAAGCAAATAGCAAAGTGAAAATGCTATATTGTAATTCACACTCAGTTCTCACAGTCCTTTCTCTGGATGTAGATAGCTCTCACCACCACAAGGTGATTGGAACTCTTCTGAATCTTCTAATTGTTGAAAAGATCCACGTCCATCAGAATTGATCATTGTATAATCTTGTTGTTGCCATGTACAGTGCTCTGGTTCTGCTCATTTCTCTTAGCATCAGTTTATGTAAGTTTCTCCAGGCCTCTATGAAATCATCTTGCGGATCGTTTCATAGAATAATAATATTCCATAACATTCATATATCACAAGTTACCCAACCATTCTCCAGCCGATGAGCATCCAGTCAGTTTGCTGTCTCTTGCCACTACAAAGAGACCTGCCACAAATATTTTTGCACATGTGGGTCCCTTTCCCTCCTTTAAGATCTCTTTAGGATATAAGCCCAGTAGAAACACAGCTGGATCAAAGAGTATATGGCAGGAATTCTTAACCTGGAATCCATGAACTTAAAAAAATGGATAATTATATTTCAGTATAATTGATTTCCTCTTTAATTAATACATTTAAAACATTAGCCTGAGAAGGGGTCCAAAGGCTTCACCAGACTGCCAGAAGGGTATATGATAACAGGAAGAGGTTAAGAATCCCTGTTTTATGGGCTTTTATAAGAATTCAATTACTTTCCATTAACCTCTCAGGAAACCTTCTGATACCCACTTTCCCTAGGAAGGAGGAATTGAAATTCAAAATTCCAAGGTTAACCAGAGAAGTAAGAAGTCCCTCAATAGCATCCAGATATTATGTCAGGAGTAAGCCTCTTTCTTCTACAAGATCTTTGAGATCTGTGCTTGCACCTTATTCTCCTACTAGACTTTAGACTCTATTCAGGCAGTTATGAGCCAAAAGCTGTGGGTGCTAAGAAAGGAGGGACAATTCACATCTTGAAAAAGGCCAGGGAAATACCAGATGACTGTCCATCCCCATGCTTCAAGACCTGACTGCTTCAGGTGCCTAGAGATTTCCCCATCATTCCATCCTGAATTTCTGTGCACATTCTGTGTCTTCATAAAGCTTTTTGGCTGTTGTTAGTTCTCTTGAAGGACTGAAATTGTACTGAGATTGGTTAAGGAAGGAAAGCAGACTAAGGATGAGTATTCCAATAAGAATCACTAAATTGATATTTCAATAATCAGTCAGATTCAGTTTGACATGAGAAGATTCAGTTCCAACATGAGGTAGAGTGATGAGATGATTATGGGGACTGGAGAGAGTGAGTAGTGAATGAGACTCATGAATTCATGAGATGGTAAATGTTAAAGCAAATGTGGAACTGGGGACACTCAGGTCACATTCCTGATTTGAGAGGGGCTATCAGTAGGATTCAGAGGTCTTAGTGTCTCTTCCCTACATAGACTAGGTATGAGCCAGCAAGAATAGGGATGAATAATTGTTGATAAGACTTGGTCTTGAATCACTTATGTGGAACAGGTATTTTCTTAGCTCTTCTTAGGTTATTTTGGGAGGAGAGTGCCCCAGGGAGACTCAGAGCAATGTAGGACACGGGACAAGCCTGGCTTTGAGTGACAGTTATGGGGCACTAAGTCTCTACTAAAGTTTTTACCGCCTTAATTACCTAGCATTGTGCTCTACAAACAGTAGGTACTTAATAAATAGTAAATGAACAAATGAATGAATTGACAAGGTTTCAAAGTCTCTCTCTAACCCAAATAGTCTAAAAAATAAGATTCTGAGATTCAGTGTAAGATAATAGAAAAAACACTAGCTGAAGAGTCAGAAATTTTGGCTTTGCCAGTAGGCATGTTATCTTTGATGACGCTTTCCCTTCTCTGGGCCTTAGTTTCCTTATCTGTAGAATGAAGGAAAGACTATGATTGTATTAGAGTCTATCTCAACTATAAATCTATGATTTAATATTAAGTTAAACAACAATTTTCAACCTGGCTTCTGTGAACTTAAAAAAAATTTTGATAATTGTATTCCAAAATGATTGATTTCCTTTGTAATTCTATATATTTTATTTTGTGAATTTAAAAACTTTATTCCAAGAAGGGGGTGTGCAAGCTTCCATATACTTCCCAAGAGGTCCATGACACACACAAAAATTAAGAACCCTTGACTGAGAATATTTTCTCCTCTCAACTACCAACTCTGCAACTCACTATTAAACATTCTGAATAGCCTTGATGAGTGTTAGGGCTTGGAGCCAGATGTCCAGAAAATTAGCTCCTGGCCAAAGACATGACCTAAGTTTATTCAAAGTCAAACAATTGCCGGACCTTACTTCTGGAGGAAAGAAACATTTCTTTCCCTTGGCAATAATTTTCTGCTGAGATATAAGATAAAAGGATTTTGAACTCGAAGGGAGATTGTTTGTCATGTAGCTATAGATTGGCAGCTGCAAGGTACATTGAAAGCCATCTAGCCCAATTGCCTCCTTTTACAAATAAGAAAATTGAGTTCTATAGCAATCAATCAAACACATTTATTAAGTGCCTACTATGTGCCAGACATTGTGCTAAATACTTGGGATATAAAGAGGCAAAGGACAATTCCTACTGTCAAGGAACTTATGGTCTAATAAGAGAGATAACATGCAAACACACAGACATATGATATAATGACAACTATATACCGGAAAAATAGGAAGTGATTAACAGAAGGCACTACAATTAAGACTAGTTGAAGAAGGATTCTATCATAAGAAGGGATATATAAGTAGCTTGTCCAATGTTAATCAGCTAGGATGAATAATGTTAAGCAGCAAAAACAGAACTTGAATCCAAATCTTTGAACTCAATGGTTCTTAACATGCAGTTGAAGGATCCATGAATAGATTTCAGAGGATCTATTAATTTTTTGTGGGGGGAATTATAGCTTTTTTCATTAACCTCTAACTGAAATTTAACATTTCCTTCAATTATTTAAATTTATGATTCTGAGCTAATAGAGGTAGAGCCACAATGGCAGATTAGATTTTGGAAGAACCACAAAAAAGATCAGGGATACATTTTTCCAGCCTAAGACAACTTAAGAAGTTGGCAGGAAAAGTTTGTGACTTTGGGGTGGGCTGAAACTCCATTTTCTCACAGCAGCAGCTTATAGGGGCTATGACAGGGGCAACTGCAGCAGCAGCTTTGGGATCTCTCAGCCCAGAGATGGTAAGAGGGTCTGACAACTGTCAGATGAAAGAGATTACACTTTGATGACACTGGATGCAACTGGTGCTGATTGACCACTCTTATTGCCCAAATAGTGTTCTATGTTGTAGTTCAAGGGTGGAGAGGAGTGCTTGTGTTGGTCAAAAGGGAGGAGGGATCCTGGTCACAGTTACAAGGCAGAGGGAAGCACTAGCACTTATGTCTGCAGGGGAACAGGGACTCTTCCTGGCTAAAGGATAGAGCATAGAGCAGGAAAACAGCGACCACACTTCGCTTCAAATCTCATCTTGGGAGCACCAGAAACTTGCAGACACTCAGAATAGCTATGAAAAGAGCAATGCAAAAAAACCCCCCTAAAACTTGGTACTATATTCTCCACTCCAAGAACCTAACTATAACAAAAAGTTCAAAGTTAAGAAATAGTTTGGAAAAAATAAACAAACAACTCAAAAAAGAACTGGGTCATAATTATCTACTATACTGGTAGGTAAGACCAAGACAATCTCAGAAGACAACAATGTAAAAACACCTACAATCAAAGCCTCAAAGAAAAATACTAATTGGGCAAAAACCCAACAAGAATTCCTATAATAATTGAAAAAAGAGGTAAAGGAAAAATTGGGGAAAGAAATGAGAGTGATGTGAGAAAATCATGAAAAGAAAATTAAGAATTTGGTAAAAGAGGCACAAAAATACCAAAGAAAAACATGTTAAAAAAAAAAACAACAGAATTAGCTACATGATAAAAGATACAAAAATTCACCAAAGAAAAGAACTTCTTAAAAAGCAGAATTGACCAAATAGAAAAAGAGGTACAAAAACTCACTGAAGAACACAATTCCTTAAAAATTAGAATTAGGCAAGTGGAAGCTAATGATTCTATGAGACATCAAGAAACAAAACAAAGTCAGAAGAATGAAAAGTAGGAGAAAACGTGAAATAACATGAAAAAACATTTACCTGAAAAATAGATTGAGGATAAAATTTAAGAATTGTTGGGTTGCCTGAAAGCCATGATAAAAAGAGTCTAGACATCATATTTTAGAAATTATCAAGAAAAAGTGCTCCATCCCCAACTTAGATCTCTCTCACTGGATACCTATAGTTACTATCTTGTTGATTCTACTTCTACAATATCTTTGAATCTCCAATGAATTCTATTCATTAATGTGGCTACCTTCCTTCCTTCCTTCCTTCCTTCCTTCCTTCCTTCCATCTCCCCAGCTATCGTAATAACTCGCCAAATGACCTCTCTGCTTCGTCTTCCCTTCCTCCCAGCTGCCAAAGGGGTCTTCCTAAAACACAGATGTCACCAGTAAACTTAACAAACTCCAGGATCTCCGCGAGATCAAAGGCAGCTTCCTCTCTTTGATATTTAAATTTCTTCCCAGTCCCTTTAACTTACTTGTTTAGCCTTATTATACCTTCCTCTACATTCCAGACAAAATTGTTGTTCATGCATGAGTCTATCTTTTGTGCTTTTGCAAGATATGTTCACACACCTGAAAAGTACTCCTTCTCATTTCTACATCTTATTATACTTAGTTTTTTTCTAAGATTATCTCAAATGCTATGAATTATTTCCTGAACTCCTAAACTGCTAGAGCCAGCCTCCAACTGCCTTGTGTTTTATCGATATAGTTGTGCAAATATAGTTTGCATAATTATAGTTAATTGTTATAGTTGTGTAATTGTACAAATTCCACCTTGCACAGGAAGCCTTCTCCAATTCCTCTTAATTCTAGTGCCTTTCCTCTGTGAATTATTTCCTATCATGTATACAGCTTGCTTTGATTATATTTGTTTGCATATTGCCTCTCTCATGAAACTGTAAGCTCACTGAGGTCAAGCACTGCCTTTTTTTTGTGTCCCCAACACTTAATATAATACCTAGCACATAAATAGTAGGTAGTTAATGTTTATTGATTGATATAGGGTGTCCCAAAAGTCTTAATGAAGTCTTAAACTACGAGAATTTAACCATGGTGCTTTTCTGAGAGAGGTAAAAAATTTAGATAAGATAGAATCCTCAACTTCATGGAACTTACAATCTATGCCTCATCTCCACAATTAAATTCTAAGTTCCTATAAGGTAGTGAATGTCTTATAGTGCTTTCCTTCACCTATAGAACCTTTCTTGGGTATTATGGATAGAACCTGATCCAAGGTATCTGGTAAGTACCAAGAAAGTACTTTGTTATGATAATGTTTCATTTCCTTTTATTATTTTTTAATGCCATTTCTCTTGGAACCTGTTGACTAACTGAAGCCTGTTTTCTGTTAGTAGTAACCTCACGTAGCCAAAACTTGACTCATGGAATGTTAATATTAGGGGAGGGTTTTTTTTTTTTTTTTTTTTGGATTTTCTCAGATAAGAAGCCAAAGGAGAGTTTTGATCTTCTCAAGGTGGTTTAGTCAACTGTGAAGCAATTCATCTGGTTCTGACTCTGTAATGTAAGCATCCTATTATGATCCTTTTAAATGAAGTTTAGTTTGTTACTTGACTTAGTTTGCCTATAGAATCATTTAACTAGGTTTGTTTACTTAGGGAGATATACAAAATTATTATTTTTGTTTAACTAAATTTGTTCAAGTTTTATGGATGTACTAGATTGCTGTGTATCAAAGATTATAGAATCTCAATCTTTGTTCAGGGTTCTTTTTCTACCCCCCAAACCTGGGTTTAAGCATAATAAAATTTAGGTTTTTACATATATAATTTTTGCATTATGATAGATTTTATTTGACAGTAGTAACCTACCCCATGAACTCAAAGGAAGATATTTCTTCTATAACAACTTGTTAATTTATTATCTAAGTTTAAACAAATATAATTATGTTCAATCAGCTATAAACTTTCAGGGACATAGTGACATCCCACCTCATGGGAGCCAACATTTCAAAAAAAAACTCATTTTTTCTTCCTATGCATTTGTAAAGTCCTTCAGAGCAAGGACTGTCTTATCTCCTTCTGCCCCTTCTCTTAATAGTATTTTATTTTTTTCCAATTACAGGTAGAAATAATTTTCAACATTCACTTTTGTAAGATTTTGAGTCCCTGATTTTTTTCTCCCTTCTTCCCTTACCTCCTCCCTCTCCAAGATAGCAAACAATATGATATGAGTTATTCAGGTGCAATCATATTTCCACATTAGTCATGTTGTGAAAGAAGAATCAGAATAAAAGGGGAAAATCACATAAAAAGTGAAAATAATATGCTTCAATTTGTATTCAGTCTCCATAGTTCTTTCTCTGGATGTAGATAGCATTTTCCATCATCATTCTTTTAGAATTGTCTAAGATCATTGTATTACTGAGAAGAGCTAAGTTTATCAGAGTTGATCATGGCACAAGGTAATAGTCTTTGCCTTTCTTTCTATCTCCAGCACTTAGTATGGTGTCTGACACATGGTAGGTTCTTAAGAAATGTTTTGACTGATACAAGAGTATTTTTCCGTTTCATTAGGTGATCGGAAAGGCTATAAAGGGAATGTGGATATATTGCTGGATTTGGAATTAGGAATTCTTGGCTGTGTGATCATGGACAAATCTCTTAACCTCCCTAAAGCCTCTGAAATGGAAAAGTCAGCCTAATACTGACAGCTAGCTATAGCTTACTCAAGCCGCAACAGATTTGAATCCTTTATCTTTTCCTTTCAATCTAATTTTAAGTTATAAGTGAGTTTATACAAGATTAACAATCACATATGAGTCTCATGTATGTAGAAAAGAGTAAATCTTGGTAGTTTTTCCACCATGTTAACCCATCTAGGATTGGTGGATATTGAGAAAGTGGATTAGGAGACAAAATTCTCCTGTCTGAATTCACATTCAACCTCAGACATTTACTAGTTCCCTAACCCTGAGCAAAACACTTAACCTCTGTTTCCTCATCTGTAAAATAGAGATAATAATAGCACCTACCTTAAAGAGTTGTGAGGATCCAATAAGATATTTGCATAAAGCTTTGCAAACCTAAAAATACTATATATAGTACTAAATGCTATTTATTTACTTTTTAAAAACCCTGGCTCAGCAAAAAAAGGATCATGGCATTGAGAAGACCCCCAATAAAATTGGAAATTGAGAAAAAAAAATCTGGAAGAATTTTGGAGCCAAATTAACCCAAAGGTCTGGTGCTATGTATTAAAGGTAACCCTGAGTTTTATGGTACTGATGTTCTTCAAGCGGGACATCGAGGTGTTACAGTGGAGAGAGCCTGAAGTCAGGAAAACTCATGAGTTCAAATCTGACCTCAGACAATTACCAGCTGTGTGACTCTGGGCAAGTTACTTTACCATGTTTACTGCAGTTTCCTTCATCTGTCAAATAAACTAGAGAAGGAAATGGCAAAACACTCTAGTACCTTTGCCAAGAAAACCTTAAATGGGGTCACTAAGAAAGAGACACAACTGAAAAACAACTGTCCAAGTATTATGTACGTGTGTATGTATGTGTGTTTGTGTGTGTGTATATACATATATGTGTATATATGTACACGTGAGTGTGTGTGTGTGTGTGTGTGTGTGTGTATCAGGAGTCAAACCCAACCTTACTGGTGAAAAAGGTATTTCCCTTTCCCCTTTCACTCCTTGCTGCTCCCCTTGTTCATGGTACAAGCCCTGTTTCACACAAATCTATAGGAAGACTTTCCAAATCTGGGTCAGTGAGTTTCCAATGAAGGAGAGAAGGGTTTCAAGTGGAGTGCTCTCCTCCTACTTATCTCCCCACTTCCAAAGTAAGTAATTAATCAGGCAAGATGGAGCAAACGGAATGCAATTGAGAAACTGACCTGATAAAAACAAGCTATGGAGGCTCTAGGTTCTGGGCTCTGCTGCAACATTAAAGCACTTCCTACCCTAAAAGGAAATAATTTTGTTTGCCTTTGCTTTGCTGACAGCCATATACTTGACTTTACTGCTCACCACTCTTTCTAGCTTAATGTATGAGTGAAAGGTAGACAAGGCAATCCATTATAGATTGAAATCAGGGCAGAACATGAAAAAATAAGGCAGTTATCCAGAGAGCTTGAGAAGAATTCACTTCAATAAACATTTATTAAGCCCCTCTATATGAAAGATTTTTTTTAAAGGATAAATCCTACAAATGAACAATGAGCTGAGCCCAGAATTGAACTGGGGGAGGGTAGCAGGTTGCCCTTGGGAAATTGCAAAGTTCATTTGATGATCACCTGAAACAAAGACAGAACCTTTTGAACACTATTATTCTTTTATTCTCTGAAGAATTAACCAGGAAGATCACCACAAAGGTTTCTAGCTGCTGGTAGCCAGGAGCTTACTGCAACATATGACAAACATGGGATTGTGCTGAAGGAATAGTGTAAACAATGTCATCAAAGAAATGTATGACTGGAGGGAAAGGGGGACTATGAGATACCTAGCCCAAGGACATAGTTTTGAAATCCACAAGCTGGAAAGAGGTTGGGAAAGGAAATTAAGGTTAGTGTGGGTCCTTCCACCAAATGGAGGCTCAAGGAGGTTAATAAGAGAATGATGGATAATTCCAGGTTGAAAAGGCCTCGAAAGGATAATTGGATGTTCCAGGGACTATTTCTAGTATAAGACAAAATACTTGAGGGATCCTTTATGGAGGACTGGTGAGAGGAGGGAGATAGGATGTCTCATAGGAAGGGCTTTTGTAGGACAGAGCATGGGAAAGAACCTAGAGATAAGAATGAAGTGAATTTCTCATGGGAAGGGCTTTTGTAGGACAGAGCATGGGAAAGAAGCTAGAGATAAGAATGAAGTGAATTCTAAAAGGTAACATGGGGCATCAGCCTCTTGTACAAAGGCACAGAGGCATATTTGGAGCAGGCAAATTATGACTAGAAAACATAATAAATGAAGAAGTATAATCTTAAATAAGAGTGAAAATGTGGGTGGAAACCAAACTTTGGCACTTTAAATACCAGTCTGAAGTTTTGAATTTTGTATTAAAGATAAAATGGAGCCACTGAAGATTGTGTGTGTGTGTGTGTGTGTGTGTGTGTGTGTTTGTAGGGAGGTAGTGTCAAGATCAGATTTGTGTTGAAGAAATTAAAGGTATAAAGTCATATGAAAAAATGCTCTAAATCTTGATTAGAGAAATGCAAATTAAGACAACTCTGAGATACCACTACACCCCTCTCAGATTGGCTAAGATGATAGGAAAAGATAATGAAGAATTTTGGAGGGAATGTGGGAAAATTGGGACACTGATACATTGTTGGTGGAATTGTGAACAGATCCAACTACTCTGGAGAGCAATTTGGAACTATTCTCAAAAAGTTATCAAACTGTGCATTCCCTTTGATCCAGCAGTGTTGCTACTTGGCTTATATCCCAAAGAGATCTTAAAGGAAGGCAAAGGACCCACATGTGCAAAAATGTTTGTTGCAGTCCTTTTTGTAGTGGCAAGAAACTGGAAATTGAATGAATGTCCATCAATTGAGGAATGACTGACTAAGTAAGTTATGGTACGTAAATGTTATAGAAAATTATTGTTCTATAAGAAACAATCAGCAGATTGATTTCAGAAAGGCCTGGAGAGACTTATAGGAACAGATGCTAAGTGAAGTGACTAGAACCAGGAGATCATTGTACAGCAGCAATAACAAAATTATGTGATGATCAACGGTGATGGACTTGGCTCTTTTCAACAATGAGGTGATTCAGGGCAATTCTAATAGACTTGTGATGGAGAGAGCATCTGTATCCAGAGGGAAGACTATGGGGACTGAATGTGGATCACAACATAATATTTTCGCCTTTTTTGTTGTTGTTTACTTGCTTGTTTTTTCTTTCTCATTCCCCTCCTTTTGATCTGATTTTTTTTTCATTCAGAATGATAAATGTAGAAATATGTATAGAAGAATTGCACATGTTTAACACATATTGGATTATTTGCTGTCTAGGGGAGGGAGCGGGGGAAGAGAGGAAGAAAAATTTGGAATACAAGGTTTTGTAAGGGTGATTGTTGAAAACTATCTTTGTATGTATTGTGAAAATATAAAGCTATTTAAAAAAAAGATTAGATCTGTGTTTTAGGAACATAAAGTTGACAACTGAGTGGAGGATAGCTTGGAGAAGAAAGAAACTAGCAAAAGGAAAATAATTAGAAGGCCATTGTAGAGATCTAGGTGAGAGGTGATGAGAATTTGAACTAGAGGAGAAACTGAGTAGAGATGAAGAGGATTAATGTAAGAGAAATGTGGTAGAGGTAAGATCAATGACACTTGACAACTGATTAGATATGGAGATAAAAAAGAGGAAGAATCAAGGACCATACCAAGTTTGTGAACCTGAATGACTAGAAGGAGAACTTTGGCTTCCATTATTTGGAATTCTAGCTGGAACTTCTCTTTGTCTCTTACACTACTGCTCCAAGCTGTTCAGAAGAGCATAGCTGATGTTGATGAGGAAACTGAGGCAAATAGAATTAAATGACTTACCCAGAGTCACATAGTGACTGAAGTCACATTTGAAATCAGATCCTCCTGGATCCTGGAGTTGGTGCTCTAATCACTGGGCCATCTTGCTGTCCCTTAACATCACTTTCTTAAGTCCAACACTCAACAAAACAATAAACCAAGCTTTGATTTAAAGCCTTTGCTAATTTCCAAGATGCAAAAGCTTACAGTGAAAATTTAACAGTCTTCAATTGACCTGCCATCATGGGGAGAAGGAGGGGAAAAGTTAGAACAGAAGGTTTTGCAAGGGTCAATGCTGAAAAATTACCCATGCATATATTTTGTAAATAAAAAGCTATAATTTAAAAAACAGTCATCTAGAAAACATAGTTAAATGAAAACTCAGATCCATAGACAAGGTCTAACACTATATCAACATTCTCTCCTGGTAGTCTTGCCTCTTAGCCAGCAGGCAGGAACTATATCCCATTATCTGAGCTTTCTAGGACCATTATTAGATTTTTACTTACTCAGAATGGCATCATCTTAAGGTTCTTTTCATGTCCCTTGTTGTAGTCACTGGATGAATATCATTCTTCTGTCTCGGATTAATTCACCTTGTATCTGTTTGTGAAAATCTGCTTCTTTACATTCCTCCTACTTTTCATTTCTTTCTGTACTGTGATATTCTACTACCTCTGTATATTCCACATGAATCAAGGGTTCCTCAGTCAGTGGGAATATACTTTGGTTCAAGCTGGTTGCTATCAGAATTTAGCATTCGAGATTCTGAATCCAAGTAATAATAAGCTCTGTTACAAATAGGATTCTTGAACTATGTGAGTGGATAGGATGTGAAAAAATAAGGCATCTTTCTAGACGTTTTCCTGAAGGATATCAACTTCTAGCAGAGTTATGAGGGTAGAAATGGTTTCTAAATCTCTTCAGCCAAAGCTAAGTGCATCTCTTCCCTAAATTATCGAGGTGCGAGGCTGTTTTGGCTGGGTTGCCACAGTTTGAAAGAAAAGCAGGTTTTTCTTTTTGACCTATTTTGGTATTTGCTGAACATTCACATAAGGAAGAAATTCCCCAACTCCCTCCCACCCTATGTTCACTGCCAAGGAGAGATGGGCGTGTTTTTCTGAATCTGGGTGTTTTGGGGAGGGGGGTGGCTTGATGACCTGTTCAAATTGGGGTGATGTAGAACAAATGACCTCTGAAACTCCCTCCCTGTCTGAGAATCCCTACACAAGAGGTTGTCCCAGAAGAAGGAGAAGTTAGACACTAGAGGCAGCTGGGTATCACAATGGATAGAACTCTGGCTCTGGCCTGAGGAAGTCCTGAGTTCAGATACAACCTCAGGCTGTTACTAGCTTTGTGATCTGGGCCAGCAACTTACCCTCTCTCTGTCTCAGTTTCCTCAAATGAAAAATAGGATTAATAATCACAGTCAAGGTTGCTATGGTGATCAAATGCCTCCCACACAGAAGATGCCTAATAAATGTTTATTTCCTTCCTTCTCATCCCATCTAAATAATTCACTAGCTTTGCTCTCCAGGTAAAATGCTGCTCAGGAACCAAAGATCACTTTGTTTTGCAAAGGGGAAAATTGCATCGATTTTCCTTTCATGAAGTTGGTTCATCACACTCTTGAACTTAGGTTTACCCTTGCCCGCCACTCTCATCCCTCAAGCTGGCACTGCCCAGCATATTATTCTGCTTGGAAAACTAAATTTCAGGATTCTGTTGTTTAAGATGTCAGAATCCCTGCTGTTCCTCCTCCATGAAGGAGTTTAGGGTCATCAATATTTTTCATGCACTTTTCTTTGAGACCCATTTACTCTGCTCTCACTTGGAAGGGGAAAGTCCATTCTAAGGATACTTCCCTTAAGACTGCCCCTATGTCCACATGGCTCTGCCTTTCAGTGGTCGAGACAGTTCTTATGGAAGGGGCAAAGTGGAAAGGTGTGAGCTGCCCAGTCAGCTTGGTTTACTGACCATGGGAAGGGATGTTTGCTCTGGTGGAAGTCTGCCATGCTGTGTCTTAGGCAGTCAGTCAGGAGGTAGTCCCTGTCACTGGGAAGCACAATCTCTTTGCAAAATGCTCAGACACCTCACATGGAGGAATCCCTTAGGTCCCTCTAAGGAAGACTTGGACCCTGTAATTTCCTCTAGTTGATTGAGGAGCTTGTCAAATTGCTCTGGGACTCCTGTAACCTTCCTCTTTCTACCTGAATGTAAAATGGGCACCATCATACTTGCATTAAGTACAAGAGACAGCTAGGAAGTGCCCAGAGAATGGAGTCAGGAAGACCCAAATTCAAATCTGGCCTCAGACACTAACTAACTGGGGAACTCCCGACAAGTCATTTAAGTCATTTAATCTCTGTTTGCCTCAAATTGCTCAATCTCCAAAACGGGGATAATAATAGTACTTGTTGGCCAGGGTGGTTGTGAAGATCAAATGGGATGCTTGGGACATGCTTAGTAAAGCATCTGACACATGGTAGGTACCATATAAATGTTAGCTATTCTGATGATGATGATGAAGAAGAAGGAGGAGGATGAGGAGGAAGAGAAAGAGTAAAATGAGGAGGAGGAGGAAAAGGAAGAAGAGGAAGAGGAGGAGGAAGAGATGGTGGAGGAGACAGAGATGATGACAGAGGAGGAATGAATCACTTCTGGTTGAAGGGATCAGCTCCAGGGACAGAGTTGAATCTGAATTGATGGATAGGATTTCAACTGATTGAGATTAGAAGTAGGAAAGGAGAGGTCACTCAGAGCCAAGGCCACAGCTGTACTTTTTGGTGGGGGTGGTTGGCACTGGGTTTTACGCTGGGTCACTTAGACTTCCAACTGACTTCTATCTCCTAGAGTTTCGTCCCCTTTGAAGAACTTTGAGGTTCAAGTGTTAGAGTTTCCAGACCCTCTCTGTTGTCTCAGAACAGTGGTGTTTGTGTGTGTGTGTGTGTGTGTGTGTGTGTGTGTGTGTGTTTGATTTATTTCTTTAATATTTTTCCCCAGTTACACATTTTTTACATTTGTTTTAAAATTTTTGAGTTCTAAATTCTCTCCCTTATCCCCACCCATAATTAAGAAACCACATGTGAAGTTATGAAAAAATTTTCCATAAAAATCAAGTTGTGAAAAAAAAACATAAATCACCCACCCTAACAAAAATAACCTTTAAGAAAAATGAAGAGAGTAAGAAATGACCAACAGGATGATTTCAGAAAGGCCTGGAGAGACTTACACGAACTGATGCTGAGTGAAATGAGCAGGACCAGGAGATCATTATATACTTCAACAACAATACTAGATGATGACAAGTCCTGATAGATCAGGCCATCCTCAGCAACGAGATCAACCAAATCATTTCTAATGGAGCAGTAATGAACTGAACTACCTATACCCAGAAAAAGAACTCTGGGAGATGACTAAAACCATTACATTGAATTCCCAATCCCTTATTTATGCACACCTGCATCTTTTGATTTCCTTCATGCTAATTGTACAATAATTCAGAGTCTGATTCTTTTTGTACAGCAAAATAATGTTTTGGTCATGTATACTTATTGTGTATCTAAGTTTTATTTTAATATATTTAACATCTACTGGTCATCCTGCCATTTAGGGAGGGGTGGGGGATAAGAGGTGAAAATTGGAACAAGAGGTTTGGCAATTGTTAATGCTGTAAAGTTACCCATGTATATATCCTGTAAATAAAAGGCTATTAAATAAAAAAAAAAAAAGAAAATGAAGAGAGAGAGAGAGAGAGAGAGAGAGAGAGAGCTTCAATCTGTATTTAGATACAATCAGTGTGGGTTATGGATAGGATTTTTATCGAAAGTCTTTCAGAATAGTCATGGATCATTGTTTTGAAGAGAATAGCAAAGTCATTTACAGCTGATCATCCCAGAACTATTACTTTGTATACAGTATATTTTACTTTGCTTGAGTTCATGCAGGACTTTTCAGGTTTTTTTCTGAGAGCATCATGCTCCTCATTTCCCATAGGAAAAAAATATTCCATCACAAACACATACTATACTTTATTGAGCCATTCCCCAATTTACGGACATCTCAATTTCAAAATTTTTTTTGCCCTGAGAAGAGAGCTGCTATGGATGCTTTTATATGTGTGTGTGTGTGTGTGTGTGTGTGTGTGTGTGTGTGTGTATTATTTTTCTTTTTAAAAATCTTTGTTGGTATTCAGGCCTAGTAGTGGTATTGATAGGTCAAAAGATATGATTTAAAGATATAAGATATAAATTTATATCTCCAGAATCCTGGATTTGAAAATTAAAATTTCTACTAAGCTCTAGTCTTTTCATCCCAAATGCTTGAATATTCTCTATTTCATTGAATAACCATCTTTTCCTCTAGAGGATTGTATTCAATTTTTGCTGGGTAGGTGATGTTTGGATGTAATCCTAGCTCCATTTCTCTCTGGAATATTATAATCCATGCCCTCCAGTCCTTTAATGTAGAATCTACTAAATCTTGTGGTATTCTGACTGTGGCAGGATTGTTTCTTTCTGGATGCTTGCAATATTTTCTCCTTGTCCTGGGAGTTCTGGAATTTGGCAATAATATTCCTGGAAACATTTATTTTGGGATCTCTTTCAGGAGAGGAAAATTCTTTCAATTTCTACTTTATCCTCTTGTCTAGAATATCCCAACAGTTTTCCTTGATAATTTCTTGAAAAACGATGTCTAGGCTCTTTTTATAAAACTATCTCTTCTGGATCTATTTTCCAGGTCAGTTGTTTTTCCAGTGAACTATTTCACTCCCCCATCTTTTTTTTTTTTTTTGGTTTTGCTTTATTGTATCTTGATTTCTCATAAAGTCACTAGCTTCTGTTTTGCTCAATTCTAATTTTTAAGGAATTATTTTCCTCAGTGAGCTTTTGTACCTCCTTTCCCAATTCACTAATTTTGCTTTTTAAGACATTTTTCTCTCCATTAACTTTTTGTCTTTCCTTTTACACCATTCTAAATTCTTCTCTTAATTTTTCCTCTATCTCTCTTACTTGATTTTCAAAATCCCTTTTCAGCTCTTCCATGTACTGAATCCAATTCTTATTTTTCTTGGAGGCTTTGGACATAGAAGTTTGACTTTATCATCTTCTGATTGTGCATTTTGATATTCCTTGTCACCATAGTAACTTTCAATGGTCAGAAATTTTTTCTGTTGTCAGATCATTTTCCTAGCCCATTATTCGGCTTTTGTGCACTGTCCCAAGATTCAGGAGTGTTGCGCAGCTATTTTTAGAGATCCTTCTAGGGACTTTCCCACAAGTCCTCTTTTCTACTCTGGAGCTGTTAGGAGTGTCCTTTCCTGCTGTATCTGTGTGCTAAAGGAACAAGAGTCCTGCTTTGCTGACGCTGGAGCTGGGGCCAGAGCTGTGTTGCCTAAGCTGGAACTGCACTCTCAACTCCTACCCCATTGCCAAAGACCCTCTTCACCGAGCTTCCAAGTTTTCTCTGGTGGGCCAAGAGGTTCATAAACCACTAGCTGCTGCAGATTCAGATTCAGAGGTCCTCCTTTGCTGATGCTGGGGCCTGAGCTAGAGTGGAGACTGGGTCTGGGTTTGGGGGTCTGGGTAAGGACTGAGGCTGTCCGCTCCAGAACTGCTCAATGGGCTCCCATCCTGGTATCATAGACCTTTTCTTCTGATCTTCTAAGATACCTTCAGCTGGGAAATGATCTACTCCATTTTTTTTAGTATTCTAATGTTCTAAAATTTGTTTTGAATCATTATTTATTAGGCCTTTATTAGGCCATTTTGGCTTTGTCTCTTTCCAAAGAATGTTAGGGCCCTCAGATCCCCGGATCTAGATTGTCCATCTCTTAGTGTTGTAGCACTGGTCATGGACCACTATTGCTTGCCAGGGTTTCCAAGGTGGCCCACCCTGAGGCTTTGTGAATACTCTGGGGAATTTTTAGGGAGCTCTCCCCCTTTTGTTGCCTCTAGACATATTATTTTTTTAAAAATTATTATTTTGTTGTTGTCAAAACATATGCATGGATAAATTTTCAGCATCAACCCTTGCAAAACCTTATGTTCCAATTTTCCCTCCCCTTCCCCCAACCTCTCCCCTAGATGGCAAGTAATCCATTATATGTTAAACTTAGTAGAAATATATGGGGCCAATATATGTACATATATTTATATAGTTATTGTGCTGCACAAGAAAAATCAAATCAAACAGGAAAAAAATGAGAAAGAAAATAAAATTCAAGCAAATAATAACAAAAAGTGTGAAAATGTTCTGTTGTGAATCACATTCAGTTCCCACAGTTCTCTCTCTGGGTGTAGATGGCTCTCTTCACCATAAGATCATTGGAACTGGTCTGAATCATCTCATTGTTGAAGAGAGTCATGTCCACCAGAATTGATTATTGTATAATTTTGTTATTGCCGTCTATAATGATCTCCTGGTTCTGCTCATTTCACATCAGTTCATGTAAGTCTCTTCAGGCTTTTCTGAAATCATCCTCCTGATCATTTTTAATATAACAATAATATTCCATAACATTCATATACTGTTAAGTTATTCAGCCATTCTCCACCTGATGGATATACACAGTTTCCAGTTTCTTGCCACTACAGAAAGGGCTGCCACAAACTTTTTTGCTCATTTTCTCTCCTTTAAGATCTCTGGGATATAAGCCCATAGAAACACTGCTGGGTTAAAGGGTATGCACAGTTTGATAACTTTTTGAGCATAGTTCCAAACTGCTCTCCAGAATGGTTGGATTAGATATATTCTTGTAAGCTATAAGTGTCAACTTTATTTCTGCTCTTGCTGAGAGACTACCTGTGATAGGAGGTCTCCTTTCCTTTTGACTTCCAACTGATCTCTTATGTCGTTTTGGGGTGGAAAAAATCACTTCCTAAAGCTTCTCAGTGTAACTTTATTTTGTCTGGTGAGAATTTCAGGGCTTTGCTAGCACAGTTCTATAGGAATTGGATTGTGTACTTTCCATTCAGGCAGCCATCTTGGCCAGTGGTTCCATTCCACTCAGCACTAATGTTTTGAGCTAACACATAGAAGTTGGCGAACATTTTGTTCTCTGAGTTGAAGTGAATTCTCAGTGATCCCGAGGCACTTCCCAAACAGGCAGTTAACATTTTTATAATTTCAGCTATTCCCTTGTTAATGAATTGCTAATAGTCATTGGTCACAGTTCTGCTCAATGGGGACTTAATTACCTTCTTTGCCATTACCATTACATTCTTGGAAATATTTAATGCTTTAAAATTTATTAAAGCATGAAGAGAAATTAAGGAAATTCATTTGAATGTAGAGAGAAGAAAAACTTTGACTAAAAATCCCCTAAACTGCCCCATTCTCCCCAAATGGCCACCATTCCTTTCTGCCTGTTTTGTGAAATATAGAAGACTCAATGGGCTTGAACATTTGCTCATTCTCATCAAGAATTCTCTAAATGGGATTGTCATGACTCGGCACCTTCTCCTTGACGCTCCTTGACACCTTATTGATTGGAGGGTGAGAAATGTGGCCATTTGCAATAGTGTTTCAGGAGACTAATAAGTCCCATGATATCAATGGGAACATTTAAACTATCAGGAGTTACATGGAAGGCTTAGAATTGCTGCTGTGTAGGAAGCTGGTTATTTCTTGTGGAATCAATTGAATGAAGGCAGCATCATTAAGAAGTGATTCAATGGGCTGTCACATCCTAACACTAATTTTTACACATTTAGATGCCAAGTTTTCTGTTTTGAGCTTCATAATATTGGCTCCCACTCAGACAGGCTAAATGCTTTTGGGGGTAAAAGAATAGGCATCAACATTGGAGTGATTGGAATCTATATTGTGGGGTTTTTAGAGCAGGGAAGAACTTTGGCAGGTGGAAGATTGTAGTATATAGTGTGCTAGATCTGAGGCTGCATTCAAATCCTTCTTCTGACACATACTAGCTAACCTGAGCAAGTCACAATTTCCATCTGCCTCAGGAAATTTGTTGGGACTTAATGAGTTAACAGCTATTTATTCTGAAGCTCATTCCTATAAGGGATGTCAATGATCATGTATTTTATTTTATTTTATTTTTTTATAATTATAACTTTTTATTGACAGAACCCATGCCTGGGTAATTTTTTACAACATTATCCCTTGCACTCACTTCTGTTCCGACTTTTCCCTTCCCTCCCTCCACCCCCTCCCCCAGATGGCAAGCAGTCCTATACATGTTAAATATGTCACAGTATATCCTAGGTACAATATATGTGTGCAGAACTGAACAGTTCTCTTGTTGCACAGGGAGAATTGGATATTGACCGTGTATTTTAGTCTTCCTTCCTTGTTATGTAGATAAGGAAATTGTCCTGAAGATGGAAAACTAGTTGCTCCAAGTGCAACCCATAGAGCAAATCAATTCAAATCTGACTTTAGACACTTACTAGCTGTATGACCTTAGGCAAATCACTTAATTCTGTTTATCTAAATTTCCTTATCTGTAAAATGAGCTGGAGAAGGAAATAAACTACTCCAATATCTTTGCCAAGAAAACCCCCAAAGGGATCACAAAGAGTTGGACATGAGCAAGTTGACTGAACAACAATAAGAATCATAACAGAGAACCAATCATCCTTTAAAAAAAAAAAAAAAGATTCTAACAGAGATTTGAACCTAGGTTTTCCCACGCCAAATCCAGTACTCTTGCCCTGGTGTGATGTTATCCATGTTTGAGTCCTGGTTCATTTTCTTACTGTGGGCACACAAGTCATATAACATATTGGATTGTATAAAATGAAACACATTCCATAAATGTACAACGATGATTGATGATGAAGAAGAAGATAAGTGCTATGAAGTGAATTTAATTGAATTGGTAGAATTGACTTGCAAGGCAAGTTTGTGAAAACTAACTGATTCATTTGAAACAATTTGCAGTTTGGGAGATTGGTACCAAATAAGCTAAAGTACTTAATCTCAGTGGGTAAGTTATTCCTTGGCACGGATAAGTAATAGATGTTAAACATATAAATCTTCTGCTTAAAAAGAATAAACACCTTGGCTTATTTTTAGTCTTCAGGATGAAAAGGGCTATTTACATGAATACCCTAGTCCTGCTATTGTGCCACATTAGGAGTATTATTAGGAAAGTTGCCTTATTTTTTATTTCTGTTGTAAGATCCTTTTTTCTTTATCTCTATTTTCCCTACTCCACACCTATAATCCATATTTTATGTTGTCCAATGAACACATTGGAAAATCCCTAGACTAGGTTGTTGACATAGATTGTTGACTGGTGCCTCTTTATCATCATGCCAAGGTCTACAGCCTTAGCACTGGGTGGGTCATGTTCTTAACTGCTTCCTAGCTCTCTCAAAATAATGTTGGATATTTATTAATACAATAATTATTTATTAAATGTCTTGAACCATTTTAAATTATCCTTTTTATTTTAAAAATGTTTTATTGCTTAATAGCAATCAATAAATATAAATAATAAAATAGAATAAAACTCCAAATAAAACAAAAACATCAGAACTATTCATATATATATATATATATATATTTGTTTTGTGTGTGTGTGAGGCAATTGGGGTCAAGTGACTTGCCCTAGGTCACAGAACTAGTAAGTGTTAAGTGTCTGAGGTCAGATTTGAAGTGACCTCAGGAACACTTCAGGGTCAGTGCTCTTATCTACAACATAATCTAGTAACCCCAGAACTATTCATTTTTTGATAAAAGAAAGATAATTAACAAAATTAGAACACCTTATTTGTTCTCTGTCCTCAACAGATCTATTTGGTATTAAAATGTTTAGTTGATATTTATTATTATTTAGTCCTATTAATTTATATACTTCTTTCATTTTCTCTAATTTTATATAAATCTTTCCACATTTCTTTGTGTAAGGAGAGTAAGTGATTTTGGTGCCTGCCAAAGGTAGAACAAAAGTTTTATCTGCTTCTTCAATCTTGTTAAGTGAAATTCCCAGAATGATTTTTGGGAAATAGGATAATGATAAGACTTAAAAGGAAGGTAATTCAATAGGGAAAGGAATTAACAGTTAGAGAAAACAGGAAAGACCGCCTTCAGAAGGTGAGATTTGAGCTGTTGTGAAGGAAGCTATGGATATTAAGAAATATAAATGAGGTGGGGCAGAGCATTTCAAGCATGGGAGACACCTACTGCAAGGTACAGAGACAGAAGATGAAGAATCCTATGTGAGAAATCGGGAGTAGCTCAGTGTAGATGGATGATAGAGTGCATTGAGGGGAGTAAATATAAAATAGCTAAAAAGTTAAGAAAGATCTAGGTTATGAAAAGCTCTAAATGCTGGGCAAACGTGTTTTTATTTGCTCCTGGAGGTAATGGAAAGCCAGTGGAGCTCACTGAATGGGGAACCAATATGGTCAGATTTATACTTTAGAAAAAAATCTTGGCTTCTGCATAGGTAATAGAGACTTGAGTCAGGGAGAACAGGTAGGGATAGTGAGAGAACAGAACAAAAGTGATAAAGGTCTGAACTGAAGTTGTGAATAAACTTATTACCTCTAATCTCATCACCACTCAGTCTTTCCTTCCCTCTGATTGGAGCTGAGAGGCAGTGAGCCAAACACCTCCCAAAGCTTTCCTATAATGCCTTATAAAAGGTAGAAATTTGGGCTCGGCTCAGTCCACTTTGCATCTGCTGCTCTGCCTGGATTTAGCCCTATAGAACAAGATATTCCCCTTCCTGAAGCTTTTCTGTGTTGTCTCTCCTCACTAGAATGTAAGCTCCTTGAGGGCAGGGAATTTCTTTGCATTAATTATATCCTCAGCACTTAACACAGTGCCTAGCACATAGTGCCTGCTTAATAATAGGTTTATTGGATTGAAATGGACCAGAAAGGGGAATATGCAAGAGATGCTGTCAAGGTAGGAATTGTAAGATCTTTACATCATCCTGGGTATATAGGTATATATATCAAATATTTACTGATAATAACTCACAAAGAAATTTTTAAAAAAACAATTCTTTGGTATATATATATAATTTTATCGTTTATTAAATATAAAAGTAAATTTGCATATTAATGAAATGGATGAACTTGTTTATTTTTACATAAAGAATTAAAAATTGATGGAATATTTGATACCTTTTACTGTTGCCAAATTTTCCACAACCTCCATATGGGGTCACATACTCACCACCCACAGTTTAAGATTTAAAGTTCTAGGAATCATCTGCATAGACATAATTAATAATCAAATCCATGGGAGCTGATGAGGACAGGCCCCAGGATAGACCATTGCAGGACAACCATTCTCCTTCTGCACAAAGGAGACTGAGAAGGAAAGATCTGACAGGTCTGAAGAGAACTAAAAAAAAGAAATGTTGCAAAAACCCCGGTGATTCACAGCGTTAAATACTGCAAAGATATTCAGAAGGGTGAGGATTGAGAAAAGGCCATTAGATCTGGCAACAGAGATCAGAGATCATTGACAAGTTTAGAGAATGCAGATTCACTTAAGTCAGATTGCAAAGGATTTAGTGAGAGCAGTAAAGCTTCCTAGCTTTGATTATTTTCTCATGGAATTTAGCCTTGAAAGAGAGGAGAGATACAGTAATTTTTTTAAAGGATGGCAGACATAGGGGTGTTTTGTAGCTAGCAAGGAAGAAGTTCATAGATAGGAACAGGTTAGAAATAAGGGAGAATAAAAGTGATAATTGAAGAGGGGGAAAATCTGCTGGAAAAGATGGGAGAGGAAGGAATCAAGAATGCATATATGTTCTCTGGTCACATTTTCCTAAGCATCTTTTCTCTCCCTCTGTGAAAATTATAGGAATATGTACGTGTAGAAGGACGAAAATTCCTGTGTTAGTTGTACTGTTTAATTAAGTCTTTTATTTTGAGTTAATGTGTCTTGTGGTTGGTCTGGTAATGAAAGTTTGTAAACTATGATTTTTAGTGTGATGTTTAAGAAGTCTAAGAGATGTTTCTGGGGAATTAATCATTTTATTCAGAATACTAGCATTTTCATAATAAAAGGAATGGTCTTTTGGCTGTCTCTCTTGGATCAAAGATGAACTGGGTTCATAGTTTATATATCTTTAGAAAAGGGTATGTGCCTGAGGGGGGAAATCAACTCTGACAGATTAAGGAGTAACAGAGAATGAATATTATGAGATGTGGACTTATTCCAATGAGGGTTTTGAGATTCTGTGACATTAAGCACCCAAATCTTAGTCAAAGTGACTTATCAATTTCCTTATCACCTGTCTGACAAAAACCACATTTTAGCAGACATATCTGAGTAAACACAATGTTTAGGAATCCACCCATTTGCCTAAACTTTGAATTTCTTTACTCTGATTAAATTTTAGCTTGGGCCCATCTTTGTCTAAGATTTCCAACACTGGCTGATTTCTGGATTAGAAAGTAGAAAAAGAGGAAGAACTTTGGTCAATAACTAGTTAATAAGTACAAAAGAGAAATAATCATTTTTCTCCCTAGTAGAGAATGATCCTAACCATATCTTCAATTTGGGACAGCTTTCAGGAGAAACATATTTGGGGACTACATGGGCTACATTTGTCTTCTATGTATCTCTCATTTTTTACATCACAATAATATTCTATTATACTGATATAGTGTGGTTCATTCATCTATTTCCTAAGTGTTAAACATATTTATTGCTGTTGGTTTAGCTTTCCTTGAAGAACCTATTATGTACAAAGTATAACATGAAACTCTCAGAGAAATACTGTGGGAAAATAATTAAGACATTAGCCTCGATCTCATGCTTTACCTACATTAACTATAATGCAGACTGAACTTCAAGTAAAAAAATACTATGAGAGACCCAAGCAAAGAAATATTATTTCTATTTGGAACAATGATATCTTAATGAAGAGGCTATTTTGAATGGAACTAAAGAATCATAGTGGAGTAGTAATCATGCATTTAAAACCTTTTATGAAGCATTTACAACCTGGGCTAGTTATGTAATCTTTCTGGACCTCAGTTTTCTTAATGATATAATGGAAACATATCAGACTACCTGATATGTCATTACAAAAGTAGAAGATACTTGGTATATACATGGACATTCTACTTGGATCTGCCATGGGGTTGAAAACAGTCTTTTCCTATTGATTACATAGCCAGAACTACCTGCATCTTTAAATCCCTACAGTCAGTCACATCTAGGAGAAAGGACTTGTTCATTCACTTATGGTAGGCAACAAAATGTGATAAAGGGGGAGGACCTGAGGACTTCCTTCCTTCCATATGGTATTGAAACACGGGCTTGGAATTATAGTTTCCTTCATTTATTCATTTCACTTCTAGGTGTGGAGTTCAAGTCATAGGGGTCTGGAAGCCTGGCTCCATATTGGATATTTCAATCAACTCAGCATGGAAGTCAGGGTTGCTGGATGCTAACCTAATGGGGGTTTGGGACTTGAATTTGGTGGGATTAATGCTGTGTAGGAACCCAGCTAAACTGTGAGGATAATCTCACTTTCCTCCCCAGAGAGAGAGAAGAATTTATGTATATGGAAAACTATGAGTCCCAGGTTATCTGGGGTGTTTTGTGAATATTTATGTTTGTTCTTGTTATTCCTTTGAAACGAATGCCCCTTTTCAAAAGCTAATTTGATGTAAGTCATTAAATCAAATTGGAGTGATAGTCACTAGGCCTCTAAAATAAGGAAATACAACTGGTGGAGGCTTTGGCATATGGCAGAGATAAGAATCCTCCCTAAGAGAACCCATGATGGGTAACTCAACAGTGATAAATATGGATCTGACCTTCAGGTGTGAATGCCAGAGAAATACTATTACTTCTACAGAATAAAGGAACTGGACTCAATGAACTCTGAGCTCTAAATCTGTGATTCTAGGGTTTACAAAATTCTTTATACAAATTACCTCCTTTTATCACCTGTAAGACAAAAGGTAAGAAAGAGTATTATAGGTATTATCATCTCTTTTTTTTCTTGGTCTAGACTTATGATTTCATTGATGAAATATATACTTATGATTTCATTGATGAAATATATATATATATATATATATATATATATATATATATGGATATATACACTCTCCTGGTAAGGAGACTTCTCTCAGTGTAGGTCAACAATGTTCATTAATTTGTCCTCTTAGAGAGTCACCTGGGAGAGGTAAAGGTAGATGACATGGTATGACTCAGAGCCATCCTGATTGTAAAATTGGCCCTCTATTAGACAACACTGCTTTCCCACCTTCCTTTAACAGCCGAGACAATGAAGGTTCTGAGGGCTTGAATCCATGGCTACATAACCGAGAAGTGTCACAGGCAAGAGTCAAACTCAGATCTCACATGACTGCAGTTCCAGTGCCCTTCTATGAGCCACATCCCCTCTCCTATTCACTTATAACTTGGGGCATTCATCGCACTAACAATGGTGATTCATCCCAATTCCGTGATCTGTGATCCCATACCAATTGTGCACTACCTGGGAAAACCCTGATCTGTAGTAATCTCTGCTAGACTCTTGGTTTCTTGAGAGACTCAGCTCAACTCTAACAGCCAATTTATATCTCTTTGCAACACCTGATTCCAACCCCCCCCCCTATTCAGCTGCTCTTGTGAGATTCATGGGGGCCTTGGAGACGTGAACTCCCTGGTACTCCATTAGTGAAATAATGATGAAAAACATTGCCTCGCAGAGCAGTGTGTGAGCTGGCTATTAGAGAGTAATTAAGGACTTCAGCAATTTAAGGAGCTAGATAACTATTATTAAAACAAATTTCTTTCATTAAAAAGATCCCTCAGGACTGTTAATGTTGGGGACTTGAAAAAAATTTCTGGTTATCTTTCTCCTAGACTTTTGAAGATTGGCATTTATGTACCTTGGGTGAATATTATAGTATAACTTTAACGTACTCCTTTATTCTAAGAAAATAATAATTAAAAACAACTAACATTTACATAGCATGTTTTTGTTTGCAAAGTACTTTATATAGCGTATTATCTCATTTGATTCCAACAACAACCCTGGGAGGTATATGAGCTTATTATTCCCATTTTACAGATAAGGAATTCTGAGGATGAGAGATTTAATGACTTGCCTGGGGTCCCTCTTGGGAAATAAGTACCTTGAACTCAGGTTTTCCCATGGCAGAAGTCCAATATTCTATTCATGACACCATTTTGCTTCTCTATTATTATAATCTCTATCACCATTACTATTGCCTCTGCTATGATGATGATAGCAATGACACTATAAGGGAAGAATTAATCACTTTGGATCCTACCCATTGGGAGTTAACTAACCTTTCTGTACTTAATTAAGCCAGTTCTTAGACTTTAGCCTTCACTGGAACCCTTCCAACATGGTAGGAGTTTGATTTGTGTTTGCTTTGCATCACCTTCCAGAGTTTGATCACCTTCCTGCTCCAGTGAGACCTTGAAGGAGGGATCTTCTATGAAAAAAAAAAATTCATGTGAGTTTTTTCAGTTGTTCCCAATTCTCTGTGACCCATTTGGAATTCTCTTGGCAAAGATACTGGAGTGATTTGCTATTTCTTTCTCCAGCTCACTTTACAGATGAGGAAACTGAAGCAACAAATTTAAGTTACTTACCTAAGGTCACAAAGCTAGTAAATATCTGAGGTTGGATTTGAACTCAGGTTTTCCTTACTGCAGGGCTGGCACTCTCTCCACTAGCTGCCCTTCTGTTGATATTAATAACATAATAAAGTTCTTAAGAAATACTAATTTGTATTTTATACAATATTTTTTATTTTTGTATAATATTTGTATTTGTATAATATTTTGTGTTTAATATAAAAATATTTGAATGCTTTCCAGTGGAGTTATTATATAAGTCTACTTCAACAATCTCATATAAATATTAATTTATTTGCATTACTTTATAATCTCCTTCCAGTGAAGTCCTCTTGTGCTCTTTTATCATGGCATAGAGGTGACCTGGGTCTCTGGAAGGGTATTCCAGCTAAACACAAGCATAACTCTGGTAGGTTCTATTAAACTGGTTTTGAGATTAGGTCTAGTGATTTACTGTAGGTCTTCATCTCAAAGATCCTCCATGGAGACACACAAAGGGATTGCAGTCTTCATTGGTGAAGGGAGTACCTAAACTAATGACCATAAAGTCAGAGATGGAGAAAGAGATGGATAGGGCAGTGAGCTCAGCTGACAGGAAGGAAGTCCCCAATCAGAGGAGGAGGATCCAGGGACAGAGTAAACTTTTAGGGTGAAGAAACTGGTGAGGGATGGAAAAGAAATATTGCTGTTTGTGTAGTTCTACTCTACCATTACAGGTATGTGGAAAGGGTTTATTTTATCATCGATTCAAATTCTTGTTCATGAGTCTCCATTTCCATGGAATTCCTCTATCCTTTAAAGCAGGGGTCCTCAAACTTTTTAAATAGGGGGCCAGTTCACTGTCCCTCAGACTGTTGGAGGGCCGGACTATAGTAAAAACAAAAACTTTATTTTGTGGGCCTTTAAATCAAGAAATTTCATAGCCCTGGGTGAGGGGGATAAACGTCCTCAGGTACCGCATCTGGCCTGTGGGCCATAGTTTGAGGACCCCTGCAAAGCCCTTTACAAGCTGGTTCTATCTTACTTTTCCATTTTTACTATTCATTACCACCTCTTATATAGTCTTTGATTTAATCAAACTGACTTTCTTGCTATTCCTCACACACAAAATTTCATCTTCTATCTTCATACCTTGAATAGATTGTTATTCTTGCCTAGAAGACAATCCTTGCTTACCTCTGTCTCTTAGAGTTCCTCCCTTCATTAAAAACTTAAGCATCACCATCTTTTAGAATAGACATTTTCTGATCACTTTATTACTAGTGGCTCTCCCAATGATATTTTTTTAATTTTGAGTAGTCTTATAGATAAGTAGATTGTATTCGGTAGAATATAAGCTCCTTGAGGAAAAGGATTTTTTCCCTAATGTCTAAGTACCCTTGGTACCTTACACAGTTCCTAGCATATAAATACTTGCTGAATAACTTATTGAATTAAAAAGAGGATTTTCAAAAACTAGATCTCCATAGGAAACAAAGGAACTGTGATCACAAAAAAACCCTAAAACCAAAACAAAGGAAAAAAAACAGCAAAAGAACTAGATAAAGATGTAATTTGGCTACATTAGACTAAAACAGGCTATTTATCAGATTAAAAAAAGAAACATGTCTTCAATAGAATATATCTTTTCAATAATATTTCCTTAATCTCATGGAGGACAGCCTATATGTAAGAAAACATTTTGCCCTTCTGATGTGTGTGTGTATGTGTGTGTATTCATTAAGTAACAATCATAATGAGAACCTGACTTCTCTACTTCTTTTGGTCAATTGTGGGGCTGTGAAGATATGGTTTATGATACATCATTTCCAAAAGGCAGCTTGATATGTGGTCAGGTTATTAGCAGAAAGATTTTGTAGATCTAGGGGGAAATAATAATATATGATATATCAATGCTTTGATATGTGCTCAGGTTATTAGCAGAAAGATTTTGTAATTCTAGGGGGAAATAATAATAATTCTTCATATTTATAAAGATTCAGTGGTTGATTGTGTGTTATCCATGCTTGAAGAGGACCAAGATAATATTACTGCATTGAAGTCAAGGTACAACCACAGTCAGATTGTGGTTGATTAGATCAATCTAAGTTCGAGAGGCTGTACCACAGATTGGATACAACTAGTCCATCCGTATGAACATCTGGAGTGGAGATGTCTTTAAATTTGTGCATCTCACATTTTTATGAGCCACTGCAAGCTCAAAGAGCACATCTTTGATGTGGGCATACCATGTTGTATGATCCTGTGCCAGGTTCTCCCTCCCAATCAATTTTAAAGACCTTCAGAGAAACCTTGAAATCATTTCTTCTGACCTCCTTGTGAGTATCTACCTTATATGGATTTTCCATAAAATAATCTTTTAGGCAAACATACATTTAGCAATCAAACAAGTGGCCAGTCCATCAGAGTTGAATTCTCTGCAATAGAGCTTAAATGTGTGGCAGTTCAGCTTGAGAAAGGACTTCGATGTCCACTACTCATCCTTCCAGGTGATCTTCAGACTCTTCCTGAAATAATTCTAATGGAAGCTGTCCAGTTTCCTCACATGGTGCTGTTATATTTTTGAAGTTTCATTGACACATACCCATGAGGTCAGCATAAGGGCTCTGGCAATCTAATACTTCTTTTCTCCCTCACTTTCTTTTGGAGCCTCCCAAACACTGAGCTAGCTTTGGCTAAACATGTCAACTTCATCATCTTTGTGTTCATCATCCCATCTGTACATGTGTACTGCAAGATAAATGGACTATACACACCATTCAGAAGCTATTTGCAGTAGCCATTGGTTGCATGAATATATGATATGTGCTAGCTGAAGAGAACCTCTGTTTTCTTGGTCAGACCAAAATTAGCACAAGCAGAAGAGAATTGATCCATACTCTGTTTCATCTCAGCCTTAGAGAATGCTGATAGCGTGAAGGACAGGACAGCCCAGAATCTGGCTTGGGAAGAGCAGGTCAGACTAGGACACCATGAAGGGGGCATTTGCTAGTCAGAGGCCACCAGGAGTGCATTGAGACTCTGAGGAAGAGGAAGAGAGAGGAACAGAGAAGGGAGAGAGAATGATTGCAATTCTGTCAGAATTTTTCCTAAGATCCAGACAGAAATAATGTCTGGTTTGGCTACTCCCCTAATTTGAGCTTCAGACCACAGAAATATTAAGATGCTCTAGTTAGCTGCTCCATTTAGCATACCAACTGAAGGGATCTCTCTGTGTGAAAAGTTTTCACAAAGCCAAAATATCTGGAGTGTAGCATTTACCCCAAAAGCCTTCTCTGACATTTCAGCCTGTAAAGGTCATTTTTTGGAGTCATCTTTTGAAAGGCACTTTATATAATGGTTTACCTTCCTCATTCAGTAATTCAGCTCAATGATCTCCAAGGATTTCTGGATATTAAAAGGCAAACACAAATCCCTGAAATATCCTACTTGCCCAAGACATTGCTGTGGCACATATCCTGACCATTTCAGTTTCCTCAAGTGTTTCCATCTTTGTATTTTTATACCTAGTTACTTGCATTTAGTAAACTCTTAATAAATGCTTACGGATTGATCATTTCTTTAAATTGAATGAATGTCCTGCCTCCAATGTACCTACATAAGCAGTCTTCTACCTAATGTACACTTTCTCCTAATGGATCTTCTAGAGTCCTTCTCTTCCTTTGAAACTCAATCTAAATGCTAATTCCTCTTGACAGTCTTTTTCGATTTTCCTATTAGTATTTTCTTTTTCCTCAAATATTTGAAAGTACACAGCCTTCCCCTATGTGATCTTGCATGATAGTAATCTGTGTTTTGTTTTTTCTCATACCTGAGTTATATGTTGTATTTCTCTAGCCACTTGTAGGCTCCATGATTACAGGAACTGCATGTTTTTTTTTTCTGAATCGTTTGCATTGAGCACAGTGTTTTGTACATAGGGGGCACTCAGTAGGCATTTGTTGAAAATCTGGGTAATGGTGTCCCTCATGGAGACAGTAAGGAATTATTTCCAGGAGAATCATGACATGATGTAAGGAAATGCCCTGGAGACTGAATGTATGGACATCCTGCTACTGGTTCTAATTGGTTTTCCATGTAGTTGGAAGGAGGCTCTTTCCATTGGCCATGTAGCCAAAACTGTTAGTGTTTTCAGAAAGGCTGGGGTCAGGTTCTTTTTCAGTCTTCTCTCCCCTGAGGATCACGATTTGTTCTTTTCTGTTCTAGGTACAGGGAGTGAAGTCAGCAACCCAAATCACAGGAATCCAAAGTAAAAATCCAGGCCAGGCATTTCAGCCAGCACAGCACAACGACCCAAGATGCTAGGAGCAACCTTTGGGACATCAGCTCAGAGGAAGGATTTATCCAACATCTCTGCCATATTTGGATGTGAACTGATCAATGCTGTGTTGGAACTAAGCTAAGTTTGGAAACCTATTCCCCCAAATGGCTGAGGTGATTTAGGAAGAATATACTTTAGAGGCAATGGGGGAAGTGCTTGTTGGTTTTTTCTTGCTATATCTTTGAAGTATTGCTGCTGTTCAGTCATTTTCAGACACATCTAACTCTCCATGATCCCACTTGAGGTTTTCTTGGCAAAGACACGGTTGTGATTTGCCATTTTCTTCTCCAACTCATTTTATAGATGAGGAAAGAGAGGCAAAAAGGAGGAAGTTACTTGCCCAGCTAATGAGTGTCTGATGCCGCATTTACACTCATAAAGGTGATTTTTCCTGGCTCCAGGCCAGTACTCTATCCAATATGCCATCTAGCTGCCCATTATATCTTTGAATTATCCCTTTGTAAAAACTATCTTTCACAGAAATTGAAGTACCTAACAAATGAAATGAAAATAGGGGAGGAGGAGGATTGAGCCAATGACTGAGAAAAAAGATATCCCTCAAACTTCTCAGGGAACCTTGGAACCCTGAAGGGAGATTAGCCCACCTAGCTGCAAGAGAACAAAACATATGCTATAATTAAAATAAAGCAGATTGGTTACTTTCCCAAGTTCTGACTCCTTCATTGCACACACCAGGAAGGTGATCACTTTTGAAAATCAGTCCCTCACCAAGTAGATATACAGATGAGCATCTGGTCTCCTTACCCTGGGCAAGGGCAATATTGCATTAGTGAATGGCACGAAACTACTTAAAGATGGGATCTGTCATTGGGGGTATACAGATAGTGGGAGAATGTATAAGAGAAGAGGAATGATCCATTGCTGTCCTTTGTTCTTGAAGAGAATCAAAATGACATCACGGTGTTAGAATCAAGCTACAGCATGTCTGACTGATTGATCAGAACTTGGAATGCTCTACCATAAGTTGGACACAAATAATCCACGTGAACATTTTGGGTGGATTCTCTAAGTTTATAAACTTATTTTTCTTTGGAGCTATTTTAATCCTGCTCTGTTCAAAAAGCACAGGGGCTTCTTCAATGCAGGTATGCCAAGGTGGACAGTTCCAGTGTCTTCCATATCATGTAATCAGTTCCAAAGTCCTTTGGGACTTTGTTGTTAAAAGAAAAAAAAATGATGGCATAATTGATATACTGTTGGGCCTGGAGTCAGGAAAACTTGAGTTTGAATCCAGCTTCAGACACTAGCTGTGATCCTGGGCAAGTCACTTAACCTCTGACTTTCTCAGTTTCTTCCAATGTAAAATAAGGATGATAATGGCATCTATCTCCTAGGGTTGTTGTGAGAATGAAATGAGATAATATTTGTAAGATGCTCTGCAAACCTTAAAGTACTATATTACCTATATTTCATGTCTAGTTGCTCTGAGTTATTAAATAGGAGTCAGATGTAGCTAGGATTGGTTCACCCAAATAGTGACTCTACCCTTCTCTGAGTTTTAATCATCTGTCTGATGACACATTGTTCCAAAGGCACTTTTAACTTCTCAGACACTTGATAGTGACCTGCTTTCCTGTTCCAGAAGGAAGGGCTTCTTCTCTCCTGGAAAACCTGACCTCTGACTTCATATAATCATGTATGTGGGGATTGCATTCATTTTGAAAATGTCTTTTAAGAATTGCACATTTTTAACTTATATGGGATTGTTTGCTGGGGATGGGAGGAAGGGAGAAAAATTTGGAACATAAGGTTTTGCAAGGGTGAACGAACATTGAAAACTATTTTTGCATGTATTTTGAAAATAATTAAAAGCTATTATTGTGAAAAAAGTGTCTCCTAGATGAAGCTTAAGAATTCTAATCTCTTCATAAAAAAAGGAGAAGGACCCACGTGTGCAAAAAGTTTGTAGCAGCTTTTTGTGGTGGTAACAAACTAGAAATTGAGGGGATGACCATCAGTTGGGGAATGACTGAATAAGCTATGGTATATGAATGTTTTTTTTTCCTTTTTTTTTTATTTAATAGCCTTTTATTTACAGGATATATGCATGGGTAACTTTACAGCATTAACAATTGCCAAACCTCTTGTTCCAATTTTTCACCTCTTACCCCCCACCCCTCCCCTAGATGGCAGGATGACCAGTAGATGTTAAATATATTAAAATATAAATTAGATACACAATAAGTATACATGACCAAACCGTTATTTTCCCATACAAAAAGAATCAGACTCTGAAATATTGTACAATTAGCTTGTGAAGGAAATCAAAAATGCAGGTGTGCATAAATATAGGGATTGGGAATTCAATGTAATGGTTTTTAGTCATCTCCCAGAGTTCTTTTTCTGGGCATAGCTGGTTCAGTTCATTACTGCTCCATTAGAAATGATTTGTATGGTATATGAATGTTATGGAATATTATTGTTCTGTAAGAAATGATCAGCAGGATGATTTCAGAAAGGCCTGGAGAGCCTTACATGAACTGATGCTAAGTGAAGTGAGTAGAACCAAAATAACATTGTACATGGCAACAAGATTATGTGATGATCAACTGTGATGAACTTGACTCTTTTCAACAATGAGGTGATTCAAGGCAATTCCAATAGACTTGTGATGGATAGAGCCATCCACATCCAGAGAGAATTATGGAGACTGAATATGGATCAAAGCATAGTATTTTTTGGTTGTCGTTTGCTTCCTTGTTTTTTTTCTTTCTTGTGTTTTTTCCCCCTTTTGATCTGATTTTCTTGCACAGCATGAAGAATATGGAAATATCATTAGCGCAATTGCACATGTTTAACCTGTATTGGATTGTTTGCCATCTAGAGAAGGGAAGAAGAAGAAAGGAGAGAGAAAAATTTGGAACATAAGGTTTTGCAAAGGTAAATGTTGAAAACTATCTTTGTATGTATTTGGAAAAATAAAAAGCCATATATTCTGAAAAAAAAAGAATTCCAATCTCTGATGAAATCATTTATAGGATCAAGAAATCTCATGTTTGGAAGGCACTTAAGAAATTCATTGATAGAAATCCCCTCTGTGACATCCAAGGTAAGTGGATCTCCATCCTTTACCTGAGGACCTTCACATATTTTCTCCTGAGGCAATCTTCTCACTCCCTATCTCTCTTTCTATCTTTCTTTCTCCAGCTCATTATCTACATTTGTTGTCTTTCTGATTAGAATATAAAGTTCTTGTGGAGAAGAATGGGAACAAAATTGGCACACTAAGGTATTATTGGTGGAGTTGTAAACTGAGTCAACCATTCTGGAAGGCAATTTGGAACCATTATGCCCACAGGGCAACCAAACTATGCATACCCTTTTGTCCAGTAATACCACCACTAGGTCTGTATCCCAAAGAGAACATAAAAAAGAAGAAAGGATCCACGTGTACAAAATTATTTGCAACATCTCTTTCTGTGTGTCAATGAATTGCATATTGAGGGGATACCTATCACTTGGGGAATAGCTGTTATGGAATATGAATATAATGAAATACTACTGTGCTATAATAAATGATGAGGAAGATGATTTCTGAAAAACCTGAAAAGACTTATATGAACTGATGCTGAATGAAGTGAAAAGGACCAGGTGAACACTGTAACAGCAACATCAACCGTGATTGACTTAACTTTTCTCTGCAATACAATGATCCAAGACTATTCCAGAAGACTCATGATGGAAAATGCTAATCTACATCCAGAGAAAGATCTGATAGGTCTGGATGCATATCGAAGCATAATATCTTCACTTTATTTGTTTTTTTGTGTGTTTGTTTTTTCCCCTTTTGTTGTGTTTCTTCTTTCACAATATGACTAATATGAAAATTTTCAACATGATTACACATGTATAAACTATTGCTTGCAGTCTTAGGGAGGAGAGAGGGAGAGAGAAAAATTTGGAAGTCAAAATCTTATAAAAATGACTGTTGGAAACTATCTTTACATGTAATTGTAAAAAATAAAATGCTATTTATGAAAAAAAGAATATGAGATTCTTAAAGGAGAAGACTACTGAAATATTTTTTACCATTAGTGATTAGCACAGTGCCTTGCCTATAATAACAATAAATATTTTTTCAACCATTCATTCACCTCATTCTATCTTTGGACAGCTTCAATTATTAGATAAAGGATAAAATATGCCTTTTCCCACTTCCTCCCCATTATTTGTAATTCTGTCCTATTTTTTTGGCCAACTTCTAATTCCTTTTTCAATTATTTCTTCAATGATTCTCATTTCTTTTCCAATTCCCCCCCCCCAGTGCTGTCATTTCATCATTAAACATTTTTTTAAAACTTCTCAACATCTTGCTTCATCTTTTCTAAGAGTTCTAGTTGAATTTGTGCCCAGATTGCTTTACTTTGAGGCTTGTATATGTTCTTTTGGTGTTGTGTCTTGAATGTCCCTGTGGCCATAATAGCTTCTATATGCTAGGTTTCTTTTTTTCTTTGCTCATTCTAATTTGTCCTTCCTCATCCCAGCCCCAGCTCGTTTTTTCTCTTCCAGTAAAACATCTCTAGGCTTTTTCACCATTCCTCATATGGAATGTCCAGTAGGTTATTTACCCTATTAATAGCCTTTCTCTGTCTGCTTTCCAGAATGTCCACATCTTCCCAGAACAGGAGAGAAACTATATTCCAGATGCAGTCTCACAAGGATAGAGAGTAGCCTGTCATTGAGCTGAACATTGAGTTTTCTTAATCCATCCATCTATAGACACCAAATTTCTCTCAACCAAATCTTTATGTCTTCAATTAACCCCATTGTAAATATCTCAACCAACACTGCCTTTTCTCTGCCCCCAAATAGCTAATGATGCTCTTTTCTCTATAAATTTATCTTCCCATTCTTCAAAGTTCAGGACAAGTCCATTTTTTGGATGAAGTTGCCCCAACCATGATTTTTTCTTCCATCATTAAGCATCTACTGTATGCTAGGGATTGTGCTAAGGCTGGAGATGCAAAGAAAAGCAAAAAAGAGTCCCTGCTCATAAGGAATTCATAGTATAATAGATAACATGCAGCTAATTTTAAATATTTATAATTTATGTTTATATCATTAGATTACATATTACATTATTATTTATTAATATTATAATTGTAAAATATTAAATTATAAAATAATTATAAACAAGATAAATGGCAAAAATTGGAGCTACTTTGTATTTATGGAGACATATCTCCATATATGTGCATGTCTTCTCTACTAGGATTGTAAACTTTTTCAAGGACCATATCTTGTACATCTAAGACAGGACTCCACTAGGTTCAAAGTACTTACAAGATACTCTCGATTTCTCCCCTGATGAATAATATATGTGTGGCGTGTGTGTGTATGCATGCATGTATATATATACATACATGTATATATTTTACTTTAAGATTTATAAAAGGCATTACAAATATTATCTCATTTTATCCTCACAAGAAGACTGAGAAATAAATATAATTATTATCCTTATTCTCCACACATAAGTAAACTGAAGCAGATAATAGTTAAATGACTCTCCCAGGGTCACACAGCTAATAAATGTGTAAGATAGATTTAAACTCGGGTCTTCCTGCCTCCAGGTATAATGCTCTTTCTACTCTGTGACCTGGATATCCTCCATTTTGGACCAATCAGATTGTTTCACAAGACCTCAGATTATAGAATTAATTTTTTTCTCAATAGTTTTTTTTATTTTTTCCAAACACATGCAAACATAGTTTTCAACATTCATTTTTATGTCTTTGTATTTCTAATTTTTTCTGGGTCCCTCCCTTACCTCCCCCCTGTTCAAAATAGAAAACAATCTTATATAAGCTAAATAAGTGCAATCCTTTTAAACATATTTCTATATTTGTCACATTGTGTAAGAAAAATCCAACCAAAAAGGGAAAAAGTACAAAAAAGAAAATTCAAACAAACAAACAAAAAAAAGATAAAGATACTGTGCTTTGTTTCACATTTGGTCTACATTGTGTTTCCTCTGGATGCAGATAACATTTTCCATCTTAAGTCTATTGGAATTGTCTTGGATCACTGCAGTGCTGAGAAGAGTCAAATTTAACACAGTTGATCATTGCATAATCTTCCTGTTATTATGTACAATGTGTTCTCCTGGTTCTGCTTACTTCACTCAGCATCATTTCATGCAAGTCCAGATTTTTCTGAAATCAGCATGTTCATCATTTCTTATAGAACTATAATATTCTATTACATAGAATTCGTTTTCTTAAAATAGAGATAATTATCACATTGAGAAAATACACCAATATCTAGCATTCCCAACACCCCCTGACTCTAAATGAGCTATTTAACCTTCTTCAAATCTCCACAAAGGGGAGGTTATTGGTTAAAGAACATTTGCTAAGTGCATATTATGTGTCAAACCAGTCTCTGCCAACAGCTTATATTCTAATGGGGGAGATAACATGCAAATAACTAGGAACATAGAAGATATATACAGAATAGATTGAAGGGGACAAAACCAGAAGCTGAGGAGACTGAGACCTCTAGTATAAGGCTTTTAAAATTTCTTCCATTTATGACTCTTTTTTGCCCAAGAAATTTTTATATGACACTGACTATATAGATATATAAAATAGGTGTAGAAGTTAAACATTAACTGATAAATCATAATTTCACAATCCCTCCAATGGGGTCCTAACCCATAATTTAAGAAGCTTTGCTCTAGCAGAAGGCAGGATTTGAGCTAAATATTGAAGAAAGCCACAGATACCAAGAAGTACAGTTGACTTTGCTATCCGACTGATTTCAAAAGCCCTAGGTTTCTCTACACACATCCTTGGCAAATTTCTTCTCAAATAGAAACTAACAAGAGCCTCTTTTCATGTGTAAAATGAAGAAATTGGAGTAGATAGCCAGTCAGGTGACTCAATGGAGAGAGCATTGAACCTGGAGTCAAGAGGACCTGATTTCATATCCTTTCTCAGACATTAGCTGTGTGACTCTAGACAATTCATCTAATCTCTCTCTGCCCCAGCTTCCTTATCTGTTAAATGGCAAACCATTCCAGTGTCTTGGTCAAGAAAATCCCAAATGGGGCTAGAAAGAATCAGAAATGATTGAAAAATGACTCAACAAAAACTTGCAAACTTTAAAGAGCTGTATAAATACTACTCTTATTTTTATCCTATTATTTTGGCGGTCCTTTCCAGATCTGTGACCTCTGGGATTATACATTGTATCAATACATTGTATCAGGCAGAATATCACTTATAGTCTCGTTTTTTCCTTCTCCCTTGCTGAAAAGCAGCAGGGATGACTAGGAGTCAGGTCACAGTTCTATCCTCAGAGCTCTAATCCCTACACAGCTTGAGCCTTTCATCTGTCTAATACACACTGACTCACTGACTTTTACTTCCTTGCCTTCTGTCACTGACCCATCCTCCCAAGCCCAACCCATTCCCTAAACACAGTAGTCTTGTTACCTCAGATAACACTCTCCCTAGTCTCTGGATCTCCTCCCACTCTGTCCCCATTATGGGAAGCTTCTCAGGAAGCTTCCAAACCCAATTCAACTGATCCTAGTCCTGGGGGCTACCTTCTACAAAACAGTCCCTTTAGACGGGCAGGTGACTACCTCTCCTGTATCCTTTGGGACACTCTAGCTACTTTTTTATTTCTTAACCCACAGCATCCCAAGGTCTCAACAAGAAACTTTTATTTATTGGCCCTTTCTATTTTTATTCATTCATTTATTTATGTATTTATTTTATTGGTCCTTAACCATGATAACTACTTCCCCCTCACACCTATGATTTATTGTCTAGATTTCTGAGCCTTGGCCCATCTCTGAGCAATGTTTACCTGGCCTCCTGATGGGTTGGTCATTCAGTAACTGCTGTAATTTCATGCTTTTGCCTGTAATGGGATATAGACAGGTATATGAATGGTTCCTTCACCCTAGCTTGGCTAGCCTGGTTCCATTATAGTCCCTAAGCCAGGAATGGCAGGGGGGAAGAGATCACTTGCCTCACTTCTGCTCCCAGAAATGCTAATCATTTGATATCTCAGCTGGCAATTATATTGATTATTTGGTTCAGCTGGGAAAATTCTCTTAAATTTGTCATACAGCTATTTCATCTTCAGGCCTCTGCTATTTATTTTAATTGCTCAGAGCCCCTTAGCAGATGCTTCAAACAAACTGAAAAAAAGAAAGAAGGAAGGAAGGAAAATAGGTAGCAGGAAATTTAATGTCCAAACCATTTAGGACACTTTGGGCTATTATCATCTTTGAAATAATCAGCTTTAACCTGCTGGATGGTGAATAAAAGCAGTCCCGAAGGAGCATTAAAATGAGAAAGGAAATCTCTGCATGTTTAATCTTCTGGATTGTTGTAAAAATGGCATTTCATTGGCCATCAACTCCCTGTCCTCAGCTACACTTCTCAGCCCCTTTGCAGAAATAAGTCTCAGGGACAATTCATCCCACTGCGCAATGGTTAATGATGCATGAGGCTATTCCGGGTCTCATAGTGAATGACAAACTTTCAAATGGTAACCTTCTGCAAAGGTACTATATGCAGTGAACCAGATTTAGAGCTTCTATCATCAGAAGCATCACGGGCCGAAAGAATGCTTGTGAGAAGATCAGTGAGAGACAGCATGGAATCCGTGGTGTCTCTGGAGTGAGACGGCAAGCTTGTCTCTGACACTTATTACTTGTCTGTTCTTGGACAATTACTTAACCTCAGTTTCCTAAACTGTAAACTGAGATGGTTGGGCTAAATAAATCTGAGGTCCCTTACAGTTCTAGATCTATGATAAGAACAATGGGACAACTTGCTATTCCTTTTAAATATATAATAAAGTTAACCTGTAAATTTTTTTTGTTTTTTTCCCCCCCTTTTTTTTTCCTTTCCTCCTTCTCTCCCTACTCTGCCCTAGAGATGGCTACCATTAGTCACAAATATGTATATATGTTTGTGTATGTGTATCTATTTATGTAGGTGATATATATATATATAAATACATACATATATGTAAATATATGTATAAGTCCAATTCTTCTGTAAAATCTTTCTTTTCCACTTGCATTTCTTCTTCACTTTTTCCCATCTGTGAAGGACCTAAGATAATAATAGAGATCATCCACATATCCAAAGCAGATGGCTCAGAGGTCCTGTGGGGCAAGGGGGAAAATTTCAGAAGAGGGTTTATAGACCTTGTTCAGTTACTAGTTGTGTGACCTTGAAGTCACTAGTTGTGTGACTTCCTTTTTTGTATCTCAGTTTCCCATCCCTTCTCTGTTATAAAATAGAGTTGGGTTAAATGATATTTAAAGTCTCTTAAGCCTCTAACATGTTATGTTCTACCCCACTCTGTTCTTGAAACAGAAAAGTCTGAAAATATTAGGAGATACCAGGTCAATTGCCCCCCAAACATCAGACAAGTTACTTAATCTTATAAAATGACAATGTTGGAGGTCTTTTCCACTTCTAATCCATGAGTCTTCTCCCTAGATATTGGTGAATCATCCAGAGTAAAAACCATTCCAAATCTTGGCTGCCATGCTTGGAAGTTCATTGATTCCCTCTAACTCTTTATGTGCACTTTGCTTGCTCTAAATGCAGCCCTCTGTAATTCTTCCCTTTGCCTACAGGATCTCTGGGCCATCTGTGGTATGTGGATGCCCTCTATTACTATCTATGTCCTTCACAGATGGAAAAAGTGAAGAAGAAATGCAAGTGGAAAGGAAAGATTTTACAAGAAAATTGGACTTGTACATATATATCACATATATATGTATATATATATATACACATATATATAAACTCACACATACATATTTACATATTTGTGTCTAATCATAGCCATCTCTAGGGCAGAATAGAAAGAGAAGGAAAAAAAGAAAAAAAGAAATTTACAGGTTAACTATTATATATTTAAAAGGAATAGCAAGTAGTACATAAAAAATTTGCAGTTTTGTATGCCATCTTTATTATTATTATTATTATTTAGTTTGTTGTGGAAATGCTTATTCCATATTTGTTTACATTTTATTCCATAAATTAAAAATAAAATTAAAAAATTTTAAAAGAAGAAAAAAATAAAGAACTGAAAGAAACCTTAGCACTCTGTTGTTCAATTTCATTGAGTCCAACCCTTCATTTTTGTTACTTGCCAAAGGCTACACACACCTAGTTAAGAGTCAGAGTTGAGATTTTTAATCCAGATCTGTTTCATAGATTAAGAGCTATAATGATCATCAAAACCAACCTTCTCATTTTATAAATAAGAAATTGACAGATGAAGTGACTTGTCCAGAGTCACACCTTTTGTATCTGAGGAGAGATTTGAACCCAAGTCTTCCCAAATCCATGTTCAACATTTTTTCACTACTTTATTCTTGTTAAATTGAATCATAGTTAATATAATCCTGACTCTTTCAATGTATGAGCCATGAATTCACCTGCTTTGACAATTATTGATTTTCTGGTTCCTTTAAGAAGTCAAATTGCCAATTCAAGCTGATTCATGCTATTTTATGCTGATTCCAGAGTTTTCCATTACTAGAGAATTTCAAGGGAGTCAACATGGAATTGAGTAAAAAGCACTGGATTTGGAATCTGAAGGCTTCCACTTGAATCTCATCAAGTTGCTTTATTTCTCTGGACTAAAGTTTATTTTATAAAGTGAGGGCGTTGTTTGATTGTTTTCAATTATGTCCAAATCTTCATGATCCCATATGGGATTTGTTGGCAAAGATATTGCAGGGCTTTGCCATTTCCTTTTCCAACTCATTTTACTGATGAGGAAACTGAGGCAAACAGGGTAAAGTGATAACTCAGAGTCACACTCCTAGGAAGTGTCTGAAGCCAGATTTGAACTCAGGGAAACTCATCTTCCTGACTTTCGGCTCAAAGGGTACCGCTTTATCCATTGTGCTACCTATCTGCCTGTGATGGGGGTGGTACCAGAATGTTAAAGGATCACTCAGCTCACAAATCCTTGGCATTAACATTTGCTATCCTAACTCTTTGGAAGTAGGGTAGAATTTTAAAATAACATGTAATATATAGAATATAAGAGTATTCCCCAGTGGATCACAAATTGAGGGGATAATTTTCTATTTCTGAATAGGACCTCCCTCCACTCTCACAGATACTTCTTGTTTTGAAACTGTAGGCCCCAAAGAATCAAGTTGGTTTTGCTAAGTTAAGAAGGAAACTTTTTTTTTCTTTTTGATGGAAGTCTTTCTCTTGGTTCAAAACTTGATTTTAAAACTTTTTTTCCTTGGAAAAGGGATATTCTTCCCTTGACCCAGCAGATCTCAAAATGTCGATTAGATATTAAATCAGTTCCAGGAGAGGAACTGAGGAATAGTCTTGTATTCTAGCAAGAAGGTACATAGTTAAATGCATGAGAACAAACTTGACCAGCAGGAGTAGGTGGAGTTTCTAGAACTAGACTTTCAGGGCTTCCTTATTTTCATTTTCTGGAAAATGGAGCAGGAAGGAGTATGGCAGTTCAGGACATCTCAGCAGGCAGATGTAGATAGAAAGCTGGTCTTCTATTGAGCAGAATAATAATCGGTTGTCATCCCTTTTTTGCTTTCTCTTTGCTGTAAGTGGGTAAATATACATGACTTTGTGTCAAGACAAGTAACACTTGGCCCAAGACAGATATTGATTGATAATCCTTTTCCACCCTTATTTCAGGAAGAATTGTATGTAGTATATATTTTAGCATTATCTTTAAAGATTATTTTCAGTATTTAGAAGTAATTTTTATCAGGTTTGCTTTATGATATGGATCTTGGAATTTCCTCCGACATTCTGTATACTTGTAAAGCTTCAATTTATATTGAGTTTATCTGAACATTATAAAGCTAACATTTTCTCTAATAGTTCATTGTGCTTCATGGTTTCTATTAATCTCTCTATCTCATGCCCACAACTGGGATTTTACTTTATAAATTTTAGCTTCCAGGCAGTCTTGCTGCCAGTGCCTAGGAGATTCTGCCCCACCAAAGACTGGAGATATGAACAGATTTCAGAGGAATGGCAGAGAATGGGTGCAAAAAGCCTTCTTCTGTTCTAGGACAGGAAGATAACAAGAAAATCTATTTCCAAGATCTTTTTCAACTCTGGTTTTCTGATCATTTATAATGGATTTTGTAGCGGGACTTCTACTTTGATATGAAAATGGTCCCAGGCATCTCAAACATATGGATATTAGGGGCATTTTCCAGCTCAGTACAATCATGCAAACCTATTAAAAATTACTCCTGTGTAATGACAACAGTGGATCGAGGTTGGAATCAGGAAGACATCTTTCTGAGTTCAAATCTGACCTCAGATACTTATTAGCGGTGGGCACTTATAAGGGCACTATATATATATATATATATGACTTATACACAGTCTCTTATTAGTTCTGGGCAAGACACTTTACGCTGCTTGTCTCAATGACCTCATTTGCAAAATTAGCTGGAGAAAGAAATGGTAAACCCATTCAGTATCTTTGCCAAGAAAAACCCAAATGGGGTCCCAAAGAATCAGATGTGACTGGAAAACAACAAATGGACTTAATCACCTATTTTTTTTTAAATAGCTTTTTATTTATAAGTTATATGCATGGGTAATTTTACAGCATTGACAATTGCCAAACCTTTTGTTCCAATTTTTCCCCTCCTTCCTCCCACCCCCTCCCCCAGATGGCAGGTTGACCAATACATGTTAAATATGTTAAACTATAAATTAAATACAATGTTTGTATACATGTCCAAACAGTTAATTTGCTGTTTAAAAAGAGTTGGACTTTGAAATAGTGTACAATTAGCCTGTGAAGAAAATCAAAAATGCAGCGGACAAAAATAGAGGGATTGGGAATTCTATGTAATGGTTCTTAGTCATCTCCCAGAGTTCTTTCGCTGGGTGTAGCTGGTTCAGTTCATTACTGCTCCATTGGAACTGATTTGGTTCATCTCATTGCTGGAGATGGCCACGTCCATTAGATTGATCATCATACAGTATTGTTGTTGAAGTATATAATGATCTCCTGGTCCTGCTCATTTCACTCAGCATCAGTTCATGTAAGTCTCTCCAGGACTTTCTGAAATCCTCCTGCTGGTCATTTCTTACAGAACAATAATATTCCATGACATTCATATCCCACAATTTATTCAGCCATTCTCCAACTGATGGGCATCCACTCAGTTTCCAGTTTCTGGCCACTACAAAGAGGGCTACCACAAACATTCGTGCACATACAGGTCCCTTTCCCTTCTTTAAGATTTCTTTGGGATATAAGCCCAGTAGTTAATCACCTATTCTTAATAAAAGTGTTAAAGCATGAAATACAGGAAGAAATTTAAATTCTTCTGGGATCATGCCCCCAAATCCTCAATAATAAGAATTGTTAACCTATTTTAGTTGTTTTTGTTTTTTAAACCAATCAATGAATCACAATGATAAAAGCCAGATACACTTTTAGAGGGTGATTTGGGAGTATCCAAAGCACAGGTAAGATTTCAGTGGATGGAGATCGGAAAGGAGAACTTTCTGGCCTTAGAGAATGGGGAAAAAGACAGAGATATAGGAAAATATGGAATGTGTTCAAAGAATATATTCAAAGAACTGAAAGAGAACTTTGCAACCATATTATATTTCAGTCCTCTTATTTTTTCTCTTTTTCCACTTGATAGTATTTTTTTTCAATAACATGTAGTGATAGTTTTCAACATTCGTTATTATAAGATTTTATGTTCCAATTTTTTTCTCTATCCCTCCCTTACTTTCTCCCCTCCCCAAGACAGAAAGCAATATGATGAAGGTTATACATGTACAATCATATTAAACATATTTCCACATCAGTCATATTGTAAAAAAGAATCAGAACAAAAGGGAAAAAACTGAAAAAGAAAAAAAAAAGCAATGAAAAGTAAAACCAGTATGCTTCTACTTGCAGTCAGACTCCATAGTTTTTTCTCTATATTTTCAATCCTCTTATTTAATAGAGACTTCTAGATGAGTATTGGAGCTAGAGACAGAAAGACCTAAGTTTAAATCTGGCCTCAGACACTTAGGGACTGTGTGAACCTGGGCAATTCATTTCACCTTTGCCTCAATTTTCTCATCTGTGAAATGAGCACAATAATGGCACCTGCTCCCATGATTGCTGTATCAATGATGATCCAAACATCAATTATGAATGTTATGGAATATTATTGTTGTATAAGAAATGATCAGCAGGAAGATTTCGGAAAGGCCTGGAGAGACTTACATGAACATGATGAGCGAAGTGAGCAGAACCAGGAAATCAGTGTACACTGCAACAACAATACTATATGATGATCAATTCTGATGGACGTGGCTCTTTTCAGTGGTAAGATGATTCAGGTCAGTTCCAATGGTTGTGATGAAGAGATCCATCTACACCCAGAGAGAGGACTATGGGAACTGAGTGTGGATCACTGCATAGTATTTTTACCTTTGTTGTGGTGTTGTTTGCTTTCTTGGTTTTTTTCTTTCTTAATTTTTTTTCCTTTTTGATCTGATTTTTCTTGGGCAGCATGATAGATATAGAAATATGTTTAGAAGAATTACACATGTTTTACCTATATTGGATTACTTGCTGTCAGGGAGGGGGTGAGGGGAAAGGAGGGAGAAAATTTTGAAGCATAAGGTTTTGCAAGAGTGAATGTTGAAAACTATCTTTGCTTGTATTTTGAAAATTAAAAAGCTATTATTATAAAAAATAAAATCTCATTGAACCTTAAAAAAAGAGAAAGGTTGAATCATACATTTGTTTCCCTACTTCTTACTTCCCACACCAATCCATCTTCCATTCAGCTGCCCAAATTATCAAATTGAATCAACAAACAAAATTAATTGCCTTCTATGTTCCAAGTACTGTGCTAAGTTTTAGAGATTGAAAGAAAGGAAAAATCAAAACAAAACATAGTTCCTGCTATTGAGGAGTTTGCAATCCATTGGGGGAATACAACATGCAAACAATGTGTACAAATAAGATATGTATGGGATAAATTGGAGAAAATCTCAGAGGGAAGTCCTGAAGATTAATGAAGACTAATGTACATTGTGGACTTGGGCTGAGACTTGAAGAAATCCAGGAGATTTGCGAGGTGAAGATAAGCAAGGAGGACATTCCAGACATGCAGAACAGTCAGTGTGCAAATGTTTAGAGATGGAACATTTGGCAAGATCAAACTGACAGCTGAACAGAGTTTGGACTGGAATGGGAATAGACTTTAGGCAGGGAGACCAATCAGTAGACTACTGCAATAGTCCAAGCATGAAGCAATCTTCCTAAAGTTTAGGTCTAATCATGTCATTCTACTCAACAAACTCCAATGGCTTCCTATTACCTCCATGGTCAAATACAAAATTCTCAGTTCGGCTTTAGCCCTTCACAATCTTCCCTTTCCTAATTGTCCAGTCTTTTTAGACATTTCTTCCTTTTACATAGTCTATGTGACAATGACCCTGGCCAAGAAAGCAGGAAACTGTGCCTCATTTCCTTCTTTAAATGTCAATTCAATCTCCACCTTCGGTTAGAAGTCTTTCCCACTCTTTTACTACCTTCATCTCCATAACTAATGCTTTCCCTATAAGATCACCTTTCATTTCACCTGTATATCTTATATGTGTATATTTGTTTATATGTTGTGTCATCCACTGAAATGTAAGCTTCTTGAGTCTAGGAACCCAATTTCTGCCTTTCTTTGTGTCCTCAGAGCTTAACTATTGCTATAAGTATAAGCACTTAAAAATGTTTGTTGATAACAGAAATAGTGTTTCTCATTTACAAAATTAAGGGATTATTTTAGATGTTCTTTAAGGTCTCTTTGACCTTGAAATCTATGATTTTATGATGGTACTGCATAGGTTGTTCTTATAATTTTTTAAACTAAGATCACATGCATCGTATAACAATTGTGAATGTTTTCACTTTTCATTTTTTCATTTTTCTTTGTTTTACAAATATAAATTAACAAAACATGAAAAAAAAAGAAATGTTTGTTGAGATTCACAGGCTAATTTCAAAAAGATCTGGAGAGATTTACATGAACTGATATTAAGTAAAGTGGACAGAACCAAGACAACATTGTACACAGCAACAACAAGAGTATAGGATGATCAACTGTGATGGATGTGGCTTTTTTCAACCGCGAGGTGATGCAGGTCAATTTCAATAGACTTATGATGGAGAGAATCATGTGCATCCAGAGAGAAGGCTGTAGGGACTGAATGTGGATCACAACATAGTATTTTCACCTTTTTTGTTGTTGTTTGCTTACTTGGTTTCTTCTTTATTAATTTTTTCCCTTTTTAATCTGATTTTTCTTGTGCAGCATGATGAATGTGGAAATATGTTTAGAATAATTGCACATGTCTTACTTATATTGCTGTCTAGGAGAGGGGAAAGGTAGGAAAGAAGGCAGAGACATTTAAATACAAGACTTTGCAAGGGTGAATGTTGAAAATGATCTTTGTATTTATTATGAAAAAAAACTATTATTATAAAAAATTTTAAATTAAAAAATGTTTATTGAGGGGAGGTGGAGTCAAAATGGCAGAGTAAAGGCAATAACTCAACTAACCTCTCTTTTAAAGTGTTCCAAATTTGTTTAAATAATGACTCTAAACAAATTTTAGAGCATCGGACCACCCGAAAAGATGGAATAGATCATTTTCCCCAAAGGAAGGCAACTTAGCAGGTCAGCAGAAAAAGTCTGTGACATTAGAATAGGAACCTAGAGCACACTCCCAGCACAGGCTGTTCCAGAGAAGCCCCAGTTTCAGCCCCCCAGCAAAGCAGGATTTCTGAATTGGCAGTAGTACTGGTGGCTTGCAGACCTCTCATCATTTAAAGACATCAAAGAGGACTTGGAAGGTCAGAAGAAAAGATGCTTATTGACTGCCTGCCTGACTTTAGAAGTCTTCTTCTTCCATACTTTGTAGATTAATATATTCAGGTTCCAATGGGTGTATGAGGTCTCATAAGTAGTAAGAGGCAGAGTCCCAATTTGCAAGCAAATTCATCGTTCTTGCCACTGCTCCATGCTGGCTCCTAGAAGATGGTGCCATATTGCCAAGGTCCTTGACTGCCAGACTGAAATGTTTGGACTTTATCTGGTAAGCAACAGGGAGTCATTAAAGGTTTTTAAAGAAGAAAAGTGACATAATCAGAGTTTTGTGTTGGAATGAACAGTCCACTGATAGATTCATCAGCACTATGGTCAGTTCCATGGTTTCTCTTGGTTGTTCTAAAGGGATTTTTGGTTAGAAGTTTACATTACCTGTCTTGCCTTCTACTAAGGTCAAGATTTAGGAGTCCATCCAAGAGAGTTTGATGTCATTTTATGAGCTCTCATCCGACAAGACCCCACAGAAAGAGAACTAGAGATAAAATAGTACAGCCTTCACATTAAGAACCGACTGCAAGAGAACTTATTAGCTCATAGTTTTGCTTCCAGAAATCCCATCATTCACTGTCTCTTATAGCTAGATATTTATTTCCAGAGATGCCTCACCACTCATGAGGTGACTCCAAATGACTTTTCACCGTGCATTTTGTGAAACCCCTTACCTCCCGTGAACATTCCTGTTAGAGGAACCACAGAAGATTCCTTGAATAACCTTGCAAAGTTTAGCAACCCAGAAACCAGGAGGGTGAACTGTTCTTCACCTCAATGAAATATTCATTTCAAAACCATCAGGGCTTTTGAAGTGGATGTTTTTAATCATGTGAGCTCTCCACACAGCTTTGGTTTTCTGCTGTTCTAGCAGATTGACATAGAAACAGAGGTGAAGACTTTCTCTTCTCTCCTCCTCTGCACGCCTGCCAAAGGCGTAGTAGCATCTCATTGGAAGGAAAGATACATAGTAAAGACAAAAGAACACTGGCTCTGGAGTCTAACACCTGGTTTGAAATCCCACTTTTTACACTTATTACGTGTATAATCATAGGCAAGTCATTTTTGCTTGTCTAATTCAGTTTTCTCATCCATAAAATGAGCTAGATCAAATAGTGGGTAAAATCTCTTCCAGGTCTAAATCTATGATCATCTGACTCAAGTATGGGTATGTTTCTCTTCTCTCACAAATCACGACCATGGTCCTTGAATGTTCATCTTTTAGAAGTGACCCTAGGTGGGTATTTTAATAATTTAATGCATCTGGAATTTAATCAAATAAATGCTGGTACAGCTCACAACTAATCCCCATCTCATCTTTCATGATTCACATCCTCATTTAAATTCTCTAACTGTCTTATCCATCACACTACAAGACTTTTTCTTGGTCTTTTAACCTTCTGTGGGTACTGTTCTCATTCTTCTTGCATTATCCCTCCTTTGTCTTGGGGCTCTAACCAGCCCATCTTTTTCATGGTCATATATTTCCTAGAAATCATCCTTTACATCACCCCTTGCCTCTAAGTCATTTCTGGTAACATACTACAGCCTGCTTACAACCCTTCATATGCTGCTACTTGTGCTTTGGGTCACCCATAATTTTGGTTCTTCTGAGACTACAGTGTTCCTTGATTTGTAGCTATCTGGCATTCCCCTGAGAATATTGGTGTTGGTGTTAAAAAAAAAAATGATGGATTTTTGGATCAAGAAGCAGCTTTGAATCATGAAAGGCATTGCAAATTCAATACAGCCCACTCTCTTTCCTACTCAGTTGGGGCCCCCAATCGTTGTCTATTTACCATAAGTGTTCATTCCAGAAATGTGTAATTATGGAGTATTTTAATGGACCAAATGCATCTCTCAGAGGCAACTGGACTTGGAGATCAAAAGACCTGAATTTGAATTTTGCCTGAAGCATTTACTAGCTATGTGACCCTGAGCAAATCGCTTAACCTCTTTCAGCCTCAGTTTCCCCTTCTATAAAATGTAAATAACATTACCTACCTAATAAGGTTGCTGTAGGAGTTCAAACAAAATAAAATAAGTAAGGCATTCTGCAGATCTCTATATGTGTTAGCTATTATCATTATTATAGTATAAGTAAAAGATGGTATTCATCTGTTTGGTTTTTCCAGAAGGAATTATTAGATTGAATTCTTCAGAATGACTGTTACTGAGGAGCCTTTATAGTATTTGGGGGGAGACTGATGTGATGATCACAGTGTCACCCACTAACAAGGGCATTTGCAGGACCTCATCATCTGAGTGAGTATCCTTCGAGCCTGAGTCTCTGCTGAAATCTTCATTTTATTCCTCTGCCTGCTGGAGAATATAATATAGACTCTAATTGGAATAGGGAGTATTCATCTACAGAACTCATTACTTCAAGCAGGAAGCTATTTCTGTCTCCTCTGACATTTGCTAGCACTGTGTACCTCTCGTTGCATTTACCCATTCTGATTTATGTTATAGTTGTGCAGTGGGTGCTGGGATATCTTGACCTTTTGGCTTCCCCTGAAAATTTGGGTTGAGAGGGGGAAGGGAGGGAGACAGAAGTAAAGAGAAGAGGCAGTATTTGTGTAGCTATCTATATTCATGAATTACTCCGTGCCCTAGGCTTTAGGAGAGCATCCAGATGTCCTAATGTCGGTGATCCTGGATTATGTGTGTGACACAGTTACTGAATCCCTGAAACAGAAGAGAGGAGGCAGAGACAGGAGGGCATAGAACAAAGGGAGATATCTGGAAAAAAGAGACTGCCCATTTGATTTCATTGATATAGGGAATTCCTAAATGAGGTCCCTCCCTCTACTCAGAGGTTAGTATTTTCCCTTTGACTTAGAGATTTTTGTTGCTTAGTGCACAAGAGTCACATTCTCAGCGCTAAGTTATTACTTAGATGTAAACCTTCCTAATTTTGAGAGCACTTCTCCATCCTCTTCACTAAATGCACAAATGTCCATGAAGGAGCTTGGGATTTATTTTGGCCAGACTGTCTCTATTTTACAATCCAGAATTGTTCATGTGTCTTACCTATTCTCTTCCTATTTGCACAACTAAAGTGTCTCTTGCTTCCTCTCCATCCTATTCAGTTCTAATTAGATAGTACCTACTTCCCGTCATTGTTTAAACTTCAATTCTTGCCCATGATTGGTCTTTTTGTAGTGCTTGATTCTCTCACCTCCCATCAAATAAGGCCTTTTTTTGGTTCTATGAATCAGCAGGATTTGCACTGATTCATGCCCCTTTAAGCTGTATAAAAAAGCTGTCACTTAACGTCACCCTTGGGCCACTAAAACTAGGGCCATTAAGATGGAATAATGCCTTCACATCTCCAGGCTGGTGAATTTATCTGTGTTACCATGTTTCCCAGAGACCCAAGGGTAAATGCATGGCTTTGAAGGGCATCCTTCACCTAAGAAATAGATTGATTTAAAGTGTTAGTTGGCTCAACTCAGATAGCTTGAGGGAACCAGGTAGATTGATGTAATCAGTTATTGAGGGTATTCCCAAATTTGAAGAGCAACAAGAAGCATGTTTAAGGAAGGAAAAAGATCCCAGTAGGTGCTCACAGATCTGCTTCTGTGTTGACTGAGGCTTGTTTTCTGCTTTGAATTCCTCCATTTTCTACTCACTGGGAAAGAAATTGGTCTATGTTTGGAAATCTATCAAATCAACAGATCATCATGGCTATCTCCCATCTCTAGAAAACTCTCTTCTGTTTCTTAAGTCCCAGACTTATTTCTGAGGCTCAGCTCAGGCCTTATCTCTTGATCCTTCTATTTGTTAATGCTTTCTTTCTCTCCCCCACTTAATAATATTTCATTTTTTCCAATTACATGTAAAGATCATTTTCAACATATACTTTTTTTTACCAGTAGATGTTAAATATATTAAAGTATAAATTAGATACACAATAAGTATACCTGACCAAACCATTATTTTGGTGTAAAAAAGAATCAGACTCTGAAATATTGTACAATTAGCCTGTGAAGGAAATCCAAAATGCAGGCGGGCAAAAATATAGGGATTGGGAATTCAATTTAATGGTTCTTAGTCATCTCCCAGAGTTCTTTTACTGGGTGTAGCTAGTTCAGTTCATTACTGCTCCATTGGAACTGACTTGGTTCATCTCATTGCTGAGGATGGCCAGGTCCATCAGAATTGATCACCATATAGTATTGTTTCAACATACACTTTTTAAAAATATATTTATTTATTTTATTTGCAAAGCATATGCATGGGTAATTTTTCCAACATTGACCCTTGCAAAACCTTTTGTTACAAATTTTCCCCTCCTTCTCCTTACTCCCTCCCCTTGCTGGCAGGTAGTCTAATACATATTAAATATGTTAAAATACATCAACATACACTTTTATAAGATTTTGAGTTCCAAATTTTTTTCCTTCCCTCTTTCCCCTCCCCAATTCCCCAAGACAGCAAACAATCTGATATAGATTATACATGTGTGATCATGTTAAACATATTTCCAAATTAATCATGTTGTGAAAGAAGAATCAGAACAAAAGGTAAAAACCACAAGAAAGAAAAAACAAACAAAAAAGTGAAAATAGTCTGCTTCAATCTGCATTCAGATCTAATTCAGATGGAGTCAGACTCCATAGTTCCTTCTCTGGATATGGATAGCTTTTTCCATCATGAGTCTTTTGGAATTGTCATTGTATTGTTGAGAAGAGCTAGGTTCATCAAAGTTGATCATCACATAATGTTGCTGTTACTTTTCTTTATCTTTTTCAAAGCATAGAATATGTACTTATATTTTTATTTGAATCAACCACCTCCCCCACCCAAGAGTGAAAGCTCATTGAGGGTAGAGATGGCTTTTTTTTTTTCTGTCTCAAAAGCTTAGCACAGTGCCCGGCACATAGAAAACACTTGTTTTCTTGATTGTTTGATTGAAATGATTTCTAGGGTAAGGTAGAGATGCATATCCTCTCTCTATGTGGTCAAACAGTGAGGTTGTGGATCCTGGGTTCTAGTGTTCCTATTAGTATTTTAGGGGTTATGATGATGGAGACTTAGCTGATGAAAAAACTTGATTAGTCTCTACTGGTGTCATTCACTCACTCACTCAGTTAACCTGAGGTAGGTATAAGAAGTGGTTTCACTTGGCTGAGAGGATGATAAAAAAGGTGTTGATCGGCTATTCCATAAGCATTTATTAAGCACCTACTACTGTCAGACATTGGGCACCAGTTGTATACTAAGAAAGGCAAAAACACAGTCCCTGTTCTCAAGGAGTTCACAATCTGAAGAGAAGACAACATAGACACTATTGTTCACAAACATATGTATATAGCATTCACAGGGAAGGCATTAAGATTATGATGACAAAGAAAGACTTCTTGCGGAAGGTGGGACTTGAAAGAATCCAATATGGAAAGGTCCTGTGGACACAGTACACACATGCTTGTATCCATATATGCACATATATCTACATGCATATATGCACATATAAACACATGTAAATAGTGATGTGACAAGAGGTCCTTGTGTAAACAAGAGGGGGTTGTATCCTCAAGTGACTGGGGACAAATGGTGTTCTCCCCAGAAAGTATAAAAGATTGTGGATAAGGCTGGTTAACTGTCAGAAATCAGAGGGAAAAGAACTAGAGTGATGAAAGTAACTATGGAGAGGAATAGGATTGATGAAGTTTTGTCACTTCACCAGACAGATGCAACTGTGTGCCTGGAGAACTCTAGAGTCCAGTCCTCAGCTTGGCTGAGAGACAGCGTGGAACATGGGCCACCATGTTCCTGGTGAAACTGGGGGGAACAGCAGGAATTCTGATCAACTCATGACCAACCACAATTCCCAAGGACCAATGATGATGCAGATCTTGATGCATCCCAACTACTTTCTATTAGAGAGGCAATAAACTCAAACTGTAAAATGAATGAGTTGAATGAATGGTATATACTTTTTGGACATGGGCACTGTGGGAATTTGTTTGATTCATTATGGAGATGTGTTATGAGGGATTTGTTTTATTATTTTCCCCAATGGGGTAGAGAGGGTGAGAAGCAACATTTGTTAATTGAAAAAATAAAATTTAAAATAATGGACAACCTATCGTTCTCTCTTTACCTCCTTTCTTTGATCAGTGAAGAAAAGTGATCAAAGACAGAACTTGTTTAGAAGATGTCTACACCAAGGGAGCTTCCTCATGATTTTAAGTGATAAGATTCACACATATCCTAAGGACCAATACCTGTTAGCTCAATCATCTCGTTTCTCCTCCTTTTACTACAATGTTCTGCATTATTTTGAATTAAGGAGCTGGGAAAAAAGAAACACCCAATACATAAGGTTTCCTTCTTGCTCCCAACTTTTCTGTGTGAGAAAGTCTTTAGGTTGAGGCTAGATGAATATTTTGTCAGTGATGTTATGAAAGGAATCCCTATTCATATACATGCTAATGATGTCTAAGGGCATTGTTCAAATCTGAGAGTTTTGATGGATTTTAGGGCTCTGAACAGAGAGAAAACCCCACAGAGTGTATTCCATGCATTATGTCATCAATCTTTGACAAAGAATATGTATGTTTTATTTCCCTTGTTATGTTACAAGATTTTTTTTGAGGGGGTGAGGACCATATGAAGACCTCTGTATTTCCCACAGTGCCTATCACACAATCGGCTCTCAGTCAATATGTCATCTCATCTTGACGGCTGCTGGTTTGGAACAGCCCCCAACAAAATAAATGAATGAATGAAAAAAGAAAAAAGAAATGAAGGAAGAAAAGAGAAAGGAAGGAAGAAAAAAGGAAGAAAGGAAAGAAAGATGAAGGGAAGGAAGGAGAGAGTGAGGAAGGATGGAAAAAAAAGAGAGGGGGAGAGAAAGAGAGAGACAGAGAGGCAAAGACAGAGAGGGAGAGAGAGAGAGAGAGAGAGAGAGAGAGAGAGAGAGAGAGAGAGAGAGAGAGAGAGAGAGAGAGAGATTCTCTGAAGGTGAAACTTCTGCTTGGAGGACTCTCCCTTTTTAAGGGCATTTATGCGACACCCTTAACCTCAGGACAACTGGGAATTAAACAGCATCAAAGCCTTCTTCTGGGTATGTTAATCCTTCACCTTTCCCCAGGTCACAAATTTTCCATAATAATTGGTCCTGATCCCAACTAATTGGCACCGCAGAGAGCAAGTTCCTGCACAAATTTCTGCAGAGGTGACAAAGAAATCAAAAGTGTTACTCTTTTGGAAGTTCTGACATTTTAACAAAAGATGACTGAAGACCCAAAGAAAGGAATGTGTAATGATGGGATTTTCTACTTCCAAGGTGGAAGACTTTTGAGCTATATTATATTTTTTGTAAACTATATATGCAATGTTACTAAGTGGTGTAAAATACAAAGTAAATATTTACGTTGTCATACATACATACATAAAATTTGCATATATCACTATATACGTAATCTTTCTGTTTCTATCTCTGTCTCTCTGTCGCTAACTGTGTCTCTGTTTTTGTCTCTCTGTATCTCTGTCTGTGACTCTCTGTCTTTGTCTCTGCCTCTGTATGTGTCTGTCTGTCCTCTCTGTCTCTGTCTCTCTGTGACTCTGTCTCTTTCACTCTGTCTCTGATCTCTCTGTCTCTCTGCCTCTGCTTCTGTCTCTCTGTCTCTGTTTGTCTATCTGTCTCTCTATCTGTCTCAGCTAGGTGGTACCATGCACAGAGCACCTGGCCTGGAGTCAGGAAGACTCATGGTAAATTCAAATCTGCCCTCCGGTACTTGCTAGTCTATAACCCTGGATAAGTCACTTAATCCTATTTGCCTCAATTTTCTCATCTGTAAAATGAGCTGGAGAAGGAAATGGCAAATCACTCAGTGACCTAGATTATGCCATTGCATACGAGTAAGCCATGTCTTTGTCCCCTGCTAGCTACACCTGGGAAAAACTTGTCTTTTCAGTCAACTGAGTTTGAGCATCGTGAAAGCAGAATGGCGCGATGGAAAAAGCACTGAGTTTAGGCTCAGAAGACCTGAGTTCATACCCTATTCTGCTTCTAACTAACTGAGCCTGGACAGCTCATTCCATCTCCTTAGGTCATCACTTGAAAAATGAGAAAGGCTGGACTAGGTGACTGAACTCTAAGGAGTCTAACTTTAAAGTGGGGGTTCTTGAACTTTCTTCATGTAGGGTTCCAGTCATGAAGAAAGTTCAAGAATCCCTTCTCAGAACCACGTGCAAAGAAACTCCATGGGATTAAAAATGAAATTAATCATATTGGGAAACAGTTATTAAAAAGGAATTTCATAGTCTTCAGCTCAAGAATCCATGTTCTAAAATAGTATAAAATTTGATAAGGAATCTTAGAAATCATCATCAAAGTTATAACATGAGGCGCTAAATTTGCCTATTGGTAGTTAAGTGAATGTCAGCAAGAGCATTTAGTAGAAAATAGGCAGCCTCTGTCAGATTGATTTTGAAAATCTAAGCCTGAAGTGACAGCAAAGATCAAGAAGGTTTTCTATTTAAGTTGCTATAAATCACTTCTGTGTGAATAAATTTATTGGATCCTTTCCCGAGAGCAAGTTTTAAACCAAGGTGGGAAGCCGGAGGGCATGGGGGAAGTTGGAGGTGCCAAAAACTATACTTGCCTCTTCCATAACTTTTGAGTGCTGGCCCTTTGCCCATCCAAAAAATTTAGGGTCAGTGGAGGTGAGAGTGTGTGGTATGGGGATAAAAAAGTTGGATTTAGAGTTGGAGATCTTGAGTTTTAACTTGAACACCTGAGTAACATGTTACTTCACTTTACCGGGTTCAGTTTCCTCATCTGTAAAATGAGAGAAACCAGATAATCTTCTTCTAGCCTGAGGAAATTATAAATTCCAACTGCAAAGCACTAAAAATACTCTGAAATTCCCCTTAGGTGGGGCAGCTAGATGACAGTGGATAGAAAGAACACAGAAGTCAAGAGGAGCTAAGTTAAGACACTTAACATTTCTGAGTTAGCTGAGTGAATTTGAGCAAGTCACTTGCCTTGATCAAAAGGAAAAAAAAGGAATTCTATGGTAATTGAACTTTTGAACCAAAAGGGACCTTTAAGCTCTACCAGGTCACCATTTTACAATGCAGAAAACCGAGGGCCCAGAGAGGCAAATTCACTCTCCAAGTTTGTATAGTTAGTGGGATTCATAGCCTTATCAGGCTTTTAAAATGTTCTCTAATTATAATTATATAATAATAATAATTATAGTATAATTATAAAAGTATTGTGTGATATATTATTATAAAATTATTCTTTTATAAAATTATAAAAGATTGTGTGATACAATAACATAATAGGGTAATCAGGGGGTTTCCTCCTCTTTTTCAAAGTTCTGTATTATTTTGAATTGCTTACTTGCAAGGAGGAAGCTGGTCTCAATATGAAAAAAGGAAATATCAATGCATATTTTCCCCTACAGATTTCCTGGAGAGGGGAGAGAAGTCTTCAGGCTGAGACTAGATAAATATTCTTCCAGTGAATCCCAAATCAGGTATGGAGGCACTGTCCAGTTCTGAAATTTTGTTATGATTCTAGGGTGCTCTTATTGGTGCCTGTGACTGGGGGGCTGTTCTTGGTTTTGTCACCAACTATCTTTGCCAACTTTTTAGGCATGGAGAACAATAAGGGATCCCTTCACCATCCCAAGTAAACATCCTTTAGTACCAATTGGAGAACATATGCATTCCCAAGAACCAGTTGACAGCTGCCCATCTTAAAAATGGCCACGGACAGGTTCATTGGGATGGACATGATGATGTCTGAGATCTCCTCGAGGGCTGACCTTCCCCTGTGACCGGTAGAAGGTGGTGAACCTTCTGTACATATGATTCAGACCACCCAGCACCAGAGAGCATTCTGGCTTATCTCCCAAGCTGGCATGTTTTCTGCATTTGTGGGAGCTCACTGGCACTATGGAGCAGAGCTCAGGCTCCACCTCGGAGATTCTCAGCCATTTCAAGAATGGTTTTGGAATATTGCCCTCTCTGGAATGGAAGGCCTGGGGGGGCTGGAAGTCAATGGTATTATTAGCAAATCCCAGAGTTTACATGAGTCACAGTTGTGGTGCAGAAGAAAATACTAAAGAGTCCCCAAAGTCAGATTTGTATAAAAACAACAACAATAATAATATGCATTTTTATGCCCTTGAAGATTTGCAGAGCTCAGGATATTTGCTAACCTATTTAATTCTCACAACAACACTGCAAAATAGATGTTATTATTATCCCCTTTTTGAGTCTGAGAGAAGTAAAGAGAAAGTTCACACAGTAATTGCCTGAGGCAAGATTTAAACTCATATCTATACCTATTTCTAAGTCCAATACTCTATCCATTGCATGCTTAAGTGCCTCTTAGGCTGAAGGTCTTCTTCTAGTTCTTATAAAGTTTCATAAAGACTATACTGTCCACCTATTTTCTATCAACATCTATTTACAACTCACTTTTCTGTCCTTACATCTTGGTGATGTCTTACTTGCATATAGTAGGTGATCAATAAATGGTCACTGAATCAAATGTGCAATTATCACTAGTAATCTGATTAATTTCACTTATCCTTTCCTGTTTGTTTTGGGTCCTTTAGATCATGTAACAATGCTGCCTTTAAAAAAAAAAGCCAATGGGTAGGTAGGTGGCAAAGTAAATAGAGTCAGGAGGACCTGAGTTCAAATGTGACCCCAGATGCTTATTAGTTGTTTAACCCTCAGTATCCTTATTGTCTCTTTAAAAAAAAGGTAAGTCTTTTTGCGAGGCAACCCAGTAACTTAAATTAGGAAAGTGACATCTCAATCTCCCCCCACTATAAAATGATGAGTTTGATTGAGATCATCTCTAAGGTTTCTTCCTGATCTAACATTCTGTGCTCTGTGTTCTATGATCAAAACTCCTTTGTAGCCTACATCCTTTGTAGCCTCAGCTGCATAATGAGAGGCAGGAGCTGGATGACCTCTAAAGTAGCCTCCTTCTCTATCATAGTTAACTCTGAGTCTCCATTCCCAGAAAAGTATAAATGCCTCTATCAGAGCCCTCCCTGAAAAATCTTTTGCTGACTTCACAGTTTTGCTGAGGGCTGACTCTGCTGACTCAACTAATATTCTCTCTAGTTCCCTGTTGGGCAAACAGAATAAAGACTTTGAGAATTTTTTTAAAGATAGTGACTAAATCTAACAGTACAATTTGCAGACCCTTAAGTCATTTCTCCTGCTTGCCTATAACAAGTATTGGTTGTGGAGAGCCTGTATGGGCCAAAAAGGTGAGAGACAATCTTGGGTCATTCAGATTTAAAGGCAGGAGTTTGGAGAAAGTTTGTTAGGAAATGAAGCTGCACCTTCCAGAAAAGCAGAGGTCCTGATGCAAGAGCCCCAACAGCAAAACGCAGTTATGTTTTGACAGGTATAGACCAGTTGGATTGGAGAACACTAAAGAGAATGATATGGGCTTGATATGCCTGAAACTGAAGGAGAGCAATCTAGAGTGGGGAAACAAGCAAGGGGTCAGGAATGGAATCTGATCCAAACCCCAGTGACTCCAAGCTGGGTCTCTCCAGGGAACCCGTCTGAGTCCTTTCCATCTGGACTCATAGATCATGTACACAAATGACAGTGAGAATTAGAAATAGAACATAGTAGTAGCTGATATAATACACACATGTATATATACACATATAGGCATATATATATATATATATATGAAGCATATATGATAATAGAAATAACTTGAAAGGTTGCAAAGCACTTTATATAAATTAGTTAATTTGTTTTTGTATCCCCATTTTACAAATGAACAACCAGATTTAAAATCGTAAAGTGATTAACTAGGGTCACAGAACTGAGGCAGCATGCAAACCTAGGTCTGACTCCAAATATAAAGCTCTATCCACTGTGATTATTGAATAGCAGTCACATTATATCTTTTTTTAAGAAAAAAAATTAGCAAAAGATCTCTTTATAGCCAATCTAGGGACTTAGTGTCTATGAGCTGAATGAAAAGAAATCCTTATATTTGATCTATATCAATATCAATTTGAAATTTCCTAAGGAAGTGATACGTGTCAGAAAGTAAGTAATCACTGTGGCTCTGATGTGTCCAGATCCAATGAAAATATCTGGTATATCAACTTTGATTATTACCTACTTCAACCTACCGGAATGGAATAAAACAAGCATTTATTAAACACTTAGTATGTGCTAGGCACTGTTCTAAGCACTTAATAAAAATTATCTAATTTATAGCACTGGGAGGTAGGTGCTGTTATTATTCCTATCTTACAGATGAAGCAACTAAGATTAAGAGATTTGCCCAGAATCATATAACTAGTAAGTATTTTAGATTTGAACTCAGATCTTCCTGGCTCTAGGTCTAGCACTCTGTCCATGGTGCCACTTAGCTGCCTCTAGAGTGCTACAACCAATGAGCAGGATCTCAATAGCTCAATGCTTCGATGATCCATCAATGACAGAATATTAGCTATATACCCACACTCCACTTTGAAAGTAGACCCAGCACATGTATAATTATATTGTATTTAATTTTTACTTTAACATATTTAACATGTATTGGTTAACCTGCCATCTGGGGGAGGAAAAGGTGGGGGGAAGGAGGGGAAAAATTGGAACAAAAGGTTTGGCAATTGTCAATGCTGTAAAATTACCCATGCATATATCTTGTAAATAAAAAGCTATAATAAAAAAAAATGGAATTCATCAGTTAAAAAAAAGTAGACCCAGCTAAGTAGAGATCAATCAAATCAATAAATAGATAATATTTATTAAGTGCCTACTATGTGTCAAGCAATGTGCCAAGGGTTAGCCAGACAGAGAAAAGCAGAAGATAATTCCTTTTCTCAAGGAGCTCCCAATCTAAGAGAGTAAATGACACGTAAATGACTAGATACAAATCTGAAATTTGTTGTTGTTTAGTTACTTTTCAGTCTTCACCCATTTGGAGTTTTGTTTTCTTTTTGGCAAAGATACTGGAGTGGTTTGTATTTCCTTCTCCAGATTATTTTATCTATGAGGAAAATACAATAAATAGGGTGAAATGACACAGCTGGCACGTCTGAGGCTGGATTTGAACTTATGAAGATGAGTCTTCCTGATTCCAAGAACAAGCTCTATGCACTATGGTACCACATAACAGCTCAAACATGAAATAGGATAAATTGGAGATAATGAACAGAGGGAAGGTACTAGCTGGATATAACCCGATGCTTCAGTCTGTTTAGAAATTTTCATATCCCGACTCAGTCGTTCAATATGTAATTATACCTCCCAGTTTTGTTCTATCTACAAACTGGATAATCACACCCTTTCTGCCTTGATCAAAGTCATTTATGAAAATGTTAATCAGCACAGGTTCCCGCTCAGACTTGTGGGGCACTTGAGAATCCTGCCAAGTTGACACTGGGTTATTAATGATGTTCTGAGTCTGCCTGTTCAAACAGCTCCTAATTCATTTAACTAATCATCATTTCTGGCATCTCTTCAGTCTGTCCATCAGAAAAGTGCAAGAGACTATGGCAAATGGTTTTTACAAATCCTGATGAACTGCAGCTCTACAACTTTCCCCTAATTCCTCAATATAGTCACTTGGTCAAAAAAGAAAATGATAAAATTACATTTGATTTTTACAGTTACTGATACCTTTTCTATATGCTCACTAGCCATCCCTTTAATAATAGACTTGAAGCAATGAGCTCCTTGAGACCAGAGACTGACTTTGCCTTTCTTTATGACCCCAGTGCTCAGCACAGTGCCTCACTCATGTAACTGTTTAGTCATGTCTTTGTGATCCCATTTGGGGTTTTCTTGGCAAGGATACCAGAGTGGTTGGCTATTTCCTTCTCCAGGTCATTTGACAGATGAGGAAAATGAGGAAAACATGGTTAAGTGACTTGGCCAAAGTCACCCAGCTACTAAGTGTCTGAGGCCACTGAACTCACAAAGATGAGTCTTCTCTATCCCCTCTGTCATTTAGCTGCCTGGCTCATAGTACGTGCTAAATAATGACTGGCTGACTCAATGATATGTTGTAGAATTTTGACAGGAATTAAAGTGGTCTAGCAGTTTGGTGAAGGAATGGCAAACCATTCCATGCCTTTTCCAAGAAAACCCCAAATGGGGTCACAAAGAATCAGACATGACTGTCATGACTGAAAATAGTTTGCAAGCACCCTTCTTCCCTTTTTTGGAAAATTGGGAGAATATTTTCCCTTTGTGGTTCCTCTCTAGCTTTCTACGATCTTTGGGTGATCACTGACAGAAAAAATTCCTTAATAGCTGCTGCTTATAATACTTTAAGATTGGCAAGGCACTTTATAGTGTTTGTTATGTGTGCTTCATGCTCAAAAGGAATCTGAGAGATGCATTCTGTTTGCATTTTTCTCCCTGTAGCAATGTACAATTGCAGCATTCAGGATGGTAGAACTTTTATAGCTTCAACATCTACTCAAATTCTTGTTCATGAGTGCCCATTTCCACTGGATCTTCTCCAAATGAGTCAAAAATTTAGCATATGACATAATACCAAGGTAAAGGGCATTTATTTGACACTCCAAGGTAAATAGCACAATGTTAAATCAAACAGGAAGCCCTCACACCACCCATTTCCCAAACTACCACCTCCCAAATCCCCAGGGACCAACGGCTGCCAGTCTTCATGTTTCCATTCTCCAAACTGGCTTATCAGCTGGCCTTTGCAATCTGAGGAACAGGAAGGGAATATTACAGACTTTCTCAGTGGATGAAAATTGAAGCCATAATATTTCTGCAATACCTCCTCTGGGCTACCTTCCCACCTCTCATTTGCAATAGTGTATATAATCCCCAGAAAAGAGCTGACTTTTCTCCCTCCTTAGAGCTGATAGGTAACCATGAGCAGATAGTTTTCTAGTACTGTCAGTCATTAGCCCCAACTAGTGTGTTCCTATCGATTATCATCCAGACTTAATTAGCTTTTAGAAAATGTGTTTACCAAGCAGTTATAACAAGGACAGTTGTCGCAAAAAACAATCTCTCCAGGCTGAAGGCACATTCCCTTTTTGTACATATAAGGTCCAGAGGAAGAATAGGCTTAAACTTAAAGCACAAAGAGAAAGAGATAAGTGGACAGAAAATATATGGCAAAGGGGTAACATTTCCTGGTGACTGGATATTTTTCTCCTTCCATGGAGCTTTAATGAAATTTTTATTAGTTGTAGTCCTCTATTGGGCTTTGAAGATCAGAGTCTTTCTGAAGCCCAAAGCTTGCACTTCTCTCCATCCTGAGGCAATCCAGCCTATGAAAATGCCATTTCTAATTGGTTCTAACTTAGTCTATCAGCATCTAATGTACATTTCCAAAAGCCACTACCACTTTAGGGATATTATTGTTAATACCACTGGAAACTCCAGATCATCTGAATTAATTGATAGTCTTTGAACTAATATACATAAGGTCAAAGGTATATCTGATTCTTTCAGCCAATCACAAGATATTTCCTGTGTGATCTCATCTGTCATCCAATAAACAAAGTACCTTATTCCTTTAAGGATTTATTTGAATCTCAGTTATACTTTTGATTGATTGATTCAATCCAGATATCTGGATCTTCTGTGATTAATTGGGGTGTGGGTAGAACCCTACCTTTACACTCTGAGTAGGGAGGTTAGAGCTTTGCAGACGCCTTGTAAGTTCCTTTCAGGATCTGGAGATAAAAATATGTTCCCCTACCACTTCTACCAGAACTGGATGCACCTTAGTTAAAGGTCACTAAGGAGAAATGTCTCATGACTCTAGTTGAGGAGTTCTGATCCTGGGGTCCATGAATGTGCTTTTCTTTTAAAAAAAATTATTTTGATGACTACATTTCAATATAACTGTTTTCCTTCGCAGTCTTCTGTATTTTATTGTACACATTAAAACATTTTTAGAAGAATAGATCCATAGGATTTGCTAGACTGCAAAAGAGAACATAATACATAAAAAAGTTAATTACTCTTGGATACTAGAGAGAAAAATGTCTTCTGCTGTTAATTCTACTGAGAGCATTGGTGCCTTACAAGCTGGAAAGCTCTTAGGAGAGATGCCTTCATTGAATCTAGTATGAATGAATTTCAGCTTCTCATGTCCTTCTTTTCTTCTCCCTTAATCTTGCTCCTTTGAATGCTTCTTGTCTATGGTTCCCTCTTGAGAATCCATACCCCCTTCTCTACAGTATCTTTGTGGATAGTAGAAACTATCCTCTCATCACCTGCAAGTATTTCATAGAAGCTTCGTGTTCCCATTTTCCAGATGCAAACACTGAGACTCAGAGTTATGATCACACAACTGTTACCAGAAGCTCAAACCTGTGCCAAAGAGTTTTCATTACTCCCAGGAATTTGAGATGCCAAAGAGCAAATGGATTTTGTTTAAAAAATTTTAAGGACAAGAAATCCTTCCATAGCTCCAGGATTTAGCTCAGTACCTGGCATACATTAAGCATTTAACAAATCTTGCTTCCCTTCTTGCTCACTTTCTTCCTTTCTCCTTCCATCCCTCCATTTCTTCCTCCCTCTCTCCCTTCCTTCTCTTCCCCTTCCCATCACTCCCTCCCCCTATTCTTTCTCCTCTCTCTTCTGGTCTTATTAATCCTAATGGGAACTCCAGATTATCTGACTTTTCAAAGTTCATAAGGAAGTCACCTGGTCAAGAGTAGAGGACATGGTTATGTAAAAGTTAAATCATTTTAAGCCAGTAGCTTTACATTGGGAGTCAAGAGTCAGGTGATTAAATATAGATCTTTTGTGGACCAGTTAAGGCGATTATTAGGTCTGAGAAGCCTCAGGATTAAAGATCAGAACAGCCCATGGAGCTTTTCCCTTGGCAACAGGAGGAGCCTTTGTCAGGAATGTGGGGAATGCTCATGTCTGTCCAAACTCAGACAGAAATGGATTTTGTGTCTTGAAGGAACATTGCTCTCCACCAGCAAAACAGTAGGCTGTCATATCTGACCTTCAGGCACTGTGGGATTTAGAACTGGAAGGGACCTTGGAATCAGTCCGTCACTGGACAAAATGAGGTCCAGACATGTGAAATGACTGGCCAAATGCCATTCAGAGAGTTGAATTATGGGTTAGAGATTGTATTGACATTTCTTATAGAGGAAAATGATAGTCGTGGGCTACCTATAGTTCACTGACTTCTTTATCACCAGCAGCATGCACTGACACTACTGTCTACACTCTTAATCAATCCATTTTAGGACAAGGAGAACATTCTTGTGAAAGTACATGACTGAAAAGGTGCAGGATGTGTTCTGAACATAGACTGAGCACATAGAGTCCTTTCACATCTGGATTCCTTCACAAGCTGCCCTGAGCAGCTGAGCTAGTCTGAGCCGAAGATGATGTCAGATCGCCTACTTCCCGCTCAGGATTCTGGGGCCATGGTACTAGGGGAGAAAGATGGGCAAAGGAGAAGATAGAATTAAAGCCTATGAAGCTATAAGGGGTATGGAGAGGGAAAGCACTTGTTCCTATGGCTAATTAAAAAATTCAGGTTCAAATCCTGGATCTAATATTCTTGGATTCAATGTCTTCCTCTGAAACATGAAGGGATTGGGCTAAATGATCTCTGAGGTTCCTGCTCTGTTTAAATCCAGTGATGATCTGTCAATGACCCCAGAGAACATCTTGTTCATCTCCCTTGGGCCAGACATTTCCAGCTGGAAAGGACTTTAGAGATCAACTAGTCCAACTCCCTCATTTTACTTATAACTTCTGTTTCTAGTTAAACCTAGAGCATTTTGCATATGTCTTCTCCAATTGGTGGAGAGAATGATGACATGATAAGTCTACATGTCCTACATGACAGAAAAAATGGGTGAGAAAGAGAGAAACATATACACAGGGAAAGACAGAGACAGAGAGAGAGAGAAAAAAAATAGAGACAGACAGACACACATACACAGAAGCAGAGACAGAAAGAGACAGAGATAAACTGAGAGAGACAGAAAGAGAGAGAAGCAGACAGAGAGAAAGAAAGAGACATAAAAAGACAGAAAGAGGCAGAGACACAGAGAGAAACAGAAAGAGAGAGACAGAGATGAAGAGACAGAGAAATAGAGACAGGGACAGAGAAAGAGAGAGACAGAGACAAGGATAGAGAAAGATACAGACAAAGTTAGAGAGACACAGAGAGAAACACACATACAGAGACAGAAAGAAAAACAGACAGACATAGACACACATATACACGAAGACTGTTACAGAAAGAAGGAGAGACAGAGACAGGCTCAGAGAAAGAGAGATAAAGACAGAAGCAGAGACAGAGAAAGAGAGACAGAGAAGGAGGAAGAGGGAGAGAGAGACAGAGACAGAGTTTTGAGACCAATTCCATGGAGGAGGAAGAAAAGATTTGGCAGTGACCAATTTGCAGGGGAAACCTGTTCCTCATTTTACCACTTCTAGCTTGTCTCCCTATAGATTTCAGTAAATTTCTTTGTGGGTGAGATTGGGGCTTCTTTCTTTGCTGAACTATCTTGATTCCACTAAAAGAGCTCATTCATTCTCTGTATTTTCTCTTGTATTCTAAGCCACAGAACTCCAGTTTCTGTTTGCTGTCTCCTTGGACAAATGGGTTTGCTTCTTATGTATTATTTGTAATGCTCTTCTATATAATTTGAATTCAATGGGAAGGAGCCAACCCAATGGGCATAAACTTAGATACCCTTGCCTTTAAGAGATAACAACGGGAAAATAACAGGAACTGAAAATGATACCCCTATACCACAATAGGGGTGGATGGATGGAACAACACATAGATATAATTCTAGCCCAGCGCACTTTCAAAGGAGAACAAAGAGAAGATAGCCTTGTGGCCTGTCCTCCTCCCTTCAAAGCCAGAACCAGTCTCCCATTGAGAGGCATAAGCAAGATATTAGAAATATCTAGCTATACCTTCTTTCAAGTCACCTATTTAGGCATCCCATGTAGCCATATGCATCTTTTATGGGAACATACACCTTAAATATAAATAAAGAAACTGAGACTTTAGGATCTGACTGAATCAAAGTTACACAGAATAAGAAGAGCCAAAATTTTCACTTAAGTTTCCCTACTTCTACTCCAAGTCCAATGCTCATCTCATTATATTGAGAGTTGATACCGGCTGAAAATATAAACTAATTAAAATAAGTTTAGATAAAGTTCTGGGCAGATCCACAAAGGGAAGTGAGGATGTTTAGAGAACATTCCCAAACTTTGGAGATTGTAGCCAAGGAGTCTGGTACCTCCCCTTTTTACAATATGTAGATTCCCTATTCCTGGAGTGGACCCTGTGCTTTCCTTTGACTTTATTTTCCTTGTCCATGATACTAGATTTCTCACTCCCAACCGCTCCCATTTTTATTTACCAAAATCCCACATATAAGAAATTGCATCAATACCAATAGTTCCCTACATCAATTAAATCATGGACTTTGATTAAAACAAAGCAAACCCAATAGCATATGTGGGTTCAGATGTCAGCTCTGCTATTTACTACCCAAATGAACTTTTATTGACCTTCATTTTCTTGTCTGAATATGAGGGAATTGGGCTAAAAGAACCCTAAGGTTAAATCCTAAATTCTTTCGGGGTCCAATTCAAATAGTATCAATGAAGCATTCCTAGATCTCCCATCTTATTATGACAATATCTCTGATGACATTTACAACATTCTACCTGACTAGATCATTATTTGAGAGGATACATGGTACAATGGAGAGTACTTGTTCCCTCAGGTTAGGCTAAACATTCTCTCTGTAATCTTGTTTTAATTTTAAATTCTCTTCATAAATTCTTCCTTTGTAGATATCCCAAAGATTAAACAACTCTTCTTGCCATAATATCACAAAATTCAGGTTAGTGAGCAGGGAAATAAGTTCCTGAAAGTTGGTTTGGATTTTTTGTTTGGTTTTGTTTGTTTGTTCATTCTTATATTTTGTTTATCCTAAATTGTAGAATGATACAAATCTTTTATTTCAAATTGATGGACATCTTCTGTACTCGGTCTGCATGGCTAAAGCCCAGCAGAGGGGGCTGAAGGCTAATCCTACCTTAGCCATTCAAATTTTCCACTCTAATGATCGGTATGGCAAAACTGTCACCATGCAAAAGGTTCAGACTTTTAGTTAGGGTTCATCTTGACAGCTTTGATACGATCCTTGATACTTTCAACAAAATGCTTGTGTTTTCCTCATGAAATGGCCATGGCCTCTATTGTACCACAGGCTCTGATCTTGTTTTTCAGTTGTGTTGGGGGTGAGGAGGATGGTGAGGTGACTTGCCAACAGGGCTGTGTTGGCCCATGCATAGGACATAGTATTTGAAGCTCTAAGGAATCTTAGAGAGCATTTCCTCTTTCCTTTGACAGATGAGAAAACTGAGGCAAAGGGAGGCAAAGTAATGAATAGCAGAGCTAGATTGTGATTTCAGATGCTAAGCCTAAAAATGACTTCCCCTGTACTAACAATATTTAGGAAAAAATGGACAGATATGTTAGCATCCCCTCCCTGAAAAGAGCATCCCACCTTGTGACTCCAAGCTTCTGCTTCCTGTCTGGCAGGAATCAAGGTCTCCTTAGGAGAAACAGTGACTGAAGACAATGCTATTCTTGCCTCCCTGTGATCCACCTCGAGAGGAACCCACCGGGATACACGTAACCCACATAGATGTGTGCATGTACACACACACACAAACACACATTTTACATTAACACAAATCTGAAAATCACGTCAGAGTGAGGAGGTGGTTCCCCAGTATATAGGTTGAGCCATGCTATTGTCTATGAAATAAATATAGCTCCCAAGGTGAGTGTTTCAAGGGGAATAGAACTCCTTTCTATGTGTAAATCTCAATATGTTTCTTTCTTAAAAATTATATGATTTCATAAACAGTAGATCCCCTCATCTAATCCTGACCACATCCTATGGGATGCTGAATCCCCACTTGGGTCACTTCCTGGGAAACAGGAATGCTCAAGAACTTGGCATTTAGGGCTGATGTAACAAACCCTGAGTAATGCTTTGGTCCCTCACCCTGGGAGAGTCAAAAGAGTGGGAAGGGTGGGGAGAGCTGTGTTACACTAAGTTAGAGAATTATTCACTAAACCAGGAAGTGTCCCATTCAATGAATTTTAAAGGAAATGACTCTGCCTTCTTTCTCTTTTCCTCTCTGCAGAACATATCAGGACTCTTTGATCTTTTTCCCAGAAGAAGAGGGACTACTCTTCTCTCAGTTTGGAAGGATGGCAGCTGAGAACATGTATGGGCTTATAGATCTCAAAGCTCTTGTTACTTCTTTTGCTTTGTGTTTCTTTGTATAGGTTTTGAACAGCAATCCTTGAGTGGATATGTTTAATCTTGACGACTTTGTGAGTTTAAAAGTTTTGGGGTCTTCAGATGGTGCTGGCCATTACCACTTAGAGATGACCTACAGGAACTCTTGGCTTGCCAGAAGACTTGGAAGATTTGTTTGGACAGTGTAGAGCTGAAGAAAGGTGAAATGTTGATTCGGCAGTTCTGCAAAATATTTTACATTCTGATGTTTTAAGTATCAACTTCCAGGAAAAGTATAACAGTGTAACACTCACTTGCACACAAATGAGGTGCCGTGGGTGTCCGTGGCTTTGATCTGCCTTTCAAAACTCCATACCTCATTTCTTTCCCTTTCCATCTCCATCTCCATCTCTCTCAAGATCCTGTCTTGAAGTTTGTCTAACAAAGTGAAGTAAGCCTCTTCTCCACTTATGCGGTGTCTGGATTCAGCATTCTCTCAGTCAATCAGGAGTCACCTCCCCTTATAGTCTTGTAAAGTCTATGAACCATTTCTCAGAAATTAAAAAAAAAATACATAGAGTAACATACATAGGATTAGAAAGGAAACTAGTCATAATGAAATTGAAATTTAATTTTTCCTTCTTACACATAAGCAAGTCAGGAAAAACTGCCCACCTCTCTTGGGTAGGAATGGGTATCACAACAGGAAAGACAGAGAGAGAGAGAGAGACAGAGTTAGAAAGAAGGAGAAAGAGATAGAGACAAAGACAAAGATAGAAATAGGTAGGTAGGTAGCTAGATATTTAGATAGAGAGATAGATTAGATAATGAGAGAGCTAGATATAGATAGATAATCAGTAAATATAGCTAGATAGGTAGTAGAAATGATAGAAAGAAAGAAAGGAGGAAAGAAGGGAGGAAGAAAGGGAAGAAGAAAGGAAGGGAAGGAAGGGAGGAAGGAAAGGAGGAAGGAAGGGAAGGAAGAAGGAAGGGATGAAGGGAGGGAGAGAGGGAGGGAGGAAGGAAGAAAGGAAGGAAGGAAAGGAAAGAAAGGAAGGAAGGAAAGGAAAGAAAGGAATGAAAGGAAGGAAGAACATAAACATTCATTATATGCTTAGAATGTGCCAGGCACTATTCTACACACTAAAGATATTACTACTATTACTACTACTACTATTACTACTACTACCACCAACAACATTTATCAGGCACTTACCTATGTGCAGGCACTGTGCTAAGCTGTAATTATTATCTCATTTGATGCTTACAACAACCCTGGGAGATAGGAGCTATTATGAGTCCTAGGCACAGGAGTGGGAGTACAAAGGGGCAGAGGATATGAAATAAAAAGGTCCTATCCCTCTCTTTGGAGGCCAGGCTATTTTGGACTGAAGCAGGTTTACAGATGCTTGACTCTGGAGCTGAAAGGGCCCCTTAGTGAAAAGGGAGTTGATCAGTACCCTAGCTGACCAAGGACCAACAGTAGTCACATTATTATTATTGTTGTTACATTAATCTTATCTTGCATGGGGGGAAGTAACAAGAATGAGGACACAATCATGAGCATGGTAGAAATCGCCCTTTCTGGGAGTCATAAGATCTCAGTTCTATTTCTGGATCTCTCACTAACTGGATAACCTTGAAAACTTCTCTTTCTTGGATTTCAGTTTCCTCATCTATAAAATGCAGGGGTCTCCAGAGTCCCTTCTAGCCTTGATATTATATGACTGCAGATTTTTTGGTGGTGGATACTCTAGAACTGTATGTGGAAAGCATCATCATCTCCCACCCACCCTAAATCTCGATTTTATTGATTTGATTAATTAATTAATTGAATCTACCTTTCTACAGAGATAAACAGGAAGATGGTATGTAAATAAAACATATTTAGTTTCATTCTTGGAATAGAAGCAATGTAATTTAGCTGTCTGTGGTTCTTGAGGTGCTTGCCAAAGGTTAATTGAATTCTTTTTCATTCTAAACATTTTCACTGTTCATTCAATGGTGATGTAATGAATAGCTTAATAGTGGGGGGGCGGGGCAGAAAAGTGGTATGGTGGACAGAGTGCTAGATCTGAAGTCAGGAAGAACTGAGTTCAAATCTAACCTCAGACACAGACTACCTGTGATCCTGCACAAGCCACATTATCCTGTTTACCTCAGTTTCCTCATCTGTCAAATGATCTGGAGAATGAAATGGTAACTAACTTTAGTATTTTTGCTAAGAAAACCCTAAATGAGGTCAAGGAGAGTCTGACAAGAATGACTCAACAAGAATGAATAATGACTCAACAAGAATAAAAAATAGTTTAACAAGAAAGAAAGAAAGAAAATCATTGTGTTCCTTGCTTGGGGAGAGGAGATGCATAAGATAACTTTCCTGTCCTTAAGTAGTTTCAACTTTTTTTTAAAGCTTTTTATTTTCAAAACATATGCACAGATAATTTTTCAACATTGACCCTTGCATAGCCTTGTGTTTCAGATTTTCCCTTCCATCCCTCTACCCCCTCCCCTAAATGGCAAGCAATGGTTTCAACTTTCATGAGAGTGATAGGACCTATAAATTTGATTGAGAAATTTCTGAGAATCCATTTCCTCAACAGTCAACAAATATTAATTCTATGTAGAAAATAAGAGAAATTTCCTAGATGACTTCAAAAGTTCATTTTACCTTTAAATATTAGAATTTCCATTCAATTAAATAAAATTTATTAAGTACCTATTGTACACTAGACACTGTAGGAAGCAGTGGGGATATGAAAAAAAGCTAAAGATATCACCTAGAAGGAGCTCATGATCTCAGAGGAGAGAGCAATAGAAACAAGCAATGTACAGGATGAATGGGAAATAATTAATAAAAGAACACTGGAATTAAGAAGGGTTGGGGAAGGAAGTTATAGGAGATGGAGTTTTCATTGGGACTTAAAGAAAGCCAGGGATGTCAGTAGAAAGTGTGGAGGAGAGAGAGTGTTTCAGGAATATGGGGGACAAGCTAGAGATGGAGTATCCTTTTCATGAAATAGCCAGGAGACCATGTTGGGGAGTAAAGATCCAAGTGGGTATCATAAGGCAGAATGTGGTAAATAACCAGAAAAAGAATCAATATAGTGAATCTGACCCTCAAATTAGTATCAGAAGGCTTAAATTCAAATACTGGATCAGGCCATGGGAAAATTACTCAAGTTTTCTCATCCATAAAATGGGTAAGACAGTTCTTTCACTGCTTACTTCGGGGGGTTGTTGTGAAGAAAGTGTTTTGAAGACTTCAAGATATAATAGAAATGTTCATCACCATTTTTATGATTTCTAATCATAACCAAGGTGACTGGAAGAAATTCTTAGGTCAGTTCAACTTCTTGTGTTTTTGCAAGGCAGCTAAATCCCAGAGAGCTGGGCCAAGTCCCTCAAGGTTAGCTGAAGTGTGTTTTGGCCCTTATAAGGCAGATGAGTTATTGCCAGATGAGTTTTCCTGCAATGAGATCCCTACACTGTGAACAGCTCGAGGCCCTTCCTTTTATCTTCCTTGAAAGGGGAGAGTGAGAGAGGGGCCTGTTGGGATCTGGGATGGGAGTTCTAGGAAGCATGAGGCCTTTGCCAAACAGATGGCCTGATCTATTGAGGGGAGTGACCTTGGGGAACGACTAGACTGGTCAGGGAAACTAATCTCCCCTGCAGCCAATATGTTTAGGCAGCTGGACTTGTTGGTGAATTGTCAGCAGACTCTGATTAGGTTTTTATCCTGATTCTACAATTAACTAAATGTCTATTCTAGGGCAAGCTGCTGCCTCTCACTGGGATGTGGTTACTTTATTTGTAAATGGAGATGCTTTGGACCAGGGCCATTGGTTCTTAACCTTTTCTGTGCCATAGAAACAGTTGTACATAATGTAAGCAGCAGCCCGGTGAAGCGCATTGGATACTTTAGAATGATGGTTTTAAATGCCTAAAACAAAATAGATAGAATTACAAAGGAAACCGATTCTATAGAAATAAAGCTGTAATTTTTCCCATCCAATTTCATGGACCCCCTGAAATATATCCATAGGATCCCTTGTTGTTGTTTGTCCTTGGTGGATCACGGCATTAGGGAGGTGATGCTGTGACATACAGAAGAGTTGGATTTAAATGAAAGAGGGCTGTATAAAGTCACCAGCCTCACTTTCTCCTCCAGAGCTGGATCCAGTGACTAGATTAGATCAAGAAGACTGGATAGGACCCCTAAGATATCTATGAAGCCTCATATTAACACCCTCTAGAGTAGGGGTTCTTTAAAGTCCCTTCTGGCTTCTGCTCTATGTTATTTCTCTAATTTCTATGCTCCAAACAGTATTTTAAAATTCATTATTTCCATTTTAATTTTTAAACATTTTTATTTAAAATTTTGAATTCCAAATTTTAACCCTTCCTCTCTTCTTCCTCTCCCTCTGTCCTTGAGAAGGCAAGCTATCGGACATAGGTTATACATGTGCAAATACATTTCTGTATTAGTCATTTTGTTCAAGAAGAGTCGAATAAAAGAAAAAAATGAAAGTGAACAATTGCATGCTTCAATCTGCATTCAATTAATATCGGTTCTTTCTCTGAAGGCAGACAGTATGTCTTGAATCATTGTGTTGCTGAGAATAGCTAAGTTATTCATAGTTCTTTCCAACAATATGGCTGATACTGTGTACAACATTCTCCTGATCTTGTTCACTTCATTATGCATCAGTTCGTGTAAATCTTTCCAGCTTTTTCTGACATCATCCTGCTTGTCATTTCTTATAGCACAGGGATATTCCATTAGAATCATATACCACAGCTTGTGTAGCCATTACCCAATTGATGGGTGTCCATCTGATATCCAGTTCTTAGCCATCACAAAAAGAACTGCTATAAATATTTTTGTACAAATAGGTCCTTTCCCTTTTCTTTGGATGATTTTAGGATTTAGACTGAGCAGTGATATTGCTGGATCAGATGGTGTGCAATTTTATAGACCTTTGGTTTAGCCAGCCTTTTAATCTCGCTTCTATTATTCTCTTACTCTGTCCTTGCCTCAAGACGTAGTCTCTCATCCCACCATGACCAAATAAATGCATGTTTTTTCCCAAGATACCCAAGAACCCAAGATAAATGCCAGGGAAGAGAGTTAGGAGCCAAATGGTGACTACAGGGATTTCTGGAAAGAAATCTTTGTAAATTAAAAAAGCCCTTTAGAAATGTGAACTACAGTGAAATGATAATGATAATTCATTTGTCTATGGCGTCTCACAATTTACAATGTGCTTTCATCTGTCCAACCTATGGAAACATTTGTACATAATGTAAACAACCATTGGCTTAGAAAACAGCTGAAAGATTCAAGCCAGAAACTGTCCCTATCTCTCTGACCTCAGGCCAATCATTTGCTTTCTCTGTGCCTCATTGTCCTTGTCTGTAAAATTTTCTTTTTTCAGGTTCTATTTCAAAATTTTAAAGAAAACTTTTTTGGGGGGAGAGGTGGAAGAAGAGGATTTTTTTCTTTTTTTTTATCCAGACCACTGATGGTCCCTGAAAGTATTTTGAAATATTTTTTTCTTAATTCTATTGAAATCTTTTTTAAAAAATCATCTTTGTATCCCTGCTATGACCCCCATCTAATGAGCTATCTCTTGTGTAACAGGGATGATCCCATTGGCCTTTTCCCTAGGGAGTGAGTCCTGGCTCCTCACCAAAGGACATGACATTGACTTCCTTCTGTGGGACATGAGCTACATCTTGAGATGACTCATAAACTCCTTATTTATTTTTACAAAGGAAGAAAGAAAACAAAGAGACATTTGTAGAACCTAGGAGGTAGATGCTATTCTTACTCCCATTTTACAAATGAGAAAACGGAAAGGAAATTAAATGACTTGCCCAGGATCACACCTCTAGGAAATATCTGAAGCTAAGTGTGAATTCAGGTCTTCTTGACCCAGAACATGATTGGTGATTGTAGGCATCTGCTCAGTGGACTATAAGAATTATAGAAAGGCTTTAAACCTTTCTCTCTCTTTTTAGCTAAGCAGTACAATTTCTCTGAGCCCAAGTTTTCTCATCCATAAAATGGGCAAAAATAACCCCTTAGGAAATTGCTGTCAAGAAAGCATTTTGAAGATTTTAAGACATGAAATGCATGTCACCATTTTTATGATTTCTATTCAGAATTAGAAGTCTCAGAAGTTCAGAAGTCTCACAAAATCATATTTCTCTCCTAAGGTTATTCGATATCTGTGATGGGTCATTATTTATTGTTAAAGAATTTCTTAATGTCAACAAATTCAGAAGCCTTTTGAGGCCTTTATAGTAGAAGGAAGAAATAGTTGTACCATGACTAATATCTCTTTTGTAGATTTTCTAAAACTAATCTTTTTAAGGAGAGATATTAGAAATGGGCCATATTTAGTCTCTGTTTTAGAGATTTTTCCCTGCACTCCTAGTTGAGAGTAAGAATATAGCCCAATAATAGTCTGATTCCCTGATTTGGGTAAGGTTGCCCTCCGGATGAATCTAGGCTGGGTCACACCCAGCTCCTTTTCCTGGGATGGTCTCCTCCTGGATAATGCTACTAATAAAATTGATAAAAAAAAAAAAAAAAAAGAGGAAAAGAGAAATTTGACAAACTATCTAATGCATCAACCATGGTTGACAGCAAATGCAGTATTCCACATCTGTAGTCCCCCATCTCCATTTTGAATATTATTAATCATTTGACAGATGAAGAAACTGAGGTTGTCACATACCCCACTCTCGCCAGTGAATCAGCAAAAGAAGAAAAAGTTCTGATTACCAAGACTCAATTGTCTTGCTACAATGGTCCTTTCCTGTTTTCAAACCAGAGCATGGGAGATTTATGAAAGGTTTCTCCAACCAACCATCTGCCTATGGGGATCTCTGAAAGGGCTAAGGAAGAAAATGGTGGGAAGAAGTAAATAAAAGAGGAGGGAAAAGGAAGATAAAGTAGTCGAATAAGAAGGATGGAGGGGGAAGTAAAAAAATAGGAAAAAAGGGAGAAACAAAGCAAGGAGGGGTGGCAGAGTATAGCATCATCCTTCTGTGATAGTGGGATATTAATTAGACAGTCAAGTGGTTGAGCTAATCATTTTCTGGATTTAGGTACCTGTCAAATAATGATTTATTGCAGGACAGCATGTTTTTGCCAAGAGATGCATTTCTTCCTCTTAGGTGTTGAATAATAAGGGTCAAGGAGATTTAAAAAAAAAAAAAAAAGCAAAAAACCTGATGCCAAATTAAAGTGCTCATCCAGGTCCATTGCTTGGGAAGACTGAGTTGCTGCAGTCCTCTGACTGATGCTCTCTTTCAAACTGCCTCAGCCTTTTACCTTAAGGTGTGAAGAAGGAAAAAATTCTATTCAGGGCCTGAAAGAGTCCTGTACCCCAAATGCACCCACTCAACATGGCAGCTCAATACATCAACTCCCCTATCCTCCAAGCCAGCTTGGATAAAGCTGTCAGCTTTCTTTCAGATGAAGAATGCTTTTGTTTTTAAAAATACTTTTGTTTCCTCATCCCAACCTTCTCCAAGCCTTGTAAGTGGGTTGCTGGGGCAGCGCCATGGCCTGTTCACCAGACTGGAAACTTTGAAGTCAACCTTTGACTCCTCTTTCCCCTTCATCTTTCTCATCATTGGTCATTGATTACTCTTTGAAATGGCTCTTGAAGCCATTTCTTTCCCTCTCTGCTCACTGCCAGCCTCAAGTCCAGAATTAAGACTGGTTCATTGAAACAGCTTCCTAAACTGATCTCCTTTCTTTCAGCCTTTCCCTTTCCAATTCAAACAGCGTGAGTGAATATAATAGGCTGAAAGATGTTAAATCCCTCCTTGCCGATGACTGGCTATGAGATGTTGGACAAGTCATAACTACCCAACAGTGCCTCATCTTTCCTCATCCTCGATTTTCTCGTCTGTAAAATGGGAATAATGGCATTTACAGTAAGTACCTTTTAGATTCTTGTGCTACAGGAAGTAAGATCAAAGTCTACAGAACTACAGGTAAATGCATTGAGTATATGGCAACTTGTTCATCAGCTGGCCAGGGTAATGGAAGCCCTTTCAGGCTTGAAAGAAGTAAACTAAGAGATCATTGTATCAGAGCGGAGGAGTGATAGAGCTGAAAAGAAATGTCAGACATTGTTATGTTTTGTCAATAACTATTATGTCAAAAGCACATCAGCAATGATGTCATATTTTCCATCAGTCTCAGCATCTTCACTAGCTCCCGGTTCAAATCTAAATCTCAGAGGGCTCTGTCATTTTTTCCTACTTGCTCTGTTCACCTTGTTTTTCACTGTTCTCTAACATTAACTAAAGTGTAATTTCCATGAGCACAAGAAAGTCACTTTCCTTCTCCATATATAAGTTTGCTCCTCAGCAAAGAAAGACTCTTAGACTAGGTGATCTCAAAGGCTCCTCTAAGCTCTAACATCCTTTGTTCCAAGATCCTCACAGTTCTAACATCCCGTGTTCTAAGAGCCCTCCCAGCTCTGACATCCTGTGTTCTAAGGATCCTCCCAGCCCTGATAATCTCTGTTTTAAGGTTCCTTTAAGCTCTGACATTTTCAGTTTCTAAGGACTCTCCCAGTTCTGACATTCTATGTTCGAATGTCCCTCTCAGCTCCGACATCCTATGTGCTAAGGGTCCTCCCAGCTCTGACATTCTGTGCTCTGAGGTCCCTCCCAGCTCTCACATTCTGTGTTCTAAGGTCCCTCCTAGCTCTGACATCCTGTGTTTTAAGGTTCTTCAAGCTTTGACATTCTCAGTTCTAAGGACTCTCCCAGCTCTGCCATTCTATGTTCAAATGTCCCTCTCAGCCCTGACATTCTACATACTAAGGGCCCTCCCAGATCTGACATTCTGTGGTTGTTGGGTACAGAGGTTGTACCCAACCTCTTTCTTTCCCAGCTTTCTTTCCAATTTATCACCTTAGAGAGTTGTCTGCCACACTGAGAGGTTGGAGACTTGCCTGGGATCACATACCTCTTATGTGACAAAGGTAAAACTTGAACACAGATCTTCCTTGTTTCTAACTTGGCTTCCTAAAAGGCTGGTTCTTCTGTCATTTACTAGCTGTGGGACCTGGGCAAATCACTTACCCCTGTACATATTACCTTCATTTTCCCCATATATAAAAAGAGCTGGACACGGAAATGGTAAATCACTTCAGTATTTTGGCCAGAAAATGCCAAATAATATCACAAAGAGGAAGACATAACTGAAACTACTGAACAATAATCCCCTTTTTTTTTGTTCTCAATAGTATTTTATTTTTCCAAATGCATGAAAAGATAGTTTTCAGCATTCATTTTTGTAACCCTTTGCATTCCAAATTTTTTTCTCCCTTTTCCCCTCCCTTGTCTCCCCCCTCCCCAAGACAGCAGGCAATCTGATATAGGAACAACTGATATCCTTGAACAAGCATTTGAGTCCACAAGGTTCCCATAAAATCAGATCCCACGAGGTGAATGATGCTCCCCTTTTCAGGATCTGTGATTTTGTTGGTGTGGAGACTCACCACACCGATAGCAACCACAACCCTCTGTGCCTCAGTAGATAGTTTCATGGGTTGCAGAGCTTGCTGCAGTATGGCTGCATGGGAGCAGGGGCTTCCTCCCAGACATGTCTCTCTCCCACATAAAGGGTAGACTTTCCTTGGCTTTATCCTGGGTTCTTTTCACCACTGTTGGGGACTGGACCCAAGCTGCCCCTGTAGGGTCTGGTTGCCATGCCATTCCTCTCCCAAGGGCAACCAGGTCACACAGAATTACCCTCCCACAAAGCCGCCTTTCTCCAACCCTTCCACCCCCATAGCAGCCTAGCTGGACTCTCTTGGGGAGTGGGTTGTTGGCTGCCATTCTCTCTGTACCTATGCTCGGTCTCGCCACTATATTGCTGCCAACTCAATTTGTTCCGTGTGGCTATTCTTAACTATAGTTCTGGCAGATCAACAGAGCTCAAGTTAACATTTGTCTTTAGTCTCTCCTTTCTCTTCTTTACCTCATTTCCACAACATTCCCTCCTTGCTCTACATCATGAGTCCAATGCTCTTTCTTTGTCCAGATTTGGGGAGAAGATGAGCCCACTTCTGAGCATGTCTCATTCCCCTAGGAGCTCCTTCGGGGCTCTGGACTTCCTGTTTAATTCAGTCTGATTCTAACTTTTATTGTTCATATTTTATTATGACTGTTTCACTTTATTCTCTCGTATTTGCAGCTTATGTCTTCCCTTTCCCCGTGAAAGGAATTTCATTTCTTCAACTCCCTGCTAATAGGATTTCAAATAGCAGTGAGCAAACAAGGGTCTTATTTGGGATACTGATTAATTATCTAATCCAAGCTATTCATTTTACATATGCAGGAACAGGAGGGAGATGGTTTGTTCAAGATCTCACAATTTTCCAGAAGCAGGTGTAAACCCTTAGTTCAGAAAGCACTAGATTTAGAAGCAGAGAATCCGGATTCAAACTTTGCCTTTGCTACTTACTTGTATAACCTTGCCTCAGTTTCCCATCTGTAGAAATCTTCATCTATGAGGTGGGGGATCTGGGGATGGGGATCCTCCTTGATTCCTCCCAGCTCTCCATCTAAAATACCACGTCTTCAAATCCAGCTCTCTTGCCCCTGAACTACATTCAGCTGCCTCTTCAGGACCCGGTAGGTGGGCAGGTGTTGGCTGGAGCAAGGTCTTCCTACCATTTATTAAGAAGGAAGCCCATTTCCTTCTCTTTGAACAAAAAGTCTTTGGCAGCTCCCAGCTGTCAGAAGCACAGCGGGCAGCCTTCACAATCAGGTACTCTTGGAGCAGAGGAGATGAAAGAGACTCACTTTTTCCCCAGAGGTTTCTCAGTGGAATCCAAGCCTGGCTAATCTTTAGGAAATTGCACTAATGAGCTCAGTCAGAGGGGACCCTGCAGGAGGGATCAGGCTCTCATCTTAGAAATCACATCGGAGTCCTCACAGCTCGAATGACCCTGAAAAAAAAAAGGCCCATAGTCCCCTTGAAGAAGAAAGCTCTCAGCTTTTGGAGAACAGTGGGCTAAGCCAGACCTCTGGGAGCTGATCCCCTAATTTCCCAAGTCCTCAAAGATTACATGCAATTAAATTGGTTACTGAGCAGAGAATTGTAATTTGCAAAGGATCAAAGGAAAATAGCTTGGGTTTTTGTAACAAAGACTTTTTTCAAGAGAAGAAAAGGAACTTTATTTCCATTAAAAAATATAAGCTGTCTGGATATGGTGGACCAATGTCTGCAATCCCTAGTACAGGGGATAGTGAGCTTCCTGGATCATTGGAGCTCCCATATTATAGACTACAGATGGGCTAAAGCCCCAAAGCTATCAGCACTTTGTACAGCACCAATAAAGTGAGGCCTTAAATGCAGAGGGCCCTGATTCTGACTAAGGAGGGGTGAACCAGTCTATTAGAAATGAAGCTGATCACTAGTGGGATAGGGCCAAGAGTGGCTGCTGCTCCTTCACAGTGGGTGCAAGAGGAAGATCCAATTTAAGTAAACAAACTGTGATAATAGATAGATAACATTTATATCATGCCTTAAGGTTTGCAAAGCCTTTTACAACTCCTGTCTCATTATCCCACATTATCCTCATTATCCTCACAATAACCCTAGAGGGATGTGTTATTATTATCATCCTCATTCTACAGGTGAGAAAATTGAGGCAGAATGATTTCCTCAGGATCACAGAGTTTATAAATGTCTGAGGCTGCATTTGAATTCAGGTCCTCAGATTTTCCTGAGTGTAGGATCAGAGCTCTATCCATTATTATTTGAAATATGTATATTGGGCAATTAGGTGGCTCAGTGGATAAAGTGCCCGACGAGAAGTCAAGAAAATTTGTCTTTCTGAGTTTAAATCTGGCTTCATACACTTATTAGCTGTGTGACTCTCAGCAAATCATTTAATCCTGTCTGCCTCAGTTTCCTCATCTCTCAAATGGGCTAGAGATGGAAATGGCAAACCTCTCCAGCATATTTGCCATGAAAACCCCAAATTGGGTCATGAAGAGTCAGACACGGCTAAAATGACTGAACAAAAATATATGCATACAAATGTGCATTATATATACATACCTGTGTATACATATAAACATATATCATCATATATAAGCTATAAATATACACATCATATGTGAAATATATCTATACACAACATATTTTCTTATATAGCACATACATACTCTATAGAGATTTATAGATATATAGATATAGATCTAAATATATATCTATATTGATACCTATACCCACATATGAGTATATATACACATTCAGATATATGAAGTATATAGACACATACATATGTGTGTATAGGAAGTATATATATCTATACACACACTTCAAAGTCCCACTTTACATTTTCTGTTTAGTTCCCATCCCTTCTTCTATTCTTGGGAATACTGAACATTTAGAGATTGACCAGATTAACTAACAATCAGAGCCAGAGAGCAGAAGAATGTTCCTTCTCTTTTTTCCCCTAAAAAAATAGCCTATAGATCTTCTCACTCTTAAAATACTCTCCAAAGGCACAAGCAAACTTTTCTATTTGTCATTATTTAGGATGTTAAAAACTCAGGAGGATCAGAGAGTTAGAGCTACAAGTCTCCAGTCCAACCTCCTCATTTTTATAGATGAGGAAAATGGAAATAGGGTTAGGTGATTTGCTTAAGGTCACACAGATAGCAAACCCATAGCCCCTGACTTGAGTTCCAGTGCTTTTCCCCCATGCTGCATTACTTATCCAGGAAATGAGTTCAAGAATCCTAGAGGTCTTTATTGAGGGCCTATGTCTGTGAAGTGTACAACTTTAGGCTCAGTGGAATACAAGTGTAAACCCATGACCCAACTGGCCCCTCCTCAATTCATAAAGACCAGAAGTCCTGGAGTTCTGACTTTAAAGGCTTATTTTCTCTGACTGGTTTATTGCCTTACCTGGAGTTATTCAAGGAAAATGTCCAAAATCAAGCTTTTATTCAGTTCATGTCTAGGTTTCCTCAATTGTGGGTTAAAGGGGCTTCCAGCTCCCCTACATGCATTGAAGATAATGAATGTAATTCAGGAATAAAACAGCCTTTATTTAATCCCACAGAAAGCACAAAAGATTCAAAGGCCTCAAAAAGACTCACAAACAGATACACAAACATTTCAAATAATCCATGAGCTCCTTCAGAAGGAAAATAAATTTGGTGTTTTCATCAGAGTAAACACTGACATTTTATCTAGTCTCTTCTCATCAGACCTGCACGGTTCAGAGAACTCACTGGAATATCTAGGAATAATAACATCTAGATTAATTAATACTTTATTGTAGTTTATATTCAAAATATAATAATGTCCCCCTCTCTCTCTTTGAAAAAACTTTTGGTAGAAAACATGAGCTATTTCCCTTTTATCTATAGCAAATCATGATTTTCCTCAGAATCAATTCTCAGGTACCTTTCACTTTTTCTTCAACTGTGGGGACCACATAGATGATCATCTTTTTGCACAGAACACTCTGGATCAGGAAATCTCCTTATTCTGAAGGGTTCTTTAATTTGATTATGTCTTGGTCCCCCTTTGGTGGTCTGGCAAAGCCTATGGAAACATTCTCAGGATAAGGGCAAAAATAGAAAGATACATAAAACAAAATGCATAGGAAAACAATTATATTGAAATATGGTTTTAATATAATTGAATTTTTAAAAACTGGTTCATGAGTCCCAGCTTAAGAATCTTTGCAGATGGTACAGTTCCAATTTAAGATTGTCTCATGAGGTTCTCCTCAAGTCTGTCAATGCCCAGGAAATCTCCTTTCATTGGCTTGTGAACCAAATTCCAGGATTATTTTGCCTCAGGATTCAAAATCTCCCCTCCTCTACCCAAAAGATTGGCTTTTTTGAGCATTGTTCATGAACTCGCCTTGTGTGAGCCAAGTGAGCTTGCACATGCACTCTTCTGCTACACCATACCTAGAGCAGTAGTTCTCAAAGTGTAGTCCAGAGAATCTTGGGGTCTCAAAATTTCAGGGTCTAAAAATGCAAAATTAATTTTTATTTCTAATGTGATAAATATCTATAAAGACAACACATGGAAACAAAAACTCTTTGGACAAATTCTTAATAATTTTTATTGGGATACTGAGAACAAAAGCTTGAGAACCATTGATCTAGCAGAAGTCTATCAGTGTCCCAGGAGATGCCATCTTTTGAACCCAAAAGCCACTCTCAAGAACTCTACTTGCAGGTAACTTACCAACTCTGTGTTCCAACTTAACAAATTTCTAGTTCTTGGGAACATGGACCCAGGAGAAGTTCAAAAGAAGTCAGATGAGTCTCCAAGCTTGCTTCCAAGAACCTCCAACAAGAATTCATCATCCTGAATCCCATTCAGCCAATCAATTTAGAAGTAGCCCCAGGCACTGGGACCCACTCAGTAATCCCTTATGTTCTCTCAGCAAGGTGCCAGTGATCATGCCCATAAGGAGGGAGCCCTCAGATGTCTCCCAACAAAGGAGTGGGGCCTTTAAATAGCATTCAGTCAATAAGCATTTATGATACATTACTATGCCCCAGGGATAGGTGATAGGCAAAACCATGGTTCTTGCTCTCAAGAAGTTCTCATTTTCATGGAGGAGACAAGATGTTAATGATTTTACATATAAAATACATACAGGGTAAATGGAAGGAAATTTCTGAAGGAAGGTATAAGTAGTAAAGAGGAAGGGGAAGACAGACCAAAAAAAAAAAAAAAAAAAAAAAGCTCCTTTGCAGTAGTGAGATTTGGATTGAAACATCATCAAGATGACTGGGATCTCACCAAATTGAATTAAGCAAGTCATCTCCCTTTATTTGAGAAAAGGATGACCCTTCCCCTCATGGAGTTTATATTCTAGGAGGAGTGATAAAATAGTGACATTGATCAAAATACAAAGGAGAGGATGGCAAGTCAGTCAATAAACATTATGTCTACTACGAACCAAGTGGGCAGACAGGTGGCATTTGGAACCATTTTCATGAGTTCAAATCAATACTCAGACATGTACTAGGTGTGTGACCCTGGGCAAATGACTTACCCCTGTTTGCCTCAGTTTCCTCATTTGTAAATGGGCTGGAGAAGGACATGGCAAAGCACTACAATATCTTTGTCAAAAAACAACAACAAAACACTCAAATGAGTCCTGAATGAACAACAAAAATGTGGTCAACACTGTGCTAAATTCTGGGGATACAAAGAAAGGTAAAGGATAGTTCCTGTGCTCTAGGAACTTACAGTCTAATGGATGAGGCAGCATGCAGACAACTATATATGAGCAAACTTTATACAGAAGAAATTGGGGATAACAACAGAAGGAAGGCCCTCAAGTGAAGAAGGATCCGGGAGTACAAATAATGGCATTTTTGTAGGTTTGTGATAAACGGGAGGTACTAGTTACCTACTATACTTCTCCCCTCTGTATTCTCTTTCTCATCCTGAGGGAAAGGAGTTTTAATACTATAGGAAGCCAAGTTTGGTATCGCTCCCAAGGTAGATGGTACTCCCCCCCATTCCCTAGACCACCATCTTCCAACAAGTTACTAGGGTCAAAATATTCATCACCTGTGGCTAATTTAGGGATGAGTCTTTCCACATTTAGATCAACCTCAAACGGAAGAACACGGATAGCTGTTGGACAGCTTTCCAGCTTGTCAGGGTTTGAGAGAGCTTCCGGTTTTCAAAAACCCAGAATCACCTCCATGCCATCTGTCCTTAGATGAGGACACTGGTGGAGAAGGGAACATTACTAGTATGAATGCCAATTTCTACCAAAGTCTTCTTTTGATGTTTTGACCAAATCGGTAAAGGATCTATATACTAAAATGGAAATTATAAAGCTGGAAGAAATAGTCCCTGGATTTATTCTTTCAATACCCAGCTAGGGGTAATTTTCCAAAATAACTATTATATCTATCTACTTATTTATTTATCTGTCTGTCTATCCATCCATCTATCCATCTCAGTATATATCTATCCATCCACACATTTATCTATGTATCTATCTGTTCATCTGTCTGTCTGTCCTTCCATACGTCCATCTCAATATTTATCTATCCACACATCTATCTATTGATCCATGTGTCTGTCCGTCTATTATACGTCTATATTTAGCTCTCTATCATTTATTTGTTTATGTAGTTCTTTCTAATCTGTCTATTTGATTATCTATCATCTATTTATGATCATACCATCCCCTCCATTTTACAGATGAGAAAATGGAAGCCCTGAGAAGTAGATTGACTTGTTTATACCCACATAACTAATAGACGGTAATCAGGACATGGAACACAGACCTCTGGAACAACCAGAAAGTTGAGAATTTAATTGTAGGAAATTCTAATTTCAGTTAAAAGTTAATGAAAATACAGAAGTGATACTTTTTTCTCATCTAAATCTATTTATTCCCTGAAATCTATTCTTGCCTCTTGGGGGTCCATGTACTAACAAGTTATGAACTCATGGGCTGGAGGTTTCTTCCAGCTGACATATTATGTTCCAGAGATACTCCCAGCCCCCAATCCTCTGAATTTTGTAGGCTAAAAGAATGTCTGTGTCTTGCATTTTTCACCTACTTTTTACTTATCATCTTCCATTCTTGGTCTGAAAAGATGCTTCTGTATTTTGCTTCCCAGCTCGGTTAAGCAACCTGACTCCTCCTGCATTCCAGATTTCCCAGGTTTGGTAATCTGATTCTAATCCCCTGTGTCCTTGTCACTTCCTATTGGCTACATCTCTTCACCCAGATCTTGATCTCTTGTTTCTGACCCTGATCTGGTCAGAGTCAATGTCACTTGGCATTAACCCTCCCCTCCCTTCCCCTTCCAGGCCCACCATTCCTGAAAGAGAGCAATGTGTCTCTCCGGATGAATGGCTGTGAGTAAATTAAACAAACATTTATTGAGTGCATATGATGTTGCAAGACTTTGTACCAGGCAATGCAAAGATTCCTCAGAAAGAGTTAAAATGGAATCTTTTCCTCATTTTTTATTAGGGAAAATAATGCATTTAATCGTCAAAACAGCTGATATTTATGTAGGCTTTATAGTGTACAAGGCATTTTGTATAAGTTATTTAATCAACATAATAATCTGAAGTAGATATCATAATTATTATCTCCGTTCAATAGATAAGGAAATTACAATTCAGAATAAATGATTTGTCGATGATTACACAGCTAATGAGTGTGAGAAATGAGATACAAACCTAGGTTTTTCTTGATTTCAACTCCAGTGTTCTTTCAACCATGATCCTATATCTATACATAAAATTGAAATGCATGAAATGCAATGAATATTTATTAAACATCTATTGTGTATAGAGAACCTTGCTAGTACCTAGGAAATATATGAAGTTTAAATAAGACAAAATGCATATCTATACTGTATAGTCTAGTAGAGGGGCTAAGACACAGAAACAGCTATGATATACAATATTCTTAAGCTCTTTATTTAGCAACTCTCTAAAGTGTTTACCAAGTGATTGTGTGTGTGTGTGTGTGTGTGTGTGTGTTGATGGACAAGCTCCACAAATTCAGCTAATGGATTTACATGTCATAATCTGGACAATAGCCATTCTTCAGGTGTTTTTTCCCTTTATGGGACTTTTATGGAACATTAAGTCAAACTCTTTTCAGAGCTCTTCCAGAAGGCCCTGCAGTTCTAGGATTTGAAGGAATTAGCATAATGATATTTGGTAATAGGATCATCGGAACCATTTATATGCAATACCTCTTCAAGATGAATTCTGTGCTGGATTTTTCCATGATGGTGGCAAATATTTTTGTAGAGAATGTCTTGACTTTTATGCCTTGTCTAATATTAATAACCAGAGGATCATCAAACACAGATATCTCTGTTGTTACATCTTTTGCAGATTATTGAACAATTTTGACATATAGGTGGGAGACACCTTGTTGGAGGAGGAAAATTAAGGGGGCATTTGGATCTATGAAATAGATTGTTTTTCTAAATTTAAATATTTAAAAATTTTAAACCTAAATTTTAATTGTTAATTTTTAAAAATAATCAACAAATGGTAATTACAGTGGGATCAATGGGATATTGTATTCTCTATATCTTTCATCCAATTGTGCAATAATTAATATGTGCTGCTGTACTGTGCAAAATTGATGGCAAATACTTTTCTGTTACTAATCTTCTCACTAAGAATACCTTCATGCAAGTGAAATATAAAAATTTTAAATAGATAAAATATGAGCATATTGGTAGTTTATAAATTTTCTTAATTTTTTTTATTATTATTATATACCTTATATTATTACATACCATTAATAAAATAGATCTGTATTATCTGATTCTGAACCAGTTATATAGCACATAGAGTCTATGAATACGGTCTGAGAGATTCTCTGTATCTTTAGTGTTTTCTATTCCTTCATCTACTTTATGAATGGATTTCCCAATATCCTCAAAATTGTGTCACCAATTCCAACATGGGACTCCTTGACATACAACTGAATCAATCCAATTGTGTTTCTGATGTTTGTTCTCTTAAGCACCATTTCTGCTTCTTCTATAAGCGTATCTGGATTATGATGTTGGAATTCAAATGTGGTGGCTTTGCTACACTTGATGGTGAAAAGAGTTTTCATTTAAAATCTTTGTAGAAGACAATTCCAATAAACTTATAATGGAAAATGCCATCCACAACCAGAGAAAGACCTATGGAGACTGAATGCGGATCAAAGCATCTTATTTTCTCTTTCTTTAGTCTTTTTGTGTTTTTTTCCTTTGGTTCTGATTTTCTTTCACAACATGACTAATATGAAAATATGTTTAAAATGATTGCACATATTTAACCTATATCAGATTTCTTGCTGTTTTGGGGAGGAAGGAGGAAAGGGAAGGAGGGAGAAAATATTTGGAACTCAAAATCTTACGAGAATGAATGTTGAAAACTATCTCTACATAGAAGCAGAAAAAATGAATAGAAAATGCAAGTCCTTGTAGATATTTTCCATTTTTCTTCTATTTGCTGGACATCCCTCCATTTTCTTCCTTACAATACCTTTGAAGTGACTGTTTAGTTGGGTTTCTTGCTAAGCTCTTTTTAAAATAGCTTGATCTTTCATTGCTTCGCTTTATTTTGTCAGATGATAAAGCTTAAAGCTTTATCATAAAGCTTATCTGGATATGGATCTACCCCATTACATTGGTAATTCCTTGAGGACACGGACAAATTTTTTTTTTTTCCTGGGGCAGTTAGGGCTAAGTGACTCACAGGCCCAGGATCACACAGCCAGGAAGTGTTAAATGTCAGGTCCTCCTGACTTCCGAGCTGGTGCCCACTACACCAGTTAGTTGCCCCACAAGGACTATCTTTTGCCTTTTTGTTTGTTTTGTATCCCTAGCAGTTACCACTGTGCTGGGTGCTTAGTAGGTGCTTAATAAATGTTTACTTAATGATTGATCTAGTTCCAAAAGATTTTACAATTATGTTTATATTTTAATAGTATCATCCTTGGTTGCCATATCTTTCTGCTGCTTGAGAGTAAGTTAAGTATTTACTCCCTAGAGTGCTTTTAAAAAACTCTTTTGATGATTTTATTATGGCAATAGATCTTTATCTATTAAAGTTGTTTTTAAACCTACATCATTTAAACTTCTGTAGACTAAGTCAATGTTTTTTCTTCTACCCATATCCCATTTTTAAAAACATCAATTTTAAAGAATTTATAATGAGTTGTTTTAATTGTATGCCATACATTTTTATCATTTTTATTCTTCCTTCTAGGTCTTTGCTAATTTTGTTCTTTGCTCTAACAAGTAGCTATAGACTCAGTGGTCCTCAAAATGTAGTCCAAAGAATTGTTGGGGTCTCTGAAACCCCTTCAGAGGGTCTACAAATTCAAAATTATTTTTTATTTCTAATATAGTAAATAGCTATAAATATAACCCATGTGAACAAAAACTCTTTGAACAGATCCTCGATCGTTTTTTAACAACATGAAGATACAGAGAACAAAAGTTTGAGAACCACTGCACAGAAAGTTGATTCAGTTATCAAGAATTATTTAAATGAGAAGCCAATTCCTGGGGTCAGGGAATCCTCCCCCATCAAATGTTTTATGATATCCTAGGGTCACTATATTCTGCCATGAACAACTTTTAAGCTGCGAGTCCTGGCTTCTCTTTGCAGTATTTGACCTAGGACAAAAATTCCCAGCTCCTTGGGAAGATTGAATGAACAACTAAGTGGAGCCATAGCATACAGAGATCTGGACCTGGAGTCAGGAAGACTCATCTTCATGAATTCAAATCTGACCTTAGCTATTTATTAGCTGTGTGACCTTGGACAAGTCACTTAACTCACTTTACTTTAGTTTCCTCATCCCTAAAAGTGAGCTGGAAAAAGGAAAAGGCAAATCCCTTCAGTATCTTTGCCAAAAAAAACCCAAAAAACAAAAAAAAACAAAACAAAACAAAAAAACCCCTTCAAAATGGGACCAGGAAGAATAGGATACAACCACACCACAACAGGGAGAGCAGAGTAGGTTCCATGGAGGAGACTATATGGGAATTGACTTTTGGAGAAAGGAAAGGACTTCACCAAATGGAAATGGGGGGAGTGGGCAAAGATGATGGGAGCAAATGAATATTTAATTCATAATTAATATAGATTATAATGAGAACCTTGTGTAAAGATGTTTAATAGACCTATGAATGAACATTGTCTTGAATAGAAGGAGGTGTTTTTCTCCTTTATTACTTTTTTGTGGAGAAGAGCAGATTCCATGGAGGAGAATACATGTGAATTGGATTTTGGAGAAAGGAAAGGACTTCACCAAATGGAAATGGGGGAGTGGGCAAAGAAGATGTGAGCAAATGAATAATTAATGTAAATTGTAATATGTCAATCTTATGTAAAAAATGTTTTATAGACCTGTGAGTTAATATTGTCCTGAATAAGGGGGAGGTGTTTTTTCTCCTTTATTACTTTTTCTTTTCATTTAAAGGAGTTTTCCAACTGTAAAAGACCAACTCGATTTCATAGCAGCACAGTGAAGTTGCTACATGTGGTTTTCCGTTTTGTGGAAACGAACGCTTTTGGGTTCGGGCCGTTTCTGCTCCTCGTACAAGCCCACTGAACAGCACACCTCCTGGGAGGGGACGGAATGTCCACGGGAAGTGCTTATTATCTTGGAAAGCCTGGGAAGGCCGCTTATTAGAGGCTGCCCTGCCCACGTCTGTCTGCGAGCAAGACTTTCCCCCCACCCCCTCCTCCCGCAGCTGTCGTCTGATCTGACGCTGGAGCTTTGAACGTAGCTCTCTTGAGTGCCAGATGTGGAGGAAGACTAAAAATAATCTCCCAGACTATCACTAAGAGGGAACCACGTGCTCGGGGTGCGCCCGGGACCCAAGGACCCCAGTTCAAGTGGAATCAAATCCCCCAGCGCGTGGCCCCATCGCTGAGCTCGGGGCAGGACCCCAGAGTGGGAGCTGGTCCTTCCCAGCCTGCTCCCCGCCCACCCCGGTCTGGGCTGCCCTCCTCCACTCTGAACCCTTCCCAACTTGGGTTCTGCTCTCTGCATCGCCTGGGAAGAAAATGGACCCCGGGAGCTACAGGCAAGGAAGGCGAGCCGGAGGCTGGGGAATAAAAGTTTTTCCCCACACTCTGTGCATCGTGGTGTTGCTATTAGACTCGTGTTCTGCAAGAGGGTTATGGAAACGGGCGGTGCACCTGAAGTTGGCCGAGAAATCCCAAGTAAGTACCTGGATGAGGGAGGAGGGTGTGTTACCTGGCCTTGGGTGGGGCGGCATCTGGAGGAACTGGCCCGGGGTGTATACATTCCCAAATCGTGGGAAGGGAGGATAAGCAGGGACTGGAAAGTCGATTGTTAAATTTTCAGTGTGAACATTTACACCTGGGAATTGTGCGGATTGCAAACCAGGGCTTGATTTATTACTTTGTGGGTTATCTGGATTTAAGAAAGTGATGGAGAAAATGTTGAAAATGCAGATTAAATTTAAAAGTGTTTCTGCATCTGAATGTTAAACATTGACCAGCAAGCTTGTGGGGATAATACAAACATCTATGCTGTACTATATTACACAGAAGTGCATTAGAAAGTTTAAAAAAAAAAAAAAAAAAAGCAAGATTATGTGAGAACCAGTCGGTATGATAGTTCACAGATAGACCAGGAAAGTCTTTCTGGAGACGGTAGGATTTGAGATGGGCTTTGGTGGAAAACACATTGACTGTGAACGCTGAAGACTTGGGTTCAAATCCCAGCCCCTACTTAGACCTGTGTGTATGAGCGACCTCTTTGAATCTCAAGTTTTCTCTTCTTTTAAATGAGGGAATTGGACTAAATGATCTAAAAATAATGGCTGGAACTTCAATAAGCAAAGGGAAAGGAGGGAATTCCAGGGGTAGGTAATAATGTGAGCCAGAACTTTTTGTTGGAAAGGGTGGGTTTTGAGACTGTAGGAATTTGTAGGTGCATGGATTTTATAGAAAGAAGTAATATGAGATTAAGCTGAAAGGGTGGAGTAGAACAACATTATGAAAACAGCAGATGAGTTTGCTATTGACTCAGTAAGCAATTGTTCACTCATTTTCTTTCTTTTTTCTTTTTTTTCCCCTGAGGCAATAAGGGTTAAGTGACTTGCCCAGGGTCACACAGCTAGGAAGTGTTAAGTATCTGAGGCCAGATTTGAACTCATTCCTCCTGACTTCAGGGCTGGCGCTCTATCTGCTGCACCAATTAGGTGGTTGTTCACTCATTTTCAATTGTGTTTGACTAAGATTCCATTTGGGGTTTTATTGGTAGAGACACTCCAATGGTTTGCCATTCCCTTCTTCAACTCACTTTTATAAATGAGGAAACTGAGGCAAACAGGATTAAATGATTTGCCCAGGGCCACATGGCTAATAAGTATCTGAGGACAGATTTGAACTCAGGAAGAGGAGTTTTCTTGACTTCAGGACTGGCACTCTATTTATTGTGAGCTTCTCCTGGGAAGCAATGGGGAGCCACAGCAGATTTTCCTAGTTGAAAGTTGATATGAAGTGAGATAGATATATGTGTATATACACACATACATATATGTAAATATGTGTACTCATACATATATACATGTATCCACATATATAAAACACGTGTGTATGTGTGGGTGGGTATGTATGTGTGGAGGTGTATGATTTGGGTGGCAGAGTGATGTGAAGACTATCCAGGGAAAAAGGAAGAAATTAAAGTAAATATGTGACAGAAAAAATGTGCCTTTTTCAAAAAAATTTATAACTCAAAGAGGTCCCAAAATAAGGAGATTTATCTGGAGGACCAAAGTATGTTGAAACTGAATATTTTGTTTTACCCAAAGAATCTGCTAACATTTCAAATTTCCACAATATGTAAAACACACTTGCTTGTGCTGTGGAGTTACAGAGAGGTATCAGGTACTTCTAATGCCCTTGAGGAACTTGTAGTTTTATAAGAATGATGAGACCTGTATACAGAAAAAAAGATTACTTTGCTTTAAGCTATATGGTAGTGGGTGATCTGTGGCAACTGAAGGGATTAAGAAGCAAATAGTGAAAGACCACTGTGGTCAGGGAATGGCATCTGACATAGACCTTGAAGGGTGGGCAGTGATTAATGGGAGAAGAGAGAGCATCTCTTAAAATAGCAAGATGGGGAAAAGTTGGGAAGGCAGTGAGGTGGCCAGTCTGGCTGGAGCGGAGAGTGTTCTCCCCTCTGAGTCTCCTCTGTGCCCTTTCTTCTTTCTCTCCTGACAAGAAGATTTATTTCTGTGATTTATATAGAGCCCTTTATTCCTAAGAATTCAAAGGGCTTTCTCATATATCATCCAATAATATCTCCCAGATAAACCCAATGGAAAAGATTTTATCATCCCCATTGGAAGGAATTGGCAATATCCCAAAAGAAGGAGATAACTTTTGTAAATGTTGGCCAATGTAAAATTGTGACCCAAATTAATTGAGAGATATGCTAGAAAAAGCACAAAGTTGGGAGCTCAAAGACCTACTCAGCCTCCACTATGTACTAACTCTGGGTCTTAAATTTCCTATGTGTAAGACAGTTGACTTTTAAACTCCTTCCCAACTCAAAATCTTTTATCAAAAATTGCACGAGTTACCAATCTTTTTAGGTAGAGAAAGTTTCCAAAGCTGTCATATGTGCGAGACATTTAACTTGGATCCCAGGTATTGAACCCTGAAAGTCAGATCTCTAGCTAATTCTATGCTATCCCATTGTAGATAATATATCGTAGGAATGTGGATTTAGGACTGATAAGGACCTTACAGATCATCTATTCAGACTCTTTACTTTTACAGATGAGGAGACTAAGGTCCAAAGGGTTACGGGATTTATCCAAAGTCATGCAGATAGGCTTTGAACTCAGGTTGTTTAACCTCAAATCCAGAACTATGCCCATAACTAAGGTACTGACTCAAGTCTTTGCAATGTAGTCATATACTCTCTTTAGTGATACAGACCTGACCAGGGCTAAACGCCTATCATATTGGCTTAGCCCTACTATGCTTAGCCTGGGATCTATGCAAATGGAAGGGAGAAGGGAAGAAGGGAGGGAGATTAAAAAAGAAGGAAAGAAGGGAGGAAGAAAGAAAGGGAGAGAGGGAAGGAGGGAGGGGGGAGGAGGGAACAAAGGAGAGGAGAGAGGGAGGGAGGAAGGAAGGAAGGAAGGAAGGAAGAAAGAAAGAAAGAAAGAAAGAAAGAAAGAAAGAAAGGAGGGAAGGAGGGAAGAAAGGAAGGAAGGAAGGAGGGAACAAAGGAGAGGGGAGAGAAGAGAGGAGGAAGGAAGGAAGGAAGGAAGAAAGAAAGAAAGAAAGAAAGAAAGAAAGAAAGGAAGGAAGGAAGGAAAGAAAAAAAGAAAGAAAAGAAGGAAGGAAGGAAGAAAGACAGAAAGAGAAAAAGGAAAGAAGGAAGGAGAAGGGAAGGAAGGAGGGAAGGAAATAAAGAAAGAAAAAAGGAGGAAAGGAGAGAGGGAAGGAGGGAGGAAAGGAGAAACAGAGAGGAAGTCAGAAAAGGACAGAGAAAGGGAGGAAGAAAGAAAGAAAAGGAGAGAGAGGGAAGGAAAAGGGAGAGAGACGGATGGTGCTGAATTCCCCAGACTGGCTTTTTAGGGGATGAAGTAATCCCAGTTGCAGAAGGCTCCCTGAGAGGGCCTGTGCCTCCTCCTTGGTACTTGCAGCTTTATGAGTTTGCATTTACTCTTCAAAGCTTCTGTGAGAACTTGGCAGCGGGCCTCTGAAGTTCCACTGCCTTGTTGGAAGGTTGATACCCAATGGGAAATCTTGCTAGGCTTTGGTGAGTTTGGCACAAACGGCCACCTTCGAGTGCCAGCAAATTTTCTGAAAGTGTCCAAGTTTGTGCTTCATGTTGCTCGGTCCTGGCCTAGCCCAGGACCACAACGGGGGACCCCACCAGGAGAGAAAAGCTCCGATGTTTTCCTGCCTCCCCACGAGCTCCGGAATGCCGGCTTCTTCATATTTGGTCTCTTCTGATTACAATAGAAACCAAATACTTGAGGGTGTCTTGGAATAAAGCAGGAAGCGTGTGTTTATAACAGTCGGATCACTTTCTGCAGAGGTGGCCAGATTGGGGAGCAAACACTTGCTATTTTCGGAGCATCCTGAGGCTTCTCATGGCTCTTTGTGTCCCGTGCGCATCTCTGTCATGGGCTGGAAGACCCTGCCGTTCCCTCTGGTGCCTTCAGTGGGGTGGACCAGGCAGAGATTTCTAGGCCAAAACTCAGCATCTTGTACAGTAAGCTAGTTAGTATCGGACAAACCCTGAAGTGAAAAGTTGGGAGGGAAAAAGAAGCAATTTTTGAAAAATGCAGGAGCCAAAAAGGCAGCTACATGTGCAGTGATTAAGACCTAGAGCTGGAGTCCGGAAGCCCTGAATTCAAACCCTTCCAAGATACTTAGTTACTGTGTGATCATGGGCAAGTCACTTAACTTTGCTCTGCCTGTTTCCTCATCTTAAAATGGAAATAACAGCACTTCCCTTATAGGGTTATTGTGAATATCAAATGAATTAAGGTGTGTATAGTGTGTTGTAAATCTTAAAGCCATATACAAATACTTGATGTTATTATTATAATAATAAAATAATTATAACATAATTAAACAGTATTACAAATATTAGATATTAAATAACAAATAAGATAAATATAGCTACATAATTATTAGCTATGATTGTTGTAATAATTATTATTATTTAATTACTTTAAATATCATATATAAGCTCTTTATAAATACTATTATTGTTATAAGTAGCAATAATTACAACACATTTCAAATAATATATAAGCCCTATAAAATTAGCTGTTATACTAGCAATAATTATAACATCAAATATAGTATATATAATAAATTTTATATACAAACAATAATATTGCTCTATATCTATGATCCTATCCCCACAGAGTTGGGAGAACTGAAGTAATATATGTAATAATAATAATTATGCAAGAACAAAATATGTAATGTAATAATAAAAATATATAATAAGATATGTAAAGATATTCATGGAAAATTATCAAATGATTGACAACTCATTCTCTTAAAACCTAGTATGATAGAAGTCAACATAATGCAAAGTAGTGACTATGGAGTCATAAGGCCTGAGTTCAAATTCCAATTCTGTTACTTAATAATTCTATGAGTGGATAAATCAGTCACTCTGTGACTCAGTCTCTTCATCTGTAAAATAAAAAGTTTTGGATTTGATCCCTTCTAGCACAAAATCCTGTTATCTATATAATGTGTACATTGAATCTTATCACAATGCAATCTCTCATGCTCATACCATCAAGTTAACAATAAGCATTTATTGAGCACTTACTATTTGCCCAGAAACTGTGCTAAATGCTGAGAATAATAAATACAAGTAGAAAGATGAAAATACTAAAACAAAGCTGAAAGGGAAGAGAAGATGGTCAAGTGATTGCCATAAGTAAGAGAAACCATGATGGGTCAGAAATTCAGCCTGAAGAAAAATGAAGGCTTCCTCCTTACCATGGAGGTTCTGGGAGTTACCAGCTCATTAGAGAAAGAGACTTCGGGGATAGAAGGTACTTTCAGTGTGAAAAGTCCAAGCTGAAGAGGTTTCTGGGGCTTAATGGAGGAAGTCTGGAGAGTCAGGAGAACAGCCTGGCATGGGAATTTGAGAATGAGAAGTCACATTATAGCCTGGAATCTTGTGTCAGCTAGTTCATCCTCTGCATTTTCCAAATGAGGAAACTGAGAGAGTCCCAGAGAAGGGATGTGTTTTAGCCTTTTAGGTGGGGAGCTGGGCTAGAACCAGCTCTCCTGATTTCCAGTCTTTTTCGGTTTTCATTTCACAGTAGTAAGTATATAATTTCTCCTTGTGTGGGCTCCAACCCAGAACAGCCCTAGGGCAAATTCTGGTCTTTTCAAAAATAACAGAGTAGTGAGTACTGGGAAGAAGTGTCTGTAAATTTGTTCTGACCCGTGAGATTTTTGTTCCGCAGAGAAATGTAGTCAGGCATTTGACGTCTGAATTCCAGAGGAAGAGTAAATAATGTTTGGACAAAAACTGGCTTGCTTTCTCAATCAAGAAAGATTGTCGTTTTTATTAGATAGGTCTTTAGGTCTGTTATAATCTTCCAGAGAAGGTCAAGGGCCTCCTCTGGGAGAGATAAAGAGGCTGGGGAGAACAGACTGTCATTTCCTGTGATTTGCTACAAATGTGCCCTCCTTATTAGCCTGAGTTAAGTAACCAAATTGGTCTTCCCCGGTGGGACTTTTTCTCTCCTTTATTCTTTCCCAAGTTTCTCTCAGTTTGGAAATCTCTTCAGAGTCTGAGATTGAGCCTTTCCCAAGCTTTGACTCAATCAAAGAAAAATATCCAAAATACTGTTACTTATCCTTCATTCTTGAAGACAACCATGACATCAGGGAGGTGACGCCATACCTTGTATGTGAATTGGATTGAAGAGAGGGATTGTCATCAGCCTCATTTTTTTCTCCAGAGCCATCTGGGTCCAGTGGCAAGATATGGATCAGGAGGACTGAAGATGGTCCCGTCCAGAAAGTTACAAACCCTGAATAACCTGAGCCCAGAGTTTAAAGCTAGAAAATCCAGATTAAGGACAAGCAGTGTTTATGCTCACAAGATATTTTGAAAATAGACTCAGAAAGCAAGTCCTTCTAGGGAGTGTGATTGAAGGCTTCCAAGCCAATGTGAGCTGATTATGGAAGTTTCAGCCCTTGGGTTTGAATCTCAGCCTTTGGTACTCTTAGGGGTGTGATGCTGGGCAAATTGCTTCTTGCAGTCTCTTCCTTTGTAAAATGGCACAACTGGATTTGGGATTCTTAATGCAGGGGTCCATAAACTTTTTTCCTTTTAAATATTTTGATAAGCATATTTCAATATCATCAATTTTCTTTGTAATGCTATATATTTTTGTTATGCATTTAAAAATACAATTGTGAGATGGGCTCCATAGACTTGCTTGACCAGGTAACCAAAGGGTTTCTGGACACAAAACAGTTGAGACCCCCTGGACTAAATGATTGCTTTGATGTGGTTTGAGGACCAAAATGATGTAGATAATGTAGACACCAAATAATGGTAGGCTCCAAAATTTGGATTCTGTCACAATGGCCATTCTCTTTGGGAAAGGGTAGCTTTCTTTAGGGGAAGAGGTTACAGACAAAAAGAAGGGATACAATAGACACCAGGAATGGTAAATATGAAATAGAGTGGGAGAGTATATGAAAGATAAGTTCCTCAGTAGAACTCACAATTATCCAGTAGAAAGGAAGTAGAAAGGGAGGGCATGCCTTTAGACTAAATCCTTAACACCCTAAAAGAGTTAGTTAGCTGTAAGAAGGAAAAATGGGGTTGGGAAGCAGAGTGGAGTTAGGGGGGATACTATGTGGCATGGGGGGAGGGAAAAGGCACCACAAGACAGACTGCCATGGCACTGACCCAAAGGAAGGCAACAATCATGGGACGGCCCATAAGTAGATTTTATAGGGAAAATTTAACTTCAGGAAGATGACTGAGATTTCCAACAGTGAGGGGGTCTCAGGGGTTTGAGACAACTTGGATCTGAAACTGGACCACCTCCCCAGAGGGTGAGACCGTGGAGCTAAACAACCTTCTGTCTGCTTGGATCAGGGATCAGTTCTTTAGTTTCTCTTGGTCTAAAACACCATTTAGGATCTTCACCTTCAAGTCCTATTAGTCAATCAACAAGCATTTGTTAAGCACTCTCTGTATATCTGGCACTCTGGTAGATGCTGTCAATACAAAGAAAAAAAAAAAAAGAACAATAGCCTTTGCCTTCATGGAAGCTTGCATTCTATCTGAGGGGATAACTTGTATCTTTCTAATACTTAATAACAATAATTACTGTTATTATAGGAGTCAGTACAAAATCACAGAGATGGGAAATAAAATGTAAGTGCTTGAAACATTCTAACTAAGTTTTGTGACCCTAAAGGTGCAGAGTGAATTTTATTCCTTTTAAAAATGATTGGTTCTGTTTAACATATATTGGATTACTTGCTGTCTGGGGAGTGGGAAGGGGAGGGGAAAAAAATTTGGAACACAAGGTTTTCCAAGGGTGAATGTTGAAAACTATGCATGTGTTTTGAAAATAAAAAGCTTTAAAAAAAAAGAAAAGAAAAATGATCTGGTCTTTGTTTACATCTCAGTCATTTTCTGATATACTTGTCTACAAATAGACATCCAATTAACTTTCCCTTGTAACTGAGAAAAACGATTAGCTTTAACAAAGAGGAATGGTCATTAATTCAGTGACTGGGCTTGTAATATTCCCCATAACCATGTTTCCCCACCAATGAAAAGGTAAAAGCATATTTCTTTTTCTCTTCCTCGGGGCCAAGATCGTACCTCATTTACTTTGGTTCAGGATTCTTTTCACTTATAGTTCTATAAATTAAAATTTTATGTAGCACAGAGGATAGCAAACGCCTCAGGCCTACAACCAGAAAGACTCATCTTTCTGAATTGAAATCCGGCCTCAGATACTTACTGTCTGTGGGATGCTGGGCAAAGGACTTAATCTCTGTTTGCCTCAGTTTCCTCATCTGTAAAATGAGTTGGAGAAAGAAATGGCAAAAGTCTGCTATCTCTGTCAAGAAAACTATTAAAAGGGGTCATAAAGAGTTTGACACAATGACAATGACAATAACAATGATGAATTATAATTTACAGTTGTTGGGTATGTTTTCTTTGTTTATCAGATTTCATTTTAATAAACGATCTTATCTGTCTTGTGAATAGTGAATTTTTAGATGCATGAATTTCATTTTCACCCAAGATTTGTATTAGATGTATGTTAAAGTAGTGATGTCCAATCCTACTGGCAGGGATTTCTGGTATATTCTGATATTTTACCTAAGCTCCATCACAGAAGGAACAGTGGGTGAGGATTCAGACCTGGGACTTTAGTCCTGGCTCTATACATGCACTGTGTGTGATCTTGGAAAAGTCACATTTTCTTTCTGGTATTTAATCTCCTCCTCTAAAAAATAAACAGGTTAGACTGGCCAATGAATCATGTTTATGGAAAACTTTTTTCCCAGCAGCCCTGTGAAATGGAGTGTACCTTAACCCTTATCTCCATTGCGGGAGTGAACAAACTGAGGTTTGGAGATGTTAGGTGCTTGCCTGTGGCTACATAGCTGGTCAATAATCAATAAATATGAATTAAGCCCCTTTTATGTGCCAGGTAGCTACTTCATTTATGAAGTCCCTTCTTCAAAAGAAAAGTGAGATGTACAAATTTAGAGATATCTCCCTCCCTAGTAATGATCATGGAGGGTATTTGTACATGACCTGTGACAAAGCCTTCCAAGATCCTATTAGCATGATCAGCCACAGTTGGACATACTGGGCATTGACTCTAACATTGTGAGGTCATTTTAATTCTCTTTGAGCATGAAGGATAAACAACAGGGATGTGCCCCATGGGCAGCTAGTTGGAGTCAGGAAGACAAGTTTACTAGCTGGGGGACACTGCGCAAGTCACATAACTCTGCCTCAGTTTGTTCATCTGTAAAATGAGTGGGGAAGGAAATGCCTTCAGTATGTTTACCAAGAAAACCCCAAATAGGGTCACAAAAAGTCAGACATGACTGAAATGATCGAACCACAACATGCGTCATATATTGTGCTAATTCTGGGAATAAAAATATGAAAAAGAAAGACAGCCCTGCCCTCAAGAGGGGGGAAAGGGGGAAAGACTGGATCCTTGAGTAATACCCTAAGGACGATAGAGAATAGAACTATTATTTCTTAGCCCCAGAATGAAGGATCGTGACTCCCTTGAGGAAGAAAACACAATCATAACAACCAGAGTGAGACATTTTAGAGTGACAGAAGATGTCAGTCAGATTTTCATGAGGATGGCATTCTGGATGAAAATTCAGAAAGGGAACAGATAGGATTTTGTGAATGACAGACCAAGAGGGAGAGGGATAAATGTTAAACACAACATGTCTGAGTTTGGCTTAACCAGATTAAAATGTAATTGGGTTTTTTAAAAAAATGTAATTGGGCAATATTTAGCAAGAATATGAAAATACAAGAAAACAGATTTATTACACTGAATTGCCCCTCAATAACATTCCATCGCACTTAGGTCTCACGATCTATTTAATCATCTCCAATCTTTGGGCATCCACTTTGTTTCCAGCTTTGTTTGCTCCCATAAAAGGTGTGGCTATAAATGTTTTCATGTTCTTTTATTTCCATGCCTAACAGTGGAACTTCTGAGTCAAAGAGTAGGGGCATTTTAGTCACTTTATTTGCATAATTCCAGAGGGTTTTTTAAACTACTTTAAGATTCTCTTTAAAACAAAGATCCATCTGTTCAACATTAATATTCTTCCAGTGATGCTGGATGGCTTCAAGCCACATTAAAGCAGAGTCTCTGAAAAATTAAAGTTTAGGGTTACCAAAAGGGCACTAGAGAGGCCCTTGGTAGTTGTGTGCAGGCTGTAACACATGACAAATGAACATGAATGGCCCAGGAGGAGAAATAAAAAAGGCTGTCCCCATGGATATTTATCAATTTATTTATCAATGATATTTATCATTGGATGCACATTAGTGAGTGAGAAATGGTCAACTTTTCCTTAATACACTCTAGTTGGCATTCAAAGCTCTTTGCAACTTAACCCCTATCTGATACACTGGCCTTTTTGGCGTTCCTCATATATTAGTGTCCCATATCCCATTTCCATTGGCTGTCTGCCATGTTGGAAATGCTCTTCTTCTTCATCTCTGCTTCCTACACTCCCTGACTTCCTTCAAGACTCAGCTCACACTTCATTTTTCTGTTGGAGGCCTTTCCTGGACACTCCTTCTCCACCCCCCACCCCCCCCCCCAGCTTCTAGGACTTCTTGTCAGATTACCTTTTTCTTCTATGGACTTAGCTATTTATATATCATCTCCTAGGTTAGAATGTTAACTCCTTGAGGGTAGGCACTATTGTTTGTCTTTCTTTGGATCACAAGCATGATATGTGCTATGATAGGTGCTTAATAAATGCTTATCCCCTTCTTTTGTTTGCTTTCTTTTGTACATCACCTCTCATTAGAGCCCCTTCCATTTTGAGCCATCTTTCTTTGCTTCTAGATTTTTCCAATGTTGGCCTCTTTGCAACTTCCACCCCTTACTTTATAGTCTGTCCTATACCAAAGATTTTTCATTTGGAACCAGTAAACTTTTTTAAAATGTAATTTAAAATTTTTAGAAGCAATTAGGGTTAAGTGACGGGCCTAAGGTCTTACAACTAGTAAATATCCGAAGTCGGATTTGAACTCAGGTTCTGCTGACTTCAGAGCTAATATACTATCCACTGTGCCACCTAGCTGCCCTTATACACTTTAAAAATATCTATTTTAATAACCATATATCAACATACTTGGTTTTCTTTCTAATCCAATTTATTCCTTTAAAAACATTATTCTGAGAAAGCATCTATAGGATTGATAAAATTGTCAATGGAAAAGGTCAAAGATCCAAATTATTTGTGAGAACCACAGGTATATAAAGGAGGGAGCCTTTAACAATTCTTAAGCATGGGAGTCACATGATTTTTTAAAAATTGGCATTTTGGCAAAGTAGCAAATAGAGATAGAGAATGGGACTCTGCCAAAATGCCAATTTTTCTCATAAATGGCAAATTTTTGTTGTGGTTTTCACAGCATAGAATACTATGCTTTTTTGTTTGTTTTGTTTTGTTTTGTTTTTTTGCTGAGGCAATTGGAGTTAAGTGACTTGCCCAGGAGTTAAGTGACTGCCTCACAAGCTAGGAAATGTTAAGTGTCTGAGACCAGATTTGAACTCTGGTCCTCCTGACTTCAGGGCTGCTGCTCTATTCATTGTGCTATTTAGCTGCTTCCTTTCTTTCTTTCTTTTTTTTTTTTTTTTTTTTTTGTGTGTGTGTGTATTGATCTTTTTAAAATGAGGAATCAGGGTACATTATAAGAGAGTTGGATGAATCCTTATATTACAAGTGTAAATTCTATACAGTTTTGAGGAGACTCATACATGCTCATGTGCCCTGCATAGGTTGTTTCACATAACTCATGGAGCAGCCAGTGAAACTGGGAGCACCAGTGTGTGGAAATGCATCCTTTAAGTCAATGAGTATTTATTAAGCACCTACTATGTATAGATCACTACACTAAACACTGGACATACAAGGAAAGGAAAAGACAGATCCTTCTCTCAAGGAGTTAATAATGTAATGGAGGAAACAACATGCAAACAATTATGTACAGACAGCTGAGGGGAAGATGGGCTGTGGTGAGGAGATGCTTGAGGCAGGTAGATCACAGCGGGTTCTGTAGTAGTTCAGACATGATCTGGTGAGTATCTGTCCCAGAGTTGGTGACATCATCAGAGAAGAATATGAAATTGTGAAATATGAAAAAGCTATAAAGTAGAAATGGCAGAATTTGGCAACAGATTGGGTTTGGGGTAGGGTAGGATGGGAGAGTAGTGTCAAGGCTGACAGTCACTTTTGAGCCAGTGCAACTGGGAGGATGATGCTCCTTCAAAATCAATAGGGAAAAAAAAACCAAAATCAATACGGAAACTAGAATAAAATGAAGTTTTGGGAGAAGCATAATGAGCTTAATTTGGGAAATGTTGAGTTTAAGATGTCTTTGGAACAGCCATTTTGAGAGATCCACTGGGCAATTGGTTATGTAAGTCAGGATGGTAGATGAGAGTTTAGGTTGGATAAATAAATTTGAGAATCATCAGTATAGAGATGATCATGAAATCCATGGAAGCTGATGGGATCATCAGGGGAAATAGTATTAAGGGAGAAGAGAAGATGGCTCAGATCAGAGCCCTTCGAGACATACCCACAATTAGTAGACTTGACTTCGATGTTTATAAAAGTATTTTCCTCACCCATAATCCTCTGAAGTGGGTAGGATGAAGCCCAGACTTTCCAACCTGGTATCAAAGGCTCTGAACAATATTGCCTTCATCTTTCTTTCTAGTTTTCTCATCAAGTTTTATTATCCCCATACATCCTGTGTCTGCATTTTTGCTCATTCCATCCCTCTGTTTGTAATGCCTCTCCTTATCCTTTCTTCTAGGCTCTTCTCACAGGTTTTGTAGGATGTAGAGCTAGAAGATTCCCCAGATACATCTAATAAAATCCCTTCGTTTTATAGATGCAGAAACCAGGGCTCAGAGAGGGAAATAAAATAGATCACATGGGCAGTTAAACAACAGAGTTGAGATTCAAAATCCCTCTTTCCCAAGAGTCTTTCCTGCTTTCTCTCTGTTACTCCCAATCAGATCCCCCCCCCAAATCTCTTCTCTAAACCTTTTTCACCCTTTATTTTCCTTATCTTATAGATTTTGTACATTTTATCTTATATATATAGTTTATTATAAGCTTATTTAATCTTGCCTGTTAAACTGTCAGTCCCATGAAGATGGACCCCAGGTTTTGTATGTGTGGCTCATTTTTGTATACCCTGCCATATCTTGCACATAATGGGAGCCCCATACCTATTTGCTGAATTGGATCTGAGATACAAAGGGGAAAGTGGATTTGAAATGAAATAATTATAGGACTACAATTCCTTCTGAAACCCAATACAAGGTACAAGAAGAAATAATGTAGGTTTTTGAGAGAAGCAAAAATTGAAGGATCATTCTTTGTACTTAGTTATGGAAGAAGGAAGGCCTGAGGATGAAGATGTCTGAAGATGGATTTGAACACAGAGCTTTTTAACTCCAGGTCTAGTGCTGTATCTAGATGCCAAGTGGTCATCCTACAGGATAGGCAAGTATGGATGGGTTATAAACTGGTAGGAATCCTATCCAATTGATAAGATCATAGAAGTCTTAGAATGTAATCATAAAGTTTAAAAGAAATGTTAGGGCGATTTTCTGTCATCTCATAACAATGTATAAATAAATTCCTTTTTCAACTAGAGAGGATTCTGGATTCCAGAAGGTTGCCCATTTGATAAAGGTAATTGACACTACACAGGAAATATGTCATATCCCTTGGCTATATATAAAAAATAAACAAATCATTTAGTCCTTGAAGACTCTTGGCTTGGGGGCTTTGTAGAGGAAACTCCTATAGGGGCAGAGAAAAGGACTTTCTTTCCTCTCCTCTCCTCCCCTTCCTCATCAACTATGTCAGCAGAACTACTGAACTTGTAGCAAATAATGCCTCTGAGTGGGAGCACAGACACATGCCAAAGGACAAATATAGATACAGAGAAAGAGAAACCCAAGATAGGAAGTGGATTCAAAATGGCCCTTTGCAGCAGAGAGACAATTATGCATTTAAAAAAGGAATAGATCCTGGAACCCCAGCTGTGTGTGGTTCACCCAACAGAGCTGGTGTGCCCAAGGGGAGCCATGTAAAAATTCTGGAAGCAGACAGTGCTCTGTAGTAGTAGCAAGATTTGTCATGGCCATTTGTGTTCTTACATATCTGCTTCATTACTTTAATTTTATGCTCATGTTTCCCCCAGACATACTGTATATTTGTGTCATAGTATATACCAGATTATGCAGAGGGCATTTTTTTTACTATGCCTCTTGAGTAAAATACCTTTGCTAAGAACTTATTAATCCTACTAGATTTCCTACTAATGGAAAAGGCACCAGTAGGGGCTCATGAACTACAGGAATAGGAGCAGTCATTCACAAAGTTGTTCCTAGAACCTGAGGTAGCAGTCACTCTTTGTAAATTCAGTCCTTTAGTACATATTGGGGGGAATATTCCAAAAGGTGTATTAATAATTACATAAAAAATGAAGTTAGTTAAGAATACAATTTTCAAATTGTGCTTAAGGAAAATATGATAGAATAAAAAAGCCCCAGATTAGGAGTCATTAAGATTTGGGTAATGCTCAACTTCATCCAACTTTAAATGTAATAATCCTTTGAGTTTATAAGGTCATTGAATAATTGTATTCAGTTACCAATGGGAATTCCCATAGGTGAAAGTGTCTGGGAGTTACATAGATCCTTGGAAACTGTCTCATCAAGCAAAGATCTTAAACTATCCTGATCCATCAAAGAAGGGAGTTGGAGAAAATAATCACTAAGTTCCCTTTCAGATCTAGAGCTTAAGATCCTATATGAATTTTGTCTTTCTGTTTTGTGGCTGCTGTCATCATGGGGTGCAATGTATGCTCAACTTTCCATCTGAGAATAATTTGTTTTTTCTACACATTTTAGGACCATTTCCAGTTTCTTCATTTTTTTTAATTGAGGAAAGAAAGACAGAAAAAGAGAGGGAAGAAAGGAAGAAAGAAATGGAGAAAGGATGGAAGGAATAGAGAGAGGAGGAGGAAGGAAGGGGGAGGAAGAAGGAAGGGAGGGAGGAAAGTAGGGATAGAGGGAGAAAAGGTGGGAGGGAGGGAAGGAGAGAGGGAACAGAGAAGAAGGGACAAAGGGAAGAAGAATGGGAGGGAGGGAAGGATAGAGGGAGGGAGAGAGAGAGGGAAGAAGGGTGGGAAGAAGGAAGGAAGGGAAAAAGGAAGGAAGGAAGGGAGAGAGGAAGGGAGAAAGGCAGGGAAGGCAGGAATGGAGGGAGGGAAGAAGGGAGGGAGGAGGAAAGAAGGGATAGAGAAGGAAGAAAAGTGGGAGGGAGAGATAGAGGGAAGAAGTGTAGAAGGGAGGGAGGGTAGGAGAAAGTAAAGAAAGGAGAAAAGAAGGAAGGAAGAATTGAAGAAAGGAAGGAAGGAAAAAAACAAGCAATTATTAAGTGCCTACTAAGTTCCAGGCCCTGTGTGAAGCACTTTACAAATATCTCATCTCACTAAAAACCATTACATTGAATTCCCAATCCATATATTTATACCCACCTGCATTTTTTACTTCCTTCACAAGCTAATTGTACAATATTTCAGAGTCTGATTCTTTTTGTACAGCAAAATAACGTTTTGATCATGTATACTTATTGTGTATCTAATTTATATTTTAATGTATTTAACATCTACTGGTCATCCTGCCATCTAGGGGAGGGGGTGGGGGGGGGTAAGAGGTGAAAAATTGGAACAAGAGGTTTGGCAATTGTTAATGCTGTAAAGTTACCCATGCATATAACCTGTAAATAAAAGGCTATTAAATAAAAAAAAAATTAAAAAAATAAAATAAAAAAAAAAATATCTCATCTCATCCTCACACCAAGCTTGGGTGGGAGGTGCTATTTTTATCCCTGAAGATCTGAGTCAGCTAGGTTAAGTGATTTGCCTAGAGCCACACAATTGTCTGAGGACATATTTGAATTCAGGTCTTCTGACTCCAGACCCAGTACTGGTCATTCATCCCAGCTCTAATATATATATTATATAATATATAATGGAGATGATAAACCCAATCCTGTCCCATCTCAGAAGACTGTTTTGAGGATGACATGAGAATATGTGATGTGAAACCCTTTGAAACCACAGAAGATTTGAATGATTAGTTTTTAGGTCAGTGGGAATTCTCTTAGAATTTGGTTATTTGCCTACCTCAGAAATTTCTTGAATCCCTCCTAGAACCTAAACTACAGGAAAGAAAGTTCTGGGACTTATTTCTGTTTTTTTCCCCTACATCTTGTAAAATAGTCTATAAACCATGTTGTCATTGTTGAGTTATTTCAATTGTGTCCAATTCTTCATGACCCCACTTAGGTTTTTCTTGGCAAAGCTACCGGAGTGGTTTGCCATTTCCTTCTCCAGCTCATTTTACAGACGGGAAACTGAGGCAAGCAGGTGATTTGTGATTTGCCCAGAGTCACATAGCTAAGAAGTGTCTGAGGCTAGATTTGAACTCATGAAAGTAACTATTCTGTTTCCAGGCCCTGCCTTCTAAGCACTATGACGCCACCTAACTGTCCCTGTACAGCATAGTACATCAAAAATTAATACAATTTTGTTGAATGATTTTACAAAGCATACACATCTTCATTCACATATATATATATATATATATATATATATATATATACTGAACTTAGCAAACACTAAAGTAAACAGCCACTTCCAGAAATATTATAGAAGAAAAAAGATCATTGCTCATGGCAAATATCCATTCTTAGAGTTAACCAAAAATGATCTCATCCTTTCTTCAAAAACTCACCAGAATATTATTGTATAGTACATGAAATAGCAAGAAATACTTAACCTTTTGTCATACCTTCCCGAATTGCAATAATTCTCGGTTATTCACAAGCATTTGTTGTAAGATTTTATTTCTAAGATTCTTACCTCATCTGTGCCATAAAGTCACGGAAGACACGTTTGATTGTTCCCTAAAAGTATAAGGGAACTTCCCAAATGGATAATATTCACCAGGCTCATTTTTGCTGTTCTTGCACAGAAAACTGACTCACAGCATTTTGGCCAATTGAAAATGACTTTAGCTTCTAATCTTAATTTACTTGGAACTTTCAAGTGATGAAGCTTGAGAAAAACACATAGAGCAGAAAACTTAGCCTCCCTCTCTTAGGTACATATAAGCAATGTACTCTTTAATCATTTCCAAAGCAGGGAGCTTAGTCTGTCAGATTAACATGCAAATAATATTGTGATGAGCTTGTTTGAGTACCATTTCATTAATTCCATAGGAAATGAGCTAATAGGGAAAGGAATTAAATTGTTTCTTCTGCTTACATCCTGGAAATTACTGATCACAGTCTAGCAATTAGACAGTAAATGACTACTTCTCTAAGCTGTGGGAAATATGGTAGACAAAGTGTTGAGCCTAGAGTCAAGAAGAGTCATTATCTTCATGAGTTCAAATCTGGCCTCAGACTAATTATGTAACCTTAAGTAAGTCACTTAAATTGTTTATCTTTCCTCAGTTTCCTCATCTGTAAAAATTAGCTTAAGAAGGAAATGTCGAACAACTCCAGTATCTTCTCCATGAAAGCCTCACATAGAGACATGACTAAAATCAACTGAACAACTGTTAAACTCAGAATAGAAATCCTACTTTGTCACTGCTTAGCCAATGACCTTAAACAAATCACTTTGGTGCAATTCATCCAGTTGAGTACAAGGAAGCAATAGATAAAAAAGAAGACCTAGACTCAAATCCTGAATCTTCTCATTGTCTGTTTTTGTCATGGGCAAGACAACGAATCCCACAGAATCCCAGAATTTCAGAATTGAAAAGAACCTCAGAGGCCATTTAATCCAACTTGAACCTTGATAAATAATAATTAATATTCATATAGCACTTTACATGTATTATCCCATTTCAGCCTTATGGTATCCCTGGGTGATAAAATAATATTATTATGGACATTTTAATAAGGTAGAAACAGGAAAGTTAAATGACTTTCCAGAGATGCCCAGCTAGTTGATATCTCAGACAGGCTTTAAAATTAGGTCTTTTTGACATCCAGCTGAATGCTCTGTCCCCGGTACCACTAAGCTGTTAGTAAGAATCTCACTCTGCTTGATGATCTCCAATGAGGAGGAACCCACTACCTTCTAAGGCAGCCCATTCCATGTTGGGAGCATTTTAATTGTGAAAATCCTTTCCCTTCTATTGAGCCTAAACTGATCTCACTAATTTTCTGCAAAATCTAGGTTTTGGACTAGATAGAAATTTCCTTTCAGTTTTATCAGTCTGTTTCTAGTCATTGACAAAACTGCAGTTGCCCCAACTGAAACCTTCTGCAGGGAACTGAAAGCCGTCTACCAGGTTTGTTAATAATACCACCTCCGACGCTCCTTGTTTTTAAAGGTAAAACTGAGGGGGCTCACTTAATCCTCTCTTTGGAGAGTCAAACAAGCCCCCTTTAAAATGCAGAGAGCACTCCTTTGCCACAGACTGGGGGGGTCCCTTCCTTCAGCATCCTTTTCTCATCCTTTCTCTTCCCTAATAACACCGTCACCTCTGCCTGTCCTTATCAACTTTCCCCTGAATCAACAAAGTCTTCTTCTGACAAACATCTCACTATTTGTTGTGTTACTACTGGGATGGAATACTGGAGTTAGAATTAGGAGGATGGAGACCTGTGGGGGATGCTGATTAGAATTATGTGACTGGGGAGATGGGACTCATAATATCTGTGGTAGACCTTTGGGACATTTGAGATAATGTGCATACAGTCTTTTGAAAAAAACTTTGGCAGTGAGGTATTTCAGTGGATAGAGTGCTGAACACAGCTTCAAGAGAATCTGAATTTGAATAGTGCCCCAGGCATTTACTCACTGTGTAACCCTGGGCAGGTCATTAATGTCTCTGTGCCTCAGTGCTCTCATCTGTAAAATGGGAACAATAATCGCACCTACCTTTTAGGATTATTGTAAAGATCAAATTAGATAACAAATGTGAAGTGCTTTCAAGCCTACTAGCTACTACTACTACTATTATATTATTTATAATATTACAATTGTTATATTATCATATATGATATAAATATCACTTAAGATTATCTTAGTACTGATACTTATAGAAGGGAAAGATCAGATATTAAGAGCTGAAAATAAATTTAGGATTCATCTAGTCAACCCTTTTGTTTTACAAAATCCTGAGAAAGATGAAATGAGTTATTCATGGTCATATTATTAGTAAGGGTCAGAGTCAGAATTTGAACTCAGATCTTCTGGTTGCACATATACCTTCTTCCCACTATGAGGGACAAAAAGAAAACATTTGGAAGAATAGGAAATATCCGCAAACTCAGGATAATATTTGAATACAAAAAACACTTGAAGGACCATACAGTCCAACCTCCATAACTGAGGTTTGAGGAGTTTGAATGATTTGTTGAAAGTCACTGTGAGTAGTATCAGAGGCAGAATTTGAACTCACATATTCAAGGTTCTTGTTGCTTTGCCACAACTTTCCTCTAGCTGGGATATCAGAGCACTACATTTGTAGTCAGAGGTCCTGAATTTGAATCCTGCTTCTTTTGCTTGATACCTAGATAATCTAAGGTAATTCATTGTCCTGCTCTAGCTTTCAGTTTTCCTATTTATAAATGAAGGAAGCAGGTCCTTTCAACTCTAAAATCCCATCATCCTAGGTTATGCCAGATGAATTTTCCCTGGGATATTCAAGTTTTTTCCAGGAAATAAAAGTTTAGATCTATTTAAATTTAAAATTTATTTTTATTTATTTTAAAATTTTAAGTTTCAGGAAAAGTAAAAGATTTTTTTTTCTTCTGGCTTAATTTTTTTGGATTCTTTCCCTCTTAGGTCTTCCTGTTGCTGCCTGAATGTTCTAAGTCTATGTTGATGGGAGCTCAGAGATGATGGAAAGTAGGATCATGAGATTTAGAGTTTAAAGGAACCCTAGAGATGAGAGGGTTCACATATAGACTGAAGAATCATGGACTTAAAGCTAGAAAGGACATCAAGGGGTATTTACTGACTTTTAAAAATAAGGAGACTGAAGTTCATAGACATTAAATCATTTACATAAGTAGCAACAGTCAGAACACAAACTTAAAGCCTCTGACTTTACTCTGGTATTTTTTTCCATTCCACTATCCTGGACCTCAGTTTCCCTGTCTGTAAAATAGGGTTGGGGTAGAAGTGATTTTCTCCAGATCACACATTTCGAGAGGCAGGATTCAAGTCCAAAACAAATCTTCTGGGAGGTTCTAGGTTCAAATTCTAGCTTTCCTTCTTCCTGGTACCTTCCAGGTACATTCATTAGATTAAAAGTTCCTTGAAGGCAGGAACTATCTTTTACCTTCTTTTGTATCCCCAAAGTCTAGCATAGTGCCTTGTGCTCAATGAATGTTTATTGTCTTGCTGTGTATCCCTGGGCAAGTCACTTTATCCCAATTGTCTCAGCAAAAAAAAAAAAAAAAAAAAAAAAAGTTTATTGAATGATTCAAAACTAGCTAGAATAAAATTTCTCTAGATACGGGAAGGGAACAGAGTTTCAGATATCTCTTTCATGCAACAAGATAGGAATAGATACTTTCTCTGAGTTCCTCGTGGCTCAAGTTCAGAAATTCTTTGAAAAAACTTTTGCTTTCTATTAATAACTGCTAAACAATCCCAAGTGCCTCACTAAAAAAAATGGGTGCGGTAGGTAGATGGAGCTGAGGGACCTGAGTTCAAATCCAGCTTCAGATATTTAATATTTAGCTGGGTGATCTTGGATAAGTCACACACAATAATAATCACAATCCTACAAAATCAGACGAGCTCAGACAAGCATTGTGCTGTATTCCTCAGAGGGAAGTGAAGGTTGGGAAGCAAACTTGGAATCAAAGCAGATCTTAGCTCCCTCAAGGCTCCATTCATGATACCTCCTTCTGTCATCTTTGAGTGGCTTCCAAGGTCAGAGGAGAGCCAGAGGACTCATCTCATCCAGGCTAGGTCTGTTGATTTCTCAGTCCATTACTGAAGATGAGAGTGAAGACTTCAGAGGATAAAAGAGGGAAGAGATTTTTACTGAAAGAAAATAGGTCACAATTCATTACTTTAAAAAGTGGGAAAGCACTTAGCAGCCTGGGATTCAGTGTGCTCCAATGAGGTAGATGGACTAGATCAGGGATTCATATCCTTTTTTTTTTAATGTTCTAGACACCTTTTCCAGTCTGTTGTAGCCAGTAGATCCCTTCTCAAAATAATCTTTTCAAGGGCATAAAAAAGATGCATGAAACTACTAAGGAAACTAATTTTATTAAAATATAGTTATCAAAATATGTATAATTTTTAAGAACTGAGTTCACAGGCCCCAGTTTGATAGAATCCATAAACTGGAGAGTCTCCAAAGGTCTCATTCAGTTCTGCTGTCTTATGACTCTGAAATGAATTTGAAATTAAAAAAAAATAAAGGAGGGGACAGTTAGGTGATGCAATGGATAGAGCATTGGCTCTGGAGATGGGAGGAATTGAGTTCAAATGTGACCAGATATTTACTATCTGTGTGACTCTGGGCAAGACATTTAATCCCAACTGCCTCCATAAATAAATAAATAAATAAACAACTCAGGCAAGCTGCATTTCAGTCCAGGGTTGTAGCAATATTGCCCTGTTTGAGGATCCCCAGGTCCCTAATTCCTTATATGCTCTACAACTATTTTCATATAAGTTTCTTGCTGGATCTTCTGTTTTTGACATAGGATCCTAAATTTAAAGTAGAAGTTCTTGAGCTGGAAGGTCTGTGAACTGGTGAAAGTGGTTTTCTTTGTAATCATGTATACATATGTGAGGGATATAGAAGACCCTTACCCAAAATGACTACTCAGAGATCACTCAGGAGAAGGCAGAAAAGTTGTTTATTGAAAACCTCTGGAGGATGAGCCCTTCTACCATGAGCTTTCTCTTTCTTATCTCATGATGGGATGGCTCATCCTCCAGAGGTTTTATCTTTATCCAGAGTTTAAATCTTTAAAACTTTCATCAAATAGCTACTGTCTACAACAGTAATGTCAAACTGAAATTGAAATGAGGGGTGGGGCATGTGGCCCTGTGATTAATGCCTTTGACCCACAAGGTCCTTGTATTTAGCATGAGGGATACAAAGATAGATTTGACACAGATCCTCTCCTCATCATTTAAAAAGAGAGGATCTTATTTTTTAGAAAGGAAGAAAGACATTTCATCATAAAGAAAAGTCACCTAGTCTTTTTAGATCTTGGTTTTCTTATCTGTAAATGTAGAAATTACACAAAATAATTTCTCAGTTTTCTTTAAAATCTAATTGCAAGAATATTTGTACTATGATAGTTTAATGAATTAATGAACACATGAACGTAATCCTATGTGTGAATGAGAAGTCCAAGTAAAGTGCTTAATTATGTAATGAGAAAGTGATCACATTTATCTTAGGAAGGTTCAAGAAAGACTTTACAGAGGAAGTAACATCTGTCTTGAGAATTGAGAAAAAGAGAGGAACCTTGAGAAACAGAGAAGCCATTATAGGCAGTAGAGTATGAGCAAAGAAACAGGATAAGGCAGGATGGATACCAGAGACTGAAAATAGTAATAATGAGAATTAGCACTTATATAATATCTTAAGGATTTTTCCTTATTATCTCATTTGATCTTTACAACATCCTAATAAAGTAAGTGCTATTAATATTCCCATTTTACAGATGAAGAAATTGTTGCTCAATGGTTAAAAGTGATTTGCCTAGAGTCACATAAGTAGTATCTGAGGCAGACTGAATTCATACCTAGGATTCCAAGTCTGCTGTTACTAGTGGTACTAGTTACTAGTGGCTGTAATATAAAGTAAATGAAGTGAAGTTATATGAGAAAAAAAAAAACTAGAAAGTTAAGTTGGAGCCATATTCTAGAAAGTCTTAAATGCCAAGATCAGGAATTTAGATTTTTATGATTTAGGAAGATTTTTTTCCTTTTGCTGAGGCAATTGAGGTTAAATGACTTGCCCAGGGTCCCACAGCCAGGAAGTTTTAAGTGTCTGAGGTCAAATTTGAACTCAGGTCCTCCTGACTTCAGGGCTGGAGCTCTATCCACTGCACCACCTAGCTATTCCCTGGGAAGACTTTTTAAATGGTATTGGTGTGAAGGATAAAGTGCAAAAAAAAAAAAAAAGACATTGGAGAAAGGAAGAACAATTGGGAGTCTATCATCATAGATTGGGGGAAGGGGGAAGGAAAGAGAGCCTAAATAAGATAGTTGCAGTAGGATGGTCCATACCTTCATAAATGTACTGTTTCATAATGCACATTATATTTCCATTTTACTCAGGATGAATATCTTTCTCTCTCATTCTGTCTTTCTTTGGGGGAATCAAGGATTATGAATACCCCCTCCATTCTCAAGGTAGCCATCATCCCCGGAATGAGCGCTGTCCCCCACCCCCCCAAACATTACCCAAAGGGGCTTGTGAAGTGACCAGATGCCGCTCAGATTCGGTGTGTGAAAGGCACAAGCGTTGCTGCTTCAATGGGTGCACCTACGCCTGCCTGGAATCAGTGCAGCCTCCACCAGGTAAGGGTCCCTGCTGGGGTCGAGGGGAGCTCCTTGATGAGCAGCTCCATAATGGGGATGGAGGTGAGGAATGGGGCAGGGAGAGAAGCCCTTTACATCATTTTGTGGCTTCTATATCATTTTGTAAATGCATAAATGTAAATTTTAATGCCCCAAATCTCATCCTCCTTCATACAGCTGGCAGTGAATGAGTGAATGAATGCAAATCCCATGTGTTGAAACAGAGGCTCAAAGTCTCAGGGAAATAAATGGGATTTAGGAAGTAAACTTATTAAATGCAGGGTGAGGAAACAAAAATGTTTAACCCCATCCAGATCATTAAAATGTCTGCCAGGATCCCAGCAGCGTCACTCAGAAGAGATCATGAGAGGTAAGTGGGGGCAGCAAGCTGGTACCAGGGTGCATAGAGTGCCGGATCTAAGAGTCAGGAAAATCTGAGTTCAGATCTGTAAAATGAAAGGGCTGGGATGACCACTTAGATCCCCTCTAGTTCTAAATTCCATGATCCCTACTGAATGCTCTCAGTGGGAGAACTGTATTTTTCTGTTGTCATGTCCACCATGGAACCAGGTTGCCTGCAGTCCATTTCCAGTCCCCTGTGATAGGATTTCAGCTACCCTCTCCCCCAAATTTCCTCATCCTGACAAGTGCATGGAAATTCTGAGATGCTCAGAGAGTATAAGGACTAACAAAAGAGGATGTGGAGATGTCATACTTTCTTTAAACTGCCGTTAGCCACTGAGATGCCTTAGTATGGTTACTTGTCAGGGCCATTCCTGAGAGTGTAACAGAGCATGATGGACAGTGAGTGTGGGGACACCAGATCCTAAAAGGGTAAGGAAGGACCTCTTGGCTTGGGGGAATAGCACTTTAAAATTTGCAAAGCATTTTATATATTTTGTCTCATTTGATCCTCACAACATCCTTGGGAGGCAAGAGGGTATTATGACACCCATTTTACAGAATGAGGATGGGGAATGGATGTACTGGAAAATAAAGGGCCTTTATTTCCTATTCGGTAAAGCTGGCCTACTTGCTAAGAGCCCGTTAAGGTAAATAATGTCTTGCCTTTGTGGAATGCTCATCACAATGCTGCTGAGAGCATTCCATAAACCCTATTTATTTTTCCCATTGAAAAGGGTATTGAGAAAATATTTCCCCTTGAGAAGTTGCATTTAGGAGAAATCATTACCAGCCATCACAGTAAGGTGGTGACAGAATTAGAAATAACAGCTCATTTTCAGACTAACTTCAAAGTCATGGGGAAGGACACAGCACCCATTTAATTCCTGTTCCTGATTGTATGCTTTCCCATTTCCACTTCACCCCTCTTGAGGTGAGCAGTTTCTTTTTCCTCCTTTTCTTCTTTTGATCCTCCCTCCTTTCTTCCTTTTATTCTTTTCCTCCCTCCCTTCTCTTCCTTCCTTTCGTCCTTCTCTCCCTTTCTCCATTCCTTCCTTTTATCCTTCCATCCTTCTTTTCTTTTTCCTTTCCTTTGTTTTTTCCTTTATTCTCCCTCCCTCCCTCTTTTTCTTCCTCCCTCCCTTCCTTCCTTCTTCCCTTCCTTTCTCCCTCCCTCCTTTCCTTGCTCTTTCCCTCCTTCCTTCCCTTCCTCTCTCTCTCCTTCCTTCTTTCCATTCACCCATGTCTCCTTTCCTTCCTTTCTCTTTTTCTCCCTCCTTTCTTTCTTTCTTTCTTTTTTCTTTCTTTCTTTTTCTTCCTTCCTTCCTTCCCTCCCTCCTTTCTTTCTTTCTTTCTTTCTTTTTTTTCCTTCCTTCCTTTCTTTTTTTCTTCCTTTCTTTTTCCTTCCTTCCTTCCTTCCTTCCTAACTTTCCTCTTTCCTGCCTGCCTTCCTCCCTTCCTTCCCCCCTCTCTTCCTTCCTCCTTCCTTATCCCCATCTCCCCAGCCCAATACCACTATTGCTTGACAGAAAAGGTTTGATTTGCTCCCTTTTCAATCTGGTCTCCTTCTCCCTTCCATAGGCAGCTTGATATCCCTGTATGCTCACCATATTGGTGCCAGACTTGGTAAGAACTTTAGCCCTGATGCAACTTAGAACTTGTGAGTTCATATGATCAACCATGGGACCTCTTTCCAGAAAGCATAGAATGTCATCTATAGAAAGAGAGGAAGAAAGAGGAAGGGTAGCAGGGAAATGAAGGGATAGAGTAGGTAGCAATTAGAGGTAAGAATAGAATTGGGATCTGAGACCAGAGTTTTGCCACCAAACTAGCTCCATGACAACATTTCTGGGCCTCAGTTTTACTGTAAATGTAAGGGGTTACATTTTGGGACTGGACTCCCATTTCTAGGAGTCTGTAAAATGAAGGGGTTAGACTGGAGCAGCAGCTCTTGGCCTGGGGTTCACGGACCTCCCCCAAAAGAAATATAGGTAGACTGCAGGGGCTCTGCTAAACTGTTTGGGAAAAATATATCTTTATTTTACTTCTAAATGAAATTTAGTATTTCTCCCATTATTCTAAGAATACTCTAAGAATAACTCTAAACATTATTCTAGAAGGGGTCAGAGGCTTCCCCAGACTGCCAAAGGAGAGGGACCATGACAGAAAAAGATGCTAGTTAGATTATCTCTAAGGGTCCCAAGATGGTCTCATTTTGCTTTTGCTTTCATATTTCTGTGTTGCCTTTGGAATCTGACCTAGAGCACTGATAGATTAAATGAATTGGCTAGGGTCATGCAGACATATGGTGGGCTTCTAGGCTGCCTCTCTGTCCACTACACCACACTGCTTCTATAGCTATCATCTTCACCACCACCATCATCATCACTATCACCACCCCCTCCATCATCATCATCCTTCCCACCATCACCATCATTACTATCACCATCATCATCATCATCACCCCCTCCACCACCACTATCATCATCATCCCCACTATTACCATCACCATCATCATCATCACCTCACTACTGGAGCTCAAAATCATACCTCAGATGGTTACTAGCTGTGTGATTCTGGCCAGTCAGCCCCTGTGGGTCTCCATTTCCTCATTTTTAAATGGGAATCACAATAGCACCCACCTCCCAAGATATCTGTGAAATTCAAATGAGACGATACGTAAAGCATTTTGTGAAACTTAAAGAGTTGTATAAATGAACTCTTATTTCTGATAAATTCATTCTCTCTGGTTCAACGAACATATCATGCACCTATTATGTGCTATGTGCTTTCCTATTATGGTGTTGGGAATACCATGTGTTAGAACTCCAGAGTTATTTGTATTTTTAAAAAGATGAGTCAGAAGGAAACGTATTTAACTCAATGCAACAACTCAAGTTTTAGTTCAACACATTTATGTATTTTTAAATGTTATTTCATTTTCCTCAAGTTACATATAAAAACAAATTTTGACATTTATTTTTTTAATTTGAGTTTTAAGTTTTTCCCTCCCTTCTCCTCTTCCTGAGATAATATAAATTTTATTATATGTTAATTTTGTATTATTTATATTACACTATATAGTATTTCACATAAGTTATACAAACACATTTATTTGTTCAGTGAACCAAATTCAGTCGATCGCCTTCCCCAAAGCATTCATTGAAATCCCCAGTTCTGCTTTCTTTCGATGATGGAATTTTAGCTCTCAATGGGTCCCTCACTGGTGGGAGTTTGCCTTCCCATTGTCCTTTGAGTCCCATTACCTAGGTCCAGTGCCGGCATACACTTGTTTGTGCTCCAGCCAAAAGTCCTTCCCACTTTCTAAGTTTTTCTACTTCTTGTGAGGAGGCTTAGGGGAATCTTGGGGGGCTCCTAGAATTGACTCTGGAGTCCAGTCAGCAGAAAGGCATTTCTCATCGGAAGCACCAGGATGTGACAAGTGACTAACATGTGACCGTGTGTTTTATTAGTCCTAGACTGGCTGGTGCAGCCCAAACCTCGCTGGCTAGGTGGCAACGGCTGGCTGCTGGACGGGCCAGAAGAAGTTTTACAAGGTACAACATGGGGTCTTATATGACAGTCTTGTTTTTAGCTGATATGTCCCGTGATAGGAAGCAGGGATGCTGGACCTGCCAAGGGAAAATTTCTTGGTAATTCTTGAGAAACCGTTGTAAATACATCTTCAGCAAGGAAGGAAAGAAAGAAGGGAAGGGGGAAGTTATGGGTATGAAGTGCCTGCTATGTGTCAAGCGCTTTGTGAATATTATTACATCTGATCCTCAGAACAACCCTGGGTGATGGGTTTTACTGATGAGGAAACTGAAGCAAGGAAAGGTCTAATGACTTTTCCAGGATCACACAAATGTCTGAGACTGGATTGAACTCAGAAAATTGACTCCAGATCCAGCACTATTCACTGTACCATCTACCAGCTTAATAGTAGATACTAGTAGGTGCTTTTTTGTCCTTCAGCCAAAATTCCTTCCCACTTTCTAAGTTTTTCTCCTTCTTGTGAGTAGGCTGAGGGGGACCGTGGGGGTGCTCCTAGAAATGATTCTGGAGCCCAGTCAGCAAAGAAGCATTTCTTATTGGAACCACCAATTTGGAGGGGTTTTTTTTACAGTTAAGGAAACTGAGGCAAACAGAGGTCAGATGTCTTGCCCAGGATCATCCAGCTAGTAAGTAAGCATCAGATTTGAATTAGTAAGTCACACTAAAATTACTAATTATTAGTAGTATAGAGTATATAATATTGTTAATAATACTAATTTTAGTAATTATTAATAATAAGTAAAATCATATTTGAACTCAGGTCTTCCTGACCCCAGACTACTGTACTACCTAACTGCCTTTGGGGAACAGGATGCTCCTATTCCAACACAACTAGATCCTTGGTCAAAATGTTCTCCATATCTCTCCAACCGTCCTAAACTAAGTGTAAATTTGCTGCCAATATTCCTGGCTCCAGCTCCGGTCCTAGTTTCCAGTCTAAGCTGGCTTCCACTGGGTCTTAGTTTTTTTGATTTACTTGACCTGAATATTGGGAATGGACAGTGTTTGAAAATTACATAGGATTATGTTGTGTACCCCAAGCCATCTCTAGTGAGGTGGATGGGGGAAGTTCTTGTCCTCCTCCCCACCCCGGTGGCTGGTAGCTGGACTGAGGGAGGCAGCCAGTGGGGAGAAAGAAATTGTTTTAAAAACTTAAAAACAAAAAGTCCTGGGCTGCACCTCCATATCAGGCTGCTTTCACCCAGACACTGCAGAGAGAATGAATGGAAGAAAAACAGGGAAGAGAGAAGGTAGTCGTCTGATGCCCTCTTTTGGTCCTCATGTGAGTTTCTTGAACTCTTATATAGAAATCTATTAAACATAGCTGATACAAGATACACACACACACACACACACACACACACACACACACACACACACACACACCAGATCTTCCTCTTAAGGAGAGAAACGTTTCTCTTCACTCTGGTGTGTTTTAACTTGGGATTTTTTTCTCCAAGATGATGAATATTCAGAGGAAAAAGTTTTTCTTTATTTCCTCCAGTTTCACCATCTGTAGAATGGGTACATTGTACCTTCTCTAAGATCATTTCTGATTCTGACTGACATGCTATGTTCTCAGGTCCTTTTCCTTCTCTGATAAGTTATGCCCTTGACATTCTATGATTTTAAGAATTCTCTCTCATCTCCCCTTCTTCCTTCATTCATTCGGGGTCAATATCCTCTGGTAGAACCTGGAGGCAGGAAAACCTAAATTCAAATCTGACCTCATGATTAGCTATGTGACCATGGGCAAGTCTCACTTTGCCTCAGTTTCCTCACCTGTAAAATAGGATCACAATCACACTGACCTCCCAGGGTTGTTTAGGACCAACAGATGGTAATTATAAAGAGCTCAGCTCAGTGCTTGGCACACAGTAAATGCTGCATATTTAAATGGAAGCTGTTATTAGCCATTGTTGTTATTGTTCATCATTCTTGAAGAAGACTGATGAAATCATTGGAGTGACATCCTGACTCTCCAGTGAACTGGCTTTACGTGAGACAGAGCTGGACAAAGTTGCCAGTCTCACTCTCCGTGCCTCCTCAGAGGCCATTCTCTGGACAATAATGGATAAATCCATTCCTCAGGGGTATTGATGGGTGATAAAAGACTCAAAGGGGAAAAAATTCTTAGTGGAAGAGAGCCAGAGAAATTTCAAAATCTTCAAGCCAGAGGACTGAAGCTCTAATAGTGCAATTTCCCACCTTAGCAATTCAGTTAGTCAACAAGCATTTATTAAGCATCAATTATATCCCAGGCACTGGGCTAAGAAAGGGATACCAAAAAGGGCATGCGCTTCTTTGTAAGGCAAAACTTCCTAACATTTAGTGCTATCTAAAAGTGAAATGTATTGCTTTGGTGGATAATGAGTTCCTCATCCCTGGAAGTTTTCAAGTGAAAGCAATATATTCCCTTTTTGGGAATGTTGTAGCAGGAAGTCTTGTTTAAGTGTGGGTTGGACTAAAGATCATGAGTTCTGGGGCAGCTAGATGACACAGTGGATAGAGCACCAGCCCTAAAGTCAGGAGGACCTGCGTTCAAATCTGCTCTCAGACACTTAACATGTCCTAGCTGTGTGACCCTGGGCAAGTCACTTAACCCCAACTGCCTCAGGGAAGAGAAAGAAAGAAAGAAAGAAAGAAAGAAAGAAAGAAAGAAAGAAAGAAAGAAAGAAAGGGTCCTTAGCTTGACGTCTATGAATTAAAAATAGATTTTGAGAACTGTATTTCAGTAGAATTGGCTTCTCTGGCCATCCAATGTATTTTCTTTTATGCATTTAACCATGATTCTGAGATGGGGTCCACAGGTTTTACCAGGGGGCTCAGGATCCAAAAAATGGGTCTTACTTCTGGTCTGGAGTGCCCTGCCCACCTTGTGTGACATCTGTGGGAGCCTGAATGACCTGCTGATTTAGGTGGAGCAAGCTCTGTAGAAAGGGGCAAGATGGCTGAGCTCACCAGGATCTTACACTGTATAATAAGCCGGGGCTTTTCTCTGTCTCTTCCAGCAGAGGCCTGTAGCACCACTGAGGATGGGGCAGAACCTCTCCACTGCCCCACAGGCTATGAGTGCCACATCATAAACCCTGGCAACTCTGCAGAAGGCATCCCCAACAGAGGGCAGTGCATCAAGCAACGGAAGGCTTCTGGTCAGTTCCTCCCTCCCTTCCTTTTTCCTTCCTTCCTTCCTTCCTTCCTTCCTTCCTTCCTTCCTTCCTTCCTTCCTTCCTTCCTTCCTTCCTTCCTTCCTTTCTTCCTTCTTTCCTTCCTTCTCTCTCATTGCTTTCCTCTCCCTTTCTCCCTCTCCTCTTCTTCTCTTTTTTCTCTGTCTCTGTCTTTTTGTCTCTCTCTCTCTTTGCATCTCTGTCTCTCTCCTCTTCTCTCTCTTTTTTCTTTTTTGTTACTTAATTTCTCCCTTCCTTCCTCCCTCCCTCCCTTCTTTCTTTCCTTCCTCTTTCCTTTCCCTCTTTCCTTTCCCTTCCTTCTTTCCTTCCTTCCTTTCTTCCTTCCTTCCCTCCTTCCTTCCTTAGGTAATGGAGTTAAATGACTTGCCCAGGATCACATAGCTAGTAAGTGTCTGAGATCAGGTCTTCCTGATTCAGGACTGATGCTCTCTGCACTTTAACACCTCGCTGGCTTCCACCTTTGTTTCTTGTAAATTTCTATGCTTCACTCTTCTACTCACAGCATCAAAGGATTTAAGGTTCTACCTTCCCTGTGAAGAGTTTCCTTCTTCTTTTCTTCTGCTCCTACACTCCTGAACTCCTCTAGATCTTAGTCAAAGATCAAGTACCAGTTCTTCAATTGTTTTATGTATGAATCCAGACCCCACCCCACCAGCCATCGCTCAGAAAGACTGTAAGCTCTCTGAGGCAGGACCAAGGTTGAATAATGTGGATTCTAGTGCCCGCTCTGCCACTCACCTGCTGTGTGACATCGGAAAAGTCATTTCATGTGTATGGGTCTCAGTTTCCTCCACTATAAAATGAGAGGTTTGATCTAGATGACCTAGAAGATTCCTTCCAACTCTTACCATCAGTGTTATGGAAGCCCTTTCTAGATGAATGAGACTTTTCTATTACTTGCATTTTCTAATACAGATCATTTAATCTTCTTATCATTAACAATTAATTTTTATTAAGTATTAATAACCATTAACAATGTTATTGGAATTAATTAATAATAGCTTCTTAAGGGTTCAAAAATACTATATGCATATATATGTGTGTATATATGCATCTATCTATATATGATTCTCAAAGCAACACTGTAAAGTAGACAATTTTTTTATAGCTGAGGAAATTAAGTCGAGAATAATTTAGTGACTTTTTTCAAGGTTATACAATTAGTCACCTAGACATGTCTAAGAAAGGATTTAAATTCAAGATTTCCCAACTTAATCACTCTCTCCCCCTATAATTCCATTAACAGATCATGCATAATACCTCAGAAATCAAGAATCTTTAAAAATCGCATACAAGCCCATTGAAATCATATTCAAATATTCTAATCTTTAAAAACTTCAGTCTTGCTTTTGTTTCCTTGGTTCTATGAGACAATCATAAAATGAACAAGTATTAAATGAGTACTTACTATGTACTCTAGCTGAATGTTAAATGTTGTGGGAAATAATAGAAATCTTCAAATATAATCTATAGGGACTACACTGTTCAGTTTCTACTTGTTTATTCTTTCTGTAGGCCAAATTATCTCCAGGGCTGGAGGCATTTGTCTGTCTTCCTTCTCCCCATTCTGCTGGCTAATAGTTGTAGGGACAGCGTGTCCTGTGGGGAGAAGGAAGTAGTTCAACCACCTGATATTAAAAAAAAAAAAAAAAAAAAAAAAAGTCTGAAGCTCATCTGTCTGCCAGGCAACTTCACCCAAAATGGGAATAATTGACTGGAGTAGGCAAATAAGTCGAAGAAGAGTTAAGAAAGAATAGTGTACAAAAATCCAGAGAAGAGAGAAAATCTCAGGAGGAGATGGTGGTCCACAGCCTCAAATGCTGCAGAAGGTCAAGAAGAATGGTTTGACTATTAAGAAATAATTGATAATTTGGAAAGGGTTCTTTTTAAATTTCTGAAGTTAAACACCAAAAAGAGAATTTTCACACATACAGCATAGTATCAACATTTAAACTGAAACCGTGAATCTATTTCTAGCAGTTATTTTTAAAACGCATAACTTTAAAAACTGTCTTGCTTGTATATATCCTTTTTAATTTCCTTCTATTGTAATGCACAGAAATGTGCATTAAAATATTTCTGTGGTCCTCCTTTTTTAATAAAAAAAAATCATTATTACTAATCCCTTTCTCCCTCAAATATCTCTTCCTCAATTAAAAACCAAGAGAAAGAAAAAGGGAAAAAAGACAATAATATTGTAACAACTGAACATAATCAGGCCACACAGTAGTGATGTCCAAAAATATAATTTTCTTTCTGTACCTTCTGTCCATCACTTCTCTGTCAGAGGATGGACAATATGCAGCAGAGCAGAATTTCTTCATATACTTCAACCAAAGCAACATATCAAAACAGAAAGAATGCAGAAGCAAATAAGAAAATCCAATTTGCTTCTCTTTTGGTAGACATTAAAGAGATTTTTTGGGAGGAGACAATTATTTACCTCATTTCTTTTTTTACCTATGTTTAAGTCACTGAATGAATAGTTGCCTCAGTCAAACTGAGATCTGTTGAGCATCTTAGCTTAAAAAGGTAAAGTTCTCCCACTGTATCCAGGGCCTGATTTATATCTGGCCACTGGATTCAGCTGGCTCCAGATAAGAAAGTGAGTTTGGTGCCTTTGTATAGACACCTCCTCAAAGTCAAATTCAAATCCAATTTATTTGTATGTCATGGCATCCCTTCATTGAAGTCATGGTCCTCTAAGAATGAAGGACAAACAATAACAACTTAGTAAAATGAAATGTGCTATAGAAATGTGAATAATTATTGATGATGATAATGTTGATGTTAAGCTGGACAATTTCTAAATTCCCTTCTGGCTCTAAGCCCTAGAATCCTATATATACAGGGAAAAAAAGATTATTGCATAAGGAACTAAAAATTAAGAATTTAAGTATATATTGAATTTAACATTGTGGTGCCAATTATTTGTGCCTGCTTCTGAATTTCCTTCTGCTCTCTTTTTAAAGTTATTTCATGGTATTCATTATTCTCTTCTTTGTTCTCTCTGTGTGTACAACATGCATTTTGCCTATGTAGGTCATGCGTATATAAACGTGGTTTATTTAATTGAGGCTTATAGGAAGGTATGAATCTCAGGAACCTTATATTTGGCTATCAAATCATAGTTTGCCAAACCTGACCTAACACACTCAGATGGAGCAAGATGAATTCTACTTCACACAGAATATTTAAATGTTGCTCATTCTAATCTTATATTTCAATTGTGTTTTCTTAAACAATATATGGCTGAATTCTGCTTTCTAATTCAACCTGCTTTTGATGGATAAGTCCATTACTGATTGGATTTTTCTCACAATTTTATATATATATATATATATATATATATATGAATAACTTTCCTTGCACAATCTATCATCTGAAATGGGCTTAATCCCTTGCTATGATTCTGATAAGCTACAATATGATGGCAGAGATTGTATTGATCTCAGACTTCCTGGAAGGTGTCCTGAGCCATGTGCCTGGTTGCCAGACTTTCCCTGTTTCCCGGTTCTTCCCCCACCAACACAACTGTTCCAAGAGACCAGGACCAAGATCGCACTGATTTAAGATCCTGTTTATGGGAAATTGTCCCAGCTTCATGCCATCTCCCCAAACCCTTCCGTCCCCAATGCATGTAGCCTCAAGCTCTGTTCACCAGCATCCAAGCTGGTTCCCCATTCCCACCCCCACAACCCCCCTTCTCCAAGTGCCTGTAGGCTTTTGGCCATATTTGTGTATCCCTAGACTGCATGGCGGACTTTATTGTTGTTTCTCTTTGTTCTTCTTTATCTTTATCCCATCTGTGCCCTTTTTAGATCTTTGCTGGGGTGTTTGCTGGGGAGCTAGGTTTCTTTCAAGTTACCTTTCTAACCAGAAGTCTTTCTTGTTGATTTTCCAGATGGACAAAACCTGAAACCTAAAATTTATAAGGAAGTTGTAGGTAAGATAAGAATGTGTCCTTCTTTTGTTTATTCCTGTGTTGTGAGCACATGAAAGAAGTCAGAGTGCCTTTTCTTGGCTAAAGAATAAAATGACAATTGCCAAAGTGAAAAAAAAGGGATTTGAAATAAAAAAAACAAAAAACAAAAAACAATCTGGGCTTGAGCCCCAACTCTATCTCTTACTAGCTTTGGTCCTTTGGTCAATCACAGAACTTTTTTGAACCTTTTGTTTTTTCATTTAGAAAGTGGTGGCAATACTTGAAAAAGCTCTCTCATTGAGTTGTTTTAAGAATCAACCAGAATAATGTATATTGCCCTTTAATCACTATGTAAATATATGTTATTATTCATTATTAGTGGTATTATATGCTCCCAACTTGCTACAAAAGTCCTCCTCTGATATCCCATTATGACATGGGAATGACCCTGGGCTCTGGAAGGCAATACCAGCTAGGTATAACCTTAAAAGTCCTGCCAGGCTGGCAAGTATTTAATTACTACCCAGAAAATGGCATTAGGCTATCATCTGAGGACCACCTTTGTATCTTTCTATGTCTCCTGATGCTTAGTACACTACCTGGCTTATAACAGGGGCTTAATATATGCTTTTATCAACTCACTGACTTCTCTTTGTCACTATCCTTCTCATCTTCCTTTCTTCCGTTCTCTTTGTTCTTCTCTTTTCTTGTTATGGGGGGAAGAAGCCTTTTAAAATGTGAAAATTCACTTGCTAATCTGTTTTTGGAAGCTAATTTTAAATATCCATTTATCTTAAAATTAATGGAAGGCCTGTGTGAATTTGTCTTGCTAGAATGAAATGAAAATACATAACTTAAAAAAATTCGGAGATTAAATTAAACCCCATAGTGTTAATTAAGTGTGAAAGAGGACAGGAATCTTAGAGATAATCTAGTCCACTTCTCTTGATATATAAAGATCACTTACCTCAATTCTCATAGTTAATGAATGGCAAAACCAAGACTAAAATTCAAGTTTCCTTCCACCTAATCCATTGCTCTTGTCATTAAATCACAGTGCCTTTCTGTTTACATTTGTGTCTTCTAGAAAATCTTCATTCATTTCTTCATCTTCCTTACTTCCCTCTCTCCTTTCCTTCCTTCAGTTTTCTTCTTTCCTTCTCTTCTTCCTTCCTTTTCTCTCTCCTTCCTTTCTGCCTTTTTTTCTTCTCTCCTTTCTGCTTTCCTTCCTTCCTTCCTTCTCTCCTTCCTTCCTTCCTTTCTGCCTTCTTTTCTTCCCTCCCTCCATTTCTCCTTCCTTCCTTCAGGCATTGTGTTAGACACTATGGAGGACACAAGATAGTCCCTTCCCTCACAGAACTTAAAATCTAGTATCTATTTAAATTCTTCACTGTGAGCATTCTTTACTCAGCGCAGATCAAAATCTCCCCTTGTCTTCTTACCGTGAATAATTCTCATTCAGACCTTTCTATAAGTCCTCCTTAGAAATCTTTAATTTGGGCATTGAAGGCCAAGAATAGTAGTTGTTTTGGTGACAATAAAAATTAGCTGATAATTTGTAGCATTTTATAATTTACAAAAGGAATTTTTCACAAGTATCGCCATGAAGTTGGTAATAATAATTATCTGATGGATTTGGTTCTTTTCATGAGGTAATTCAGGCCAATTTTAATTTACTTATGATGACGAGAGTCATCTGCGTCCAGAGAGAGGACTAAGGGGACTGAATGTGGATCACAACATAGTATTTTCACTTTGTTGTTATTGTTGTTTGTTTGCTTGTTTGTTTTTTTTTCTTTCTCATTTTTTCCCTTTTTGATTTGATTTTTCTTGTGCAGCAAATGTGGAAATATGATTAGAAGAATTGCACATGTTTAACTTATATTGGATTATTTGCAGTCTAAGGGAGAGGGGAAAGGGGAAAGAAGGAAGAAAAATATGGAACAAAAGTTTTTGCAAGGGTGAATGTTGAAAATTATCTTTGCATGTATTTTGAAAAATAAAAAAAAACTATTATAAAAAACAAAAATAAATACAATACAATAGAATAATTATCTGATATTTATATGGCATTTTAAAGTTTGCAAAATGCTTTACATACATTTTCTCATTTGAGCCTCACAACCACTCTATGAATAGGTTGTAATATATTATTCTGTTTTATTCTACTATAGGTAGAATAGATATTATTCTATTATTTTTAGAATGAGAAAACTGAGGTTTAAAGATCTTTTTTAAATGATTTATCCTTGGTTATATCAAAAGTGTTATTTGAACCTAGATTTTCCTCCAATCTATCTACCATTCATCTATTAAATGTGGATAATAATATCTAAATCATGGGATGCTGTGTGGATCAAAGGGGTTAATATATATAAAATGTTTTGTAAATCTTCAAATGCTATATAAATGCTAGGTTATTATTATTACACCAAAGTGCCCATTTTTCAGATGATAAAACTGAGGCACAAAGACCATGACTTGCCTACTATCATACAATTAATATCAGAACTGTTATTCAAAATAAGATCTTTCAAATATAAAACCAGGCCCCTTTCCACTGTATTGTTCTCTAGGTAGTAGGGAGAGATTTAAGATTTTATTTGTTTTGAGGAGAAGCTGAAGGGAAAGAGGGGAAAGTTGATGCAATTATTTTGATACAGTTATGGTTTATTTTACAGCAAGTAATTCAAATCATGTGGTCGGCTACGAAAAAGAACGACAGAAGCATTTGCATTAATCCAATAGATGAATTGAAAATGAGTGGACAAATGAAGTCATGCAAACTTGGTCCCAAAGAAGAGACATGAGAATACAACACCTTTCTTGCTTTGTAGAGGTGGGGAACTAGGAGGAAAGAGCACTTCATACGATGTTGAACTTTATTCATTTGTTGATTAGTTTTGGTGAATATTTTTTCCATTCTTAAATTCTTTATTCTGAGAAATGGTTCTATGGGGAAGAAGGGAAAGGCATATTGAGGAATGTAGATGATATAAAAACAAAGATATCAATAAAATTGTTTTAAAGTCAAAAGGTATGAATTTTAGTACCAAGAAGGAATTTTCATCATGAGGTGGTTTTGACCAATGAAAGAGAATTTAATATTTTTTTTGTTCAGTAGAGAAATATGAGAGGGATTCTGTCATCATTTTAGAGATTCCTAAATGAATAGATGACTTCCATACAGATAGAATTGATAGAAATTTTTGGAAAGCACATGGGATTTGGAATAAGAAGACTTGGTTTGAATCCTTGGGCAAGTTCAATTAATATTCTGAATCTCAATTTTTTTTTCATAAAAAGGGGGAGATTAAATTAGAACATCTTCGTAGGTTGTTCCAACTCTTGAATTCTAATAGTCCATAAACTGCTTTGTCCATTTCTCATTGGAAAAGATTGTAGAGACCATGTAGCCCAACTTTCTCATTTTCTAGATATCGACACTCAAACCCAAAGAGGTAAATAACAACGGTATCATAGTAAAGTGATACAGGCAAGATCTGAACCCAAATCTTCTGACTCTGAATTGATCATTACATTAAGCCAAATTATTGCCTTGAAAGAGTTCATGGGGGAAAAGGGTTACAGATATTCCATATGTTGCAATCACATTATCTAAAATTGAAAGAGACCTTAAATATCATTCCAATTAAAATTCCTCCTGAAACCATGCACATGAATAATAAAAAGAAAACACTCAGATTGTATAGATGGGATAAATCATTTGGGACAAAGAGTGGACAAAGAAAGCAGGATAGACAAGAGAGCACTTGAGTTGATTCTTGAAAAAAATGATTTCTTTATCTCTTTGACACTCAATCCCAAGGACAAATATCTCTAACTCTTCTTTTTCTCTATGTTGTTCCTGATTGGATAATCACTGTCCCTTAATTTCACAAAAGTGAGAGATGATGAATTGGACTTTGATTCAGATTTGGAAGCCATATTGGGAAGTCACCATCCCACAAATCATTAGAACAGGTAAGGATCTTAAAGGTCAGCTAGTCCAACTTTCTTATTTTGTGCTTGAGTTATTGAGACCAAGAGAGGGAAAAATAACCTGGCCATAGTCATGTACCCAATATGAGTTGAAATCTTAACTGAAATCTTGCTGTTACTCTGACAAAGTAAAGAGAAAACTCCACCAGACTGGATTTTCCTAAAGCCAAATATATGAGAACACCCAGTTTCCAACTTGTAGCTACTTAGACTCTGTCCAAAAATTAAAAGAAGAAAAAAGATCACGTTGTATCCAACTTTCTCTCTTTCTTTATGTCTCCTCTACATTCACAGTTTGTGAAGATTAAATTTAATATTGAATGCTGGTAGGTTGAGAGGGCAAAGTTGGACTGAGGGACAAGAAGAAAAATAGAAAATGAATCAGACTGTAAGATTTATAATTAGTCTAATCCCCAAATTTTTTGCAGGGAAAAAACCTTGTTCCAGGTCACATTTCTTCCAAGGTCACAAACAAGACAAATGACAGGGTTAGGAACTCAACTTAAATCCTTTGACTCCAGAATCCACATTTCTTTCCTTCACTCCAGATGGTCTTCTCACTTGAATTGATGTTTCTATGTAGTAGACATAGGAGGCAAGCTTTTAGGCTCATCAACAATAGCATCTTCCCTGAAAAGGGAAGTTTGCAGTCTAATTGGGGGACTCAAGAAACCATGGGAAAAGATGCCACAGAGTAAAAAGTAGTATGTGACAAGTGCCAAAAGAATGGGACAGACAGGAGAGAGTACTTGGGATGAAGAAGTCAGGCAAGGATTCATGGAGGGGAGGCAGGGAGAGGAGATTGATTTGAGCCTGAAGGATGAATAGGATTTCAATAAGTAGAAAACAGAAGAAGGAATTTCAGTTAAGGGGTAGATACATCATAAGTAAAGGCATGTTAGGAAAGCTCAGACTTTGTTTGGGGGAAATAATGAATTCATAAAAGTGGAAACTCTTTTCACTTCCACTCTCACTCACCCAAAGAACAGCATTTCCTTCCTGTTGAATATCTAAACTTATCATTCAGGCTAGGTATTCCCTATGGACATTATACAGTTTACATACATACTTACATGCCATTTTGAATGCTGACTCCCAACATGATAGTGAAAGAAACAACCTTTCTTCTCCTCTTTTCCGTCTGAGTGTCTCTGCTTCCCCTGTTACTCATCTTGAGTCTTCTCACTCAGCTAGTGATCAATAATCTGTTCCTATGTTAGCTTCCAAATATGATTTTTCACTGAATCTTGTTTGCTTCAGTTTCTCCATCTATAAAATGGTCTGGAGAAAGAAATGGTAAGCCATTCAAGAAAATCCCCAAAATGGGTCATGAAGAATTAGACAGAACTGAAAAATGAATGAGCAATAACAAATAACTTTTCTCTGGAGTTCTGGCATAATAAGGTATTTATAAGATATTATGAACCCTGGCCAAAAAAAATTTTTTTAAAGGGTCATGTCATATCCAACACTCTCCCAAATACATTTCCTCTATAAAATATCAGAACAGCACAGTGCCTGGCACATTGGAAATAATAAATGTTTAGTGTTTGATTGATCGATTGATAGGGGTAGGAACATAAGTATGACAGCGTGGTTTGGAAATGGTGGTATGGGTGTGACTTAGAGATCTGATTTCTGGTAAAACTAAAGCAAGATCCAACAATAAAACTCTAGAATAAATCCATTGGAAAAATTTTTGTGTGATCTGGATGAGATGGATGAGAACAATGGTGCAGGACAGAATACCATCCTGAAGTCAGGAAGACTTGAGTTCAAGTCTGGTCTCAGACACTTAACACTTATTAGCTGTGTGACACTGGGCAAGTCATTTAACTCCAATTGCCTCACCAAAAAAAAAAAAAAAAGAATAATAGGGCAATTGAGGGAGTTCTAATTGACTTACCCTGGGTACTAACCTTTCCCCCTCCCTTGACATCTCTTATGTCACAGAGCAGAGGTCATTTAAAGTAAAGGGATTGAGATTCTCAGTTACCAGAATATTTGATCAACCCACTTCCCCATCATCTTGAAGGAAGGTGAGGACTGTGTGTGTTCCAACCATACAAATAGTTAAAATGAATAAAGCCTCCTGACACTTTCAATTATGACCTTGAAGGAAAAGAATCTGCTTATGGCATCAGAACATCTCTTTGTGTATCTTAAATTAAAATCTCAATACAAATCAACAGAACTTGGAGAATGAATTTTTTCCCTTCTAGTTAGTGATTAACATCTGTTGAAAAGTCTAAACTATAACAGAGTCACCTGGTCCAAGCCATTCCTGAACAAGCCTGCCCTTTACAATGTGTCTGATGGGTGGTCATCTAACTACTTGTTCCAAACCCTACACGGAGTAACTATAGAGCCGGCACTCAAATCCCACTCAGTTTCACAAATAATTGGAAGGGACCTTAGCTGCCATTTAATCCAAACATAAAAGAAATCTTCACTGTATCAAACCCAGCATGTTATCATCCAGCCCAGCCTCAGCTTCAAGGTCTACAAGGAAGGGGCAAACCCCTACTTCTCACCTCTATAATTCCATTATCCTTTCCATTTTATCATAAGCCCAGATTCCCTTGGCACCAAGTCCAGTGTTTTTCAACTACACCATTCCACCTGGAAGAAACATTAATCCCATATGTAACAAAAACTTGCATTCCTATAATTTAATAAGATTTGCAAAATGCTTCCCTTAAAGCAGCCCCATAAAGTAGGTAGCAAGTTACCCAAGTGGGGTACCCCACAGGGCATCCCCCATTCCCTTTCCAACACTCTCTCTACTAGCTCATTCTCCCAAAAGCCTGTTGGGTTTTTTCTGGGGGAGGAGAAATTACTGTGGCCACTTTTCAGCTGCAATTTATTCTTAAGGGTTATTTTAAGGGTAGTTCTGGTATGGAGAGTTACATGTCCATACTCATAATCATGGCTCCCATTTACTTAAATCCAGTCACAAACATTTACTAATGAGAAGACAAAGCAAGGATAATCATTAAAAAAAATTACAATAGAAGATAAAATCAAGTCTACTCAATATAGTGTCAGGAGGATGGAGAAGAAAGCAGACAAAACTTACAAAAACCTAACAGGGAGATACATGACTAGGGAAATCCACAAATCCAAGGCAACTTATAACTAAATAGTGAGTCTATTTAGGAAATAATCTGTGGATGTGTCACTGGTTGATTGGGACCATTCCTCTTTTGCATTTCTCCATTAACCTACTAACTGAAGGGATTTCTTTGCTATTTTTGAACCACTAAAGTAGCATTATGCTTTTTAGCTAATGACAGCTTTAAGCCTGAGGTCTTCAGAGATTCCAAGGTCTGCTCCTTTGGCTAGATCAGGAAGGAGTGAAAAGGGGAACTATGGGGTTTACAAAGTTCAAGTTTTTGCTCTCTCTAGACTTTTCCCTCTCAAGCCATGGAATGCAGAAAATGGTAAAAAACAAACAAACAAACAAACAAACAAAAAAACTAAGTCTTTCAAGGATTTCCCCTCTTTCAAGGAAAACAAGGAATCTTTTCCTCCAATCAGCTCTTCATTCATTATAGAGAGTTCCAGTCATCTTTCAGACAGCACACTTCCAATCAGATCAGCTCCCTGCCTCAACAGCAGCACCTCCTGGTCAGCTTCTCAGCTGTACAGGCTAAAGTATTTTCTCTTCTGCCTTCTTAAGTCCTGGCTTCTTTACTCTAATAGACTGTTTCTTTGATCACTGACTCCTTATCTATAGCTGTTTCTAGTATTTCAAATAGCTTTTCTTTCCAATTTAATTCTAATAATCTCCCGATACTCTCTCATTAATTGTCATTTAACTCTATGTAGTGTCTTTTTTTTACTATGTGAAAGCTGTGTTGATTAGGTTCCAATTACTTTTTGAAAGTCCTATTTTAGAATGTTGTACATCTTCAGGCAGTTTACAGAAAATAGATAGGATTCTTATATTTTCCCCTTGTATTTCTTAGTTGATAATTCACATTTTACTATATTTTCAATATTTTAAAATTATCCTAAATATTTTTATTCCTATGTCGGGAAGTATTCTCTTAATTAAATAAAATCTTCTGTATGGTTCTATCAGTACTTTGGAGATTCTACTTGGTTCTTATCATTATTAGATTCTCTAATAATAGGTACTTCAAATCACTTCCATTAGCTGATAAAGATTTAGTAAGTGCCTACTATATACCAAGCACTGTGCTATGTTGGGAATATAAAGAAAGGAAAAAGACAGTTGATCAGTCAGTCAACAAATATTTATTAAGTACTTAGCATACACCAGGCATGGTGTTAAGTGCTAAGGATACATAAAAGATTTAACTCAAATATGTTCTACAGGAGATCTTTCCCAGTCCTTATCCCTGTCAGTGCCTTCCTTCTGAGATTACTTTACATTCACTCTGTATATATCTTGTATGCCCACAGTTAGCTGCATGTTGCTTTATCAATTAGACTACAGAGTTAAGACTTGAAGGAAGTCAGAAGAGCTAGTAGGTGAAGATGAGGAAGAAAATTTTATCAAGCATAAGTTTCAATTGCATCCAACTCCTTGTGACTACATTTGGGGTTTTCTTGGCAAAAACACTGAATTGGTTTGCTGTTTCCTTCTCTAACGCATTTTACAGATGAGGAAACTGAGGCAAATGGGATTGAATGGCTGACCCAGGATCACACAGCTGGTAGGTAGCTAAGACCATATTTGAACTTCAGACCTGGTGCTCCATCCATTGTACATAGCTGCCTCTGGAGTCGAGGGATAGCTGGTCATGTCCAAGTAACAGCAGAGAAGCCTATGTTGTTAGATCAAGCTGGGTATAAAGGTAGTAAAGACTAAGAAGGACAGGAAGGGACAAGATTTTTAAAGGTATCAACTGACAAATAGAATCTTTTATAAATGATCTTGGCCATGTTAAAGAGCCATAGAATTAACTGAGTGGGGGAAAGGGTGAGAGAGAGAGGTCAGGCTTGTAATTTTTTTTAAATGATTGATGGGGCAACTAGATGGCAATGTGAATAGAAAACCAGCTCTGGAGTCAGGAGGACCCTGAGTTCAAAACTAGTCTCATCCTTAATACTTCCTACCTGTGTTTCTCTGGACAAGTCACTTAACCCCAATTGCCTTGCCAAAAAAAAAAAAAAAAAAAAAAGACTGATAGCAGAGTGCAGGATTGATTGAATGGAAGAGACCAAGAAGACTATGCAATAACCTTGTAAATGAAAATAATGCACAAATATTCACATAAAGTTATATCATAGAAAATGGTTCAATTTATAAAGGAAAATCCACTGGAAAACTTTTATTTTTAATTCAAATTTAATTCAAAATTTATTTTCTCTCAAATGGATCCTTGTCATGCTGGTATACATATTGGATGGAGAATCTCTCCAGTGAGATTCTGCTAATGCAAAAGGTATTTCAATAAATACCAGACAAGCCTTCACATTGTACTATAAGTATAATATTCCATATGACAGCTACATTCTCCTTTTCTCTATTTATTCACTCAAATCTATATTCAAAATGACAAGTAGGGGAATTTTCTCATTTGGAAAGGTTTGGCCACAGTTACCATTTAGCCATAACATATTCTCAGGTTCCTAGGGATAATGTTGATCTAAGGCAATTACATTTCTACACTAAAAATGTAAATTCTTCTCTTCTCTATCAGTGTTCTTCCCATTTATAGAAATCCATCACAATAACACTATTAACTCTTTTTTTATATATAATAACTTTTTATCGACAGAATCCATGCCAGGATGATTTTTTACATTATCCCTTGCACTCACTTCTGTTCCGATTTTTCCCCTCTCTCCCTCCACCCCCTCCCCTAGATGGCAAGCAGTTCCTATATATGTTGAATATGTTGCAGTATATCCTAGATACAATATATGTGTGCAGAACCAAACAGTTCTCTTGTTGCACAGGGAAAATTGGATTCAGAAACACCATTAACTCTTAAACGTGAAACATTTGCTAGATAAAAAGACAAAAGTAATAATAATCAAAAAAGTAAAAATAAGTAAAAATAAACCTGAGTTACAAGTAAAATCATTGTTATTCCTCTATTACAAATTGGAAACTATCATGAAGTGGGCAAGTGATTCAATTTTCTAAGACCACATAATAAAATGCCAACAGAGCCAGGATTCAAATTCTAGGCTGTTGTATAAGAATAATTTTACTATACCACAGCTACTTCTGTCAAACAAAAGAAAACTAAGGTATAAGATTCATGAATTCTTTTCAGGTACATTTGGTTTGACTTTCATTGAGATTTTGATGACAAACTATTTTGATGAATTTTGAACTTTTAAAATATGAGTGTTTTAATATATTTTAAAGAATATATTTTAAGGGATAATGTGTCTATACAGCAATTTAAAAAACATTTTAATGAATAAGTCCTGAAAAATAATTTTAGAATTTAATCTTTCCAGAAATGGAGACCTTCCTAGGATAGCCCTGAAAAAAAGGGCACTTGTATTAGACATGTATGTAATTAAAAATTTTATACAGACCCTGAAGTATTTTAATGCTTTCCCCTCTTTGCTCTTAATTTCAAACAGAGCCCAGCTAATAAGTGGCTTTCAAAAGTTTCCATTTCATCAGCATTACAAATAACAACTTTATAATTTCACTGCCTTCTCTACAGCATCCTCTTATTCCTTTCATATTCATAATCCTTTATATTAATAATAATTAATAATAACATCTTTCCACAGAATATTAATTTAATTTTCCCTGCCACTATAGCAGCTTTCTATGGTCAAGGTTCTTTTTTGTTATTTGCTCTTTTTTTTTTTCTTTTTTTGCCTGTATCTTTTAAAGTCAAGCTCTGTTCCTGGATCACTGAGGGTGCTGTCCCAAGCTTCTTGTGTGACTTTGAGCTTGGCTTTGAACACGGGAACCCCTTGTATTTGGTGTCTTGCTCACAGCGAGGGGTAACCCCATCTATTCCCACTCACTGGTGCCTGGTTTCCAGGACTGGCAATTTGCCTTCCTCTGGGACTCATGGCTGTACCCACTGGTCTGCCATCCTACTGTTCTATTGCTCAAGGATCAAGGGGTATTCATTGCTGATCTGAGCTGTGACTAAAACCTGCCCAGTGACTGATTCTTTTCTGAAGTCCTTCTAAACTATCTTGAACTGGAAAATTGTTCCATTCCCTTTATTTAGATTCTATTGTTCCAGAATCTGTTCAGACACTCGGTTTCATGTTGTTTCCAAGGAAAACTGGGGTGAGTTCAAGTAACTTCCTGGCTTATTTTCACCATCTTTTATAGAATGTTAATTTAAAAAAATATTTTTCTCACAATAATCTTCTGACATTGGTAGATAGTACAAGTATTATTATCTCTATTTGACAGAAAAGAAAACTGATGCCCAAAGAAGGGTAAATTAGTAAATCTTACAGAGATAGTAAATGCTCAAGTTATTTTTCTAATATATTTTTATTTATCTTATTAAATTTTCCCAGTTACATGTAAAATATTTTAACATTCATTTTCACAAATTTTGAATTCTAGATTATCTCCTTCCTTCTACCCCTCCTCTCTCTTTGAGCAGACAATTTGATATTGATTATACATGTGAATTCATGCAAAGCATATTTCCATATTAACCTTGTTGCAAAAGAAAGTCAAATAAACCTTGATAAAAATACAGAAAACTTTGAAAAAGCATGCTTCAATCCTTACTTAGAGGTCCTAAGTTCTTCCTTTCTAGAGTGGATAACATTTTTCTAATGGGTACTTTGTAATTATCTTGAATCATTGTTTTAGTCAGAGTAACTAAGTACATTGTTCTCCTGATTCTGCTCACTCACACTGCTTCAGTTCATATAAGTTTTTGCAGGGTTTTCTGAAATCATCCTCTTCCTCTTTTCTTATAGCACAATATGATCCATCACAGTCATACACAGCTTGTTCAGCCATTCCTCAATTGATGAGCATCCCTTCAATTTCCAATTCTTTGCCAACACACACCAAAAAATCTTCAAATTATGATGTGAAAACAAATTTTTGAGGGATCTTCTGCAAAACAATGGAGTCACAAGGCAGATATGAACATGGGGCCATGAGAGTTGGAAAGTAGTTCCTGCAAGAGTAGTTCTTCTGCAGCAGGCTTCAACTTCCCTATCTGTGAAATGAGGATGGACTAAATCATCTCTAAGTCCTTTCTATGTTTGATATCTCCAGATACTTTCATCTTTGAGAGCAGGCACTGCCATGATAGACAGCTAAGCGGTATATTTGATAGGGTGCTGGGCTTAGATTCAGGAAAACTGAGTTTGAATCCTGCCTCAAATACCAACTAGCAGCATTTCTAGACAAGCTATTTAATTACTGTGTGCCTCAGTTTCCTTCTCTGTAAAACGAAAGAGTTGGACTAAATAGATTCTAAGATTCCTGTTCTGTGATCCTAGTATCTAGTTAATAGAGAGTTATTCCTAATCTTAGATGAATTCAAGATTTATTGCTTTGTAGCAGGTCTCTGGGGCAACTAAGTGGCACAGTAGATAGAGCATTGGACTTGGAATCAGGAAGACTGATCCTCATGAGTCCGAATCTGGCCTCAGACATTTTGAAGCTGTGTAACCCTAAGCAAGCCACTTAATCCTGTTTGTCTTATCTATAAAATGAGCTGGAGAAGGAAAAGGCAAACTACTCTGCTATCACTGCCCAGAAAACTTCAAAATGAAGTCACAAAGAATCATATTCAAGTGAAATGATTAAACAACAACAAACAAGCAGGTCTCTGATTGCTAACAAATATATATCATTTAACATGGCCAAGTATCCATTTAAAGTGTGTTTAAAATTATCTATCATTGTAATTTAGACATAAAGTTACTGCTTTATAGGTTTCAGGGACACATAGTCGCTGAAAATCCCTCCTTCACTGTCAGTTAGGGTTGGCACACATAAAACTGATTTGGGGAGGAAAAAGATTAGATCCAGTCAATCATCTATTATTTTGAAAACAACTGGTTTGGAATTTAGCTTAGGACTTACTAATAGGCATTTATTATTTCAAAACACCTTTATTAAGTCCCTTTTAATATGTCAAGCACTGTTTTGAAACTGAAGAAATACAAAGTTGTGTTTTTTAAAGACATTATCTCAAAGAGCTTATAGTAAGAAAATCAAGATACTGTCATTAATAATATACTGTTGCCTATTTACACCCACCATATTTAGCTGTAGCCTCTTCCCAATCAATCAATAATCATTTCTTATGCTATAATGGAAAAGGAACTATACTAAGCACTAGGAATACAAAAGAGCCTAAACACAGTCCCTGCTCTCAAGGAGTTCAGAATCGAATTGGTGAGATAACATGAAAAAATATATATAAGATATAAAAAGAGAAGGCACTAGAATTGAGAGATTTGGAAAAGCTTTCTGTAGGAGATAGAATTTTAATTGGGACTTCAAAGGAAGCTGGAGAGCTTAGCAGGAGCACAAAAAGGGAGCATTTCAAGAATAGTGGACAGCCAGAGAAAATGCCCAAAGTCAAAAGATGGAGTTACTTATTAAAGGAATATCACAGCATCACTGAACCAAAGACTACATAGTGCATTGTGTTTTAAGAAAATTGGAAAAGGAGGAGGAAGTCTGGTTATGAAGAGCTTTGACTGTCAAATAGAGAATTTTGTATTTGCTCCTAATGGTGTGAAGGAGTCACTGAGGTTTATTGAGTAGGGGAGAGCAATGACATGAGAAGTGGTGTAAAATATGTTATTTATGGTGCATATGCTTGGAAAATGAGATAGGCTGGTCAGACACTGTACAAATAGAGAGAAATCCTGAGTTCTATACTGGATATATATATATATGAAATTAGAACTAGCATTGGGTAGATACTTGCTATGAAGAGCTTATGGAAGAATATGGTTAGGAATTGCAAGGGATAAGCAAGAGGCTTAGAAGGCGCATCACCATCACTGACATCACAAATTTATTGAAGGATTGATTTGTAGGCTGTGATAAGCATGTGAGAAGATTACATTTTGCTATTATCTGCAAAACATCTCAGTCTCTACTTTTGCACAGCACTCATGACAAAATCTACATCTTATTGGAGTAAATTCAAACAAAAACATTTAAAACAACTCTGGCAGGCATCATCACCTCCTGAGGCTATGATTTAATGCATTAATTTTCACCTTCCTGGAAAGATGTGTTTAAAACTCATGAAAAATTGAAAACTTAATCAATAATCTTCAAGGATGTATAACACGAAAATCCACAACTGGCTAAAAATGATATAGACTTTTGTTTCTGTGAGAAAGAAAGATAGATCCATCTCAGAACAAAAAACTCATTTGAAAAAAGTGAAATATTTCAATGGGAATTTGTACATATATAATCTGACAGATTTAGTCCTATGTCACTGGCAACTACTCACATTCCACATTTCTGTAGCATTTTTATTAACTGAAAGAAGCTAAAAGCCACCTGAGTCTGCAAATACTTGACTAAGCCAAGAACGACATGAGTTTAAAATGTAATCTTGTTTGTAAAATCTTATGGGTAGGATGGTACAAGATTGTACATAACACTACATCATAATGCACAGTGGAAAGTTTTCTAGAAAACTTTATGGAAAAATCCAATTTGAAGAGAACTTGATAAGAGACAGAAATAATCAAAGTCATCCTAAAGCCAAGTGGGAAAATGGAAAAAATCTGAATACCTGTTTGTTTAGAATAAACAATAAATTCCTTTCATCATTAAAGATGATGGAGCCAAGACATTCAGATTATTCTACAAGTAATATTCCATAGCACTTATTTTTTATGATCACACAATGGATTTTAAGATGCCAAGTACAAGATCCCTCTCTTTTTTGTTTATCATAAAAAATCATTTGCTTCAGTAGCATAACATACCACCTGTCCATCTTCCAATGTGACTCTTATACTTGTGTCAAAATTACACGAGATATAACAGATATAACCTTGATCAATGACCCTCTAGGGATAAATAACAAACAGAACATTAAACAGAGCGATGTGTACCCCAAAGTTGTACAATAATTGAATGGTGAGATGCAGCAGTGGACATAAGCTGAGGAACAATTCCCTCTCAGTAATCAGAGCTTTCAGCGTGCTTTTTCTATATGGCATTAAATTTCTTGCATCAAGGTCTAGAACATGTAAAACCTTCTTAATTAGATACATAAGCACTCAAAGGAATTTGATCTAACTATTCACATAGGAAAAATTAAACGAATGAGTAATAGCTATTATCCAAACTATACTGTTGAATGAATAATTTATAGAAGCCATATATATGTAGATATGTGTGAATGTATATATGTATATTGTGTGCAATTATGTGTGCATATGATGACCACTCCAAACTGATGATGAGTTTTTCCAGGAATTGAATAGGGGAGCAGGCTGGACTGCCCTCAGGAAATTGAAAAGCTGTTTTAATTACTTTTGTCTTCATGGCGCACTACAGCTAAACACTACACTAAATTGGGGATCATCCAGAGGACAACAAAATGATAAAAAGTGAATGCAATTTGTCCAAAATACATTTCAAACAAGGAATTATGAAAAATGTGTCATGTAAAGGATGTCAACAAATAAATGTGCTGGGTCCCCAATCCCTGACTCTAAAGAATTTACTTTCTATTTCCCTATACATCGCATTGCTCTTCTTTTTCTTCTCCTTCTCCTTCTTCTTCTCCTCCTTTTCCTCCTCCTCCTCCTCCTCCTCCTCTTCCTCCTCCTCCTCCTCCTCCTCCTCCTTTTCAGTCTTCTTCTTCTCTTCCTCCTCTTCCTATTTCTTTTTCTTCTCCTCTTCTTCTTCTTCCTCCTCCTCCTCCTCCTTCTTCTCTTCCTTCTTTTTGGAGGTAATAGAAATTAATGCTATGTGCCCAGGGTCACACAGTAATAAAAGAACAATTTTCAATGTTCTCTGTTATTAGTCTCTACCTTCCTCATACCTCCACAGTCACTACATATATATTGTTATTTGATTGTATTTACTCCTCCTTGGTCAGATTGTATCCTACCAGTATGATGTAAGCTTCTTGAGAGCAGGGATTGTATCAGTTTTAAGAAAATGTATCTGTAGTACTTAGTACAGTGCCTCTTTCTTCTCTCTCGAGTGTCAGAATTGGACTAGATGGTTTCTGTATACTTCTAACTCTAAAATGGCATGATGCTATGAATGAAGCTTTAATTTGTAGAATTCGAGGCATCATCCAACAAGATGGTAAAGATATTTGGGAAGAAGACTCCATTCCCAACCCCAAATCCTTTCTTTCTCTGTTGAGCAAATCTTTATGTATTTCATTTTTGTATCAGAAATTCCCTGCTGACGTTATGGTCCCAATTATATTTTAAGGGGCTTCTCATTTCTCTGGCATACTATCCTCACAAAGATAATCTAGAAACTTTAATACTTAACACTGCCCCATCCAATATTTAGTAACACAGTTCCTTTAAAAGTACACAAAACTCATAAAACTTATTTATAGGTCAAGGGGCACAAATACAATACATGTCATAGCCCATGGGAAACAAAAAAAAATAAGCATGTATTAATGTTGCTACCGTGTGCCAGGTATTGCACTAAGAACCTTATAAATAAATCATTTGATCCTCACAATAACCTTAGAAGATAGGTACTATTATTATCTTCATTTTCCAGTGGAATAAATTGAGTCACAAGAGGTTAAGTGATTTGCCCTGGATCACATAGCTAGCATCTGAGGTTAAATTTGAACTCAGGTCTTCCAAACCCCAGGCCAAGCACACTGGATACTGTGCTATCTTGCTACTTCATTGGAGGGAAACAGTTTCTACCAGTGGATTCCAGTGGATCTCCCCTTTCTGTACTATCTCAGTTGCTAGTAATGTTACTCTGTGTAGAATTCCCTCAGGGGATGTGCTTCTTTCCATAGCTACCTTCCTTGATGCATCATTTCCCCTACTCTTTATGCCTCTAGAAGCTATCAGCAGATATCAGTATTTTTGCTCCCAATTGTGATTGGTCCTACATTGCTAGCTAGCACAATTCTGCAGTCCTCCCCTGTTGCCAGGAGATGGCAATCATTCCCTTTCACAGGGGACCAGCTCTCCACTTTTCAGAATTCTTCAAGTCCTTCACAATTCAGGGTGTCTTGTTTCTGAACTCCCATAGAGGAGGTTCTTGCAGGAACAACTTGTCCACTATTGAGTTAGTTTAGGATAACAATAAAGTTTTACATCTTCATTCTTTTAGTAACATGTCTTCTGCTTCTGTTACTGCCTTCCATCAACTTCCAGTTTTAGCGGCTTGAGGAAGAGAACATTCCAAGCCTGCCCTAATTGCCTCTTAGTTCACTGAGCTTCTTTCTAAGACAGTCAGCCAGAACAACTCAAATTATCCAAGTCTGCTTTGGGTAAAACAGAAGAGGAAGCTGGAAGAGAGAAAGTGAAACCTTGGCATACAATCATTAGGAAAAAAAAAAAAACAGCCCTTTAGTTTCTGCTCTGCTTGTAAAGCATTTAGTCATGTCCAACTCTTTGTCATCCCACTTTGGGTTTTCTTGACAAAGAGAGACAAGAGTGGTTTGTCATTTCCTTCTTCAAATCATTTTACAGATGAGCCACTGAGGCAAACAGGGCTAACTGATCTGCCCAGGGTTACACAGCTAGTTAAGTATCTGAAACCAAATTTGAATTCAGCTCTTTCTGTCTTTGGGCCTGGAACTCTATATACTGTCTTTAGAATCTATTGTCGTTTAGTTGTTTTGGGTCATATCCAACTCTTCCTAACCCCATTTGGGATTTTCTTGGCAAAGATACTAGTGTAAAATGGTTTACATTTCCTTCTCCACTTCATTTTACAGATAAGGAAACTGAGGCAAACAGGGCAAAGTGACGTGCCAAGAGTCACACAGCTAAAAAGTGTCTGGGGAAAGGCTCCAGGCCCAATACCCTCTCCATTGAGATACCTGGCTTCTCCTAGGATCTGTTAGAAGACTTTTCTTTAGAATGTTTGTTCATATTTGTTCAGTTTCACTCTCCTTTAAAAAAAAATAAAAAACCTTCCTCCTTCTCCTTTCCTTTGACTTCTCAACTTCTGCATGTATCTACATTTTTAGACAGTTGGTGCAGGGCAGTTTCTGAATCATTTTCAAAGGACTTCTCTAGAACTAGACAGTTTCCTTTTTCTTTTCTTTTTTTTTTCATTTTTCATTATTTTATGTGATGATAATATTGTTTATAATTTTCCTTTTAAATAATATTCAATTTTTCCAAATACATGCAATGGTAGTTTTCAACATTCACCTCTGCAAAACCTTGTGATCCAAATTTTTTCCCTTCCTCTTCCCTACCCCTCTCCTCATGACAGCATGCAATCTAATATAGGTTAAAAATGTGCAGTTCTTCCAAACATATGTCCAAATTCATCAAAAGGGGAAAAAAATGTAAGAAAGAAAGAAAAAATAGCAATCAAACAACAACAAAAAGATGAAGATACTATCTTCTGATCCACATTCAGTCTCCATAGTTCTCTCTGGATGCAGATGGCACTTTCCATCCCAAGTCTATTAGAATTATCTTGAATCACCTCATTGTTGAAAAGAGCCAATTCCATTACAGTTGATCATCACATAATTTTGTTCTTACTGTATACAATGTTCTCTTGGTTCTACTCACTTCACTCAGCATCAGTTTATATAAGTTTTTCCAGGCTTTCCTGAAATTAGTCTGCTCATTATTTCTTATAAAACAGTAATATTCTATTATATTCAGATACCATAAGTTATTCAGCCTTTCCTGAACTGATGGGCATCCATCCAATTTCCAGTTCCTTGCCTCTACAAAAAGAGCTGCTACAAACATTTTTATTTTCCCTCTTTTATGATCCCTTTGGGATATAGACTCAGTAGAAACCCTGCTGGATCAAAGGATATGCCCCTTGGGAATAGTTGCAAATTGCTCTCCAGAATGGTTGGATGAGTTCATAACTTCACCAATAATGCAAGAAAACTAGGCAGTTTTCAAAGTAAGTTTTCTTTTTCTCTTGAATAACTTTTCTTTTTCATAACTTTTCTCCTGAACCTATCTTTAAGAACAATAGTGATTACAATTGGAGAGTGGTTCAATATCTTTGTCTGGATCACTAAGTTCATCGTGCTCATTCTGCAGAAGTGTAAACTGAGGTTCATATAATGTATTAATACAGTGAATCACCCATTCATAATAGAAATGCTAATAATCACTTATTTTTAATGACAATTTAAAGTTTTTAGGGTCCATCTCATGCAAATTGAAGTAGATAAAGTCAAGAAAACATTATATACAATGATTACAACTATGTGAACAGAAAGAAGAGTCACAAAAGCAAAATCAAAAGTGAATTTTGTATGATTATAAAGACCAAATATGATTCAAAAGAAAAGCTATGAGAAGACATTCCCACTCCCAGTCCCCAGGACTTTGCAGAAATGGGAGATTGATCTGTATTGTATAATGCATGTATTTTCAGATTTTTTTCAACATACTGGTCAGTTACACTGAGTTTTTCCTTCTTATCTTTCTTTTTTTTTTTTGTCTTTAAAATTGCTATTTGCTTTATGGGATTGATCTCTGGGAGGGAGAAGTTAAGGAATTCTGGGAGAAACTATGGTGATGTTCTTTTTAAAAATACATTAATAAAACCTCATTAAAAAGTTTGTAAGGCCATTTTCATGAACTTTCATTTAAACTTCACAACAAGCCTTTGAAGAATATGCTATAGATAATATCCTCATTTTACAAATGAGGAAACTGAGGATAAAAGAGATGAAAAGACTTGCCATAACTCATTTGACTAGTGTCAGACACAAGATTTGAATACATAGCATTTTCAGTGGAAATTCTATATTCTACACATAATACCACTGCACCCAAGTTTCCTAGATCCCTAATACTTTTTAATACAACATAGAGCTTTGTAATGAAAGAAGGACTAAAATTGCGTGACCTACCTTCTATTTGCTTCGTTTGTAGTGTGGTTTTCTCCTTATGCAGACAAAAGGAACAGGGTATACCTGGCTGAAGGCAAAAGATGTTTGTTGTAGAACTTGAGAAATAAGCATGATATGGGGAAGGGTAAGAAGTATTGTTAACCTTTATGTGATAAGCAAAGTTAAAAATAAGCTCAGTTAAACTTAATTGAATGTTCTTTTGTCCCTTGAATTAGGGTCAAGATCAGTGTGGAAACCAGGAGAACTGGGGCCGGCTGGGATCAACATTACTTAAGCCTACTTAGGAAACAATTCATACCCTCTGTAGAGGACAAAGGCTATTCAGAGGCAGCACAAATCATAACTTTCTCCATAATCTTGAAAAAAAAAAATCTTTGTTCTTCAGTAGAGTTAACATTAATGTGTTGCTTGTTAGATTTTTCCCTTCTACACAGCTGGCAATATTTGCTTTATTTTTCTACGAAAATCTTTCCTCTTTCATAAGAGAACACTTAAAAAGAAAAGAGTTGTGATTCAATTCCATAAACATTTATTAAGTGCTTGCTGTTTGTCACTACTGTGCTCCAGCTGGGAATATAAAGTCCAAAATCAACATAAGAAATTTACAGCCTACTAGGATTAACTGCTAGAGATATCTCTAGAGATATCTAGATATCTAGAGATATCTAGGTGGGAAAGTGGCTGGGTCCCTGAATCTCTAGCTTGAATTTAAACCTGGCTTCATGTATTTTCTAGCTCTAATCACCCCGGGCAAGTTATTTGTTACTGGTAGCTAGTAAGTTAAGATAAATAAAGGAGTAAAAATTAAGATAGTAAGATAAGCCAAAGACAAGGAGGGAATATGTTTTAAACAGGGGGGATGTACAGAGATAGGAGATTCCAGATCCAGTTTACGAATGTGCTAATAGTCTAATTTGGCTAGAATACAGATTGGGTGATGGAAAATAATGGGAACTGTAGCTGGAAAGGTAGTTGGGCTCGTTTGTGAATGACTGTAAAGGCCAGATCAATGAGTTTGGTATTATCCTGGAGGCCATAGAAATTTTTTGAAGGTATTTGAGCAGCGGCACAACACAGTCAAACCTGTTTTTTTAAGAAAGATTATTTGATCAACTGTGTGTAGAAGGGATTATGGAGAGAAAGGGAAAGGAAAAATCAGTTGGAAAACTAATTCCATGTCTATGTTTTGAGGAAGGATTGTTTCATTAAATGTACATTTCCAGGGACTATCAAGGTATTTGCATGCTAGGTATTCATAAATTCAGGAGAAAGAAAGAAATGGATTTAAGAAATGGGAAATGGTGTGAAGGCAGCTGAAAGGCAAAATCAAAGGCTGAGATTTTGAGACTGGGTAAATGGGAGAATGTGTTATGTCAACAGAACTTATGAAGATAGGAAGATAGGGAGTTTTTTTAAGAAGGTGGAAATTGTTGACTTGAAAGACTAATTGGATACCTGGATGGAAATAAATATTTAGCAAGAAATTGGTGGCAGCCAGGTAGCACAGTGGAGAGAGAGTACCATGCCTGGAGTCAGGAATTCTTATCTTCCTGAGCTTAAATCTAGCCTTAGACACTTCCTTAGACACTGTGACCCTGGACAAGTCAAGTCTATTTTCTGCAGTTTCCTCATTTATAAAATGAGCTACAGAAGGAAATGGCAAGCCACCTCAGTATCTTTGCCAAAACAAAACAAAACAAAAACAAAAAACTCCAAGTAAGGTCATGAAGAGTTAGATACAACAACAAAGCATTCAGAAATGCAAAAATGGAGTTCAGGGGGGAGTGAGAAATGGATCTATAGTATCACAGAGTTATAGAGGTGGACACCACAGGTTGAATTTCCTTTACCATATCTCTGCTAAATAATCCAACTTCTGCTTGAAGACAAGAATCCCACTACCCCAATAAAATAATTCTATTTTGGGGAGCTATTCATCATTAGGAAGTTCTTACTTGTATCAAACCAAAAATCCACTTCAGTAACTTTTATCCTTTGCCTCTCTTTAGTTTGGTTCTTTGGTTCCAAGCAAAAGAAGTCTGTGATGGGACTGGGATTTCCCCACTTCCCTTCAACAGGGATTGGTTTTCCCTACAAAACAACAAAGCTACCTCTAGTACTTGATGGCCTCTCCCTGCTTTGACAGAGCTTCCTGGTCACCTAAAACATGAGAAGTCCTACCTTTGAGAATTTGGTGTCCCTCTGACTTGGATTTCTGAAAACTATATGAATCACCATTCCCCGCCCTACTAACTAGACAAGTTTTTGGTGAGGAGGAGGTGGGGGAGTTAAAATGTCACGCCTTCTTTGTTACATATCCTTGCTGTATTAGGACAAAGAAAATCTCTTTTTGTGGACTGTTCAATGACTTGAAAGTACCTCCTTTTGTCCCAGCATCAAACCTGAATTAACATGTATTGATATTAGCCTTGACTCTACAAAATCCAATCACATGCCAGTTCTTTAAATACTTGAACATGGCTGTTACATTTTGCCTCCCAAATCTATGCTCTTCTTTCTACTCACATCCCAACCAGTAGTTCAAGCCATCATTACCTTCTACTTATATTATTATAATAGCTTCATACTTGGTCTTCTTCTCTATTCTTTCTACTCTCCAAAAAAATCCTTTATTCCACTTCCAAAATAATTAGATAGAGAAGATAAGCTGGGTTAAATGACTTGCCCAGGGTCATACAGCTAGCAAGTATCTCAGGCTGAATTTGAACTCAGATCCCTCCTGATTATGGCACTTAGCTATCCCCCTCCTCAAAAACCTATAGTTACTCTTTGCTTCTATAATAAAATATCAATTCTTACATTGTTGGTGGAATTGTGAATACATCCAGCCATTCTGGAGAGCAATTTGGAACTATGCTCAAAAAGCTTTCAGACTGTGCATACTCTTTGATCCATCAGTGTTATTGCTGGGCTTACATCCCAAAGAGATTTTAAAGAAGGGAAAGGGACCTGTATGTGCATGAATGTTTGTGGCAGCCCTCTTTGTAGTGGCCAGAAACTGGAAACTGAGTGGATGCCCATCAGTTGGAGAATGGCTAAATAAATTGTGGTATATGAATGTTGTAGAATATTATTGTTCTGTAAGAAATGACCAGCAGGATGATTTCAGAAAGGCCTGGAGAGACTTACGTGAACTGATGCTGAGTGAAATGAGTAGGACCAGGAGATCATTATATACTTCAGCAACAATACTTTATGATGACCAATTCTGACAGACATAGCCCTCTTCAACAATGAGATGAACCAAATCAGTTCCAATAGAGCAGTAATGAATTGAACCGGCTACACTCAACAAAAGAACTCTGGGAGATGAATATGAACCATTACATAGAATTCCCAATCCCTCTATTTTTGCCTGCCTGCATTTTTGATTTCCTTCACAGGCTAATTGTACACTATTTCAAAGTCCGACTCTTTTTATAAAGCAAAATAACTGTTTGAACATGTGAAAAATAAAATAAAATATCAATTCTTCTACCTGACATTTAAGGCATTCCACAATCAGGCTCTAACTTACCTTTTTAGCCTCATTTCATATTATTCCCTTCATAAACTCCATTCTTCTGTCAAACTGGATTACTAACTGTTCCTTAAAAGCAATATTTCATTTCCCACCACCGTGTATTTGCATAAGTTGCTCCCATTTCTAAAAATACACTCTCTCTTCATTTCTTCCTCTGAGAATAGTTATCTTCTTTCAAGACCCAGCTCAGGTTCTCCTTTTTCCATGAAACCTCCCCTAATGGCCTTAGTTGGTAGTTCTCTCTCCTTTCTACTCTCTATTTCAGTGGTTCTCAAAGTCTGGTCCAGAGCATCCTGAAGAATCTCTGAAATCCTTTCAGAGAGTCTACAAATTCATAATTGGTTTTTATTTTTAATGTGATCAATATCTATAACTATAACCCACATAAACAAAAACTCTTTGGACAGATCCTCAATCATTTTTAATAGGATAAAAATATTGAGAACAAAAGTTTGAGGACCACTGCTCTATTTACTTAAATATACATACTTTTATACATATATGCATATAGGACAATAATGACAATATCTGGCATTGCTATGGCACTTCTTAAATGAATATTATTTCATTTGGTCCTCATGTAAGCTCCTTGTTGGTAGTGATGCTTTTGTCTTTGAGGTTTCCTATGTGCCTGATGTAGTATCCTACACATACTGGTTACTTAGTGAATATTTGTTGAACTGAATCAAATATTCCCCCTTCCTGCCAATCTCTTGTCTTTGGGTAAGAAGTTCCATCTGTCCCTCATATGACATGATCTGAAAGTCTTCACCATACTGATTGCTTACTCCTAGATAAGCTTCAGCCTTCCTAAGATGTATCATCCAGAACTGCACAGTATTCTATAAATGGGTCTGATCAGGGTGGGATATAGAGGGACTATTGACTCTTTATTCCTAGAAGATCTGCTTCTCTTCATGCAGTCTAAAAGCACATATCAGTTTTGACTCCTGTGGGGGTTAAAGTCCATTAAACTCCTAGATTCTAAAGGAAAAAATTTTTTTTCTTATGGCACAAAGGTACATTGTATGTTCCTTATCAGTGTTCCCATCCTACATAGGAGCATGCAGTCTTCCTGTTATCAGTAAATGCAGGTTTCAGGTTCATTTTGAATGTAGTTCAGGTTTATTAGAACAGGTTGAACAAGGATAATGAGGCAAGAATACAACACCCCTGCCTATAATCTAAAGTAGGACTTTGCTTTCAGATCAGAAAGAACTCATGGAAAAGCCCAAAAAGAAGCTTAAAAATCATATAAGCAAGGTAGAAGAAATATTGGGAAAAGAAATGAGAGTTACGCAAGAGAATTATGAAAAAAGAATCAACAGCTTGGGAAAGGAAAAAAAAAACTGCCTAAAAGGTACAACTGGACAAATGGAAAAGGATGTACAAAAGCTAAATGTGGAAAGCAACTTCTTAAAAGTTAGAATTGGTCAAGTGGAAGCTAATTATTCTATGAGATATCAAGAATCAATTAATTCTAAAGAATGAAAAAAATAGAAGAAAATGTAAAATACCTCACTGGAAAAAGAACTGACCTGTAAAATAGATCTAGGAGAAATTATATTAGAATCATTGGAATACCTGAAAGCCATTATCAAAAAGAAGACCTAGATAGCATCTTAAAAGAAATTATCAAGAGAACCTTTCATGATATCTTGGAACCAGAGGGCAAAATATGGAAAGAATCCACTAATCATCTCAGGAAAGAGGTCCCAAAACGAAATAAAAACTCTAAGGAATATTGTAATCAAATTATAGACCTATCAGGTCAATGAAAAAAAAATGTTGTAAATGTCTAGGAAATAATAATTCAAAGATTGGGGATCATAATCGGGATTACACATGACTTAGGAGGATTGGATATCATAAAACATGATATTCCAGAAGGCAAAGGAGCTAGGACTACAACCAAGAATCACCTACCTGGAGAAATTAAGCATGATACTTCAAGGGAAAAAAAATGGTCATTCATAGGGAAGATCTCAAATTTTCCTAAGGAGAAGACCAGAACTGAAGAAGAAATTTGATCTCTAATATCAAGACCCAAGAGAAGCCTAAAATGGTAGAAAGGGAAAAGAAAACACAAGAGTTTGGATGGAACTGCTGTGTTTACATACCCACATGGGAAGATGATACTTGTAATTCATAAAAACTGTATCATTACTAGAAGTATAATTAGGAAGAATATACACATACAGAGGATACAAGTTTAAGGTGAATTTGAGAAAAAGATATAAAAAAATTAAAGAATGAGAAAGAGGAGTACACTGGACATAGAAAGAAAGAAGAGACAGAATGGGGTAAATGTTTTCACATGAAGAGAAGTTGAAAAACCTATGAACCTGTACACAGTGAAGGGAAAGAAAGGAAGATAGGTGATGGATATTGCTTGAACTTTACACTAATCAGTTTTAGCTAAAAGAAGGAATACTATACACCATCAATTTAAAATTTAGAAATCTATTTAACCCTACAAGAAAGTAGAAAGGGAGATTAATTAAAGTGGGGAGGGGAACTGACAGAAGAAAAAGTGATTAGAAGCAAAAAATGTTGAGGAAGGAAAAGATGAAAGAAGAGAGAAGACAAATAGGAGGAAAAATAAGATGGAGGGAAATACACAATTAGTAATCATAATTATGAATATGAATGGGATGAACTCTCCATAAAATGGAATTGGATAGCAGAATAGATCAAAAAACAGAATCTTATAATATGTTGCCCAGAAGAAATGCACTTGAATCAGAGAGACACACAGAACAAAAAAAAAAAAAAAAAAAAAAAAAGGAGTGGGGAGAACAATCCTGATCTCAATCAAAGCAAAAATAGGCCTAGTTAAAAAATATAGGGAATATTTCTTGCTAAAATATACCATAGTTAATAAAGCAAACATATGTGTACCAATGGTGTAGCATCCAAATTCTTAAAGGAGAAGTTAAGTGAGTTGCAGGTTCAGAACAAACAAAAGATAGAGAGCATTATGAAATGTAAAATAGATAAGTTTGACTATATTAAGTTAAAAATTTTTGCACAAACAAAATCAGTGTAACCAAGATTAGAAAAAAAAAGCAGAAAGCTAGGAAACAGTGAAGGAAAGCAGAAAGCTAGGAAACAGTTTTTATAGCAAGTTTCTCAGAGAAAGGCCTTATTTCTCAAAAATGTAGAGAACTGAGTTAAATTGATAAGAATACAAGTCAATTGATAAATGGTTAAAGAATATGGACAGTTTGGTAATGTATACATATATTGTATTTAACTTATACTTTAACATATTTAACATGTATTGGTCAACCTGCCATCTGGGGGAAGGGGTAGGGGGAAAGGAGGGGAAAAGTTGGAACAAAAGGTTTTGCAATTGTCAATGCTGAAAAATTACCCATGCATATAATTTGTAAATAAAAAGCTATAATAAAAAAAAGAATACGGACAGTTTTTCATTAAAGAAATCAAAGCTATGTATTATAGGCAAAATGCAAATTAAATTAATTAATTAAAACACTCTGAGGTACCACCTCACACCTATCAAAGTGACTAATATGACTAAAAAGGAAAATGATAAATGCTAGAAAGAATGTGGGGAAATTGGGACACTACTGCATTGTTGGTAATATTATGAACTGAGCTAATCATTTTGGAAAGCAATTTAAAATTATGCCCAAAGGGCTCTAACACTATGTATATCCAACAATGTCACTATTAGAACTCAAAATCTTGTAAAAGTGAAGAATAAAAAGTATCTTTACACGTAATTGGGAAAAATAAAATACTATTAAAAAATAACAACCCCACAAAACAGGTGCATAAGAATTATTATGCTCACTTACAGATGAGAAAACTGAGGTTTGGGAAGATTTAGGGCCATAAAGCTAACTAGAGTCAGAGTTAACATCAGAACATAAATTTCTTGATTTCAAATCTAATGCTCTAAAATGCATGTTCCCATAATCCCTAGGCAGTCAGTAAACATTTATTAAGAATCTACTATGTGCTGTGGGAACTGAGTGTGGTTCACAACATAGCATTTTCACTCTTTAGTGTTGTTTGCTTGCATTTTATTTTGCTCTTCTCTCTCTCTCTCTCTCTTTTTTTTTTTTTTACTGGTTTGATTTGATTTTTCTTGTGCACCACGATAATTGTATGAATATATATGCATATATTGGATTTAACATATATTTCTACCATGTTTAACATATATTGGACTACTTGCCATTTAGGGGAGGGTGTGGGGAAAGGAAAAGAAAATTGGAACACAAAGTTTTGCAAGGGCTAATGAGGAAGAATTGTCCACGCATGTGTTTTGAAAAATAAAAAGCTTTAATAAAGAAAAAAAAGAACCTACTATGTGCCAGAAATTGTGATAAGTGATAGAGACACAAAGAAAAACAAAAAATCTTCCAGCTCTTAAGAAACTCATAATCTAATGGGAAAGACAACATGCAAATAACCATGTACAAAGGAACTACATAGAAGATGTATTGAAAATAATCAAGAAGGGAGGCACTAGAATTGAGAAGGATTAGTGAAAGTCTTTTTGTAGGTGTGATTTTATCTGGGACTGAGAGAAGCCAGGAAGCAGGGTTGAAGAGGAAGAGCACTCCAGTGTGGAGGACAGCTGCTAAAAATGCCCATTTTCTGGAAAGGAAATGTTTTGTTTGAGCAGCTGAAGGATCAGTATCACTGAATTGTAAGAGTATTTGGTAGGGATTAGGGGGAATAGGGATAAGATATAAGAAGACTGGAAAGGTAGAGAAAAGCCCTGATTAAGGAAGGGCTTTGAACTTTGGAGATGATGGGGAACCACTGGAATTTATTGAGTACAGAGATGACATGCTTACATCTATGTTTTATAAAGATTCCTTTAACAGCTGAGTGGAGGATGGTCTGTGGTGGAGAGAGACTTGTGGGCAAACAATCAGCAGGTTACTGCAATAGTCCAGGCAGAAAGGATCACCTGTGTCAAGAGTAGTGATAGCATCAAGAGATGAGAAGGGACCACATTCAAGAGGTGTTGTTGCCTTGGCAATAGATGGAAAATGGGGACTGAGAAAGAATGAGGAATCAAAGATGACATCGAGGTTGTGAGTCTGGGAGATTGGAAAGATGGTGAAACCCATAATAGTAGTTGGAAAGATGGCGATACCCACAATAATAGTTGGAAAGAATGGAAGAGGAAAGAATTTTGGGGAAGGGAAACAAATGAATTCAGTTTTGGGACATGTTGAATTTTTAGATATCTAGCCATTCAGTCCAACATGTCCAATGGGCAGTTGGTTTTGAAAGACTAGAGATGAATGGAAAACTTAAGGGTAGATAAATAAATCTAAGAATCATCAGCATAGAAAAAGTGATCATTGACTCCATAAACACTGATGAGAGCACCAAGTGAAAGCCTATGAAAGAAGAGAAGCAGGTCCAGGACTAAGCCTTGGGAACAGTTTGGTTTCTTCATCTATGAAATGAGGATAATAATCCTTGACCTCATACGAATATTCTTGAATCACGGCCAGAAGGAAATACTCTTAGCTGTTTTCCTTATTAGGCAGATGACTTAGTGTTGAGTAATTTCTAGAGTTTACCACATCTAGCACAGTAGTATATAATAGGTACTTAATAGAGGCTTATTGCGCAACATTTGATTTGAGATGTAAGCATCATTCCTCTATGCAAAAGAAGACAATTTATACAGGCATTAATTTTGTTATTTTGGGTCTGATACCCTGGTATTTTAAGCCAACCCACCTCGGAGGATTAAAATGGACCATTGACGTTTTAGGTGACTATGTTAAGGGATTTAAGTTCAGAAATCATCAAATTCAGAATTGTAAAGAACCCTGGGTAGTGGAAATAGCATTCTACTTAGATTCACAAGCATTTGATAACAATCTTGGTTCTGCTGCTAACTGCTGCTGTGGGCAACATGATCACCTAACCTCAAAAATGAGAAAATCCCTTCTAAAATGGGAATAATAATGTTCAAATTGAGCAGGTGGGTGGTGCAGTAGATAGAGTGCCAGCCTTGAAATCAGGAAAACCAGATTTAGCCTCAGACACTTACTAGTTGGTATGTTCCTGGGCAAGTCATTTAATCCTGTTTGCCTCCTTTTCCTCATCTGTAAAATGAGCTGGAGAAGGAAATAGCAAACTACTCCAGGATCTTTGCTAAGAAAACCCCAAATAGGGTTATGAAGAGTCAGCTGTGAGTGAAATGTCTAAACAAAACAAATGTTTGAAGTTATCAAGCTCAAAGTTATGATGAAGTACTTTGTAAGTTTTCAATCACTGTAAAAAGTTGAGTGATTATTATTAGAAGTGGACAATGGCCCCCAGAGCTAAGAATCAATCCTGACACCATCCTCCTTCCCAGTTAAACTTCCTTTGAAAACAGATCTTAATCATGTAATCTTTCTCCTCCCCCCAGTGACTGAGCCTTCAAGTTCAGAGAACATCAAATTTAAAACTGTAAAAAACCTCAGAGATCATCTAGTCTAATCCTTTCTTTTTTAAAGTGAGGAAACTGAGGCTGTATATATTTTTAAAATAAAAAGCTTTTAAAAATGTAAGTTTCTTGAAGGCAAGAACTGGTTTTATCTTTTTTTTGTAGCTTCAACATTTAGTACAATTTAAATTATTATTAATGATCTAATTTGATTCTCAAAAGTCCTTAAGACAGCTAGCGAGTTAATGTATTATTACCCTCATTTTGAAGATGAAGAAACCATTAGGTTTCTTAGGTTTCTTAGGGTTAGAAAAATTATGTAAATTTCTCCTGGTCATACAAATAGCTTTACAAACCTTTAAGTGTTATATAAATGCTAGCTAATATAATAAGCTAATAGATTTCATTAGCATGATATATATATATATATATATATATATATGGAGAGAGAGAAAGATACACACATACATAGATATATATGCACATATATATCACAAACACGCATGTATATTATATATACTTTAACAAAATAATTCCATACCATGGAAGTGACACTGGGTTTTCAAGCACTATGCTAAGGAAGCTATAAGCTCTAAGAATCTGTAATGGGGCAAGTCTCAGTCACTGGAAGAAGCCTTGCTAGATTCAGAGAAACTCAGTTATATCCACTTTTAAAGTTCTGCTATACAGATTTATGACTGTGTGCTCCTAAGTTAGAGATGAGCATCTTCTTGTACTTTAGTGAAGGAATCAACCAAACAAGCATTTACTAAGCACCTACTATGTTCTAGGCACTATATTGGATGCTAGGGACACAAAGGCAAAAATGAACACTCCCTGTCCCTCCAGGAATTTATATTCCCTTGGGAAAGACAACACACACACACACACACACACACACACACACACACACACACACCATGCAAATGAATACAAAGCAAAAATCAGGAAAGACCATGTAAAAAACGGAATTTGAACAGAGTTTTGAAGGAAATGAAATGAGATTCTCTGATTACTGCTTTTGTTGCATTTCATAAATTTTAGTATATTGTCTCATCATTCTATTTAATAAAATTATTATATTGTTTTTATGATTTGTTATTCTTTAACATTAAGTAAATTAGACTCCAATTGGTTTTTAATGTTTGTTTCCATGGTCCTTTATTAAGTGTAATTTTTGTTGCATTATAATCCTTAAAGGATGCATTTAACATTTCTGCTTTTCTGAATTTAATTATAAGGTTTTTGGTTAATTTTTGTAAAAGTACCATGTACCCCTATTCTCATTCAATTCTTTCCAGATGTCTATCACATTAAGCTTATCCAAGATTCTATTCATCTAAAGGAAATGAGATTCTGTATGACAGTAATGAGATGGAAGTGCATTCTAGCTTTGGGGGACAGCCATTTGAAAGAGACAGAGAAAAGAAATAGCAAGAAAATCAGTTTGGTTGGAACTTAAGAGTGCAGAAAGGGGAATTATGCATATTAAGGCTGGAAACACAAGTTGTGAAAGGGAAGTGTCCATACTAATGGAACCATGAGTACTTTAAAGATAAAAGGAGCACCTTTAATATAGTAAATGTGAATGAAATTAATTCTCCCAATAGAACACAAGGAATGGCAGAGTGGATCAAAAACCAGAATCCTACACTATGTTGTTTACAAGAAACACACTTGAAGCAGACACACACACAGAATAAAGGTAAAGGGCTAAAATAGAATCTATTATGCTTCAGCTGAAGTTTTTAAAAAATGGAGAAGCAATTCTGTTATCACACAAAGCAAAAAGTAAAAATAGACTTAATTTAGAAAGATAAAGAAGGAAATTATATCTTGCTAAATCCAAAGATGTCATAGTCAAAACTAAACATGTATGTCCCAAATGATATAGCATTCAAATTCTTAAAGTTATAACTTTAGGACCAAATGAGATAGAGAACATTAACAAATGTAAAATAAATCATTTTAATTGTTTTAAATTAAAAGGCTTTTGCACAAATATAACCAAAGCAAGCAAGATAAGAAGGAAAGCAGAAAACTGGGAAACAATTTTTATCGCAAGTGTCACTGATGAAGGCCTCATTTCTCAAATATATTTAGAAAACTTCTTCCCTTCTCTCTTTTCTCTCCCTCTATCCACATAAGGAGTCATACCTTTACTTGTGGATACTTTGCGCAAAGGAAAATAGATTTTTGGTCACTGAAACCTTGCAAACTATCTTGGGGGTTTTGCTAGATTTCTTTTTCTTCTCTTCCCTACATATTCATTCTATTATTTAAAAAAAACAAAAACAAAACCCAAGCCTTAAAACCAAATCACTCTGGCTCTCACTGATTGGGCAACAGCTTGAGCCTCACTTGGTCATTGTTTGGGTTCATTGTTTGGGTTTTGATAGTGAATATAAATGATAACCATTTCTGTTTTGGCCAGAAACCCTGAGTGTCTTCCCCTCTCAGATTGAATTTTTTTGTGAGTAGGTAAAAAAGGCCATTTTTTTTGGTCTAATTTCTTACCAAGCTTCAATCACTGAATACATGTTGCCTCCTACAAACTGAAACCTAGGAAAGACCTCGGCTTAAAAAGGCTAAGGTCTCCTACTGTATCTGGGGCCATCGCCCATTGTCCAGCTCTATGTTTTGTCAATGGACCCAGATGATTCTGGAGGAGAGAATAAGGCTGGCGACTTGCACAACCCTGCCTATAATCCAATTCACTAACAAGTCAAGATGTCATTGGTCCTCTTTAAGAACAAAGGACAAACAACAACTATGTGCCTGATGTCACTGGTCCTCTTTAAGAACAAAGAACAAACAACAACTATGTGCCAAACATTTTGCAAATATTATCTCAGTCAATTCTCAAAACAATCTTGGGAAGCAGATGTTATTATAAGTCTTATTTTACAGTTGAAGAAACAGTTAAGGGTGTTGTTAGCAAGACATCTTTCATACCCAGGGAGAAGAGATAATATGGGAGAGGCTGATAAGGTGAGGAAATAGATGACACTAAGATGATAGAGCTTGCTAAATTGAGGAGATTGAAGCAAAATGACATATCCAGAGCCACACAGCTGATAACTATCAGAGACCAGATAGGAACAGAGATCTCCGTGACTCCAGGAGCAGTATGCTATATCCAACAAGCTGCCTCTTATCTGGACTCAAATTCTAACTCTGCTATTTGTTATATGACTTTTGGCAGACCACTTCATTTTTTAAAACTTCAGTTTCTTCATCTAAAAAATGAGAAATGCTTTCTTTATCTAGCTCTAAAGGTGGTAATTGCAAAGAAAGTGTTTTGAATGTCTAAAAACCTGTAGAAATGGAAGTTCTTCTTAATTCACTTTAGGATTATAGATATAGAGGCAATCTAGTCCAGTCTCCTCATTCAAAGATGACAAAATAAAGGGGCAGAGAAGTTAAGTCACACACCTGACACGTAGAAAGCTGGGATTCAAATCCAGCAATTTTTTAAACCAAACTATGTTCTCTCTGGGTCTCAGTTTCCTATTTTTGAAATGAGATTGGACTAAGTGATATATAACATTTTGTCTATCTTTGACACTCTCAGATCTCTACAATTCTGAGAAGTGGGATCATGCTTTTTGTGTCTGTGCACTCCCATAGTATTGTGTAGGGTGTGTTCAGAGAAGATGAATATCTCTAGGTGAGAGCTGCTTTCCACCTTTGGCTCATACATGATCCACCTAACTCTCACCTGTGGCTCCAAGAAGGTGCAGCATGCACAGTGGCCACACCCCTGTAAAACCATTTGGCAAATGGGTTACAGCAAGTTGAGGGTCACCAAGAGGTCTCAAAACTATTGGGGAATTAGGGGAGTGTCTACCTCAAGCATGTGAATATTTCCCTTAGTGGAATGGGCTGATGAGAACAGTTTGTTCCAATAGCCACGAAGGCAGCTGAAGCAAGCACTATGGAGTGCCTAGAACTTGGTTGGACATTAAAGCCACCAAGGTCATTGTAATGGGCTGAGGTTTGAGTTGATGCACTGAGGTCCCAAGTACGTGAGGCTAAATAGTAATTGGGCTATACTCTATTAATATACATGATTGGATAAAGAATGGTCCCTGCCCTCTCCGTGCAAGTCCTGATGTGTTGTATAGGAAATGACGATTTTGGTGGGTGGAGGCAGAGAGAGAGACAGGAAGAGAAGCTGGGAGAAATTGGGCCTGGGTTCGAGACTCTGAGCTGCTGGTTGTGTGGCTGCTGGTCGAGCTAGCTTCTTGACTCAGCTGCATACATTGCCATCGCCGATTCTCTTCCACCTCCGATCCTTCTTCACTGAGAATAAAGACTGACGATTTTCCCCTAACCTGAATTCCTGACTCCTGCTGATTTAAAAATACACGATCTTCACAGGTCATGTCCTGAATTTTTCTGTCCTGTCATTGGATTGTGATGATTCTGGAAGATACAGTGAAGTTAATGATTTCAAACAAATTTGCCTCCCTTAAATCTAATTTACACATGAATCAAAAGCTATCACCCATATCATTTTACCTTTTTAAAAAATCCTTTCTTAAAATCCTGTGGTGAGAGAAAAGTGATGAAGCAGCAGGTGCAGATACACTGGGATCTGTAGTCACAACCCTATACACAGACAGCCCAAGCCATAGGCTGGTCTTCTCATTGGAAGCAGCAATGGGACTCAGTAACCCCCTGAATATCTGAGCAGTCTTTTAAGAATCACATTGCTTACCTCCTGATAGAAGAAAGGGGATAAAAAGAGTACCCTAAAAACTGCCTGGTTACCTAACCTGGATCTGATTACTGGTACAGGTGGAGATCCCACCCTGTGATAGAAACACACAAAAAATGTACAAAAACGTCTGCAAAGTTGATTCTGCTCATCATTGGTAAATGGAACATGGGCACAGATCTGAAAAGTGAACAGCTCTTGTGAGAGAACTCGACCGGTATCACATCCAAACAAAACCCTGGGTGAAACAAGATTGGCAAATGAAGGCCAGCTTACTGAAGTTGGAACTAGATACATGTTTTTTTCTGGAATGGCCACAATCAAAACTAACAAATTTGTGTGTCCGTATAAAGGAGTGAAGGACAGGTTCATGACAATGTGATTGCCACTTGCAGGAAAATGCCATGCTGCCATCATCAGTGCCTATGCTCCTATCATGACAAAGCCTGATGAGGTCACAAAAAATTTTATGAAGACCTGGAGATCTTTGTCATCAGATGTACCAAAAGAGAATATCATAATTCTGGATGACTTTAAAGCTAGCATATGCTCAGACTATCTATCAGACATGGCAGGGAGTCCTTGGGAGGAATGGAGTTCGAAATAGTAACAGTAATAATGGTCACTTACTTGAAGACTTCTCATCCCCTAAACTGTCTTTTATTTACCTAAGTGCAATGAAACCTCATGGATACACCCTCCTAGTCAACACTGAAATTTAATAGACTGTGTGATTATAAGGAGAAGGGATAGATAGGATATGACAAAGGCAATGTGTGGTGCAGAATGCTGGACTGATCATAGACTTATCCTCTCTAAGCTAAATAATCATATTAAACAAAAGCAATGACCTCAAGGCAAAAATGACTACCAAAAGAATTAATATCACCCCATTAGAGTGCTTCTCTGAGCAGGAACAGTTTGTAGCTTAGGGGAAAAAGTCAGCTAATGCTGACTTTGGCAAGAGTATAGCAGAAAAGGAGTAAGCACCTTTCAGAGATTTGGTATAACATTTCATTTGCTTATCTAGGTCAGAATACTTACAAACATCAATGCTGATTTGATTAAAATGATGGGAAAATTCAGAATCTGCTAAATGAATAATGAGAACACCACAGTGTTTGACATCAGGAGAGTTCATTCAAAAGTAAAGTATAGTGAAGCTTAGAGAAATGCATGATTCTAAGTTCATTAGGAAGACAAATAAAACTCAATTTTATACTGATAGCAACAATCCAAAGTATTTTTCTGATGCTCTAAAATCTATAGTGATTTATGGGCTAAAGATCTATGATGCATCTCAACTACTCAGCACTGATGGAGCCACATTGTTTGGTGATAAGAATATGATTCTAGAGAGATGGCTAAACATGTGATAGTTTTCTCAACAGACAATCATCAATATTGAAGTCATTGATTGTTTATTTCAAGTTGAAGTCAATCCCTCCCTAGTTAAAGTTCCAGCTGAAGAAGAGATTTTGAATGCCATTAAGCTCCTTTTGTGTGACAAAACACCTATGTTGATCCTATTCCAGATTAAATTTCAAGGGAAACTACAAAAAAACTACAAAAATTAACTGAAATTTTCAATGTGGATAAGTTCACTTACTTTAGCATAAGATTGACACATACATTGCCAGAGCCAGATCAGTATTTGGGGGTTTCCAAAGGCAAGTATGAGAGAAAGGATGTATTAAACTGACTACCAAACTGAAGGTTTACAGAGCCATCTCATTGCTAGATGTCTGTGAAATCTGCACCGTATATCAGTACCATGCCAGGAAATTGAATAGTTTCCATTGGAATTGTCTCAGGAAGATTCTAAAAATCACCTGGCAAGATAAGATAGTCCTTTCTTTTACTAATTTGCCAAGCATTCTAACTACTGCAGAAAGCACAACACTACTGACCTGGCCACATTTTTGGTATATTAAATATGTGCTCATGACTATTTTATGAAGAAATAACACAGGGCAAGGGCTCACATGGTGGTCAAAAAAAAAAGCGATACAGGTCATTCTCAAGGTCTCTCTTAAGAATTTTGCAATTGATTGTGTGACATGAGAGACACTGGCACAACATGGTATACCCTTATCAGAGAAGGTGTTGTGTTCTGCAAGCAAAACAGAATTAAAATAATTCAAAAGAAATGCAAGATGTACAAATTTGGAGAATCCACTCCAGGTGTTAATATGGACCATTTTTGTCTGACCTGTGGCAGAACATTCTGAACTTGTATTGGTCTGATCAGATATAGTCAGACACACTAACTTGACTCTTACATAGTGATGCCATTTTGGTCCTCTCTGAAAACAAAGGACAACAACCAATCAACCAACTCCCATAGTGCCCTAATTATATCAGAAACTCCCATAGTGACTCCTATATAGAAGATACTCAAAAGAAAATGCAACAATAAAAATATAACCTGAAAATAAGTGTTAATTTATGTAGCTTGAGATTTGAGCAAATATAGTAATCATTCCTTTCAGACTTATTTGTATTCAGTAGACTCCTCCAGGAAAACATTGGATAAGTGAGGTAATCCTAGTTTTCAGACACTTTAGAAGAATAAAAGATTCCAAAGGTGCATAAGAAGGGACCTTATAAGTGTCCTTATTTTACAGATGAGGAAAGACACAAAGAAAGAAACAGAGACACAAATACAGGCAGAGACACAGAAACAGAGACAGAAGGAGAGAAACAAAGATGAAGAGAAATAGAGACAGAGAAATTTTAAAAAAAAGGAGAACACATATACATACAGAAAGACACACACACAGAGAGAGAAGACAGAGATAGACAGACAAAGAGACAGGCAGAAGAATGAAGAGAAAAAGAGAGAGAGAGAGAAGAGAGAGAGAAAAAGAGGGGGAGAGAGAGAAAGAAAAAGAGGGACAAAAGGAGAGGAAGGAGGGACAGAGATAGAGAGATAAAAGTTCAGAAAGAGAGAAAAACAGACAGAGACAGGGGACAGAGGCAGAGACAGAGACAAAGAGACTTGACTATCATTAAATGCATAGCAAATCATAGGGAAAACTGAAATATGTCATATTTAAGGGTCTCCACAAACCTGTTCTGATATCAAACTTCTTAGAATTAGGAAATAGTATTGGGTTAGGCTATGCCCTTTTTGAATAGGATGCTGGCCTTTAAACTTGTGGGTGAAATTTATTCCTAACCAAATTTCCGGTTCTACAGCATTCTAAAAAGGCTTCTCAACAGTGCTAATTGCTGGAGATAATTTGTGTGTGATGAAATAATACCATTTTCATACCAAGAGTGAATAAGTACGCAATGTACAAAAGGAGGTGCCACTGCTATTGTACACCATGGAACTAGCAGGTATTTCAGGACTAGTGGGAAGTGCTTGAGTTGGTTAATGTCTTGTGGCCCTTAGGCTTGATCTGACTGTAGAAACTGATGGAATCAAGGCTGGGAATCTTGGGTGGCCAAGTCTAAGAGGAATAACTGAAAGGGAGCAAGGAAATCCAGTTATGGAGTCAGGAAAACCAAGTTCCTGCCTTGGCTCAGCCATTCATTCAGTTTTTGACCTCAAACAATCCCTCTCTGCTCATGGATCATGGGTTCCTCGTCTGTCAACAAGGGATCATAATACCTTCTGTCTGTCACTGGGTTATTGTTGAGGTAAAATGATATGGGATAAGAAAGTGCTTTGAAGGAGTTAAAAGGCACCGTCCAGATATAAGGTATCATACTTGTAACTCAATCACTCAACAACAATTTATCAAATAACTTGCTCCACATAGAATTCTGTATTCAGGACTAGGGAAGATGATACAAAAGAAATAGAGTCAATAAATATTGGGGCAGAAAGAAACATTAGAACTACAAAATGTCAGAGCCTGGAAGGATGGCACAGAAAATCTAGTAACTAGTTCATCTTATTTTAATGATATAGAAAGTGAATTCCTCTCCTGAATATCTTGTAGTTTAGTTGCAAAGATTAAAATATATACTTACCAATGACTTAGAGTGATATCCTCTGTGTCATGATGTGCTTTTTGAACCCAGAAGACTTTTCTTTATATTAATCATGTATTTGTAGCTTTCGGTATTTTTAATCATTTATGACTTAAAACTCACATATCCTTTAGCTTTGGGGATCCTGAAGTCTTAAGTGATCTTTCACCTTTCTGATTGCCCCTTCTTTCAATTCTTTTCCGACTTTTTCTTCTCCTAAGATTTTTCTATGTGGGTTTCTCTCAAGGTTCCATCCTTGGCCTTTATGTTTGTTTCTCTCTAGAATCACTGCTTCTGTGAATTCATCGATTTTCACAAATTCAACTCTTGCTTCTATGTGGATGATTCTCAGATTTGTATTTAAGTCGTGATAACTTCTCTAGTCTCATATCACAATTGCCTTCTAAGCATTTCCATTTGGGTGATCTGTCACCACTGCAAATCAACATGAAAGTAATTCAGTGAAAAGATTGCCAGACTTGAAGTCTTCAGGTTTGACTTGGCAGCTCTGACACTTTCTAGTTATTTGACCATTTGTGAATTGCTTTTCCTTTCTGAACCTCAATTTTCTCAGCTGTAAAATGAAATATTAATAGGTGCACTAGCTACTTTGCAAGGTGTTTTTTTTAATGAATACTTTCTAAACCTTAGAACATTCTAGAAATGTTTGTTCAAAGTGAAATTTAAAATATAGCTCTCTTTTTCAACTATCCCATTTTGTTTAGTGCTCCTAAATTCTTTTAGTCTAGAAACTGTAAAATCACCTTTGATTTTTTCCAACTCCTTTACTCCCTTAATTCAGATTGTTGTCAAATTATGTCATTTGTTTCTTTTTTTTTTAAGATTATACGGGTACATTCATTTTTTATATGTTTCCATCTGACATATGTTGGGAGAAAAAAATCAGAACAAAAAGAGAAAACCATGAGAAAAAAAAAGAAAATAAATAAGTGTGAAAATAGTACGCTTTGATCTGCATTCAGTCTCCATAATTCCTTTTCTGGATGTGGATGGCATTTTCCATCCAAAAATTTACTGGAATTGTCTTGTATCACTGAATTGCTGAGAAGAGCCAAATCTATCACAGTTCATCATCACCCAATCTTGCTGTTGCTGTGTACAATGTTTTCCTGGTTCTGTTTGCTTCACTCAGTGTCAGTTGATGTAAATTTCCCCAGGCTTTTCTAAAAGTAGCCTATTTATCATTTTTTATAGAACAATAATATTCCATTACTTTCATATACCATAATTTATTCAGCCATTCCCCAATTGATGAGCATCCATGCATTTTCCAATTCTTTATCACCACAACAAAGAGCTGCTACAAACAAAATGTGCACATCTGGATCCTTTCCCCTCTTTTATGATTTCTTTGGGATAGAGGCCCACGATCATCTGTTCCTATACAATATTTCTTTGTGTTTTTCCTTTTATTCCATTCCCATTATTACTACCTTCCTCCAGGTCCTTACCACATTTTGATAACAACAGTCCTTCCTGAATGCTGTTATTGTTCCAATTTGATATTGAAGAATTGAAACTTGAAGAAGTTGTATGACTTATCCAGAGGCATATAGACACAGTTAGATCTGAGGCAGTATCAATCCAGGTCTTCCCAATATCATGGACAGTGATCTACATACTATACTACATAGTGTTTATTGTTTCATCTTGGGTGAAACAATATTACAAAGGGCAATTAGTGCTGTAGGAAAAATGTGGTTTATACTTTACATAGACATTTGGCTGGCTAAACAATCTTACTGTGAGTTTCATGGCTTTACAGTAGGATCTGGTTGGAGTTTATTAACACAATTATTGGAAAAAAAAATTAATTACATGTAGGGGGTCCTTAAAAATCATTCAGTCCAATGGTGTCAGACTCAAATTCAAACTGATTCCTGCAGGCTACCTATTGACTTTGTTATTATTCAGTCATCTTCAGCTCTTCCTGATACCATATGGGTTTTTTGTTGTTGTTGTTTTGTTTTTGTTTTTTAAGCAAAGATACTGGAGTAGTTTGACGTTTCTTTCTCCAATAGATTAAGGCAGAGATGAAATGACTTGCCCAGCGTCACAGCTCATAAACATCTGAGGCTGGATTTGAACTCAGATCTTCCTGACTCCAGACCTAGAGTTCTACTCACTGAACCATCTAGTTGCCTTATAGGTACTGTGTTAGGGCAGTTAAGTGGCTGGCTTAGTCAAAAGAGTTCCAGATTTGTCCTCAGGAATATTCATCTTCCTGAGTTCAAATGTGGCCTCAGATACTCATTAGCTATGTGATCTTGAGCAAGTCATTTAACCTTATCTGCCTCAGTTTCCTCATCTGTAATAACAATAATGCTGCCATATTGTCTTAGAAAAACACAAATTAACATTATCTGTTTCATATTTTATTTTGTTAAACATTTCCCAATTACATTTTAATCTGGTTAGATTATTCAATGATTTTATGGCATCATGAGTTTAACACCTTTGATAATTCAGCCTCCTCATTTTACAGTAGTTCAATAACTTTCTCAAAGACTCACAGATAGCAGGAGAAACATCAGAACCCAAAATGTCTGGCTCTAAGTTTAATGTTCTTTTCACTGAGTCTGATTGCCTTTTAAGGCCACTTTATGTGATATATGTCTGTAAAGGAGAAATTCAGAAAATGATATTATCCCTGGACTTTGGGAAAAGTTTCATGGAAGAAGAAAGACAAGTTAGGGCTTAAAGAGCATTGAACTTTGACACTAAAAATCCAGACTTAAGTTGTAGTTTTGTTAGGAACTACATCAGAGAAATGGAAATTTAAGTTCACCATGTGTAATGAGTCAATTTGTGGAGAAGACCTAGACAGAAGAATCTAGACTTTGCCTGTAGGGAGAAATTGTTGTTCTTTGTGTTTCATTTTCAAAAAGGACCATTGACAACCCAGGGTAATGCCTTGATTTGCCTCTGCAAACCTTCAAGTGTTTTGGGGATGTCAGCTATTTTTAAGATCATATTTTCATAGAACAAATAGCAGGTGGGAATATCCCTTTTATTTACTGTCTTCAACATCTCATTTGGCACTTAATTACCATATGTCTTTTTGTTTATTGCCCTCTAATTGCTTCATTTATCTTAGTCTTGTCTCTCCAATTAGATTGATTGCAAAGCTTCCTATTTGATCTTAGGTTGCATTGAAAGAATAGCATCCAACAAAAGGGAGGCAATAGTCATATCATCATCATGGTCAGAATGAACATATTGTATTCCATTGTGAGTACTATGTGAAAGGAAGGATATTGATAAAATGGGACATTTCAGAGGAGAATGAATAGGATGGACAGGAAATTGGAGATCATGCTTAAGGGTTAATTGAAGAAAAAGGAGCAATTTAAGCCTGAAGAATAGAAGGGAGGGTTTGGAAGAGGGAAGACATATGCTAGCTATTTTCTAGCATTTGCGCTGCCATATGAAAGGGAGATTAGATTTAGCCCCAGGGCAGAGCAATGAGTGAAAGGTAGAGATGAGCAGATCTGGGGTTGAAACAAAAACCTTTCTAACAGTTGGGGCTGACCCAAAGTGGAATGGGCTTCTTTAGGGAGTAGTGAGCTCCTTCCTCATTACTGAAAGGCTTCAAATGGAGGCTGAATGACCATTTGTGAGAGATTATAGATAGGACATATAGATATATAGGTAGGATTCTCCTTTGGCTATAGCAAAATCTGTTGTTCTATAATTATATAATGCTCTATTATAATTGAGGGCAAAATTGTATTCTCTAATTCTCTGTTAATCCACACAGAAGGTAACATAGTAATATGCACATAAAAGACCCTCAATAAATACTCACTGGATGACTGAGTTGGCATTTAAAATTTCAAATCACTTGAAGGGTTAGTAGAGAGTGGGATGGAGTCCCTGGGAGATCTTCCATTCAGTTAGTTGGAAATACAAGGCAAAAGGCAACCCAGAGTTCATTGTGCCTTCCTTAACATCTGGATTCAGATCCTGACTTTTCCATTTCTCCTCTGTGGGCCTCAGTTTTCTAATCTTTAAAATAATAGTATTGAGCAATGGATCTGGAACCAGAGAACCTGTTTCCCTCTGGGGCTAAATTTTATAATAAGTAAGAATTTGAAATAAGTCATCTTTGAAATAGATGAATAGATCCTTTCTTATCCTAAATCCTAAAATATATTTCTTATCATGTAGAACCCCAGATCTTCCGTTCTCATTGCTGTATTTTCAAGTTGATATCACATTGTCTTTTGGTTTCTGGTCCAAGATTCTAGCTCAATGCTGCCAATTTGGATTAAATTCCTATTTCTCAAGGACTAGAAATCAACAATCCTCCAAGTCTCTTTTACATACTCCACAGTCTATATTAGCTCAAGGCATTTAATAAGTTTTATCCCCGGTCACAATCATTGCTCCAGATGTATTAGGTTATGGGTGTTCTCACTTGACTTAACCTCACCCACTGGCCTCTGGCTAGGCCCAGGGCCCAGATGCCAAGAAGCTGTTTGCAAAAGGTTTCAACTAGGAAAAGAACTATTAACTGTGCATACAGTGCAGTTGTCAGAGGACAAGCAGGAAAGGTGGAAATCATTTCCCCTTCTACCTCTTTTTACTGGGATGGGTGGAGACTGCTCCCTAGCTGAGAAGCTGCTACTTGGTCTACTGGAAAGACTTCTTGGCCAGAGTTCTAATACTCCAGAACTTGGTGTGAGATCCCACTACTTCTGACCCTTCTAGTTATATAACAAATAAGGAAGGGAGAGAATCCGTGAAATAATAACTCATGTTTCTATAATGCTTTAAGTTAATAAATCAATTCCCTCACAACCACCCTGCCTATGAGGTAAGGTTTGTTTGTTGTTTTTTACAGTTGAGGACATTAAAGACTTAAAAGATAAAAGGACTTGCTAACAAAAGACTGCCACTGGAAAATATACATACCTTTGTTACTTAAAAAGGCTCTGGTGGAGTGGGAAAAGGACTGGGGGAAGGAAAACAAACATTTATTAAGCTTATCACTATTCTCAGTGCTTTACAATATCATCTCATTTGATTATCAAGATCACTCTGGGAGTTAAATTAAATGGAGATCCATTTTACACTAGAAAAACCAGTTAATGTGCATACCCTTTGATCCAGCAGTGTTACTACTGGGATTATATCCCAAAGAGATTATAAAGAAGGGAAAGGGACCTGTGTGTGCACGAATGTTTGTGGCAGCCCTTTTTGTAGTGGCTAGAAACTGGAAACTGAATGGATGTCCATCAGTTGGAGAATGGCTGAATAAATTGTGGTATATGAAAATTATGGAATATTACTGTTCTGTAAGAAATGACCAACAGGATGATTTCAGAAAGGCCTGGAGAGACTTACACGAACTGATGCTGAGTGAAATGAGCAGGACCAGGAGATCATTATATACTTCAACAACAATACTATATGATGACCAGTTCTGATGGATCAGGCCATCCTCAGCAACGAGATCAACCAAATCATTTCTAATGGAGCAGTAATGAACTGAACTAGCTATGCCCAGAAAAAGAACTCTGGGAGATGACTAAAAACCATTACATTGAATTCCCAATCCCTATATTTATGCACACCTGCATTTTTGATTTCCTTCACAAGCTAATTGTACAATATTTCAGAGTCTGATTCTTTTTCTACAGCAAAATAACGTTTTGGTCAGGTATACTTATTGTGTATCTAATTTATATTTTAATATATTTAACATCTAATGGTCATCCTGCCATCTAGGGGAGGGGGTGGGGGGAGGTAAGAGGTGAAAAATTGGAACAAGAGGTTTGGCAATTGTTAATGCTGTAAAGTTACCCATGTATATATCCTGTAAATAAAAGGCTATTAAATTAAAAAAAAAAAAAAAGAAAAAGAAAAGAAAAACCAGTTAAGTGACTTACACACAGTCATACTGTAATATGGATTTGAACTCGGGCCTTTCTGAATCTGTGTCCAGCATTCTTTGCTGTACCTATCAGCTAGATTTACAAAAAGAAAAAGAAAAGAAAAACCAGTTAAGTGACTTACACACAGTCATACTGTAATATGGATTTGAACTCGGGCCTTTCTGAATCTGTGTCCAGCATTCTTTGCTGTACCTATCAGCTAGATTTACAGCTAGACAAGCTATATGTTAATGTTAGTTCTTCTGCTTAGGGAAGTTTGTGAATCTATCAGTTCTTAAACCTTTTCAATGCCCTGAACCCCTTTGGAAGTGTAGTGAAGACTAAACTCTTCAGAATCATTCTTTTAAATGTATTCAAAAATACATAAGATTACAAAAGATCAATTATATTGAAATACAGTTTTAGAACAATTTCTTAAATGTTGCCAAGTCCCAGTTTAGGAATCCTGGGAAAATGTTTGCTAACATTTGGATGGATGGGGGTTGAGGCTGATCAAGCTCCTTCTATGTTGGATACTGAGGACCACTTTGGTACTAAGTTCCAGAGAAGTTATAGAACTGTCCCTTTCCGAGAGTTATGTAGCTAATTAGTGGGGATATTGTCCTTCAAATTTCTCCCAATTCATATTTTTGCATTCTTCTCACTACACCCCATTCCACTACTACATGAGGCAGGCTTCCACTTCCAAATGTCATTCAGTCACTAAGCATTTTTTCTGTAGTTGTTCAGCCGTTGTCCCTGACTCTTTGTGACCCCATTTCCTAAACTGGAGTGGTTTGCCATTTCCTTCTTCAGCTCATTTTACAGATGAGGAAACTGAGGCAAATAGGGTTAAGTGACTTGCCCAGGGTCACATAGCTAGGAAGTGTCTGAGGACAGATTTTAAATCAGGAAGATGAGTCTAACCTGACTCTAGGCCTAGTGCTCTATCCACTTCACCACCTAGCTGCTTTAAGCGTTTATTCACCATACTAAGTGTTGGGGGTACAAATGCAAAAGACAGTTCCTATCCTCAGGAACTTCCCAGTCTGATAGAAAAAGAGATATCTGTAAATTGGGTATTAAATGAACTGCAGAAAGAAACGGAAACCATTCGGAAATCTTTGTTGAGGAAGTTCCAAATGGGGAGGAGTCGGACACGACTGAATAACAATAACAAAAATGAATGAAGGGTCATCGCTACGTCCGATTCTAGTTCCACATCCTCTGAGTTACAGATCCCAAAGCATCGTCCCTATTACGTGAAGGAGAGAGGGCAGGAGTTCGGAGTATCCCTCCCCGGACGCCAGAGCTAGGCCCCGAGGGCTGCAGGTTTTCCTTCCCGCAGCAATCTCCCCCTGCCCGCCAGGGATTGCCCTCCGGGAAGAGCGTACCCCGGGAGACCCGGGAGAAGGGAGGCGGCGTCTGCACCGGGAGCTCACCCGGGCTTCCCGGCCCCTCCTCTCCTGCAGCGGGGTCTGCGGCTCGAGCGCGTTCCACTCCGCAGTGGTGGGGGACTGTCCCGCAGAAGCCAGCCCGGCGGGAGGAGAGGCGCACGCCAAAGCCCGGGGACCGAGATGGGGCTCGCTGACTCCGCCCCCACCCCAAGGGGCGGGGCATCACCTGCGGGCCGACCGGCTCCAGGTAACCTAGGCTCAGCCTATTACAGTCTCCTGGGCGCGCGCGCCCTGCCCCCGGCACACCAGAGAGGCAATTCCTGCCGCAGCCTAGCCGGGCCCGAGCGAGCCAGGGAGCCGGCGGGGCCGCCGCGCTCTGTCCCCAGCAGCGGACGAGGGAGCCGGCGCGAGCCGCGGCGCCCGCCCCCCGGGGTCGAGATGGTGGAGAGACGCTTCTCCAAACTCGTGCAGAAACTTTCCCTGCTCAGCTTGACGCGCCAGTACGAGCCAGTGGAGGATTCGGAGCTGGAAGGGCTGGTGGTGAGTGGAGGATTCTCGGCGGGCGGGGAGAAGGGATGGAGCCCCCGGGATGGAGCCCCCGGGACGCGCGGAGAGGCTGCGGGCCCCTGCGCTCCCCGCTGCGGCGCGGCTCAGCTCCAGCCTCCAGAGATCGGGCCGGTGCCTTCCTCCGTGTCTCCTAAAGGGGGACCCCAGTGGAAAAGGAGGCTGCGAGCCGGGTAGTGTACGGGCACGAGCGGAGGTCTCTTTGAGGGGCCGTGTGGCTGGGCGGCCGCCGCTGTCTGACTTTCTTGGGGTAGGCGAGGCAGTTCCTCTGCAGGTGAGCTAACCTGAGCAGCGGCGCTGGTCTGGGATGGGGCAGGGCAGGAGATCGCGCGCGTTTCCGGGCACGGGCACGGGCGCGGGCACCGGCACCCGGGGAGCTGCCTGCTGGACCCACTCAAGGCCTGGGACCCGGGAACCCCTGGGAAGCCCCAAACCAACTGTGAGGCTGCGAGGCTGTGAGGCTGCTCACCAACCGGCGCAGGGTTTCGCCCGGCTGTCCCGCCGCTCTCCCTGAGGATTTTGAAATCGGCAAATCAGGTTTCAAAATAAAATAGGTCGTGGAGACTGCAAAGTAAACATTTATTAATAAAAGACTTCAACGCCTGGTCTCTGGGTGTGCTCCCTTCCTCCACCTGTTCAGATTGTAACCCAATGCAAGGCTACTTCTGGGTGATTCTTTGTCCATGCCTTCATGATTAGATGTGAAGCTGGTGAGTCACAAGTAATCCCTTGCCTGATAACACTTTCAGTTTAAATACTGTCTGCACAGCAGCCCTTCGAGGTAACAAGTGATTGAATCCCTGTTATTTTTTAAGATATTAACCATTTTCTTGCACCAGGCACTGGGCAAGAAAGATAAAAACCATACCAGCCCTTAGAAAGCTTAGAGACTTCTGATCGATATAAGACAACTGTAATATCTGTAATACAACAAGAAATGTTACTCACTTCGGTGAATCAACATGTACTTGCTCCCTCCTGGGTGTTAGGCAACTATGCAGACACTGAGTGGAAGCCGAGGAAAATAAAACTTTCCCTCATTGACTCCTCAGTCCAGTAGATGAAAGGAGCCTGAGAGAAACAAGTGCTTGATTTAAATGACCTCTGTCTATTTTGAGAAATATCATTTTAGACAAACATTGACAAAAAAAGATAATGCTTGAGTTCTGATTGTTAATGCTATGATTACACAAAAGTAACCACAGCCAAAATCAGTAAGAGGGGTTTACTCTAGATCTCTGACTTCAAGTCCCAGCTAAAATCTGACCTGCAGAAGGCAGTAGCTGATTCTTTCCCTCCCCTCTCCCAGTCCCTGCCTCTGCTGATTATCTCCAATTTATCTTATTTATACATAGTTGTTTGCATGTTATCTCCCCCATTAGAGTGTGAGCTCTTTGAGATTGGGATTATTACTATTTTTCTTTGTGTTCCCAGGGTTTAGCACAGTGCCTGGTACTTACTGTTTAAAAAAAAAATAATACTTGACTTAACCTTGATCTCCTGCAAGGGAGCTTAGTTCTAATTTTTTACAAACTACTGTCAGGAATACTGTAGAAGAGACACCTGTACTAAGGTGGAAGCTTGCAGGAAGGGAATAAGCCTTTATTAAATGCCTATTTATTGTTATTGTTGTCCTGAGTCATTTTCAGTTGCCTCCTACTGCCCACGATCCCATTTGAGGTTTTCTTGACAAGGATACTGGAATGGTTTGCCATTTCCTTCTCCATCTACTTTTACAGATGAGGAAACTGAGGCAAAGAGGGCTAAGTGATTTGCCCAGAGTCAAAAAGCTATTCAGTATCTGAGGTCAAATTTGAAATGTGCTAAATAATTCACAAATATTCTCACTTGATAATGAATCCCATACACTTCTAAGATTATTTGTGATGGGGAAAGAAATGCAACTTGACAATTATGTTTTCCCTGAAAAACCAAGTTCAGGGTTTCTTATTTGAGAGATAGAAAGAGAATCTGAAAAACAGGGTAGTATTTAATATTTTATGTAATGTTTAATTTATATAATTTATAATGTTTCATATATTTAGTGTAACCTTTCCCATAGATTGTTCAAATTTTTTTTTTTACTTTTTTTAGACAATTGCTTAACATTTTAACATGTCTCAAATGGGTAGTAATCAACAAGCACTCATCTGTCAACAAGATTTATTAAATCCTATGTGCTGACCACTGATCTGAGGTGCTGAGGACATAAGCACAAAAGTAAGATTGTTTTGGCTTTCAAAGAGTCTACATTTGACTGAGTAATAAAGATTATAGTCTGAATATGGACATGGACCCTCAGTGTGAAGACATGCTCTTTTAGTTTATCCTGTATTTTATAAAATGAATTATGCAAAGAAAGACTGTTTCTGACTTATTTTGGTAAAGTATCATATGATAAGATTCATAAAATCACAGACTAGCTGAAAGGGACGTGAGAGATCATCTTGTCCTTAGTTAACAGATGAATAAGACCCAGAAGTCATATATCCATTTAGTGGCAGAATGAGGATTAGGACCCAGCTGTCCTGACTTTTGATGGACAGAATGGAATGATGGAATTTGTATTCTGGACTTTGTAAACTTGTGCAAATCATTTAGATTTCTGTTTTCTTACTAATGAAAAGAGATATCAATCCCTGTCTTGCTTCCCTCATTTTCTGAAGATCAAATGAACTTGTGTATGTTAAACTCTTTGAAAATAGTTATTTTGATTGCCCAAAGATGCATTTTTTAATTTATGGAAGAAAGATAGAGACCAATCAATGGCAAAACCTCAGAATCAAAGCATTCTACCTCCAACTTCCTTGCTTAATAATGAGATAGGTAGAAAGAATGAATACAACATAGCCTTTGGATGTGTGCAAAAAAAGCACATTAAAAATTGTTTTCTCTCAAAAGTTATATGGAAGGGAAGAAAAATGGGACAAATAGGATCTCACCAGTCATTGGAAAAACTTAAAAAGCTGCAAAAATTTGTCTTTTTAGGCTACTCTAGTATATAGCAGGAGGAGACACAGTGGATAGAGCACCAGACCTAGAGTCAAGAAGACCAGAGTCAAATCTAGCCTCAGACTTAACTAGCTGTATGACTCCAGCCAAGTCCCTTAACTCTGTTTGCCTCAATTTCCTCATTTGTAAAATGAGCTGGAGAAGGAAATGACCAATCGTTCCAGTATCTTTGCTAAGAAAATTCCAAATGGGCTCATGAAGACTTGGACTGCAACAAAAGTATAGTGAGAAAAGTGTTGACCCATGAGTCGAGAGACTTGTGTTCTGACCCTGACTTTGTGATGTGACCTGGGGCAAGTTACTTCATCCTTCTGATCCCTGAGCCCTAAAATGAGGATCTTCTATGATCCTTCCCATGTCAACATTCTATGTCTCCTTTAAAAGAGCTAATTTTTGTTTGTTTGTTTTGGAATCCCCAGTGTCCAGAATAACATGTTTATTGAATTTCCATTGTGACATTGGAATACTGATACTCGGTATTCCTGATACTCGGGACTTTTTAAGCTCCTGGTCGGCTAGTTTTGGGGAAGGATTGGAGTAGAGGCAGTTACATAATAGTCAACTACAAGACAATAAGGAGACTTCTTTTTGGGGACAGTTATCATGATGAGAGGATGAAGCACCTCATTCCTTCTCTAATTAGCCCATGTAAGCTTTTTAGAAAAACCCACTCTTTTTTTCCTCCTGAGATTGCACATTCTGCTTTTATTTTATTTAAAAAATTTTTTCAATATGTTTTGTTTTTTCAAATACATGTAAAGACAGTTTCAACATTGATTTTTGTAAGACTTTGTGCTACAAATTTTTCTCCCTTTCTCCTTTACTCCTCCCTTCTCAAGACAAGTAATCTGATATAGGTTAAATATGTGCAATTCTTTTAAACATATTTCCTTATTTGTCATTTTTGTGTGAGAAAAATCAGACCCAAACGGGGAAAAAAACATGAGAAAAAACCAAAGAAACAAAAGAGTGAAAATACTATGCTTTGATCCATATCCCATGTCTATAGGGATTGCCTTGAATCTTAACTGCGTTATTGAGAAGAGCCAAGCCCATCACAGTTGATCATCACATAATCTTGTTACTGTGTAGGATGATCCTTTGGTTCTGCTCACTTCACTCAGCATCAGTTCGATTAAGTCAAGAAACCGACTCTTGACACTTAATAGAAGAAAAGGACCAAATATGGGAGAAGAAAGTTCCAAAAATTAGGCCAACCAGCAGTAGTACCTTGACTACCACTTGTGACTAGAATAACGAGCTGGGAATTCCATCTTCTCTGATTATTCAGGGTGTGCCCTGAGAAAGTTACTTAGGCTTTCTCCTGGTACCTCAGCTTTCCCTTCTGCGAAATGAACCTAAGAGCTACCACGCCTGTTTGTCTCCCAAGAGAACATATTGCTGGATGAGACCTGAGAGGCCATTGAGTCCAACTTTTTCATTTTAAATGAGCATGAAGAAACTAAGGCATTTACCCAAAGACACACAGCTAATGAGTCACAGAGTCAGGATTTGAATTCTGATTCAATAACTCCAATGGCTACATACCTGGCATGTAGACTATATTGCTCTTGGTCTAAGGCTTTGTACATAGTGGGTTTTAGTGATGCTATGAATCAGATTATGAACTGGGAACTCCATGGAAAAAATTGCTCTCAGGCAGTTCCCAGATTATGAAAAAGTTGTGTTCCAAAGGGTCAGTGGTAAGGTCATCCATTGTTTGGAACTTGGAAATCATTTGCCATTGAAACAATATCATACAGGATAATTAGCTTCCGGAGCCAGACAACAAAGACCTAATTTAATAGTAGTAATATTTCATGTTTGCTAAATGCTTTAAGCTTTATAATAAATCCCCCCCACATACACACATCATTCATTGTGGTAAAATGTGTAGGTATTATCAGCTCCCATTTTATAAAGGAGGAAATTGAACCAGAGAAGTAAACCAACTTAGGGTCATAGAATTTAGAGTTGGCAAGGACTTTAGAGATTATCAAGGTCAAATCTTTTATGTAAAGATGAAGAAAGAGAATCAGAGGTTTTAGAGCTAGAAAGGATTAAAGAAATCATTGAATATAAACTTTTCATTTTACAGATGAGAAGACTGAGGTTTGGAGAAATTAATTAGCTTGCCCAGTTTTATACAGATTATAAATAGCAAAGCCAGGATTTGGACTCAGATCCTTTTATTCCAAAGGCCAGGAGTTCTTTCCTTTTTACCAAACTAGATGTCTAGGTCTTCAAAAACTAGAGTGGTGGATCATTCTTAGCCAAAAAGATCGATAAAATGGTAGTGGTAGGTCAAAGAAAGGGGTTAGGATAGTTTGTGTGCCTCAGTGTGAACAGCTACTCTTCTGCCATAATAAATCTCCACATTATGTAACTTAAAAGCAGAAAAAAAAAATCTAGAGGTCTTTAAAGTTTAAGGAAAAACTGAAAAAGAGAGGGGGAAATGACCTACTGAAATTACAGCTAAGGAATAATAGAACAAAGTTGCAAAATTTCCATTACTGCTTTCTAGTGTCTCCTAAAGCTAGACTAAAATTCCAAATAAAAGCATTTCTTTTATTTCTTGGTAATAATTATTTCCCCCTGACCCTCCCACACTTATCAACCCTCTTCTCCCTTAACATCTTGAAGATATTTAATAGCTCTGTATGACCCTAGGTATCCTATTCGCCTCAGTTTCCTCATCTGTAAAAATGAGTTAAAAAAGAAAAAAGAAAATAACAAGTCCATTCTCCACCTAGACTAGGTCAACTAAACTGAGGTTTGAGGCTCTTTGGGCCTGGTCTGTTGCAGTCATGAAATCTCCTACTGGATTAGCTGCTCTGTTTCAAGACACCAAGGCTGGAGGTGGGGTGGAGAAAAGAGAAATCCTCTTCTAAACCTACTTCACTCTACAAGAGTCCTGAGGGAAAACATACAGAGTGTCCTCAAGAATACAATCTGCTGACTTCTTTTTTTTGATCAACTCTTAAACTAATAAGTCCTACCAGGGTTTGACTGGTTTTGATGTTTCCATTTAACAAATGATTATCATTATAGATGTCAGTCCAGTGCCTATTATACAGTGATGTTTAATAAATGCATGTTGCAGCAATAACAAGATTAAATGATGATCAATTCTGATGGACGTGGCTCTTTTCAACAGTGAAATGGTTCAGGCCAGTTTCAATGGTCTTGTGATGGAGCAAGCCATCTACAACCAGAGTGAGGACTGTGGAGACTGAATGTGGATCATAACATAATATTTTCACTTTTTTTGTTGTTGTTTGCTTGCATTTGTTTTCTTTCTCATTTTTCCCTGATTTTTGATCTGATCTGTCTTAATCTGATTTTTCTTGTGCAGCATGATAATTGTGGAAATATGCATAGAAGAATTGCACATTTTTAACATATTTTTAATATATTTTAATATTTTTAATATATTTTAATATATTGCATTACTAGCCATCTAGGAGAGGGACTGGAGGGAAGGGAGGGAGAAAAAATTGGAACACAGGGTTTTTCAAGGGTGAATGTTGAAAATTATTTATGTATATGTTTTGAAAATAAAAAGCTTTAGAATAAAAAATATATATTTTGACTTGTAAAAGGAAATTTGAATTTAATGAATTGGAGACTTCTTGATTACCTGTAATTTTGGAAAATAATTTGAAGTCTTCCCTAATTCTGAATAATCACTAAATGGCTATAATGAGTTGTAATGCCTTCCCCTTAGGAACTCAAACTGGTTTTCAGTCTTAAATCAGTGTCCAATAATTGATCATCTGCATCTGCATTGTAGTAGGCACTACAATGGATACATGGGATACATAAATTTGTTATTTATGATCCTTTCCTTCCAGTAACTTAATATGCATTTGGGGAGACAAGATGCGAATGTATACATGAAATTATTATGTCCAGATGGCCCCAAAGATGAAATATAAAGTCATTATTTTCTTTTTTCTATGTAGAGTTAGGGGACTCTAGACATGGAAAATTGCATGTAATGTTAGATTTGTTTAATGAATTGGCTAGTTTCACTGAAAAGGTTTTTTCTCTATTTTATTTTGAAAGGGATGGTTCCCTGGAAGAAAAAGGAGCAGAAAGTGTATTAGGTAATAGATAATATAAAAAATCCAGATAATTAAAAAAAAAAACATAAGTGCAAGAAAAGGTAAATTACAATAAAATATATAAATGTTCAGGGGCAAAAAATAATTTTCACCAAACACTCATTGTGTGCCTTGCTTTGATGAACTTTAAGGATGCAAATATTAGAATGGCATAGTTTCTGACCTCAAGGATCTTACACTCTACTGGGATGGGTCCAGGTGGGCACAGAGGCAACATGTACACAGATCAGTAGAATACAAAACAGGGAGTGATGAGGGCTGAAGAGAGGTTCAAGAACAAGGTGTTAGGAAAACAGAAAGAGAGTGAGGCCATTTTTAGGTGGGGCAGGGTAGTTGGCATAAAGTGGTAAGGAAGACTTCACAGAAAAGATGAGACTAGCTTTGAAAGAAACTGAAAATTCAGAAAAGTGGAGATGAGGAGGGTATGCAGTCCAGATTTGGGGGCAGCTTGTGAGAATGCATGATGGCAGGATAGGGATTCTGAAATCTGGAAAATAACTTAATAGCCCAGTCTGTTTGGAGGTAGAATTTGTGATGAGGAATGTGAATTGAGAACAGTAAAGTAGATTGAGAGCAGCTAGGTGGCACATTGGATACGGTGTTGTTCCTGGAGTTTCTGAGTTTAATTTTGGCTTCAGATACAAGTTGTGTGACCCTGTTTGCCTCAGTTTCTTCATCTGTAGAAAGAGCTGGAGAAGGAAATGGAAACCACTCCAATACCTTTGCCAAGAAAACACCAAAAAGGATCAGGAAGAATGGAAAGGAAAAAAACAACTAGAACAAAAGTAGGTTGATATCTGAGGGTGAGGAGTTTGGATTTTAAACCAGAGGCATTTGATCAGGTGAATTTGAATCACTGTGTCCAAATCATTTCAAGATGATTTTGGCAACTGGGTGGAGGCAGAATTGGAGAGAAGATACTAGAAGCAGAGAACAAAGGTCCCAGGATTGTGCAGGAAGAGAAAGGCATGGATGCAAGAGTTATTGTGGAGGAAGAATGAACTGGATTTAACAAATGTTGTGATAACGAGTCAAGGATGATAGAAAGATTTTGAGCCTTGATAATTGGGAAGGTGGTGGTACTCTCCATGGAAATAGGAAAGAAGGATAGGGAAAGGATTAAAGGTAGTGAATTACTTCAGAAATAAAAGAGTTGTCACAAAATAATATATTATTCCATTATCAAATCAGTTGTATAAGTGGACATTGCTTTATGAGTTCAAAGAAGGGAAAAATTACTGTGATCATAGAAGGCTTTGGAGAGGAGAGTCAACTTGAGTTGTCATGAAGAATAGGGATGGACACATGGTGATGAAGAAGGGAGGGGAAGTTAAGGACAAAAGGGGAGAATAATAAGTTTAATGATCACACCATACATACCTGTTATATAGGTAGCAGATGAGTAGTCTCATCCTTACATTAAAAGCCAGCTCCAAAGTGACATAGCAGGACCAGGTGTATAGTCAGTTGGCCATTCATTGAGCAATTATTAAGCATCTACCAAGTACCAGGCATTGGATACAAAGAAAGGCAATCAACAGTTCCTGTTCTTAAGGTGCCTGATGGGAGAGACAACAAGTAAACAGCTATGACAAACAGGATATTGGAGATAACCAACTGAGGGAAGGAGCTCCTAGCATTTGGGGCAATCAGGAAATAAATGCTTCTCGTAGTAGAGGAGATTTTAGTTGGGTCTTTAAGGATGGCTGGTGCTAGAGAAGAAAACAGGTAGGATTGCAAGCATGGCAGACAGCCAGTGAAAATGATTAGAGCAGAAAGATGGAGTATCTTCTTTAAGGAACAGTAAGACCTGTGTCCCTGGATCATAGAGTACATGTGGTGAGTAAGGTGTAAAAAGACAACAGATTTAGAAAGAACTTTGAATACCAACCAAAGGATTTTTCTATTGATCCTAGAGGGGATAGGAAGCCATTGGAGGAGTTAAATGGTCAGACCTGTGCTTTAGGAAGATTATTCTAACAGTCGAGTGGAGGACAGACTAAAATGAAAAAAAATAAATGAGGCCAGAGGACAAAACAGAAGGTTATTGAAATAGTTCAGGTATGAGGTAAGACAGGTTCCCTTCCACCCCTCCACCCCCCACCATGAAGTTTTTTTGGTCCTTCCAGATTTCTCTAAATCTCCCTCTCACGTGAACTCCTTTAGTGCTCAATCTTTGTGACAAATTAAGCCCTACTTATATTCATTCTTTCTTTCTTTCACTGGCAACAGTTGAATATGAAGAGGCCCTTAGATATACTGCCTTCCGTACTTAGAATAACACCTGGATTGGATCTTAGATGACTGGGGGATGGATGGTAGGACCTTCCACATTAATGAGGAAGTTCAGAAAGGGGAAGAGTGCAAGTAAAGATAATGAGTTCAGTTTTAGATAGTTTGAACTTAAGATATCTAAATGGCATTTGGAGATTTCGAGTCTGGATGTGTGGAGAGAGATTAGGTCTGGATAAGTAGATGTGATAATCACTGGAATCATGAGAGCAAATGAGATACAGAGAAAGAAGGGAAGAAAGCCCAAGACAAAGCCTTAGTAGGCGTCAAAGGTTTGGGGGTATAATCTGGATGAAGAACAAAAAAGTGTGAGACGGAAGAAAGATCAGGCTAGAGAAGAGTCATAGAAACATAAAGAGAAGAAAATATCAGGGAGAATAGTCTGAGAGTATCAAATGCTACAGAAAAGCCAAGAAGGATAAATGTCATTAGATCTGGCAAATAAGAAATCATTGGTAACTTTGGAGAGAACAGTTTTAGCTGAATGATGATATCAAAAAGGAATAAAAGAACATGGAGGATCATAGTCTCCTCTAAGAGTTTCACCAGCAAAGGAAAACATACAGGATGATAACTAGTAGGATGAATGAGTCAAGTGAAGGATCTTTGTGTAAGAAGAAGACGTTGACTTATTTATCTACAGATAGCAGCCAGTAGACAACAAGAAACTGAAGATTAGAGAGTAAGGTGGTAGAAAGAACAACCTACTGGAAAAGATAGTGTAGAATGGAATCATGTGTGCACATAGAGTAGTTTGCCTTGGCTAGAAGAAGGGCCATCTTGTTGTGTGAGACTAGGGTGAAGGAGGAGATACTAGAGAAGGAATCTTGATGGTGTAAGATGAGAAGGGGAGGAGGGGGAGTTCTCAGCAAAAGACTTCAATTTTTCAGTAAAATATGAGACAAGGTTTCATATGTAGCATTAAGAGATCTGAGATCTGGTTGCCCTCTGAAGACTAGTAGTGTCAAGGATAATGTTTGTAGTGTTGTTAGCTTGAAAGAGAAGAGGGAAGGTAATCTCTAGGAGGACAGCCAAAGCTGGATTTGCTTCCAGTGAGAAAAGGGGATGGTATTAACCTTCTCCAATATTGGTAGTCTAAGAGTAATAAATTCAGAACTCACCCCTTCTCTGATCACACTTAAGGAGGAGGTAATTCTTAGTTTATTTTAACCAGTTTAGCGGCTTCCCAAAAAACTATATAAAAATCATCATAAAAGACCCAATAGTGACTAAACCCACTTATCTAAGCAAAACGGTAAATAGAAGTCAGAGAAGTTATACAGATTAAAATGGGTAAAATATACAAAAGTAAAGCAGCTTTTCATCTGAGAACAAGATAAGATCTCTGCTCAACCAAGGAGAGAGGGCTGGATCTCACTCAAGGGGAAGTTCTTTCTTTGAAGACTCTAGGAAAACAAACTGGAAATCGGGAACACATAGGGGAGCCAGTTTCCCCTATGTGTCTGTGGTATCTCTCTCTGTATGTCTTCCTAGAAAGTCTCTGGAACCAGCTCAGTAATAGCCTTCTGCAGATCCAAAACACTGTAGTCAGGTCTTTGACAATTAGGAGTCTGGTTTACCTAGCATGAAAAAATCTCCAAGTTCAGATAGAAGCTGGTTACATACTATACTATGCACTATACTATGTGCTGTACTGTACTATGTTATATATACATACATATATACTACATTAAGTTTATGTGTACATATGTGAAATAGCTTCCTCTGTGATATGTATGCATGTATATGTACATTTGTATATATGTGTGTGTGTATGTGTATATATATATATAAAATGTGGTCATATAGTTACATTTATAATATATCACAAATAAATATAATATAATTAAATAATATATCATCACAAATATGTATGTGAAATTATACATATATCTATATCATCTATCTATTTGTCTATCTACCCATCATCTATCACAAAAATCAGAGAGGAAACTTTCCATCCATTGCCTCTTCCCTTCTTCTTTCCCCTTCATCTTTCCAAATCCTACCAATCTTTCAAAGTCTAGCTGAAATTCCTTCTCCCCCTCACATGAAACCATTCTTGGTCCTTCTGGACTTCACTAATCTCCCTTTCTTTTGAATTCCTTCCTATAGGACTCTTTGCCACAAATTCACACTTAATTATAATTAGCTCATTCATTATTCTTTCATTTAACATCAGTTTCAATGACTATATCTGTAAGTCTTTTTCATTCCTAGGGCAAGCCTTCATTATTCCCTTCTTATACAAACAATGAGTAAGAAATCATTCTGTTCTCTTCTTCCTCTAATTAACTCAGTTTTTTCCTCATTGGACCCTACTGAGTTATGTTCAAAACTGTTTGCCTGGCGTTCAAGAATCTCCCTAGTCTGACACTATGGTTTATTCCCAGTCTTATCTCACATGACTCTCTACACTCTATGATCAATCCCTTATATTCTTTCTGCTTAAAAAAGATTTTTTTTTAACCTTATGTTTACACTGTTCTTTATACTTCCTTGACTGAAAGTTTTCTTTTTGGATCTTTAAAAAAACAAAACAAAACAGTATGCATATTATTCAGTTGTTTTTCAGTCATGTCTGACTCTTTGTAACCCCATTTGGTGTTTTCTTGCAAAGACACTGGAGTGGTTTGCCATTTTCTTCTCCAACCCATTTTATGGATGAGGAAACTTAGGCAAACAGGGTTAAGTGACTTGCCCAGGGTCACATAGTTACTTAGCATCTGAGGCCATATTTGAACTCAAGAAGATGAATCTTACTGACTCTAGGCCTGGCACTTTACATAATTTATTCAACAAGGAATTTTAAAATAGACACCTCCCACCCTCACCCCATCCCCTGTCCCTGCTATTTTCTACCAATTATAGAAGAAGTGGGAAGAGAGTAGGAAAAGAGAGCAAGAAAGAGAGAATTAAAATGTTGTTGAATTCCTGACAAATTTGTTTGTCCCAGTAATTTTGCTTTAATTGTCTAATACACTATATTTGTGTGTATATTTGTATTGGATTTTGTCTGTATATTTTATTATTCCTCCCCTGCCTCCAATTGGGCCAGGAAGTCCATAAAGGAAGGGACTATATTGTAACTAAAATTTTTACCTCCCCTACCTTCCTCTGTGGGGAAAATTCTTGAAATAAATTCTTTGATCCATATGTGCACAAATATTACCATTTTGATTATTATTTTTTTCTTCACCCCAAAAAATATATGTAGGGAAATTTAGGTAAGAGGCAACTAGGTGGTGAAAAAAAATAAAGTGCTGGGCTTGGAGTGAGGAAGACCTGCATCCAAAAATAACTTTAAATCCTTATAAGTTGTGTGTCTCTCAATTTCCTCAGCTGTAAAATGGCATAATAACACCTACCTCACAGGGTTGTTGTAAGGATCAAATGAGAGAATATTTGTAAAGCACTTAAAGCAAAGTGTCTGACATATAGCAGGCATTTAATAAATACTTGTTCTTTTCCTTTTCCCCTTATCCATTTTTGTACTAGGTAAAAACTATTCCTAGTTATGGCTCTGATAAGAATTCAGCAAGTATTTATCAAGCACTTACTATGTTCATGGCACTGCTTAAGGGATTGAGGCTGCAAAATTGAAATCTATTAATCAAAATTAATGTGAAGAAAAGCTTAAGGTAATAAAAGGTAATTTAATCTAGGGCAATGATACTTTCTCCCTGGAGGTTTCACCAGACAAATTATGTTCAAAAGATTATCTACCCTTTGGGAGGTAATTGTTGGGGGAACAATATTTAGAAGAGTCTCCTTTGAAATTTAATAAAATGCTATGAGCCTATGCTAATATGATAATGGTTAATTTAATCAAGACAAGATAGAACAAATACCAGACATTAGCAGTGTCAAAGATATTTCTGTACTTTGTAGGATTGTTTTTAATTTCATTTCATTTTTCAAATATAATTTCAGATTTCCTTTGAGAAATTTGAGTCCTTTTAATTATCCTAAACTTCTCCCTGTAAATACCATTTTTCTACTATTGACATCATAGGAGTACAAACTCTAAAACACTATCTTGTTTTTTTAATTCCATATTATTGAAAATCAGTACCATTCAGAGGGCAGTGGAAATGCACATGATGGGTTTGAACAGGCTGCAACAAAGAACAAATTGAGCCCTACAAAGAATAGTAAAAGTAAAGGACAGTATCAAAGAACTACATGATTGAAAAGGAAGATAGACTGATCACATAGTATACATGAAGGAGAAATCATACACAGTCCATGTGTTCCACTGGTAATGCCTCAGTGTCAGAAGAAATGGAGAAAGTTCCCCAGCATGTTGGGTAAGCTTCCTTTGACAAACTTGTGATAAGACATGGACAACAGTAGCACAGAATGAACAGCTCTTTGTGTTACCACAAAAAACATTCATTCACATAGAGGAGATTACAGATCCATTTGAATATTTTTGAATATGGCAAAGGCTTGGACCTCTATTTCATGTCTGCTACAGAGATGTTGTAAATGGAGGAGAATGCTATTGCTCAAGCTAGGATTGTTCCCCAGCTCTTTTCTGAAACTGTCCAACTCCTTCAGAGCCCAGCCTGTTTAAGAATAAAAGCAGGTGCCAAACTGTCAACATTGAGTAATCAGATTCCACCAGTCATTAAATGGTAAGGTGTGAGTACAGTATCTTACCTCCATTTAGCTTATCTCCAAGACTACAGGACCTTTACCTTTTTTCTTTTTCTCCTTCTCCTCTTGTCTTCCCTATGTGTCTTTTTCTTTCTCCTCTCTGTCTCATTAGATTTTTTTTCTAGCTTTCTTTTTATTTCCCCTCATCCCCCTTTATCTTTTCTCTTTATTAATTTTATTTTTATTTTATCCTTGAGTTGATATATGTATATATAATAAAGTAATTTTTAAAGTGTTGTAATATTTTTGCAAATATTGAATAAAATGTTCTGTTTTCTGTTGGATGGACAATCCACTGGATTAATCTATGAGCACATGTATTTTAGCCACTATAGATTGACTGCTTACCAAGAAAGTCCACAAGTGAATATGAGAAAGAGATTAGGCAGAACTCCACATCTTCAGCATGGTCAGTGATCCTAAGCTGCTTCTTCATTGGAACAAAATCTCATTTTTTAGCAACAACATTTTTCTTTTGATGCAATATGACTACAATTCATAGAATGCCACATTTTTCAAAGAAGCAAACGTGTGAGTATTCCAAAAAGCAAAGGAAAGATAAATGTTGGGTTTAAATAGACTGGAAGAAAGAAAGAAAAGAAAGAAAGTGGCCTGCCTTATTCTGAGGAAGGAAAACGACCGAATTAAGTTGGTTTTTTTCATTTGTGTATATCTTTTAAATTAGAGTCACTAACTCTCAGGGCAAAAATAGATCCTTCCCCATATTCTCTCTTTGTTTGCAACAAAGAGAAGAGACATAGAGACTGGCCTATAATTTTATTGATATAGGAAACTCTCCACAAGTTCAAGTTAATGTCTGTTTGTTTGTTTTTTTCCTGAGGCAATTGGGGTTAAATGACTTGCCCAGGGTCACACAGCTAGGAAGTGTTAAGTGTCTTAGACCAGATTTGAACTCAGGTCCTCCTGACTTCAGGGCTGGTTCTCTATTTACTGCGCCACCTAACTGCCCCTGATATCTGTTTTAAAAGGCATAATCTTAAATCTTAAAGAATTGTCTGGAACACTTAGAAATTATGTGACTTGACCAGGCTCCCACAACTAATATGAGCCAGGGGGGTCTTCCTGGCCTTTACCCACTGTGCCATGCTAAGGATTATATTGCATTACTCATAGAACTGGAAAAGGTATTATAAAATTCCTCTTTAAACTGGATATACTGAAAATGGAAATAAATTTATTTCAAGTTTAATGAACCTTTTCCAAATTAATCATTGAGAGATTAATGGTTAGTATGAAGGCTTGAGTAAAAAATTTGGATTTAGTAGATTATCTAGTCCATCTCCCTCATTTTGCAGATGGGGAAATTAAGGCTAGGAGAAATTAAATTATTTCCCCAAGATCATGCAGGGAGCAAGTGACAAAGCTGGTATTTAAATCTAGAACCTCTGACTTGAAATCCCATTTTTTTCTATAATTTAACTGTAGTACATAGAGGAAAGAGTCTATTTCTACTCTAGAGCATTTTGTGTATAACAGCATGAACTGCTGTTACACACAGTGCATGGGCAAGTCAACAGTATTATCTCTTTAAGGATTTATGATTTATCTTGCTTTCCCTGCATCCTTTATTGGGCCATATTCTTTGGGAAGCAGAGGAAAGAAACACGTTAAATCCTGTTTGTTTTCACTCTGAAAAGGGAATTGTTCCTGTTGCTGTCTGTGGCCCCATTCTCCCAGTCTGACAGGATACCTCAAAGGTGATTCATTCTTCAGTGTCTTTGGTCATTCAGTCAATCTGTCATTAAGCTTTGTTAATACTTTCAAAATGTCTTTCAGGCTGTACTGCCCCTGTCACGCCTATTAGTACCACCCCAATGTAGGTTCTTATGGTCTGGATTCCTGGCAGAATTGCCTCTTCTACTGGACTGACCGGCTATTTCCCCCTCCCGCTGCACATGCACAGATAACACAGATTGTTCTGCTGAAAATGTTACATTTGATATGATGTTCCTTTGTTGGGAACCCTCCCACGGCCAACCATTTACTGTTAACAGCTCAGATTTTTAATAACAAACCCATAAGAGAATTATTGTCCCAATTTTCCAAATAAACAAATGAAATTCATGGAAATGAAATTACCATGCAGGTAAATATAGTGACAAAGTCAGGATTTGAATTCAAGGCTCTGAGATTATCCTTAAATAACAAAACTGTAAAATAAATAACATTTTTATATAGCTGGTGAATGTATGTGTGTGGGGGCAGGGTCTTCCCAGACCTACCACAGTGGGTAGCACACAGGTCCTGGAATCAAGAAGATTTAAGTTCAAATTATGCTTAAACCTTTGACCTCTGCCTCAGTTTCCTCATCCTCATCCTTCATCAAATAAAGATTATAATAGAACCTGATTCTAAGGTTGTTGTAAGGATCAAATGAAAGAGTATTTATAAAGTCCTTTGTAAACTTTAAAGTCCTTACATAAAAGTTGGTTATCATTATTATTATTATTATTATATTATTATTGAAGGAATTTAATGTTATGTCTTTTTGTTAGTTACTGGACAAAATGTTTACATATCTAGATAGCCAAGAATTTGATCAATTTTATAGATTATCTAAAAACAGTGTAACTCTTTGCACACTCTGTCCCCTTTTGTCACTATAGAAGCAGGATGAGGATATAGCACCGAGTAATTTTTGTATTTTTCTTTTTCCCCTGGGTTATCATAGCCAAGTATTTTGTCACCAAATGGCCAGCCTACTAGTGATGACCTCAGTTGCTTCTGGAGAAACCGAGTTAATCTATTCAGACACTTTTCTCAAAGTCTGAGACTACAGCCAGGTAGAATCTCCCAGGCTTGCTTGCATTCCTCTGGCAGAGTTTTCAAGAGCCTCTGGCAACCTCCGTGAACCACAATGAGAGATCAGAGGAATCCTTTGTGGAGGTTACTGATCTCCATGGTGTCACATCTGCTTCCTTGCTTGAGAGACTCTAGTTCACCTTACCTGTTAACCATACTTTGGGCATTTGTGTCTAGACATCTCAAATTGTGAGTCTCATTGCTGGCTCTCTTTCTTGTATTTTGTCTCCAATGGACTTCTGCGTCTCTTATTCTTCTTCTTGCTATGTTGTAGCTATTCATTAGGGTACCTGACTTTGTGTGTAAACATTGGTGATTTTCCCCTTCTCTCTTCCTTTTCAGGCAAAAGCCCTTTTAGTAATTTTTTTGGGGCTAAGGAAATTGGGGTTGTGACTTGTCCAGGGTCACACACACAGTTTAGGAAATGTTAAATGTCTGAGGCTAGATTTGAACTCAGGTCCTCCTGACTTCAAGGCTGCTGCTCTATCCACTGCACCAAACTGCTGCCCCCTGGCAAACTTTTAAGATAAAAAGCAATACACTTTTCCTATCCCTGATTAAGCATCCTTCATTTCTAAACAGGAACCCATCATCCCTATGGTTTTTTTTTTAAATAATAGATTTTAATTTTCAAAATATATGCAAAGATAATTTTCAACATTCACCCTTGCAAAACCTTGTATTCCAGATTTTTCAACTTCCCTTTCCCCCAAGATAACAAGCAATCCAAAACATGTTAAACATGTGCAATTCTTCTACATTTATTATGCATGCTACACAAGAAGAAACAGATCAAAAAGGAAAAAAAAATGAGAAAGAAAACAAAAATCAAGCAAATAACAACAAAAAAAGATGAAAATACTATGTTGTGATCCACATTCTGACCCCATAGTCCTCTCTCTGGATGCAGTTGGCTCTCTCCATCACAAGTCTATTGGAACTGGCCTGAATCACCTCATTGTGGAAATGTTTATAAGCTGATTATCATATAATCTTGCTGCTGTGCATACCATGTTCTCTTGGTTCTACTCACTTCATTTAGCATCAGTTCATGTAAGTCTCTCCAGGCCTTTGTGAAATCATCCTGTTGATTGTTTTTTATAGAACAATAATATTCCATGTCATTCATATACCATAACTTATTCAGCTATTCCCCAACTGATGGGTAACCACTCAGTTTCCAGTTTCTTGCCACTACAAAAAGGGCTGCTACAAACATTTCTGCACATGTGGATCTTTTCCCCTTTTTTATGATCTCTTTGCATCCCTATGTTTTTATGTGTGGTCCAGAAATTTAAATCCTAGGTAATGCAGTGAATAGGGTGCCTAGAGTCAGGAAGACTCATATTCCTGACTTCAAATTAGACTCAAATACTTGGGCCAATCACTTCACCCTGTATGCCTCAGTTTCCTCATCTGTAAAATGAGCTGGAGAAGGAAATAGCAACTCACTCCAGCATCTCTGCCAAGAAAAAAGCAAATGGGGTCCGGAAGAGTTGGAAATGACTAAAAATGTATAAGCAACATTATCTTCTCTGTATTCATTGAGGCAGATGTTTCCCCTTGCTCCTAGAAGTTCATTTTTTCTTTTACCCTAAGTGAGCAGCTGGCTCAGCTATGTTTGCCTCCCCTTTAAGTAGCTTGATCTTCATCATTTAAAATTAATGTACCCTTCCCGGGTGCAAAGGTTATATAGCTTTTTGAGACAAGGCATGGCTTTCTATTGCATTCACACCCCAAACACGGTTCAGATTATTTCCTGGATACACCCTGCATTCATGAGTTTTCTTGAGCCACACATCTGGTGACTATCCCAGCAAACAACTTTCTTTATCCCTCCTTGAAAAATATCTTGCAGATAGTTAACTCCATCTTTTCCTTCCTATATTTCTCTTTTCTAATCAAAGACAATTAATTTGTTAATTAATTCTTAATCTAAATCTCCAATCCATTTGCCTCTTTTTATAAGAAGGGCTGATACTTTCCAGCATTGTTTTAGCCAAATCCCAGTGTCTTGCTATATCCACTGTGTTATTCCTGAACAGAATGAACCATCTATAATTTTGGCCTGAGCAGTAGATTCACCATAAGGTTCTGTAGCCTGCCTCCTTCTTTTTCTGTTGATATATTTTCCAAAAGAAGCTGACTATCAGGGCAGCTAGGTAGCGCAGTGGATAGAGCCCTGAAGTAAGGAGGACCTGAGTTCAAATCTGGCCTCAGACATTTACCACTTCCTAACTCCATGATCCTGGGTAAGTAACTTAAGCCCAAATGCCTCAGAAAAAAAAAAAAAGAAGAAGAAGCAGCTATCTCGGTATAAAATTCCTTGTACTTGTGATTTAAAAAAAATTTTTTTTAATATGAACTTTATAAGCATTTCAATAAACAATAGAAAATTTGATTTTATTACATAGTTTGATTTAAAAATATACATTCAATTTAACCAAATTGTGACAAAGCTACCATGCTTTTCTGTGTCTCATTCTGAGTTTCTTGCTGTTCTTTGCTCTTAATAATTTGAACCCAGAAAACTTATATTCGGTGGTTCTGATAAAGGCCTCATTTCCAAAATATATATTTGACTCAAATGTATAAGAATTCAAGCCATTCTCCAATTGATAAATGGTCAAAGGATATGAAGAGATTCAGATGATTAAATTGAAACTATTTCTATGAAAAGGTCCTCTAAATTACTATTAATTAGAGAAATGCAAATTAAGATAACTCTGAGATACCACTACACATCTTTCAGACTGGCTAAGATGACAGGAAAAGATAATGATAAATGTTGGAGGGGATGCGGGAAAACTGGGACACTGATACATTGTAGGTGGAGTTGTGAACAGATCCAACCATTCTGGAGAGCAATCTGGAATTATGCCCAAAAAGTTATCAAACTGTGCGTATCCTTTGACCCAGCAGTGCTACTACTGGGCTTATATCCCAAAGAGATTTTAAAGAAGGGAAAGGGACCTGTATGTGCACGAATGTTTGTGGCAGCCCTTGTAGTAGCTAGAAACTGGAAATTGAATGGATGCCCATCAGTTGGGGAATGGCTGAATAAGTTATGGTGTATGAATGTTATGGAATATTATTGTTCTATAAGAAACGATCAGCAGGATGATTTCAGAAAGGCCTGGAGAGACTTACATGAACTGATGCTGAGTGAAATGAGCAGGACCAGGAGATCATTATACACAGCAACAACAAGATTATACAATGATCAATTCTGATGGACATGGCTCTCTTCAACAATGAGAGGATCCAAATCAATTCCAATTGTTCAGTAATGAAGAGAGCCATCTATGCCCAGAGGGAGAACTATGGGAAATGAGTGTGGAGCACAACATAGCATTTTTACTCTTTCTGTTATTATTTGCTTGCATTTTTGTTTTCCTTCTCAGGTTATTTTTACCTTCTTTCTAAATCCAATTTTTCTTGTGCAGCAAGATAACTGTATAAATATGTATACATATATTGGATTTAACATATATTAACATATTAACCCCATCTAGGGGAGGGGTGGGGGAAAGGAGGGGAAAATTTGGAACAGAAGGTTTTGCAAGGGTCAATGTTGAAAAATTACCCATGCATATATTGTGTAATTAAAAAGCTATAATTAAAAAAAAAGAATTTGAACCTAGCTTCAAATTTAGGTTTAAGTTTCACTCTAAAATAAGTGTATATTCCATCCTGTCACTCTCTAGCACTTTCTCATTTTTCAGATCAGGAAACTAATTCTCAGAGAAGTGAATGACTTACTTAAAATCAATAGATTAATCAAAGAATATAGCAAAGACTACAACCAAAGTTTTCTTTCTACTCTACTACATGGTGTTTACACATTACATGTGTATCTTCTTTTTTGGCTTGGAATGAAACATTCAAAGTGAGGAACAAGAAATGAGGGTTCCTGGGCCAGGTCTCAGTCACTGAAAGAGGTGCATACAGCTGTGTGTGGCTGGATTGGGGAGGGAAGAGCAGATGGTTGCTAAAGCCATAGATGGGATAATTTTTAGGTCAAAGAAGGAAGAGCATTCAGGTTGTACAGAAACCTTGAAAAAGGAAAACCTTTATAAAATGACTCATTTTCACAGGATTTGTTAATTAAAATACATTTTTTTGATACTAGATCTGTGATTTTATGCATATAGAGAATTCTAGGTAAGGAACTTGCCTCCACCAATCCAGATTACAACTTATTCTGCAATTTATAGTTTTGGAGAATTGTCTAGGAGCACCCAGGAATTATATTATTTGCCTGGGGTCACACAGTCAATATGAGTCAGGGTTAAGATTTGAATGTACATCTCTGACTCCAAGGTCAGCTCTGTTCACTGTACCATACCACCTGAAATTCAACATGCAGCTGAAATCCATAGTGAATCAGTAACACTATTATTAAGTGGAAGAAAAAAAAAAAGGAATACTAGGTGGTCAATAGTATATTTACATTCAAGTTGCATGGAAAAGTCCAACAAGGATATATTCCAGGAAGATGTATAATGGTTACTTACTTTAGCTAACTAATCTTTCAGCAAATAATACTCCATTTCTATGCTTCAATTGAAGTGTTGAGCCATCACTGGATTTTGAACATAATGTGAAAAGGTATTCTCTGAAGGTCAGTTTCCTGGTTTGAGGCACTCGGTTATAAAAAGGACCATTCATCAATTCAGAACTCTGATATACTGACAAAAACTCTTATTTGTCCCAAGTAAACAACCCGTTGGAAGGTAAAAATAAGGCTGGAAAAATGGTATGCATGCAGGAAATTCTAGTTCTGTGCAATTGTTGCAGATGTGGTAGGTAGAACATTGTCATTATTTTACTTCAGCTCAAGTTATGTCACCAAATCAGGCACTGTCCTAAGTGCTAGGGATACAAAGGAGGGCAAACACAGGCACTACCTCAAGGAGTTCACACAATCTATCCAAGGGAGAAGACAATATGTAATAAATATAAATATAAGCAAATGAGACAGTGAATGCCTCAAGAAATTTATAACCTAATGGAAGGAGCAGTTGGAAAGTAGAGTGTGGTATGGGAAGTTAGGGTCCAGAGGAAAAAAATGATGACTTGAGTGGAGGCAGCATGGTGTGGAGATGATAAGAAAGTAAGATAGATTTATCATTTAGTATTTTGCAATTCAAAATCCTGGGCTTTTCATCTTCTATCAGGTCTCTTCTTCTTCTTCTTTTCTTCTTTTTGTTTTTTAATTATAGCTTTTTATTTTTAAAATATATACATGGATAATTTTTGACATTCACTCCTAGAAAACACTGTGTTCTTATTTTTTCCCTCCCTTCCCCCCTCTCCCAGTCAGCAAATGATCCAATATATGTTAAACATGTACAATTCCTCTATACATATTTCCACAAGTAAACAAAATACAAGCAAACAACAAAAAAGAGTGAAAATACTATGTTGTGATCCACATTCAGTTCCCACTGTCCTCTCGCTGAGTGTAGATGGCTTTTTTCATCACAAAACCATTGGAACTGGTCTGAATCACCTTATTGTTGATGTGAGTCATGTCCATCAGAATTGATCATTGTATAATCTTGTTGTCGAATATGATGATCTCCTGGTTCTGCTCATTTCACTTTGCATTAGTTCCTGTAAGTCTCTCCAAGCCTTTCTAATATCATCCTGCTGATCATTTCTTATAGAACAATAATATTCCATCACATTCATATACCATAACTTATTCAGCCATTCTCCAATTGATGGGCATGCACTCAGTTTCCAGTTGCTTGCCACTACAGAAAGGCTGCCACAAAGATTTTTGCACATGTGGGTCCCTTTCCCTCCTTTAAGATCAACATTGCTGGATCAAAGGGTATGTATGCACAGTTTGATAGCCCTTTGGACATAATTCCAAATTGCTCTTCAGAATGGTTGAATCAATTCACAACTCCACCAACAATGTATTAATGTCCCAGTTTTCCTTCATTCCCTCTAGCATTCCTCATTATCTTTTCCTGTCATTTTGGCCAATCTGAGAGGTGTGTAGTGGTACCTCAGAGTTGTCCTAATTTGCATTTTTCTGATCAATAGTGATTTGGAGCACCTTTTCATATGACTAGAAATGATTTCAATTTCTTCATCTGAAAATTATCTGTTCATATCCTTTGACCATTTATCAATTGGAGAGTGGCTTGAATTCTTATACATTTGAGTCGATTCACTATATATTTTAGAAATGAGCTCTTTATTAAAACACTTGAATGTAAAAATATTTTCTCAGTTTATTGCTTCCCTTCTAATTTTGTCTGCATTATTTTGTTTGTACAAAAACTTTTAAACTTAATATAATCAAAAGTATCTATTTGGTGTTCAATAATGAGTTCCAGTTCTTTTTTTGGTCACAAATTCCTTCCTTCTCCATAGATCTGAGAGGTAAACTATCCTTTGTCCTTCTAATTTGTTTATAATAATACTCTTTATGTCTAAATCATGAGCCCATCTTGATCTTATCATGTTAAGTGTGGATTGATGTCTAGTTTCTGCCATATTAATTTCCAATTTCCCCAGCAGTTTTTGTCATATAGTGAGTTCTTATCCCCAAAGCTGGAGTCTTTGGGTTTGTCAAACACTAGATTGCTATAGTCATTGACTATTTTGTTCTGTGATTCTAACCTATTCCACTGATTGACTACTCTGTTTCTTAGCCAGTACCAAATGGTTTTGATGACTGCTGCTTTACAATATAGTTTTAAGTCTGGTATAGTGAGGCCACCTTCATTTGCATTTTATTTCAATAATTCCCTTGAAATTCTTGACCTTTTGTTCTTCCAGATGAATTTTGTTATTAATTTTTTTTTTTAGCTCTGGGAAGTAATTTCTTGGGAGTTTGATTGGTATGGTACCAAATAAGATTAATTTAGGTTGTATTGTCATTTTTATTATATTAGTTCTGTCTACCCATGAACACTTGATATTTTTCTAAGAGTTTAGATCTGATTTTATTTGTGTGGAAAGTGTTTTGTAATTCTGTTCATATAGTCCTTGACTTTGCCTTGGCAGGTAGACTCCCAAATATTTTATATTATCTATAGTTATTTTAAATGGGATTTCTCTTTGTATCTCTTGCTGCTGGATTTTCTTGGTAATATATAAAAATGCTGATGATTTATGTGGATTTTTGTGAATTGTTTCTAGTAGTTTTTTAGTTGATTCTCTAACATTCTCTAAGATTTCCTCCTTATCTATTCTAATTCCTTTCATCTCTTTTTTCTTCTCTTATTGCCAAAGCTAACATTTCTGATATAACATAGAATAGTAACAGTGATAATGGGCAACTTGTTTCACCCGAACATAGTATTCTTTAGACATTTTAATATCCAAAATAATTCCTTGCCCAGTCTGAGAAAAATGGGGGGAAAAACAGAAATCAGGACAATGTTAGAATATATGGCCTTTAATTTAGACTCATTTTTGCCAGGCAAAATAATGAACTGGAGGAGAGAAAGAAGAAGGGGAATTAAAATATCAGTTAATATTATTGTTTGATGGAAAAGATGTGTGTCATAATAGAAGAAGCATCAATCTTAAGTCTTGTGTTTAAATCTTGCAAGACACATACTTGGCTGTATTGTCCTGGGCAAACCACTTACTCTGTGTTCTAGACCAGGGATTCTTAATTTTTTTGGTTCTTTTGCCCAAGAAATTTTTATGTGACTCCAAGTATATAGATATATAAAATAGGTATACCAATCAAAGACTAGCTGAGAATAAAGCATAATTTCACAATCCCCATGTTCAGTTATGAAACCCCATATAGGATTGTGAACCACAGTTTAAGAAACTGGCTTCTAGACAACTATAGTTCCCTAGTACCATCATTGCAGAGGCCTAATGATAAAGAATGTTGCCCACTTGTGCCAGAGAGGTAATGGACTCAATAGTCAGAAAGACATTTCTCAACATGGACAGTGTGGTGTTTGCTGGAGTATGATTGTTGTTACAGGATTTTAATTTTTTTATAAAGTGGGAGATAAGAAGGGAAATAAAAATTTATTAATTGAAAAGAAGAAAAAACTAATTAAAAATAAGTTGTAGAGAAAGTATTAGTATTGACAGGAGAAGTTTTCTCACCCAGGAATTCTTTAGATGACTGAAATTACACATTTGGATCTTTTTTCTTTTGCAAATATTTGGCAGAATTAAAAAAAAAATTATAGATGAGGAAATTTAAAATGGCAAAACTGGAACCCAAGTGTCCTGACTACAGTGCTATCTCTACACCATATAGGTCATTGCTGCCTTTTTCTCCTTTTCTGGCTCTTCATCTGGGTTGCTCCCACTTGCCGTGAGTGCCCCTCAAGGCTCCATCTTGACTCTCTTTTCTATTTATACTCTTGCCTTGAATTCATAAGCTTCTGTGGATTCATTTATCCTCTCTATACAGATGATCCTCAGATATATTTATCCAACCCAAAGTTCTCTTCTCAGATCCATTCTTGAATTTTCAACCATCTATGGGACATTCCAAATTGAATGTCCTGTAGATATCTTAAACTTGACTTGTCCAAACCTGAACTCATCATGCTTCCTCCCCAAAAAAACTTCTTTCTAACTTTCCTATTGTTGTCAAAAACACTGTCATCCTCTCAGTGATCCTAGAAAGTTCTCAACTTAGATTCTCAATTTATTTCTCAGTAGCTATCTCCCATATCCAATCTGTTGCCAAAATCTGTCAATTCTTTCTTGACAACATTTGTCTCCTTCATTCCAATGATCCTAGTATGACCTTAGTGCAAACCTTCATTTTACACTTGGATTATTACAGTAGAATCCTGGTTGGGTTTTCTGCCTCAAGCCTATCCCATTACCATTCCATCCTCCATCCAAACTGATCTTCCTAAAGTTCATATCACTCCTCTACTCGGTAAACTCCAATGGTTTCCTTTTGTTTCCGGAATCAAACATCAAGGGCTCTGTTTGACTTTTAAGCATTACTGATCCTACATTTTTGGGTATCTTGCATCTTACTGTCCCCTACCCCTACCCATCTTCACTATTCTCTGACTCAGTGATGATGACCTCCTCACTTTTTCTCTCACAAGATTCTTCACTTCCCCAAACTGGATATTTTCACCATCTCTTCCTCTTGCCTGGAATCCTCTTCATCTTCCCTTATTTTTTTAAGGTCCCTACTAAAATCCCACCTTCTACGGAAAACTTTTCTTGCTTCCCTTTCATTCTAGTGCTTCCTTTTTGTTGATTATTTCCAACTTATGCTACATTCAAGTTGTTTGTAAATAGTTATTTACATTTTGTCGTCCAGAATTCCTGGCACATAGTAGGTGCTTAAAAATATGTTTGTCTACATATCTCTATGTTCAATTCTGTGAGTGGTGAATGCATTGATAAAGCTATGATCTTCCTTGATGCAGGTAACAAGACTTTTGTCTTTGTTATATTTATGAGTTACCCTGACTGGAAAAAAATAACATAACTTGATGGTCAGCTCTCTGGCATTGAGGCTCTCTGTTCTTAGCTAAGGTGGTAGTCAGACAACAGATCTTTGCCCATCCCTGGTGCCATCCTTGAGGAATCATGACATTTTCAGATTGGAAGGGACTTCAATAATCACTGAGAATAAGCAATACCTAAAACGAAATTCCTACCACCTAGCAAGTGGCCATCCAGCCTTTGCTGGAAAATCTTCAGTGAGGAAGAAGCCACATCCTCCAAGGATAGTTCATTTTTTATTTCTCAGAATAGTTCTTATTTAGGGGGTAATTAGTTCATGCAGTGGATAGAGCACCAGCTCTGAAGTCAGGAGGACCTGAATTCAAATCTGTCCTCAGAAACTTAACACTTCCTAGCTGTATGAGCCTGGGCAAGTCACTTAACCTCAATTGACCCAGCAAACAAACAAACAAACCCCCAAAACCAGAATAGCTCTAATTTAAGGGCTTTTAACTTGGGGCTCATGGATCCTTTGAGCTAAACCCTCTAGTCCTCATCTCCATTGGGGTCCATTTGAAACTAGAGGATAGGAGTTCAAATCTTGGCTCTATCATTTATTATCTGTGTGATTTTGGAAAAGTCACTGAATCTAAGCTCTGGTTCTTAGTTTTCTCATCTGAAAAATGGGGTGGTTGGGCTAGATGACCTCTAAGATTTTTTCCAACTCCAACACTAGGATTCTATGATATTAGTAAGAGTAACTGTTACATTCATGTTTGCATGTGCTATACTCCCAATAGCCCTCAAAAAGTTATTGTTGAGTCATGGCTGAGTCTTTTTGAACTCATTTAGGGTTTTCTTAGCAAGATACTGCTAAGTGGTTGGCCATTTCCTTCTTCAGTTCATTTTACATATGAGGAAACTGAGGCAAAAGGGTTAAATGACACCCCAGGGTCACACAGCCAGGAATTGTCTGAGGATAGATTTGAATTCGGATCTTCCTGACTTCAGGCTCAGTGCTATTTAACTGCCTATCAAAAGATGATATGCATCAGGGTTTTAAGGTATGTAAGGCAATTTACAAATACTATCTCCTTTTATTTTTACACAACTCTAGGGGGGAAGGTGCTATTATTTTTCTCATTTTAAAAAGGAGGAAACTGAGACAGAGAATCATTAAGTGACTTACCAGGGCTCACACAGCAAGTAAGTGTCTGAGGCTGAATAAGTCAGATCTTCCTAACTCCAGATAGCCCACCCCACATGGCTACCCTGTAAAGTAGGGAGGACAAATATTGACCCATGAGACAATGTGCTATAGTGGAAGGAGTACTATATTTGGAGTCAGGAGAGATGCGTTCAAATCCTACCTGTCACTTAATACTTTTGAGAACTTGGGAAAATCACTTACCCCCCAGAATGTATTGTCTTCTGTAAAATGGAGATAATAATGCCTGTTCTAGTTGTAGATTTATTGTAAAGACCAAGTGAAATAATATATATGAGAAATATTGTATAAAGCTTAAATGTTACCTAGATCTGGATTCTGTCCCCTCCCAATTTTCAAACTCTCTGGCTTTGGGGCATTGGCCCCCAGAGCAGCACATAGTGGAGGCTCGTTCTCTGCTTTGTCTTGCCCCCGACCCCCAACTCCTACCCCCACATCTGGGACTCCAGGCTTCTCCGTTTTTCAGCTTTCCTGCTCTCCTCTTCTCTCTGCTCCTTTTCCTCTTTTTTCTTCTCTAGCATTTGGATTTTTCTGTCCTCTCATGAGGATGTAAGCAATGTCTCACCAAGTTCTCCCATAATCAGCCCAGCTCCATGTTTTGTCTCAGTTGTTAGCCTCCCAGGGTGGGAGTGGGAGTTCTGGTTATCGTGCCTCAAAGGTCAGGGATCTACTGCAGAACACTCCTGCCTCCCCTTCAATAGCCTCGCTCAGGTTTCTTATTAGTAAACAAACCCAAACCCGGCTTTAACCTTTCCAGTTTCTTTATGTAAGTTTTTTACTTCCTTCATAGTAAAAACAGATTTGAGTTCAGTCACCCATCAATGTGAGGTCCTTTGCTAGGCACTATGGGGGGAATTCCAAAGATGTGCCCTAGAAACTTATTGTCTAAAATTGGAGAGGTGGTATGTACTCATATGCATTTATCCGAGTAAAGAACTTTGTCATCCTTCCTGCATTATATAAAATTGAGCTGTATCAAATCTCTCCTTGATTAAAATTTCAAGGACCCTGCCTCATGGTATTCTGGGATTTAGTAAACAAGTCTTTACCTTATCTATGATGGCATAGTGGATAAAGTACTGGATCTAAAATCAAGAAAAGCTGACCTCAACTTTAGATTCTTACTAATAGTTTGACCACAGTCAAGCCACTTAACTGCTGCTGCCTCAGTTTCCTCATCTGTAAAATGAGAATAACCCCAAAGTTGCCATAGGATCAAATGAAAAAAATTTTTATAAAATACCTTGCAAATTTAAAAGGGCTATGAAAATGCAAACAGTTATTATTAATATGGCTATTTATGAGTTTATACACTTTGGTCATATTCCCTTTTAGCCTTTGCAGAAAAGTATAATTATAATGATTATGATTATTTTGCTGAGGCAATTGGGGTTAAGTGACTTGCCCAGAGTCACACAGCTAGGAAGTATTAAGTGTCTGAGGACAGATTTGAACTCAGGTTCTCCTGAATTCAGGGCTGGTACTCTATCCACCGTGCCACCTAGCTGCTCCAAAGCATGATTATATTTTAAATTTTATTTCATCTGATACTATCTACTATCTCGATCATTTTACCAGTTCATCCCAGACTATTCCAAGTTCCAGTATGTCTATCTTTTTTTAAAAAAAGGTTTTTTTGCCTTTTTTAAAAAACTCTAATCCTTTCTACTTAATCCTGGCCCCACTGAGCCCTCCCCCCCACTTTTTTTTTTTTGATAATTAAGCAAAGCCAATAGACAGCATATGCCACATTCTATAGCCTTAAGTCCCCCTTTCTACCAAAAAGAGGTGCTTCAGAACTAGATCTTTAGGACTAAAGTTATTCATTACAATTCATCAACATTCAACTGCCTTGTCATCATTTGTATTACTGTCATTGTTGTGTTAATTGTTACTCAGGTTGTTGTCTTTAGTCTACATTATTTCATAAAAATCATCCCACATTTCTTTCACTTCTTTATATTCCCCATTTCATATTATCTGATGATATTCCATCATATTCCTATACATATAATTTGTTTCCATTCCATTCCATTCTTGCCTTGTTCTAATTCAGCTTTCATATTATTTCCAAAATAATATTTCTTATGCAGAGAACTGACCAATTCATTCTTCTGCTCAAAAATTATCAATGGCTCCCTATTAACTAGCAATGAAACCTCTAAATCCTTTGTCTGATATTCAGTAAGCTCCACAATCTGTACCCACCTCACCATTCTATTGGGCTGTATTGAGAAATAGTTGTCAGAAGAGTTCATAGTATTCCAAGGGCATGTATTCTTCTCAGTAACATGATTATGTTCTCCTTTACATACAATCATAAACTTCTAGAACCGAATAGTATCTTAGAGAGAATCTAGGTCACTACCACCTTATTGGGTGTACAAATTCTTCCTACAACATCCCCAACAAGTAGTCATTGAGTGTCCAAAGTCTTAAACTGTGGTTCCTCACCTCATATAGGGTCTCCTAACTGAATGGAGAGGTGTGAAATTAATTATAAATTATTATCAATAAATGTTTTATTTGTATATATTTTATATACCTAGGATCACATAAAAATTTCTCAAGAGAAAAAGGGTTGAGAGTAGAAACAGTTTAAAAGGTCCTGATATGGATTAGCTTCAAGGATGGGGAGCTCCCTTCCCATGAAAACAAACCATTCTATTGTAAGACAACTCCAATTGTTAAGAAGTTTTCCTGATTCTGAGCCAAAACCCACAGTGTCCTTCTAACTTACTCCCTTCTGATGATGTTTGCCTTTTCAATCTCCTGGTATATAACTGTTGGGAAACAACCATTCTCTCATTCTCTTTCACTCTTTCCCCCTATCTCACATTCTTTTTAATTCCCTCCTGTACTTTATAAAAGAAGAGAAAGGAGTCACTTTTTTGTTATTCTTATAGTTTAGTTTATTCTTATTCTTGAAGCATCTATATCTTGATTTTTGATCAAGAAGAAAACAGGTAATTCTGGATTTTTAACACATGAAGAGATTTTACTAACCACAACCTTTTAAAATATTTATGGCCCAATAAAACATCAAATGGGTCATGGGGAATAGGTTTGAGTCATTATAAAGAGCTAGGAGAGAGAGAATTTGTAAATTCTCTTTTGAAACCCAGTATTCATATAGTAAGTTTGTTGAACGAAGGTGTCAAAAGATGCAGATCATTATAGTATTCCTGGGTTTTGATGCTACCAGGATCATTTGTTCCTTCGTTCAACAACGATCATAGTTTTTTGAAATAGATATTCCAGTGCAAATCCTTGCTCTGTTCTTTCTTATTATCTTTGTAGCCATGGGCAAGTCTTCTCCCTTTTCTGGGCATAGAACCTCTAAACCAAAGTCACTGTGGAAAGCACCAATAGAGAAAAAGATTCATTTTTTGGTACCCTTCCTGCTGATGATGCTTGCCTCAAAAGGCAAACAAGATCTTCAAGAAGGTTACATTCTATAGAAGGGAGGAAAAACTATTAAAGCACCAGCCTGACAAACAAAGAAAAATGAGAAGAGGAAGTTTCTTTCATGAGCAGATGAACTGCATACAGATATCCCTATTTGCTTTTCAGTTGGTTCCAGAGAGATTTTTATTAGATGTTCTTCCAGATTCTACTGTTCTTTGTCTTTTCCCTCTCAGCTAGTCCTTCTTGCCAGTTGCATTAATCCTCACTGTTTTAGCCTTTTGTATAATGATGACTTTCTGGTGTTTATCTTTAGTACAGAACTCTCTTCTGAGCTAGAGCTTTGCATCTCTGGCTGCCTGCCAACACTGTACCTGGATATCCCATTGGCATTTCAACACATCCTGTTCTAAACCAGTTATTTTTTCACCTAAAACTGCTCCTTCTTCTCATGTAACTCTCTCTCTTTGGTGCTGTCATTCTCCTTATCCCCAATAGGTGACATTTTGGAATTATCTTTGTCATTTAACTGTAGATCTCTCCCATCCTTGACTTGTCCATTTCACTTCCTCTCAATGTCTTGCCTCCATTCTTCCTGATTCTATTATCACCACTCCCTTAGATCTAAGACAGAGATGTGTCCTTTACATCTGAGCTTCTTAATTGTGATCCATATGGGGTCACATAACTGAACATGGGGAACACAAAATTATGATTTATTATCAGTAAATGTTTGATCCACCTACCTATTTTATATACTTATGTTGGTGAGATCATGGAAAAATTTCTTGGGTGAAAAGGGGTCATAAATGGAAAATGTTAAAAAAAAGGAAAAAAACCAACCCTGCCTTAAAATATGTTTAGAAGAATTGCACATATTTAATCTATATTGAATTACTTGCTGTTTAAGAGAAAGAGAGAGTAGAGGAAATTAGGAAGAAAATTTGGAACACAAGATTTTGCAACATGTTGAAAACTATTTTTGCATATATTTTGAAAATAAATTATTAAATTTAAGGGAAAAAAACTGCTTCAGATAATTGCAGCTACCTTCTAAAAGGTCTTCTTGACCTCGCTAATCCATTTTTCATATTACTTCCAAGTGAGATTTCTCACTTGGAAGTAATATGAAAAAGAAATCTGATCTGTTGTTCTTTTACTCAAAAATCTTCAGCAGTTCCCTGTTATTCCCCTGGAAACTTATAACTCCTTTACACAATAGCCAGTAACCACTGCAATCTGGACATACCCAGCCTTATTCTTTTCTCATATTCATTGGTCTCCTTCATATACTCAATAATCTTGAGATCTTGACTTTATTTTCATCACAGATTTCTTTGCCAATCTGGAAAAGCTTATAGTTTCATATGCATGAAATAAAAATACATAGGATTACAAAAGAAACCAATTATATTGAAAATATAGTTAATATTTTTAAATGATTTCATGGATTGAAAATCCTTGCTTATTCCAAGATAATCTCAATAGATTTTGGACAGAAAATGCCATCTGCATCCAGAAAAAGAACAATGCAAATCAACACGTCTATGTTCACTTCTTTTTTCTGTTGTTTTTTTTCCCTCTCCCATGGTTTCTTCCATTTGTTCTGATTTTTCTCTCCCAACGATTGCAATGTGTATTAAAAAATTAATTATTTTTTTTAAAAAAGGAAAAAAGAGAGAATCCTTGCTTATGGTTCCCACTCTTTTTGAATATGAGAGTCCAGAATTGTTAAAAAAAAAAATACGTAGATTTCTAGTTATGAGTTATATTATTAGTATCTATTAAGAAAATATGTGATGACAGATAGCTACTTCAAATTTGATCATACTTTTAAAAGAATGTGTATAATAGTATTGCATATATATATATATGGAAAAAGGTAATATATATTACTATGTAACATGTGATATTACATGATACATAGTACCATAATACATACCGCTTGTGGAATGGGGTATGGCCACATGAGAGTTTAGAAACAGACAGAAGAGGGAGCAGGAGGCAGCTGACTTGGAGTGAAAAGCTAAAGATAGAAGGAATAAGGTGGTGAATGCAAAACAGAGAGTACATGTGTAGAAAATATTATTTATTCAATTAACAGAGTATATATTAATTTATTTATATGTTGAGCAGTCTCTTCTAATAACTTTGTGGTAGCCCAGGGGTCCAAAGCCCATAGGTTGGGGAGTGCTGATCCAATCAGACTGTTATGTTCTGTGACACCCATGTCTTAATTCACAGTGTTCCTTAAGCAAGTCTAGCTCCTCATCCTTTCCCCTTTTCATTTGTTGGATTTTTTAAAAATAAAACTTTTATTTTCAAAACATAGTTTTCAACATTCACCTTTGTAAAACCTGTGTTCCAAATTTTTCTCCCTCCCTTCTCCTCTTCCCCTCCCCCAGATGGCAAATAATCCAAATATATGTTAAATATATACAATTCTTTTATACATATTTATCATTGCTGCACAAGAAAAGTCAGATCAAAAAAGAAAAAAATATAAAAAAGAAAATAATCATTTATTGAATTTCTCCTCAACATTTTAAAGTCTGTGAGAAATGGATTTATTTGGTTTCCCCAGTTGTAAAACTTAAATTGGAGAAATGAAATCCACAGAGCTGTCAGGGGTAAGGGTTGGGGAGTTGGGGAGAGGGTGGAGATTATGTCACCCAAAACAAAGTAATAATGTAAGCTCCTTAAGGGCAGGGACTGGGTTTTATAATCCGGGCAGGTGGCCTGGGATTTGAAAAGAATCTTTAGTTCTTTGCTCCTAACTTTCCACTATTATCTTCTCCTTTTAGTATGGAAGCTCCTAGGGAGCAGGGATTGGATTGAGTGGGAAGCACCCTGCTCCATTAAGCATTTAAGAGTCTCAGGCTTGCTTCCCTCTTTATTAGAAATTGTACGTTAGAAAACCTCGCCCCTGGGGGAAAGGAGGTAGGAAGTTGGGGAGGGGAACTTGAGTTGGGTAACAGAAAAGAGAACACCCTTTGCCTGACTGTGTGTCTCTCTCTAAAACCATGTTTAATGTGTCAGAGACTACACATTCTTTCTCGTGAGAAAGAATATTTGGATTTTTAATGGTTTCAGTGGTCGCTACTGTCCTACACAAGTCTGACCCAAACGCCTTCACCTCCATGAAGACTTCCTTAATTGTAACCAATCACGAATCATTTTTACCCTCAGAGTTAATTTTGTTTTGTACTTATCATATAATAATATAATTCTATATAAATATATGTATTGTGTCTATATGTACATATGTAACACGTTTGCAATATGAGCTGTCGTATATTATAACTCTGTTTCTGTGTCTTATCCCCCATTTGACCAAATTCTATGAAACCAGTGATCATCATCAGAAAGTTTATTACCAGGTGATGGGTCTTTTTCAGCCACTGAGAATGAGAGGGGAGAAGGTGGACCCACATTGATCAGATCATAAATCTTGTTAGATGTTGAGGAGCAGCTTGGTAACTTAAAAATAATGAGGAACTTGAAGGGCTAAGGGACGTAGTCTTGAACCCCAGCTCTGATACTTAGCTTTGAGATGTTAAACAAGTCACTTCACATGCCTGAAATTCATTGTCAACTGGTAAATATACTACTCGTTTGGTTTAATCATTTTTCAGTCACATCTGACTCTTCGTGATCCCATTTGTGGTTTTCTTGGAGAAGGTATTGGAGTAATTTGCCATTTCCTTCTAAAGTTCATTTGACAGATTAGGAAACCGAGGCAAACAGGGTGATGTAGCTTGCCTAGGATCACACAGCTAGTAAGTATCTAAGGTTAGATTTAAATTGACAAAGATGAGTCTTTCTGACTCCAATTCTGCCACTCTAACCACTATAGCACTTAGCTTTCCTTGAATCCTACTTGTAATATCTGTTTTGTAGTCCACTGATGTGGTGGAATGGATAGAATGGTCAGGAAGACCCCAATTCAGTCAGACACTTTATAGTTATATAACATGGGGAAAGTCACTTAACCTCTCCTGCTTCAATTTTACCTTCTTTAAAGTAAGAAATAATAGCACTTACCACCCAGGATTGTAATGCAGATAAAATGAGATCATATTTGTAAAGTTCTTAATTATTAATATTAACTTAAAATTAATTAATTATTGATATTATAGTGTTGTGAGAAAAAATACTAGGCATATGTGAGTAATAATACTTTAGAGTCATAGACTTGAAACTGGAAAGGACCTTTAAGGTCATCTAGCCCAACCACCTCATTTTACTAATGAGGAAATTGAGCACTACAGACATTGAGGAGTTTGCCCAAAGTCATACAGGTAACAAATAACTGAGCTGAGCTTTGAACTTGGATCTCCAAGCTTCAAATTTTCCATTTTTTTCTAAATTCTCTAAAAAATTTTTCAAAATTCCCCCTCCCCAAATTTTCCTTCCCACTCTGCCACCAATTTATGTGAAGTAATAATAGTAGAAAGACAAAATCATTGGTTTATTCCAGTAGTCCCTTGTTTTAATCCACATATGTGGTCTCAGAAGTAGGCAGAGGGGTCTGCCTCTAGCATCCTGGTGCAAGAATTTTATCAGATTTACTAATGAACACTTTGGTCTGCTGGATGGTGCTAGAGTTGGGAAGACCAATCTTGAGTTCAAATGTTACTCAAATACTGACTGGCTGTGTGATCCTGGGCAAGTCACTTAATCCCAATTGCCTCACAAAAAAAGAAAATAAAAATAAAAATGATTATCATCTTGGATGGGAAGGAGAGCCTGACCCTGAGGTGATGAGTAATTAAATAGAAAGAATCTTAGAGGTCTCTGAAGGAAAAAACCAAAGACCTACTGTTTTGGGGAGAGGAAAAAGAAGTATAGAGGTAGATCCAAGGCACAGAAATTTCCCAAATGAGGATACAATTAAGGAAAGAAAGCTCAAGCAAGATTTTTCTAAGATCTAGCAAGTTTCTAGTAGAACTAGGCAATGGGGTATTAAAAATTAGGCTTGCTCCTAACTACAATATTTACTCGTGAATTGGACCAGAGCTAACAAATACCTTTATTTCGACTAAAAATAATCCCCTAATCTGGAAATACAAAACACATTATTCAGGAACTACTAGTTGCTAATCTTTAATTGTGGGTCCTGAGGGTTCTCACTCTCATAAGCAGGGTCTTGCCCTATGTGTTTCCTCATGTTTTATTGCTCAAAAATTCCTAGCTTATATTTTTAAAAATGTTGCTTTATAGGCCACACTAATTTTTCAGTTCCTTAGAAGTCAGGTCACATGACCCTAAAATGGTAGGTTGACAAAAGGCTCAATTGGCCATTTAATTTTTTCTTGCTCCCAGCAATTTCCCACACTGTCTTCTCTTTGCTTTTTGCCCTTCTGCTATCTTCTACAATGCAGCAGATGGAGAAAGGCTTTTCATGTCTGTTGGGAAATATGAAAAATGTTAAAAGACTTAATTATTGAACAGGTCAAAACCTCTCTCTTGTGATTAAGTAACTTAATCAGTTTTCATAATAGACATTAGATGTCCAGTAGTGCTCATAGGAGTTGGAATCAAGAATAGGGATAGAAAAACAAAACAGAACAAAAATATAAGTAGGAATGTAATTTCTGCTGAGGAAAAAGGCTTAAGGACTTAGGATCACAGGATTTGGAGCTAGATCTAGCATAGAATTTGGAATTAGGAAGATGTGAACTCAAATATTGCCTCAGACACTATAATTGTGTGATTCTAGCAAGTCACTTAGTTGAATTTGCCTCAGTTAACTCATCTGTCAAATGAGCTAGAGAAAAAAATCCCAAATTATTCAAGTATCTTTGCCAAGAAAATCCCAAATGGGATGATGAAGAGTCCGACACAATTGAAAAATGACTGAACAACAAAACATCTGACCCTAATCATCTCACTGGGTTAGGATTTGAAGCTGAAAGTCTTATTTTATCTTGGAAAAACTGAGTTCCAGAGAAATAAAACATCTTTAGATCCCTATAAACACTCTGGTCTCTCAATAAAGTCACCCTTTTCTCTTTGGTTCATTCCTCCTAATAGGAGAATTCCAGAAAATGTTTTATGTTCTCCATAATAGCTGACAGCTCCAAATTCATTCAAAGGGACTCAAGATTCTAATGTACATAGGGTATTTATGGGTAAAGGATATAATGCAAAGATCTTGAGGCAAACATTAGATAGACACATATAACTTTCAACCTATTTGATTTTCTCCAAAATTGGAGGCTACTGAACAAGAAATCTCTTCTTGCTGACTGATGGGAGAGAGGAAAGGGCAAGTCCTGATTCCCAGGCCTCATGTTAAGCCCTTAGGATGTGGGAATTACATCTGTGATCCTCTTCTTATAAGGATATGTACTAGTCAGATAATTATTATATAAAATTTCAAATTCAGGAGCTTTTGAATTAGGGGTTAAAGCTAGTGTTGCCTAGGAAATTTTCCTTCCCTGACTAGAAGGTTAGTATCTATGATCACACTATATAGACTATTTGTTACCTCTGGGTACTGTCTCCCATTTCCACATAGAATTTTGGAGTTTATGAATATTGTTCGTGAATTACTCTTGAACTAAGCAGGACTGCAAATGTTTCTCTTTGCCTTGTGCTTTTGGTCCAGGTCCCTGTTTACTATTTGGGGGTAGGGGTGAAGGAAGAAGTGAAGAAAACCCCTCCCCTACTTTGCTGTATTATAGACATCAGTAATAAGAGAGAAGGGCAAAGAGGAGAGAGTATGGGTTTAATTGGTTTCATAACTCACTATATTGACCAGCAGGCAATTGATGGCATAGTAGTTAGAGCATCTGGCCTAGAGTTGGGAAAATTCACGTTTTTGAGATCGAATCCGGCTTTAGATAGTTACTAGCAAGTCACTTAACCCTTTTTGCCTCAGTTTTATTATCTGTAAAATGAAATGGGGAAGGAAATGGTAAACCACTCAAATGTCTTAGCTAAGAAAACCCCAAATAGTCTCATAAAAGAGTTGGACATGACTGTTGGATGTGATTGATTAACCACAACATTGAAAAGACCTTCTGTGTAGAACACTCTTACTACAAGATACGGTACCCCTGACCTTAGTCACAGGTCACACTGGAAATAGCCTTAGGCACTGTGAACCAGTCAAATAAATTCTTTATATATTGTCAGCAAGATTCATTCATGCTGATTTCGGAGTGAGTGTTCCTTGATAAGATTCACTCCCTATAGTCTCATCAAATGGATTTGGGAACTCTACAGGTTGATAAAACACTCCATTGATCAACTCCATATTAATTAAAGAAAAGAACTAGGAAGGATCTTTGGCAATCAAGACAACTATTTAAATTAAAATGTAGGTACTTATATCTTAATATGCTAAAAAGAAAAAAAAAACTTGACTAGGAAGGGAATTTCTATAAAGTGAATTCTATTTTTCCACTGTCTTTCATTTTGTAGTTGAAAATATGTTTCCAAGGAAAAGTCTCCTGACCAACTTGTTTAAGATTTTTTTTGTTAAGGAAGAAATTAAGGTTGTGATTCAGGTCTCTGGTATTTTCATGTTATGGTTCTGAAATCCTTTTGCAAAACTTTGTGGCATTTTTCTTTTTTTGGGGGGAGGGGTGTTTTTTTTTTTTTTTTGCTGCAGGACTTTATTTAATTTTATTATAGCTTTTTATTTACAAGATATATGCATGAGTAATTTTTCAGCATTGACCCTTGCAAAACCTTCTGTTCCAACTTTTCCCCTCCTTCCCCTCACCCCCTTCCCTAGATAGCAGGTAGTCCCATATATATTAAATGTTAAAGTATATGTTTACATATCCATACACTTATTTTGCTGCACAAGAAAAATCAGACTTAGACATAAGGTAAAAATAACCTGAGAAGGAAATCAAAAATGAAAGCAGCCAAAACAGGGAGTGGAAATGCTATGTTGTGGTTCATACCTATTACCCATAGTTCTTTCACTGGGTGTAGCTGGTTCTCTTCATTTTTGAACAAATGAACTGATTTGGTTCTTCTCATTGTTGAAGAGGGTCATGTCCATCAGAACTGATCCTCATATAGTATTGTTGTTGAAGTATATAACGATCTTCTGGTCCTGCTCATTTCTCAGCATCAGTTCATGTAAGTCTCTCCAGGCCTTTCTGAAATCATCCTGCTGGTTATTTCTCATAGAACAATAATATTCCATAACATTCATATACCACAATTTATTCAGCCATTCTCCAATTGATGGGCATCCATTCAGTTTCCAGTTCCTAGACACTACAAAAAGAACTGCCACAAACATTTTTGTACACACAGGTCCCTTTCCTTTCTTAAAAATGTCTTTGGGATATAAGCTCAGTAGAGACACTGCTGGATCAAAGAGTATGTACAATTTGATAACTTTTTGAGCGTAGTTCCAAATTGCTTTCCAGAATGGTTGGATCTGCCACCAACAATGCATCAGTGTCTCAGTTTTTGCAGCATTTTTCTAAGACAGAAATGATATGAATTCTGTTGGTATCACTCTTTCCTGTCCTCAAAACCTCACGGTCCCTCCCAGCAAAAATTCTCTTTTACATGAAAATTCTGTTAGTCTCTTTCCCTGATCCCAAGATTGGGATGTCCCCCTTCTTTTTCCTTGACTACTTAGTTCAATATTTCATGTATGTGAGGCTGCAAATTCCCTGAGTTCAAAGTTTTAAATCTTTGACTATAAAAATTTTTTGCCTACACAAATATTTAATTTCAAATTCCATAAAGTGAGATTACTAAAAAATCTATGTCATGCTATGCCTTGTCATACCATATTTTGCCTTCTATTCAATCATTAATTGATGTATTTGCTTCATAGGCTGAAGAACAATGTGAGTTGAAAACCATTGAGAGAGAAAAGGCAGTGATACCTTTACCACCCAAAGAAGCTTCTAAGTGTCAGAAAGAAGACTTGTCTAAAGCATTATATGTAAGTAGTCCATGAGAGTAATTAAAGTTGTTAAAATAAAAAGAAACTAATTTTCACCCTAATCATAGTATACTTTTATATAAAGCTATAATAAAATACTATTTATTTGTAGTTATTCTAATTACTTAAGGCTTTTTTTTTTAGTTTTTGATTGATTTGTTGATTAATAAAAACATACATATAGGTACATATATACACACATAAAACATACACTCATGTATGTGTATATGTGTATGTACATGCATGTATGTCTATAGATTGTGTATATATATATGTATATATATATATATATATGTATGTATGCATGTATACAATTACACACATATATGGCAGTTAGGTGGTGCTGTGGATAAAGTACTAGCTGTGAAGTCAGGAGGACCTGAGTTCAAATCTAACTTCAAGTACTTGATACTTACTAGCTGTATGACCCTGAGAAAAATCATTTAATCCTGATTTCCTCACCAAAAAATAAAAAATCACCAGATACAGTATGTTGATATTCTTGGTGCTTGCCATTCCTACTTTTGATTTTATGCTGTAAAAAGGTGTTGCCAAATTTCCTTTTTTCTTAATTGATAAATTTCATTTGACCCAGCACACAAACCCCATCTAAGTCCGCCAGTGTATATCCCCAAAAAGATAGGCAAAAGAGCAGAAAAGAGAGATTGCTGGTTTGTTTTAAGGAGTATTACAAAATCCTCAAAAAATCCTTTAATTAAATTTGATTTAATATAAAGGTTGAAAGAATCTTTGAAGTTGAAGAATAATCTAACATTAGATAATGTTGGTAACTGAAAATAGTCCATGGAGATAATGGAGTGAGTCCTAGTGATGATCTTGTCACAACTAGCTGTGTGACTGGAGAAAAATCATTTTTATCATTCTGGGCTTCTTCATTTCCTCTTGCTGAGAAATGAGATAGTTGAGTTCAGTGATCTCTAAGTCTCTCCCAGGCCACAATATCCATGTTCTAAAGGGCTCCAATAGCTTTAACACTCAGTGTTTTAACATTTTTGAATCATAGTCTATAAATAACAATAGTAATTTATATACATATATTCAGATATAAAAAATACATATATACAAGAGAATAGAGAGAGCAAGAGACAGAGAAAGACACAGAGCAAAAAAAATGATAGAAACAGAGACAAAGACAGAGAGACAGAGAGAGGCACACACACACACACACACACACACACACACACACACAAGAGACAGAGAGAGAGAGGAAGGTGGAGGAAGGAAGGAAGGGAGATTGTGAGCTTTAAGGTTGGCAAAACTGTTTATTATCTTATTTGATCTTTACAGTGGTCTTGAGAGTTAAGTATTACAGGTTTTATTCTCTCTTTTATTGAGTAAACTGGCTAATAGAGTAAATAACACACACAATAATTGAATTTGAACTCAGGTCTTTCTCCCTCCAAATTGAGACTCTCTCCACCAGGCAATGCTGCTCCCTCTCTTTATTGGCTTAACATACTAGTTTTTCATTGTTTTTTCAGGTTGATTTACAAAATGGGCTTTCAGAATTCTCTGTAACTCAACGCAGACTAATCCATGGCTGGAATGAATTCATAGCTGATAACACTGAACCAGTGTGGAAGAAATACCTAGACCAGGTAAGATCAGATATAGGATAAAGGTCAATATTTTATTCCTTGAATTATGCTAATAGACTACGCTTCTAGGAAATAAGCAAAATCATTTTTGAAAATCTGAAGGAACAGGTAATGATTTCACCAGCGTTAAGAGAGAGAGACAATGGGATATTTCAGTGCAAGGAAGAAGCAGGGATCTGGCGATCACCCAATCATATATTCTTGGTCAGAGAATCAGAGAATCTTGGTCCATGATGCTGAGTAATTTTCTCCTCTATGTGTTTTGCTGAAATTTTCAACAGAGTGGATTTAATTACAGATGTAAATGTTTTATTTAAGAAAAGTAATGAAAAAAATCTGTCAAATATTTTTTATGTCCAAGACATTCTGCTAGGAGCTGGATAAGGAAATGGAAGTATTAGAAGATACAGCCCCTGCCCTAGTGGGGAGGGAATGGAGGCAAAGGGCATGGGTGGCGGGGACACAGACTAGTTTGAGAAGATAGAAAATAGACAAAAGAATATAATCAATTAGCAGAGCCTAAGATGTATTAATTATTCTAAACCTCACGGGTTGGATTAAATGATTTTCAAGCTTCTTATCAGCTCTAAATCCTAGGATAATGTATTTTAAGGAGAGAAAGATTCTGGTTGTGGTACAGCTGGCAACTGATGAGTACTTCAATACCAAGGAGGCGTGGTGCTGCCAGATGCAAATTTTTAAAAAGACTATAGAGGCCATTATACATTCATCCAATCTGTTGGCAAATTCTCTACTAGCATTAAAGACAAGAATTTAGTTTTAATTCAAGAAGCACTTATTAAGTACCTACTATCTGCTGGTCACTGGGACTACAAAAATAAAAGACACAGCAGGCTAAGAGCTTATTGGAGACAATAGGGAGTCACTGAAGATTCTTCAGCAGGACATAAAATGACATAATTGAATTTGTATTTTAAGAATATCATTTGCTGGTAGTGTTAAAAATGATTTGGAAAAAGGAGACATGGGAAACAAAAATACCTTTTAGGCAGTGGGGCAGTAGTAGAAAAAGTTCTGGACTTAGAATTAAAAAAGATCTGGGCTCCAGTCTTTGACATTTAATGGCTGTGCAACCTTAGGCATAATCTTAACATTTCTGAACCTCACTATAATGATGTATAAAACAGAAATACTGTTGCCTTTGGTGCCTACTTTAGCGTAGTAAGGACAGAAATTTCAAATTATACTTATTTATATGTCCTTTTCAATGGTATCCCAGTATCAATGAATGTTTATTAAATGAATTATGAGGATTAAATGTAATAGATATGTAATTATAGAAGCATTACATTATTATTGTTGCTCTCCTTGAAGGCTGTTGTTGTTCATTTAAACCTGATCTAATTTATATAAATTTATATAAGTTATAAATTTATATAAAATAGAAGTGGTAATATGAAGAGAAAAACTGGAAAATAAGTGGTAGTCCAAAAGAGGGTGGATCTGGAGGTCAAGGTAACGAGGGAACGTTTCCTGAAGAACACTGTGGTGATTTGTAATCATCAATCAAAGTAATGATTGATTACAATTATAATAGCACTATAGTAACAATAACAAATAATAATTATTTAGATTGGGGTAGGGTCACAGAGGGATATAAAAGATACTCAAATCTGGAAGCTCATAGTTCTACAGCTCTTCATTGTTTATAAAGTCCTTCCCTTTATCAACCAATAAGCATTGATTAAATAAGTTCTAGATTTTAGAGATCCTAGGAGAAACAGAAACTCTTTGCCCTCAGAGAGGTTACATTCTATTAATTTTTCTTAATGAAAAAATTTACTGTTGTAATTTGTTTTTACATTACAAATACTTATTGATTGCCCCCACTCCATGAGAAGTCTTCTGTAACAAAGTAAAACAATAAAATAAAGCTAACAGTGTAGTGACCTCAAGTGAAAGTGTTTGCATTATTCCACGTCATCCCCCTTCTATTTTTAAATTGTTTTTCTTAATAAACAAGAAGTTTATTTTCCCTTCTTCCCACCTCCACTCCATTGAAACAAAGAGAAAAGAAAACATTCCTTGTAAACATAGATGTGGTAGCCAAGCAAAACAAATCCCCTCATTGGTAGTTCACAAAAACACCCACACAACTCATTCTGCACCCAGAATCTATCCCTGGTATGTTTCCTTCCTGGTCCTCTAGATTGGTAAACAGTCCTTTTTTTTTTCTTTTCCCCAGAGTCTCTCCAATAATTATCATTGTCTTTTTTTGATCATCTTTGCCAATCTGATAATTGTGAGGTAGAAACTCAAAACTTTTTAAATTTGTATTTCTCTAAATAGAAGTGATTTGGACCAATTTTTAAAAATTTGGTAATAAACAGCCTGTATTTCTTTCCTTGAGATGAGAGAAGCCTGGAGATAATCTTGGACCATTTATCAATTGGGAAATGCCTCTAATTCTCCTAAATATGAATCAGTTCCTTATATATCTTGGAAATGAGATATTTATCATAGAAACATGCTGCAAAGATTTTTCCTAGCTAATTGTTTCCTTTTAATATTAGCTTTATTGGATTTGTGGTAAGTCTTTTCAAATTTTATGTAATCAAAATTATCCATTTTACATTTTGTGATTTTCTCTGCCCCTCATTTAGTTATAATTTTTTCTTCTATGCATAGATCTGACAGATAATTTTTTCCCATGTTTTTCTAATTTGCTTATGATGTGATCTTTATATTAGTTGTTATATCCATTTGGACTTTATCTTGGTGTAAGATGTAATGTGCTGATGGAAATCTAATTTCTTCTATATTGATGTCCAGTTTTTCATCAGTTTATATCATACAATGAGTCTTTATCCTCTAAGATAGTGTCTGTTTTTAAAACAATTCTGTGAAATAGATAAGGATAGAACCTGGAACTGGGATTTCATCAGTATAGGGAATCCTTGATGGAGAAACTTCTGGACTTCCTAGAAGAAAGTTATGGGAGATAACAGCAGAAGAGAAAAGGAATTAAGTAAAATAAAAAGGAGACCAAAAAATCACATAGGTAACATGGAGGGATTTGGATGAGTGAAGTAATCCTGGGGCTGAAACTGAAAGAAGAAAGTTAATAAAATTTTGCAGAAATTGAAGGAAAATTTAGGAACAATCTCTAGATTTTTATACTTGCCCAGATCTTAGTTTTGGTTTGTAAGTAATGCAGGATCAAGGACAATTAAGGAAGATATAAAAGTGATGGAGTATCAAGAAGGACTAGGGAATAGAATCTGAAGAGTTAGACTCAAGAAGGAGAATCGGAAGGTAGGTAGCAAGAAAAGGTAAGAGTGAAAAGGCTTAAGTTAAGTGGATTGATAAAGTGGATTGAAAGTGGGTCAAATTGTTGAAAGATGAGAAACTGGTACAAAGCTGAAGAGGACATGGGTATGGCTGAAGTTGAGACAAAGGAAAAAAATCTGGATTATTTTGTTAAGTTATTAAGAAGTAACAGTTGGCTATAAAAATTTTAGTCAGGTATTTAGGATTGGAGTAGTTTCAAGGAAAAGCTGGGAATCTCAATCATCATTGATAATAGGAAAAATTGTACAGTCATTTGCACTTTGTGTGTAAACTTTGTGTTTTTGTCAGAGCCAAGTGATTGCTATCTGAAAATGTGGGCTGATCTGTCTCCTGAAAGAGAAGGAAAAAGGGGCTTGAAGCCTGTCACTCCACCTTCTTAGCATTTAGACAAGATGAAAAGTTTCTGTTCAATTCTAATTTTTAGTGTATTATTTTCTTCAGTTACCTTTTTTTTTTTTTTTTAGCTCCTTTTGTATTTGGTCAATTGAATTGTTTTGTTCATTGAATTTTTTTTCCCCATTTCACAAATTTTGTTTTTCAATGAGTTGGTATCTGAAAATGAAGGGTTTCTGAAGAGACCTATGTGTTACAGTGGATAGAGTACTGTATTTGGAGTCAGGAAGGCATGGATTCAGATCTAGCCTTAGACACTTACTAGTTCTGTGAGCCTGAGCAAGTCACAGCCTCTGTGAGGATAAAATGAGAAAATATTTATAAAGCATTTTGCAAACCTTAAAGCATCATGTAAATAAATGCTAACTATCATTATTGATAGTATTATTATGATTGGGAAAATGTAAGGCTTTGATGGGGAAAAAAGGAATCTGTAGGTAGAAGAAAAAACACCTCAACCTTATTGGGATGATAGAGAATAGAAATATTGCCCAGAAGAGAAGGGGAAGATAAAGGGGAGCTGGACAAATAGTTTATAGATAATGTTGAGCCACTTCCTGAAGAGGATAACTGGATCCTCTGAAGAGGAAAGTTTGTTCTCCTCCAGAGAATGATATAGAAGAATCAAAGAAGTTGTCAGGGGGAGAGATTCTCCACTAAGGGGTTGAGGAAGAAGAGAAGAAGGGGAGTGATGGGTCATTTCCAGCTCAATTATGAAGACATTTATTTGTTGACTGGATGAAAACAATAGTTAGATCCGTTGTCTTCCGGGGCTTATTGCCAAGATATAAGAGGGAACTTCATGGCTGATGACAAATATCCACTTTTGGTGATTCATGTGGATAGAAATGACATTAGCAGAAGGAACCTAGAAAATATTGCCAATGAAGTCTTGGACAAGAAAATGAGGAGCCTAAGGACATTGACTATGTTTTACTCATTGTTGCCACTGAAGGCAAAAGATGTAGAAGAAAAAAACTAATTTGGTAAGTGGGCAGCTGACTAAAAAGATGATGTCTAAGGATGGAAATTTGATTTTCTTATATATGAGTGATTAAATGCTGGTCAGAGATGAATTACAACTAACAAAGTTCAATAAGAATGTATTATCTCATCCGAACAATATTAAACTAAAAAAAATGGCGGGAGGAAAAGACTTCCTGTGAGTTTTTATTCCCCAAAGTTATATGTTCTAAAGAATAACCACAGAAGGGAGAATAATAGCAACTGAGGGACTTAGCGCCAAGTTCAGGTTGCTTGTGATGGGCCATGGGGAAGGAGTTGATGGTCCAAACCTGTTTGGATGTGAGTTGAAGAGGGATTTAGGCTTGGTGTCCAGAAGAACTTCCTAACAATTAGAGATATCCTAAAAATCTAATAGCCTGCTTCAAGAGGTGGTGAGCTCCCTGTCATTGAGAAACTTCAAGTAGATGCTAGATGACCACTTTATGTGGTGTTCTAATGGTGATTCCTTTATGTGTGGGTCAGGCTAGAATGGCTCCTAAGGTCCCTTCCAACTCTTCAGTTCTGTGATTCTTTGGTCACTTTACCTATGCAGGGGGCATGCTTGTCCAGGGTCACACAGCATGGATGTGTAGGTCTTTCTGGTTCCCTCTCCATTCCACCATGTTGCTTCTCACTATGAGGTAGGTAGTTTTTATTCCCATTTTAGTTATCAGAAAATGAAAAGGAGGCTCAGAGAGCTCAGCTTATTTGCTCCAGGTCCCTTTTTTTTGGCTAATTATGTTTATCAGAAAGTTTTTTTACATATTAAGCCTAAAATTGTCTCTTTTTAACTTCTACCCATTGCTCCTAGTTTTGTCCTCCAAGAACAAATGAGATTATATTTGTAAAGTGTTTAACACAACACCTGACACATAATAGATATTTAATAAATTTGGGGATTGTTATTGTTCAGTTGTTTTCAGTTATACCTGACTCTTTAGGACCTCATTTGGGTTTTCTTGACAAAGATATTAGAGTGGCTTGTCATTTCCTTCTCCAGCTTTTACAGTGGAGGAAATTGAGACAAACAGGATAAAGTGACTTGCTTAGGGTCATACAGCTAGGAAGTGTCTGATTTAAACTCAGGAAGACTAGACTTCCCAACTTCTGGCCCACACACTATCCACTGAACCACTAACTGCTCTCTTAATAAATGCTGGTTCTTTTTCCTTTCTCAGCCCATACTCCCTCAAGTATGTGAAGATTACTATCATGTCTTACCAGGTGTGAGACACAACAATGACAGAGTGTGTTTATGTGTAGGGATAGGGAAGGCTGGTCCCTCCAAACAATCCTATTATAACATCAACTTGCAAGACCTTTCACTTTACTCACCACCCTCCCCTTATTGTTTTTCAGCCCACGACTAAATACAGTATTCCAAATAGGGGGAGACCAGGCTAAATAAGTGGAATTGTCACCTCTTTAGTCATAGGCTCCGGGCTTCTATTAAATTATGGCAAAAAAGTAATTTTTGCTGTGTAGTACTAGCTCATATTGAGATCGTGGTTTATGAAAACTCTTGGAATCAGATTCTCATCAATCCACAGCTCTTAATTTTAAAGTGATAGAGACATGTGAATTATAATTGAGCAACCAACTGAGCAGTCTCTGTGCTCTCACCTGAATCAGTTCTCATTTACTCATAAGTATTGCAGACTTTGCAACTGGATCTTAGTCATTTTTTGATCTTTAAGATTTCCTCTGTAAAATGAGAGGGTTGGAATAGATTGTCTTTGCAGATGAACTCTAAGTTCATTGTTTCATTCATTATATGATCTCCACTTGTGACCCCTGGAGCCAGTTAATAATGTCTATGAAGAAAGGCATGTGGGAATAATCATTCATTTGAGGCAACGTCTATCCAGAGTTATAACTAGGACATGATGATGGGGGCTTTGTCCCAGGGCTCCAAAATTTAGAGGGCATTATTGCGCATGAGTTCCTCCAAAACATGGAAACACCGGAGTTCAGCAAAAAGAATTAGTAAAAATATTTAACCTAGGAAGCTGTCCTATGAACTGTTTCTTCTTCTCTCCTTGACAACCTGCCCCCTCCCTTTACTCACCTCATCTCCACAGCAGATTTTAAGGATGTGTTTTGTGCTACTTGCCCTGGGTACAAAAATTGCTAGTTAATAGATCTGTATAAAACTTCCAAGAAGCTTAGTTTAGAGAATGGAAAGTGGGTCTAGGGACTTCTGGAAACTGTAGTTCACAGAAAAGCACCACGGAGGAGAAACTGCTGCCTCAAGGTCCCTCATTTTGTTCTGCCGGCCAGGCCGGAGGCAAAATGATGAAATAAGCTAAGTTGGTTTTGGCAACTGGCCTTCTCACTTATCACCCCTCGGGAGATTTGTGTGTAGTCTTGTTCTCTGCCTCCCTCCTCCCAAACCTACAGCCAACCCCTACAGGCACCTTGAGGTATCAGGGACTGATTAGAAAGTATCCCCTTCCAGAGTAATCTCTAATTTGAGCAGGATCAGAGCCTTAAGCTAGAAAAATAAAGGACTAATTTGGAATTTTAGTCTCCAGTTAGGGTTGGGGAAGAATTTCCTAAAATCTTAGGGATTCATGGATTAGACAAAACAATATTCAATTTGGAGGCAGAGAGGACCTAGACTGAATTCTGTCTTACTGTCATTAACTATCTGTCTTTATGGTCCTTGTTTCTCCCTCTGTGAATAGAGAAGGAAGTGAATATCAGAGACTGAAGAAATGGGAATGTTCTTAGCACCCTAAACCCCCAATCTGAGGAAGTCCTGCCTTTCCCTTATGAACCTCTATTCTTTCTAATTTTAGAAGCTTTTTTGGGAGGCAATTGGGGTTTATTGACTTGCCCAGGGTCACACAGCTAGAAAGTGTTAAGTGTCCAAAGCCGGATTTAAAGTCAGATCTTCCTGACTCCATGCTCTATCCATCTTTCTATTTCTAAGAAATTATTCTGCTTAGGGGGAAACTGCGAACAGACAGTTGCATTTAGTTGTCTTTACCAGGATTAGGCTCAGTGGTGCAGGAGTCCTGAACATTTCTACAACCTCCAAAGTGTTTCCTAATTTATTAATTTCTTGAATTCCAAAGCTCACATATTTAGGATCTTAGGAGATTACTATATTTATATAATACATGATTAATCAAAAACTTTTACTAGGAATTGAGTATTTGATCAGACCCCACTTTCTCCATTTAATAACACTGAGCAAGAATTCTAAAGGTCTTATGAACTCTTGTGCAAATAATTGCTTGCATAATCATTTTAAATGAAGAATTGAAATGAATATACCTACATAGTGTGGCAGTAATCTACACAGAGAATATAAATGAAATCTCATGATTAAAAAGAAATTTGAGAATTCTTATCCAATATAATTTTTTAAATGATCCTATGGCATCTTGAAGGACAATGGGGGTGGGAATTTTTAAAAAATGAATTCTTATAAGTGCATTTATGAACGTTAATCCCACAGCATAAACTCCTCCTTTGTTCATGTATCTTTAGTCCAAATACTTTATGAAAAATGATCCAAATTTTTAATAATTCTACTCTTTAGAAAGGGACTTTTTTTTTCTGTCTCATGAGTCCCCTTGGCAATACAGTGAAGCCAAAGGACTCTTTCAGTAGAGTTTAAATCATTGAAGGAAATGCTAAATTTCACCTAGAAGTTAGTAAAAATAAAGATGCAATTTTTCTTCCATCCAAGATCAAACACCCCATAATCTATACCAGGTTAAAAACCCCTTATTTATAGAAAGGCAATATCGTGTAGTAGAAAGAAAATTTGTTTTTGTGTTAAGAAGACCTGAATTCACATTCTCATTCTGACATATATTGTCTGTGGGACAAGTATTTTAATCTTTTCTTTCCTCAAGGAAACCTCAGGGGCTTTTCTGAATGAGTGAAATCACAGGATTGGTCCCTCCCCAGTATTCTTTAGATACTATTATTAAATCTATGAAAATTGTATATAAATCATTTATTATACTACTTTGCTATTTCAATGGGGCTTTGATCTCATCCGTATCCAGCTAATCCATGTCCTTCCAAGAACAAGAGGTGTTTTCGGTGTTTTTGGAGCGTTCCTGTGGACCTTGATGTTACATAAGTGGGGAAAATGGGCTGTCCATCAGTCATCCCTTATTCTTGTTGCATGACATTTCCACCTCCCTTTTCAGTCATACATCCTTCTGAGAATGTCCCTGCCCCCTGCTTGTCTGGTCTGATTCTTCATGCTTAATCTTTTACAGCCTGCTCACACAACTGGGTATCTCTTTACTGTCCTTTGGGTGACTTACTGCTTTAATTTTTCAGTGACTGTGGTATTCTATGACTTGTAACTTTATACCATCATCATTAGAAGGATACTGATGCTGAAAGATGGGCCTTGGTTTGAGGTAGTAAAAGTGCTATTTTCCCCTTTTTTGCATTTTGAGGAAATTGAGGCTTGTGGAAAGTTTGTGCAATTTTAATTCACAATCGCCTAAGTATGAAGTGTCAAAGTCAGGACTTGACCTTACTTATTCATGACCTAATTCCAGTTTTGTCTCTAACATTGTCACTCGTCAAGTTAAAGTTGTCTCTGATGATAGATTAGTTCAGTAGCAGAAAACAAAAACCTAAAAGGAAAATGTAGAATCTCGCCTCTAATCACACCATTGAACAGATATCAGAGATATTACAGTTGTAGTCCTGCCAGTGTTCTCAACTGGTAAAAAGCAATGTGGGATCCAAATTTGTACAATGTGCAATAAAATCAACTGAGGCAGAGTGCCAGTCCAATAGCCATTTATTAAAGGGACTGACCTTTAATAAATAGGAGCTCAGATCTTCCTCATGATCTGAGATGCCCTCTGTCTTCAGGGTCTTAATTTTATAGTGTTTAGCAAAGCGACAGAGGCAATACAAAGGAAAACTCAGGATCTCATTGACTGATAGACCTATACCTTGACCCATTGGAAGAACCTACATTTAGCATAGAGCTTTTGAGTTCATGACTGGTAGAATGGTCAAGGCAACGATCAATTCATGGCCATTTCCTCTTGTTGCCAATAGAATAGAAGGATGGGGCGACAAAAATAAGCTCCAGGACTTGGTTCAGGTCCTTTAGTTAGCTTCTTGTGGTTAAGCAAGTGAACTTAAAATCTGTAGTTCAAAGTTCTGAAGCCTAATATCCAGAAATTTTTAAGAGAAATAATCACTACCCCTGTGGAATCATACCAAACTGAAAATTACTAATTGAGATAAAATAAGGGAACAATTATTTGCCACATCAAGAAGAGAAAATAAATAGTTTTGCAGATTTGTGCCAATGAAGACTACAGGAACTAGTTATAGAAATGTTAACGTTTCAACTTGTTTCTGGGCTCTTAGCTAGAATTAGGAGACTTGGTTGATATTAAATCGAAATTTTAAAAAATTATATTCATTGATTTTTTTATTGCTCTGAAATAAATACTAACAGTAAAAAAGCAGGAGACCTTGGATGTTATTTCTTAGAAGGGGATACAAGCACACACATCCACACTCACTGTCTCCCCTCTCCTTTGGGGATTTGACTAGACTGAATTCTTCCTGCTAGGATCCAGCACTCTGAACCACAGTAGATATTTAATAGATGGATTCTTGATAAAAGTAGAAAGCTTCTCACTCAGAATGGCTTCCAATTCTTTCATTTCAAAGCATTATCCAAATTTTTCATGGTAGTTCTATTCTTTAGAGAAGGACTTAGCATTTTTTTCTCTCATGGAACCCTTTGGCAATACAGTGAAAATTAGGGACCTTTTTTTAGGATTATATGTTTAAATCATTGAAGAAAGTCGTAAAATTCAATTAGAAGTTAGTGAAAAGATTAGTGACAACTTTTAAGGAGGAATGGGGGCATCTCCTGGGCACAGACTTTGACCTTGGGACAAAGCTTGCTCTTTAGAGTGTTCATTGACTGGACACTACTTAGAATGTAAAGTCTGTGAAGGCAGGACCCTTTATTTTGTTTTGTCTTTGATTTCTAACTCTTACCGTTGGGCATTACATGCAGTAGTTGCTTGTTAGACTGGATTGGGCAAGAAGGGAGAATAATGAGGTATATCAGAGAAAGTCAAAGAAGTGTCATATCCTTTGCCTTCATTGAGCTTACAGAATTTGGGGGCGCATCAAGTAGAGAGGGTGCAGAGAGAAACCAGAAGAGCCCTCCTGCAAGAAGGTAAGATTTAAGCTAAGTCTTAAAAGAGGCTGGGAGTTGGAGATGAGAAGAAAGAACATCCTAAACATGGTGGATAGCTAATGCAAAGACCTTAGACAATCAGGAGATGGAATGTTATATAGGAGGATGGCAAAGAAGCTACTATTGTTAGATTATAGAGTAAAAAGATTTAAGTCAAGTCCAAGATGCCTGGAAAGATATGAAAAGGCAAAGTTGTTAAAGTTGAAATGACAGAATTTAATGGTAGATTGGCTCTGTTGGATGAGTAAGACTAAGTGTGACCAAGATGTGATCCTGGGTGACTGGGGTGGAGATGATGGTGTCATTAACAGTAATAAGGAAGTTATGAAGAGGGGAGAGTTTTTTGGGGAAAATGATGAGTTCTCTTTCAAGCATATTGAATTTAAGATATCTGTGTCATCCAACTGAGCATTTTGATTTCAAAAAATATAGCATAAAGTGCTAATAAGAATGATAGCAGCATATTGGCTTTTTGTCTGCTTCCAAATATATCTGTGTATATATACTCTTGTCATTTTTATGACTTTGCTATGCCTCGTTTCATATCCCTTTTCATATTTCTTTGTATTCATATTTTATAGAACTATAGTATTCATTATATAAATATCACAATTTATTCATTCATTCCCCAGTTGTTGGACATACAAATTTCTTTCTTCCAATTTTTTACTTTTACTTTAAAAACCCAACTATAAATATTAATAATTTTTTTGTTATTTTAATGAATATTTTATTTTCCCCAATTACATTTAAAACAATATGAATTTCAAATTCTCTCCCTTCTGCCCCTTCTCCTTTTCTGAGATGGTTAGCAATTTGATATAGATTATTATGAATAAATTTTTATTAATGTAAATTTTAATTTATGGTTAAAACAAGCATTTCCATGACATAGTAGAATAACAAAATGATTGCATATGAAACTGTAAATCTATTATATGCAACTTGCTATTCCTTTTCAATATAGTATTGTCATGTAAATTTCTTTTTTCCTTTTTTTTCTTTCCATCTCCCCCAGAGATGACTACTGTTAGACATAAATGTGTGTGTATTTATATATATACACACACACATATATATATATGTGTGTATATATGTAAAAATATTCTCTACATATTTTTATTTATTATTTCCCTGGATGCAGATATCTTCTTCCTTCATAAGTTTTTTGTAGTTAATTTGCATATTTATAATGGTAAAAATGTCATATTTACTCAAAGTTGTTCTTAAAACAATATTGCTGTTACTGTATATAAATACTCTCTTTGTTCTGCTCACTCTTCATTATTTCATGCAAATCTATCCATGTTTTTCTAAAATCATTGAGCTCATCTTTTCTTATTGCACGATAGTATTCCATCACATATACTCCAACTTGTTCAACCATATTTCTTAGACCACACCACAATTTCTTTGGGTATTGGTATTTGGAAAGAAAATGCTTGAGAAGTGCTTTGATGAAAGTTTAATTTAATGGATGAATTGGAAGGCAGTATAGAAAGAGCTGAACAATGGATATTTTGGAGAACAGAATCTTACTTGTACCCACCGCTAAGCAATACTTACCACAAAGTCAGCACTGTATGTATAGATAATAAAAGCATGTCTCTCTCTGTCAATGTGGACCAACACGACTGATGTAAGATGTTTGGTTCTGTTTTTTTTCCTTTTAGTTTAAGAATCCGCTTATCCTATTACTTCTGGGCTCTGCTTTAGTAAGTGTGATTACAAAGGAGTACGAGGATGCTGTGAGCATCACAATGGTGAGTCCATGAGAAGCTGTAAATTAGTATTAATAAAATGGGGTTTCATGGCTTCTAAAGCAGGAATCAGACTATAGATAAACATCTGAGAGGAGAAATCTTGTCCCATTTTCTTAGTAGCGAGTATCCATTACACCAGGTATTTTGAGATCTGTTTTTGTTTTGCGCCCTGACAAACAATGACTGGATGGCTCAGTAGACAGTGCATTAGGAAAATCCAAGTTCAAATCTAGTCTCAGACACTTATTAGTTATGTGACTCTAATCAAATCATTCAACCTCTGTCTGCCTCAGTTTCTCCAACTAAAATGGAGATGATAGCCCCACCTCCCAGAGTTGTGAGAATCAGATGAGATAATAAAAATAGTAAGTGCTTAATAAATGCACCTGTCCTTCCTCCTTCAGGAATTTGCTGTATGACTTTTTCATCTTTTTTTACTGAACTGAATTTTCTTTCTTTGTAGAAAGAAGCCGAACTAGTTGTTCTCTTCCTTTTCTAAAATTCTTTGTTTCCTCTCACATGGGCCCCTTTGAGTAAGTGATCCCAGGGCAGTTGACAAGACTAATCAAGCATAGTTCTGGACATTTTTATAACTCAGAGGAGCCATCTCTCTTTTGTCCTGAAACAACTTCTCATCTCACCCTCTTCTCTGTTCCACTTTCCTGTTCCCACAGGCCTATGGAATTGTTAAGGAATACTAGAGACCAATTTATACCTTATTCCTTTTGTCTCTACCCATTTCAAAGTTAATGATTTTTCCTGTTTGTCTTTAGGCCGTACTGATTGTGGTGACAGTAGCCTTCATCCAGGTAAGTTATGCCATGAGACATCCCATCTTGGTAACCCCGTGAAACCTAAACTTTAGAGAGACCCTCCTCAGGAACAGCCTTTCTAATGTGCTTCTTTTCAGGAATACCGATCTGAGAAGTCTCTGGAAGAACTCAGCAAGCTTGTACCTCCAGAATGTAACTGGTAAGTGAGACGGTTCCTATGAACTTATGCAGCACCAAAAACAATCAATAAATCTATAGTTCATTATTATATAAGTTAAAGAACCTATAGTTCATCATTATATAAGTTAAAGAACCTGTAGTTCATTATATAAGTTAAAAGGCAAAAATAAGGTATTTGTGATGTTATTCTCAAAAAACAAGCGTGGTTTGATGGGGAGGGTATGGAACCTGGAATCAAGGTCCGAATTCTATTACTGTACCGATTCAACAAGTAAATAGTTGTGTGACTTTGGAAAAATCATGTTATTATTGACAATAAATTAAATAATCATCAAGTCAATAAGCATTTATTAAGAGCCAAGTTATTTGTAAATTTTTCATTTGCGAAGAAAATCCCTCTTAGAGCATACATAAAGAGAATTGATCAAGTTTAAAAGATTTTAGAGCTGAAAAGTGTCTGGATCCACTCATGGGAGAGCTATGGGACCAGCCCCATGCTGTGATTTTTGGACAAGGAGTGAAGAGGTGGAATTCAGGTGGCTAAAGAGTCCGTTTATTCAGAATTACACCGTGTTTATATACCTAAGGTTTACATGATCACTTAGAAATGCCTAAGTGTTCGGTTAGATTACATCTTATTCTAACAATAGTCAATACATCATACACAAAGGTATTCAGATAACAGAGAACGGGATGTCTAGCAAATGTCTTCCAGACCATTTCTTAGAAGTGAGTAATCATGCATTCCTCCAAGGCCCTTATACCAAGAATCAGCAAGGTCTGACACGTCCCCTGACTTCTCAGGACACCTGCCACCTGCAAGGGGGATGGAGAGACCGAGCCAGACTTGTCAGCAGAGTTCTCCAAGGACAAAAGGGTGTTAAACCTTGCCAGGGATCCCTCTACTCTCTGTGGCCCTCATCAGAAAAGAACCTTTGAAATCATGTTATCCAATGTTTTATATTTTTCAGATCCCTGAAGGACACTAAATAAGGGGAATGGTTTTCTGAAGGTCAGCAGAGCCTGGGTGTTCTGAATGTAATTGTTATGGAGAAAACTCTCTTTGACCTGGGTTTCTCTCTAAGTTCCCACATTTAATTTTGAGAGTTATTATGGTTTTGTAGAATAAGCAAGAAAGTGATATGTACTTAGAGATTACTTCAAGGGCATAGAAGAATTACTGGATCAAAAGCCAGAAGGCCCATGATTCAGTGCTTTCTGGGTGATGAGTGCATCACCTATTTATTTAGGATGGTTAGATAGAGCACTAGGAATTAGGAACATTCATCTTCATGAGTTCAAATCCTGCCTCAAGACACTAACGATGTGATTTTGAGCAAGTTACTTAATCCTATTTGCCTCCGTTTGCTCAACTTAAAATAAACAGGAAAAACAATTGGCAAATTACTCCAAAATCTTTGTCAAAGAAACCCTGCAAATTGGGTCCTGAAGAGTCAAACTGATTGAAACTATTGAATGACCAAAAAAAAAACCAAAAAAAAGGCTATTTAGGTAAATCATTTCATTCATCTGGGGCTCAATGTCCTCACCTGTTAAGTGAAGGTGACCTTTTCTTATTTCTGTTCTAGCTTTAAAATTCTATGGTCAGAGTCAAGGGAGAGCTCACTTAGAAATTCATTACTGATTGTTAATTATGTTGGTATTAATGTTGTTAGAATTCACTATAATGGAGTTAAATTCATTAGAGTTTTTCCTTTATGAGAGAACAGCCCTAAGTCTTAATCTGCATAGTTAATCATTCATGTTTTAAGCAGGAAGGTTTATATTCCTCAAATTTGCCGTGGAATGCTTTAATCCTTAGCTTCATCCAGCTTCAGCCTAATTCTGGAACAGAATTGTGAACTTGAACAATATAATGAAATTATTAAAATCTGTCAGAATTTGGTAATTCTTTCTTCCCAGAAATCAAGCACATCACCAAAATGCACAGAAGCCTTTCTCAATCTATCTTGAAACTCAAATCATGATACAACTGGAGCTCAAGAGAGGCCATAAAGCCTCTGTTGTTAATAATGTTTAGATTTAAGAAACTACCCCCAAAATCCCAACTCTTATCTGTGACTTCTCTCTCTCCCAACCCCATTAATTGTTGTTCAGTTATTTCACTCATGTCTGACCCTTTGTGATCCCCTTTGGGGAGCATTTTCTTGGCAAAGCTTCTGGAGTGGATGGCTATTTCCTTCTTCAGCTCATTTTACAGATAAGGAAACTGAGGCAAACAATTAAATGAGTTGCCTGGAGTCACACAACTGGTAAGTATTTGAGGTAAAATTTGAATTCAGATCTTCTTGACTCCAGGTCTAGCACTCTATCCATTGTACCACCCAGTTGCCCCTCAAAAAATAAGTCCAGTGCTCTTTTCAATGGACTGTTTGGTCTTAGCACTGAGAGACCTTCACATGAGACATCTTGTTATCATAAGACAAGATTTCTCTTTGGAAAATAGTTTTCTAGTTTAGCTTAGAACCTTAAATTTGGGTGACAAAGTGTGCTAGTGGACAGCCATGCAAAAATGGAAGAGGAAAAAATAAAGAGATCTCAGAAATCTTGCACTTGACCTCCACGCTCATGTTTTAGGAGCTCTTTTGTCTTCTGTGGTTCCTAACCTGGAGATTTGGGATGAGTTACTTTGAGGGCAACTAGGTGGTGCAATGGCTAGCTCACCAATCTGGAGTCAGGACTGACCTGATTTCAAATTCAGCCTCAGATACTTATTAGCTGTGTGACCCTGGGCAAGTCACTTAACCCTGTCAAATGAGCTGGAGAAGGAAATGGCAAATAAGTCCAATATCTTTGCCAAGAAAACCCCAAATGGGATCATGACTGAAAGAACTGAAAAATAACTTCATTATGCTTAAATTTTCTCAGTTTCCTCAAATAAGCATGTATAACTGGGTATTCTGAAAATAATTTCCAGGTAAGGCAATTATATTTTAAAGAAAAATATTAGGAGCAGCTAAATAGCATAGTGAATAGAGCATCAGCCCTGAATTCAAATCTGGCCTCAGACACTTACCATGTAGTAGCTGTGTAACCCTAGGCAAGTCACTTAACCCCAATTGCCTTGCAAGAAAAAAAAAAAGGAAAGGAAAAATAATAGTTGTGTATATGCTTTTTTGTGGGTCGTTTGTGTGTGGTTTGGTAAAAGGAACTGTAGACCTGAAATGAGATTATGGGTTCAAATTCTGGCCCTGACATTTCCCTGGGCAATCCAATTAATCTTTCTGGACCTCAGTTTTTTGAGCTCTAAAACGGAGATAGTACTTGTGGCTCTAACAGAAATGCTTATCATGAATAAAAAAATTTTTTTTTTGATTCCTTGATCTTTCTGCCAACAGTAAACCCCTAAGGCCAAAAAAAAAAAAATGTAATTAAAAGGATTCTTATTTCAGTGACCTGTTTTTGTTCAGAGTTATCGTCAGGACATAAAGTACATTTCTTTCAACATGGATGCTCTTGTTTTCTATCTGATTCAAATGTTCAGCATAAGAGACGGGAAACTCCAGCATATGTTTGCCCGAGATCTTGTCCCCGGAGACATTGTGTGCCTCTCAGTTGGAGACAGAGTTCCTGCCGACATCCGACTCATAGAGGTAAGGATGCCCAGATTTGTGGCCAGGAGAGAGAATGTGCTTTTAGTCATTTTAATTTTACATTACATACACTTACAGATTACTCTCACTTCATGAGAGAACTCTTATAAAAAATGAAGCAGTTAAACTTAATCCTGAGATTACTTCTCTGGCAATCTGAGAAAATGTAGAAACTGAAAAAAAAACATGTAAGTGCTTTTAAGAATCTAAAATATTTTTTACTAGGTTCAAGTGTTTGGGGCTCCATTTGAAGCAAAGACCCTCATTCAAAACTTATGTTGCTATTATTCAGTCATGTCTGATTCATAGTGACCCCATTTGGGGTTTTCTTGACAAAGATACTAGAGTCGTTTTCCATTTCCTCCTCCAGTTCATTTCACAGATGAAGAAACTGAGACAAGGAGGGTAAAGTGACTTGCCCAGGGTCACCCAGCTAGGAAATTGTCTGAGGCTGGATGAAGATGAGTCTTCCTAATTCTAGACCTGCTGCTCTATGCATTGAATCTCCTAAGTGCCCCAGAACCTATGTACTCTTACTTTATTCACCATTGAAACAACTATGGTTATTTGATTCCTCAATCTTTGGCCAATTAGAAGCACCATATCAGAAGGAAAAGAGTGTTGCTAGGATCATTAGTGTAGGGATAAACAGTATTATGTAACTCAGTGATACTTGAGAGCATCACTGTATTACAAGGTTATAAGAATAATATAATATTATCTAATATTACAGACGTCTATGATGATGACCCTCTGAGGTATGTTATAATAGGAAAAAAAAAAATGAATTCAAAAAGACCTAAATTTAAATCTCTCCTTCCTCACTCTATGACCTAAGTTAAGTAATTTTATTCTCTGGCCAGTAGTTTCTTCCTCAGCAAAATATGGGAGCAGCTAAATATAGTTGGAAAACGTTGAATTTAGCACCCCAAATCATCTCTTCCACTTATTACCTGTGGGACTTCAGACAGGTTGCAGAACCTCCTCCTTTTTTCCACCTCTCTTCGTGGTGGTTTGGATGACAAGACCTTCGAGGTCTTTGACTGGATGATCCCTAAGATCTCTCTTAGACCTAAAAGCCTCTGATCTCTTCTTCTTCACTCCCAGGATGCTGCTGGCTTCAGATCAAGTCCTTTACCCAATGCACACTACAAAAGCATATATTTCAACTACTAATTGCGAGTCATCATTTCAGTGTACATGGACAGTAAGGGCTGATTTCCAGTGATAGGTCTCACCTGGTGATGGTCTCTATCCCACCTACTTTCCCATCCCTTCCCTATTGCCCCCAGTATCAATTTGCAAGCATCAGTATTCTTCCTCACTACTCTGGCCCAAGCCCTTATGCCAAAATAATAGACACCAGAAATTTTGTGGACTGTTTTTGAAAGGTTGTCAAACCCTGAGATGGTAAAGAATAGTAAATGAAGAGGAGGGCAGATCAATAAACATGAAAAATTAAACTTCTGAAGGTCTATGATTTTTCAAGGCTTCAGTATGGCATGAATTTTCTTTAGTCAATCGATGAACCAATCAGTAAATATTTTTTAAGCATCTACTATGTGCCAGTCACTCGGACAAGCTGTGGGGTTACAAAAAAGAGGCAAAAGATAATCTCTGCTCTCAAAGAACTTACAATCTAATGGGGGAAACAACATGCAAATAAATCTGTTCAAAGTGAGCTATTTATAAACTAAACAGGAAATGATTAACAAAGGGAAGGCACTGGAATGAAGAGGGGTTGGGAAAAACTTCCTACGGACTGTGTGATGTTATTTGGCATTTAAAGGCAGTCAGAGAGGTCGTTTGAAGCTCAATGTGACTTTGAGCATCATTCTCATTTCTGGGATTTTGATCTATCAAATTAGGAGATTAGACCAGATAAAACCAGCTATCATCTACGCTCCCTTTTAGCTTTAACATTCTCTCTTACACCCACTTCTATTTCTGACATCTATGTTATAAGCCTCCTTCTAGCTTTAACATTCTGTGTTCTAATCTCTTTGGCTGTGGTATTGTAGGATCCTATGGCCACTGATTTTACTCTTCATTTAGAGCTAATAAATTTATTTACAACAGGAACTGTAAAACTAGTCGCTAAGCCAGGAAACTGTAGTCAGAAGGAGCTTTTAATGTATTTTGAAACCATCTCAGTTTCAAGAATCAGAATGTTAAAGAATCAGCCTTAAAACTCACCAGCTTTCCTCGGAACAGCGTGGAATTAATCAAACATTATCTCCTTCACAGTTAAAGACAAAAGACAGAGACCTGACGTGAGCGTTCCCTGACCTGGTCCAACCAGTAAGACCGGGCCACAGATTTTTTATTCCTCTGCCATTTATAAAATAAAAGTTGACTTAAATGGAATCTGTCAGAACAACAAGTAATACTTTGTCTTCGGAGCAGGGGAAATAACTATTTAAGAGCATGAATGTGACAAAGTAAACTGGTTTCTTTGTGTTTGGTTACAGGAGAAAATGACTGAAAATTCTTTTCTGCCATCCATCTCATGCATACCATGTCCTGTTCAGTTTTTCTTGCTTGCCATCACAGCCACAGTGCAGCTCGTCTTTCTAGTCCCTGGAGGTCTCTCTCCTTTCCTTTTGATCACTCATTCTGATCCGTATCGACCCCAGCTGCCTCTTCCTGACTTTCTGTTCTTAAATCTTGGCTGTCTGGCTTCCATTCCCCTTACTTACTTACTTTAATTGAATTCACTTGGCACTGTAAAGCTCCTTTTATATGCCAGATGTTCTGCTAGATGCTTGGAATACAGAGGCAAACATGAAGTAGTCCCTGCCCTCAGATAACTTCCATTCTACTGGGAAGCTCACTTTTGGTTTCTTTGGGATTGAGAATACCTGGAGAGGAGGCACCCCCTTATCAGAAGGAGGATATGGATTCTAAGAGACAGAGATGAGGAGGGGCATCCCCAGGGATGGAGGACAGACAACCTGGGCAATAACCAGAAGTAGGAGACAGGAGCCAGGTACAGGAAGCTGCCAGTCTGGCTGGAGTGTAGGGATGGGAGGTACCATAATTTAAAGGAAGACACTGGAGTGGAAGGTCACCATTTACTCATCATGTTGCAGCCACAGCCCAGCTGAGAAGCCAGTGCTAGTGTTCTTTTGGTACAATCATATAATCTCAGAGAAATAATTATTGTTATTATCATCAATCAAATTTACGTTATACTTTTCAGATTGCAAAGCCCTTTCCTTATAAGTAAGCTATGAAGTAGGTAGTATAAATATTATTATTACTATTTTATGGGTGATAAAGAATGGGAGTTAAGACATTTTTATTGTCAACTCAACTTTGTCTCTTATTAATCTTGGCCCTGTGACTTCCCCTTTCTCAGCCTCAGTTTCTTTATCTGTAAAATAAGGCAGTTGTTACAGATGACCTTTAAAATAGTTTTCTCATTGAATTTGGAGATGTGTCTTCCCCTCACTGTCAGCCATTTCTAAGGGTCTTTTTTTTTTTTAATAATGCTACGGTTTTAAATACTATTCTGCAAATTCAAAGCACATAATTTGTATTGGGAGATCAAATTATCTTTTCTTTTTCCTTTTAACTTAGGTTACTGAGCTCTTGGTCGATGAATCTAGTTTTACTGGAGAAGCTGAACCTTGTATCAAAACAGATATCCCTTTGTCAGGGGAGGGAGACCTGACATCACTGAACAATATTGTGTTCATGGGAACCCTAGTCCAGTATGGAAAAGGGAGAGTAAGTCCCCTTCTGATTACTTGACATTTTCATCCATCTCTCCTAAAAATTGTCCATAGTTACTGTTGCTATTTCCTTAATGCAGGGAGTAGTGATTGGAACTGGAGAAAAATCTCAGTTTGGAGAAGTGTTCAAAATGATGCAAGCTGAAGAGGTAAGCAGAGTATATGGTCGTGTCTTCTGGGCCAGAGGTGAAATGGGCTGCCTCAGATGCTGATGAGTCCCCAGTCCCTGGTGCTCTTCAGGGAGAAAGGGAAGAAAACAAGCATTTGTTAAATATCTGCTATTTGCTAGGAACTGTGCTTTATATATATTATCTCATCTGATCTTCACATCAGCCCTGGCAGGTAGATGCTCTTATGAGTCACATTTTATAGATGAAAAAATTGAGGCAGAGAAAGGGTAAGTGATTTATCCAAGATGACATAGCCAGAAAGTATCCGAGGCTATATTTGTACCCAGGTCATTCTAATTCCAGGCTCAGCACACTACCTAATGTGCCACGCAGCTGCCCAGGTACTTTCAGGTGAAGGCTGAATCACCACAGATCAGAGATGTTTCCTCACATGGACTATTTGGACTAGATATCTTCTGAGCTTTTCTCCATGTCTGAGAATCCCTCATCCTAACTGATAGTGTTTAGATTTAGAAAAGAAGGAACTTTGAGGAACATAGTTATTTTCTTCCAATAACAAGGAGAAGAAGGAGAAGACTCATTCTCTGTGGTTCCAGAAAGCTGAGGAACAGAACCAGGACCAAAGTGGAGATAGGAAGACAAGGTGGAGATTGTACTTGTCCAAAGCAGAGAGATGGAGACAATATGGAGATTATCCATAAAGGGAGACAATAATTCAGTTTATTGAGGATGAATTTTCTAATTCTTAAAACAGTCTAACTAGCTCAGGAGATACTGAGGTACCCTTTACTGAAGAGGTTTAATTCAAGTCCGTATAACAATTTCAGTCAGGCAGCAAGCATGTATTAAGTGCCTACTATATGCCAGGTATGGCATGGCACTGCCCAGGGATACAAAAGTGACATAGTACCTGTCTGCCCTTAAGGAAATTAGATTCTAATGGGAAGAGATGTCATATTCACAGGTAAGCATAAGGAAAAATCAAATGTATACAAGATAAATATATCTCTTCCTTCTACTGAACCCCTGAAAAACTGGGCTTTGATAGATAAGCTTTCAACTTATCCCCAATCAAACATCTCTGTTACTTGCCAATATCATGCTGCCTTGCAGATCTCCCTCCTTAAGGTCTGCTTTATTTTCAGTTCTCCCCCATTTGAATATAAGCTTCTTGAGGGCAGAAATTACCTTACTTCATTATAGTTGTTTCATCAGTACTTAGCATAGTGTCTGGCTCATGAGAACAGCTTAATCCATGTTCTATCTCCTTAGGGTGGTTATGACATGAATAGAGAGAAGGAGTCAGGTGCAAGAGATGTGGAGATGAATCAGTAAGAGTTGGTGACTTATTGGCTGCATGAGATGGGGAAAGAGTAAGGAGCTGAGAAGGATTTTAGCCTGGGTAACTAGAAGAATTGTGGTGTCCTTAAGACAAGGAAAGAAGTTGGGAAGGTGGGCAGATTGCAGGAATTGCAGAATTCAATTATAAATCATTCTGTTTTAAGATTCTTTGAAAAGTCCTATTACTATTATTGCATAAAACCGAGCACTCTTTTTTTTACACTATCAGACTCCCAAAACTCCCTTACAGAAAAGCATGGACAAACTGGGGAAACAACTTACACTCTTCTCATTTGGCATAATTGGTGAGTTAATGACCATTTACATTACAGTTTTATTGGTTAGGAGTTGGTCTAACGTTCTTTCCAACTCTAAAATGCTCCATTCCTACGGAGAAAATAGACCGTTTCTCTTCATGGAGCCTCTTTGACCCTCAAGTCTAACCAGAGATTTGGGATTAAGGTCTGTTGTTCAGTCATGTTGTAAACTCATTTGATCCACCAAGGACTGAAGGTGTGTGAAGTGGTTGTAACAAACTCACCCCTCATTTTACAGAGGAGGCAAGTAAGAGCCTGATGGGAGCTGGTTCATGCCTGAGGTCACTTAGTGAATGAATTGCAGCCTTGGAGGTAGAACACTGGTCTCCTGGCCCTCATCAATCAGTCAATCAGTTACTCAATCCATAAGCATTTATTAAGCACCTGCTGGTGCCAGGCACTATGCTAGGTGCTAGGGTCCTTGTGCTGTTGGCAAGGAGCTGTCCAGCATTTCTTCTGGCTGATAACCCTGGATATCCATCCCTGTCTAGCACTGTCAGCTATTTACTCCAAGTGAATTTTAGACATGGCTGAAGCTTTAAAAGCCTAGACTTTTTTCATCTTAATAATTCTTGATAAACGCCTCTATGACTTGTTCTTTTCCCTTAGCTTTTCAAATGTGTCATATTGAGCAGTATGACATCCCTGGGCAGAAAACCTAAAGTTCCACCTCTGCTTTGCTAAGTTAACCTTGTATAAATCCCTTCCCGTTTGGGGCAGTTAACCTAAATCAACTCTTTTAAGTTTTTTGATAGCTTAAATGTTTCATGAATTCATTCTCCTGAATATCATTTAGCTCCGGCTGGCTGTTATTCTTATGAACACTCATTGCCCTGAAGGATGCTTGTACAGTGACATTTCCTGTGGCTCCTAGAGTATGTGAGGCTGCTTGTTTTGTAGCTGATGATTTTTTGGCTTTGTGCTCTCTTCTCTGACATTTGTTGTAATGGTTGAGTGCTTCCTAGCAATCTCCTCCCATGGACACAATTCCATTTTTCATCTAGTCTTCCCTTCCATTACCTGCTAGTTACATTAATAAGTTCCCCACCCCTACTTCTGTATCTTCAGGATTACTCCAAGCTCCTCCTGCAGAAAATAAGACATTAATCCTCATAGACAGTGATTGAGATTTCTGCCTCTAAGTGCATTATTCTTTTTACTATACTAGTAATGGTGGTGACAATAGTAACTAACATTTCATTTCTTCCTTCTTCCTTTCTGACACTAAATTATAAGCTCCTTGAGGGCAGGGATTGCCTTGTGCCTCTTGTATTCCAGTGTCTAGTGCAGTGCCTGCTACATAATAGGTGCTTAATAAGTGTTTATTGAGCGACTAACAGATCTTTAAGATTTAGAAAATATTTTTCCCACAGTGCTATTCTGATCATCATACCTATGATCCTGATGATCATAAATTCAGATCTAAAATCTAATAATCTTAGAGATTATTTAATCCAAGTACCTCATTTTATAGATGGAAAAACGGACAAGGAAGTTGCTTGAGAAAGATTGCTTTGCTAATTAGTGTCCTGATGGTGACTTTAAGTCATCTGATCTTCTTCCCACCATCTCAGAAAATAACACTTATTGGAATGAACTCGCTGACTTTAGTCTCAGTGCAATCACATGAGTTGCCACAAAATTTTCACCATTTTGGTACTCATGGCATAAAGATGGAGAGTCAGCAGATCTGAAGTCGAAGTCATAGCCAAGTGATATCTAACCCCTGGATCTCCAGCTACAGAACCTGCTTCATTCTACATTCTACAGCTAGATAGGACTGAAAAAATACTGGTTGCAAAATCCCACTTTGATGCCAATGAGGCTATTACTGAGATCTTTAATAGGATATCATTATTATTATTATTATTATTATTATTATTATTATTATTATTATTCATCCACTTATATCCCACGTTGATGGTTCATTCCTGTGCAAAGGGGAACTTTCTTGCCCAAAGCATAATGCAAGTTCTGGCTTATCCTCCTGAGTTAAGGCTGTCCTCATCAGCAGAAGGTTGGCCAGAAAATGGTCAAATTGTCTCAGCCACATAAACTCAGGAAGATCTGCTGAGGTATGGAAGGAGTCAACAGTCTTTGTAGATGAAAGAAATCATTCACATTGATGGGTCCATGAAGTACTGGAGAGTAAATATTAGATAATATTATAGTTTTAGGCCCAGAGAAGTTAATACTTGCCCATGGTCACACAGCTAGTGAGTATCTGAGATAGGATTAGAACCAGGTTTTCTTACCTCAAATCTAGTGCTGTACCACATTGCCCTTCATAAAACACCATATAAATATTTGGTATCATTATGATAAATGGTAAGCATTTATAGGTAATAATTACCATACTAACAAAACTTTGACTTAATTGTAGAGAAAACTATTGCAGTTCAATATACTGTTAATTCTCCTTCCCATGGTACTATTTAATAATGCGTCTTCCACCAAAAAAAAAAGGAGGGGAAGGGTTGTTCCTCTCCCTTGAACATCAAATCATTTGAAGGCATGATTTTGTCATCGAAGGTGGGTCTTGCACTGGTGCATATCCTAGCTCCTCTACCCTTTATTGGATAATGCTGTGAGCGCTGTTCCAAAGCAGTTAGCCAGCCTTCTGGTGCTGAGCCCACCTTGACACTTTCCCACAAAGATGGTGGCTTGTTTTATGGACATCAGTGACTCCCTAGTTAAGAGAATCTGGGCTATGTCTTCAGCATAGCAGATGGAAAGGACAGTGTGTTATTAAGCACTTTCACGTGTGGAATTTGTGTGTATTTATGTGTGTCCTCAGGGAAGTACATTTTTTAAAATTTCTTCAGCTTTCAGAGAATGTTCCCTATAATCTCCTCTGTTTTTCTACCAGGTTTAATCATGCTAATTGGCTGGCTTCAAGGGAAACAGATTCTCAGTATGTTCACTATTGGAGTGAGGTAGGTAAGAGGCTGACTCTAGGTGTCCTGTTTTTAGTAAGAGAACATTGAGAAAGGCTGAAGACCTCAGAAATGTTCAGTTCCTGTAGTCCTACTTCCTCTTCCCATTCTGCCCTTCATTTGACTCCCTCCTAAAGAGCCATTGATAAAGTTATGAAGCACTAACCACTACAATGCTGAGGAGAAAAGGACCCCAAATAATACACCTCTAAGGAGCCTGTGTGTTCAAGGACCCTCCAGTTAACATAATAAGGAAGGAGAAGAGGAAGGGGAAAGAGAATAAGCATTTATTGAGTGCCTACTATATGCCAGAAATTGTGCTCATTAAGCACTTACACATATTATATCAGATGATCCTTACAAGAATCCTGATAAGATAGGTGCTGTTATGACTTGCTCCAGATAAGACAGCTCAGTTCAATGGCCAACTTGGGACAAGACAGAGGAATGAGGGGAAGAGAAGGGAAATGAGATACTTCCAGATCTCCCAGACCTATGTCCACTCTAATATGGACATTTTCTTCTTCCTCTCCTCTGACTCTTCACAAAACCCAAAATGAATTAATGAATGAAAACACATTTCAGTATTCACTTCAGTCAAGTATTGTGGATATAAACACAAAAGCAGAGTCCCCACCATCCATGAGCTTACATTCTTTTGTTTTTGTGAGGAAATAGGGGTTAAGTGACCGACCTACCCTTGCATCACACAGCTGGTAAGGATCAAGTATCTGAGATTGAATTTGAACTCAGCTCCTCCTCACTCCAGGGGTGCACCCCCTAATAGCCCGACGAGCTGATATTCTAACAGGGAAGTGGTGGCTGGTACTAGGGTGACTTGTAGCTTATCTGAAAAATGAGGGGATGAGGTTAGGATCCTCGATGACCTCAGAGGTCATCCCCTTATTTTCCAGATGCACAAACAAAGGCTGAAGGAAATGAAGGGACTGAGTTATTAAAGGAAACGCAAGATAAAGGCCAGCTTTAAACCTAGGTCCTTTGATTTCAGATCTTGATGACCTTAGATGATCTCTCAGATCTCCTCCAGATTCAAAGGTCCTCATAAATAACTTTAGAAGATTTCTAAATTGTGGTCGATCCCTTAGTAGACATTTTCATGTCTTCCTCTCACCCAATTTATCCATCACCTGGTAGCCAGCCTTCTGGTGGCAAAACGTAGGCAATCTAAGATCACACTGAAAATAATTTCAGCAGCTAATTTGTCAGGTCTTAGGAAAAAGGAAAGAGAGCAGCTACTTTTTCATTCTCATAGGGAGAGGTCTGGGAGAATGAACTGGGGTGGGAGGGTAGTGGAAGGACAAGAGGACAAAAATGCAGAAAATCCCATGGGTATTAGCTAAGAAATGTTTGTGTTGTCAGTAAAATATAGCTATTATAAGTGATTGGTTTTTCTTTTTGAAGAGAATGCAGTTGGGAATGTTGATAAATGACTTGTGACTACCTCAGAGCTACTTAAACTTTTTCCACTCGTGACCTCTTTTCACTCAAGAAATTTTTATAGGATGCCAGACATATAGGTATATGAAGCAGGTATACAAATAAAATATTTACTGCTTTTAAAAAATCATAATTTCACAACTCCCATAAAGTTATGCAACCCATATGGGCTCATGAGCCCCAGTTTAGAAAGCTTAAGAATAATAGTCACAGCAATCTTTCAGAAACAAATAAGTAGTCAAGAAATCCAGTCCCATTCATTTTAGTATTTGATATTATAATAGCATTTATATAGCACTAATTATGTGGCAGGCACCATGCTAAGTGCTTTACAAATATCTTTTTTGATCCTTATAGGTAGACACTATAATTATTCCCATTTTACAGCTGAAAAAATTGAGGCAAACAGAAGTCAAGGGACTTGGCCAGAGACACACTAGTGGAAAGTTTCTAAGGCTGGATTTGAACTCAGATTCTCATGACATAGTTCAGGATTCTGTCCTCTGCTCCACCAGGCTGCGTTGCTTTAGAACAGGTTGTAAACCTATTGAGCTCAGGTGAGAGGTCCAGTCTGGAGACAAAAAGCTGGGGATCTTCAGTCTTTAGGTAAATAATAGTGACTGCCATGGGAGCAAGTAAATTCCCTGAGAGGGAGAAAGGACAGAAGGGGAAATGGAAGCGAATTCCCACTACTAGAAGGTGAAAGGACAAAGAGCAGTCAATCAAGAAGCAGGTTTTTTCTTTTAGGCCTTAGTTTTCAGAGACAGAGAGAAACAGAGAGTAAAATTCATCAAGAATTTATTAAGCACCTACTATGTGTTGGGGGGGATACAAAGACAAAATGACAGATCCTGTCCTTAAGGAGTCAAAAGTTCTAATACCTATTGACTAGTGGCTTTTCAGGGAGCTCAGGAATGGTTTTTGTTTTGTTTTTCACTGCTATATTCTAGTATATATACCCTATTAATATACCCTTTCCACTCAGTTTAAAAAAAAAGGAAAAAAAAAAAACTTGTTAATCTTCTGCAAATGTTAGCATTAGCAGTCTTATCAGCCTTTGTTAGAGAACCAAAAATTATTCTTATTGCCAAATAGAAATTCAGGGCCAGGCCCCATGATCAAATATAGTACTATAGGAATCGGTAATAAACTGTTTATATTACATGGTGTTGAATGTCCTATTGTTTCCCAAGGTAAAGGATCGCCATCCACACGGCATTGGGCAGTGCTGAGGTATAAAGGACTTGGGATGAGTCTCTTCTTTCAGATAATATGGCATATAAACTACTCCCCCTCCACCCATGAAGACAAATAACTCTCTGAGGCATCCTGGGAGTGGATAATAGCAGGTTTCTAGTCACCTGTGTGACCTTGAGCAAACTTCCTTCTCAGTAAATAAGAAAATTGGAGGAGATGATCTCTGAGGTCCTTTCCCACTCTACAGTTTTATGACTTGTTCTCATTGGGTGCCATATTTTCCCTATTTTTCAAAGCCCTTTATTTGAGCAAATATTGCTTACGTACCAAGACCATACCAGATTCTGGCATTTCAGAGACAAAACTGAAATAGTCTCTGCCCTCAAGAATTAGAGCTGGTGTTTATATGTCACACTAAGGCTCACAATTCTGATTCTCACCGCCACCCTGGGAGGTAGATGCTATCATTATCCCCATTTTACAGTTGAGGAAACTGAGGCAGACAATAGTTAAGTGACTGACTTGCTCAGGCTGGATTTGAACTCAAGTCTCAAGGACTCCAGGGCTCTCTCCATCCACTGCACCACCTGGCTGCCCTCAAGGAGTTCATATTCTACTAAAGGAATACAGGTACACAGATCAGTAAAAAGAGACTAATTTAAGGAGGGAGAGAACATGAGTAACCTAAAAGAAGGGGAAGATTAAGAAAAAATATTTCATTTTTGCTTTGAAGGAGGGGTTGGCAGAGAGAGAGACAGAGACAGAGAGAGAGAAATACAGAGAGAGACAGAAAGAGAGAGAGACAGAGAGAGAGAGAGAGAGAGGTGGCTTTCAGGTGTGGAGGAAGGCAAAAGCCTGAGATGGGAAATAGTTTGTCAAGTTAAACAGAACAACAAATAATTATACTTAAGTTCTTTTTTTGAACTGACCTCATTTATTTTGTATGTAATTTTAAGCATGTATCGCCATCAACTACAGTCTTCAATGACTAGAAAGTAAAAACTTTCTGTGAGAAATGAGCCAGTTTTTGCACAAAAGTATTGGTCTAGGGGCTTCTAGGTAGTGTACCAGCTTTGAAGTCAGGAGGACCCGAGTTAAAATCTGCCCTCAGGCACTCAACACTTTCTAGCTGTGTGACCCTGGGCAAGTCACTTAACCCCAATTGCTCAGGGGGAAAAAAAGTAAGGTGTTTCATGGCTCTCACTGAAGTTTCTGTGTATCTAAATAAATTGTTTCTCAATGATCCTATTAAATTGACTGATCTCATTGATCTAAAAGCTGATTCATTTATACTTCTTGTTGATTATTATAGTAGCTAAATAGATAAATATGCTTATCCATACACACAGATATATAGATTATTAATAAGTGAGAGGAACTTTATTAGCAGTATATTCTATTTACTAACCTTGTAGTATTTTCAATCAAGAAATCAATAATGTTTCCCATGATACACGGGCAATGTAACTGAAAACATTAAACATTTGTTTTGACTGACCTTTATCTCTAATCTTCAGACGGCAGCCACATGTCGGCCAGGTTGCCAGCATGGCTTCCTGACTGTGAAACTCACAGTACAAAGCACAGCTAATGGGCACACACTGGCAGAGAGGGGGTGGAGTGGATAGAGCACTGGGAAGACCTGGATTCAAATCTGGCTTCCAATACTTACTACTTGTATGACACACACATATACTTATCCATCCATATATACTTATATTTATATAATTTTCTATATATTTTTCTATCTAATTTTTTTGACTTGAACTGGGCTGCTTCTCAGACAGCAATCAAATGATCCCTCATCAGGTCTGAAGCCTTTCTGTCCCTTTGGGCTCTCCCACAGCTGGTCCTTGTGTACTGGCCTAGTCTCCAAGAGCTAATAGTCGCTTCCACCCCCTGAAGAAACATCAGAGCAGGACTTTAGGGAAGGGGACAGAAGGGGAAGAACAAGCCCTACCATGAATAAAGGGTTGGCCTGAAAGACAGGAAGACCTGCATTTAAATCCTGCCTCTGATGCATGCTGGCTGTTGACCTCAAGCAGGACATTTTTACCCCTTAGTGCCAGCTCTCTATGACTCCTGGTTAGTCTTAACCTTAGTCTAGCTTAGACAGCCTCCATTCTGCATCAGTGAAATGAGTTTTTACTCCAAGAGTATGAGATCCCAGGCCCAGAGTTAGAAGGAAACTCAGAGGTCAATTTGTGAAGTCCATTTTAGAGATTAGGAAATGGAGGCCCAAGGAGGCTGTGATTTGTTCAAGGTCAAGCATCAGTGATAGAACTCAAAGTTCGCCACACAGATAAAATCAAAGACTAACAAAATCTAACAAAAAAATATAACAATAGTCACATTTATGTGACTCTCAGGTTTACAAAGTGCTTTATAACCTTGTAAGACAGATAGTATAAGTATTATTTCTACAGATATAGAAACTGAGTCAGGCCACTTGTCCAAGGTCACATTGTGTCCATGTATAGAAGCAGATGTGGGGAGCGTACAGAAGAACAATGGGTTCTTAAGGTTTACCTGGGATATAGTAGGTACTTAATAAATGCTTGTTCCTTTCCTTTGTTACCTCTCTTCCCCACTATATATACACATCATCCTCTGGTTCAAATCTCTCCAATATCATTTAATTAATTAACATAAATATAGATTTTACAACAGGAAATTTACTGAGAAGTTGTAGCACGTGAATTTTCATATTTTCATATAGAGATGAAATAATATAAGGAAGAGCAAGGTATGGAAAATGCAGGATGAGGGCACCAAAAGCAAACTTCACCAACCTCCCAAGGCTGTAGATCCTAGATATGACGATACACAGTGACTAAAACGTGACCTTAACTTGCCATTTCAATCCAGCCTGGCTGTGGCCGCCATCCCAGAGGGCCTGCCCATTGTGGTCATGGTGACTTTGGTTCTGGGTGTCCTGAGAATGGCAAAGAAGCGGGTCATCGTGAAGAAGTTACCCATCGTGGAGACCCTCGGTAAGCCTTTGCCAATGCAAAGTTAACAAATTGTGGCGAAATACAGATTCGTTCTCTGAAATGTTGGCTGCTGGATTAGCTGATTCTTGATGAAAGCAACAAATAGCACCTTATTTTGTCAACATAATGAGTGGTTTGAATGTGAGCTTGTGTTTTGTAGAATTTACCAGTTGCTTTGGTATCTTATGGATGCTTCCTTGGGGCATCATTGTCCTGAGAATGGTTGAATTATTTGCTCTGTAAATTCTGACGAGCAATTTTCTCCCACCAGGTTGCTGCAATGTCATCTGCTCGGATAAGACAGGGACCCTGACGGCCAATGAAATGACGGTAACTCAGCTCGTAACATCTGATGGTCTCCGAGCAGAGGTGAGCCTAATTCCAGTTTGTAAGGTGTGGGACAAAGACACATCCTGCTTTAACCCTGTCCATTGCTGTGAGAACCACGTGAGAAGAGGAAGCATGAGATAGGGGGAAAAATGAGTCAGAAGGTTTAAGTTGGGTCCTTGTCCCTTTTACCGCTTTTCTGTGGGACCTTGAACAAAACACTTGGCTTCCAAATCTTAGTTTCCTTATTTGTAAAATAAGAATAGAAATAATCATTACTAACTTACAGGGAGGGATATTTTGAGTATCAAAATGAGATAATACCTAAGAAATTGCTTTTTCTATAAAGAACTTCATAAAATGCTTATTCTCAAAGTAGCCAGCTGGGTCCCCAAAGTTAAACTAGCTACTGCTTCAGAATTCTAGATACAACTCTGCGGGATCAATGTCTAGTACTGATGATCATGACACCCTATCTAGTGTGTGGTCCTGCCTGAAAAAGCAGCCGGGTGACTCAATAGCAAAAATGCCAGGCCCAGAGTCAAGAAGACCTGAGTTTGAATATAATCTCATATACTTACTACCTCTGTGATCACCCAACCTGAGTGCCTCAGTTTCCTCATCTGTAAAATAGCACTTACTTCTCCGGATTGTAGTGAGAGTTAAATGAGATAATATTTGCAAAGTGCTTAGCACAGTACCTAGAATATAGTAGATGCTTAATAAATGCTTAGCCCTTTCCTTTTGTTAATCTCTCCTCCCTACCAAATATACACATTATTCTCTGGTTAATATCTCCCTGATATTATTTAATCAATTAAGATAAAACTTAGCTTTTACAAGGGGTTTTTACTGAGAAGTTATAGCAAGAGATGGAATGTAATCCCGTGCTAAGCCAAAAGCAAGCTCTACTACCTGGGCTCAAGCTTGTAGGGACGGCTGAAAATCATCGCCTACCCTAAGTTCAGTTCTGGATGTGGCGTGGCTGGACCGGTGGTTTTCTTGTTTGCAGGAGATGGACTTGGCTACCAGGTCCGTTCACTGCTGGGCCCGGTCAAGCAGGTCACTCCTCAGGAACTACTGTTCCCAGTTCAGGTTGTTTGGGGGATCTTGAATATTCTTCCAACATGTTGAAGCTCAAAAGTTCGTGTTCTGGTCCATTCTCTCTTTAATACTCATTCACCTAAAATTAGGAAAGAATAAATATAATACAAACAGAACACAGAGTCAGTACCATCTGGTCATGGCCACATGGCAGTCAGCTGGAGATGAAAAGTAGCACTTGCCAGCAAGGGAGGGGTGAGGAAGGGAAGGGGGAAGAAAGAGAGAGGAAAGAAGGGAAAGAAAAGAGAGACAGACAGACAGACAGACACAGAGAGAGACAGAGAATGAGAAAAAAAGAGAGGAGGAAGAGGAGGAGGAAGAAGAGAGGGAGACAGAGAGAGAGAAATTGAGCCCCAAGTTCCACAGTTAGGATGTGTCAGAGACTAGATTTGCATCTCTACCTTTCTGATAATCTGGTTCTCTTTTATGCCATATTGCCTCTTGTTTATTGTTGATGATATAAAGTTGAAATGAGTTTTTTAAATGTCCATTTCCACTAGAAGAGATATAGGGAGAAATAATATTGTTGCATAAACTCAGGAAAAAGAAAAAAACTTTTTGCATTATCATCATGTCTCTACTCTGTTTTGAAAAGCTAGAATTTGAAGAATAGTGTAAAAAGTCCTAAATGTTGATAGTTGACTACTTGAGCTAAATCTATTGTGACCTATGATTAATTCTCTCTTAGGTTACCGGCGTTGGGTATAATGGAGTAGGTACTGTGTGTCTTTTGCCATCCAATGAAGTCATAAAGGAATTTTCTAATGTCTCAGTGGGAAAATTAGTAGAGGTAAGCATGAAAGGGGAGGGGAATTCTGTTTTAAGCTGGGAGATAGGATGAGATAGTCACAACAGTGCCAGCCTCAATATTAGAAGAGCTGGATTCTGATTCCAATTCCACTACTTGTCATGGGGCTGCAGTTCCCCTCTCTGAGGCAGCTGAGGGTGGTGAAGTGGGTAGAGCACTGGGTCCCAAATCAGGAAGTCCTGAGTGCAAATCATAAACTTACTAGCTGTGTGACCCTGAGCAAGTCACAACCTCCATTTGCCTCAGTTTTTTCCAACTTTAAAATGGGGCTAATAACAGCACTTCCCTCCCAGGATTTCTGTGAGAATCAAATGAGATGATATTTGTAAAAATAACTTGATGTGGTCCCTAGCATATAATAGTTCATCTGTAATTACTTATTCCTTTCTCTGATCCTCACTTTCAAAACTTATAAAATGAGGTTAGGAGTGATTGTATAGAAGGCACTTTGTAAAGATCTTATCTATGTAACCTTGGTCAACTCCCTTAACCAATTTCTCATCTGTAAATGAGAACTTTGGACTAGATTATTATAACAATAATTGACACCTAGTGTTTTAAAGTTTGTAATATGCTTTACATTGATAATTTGATCCTTACAGCAATCATGAAATGATTGCTGGTATTACCCCTGTTTGGGATATGAATAAACTGAGGTCAAAAGAAATGAAATGATTTGATAAGGGCCACATAGCTGGGAAGTGCCACAACCCATATCTCCTCTGCTCCCGAGTCCAACTCTGGTCACCAGCACAGTGACTTCGAAGCTTCCTTCAAGGCTGATTTTCTATGACTCTTATCCAAATCGTGCTAACAAAATCAGGGAAAGTAATGGCTGAGGCAGAAGGCTCTTGCCTACAGCAGGGTATGTAGCATCATTTACCATCACGAAAACTGTATCACAAAACGAGTTACAAAAAACTTGAACAGAAAAACCAATACTTTATCCCTACAAATAGTGAGAATGAATGGAAAGTTACTAATTAAAGATTCTACAGTAAAGTTCACAAGTACCATCCATACAGTATGTTTAAGGTCATACAATTTGGCTTTTAATTGTTTCTTCCATTAGTGTTCAAAGAACCAATATTTATCAAGCAATTATTATTTGTTAAGCACTGGGGTATGGTGCCAGGATACAATACATGCTGGATATCTAGGCAGAAATGAAAAGACCTTGCCTTTAAAATGTACACGTGTAATAAGTATAGGTAAACTAGACCTGAGGTAACTTGAGATAGTGAGGCACTCTTACCTAGGAGGAATCTGGAAAGTCCTCCTGCTGGAAGGTACCTTTGAGCTGAATTCTGAACTAGAGATTCTAAGAGGTAGAAGAGGGGCAGATGGCAGATGCATGCTGGAATACGCTATGTCAAAAACTGTACAAGCGCCATTTGGGCTGGACTCCAGAATATTATCAAATAGTGAATAGGAAGTGAGGCATCCTAAGTCTGGAAGCAGATTGAAGAGTTTCAAAAGCCAGAAATAGTTCTATGTGACCCTAGAGCCACTGGACCTTAACAAGGAGGGATGGGGTCATACAGTGACATCACTTTAAAATCTTTGTGGGGAGACTTGAGGAGGAAGAATTGGAAGCTATATTCTAGATGAGAGATGATGAGAACTTCAGCTAAGGAGATGGCAGTGTTAATGGAGAGAAGCAAAGTGGACAGATTCAGGGGAAGAATTGTTGGCAGCTGCTTAGATATGTTGTGTGAGGGAGAAATCAAAGATCATTTTAGGGTTTCTAACCTGAGTAACTAAAAGAATGACGGTACACTCAACAGAAAGAGTGGGTGTTTGGAAAAGAATGGGATAGATTTGGGGGGAAGTGTCAAGCTTCAGGTGGCTATTGGACATTTGAGGGGTGAAGATTCCAGCAAGCAGCTGGTGATACAAGCCTGGCACTAAGGAGAGATCAGGACTAACATGGATCTGAAAGTCTCCTGTGTAGAGCTGATCATCAAGTCCAGGAGAAATAATTAGATCACTGGGTGTGGAGGAAAGATAAGAGAACCCAAGGCAGAACAATGGGGGGTGTTCCCACTTTTAGGGGGCAGGAATTGTTGATCATCCAGCAAAGGAGACCAAGTATAAACAATCTTCTAGTTAGAAGCATTGGGCGTGAGCAGTATCGTGAAAACACAGAAGCAAGTATCCAAGAGAAGAGGGTTTTAAAGTGCAAAATGCTACAGAGACATCTGGAAGGAATAAAACTGAGAAAATAGCATTAGTTTTTAGCATTTAAAAAATGACTAGATTGAGAGAAAGTAGTCTCAGTTGAGTGCTCAAGTTGGAGTTACATTGCAAGGGATTGAAATATAAAAGATGAACTAGGAACGGTAAATGTAGACAGTGTTTTTAATGAATTTGACTATGAAAAGAAAGAAAGATGAATGATAATTTTTTTTAAGTATAAGAGAAACCAGAAAATGTATGTTACAGGAAAGAAACTATTGTAGGTAGAGAGATTAAATACAAACTCATCATCCTGCAAGAATTCATAAGCCATAGTACTCATGATTTTCCATCATGCTTCTGAAATGAGTACCTTCTCTCCATGTCACTCTACTACCTGCTTTTTAGCTTCCATTTGTAAGTTGTCTTCCTCTGTTAGATTGGAAGCTCTTTGAGGGCAGGGATCATCCCTCTTCTGTATTTGTGCCTTCAGTGCCTGGCACATAGTAGGTGCTTAATCATTGTCTACTAACTATTTGAGAGAGGGGATATAATTGTGGGGACAGTCTGCTGGAAGAGATGGAAGCAGAAGGGATCAAGGGTACAAGCAGAGTGTTTAAGCCTTAGAAATTTGTCTGAGCCACTGAGAGGACCTAACCAGAACTCAACGCAATGCATGCCAGAGGCAGAACTTGAATCCAGACCTCCCTACATTGACATCTGACTGATATTAGGAAACAAGAATCCCAGTCTCAGAGGTTATAACAGTGTCATATATTAGTGTTTCCCACGCTTGTGTCTGACTCGGCTCCATATCTTGTCTAAAAATGATACTTGGCAATTCTTGGCTTTCAGGCTGGCTGCGTAGCAAACAATGCCATAATCAGAAAGAACACAGTGATAGGCCAACCAACAGAAGGAGCCTTAATCGCCCTTGCAATGAAGGTAGGAGGGCTTTGGGGTTTTTGCATTTGGCAATTTTCTAAGGGTTGGGTTGTTGGGTAAAACTAGCCCTTTTGGGATATTTACATAGAATGAAACTTTCATTTTATGAGAGAAAATAACACTGAACTAATATGGATGTGGATTGATTTGAAGATCCCTGTTTTGTGGGCGGCCAGTTTTTAGAAGTCTCTGGATGAAGAGATTGGAATAGGTGATCTCTTCCAGCTCCAGATTTTATAATCCTACCCTACAGTGCACCTAATTCTGTCCTGAGCAATCTTTTCCAACTTACTGGAAGTAGCAATGGGGAAAAGGCAGACCAAGTATCTCATACTGGATAAGTGTTAGGGAGACCTAAGCTTGCAAACTACTCAGCTACTTACTAGTTTGTATCTCTAAGAAAGTTACTTAACCTCTGAGCCTCAGTTTACTTAACTATATAAAATGGAGATAAGTCTTCATGAAGCAATTGCAAAGATTGGATTAGATAGTGAATGTAAAATATTCTGCATAACATTTAAAAATCTGTATCCAAATATCGGTTCCTATCATCATCATTATTTTCTTGTCATTTTTTGAAGGGTCCAGATAAAAATGGTCTTAGGCAAGTCATTACCCTCCAATTTTTAACATGTATTCTGCTGACTATGCACAGGTGGATAAAATGACTGCTTCTTATAATTAAATGAGAATTGATATATAAGGTCATCATCTGGAGAGTCACTGAAAGCATCTTTGGGACAGCTTCAGAAGCAGACAGGAAGATAGGGATGGAATATATCTTTTCCTGTTGAATTATAATTTCTTTCTTCTCATCTTCTTTGATGAAGTTTAGGTAGGAAAGGCCCAAGGACATAAGCTTCTACTCTGTAGGCTACCTGAGGATGTCCTTAGAATAACTCCAAATATTGGGTTTAAACTGTCTCCCTGAAAAATGCCGCTTTTCATATTGATTATTTTTCAAATACTATTGTGTTGGTGGTATATTTTAAATGGGAAAATTTTGGATGCAGTATCAAATATTTTAGCATTTTCACCATATGTGGACATATTTTACATATTTGTACTAAGTGAATAAGCTATGAGTACAGGTCAAAAACTTTGTGATGATCAATGAAGGCAGCACAAATATTGTAGCACCTTTGGAAGTTTTGTTCAATAATTGCTAAATGAACGGTAAGTTATAGTGTATACTAGGAATTTTTTATATGTGCTTGGTTGTTGTTATTGCTCTTCAAGCAGTATATTGAAGAGTTTGTTTATAAGATTTTGTTTTTAATGATGCAAGATATAAATGCTTTGTATAAAGTACATAAACATGTTATTGGTCTATATTTTGAAGGTTAACATGTTCTATTCTTTTGGTAATAAGTAAGTGATGCCTTGGGTTAAGAAAGATGGGATCAGGTTTCCATTTAGGAAGATGTTGGCTTAATGCTTTGTCAGTGATTCATGTGACTGTGAATCACTTGAGTTAATAATTATGTACCTTATATGAGACTATTGCTTTCTAATTTTGTAGAGAAGCTAGAGTTTCACATCCTCCCTCAGGGATTCCCCTCTTTCTCTGATTTCTTTACTTCTCTATTCTTTATTGTAAAGTTTTCAATTAATATTGAATAATTTATTCTGCTTTGATACTATATATCTCCTTAACTTTTTGACTTTTGAATTCAATAGCTGATTAAATTCTGTAGGAGAATGTATTCATTAGTAATGCTTATAACAAATATCAGCTTTTTGAAATTATTCTGTTTTGGTATAATTGATTTGTTAGTTGCATTCATGCTATTATATATAAAAAGGAATTTTCAGAATTTCAGTCTATGTTTGTCCATTTTCCTTTCTAGATGATCTGAGCTATCTCTGCTGTTTTTGTCATCTGTTTTATTATTAGTATAATTTCTGGAGTTTGCATTAAGTAAAGACTTTCCAACTCCAGAGTCTTTCCTTTTTCCTTTTCTGTACTTTAATATCTCCTCTGTTTATTTGCTTCATCTAATTTAGGAGTTTATATACTGTATGATTTGGAACTGAGTGCCAATGACAAAAAGCAGTATAAAGTCCTTGTCCCTTTCCTCTTCACCATGATATGGACAATGGATTGGGCTTTGAAAGGATCATTTTTATTATCATCATCCTCTCATGTGCTTCTTTCCTAAATAGTGTATGGACAGAAATAGTCCTGAGACAAGTTGCTATTTGGTTATTTCTTTACCTTCTCTGTACTATGGACTGCTACACATAAAATAGTTCCCTTTTATAGTTGACTAAAAATATTAGGTTATTAGTTCAGCTCTGTAGGCTCAATACCAGTATTCTCAGCATAAGTAAACAGGGAAGGGATGTACCTTATTCCATTTCCGTCTGATTCTGAGCTGCTAAATCAGGCCTCTAATTTTTAAGCTTTTATCTTCCTGTGCCTCGGGAATCACATTTTGAATATTGGCTTCTATTTAAAATGTTATCAGTATTTTGAATCAATATTTTGTCTGAGTAATTATGCAAGGCAACTGGGATAATGTTCTAGCTTTCATGCAGTTTGTAGGTTGAAATCTATATTGGAAGGATGGGTATTTGTTGTCTGCCAGTTCATGAAAGATAACAAGCTTCCAGTGTATTATTCTGGCTAACAGGTTACATCAGACTAAGATTCAATATGTTTTAAATCATTACAGATTACTGGTTACTAAGTCTTAAAGATAACCTTTCTGTAGTTTCCAATGGGAATGACTTAGTTCTTAATTGTTATTGTAAATCCGTTTTAACAGACCTATATAGCTGCCATTTATTAAATACTTAATCCAAAATTATTTGAGCAAGTTTTGACCCATTCATCAAGAGCTTGAAGAATGTCCATCAATACTTTCTTTCTTTTTTTGGCATCTTCAAGCATTTATCTTTCTATAGTTATCTTAATATGATGAGTTCTATGATTTTTTTTTTAATATTGTATAGATTTTTGTTACAGTACTTTTCCAATCTCGTGTGGCCCATTTTACAATTCCAGACACGTTTACTAAGGCTGGCATTGCATCAGTATTAATTGCTTTAAGTGTGTTCTTCCCATTCACTTTTGATTTCAGAATGTCAGTAAGCCATTTAACATATTTGTTAACAGCTTTCTACTTGATGGGTATTGCTTTCCATCTATTGGTTCCATGAGTTATTATTATTAATAGAGACAAAAATTATGCCTAGGAACACTGGAAGATAAGGAAAGGAAGTGGAATCAGAATGGCGAATAGGAAAAAGGACAAGTGGGTGATGGGGGGAAAAGAATAAAAGGGGAAAAAGAAGGAAAAAGAAGGTGTTAGAGAAATAGGAAGAAGAAGTAACTTAAAAATGCTCATTGTGGAGACTTCTTTTTAGTCTTCCTCATCTGATTTATTTTTCTGTTGCCTTATTGCAGTTAAGAATCAATTACCTCTTTATAATATTTTAGCAAGAAAATGGTGGGGTGAGGTCTTACATTATTTTCCCATTCCACCCCTATTGAAATCAGAAGAGCTGATTTCTGTAAACATCTACTTGTAACTTATCCAGATCCCTTCAAACACTTCAAAACTCTATTTTTGAAATCTATACTGCCAGAATTGGAGAAATTCAGGCACTTATTGTTCAGCAAATATTGAAGTATTAATATGCTCAGCACTGTATTAGAAATTTTGTTGGAGTGAGGGATGCAACTATGAAGAAAATATAGCCGTATTTGCCCTCATACAGAGCCAGGATTAGAACTCCTGCCTTCTACATCAATCCATCAACTTTTGGTCCCATGCAGAGAAATGTGCTTCTGTAGAAAGGAAAGATATTCACAAAATCACAAATACCACTTTACCATATTGGGATTGGGCTTTAGAGAGCCTCTACTCCAACTTCTGTACTTTTCAAATGAGGAAACTGAGGCTCAAAAGAGCAATGACTGAGTTAAGGTCACATAACTAGTAAGTAGAAGAGCCAGGATTTTAATCCAGATCTTCATACCAAATTTGACTAGTCTTAGTATGTTTTAGAGGTTTAATTTGGACATTTAGAATAGAATCAAATTGCCACACACAATTTTGGGAAATTGCTGAATCTTGAGAATTCTAAAATCCTACCTCCTTCTTTTCCACCTCACTTCCCAAAAGCCACAAAAAAGCCACACTTAATTCTTAGTATTTATTGTAGTCAGCCTTTTTAAAGCTGCAAGTTATTACCAAGTCCATGAGGCTCTGCATTAGGAAAAGCTTGTAAAATCTAGGAGAAGGATGCACTGAATAATAAAACTACTGTTTTAGACCAAAAAAAGCATCTTTTCTAAGACCTAGAATCACTTCCGTAGTTAAGTGCATTGAAAGGAAATAAAATGGCCTCTCTTTGTCTCCAGAATCCAAATGCTTTGACTTCTCATCCATGTCAGGTGATTTGAATAATGAATAATTCAACTTTATAGAGTTTTACGGCCAGAATAATTTGTGATGATTCATTTTTTTACATTTTTTCCAACATTTACATTTTTTCCATTATTTTAGATGGATTTGAGTGACATAAAAGATTCCTACATCAGGAAAAAAGAAATCCCATTTAGCTCAGAACAGAAGTGGATGGCAGTAAAATGCAGCCTTAAAAATGAGGTAATGTTTCTGTTTTCTCGAAATTATGAAAAGAAATAGGAATGCATATAAAGTTTCTAGAACATATCTCTATTAGCTACTGCAGAGGAGAAAGTTGGCTATGAGTATCTGACATTGTTCAAAGTCATTCACTCAGTGTTTGAATTGGGGAGGATGGGGAAGACCCAGTCCTTGTTGTCATGGAACTGTCTAAAAAGAGGAGAGGTCTTTTGCGATTCTTGATTTGGGCTCTAAAGCAGGTATTGCACCTATGTCCTCAGAATGTCAGAATCCAAGAAATCATCCAATCCAACCCCTACCTAAACTCTCGTATTCTTGACCAGTGGGCATCCAGACTTTGCTTGAAGACCTCCGGTGAAGAATCCACCACTTCCCAAGAAAATCCATTCAACTTTTGGAAGCTTCAATTGTTGCAACTTTTTTTCTGACCTTAAAGCTTAAATTTGCCATTTTTGTGACTAATGCTCTTTCCATGTGACAGCTTTTCAAATACTTGAAGATATTTAGCATCTCCTTTGAGTCTACTTTTCTCCAGGATGAATCTGCGCAGTTCCTTCAATTAATTCTCACATGTCATAGATTCAAGTCTATTCATCATCCTGGAGAGCAACTCTCCAGTTTATCAATGTCTGTTTGAAAATTACAGTGCCAAAAACCAAACATAAACCTCCAAATGAAGTCTATAAGGGCAGCATCAATGGGACTATCGCCTTTCTGTTCCTGGAAACTGTGCACTTTTTAATGTGGATTAAGATTACTTTAGCTTTTGGCTACAGCATCATAGCCCCAGTTCATATGATGCTTTCAGTCTTTTAAAATCCTCTGATTCTTTTCAGAACTATTGTCTATCTGTGTGTTCCTTCATCTTTTTATATTTCTGAAGCTGATTTTTTTTTTTTACCTAAATACAAGACTACATGTATCCCTACATCTTATTAGAGTGAGTCCAGTACTTTAGCTTGTTAAGATCTTTTAGGATCCTGACCCTGTCATCCACTGAGTCACAGATCCTTCCAAGATTTGTACACCTACACATTTGATAGACATACCACCTATACCTTTAGACAAATCATTGATCCCAAGCCCAAAAACAGATTGATGGATCCCTCCATTTAAGACTTCCTGCCATATTGACATTCAGCAATTAGCAAATCCTTTTGTTGTGTTGTTCAGCCATTTTTTCATTTGTGTCCAACTCTTTGTGACCCCATTGGGGTTTTCTTGGAAGAGATATTGAAATACCATTGCCTTCTCCAGCTCATTTGACACATGAGAAAACTGAGGCCAACAGGTCAAAGTGACTGATAAGTGTCTGAGGCCAGATTTGAACTCAGGAAGATGATTCTTCCTGCCTCCAAGCTCAGCACTCTGTGCACTTTCCCACCTAACTGCTCCAAATTTATCCTCTTAGAATTTGGCCATTCTCCCAGTTGTGAATCTATCTAAGTCTTTAATCATCCAACTAATCCACATCTTTCCATCTTTACAAAAATAGTAGGATCCACTTTATTCAGTGCTATGCTAAAATCCATATAAATTATGTCAACATTATTCTTGCCATCTATAAAATTATCAACCCTATTTTAAAAGGAAATAAAAGTTGATCTGACATGACCAGATGAGGATGAAACTTTGCTCACTTTTTGTAATCATCGCTTCCATTTCTAGATATTCACTCATTATCCCTTTCTATAATTTTTCTAAGGAATTAAAAGTTAAGGTCATGATCTATGGTCTGCAGATTCTGTTCTCTTCTTTTTTGTAAACTAGAACATCTGCCCTTCTTCAAATGGGTGATAACTGTTCTGTTTTCCATGCCCTTTCTGATATTTCTGACAGTAGCTCAGCAGTCACATTTGCTATCCTTTCAATACTTGTAGCTTATCTGGGTCAGGAGACTGGAATTCACCAAGGGCAACTAGGTAACTCTTACTTATAGTTCATATTAACTGCATGTTAGCTTCTTTGGTTCCATCATTTCTATTGCAAAGGTCATTATCCCTGGCAGAGAAAACAAAACCAGAGAAGAAGCAAGCAGCTCTTTCTTCTCTCTGTTGTCATTTATTATTGTCTCATTCATACCTAGCAGAGATCCCATCCTTTCTTCCATCCTTTTGTCCATTTAAAAAAAAAAAAAAAAAAAAAAAAAAACAACTATCTTTGTTTCTAACTTCTTTCTTTGACCTTAGCAGTCTTAACACTGTTTTTACAGGACTATAACATATTTGAATATTCATCCTCTCTTACTTACCTTTGCTTCTTTTAGAATCTACTACATTCCCTGTGCAATTTCATCTCTTCTCAAAATTTCCATTTTCTTCTTCATTGCAATTATTTCCCTTTATATCATCATAATTTTGTTCTTGAGCATCTCCCATTTCTCCTGGTCTGAATTCTATGTCTCTTCCCTCTGAATTTTTCAAACCTAAGGTCCATATCATACTATGTTCAGATTTCCCTCCTTTATCATAGACTTTAGAAGGGAAAGATTATTTGTCTCCACCCCAGAAACCAGTTCCTCCCTGTTAGTATAAAGGAGATTCAGGAAAGAATTTGTCCTTGCTGGTTGCCCCACTTCTTGAAGGAAGAAATGATCATTAAGGTAAGTCAAAAACTTACTAGCTACTCTGTGTTTGGTGAAGAGAGAGAACTTTACTATCTCATTTATATGGTTATCTGAATAATTGAAGGCCCCCGACACTACCATTTCATGCTTTTGTTCCAGGCTTGTGATTATTTCCCAAACTCATGTATTTCTTCTTTCTAGTCAGGTAGCTTCAATTACAAAATCCTTTCTGTTTCTCCTCCCAGAGATGTTCACCCAAATGCCCCCCTCCTACTAATAGTAGCTCATAGCAATTGATAGCTTCCATGATTCATTGCTTTGAGCAAATATTAGCCCTGATTAAGGAATGAATAATTAAATGTTCTGCCCTACAAATTAGTATAAGTTTCAGTGGGTCCCATTGCCTCTAGAATAAACACAAACCCTTTAGCTTAATAGTCAAGGATTGACAAAATCTGGCCCGAGTCCAATTTCCTAATCACAGTTCACCCAATTCCCCTTCACACATACTTTGCTCCATCCAAATTAGGCTACCATTTGTTTCCCATTTTATCTGTGTATTTAGGCAAGTTATCTGCCGTATCTGTAATGTATTCTTTTTCTCCACCTGTTAAAATCTTGCTTTTCATTCACAACTTAGCTCATATATTAATTCCTATGTGTATACCTGCTTCAGTCAAAAGTGGTCTCATGTTCTCTATACCAGAGCATTTTAAATTTTTCCATGTGCGAATCCTTTTCATCTGAGAAATTTTTATGTGACCCCAGGTATTTAGTATGTGACATAGATATACAAGTCAAACCCTTACTGATAATAAATCATAATTTCTTGTCCCCAGAATTCAGTCATAAGATACCATAGGGGATCCTGAACCACATTTTAAGAAGCTGGGCTCTATCCTTTAAAAAAATTTCATTAATAGAGATTTGAGACTTGATGAGATGCCATATGAAATCATGTGGTCTGTGTGAGTAACATGCCTGGATAACCCCAACATCTAAAACCAGATAGGAAATTTTAAGTTAATTGAAACTTCTTGGGAAGGTTCCAATCCCAGTTCTGACACTAATTCATTGTACGGATGAATAAGTCACTTTCCTTCCTGGAATTCAGTTTCCTCTTTTGTAAAGAGATAGAGTTGAGTGAGATGAGATGATTTCTAATGATGAACTTTCTAACATGATTCAGTTATGAGTCTTAACCTCTTATGGCCCAAGACTATCCTAATACAAAAGATTTTTTAAATGTTTACTGTTAGAAGTGGGAAGGTCTTCCCTTAAAATGTATAAATATTTTCTGCCTCCATTTCACTTCAGATCTGCCTGTTTTGGGAGTTCATGAACATTTAGCAAAAGCATCCTCCACTTTGAGGATGTCTGCATATCATCTGTGGTTCTATGACTCCTAGTTGTCAGGTGGATGCCCTATCTGTGGTTTTATTTATATGAATGACTTTTTGTTTTTAAATAAGCAAAAACAACCTGGCAGGAGAATATAAAGCGTGAGATCAGGACATTTTAAGAATTGGGATTTTCATGTAAGTGATTATATTTTTACTAACAGGACAGCGGATATAAAAATATTCTGAAGCCTCTCACTAGTCAGAGATCACACTGACAGATCATCTTTTAGTAGACTTTATTAAAAAGTACTTTTTAAAAAAATATATGTATTGTTTTTAAAATGGAATTTTATTTCATTTGGGGAAAATTCAGTAAAACCAGATCTTCCCCAACTTTTCTTTCATTTCATTTGACAAGCACTTTAGGCATCTGCTTTGTGGAGCATCCTCCAATGCTTCCTTCTCATGTTTTGCTATAACCAAACATCTTAGATGGTTTTTTTTTTTTTTTTTCCCCTTTAACCTGCCTACCTCAGCATCTCTGTAGGATCTCAGGAAAGCCGCAATCTTTTGATCTTTTGTTTCTTCATCTGTAAAATAGGACTAATACTTGCTCTACTGATATGGGAGGTCCCCTTCCTACTCTAAAATTCTCTGTCCTAGGACTTACTGATCAAGGCGAGTGAGTCCTATAATAGTGAGACTATTGTTTCTTATTTTGCTTGATTTTAATTTGTACATGGGCACTATAAGATGCTCAGAGAATTGGTTTGGGGTTTGTTGGGTTTTTTCTTTCCCCAAGGACCAGGAAGAAGTTTACTTCATGAAGGGGGCCTTTGAAGAAGTGATTCGCTACTGCACCATGTACAACAACGGGGGGATCCCTCTGCAGCTAACTCCCCAGCAGAAATCCTTCTGCCAGCAGGAAGAGAAGCGGATGGGTTCCCTTGGTCTGCGGGGTCAGTCACATGCAGCTTCTAAGTTTGCTTTTTGCTCCAGATCTTCTCTGCCAGCTGTCGGGCACTAAACATGCTGCTGATAAGCTAGATTCATTCTGCAGAGCAGAGCAGTATCCTGTCTGAGGTTTAAGGGGGAAAAGAAAGTTAATCACAGTCCAAAACAAAACAAAAGCCCTTCCCAACTTATCCCTTTAGCATGATTTATTTCTGCATACTCTAATTTGTTTATTTTAATAAAGGATCTTCAAGTATGATGTTCCTTGTACCTAATATAGTATGCTCTACTTGTTCAGATTTCAAATTTGAGTTACTGTTACTAATTACAATTTTAACTTACAGCATTTTCATGTATAGGAAGCACTCTACATACAGCTCTGTTTATGCTGGGAATACAAATTTTAATCCCCCCATTTTACAGATGAAAAAATTAAAGATCAGAAGTTAATTGATTTGCTCCAGGTCACACACCTATTAAATAGCAGGACTAGGATTCAAATTCAGATCTTATGAGACTTAAATGAACTGCTCTTTCTTTTTAAAAAAACTTAATTTTAATAGCATATTGTTTTCCCAATTATATGTAAAGATGATTTTCAATATTCATTTTTGTAAGATTTTGAGTTCCAAATTTCCTTTCTCCCTCCCTCCCTTTATCTTTCCCCTCCTCAAGACAGCAATCAATCTGATACAGGTTATACATGTACAGTCATTTTTAACATATTTCAATGTAAGTCATGTTGGGAAAGAAAAATCAAGAACAAAAAGGGAAAACCACAAAAAAAAAAAAAAAAGTGAAAATAGTATGCTTCAATCCACATTCAGTCTCCATAGTTCTCCTTCTGGATGCAGATGGTATTTCTCAAATATTCCATCCATAACAGAATGGTCTTGGATCATTGTAGTGTGAGAAAAGCCATGTCTCTCATAGTTGATCATCATGCAATCCTGCTGTTATTGTGTATACTATTTTCTCAATTCTGTTCACTTCACTCAGCATCAGTTCATGTGAGCCTTTCCAGGTCTTTCTGAAATCAGCCTGCTCATCGTTTCTTTTAGAATAATAACATCCCATTATCTTCATATACTATAATTTATTCAGCCATTCTCCGACTGATGGGCATCTGCTCAGTTTTCAGTTCCTTGCCACTACAAAAAGGGCTGCTGTGAACATTTTTGCACACGTGGGTCTGTTTACCTTTTGTATGGTCTCTTTGAGATACAGATCGAGTAGTAAGTCTGCTGGATCAAAGGGTATGAAAAATAAACTGCACTTTCTGTCTCATTAAGATTCCTTCCACCCACCCCCAGTATGTCGTATAGCACAAATACTGGGTTTGAACTCAGAGGATCGACATTCAAATCTCATCTGCCCTGCTTGTTTCCAAGAGAACCAGGTAGCAGAATGTATAGTGCTAAACTTAAATCAAGTAGATTTGTAGTTTGAAACCAGCCCTAGACAATTCCCACCTGTGTGTATATCTCTGGCCCGATCCAACCATTACCATCAATACTATTATTTTATTATATCTGCTCTCTCACAATAATCAGTTCTCCCAACGATCCTGAGAGATACGACTCTTATAATCAGTTTTATTGATGAGGAAACAGAGGCTGATAAAGGAACCTTGTCCAAGGTCCCACACATGAGTCTAAGGCAGGATAGGAAATTGTGCCAAATCCAATGGTTCACCTACTAAGCCAATTTCTCTAAGCCCGTTTCTTCAATTGTAAAACAAAAATAATTGCACTTACTTCATTTTTTGTTGTGAAAGATGAATGAGACAATACATGGAAAATATATTATAAACCTTTCAAACTTTGCCCTCTTAATGCCCACTATTATTATTATTATTATAATTAGCTATGACCTTGGACATAAATCTAGTTGAGAGAAAAGATATCTCTACTAGTAGCTATACCTGCATTAGAAACTTAAAAAACTAGGTCTGAGAGGGGATTGGGGGAAAGTTTATGGAGGGGAGATTACACTAATTTGGGCTTTTAAAAAATGTACTAAAAGTTCTATTTCTAGCTTTGGGATTAAAAGAAATACCAAGAAGGAACTGGAAACTGAACCCATCTGTTGGGGAATGATTAAATAAATTATGGTATATGAATATTAATAATATGAATATTATTGGTCTATGAGAAATAATGAGCAGGATGATTTCAGAAAAGCCTGGAATGACTTACATGAACTGATGCTGAGTGAAATTAGCAGAACTAAGAGAACATTGTACACAGTAACAAGAAGATTAAGTGATGATTAATGTGATGAACTTGGCTCTTTTCAACAGTGAGAAGATTCAAGGCAATTCCAAAAGACTTGTAACTGAAAGAGCCATCCACATTCAGAGAGAGAACTATGGAGACTGAATGTGGATCACAGCATATTATTTTCACCTTTTTTGTTGTTGTTGCTATTTGTTTAGTTGGGTTTTTTTCTCATTTTTTCCCTTTTGATCTGATTTTTCTTGGGCAGTGTGATAAATATGGAAATGTGTTTAGGAGAATTGCGCATTTAACCTGTATTGGATTACTTGCTATCTAAGGGGAGAGTGAAGAGGGAGAAAAATTTGGAACGCAAGGTTTTGCAAGGGTAAATGCTGAAAACTATCTTTGCATGCATTTTGAAAAATAAAAAGCTATTATTGTTATTTTAAAAAAGGAAAAACCATTTGTGGGGCATGTTATCAAGAGGATTATGATTCTTTTACTGATAGGCCCCAACAGTAAAAGAGACATAAGTACATATTGTGAAATTTTATGGTGGGTCTTGTTTGTGAGGGATTTCCAAGGAGAAGTGGGGACAAAATTGAAAACTATCTAATTTAAGATCCTTTTATGAAAAAAACCTTTAAATGTTACTCTTCACTCTTCCATATTGACCTTGGCTAGAAAAAGATTTTATGAAAAAAATCCCTTTAAATGTTATTCTTCCAAGAATAACATTGACACTGGCAGGAAAAACGTGATCTTCAAGGTATGTTTTAGCATAAGCAAACCAGTGACCTGGTTCAGAGACATGAATAAATGTTATTCTGTATGTATTTGCTCTTCTTTTTCTCCATCTGAAATAATATAATTTTTCTGAAATCAGGTTCCATTACACTTGTGAACAAATCTTTTCAGATTGAAATGGGAAAAAAAAGGAATGCAAAAAATTAGTTAACTAATTAGTTAATTAGTTGAGTTAGTTAAATCAGTTGATCAGTCCATTGTGTTTAAATTCCTATGTGTAAGACTGTATGCTAGGGATTGTGGGGGATACGGCCTCTATTCCTAGAGAGATGATAATTTAGTTGGGGGAATCAAACACAGACATATATACGCATGTTTACATATTATTATTGCATATGTATTACCCAACTAATATTAATTATTGGCAAGGTCAGTAATACCAGTCAATAACACAGACAATAACTGCTCTGGAGTTGGGGAAAAAAAGAGAGATTTCCATGATTAATCAGGAAAAGCTTCCCAATGAACTTGAGCTTGGTCTTGAAGGATGGATAATTGAAAAAAAAACATACATTTTTATTTGGTCCGTCTAATAGCCTTAATTAACTAGGTCCTATGGGTAAATGTTAGGTTCATTTTACAGTTTGAAAAAATATAACCAGAAGACAAGGTGACTTGCCTAAGGTCACACAAGCTGTAAACTTTGAAGTTGGAATTTGCAGGGCTCTCTTGACCCTGAGTCCATGCCTTTACCACCATAAAGCACTTTCTCGGGGTAGGATGAGTAAAGAGGATCAGGGAAGACATTCTAGACATGGAGGAGTTGTGAGCAAAGACAAGCAAATGATATGAGATCTAAAGCACTCCCAACATCCAGGTAGGGATACTGCTGTTATTGAATGATTTAGGAGAGATTTCTTGGGCAAAGCCCACAATGTAAGTACCAGTGGAAGAGAGAAGATTCATTAGAATTGTAAGCCTAGAGCTAGAAGGTCCGTAGAAGTGATCCCCTCATTTTACACCTAGGGAAACTGAGTTCCAGAGAGGTTAAAAGTTACTCAAGTAAATAACTAATAGAGCCAGCATTCAAATTCAAGTCCTTTCACTTCGAATTTAATGTTTTGGGTTTTTTTGAGAATGAAAATGGAATACTTTATCTTTATATCTCCAGTTATCTATATAACATATTCATTCATCCAATAAATATTTATTAAATACGTACAGTATGCAGAGCATTGTGAGAGAGGGGCTGGGCAATACAAAAATAGAGAGAACCCAGCCCTTGTCCTCATGGAACTTACATTCTAAAATAACCTAAGGTATCAGCATTTCCTGCACATTACAGAAACTCACTGTCCATTGTCCTTTTCCCCTTTTTCTCTTGTCTTAGTGCTGGCACTTGCTTCAGGCCCAGAGCTAGGTAAGCTCACGTTCTTAGGCCTCGTTGGAATAATTGACCCTCCAAGAGCAGGAGTAAAGGAAGCCGTCCAAGTCCTTACTGAGTCGGGTGTGTCAGTAAAAATGATAACGGGGGACGCTCTGGAAACTGCTCTGGCTATAGGTAACAAACTGCTGGTGGTGGGCTTCTCATGCTGAAGAACAGTGTTCCCTCTTAGCAAGAAAATTCCTTTTTCATTCGCCCCGAAAAATGCCAGTTTGGGCACTTGAGACAGTCCTGAAAAAAATGCAGCAGAGTATTCCCACCTATTGCCTTAACCCCATAGTGATCTATGAGAGACCATATCAAGCATTTTCGCTTTTTGGGGATACTGGGGAAATAGCCTTCAGGAATTTTCAAAACTTAATATCTTTCTCATGCAAACAATCCACCTCCGGGATTTTCATGGATTCATAGAATCAGAAGGAATCTCTGAGATCAAGCAACTATCTTAAATCTCTCGTCTCCAATATAATTTCACTATGGCTTAGGGTAAAAAATTAATTGATTGATTTGAGCCATACTATAAACCTCTATTATTTAAGCCCTTTGATTTTTTTGTAGATTCAATTTTGCTAAAAGCCTGTAATTATATTCTTACTATGACCCAAAATGCATTTGTTTCCTTATTTATCCCCAGCAACATTACAAACAGAGATCTGCTATTTATATTTCATATCCTTCTTTGTCTTTTCTCCAAGAGCTTGAAAATTCTGGGAAACTTGGTTCAGAGCCTCAGTCTTGTCATGTATTCACGTTCCCAAATGTTGACAGACGATGTTGCTCCCTAGCTTCCCCAATTAAATCCAACAGATCATTCATCTTCAGGATATTAGCATATGAAGAATAAAAACATCCTTCTTTTTCTCCAAAATGTAAAAAAAATAAAACCAGGGTCCAAAGATATCAAACATGTCTAATTTCAGAAATTCTGTGGCAAGGTACTGATTATTTTCTGACTTCTATTAAAATGCTTTGTCCTTCAAACCAGTGTGACCTCCACTGAGATGAGATAATATAAAGCCTATATTTCAGATCTAGTATTTTGTGATTCTGTGACTTTCTGAAGAGTCACATTTAGGTCACTGGAAATAAGAAATATGGTCATGAGTAATAACTGAATAAAACAAGATTTTTTTTAACATAAATGTCATAGGTTATTATTACTGGTCGTTGTTGCTTTTATTTTGTCTTCTATTGACTGTTTATTAATAAGCTGGGCTTTATTTCAGAAATTTTACAGTGAATATAGAGATTGTGGGAGGGGGGAGGCTAGGGAAAAGCAGAAGGAAAGACTCTCAAACTCTTGATGGAACAGAGTTTGGAGAGTACTTTTAGATCAAATCATTTAGACAGATTTCTGTTTAAAGGCAGAAACATTGGCCTGTGCAATGGGAAATTAAAAGCCATGTCAGGAGAAGAAGTGGAAAAGATGGAGAAGCCTGAGCTCTCGGCCAAAGTCAGAAAGGTAATGACCCCTTTTCTGTGGATGTATATGTGGAGGTGGGGAATAGGAGGGAAGGAGCAGAGGGGGAAACTTCCTGCAGTTGGAACTTGTTTTCAGAGTTATATGTCTCCTTTTTTTCTCTCTGTTATTCAGGTGTCAATATTTTTCAGGACGAGCCCAAAGCACAAACTCAAAATAATAAAGGTAGGTCTTGAACAAGGAGATGGATTCAAATACAGTGTTGGGAACTACCTACTATGGGCAGAACACAGAATGGGTATTGGGTGAGATTGTAACTAACCCACACCTGCTTTCATGTAGCTTAAAGTCTACTGGGGGATCCACCAGGATCATTGATCATCAAAATGCAAAGGAGTGCACAATGCATTCAGCAGACAGATGACTGCCATGTGGATTGCAGGGAGATTGTTTTAATCATGGCATTTTATGAAAACCTTACTTAAGCTGTAAAGGGGATGAGAGTTATGTGATGAACGTTGAAGTTCATTTATTGTCTTTGGGCAGTTTATTCCACAAAGCAGTTATTACAACTCATTGGGAAAAAAAAAGTTAGTGGCAAAAATTCAATCATAAATGAACAATTTCTCTACTGTCAAGTATATTGTGTATTTTTTTTTAAACTAGTAGGTTTAGATTGCAAAGAACCTGAAAGTATGTAAATGCATGATGTGGGAATGAGTGTCAATTGTCCTTTTTCTTTTTTTTTCCCCCCTGAGGCAATTGTGATTAAGTGACTTGCCCAGGGTCACACAGCCAGGAAGTGTTAAGTGTCTGAGGTCAGATTTGAAATCAGGTCCTCCTTTGTTCAGGACTGGTGCTCTAGACCCACTGAGTCGCCTTGCCACCCTAACTGTCCTTTTTCTTTCCAAGGCTCTGCAGGAATCTGGTGCTATCGTGGGGATGACAGGGGATGGTGTCAATGATGCAGTAGCCCTGAAGTCTGCTGATATTGGAATTGCCATGGGGCAAACAGGGACAGACGTCAGTAAAGAAGCAGCCAATATGATCTTAGTAGACGATGACTTCTCCACTATAATGTGAGTTGCATTTCAAATGTTCTGTTGCCAGCAAAAACACCATTAGTAGAAATAGTCACCTTCCTCTGACGTATAAAGATGCTTATCTAGGAGTTCTGGCTCTGTTACTGGCTCTGTTATATTTTGTTTTACAATATAACCCACAATTTGTTTTACAATCTCAAGATGAAAATCCTCTAAACAGAACATTTAAGGCATAGTCTGCATCCTCAATAGCTCTAGGAGACTATCTTATTACTTTTGTTATTGTTGTTGAGTCATTTCAATCACATTCAATTCTTGGGGTTTTCTTGGCAAAGATAGTTGGCCATTTCTTCTCCAGCTCATTTTACAGATGAGGAAACTGAGGCAAACAGGATGAAATGACTTGCCCAGGATAGTTAGTGTCTGAGGCCAGATTTGAATTCAGGAAGATAAATCAGCCTGACTCTGCTCCACCACTCTGTGCACGATGGCACCTCCTAGCTGCCCCATCTTATTCCTAAAAAGGGGCTTAATAACTGTTTGCAGGACATTCCCACATTCTCACATAACTTTCCAAAATTGCTTCTGCTGTATACTGATGTCAGTGGAAATTGTGCTTGCATTTGCCGTGAACGGGCAACTGGGTTTTAATCCAGATTCTGCTGAGCAGTTTAGTGACACTGGACAGATCCTTTCCCTTCCCAGAACTTGTTTTCTCCATTATAAAAAGCAGATTTGAACCAGGTCTTTTTAAATTTTTATTTATTTATTTACTCATTGATTTTGCTGAGGCAATTGGGGCTAAGTGACTTGCCCAGGGTCACACAGCTAGGAAGTGTTAAGGGTCTAAGGCAAGATTTGAACTCAGGTCCTCCTGACTTCAGGGCTGGTACTTTATCCAATACACCAACTAGCTGCCCTTCCCTTTATTTATTTTGTAACCCATTGATGGTTGCCTTCAATTTTCTGGCTCCATAGTCATACTCTTAATTGTAGCCATCATCATCATAATTATTGTTATGTATATAGTTCTTTGAGGTTTACAAAATACTCTGTATATTATTTAATATGATCTTCACCACAATCCTGTGAAGTAAATTTTATTATTTTCATTTTACATAAGGGCAGATGGATGTGAAGTGACTTGCCCAGGATCACCTAGCTAGCTTTTCAGGCAGGATTTAAATGAAAGTCTTTCTAATTCTAGGAAATTGCTATTAGGAGATAAGAAGAAAACAAAACAAAATGAAATGAAAACCTAAGATAAAACTCAATCCCTGTCTTGGTGGAGTTTGTAATACGGCAGAGGGACAAAGGCCCATAACTATAGGGTAAAAAAGTATCACAAGGTAAATGTATTAGAGATACAAAGCATCTTGTTCATTTGTTCTCTTCTTCTTCCAGGAATGCAGTCGAGGAAGGAAAAGGCATTTTCTATAACATAAAAAATTTCGTCCGGTTCCAGCTCAGCACGTGAGTACAGACTTATTTGCACATCAGGTAAAAATTGTTTTCCCCCGTCTCTCAACCTCCCGCCATGGAAGCAGCTCTCTACACTTTGCCACTTTCTGCTGGTTTTGTTTCCTAGGAGTATTTCTGCTTTAAGCCTGATTACTCTGTCCACAGTATTTAACTTACCCAATCCCCTCAATGCAATGCAGATTCTTTGGATCAACATTATCATGGATGGACCACCAGCCCAAAGGTGAGAAGATCTTCAAATTGTTATGAATTCATAAGAAAATTTAGCGATCTGCTAGCCAAGGGATTTGCCGAAGGGCCCAACAGACCCTTTTCCCCAACATTTTTTGACCTAACTGGTCTCCCATTTTCCTACTCTGACCAAACTGAGAATTAAAATTTCCTGACCCTCTGATCCATGTGTGGGACGGGATGCCACGTGGTTGTGAACCCTTCCAGTTTAGGGTAAATTCCTTAATGGGAAGACGGATGGGATCTTCTTGAGCACCTAGCCCAGTGATGTGGAGAGTAGATACCTAATAAGTGCCTGATAAATGAATCTATGTTCTGTGTTTCTCTGTGCTATTTCAAAGTATTGCGTTTTGTTTTGAATAGTTTGGGAGTAGAACCAGTTGACAAAGATGCCCTGAAGCATCCTCCTAGGAGTGTGAAAGATACCATTCTCAGTAAAGCACTCATCTTGAAAATCCTAATATCTGCTGTCATTATCATCAGTGGAACCCTTTTTATCTTCTGGAAGGAGGTAAGGAAGAGCCTCACCCATTTGCTTTCCCTCTCCTTCCTCTTCATTGATATTCCTTCTTAAGACAGTCAAAAAGCATTTCCTATTGGCAAGACACGGAGCCAAGATTTGGGGGATACAAAGAAAAACTTACATTCTAACTGGGAAGATCATAGGCAAAAAACTGTGGATCTGTGAGATGTATACAGAGTAAATGGGGAGTAGTCTCAGGAGAAATTAGCAGTGGCAGGATGGAGGGGGAGAAGAGTACCTGGGAAAGGACTCTTGGAAAACGTGGGATCTGAATTGAGGCTTGAAGGATACCAGTCAGTAAGCATTTATTAAGCATCTATTTTGTGCAGGGCAAATGACTGAGTGCTGGGGTACAAAGAAAGGCAAAAATAGTCCCTGTCCTCAAGTTTGCAGTTTAATGGAAGGGACAACATGTTAACAACTATATACAAACAAACTAAATATAGGATAAACCAGAAATAATCAATAGAGGGAAAGCACTATTTGGAGGGGGGAGGGGATCAGGAAAGGTTTTTAGCTGGCTTTTGAAGGAAGAAGCCAGGGAAGGCAGAGATGAGGAGAGCATTCCAGATCTGCAGAACAGGCAGTGAAAATGGACTTTCTCATCTGAAGAAAAGCAAGGAGATGGAAGTGAGGAGGGAAGAGCAGTTCTGGAAGGAGAGATAATCCATTATTCACTGGGTCCTGTTATTCCCACAGAGCATAAATCACTGGAACACTACCACACAAGTAGGTAGGGCAACTGTAAAGAGCACCAGACTTAAGAGTCATGATGATCTTGCATTCAAATTTAACCTCATATACTTCCTAGCGGTATGACCCTGGGCAAGTCATTTAATGCTGTTTGCTTCAGTTCTTCAATTGTCAAATAGAGCTAATAAAACCAGCTACTTCTCAAGGTTTTGTGAGAATCAAACAAGATTATATTAGTAAAGTGCAGTGCCTTTATTAGTAGTAGTATAGTATTATATAATAAAGTGCAGTAGGTACTTAATAAATCCAGCCTTTCTGCTTGTCTTCCTTCCAAGGAAGGGGAATCTAAATATTTGCAGAATTTGGCTTGCAAATACACTGAACCTAGTCCTGAAGAGATTGTTTGTGGTTTTAACTAGAGGTTCCCACAATGTACATTAATTTCTCAAATAATTTGAGAGTTTCTTTTTCCCCTTGGAAGTCAGATTCAGAAAAGAATCTCTGTTAAACTTTTTACCCCCCCCCCCCCCAAGAAGGGCTGCTTTGTTTTCATCACTGTTACCTATCACCCCTCTCCTTATCCCAAAGCATTCTTGACCAATTTAACTTTAGTCCATTTCTAAAGATTTAAGTCAAGTCAACAATGGCGTGGTAAGCAGGGAGATGCCAAAATAAATAAGATGGGGATATTTGAATTCAGTAGTTAAATGCTTAGCAAAGTCTGTGTGATCAGATAACTCTGAGGGAAGTGAGAAGTATATTTAAGACATATACCAAGTAAAGAGCATTATGGCAATGTGAAAAAAGAGATGTCACACAGCTGGAGATAAATCAAAAAGTACTATACAAATGTGAGATGGGGATAGTGATCTGCTGCTTTGTAACTTTGGACAAATAAGTGTTGCTCTCTGGAACTGCTTCCTCATTAAAATAAGACCATTAACCAGATTACCTTTAAGATCCATTTCCTGCTCTGAGATTCTAGAATGATTTAACATCTTGTAAAACTGTCAACTAGGACTAGGAAATCCAGTTTCTCCATGCACTCATAATCTCTTATTGGCATATTGCAGTTGAAACAAATAGTATTATTAGTATTATGTGTCCCTCACATTTTTTAATAGAATTCTAGATTTCACTCATCTGTCTCCTAAGTCTGTATTTCCAGAAGGAAGAGCTTTACTTTTCTCAGTCTATTCTCACAAAGATATCTCATTCAATCCTATAATGATCCTATAAAATAGGAAGAATAGATGGTAGTATCTCTATTTTATAGATAAGGGGTAAACAGCTTTCAAGTATCCACCAAATCTTCTTTTCTCTAAACAGAACTTCCCAGGGCTTCCTTCTATGACATTATCTTGAAGCTTCTTATCACTCTGATTACCTTTGTCTAGATGTTCTCCAAATCCTCAGTGACCCTCTTGAAATGTGGCTTTTAGAATTTTCACACTGAATCAGATCCCATCCTAGGGATCCTTCTAGCATATCCGAGTCCTTCTAGCACAGTGTTTGTCTCTGATTTGTACATTATGGGGAAAACTGGGGACAGAGTATGACTATTCTCATTGGGTCAAACAGAGATTTCCCTCAGGAGTCCAGCAAGAATAGCTCTGTGAATATCTTCACATAAGCCTTTATAATCCCAGCCTTTTCTACCTTGTGGTTAATAATGAGTCCCCTAAGTTTGCATTAGCTATTGCACAAAATGGCATTTTCTTTGATTTTTCTTATGTTACCTTGTTAAAGGGTCCAAGAAGGGCTGGGCAGACATTATCCTAAAGTCTAGTGTTCTTGGAAATGGTAAATTCATTATCTCCTTACCCAAATCACTTATAACTGTATAAATCTTGATCACATTTCCATCTTGATTTTTAATGCTTCAAGACAGAAGTATCTAAATATTTTCCATCTCTCCTTACACAGAATTTCCCCATCCTCCCCAATGTTTTAATTGTTCTTCTCAAGCTCCTTCAGCTTCATCTTCTTTCTCTTGAGTTGTGATGTTAAGAACTACATAGGGCGTATTAGGTTCCAGTACACCAAGGTTTTGTGCAAGGGCAAAACAGTATCTTCTGTTTCCAATATCATCCTTGTAATGCTTTGGCGTCTTGCTGGTCTTTTAACGCAATAATAAACTGGACCATTATTTACAAAGAACACTTATAGTGACACCTGGGGCATTTCTTGGGCAATTCCTGGATCACAAGGAATAGTTCTGAACCTTTTCTCCTCTGTTCTTTTCTAAATTTAAGTCACACATGCACACACTGATGCTTTTCAGTGTTTGGTTTTTGATTACTTAGAATTGCTCAGTGTTCCTGCAGACTTTAAGATTTTCTTATACTCCCCTTTTCAGATTATTATGAACAAATAGAGATATACAGAATATGGTTCCTTTGAGAACCCAACTATTTACATTTATCCATCAAAAGAAGTGCCAGATTATCCCTGCTCTGTCTCCAAACTGGTTTCCTATTGAGAATCCCTCTCTCAATTTTGGAAAAAAAAAAGGGGGAGGAAGGGGGACTAGTTCCTTGGCATAGACATCTTAAAAGATGTAGAGAGATAATATAGCATCAATATTTTATCCATTTCATGCTTTACTTCCTCAAAAGTTAGCCAGGAACAATTTCCTTTAACAGAAATCACATCATCTTTCCCCTGCTAGGTTCAATGGTTCTATTCCATATTGATTTTTAGTTTTTGTTATTTTTGGTCTTTTTCATGAGAATCATAATAACCATCTTCTAGTTTACTAGTTTATTTGCAACAAATTGTGTTTGGGCCAACAAGATCAGGTTATCATCCAGGAATTCTTTCACTGTTCACAAACCAATCCCACCTAGTACCAGCAGTTTTTCATTTTTTTGACTTTTAGTTTTAGAGCATCATTGTGTATTTGATCCAGTAACTCAATTCTGCATATATTGAGAGAATTCAGGAGCAGAAAGAGGGGGAAATCTCTGTCTTCATCCTTACCCAGGGATATTCTGATGGATTCTTCCATTGATGATTGCTTCGAGGCTAATAATTTTTCCTCTTTTGCAACATTCCATTTTACATACATTTTACCAGATTCCTGATGGCAAGGAAGTCACACCAAGGACGACGACGATGACATTCACTTGTTTTGTGTTTTTTGATCTTTTCAATGCCTTGACGTGCCGTTCTCAGGTGAGACAGATGTTGCCTGATTATTTCAGCTATAGAATCAGAAGCATTTTCTGTTTTTTTGTAGCCAATAAAGCAATAAATGTATTGTGCCCCAAAGAAAGAATAGCATGATTTAGACATGGAGACAGTGGGAGAGTAGGAAAAAAACAATGGCTATCCAATCAGAACAACCAAGCCCCGAGTCTAACTCTGAATACCTACCTGTCTGTGGAATTGTCGGGAAAGTCATTCAAGTGACTTGCTCTCAGTTTCCCCATTCATAAAATGAGGGGCAAGAGTAAATGATTTCTCTGGTTCCTTACAACTCTACAGCTCCTAGCAGCTGCTCATTAGTTTCAGATAGACACATTTTTAGTGATGATTCTTTCCCTTTTGACTGACAGACTAAAAACAGTGTTTTGTTTTATTTTTTTTTTTCTCCTCACACCGTACAGACAAAGCTGATCTTTGAGATCGGGTTTTTCAGAAACCGCATGTTTCTATATTCAGTGCTAGGATCCATCCTGGGGCAGCTGGCTGTGATCTACATTCCACCATTACAGAAAATTTTCCAGACTGAGAATTTGGGAGCATTAGGTAAGTTAGTGAGGTGTGAAGAAAGTTATAGAAAATAAACAGGATGATGAATCGGGAGTGTTGTTGGCCAAAGCCAATATGATAGTAGGTTGTTAACAGAAGATGGTGTGTGAAAATGTATGGCACTAAGAGGGTGCAAATTCATGGCTCAGCCAGTTATCCAAGATGGCTAGAACAAAACCATCAAATTAGGTTGAAAACGGATTAAATACTTTTAAGGTCTGCAAGTTATTTTCTTCACAACAATTATGTGAGGTAGAGATTTCTGTTATCATTACCTCTGCTTTACAGTTGAGGAAACTAAGCCTTGAGTTCAATAATGTGTCTAAGGATTCACAACTAGTAGGCATTAGGATTTAACCTAGGACTCCTTGAGCCTGGGGCCAGCATTGTCTTCACTGTTCCATGATGACACAGATTCAGAATGGAGTTTACTAATCTTGTAAATAGAGGATTAGAATTCTACATTAAGAATACTACTTTAGCATCTGAATGATGAATAAAGGGGGCAAGAAAACCCTTAGGAGGCTACTATAATCCAGATAAGATGTAAAAAGGGTAATGATGCTAAGTGTAAAAGGAAAGAAGAATCAAAAGATACTAAGAAGATAGAAATAATAGGGATTTGGCAAGGATTGGATGTGTGAATACGGGAAGAGTTGACTCCAAGATTTGGGGGTTTGGGCAACCAGAATAATGCTGCCTTAAGGAAAATATGTCAAAGAAAAGATAACTTCTGGAGGGAAGATGGTAGTTTGAAGTGTTAAAAGGATATAACCATAGAAGGTAGAAAGGATAGAATAATTTGATAGAATCACAGAAGAGAGCTCAGAAAACATCTGGAGCTGGATATATAGGATTGGTCAGTCCACAACTTTGTTAAATGTAGGGAATTTTGCTAGGATTACAAAGATAAACTAGTCCCTTAAGAAGCTCACATTTTATTGGGAAAGACAAAAGGTACATATGCAGGTATTTACAAAATAAATATGATAGTGGTAGAGGGATCCATCAGAATAGGGTGGGCAGGTCTGGAATTCTGAAGATAAAATCTCTTTCAGAAAGGTAGAGATGAGGAAAGAATACTTTCCAAAATGGAGGAAGTCTGTGCAAAGGCATAAAGACAGAAGGCAAAGAATCTGAGAAATAGCAGAAAAGGCTAGTTTTATTAGATCATCACGGGATAAATCACAAGAAAATCTTGGGACTCTTTTAGTAGCAGAGAAGCTTAAATGTGGGCATGATAGGGATAATGATTGTGTATGTATAAAATATATATATATATATTTGTATATTAGTATACACACATATGTGTGTGTGTGTGTATATATATATATATATATATATATATATATATATATATATAGTGTGTGTGTGTGTGTGTGTATATGACAAAACTAGAAAAGTAGCCTAGGATGTAAAGGACCTTAAATGGTATGAGCCATCAAAGCTTCAGGAGAGAAGTGATTTGTACTTTAACTGTGAAAGAAGAGAGACTCTAGGGGTGAGGAGACCAACTAGGAGGCCCGGGCATCCAGGCAAGAGATGATAAGGGCCTGGTGTGGTCCTACAAATAGGGAGAAGAGAATGAAAGGGAGATTTAGGGGTAGAAATTTCAAAATTTCAAGATTTGGCAACTAATTAGATATATGAATGAGGGAGAATGAGGAGTCAAGGACAATACTGAAAATGTAAACCTGGTTGACTAGAAAGTGGTGATGATGGTGAGAAAGGAGGACGAGGGAGAGATGAAGGAGGAATTGTTCAGGAGATGGGTAAATTAAGAATGATGAATTATGTTTTGAACATGTTGAGTTTGAAATGTCCAACACACAATTGGAATTTTAGGGCTGGAGCTGGGAAGAGAGACTTCAATTAAAGCCATCTAGGAGTTATCTGCATAGATAATTAAAATCACCAAAGAGACAGTATAGATTGTGAAGCTCCAAGACCGAGCCTTAAGCTATGTTAAAGAGTATTAACAAAGACTGAGGAATTGGGTGGGCAGGAGAACCAAGCAGCAGTATCCCAAAAAATCTGGAGGTTAATCTCCAGAAGATAAGGGGTCAGCAATGTCAGATGCTGCGGAGGAATCAAGGAGGACCATAGTTGGAGAGAGCAACATCTGATCCAATCTCCTTATTGTGTAGAGGAGGAATTCACGGGGTCATGTGAATGGAATAAATGGCAGAGCCAGAGTTGAAATCCAAATTTCGAGTCCAATTTCAGTGCACTTTTCAGTGTATCATTTACTTGGTTACCAGTTATGTAAAGATGAAAAACAATGGTGTAAAAATGGATATGGTCACTGTTTGAGGCAGAAGAGAATAATACTGAGGTTCTGAACCTGGGTATCTAGGAGGATAGTAGCATCTTTGTTAATGTTTGTTAAGGGGATATTATGAGTTCCATTTTGGACATGTTGAGTTTGAGATGTTGCAAAGGCAGTGGGACTTGTGATGACTTTATAATTGAATATATGGATCAGAGAATCATCTATATAACTGAATCCATGGGAGCTGGGATCAAGTGAGAATGTAGAGTAGGGGAAAGGAAGGGAAAGAGAAAGCCCAGAAGAATATTAAAACTTAAAAGAAGATGGAAGAACCATCTAACTCTCAGAATTATTGAGGAAAAGATCCTGAATTGAAATCAAGCTGTGTAACTAGTGGCAAGTTTCTCTGGGCTGCTTTTCACGAAGAAATATGTGGGTAGGGAAAAGGTAAATTGCTTTTGAATTTTAATGCAAGTTGTTAGGACCTTTATAAGGACTGAGTCAGTTTTTCTGAATTAAAAAAGTTTTTACAATTGTCTCTGAAATATAATTTATAATTTTTCTTCTTTTTCCTCCTCGACAGACTTGTTGTTTTTAACGGGTTTGGCTTCATCTGTGTTCATTCTGTCAGAACTGATCAAACTATGTGAAAAATATTGCTGCAGAACTAAGACAGTCAAGACTCACCATGAAGTAGTGTAATGGATTCCACTCAGTGTAACATTTTTATAAATAGTGTATATTTTTGCTGAAACTGTGACCTCTTTTTTCAGAGATGTACACAAAAATCTATTTTTAGATAACAGCATCACTTGTGTTGATGACCCCTTTGGCTACCAGACGTGATTCTTCTCCTTTGAAAAGCCTGCCGTGATGTATATCAGTTTACCTTGGATGATTTCAAACTATAGCAGGCAAAGGCAGTTTCCACATGTAAGGGCTATCATTCTGAGTACCAGTGCTGTGCCTGACAAAGAAATCTCACGCTATTTATTTATTAAATTACAATGGTTTTTCTTAATAAAATATATTAAACTGAGAAGAGCATGTTTCTAACAAATAATCCGAATTTTTTGACTGATTTCAGGAGGCCAAAATGTATTTTTTTAATATCTGATGCATATTTGTAGATGCATTAGAAAATAAAAACAGTAGAAAGAAACCCTAGAACTAATCCATAGACCTAGCCTTCATTGTTTCCACTTAATAGTTGTATCATCTTGGGCAAGTCATTGAATTTCTCAAATTTAGTTTTTCACTTGTAAAACGTGGTGTACAACACTTGCCTCGCCTGACTCATGGGGCGCTTGTGAGGATGGATGTGCTAAAGGATGTATGTGATGTGGCAGTTAGGTGGCACAAGGGATAGAGGGCTGGCCCTGGAGTCGAGGACCTGCATTCAAATATAGCCTTGGAAACTCCCTCCTGTATGACCCTGGGCAAGTCACTTAACCCCATTTGCCTTGGTTTCCTCATCAATCAAATGAGCTGGAGAAGGAAATGTCAAAACCATTCCAATATCTTTGCCAAGAACCCCCAAATGGGATTATGAAGAATCGGACACTTGACAAAACAACAAAATGTATATAAAAGGAGTGCTAGAAAGTGTTAGAAAGTATGATACATTACAGCTACCTTTAACCAAAACATTGGGCCACTTACTCCATTCTGAAAATCAATATTACTTTGTCAATAATCCAGGAAGTATCATGGGTTCAATAAACATGAATACTCAAGGGGAGAGGCCTAGTGATTATTTAAAAAATTCTTTTAGCTTTTTAAATAGACTTCTACTTCTCTCTTCCCCCTTCTAATGTATCTCCTTTTCTCATCCTTTTAAAAAACAAAAATTATTCCAGCAATAATTGACCCTCATGAATCAATCCCTGCTATATAAATTTAATTACCCTAATAACGATAAAGTTCTTAGGACTTACATATATATCAAATCTTCCCATACAGGAATGTAAACAGGTTAACTTTATTGAGTCCTTATGATTACTCTTTCATGTTTACCTTTTAATTCTGGGGTCTTCACAGAATGTCAAATTTTTTATTCCGCTCTGGTCTTTTTACAAAGGAGGTCAGAATGAAGACCACTCTTTGAGCTAGAAAGAGGGTACGATTTGGATATTGAGAACAGAGACCACAAGACCAGTGATTTTAGTTCAGCCTCCACATCTTAGCTACAGAATCTTGAGTGAATATGAAGTCTTAATTTCTTTAAAGGTAAAATGGAAATAAGAATGCTTGTACTATTAGTATTATTGAGCTGCTATGAGGAATGTTCTTTATAAACCTTAACATCTCAATTACTATTGTTATTATTGGAGACGTGGTATGTCCTGTCTGCTAATGAAACTTGACAATACAGTTTACCAGTTACTGCAAAAAGAGTTTTCCCAAATCACACTGTGTCTATGCAGCTAGGTTTCTATGTCTTTGAAAGACATTTCTTTAACTATATGTCAATAAATTTAATAATAGAAGTTAAATGGAGGAATATTTACAAAAATAGATTACCCAGGATAACAGAAGAAACACATTTCTTGCATTAGAATATTAACCCTTTTGGAATCTGATGTATAAAAATGAGGCAAAAAAAGGTCCCCATTTTATTGATGGAAATAAGTTAGCTCCATGTTTTAATTGGTGTTTCTTTTCCAGATTTAGTTACCTAGTCTTCTAGGCACTATGTGAAGTGCTAGGGATACAAAGAGAGACAAATGTATTTTTTGCTCTCAAAGAGCTCCCACTCTAATGGAGAATTAATTTAAGTAGCTAGGGATAGACGAAATATTTTTATAGCAAATGGAAGGCAAGCTTTGAGGACACGGTGAAAAAACAGTAGAAAGTGGGATTTGAGTTGAAGAAAACCAGGAAAACTAAGACAGAGGAATAAGGGGAGGAAGATGATGGTAAGGTTATTCCAGGCAGAGTTGCTGGAATGATGATGGTGTTGTGGATGCCAGTGGAGAAATTCAGAAGGGATAAGAAAGGATTTGGAGAGAAGGTTCTGGTTTTGGACATAGTGAATTGGGGGTAGTAACCCAGGGTTTGGGGCTTGGCAAGGTATAAGCAGCAATGTCTTGGTGGAGGGGGGCTTTGATAACTAGATCTGGATTGGGGATCAATTCGAATACTAGGAACCTCAGAGGATGAGAGACTGCTTGGTGAGGATGGTCAAGGCAGGGAGCAAGGAGCATCCCGACACCGTATCTGAGAATGAGTGCCGAGTACTGATGCTGTGAGCAGGAGGTAGCCGGGTCTCAGGAGACTCTAGAAGAGAAAAAGTAACGAGAAAGAAAGAGGCTGCAATGAGTTAAGGGTAAGCAGACAAGAAGTCAGGGAGAGCGGGGTGGGGGGGGGGGGGGGCGGTGCCTGAGGAACAAGAACGGAGTTCCGGATCAGAGACAGAATGAACATGAGGGGTGGGAGCGTGCTAAGTCTGCACCGAATCTGGCTTCTTGGCAGATAGAGTTTTATCCTCTGAGACCCAGGGAGGGTCGGTCTTAGCACAGGACCAGACAGAAGTATGAGCACCTGCACCAAAGGCCAAGGCGTGTCTTGTCTGGGAAGGCCTTGAGGGGCAGAAGATGGAAGTGATGCTGGGCGGGGAGTCTGATAGGTTGGAAGCAGGTAGTGACTTTCCCCCCAAGATAAAGCACAGGGGGAGTTCCAGGAAGCCAACAGGACAGGAAAAAGAAAGGGATCTTTGCCCCATTCATGCACAATCCAGCCCTGCTGGTATAATTTTTTTCTGACTTGTTAACAAAAGTAACATTGAATGATGTTTAATATACACATTTTTTTAATTCTACTATGCCATCTAATTGTATAATTGAAAATAATGAGGCAATCCTGCACACATTATACTTTAACCAGAGTCAGAATTTTAATCTTTTAGAGTTTTACTTTCAAACATCTGCCTTATAATTATATATAGAAAATATCTGAGTTAAAAACCATATAATACAGTGCTAATAAAAATCTAGTTTTTAATAGGAATAATTCAGTTCATCTCAATCTCTGCCTCCTTTGATGCTTTCAGAGAACACCCCGTCCTGCTGAAGCATACACTTCTATTTATAAGACTTATCTGCCCCAGAAAGGAATGGTTTACATATTGTTAAGATGAATCAAAACATTACCATGAAGATATTCATGGCTATCTTTGGGGAATGGTTCTTGGTGGGTGGTTGTCCTTCATTTTCAAAGAAGTCCAAAATGTCATCACTATGTGCGAGATGAATTACAGTTTGTCCAACTGTGGCCGATCAGACCAGTACGAGCTTGGAATGCTCCGACACAGGTAGGACACCAATAGTCCCCATGAACATTTGGGGTGGATTCTCTTAACTTTGAGCATCTCATGTTTCTTCTGAGCTATTTTCATTCTGCTTTGCTTATAATGCACAGCACCCTTCTCTGATGAGGGCACGCCATGCCCCCAGTAGTTTAGGTAATCATGGGACTTTAAGCCTACACAAAACTACTGAAAATACCCATAAATCCTTTTTTTTAAATTCAATTTTATTTCAGTTCCAAATTCTTCATCCCACCCCCCCCTTAGGAAAGTAAGAACAAAAACCATTACAAAGTGTATAGTTAAGCAAAACAAATTCTAGCATAAGTCATGCCCCCCCCCAAAAAAAATTTAATTTGTGTTCTTAGTCCACTGATTTATTGTTGATCATGACACTGATTTGAATTTTTTTCACAATATGGTTATTATTATATAAATCATTCTTCTGATTCTTCTCACTTCACTCTGCATATCAAGTCTTCTCAGATTTCTTTTGAAACCATCCCGGTTCATCATTTCTTACAACATGACAGTACATTCATATACTATAATTCGTTTCACTTCCCAATTGATGAATACCCTTTCGTTTTCCAATTTTTTTGCCAACACAAAAACAATCAAACAAAAAAAAAAACAACTACCACTGTTTCTGTACAAATGGATTCTTTTCCTCTTTGGACTACAGATCTAATAGCAGTATTGTTAAATCAAAGGGTTGGTTTATTTGTACAAGTTTTCCTATAGCCTCTCCAGCATCTCATTTCCCTTTTCTCCCCAGCTTTGTAAATTTAGGTGTGAAATGGAGTTTTAGAGTTGTTTTAATTAGTATTTCTCTAATTACTAGTGATTTAGAGCATTCTTTCATATGGCTAGGGATAGCTTGCATTTTTCCCCCCTGAAAACTGCCTATTTATAACCTTTGACCCTCAAATATCTTTTCATTTCAGTAGGTGAAAGGGAGACATCACAGTTCAGCAACAGAGACATCTGTACAAAACTATGTTTTAGGATCTATAAGTGATGCTTGAGCCCAACTTTAGAGAAGTTCTGCTGGTGCTTCTAGTACTTTAATGGATTAGCTAAAACACAAACAGATCTGCAATAGGGCAAATTTCACATCGTTGTGAGTCATTGCAGCAAGGTACCAGTTGCTCTACACCTGGGTCCATATTCCCAGTTTATTACAATATAGTATTTTGCCTGACTGGCCACTGTATTACACTGTATTACAGTGAAGGAAACCAAAGACTGAACTTTAAGGCCCCTTCAGGCCCTATTATTCTATGAGAGTCTGTGTAATGAGGGTTTAGGTTCATGGGCTGAAGACTCTTCTAGAATAATCTTTTTAATAACATCAACCACCTTGATGTTAGACCTGAGTAAAGATACTCTAGAAATGCAAACTGTGCTTGCTACACTGATCCAAAGTTTCAAAGCTTGGAATGATAGCAAATACTTTCAGTTGAAATGATCAAAATCTTAGCATTTAAAATATTCTTTTTGTACTTAATTATTTAAGCATAGGCTATTTATGAAGAGAACTTTCCCTAATTGCTTAAATAATTAAGATCTCTATTAGAAACTTCTGAAATAACCATAGGCTATAGAGAAGAAACACAAAGAGTACTGTTTTTTACTCATCCAGCCAACAACCTTTTTTCCCAATTCCAGATACTTATCTGACTCTAGATATGGCACCAAGGGGAAGATTTTCATTACATATTGAAATTAAGCTAGAGTGGGATTCAAAATTTAGTCCCAGCATGATCAGATACCGTTGTTAGGAGAACAGAGCTGAGGATGGCACCTTATCAATCATCATCTTCATCGTCACATGGATTTCGAACTCCTTCACTATGACGACATTTCCCAATCATTTCTAATAAGCAGTGCACCTCTTTTTCATTATCTAAGACATTCTTCTTACAGGTTGACTAAGGAAAGAGAAGAGGATCAAATATGAAACACTGATACTGATGTACACATAATTAACAACTTAGAATGGACAAAAGCTGATATAAATTAATTTTTGAGCTTATTAAAATAGGCTTAAAAGAAAAAAAAAGAAATTAGACTAAACAATGTTTTTTCCTTATTATAATGACATTTTAAATGATGTCATTATTAAAAACCTTAGAGTTTTCAGAGAAAGCCCATCATGCTTATTTCTTCTGCAAAGAGACTCCATCCTCCCCTGTTGATGAGAAGGTGCAGTCCACTGGAAGAAGTAATGAACTTTTCTATGTAACTTGGAAGTCATAGATACTAAATTAGAATCCCAACTCTGCCATGAGATTACTATCTCAGTCCACTATCCATGAGCTTTTTGCGGGGCAAGTCAGTTCCCACTTGTGAAAATATAAGGGATTGATTTAGGTGGTTTTGAACATCTCCTACTGGACTCCATAGGTAGCTGCATTCAGACTTTATCCTCCTCTTCTTCACAGAGTAAAGTCTCTGCAAGGTTGGAGCCTCTCTCTCTACTAACTTGCAGTGACACTAATTTGATATTCATAAATCAAGGGGAGGAACAAAAGCCACGCTGCCTGGGCATTATGGCAACCTTCATGAAAACAAGAGAGAAGGAAAAGAGGGCTGACAGTTTGGAACCTGCTTAATTGATATCATAATGTCTTGGTAAAAGACATTTTCTTTTTCATTCAAACAGAAATGAGGCTGCACATGCTAAAATTATAAATAGAACCTACCAAGGAAAATCAGATTTAGAAGGGGTCTAAGTAAAAGCAGGTTTGGGTTGTTCCTTTAAAAGCTAGCAATGAACTAATATGCCAATAATGATAAACCCAAAGAAACAAGCTTTTGAGAGGTAAGAACTCAACAGCTAACAAAAATTATTGGGAAAACCAGAAAGCAGTTTAACAGAAAATAGGCATAGATCAATATGTCATATTGTAAAGATAAGGTCAAAAGGGATAAGTGATTTAGACATAAAGGATGATATAATAAGTAGATTGGAGTGCATGAAAAAATAAACCTGTCAGATCTATGGATAGGAGAAAAGTTAATGAGCAAACCTTGAAATAAAAAGATTAATGAGAAGTAAAATAGACAATCTTGATTGCATGAAATTGAAGTTGTTGCATAAACAAAAACAAAAAAACTAAAAAACTTAAAACAAAAACTAATATGGCCAAAATTAGAAGAAAAACAGGAAACTGGGGAAACCTTACAGGTTTCTCTCACAAAAACCTATCTCAAATATATATGGAACAGAGTCAAATGAATAAAAATACAAATAAAGTGAGCAGAAGCAGAACAGCATACATAGTAAAAGCAACATTTTCAGGATGAAGAACTGTGAAAGACTTAGCTATTCTGAAGAAGACCATGATCCAAGACAATTCCCAAAGACCCATGATGAAAAATATTATCCAACTCCAGAGAAAGAACTGATGAACTCTGAATGCAGATTAAGACATACCTTTTTAAACTTTATTTTTACTCTTTGGTTTGTGTTTTCTTTTTCAACAAGGATAATATGGAAATATGTTTTGTATGACTTCACATATGCAACTGATATCAAATTGCTTGCTTTCTCAAGGAGGGAAGAGGGAGAGGAAGAGTATTTGAAACAAAGTTGTAAAATATAGGACTGTTAATAAATTTTTTACATATATTTGGGAAATATTTAATGAATTAAAAAGATTTTTTCACTCAATAGTATTTTATTTTTTCCAATTACATGTAAAAATAGTTTTTAACATTCACTTTTGTAAGATTTCATTCCAGATGGACTTTTCCTTAAAATAATAAGTGGCATCTATTTAAAACCATCAATAAGCATCATATGTAATGGGGAAAACTGCAACCATTCCCAATAAGATCAGGAGTGAAATAAGTTTGCCCACTATCACATTACTATTCAATATTGTATTAGAAATGCTAGCTTTGGCAATAACAGTTGAGAAAGAGATTAAAGGAATTAGAGTAGGCAATGAGGAAACCAAATTATCACTCTTTGCTAATGATATGATGGTATAAGTACTTAGACAACCCCAGAGATTCTACTAAAAAGTTATTAAAAATAATCCACACCATTAGCAAAGTTGCAGGATACAAAATAAGCCCACATAAGTCATCAGCATTCTTATATATCACTAACAAAATCCAACAGTCAGAGTTACAAAGAGAAATTCCACTTAAAGTAACTACTGACAGTATAAAATACTTAGGAATCTATCTGCCAAGGGAAAATCAGAAACTATGAGCAAAACTACAAAACATTTTCCACACAAATTAAGTCTGATCTAACCAACTGGAAAAATATTAAATGATTTTGGATAGAGTGAGCAAATATAATAAAGATGACAATACTACCTAAACTAATCTATTTATTTAACATTATACCAATCAAGACTCCCAAAAAACTATTTTAATGACCTAAAAAAAATAACAACAAAGTTCATATGGAAAAACAAAAGGTCAAGAATTTCAAGGGGAATTAATGAAAAAAAAAAAATCAAATGTAAGATTGCATTCCGATTTTTTTCTCTCCTTTCTTTCCCTTACCCTTTCCCAAGACAGCAAGTAATCTGACAGCTATAGCCTATAAATTTCCATATTAGTCATATTGTGAAAGAAAAATCAAAAGGGAAAAAACACAAGAAAAAAAGGTAAAAATAGTGTGCTTCAATCTGTAGTCCCCATAGTTCAAAAATTATTTTTTAAAATGGTAATATAATGACAATAAAATGATGATAAAATAATGAAGACTTAGGGAGATAAAGGAATAAACTTATAGAGCTAAGTCAGAAGGTGGCTTCCCAAACCAAATATGTCTTTCTCCAGAAATCAACATGGCAAAATGAACAAGAGAAATAGCTTTGGAGTCAAAAGATCTTTAGTTTTCAGATCTATCTCTACCACATTCTAGCTGTTGACCACTCATCACTCTCAAGAAACTGGGCCTGTAAATTGCTAATCTGTATTAATAAAGAGAGTTTTAACACTGGGAATTCTCCATGTGCGGGGCAGAGGCCATGAAAAAGCTGAGAAGTAGCTGAAAGGCCATGAGGTCCAAGAGAAAAGGACCATTCTTCAGAATCTTGTTACCTGTGTCGTGGGGCAAGTTATTTCCCTGGTCCAGGTCAAATGAGGATATCTAATGATCCCCCAAGTCACTTTCAGCTCTAAAGCCTATGATCCCTTGATCTTGCCTTCCAAACAATTGTTTTATAAGATTTAAACTTATTTATTCCTGCCTTTAGGAAACATATTGGAGGGAGGGGAGAGGAATAAGAACAATTATTAAAACCATCATAGCTCTATGCTCAAGCAATGGTTCCATGCTTAGAGAATTTTAGTCACTTACCTTCTCACAACATTGGAAATCTCCAACTGCCCAGACCTCTAGACAATCTATCTCAAAGTTCTCCCTGCATGACAGTTGAGGGCTGTTATACGTAGAACATCTAGGATTTGCTTTGCTGTGTCCTTTTCCAAAATCACAATCAATCCAAAGTCCAAAGTAATCCAATTGACCTCCCATGCCCTACAAAAGACATGAAATAGCAAATAAATCCATATAAATTAATCCATCCCAGAAAGATATGTTATTATTTAGTTTAAAACATTTACTTTTAAAATACAATTCTATGTTATTCTTTTCTTGAAAAAGTCAACAACTTATAAAAGGAAGAATTTATGACCAAACAAGATGCAGAAAGCATAATAAAATACAAAATGAGTAATTTTGACTATATAAAAATAACAAGTTTCTGTACAAACAAAACCAATGAAACCAAAATTAGAAGGAAGGAAGAAAACTGGGGGGGTGGGGGGGGGGAGAATTCACAGCAAGTATCTCTGATAAAGGTTTTATTTCTCAAATATATAGAAAAGTGAATCAAATTTAAAAGACTATAAGTTATTCCAAAAGACTATAAATGATTAAAAGATATGAACAGGCACTTCTAAAAGAAATCAAAGCTAGTTATATGAAAAAATGCTCCAAATCATTACTGATTAGAGAAATGAAAATTAAAACAAATCTTAGGTACAATCCTCACATCCATCAGACTGGTTTATATAACAGCACAGGAAAATGATAAAATATTGGAAGGGATGTGAGAAAACAGATATTAATGCATTGTTGGTGGAATTGTAAACTGATCCAGCCCTTCTGTAGAGCAGTTTGTTCCTATGACCAAAGAGCTATAAAACTATTCATACTCTTTCACCTGGCAATATTACTGTATCCCAAGGAAACTTTTTTAAAAGGGCAAAGAACCTGTTTATACAAAAATATTGATAGCAGCTCTTTTTGTGGTGGCTAAGAATAGGAAATTAAGGAGATGTCCATCAACTGAAGAATGGCTAAACAAGTTGTGGCATATGATTGCAATGGAATATTATTATAAGAAATAACAAGCAGGATGATTTTAAATAAACCTGAAAAGATTTATGCAAATTGATAGAAAATGAAGAGAACAGATCCAGGAAAACATTGCATACAGTAACAGCAATATTGTATGATGCACAACTACGAATGACTTAGCTATTTTCAGCAAAACAATGACTCATGATGAAAAATGCTATCTGCCTCCAAAGAAGTGATATCATCTGAATTCAGACTGAAGTATATTATTTTTTACCTTTTTTAATTTGAGTTTTCGTGCTCAAAATGATTAATGTGAAAATGTTTCATATGATTACACATGTATAACCTCTGTATCAAATTGCTTACTATCTCAGGATAGGGGGAAAGAGGAAAGAATAGAATTTAGAACTCAAAACTTAAAATTTATTTTTACAAAGAGCAATAACTATTTAAATCTATTGTTTTAAAAAACTAGATTTAATCTCCATTAAAGTTTCACAGCAAAACTTCCTCATGGAGATGACCTTGAGTTCTCAGAAGTTATGTCATTATGGAAAGGATACAAAGAATGAGTGAGAATGGACTAAGTTTAGCTTAGCTAAAAGGCTCATCACTAGCTCACTGACCACAGAGAAGGATTTTCAGGAGCAACAACTCAGAAGGAATGTCTACTACTCAGTTATAGAGGCACTGCAATCCATGCTGGGAAAGGGAGTATTCAAATAGACAAAATCACAGATATAATAACCCTAAGCAAATCCAAGAACAAAGAGAATCAATTATTTTCAATTTGCAGGACATTAAGTGCCTACAATATTCAGGACACTGTGATGATTCTCCTCAGCTGGCTGCTTCTTACCTGAATGAGGGCAGAGACTAATCCTGTTGCCTGAGATGGGAGAACTGGAATATTAATTTTCCACTCCAATTTCCAAGCTTTTTTTCTAACACCATCATGCAGTAAATTGTCCTTTGAGGTTCACTTAATTTCTATCTACCACGCACTCAAAATTGTGGTAGATCCCCCCAGTTTCCCCTCACATTGCTTCTCTCCTTCCCAAATTCTGCCTTCATACTAGAGGACTTTAATATAAACTGATAATCCCTCAAACACCTTAACTTCCCCATTCTTCCATACTATCTCAGCTAAACAGATGATCAAAACCTTCATCTGGTCATTATCCACAAATGTACCACTTCTATGTTCATGAATTCTGAAATTTCCTCGTCCGATCACAATCTGTTGTCATTCCAACACTCTCTCTCTCTGCTTTGCAACTCCAAGCCTCATTCTTCATTCCTACTGTCATCTCCAGGCCCTCAACTACTTAGTTCTTTCCCAGGCTATCACCCCTAGGCTGCCCCTACTCTCTCCATTCCATACTGTAACCCTCCCCCCAGTCCAGCTCTCACTGCCTTCTTCCCTTGGCCGCTGATCTTATTACCAATCTTGCCCTGTTAAGTCTCATCAGCTGTCTTTACCCCTACTTATGTGCTGCTGAATGGAAGCTGAAGAAAACTGCACAAATGTGCCGACTAGATGCACTACAAATTTATGCAACATGATTTCAATTGGATCCCCACTGCTGCAAAGCTAATTTTTTTTGGAGGGGGGGGAGGGAGGTTGAGGCAATCATGGTTAAATGATTTGCCCAGGTTAAATGACACAGCTGGTAAATGTTAAATGAGGTCACATTTGAACTCAGGTTCACCTGACTCCAGAACTGGGGTTCTACCCACTGCACCATCAGCTACCCCAGACTTATCCTTTAAGACCAGATTGCTTCCTGCCTCCAAACCTCCTGGACTCCTTGTGAGCTCTAGAATCGAATACAGAACCTTAAGAGAGACATTAAAAGTTCTTCGCCGTTTGCTTCCTGCCCCCACTCTCACCAATCTTGCTAAGTCTCGACTCCCTCCTCTACTCTGCAGCCCAATGACCCTGGCCTTCCATCCTGTTACTCCACTACCTCTTGAACCCAGGACACCCGCCCATCTTGTCTGGAAGATCCTTTCCATGCTCCTCTCTGCCTTCTACAAAAAGTCTTTCATGATTTCCCATTAAGACATCACAATGCTTTCCCCCTGTTGATTATCTCCAGTTCATCCTGAATATATTGTGTCTGCACATAATTGTTTGCAGATTGTTTCCCCACACTTGAGAGTGAGCTCCTGGAGAACAGGACCTGGCTCCTGCCTTTTTTATTTCTAACACTTAGCACAGTGCTTGCACAGTGTTTATTGACTGACTGTACCAAGCCCTAGGGTTACAACAATGAAGAAAGTCACTCTCCATTCCTTTAAAAAGCTTTTAACAGTGGAACAAGATCTCTGTACATCCATAATTAAGGTGCAAGGCTGAGTAATACATGGAGAAGGGCAAAAAGTTCGATAAATTTGTGAAAAGGAAAAAACCAAAGATCATATTCAAGTAGAGAAGTTAAGAGGAGAGGTAGATTAGGGGTCAAACATACCTTTAAATTTCAAGTCTACCTGGGAAAATAATACTTATGTATAATTAACATTCAGAGAATAATATAAGACAGTATATAAGCATTAAATGGGTATAGAGAAGACAAGATATGGATGTCACCATGAGGAAGTCAGTAAGTCCTAAAGAAACAAGAATCCAACTACGGACCAAAAATATGTAGTGGAGCCAGTCTGTATAGTTGATCCTGCAATTTTCTGTGTTCTCCTACAGGGTCTTCCTTGGGCTTTAGATGCCCTGTGCCCCACTTCCTATTTCTTTGGCAGGAGAACACATTGTATGAGAAAGCAAGGAGGAGAATGACTACAAATAAAATTGTGGTCATCACCCCCTAATCCTATCTTCTATAAAATGAAATAAATCTTTTTTTTTTAATATTCTAAGAAATCTATTTGAATTAAAAACAAACAAACAAATAAAAGGAATGGGGTGCAGGAGTAAAGAAGATAATAAAGCCAGAAAGTTTTCAGGCTGAAAGAATAGTTTTGGCAAACTTTGGTACTCTCCAAAATAATAGTGAAAAGACATGGTAATGGAAAAAGCATTAGATTAGGATTTGGGTTAGAATTTGGAAGTCAGGTTCATTCCATGCTCAGCTCTGCTGCTAACAAGATATGTAACTTTGGGCAAGTGACTTTAGCCCTCTGAGATATTTCTTAATCTGCAAAATGAGGCTTTTAGCTCAGATGCCTTCTCACTTGCATCACATGCCTGATCATTCTCATTCTTAAAAAGACAAAAACAAAACACCTTCATTTGCCCCTAATATTTCCTCCCTGAATGCCTACCAAAAGCTGTTTAAATTACTTGTTTCTACTTCTCTACATCGTCCAATAATATTTTAATCCCCTGTAATCTGGATTCTGACTCCACCACTCAACTCAAATCTTTCTCCAAGCTTACCAACATCTTCACGGATATTCAATGATTTTTTTTTTAATCAGTTCTTATTTTTCTTGATCTCTCCAGAGGTAAACTTTTTTCTTTGTAATGGACCCCTTTGGAAGTCTCTGTCTCTTTCCCCCTCCCCCTCTTTCTGTTTCTCTCCTTCCCCCTCTCTCTCCCTATCCCCTCTTCTCTGTCTCTCTCTCCAACCCTCCCTTCCAAGCATCATTCCTGCAACAATTGAAGGATATCCTCACTTTCATGACCAATAGGTATCTCAAACTCAACAAGTCCAAAACAGAACTAGTTTGCTTCTCCTGAAAACTCACTCCTTTCCCGACCTTTACCACATCTGCTGAAGGCATATCCTTTTTTAATTATTCCAATTCGAGATGCTAGAATAATCTTCAATATTTCCCTCTCTCTCAGTTGCCAATTCTTATTGAGTATACCTTTACATATCTTAATTCTGCCTCTTTCACTCCATTCACACAGACACTCCCTAGTCAGGCCCTCATCATCTCTCACCTGCACCAGTAGGTGCTTTCTAACTGGTACCCCATCCTCAAATTTTTCTGTTCTCTAACCCATCCCCCAACATAGCCATCAAATTGATATTCCTAAAAGGGAGATCCAAAAATGTCACTACCTTGCTCAAAAAACTTCACTGATTCCCTGCTATCTCTCAGATAAAATATAAATGCTTATATGACTAGCATTTGAAACCTTTCACAAAAAATAAACAATTAACTTCGGCAAAGTCGCAGGATATAAAACAAATTACATAAGCCATCAGCATTTTTCTATGTTACCCAAAAAACCAGCAAGAAGAGATAGAAAGAGATTTTAAATTTAAAACAACTGTGAAGAGGTAAAATACTTGGGAGTCTACATATCAAGGGACAGAAGGAACTAAAAGAATACAAGTAAAAACACTCCATACAAATAAAAACAGATCTAAATAATTGGAGAAATATTAATTGCTCATGAGTACTCATGAGTAGGCTAGATCATTTTTAAAATGACATTACCTAAATTCACTTACTTATTAAATGTCAAAGAATTGTTTTATAGAACCAGAAAATTCCTCTAGAAGAACAAAAGATCAAAACTATCAAGGAAATCAATGAAAATAAAATGGGAAGGGAAGTGCAGCATAGAAGTACCAAATTTCAATATACTACAAAGCTATAACCCTTAAAACATCTTAGTACTGGTTAAGAAATTGAGTGGTTGTTAGTCAATGGAACAGAGTAGGCATGTGATATTAAACATCATATGAATTGATAAACCCCCAACTGTTGGAGCAAGAACTCACTATCTGATAAAAGCCGCTTGGAAAACTGGAAAATAATCTTGCAGAAACTAAACATAGATCAATATGTCATTCCATATGCCAAAATAACCTCAAAACAAGTATATGATTGGCATAAAGGGTTACATAATAAGCAAATTAGTGGCGAATGTATGAAATTACCTGTCAGATCTCTGGAAAGGGAAAGAATTCATGACCAAATGAGAGATAAAGGTTCACAGGTTGTGAAATAGCTAGTTTTGATTACATAATTTTTTAAAACATATAGAGAACCAAGCCAAATTTAAAAGAGTTCAAAGGATAGAAACAGGCAGTTTTCAGATGAAAAAGCTCTAAATCACTAATAAAAAATGCAAATTTAAACAACTGAGGTATCACTTCACACCTATCAGATTGGCTAACATGGCAGAAAAGAAAAATGACAGATATTGGAGAGGATGTGGGAAAACTGGTAACTAGTTGCATTGTTGGTGGAACTGTGAAACTAGTTCAACCATTATGGAAAACAGTTTGGAACTACCTGGAACATTAATTGTGCAGACCCTTTGATCTAGAGATATAGTTACTAGGTTTGTACTACTCCAAAGAGATCAAAAAGGGAAAGGACCCGGGTATACAAAAATATTTATAGCAGATCTTTTTTTTTGGTGGCAAAGAAACTGAGATGTCCATCAATTGGGGAATGATTGAACAAGTTGTGGTATATGAATGTAATGGAATACTACTGTGCTATATGAATTGATGAGCAAGAAGGTTTCAAAAAAACTGGAGGTGGTTTATGGGGAACTGACTGAAGAAAACTAAAGTGACCAGAACCAAGAGAACAATTTTAAAACTAACACCAATTTTGTAGACTGTGAGAAACTCAGCACCTCTGATTAACACAATGACCCAAGATAAATCCCAGAGGATTCATGATGAAAAATGCTATCCACCTCCAGACAGAGAACTAAAAGATTCAAGAGTACAGAAGGAAACAGTTTTATTCTCCATTTCTTTTTCAGAACATGGCTAATGGAGAAATTTGTTTTGCATGACTTCATATTTGAAATGGGTTTTGCATTCTGTGCTTTCTCAATGGGTGATAGAAGACATTCTGGAACTGAAAATAAAAAAGATAAAAAAAAGGGGAAACAAACTAACACATACAAAAATTAAAATAAAACACTTCACTATGTGGCTCTAGCTTTCCATACAGATTTCACTTTATTTCTCTTCACACATTCAATGTTGCAGCTGACTTGCTGTTCGCACCTCCATGCCTTTGCAGAAACTGTGCTTCATGTTTGGAATACTCTGTCTCTTTGTCTACTCAATAAAATCATAATACTCTGTCTCTCTGTATACTTATAAAATCATTAAATTCCTTCAAAGAAAAAACTCAAGTATCACACAAAGTATTTTTTCTATTCCCCAGTTATTAGTGTTCTTTCCCCTGTGTCCCACTCACTAGAAACCAGAAACATTTTGCATATTCTTTTTGTACGAACATTTTTTTCCCCTCCCAATAGACTGCAATCTCCATGTAGATCAAAACTGTTTTGCCTTTTTTGCTTTTGTACTCCCAGCACTGAGCCTAGAGCACATAGTCAGCACTTGGAGAACTGAACCAGCCATTATCCCAGTGCGGGCTTTCTCCATGCTTCCCAAGGCTGGTCCTCAAACAGCACACACCATTTTTCCCCAAGCTTGTGACAGGGGCCCTTCCAGTCTGGAAGAACCTACCAAAACTTAGTATCACCTTTTAGAAGCCATAGTTACCTCCCAGTACCAAGGAAATATGAGGAGAGATTTTTATTAAGGATAATGAAGACTTAATCCATTATTCTACAAAGTCTTTGTCACTTACCAATCCATTTGGCATAGTTTGTTGTCCAAAATTCAAGTACATATAATGATCATTATATCCACTGTATGTGTATACTGCAATGTTGGGGAAAATGGTAAACAGGAAGGATCTACAGTCTCCTAAAAATAGCCAAAAAGTAGAACATGTTTGTATCTCCGAGTATGAAATTAAAACAATCTACACAAATTCACACAATACAAATTCCAGAAGACAAGAGGCAATTCTATTTGTGATTTCAAATCCTGGTCCCTTTGAATTCCAATAGAAGATCCGGACCTGTCCCAGCCCCACCCGGATCTGAGCCAACTTTGGGGCTACACCCCAAAGCCCCTCGAGTTACGTCTCTGACTTAAAAGGGCCACGCTGGGAACCCCTCTTTGCAGAGATTCCAAATATGCCAGCCATGTGAGGACCCTCTATCCACTGGACCCTCTGTCCAGTGCCCTCCTTATCTCTACCTTCACCTATCTCCTACTTCTAAACTCAGTAATAAACCTCTTTTATCAATCTAAAAAAAAAAATTTCTATTTGTGATTTATAATTAATGAAACATTAAACATTTCCTAGAGAAGTAAGGGAAAGATTCAGTAGGTTTTGAATTTCACATGTACAGGACAGACAGTTCTGGCTATACTGTTACTGTCTTGGATTGTGGGCTTTCAATAACTTTATTTTTCTTTGAAAAGGGATATGTGTGTGCACATGTGCACTCAGCCTTAATAGAACTTTTAATGTAAAGTCGCCCTCTGCTGGACTTTTTTCTAGGAATTTACATACAGACCAGCTGATTTCTACCTTTATTCCACCACACTGAATAGATGGTGGAGTGTTAAAGATGATTACTAATGTTACCAATAAGATGGAAGACCTGGAATACTTCAAACTTAGCCCAGGTTACACCACGACTGTTTGTGGGTTTAAGAACAAACTAAGCTATAATTGAAAACTAAAAGGGAATCTAAAGAAATTCTTTTCTCTTCATTCTTCTCTAAAATAGAGAAAATCCTCACTGACCTGCCCTGCCTGCTACATCTCAAGGGTTTTATAGTCAGAAGGGACTCCCCAAGCAGTCTAAACTGATTTTCACCCTACAGAGAGCATTACTTTTCTACAAGTGATAGAAGATCTACACAAAAATGATATTATCCTCTCAAAATGTTAGGAAAAATCATTGGGAAAAGATATCTGTTGGTTCAAAGATCATACCTTCTTGCTAGGAATGTCCATGTAATGAAAATTTCCAATTACATAATTTACTACTAAAAAGCGTTATGTTACCAAGTGCAAACTTACCTTGAAAATGGCTCTTGACTGCCCAGGAGTGAGATGCAAAGCCACCAAATATATAGCCATCCCTGTCTCTTATCACTATTATGCAAGGACCTCTGTCTATAATATTCCCACAAAATTTTGCAAAGCTGTAGCCATGAATCTGAGAAGAAAAAATCAGTCTCCATGTGTGCTGTAGACTTGAAGGCAGGTAAGAGTTGATGTAAATAATGGCAGGAATGTTAAGAAGGCTCATGAAGTCTCTGCCATCTTTACACTCTGGGATGAAGCCAGCAATCTCCGTATAAGAATTCAAAACAAGGAATCCTCGCCTGATGATGACATTTAAAAATGTGGAGATCTGGGGCACTTTCAGCAGCCAGTCTTCAAGCAAACTGCAGTCACAGGTTTTATCTGGAATTGGTGGGCCACCTGAGGGGAAGAAAGCATATAGCAAAGACATTAAGTTTCACAAAATTATTCTACTAAAGTATTCAAATGTCTAGACTACTAGTCTTCTCTGTATCAAAATCTATTATAGACATGATGGTGATACTTTTAATTTTGTGGCAGATCAGGTCCTCAACCCTCAAATAATCTGTCTTGTAGCAAACCCCAAAGACCTTTTCTGAGTCTTCAAACAAAAAAGAACATGGTTCCATAAGACACTTCTGAAGGCTTCATGGAGTGTCAGAAATGGGCAGCACCTGGAAGATCTTCATCTGCCAAGAAACAAAGGAAGGACCAGCAAGACAGCACCCTGCCCCTCCTAGGCAGATGAATAAACAGCAAGCTTAGACCTTCCCCTTCCAAGCCTTCACTGCCTACCTCATTTTGCCATGAAAGAGCCAAAAGGATGGGTAAAGAAGGTATGGGGAAGTTGCCTCAGTCTTGACTGATCCAACTAAAACTAACTGGTATCTAGAAAGCGTAAGGTCAGGAGCAGGTAGGTTTAGCCCATTGACCTATCGCTTCCTTAAGAACTTCTGATGCTCTACGGTCTATTCAGATTTTTTACTTTTATACAAACTAGAATTTTGCTAGGCAACATGCTACACATTTGTGATCCTTGCTGCTGGGAAGGCTGAAGCTTAGATTGCCAGAGCTCAGGAATTCTAAGCTCCGCTCTGGGACCAGGGCCAATAAAAATGGTGAACCCCAAGAAAAAAAATGACAAGCTGCCTCTGGAAGGGCAAGCTAGCCAAGGTCACAAAAAATGGAGTAGATCACAACTTCCACTCGAATAAATTCTGCAAGTGGTCGCTGTATCTTGAGCCTAGAAAAGACAGGGATGTCCAGTCTCAAAACAATCATAGCATGACCAAACCAAACTATAGTCTTAAGATATATTAACATACTGATTCAGTGTCTGATTTAAATTTATTCTCTTAGCCAGAAGACTCAAAAACAACATAAAGTTTATATTTTTGTCTTTGATGCTTTAAAAATCTAGTTATTTTAGCAAGTATTTTCTAACTTCACTGTTTTTCCAAATCCCTCTAGATTTTTAGATTTCTAACTAAATTTTATTTTTTAAATACTTCTGATTCTTCTGGAATTCTGAAGCTTTTTGATTGAAATCTGAGAAAAGATTTTTTTCATGTTTCTGAGTTGAAGCAACCCATGGTAGAGGGATAAGAGCCACAGATTTATTATATTACATGTTATATTATAAATCCCAGTTCTGTGACTGTACTTTTAGGCAAGCTATTTAACTTCTTTGGGTCTCAGTTTCCTCCTCAGTAAAATGAGGAATGAGGCTTACCTCAGGGGTTCTTAACTCTTGAACTTGGCTTTTAAAATATTTTGCTTAGTGTACTTCATTATAATTGGTTTCTTTTGTAATCCTTCTGAGAAAGGATCCATAGACCTTCCCAATCAGACTAGCCAAGAGGTTCCATACCAAAATGGTCAAGAACCCTGGCTTAGAAGACAGCTTGCTAATGCTGCCCAAGTAACTAATTTCCTATTTTTCTGAGGTTTTCTTAAAGTAGGTGAGCATAACCAAAGTCTTATTGTCTTACTGACAACAGGGACCAATAAGTGCCAAATGCTTAAAAACTTATGACGTTAACCAATACAGCTCTACACTTATAAAAAAGTTCCAGAAAGAAGTGCCTACATTCTCCAGGACATGTCCAATTCCTTCTACTACCACAATCCCAATAGGTCTTCTGCTGTGGTGGGTTCAATTCTTCCAAGAAAAATGGTGCCCAAAAATAAGCACAATAAAAAGAAATTAGATTTTATCAAACTTAATATTTTTGCCATATAGAAAGTGATTAGTTCACAGATAACCAAAACACTCCAATTTTCTACAAAAGGATACTTTGTCTACTTATATGTGATTTCTTTTCCCAAAGAATTTGTATGCAAATATATAGAGAGAGAAAATAAAAATTGCTTATCTTAGACTCTATTAGAAATGTGTACTTTGATTTTAGCAAATCCAACAAGGCGCTGTTTGAACATGAACAATCACACATGGGCATATTTCTCTTCCTAAAGCTAGCATTTAGCCAGGATTATACAAGGTCCAGCCCATTTTGAGAGAGCATTTACCTCACACAATCAGATTTCTCATCTTTAATATGGGGGAGGTAGATGGCAGAATGGCCAGGTCTAGATTCGGGCATTTCCTAGCTGTGTGACCCTGGGCACTTCCCCCTATATATAAAATGAGCTGGAGAAGGAAATGGTAAACTACTCCAATATCTTTGCCAAGAAAACCCCAAATGAAATCATGAAGCATCCCACCCTATTAAAATGACTTAACAAAAAAGTGGAGGTAATAATAGCACCTACCTCTCAGGGTTGTTATAAGGATCAGATGAGATAAAAATTGTAAAGCATTTAGCACAATGTCATGTACCTATGTACCTATAGATTTTGTTAATATTAGCTTTTATTGTTAACATTTTCTTAAGTTCTTAATGGGCTGTTTTTAATTAATATTCTTTTTTTTTTTTTTAATTTTGAGTCCCAAATTCTCTCCTTCCCTCCTACCCCATATAATACCCACTGAGAAGACAAGCAAAATGATATGATACATGTGAAATCATGTAAAACATTTCCATATCATCAAAAAGGATGTGGGAAGTGGGTGGGGGGAAGAAAAATAAAGTGAAATAAATTATACTTCATTTTGTACTCAGAGCTCATCCATTTTCTCTCTGGAGATGGATAGCATTTTTTGTCATGAGTCCTTTGAAACTGTCTTGGATCACTGTATTGATCAGAGTAGGCAACTCTTTCACAGTTGATCATCATTAGAACACTACTGACACTGTCATAAGGAAATTTCCTTCCTTCTTTGAACCATTTCAATGAGTGACATTTAAGCATTGCCTATGGCCCACCCCCATTTTCCCCTCTACTCTATTTATGTAACACTCTTCTTTATGTACCTCTTTTATGTGAGAAAAATTTCCCTATCTTACCTCTTCCCCTTCCTTTCAGCACTCCTCTTTCTCATCCCTTTGGTTTTATTTTTGGAGCTCATTCCAACATAACTGACCCATATACGTGCCCTCTACTTAGGTAAACTGTTTAAATGTCCAAAAAATGATAGGAATATAAACAATTTAACCTTATGACTCCTTATGATTTTGCCTGTTCATCTTTTGCTTCTCTTGAGTGTCAAATTTTTTATTCAGCTCTGGTCTTTTCATCAACAATGCTTGAAAGTTAATATGTATTGGTCTACCTGCCATCTGGGGGAGGGGGTTGGGGGGAAGGAGGGGAAAAGTTGCAACAGAAGGTTTTGCAAGGATCAATGATGAAAAATTACCCATGCATATATCTTGTAAATAAAAAGCTATTAAAAAAGAGAATGCTTGAAAATTCTCTATTTCACTAAATGTCTATCCCCCCAATAAAGAATTGTACTCAGTTTTGCTAGGTAGATTATTCTTTGTTGTAATTTTAAAAAAATTATTATTTTCCCCCAATTGCATGTAAAACAATTTTTTTTTGGTTTTATATCTACAATCATTTTTTTAACATATTTCCTTATGAATCATGTTGAGAGAAAAATCAAAACAAAGGGGGAAAATCACAAGGGGAAAAAAAAGAAGAAAAAAGTGAACATAGCATATGCTGATTTACATTCAGTCACTATAGTTCTTTCTCTGCATGAGGATGGCATTTTCCATCCAGAATTTATTAGGATTGCTTTGGATCACTGAATCACTGAGAAGAACCAAGTCTGTCAGAGTTGATCATCATACAAGCTTTCTGTTGCTACATAGGTTTTCCCGATTCTCTTGTTTCGCTCAGCATCAATTCATGTAAATTTTTCTAGGCCTTTCTGAAATCAGCCTTTTCATCATTTTTTATAGAACAATAATATTCCATTACTTTGATTTATTATATCTTATTAACCATTCCACAATTGATGGGCATCTACTAATTTTCAATTGTTCACCACCACAAAAAGAGCTGCTATAAACATTTTTGCACATGTGGATCCTCTTCCCTCCTTGTTTTCCTTTTGGGATGTCCTTCAGGAGGTGTTAAGTGGATTCTTTCAATTCACACACACACACACACACACACACACACACACACACACATATTTTTTTTTCTGCCCCAATTGGGGTTAAGTGACTTGCCCAGGGTCATACAGCTAGGAAGTCTTAAGTGTCTGAGGCCAGATTTCAACTCAGGTTCTCCTGACTTCACGGGTGGTGCTCTATCCACTGCACCACCTAGCTGCCCGTTCAATTTCTATTTTACCATCTGGATTTAATTAGGGTTGTTTTCCTTAATAATTTCTTAAAATATGATGTTTCTGTTTGATATGGCTTTTAAGCAGCCCAATAAATTGTTTTCCAATCTATTTAGTAGGCCAATTCTTTTTTCAATGATATATCCTACATTTTAAAATTATTTTGACTTGTGTTTTGATGTTTTGTGGAATTATTAAATTTCATTTGCTCAATTCTAATTTTTGAGGAATTATTTTCTTCACTGAGATTTTGTATCAGTTTTTCCACTTGACCAATTCTGTTTTTTAAGTAGTTCTCTTCAATGAACTTTTGTGCCTCTTTTATAAAGCTGTTAATTCTCTTTTCATAATTTTCTTGGATTACTCTCATTCCTTTTTTTCAATTTTTCCTTTATCATAGTTATCTCTTTTAAGTTTTTCAAGAATCTTGTTGGGTTGGGTCCAATTACCCTTTTTTGAGGCCTTTTTATAACTGTTTTTACATGGCTGCCTTCTTCTGCATTTGTGTCTTGGTCTTCCCATTGCAGAAGCTTTTTATGGTCAAATTCTTTTTTGTCGTTTGCTCATTTTTACAGCCTATTTTTTTATTCTGAACTTTATGCTAAAATTGGGGCTCTGTTCACTTGGGGATGGGGATGCACTGAACCAAACTTCAGGGTTTTTTTCATGCTACTTTTTTTAAGAGGTAGTTCCAAGGATCTACAAATTTTTGGTGCTTCCAAGGTAGTATGATTCTGGGAGAGGGATGTTCACTGCTTTTCTGGTCTGCAGTTTAGTTTTTACCCAGAAAAAGTCTCTGGTTTCCCAAAAGCTACAAGCACAAGTGCTCTCTCTGACTTGGAACTGTCAACAGAGTCCTTGCTCCCCTGTGATCAACCCCCAGCACTCCTCTCCACTCGACACCTGTGACCTTGAATTGGCTATAGGTAAAAGAGTTTCCAATCACTATCAGCTGTACTCAGTACCAGCAAAGAGTCCCTTGTAATCTCTTTCTGACCAGTCATCTTACCCCTTTGCCATCTCTGGGCTGAGAACTCCCAAACCTGCTGCTGAAGATACTGTTGACACTGCTACATATGTGGCTGCTGGATCAGCCTCCATCACAGTGTTACAGACTTCTGCCAACCTCCTAACTTAGCCTAGAAAAAATGTCTCATATCTCAACCTTTTATTGGCTCTGCTCTTTGAAAATTTGATTTAAGGCATTATGTTACAGTTGGGGGGTGCAGGATACTGAAAGAATTCAGCTGGGGGGCTGCCCCTAATCTTGGCTCCTTCTTCAGCTTCTATCATTTTTAGTAGTTACATCAAAACATTCCATTTGCTCTTGAGAATAGAGTGAGCCCCCAGCAAGGAGTCTAAAGCTAGTTTTCTATCAGTTTACTAACACCAACTACCACCCAGTGTAGGTCATTTTTCTTTGGGCCCGTTTCTTCATCTGTAAAAAAAAAAATCAGTGTATTTTTCTGGCTTTATTTTATACTACCAAACTTCTCAAACTTCTTATTCCAGCCAAAATGGTTTATTAGTTGTTCCCCCAAATCAGGACTGCAAATCCATTTCTTAATCAAGCTGTCTTTTCCCCTGTTCTCCCCCCCTCCTTCTACCCCATGCTTGGAATGTTCTCCTTTCTCATCTCTGCGTCTGAGAATACTTATCTCCCCTTGAAGTCTTCCCCAATCACCACCACCCATTTCTCAGTGCTTACACTTTCTTCAAAATAGTTTACCAAGCAGATCGATTATTAGAACCAGAGAAGCTCCATACCCTGGAAGAAGCACCCAGGACAAGAGCACCATGTCATCCACATAAGATGCAGTTAACAAAGAGAGATATGGGAATAGAGGGGAAAAACAAACAAACAAAACAAAACAAAAAAAAAAAACCTTGAGGATCATTATTTCTGCAATTTCTCCCTCAACACTTTAAATAAAAAGGATCAAACTAGATGTCTAAGGTTCCTTCCAGCTCTACATCCTATGATTTTGCCTTCAGGGAAGCTCTGATTTTCCACAGAGTAATTTCAGGGATCCTCTAGCCCCACTAAAATTTATTTCTACCAGTTTGCTGATGCCAAAAATATCTTTAGGAAGGACAAAGCTCTTCATTTTAAAATAAAAAGCTAAAAGGTTTAAATACTAATTAGGGCAACATTATTGGAAACAGGTTCACATAAATGGATGAAAATCAAGTCCTTTCCACTTTTGTTAGCAAGGGGGTTTTAGACAGCTGAAAGACACTGGACACTGAAAGAGGCAAAAGGGAAGGCTAAAGATACCAAGACGAATGCCTACAAGGCCAGCCCTGACTGTTTGGGGACAAGCACAAGTCGTTGTGGAGATATTCTGGATGATATTTTTGGGAACACTGTCTTGGAATAGCATGTGATACACCTACCTCCTCAAGCATTAATGAGGTTTTTGTTTAATTTGGTTAACTGATTATACATAATACATAAAGCACTTTGCTGACTTTCAAGTACCATATAAATGCTAATTACCATCATTACCCAAGAATAGAATTCAGATCCTCAAGTGCTAGTTAAGTGGTCATCCCATATTGCTATACTAATACTAGTATTTTTCGAATGAAAAAGATGTAAGGCAGGCAAGAATGGGGAGGGAGGGAGGGAGGAAGGGAGGAAGGAAGGAAGGAAGGAAGGAAGGAAGGAAGGAAGGAAGGAAGGAAGGAAGGAAGGAAGGAAGGAAGGGGGAAAGGGAAAGGAGGAAAGGAAGGAAGGAAGGGGAGAGAAGAAGGGGAGGAAGGAATGGGAGGGAAGGGAGGGAAGGAGAGGGTCAATCAGAAGCAGTGTCATGCTACTAGACTCAAAACACAATAGAGGTGGCAGAGCTCTCCACAATCACTTGGCTGACCCAAACTCCTGAAATGTACAGGTCCAAACCCTGAAGCTTGAGGGGTAAAGAGGCCAAGCCTGAGCTGGGAACCTGGTCTTCTGACTCCCATCAACCCTCTTTCCAACCCACCATGCTGAGATCTGGAGCACACACTCAGAGAACCTTCATACCCTCCATAGTTTGCAGAAGGATGACCCGGGCTGGCTTTTCTGACACTTTTTTAAGCTTGTTCTAAGAGTGTCTAACTGGGCTTGACTTTGTTCGTTACAACTTACTAAAGGATGCCAGTGTTCTTGTGTGAAGCTCCCTATTCTATTAACCCGTCGCTTCATCCCAAAAAGCACCTTTCTCTGGTTGTTTTGTTCAAACATGAGATTTTGGGTCAATCCTAAGATTCCTCGTTAGGAAACTCCCTGGGCCAATGTCCATCATCAAATTGTTTTTTCAGTCATATATGTCACTTCATGACCCCCCTGGAGTACCTTGGCAGAGACACTGGAGTGGTTTGCCATTTCCTTCTCTAACACATTTTACATATGGGGAAACTGAAGCAAACTGGATGAAGTGATTGGCCCAGGGTCACATACTAGTTGAGTGAGTGAGAGCAGATTCCAACCCCTGAGTCCAGGATAGGGGCTCTATCTACTGCCCCATCCAGCAGCACCTATTCATTGAGGTACTAAGAGGTAAAGTGACTTAGTCTGGAGTCACTCTGCCCAATATACATGTCAGTGGCAGAATTTGGACCCAGCTCTTCTTGATTTCAGGATCAAATCCACTAGCCATGTGTATTTTTTTAAATATCATATTTGTTTTCTTTGTTGTTTTTAAAAATTCTGTACCTATGATTTCATCAGGAAGCAAGAAGGAAGGGAGGGACACTCCAACTACCAACACAGATTGACAACTATCCTATAACTTACAATTTTAAGATTGAGAGGATATGTGCCTTGCCTACAGTGAAAGAGCCTTTATGTGTCAGAGATAGAATTTGAACCAAGGCATCTCAAAGGTTCTCTATCTTCTCCAAATTATCTCCCAGGATCCTTCTTTTGAAAGGAGAGATCTACACTTTTAGGTTCTCTATCTTCTCCACATTATCTCCCTGAACTGCATTTCCTCCTGTAATCTGTATTACAGGCTAGAACGCTCATCTCAGCTCCTATTTGCCAACTATAAATTGACTCAAGTCAAAGTAAAGGGGAAAAATGTTAACTTCTAAGCCTATTGAGTTCACATGTAGAATTTCTTTAATGCTACCAGTAAAAGCATTTCAACAAAAAGGAATTAAGTGTACTAGTCATGGAAAGCACAACTGGAAGCCTTCCCTCCTCCCCCCAAATCCCTAACAATTAGAATGGCACCAAAATGGAAAAGACTGCCATGGGGAGGATTCCAGCGGTCTTTTGGAGAGGGGCTTGGAGACATTAGCGAAGTACTCCACACCACTCAGAGTAGTGGGTGCCGTCTCAGATCCCTACAACTAGACACTTTCATGAGTTTACATTTTTTATGTTCATATGTGCTCATTTTCAATTAACAGGGACTTTGCGAGTACCCAATTCATGCTTAGTTCTATCTTACCACTAACATCTCCAAGGAAAGGTTAAAAGGAAACTTGCCTTGTTTCAGTGATGAGAGCAGCTGGGAAGCCAATGGCCTTACACCGGCGGTAAAATCTTGACATCTCTTCATATTCCAACCTTTCAGTTCATTTCTGTAGTATAGTACATGTACTACAGAGGTAATCAGATCCTCTGTAAACTTTAAGATCAAAATTTAAACATTAATAACAGTTTCACTACAGGCCAAGAATTAAATTTCATTTCAGCAGGAAGCTCGACTTCCCACTACTGCCAAATATCATAGTCCAGCAATTAGGTAATCTCTTAATGTTAACTGGATCTCTCAAATTAAGACAACCTTTTAATTAATAATAACATTAATATTAAATTGATATGCTATATAAAGATATGAGGGACATGTAAATTTCAGGAGATACTTTTACAGAAGACATTAAATCTGTTCTACTGGATTCCAAAGGAGAAAATTAAAACTAATGGATAAAAGTTACATTGAAGAGGATTTTGGCTCAATATAAAATATAGCGATTAGAAAAGTAAAAAAGTAGAATGTATTACCTTGAGAGAGAGTGAGTTTCTTGTTACTATAAGTGTTTGACCAAATGATCATTGGTCAGGGATATTCTAAAAGAGGTTTATGCTTCAAGTAAAGGTTGGACTAGGTGAGCTTTAAGGTCTCTTCCTACTGTATGATTTTAGAGACCAACAAGGTATGGTATATTATATAGTACATCATCATGAATGAATTTCACAGAACAAAGGAATTTTCAGAAGGAAGAAGTACATATTAATCTGCAGCTTAGACAGAAGAAATAATAGGGAAGTCACAGAGGAAGAAAGGCTGAATAAATGCAAATGAAAAATAATTGACAAGGTGACAATAGCCTTGCTGATCCTTATGAAGAAGAAAAAGCATATGTTTGTTTTAATGAAGGAGAATTAAGGTCTATTTCATCAAATTCTTCCCTTCTTTCTATCCATTTCAACTTTTAAGTGCTTACCCCTCAGTTTCAAATGGTCGTTTTTACTTTCCTATCCCATGAAACAAAATAACACCCCTTTTTTAGATGCCATTTCTGCCCTCCATGCTCCATGCTCCCTGCTCCTCCATATATAAAATTTTCTGGCCCTGAAAAGTCTTGTGTGTTCTAGTTTGGGGAAAAAAAGCTTGTAACAAAAGAAGTGCATATGAACCTCCATACTCTAATGAAGAGGTCAGACACACAGGTCAAGGCATCCCAAACTAGATTAAAATGTAATTGGGATATAGTTGACAAAATTTAAAAACTATAATAAAACACATGTAACATCAAATTGCAAAACTAAGTGAATATGTGGTCTGTAAGGATATTGATGTACAGTTTAATGGCTATGGTTTCCCTTTCAATTTGAGCTCAATATTCTAATGGATTTGTGATCTCATCGAGGCAGATTTTCCCACCATATTGGGGGTTTATTGTATTTGCTACCCAAATCTCACATAACAGATAAAATTGATATAGTGCTATCCTACCCGATGACTTAACTCTGAAATCACAATTGAGCTCCTAATTTATCCTCAAAATTGTTCTATAAGTTTTGACAAAAGCATTAGAGTTCCGACCTGAACCACACAAGGTTTGAGGTTCTGTGTCAGATATTAAAATAAGAAAATGCACATTTCTCTGAAATGTTCTTCATCTGTCTTTTACCTCTTGGATATGACCTGCTCTCACACTTGAGCAAGGTACAAGGAGCATCTTCATGATCATCTTGCTCTTCTCTCCTGCATTTCCTTTTAATATCTCTGACATGAAAATTGAAAACTGGTCTCTGATGACGTATTCACTAGGAACTGAGTTAAGCCCACATGGGTCAATATGTCTCATGCCGTCATAGATTCTACATATCATTTTCTGGGGTATGGCATCTCCAAGGTAAGCCTGTTTAGGGTGAAGAGAAGGGGGAAAAGAAGATTTTTTTTAAACACTGAAAAGTGGAAATCTTAAAATAGTTTATAGCATCAATACTGATTAAAAAAAAAAAAAAACTTTCACGTGATAAATACCCATAAACTACCCTGAACAAAAAGTTCCATTATCATTAATGGATCATTCAATGGAAATTGCAAGACCCTAATGTAATGGGTATTTGGCTGATCTCCCATTCTGATACAGTCCTATAACATTAACTACCCACTGCCAAAGTCATTTCATAGCATTTTTAAAATCAGATATTATGACTGAGGTCACTTCCAATGATCTTTTCATGAAGAGAGCCATCTACACCCAGAGGACTGTGGGAACTGAGTGTAGATTACAATATAGCATTTTCACTCTTTTTGTTGTTGTTTGCTTGCATTTTGTTTTCTTTCACATTTTTTCCCTTTTTGATCTGATTTTTCTTGTACAGCAAAACAATTGCATGACTATGTGTACATATATTGGATTTAACATATATTTTAACATGTTTATCATATATTGGATTACTTGCCATCTAGAGGAAGAGGTGTGGGGAAGGAGGGGAAAATTTGGAACCCAAGGTTTTGCAAGAGTCAATGTCGAAAAATTATCCATCCATGTTTTGAAAATAAAAAGTTTTAAAATAAAATAAAATCAGGTATAATACTATATATATAATATACATAATAATATAATATTCTCTCTGCTCAGGAACACAAAATGATTCTTCCTTACCTATGAGATCAATAAAAATTGAGGACCCACAGAATTCATTTATCAGTGTGTTGATCTTAGATGAATAATAAAAATGGATGATGATCTGAGCTCAGAACCAAATGAAAAGGATGAAGTGGATTGCATTTAGGAAACTGCACTGCTTTTATGGCCCCAAATTTTATCTTAAAACAGAGGCCTATTTCCTTTTTACATCTATGCTAGTGAGTAATACCACAGTCATCAAAGTTACAAGTTGATCCAAAGGCAATAGAGAAGCACATGATGGTCAAAAGCAGGCTACATTCTATTACTACTGAAGAACTGCACAAAAGCAGCCCTATGGAGGAAGTCAGATGTATGACTTGAAAAGGAGGTGGGTACAATAAAAATAAAAGAGAAACAACATATATCTCATATGCTCTACTAGTATCCCCACAATGTCAAAAAATATGGAAGAAGATCCTCCACATGCTGTGGGGAAGGCCACTGAGATGATTTGTGAGTAAACACATTAAAAGAGAGAATATGGCAGGAATGAGTTTCAGTCTATAATTTCTGAGCAAATATTCAGTAATGAGATCCTCAATTCATCAAATTATCAAAGTGACTTAACTTGCCTCTCTCACCTCAGCCACATGAGAAAATCCTACAGTATCACTAGGGATAGGAAAGTGATAAAATCACATGTACCTGCTGTATTGCTGATTACAAGCCACCCACTTTCCCTGGTTACTGCGGGTAAAACCAATGTCATCCTATTCTTAGGCTTCTGAGTTTGTTGGCTATATGAAGGAAAAGGGAGAAATAGGCTAGAAAAGTAGATTGGGAGAAGAAATTATATATGATTAGGAAGGGCCAAGAGTCTGGATTGAGACTATTTTGTACTCTGCCAGAAATTTATGCACTTCAAACCAAGACTAGAAAAGCTCCTAATATCCAATGCACGGCCATTGCCACACTAATATTATTACCTACTGGGTCTTTCCATGGAGGAAAAAGCATATGAATAAAAGACAACTACCAATAAAATCAACACACGGACAAACTTGACTCCCTTAGAGCCTTTTCTTTAGATTTTTCTATTCTATTCTTGATTGGGATGATTTCCTTTACTACATATACTTCTCAGTAAATATGGTTTGCTTACTCATTGTGACACCCAAATGGCAAAAGTTAATATCACACAACTTACCATTACCCCTCTATAATCATGTTTTTAAAATATCAATTAAGTTACTAACTTTTTCTTTAAGAAACAGAACTGATTCCACATCTCAATATGATTTATATCTACATAATACCTTGAGGCTGATCTCTCCTACATATTTTTGTGACTAGTCAGGTTTCAGGCTTACTAGAGCACATCCGGCCAGGCCGAAATAGAAAACAGTCAAAGATTGAATGAGAGCGGCTCATAACTGTTTAGTTATGGGATCAAAGATTTACAACAGGTAGAACTTGGGGATCCTCCAGCCCAACCCTCTCATTGCACAAATAAGGAACTTGCAGCCAGCCCACATGCATGAAAATGAAGAGTGGGGAATTTTAGTCGTTCCCGAGTGGGGTCATGTTGCTTCACTCTTTCATTGGCACTGTTGCGAAATGACTGGGATATAGGACATAACTATATTCAAAAGTAAAGCGTGAATACAAGACAATATATCAGCTGCCATGCTGGGTCATGGATGCTCCAGCACTTGGTCTGGCTGTGGCACAAAGTAACATGTTACACGGAGGAACTCTATTCCAGAGCACTCAAAAGTGGTCTCTTGCTCTTGCCTGTAACATTTCCAAAGAAATGGGGACTGGGAAACATTTTCTGTTTCTTTCACAGGATACTGTCTCCAAACCTCCTGCTACGGCGGCAAATAATCCATCAATCTCAGCTTGTTCTTCAGGTAGAAACCGCGAACAGTAATTCGGGCGGCAGTTTGTTTGCTTATTCCCCATCTTTTCTTACTTGTGATGGAATCCTATAAGGAAAAAGGGCCGAAGACACAAGGCTGTCAGTAGATACTGTTGCTAAGATACACTAGACCAGGGCAACGACAGCTTTCTCAATGACACAGATTAAAGGCCATGGAACACAATTCCAGAAGACTACCCATCCCTGGAAAGCAGTCCAATTGTTAAATGATTTTCTGGAGGAAACGGAGCCCCCTCCCCCCCAGCAAGGCTCCTGCACGTGCAGGTCCCAGGGGAAATACACAAGCTCTAGGGCCACACCCAAGCCGCCCCCACCCACCTTCCCGCAGCCAGACCCAGGGGCACACTCTGAGGGCGGTGATTTTTTTTTATTGGGGGGGGGGAGGGGCGGGGTAATAAGGAAAAACCATAGAAAGAGAAGAAATGTTTAGATAGCTGGCGACCACCAGAGGGCGCTGCGAACCCGAGGCTGGTCAGGAGCGGGAGACAATCAAGGGGAGCTGCGGGCCTGGGGTTGGCCAAGAGCGAGAGACCGCTGGGGGGCGCTAGGAACTAGCGTGGCTGTGACCGTGGGAAAGCCCCTTAACCCGCCCGCGTCCCCGGCTGTGAAGGGGCTCCCCAGGCACCTTCCTGGTGCCGGCGCTCGCTTTCCTTGCCTTCCCCTAGCTCGCAAGAAAGGAGAGACACCGGCCTCCCCGAGGCAGGGGCCTCACAGGGGAGAGGCTGCGGGCAGAGAGAGGGCCCTTACTTCCAGCCTAGCAAAGATGGGAAATGTCTTACCGGATAATGCAAATGGGAAAGGGGATAGAGGTGGGAGAGTATTCAGGGATGAGACATTCCAGCAAAAAAGGTGAAAGATGGCTTATTCATCTGTGGACAAACAAAAGATGGTGACAAGACTGGCTTTTTTAAAGAGTACTTCATCCCCCCAAATATAAGTAAAAGTTACCTTAAACACTCATCATAGACTCTGGGCCTCTATTTATTTTATTTACATTGTTGCAGTCACTGGGTGCGTTACTTAGTTTTTACTTTCTTTTTGTATCTTTTCATAGACACATCATAGTTGCTCCAGATTCTTCATATTCGCCTTCCTTAGAGTGCGTGCTTATATTCTACAATGTGGGCACTCATTCCAAATCACTAAACTTTTTGTTTTTCTTTATTTTTATTTTACCTGAACTTTTTAGTGATGCCTTTTGTTTTTACATCACATTCTTTTTCAAGGCACAGGCACAGTGAGCCAACCAATCCTTATAATAAAGATTTTAAAAGAAAGCTGCAGATCAATAAAATCAACATCCTGTCAAACATATTTGATCGCACATACCATAATCCCCCAACACCCCTCATCCCCAAATTCTCCAGGGAAAGGAAAAGGTGCCTTTGCTCAACTCCCCTCCAGAGCAAGCTTGGTGACTTTAATTATTCAGTGTTCAGTTCTCTCCTTACTAGGATCTACCCAGAAAGGTTGAATGAACACGTGTCAGGTATTTTGCAGAAGGCATTCTTTTATGAATACGAAGAGGACTGAGCAATCTAAGTAGAAACTGGTAAAGTTCCTTCCAACTCTCAAATATTATGATTCTACTTGAATGGTAATCTTAAAGAAGTTATATCAATTCTCTAAAGATTTTAGTTAAATCACAATAATTCCCCCCTTCCCCCAATCTTTAGCTTTCTTCCTTCCACCTCCACTGATTGTATTTGAGAACTTTTTAAAAGTTACTGCATGAAGTTTGGGGAAGGATGAAAACGTTCTACAGAAATCAGACATGTTGATGGTTTTTAATATTTTAATGTATTCTGTCACCTTCATACATAGGCTATAATAATTTTAAAATAATTTGAGTATTTTAGAGAAAGTTATGAAAAAGTATGATTTTGAAACAGCCTTAGTATTAGCAAGAGTACAATATTAGTAATTATAATAAATAATATAATAATAAAGAAAATACTTTAAGTTTTCTCTTAGGTAGTCTAGTGTTTCTTCAAGGTAAAGAGGTTTTCTTAGTAAAAATAGAAATTCTTCCTTTCTCCCAAATACACACACACACACACACACACACACACACACATAAAAACACACACCTCCAGCCCCAGTTACTCTATCTTAACTGGGAACTTAGAATAATATTATTATCTGAAAACCAAAAAACATCTGGCCATACTCTTCAGCCCAGTGACTGAATTCCTATAGATCATCATCCAAACCCCATTCTTCACGCTGTACCATAAAATTCCTCATTTCCATGTCTCTCAATCCTCCCACCTCAGTTTCAACCAAACATTATCCACCCCTTCCATTGTGCCCACCACCATTAGCCCTCTGGGAAGTCTGTTCCAAGGGCAACAAACTCCCCTTCTTCTTAAATTTTTTCCTCTTCCATTCCTTCCAACTACTAGCTTACTGAAACCTGGCTCTCCTGTGATAACAGAGCCTTCTTGATCGCCTTTTTCAGCACCAGCTATACTTTTACTCATTCTTCTTGGTTCAGCAGCAGAGTTGGGAGAATTGGAATACTCCTTGCTCTTCCTTCTTAATTCAGTAACCTTTTCCCTTTGATGTTCATTCTATTCATATCTACCACCCAATCAAAATCCCAGTAGCTATTGACTACAAACCCCCAGCTTCCTCCCCTTCCTTTCAATGAGTTCAATACCTGACTCACAATTTTTCTCCCCTCCCTATTTCCTACCCTCACACTAGGAGGCTTTGACAGTCTTATTGACTCTCCCTCAAATGATCTGATCACCTAGTTATTTCTCCATTTCCCAAGAGACTCATCTCAGTCACATGAAAATATGGTCATATCTTCCATCTTGCCACATTCACCCACAAATGACCACATTTTTGTTCAAATTCTGAATCTGAAATTCCCTTATCCCATCATCACAATTTATTGATTTTTCACTTTTCTATCTGCCTTTGCTTAAACTCAACTTTTTTTCCACACCTGTAATCTCAAATCTCTTAGCCCTGTGATTATCTCCCAAGGCAGATCACCTACACTAACCATTCTCTCCTCTTTTCTTTATCTTAACCTCTTGGTGAAGCAATTCAATTATACATTGTTTTCCTTTCTTAATTCCTAGCTCCCTCATATCACTGATTATGTCCAACCCAAGCAAGCCTCAGCTTTGGATTAAATTTAGCAGTTGTAACCTTAATGCTCATACAAGTGCTGCTGAACAAAGGCAGAGAAAAAAATCACACAACCATTCTGCCTGGATCCACTCTAAATGTGTGTAACACAACCTCAACTGGGCTCTCACTGATGCCAGGCAATCCTCCAACAAAATTTCTCCTCTGTCATTCCCATTTTTTCACATATTTTCAGTCTCTCTTTGCCTACTAACTCATTCCCTACGGCCTACAAACAGTAAGCCCGTTTCTCCTCCATCTTCAAAAAACCCTCACTTGATTCTTCCATCACCAATAATTATTGTTCAGCCAAAATTTCCTTTTAAAGTCATGACCCAGTTTCTCCAATTGTCCCATTTAGTTATTCTGCCTCAGGTTATAAACTTTCCCTCTTAATGTTTGAGATAAAGATTTTATATCTTTAGGTTATAGACATTCCTTCTTAATGTTTGACAAGATAAAGATTTATCCATTTTAGATGTCATTAGAATATCAGTAACCTCCCTCCATTATGTCATTGCTCTTGTTATTCTATAAAGAAGGTTGCTGGGGGGATAGTTTCATCCAGCCCTGGGATCAAACATGGATCCATGGGTCCCAGTATTTCTCTCCATTTAATAAACTATCGAATTGGTTTCTAATCTCTTGTCTTGCTCAGTTTCTCTGGCATTACATTATCAATCCTTTATCTCTTCCACCTACATTTGGTGTCTTCAACTTTCCTCCCACTCTCTTTTTAACCCACTGCAATCTGGCTTCCAATCGTATTCATCTACTGAAACATCTCTTTTCAAAGGTAACAATGATCTTTTAGTTACCAAACCCAATGGCCACCTATCTTCATTTTCATTGACTCTGTAGCCTTTAACACAACTGATATCTCTCTTCTCCTTCATTTTCTTTTCTCTAGGTTTTTAGAACATTTTCTCATGTCTCTCATTTTACCCGACTGCTCCTGTCTCCTTTGCAAGATCTTCTTCTAGATTATGTTCCCTTTCAGAGTTCCTACTTAGTGTTCCCAAGGGTTCTGGCCTGGACCCTCTTCTCTTCCCCCTCTAACTTACTTCAGTTGGTGCTCTTATCACCTTCCATGGATGCAATCACCATCTTTACGCTGATAACTCTCAAATGTATCTATCCTTCCCAAAACTTTCTTGCTGGAGCTAAGGGCCAAAGACTTTGCTCCTGAGCTAAAACTCTTTATCTGTCCCAAGTCCCTCTGGGCCTGACATCAAGAACAGAAACTTTCCACTTGAGTAATTTAACTCTGCTCCAAGGTAATAAAATTAATGGGTTTTTAATCAGGTGGAAATAAAACCTACCTCTCAACATCATCATAGTTAACATGTATTCATTTTCAGGTTTACCAATTTAGTTCTCATCTGATCCTCCTGTTGTACCTGTGGAGAAGTTTCTACCTGCCTTACATTATCAGAGTACAGTTTCTCCAATACCTGAGCCTCCTCTCCCCCAACACTGCTACCAAACTAATTCAGACCCTTACTCCCTTCACTTACCTATTCGTGTGACCCAGCCTCAGAGCTTTCTCCACTTCAATCTTATAATATATTCAGTCGTCAAATTAGTTTTCCTGAAATACCAGTCTGAGCACATCAACCCCACCCCCATTCAATCAACTCCTGTGGTTCTCTATTAACCCAGGATCAAACACATAAGCTCTCTTCAATATTCAACACAACCAGATTACTTTTCCAGTCCTCTTTCCACCTTATTCCCCAATGCTTACTCTAGGTTCCCTGCTCTTTGTTACATTGGATACTCCATCTCTTTGTTCGGAACCAGAATTCTTGGAACCATTCCCTCCTTCATCTTCACGTCCAGGATTCCTTTTCTTTTCTGATAAAATCCCACTTTATGCAGGAAAACTTTCTTTTCTCAGTCCTCTTCAATCTTTGTGCCTTCCCTTTGAAATTACTCTCAAATCTATACTATATATATACAAGCTCCAGAGGTGAAGTGACTTCCTTGTGGTCATACACCTAGGGCGTGAACTACTCCAGGCAAACCAGTTTTGAAGAGGCTTCTTTTTGCAACAATGGTCATGAGAGTGTGCTTATAAGCGGTGACCTTCACAGATGAAAGCTGACTGACATTCTCTACCCGTAGCTAGTTCTTAAATGCTAAAAACCAAGCCATAAACATGTGGCTGTTTCGTTGCTCTTGTTACTCTTTTTAACAATGTCATTAATCTGAGGAAACACAGAAGGTGCAGCTGCTACCTTTTCCTGCTTGTCATCCTCCACAAGACTAACTATATCACTCCTGGAGCAAATCAGCTCCACTGGACCTAAAACCTCCAAGATCAAAAATCAAATAACCGACCCCTCCCTTCCAGCCTTTCCAGTTTTCTGCCAAGTTCTAAGCCACTGAGTCACATCTCCAGCCTGGGAGCATTCTCACCAACTAACCCATACCTACAATTCTCTTCATCTCTATCTCTGGGCTTCCTTAAGTCCCAATTCAAACCCCACCTTCTATAAGCAAGCCTTTCCTGATCCTCCTTCATGCCTTCCTTTTGTGATCCTCTCCCCTTTATACTTTATCATGTTTAAACATGGGTGCTTGCATGTTGTCTCCCCATTAGATTGGGCGCTCAAGAGCAAAGACTGTCTTTTTTGTCTCTGTATCCCCAGCCCTTAGCACTATATCTGGTACAAAGAAGGTGCTTTAAAATGTCTGTTAAATTGATTTAGGTCTTAAAAATCTCCAAGTGGTAAGAAGATCTTGGAGATAAGCAGAGAAAGCCAGGCCTTTGGAGGGCTTTGGCAGCTGGGGCATCATCACCCAGGAGGCCCGGGCTTCTAAAGTTGGCACAAAGACTGGAAAACCAGGGGAATTGGTTGGTTTTTTTAAAGGGTGCTAACCTTGCTATGGAGAAAAACTTGTCATACCAAAACTGTGGTAAGGAAAATTGGACACTTTCTTTTCAAGTATCTACCAAAATTGTATTCATAAAAAAATCCAGGTGAAACCAATAAGCTGGACATTGTCCTCAGACTGTAAAACCAACCAAAATGGGGTCCTGTGAAGTTTTTACTTTCAGTGGGTTTGGAATGCTGGTCTTTATTGAGGTTTTATGAACTCCAGTATTAACAGTCTATTCTAGAATTATAAACATTCTCAAATACTTACAGAATATCGCAATCTATCAATATGTCACAAAAGGTTAACCAATTTCTCCAAGAGATGAAGATAAAATATGCTTCAATAAACTGGAACTCACTTGGTTTAAATCCTATTGAAAACCAATGAGTTATATTAAAGGTTAAAATGGATAAATGAACTATCTGAGTGTGATTTCATGATAAAGAATTAAGGGTTATATGTCAAAATCTTGTGAACTCAATGTCAAATCACATGAAACAAGTGACTTTAGCAATCCAGCCAAAGGAAGATATATTACAATGTTTAAAAGATGTTGTAAGGTTTTGAGTATACATCCATATATTTAATTATTTTATTTTGTCACTGTAGGTAATAGACATAACAGATATGTCAAAAGCCAAACTTAAAAGCCAGGTCCTTCCTGATTCAAGTTGCCCCTGTCTAAATGAGAGTCCTGTGCAAGACAAAGCTTGCAGAATTTTCGAAATAACTGCCCTAGGTCTGCTAAAACGTATTCGCCTCAGTCAACAAAACTTGGGGCTCTATCTCCCATTTGTTCTCTTTTCATAAACAAAGATTTGGCCTACTGGTTATACTATAAACAGGCTCCTTCATTCCTGAAAAAAATCAATCAGTCCTTTAGAGCTTGAAGGTAGAACATCAAGGTCATGGAATGTGACTACTTCATTTTATAGCTCGGGTAACTGAGGTCTTAGGCTGAAGTCAGACCCAACTCAAAGTCTCTTTAAAACACTCTACACACCACGCTTCCTCCCAACTGAACTAGATTTCAAATAAGCACCAAATGGGCATTTGCCAGGAGAAGGGGCCAGAGAGAGAGAAAACTGGGCAAAAAGCTGGACAAATTCGAGGCAGCTTCAGAGACTGGGATAGGATGTAAGAGGAAGTACTTGCAACATTAATTCCAAAAGCAGCAGACTTTAAGATATGTCACAACAGCAAAATATTAGCCTGAGAGCAACCTAGAGGCAGTAGGGAAGCAATTAGTGAGCAATCTACTAAGAGGGGAAAAGGTGCAGAAAGATAAGTAATTTAAAAGGAGGAAGAGGAAACTGTCAGGATCTTAAAATCAATCAGGAAATTCAACATCCTCAATTCCTAACAATTTGAGGGACACTTTCTAAAATGTTTATTAGGGCAGATCAACTTTTGTAGAACATCTACTCAATAAAGTTACTTACTGGCTTTAGTGGAAGGTGATAAGGAGAAAGGATAATTGATTGTATTCCATTTCAACAATTCAATAAGCCTTCCTTTTCTAAAGAACCTACTATGACACAGAACAGTCAGAAATTGAACCCATCAATTTCCTCAAGGTGTTTATGTATGTTGTGTTGAGGGAAAGAACAGAAAAAGGTAAATATGAAGTAATGGGGGAGGAGGGAGAAAAAGGAAGAGTCTCATCCTCCTTGACTGGTGAAGTCCCTGTGGAGGAGATAACAGACTCAAGCCTTGGATTCACCAAAGGATTCCAAGGAGGTAGAGGGTGTGTGTGAGTGTGAGGGTGGTGGAAGGAAACAGCCTGAACAAAGGCACTTCTGAGGGGAAGAGCATATAGGTCAATTTGATGGAAAATAAGTTTGTTCAGTAGAGTACTATGAAATAAACCTAGAAAAATAGGTTAGATCCAGAGTGTGAAAAGCCTCAAATTCAGAGTGAGTTATTTAACCTCAGTTTCCTCAATTGTAAAATTGTAAAATTTGTCTAGCAGAATTGTTGAATCTGACACAAAACAATATTTGTTAGAGTGTACTGCTGGAAACAAAGTATGGGTTTGTATTTTATCCTGGAGACAAATAAAAAGTCACTGAAGCATTCTGAGCAAGGGTAGGGCCTGAGGTGATCAGATCTGTACTTAAAGATCTCTCATTTCTCATAGCTGCATCAATAATGGATTAGGAAGGAGGGCCCAGAAAGGCAGGCTGAACTAAGTTGGTGCCACATGGGTAGTGGTGGAAAATGATGCCAAAGTTAAGACCTGGCAGCTGACTAAACAGAAATGATTGTGGGGGTTTCAAATCTAGGTGACTGAAAGCTCCCTTCTATTTCACATTACACCTTTCATAAAATGTTTCTGGCCAAATTTATTTTATGCTCCCAATAATATGTAAAAAATAAGGACTGTTTTTCATTTTTTTAAAATCCTCAGCACCTAGCTCATAAGTGTCTGATGATTTGATAAATCCTTTTTCTTGTTACTATCTCAAACTAATCTTTACCTGCTCCCTCATTACTTCTAACAGTATCTTTAGCCTATTCATATCACTATATCTCTGAGATCATCACTAATTTCTAGAATGGAAATTCTTAATTTCTTTATTCCTTATTTTATTCCTGCCAACATCTTTAGCATATCTTTCTATCCATACTAAATATAAATATTCAGAGGCAGTTTGTTGGCACTCTCAAACCTTTGCAAAAGGTGATACTTATACACACCTACCTTCATCTTAAAATTCTATTTACACGATTTCACAGTATAATTGATATATTGCTCAATGAGTGAGAGAGAAACTAAAAACCTTTTTAAAAAATGAATGCTAAGATCCAGCAGTGTTACTACTGGGCTTATATACCAAAGAGATTATAAAGAAGGGAAAGGGACCTGTATGTGCATGAATGTTTGTGGCAGCCCTTTTTGTAGTGGCTAGAAACTGGAAACTGAATGGATGTCCATCAATTGGAGAATGGCTGAATAAATTGTGGTATATGAATATTATGGAATATTACTGTTCTGTAAGAAATGACCAACAGGATAATTTCAGAAAGGCCTGGAGAGACTTACACGAACTGATGCTGAGTGAAATGAGCAGGACCAGGAGATCATTATATACTTCAACAATAATACTATATGATGACCAGTTCTGATGGACCTGGCCATCCTCAGCAACGAGATCAACCAAATCATTTCCAATGGAGCAGTAATGAACTGAACCAGCTACGCCCAGAGAAAGAACTCTGGGAGATGACTAAAAACCATTACATTGAATTCCCAATCCCTATATTTATGCCCACCTGCATTTTTGATTTCCTTCACAAGCTAATTGTACAATATTTCAGAGTCTGATTCTTTTTGTACAGCAAAATAATGGTTTGGTCATGTATACTTATTGTGTATCTAAGTTATATTTTAATGTATTTAACATCTACTGGGTATCCTGCCATCTGGGGGAGGGGGTTGGAGGGAAGGAAGGAGGGGAAAAATTGGAACAAAAGGTTTGGCAATTGTCAATGCTGTAAAGTTACCCATACATATATCCTGTAAATAAAAGGCTATTATTAAAAAAAATGTTAAAAATAACTTTTAAGATTAAATTTTTAAAAGATTTAAAAGTTTTTATTTACAAAGTAAATATATTTTTAAAAAATACTAGAGCAAGTGGGAAAGCAAACAGTTCATCCAGTAGGCCTAGCTCTCAGGGTACATTTTCCACTGGAACAAGTCATTTTAACCTCCCCGGACCTCAAAGCTCTTTCCTCTGTCAAAAGGGATGATAACCATCATCCACCTCCCGGGATAGCGGCGAAGATCAAACTTGGACGTTCACAAAGCGCTTTGCAAACCTGAAAGCGCAGGATAAACGCTAGCTATTGTGATGTTACAATAGGCGCCGGTTAAAGGATTGTTGCCTTAGCACGGGCTGCAGGACGACGCGATTTGCTCCGGAGCGCCGAACTCGAATCCAAGACCGGGCTCCCGTTTCAAATTCAGCCCTCTGCTCTGGGCACTAAACGGGCCCCTCCCCCTCCCCCTCCCCCTCCCCCTCCCCCTCGGGCCTCTCCTCACCCCGTGGCAGGGGTTTTTCCGAAGGGGACCGTGACATCAGGGAGGTGATGCCGTGGCAGGCAAGGGAGCCGGATTTAAGGGAGGGAGCAGGGTCACCTGCCTCACTTTCCCCTCCAGAGCCATTTGGGTCCCCGGATATAGCTCAAGATGACTGGAGATGGCCCTGGATGAAAGGAGAAGGGTAAGGCACGCACGCACCCCCTTCCCGACGGCCGGTCCTAGAAACTCCCCCCTCCCCCCTTATCCGGGCCCAGCCGCGCGCTCCCTAATGAATAACCATGAGGCCTCATTAATATTCAAGAGCCCGACCCGCGGAGCCGGTCGCGAGAACCCAGCTGAAGTTGTCGACTCGCCTCAAGCGGAGTCTTCGGGCCCGGCCAGCAGCGCCCGTGTTCCGTTGTTAGGCTTTCTGGCCCTGTCGGCAGCGCCGGAGCCCGGCACCCTTCTTTGCCCCATGCCTCTGTAACTGGACAGATTTCGTGACTAACACCCCGCTCCTCTCCCCTCGTTACCTGGAGACGCCTCTGACGGACAGCCATTCGCTCTCATTGGAGGGGAAACGAATGGGAGGCGGGATCTGAGGGAGACCGTAGCCAATGAAGCGTGCTGAGGGTGGGTCCAACAGGACACTCGGGCTTCAAGAGAGGAGGGACCATGGGCGTTTAGGCTAGAATTGGTAATGGCAGGGAGGGGGGAGGACTCACTGGAAGGACTTTCTGAGGGGAGGACTTTTCAGTGGCTTATTTCCAGTGAAGCTCCTTCCACTCCTTTATCCCCACCCTCCAGTAACTAAATATGTAAAATGAAGAAGCGACATCTTTTAAAAGATATAGAAGCTGATGGAGCCTGTTTTATTTTAAAACTTATTTTACTAAACGCTATCACCACAAATGGGCTCGTCCGAGGGGGCGGGGAGAGGCGATGCACAGATTGCTGGGAAATGTAGTTTCTGCTTTATTTTCTTACGCGCAGGTTGAATTCTTCCAGTTTTAATCAAGAAGGGGAGGACTTTCCCTGAGGCTTAGCTGCCAGCCTTGAGGTCTTGATCTACCAGTTCCTTTGACGTTTTTTGAAAAAAGTTAATTTTTGTTTAGATAGAGCAAAATAATACACATTTACATAAATGCTTATATAAGAAGGAAATTAGCATTTTATAGCACGTTTTTTGTGCCGGGCACTAAATACTACGCAAATGTGTCAGATTCAACCATCCTGCTGGACCAATTTTACAATTGAGGAAACTGAGGTTAAGTGACTCACTCTGTGTCTAAGGATGAATTTGAACCCCTCCAGATTCCATGCGCAGCTCTCTCTCCGCTGAGCCGTCTAGCTTAGATATCTAGGGCAAACATTCTAAATCTAAAACCTTGTGGGCTTGAAAAGAGAGAGACCCTGACACAGAGAGAGAAGGAGGGAGGGAGAGAGAGAAAAAACGGTTTCAATATTTTCCCCTTTGTGATGCAGTGAATTTAATTTATACATTTAACGCATTTTCTGAGAAAGGATTCCTAGATGACACCAGACTGAAAACCAAAATTATCATGTGTAAATAAAAGGCATTTGTAGTTTATAAGGCACTTTTCTTTTTTTTAACAATCCAACAGGGATGACTATATTACTTGCCCAAGGACACTTAGCAGAACCAAAATTTGAGCTCAAGTCCTCTTGAAATCCCGATAGTAAGAGACCCTAATACTTTTCTTTATTTTTTTTTTTATTTTTTTATTTAATAGCCTTTTATTTACAGGTTATATGCATGGGTAACTTTACAGCATTAACAATTGCCAAACCTCTTGTTCCAATTTTTCACCTCTTACCCCCCCACCCCCTCCCCTAGATGGCAGGATGACCAGTAGATGTTAAGTACATTAAAATATAAATTAGATGCACAATCGGTATACATGACCAAACCGTTATTTTGCTGTACAAAAAGAATCAGACTCTGAAATATTGTACAATTAGCCTGTGAAGGAAATCAAAAATGCAGGTGTGCATAAATATAGGGATTGGGAGTTCAATGTAATGGTTTTTAGTCATCACCCAGAGTTCTTTCTCTGGGCGTAGCTGGTTCAATTCATTACTGCTCCATTGGAACTGATTTGGTTGATGGCCAGGTCCAACAGAACATCAACTTGCTGTTGAAGTATATAATGATCTCCTGGTCCTGCTCATTTCACTCAGCATCAGTTCGTGTAAGTCTCTCCAGGCCTTTCTGAAATCATCCTGTTGGTCATTTCTTACAGAACAGTAATATTCCATAATTTTCATATACCACAATTTATTCAGCCATTCTCCAACTGATGGACATCCATTCAGTTTCCAGTTTCTAGCCACTACAAAAAGGGCTGCCACAAACATTCGTGCACATACAGGTCCCTTTCCCTTCTTTATAATCTCTTTGGGATATAAGAGACCCCACTACTTTTCAAGAAAGCCCATATCACCTGACCTTGAAAATGATGTAGTCATCTTAGGAATGGAAATATCGGAAGTGATGCGGCACGACCTTGGAGAACGCGTGTGAAAGAGGGAATGGGTTTATTCCCCTAAGCTATCCTTCAAAGATGTCTGGTTTGTCATCCAAGAGTCCCGGTTGCTCCCTCATCCCTGGACCCAAATGACAAACACTTATTAGTTTCACGAAAGAAGAAAGGGGTTTGTAAGCCCTTTATGCAACGCTGTTCTTTGTTCTGCACTCCCCACCTTCATCTCTACCAATCTTTGCTATAATTTTACCTGCTTTCTCTCTGCTCTTTGCTATCTTCCTCTCTTGGAATTTAACCTGCTTTAGAAACATTAGAAACATAATTAAACTTCAACTCTTAACTTAGAAACTTATCTAAGTCTCCAAATTCTTTTGGGACATGTGTATTACTGGTCCAAAATGCCAATATTCTGGGGTCCCTTGAACCCAATACTGTGGCACAAAATTCACCTTTTTACTATACTTCTAGAATAATAGAAAAGAATCTCTTTTTAAGATGTTCATATCTTATTTTCACATCATTTATATTTCTAAACCTATCCCTCATCTTACATCTGAAAACCCACCCTTAACTAAAAGGAAAAAAATAAAAAGGGTGGGGGAAAGGGTATGCCAGAAGCACAGCAAAACTCAACATCAACTGTGTGAGATATTCTGGGCAATCTTGTACACATTGTCCGACATTTTTGTAAAGAGATGAGAGGTACTTTTTCCCGTGTTTCTTCAAAGCCCAGCTGCTTAGGCTTTTTTATTCTTATTATAATTTGTATCTACATTGTTTTTTTAAATATTTTTTTTTCTGGTTCTGCTTACCTCACTTTTTATTACTTGAGAAGGGAATAATAAAGGACCAAAAAAGGAATAGATAATTAAATTTTAAAAATCAATTAAGTTGAGTAAGACCTCCCCACTCAAACCAGAAAAACAGTAGGGAAAAGGGCATAGAAGATGAGAGCTTATGGAATCACAAGTTGCAAAGTAATTTAATCACAGGAGCAAAGTACCAACAAAGAGAAAGGAGATAAAAAAATCAATACATCAAGAAAAACATATACTTTGCTCCATAATATTAATAGACTAATAATATAAAATCTTATTAAATGAGATGAAAGAGATTGCATGAACTAAATTTGTTATTTATAAAAAGCACATCTCAAAAATGAAGAAAGAGAATCAAAATGAAACTGGAGCAAAATTTACCAAATACAAGATCCATATAACTGCAACCATATTATCAGACAAAATAAAAGTAGAGTTAACATGTCAATAATTAAACAAAGAAATAACATTATATATGCTTAAAAGAATCAAAAACAACAAACCCATATCAATATGAAACAATTAAAAAACAAGGCTTCCTGGAAGGAAAAATTTAATATCCTGTTACACTCACAGAGAACAAAGTGAGTGGTCATGAAGGTGTACTTAGTTCTTTCCTCAGAGGAGGCATCTGCAAACTATGGCCTGCAAATCTGAAAGTTAAAAATGGTTCCTAAAAGTTTTTTTTAAAATAATTTAAAACCATTTTTTAAAAGTTTTATTGGAACACAGTCAATATGCACTTTGTAGCTACTTTTTATGGTTATTTTTACTGTTACCATGGCAGAACTGGTAATTGGGACAAAGACATGGTCACTCATCACTTCTACCTGCTTGATATAGGACAGATTACGAGTGACAGTTATAATTGGACAGTGTTTTGAATGCCAGGTGTATTGCTTTACCATGACATTTGATCTATTTATTTTTTTTATTATTTAAGCAAGAAAATTATAGGAACAAAAGTTTAATGACAATTTTTTTTTACCTTACGGGTAAGATTGCTATTTTTTTGAACTTAAAAAACTGTCCTCAAGACTCAAATCTTGTCAAATCTTGTGATCAAATAGTCAATGATTTCAAATGGAAGTGTTTCATTGGTAATGTAATTAATGTGTTAAGGCAAATATCAATAATGCTTTCTGAGCAGCAAATATGCTCAATTAAAGCCATATGCTCTTGAGTTAAAAACAATATTTAGTAGTATCTATTGCTGTGAAAAGGTATTACAGATCAGTATTAATAGATGAACATTTGAAATCAGTCATGACCATGTCACTTAACCCTCTTTGGTTTTCTCCTCTATAAAATGAGTTGGAGAAAGAAATGACAAATAACTAGAATCTTTGCCAAGAAAACCTCAAATGGGATCACCAAGAGTTGGACATGATTCAACAGTAACAACATAAAGGACTTCATCAGCCTTACCAACTTGAAATTGCTCACTTAATTATAGTCCAAAGGCCTAAAATTTCATCATTGTAGGTGCTACATCCATAGCTCTAACCATCCAGAACTTCTAGATCCCCCAGAATCCCCTTCTGGATCCCAAGGTTACCTCTAATTAGAGATGTGTAGCAGTCAGGTTAAATGTACTCTAGAGAGCTAATTGTTAAATTTTCAGTATCTTTACATTTCTCAAATCATCAAACCCTACAAATCAAAGCTTGATTTATTGTTAATTGGGGAACTAGTTTTTAAAAGCATTTCTCAGTGCACCCAGTGTTTCCAAGTCACAATGAGGGATTAGTAGAGTATTTTAGTGAATAATAATAATAATAATAATAAAAGAACAATAACAGGTAGTTATTTAGGATTTGCTTTCCAGGCATAATGGAAGATTTCTTTTCATTTGATTTTAAAGATAATTCTTTTGCCCTTTCTTTGTTGCACCCAGAAAGCACAAATTCTAGAGTGGACCTTTGGCCTTAAGAGATTAGACAGAATTGTTCTTCACTCAATATTATCTTAAACATATACAAGAAGTTTGAGAGAGAGACAGAGACAGAGAGACAGAGATAGAAGGACAGAGACAGAGAGGAGGGAGAGGGAGGAGAAAGAGAAAGAGAGAGGGAGATTTATGGGTTAAAATCATCAAAGAAGGCTTCTAACCATGTAATTAACTCCATCTGTGACATCCTATTGATGAGGCTGATGAGTCAGGGAACCAAAATATGATGAAGTGAAGTCTAGTTTGGGGGGCTCCCGGTATGGAAACCAAAATATGAGGTTTAGGTTGGGGGGTTCCCTTTCATAGGGAACCAGTGATAAGGTCTAGATTTAGGGAACCAAAATGAGATTAGGGTTTCTAGTGGTCATGGAGTTAAATGATAAGGTCTAGTGGCAGGTTCAGGGTTCAGGGAACCAAATGGAGAGATTTGGCTCCCCTGCACTCCCTTGGGATTTGGCACAAGGGTAGGGAGTTTGGGGGAAACCCCTTCTGGTGGTGCAGAGATTCTCTGTAAAGGAATTTACAGACCTGAAAACCTAGATTGATAAAAAAAGGTTTATTATAGGGATTAGGAGTAAGGTTAGAAATCCTGACAAAGAGACACCTAGGGAAATAGGTGAAGGTAAAGAGAGCATAGCACTGGAAAAGAATATTATTCCAGTGGGCAGAGGCTTCCTTGGCATAGCCTAGCATGGCATAGCATGGCGTGTTTAGAACCTCTGCAAAGAGAGGATTTTAGATTGACTCTTTTATAATAGGAGCTACAAGCCGAAGGGGGCTAATGAGTGGAGTCCCAAGTTGGCTCATCTACAAGATGGGTTTCAGCTTGAGCTGGAATTTGAATAGAATTGAGTTTCTTTAACTGAACCAACCCCACCTAGATAACAAACTGTTTGTCTTGTTTCCCTCAGATGGGGTCCCTCACTGAGGCAGAGTTGAAGGAGATTTTAGTTTTGGAGTCCCTTCTTCGTTATAACAATTTCACTTTCTGGACTTAAGGTTCATTATTCAATTGAAGCTGAACTAGAATGTAGGGGTTCTTAATCAGGGGTCAGATAAGGGAGGGATTCCAGATCTTTTGTAGGAACAAAATTTTGAGGAGTGACACTATGGAGAGAAAGCCTGAATTTTACAACCCAAGTTCTCCATGGCAAGTAAGGAGGAGCACTGATGATCTTAACCTTTTGGTCTTAATCGATTCTTTTGTTGTTTAAATGGAACTTTATTACAGTCTTCCTTCAGGAGGAGGTCTCTGGTAGAATTCTTGACTGAATTCTTTACATTGATCAAACCATTTTAATTCCACAGTTAACTGTATCCAAATCTGAAAGCCAAGTTAGGATGTCCACCCCAGGGTATATTTCCCCTACAAAAGTGTTGTGTCACAGTTCCCTTTTATTGTCCTGACCCAGTTTCCCTAATTGTCCTAGATTGCCTCAGTTCCTAATTGTAATGTTCAAACACCACCCCTTCCTCCTAATCATCAGAATGTTTGATAGGATAAAGATCTTATATCTTAGACATCATTAGAATATCAGGTGCCTCTTCCCATCTCTGGTACCTCCCACCATTATGCCATCCCCATCCCAGGTGCCTCCCCCCATTATGTCATCATTCATGTTACTCTTTAAAAGAATCTTTGTATCCAACATTCATTGCTGGATTCTTGGAGACGATAGTCTCATTCATCCCTGGAACCAAACCATGGATCCATTTGGTCCCAGTAAATCTGTCCCTTTCAAATAAAATATTAAAAACTCTCTAATCATCTTGCTTCAGTTTCTTCTGCATTACAAAAATACCTACCTGAATTTCAATAACTTGCTAAGCATAATCTAGCTTACTTTACTGAGTCAAGGGTTCATTAGGTACTTGCCAAGCCTTAATGGTGTCTTCCTTCTTAAGGATGTTCCCCTCCCCCACTTCACTCCCCCTACCCCACCTGATTGTGAATTTGTCTAGGGAACTTTCTCTTTGTTAAATGCTAAAACCCTTGCTAAAAACCCTTATGGATTTAGCTCACCGTTAGCAGCATAATAAAATCTTTGCCCTCTGATTTGGAAAAGGTCTAAGCCTATAAATTGATAACTCTTGTTGTGCCAAAGTTCCCTTTTAATGTCATGACACACTTTTTTCTCCAATTGTCCTATTTAGTTATTCTGCCTCAGGTTATAACCTTTCCCTCTTAATGTTTGATGAAATAAAGGTCTCCCTCAGTTGCTCTGCCCCAAAACCCCAGGCTATAATCATTCCCTCTTAAATGGTTAATGAAATGAAGGTTTTATATCTTTAGGTTATAGACATTCCTTCTAAATGTTTGACAGTATAAAGGTTTATCCATTTTAGATGTCATGAGAATATCAGTAACTTCCCTCCACTGTGTCATCCTAGGGGCCTCCCCCACCATTAGGTTATCTCCACCTAGGTACCTCCCTGATTATGTCACTGTTCTTGTTATCCTATAAAAAATCTTGCTGTCCAGCCCTGGGACCAAGATCCATCTGGTCCAGTATCTTTCTCCATTTAATAAACTATTGGTCTCTAATCTCTGTCTTGCTCAGTTTCTTCGGCACTACACTCTCAACTCTGGCCTATAATTCCAATATACTTTGGGGATCTAAAACCCTCTCTCCCCAACATTTGGTGGGTAACTCCATCATTTTGGTGGCCTGTTTGGAGAGTCCTGAGACCCCAATATGTTGGAGGGTTCAGCACCCCTATGCCCCAACATTTGGTGGCAAACTCCAAAAGGTAAAAAGGTCCATGAACTTGGGGAGCAGGTCATGTTTGTGTGTGTTTAATATTTTGATAATTGCATTTCAGTATAATTGATTTCCTTTATAACTGTGTATTAATATATTTAAAAATATGATTCCAAGAAGTAATCTATAAACTTTAACAGACTGCCAGAGGATTCTATAATTTAAAAAAAAAATTAAGTCTTGGAACTTTAGGGCTCTAATTTCTCTTCTACCTACTACTATTGAATTCAACCCTCTCATTTTAGAGATGAGAAAGTGAGGTTTAGAGAGATTTAATGACTTGACCAGGGTCACACAGCTTGTATCTAAGAAAGGATTTGAACTCAGTTTCCCAATTTCAAATCCCAAACTATAGTTCCACTTAGATTACCTCATAAGTTCAGTAATTAGACTGGAGAAAGAGGAATAAAACCATGTAAAAACTCAAATAAAATAAAGGCAGAATATGGTATAATAACATATTCCTAGAGTGATTTGTTTAGAAATGAAATTTAAAATATTTAGTTACCAAGCTAATTTCTCAGTGAAACTCTGTAACATATATGTAGGACACATACACACACACAAAAGCATTAAGCATTATTCTCTTTTCATAGATAAGGGATCAGAAAGGGAAAATGATTTACCTAAACTTATACAATAAGTAAATAGCAATTCTAGATCTTAAATCAGAGCCTTTAGATCCCATTGTCAATTCTCTTATCATTATACTATGACATCTTAGGAAAACAAATGAAGGAACAGGTGACCTATAGTGGAGAAGTAGGTAGCACCATATTACCTCCCCCCATTATGTTATTGTTCGTGTTATCCTGACTCAACCTGGAGTCAGAAAGGCTCAAATAAATGAGTTCAAATCCAGCTTCTGATACTTAGTAGCTGTGTGACTCTGGGCAAGTCACTTCACCCCTCTGTACCTTTGTTTCCTCGTCTGTAAAATGGACTGAAGAAGGAAATGGCAAAACACTCTAGTATCTTTGCCTAGAAATCCCCAAATGGGGTTGTGAAGAGTAGGGCTTGACTCAAAACAACTAAATGACAATGTAATAAAGCATGACATACTTCACTTATGAATCACAGGATTTTAGAATTTCAAGGTTATATTTGCAAATTCAAACTATCTATGAAAAGAAATAAAAAATGTCTGAGCAGCCAATGTTTACATAGTTTATAAGGTACTCTTTTACCAGTAAGAGCATCTAGGGTCCTGTAAGTCCCAACTTAGACATATAGTTATCCCATCCACATCTCGACTTTCCCCACTTAAGTTTTGATATATCATAGATTGATATAAGAAATTAAATGGAAATTTTGGGGGAATTTTGTGAAAGCCTTAGACAATATGGGAATGCCAACAGACAACACAGAAAAAAAATTAGTAATTCAGAAATGAAGAAAATATATGGATAGTATTGTATAATATCAAGATATTTTATCTTAGGGGCACTAGGTGGTGCAGTGAAGAGTATGAGCCTTGAAGTCAGGAGGACTTGATTCCAAATCTGGCCTCAGACATTTAACACTTCCTAGTTGTGTGACCCTAGGCAAGTCACTTAATCCCAATTGCTTTAGCAAAATATATATATACACACACATATATATATTTTAAAGAAATTTTATCCTTCAATTCCATAATAATTCAAACTTCTCTGGAATGAAGGGAAGGTCAAATTTTTTTTTGTGGATTTTCTAGATTATCAGTGCCTCATTTCCCTAATTCTCTAGATGTGGAAACGCAAACTATAATTCTAATCCACTTGATTAGTTGCATTTCCTAGCCAGCTTTTGCAAAATTAGAAAGGATGAGGAATCTGCTGGAGACAAATTTCCTTGGAATCATAATAATTCCCTGATAAGTGGGAGAAACTGAACTATGAAAGGCAAACTGGGGAATTCTCAAAGTTCAACAGTTTTAAGCCATTTGGAATAGAAGTCTTTATACTTCAATAGTGCCAGAAGAGGCCTCACTATGTGAACCCTTCCTCCTTCCTCCTCCCTCCTTCCTTCCCCTTTTCTTTCCCTCCCTCCCTTCCTTCCTTCCTTCCTTCCTTCCTTCCTTCCTTCCTTCCTTTTTCCCTTTCCTTTCTGCCTTCCTTACTTCCTTCCTCTCTCTGTCTCTTTGTCTCTCTGTGTGTGTCTCTCTTTCTGCCTCCCTTTCCCCCTCCTTCCTTCCCCTCTTTTTCTTTTTTCCTCTATTTATACCTGTCTTTTTATCTATACACTTAGTAATTAGTATTCATAATGATGGTCTTAATGATCTGCTTGTATTTAGGGGAAAGAAACATAGCTCATAATCAGAAAGAATTCAGCTATACTGATATCAAAACAAAAAAGTAGAAAAATTGTACATTTAACAGTACACTGGGTTCTTTTTGTTCAGATTTTGATGTCATAGTATATGTGAAATCCAACTAAGAACTAACCATGTTAAGATTACAGATTTACTTGAATGGCTCCTGAAAATTGAGGCTGAAAACCTTTTATACTCAAAATAATACGAATGGTAAACTCAAATCAAGTTTTAAAACAAAGTTAACTGAGTTCAGAAGGAAAAACCTGAGATTTTTGGGACAACAAGGATGTGTGGATCATGGTCACAAAGCCAACATGGTGGCTGGCTGGGGTAGTTTCCTGTTTTAATTAATTATCCTTGCTGGCTAGGTGCTAAACTTGGCAGTTTCTATCTACTGAAATAACAAAGTTGTCAGTCCTAAATCCCAGTTGCCCAGCCCATATATAGCTCTGTTTGGGAGTGTAGAGAGATGACTTCCTTTATATATTCACTATCTAAGATAAACAGAACCAGGTGCTGGCTTTTTGTTATTGTTGTTCTTGGCAATCAGAAGAATGATCAAATTTCTTTAGTGCTTAGTGGATCTACTTCAGGATTCATTAGTCACTATTTCTGACAAAGTGCCCCCCTTCCTCTTGCTATCTTTAGGGAAAAAGAGGTCAGTGACCACACTTTCTTTAATGATGCTAAAACAGAAAAAAAAAAAAAAATAAATAAAAGTATATTTAATTTTCTGTGTTTAAAGGAGTGCAGAAATATGTGATAAACATAAAAAAAAAAAAGATTTCCATCCAAAATGATTAAGTTTTTTCAAGTTTTGTACTTAAAAAGTAAACTTCAATTATGTGGAAAATTCACTTATGGAGAACATCTTATCTGCAATATAATCTATTTTTTTTTTTTTTTTTTTTTTGCTTTGAACTTGGATGTTTATTTATTGAAGTGGGGGTTTTCACAAGAGTAGAAACTTTCTCCACTTCTCTGTAACTTTTAGTTTGAGAGGTTTGGGGACTTAACCTGCTGTGAGTAGCAAACTTTGAAATAATTCACTACCAGATTCCTGATTCCCCAGGCCATAGTCTCTCAAGATTACAAACAGAAGGGAAAGGACTAAGCATTTATATAATATCTATTCTGTGCCAGAAGGCAGCTAGGTGATGCAGTGGATAGAGCTGCCTCAGATACTTCCTACTATATCATCCAGGGCAAGTCACTTCAACCTGTTTGCCTCAGTTTCCTCATCTGTAAAATAGGCAGGAGAATGAAATAGCAAACCATTCTAGTACCTTTGCCAAGAAAACCTCAAATAAGGTCATAAGGAATCAGACAGGACTAAAAATAAAAAATCACATTCCGGGCATTGTGCTAAACACTTTTGGAAATATCTCATATAATCCTCACAACAATCTAGTGAAGATAGGTGTTATTATTATCCCCATTTTACAAATGAAGAAAATTCATAGAGCACAAAAGATCTCTACGAGACTATCTAGTCTAATACCTTCATTTTATAAATAAACTAAAGCCTAGGAAGATTATACAAAATAAGTATGCTGTAAAAGAACTTAATTTTTATTTAAAGGACAAATTCAAATCTTAGGGGGCCGTCCTACTTACTATCTGTATCATCCTTTTTTTTTTTTTTTACTTCAGTTTCTTTATAGATTTGAGAATTTGAACTACATAGGACCCTTCTATATCTAAAAATCTGAGTTAAGATAAAGTTGGAACTTATAAAAGCTTTGTGATCTTTTCTCAGCCGAAAATGGAATTATTATGACAATCTGGCAAAATCCTTGGTGTCAGGTCTTAGCTTTTTGGGGGGAGACCCAGTTTATCTCTGCCCTAAGCAGGCCATCCCTTCTTTTTCTGGAATCTTACAGGTCTGGAAATTTATACTGCAAGGTTTTCTGCCAATCCCTGGTACCTACTGACTGTGACATCAAAGATGGAAAACCAATCAGCAAAACTCTGCCCTTTCCTAGGAAACCCTTGAGCACTGCTGGGTTTGCTGCTGATTCAGTGGGTTCACAGCTGTGTGTCACCCCAGTGTGAGTATTAGGATACATCAAGGGGGTGTTGTCTACAGCCAAACTCCTAGAAAAAAAATAGTCTTTTACATTTCCGGAATCAGCTTCCCCTTTTTTCACTTCTCAGCTTCTTGCAATCTGACCTCTTCACTACTGCGCAAGCAGAGGACTCTCTAACTCATTCCTTTGATGCTATGTCCAATGGCCTTTTTTCAGTCTTCATTCTCCCTGCTCTGTATGCAGCATTTGACTCTGTTGGCCTTCCCCTGCTTCCAACATGCTTCCTCTTTCCTTCCTTTTTGCGACTTTGCTCTCTCTTGGTTCTGTTCCTATTTAGTTAGCTAGTTGTGCCTTTGTCTCCTCTGCTGAGTGAGATTAACATCATCACCACTCTCCAGTGGTGAGCATCCCCCAAGGCTCTGTCTTGGTCCCTCTTTTCTCCTTAAACTTTTTCTCTTAATGATGAGATCATCATTTCTCAAGGTTTTAAATATTATATCTATTTGGATTTCTCCCAGATCTACATATGTATAGTTATACAAATCTATAGTTCACATTTTTTATCTTTTTAAAAATAATATTTTTTTTCTCTCCAATTACATGTAAAAACTTTTTAATATTTGTGTGTGTGTAGTTTTTTTTTTAAGGTTTTGAGTTTCAAATTTGGTTTTTCCTTCCCCCACTTCCTAAGACAGTAAGCAATCTGATATAGGTTATACATGTGCAATCATATAAAATATTTCCATATTAGTAATTTTGTACAAGGCTTGAATAAAAAGGAGGGACGGAGGGAAAGAATAAAAGAAGGAAGGAAGGAAGAGAGAGAGAGAGAGAGAGGGAGAGAGGGAAGAAGGAAGGAAGGGAGAGAGCTCTGGAGGAGGGAAGGAAGGAACAGAGAGAGAGGGAGAGAGGGAGGAAGGAAGGAAGGAAGAGAGGGAGGAAGGAAGAAAAGGAGAGAGCTCTGGAGGAGGGAAGGAAGGAAGGGAGAGAGGAAGGGAGGGAGGAAGGAAGGGAGGGAGGAGGGAGAGAGGAGGAGAAAAGGAGGGAAGGGGAGGAAAAGGGGGGATGTAAGGAAGAATATGCTTTAGTCTGTATTCAGACAATATTAATTCTTTGGAAGTAGGCTGCAATAGATATAGCCATTTCTTTCATGCTTCTTAACTCTTCATAGCCTGGCCTTCAATATCAACCTTCAACTAAAACTTCCTTCTCCATAGTCACTGATGATCCCTTTATTGCCAGATCTAATAGGCTTTTTTTTTTTTTATTAAAGCTTTTTATTTCTAATATATATACATGGATAATTTTCAACATTCATTCTTACAAAATCTTGTGTTCTAAATTTTTACCTTCCTTTCCCCCATGACGCCAAGTAATCTAATCTATATTAAACATGTGTAATTCTTCTATCCATATTTCCATAAACATCATGTTGCACAAAAAAAAAAAAAAATCAGATCAAAAAGGAAAAGAAAGCAAAATGCAAGCAAACAATAAAAAGAGTGAGAATACTATGTTGTGATCCACATTCAGTTCCCGCAGTCCTCTATCTGGATGTGGATGGCTTTCTCCATCACAAGACCACTGGACGTGGCCTGAAGCACTTTGCTGTTGAAAAGAGCCACATCCGTCAGAATAGATCATCAAATAATCTTGTTGTTGCCTTGTACAATGATCTCCTGGTTCTCATTTCATTTAGCATCAGTTCATATAAGTCTCTCCAGGCCTCTCTGAAATCATTAATGGCCTTTTCTTAATCCTCTTCTTTTTTGACACCTCTTTTGCCCGAGACATTGTCAGTCATGGTGTTCTTGGCAATCTTTTCTCTAGATTTCTGTGACATTACTCTTTCCTGTCTCTCCCTCTCCCGTTACTTCTCTGACTGCTCCTCCTCAGTCTCCTTTGCTGCATCTTCATCCAGGTTAGTCCCTCTAACTATTCGTACACCCAAGACCCAGTCCTGGTCCCTATTCTCTTTTCTTCCCATCCTATATGATCTCAGCAACTCCTATGGATTCAACAATCATTTCTATGCTGATGATTTTCAAATCTAATTATCCAGCCCCCAAATATCTGATCTCCAGTCTTGCATTTCCAGCTGCCTATATCTCAAAACTGGATGTCCCATAGATATCTTAAACTCCACATGTTCAAAGAGGAACTCCCTCTCTCCCTTGCCACAAACCCTTCTCCTCTTCCTAACAAAGCACAAAGGATAGAGTCCAGGTCTAAGGTCAGGAAGACCTGAGTTCAAAATCAGCCTTAGATCTTTATTTACTAGATAGGTAAATCTGGGTAAGTCCCTTAACTCTGTTTGCCTCATTTTTCTCATCTATCAAATAATCTAGAGAAGGAAATGGCAAATCACTCCAGTATCTTTGTCAAGAAAACCCCACATGAATTCATGAAGAGTTGAACACTACTGTTATGACTTGACGAAAACAGATCAGTGACTGGACTCTAGGGTGTAGAGTTGGGAGAGCTGAGTTCAAATCTCACCCCAGGCATATGCTAGCTGTTGTGATCCTGGGCAAATCACTTAACCACTGTTTGCCTCAATTTCTCCATCTGTAAAAAAAAGGATAATGATAGCATCTGGTAACATCTACTTCTGAGGGTTGTTGTGAGAATCAGATGACTTATTGTAAAGAAAGCACTTAGCACAGTGCTATATAAATGTTAGCTACTACTATTATTAATATTTTCCTAAATCATAAGTCTGATCTGTGACTCTTTCCTTCTAGGATCAAATATAAAATGATTGGAATAGTTTTTAAAGCTTTTCATAGATTACAGTCATTTATCACCTACCTTCTCTCACCCCCAAGTACTTTGTTTTTTTAAATCTAATTTATTAATTTTTGATACATATTGCTTTATGCATCATTGTTTGGAGAGAAAAATCAGAGCAAAATGGAAAATCCATGGGAGAGAAAACAAAATTAAAAAGAAGTGAATATAGCATATTGATTTACATTCAATCTCCATAGATCTTTTTCTGTTTGCTGATGGCATTCTCTGTCCAAACCCACAAGTACTTTGTGATCCAGAGAAGTCTTATTTGCTGTTCGTCCCACAAGGCATTCCATTTCCCGATCCTGGGCATTTTTTCTGGTTGTTTCGCATGGTCAGAATGTTCTCCAAGCTTCCTCAGCCTCTTGGTTTCCCTGGCTTTAAGTCCCAGCTAAAGTCTCACCTTCTGCAAGAAATCTATCTCTGTCCTTCAAAACACTATTATCTTCCCTCTGTGATAATCTTTCCGCCTGGCCTTGTGGATTTTCACACAGATTCACCCTGAATATTCACTGAAGCTGGACTCCAACACAATGACTCATTGACCAAATCAACCCACTTGCTAAGTCCCTTCTAAACCATATTCCATTTGTACCTTTGGTCCTTTTGAATAGACCGTCCCCCATACCTGGAACACACCTCTGTCTCTAGATCCCTAGATTTTTTCAAGGTTCTCCTCAAGTTCCAAACTGGACAAGAGACCCGTTTAGGTCCTCCCCAGCCCTCCACCTCTCCCTCAGTTTGATCCCATTGCCTCTGAAACAACTTTGTCAGACAATCAGTCAACAAACTTTTCTTTTTCCTTTTTCCTTCTTTCCTTCCTTCCTTCCTTTTTTTGCTGAGGCAATTGGGGTTAAGTGACTTGCCCAGGGTCACACAGCTAAAAAGTGTTAAGTGTCTGAGACCATGTGTGGAATAGAGAGATAAGGTGAAGAACTTACAGGAATGTATGAATTCTTTTTCTGTATTTTATTTTCATTATTTCTGTGTTTCCCCTATGGCCTGTATAATATGTGCAGGCCCATATTTACTTGAGTCTTGGCCAGCTATAAACCTATTTACTTAACCTGAGCTGATGACATTTATCAGTATTTGATATTTATTGATATTTAGTCTATTAGCTGGATCACTATCTGCTAGATGAAGCCTGAGGGCCTGATTTTTTGTTTCCTAGAAATTAGGAGATTTGGGGGAAACAGAAAACTTCCATTCCAATCTCTCCAAATAGCAACAACTAATTAGATGCCTCCCCCTTCCCTTCTCAATGCTCTCTTACTTGTGATGTAATCTCTTATATAAAAGCTATGTTTCTTCACTACTTCTTTAGCCCTCCTACAGCAAGCTTTCTCTTTCTTATCTCATGATGGGACGGCTCATCCTCCGGAGGTTTAATAAACAACTTTTCTGCTTTCTATTTTGAGTGATCTCTGAGTAATCATTTTTGGTAAGAGTCTTGTACATCCCTCACAACCAGACTTCAGGGCTGGTGCTCTATCTACTACACCACTTCACTGCCCCAACAAACTTTTCTTAGATGCTTCTTGGGTGCCCAGTATTGAGCTAAACACTAGGGAATACAAAGACAGACAAAAAGGGTGTCTTTGGGGAGCTTGTAATCTAATGGGAAGGAGCCAACATGCAAATGACTCTGCTCATAAATAGAGCTAAGCACTAACATTTGTCTATATTTACTTATCTTTGTCTATATTGTGAGCTCTCCACCCCCACCCTCCCATAATGTAATATTCTTTAGGGAAAGCACAGTGCCTGGGATATGAAAAGTGCATGATAAATACTTTTAGGATGAGGTGCATCCAGATGGGGGGCTCCAACTGGGCAGAGGGAGGCAGAAGATGGAATGTTGTGTTCAGGGAGCAGCAACCAGAAATTAAATGACTTGCCCAGCTAGTACATTTCTGAGCCTGGATTTGAACTCAAGTCCTCCTGGCTCCAGACTCTGGTCTCTAGCCACTGCCCAATCTCTTGGTCAGTCATTTCAGTCACATCCAACTCTCCATGATCCCCACTGGGGTTTTCTTAGCAAAGATATCAGAGTAGTTTGTCATTTCCTCCTCCAGGTCATTTGACAGATGATGGAATCAATGGGTTCTACCCATTGCAAAGAAACTGAGGCTGGAGGGAGCAACGTTTTGCCCAAGATTGCACATCTAGAGCTCATGAGTTCTAAGCGTCTTTCCTCTATTCCAGTCGGAGATGAAGAAAATGGATTTCTATATCTGCTGTATCAGAATCAGTTACTTTTCCCTACTCATCTTAATAGAAATGCCTCAGTTCATTGCAGCCGCCTCAGAAACTAATAAGCTTTCTCAGAAGATGGATACTGGCCAGTGATGCACAACTATGACAAAGCAATAGACCTCCATTGGCTGTGTATTTTAATTAACACAATGGAAGGCTTGAGGCACAAACTGAAACACGAAGGAATATGAGCTGGAGGAGGGATATCAGAGCAAATGATACATCTCGATGTCAGTGCCTGAAGAGTAAGAATATTACTGTATTTCAGTTAATGGAGTATATTGCCAGTCATGGGTACAATATTCTTAGCTTCTTCTCTATAGCAGGAGTAGGGGGCTGATGATTCTTCAAGATGCCTCCCTATGTATTATCAGGTAAAACCTTTTAGCTGCATTTACCTGCATCCAGGTAAAACGGGCAGGATACTTTGTCCTTCCTATACAAGGTAGAGCCTGATATGTTGTATTCATTGATTTCCAAGGTATAAATGCTCACTCTGAAAATTTAACAATCGGCTCTCCAGAGCCAGTTGGAGCTGGATCCTGCACAAAAGAATGAAATAATTTAGAGTTATCAGGACCGCAAGGACAATGTGAAGCTAAAGGTGCCTTAGAACAGTGCTGTCAAACTGGGATACAAATGCGATCACTAATCTGTTCATAAGGATACTTGTAGGCAGCATATTGACTTAGAAAATTAAATATTAACATTATCTATGTTCCAGTGTAGTTTTTTCTTTTGTTACATACATGTTATATATGTAATTATATAATAAATATATACAAATATATAATACATATGAATAAATATATATTTTTTAGTCTGGTTCAAGTTTTACTTGGAAGCGTTGCAGGCCCCATGAAGCCCTCAGGCAGCATATTTGAAATTTCTACTTTACACTACAAGTACAAAGAGTTGGTTTTTTGTTTGTTTATTTTTTTTAGGCCAATTCTGTGTTTTTTGGTCTTTTTTATTATTAAAGCTTTTTATTTTCAAAAGATATGCATTTTCAACATTTACCCTTGTAAAACCTTGTGTTCCAATTTTTTTCCTCCTCTCTCCTCCTCTAGACAGCAAACAATCCAGTGTATGTTAAACATGTGTAATTCTTCTATACATATTTCCATAAACATCTTGCTGCACAAGAAAAATCAGATCAAAAAGGAAAAAAAATGAGAAAGAAAACAATACAAGCAAATAACAAGAGAAGTAAAAATGCTATGTTGTGTTCCACACTCAGTCCCCACAGGCCTGTCTCTGAGTGCAGATGGCTCTTTTCATCACAAGACTATTGGAACTGTCTGAATCATCTCATTTAAAAAAAGAAGAGCCATGTCCCTCAGAATTGATCATCATATAATCTTGGTGTTGCCGGTACAAAGTGTTTTTTTTTTTTTTTAAAGGTATATAAGATATATTACAGATATTTCTAATTTAATCCTTACAACAACACTAAGGTAAGTGCAAGAAATATCATCACTGCATCACCATTATCACCATCACCATCACCACTACCACCATCATTATCTTACCAGTGAAGTTGAGTCTTTCCCAAGTTAACATAGGTGATTCATATCAGAAGCACCAGTATCCCAGTTTCTTATGACTTGAGGTCTGCTACTTTTCCCATGTTGCTTTTCTACGGAGCATAAGAACTCAAAGAGACCCGTAGAGATCTTTTTTTTTTTTTTTAAGCCCCCTAGATTACATATAAGGAAACTGAGTAGAAATGATATGGCTAAATATATGATCAATAAGTAGAAGATCCAGGGAGTTTAGAGATTTTTTTTAAAGCCCCTTAGTTTTACATATAAGAAAACTGAGTGAAAATTATATGGCTAAATACATGATTAATAAGTAGAAGATTCAGGGTGTGTAGAGATCTTTTTTTTTTTTAAGCCCCCAAGTTTTACATATAAGGAAACTGAAATGGAAATTATTTGGCTAAATGTATGACCAATTAGTAGAAGATCCAGGGAGTTATCTGCTTTGATTTAGGATGCAAAAGGTACCGAGATGACACAGTGAATAGAATGCCAGGCTTGGAGTCACCCCAGTATTTTTGCCAAGAAAAACCCCAATGGGGTCACAAAGAGCACGATGCAACTAGACCAATAAGGTGCCATGAAGTATGGAGTTTGTGGTTCTTTCCTAAGGCATCATCTTCAGAGAACTTTCAGAGAAGATACTTAGTTAGCAGTGGTTCTCAAAATATGGTCTAGGGAATCCTGGGAATCTCTGAAACCCTTTTAGAGAGTCTACAAATTCAAAAATAGTTTTTATTTCCATTATGGTAAATGTTTATAAATATAACCCAGATAAACAAAAACGCTTTGGGGAGATCCTCAATAATTTTTAATAGGATAAAGATACTGAAAACAAAAGTTTGAGAACCACTGGTTGAGAGTCTTGGGATTCTCCCACTTGTAAGAAAGACATTGGAACATCTTGACTGCCATTAAATTTGCTATTTGCCCACAAGATGGCAGTAATACACTTAAAATACAACAACTGGGGAGTGGCGCGAATGTGTTAGAGCATTTCTGGTTCTTTGCTGTCCCTGACTTCAGGGCTGGCTCAAGCAGGTGACTTCACTTCAGTTTGGCAACCTGTCCAGAGGCCGTGGGGAAGGAGGGAGGCTGAATGCTGTAATGGAAAGAGTTTGGAGCGGAAGGTGCCCAGATTTTAGAGTGAACCAGACTCACACACCAATTGGCAATGTGGTCATGGGCAAGTATGGCACTTAAATCTCAGTTTCCTTATTTGTAAAATGTCATGCAATAGGCGCTAAATACAATCTTGTGGACCGATTGCTTTTCTCGTTATTTCTCTCACTGAGCTGTTGTAATTTGAAAAGTGCTGGGGAAATACGAGACCAGTAATTCATCTGAAACAATTTCTAGCCAGGGTGGCTCATGATACTGAGTTTAAGTGATTTGGTCACCTGGCCAATGGGTATCAGAGGCAGGACTTGCTCATTTTCCTGATACCCAAACTGACCAGCATAAAGTCACTGTTCTCACCACAAGGCCTGGTCATCCCCAATTGACAGATAGAAAACTAAGGGTTCTCACCCCACAATTAAACACATCGGAAGCAGGATTCAAACTAGGTCTCTTGATTCCAAATCCAGCATTCTTTCTGCTGATCCATAGAGCTAGATGCAATGGTAGAGGGGATTTTATTTTCATTACATTTGGAGAAAACTGTGAAATGAAGTAAATTGCCATTGATCTCACAGCTAATTAATGACAGAGCCTAAGATTTGAATACAGACCTTCTACAGCTGAGTCACACTCCACATGTGCTTTGTTTTTAATATTTATTTTATCTGTGAATTATTTCCCCAACTCTTTCAAGTCCCATTGGCTCTCCAAGTTCCCTGTAGCATCTCAGAGTCTAGCCTATTTGTATTTAGGGAACAATATCCTGAGCTTGGAAAGGCCTGAGGAGTGGGGGAAGACTTGGGAAAGCTTTGGTTCAGCAGGATAAGAAGCTCTCAGAAGCTGGTGCTCAAAATAACCTAAGTCTTGCATCCATCCAATCATGCTTGTACTTAACCCCACCCTTTCCATCACAGGGCAGCAAGGATGGAACAGATCCTCCCACCACCTCTGCCCACCCACTAGGACTGAACTTTTGGGCCTTCTTTTTCTTCCCAAGCTCTTCAGGCAGGATCCTTTCCACTAAAGCTCTTCTCCCATATAGGTTTTTGTTGTTGTTGTTGTTGTTGATATATAATTATTTCAATATAATTGGTTTAATTTGTAATCCTGTGTACTTTGTTGTATTTAAATTTAAAAACATGATTTAAGTGGGATCCATCGGCTTTCCCAGACTAAGGAAAGGTTAAGGGCTCCTGCTGAATCTTAAGCTAACCTTTGAAGAAATTACAACTACTTTATTCTGATGCCTGCTTACACATTCACTTGAATTTTAATGCCTTCATTAAATTGTACGTACAGTAGAAAGAGCTCCCCACTGCTTTAGAATTCCAAATCCCGAATCTGTCAGGAGAAAGATAACTATGTGACTTGGGGTTAAGTAAATTCACTTCTGGATCTCAGATTTCTGAGCTGTAAAATGAATGAATTGGATTGGATGAATCCTGCCTATTCCTTGACTCTTAAGACTTCTAAGTAAAGTCAAACTGGTCCAGTATGGACTCTTTAGTCCAGACCTGGCGTCCATGGAACCCCACCCTTGTTCCAGCCCACCCTAGCCAGTTCCCACAACTAACTTGCATTGCCTCCTCACTTGTTTTCAGAGTCCTTCTCTTCAGTCCACCCTGAGCTTCAAGGGACATCTCTTCTGGGAAGCGCATCTTAATCCTCTCTTGACCTCCAGCTGAAGTCACTCTCTTCCTCCTCAAACATCCCTATAACACTTTTCCTGGATCACTCCCCGTTAAATAACAAAAACAAGCAAAAATAAACAGACCAAGTAAAAATTATATTAGTCAAGAAATTTTACTTATTTTTAAACCAAGGGAAACAGAGTCAAATTGTTCCAATTATTCATGCCTCAGCTCTACAGTTTTATAAATATTAAGAAGTACAAAATGAAGCAATAAGGGGGAAATGTTAAGGATGCCAAATATTTCACTATTCCTATGTTTTCATTCTAATTTTGTGATTTCTATATTTTGCATTTTATTTATTTTTATTAAAGCTTTTTAATTTTTAAAATATATGCATGGAAAAATTTTCAACATCAACTCTTGCTGTTAGTTATTATTTTACTATACTAGCTATTACTATTACTAATACTAGCTATTAATTATTACAATATATTAGGTGCAAAGCACTGGGGATACAAAGATGAACAAAGTCTTTCCCAAAGAACTTAGTTTACTGGAATATATAGGAATATACATAAATATGTTTGAGGAGGGAAAGTAGAAAGGGAAATTAGAAGGCATCTCAATGAATCATTGAGTCCATCTTCCCTCAGTTCGTGGTTGAGAAAAATGAGACCAAGAATGGGGAAATGACTTGTCCAAGAGCTTCATGGTAGTCAAAATATGAGAAGTACTTTGTACCGAGTTTCGCCAAGTTAACACATAACTACTGAAAACAGAGCCACTAGAATATTAATTATTGTATAAGAAATGACGCACAGGCTGATTTCAGAAAAACCTGGGAAGACTTATATGAACTGATGCTAAGTGAAGTGAGCAGAATCAAGAGAACAGCGTACAAAGCAGCAACAAGATTATGTGATGATCAACTGTGATAGACTTGGCTCTTTTTAATAGTGAAGTGATTCAAGGCAATTCCAAAGAGAGTATTATGGAGACTGAATGTAGTATGTTGCTTGTTTTTTCCCCTTTCTTGTGTTTTTTCCCCTTTTGATTTTTTTTTTTTTTTTGGCACAGCATTACGAATATGGAAATATGTTTAGAAGAATTGCACTTGTTTAACCTATATCAGATTGCTTGCTGTCTTAGGAAGGGGGAAGGGGAGAAGAGAGGGAAAAAAATCTGAAACACAAGGTTTTGCAAAGGTAAATGTTGAAAACTATCCTTGTATGTATTTTGAAAAATAAATTATTGAAATAAAAATTATATAAAAAAGAGAAGAAAAAGAAAACAGAATTTTCCTAGGATTGCTATGGTGCAAATGAGTCTTGCCTAGAAATTCTCATGCATTAATGAGGGACTCAATCCACCAGCATTTATTAAACACCTACAACATGCCAGGTACTGCACAAAGCACTTGGTGGATAGATGTGAGGAGGGCCCTTGCAAACAGTTTTTTTGTGTCTGTGTTTGATTCTTAGAACATGCAGGTTTCCTTGAAATAGAGGTGGAGTGTTATGACCCCATTGACTTCAGAGTTCTTTGAGCTTAGGTTTTGCAAAAGGAACCGCCGCAGGTTCAGCCCACTATTTCCTGGCAGGCCTGGGCTCAAGGTTTTTGATTTCTATGGGGACAAAAGCCATTTTGACCATAAATGGCATCAGGAGCAGCGGCCCCTCCCACCTTCTGAAGGCTGCTGGGGTTCTGCATTTAACAAGCCCTGTGGTTTGCTTTTGAGCTGTCCCACCAGCTATTATTTAGCTGGTTGCTTACTTACCTGCCCAGCTAGCTTGTCAAGGCATTGCCATATATGGTTTTTTCAAAAGCCGACAGGCTGGAAGGAGATTACGAGGTCACATGTAAGTCAGAGAGGAAGTTTGTGGTTTTGCAATAGACATTGCATTTGTCTCTGCAGAAATCCAGGGCTCAGCTGCCTTTCCACCAGAGGCCATGGCACAGTGTGGGTCCTGGTTGCAAAGGGAAAACTAGCAGAGCTTTCAGACAAAGCCCCCCAGCAGCTCCTATCTCAGTCCCAGTGCAGCGTGAGGCATTGGAAAAGGTGCTGTATTTACCTCCATGGTGTTAACAAAATTCAGGGTCATCTTGGTTCCAAGATGCATTTTTGGAACAGGACATTAGTGAAGGATCTGCATGGGAAGAGGGACTCTAAGGTAGGAAACTTTCAGGTGAGGAAATTTCCTCTACCCTCATCAGAGAGCCCCATTTCTCTGCAAATTGTCTTAGGTAACTGTCAAAATTCCAAGCTAAATGATTTTCCCAGGCTCATACAACCAGGATTGGCTCAGGTAGAGCATGGCTACTCTATTGCCTAAATTCCAAGTTACATGATTTTCCCTGGGTCATACAACCAGGATTGGCTCAGGTAGAGTATGGCTCCTCTCTCTCCTTCCCCTTTCAGGTGAGAAGCTTGCCTTATAATTCACTGAAAAATTTGAGGTCATTTTCTGAAAATTTCCTCTTCTCCTTCATTTCCTATCACCAGATGTCTTTTATCACATCCTCTCCCTTCACTCTATCTCACATGAACAGGAGATCCTTCTTCTCGCTGAGCCCTGTACTGGTACAGGTGACCCCATTCTACCATCTTTCTTCAATGGATATCCCCACTATCATCCCTGCTCTCACTAATCTTCCATCTCTCCCTGTCTCTCGCTTCCTTATTGCCTATAAACACACCCCTGTGTTCTCCATTCTCAGATCCTCCTGACTTCAGGGCCAGTGTTTTATCCACTGCATCATCTAGCTGCCCCTTCTCCATTGTCAAAAAACCATTCCTTGATCTTTCCATCCCTTCCAAGTATCATCCTAAATCTCTTCTGCCCATTTGGGGCTAACCTTAACGAGATGGTCTACAAAAGGTGCCCCCACTTTTTTGGAAGGGGAGACAATTGGAGCTATACAGCTAAGAAATGTTAAATGTCTGAGACTGGATTTGAGTTCAGGTCCTCCTGATTTCAGAGTTAGTGTTCTATCCATTGTGCTCCCCACTTTGTCCTCTCATATTCTTAATTCTGTACAATTAGTCTTCTGACCTCATCATTCCACCAAAACGGCTCTCTAAATTTACTAATGATCTCTTAATTGGCAAATCTAATAGTCGTTTTTTCCAGTCCTCATCCTTTTTTGACCTTTAAGTCTTTGATCCTGTTGATCATCCTTTTCTTCTTTGGAAAGACTTTTTTCTTTCTAGATTTTCACATCACTGCTCTTTCCTGTTCTCCTTCCATCTCTTTGAACTCCTCTTCTCTGTCTTCTTTGCTAGAGCTTTATCCACATCACATCTGTTAAAAGTGAGGTTCCAACCAAGCTCTGCCTCGGACCTTTTTTTCTTCTCTCTCCATACTATTTCACTTGGTAAGCTCATCAGCTCCTTTGGATTCAATTATAATTTCTATGCTGATCATTCTCAGATCTACTTATCTAACTCTAACCTCTCTCCCAAACTCCATTTTCATATCTCCAATTGCCCATTGAGATATCTCAATCTGGATGTTCTGTAAACCTCTTAAACTTAATACATCCAAAATTAAACTTGTTCAGTTGTGCCTGACTCTGTGATCTTATTTGGAGTTTGTGGTTTGCCATTTCCTTCTCCAGCTCATTTACAGTTGAAAAAACTTAAGACATAAAGGGTGACGTGATTTGTCCAAGGTCATACAGTTAATAAGTATCTGAGATTGGATTTGATCCCACAAAAATAAGGGTTCCTGACTGCAGACCTAGAATTCTATCTACTGCACCATCTAGCCACCAAAAACGAAACTCATCTTTCCTCCAAATTTTCTCTCTTCCTAATTTTCCTATTACTGTCTAGATTAGGGTCTCAATCACTGAACTCTACCTCAGTTTCCCCATCTCTAAAATGAGCTGGAGAAGGAAATGGCAAACCACTCCATATCTTTGCCAAGAAAATTCCAAATGGGGATCACAAGGATTCAGATACCACTAAACAATAATATCACCTTAGCATTATTGTACTTTCAGTCTACTAAAATCCTTAGGTCATTTTCAGATAAATTTCTTGTCAGGCAGCGAAATTGATTTTTAAATTCCAAACATCAGCCTTTTCATATGATACTGCTGGGTTTCACCTTCTGAGATTCAGCCCGATGTTCTATCCTGTCAAGACTTTTTTGGATGCTGAGTCTGTCGTCCAACCTGTTAGCTGATCCTCCCAGATTTGTGTCATCTGCTGATTGGATGAACGTGATATTGGCTGAAACAGAAGCCAGAGGTTTTCAAGGCATCCCATTGGAGGTCTCCTTCAAAATTCATCTCAATGACCAAAGCTTGGGCTTGAGTCATCTGCAAGCTTTGATTCTACTTATATTAAACCACATTTCAATTCTACATCTTTTCTGCACAAGAAACAGGAAAGATTTTGTCAAACGTTTTTCTGAAACAAAAATGAACAATATCTCTAGTCACCCCCGATCTATTGGTCAAGTAAACCTATCAGAAAAGAAAATGGGATTAGCCTGGAATCACTTGTTCTTTCTGAAACCAGGCTGAGTCTGTGATTGATGTTGTTCATTTGTTCTGTTTAACTCTTTATGATCTCATTTAGACATTTCTAGGCAAAGATACTGAAGTGATCTGCCATTTACTTTTCCAGATAAGGAAACTAAGGCAAACAGGATAAAGTGACTTGCTGAGGGTCATATAGCCAGAAAGAATCTGAGGTTGGATTTGAACTAGGTCTTCCTGACTATGGGTTCAGTGCACCCCCTAATCATCCCATCCCCTCTCACTCCCACATTTCGTCCAGCTGCCCCTTTGTGTTCATCACTTCCTTTAAATATTTATTAACAATTTTTTAAAACAGTGAATCCTAGAATTTTGCCAGTAATGAAAATGAAACCACTGGCTTATAATTTGCAGCTTCCACATCTTTCATTTCCAAATTTGCCCTTCTCTGGTCACATGGCACCTTTCTAATCTCCATGATCTTCCAGAAATCTGTGATAATAGCTTAGCAATCACGCTGGCCCTTTCTTTCAGTACCAGAGGATATAGTTCATAAGTTGTGCTGACTTGAAGTGGCAGAGGCAGCTATGTGCTTTCTTGGTCATTTTTCTCCTTTCCAGGACAAAGTCCCTTGACTTAGAAAATAGTAGTAAAATAGTAAAATTAAGAGTTGAGCATATGGATAGAGTTTTGGGTCCAGAGTCAGGAAGAATTCATTTTCCTGAGTTCAAATCTGACCTCAGACATGTACTAGCTGTGTGATTTTGGGCAAGTCACTTTATTCCATTTGCCTCAGTTTCCTCATCTGTCAAATAAACTGGAAAATGAAATGGCAAACAATTCCAGTATCTTTGCCTAGAAAACCCCAAATGGGATCACAAGGAGTTAGACAGGACTGCAATGACTGACCAATAGCAATTTTCTCTCATTCCCCATCATCACTCACTCTGGGCACCAAATCTATCCAGGGTGTGCTGATAAAGGTTAACAACTGATTTTCAGAGGTGGGGGGAAGATACCCATGACACACTTTTAAGTTTAATATGCATTATTAACATTTTCTTTATGGACCATTAAAAACAATAATGGTTTGATTTGTAGCTTTTACTTATTTTTGAAATGAAAAATTTATGGAACTGAATGTTTGAACTGAAAATTTAACAATCTGCTGTGAGTTGGGTTAAGTTGGCTCTAGAATAACCTGATCCTGCCCTGCTTTGGTCTTCACCTTTTAACCATTGTAGCTTTAAAAAATACCAGCCAAATTCTTTTTTTTGTTGTCTTGAACTTTTTCAACCTCAGAACTTTAGTGTTCTTTACACACTCCTTAAAGGACTTTGTCACACTTTTAAATTCATGCTATTGTATTTCCTTTTTACACATACATACACACGTACACACAAACATACACGTAGGGATATGCATGTATACATATATACATACATATATTAAATATATATGTATGTGTATATATATATATATATGTATATATAAAACTAAATTAGTTGCTGAGTGCCCTGTCTGGTTTCATTAGAAACTAGGATCTCTATGAATGAAAAAGAACTTCAATACAAAATTCCCTTTTTCTTCTCATTTAATTATGTCTTTCTGTGTCTGCAGAATTTCATCTTTCAGTACTTCCTCTCTTTCTCCTGGGTTGACTTTTCCTGTAGAATTTAAAGCCATTAGATCCTATCTGTCTTTTCTTCAGAGTTGTTGAAATCTGTCATTTCAAAATTTAGTATGTGCATCAGATTATACCTTTCTGTCCTCTCATTCTCTAGCACAGATTCTAAAATGGTGTGATAACCACTCCAACAATATTTCCATAATTCCCATCCCACAACCAGTTATTTGTTGTTGGTAAGAAACAACTCCAGAAGAATGGTTCTTCTCCAATCTATGGTTCTTCTTTTGAATGGTCAAATTATAGGTCAAAAAACAATTAAAGTCTTTGCTTTGATGAGAGATGAATTTTGCAGATCTGTGGATAATTGAAATCTATAACAATTGTTATATCACACTACCATGCTATTTCCCAAATTACTCATCTATTTCTTCTTTTTGTCCAGGTTCCCGATAGTATACTCTGATAACAATATTGTTGCTATTTCTGCCTACTTTGCTCTTTATCCAAATGTTCTCCACAATGTTGTTCTGCCATCTGGTTCTTGTATTTCATTGTAGGAATTGTTCCTTTTAAATACAGTCTTCTGTTTGGCATTTAAAGCTCATCACAACTTGGCCCCTTCCTACTTTTCCAATCTTCTAACTCTTTTCTCCTTCCATATCATGTATGTGACCACGGTCTCCTTGCTTTCCTTCACATCTGACAATCCATCTTCCCCTTTCTGTGGCTATTGCCCATGTCTGGAATGTTCTCACTCCTCATTTTTGCCCCCTGGCTCAATCTCACCTTCTTCTGGGGGCCTTTCCTAGCTTCTACCTGACTGCCCCATATATCTGCTAGTTCCTTCCCTCTGAGACTGCTCTCTATTTGCATTGTGTGTTTATATAGCATGCCCATAATTGTTTGCATGTTATCTCCCCCATTGGACTCTGATCTCTTTGGGAGCAGCCACCATGTTTTTGTCTTTTTTTAAATCCCAACCAGTACTTGGCCCAGGGCCTGGTACCTAGTAAGCCACTAATAAACACCTATTGGGTGCAACTTGGTAGAGCACTCCCGGGAATCAGGAAGATACATCTTTCTGAGTTCAAATCTGACTTCAGACCCTTAGTAGTGTGACCCTGGGCAAGTTATATCACCTTTTTATCTCAGTGTCATCATCTAAAATATGAGCCGGAGAAGGAAAGGGCAAACCATCCCAGTATCCTGCCAAGAAAACCTTAAATGGGGACATGACTGAAAACAAATGACTCTTTCAATCCCTGCTTATCTAACTCATTTGAATAAAATATTCTTTTACATAAACATATTCCAGTAGCTGAATTTGCCAAAGAATGATATCTTTGAAATCATATTTTCCTTTGTTTTACGGCCTAGTCTACTTTTCTTTTTGAATTTGCTTATAGACATCTGAAAAATTGGGGATTATTGCTTCCTAATCTCTTAGATTTTTTTGTTTGCTATGAATTTCATTCTCCATAGCTATTCTTTATTCTCTACTATAGCTAAAATCTCTGATGTCTAGTTTGGAAGTCAGAGATAGGTAGTTTTCTCCTTCCCATTTCCTTCTGTCTCCAAATAAAGGGATTCCTACCAGCCCTTGTTAGTTGTATCTGCCATTCCTACAGAAACCATGATCCCAAAATCCAAATCTCATTCTCAGACACTCTCTTTTTTTTTTTTTTTTTTAAATTTAATAGCCTTTTATTTACAGGATATATACATGGGTAACTTTACAGCATTAACAATTGCCAAACCTCTTGTTCCAATTTTTCACCTCTTACCCCCACCCTCCCTAAATGGCAGGATGACCAGTAGATGTTAAATATATTAAAATATAACTTAGATACATAATAAGTATACATGACCAAAACATTATTTTGCTGTACAAAAAGAATCAGACTCTGAATTATTGTACAATTAGCTTGTGAAGGAAATCAAAAATGCAGGTGTGCATAAATATAGGGATTGGGAATTCAATGTAATGGTTTTTAGTCATCTCCCAGAGTTCTTTTTCTCTCAGACACTCTCTACTCACCTATTATTCATTTCTTAAATGGCTCTTCCTCTTTTGAGACTGTGACCTTTGGTAACATTGCCTTTAGCCTTTAGTTTCTTGCCTAAGATTTAGTCATTTTTAGCCATGTTTTCTAAAGGTCTTCTGGGCAAACCATTTGTGCACTTCTAAGTCACCAGAAGTAGATAACGGTTGTTTGACTTGATAAGACCAAAGGAATTCTTTGTAGTGAATAGTGTTTTAGAATAAAGGTATTAAACCCTTGGCTTAGCAACACAAACTCCCTAAAAATATAATTGGGAAATATTTAATGAAATAAATAAAAATACAATAGAACACAGATAATGTTAATATGTGACTCTCTTAGTCAATACACAGTATCAGGGAACTCGGTGAACAGCTCAGTGGCCCCATTTGAATTGGGATGGGGCATTGCTGGTGCAGCTGATCTTCCTATTGTGATTAGTTTCACCATAAGACACTTCTGCAAAGTTAGCAATAATCATTACTTATTTTTTACTTCTTTAATCCTCATTGTAGAATCTCTCATCTAATAGTATCTATGGACATATATGAGAACAAGCAACTGTTCTCATACAATTCAGTCTCTTTCTCTTTGGAAAGAGCCTAATTTATTTCTTACTTAGCTGAATGGATTAAGTGATCCTTTCTTTTTCCCTTCCTCCTCTTTGTTCCATTCTTTCACTCTGACACAGACTAGAAATCTCTTTTCCCCATGTTTCTTCTTCCATTAAAAAAAAAAAAATAATGCTCTCTGATTACATGGAGGGCAGAGCATCCCTGCCACTGAGTTGCACGTGTTGCAGTCTGCCAGCCAAGCAAAGAAGGGGGTGGAGCTCTTTATGATTTTTTGTACCCACATGACCCAGAAAAATCATTCCAATAGCCTGAATCTTTAGTTTTTTCAGTCAATTAAATCAATATCTTTTTTTTATGGTTTATATATTTTTATTTATTTTCTTAAACATTTCTCAGTTACATTTTAATAAATTCAGGTGGTACACTGGAGAGGTGGGGCCTCTGTGTTAAATAATAGTAGATGTTACAGGGATATCACCCCAATTTTTTGAGAGTTTGCAATCTGTGTCAGTGGAGAGAAACTTCATACCAATAAAATCCTATTTTTGGGAGTATTAAAGAATTAATTATGGATGATGAATCCCGGCTGATAAGATCATACAGGTAAAAAAAATAATAATAATAATAAATTAAGTCAATATCTTTTAAGAGAAAAAAAAAACTAGCCTCACCCACATGGTGAGGGATTGATATTTCTCCTACTCCATTCTTCTTCTTCTCCCACCACCTCATCTTCTTTCTTTTCATCCTTGTAACTTTGCATTCTTCTTACCTCATTTGTCCCCCACTTTAAACTTTAGAGCCCTCTTACTAATACTTGAGCTCTTTCAAGTCCTTTAATTGTCCTTTCCCCATATTAAGTTTCTTTCCTTATTCATAATTTCAGAATGCTCCAAATCCCCTTCACAGTTCCATTTCCTCCTTTACTTTTATCTTCAGCTCAGTGCCTCTCCTGCTGCTTTTTCACACATCTTTCTCCCACCAAGCCAGAAGCTGGAACTCTCTGTTCCAACTCTCACTTTTTCTACCTTTTAAGAGATTGGAATCTCCTGATCATAGATTTGGTTGGAGGGGACTTTATTGACAATTTCATGCAAGCCCTTCATTTTGAAGAAGGGGAAATTGAGACCTAGAGAAGGTAAATGAATGGGTACCACTGGTAAATATGTATGACAAAGGAGCAAGGATTTGGATCCAGTCAGTGTTTTTTCCCCCATACTATAATGCTACAACATCCCAAATCAGTGCACTGGAAGACAATGGAGTTGAGTTTGAGTTCTAGTAATTTGCTTTGTGATCTTAAGCTTTGGAACCCTACTTGACCTCTGTAAAATGAGAAGACCAAATACAAGATGATGCTAGCAGCATGTCTACTCCATTCTTTTCTTTTCTGTATTTTTTTCTTGAGTCACTGAAAGGTTAACTGATTAGGCTCTTTGACACCCGACAACAGACCAAATAATGCTAAGCATTTACAATTTTGGAGCATCCCATCTAGTAATCCTAAAGTTAAATAAAAAGTGAAGAAATTGAGCAAAACATAAAGCAGGAGAATTGAATACCTTCCTGCTGAGGTTCTTACCTCGGGGATTTTAGAATTTGATCTTCCCAGTTGCTTAATGAATTAAATGATTCGATCTTTAAGAGTAAGTTCTGAGGGACTGACCAAGGAAATGACTTTGGTAAATATAAAACACACTACCACTACCTTCCATTTTGGTGCGATGGGCCTTTCTGCAGGAGCTGATGGTCTTGACTTAAGTTTTGTCTGAATAACAGGCCAATGGAATTCAGTCTCTTCAATTACTCTGACCTGATTTCTCAGGTTTATCTCATTTAGTGAGACTGAGTGGTTTCCATTTTTGTTAGCTAGGTCAAATGGAGTGGGTACTTCCAAACAGTAGTCTAATGAAATCATCCTCCAGACATTCAGATGGCTAATTAGTGTTCAAAGAAATCTATGATCTCATGAACTACCCTTAGGCCATGTGAACATGATGTTGACTACTGAAGAATATCTTTAGCACAGCCAAGCCTAGAGATCATCTAATTTGATTCCCTTATTTTAAAGAGAAGGAATCTAACAAAGCACCTGGCACATAGTAGGCATTTCACAAATATTTATTCTTTTTTCCTTTTCTTCTCCCATCCAGGAGCAGTGTCAATGTAAGGTTTCAAATTCAGTTCTTCTGACTCCAAATATCAATGTAGTTACTATAATTATGTTTAAATGGCTTAATAGTATTGACCAAACCAAAACAGAGAACATGTTAATTCAAAGCAAAGTCATTTAATGAAACATTTAAAAGGTAAATAATATGGAAGAATCTTACCCCATGTATGCAGAGTCATACTCCCTAAGAGATTCCCACATCACAGATGGAGGAAGGAACACTTGTAGCTCAGACTACTCAAGATGTCACATTGTACTTTGACAAGAACATTTATCTGTCTGCTTCTAATATTGCTTACTACTTTTCCTATAAAGCTGACTGATGTTCCCTTGCTAAATTGTTTTCTCTACTGAGCTGTGAGTCCTGATGTCAACTACTTGCTTTCTATTGCTTTTTCTCTAAACTGCAGCTACCTGGTACCTTCACTCAATTTCAACCACTGTGTACCACTTCTAGGCACCTAGGCAATTTTTAATCCACAAGAAGTATTTATAACTTTTTTGTAAAACAGCTCATACACAGTTTAATATGCATAATAGTAAAAAATAATATATAATATAAATATAAGAAATAAGAAAATAGACATTTCTATTTTAGCTCTTTTGTGACATACCCACAAATGATTTCGGCTAACATAATAAATTCAGTATCCTTTAATAAAGGACAAAAGACATAGGTAGTACCATAGAGCATTGGGCCTGGAGTCAGGAGGACTCATCTTTCTGAATTCAAATCTGGTCTCTGACACTTGCCATCTGTATGATCCTGGGCAAGTCGCTTAATCCTGTTTGCCTCAGTTTCCTCATCTGTCAAATGGACTGGAGAAGGAAATGGCAAACCACTCAGTGCCTTTGCCAAGAGAACCCCAAATGGGGTCATAAGAGTCTGAAATGACTTAACAACATAACAAAGAGTCTCTTAGTTGAAATCCCTTTGGCTAATCCCTTTCAGCAGGGATTAGTGGGTTTCCAGGCCCAGCTGATATTTGGATTGGGGTTAATAAATTCCTTTCAGCTCCCATACATCCTTGACCCCTAGAACTTTACCTATTTAGATTCCCATGGAGCTTCATTTAGCACCACAGGAGGAGTAGGATATAACTGCCGACCTTTGCTCAACATACTTACAATTATACTCTCTCCTCCCACTACCTTTATTTGTAGAAAATCAAATGCAAAGTGGCTTGGGGGAGAGAACTGGATTTGGAGGAAGAGGATCTGGATTCAAATCCTAATTATGTTTCTCGTTACTTGACTTACTTTAATCAGTCCTTTCCCTTCTTCCCTTTCTGTTTCTTCATCTGGAAAATTAGGGAGAAGATGTGGACAAGAAGTTCTTCAGGACCTCACCTGTATCTGAATTCTGTGTACCTGTTTGACTTTTGGACTTAATGGCCTAATTGTTTGACTAAGTTACCCAAGTCAATGTAGATAAAATGGTCACATGGGTTGTCTGATTAGGCTTTATCCCAGCCACACTGTATAAAGGACTTACCAGAGAGACCTTCCATTCTGTCTCCAATAAAGCCAGTTCTTCAGTCTTCTTATTTGCCATTTTCTCTTGTATTCAGATAATGTAGTAAGAGAGTTAGTGCCTTTTGGTTTGCTCCCAGAAACTACTATTGTCAAGTCCTGTTTTCCTCTCCCGTCCTGCTACCTCCTCCAGTGCCTCAGTTAATTCCACTTTGCTCCTAATACTAACCCATTTTCTCAGGGAGGTGGTTATAAGATCCACCCATTCAGTAGACAAGGAAACTAAAGTTTTGATAAATGAAGTGACTTGGTTATTGAAGTGAATAAAACTATTAAGTGACACAGCCAGGATGCAGAACCACATGTCTTGGAGCTGAGTCCAAAGTTCTTTCCCTAAGACCAAACTGAACCCAGTATGTGAACAAGGAATGCATGAAATAAATGACTGAGTGTCCTACGGCCATACCAAAGTCTTATGGTTGGCTGTTGGGCCACTCTATCTAACATTTCTCTATATTCTTAGGAGATTTCAGGCAGAATTGGGCTTATGTCAAGGCAGAATGGATGGTTGTCCACGTGGTGTGATTTCAAAGAATGGTGAAAACAGCAAATAAGGGGAAAACTGGCTTTATTGGAGGCAGAATGGAAGGTCTCCCTGGCAAGTCTTTATACATGTGGCTGGGATAAAGCTGAGCCTAATCAGGCAACTTATATGACAATCAGAACTTCTGGTCTCCCCTTCCCATTTCTGATGCTCAAGTGACTTGTTCAAAATCAAACATCAGGTAAATGGAAGTTGTAAAACCTGAACTTAGGTTATTCGGCCGTATCTAGTACTCTTTCTTTAAAAAAAAAAAATCTTTTTTTGTTTTGTTTTACATTTCAATTATTTTCCAATGATTCTCCCCCCTCCTAGAATCCTCCTTCAAAACAAAGGAGTCCAGCTGAACAAAATGAATCACAGTGGCAATGTCCAATTGCAAATCCCTCATTCCACCCTCTTTTTTTGGCCAACCACAGAGACAGGCTCTCACCTTGAACTCACCTTGACTTAGAGTAAATCATAATTAAAACCAATAAATAAGTAGCTGGTCCCCATGCCTTAGAAAACCATAGAAATGCTTTTTCCCCCCAAGTTGAGGTGTATATTCTGATGGGACTTCTGTGGGAACAGCAAATTCCTCATTGGAAAATGGAATTCTAGCTCCTCCTGTGCCAGCAAGGACAACGGGCAGAATCCTTTCAGCCCCTAAATATTTTAGAATTGAGTAAGATCACATCACTACAGCACACTGAGCATGTGCCCACTGTAGAACCATTAGGCCACCACATCACCACAGCACTATAACAAGTGCTAACTAGAAGCACCCTGCTACTGTATTGATAAGTAAGTGCCTCTTACTGTGAGTATTCCTTGCTTCAAGTAGAACCCAGGTAGTCACGGCCCTCCCTGACTTCTCAGTGAGAGCTAACTAGAGGGAGATGGAGAGCCGAACCAGACATTGTCAGCAGGTTCCCTCTGGGATGAAGGGTCTTATACCTCACCCAGAGTTCCCCCACTATTTACAGCCCTCTACATTTCATTATTTAAATGATAAGGAAAAAGGAATCTGTTACACAAAACTTCAAAGCAGATTGAATCTGGACAATTATGCAGAACTGGATTACAGAGACAAGGCCCTAGAGTTGGCTGTACATACAATTCCCTCAGCATGCTTTGATTTTGGGGGGGGGGTTAATAAATCAAAATTTCCATTTATTATATCCCACATGCAGAATTCTCTCTGAGTGAGGAGATACAAAATTTAGATAAGATGCCCTCATAGAGCTTATACCCAGTATAATAATATAATAATAAGACGTCCAAACAAATAACTAGACTAAGCAATTGACTCAGCTTACTCTCAGACCTTTAGAAAGGTACCACAGGAACTTGAAGAATTAGAGATTAGAACTATGACTGATTTCTTATTTTATAGGAGGCTCTCTTTGGGTCAACAAAGCTGCCTCCAATACGTCAGCAGAGGATGCCTCACAGTAGTCCTGCAGCAAAAAGTTCCACATCAAAATGCATGAGGTGGCTGGCTCTGGGCAACACCATCTAGCATTCCTCTGCACTTTTAAGAGATTCCAGGCAAAATCAGCCTTATACAGAGGCAGAATGGGTGCTGCCTACATAGTATTTTTTTTATTAAAGCTTTTTATTTTCAAAACATATGCATGGATAATTTTTCAATTGTTCCACATTTTTCTCTCCTTCCCCCCCCAAATGGTAAATAATCCAATATATGTTAAACATGTTAAAATATAAATTATAAATATATGTATATGTATGTATTTATATAATTCTCTTGTTGCACAAGGAAGAATGAGAAAGAAAATAAAATGCAAGCAAACAACAACAAAAAAAGGTAAAAAAAAAAAAAAACTGTGTTGTCATCTACATTCAGTTCCCACATTCCTCTCTTTGGGTGTAGATGCTCTCTCCATCACAAGATCATTAGAACTGGCCTGAATCATCTCATTATTGAAGAGAGCCATGTCTATCAGAACTGATTGTGGTATAGTCTTATTGTTGCAGTGTAGAATGATCTCCTGGTTCTGCTCATTTCATTCAGCATCAGTTCCTGTAAGTCTCTCCAGACCTTTCTGAAATCATCCTGATGATAGTTTCTTAAGGAATAATAATATTCTCTTACTTCATGTACCATAACTTATTCAGCCATTCTCCAACTGATGGGCATCCACTCACTTTCCAGTTTCTTGCCCCTACGAAAAGGGCTGCCACAAACCTACATAGTATTCAGATACACTGTCCACATAGGCAGTTTTCTACTTTCTGAGTAAGTTACTTAATACAACAAGAGCGAGCTATCCATTGTATAGTGGGGTAGCAGGAGCCAAGCTGCCATTAATCAGCATTTCATTTGTACTAGTAAGGTACCTATACCACTTCCCTTGCTCTTGATCCCTTTTGGAGTTTTGCATTCATGGTATTTATGTCCAGACTTTGTCCTAGGCAGTGAAAGATGAATCTCCTCTCCTCTCCCAGCTCTGCAAAGAACAAAGAAAGAGAGAGAGATCCTTTGTGGAGGAGCTTTGATCTAAATCTCTGCCATTTGTTCATGTAGTGGAGCTGTCTGCCAACAAACCATGTATACTTTTCTCCCCCTTATGTGGAAACCCTAAAAACAACTCCTACAGGTGACCTCATATGTGTCAAGTTTTTTGATCCTGAGAATGTCACACACAAAAGCCCTGTTAGCCAGAAGTAAGTTCTCATCTTAAAAAAACAAACAAATGGAGCTCCCTGTGACCTAGAGCAAAGCTTCTTAAACTATGGGTTGGAAGTTGCAAAACTGAATGTGGGAATCTCAAAAAATTTGGCCACAGTAAAATATTTCTGAATGCTCTGCATCCTGGAGGATCAAATATTATACCAACATTTAATCTTTTATGTAAAGATAAACAAGCACATCCATCTCATTAGTATGCAAATTTGCTTTCATCTTTTATAAATGGTAAAATTGTACGTATACCAAAGAATTGCTTTAAAATAATTTTTATGACTTATTAACAATAAATGTTTGATTTGTATACCTATTTCATATACTTATATGTCCAGGGTGGTGTAAAAAATTTTCAGATAAAAGGAGTCATGAGTGGAAAAAGTTTAAAAAGCCCTGAGCCTAAAGAGAGAAAACACAAGCTTATCAGTCTAGGATTTCAGGCCCTCTACCATCTGACTCCAATTTAATTGTCCTGTTCTCCCCCTTTGTGCATTCTCCACTCTGCTGCACGACCCCGATTCCTTAAGAAGGTACCATTGCTATGCTTTGAGCCTTCATTCTGCACACAAATATTTCTATCCATCAAGATCATTTACTTCCTGAAGACTCAGCTCAGAAACATGTCAAGTAGAGGTCTTCCCTTGAACCTCAGGCTATTTTGTTGAACCTCTCCAAGGCTCTTTATCACAATTTAGCTTGTATAACAACTATTAGTGTGCATGTCTCACATCTACGTTCCCTAAGAGCAGAGATTGTGTCTTTCTTAATTTTTGTGCCCTGAATAAACTAGACATAGTCATGTGTTCCAGAGAAAAGTTGGCTTTGGATATAGGAGACCTGGAGTCTCCTCCTAGTTTGATATTAGCCATGTGACCTTAGATAGATCTGCAAATCCACACCATGACTTTTAAAAATTTATGTGATATAAGTACATTTATTTTTTACATATTTCCATATGAGTCATATTAGGAGAGAAAAATCAGAACAAAAAGGAAAAACCATAGGAAAGCAAAAACAAATAGAAGGGGGAAAAGTGTTAAAATCAATCTCCATAGTTCTCTCTTTGGATAAGGATGGATTTTCCGTTCAAAGTTTATGGAATTATCTTGGATTGCTGAATTGCTGAGAAGAGCCAAGTCTGTTATAGTTGATCATCATATAATCTTGCTGTTGTTGTGTACAAGGTTTTCCTAGTTCTGCTCACTTCACTTAGCATCAGTTCATGTAGGTCTTTCCAGGCTTTTCCAAAATCAGCCTGCTCATCATTTCTTATAGAACAATAATATCAATTACTTTTATATAACATAACTTATTCAGCCACTCCCCAGTTGATGGGCATCCACTCACACACCATGGCTTTTACTTACATCATGTGGATGGAATCACAATCCAGGGAAGGGGTCTCCATAGCCAACCTTGTTTGCTCCTGTTCAGGAATCTCTATATTAGTTTCATTTTGAGCTCTTCTTTAGGGGTCCTTCGTTCCCTTGAAGCACCTCAAAGCATGGAACAGAGAACAAATGCATCACACACACAAAAAGGATATAGAAAAAATTGTATATACAAGTATCATTTTGAGCTCTTCTTTAGGGGTCCTTCATTCCCTTGAAGTGCGGAACAGCATGGAGCAGAAAATAAATGTGTCATACACATAAAAAGAATATAGAAAAAAAAAGCCTATAGACAGTTAAAAGAGATTTCATACCTCCCACAGATTCTTATATAGTAACTCCCTATTTATGGTGTTACTCTAGAGTTGAAATTCCCATTTCTCCTTCCAAAAAGAAGATAAGTTCATTTTAGAGTGTTTGGAAACCATCCTCTTCCAGCAATGAGATTAAATGACATAGAGGATTGTACTCTGGGTTTATAGTTAGGAAGACTGAGTTCAAACCTGCCTGCAGAATTTCCTAGCTACATGACCCTCTTCAGGCTACTTAAACTCTTCTGCCTCAATTTCCCCATCTATAAAATGGACATAATCGCGCCTACTGTATGGGGTTGTTGTAAGGATTAGATGAAATAATCTATGTAGATCTTTTAAAAGCCTTTAAATGCTACGTAAACATTAACAATTATTTATTCCCTTAGGACTTATATTATTCACATGATGTAAGTAAAGGGCAATGTGTGGATTTGCTCCTTGGTATTATGTCTCTATTCCAGCCCTTTCTTTGGGTCCTCAGGTCCTCTCCTAATCATTTCACTGCCCCCTTAGATATCTGGGACCACATTATGCAAAGCCTTCAGGTCAGAACCACATTTCTCTCTCCATCTGTTGTTCCATGTTGCTCATGTCACTCACGGTCACTGAAGCCTGGAGGCTTTGTCACTTTGCTGTACTGTTGCCATCTCCCTTCCCCCATCCTCAAGAAGGAATTACAGATCACAGGACCAGAAAGCATCTCTGAGGCCGTCTAATCTGACCTCCTTATTGTACAGATAAATAGACTGAAAGAATGAAGTTCAGCTAGGTGGTACAGTAGACAGAGTGCTGTCCCTCAATCAGGAAGACCTGAATTCAAATGTGGTCTTAGACCTGTCCTAGTCGTGTGATACTGGGCAAGGCACTTTACTTTTGTCTGTGTCAGGATGCTCAACAAAATGGGGATAGCGCCTATCTCCCAGGGCTATTGCAAGGATCAAATGAGATAGTAATGGCATAGCACTCGGCACACAGTAGACATTGTATAAATGCTGGTGATTGACTTTGGGCAAGTTTAATTGCATCTTAGTGTCTGCATGCTTTTCTCATATCCATCCCTCCCTCTCCCTGCCAGGGGAAGCATCTGGAGTATTGTGTTCTGTTCTGGTCTCCACATGGTAGGAAAGACACTGACAAGATGAAGGAAATGTCTAACCATCATGGTGGAAAGAGAATGGAAAAATGTCCTATGTCTTATAAGGATTGGTTAAAAGAAGTGGGGATGTCTCAAAGGATGTGGTACAGCCCTCTCCAAGGATAGGAAGGACTGTTAAAGAACGATTTGACTGGTTTACTTGACTCTAAACAAGGACCAGTGGGTGAAAGTGAAGAGAAGCAGATTTGGGCTTGATAGAAAATTAGCAGGAGTAAACAAGAGAGCCTCTGATCAGTTTAATGACTCCCTTCCAATAAGTAAAAATTTCCTTACAATGAGAGCTGTTCCAGCATGGCATGAGCTGTTCCAAAAGGTCATGAGTTCTCTCTTAACAGAAAGTTCCAAAAAATGGCAGTCAGACAAAGTTTGCAACTAGATCTTTTCTAACTGCATTAAAGTTGAATCCTAGCTCTGTCGCTTACTTTGGTACCCTTTACCTTCTGACATCAGTTTTTTTATTTGTAAAAATCAGAGAGGTTGGAATAGATGATCTCAAAGAACCTTGGCAATTCCAGGGTCTATGAGAGGAGCATTTATTGAGCTACAAGTAGTTAGGTTATCTTGGTTTGCTGAGTTATATTTTGGCAAAGCTTCCTTTTGTCTGATTTAGCAATCAGGACTATTCCATTTTGAGTTTTTATTCTTAGCTTTAATTAAATGTGTCTGTGCATCAGAGAACACTGTGTAAGTGATGACCTTTCTCAAGAGAAAATGCCAAGTCCCTGAAGTATTAAATTAAATTGGATTAGATTGTGAACTCCCTAACAATAGGAACTGTTGTTTTATATCCTCAGTGCTTAGCTATATCTGGCACATAGTAGGTACTTAATAAATGATAATTGACTGACCAAAATGAATTAATCAACCAATTTACTATAGTTGTGAACATCATAATAAGAAGTTACTAGAAATAATGGGAAATGGTAAGACAATTCTCTAGTACAAGCCCAGAGAAGTACACCATATCTTGGAAAGCCAATGAGACTGATACTAAAATCCTCTTGCTGCATTTGGAAGATTTTATTTACCACCAGTCTGGTGTTTGGACAGTTAGGTGATATAGTAGATAGAGCACTGGGCCTGGAGTTAGGAAGACTTATCTCCTTGAGTTTAAATCTAATCTCAGACACTTCCTAGCTGTGTGACCCTAGGCAAGTCACTTAAATCTGTTTGCCTCAGTTTCCCCATCTGTAAAATAAGCTGGCGAAAGAAATGTCAGACCATTTCAGTATCTTTGCCCAGAAAATTTCCAGTGAGGTCACTGATTCAGACATGATTGAAAAGAACTGAATAAGATGTATTGAACTCTTATGCACAAGAGCAGCATTTGGTTCAGGATCTCCCTGTTACTTGGAAGCAGATATGACGATCTGTGATCTTTGTATTGCTAGGATTTTGATGGGATATCCCAATCACTACATGAACAAGTATATTCAAAGGAATGGGATGCCAGCCATATGTGTGAGTAGCATCTGGAAACATGGTCCAAGTCGTCTTGGCCAGCTTTGTCCCACCCTGGAATATCAGCCAGATAAGCTAATCTTATGTCCCCAGCTAGAAAGCTCCCTATGGGCAGGAACTCCAGATTTCAGAATCCCAATGGAATACAAAGGTCACATCCAACACACCTCATCTTACACAGGAAGAAATCTAGATCCTGGAAACAGAAATGGCTCCCCAAAGTCATAGGAACATAAGGTTCACATTTGGGAAGGGGTCTTAGAGATGTCCAACACATCATCCTGTAGTTGGAGAAACTACAATCCAATGAGATCATGACCCACTTAACGTTAGACAGGTAGTGATGGAACTTGGGTCTGAATGTCAGTTTTCTAGACTCAGGCCCTTCTTTTTTCTAAACCATGCTGACAGTTCTTCCCCCCAACATGTAATTCATGATACTTACATAACATATGATCTATTATAACATAGATTTTGAGCGGAAAGGAAATTTTGATGTCATGTAGTTCAATCTCTTAATTGTACAGATGAGACACTAACTCAAGAAGCTTAAATGCTGAGCCCAACATTATATAGGTAGTACATATCCAAAGCAAAACTCAAATTCAGAACATGTTATTCCAAATCTGGTTATCTTTCTACAGAGTGTCTAGTACAAAATTGGGCATGTTTAAATAAATAATTACTATTTAAATAATTGAATTAATAAATAATTATCACTAAATAAATTATTATGCACATTATTGTGCATAATCATTAATATGAATAATTATAATGAGTGATCATTGGTTGTTGAATACATTAAGTAACTTAAATAATTACAACTATATTGAATTAATAATAATAGTAATCATTTACATGCTCTTTAGTTATATAGCTATAAGTTGGCAGAGTATTTTATGCAAATATTTTTTATTTTTTTAATGTCACTTTTAACCTCTGGGATGTATGTGCTATTATCATCCTTATTTTACAGATTAAATAACTGAGTCAGGCATAGGCTAAGTGATTTGCCCAAGGTCACAATAGCTAGTAAGCATCTTAGTCAGATGGTACAGGGGATAGAGTACCACTCCTGGAATTAGGAAGGCTCATCTTCCCAAGTTCAAATCCAGCCTCAGACACTTTGTGGCTGTGTGACCCTGAGCAAGTCACTTCACTCTGTTTATCTCAGTTTCCTCATCTGTAAAGTGAGCTGGAGAAGAAAATGATGATGCAAGAAAATGAAGAAGAAAATTCCAGTGACTCTGCCAAGGAAACTGCAAATGGCAACATGAAGAGTGGGATGTAACTGAAACAACTCAACAACAAAACCCAGCAGGAATCCACCTCAGGTCTTCCTGATTCTAAGTTCAGTCCTCTGTCTATTATGTAACTCAAGCTAATAATGATAACAAGATGAACTAATATTAGTAAAAATACTTTGCTAAGTTTAGAACATTTTACAAATCCTAGTTTTAAAAATGGAAATATATATGCATAAATGGGAACTGATGAAGAGGGACCAAGTGTTTATTAAATGCCTATTATGTGCCAGGTAAAGGACAAAATCTTGAGACATCCAAGGTTGGGAATGAGGAGATGGGGAGATAGGGAAAGAGTATGATGGTTTAGCAAAGGACATTTTAGGGGGAATGGTCTGAGGGGTAGGAGTAGAATCAGGAGAAAAGGTGTTATGGAAGCCAAGATTGTAGAAAGGATTTAGGAGGGGAAGGTAGTCCAGAATGTCAAAAGGTTGCAGAACAAGAAAGAAAAACGAAGGTGAGGGGAACCAATCAGATTTAGCAGGTAAAAGTATGTGTCACCTTACAGGAAGCCTTGTCAGTAGAATGGTATTTTCCTGTTTTTTCACTGGCTGTCCCCTCTTCTTTTTCATTTCCACCTTCTAGTTCTCTGGTTTCCTTCCAGATTCATCTCAAATCTCATCTCTTACAAAAGACCCTTTCCAGCATGGCTTGATGACAGTATTTTCTTGCTAAAATTGGCATATATATATCTTATATGTTCACAGTGCTTTGAATGTGGTCTCCCCTATTACAATGGGAGCTCCTTGATAGCTCTGTGTCCCCAATATACCTGGCACATAGAAAGCCCTTAAAAATGCTTCTTGGCTTGAATTGACTTGTTAGGGTTGGAAATCACTTTGCATGGGATTAAGAAGTGAGTGGGTGGTGAGAAAATGGAGGCAGAAAATGTAAATGACATTTTCAGGGAGTTTTCAGTGAGAAGAGAAAAGATCTAAGAGAGACCTGAGCATGTTTTTAAGCAGCAGGAAATGAACCAGTATATGGCATTTACATGGACTACTAGATTTCAAGTCAGGAAAATGTAATTCAAATCCAGGTTCAGAGATTTCCTAGCTGCTTGACTCGGGGCAAGTCACTGCTAACCTCCATTTCTTCAGTTGCAAAATAGAGATAATAATAGCACCTACTCCACCAAAGCTCTTGTGAAGATCAAATGAGATCATATTTGTAAAGCCCTTGGCCCCAGCACATAGTAGGTGCTTAATAAATGTTTGTTTCCTCCCTTCTTTCTTGAGCAAGGAGAGACTGATAATGAGAGATGGTATTATCTCCCAGAAGAGGTGTTGGAAAACCAGAATTGATGATGCAAGAAGAAGTGATCTTGGAGAGAAGAAAAGTCAGCTCAGCTTCAGAGACTAAAGTAAAGGAGGAAAGGATAAATGGAAATGCAAAATGATTTGGGAGATCTTATAGGAGAGATGATGGAACTTTTAGTGGGTGGTTTTAATTTTCTCAGTAGAAGGCAAAGTCATCTGTGGAGAAAACAAAGAAAAAAGAAGGGTTGAGGAGACTAGGAGAGAGGGGAATGACTAAAGTAGTCCCATAGACGTCTGAGAAAAAGTCAATCAAGGGGAAATAAAAACCATTAATTGCCGCTTAACTATGAGTTGAAATTAGTTAATGTGATTTTGCATTATGGATTATTGATCATAGAATCACAAACTTAAGAGACCATCAGGTTCAACCTCTTCATTTTGTGGATAAAGAAATTGGGGCTCAAAGAGGTGAAATGACTTGCCTAGGATCATAAAGCTGGTTAGAGTCTGATCATCAAAGCTGTATCTTTCTCTAGTGGCGAGGGTAATGCAGGCTTGAAAACCAACAGCAGGAATGAGTGTAAGACAAGATGGTCAGTGAAATCCAAAGGGGAAGATTATCTGTAGAGCAGGAGAGAGGGACTAAGAGACCAAGGAAGAGTGGAGGAACTAGAGACTACAGTAAAGGCAACAATAGTTTTAGAAGGTGATGTGAGACATAGGAGAAATGTATATATAGAAAAATACTGATAGCAGTTATTTTCAAAGTAACAAAAACTGGAAACTAAGAAGGTGTCCATTTGTTGTAGAACGACTAAACAAATGATGATATGTAGAACGACTAAACAAATGTTGTAGAACGACTAAACAAAGTGTAATGGTATGTTATAGTTTCATCAGAAATGACAAAATGGAAGATGGATTCAGAGAAAACTGAGAGTATTTGTTTGAATTGTAGAGTGAAATGAGCAGAACTAAAAGAACAATGTATACAATAACAGCAATATTGTAGAGAAAACAACTTTGAAAGAATTGAGAATACAGATCAATGCAACAATAAATCCCAATCCCAGAGGACCAAAGTGAAGCACTGTACTCACCTCCTGACAGAGAAGTGATGGATTCAAGATGCAAACAAGTATTTTTGACATGGTTTATTGCAGGAATTTGTTTTACTCTGTATGTTTGTTACGAGACTTTCTCCCCTTTTTATTGCTTAATAAATGGGCAGAGGAAAAGGGAGGTGGAAGGAAGAGGGAATGGATGCTTGTTAATATGAAAAAAACTAATTTAATTTATTAAAAAGAGTGATAGAGGAAATGAAAGTAGAGGAGATGATGGACAGAGAGGGGAATTTCTGATTTCCAAGTCATGGAGGTGGAACATTGATGGTAAGATCTAAGATATGATCATTTTGTAGGTAGCTGAGATGGTGCAGAAAATGTAGCTAAGGACATTATCTAAGTGGGAGACCAAGGTCTTCTTAAAGGGACATCAACTTGTGTATTGAAATCCTCAAATATAAAAATAGGGATTGGGGTTGAAAAAAAGGCTGTGAGATATGTCCTGAATTTCCTGAGAAAGGAGGGAAAGGGACTTGAAAGCTAATAAATTACAACAAGGAATTGGTCTGAGTTATATAAATATAGTTATGGAGTGAACCTTAAGGAGGAGATTTTGCAGGAGTGTGGAAACAGAAGAAAACTTAGAAATTGTAATTTCTCCTTCCTCAGTATGTCAACGAAAACAAGAGAAAGAGCAGGGGCGATTGCCATGTCTTTTGTTTTCCATAAAGAAGATAGAGTATGAAAATAAAAGATCTATAAGGAAGGGTATTTTGTTAATGATAAATCAACCAGGGATATGCTTCTGAATACTTAACTGCAAGTTCTTGGGGGATGGGTGGGAAATGTACATAGGATTTAGGCTGATCTGCATCACTGATATTTTTTTCCATCACTTTCTTAAGTCTAAATAATCCAGAAAACGATAAATCAATAATGTTTGCTTATTTCTGAGATGTAAATGCTTATATAGACAATTTAACAATCTGCTCTCTAGTAGGTACAAGCTGGCTTCAGAACTCTCATGGATCACCATAGCCAAAAAGCCCACTGGAGAGGGAGGGTAGAGGATTAAAGAGGCTAACTGGTGGTCTAGGGAACTTACATTTCTAATGGAGGGAAGGGAAAACATAAAAAGGAACTAAAGGGTTGGGGAGAAGTGGAAGATAGAGCATTCTTATTTCTTTATGTTATGTTATGGAAATTTTTGTTTTATTCCATAAATTAAAATTAAATAAATAAAAATTTTAAAAGAGAAAAGTCTAAAGCACAGCTTAGAGGAGGAATGAAGACTTTCAGAAAGAAAGAAAATGTCTTTACCTGTGAGACATCCAATCAGAGAGAAAGACTGGAATGGGAGAGGTTACTGCTTCTAATGTGTGACTAATAGAGCAAGACAGAGTTTCCAGGATGAAGTCTTCAAGGGAAGGAGATGAAACCCATCCAAAACATGTCCTGAAATCTGAGCATATACTGTGCTCTCTGATCAGCCTGGGCTCTAAGGTCCTCTGCACTAAGCCTTTGTCCAGGGCTTGGTCCTTTCTTGTCCCTCAGTTTACCAAGAATAGAAAGTAAAATCAACTGGTTGAGTAAATGTAGCCGCTGATCTGGTCTATTTAGTTTCTGAATTCTTCAGTTCTGATATTACCAGGTGTATCTCCTAAGTTATTTTTTTCATGACATTACTGCCTCAGTAGTACCTCAGAAACCTTCAATGGCTCTCTGTGGACAACTGAACCAATTTCAGATTTCTTAGCTTGGTTCTTATCAAATCTCCTCTCTAGTTCCAACCTACGTCCACTACCAGATTTCCCAATTTCCCTCTTTCCATCCACTTTGATCTCAAATCCATGGAATATGTGTAATGAATTCCCACCTCTCTACACTTCCATTCATATCCTTTCCAGTATGGAATAAGTGGAAAGAATCCCAGTATGGAAAGATTTTTGGAACTAGAGCTTTTTAAATATGAATTAAGGCTCTTCTATCTATTGTTTTGGACAAGTCACTTCTCTAAGCCTCAATTTCCTCAACGATTAGAGATCCCTTCTGGCCTAACTCCAGGACTCTATGACCCTGCCTGAAATACCTTCTCATCTTTATTCTGGTTGTACAATTGCTACCTATTCTTCAATACCAACTCAAGACAAACTTTGTCTGAGAAGGCTTATCTAATTGTCTCAACCTATAGTGAGCTCCTCTTCCTTAGAACGCCTAAAGAACCTAAATTCCATCAGCAGAACTTCTTACTCAGCTAATTAATTGAGCCAGTATTTGGTCTGTAAGACTGAGAGAAGGAAGGGACCTTAGAGGGACCTTAGAAAGAAGAAGGGGTCTTAGAGATCATTTAGGATGAGACTTCTCAATTGTGGACTATGAACTTGGAATTTTTACTATTTTGATAACTATATTTCATTATAATTAATTTCTTTTGTGAACTTTTATATTTTATATTATGCCTTTAGAAACATTTTTTTTTCTAAGAAGGGTCCATAGGATTCATAAAACTACTAAAAGAGTTCAGGACATATACAAAATAATCATTTCTAATCTAATCCAAGCTTTTCATTTTATAGATTAGCTCCTAAAACATGAAGTGACTTGGCCAGGGTCATACAGCTATTAAAAGTAATTAAGGCGGGATTCAAATTTGTGGCCTTAAATTCTAGAATTAGAGCTTTTTATATTATACTAAACACACAATAAAACAAAAAACCCTTTCCAGTAGACATATGTTGTCTCTGCAATGAGTTTACAAGCTGCCTTAAGGGTCTTTCTTTCCATGTAATCTGGCACAGTGCCTTGCCCATAGCAAGCCCTCCCTGTAGGCTTGCTGACTGATTCACTGGCCTCTGACCTAAAGTCCCTTTCTAACTCTGTCATTGGTGAGCTCTACATTCCTGCAAAAATTCTCATCCCAGCTTTTGTCTTTCGGTTTCCTGTTCTAATAACCTTCTGGCCTCCTATTCCTCCCATATGGAATGTGTGAGAATGGATGATGCAGATATTTATGAAGCAGCTAGCTGGGAAGGAGATTCTTTGTAAACATGAAAAGCTAATATGCTCATTAAGCAAACTCTTCTCTTTGACATGGAACATTGCTGGATCCTCGAAAAGAATTCTCCCTCCAGTACTTCCAGCCTCTACCATTGAGTGGAAGATGCAGACGTCAGCCTCTCTCCCAAGGAAGTTTATTGGGCTTGGGGAGATAAATCCTGTTCTCTCACTTCCTCTGTAAGATTGATTTGCAGAAAAGTGCTCCTGGAAATGGCATGAAGAACAAAGGGCTCTGTGTCAGGAAGTCTTCAACATCCGACCTCTCATGCATTATTCATCTCAGACTCATGATAATTTCATAAGGATTTCACTTGCCCAAAATAGTCAACCACCAACCTCAAGCCTCCATAGCTGCTAGTGCTAAAGACATCAAGGGCTCTGGCCATTCAGACTTCCTGACCCAGAGTCCAGCCAAGGACTTGCATCCACAAGCATCAATTATTTTCCCTGCTAATGACTTGCAAAAAGCCTCTCCTTACTCCCCAAGGAAACCTAAAGCTCCTGGATGTGGACTTTTTTTTTATTTAGACAATTTATTTTTATTATTTTAAGAACATCCTGATTTTGAAATCATTTATCTCTCTGCTAAATCCTTACCTAGATTCCTCATCTTGGCATTGAGGGGATTCTAGGCTCTAGAAGACTGTGCCAGAAAAGGGTGCATGCTGATGGGTATTACAAACCTGACGAGATTCAGAGCATGGATGGGATTGCCCATAGGTACCTTTTCTAAGGACTTGCCTAGTTCCACTTTGGACAGGTTGATTTTAAGATATCTACAATTTTATATGTCCAATAGATGGAGATGCAAGACTAAAAGTGAGGAGAGAAGTTAGGGCTGGATAAAAAGACCTAAGAATTATAGAAATGATCATTGAATCCAAGAAAAACGATAGGATCACCAAATGAGATAGATATAGAGAGAAGAGCAAAAGGCCAAGGATAGACTCTTGGGTACCTGAGATTCATTATCTTGTTGGCCATGGAGTTGAATTAGGGGATCTTGGTCACTTCTGAAGATCATCTACTAAGCCACAGAAGAATTATGTTCTACCTAGTGAAGGAAACAATCATATTCTATATCATAAAAGTATTGATTTTTCTGCCCAATTTCCAAAACAGAAACAAAAACATTTCACTTTTGCTTCTCCTGTCCCAATTAGAATTTCACCATCTTTGATTATGACTCAATTACAAATTATATCTCAGTCCATTTCCATCAATACTCTAAGCCTATGCTTATATTTCAGTTGTTTCTGATGAAAGGCATTTCTACTCCACCTAAAATGATGTTTGGAAACAGGAAACAGATTGAAAAGGAAAGGCCAGCTAGAATGGCTGTCAGTGTTCTTGTCCTGTATACCACATTCCCAATGGAGGTTTGTTTCCTCTGATATCTCAGATCCCCAAGCTTCTGTCACAGGCCCTCTGCTCATCTCCTTTGGTGACCTCATCATTTTCAGCAATTTGATTATTATCTCTATGCAGATGATTCTTTTTTTTCCTTTTAAAGAATATTATATTTTCCTAATTACACCTAAAGATAGTTTTCAACATTCATTTTTAATAAGATTTTGAGTTCCAATTTTTCCTCCCTCCTTCTTTTCCCTCTCCCCTCTCCAAGATAGCAAGCAATCTGATATATTATACATGTACAATCATGTTAAACATATTTTCACATTAGTCAGGTTGTGAAAGAAGAAACAGAAAAAAAGGGAAAAGCCACACAAAAAAAGCCCAAAGTAAAAATATATTATTTTGGTCTGTATTCGGACTCCATCAGTTTTTTCCCCTCTGGATAACATTTTCCATCATGAGTCTTCTGGAATTGTCTTCTATCATTGTGCTGCTGAGAAGATCTAAGTCTATCATAGCTGATCATCACACAATGTACTGTTACTGTGTATAGTGTTCTCCTGATTCTATTCACTTCATTCTGCAACAGTTCATGTAAATCTTTTCAGGTTTTTCTGAAATCTTCCTGCTCATCATTTCTTTGGAACAATAGTATTCACATAATATTATATATTCCTGTATCCATAACTTGTTTAGCCATTCTCCAATTTATGAGCATTCCCTTAATTTCCAATTCTTTGCCACAACAAAAAGAGTTACTAATATTTTTGTACTTATAGATCCTTTCTCTTTTTTTAATGATCTTTTTGGGTACAGACCTCCTAGTGGTATTGCTGGATCAAAGAGTATTCATAGTTTGATTACTCTTTCACAACTCTACAAACAATGCATCTATGTCCCAATTTTCTCATATCTTCTCCAATATTTATCATTTTCCTTTTTTCCCATATTATAGATAGACAATTCTTACATTTATCCAAACTTCTCCTTTAATCTTCAGCTTTGAATCTCCAACTACCTATTGAATCTCTCAAATGGGATGTCCTTCTAGATATCCTAAAATCAAAAAGTTCCAAACTGAACTCAATCTCTTTCCCCAAAAACCTTCCCTCTTCTAAACTTCCTTATTATCATCAAAGTTATCAGCATTCTCCCAACTATGCAGGCTCAAAGCCTGCTCACTATCTAATTTTTATCTTCAGTGAGTCCATATATCCAATCTGTTGTCAAGTCTTTCTACTTTTATTACATCTTGCCTATACATTCATTTCTCCCTTCTGACATAGCAGCCACCTTGGGCTTCATAACTTCACAGATGGACTATTTTAATACTAATTGAAATTAATAATTAGCCTTCTTGCCTCAAATTTCTCCCCACTCAATTCCATCCTACACTCGGCTGTCAAATAATCTTCCTAAAACCTAGTCTCTCCATTTAATTCCCCTTCACAATAAACTCCAATAGCTCCCTCTTGCCTCCAAGATCAAATATAAAATCTTCTGGTTGGCTTTTAAAGCTCTTTACAACTTGGCCCTTTCCAATCTTAAGCTTGATTCCCTTCTATATAGTCTGTGATACAATGACCTTTTCTACAATCCTTTTGCATGTTGCTTCTCCCCGCTCATTAGAATATAATGAGTTTTCTTGATACTCCTTGAACAAAACTCTCCATCTACCAACTCTGTGCCTTTTCAGTTGCTGGCCCTTGTGCTTGGAATAAATTTCCTCCTTATCTCTCCTTCCTGGTTTTCTTAGATTCCTTCAAGTTTCAGGGCAAAGTCCACCTTCTTCATAAACTTTTCCAATTCACCCATACCCTCCCATTCCACTGCTAGTGCCTAGCTTTCAATAGCACCTTGAGTTCACCCTGTACCTGTCCTGTATGTATATAGTTGTTTGCATGTTGCTCTCTCCATTAGAATATGAGCTTCAGGTCAGGAACTAGTTTTGCCTTTTTTGCATCTGAAATGCTCAGCACACTGATTAGCCCAAAGCAAGAGTTAAAAATGCTTCTTGACTTGACTTGAAGGTGAATTTGTCTGTGAGATACAAGTTTAAATAATAAATTTTATTCGTGTATTTTTTATCATATCATTTCCAGTTATTATATATCCTTCCCATCCAATGACCCTGCTTTATAATTTTTTAAAGTAAACCAGCTGAGGGGGCAGCTAGGTGGTGCAGTGGATAGAGCACCAGCCCTGAAGTCAGGAGGACCTGAGTTCAGATCTGCTCTCAAACACTTCTTGGCTGTGTGACCCTTGGCAAGTCACTTAATCCCAATTGTCTCAGCTAAAAAAAAAGAAAAAGAAAAAGAAAAAAGAAAACCAAGTGAACAAAAAAACAAACAACCTACATTGGACAATGTTATATACATTCCATTCTCATAATACATACCCCCCTCCAAAAAAGGGAGGAATTCTCTCATATCTTCTTTGGAATTTGTTTTAATTATTCAAGGATAAGGTTGATTTTCACGTTTCATTTATTTTATAAGCTATTAAATATAGTGCTCTTCTGGCTGTTTACTTTGCTCAGCATAAGGTCCTATAAGTCTCCACATGTTCCTATGATTTCCTCATATTCATCATTTTTCATAGGACAGAGAGAACAAGCTTGGATTTGTCCTTTTGGTAGGCAGTGCCAAGAATGTACAGATATGCTCTTCCTGGTTCAAATCCAGCATGTGTAACTTTTCCGGCCATGATGATTCAGGAGTTAATACTGTGGGTTGCCAAAAAGTCTTCTACTAGGCTGTGGAGACAGATTCAAGTTCATTTATTGTTAACTAAAGGTACTCTTCTGGCTGTTTACTTTGTCACATAGAGGTCATAAGTCTCCACATGTTCCTATAGTTCCTCATATTCCTGCATTTCATGAGGACAGAAGAACAGCTTGGTTTGTCTTGGTAGGCAAGTGCAAGGATTGTCAGATATTCTTCCGTCATAACCAGCATGTAACTTTTCCAGGCCATGATGATCTCCAGGATTATAGGTGGGTTGCCAAGGTACTTCACTTGCTGGAGACCCAGAACAAGCCCTATGACTAAGAGTACTGGTCAGAACTGATTGAGCATCAGAGATACAGACCTGCCCTCTCAGCTGCTTTACTTCCTGGCAAAGAAGGAAGAACGCTTCGATACAAAAAGAAAGAGATCTAGTCACATTTCTCATCACATGTCCATGGCATGATGCTCTGTCCCTAGGATTTGAGAGGAGTTCCTGGCAACCAAACTTCTGGACTTATGAACAGCCCTGTGACAAAGTTTAATGGTAGCTGTTGGTGGATGAATACAGAGGATGACCTTCAAGATGGAACCCTAAAACAAAGAAAAAGAAAATCAGTCCAAGCACAGCGAACAGGGTGAAATTCTTAGTCGGGAAAACACTGCTTGAAGCCTAGGAAAGTATTCAACGACTTTGGGATTTCAGACTACCTAAGACTAACTCTCAAATTGGAAAAGGACTTAAAGTGAGGGAGTCTGAGTACATCTTGTCATGTTGGGTCTCATTTCCACTGTACTTAATATTTGCCTTCCTCAAGATTACTATTTATAGTAGTGATAATAGAGATGGAGCTGACCATCAGTTGGGAAATATTTAGTAAATATTTCTTACTATACTTACTATATTATATATATATATATATTATATATGCCACATATAATATATAAACTATATAATATGCATATTATATATCTTATCTATACTATATAATATATATATATACTATATATGTCATATATAGTATATATTATATTTCTTACTATACTTACTATATAGTATATAACATATATACTATATATATTAGAAAATAGCTTTGCTAAAAATATTAATTAGGTCTGATTGATTATTAATAGGAAGCATCCCAGATATAGATATCTATCTATATATATATCTATATCTATATATATAGATAGATATCTATATAGCTATATATAGATATAATGACCTTTATAGCACTAGAACCCAGCCCTTCAGAGTTTCCTCTAGAAACATAAGAATAGTAGTATTAGAATTAGTTGTTCCCTGAGGACCCAAATGGGCAATGATAATGAGGAGATGCCACGTAGTACAATAATATATTATATATTTATATATAAAACTGGCATTAACATAGAGCTTGAAAGTTCCCAAAGAAGTTTATAAATAGCATTTAATTTTATCCTTCTTATTTCTTCTCTTCCTGGTTTTCCTAGATTCCTTCAAGTGTCGCAAAGTTCACCTTCAAAAACTTTTCTAGTCCTCCCATACTCTCTCACTCCACTACTTGTGCCTAGCTTTCTTTTCTTTCTTTTTTTTATTTAATAGCCTTTTATTTACAGGTTATATGTATGGGTAACTTTACAGCATTAACAATTGCCAAACCTCTTGTTCCAATTTTTCACCTCTTACCCCCCACCCCCTCCCCTAGATGGCAGGATGACCAGTAGATGTTAAATATATTAAAATATAAATTAGATACACAATAAGTATACATGACCAAAACGTTATTTTGCTGTACAAAAAGAATCAGACTCTGAAATATTGTACAATTAGCTTGTGAAGGAAATCAAAAATGCAGGTGGGCATAAATATAGGGATTGGGAATTCAATGTAATGATTTTTAGTCATCTCCCAGAGTTCTTTCTCTGGGCATAGCTGGTTCAGTTCATTACTGCTCCATTGGAAATGATTTGGTTGATCTCGTTGCTGAGGATGGCCAGGTCCATCAGAACTGGTCATCATATAGTATTGTTGTTGAAGTATATAATGATCTCCTGGTCCTGCTCATTTCACTCAGTATCAGTTCGTGTAAGTCTCTCCGGGCCTTTCTGAAATCATCCTGTTGGTCATTTATTACAGAACAATAATATTCCATAATATTCATATACCACAATTTATTCAGCCATTCTCCAACTGATGGGCATCCACTCAGTTTCCAGTTTCTAGCCACTACAAAAAGGGCTGCCACAAACATTCATGCACATACAGGTCCCTTTCCCTTCTTTATGATCTCTTTGGGATATAAGCCCAGTAGTAACACTCCTGGATCAAAGGGTATGCACAGTTTGATAACTTTTTGAGCATAGTTCCAAACTACTCTCCAAAATGGTTGGATTCGTTCACAACTCCACCAACAATGCATCAATGTCCCAGTTTTCCCGCATCCCCTCCAACAATCATCATTATTTTTTCCTGTCATCTTATTGTGCCTAGCTTTCAATAACATCTTAAATTTGCCCTGTATCAGTATTGTATGTATATAGTTGTTTGAATGTTGCCTTCTCCACTAGAATATGAGCTGCTTCAGGTCAGAGACGAGTTTTGCCTTTCTTGGTATCCTCAATACAACAGTAAGGACTATTATTATCTTCATTTTACAGATGAATAAATTGAAGCAGACAGAGATTAAATGACTTTTCCAGAGTCACACAGTTAGTAAGTATCTGAAGTTGAATTTCAACTCAGGTCTCCCTGATTCTAAGTCTGGAACTTTATCTGCCATACCACCTACCCACCAAATTACAATACTTTGTTGACCCATTCTCCAATCAAAGAACTTCTTTTTTTGTCAGGATTTTGAAGGGCCATAGAACTATTGAATTATAGAACTATGTTGACTATAGAACTATATAGAAGAGGACTATTCCTTCATTCTTCAAAAAAGAAACATCCATAGCTTATCTTAGTGATGTTTGAAATTTAGCCACTAGAGTCTCATCCCTCTGGCTCAGAGGTTCTTACCATTTTTTGTTTTCATGAATCCCTTTGTCACTCTGATGAAGCCTATGGGTCCCTTCTCAGAATAATAAGAATAATTTATAAATTAAAGATGTAAGGGCAGCTAGGTGGTATAGTAGATAGTATACCAGTTCTGTAGTTAAGAGGACCAGAGTTCAAATCCATCCTCAGATACTTACTAGCTGTGTAACCCTGAGTAAGTCACTTTAATTGCCTCCCAAAAAATGATAATTGAAGGAAATGGTAAATTTCAATTACAGATAATGAAAATAAAGATGTATTTTTTTCTATTCAAGTTTTCAGACCCCTTATAATCTACTCTAGGCTTAGAACAGTTGTTCTAGCTAAAGGCTTTTTAAAAAAAGAACTGAAAGAGACAAACTGCTCATCTATAATTCCTAACATAAGAAAGAAAGAACTTGAAGCTGAGAGAAGTAAATTTGGATGTTGTTTAAACAGCAGTTTAAAAAACTAGAAGTCATTCTTCTGAGTCTAAGGTCGCGTTCTTTGGAATACTCCATTTTGCTCGAATGACTAAGTCGCATCAACAAAGTTTAAAACTAAATCTATGCTTCCCCTTTGGAATGAAAGAGTGGCTAGTTAGTTAATCTCATCTAGACTCTAATTCACTCTGACTGCAATGACTAGGGCAATGTTCTTAGGCTCTCCAGACCTAGCGGTTGTTTGAGCAGGACAGATCACCAGCTGCTGCTCTTTTCCTATTTTTTTTTTTAAACAGATGGGACTGCTTTGGACCACAGCTTGAAGCCAAGGGAGACTGGGATCAGGATTCATTAACTATGCAGATGCCCAGAGGTAACCTTGCTGAAAGTCTGTCCACTGAATACATTCAATCAAAATCCTTGGGGCTATTGCAAAATACCAAATATTAGGACCAAAGGATACCATGGAGTAGAGAATATCATGTCTGAAAGGACCCTTAACACACAGAATGTCAAAAATGGAAGGGGCCCGAGAACATAAATCAACAAAGCTGGAATGGACATTAGAATTTAGAATAATGAAATAGGAAGGGCCCTTAAAAGACAGAATGGTAGAGTTGGAAGGGAGATTGGAAAATGGAATGCAAGACATTAGTCTTTTTACAACCTAGTTGGGAAATAAGAAAAATATTAATAATATCAGACAATGAATGAAATATGCCAGATGAGCAGAGGATGATACTTAATATAGAAGTTGAGAGATGTCTTCTAAGCAATAGGGACCAGAGAAGGGAGGAATTTAAGAGGGTGAATTTAACAATATCGATTGAATTTTTATACCATTTTAAGGTTTGCTAAACACTCTACTATTATTACCTCATTTGATCTTCACAATAACCTTGGTGGTATATGATAATATTATCCTCATTTTCACCAAGCCTAGATAGTAGGTGCTATTATTTTATAAATGGGGAAACTGTGGCAGACAAAGGGTAAATTACTTGCCCAGAGATCACAATAGCTAGTCAGGTGTCTGAGGATGGATTTTGACTGAGTCCAAGCCTAATGCTCTATGCATTTCGCCACCCAGCTGCCTAATATACAACTGGATTTTTAAGGATACCTACGCTTTACCTAGAAGAGAAAGGGGAAAACATTCTAGGTGGAGAGGCTGGTTTGAACAATGGTAAAGAGGTGGGAAAGTGTCTAGCATGTTCTAGGGAAAGTGAAGAAACTGAGTAGATGTTGAGGGAAGATTTGTTTTGGGAAATATAGGGGATAAAGCCAGAAAGACTGATTTAAGTCAAATTATGACAGGTCTTGAATGACGGGATAAGGCGTTATACATGTAGTCAGAGGATTTCAGTTTGTATTCTTGCTTTACTATTTTCTATGACTAAGGAGGACCTGAGTTCAAATCCAGACTCAGATACTTATTGACCCTGGGCAAATCACTTAACTCTGTTTGCCTCAGTTTCCTCATCTGTCAAATGAGCCAGAGAAGGAAATGGCAAACCAGGGGGTCATGAAAAATCAGATTGGAAAATGATTGAACAACATTCACCTTATAATTATGCACAAACAAACAAACAAACACACCAATAAGGGCTTGTGAGCTATTCATACTGGAAAAAATTATCTTTCTCTCCCTTGAGACTTCCCTAGATCCTGAGGGGAGAAGTATCTGACTTGCCAGTAAGAGTCAGGGTTAGAAGACTGATTTTTATATTTCTACAATAGTAAAAAAGGAACTTGGAAGTTCCCAAACATAAGAATTCTTGAACTTGGCAATTCCTGAACTTATACACTCTCAAACTTGGGGTTATTTGCAAGGCAACCACAAGAACCAATTGGATATCTTTTCTCTGGCTATTTGGCTAAATTCTGAGATCAGGCTACCTAGGAAATTCAAAACCCACCATCTTCTATATAGGAGATTGGAATTCAGGAAAATTGTCCATGAACTACCCCCTTCAGTTATGTGCAAGCCAAGTCTATCTTTGCCTTGTGTTTCTGCTGAAAGTCAACATCAATTTTTTTCTGGGAGGGAAAAACAAAGCAAAACTGTATACGAGTGTAAGTTCTCCCTTCCAAAGCCCCCAAACTTAGGTATTTTCTACTGTGTTCTGGTCTAGCTTTTGAATATACCCCCCCCAAAAAAAAATTCCAAGAGAGATCAATCCAATGTCAGCTGTCTCTAACAGAAAATAGGGACCTAGGTCCTCTAACAAAAGTTGAGAATGGACTTAGCTAGCTTTGGCTGGTCTTAGCTAGCCAATCACCCTGGAATTTCTTATGTCATCTTAGCAAAGTACCAGTGGGTGTGTCCACATTCCTTGGGTCAGTACTCAGATGTCATGTAATTTTACTAGATAGATTTTGGAACTCAGCAAATTGATCAGGGACTTCCCCAAACCCTTCTTACGTACATAATCAAGTAATTTTTATATTTGTATATTGTTTTATATATATATATATTTGTATATTGTGACCTTCTTATCAGAAGAGAAGGAAAATAAAGGAGAAGACTTCTCTCCTCTCAGGTTATCAGAGGAAATGAAGTAAATCACAAGAAGAAAATAAAGAAGAAGAAAAAATCTAAAGAGATGGGAGGAGACCCTAATGTGAATCAGGAGGTTGAGATACAGAGAAAGAAGAGGGAAGGACTATTTAACCTTTGAAGCTATATCATAGCTATAACAACTACCAGCAATGGTGGCGACAGCAGCTGTAGCAATTGTGAGGGCAGCTAGATGGAACAGTGGAGATAGCGATGGACTTGGAATCAGGAATTCAAATTCTGGCTTCAGACACTGGACAAATCACTTAACCCTGTTTGCCTCCATTACTTATTTGTAAAATGAGTTGGAGAAAGAAATAGAAAACCACTCTAGTGCCTTTGCCAAGAGAACCCCAAATGGGGTGTGGAAGAGTTGGACATAACTGAAACAACTCAACAATAACAGTATTAATAGTGGTAGTACAGAGGAAAGCAATTATTTGGCACTTTAAAACTAAAAACCCTTTATAAATATTACTTGACCTGAGTCTTATCATAATCTCACGAGATAATTATTGCACTACAAGTATTACAAATGTTCAGATGAGTACAGAGAAATTGAATAATTTGTCCATAATCACATAGCTAGTCAGAGAAAAGATTTTAATCCTAACTCAAAACCTAGCACTGTCTCAATGTGAAAGGGTTGAGGTTCTTCCCTTAAGGGGAGGAAGAAGCAGATTCTTATGCTTTCTGGCATAACAATGTGATCCAGGAGTAACCTCAAGAGAGAGACCATCCAATACTAATCAGAGGAAAAAAAACCCTATTGTGGTGGTAACTTCCTGCTGCCAAAGTGGTCATAGGTGGTTCCAAACACGAACACAATGGAGTTTTCTCATCTTCCTAATATTTGGACCCAGGACTTGATGGCAAGATGATTGGGCAATTTGTCCAACCTGAACAACATTGCCTACTCCTGGTAATCCTGATATTCTGGTTTTTTGATAATCCTGGTGTTCTGATGAAGATCATAATATTTTTCAGGATAAATCAATCAATCAATCAAGGAGCACTTATTAAGTATCTACTAAGTATGTTAAGTATTAGTGATACAAAGCAAGAAAGAAGGCAGACCTTGTTTTCTGGGAATTTCCATTCTTATGGAGGAGATCATATATATAAATCAGAACATACAAGATGTAATGCAGAATAGAGGAAAAATAAGCATGAGGCAGAACCTTCATTTTGCTCTTTTCTGCCAAGAAAAATGATCCTTGGACTGTGAAGGATAAAATAAATATGGCTAGCAGGGAATTGAAATCAAAGATGACTGAGGGGATAGTAAAAGGGTTCCGACTGTTCTCAGAAATTTAAATCACCTGATCCAGAAAACTGAAGAAATAACTGATAAGATTATGGAGCCACTGTCTGTGATTTTTGAAAAATTATGGAAGATGGGGGAAAGAAAATGGTAGAGGGGAGCAAATATTCATTAGATTCCTATTTTGTTCTAGGTGCTGTGCTAAGTACTTCACAGATATTATTCTATTTGATCCTTACACAATCCTGAAAGTTAGATGCTATTATTCTCCCCATTTTACAATTGAAGGAACTGAGGCAGGCAGAGAGTAAATAACTTGTCCAAGGTTACACTGTTTAGAAAGTATATGAGACTAGGTTTCAACTCAGGTCTTCCTGACTCCAGATCCAGCATTCAATCTAAATTACCATCTAAATAAGTAATGGACAAAAGTCCCAATTCAAAAAAAAATTAAAGAAAGAAATAATCTTAAAACTTTAAGTCAATGAGCTTGATTTCAACTTTAGAACATATTTGTAGAAGAATGGTGTGTGAGTCTTTAAAAGCTCAGCTCCATTCAGAATCGATATAGTTAGACCATTCTCATTATCTTTGGTAACAAAGTCAACAAAGGATGAGTCTTGAGAATACTACACATGTGCCACCATCCTACTTTTAATAAAGCCTTAGACAAGGTCTCTTAGTCTATTCTTCTGAATACGATGGAATAGGAGCTATGGAGATAAATTACTAGCTTGTTGAATGACTGATCTCAAAGACTTGTTAAGAATGGATCAATGTCAAGTAGGAGGATGATTGCTATGAAAGAGCCCCAAAGGTCCATCTTCAATCTCATTTTGTCCAATTTTGTAATCTGTGAATTGGAAAAAGACATAGATAACATGATTAGCAAAATTATAAAATACTCTGCCCTTGGATCCAGCAGTGTCTCTACTGGGTCTGTATCTCAAAAAGATCATAACAGAGGGAAAAGGACCCACATGTATAAAAATGTTTGTGGTGGCCCTTTTCATAATGGCAAGGAACTGGAAATTGAGTGGATGCCCATCAACTGGAGAATGGCTGAATAAGTTAAGGTTTATGAATGTAATGGAATATTCTTGTTCTAAGAAATTATAAGCAGGCTATTTCAGAAAAGCCTAAAAGACCTACATGAGCTGATGCTAAGTGAAATGAGCAGAACAAAGAGACCATTGTACATAGTAACAAGAAGATTATATGTAATGATGGACTTGGCTCTTTTCAACAAGGAGGTGATGCAATAGACTTGCAATGCCATCTGCATGCAAAGAGAGAACTATAGAGACTGAATGTGGAACAAAATGTAATATTTTCACATTCTTGTTGTTTGCTTGTTTTTTTTTCTTTCCCATTTTTTTCCCTTTTGATCTGATTTTTCTTATGTAGCATGATAAATATAGAAATATGTTTAGAAGAATTATACAGGTTTAACCTATATCAAATTGTCTTAGAGCTGGGGGAGAGGGAGAAAAATTGGAACACAAGGTTTTGCAAAGATGAATATTGAAAACTATCTTTGCATGTATTTTGGAAAAATAAAATACAATTTAAAATAAATAAACAAAAATTATAGCATGTTGAAGGCTAGAAAAAGCAGTTACGTTAACTATCAAGATTAAAAAAAAGATCTTAGTCTTTAAGCCAGGAATTTTTACTTGGGTCTGTGAACTTAAAATTTTTTGATAACTTTTTCCAATACAAATTAATTTTTCAGTGTAACTGATTTAATTTGTAAACTTATATATTTTATTATATGCATTATAAAATGTTATTTTGAGAAGAGGGTTCATTTGTATAGTTCAACATCCTGCAAAGATGATCCATGACATTAAAAAAGGTTAAGAACTCCCAATCTAAAAAAAGATAAAATTCATTAGTGATTAATATAACAACCTACACATGAGTTGAAAGTAAATTGTGTAATAATAGATGGGGGAGGGTCTTTGCTGAACTATTAATGTGAATCAACAGCATGATATAGCAGCCTGAGGAATTAACAGTATCTTTGTATTTAAAAAAAAAAAAACATGATGTTTAGGAGAAAGAAAATGAGGATTCCTATAGTGGGTCCTGTTGGGATCAAATTAAGTTCTGACTACCATGGAGCAACCTAGTGAAATCAGAACATCTTCAAGAGAAGAATGATCAGCTTAGTGAAGGTACTAAAGATAGTGCCATGTGAGAATTGATCAAAGAATCTGATCTTGTGAAAGAAAGGGCTTGGGGGTTTGGGGGTAAAGGGGAAAGATCATGGCAGTTGAAGGGTCCACACAAGTGAAAGAAGGTTTATTCTGATTGACCCCAGAGGGCAAAACTAGAAATGATAGATGGAAATTGCAGAGAAACAGAGGTAGTCTTGATACAAATTATAACCCCATGACCCAAAGCCCATTGGTAAGAAATTCTCTCTTTAATGGGTTGTGTTGTTATTGTTGTTTGTCCTTAATTCTTGAAGAGATGATGTCAGGAGGGCAATGTCTTAAATTGCAAGTAAATTGGATTTAAGTGACGGCAGGGCTGTGCAAGTCACCAGTCTCACTTTCTCCTCCAGAATCATTGGAGTTCAGACAGAAATCAAGATGAGGGTGACCCAATATACAGAGGTTGACTTCACTTTTTAAGCTCAGATCTTTCCAGTCTGAGTCAATGCCCATTCAGTGATTAAAGGGGAGATGAGAACTGAGGCAGATGGCCTAGTACACTCTCCCAAAAAAATCAGTCTAAAAGGGGAAGACCTTCAGAATTTCTGACCAGGACAGAATGATATTTGCACTCATTGTGAGCCATCCAAACTCAAACAATGAGCAAGGAGGTTTGCCTTGAGATCTATTATTGGCCAATAAGTGAAAGCCACAGTGATATATGAGTGGAAAGCCTAGAGGAGTTGGTGAGAAGCAGAGTACAAGCTTTCAGTAAGGCACTTTGAGCCCCCACTTTGGGCACTCTCCTGCTTAGGACTCACCTGTTTACAAAATAACCCCCCAAAATGGAGGCAGCTCCCTATAACCACTTATTGCCTCTAAGAGATGGACTTTGTAATGAGCAGGTGGAGAGAACTGATGTATAACTCAGGTAGGAAAATGCTGAGAAAAAGAGTGCTGCTTGCATTTTGTTTTTTTTTCTCAGATTTTTTTCCCCTCTTGATCCGATTTTTCTTGTGCAGCAAGATAACTATATAAATATGTAAACATATATTGGATTTAATATATAATTTAACATATTTAACATATATTGGACTACCTGCCATCTAGTGGGAAGGGTGGAGGGAAGGAGGAGAAAATTTGGAACAGAAAGTTTTGCAAGGGTCATTTTTGAAAAATTACCCATGCATATGTCTTGTAAATAAAAAAAGCTTTAATAAATTTTTAAAAATTAAGTTTAAATTCAAAAAAAGAAAAAGAAAAAGAAAAAAAGTGTTTGCCATTTGAGCAAAACCTTTTTGATCTAGATATGGATACTGAAAATGATGCATCAGTGAAAGAACCTGTGAAATGTATTTCATGCTCCAAACTGCTCCAGAGACTCAGGGGCTACAGATCCAACCCATAGAGTTGTGAAGTCCTATTAGCCAAAGCCCACGTGGAGATTCATATCTACAATGATCCTGATGGTCAACCAATACCAACTATTAGTTCAGGTATAGTCACTGAGACGTTTGATGATAGGAAAATAAGGTCTTTTAGACCAGTCACTAAGCTAAATTTGATGATGTTATGGTAAACCTGAAAACATATTCCTTGGGTCTCTAGGCAACAACACTAATAATTGCTCATGTGAAAAATTGCCAATGCATTTTTTTGTTTTGTTTTAATTTAGCTGCTATGTTTATTTTACTATGTTTTGTGTTTAGTCAAGATACAGTGATGCCTGTTTGTTAATTATTTTGTGTATATGCTATTGCTTATTAATAAGCTGCATTATATCTATGAGCCTATCGGTATTGTTAATTAGCCATGCTTACTGCCTTTGATTGATTGCTGGGTACAATGGATGTCCTTGTATTTCCAAAATATGCATGTATTATCTATCCTGTGTATGGTTTCCTGATGATGCTCTGTATAGTGCTATGTCTACTGCATATTATAAATGTGCCTTTATTTTATTTCATTTTGAACGGTGAAGAAAACTGGACTGCCTGTGAGACCAGAGACTTGAAGGGGGATTCAGTCCTTGAAGAGTCCCTTAAAGAGGAAATGGCAAAAGTTTGCACTTTTGCCTCTTACCAGTATTGCCCCACCCCACATGCAGGGCAGGGCAGGGTAGGGCTGGGCCTCCATCTTCACCCATAAGGAAATAGTCCTGTTCCAACTTTGGGCAGGAGTTATATTACTCCTTACTGTTTTAAAGTGCTAATATTTGTGTTTAATAAGTATCTTTACAGGTTTTGCACCTGCCCCCACTATCTTTACTATTATCTCTATGTGTTCATTATAGAACTAATATTTAGTAGGAAAGGGCTTAAGTTTTGGAAACAGAGCTTAGTATTCTCTTTCCCACCCCTCAAAATGACAAAGCTATTAAAAATAAACTCAAATCTTAGCGTATCTCATAGACAAACAACTTTTAGGGGAGTAGAAAGGTCCGATACCCCCTCCCTCTGAGCAGCCATGTAGCACAGTGAATAGAGCGAGGAAGACTCATCTTTCTGAGTTCAAATCTCACCTCAGACACTTATTAGCTGTGTGATGCTAGGCAAGTCAGTTTACCCTGTTTGCCTCAGTTTCCTCATTTGTAAAATGGGCTGAAGTAGGAAATGGCAAACCACTCCAGTATTTGCCAAGAGAACCCCAAATGGGGTCATGAAGAGTAAGACATGGCCGAAAAATGACTGGATAATAACAACCTCCTCTCTCTGAGGAGAGCAGAGTGACCTCAGCCCCAGCCTCCTGTTTTCCTTCCTGGCAGGAATGTATCTCCTTTGGAGAAGGGTGAGCCTTTGAGTCACACAAAGACAACCATCCTTACCATACATGGGTCCTTCTTTATGTGTGGAGCTCACCATATAGTCTTACTCTATAGCTCCAAAAGTAGATGGGGTTGCTTTTGGTCATAGCAGGTTTCACTTCATTCAAGGTTTTGGGGAGGGGAAAGGGGAGAGAAGGAAGGAGAGAGGGAGGGAGAAATGGAAGGAGAGAGGGAAGGAGAGATGGAGGGAGAGAGGGAAGGAGGGAAAGAGAAGGGGAGAAAGGGAGGGAGGCAGAGTCACACACAGAGAGAGACAGAGACAGAGACAGAGACAGACAGACAGAGAGACAAAGGGAGGGAGAGAGAAAGGAGAAAGGGAGAGAAAGGAAGGGAGGAAGGGAGGGAGGAAGGGAGGGAGGGAGGGAGGGAGAGAATATCACATGCTAAGCTAAGCAATGGGTATACAAATACAAGTAAAAAAAAGAGAGAACCTAACCTCAAAAACTTACATTCCACGAGGGAAGACAACACATTGGAGAAGTGGAAAGAAGGGGAGGGGAGCAGCAAGGCTGGGAGTGATGAGGTAGAGAAATCTGGAGCGTGAGGGGATAGCAGGGCGCGGTGTGACAGAGCCCGGGCACGGTGGCGGGCTGGGCTGGGGCTTCACCCATCAGGTGAGCATCTCCAGGGGAGGCAGGATTCAGCCCGAGGCGGGCAAGTCTGTCTCTTCCACCTCACGGAATGATTCCGTAATCCTGGCCCGGGCGGCAGTGAGTAAGACGGCAGAGGCTCACGGGAGGCCGGCTTCTTCGCCGAGTCCCAGAGCCTTGCTCTCCTTAACTTAACCTCCAGATCTCGGGAGCAAGGGGAACAATCATTAATGGCCCGAAATCCCAGAGCGGGTCCCGGAGGGGTCTTTCAGAGCTAGATAGAATCTATCCCATATCCTAACCTTCCCAGCTACTCTGCGCGGGTCAGCTAAGGATGGTAAGAGAAAACCCTAAGGCGGAGAGGGAATAGTGGAAGCTGACAGCTCGGAGTGAAACCTGAAGACATGATGAAGCTCACATGAGCCTCGGTCCTTTTTTTAAAAAATGAAATAATGTCTAAATGATGAATAATTAACTAGCTGCCATATCTGACTCCTCAGGAAGTGATCCCACGGGAAGCTCCCAGAGCTCTTCTGGTGGAGGTGACATATGCAGTAAGAGCTGGATGTGATGGAGGGTGAAATTTATTGGAAAAAGCTTTCCTGACCTCTCCTGACCTCTGCCTTGCCACCTGCCTCCCCTTCTCTTCCTTCACTCTACATGTCTCTCCCCCAAGTTCGTTTTTGTCACAAAGAAATAACCTTTGCTTTATTGGCCCCACTTCCACCAGTCAGGGATGTTCAAGAAGGGGAGTGGATGGCCACTTTACAAAGTCCTTTCCTCCTAACAAATCTGGAAGGAAGATTTTGGAAGTACTATTATCCCCATTTTACAGATGAGGAAATAGAGGCTAAAAGGATGAAAAAACTACTAAGGAACCAGTTTAAGCTGGCTCCAGAACATCCCTAGAAAGAGCCCTGTATTTGAGACAAAGAAGCTGGAGATCCATTGGATCTCCATTTAAATATGTGTAAAATAAAATGATCTGGAAAAAAAAAAGATTTCCAAGAACCCCTCTCTCCATAAACCTTTGATTCTATGATCTTAACCCTAAATGCAGAGCTCTTTCTATTATCCCATATGGTCCTATTTCTAGAATGCTTTAAGGTTTTCAAGGCACCTTCCTTACAACAGCCCTATGAATCACAAGCTCATAGGAGAATAGATTTAAAGCTAGAAGGGACATTCAAGGTCATCTAGACCAAAGCTTCTTAAACTGTGGGTTATGACCCCGTATAGGATTGTATAACTAAATGTGGGAGTCATGCAATCATGATTGATTATCAGTTTGATTTGTAGACCTGTTTTATGTACCTACATATCCGGGGTTGCAAAAAACTTTCTCGGGCAAAAAAGGCTCATGAGCATATTTAACCCATATCGGATTGGTTGCTATCTTGGGGACAGGGGAGGGAAGGAGAAAATTTGGAACACAACGTTTTACAAAAATGAATGTTGAAAACTATTTTTACATGTATTTGAAAAAATAAAATACTATTTTAAAAAAATTGTTAGGGAAAAACTTTAAGAAGCTTTAATGTGGACTAACCATCTCATTTTCTAAGTATGAAAGGCCAAGGTTAAAAGAGATACTAGTGACAAAAGCAGGATGGAGTAGAGAGAAGAAAATGTTATTTCTGCTTTACAGTTTCATTCATCTCATTCATTTTGATCTCCCCATTAGAGTGTGATTTCTTCAAGAGCAAGGACTATCTTTTGCCCCTTTTTATATTCCCAATGCTAAGCACAATAGCAGGTACATAGTAGATGCTTAAACATTTTTTGATTATTGATTGATTGATCATTCAATGAACATTTAAAAAACTATTGATATCATTTTTTTACATCTTTTCCAAATGTCTCTCCCTACTCCCATAAGTCATCCCTTCAAGCAAAGAATGAAAAGGAAAGAGATAAAACTACTTGGCAAAGTTTACCAACATATATATCTGGCAATGTACAAAATATTTCATAGCCATAATCTCCTGTCACTGCAAAGAAGGAAGTGAAGGGGTACATAGTTTCTCACTGAGAAATATTGACAACAGTTAAACAATATACTCTAATTTTATCTCAAAGCAACAGTTAAGTAATATACTCTAATTTTATCTGCCAAGCTTGTTTGAAGAAAAGTTTAATATTAAGGATAACTGTGTCTTTGCAAGGGAATTTGACTGTTAAGGTGGAACTTTAATGATGTAAAAACAAAATATATCAACAAAATGTATTATTTAAAAGGGAAAAAAAGATGGGACTCTACTGAGGTGACAGGATCAATGCTGAAAGAATAACACATTAAGTGTTATGTTGTTGTTCAGTCATTTTTCACTCATGTCTGATTCTCCATGACCCCATTTGGGGTTTTCCTGGCAAAGTTACTGCAGTGGTTCACCATTTCCTTCTTCAGCTTATTTGACAATGAGGAAATTGAGGCAAACTGAGTGAAGTGATTTGCCCAGGGTGTCTGAGGCTGGATTTGAACTCATGAACTCATGGCATCTTCCTGACTTCAGTCTCAGTCCTTTATTCACAGGTCTCCTGAGGATGAAAAAAAAAATTGAGCTAGGCTTGAAGATTGTATTGATGTATTTATTACCTTAGAGTAGACAGCAAATAGGATCAAAGACAAAGTGTTAAAGGACATAAAAGTCCAACTTTTATTTTCTAGATGGGGAAGTTGAACCTTGTTCATCCTTCATTCTCAGAAGGACCAATGACATCATGAGGGTAATGTCTGAAACTTGGAGAATTTCAGTGACTTATCTAAGATCACAGGTAACAGATGATAAGTTGAAGAACTGGAATTTTAACTTAGGTTTCTAAAATCAAATCCAGTGCTATTCCCAATGAATCCTTCTGTGTCTACAACCATATAAATGTTACTCTTCAAGTGAAGGAGGGACTTAGGCCAGGCAACCTTTATATCCTTCCTGATTCTGAATTTCTAGAGTCTGATGTCATGCCCCACATAGGTATTTCCACTCTTCCAAACTTTTCAGCTTCCTTTTCAAAATTGTCTTCTCCTATTAGAATGTAAGCTCTTAGAGGACAGAGACTCTTTCCTTCTACTTGTATTTGTATTACTAGTGATTAGTCCAGTTCCTAGCATAGGATAAGAGCTTAGTAAGTACTTGTCTTATTGTCCTAATGTGATGAAGTTGCTCTGTGTCTCTGATGAGAAAGAATGGGAAAACAACCAGTTTATTTGAGCAATTTAAATGTTATGTCTTTTTTTTACATCACTTTCATTTGCAAATATATCACTCCCTCCTCCCCCCAATAAGCCATCTCTTCTCACAAAGAATAAAAAGGAAAAGGGGAAGAAAAAAGCAGTTCAACAATAACCAGCATATCTACCAGGTTATATGGAATATTCCCCACCATTCTGCAAAGAAAGGGAAATAGCACATAGTTTTTTTAAAATAAGAAATATTTGAACCATGGCCATCTATAATTTTACACATATTATGTGTGGCCCAGGAGGCATCTTTCTCAAATGGAATGCCTGCTCTAGACTTCTCTGTGTTGGGTTTAGTCCTAGCAAAGCTTGTTCCCAAAGAGAAAAAAACAGATGTCTCTTAAATTCTCTAGTTCATTGTCTTGCACTCCAAGAAAAGCTCTTAATCAAAAACTTTGGTATGATTCAGGTCAAAAGTCTCCCCAGAAAGGATTAACTATGTGAAAATGGATGGGCATTTATTTGGTTTCCATAGTTATGAAAATTAAATTGGAAAAATGTAACAAATTAGAAAATTGAAATCTGAGAACATCTACTAACGTACTCACCCATTCTTGCAAGAATGTAAAATAAATTTATCCTGCATTCATCAGAGTCAGTGGAGTTCTTAGAAGATAATTTGTTTCTTACAACAAGGTCTCTTCTAGAAAGGTACTAAAAGATAAACTTAAAACATAGAAAACTCATAAACAAGCATAACAAGTAAGCCATCTCTTCTAGTATAATGTCTCCGGAGGAAAAGAATTCCAGATGTTTAACATTGACTTCAGCTCTTTACTATCAGAGCAACCACAAGTTGCTATCTTTTGTTCAGCCAAGGCATGGCTCAGGCTTTTTTAGTTCTTTTAGCTGCAGCATCCTTTCAGCAATGGTCATTTCTCCTCCAGGAATCAGTTGCAGAAATTTCCTCTTGCTGGACAACAACGTAAGAACTGCTAAGCTCTGAAACTCACAAGATTATCAGTATATGTACTTTTCTTAGCAACTCTATTTGGCACTAAATCCTCAAAGATCCACTCATCAGGGCTGTTCCATAAATAGAGATTTCCCAATAGGCTAATTTAATATCAACCAAAGTTTAATTTTAGATATTGATAGAAGATTGTTGGTGGAGCTGTGAATAAGTATGATCATTTTGGAAAGCAATTTGGAATTGTGCAAATAAAATGACCAAAATATTCATACTTTCTGATCCAGATACTACTACTATTAAGACTCAGACAAAGAAACCCCAAACAGAAGAGGCAAGCAAAAACATGAAGAGTCTTAGGCGCATTGATTAAAAAAAAGAAGGTCCTCATGTGTATCAAAATTTTTTTTGTGGTGACAAAGAACTGGAAACAAAATAGAAATCCATGGAAACGATTGAGGAATGGGGAAGCACATGTGGTATAGTGGAATATTACTGGGCTATAAGAGATGACAAATATAATGAATACAGAAAGAACGTGGAATGGTTTCTACGAAGGAGTGCAAAATAAAGTGAGCAAAACCAAGCAAGCAACATACATAATGGCCACAAAAATTACATTGGAAAAAACAACTTCAAAATAATTTTTAAAATCATCTAGCAAAATTAAAAAGAACAAATCTGGCCCAAAGAAGAGATATAAGAAAATACCTCCCCTTTGCAAAAGTGGGAAGTCCATAGGGGCAAAACATTGCATATATTTTCAGAATTTTTTCAACATATTGATCAGTTTTGTGGATTTGTTTCTTTTTTCTTTTTTTCTTTTTTTAAAGAAGTCTCTTTGATATGGAATGACTCTCTGGAAGCAAGGAGAAGATATTCAAGAGGAAATTTAAATTTTGTAAAAACAAAAGATATTACTATCTTTTTTTTTTTGACAAAAAAGTTCTTGGTAGGCTTGCTCATTTATTTGATCTAAATATTGGGTTTAGTAAGACCTTTCAAAAGGAAAAAAAGCTTCAAAACAGTCTGCTTTCTTTTGTGGGGGATGAAAGGAAAAATCTATGATCTCATTAGTATCTGAATCAGAGTAAAGAATGCAGATCACCAACAATATGAAAACTCAGTCTTAATGACATGACAGTGGCACTGAAGTGAAATGATTTATCCAGGGAAAGTCGTGCCAGGGGCAGGATCTGAACTCAGACTTCCGTCACAGAGGCTACTGAATCTTTTAAATCTTGCTTCCTTTTTTAGTCCACCTTAAATGGTAAGGGGAGGATGTCCTTTGTCCTTGTGAACTTTTAGCCCCTTCTCTTATACCACTCTCCCCTCCCTGACAGCTGCTGGGCTGGGGCTGAAGTCCTTTAAGCCTTTAAGACTCACCCTAAAGGATGAGTTATATATTTTTTGCTCTCATCAGTACAAATGCCCCTTTGGTCCATTTACTCAGCCAGTGACTTCCCACAGCTGACTCTTGCTCCAGGCGTCATTCATAAACTCCACTTGGACAATCATTGACCTTCCAGGGTCAGAGGACAGGACTCTAGCTGCTGGCCCCATCCAGCACCCCAGCATCCCAAGGGACCTATCACTTAAAAAGGGAAGGGGGAAAAGTCCTGAAGGAGAGGAGTTCTGCATGTCAAAAAAGAGATCACTCCCTGAATTTCTGGAGCAAAGAAAAGCTATTTGGCTTTTTTTATCAGATGCTAGGGGAGAATTGTGGAGACAGAGGGTGTCAGTCAATCACAGGCAGCCCTGGCAGCTCCTTGAAGCAGGAGGAAATGTTCTAGAGGCAAGTAAGCTAGAAGAAAACCTTCCAGAGAGCTGTCTGTGGAGGAAGGGACCGACAACCAACAAGTATTTTGGTCTTAGAAATTCGGAAAATCTGTCAGTTTGCAAAAGTGCTGTTTCCCATATTTCTCAGTGTATTAGCAAGGTCTCTGTGGGATCAGAACTGGACAGCTTCCTACAACTCACTGCTCTGACCAGGTGCTCCCAGGGCTCTCCCTCTACCTGTAGGTTCACACTACCCTCAGCTCTGAGGACCAGGTAGAACCCTAACCAGGCCACAGAAGGCCCTATGTTCATGGATTTTTTAACGGACAGAGAAAGCAGCTTTTATGTAAGGAAGTTCTCAATCTTTATTGGGTCCTGGACCCTTTTGGCAAAGTTTATAGACTCTTCCAAGGATCATGTTTTTAAATGCATATATACATAGGGTTACAAAATTGAGGTTACAAAGGCTTTTTTGGAGAAAGTTTTCATCCCACATTAAGAATATTTATCTAGTAGAAAGGACCAATTTGGAATTTGGACTAAGCTCCTGGTTTGAATTCCATCTGTGCTATTTCCTGCCTGGGGGACTGTTGTGACCTCTCCAGGATTCAATCTCCATTTTTAAATTGAGAGGATTTGACTAAAGGGGCTCTTAGCTCTGTATTAGGACTGTATCATGTAACTCTATCAGGCATCTCTCTATTAGACACAAAGAAGGAAAAAGAAAACCAACCTTGGCTTGAAAGGTTCTGCAGTTAATTGTGGATGAGCCGAGTATGTGGACAAATGCAAACCACGTTAGCATGAACAGCAGGGTAAAGAAAGATGTCAGACAGGCATGAGAGAATGGGGAAAGAGGGTTCAAGAAAAAAATCAGGGAAAGCCTTATGGCAGAGGCAATGTCTGAGCTAACCCATTTCTCCAACCACATCCTGCAAGGGAGGGTTTTCAACCATTAGAGATAAACAGAAAATGTGTTCCAGACATGCACAAATGAATAAATGCATATGGAGAGTGGACAAATGGGAGAACAAGATTGGGGGAACAGAAACTAAAAATTTAGTATGGCTGGAACGCAGAGCTTAGTCTGAAAAAATAGGTTGGGCCTTGAATGCCAAAGAAAGAAAATTAAATTTCATGATATCGGTCATAGAAAAGCACTTAAGATGAAAAGTCCTTGGGGTTTTCAAGGGATCTGTGGATAGATTGACCATGCATATATGAACTTAGGTGGAAAAATCACATCTTTATTTTTGCTAGTCTTCTGTAAGCCTATGGATTTTATTTTATGCATTTAATGATCTTATTTTGAGAGGGAGACTGTAGCTTCATCAGATGGCCATAGGAGTCCACAATTCAAAACTAGTTTCTGAAAAACATTTTTGAAAAGGTAATGCTAATCTGGAATTATGCCCCAAAAGTTATCAAACTGTGCATACCCTTTGATCCAGCAGTGTTACTACTGGACTTATACCCCAAAGAGATACTAAAGAAGGGAAAGGGACCTGCATGTGCCAAAATGTTTGTGGCAGCCCTGTTTGTAGTGGCTAGAAACTGGAAAATGAATAGATGTTCATCAATTGGAGAAGGGCTGGGTAAATTGTGGTATATGAATGTTATGGAATATTATTGTTCTGTAAGAAATGACTAGCAGGATAATACAGAGAGGATTGGAGGGACTTACATGAACTGATGCCGAGTGAAATGAGCAGAACTAAGAGATCATTATATACTTCAACAACGATACTGTGTGAGGATGTATTCTGATGGAAGTGGATTTTTTCGGCAAAGAGACCTAATTCAGTTTCAATTGATCAATGATGAACAGAAGCAGCTACACCCAAAGAAAGAACACTGGGAAACGAATGTAAACTGTTTGCATTTTTGTTTTTCTTCCCGGGTTATTTTTACCTTCTGAATCCAATTCTTCCTGTGCAACAAGAGAACTGTTCGGTTCTGCACACATATATTGTATCTAGCTAGGATATACTATAACATATTTAACATGTATAGGACTGCTTGCCATCTGGGGGAGGGGGTGGAGGGAGGGAAGGGAAAAGTCGGAACAGAAGTGAGTGCAAGGGATAGTGTTGTAAAAAATTACCTAAGCATGGGTTCTGTCAATAAAAAGTTATAATTATTTAAAAAGAAGACAAAAAATAAAATAAAATAAAATAAATTCATGCATCTCAAAAAAAAAAAAAGAAAGAAAAGGTAATGCTAGAAAGAGAAACGTACATTTGGGAGATTGCTTTGGGAAAGAGAGAGTGAGAATTGCCCCTTTTCAGGGTTATTGAAGTTGCAAGTGCCTTGTATCAATCATCTAGAACCTGTGCCTGGTTCTTCAGGGCATTGCACATGGCAAGTGTTTAGTAAATTTTCTTTGAGATAATGATAAATGTTGTGGGGATGTGGAAAAATTGGGACACTAATACATTGTTGGTGGAGTTATGAAATGATCTACCCATTCTGGACAGCAATTTGGAATTATGCCCAAAGAGCTATCAAACTGTGTGTACCCTTTGATTCAGCAGTGTCTCTACTGGGTCTGTATCCTAAAGAGATCATAAAAAGGGAAAATAATCCACATGTGCAAAAATGTATGTAGCAGCCTTTTTTTAATGGCAAGGAAGTAGAAATTGAGAGGATGTGCATCAGTTGGGGAATGGCTGAATAAGCATACCATATGCACTATCTTTGCATGTATTTTGAAAATAAAAAGCCATTATTAAAAAATAAAATATATGCAAAAATAGTTTTCAGCATTCGCCCTTGCAAAACTTTGTGTTCCAAACTTTTCTCCATCCCTTCCCCTACCCTTTTCCCTAGATAGCAAGTATTCTAATATAGGTTAAACAATTCTTCTATACATATTTCCTTCCACATTTATCATGATGCATAAGAAAAATCAGATCAAAAAGGAAAAAAAATGAGAAAGAAAACAAAAATCAAGCAAACAACAACAAAATGAAAATACTATGTTGTGATCCACATTCAGACCCCATAGTCCTTTCTCTGGGTGTAGATGGCTCTCTTCATCACAAGATCATTGGAACTGGTCTGGATCACCTCATTCTTGAAAAGAGCCAATTCCATCAGAATTGATCATCACGTAATCTTCCTGTTGCTGTGTACCAGGTTCTTTGGTTCTACTCACTTCACTTAGCTCATATAAATCTCTTCAGGTCTTTCTAAAATCATCCTGCTGATCATTTCTTATAGAATAATAATATTCCAGAACATTCAGATACCATAACTTATTCAGCCATTCTATAACTCATTTTCCACTCAGTTTCCAGTTCCTTGCCACTACAAAAAGGGCTGCCACAAAAGGTTTTAGCACATGTAGGTCCTTTTCCTTTTTTATGATCTCTTTGAGATACAGACCCAGTAGAGACACTGATAGATCAAAGAGTATGCACAGTTTGATAGCCCCTTGGACATAGTTCCAAATTTTTGCATGTATTTTGAAAAATACAAAGCTATCATAATTTTTTTTAATTGAGTTAGATCTTCACTTCTCATAGTTTAGACTTTGCCTGAAGCAAATGTTTTGTCCTCCAGTTTCTTAAGGAATGAGCATTCCCAATCTGTACTGCCTAGACTTTTGGAGAGGGTCTCTCATCCATTTGTCCTTGGGATACCTATTCATCCTTCCCTGGTTCAGCTGATCCTGAACTTGACTTCTGGTTTATCAGGGTTAGAAAACTGGTATCTCCATTGTGGTCCAATCAAACTCTTAAACCTAGCTTCCCAGGCATGCCCTAGGCCATCACCGAGCCAGCATCCAGGATGACACCATGCTAGGGAGAAGCAGAAGCCTGAAAAGATTACAGGAAACATTTTCTGGTGTTGATTAAGAGTCTCACTTCTCTGCAAGCCTACAACACCTATTTAACATGTGACATACACACAGTCTTGTGGTTGATGGGATTATTCATCATCTAACTGGAAGATGAGTAAGTGAGTTAGCAATAAGGGCAGCTCTTTTAGGCACAGACTAGAATGCTTGACTTTCTCCTAGTGGCCCTAACATTAACACGCCAAAAATAGAGGGTATTTTTTTTTTTTAGCATACAGAAAACTCAGTATTTTCTCAATGTAATTTGTTGTTATTCAATCATCTGCTTCTTGTCCATCTCTTTGTGACCCACCGAAGTGGCTTTCCTTCTCTAGGTCATTTAACAAATTTAACAAAACAGTATTAAAATGACTTGCTTAGGGTCACACAGCTAGTATGTGTCTGAATCTGAATTTGAACTCAGGTTTTTGGGACTCTAAGACAGCCACTCCATCTACTTTACACCTAAGGATGAAGTTGGGATGTGCACTTTTATTAATTGTAATATCCAGCATCTATACATTACATTAAGGTTTGGAAAGTGCTTTATACTCATTTTATCCTTACAATAACCCTTTGATATAGATGTGGTTAATATTATACTTATTTTACCATTGAAGAAACTGAAGGTCAGGGAGTTTAAGGAGTTTGTAGGATTACACAGCTAGTAAGTGTCTGAGATTGGATTCAGATCCAGTTCTTCCTGATATCAGGTCAAGTATTCTATCAACAATACCAAGCTGCCTCTCTTGTAAGAGGATCAAATGAACTAACACATGCAAAAGTACTTTGCAAATCATAAAACACCGTATAATGCTAGATATTAAGAAAAAAAAGAAATTTGCATGATAACTTTACTATATACTTAAAGAAAATAGAAAGTTGTACAGGATAGATTTGCAGTTCCATACGCAATTATTTTTTATTATACTATGTTATGGAAATGCTTTATTTCATAAATTAAAAATAAAATAAACACATTTGAAAAATTAAAAGGAAAAACCTGTTATGCGACAAATCCATCCACAAGGCTAATAAAAAGGCCCCAGTCACATTTCCTGCTTTTATTCAATTTTCCTATCAACCTTAGTTAGCTGTCTGTTTTAGGACAAGCCACTTTCTGCTCTGTTTCCTCATTGTAATATGAGAGGTTTGGACTTTGCAATGATCTCATTGGACCCTCCCAAGTCTAAATTTTCACTATTGCGTCTCCTGATCTCTGAATAAAAGGCATAAATTGCACATTTTTGAGAACAGCTGAATGGAACAGGGTCCAAATGTTCTCTGTACCAAATTCCCAGCAGTCATCATTCAGCTCCTTAGCACATTTCCCCTCAGACAGTCCATTTGCAAAGCACTCTGGGAACAGGGTAGACCTAATATCTCTGTCCTGAGTTAGTTCAGCCTCGGGCATATAGACCTGGCCAATTCCAAGCCAAAGAATCTCTCTTCCCTCCCATGGCTGCAGTGATTTCCCTTTCATGAGACACTGGGTTTTGCCAGATGTGGAAAGTTGTTGTTATTTAAGAGACTGAGCCCTCAAACTGGGTCCTTGCTGGGAAAAGAAGAAAATAAGCAAAAGCCCAGTTGGTCTGTCACTCTGTTTCAAGTCTTCCCTTCATCTTCCAAACAACTTCCATTGTGATTTTTCTAAAATGTAGATCTGATCATGTCACACCCTGACTCAATAAACTCTTATTTCTCCCTATTGCCTCTAGGATTGAATATGTCTTTCTATAATATGTGTAATATATTATAGATATATTTTATATATTATAATATATAAAATAAAATATATTATGTCTATTATAATATAACATATACAGGTATAATATATTATAATATAAGTCTACCTTTTAAAACCTCTCACAACTTGACATCAAGGACCTTTCCAACCTATTATCCATGACTCCTATTTCTCTACTCTATGGTAGAACCAAACTGGAAACTTCCCGTTGTTGCATCCTCCTACATGATGCTCTATCTTTTAGCTCTGCATCTCTGTGTCAGCTGTTTTCCATGGCTGGAATACATTCCCCTTTCCTCTTTACTCCTTAGAATCACTTGTTTCCTTCAAAACTTGGCTCATGATACTTTCTACCCAAAGCTTTTGTCATTCCCAAGACTTGTTGTGCCCACCTCCACCCAAACATTTACCTTGTATTTGTTTTGTAAATACTCCACAGCTATTGATATTATATATCATCTCCCTGATAGAATATAGATCCCTTACAGGGAGGCACTGCTTTATTTTTATTTTGTATCCCCTGCACCCAGCTCAGAGTCTAGCATATAATTAGTGTCTAATAAATGCACGATTGATTAAAAGGTTCTTCCTTTCTGAGATTGCCTCACTTGCAAAGTGTTCCTCTCTGTGGAGTAAAATTGACTGCTTTATGTTAGCTAATGGTTTGCTTGTCTTTGGCTCAGGGCCCTACACAGAAGGAAGACTGGTGTAGGGAAAAGAACATGAGATTTGGAACCAGATATCTTGAGCTCAAATACAGGATCTACTAACTGTTAGGCACATGAGATTGAATAAGTCACTTTCCTATTCTGAAGTTCAGTTTCCTTCTCTGTAAAATGAGATACCAGAATTGCAGAGTTGGGTATAATTACAATCCAGTTTTACTGAATGCTTATTATGACATGGTTGACAAATGGCCATTTAATCCAGGGTGTCATGGACCCTTTTGGTGGTCTGATGAAGTCTAGACTTCTTTTCAAAATAATGATTTTAAATAATTAAAGGAATTGCTCCATTTCAGCTAGAAATTTCAGCTAGAAAGATGTATTTTTTTAAAATACTTATCCAAGTTCATAGACCCCTTTAAAATTCACTCAAGGACTCCTAGGAAAGAATTTCCAATCTAGCCTCTCCTTGAAAATATCTAATAAGAATCTCTCCTCTAATTCAAGGTAGCCCATTCACTTTTGGGTAGCTCTCTAGCAATTGGGGTAAAATGTTGCCTTACCATTAGTTTGCCTCTCCCATTCTAGGCAATCCTACCCCACCAAAAAAATTTAACTAAGCCAGTTCCTCCTCTACATGCTAAGCCATCAATTACTTTGATGACAGATCTCGACTATCCCACCCAGTTTTTTTTTTTTTTTTCTCCAGGCTAAATATCCCCAGCTTCTTCAGTCTGGTCTCAAATGACATAATCTCTAATTACCTCACCCTCCTGGGCACCCCATTCTTGATGCATTCTAGTTTTGTCAATGTCCTCGCTAAAATATGATCCTGAAAGCTGAATCTGATACTCCAGGTGGGGTCCGAACAGAGCAGAGGAAAATGGGTTGTCCCACATCACCTTCATTCTTGACTCCATGTCCCTTGTCATGCTCTTGAATCATTTCTCTGTTCTACCTATTTCCCAGAGTTGTTTTAAGGATCAAAAGAGATAATGGATGTAAAGTGCTTACTAAACTGTAAATCCCATATAAATGTCAGCTGTTGTTACTTTGATCTCTTACCTACTGTCCTTGGTGCTCAGATAATGCCTTCTAGCCTGTCATACCCAATCTTTGCATTGGCTCTCCTATCTTGATATATATATATAGTCCTGTCTCCCGTCCCTGGCTCTTCACAGCTTATTTCCCACCCCTCTTGTATTATCTCCCTCCTCATCACATTTTTTCCTAATTATTTGGCTTTTATCACCCTCTGAGTGGTCTCATGGCCAGCCTAAAGGAAGAGTAAGTCTGGGAATCTCCTCTACTTATCTAGCCCAAGTCACCAATGCTATTTTTCTTTATCATTTGGCTACGGCACCCAAACGTTAAGGCAGTGTGGAATACACATGTTACAAGTTCTTTTAGTCATTTAATTAATACTCAGAGGTTCATAAAAGAGTATTCTGTGAAGTTTTGCAGTTAATAAACTATTGTTAAGTTGAGAATCAAACTGGAAGTGTCCCTGTCAGGTTTGATTATAATTAACCTTAATGTATTTTTTCAAGCTCAATCCACTATGTAGGATGTGGCAACTCAAGGGGGAAATTCTGAGAAAGCAAATCCAGGACAATTTAAGGAAGAGGAAATCAGGGAAAAATTAGCAATAGCACCTGAACTGAACATAGGAGGGAAAGAAAAACTCCAAAGCAGAGAGAAGAAGGGAGCGTAGTCCTGAGAGAGGAGAGAGCTTATGTGAGAAAGCAGCAAATGGAATTTCAAGTTGGAGGGTGGTGGCAAAAAGTGGGGTGCAGCCGATAGTTTAGATCGATTGGAAAATAGAGTGAATGAAGGAGAGTAGAGTAAAATAAAGCAGAATGAAAAAAAAGGGGGGGGTAGAGGATGGATCTACATTATAAAGGGTCTTGAATTGCCATACTAAAGAGGTTTTTGTTTTTGTTTTTGTTTTTGTTTTTTTGCTGAGGCAATTGGGGTTAAGAGACTTGCCCAGAGTCACACAGCTAGAAAGTGTTAAGGGTCCGTGATGAAATTTGAACTCGGGTCCTCCTGACTTCATGACTGGTGCTCTCACCACTGCTGTCCTGAAGAGCTTGTTTTTGATCCTATGGGGTAGTTTGGTTAACAAATACAAGTCACCAAAAGCACCAAGTCAGGCTTCTGAAGGAGTTGAACTGGGGTGTCCCTATAGCCCTTTCTACTCCTGAAAATTTATTCTGCAAGCATACCTCTTTAATCCTCCTGCAATTGATATTATAAATGAATACATGCCACAAATCACTGTAATAAGGGGTGGGGTTTCTACAGCAAAATGTTCCATGGCATCCCTGAAGCCATCTACTCTATAATTCCAAGGTTGCCATAGTAACTATGCATTTGGGATATTTATATGGAGCAAAAGCCATATCTTGGCTTGCCAGTAGTTGCTGCTATAGAAGTGTTATGAATTTTCTTCTAAAAATGGAATCATGGATTTTTTTTTCTCTTTTTCCTTTCTTCCTTTCTTCCTATCCTTCTTCTCTTTCTTCCTTCTTTCCCTCCCATACTTTTTTCTTTTCCTCTCTCCCTTCCTCCTTTCCTTCCTCTCTCCCTTCCTCCTTTCCTTCCTCTTTCCCTCCCTCCCTTTCTTCTTTCTTTCCCTCCTTCCTTCCTCCCTCCCTCCCTTTCTTTCTCCCCTCCTTCTCTCTCTATTGTGCTTGGGATGGAAGCACAATTCTTCTACTCATACTCTTAGTCCTAGGCATTTGACTTGCTCTGCTTCTGACACAGGACACCCTCCCCAGCCTTCCCACTCCTCTCTACTTTGGGGGATTCCCTATATTTATACCCAACAGTTGAGTCTACATTATAACAAGTCCCATAAACTGGATGGACCTGGCAGACAAGAATTGGAAATTGAGACTGAGCAGCCAAAAGGGGTTGGCTTCACTTTCAATATTGGCAGTCTTTCTTCCCTTATTATTCCCTAGTGCTAGATTTCTTTTTTTTTTTTTTTTGCCCTCTTTTTCCTTTTCTTCTTGTTTGTCTCAGTATCTATTCTCATTTCCTCTTCTTCCCCTCTCTCCTTCCTCCTTCTTTTTTTTCTCTCTCCTTCCATCCCTCCTTCACTCTATGTCCTTCCTTTCCCCTCTCCATCCTTCCCTCTCTTTCTATCCCTCCCCCTCTTTCTCACTTTTCTCCCTCCCTCCCCCTATCGTTCTCTCTTTCCTTCCCTTCTTGTCCCTCCCTCCCTCTCTCTCCCTTCCTCTTTCTATCCCTCTCTCTGTATGTCCCTCTCTGTGTCTCTCCCTCTCCCCCAATCTCTCTCCCTCTCTCTTTTCAACCCTCTCTTCCCTCTCTCGCTGACTCAATATGTCCAAAATGGAATTTATTATCTTTCTCCTTAAAACCTCTTCCCTTCCCCACTTTCCTATTACTGTTGAGACAAACACCATCCCTCCTGTCATCCAGACTTGAAATCTAGTGTCATCCTCCATTCCTTACTCACTCCCACCAAACTGTTGCTAAACCGTATCTATCTTTGTGCCATCTCTCATGCACTCCGCCTTCTATCCTCTGGCGCTGTAATGCCTTGGTGCAGGCCCTCATTGCCTCCTGATTGAACAAGAGCCATCTGGTTGGTCTCCTGCCACAAATCTCCCCACCCCAGTCCATCCTCCCCTCAGCCTAGCAAACGAGTGCAGTTCTGACCTTGTCACTCTTTTATTCAGTAAACTCCAGTGGCTCTCCAGGATCAAAGATAAAATGTCCTGGTTGACATTCAAAGCCCTTCATAGTGTAGCTCTTCCTCCCTTTCCAGTCCTTTTGTCCCTTCCTCCTCCTCACAGACTCTTTGGTCCAATGACTCTAGCCCGATCACTGTTCCTTGAACAAGACATCCATTCTCACACTCTGAGCTTTTGGCTGGTGCCTCCATGTCTGGAATATTCTCCCTCCTCACTTCTGCCTCTTGCCTCCCCTTGTTTCCTTTAATGCTCATCTAAAATCCTTTCTTTTACAAGAAGCCTCTCCCAGTCCCTTTTTTTCCTACTGCCTTCCTTCTAAGGCTAACTACACGCAATCTCCCTTATTAGACTGAGCTCCTTGAGAACAGAGAATCTGTCTCTGGCCTATCTTTGTCTCCCTAGCAGTTAGTTCAGCGCCTGCCTGGCATGTAATAGGCCCTTTATAAATGCTTATTAACTGACTGATTAAAACTAAAAATTGATTTTTTATTAAAGCTTTTTATTTTCAAAGCATATGCATGGAAAATTTGATTATTAAAAGCTTAATTGCATTTATTAATACTTAACAAAAAATCTTTTATTTTTAAATGCAGTGCATTAAACATTTTATAATTCACACAACGGGATATCAGAGCGGGATATCACTAACTCCCTTATTTTACAGAGACAGAACCTGAGCACAGAAGATGAGAAGTGACAATCCTAACCATCAAATTGCTTGCTTTCTCAATGAAAAGGGAAGGGAGGGGTAGAAGGAGAGAATTTGAACTCAAATTTTTTTTTAAAGTACTAACATTTTTTGTTTACATGTAATTGAGAAAAAAATAAAATTAAAATTGAATGACAAAAAAAGCCTCCAAGCATTTAATCTATGTCTGAACTCCTTTCCTTCTTACCAAGAACCCTTAATGTCTTTGCCCCAAGCTCAAATTAAAATGATCACTTAAGGTAAGAAAGTCCCTTTTAACTTCTATCATCTGTTCACTGTCGACCTCAATCCTTTCATAATTTAACTCTCAAAAAATTACTGACTTTTATTTCTGAATATATTTTTCTTCCTCCCTTATTCAAGGAAGTATTGCCTGTAAAAAGATAAAAAAAAAATAGAAAAAAAATCAGTTCGGAAAACTAAACAATACATAGAATATATCTAAAAGTATATGAAATATTACACAGCCATGCATCTCTGCAATGAAGGTGAAGAAGTCCATTTTCTCAGTTCTTCTCTAGGATCAAGATTGGTCATTATAATTATGCATTATTGTTCTTTCCACCGAGGTTATTGCATATCTGGTTATCTAGGGATACCTCTCTCTGTATCAGTTCAATGAAGTCTTCCCATGATTCTCTGAATTCCTTATAATCCATAATTTCTCACTGCACAAATAATACTGCAAGAAGCTCTCTTTTTTCTAGTTAGCCACCCTCTGATTGTGGTCCTCTGGATCTCTGAATCCAAAAGTTACTGTCAAGGGTGGAAAAATTCTTTTCTCTTTATCATTAGTCAATGACCTGTACCAGGGGAAGAAAATAGCAAGGTGGAAGAAAGCTGTCAAAGACTGAAGTGTGTGTTCACCCAGGCAAGTGCATATTCCTGCTACCATGTACTTATGGCCTCCCTATTTCTGGTCAAGTGAGAGAAAGTTTAGGAAGAGAATCCCACCAGAGAAAAGTCCAAAAGAAAGTTCAGAAGGGTAGAGCCTTATCCTTATAGATCACTAAAGGAAGAAGGCTCCTGAATGAGAGCCCATCTCTCCTGATATTCACTAGCCAATCAACTTTAACACAATCCCAGTGGATAGAGCTCCGGTCACTGGGTCCAATCAGGATTTATGGTGCCATTTAGTAGCATGTAGGTGGTATGGGAGATGGATGTCCAGTCCTGGAGTCAGAAAGACTTGAATTGAAATCTGACTTCAGACATTTATTAACCACATGACCTGGGACAAAAAGTCACTGAATTTCTAAGTGCCTCAGTTTCCCCAACTGTAAAAAGAGAGTAATCATAATACTTATCTTCAGGTTTGTTGTGAAGATCAAATGAGATATATGTAAAACTCGTAGCAGAGTACCTAGCATGTAGTGGGTGCTCAATAAATGCTTATTCCCTTCATTTCTTCCCTTTCCCTTTTCTTTTTAGTGAGCCATATGATAACAACAAGAGACCAAATGCACACACACACACATCCAGCTTGGGGGGAGATGATCAGGATAATGAATCAGGGACTCCTTTGACCATCACCACTATATATTCATACCACAATTTGTCTAGCCATTTATCAAATGTGTATGTTTTGTTTGCAGTTCTTTGTTTTCACAAACACACAAAAATGTTATGAAAATTTGGGGATGCGTGAGGCTTTTTTTATTTTTGTCTTTGGCCTCCTAGAGACTGTTGCCTCACTGAGGGATTTCTGTGACAAACAGATACTTTAGTCACTTTTTAGCATGATTCCAAGCTCCTTTCCAGGAAGGGTATGTCAATTTACTGCTCTGCCAACTGTATATAGTGTAACCCAAATCATTTTTAAAGGCTGCCTTTTCCCCTACTGCCAAGGTTTCTCGGGTCTCAGAGTCCCAGATCTCTCCCTTCTCTTATCTCACTATGACTCTTGGATTCTTTCATGTGAATTAAAAGGAGAAAATAAGGCAAGAACAAAAACCCAGGTGAAACTACAGGGATATAGCATTGTCCACCTCAATTCTCTGTTCCACATTCTTGTTTTTGTCACTTATACGTGGCCGGTAGGAAATATCCCAGTCTTTGATCCCCAATAAATACAGATGAGGAAATTGCAGACCTAAGAGAGGATATGAGGTGCTTAAGGTCACACAGGTGGGAAGTGCCCAGACTTGTGCTGGAGACAGTCCCAACTGACTCACAGGGCTAGAGTCTGTTGCTAAGTTTTCCTTGTATTTACACCTTGGAAATCCTTGAATGCTACAAAGCAGGGTTTGACTGATTGTTTTGATTGCCTAGGTTTAAGAGAATTAAAGAGTTCAAGAATGCAGATTAAACTTAAAAGTATGTTGTGAGTATAGTCTTTTCCTCCCAGAGAACTGGCTGTTAAAATATATGCCAGCAAATTGTGGAATATGATTGTAATGTAATACTACTGTGGTATAAGAAATGATAAGTGTGATGATCTTAGGAAAACAGGGATAGACTTAAATGGAAATAATGAGCAGCAATATAAGCAGAATCAAGAAAACATTGTATATAGTAATACAATAGTGTTTTAAACACAATTTTGAGTAATTTTGATTATTACAAATGCCTAAATTAACTATAAAGGACCTGTGAAGGAGAACTATCTGCATCAGGAGAAAGAAATGCTAAATAGAAGCATGTATAAAATGATTATTTTTTTTCCTTTTTTCTCCTCCCCCTTACCACTCACATATTTTCATCTAATGGTAGCCATCATGAGAGGAAAGGGAAAAAATGAAAAAGATAAATTTACATGATAACTTTATTATATATTTTAAAAGAATAGCAAGTTATACATAATAGGAAAAACTATGAAAAGAAGAAAATATTTGTCAGTCAAATCCTGTTATATACCAGAGCGAGAGTTCAAATCTAGGTCTCCAAATACATTATTCTTTCCATTTGCATTGTATTTCCTTTCCAGGGAGAACTATTCCTTTCAGCCCAACCCAATATATCCCAGCCCATTCTAGTCCACTTCAGAGAATTATTGTAAAAATACAATGAGACAATATGTGTAGAATCCCTCCAAAATTATCCTCCTCCTCCTTTTCCTCTTCCTTCTCCTCTTCCTTCTCCTCCTCCTTTTCCTCCTCCTTCTCTTTCTTCTCCTCTTTCTTCTTCTCCTCTTTTTTCTTCTCTTCTTTGCTTCCTCCTCCTCCTCTTTTCCCTCCTCCTCCTCTTCTCTCTTTTTCTTTTTTCTCCTTTTCCATCATAAGAGACTATCATTTCCCATACTTGAAACAGACTAGTGAACACTTGTACATCCCTTTACACATTTTAGGAGGTTCTGAAAGAAGCCGAATGCTACCTTTAAATAGGCAAGAGGAACCACAAAGAGGAACCTGAGGGAAAGATCAACTCAACTCGAAAGAGAAAGATGAGAGAGAAATCGTTGAGGCTGCTCCTTCCTGTAAGTAAGAATATGTACCCTGTTGTGAAATGAACCTCATATGTGTATAATGTCCTCCTACTCCCAATGGCATGACTTTGATAGGGAACTTCCCTTTTAACTGAATTCTCTGGTATTGGTTAAAGGAGAAGCTCAGGAACCCATCAACTTGCTGACTAGACTGCTGAATTGGCTTATTATGAGACAAAAATACTCTGAAGCACTTGCTTGCTGAAGGTTCCAAAAAGAATCTCCCAGAGTTCCAAGATAGCAAATTTTGAAGAGACAGAGTTTGCCCTCCAGATTGTCTCCAGTCTCTATTTCTACGCTTCTTTCTCTCTTCTTAATGGCATGGCCTTCTATATTTATTCCTCCCACACACGCCGGGAATTGTATAGGCATCAGCTATATAACTCTAATTTCTTCCTCTTTTTTCATACAATCACATAATCTCAAACTTGAAAGAGATATCCAATAGTTTTTTAAAAATTAATTTACAAAATAACACAAACATTTCCATAATAGAATAAAAATATGATTGCACATGAATTTGAAATTTTATTATTATTTAACTTACTATTCCTTTTAAATACGTAATAAAGTTATTGCTTAACTTCCTTTCCCCTCATTTTTTCTTCCCTCCCTCTTTGTCCTAGACATGGTTGCCATTAGACACAAATATGTATCTATGTGTAAAATCCTTCTATCCATACTTCTATTTATCAGTTCTTTTTCTGGATGTGGATAGTTTCTTCCTTCATATAACCTTTGTATTTAATTTGGTATTTATAAAGTCAAAATAACTTAATTTCTCAAAGTTACTTTAAAAACAATAATGCTCTATAGATAGAGAGCATAGGTCTGAGATGAATATAAAGGGATAATAACTAAAAAAATGAAATCAAGGGGTGAAAGAGAAACGTACTGGGAGAAAGAAAAAAGAAGTGGAATAGTGTAAATTATCTGCCACAAAAAGAGACAATAAAAAACTTTTACAGTAGAGGAGAAGAGAGGGAAGAGAGAGGAAATTGTGAACCTTACTTTTCATTAGAATTAACATACACACTTAATATAAGTATAGAAATCTATCTTAGCCTGCAGAAAAGGAGGAGGGAAATGGGATATGGGAAGGTGGAGAAGGTGATAAAAGAGAGAGTATATTGAGGGAGTGAGTAGTCAGTAGCAAAACACTTTTGAGGATGGATAGGGTGAAAAGGGGGAAATACAGTTAGCAACAGCAATTATAAAAAGAATTTTGAAACAAGTTTCTCTTATAAGGTCTCATTTCTCAAATGTATAAGAAACTGAGTCAAATTTATATAAAAAGAGTCATTACCCAATTGATAAATGATCAAAAGTTATGATCTTTGCCCAAATAATTTTAAAATCATGCATTTTTTTTGCCTAACATATCACTACTAGGCTTAAATCCAGAAAGAGATTAAAAAAAAAAAAAAAGGAAAAGGACCTACAAACATATTTATAGCAGCTCTGTTCTAAGGGCAAGAATTCAGGATTTGAGGGGATGCCTATCAATTGGGAATTGGCTGAATAAATTGTGGTATGTGATCATAATGGTGTAGTATTGTTCCATAGGAAATGATAAGAAGTGTGTTCTCAGAAAAAACCTGGAAAGTCCTCCAGGAACTCAATAAAAGTGAAATGTACTGTGTACAAAGTAATAGCAATGTTCTGCTAATATTCAATTGTAAATGACTTAGCTACTCTCAGCAGTACAATGATCTATGGCTATTCTGAAGGACTTATAGTGGAAAATGCTATCCATTCCCAGAGAAGGAATTGATTGTGTTTGAATACAGATTGAAACATACTTGTTCTCTCTTTTCTTTTTCTTTTTTTTTAATTTTATTTTTCTTAGAGTTTTTTGTTTGTTTGTTTGTTTGTTTGTTTTTAAGGGTGGGAGATCTGTTTTTTTTTTTTTCACAACCTGACTTTTATAAAAATATTTTGCATAACTTTGCATGTAGTTTCTTAATGGAAGCTGGATCTGGGAATAAGGGAGAGAATATGGAACTCAAAATTTTTAAAAACAAATGTAAAATATTATTTTAAATGTAACTGGGGAAAATATTAAATAAATAAATATATATATTAAAAACCAATATTGCTGTTACTGTATACAACGTTCTCTTAATTCTGCCCATTTTGCTCTTTATTATTTTGTGCAAGTCTAGAAATGCTTTTTTTCTAAATCAATGAGCTTATAGTTTTTAAAAACACAACAGCATTCTAAACCAAACCATCCCTAAATAAAAATCCCCTTTCATTCATACTAGAAGAATGATCACCCAGCCTTTGTAAAGGGAGCCCACTTTCCTCTGAGGCAGCTCACTCTATGTTTGAATAGATCTGATAATAGTATATCAAAACTATATCTGGGCCTTTACCCCTTTCTGGACATTATATATAATTCTGCTGTCTCAAACCAAAGAGAATAAGTCTAATTTTTCGTCCACATCTTAGCCTTCAGATTACTTCAGGATAGCTATTATGTTCTTTCCATCTTTTTTTTTTTTTTTTTCAGAAGACACCCAACATTCAATCCAGAGCCTCTTAACCTTTTTATTTATTTATTTATTTTTGCATGTCCTAGACCTCTTTGGCAATAAGGAGAACTCCATGGATCCCTTCTCAGAATCAGAATTTTATATGCCTAAAATTTTTATATGCATAAAAGGGAATACATGGGATTACAAAGTTAATTAATTATATTGAAATAAAAATATAATTGTTTCCAAATTACCAGATCATCCCCTAAGATTTTATTTCAAGCTATCTTTATATAACAAAATAACAATGCTCTTTATCATCTAGGATGTCTTTTTTTGGATATGCCATAGTTTATCAATGTATTTCCTAAAATTTGGTTCCTAGATCCATATTATTATTATATTATTTTTTATACATTATACTATGCAGGTAGTTTGACTGGTTGAGCTAAAGTATTACCTCCCTATCCTTAGATACTGTTAATTTTTTCAGAGGGCTGAACTATAGTAAAAACAAAAACTTTGTTGTGTGGGCCTTTAAATAAAGAAACTTCATAACTCTGGGTGAGGGGGATAAACGTCCTCAGCTGCTGCATCTAGCCGTAGTTTGAGGACCCCTGCAAGTTTAGTCTCTAAATCACATTGTTGATACATATTGAGCTATCTATGGTACCTTCTTTTTTTCTCCTCTCTCAAATTACAGTCACCAAAAGAGCATTAGACTGGGAAAATTAGGTTTGGATTTGGATCCCTGATATTACAAACTATCTGTCTGATGTTGGGAAGTCTCTTCCACTTTCTGGAATTCAATTTCTCCACCAGTGAAATGAGAATATTGGAGTAGAAAATTAAATCCTGAATTTATAGAATTAAGGACAAAAGATCTGAGAGTCTACGTATTTTTTTCCTTCATTTTAGAAGAGAATCAATGACATTACAGGGTGCAAGAATTGGATTTAAGTGAGGCAAAGTTGATCTCTTTTTCAAAGTCATCAAAGTCTGGTGGCAAGGTAAAAGTCAAGATACAGTAGAGACAAAGTGGAGACTTTGGAATCTTTAATCTCTCACCAAGCTCTAAATGCTCCACTGAATCAGCTTCAGCCACCTTCAAATACACTGGGGGAAAAATATTTCTCATCCACCCATTCCATCTGGAGAAGTCTTTACATGATTGAGATAATAGGTTTGAGGCCTTTCAGTTACCCTAATTCTAGTTTAGCCTCATCTGTCAAGATGGTTTTAGCAGGGTATGGCCACTGTACATACTATAGTTTCTTGGAGCCATAGATAAGAATTGAGTGCCACGAATGTTTGTGGCAGCCCTTTTTGTAGTGGCTAGAAACTGGAAACTGAATGGATGTCCATCAGTTGGAGAATGGCTGAATAAATTGTGGTATATGAAAATTATGGAATATTACTGTTCTGTAAGAAATGACCAACAGGATGATTTCAGAAAGGCCTGGAGAGACTTACACGAACTGATGCTGAGTGAAATGAGCAGGACCAGGAGATCATTATATACTTCAACAACAATACTAGATGATGACCAGTTCTGATGGATCAGACCATCCTCAGCAACGAGATCAACCAAATCATTTCTAATGGAGCAGTAATGAACTGAACTAGCTATGCCCAGAAAAAGAACTCTGGGAGATGACTAAAAACCATTACATTGAATTCCCAATCCCTATATTTATGCCCACCTGCATTTTTGATTTCCTTCACAAGCTAATTGTACAATAATTCAGAGTCTGATTCTTTTTGTACAGCAAAATAACAGTTTGGTCATGTATACTTATTGTGTATCTAAGTTATATTTTAATATATTTAACATCTACTGGTCATCCTGCCATCTAGGGGAGGGGGCGGGGTAAGAGGTGAAAAATTGGAACAAGAGGTTTGGCAATTGTTAATCCTGTAAAGTTACCCATGCATATATCCTGTAAATAAAAGGCTATTAAATAAAAAAAAAATCATTAAAAAAAAAAAAAAAGAATTGAGTGCCAGGTGGATGCCAAAAGTGAATGAGCAGCCCCGAAAAGTGCTTGGTAAACTCTCACATCAGAGGTGCTAGTTCTCCCTGAACATCCCATAAACCCCAAGAAAGAGACTAGGTAAAAAAGGAATGGTACAGCAGAAATTTAACAATTCAACAAACATTTATTAAGTGCTTTCTGTGTGCCAGACATTGTGCTAGGTGCTGGGAACAAAAATAAAATGATTACATTTTCCAAGGAATATTGGGTGATTTTGACACATGGATGGGATATATCTTATTGCAAAAGATCTTGTAAGACACTGCTCTACTGAATCAAATATTTCTTTGTAACCAAAAAAGAAATACAATGGATCTTGTATTCTCTACATCTTTTTGTTTATTTATCAACTGGTAGAAATTGTGTCCATTGTTGAAAAGTCTGGCTTCTTTCTTGTTAATACTACCATCAAGGATGTCTCAATTCCTGAATAAATGGCTCTTATAAAGATTTTGCATGGATGGACCATAGATATATAGGACAGTAGTTACCAATATGAATAAATAAATAAATTTATTTCTATATTTTTATATAGCTTTTATAGCTTCTCCACCCCCTTCTGTTATCTTATATATTGGTCCCCAATGTCTTCACACCTGTATTTCCTCCAACTTGAATCTTCTTTATTTAGATTTAGCCTTTATATGATGATGTCATTTTTGTTGCTATTGTTTTTCAGTCAATCTGACTCTTTATTACCCCATTTAGGAGTTTTCTTGGCATAAATACTGAAGTGGTTTGCCATTTTTTCTCCAAGTGCCATTTCTATCTTTTCTTTAAACACATATGGAACTGTGGTGTTCAAGTACAAGTGTGGCAGTTAGTTCTATTGTCCTTGAGATAAAAGATAGTTTGCAATAATAATTTTGACATATCTTCCATTTGTCATCTACTTGTCATCCTCTTCATTTTTATCCTTAAAGCTCTTGGGATGACCTCACTTAGATAACCTACCAAGCTTTTTCAAAATTCATTTTATTCTCTACTGCTTGTCTCTTTATAAGACAATATTCATCATAATCAAACACTGGTCACACAGACAGCATTTATATGATGCTTTAGAGTTTATAAATTGCAGCTAGGTGGCGTAGTGGATAGAGTGTTGAGCCTGGAGTCAGGAAGACTCATCTTGTGACCCTAAACAAGTCATTTCATCTCATTTGCATCAATTTTTTCATCTGTCAAATGAGTTGGAGGAGGAAATGGCAAACCATTCCAGTATCTTTGCCAAGAAAATCCCCAAAAGGGATTTCAAAGAATCAGACATGACTGAAAAATGACTGAACAACAATAACAATTTAAGATGTACGAAATGTGATTTAAGTTCACAAGTTATAAGATATGGTCCCTGCCCTCATATAGCTTACTGTTTAGAAAAGGCACACAACACACATAGAGATAACTATGATATGAAATATAATGTTATTTGTTGTTCATTTATTTTTCAGCCAAGCCTGCCTCTTTGTGACTCAATTTTTTTGGGGGGGAGGGTTTTAGTTTTTTGTAAGTTTTTTTTTTTTTTTTTTGCAAAAACAGAAGTGGTTTACCTTCTAGATAGCACTCACAGAGCTCACATTCATAAAGTACTTTAAGATTTACAGAGCATAGGTGCCAGAAATGTAAGGAATAAGGTGAGAAAAAACAAGAAGGTGAGAAACCTCTGGGTCTGTTTAAGCAACAGAGAATAAGCCTCTTTGGCTGAAGTGGAGAATAAAGGGGAGAGAGAAGGAAAGTGAAACTGGAAAGGCAAGATGTTGCCAGTATAGAAAAATAGGTAGAATTTATATTTTGTTTTAAAGTTTGCAAAGTACTTTACCCATTTTACCAATTATCCCAGTTTATCCTCATAATAACTCTTTAAAGAAGGTATTATTATTATCCTCATTTTACAGATGAGGCAACTGAAACAGATGGGATTTAGTGATTTGCCCAGAGTCATAGTGGTAGTAAGTTTCTGAGGTAATTTTTTTTCAATTAAAAAAATTATTGCAGATGATATGATTGTATAGAAAGAAAACCCTAGAGAATCAACCAAAAAGCTACTAAAAATAACCCACAACTTTAGCAAAGTTGGAAGATACAAAATAAATCCACATAAATCATTAGCATTTTTTATATATTACCAACAAAGTCCAGCAGCAAAAGATACAAAGAGAAATTGCATTCAAAATAATTGTCAATAGTATAAAATATTTAGGACTCTATCTGCCCAGTAAATGCTGGGAACCATATGAACACAACTACAAAACACTTTCCACACAAATAAAGTCAGATCTAATAAGTTTGGAAAATATCAAGTGCTCATGGGTAGTCCAAGAAAATATAATAAAAATGACAATACTACCTAAATTAAACTACTTATTTAGTGCTATACCAATCAAACTCCCAAGAAATTATTTTATAGCCCTAGAAAAAATAATAACAAAATTCATCTGAAAGAACAAAAGGTCAAGAATTTCAGGGAAATTAATGAAAAACATGCAAATAAAAGTGGCCTTGCTGTGCCAGATCTAAAACTATATTATAAAGGAGTAGTCATCAAAACCAGTTGGTACTGGCTAAGAAATAGAGAAGTTGATTAGTGGAACAGATTAAATTCACAAGACACAACAGTCAATAACTATAGTAATCTAGTGTTTGACAAACCCCAAAACCCTAGCTTTTGAGATAAGAACTCACTATTTGACGAAAACTGCTGGGAAAATTAGAAACTAAACTAAGCAGTGACCCACACCTAACACCATATACCAAGATAAGGTTGAAATGGGTTCATGATTTAGACATAAAGAGTGATATAAGCAAGTTAGAAGAACATAGGATAGTTTACCTCACAGATCTGTGGAAAAAGAAGGAATTTGTGACCAAAGAAGAGCTGGAACTCACAACTGAACACCAAATAGATAATTTTGATTATATTAAGCTAAAAAGCTTTTGCACAAACAAAACCAAGGCAGACAAGATTAGAAGGGAAGCAATAAATTGGAAAAACTTTTTACATTTAAGGATTCTGATAAAGGCTCCATTTCTAAAATATATAGAGAATTGACTCAAATTTATAAGAATTCAAGCCATTCTCCAATTGATAAATGGTCAAAGGATATGAACAGACAATTCTCAGATGAAGAAATTGAAACCATTTCTAGTCATATGAAAAGGTGCTCTAAATCACTATTGTTCAGAGAAATGCAAATTAGGACAACTCTGAGATACCACTGCAGACCTCTCAGATTGGCTAAGATCACAGGAGGAAAAAAATGATGAATGTTGAAGGAGTTGTTGGAAAACTGGGACACTAATACATTGTTGGTGGAATTGTGAATGGATCCAGCCATTCTGGAGAGCAATTTAGAATTATGCTCAAAAAATTATCAAACTGTGCATATCCTTTGATCCAGCAGTGTTTCTACTGGGTCTGTATCCCAAAGAGATCTTAAAGAAGGGAAAGGGAACCACATGTGCAAAAATGTTTGTGGCAGCCCTTTTTGTAGTGACAAGAAACTAGAAATTGAGTAAATGCCCATCAATTAGAGAATGACTGAATAAATTACAATATATGAATGTTATGGAATATTATTGTTCTATAAGAAACGATCAGCAGGATGATTTCGGAGAGACCTGGAGCGACTTATAGGAACTGATGCTAAATGAAATGAGCAGAACCAAAAGATTATTATACACAGCAACAACAATATTATACAATGATCAATTCTGATGGAGGTGACTCTTTCCAACAATGAGATGATTGAGGCTAGTTCCAATGATCTTGTAATGAAGAGAGCCAGCTACATCTAGAGAGACAATTGTGGGAACTGAGTGTGGATCTCAACATTACATTCTCACTCTTTTTGTTATTGTTTGCTGGCATTTTGTTTTCTTATTCTTTTTTTTTTCCTTTTTGATCTGATTTTTCTTGTGCAGCAAGATAATTGTTTAAATATGTTTACATATATTGGATTTAGCATATATTTTAACATTTATAACATATATTAGTTTGCTTGCCATACAGGGGAGGGGGTGAGGGGAAAAGGGGGGAAATTTGGATCACAAGACTATCAAGGGTCAATGTTGAAAAATTATTTGTGTGTATGTTTTGAAAATTTAAAAGCATTAGTAAAAAAAATAAAATAAATAAAAAATTTTATTACAGATTTTTATTTTTCAAAATACAAGCAAAGATAGCTTTCAATATTCACCCTTGCAAAACCTTGTATTCCATATTTTCTTCATCCCTCCCCAACTCCCCCCTTCCCTAGATAGCAAGTAATCCAATACAGGGTAAACTTGTGCAATTCTACTAAACAAATGAGGTAAAATTGGAACTCAGGACCCTTTACCTTCAGATCCAATGCTTTTTCCATTTTTCTATTAACATTATAGTCAGATTATACTATTCCTGCCATCATGGTCCATCTTTCCCACCTCTAAACCTTAGTTCACATTGCTCTTTCTTCTTGAAATGACTTATACTTTTATTTCCATTTGTCAAAACCTTATCCATCTCTCAAGGCTTTGATCCAAGACCTCTTCCTCCATGAGTTTTTCCCTGATTACATTAATTGAATGTGATCTCTCTCTCTCACTGGGGCTTCCTTCAGCACTTACCTAGTATCTTTCTTCTTTCACTACTCACATTGTACCTTGTATTGTAGTTGGTTTGCTCCAAATTTTTCTTTCTTCAGGTATTAATTCTTTTCATTTTTATAGTCCTTGAAGCACCTTGCATGTAGTAAGCACTTAGTCATAGTCCACTGAGTTAAGATTCCATACCTCTGAAATACAGAAATCCTGGACAATTTGGGAAACTCATACAACTTCCTGGAACCAGCAAGGTTTTCTCTGCAATACCTTTTTTCCCATTACTTATAACCTCTTCCCCATCCTTGCTTGAATAAGAACTGGGAAGACATATGCTACACATATATGATCTATATCAAATTGCTTGCCTTCTTAATGAGCAGGATTTGAGAGGGAAGAAGTGAAGAAATTTGGAACTCAAAGTTTTAAGAACCAATATTAACAGAATCAAAGGGAGATAGATTTGTGTTTTCAAAATCCAAATCACTTAGCATTTTCATGATACTATTTCTGATATAATTACTAAAACTGGTAGAAAATGTAGGTAAATTTAAAAAAGAATGTTAAAATTGTTTTTACATGTAACTGGAGGAAAATAAAATACTAAATAAATTTCATTTTAAAAAAGGAAATCTGATCTTGGATAGTCTGGGAAGTTAGAAAGAGCTCTCTCTCTACTCTCCAGCCTCTAACCACAGCTAAGTGATTGGGTAGATAGAGTACTGGGTCTTGAATCAAGAAGACCTGAGTTCAAATTTAGCCTAAGATACTTACTAGCTGTGTCACCCTAGGCAAGTCACTTTACCTAGTTATGCCTCAGTTTCTTCAATTGTAAAATGGAGAAAATAATAGCACTTACCAGCAGAACTCCTCAAAAAGACAAATTCAATTCAGGCACTATTTCAAGCATTTATTAAGTCTAATGGGAGCCAAGAATGTAGGACTCATGCAAACTAATACGCTACAAAGCCGAAGGGCAAAGGAGAACCAGGTAAGGCTTGTACTTACCTGGAGGAAGGTAGGAACACTAGGAAGCCATTCACAGGTGACATCTGCTCTGGGCCCTGAAATTACAGAGAGATTTTTAGTGTTCCTAGGATCATACATGTAGAGCTGGAGAGGACCCTAGAATTCATCAGGCCCAAGCCTCTCATTTTATACATGAGGAAACTGAGGCTGAGAAAAGGGAAGAGTCACATAGCAAATAAATATCTGAGACAGGATATACACCCAGATCTTCCTTAATCCAAGTCTAATACCCTATCTATTGAACCACACTGCTTCTCTCAGTAAATGGAGATAACAAAACTATTGACTCTCATTTCAATAGCATTTAAGATTTATAAAGTACTTTCTTGTCCTTTATTATGATTTGTATCCTTTTCTAGACACAAAAGTTCTTAGTAATCAAATAATCAAGCATTTATTAAACATCTCTTATGTACCAGGTGCTGTTCTAGGTGCTAGGGAAACCAAGACAGTCCATGAAGCAATCCCTACTCCCAATGATCTGAAGAATGGATTTTATCCTGCTTCTTATACATGGGTCATCACGGGAAATATACAGTAGCAGATTTACACTTACCATGCATTTCTCTGAAGCCCTTGGGTCTCCTAACATTTGAATTCTTCTGAGTTTCTGTGCTTCCATGACTCTCAACCATGTAACCTCATTGAGAATATAGGGGTAGGGAGAGAGACCCTTTTTCACTGGTATAGGGAACACCTGGGTGAGGAAACTCCACCAACTCAGGTCAGCAATGTCTCTTTGTTGTCTTAGAGAGCTCCTAGAGCACCGAGAGATTGATTGACTTGGTCAAGACAAAGTCAATTGGTGTCAGAAGCAGGATTTAGGGAAGGAATTATTTTTTTTAATAACTTTTTATTGACAGAACCCATGCCAGGATAATTTTTTACATTATCCCTTACATTCACTTCTGTTCCGATTTTTCCCCTCCCTCCCTCCACCCCCTCCCCCAGATGGCAAGCAGTCCTATACATGTTAAATAGGTTACAGTATATCCTAGATACAATATATATGTGCAGAACCAAACAGTTCTCTTGTTGCACAGGGAGAATTGGATTCAGAAGGTATAAATAACCCGGGAAGAAAAACAAAAATGCAAGCAGTTTACATTCATTTCCTAGTGTTCTTTCTTTGGGTGTAGCTGCTTCTGTCCATCCTTGATCAATTGAAACCGAATTAGATCTTCTCTTTGTTGAAGAAATACACTTCCATCAGAATACATCCTCATACAGTATTGTTGTTGAGGTATATAATGATCTCCTGGTTCTGCTCATTTCACTCAGCATCACTTCATGTAAGTCTCTCCAGCCTCTCTGTATTCATCCTGCTGGTCATTTCTTACAGAACAATAATATTCCATAACATTAATATACTACAATTTACTCAACCATTCTCCAATTGATGGGCATCCATTCATTTTCCAGCTTCTGGCCACTACAAACAGGGCTGCCACAAACATTTTGGCACATACAGGTCTCTTTTAGGGAAGGAATTCTTATCTGGGGTAAGACCTTGTTTTTTAAAAACTATGTCAAAGTAATTGGTTTCCTTTATACTCCTATGCATTTTATTGTGTACATTTGAAAACCTTAGCCCAAGAGATCTCAGTCTCCACCAGACTGACAAAAAGTCTTCTACAGATACAGACACACACACACACACACACACACAGAGAGAGAGAGAGAGACAGAGAGAGACAGAGAGACAGAGAGACAGAGAGACAGAGAGAGAGAGAGAGAGAGAGAGAGAGAGAGAGAGAGAGAGAGAGAGAGAGTTAAGAAGTTAAGAATCTCTGGTTTGAAAGATGGGCTTTTACTCATGATAGAAAATGCCAATCACATCCAGAGAGAGAAGTATGGAATCTGAATGCAGATTGGAGCATACTATTTTCACTTTTTGTTTGCTGAGTTTTTGTGGCTTTTCTCTTTTGTTCTGTTTCTTCTTTCACAACATAACTAATGTAGAAATAAATATGTTTACATGATTGCACATGTATAACCTATATCATTTTACTTGATGTCTTAGGGAGGGGGGATGCGAGGGAAGGAGAAAGACATTTTGAAATTCAAAATCTTTAAAAAATGAATATTGAAAACTAACTTTAAAATACTATTTATTAAAAAAGGGTTTTTTCCAGGAACAGTTTGAAATCAAAAGTTATCCTTTGATATCTCAGCTTAGCACGAAGATGACCCAGGATTCCTAAAGGCTAGATGTTGACATGTCCTCATGGACTGGAAAAGGTTTGTAGTCTGGGTTTGGGGGCAAAGCATGTGTCGTCCAAGGACTAGCTTAGCTCAGCATGGAGAGAGGCTATGTCAGCAGGCTGCTGACTAAGTGGGGAATTCTTTGGCCAAAGTGACCTTTGAAGCATTGAAAACTCTCTCTCTCTCTCTCTCTCTCTCTCTGTCTCGCACTATCTGTCTCTCTCTCTCTCTTTCTTTCTTTCTCTCTCTTTCTCTCTTTGTGTGTGTTTCTCTCTGTCTCTGTCTGTCTCTCTCTCTGTCTCTCTTATGTCTGTCTCTCTGTCTGTCTGTCTGTCTGTCTCTCTCTCTCTGTGTTTCTCTCTGTCTGTCTGTCTCTCTCTGTCTCTCTCTGTCTCTCTCTCTCTCTCTCTCACACACACACACACACACACACACACACAACTGAACTCTTTTTCCTATTGTCCCAAAAAGAGACCTGATGGAAAGCAGGTGGCCTGGAATCTGGCCAGTGACTCTTGCCTGGCTTGTGAAGGAGAGGTATAAGCCCTTAATCCCACTTCTGTCCAAGGGGACAGCCTGAACTCCAAGGATTTCCAGGCTGATTATACACTCTGGAGAAGCTCTCTGGGCCCACACCACCTGTAAGCTGCCAGGCACTTATGGGATGATAGGATTTAGAGCTTAGAGGGTCCCCCTAATCTCTTCCTGTTACAAAGGAAGGCACTGAGGCCCAGAGAAGGGATGGGACTTACCCAGAGTCACACAGCTTTGCAAATCAGTCAACTAACCCTGAGTAACCAACTACCATGTTCTTGCCATTGTGCTAAGTGCTGGGGATACAAAGAAAGTCAAAAGACAGTCCTTGTCTTCAAAGAGCTCACAGTCTAGTAAGTGAGACAAAATGGAAACCTTGGTGCAGCTAGGGTATGCAAAGAGCACCTCACCTGGAATCAAACTGACTCATTCTGAGTTCAAATCCAACTCAGACACTTACAACTGTGTGACTCAGCACAAGTCACTTAATCCTGTTTTCCTCAGTTTCCTCATCTGTAAAATGAACTAGAGCAAACCATTGCAGTCTTTGCCATGAAAACTCAAACAGGGTCTCAAAGAGTCAGACATGAGTGAAAACAACTGAACACACACAGGGACAAACAAGATTTAGACAGGATACATGAAAGATAATTAATAGAGAGAGGACACTAAGATTAAGAAAGACTGGGAAGCTGCTGTTATTCAGTCACTCCCGACTCTCCATGACCCCATTTGGGATTTTCTTGGCAGAGATAATGGAGTGGCTGGCCATTTCCTTCTCTAACTCATTTTATAGATGAAGAAACTGAGAAAAGCAGAGTTAAGTGACTTGCACAGGATCACATACGTAATGAGGATTACATTTTCTGAAGTCGCATTTGAACTAAAGAGATGAGTCTTCCCCACACCAGTTTGGTGCACTATCCATTATAGCAAGGTGTAATTTTAGCTGGACCCCGAGGGAAGCCTGGACCTGAGGGCAGGAGAGAGATCATTCCAAGAGTGGGAAACAGTAACAAGGGCCAGAATCTGGAGACGGAGTGTCATGGGTTCCAAGAGTATGTGATGGGATATGAAGTATCAGAAAGGTAGGAAGGGGTTGGGATTTGAAAGGCTTTGAATACGAAAGAGGATTTCATATTTTAGATTGAAAACAATAAGTTGATACTGGGACCTACTGACTAGTTGGTGATTTGGCCAGACTTGTAATTTAGGGAGACCGATTGTCCGCCAGGTAGAGAATGGACTGGAGGGAGGAGGGAGGCAGGGAGACCCACCCACCCCATAGTCCAGGGGATGAGGGTCTGAACCCTAGGTCTGGCAGTGTCAGGGTAGAGGAGGGAGCCTATGGGGAAATGTTCCAGGGTGTCTTAGCACCTGATTGGAGATGTAGGGAGAGAGAAAACGAAGGGCGGAGGATGGCGTCTAGGCTGCAAGCCTGGGTGACTGGAGGGCGGCAGTATCCTCAGCAGTAGTGATAGAGAAATTAGGAACGGGGGAGAATCGGGGGGACAGAGGAGTTACATTTCAGACATGTTGAATTTAAGATGCCTATGGGATATCTAGTTCCAATAGATTGTTGGAGATGGGAGAAGTAGGTCAGAAGAGAAGTTAGGCTGAACAGGGAGATCTAAGAGTCATCTGCAAAGAGAAAATAATGCAACCCATGAGAACTAATGGGATGATCAAGTGAAACAGTATCTAGGGAGAAGAGGAGAGGCCCCAGGCAGAGCCTTGGGAGCACCTAGAGAGCAGAAAATAGGAGACAGAGAAGGAGTGGTCGGACAGGTAGGAGGAGAACCAGGGGAGAGCAGTACTCGGGAAAGCCTATGGCAATCTTCCCAGGTAGCATGAAGGACCAACTCCCACAAAGCAAATCCACTTAGACTGCAAGCTATATTTATAAAGCTACATGGAATATTTTACTTGACCCAGGTCATAGAACAAAAGGACACATTGTAGCAGTTTTAAACAATACTCTATGGTAGATAGAAGGAGTTTTTTTTCCTTTCCTTTTCTTTCTTTTTTTCTTCCTTTTTCTTTCTTCATTCCTTTCTTCCTTCCCCTTTCCCTCCTTCCCTCCCTTCTTTCCTTGCTTCTTTCCTTCCTTCTTTTCTTCCTTCCTCCCTCCCTTCCTTCTTCTCTTTTCCTCTCTCTCCATATCTCCTTCTTTCCTTCCTTCCTTCCTTCCTTCCTTCCTTCCTTCCTTCCTTCCTTCCTTCCTTCCTTCCTTTCTCTTTCTCTTTCTCTTAACCTTTTGGCAATCCCTTTTTTTAAATATAAGTTTTTTGAGTTTCATAGTCTCTCCCTCTACCCAGCTTCTCCCTCACCTATTGAAAAGACAAGTAATATGATAGCCATTATACATGTGAAATCACACATGCATATTCATGTTAGCCTTGTTGCAAAAAATAGCAATAAAAATAAAGTGTATGGGGGGGTATATACTTTAGTCTACATACAGTTCATCTGTTTTCTCTCTGATGTAAGATCATGTTTTTCATCATGAGATCTTCGGAATTATGGAGACTAATTTTCCAATCTGTAAAATGGGGGTGATATAGTTGTCTTGTCTATCTCATAGGTTCATTGTAAGGAGTAGAGAAGAGAGTGAATGAATGAAAAAGCATTTATTTAGTGCTAACTGTGTGTCAGGCACTCTGTGCTGAATCCTGGGGGCATAAATGCAAAGCAAGAAAGACCCTATCCTTCAAGGATCTTGCATTCTAATTAGTAGAGACAATATATGTATAGAAGGGTTGGCCAAGCAGATAAATTTTGATTGGGAAGATTACAGACAGAGTGAATGGAGACAAAAAGGAGTCCATGGACTGATGTACCCTTTCCAGGAACAAGACTAATAATGATTTGCTTATGATTCTGGAACCAGAAATGGCTTCAAAACAGAGAGAAAGATCACTGCTAAGAAGAAGTCTGGAGAGTGAAATGAAGTATAGCAAAGGGCCACTCTTGGTTCTAATGGATGATGGAGAAAGCTGACACTTAGGACAGTGATAGCCCTGGGACAGGAGTTCTGGGTAGGAAAGAGTCAACCCTCTAGGTGAGAAGTCCGAGTGCCTGAGAAATTGCTATATAAAAGTAATCTATTCATATTAGGTAAAAATGAGAGAGCTATTATTGCTTAGAACTTCAGGTGGTCTATCCCAGCTTTAGTATATTTTCAAGGTCATACTGTATATCATTACACAGCATCATAAATGTTTCATTTCTATTGCATTATGCCCACTGTTGCAAGAGACTGGGCTCTTTTAGGAAGACAGGAAGTAGTATCTATTTTGTCTGGTTGCTATTACTAGGCAGATTTCATCTTTCAGCATTTACAAAAATGAACAGGACTATCTGATGCTGGCTTCCCCAGCCTCTCCATATTCTTAATCTCCTGAAATAATGGAAGAGGGCTCCTGAGAAGCCACTAGAATTATATTAGGATTTCAATGTGGATCTTGTAGGTCAGACAATTAACAAATACTTATTAAATGCCTCCTAAAGAATGAGCGCCATTTCTCTAACACTTAAAAGTTTATAAAACTTCCCTCATTCCCCAAAAAAAGTCTTGTAAGGGAGGTAATTCAAGCGTCATTCTTCCCATTTGACGGCTGAAGAAACTGAGCTTCAGAGAGAGATTAAGCATTCTCTGTTTCTTTCCGAGTTCAACTTAATCATCACCTATGTCAGAAATTCTTAACCTATAGACTTTTAAATAAATATTTTGATAACTGCATTTCAATAAAATGGATTTTCTTTACAATTCTATTTATTTTAAAAGGTTTTTTTTTGCATTTAAACATTATTTTGAGGAGTCCATAGGCTTTGCCAACCTGCCAAAATTATGCATGATACAAAGATACATAGGTATCTCAATGTGATTTAAAGGAAGTGAGAATAAACATCTCTTATGTCTTTTTCCTACCTTTTTCTCCAAGGAAAACTTGAATTCCTACCAGGAGGGGAAGCAAGAAGTTGGAGTCAGAAGCTGGCCACCCCAGTTTCCTCAGAGAAAGGGGGGGCCATGCTACAATTATATCTATCTATATAATCTCTCTTTCTCTGTCTCTGTCTCTCTCTCTGTCTCACACACACACACTTTGCTCAACTCAGTGCATGATAAAACCTTCAAAAAGCAATGTGCCCACAAGACCAGCAAAGGCATTGATATCAGAGCACACAAAATGACCCCTGTACCATTACCCATTCATTTTCTCTTTTCACTTCAGATTCACATAATCCCTGGAACCCAGAATGGAAAGTATCTCTAGAGATCTTCTGGCCTAACTCTCTCATTTTATAGAAAAGGAAATTCAGATTCAGGGAAATAATAAATCTCCAAGGCAGATCTCTCTTTAAATCCAAGGATCTTTTCGCCACATCTAGCTCATTCTTTGCTTCTCTCCCCCTTCCCTTCCCCCTGTACACTTAGATAACATCGGGCAGTACACAGAATGAACACAGAATGGGGAGCTCCTATAAAAGACCTCTGCTCGGAATGTGAATCAACCTCAGATTTCCTACAAAGAACCAACAGAGCAAAATTTATAGCTGTCTTTTGGTCGTGAGGCTCTAGGGAAAGTACACACAATAAACTTCACGGAGCTAAGTCTTAGTAATTTATGGACCTGGTGCAGCCTAATGGCAAGCTTGAATCTCCGCTCAAGCTGGAGTTCATAAAAGCCATTTGTGAAGAGATTTTCAATGAATCCAATAGTAGACAAGTCCTGGGAAGGAAGGTGGTTTCCAGAAAATGCTAAGGAAGTGAATCAGAGAAATACCCAAAGATTTACATTATTGAGGCAAGAGAAGATAAGAGCCGGAGCCAAACACAGCCTGGATTGATCTGCCAAGAGTTGCAGGAGTCTAGCTTTTGGAGCATTTGGTTGCAGAAAGGATGGGAATCAGGGCTTTATTCCGGTGGTCGGCAAATGATGATCTCCTGAATCAGCACTCAGAGGTATAGTGCTGATAGGAATACCGTGGAAGAAGAAAATTCAGTTCGAAAGACATCCATTTTTAAAAGGCCACTATATTCAGGCACAGAGAATGAGGGTGAGATTTGGAGTCAGGGGACTCCTGAGAATCAGATGTACTCAAATCCCAGCTCTGCTAATTAGCTCAGGCAAGTCACTCCCCTGACACTGGCAGATAGGTGGGTAGGTAGATGGATGTTTGGATGGATGAATGGATGGATGGAGAGAGGGGGAGGGGGAGGGACATAGATGGATAGTAGAGAAAGGAAGAAATCAAAAAAAGAAGAAACAAAAGAATGGAGAAAGGAAGGAAGAAAAACAGAAAAAGAAAGAGGGAAAGAGTGTATGATAGAAGAATGTAAAGAGAAAAAAGAAAGAGTGGACAGAAAGAAGAGAGGAGAGAAACATACAGAGATAGAGACAAAAAGACACAGAGAGAAAGAGAGATAGAAGGGATACACATATACAGAGAGAGAGACAGAGAGAGACAGAGACAGAGAGAGACAGAGACAGAAACAGAGAGAGTCCGAGAGAGACAGACAGACAGACAGAGACAGAGACAGAGAGAGAGACAGAGACAGAGACAGAGAGACAGAGAGATGGAGACAGACCATGTACCTTCTATGAAAGTCCCTTCCAGCTCTAAATGCTCCAAAAAAGCCAACCATCAGGACTTGTCTATTTGTGGTAAGGCTTTTCTTAGAGCAGAAACTTGGTGTTACCAGAGACATGGTATCAAATCAGCTCCCAGCATGACAGATGAGGAAACTGAGGCAAACAAGATAAGTGACTTGTCCAGAGTCACACAGCTAGTAAAGCTGGATTTGAACTCATGAAGATGAGTCTTCCTAATTCCAAGTCCCAGGAAAGGGAAGCACCTCATTCAGTCACACAGCTGGTCAAACCTCGCTCTAAGTACCTTTCCAATCTTATTTTACATCTCTCCCTTTCACTAACTCTATGACCCAGTCAGAGTGACCATCTTGACCTTCCTCGGATGTGATCCATTTCCCATCTTGGGTCCTTACACAGGCTGTCCTCCATGATTTTCAGCTTCCCCCCCCCCCCAATCATATTGAGCAGCTTTAATTACTTTTTCCATTTCTTCCTCTTTTTTCTTTAAAAATCTGTATTTCATGGGATGGTATGGCTCTCTACAAACGAGGAGAGGGAAATTTATGTAGTGTAAAAACAAAATATATTAATAAAATTTATTTTTAAAACACCTCAGCTGGAATAGCAATTCCTATATGTTCTTCCCCCTCCCCTTTTCTTTGCTTCCCACAGCTGCTAGCTCTTGCTAAAAAAACAAAAATTACATTTTATATACTTGCAAGTTTCCTCACCAAACAGAATGAAGTCTCCTTGAGGTCAGGAATTGTTTCCTTTTTGTTTTTGTAAAATGAGGGACTAGCATAGGGCCTAGAAGGCAGTAATAAATACATAAAAAACATTTAATAAATGCTTGTTGATTGATTTAAGTCATAGAGCTCAGATTTATTAGAACCTGGAACCAAACCTTGAAATCCAATTATCTTCATAGTCTTCCTTCAGAGGAACCAGGAATTGGAGGAGAGAGGGCAGCAGTTACTGGCTCTCAAGTTGAGGCGCTAACCATTGCTCTACATTAGATGCTGAACACTACATGGCTAACCCTAGCTTGAGGGAATCATCAAAGCTTCATAGATGACTTGCTCCAGTAACAGACTTGCTCCAATTTCTCTTTCTGAAGTCAAAGAATATGAATAGAAAACTCCTGAAAAGTCCAAGGGTGTCTGAAAGTTTTAGGAACCACTTGAACTTTCATATGCAATCAATCCTTTTTTTCTTCCGTTCCTAGTGTGTAGAAAGACTGGTGTTGGATGATAATTTTCCAGTTCAAAATAATTTTTTAAAAAGAAAAAACCAAATTTAAGAACCCAAAGATATAAATGCTCAACATCAGAGCACTCCAAAGACTTGTTCTTATTAATATTGTTGGGTTTTGCCTCATTTGGGGGGGCTATGTCAATAATGCAGGGCAGAGGTGATGAGTATTTACTGTGTTTGTTTATCTTTTCATGGTTTCTCATTGCATTGATCAGACCTGAAAGTCTTTCAAGTCATTTTTCTCCATAATATTGTTGTATAAATCACTGTTTAAATTGTTTGTCTAGTTTAATTCACTCTGCTCTGCATCAGTTCATAGAAGTGTTCCAACTTTTATTCCATTACATTCTAATACCACAACTATATCCATTCCCCAAGAAAAGGACACTTTTCCCTTTTGTTTTTCTTTATAACACCATTTCAAGACATAGTGGGACAGGTAACATTGAGATGAAATGGAGAGAAGTCATGGCTTTTTACCTAAGTTCTATAGGTACAGATTCCATCATGGTTCCTGCACGATGGTGATGTGAATATTCTGTATTTTTAGAAGCAACTAGTGGCACCGTGGATAGAGTGCTAACCCTGTCTCAGAAATACCTGAATTCAAATTTAGCCTCAGATACTTACTGACACATCATTTAACTCATCTGCCTCAGTTTCCCCACCTGTAAAAAATAATTAATAGTACCTACCTCTCCCTGGGTTGTTATGAGTTTCAAATGACATAATATTTGTGAAACATTTAGCACACAATGCTTAGCATATAAGAAGTGCTTAATAAATGCTTGTTTTCTTCCTTTACTTTTTTCATTGAGTAAGCCATAGAATTGAGACTAATGCTTTAGCCTTCTATTCCTATTAGTCTTGTATTTTAATAAAAAAAGGGCTATCCTTAAAGGGACTAGGGTCAAATTGGCAAGGAGTATTAGAAAAGAACTCAAAACCCACTTGTGTGTCCAGGTGGAAGCAGATTATGGTGTAGAGCAGAGGTCCTTAAATTTTTTTGTGTTGTGGACCCCTTTGACAGTCTGGAAACTGATGACTTCTAAATAAAGACTTTTAAATGCACATAATAAAATATTTAAGATTAATAAGGGAATCAATTAGGTTAAAATACAGTGAGCAAAAAAAATCTTTAAGTGTTCATCCATTAGAATATGAGCTCCTTAATGACAAGAACTTTTATTTTTGTCTTTTTTTGTATTCCTACTGCTCCTACTTTGCGCCATAGTAAGAGCTTAATAATAACTTCCTGATTTGACTGGAATATTTTTTATTTGTATGACTTTGGATACATCACTTGAATTTTTGATTTCCTCATTTTTCAAATGAGAGATCATATAATAGAGTAGAAAACCTAGTCTTACCCCATCTTTTACAAACTCTCTCAGGTCTTTCTCTAGTTTAAAATCCAGTAATCTGGTATTTAAGGTCTTCTAACTACCTTTCCTACCCTTCACTCACTCTACTTTCCAATCATTCTCAGAAGCCAAGCTCATCCCTGACTTCACTCATTTTATACAGGTCATTCCCCATGCCTGGAAAGCGTACCTTTTGCCTTTCATAATCTTTACCTTTTCCCAAGGCTTGATTCAGGGACCACCTCCTCTGTTTATTCTTCTCTGATTCCCAACTTCCTTTCCCAGTTGTTACCCTTCATTTCTTCCTCAAATATTCCTAGAGCTTTTTGAGCTTAATTTTCTTCCCTTCACCCCCACCTTATGCTACACAAATCTGTGTACGTATCATCTCTCTCCCACCCCAATAGTATGTAATCTCTAGGGCAGTATGTAAGTCTTATGTCCTGTACTGAGCACAACTTCTTGTAAATAAGTTCATCCAATGTGCTTAGACTGAATTCATTGTCAAAAGAGTGCCAAGAAGAAACTAAGAAAAATAGAGACTAGAACAACGATGATGATGATGGCTTACATTTCTATTTGTCTTGAAATTTTACAAAAATCTTTATTTACATTTTAGAGGCAGATTGCACAGTAGATAAGAGTGCTGGGTCCAGAGACAGGAAGAAGTGGGTTTAAATGTGACCTGAGACATTTAGTAGTTTGTGTGACACTAGGGGAAGTTGTTTAACTTCTGTTTGTTCTGTTTCTTCACCTGTGAAATGGATATAAAATAATACCTCCCTACCAGAGTTGTTGTGAGGATTAACTTAAATAATAATTATAAGGCATTTAACCCAATTTCTGATATATTATAAGTTATTAATATTTATTTTCCTTATTTCCTCTTGTTTCCTTCTTTCCTTGCTTTCTTTCTTCCTTCATTTCCTTCTTTCATCTCTTTCTTTTTTCTTTCCCTCTCTTCCTCCCTCTCTATCTTCTCTTACTTCTTTTTAGCTCTTGCTTCCTTTTTTTCTTTATTTCCTTTTTTTATCTCTTCCTTCCTTCCTTATTTCCTCTTAACTTCCTTTCTCCCTTTCTATCCTCTCTTCATTCTTTTTAACTCTCCCATCCCTCCTTCTTTTCTTCCTTCTTTTAATGTGCAACTCTGATTCCCTGGTAATTGTATTACTCCTTGTTTTGTACCCATATAGCACTATCAGAAGAATATTGATATTAAAAAGTTGGGGTTTTGTGTCAAAGACTTGTTTGAATTCATTGAAAATGATGCAGAGTTTTGCAAGAGTCATTTAGCTTGTTCTTTGATTGAATTCCATCTGGGTCCAACTCATTGTGCTGCCCTTCAAAAGATACTTAATTGTGATGTTCACTTTAGTAAATAGTTGGGAATTTGTATTTTGTTGGTCTTATTAAATCTATAAGAAAAAAAATTTTTTTAAAGTAGTCAGCAACCCAGCAGTGTCCTTACAGGATCTGTATCACAAGGACATCATAAAGGAGGGAAAAGGACCCAGATTTGCAAAAATGTTTGTAGCAGCTCTTTTTGTGGTAATAAAGAATTGAAAATAAGTAGATGTCCATCAATTGGGGAATGGCTAAACAAATTGTGATAAATTAAAATAATGGAATATTATTGTTCTATAAAAAATGATGAACAAGCTGATTTTAGAAAGGCCTGGAATGATTAACATGAACTGATGCCAAGCGAATAAAGCAGAACCAGGAATACATTGTACACAATAAAAGTAAGAATGTGCGATAATCAACTATGAAAGACTTGGTTTAATGATCCAAAGCAATCCCAATAGAATGAATAGAAAATGCCATCTGCATCCAGAAAAAAGAACTACAGAGATTGAATGTAAATCAGCACATGCTATGTTCACTTCTTTTTTCTATTTTTTTATCTCTCCTATGATTTCTCTCTTTTGCTCTGATTTTTTTCTCTCAACATGATTCATAAAGCAATATGTATTAAGATTAAAATTCTGTGAATTAAAAATAAATAAATTTTTTAAAAGTCAGCAGATAAGAGCATGTGGCTAGAAGGATGTTTGGGAGGGAGGGAAGAAGTGTTTTCTCTCTCTCTCTCTCTCTCTCTCTCTCTCTCTCTCTCTCTCTCTCTCAGAAGATCCAGTTGTCTGAAGAACTGATTAATGACAGAGTTAAAATTAATCAAAATCTCTCATATGTATACAGCAGCACTTGGTTTTCCAAATGCTTCAAACCCATAATTTCACTTGGTTTTTAACAGCATCTATAAGGTTAAATCACCTCTGTTCACAGACTAATAGGTGGATGGGGAGGGACCTTTAAAAAGTCATCAAATCCAACTCAAAAACTCCAATAGGAAGCCCTCCTATTGTATTTCTGTCCTGTGACAGTTCTCCTCTCACAGAAAGGAGAGTGGATCAGTCAAAAATTTATTAGGCACCTACTATGTGCCAAATACTGTGTTAAGCATTGGAGATGCAAAGAAAATAAGAGCTCCCTTTCTGAAGTTGCTTACAGTATAACAGGGAAGTCAACAACATACAAGCAATCATATATATGAGCAAGTTATTTGCAGATACTCTTGGACTAGTCAAGCTAGGAAATAATTAAGAAAAGAGAAGAATCTAGAATTAAGTAGATCCTTAAGAATTAAAGGAATTGAGAAAGGCTTGTTGTAGAAGGTGAGATTTAAGTTTATTTTTTAGAAGGTGAAATCTTTAGCTTGGACCTGAAGCCAGAGAATGCAGGTTATTGAGCGTTGTCCTTCATTCTCAAGGAGAGCATCACCATATTAGCATCAAGTTGTAGTGTGTCTGACTGTGGCCGATCAGACCAACATGAGCTCAGAGTTCTCTGCCACAGGTTGGATACAAAGAGTCCATATGAACATTTGGGGTAGATTCTCTAATTTTGTGTATCTCGTGTTTCTTTTGGACTAAAATTAGAAGGAAGATAATTTCAATCATGGGAGACAGTTCATAAAAATGCCCATTAGGGAGAGGGAGAGGGAGAGTCTTTTGGCAAGGAAACCATTGTAGCTGTGTCCAGGAATATGTAGAGATCATCTGAGTGTGGTTGTAGGCAACAGGAAAACAGCCAGTAATTAAAAAAAAAAAAATAGGAGCTATTGAAGATTAGAGAATGGGAAATGATAGTAGGGGATAATCTGCTGGAGAAGACCAGATGATTTGTCCACATTTAAATAGTATCAACATTGGAAAATACCTCAGACTTCAGAGGGTGTCTCAATAACATGATGCTTGCAAAGGTCACTAGATTTGGCCACTTAAGATGATTGATAAGATTAAGAAATGTCAGAATCACATTCTTCCCTACAGGCATTGGAGGGCCATAGTTAGAGCTAAAAGAGACCTTAGAGATTATTTACATGGATCCCCTCAGTTTACTCATGAAGGAACTGAGGTTCCTGGAGGTTGTTAAATGACTTGTCCAATATGATAAAAGATAGCAAATGGCAGATCCAGGATTTGATTTTACTTATAAATCCAAAGCTCTTTCCATTGTTCTGTGCTCCCCCCTCTCTGACATCTCAAAGAATCCTAGTCTATAAAGTCCTTAAAGAGAAATTAATTTTAAACCACTTGGGAGAGGAGCATAGTCACCAAAACTAACCCCAAAGGATAGGAACCCCAGTTCAGGGAAATATAGGGATCCCTAAGTTAGTCCCTTAGGACTAATACTGTATCTCTTTCAGCTACAACAAAAACTGCTCTTAGAAATCCCAAAGGACTGTCCTCTGTGAATACCACCTGCTGGGAGTGTGGGTCACGTGGTAATAAGTCTCCAGCTTCCCCAGCATTAATACTCAGGCCACCAAGACTTGACAAAGAGCGATTATGACATCACTCCGAGGCTCCCAACTGAGAAATGGACTGACCAGCAGCTGCTGCCGGTAATCCGGCATTGTGTCTCCTTCGGCTCACTGACACACATTTGGTACAATTTTCACTTCTTCAAATCATGGCCACATAAGGTTTTCATGGTCTAAAAGAGAATTTACATCAATGAAATAATGAACTTTTTTTTAAAAGTGTGATATCTTTGGGGTGTTTTCCCCCAACATTTCCCAGTAAAAAGCATTTCTTTCCCCCATCCCCATGCCCTTACCATCTTACACTCTCCTTTGTGACAAAAAAGATAAGCAAAAGTGATTAACAAAGCCATTTTTTTGATATCATACACAGTATTCTACTCTTATTGTTTTTTTTTTTCTTATTTTTTTTTTTTATTTCATAGCCTTTTTTACAGGATATATACATGGGTAACTTTACAGCATTAACAATTGCCAAACCTCTTGTTCCAATTTTTCACCTCTTACCCCCCCACCCCCTCCCCTAGATGGCAGGATGACCAGTAGATGTTAAATATATTAAAATATAAATTAGATACACAATAAGTATACATGACCAAAACGTTATTTTGCTGTACAAAAAGAATCAGACTCTGAAATATTGTACAATTAGCTTGTGAAGGAAATCAAAAATGCAGGTGGGCATAAATATAGGGATTGGGAATTCAATGTAATGGTTTTTAGTCATCTCCCAGAGTTCTTTTTCTGGGCATAGCTAGTTCAGTTCATTACTGCTCCATTAGAAATGATTTGGTTGATCTCGGTGCTGAGGATGGCCTGGTCCATCAGAACTGGTCATCATATAGTATTGTTGTTGAAGTATATAATGATCTCCTGGTCCTGCTCATTTCACTCAGCATCAGTTCATGTAAGTCTCTCCAGGCCTTTCTGAAATTATCCTGTTGGTCATTTCTTACAGAACATCTACTCCTATTGTTACCCCACCATTTTACCCAGAGAAAAGAGACATAACAGGTCATTTTTTCTCTAGCACCAAGGTCAACTACTATATTTAATGAGCTGATCTATATTGCAGCACTGTTTGTGTCTACATTATTACAGTTAATACATAGGATTCTCTTCTGGTTTTTTCACTCTGCATCATTGTCTTCCCCATAGTTTTCTGAATTTGGCATGTTTCATGGCACAATAACTTTCCATTTACATCCTCTTACCAAGATTTCTTCATTGATGCTTCAATCATGGGTACCCATTACACAATCTAGGCAATAGGAAACCTAAAAGCTGGAACATTGCAGAATTATTTTGAACTACAAGTATTACTCGGAGCTAAAGCTCTATTCCTTTAGGAGGTGGAGAGGATAGAGAGCTAGCTCCGGAATCAGAAGGATCCGAATTCAAATCTACCCTCACATATTTACTAGCTATGTGATCCTGAGTAAGTCACTTAAACCTGTTTGCCTCAGTTTCCTCATCTGTAAAAATCATCTGGAGAAAGATATGCAACTCACTCCATTACCATTATCATTACCAGTCATCTTGACTCTTGTCTTGTTTTCCAATGACTCTGGAAAGTCATCCTGTCTCCTTTAAAACCAATTCACTCACAAGTGAAGACATCACCTTCAGATGTCACTGATCTACTTTAAGAACAAAGAATTAACAGTAAATCCTATATTGAGAAAAGAGACAAAAAAAATTTGATTCTCCATGAAGAAAGCAGGCTGTCAGTGACCAATATCAAGGTTTTCCTAGGGTTTAGATTTTGGAAGAAAGAAGAAGGGAGTTAGGATATTGGATTCAAAGAAAGTATTGTGTAGGGAGGTAGGAGGAGGATAAGCAGGCACACAGTTCCAAATTCTCTCCCTCCTTTGTCCAATCTTCCTGTTGGCTATTACAGAGGGAAGTGTACGCCTGACTCTGACTCTTGCTTTTTCTGTCCCAATCTTAGGTGAATAAGTATTACAGGATGGAAGCGTCAATGTCACCTTTTGAATTCTCCCCTTATTCCTGTTGAAGCTTTCAGATTTTGTTTGATCCTCCTGACTGTGATTTCTTTGTTTTTGTACTCCCTCCTGCTCCCAAGCTGCTTACAATATTTTTCTTTTGATGTGGAAGTTCTATATTTTGACTATGACATTTCCAGACCTCTTTTCCTACAATATCTCTGGTTTTACTGGTGGGCCCCTTTCCTATGGTTCATAGCCCTTTTGTGTAGTTCTGCAATGAATAAAGCCTTTTATTTATTTATTTGCTACAAGGGACTCTTATCAGAATCTAACTGTTTTAGGAGGTACAGAGGATAGGGTGCCAGCTCTGGAATTAGAAAGATCTGAATTCAAATTTTTTCAGAAACTTACTACCTATATGACCCAAGGTAAATCACTTACATTTTGAAAAATACTTAAAACAAGGAGTAGTAATAACTACTATTAAACTCTTCTAGGAAGGCAATACTTAATACCTTCATAACATAAAGAACATGAGGTTCTTATTGAATAGACAATTTATATTTCCTCTTAACCTGAATTATCCTAACAATTTCCTACAGGTCCATGTCTTCTGGCAAGGCAAACCAGGCTCACTCTCTTGTCTAGACTTATCTTCTCTGGTGAAGAAACTCTCCCTAGTTACTAGTTAGCTCCTGCTATAGTCTTGGAATTTCCATTCTATGGCACTCACAGGTTCTACTAGGTCTGTATCCCAAAGAGATTTATTTAAAAGAGGAAAAAAACATATTTGTATAAAAATATCTACAGCAGCTTTTTTTGTGATGGCAAAAAGTTGGAAATTTAAGAGATGCTCATCAATTGGAGGATGGCTAAACAAGTTGCATATGTTATAATGGAATACTATTGTGCTATAAGCAACGACAAAGGCAATGATTTCAGAAAAACCTGGGAAGATTTATATGAAATGATGCAAAGTGAAATGAGCAGAATCAGTAGAACAATGTACATAGTAATAGTAAGATTGTAATAACGATGAATGTGAAAAACTTAGCTATTCTTATCAAGACAATTTTAAAGAATTCATGAAGAAAAAATGCTATCCACCCTCAGAGAAAGAACCTATAAACTCTGAGTACATGCGAATTAAAGAATACTTTTTAAGCTTTCTTGATTTTTCTTCATGTTTTTTGTGTGTATGTATATGTTTTCTTTGCAATGTGGATAAATATGAAGATGATTTGCATGATTTAATATGTATTATTAATATTATATTTCTTGTTTTCTCAAGGAATGGGAGAGGAGGGAGAGAATTTGGAACAAAATCTTTTATTTTATTTGTAATTGGGAAAGATTTAATAAAATAAACAAAAATATAGCTTTTTTGAAACCTCACAAGATTTCCTGTTGTCTGGGCTTTGCCTGAGTCAGTCTGGCCCTGTGATTGAGGATTATGATTGTAATAAAATGAGATACTCATGGGTCATTTTAACAGAAAGAAACTTACTTAACCATAGCATGGAAAAAATATTCAGGCATTCTGGCTAAGAGGGTTGCTTGAGTGGAGGCAAGCAGCCCAACTCCCACATTCCTATTCTAGCAAAACACTAAAAATAGCACCAGACCAAATAACAATCAAAAAAACCTAATTAGCAAGTAGACAGCAAATGACTTTATTCACTCCAGCACTGCACAAAAAGCTGTGAACCCTAGGAAAGGGGCCCGCCAGCAAAACCAGAGGCAACGAGGTCTGTAAATATAATAGTCAAAATATAGAGCTTCCAGATAAAAGGAAAAATACTGCAAGCAGCTTGGTGGGAGGGAAGGGGTTATAAAAACAAAGAAATCACAGTCAGGATCAAACAAAATCTGGAGGTTTCAATGGAGAATTCGTAAGGTCACACGGATGCTTCCATCCTGTGGTACTTGTGTTCACCTAAGATTAGGAAAGAATAAGAGTCAGGATCAGGCATATACTTACCTCTGTAATGGCCAGTAGGAAGATTGGACAATCTTCCTTCTGGCTCTTGGGGGCAACTCAAAGAAGTCCTGCTTTCATGTAGCCAAAAAGAAACCATGAGATGGAGGGGAAGATTCCCTTTTGTACATTCAATGGATTATGTCTCTGGTCATCCTGATCTATATCTGGTCATTGAACCCAGATGGCTCTGGAGGGGAAAATGAGGCAGGTGACCTTCCACAGCCCTCCATCACTTAAATCCAATTCACTTGCATGTCATATCATTATTTCCCTGATGTCATGTTCTCTTTGAGATCAAAGAACAACAATGTCTTCCTCAGGAGCCCCTAAGTCATCAGTTCTGGTCCTTGGTAAAATACTGTTTCATCATAACACAATACAAACCCTTTAATCAGTCATGGCTGGAAACAAATTCCCCAAACATCTCCTCAACATCGCTTGAACTGTAACTAGACAAGGATAACTCCAAGGACTGGTCCCCATAAGGGGAGTGGAAAGAGCTCTGGACTGTGATTCAAATCTTACCATGGATATCCACTATCTACGAGCCTCGAGGCATTTCCCCCAGCCTTTCCTTAGCCAGCATTTCTCATGTGGAAGATGGTGATAATAGCACTTGTCCCACCTTGTCTCACTAGGTTGCTATGCGAATCTGATGAGATAATGAACATAAAATATTTTGCAAATAATAAAGTTCTATGTAAATGTCAGCCATTATCAGGAGAAAATGTGAGTCAAGAGAGTTGGTGGTTTTCCCAGAGTTGCCCGGCCAATACAAGTCACAGTTGGGACCAAAGCCCAGGTCTCCTGATTCCACTCCACCTTATTTTTTTTCTATTGGGTTGTGAGAGACTACTGATGGAAAAACACTTAGGAGAGTGAATAGGATTGCCCAAAGGAGGGAATTCTGGTCACCGGTCACTTCACAGACAGAAGAATCCTTTTTGAAACAGGTGTTTAAATTCTGAGTTTAAAATCCCCTCCTGAGTATATTAGAAGGAAAATGCTGTCTCAGTTTGACCAAACAAAATGCAGGGCCAAGGTTTATTGGAGAGAGAGGCTGGAAACACATGAAAGGCTTTTACTTGGTCCTGAATTGCTGAGTCCATTAGAGACTTTTAGAGAAGAGACTAAACTCCCCTCTTTGTTATTAAATCGTTATGCGACTGACCAAGTCAGACCTTTCTCTCCTTGGATCCTCATTTGCAGAATTGTTGGGTTGCTGTTCAGTCGCTTACAATGCTATCCCATTCTTTATCTAAGAGCCCATTAGGGGTTTTCTTGGCAAAGATACTGGAGTGGTTGGCCATTTTCTCCTCCGGCTGTTTTTATAGATGAGGAAACTGAGGCAAATAGGGTTAAGTGACTTGCCCAGGGTCATACACCTAGTGTCTGAGTCCAGATTTGGACTCAAGCTTTCTAAGTCTCTGTCAAGTGCTATATTCACTGAATGAAAACCAGCCCAGTATCTTTGCCAAGAAAATCCCAGGAACAGTATGGCAGATTGGGTCACAGAATCAGGTATGACCGAACAACTGAACAAGAACAACAAAGTTTTCTCTCTAGCTTTAAAAGTCTAAGATTCAGGGCAGCTAGGTGGTACAGGGCATAGAGCCCTGGACCTGAGTTCAAATCCAGTCTCCCACACTAAATACTTATTAGCTGTGTGACCCTGGGAAAGTTTAAGGAGTTTAAGATTCTAAGTTTCTTCTTGGTAAAGATATACAATGTATATGGTGAGGATATATATATAGTGTATATGATGAGGATATATATACAGTATATATATATATATATATATATATATATATATATGATATACTCAGTAATAGAGTCTTCCATCTGATTTTTAAGATTTAGCTTGATATCTGTCACATCAACTAGGTCCTAATTAGTAAGTATAATGAAATATCTGAAAAGGTTTCTTCTATTATGAAAAATAGGGTCACTGATCCCCACTCAGTGGAAATATGTAATGCAAATAACAACATTTATATAGAGCTTACTAGGTGCAAAATTCTAAGCATATATGCAATTATTATCTCATTTGACCCTCACCATAGCCCTGAGAGGCAAGTGCTAGTATTATCCCCATTTTACAGATTAAGAAACTGAAGCAAACTACAATTAAATGATTTGCCCATGATCACATGGCTAATAAGTTGTCTGCAATTGGATTTGAACTCTGGTCTTCTCGACTATGGGAATCATGATTCTGCTTTCCTTTGTTCTCAGTGTGTTTGATATAATTGAAGTAGCATAGTTTGATTACTGAAAATTCTTAGGATTTAGAACTGAAAAGGACCTTAGAAGTCAAACCCAATGCACTCATTTGCAGGTAAAGAAACAGACTCAAAGCAGGGCTAAAGTGAGAAGGATCTCCATATTCAACCCAGTGGCAAAACCAGCAAAGTGATCTTTGCTTTTAGTTTCTTTCCTTGGAAATTAAAGTACTACTACTTATTTCAAACCTGAGTATGCAAGGAGATTGAAGATAATACTTAGATGAAAAGTATTGTAATAATCCAGAAAACTTTTCACTATTGTTTTTTGGATCTAAAGTTTCTCTCAACTGACCTTCTTTGCTCTAGACATAGTCTTCCCTTCTTTTCTGGACACCACTAGCAGTCTAACTTCCCTGCTAAGTCCAGAGTAGTTTCCCTCGCCTGACATGGCTTAATGACCATTTTCCCATTTGGCCCAAGGAGCTGGTCACAATTGTGATAATATTTCTTTTCCCTTTCTGACCTATTTTGGAAGTTCTAGGTATTCTAGTATTTTTGTTGTTGTTGTCTAGCTTCCTCCTTTTGATTCCATCCTTGATGACTTGTCAATTCACATGGCCTTCTCTTTTGTAAATTACAACACTTAATTGAAGATCATTTCTGTCATTATTGAAGAATATTTTTCTGCAAAGCCCTCTTTAAGTCCTAGAACCATTACCTGGATACTGGTACTGGGTATATAAACTCTATGGGCCTGAAGATTTTCAAAGGGATGATTCCCTCCTTCATTGTATGAGTTTGGAAGTCCTTCCCTGGAATGGCCTACAGAGTGTACTTAATGAGGTGCATAAGAAAATAAATCAGTTGTTATTTTTGGACCTTACAATACTTAGCTCTAAAAAATTTTGGACAGTTTTTAAATGCAAAATTACATAATAAAGCTCCTTTAAAAATTTTCCTTTTCTATATATACCTTAAGTGGAATCTTAAACATGTTAAAAGATCAGGAATTTGCATAAAAGTTATCTGACACTATGACTTTGTATCTTGGATGTAGATTGCTTGTATACATTTTCTCTGCCCATTATTTACATTGGGTTAGTGAGAGAAATTCAGGGAATAAAAAGTAGGGGTCATTTGACCATCTGCTTGGGTAATAGCCTGGCTTGTAAAGATACAATAAAGTATATTGACTAGGTATCATAATCTAAAACTCCAAGGAAAAAAAATACCTAACTCAAGGGTGTAAAGAAAAAGGCTAATCCAAAGAATGATAACTTGGGATTATTTAATATTTTGTTTTAAAGAGCTTTGCACTAGAGGCAGGGACTCTCTTGATAAGGAGATGGAAAACTTCTGGACCAAGACTTCAAGGGAGGGAAAGATGTAACCTTTTCTCTGCTAAGGATATATGTAGATTTTGGGTATTATTGTTGCTGTTTTACTTCTAAGAAAGCAAGCTAAAAGAGCATACCAGTACCTTTGCCAAGGATTTCAGCAGAGCATCATCAGGGCTCAGTTGAGATCTAGGTCAATGAACCATATTAGGGAAGTTTGTAGCTTCAGATGTTTTTATTCTGCTTCCATTGACCTAGATCTCAACTGAACCTTCTGTAAGGTCACTCTTCCTGCTGATGCTGTGTGTACTTCCGAGATGTTTTTTCTTAGGTTTATAAGGAAAATGTTATATTTTTAATTGCCATTTTGTCAAATGCTTTTTTAACGACCTAAAATTGCATTATTTGTTTGACTATTAAAAAGGGAACACATCGGTGGGGGCTCATGAGCTAGACAGTTTTAGAACTATGCACCCACAGCATACCTTGAGCCAGGAATAATTGTCTTCTGGGAAACTCAATTTTCAAATGATAGTTGAAGAGATTAACAAAGAGGGAGAAAGATACAAAAATTAAATCTACATTCAAAAGACAAAGATTTTCTACTATAGAGGCTTTGGGAAGGGGGGGAAACTAGAGGAGAGGTGTGAAATTCACAGCCCACAAAACTTCTGAACCTCATTAAAATATAATTGGGAAATATATAACAAAAAATCAAAATACACAAATATTCATTTGCAGTTTTCTAGGTAAACGTGCAGCTTATCTATTTAAGTTTGACACCACTGAATTATAGCAAAAGCATGGTCTAATAGGATTAGATCAGGAATTAGAGCCCAAAAGGTATGTTCAAGGACTTATTTGGACCAGAATATTGTTGAGTTTGATTTCCTTTTATCTATCTCACAGTAATGAGAAAAATACTTTGTAAATAGTAGAGTGCTTTGAGTAAACTGTTATTACTAATAGCTGTATAATTTTGTGTTAGTCACTTAATTTATCAGAGCCTTATGTTCCTCATTTGTAAAATGACCTATTGTACACTGATTAATAGTCTAAAGGACAGTGTACCATATTCTCATAATCTCTCAAGGTAAATAGAATGAAAAACATTCAAAATGCAAAGAACTTATAGAAGAAGAAATCAAAGTTCCATGGGACCAGGATAAGCCGTATATTATTCCTATTATTCTACCTATTACCAGAATTATACCAAAGATGCTTTAAGTGACCCTCTGGAGATGAACTGAAATCCTAATTTGTTGTTCAGACATTTCAGCAATCAGGGTAAAGTGACTTGCCCAGGGTCACACAGCTAGTAAGTGTCTCATGTTGAATTGAACCCAGGGCTTCCTAATACTTTTATTCAAATACCAAAAAAACAAAAAACAAAAAACAAACCCAAAAAAAGGAAAAAGAAAACAATTATTTCATTCATCTGTGCAGGAGTCCATAGACCATTAAATTTATAAGCGTACTAGTAGGAAAGTGACTTATTCCAGGAAATATTATATTTGAATTTTTAAAAAAGATAGGAAGGATATCATCAGCATCAGCATCATAAATGTCTCATTTGTAACAGGTTTTTAACAACTTGATCAATCAACAAACATTTATTGAGCACCTACTAGATGCCAAGCATTGTGTGAGATGCTGAGGATGCAAATATGATATGTATTGATTAAATAAGAATAGTTGATAATAGTCAGATAGCTAGTTTGCACAGTAGATAAAATGTTGGACCTGGAATCAGGAAGACCTGAATTAAAATCTCATCTCAGACACTCACCAGCTGACTGTCACATAAGCTATGTCTGCCTCCGTTTCCTCATCTGTAAAATGAGGATAATAATAGCACCAGGGGTGTTGTGATAATCAAATGAGATGCTATTTGTAAAGCACTTTCAGACCTTAAGGAACCATAAAATTGATAGTGATTATGACCATTATTATTCTATAAAGTTAAATTTCATTTTAATTTCATTTGTTCTTCACTTTAACCCCAAGAGGTGAGTAATAGGGGCTTTACTTTCCTGATTTTACAAAGGAGGTTCTGTAACCTGAACAGGATCACATAATCTGAGTGGGGATTTGAAGCTCTTTTTTCACTCTTCTCACCTTCTCTTCATCCAGTTCTTCCCTGTCCTTTTTTTTTTTTTTCCTGATGGTGGAAAAGCAATTAAGTTAAATGACTTGTCCAGGATCACACAACTAGTAAATTATAGGACTGAGACTTGGAAGAGACCCCAGAGATTCTCCAAGACCTTCCTCCCTCCCTCACACCTCAGTTTATATTTAGGGAGATAGACTCTAGACAGGGAAAGTCACTTTTTCCCGGGATCACACAGATTCTAAAATGGGATTCAAACACATGGCTTCTGCTTGAAGCCCAGTGTTCTTTCTGACATCCCAAGCTGCCTCAAACAATAGAAGCTGCTCTGTTCTGTTTTCACAATGAGAGTATAGTCAGTCATCTGCTTTGGACATTGAGGGATGTTTGGATGGCTGAATGAGAGACATGCTGGGATTTAACACATCAAAATATCTTTTGTTTCTTGTGTTCTGACAAAACCCTGGAAGAATAGGAAATACATTTGGCCCCCTCCATGTACTATGCTTCGGAAAAACCCGGAGTGGCGAGAGCAAGATTTTGCAGCATTGTCTGTTTGGTTTTTTGGGGGGAGAGGGAGGCAAGGTGGGGAGGTTAGGGGACTTTCAGTCAGAATGATTCCTTTACAGATTCCTAGAATTAAAATCCACGATTTCTAATTTTGCCTATTAGTGGGACACATCACGACAGGTTTCCTTCCCACTGTAACTTAATTTTTGCTTTAATCCTCTCTCCCTCTCCATTCTTCCTCATCAGGTGGGTCTGAAGTTCATTCTGACCTAATTAAAATTTTCCACCAGGATTGGATGAGCTGGAATTTTCACAACAGAATACTGTTGACACTGCCTCTCATTTGATCTGTACAACAATTGTCTGAGGTGAGCATCGTGGACATCATCTCTGTTTTCACAGGGGAAGAAAATAAACTTCAGAGGGTTGTAACTCACCCACAACCACACAACAAGTGTTATCAGAGGCAATAAATAATCAAACTCACAGCTCTTCTGACTCTCCCATCACTATGCTAACCCTTATACCATACTGCCTTTGCATAAATGCTCATGCAATCTCCACCGGAAGACTTCTGGCCATGTAGATTCTGCTTTTTTTTTTTTTTTTTCTAGGTAGCTCATTCTATTTTAGATAGCTCTTATTGATAGGAAGGATTTTTCTCTAAACAAATTAAACTGATAAACTCTTCAAATTACTTGAATTTAGCTGCCCTGTCTTCTCTACTCAAGGCTAATCATTACCTGGTTCTTCAGAGTAATCATTGTTTGGACCGGTCACTTTGTCTAACTCAGATATGCTAGCTTCTTAAAAGCCTTTCCTGCAGAGTGGTGTCCAGGACAGAAAGCCAGATACCTGATTTGACCCAACTAAGGGAGAGTAGAAGATATCAAATCACTTGTTTAAGACAATTTATTTCTTAAGACATAGCATTCTCCCCACCCTACCCCGCCTTTTTAAATGTCCATGTCACCTTCATAGTGAATTTAATATTCAACATTTACTTCTAAATAGAATGATTGTTTATTGGATAGCTGGTCTTAAAATCTAAAACATAGATCTTTACATTTAGGACTGCTATAGTGTCATATTAAAATATATGTATATATGTAAAATATAATATATATATATATGTCATATTAAAAGTGACATTAAAAATCTGGAAAGATTTAAATGAACAACTACTGAGTGAAGTGAGCAGAACCAGGAGGACAGAAATAGCAACCTTGGGTGATGATCAACTATGACTGACTAAGCTGTTCTCAGTAATACCAGTAATCTAAAACAATAATTTCAACATACTCATGATGGACAATGCCATCCACATCCACAAAAAGAAGTGATGGAATCTGAATGAAGATCGAAGCAGATTATTTTCACTTTTTTTGTTTTTTGTTCTTGTGGGTTTTTCCTTTTTGTTCTGATTCTTCTTTCACAGCATGACTAATGTGGAAATAGCTTTAAAATGATTGTTTGCTGTCTTGGGGAAAGAGGAGGAAAGGAGAGAGGGAGAAAAAATTGAAACTCAAAATCTTGCAAAAATCAGTGTTGAAAACTATTTTTACATGTAAATTGGAAAAATATTGTTTTTTAAGATGGCATAAAAGAGATCATGAGAGTGGTGTGAATCGAATAGGAGAGGAAATAAACTCTAGTAAACTTCCATTCCTGTTGATACTCCCATAATGCCAAGGTATCTAGAAGATATCTGGACGTTGGGTAGAAGCCCTGGGGAGGACTTATAAGGCAGGAACAAAAACTGTACAGCCTAAAGGGTGGATGAGTTATAATCTATACTTTTAGTGAGAAGAACAGTATTATTGTTCATTCATTTTCAGTCATGTCTGACTCTTTGTGACCCCATATGAGGTTTTCTTGACAGAGGTACCAGAATGGTTTGCCATTTCCTTCTTCAGACCATATTACAGATGAGGAAACTGATTGCCCAGGGTCACTAGGAAATATCTGCAGTCAGACAAATCTTCCTGACTCCTCAATCTACCTATGGAGCTAGCAATTTATATAACAATAGCTAGCATTTATATAACATCTTAATGTTTGCAAAGTGCATTTTATCATTACAACAACTCTGGGAAGTAGGTTCCATTGTTACCCCATTTTATAGATGGGGTATAACTGAGACACAGATAAATTAGGTGACTTGCCTAGGATCATTTAAGAAATGACCACCATTTTTGAACTCAGAATCTCCTAAAACCAAATCCAATGCTCTAGCCACTGCACTACCTAGCTGCCAACCATGTGCTATGGAATATTTATATCCATAAGACTGTTGATGAGAATTGGAAAATGAGTAGATGTCCATCAACTGGGGAATGGCTGAATATGTTATGGAATATGAAAGTAATGGAATATCATTGTTCCATAAATAATCATGAACAAGCTGGTTTTAGAAAAGCCTAGGAAGATTTATATGAACTGATGCTGAGTAAAAGAAGCAGAAGCAGGAATACATTGTACACAGTAACAGCAAGAGTGTGCAATGATCAACTATGAAAGACTTGGGTTCCTCTCAGAGGTTCAGTGATTCAAGGCATTTTGTGTGGAAAACATCATCTGCATACAGAGAGAAAAATATCGGGACTGAATGTAAATCAACACATGCTATGTTTGCTTTTTTCCCCTTTTTCTTCTGTTTTTTTTTTTTTTTTCTTTCATGGTTTTTCCCTTTTGTTCTGATGTTTCTTTCCCAACATGGTTCATAAGGAAAGGCGTTTAAGAAAAAGATGAGAAAGATGAGTGTACATATACAACCAGAAAAATATAAAATAAAATAAGACTATTGATTGATCAATGTGAATTCTGTCTTATTAAATCAGTCTGACGTTTTAGGTTGCCAAGATCTTCTTGGATTCTTGTTCAGTGTGAGGATGATTCCTTCTACCCTCCACCCTGTACCTCATACTAGGTAAGTAGTAGCAATGTGGGGATCAATTTTGGGGGTGGGGGGTACCACAGCAGCTCAGAGTACTGCTCATTAGTTTAAATGGGGATGGGAATGGAAGTAGAAATGGGGATGGGAAGCAGGTTGAAGGAAGGTTGAAAAGACTAAAATCAGAGATCCTTGAAGTAAAAAAGGAAATTTAATATGAATGACTGGTGGGGAAGGGGGATGTAAGAACAGGAAAACACAAACATTCCTTTTGGAAAAGAAAAAAAATTTATTTATGTAAATCGTTTTTAGCGCCGGTATTCTCCCAAACCCCAATACAGTACAATATTTTCCTTAAATGATATGAAAAGAAAGAATATAAAATATGCTCATGAAAAACATGCCAATTTCATCTTTTAAAAAAATCAAACCCTTTTGAAATTTCCATATTGACCTAACGCTGTGACTAAAACTGACTTTTGTGTTCTGACAGGGTTGGGTGACTTTTATTCTTGGAAAACAGCTAAGGCAGGGTGGAGGGGCCTTTGGCTCATGAACTTAGTGTCCCACATTGGGTAGAAGGGCCTTCTTGAGGGCAAACAGATGGCTGTTAGACACAAGGAGGGTGAGAAGGGTCCAAGGTGCAACACAACTGTTGCAACTTTGGCCACTGTTACCCATGCCCTTTCCTCCATGGCGAACCTGGAAACAGCCTCTGTGTCCAGACTTCTGCCATTCTTAACTGTGACCATAGGAGGATTCTAACTGGGAATTACAAACTGGAGGAAAGTGTAAGAGGGGAAAATGGAACTAACCATTACAAATCAGAGCAACTGCCAAGCAAGTTTTAAGGCAAGTTTTATTTCTTTCTTTAACCCGGGGTTGGAGATAATTTTTGGAAACTACTAAGTCACATTATATCTAGTAGATCTAAGCTTAGGCAACTCTGACTGAGGTATACCTCGGACAAACTCAGAAGGGTGAGAGCCTTTGGATCAAATAATCATGTGGATCCTATGAATTCTGAAAGCCATTCAAGCAGTTCTTGGAATGGTATTTGCCTCGTTGTCAAAGGTGCCAAAAACCACAATAAGGATGCTCAGCAGGTGCTGAAAAGCAATGGCGTGATTGAGCTCGGAGGAGGACAGAAACCGGGAAGGGGCCTTGTAGCTGGAGGCACCTGCAAATCTGATTTACCTGTAAAACTTTTGCATCAAATTAAGGAGGAAAAAAAAAAAGCAAAACCAAAGATGATTCCCAACAAGGAATGGAGAGAAGGCACGGGCATCTGGGTGCAGACACCCGTTAGCTGCACTGTCTCACATCCCGCTTCCCTGGTGAGCTGGCTGGTTGGTCGGTTGCTGGCATCCCTTGGCAGGATGGGGGGGGGAAGCAGGCAGATGATATTGGTGAGATGATACTGGCCATTTATTCTGTCTGTGCATCATAATTTGCACCTCCCGCTTTCTTCAACTCGCTCTTGATGAAATCTTCCTCCAATTCCTTTGGATCGCTGATCACGAACTCTTTTGCAAAATTCTGCCAAAAGAAAATGAAGGGTTTTAAAAAACGATTCTTGTTCAACCAAAAGACTTTCAGCTCTTTGGGATCTTTTAAATATCTGAACATTTCTATAAAAAATGACAAACAAACTGATTTTAGAAAGGCTTGTAAAGATTTATGTGAACTGATGCTGAGAGAAACAAGTAGAACCAGGAAAACATTATACACAATAATAGCAAGAATGTGCGATGATCAACTATGAAAGGCTTGGTTCATCTCACTGGTTTATAATCCAAAGCAATCCCAGTAGAATCCCATTTCCTAATCAATAAGCACTGTACCAGGAACTGGGGAAACAAAAAAAGACAAACACAGTCCCTGTCCTTAAGAAGCTTACAATTTAATTTCAATTTAAGATGTCCATTGGACATTCAAGATGTCTGAAAGGCAGGTGAAGATATAACATTGGAGGTCCCCAGAGAAACTGAGGAAGAATAGGTAGATCTGAGAATCATCAACATAGAGACGGTTGTTAAATCCAAGCTGATGAAAACACCAAGTGAAGTAACAGAAAAGGGCCAAGGAAGGACCCAGGATAGAATGCTGAAGGACATCTATCAAGTAGAGGGTGTGCTCTGGATAAGAATGCAGCAGAGGAGACAAGAGAGGGAGCAGTCAGAGAGGTAGGAGGAGAACCAGGAGGAAGGTATCCCAAAAACTTAGAGGGAAAGGAGAGTCCAAGGGGAGAGTCAGTGTCCAGGGTTACAGAGAAATCAATAAGAATGAGGATTCATTTGATAATAGATCATTGGTAACTTTGGAGAGAGCAGGGTCATTGGGATGAAAATGTTGAAAACTAAATTGTAAGAGATTAAAAAGAAAGTTAAGGGGACAGTTAGGTGGTGCAGTGGGTAGAGCATCGGCCCTGAAGTCAGGAGGACCTGAGTTCAAATCTGGCTTCAGACACTTAGCACTTTCTAGCTGTGTGACCCCGGGCAAGTCACTTAACCCTAAATGCCTTAGCCAAAAAAACAAAACAAAAAAAAAAAACCCCAAAACAATAAATGAATGAATGAATAAACAACAAAATAAAAAGAGAGTTAAGGAGGAGGTTAAAGGGGTTAAGAAGAAGAGAAGAGAAAGAGAAACTTCTGTAGATACATTTTGTCACAAAGGACAGAAGAGATACAAGACAATAGTTAACAGAGATGGAAGGAACAAGTGAGGTTTTTCTGAGGATGGGGGAGACATGGACATATTTGTAGGGAGTAGGGAGGGAAAGAGCCAATAGTCAGGGAAAGTTAGAATTGGTAGAGTTGGGATGCCAAGGATCAGTCTATTGGAGGACATAAGATGGAATGAAACTGGAGCAATTAGGTGGCACAACAAATGAAATACCAGCTTCGGAGCCAGGAGAACCCAAGTTCAAATCTGGACTCAGACATTTGCTTTTTACTAGTTATATGATTCTAGCCAAGTCAACTTAACCCTGACTGCATCCCCAGAAAATAATGGAATGGGATCATTTGAGAGCTGCTCTATCTAAGTTGCTAGCACATTTCTGTCCCCAAATTATCTCGAGTTTTCCCCATTGGCTCCTTAAATTAATGAGTTCTTTCAGGACTGTATTTATATCTCCAGCGCTTAGCACAGTGCTTGGCACATTTGGTACATAGCAGATGCTTAAACATGACATTTGTTTTATCCTTCAAGCACCTTTAGTAACAAGAATAGAATTTCACATAGACATTATGCTCCATAATTACAAAACACTTTGGCGGACCTCTCATTCGGTCCTCACAATAATTCTGTAAAGTGCAAAAACTATTATTCACAGAATGGAGGGAAGGAGATTGACTTGCCCATAGGTGATGGTGGAGCTGGGATTTGAACTAAGATTTCTGGCCACAAGAAGTCCGTGCTCCAATGAGTGATGCTTTCTAATGACAGCCACTCCCGACTGAAGAGTTTTAAAAGTTACAAAGGACTCCTCACCACACACACATAGCAACAATCCCACGTGTTATCCTTAGTCAATAAAGTAGTAAACTTAAACTAAAAAGTCATGGGATGTATTATCCCTAGTCAATAAAGTAGTAAACTTAAACTAAAAAGTCATGGGATGTATTATCCCTAGTTAATAAAGTAGTAAACTTAAACTAAAATGTCATGGGATACCAACAATAGGATTTGAACCCAAGTTGGCTAGAGCCAGTCTTTTTTCCCATAAAACAAGCTACTTATTAGATTATCTATACACATTCCATCCCTAGGGAAATATGAGAAGACCAGAAATGATTATACCACAAATCTTTAAAGTTTACCTATCAACATGTGGATATTAGGCCACGATGTCTCTTTTTAATAAAGCTTTTTATTTTCAAAACACATGCATAGATAATTTTCAACATTCATCCTTGCAAAACCTTGTGCTCTAAATTTTTTTCCCTCCCTCCCTTCTTCCCACTCCTTCCCCTAGCTGACAAGTAATCCAATATGTGTTAAATATGTGCGATTCTGCTATAGGTATTTCCACAATTATCATGCTGCACAAGGAAAATCAGATCAAAAAGGGAAAAAATGAGAAAGAAAACAAAATGCAAGCAAACAACAACAACAAAAAGTGAAAATACTATGTTGTGATCTACACTCAATTCCTATAGTCCTCTCTCTGACTGAAGATGCTCTCTCCATCACAAGTCTATTGGAATTGCTCTGAAACATCTCATTATTGAAGAGGGCCATGTCTATCAGAATTGATCCTCATATAGTATTGTTGTTGCCATGTATAAGATCTCCTGGTCCTGCTCATTTCACTCAGCATCAGTTCGTGTAAGTCTCTCCAGGCCTTTCTGAAATCGCTGCTGGTCGTTTCTTACAGAACAATAATATTCCATAACATTCATATACCACAATTTATTCAGCCATTCTCCAACTGATGGGTGTTTACTCAATTCCCAGTCCCTTGCCACTACAGAAGGAGCTGCCACAATGACTTAAGAGCTTTTACAAAACAATTTACCCAAGTCAGCTAACAGATTACACTAGTAGTACCACATACCTTCTTCCTCCCTACACCCTAATTTTAGGAACTTGATCTGCAGCTAAATGTCCCACTAATAGGCTTGGAGCAATTAAACAGAAACTGTGTGTGACTAGGCTACAGGATTCTGAGCTGGAAAGGAGCTCAGAGATCATCTGGTCTTCCTCTTTTGTTATACAAATAAAGAAACTGAGGAAACTAGTAAGTGGCTGAGGTCAGATTTGGACTTGAGTCAGTAAACTTTTATTTAAGCACCAACTGTGTGCCAGGTACTATGCTAAGTGCTGGGGGATAAATGCCAAAAAAGAAATATAGTCCCTGCCCTCAAGGAGCTTACAATTTAATGGAGGAAGCTGGAAAGCAGGGGCTGGGGGATGAAATCCTGCAGCCTGGGAAGGAAGTGACCTGAGGAGGGGAGAGCTTCTGAATTATCATCTCTCAGAATAATGAGTTTTTGGAAGTAATGAAGTCATTTAGAAATTTGCATCTACTGCCTCCAAGTCCAGTATTCCATCTCCTGCACCTCTCTCTGTGTCTCTCTCTGTCTTTCTCCTCCTCTCTCCCTCTCCTGTCTCTCTCTCTCTCTCTCTCTCTCTCTCTCTCTCTCTCTCTCTCTCTCTCCCTTTCTCTCCCTATTTCTCTCTCTCTCTTTCTGTCTTTTTCTGTCTCTCTTTTTCTCTCCATCTCTCTCTTCTTTAATAGATATCTCACTCCCATATACACATATTATAGATAAGTCAGTGACATAAGAGACTTTAGAACCTTGAATGTCAGAGAAAAGTACCAAGTCCAGCCCTGTTTTATAAATGCAGAAACCCAGTCCCAGAGCGAGAAGCTGCCTTGCCCCAAATCCCACACGTATCCACCTGAAACCAAGCAATGGGGTCAGAGATGGCACTTGGACGTGTAAGGACCTGCAGGGGCCACTGCTCTGAGCTCTTCACAAAGAAAACCCTTGTGAGCATTCAGGTTGAGGTCACCTAGGCAGTAAGGAACAGAAACGGGATTTGAACCCAGCTTCTCTCAGTAACTAACGGCTAGCTTTAGGCTGCTAAGCTACATTCAAAGTAATGGGGAATACTGGTGTGGGCTTCAGACATTAAGACGAGAATTCAAAGTGAAGTGGAAAGAGCTCTCAGCCTGGATTCAGGAGGACCTGCATTCAAATCTGCGCTCAGACACTTATTAGCTGTGTGACCCTGGACAAGTCATTTAACCTGCTTGCCTCAGTTTCCTTAGCTGTCAAATGAAAGGGTTGCATCAGTAGCCAGCAGGGTCCCTTCCAGCTCTCCATCTGTGAGCCTCTTAACAGGCAGGATTGCGTTGGCTTGAGCTGTGAAGGAGAGGGCACTTGGCAATGTGAGAACAGTCTTCGAGCCAAGGTTCAGAGATAAAAATGGGATTTCCCTGTGACAATAATGGAAGGTTCTGTCTCACGTGGAGGATTGATAGGAGAGACAGCAATGGAGCACGGGAGGCCTCGGCTCAGACGAGGAGTCTGGAATTGAGCCATTCAACAGCACAAACCATAACTTCACGGGAGGATTAGCATGTGAAGAATAGACTACGAGCAGTTTTGCTTAAGTCTGCATATTTGTTCGATGAGTTTTGCTTTCCTTTCTTTTTTCAATGGAAGGGGGGAGGGAAAGAAGGGAGATTTTCATTAATTGAAAAATTAAAAGTAAAAAAACAGACTAGAAGAAAAAGATCAATAAAATAGCCCAGGAAATAGGAAGAGATCCCTGGATTGGGATGGGGGAAGAGGAACAGAGTTTGCCATGGAAAAAAAAAAAGGGGGGAATAATGAATTCCTGAGACTGTCAAATTTAGAGCTGGCAGGGTCTTCAAGAGTGCAGAGGTCTGGGAGTCAGAAGAAAAAGTCATAACAAACTTTGTAGTAACACGACCATGGACAGGTGACTTCATCTCTCAGTACCCCAATTTTTTCTTCTATGATACACAATCATGGTCCAGAGATATTATGGGGAAAGAACTTTGTAAATAAGAAAGCCTTAGAGAATCAGGAGCCATCCCATTTAGTCCACTCATGTATTTCATAAAGGAAATTTAAGGCAAAAGGATGGGCAATCAATAAGTGAAGGCATGTAAAGGGCAAAGCAGAAAGACAAATGAATAAATTAATCAATTAACATTTAAGGGCACAGTTCTAAGCATTAGGGATACAAAAAGAGGCAAAAGATAGTTTCTGAGCTTAAGAAGCTCCTAACATGGAGAAGACAACATGTAAGTAAATATATACAAAGCAAGCTACATGTGTGAAAAATGGAAAACAACTACAAAGAAAAGCTTTGAAATTCAGAGGAATTGGGGAAGGCTTCCTGGAGGAGGTAGGATTTTAGTTGGGGCTTAAAGGAAGCCAGGGAGCTCAGGAGCTAAATAGGAGAGGGAGACCTATGAGGGATAGCCAGAGAAAATACCCCCCATAGAGAAATGAAGTATCTAGTTCATAAAACAGCCAGGAAACCAGTCATATAGAAGAATAAGTGTTGGGGGATAGGGTTGGAAAGGTAGGAGAAGGGTTAGATTATGAAAAGCTTTGAATGCCAGATAGAGGGTTTGTATCTGCTCTTGAAGGGGATAGGGAGCCACTAGAGTTTATTGAATAGGGTCAGACCTGTGTTTTTAGAAAATCACTTTACTGACTGAATGGAGGATGAACTAGAGAGGGGAGAGTCTTAGGCAGGCAGACCAGCAAATAGCTGTTGGAATAATCCAGGTGTGCAGGGATGAGGGCCTGAACCTGGGATGAGGGTCTGCACCGGGAAGTGCCAGATCAGAGAGGAGGGCTTATTCTGGAAGTATTGCAAAGTATTTCTGATGGAAAGAGCCAAGAGCATCCAGAAAGAGAACTATGAGACTGAATATAGATCAAATAAAGTATTTTCACCTTTGTTTGTTTGTTTTTTTTCCTTTCTTTTGATCTGATTTTTCTTGTGCAGCATGAAGAATATGGAAATAAGTTTAGAAGAGTTGCACATGTTTAACCTATATTAGATTATTTGCTGTCTATAGGAGAGGGTGAGAAGAGGAAGAGAGAAAAATCTGAAATACAAAAGTTTTGCAAAGGTGAATGCTGAAAACTATCTTTGCATGCAATTTGGAAAAAGTTGAAAACCATTAAAAAAGAAAAAGAAAAAGAAAATGCCACCTGCATCCAGAGAGAGAACTTATGGAGTGAAGCATAGTATTTTCACCTTTTTGTTGTTGTTTATTTGCTTGGATTTTTTATTTGTTTGTTTGCCTTGTCTTTCTCGTGTTTTTTTCCTTTTTATATGATTTTTCTCTTTTTTCCCCTAGTAAATTTATTTATTTTTAATACAGGCTGCTTTATGAATCATGTTGGGAGAAAAAATTAGAGCAAAAGAAAAAAACCATGGGAGAGAAAAAAAAAAACAGAATAAAAGAAATGAACATAGAATATGTACATTTACATTCAGTCTCCTCAATTCTTTTAGTGGATGCGGGTGGCATTTTCTGTCCCAAATATATTGGGATTGCTTTGGATCACTAAACCACTGAGAAGAACCAAGTCTTTCATGGTTGATCACCATTGATCTGATTTTTCTTACACAACATGACAAATATGGAAATAGCTTTAAAAGGATTGTAATTATGTAACCTATATCAGATTGCTTACTCTCTTGGGAAGAGGGGAGGGAAGGGAAGGAGGGAGAAAAAATTGGAATTCAAAATCTACAAAAATGAATGTTGAAAACTATCTTTACATGTTTTTGGAAAAATAAAATACTATTGAAGAAAAAAAATGGAAAAAATGCCTTGAGGGCAGGAATAGACTTTCTGCTTCTATATGTATTCCCAGTGTTTATCATAGCATGGTAATTTAATTTTTAAAATTTTATTAATACATGTTTTTATTTAATAATATTATTATTTAATAATGTTTACTCGACAGCTCACTGAAGTTTCCAGCTTGGGTGATGAAGAGAATGAGACAGTTTAACAGACAGGTGAGAAATCAGAAAAAAAGGAAGATTTTGGGAAAAGTTGGGAAGAGGATAAATTTACTTTTAAACACAGAATCTGAACTGCCTTAAAGGCATTCAAGTCTATGTCTAGCTGAAATATAGGACCCAGGGATCAGGGAGATCAAGCTGATGATAAAGCTTTGAGTCATCTGCAAAGTAGATACATTCCTGGACCTGAGCAGAAAGGCCTGAGTTCAAAAACTGCCTCACACACTTGAGCTAACTGGTTTGTTCTTCTCACTGTTCAGTCACATCCCCATTTGGGATTTTCTTGGCAGAGATACTGGAGTGGTTTGCCATTTCCTTCACTAGCTCATTTGACAGATGGGGAAACAGAGGCAAACAGGGTTAAATGAAATCTGCAATTACCCAAATCCGAAATAGGTGCTATCATTATAGCTGTTATTGCCCCAAGTCCTATAAGAAGTCCCAAGTCCAAGGTCCCTCAGTGCACTGTGCCATGCTGCCTGGGACACTTCTTGAAGTCCATCATACTGACCACTCCTAGGATCATGGATGTTTCTTAGCAGGGAAGGGACCTCAGAGAGCTTGATTGGAAACCCCCCCCCCCATACCCTTCTTTTACAGATGAGAAAAATAAAGCCCAGGGAAGGGAAGTCATTTGTCCAGAGTCATCCAGGGAGAAGTGGCAGAGGCAAAACTGGAACTCAGGCCCCCAGCCTGCAGAAGCAGCACCTTTTCCCTTGCTCCACACTGGGTTCTCTCTGATTCCATCCATTCAGGACAAGCTATTTCCCTGATAAAATCATTTTATGGTTAGGAACACTTTCTCCGGAGGTTGATTCAAGAAAAGTAACGGAATTGTTTTCTCCAGTCACCGGGGGAGCAATTTTCAGGGATTGTTCCTGATTCTTGAGCCTCCTTCCAACCTTCAGGGGAGAAGTGAGCACCAGCTGGGTGTGGGCGGATTTGGGTTTTTTTAGTTTTTTTTTTTTTTTTTTTTTTTTAAGCAAAACAACAAAAGCTTTCTCCTGGGGCCCAAGAAGGCCAGCCTTATATGGGCACACCACCAGAGAACTGATTAGCTCAGGGAAGGGAAAGCAGAAGTGTTTAAGATACAGCAGCTTAGAAATCTGAAGTACACCCACATCCCCTCACAAAGACCTCCTGTGAGACGCACAGACAGAGGGGGCGAGAGGTGAGAAGGTACAGGGACGTCTCAGCAGCCCAGCAGATGCCACACAGAGATGCTGGGTCGGAAGCACTCATACATTGTTGGTGAAGCTGTGAAAACCAAGGCCTTGCTCTCTGAAAAAATCATTCATCCTCCCTTAAGAAGCTGCTCTTAGCACACAGACTCAGTACAGCGCTAGTTTAAACACTTACAACTTTATTTTGCAAAGTGCTTCTATTTACTCTGGCATCTATTTCTTTCTGTTTTTTCCCCACTATAATAATATGTTCCATCTTTCAAAAAAAAGACATGATTTTAATATTACTTAATAATATGTATTTCATCTTTAAAAAGACATGATTTTAATATTACTTAATAATATATTTTTAAAGGAGCCAGTCAGACTTACGTGTTAATACAATTATATGCTCTGTAACAGATTTAGTAGTGTCTGGCACCTATTTCTTAATGATTTTTAAGTCTGCTTTCATTGCTTCAATGGGCTTTAGCCCAACTGCAAAGTAAACTATAGATGAAATTTTCACAATGCCTCCTGGTTTCCCTGGCTTCTTTCAAATCTCAGCTTAAAACCTACCTTCTACAGGAAGCCTTTCTCAATTTCTCTTCCTTTTAGTGCCTTCCTTCTACTGTTTATTTCCTATTTATCCTGTATATGCTTTATTTGTACATAGTTTTTACATGTTATCCCTCCCACTAGATTCAGAGCTTTGAGAGCCTCTGTCTGAACTGAGCCTTTGCCTGAATTTCCCTACTGTAGACAGCCCAGTGATCCACTACTCTATAAAGATCACCATATGCACACCTGTAGTCCCTGCTAATGGAGAGGCTTGGGTGAGTGGATCAGTAGAGCTCAGGAGTTCTGAGCTACAGCAGGCTGGGCCAGTTGGGTGTCTATACTGAGTCTGGTACCATCTAGTGAGCTTTAGAGAGTAGGGGACCACTGGGCTGTCTACAGAAAAAAAAAAAAAAAAAGAGAAGCCAGAAGAAATGATTTTGGGAGAAGTGGCGAGATTTCATGAAAGATCAGATGTGGATTTCCATTCAAGATGGCTTCCCAAAGAGAGGCAAACAGCCCAGTTCCCATGTACCCACTCCAACAAAAACCTAAAAATAGCACCAGATTGAATAATGATAAAGAAACCCAATGAGAAACTACAGTCAATGACTTCATCTACTCCAGAATTACACAAAGTCAGCCTAAAATCCCCCACACAAAACAAAAAGGATCCCACCAGAAAAGCCAAAGCTAACACAGGCAAAGAAGAAGGAAAACAACTATCACCTACAATGATTTCTATCTGGAAACAAGAGTGGAATGCTACCATGATAAAGCTCCAAGGCCATAGGAAACCCATGTTGCAACCCTTGGAAAATGGCCAGTAACCAGAGTGACTAGTTCAGGTGCAGAAACGCTCAGACAACCTGCCAGATTCCGAGGCTCCCAAATTTCTGCTCTGCAATGACACAGAGGTACCCAAGGATGAGCGCCCTGAATCTCAAAGATGGAAGTTGGGGAAGGGGAAGCTACCAACACTTTTAGTGCAGATACACCCTGGAAGGGGGAGTACAGAACAGGAACCCAAGTGACCCAGGTCAAAACCAAGCAGGCTTCCCTCTACTTCCCCCCAAAGTACATCAGACAGTAGAAAGTGGCTCAAGCACAAAACTCAAATTTGGGAACTAAAGCTGAAGATAAGAGTAACATTAAAAAAATAAACATACTATGAAGAATTATTATAGATTATAGATATACACAAGTCTACTGTACAAGAAAACCCACAGCTACTGTAAGCAGACTCAAAGGGAAAAACATTTTGCACAAGGTCTATATAAATACCTAGAAAAATGCACCAAAAGACTTTTAAAAAATGAAATAAAATATCTAGGGGAAAGAAGTGGAAAAGGAATAGCTTAGAATGGAAAGTGGTAAGTCTTACCCCAATAATAGATCCCCTAAAAATTAGAACAGACCACACAAAAATCAATGATTCACAGTGACAAGAAATAATAGAACTAATCAAAGGGTTGAAAATATATATATATAAGGTATTGATTATAAAAAAAAACTGAACTGAAGAAAAAAAATCAAGAAGAGATAGTTTAAGAATCATTTAAATTGCTAAAAACTATAAAAAAAATCTCAGCACTGTATTTTAGGAAGCCATAAACAAGTACTGTCCATAAGTAAGACCCAGAGGGAAACATAAAAAATAAAAAGAATCATGTATTTACTCCTAAAAGAAACCTCCAAGGCAAAATCCTAAGAATGTTATAGCCAAAATTTAGAGTTTATAGGTAAAAAAAAAATGCGATAAACAGCCAGAAAGAAAACATTTAAGTACCAAAGAATTATTGTCAGGATCAGGAAGACCTGCCAGCTGCTACTATAAACAAGAAGAGAGCATAGAATACAACATATCAAAAAGCAAAAGATATAGGCTTACAATTAAGAAAAAAAATTTTCCTACAAAGCTGAGTATAATCAACAGATCAAAAAAAACCTTTTGGATCTTGACTAGAATAGAGGATTTTCAAACATTCCTGATGAAAAAACTAGAGCTGAAAGATGACAGGAAAAAATAATGATGATTGTTGGAGGGGATGCGGGAAAACTGGGACACTGATACATTGTTGGTGGAGTTGTGAACGAATCTAACCATTCTGGAGAGCAATCTAGAATTATGCCCCCAAAGTTATCAAACTGTGCATACCCTTTGACCCAGCAGTGCTACTACTGGGCTTATACCCCAAGGAGATACTAAAGAAGGGAAAGGGACCTGTATGTGCCAAAATGTTTGTGGCAGCCCTGTTTGTAGTGGCTAGAAGCTAGAAAGTGAATGGATGCCCATCAATTGGAGAATGGTTGGGTAAATTGTGGTATATGAATATTATGGAATATTATTGTTCTGTAAGAAATGACCAGCAGGATGAATAAAGAGAGGCTTGGAGAGACTTGCATGAACTGATGCTGAGTGAAATGAGCAGAACCAAGAGATCATTATATACATCAACAACGATACTGTATGAAGATGTAATCTGATAGAAGTGGATTTCTTTGACAAAGAGATCTAACTCAGTTTCAATTGATCAGTGATGGACAGAAGCAGCTACACCCAAAGAAAAAACACTGGGAAATGAATGTAAACTGTTTGCATTTTTGTTTTTCTTCCTGGGTTATGTTTACCTTTTGAATCCGATTCTTCCTGTGCAACAAGAAAACTGGACCTGCACACATACATTGTATCTAGGATATACTACGACATATTCAACATGTATAGGACTGCTTGCCATCTAGGGGAGGGGTTGGGGGGTGGGAGGGAAAAATTGGAACAGAAGTGAGTGCAAGGGATAATGTTGTAAAAAAAAATTACCCTGGCATGGGTTCTGTCAATAAAAAGTTACTATAAATTTTTTTTAAATTATTTAAAAAAAAAAGAAAAGAAAAAGAAAAAACTAGAGCCGAGTCAAACATTTAAACTGCAAACATAAGAGGCAAAAAAAGACCAGGAAAGGTGGATTTATTTAAATAACTGGAAGGGGTTATATGATAAATTGTTAACATTCTAATAGGAAAAGAAAGAAGCGCCCTCTAAAAATCTTCATGTTTTCAAAGGTAGTTAAATAAGTAGTTAATTGAAATAGTTAAGTAAGACAAAGGACCTGGATATGGATTGATTCTGTTCTGATGGTTGTAAAAGGGGAAAGAATAAGGGGTGGGATTGGGTAAGAGGAACACTTAGTGTAAGAAAGGAGGAAGAAGAGGGTGGAACTTACTATTACTCAAAATTATGTTGTGTTATTATACAGAAAGAAAGCAAGAGGTCAGAGGGAGAGAGCCCTAATTAACTTCATTGTTCTCTGAATTGACAATGGAGAGTTGAACAAACATACACACACATATGCCAAATTCAACACAGAAACCTGGGAGAGAATAAAATAAATTTCAGCTTCAGAAAGTGGATCCTGAAAAGGAGATTAAAGAAAAAAGGAGGAGAGAAGGGGAGGAGGGGAAGGAATAAGGAAAAGGGAAGAAGAGGAGGAAGGGAGGGGAAAGTTTTTTCTCCTTTCATTTTCTTAATTGAATGGGGAGCACAAAAAATAAAATAGGAAGTAAAAAGGGGCCATTCAAATATTTTCTAAAGTGCACAGAAGAGTATGGAAGGAAGTTCAGAAGGAAACAAAGAGAAATTATAAAAATATTTTAGAATTTTATATAATTTTTAAAAAGCAATCAGTATAAAATAGATTCAGTTTCATATTGCATCCTCTTTGTATTTCACTGTGCTCCTTTCTGAATTTAAGTTTGGAATATGCATTTTTTTTATTATAAAGGTTTTGATTGATTAAGTGTCCTCAGATTCTCCTACCAGCCCTAATTATCCCATAACATTCTCCATACAATAAAGAGAATGGAGAAGCCCTGGGAGTGCTCTCTGAATGATGGGGATTATTTGGTCATGGCCTCCAAAGAAAGCCCTGGTGTCCTGTGGTGACCATCCTAAAGGGACAAAATTGGGAAAGGTCAGTTTGTATGATGAAGTGACCAAGAGGCCCAGCTCTTAGAGGAAATGGTGTAAGTTGGTTTCAGCCCAACCACCACTGCAACTGACTGGTTCTGAAAGCTCTCTTTTCTCTTAGAAGCCAATAAAAGTGTGTGTACATGTGTTGGGGTATCTTGGACAATGACCTTGACAAAGTGGCTTTTTCCAAAGTGGACATAGATCAAAATATCACCGAGCAATTCGAATAGTTAGGAAATATAAGTGTGGCCCCTTGCCAAGAACAAGAACAGCCTCAAAGAAACAAAAGACTTGGAAGGCTAAGCCTTAAACTTACCTGGAACTCTGCTGCCAATTTATGCCTACTTATACCCTCCACCTCTTCCCCACCTAATGGCATTCTGAAGAATTCAAAAGAAGGCTTTGAAATTCTATCAGCAAGGTGCAAATGGAGGAGGGGGAAAGGGAAAGCTTCCTACCATGAAGTATCCATGAGTCATCATACAAAAAAAAATTATAAAAATACCATTTTAGAACCTTTTCCACAAAAGGTATCTCTCCTTTAAAATTCAGTAGTGAACCTAATTTCAACCATATTTATCCTCCCCCCAAAGATGTTTTCTTTTTCTTTTCCTTCTTCTAGACTTGTAATATCACTCAGTGTGGAAAATCCTCCCTAACCACCCTCCCTCCCCTTGCAGAGGGACATCTCCCGTCTTCCAGAGGTCAACTAACTTGCCCATGATCATCCTACTAGTATGAGTCAAAAACAAGACTAGAATCCAAGACTTTCTGACTTCAAGAGTCAATACCTCTCCCACGGCACAATGTGGTCTCTCGCTTCCTGACATTGCTATTTCAAGTAGGGAAATTGCTAAGGGACTAGAGGTATCTTGATGGTATTAGATATCAGACTTGTGAGTTCTGAGAATCTACTGGGCAATGTTTCCAGGTAGCAATGTCCCAGAGACAATCAATAATGTCTCTTCCTTGTGATCATCCTCAGTTCTTTTAAATATATATATATATATATATATATATATATATATATATATTTGGGGGTTTTTTACTATAGATTTTTATACACAAAACATATGCATAGATAATTTTTCAACATTGACCCTTGCAAAAACTTCTGTTTCAACTCTCCCCCTCCTTCCCCCCACTCCTTCTCCTAGATGACAGGTGGTCCCATACATATTAAATATGTTAAAATATAGGTCATCCTCAGATCTTAAGCAACTTATTCACTTAAAAGACTAAAGAAATTATCTATGCTCCAAACAGATCCTTGAGTAGTCTGAATCAACCACCAAATTATATCAATTTTCCACTTTGTTTTGTGAATAAACACAGCCTCAGAGAACTGTAGGCAGTAAAGAAAGATCATTAAATGCCCAAGCAGCCTGTATAATTAGTCCAAATGTAAATGCTCCGCTCAATCTAAAAAGGGGATTTTTCTGGATTTCTTGAATTCGTTTGATTGATGCAGTCTCTGCTGGTGATATGGCAGCAGACTTTACAACTATTTGGTAAGTACCAACTTGAGAAAGTGTCCACTCTGCCCCACCAGCATCACCAAGAATCAAATGAATGGAAAAAATTCATTTAAGCTCAGACAGAGCTTCCAACTGGGAGCTGAAAGACCTGGGTTCCAAAGCCATTAACTTTTATCCTTAGCCATCTTTGCTAACCAAGTCAAGTTACTTCTCCAGGTCTCACCTTCTTTATTCTTCTCTAAAATAAAACTTGCTTTTTATATCCTGTTTTAAGTGTTATTCCTCTTCTAAAACTAGATATTCTGGCCAAACAGGACTGTTCCTCAAACTCAACAAGTCCTCTCTTTCTTCTGTATCTCTGTATATCTGCTGGGCCTGGAATATATTCCCCCTGGATCACCATTACCAAAATTCTGATTTTCCTTCAAGACTCCCTCTGGTGTCATGTCTTGTGGGAAGTTCTCTCTGCCCTCCTTCCTCAAATTACTATCCAATTACTTATCTGTACATACAGTTATCTCCCATACCCTACCCCAGTAGACCTTGAACTCTCCAAGGGCTTTATTGTTGTTATTCACTCATTTCAGTGGTTTATGACTCTTGGTGACACCATTCAGAGTTTTCTTGGCGAAAATACTGGAAAGAGTTTTCTTGGCAAAAATACTGGAAAGAGTTTTCTTGGCAAAAATATTAGAATGGTTTGCCATTTCCTTCTCCACTCATTTTACAGATGAGAAAACTGAGGTAAATAGGGTGAAATGAGTTGCTTAGGCTCACACAGACTTTGAACACATGAACATGAGTCTTCCTGACTCTAGGAAGGATACTCTGTCTACTGAGACATCTAGTAGCTCATCTGACACATAGAAGCCCTTAATGAATACTTATTCCCTCTTCTTCCTTTCCAAGAAGTTATTTAAAAATCCATTTTTAAAAGTCCATTACATTTGGAAAGGAAAGCCCCTGGTCCTTTCCTAAACCATTAGCTTGAATCCAACATTCTATTATTCAGTAATTCTAGGAAGTACCTTTGGAAGAGGAAAAAACCCTTCTACTAAGTGACTCACCATAAAAACAAAACAGTTTGAAACAGTTTTAAGAACTAATACTCCTCCTGAGAATAATTAAGAAGTGTAGATGCTCACAGTTAGCATCTGAAGGCACTAATAAGTGCAAAGGATGCTAACAATCCTATAAAGAGTTCATTAACTAGGACGCGTCTGCTTTCAGCTTCAATGAGAGTGCTTTGGGGTGAAACAATCTAATTCCTACTCTCCTTTTTTCTGAATCTTCCTCCCCGAATTTTCACCATGAAATAAGACCATTGTGTGCATGATAAATCAAATCTCCTTTCAGGAATGTACAAGAGAGATTGCAAAAGACATCCTAGGGTAGATCATGTTTTATGTAATAATTTTTTAAAAGATCTCTATCCCAAAATTTAGCTTTTTGGTGAGTGTGTGTGATCACAAATCACTAACTTAAAGAGGGATCCATCTAGAAATAAGTTCAGAAAGCTGCACATTCAACATTGCCACAAGAGTTAAAATTTGCTTCAATAATTTTCAGTTATCTTTAATTCTCCATGACCCCATTTAGGGTTTTCTTGGCAAAGATACTGGAAGAGTTTGCCATTTCCTTCTCCAGCTCACCTTACAGATGAGGAAACTGAGGCAGGGAGAGTGAAGTGACTTGTCTAGGGTCACCCAGCTAGTAAGTGTCTAAGGCCAATTTAACTTTAAGTCTTCCTGACTCAAACCCAACACTCTAACTACTGTGCCAGTTGTCCAGGACTTAGAGATCATCCAGCAAAAATCCAGCCCCTCATGCTATAGTTGAGAAAGCTGAGGCTGAGAAGGTAATTTGCCTGAAATTAGAAGTAACAAAGCTATGACCTGCTGTCGCCCATCCAACTATGCCATGTCTACATGTCCCAAAACAGTTAAATAAGTTTCCATTCCTTACTAAATAGCCAGTTTCCCTCCTCATTGCATCAATTGATGTAATATCTATTTTATCATCATGTAGACTTGGCTTTATCCATTTGCAAAGGAGTTTCCAAAATCATTATGATGATCATCATATTAATTATTGATGATTATGATGATCATAATATTACTTTATTGTACTCTATTATATTTTTATTATGTAATATTGATAATAACTAATGCATTAAACAATTTTATGTATAATTTATTATATAATATTAATAATCATCATAATAATGTATCCTCAAAACATTTTACATATGTTATTTCATTTAATTCTCATGACAACCATGTGAGGAAAGTGCTATTATTATCCCCAATTTACACATGGGAAAACTGATGCATAGGGAGGTCAAGTGACTTGTCCAGTCGGTCATTCTGTAAAGCAGGATTAGAACTCAAGTCTAATTCCCAAATCCGCGATCCATCCATTGTATCATCTAGCTGACTCAATCATTGTCTGCACAGAGCATCACAGTACCAGCAGCCCACGGTCCGTGCCAAAAGCAGTCATGCAGAGATGGGCAGCGGCAGACAGCTCATTTCCTCATTGTGATCGCCTAAGTACTACAGGGTAACTATCTCATGAAAATGACAGCAAGGATTTAATGTGTGCTGAAATACAGAATGGTTAGGAAACCTTTGTTTCATATTATAACTATTTTCATATATAACAAATTTTAGTAACTCTCATTGGACAATATAAATGGCACATAAAAGATGAATTTTCAAAAGGTTTTTTAAAAATGTAATTTATGTTGTTCACTTGTGGTTCATTTTTTAACTCTTCTTATAGTTTTCTTATTAATAATAAAAATTGTTCTTCTTGTTGTTCTTGGGTTCAGAATGCAAGATGTGAATCTATTTAGCCATTTACCCTAAAAGTTGAGCTCAAAGTAATAGGTTCCATCATCCATCCAGAGGCCAGTTAGTCATGGTTTCCTCATTTGACAGATGAGGAAATTGAGGCTCATGAAATCACCAAGAGACAAATAGGTTTGAAAAATATATAACTGCAATTTCAATGAAAGTTAAAAAAAATCAAACTATGTTGCTTTAAAACATTGAGCTTTCCACTTGCATGGGGCACTTTATAATGTGCTTCTATTATGTGGATGTCTACAGTGATGAAAATTCAAAGCTACCCAAGAGCTTTATAGCATCCTTCTGAAACAAGGGCACCCTTCCTCTATCATCTCCTGTGGTTTGCTGCTTCTCCCCTGATCCTCAGCCTGCCCTACTCTGGAGTCACCTAAACTCCCATATTGTGTCATCCTCCCTCCATCCCTACTGCAATCTCTTAATTCATTCCCTCATAATCAATGAAACTAATTTATCCAAGGCTCCTGACTGCTCACTCAGCCTTCTCAGGGGACATTTCCATTTTAAAAATGATTCATTTGGAGTCAAAGGTTCTGGTACAATCCCACTTAAAATTAAATTAAGGAGGGCAATTAATACACTCTCTGGGTCTCAATTTTCCCATCTGTAAAAAAGCAAATACTGATATAACCTTTCACATACATTCTCACTGGAGAATCAGCAAAGCTATGCAGATTGGTACTAAGTTGCTTTTAGTCCCATTTTCAATTCAATTCGACTAAGTAAGATAGTGGATCGAGTGTTGGACCCTAGGGTCAAACCTGACTTCAAAACCAGCTTCAGACACTTACTAGCTGTAAGATCACTTAACCTCCATTTCCTCATCTATAAAATGGGTATAATAATAACCCCTACTTCCCAGGGTTGTTATAAGGCTCAAATAAGATGAAGTACTTTACAAATTCTAAAGCGTTATTTCAATGTTGCCTATTATTACTGTCTACCAGACATTGTGGTAAATGCTGGGGGATACAGTCAGGAAATCAGTATTTTACTGATAAGGGAATTGAGTAAGATGGCAATAATAGACTAGACAGATTACTCACACTTCTAATTGATGATACATGAAAAAAAGTACTTTACTCTTACAATTCCCCCCACTTCATTCCTGCCCAAATAATCACACAGCTACATACATGTGCCTACATATAAGATATATATATGTGTATGTGTGTGTGTGTCTCTCTCTCTCTCTCTCTCTCTCTCTCTATATATATATATATATATATATATATATATGTATGTATGTATATAAAAGATTCACTTAAGAGACTTAAGAGGCTGTTAGCTGGGGGAATGGATAACTTAGTGATTAAGAATGAATCGACTTGCTAAAACAAAAGGGAGGCTAAATAGCAGAGTTTATAGGCACAATACCATTAAAGCCAAATGCTACATTCTCTTCTACTCAATTGTTCTCAGTTGTCCTGAATCTCCCTGTTTTCCTCCTGTGCACACCTGATTGTCTCCTCATAGTATCAGAGGGTTAATACCTGGAGGGAGTGTTAGAAAGGGGCAGGGGGTGAAGAAACTAGAGAACTCTCTAAAGAATACAGTCTTGATTCTTGCTAATATTCTTCTCCTGGTCCCTGGGCTCTTTTTCTGGTTCCTCTCTCCAGAGAAATCAGACCTCTAGAGAAAAATTAGAAAAGTTCATTAAACAGCCTTCTTGCCATTAAAATATTCTAATCCTTAAGTGCCAGAATCTAAATTGTGACTTTCATGAACCACTGAGCTTTGTCAAAGTCACAGGTTCATTTATCTAGAGTTTGAAGGGACCCTTAGGGGCCAGTTAGTCATAGTCCCCTCATTTTACAGATGAAGAAACTGAGACCCATAGTTCAAATCCCATCTCTGACAATTGGTCAATGAAATGAGAAATTGAGTCTTTTATTGACTGATCTCCCCCCAGAGATGGGATATGAAGCATGAAAAATAACCAAAAAAGTATCAGAAGTGAAATTTAACCCATGGATCTCAGTTTCTTCATCTGTAAAATGTGGGATCTGATCTAGCTGGTCTCTGGGATCCTTTGCAGATCTAAACCTACAATGGTTCTCTTTTTGGCAAACCATGTTGTCCAAGGATTAAGAGTGAGAAAAGCCCTTGTTTTTATAGGAGGAAACTGAGGTATAGAAAAGGGATGGACCTAAAACCAAACCAGTATCAAAGCTGGAGGTTCTCTGCCTAGAAAATCAGAGCTCTTACTACCACAAGAGAGTCAAATCTTCTAGATCCCATTTCTTCTCTAGAACCAATTGGGCAAAAGTCATTGGCCATGATGAGATATTTGGTCCCATGGGTGTGAGCCCTCCAGATACCAGGATAGAATTGGAATAACCAAAATCACAATGGGTGCAGAACTAAGGGCGATTTTACTCTACCCATAAACGCCCAATCAACTGCTTCTAGATACACACTTTTTGTGTACTGACCCACTTCTGCACTGTTCTAGAGAGAGGGACCTGAGGGAAGGTTTGCTGTATGTGTTTTGGGGAAACAGAAGGGCTCAGATTTTAAAGTGACCCTTAAAAGGTAAATTGTCAGACACCGAATGAGCCACGCTTAGATACCTTCCTTGCCCATCATCTCCCTGGAGCAAATGCACCTCAGTCACTCCTTTTCCCAAAGCTGCAAACAGAGGAGGTGTTCTCTGCTTACACAGTTAGAGCAGGGGCGGAGAAAGGTGGGAAGGATCAGGAATGCTAGAAACATTTTACAAGAGACAACACTATCTGCTATTAGATAAAGTCTGGCCTTAAATCAAGATGGCTTTGTCTCGGCCTGGAAAACACCCACAGTGGAGGTGTTTGCATTGTTCCTGCAATCCCCAGAGGCCGAGTGGGACAATAGAACATGACACATGCTTTGTTCCAACAAACGCCTGGGTTCCAGAGACAGACGGCTATAGTGAGGTAGCCATGCGTGACATTCGCTGGCTGGATCAGAGGTGGGCAATTACAATGATTTCACCCAAATTCTCCTGGCAGTTGTCACAGCTTGGAGACTCTTCTGGGTCCACTTTCCCCCCCAAGTTACATAGCTTCCCTTCCCGACTGTTTAGCCAAGATACTAAAGAGATACCATTTACCCTTAATCCAAGTAGAACAGCCAAGGGAAAGAGCAATTCTAGGTAATAACAAGGCTTCGTTATTCGTTGACAGGAGATATACAGTAAAAGCTCATTGAATTTTGGGAAAATGTGGGTTTGGCCACTGATTTATAGTGTGGAATAACTAGAAAGGTAAATGTCCAAATAGGTCTGTCCCATCTATAAAGGCCTGGCTGAGCAGGCAAACAGCGCGAGATTTCAGGAATATTTAGGCTGTTCAAATGAACCATCATCAATCAATCAGTTGTCAAGTACCTATGTGCAAGCACTGTCTAAGATGCTTTAAGAAAAAAAGACAGCCTTCTACAAACACAGTGTGCTAGATACAGATTTTTTTTAAAAAAATGTATTCCTAAACTATGTTTCCTGAAATCTTTACTTAATTCAGCCTAACTCTGGCTAAGGTCACTTTCAGCTCCAAAAGTCTCCAATTTTATGATTTTTAGAGAAGTATTATATAGTAGTAACAAACTGCATTTTTTTCCAAAGATTAAAAAAAAAAAAAAACAAGCTCAAAAAAAAATCATAAACAGAATTTAGTGGGACTTTATAGAGGTCTGGTTACTTCTAAATCCAGTCCAATGGCTTATTTTAAAGATGAGGAACTTTGTTGGCCAAAAAAATTGTCTATTACTGTTTGTCTGTGTCTCTCTCTCCCTTTCTCTGTCTCTTTCTTGTCTCTGTCTCTTTCTCTGAGTCTCTCTGTCTCTGTCTCTGTGTGTGTGTGTGTGTCTCTGTCTCTGTCTCTCTGTCTCTCTGTCTGTTTCTCTCTCTCTCTCTCTCTCTCTCTTTCTCTCTCTCACACTCACACACACACACACACACACGCACACACACACACTCACTATCTCTTCCACGCACTCTCACACACACATTGTCTCTCACATACACACACACCTTTCTCTGTCTCTCTCACACATACTCTCTTACACACCCACTCTTTCTCACATACACACATTGTCTCTTTTACACTTACACACACACACATTTCTCTCCTCCTGTCTTTCCCTCTCTCTCTGTCTCTCTTACATACTCACTCTTCTTTTACTTTTTTTACACACACACACACAATCACTGTCTCTGTCACACACACACACACACACACACACACAATCACTGTCTCTGTCTCACACACACACACACAGAGCTGGGTTTGAAACGCAGATCCTATTGACTTCAAATCTGGCACTCTCCTCACTGCTTCCATGACTGTATTCACTGATTCATAGTGGGATTCCCTTGCATTTGCTTAAATTTGGAAGATTTAAGGTGTTTCTCCCAGTGCTCCCATAACATTTGCAAGATAAGTAAGTCACCTGCCACAACTGAATTTCTGAAATGAAGTATTTTGAGCTCCAAAGTACATGAAATATATTTTTGCTTCACTCAGTGACTATTTCTTTTCAGGAAAGGTTAGTTTCTTGGATCTCACCCAAGAAGAATTATAGTTCCTGAAGGACTTCATCATCAGGTGAATTCACTTACAAGTCAGTCAGATGATATGGCAAATAACAGTTTTTTACCTGGAGTCAAGAAGACCTGAATTCAAATTCAGCCTTAGACACTTACTAGCTGTGTGACCCTGGAAAAGTCTGCCTCAGTTTCCTCAATTGTGTTTTGTTTTTTTGCAAGGCAATTGAGATTCAGTGACTTGTGGAGTCACTGAGATAACAAATGAGATAACATTTATAAAGCACTTAGCACAATGCTGACTCAAATACTTACTATATTGAAACAACAACCATAACAAACCTCACATCACAGATTTCAGTAAGAATGAACCTTATAAAATCAAAATTAAGGAAAGTTCATACTGACAAAGAACAGTTACAAAGGAAATCCCTCAGGAATATTCCTGATGTCATAGGTAGCAAGAACTATATTTAGAAAAAAAAAATCTTTAACATCTTATATCCAAGTGGAAGCATCAACAAAGCAATCCCACGTAAGAATGAAGTTTCTGGGATTCACTGGCTATTAATCCAAGAATTTTGCCCAAAGAGATAAGATAAAAAAAAGATAAGGAGAAAAAAGATGGTAAAAGATGTATGAAACTGAGCAAATTTAACTCTGTTAAATTTTCATCATAATCATTTACATCTCAGAAATCAGTCAGTCTACATATCTGAGTGATCTACAATTCCTGATGACTGCCAGAAAGTCGATAGACTCAGCGTGTAGAGAGAGACACACCATTTTGGACCTGGTCGATATTCAATCTATTTTGCTTAACTCTGCATTTTTATCCCAAGGATTTTGCTTTTGTTTATCTTTTTTTAAATGAAGGAGGGGAAGTAGGAAGGAAAGAAGATAATTTTTTTCCGTTTAAAAATTCATTTTAACTAAAAATAACCTCACCAAAGAGCCACCAGTTTTGCCCAATTAAACCTCAGTCCCACTATGGGCTTCCAGTATAAGGAGCTGATCTCCAAGGTCCTGAGCAGCATCAAGTCCTCTGCCTTTCCCTCTTCCCCTTCTAGTGTGGGTGGGAAGCTGAAGGGACAGAAGCCAGGAAAGGGCATGGAGCCCCTGACTCAGGGTCATGGAACTGACTATGAATCAGACAGTGGGAAAAAAAGCAACAAGGGCCTCATTTATTATGAGTTCTTCTGAAGGCCTTGAACACTTCCTGCCAGCACGCCTCACTCAGCACTTCATTCACAATGCCTTTTATGGTATTTTTACAGCATCTTCATCTTCCCTCCCCAGGTAGTGGAAGCACCAGAAGGGTAGGATCTTACAATTTGAATGTACACATTTAATCAGACTCCTTGGTTTTAGAAAGGAGGAAAACTGAGGCATTGAGATAGGAAAGACTTGCCTAAAATCAAACAGATAGCAGGGAGTAAATGGGTGGAGAAAATATTCAAAATGAAACCTATGTAAAAAACAAAAAACAAAAAAAAAAAAAAACACCCAGTGCTCCTCTCCACTATAAACAAGGGATTCTTTACATTTTTTTATGTGTCATGGACTCAAGGTTGTGTCAGTCAATTTGAACTGTCTTGAAAAGCTGATTGTTAAATTTTCAGCATGATCATTTACATCTCAGAAATCTGCAAATGCTATAAATCAGGGCTTGTTTTATGGTCTTGTTGATTGTCTAAGCTTAAGAAACAGAAAATGTTAATGTCATGTTAAATTTAAAAATGTGTCATATATATATATATATATATATATATATATGTATAGTTGTTGTTGCTGTTGTTGGAGACCCAGTTGTTAATTTTTTTACCAACATATCTCTGAATGGACCCTTGGGGCAATTTGATCCTATGAGCCCATTTTCAGAATAATGTTTTTAAATGCATAAATCAAAATATAAAGGACTATGAAAGAAACCAGTTATACTGAAATATAGTTATCAAAATCAGTTTTTTTAAACCCAATTCCCTAGCCCATAATTTAAGAACCCTTGCACTACACCCTGCTATTTATTTCTACTTAATTTTTATTTAATCAAAAGCTGATACTATGCTGGGGATACAAAGACATATTACTCTCATTGCCTCACATTACTTTCAAAGAAGGGGAGAGAAAAGATACAAAAAGACATTTTTGAGAGGCTTTGAAATTATTTACAGAAATGACCAGAAACCAGGATGGCTCATTTATTTCAGATACCAGCAAGTATTCTGTTTTCATAAGACTTTAAGCAGGTTTGACTCAGAAACAGTCAGCTGGCCCAGTAGATAAAATGCCATGACTGGAGTCACAAGAATTCATTTTCTTGAGTTTAAATCTAGCCTCAGACACTTCCTAACTGGGTAATACTGGGCAAGTCACTTAACTCTGTTTGCCTCAGTTTCCTCATCTGTAAAATAAACTGGAAAGGAAATGGCAAACCATTCCAGTATCTCTGCCAAGAAAAGTCAGATATAACTGGAATGATTGGACATGTACATACACACACTGTCTTGACTCAATTTTCTAACAGATCTCATGGGAATTTATGACTAGCCTGCAGGTTAACTGTCATTTTAATGGGCTTTTAGATAGTTTTATCCCCTCAATAGCTGCATGTATAATTTTTTTAAAAAATAATTGTTATATTAGTCATCTCTGGAAGTAGCTTCCAACCAAGATCTGATTCTCTGATGAAATTTCCTTGATACCAAAGCAAAAATGTTAAACAAAACCAATTAACATAGAGATAGTCTTCAGCTTTATATAGCATTCTGTACCTGTTATTTAAGAACTAAAATTAGTCATTACAATTAATTAGATTTTTATTTACACTGTTTACTGAATCATATTCTTCAGGAGCTGCTTCCCTCTGAATTCATTCGCATACGTGTCAAAATCAAGAGATTTAGACTGTTGTTGAATCATGTCTGACTTTTCCTGATCCCATTTGGGGTTTTCTTGGCACAGATACTGGAGTGATTTGCCATTTTGTTCTCCGGCTATTTTACAGAAGAGGAAAGTTGAGGAAGAAAGGATTTAAACTCAGATTTTCTTTACTGCAGCCCAAGGTAGTCTATCCACTGCCTCACTTAGCAGCCCCAAGAGATTTACAATCAGAAGGTCACCTAATCCCATTATAAACTTTCCCATTATAGCTGAGGGAAATGAGGTCCAGAGCACATATTTTCCTAAGGTCATATAAAAATTCATTATTGCTTCACTTATTCTCTTGAGAAGATAATCCAGGAATCCCAGCTCCAGTAGCAGAGCTGAGATTCTAACCCAAGTCCAAATCCAGCACACCTCCCACTCTGCTTTCCCTACTCATCATTTCTTATAGTACGGTAAGATTCCATCATATTTATATAGCACACTTTGTTCAGACAATTCCCTAAATGATAGTTTGTTTTGAGTCTTTGCCACCACACAGAAAATGCTGCTGTGAATATTTTGGTATACACGAGGTCCATCTGTCCTTGCCTTCCTTTGGGGCAGATGTCCAGTAATAAGATTGCTGGGTCAATAATGATGTGAAATTATTTTACGCATAAGGTGATGGCTCATTGTTTTGGCAGAGCTGATAAGCAGATTCTTAAAATAGCTTTTCAAAGTCAATTGCCACAAAGATATTGAATTTCCTAGTAAGACAAACTTCTGATCTTTTAAAAACCGTTTTAGAGATCATCTATTCCAATCCAAACTCACATCGTTCAGGAAAATCCATGTAAATGAAGCTTTCAGAAATAGATGCATGGTGTAATTTGCTATTGATGATGACTTCTCACTCATCCTCCTGATCATCCTAAACTTCTCCATCATTTGCAGGTAGCAAATCCTAGTGTATCTCTATCTCTGTAAAATCTCTTGCATTCAACTTTGTCTCGATTCATATAGCCACTATCCTGGTTTAGACCTTCCTTCCTCTCTCCTGGACATGGAAATACCCAGCTAATTGGTCTTCCTGTTTCTAATCTCTCCATTCTAACATTCTACAAAGTTTCCAAAAGTAATTTTAATCAAAAACTCCCAAGTCATCTTCCGTAAATTGACTCTTCCTTGCTCTTTCAGAAGCTCCCTATTGCCATTAGGATAAAATATAAACTCCTCAGCACAAGCTGGCTCCAACCTACCTTTCCATTCTTTAAATTCCAGTCAAAAAGAATAACTTTGTTACTCTCCAAATTCAATGTTTCTTCTTCATACATTTTATACACTTGGAATACCATCTACTGCATTTCCGCCTTTCAGATACTTTCTCTTCCTTCAAATTTTGATTACACTACCATTTTCTTCATGAAGCTTTCCCTGACATTCCTCCTACCTTCTACCCTCTACCCCCATCCTCCCACACACAGAGACTTCAGACACTTGTTAATATTCTTCTACTACTTAAATTACTTGTCATTTACTTATCTGTAGACATGTTATAACTCCCTTTTGAAGGGCAAAGGATATTTCTGTATTTGCCATACCTAGAACCTAGAACCTAGGTTCTACCTAGAACACAATTAGTACTATGGACAAGAAACTGTACTCTTAAATGTGAAATTCATCTCCTTCAGTATATTTAAAATTCTATTTGATAGTGATTTGATGAAAGTCTACTATGGGAGGCAATATCATACAGTTTATAGAGACACAGCTTTGAATCTTGGAAGACCTGTCACACATTCTGTCTGGGTAACTCTAGATAAGTCACTTAACAGGATTCTAGTCAATTCTTTAAGATTAAATAATTTTATTTTATTTAAAGAATTTATTTTATTTTATTTATTTTGTTTAAAGAAACAGAATAAGGGAAAAAAAGAAAAGCAATACAAAACAAAATGAAAAAAAACAAAAGAAAACATTGTCATGTGTCCAGCAGAACACCAAGGAAGATTCAAAATATATAATAGCAAATACCAGTTCAAGAAAGTATATATATTAGCAGTATTCATGAGTATCCATGAGACTAAGTTTTAGACAAAAGAGAAGAGAAGGTACTGAGTTGAGTTGTTAGAGGGAGTTCCCCCTGCCAGTGAAAGTTATTTAGTTATTTCAGTTTCTGTCTTGTCCTATTCTTTGTGATCCTATTTGGAGTTTTCTTGACAAAGATATGGAGTGCCTTGCCATTTCCATTGGCGTGGATGAGGATGAGGCAAATTAGTTTTACATAAAAATAAAAGTTTTACAAAATACAAAAAATGAAAAAATACCCACTTGCCAAGAGTTTACATTACAATAGAACATACATGCAAATTTAAACCAGTTCCTTTTAGCTCTGAAGCAAAGAAGGTTTTATTTGAGCAAGCAATAAGGATTGTATACATTCTAGATATGGAGAACAGCTTGTGCAAAGATGCAGAGATCGAAGATAACATATACCTGAACACTAGAAACAAGGCCAGATTGGCCAGACCATAGAGTTGGGAAGATCAGAGAGGAGAGAAGAGAAAAAACATCTATTGAATGCCTACTATGTGGCAGATACTGTGCTAAGCACTCTACAAATACTCTCATTTGATCCTCACAACTCTATGAGGCAGGAGCTATTATCCTATTTTATGGATGAAGAAATTAAAGAGATGTAAAATAAAGCAAGAAAAATTACGTCTGAGCCAGATCACGAAGGGCTTTAAATGTCAAACAGAGAACTTTGTATTTCATTCTAGAAACAAATGGGAGACTGGAGATGATGAAAGAGAGGACTGACATGATCAGACTTTGGTTTTAGGAAGATCATTTTGATTCTGCAGAAGGAAAATAGATTGGAAAAGTGATTTGAGAAGCAGGTAGACGGTGCAATGGATAGACCACTCTTTGGAATACTTGTATTCAAATCTGACCTGAGACCCTTACTAGCTGTGTGACCCTAAGCAAGTCATTTAACCTTGTTTACCTCAATTTCCTCATTTGTAAAATAAACTGGAAAAGGAAATGGAAAACCGCTCCCATATCTTTGCTAAGAAAACCCCAAACAAAGTCACAAAGAGTAAAATATTGATAAAATTATTCAAGAACAATGACCAAAACTACCTGAGAGCCCAATTTTTAAGAGACAGCTAGGTGGTTCAAGTGAGTCAGGAGGACCTGAGGTCAAATTTGGTCTCAGACATTTACTAGTGACCTTGGGCTAATCACTTAACCCTAATTGCTGAGAAAGAGAAGAAGAAGAAGGAAGAACAATGAGATTTAAGGAGTGAGGGGAGATGATGAATTATGTTTCAAGTCTTCTTACACTTTACGCCCTTTCACATAATCAATAATCTGGCATTTTTGGTCTTTTTGTTATTCCTTGCACAAAACACTCAATCTTCTGACTCTGTGACTTTTACTGGCTGCCTTCCACACCTAAAATGTTCTCTCTCCACATCTCTGCCTCCTAGCTTCCCTGACTTTCTCCCAGTTCCTCCCCACCTCAATGCTAGAGCCTTCCTTCTAATATTAACTCAAATGCATGTGCACAGAATGTCTTTCTGCTGTCTCTTCCTTTAAAACAAGAGCTCCTTGAGGGCAGAGGCTATTTCTTTTGGATCCCCAATATTTATCAGTTTCTGGCTTAACTCATAGTAAGCATTTAATAAACGCTTTTTGACTTGATTTTTATTTTGGGATATCTACAGGACATTGAGTATTAGCAGTTCATCTGAAAAAAAGATTTGAGCATTAAAATCCATGCAGTTCTTTTGTGGCTTACTGTACATAGCCTCATTTCTGGAAATGGATTTTTAAGGCATAAGATCCCCATAAAGAGTTAAGTGGGAGTACCCAGGAATTTCCAACCCTAAGTCAGAAAGAGACTTAAGGCAGCAATATTGATCCTGGTGAATAGGATCTTAGAAGTAGGTTCAAAGATAAGATTACATATTGTAAGTTCTATTTAACCGGCTGGCTGTTCTGTATTCTAAAAAGGAGTTGGCCTTTTAAGGCAAATGGTTTCTGGAGATAAAAGCTACATATGGCCAAGACTTTAGGAACTGACAGATTCTTCTCCTTATGGAGAGAAAGTAGCTGAATGTTCTTCCCTTGTCTGAGGGCCGGATGAAAAGGGCCTGTCTTCTTCATTAAAATAACTGAACTATAAGCTTCTGACTTCTGAGCTAAAAAATAAAAATGGAAGAATTCATTTCTCTTATGGGGAAGAAATAATACCTCAGGTGAGGACTTTAAAGGAAACCAGAAGCAGGAAGCAGAAGGAAATTCTACTTCCATGTGTTCAGCAGAGTGACAAGCCAGCAACTCCTAATGAAGGTGACTTACCATATAGGAAAGCAGATCAAATGGAAACAAACAAACAAAAAAAAAAAAACCCAACAATGGAAGGTATTATTAAATTTTAAGGTAAATGACTCAATGCAATATGGCAGCTGCAAGAGCCAATGCAATCTTAGATTTTGTTAAGGGAAGCATAAAATGTGCAGGACTAGAAAAATAATCATCTCATTTTTCTCTGCTTTGCTCTGGCCACATATGAAGTATTAGGTGCAATGAGGAAGAATATCAACAAACTAGAATAGCTGAGAGAAGGGAAGTCAAGATTGAGGAGGGTACAAGATCATATATTATTAGGATGAGCTGAAAGAACTGGGAATGTCTAACCTGGAAAAGAAAATATATGATCATATATTGAATAGTTGAAGAATTACCACATGGAATAAAGATTTACTCCTCCATTGGCCCCAGAAGTAGAATCATAGGTAGAAGTTATAAAGAGGCAAATTTCATCTTATTATCAGGAAAAACTTGGTAGCAATTAGAGATACACAAAAGTGACAGAAATAGCTTCAGGGGGTTGTAGGTTCATAGTCACTGGAGATATTCAAGCAAAGATATTCAAACATTTGCTGAATAAATAAATGGGGGTATCTGTGGGTTACCAGAAAGCATATCAGGCAGATGAGATATAATAAATAATAACAACCCAATACTGAATGTAAGTTCAAATCATGGTTGTACTGCTTACTACCTATGTGGCCATGGCCAAGTAATAACCTCTCTGGGCTCAGTTTCTGCATCTATAAAGTGGGGAGACTACTTCCACTACAGAGCAAATATGGGAATCAAATTAAATAACTGACATGAATTGCTTTATAATCCATAAAGTACCATCAAAATGTCAGCTATCATCATCACGGTGGTTATTGTCATGAGTCAATGGCAGAATTACCTGTACGACTTCCTTCACGAGGGTCTTGTCCGTCCCTGTCTTGGCTCTTTGCAGCCCACTGACGTTCTCGCCAATCCAAGTGATGAGGGCAAACTTCACTCTCTTGCTCATCGCATCCCCCGTGGTAAACCGAACAAACCCAAACAATCGAATGTCATCTTTAAGGAACAGAGAAACGCTAATTAAAAATTTGACAAAAACAACTCCATAAGTAAATAAGACAGCGAGGTAAGATCATTGGGCTGTAAATCAGTAAGATCCATGTTCCTGAGTTCAAATCCAATCTCAGATACTTATTAGATATGTGGGCAAGTCACTTTACCCCTGCTTGCCTCAGTTTCCTCATCTGTAAAATGAGAAGGAAATGGAAAACCACTTCAATATCTCTGCCAAGAAAACCCCAAATGGGATCACGAAGATTTGGATCCTACTGAACATTTTGCTTAATTGTTATAAAACAAGAGTCAAATGCTAGATGTCATTTGTTTTATTATACTATGAAGCACTGAGTGAAATAGGCTTTGACAAGAAATGGTAATTGTTTCTCTAATATAAACCAACTACTGTCAGAGCTCCAAACATGGCAATTTCATAAGTCCGGAAGGTTCCTGGTGGCTATTTGTTTACTATGACTAATATGGTACTTTGATCTTAGCTTTTTCTCTATGTTTGTTGAATGGATAAGTTGAATTAAAATCAGTTTGCATTTGTGGTAATTCTGAGGAGTGAGGGTAAGAAGAACTCCCCTCCCCCCCAAAAAAACACAACAAAAACCCTAGATTTGTTAAACTTGGGCAGGTCACTACCTGAGGTCCAATTTTTTCATTTGTAATATAAAGAAATTGGACTAGATTTCTTCTGAGGTTTCTCGGGCCCCCGAACTCTAGGATCCCATGATTTCTAAGATGATCCAATTCTGCATGTTGACTGAATAGAGAAATGGGGTCCTTGGACTTATAGATGTATCCATCCCAATCTGACAGTAATTGGAAAGCTCTGATAAAAGACTAATCAATATGGAGCAACAGGAATAAGCATTTACATAGCACACCTACTATGTGCTGAGCCTTTTTTACAGATATTATTTCATTTGATTCTCACAACAACACTGGGAGGTAGGTAATATTATTTTTCCCGTATTAAAAGATAAGGAACCTAAGACAAATAGGTTATGAGACTTGCTCATAGTCACATAGCTGGTAAGTACCTGAGGCCAGATTTGAAGTTCTGACTCCAGGTCCAGCACTCTATCCACTCACAGCATTGCCAGCTGCCTCCGGGATGCTAAGCATTATTCTCAAGATACCAAGTTTTGCTGCACATGTATAATCAATATCAGATTAATTGCCTTCTCAAGAGATGGGGGAGGGACAAGAGGGAAAGAGAATTGGGAACTCAGTTTTTTTAATGAATGTTTAAAAAGTTTAATGTAATTTAGAAATGCTTAAAAAAACAAATAAAAATATATTTTAAAGACTAGGGTACAACTGAATATGGTGGCACATGTTTGTTTGTATCTCTGCTACAAGGAAGGCTAAAGCTGGTGGATCTTTTGAGTTGAGGAGTTCTGAATCACACTAGAATTTTTTAAGAGTTTCAGGTGCTTACTGAATCTCCAGTTCTAGATGTATGAAAAACAGTTGGAAATGTGAGATGGGTCAGCAGAAAGAGTGGAGCAGGAAAAGCAGATTTGAGAATCGTCAGCCTAGTGATGATAATTAAATCCATGGGAGCTGATGAGAGAGAGCACCAAATGAATCATGCAGGGGAAGAGAAAAGGACTCAGGATAGTCAGCTCTTATCTACTACACTGTGTAACCATCAAGTGGTTAAAAAGTATCTGGCGTCAATTCAAGCAAGTAGCTACTGTTGACTGAGGCAGAACATCTCCACTACAAATTAAAACATAGTTTGGTGAATAACTGTTGTTGAGGGAGAAACTGAATGTCAGTGAAAACCTTATGAACTTCCTCTTTCAGACGAAAAAGATATCTGATAGATGATATTTGATAAAATATCTACCTCCCTGAGTTAGATTCTATTCTAATAGCTAGTTCTTCATAATTAACTATTTGTGTTTCTGTAACATGTTAGGACTTTCCCCTAAACATGATGTAGTCGTCCTTATGGGTCATTTTATACACATGAAGAGAAGGAGGAGGAAGAGGGTGATTAATCATTATTATGACCATTTATGAGCAAAACCAACACTTTGAAAAATTGAAGTGACTTTCTTACTATAACATAGTTAACAAGAAAGAGAGCCAGAATTATGATTAATAAATAAAGAATATTACTTGAAAGGGACCTTGAAGATGATCTCTTTTTAGATCACATTAAAGTCCAAGGGGGAAAATAAAGTGTGGCTCAAAATTCCCTGCATTCCTCTCTTCAGTTCCACTCTTAATTCTCCTGACATCTATCTCCACTATGATCCATCAGCTTGGAAGATCACTTTACTATGGCGGATCCTTCCTTTGATTAGTCAGTTCCTGCCAGGATTTTCATTTTTTCCTCCTGGCAGTTTATTAATAAGAAATATGCATTTCTTTTTAATGTGTCATATTTATAACTGATACCAGATTATTTACTGTCCTGGGGAGAGGGGAAGGAGAAAAGTTTGGAACTCAAAATCTTACAGAAATGAATATTGAAAACTATCTTTACATGTAATTATAATATATATATATATATATATATATATATATATATATATATATATATTATTAAGTTGAATTTCTAGGCTATCCTTGGATACTCATTCCTTTCTGGGATCCTCTACTTTCTCCACCATGTCCCAACTTAGATAATGTCTTTACATATATATTTCAAAATACATTTAGTTACCAATTCACCCTTGTAAAACCTTGTGTTCCAAATTTTTCTCCCTCCCTCCCCATCTCTCCCTTCCTCTAGATACCAAATAATCTAATATAGATTAAACATGTGCAATTCTTCTAAACATATTTCCATATTTATCATGCTGCACAAGAAAAATCAGATCAAAATGGGGGGAAATGAGAAAGAAAGAAAAAACAAGCAAACAAACAACAATAACAAAAAAGGTGAGAATACTATGTTTCATCCACATTCAGTCCCCATAGTCCTCCCTCTAGGTGCAGATGGCTCTCTCCACTACAAGTCTATTGAAATTGTCCTGTATCATCTCAGTGTTAAAAAGGGCCATGTCCATCAGAATGGATCATCTCATAATCTTGTTGCTGTATACAATGTTCTCTTGATTCCACTCACTTAGCATCAGTTCATGTAAGTCTCTCCAGGCCTTTCTGAAATCATCCTGCTGGTCATTTCTTACATAACAATAATATTCCATTGCATTCATATGCCATCACTTATTCAGCTTGGGTAACTTCTTTATCGCCTAGTTTAGCTTCCTCGTACATGTGGTCTTCCTACATTAGAATGTAAACTCCTTGAGGGCAGGGAATGTGGGAATGTCTTTCTTTTTGCTTGTATTTGTATTCCCATAACTTAGCAAAGTTTCTGGAACACTGTAAATGATTAGTATATGCTTGCTGACTTTACTAGTTAACTTGGTAACTAATCAACAGCCATGATCTGTTGAAATCCAGTGATGATATTACAATCCCATTTGTAGAACAGTCTGAACTGTTGTTTTTTTCCCCAGTGGTTAATACTGATCCATCCACAGTTTCTCAACAAGTTGGTTTTCCTTGTGACTGTGGGCACACATTTTTGCAAGATTAGTGGCTAAGATTAAGCATATAGTGTGTGTCTATGACTGAATTCCAAAATAAAACAAAATCTAAATATGACATATGGGGATGAAATTCACGATTAGGACCAAAAGTAAATCAGAGATCCCCAACCAATAAATCATAATCCATCCATATATCTTGGATTCTTATCTAGAAGATCACTAAACTGCAGATGTCCTCTCTACCAGCAATAAGAGACCTAAAATTTTATGCCAACTTTCTCCAACTCCCCTACTCCACCACTCACCATTCTTTCTATTGGCTAAGAGAATTTAGGGAAATTTAAAATGCCATTTATCAGGAAGAGGCCTCAGATCTCTAGTCTGCTGGAGATCCTGTTATTTGGCCATATTTAAAAGAGGAACAAGAGACTCATCCATTTCCGCCCGTGTCCTCCCAAAGGCATTAACCACATAACTGGTTGACTGGCAACTTAATACATTGATTCTATTTACAAATGGTTCAAAAGGCAATGAGAAAAAAGAACAGTGATTCAGCTGCAGCATGTTACCAGTAACCTGTGTAAGAGAAGTGACATAGATCATGGATGATAACATGGCTGATGGAAAAAGAAAGTAAGTGGGATGTGTAGTGACAAAGAAAAGATCTCTCTGTCAAAGGACTTAACTGGCATCCAACAATTTTTGACAAAAACTAGAGGGAGATCTCCAATATGTTGGGTACCAAAGCTTCTTAAACTGTGAGTCAAGACCCCATATGGGTCACATAACATATGAGGTCATAAAAGGTATCAAATATTCCACCAAGATATAATTCTTTGTGTAAAAACAAAAATCTCATTAGTATGCAAATTTGCCTTCATCTTTAATAAATGGTAAAATTTTATGTATACTAAAGAAAGGTTTTAAAATAATTTTTTTATTTATTATCAGTAAAATGTTTGATTTGCATATCTAATATCTATTTTATATACTTATTTACTCAGGGTTGCATAAAAATTTCTTGAGTAAAAGAGGGTCAGGAGTGGGAAAAGTTTATGAAGTCCTGGGATAGACCATCTAAGGAGGCTTTATGGAAGGACATGGATAAGAGCCACAAATGAAGAAAGAAGGGTTGGATGGGAGATAACTTACAATGTTAGGAGGGGTATCCAGTTCAATGAGAGCAAGAATCCCCCAAGGCCCCATTAACAAGAGTTTGGCTCCCAGTCCACCAGATTCTCCTTCCAGTATTGTGGAGATAATGAAATGCTAACAGAGGGAACAGCAGCTCTGGCAGAACCCAGCCGGCTAGTAAGATTTTGGGTTGGTACTATGAATGGAGCAAGAGTCTGTTCTCCGAGGACCAGCTGAGCCAGATTTGGAGAGGCTCATGAAAGGGTCACTGAGGCCCTTCAGCCACTGGGAAGCGGGGAGAGCTGTGATCTGCTTCAGGGGAGAGAGTATCACTGAAGTCGGGCTCTGGGGAGGACGTGTACAAGCAAGCACACAAACATTTGTTGAATTGAATTAACCTCTAGCCCAAGCAATCTGGAGCTGCACAGAACTGATAATGTCACACGCTGCCTTGGTTGAGGGGATCCATCAGAGTCAAATGTCATCCCAGTTCCAGGGTTGGCAATGGCAATAAGTAAATGTCACCATTTGAAAAAACAACCAAAATCCAGCACCAGCTAATTATATTCCCAATGCAATCAGATTCTCTCAGTGTGCAAAACCCTGGACCACACACAAATGCCCCACCATATAATTCAGTGTAACTAAAGCAAAAAAAATCCCAGTAGTTTCCTAGGCAACCACATTTTTCTCCCCTTGCTTTAATATTTAACGGAAATACCCACTAGCTTCTGGGTTGTGTTTGAAGGTAACCTCACTTCAGTTCCCAAATACCCTAAAATGATGAACTGGCATATCACAAGAACTCAGAAGTCATAAGTAATTCACCAAGGGAGCCTTTTAAAGTAATTTTGTACAACTTCCTCATTTGACAACATACTAAGGCTTTACAAGAATATACTTTACAAGAACACATGAATAGCAAGGACTAGAAAGAAGCCTCTGACTTAGACCAAAGTCTTGCACCAGAATTCACTGCCTTTACTCCTCCTTCAAAGGGCTTTTCTCCATCCTAATTCCTAATCAAAAATATTTGAGACATCTTTCAGTGTTCCCATATAATTTTCTTTTTCCCTGCTGTAATTGAGGATGATGATGGTAAATATTAAATACTAAACTAGGTAAATAATAAACCATAACATTATATTTTATACCATACCATATTTTATAGAAATATATCTATTTTATATATTATTTATTATATTTAATATATTGTTACATATAAGTATGTTGTATTTATATTTTGTCTAATATCATATTTTATATAAATGTTACATTTATTTTACATATTACTTATTACATTTAATATATTATGACACAGTATATTATATATGGTTTATATAAATATACATATATTTGTTTTATAAATTATTTATCATATTTAATAGATTATAACTTACAAATACATATTTATTATATTTTATACAATACCACGTTTTATATAACACCACATTTTATATAACTATGCTACATTTATTTAATATATTATAACATGTAAATGTATTGTGTTTATTATATTTAATATAATGTTAAATACAATGTTTATTTTGTTATATTATAATTTATAAATATATCATATTTCATATAATACCATATTTTATATAAGTATATTACATTTATTTAATATATTATTACATAAATATGGTATACTTAATATAATGCCATTTTTATATAAATATATTTATTATATTATATTTAATGTATTATAACACAAGTATATTATCTTATGTAATAGAAAATTAATTATAATGCAGAGTATAATTAAATAAATATAAAATATTAACATTTAAATATCAATATTATTTTATATACTTTATATAAGTAAACTTATAAATATATTTATATAAATAAATCTGAAATACTAACATGCTTTGGTTAATGATTTGCTGATCATTTTATTAATTCAGGGAAATAAAACATTAGGCTGAAATCAGGAAAAAGAAAAATGACCTGGGACAAGAATAATTACTGGATCCAAGACTGCTATCATATGACCATGAGTATGTGACATAGGAGGATCAGTTGAACCAATTGGACATATTTAACCTAAAGAAAAGAAGGTTCACAACAGGATGATTTCAGAAAGGCCTGGAGAGACTTACACGAACTGATGCTGAGTGAAATGAGCAGGACCAGGAGATCATTATATACTTCAACAACAATACTAGATGATGACCAGTTCTGATGGATCAGGCCATCCTCAGCAACGAGATCAACCAAATCATTTCTAATGGAGCAGTAATGAACTGAACTAGCTATACCCAGAAAAAGAACTCTGGGAGATGACTAAAAACCATTACATTGAATTCCCAATCCCTATATTTATGCACACCTGCATTTTTGATTTCCTTCACAAGCCAATTGTACAATAATTCAGAGTCTGATTCTTTTTGTACAGCAAAATAATGTTTTGGTCATGTATACTTATTGTGTATCTAAGTTATATTTTAATATATTTTAACATCTACTGGTCATCCTGACATTTAGGGGAGGGGGTGGGGGGGTAAGAGGTGAAAAATTGGAACAAGAGGTTTGGCAATTGTTAATGCTGTAAAGTTACCCATGTATATATCCTGTAAATAAAAGGCTATTAAATAAAAAAAATTAAAAAAAAAAAAAAAAAAAAAAAAGAAAAGAAGGTTCAGGAAGAGACTTGACCACTGTTGTCCAAATATTTGTAAGAAGGTCTTTTGGCAGAAGACAATGTTTATGGACTGACTAAATGGTCCCAGAAGGCAGAATCTAGGAGTAAGATAGAAGTTGTAAACAGGTAAATTTAAACTTAAGATCAGGAAAAGCTGTCCCAAAGTGGAAAAGCTTGCCCTTGAGACTTGGTGAGTTTCCCTTCCCAGGAGATATCCAAACAGAAGCTGCAACCATTTGTCCAGTATGCTGTAAGGGTGGGTCCTTCATCTATGGGAGGAACTAGATGAGTGTTAATAACCCTTCCCATATTCACCCTCTTGGAATTCATGACTTTGGGCAAATTACTTTGCTGCATTTGGTTAATATTTTTATGTAGGTATGTTTTAGTATATAATTTGTACTCTAGTTATCAATCTACATGCTGGTTTTTCCTTACTAGATTTTAATTTACTTAAGGGCAGGAATTCTCTTTCCTTTATATTTGTATCTCAACAAACTCCCTCCCTCCCTCCCCTTCCCTCCTCCCTCTGTCTCTCTTTGTCTCTCTCTGTCTCCATCTCTTTCTCTCTGTCTCTTTCTCTGTGGTTTATCTCTCTCTGTCTCTCCATTTCTCTGTCTCTGTCTCTGTCTCTCTGTCTCTGTCTCTCTGTCTGTCTATCTGTCTCTCTCATCATCATCATCATCATCATTAAACATGCAGTTATTCATGTTTACAAAGACTTTAGGAAGTTTTTCAGGTAGAAGATACATCCCCATTTAACAGAAGAGAAAACCGAGATTACAAGATCTGTCTAAGATCATATAGTTAGTAAATATCTGAGGATGAAATTGAACAGAGATCTACGGATTGAAGTCTTCTTTCTATCACCCTGCTTCTAAGAGACAGCTAGCTAATGGGCGCTTTATTATGGATTGAATTTCTTTGAGTGTAAAAGTGGTAGACTGTCTTTAAGAGCTAATAATCTATGATTTATAATTCCATAATACTTTAAAAGTTCTTAATAATAATCTCTCAGCAATTTGATACTATAGAAAGAGGCAGAACAAGTGATTGTCTGCAATCTTGGTAATTCCTACACCAATTAAATAAGATCTTTAAAAGGGTCCCTAGGTTGCATCCACATTACAAAATCTGACAGTTCCCCCCAACAGGCAGACCAGTATGAAACTGAATGAGAGAAGATAACAGAATGAAATTCTAAAATGCTGAAAGGATGTCAGACCTTCACAAAGTAGTGAATGGAACGATGGACCAATTTCCAATCTTGCTTCAGATTATTCTAAGCTACATGATATTGGGCAAATCTCTGAACTTCATCTGTGAAATGGGAGTAATAATAGTGCCTGCCTTACAGGGTTGTGATGATTAAGTAAGAGAATTCATTTAATATGCTTCTTAGTATTATTTAGTCATTTTTCACTCCTGTCCAAGTCTTCATGCATGAGCCCATTTGGAATTTTCTTGGCAGAGATACTGGAGTGGTTTGCCATTTCCTTTTCCAGCTCATTTCACAGATGAGGAAACTGAGGCAAACAGGGTAAAATGACTTGCCAAGGGTCACACAGCTTGTGTCTGAGAATAGATTTAAACTCAGATTTTCCTGATTCCAGGCCCAGCACTCTGTCCATTCTAGCCACATATATTTAGCAAAGCTCATACAGTTGCCAAGACTATTGAAAGGTTATTATTATTAAGAACTTTAAAGATATTATAGAATTATAAATCTACATTACTAGTGCCTAAAGTCACCATCTAACACTTTTACACTCAATTAAAAGACCTTGTTATCAGGGTGGTAGGAGCCAGATCCTACTAGATTTCTAAAGCCAAAGAGATTGTTTAATTTTCAGTGTGATCATTTATGTCTCAGGAATCAGCCTGATTTATTGATCTGGTGATTGTCCAGACTTAAGAAAGTGATGAGAGAAAATGCTAATAATAAAAATTTACTTTAAAAGTTTGCTTACAAAAAGACCCCTTCCCCCCACTTGTTAAACATTTACAAGCACAACAATAGCTATTACTATTAGTGAAGGCATACTAACCAATTCTAAAGCTGAAATTTCATATTCCAAAAATATTTTCAAAGAACTGAGATTTTATCACTGTGGACACTTTTAAAAAACTGATATAAAATATGATCCTTTCATACTTTAGTAGATGCTTGCTCTCTCTCTCTCTCTCTCTCTCTCTCTCTCTCTCTCTCTCTCTCTCCTCTCTCTCTCTCTCTCTCTCTCATCCTTGGTCTTCAAGACTTAGCTCAAATGCTATCCCCTAGCTTTTCTTGATCATCCCAGCAGAGTTCCCTATTTTTCTCCTTTCCTGCTCCCAATTGCTTGGTGTGTGTGGTGTGTGTGTGTGTGTGTGTGTGTGTGTGTGTGTGTGTTACATAAATCTATTGATTTATGTAAGTGTCTTGCCCCTCCTTCCCAAAAGAATACAAGTTCACTGAGGACAGGAATTATTTTTATTTTTGTATCTCTGCACCTGGCACTGTGCCAGCCCCATAGTAAGCACTTAATAAGTGCTTGTGGAATTTAATTGAATTAAATTGAAATGCTCCCAGAACTGTCCTTTATTCAGTGCTGAATAAAACACTAATAATTAACTTCTTTTAGGTTGGCAGGAAGTTTAATCTGGACTTCAGAAACAGATATTACTAGGACATGCAATTTTGGAAAAAAAATTTAAACCACATAAACTCATGGATGTCAGTAGCTAGAGGGCTTGATTTGAAGCAAATGGAAGACTCAGCTGACTGAAACAATAATTTTTTTGCCCCACCAAGCAAATTCTTAAGAGCTACTCAAACAGATCTGATGGATGTCTTCCATTAGAATACTTTCCCTGGAAAAAGTCTAAGCTAATTTTGACCTCTAAATGTTCAAAGAGGAAGAGCTTCCAACCCATAAAACTCTACACTTTCTCTTCAAAGTTCCCTGACTCTTGTACAGCACTTAGACAAAATCCTGAACAGGTATATCTGAAACCCTTCCACTGAGTTTTATTATGCAGTCTTGAGCCAATCACATTCCTTTTCTGGGCCTCAGTTTCCTAATCTGTGAAATAAAATGGCTGGACCAGCTCTGAATATCTTATAGTTCTGTTTATTTTGTTTGCCTCTATATAGTTATTCTTTTCTTTTTTCCCAGCGAAGGAGGGGGAGAAAGGAGACAAAGAAAATAAATACTTTTTTAACTGAAAAAAAAATTTTTTGTGATTCTAATGTCCATCAAATCTACAAAAAAGGTACCATAAATACACAAAGAAAAATTCATTCTATAATTTTGTAGAATGACACACACAAATTATTCCCAATAAACAAATCTGCCATTTGAAATTGATTAACTGCTGCTTATTAGCTGTGTGACTTTTGAGCAAATCATTTAACTTGTTTGGATTTCAGATTCCCCATCTTAAAACAAGGAGGCTAAACAAATTATCTTTAGATCTCTTTTAGCTTTGAAAAATCAATGTGGTCAATCATGCTTTAGGTTTGAGTGACTTTCCCAGGAACAGCAAGGAATTTCCAATGCATCCTTCACCTACCTCCATGTTGTCTGTTCTTATGACGAAAAATGGGTATGCAAGTGTGAGATAGATGATTAGGGTTTGGGGTACAACCTTTATATTATGTATAAAAAGACAGAAAGCTCCATGTGGCTACTGAACAGTGAGCTGAGAAAGTCTTCTAATAACTCACTCTAACCAAGTGAAATTCAGAAGCATAGTTCATAGCCACAACCTTTGTTCTCTTCCTGTATAAAAACCAGAATAACCATTCCTGTGTTTCAGAGGACCCTCAGCCATCCCTAGTTGGTGGCTGGGAAAGATTCAGTCCTCTCTCCATCTATGAGTGGAGGTGACAAAGGGGAAGAAGAGTGAGGAAGTTGTCCAGCAAAGAGGAAACAGGGAGGCCTCCAGTTGTACAAATCTATCTCCACCCCAAATCTGACCTTCCTCCTGAGAGTAAGCAAAGCCTTCACCTTCCTCCATCCACTTCACTCTATTTGAAAAACAACAAGTAAATGAAGGTTCTTGCCTGTTTTTATGACAAAAGACTCTCTAAGTTTCTACATTATAATTCTTGCAATTGGAGAAGTTTAATGGGAACATTATAATTCCACACTCTTTCCAAGTTTCTAAGTTTTTTTTTTTCCCCAGTGTTTTATCTTCCTCTTCCTTTCCACCTCCAACTCTTTCAGGTTCTCACCTCCTTCTCCCATCTGAATTCCATCACCTCATTTGCACAGACAGCCATAGACAGACAGACACACAGACACAGACACACACACACACACACACACACCAGACATATATATAGATATACACCTCCTCCCTCAGAGTGCTTGAGCAAATCTGGTCTTCTAGGACTTGTCCCTAGCAAATGAGCAATGACAATGCACACTACATTATGGGATAAATGTTCATGTGCCTAATAACAGCTGACATTTATTTAGCAGCATTTTCAGTGTTACAAAGAATTTTACATATGTCACTTCACTGGATCCTCATAATGACCTTGTAAGTCAGGTGCTATTATTATTCCCATTTTATGAAAAGAAAATTGAGACCCAGAGAGACCAAATAACATGCTCATACAGCTAGTTTTTGGAAGCAGAACCTGAACTCGGGTCATCCTGAGTTCTCATCTCTCCCTCTCCCCTCTCTTAGCTAGTTTGGTTAGTATGGGTTTCCTCTTCTTAAAAAGAGAGTTGAAATAGTTGATATCTTAAGGGCCAGCTTCCAGCTTTTAAATCTGTGCTCTACTCTCTAGAAGAGAAATGAATCTAAAAGTCTAAATAGTGAGCTTTATGTTGGGAGGGAGGGAGGGAGGGAGGGGGAGAAAGAGAGAGAGAGAGAGAGAGAGAGAGAGAGAGAGAGAGAGAGAGAGAGAGAGAGAGAGAGAGAGAGAGAGAGGATCAAATGAAATAATCAATGTAAAGTATTCTGTCAACCTTAAGACACTATAAATATTGCCAGTTGTTGTTTTTTGTCATTCTTTCTTGAAGGGGACTATGACATCAGGATAGACACAGGATTTCAATACAAACTGGATGGGAGAGAATCTCCAACCTAGCTGGTTCACAAGGAGTTAGTGGCTAGCAAAAACTGCATTATCTAAAGAAAAATTTAAAAATAACAAATAACAAATATGTTCAGCAGACAGAGGGGGATGAAAATGAGCAGTCAGCTTCTATTGAAAGGCTGGGCTCCTATGTCCCTTTCACACGGACTCACAAGAGGGAAATCCTAACATCCTGTGAGGGGTGAACAAAACTGCTCTATCATGAGAATTCTGAGAACTCCAGAGCCAGCTGGCTTATTTCCGGTGTCTGATGATGTAGTGACATTGGAGTGTGAGAAGGCAAATACTGAAGAGGAGGTGGTGGGAGTAGGGAGGGAGAAAAACACACACAGAGAAATTTTCTTTCACAAAGCAAAAGGGGAAAGGAGGGTTTGTGTTGGGGGGAAGTGAGGAAGACAGGGAGAAGAAGGAAGGGAAAGGGATAACAGGGGCTTGTGTGGTCTGGAGCTGAAAATGAGATATAATACACTCTTTTTGAAAAGGGATTGATATTATTTCCTATTTTACTGATTGGGCTAAACTCCAGAGAAAGAAAACAAGAAATGAGGGGGCTAGAATTAAGAGGGACTTCAAAGGTAATTTAGTTAGTTTTCCCTTCTACAATTTACCCAATAATGAGCAGAGAGGGACTGTGGTATAGTGGAAAGAAGCAAAGAAATTGGAGTCAAAAGATCCATGTTCAAATTTGGCCTTGGACACCTACTAGCTGTGTGATCCTAGGCAAGTCAATTAACTTATTTCTGCTTTGGTTTCCTAATCTTTAAAATGAAGAATATAGACTGGATCAAAGTATGATCCAGAGAATTCTGGGTGTGTCTGAAACTCTTTCAGAGGGTCTATACATTCAAAATTAGTTTTTATTTCTAATATAGTAAATATATATATATATATATATATATATATATATATATAACCCAGATAAACAAAAGTCTTTGGACTCCTCAATAATTTTTAATAATATAAAGATAACTGAAAATAAAAGTTTGAGAACTACTGGATTTATGATCATTAAGGACCTGCCCAGATCTGAAATTCCAAAACCACACTAAAACCTTAATCAATTCAGACTAACAAAAGGAAAAGCTTGTGTAGTTAAAACTCCAAATTCTTTAAAAATTTAAATTATGCTGAATGTTAGAAGCTAAATGTTAAGGTTGGAAGGGATTCCAGAGACCAATCTCAAACCCTTTATTTTATGAGGAAGAATCAGACTCAGAAGTTGATGTACCCAATTTGTGTGGTAGGATTCACATTCAGATCTTCCTAATGCAAGGAAGAAGCTCTATTCACAACTCTGTGATTAATATCATTATATTTCAAGAATATCTATTCTCTTATTCTGCTAAAAACTGGTCTGAGAAGTTGTGTCTTGTTCCACATCATAAGGGAGAATAAGTACATTTCCAGAAGCTTAGATAGTGACATAAGGAGGAAAATAAGCAATGGAGTCATCACTTGAACCCAGGTCTCAGAATTCAGATTGGAAGGGATCTAACCCAACACTGTAATTTTACTTTGTCTTTTCTTTCTCCCTCTTCCTCTCTCTTGCCCCCCCTCTCTCTGTCTCTGTCTCTCCATATAATAATAATAACAATAATATTGTTATTAATAATTGGGGTTAAGTGACTTATCCAGGATCACATAGCTAGAAAGTATTAAGTGTTTGAAATCAAGTTCTTCTGACTCCAGAACTAATGCTCTATCCACTGCATCATCTAACTGCCCCTCTCTTATTTTACTCTGGCTCTAAATCCAGTTTAAGCTATGCTAATAAAGTATTTTTTAGTGGAAAAATGTCTATAGCATACCTGCTTAAAGGCATATAACTAGATCCAGATTAGGATGAATAACAAATCCCCTGAAGTGATTGCATTATTTGAATTCATACTACATTTCCATTGGACTAGAACCAATAACTATATTTTATACAACTTCAAAGAGTGTGAATTTGAATACTCCAAGAATCCATCTTTTGAATTGAGACCTAGCTGTAGGTGGAGGGATTAAATAACTTATTATTTCATTTTTCTATATTACTTTGTATTTTATAAGATTTTTTGAGCCTTTTTTGAGTTTTCACATCTGTAAAAATGAGATTTTTTTCCAGCTCCAAATTATATGATCCTACTGCATTTCCAATAAGGTGCTCTTTTTATAAAGGCCATCACACTTCAAGACGGCCTCCTACTAGAAATACAAATCAGTAAGTTGGATTATGGAAAGCTAGGAGAGGTGCAGCAGATAATCAACAAAAGCAGCACCAACCAACCAAATCCCATCCCCATCTACATATTTTTCAAGTACTTTCTAAACAATGAAATGCACAGGATTTTGTTATTCCTATTTTATAATTTGCTCTATTTGCTAGTGACTGGTGCTAGAACCACAGAACCTTTCTAATGCAGAACTCTTTCCACACTCCCCAAAGTAGAATGAGCTTAATGGATGAATGAAGTTCTCAAACATCAGCTGCCTTAACCTAAGAAGAAAGGAAAGCTACATAAAGAAAATTATAAAATCAGTAGATTAGTCAACAGGAAGCCGAGGTTCTAGGCCCTCTCTGCCAAAAACTGTTGATGTTGCCTCAGTTTCACCATCTGTGAAATGAGAAGAATGACCAATGGCTCCCTAAAGTCTAGGTAGTTACAATCTCCCAACTTGGTCTACAAATAATCCTTCTGCTATATGATTGTAAAAATCAGTATTTTTATTTTTTAAATAATTTTTATCCTGAACTTAACAAATAAAATGAATATTTCCCTATACAATATACAAAATACAATACAAAAGGATTGTACATCAATCTGGTCTTTTATGTAGAGCCTGCTTTTCTTGGAAAACATATAATAAATTCTATTAGCAACTTTTAAAGTTTGGTCTGGTCTCTCTGGGATTCTTTTTTAGTAATCCATTCTCTTTGTTGTATTTTTTAAAACATTTTTCAACAACTGTACTTTCATGATTTTTCTGTCCTTTTCTTTCCTCCACTACCTCATCGTTAGCCCACATTTCTTTCCCAAGAAAGAAGAAAAGGAAAAAATTCTTGAACAAATAGACAAAACAAAACACCCACATGTTGGCTGTGTCCAAACATAGACACCTTCACCTGCACCTTGAGTCTATCATCTCTCTGTATGCATGTGGGTAAGTATGTTCCATTAATCAATGAACATTTCTTTAGCACTTACTGTGTGCAAAGCACCAGGGATACAAGAAGAGACAAAAAACAGCCCCTGCCTCCAAAGAGCTTACAGTCTAGTGGGAGAGACAACATGCAAACAAATTTATCACAATCAAGCTACATCCAAGACGAATGGGAACTAATTGAAAGAAGGAACACTCTGGAATTAAGAAGGGTTGGGGAAGAATTCTTACAGGAGGTAGGATTTTAATTGAGATTTACAGAAAGTCAAGGAGATCAGTAGTTGAAGAGATGGAGGGAGAACTTTCTAAGCATGGAAGTCAGGTGTAGGAAATGCCCTGATCTGAGAGATGGAGTGTCTTATTTCAGAGCATCCAACAGTCCAGTGTCAGTGGATTGAAGAGTAAGATTGGGAGTAAGGTGTAAGAAGATTTGAAAGGCAAAAGGGGGATAGGTTATGAGGGGCATTTTGAATTTGCTTCTGGAGGTAACTGGAAGCCACTGGAATTTGTTGAGTAAGGGAATGACATGATTGGACTTTTATTTTAGGAAAATCACTTTGGTGGCTGAATGGAGATGGAGACTTGTCCAGAGCAGATTAACCAACTGACTATTGCAATCAGTGTGAAGATACGAGGGCCTACAGAGTGGGAGCAGTGTCAGAGATCATAATTAAATCTATGGGGTTTGATAAGCTCATTGAGTGAGACAGAATAGAGAGAGAAGAGAAGTGAGATCATCATTGGTCCTCTGGAATCATTAGTGCTTTAGAGTTTATAAGACTTTCTGGTTGGTCATTACATTGATAAGGAAACATATGCCTTTAAAAATGTAGTTTTATCTACTCTGACATAGAAGAATCCTGAAATTTTCCTCTCTTTTGCATTTGCAAGTCTTACCTTCAAATAAAAAACTATTATAATCTTCAACTCAGCAACCTTGTAGTTTGAAATGTACCCTGAAAACCCACAATTGTCATCAAATGATTGAATTAACAATGTGAGTAATAATGGAGTGATGCAATCAGAATTCCAAAGATGTGAGTATCATGTCTACTTCCTACTCTTTGAGGAAAAAAACATTTTCCTGGCACAGAATCAGGCAAATTAACATTTGATTTCTAAGCATACTGATGTCAAGAAACATTAAATGGCAAATTTTTACCACTGCCTGCAGAAGGCAGTCTCTGGCATCCTGCCCCCCAGCCAAAGCCACAAGCTTGGGCCTGTAAAGCCAATGCATCAAAATTAAGTCCTTGGATAATGCAGCAAATGCTTGGAAAAGATCAGCCAAGCTTCCAATAACAGCCAAACTAAACAGTCGTCAGCACACAGCTGGGCCTTCTGCTGAGAGGGATACAGGGAACCAGGAGCCCAGGAGGGAAAGCAAGGCTGCTTTCCTTAGCTAGGAGGAGATGTCAGTGCTTGCTCGGGCCAGCTCAGCAGTTTGAGAGAGATCTTTACCTGCACCAGGGACCAGGACCTCCCACAACTACATACCCCAAACCCTCATTTGGGATACAGAGGGAAGAAAAGAGCTGATGGAGCCCATACTAAAGAAGTCATATGAGAGAGAAAGAAAAAGAAATAGAGACAGAAAAAGTCAGAAAGGCCAAAACAGTGAGAGAGGAGAGACAGAGAAAGAGAGAGAGACAGACAGGTAAAGAAAGGGGTAGAGAAGGAGACAGAGAGAAACAGAGAGAGAGAGAAAGAGAGAGAGAGAGAGAGAGAGAGAGAGAGAGAGAGAGAGAGAGAGAGAGAGAGAGAGAGAGAGAGAGAGAGATGGAGTACCAAAGAGACAGAAATAGAGAGACAAAGATACACAAACACAGAGAGACAGAGACAGGCTGAGGAAAATAGTAAAAGAGGGAAACATGGAAAGATGGAGAGATTTCTGCCCCCCAAAAAGCAATCTCATTAGCAAACTGGGTTTAGAAAATTAGGAAAGGCTGTCTGGAATATGAACACTGAAGAAAAGAATACCAAGAACACTAGACTAGGAGCCTCATGACTTCTGTCCTTCATTAGTTATCTTGAATAAGTCACTTTTTTTCCCTGGGCTATTTAGAGGAATATCTGAATTCTGAAATCTGAAAAAACAGGAAATACAGTTACAGTGATATTAAATGACAGCTATGAAGAAGATTATTTGCTCTGAAGTCAATAGGATGAGACAGTAACAGACAGAAAGAAGGCAGCCTGGTTTGTGGGAAAAAATCATGAGCTGTCAAGTCCAGAGATTGGGGTTCTAATAACTCCCACAGCCATTTATTATTATTATCATCAACAAGCATTTATTAAGTGCCTACTGTGTGTCAGGCACTATGCTAAGCACTGGGGAATGCAAGAAAGGTAAAAATATAGTATTTGCCTTCAAGAAACTTACATTCTCATGGGAATGTGAAAGGATACTCCAATGTATAAATGTTTCTCAAACTTGAGGGAGCTAAAAGGTTCTCAAAAATAATGGGCAAACTTTCTTATTGGCCTTATGTACAGGAAAAACTACATTCTTCTAATATAAAATATTGTCCTAGTCTCAACCATGATAATATTTGGCTACACTATCTGGGGTCTGAGGCAAACCACTTCATTTCTCTGGGTCTTGATTTCTTTATCTGGAAAGTTAGAGGGCTGCAGTAAATGATCTCTGAGATCTGGGCTTTGAGGGTTGATTGGAATGGTCCCCTGACCAACCCATGTTCTGTGTCTATGGTAAAGAGCAGTGGTCTCCACTCATATGAAAGAGTGTTCCAAATCATTATTAATCAGAGAAATGCAAATTAAGACAACTCTGAGATACCACTACACACCTGTCAGATTGGCTAAGATGACAGGAAAAAATAATGATGAGTGTTGGAGGGGATGTGGGAAAACTGGGACACTGATACATTGTTGGTGGAATTGTGAACGAATCCAACCATTCTGGAGAGCAATCTGGAATTATGCCCAAAAAGTTATCAAACTGTGCATTTTGACCCAGCAGTGTTTCTACTGGGCTTATACCCCAAGGAGATACTAAAGAAGGGAAAGGGACCTGTATGTGCCAAAATGTTTGTGGCAGCCCTGTTTGTAGTGGCTAGAAGCTGGAAACTGAGTGGCTGCCCATCAATTGGAGAATGGTTGGGTAAATTGTGATATATGAATGTTATGGAATATTATTGTTCTGTAAGAAATGACCAGCAAGATGAATACAGAGAAGCTTGGAGAGAATTACATGAACTGATGCTAAGTGAAATGAGCAGAACCAAGAGATCATTATATACGTCAACAACGATACTGTATGAAGATGCAATTTGATGGAAGCGGATTTCTTTGACAAAGAGACCTAATTCAGTTTCAATTGATCAATGATGGACAGAAGCAGCTACACCCAAAGGAAAAAAAAAAACACTGGGAAATGAATGTAAACTGTTTGCATTTTTGTTTTTCTTCCCGGGTTACTTCTACCTTCTGAATCCAATTCTCCCTGTGCAACAAGAAAACTGTTTGGATCTGCACACATACATTGTATCTAGGATATACTAGGACATATTCAACATATATAGGACTGCTTGCCATCTAGGGGAGAGGGTGGAGGGTGGGAGGGAAAAATCGGAATAGAAGTGAGTGCAAGGGATAATGTTGTAAAAAAAAATTACCCAGGCATGGATTCTGTCAATAAAAAGTTACTATAATAAAAAAAAAAAAAAAGAAAAGAAAAGAAAAAAAGAGCAGTGGTCTCCAAAGTAGACAACCAAACTACAATTCTAGAAGCCTGGTGATGAAACTTGCCCACCTTCCTCCTGACAAAAAGGTGATGGACTCAGGTATATACACATACACACCCACACATATACATACAAAAATACATACTCCTACATGTTTGGGGACATGGCCAGTTCAAGAATTTGTTTTGCTTGAATACATATTTGTTATAAGGGTTTTATTTTGAATTTTCCTTTCCCCTCCCCCAAAAGGGTGGGGGAAAGCAAAGGGAAAGAAAATACATGTGTTAACTAAAAAGAAAAAAAATTTAAGTAGATGGCCAGCTGCCTTAATGATCTGAGGAGGGAGTGTGTAATCAAGAGTTCTACAGATGAATTCTATCTCACCTTCCCAGAGATAAGTCAGTCCTGGGGCTAATCGCCAACAAAAGCGCCAACATCTAGCCTTCTGCTATCAAAGACCAACATTCTAATTTTCCAATGGGCATTCCTGCCTCAGTACAAATTCCCAGCCTTCCTCCTACTGAGCACTAGATCAATCCCTGGGAAGATGGGAGGTTCTATTAAGTTATAGACTTATAATTTAATTATTATATATATAATTATATTATATATATAAATTAAAACAAATTTACCAATAGAGGAATATAATAAAAAATGTTTGGAAATCCCTGGTATAGGGTACCATGCTAGTTTCACTTCTGCTTCTAACTAGTGTGTGACCTTCCCCAAGCCACCCCATCTCTCTGAGTTCCAATATCTTCTTCTACTATTGGGGGAGAAGGGGGTCAGTTTAGAAAGCCTCTAAGATTCCTTTTGGATCTAATTATATTAAAAGCAAGAACAAAACCACAAGGAAGTTTACTTGTGTGGGCTCAGACTGCCTCAGGATCCCTCTGGGATGGGTAAAGATCAGATAAAGAAGAAAAAAACTCCTTTGAGGGAAGAGCTCTCAGATATTCTAATAATATCTAAATTTATTTAGTGCTTTAAAGTTTGCAAAGCACTTTACAAGTATTATCTCATTTGATCTTACAGCACCCCTGCAAGCAAAATCCCCATTTTACAGATGAGGAAACTAAGGCAAACAGTGGTTAAGTGACTGACTTGCCCAGGATCACACAGCTACCAAGAATCTAAGGCAAGATTGGGATTTGGGTCTTCCTGGAGGATTTGACAATCTACCCACTGGATTTTCTAGCTGCTTGTACTACTCAAGTGGATATGGGATCTCATCAATTTAGATGTTCCTTCCATTTCAACTCGGCCATACCAGCTCTTCCCGTGTTTCATTTGGCCACAGGGAGTCAACATGCTGGAGACCTTTGCTTTCTCCTGACTTAAAAATTCAAGTAGAACATTGGGTTACTCCATACTCAACCTGCCTTTTTTTCTTAGCTCACTTATATCCTTTATTCCTGGTTAGTCAGTTGGTTGTTTTTGCAAAGTCTCTTCTTGCTTCTACCTCGTACCCACCATGGGACTGTCCATTGTCCTAATCATGTGGTTTCCTTCAAATCCCGCTGCAGACCTTATCTGAGAGCCTTCCCTCCGAGATGACCCTGCTTTATCCTGTCTGTCTGTACACAGTAGTCTCAGCCGTTAGAATGTAAGCTTCTTCAGAGAAGGGGCTGGGTTTTACCCAGCTCTTACCCATTGCCTGGCACCCAGTAGGTGCCCAATAAATGCCTGTTGACCTGACTTGATCAGTTGGTCACTTTCTATTCTTTGGAGACCATTATGTTCTACCATCGCTATTAGAATATTGGTATTTAAATGATGAGCCTTCCTTTTCCAGAGAAGTTTGGGGGCCTTAAAGGGAAGCTACAAGGTGGGGGGAAATCCCATGTTGTTGATTCTAATGCCTTCCCATTTTTAAGCAATAAGCTGTTTCCTTTTAAATTGTGAATGAGACTGCACATTCAATATGCTAGTTCTCTAATGACCTAATTTGGGGTCATTCCTTTATTTATACAATGGTCTCTTAAAGATTTCTCAGAAGAGGATATAAGAAGGATGGACAGTTAACACCCCGTTTATCTGAAGGTCACAACTTCCTTTGACTTGGGCTATATGCAATACAGCCAAACAGGCATCTCAGTGTCATTTAGTTTCTTCCATGGGAGGGGCCTAAAGTACCGTCAAGGGTACACAGATAAATACAAAGAAAATAAAAAGGGAAATTGGAAGCAGGGGAGGCTGTGGTGAGTCCTGAGGAATGGGGACAGAAGGGAAATAATAGGATTAGGAAAGCCTGCTCGTGTAGAGGTGCTACATGGTGCAGAACAGGCACCAGGTCACTGCTCATTCACTTTCCTTCCCTCCCAGGCTTCAGTAGCCCCTCCAGAGATGGGTATATCACAGCATCACAACATCCAAGAATGCTGGCGCTCACACGGCTTGAAAGTATGTCCAGTGCCAGCCTCATTTCACAGACAAGAGAAACTTGAGCCCCAGAAAAAGGAACTGATTCGCCCAAGAGCACACAACTAAATGTTCATTTCTCTGAGATAAAAACACTGAGATAAAGCGCTTTGAAAACTTTAAGTATTATATAAATGTTAGTTCTTATTACATAGTCCAACTCATTCATTTTCCAAAAGAGGAAACTAAGCAATCTTAGGATCATGAATTTAATCAATCTCTTAGTTAATCAATTAACATCTATTAAGTGGCTACTATGTACCAGGCACTAGCCATGCAAACTATACCTGTCATTATACAAATAAGGAAACAGAGGCTTGCCCGTGGTGACACAGTTAGGGACATGTTTGAAAAGAGAAAGAATGACTTCTCCAGTCATACAAGTTAATAAGTGATTAAGTTAGGACTAGATCTCCTATTTTTGTCTCTATCCCTGTATATGTCTCTCTCTCTCTCTCTCTCTCTCTCTCTCTCTCTCTCTCTCTCTCTGTTTCCCTCTTGCTCTTGCTCTCTCTCTGTCTCTGCCTCTCTCTCTCTCTGTCTCTGTTTCTCTGTCTCTGTCTCTCTCTCTGTGTTTCTCTCTTTCTCTTGCTCTTGCTCTCTCTCTGTCTCTGCCTGCCTCTCTCTCTCTCTCTCTCTCTCTCTCTCTCTCTCTCTCTCTCTCTCATCAGGTTTCTTGATTCCTAGTTCTAAGGAACTAAATAGAATGCTGAACCTGAAACCCTACAGTCCTCAGCTCAGCCAGGTTTTCCTTATAATTGTAAACTAGGGATGAGACTTCCTATGCCTCATAGGGCTGCTATGAGGAATAATTGAGATAGCAGATGGAAAGTGCTTTGTAGACCTTCCACCACGTGTGCATGTACAGCAACTAGCAAACACATTGAGCCAAAGGAAAAACTGAATGAAATCCAAGATAATCTTTAAAAAGCCAGGAAGACCCATCACATTCTAGAAACACTTTCCCTCAAAAACAATTCCCATTCTTTAAAAAATATGGTCATTTGAAAGGTAAGGCTTCAGGCAGCTGGAAAATTCATTTATGACAAATGCTATCAGTATCAGATAAATAAGGTGTTCTTGTCATTAAAGAACCTAGGAGGGGCCCCAAACTCCTTGGCATATGGTCTATGCCAAAGTAAGGATTTCAAAAAGATGGATGTAAAGTTGGGCACATCAGTCACTGCTTATGTGTGTGTCTTTCTGTCTCTCTCCCTCCTTCTCTGTCTCTCTGCTTCTCTCTGTCTCTCTCTTTCTCTCTCTGTCTCTATATCTCTGTGTCTCTGTCTCCCCCCCCTCTTTCTCTGTCTGTCTGTCTCCCTCTCTCTGTGTCTCTCTCTCTCTCCCTTCTTCTCTGTCTCTATCTCTATCTCTTTCTGTGTGTCTCTGTCTATTTGTGTCTATCTGTCTCTGTCTCTCTGTCTGTGTATGTGCATGTGCACATCTGTACATGTCTCTGTGTGGATAAGGACTATGATTTCATTGATAAAGTGAACTTCCTTTTAAGGAAATTTCCTCAACCAATGCAGGCCAACATTTTGTCTGCAGCTTAATGGTCTAAAGAGAGTTGCCTAGAACAGAGACAATTTAAGTGACTTGCCCAGGGTAATATGACCAGTATATGTCAGAGGTAGGACCTGAATTCAGATCTTTCTGGCTTCAAGACCAGATTTCTGCAGGATATGCCATAATGTCCATCTGACAGAGAAAGAGAGAGAGAAACAGAGACAAAGACAGAGAAAGGCAAAGAAAGATGGAGAGGCAGAAATAGAGACAGAGACAGATACTCAGGGAGAGATAAAGAGAGATGGAGAGACAGAGACAGAGAGACAGAGACAGACACTCAAAGAGAGATGGAGGGGCAGAGACAGAGACAGTGAGACAGAGACAAACATAGAGGGAAGAAGGGCAGGAGAGAATGAAGGAAAGAGAAAGAGAGAGACAGAGAGAGATGGACAGATGGATGGATGAATAAGATAAATGCACTGATAGACAATTAGAACTATACATAGATAGACAGATAGATGAATAGATAGATAGCTAGAGAGAGAGAGATCTTAATAGATGGTAGATAGATAAGTAGATGGATAAAGAGATGATTACTGGATGGATGGATGCATGGAATAGATAGACAGCTACATAGAAGGATAGATGGATAGAAAGATAGATATATAGGATATATAGACAAATGGATAAATAGATAATACATAGATGGACAGATAGAATAGATAAATAGGAGGATAGCTAGATGGATAGGCAGAAGGATAGATAGATAGGTAGGTAGGTAGGTAGGTAGGTAGGTAGGTAGATGTTTTATTACTGTATAGAATCGAGTTCTCAGAGGCTAAGATTCGAAGCTTCAGAAGATCCTGCCAATCCAACAAAGTTGATGAGTAAAAGACTGAATAGACTATGATTGCCATCTCTCTAAAGACCAGTCTAACGATTTCTTACCAGAGGTTAGTTCCAGGGCAGATTTTTCAGGTCAGATCATCTAAGACACAGAGAAGAAATTCACAGAAATGATGTCATTAAGCCTTGAAGTATGGAAAGAAATGGGTACTGAAGAAAGAGCTTGGGTTCCTGAATCAGAACTGATTTTGAATCCTAGTTTTGCCAAGGTGAGAGCTAGGTTGCGCCATAGTTGATAGTGTGTTAGGTCTGGAGTCAGGTAGACCGAGTTCAACCTAACCTCAGATACTTCATTTAACCTGTCTCTCAGTTTCCTTAACTGTAAAATGGGGCCATAATAACAGCTGCATCTCAGAGTTGTGAGTGCCAAATGAGATGATATTTGCAAAGCACTTGGTTCAATGATTGGCCCATAATAGGTACTATAACAATGCTAGATATTACCTTTGCTACTTTCAAGACCCTTTCCTTCTCTGGTCCTGCTTCCCCATCCACATATAATAAATAGACAGGACTAAGGGTTTTCTAAGGTCCATCCCATTTCTAAATTCCATGAAGCCTATGTAGTTCTTTATTCCAGCAAAGTCAACAGTCTAAAACACATCGTAAGGATAAGCTGCCATGAGTGAAAAAACTGAGGTGATAAAACCAATGCACAAGACAGGGGACATCATCCTCAAACACCGGGAAAGGTTACTAGAGTGGCAGCTAGTGAGAAGTGCCATGAAGTTGCTGTGTTTTTCTCTAAACCATAATTGAAACAGACTCACAAATACTTAACATATAAATGCATAAAGTAATGGATTGAGTATGATTACTAGATTCTAAAATATTTAGCACAGGGCCTAGCAAAGGTACGATATAAATACTAGCTACTATCATGATCATCAAAATCATCATCACCATCACCATCATCATCATCATTTTCTAAAACAAAACAAACAAAAAAAAAACTTCCAGTTTAATCCTGTACCTAAGCTTATCCAACAAGTTTAATGCATGTCAAGGTGGCTGAGATTACATGTAACCATTCTGTAAAACAGTTTGAAATTATGCAAAAAAATTATTGAAATGCCCATGTTCTTTGACCTAGAAATTCTACCGCTAGACTTATATTCCCAAGGAAGCCATTGCTAAGAAGAAAGGATCCACAAACATCGAAATATTTGTAATTGATATTTGTGATAACAAAGAATTTGCAATAAAATATATGCCCATGGATTGGGGAATGGCTAAACCAAATGTAGTTCATGATTGTAAGGGATTATTACTATCTATTATTATTATTACTATTATTACTATGCTATGAGAAACAGTGAAAATAATGAATATCAAGAAGCCTGGAAAAATTTATATGAACAGATGCAGAGTGAAGTAAGTATGGCCAAGAAAATAATATATACAATGCCTACAACAACATCAGGTAAAAGAACAAAGACAAAACAATTAACAGTGAATACTACAAACTTACAAAGAACAAACAAGTTCCAAAGTAGAAAGATAAGAAGATACTCCCACCTCACTCCTTTGCATAGATGGGAAGTCCATAAATATCGTAGGTACATTGTCCATTTCTTCAGAATTAAAGAATGTATTTTGCTTATTTTTTCCTTTTCCCTTTTTAAAATATTATTTTAATATTAAATTTTAATTTAATATTAAGATTTTATTTTGGCGATTAAAAAAAAGACAGCCATTTTTAAAATAGCTTATTTTATTCAATACCCTACAAAAGACAAAGTAAAAAATTAGTTGCCATTCCTAAGGTGCTTATATTTTTCTCCTAGTGGGTGAAGGGTGGTACAAGATATATTTCATCTGAGACTTTATTCCTTGCCTTGTGCTGTCTTTCTGTATTGTACAGGTTAATGAACAACAAGTCTGAGTTTTTATCCTGACTATTACTAGGCAACAAGATAACTGTCACAAGTTACTCTAGCTCTTTGGGACTCAATTTCTTTACCTATAAAATATAGAGATCAAATGTGATGATCTCTAAAGTCCCTTTCTAATTTTAACATTCTATGTTCTAAGATCCCTTCAAGTTCCAAATTCTGTGACTATGATGCTATCAACCCATGCTCAAGAAAGCAGTGGACTACAAGACCCATGCTAGGGCATCATTCATTAAATATCCTGAACTCAGGTATTTAAGTATTTTGGGGTTCTTTTTTCTTCTTTTTTTCCTTTTAAAAGGTAACTAAGCTAAAAGAAGACATCTAGATTTCTGGAAGAGAAAGAAATCCTAAAAGTATTAAATAATAGAAAGAAATCTAGACTTTCTCATACTGTTTCTTCATTTGTGAAGGAAGGGATTGAGGTAAACTAGAAATTTGCTAAGATTCTTCAAATCTAGATTTAAATCTAACAATCTTCCATGTTAATGAGGATGGGGTGGTAACTGGTAACTCAAAGTCAAGAAAATGTGATTTCAAATCCTCCCTCCCTCTACTACATACTGTTTGTGTAGTCACAGGTAAATCATTTAATTTATGATACATCCAGACAATTTTCCAAAATCAGAGTTGCCTATTGAAGTTGGTAGAGGAAATACCCATTCCAAGGAATAACCTTGCCCCCATAAAGTCAGATCAAAAAAGGAAAAAAAAATCCCCCTTAATTTTTTATCGGAAACTAATCTAGGCAATATTGAAACCAGATTTTGGCCTTCTCCTTGGCTTTGGTCCTCGCTTTTATTACTTCAAGGTCTTCAGTGCTATGCTAAAGGGTTAGTTGATAATATTCAATGAACACTGATAAAATATCTATCATGTACTATGCAGTGAAAGGCTTATGACACACATCTTTCCCTTCCCCCCACTCCCAGGATATTTACTTTCTCTTAAAGGGATCTTAGAAGACTAATAAGCCTTTGAACCCAAAGAAATTTCTCAAAATGTTGAAATTTCAGACAAGGCCAATGGGGGAAAGCATACTCTGATCTCAGCGTGAGCTGCAAAATAAGAAAGGAAGTGATTTTCTTGTTCCTCAAAAAATTATTCTATTCTATTGCTACTGCTTATAATGACCAACAGATTTCAGTTATTCCATCTGTAGAAGATAAGAAAGGTGCCCTTCGAAATTTTTTAGTATGAGATCATATGTCACTGTATGTCATAGTGAAGAGAGAACAGCCCAAATACCAGGAAGACTTGAGTTTAGAGCACAGCTTCCATACAAGCTGCCTATGTGATCACGAACAAGTCACTGAACTTTAAAATTCTAGGCTGGGGGCAAGGGGGTCACACTCAAATAAAACTTGGGGCTATTTAAGGGTCATTAAAGTATCCCTTCAGGTCTGCATATTGATTTGATTTTCAAATGGAGTATCATCTGTTTTGTTGTATTTTTTCTTCTTTCTTTTTTAATTTATTTAATAGCCTTTTATTTACAGGTTATATGTATGGGTAACTTTATAGCATTAACAATTGCCAAACCTCTTGTTCCAATTTTTCACCTCTTACTCCCCACCTCCTCCCCCAGATGGCAGGATGAACAGTAGATGTTAAATATATTCAAATATAAATTAGATACACAATAAGTATTGTATTTTTTTCTTAAATATTTCTCAAATACATTTGAATCTGGTAGGGGCCCCTCTGACAAGTATTCTGCCTCATATTTGACCCTTCTATTCTGGGATAGTCTCTAAGACATTAAGTTGCAGGAACTTGAATAGGGAAAGGATCTATTCCCACTTACTCTAACTACACTTCTGGGATTTTTAAGATGTATCAGATATTTATATTGATTCTCTCTTGAAGTTAGAAACATAACCTAAAAAATTGTTTCATTTTTAGAATATTAGAATGTAATAATTCCCTACCCTAACCCCAAGGTGCAAAAAACTCATTGGCTATTTCCGAGTTTGGTTACGTGGTATCTTGTTATTCTGAGGTTTATTAACGAATATGTAACATAAAATGTTTATTCATATTGATTGAATGGAACAATTCAATTCAGTTTCAAGTCTCTAACCTTTCCCTCCTTCTCTTTTCTTTTTCCAGGTAAAGCTTTGCCCCGCCCTTTACAAACCTTCAGGAACAGAATTCAGGGAATAAGAGCAAACTCACATCCCAGAGGTATGTCCCAGAGGGAGGGAAAGAACAGTTGCTATGTGGTTTCTTACTCTATGGTATTCTCTTTGTGGAAGAGTTCAAAAATAACCCTGTCTGCCAGAGAGATGTTTTCCCATCTGTGTAATCACAGGTTTTCTGGTCTATTTCATAACCAAGTCTTCGGTTCCTACTTTGCCGGGTACCATAGAAAGAGGAAGAAGCTGAGGATGTGGGTTCTGGTCCTGCCTTTTACTCCCTGTGAAACCTCAAGCAAATTACATTCCCTGGGCCTTAGCTTTCTCATCTATAAAACAGAAATGACACTAATATCACTTACCCTACCAGGAGTGGTGAAGGTTAAATGGAGTCAAAGTGAGTATGGACTAATTACAAAATATTACATTTGACTGTGAAATATGCCAGGAAGAGACTCTTATAGTTTGCAAATGGCCAAGAATTGGGTAAGGATCACATGGAAGCTTCTGAACCTCTGATAAAGCTGTCACAGAGATTAACCAAAGTAAATCCAAACACTGCCCATTGTGAGTGGGAGGGGGGAGATAGTCTAAAGACTATCTGAGTGAGGGGAAGCTGGAACACATGGTTGGCACTAGGGTAACAGATGGTTTAGGGAGCAAAAGCAAACCCTTTCTCAGGCAGATTGGGGTTTTTTTGTTCTACTTGTCACTTGTAAGGCTCAGCAAGCAACAGCCTAGGAAACATTTTTAGCTGACAACTCACTGTTGCTCAGCACCACTGCTCCAAAAGTGAAGAAAGTTAGCAAAAGGGCATAGCCCCACCCCACCAAAAAGAAGAAGGAAACAAACTCTAATGAGAGGGGGAGGCAAGAGAAGAGACCTTCTGACATTCAATTCTGTGTAAAGAGTGAGAAGAACTGGAGATTTTAATTAGAAAATTTAAAATGATCCCCTTTCATCCATCATTACTTTCTCTCATTTGACCAGGATAACAAACTTTATGGTTACTACCAGTCTGCCTTTTGTTTGGAGATGTTTGGGTTTTGTTTGTTTTTTTTTTTTTCTCTGAGGGGCTGGTTAATGGCTGAACAGCTTTCAGATGAGACTTGCTTCCTGAGCTCATGCATGAACTCTCAAAGTTCAAGGGTGAGAAATCTGATCTTCAGTATGTGCTGGGTTGGCATCTCCCCAAAATATTTGAGTTTACCTGTGATTTGTTAAACCACCAAAGAAAGAAAGAAAGAAAAATTCTCCAGTTCATACTCTGAAGTGAGATCCACTCCACCAGCTGCACAGTTAGCAACCTGTGTTTCAGGTTCTACATTGGAGAGGAAGAAGACTTCACCACTTGAGAGAAATTAGACATTTTTCAGAAGCATAAACCCGGGAGACATTTCCGATGCTGTTATAACACTTGGAAATTACATTTTCACCAATGTCTACTCCCTCCCTCCCAGGGAAGCAACTCTTCCCAGTATATCAATTCTTAGCAGCCAACACTGTGGAGACGAATCTTGCCAAACTAAAACTAAGGTGGGGAGAACATGGGTGGTTCGTCAGTATAGGTTGTATTTGGGCTAAGCTCCATGTACACGGTAGTAGGATCCGACAAAGCTCACGCTCCAAAAGAATTGCTTTTGGGGAATCGGGAGGCTAACTAATTGACATCTCTAAGACCCCAAACCAACCACTCCAGATGAGCAATACCACGAGGCTCTATTCCATGTTTTAACCCCTGCAAAGCCTTTTGGACTAGAACTCGGGAGTGCAGCAATCAATAAATCAATTAATAAATATTTATTAATTATAATTTATATATATAATTTATATATAATTAATAATAATTTATTAATTAAGCCTACTAGATGGCAGGTACTATAGTATTATGTGCCCACCGTTGTGCCAAGCGCTATGGATACAAAAAGGAGCTCACAATCTAATGGGGGGAGGACGGAGAGGGAGAGAACACTCCAACCTCACTCTCCACCCAAGAGTTTCCAAGACCAAGAAGAAGAATTTGACGCATTTACTCTAACACTGTCCTACTGAGATTTTGATGGCAAAACAAAAGAATGAGCAAGTTTTGAGTCTGGGGCTCTATTAGGAGTAATCTGCAGAGATGTCACGACACTACGTAATTTCTCTGGTGGCAGAAGTGGGGAAAGGGGTTTTTTAAAATGATGACTTGAATGCCGTAAGTAGAGAAAGACAATGGGACCGCCTTGCTCAGTTACAAAAGTGACTCTTAGCCCGCAGTAACGTGAACCTTGCGGAAGCCCAGAGAAAGCCTGCGATGGAGGAGGGCGTCCTGAGTCAGTAGGTTCTCAATAGTGTTCGAACTATTTACTATATCCAGAGACGGACAGTAACGTTCTCATCCCATCTCATCCAAGGGGCTGGGATCAGGAAAATGGGCGCATTCGGAGTTTGCACAAGCAACTGACAACACGCAGGAATAAATGCATTTGCTGGTGCGCGATCGAAACGCGGGGCTGGCGTGCGCTTACCTGTGCATTCCTGGATAAAGGACTGGTACTCGGTTCCCTGTTCTCCAGGCACAATGGTGGACCCGTTGTATTTAAAAGTCACCCTTCGGGACGAAAATAAGAAAAAACGAACATTTGGATCTGTCTAGTGACAAGCTTCCAAACCAGAGCAAAAACGGAGCATTGGCTTTTTATGGAAAGGGGGAACTTACAAGGATGCTTCTTTAATCCGTTTACTACCCGAAAATGGTTCAGATGAGCCAGCCACCCATATAACACCCTCCCCCCCCCCTTTTTTTTTAATTCGGTGGAGAGGCTGGGACCAGCTGGGACCAACTCACTTCTTGTAAAATCAATTACAAGTTCACCTCCGCCTAACGGGAGGAAGGCAGCGGCGGCTGAGGCTGAACTGCATTTTGTGCAGTTCTGAATCTCTTTAGCCGAGGACATCGGGGAACCAGACAAGTACTCTGAAGCTTACCAGATGACATTTGTGCTATCATCCCGCACGAGATTGTATGCTTCCCGGCAGGCTTCTTTGTCGATCTTTGTGGCCATCTCTTGTGACCAGAAACTGGATTCTCAGGAAAAAAGAAAAAAGAAAAAGAAAAAAGGAAAGAGTGCCGAAAAGGATGAACCAGTTGGGGAAGAGACAAGAAGCAAAACCCCAACACTTGACAATCCGAGAAGGTGGGAGGGTCTCAGGACTCAGCAACAACAGCTTTATCAAGATCCAAAAAGTCTCGAGTGAGAGACCGATGCCAGAGCCTAGTGCTTTCAACACCACGGTAGGAGATAGCACTGCCCGCTGCCTACTGAATGAGCTCTTAAGGAGGTGCTTAACCCACTCACTGCGGGCTGGCAGGGCGGCTCGCCTTCCCTGCGCTGAGTTCAGTCTTTGTCTATTGGTCCCGAGTCAGCCGGCTTGCCACGGGGAGCCCCCAGATCCCTCTCTGCATTTCCGCCAATCAGAACGAGAAGCACTCGGAGGGACACCCCTATCCAGAGCGACAGAATGGTTTTTACCTCAAATCTCCCTCCCCCGCCCTTCTCCTTTGGCTCCTAGTCTTTCTCCTCCTCCTCTTTTGATTCTCTTCTGCTGCAAGGCATTACTGGGATTTCTGTGTTAAATGATGTAACCGACTCGACTGAGGAGAGCTATAAATGACAGTTCGGCTCTGACCAAAATTCACTTATTGGTGGTGATTTTTAATAAAAGAGTTGGGTAGACTGGACATTTCATTATGAGCCAGGGACATATAAGAAATCGTGAATTAAATACACTCTATTCTTCATAAGGGATGACTGTAAAAACTGAAAGGGATTTTTGAGAACATCTAACCCAATGCTCTGATTTTATAGAAAGGAAAACGGAGATTTAGTGACCGGACCAAGGTCATGCTGGTAATTGATTCTATGAATAATCAGCTCAAAGGAAGATTTTAAATGCTCGTTTGGAAACTGCATTCATTGGGTATTACAAGTAATAAGGCAATAGAAAACTTCCTTAGTATTCATTTTGTTTTTATTTTTGTGTGTTTTAATTTTTTGTTGAAGCTTTTTATTCTCAAAACATATGCAAGGATAATTTTTCACCATTGATTCTTGCAAAACTTTGTGTCTTGGAATTCATTTAAAAGAAGAAAGGGATTCCAGAAGGTTTTGAAAGTAGAAATCCTGGAGATAGATGTCTAGGAATTTTTTCTGATATTTGGTCTGGAAAGAATGTGATGGACAAAACATTTGTCAGATGCCTTCTTTGTGCTTAGCTGTGGGGCTATTAAAATAAAATCTAGCTTTCAAGGGGATTTAGAGATGGAAGATCACAGTGGGTAAAAGTTCTGAAATCAGAAATATGAAAATATGAAACTTGGAAGAGACCTCGAAGTTACAGACCTTTTAGAATTGGAAATTACCTTAGAGGTCATCCAATGCAGCCCATTCTTTTTACAAAGAAGGAAACATGCTCAAAGAGGTTCCTTAACTTGCTTGAAGTCAGTTGGTGACAATCTTAGATCCCCTCAATGCTAATTTCAGTGTTCTCTCCATTTCCTTCACAATTACCATAATAAATCCAAGTCAGAGAAAGTTCTCTATCTAGAAAGCCCCAAACAATGAAAAGAAAAAAGGTTCATAAGCTAGTTATTTAGTAGCAGTGGATAGGATCCTGGGCTTGGAGTCAGGAAGACTCATCTTCATGAATTCAAATGTGGTCTCAGAAAATAGCCGGGTGATTCTGGGACAGTCACTCACCCTTATTTGCTCGGTTTCCTCTTCTGTAAAATCTGCTGGAAAAGGAAATGATAGGGGCAGCTAGGTGGCGGCACTGGATAGAGCACCAGCCCTGAAGTCAGGAGGGCTGTGTTCAAATTTGCCCTCAGACACTTAACACTTCCTAGCTAATGAGGCTAATAAAAGGGTTTTAAATTCCTGTTATGTTAATGAGATGATGTATAAGGTCAAATATTGCATGATGAATAATATAATGGCTTACATTCATTTGTAGAGAATATATCTATATACCTATACATATAAGTATATGTAATATATATATATATAGATATATAGTTTTCAAAGCATTTTCACATTCACATTCATAATCACATAAAATTCATTTGATTCTGTACCATCACTTAGTAGATGTGTGATCTTGTTCAAGTCTTTCCTTTCTCTAAGTCTCAATTTCCTGATCTGCAAAATAAAGATGATGCTTGGGGGGAGGGTGGGTTGTGAGAGGAGCACTTAGTAAAGCTGTTGTTCAGTCATGTCTGATTCTCTTTGGCACTTGGAATTTTCTTGGCAAAAAATACTAGAATGGTTTGTCATGTCCTCCAGCTCATTTTACAGATGAGGAAACTGAGATGAACATGAAATTAAATAATTTGTCCAAGAAAAAGTAAATGTCCACAAAAAGTAAGTGGCTGACACCACGAGATTTTTTCCTTTTCTTCAGTTATTTCAATTGACAAGCATTTATTTTCTCTCCCTCGTGCCCTTTTTGTTCCAATTTAATAGAAAAACAAAAACCTACTTGGATATAGTCAAGCAAAAAAAAAAAAAAATTAAATGTTATTTGATCCTAACAGAGACCCTATGGGGGAGGCACAGAGTATTATAGAAATGAGAAAACCAAGCAAAGAGAGATTGAGTTGCCAAAATTAGTATGTGTGTGCATTAAAATGTATTAAGAATAAAAATTCAGAGGAAGCTGTATTGAATTTGTTCAAGTTGCTTTCTTGGTTCTGCATTTGCTCTGACCTGCAAGTGTCAGAATGGAGGGTTAATAGCCTGGTCCCCAAGGTATTCCTTGACTTGCTCAAAGTCATACAATGAGGATCTGAAATTTAAAATTCATTGACCTCTACTTTTGAGGTCCATTAACCCTTCATTTATAGAAAAGGAATCAGAAGCTTACTTGTCCAAGGTCATACTGAGGCAGAACATGTCCTCTAGCTCCAAAGAAGGAGAACAGCCAGATCCTGATTAAGATCTGGGGTTTGGAGTGGAGTATGTGGACACTTTTATTTCTTCAGGTCAGAGTTACTCAAACCCTTCCTTCGCAGAGATGAAAGATAAAGCCCTCTGTATTCAAGTCTCTCCTGATTGTGGCTGACCTCCCCCTACTGGCTGTAAAGTATAAAGCATTTTTGTTTTTAGATTGGTCTAAGATTTGGAACATCCAGAGGAGATCTTTCATTTGTCAAGAGTATTAGAATTACAAGAAAATAAAGAGAAGATCTAGATTACAGATTCTTAACTTTTTTCTTCCTGTCATGGACCCTTTTGGCCCTCTGGTAAAAAGTTATTTTAGAAGAATGTTCTTATATGCATAAAATAAAATATATAGGATTACAAAGTAATAATAATAATTAACATTTATATAGAATCTACTTTGTTCCAGGCATCATGTTAAATACTTTGCAATTGTTATCTCATTTACTCCTCACAACAATCCTGTGAGGGGGGGTCAATTATTTTCCCCATTTTACAGTTTGAGGAAACTGAGGAAAACATATAATGACATACAATAGGTCATATAGCTAGTAATTCTCTGAAATCAGATTTGAAATCAGATCTTTATGATCCCAGACCCAGTGCTTAATCCATTGTACCACCCAGGTTCCTATATATTAATTATATGGAAATAGTTTGCAAAATATTTTTAGAAACAAGTTTATGAGACTCAAGGTTAAGAATCTCTAGTTTAAATAATAATAAGGAATTTTAAAAGAACTTCTGCTCTAGAAAAAGACCTATATGGATAAAAAGATTTATAACAGCCCTTTTTATAGAGGTAAAGAATAGGACAATAAGGGAAGAGATTCTCATTAATTGGAGACTGAACAAGTTTTGTTATAAGAATGGAATGGAATATTATTGTATTGTAAAAAGTGACAAAGAGGATAGTTTCAGAGAAACCTGAGAAGACTTGAATAAACTGATGCAACATGAGATGGGAAGAATCAAGGGAACAAGTCTTGCAAAAATTAACTTTAAAAGAATTAAGATTTCTGATCAACACAATGACCAATCATAGTACCAAAGGAACTTGATAAATGACTGACTGGGATTAAAAGACTTGGTTTGAATCTCACTTCATTAAGTATTTATTTGAATCCAGTGAAGTCATTTCATGCCTCTGTTCTTTCTTTTCATGGCTGATCTAAATTAGCTCTAACGTCCCTTTATTCTAGTTCTAAATCCTATTATTTTTATAGAAATACTGGGCCACAGAGTTTGGATTTCATTTTGGAAACTTTAAGGAACTATTTCCAAATAATCATCATGCTTGGACTGAGCGAACATTTCTGCTGCATTTCTCTGTTAACATTCTAAACACATTCAGTCCGGTGGGTCTGTTGACCAGAAAACATGTCAGACTCTTAAAATGCTATCTTCTAAACAGGCAAATGTAAAAACATTCTACAGTATGCGTGTTCATTAAAATGTATTAAGAATAAAAATTCAGAGGAAGCTGTATTGAATTTGTTCAAGCTGCTTTCTTGGTTCTGCATTTGCTCTGGTGGGAAAAAAAATTTCCCATCTCAGCTGAAGTCAATTGTTGTAAACGCGTGGCCTTGGCAAAAAGGTCAAAGGCATTTTGATATCCAGTAGGCTGTAGGTATTAATAGAATCCTGTATTTGTGGACTCAATGTAATTGATAGCATATGCAAACCATATTATGGTGAAGAAAGATCTTAGAGATCTAGAGATTTGGAAAGAAATTTTCCAAACCAAGGTGGATAATTTAATTTATTTAAGCAAGTAGGATAAAAGATTCCTATTTAATCTTATGGAGTACCTGGCTGCCAGTGCCTAATATATAATACACAATAAATACTTAATGGTGAACATAGAGACTCATTTTTTTTTTTAACACTGGGTAATTTTTCAACTTTGAGACATCAGGGCATAAAGAAAATAATTCAAAACATTAATAAGTTTTATAATCAAAAGGTTTTTTGAAATCCAAATTCTTTTAATAAAAATAATAATTGGTCTCTATATAGCACAAAATATTTCATGTCTTACTTCATCTGATCTTCATAGCAACCCTGTGAGGTAAGTAAAATATATATTGTTATCCTCATTTCACAGATGGGGAAACTGAGGCTCAGGTAGATAAAGTGGCTTGTCCAGTGTCAAATGGTAAATGTTGAGAGCCATATTCAGAACTATGTCCAGTCAACTCATTTCATTACACCATTTTGTTTTTCCTTTTAGAACTAGATGGGAGTCTAGAGATTTAGTTCAAATCCTAGATCTAACTAAGGCTCAGAGAGAGAATGGACTTGTCAGACATAAATGTAACAGAATCAAGATCAGAGTGAAAATCATATTTTGGAAGCAAAGCTTGGGAGAAGACAGGAGCCTTTACATTTCACCACATTGGATTCCAAGGAAGAGAAAATCAGCAAAGTATTGAAACAAGTCTTTTATTCTATCCTTAGGAACAAGCTGGAAAAATGTAGCCTCACTGATAGTACAATTGTTTATAGCTGAATAATCAGACCCAAAGAGAACTCATTAATATAGAACCCCAGGAATTTCTCCTTGGCCTAGAGCTATTCGACGATTTGTTAGTGATTCAGATGAGGATGGGGGTGGTAGGTCTGTCAAAATTGCCCACATATCAGGGTGAGCTAGCTGATGTGTTGGGTGAGAGTCTGGTTTCAAAAATATCTCAATTGGGTAGACTGATAAGTCGTCTATAAGAAGATATGATTTTATTAAATATATAAATTTTACTATTTAAAATTTATATTTATATTTTTTATTTATTATATTTCAAATCTACATTTTGAGATTGGGTTTTTAAAAAATGCAACCCCAAGGCAGAGGCAACTAGGTGACACAGTGGATAAAGTACTTGACTTAGAGTAAGGAAAAACCCAAGTTCAAATACTACCGCCTTGTCTAGCTGTGTGACCCTGGACAAGCCATTCAACTTCTTTCAACCTCAAGCTCCTAATCTGTAAAATGGGAAAAATAGCAGGGCTGGGGTTGAGGGGGAAAGAAAAAAGGAAAAAAGAAAAAAAAGAAATTTACACAATAACTTTGTTTAAATTTAAAAGGAATAGCAAGTTATATGCAATAAATTTGCAGTTTCATGTGTTATCTAATTTTTTTTATTTTACTGTGTTATGGAAATGCTTGTTTTAAATTAACAAAAATTTTAAAAACATAATAGGGGTAGCTAGGTGACACAGTAGATAGAGCACCAGACACTTAACACTTCCTGGCTGTGTGACCCTGGGCAAGTCACTTAACCCCAATTGCCTCAACTAAAAAAATTAATAACCTTCCAGGGTTGTTGTGAGCAGACCTTTATAGCATGATATAAATGCTAGCTACTAATAATAATGATGAAAATGAATTTATTAAGCATTTATTATATGTGAAATACTGTGCTAAATGCTGGGTATAAAAATATAAGCCAACAAACCAGACCTAGCTCTCAAGAAGTTTCTGTTCTAACAGAAGACAACACATGAATGGGAATGATGATTAGAATGGTCTGGAAAATGGCTGCCATTTCCTTTCCAGGAGTTTTATTTTCCATTTTACTACTTTTTCAGATGGGAGATGGAATCACAGAATTTGAGCATGGGAAGGGACCTCGACTGATATCTGGTCAACTTTAAACAAAACTGATCCTCACTGGAATGTACCCAATAGTCATGGCCCATTCTCTGGTCTAAGAGGAAGGAACCAACTTCCTCCTAAGGGAGGGCATTCTGCTTTGGAAAAGCTCTAGGTTCAAGAAGTTTTTCCTGACAATAAACTTAAATTGGTCTCTTTGTAACCTCTGCCCATCAATCTTGGTTCTGCCATTTGGGACCAAATGACAATCTTTATGCCTTCTTCACTTGACAACCCTTAAAAAGTACAACTATCTACGTGTTCCCTGAGTTCTCCTTTTTTAGGTCAAACTGAGTCATGAAGTATTAAGAAATTACTATGTTCCACTCCACTAAACTTTGAAAATACGAATATAAGCTGAAACAAAATAAAACAATCCCTGCCCTTGAGGAATTTATGTTCCAATGGAGGAAAACCAACACAAAAAAGAAAGCTAAAAAGGGAAGTACTTGTGATGTGAGGTGGTAAAGCTTGAAATATAGCAGATCTGGGCCCTTCCTCAAAATGGAAGTTCTGGGAGTTTCCTAATAGAGAAGGGAGCACAGGGCTAACTCTTATAACCAATCCTGATCTGTCATTAACTCAAGGTCCTTCACCAACCCAGCTGTTTTATCTTAGTCAATACTTCTTGACTTTGGGCTGCTTTCTGAGCCAGAGTGAGAAAATTCCTTTCAGCTACTATCATGCCCTTGTCCCATGCAAATCACCACAGGAACTTTGCCTTATTATTATTATTATATTATTTATTATTATTTTTATTATAAGTGGTTGTTAAGTTGAGCTAGCAACCTCTGTCCTCACTGCTTTCCAATGGACAAATCCAAATAACAGCAGTCTCTATATGACATATACTTTCTTGATCTGCAAATTTCATTTTTGTGAGTGTTGGCTATACCCCAGCTTCTTAAATTGTGGTTTGTGAGCCCCATAGGGAGTTTTGTAACTGAATGTGGGAATTGAACAATTATGATTTACCATCAGTAGATGTTTGACTTGTATACCTATTTTAAATATCTATATATCTAGAGTCATATAAAAATTTCTCAGAAAAAAGAGATTTTGAGTTTAAGAAGTCCTGTGCCAACCCACCCAAGATCTCATTTCTTCTCCATATTTTAGTAAAAAATATGAGAGAGGATGGGTGACTAAGAAAATTCAGCATTCTTTGATTAACTTCCTGGTGATAAACCACTTATGACTAGGAAAGCTGATCCTGATACTCATATCTAAAACATTGTCCACCTGATTAGCAGAACCTGTCAGAGTTTGCATTCCCCAGCCAATTTTTTGGTTCGATCGTTCTTTAGTCACGTTCAACTCTTCCAGTTCATTTTACAGTTAAGGAAATGAAACATACAGGATTAAATGACTTACCCAGGGTCACACAGTAAGTACCTGAGGTGAGTTGAACCCATGAAGACCAATCTTCCTGGTTACAGGATGGACACTGTCCACTTGCCACCCAGCTGCCCTTATCTAAGCCCAGCCTTCCAGAATGTAGGGTCCTCTGTAGGCTGGGATAAGTTTCTGAACATTTTTATTGTTATTATTAGCAACAATAACAATATTGTAATTAAGGTTTCCAAATCCCTATACTCTCACTAATTTTCACTTCCTCCCAGTCTACTAGCTGCTACCCTGCTATCAAATATGCTCACGTCTCTCCCATCTTTAAAAACCCCTCATTTGATCTATCCATCCCTACTAGTTATCTTCCTTTGTGGCTAAACTACTTGAGGAGACTACTCTATAATTGGTACCTCCATTCTCTTCCCTCTCATTCTCTATATAACTCTCTGTCATCTGGCTTCTGATTTCATCATTCAATCTAAACAACTCTCTCTCAAAGTCACCATTGACCTCTTATTGGCCAAATCCATGCCCCTTTCTCAATTTTTTTCCTTCTTGATTTCTCTGTAGCCTTTAATACTGTCAATGACCCTCTCCTTTTTCTTTCTAGATTTTGTGACATTGCTCTCTCCTGGTTCTCCTATCTGTCTAACTGCTACTTCTCCATTTTCTTTGTTAGATCTTCATCCAGTTTAAGTCTAACTAGTTGCGGATGTCTCCCAAGGTGACTTTAGTTAAATCATTACACATCTCTGTCCTGGGCCTTTTTATTCTATATTATTTTTTTAAAAAACCAATTTTATCAGTTCATGTCCAACGGGCTATTAAACATAGCCCTTTGATCCAGTAACACGACTATTAAGTCTGGATCCCAAAGAGATCATAAAAAAGGGGAAAAGACCCATATATCCAAAAATATTTATAGCAGCAATTTTTGTGGGAGCAAAAAATTGGAAATTGAGGGAACGCTTATCAATTGGGGAATGTCTGAACAAACTGTGGTATATACCTGTAATAGAATTCTATTATCCTATAAGAAATGATGAGTAGGCAGATTTCAGAAAAACCTGAAAAGACCTTTTTGAACTGATGCTGAATGAAGTGAGCAGAACTGGGAGAACATTATACACAGTAATAGCAATATGGTGCAATGATGAAGTATGATTGACTTACCTCTTCTGAGCAATGTAATGATATAAAACAATTCCAAGGAACTCACGATGGAAAATGCTCACCATATACAGAGAAAGAACAAACTATGGAGTTTGAATATAGATTGAAGCAGATTATTTTCACTTAAAATGAATTGTTGTTTTTTCTTTCTTTCTTGGGGTTTTCCCCTTTTGGTCTGAGTCTTTTTTCACAGCATGACCAATGAGGAAATATGTTTAACAGGATTGTACAGTTATAATCTATACTAGTTTATTTACTTTTTTGGGTAAGAGGGGAGAAGAGGAAAGAAAGGAGGAAAATTTGGAGCTCAAAAATCTTAGAAAGATGAGTGTTGAAAACTATCTTTACATGTAATTGAAAAAATAACAAAATACCATTAAGTAGGGAAAAAATCTCTTCAGTTCTCAGGTTTAAATGATCATTTCTATACAGATGCTCATCTATACAGAAGCTCTCTGTCTGCCCAATCCTAACTTCTCTCCTGACCTCCAGTCTCATATTTACAACAGTCTATTAGTCATATCTTGACCTTAGTGTTCACACATCTTAAACTGATCGTGTCACTATTATCTTTCCTCCCAAACTCTTCCCTTTTCCTGACTTATGTTGAAGGTTCCACCATCTCCTAGTCACCAGTTTCACAACCTGGGTCTCATCTTCCCCTCATTCACCCCTTTTTGTTTTATGACATCCTGGTGAAATCCTTCAAAATCTCATGCCTGGACCTTTATAAAAACCTCCTAATTGTTCTCTTTGCCTCAGGTCTCTCCCCTTTCCAATTCGTTCTCCTCTCAGTTGTCAAACTGATCTTTCTAAAACACAGCCCTGACTGTATTTCCCCTTTATCCAAAAAACGACAGTGGTTCCTTATTTCTTTCAGGATCAACTATAGAATCTTTTTTGACTCTTAAAGTTCTTTATGACCTGGATCCCTCCTACTTTTCCTTCTTTTTTTCTATTTTGGAAGCAATTGGGGTTAACTTCTCCAGACTCACATAGTTAGCAAGTGTCTGAGGCTGAATTTGAACTCAGATCCTCCTGACACTGATGCTCTATCCACTACATCACCTCTACTCTTCTTACTCATCAGTTCCTCCCACAATTCTTTGATCTAGGGACCCAGATCTCCTTGTTATTCCTCAAACTCCATCAACAGATTCATACTGTTTTCACCAGCTTTTCCTCCATGCTTACAATTGTATCCTTCCTCATCTATGCCTTCTGATTTCCTTGACTTCCTTGAGTTTCAGCTACAGTCCCCAGTCCCCTTTAATCTTGGTGCTTTTCTTTAGAGGCTACCAATAATTTATTCTGAATACATCTCATTTGTGTACAATCATTTGTGTATTGTCTCCCTCCCTGGACTGAGAGCTGTTTGAGTGTAGGGACTATTTTTTCCCCTTTCTTTGTATTCAGGGTGCTTTCTTCACACAGTGCCTGGCACATAGTAAACACTATATAAATGCTTATATAATGCTATATAAATGCCTTCCCTTTCCCTTCCCCTTTCCCTTCTTTGGCTGACTGACAATGCACTTCATATTTGTCATCTCATTTGATTCTCACAACAGCCCTATGAAGTAGATACTATTATTTGCAGATGAGGAAACTGAGGCTTGGGGTTTACCCAAGAACACAAAGCTAATAAGCGTCTGCAGTAAAATTTAAATTTAGTTCCTCCTGAGTCCAAATTCAAGCATGCTAATCACTACACTAGCTAACTCAGAATGCTTAAGACTATTTTAAGGATTTCCCAGACCACTAACACATAGCTTCCTTCCAAAAATTTTTGGAGCTCCCGAGGGGGCGGGAGCCCGGGGATACAGAGAATCAAAAAATGTGTCACAGCAAAGGATCACATGTTCCCTGATGTGTGGAGACAACTTGAGTTCTTCAATTGTGCCTAGAGGATTTTTTCTTTCATTTTTCTTGGTAGGAAGATATTCAAGAATAGAATTACCAAATGCTGACCTACCCCAAGGGAGGTCCTGTCTCCTCCCAGAGATATTTCTGTCATCTTTCTCAAGGCCATTCTTCCTGCTGTGTGTGCTCTTCAGGAAAGCAGCTGCCTCCCTGCAGGAAGTCCCTCTGATAGATCCAGAAAGGAAACTGTCATTTCCAGGAGAGTCAATTCAGTAGTCCTGGACAAGAACACTGTGGACAAACAAATGTGGAGTCTAGGGAAGAGAGAGTATAGGGAGCACTCAAATCCCTTTCCCTTCTGAACTTTTATGATATAGTATGTAAATAAGAGAGGAAATTCCCTATAATAAGGTGGAAGAGAACCAGATGGAAAATCAGAAGACCTGAATTCAAGTTTCGTTCTTATAAACTATATGGCCTCAGCCCAGTCACTTTCCCCTCTCTGGACTGAGTTTTCTTATCTATAAAACAAGGAAATAAAATTATATAATCTCCCAGATTCCTTATGGCTTTAAATCCTATGATCTTAATTTGTTATTTTTTAAATAACTATGTGAAGCTGGGCAATCAGTTTCCTCATGTAAAATGGGCTAGAGGAGGAGATGACAAACTGTCAAGACAACTCAAAAGGGGGTCATCATGAAGAGTTAGAAATAACTGAACATCAACAGAGCAGTAGAATTAGAGATGATTTCCCTCCCCTCCATCTTTAATCTGATACTGAGGGTACTTTAGCTCTTTAAATAAGTGATAAAAAGGAAGGATAATGGGAGACTTGGAATTGAATCTGTTCCTCACCAGATGACCTTAGTTAAATCATCTCTCTCTAAACCTCCATTTCTTCTTCTCAAAATGGAGGTGATAATAATATTCATACTACTTCACAACATTGGGAAAAGTACTTTTAAAATGCATTGTCAGTGTTAGTATTGTTTTTGGTCTATACTTATGTTTTCATTCATTCGAGGGACTCTAAGGAGCAAACATTCCTCTACCGATATAGGACTGCAACTCACTTGTCATTTCCAGTTTTAGAGAATGACTAGCTACACTGAGGGATGGAATGACTTCTCTATGATCATAGCACCAGTCTATCAGAAATAGCCATCTTCCTGTCTCCAGGACTGAACTACGTTCATTATGCCAAACTGCTTTTTCATTACTTGAACACATACTAAAAGTAGTTCTTAAAATTTTGTCTAGCGAGGGCTAAGCCAGAACATTTTGGCAAAGATGCTAGCAATTTTTCAGATTCTTGGCTTGGTCCTAATATTGTCAAAGCAACTCTTAATTACTGAACCATCAATTAGCCAAAACATTCAAAAACTGGCAGAAATAAGTGTGGCCAGCATTCTGTAAACATATTTTTACCAGGAAGAGATAAAATAGATAAAGAAAACATAAATCAGTATCCCTAATGAATATCGACATAAGGTTTTTAAATAAAATATTCGTGAAGCTGCTAGCATAGTATGTGAAAAGTGTTGCTATATGCTCTGAACAGATTCATATCGGGAATAAGGATTAGCTCAATATTAGGGAAACTAGAAATATAGTGGGCCATAATAGTAGCAAGAACAATAAAATGATTATATCAATAGGTGCAGGAAAAAAAACTTCTGACAAATTACAACATCGGTTTCTGTTAAAAATATTAAAAAGCATAGGATATGTGGATTTTTACTTAATAAGGCAAATAATACTTAACAAAAATCAAGATTTCACTTTTTATGTTATGGAGATAAACTAGAAGCTTTTCCAATGAGATTTAGGGTAAAAAGAGGATGTTCATTATCGATCATTCAACAAGCATTTACTAAGTAGTTACCATGTGCTAGATCATGGGGAATATGAAGAAGTCAGAAGCATGGCCCCTGTCCTCAAAAAGCTTACATTCTAAGGAAGGATATAACATGTAAATATCTATATATCTACAAGACACATACTGTATAAATGAAAGATAATCTCAGAGCTAAGGTACAAACAGCAAGGGAGAGAAAAAAAACTGAGAAAGGCCTGAGTAACAAAAGATGGAATTTGAGCTCTCTCGAAGGAACCCAGAGAAGCTTCGAGGCAGAGGTGAGAAAGGAAAATGTTTAAGCAACAAATGAAATACGTAGGTCTACTGAAAAAAAGGAGTTTATTATTTGCATAATGGAAATGTATCATTTTTTACCTGATATTTGAAATATGGAACAAGTATCAAGCCTCTTTTTTTAAATCTAACAATTGCATTGCAAAAGAAAAATGGGCAAAGTTAAACTCCAAAATGCTTCACAGAATTTTGTTTCTGTGATGACATTGATAGTTTTATCACAACTATTATTTGATATAAACATAGAAATACTATTGAAACGAGATAAAAAAAGAAAGGTGAAGTAGAAATAAAATGATAGCTTTTTAAAGATATTACTTGCTTAGAAAACCCTCAAGTCAAGTAAAAATGAATTGAAACGACTTCCACAATATTACAAGATAAAACTTACATTTTTTAAAAGCAAGAAAAGATACAATGATAAATTACATTCAAAATAACTGTAGAATGTATAAAATATTTGGCAGTCTGACTACCAAAATATAAGCAGGAACTATTATGAATATAACTCCAAAACACTTTTTACAGAAATATAGCCATAAATAATTGGAAAAATATTAATTGCTCCTGGGTAGGCTGAGATAATACATTAAAATGACAATGCTACCTAAATTAATTTCCTTATTCAGTGCCCTGCCAAATTACCAAAGGATTATTTTATAGGCGTAGGAAAAAATAGTAAAACTCATTTGGAGGAACAAAAGGTTAAGAATCTTAAGGGAAATGGGGTGGGGAATGGGAAGGAAGCCTCGCAGTACAAGATCTCAAACTAAACTACAAAGCAATATCCATCAAAACACTTTATTTGGTATGAATTAAAATTAGAAAGGTCAATCAGGTTAAGTATAGAATGTACAAAAATAATTGAACATGCCAGCATGCCAACCCAAAACCCAAATCATAAATGACTTGCTACTTGAGAAAAACAGCTGAAAAATCTGAAAAGGAGTCTGGCAGAAATTAAGTTTAAACCAATATATTTTAATATATACCAAGATGTTTCCAAAAGGATATATGACTCAGAGATGAAAGATCAAAGCATCAATAAAATAGAAAAGAAAGAAGAAATTAATTTTATCAGAATTATGGCTGAGGGGAGGATTTATGACCAAACAAAACATAGAATAGATCATAGTCTATAAAGTAGTCAATTTTTATTACACAATAATCAAAAGTTTCTGCAAAACCAACAGAGTTAAAAAAAATTAAAGGGGAAATAGCTGGGGATAAATATTTGCAACAAATTTCTCTGATAACGTTCTCATTACCAAGTTATATTAAGAAATGGATGAAAATTTATAAGAGTCATTCATCAATAGACAATGGTCAAAGGATATGAACATGTAGTTTTCAAAGGAAGAAATTCAAGCTACAAACAATCGCATTTTAAAATGCTAAAATCACTAATAATTAGATAAAAATTAAAACTTTTCTGAGCTTCTACTTCATACTCATCAGAATGGCAAATTGTCAAAAGGAAAATAACAATTGTTGGAGTGGCTATGGAATGCCAGACATGCTAATGTATTGTCCGTAGAGCCTTGAATCAATCCAGTCATTTTAAAAAACTACTTGGAATTATGACCAAGAAATTACTAAACAGCGTGTATTCACGAGATTGGGAACTAATTGAACCAGAAATACCAAGGACAGGCCTATATATCAAAGAAATAAGAAAAAAACCTCATGTACAATATTTGTGGCATCTTTTTTTTGTTATAGCAAAGACTTAAAAATTTAAAAAGTCCCTACTAATAGTAAATAGCAGGCAAATGGCTAAAAAAAAATATGGTATATGAGTGTAGCCTGCAAAAAGATGAAAGGAATAATTTTAAAGAAATCTGGGAAGACTTATATGCACAAATGTAGAATAAAATGAGCAGGACCAGGAGAATAATTTATACAACAGCAACATTGTAAAAGACAAATAACTTTGAAAGACTCAAGAATTCTGATCGGTACAATGATCAGTGCAAGATTTCAGAGAATTCATAACAATGCAAACTATTTATGATAGACTTAAGATGCGGAACAAGAGGTATATTTTTGGACCTGATATGTGGGAATTTGTTTAACTTGATCATACATATTTGTTACAAGGATTTTGTTTTTGTTTTTCTTTCTTTCCTGTTGAGAGATGAGACCTGAGAGAGAAAGATTGTTTAGGGGTAGGGTAACCTCACCCCCCCCCCCAAAAAAAAGAGATGACAGGATGATTAGCTAGCCAGTTTTGAAAATTACATATTGAGTTTGTCATATACTTAAAAAGCCTTTTAGCAGAGATTTGCAAGTCCTTGTTCAGTCTCCCCTTATTGTACCATAATGAATGTAGAAATCTTCTCTTTATTTGGTGTTTAAGTTCAGAGTAAAAAGAAAATAAAATGGAAAAACCGCATATGCTCTTAAGGTAGTATAGAATGCATTTTTTAGCTGCTAGCTTACAATTCCTTGATAGCAGCCTTTCTTTGTAGCTCCAGGGCTTAGAAGCATTTAGGTGGCACAATGAAAGATCTGAGTTCAAATCTTGCTCAAAACATTTACTAGCTGTGTCATCTTGGGCAAGTCATTTAACCTATATTTGCCTCAGTTTCCTCAACTGTAAAATGGTGATCATAATAGCACTTATCTCACAGGGTTGTCATAAAGATCAAATGAGATAATAATTGTAGAGTTTAACACAGTCTCTGGTGCATAGTAAGTGCTGTATAAATGTTTATTCATTTCCTTGGTTCCCTTAGCACAGTGTCTGGCACATTGTTGGAGCTTAATAAATGCTTTTGGGCTATTAACTGATTGTAGTGGGCTCTGATAGAAAGAGAAAACACATAGGAGTCAGGAAACCTAGGATCTAGTCCCTAGGTACTTCAAACTTTAGGTGGAGTTGGAATAGATGGCCTTTGATGTTTCTTGAATCAGCTGTAAAATTCTTTGATTTTTATTCTGGTTCCACTATTACCGGATCTTTAAGATCTGGATTCTAGTCCCAGCTGTGTTAACACTAAACCATGTGACTTTGAGTTGATCATTTCCTTTCTCAGGCCTGTTTGATCATATCTATGGAAAATGGGAATTCCCAAGAACTTCATGGATATATTTCAAGAACTTGTATGGGGAAAAAATAGGCGTTTATTTTCACTAACCACTAATAGAAATAGTATCTCCTTCAATTTTGAATGTAGACAATAAAAGATAGTTATAATAGCAGTACTTGTAACTTTGTCACAGAGAGAAATTATACATATAACATTTATAATAAATATTTTAAATAATATAAATATAAATAAATTTTGTACAATTGCTGTAGATATCTCAAAATATTGTTTTTACTCATGACCATTTAAAAATTAATGTACTCATTAGACCCAATTTTAGATCACAGTTGATCCTAATATACCTGTCTGCAGATATTCCTGCAACTATCAGTGTCCATAGATTTTATCAGTCTACTAAAGAGGTCCATGAAAGTGAAAAGAAGTATTTATTAAGTCCCTTCTCTGTGCCAGGCACTATACTAAGTGATCTATAAATATCATCTCATTTAATCCATGAGAGGTAGATGTTGTTATTATCCCCATTTTACAGATGGGGAAATTGAGGCAAATGCATATTAAGTGGCTTGCCCATGGTCACACAAATAACAAATGTCTGAGACTGGATTTGAACTCAGATGTTCCTGATTCCAGGTCTAAGCTCCATCCACTGTGTCCCCTTAATGGTCCTGCTACATACACAAAAATAATAAGAACTCAATTTAGAGAGTTGATCAGGGCAAGATGTGGATATTCCAACCGGCATCTTCTTAAGAGAACTAAAGTCTTACTTGATTAAGGCTCACTGATGGGAGCCTGCTCTAAAGATAAACTGGTTGTTTTGAAGGCTCCTCTTTGTACCACCTAGAGGCTAGGTTTCACTGCAAAAATGAACTGGTTAGTTCAGATACATAAGAGCATGTTCCTTTGTTGGGAGGAATCATTTCTCTGTGCTGTCTATAGAACATGCTCATGGACTAATTTGTTTTTTTTTTTTTCTTTTTTTTTTTTTTAATTTAATAGCCTTTTATTTACAGGATATATACATGGGTAACTTTACAGCATTAACAATTGCCAAACCTCTTTCCAATTTTTCACCTCTTACCCCCCCACCCCCTCCCCTAGATGGCAGGATGACCAGTAGATGTTAAATATATTAAAATATAAATTAGATACACAATAAGTATACATGACCAAAACGTTATTTTGCTGTACAAAAAGAATCAGACTCTGAAATATTGTACAATTAGCTTGTGAAGGAAATCAAAAATGCAGGTGTGCATAAATATAGGGATTGGGAATTCAATGTAATGGTTTTTAGTCATCTCCCAGAGTTCTTTTTCTGGGCATAGCTAGTTCAGTTCATTACTGCTCCATTAGAAATGATTTGGTTGATCTCGTTGCTGAGGATGGCCTGGTCCATCAGAACTGGTCATCATATAGTATTGTTGTTGAAGTATATAATGATCTCCTGGTCCTGCTCATTTCACTCAGCATCAGTTCGTGTAAGTCTCTCCAGGCCTTTCTGAAATCATCCTGTTGGTCATTTCTTACAGAACAGTAATATTCCATAATTTTCATATACCACAATTTATTCAGCCATTCTCCAACTGATGGACATCCATTCAGTTTCCAGTTTCTAGCCACTACAAAAAGGGCTGCCACAAACATTCGTGCACATACAGGTCCCTTTCCCTTCTTTATAATCTCTTTGGGATATAATCCCCAGTAGTAACACTGCAGGATCAAAGGGTATGCACAGTTTGATAACTTTTTGAGCATAGTTCCAAACTACTCTCCAAAATGGTTGGACCCGTTCACAACTCCACCAACAATGCATCAATGTTCATGGACTAATTTGACCCCTTTTCACCTTTTCCACCTATCTTCCAGAGGGATTCTCTCAGCACATCAGGCAGGGGAAAGGGGATTTCCCCCAAATACCCCCTTCCTCCCCAAAAGACATTAATGGCAGTTTTAGAGAGACATGAGGCAGGCAGATAAGTCCCTGAACCACCAGTTTTTTGGAGAAGTCCCTAACAATTCCAGAGGGAAGAATTTCCTAGGTAATGTAACCCAAGGACAGGACCTTCCAGCTCATTGTCAGCAGTAACTTTATGAGTTGTTTTATGGATGGCCTCAAGTTTGGGAATCTAAGCTTCTACTGAGATAAAGGGAATTTTCTGAGCAATATGTGTTTGCAAGAGAGAAGAGGATGATTTACGTGATTGTTGGTTGTGGAAACAAGTGGCAAGCGGTTAAAGGCATCATATAGAAGAGAAAGGAAATTGGGTTTTGTACTCCATATGAGAGTGTATTAATCAAATGGACTCAGAGAGAAAGAAGTTTAGTTGTCTAGTATCCCCGTATATTTTTCTTTTCAAGGGAGTCTAAAATCTAAGAGTAGAATCATAAGGCAATGGACTTTTAGGCTGTTGTATGTCAAGCAGACACCACTTCTTGACTTTCTGGATTTCAAAACCCTGCATTTTTTTTTAAACTGTTGGCTCATCCTTATCTCAGTTTCAGCAGCCTCCATACTCCGGAAGGTTTGTTTTTTTTTGGTGGTGGTGGTGGGGAAATGCTGGACTGGTTGGCCATTTCTTTCTCTAATAGATTAAAGCATCCAGAGGTTTGTGACTTGCTCAGGATCACACTGCTAGTGAGCATCTGAGATTGGATTTCAACTCAGGTCTTCTTTATTCCACATCCAGCACTTTATTCATTGAATTATTTAGCTGCTTCATCTTAAGAGAACCCAAATCACAGGGTGGTACTGAGTCTGGGAGGCTTTAGTTACTGTGTGATAAAGTGACATTTATGAAAAAGGAGAAGTAAATAAATTAATTTATGTGCTTTTATCAATCCTCTGTTTTCTGCATTGTTTATGGATTCTTAGGAGTGCTTTGCATTCTCATGTTCTATAGGAATAAAGGCTTATAACAGCCATTATATGCATGTTACCTTGAATGTTTGTTTGGGAGTTGGAGATTGTTTATCCATATCTGCAGAGACTTTAGACAACAGCTATGTTTTTGGATTCCTCAATGTAAACTTGGAGTGGGGAAATATGAGGCAATCAGAGTTATTTTGAGGGGGACAGGGGAAGTTATAGTCCAAATAGTCCAAGAGCTTGGAGTTTAGAGCCAAAATTAGCATACAAAATAGAGGTGAAGGTGGAAGTAAACTAGAATTAAGGATATTAACATGAGATCCATGAACTTGTTTTAAGAAAATATTTTACTATAATAATTGTGGAAACATTTATAGAGAAATTGCACATGTTTAACATCAGATATTGAATCACTTGTCAACTGGGGGAGGAGGGAAGGGAGGGGAAAAATTAGAACACAAAATTTTATAGCAGTGGATGTCAAAAATTATACATGTATGTATTTTGAAAATAAAAGGCTATACTTTAAAAAATTAAAAATAAATTTAAAAAGGCAAAAAACAAAAAAAAATCGCTAGTTGTATTTCAATATAATTGCAATTCTCTATATTTTATAAACCATAATTCTTAGAAGGGGGTCCATAGCTTCACTAGACTACCTGGAAACAGCCCATGATACAAAAAAGTTAAGTACTACTGAACTAGATGGTCTCAAGCAGGGTCCTTTCCAGTGCTATATATTATTACTCATTAAGTTGGAAAGAGCTTCAGAGGTCCAGCAGTCAAACTCACGCTTAAGCTAGAATTCTCTTTATGGCCAAGTAGATAACTCACCATCGCTTCAGGTAATTCCTCTTTTTTTCAGCTCTCTTTAACTCATACAAGTTATTTGTTTTGTTTTGTTTTTGTTTAAATATTGAGCTGAAATCTGTCTCTCTGCAACTGCAAAGCAGAACAAGACTGAATCTGCTCCCATATGACATCATATACAGCTATCATGCTCTCCCTTGATTCTCCAGCCTAAACATCCCTAGTTCTTTAGATGGATCCTTCTATGAGCTATTTTCCAGGCTTCCCACCATCCTGGATGCCCTCTTCTGGATTTGTTCCAGTGTGTCAATGTTCTTCCCCTTTCCTTTTATTCCCCAAAGCATTTACTAATAGGACAAGACCCTATTCTAGTCAAAGCTTCATTGATGGTGAGAAGTTGATACCTAGTGAGATTCCCTCCCTTTACAAATCCAGCATTCTTTAGGTAATGCTCCTGGCAGCACATTAATAGCCTCTTTCAATTATGTTCACAAGGGAAGAGGAGAAATACCTTCCCTCTTAGTAACAACAGCAGCCTACTGTGCACTGGGCACAGTTCAGAGCCATTGAGATTTATCTCTTGGCATCTCAATGGGCTTTGCTAAAGCAAAAGTAGCTTGAATTGATTCAAACTGACTCATTCAGGCCCTTGTTTCCCAGCTGGTGAGCTGAGACAATGACCTTGCTGTGTCCTGGGTTTCCTCACTTTTTTTGTGTGTGCTTTATTTTTTAATTTATTTCCTTTACTGGCAGTTGAAATGGAGAATTATGTCCCAGCTCTGCCTCTAACTAGCTCTGTGACAAGTCACAGGTTCTCAATTTATTTATCTGTAAAATGAGGTGGTTGGATTAAATCTCTAAGACTTCTGCTTGTTCTGACATTTTATGCTCTGTGGTCCCACCTGACTACAGTTCTAAGTGGAGATCACCGGAGCAGGACAAGTGAGGAGGGACATGCATCTGTTCTCCTATTTCTTCTGTGATCTCATCAAGTAGTCCCTTCAAGTTCAGAAAGGTAAATGGACTTAGAATCAGGCACCCAGCTACAAATCCAGTCTTTGATGTTGTCATTGTGGGCAAGCCTGGGAGAAATGGGTGCAAGTTGGAAGGAGTCAAGTGCCCCGCGCAAGGAAATGGTCTCAGTCTCCATATTCACTCTTCTCTGTCTCTGTGTTTCTCCAGATTTCACTTTTCTGTAGCCTCTTTTTAGGATCAAGAGAAAGTTTATAGCCATGAATTACCAGTCAGCACACATCAATATGGTATCAATGGAACAAGAAATATACAGAGCAAAAAAAGGAATTTATGCTTTTTGAAGGAATCAATGACAGAACAATGTTGTTATCAGTGGGATACGATGATTTAGTGTCTTTGACAGAGAAACATGACTGTATGCTAGAACAGAGTCACATCAATGGGGCAGCAGGAACGCAGATCAATTCCAAGACATGCCAAGTGGAAAAACTTCCTAAAAATTAGAGCTATAGGAAAGTAGAAATTGCTGCCTGAGGAAGCAATTTGTGGGTTGTCCCTTATTGAAAGTTTTCAAAGGGTAGTTAGATGATTACTTGTCAACAATATTTACAAAAATGTATGGGGCAATTATGTCAAGTTGGCAAGCATTAATTAATTCTCTTAAATAAGGCCAACTCCTCTACTTGTAACTTTGATACCAATTCCAGCTCTCTTTCTCTCTTTTCTCTCTCTTCCTTGCCCTCCCCTTTCCTCCTTGTCCTCTTCCTCCTCCGTTTTCTTCTTTTCCTCCTTCTCCTCCTCCTTTTCCTCCTCCTCCTTCTCCCCCTCCTCCTCCTCCTCCTTCTTCTTCTCCTCCTCCTACTCCTCTTCTTCTTCCTCCTCCTCCTCCTTTCCCTCCTCTTCCTTCTCCTCCTTCTTCTTCTCTCTTTAGCCTTTTCTCTTTCTCTTTCCTTCTTTTTCTCCCTCTTCTTTCCTGCTATGTCCCAGGCACTATATTAAGTGCTGGGATGGAGAAGATAAATTAGGAGCTTCTTCTAATTCTCGAATTCTAAATGACTCATTATCATGGTGGATTATTTGTTGTTCAGTCATTTTAGTTGTGTCCAACTCTTCATAATCCCTTTGGGGGTTTATGATTTTTAAAAATGCTATAATGGTTTGCCTTTTTCTTCTTCAGATCATTTTACAGATGAGGAAATTGAGGCAGACAACATGAAATGAGTTGTTCAGGGTCACAGAGCTATTAAGTGTTGGAATCCAGATTTGAACTCAGGAACATGAATCTTCCTGACTCCATGCCCAATGATCACCAATCAACAATGCTTGATTTATGGTTTTATTGAAACCCCTTATTCTTGGGTTAATAAAATAAGATTCATTAGTGAAAAACAGGGCATGACTAGTTACCATTACATCCAAGAAAGATCTGAGGGTTTCAGTGGACTACAAGTTCAATGAGTTGATATTGTGATATGGTAGGCACAAAAGCTAATGTGAATAGCATCCAGGAATAAGGAGTGGATAATCCCCTGCACTTAGCACTGGTCAGATCACACTATTAATGTCATGTGTAATTTTGATACCACACTTGAGAAAATACATTGACTCAGTGGAAAGCATCCAGAGCAACCCAACCAAGAAGGGAGAGACTTATGAGTTCATATCATATAAAGAATTAAAGACTTACTGGAGACAGAATAATTGTTGACAGTTGATAGTTGACTTAATATTTGAAAAAAACTTATGGAGGAGAAAGTAGGCTAGTTCTCACTGACCCCTTCCAGTTTTGCTTCTGATTTTCCAGATTCAGCCATCATACTTTGGCCACTTTCCCATCCTAGATATTCTGTCAGAATCTGGGGCCTTCTCCGGCTCTCTTACCGTGAAACATTTTTGTACTATGCTGACCTCTTTTTCTCACTGGGGAGTTCATCTTGGAGCCTTCATTTTGAGGAACAGTTCAGGTTTGCCAAACTTTATTCCCTCTCTGAGAATATTAACTTGTATTTATTCATAATCATAGAATAGCTGACATTTAACTGGGCTTTTAAAATTTGCAGAGCAATTCATAGACATTATACCATTCAAGCCTCCCAAGGATATTGTAAGGTAAGTACCAAACTTATTATTCCTATTTTATAGATGAGGAAACTGAAGCTCAGAGAGATGAAATGACTGATCTAAGATTACATAAACAATGTGACAAAGGCAGGATTTGAATCCAATTTTTTCCTTACTCCTAAATTCAATATTTTATCCACTATAACATGCTCCATCTCTCTATAGACTATATCTACACACACACACACACACATGCACACACACACACACACACACACACCCCTCACACTATGTTTTTCAATAAATCTCCACCATATGCTCTGTATGTGTTATGTGTATCTCTTTCTATAGATATATTCACTATATAAAGTTGGGATGAAACTGGAAACTGTAGCCAGCCACTAAATTAATTAATTATTAATAAATAGATTAATAAATGTTAATAAATAAATTATTAATAATAAATTAATTAATTGAGCCATTAAATTAATAAAATCATTCATTAATAATTATATTAGAGGGAGGAACTGTTGAACCACACACTAAATTTGCATAAAGTAAGCCATTCCTGTCACTCGTGAAACTGAACAGAAGCTTTGCTTTTGGAAGGATGCCCAGTACATCCTCTTTTTTTCTTACTCTACATCTCAAAATTCCTTATTATCCTCTATTCACTCCTCTTTTATTGAAATTTCAAATGAAGTTAGCCCTTCTCTTAACCAAGGCTAATCCCTCTACTTGTACCTTTGATTCCATCCCCTCTTTGCCTCCCTCCCTCTTCCTTCCCTTCTGCTCCTCTCTCTTCTTTCTTTTCTTCTATCTTCCCTCCCTCTACCTCCTTCCCTCTGTGTGTGTGTCTCTCTGTCTCTCTCTCTCTCTTTCTCTCTTCTCTCTCTCTCTCTCTCTCTCTCTCTCTCTCTCTCTCACACACACACACACACACACACACACACACACACCCTTTAGTCACTATTTACTAGCTCCTTCCCTACTATCTACAAACAGGTTCAGATATTCACTAATCTAAAACAAAGCAAAACAAAAAACCTTTCACTTAGCCTCACTACACTCTCATTTCCTAATGAAGACTCTTGAAAAAACTTGCCTTGGCAATGTATTAAAATTGGGGCTAGGGAACTTTGGAAGAGATTATCTCAAACTGTGAACATGGATGACTGAAAGGTAAGTTAGGAAGAGGAAGCCAATGAGATGTGTTCTGAGCATTTTGAATTTCAGACACCTATGGGACAATCACATAGAAACATCCAACAGGCCATGGGCAATGTGGGACAACATGCTATACTTACCGATTCCATTTCCTCTCTTCTCATTAACTTTTCCACTAAGTCCTTACAGTCTGGCTTCTGAACACATCTGAATCTGATCTCTCAAAATTATAATTGTGCTTAATTAGCAAGTCACCAAATTTGGTTAAGATATGTACAATATACACAGTTAACTAGATCATAGGACCTGGAGTCAGGAAACCTGAATTCAAATCCTGCCTCAGACACTTACTAGCTGTGTGATTCTGGGCATCACTTCACCTTGTTTGCTTCAGCTTAATCATTGGTAAAAAATGAACTGGAGAAGGAAATGGCAAACCATTCCAGTATCTCTATCAAGAAAACCTTAAAAAGTCTTAAAAATGAAAAGGGAGAACTTTCCACCAATGAAGAGGAAATTAGAGAAATAATAAGGAGTTATTTTGCTCAACTTTATGCCAATAAATTTGATAACCTAAGTGAAATGGATGACTACCTCCAAAAATACAGACTTCCCAGACTAACAGAGGAAGAAGTAAATTGCTTGAATAGTCCCATTTCAGAAAAAGAAATAGAACAGGCAATTAAACAACTCCTAAGAAAAAATCCCCAGGACCAGATGGATTTACATGTGAATTTTACCAAACATTTAAAGAACAATTGGCCCCAATGCTATATAAATTATTTGATAAAATAGGGAATGAAGGAGTCCTACCAAATTCCTTCTATGACACAGACATGGTACTGATACCTAAACCAGGTAGGCTGAAAACAGAAAGAAAATTATAGACCAATCTCCTAATGAATATTGATGCTAAAATCTTAAATAAGATATTAGCAAAAGACTAAGAAAATCATCTCCAAGATAATACACTATGATCAAGTAGGATTTATACCAGGAATGCAGGGCTGGTTCAATATTAGGAAAACTATCAATATAATTGGCCATGTCAATAACCAAATTAACAAAAACCATATGATCATCTCAATAGATGCAGAAAAAGCATTTGATAAAATCCAACATCCATTCCTATAAAAACACTTGAGAGTATAGGAATAAATGGACTTTTCCTTAAAATAATCAGCAGCATCTATTTAAAACCATCAGTAAGCATCATATGTAATGGAGACAAACTGCAACCATTCCCAATAAGATCTGGAGTGAAACAAGGTTGCCCACTATCACCGTTACTATTTAATATTGTATTAGAAAGCTAGCTATAGCAATAAGAGCTGAGAAAGAGATTAAAGGAATAAGAATAGGCAATGAGGAAGCCAAATTATCACTCTTTGCCGATGACATGATAGGTATACTTAGAGAACCCCAGAGATTCTGCTAAAAGTTATTAGAAATAATCCACAACTTTAGCAAAGTTGCTGGTTATAAAATAAACCCACATAAGTCATCAGCATTCTTATATATCACTAACAAAATCCAACAGTCAGAGTTACAAAGAGAAATTCCATTTAAAGTAACTACTGATAATATAAAATATTTAGGAATCTATCTGCCAAGGGAAAATCAGAAACTTTATGAGCAAAATTACAGACCACTTTTCACACAAATTAAGTCTGATCTAACCAATTGGAAAAATATTAAATGCTCTTGGATAGGGCGAGCAAATATAATAAAGATGACAATATTACCTAAACTAATCTATTTATTTAGCCTATACCAATCAGACTCCCAAAAACTATTTTAATGACCTAGAAAAATAACAACAAAGTTCATATGGAAAAACAAAAGGTCCAGAATTTCAAGGAATTAATAAAAAAAAATCAAATGATGGTGGCTTAGCTGTACCAGATCTAAAACTATACTATAGAGCAGCAGTTACCAAAACTATTTGGTATTGGCTAAGGAATAGATTAGTTGATCAGTGGAATAGATTAGGTTCAAGGGATAAAACAGTCAACAAATATAGCAACCTAGTCTTTGACAAACCCAAAGATCCCAGCTTTTGGGATAAGAACTTACTGTTTGATAAAAATTGCTGGGAAAATTGGAAACTAATATGGCAGAAACTAGGCATTGATCCATACTTAACTGCCGTACACCAAGATAAGGTCAAAATGGGTTCATGACCTAGGCATAAAGAATGAAATTATTAATAAATTAGAGGAACATAGGATAGTTTACCTCTCAGACCTGTGGAAGGGAAGGTTTTTATGACCAAAAGCAGAACTAGAGATCATTACTGATCACAAAATAGAAAATTTCGATTATACCAAACTGAAAAGTTTTGCACAAACAAAACTAATGCAGACAAGATTAGAAGGAAGCAATAAACTGGGAAAATATTTTTACAGTCAAAGGTTCTGATAAAGGCCTCATTTCCAAAATATATAGAAATTAACTCTAATTTATAAAAAATCAAGCCATTCTCCAATTGAAAAATGGTCAAAGGATATGAACAGACAATTCTCAGATGAAGAAATTGAAACTATTTCTAGTCATATGAAAAGATGCTCCAAGTCATTATTAATCAGAGAAATGCAAATTAAGACAACTCTAAGATACCACTACACACCTGTCAGATTGGCTAAGATGACAGGAAAAATAATGATGATTGTTGGAGGGATGTGGGAAAACTGGGACATTGATTCATTGTTGGTGGAGTTGTGAACAGATCCAACCATTTTGGAGAGTAGTTTGGAACTATGCTCAAAAAGTTATCAAACTGTGCATATCCTTTGATCCAGCAGTGTTACTACTGGGATTATATCCCAAAGAGATTATAAAGAAGGGAAAGGGACCTGTATGTGCACGAATGTTTGTGGCAGCCCTTTTTGTAGTGGCTAGAAACTGGAAACTGAATGGATGTCCATCAGTTGGAGAATGGCTGAATAAATTGTGGTATATGAAAATTATGGAATATTACTGTTCTGTAAGAAATGACCAACAGGATGATTTCAGAAAGGCCTGGAGAGACTTACACGAACTGATGCTAAGTGAAATGAGCAGGACCAGGAGATCATTATATACTTCAACAACAATACTAGATGATGACCAGTCCTGATGGATCAGGCCATCCTCAGCAACGAGATCAACCAAATCATTTCTAATGGAGCAGTAATGAACTGAGCTAGCTATACCCAGAAAAAGAACTCTGGGAGATGACTAAAAACCATTACATTGAATTCCCAGTCCCTATATTTATGCACACCTGCATCTTTGATTTCCTTCACAAGCTAATTGTACAATAATTCAGAGTCTGATTCTTTTGTACAGCAAAATAATATTTTGGTCATGTATACTTATTGTGTATCTAAGTTATATTTTAATATATTTAACATCTACTGGTCATCCTGCCATTTAGGGAGGGGTGGGGGGTAAGAGGTGAAAAATTGGAACAAGAGGTTTGGCAATTGTTAATGCTGTAAAGTTACCCATGTATATATCCTGTAAATTAAAGGCTATTAAATAAAAAAAAAAAAAAAAAAAAAAAAAAAAACCCCAAAGAGGATCAACAAAGAGGCTTTTGTGCCTACCATATCACAATATCAACTCACTGAACTTGTCGTCCACTGAAACCCTCAGATCTTTCTTGGATGTAATGCTAACTAGTCATGCCCTGTTTTGCACTAATAAATCTTAGTTTATTAACCCAAGAGAGGGGACAGTGGGAACTGAATGTGGAAGTAGTATTTTTACTCTTTTTGTTATTGTTTGCTTGCATTTTATTTTCTTTCTCATTTCTTTCCCTTTTTGATCTGATTTTTTTGTGTGTGCAGCATGAAATTTGTGGAAATATGTATAGAATATACATGTTTAACATATATTGGCTCACTTGCCTTCTAGGGGGGAAGGAAGGGAAAAAAATCAGAACACAAGGTTTTGTAAGGATGAATGTTGAAAATTATCTATGTATATATTTTGAAAATGAAAAGCTTTAACTTAAAAAAAACAAAAACAAAAAAATAAGGGAAATAATAACATATAACTCCTACACTTGTTGTGACAACCAAATGAGACCATAACTATAGAGTACTTGGTAAGAGCCTAGCACTATATAAATGCAAGCTATTATTAATATTATTATTATTCTTCCTACCACCAAATCCGTTGTCCATTATATTACCCTAGTGTAAAAAGTGAATTATTTGCTTTAACTAGGTGAGACTGAAGGAAGCAAAGGAAAAAGGGAAGATGAGCTGCCTCTTGAGTCCCCCACAATAATACCTACCATTGTTACACTCACTTTCTTTTTCTGTGTACTTTTGCACAGGCTATGGATTCTTCTTGGAATTTCCTCTCTCCTCAACTCCAACTCTTAGAATACCTTGTTCAGTTGTCTTCAATCATGTCTGATTCTTTATGACCCCATCTAGGGTTTTCTTGGCAAAGATATAAAAGTAAGAAGTGGAAGTGGAAAACACTTCCTTCCAGCTCATTTTATAGATGAGATAAACAGATGAAGGGACTTAGCCAAGATCACACAGGCTGCATTTGAATTCAGGTCTTTCTAACTCCAGATTGGTGCGTCATACACTGTGCTACCTAGTTGTCCCCTTAGAATCCTTACTTTCTTTCAAAACTCAGCTCAAGTACCACCTCCTACATAAAGTAGGAGGCTAACATTGTGCTTGACACCAACTGGGAACTAAATTGATTAAATGAAGGGCTTTCCTGATTTCCTACAATTCTTTGTGCTTTTCTACTCCCCAAACCAAAAATGGTCTTGGATTTATTTTGAATTATTTTGTATTTGCTTATATGGATCCATAGTTTCCAAATAAAGTATAATCTTGAGATCAGAGACCATTTTTTTTTTGTCTTTCTGCTGCCTATCAAGATACCCAGTTGGTACCTTTAAATTTTTGAGGATTGCTGCCTGTAGTTAGAATCAGATCCAGATTACATAATACAGGGATTCTTAACCTGGGATCCATGACCTATTTTTCTTTTGTCAAGGCAATCGGGATTAAGTGACTTTCCAAGAAGCACACAGCTTCTAATTCTGGATTTGAACTCAGGCTCTTTGAACTTGACTCCAGGACTAGCACCCTATCTACTGTGCCATCTAGCTGTCCTTATGACCTTACTTGGAAAAAAGTTTTTGATAACTGCATTTTAATGATTTAATGTTTCCTTTATAATCTATACATTTTTACTTTATGTGTTTAAAAACATGATTCTGAGTAGGGGTCCAAAAGATTCACTAGATTGCCAAATTGGTCCATGACACACAAATAGCTAAGATCTACAGTAAAAATAACTTTATTAACTTAGCATAACCTATTCCATTTTGTGACTGAATAGCTTACATAAGCTGTTTTTCATTTTATTAGAATAAGCATTTGTGTGGCATAATTTGGTAAGCAACATATGTTCACCCAAAGAACTGATAATCATACACGGATTCCTGATAGAGTGGACCAACGATAGGAAAATAATATAAACAACTTCAGCATTAGTTTAGTAATAAACCACTAACCAGAGTATGTGGTAAACAAATTATGTAATAAATTATAAACCAGAATTTGAGTTTAGTTAATGTTTCCCCACTGAGTTTTAGAGCTGTATAAATCTAGCCAAAGCTGAGATGAAGGGAGGCTCCTGTATTCACTATTCCCTATTACTTGAGACTCTAAGCATCTCTTGTATTCTACTGAGGGCAGTGCTTCTTGATGGGAAATTTATCAAATGTTCCCACATGACCTCTTACTACGTAAAAAGAGAAGTTTTTGGACACTTGATATAAGCCATTCTTATGTGGACCTTTAGGAAATCAAGTTGATGGTTTGTTTCTAGAAAGAATGATATTTGTATTGTCTTGAAATGTTGATTAAGAAAGGATTGATTGCTAGTATTAAGTCAAGTCCAACTGGTATTTCCATCAGACTAATTCGCATGAGTAATAGTAAATCTTGCAACTATGTACCAGTGTTTTTACAAGAACCCTTGAAATACTGGTTTTTCTTACACAGCATGACCATTATGGACATAGATTTAGACGAATTGCAAGTGTTTAACCTATATCAGATTGCTTGCTTTTTAGGAGAAGGGAGTGAGGGGGGAATAAGAAAAATATAGAACACAAAGTTTTGCAAAAATGAATGTTGAAAACTACCTTTGCATGTATTTGGAAAAATAAAAAACTATTTTAAAATAAATTTTTAAAAACCCTTTAAAAAAACCAATTTGGTGTGCAAATCTGTGTTTGCTCTTTCAGTTACTAGCTTGTGATCATAGGCAAGACCTTAATCACTCTGAAGAACTAAACCTCCATTAGGGAAGTTAAGCTGTATCTTCTTTGGATCTCTCATTTCTGACCACTTCAAACCTGAAACTCACGTTTCATAAGTACCCATCAGCCCTGGTAACCCTAGTGTCAGACAGGAGAACATAGAGATGAAGAGATCCTCTTAGAACTTCAGTAAGAGTAAACAGGGGCAGGTAAATGGTGTAGTAGATAAAGCACTGGGACACACTAGAATCAGAAGATCTGAGTCTAAATCCAAATACTAGGGCTGTGACCCTGAACAAATCACTCAACTCCTATTTGCTTCAGTTTCTCATCTATAAAAGAGCAAATGGCAAACCCCTCCAGTATCTTTGCCTAGAAAATCCAATGGACAAAGTCCAGGATCACATAGAGTCAGACACCACTGAGCAACAACAAAGGCAACCAAATCATTTCTCACCTAGCTAGCTATATGCTTCTGTGGATTTCAGTAACATGCCCCCAGCCCACTACTCGCCCCACTTTCTCAGCTTCCTTTTGTGTTAAATTTGATTGCAGGAACAATGCTATTTGCAATGACCTACTGTTTGGACTCCCTGCCTCAGGTCTCTCCCCCACATTCAGTCATCCTCCAATCAACTGTCAAATCCATCTTCCTAAAGCTCAGGGCTGATTGTTTCATTGCACACCCCATTCAATAAACTTCAGTGGCTATCTTATCACCTCCAAGATCAGTTATAAAATCCTCTGCATGACATTCAAAGCTCTCCAAAACTTGAACCCCTCCTTCCTCTCCTGTCTTCTTACAATTTACCTCTTCATTTTTCTGAGATGATCATCATCAAATATTTATATAGTGCTTACAAAAGTGCCAGGTACTTCGCTAAGTTTTTTATTATTATTATCTCATATGATCCTCACAAACAACCTTAGGAAGTAAATACCAGTGTGATACCCAATTTACAGATGAGGTAAATGAGACATACAGAAATAAACAGGGTCACATAACTAGTATCTGAAGTTAGATTTTAACTCAGTTCTTCCTGATTCCATGTACAGTGCTACATCCACTGCATCATTAGCTGCAGTAACAATGTCTTATTATTCTTGGGAAAAGATAGTCCATCTACCCCATCCCTGGAACTCCATCTCACCTTCCCTGGCTTTCTTCTGTAAAAGGCCTTTACTGGTTTTTTCCCCTCTGTACTTATCTCCAATTTATATCATATATATCTCAGTTGTACAAAATCTACATAGACGTTTGTGCATCTTCTCTCTCTTTGGACTATGAGCTTCTTGAGAGCAGGAACTTTTTTTATTTATTTTTGTTTGTTTGTTTTGTTTTGTTTTTCTTTTCATATCTAGCTCTTAGTACTCTTCCTGGGACACAGGAGGTTCTTAAATGCTTGTGAACTTGACTGGACTTGATCCTGCAGTCAGGAAGACCTAAATTTAAATCTGGTCTCGCTAGCTGTGATTCTGAGCAAATCATTCTAACCTCCAGCTGCCTCTGTTTCCACATCATATTTCACAAGTGAGTCAAGACATCTCTGTAGTGATGTCATTGGTCATCTTCAAGAACAAGGGATAGATGAACAAGAGGATAGGAGCAAACTACTTCCCTGGTTGTTTTTTTCTTTGATGAAGATAAAGTAAAATGATATTTGTAGAGTGTTTTGCAAACTTTAAAGAGCTCTATGAATCCAAGCCATCTGTTCCCTAAGTCACTGATCAGAGAAGTTTGAGGCTCAGGACTGCCTATATGAATCCAGAAGGATCTTTTCCCAATGTGCCTAATTCAGTCTGCTGCCAACATGACCCCAGATCCCTGAGCTATGTACTTAGTGTTTGCCATTCAGATTTGGATACCTAATATCAGTAAAGCAGTATGGTACAGTGGATACATCATAGGGTCAGGAATCTAATGACCTGTTTTTGATTTCAGCTCCGGCACTTCTTAGGTACTTTCTTGAATCTTTCTGAGCCTCAGTTTCCGCCTCTGTAATACGAGCAGATTATACTAGGTAGTTTTTGAAATCCCTTCCCAATCCTACCATCTATAAACCAGGATTCTCCCAGGTTAGAAAAAACTGAGTCCCACCAAGAAAGCAGGAAAAATTCTACAGAAGAAAGGTCAGGCCTTTTGGGTCAAAGACTCTTGGGGGACAAAAGTTATAACTGTTGGCAATCATGCAGTTTGAAAAAAAGTGAGGCACAACCTGTCAGAAGAGTGCTTAAGGAGCTGGCCCAGAGTCCAGGTTCCTGCCACTGACACATATTATATAATCCTGGACAAGTCAACATTACAATTCCCTAGGCAACTCTAAATTGTAAAATATGCTGATCTGCTTGGATAAACAGAGTTTTCTCACCTGGGAGTTTCCTATACTATGAAATCATAGGTATGGGACAAAACAGACAAACAAAAACCTGGCAATAACACAGAAATAGCCAAGATTTCCAATGATTTAAAAAAAAGGGGGGGGGTCATAAAAATTGCATCACCTTTCCCTGTCTCTGCCTAGAATTACATCCCTATTATTAGCTACTTGTGGAGCTTCAGTGGGATGACCTAGAATGGAGGAAAGAATACTTTGTTTTTATATAGTTGTTTGTATTTCTCTTTCCTTTTACTTTTGCCAGCTCTTTCAGAGCCGAAACTATCTTTTACCTTTCTTTGTAGCCCCCAGGACTTGGCATTGTACCTGCAACAAAGTAGCACTGGATAAATGGTTACTGACTTGACTGGCCTTGGTTCATATTCTGACTTAGCCACGAAAATTGGAATATTTACTGTTTGCATTGCATCTTCTGTAGTTTACAGTTATTTCTCAGAAGGTGACCTGGAAAGACAACTGGTCTTAGAACTGATAGCATGGGATCAACTTCAGTCTCTAGCACTTAGTAGTGAGAGCCTGCATCATGGAGAGCCGAGTGAAGCGAAGGCTGGGCCAATGAGCACTCGGGCAGCGAGGGATTCAGAGGGATTTGGAGTCTGAGAATCTGGGTTCAAATACTGGCTCTCCTACACCTGTATTAGCTGAGGACACTTGGGAAGTCTCTTTTTGAGCCAATTATTCTGTCAGTAAACAAGCTTGAAATGCAAAGAAAGGCAAATACAATCCCTCAGGAGGCCTGCCTCATTTTCCTTATGTGACTTTTGAGATCTTTTCCAGCTCTGATTCTATCATTCTAAGATTCTAAGTCACTTCATACCCATCACATAGGAATATGGATCTGTTTCTGAATTGGGGGTGGGGGAGAGGGGGACCCTGGGAACTTAAAAGGGAAAGGGGCTTTCCCAGTTCCCCTATGGCCCCCTTGGAAAGGTTTTGGTTTAAAAAAAAAAGGGGGGTAAAAGGGGGAAAGGGGGAAAAAGGGAAGGGAGGAAAGAGGGGGGAAAAACAGGGCAAAAGGGGGGGGGGGGAAAAGGAAAGGAGAGGAGGAGGAAAAGGAAGGGGAAGTGGGGAAAAAAAAGGGAAAAAAGGGGGAAAAATGGAAAGGGGGGGTGGGGGGCAAAAACAGGGGAAAACGGGGGGGAAGGGGGGACGGCCCGGGTCGGTTGTTTGGCCCGGCCCGGCGTCACTGGCCCCCTGAGCCCACCTCTTCCAGGGCCCCCGCCCCTCGCTCCCCGCGCGCTCATTGGCCCGGCCTTCGCTTCACTCGGCCCAGCACTTCCTGGCGGAGCCATGGCTGTGGACCGAGCCGGCGGAGGGCCGGCCGCGCTGCCGCCGCCGCCCGGCCGCTCCGGCCGGGGATCGGGATCCAGCGCGGGCGCCGGCGGAGCTGCTCCGGCCAGTCTGTAGCGGTGACCGCCCGCGCAGCGCTCACCTCCCCAGGTTGGTCCTCTTGGCCCCGGTGCCAGCTCCCGAACCTCCTGCCCTTCCTCCCTCCCTTCTCACTCTGCATCCCTTGTCCCAGCTGCCCCCCTCGCAAAGCATGGACGCCTCCCCCGCCCCAATTCCCTTTGCAGTCAGAGGTCCCGCTTGGACCCAGAATCTTTGTCCCTGCCTTTCAGCTGGCCGATACCCCTCCCTCCCCCTCCATCCTTTCTTACCTCTGCCTGGGTTGGCACGTCTGGAGCCCAGCCCCCTACGAGAATGTGAATCTTAATGATCCAGTTGTGTATTTTGGGTTAAAGTAAATCCCCCCGAATCTATTCAATACAGATTTTTCTTCTGTGTTCCATTGTGTCTCGTCCTTGGACTAGACTGCAGGCTACTGGAGAGCAGGGTTAGTGTTTTATCCAAACTTTGTCTCTCCCCTAGCCTGTACGCAGTAGCTGTTTTCATGAATGTTTAGGATCTTGGAAGGAACCTCGGTTGGTTGCTTTGGGTGGATGGCTGGGTGGATGTGGGTAAGTGGGTATTTTTTGGCAGAGGCAAGGCTTTGGATTTGGCTGTGTGGGTATATGTGGGGGAGGTAGAGAGAGAACTGCCAGTCCATAGTCAGAAACCGCCTCCCCTCTCTTCCTCCCTCCTCCCCTCCCGTTACCCAGAATTGCCAGGGTAGCCCCTGAAGAACCGATCAAGTAGCTCGGGGGAGGGCACGGAGCTTAAACGCTAGATTCCTGCACTTAGGCCATAGAATTTCGAGGTAGCAGGGATCTTAGCCATCTTCTTCAATCCCCGCTTTTGTAGAGCATGAACTTGGGACCCAGAGAGAGCAAGTTTTTGGTCCTGGGGGTCACCCGGTAGTTAGCAGAGCTCGAATTTGAACTCACGTCCTCTGGATCTACAGCCATTGTCCTTTTCACTCTCCTGCGGTGGGATCTGGAGTAAAACCTTCGGATAAAACCTGCTTGTATTTTCCTCTGGATTCACTCCATCCAGGAAATTGAATCTTAAAGACCTCCTCTTCCAAGTGTTGAGCCCATGCCCAGATCATGCCTTGCCCATGCCTCCTTGCCTTGCCATCTGCATAGATCGTTCATACTCTTCCATGGGGTGATGACCTGGACCCTTCTCCAAGTTAACATGTACTCAGGCAATTCTGCCCCCAAATAATCTGCTGCTGGGGCCAGGTATGAGGACCAGCTCTGTGTGTTCAACTCAACTTCCCCCTGCTCACTATACTTAGGTCCCCTGTGCCTTCCCTATTTTTTCTTCCCCCAAAAATCTATCAACAGCTATCTGCCCAGTGGACTGCTGGAGATGGCAGAAACCCCAGAGATTATCAGATCCACCTGGCTCACTTTACACTTGAGGAGACTGCAGCCCACCGGGTTCAAGTGACTTCCCTGAAATTACCACTCTGGCAGAGCAAAGAATTGGGACCCAGCTTAATTCAACAAACACTTACCATTGAACTCCCCACCCCCACCCCAATAGGCAAGGTACCCCTTTAAGACAAGAACTTTATCTTTGTACCTGTACAGTAGCACTGTGCCTTGCATACAGTCAGCACTTGATAATTGTTGAATTTAAGTTTCCTAGACACATTGTCCTGCCTACACCTTGAAATTTGGGCAAAGCCATACTTGTTCTTTGGAAGCAATCCAAGCAGCAAGCCAGATTTGAATACAAGTTGAAGGTAATCCAGGTTAAGTGGTACGCTCAGGGTCACACTAGCTAGTAAGTGTCTGAGGCTGGATTTGAACATGGGTCGATCCAGAGCCCCTGCTTTACCCACTATCCCACCTAACTGCCCCTAAGGCCACCATTTTCTGAGAAATTTTCTGAAATGTGTTTAACCATTCAATAGTATATATGGGTATATATGAATATATACATGCATACAAATGTAGTCATAGTTATGCATACATATATGTGTATACATGTATATATACACACAATATTCATTATGATTTCTTCAGATGTCCACATTGGTCTTCCTTTTTGGGGTTCTGATTCAGCCAAAGGACAGAACTGCATGTGTCAGTGTTTATAAACTATATTCAGAGCCAACAAGGCCATAAAAGATATGGTGATGATTTACAAATGGGTTTGCTGGGAAATAGAAGATAGAGGGTATTCATTCGTTGACTACCTGTGACTCTTTACTGTAATCAATTTAAAAGAAAGCCGGTAATGGAGCTGATTAGATTCCATCTCTGTCTTAAGATCTAGTCTCCCTATTCTTTCCAGGACTTCCCATCCTCTTGCATCCAGTGACTGTAGGTCTGTGCCAGTTCTAAATGAATCTAGTAAATGACAATAATATTACATGCTCAATGATTCTCTCTCGTTTTTTTTTTTTTTTTTTTTTTTTTTTTATCATTGTAGGAACATTACCAATCCTTTTATAATGGAGGGGGCCAGACAGACAAGAGTATCTCGTCCGTACAAGATCAGCGAATCTTCAAAGGTGTGTGTGAATTATATGCTTCTAGATTCTTAGAGCCCCTTTTGTCTTTTTGAATCTGGACCTGTGTTATAGGATCAAAAAGTCAGCTGTGACTCATGGACCATCTTATCTAACCTTCTCATAAAAGAGAAAATTAAGGGCCAGGAGAAATCAGTGACTTAGTGACTTGTCCAAGATCACAATAGCTATGATAGACTATATGTATTTTCTGATTGAAATTATTGTCAGATGTTGACATTTTTAACATTAATTGAATAAGTTCAAAACATGAATTTATCAGAGGCAAGATTTCAATCCCTGTCTTCAGAATTTATTCTGCTGATTTCATTGGCATAGGGAGCTCTTGATCTGGAAACTTCTTCCAGAAGTTTGAAGCAGATTTGCTACTCATCCATACAGCCTTTAGAGCAGGGGTCCTTAAACTTTTTATATAGGGGGCCAGTTCACTGTCCCTCAGACTGTTGGAGGGCCGGACTATAGTAAAAACAAAAACTTTGTTTTGTGGGCCTTTAAATAAAGAAACTTCATAGCCCTGGGTGAGGGGATAATCATCCTCAGCTGCCGCCTCTGGCCTGGACCATAGTTTGAGGACCCCTGCTTTAGAGAATTAGCTGAGTTTGATTTGTCCTTGATCACATGGCTAATATGCATCAGAGGCAAGATTCCTGGTCAGATATTTAAGCCTTGTGCTTTATTGTTTCCTTTGTTGAATATACAATATGCACAGTCTCCCTAGGACCTGATTTTAGATTATTCATCTTTAAAGTGGATACTCTAGGTGTTTTCATATCAAACTTGGCAGAATGGAAGAAGAAGAATCATACAATGTTGGGACAGACCTCTGAGGTCATCTAAACTTATCTCTTCTTTTATACATAGGAATCTGATGCCCAGATACAGAAAGCTCAGGGTCATAAGGCAGAGAAAAGGCTAACAATCAATCAATAAGTATTTATTAACCACTTGCTATATATTAAGAACAGTGCTTGGCAATCAGGATACAAAGACAAAAATAAATCAGTCAAGCCCTCAGGGATTTTACTGTAAATGGAGAAGATAATATGTATATACAAAACACAATAGTAATTGTACAATATGTATATTTTTAAGCAGATATAAAATAGGCAGAAGATGCCTTTCCCTAATAGCAAGAACCCAACAAAGCAGTTTACGAACCTGAGTTTGCAACAACAGCAACAACAACAACAACAAAAATGGGGCCTCAAAAAATGGGACACAACTGAATGACTCAATAACAATAACATTTGAAAAATCAGTGGCCAGCTTTCTCTTCAGCCAGTCAGGGCAAATAACATTTCTTCAAATGATACTTACTCACTGGTTTTAGTGAAAAATAGGGAGTACTTCCAAAACCAAAAATCTGAATTCATTTCTCATTGTATCAGAAAGAAATGATGGGAGCAATATTGGATTGAAAGTGTGGGTTTCTTTTTGGAAGGGGGAGGAAATTGGGGTTAAATGACTTGCCCATAGTCACTTAGGAAAGGAAGGAGACAGGGGATTTCTCCAGCTCTCTCTCTTCTCTTTCCTGACTGGAAAAAGAGTCTTTTAACTATCCATTTTCCTCTTAAATTTTACTCACTCCATTCTAAAATTAGGTCCCTGAGGCCCCAGGGCTTTTTGAACATGTGAACTGAGAGCACCTTTTGGTTAGTTTGGTGACATTGGGGGTGACTTCTTAGGCAACATGGTGCTTAGCTATGCAGGGAGACTACTGCAAATCCAGAAATGCTTCTTTGCCAGGATCCACTTATTACAGGAATTACATTCTATCCAGTATTGTTCCCATCATTGCTTTCTGACATAGTGAGAATTAATTCAGATTTTCAGTTTTGGAAGTACCCCCATTTTTTACTAAGACTAGTGAATAAAGTTCTGTTTGAAGAAATGTTATTTGCCCTTAATAGTTGATAAAGAGAAGGTGAGCCACTAGCTACTGATGTTTCCTTATTATTGATTGAGTCATTTCAGTTGTGTCCTATTTTTTGTGGCCCCATTTGGGCTTTTTTTTGGTGGCAAAGATACAGACTATCTACAGAGTAGTTTGTCATTTCCTTTTCCAGCTCATTTTATAGATAAGGAAACTGAGACAAATAGGGTTGTGACTTGTTCAGGCTCACAGAGCTAGGAAGCATCTGTTTTAGCCCTACTCTACAGTTCAGAATTCCCAAGCTCAAGTCAGCCGCCAGCTTCAGACTCCTCAGTCACAGGGCCTTCAGGCCCACACCACCAAGCCCAGCTCAACAAAAAACTTTTATAAAGTCTGTTGATTTTGGATTTAAAGAGACTTGGTGTCAGATAGTAGCTCATCTCTTTACTACCTGTATAACTTAAGGCAAATTATTGGATATCTCTGAGACTGTTCCTCATCCATAAAAACATAGAGTTTGACTGGATTCCCTCCAACTTCCTTCAAATCAGACTTTGTTAAAAATACCACTTTGTAAGACTCATTCAATAGCAATTTTAAATTGCTGTTTAAAACAAATTGTAGAAGATTAGAAAGGACTGATTAGTCACTTAAAGGTACTTTGGCTCATTTAACTTATAATTTTCCATTTCAAAATTCTGGGAATAATTTTTCTTTAAGGAAGAATATCTAAATTAAAAAGTTACACCACAAAAGAAAAAAAAAAAAAGAAGTTTCTGTGATTTGGTCAAGTATAGAGAACTCTCAGTATGGCAAATTATTCCCTCCACTAAACAGCTATCACTTGGCAGAATAAACTAGATAGTGTGGATTGTGTTAAATGCTTTATAATTATCTCATCAGATCCTTACAGCAACACTATGAGGTAAATGCTAGTATTACTATTATTATGTGACATATTACATAGCAATGTATTATTACCATTATTATTATTATCCCCATCTTACAGATGAGAAAACTGACACAAACAAGGTTAGTTAAGTGACTTGCCCAGAGTCACACAGCCAATAAGTATCTGAGGCCAGATCCTGGGTATATAATGGTTTACTTACAAAGACTGGAATTCAAGGAGTCTTGGGGGAGCAGGAGAGTTCTCTCATTCCTGTCACTCAGGGAAACAAAAAGGAGCCAAGCTCCAGGAAACCATCTGATTTTAGCATTGAGTTAGGTCCACTATTCTCCTTGAACTCTGGGAACCTCCCTGGCTCCATTCAACATAAATGTGGGATCAGTGGAAGACTATTTTTGGTCCCTGATTCAAAGATCGAAACTTGGCAAAGTCTCCCAGAAACAATAGCCGTGCCAGCTTGGACGGCTTTGAGCAGCACCCGGGAAGTAAATGTAGCAGCCAGCCAGCCTTGCCAGAGGGGCCATCCCTGGGCATTCCAGTTCATGGGATCATAAGATTTAGAGCTTCAGGAGACCATCGAGTGCATGGATCAGCATGACTACTTTGGGCCAGATCTGACTTTCCACCTGCTTTTGTATAGCCCAAAGACAAAATTGGCTTTTACATTTTTAAGTAAAATTCTATTGGCATAAAAAAAGTTTGCCAAACCCTAATTTAGTCCAGATGAAGAAATGTAGCCCTATGTAGGCAAAGTGATTTGCCCAAAGTAAAACAGGTAGTAAGAATCAGAGCCATATTTGAAATCAGTTCTTACAACTTCATGCTTTCCTTTTTCCTTTCTCCCTCCCCTCCTTCCCTTTTTCCCTTCCTTCCCTTCTTCCCTCCCTCCTTTCTTCTTTCCTTCTTTTCTTTTTTCCTCCCTTCCCTCCTTTCTTTCTTCTTCTCTTTTCCTCCTTCCTTCATTTTTCTTTCCTTCCTTTTTTCTCTTCTTCCCTCCCTCCTCTCCTTCCTTCCTTCTCTCCTTTCTTTCCCTCTTTCCTTATCCCTTTCCTTCCTTCCCTCTCTCTTTCATTTCTCTCTCCTGTCTTTTTTGGCTTTTCTTCTTTTTTCCCTTTCTTTCTTCCTCCACTCTCCCTCCTTCCTTCTTTCCTTCCTTCCTCCTGTCCTTCTCTTTCTTTTTTTTTTGAGCCAAATATAATATCTGTCTTCTCCAATTACACATAAAACAAATTTTTTGCATTTGTCATTTAAAATGAGAAGTTCCAAATTCTCTCCCTCCCTCCCTCCCCTTGTTGAGAAAGCAAACAACTTAATATAGGTCATATATGTGTAGTCATTTAGCTTGCCTTCCATAGCACACTGATTCCATCTTAAATTTCATTTTATATTTGCCTACACATTAGAAGATGTAATATCTTATTAAGCAGAAAATTATTTTAAAATTAAACTCATTCTGCTTGGCCCAAGGGGATAGAATTTGGAGCATTGGATGAAAGTTGCGAAGAAACATGTAGGCTCAATGGAAGGAGAAGCTTCCTAAGGCCAATGAGAGCTGGGCAGAAGTGGAACGAACTGTCTCAGGAGGTAGTATTTCCCCTCCTCTTCTTCCTCCCTTCCTTTCTTTCTTTTTTCCCCTCACAAAGAACCCCCAGCAAGGTCTGGGGACCTACTCCACAGATGTGACCTAGTAGGAATTCTTTTTATGGGTTAGATTAGACAGCTGTTGAGTTCCTAGCTCTGAAAGTTTTCATTGTGACTGTCTTCAAATTCAGGCCATTTCTATTTTTTATGGTCTGAACAGCCACCAGGAGCTTGCAGATTGTTTCTCATTTTTAAGTTTCTAAAGGGCAGAGACTGTAAGTCTTATATCTCTAGTGCCCTCAGAGTAGATAGCTGTGGACCTCTTCCATGATGATGAGGGGGTAAATCGCTTAACCTTTTTCAGTTTCCTTATCTATAAAATGGGGGTATCCGTAATAGCCTCAGATCCTTTCCATCTCCAAAATGATGATCCTGAGTATAGAAAGACTCAAGAGTCACCTCTTAGCCAGCTCATTCCCTTGCTTCCCATAGCATTTCTTTGTCCGGTGTCTGAAATCCCAGAGCACTGCACCGGATATCCCTCACTACTGTGGAGCAAATTGGGAATTTACTTTTCTCCTCGTGCGTCCAGGCTGGCCGTGTCAGGTTGACCTCCTGGGCCGCAGCCTTAGCCAGCTTGTTTATCTTCAATCGGCAATGACTCATAGCTAGCCTGTGGCAGGAGAGCCTTCCCGAGCCCAGTCAGGACCCTCCCCCGGCTTTGTCTGAAGCTGGAACGCTGGATTTTGTTTTCAGATGTTAAGAATTGCACGTTCAGATAAACAAGCCCTGAGTCACGGAACTAGTCATGGAAGAAGGGAAGGTTAAATGAAATCAACTTTTTAAATAAAGTGTTTTCAAACAGGGAGAGAAACTGTGCTATTAACAGCCACAAGGAGGCAGCAGCTGCTTCAGACAGAGTGGACAGATGTGGATCTGGCAGAGATCTGCTCTCACTTTTTAATTGCCTCCTGTCAAACGGGCTGAATGCTTAGAGAAAATACACACAAAGCTTTGGACTCAGTCGTTAAAGGATCAAGAAAATCAGATTTTTTTTTTTTCATTTTCTGATCGGCAGAAAATACAAGGAATAAAAACAGGGAGGACACGCTTGTTTTTTGTTCTCTGGACATGTTAGGAACATGGCAGGATCACACTCCCTCTCCTCCCCGTTTTTTATTGCTTTAGTTCCATCACAAGTGAAGGTGAGAAGCTGACAGTGAGCGGCTTTTGTCGCAAGGAAACTGACAGGTAAAACCCAAGCCTTTTTTTACTCCAGAAAAGATCAGATCACTGGGCTTATTAAGGGATCCTCAAACTACAGCCCGTGGGCCAGATCCGGCAGCTGAGGACGTTTATCCCCCTCACCCAGGGCTATGAAGTTTCTTTATTTAAAGACCCACAAAACAAAGTTTTTGTTTTTACTATAGTCCAGCCCTCCAACAGTCTGAGGGTCAGTGAACTGGCCCCCTATTTAAAAAGTTTGAGGACCCCTGTATAGAACATCAGGGAGATTTGACTAGGGTGTGGCCTTGGAGTCTGGTAGATCCCAGGGGGCAACAACATGGCTCAACGGACAGAACATTAGCCCTGAAGCCAGGAGGACTTGAGTTCAAATCCAGCCTGAAGCTGACTAGCTACGTGAGCCTGGAAATCATTTAACTCTGATTGCCTCCCCCCAAATCCCAGCCAGGCCGTTCCCAGCTGAATCAGATGAGATCATCTATAAGAGTACATTCAAAGTACCCTTTAAGGTTCTAGTCCTCAGCTGGGGGACCCTGGGCAAGTGATAGGAGCTTCATTTAATAAGAGTCTTAAACCCAGGGACTCCCAAACTTCCTTCTAGCTCTACGTCTCTGATCTTTTGATCATAATGACAATAATAGTCAGCATTTGTAGGGATCTTTAAGCCTACATTTCTTAATTCACTCAATCCTCACAGCAACCTTCTGAGAGCTCAGCACCATATAGTTAACCGGATTGCTTACTGTCTAGGGGACAGGGGGAGAAAAATTTGGAACACGAGGTTTTGCAAAAGTGAATATTGAAAACTATCTTTTCATGTATTTGGAAAAATAAAATATTATTAAAAAAAATAAAATCTTTGCCAAGTAAAAAAAAATTAATAATAAATAACTAACATCTATCTGGTGCCTACTTTGAACTAAGTTTTTTTTTTCTTTTTTGGCTGAGGAAGTTGGAGTTAAATGATTTGCCCAGGATCACACAGCTAGGAAGTGTTAAGTGTCTGAGGCCAGATTTGAACCCAGGTCCTCCTGACTTCAGAGCCTAGCTGCCCCATGGGCTAAATTTTTTACAAAGATTATTTCATTTGCTCCATACAGTAACCCTGGGAGGGAGGTGTTATTTTTATCCCCATTTTCCAGATAAGGAAACTGAAGCTAATAGTGATTAAATTGATTTGTCCAAGGTCATACAGCTGGTAAGTATCACAGATGGAATCTTCCCGTATCCATGTACTCCATGCTACCTAGATACCTCAGCTGTTAAGAATTGTGTGACCTACTAGGAAAACTCACAGAATTGGAAATCAGGTATCTTGGGTTTGAATCCTGACTGTGGGCAAGTCACTGGAAACCTCAAATTTTCTTTTCTGAAAAAGAGCTAAAAATACATGTGCTAAGTAACTCATCTCAGGATGTTTTAAGGGTGAGATTTTGTAAACCTTAAAAAGGCATATACAAATCAAAACAATTTTTTTAAGATTATGGTTTTGTAGCCTCTTGTTGTAGAGAGAAAAAGAAATGAATTGGAAATCACAAGACCTGAGTTCATAGACGCTGATACATACTGAAGGTGATGGGTTAGTTTATTTTACTTTTGTGAGCCTCAGTTGCCTCATATGAAAAATGGGAATAATGTATGCGCTATTTACTTTGCAGATAAACACTTTATAAATGTAAAAGCCCCTGTCAAAATGTGACTTCTTGTTTTTGTTAATATGTTATCATGATTTATTCCTCAGAACACTAGCCTGTAATAACACTGGCTTGCCCTGGCAGAGCAGTGCCAGCTACAAAGCCATGTACGTGTCAGTTCACGTTTATCTCAGTCAATTTGATCTTCACAACAACCCTGTGAGATAGGAGGCACAAATATGTTTTATCTCCATTTACAGGTGAGAAAAGTAAGGCTCATAAAGTTGATCCATCATACCCAAGATCACACGATTAGCAAGTGGTGGGGGACTAGGACATCTTCAGTTCAGTAGTTCAATAAGTAGGACACTATACTAGACTTCAGGAATAAACATTTGAAAAATAAATAATCCCTCCCTTTAAGTAGCTCAGATTCTACTGAGAAGATCCCACATGAACACAGGTAAGGGTAAGCAAAATACTTCAGAAAGTAGGAATTACTAAGAACCAAGAGGAGGGAGGAGAGCAGGAAAGGCCTTGTCAAAGAAACAGCACCACATCCGGTTCTTCTGATGCTGGGGATAGGGAGTGGCCTTTTAGATTATATTCCACATTTGTTTTTAACCAAAGATAAAATTAAAACTGTGGTTCTCAGAGTGTGGACCAGTGTCATCTGGGTTCCTGAGATCCTTTTGTGGTTCCAAGAGTTACAAATTATTGTCATTGAAACACTACGATATTTTCTTTCATAATAGAGTAAATATAGGGTTTTTCCCCATATTTTTAATTTGTTAAAGAAATTTTTTTTTTGAAAAGTAGGTTGGAGATAGAGTAAGTATTGGTAAATATAATCCATATAAGCAAAAATTCTTTAAGGCAGGACTTTAAAAATTTTTCCCACTCACTATCCCTTTTTACTTGAGATATTTTTACATGACCCTCGGTATATAAAATATAAATATATAAATAAATAGGTATAAAAGACAGATATTTACTGACAATATACCATAACTTCATCATCCCTACATTCAGTTATGAGATCTCATATAGGGTCATGAACCACAGTTTAAGAATCTGGGCTTTAAGGTATCTTCGAGAACTTGTAATATTAATACAATAATATGTAAAATATCCTAAGACCAAAAAACTTAAGAACTTCTGAATTACAGTATGTAGACAGGAATTCAAGTTTGCCCTGCAGGATTCCTTTGGAGGGCGGGTATGTGATGCAGTGTATAGAATGCCAGGCCTGGACTCAAGAAGATTCATCTTCCTGAATTAAAATCTGGCTTCAGATATTAATAATTGTGTGACCCTGGCCTAGTCACTTAACTCTATTTGCTTCAGTTTCCTCATCTGCAAAATAAGCTAGAGAAGGAAATACTAAATTACTCCAGTATCTTTGCCAAGAAAACCCCAGATGGGGCCATAAAGAGTAGAACACAAATGAAAACAATTAAACAGCAACAAAAAATTACCTTGATAAGGACAATTAGAATTTCTAGGCCTGAGCCTAGTTTTTGTGTAGCTCTTGCATATGCACTAGCTCCATCCAGCAGCCAAACACCTTTATCTTTGAGTGCTGAGTACTGTTTTTATATAGCATCATTTTTGGGGGAAGCACAAAAAGTCTTCCCCACTTTCTGTAAACTTATATCAGAAGTGAGCTGCAAGATATAAGTGTTTTTTTTCACTTCATTTTTTCTTATGTTTTTTTTCCCTTTTCATCTGTTTCCTCTTATAACTGTGATTAATATAGAAATATGTTTTACATGATAGCACATGTATAAACTATATCAAACTGCCTTTCATCTTTGGAAGAGGGGAGGAAGGGAGAAAAATTTGAAACTCAAAATCTTATAAAAACGAATGCTAAAAACTAGAGGAAAAAATAAAATACTATTAGAAAAAAAAAAAAAAAAAAGGAAAGAAAGAAGTGAGTTACAAAGGCCATGGAGTTAGGATTTTCTAAGTTTCCAGTGCATCATTCTCCCCCTTTCCCCTGACCCCAACTAGGGAGGAGAGCTCTGATATGATCTTTTTATTTCAGGTGTAGGATTTTGCCTCTAAATTTCCCAGTGCATCATTCTTTCCCTCTCCCTTGGTCGCAACTAGGGAGGAGAGCTCTGATATGATCTTTTTATTTCAGGTGTAGGATTTTGCCTCTAAGTTTCCCAGTGCATCATTCTTTCCCTCTCCCTTGGTCGCAACTAGGGAGGAGAGCTCTGATATGATCTTTTTTATTTCAGGTGTAGGATTTTGCCTCTAAATTTCCCAGTGCATCATTCTTTCCCTCTCCCTTGGTCCCAACTAGGGAGGAGAGCTCTAAGATCTTTTTTATTTCAGGTGTAGGATTTTGCCTCTAAATTTCCCAGTGCATCATTCTTTCCCTCTCCCTTGGTCGCAACTAGGGAGGAGAGCTCTGATAAGATCTTTTTATTTCAGGTGTAGGATTTTGCCTCTAAATTTCCCAGTGCATCATTCTTTCCCTCTCCCTTGGTGCAACTAGGGAGGAGAGCTCTGATATGATCTTTTTATTTCAGGTGTAGGATTTTGCCTCTAAGTTTCCCAGTGCATCATTCTTTCCCTCTCCCTTGGTCCCAACTAGGGAGGAGAGCTCTAAGATCTTTTTTATTTCAGGTGTAGGATTTTGCCTCTAAGTTTCCCAGTGCATCATTCTTTCCCTCTCCCTTGGTCCCAACTAGGGAGGAGAGCTCTAAGATCTTTTTTATTTCAGGTGTAGGATTTTGCCTCTAAATTTCCCAGTGCATCATTCTCCCCCTTTCCCCTGACCCCAACTAGGGAGGAGAGCTCTAAGATCTTTTTTATTTCAGGTGTAGGATTTTGCCTCTAAATTTCCCAGTGCATCATTCTTTCCCTCTCCCTTGGTCGCAACTAGGGAGGAGAGCTCTGATATGATCTTTTTATTTCAGGTGTAGGATTTTGCCTCTAAGTTTCCCAGTGCATCATTCTTTCCCTCTCCCTTGGTCGCAACTAGGGAGGAGAGCTCTGATATGATCTTTTTTATTTCAGGTGTAGGATTTTGCATCTAAGTCTCCCCTTCTCCCCTGGCCCCAATTAGGGAGGTGACGTGATCTTTTCCATTTCAGGTGTACAGGTGGGTTGACCATCCCAACCTGGTGCTCCAGAGGCTCAACGAGCAGAGACACCGCGGCCTTTTCTGCGACATTGTCTTGGTGGCGGACGAGCAGAGGGTCCCCGCGCACCGGAACCTCCTGGCTGTCTGCAGCGACTACTTCAACTCCATGTTCACCATCGGCATGCGGGAGGCCTACCAGAAGGAGGTGGAGCTGGTGGGAGCCTCGTACATCGGCCTGCGGGCCGTCATTGACTTTCTCTACGGCAGCGAGCTTTCACTGGACGGCGGTAACATTGACTACGTCTTGGAGACGGCTCATCTCCTGCAGATCTGGAAGGTGGTTGATTTCTGCTGCGAGTACCTGGAAAACGAGGTGAGCGAGGAGAACTATCTGTACCTGCAGGAGCTGGCGTCCATCTACAGCCTGAAACGCCTGGACTCTTACATCGACTCCTTCATCCTGCGGAACTTCGGGACGCTGTCCTTCACCCCGGACTTTCTGCAGAACGTCTCCCTGCAGAAACTCTGCCAGTACCTGGGGAGCAGCCTGGTGCAGCGCGAGTGTGAGCACGACCTGCTGCAGGCCGCGCTCCAGTGGCTGACCCAGTACCCCGAGCGCGAGGCGGACGCCTTCCAGGTGCTAGAAAACATCCATTTCCCGCTGATCCCCAAGAGCGACCTCCTGCACCGCGTCAAGCCGGCCGTGTGCTCGCTGCTGCCCAAGGAGGCCAACTGCGAGGGCTTCATCGAGGAGGCCGTGGCCTACCACAACAACGTGGCCGCCCAGCCGGTGCTGCAGAACAAGCGCACTGCGCTGCGCACCAACGACGAGCGGCTGCTGTTCGTGGGCGGGGAGGTGTCCGAGCGCTGCCTGGAGCTCAGCGACGACACCTGCTTTCTGGATGCCAAAAACGAGCAGTGGGTCATGGAGACGCCCCTGCCTGCCAGGAGGAGCCACCACTGCGTGGCTGTCCTGGGAGGCTTCATCTTCATAGCCGGAGGCAGCTTCTCCAGGGACAATGGCGGGGATGCAGCTTCCAATCTTCTCTATAGGTACGATCCCCGCTGGAACCAGTGGATAAAGGTGAGCCTGAAGCCAGATTTGCCTCCTTTTTATTTCATTGCTTTCCTTTTGTTTTGTTGTGTCGTCATTTTCAGTCGTCCCCTTTGGGGTTTTCTTAGCAAAGATCTTGAAACAGTGGGCCATTTCCTTCTCCAGCTTATTTGATAGACAAGGAAAGAAACTTAGGTCAACAGTTAAAAGACTTGCTCAGTTTTCACTTCTTTTGTTATTTGTTTGAATTTTATTTTTTCCTTTTTGATCTGATTATTCTTGTGCAGCAAGATAATTGTATAAATACATATGCCTATATTGGACTTAAATATATTTTTACCATGTTTAACATATATTGCATTACTTGCCATGGGGGGGGGGGTAAGGGGGAGAAATTGCAACACAAGGTTTTGCAAGGGTAAATGATGAAAAATTATCCTTGCATGTGTTTTGAAAATAAAAAGTTTCAATGAAAAAAAAAGTTAAAAAAAAAAAAAGAATTTCACATGATGTATTCTAGATATAAGTTAAATAAAGAAGATATCCATAACTAAATAAATAAAAGAGAAAGAAAATGGCAAACCAGTCCAGTGTCTTTGTCAAGAAAATATTAGATGGGGTCATGAGGAGTCCAGCACAACTGAAAATGATTGCACAGCAACAACAAAGAACAGCATCTACTACTTATTGTTGTTGTGAAGATCAAGTAACATAAATAGGCACTGTTGATGTTGCTATTATTATTACCTTCCACTTATGGTGCCTCTAGCTTACATATACTTAGTTATTTCTACGTTGCCTCCCCCACTAAAATACGAGCTCCTTGAGGACAAGGAGTATGTTTTTGCCTTTCTTTATAAACCCCAAATTGAGCATAGTACCGGACGCATAGTAAGCACTTAATAAATGCTTGCTGACTTGACAGTCTTTGCCCCCTTTGCAATTCTCCCTTCTTAGATGGTACATCCTATGCATGTATATGTGTACTGGTTCTTTTTCCCCTAGACAGTGTACCCTTTTGAGTATTGTCTTATTCCCCTATTTGGAGAAAGAAGATCGGAAAAATCATTTAACTAACTTTTAAACTAATCCTCCTGAATTTAAGCTTCCATTTGGATTATGGTCCCTTTAAAATAGTCCCCTTGTGAGTCTAGACTCCAGCTCCAATGATGCCTTTGTATCTCCAAATATTCTGGAGCCTCATTTCTGGAAATTGCTACCACAAGACAACCAGTTAACCTAATGAGCCTCATTTTTAACTAACTGCTAGCAAAAGCTCTGGACTTGGATTCTCAAGAAGTGGGTTTGAATCCTGATTCTTATCCTTCCTAGCCATTCACTTCTGAGGAAATTGAATTTTGGTAAACAATGTGGGTACTTGAGGTGAGCATGAGGACCAGTAATGATGACTCTCCTTGTTATCACAAGGTAAGGTCACAAAGCGCTTTCTTCAGGAACACTTTTTGAGATGGGGAAAGGGGGCAGGGTACAAAGATTGTTATACCCATTTTGCAGATGATGAAACTGTTTCCCAAAGTTGGAGTGACTTACAAAGTTGGGTCACATGAGTAGACAATCAAGGAACTGAGATTCACACCCAAATCTCCTCTGCCATCAGAACTGACCCTCTTTGTATTCCACTGTGTTACTTTATAAGCACATACTTAAAAAGTCACCTTTGCTTCTCCTTCAGCACACATGGCAAAGAGTGTTTGGAAAACCAAGGGGAGGAGCCGCTGGATAATATGGTGGATAGAGTGCTGATCCTGGAGTCAGGAAGCCCTCAGTTCAAATTTGGTCTCAATCACTCCTTTAACTATCTGATTCTAAGGCTTCTCAGTGCCCCCAGCTATTACCCATCTGTAAAATGGGATGATAATGGCACCTATTTCCCAGGATTATTGAGATGATGATCTCATGAAAATGAGATAAAATGAGATCATATTTATAAAATACTTTGTAAATATTAGATATATATATATATATACTAGTTGTTATTGTTATTATTATCATCATTAGGGCATCTAGTGACTCAGTAGTTAGAGTGAGGAGTCAGGAAGACTCATCTTCCTGAACTCAAATATGGCCTCACACATACTAGCTGTGTGATCCTGAGCAAGTCACTTAACTCTTCCCACTGAAAAAACCCAAAAGACAAAACAACAATAATAATTATGAGGTGGTTGGAAAGTTTGCAAACCTTAATTTGCTACATAAATGCCAGTTGTTAGTGTTACTTCTCTTTACTGCTGCAGGATATCCCTAGGGGTTGAATCTCTTCTGGGGTTCTGATGATGGAGCGAATTACTGTTGCTTTTTTGTAGGTGGCCTCCATGAATCAGCGCCGAGTGGATTTCTACCTGGCCTCCATCTCAGACATGCTGGTAGCTGTCGGTGGAAGAAATGAAAACGGAGCACTTTCTTCAGTGGAGGCGTATAGTCCCAAAAATGATTCCTGGTCTTATGTAGCAGGCTTGCCAAGGTAGCTATATTCCCAATGTTAGAATTCAGTGGGAGCTTTTAGAAAGGCAGTGTTGCCTGTCTAAGGCTAAGGGTGCTAGATTGGAAATCAGGAAGGTTCAAATTTATCTTTTCATGGTTTTTGGAGGGGTGATTGTCTTAAGCTGGCTGAGCTCCAGCTTCTTCATCTGTAAAACCAGGAAAATTATACTATCATGGCTAGTTCTTGAGTTATTATGATGTTTATATGTGAGATAATCTATTTGGAACCCTTTGAAAACCTGAAAATGCTTTGTAAAGTATCAGTTATCCTTTTTTTTTTTTTTTTTTTTTGCACTGAATTTCCCATTTCATTGGTAAAATATATTCTCAATGAGGAAACCTCCTTTACCAATTAATTCTTGGATCAAATAAGATAATGTTTAAGATTCTTTACCAACCTTAATTCTCCTCATAAATATTAGCTCTTGCTGTTGAATTAACTGGGGCACTGAGAGGATAAATTACTCACTCAAGATCAGTCAATATGTGTTGGTAGTAGGCCTTGAATTCAGATCTTCCTGACCCTGAAACCATTTTTCAATCTATTCTGCCCTCCTGCTTCTCTACTATCATGTAAAGTTCTATCTCTATAGTCCCTTGGATTATCTCTGAAAAAAAAAAAAAAAAAAAGAGAGAGAGAGAATGGTGAGTTTTTTTAGTTTTCCTGTGAAGTTCAGTTTAGCACATCCCTTTTTAATAGAAAAACCGAGGGTCACCTCCCTTTTGCTGATGTGGACTTCTGAATGGTCTTTATCTCATTATGAAAATTATCAATAAAAGCTAGCTTCATCTTGAAGCCTTTGTTGATCCCCAGTGATCAGCCCATCCATGTGTTAACCACTTTGATGTATTTTTTAAACTCCTTTTATTAAACTTTTAAAAAGAAAAAGAAAAACCAATGGTCGGCAAAGTGAGGTACCATGTTTGTTGATGAGAGAGGTCTGTCTTAGAGCCATTTTGACTCTTCAGCCCACTCATTTTGCAGCTTCAAGGCAAGGGGAGAGCTGGGATTGAAACCAGGAGTGTGAAGTGAGATGTGGAGAATGATCATCACACACCACAGAGAACTCTGTCTACATCTCCTGTGTCATTTGGCATTGAGACTGAGAGATTCTGATTTGACCTTTCCCCTTTTCCTTCTTAATTCCAAGTAATCAAAGTTGTGTAGACTTGAGGAATCACTTAATGTTTCTGAAGTTTATTTTCCATTTCTCCAATAATAGGAAGAGTGGTATAGATTTAGAGCTGAAAAGGATCTTCAAGGTGATCTTGTCTCTGATCATCTTAATTTCTAATTGAGGAAACTAATGCTGAGGGAAACTGTCACCTAATTCTAAGGCCTCCTTCTCAGTAAACACTGTAGTTTCCTCTGGCCTCCAGGATCAAACAATTGATTTGATTTTACAATTACTTGTACAACTTGACCCCTTTGTACTTCTCTAGTCTTATGTATTACCCTGTGGTCTGGCCATAGCAGCCTGCTGGCTGTTCTTTAGCATGATGCTTCAGCTTCTGTTTCTCTTCTTTTGCCCTGCCTGTCCCCTATGCCCACCCTCCCATCTCCACTTCCTAGCTTCTCCGGCTTCCTTTAATATTTATCTCAAATGCTATTGGTTCTCCAGCTTCTAAAGACCCCTTCCCACTCCCTCCAGCCTCTCTATATGAAACTTATATACATGTTGTCTATCCCTTTCAAATGCAACCTTCTTGAGAGCGTGCACTGTCTTTGCTTTTTATTTGTCTAGCTGGGTATTAAGCACATAAGAAGTGCTTAATAAATACTTGTCGATTTATTAATTGGTTGCCCAAGGTCATACATGATGACAGTAACAGCGGTGAGATTCAAACCCAATTCCACTAATTCCAAATCAGTTATTCATTCTGTCATACATACTGCCTCCCATAATACTTACCCTTAGCGCTTAACTCATCATGTCTTTGAGAAAATCAAATGAGAATATTTATAAAGATTTAACATGGTAGTTGGTACATCGTAGGTGCTTAATAAATACTTGTTCCCTCCTATTCTCACTCTATTGCCTCATTGCATAGGGATTTTATGAGGACCAAATAATATCATGTATGTGCATGCAGGCAGTTTTAAAGTTACAAAGTTCATTAAAAACATAAGTGACTTTATTGTCAAGGACATCTGGTACGGTAGTCTTTCTTACTGTTATGTAAGAAATGTTTTGGTTTGGGTGGTGCTTTGATTTTATTAAATGAATGAATGAAAAAATATATGTGACAATGACAGGAAAGGCGATTATCATTCCCAAAAAAATACAAACATACTGGCCTGCCCTTTTCCCAGCTCCCAAACCCCAGCTCTGTTGTCTCTGACTCAGAGCAATATATAAGACAATGTTCCATTTTTAAATGGCCAGATTAATTTAATATGAGTAACAATCAGGTCAATAAAGGATGAATAAATGGAGTAGTAAAATGAAAGAAAAACCATTTATTAAGCACTTATTCTGTGGCAAGCACTGTTCTATTACTGGGATAGAAATACAAAAGCATAACCAGTTCCTGCCCTCAAGGAATTTACATTCTAGTAGAGAGAGATGGCACATTTAAGAGTGTGGGAGCCTGGATACCTGTGATAATTCCTTAAGAGCTTCCACCTGCTTGCTATCATTGGCGTTTCACAAAATCCCACACCTGGTGAAAAGGAACTTCCCTCTCCACTTACAGGTGAAGAAATTGGCATTCACAGAGCTGAAGGTGATTTGTCCAAAGTGACATATCCCTCAAGTAACAGAACTGACCCGGCAATATGTTCTTTCCTCTACATCCTTTTGGCAGCTTCTCCACTAAAAAAAATAAATAAAAGCACCATTCATTCCTTCCCCAATGATCCCACATGAGATAAGAAGTTCAAATTGGTCTGCATCCTATTAAACATATAGGACAAGTGGTTGTTTTTAGAGAGATCACTTGACCTTTGAACTTCTTGATGGATCAAATAATTATTGAATAGTTGCTGTGTACACAGCACCCTTCTAGTCTGGGGTTCATATAAAGAAGCCGTGCATTCTTACTTCACTATCTCTGACTGTGGTACCATCATTTGCTATCTCCTGTAATTGTTACCTAATAGTGGCAGCTGGGAGCTGGGTGGTTCAGTGGGGAGAGCACTGGACCTGGAGTTGGGAAGACCTTGGTTTAAATGTGGCCTCAGACACTGACCATGTAACCCTGGGCAAGTCCCTTAACTTTGTTTGTTTAAATCTGCTGGAGAAGGAAATGACAGATCACTCCAATAGCTTTGCAGAGAAAACTCTGTAGACAATAAGGTCATGAAAAGTCGGACCTAAGAAAATGACTCAATAGCAACGACATTTGTTACCATGGTGTTATCTTTGATGTTCTTCTCATTTCCAATCGGTTATCAAGTCCTCTCAGTTCTATTTTAACAGAATGAATCCATCCCCTTGATTTTATAATTGCTACCATTCCTTGTATAGACTCTCAATACCCTCACCTAGAATGAATGATAGAAATATCCACTGATTCATAGACTATTGGTAAATACTAGTAACCGGTAATAACTATTAGCAATAGTGACTGACTTATTTATAATGATTTAGGAGTTACAAAGCATTTCACATCATCTTTATGTTTTATATAATCTTTATTAGATTCTCCTAATAACTCATCTAGGCAGATAATGCAGTTCTTATCAGCAAGCAAAAAAGGAACTGAGCGGTACGATGGAATAAGCTACAGAGTAGAGAGTGACATAATGGATTTAGAGTTGGGCTTTGGACTCAGATCTTGCTAGAAATCCTGCTATTTCCCATCTGCATGGTCCTTGTGAAGTCATTCTGGGTCTTAATTTCCTCATCTGTAAATTGGACTAAAATATTTCCAAGGTCCATTTTAGCTTTAAATTTCCTGACTTGTGGGGCGAGTAGATGGTACAGTGGATAGAGCACCAGCCCTGAAGTCAGGAGGACCTGAGTTCAAATCTGGTCTCAGATACTTAACACTTCCTAGCTGTGAGACACTGGGCAAGTCACTTAACCCCAGTTGCCTGGAAAAAATAAACAAAAAAGAATACCTGTAGGTGAAAGGGACAGGATAACTGATAGCTGAATGTGAGAAGAAAGCATCAAAGATAATCTCAAGGTAACTAATGTAGAGACCGTAAATGATGGCCACCTGACTCTAAGTCTGGTGGGTTTTCCATTATAACCAGAAGGAAAGTACTGACCTTGGCTTCTCCCCATTTCTAGGTTCACCTATGGTCACGCCGGTACCATTTATAAGGACTTTGTGTATATCTCTGGAGGACACGATTACCAGATCGGCCCTTATCGGAAAAACCTCCTCTGCTATGACCACCGCACGGACGTATGGGAAGAGAAGAGGCCCATGATCACGGCCCGTGGCTGGCACAGCATGTGTAGCTTGGAGGAGAGCATCTACTCTATCGGAGGCAGCGATGACAACATCGAGTCCATGGAGCGCTTTGACATCCTGAGTGTGGAATCTTACAGTCCCCAGTGCAACCAGTGGACACGAGTGTCTCCTTTGCTTCAGGCCAACAGTGAGTCCGGCGTGGCCGTGTGGGAAGGAAAGATCTACATCCTAGGAGGCTATAGCTGGGAAAACACCACCTTCTCCAAAACGGTCCAGGTTTATGACCGTGAAAAGAACAAGTGGTTCAAAGGGACCGACCTCCCAAAAGCCATTGCTGGAGTATCTGCCTGTGTTTGCGCCCTGAAGCCCAGACCAGAAGACAAAAAAAAAAAAACTAAAACTAAGAGGCATCAGGATCGAGGGCGATGACTCACCTGGGATGACCCTGCTCTTTATCCCAATCATCTTCAAGAATATTTTCTTTAATGGCAAACTTTTTTTTTTTCCCGGCACTTTGGGGACAGAAGCACAGATGCTAAGACATCGGGAACTCGGGCAGAATCCTCTGGCACAGTTTAGTGACTCACAAGAGAGAAAAGTGCTATCACAGTTTTAAGCTAGAAATGCATATTCAGTAACGTTTAGCTACAATTTATTACTTTTACGTTTCTGGTTATTCTACAACAATAACAATTTCTAAAAGATCTCTGTAATGTAGCTTGTTGTTTTACAGAATAGGAGCGGTAAGATCATAGATCTGGAAGGTCTATCTAATCCCCATTTTTTACCAATGAGGAAACGGGCCCAGAGAAAGAGGTCATGACTCCCCATTTTCACATAGCAGCTTAGTGGCCGACCCGACACCACCACTTAGGTCTGCTGTCCTTTGACCAGAATTTGTTTCTTTCTAGAGGAATTGCCCTAGAGTGAAACTTTACAGACAACAAAAGCGTTGGGGTACCATTGTTGTCGGTGATCCTACCACACTATGCCTTATAGGTTTTTAATGCAGTTAGGATAGTATTAAAAATTTCAAGCGACCAGTATGTATTAGCAATCACAACTTTCTAAAACCATCACCTCAGACTCTGAAAGTGACAATAGGTCGTTTTGAAAAGCAAACAAAAATTCCAAACAGGTGTGATGAATAGATGAAGCCCTTTATTTATGTTTTCTGTGCATCAGTTTCATCCCTCAGACTCATTAAATTTCTTAGGTTTCTAATGTATTAAGTTAACATAACCTATATTCTTTTCTCTGAAAACTTTGATCACAAGCAATGTTATTTTTTTCACACATAAACTGCTCTTGAAGGACAGACCAGAGACTCTGATATAAATTGCTAATGATACTCAGCACCTCCTATAGGGAAGTGTAACTGGGTTGTGTCAGTTACTGGCTCTGACATCACTGATCTTCACAACCATGAAACTATCATGGTGGTCCTCTGAGCCTTCAGTTATTACATCTTTAAAATGAGGAGATTAGGCTAGATGATCTCCAAAGACCCCTCTAGCTACAGTAAATTGAGGATTTTACAAATCCACATAAACTACTATGAAATGTTTAGCACATGCTTTCATGCTCCATCCCTGCCTAAGTCAAAATTCATTATGTAGAGGTTAGTGTAAAGTATCAAAGAATGTTTAGATAACTTTTTTAAATGTCTGGAATTGCAGCTCGATGGTGCAGTGCATAGAGCACCAGCCCTGAAGTCAGAAGGACCTGAGTTCAAACTGACCTCAGACACATAACACTTCCTAGCTGTGTGACCCTGGGCAAGTCACTTAACCCCAATTGCCTCAGCAAAAAAGAAAAAAAAAAAAAATGGCTGATGTCCTGACGCCAAAGGCCCAAGTAACAGAGAAGAGAGGATATTGTAATCCTTGAAAGAGTTCATATTGTCTGGCATTAGAAAAGTCATGATGGAAAAAAAAAAAAGATAATTATTGATATCAAAACACAGTAGCAAAAGGCTTGAGTGACAATATAGAATAACTGACCTGGAGGCAGGAAAATTTGGGTTCAAATCCAGCCTCAGAAATGTCGTATGACTTTGGGCAGATCATCGAACTGAATAGTGCCTCCAGTTGTTCTCTAAGCTTATAAATTTGGCAAAGCAAGTATAAGAGCTTCCCATGAAATCACAAATCTGATTTTTTTTTTTTTAAGGGAGAAAGAAAAATGTTAAAAATTTATTTCCTTCTAACTATGATTTTCTGTTAGTTCCCTCCTAAGCCCTAAGAAAATACAAATTGGGGCTTGTGCTGTATTGTAAAACATTTTTCAGGCCTCCGTTGAGTCCAATGGCACTGACAGAGCCTGGTACTCAATGGTAGCCTACACTATCCAATTCTGCTGCCCTCTACTGGTAATTGTGATTTAACAGGTTTTTAAAATAGAAATGTCCTTCCTGTCAAGCAGCCTGATGGTGCTAACCCTGGACTTCTAGACTACATCAAAGTGGATCAGAGTTCTCCCGATCTTCCTCAGCAGAACAGTTGTCGAGCTCAGTGCCTGGTCTGTTATAAGTGCTGTGGAAATGCTCGTCCGGTCTACTTCCCTTCCTTTCCAGATTCAACGTTTCCTCTTCACGATCACATAGCTGTTGCTGTGATTTTTTTGCACCTTACAAAGGTTCCAGGGTGGGGAAAAAGGCTGTGATCTTAGAATCCATAAATGATTATGGAAGCTGGGAGATAAAGTTCTACTCCTAGTGTGAGCAGGGTCAGCTATCCCTTTGAAATTCATGAAGGTTATGACAGATATAGATAGCAATTTCCAGATGACCCTATAATTACCAGTTATATTATTTATAAAAAGGTGATAAGCATTAGTTAGCATTGGATTCTGAACTCTCCATTTGGGGCTGTTGGGACTTTGGTCTAAGATCTTGCTGCATCTCCCTTGACAGTATTAAGGCATGCTTTATTTGCTTTGGGGCTTTTGATTTTTTAAGTTTTCTTCTATAAATCACTTGGATTGAGTTTTTCCTTTTAAAACACAAATTCAAAAATTACTTATGCAGCATTTCTGAAAACTGTAGCTCTGTATTAATAGAACAGGGTTTCTTAAACTTTTCCTCCTCACAATCCCTTTTCACCCAAGAAATTTTTACGTGACCCTAGGTCACCTAACCCTAGGTTACACATATACCCTAGGTATATAGGTATCTAAAATATGTATACAAATAAAACATTTACTGATAATAAATCATAATTTCATAATCCCCACATTCAGTTAGGGGATAGTTTAAGAAGCTGGGAACCAGCTTCAAATATATATTGGATTTGGAGAATAAGTAGCATATATGCATATGAAAAATCTCAGCCACTTCATGTTAACATATTCCCCACCACACTTATCTCTTTGGAAATTGCCATCTCTAAGCAAATATAGTATTTTTCAGTCACATTCTTGAAAAGTCAACTCTTAACACTACTTTGAAAACAAGTGAGTCCATTGTAGATTTTCTAAATGATTATGTTTTATCTTATTTTGTTTTCAAAAGGTCCTGGAATGTAACTCAGTGTCAGATATGCATTCAAAGTCCATATTTACTAGGACAGGATAATATGTTTGAACATATTGGGGGTCAATAAATTGATATATTAAAGACCTTTGATTTATAATTCTCAGGGTGGGGTCTTCCTCACCAATGAAGATTGGACTCCGTGATTTTTGTAGTCTTAGAGAATTGTCTGAGACTTAAATCAATTTTAATATATTGGGGGGGAAGCCTGGAGAGCTTTCCCTGTCTTCAAGCTTGGTTTTTTATTACTCCATTTCACCAGTTTAGAAGGACTTTGCTATCAACAAAGTCGTTCTGAAAGCAATCATAGTATTTACAGCTGGAAGGACCTTAGAGATCATTTAATCCCAAAATATTAGCTCCTATTTTGATGGGTCCACAAAGCAAAGAACTCAGTGTTGTCTGGCCCAAAAGCCATACCGAATATTTAGAATTTATGGTGAGCCAGGGGTGTTATTTTATAACCCCCAACCAAAGAGTTGACTCCAATAGTTGAGCCCTTCATGAACCTAAACAAATTTAAAAAAATAAAAAACAAGCATAGAAAACAACCTTATTAGATGATTCTAACATTTGGCAGGAACCCAAATCTCACAGTTGTATATTTATTCAATTTTGTAAGTTGGGACTGAGAAGTAGTATTCTCAAGGGACAGATTTCAATTCAATTTAATTCAACAAGACTCATTGCAAACTCACAACCTTCTCAAAAGCAAAACTTATGAGCAGCATTACTTATGAGAACTGGGGTTAGCAAGCTTGCCAAAGGAGGAAGTGTGATTACTGAGAAGCAATGCAGCCTAGCTGTAGGAGCATTGTACATGACAGCAAACACCTTTGAATGTCAATTTATGCTCTGCTACTTAAGGACCCATGTGACTCTGGGCAAACCATTGAATACCGATGAGCATCCATTTCTTCCACGGCAACATGGGCCAAGGAGTGGAAGACGATGGCGTGGATGACAACTCTTAAGATCTCTTTCATTTCTAGATCCTATGATCAGGCTAGGATGACATCTCAGTGACAGTTAAAAGCTTTCTGAGAAATGACTCTTTCAAACTTGTAGGATATACTGTGGTCTTGGTGTGTGTATGTATATATATATATATATATATATATATATATATATATATATGCTTTCATTTTTCATTGTGACCATCAGTTGTGCAGGATTTATCCAATATATGCTAGAGCAGCACCTTAAAAGCCCTTTGCTATTCTACCTTCTCAACTCTATTATTAGCACATGATTTGAGCTTTGAGATACGGGCACAGCTATTAAATACAGTGATTGGCTATTTAATAAATCTCACTAAGTTGGATCACGAATGTCCATAGATAAGAGATGGTAAGAGTTATGTTTTCTTTTTCTGTTCTTTTTGCTGGGATGCAGGTTATCCATACAGAACACCAGCCGAAATTTCTGTGTTGTAGGAAATACTCATCATTACAAAAGTAGCTGAGATGCTGAGGCACAAATTCTGCATCTGCCCAGCAGGTTTTAGAATTTTTGAAACATTTTTATACTTTTGTAACCAATATCTTTTGCTAATACCTTTGCCTCTAGATTGCCTGCTGAGTTCTCCCTTGGCATGCTGCACAGCAGTGAGGACCTTTTGATCCCTGCCTGGAGCCCATTGTCTACTGTTTGTTCCCTGGCTCTAATTACTGTGGTGTGATGCAGCCTGCCCATGATATCAGACGGGGCAAAGTGCATGATTACCTGGCAATTCAGTTTTGTAGTGCCACTTACTTATAAGGCCATTGATGATTTGCCAAGGGGACTTTTTATACTACCGTGAGATGTTATTATGTCAAGAAATGTGTTTCTTTAAACGACTTCCTCAGTACCTCCCAGCTCCCAGTGCCTCATGCACCTTGGGCACTCAGTAAATATTCGTGGCTTCATTGATTGGCACATCACATTTCTCATGTGTTTACCTCTCTATGCAGGATATGACTTTTTGTGAATGGGCATCCTCCTACATTTCTACTTACGTACCTTTTTTCTGGTCTCAATAATGTGGAAATAAAAGATATAAATCTTGCTTGCACTTCACAAACTCATTGTCTACATCTTTAAGTGTGAAAAAAAATTCATTTCTTGTTTGTTCTTTCTAGGGTTAGAAGGGGTCTCCCTGGTTTCAAGTAATTGCCACTAAGAGGGGCTGTCTTTGAAAAGTTGTAAGAACATAAAGTCTAAGGTGGGAAGAGGGCCCTGCCCAGGATGGTCCAACTTGGTCTGTCATAGAATGAACAACAGAAAGAGACATCTTGGATATTTGAAGGAACTCTACCTCTTAGGTAGGAGTTTAGGATCTTAGGAACTTAGATTCTAATTTCTGTTAATAGTAAAAACAATGATATGGATGCTGTTTGTACTGAATGAGATGACAGTCTTCTCTTATATTACTCACTTCCCTAACATTTTGTAGGATATTGAGTGGTTAGGTAACTCTGGAGTAGTGTTGGCCCTTAAGTAACAAATCTGGTGGAGAGAGGAGGAAGGGGGAAGGAAAAGAGAGGAGGAAGGGGGAAGGAGAGGAGAGAAGGCTGTGATTTTAAAAATTGTGTTTGTACTTTTTTTTTTTCATTTAAAAACACTTGGAACTTCTCTGCAATTTCTCTCTTTTTGTTTGGATTAATTTCTGCATGTTGCTATATTTTCTTTATAGTCAATCATATAAGTAAGTATTAAATTCTTGAAACACATTAAAATCACTTGCCTGTTAGAAGATGATTTTTTTAAAAACAGTATTATCTTTGTTTTCTGTGATGATTATCAAACTTTCATCCTGTTTGATGGGAATATTTAAAAAGAAATACTTGTATGTTTAATCAGATATATTTTCTGTATTGTCTGAATGACTGACATTGAGAAAAATCTCTTATAGAGGGTAGGGTTGGCCATTTTGGTGGGCCAACATTTGATCTTTTTGCTTCCTTCTTTATTCTTGAAAGAGGTAGAGTTGAGTGTTTCCTGGGTCTTGCCTATCTCCTCCCAGGGGGCTGGTTTAGGCTAGGTCAAGAGTCAACAACCATCTAAAGATGTAAAAAAACATTTTTAGCTCTCCAAGTCATACCAAAACAGCAGGTGGATTTGACTGCTGAGCTGTAGTTTGCCCATCCTTAGTTTTAGTAGGTGAATTTTCTTAGTTCAAACCCTCATTTCTCCAATTGGCTTAGGAGCACTTTAATAGCCTTCAGGCCCTTTGGTTTGTTTCTCCTGTTATATTCTGGAGTTATTGTCAGAAGAAAAGTTATCAGCCCAATCACAACAGCTCAAGGCCCCAATTAGGAACATTCCTAACATTCACAGAAAGGTTTGGTTCTCTGCCCTAATTGAAATTTTGCATTTCTGTTACCTGACTTCCTCTATGGCCCTTTTCTCAGCATGGGCTAAGTAAGTACACAATAAAAGCTTTCATGCTCACCCCAGGTTTCTTAATATTTGAAGCATAATAAAGATAGAAGGAAGGCTTAGATAAAAGAAGGGAAAAAAGTATTTAACTGTACTTGTTACTAGCCAAGCACAGGGAAGAAAAAAAAAAGGGGGGAAAGATTCAAACTTTAAGAACTTTCATTAGTTCCTGAAGTGGCAATTAAAGCCTTCCCTTAAGGCCAATTTCTGGATTCCAAAGTTGTCTGAAGAAACCCTTTATTCCTCTCTCTCTCTCTCTCTCTCTCTCTCTCTCTCTCTCTCTCTCTTCTCTCTCTCTTCTCTCTCTCTTCTCTCTCTCTCTCTTTCTCTTTTCTCTCTCCTCTCTCTCTTTCTCTTTTCTCTCTCCTCTCTCTCTTTCTCTTTTCTCTCTCCTCTCTCTCTTTCTCTTTTCTCTCTCTCTTTTTTCTCTTCTCTCTCTCCTTCTCTTCTCTTCTCTTCTCTTCTCTTCTCTTCTCTTCTCTTCTCTTCTCTCTCCTTCTCTTCTCTTCTCTTCTCTTCTCTTCTCTTCTCTTCTCTTCTCTTCTCTTCTCTTCTCTTCTCTCTCTCTTGTCCTCCTCTCTTTGTCTCTCGCTCTCTGTGTGTATCTCTGTCTCTCTTTCTGCATGTCTCTCTCTGTCTCTCTCTCTCTGTCTCTCCCTCTCTCTCTGTCTCAATATCTCTGTTTCTGTCTCTCTGTCTTTCTCTCCTTCTGCTTTCTTCTTGCCCTCTTATCTTTCTCCCTCCTTTTTTCTCCCTCCTTTTTTCTCCCTCAATTGCACTACTGCTATTGAGTCTCCTCCCCCACAATCACTATGGCTCAGGCTCAGTCTCCCAGGTGTGCCTCAATTCTGCCTTCCAGGTCAAAGATCATGATAATCTCAATCTCTTTCAAGATGAAAGAAAATTTTGTTTCTCTGAACAACAAATCCCAGAATGGCATTCAATTCTCAACCGCCTATTATGTTGCTGTTCCATGTTCTGTTACATTGAGACGGAGCTTCCAAAGTTGTTTGCATATACATGTTTCTAATTCATTTTTCCTCTTAGAAATTTCCCTCAAAATCTTGATTGCAGTTCTACTTGTATGAGCCTGAAAAATGAAAGTGTATGCTTAGATGCTTAGACGAAGGTCATTAGATTTGAGAAGAAAAGAATTCAGCACATAACACTGTTTCTGATCTCTGATTTCTTAGGATGGTGGAGTGAAAACAGTTCCAGATTTGGAATCAGAATTGAAAATCTGACTGCCATTTTTAGCTGTGTTGGTAGGCCAACATTTGATCTTTTTGCTTCCTTCCTTATTCCTGAAAGAGGTAGAGTTGAGTGTTTCCCAGGTCTTGCCTATCTCCTCCCAGGGGTCAGGTTTAGGCTAGGTCAAGAGTCAACAACTTTTTAAAGATGTAAAAAACATTTTTAGCCTCAACAAGACATTTATTTCTCTGTTGATTTTTCTCTCCATAAAAGGGAGATGCTCTCCTTAAAAGATTTAACACTATGAAGGGGGGGGAGAGGGGGGAGTATTTATACTACCGGTTTTCTGGGCATATTTACAAGCTGTTGTAAAGGGGAAAACTCTGAGAGTATTCTATAATTGGGAATTAGTTTTATTCTCATAAACTTTAAAACAGTCTCCAGAACTTGGTTGTCTCATAATATTGTGCCACAGTTCCTTCTTATTTTCCTGACTCAGTTTCCCTAATTGTCCAGATTCAGTTTTCCTAAATTGTCCTGCCTCGGTTTTCCTGAATTGTTCTGCCTCGGTTCCTAATTATTCTGCTCAGTCCTAATCATCATGATCCAGATAAGGAGAAAGACCTTCTATCTTAAACATCGTGACTCCAGACCTTCCCAATTTATCAGAATGTCGGTGCCTCCCCCCACCCTGTCAGAACCTGATTGATAGTCTGATCCCACTCTCAGCGCTCTGACTCCGCCCCCGCCTCAAGTCTACCCCCTGGTAGCTCGGAGCCACGTGCATTTATACTTCATGGGAAGCACACATTAGCTGCTGGATGCTTTGGACATCAGCCCTGGGGGCATCCTGCCCCCAGCACAATCTCTCCCTTTGAAATAAATTATTGAAAACTCTAATCTCTATCTTGCCTCATTTTCTCTGGTGTTACAATTTGTTGATTAATACTTTTCTTGCCCCATTTATTCTTATTGATATATAATATTTTAATACTTCAGTGAACTGTGAAGTCATCAATGTAGGTAGTCCATTCTAGGAACAGAAATGATAGTCCTTCCACGATGTGGTATATGGTTTTGGTGAGTTGCTTACAGTCCATCTAGTTCAGAGCCTCTATTAACCAAGCTGTCCTGGTTCTCAGATGACATTGTTACTATCTCCTATGCTTGTGCTTTGAGCACTATGGATAATTCAATTATCATGATTATATAGCACCTTGCATTATCTAATTTGAGCCCCTCCTCCCCCCATGGATACCAGCATTGAATTGGAGTCAGAGAAGCTGGGTATGAATCTCAAGTATTCCATATTCTTTAAGTAAGTCATTCATCTCTCCTGGGCTTTACTGATGAGGTTTAGATTTGGGGTACCCAAAGGAAATTAGGGTTTCTGGTGGTCAGGAAGTTAAATGAGGTCTAGTGGCAGGTTCAGGGTTCAGGGAGTCAAATGGAGGGGTTTGAGTACCCTGCACCCCCTTTGGATTCAGCACAAGGGTAGGGAGTTTTGGGGAACTCCCTTCTGGTGGCACAGAGGTTCTCTGTAAAGGAATTTACAGACCCAAAAACCTAGATTGATAAAAGAAGTTTATTATGGGGATTGGAAATAAGGTTCAAGTCTAGTTAAGGAAATAAGTGAGGGTAAAGAGAAGAGGGCACTGGAAATAATATTCCAGTGGGCAGAAGCTCCTTGGAGTGCCAAGCATGGTGCTGGCATGTTTGGAATCTCTAAAAAAAGAGGGTTTTAGTCTGGCTTTTTTATAATGGGGGGCTTTGGCTTCAAGCTGAAGGGAGCTCGTGGGGGGGATTCCCAGGTTGGCTCTTTTTCTTTTTTTTCAGCTAGGGCTAGAATTTGAATTGGGTTTCAGGACTGAGCCAACCTCACCCAGATAACAAGGATGAAACTGTGCTTTGGGGTGGAGTGCCCTTACTGAGGCAGAGTTGAAGGAGATTTTAGGATTTTCAGAGTTCTGGGGTTCCCTCTTCATTACCTTCCTCATCTGTATTGTAATGCTGGAGAAACTGAGGCAGGAGAGAGATTAGAGAGTTTTTAATATTTTATTAATTGGAGAGCATAATTAACTGGACAGGACTCCCATCTCAAATTATCCAGTGATGAATGGGAGAATCCCAACTCCTTAAATGCCTTTTACAAACAAAGAAAAAGGGGAAAGAAGCAGGGAAACTTCTTCATAGATCCATTTGGCTCTGTCAGGATGGGGGAGGAGGCTATAAATTCTTACTAAAAGCCAGAGACAGGATGTCTGATAAACAGAAGTAAAGATGTCGATGAGGTATCCAGGATAGTCTTATCTCTTGGAAGATTTTAGAGAGATAGTATAAATTCTTGAGGACAGAAAGAGTCAGGAAGTCTAATAACCTTAAAGCAAATGGTCCTCAGCCTTAATGGACCAGAGGAGGTTTACAACTAAGGGGAACAGTTAAGGAAATTGAGACGAAACTAGAACAGGGAAACTGAGGTAGAACAGTTCAAAAGAGACTGTGGCATAACAGTATGATGAGTAATAACCTCACTCATGTTTTCTTGCTTTTGCTTGTTTTTTTCTTCTTGAAGAGGACCAGTAACCATCACTGGTGATGTTTTGACTTAAAGGGAATTGGATTTAAGTGAAGCAGAGTTGGGAAAAATTGTCAGCCTCACACTCTCTTCCCAAGTCATTGATGTCCCGTGGCAGTTCCAAATCAAGCTGGCTAGTGATGGCCCATGGATGACTTTGGTGTCTTTGATGTCTGACCCAGCTCTAAGTGCTCCAGAGCATCTGCTTCAGCTGCCTTTGATCATTAGAACTAATTGTTCTCATCCACCCATGCTTAAGGTAACATGCCCCCAACTCAACAGTGCTTTTGAGGTCTGTTAGTTGCCCTCAGCCTGGTTTGGGCCACCTGCCTCCTTTCCAGTCCTGAGTATATGATCACTATCATTGTCCCTATTTTGCCAATGATGAAGCTAAATTGGTAGAAGTGATTTGTCATCCAGGGAGTCTAGGAGAACTGAATATCATGCTGCGGGAAGCAGGGTAGGAAGTGACCGTACATTAAGCTTAGCGGGCAAGCCTGGGATGCCTCAGAATCAAGCCAGATAAAGAAGAACTTAAGCTGCAGAGGAGGATTTCTGGAGCCTAAGCCAGGTAGTAGATGCCTTGGCAGACACTGAGCCCCACCAGATAAAGCTGAAGTTTATAAGCTGAATGTCCTGGCTATCCGTCCATGTAACTTGCCGAAACCCTGGGTGGTTATAATAGATCTTTGGTTTATTTAACATGTAAATGTATTGAGCTCATCAAATTCATCCACAATGGAGTTCTTGATTTAAATAAAGTTGCAGCAACATTAGGAGAACAGAAAGGAAGAGTATATGGCATTGATGGAATTGAGCTTATTCAAAAAAAGATCTAAGAATCACATTCAATGGATTGGATGTGATCTTGGTGGTATTGAATCAAAAGTACCCCCCAGCCAAAGGAGATAAGAAATGAACTTTGGTTTAATAGCAATGGAAAAGGCTTTGGATGAATTAGTGAAGGATTATGCTAAGCAACTATTGAACTAACAAATGACAAAGAAATGAATAATTCAATTATATGACCCATTGAGATATGCATAATATTCAAGTTTTTCATGAACATTCTATTATTGCCACAGAGATTCCAAAAGAAATCAAATGGGAAGAGCCAATTTATATATTTATTTGTATAAAATAGAACAAGATAACATGTACCAAAACATCTGAAGTAATGAGCACTATTTTATCTAAAAATAAGCTTACTGATCAAGAAGGAAATCTTTGGCTAAGGAAATCAAGTGAAAAAAAACAACATGAATTGTCTTGGACATTAAAAATCAAGAACAATTTCTATGATCTTTGTCAAATTGACTTAATTTCATCTGAAACTTTTTTTCTCCAGTTTGGATTTTTTAAAAAAACCAATTATAGAAGAATTTTGTACCTAGTTTGACATCAATATTAAGGCCAATAATTTAAGTAGCACAAGAGTACGCCGTTATAATCAACTTATTGTAGGGGGAAATGACTCCTTTTATAAATAATTATGAAAATGTAAATTGGTTTTTACTTAAGTAAAGCAAAGACTCTCCCTATTGAAAAAAAATTCATGAAAACAATCTTTAGAATACACTGAGCCCCACCAGATGAAGCTGAAGTTCATGAGCTGAACTACTAGCTCAGAGTAGTTTGGTATTACTATCAAAATATTTGGACTAATTGAAATTGAAGGACACTTCATATCATTAATTTTTTCTCCTGAGGCAATTGGGGTTAAGTGACTTGCCCAGGATCTCACAGCTAGGAAGTGTTAGGTATCTGAAATCAGATTTGAATTCAGATCCTCCTGACTTTAGGGCTGATGCTCTATCCACTGAATCTCTTAGCTGCCCTTAGTCATTGACTTTCTTTACAATGTAAAGTATGTATTGAGTGAAATTATGCTTCACACCATGTGAGTACTGTTTGCATTGCTTGTAGTTACTATTGAAATAGTAAAAATGGGGGCAACTAGGTGGTATAGTGGATAGGGCACTAGCCCTAGAGTCAGGAGGACCTCAGTTTAAATCTGGCCTCAGACATTTACTACTTGTGTAACCTTGGATAAGTCATTTAACCCAATTGCTCTTTTAAAAAATGATGTGTGATCTTGGTCAAGTCACTTAACCCAAATTGCCTAAATTTTAAAAAATAGTATAGTGTATACAATAAAATTAAATGTGAATATATTGTACATATCTTGATAAATGATTGTATAATTTATGAAAAAATGTAAAAGATATATAAAATTTCCACTTTGTCCTGCAAAAAAATAAAATGTAAATATGAAAAGTTTTTTAAAAAGTAATATGTCCAAATTCACATAGGAAGTGACATATTTGGGTAGTCAAAACCAGATCTTTGGGATCCGAGTATCCTCTTCTATCCATCATGCCTTGGTATTTTTCAGTCTGGAAAAAAAAATATTCCTTCTGTTCTAGAGGTGGCAGGTTGCTGCCACATCATCTTTAACAGCTTTGCTCTCCCACTTAGACCACAACCATCTTAATTCAGGCCCTTTTCACTTTTCACACAGCTTCCTGATCAGTCTTCTTTGAATTCAGCCTCTCTTTTCTTTAATAAATCTTCCACTCTATGAAATTAATAGTCCAAAAGGTCAGGTGTGTCCATGATACTCCCCTGCTTAAGAAAGTCCCATGGCTCCCTATTGCTTCTAAGGGGGAAAAAAAGATAAATTTCTCTAGTTTGTACTTCAGGTCCTTGTGAATCTGGTTTTAACCTCTCTTTGCCAGGCTGATTATAAATGATTCTTTTTCACCCCAAATTCTTAAAAAAAAGGCTGCCCTCCATCTTCTGCCTCCATGGCTTTGCACAAGTTAGCTTTCATGTCTGCAGTCTTCTCCTTCCTCACCTCTACATGATGCTAAGGAAAGCTACTTCAGAGATTAAGTACCATTTCCTAAATGAAGCCTTTCCTGGTTCTGTCAGTTATTGAAATTGGTTTGCATTTATTTTGTATACATATTCTGTATTGATTTATCTATGTAGATATTGTTTCCAGGTAGTAGAATATAAGCTCTTTGAGGGCAAGAACTTTCATTTTTATCTTTGCATCCATCAATTAAGTTGGATTGAGGTAGATAATTTAAGCATATTTTTTCCAGTTTTCTAAATGAGGAAACTGAGGTTCAAAAAAGGGAAGTTACTTGTCTAAGGTCTATCCCATTAGCAAGAGTACAGGATTTTCTTTGTCACCATGATGTTGAGTTCCCCATCAGTGGGAGCTAATGAAACATAAATTTACTATTTGGAAGGAAGAATATTGTAAAGGTGATTCATTCATCACTGAATGGGACTGATTGATCTCTTGAGATGTCTTTCTTGTCAAGTTTCTATGACTCATCATTCTTTGAGAAAAATGGAGGCATTTGCTCAAAGCCAGAGCTAATCCAAGACTCATGTAAGACTAGAACCAAGGTATTTTGAATTTCTCCAAAATAAAAACCAGTAGCAATTTGCCTATCTAGAATTGGTACATAAAAAACTTGTATATTCCCTTTGACCCAGCAGTGTTTCTATTGGGCTTATCTCTTTCGGAAATAGGGACCTGTATGTGCGCAAATGTTTGTGGCAGCCATTTCTGTAGTGGCAAGAAACTGAGTGGATGCCCATCAGCTGAGAATGGCTGAATAAGTTACAGTATGTGAATATTATGGAATATTATTTTTCTATAAGAAATGATCAGTAGGATGATTTCAGAGAGACATGGAGAGATTTATGGGAACTGATGCTGAGTGAAATGAGCAGAACCAGGAGATTATTGTACACAACAAGAAGATTATATGATGATCAATTCTGATGGATGTGGCTCTCTTCAACAATGAGATGATTCAGGCCAGTTCCAAAGATCTTCTGATGAAGAAAGCCATCTACACCCAGACAGAGGACTGTGGGAACCTGAGTGTGGATCGATCACAACGTAGCATGTTTATTTCTTTTGTTGTTGCTTGAATTTTATTTTTTCTTATTTTTCCCCTTTTTTATCTAATTTTTCTTGTGCAGCAAAATAATTGTATAAATATGCATGCATGGATTGGATTTAACACATATTTTTACCATGTTTAACATATATTGGATTACTTGCCATCTAGGGGAGAGGGGGGAAGGAGAGGGGAATTGGAACACAAGGTTTTACAAGCGTCAATGGTGAAAAATTATCCTTGCATATGTGTTTTAAAATAAAAACCTTCAATAAAAAAGTTGTATATTTTAGCATTCTGTATAGATGTTGACATCAGTGAGATCCATTAAGGAAAATTGAGCAGCTAATAGAGCATGCAGAGATCTAAAGTAATGTGATACCATTATAACATAGTCTTGAGGCATAAAGTATGTGTCTGCTAAAGATAATTTTCAGTGGCTGATGGGAGTCCCAGTTCTTACTGCTAATAGCCAATAGGAAGATCTCAGAGTGGTTATTTTCTTATCTCCTGTGCTCAGTGTGCTCAGGATTATGAGCAACAGGTGTGTGTGTGTGTGTGTGTGTGTGTGTGTGTGTGTGTGTGTGTAGGACTCCAAGTGCTTTCCTGCTCTGTTAGCTAGAGCTGCTCTTGGGTCAGTCCTAATTAGCCAGAAGGTGACCAAAGTTCATATTACTTCCAGACCAAAGCAGGTCCCAGCTGCTCAAAATCTGGCAACGGTTTCTGGTCCAAGTTGGCTCTGCGTATTGGCAGCATGCAATGTAACTGTCTAGGGAGGGGCAGAACCATCTGCCCAGAAGTATTGCCTCATCCCTCCCAGTCCTTCCATGTTGTCAAAAATTACCAGCTTTGAAGTCATTCTTGTGGATGCACTTTTCATTCAATCCATTCATTCAAGAAATCCAGGATCCCAAAATGTTAGAGCTCGAAAGGGTCTTCATTACAAAAAGATCAGAGCTATGAAAAAAACTAAAAAATAATCTAGTTCAATTTCATTCTACCAATGAGGACAATAAGGTCAAGAGAAGCAATGTGACTGACTCAATGTCATAGAAATGAAGCTTATAGAGAACTTTTTTTTCTTTTTTGGCTGAGGCAATTGGGGTTAAGTGACTTGCCCAGATTCACACAGTCAGGAAGTGTTAAGTGTCTGAGACCAGATTTGAACTCAGGTTGTCCCGTCTTCAGGACTGGTGCTTTATCTACTGCTCCAACTAGCTGCCCCTAGAGAACGTATTAATTGCCAAATGTATGAAGAATATTATGCTAAGTCCTTGGTGTAATATTCTTCTCTAAAATATGTAATCTTCTCTGGGAGCAGGTTTCTTGGGGGGGCTTCTGGAGGCAGCCTTAGTTTCAGTTCAAAGTAATCACCCCAATGCAGCCAGGAGTTAAAGTCTAATCCTTTATTGTCTCTTTCAAAGTCTTGTCTCCTTTCCTGCAGCCCGGTTAGTTTTCTTAGAGGCCTTCTGTAGTCTTGGTTCTGAGAGCTTGAGCTCTGGCTTCTGAATCACCCCAACTCTCCAAAGATTTGTGCTTCAGCCTCCAGCTACAACAAAGGTGGAAGATGGACTGAATCTCTCTCAGCCTCTGAGAGCTTCTAGTCCTCTTGTCTTTTTGGCCCTGAAAGCTTCTCCCTTATATGCCCCACACTGAGTATACACCAATCATTATATCACTAGGAAACAATTATTGGTTGTAGGATTAAATCAAGGCTAAACTAGAGTTAACCATTGTCTCCTCAATTCCACTTAGTACCTTGTTTCAAGTTCTGGCCCATAACATCTCCTTGTAGGATTAAATCAATCATACTGAACCGTGCTAAATTAGATAACTATTGTCTCTATCAATTCCACTGACTTAGCACCTTGTTCAAGTTCTGGCCCATAACACTTCGGTATGATATTAATTTTATATAAAGCAAAGTCCCTGCTTTCATGGAGTCTCCAGGCTTTTAAGAAAGTGTAATACAAATCCAGAGATATGGATATTTCTAATAGCATACTACTGTGTGATATGCAATAACACATTATTAGTCAGTTAAAAAATAACAGTGATATGTGAGACCTAAGCAGGAAGATCATTACTGATCAGAGGAATCAAGGAGAGATTCCTGGAAGAGAAAGTAGGGTATAGTAGACAAAATGCTGGACCTAAAGACAAGAAAACTAATAGTAGCTGGTGATTATATAGTACTTTAAGGCTTGCAAGGTATTCTCTATCAGTGGTCCTCAAACTTTTGTTCTCAATATCTTTATCCTATTAAAAATGATTGAGGATCTGTCCAAAGAGTTTTTGTTTATGTAGTTTATAGTTATAGATATTGATCACATTAAAAATAAAAACTGATTATGAATTTGTAGACTCTCTGAAAGGATTTTAGAGATTCCCAGAATGCTCTGGACCAAACTTTGAGAACCACTGCTCTAGATGTTAATAAACAAGAATTTACAAAGTACCTACTGTATACTAAGTAGTGAGGATACACAGAAAGGAAAAAGATCATTTCTGCTCTCAGGTATCTCAGAAGTAGGAGGAAACAACAACTCTGTACAAATTGACTTTATACAGGATCAACTGGAGATAATAGAGGGAAGGCACCAGCATTGAGGGGATTCCAGGCATGGGAAAGCGCCAGTGAAAATGTCTGGAATCGGGGCAGCTAGGTGGTGAGGTGGATAGAGCACCAGCCTTGAAGTCAGGAGGACCTGAGTTCAAATTTGATCTCAGACATTTAACACCTCCAAGCTGTGTGACCCTAAGCAAGTCACTTAACTCCAATTGCTTCAGCAAAAAAGAAAAAAAAAGTTCTCTATAAGCTTCATCTCTATGGCACTAGGTCAATCACATTGTTTCTCTTGACCTTATTATCCTCATTGGTAGAATGAAATTGGATTAGATCTTCTGGCAAAATTATTTCCCTTGTTGGAGGCTGAATTTTTCCTGGGTCTGATTAATTTCTAAAATCCTTTCTACCCCTGACATGGTATGATTTTACTCTTCTATTTGTGGTGTTTTAGAACTCAGTTTTTAAATTTTTTTTATTTTTCCCAGTTACATGTAAAAAATTTTTTTTGGTTATCATGTACATTCATTTTTTAAAAAAATATTTCTATATGAATCATGTTGGGAGAGAAAAATCAGTACAAAAAAGAAGAAAAACATGAGAAAACGAAAACCAGCCTTTCTGAGTTATTACTGAAATCTTCTGGAGAGAAAGGGATATTAATTTTACACAAAGCAAAGTGCCTGCTTTCATAAAGATTCCTGGAGGAGAAAGTAGGATATAGTGGACAAAATGTTGGACCTAAAGACAAGAATACTAAAAAGTTGCTGGTGGTTATATAGTACAGTAAAGCTTGAAAGGTGTCCTCCAGATGTTAGTCAACAAGAATTTATTAAGCATCAGTGATTAGTAGAGAAAATCTGACCTGAAACAAAAGGTGATTGTGACAACCTTCTAGGAGGTGTTGGAGGCAGGGGAAATTGAGAGCCATTGATGTGGTCAATATTTTGCTTTTTCCATCTTTCTCATTGCTGTGAATTTCCACTAGATTGTAAACTTTTTGAGGGCAAGCACTGATTCTTGCTTCTTTTTGTATCCCTAGTGCTTAACACAATGCCTGGCACATTATAGGTAATAGTAATAAATGCATAGTAGGTAAATAAATAAATAGTAGGTAATAGTAATAAATGCATAGTAGGTAATAGTAATAAATACATAATAGGTAATAGTAATAAATAAATAGTAGGTAATAGTAATAAATACATAGTAGGTAATAGTAATAAATAAATAGTAGATAAATAAATAAATAGTAGGTAATAGTAATAAATAGTAGGTAAATAAATAATAGGTAATAGTAATAAATGTTTTTGATTGATTGATTTTATTGATTTTAACCAGCATGTTTGGGAACTACAGCATTCTGACTAATCAACTATTCTGGGTAGGAATCAAACAGCATACTATATGGATGGAAATCATCTGTTTTCTAAAAAGCAGGTGTCAGAAATAATAATAGTTTACACTTGTATTAAGGCAGCTAGGTGGCATCATAGTGCATAGAGCGCCAGTCTGGTGTTAGGAAGACTCATACTCCTGAGTTCAAATCTGACCTCAGACAGTTACTAGCTCTGTGACTCTGGGCAAGTCATTTAATTCTGTTTGCCTCAATTTCCTCATCTGTAAAATGAGCTGGAGAAGGAAATGGAAAACCACTCCAATATCTTTGCCAAGAAAATCCCAAATGGGATCATAAAAGAGTCAGATATGATTGAAAATAATGGAATAAAAACAACTGGAGCTTTACCAGTATAGAATATTTTGGTGATCCTTCCATGTATTTAAACCTAGAAGAGCTCTCGGAAGCCATCTACTCCAACACTCTGCTTTCACAGGTATGAAAACTCAGATTGAGAGAAGTGAAGAGAATGGCTTACTATCACGTTGGGATTCAATGGCTGAAGCAGAATATGAACCTGGGTCCTCGGTCTCCAAATCCGGACTCCTCTCCCCACAGTACAATACTATCTTATTTTTATACCCATTACCTCTTTGGATCCCCACAGCAATACTAGGAGGCAGATAATCCTCCAGAGGATTGATTTCCCAAAGGTAATCTCTAATATGTGGCAAAGTCAGGCCTTAACCCTCGTTTTCTGCTCCGGAGTTGAGTGTGCCTTCTAGATACTAAATACTGAAAGATAAGGCTTGGGGAATGAAAGGGAACAGCAGTCACTAAAAGTACCTACTCTTTGTCAGGTTCTGTGTTAAGTGCTTTTACTGATATTACTTCATTTGGGATAATATTTGGGACACTAGAGACAAGACCTAGAATCCCATTGATGAAGAGAGCTCCTGGTGGGGAAGCCTTCCTATCAATTCAGCACTTTTCCTACCTCTTAGTCTTTGAGATTTGCCTAAAGCAAGGAAAATTTAAGTGTCATATGGGTCTTACAGTCTATAGTTAAGTAGCTAACATTTATATAGCTCCTTCTCTGTGATAGTCACTATGCCCAAGTGCTTTACAAAAACATTTCATTTATCCTCACAACAACTCTGGGAAATAGATATCTATTATTATTATTCCCATTATACCCCAGAAAACTGAGACAAATAGAGTTTAAGTGACTTGCCCAGCACCACACAGCTATTATTATTCCCATTCTACAGATGAAACACTGAGGCAAGTAGAGGTTAAGCAACTTGCCCAGCATCACACAGCTGTTTTTATTCCCATTTTATAGATGGGGGAACTGAATCAAATAGAGGTTAAGTGACTTGTTTAACATCACATAGCTGTTATTATCCCCACTTCACAGATGAAAAAACTGAGGCAAGTAGAGAGTGAGTTGCCCAGCACCACACAGCTGTTATTATTCCCATTTCACAGATGGGGGAACTGAGACAAATAGAAGTTAAGTGACTTGCATTAGATCATACAGCTAGTATGTGATAGAGAAAGGGATTGGACTCAGAACTTCTCAGTGCCAGTACCATAATGAAGATAATTTAATATTGTTCAGGATTCAGGATCATCATCATCAAGAACAGGGATTTCCATTTTGCCATCTGTGGAGTTGGAGATTGAAGCAAATCTGGATAGACCCTAGGAAGTCAATCCCCAGCTCCAGCTTGCTTCCTGGCTTTCTGTTGCTTTCTCATAACGGTCGTGTGCGGGATGCTATTTGAGCTCTCTGGTTGCTTAAGATTCTGCATAAAGGGCCTTTTAGTCTCCTGTGATCAAGCAGACAGCTGATGCTATTTCCCTCCCTAAAAACTTCCTCTGTTCTGTGTCTGCACAGCTTGGCAGCTGGGAGCAAACATCGAGGAGCTGCTGCTGTTGCCGGGCGTCCTGTTGTCATGGTGATGTTTGTTTTACTGGATTTCATTGAAGAGTCATAGATCTTAGAGCTGAAAAGTGACTCCAGCCTTCTTCTGGACCAGCCCTTTGCCTTAGGCCATCCATCATTTTGGGGGAGTGGGTACAGCAGGCTGACCTGTTTTGAATTCTTCCTCTTACACTTGCAATATATATGATGTCACACAAGTCACTTCCTTCTTTTTTGAGCCTCAGTTTCCTCATCTGTAAGATGGGAATGATAAGACAGCATCTGTTGCATAAGGTTCTATGATGCATGGAAAGCATTTGATCCATTTTACGACTATTGAGGAATCATTGAGTGCCAGCACGCCGCCTTTGTATCAAGAAAATTGAGGTTTAAGTTTGGTTTCTAACATGGGCTGGCTGTTTAACTTCCCTAAATCTACAGTGAACAGGTTCAGGAGGGTGAATTTCCATTCCCATTTCCCTACTCTGATGAAAGCAGAGGAGGCCCCCCAGACTATCTGTTGTTTGTTTGTTTGTTTTTTTTAATTTTCAGTTTAGTCTGGGATTCTCCCCCCCCCCCCCCCCCCCGCCGAAGCTGCTCTTTCTAGGTAAAGACATAGTGTTTCCCCTTACCTAATAGGAAATTTGCTGAGATTTATTTGACAAGAAAGATATGGAACTGTCTAACTCATTTATCAGCCACACTAGCAAAAGGCAAGTGATTAGTTTTATTTAATTGTAAAACAAACACAGCATGATAATCACGCCTCAAATGGTAGTTATGTAGCATGTTACACTCCAGTTAATAGCAATCTGTGTCACAAGTTAATAAGCATTAGTGTACCTACTGTGTGCTGAAAGATTGTATCAAACCCACGGGGTTATGCATAAAAAGTCAGGTGGAATCAGGGGAGTTCTGGCAAATGGAGAGTCTTCCATCCAGCTTCCAAGAGGAAGCCCCCTGTTAATGGGGTAGTAAGGGAAAAGGTTTCCATTTTAGCCACCCGAGTCTCCTTTCCCCACTCTCATTTGTCTGCATGAAGACTTTTCTAGCTTGCAAAGACCCAGATGATGTTAGATTTCCAATTCTCCCATCAGTATCCTAGCAGCATCGTTTAGAGTAGCCAATGGGCAATGTCTCTTTTGGAAGCAGAGGAGAGATTGGATGCAGATTCATGGAGATATGAGGAGCCTGGGGAAAAAAAAAACAACAACCAAAAAAACAATACCAAGCCTAAGTGGGAGAAAAGGCAACCGCAGGTCACAAATCATCAGGATGCTGGTGCTAATTGAATTTTTGGGAGCTGATTAGATCACCAACTGAAGCAGTATAGAGCAATCTGAGTTCAAATTTGGCTTCAGATATCTGGGCAAGTTACTTACCCTCTGTCTGCCTTGATTTGTTCATCTGTAAAATGAAAATTAAAACAGCATCTATTTCTCACAGTTATCATGAGTGCCAAATTGGACAATATCTGTAAAGCACCTTAAAGTCATTCATAAATACTAGCTATTAGTTTGGTATGTTAATAAAAAAGCTTCATTAGTCCTTATATCTATGTACAAAGATATAAACATTCCCTTTCCCTGTCTAAACCTTGAGTAGTTAGTATCAGAAAGAAGATACTGATGCTTTTTTTTTTTTGAGCATGTATTTTGAATTTTTCAAAAGAATTTCATTTCACTGGATTCTTTCCTACTAGAAGTCTCAATGAGTGTTAAACAAAATGTCTTTTGTGGTGTTCTAGAAATCCTTCCAGTATTACTAGAACTTGAGGGAAACTTAGAAGTTATTCAGTCCAATACCTCCATTTTACAGAGCTGGAAACTGAGTCCCAAAGAAGCATTTCTGACTTTCAAAGTCACATACCTATATGCTGGCAAAGTTGGAACAAGAAACCAGGTCTCTTGATTCCTAGTCCAGCAAGGAAACTAAGACTTAGAGAAAAGAAGCAATCAATCTTAGAATACTGGAGTTGGAAGAAGCATGAATCCTCCCATTCCAGAGTGATCGTAAAACTTCCACTTGAAGATCTCCAGGGACAGGAAGCTCATTACCTTATAAGGCATCCCTTTTCATTGTTGGATAAATCTGGTAATTAGGAAAATTTTCCCTTTTATTGAGTCAAAATTCCTCTCTGGAATTTCTGCTGATTAGTCAAGCTGCTGCTTCTTTGGCTGATATTTTGCTTTTGTATTTTGTAGGTAAAATGACACCTATTTTCTTTGATGCTTTTCTTGTAAAGGGGTATGCAACTTTTTACTTATTTAATTTACAGATAATTATAAATATGACTTCTGCTTAAATAGAATTGATTCTGATAATTTCACCCTTGAAGTTACTTTACAAATACTTGGATGTGAAGAGCTGCTAAGTGGAACAATGGCTAGAGTAACAACTCCAGACTTAGTAGTGGACCTAAGTTCAAATCCATTCTCAGACGCTGTGTGATTCTGGGCAAGTCATTTAACTTCAAAACAAACAGAAAAAATGCCCCAAATATTTGGATATTGGATATTCCCTCCAACTGATATTCTCTCTACAGATTTCAACTTTTGCATGACTTTTCATCCTGGTTCTTGTCCACATCCTCCCCTAAATCTTCAACATGAGTTCTATCTAATATTTTGAGGTCTTCTAGTCTCTTGGCACTGTATGGATGCCAATGTAGTTGCTGCTATTAATAAATTCAGCCTGTATTTTAGTTTGCTGCCACATTCACCACCTCTCTACTTCTACAGCCTCTATCAGTTTATAAGGTAATGAGCTTCCTATTCCTGATGATCTTTGAAATTCATCTCAAATTCAGCATACATTTTGATTTGCATACACTGTGGTTTAATGACACATTATGTCACATTAGTCCATCTTCTCATTTCAGTTGAACTCGCAACTCTTCCCTCTAATCTGGATGAGCTATCCAATTTTATAGATTAAACATATTTAAAACTATGCAATCTAATTTAGGACTTTTTCACTCTCTTGTCAGATTCTCTAATACCCATTTCCCCCCCCCAAAAGCCATAGTAAACAATCAGTTCTTAAGAAACTTTGCCTTGCTTCACAACGTTGGAGGTATTTATGGGTTTTCTCTATCCCTTATCCCTACAGCTCAGCAGTTAACAAGTATTGTCAATTCCATCTCCATAAAATCTCTTATATTTTCTGTCCTCTTTCAAGTCACCATTATCTTTCCCTGGACTATTTTAAGACTTACCCAATTGCTTTCTGTCTCTTGCTTCTCTACACAACTGCCAAATTGATATTCGTAAAACATTGATCTGATCATATTGTGTACCTACTCAAAAATCTTCAGCCTTCAGTTCTTCTTTATTACCTCTAAGATAATATGCAAGAATTTTCACCTATTATTTAAAACAGTGTTCTCTAATTTTTTTCTCCATATGTTTATACTATTGGAAATTATTGAAGATCTTTCCAAAGAGGTTATGTTTATGTGTCTTATACCTATTATCATATTAGAAATAAAAACTAATTTTGAATTTGTAAAACCTCTGAAAGAATTTCAGAATTCTCTGGACTACACTTTGAAAACCACTGATTTAATTCACTCTACAATCTGAATCCTATCTCTTTTCCTCTCTTGTTTTATATTCCTTCTCTTCACTGCTCTCCATTCTATTCCATTTGGCCTGCTGGCTGTTCTTATCCACATTTTCTCTCTCATTTCCATATCTTTACATAAGAAGTTTTATATATCTGGAATATTCTTTTCTCACCTCTTGCATTAAAGACTTCTTTCAGAGAACAGCTTACATACCATATTTTTCCCAATCCCTTTTCTGATCCTTCAGGGAGCCTTTCCCAATCCTTCTTGATTCTAGTACTTTCTTTTTGTTGCTTATTTCTAATTTATACTGTCTTTAGCTTGTTTTACATAGTTGTTTGCATACTGTCTTCCCTATTAGAATGTGAGCATCATGAAAGCAGGGATTGTGTTTTTGCTTTTCTTTATATCCAGTGCTTAGAATAGTGCCTAGCACATAGCAGACACTTGATAAATTTTTGACTGACTGATCCTTTCTAGATATTGATGTTTACTCTTTGTGTCTCCTTGTCTTTATCTCAATGTCTGTCTGTCTCTGCCTCTCCCTCTTTCTCACTTCCTCCCTCTCATCTTCCCTCCTTCCTTCCCTCCATCTCTCTCTGTGTTTCTTTCTGTCTCTGTCTCTATCTGTTTTTGTCTCTGTGTATGTGTGTCTGTCTCTGTCTTTTTTTTAATAGATGTTTTGTGAATCCACCTATGTGTATTTATACTTTGCTTATACATATTTTATGCCTCCAATAGAATGTAAGCTTTCTGAGGGCAGGAATAGTCTCATTTTGATCTGTGTACTCAGAGCCTAGCACACAGTACCTTTCATGGAAAAGACTGTCAAAAAAAAATGTTTGTTGAATTTAACCTAATTGAATACAGTAAGAAGAGTAATTCAGATTTATTAATAATTAATATTAATTCAGATGGTGCTTTAATATTTACAACTTGCTATAAAACATCTTGATGGCTTTTGACACTTCATCTCCTAAAGTACCCCATTAGTTGTCTCTCTAACCTTGGTTTCCCTCATTACAGAGCTCCCTCTACACTTTCTGCACTGCTCTGTTACAGACAAGCAAGAAATAGAAGTTGCTACTGAATTTTGGTGTCCCATTATCACAGGAACATAGTATTTATTCTTAACTCCTTGGCTCATGTCCCATATCTGTTTTTTTTTTAAATAATAGCTTTTTATTTTCAAAATATATGCAGATAGTTTCCAACATTCACCTTGCAAAACCTGGTGTTCCAATTTTTTTTCTTCCTCCCTTCTCCTTTCCCCCTTCCCTAGATGGCCAATAACCCAATATATGTGAAACATATGCAATTCTTCCACACATATTTCCATATTTATCATGCTGCACAAGAAAAAAAAATCAGGTCAAAAAGGAAAAATTAAGCAAGCAAACAATAATTTTAAAAAGGTGGAAATATTATGTTGTGATCCACATTCACTACCCACAGTCCTTTTTGGTTTTAGATGGCTCTCTTCATCACAAGTCTAGTGGAACTGGCCTGAATCACCTCATTGTTGAAAAGAGACACATCCATCATAATCATCATTACATAATCTTTTACTGTGTACAGTCTCTTGGTTCTACTCACTTCACTTAGCATCAGTTCATATAAGTCTCTCCAGACCTTTCTGAAATCATCCTGCTGATTGTTTCTTACAGAACAATAATATTCCATAACATTCATATGTCATAATTTATTCAGCCATTCTTTAATTGATGGACATTCACTTAGTTTCCAGTTCCTTGCTACTACAAAAAGGGCTGTGCAACATTTTTGCATACCACATTTGGCTTTAAAAACTTTACCCATTAAAAAAAAAAAAAACAGAGCCAACTTTTCCACCCAGTTGTTCTTCACTTTCCTTACCTGATTCTGATAGCCGCTTTCTTGCTTAACCAAAAGACTGCGCTTCCAGTTATACCTTCTACATCACAGGAGTTAGGGACTTGTTATCCCTATGATCTAGAAAATCTGTGTAAAATGTTTTGGCCCTCCTTTCACATCAAAGAAGAAGTCTGAAATTTTTCTTTTTCTCTTATGGGTTGTTTACAGTATCTTATTGCAAAATTTAGATTGATAATTATGCAATAATTTATGTATATAAGTATATATACATATTATAAACACATATAATTTTGGAATTTCTAAACTTTTCTGTGTCATCTGCTAGGCTTCATCTGTATGGAGCTTTTGCAAAATTCCCAACAAATGCCCCTTTAATTTCTATACCCATGATATAGTGAAACTTCAACCGGGACAGTTGAGATGTGGAAGGGATAATTGTACATTCTATTGAGGGGATAAAAGGCAAGTCTTGACTGCTCTCTCAAATGAATCTCTCTTTACTTAAATTGGTCATATCACTTTGTTTTATTTCCTCTCCACTTGAATTCTTCTATCAGCTATTTGCATACTTTTCTTATGTCTGGTGCTAGATGAACAATTCCTTAATAAGGAAAGAGCTCTAATGCTAGAGCTGAATAAGTTCTTTAGCTAGGAGTCAGTAGAGATTTCAGCTCAAACCAAGAGAGAAGGCCCCATTCCACCAAAGGAGAGCCATTATAGCAATCTCTTGGGAGGTAGACTGGTAATCACAGCTATATTGAGGAGCTGACTTCTGTTGCTTCTCTCAGGAGATTTTTGCCCTAGGATCCACAAACTCATTTCTTTTTTTTCTTTTTTTTATTTAATAGCCTTTTATTTACAGGATATATACATGGGTAACTTTACAGCATTAACAATTGCCAAACCTCTTGTTCCAATTTTTCACCTCTTACCCCCCCACCCCCTCCCCTAGATGGCAGGATGACCAGTAGATGTTAAATATATTAAAATATAAATTAGATACACAATAAGTATACATGACCAAAACGTTATTTTGCTGTACAAAAAGAATCAGACTCTGAAATATTGTACAATTAGCTTGTGAAGGAAATCAAAAATGCAGGTGTGCATAAATATAGGGATTGGGAATTCAATGTAATGGTTTTTAGTCATCTCCCAGAGTTCTTTTTCTGGGCATAGCTAGTTCAGTTCATTACTGCTCCATTAGAAATGATTTGGTTGATCTCGTTGCTGAGGATGGCCTGGTCCATCAGAACTGGTCATCATATAGTATTGTTGTTGAAGTATATAATGATCTCCTGGTCCTGCTCATTTCACTCAGCATCAGTTTGTGTAAGTCTCTTCAGGCCTTTCTGAAATTATCCTGTTGGTCATTTCTTACAGAACAGTAATATTCCATAATATTCATATACCACAATTTATTCAGCCATTCTCCAACTGATGGACATCCATTCAGTTTCCAGTTTTTAGCCACTACAAAAAGGGCTGCCACAAACATTCGTGCACATACAGGTCCCTTTCCCTTCTTTATAATCTCTTTGGGATATAATCCCAGTAGTAACACTGCTGGATCAAAGGGTATGCACAGTTTGATAAACTCATTTCTTAAAAAAAATTTTTTTTGGTAACTAATTTCATATAGTTTTCTTTATTTATGTAGTTTGTGAATCTGAAAAGTGGTGCATTTCTTGTTGTTGTTCCTTTGTTCAGTCTTGTATGATTCTTTGTGGCCCCACGGACCATAGCATGCAAGCTCTTTAGTCCTCCACTATCTCCTGAAGTCTGTCCAAGCTCTTGTTCATGGCATCCATGACACTGTCTATTCATCTCAATCCTTTGCTTTCCCCTTCTCCCTTGGCCTTTGGTCTCTCCCAGGATCAGTCTTTTCCAGAGAGTCTCATCTTCTCATTATACGTCCAAAGAATTTGAGCTTCAGCTTCAGTATTTGTCTTTCTAACGAACAGTCAGAATTAATTCTTTTAAGTATTAATTGATTGGATTTCCTTGCTGACCAAAGGACTCTCAGAAATCTTCTTCAGCATAATTTGAAAGCGTCGATTTGGCAGTGCTCAGCTTTTCTTACGGTCCAACTCTCACAGTCATGCGTTGCTACAGAAAAACAAAACAAAACAAAACATAGCTTTCACTCTATGGACCTTTGTCAGCAAGGTAATGCCACAGATTTCACCAAATGGCTAATGGCGTCCATGGCACACAAAAACCTTAAGAAGCACATATATCTTTCTATATAAAAGCTCTAGCCCCCACTTCATTATCCCTTTTATGCAGGTACACAGTATTATATTCAGACCTTTTTATCTATCCCAGCCCCTAAGCTCAGTTAGAAGTCTAGTTCTACATGATTTTGTGATCATTGCAAGGATTATCTTTTCTTTCATCTCAGTATCTTCCTCAACAGCCTCATCATGGCAGGCAGATGATCCTGGATTCCTAAAGGTTGTGCCAGGGCTTTGACAAGATGGTCTAACCAGGGTTTCTTAAGCTTTTTCCACTTGTCACTCCTTTTCATCTAAAAATTTTTACACAACCCCGGTTATACAGACATATAAGATAGGAATACAAATCAAATATTTACTAATAATAGATCATAGTTTTGTGATCCCATATGGGGTTGTGACTGCTAGTTTAAGAAGCTTTGGCTTAAGCCATGAGGGTTTCAAGGGCAGATCCAGAAACAGCTATTGTCTGGTGTTTAAGGAGCAGGCTGGCTATGTTAAAAGGCTCATCATTAGGCTGATGGTGAAGTGATAAATGTTTCCTGCCATGGAAACTCTGGTGGCAGGCCAGAGGAATTGTAATCTCTTTCAGTGCAGGGAATGATGACACTGAGAACTCAAAAAATCCTTGATGTATTGAATATTTTCCCTTAGTGCCTCTCATGTAAGAGGCCAATAAATGTTGAATTGAGCCATGAATTCTACTTGTAAATTCTCCACTCACATGGTCATCTCTTTGCTTCTGCTTCTGTTCTATCCAGTTATAGACTGAACATCTCTTAGATGTTCTGCTAACAATTGACACTTGACCTACAAAAATAGAAGCTATTTTTCACTCTGTAAGAGGTGATCCCTTTCTGTGATCTACTTCCATCAGTTTTCTCCATCACGGTCAATGGCACCATCATTCCTCCAATCCAAATTTGGAAATGTCTTTTTTTTTTTTTAACTTTTCTTTTTTACCTTCTATGTCAGAGCTATGACAAACACCTACTAATTCTTTACCCAGAAGTTTTATTGGATATGTCTGTTTCTTATAAAATCTTCTAGCTTTTATTTTGGCACTCCACTCTGGTTACTGGTAAGAGTTTAGTGCTTATTTGCCCCAGAGTCACCATGCAGTATCCTGGCCATCTTCTTGTCAAGGAGCCTCAAGACCCTGCCCCCACTTTCTATGTGAAGTTAACCTCTGAGAATAAGAATGGTCACCTCAACTGTCCTCTGACTAACTCATTAACCACTCTGTGACTTCCCAGAACAACATGGTTCCCATCTCCTACATGTGCTCTTTTCTCCTTAGAATATAAACTCCTTAAGAGTAGGGAATGTCTTCTGTAAGAAATGACCAGCAGGATGAATACAGAGAGGCTTGGAGAGACTTACGTGAACTGATGCTAAGTGAAATGAGCAGAACCAGGAGATCATTATATACGTCAACAATGATACTGTATGAAGATGTATCCTGTTGGAAGTGGATTTCTTTGACAAAGAGACCTAACTCAGTTTCAATTGATCAATGATGGACAGAAGCAGCTACACCCAAAGAAAGAATACTGGGAAATGAATGTAAACTGTTTGCATTTTTGTTTTTTTCCCCGGGTTATTTTTACCTTCTGAATACAATTCTCCCTGTGCAACAGGAGAACTGTTCGGCTCTGCACACATATATTGTATCTAGGATATACTGCGACATATTTAACATATATAAGACTGCTTGCCATCTAGGGGAGGAGGTGGAGGGAGAGAGGGGAAAAATCGGAACAGAAGTGAGTGCAAGGGATAATGTAAAAAATTACCCTGGCATGGGTTCTGTCAATAAAAAGCTATTATAATATATATATATATATATACAAAAAAGAAAGAAAGAAAAGGAAAAAAAAGAGTGCATTAAAAATGCAACCCCCCCAAAAAAAGAGTCTTATTTAATTTATTTATAAGAATGTCTTATTTTTTGTACTTGCATTCCTAGCACTTAGTAAAGGGACTGACACATAGTAAAAAGTAAATGCTTTAAAAAGTTTTAAATTTTATTTCATTCATTTCTTTAGTCATCCATTCCTTTTTAAGGAAATTTATTCCTTTTAATTTTTCCTAACTTTTCTTAAGTGTTTGATATTATTGACCATTTCCACAACTCATCAGTATAGTCCTCTGTTAGTCAATAAGCAATTGTTATTGATAAAAAGTTAGTCAATAAGCATTTAACAAATGACTTCTATGTTCTTAGGACAGTTAAGTGGCACAGTGCATGAAATGCCAGGCCTGAAGACAGGAAGATCTGAGTTCAAATTTGACCTCAGACACTAACTGCGAGACCCTGGACAAGTCACTCCCGTTTCCCTCAGTTTCCTTATCTGCCAAATGAGCTGGAGAAGGAAATGGCAAATTACTTCAGTGTCTTTGCCAAGAAAACTCTGATGTGTAGAGCAGGACTGAAAAAATAAACAAATAAATGACTGAACAACAAACATCAACTGAACTATGTCCAGGATACTGGGCTAAGTATTAGGGATACAAAGAAAGGCAAACAGTCCCTGCACTTAAGGAGTTCACAATTTAATATGTAAACAACTATATTACAGATAAGCAATCTACAAGATAAATAGGAAATCACCATTTCATGCATGGATTAGTGCAAATATTCTCTTCCCTGGTGTTACTGTATCCAGTTCTGTTGCTTCCCTTATCTTTCCCCAAAAGAAACATGGGGATCATTATTTAATAGTGCTCAGTAGGATAGACAGAATCACCTCTTGAGATCCCATTTAGGTAGGTAAAATGTAATACCCGAAAGCAACACTTACTTAGATTCTAATCTTTTAGAAGGCACTGTTGTTCCTTTAAGAATATCAAATGCTCAAACGTTAATATTTCCAAATGGTATCACTTTTCCTTTGTTGAACTGAGAGTTTTGAAGCTTATAGATATTTTAGAAATTTAAAAAATTACATTTTTTTCAATGACAAGTTAGTTTTCTCTCTCTCAATGCTCTCTCTCCCCAAAAAAACAAATCTAGAAAATGGTTAAAAAGCAAAGCAATAACAAAAGCTCCTTGTAACAAATACTTGGTCAAGTTCTGATGGACCAGGCCATCCTCAGCAACGAGATCAACCAAATCATTTCTAATGGAGCAGTAATGAACTGAACCAGCTATGCTCAGAAAAAGAACTCTGGGAGATGACTAAAAACCATTACATTGAATTCCCAATCCCTATATTTATGCCCACCTGCATTTTTGATTTCCTTCACAAGCTAATTGTACAATATTTCAGAGTCTGATTCTTTTTGTACAGCAAAATAACGTTTTGGTCATGTATATATGTGTATATATGTGTGTACGTGTATACACGTGGATGTGTGTATGTGTGTACGTGTATACACGTGTGTATGTATGTGTACACACACGTGCATACACGTACACACATACCTACACATGTGTATACATGCACACATACACACGTGTATACACACAATACATACACACATGCATACACGTACACACATGCATACACACATACATACACACGTGTATACACGTACACACACATCCACGTGTATACATGTACACACATATATACACGCCCACTCGTACAAGACGCTCTTGGTTACATTGTCTAGTCGAAAGTGAAATATTGCGGGGGGGGGGGGAATATAAACTCATGTCTAGTAAGGTTTATTCATATAATAATATGTCTAATTGTGTATCTAATTTATATTTTAATATATTTAACATCTACTGGTCATCCTGCCATCTAGAGGAGGGGGTGGGGGGGGGGAGGAGGTGAAAAATTGGAACAAGAGGTTTGGCAATTGTTAATGCTGTAAAGTTACCCATGCATATATCCTGTAAATAAAAGGCTATTAAAAAAAAAAAAAAAAAACAAATACTTGGTCAAATAAAGTACATTTTCATATTGATATTGATCAAAAAATGTGTCTCATTCTGAATATTTAGCATATCATATCTGTGTCTGGAAGTGAGTCCAGAAGATCATGCCTTCCTTAAGATAAAGTAATCACCTGAAATCTCATCACCATGCTGATTGACTCAGTTTTTGATGCTTAATTCCATCAATTTCCTCTTTCCTCTAATTGGAGCACTGAAGGGTTTCCACCCTTCCACCCAATAAATTCTCCCCAAAGTCTTCCTTTATAGAGGGGTCAGAACTTTCAGAACTTTAGAGGTAACTATTTTCCATTAAAAGCTTAATTTGGTTTCAACTGCAGAGAACATAATACCACTATGAAAGATATTCCCTGGTTCCACCCCCATCCCCCTTTTAAGCTTCTTTTTTTGTGTATCTTCCCCCATTAGACTGTAAGCTCCTTGGTGGCAGAGACTGTCTTTGTCTTATTTATATCCCCAGTGCTTAGAACAGTGCTTTGTTCATAGTAAGCACTTAGTAAATCTTAATTGAATTTACTGGAAGAAACAAATGGATGATCTTTGCATCAGTCAGAGTTGTGAAGTCTTTAGAAATTATCCATTTTCTTGGAGAGACTCACCTGAATTGATGCTTAGTGAAATAAGCAGAAGGAGATCATTATACATGGCAACAACAAGATTATAAAATGATCAGTTCTGAGCCAGATGTGGCTCTCTTCAACAATGAGATGATTCAAACCAGTTCTAATTATTCAGTAATGAAGAAAATCAGCTACACCCAGAGAAACCTATGGGAATTGAGTGTGGACTACAACATAGCATTTCCACTCTGTTATTGTGTGTTTGCATTTTTGTTTTCCTTCTCAGGTTTTTTCTTTCGTTCTTTCTAGATCCGATTTTTCTTGTGTAGCAAGATAACTGTATAAATATGTACATATATATTTGATTTAACATATATTTTAACATATTTAACATGTATTGGACTAGGGGATCGATCTGCCATCTAGGGGAGAGGATGGGGGGAAGGAAGGGAAAAGTTGGAACAGAAGGTTTTGCAAGAGTCAATGTTGAAAAATTACCCATGCATATGTTTTGTAAATAAAAAGCTATAATATTTTTTTTAAATTGTCCATTTTTACAATATTATTGTTATGGTATAAATTGTTCTCCTGATTCTTCTCACCCCACTCTACATTGGTTCATACAAAACTTTTCAGATTTCTTTGAAAACTACTTCTATCACTTCTTACAACCCAATAGCATTCCAAGACATTCATGTGCCATTTGTTTAGGTATTTTTCAATTTATGGGAATCTCCTTAATTTCCAGGTTTTACTACTACAGATATCTTTGTACACATTGGATATTTTTCTCTTTCTTTGAACTGTTTGGCTCATGGGATTGTAGTGGATCACTCACAGGGTATGCACAATTTAGTAACTTTATTATCTTAAGTGAGATAATATTTGTAAAGTATTTTGTAAACCCTTAAGACTTATGTACATGGGACAGCTTGTTGGTGAAGTGGATAGAGCACCAGCTCTGAAATTTGGAGGATTTGAGTTCAAATCTGGCCTCAAGTACTTAACACTTTCTAGCTGTGTGACCTTGGGCAAATCACATAACCCCAACTGCCTCAGCAACCAAAAAAAAAAAAAAAAAAAAAAAAAAAAAAGTGATGTACATGCTAGCTCCGATGATGAACATAGTCATAATTTCAAATTCCTTTCCAGAAAGGTTTTTGCCAATTTTCAAATCACATCAATGTGTCTATTTTCTTACATTCCCTCTAACATTTGTCATTTCCTTTTTTGGGCAATTTTGCCAATCTGATGGATGAGAGATGGAACCTCAGAATTGCTTTAATTTGCACTCCAATTATTGGTGGGGGCAGCTAGGTGATGTTCTCACTAGATGAGTCCAAATCTGGTCTCAGACATTTACTAGCTATGTGACCATTGGCAAATCATTTAACCTCTTTCTCCCTCAGTTTCTTCAAATGTGAAATGGGAATAATAAATAATAACCACTTCTCAGCATTGTTATGAGCATCAAATGAGATAACATCTATAGTGACTCTGAGTGTACAATGCCTAACAAATAGTAAGTGTTTAATAAATACTTATTTCCTTTTTTTTTTTTTTAAATATTACATTCTAATTTATAATGGGTAGCTATATTGCACAATGGATAGAATGCCAAGGCATGAAGTCAGTGGGACTTCTTTTTCTAAATTCGAATTTGGCCTCATATTGTACATATTGGATATTTTTCTCTTTCTTTGAACTCTTTGGCTCATGGGGTAGTAGTGGATCACTTACAGGGTATGTGCAATTTAGCAACGTTATTATCTCAAGTGAGATAATATTTGTAAAATACTTTGTAAATCCTTAAGAATTATGTCTCTTATTAGCTATAAGTTATACGTGTATAGCTGGGCAAGTAACTTCTCTCTGGTTGGCCTCAGTTTCCTCATCTGTACAATGAGCTAGAGAAGGAAATGGCAAACCACTCCAGCACCTTTGCCAAGAAAACCCCACATGGGGTCACCAAGAGTTGGACACAACTGAACAACAACATTTTTAGTGCTTTGGAACATATTTCCATAAAATGGAAATGCTAGCTTGGACTTCTTCTTTTGAAAATTGCCCATATATTTCCTTTGACTGTCAATTGGGGAATTTAGTTCAATAATATATTTTTTTATCCTATTAGTTTCAAACTTCTAGAATCAAAGAATCGTTAACATACAAAGAGCTCTGGATCATCTAACCCAATTTGCTAATTTTCTAGATGAGGAAACTGAGGCCTAATGAGAGATTTAGTAACGGAATGCTGATTCTCAGAGGAATTTGAGGCTGACTTTTAAGATCTTGGAATTATTTTGCTCCCTCAAACTAAAATGCTACATGTCATTCAAATTTATTTTGTAACAGGCTTTTCCAGCAAGTGATATCCCCAAATACTTGGTATTAAGTAGCCATCATCATCGTCTAGGAATAATGAAGAAATTCTCCATTGCTATTGACTCAACTGTGTGACCTGGGGAACATGATTTAATTTCTGCCTTTATTTTTATATATATATTAGTTGCCACAGCTGTTTGGAAAGCATACCAAATTATTACTTACTTAATAACATGATTTTTAAAAACCAAAGGAGAAAAAAAAAAAAAAAAACCAAATACTAGGTAAAAAGTTTGTTGTTGTTAAGTCATTTTTCAATTGTGTCTGACTCCTTCCTGACCCCTTTTGGGATTTTCTTGGCAAAGATACTGGAATGTTTGCCATTTCTTTTTCCAGCTCATTTTATAGATGAGGAAACTGAGGCCAATAGGTTTAAGTGACTTTCCCACAGTCACATAGCTAATGTCAGGAGCCAGATTTGAATTGAGGATGAGTCTCCCTGATTCTAGGGCTCGGGCTCTGTCCACTTCAACACCTAGATAAAAACCTATTGTCAGTTAAGGATACTTGTTTTCTTTAAATAGCATACTGATGACTGATGACTGAAGCCATATATAATAGTAAACAATAAATTAAAAAAACAGACTGATGAGATGACTGATGACAGAAGCCATATATAATAGTAAACAATAAATTAAAAAAACAGAAAATTTTTAAATAAGGAGGAAAAGAAATATTAATAAACTAATAAGAAATTGGAACATAACTGCTTTTATATAAATTATATTTTCTAACACATATAAACTGAAAAGAACTGTACTCTTCAGTAGACATGCTCATGCTTATTTGATCTTCACATCTCTGATATAGGTAGAAAGGAATTATTCCCATTTTACAGATGAAAACACAGGTCTGAAGAGATTGGGGACTTTCAGCAAATCAATGGTAGACCAGAACTAGATGCAAGGAATCTGCCATTTAGCACATTTCTCTAGGTGTTTTTTCCCTAGTGCTTACTATGTGCCAGGCACTGCGCGGTGTTGCCAGGGCACTTCCCGCCACCTTTGTAAGTCTTCCTCTTCCTCCCATTCTCCAGGAGAACCAGGTATAATTTTTAATTCAGACAAAAGAGTTTCTCCCAACTTTCTCCCTTTAAAAAAGTCCAGGGAGAAGCACGCCCACGCCTCCTAAATATATCATACTTGGGGACGGTAACAGTCACCAAGCCCAACCCTTTGCTCTCAGAGGAGACTGGCCCGGGGAGATACTAATCGGCCCCAGCAAGCGGCAGGGACGTAGCAAAGATCCATGATGCACCGCTCCATCTCTCCGTTCCAAGGAAGGTCACACAACTGGCGGGGAGTAGAGGCCGGATTCCAGCCCACGCTAGTTCTGTTTCAAATTCCGGTTTCTCTGACAACTGCTCCATCGCGCCGCGCCCTTTCACCTCGGTGCCTGACCCACAGTGGATGCTTAATAAACGCGCGCTGACGGCCGCGCCGGCATTTCCTCCTGCCGCCCCCTTTCGCCTCTTAGCGCAACTTCCCGCCACTCGGGATCTCTGTGGAACTTTTTTTGGAGCCAGAGCCGCTCTCCCGCGACGCGCTGCTCGGCTCTCCCCTTCCAGGCTTCGGCGCCGGTGCCAGTTCAGTTGCCCCGTTTCTCCCCGTGGCCGGGGCGCTCCTGGCGGCCCTCACTCGCCCCGCAGGGAGCCGACTTTGGGAAACGTCGTTCCGCTTCTTTGGGAAGCCGGTGAAACCGCTCGGGGAGAGCGGGGAGAGGGGGAGGAGCGGGTTCGGAGCGGAAAGCCGCGCGGGACCCCTCACCCCGGGGCCGGGCGGCGCAGAGCCCACCCCGCGGCAACAGGGAGTTCCGAGGAGCAGGCGAAGCCTGGGCAAGCGGAGGGCCCGGGGGGCTGCCCCGGCGCGCCTTCCGGCCGCTGATCCCACCTCTTTATTGGGCAGAGGAAGAAGCGGGCGCAGGGAGGCGCGGCCCAGGCCGGGATTCGCATCCAGGGGCCGGCAGCCGAAGTCCGGCTCCCAGAGAAAAGACTCCTTCCTCTCAGCTCTTCCGCCTTTCTCCTTCCGGCGCGAAGCCGCGGCTAGTGGGCCCGCAGTCTGCAGCACTCGCCCAAGGGTAGCTCGGACGGCAACCTCGCTTTCCCTCCCGGGGGCCGGGCAAGCCCCGGAGCGCGCCCCTCCCGCCCCCCGCCCCCGCCCCCCGCCGGCGCGCCTGCGCACCGGCGCTCCTCTCCCCCGCCTCGCCGGTGCGCAGGCGCGGCGGCCGATGCGAGTGTGCCTGCATGAGAGCGAGAGGAGAAGATGGCGGCGGCGGGGGAAGCGGCGTGAGGAGCCCGGGCGGCGAGCGGGGTCTCCCTGAGGCGGGGACGACATGGCCCTCCGCGGCCCCCAGGTGATTCAGGGCACCCGCGGGGCCGGGGGCGGAGGGCAGGCGGCGGCGGGGGCGGGCCGGGGGCCGGGGGCGCGGGCCCGGGCAGGAAGGCGGGCGGCGTGTGAGGAGCGTGTGAGGGAGCGGGCGGACGGAGCGAGCCGCAGCCGGGCCGCGGGGAGACAGACGGCCCCGGGGGCGGGGGGCACGTCCCTTCACCCCCCGAAGGGGGCCCGGCCTAGGCCCCGCGGACTCTGACCCGCCGCCGCAGGCCCGGCCCCCCGGTCTCGGGCCGGCCACGCTCCGGGCGGCCCAGCCGGCCGGGGGAGGAGGGACGAGGGAGGAGCCCCCGGAGCCGGGTCCAGGTGGGGGTCGGGGAGGAGGAGGGGTCCGGGAGGACGGCGGGGAAGTCCGGTGCGTCCTCGGGGAAATGGCATTCCCACCCCTCCCCTGGGTGGCCGGGAGCCGGGGAAGAGACAGTGGAGGGGGAGGGGAGGGTCTCCTCCCGCCCCCTACCCCGGACCTCTGTGCACGCTTATCTTTTGGGGCACCCCGAGGATGTACGAAAGCCCTGGAGATGGGGGCGACCCGCGGATCCATCATCTCCCGGGCAGCCGCCGCCGCCGCCAGACCGGCCGAGGGAAGGGAGGGGGCGTGGAGGGTGTCTGGGATCTGGCCTGGGGGCTGCGAATCATCCCCGAGCCGGTGGCGCTCCTGCTGTGGGGGCTCGGCCCCTTGGGGGTGCTCCGCCCTCCCCCCCCCCCCCCCCCCCACGTTTTCTTTGCTAATTTTTGTAAACTTAGTTTACATTTTTGCGTCTCCTTTAAGGGCACTATTAGAAGTCCCCAGCACTAATTGAAACGTGAGTGACATCTTTTGGGCAAATCCTCCCTGACCCGAGTTTACAGGTTGAGGACCCCGCTGAAAGAAGGCGCGGGTCCTGCAGTCCCACTTGGGGTTCAGTGTTCCTCTTTTGCCCCCCACTCCCCTTGCTAAGCTTGTTCATGACTTCTGGCGCACAGTGGGCCCTTAATAACCAGCTGTTGACTGAGCGATGGATTTGTTGTCGGGGAAGGGGGCTTCAGATCTTTAGACGGGTGACCTTAGAGGAGTCACTGACGCCTTGTTTTCTCCTCCGGGCTTTGCACTGGATGATCTTTGGTCCCTTCCAGCTCATTCTGTGAATATCCATAAAAACCTACCTATCACAGCACCTTGTAAGCTTTTTAAGTTTTAGAAGCATAATTACAAAGTTAAGTGATACATTGAAAAATAAACAGTGGAAAGACTAAAATGTTATTTATTCTTCCTGATAAGTTTAGAAGGGGGTGTTTTGTCATTGTAAAAGAAAAAAGGGCTAACCTGAGAGTTTATATTTTAAAAAATTAAAATTACACTGGGTAATAATCAGTATGGAGTAGGTATTACTTTTGGAGCTAATTTACACCGATTTATTGACATTCATCTTTGGAGGAATTGCAATTTCTATAGAGGTTTAATTTAGTTTTATATGAAATATTAAAGCCAATTATGGTGGAATAAGTTTTTATTAATAACAAGACCTCTTTTTCTTAAAAAAAATTTGAAGTTAACCCAGAATGTTTGCTTTTCTTTTATAATAATTTTAATACCTGTTGGCAGTAATGAAGTGTTGTATGTAGTATGAAATTAGAAAATATCTTTAGATTATTATAGGAAGTGGCATTTCTGGGATTCCTTGAAATTGATGGCATAGTCTCTTTCAATAAGTTTTTTTGGGCTTTCATTTTAATTAAGTACACATTTGTTTTCTCTATAATTCTTACAAAAATATTAGTTTTTTCTTCCCAATGAAGTATGTTTTCTTATAGGATACTATTAGCATATTTCACCTTTTTGTTCACCTAGCATAATGGGAAAGTGTTATTAGGTATAGATAGGTCCTGACTATGCCCTGTGCTAGGCATAATTAGGATCATCGTTTTAGAATTGGAACATATCTTAGAGGTTATCTCTCATTTACAGGCCCAAAGAGTTTGTGGCTTGTCTAAGATTAGCCCAAGAAGTAAACCAAGTCCTTCTACTCCAAGTACAGCTTTTTTTTTTTTTTTAACTGCATCATCAGTAAGTTTGTACCAATTAATTATTTTTATCATTTCATTTAAATATACTATCTCATCTTTGGTACTATAATTACATCATTTACAAAGGAAACATTTGTTAAAATATTTATAAAATTTTGCTTTAAGAATAGTTGAGGAATCAAGGAATATCAAACTTGTAGAGAATTCAGTAAAAAGAAATGTTTAGTATATTCCTAATAATTTTACTTTTTTATGTTAACCAAAATTTTACTAGATAACCTGTCTTACTAAAAGAAAGCAGTAATTTAAACACTAAGATCCGAATTCAGGATTCTGTCAAAAGTTACTAATGTTTACAAATCAAAGTTTTAAGTATCTAAGGATTTACTTAATAGGGGCCTAATATTAAGTTATCTGGAGATTAAAAAAAAAAACCAAAAAACAAATGTTCTATTTATACTTCACCCTTGAAGACTAACACAGTCATAATTAATGGTAAAAGTACTTAATAAGCCTTAATAAGGTAAAAAGTACTTTGCCAATGATCTTTACACACAAATTTATAAAAGCATCACAGTCCCTGCCCTTAAGAAACTTTCATTTTAATTGGAGAAGACCAACACTAATAAGATGTTGGGACAGCAATGAGTTTTCTTGAGTAGATCAGAGAGATGGTAAATAGGATCATAGGCAATTGGTTGATATATCTTTATCACAGATGGTAGTATTGATTTGATTATTATGCTCAGAGCTACAGGTGGAAAGCTGTGAGTAGGGGTGGAAGGGCAAGCCATGATATGAAGCTGTCCAGAAAGCAGCATGTTAGGGTCTGGGGAGAGTTAAATATGGAAAATTCTTACCAACCTGGAACCTGTGACTCCAGGCATTGGAGTTCTGTTTCAGTGTGAGGCTGAGGCAAAAAATGGAACCAGGGGATATGGTATGAAGATGTCTAGAGAGCTGGATGAATTTAAATTGATAGAGAACCTGTGTTTTGTTAATAGGAAAGTGTTTACCTGAGCTGAGGTCCAAACTATAAAATGAATTCTAATATGGAATTTAAAAACATTTTAAATTTACATTGATACTGATATGAAGGTGCACAAAATGATTAGCTTCAACAGTTGAAAATGTAAATTAACCAATAATTTAAAATTCTGGATTTTTTGCTCTCTATTCTGACATAAGTTGGGAAAGCTTCCCTTCCCTCTCTCTTCCCATCCCCCCAGTTGTATATATTTGTACAGTGTGAAGATTTTATAAATCACACAGGGACTAGACCTGTGATTGGTCAGTATCTTCTCTACAACTAAAGTCAGTTTCCTAATGTGCTAAAATGTTAAATGACTGTCAGGTGGGGGTGGAAACCTAAGTCTTCTTGACTTGTAGGTCACTACAGTCAAATATTAGTCTTTGATTTATGATTGGCAACTGTCTTTTGATGTATTCTTTATATGTATCATTTTTAAACCTTGGTTGGTTTCTAGACAAAATGAACAATTCAAGTAAAATTGCTGCCATGCTTTTAGTATATATCTTTTAATGTTAACGGATAATTTCGTCATATTATATCAAATTTATCAAGTTGGCCACTTTTATTGCTTTAAAATTAGTTTTTCTGAAATTTCACAATAAACTGAATCTTTATTATAAGTATAATTTTTGTTAGGATGAGGTGAGATCCCTTCTTTAAGTAATTGAAACACCTTGGAATGGGATCCAGCATTTACTGCCTCTATTCTAAATTCTACTCTGCTGCATGTAGTATTATAGTGTGTTTCCTAGGTACTTCTTTGACTTTGTATGTATTTTTGGACATTTTTTACTTAAAATTAATGAATTGTAAATGTTTCATATGAAGGACCTCAGAGGGGTTTAAGAGGAATATTAATTAGTTGGAGATAGTTCAGAGTAATGTTCACTTAGTCAAGAAGTGCTTACTACATGCTAAGTACAGTGTTGAGAATATAAGTGCAAAAAAATGAGACAATTGCTATTCTTAAGGAGTTTACATTCGAATGGGGAGACAAGTAAATAGAAAAATTATACAGGTATAAAGTCAATAAATGCAATTGTGTGCAGTGTAAAATACAAAGTAATTTGGGAGGGTGGGAAGTTAGCCATTGCGTGAGTTTACTCTTAAAAGATGGAGACTGTGTGGCTGAGGTCAGGAGAGGGGATGCATTTCAGCTATGTTGGATGGCCAGTTCAGTCTTGAAGATAGAGATGGAACGTCCCCTATGAGGAACAGAAAGAAGCCACTTTGGCTAGTTAGATTAGAGTGTGATAAGAAAAGGCTGTTTGCCAGATGAGGCTGGAAAAATAGGTTGGGGCCAGGTTATGTAGGACTTTAAAACCTACTGAGAATGAGTTTATATTTCATCTTAAAGCCATTAGGAAGCCATTTGAATTGATTAAACAGAATTCAAATGATGAAGGGCCTTGAGTCCACAGAAAAGAAGACTTGCGAGATATGATAGTTCTTTTCAGGTATTTGAAATGCTGTCATAGAAGGAGAGATTGGATTTGTTTTATTTGGCCATAGAGGGCAGAACCAGAAGCAAAGAGTAGAAATTTAGAGGCAAATTTAGTCTTGATTTTAGGAATTATTTCTTAATTAAAGCCATCCAAAAGTAAAATTGTTTGCATCAGAAGGTAGTGGGTTTATCCTAGAGGTTTTCGAGCAAAGACTGCATGACCATTTATCCCAGTAGTATAGTGAAGATTGCTTTTGGACTAGACTATTGCTAAGCCCTTTTAAATTCCCTGACTTATAGTTGAGGAAAATTTGATTGTCTTTGGATTTGATTCATTATTCAATCTTGTGTAGTGAGGATTTTGTCATGCATGAGCTTTTATAGTTGTATGTTAAATATTTTGCCAAATTATTTCTTACATTAGCATTAATGAATTGAAAAGCGACTAGGGAGATTTTAGTTATAAGTTAAACTTTGTTATATTTGTGTTGGCTACCGTATATACAACATTCTGTTTTGTGAAAAACAGATAAATCTATAATAGAATTTGCTGGCCCTGGACCATTGGATTACAGTCTTTTGTCACTTTAGTGCTACTTCAGCAGTGTAGATGTTAGTTTCCAAAGAATTACATATGCTTGTATTGCAGTTTTCCTTTTTATTGGGACTTTGTGTGAACATACACATGGGGTGGATGGATCATTACTAAATAGTATATCAAACACAGCATAGGAATGGGAGAACTTTATAAACTTCTGGAGGGAATTTTTTTCATATGGTAATAATGTTATAAAGATTACTAGAAAAGTAAGTTAGGGAACACAAATAGATATTTTTGTATCATATACATATAGCATATATCCCTTTTTATAACTTATAGGTTGTAGCATTGGGATGCCTTTGATACTCAATGAATGTTATAGAAGATCTTATATTCTTTATACCTTACAATCAGTATGATTTTAAAGATGTGATTTATGGACTGTCTTTTGTGATAATCTTGCCTTTTTATTACCTCACCAAGGGTACTCTCAGTGTATATAGATAATTCTTTATAAAACTTCTGTAGCTGGGATGGGAAAGATTTATGAGCTAATAGTTATTGATATTTTCTTGGTTGTGCTTTTTTTAAAGTTATAATATCTGATACTTTCCCATGATTTAGATATTCTCTCCTTCAGTCCATCCTTGCACAGAAGGAGGAATTGATTCCTCATAATGTATTTTGAGCACTCTCCTCGCAAAACTGTATTGTATCCATCTTGGACTTCCTGTGTTTTAGTCTGAATCAGAGAGGGATTTCATATAGATAGTGAAGCCATTTTAATGCTTTGGGCATGACATTGTGTTGTTTACCTCAAGCCCTGAAACACTGATGAAGAATTTTACAACAGTTAAAAACAAATAGTTGAAAAAATATGTCAAACTCATAGAAATGGGGCACAATAATCTTGAACCTAAGAATCCTTGTGGGCCTCATGTGTTTTAAGATATAATAATATTTATGTTTTATTGTATTTTTATTTGTCAACCATTTCTTAATTATATTTTAATTTGATTAATGATGTACTTAGGAGTGTTCTGAAAACATTGTGGGCATGTCTTGAGCATTGGTGGCAGATTCAAATAGAAATGGACCACTAAACTGTACATAAGTATTCCTGAAGGCCACATGTTGACTTAGAAAAATCACACATGTTTTTACACACAACACACATATATACATATATAAATTTTTTTTTTTTTCTTAACACATTACACTGAGATAGGAACTACGGGGTTTGACACTTGGGATCTAGAGCAAATTTTCTTAAAATGTGAGTTATGACCCAGTATGGGAGTCACACAGCTGAATGTGAGGGTCACAAAATTATGATTTATTATAGTAAATGTTTGATTTTTATACCTGCTTTATGTACTTATATAGCCAGGGTCACATAAAATTTCTCTGGTGAAAAGGGGTCAGGAATGGAAAAAGTTTAAGAAGTCCTGGTCTAGAGAAGGCTATACATTTGGATGGGTCGACATCCTGTAGGGCATGATCTTTAGTATATGTATTTTAGGCAGATAGTATAGGTAGACTATGAGCGGAATTCAGAATTAGATAAGAGGACAGAGTGAGTTGGGAAAAGAACCTTTGGCAAAAGACCTCAAGCTTTTCCCTGAAACAAAGATCCATCTTTTCAACACTGATATTTTTCTAGTGATATTGTATGGCAGTAGCTCATGTAATACTAATCTCAAAAGGGGTTATCTAAAAGGTAATCAATGAAGCAGTCATTTAACATTTATTAAATTTCTACTATGTGCTAGGGCATTGCCCTGGTGGCATGAAGAAAGGCAAAAGCCAGTCCATATTCTAAAGGAACTTATTGATTAATGGGGGAAGATGACATGCAAATAACTGTGTACAAACAAAATAGATACAGGTTCACTTGGAGGTAATAGTAGTTAAAATTAAAATCTGAAAAAAAGCTTCTTGCTTCTAGGAATTGAAGGAAACCAGGAAAATTAGGAAGTGGAGGGGAGGAGAGAGTTTTGGGCAAAGTGGACAATCTGTGAAAATGCAGATTCGGGAGTAGAGTGTTTTTATGCAAGGAACTATAAGAATCATGGGGCATGTGAAGAGAAGTAAGGTGGGAACATATTGGAAAGGTATGATGAAGTTTAAGAAGCCAAACAGAGGATTTTGTTTGTTTTTGGAGGTAATAAAAAGCTATGCAATCCCCCTTGCTTTCCCAGGCAAGGCAATATGGTCTGACCTACAGATTAAGATCAGTTTGGCAGATGAGTGAAGGCTGGACGATAGTGAGGAGCTAACCAGCAGGCTGTTGAAGTAGTCCAACTATGAACTAGTAGTATCAGGAGAGAAGGGAGTATATGCAAAATATGTTATGAAGATAGAATTGACAAGATTTGACAACTAATTGGCTTTGGTGGGGATGGATGAAACAGTGAGGAGGTGAGAATGATATCTAGGTTTTTAGTCTAGTTTCTAAGTAACTAGGAGGATGATAGTACTCTGGACAGTAATAGGAAAAAAAGAAGAGAGTTTGGGGAGAAAAACAATAAGTTCAGTTTTGGACATTTTATGTATACAGGACATACTATTTGAAATACATGATAGGCAGTTGGATATGTGAAACTAGAGATCAGATCTGAACAAGTAGATTTGAGAGTCATCTGCATAGATGATAATTGAACCTTTGGGAACTTATTGGAACATGAAGTAAAATAGTACATAAAGAGAAGAGGGCCCAAGCCAACCCTGGGGATGGCCACTACTAGTGAGTGTGATTTAGATGAAGATCCAGCAAAAGATCCAGAGAAGTAGTGATCAGATAGGATAGAGGGAAAACCAGGAGGGAGAAGTGTGAAGGAAACCTAAGAAGAGATTTTTCAAAGAGAGATAGATGGTTGATAATGTCACAGACTACATAGAGGTGAAGTAGGAGCCATAATAAAAGTCATTTATGACTGTAAGAGATTATGATAACTCTGAAGAAAGCAGAGCATGGCGAGTGTAAATCAACTAAACAATTACAGAGTGAGAATTATTCTGGAAAATATAATTGGGAAATATTTAGCAAAATAAATAAAAATATAGAATATGGTGTTAATATGTGATTTTCTAAGTCAGTATATCAGCTGTCAGTTCCTCCTGTGTATAGTTAATGACCTCCTTTCTTTTTGAGTTTGACACTTCTGGTGCAAAGAATATCATCAGGTCGGAGTTGTGTGTGTGTGTGTGTGTACGTACATACATACGTACACAAACATAAGATTATAAAAATAATGGGTCAGTCAGCTGAGAAAATAGGCCTGTTTATTCCTTTGACATCTATGAGATGGGAAGAGATTGTGGGAAAAATCCCTATCATCTTGAATGAACCCACTTGCTTGTATTAGAGGACATGGATGAATATGGATAATCACTCATGTCTGGATTGTGTTGGAGGAAATACTGAGAGTGTATTGGAGCAATTGGAGTATTTGGATGAGGAAGCTTGGGGAATGTAGGTAATAGAATGGTACATAATAGCCCACAATTACACAGAGGGGTACCAAAACTTAGTGTAGTTTTCAACTCTGACCAATATTGGAGCTATTCAAAAGCTGTTTAACTCTAATATGTTTAAGTAGTCTCAATGTTGATTTAGAACTGAAAAATACAATAAGACTTTTGGGACACCCTATGTAGTACATTTTATATAGTATTTTTTTTTTTTAATCGAGATATAAAGAGAGTGAGTTATGCAGTTTGTGAGCGGTGTCCTTTGTGCTAGTTTCTCAAAATCACCTAACCTCCATAGATGAGAATGTGTTACTTGAGGGATATGAATGGTGAAGTATTTGCACTCTTTTTTCTTGGAACCAATTCAGTTCATTCAGTCGGGTTAAAAAGTCCCCAGGATTGCAGTTCATGGGAAATAGCTGGGCTGCCAGTCTTCAAATATAAACTGCCCTCTAGATGTGCAAAGGGACTTAAGCTATTTGGGGTACAGAGAAACTGAGTAGCAAAATTGATGTAATCTCGGGGATGATCACTTTCTTGGTATTGAGGTTTTCCTGGGAGTGTAAAGATAGTGGAGTCAAATCCAAGAAATAAAGCTAACTGGATGAATGCTTTGGAAGGAGTTTTTCTTCTATCTTCCTTTCTAACTTTTATATGAATATTCCTGGGGCTCTCTATTTTTTGGTGGTTACTGCTCCTGATCTCATTTCAGGTTTTCTTCAGCCTATTCTGTGTCTAGTTCTTCTATGCCAGCCTTACATCACCTGAAGTCTTCCCCAGGGTTAAGGCATGTCAACAAGCATATAGCACTTATTTTATGCTTGGCATAGTACTGTCTACTGTCAAAGAAAGGCAGAAAGACTGTATCTGTCATTGATTACATGATAATATATAAATAAGGAAAGAGAGGAATGGAATAAGCATTTATTAAGTGCCTAGTATGTGCAATCTAAACACTATATTATCTTATTTGATCTATATAACAATGTTGGGAGGTATAGGCTAATGTTTATCTCATCTTACAGTTGAAGAAACTTAGGTAGACAAGTTGAATTTCTTACCCAGGATCACACAGCTAATGTGTATGAGACCACATTGAAGTAAATTATTTTTTAAATAGTATTTTATTTTCTAAGTACTTGCAAAGATAGTTTTAATAATTCACTTTTGTAAAACCTTGTGTTTGAAATTTTTCTTTCTCTCCCCTCTACCCTCCCTTAATCAACAAGCAATCTGTTAGATATGTACAGTAATTCTAAAGATATTTACATATTCATATTGTTGAACAAGAAAAATTAGATAAAAGGAGAAAAAACAGGAGAAAAGAAAAAAACAACCAACCAAAAAAGGTGAAAATGCTATGCTTTAGTCCACATTGTCTTCACAGTTATCTATCTGGATGCAGATGGCTCTTCCTATCACAAGTCTATTAGAATTGCCTTGAATTATTTCATTTTTTGAAAAGATCCAAGTCCATCCATAATTGATAATCATAGTCTTGTTGCTATGTACAATATTCTCTTGGTTCTTTCTGCTCACTTCACTTAGCACCAGTTCTGGTTAGTCTTTCCAGGCCATTCCCCAATTGATGGGCATTCACTCAATTTCCAATTCCTTGCCATTACAAAAAATGCTGCTACAAACATTTTTGCATATGTGGGTCTTTTTCCTTTTTTTATATTCTCTTTAGGATATAGACCTACTAGAGATATACTGCTAGATCAAAGGATATGCACAGTTTTATAGCTCTTTGGGCATGAACTGAATTATTCTCAAAGCCAAGCCCTGTGCTCGCTACTATCCACATAACTAGGTATATACTGAACAAATAGATATTCTGAGAGGGAAAGACATTCACACCTGTTATAATCTGGAAAGGCCTCCTGGAATAGGTGAAATTTGAATGGAGTCTTGAAGTCAAAGAAAGTAAGAGGCTGAGATGAAGAGGCAGAGAATTTCAGGCATAGGAAACAGCTTGTATAAAGACACAATATCTGAGGGACTATAAGTATGACAATTGTAAAGTGTAGAGGAGAAAAAGTTCTAAGTTGATTGGAAAAATAAGAAGGGGCTAGGTTAGAAAGAGTTTAAAATACCAAACAAAGGAGTCTATTCTGTCCTGAGGTACTGGGAGCCCCTGGAGCTTATTAGATATAGGGATAAGAGTGGTATAAGGTTAGACCTATGCTTTTGAAAGTTCATCATGGCAGCTGAGTAGAGAGAAGATTAAAGAGGGTAAAGACTTGAGTCAGGTAGAATCAGTTGTGAGGTGAGAGAGGTGAGAAGAACCTGAACAAGGGCTGTGGTTATATTAAGAAGAGAGGGGAACATATATGAGAGATGTTGTAATAATAGAAATGACAAGATTTTATGATAGATTGTATATTGGGTGAAGTAACAATGAATTAAGGATAACACTAAGATTTTGAACATTAGTGACTAGGAGGATGATTGGTGGTAGTTTTAACATTTTTTTAAAAATAGAGAGGTTTTGGGGGAGAGTTAATCAGTTCCATTTTAACCAGGTTGAGTTTGAGATACCTATAGGACATTCAGTTCTAGGTGCCCCAAAAGATGTTGCTTTGTGGTATGGGAGTGAGATGTAGAAGAGAGATTAGGGCTAGATTTATAGATCTGAAAATTATCTATAGAAGTGATAATTAAACCAGTGGAAGTTAATGAGATCAACCAGTAACTTTATAGAGGGAGAAGACAAAAGGGCCCAAAACAGATGAGGCAGCAAAGAATAGAGGAGAATTAAGAGAAAGCAGTGTCATGAAAACTGACTGAGGAGAAAGTATCCAAAAAAAAAGGTGATCAGCATTTAGGTTTGAGTAATTTTATTTCAGTTCTTTATAAGTTTTCTACTTACCTCTCAAGTAGTGTGCCCTACTGGTCTCTACATTTATTTGGCTATGTTCTTCTTTGACCTTGATTCTGGTGTGCCCTTGCTTAGTTAAGGAGCAAATATTGCTTTGCTTCTTACATTAGGTGGTGACAAATGGATTGAAGTAATGTCTCACAGGTTAGCATTACATTAAAAAAACATAATATATGTATGTTAATGACAATTATGTTCTCCAAGTCATAATGCTCCAAAAAAGCCAATTTTAACTTATTCCCATAAATTCATGAAGTAGGAGTGAATGAAAATAAAGATATAATTATTTTCCCCATCCAACTTCATGGAATCACTGAAATCTATATATTTGAAGACACTTTAGGGGGAAGGGGGAGTGGTTGTAGGTCTGTGAATCCCAAGGTAAGAATCCCTCAGCACTTCTGAGATAAAGAAACAAAGGCAGGAGGTGGTAAAATTAGCAAAAAAAAAAAAAAAAAAAAATCATTTAGTCTGATTCTTTTTGTACACCAAAATAACGGTTTGGTCATGTATACTTATTGTGTATTTAATTTATATTTTAATATATTTAACATCTACTGGTCATCCTGCCATCTGGGGGGGAGGGGTAAGAGGTGAAAAATTGGAACAAGAGGTTTGGCAATTGTTAATGCTGTAAAGTTACCCATGCATATAACCTGTAAATAAAAGGCTATTAAATAAATTAAAAAAAAATCATTTAGTGATAAAACTGAGATACAAGTGGGGCTTTGTGTACTACCTTTCCTAAATTAAAAGAAAAAAAATGCTTAATAAGAAAAATGACTATTATGATAACATTAACATTTTGGGATCATATTTTGAAAAGGAAATTATATAACTGACTTAGATGTTATCTAATCAGCTGTGGGGTCCTGCCAATTCTACCTTTGTAACATCTCTCACACCACCTGTTTTCTCTTTTGACCCTCATCACCCATTACCCCAAGCTTGTATTGCCATAGTGTATTAGTTGGCTTTCTTCCCACATGTCTTTCCCCCCTGGAGTCCATCCTACACTAAGTAGGCAATGTGGTCTTCTTAAAAAATATAGGTCTTCCCATAACATCCCATTTCTCCTTTAGTAAATTAATCCATTAATCCAGGACCAGGATTGTCTGTTTGCGTTTCAAAGCTTATCATAATCTGGTCCCCTTCTTCCTACTTTTTCAGTCTCTTCCACGTCCTGGCCTCCTTGCCTTCTATCTCCCAGCTCTGGCCAGGACATTATCATTGGTCATGCCCCATATCTGAAACTCTCTCCTGCCTTATTCCTGCTTCTTAACTTCCTTCCAAATCTCATTTTTCTACAAGAAGCCTCTTTGGTTGGCTGTTACACATTTTAAAGAGCCATGATTTTCTTCCATTCTTCTCTAGGCTGCACTCCTTGCTTTCACAGGTATTCTTACAGTTGGCGTAAATTAATTGATATCTAATATATATCTTAATATCTAAACAATATATATCTATCTTGCTTTTAATTAATTCAATGTTTAATCATCATTCATATATTTACACCATGATGGAAATAAACGCGTGTTTATTCTTTTTCCATCTTCATCCTTTCCATCTTCATTCCTTTTTCTCCCTTTCAGTTCCCTGTGTGTTGTATTCCCCTTATTTCTAGTAAGCTCTTTGATGGTTGAGACTGTTTTTCTGCTTATTTGCATTCTAAATATTTAGAACCTTATCTCACACTTGGTAAGCACTTAAGAAATGCCCATTTACCATTTCAGACTAATTTTCACCTTCTGCCTCCTCCCCAACTCCCTTATTTTTTTTTTGGGGGGGGGTAGTATTGTAGCTTTCATTTTGCATCCTCTTGTTGACCTACAGTGTAGCCTTGAAGCATTTGAAATAGGCTGTTAGAAGATAGATTTGTACAGCTTTTCACGAACACATCTGTTTTTAAGTGAAATAAATCTTTTTTGTTACTTTTTTAAAATTTCAAGTTGTCAGTGCTGTGCATTCTATAGCTTGTTTTAGTTTTCCTTGTTTAAAATTATAGCATTATCCTTTGTACTACTTAAATAGTATATTTTTATTTTCACTTTATCCATTTAAAATTAGTCCAGATATATGAGCTAGAGAGTTTTATATCTTAAGTTTTTCAATGATTTTTCATTTCTAAAAGTTTTAGGTAGTTATCACTTTAAAAAAAAAAAAAAGTAGGTAGAGAGAATTCTTTTAGAAAACATCTTAATTGATGTCCCTCAACTTACTCATTATTGCTGCTGTGATTTCCATTTCCAGTATCAACTCTGCAATTTACCAGTATCAACTCTGTAATTTATCAATTCAGCTGCACACTTCTACTTCAGAATTTTTCCTTATCCAAGATTTGCCCCATTCCATCCTTGAACTACTCCCATATACTGCCTCTTTTCCAATTCATGTTTTAATGGAGTTAGAGGAACTCAAGATACTGAGCTGACTTGGGTCTGCCACAAATTTTTTTTTTGATTCTCAATTTAAATCTCACTGAAATAGGGTTGTTCCTTAACTTTGTCATAGATTATTTATCCCATTCTCCACAGAAGCTATGCTCTGAATCTAATCTTTCTTTAACATTTTTCTTTGGTCTTCTCAGCTCAGGATCTAGGCCTAATACTTTACTGAGAAAATAGAGGATGGTTGCTTTTAGATCTTACTTATCTTAAATTTTCAAAATCCATTGACTAGGTTTACTCACTTTCTCCTGTACTTCTTTTGATAATCATTTGCTAAGTACAACTCTTCTACATTTATCTTTGCCTCTACAGATTCCCCACTTAAAGATAATCTTTCATTTTCACTTTCTGTTAAATAGCATACTGTTTTTTTTCTATATTTATTATTGTTCATTTCTTTCAGTTTTGTTCCTCACCCCATTTGGGGTTTTCTTGGGAAAGATACTGCAGTGGCTTTCCACTTCCTTCTCCAATTCATTTTACACATGGGAAAACTAGGGTAAATAGGGTGAAGTGACTTACCCAGGATCACATAACTAGTAAGTGTCTCACATTAAATTTAAATTCATTAAGATGAACCTTCCTGATTTCATGGCCAGCACTGTCTCACCTAGTTGCTCCCTTTTCTATATTGTCTAAAAGCAAATAATTCCAAGTCTCCATCATTACTACTAAAGTTTCACTAATCACTAATATCCTTCAAGCTGTTGTCTAAAACCTCTCTTCCCTTTTTCAGCCAGATTCATTTAAAAAAGCCGTCTAATTGCCTATTGCCTCTGCTTCATTAACTTCTTTTTTATTAAGATATATTTTTGTCCATTAGCAAAAATTCCGTACCTCTTTCTCCCCTTTCTTCCACCAAGATTAAGAATGAAAGAAAGATAAAACCCTCATTAGAAATATGTATAATCAAGCAAAATAAATTTCTGCACTATGTCCAGAAATACAAGTTTTATTCTTGACTTGAGTTGTTCATTTTTCTATCAGGAGGTAGGGTAGCATGTTCATTATAAGTTTCTAAAGTCTTTCAAAGTTTTGGTCTTTATGGTGCTGCCTACCTCAGTTCATATAAGTCATTCCAGGTTTCTCTGAAACTATTCCTTTTATAATTTTTTTAACAGCACAACATTTTGCCATATATATATTATAACTTGTTTAGCCATTCCCCAATTTACAGGCATCCCCTTATCCTATTATCAAATCCTGTCCCACACCTTTATTAATTATTTCATCTTTGGCAAGTTATTAAATCCTTGCTTTAGTTTCTTCAGCTGTAAAACGGGGATAACATCTATTTCCCTGAGGATCAAATGAGAGATACTATTTGCAAAGCACCTGGCATAGTGCCTGGCTCACAGTTGGCACTACATAAATGCTAACTATTATTTTTATAAGCCCCCTTCCAGAAAGTTGTAAATGTTTTTTGTATGTCCTTAGTTATGAGTTTGTTTTAGACTAAGTCTCTGTTTTGAGACTTAGTCTATCTCCTAATTCTTCCTTCTCTCCTTTCCCTACAAGATATGGGGATAATACTACAAATAAACAAAGAAAACAGCCACAAGATCAGTGCAGATCTTCTCTCCTGAAATACAGAGCATGGACTCGCCAAGTTATTTCAGTTGTGAAATTAGTAGACTGAAAGAATGGGCAATCAAAAAATAAGTTCAACATTAAGAAGATGCTATGGGGACAGGGGTGTTTAAGGCAAAAACTTGGGAGAGAACTCTAAAGCTATAAAGAAAGCATCAAAGAAACATACAGCTTGAGTCCAGATTCAACTAGAATTTCTGAAGGAGATGAAATATTAAATTAAAAATTAAATTAAATATCTTTTTAGCCCACAAAATAAAAACACTAAAGAAAAAAAAGAAAAAGAAATGAGAGCTGTGGAAGAAAGTGAAATGTTTAGTGAGATGTATTTCTGTACCCAAAATCTTTGTGTGTATATGCTTTTCTTCTTTGATCAGTTCATATGAGAGAGCTTTATAAGTTGCATCTGCTCTATGGCATCTTCCTTGTTTATAGATGTCTTTTTGCCTATCTCTATTGTGTGAAACAGTTTTCTCTAAACTTTCTTTTTCTTTCCCCCACTCCTTGTGAATTCTCTTTAGCACCATCAAGACATAATGACTACTCCTAGACCTTGTCTAATCAGAACATTTTATGATCTCTGATGATGATCATGAGGGGACACATGTATCATCTCATATTTTAATTACATACCTTATCCTTGTTCTCTTAAAATCATTCATTTGTGTTTTCTTTTGTGTGTTCTTAATTCTTGTGTTTGAACTTGAGAATTTTTATACAACTGGTGTTTTCATCAAGAATGCTTGGAAGTACTTTTGTTAAAGATCATTTTGCCTGCTGTAGGATTACATTCCTTTTTTTGTGTGTAAATTATTTTTGGCTCTAAACCATATCTTTTACTTTCTGCAATATCATATTTCATATTCTCTTCTGCTTTATGATGGTAGCTGCTAAGTCTTGTGTAATGCTGACAATACTCCTGATTATTTGAATTCTTTCTGACTGCTTTGTAGTATTTTTCCTTTGACCTGGAAACTAAATTTTGATTACATTGTTACTACAAAGTTTTCATCCAGATGGTGATCAGGTAGAAATGTCTACCTTGCCCTCTGGTTCTAAGATTTTTCTCTTCTATCTATTCATATAGAGTATCATGCCCTTATCTGACTGTTATGCCCAAAGGAATGTAAATTTTGATCTGTAAAACCTCTTAAGATATCTTTTTTTAAGTAGCATTTTATTTTTTCAAATACATGTAAAGATAGTTTTCAATTTTCAGTTTTTAAAATTTTGTGTTCCAAATTTTTCTCCACCCTTCCTTAACTCCCTTCTTCCTATGACATAAGTGCAATTCTTTTTTTTTTTTTTTTTTTATAACTTTTTATTGACAGAACCCATGCCAGGGTATTTTTTTACAACATTATCTCTTGCACTCACTTCTGTTCCAATTTTTCCCCTCCCACCCTCCACCCCCTCCCCCAGATGGCAAGCAGTCCTATACATGTTAAATAGGTTACAGTAGATATCTTCTTTCTTAAGGGGCATGCATTAAATCTAAATCACTTCAGCCAACAGTCAATCCTGGCCAAGTCCCACTTGGCCCTTGTTTGGACTCTGATTGTCTCAGTGAAAGTAAATAACAATTGTTTCTATTTGGGCTAGAAAACCCGAGGGTCTTCCCTTCCCAGATTGATTTTTTTTGGGGGGGTGGGGTGGGAGGGAGACGACAACTAGATAAAGAGGCCATTCTCTGTCTCATTTCTTGTCAATCCTTAATCACTGATTGTGTATTACCTCAATCAAACTTTAGACCTCCCCTGTATCCAGGACCTTGTCTAGTAGCTCTGAGCTTCCTGTAGCTGCTGGCCCCAGATAGCTCCAGAGAAAGTGAGGCTGGTAACTTTTGCACATTTTCTTCACTTGAATGCAATTCACTTGCATTTCATAGACTTACCTCCTGATGTCATAGTCTTTTTTGAGAAATAGATAACAGCAGCAATACACCAATACCAGCTCCTACTAGATGTGGGTATAGTCCAGAATTCTGTCCTGGGCAGGACTCCCTTTCTCCCTTTTCTCTTCTCCCCTTCTTCCCTTCTTCTCTTCTCCCTCCATTCTTCCTTTCTTTCTTCCTTCTTTCCTTCCTTCCTTCTCTCTCCCCCCTCCCTCTTTTTCCTCCATCCCTCCCTCCCTCCCTTCCTTCCTTTCTGCCTTCCTCCTTCCTTCCCTTCTTATTCATTTGATTATATCTGAGATGTCATCTGAACCTATTATTTTATTTAAATTTTAAAAATTGATATCTCTTGTTTTTACATCATTTTCATTTTTCAGCATATCATTACTTATCCCTTACCCAGAAAACCATAAGAAAAGATTCTCCCAAGAAAGGAGAGAAAAAATGTTTAGGAAAACTAACCATATCACCTGGGTCTGACAATTGGTGAGCAGTTTTCCACACCCATAGTTCCTCACCTCTACAGAAAAAGGCATGAACAGTTCATAACTCTTATTCTGTCTGTGTTTGGTTAGTATAATTATAAAGCTTAATTCATTCCTTTTAATGAATCATAAATCTAGAGCTGAAATATTCTTAGCCTTATATCCATGGGAACTTCAGGAGGTCTCGGAACTTGAATTGGGGGGAAATACTTCTGTATTTCGGTATAATTGATTTCCTTTGTCATCACATGCTTATTTTATATATTAAAAACTTTATTATGAAAAGTAGGTCGGTATGCTTTACCAGAATGCTATGAGGTCCACAAAGTAAAAAAGGTTATCTAGTTAAACACCATCATTTTACAAATGAAGACATTAAGGCCCTCAAATGAAGTGACACTAACTACTCTGGCATTGGAACCTGATCTTTTCACTCTAAATGCCATATTCATTCTACTCCAACTATATTGCTGCATCTGTATTTACCTCTAACTCCCAGAAAAGGGCTTTGCTCAAAAATGCTTAATAAATATTTACTAAATGTTGAATTCTGTAGAGGGCTGAAACTCTTGAGTCTTTGCACTGAGGTCAGTTCAAGCACTTAGGGCTAGTTACTGATTGGACAATACTCTATGGGCATATGCTTGGAAAATGGTCCTTCCCACTATCCTGTGCTGGCTGATTTATAAGGTATCCTGGGTGCTAGCACAATCATCACAGAATCCACAGCCATTAAAGTGTTATAGATGAAAGCGTATTAATGAGATTGTTCTGATATTTAGAGGAAAAATTCTTTGATTTCTTTTTCTTAACATGCAGCTTGATTAACACTGATATTCCTACTATTTTCTGAAAAGTTATAAAAATATCCTATAGTAGATATGAAAGTTGGAGAAGGGAGAATATGCTTTTTAGGTATGCTTAACTTTACCTCAAGAAAATGGAAATACCCTTTCTATTCGAGCCTATGATTTTTGCATTTGGGGGGAACGGGAGAGAGGCTGGATCTCCTCTTGCTCAGGCCAGAAGTGAAGGGAATATTGGGCTGATTTTAACAGCCAATTTGGCAAGAGAGCTTTAACCTGTTTATTTGTCCTTTGGCAGCGTTTTTCTTCCACCATTGTTTAGTGCAGAACTTGGTCTAGTCACTGTCATCTTAACATACTGCAAGCATGCAAGCACAGTGTAGTTCTAGAACTCCCCAACTCAAGCAGTTCACCAGCTGTAGCCTCTGGTTTGAATAAATTACAGATATGTGCCACTGCTACTTGGGTGATTTTTGCATTCTTAAATTGCTTCAAGATATTCCCCAGAATTGTTTTTTATGATCTTGAATATAGTAGGCACTAAATGTATATTTTTTAAGATATTTACAGTTAGGAGTTTGATATTATTGCAAGAAGTATTATGATAAATTGGGAATGAGCTGCTTTTAGAAATTTTTAAAGAAAATGTTGGACAAATCCTAATTATATGGCAACATTAACATCTTTTCAATGTGCAGTGAAGTCTTCTTTTAACTATTTTTACTTAAACATTGACCTTGCTCCAGGAAAAATTAACTAGAAAAACTTGGCTATTGAAGAGAGACTTGCCTTTTAAAACATTGTAAACTTTGTTTCAATGCTTCTTACCCCTTTCATCATATTCAAATTGAATTCTTTCTGGGGTGTTATTTGTTATCAAGAGTTAGTAAAACTACTTAGAGAGTGATTGCTCTTGATGGAAATAGAAAGTTTTAAGGGTTTTGGAGTGCTCTATGTACACTCATTTGATCCTTGTAACAGTTCTATGAAGGTTTTTAATCACTTTTAATCACTGGGAAACTGAAGTTCCAAGGTTAGGTGACTTTTCAGTAAGTTCCTGATGTAAAATTAGAACTTTTTTTTTTTAAGATGTGTTCCTGATTCCAGTTTCAGCTTTAGTAATTTTTCCTTTTGTAAAAAATAGGAAGGTATTTACGATTATAAGCCAATATCAACTTTTTATTTTTTTTTTTTTTGCTGAGGCAATTGGGGTTAAGTGACCTGCTCAGGATTACACAGCCAGGAAGTGTTGAGTGTCTTGAGGTCACATTTGAACTCTGGTCCTCCTGATTTCAGGGTTGGTGCTCTATCCACTGCGCCACCTAGCTGCCTCTAATATCAACTTCTTTTAATTGGAATTTTTTTCCTTAAAACTTTAAAGGTGTCTTTTATAAAATTATAATTGTGTTTTGCTTTGCTGTGTATAGCACTTTATCAAAATCATTTCATGTTTTATTTTATTTTTAATATTGGTCATTCCTATATAGTATAATAATGTTTTGTCATTATACCACAATTTATTCAGTTATTTTTCATTTGGGGGGGTACACAGTTTTGTTCTCTCTCCCTCCCCCCCCCCCCATTACAATTAGTGATGCAGGTAGATAGTAGCTTGATAACATAGTTGGGTTATAAATCCTTTTGTGGGATTTCAAAGTCAAAGGGTATGAAGCATTTTTAAATTATTAAATTTTTAAATTGAATTTTTATTGCAAATTTTTTTTACTATCAGTTCAAGTTTGAAGTAATAATCTAAAAATCTAAATTATCCTCATAAGTTTGATTATTATAAATGTTGACAGTTTGCTTATTTTTAAAAGCTGTTCATCTTATTTATTAAAATAGCTTTTAATTTTATTTGTAGGAATTCCTTAAGTGAAATGTCTTTTACAATGTAGTTGTGGTAGAGAAAATCATTTTCTAAGGAATTTTTATTTCTTGTTGCATATGATGTTTTTTTAAGATATGGGTGTAGACCATTTTCCCATCAACCTCCTTTCTGAAAATTTTTCCAGAAATTCTTGTTGAATAACTGTGTCCTTATCCTAGTATTTTATATTCTTGAAGTAATTGAAGACTAAGCTACTATAATCATTTCTTTTTATGTGTTTCTTATATAACCTCTTTTGCTGATCAATACTTCTATTTTTTAATCTGATAATAGATTTTGGGGGCAAATTTTGATAATTGCTGCTATATAATTTGAGTTATATTAATGCCAGACCCTTTTCTTTTGTACTTTCTCTTCCCTATATTCTTGACCTATCCACAGTTGATACTATTATTTCATCTTAATTCTTTGAAAAGATCTCCTTCAGTTAGCTGATAAGGTAGTAAGTTTGTATATTTGAGTAATATTTTCATTTTTACTATATTGCTGCATTCTTGTCATTATCATTGAACATCTCTATTTGTTTTGCTCATTTATATTTTTGAGATAATTTAAAATTTTATTATGGCAAGGTCTTTTTGTATGCTTTTAATTTAAATGAATGCTGTATTTTATAAAAAGCTTTTTATGCATTTATTAATCATAGGTTTTGGTTTTTTTTTTTAGCTTGTTTTGCTGATGAATAATTTTTTGGTGCATTTTATTTTGCCATTATTTTCTTCAATAGTTTTGCATCAAGATTTGTTAGTAATCTTGATCGATAGTTTTATTTCCTTCATTCCTTTTTGGCTTAGAAATTAGAAGGAATTTGGTACAGTATATATTATTTTTATATGTATATAGAGGTGACAGGAATCTCATAGAGGTGACAGGAATCTCATAGAGGTGACAGGAATCTCATAGATCACTTAGCTCAAAACTGCTTAAATTGTGGGTCATATCTCCATATTGTGTAACTGAATTTTGGGGTCATGAAATATTTATATATCTGTATCCCTGGGAATACCTAAAAATTTCTTGGGGTGAAAATGGGTCATGAGTGGAAAAAGTTTAAGAAGCCCTGACTTAAACCAAAACCAAGTACCTAATTTTTCTTGAGAGGGTTATAATTTGTCTAAGATTTCAGAGAGATTTTGTCAGTTTTGACTAAAACTGAAATTTAAATCCAGTTTTTTTGGCACCAAATTTTTGGTGTTTTTTATTTTATGTGTTTTTTTCTATTGTTCCATATTGAGTTTTAGGATTAGTCATTCATTAATTTTTTGATAGAACTTATAAATATCTATATCATATATACACATTTTCATGTGTATTTTTTTTTTTTTTTGTATGTGCCATGTGCACAATACACATTACAAATACATAAGAAATTTTTTCCCCTGGGGTAGTTCACTTATGGTTTACTTAATATCTCTTTATAAAATTGGGTTAATTAGATTTTGTATGATTAGTTCTGGTACTTTATTTTTGTGAATATTCATATTTGTTTGTTTTTAGTTTTGTTGCCATATAATTGTGTATAATGTTTTCTGTTATTTTTTATTTCCTTTGTTATAAATTATCCTTTTTAGTTTTGATTCTATTTTGTTTTGTTTTCATTCTTCTAAAAACTTAACTAATAATTTGTTCAGTATTTGGAATTTGATAGTTTTTAGAATTTTAAAAGTTCCTTCTTGTATTTGCTTAGAAATCTGGAATTTTGTTTTCTATTTCTTTTAATTGTCCATGTAATTCAGGAGCCACCTTTCTTTTGTTGACATTAAGTGTTCAAAGAGACACACACAAACACTTTTTTTCCCCTTCCTTTGGATTTCTTTGGAATTTTGATTAGTTTTTGTAGTATTACTCTTTCTATGATTTGGTCTTTGATCTGTCTTTATAGGTGTTAGTTTTTAGACTATTTATCTCTCTTTTCAAATTTCATTTGAATTATATTTTTTGTTGCATTATACTCAACAAAGTATATTTAACATTTCTGTTTTTGAAGTTTTTTTTCCCTTTGTTTGAAATGTGATGTTTTTGTATAAGTTCTAGAAGAATTTGAGAAATATATCTGTTCTACATGACTTTTACAGGTTACCCTCTCTAGAGGTCTTTTGTAACAAAATAATACTATTAAATAAGAAAAATAGAATTAGTAATACAATGACCATAATCTGAAAGGACATGCAACCTTCATCCATAACAACCTACCCTCTTCATTATTCAAAATTTAAAAAAAAAAATTAACACCAATTATTTTCTTTCCCTTTGGTTAAATGCTTATTGAGTGACTGAACCATAAGCAAGAACTCAGCTTTTATGTGTTATGGTCTTCATCACAGATATTTGCTATCTTTACCTCCAAACCCACCTTTCTTCCAAATTTCCTTGTTACTGTCAAGGACGCCAGTCACCCTGCTTTTACAGTTTCAGTATCATCTCACTCATCTTCATCATAGTATACTCAGTTGCCCAGTCATGTTTCTTTCTCACATTTCTCATATCTGTCATTATTATTTAGCCTTGTTGATACTTTATCACCTCTTAAATAGACTATTGCAATGGCTTTCTAATCAGTTTTTCTTGCTTCAAGTTTCCTTCCCTTTCCTCCCCTCCCCCCCATGCGGGCCATACTCCACACAGCTGATAGTAATTTTCCTAAAAATAGGTCTGACCATATTCAGTAAACTCTAATGACCTCCTTTTATAGGTTCAAATATTATTTCTTTACCTCTATCTAATAGTTCAGTTATACATTGTCTTTTAATAAATATTTTTATGTATATATGTGTACATGTGTTGAGGTCACATGTTCTCCAAGAATTTTTTACCGATTGAGTAAAAATGATCAAAAAAGTTAAGACTTTTTGCTTTAGATGGTGATGTCATTTTCCATTTATATAAGACTATTAGTCATGGATTACACTTTTTATTTATCTTCTTTTCATGCTCATAGTAATGCTGAATTAGGTACAAGTGGTATTGCCATCTCCATTTTATAAAGGAGAAAATTGAGGCTCATAGAATTTAAGAGTTACAGCTTGTAAATTTTGGGAGTAAGATTTGACCTAGGCTTCCTGATTGCAGCGTTCTTTCCATTACTGTTTGTTTTAAGCAGCAAATTGTGTTTTGTTTTCTAGTCCATTCTAAAATTTGCTTCCTTTTATTGAGAATTTAGTCCATCAACAATTAAAGTTATTATTGTTAAATTCGATTTTCCTTCCTTTAGATTCCATTTTTATTTGGAATATTACCTGTTTTGCTTTTAACTGTTCAGGCTTATTTCACTACACCCATGGTCACTGCCTGTTCTGCCATAACCTCAAACCCACATAAACCTTGTTCCAGGCAAGTCAGACCACCACCACTACTACTTTAACCACCATTCTACACCAAAGGTGTCAAACCTGCGGCTTGGGTACAGTCTGAACTAGATTAAAATGTAATTGGGAAGTGTTTAACAAAATAATAAAATTACAGTACCAACACAATTAGTGTAAATTTTTTTTTTTTTAATGTACTTCCTCCCCTATCCTTTATGTTTGAGTTTGACACACTTCTTTAGACCCTCTGGAAACTGAGTGGATGCCCATCAGTTGGAGAATGGCTGAATAAATTGTGGTATATGAATATTATGGAATATTATTGTTCTGTAAGAAATGAGCAGGACCAGGAGATCATTATATACTTCAACAACAATACTATATGATGACCAGTTCTGATGGACCTGGCCATCCTCAGCAATGAGATCAACCAAGTCATTTCCAATGGAGCAGTAATGAACTGAACCAGCTACGCCCAGAGAAAGAATTCTGGGAGATGACTAAAAACCATTACATTGAATTCCCAATCCCTATATTTATGCACACCTGCATTTTTTATTTCCTTCATAAGCTAATTGTACAATATTTCAGAGTCTGATTCTTTTTGTACAGCAAAATAACGTTTTGGTCATGTATACTTATTGTGTATCTAATTTATATTTTAATATATTTAACATCTACTGGTCATCCTGCCATCTGAGGGAGGGGATGGGGGTGGTAAAGAGGTGAAAAATTGGAACAAGAGGTTTGGTAATTGTTAATGCTGTAAAGTTACCCATACATATAACCTGTAAAAACAAAGTATATGCATGGGTAAATTTTCCAACATTGACCCTTGCATAACCTTTTCACAGTTACAATTGCTAAACAATTGTATTTCCCTCCATCCTGTTTCTTCTTTATTCCCTTCTCTTTCCTTTCATTCTGTCACTTCTCAAAAGTGTTTTGCTTCTGACTACCACTTAGCTTTTCTGGGCCTCAATTTCTTTATCTGTATTGGTTAGGAGAAATGATTTCTATTTTAGGAAAATTAGTTTTGTAACTGAATAGAGGATAGATTGGAATAGAATGAAATTTTAAGATAGGGAGACTAATTAGAAGGCTTTTGCAATAATCCGAGTAGTCTTTGTATTACTTCTTCTGACCTCCCTGTGAGCTTGCATTCTCCATTAAGTAGTCTTTTAGACAAACGTACATTTTAACCACATGACCAGCTTATTGGAATTGTGCTTTCTACAGTTTAAGAAAAACTTTAATGTCTGGTATCTTAACTTGTCCCATGATCTTCAGAATCTTCCTATGACGATTCACAAGGAAGCAGTTAGGTTTTTGGGCATGGCACTGGTAGGCTTTCCAGGTTTCCTAGGTATACAACAATGAGCACAGCAGTTCTGTAGACTTTCAGTTTGGTAGGTTAGCCTCTTCCCACATTTTCCTTTAGATCCTGGGCTTGCTCTGATTGATAATGCATGCATCAACTTTGTTTTCTGTGTGTACATCTCTGGCCAGTATACTGCTAAGGCAAGTGAAGTTATCCACACTATTCACAATTTATTCATTTACTATAACCAGTGGTTCAACATAAGGACAGTGTGGTGAAGAATCTGTTTACTTGATGTTGTCAGGCCAAAATTAGCACAAGCTGCAGAGAATCAATGCATACTCTGTTGCATCTGAGCCTCAGAGAATACATAATCATCTATGAACAAAAATCATGCACCAACACTCCTTCCACTTTTTAGTCTTGGTTTTTAGCCATTTCAGTAGCTGACCTTGATGCTGTTTTTGAATTTGATGGAGGCATCTGACAACATCATTGAAAACAACATGCTAAAAGAGCATGAGAGCAAGTACAGTCTTGCTTGTTCCCATTGGTGACTGGGAAAACTAAAGAGCATTGTTCATTATCCAAAACTTGGGTGAGCTTGCGGTCATGAAATTGAAATACAATACTGATGAACTTCTCCAGGGAATCATATTTTTCTCTGATCTTCCACAAGCCCTCAGGACTGACAGTATCACAGGCTTTGGTCAGAGCTACAGATGTTGTGTACAGACCTCTGTTCTGCTCCTGATATTTCTCTTGAAGTTATCTTATCAGGCAGCATTCACTATATTGATCATCATTCTTTGGCCCTATCATGCCTTCATTCATTCCCTGTTGTCACAAAAAGAAAACATTTCTTTTTCATTTTTTAGAGATGGACAGTGAAGTATCCTTGAACTTCTGGGGGATAACCACCTTTTGCCATATATTCTGGAAAATTTCAGTCACATTTTATCTGAGCAATGGACCTTCTAACTTGTAAATCTCAGTTGGAATAGAATTGACACCAGGCACTTTGCCACATAAGAGGAGCCAAATAGCATTCAAAATATCTTTTTCACTTGGAAGTTTGACTAGAGAGGAATTGACTTCAGCCTGAGATGTATGGTCAGTGGCTTCGTCATTGATTGTTGACAGTCTGTTGAGAACACTGTGGAAGTGTTCAGTGCATCTCTCCAGGAGAATTATTATTATGAATCATTGTAGTTCCATCAGTGCGGAGTTTGAGATGCACCATAGATCTATCTCCATAAATAGCCTTCAGGGCATTATAAAAGTGCTTTGAATTGTTATTATCAATGTAAAACTGAATTTTATCTGCCTTCTTACTGAACCAAGAATCCTGTATCTCTTCGATGTTTGCTTGTACTTTACTTTTAAAAGAATTATTATTATTTTGGTAAATGGTATTTTATTTTTTCCAATTATATGTAAAGGTAGTTTTCAACATTTTTAAAATAAGATTTTGAGTTCCAAACTCCCCCCCCCCCCCTTCCTGTTCATCTTCTCCCTCCAACATAGCAAATAACGTAATATAGATTACATTTGTAATGCTGTGAAAGAAGAAACAGAACAAAAGGGAAAAGTCACACACACAAAAAAAACCCAAAAGTAAAAATAGTGTGATATACTTCAGTCTCCATAGTTCTTTCTGTGGATGTAGATAGCATTTTTCCATCCGAAGTCTATTGAGATTGTCTTGCATCACAGCATTGTTGAAAAGAGCCAAGTCCATCAGTTATCAATCATCTTGTTACTGTGAATAATGTTCTTCTGGTTCTGCTACCTTCACTCAATATCAGTTCATATAAGTCATTCCAGGCTTTTCTGAAATCACTCTCCTCCTCATTTCTTATAGAACAATAATATTCCATTACATTCATGTAACATAAACTTAATCAGCCATTTGCCAATTACTGGGCATCTAATTTCCAGTTCCTTACCATTTCAAAAGGGCTGCTACAAACATTTTTGCACATACGGGTCCTTTTCCTTCTTTTATAATCTCTTTACGGACCCAGTAGTAAGACTGCTGGATTATAAGGTATGCACAGTTTTATAGCCCTTTGGGCATAGTTCCAAATTGCCTAGAGCACATTCTAATGGAAGGAGACAACATGCAAAAGAAATTGTATGCATAAGATATATATTGAATAAATGGAATGTAATTTCAGAGGAAATGAATATCACTAGGATGAGGGAGATGGTCTAGGAAAAACTTCCTGCAAAATATGGGATTTAAACTGAGTCTTAAAGTAAGGTGAAGAGGAAGAGATGAGCATAGGAGGTGGTTGGTGGAAGAGCACAGAATCGGGAGGTGGAATGCAGGGAGGGCCCAACTGAAATTATGTAACATTAATAATAGACCTAATGAACATGATTTCATAATTTTCTGCAGCTTAGTTCAACAGCATGTAAATAGAAGCAGAATTAGTGGATGGTGAAGGTTTAACAAGTCATGATCAGCAATAGGGCAGAAGGAAAAAGTACCAAAGATTTAGAATTGAACTAAATCACAAAATGTCAAGATTGGAAAGTATAAATAGTGAGGGATGATAGCCTAGATAAGAAAAGGGAGAGACAGAGGTTAGAAGTCATAGTAATTGAAGTAATCTCAGGTGGAATAATCTGTTGTAGGAATTGAGCAGATTGGGGAATTTAGAAGGTAGGACACTTGAGGCAGTATCAGTATGAAATGTTGAAATCCGTTATTATTTAGGACAGGAGTTATGGTGAAGGGACTGAGCCAACCACTAGATTAATTGAGAAAAGATAGAGAAATATGCAGCAGTACTCTAGTATGATAATCCTAAAGTGAAAACCAGAGTTTGAGAAAAAGATATTTCTTTATTAGCATTTGCAACAATGTCAAAGCGTTTATCTTAAAAGGAATGATATGCAATTATGTAAAGAGAGTTATTTTGTATTTCATTGTTCAGCTGTAAGGGTCTGTTTGTGTCCTTTGCGTTTTAAGTATTGTTTTTTCTTTTTAAAGTTGAGACTTTAAAGGGTTGAGTTTAACCCTAGATGACTAATTATTTAGATGAGAATTTTTAAAATATAAATAAATATGATTAGTTAACAATTATTTATTAAACATCTATTCTACTTCAGGCCCTGAGAATAAAAAAAGTACAAAAATTGAAAAATGCCCACTTGAAAGGAGTTTGCATTCTTAATGGGAAGGCAAACATGTTGCAAAAATAAAGTTAATATCTAAATATATGCAAAATAGTTAAATACAAGATAGTTTGGAAGGAGGCAAGGATATTAGGAATTAGGGGAGAAAGGCTTCGTGTAGAAAAATCATATTTGATTTTTTTCTTAAGGGAAAGAGAGGGACTCTGAAGCTAAGGTAAGGAGGGATAAAGTATTCCAAGAATATGGAACTGATAGCTCAAAAACTTTGTGATGGGAGGTACAATGTCTTGTGAGAGAAATCCATCCCAAATCTATCCAATTTGGTTGGATGAACCATAGAGGGCTAGAGGGAAATAATTTTCATTGAAACTGCAAATTCTATTTTAACCTAGAGGGAATAGGAAATCACTGGAACTAACTTTTTAAAAGCTAAATTGTTGTCCTAAAAGAGACTTCTACTTACATTTGTAAAATAAAATTTGCAAACATTTGTTTAGTTTATGAAATAAAAACAAGCATTTCCATGACAGAATAAAAAGATGATTGTACATGAAACTACAAATTTGTTACAGACAATTTGGTATTCTTTTTCGATATACAATAGTTACCAAGTCACTTTCTCTTTTTCCTCACACATCCTCCCTTTCCCTCCCCTTCCCCCTTCTCCCATGAAGATAATTGTATTCTTCACAGGTTCTTTGTAGTTAATTTGGGTATTTATGATAATCAAATTACTTAGTGACTCAAAAGTTTTTAAACCCGATTTTGCTGTTAACTGTTAACTTTCTCTTCCTTCAGTTCATTTTGTTTTTCATTATTTTGTGCAAGTCTATTCGTGTTTTTCTAAAATCACGTAGCTCATCATTTTTTATAGCATAGTAACATGATCATATACCACAGCTTGTTCAGTCATTTGCCAATTAAATATCTCCCCAATTTTCAGTTTTTTGCCACTACAAAGAAAGCTACTCTTAAGTATTTTAGAACACATATAGACTGTTTTCCTTTTCCCCTAATCAGAACAGATTTTAGTAACAGATTTAGTAATGATAAAGGTGTTGCTAAGAGTATAGGCAATTTAATAACTCTTTGGGCACAATTCTAGGTTGCTGTCCAAATTGGTGGGATCAGTTTAGTAATGATAAAGGTGTTGCTAAGAGTATAGGCAATTTAATAACTCTTTGGGCACAATTCTAGGTTGCTGTCCAAATTGGTGGGATCAGTTCATAGTTATTCCAACATTAAATTATATGTCAATTTTTGCACATCTCCAACATTTCCCCTTTAATCATTTTAATCCCATTAAAATAAACTATAAAATACCTGCTAAGTATACCTGCCAAAACAAACATAGGAACTATCTGAACAAAATTATAAAAAGCTTTTTATACAAATAAAATAAATTTAAATAATTGGAAAAACATTGTTTATGGATAGACAGGGCCAATATGATAAAAATAACAATTTTACCTAAACTGGTGTATATATTCAATGTCATCCCAATTAAATTACCCAAAAAATTATTTTACTGAATTAGGAAAAAAAATAAGAACTCATTCACAAGAACAGAAAGTCAAATATCAAAGGAACTAATAAAAAATGTAAAGGAAAGAGTTTTAGCTGTACCATAATTATCAAAATTATCTGGTACTGGCTACAAAATAGAAAGGTAGATCACTGGAACAGAGTAGACATATAATTTACAGAAACAAATGAATCGCAGTAACCTTGTTTTTGACCAGCCTAAACATTTTAAGTTTTTGAGAAAAGAATTCCTTAAAAATTTCTGTAGAAACTGTAAAATATATTGGCAGATATTGGACATAGACCAGTATCTTAGACACTTTATACCAAAATTTTGTTAATTTCTTAAAGTGGTAGTTTCATTTCTCAGTTAAATAGTAAAGCATATAGCAATTGCTTAAGAATTCTACAAAGGATGAAATGTTTTCATGTTGGAATCTGTTTTGTTTAAAAATGGCCTTGAGCCCGCAATTATCTTCGGAATACATTATAGCAAAAATCAAAAGTTAATTTTAAACAGCAGACTCCAGTATATGAAATGTAGATGAATTGCTCAAATTATTTGCAGAATGAACTTTGTATCTCACCATGTATATATAATATCTATCTATCTATCTATAAAATCAACTTATATAATAAAATTAGAGAGATATTTCTATGAGAGAAAGATATTTGTCTCCAAAGATAATGGTAAAGAATCAAGAAAATTGTTTGGATTTTTAATCAGAAAAGCTGGCCTCTTTATGTGACTCTGGACAAGTCACTAAGACTTAAATAGTCTGTGTTTTCTCATGTATAAAATCAAGAAATTGGACAAAATAACATCTAAAGATTACTTCTAATCAAATTCCTGTGATAATTTTGTCTATAGTAAGCTTTTAAAAGTTTAAATAAAATAATCTAAAGAAAAAGTTTTCTAATTCAAATATTCTATAGTAAAAATATTACATATTAAATTAAGTTTTTTTTTTTTTTTTTAAAGTGAACTTGTTTTCTAAATTAATCTGTCCTTAAGACAGAATCAGATCTTTATCTTATTGGGAGTGCCATTGGTTCTGGTACAGTGTGAATGAATGAATGAATAGAACATTTATTAAGTTCGATCAGAGCACTAACTGCCGGGGATACAAATAGAAAAGATGGTCCTTGCTCTCAGGGACCTTACCTGCTAATTAAAGAGACAACATTTTAGAAAGTTTTGGTTGCAAATTACATTGTAAAGTTCTGTAGTTCTTAAGATAAAGTGATAAAGCAAATTCTAATGTACTTCCGTTAATGTCATTTCCATTGATCAAAATAGTATCCATTTCTGATGTTAACATCAAAGACTTTGATGACAAGAACTTTGTTTTCTAGATCTTTAGCAGCTGTATCTGAAACATTTGCCAGACTGCACCTCCACATGGTTTGCTTCCTAGGATTGTGGCTACAGGCACTGGACTGGAATCAGTGATGATTAAGAATGTCTTGGGTTTCAAGTATTTAGTTTAGTGGTGATTATTTCACTTGCTTGGCACCATATATATATATATATATATATATATATATATATATATATATATATATATATATATATTTAATGTTGGCACCTTTAGGGTGCCTTGCTACATAAGTTGACTTGCCTTCACTGGCAGTTGACCCAACTTAAGTAGCCAACCAATAATAATAATTTGATTTCGTTTACCTCTGGGAAGGAACACTGGAATAGCAGCCAGAAGGCCTGGTATTTGTAATCCTAGTGTTTTTGTCTTGAGCAAGATGTTTAGTTAATTTCATGGGATTAAATTTCCTCATCTGTTTCATGAAAAAGTTTTCCTAGATCAATACCTTTATGATCCTATGAGAATTTTTAAAAATAACTTACATTTGGTCCTTTTTGATCTAAAAACTAAAAAAAGAAATGTTGCTGCTGCTTAGATTAATTTCTTGAGTTTTCACTGTTATATATTGACAACTCCCTACATTAATTGGTAGAGAAAAAAGGAGGCAAAGGTGAGCAGAGAATCAGAAATTGTTGTTGAAAATAGGGTTAGTGAATTTAGAAAATACCTTTAGTGAATTTCTCATATAAAATTTTATATTTTCAAAATTGTTATTAGTAGACCTCAGTTTTGGAGCACTTTTCATTTAATTTGTTTTATTATTGATGTTTTATAGGTTGGGAGAATTTAGCAGCTCAGTGATTTTAAGAGATTAGTATTTTTCAGAACTTTCCATTATTTAGCCTACTGAAATGGATCTCAGGAATTCTTGTTACCAGTGTATATATAATTAATTGTTCTTATATTTAGTGATTTTACTGCTATTTTAAACTTGTACATTTTATGTGATCAATATGTTTTTTTCCTCCTCAGTATGTTTTTGGAGATTTTACTCCTGATGAGTTCAATCAGTTTTTTGTGACTCCTCGTTCTTCTGTTGAGGTAAGATCTTTGTTTTGTGTATTAGTCATAATTTAATGATTTGGCTTTCAATTTTTACTTTTTTTGTTTAGAAGTGTTAGGAAATATTTTAGCTTGTTTTCTAAACATGGAAATTTGGACAAAAAAGAAGGAAAATTGGGGAAAATAATTAAGAATAAGGTGCATGAAATAGTCTATTCATGGAACTTATACATTATAAACATCTATGTCAGTCACAGTTGGAGCACAGATTTTTTTTGGGGGGGGGTTTGCTCAATTTGGCTTTTAGAAAACAAATGTGTTGTATTATTAGTGGTGTGGTTTTTTTCCTCTTCATTTGTTAGCTGTTTTTTTCCCCTCCTTATTTTTCAAAGAAATTTCATTTGGTTAATGGAGTTGTTTTTGAGTTAAAACGGTGGGTGTGGGTGTTGTTTCCTCACATTTGTGTGTGCATAATCCACATAGAGATAGACATAGACATACGTATTGTTTGCTACTTAAAGAAGAAAGAAGGAAATCCTAGACAAACTAGCATCAAGAATTAGGCAAAAATTGATTGAATACCTGGATATCAGAATTCATTCAATTTAGTCCAGATTCTTAACAAAGTCTTCTACAACTATGGTGATCTGTAATCTACAGTTTTCTACAGTTAAGGAGATCATGGTAATGACTCAGAGAAATTTCAGAAGTTTGAGTCAAATAAAATTAAATTAGCATATATGAAGTGGCACCTAAAATAAAGTATATTTATAAATGGTCAGTTAACTATTGATTATAATCATACAGAACATTAATTCTTCAAGGATTTTGATAGGTTAAGGTTTTAATTCACATACTTAAATTTATGCCTATAATTGTCTTAACATCTAAATAACCATGAACATAAAAGTTTTTAAATGGGAAGGATAAGTCCATTTTTTTTATGTAGGAACACTTCTTGAAACTGAGGTTTTCATAATTTAGAATGATTAGAAAATAAATATAAAATAATGAAGTTACATAAAAATATTCTTAATTAAGAAATTTATAAACTAATCACCAGTATAAAAAAAATTAAAATAATCATACATGCAAGTATAAATCCTAATTTTTGCTATTGGCTTAAAAGAATATAATAGTCTTAGAGTAATAAATTTTCCCCTTTGGTTTTGTGTAGGAAAATTTTAATTAAAAAGGAAAATTCTCCTTGAAATCTTGGTTTCTCTATTTGTATATGTCCTCCTTATATATTTAATACCCATTTAACTCGAGCTAGCATTAACGAGACAATTTGATTCTAAATAAAATATATTCGAAAGTGGGTAGATTGTTGATCTGGAGGTCCTGAAGACCTGTATTTGAATTCTGCGTCAGAGATTCAATTACTGTGACCCTGGGCAAGTCATTTAACTTCTTTCAGCTTCCATTTCCTTCCCATAAAATGGGAGTAATACCTGTTATAGTAATGAGAATCCAGTAGTAAGATAATGGCTGCAGGAGGAAATTGTAAACGAAGCATTGGATGAATGTCAGCTGCTGTTACTCTTTCAAAGACGATGTCAATGCAATAGAAAAAGTTTACTATATGTGTTTGTGTGTTTGTGAACAAATTGTATAGGATTCTCTTTAGTCCCTTATTTCAAATTATTTCATGTGTGTTTTCATTCTGTTAGAATGAGGATAGTAATTGAATGTATGTTGGTAGTTATTTGAATAAAAATTGAGAGCAATAGTCCTGTATGTAGTGTATATATAGTGTCTTATCACCTTTTCAGCAAGAAAGAAAAAAAAAGTCTATAAATAGTTACATTCATGTGTACAGATTTGTACTTAACCACTTTTTTTTTTTTTTTTTTTTTTTTTTTTACATTATGGGTATCTTATTAATGTGAAGCATTTTTCTTTCATTTTTCCTCACTTGTTTTCACTGTAGACACTATGACCACCTAAATAAAACTCCTCATACTTCTGTACCAGTCATAAAAATTGCTGACACAAAATCCGTAGAACAAGAAAGTAGTTAGGGGAAGGGAGTAGGAGGGCATGATGGTCTCTTGTCTGTTGGCTTTCCTTCCTGGATTTCATTTAGTCATTTACTGTGGAGTGATTGGGGACACCGGTTCTGTTCTGGCTTATTTCTTCTATAGAACAGTCATGAACCTGTCCATAACTTTCTTACTAAAAGTCCACCAGGATATAGCTATTGTTCCAAAGGATATAAGGTAATCCAACTGATTGTCCAGCATCTTTATTTTATGAGGGAATGAAGACAGTGACTTGCCCAAGACTAGCCTTAGGGTCCAGCCCCAGGAATATGTATACATTCACATACATAGAGGTACTAGTCAGTCAAGATTCAATAGCAAACAACTTTAGTATCTAGTGGTCAAGATTCAATAGCAAACAACTTTAGTATCTAGTGGTATTCTAGTAGTAAAAGATTTTATTTGCTAAAAACATTGAAGCTTTGAGTAGTCCTATAAAACTGCTTCCTTAAATTGTTGTGGGGTTTTTTTGTAAATAGAGTTGTTACAGAGTGGGAGGGGGGCAGCTAGATGGCACAGTAGATAGGTCTCTGCCCTGAAGTCAGGAAGACCTGAGTTCAAATCCTATCTCAGGTAAGTCCCTTAGTCCCAATTGCCTCAGCCCAAAAAAACAAATGAAAAACACACCAGGAGGCAACTCAGGTTTTCTAGTTGTGATAAAATAATTATGATAATAATGAAGTGTTGAAATTTCTTGAATTAAAAAAAAATTCACATATGTCTGCAGCTTCCACCATATAATGAAGCAATTTTGTGTGACACTGAAGCCCCAGAGGAACTACATGATGGTAAGTTAATTCCTAACTTTTTAATTTTTTAATTCATAGTTTTCCCTTCTTGGTTTTATACAGTGGACTTTTATAGTATATGCTTATATTTGGCAGGTTGTTTCAGAAATATTTATTGTTAATTAATATTTTATTTTTGTTCTGCACTTTATTACTATTCCATTTTAAAAAAACAACTTTTGCTTTAGAAAAAGGCATGTAGTGGTTAATTCTTTCTTTTTTCCTCAACAGTTCTCAGTGTCACAGGTATGTATCATCTTTCATTGCCACCTTTCCTCTTCCTCCAAGGTTTGCCACAGGGTTTCTTGCATTGATGGTGATGTCGCCAGGTGCAGGGGCTTGCTAATCTTGGAGCATGTATATGTTCATATTGCTGGTGAGTGGTAGCTTGGGTTGGCTGTCCTCATAGATTAAAATCGTTCTGAGCCTGTTATTGCCATGTTGGGAATTTTGGTGCCTTGTTGGCCTGCTAGTTGTTGTCTTGTCGTTGAGTGTGGGTCTTTTGTTTCTGTACCTGAACTGATTTTTGTAGACCTTGTTTATTGAGATAGGAACATCATTTTATCACAGTATGGAGTAAGTGGTATAGGCTTGATGTCCCTTTTGAGGCTAGTGGAGATTCTAAAATCTCAAGTTTTTAAAATTTAGATCACTTTGAACTTTTCTATTGACATAAAAACTCAACCAGGAATTTCCTTGAAGATTTAAGGAGCTTACATTCACATGGAGTTCTCAGAATTAAGGGATGGTAAATGTTTGCTATCCAACTAAGAATTGTATGCATTCTTAAAAGTCAGTTCAGATTCTTGGGCTGGAACGAAATATGAAAATTATTCCATCTTTAAAAGTCATTCAAGCTTGTAAAAAGCAAGTTGCCAGGTGATAGGAAAAGGAAAAGTTAATTTTATTGTTATCCACTTGACTTGTGGGAAGTTCTAGGAAGTCAAAGCTATAAGAAACATTCTATTCATTGATAATTAAGAAAATAAAACAGAGTGCTTAGAGACATTAAATTGATAAAATATTGACACTGATTAAACTGTTCAACTTGTAAATATTCATTCCCTTACCCTGTGGTAGGGGTATTAGTCAAAACACTTATTAGTTAAAAGAGAAAGCTCCCCTGATTTAAAAAAAAAACAAAAAAAAACTTAATCATATTTTCAAAGGAACATATATATATATAAGCCCAAACTGACCTTTTATTGAGATCTTTTCTTCCTTTTAAAAAAGCCCTATAGTATTCTATAGTAAGCCACGTTTATTGGCTTTCTATTCTAGTAATATCCAGTAAGGGTCTGTTGTCAGTGGACCCAAGGAAATAGTACATTTATAGAGTATTCTTAGTGTGTTTATAAGTTTTAGTAGTAAAGTATTTAGTAAATTTAAATGTATTAAAAAGCTTCACTAACCTTAAAATGTACTCAGATTATTGGGGATTTCCCAAGTATTTTACCAGGAATACCTTGTAATTTCTGGCGCTGAGTGTATTGCACTGCTTGAAATTGTTACATTCTAAGCTAGTACAGTTCTTTTCCTAAAATATTAAAGCAACTTTTGGTTAAATTTTCTAGCATTTTGAAAGGACTCTAAGATTTGTTTTTTTAAAGGAAAAAAACCTGCTGTTTTGAAACCTTATTTAAAATTTGTTCCTATGAATTGGTTACATTTAATTCTTCCAGAGAGAAAAAAAAAGCCATTTTCAATAAAAATCATTTTATAAGAAGTTCATATTGGATTAACTTTCAGAGTTGACTTCACTAAAGCTTAAATGTTTTTGTTAATAATTGAGGTGTCTTTTCCTATTTTCTAGAAAACTGACTGCCTAACTATCTTGTTTGCTCATTTAAGTTTTACCCAAAAGGTGGATTTCTAGAAACATTTTTCTTGGCCTTCTTTCCTTTCCTACCAGTTTATTGGATTGATTAAGTCGGGCTTTGTTTTAACTTTTCTTGCCCTTCAGTATACATGAGTATATCCATTGTGATAGAAACATGATGAGCAATTCAAGCTAACTAGGCAGGACAGGTGTGTCTTGTGCCCTTCTAATGTTAATCATCTAAATATTGTTAGTGCTTAGTCAGTATTTAATGATGCACCAGCATATTGAAATGGTCACAGAGTTCCATTGATGTCAGACCACATTGTACATTTGTATTTACTACACAATAGTCACTTTTAAAATTGAAAATACACATGCTAAAGGAGCTATTTCTGCCTCTTATGAATAATCCAACTCCTGCTCAAGCTGCATGACAGCGCATACTAATTCTTAATATACATTCACAGCATACACCATAACGCATTGACAGGATACATTATAACCATTCCAAGGAGTATCTTGTCAATGTGTAGTATTCTTCATACCTTCAGGTACATCCATTTCAGTCCATGCAACATTGCATCCTCGAAACATCACGGAATGGGTTGAAACAAAGATGCGTGGAAGCAAAGTGGACTGTCAACTTATAGGTACAATAATCAATAGTTGATTTCATGAAATGGTCTTTCCTCTAGTATTCATTTTTTAAAAAGAAATTAGATACATAAGTGATGAACACTAGTAGTGAACTAAATAATTAGTAGTAGTTATTTAAACTTTGTATAGGCATTATGAATATTATTTTGGGACATTTTGGATGTTAGTGAGTGGTCAGGTGTTTCAGCATTTCTTGTCTTATAAACAAATTACATATCAGTGCAAAATTAGGTATTAAAAATGAAATGGGGGATTTGTAGGCAATTTGTAGATTTAAGTAATAGTTAATGTTTGCTGAGTATAAGTAATTTGTTGTAAGTTTATAAAGCATATTTGTGAAAAATGTATAGAGGATAAAAGGGCCTGTCATTCAATGGTCTATGGGTTTTGGAAGGATTAGACACAACTGAACAACTGACCAACAAAAAAATTACATCAAAGATATAATTTTTTGTTTTGGTATCATAGTCCATTAGGAAATGGCCTTGTCTTTTCATGAAATTGATCCAAATTAAGTCATTGATTTGAGAGCTATGTGTTTATAAAGTGTTTAAAAGTGTGTTTGCATGTGTATATATGCATAAATACATATACACATATCTACATACCCGCACATATATATGTATATATATGTGCAATATAGAGACCATATTCGTGTCAGTTTTCCAGTCTGTAAAAAGAGGTTTGGATTTAGGGTACTTTGGTGTTGCACTTGATTACTGTTTAATATGATAATGTCAGTATTGATAGCAGTTAAAATAAAGAAGACTGAGTCAAGAATCCACTTGCATTACCCATTTTCCCCATCCTATTCCACATTCATGCCAGAGTAGATATCTTAAAACAAGTGTCCTTAACCTTTAGTGGACCTCTTTGGCAGTATGATGAAACTTACGGACCTCTAATTTTCAACAGATAAAATTAAATTGCAAAGGAAACCAACTATACTTAAAAGATACTTTTTTTTTCTCTCATCCAAGTTTATTGACTCCCCCAGAATTGATGATTGATAAACCCCCTTGAAGGTCCATGGACCCCAAGGGAAGAACTGCCTTAGAGGTTAGAAGGAATCTCATAGTGGCTCACACTATCCCTGGGTTAAGGGAGGGAATTGGTTGTATATTTTTAAAAATTATTTGTTGAGTTTGATGGAGGTATAAAATAAAGAATATAACAGTGAATTGTATCAGCTGTTGAGAATTTGTGTATATTTTATTTGCTTAAGTTGGGCACTCAGTATATAATTTCAAATTAATCACCTAGTGCATTTTTAGATCTAAGCTTTCATGTCTCCGATGTAAGTTTATACTAGCAAAAGGTGAATAAAATGTTGACATTTCTAAAGTAGAGAACTTTTACATCCTCTGGATGAGGATGATCATGGTGTTAAGTACATTTAGATAGCAGTAAGCTGAATTATGGTCCTTTGCATCATTATGTTTTTAAAGTTAAGGCATTTGAGTAGTTTAATTTTTGTATGTGGTACTGTGACAATTAATGAAATAGGTTTTATTACTTCAAATTTAGTTTATTTCAAGGAAAGGAAAAGGAGGGGAGGAAATAAGTTTCTTCACTTAGCTGAGTTAAATATAGGAGTTAAAAGGAAAGGCATTTAGCATAAAAGCTCATTGAACAAATCTTATAAATTTTAACAGGTCTAAATTGTACATGTGTATATAAATGATGATCACTTGGCATAAAGACTGAGTGATTCAACTAAAGCTCTTAGAATAATTTTGCTTGATACTTTGCAGAGAGGTCAGTTCCACACTGAAGAATTTAGTGAGATATTAGGGCTTTGAATCCTCTCCAATTCATATTCTATCAAAAATATGCCTTTTAAAATTGATGGCTTTTCATTTTAAAAAGGATTTTGGTCTGAATCTGTGAAAAAATAAAATATTTTCACTTTATAAAAGCTTTTGTAGTCTCTTAAAAATTTAAGAATTTTTTGGTAACAGAGTCTATAAAATTTTTATAGAAAGTGTTGATTGTGGTAAGTATGTGTTTTGTTTTGTTTCTGTTGATGGTGATTTGAATTTCCCCAAGTTATTTATGTAAATATTAAAAAAATATTAATTGCCAATTTACATTTACTACTTTATAGATTAGGGCAATGAAAATATGAATTTATTTAAAGGTACGTATAAAGGGAACCGTCAGGATACCATTTGGATAATGAGTGGAAATTCATTTTGATTTAGGGGTTTTTTTTTAATGCAATTTGTAATGGCCTAGTAGTAATTGAGAATAAAATAAAAGATTGTTTTTCATGATAGCAAAGCACTTTAGAATTGATTTTGTTTAGTTATAAAAATGCATTTCTTGCAGTAATAATGGATTTATAGATTTTTAATAAATTGGGGGGGAAAGCATAATATAAATATTCAAGAAATAGGAAAAAGTGATTTTTCCTTAAAGATTGAACTTAATAGGGCATTATTATCTATTTTAAACAGGGGAAGAGTATCAGCGAATTGAGTTTGGTGTTACTGAAGTTATTGAACAAGATGAATCTTTACTGAATAATACTGACTACAGTATTTCAAGCACACTGAATCCTCAGGCCCCAGAATTTATTCTTGGTTGCACAACTTCCAAAAAGAACCATGATGACATACACAGTGAAACCAACTACAACTCCATCGACTGCCAGTTCACAAGCCCTGTGCTTGCTTTGGATAATGGTTCTAATGCTGAAGCTGAAAATACAGAAAATGATGGCCTTTCTGGGGGCCTTGGACAAAGGGAACGTAAAAAGAAGAAAAAAAGGCCACCTGGATACTACAGTTATTTGAAAGATGGCAATGACCATGTACCTACAGAAGCCCTTGTTAATGGTCATACAAATTCATCAGTACTGAACAATATAAGCACAGAGGAAACAGAATTTATGAGAAATATGCCACCGTCAGCTATACCAAGGACTTGTAATAGCCCTGAAAATTCTGTGGACTTCATCAGTGACACTGTGACTGATGATTCTTTTCCTAGAGCACTAGACAATATCAGGACTGCAGGGCAGCCTGAGGTATGCCATGTTACTAATTGTGAACAGTCTTGCATCCCTTCGGAGGCTGGCAGGGGTAGCCCATTAAGGACAGCTATTGCACAGCCTTGTACTGGTACTACTGAAAATCTTGGAGTTTCTAATGGACAAACACTTGAATCCTCTGTCGAGGGCCCAGCTGCCAATGGGGTAGAATTATACACTGTGGAAAGTGCTGACTCAGATCCAGCTAAGCATGAAAATGCTTCACCTACTGCTGAAGTCCCAACCCCTGTGACAGGATCAGTTTCTGTTAATCAGCCTGCTAAATCTTGGGCTAGCCTTTTTCACAATTCTAAGCCCTCTGCTTCCACACCTGTGGCTTATGTTGAAACTAAATATTCCCCTCCTGCCACATCTGCTCTGGTCCCTGAAAAACAGGTTGAAGTCAAAGAAGGGCTTGTTCCAGTTTCAGAGGATCCTGTAGCCATAAAGATTGCAGGTATAGTTAACAAAGATTACAACTGAGAGTGAAGATGTGAACCATTGTGATTAACCTTTGATTAAGGATTTTAACTTTTTAAAAAATCGAACAACATTTTAAGAATAAGATCGAAGGGCCAAAATTATGTTACTGAAATTCTGAAACATTGCAATTTTAAATCATCTGCCTATTTTATGGGAATTTATTAGGAATACTTACCTATTACATGATAAAAATTAAATAATATATAATAAGTACAAAGAAATAATTACACTTCAATGTTAAGTGTTTAAAGTCTCATTTATCATTAGAGCAAACAAATTATATTTTTAATTTTTGATTGAGTAATCTTGTTCTATTACTCAGCAGTTTGGTGGTATAATGAAGTGGTTTTATTACTTTAGGCTATAAGGGTTATTATATACATTTAAAATAATCTTTCATTAGTTTGCACTATATTATTTTAGTCTATTCCCAGGTGTTTTTTTTTTTTTAATTGTAAGAAAGTTTCATAATGCAAATAGTTGGCTTTTTGAAAAGGAACTCTTTTATAATGCCTATATACAAGAACTTGAAATTTATTTTCTTCAGAATTTCAGAAAACTAGAGATTAGATTTGGACAGGAAAAATGTATGGAAAATTTTTGTCCCAAGGTTACTTTAAAAATGCCACTACACAAAAATTCAGAGCTTAAGTTCCTTGTGTTCACAGTAATGAGCTAACTTGTAGGGCTCTTTTTTGGTTTAAAAATTCAGAATTTACTGTGGTTTAAGGGCATGTATGCACACACACAAAAAAGATAATTCTTTTTAAAAATCCCATTATGTCCAGAATTGAGACTGCCCTTGTCAAACAAATGTGCATTTGATACAGCTTTGTAATATTAAGTGATTGGGAGGGAGGGGGCAGCTAAGTGCTACAGTAGATAGAACAGTGGCTCTGAAGTCAGGAGTACCTGAGTTCAATTGTTGCTTCAGACACTTAACTAGTATGTGACTGAACAAACCACTTAATCCTGATTGTCTCCCTCCTATTTCCTCTCTCCCTTCCCCCTCAATTGAATTATTGTTTATTGATGCAAATTTCTTTTGATCCAGAATTTCAAAAGTTTAGCTTGTTACATCAGTAATAATGAAAGCATCAAAAAAAAAAAATTTTTTTTTTTTTTAAAGGAAATTTTTGTAACAGTTGGTTGAAACAAGTTTTTATAAAAAATCAGTAGGTAGGGTATTTTTTTTTTTTAATTAAAAAAACCTTTTAGGTCATTTCACCTTATATATAAGCTACTTGATTGCTTTCTTTTTGGTATTTTAGAATTATTAAAAACAGATCCTTCATTTTCAATCAATTCTTATTTTAGTGTATTTTATTTAAAAAAAAAAAAAAAAAAAAGCCGCAAATCATCCCTTCTTTTTGGTGTGTATTGATTGCAATTTTATTGATGTGAAGGTGAGCTTTTTTCCCTGCCAAATCAGTAGTGGAATTATACTTCTAACTTAGCATCATATCAGTCATTACATATGAAACAAAAAAAGCTTGCTTTTTTTGCCTTTGTAAAACTTAGGAGGGTAGTGTTTTCAAAATGGCATTTTTAGAATCAAATATTTTAAAAGTCCTTAAAAACCAAGAAAGACTTTCTGATGCCAAAGAAAAAATTATTACCTATAGCAGAATTGTGGGTCCTGGGAAAAAACCTGTTCCCAACCATATTTTATTTTCTTTATTTCTAAAAAATTAGTTTTGTCACTTTTTTACAGATGTTCTTTTCCATAACATGGTGCCTTTTAAGTGAAATAAACTTATTTTTCTGCTTTGCATATTTAGATTGGGAACCATTCCATTTTTAATGTTTTATATTTGGTCTCACATTCTTACGTGACCCTCAAAGTTAAAGGAACTGGGTTTAATTCTGGCTCTGCTACTTTCATTACCTTTCTGATTCTTGGTTGATCATTTCTTTTGCCTCAGTTTCCTTATCTCTAAAATGAATGAGGTTTTATTAGATGACTTCTCAGAGCCTTTCAGTATCTAAATCTGACTATAATTCTATGATTCTTAGTACCTATGTTGGTTATTCATGGTCAAAAATATCATCAGATAGATATACCAGTAAAATTCAGTTGAGATTTTGCATATAATTTCTTTTCCTATCCTTCTCTTAATTGACTTTGTTTCTTAGATTTTGCCTAGGCCAGTATTAGAATTTTTCAATGTTTGGATACACATTAGTAATTAAAGAAGACAATCCTTGAAGCATGATTCATGTATAGGGGATGCTAGCTTGAAATTTAAATTTAAAATTAAATTTAAAATATTCATTTAATTTATGCCAATTCAGAGTTGACTATATTAAGATAATTAAGAAGTAGACTGTATCCTATTTTGGAATGAATCCATTAAGAGTTGATGTGAGAAGAAATACACTGGAAGATCTATGTAGATCTTTGGACCTATAACCCTTAAATTTTTGCCAAAAGAAATTCTAATTAATTTATATGATAAAATTAGATTACTCTTGTGAATTAATTCTATGACATATTTCTTGAGAAGGTACATATTTATATGTATACATACATGATTTGATCTTTCTTTCAGGTATTAAAAGTACCTGGTAGCAATTTGCAGAAATTTACTCTGCTTTTTTCAAAATAACGCAAGTTGTAGAAATCATATAACAGCAAAATTCTAGGGTGTTTTGAAAATACAATTCCTTTTTACATAGATCCCTGGCTTTATCTTAACGTACCAAATTATTAGAAATACTTGTAGTTAAATTGGTGGCAATTTTCAAAATTTTCTCTCAACTTCACTTAAAGTAAGATCTATTTTGGCTGTTAGGTTAATTAATTTTCTCTAGTGACATGAAAAGCATGAGTATGTTTCATTAAAATTTTCCCATTTTGTAATTTAAAATATTATGCAGTTCACTTTTTACTTTGGAGAGGATTTGAAAGGATTTTTAAGTTGTTTTGGGTAAAGATCATGACATCAAAAATTTGTATTAAGATTTTTAAGTCCACTTATTTAAAATAATATATTAAATTCTAGTTATAAAAAAAAGTTGAACTTTGTCATAATGAGATTTGACTTGTATTAAATTATTAAGATGACTACATCACTTGCAGTGTAATTTTATGTTTATTATTGTATATATGTAGTTTGAAATCAATGGGAAACTATTTTTATGGGCAATCCTTTTTGTAGATTTTTCCACAAGCCACTATACCCAATTCCTTCTCCCTATAGTCCAGTAAGCATCCTTCTGATATTATTTGGTGTTTATTCAGGAAGGAGTAGCTTAATTTAAAAATTTTCCAGAGGCTAAAAAAAAAAAGGCAAAATAAAAAGGTACTGTTTGGAAAAGAAATTGTGCAAAGTATCTTGAAGCCAACTGTAATCAGTTTTTCATAGTTTTTTCCTTACCAAATATTGCTTCCACCTTGTGTTCATTCTTCCCAAGTCTTTCCTTAATGCTACCAACTATGTCTACTTATTGATGATTCCTTTATAGCAGTTTGCATTGAAGTAGTATTGAAAAAGAAGGTTTTTAGAAACCAAAACATCAAGTTTCCTCCTTTATCTCAAGGAAGGTGTGAGCCAATAAGAAGAGAAGTGGGGAAAGGGAGAGAAGGATAGCCCTTCAGAGGGTAATCTCTTGTACTTTCTCTGTGGAAATGGGAAGCAGCTGAATAGGGATTTAATGTAGAGAAGCCAGATAAATTTAATAGCTTATCCCCAGTCAATTATTTTGAATCCCTAATATGTCAATATAAAGTAAATCATATATTTAAAAGTGCATATTATTTAGATTATTATTTACATTTGCATAAATAATGAAGAGTTTGCTGTGCTTTTGATATATTTACTAGAGTGTGACCTTTTTATTATGTTTCTCAAAATTGTTTTTCTCTCTAAAGTTTTGCTTTAGTTGTGGCCATATAGGCGAACTTTTGGGGGGGATGGGGAGATCACATTGTCTCATAGCCATTCGTTTTTTTTTTTTTTTTTTTTATTATAGCTTTTTATTTAGAAGATATATGCATGGGTAATTTTTCAGAATTGACAAGTGCAAAACCTTTTGTTCCATTTTTTCCCCTCTTTTCCCCCACCCTTCTCCAGGTGGCAGGTTGACCAATACATGTTAAATATGTTAAAAGTATAAGTTAAATACCATATATGTATACATGTCTGTACAGTTATTTTGCTGTACAAAAAGAATCGGACTTTGAAATTGTATACATACCTGTGAAGAAAATCAAAAATGCAGGCAGACAAAAATAGAGGGATTGGGAATTCTATGTAGTGGTTCATAGTCATCTCCCAGAGTTCTTTCACTGGGTGTAGCTGGTTCATTTCATTACTGCTCTATTGGAACTGATTTATAGCTGTTCATTATAAAATGTCTTAACCTTTTAACGGGTATTCTTTTGTAATTTGCATTCTTTACTTTAAAGAAAACTCGTTGAGGCTTATTTTTTTTTAAAGTTTGTCATTGTGTAGCTTACAGGAAACAAATATAATTTAGTAAATGTTTAAATAAAATAGAACAAAGTTGATAGGAATTGTGCAGTTCTAGCCCTGCCTCTCTCCTTATTTAACGAGTCATGTGACTAGGACATGACTCCTAGACAAGCCACTTCTCTGGGCTACAAATTCTATTTTGTAAATGAGTTGAACTAGAGGGTCTCTCAAGTTTTCTTTTGGTGTTTAAAAAAATTAACAATTCTACTTGTTGAGTGAAGAAATATAACTGATTTAGTTTTGTTACTCTTTATCATTTATAATGTGAGGTGGAGTACTGACACTACATCATTAACTAAAGCCCATTTGGCTGTCTTGGAGACCAGAATAAAGCTCACAGTGCTAGAATGTCAGTTAGGAGGGACTTTATAGTCTGTTCAGTCTGGTTCAGTCTAGAGACCGTTTACCTACAAGTAAGAAACTGAAGTCCTAGAGAAGTAAATTCATAAAGCAATACCTTTTCACTAAATGGTCCCTTTGATCCTCTATATTTATTTGTATTATTGGAGATGGAAATACCATCTCCTGCTTACACTTTAGCTATTCTTGTCCTTGAATAGTCTCTAGTCTGTCCATCTAGGACAGATGCAGCCTTTTCAACTTTGTAAAACCTAACAAATACAGTAAAGTAAAACAAAAGTTTTACTAAAAAAGTAAAACACAAGATATTGGTGTAAATTTCAAAAGCCTATATTTCCTTAGAAGTAAACAATTTCCTTGTTTAAAAATGAATAAGATAGTTAAGATTCATTTTAAGTCTTAATTTTGAATAGGTCATTTACAGTGAAGTATATATGACGTTGCCAGAATACTTCAGTGGTTTTTAGAAAAATCACTTGTAGTTTTGAGATTATGGTAGTTCAAGACATTACCAAAATCATACTGTATTCTTTTGCTGAAATTTACCAAAAAGATAATTATGGTATATATCTCTATTCTGTAGGAACTAAAGTTCAACTCCTACTCTTAAGACATAAAGTATTTCTATAGCCAATGGGTAGTAGTAAATGTTGGTCACTTTGCTGTCCTTCACCAGATCAGGTGACCAAGATAGCGTGTTCTACCAAATGGGTCTTATTGAGGAAAAGAAAGAGACTTGGAGCGTATTCTGGACAGTTAGGAAGATCACAGAAAAGCAGGTCAAGAACATCTGAATATCGGTTACGTGTCAATTAATGAGTCTTATGAATCAATGAAAATTCTGCACCTGAAGTTTTCATGGATTTTAAATGGTAATATGACCTTTAAATCCTAATTTTGATGGGGAAATCCAATTTTAATGCATAAAATATGCATAATAGCAAAATGTTACTCTTTATATAAGAAAATCTACAATGCTTGAGAAGTAATACTGATTTTATTACAACTAATTGATATATGTAGAAATTTAATGTATGTCAGCTATGTATGGTATACATTAAAAATAAGCCATCGAGTGACTGCATTTTTTTATGCTCCAACAGATTTCATAAAGTTAAACTCTTTCATCTACTGATTATAGTGTGAGTCAGCACTTAAGTTCCTGATTATTAAGTTTTCATTTTCTTTGCTTTCATACTACGAAATAATTCTTTTAATTATAGCTTATTTTGAAATCTTTTGCAGCTAGGTAGTATTGCACACAAAAAGGATAGATAGATGTGGGACTTCATCTACATAGAGTTGCTGATTGTAGTGTGGGTTGCCAGTAAGGATTGGAAATGTGTACTAATAGAAGAATACTACCTCTCAAATGAAACAGAATAGAAACCCAATAGTCAACTTTGAATTGTATTAGTCAGTTAGATATAGATTATGTGGCATAGCTTAAAATTTATAGCTGGCTTAGGGGGATACAAAGGAATATTTTGTTATTTCAAATGCATTCCTCAGGTAACTCAGATCGACAACTCACAGAAGTTAACATATTCTAGTTTTTGAAGGGAATTGAGGTTGGGAAGGAATATATTACTTTTTAGAAATATGATTGCATCATCTTTGAAGAAGAACATACGTCAGAGCTTGACTTGATTTTGACAAGCTTGGGTTCTGAAACCTTGTTTAGGTCAGTTCATCTCTCTGAGCTATAATTTCCTCATTTTACAGATGGGAATAGTAATACTTGAATTACCTGCTTTCCAAGGTTGTTAAAAAAGCATTTTGTAAATAGTTAAGTACTATGCAAATGTGAACTCTATCAGATCATCAAGCCAGAAATCTCACAATCATATAGTAAGCTATATCACAGTTTATTGTCTCATTCCCATTTTCTTCCCCCATCATTAAGAGTGCTATTAACCAAGTAGTCACTTGTCAGGTAATAATGAAGGGAACTTTCTCCTTGAGAGCTGCTCTTTTCAAATTTATAAGGTTTCTAAGCTTTTTCTAACATTTGGCCTATGATTCTTTTTAAAATTTTTCTTCTCTTCTTCCTCCTATTAACTTGTCTTTTCATAATCACTGATGTTATCCTATGTCTTCAGTATCTACATCCCTCTTTCTGAGTTTCTTCTAGTACCTAGAACCATGTCTTAAACATGATAGATATTTAATAAATTGTCTCTTATTCTTGTCTGATTTTCCTTTTGAGTCTAATGCTGTGTTTCTCAGTCCCCATCTCTGTCTTCTCTCATATTTTTCCTACCCGATTGTTGGATTAAATGGACTGACTGACTGACTTCCTAGCCATTGCCACTCTACCTTCTGCTTCTGATTGTATATTCAGAATCTTTGTCTTTCACTGAACTGTAAGCTTTATTTAAGCAGAAGAAGCAATAATACTGTGAACTTTAAGCAAATTTTCCTTAGTTTTCCTATTGTAATTCTAGTGATTGGCTGTTTTAATAGAGCATTTAATCCTTTTGTGCAGTAATATTCTTTGACCACAAGATGGAAGAAGACATTCATTTGTGAACCAGTGTAAAATATTAATCCATAGTAGGTTTATTTTGTGGCCTTTGTAATTATTTTGCCAAGAAAATGTCTAATAAATGGGCATCTTAAGTATAATTTGACCATAGTATCTTCTAAATGGTCTTAGCTTTTTAAAATGTTAGATTAGTAACTTTTTGTTGAAATGGAAATTATGTGGATTCATAAGGTTATAAAAATTAAAATATTTAATTTTAAAGAATTAAAGTTGATATTTTTCCTCAGATATTTCATAAGTAGATATCTTAACCTATAAACTTGGAAATTGATGATAAGAGCTCTTGTAGAGAATTATTCTAGGTTTACTTCTGTCATACTTGAACAATTTGTGATATTATTTGCCTTTGCCATATAAAAATAATGGTACAAGTGTGATGATTGGGTGGATCTGTTATGATTTTATCATTGCAGATACCCCTTCTACCAATTCCCTCCCACTCTCTGACTCTTTGTCCATATTTATCCAGTATAGTGGAGGCTTTCCTTTATGTCTCTTGAGATTATGTAGTTACCAGCAGAGCAACTGATTTATTTCTTAATATATAATTAGTCTATCCTTTTTTCATATCATACATTTCTTTGATTACATTGTAAATGAAAATCTTTCAACTGTGTTCTCTTATGTTTAAATTCACCTTAAAGAAATTGTTGCCCTTCCTTTCACATAAATGAATGTTTATTGTTTGATTTACTTACTTTGAAGAAAGAAAGAAAAATTTAAAGGTTCATATAATTTGAAATAGAAACATTCCATTGAAAGATAAGTGAGGTATAAAGAGCTTTTGAATATGAGTGGTTGTATCTTACTTTAAGACAAAGTTCAATAAGAAATGTAGGAAAACAAATGCTATCAATAAGTCAGTTGTCAGTTGAGAATTTTTAATCTCCTTAAGGGTAGATATATCCTATATATTTGTATTTCAGAGACTATAGGACAATGAAGGAAACTTTGGCAGAATATTTAAAAATTAAATTAATGTTTTAAAGTTAATCAGGGACAATCTCTTTTATGTTTTGGTTAACTTAATTTCTGTTAACTTGTAAAGGTTACAAAATCCTCCCCAACATTTCTGAGACATAAGTAGTAGTATTCTGATTTTTAAAGTGAAGAAATTTGGGGAGGGGAAGTGATTTGAGTGCTCTGGGTTGCACAGTCACTGAATTGCAGGAATCAGTTGAGATCCTTAGTCGCCAAAGCCCAAGCACTTTCCTCTTCATCATGGTAGGTTCTATAAATAGTGGACAGCCCTTATTTGAATATTATAACTTAAAAAATAGGAAGATGGTTGTAACAGTGATCATATTTCTGTAACTCTTTATATTTTATAAACTACCTTCTTGACAAAGATCTTACAATGTAAGTGTTAATCTTACAATGTAAGTGTTACTCTGATTTTAAAAATAAAGAATTTGAGGTTTTAAAAGAGTTTCAGTGACTTACCCAGGGTCAGGTAATAGTTGTTATACCTGGGACTTTAGCTCAGATCTGCCATCTCTACATTCAGTTCTCTTTACACTGATCCATGTGGTAATTACATGAAATCATTTTTCTCTTTTAGAATATTCTGGAAAATATGGAAAATTTTGAAGAATGTATTAGTCATCTGCAAAAAATCTATAATAAATAAACCCAGTATTTTTAAATCTGTCTTGGAAAGAATATTGGATTTGGAGTGCTAGTTCAGCTATCTGAGATTGAATCCTTCTCTATCAATACCTGTGTGACCTAAAATGTGTCTCTTGATTTTTAGATTTCATCTAGATGACTTTTTAAATTATTTTTTATTATCACAAATCTATGATTTGGTGATCTTTTCATGTCAGATTATAAATTGACACCATCTTGAAATAGATATGTATTTGCAGTTAATAAAAGAAACCACAAGGGGATGCCAAAGACTTGATTTTAATGTTGTAGAACCATTGAATTTACATTCCTGATAATCATAACCTAAATAGAATGCCTCCCAAATTGACATTTTACTGCATTTAAATATTTTGTGAAGAATTGGTGAACTTGCAGGTAATTTTTTAATATCTTATTTTAACTAGAAATTGTCTTTTTGCGTTTGGAATTTTCCATATGTACATTGCAATTTTATATTTCTGGAGACTTATTTGAAGTAACTAATATTGTTATCTGTGTATAGGACACTAATGATAAAATTTCAGTTTTATTGTCATACATCACCTCATATTTACTCTTGTGATGGAAATATAACAATCTCTTCATATGCAGAAAAATTGCATAAAAGAAAATGTTTATGGAATAATTTTTTAATGCTTCCTGTTTTTTGAAGGTTGGGTTCAAACTTGAAGAAACATCAGAAGGGGCTTGAGTGATAGAACCAAGGCTCTTGAGGAGATAGAGGAAAGGAAGGCACCTCTTCTTGTCTGAAACTGGAAAGAATAAGAGTTGTTTTACAACTCTAGAGGAAGAGGAAGTTGAGAGTATCAGATATTCTCAACCTCACGTAAGGGCAGTATAGAAGATAATTTCTGGATTGGTTGCTGTGAAAAATTGTGTTCTTAAGAGGTCAATAAAACAATAACCACATAAATCATTTATTTTAAAAAGTAAAATGTCATTAACAGGCACCAAGAAGACAGTTTTGTCACTTTCAAGTATAGTATTTATTCTAGAGTCCAATGAGAATTTAAAGGAATTGAATTAGGGCGAAGATAATTTTCTTTGCAATTGGACTTAGCCAATTGGAGAGAGGAGTAAGGTATAAAATTTTTCTTTATTGAGTGTGTTTCATTGCTAAATTGCCTTTTCTGAGAATGGGATATGTAATTGTAGAAGAACATTTTGACCATGCTTCTAAAACACCTTTAGTTAATAGAAGTTTTAGATAAATTCAGTTCCATTTACAAAATGTCAGTGTTGTTAGATTCTGGGAAAGATAGAAGTAAAAACCTGTCTTCCTTCATGGGACTCTGTCTAGGGATTGGACTTAAGGTAAAATCTATGGTGTGAAAGTGATTATACCAAAGGGCACATCTATAATGAGAGGGAAACCACTGCTTTCTGAGGCCATCCATTCGTTTTTGGTAGTTCTCATAGTTAGAAGTTGCTTCTCATCTCTGCAACTTGTACCATTGTTTCTAGTCTGCCCTGTGAGGCCAGGTGCGGCATATGTATGTGACAGTCCTTCAGGTACTTGCAGACAGCTGTCATATTCCTTTTCAGTCTTTCCTTCTACAAGTTAAACATCCCTAATTCCTAAAACTAACCCTCATGTGAGATTATCCTTTTGTCATCCTGGGTACCCATCTCTGGACATTTTCTAACTTTATCGCTTTCTTTCCTAAAATGTGGTAACAAACAAGAACTGTACATAATATTACAGATGTGGTCTGTCTAGGCCTGAGTACAGTAAGAAATATCACGTCCCTAATTCTGGACATAATGCTCCTCTTACATGCTTCCTATGATTGCATGAGCTTTTTTGTTTGCCATGTCACACTGTTGAGTCACTGAATTTTCAGACCACTAACACTTTCAGATCTTTTGTAGACAAATGTTATCCAACCATGCCTATCCTGACATATATTTGGAGTTTGTTTTTATAGCTGTGGTAAGACTATGGCTATTAGATGTATTAATCAATTCAGTTCAAAATTTATTAGGAATATACAAATTGCTGTCTGAAGTCTAAAGAAGGAAAGAAAATTTCCAGGGAATGAGGACTCGGAGTGCAATGGAATTGACCCTAAAAGCTCCCAGTTATGACCCAACAAGTGAAAAGTGCTTCATCTATGTTTAGGTGAAAGTGGCAAATGTTACAAGCATCATCTACCCATTTACTCCATTTCTTGGATACTGTCTTATGTGACATTACTTTGTTAGATTCATAGACTTAGCAACCAGAGGGAAATTTGTATAAACATTTTCATTATAGGAAGTGTTCCTTTATGTTTCCAGCAAAATATGAAAATCTATGTTAAATATGGTATAAATGGAAAGGTTATTAGGCTAGAATCAGAAAACCCAAACTCATGTCTTCCACTTATTAGCTGTCATATAGAAAAATTTTTCAAGCATACTAATATTTGCTATGCCTACTTTATAGCATTGAGAAGTGAGAAAATATATGTGGGGAAAAAAGCAGCATATTAGTAATGGGAATTCTAAAACTTGCCATAATTGGAATTTTAAATTTGCATATTTGTTTATACTTGGGATAGGGGGAATCAAGGAGATCTTTAATTAATCGATATTTCCTAAGCTACTAATTTTCAAGGGAATTACTTAATAAAAAACTGTAAAATTATATTTGTTTTTCTACTTTGCAAAGTAGTTTTTATACTGGCCTTATATTTGCATCCTGAGTTCAAAACACCACTACTCTATCCACTTTTTTGAGACTTAGGTTAAAGCTTGTGGGGGAGGAACTAATAAGAGACCAAGAGAAGACAGTGCTCCCAACATCAATGTTACTGTGACATAGACCAGAGGTGTCAAACATGCGGTCTCAAGTGGGGGTGAAACTTTTACAATGTAACTGAGACATTGTTAACAAAATAAATAAAAATATAATAGAACACAGATAACTTTAATATTTGGCTTTCTAAGTCAGTATGCTGTCCATAGGGCTCCTTATGTGTAGTTTAGTGATCCTTATTTCTATTTGAGTTTGAAACCATTGATGTTAGCAGATAACTAAGCATTTAAAAAAAAAAAAGATACCTTTCATTAGGAAAATAAAGTTGAATCAGCATAGGATAAAGTTACAAAGATTACGAAGGTGGTTAATCGCATCCTACTTTAGGTTAACTCCAATTTTATTTCTACCAAAAAGACTGTCATTTAAAAAACTTATAGAGAAAAATAATTGCAACTTAACTAATATTTTCCTTTTCGTGTATATATTTATTAAAGGTAGGAATTTGGAAAATGGAATGAAAGAATTGCTTTCCATGATATTTGTTTATTAAATGTGTGTTATCTTTAAATCTACAGAATTACTAGAAAATGTAACGCTAATACATAAACCAGTATCTTTGCAACCCCGGGGGCTGATCAATAAAGGAAACTGGTGCTACATCAATGCTGTATCCTTTTCAAAAATTGACTTACTTTTTTTTTTTCCAAGTCATCTTTCTATTCAGTTTAATACAGGTGCTCTTAACTTGAGGTTTGTGAACTTATTTTTTAAAAAATATTTTAACTATTTTCATGTAATTTGATTTCTTTTAGCATATAAATATTAATAAATCAAGACTTATGGGTTGAACCAAAATTTTCAGGTTTTCCCCAGAGAGCCAACAAAGTTGATAACCATTTATCATTAGGTTAGGTATACCATATTGAAATAGAATTAAAACTTGTTTTTTGATCAGCTGGGATTTTTATTAAAAACATTTTGTATATACAAATTTGTTTTCATAATAAATTCTACGTGGACTTGAATCTGAAAGGGAAAGGAGAACATAATTGGTTAATTCTTGTGTGCTTAAACATGATTTTCTTGTTTTACTGAAGTTTTAAGTGATTGCATATTTGAATTTGTCTTATGGAAACACCATTTCTTGCATTTCTTGTATCCTTCCTTAATGTTCTTATCTAGACTCTGCAGGCATTGGTTGCTTGCCCCCCAATGTATCATTTAATGAAGTTCATTCCATTGTATTCCAAAGTGCAGCGACCATGCACATCAACACCCATGATTGACAGTTTGTAAGTACCATACTTAGGAGTGTTCATTGCTGTGGGGCCTGTCTTTTAACTCATGACTAAATAATTTAACAGGGTTATGTGCTTTTTGAAAATGAATATGTCTTTTGAGTATTGTTATGACTGTTGTACGAGTTTATGGATTAATTTTCACTAATGTGGTCAAAGATTAAGTCTTTAAAACCATTATGGAAAAAAAATAACATTCACAAATAGCTATCAAGAAGATGGTTGTGAAAAATTGGTAGTTGAAGACCCTGTTTCTCTTGGTTTTGGTCTAATATATTGTAAATATCATTTAATATGCTATTCTGTGATCCCAAAATAATCCATTGCTATTTTTCATATCCTCTTCATTTTACTTCCAGTGTTCGATTAATGAATGAGTTCACCAATATGCCAATACCTCCGAAAGCCAAACAAGGTAAGTTGAATAGTTAAATGGTGCTCTTACTACTATACAAAGTGAACAATAGAGATGGATACAGATTAAATTAGCTTAGTTTATACTTCTTTTTAAGCACAATATTCTCAATTTATTGAAACTATTTCATTATAGATTTGATGAGCTGGATATGTATCAATTAGCCAGTAACTATTAAGTACCTGTTATATGTCTTATTTAGAATACGCACACCAAATTCTTTTGTTATATCTGCTTTCTCCCATTTCTGAATATGCTTTTATTTTTATATCTTGTGTCTTATTTCTCTTTTAGCTCTTGGTGACAAGATTGTAAGGGATATCCGCCCTGGAGCTGCCTTTGAACCCACTTATATATATAGACTACTGACAGTTATCAAGTCAAGCCTCTCTGAAAAGGTTGGAGATTTTTTATAATAAGTAATATTATAACTTAATATTATAGCATATAATAAGTTGTGGCAACTAGATGCCTCCACGGTTAGCATTTAGTTATACAGACCTGAGTTCAAATCTGGCATGTGGCTTAGTGGCTGTGACTGTGCGCAAGTCAGATATATGATCATTTTATAGTTGAGAGGCTTAAAGGTTGTATGCCCACAGTCCTATAGCTAGTATCAAAGGTAGGATTTGAGCCCAGGTCCAATACTTTTTTCATTAAGCCACATTGCTTTATAGATATTTTGATCTCAATTGGAGCTCATTATCACTATTTACCATAAGCCTTTTTGTGCCCCTTCTATTCCTTCTATATTCTTATATAGAATATAGTCAGTAGAAAGGGTGATGGAATTGGAATCCAACTATGTTCAAATTTCAGCTCTTATTGTTTACTTTTGTATGACCTCAGGCCACATTTAACTTTTTTCTTCTGTTAAAAAAAGATGAAGTTGGACTAGGTAACTTCTGAGGGCCCTTACAGCTTTAACTTTATCATTGGAATCCCTGGTGTAAGGTCTGCATATTTCCCTCATACTCTGTTAAGATGAGAAATAAGTTCCCAAAGGGATAATTAAAGATAGAAAGCATTTCCCCAAAAGAGACATCAAAAATGAGGGGTGGGCAAGGCAGATGAATAGTTTTGCTGCATTACTTACAAATATTGTAAGAATGGTAAATCTTGCTTTTCCTTTTTAGGGTCGACAAGAAGATGCTGAAGAATATCTAGGATTTATTCTAAATGGACTTCACGAGGAAATGTTGAACTTAAAGAAACTTCTTTTACCAAATAATGAAAGTAGGCTATCTCAGTTGCTTTACTTGCCACAAAATTGTGTTGAAAAAGTCCCTAAGAACATAAATCTTTAGTGGCTATTTTTCCTATTATTCCTTTCCATTAAAAAAAAAAAAAAAAAAAAAGATTTCTCCTTCCCCCCCAGGTGATTGGGGTTAAATGCCCTGCCCAGGGTCATGCTACTAGTAAATGTTAAATGTCTGAGGCCAGATTTGAACTCTGGTCCTCATGAATTCGACTCTGGTGCTCTACTATACCAACTAAATGTCCCAACAGTAGTTTTTAAATGTCTGGCGATACTAACTATGTGTGTATTTGTAGAAAATGTTTCTTATACGATATTCAAAATTTAATTAAAATGCTTTCTTTTTTCCTTTTCATGTTTTAAATTAAAGCCTTTTATTTTCAAAACATAAATATGGATAATTTTTCAACATTGATCTTTGCAAAATCTTGTTTTCCAAATTTCCCTCTCTTCCCTCCACCCTCTTCCCTAGATGGCAAGTAATCCAACATATGTTAAATGTTTAAAAAAAAAAAAAGTCGTGTGTGTGTGTATATATGTATATATATATATATATATATATATATATATATATATATATATATATATATATAATTATTGTTTTGCACAAGAAAAATCAGATCAAAAAGGAAAAAAAATGAGAAAGAAAACAAAATGCAAGCAAGCACAGCAAAAAGAGTGAAAATGTTATGTGTGGTCCACATTCAGTTCCCACAGTCCTTTCTCTGGGTGTAGATGGCCCTCTTCATCACAAGATCATTGGAACTGGCTTGAATCATGTTACTGTTGGAAAGAGCCCCATCTATTGATCTTCCTATATAACCTTCTTGTTGTGTACAGTGATCTCCTGGTTCTACTCATCCACTTGGCATCAGTTCATGCAAGTCTTTCCAGGCATTTCTGTGAAATCTTCCTGCTGATCATTTCTTATAGAAAAATAATATTCCATAACTTATTGAGCCATTCTCCAACTAATGGGCATCCACTAAGTTTCCAGTAGGAATGTCATTTCTCAAAAAGAAATAATATATTTAAGAAGCATAAAGATGCTGTCTTCATTAGTGAAAGACTTGGAAGTTCTTGCTATTTTTAAGGTGTTAATGTTAAGTAATATTCCACATCAGTAAAATCTGGACACCATTTTGCATTGATATTTTCCAAAGCTTTTGTAAGAGTAATTGTACTTTTAAATTGAATTTTAAGTTAAATTTTGAGGTTTCCCCATCACAGTATAAATTCCCAATGATTTTTTTTTCTTATTGTAGCACATATCTGAATTTAGAATGTGTATACTTTTAAGTAGACTCAATAAGAACCATCAGCTATATTTTTTTCATTTTGATTACCTAAATAGGTTTGTATGTTGACTAAAGTTTTTAAAATATATTTTTGCTAATATTTTTTATAAATAAAAATGTAAGCTATATTTCCCTTTCAGAATTTTCAGTTTCCAATGGACCTGAAACACACTCTGTACCTGAAGATGAACAGGAACAAGGAGAAGGTAGTGAAGATGAATGGGAACAAGTTGGCCCCCGGAACAAAACATCAGTCACTCGGCAAGCTGACTTTATTCAGACTCCAATTACTGGCATCTTTGGGGGACACATAAGGTGCGTCGCCTTTTAAAAAGATTTACCATTTATATATAGCTGTTTTGGTACTTCACCACCTTAATTTTATTTGGCTCCAGAATATTCTTATTACTCTTCAGAATTGAAAATTTGAAAGGGACCTCAATGGCCTGGCTTTCTGCAGCACCCTCCTTCACTTCAGCATACCTCTAATTCTGGGAAGATATTTTGGTACAGTGACAGACATTTGCCTCTGGAGCTTTCATCCATTCTTCCCGTTTCTCCCCCCAGGCAAAACTGAACAAGCCTAGTTCCTATTTCAAAATGTCATGTTTTAACTCAAGGCCTTTCACTCTCCTCATTGTTCCCTCTCTTCTGAATATTGTCCATCTTTCAATGTCCTCTGTAAATTGTGGCATGTAGGACAGAACACCAAGTTCTAGATGTGACCTGATCAGAAAGAGTGGGACAGCCATGCCATCTTAGCATCTCTGCCCCTTTAGGATTTTGAACTAGAGTTTAGCTGAACACTCTCTTGTATAGTTTATAACCACTCATATAACCTATTCAAAATGTAACCTATTCAAAAAGTAGTAGATTTGTAATGAGAAGACCTTTGTTCAAAGCCTCGCTTTGCTACTTACTAGTTGTGGGACCATAGCAAGACACTTTCTTTTCTGAACCTCAGTTTCTTTATCTAGAATTTAAGTTTGAATCAGATTATCTTCACAGCCTTTTCTAGCTCAGAATTCTGTGATCCAATCTAGGAACCAAAACAAAAATCAGTAATGCCAGTGTGCTTTGGTAGAAAATGCAAAATCAAAGCTGTTGCTATGTAGTCAGATCTAAGAGAGCACCTGTTGTTTATTTTGCACACAGTGGAACTGAGCTAGAGTATTCTATGACATCTTAATTTCAAATGAATAAAACTTTTAAATATAAAAACAAAGCAAAGAAAATAATTAACCTAATTTTTTATCACGTTTGTTTTATGAAGGGAGAGATCTGTGCTTAAAATCCTACTCTATTTAGTCACCCAGCAAATCACAGAAACAGCATTATATGTTGAACTACTAAACTGTTTTCTTTTCCGAGGCAAGATGAGAGAGCAAGAAATCAAAGTTAACTGTTGGCACATCTATCATTTTTCTTTTCTGTCATATTAGCCAATCTCATGGGTAGAGTGGGGTACCTTAGAGTTGTTTTATTTGCATTTCTTTAATCAGTAATGATTTAAAGCATTTTTCTTATAACTATTGATAGCTTTGATTTCGTCTTCTGATTATTGCCTGTTCTTTGACTATTTTTCAAATGGAAAATGACATTATTTTTATAAATTTAGCTTAGTTCTCAATATATTTGAGAAATGAAGCCTTTATCAGAAAAACTTGCTATAAAATTTACCCTCACTTTCCTTACTTTCTTTATAAGTTTGTCTGCATTGGCTTCTCTCCTCCCTTCCCCCCTCCCCCCAAAAAATGTTTAAACTTATTATAATCAAAATAATCCATTTTACTTCCCATGAACTTCTGTGCCTCTTTGGTCTTCCCTTATCTGTACATAAGAAATATTTCTGTGCTTTTCTAAAATTTACTTATAATATTACCCCTTTTGCCTAAATCCTGTATCTATTTTGACCTTATCTTGGTATACAATGTGAGATGTTGGTCTTGGTCTAGCTCTGCCAAATTACTCTCTAATTTTCCCAGCAGTTTTTGTCAAAAAGTGAGTTATCCCAAAAGATTGGATCTTTTGTCTATCAAACATTGGGTCATTTATTACTGTGTATTGTGTGCCTAATCTGTTCCATTAATCAGCCATTCTATTTCTTAGCCAGTACCAGATTATTTTAATGATTACCACTCTGAAATCCAATGCTGTTACGCTACCTTCCTTCACTTTTTTTTTTAATTGAGTCCCTTGATAGTCTTGACTCTACTTCCAGATGGATTTTTTTTTTAAGCTCTATGAAGTAATTCTTTGGTAGTGTGATATAATGCTGAATAAGTAGTTTAATCTTACATTGGCTCAACCTACTTACAAGCAAGTAACATTTGTCTTTATTTGTATGAAGAGTGTTTTGTAATTGTGTTCGTATGATTCCTGGGTATGTCTTGACAGGTAGACTTCTAAATGTTTTATACTGTCTGCAGGAAATTCACTTTCAGAACATTTTGACAAAGGAGAATTTAACTGGAAAGAGTTGCAAACTGGTGATGAAAGTGTTGTAGGGGAATCATATGAGTTGTATAATATTTAACTTGGAGGAAATGATTTGCTCCATTTCAGATTATCTTTGTTATCTGGACTTTGAAATGCATTAAATTTTATCTTTCTTTTATCCTAATGATTAGCTTCAGGAGGTAGTGGCAGAAGTTAAGAGTTGTCTTAATCTTTGTTTTTCTATTCTTTTAGATCTGTGGTTTATCAGCAGAGTTCAAAGGAATCTGCTACTTTGCAACCATTTTTTACCTTGCAATTGGATATCCAGTCTGAGAAGATACACACAGTCCAGGATGCATTGGAAAGTCTGGTGGCAAGAGAGTCTGTCCAAGGATATACCACAAAAACCAAGCAAGAGGTATTTCCTCAGAGACAACTGACTGAGGGAGAGAACCCTGGGTTAGCCGGGGGAAGATGGCAGAGCAAGAATTTGAACCAAAGTCCCCAGATACAACTCTAGATTCATTGTTTTCTTCACTACACTAGATAGTTCAAAGCAGCTCTATTGATATTAAAATTTATTTAGTTTATTTATTTATTTTTTTGGTATTGGAATTTAAAAATTAGGTCTTTTGAAGAGAGAATGTGGAAAAATTATTCTGTCCAAGCCATATGTTTAATTTTACTTTTCTTCCCTAAAATTAGCAATAATTTGTCAGTTATGTAATTATTACATTACTAATTTAGCCTAAACTAAGACAATTGAACCCAATAGATTTTGGTTTCCTTGGATTTACTATAATGCCATTTAATAGTTTCCTTAATGTGAATTGAAAGTGCATTCAGTTTTAGACTCAGCATACAATGGTCCCATGATATTATTGTGTGACATTGGCTAAATTCACTCTCTAAATTTCAGTCAATCAGCAAGTATTTACTAAGCTTCTGCCACCTGCTAAGCACTATGGCAGGCCCTAGAGGTACAAATACAAAAGATGAGTTAATTCCTACTCAAGAAGTTTACGTTCTGTTAGAGATAAAAATATATAATTATTACAGATTTAAGATAAACAGAACAAATATAGGATGGTTCCTGAGGGTTAGAGTTAGGAGGGATCAATAAAAACTTCAGGTAGGAAGAAATATTGCTTGAGTTGTATCTTGAAGGAATAAAAGAATTATGGGTAAGGAAGGAGGCCCTTCCTGGCTTTGACAATGGCCAGGGTAGAGGCTGAAGATGGAACAGAGAATATCAGAATGTGTGGCCTAACCAGACAGCTCAAGGAGTAGCCTAATGTATGATAAAACTAGAAAGACAGATAGGGGCAAGAGTGTAAGAGGCATTTATAGCCAAACAGAAGCGTTTATACTTTATCCTAGAGGCATTAGGGAGAATTTTCTCTTTTGTAAAAGGACAAGATTGAGCTAGATGATCCTTAAGATTCCTTTCCATTTTGATTTTTTAAAAAGTTCTTTGAACCTCTTGATTTATTCTAGTTGATTTTTATAAAGATTGATGTTTCCATGATTAGGACTCTCTAATTTGGAATAATTGGTTGGCTGAACTTTTTAATTAAGCTTCTGAGGATGACATAAAATTTAAAGTTGTAACCACAACTTAAGGAGAGAAAACTACTTCAAGATATGAAGAATGGGAAGCAAGGAAAAAAGACTTATAATTTAATCTGTACTGCTGAACAAAAAGAAGATGGTGCTGCTTTTTACAGTGGTTTCTAGATGATATGGCCTATACAATTAATTGATGCAATAACTGCTTTAAATGGCTATTGAATATCTGGAAGATAAAATTTTAAAATTCTTAGCTTGACATTTGAGATTCTTACACTGATTCCAAGCCATCTTTCTTTTCTTATTTTACACTATTTGTTTCATGAATGCATATGTTCTAGCCAAAGTGAACCATTCATTAGCTGTTAAATAGTATCATCTTTTGATGTTTTCTTGAATTTTTTGTATTCAAAAATCAGAGAGACCCGAGTTCAAATCTATCCTTGGATACTAGTTTTGTGACCTTGGACAACTCGCTTAACTACTGTCTGTATTTGCCTCTCTTTCCCTATAGGTTCTCATATAAAATAGAGATTATAATAGTACCTACTTTCCAGAATTTTTGTGGGAATTGAATGAGATAATACATGCAAAGCACTTTGCAAATCTTAAAATGCTATATAAATGCTAGTATCATCATTATTGTCCCTGTTATTCCTACAGATCTTGCCCAGATACATTATCTCTGTCAAATAAAATCTCTTTTTGAAATAGATCAAATATAATTTTTTACACTAAGGTATTCTAGATGTTCCCAATGGAAACTGTGGTAGGGTAGAGCGACATAATACACATGCATATATGTCTGTATATTTGTGAAAGTATATGTATGTAGGCACAGATGCATACATATACATACAATATGCTCTCTATATTGTTATGCCTATATCTACATATGTACACATTATATACATATATATGAAACATACACATGTTTATATGAAATAATTTTATCCCTAGTCAATTTTTTCTATAGCACTTTGGTTCTTTCTCATACTATTTGTTATTGTGTCATATTCTCCATTAGTAAGACTGTAAGGTCCTTTATGGTATGGTAGTTTTTTTGTCTCTGAGCCTGGAGTAGGGTCAAATATAAATGGTTCCTTGCAGACCGCATCACATACTGACTTAAAAAATCAGAGATAACATTATTTATGATGTAGTTCTTTTTATTTTGTTAAGTATTTCCCATTTACATTACATCTGAATAAATAATGTACTTTACACTTTAAAATAGTTATTTCTTAAAGTAAGAATCTGAAACCCATTGTAGAATTAGAACTGTATTTGAAAACACCATTTTCATTTTAGTTACAAACTGTAACTTGAAATTTATATTGCTGTTGAATTGTTGTTCTGTCATGTTGATTCTTTGTGACTCTTTTGGGGGTTTTCTTGTAAAAGATACCAGAGTGGTTTGCCATTTCCTTCTCCATTTCATTTGACAGATGAGGAAACTCGGGCAAATAGAGTTAAGTGACTTGTTCAGGGTCACACAGTTACTAAATGTCTGAGACCAGATTTGAACTCAGAAGAATCTTCCTGATTCCAGGCCTAGCACTCTATCCACTGCACTACCTATCTGCCCTCTGAAATTCATGAGACTCAGTGAAAACATGAAAAACTCAATAAGAAAGAGTTCAGCATAAAATAATTTAATTTATAGAATAAAAGAAATGTCTGTAAAAAGTAATTTGCTTCCAAAATATGGGATAGACATTGAAACCAGTCTTTCAGAGAATATAACTTTCGTGGTACTTGATTATCATAGTCTCACTTTTTACTAACTGGTAAAAATAAATTAATTAATATTTTCCATTGGTCAGCATATCTTTGTTAAGCATCTCTTATGTGTAAGACAGTATGCCTCTGATGAAACACAAAATCTCAATCTTGAGAGTCTCCCATAGGGTAGGTATTAGCTGTGTACAGAAGTTAATTAGCAAGAAAGATAACTGGTGATAGATGTTAAATGAATAGCCTTTTCCTCTTAGCACTTAATATCTTTAAAAGATTTTGTTTAGAGTTTTGCATTGTGGTCATATGAAAGTTTCTTTTATTTAGATAGTACCACCTAAAATTTTTAGTAAAGTTTTGATCAAAATAAAATGAGAAAGCAGAAAAATCATTTTAAAATTATTGAATATGATAGGAATATAAAAATATAACTGGAATATGATAGGTGTATCTTAGAGAGAAATGTGATACCCAGTCAAGTACAGAAGTAGCACACATTATTAGACCTAGAAGGCCCGGCCCAGGTGCACCTCAGACTATCCAGTCCAACTCTCAATTTACAGAGAAGTGATTCCCCCAAGTAACTGTATGCAGCTGGTGGCCGAGCTGTGACTCCATCCATCACATATCCTGCTTCATTTTCCTCTCCTTCCAGTCACCTTTTGCTCATTTTAACAAGAATAATTGTTTATGAAGAGTAACATGCAGAAGTATGCATGAGAGTGGTTTTAATAGTCGAGTCCTGCCTATGACGTGACCCCAGGCACATTCCCAGCAGAACCCAGCACCCTCAAATGTCAGGGCAGATGACAGGAGCCTGCTGGCAGCTCCTAGGCCAAAGAAGTCACAGTTTCAATAAAAAGAAGAGAGAGGGGAGGGAGAGACAGAGAAAGATTCACACCTTTTTTCTGTGGAAATTCTCCCCTACAAGTTCAGCCATGTGGTGTTCTTTTGGCTCTACCAGAAGTCAGGGTCCAAATCATTTGTGGCATGTGGATTTCTGGAAAAGCTTAGAGTATGAAACTTAGAGAAAATGTAAGAGAGTGACACTAGGTCAGAGCACATGGGTATCATTGGAGAATCTGCCCTGCTCTGCGGGAGCTTTTTGTTTACCCCAGGTTGGCTGTAGCATGATGAATTCTTCAGCCATAGTCATGTTGGAAGACTGTCCCCTCTGGGTCTGTGGGGTTAAAGGAAAAATCAGATCATGGGAGTGTTGAGAAGTAGTCAACTTCTTATTAACAAAGAGAATCGTCAGTCACTCACTCTCTGTAATTCCTGTTGGTTTCAGTTTTCAGTTACTTTACTTCTCTCAAACTCATTGCCCATGGCTACTGAAGCCAGGAGAGGGATCATTTCCCACCTCATTTCACAGGAGGTGGGTCAGTTAGCAAGTAGGTGTTTTGTGCTTTCAGACAACCGCGATGTATTCATGTGCCCTCTGTTTCTTAGGTTGAGATTAGTCGGAGAGTGACCCTGGAAAAGCTCCCCCCTGTTCTTGTTCTACACCTCAAACGGTTTGTGTATGAGAAGACTGGTGGATGTCAAAAGCTTATTAAAAATATCGAGTATCCTGTGGACTTGGAGATTAGCAGAGGTAATATTCAATAAGGGAAACAGTTTTTTTAATTTTTTAAAAAATATGCTACTTTAAAGATAATTAATTTAAGACCTTGGGTTTGACCCTTTCATGTTAACATTGAAAAAAGTTATATTTTTTAAAAATTGTGTTAGATTTTCACAGAAACATTCTGACTGAATGTTATATATTTTTGAATACTGGATATTGTCTAGAGGAAGATTGGTGGGTATAAGTTGTATCAAAGAGGAAAAAATTTAGCTTCATAAACCACAATCTACTTTTTTTTTTTTTTTTGGCTTTGAAAAAGTAGAGGATTGGATTAGGGAAATGCCTAGTTATTTATCATTATGCTATATTGATTTTTTTTACTATAATCTTGTGCTTTCTTGGGTAAAAAACTTGAGAATTTTATATTAATCTTATTTTACTGATTTTATTCTGGTGGCAAGTTAATTTTGGAAAAGTTGTGTGTTTTTAACTTTGTGTGTTATTGTCATTCATTGTTTAGATTTTATTTTTATGTTATTATGGCCATTAAACATGGAATTTAGTAATTTTCAACTTTAGGATAACTTCTGATACTATCCCTATTTGATTATTCTACATCTAAGGAGCCTCTGCTGAACTTTTCTTTTGATGCCTTATGATTAGGATAACTCTGGTTTTTGAAATCTCTGCCAGTTGTTGAAGTTTTAATTGCCCCTACCAAGCTTCCATTTTGGGTGTGCCATCTGAGAGCACCAGACTATCCAAGTTCAGTCTCATTACTGAAGAGTTAGTCATGCTTGTTCACAAAGCCAGTCTGTTAGACTGAAACCCCTTTGCACTTTATGTCAGTAAAGGGGAAAGTAAAAGCACATGTGGTTTGAAATATACTAAATCCAGTTTGAAGTAAAGTTGCATGATAGAGGTAAAGATAATAGGGTATTCTGGTTAAGTGAATGCAAAGCAGTTGCTTAGTGAACTCTGTTCTTGGGGAGTTTTCATAGTAAGTATAGCTATAGTGACGAATCTAGGAATTTTTAGTCCATTAACCAAAATAATCATTTGTTAGTTTCCATGTATTTTAAAAGACATCTAAGAACATTACAGAGTTAGAGTTGTCCTGATGACTTTATTAGCTAATAAATACGCATCTAGGTAGAAAAATAAAAATTTCCCCAAAGAGTCTTGCTAGAAGAATGCATGAAGAATCAGTAGAATCTTCAAGATATATTTTCCAGAAGAAAACTTTGAGTGCAGTTATACAAATGTAAAGGTGAATTCTGGCAATGTATGGGGCATTTGGAAAAGACGATAGATTTAAACCTGAAGTTGCTTTGGGGTCATCTAATTAGAAGAAAAATGAAGACATGACCTTAAATCCCACTCAGAACACAATTACAGAAGTAATAGCAGAAAGTTTTAGTGCATTACTTTTTACATGATGTCCAGCAATAAGTAAACCTGGTTGACATCTTAGATTTAATATTGCTTTTACTGAGGGCCTAAGTAGACTCAGAGTAGGTGTGCTTTATGACATGAAGACAATTTCTGAAGTGACATTTCCTTTTGGCAGTCTGAATAGCGATTCTTGAGGAGGCAGATCTATGATTTTGTTTTGTTTTGTTTTCCTAGCATGGACTTAATAATTCACTCTGGTGCACATTTCTTGATGTTTTAGTTAACTGGTAACCATTTTTTAAAAGTTGAAAAAAACTTCACTATTGCTGTATTAAGCAGAAATACTTTGGTCATGGCCCAATTGTTAAACCACTTGAAAAATTTTACAGTTTTATGAAATACAACATAGTATTTCCACTCCCTCTGTTTTTGTCTACTTGAATTTTTTATTTCCTTCTCAGGTTATTTTTACCTTATTTCTAAGTCTGATTTTTCTTGTGCAACAAAATAACTGTATGGTTATATATACATATATTGGATTTAACATATACTTTAACATATTTAACATGTATGGGTCTACCTGCCATCTGGGGGAGGAGAGTGGAAAGAAGGAGGGGAAAAGTGGGAATAGAAGGTTTTGCAAGGGTGGTCTCCAGTGTTTTTTTTATTTATATTGAATTCTTGACGACTTTCTAATATTGTATTTAATGTTCAGAAATCTTCCAGTGCCTTAGAATTGCTGGTATTTTGTTTTTCAGAGCTCCTTTCTCCAGGTGTAAAAAATAAAAATTTTAAAGGTCACAGAAACTACCGACTTTTTGCAGGTATGTAAGTATGTATAGTGTATTCAACAATAAAGTTTTTATAATTATATTGTTAAGGAATCACTAAGTTGAATAATACTTCACCTGGAAGATACTGTTATACGGAATGTACTGTCATCTGGAAAACCTAGGTTTTCATAATTTGATGATGATTTTTTGCTCTGAACTAGGTCCAAAAGAGAACTTATCTCAAAATTAGAATTGTTGTGATCATTTGGCCATGTGAGACAGTTGCAGGTTTTTATGGGGTGATAGACTTCTGTAAAGAGGACTTTGCAGGTGACAAATGCTTAACTGTAGGATGGATGGATAAATATAATGTGGCCTTTGATATGAATATTCTCTACTTTCAGGGAGCTTATCTTCTAGTGAAGGAAAATAAGGCAGATGCTAGAAAGCAAAGGGTGGGGTCACATGGGATATGGTAAAGGGAGTAATGTGAAGATTCAGATCCTACAAAAGGGGAAACTCACCTCTCAGAGCTGGGGAAACTCAGAATGGAAGGATGGTAATTAGGAAGCACAGCATGATGTGGGAGTGAGTGAAAACTTTTTATAATAGACGTTAGTGGAGGAATGAGCAAAATTGGCCTTAAATTGTAGTTGCCATTACCATACCTGATACCATGATAAAGCAAAAACAGTGCCAAAAAGCCCCACAATTCTTAAACTCAATTTGGTGTGTGTATTTTTACAGAGATGAATCTGAATTTGAACATGCTTTCCTAGCACAGAGGAATGAGTGGTAATCACCAGTCTTTAGGCCAACTTAGACTTTTAAACACAAGTTCATGCAAGCATTTCAGGGTTGGCTTTTCTGATAGTTTATTGGATTTTACTATATTATTCATATTCTTGCCTAATCCCTTTTCTGACCAATTCTCATTTGTGAAAGTACTGTCCAACACTCATCTCTGTAGTTTGATAAGGCATAGGACAAAGTAGGTGAAAGCATGCCATAAATACACACATGACCACAATTATCTGAACACTGTGCTTTATATTGTTTGAGTTTACTGTTACAGGTTTGATTTGTAACTAATAGTTAAAGGCAATCGTAGTTGTAGATGAAATCTGGTTAGGATGAAGATTTGTATTCCTAAAATAACAGATCAGCTAAATGAGAGTTCTGTCTGTCCAATAGTGTTACAGACAAACATTTTGTATCACTGTTCTTTCCTGAGATTTCATATTTGAGGATAAAAATATCTACTTAATTAAATATTCTGGTTAAAAGATTTGTAAACTTCTAGATTTAGAACTGGAAGAGAGATTAGAAGTTATCTAGGCTAACGCCCTCATTGTCCAAATGAGCAAACATCTAGAGATGTTATATGGCCACATAACAAAAGCTGAGATTTGATCCTTGGTCTTCAAAACTCCCAATCCAGCCTTTCTATTCTAATTAGTATTTTGTGGTAGTTGTTTTGTTTGTTTTTTTCAATTTTGAGAAGGGGGGAAAAGAGATTTCCTCTTGTAAATGTATTGAAGTATTAAGTAGTAGACATCTTCATTAATTAAGGCATCTTGTTTTGAGGCAGAAAATTCTTGTACAGAAATTTTTATTTTGACTACTTGCCCAGATCCTATAAAGGATTTGTAAATTGAGAAATTTTTCTTGTGCTTGAAGAGAGAAATGCTATAGCTTAACAGTCTTTCTTTTTTTACAGTGGTCTATCATCATGGAAACAGTGCAACTGGTGGTCATTATACTACAGATGTCTTCCAAATTGGTCTAAATGGCTGGTTACGTATTGATGACCAGGCAGTCAAAGTGATAACCCAGTATCAGGTGGTGAAGCCTTCTGCTGAACGCACAGCCTACCTCCTGTACTATCGCCGAGTTGACCTGCTCTAAAACTTTTCTCTGTGCTGTGTGTGCAAGATACCTGCTTTCTAGAATACCAACTCTTACTAACTTTTTTTCCTCTCTCTAATGGCTCTATTGAGTGAAACTTTATTTCTCCTTTGCAACTGTGGGATAGAATGGAAAAGAAATTAACTCCCTTGGAGTTTGTACACAGCATAGTTTATGTTGATTTTTTAACTTCCAAATCAAAATCATTTGGTTGAAAGACTGTTGCTTGATTTAAAAAATACAAAAGCCCCTTTATTTCTGAATAATGCTGATTTCCTGTGGTAATAAAGGGGGATTTGCATCTAATTCCCAATTTAATTGCCTAGTAGAAGAAATCCTGCACCAGCAACAAAACTTGTGAATTTCTGTGAGAATGAATTTTATCTTTCCTTGTAAAAGTGAAAAACTTTTTAAAACACCTTCTCCTCCCTACCTACCCCCTTTAGTTTTTGATAAAGGATAAAAATATGAGCCAGTTCTTAGAGGAGAAAGTTCTTACTTTGAAAGAAAATGTACAGAAAGAACAAAAAATAAAGTTGCTGGTTCTAAATAGGAAAAGAATTTTTAATAATTATGCGATGGGAAACTGCTGAAGTATACATTGCAGATCAAATATTTGGAGTTAAGATGTTAGGCTAAATATAGATGGGTGATTATAACTTTATTGCTATTAAAGATTTCAAACTGCATTTATGCTTCTGTGTACACAAGATTTAAAAATGGGCAAAATAATGAAAGTTGATATTTCTTTGTCTGCTTTGTTTAATTTTGCTGTCTGCTCTTCTCTAATGTTGAGTTTCTAATTGTACACAGTTTAGTGATATCTAGAAATATAAAGTTGTCACCCATCAATAAAAATCACAAAGTTGGTTTAAAGAGGTGCGTGTTTCTTTGAATATAAGCGCCTTACCTCAATATTCATTTTGAGAATTGTGTAAATTGGTGTAAAATGAACACTGGACCTAGTCTAAAAATAACTCACTTCTTGAATGTTTTGAAGTTTATGGGGTATTGTAATACTTTATAAAATAGGCAGGGCAAGAATTCTTCCCATTTTATAGATGGAAAAACTAAGACTAAGATATTAAGTGACTTTCCTAAGATCTCACATTAAATAAATGGTAGATCTTGTTTCTTGTTTATAAAAAAGCCTGACTAGAACTCAAAACAAATACTTTTCACTACAGTCAGTGGGATTTGGGTAAATGAAGGCACAAGAGTATTATATAAAATGTACTTTTTTTAAAAATCTGAGCTTAAATGTAAATTATTTATTTAAAATAAATCTTAAAGAACTACTTTAGCCTGGAGTCCCATAGGTGGGATTAAATCCTGAGTTGTCACCATCAAATAGTAGTTTGAGAATAAAAGAAGGAAAGGGGGACATGATAATTATGTATCATTATTACATGATGATGTAATGTAATAATTACATGAACATCCCCATCTCCCAGTAGCCGTCAGCATCTTCGGCTTCTCATACAAATATAGACTTTAGTTAATTGTTAGACCATGGTCCTGAATTTTTTTAAAAGGCCTGTGAAAATCCTTTGTGATGACCTGCAAACATTTTCAAATGTAGTCTGAATTAAAATGTAATTGGGAAATACTTAGCAAAACACGAATCTAAAATCTCAATAATGTTATGTTTTAAAACTAAGTCAATATGTGACCCACAGAGATCAAATTAGTGGCCTGTTTTTCTCATTGGAAAAAAATTGTGAGCAGATACAATTCAAATTCAACACTGGTAGCCAATTTGGGTTCTTTCCTGAATGATGCGTCATTCAGTTCCTTAAAACTTAAGGATTGTATGGTTCTTAGAAGTCAAATTACTTGTAAGGAAAGTAGCTCTGCCAAAGATTATGTAAAATATAATTTTGAAGTACCTTATTAAAACACAAATTCAGTTATATGTGCTAAATCTGTTTCTCATGGTTGTTGTGGTATAGAGTACATGTTATCTTGTGTAATCTAAATGTAGTTTTTGTCCCTAAAGTCTCAGTATTATGGATAGTTGTTTGGTTTTCTTTATCTTTCTCCCTTCTGAGATTTCATTCATGGCATTATCTTCCCAAGATTCCTGAATTTCAGCTAGTTAGTGATTGTTAGTGAATCAACCATTATTTATGTACCTGTGTATGTGTACATTTGCACACAGCTAGGTGCATAACCTGTGGGAAACGGATCCAGGATGAGACCTTTTCAAATAGATTTAAATATAAAAATTGTTTCCTAAGGTATTGATCTTGCCCCCAAAAGTCATTTTAATTTTAAAACTTCAAATATCACTTTCTGGGAGGAAGAAATGTTGGGAATTTAAGAGTAATAAATAAGTTCAAGTGTTATCAAATTCTAATTAATATATTTATTGTTGTTGCCATCCCTAGATGTATCTAGGCATTAGTTTTGCCATTTAGTAGTCAATAGATTAACTTTTCTCTTAGTTTCCTGTATAGAAAGGCTCTTCCTACAAGAGAAATAAGGCTAGTATTAATAGGAGTTTTGAAATTATTTCCTTCCCACCAGTGATCTGGATTGCATTACTATCTATCCCTTAGTCTATTTATTTTTTGTTTGAAATATTGATCCAGGATTTTTTAAAGTCATAAAGTTCATTCAACTAGTAGAAGCAGCAAAATGGTTGATAATCATAAACTACTTAACTTTAAACATATTATATATTTTTTAGAATTGGATATGCTTTTCTGGTCATCCTGATAATGAAATATGTGTTCAATTGCTAAAAAGCCAACAGAGCTTAGAAATATCTTGAATGGGTAGGTTAGAATTAAGAATTAGCCACAGATGATTGCCAAGTGGATAATTGGCCAACTTGATTAAGAATTGATTGCCTAATGAATTGTTGTACCAGAGGTCCTCAAAGTGTGGAGCCTGGAATCCAAGAGACACTTTCAAGGGATCTTCAAGTTAAAACTATTCTTACTAATACTAATGTATTGATAGAACTTACAGAAGAAAAAGTTCTTTGGGGTCTTCAATTTTTAAATGTATAAAGAGATCCTGAGACCAAAAAGTTTGAGTACTATCAGTTCATACATTCCAATACTTGATAGCATTTCAGTCTTGTTCAGTACATCCAGATAAAAGACTTCCAAGATCCCAGAAGTAAATTGTTAACCTAGTGTAAACCTTTTCATATTGGTCATTTCCTTGTTTTGCACTCAGAATGTGAGATTGCATTCCCATGACAGTAAATTACATTCTCATCTTCTATGAGTTCAAAGGGATGCTATGTATGTGACAGAATTATTTTTCTTTAATATTTAAATTCTTACTGAAAAGAAAGCGTTTCAGTGCATTTTGCACATTTTACAATATAGTTCTACTCTGTAGTAAGAGTCTGATGAAGTATCTACGTTGAAATGATTATCAGCTCACAAAAAAAGCAGACACAATATTTTATTTCTTTTCCAGAAAAGGGCTTAGATGTTTTTTTTTAAAGGGGGGGAAGGAGGAGAAAGGATAATCTCTACACTTGTGCACAGGAGGTGCTCTTTTCTCTCTACCTGTCCTGTTTAATGAAATCAAATGCTTTGTTGTTTCCACGGAGGCAGGGACACTGTCTTTTTTGTTTATGAGTTGTTGACTGTTTTATGACAATACATGGATACTAGTGAATATGAATATGTATTTGTATTTTCATTGGTTTAAGAAAAACCTGTGTGCCTAGTAAAGTAGGCTGTTGAAAAGTAAAATATTTAATAGTTAATTTAAACTTTCAAATCAGTTTAATTATTCATTGTGTAATAGCTGAAGGAAACTTTACCATCATTAAAGCTGCAATGAAACAGAAGTATGTAATTCCTGTAAGTCTCTATTTGACATCAACTCACTTCAACCACTTGAAAAGAGAAAAATTCACTCAACTGGTGGTTTGGTTTCGTGTGGTTTGACTTACCTGTTGTTGGCTGCAAATGAGTTTGCCCATTGGATTTTTCTCTATTGAATCGACTAAATAAAAGAATGTATTTTGGAGAGTGTGTAGTTTACTTCCATATCTATCAGTAAATGGTAAATTAAGCTTCTTTGGGTAGATTTGTTATGAACTTGATAAATTTTTAACATTTTCTTGGGGAAATGTTAATATATGATTGTCAGTAAATAACATCAGAAGAGGGCTAAAAAATGCAGCAATTTATTTTTGAAGATAAGGATAGAAACAGATAATTTGCTATAGCAAATGGTAGGTAGAGATCATCTGGTCCAAATGCCTCATTTTACCAATAGGTAAATGAAATGAAAATGAAAAGTAGAGATTACTCTTGTTTAGTCCTATGTCTCACACAATATTGGGAGTTAACAATACACTCTTTACCCCCAACAGAGGTTCAAAGATGATGGTCCCAAGGTTACACAGCAGATTTATCTAGATCCCTTGATTTTCAGTCCATTGTTTTTTATTGTATTCAGAGGCCAGACTAGTGTAATATAGTGGAAAGAGGCCATAGATCTAAAGCCAAATCCAAGCTTTGTTACTAATTCTACCTGTGATTCTGGGAAAGTCACTTCTGTGATCCCCAATTTCCTCCTTTTTATAGTAGATGACTGTACTCTTTCCTTTGATGCATTCTCGTATACTGAGTTCACTATGAAGTCAGAAATGTCATTTGAAATTATTTTGAGAACACAAATAACATTTCAACAGCCTATTTGTTCATTGAAAAACACATCACATAATGGATGTGAATGACAGTGATGTTGCTTTAGTATTTTCATTTTTAAAAATTATCTTTAGCAAGTATTTAATAATTTTGTAATTTATTTTGTGACATTTAGAACAAATTAATTTGATTAATAGCATAGCACTATAAACCTTTTATTTGTAGGGATTTCAAAACAAAATATAGCTGTCTTTTGGACATAAGGAATTAAATTGTTTTTTGGAAAAATTTTGACACCATCACTGCAATATTTTTTTAAATTAATATCCTGTAAAGTAATATATGAAACCTCTACCTATCCTCTCAATGAAACTTATAACTGTGGTAAGTACTTAATTTTGTATGGAATATGAATTTTGAATTTGCATTTTGGTTTGCATTTGAGATCCAAGATTGTTTATATTCCTGTTTTAACCAATTCCTCCTTTTGTATGCTGTGATCATGGTTCAGGATCACGAGGTGCGGTGTAAGTGCTTATTTACTAAATATGCTATTTTGTCAGAATAGTCTTTTACAGCTGAAAATGTCCATGCAATCAACTCCCAAGTTATATTTTAAGTCCTTGTATTTACATTAAAGATAATTTAAACTACCTTGGCTACTGGGCTGTTTAATTTATTGGGGGTGGGGGAGTGTGTATTCATATATATATATATATATATATTTTATATACTGTTTATTAAAGTTTATTAACTTTTCTCACACTAACCCAGTGAAATTAGTAATTTGTAATGTTACCCCTATTTTATTGAGGAAAATAAAGTTTACAAAAGTGATGAGGCAGCAAAGAATTCCAGGTTTGGAGTTAGATCAATAGAATTAAATATCCTAATCTGCCACCTAGTACCTTTGTGACCTCAAATCATTGCCCTTCTTGGTCTTCACTTTAATCAAGTATAATTGAGTTGTATCATATGACCTCTGAGGCCCTTTCCAGCTTCATATTTGTGTCTTTTTTTTTTTTTTTTAATCCTGTGAGGTCATTTAACCATGTCCAGTTCTCCTGCAATGTGAGTGGCTTATATGATTCTGTTGAATTCTTGATCTATGATATGACTTGCCTAATTAGTAGACTTGAGATTTAATTCAGGACAGGATGAAATTGAACAGTGGGGTCAAGCTCAAAAAGAACTGCATCCCTGCAGCAGCATATTGACTTAGAAAACATTGTTGTATTATATATTTATTTATTTTGTTATGCATTTTCCTATCTCAGCATGATTCAGGCCAAAATGGGGGTGGTTGGAGCTTATTTGCTGCCTGATTTGACACTAGTTGACTACAATTAGTGTCTTGGGTTCCTTCCACTGTTTATGAGACTTGTGATTGTAAAGTTAATTATAAGTAATTGTATTTTCCCTTTGGGGCCCTTTGCAAATTTAAAAGATGTTTATCTTATTTTCTATGCTTAATTTTATTATATGCCACCTTTTAAATGACTTATTTGTTTCTAATATCCTTAATAAATAAGGATTTCCATTGACATAGATTTATATTAAATAGTGATTAAGCTACCAACATTTTGGTAATCTTTACATGTCAGATCTGGGTCCCTCCATTTGGACTTTTTTTTTTTTTTCTTTTGAGAATTCTATTAAATTTTCAAAGAATTCATGCATACATTGCACAAATTATTCTCAAAAACAACAAAAAAAGTGTTCTAGACTTTTACACTTTAGTGAAACAAATATGGTTCTAATATCTAAACCAAGGAGGAATAATCAGTGAATATTCAAACATTTTTAAGACTAACAATTTCTCAAAAAGCATGATAAAATATAGCATCTTTTACTCAAAATACAAATTAAAGGCATATAAGGCTTTTTTTTTTTAAAAAAAGTAAAACCAAAAGCAAACATAATATATAATGGAGAAATATTAGAAGCTTTCTCACTGAATATAGGGATAATAAAGCAAGGCTGTGTCCCCTCTTACCTCTATCTGATAAAGCTTAAACATTAATAACAGCAATCAGGAAGGCCTAAACATAAGCAAAGAGAAGTTAAACCTAGTAATTTAGTTAGAAAATAAGAGTTGGTGAAGAAACATGTAATTTTGGCAGTGTTGCAGACTACCAAATAAAATTTTAAAAATCAACAGTATTTCTATAATAAAATATGAGAGGTAATAATTGGAAAGGAAAGTTCCACTCAAAATTAACTACATAATGAATAAAGCATTTGGGATTCATTTTTATCAAAATCCATTCAGTGCCTTTTGTAGGTTCAGTTACAAACCCACCCATCCCTTAAAGAAATAATGAATAAGTAGAGAAAGTGAATGTTCCTTGGATGGACCTTCCATATTTGAAACCTGTAATGGGCCAGAATTCTGGAGAAATATATTTGAAACAAGGATTCTTACAAGATGTTAACTCAATTGAATTGATAAGGCAATGGTTATCTAGTTTAGCATGTGAGTTCTCCAGTTCAGTATGATTGATTTAATCCTACAACAAGGTGTTAACTCAGTAGAATTAGGATGATTTTCTAGTTTACAATTTTACAAATTGATACCTATTCTATGAGATTGACACCTAAGATGATGTACTTGTAATAGAGTATATAAGAGTCAACAAGGATTGGGAGAGAGACAATTCATCTTTGATCAAGCTCCTGGTAGCTCTTTCTCCACTGAGACAAAGTCCCATCCGAAGGCCCTCAAGAAAGCTTAGCTAGGTCCCAGATGAAGGAGGCAGACTGTGAAGGAGATAATAAAAAATTTGGACTTTATTCCTGGCTATTCTCATGGTGATTATTCTGCTGAAATGAAGGCAGGTACCAAGACCTCCAGAAAGCTAACCAGAACATTACAGAAATCTATCTATAGCTTGAGGTGGCTGAAGTGGAGATGTTAAAAAAAAAAAATCTTTTCACAGCTGTGGTTTAGAGATTGTCAAACAAGTCTAGGAACAATTACCCAAACTAAACTGGGTTATTTTGAGGGCATAAATTTCTAGGGCTTTTTCCCTACTCAAATCAGTAGGTCTGATAAGAGTCCACTAGCAAAAAAAAATCTTTGCATTGAATAACTGATAAGGGTCTGATATCCAAGATTTAGAGACATTTAACATATGTAAGACTCCAAATCTTGCTATTAGTGATAAAAGAATAGGAAAAATTAGTTCTTAGCTATTAGCATTGAAAGAATGCTTCACATAACTAATAAACAAACCAAAACCACCAAGTTTAATCTCCCAGCAAATTGGCAAAGATGATAAAAGTTAGGAATAGTTAATATTGGACAGTTTATGGAAAGACATAAATTTGTGGATAGAGCCAAGAATTGGTACACCCAATTCTGAAGTTACAGAAACAAAATTACCAAAGCTTCTATGTCCTTTGACCCAGAAATTCCGTTTCTAGCTATATATAACAATGTCACAATCCCTTCAAAAGCAAAAGACAGACTACAATTTGTGATAGTCATTGCTCAGTGGGGACCCAACTGGAAGGGTGTATTCGAGCAGTAGCAGGCAGTTTTGGGCAAGGTGAAAGATTGTGAGGAAAGCAAGACCAGTTCGGTTGCATCGTAGACAGAGTGAAGGGGAGTAATGTAAATAAAGACTGGATACAAGTTGGAGTCTATCTATGAGTGGCTTTTAGTGCCAGGGTAAGGACTTTTTATTGAACCATAGAACAAAGAGCCATTTGGAATCTGAATGATAGGTTCATCATAATGATGTGTTTAGATTCGTACTTAAAGAAAATCATCTTGGCAACTCTGGGTTGACTGGGACATAGTGAGTGAGGCAGGGATCAGTTAGGAAGTGATTGCAATGATCCCAGAGAAGAGGCCATACTCTGAATGGTAGTCATATTGGTAGGGAAATGGGAACATAGGTGAGAAACGGTCTGAAAGTTCTGTGACAAGATGACAATAGGTGAATATGTGGGTGGAGTGATTGAAGAGTGGAGAATGACAAAGCTTATCTGCATAACTGACGGATATCAACACTAAAGAAATAGGGAAATTTTTAAAAAGTGGATTTGGGGGGACGTTTCAGTTTGAGGCATGTTGAATTTGTAAGGACTATGGGGTATTCAATATATTCAGTAGACTGTTGGTAATAGGAAACTAGGATTCTGGAGAGAGACCAGGATAGGATGTGCAGTTTGGAGTGTGTATATGTATATGTGTGTGTGTGTGTGTGTGTGTGTGTATGTGTAGACAGATAACCTTTATGGCATATATACCCAGTGGAATTCCTAAGTCAAAACTGCATAGTAACTATTCACATAATTCTTAGTTGTTGGCTTGGCTCAAGTCACAGCTCCATTAATCATTTCAGTGCTTTTGCCTGTGGCCCAGTTTTTTTGTTTTGTTTTTTATTTTTTACCGTTTCTGTCTTTTATCATCTCAGTCCATTTATTGGAATCTTCCACTTCACTGATGAAGAAATTGAGGATTAAAGAAATTAACTGTTTTGTTCAAGATCACATGGGTGACAACCAGAATGTGAATCAAATTGCAACTTCAATTTCAACATATTCTGCTGTAGCACATGGTCACCCAGAGATAGATTTTTTAAAAAAACAAACAATTTTTTTGTGACTTTTCAGCTGCATCCTTTAATGGAGATACGGTGTCCTGGATGAGACAAACTGCATTTTTCTGTCTCTTTAATGTTCCATTTGTCCCATCCCTACCCTTGTTTACTCTGGTGGGAATCCCTCAGTCATAGTCCTCTCCTTTCTAATCTTCAGTATCTCTCTTTTTTATCAACTCTTCAAACACAAACCTTTCAGTTTGTTCACAAACCAATCCCCAAGCCTATTGATTATTTTTGCCTCCGTTTTCTTTTCTCTCACTTCTTTTAGAGGGATGGGGGATGGAAGTGGAACAGACCCATGATTTCATCAATATCAGCAGCTCTACCTTCTTCTGTAATGCAGAACTCTAGGACGTTCCCTGACGGACACTGAGCATTCATCATTCTCTTCTCAATCTTCCACAGTCTGGTCCAATTGAAACTGCCCTCTCCAAAGCCAGAATTGATCTGTCAAAGCAGTCGGACCATCACTCACATCACCTTCTCTAACTTTGGGTGTCCCCAAAAGCTCCGGCCAGAGTCCTCTTTTCTTAACACTCACAGTGACTTAATCAGCTTCTATAGATTTAATGATCATTCCTATGCTAACGACTCCCAGAGATATATTTCCTTTCTTATTCTCTCTCCTGAACTCTAGTAGCCAGTCACCAGCTGCCTGCTTACTTGACAAGTCACTTAATCCTGCTTACCTCAGTTTCCAGTTATTGTTTTCCTATAACCAAAAAATATCATCAAGAATTTGTGTTCGTGTGTATACTTATACAAAATACATATATGTATATATATATACATACATATCCATTTCCATCTATCATCTATGTCTCCTCTCATATTTCTAATTAGAAATCATCTCAAACTCCAACTAGCCAAAACAGAATTCATTTAATTTTCCCCCATCACAAACCCTACTTTTCTAAGCTTCCCTTTTTCCATCAAGGGCACCACCATCTGCCCAATCAACCAGGTGTGCAATTTTAGCATCATCTTCAAATCTTTACCCTCACATATTCTCAGGTCTCCTTCCACATCCCTCTTTACATCTGGCCTTTCTTCTCACACAGCCCACTACCCTAAACCCTCATCACTTTTTGCCTCAGGAAATGCAACAACCTTTTAATTGATGTCCTTCTGCCTCAAGTCTCTTAACCAATCCTCCACACAACTGCCAAGGTGAGTTGAGTTTCCTGAAGTGAATATCTTGCCATGTCCCCAACCTACTCTTCCAAACTTAATAGATATAAATTGGTCCCCTCCACACAGTAAAATGGCTTCCTGAACTTAACGTTCTTTCTATATAATCCTCCAACCTCTGCCTCTAGGCAGGCGCTATTATGATGCTGAGTTATTATTGAATGGAATTACAAATGAATGTACAACCAGCATTCATAAGGATAACATCATTAGAGAAAGACTGAAATCAAGAATGATACTCAATGTCTCTCAATGTTTGGGATGACATCATCTTTCTTGCCGCTTCTCACAGTTAAGTAGGACAGAACATTTTCGTAAATGGATCACTTGTGAAATTAAGGGGTTTTGGTTTTTATATATTCCAAGTCAAATATAAAACATATGAACGTGCAGACTCATGGTAGCCGTTTCAGTCTCTTTCACAATATTTTCCAGACCACTACCAACGCTGTTTGCAAGCAAGCCGACTCAAGCACCTAGCGTTTATGGGCTCCCTTAAATCTTCTTTTATTACTTTGGCAATGCTGATGCAGAAAAAAAAATCCATTTTTCCCGAAAATATGCAAAAAGTCTAACACATCCATAATTTGCTACAACCCAAAACAAATGTCTCAAAAGACTAAAAAGTTGACAGGAATGTGTTCAAAAGATCCACTCCATCAGTTTGCTCAGGCACATACATACAGAGTCACACAAACTTAAAACTGGAAGGGACCTTACAAGTTACCTGGTCCAAGTCCCTTATTTTTATAGGTCAGGAGAGCAAGGTCCAGAAAGGTTGTGTTCCAGGGTCATGCATTTAAGTAGCAATGTCAGGATTTGAACATAGGTCTGAATAACTCCAGATCTGTCCCCCATACCATGTTGATCCATTGTACATCAGCTCCTAAAATGATTCTTTTGGCTAGTTCTTTTTTAAAAATTTTTTTTTTATCAATTAAAGCTTTTTATTGACAAAACATATGCCTGGGTAATTTTTCACCACTGACCCTTGCAAAGCCTTCTGTTCCAACTTTTCCCCTCCTTACCCCCACTCTCCCAGATGGCAGGTAGTCCAATACATGTTAAATATGTTAAAATATGTTACATCCAATAATGTAGACATATTTATACAGTTATCTTGCTGCATAAGAAAAATAAGATCAAGAAGGAAGAAAAAAACTGAGAAAGAAAACAAAATGTTTTGGCTAGTTCTTAATTTGGTTTAATTTCAACTAGTCTCTGGCCGCAATGCTGAAGACCAGAAAGCCTTATTAAGGTAAGCCTCTGGAAATTTATTTAGTGAGGACAATAGAAGTATTATAAATGGTACTTAACCTATTTGTTCCAGAAGATTTTTTTTATTATTGATTTTTAGGGGGAATGGGTTAGGAATTTCCATCATATATTATTCTCAATAGGATTCAACTAAATAAAAACACTGGATATAATTGGAATTAGAAACAAAAATACTCAGAAGAATAAAAGAAAATTGTAAAAATTGAAGGTAACCTTTAGGCATTTTGGAAAAAGGCAAAATTTTCCAAAGAACAAAAATAAGACAACCAGACAGCTTTTGGATGTCAAAGAAGTTTTTTGACATAGCTTGTAAATTGACAGACACCTTCCAGGTTCCAAAGTTAATTTCTAAAATCTGTCACTCCTTCACAGAGTGAAAATCTTCCAGCAAGCAAACTTTGTTTCAAAAATAAATTCTGAAGTTGGAAATTAAAGCAGACAGGCCGTTTCCTAGTACAGAAAGGAGTCATCTAAATTACTGGATCACTAATCTGAATTTCAAAAGGGAACTGACTTTGATGCTCATGGGCCAAGTGAAGAGTGGAATGTGGCAAGAGTTTATTTCTAAGACACTCCCTTTATAATCTCCTCTTCTGTTTCCCATTGTAATTTCCTCTCCTTTCCCTGTTGTCTTCTTTTTTCTTTCCTTTCCAGTATCTTTTGTAATTATCTAATCTAATAAAAGATATTGGACCTTTAATGGAACATACCATAGAAATGAAGTTATTTTAAATTATTTTATTTTTTGAATGAATGTGTACCAATGAACAATCGCTGAAGAATTAAAAATGAATTTAACTAAAAGGGCAATGGAGAATCACAGGATATATAGGCTTATAAATCCTAACAAATAGGAAGCAAAGAAAAGAGATGTGTAACAAATATTCTTATCAAAGAAATGTATGAATGAAAAAGATGGGCTGATTATATTGTAAGCAATGGTTATCTTGTGAGCTCCATTGCTATGTTTCATGTTAAGAAAAATGGAAGATTCTCACTTTAGTAGATCATTTAGATGAGACCTGTAATTCTACTCAGAGACCAGGTTGGCCAGCCTCTTCGCTTTATAGTTGAAACTAAGGCCTGGGGACATAGGCAACTTACCCAAGTTCATACAAGTGATAAGATTTTGAGGTGAAATTTGAACACTGGTCCTCTGGTTCCAGAACCTATGCTTTTTCTATTGCTCTCAAATAAAGGGTCATAAAGAAGATCTGACTTCACCTGTCTCTGACAGATTCTAGCTGTATGATCGGGGGAATGCTCTTAACCTCTCCATGTCATAGGGGTAACTCACTAAGATGATACAATTCAATGAATTGCTCCTCTGCTTTCCTGATGAGATCACAGAATAGACTCTTCTCTCCTTTCTCCTTAAAAAATTAATTAACTTGGAATTCCAGTATATATATTTCCATATTCCAACTATTTTCCTAATTTAACAAATCACCAATTTGATGTTAGGAATGATGGATCTTTTGGCCAAAGCAACATATATCTCTTGAATATATGTTGAGATATAGATCTAGACATAGATTATCAATGCAGGGAATCCCTACATGGAAGAATCCACAGACTCCAGAGTCATTTATTTATTTCAGGGGTATCTATGAGAACATGAAAAGAATCAGAGGAAAGCCACTAATACTTTGGTCAAAGTCTCTATAGATGATTTGCAAAAAGAGACAGATGACAATAGGGATTAGCAGATTTGTGATCTAGCCTGGCCAAGAAGCATATCATATGCTCAGAGGGCTAAGTGACTTTGTAAAACAAGGCAGTAAATGGTAGAGATGGGATTTGAACCCATTTTTCCTGAATCCAATTTCAGTGCTCAAGTCTCTCCTTGATGAAATCACTAATCCAGTAACATTTCAATCACATAGGCTGTAACACAGGCTCTGAATGAAGTCTTATTCTAAACCCAGGGCTCTCTACTGGCCATTCTTTCTCTTTGAGGTTGTTTACTCCAATTCTCCTGTCTCTACAAATAAAGCAGTTGTTAATATTTTGGTTCAGAAAGGTCTTCTGTCTTCTTCTCCCTCTCCTCCACTGATTTTTTTTGGGATATAGTCTTCAGAGTTTAACAGAAGAGGTAGTTTATAAACCAAATCTTTTAAAAAAAATTTAAAAATATTTTGTTTTCTTTTTTTAGGTTGTACATGTACATTCATTATTTTTTAAAATATATTTTCATATCAGTCATGTTGGAAGAGAAAAACCAGAACAAAAGGGGAAAAAATCATAAGAAAAAAAAGAAGGAAAAAAAGATGAAAATAGTATGTATCGATTCACATTCAGTCTTCATGGTCCTCTCTCTGCATGCAGATGGTGTTTTATATTCAAAGTTTATTGGGATGGCCTTGGATAACTGCAGTACTGAGGCGAATTAAGTCTTTCATAGTTGATCATCACACCATCTCGTTTCTGTGTACAATGTATTTCTGGTTTAAGCCATGTCTTAAATGAACTGCTAAAGATACAAGGATATAGAATGTAAGCTATCTGAGAATAGAGAATGTTTCATTTTTTATTTTTGCATCCCCAATACCTATCACATAGTGGACATTTGATACATTTTTGTTGATTGACCGATTTCAGGGGCAACCTATATTGGAACCAATAAGCTACCATATTGGTTTGATTACAATTCACACCCCTAAAATAAGATCTCTTTGGAAGGAAAAAGAAGCACTGAGTTGTCCTGAAAAATAATTCTGATTATAGACTACACTTAGCTTTTATGCAAACCAGACTTTGGGGGAAACGTGTGACCTATATTAGGACCAACATGGTATTCACTATTTGTCTTAAGCACCAAGTTACTCACTGTGTCTATAACAAATTTTATTCATAATATTTACTCTAATGAACTCATTCTCCACCACTACATCTCCAGGTCTTTCAGCCTCCGCCACTTACAAGCAGAATGAGAGGATTTCAGGGTTGGAAAGGACTCCAGTGGCCAACTAATCAAACCCATAACTGAACAAGAGTCCCTTCTCCAACATTCCTAAGGCTCTGCTTAAAAATTTTTAGTGAGAAGAAAGCTCCTATCTCTTGCTAGAGCTTATTTTATTTTGGGATCATTCTCATTATTAAATAAGTTTTCCCTCACGTTAAGCTGAAATTTGAAATTTTCAACTTCTGCCCATTGTGTTTCATTCTGCCATCCCGAATCAAATGGGCCAACTCTACTTTCCCTTCTACATTGTAGTTCTTTTTGCATCGTGTTCTTTTTGCTTTCTGACTCATCACGACCACCCCCCAGATCAGAACTTTAGGAAATGAAACCGAGTTGTGCTTCATGTCTAGGTTTCCATCTTAAATAATTAACAGATATCCCTTCTAGAAAGTTAATCAATGTACAGAGTAGTCTATATGCCAGATATGGAGTAGTAATTTATTTCTCCCATCACAAAATAAATACTTAAAATGTGAACGACTCATAAGCAAATATTGACAAATATTTCAAACATGAAACAATGATCCATCTCTTTTATCATTCTGGGAGGGAGACTCTTAAGGAGACTCATGGAACTATTAAACAGATATTTTACTTTCATATCTGATATATGCTTTCTGCCCAATTCACAAACCCTATCTTATAAACCCAGTCTTCTGGCTAGCCAAGTTTACTTGTTAGTTTGTTTTTTTAATTTTTCAGTCCAAATTTTCTCTATCCCTCTACCCTCTCTCCCACTTAATTGAGAAGGCAAGGAATTCAATATCCATTATATATACAAAGTTACACAAAACATATTTCAACATTATTCATGTTGCAGAGGGATCAAGAAAAATAAAGAAAATATAGGCTTCCAGTTGTATTCAGAATTTGTTAGTTCACTCTCCAGTGGTAGATATAATTTTTCATAATGAGTCTTTTGAAATTGTCTTGAATCATCAAATTGATTAGAACAGTTAAGTCTTTCACAAGTGATTATAGTTCTAACATTGTCTTTATTGCATACAATATTCTCCTAGTTCTGTTCACTTCATTTTTTACCAGTTCATATAAATCTTCCCAGGTGAATACAGTACTGGATCCTCTACTGCTTATGTAAACATAACTCCAGTATATACATGTTCATATTCTAATTACTAATAGAAATTGTAAACAGCAAAACCAAGCCAGCTGGCTGTATCAGAATATAGAAATCGAAAGACTATAAGCATTTATAAATATGCAAATAAACAATAAATAAAATAATTAAAAGCTTGACCATATCAAGTCAACTGTCAAATGAATATGCAAAATACTTAATAAATAAGTATATTCACTATGAAACAATAAAACATGTACAGTTACATTCAAGACACATTTCACATGAGCAACCTCTAATATTGTCACCTAGACATACAATTATAACTATTTCTTCAGGTACACTTACAACATCATACATGGACCAAGGGACTAGTCTCTTGTCTCTCCCTGCTGATCTCCTTTCTCCTACACCTGAGCCAGTAAATGGTATGGACTGATCATCAGGGTTATTGGAGACTCATTTGTCTGTACTTGCTGGGTTGACAGTAGGGATGGGTTGTATCTGTACCTTAGGAATCTATAGCAGCAATTCTGAACAAGGAAAAAAAACTGCCTCTGGGTTCAGTCCACTTGCCTTGTAGCAGGAACCTAGTCTCGACTGAAAATATCACTTCCAGTGCTTAGATAATATTAATAACTAGCATTTACATATGGCTTTAAAGTTTCCAAAGTGATTTACAAATATGATCTTATATGATCCCTTACAATAATGCTAGGAGATAGGTAATCCCATCATACCTACTTTGCAGCTGAAGTGAACACCCAGGGTCACACAGCTCAGAAATGTCTGAGATCTGAATGTCTGATTCCAAGGCACTCCATTCATGGCACCGTCTCACCATATATTTGGGTCATACAGTCTGTAGTACTGGTAGACAGTCTCTGCTCAGCATTCAACAAGGAGACAGACCACCAAAATGACTTTTGTTTTTACAAATTTGGCTCAGTCCCCAATATATTTCAGAAATTGGACCTTTTTCAGAAAAATTTGCTAAAAAATTTCCCCCCAGTTTCCTGCTTTCTTTCTAATTTTGGATGCATTAATTTTGTTTATGTAAAATATTTTAAATTTAATGTAATAAAAATTATCCTTATGTCTTATGACTTTATCTTTTATTTGTTCATAAGTTCTTTACTTATTCATAGACTTGACAGATAATTTTTTTCTAAGATCCTTTAATTTGTTTATGATATCATCCTTTATCTCTAAATCATGTAACTATTTTGAACTTTTTCTGTTTATAGTGTGAAGCTCTGGTTTATGCCTAATTTCTTCTACACCGCTTTCCAGTTTTTGTCACAGTAAATTTTTGTTCCAATAGTCAGGATTTTTGAGTTTATAAAACATCATGTTACTATAATCATTTACTTCTGCATATTGTTTACTTAATCTATTTCATTGACCAATCACTTTATATCTTATCTAGTTCCAGATTGTTTCAATGATTACTATTTTGTAGTATAGTTTGAGATCTGATACTGCTAGGCCACCTTATTTCATTTCTTCATTGATTCTCTTGATATAATTGACCTTTTATTCTTCCAATTGAATTTTGTTATTATTTTCCTTCCTTACTTTGAAAAGCAATTCCTTAGTAGTTTGATTGGTATTTTACTGAATAATTAAATTGAGTTAGGAAGTATTATAATTTTTATATTGGCTCAGCCTGCCCATGGATAAGTATATTTATCTAAATACATATATATATATATATATATATATATATATATATATATATATACACACACATACATATATATGGAGATTGTTTTGTAATTGTGTTCCTACAGTTCCTACATATACACATTGTGTATGTCTTGATAGGTAGCCTCCTAAGTATACCACCTAAAGTCATCTTATGTGAAATTTATCTTTCCCTGGTGGTTTTTGTAGAAATACTTATGATTTAAGTGAGTTTATTTTATATTCTAAATTAATTGTTTTGGCTGTTTTTTAGTTGATTCTCTAGGGTTCTCTAAATATGCCATTATATCATCTGCAAAAAGTGATAGCTTCATTGCCTATGCTTATTCCTTCAATTTCTTTTTCTTATTTTATTGCTATTGTAACGAGGGTTGTAAAGAACATTTTGCCTTCACTTCTATCTTATTGGAAAGGTTTTTAGTCTATATCCATTACAGATAATGCTTACTCTTGATTTTAGATAGATGCTAGTTATGATTTTTAAAAAAAACTTTGATTCCTATGCTTTCTAGTGTATTTTTAATAGAAATAGATATTGTATTTTGTGGAGTTTTTCTACAAACTATATCTACTGCTATAATCATGTGATGTTCCTGATTTGTTATTGATTTGACCAATTGTGTTTAAAGTTTTCCTAATATTGGACCAGTCTTGTATTCCTGGTATAAATTCAACCTGATTGCAGTGGATGTTCTTTGGGATATATTGCTGTAATTTCCTTGCTAAAATTTTATCTAAAGTTTTGTATCAATATTCATTAGGGAAATTGATCCATAGTTTTCCTTCTCTTTTTTGCTCTCTATGTTTTAGGTATCAAAACTAGATAGATGTATAGATAGATAGATAGAAATATAGATAGGTAAATAAGTAGGTAAATCGATGGATGTTTGGATGAATGGATGGATAAATATAGATAGATGGATAGGTATCTAAATAGATATAGATACAGATAGAATTTGTGTCAAAGAAGGAATTTGGTAGGACTCCTTCATTAATAAAGGTAACAAGGTGGCTCAGTGGATAGAGCTGGGTCTGGAGACAGGAAGACCTAAATTCAAATCCTACCCCAAATACTTAATAGCTGAGTGACCCTGGGCAAATCATTTAACCCTGTTTATCTTAATCCACTGGAGAAAGAAATAGTAAACCATTCCATTATTTTTGTCAGGAAATCATGATCTTACACAAATCATGATCCCACAAAAAGTCAGATATGACTGAACAACAATCTTAATTACCTTAATCTTAATTATTTTTTCATATAGTACATGTGGTATTAGAATTGACTATTATTTTGATGTTTGATAGAATGTTTTTTAAATCCATCTAGTCCTGGTGTTTTTTCTCCTTTAGTTAGCTCATTTGTGACATGTTCAATTTCTTTTTTTAAGATATGGTTATTTGTCATCTTTTTTTTTTCTGTTAATATGGGCAACTTATTGTTTTATAAATATTCATCCATTTCATTTAAATGGTTAATTTTATGCACATGATGTTGTGCAAAATAGTTCTTAATAATTGTTTTACTTTGATTTTCATTGGTTGTGCATTCACCTTTTTTCATTTTTCATATTAGTAATTTGATTTTCTTTTTTCAAATCAAATTTAGCCAATGTTCATCTATTTTTCATAAAACTAGCTCATAGTTTTATTAGTTGATTTTTTTTACTTTTGAATTTTATTAATCTCTCCTTTGATTTTTTTAAGGATTTCAATTTTGATGTTCAACTGAAAAGTTTTAATTCGTTGTTTCTGCAGTTTTTTTTCTTCACTTGCATACCTAATTCATTGATCCGCTCTTTTTTTTGTAAATGTAAACATTTGAAGATAGAAATTTCCCCTAAGCAAGATCACATTTGCATGAGTGGGTTTGTTATTTCTGTGGTTGAATTTTTATGCTTATCCCTAGCCCTAGAATTAGGCATTTTTAAATATTCACAAATGATTTTCATAATTTCCATCTACAGTCTCAACATTATAGTCTGATTAAAGATGAAAAGGATCTTGATAATCATAGAATCCAATACTCCTATCTTAGATGAGGGCCAGTAAGATCAAGAACCTTGCCTAATAATACATAGGTAGCAAGTAAATGGTAGGCGAAGTCAAGAGCTGAAACTAGATTCTCAGATCCCAAATCCAGAGTTGATCACAGAATCATTGTTTTTGATAAATTCAATGTTCTTTCATCCTGACACAGTGAAAGGATTTATATTGATTTTACTTATTGGGGATGGAGAAAAATAAAAAACATCTGCCAAATACAGACCCACTTTTCATGGAATTCAAGAACCGCTTCAGAATTAAACAGTAGTTCTGTTTAGTGTGGGTAACATGGAAATATCTAGTTCTAATACTTAAAAGGCTCCTAAGACATCTTGGCCACCTAATAGCTTTTATGGAGTTCTATCTTGATGAGCTAAGCATAAGTGAATCCCAAACATAAGGATCAAGTTTTCCTTTAAATGTATATGGGTTTTCAACTTTGAGGGAAAATATGCATGGGAAAAATGCATCTTGGGTTTCATCAAAGATTTGGAAAACAATCTGAAGATGTTTTGCCAAACCAAGTTAATCTGGGCATTCCTGTTCTTCCTTCTAATTGATACTTAATGAATTTGGCTGGGTTAGGGGATATTTCAGTGCTGTATTATTCCTCTAAGAGCCCAGGAGGCATCGATTCTGGGAATTTTATTTTGTGGAAGTTAGGGATTGGGCAAAAGTAGGAGAGCTTTTGAGCCAAGTCAGATTTCCCCATCTTACTCATCAGTCCTAGGAACCCATATCCTTAAGTGCATCTCTGTTTGTCTACAACCTACCCCAGCTTGGCAACCAGTAGCCTCCTAGACACTTTTTAGATATCCTGTTAACATGTAAAACTTTACAAGTTCCAAACTGAAACGATCATCTTTCCCCATCTTCCCTATTTTTGTTGATTCTGTGTATGTTTTGCAAGTTCTCCTCCCCTCCCCCCATTAGATTGTGTTCTAGTAAGTTAGCCTGGGGGAGTAGTAGATAGAGTACTGGCTTGGAATAGGAAAACTCCTCTTTCAGAGTTCAAATCTGGTCTCAGACATGCACTAACTGTGTGACTCTGGGTGAGTCGCTTTACCCTGTTTTCCTCAGTTTCTTCATCTGTAAAATGAACTGAAGACAAACCACTTCACATCAGAAGTCTCAGGTAGATGCCTAGTTCATATATATCATTCCACTACTTGCTCACTGTGTGAACTTGGGTAAGTCCCTTTCATGCTCAGGGTCTCAATTTCCTCATGTGTAATGTGAGGCAGTTGGATTATATGAATCTAAAATTCCTTCCAGGTTGAATATTTCACTCCCTATAGCCTATTTGTTATATACATATATATTAGCTATATGTAATATGTGCATACTTATAATAAAGATACATATACATAGATATATACACACATAAATTAGATATTCCTGATTCTATAATCCTGCATCCTTCCTTTGAGGAAGAACATAGTCTGAATGATTCCTTAGTGGGAGTCTGTACAGTAGAGGGAATATTGTGCTGGCTTTGGAGTCAGAAGACTAGGGTTTAAATATCTTCTTTGACATTCCCTCCACCCTCATGACCTTGGATAAGTCACAACCTCCCTGGGCCTCCATTTCCTCGTCTATAAAATTAAAGGATTGATTTAGATGGCCTGTTGGGTCCTTTCTAGTTTTAACTCTATAGATGATCCTATGATCTTTTCACAAATCTCCCTAACAAAAATATAAATTCTTCAAGGCAAGGGACTATGTGTTATTTTCTATCTCCCCCAACACTAGTCCCAACACTTCCCTCCCCTAGCACTTAGGACAGCACTTTGCACATGCTTTCCTAGTAGATGTTCAATAAATATTTAACAATGATAGGAAGTAACTTGTCCAAGTCACATCTAGGAATGATGACGATGAAAAAGAAGAAGAAAAAAAAGATGAAGGAGGAGGAGAAAAAGGAGCAGGAGGAGGAGGAAAGAAGAAGGAGGAGAAGGAGGAAGAGAGGGAGAAGGAAGAGGAGGAGGAGGAGCATGAAGGGAAGCAAGAGGAGGAGGGGGAGGAGGAGAAGAAGAAAAACAAGAACAAGGAGAAAATGGAGAGAAGAAAAGAAGAAAACAAAAGAAGGAAGAGAAGAAGAAGAGGAGAAAAGAAAAGATGAAAAGAAAACAGAAGAGAAGAAGAGGAGGAAGAGGAAAAAAGAAGAGATAAAAAGAAAATAGAAGAGAAGAACAAGAAGAACAAGAACAAGAATAAAAACAAAAACAAGAACAACAAGCAGAAGGAAGTGATGATGGTGGTGATGATGGTGATTTTGACAAATTTTGTTGGGTTTTTTGACAACAAGGCATTTACATACATTATCTCAGTGGATCTTCCTAACAACTCCGGAAATATGTAAATCAAATATTATTATCCACCTTTGACTAATGAAGAGAGTCAGTGTTGTCCAGTGGACAGAGCCCTGGCATTAGCAAGACCCAAGTTCAAATTCTGCCTCTGACATTTGCTATGTGATTGTAAGCAACTTGCTTAAACTCACGGAGCCACAGGCAGTTCTCTAAACCTTTAAGGTGGAGAGATCTTTGATCTGGCCGATCAGGCTGGGTGGAAGATGCTCCAGGATGAAGAAATCATGAGTCCCTGAGGTTGAACATTTTCCAGAAAAGAATGTTTTGAGAGGCGAAGTGAGTCATGCAGAATTATACAAGTATCAAGTGGCCAAGGAAGGATTCAAGCCTTGCTCTTCTGATATTGAGTCTCATGCTCTTTCCTTTAGACTCAGCAGATTTCTTTAAGAAGTCAAATGTTGGTTATTGTAGGTACTTACATTTAAATGGAAAACAAAACTATATTTCTAGGAATATTGTCATTCTACTCTGAAATGTGTCAACTTAAGAGAAGAGTTTACATCACACTTACTCTCTACGTGCAGTTTCATCCTACGTGCTTACCGATAACCTCAGGATCTAAGCAATTTTAATATACATAGGAACGCTTCAATTACTGAACAAGAGTGCATTTTCCAAGTAACTGTGGGTGAGTCATTTATAAAATTACATTAGCCAGAGCAAAATTTTTCCTGGAAGGATATAGAAATGCCTAACTTATCTCTAGAACAAATGAATGAAAAATCATCAATTAAGTACTCACTATGGACCTGGAATCGTCCTAGACATACTCACTTAACTTATGTTCTAGTGGGGGAGACAAGTGTGCATAAAAATTGATAAAAATAGAAAGTTAATGACTAAATAAATACATACACACAAATCAGTTGAGTACAAGGTAGGTTGGGAGGGAAGTTACTAACAGTTGGAAGGAATCTGGAAAAGCTTCATAGATAAGATAGTGTCTGAGTCACATCTTAAAAGAAGAGAGAGATAGAATTAAATTTCCAGCTGGGGGCAAAGGCTAGCCCCCTAAAAGACGAGAGTCAGGATCCCCAAAAATGTTTTGTCTGGTTAGAACTTTGAGTAGAATCTAATAAAGGGAAATTTATTAGATAAATCAAAAGCTCTGTCCTTGGGTTCAAATAATCAGCTTCGTAAACACATAGATAAGGCATACAGTTCAACTGGACTTTTTAGTGAACATTAAAATCAATGCAAGTCAAAAGCTAATATGGCAAGCAGAAAGACCTAATGTACTTTTGGGCTATGTTAAGGAGTATATGATGTTCAGGACTGGGGAGGAGCAGCCCTACTGTCATATTCCATGTAGGCAACACCTTTTTGGAGACACACTGGTAAACTGGAGGATGTTTAGGGCAGAGCAGCCAGGATGACTAGGCTTTTGGGGATCATGCCATATGAGGATCAATGAAAGGAACTAGAGATATTTTAGTCTGGAGAAAAGAACATTTGAAGGAGGGCATAAGTACCATAGTTGTCTTCAAGCATTTAAAAAGATATCATCTGAAAGAGGGATTAACTTTTCTCTCCTTGGTCCTAGAATCCACTTCTGCTAAATGGAAAATGCAAAGGGACACATGTTAAGTCTCTAATACCCAGAGCTTTCCAAAAGTGAAATGGACTTGGGGCAGTTAGCTAATGCAGTGGATAGAGCACCAACCCTGGAGGACTTGAGTTTAAATCTGGTCTCAGACATGTAACATGTAACGTGGACAATTCACGTAATCCCAATTGCCTCACACACAAAGCACAGATCATTAGTCTCTGCCCTCCTCCCTATATATTGTCCTGATTGATGTCAGTGGCTCTCCCAACAGTTCCCCTCCAAACTCCATAGCATATTATCTGCATATCAGAGTTTACTGACTTCTTTCAGTTGCCAATATTGTCAGATTTTCCTACGTTACAGTCTACTTTCTCTTCCTCCTGGCTGCTTCACAGTGGAATACATTCTGTTTTTCTTGTGTGTTTTCTTTGACCAAAAAATCCAGAGGGTAGGATGACATTCTTACAACCATCTAGTAACCGACTTTGCAATATTATTGGTTTGGGTATATTTTTGGAGGAGTTAAGAGGTTCTTTGAGTTCAAATTCCATGCCATAAATACCTTTCTTTTCTTGAGTCCTATTCCAAATGACTCACATAATCTTTAATCAAATTTCTAACAGAAAAAGTCAAATTTTGCCCAAGAACTTTAATTAAGTAGAGACCTTCAAAAACCAGGTATTGACACATATTTTCGCAATTGGATATGTAAGAAGCTAGAAAAGAATCTGTAGAATAATGAGGATGTCTTTGTTCACCCGGGAGAGGACCAATGTGCCTTACTGGTTAGGGGGAGCACAGAGTTGAGAAGGAAAAATCCAGTGGTTCGCTGCTAAATGTTGATCAGTTGGCTCTCCCTCTCCTTCCCCCCAAAGTATGTAGGACACAATTTCCAGTTTAATCTGCAGCATTACCATTTTCTTCATCACTTTCCCAAACATTGGCCATCAACAAAACAATAAAGCAAAATTTGCCAATTTCTAAAGTGTAAATGATTGTACTGAAATTTTAACAGTTTGGAGCCCAGAACAAGCAGACTCCAACATTTCCCCCCGCCCCCAACCCAACCCAACCCAACCCCAACCCAACCCAAACCCAACCCAAAAACTCTTTGACGTGAGGAAAGACAGAAGCTTACTTAATATCTAAGCCAAGAAGGTGAGAGTGGGTCAGCACCAGGGTTTCTTCAGAGAAATAAGACCAAAGGATATTCAGATGGAAATACGAAAACTGGTTGTAGGAGGGGAGGGTCAGGCTAATAGGTCAGCACCAGTTTAGGAGTCAAGATATAAGGAGTATTAGGAAGGTTGCCTAACTCAACTTGTCATCCCAAAACTTCACCTTTTTCATAGAATCAAGAGTCTTTCTGGACTCTTGCCTTCCACCATTGAATTGTCACGAACTGAGTCCACTATAGCTTGACTTAGCTGCACTAATTAGGTCATGGATTTAAAAAAGAAGTAATAGGGAAATACAAGAATATCTTACCAAGGATGGCTCACTAGTTCAAATACAACACAATTTTAGGCAAATCAAGGTTTCAGGGGGCATTTGACACTGTAGGAACAATGTCATAGACGGGAGAGTAGCTGCATAGTATCTCAGTATTGTTTCACAACTTTAGAGTCAGATCTATTCATCATGTATCATTTTTGTTATTGTGAAACTAGTTTGGTGGAAGGAGTATAGAGTTTGCCTATACTTGTTAAAGTGATCAGTTTTAAAATGGTAATGATAAAATGTAAATTACAAATTCTATCTGAATTGAATTGAGTTCTATTCCTCCCCTAGCCAAGTGATTCAGAAATGAATTCATATTTGCATATCTAAAAATCTGATTACTCAAGAAACTTCTGTTTGATTTTTCCCACAGCAATTCATATTTGGTATGATGTTCCACTGCAGAGTGTCACTCTAAATTAATTACAGCTGGACCCTCAAAGTGGTCTTGTCCATATTTTTTGTCCTTGATGGCTTAAAGTGAAATATGTAGTCATGGAAGTAATTTCTCGAGTATTTATTGTTGTGATCATTAAAAGGCTTTTTTTTTCCTCTTCAGATCTTAGTTCATTCATCAGCTCTATGCAAATGACTCCCAAATCTCCTAATGACGACAAATTCTCCTAATCGAATATAAACTCAATGAACTGAATTGCTTCTTTTCATCTTTGTAATCCTGTATTACATATAGTAAACTCTTAAGAAAGACTTGTGGAATTAATCCAATCAAGCTCTCCAAGCCACCTTAGGTTCATCTGCTTTTGGGTCCTGGAATTTAGGATTGCCCATGGTATTTTGCTTGGTGGTTCTGGTTGCAAGTTAACTAGGATGTTACTTTAATTAAAGAACAGAAGGCCAGTTTGAAGCATCTCATGCTTGAAGCCCCAGGGATGCTGGCGAATATGAGATTTGCCAATGTCAGATCTGTGGATCTGGAAATTGTTACTTGATCTGTAGAAAAATATTCAAGAAGAAATAAGGACATTTCTGGTAAAAAAGCATTAATGAGGTACCGTTTTAGAGCCAGATGACTCAGTGTTATAGGAGAGTAGTGTGTGGTCCTGCAGCACTTTTCTGGGCTTTCTTGCCAAATGGTAGATGGCCTGGAATTAAACATCTCTGCGTCTCTTTGGTTTGCTGGGTGAATCACTTTTGGGTACAAAGAAAAAGCTTATTTCCCAGACTATGTTGACTTTCTGAAATTATTTTGCAGAATGGTAAATTATTATTCAGTTATTCTATACATATACTATGTGTAGCAGCCTTTTTGAGTAATAATCCCCTCCCTCGATTTGCGCTGCTTACAGGTTGGGTACAAAGAAGAGTAACTACTTTTAGGTTTGGAGATAGTATACCCTAATTAAACTGCAACTTGAGTCCCCACCAATGTGCTTCAATCTGCCAGTAGAGTGTAAATGGCAAAAGCCATTTACTTAAATGGCATAAAAGAGCAGTAGTTACATCATTCTCGAACTCACCTACAAATATATGTTTTGCTCATGGGGAAAATGGGCAAAACTCACTTGCATCTTATTTATTTCCCTTCTAGTCTCTTCCTTTAGTCTCAGCTTTGAGATTTGCCATCTCCTAGGCTAGATAGGAAAGAGCAAAGATTTAGCTTTTCCTTTGGATAACTTCACACTTTAGGTCTGGGTCCCCTCAGGGAGAGATTTCACCCTAAGATATGGTGACCACATAATGCATTTCCCCAAACTTCCCAAAATCTATAGTATAAATCTCAAACCAGGCAATGATTATTTGCTCAATAATCACTAAGCAGCTTTGGCATTCAAAGTTCTCTATTGGTGTTTTTTGTTTAAAACACTAAGATTTTCCTTTTTGATCTATGTAAAGAAAAAAGATATAAAACAATTTTACTTGGGGCGAGTTCATTGTGGGGCAGCTAGGTGACACAGTGGATAGAGTGCTAGACTTGGAGTCAGGAAGACTCATTTCCTGAGTTCAAATCTAGCCTCAGACACTTCCGAGCTGTGTGACTCTGGTTAAATCACTTAATCCAATTTGCCTCAGTTCCTCATCTGTAAAAAATGAGCTGGAGAAGGAAATGGCAAAACCGCTTCAGTATCTTTGCCAAGAAAATCTAAAGAAATTTATTATTTCTAAAGATCTTTCCATATATACAAATGAACCACCTGGGGATTTAAGAAATTCTGACAACTGCAATTAAATATGATTGATTTCTTTGGTAATCTTACAAATTTATCTTATGTGTTTAAAAGTAGGACTATTATCAGAGGTTCTTCACCTTCTCCAGACTCCCAGGGGGTTCATGATACAAAAAGTTAAGAATCCTTATTTTTATACTGATCCACTATCACTACCTCTACTATTCAAGAGTGAGACCAGAATGGTCACATCTAAAAAGAGTTTGATATCTACAAAGTGCAAATGCAATAGTGGGATGAACCCTAGCATCTCATTGTCTCTATAACTTGCCATAATGACCTGAAATTACAAATAAAATTCTAACGTATCTTTCAATGCTGCAAGGACCCATGATTCCCTCTAGTGGACACTTTTCTTTTTCCATTACTGATATACTTGGCAGCCCCTGCATTCATCCAATCAAATAAGATGAGAGAGAGAGGGAAGGAGACACACACACACACACACACACACACACACACACAAAGAGAGAGAGAGAGAGAAAGAGAGAGAGAGAGAGAAAGAAAGAGGGAGGGACGAACAGAGGGAGGGAGAAGAGGAGGGAGGGAAGAAGGGAGCTGGAAAGGGTATAGCTCTTTAACTTTGTTTGTGACATAGACCTCCTGGGCAGACTGGAGAAGCCTATGGATCCCTTCTCAGAATGATGGTTTTTAAATGGACAAAATAAAATACAAAGAAAACCAATTATGTGGAATAGTATTATGAAAATATGTTTAAAAAATTTTTTTAAGATTATAGTCCATGGTAGGATGTGACAGAACTTGCAATTCACTGTCATAATCTGTCAGAGCCCAGGAACTCCTCAACTACCATGATGAGGCAGAAATGAATAACAAATCTTTATTGTTGGAGAACACAATGACTGCTACCCAAAGAATTAGAAGGAAAAAACCCAAACCAACAGGAGAATTATGCAATGGATGGTTTCCCAAAGAAAAGAAGAAAAGGGACATGGCTTCCATTATGCACACTTCCTCATGACATTTTTCTCCTGACAAGATCACAGATTCTTTGTATGGCTGTGAATATTCTCTCTATTTTCCCACTTTGACTTGGCTTGAAAGCAAGTTAGTGTGACCCAGAGCTGAGTAATTCTACTGATTAAGACGATCCAGAGTGCGTGTCTGAGATCCCACCTGCGTCTGTCCCCAGGTCAGAGCAAAAGTTTGGGCTTGTAGGTATCACAGGCTGCTTACTCATTGAGAAGAAGCAAGCTTTATAATCCATAGGAATGTTTTACAGGAGCCAACATCCACCGCCTACTTGACTTGGGCCTTTGGCTCAGCCCAATTGCTTTGAAAATTAAGTTGGAATTGATCAAGTTCAGTCAAAAAAGGAAAAAAAAATATGGTCTCGGCTTTCATTCCCCTTAGCATGGGTAAGTGTAATTAATGGCCCTACCAGCTGCTCTCAGCAAGGAAGATAAAAATGTCTCTGCTTCATAACCCAGCCAGGACTCCATTGATTACAAATGGGATGAGCTGTCTGACAGCTGAATTTCTCTGTACCAGGTCAGGTTTATTGCCCGATTTCTGCCAATGAAGAATGAGCAGTCTGGGGCTGCACTGGTCATGGTGTCCTGGAGAAGGAGCCCAGGTCCAACCTTGACCGGGAGCTCTTGGCAATCTTTTTGCTGTGGAGAATCCAATATGCCATTTAATAATCCCTACCAAAGTCCAGTGAATGAACAGCACAGCAAGAACAAATCATATTCTATAGGATAAGACATTTCTGGTACCCATAGGAGATGGAAATTTGGAAATTGAGTCCTAGAGTCTCAATTCTTACTGTAGTTAGATCTATGTCACATCCAGCTCAATGTTCTTTTTCTTTTTCTTGCCTTCTGCCGTCTCTTCTTTTCTTTCCTTTTCAAAGCAATTCTTTATTCAAGCCTTTTAAAAATACCATAGGCATTTCCCAATAGTCATCCCTCTGCCAGAGTCTGTCCCTGTAACAAAGAAAAACAAGGAAAGAAAACTAAATAACATAAATACCAGGTCTGAGGCCATATGTATTTTTCCCCACCTGTGATCCCCATCCAATTTACTATGTGAAAGACATGGTATAGTATGCAGATAGTTTGATCAGAAAATTAAAAACAATTATTGCCTTCAAGGGGGATTACATTCCTGCAAGGGAATTTAGCACCTAACTACCTGATTATTTGACTAGCTTTTGGAGGGGAGCGAATTGGGAAAGGTTCTCCATAGGAAGTAACACTGAAACTGAATCTTGTAAGAAGATAGGATCCCAGAGGTGGGAAGGGAGTGTATACTGGGCACGAGAGAACTTGGGTAAAGGCATTGAGATTGGAGATAGAATGCCATATCAGGGACCAGCAGCCAGATCTGTTTGATGAGGGAAGTCATGGTGTGCCTAAAAAAGGGTGGCTGGATATAGATTATAAAGGGCTTTAACCATCTACCTGAAGAGTTTGCATTTTAACCTACAGGGCAGCCCTGAAAAGCAATTTCATTCATTCAACACACATTTATTAAATAAGTCACTGGATCCAAAGGCAAAAATGAAACTACCTTTGCATTCAAGGAACTTCTATTTTACTGTGGGGAAGGTACAGGTAAGTCAATAGAACTATGTTAAATGTAATTGGGGGAGGGCACATTAACACTCGGGAAAGATCTTGTGGAAGAGGAATAACATCCCTCAATTAGGGCTTTAGGCAAGTTATTTTGACATTGTCTTGAGGATAGATTAGAGAAGGAGACACTGAAGTCTGGGAATAAAGTCAGGAAAGTACTGTCTTGTCACTGGAGAAAGGGAAGGGAAGGGAGGGCAGGTGAGGGACTCTGAAGAAGAAAATGAGATTGATGACTTTTTTCAGCTCGGTCTCATTTCAATCCAATTTATTTGCAAATCAAGACATCACTCTATGGCGAAATTATCTTTGAAAATGAAAGACCCACAACATCCACAACAGTTAGGTGAGAGAGATGGCCTTATGAGTAGAGAAAAAGAGATGGGTATGAGAGATGCTCTCAAAACAATTTTAGAGTTGTTATAAGGGACTTTGTCCTTACTTTGGGTGTGTAAAAATTGTTGTTCAGTTCATGCCCAACTCTTCGAGACTCTATTTGGGATTTTCTTGGCAAAGATAATGGAGGGGTTGGCCATTTTCTTCTCTAATTCATTTTACAGATAAGGAAACTGAGGCAGAGTGAAGTGACTTGCCCAGGTTCACACAGCTAAGTGTCTGAACTTAGCTTGATTTTTTTTTAAAGAATTTGAACTAAGGAAGGTAGGTTTTCCTAACTCCAAGTCCAACTTTCTATCCACTATGTCACTTAGGACAGGAGGGGTACGATATGACATTCTTGCCTTGGACATAAAATTAGCCAGTTACAGTGCTGTTTAATTCAATAATAATAATAATTAAACACCTATTACATATAATAGGAATACTCTTCAAATGACAAAAAAAGCAACACATAGCCTGCCCTTGAGGGGCTTACATTCCCCCTCCTAGCTAAGCTTCTGTTTTTCTGACTTCAGGAAAATTCCTCAGCTGCAGGCTCATCCTGCAATCCTTTGCTTGGCCCCAGAGCTCAGAACTAGGAACAATGGGCAAACATCATAGAGAGGCAATTTTAGGCTTGATGTCAAGAAAAACTTTCTACCAACTAAAGAGAGATAAAAGTAAAATGAATTTTCTTTCCCTGAAGGTCTTCATGGAGAAATTCTATAATTTCTTAATAGGTTTGTGGTAGCAGGGATCCTTTTGGGGAGGGATATATTAGCCTAGATGGCTCCTGAGATCCCTTATGTGTCTAAATTTCTATAATTATCAGTAGGATTCAGTGTGGGGAAACAGGTGAACTTTCTCCCAACAGTGACTGCTCTTCCCAAATTTTACCACACAGTCCTCCACTGCTAGGATGTAGCTGTCCCTGGGAAGGTCACCATCTTCTGTGTCCCTCCCAGGACAGCTTGCTGTCCTGAGCCCTGTGAAACTGGACTAAAATTTCTGAGGATCTGAACATTCCCTTTCCCAACTATATTTCATCATCCCTCATACATTCAACTGAATTTGCTCCAGCTACGTGAATTCTTGGCTAGGACTCAGATCTTCCCTATCAAATAATAAAATAAGGGAATTACGTCTGAAATCAAGCCCTCCCTCCTATCCTCGTGGTATGACTCTAGACACCTTCTTCCAGTGGGACATTAATACACTAGCTAGATGGTATAGTAGAGTGCTAAGCTTAGAGTCAGAAAGACCTGAATTCAAATGTAGCTTTAGACACGTACTAGTTGTGTGACCCTGAGTAAGTCACTTACCCCTGTTTACCTCAGTTTCCTCATATGGAGAGGGAATGGCAAACCACTCCAGTATCTTTGCCAAAAAAGCTGCAAATTGGTCATAAAATTGGAGACGACTGAAATGACTGGACAATATCAAATTTATCCCACATATATTTTGTTTTGTATACTTTTTTTGCATGTTGTTTCCTCCATTAGAGTGTAAGCTTGTTGAAAGGAGGAATTATCTTTTGCCTTTTTTAATATTTCTAAGATAGCACAGGACCTGGTACAACAAGTATACCTCATTTTATTGCTTCAGAAATTGAAGTTTTGTGAACCATGGCTTGAGAAAGTCTAATGGCCCAATCTTCCCAATAGTATCTACTTACATTGTTTCTCTGGGTTACATTTTGGCAATTCTCCATATTTCAAACATTTATTATAAATATGATTTTTTAAAGGCAATCAGTGTTAATGACTTGTTCAGAATCACAGAACTAGTAAGTATCTGAGGCTGGATTTGATGGTGGTTCTTCTGACTCCAGGGCTGATGCTTTATCCGCTGCTCTGCTTAACTGCTCCATCGGAGATCTTTGATGTTATCATTGTAATCATTTTGGGGAGTCGTGAAGAGCAAATATAAGACAGTGGATTTAATTGATAAATGTTGTGACTCCTCGCCTGCCATTCCCAATTTCCCCCCTCTCTTCAGGTCCCATGCCTCCTGAGATACAATATTGGGCCAATTAATAACCTTACAATGACCTCTAAATGTTCAAGTGAAAGAAGGATTGTTGTCTTATTTTAAGAAATTGCTAGTGCCACTATTGCCCTGATCAGTCAGCAACTATCAACATAGAGGCAAGACCCTCTAGAAACAAAACCTCCCTGACTCAATGAAGGTTCAGATGAGGGTTAGCATTTTTAAAAAATATTTTTAATTCAGCAATGTACATTGGTTTTTTAGACATAACATTATTGAACATTTAATAGACTATGGTGAACTGGAAACATAACTTGTACAGGCACTAGGAAGTCAAAAAAATTCATGTGACTCATTTTATTGTGATAGTTCCTTTATTATGGTGGTCTGGAACTAAACCTGCAATATCTACAAGATATGGCTATAGGAGGTGCTTAATAAATAGAAGTATGGTATATAAAGATAATAAAAGTTTCTATCCTCATGGATCATACATTCTGTTGGCAGTATCTGCAACATGTACTTAAATGAGTAAATACAGGATGATTTGGGGATGAGGAAATCACTGACAACTGAGGAGTGGGGAGGGAATGGATCAGTTTTGTCCAAAACATTTATTAAGCACGGAGGATAAAAGAAGGTTAGATAGTTAACCTTAGAGGGCTCTCAGTTTAATGGAGGAGACAATACACAAATTTCCATGTCTATCTGAATGAGTCTGGAAGGAGAATGTGGATTGGGAGAGGAAGAGAAGAGGAGAGAGGACAAATATGGAGGTGAATAATAAGAAATTCATGGAATTTGTATTCATAGGCTTTTAAATACACAAGCTTCTGACTTCATAGATTTGAATTCACGGGCTTAGGACTTCATAGATTTGAATTCACAGTCTTAGGACTTCATAGATTTGAATTCACAGGCTTAGGACTTCATAGATTTGAATTCACAGGCTTAGGACTTCATGGATTTGAATTCACAGACTTCTAACTTCATAGAATAGAAATATGGTCTAGAGTCAACTTATGAATGGACTTCAGTGCCAGACTGGGGGAACCTATATTTTATCCCAGAATGATCATGGAAGGTTTTTATCTCTCAAGATTATTTTGAAGATAAAATGGAATGAATCATGTGAAGTGCTGTACAAAATGCTATCATTATGAAAAGGAAACATGGCGTAGAGAACAAATCTCACATCCTACCTTTGACACCTACTGGCTGTATGACATTGGAGAAATCAGTCAAGCTCTCAGTGGCCTCGATAAGTCCCAGAGCAGGGGCCAAGGAGTTGTTCACCCAGAGCATCCTATCCTGGTGAAATCCTAAGCCTGCTAAAAAAAATACTGTTACGATTTTAGGCAGATGAATTTGCATAATCGGATCTGGGCTATAGGAAAACGACTTTGGTAGCTGTGTTTGAAAAGTTTAATAAGAAGATCTCTAAAATTCAGTGTTTTAGCTTTAAAATATGGGCAGTTGGTTGGTACAGTGGAAATGACACAGCCTGGGTTCAAGAAGGTCTGAGCTCTTCAGATATTTACTCTCTGTGTGACCGTAGGCAAGCTATTTAACCTCTCTCTGCCTCAGTTTCCTCCTCTATAAGACTGGGATAATAAAAATCACATATATCTCAGGATTATATTTAGGATCAATTGAAATAATAATTATAAAGCACTGTGGACAGTACCTGGCAGATAGTAAGTGCTATATAAATGCTAGCTATTAATATTAAAATTTTAGGATTTTAGGGGTTTAAAAAAAAGTAATGACTTTAATATTGAAAGCAGAAAATTCCAACTAAATAGAGTCAATAGAGAACAATGAGTGGTTGAATTTTCCATGACTGTGATCCTTACCCAGAGTTATGGGAAAGTTTGATTTTGGGTGAAAATTTCTTTGCTTTTGCTTTTGGAAACCCAAGTCACAGGTTTGTGAGGAAAACAGTCTGACTATCCTCAAAAACTGGAAGAAAGCAAATCACTCAGTAATGTTTGCTTAAGGCAATTAGCCTTCAAATTATGGTTTGTTTTTTTTAAATTATGGACTTCCCACATAGGCTGATCATTATTGTCAGACCTGAGCAGTAGATTTCTGATTGAAGCAGGGCCATGACCTCTTTTGCAAAATGACTATAGCCTAGTCTGGATTTTCCTGAATGAATCATTTAAAAACTTCATAAAATAGTACAAGGCGAGGAGTACCCTATTAAAATTGTGACGTAAGTTTCTTTTCCTTTGTAATAATGAGGCTTAAAAAAATCCACCCAAACTTTTGCTCTTCTGTCGACAGCAGTCCAAAAATAATTGTGTGTAAAAAGGTCAAATTTAAAGTAAAATAAGAAGAAGGATGAGGATTCTTTTTCATGGATCCATTTGCACCTTTTATTTAAAAAAAAAATACGTGAAGGGCTTAGTAGTGTATTTATTATTGTTCATCCTTCATTCTCAAAAAAGACCAAGGACTTCAGGAGGGTGATGTTTTGAATTGCAAATAAATTAGATTTTAGTGAGGCAGTACTGTGCAAAGTTGTCAGCCTCTAGAGTACTCACTGAGAGCCAAAGGGTCAAATACTGATCCTAAAACTTAGTAGCTGTGTTAATCTGGTCAAATAACTTGACATCTAAGACTCAGTTTCCTCATCTGTAAAAGTGGAAATACTATTAATCCTTATTCATCCGGATTGTTGTAAGACTCAAATGAGAGAACACATATAAGGCACTTTGCTCGTCTTGAAGAGCTATATAGATATTAGCTGTTGTAATTATGACAACCATTTTGATGAATTATATCATATGCTAAAGTGGAAGTCTTTATGCTGATCTGAAAATCAGAACAGTCTGGCAGGGGTCCTCAAACTTTTTAAATAGGGAGCCAGTTCACTGTCCCTCAGACTGTTGGAGGGCCGGACTACAGTAAAAACAAAAACTTTGTTTTGTGGGCCTTTAAATAAAGAAACTTCATGGCCCGGGGTGAGGGGGATAAACGTCCTCAGCTGCCACATCTGGCCCGTGGGCCATAGTTTGAGAGCCCCCTGGAGGGACTAATCCCAGCTCTGTGAGTTTAAGCATTTATAATTTAGCTTTACTTTTTATTCTTTTCTTCAGACTTGAAAGAATTGAAAATAACATGTTCACCTTCAAAATCAATTTTCCAGTTTGAAAAGTTAATTTGTATAGCATGAAACTTCATTAAGGTACAGTAAGGTCCTGTGGCAAGGTTAAGAAACAAAGCAAATGACACTTTCAAGTTCTTTTTGACTAATGGATTTTCCTCTCACACAAAAAGAAGGAAAACATTTGAAAAGTGTTTTTTTTTCTTACATAGTTGTGTAGAAACCCATACAAAAAACAACTGCTTCATTTTTTTTTTTGATTAGTGTGTGCCTGTTAGTTGTAAGGTATAACCCTAGAGAGGCTGTAGGAATAGCAGGGCACATTTCCTGTTTTAAAGGAGCTTACAGGGGGCAGTTGGATGAGGCAGTGGATAGAGAACTTTCCCTGGAGTCAGGAGGACCTGAGTTCATATTTGCTCTTAGATACTTAACGTTTCCTAGCTGTGACCTCCAACAAATCACTTAATCCCAATTGCCTTGTTACTCCTCTAAATAAAGGAGATTACGATCTAGTTGAGACAATACAGAATTCTAATATTTCTATGCTTTGTCTGAAAAATGTTTTCCTTTTCAAAAGAAAATTCAAGAATGTAAAAATTGCTATGTTGATTCAGTACTCTAGGCCAGCCAGTCCAATGCTCTGTTTCTGGTGTGAGAGACGTATTTATGGAACCATATTTGAAGAAAAACATTGAAAAACTCTTGTTCTGCTCATCTGGGCTTTGTTATTCCCTTTCTTTCCTTCATAATTTTATAGAATTTAAGAATTTCTCTTAACATCTTTGCTTTTATCCCAAATGGTTCACATACAATGGACTAGCTAATCACCTCCATTATTTTAGAGATTCCCTTCTTTGAATCTCTGGTTTTTCTCTTTCTTGTCTGCAGCTACAACTGCACACAGAATTCCCAGAGCAGGACCACCATGGTTTTGTTCAACGTTGCATGATCTTTTGTTGTCAACATGCTTTCTGATGTGGTCCAACAACTCAATTGATGAATGTCTTCAAGGAATCATCATGAACTGCAAAAGTCTTTCTTGCCTTTTAACTGATAGTTTCAATCCCTTATATGATAAATACAGTAGGGGTCAATTTCCCCTGAATGCCTATTTATGTAACAAATGACTCTCAGTAGGGTAATGAATCAGTGAGGCCATGGGGAGACAAGGATTGTGTACAGACTGACTTTTCCCAGAGTTCTTGGGTTTCTATTTCCTTTTATCTTGAAAAGACTCTAACTTATGAATTCTATGATCCTGGAGCAAGAAAGACTCATTTTGGGTTTGGGGTTTTCCCTTCCAGGGGCTGGAAACATTGCAATGGCCCGACATCCTGAAACAAGAATGGATATGACACCTGGAGAGCCCTCCGAAGATCCCGGTGAAGACCTGGAAAATGATAGAACTGTTTTTGTGGTTGTTGATGGTGGTCCTTTCTTTTCAAAGAGAACCAATGACATCACAAGGGAGATGTCTTGACTTGTGCATGAACTGGATTGGAGTGAGGCAGACCTGCACAGAACCGAAGGAGATGAGAACAGGCAGGAGGGAACCAGATAAGACTGAAGAACCTCAGCTGTGGTGAGACCAGGGGCCGGATGGGTGCCAGCCATCTCACAAGCCCTTCCACCCTGTTCTTTCAGGGTACTTGCTAAGGCAAATCTTGTCACGTCCCAAAAATCTGTAAAAACTCTAACCCTTGTTTCCTCAGAACAGCTGCTGAGAAAATTTCAGCAGGTTCTAAATGTGCCAAATCCTTTCTTTGTCTTTCCCTCCTTCTGCCATCTGGAAGGTGGTATATTTGGGGGGAAGGTATGGGAAAGAGGTTAGTACAGTTATTGTGACTTCTGCCATATGCTTTTTTTAAAAAGCTCTTTCCAATTTTATTTTGTTTCATTATGCTACCATTATTTGCCTTAACCAGCCAACAAGCAGTTATTAAGTGCTTCCACTTGCGCTGAGTGCTGGAGATAAAAAGAAGGGCAAAAACCAGAGATTCTGTCCTAAGAGAGCTCACAATTTGTTGGGGAAGGACAATATAAATACAGAAAAAATGTACACATAAATTATATACAAGTGTAAATGGAAGATAATCTTATAGGTAAAACACTACTGGCATTTGGGTGGGAGAACAGGAGAGACATCTTGTAAAAGAGCTCTTTTTTAACTTTTGTTTCCTATTAAAACTTTTTATTTCCAAAACATATCCATGGGTAATTTTTCAAAATTAGTCCTTGAAAAACCTTATGTTCTAATTTTCCCCACTTGCCCTCACCCCCTCCCCTAGATGGCAAGTAATTCAATATATGTTAAACATGGTAAAATATATGTTAAATCCAATATATGCATGCCTATTATTTATACAATTATTTTGCTACAATAACTGTATGGATATGTATACATATATTGTATTTAACATATACTTTAACATATTTAACATGTATTGGTCTTCCTGCCATCTGGGGGAAGGAGTGGGGGGAAGGAGGGGAAAAATTGGAACAAAAAGTTTTGCAATTGTCAATGCTAAAAAATTACCCATGCATATATCTTGTAAATAAAAAGCTATAATAATAATAATAAACACCTAGAGGGCCGAGTTGGCCACTAATAGTTTGACAATAAATAAATAAATATATGTATATTACATGTATATTAATGTGTATGTATATATGTATATTAATGTGTATGTATAGTAATACATACATATATTTATTTATTTATTGTATATTGTATATGTATATATCTTGTATATATATATAAAATTTAAAAAAATTATTTTGCTGCCCAAGAAAAGTCAGATCAAAAAGGAAACAAATGAGAAAGAAAACAAAATGTAAGCAAACAACAAAAAAAAAAAGAGTGAGAATGCTATGTTGTGATCCACCTTCAGTTCCCACAGTTCTCTCTCTGGGTACAGATGGCTCTCTTCGTCACAAGATCATGGAACTGGTCTCGATCATCTCATTATTGGAAAAAGCCACGTCCATCAGAATACATCCTCATATAGTATTGTTGTTGAAGTGTATAATGATCTCCTGGTCCTGCTCATTTCACTAGCATCAGTTCACATAAGTAAGAGCTGAGTCTTGAAGAAAAGCAAGGAAGCTAGTTTGCAGAAAGAAGGAAGGGCATTCCAAGCATGGGAAGAGCCAGAAGCAGGAGATGGAGTGTTTATTTAAGGAGGTCAGCATCACAAATTATAGAGAAGGAGGATTAGAGTAAAGATCTGGAAAACTGGAGAAGTAGCAAGAAGCCAGGAAAGGAATTAAAAACCAAACAATATTTCACATTTGACTCCAGAGCTAATAGGCAGCTCCTGGTGTTTTCTGTGTGTGGTGTGTTTGTGTTTGTAATATGATCAAATCTAAATTTTAAGATGACCATTAAGAAAAACATACACACACACACATACACAATTTAAATTCTATGAATAAAAGGACACGAACAATGTGGGAATTGTTGAAATTCAACAATGTTGAAATGTGGGAATTGGGGGCTTATTCTAGAAATAAGGATTTGATTTTCCCTGTTTAATAATTGTTGAGAATATTCCAAGTGAGACTACTACATGTATCTAGACCCTGGGGGTGGGATGGTAGTCAGTGGCTTGGGAGAGAGTAAACCTTTGTGACAGGGAATAAGTAGCTCATGTGTAGCTGGAGTGCCATCTGGTGAGTAGCAAGGGGAGCTGAAGTCACTAGGAAAAGCTTATATGAATATGATCATCATTTTTTTTTAAATTAGTTTCTTGAAAAGAAAAGCTTTTATTATAGACCTTGTAGAGCTCTTCTCCTGAGTTTCATTATCTATTAGCTAATTATATGTTGTATTCTTCAGATGACTGATTGGTGAATTCATAAATTATGTACCAACTCTCAGCAGATTACAAAAAGCAGGGAAAGGAACCACTCGTGGGAGCATGAGCTCTGGGAGCAACAGTGGATTCTGAATCCCCACTATACCTCACCATGAAATTGAAACTGCTTTGCCACTTCTTTGTACAATCTCTGAGTCTGGCCAGATCTTCTTGCCTTTTATCCCCATTATCTGAGCTTTTCAGTACCTTGCAAATCTATATGTGTTGTGTGACCATGGAGATTTCACTGAACACTCCTTCTTTCCAATCACTTGTTTCATGTTTTTAAGACCAGCCCTAGTATGGATTGCTAAGGAATAATTTTGTTGTTCAGTTTTGTGCAGCTCTTTGTTTCTTGGCAGAGATGCTAGAACGGTTTGCAATGTCCTTCTCCAGGTAATTTACAAATGAGGAAACTGAGGCAAACAGAGTTAAATGACTTGCCCCAGATCACACAGCTAATAAGTGTCTGAAGCCAGATTTTCCTGACTCCAGGACCAGTGTTCTATCTTCTGGGTCACTTAGTTTCCTTAAGGAATAATACTCTTTGTATACCTCCTAGAGAAATTCTCATCCTCATTCCTCTTGTTTGCTATCTCTTTCCTATTACTTTCCTGGACAAAATAATTTTCATGACAGAACAGTTCTCACTCCACTAATCAATTTAATTTAATTCAACAAAAAATTTATCATGCGTCTTCTAAATAAAAGGGACTGTTCAAGATTCTAGGGATTCAAAGACAGAAATCAAATAGTCACTGACCTCAAGGAGTATATATCAAGGAGATATATTCTGAGGAAACTCTCTCTTTTCCATCTCTCTGTTTCTGTCTCTATTTCTTTGTCTCTCTCCATCTCTGTCTGTCACTGTCTCTCTCCCTTCCTCCCCTCTTTTCTCCCTCCCTCCTCCTTCTCTTTCTCCCTCTCCTCCCTTCCCTTCCTCCATATCCCTCTGTCTCTCTCTTTGTCTCTATCTGTCTGTTTCTGTCTCTGTCTCTGTGTCTCTGTTTCTATCTCTGTGCCTCTGTTTCTATCTCTCTGTGTGTCTGTGTCTCTCTGTCTCTGTCTCTTTCTCTCTCTTCCCCCTCATGATTTGCACATGAACTGGATTTAAATGAGGCAGGGCTATGCAAAGTTGTCAGCCTCACTTTTTCCTCCAGAGTTATTGAAGTCCAGTGGCAAGACAAAGGTCTCTGTATTTGTTTCTTCCTCTCTCCCTCCTTCTCTTCCCTGTTTTTCTCCTTTCCGTCCCCTTTCCCCTCTCTTCCTTTATCTCTCCATCTCTTTCTTGGCAAAGATCCTGGAAATGTTTGCCATTTCTTTTTCTAGCTCATTTTACAAATGAGGAAACATGGTTAAGTGACTTGTCCAACATGTAATTAAGTTTCTGAAACCAGATTTGAACCCCAAAAGATGAATCTTCCTGATTTCAGGCATGGTACTATCTCTATTGCACTATATCCATTTGGAGTGGATGATGGATTGGGGAGATGAGAGACTGGAAACAGATCAATCAACAGCCCAGTAGCTTTGGTGTGGAATTGAAACTTAGAGAAATTGTGTGATTATTGAATGGGTGTGACAAATACTACTGAGAATTGGATATTTCTCAGTTTTCATTGCGTTTTGCTTTTTTTCCCCTTAACTTTTTGGTCAAATCCAAGAGTCTCTTAAAAAAAAACACCTCAGGATATTTAAGAAACTCACTAGTGTGTAGATAGATGCATACCAGACCTAAAGACCATCATGAATGTTGTGCTGATTTTATTTTTAATCAGATAAAAGATGAGAGAGATGAGAGATCAAAACTGTACTTTTGCCTGAAATTAACTGAGATTTTGGTATGGGCAGGGATAGTAGTGAGCTGAGAAGTTCGAGCCATACTTCCCCGGCTGGCCAAGCTAGGTCCTTTTTCCACTTTGTGCTTCATGATGACCATACAAGCTTTTTCCTTTACCTCAGTCTCTCCATGATTTAATTTCAGCTTCAGAATCTCTGCCTTAGCAGCAAACATCATTCCTTATTCCATTTCTCAAGACTGATGCTTAAGAAAATCAGCAGACATCTCCTTCTAGAAGCAGACTTTCCACATGGTAATAATGATAACTCACATCTGTTATTCAAAGGGCCTTGAATTATCTCATTTGAGTAGATCTATAGGTATTATGGTTTCTATTTTAGAGATTCAGAGATAATAATTAATTTGCTGAGGGGCATATGAAGCAGAATGAGTGTTTGAGGGAGGATTTCAATCCAGGTCTTCTTTGCTACAGTTTCCTACTTCCTCTTTATTCTTTTCCTTCCATTTGCCATGACAAGGAATGGATTAGGTTAAAACCAGTACTAACAATTGAATGGAGGAGATAGGATAGAGATATGTCCACATGCAAGTGGGAAAGGTGTTAGCAGGGGATTGAAAGAACTTGGAAAAACCAATCTTGACAAAATTGCCAGAGATACCTCTTGAAAGCCTTTGATGAATCCCAGTGCCCTACTATATTAAATACAACTTCATTTCTAAGACTCTCCACAATCAAGCCCTATCAGTTCTGGAGCTTATTCTACCAATCCTAACTCAGATTGGTAAACTGGACTTCCAAAGGAAGACTGACTACTACTACTCTCTTCCCTTCATGTAAGTCTGATGGTTGGGATTGTCTTTTTATTTTTATAATTTATGAGTCATATTTTTTATTTATTTATTTTTAAATTTTTTGTTCATAACTTTTTATTGACAGAACCCATACCAAGGTAATTTTTTACAACATTAGCCTTGCACTCACTTCTGTTCTGATTTTTCCCCTCCCTCCCTCCACCCTGTCCCCCAGATGGCAAGCAGTCCTATACATGTTAAATTGGTCGCAGTATATCCTAGATACAGTATATGTGTGCAGAACCGAACAGTTCTCTTGTTGCACAGGAGGAATTGGATTCAGAAGGTAAAATAACCTGGGAAGAAAAACAAAAATGCAAACAGTTTACATTCATTTCCCAGTGTTCTTTCTTTGGGTGTAGCTGCTTCTGTCCATCATTGATCAATTGAAACTAAGCTAGATCTTCAATTTATGAGTCATATTATTCCCAAATATCATTTGACCAGTTAACATCTTCACCGATTTGGATGCTGATCAGCTGATATTTCCTTAATATCATTAATAATCACTTAATACCATTTAGCCTTTTCAAAGAGATATTTACTAAAAAGATGTGATTAAAAATCAAAGTACTAAAATATCCTGAACTGGGGTGATTCTCCCTGTATAATTAGATCTTTGGGGAGAATTGTTGTTTTTCCTTTGTTCCCTAAGAGGACATCATGAAGGTGGTGTCCTGCACATTAACTGGCTTTAAGTGAGGAAGGGCTTGCAAAACTCACCCTCCCTCTCTCCTCTAGAGTTATTGAAGTCCAATGGCAAGATAAAGCTTAAGACAACTGGTAATGGTACCTTGTGGAGTCAATATGTCAAATTTAAAATGGTGGCTTAAATTTTCCTCTCTGAACCAGAGTCCACCCTCCTCTACCACGTTGGCCTTCAGGGAGAGTGGACTCCAACTTAAAATGGTAGCTGTGAAGTATTCCTCCCACCAAGTTCATTTCTGGGTTTGACATGGCTAATGGACCAATTGATCCTTTGCTTTCAGAATATGGTTCTGGTTGCTGGGCTGATTCACCATTAGATTGATCAAGTCAGTTGTACTTCCAAGTATGCTGGTTCACTGGACTCAGCTGTTGTAGCTACAGTAGGATCTACTACAGGCTTTTATCACTGGACCTTTTGTGGCTCTTCCAAATTTTTGAAGCCCACAAGGTCATAGGGGTCCTCAAACTACAGCCCACAGGCCAGATGCAGCAGCTGAGGACGTTTATCCCCCTCATACAGGGCTATGAAGTTTCTTTATTTAAAGGCCCACAAAACAAAGTTTTTGTTTTTACTATAGTCGGGCCCTCCAACAGTCTGAGGACAGTGAACTGGCCCCCTATTTAAAAAATTTGAGGACCCCTGGGCCGTCACTCCGACTGTTCCATCTCCAATATTCATTCATTAAGACCAAGAAAGAATAAACACCACAGAGGCAGAAGAAACCAAAAAATATATATTTTTGACTATTTAACAACCTGGTGAGGTTAGGGACATCTCCAGAGGTTTTACATCATTTCTTCAACTTCATTTGAAATGTACCAAGGTGATCAAAGCTTTCCATTGGACTTAGTTCTGGCTCAGCAACCAATTAAAAGCTTTTCCTCACTATACCACACTAACAAGACACATTTATAGAATATGAATACCTGCACATATTCAGAAGCAGTGAGTAATCTACTCCATTGAGAATCATCATGGTTTTTTTCCCCTTAAACCTGGATCTCTCCATCTCACTTAGGTTAGAAATGTAGGGGCTATTCATGGCTTGATCCCATGCTTAAAGGTACAGGAATTTTGATCTCCTCTGTTTCTGATCTGAGCTGGTTCATCCCTTCTTGGTCAATATGTCATTCAACATTTGTTTCTGGTGGTTTTTCAGTTGATTCTCTAGGATTCTCCAAGTATACTATCATAGCATCTGCAAAGAGTGATAATTTTGTTTCTTACTCTAATTCCTTCAATTTTTTTTCTTCACTCAATATTTATTAAGTGCCTATTATGTGCCAGACATGATACTAGGCATAATTAAGCCAACTGGTACCTCCTAACTTCCAGGGCTCACTTTATTAATAATGTCAAATGGGAGTATATTAAACACCCAATTGGTCTTTCTCTCTGAAGCTCAGAGTTTCTGAGCTTACGAACCTCAGCCTTCCCAGTAGCCAAGATTATAGGCACTTGCCCTCATATATTTTCCCAAAGCAACTTTCCATAGACATGCAGCTAAATCTATTGAGCATTCTTGAAGGATTGAGTTCCTATTGGACATCAGCATCCTATCACATCAGCAACCAGTGGACTTGAATTAGAATTTGTTATTCTTAGGCAATTCCAGGGTTGTGCTTGTAAATGTTTAACTATTAGTTCTTAAAAAAAAGAAGATGAGATCAATGTGTACTTTACATTTAACTTGCATTATTAAGATTTTCTACATTACTTTCTTAAGTCTAGACAATCAAGGAAACAATATATTAAGTCCTAATTTGTAGCTTGTCAGTTTCTGAGATGTAAATACTTACACTGAAAATTTAACAATCCACTCTTTTAGTTTTAGCTCACTCTAGCACATTCCTACATTCATCACTGATCTTCTGAGAATGTAATAGTAAAAATATACCCTGGCTGATTGATTAGTAAAGAAAAAAAGTGGGCTGGAGAAAGAAAAGGGGGAGAGGAGAGACACAAAAGAAAGATAAGAGCAGTGAAGAAGGGAGAAAATATATGAAGGAAGAAAATAATGGATTTTGAACTATTTCTTTAGACTACTTTTACCAGAATCATCTTAAAGAGCAGGATCATATAGCCATTATTGATTTTAGAGGAAGAAAGGGGGACTTTCTATTGATTTTACTAATCAAAAATAATTCTTCTAGAAAATGTTAACTTGGTGGCTACATTTAAATTCTCAGCCTTTAAGCAAAAAAGTCCCCCAAACCCCAACAAACATTTAGAAAGGGCCTTCTGATGGCCAAATTTGGGAATAGTGTAACAATGGAGTCCCAGAAATAGTTATACAACACAAAAATCTAATAACTGAATGGGTTTGGGGGAGGTTTCCAGATGACTCTGGTGCAAATGGAACAATGAACCAAGATAGCCCAGTCTGATTTTAGACTTGGTAACAAATTAACCCTTTGTTACTTAAAAACAAATAGATCTCCCTCCATCCCACCTCCTTTCCATCTCTTCTCTTTCTCCCATCCCTCTCCTTTTTCTGGTGTAAGTGAAATAAATGTTTTAGGCAAGTGCTCCCATCTTTTGGAAGTATCCTCTGTAACTACTGGGTTTATTTTGGAGGATATCTATCAAATCACTCACTATTCCTTAGTCCATTCAACTTGAAAACTGCTACTCAAATTTCTGAGAATTCAGAGAAACAAGAAAGAGAAGAGGGAGGGGAAGGGATAGAGTTGTGGGAAGTAGAAAACACTCAGAAACAGAAAGACAAATGGAGACATAGAAACAGAGAGAGAAAGAGGAGAAGAATAGAGACAAAGACAGAGAGACAGACAGACAGAAAGAGAGAGAGTACAGAGAGAGACACACACAGAGAGAGGAGAGACAGAGAGAAGAAGAAGTAGTAGTAGTAGTAGTAGTAGAAAAGAAGAAGAAAGAGAGAAGAGAGGAGAGACAGACAGAGAGGAAGAGAGAGAGAGAGAGAAAGAGAGAGAGAGAAGAGGAGAGACAGAGAGAGGGAAGGAGGGAGAGAGGGAAGGAGAGAGAGAGAGAGAGAGAGAGAGAGAGAGAGAGAGAGAGAGAGAGAGAAGGAGGGAGAGAGATGGCAATTCTTTAGAGCTGGAGAAAGCTGAAAGGCAGTGGTATTTTGAGGAAAAATTTTATCAATAGAAAGAAAAAAAGGCAGAGACAGAGACAGAAAAGGATGGAGATAGTGGGAGAAAGAGAGACAGAAACACACTAACCAGCTATCATCTGTCTTTTTTTTTCATCCTGGGACTCATTGCTTCTATTAGGGGACTGTGTCTAGAAGCTTGAACCACTGTGGGAACAGGGGCAGATGTGGTCATGGTTTATACAAAGCAGCGATCTCCCTGTGCCAGGCTTGCTGGCTGCTTATCATCGAGGAGAGGACTATTCCCTGCCTGACGGGGCAGGCTGTCAAGCAGTAGCATTGCTGACGAATGAAACGATTGCTGGGAAACTTTCCTGATGTCATTTTGACATCACTTTTTTTTTTCTTTGTCAGATCCCTCTGAACTAGAACTGTTGACAGTCTTTGGCAATCCATTCCTGAAATTCTCCTCATTAATTTTCTTTTTCTTCATCTTCACCTCTAACCTCTTCCCATCTTTCCCACTCACTTCCCTACCATCTTGTGAGCTGTCAAGGTCCTGATAGTTTCTATCAGGGGATTCTTGATAGAATCCTGGGGATTCCTCTTTTGTCTGGTGTCTTAGTGAGATGGAGGGGCTGAAAAGACTGGTGAAGAGGCTTTGGAAAAGTAACAAACATCCAGAGGAAGAAAATTCATGAATACCTTATATGGGACCTAATGGGTATAACCAAACAAATGTCTTGATAATTTATAGGATTCAGAGAAGAAAGGTCATCTTCTCCAATTTTCTAACCTTTCTGACCCTCACTTTATAAAGATGGAAACTAATTTCATGAGGGCAAGTGATTTCCTCAAGTTCACATTACTAAGAAGAGGCAAAGCTAGGATTCAAGTCTAGCCAGTCCCTCCATCCTCTCATATCCCCTAACTCCTCTCATCCCCTTCCTTTTTTTAGATCTAATGCTCTCTGGAAAACATTGCTTTTCTTGATCAATAAACGTTTGTTAATTAGTGCTATGTGCCAATGCCATCACTAGGGTGGAGGTGAGATGGCTTTATCTAAATTTAGAGAACCTGGAAACTCCAGTAGAATATTGTAGAAATAATTTAGCTAGGAACCCAGTTAATAATAATAATTAGGTAAAGGAGAAAGCTCCTAGAATGTGAATTTCAAGGTGGCTGCTCCCCAGGTGAGCTTTTCTCTGGCCCCAACTTTTCTCCTTCTCCCTCAACTGAGTTGAGGGCACATTAGTTCTGTTACAGTTCCAATGTAAGATTAGTGCTTTGATAATTGGGCTTCGCTGTTTGGGACTTGTTGCCCAAAGGAAGGGTTAGGGTTCTGGGGAAAGCAAAAGAAACTGGTAAGAAGGGCAGTGAAGAAGGGAATAAGCTGTGAGGTGAAGGGAGAAATTAGGGAGGAAGGGAAAAGGAAGTGTGATTGATGGAAGGTTAGAAGGGGAGGGAAGGTAAGAGTGGGGTGAGGGGATTGTAGAAGAAGGAAAAGGGAGTGGAAGGGGAGGGAAGAAGGAATTGGAGGGGGAAATGCCAGGTGCGTTGGTGGATTTGGCTGGAGTAGAGTTTCTTGGAGGAGTAAGGGGATTTGTGGTTGTAGGGGGAAGATTTCCGGCTTTAATTGTTTAAGTAATGGAAGGGTGTTTTGGATTGAGGTGGGTAGAGATGGTAGGAAGTTTTCTTCCTTCTTGTTTTTCTTTGGTTTGAATTTGCCCTATGGGTTTCTTTGTTTATTTGCTTTTATTTTTGGTTATTTTTATTTTTCTTCTTACTTTTTTCTTTTATTTTATTTCATTTCTTTATTTTTTTTCTTTATTCTTTTATTTTTCTTTTTTCTATTTATTTTATTTTCTTATTTTCTTTTCATTTTCTATTTTATTTCTTTATCTTTTTTTGTCTTTTGTTTTGGTCATACTTAATTTTCATTTTGAGTTTTTTTTGTTTAATTTATTTTTGTTTTGCCTTTATTTAGTTTCTTTCCTTTCATTCTTCCTCCCCTCTTCTCCCTTCCCCACAACCCTCTACCTTCTTTCTCTCCACTCTCCCAGCTCGCCAAGGGCGAGCCGTGAGGAGAGCGAACCTTTCTGGGAGCCTCCTCATCCTCCCGCTCCCCCTACCTCCCCCTGCCCTGCCCTCCCACTGGTCCCGGAGGAACCGAGCCCGCCCTCCGGGGAGAAGGCGGGGCCTAGGACCTGAGCATATAGGGCAGGAGGCGGCTGGGGCCGCTCCTCACTCGCAGCGGGCTGCTGAGACCTACGGGGCATCCTCCGGCTCCGCTCAGTCGCAGCCCACCGGGATCCTCCGCGCGGACCCACCGAGAGTCAGAGGCTCCGGGGAGGTGAGTGCTCGCCTGCCGTCCCCTTCCGACCCTTCCTGAAGCCTCCGAAGCGCGTTTGCTTGCGGAGGACTGAGCGCTCATTCATTCCCCCCCGTTCTCATCAAACCCTTAGAACTTTGCTTTTAGACAACTTAAAAAGCAGCCCGGGACGAGAAGCAGCGGGAGGAAGGCTGGATGCAGAGCTGGAAGACCGCCCCCCGCTTCAAATCTTGCTCTGCTGCTTATCCCTGTGCCTCAGTTTCCATTAGATGACCTCTTCCAGCTCCAAATCTTTGCTGACATTTTATCTTCAAGTTTTCACCCTGGCACATAGCAATAATAACTCTAGTTCAGGTTTTTAATGCATTTCCAAAGGCAGTGGTAGAAAAAGTATCGTCCAGAGTCTGGGCTGTAGTTCTTAAATGCTTCTTGACTGCCTATCCCCATTTGACAGATGAGATTGAAATTAGTCAAATGATTTTTAGGGCCAGGAAGAAACGATGTAAAATTTAGAGATTGCTCTCCTGACAATTCTAGAACATAGGTAGTAAAATCCCGATTGCTCCTGTTTTATAAATAAAGAAACTGAGATACAGAAGGGTAAAAAGCATCAGTCCAGAACAGCTACTAAGTATCAGGATCGGGAACTCAGATCCAAACTCTCTGGCTTCCCAGAGCAGGTCTGTTTTCAGTATACTGTCATTTAATCCCGTCCTTTCATTTTATAGCAAGGGACATTGAGGCACAGAGAGATAAGATGGTAGAATTAGAGATCATGTGGTCCAAACTTTCTTTTTACGGATGAAGAACATAATGAAGACGACTTGAGGAATAAGTCACAAAGGCAGGAACTGAACCTGCAGTTGGCCCCCTTTGCGCTAGACCACGTGTGGTAGTAGGAGGTGATCAGGTGGCAGTGAGGAGGATGGTGATATGGTTCGGTTAGGGAGCGCTGTCCATTCAGATTTGTGCAAGGATGGTTGGACACATCTGATGCATCTGCCCATGTCTCGAGGTCCAAAAGGTTTTGACTGAATGAATGAAGCTGTTCTGTCAGTTTCTATCATCAGTAGACATTTTGGGAAGACCTTCTGGGTGCTAGCCACTGGAAAGGCAAAGAAATCTCCTGATGGGCTGATCATTTAGCTGAGGAGAGAGACAATGGACTTGCAAAGATCTGTTATAGTAGAAGGTAATATAAGCTAAGTCCAGGGTGATTTGTATAGTCAATAACTGTAAGATGAAAGGGGTAGCAGGGATCACCAAGGATGGTACCTAGAAAGTGTCTTGAGGGACATGGGTCTGAGTCTGGCTTTACAAGAACAGTAGGACTTAAGGTAAGTTACCTTAATTTAAAATCAATTTGAATTCTGGACAAGCTGTTGCTCCTTCTCCCCCCCCCCCTTTCATAAAACAGAGCCTACTTGTGTAAATGACAGTCTTCATTTTCAACTAATGCTGAATTCAAACCTTGTATGATGTTTGGCCACTCCTATGTAGAGTATGTATATTTTGGTACAAACTTACCCACTCACCATGAGACTCAGGGCTTCCACTGAGTACATTCTCTTGGGTTTTCATTAGTTCTTTTGTGTGAAATGGGTGGGTTAAGTGGATCCTTGCCCAGAGTGGTCACTGTGAGCAAAAGGGGTGCCCGTGCCAAAAAGAGACATTGCTGGGGGTTTATACACGGTGCTGAGGGTACCTGGAATTTTACCTCTGGCTTAGTTCAACATTTCTGAATGTCGTGCACTCATCCCTTAGTGCCTCCTGCCTTCTTTCTCTCCCTTTACTCTCACATTCAACTTCATCCAATTTGGGGGACAGTTCTGAAAGCACCAACTACAGGGGCATGCCAGTGTGGGTGTTGGGGAAAGAGCACTGATTTGGAGCTGGAATATCTGCGTTCTTATTGCCACTTATTACTTGTGAAATCTTAGAAGAGCCGCCCTGTTCTTGAAAGTCTTGTAAATAATAATTAGGTATAGCTGGGGAATCCAACCAGAATTTTTAAAATAAGAAATTTAACCTAGATGACTATGAAAGGCTCTCTCTATAGGATCTACGATTGTCATCCAACTGAGCAGAATTTTGTAGGGAGCCTATAATTTAAGACTTTCACACAGGGGAGATTTGTTGCTCTGAATGGGGGGGGGGAGGGGAGGGTGAGCATGGAGTAGTTTGGGGAAAGGGATGAGTGTAAGGAATAAAGTTCTGCCACACACTCTGGAAAACCTATAACCCTGCCAGAAGGGTCTGAGTTTAGAGAGATTTTGAAAGGAAGTAACTGAGAGTTGAGTTTGCTTGGTCCACTTGGAAGTGGGTGGAGCAACAGAATAGTAAATTTGCTTGGAGAACTGATCACATTCATTTCATCTCTCCCAAGATAAGAAAATACCATTCCTGTAGGGCATCCCCACCTGGGCTGTTGTGCTAAATTTGACAGTTTTTGTTTGGGAAGGAAACCCTTCACACAATAGTGACCCGTCCTGGCCTCCACGGGTCTGGAAAATACCTTGACTTTGTCACCAGCGGTGATTTGTTCTGTATGTGAGGTGCCTCTGTGTCTGACTGCTTGGGGCCTAGGAGACCATTTCTGCAGACTCATTGGTTTCTGATCAATCCCAGATGTGCTCGAATGGCATCACTCAGTTGAGGCTGATGGATTTTAAAGGAAGAAAAATACAGTCTGGGTATTTTTTTTTTCAGTTTGTTCAGCTGAATAGATGCTCATAACTTCATGTGACAGGAATCTGAGAGCATCTATTAAACCCTCAAACTAAGCACATCTTGTTCTGGGGTGGGGAGGGGAGCAGGATTCAGGGAGGGAGGGATTTTGTTCCTTTTCCTTCCCTTTCTTACACTGGAAACTTTATAACGACGGTCCCAGAGAAAGCCTAATGTCTTGAGAGAGGTGATTGAGTTCCCCCACTGGGTCCTACTTCTTTGAACAGAGAATGGATCTCTTCCTGCTCCCTCATTACCCCCATAAGCCTTTCTTTGTGGCTCTGGCTGTATAATCCTGGTCAGTCCCAGAACAGACTCTGCTTTTGAAAGGACTGTGCCTTATATTCTGGGGAGATGACCTTTTGGGTTAGTCTGTCAGAAATTTATCTTCCCTAGATTGCTACAAACCACAGTTTCAGAAATGTGGCTCCGCTGGGATTGAGCAACTTCTAGACAGTATATTTTCAAAGGCTGTTTACTATGGGAGATGTAGTATGGCACAATAGGTAGAAAACTGTTGCCAAGACTTCATACATTTTCTAGTTCTCTGATTCTAGGCAAACCTTTCTGAGGCTCAGTGTGAAAATGGGACTAATAGAGGCTCCAAAATAGTGGCTCAGTAGATAGAGCACCAGTCCTGGAGCAGAACCTGAGTTCAAATGCAGCCTCAGATACTTAATAGCTATGGGATCCTAGGCAAGTCATTTAATCCTAATTGTTCCCTCCCCAAAATAAAAGGAATACTGAAAGACCTAAATATCACATGAGATAATCTGTGTAAAGTTTTGCACAGACCTTAAAGCTTTATATAAACATCAGCTCCTCTTATTTTAAAGGGCTAGCTTTGTAGTCAAAAAGAACTTGAGTTCAAATCCTGCCTTGGACACATACTGACTGTGTGATCCTTGTCAAATCACTTAACTTTTCTGTATACCTCAGGCTACAGTTTAAAGAAGGCCAGTTACAGACAGTTTCAGGTTGTGTGTCTGCTGTCTGGTTTCAGTACTGGAGATCGGTGAAATCACAGGACTGAGTGCCCCATGCTGAAAAACCCTCCTCTTGAAATACCCATGACCCAGAAATCTCCATTTCTGGGAAGTCTCCCTTACTACTTGGCACAGAATGGCAATATGTCCAAAAAGGTCAGTCTGCTATTTTGGAGCTTTTTAAACTTTTTTTTTTTAAAGAAATGTCAGAACTAGTTCAGCTGAAGAAACCATGTGAATGGAAAAGACCCATTTCTACTTAGTTAGGACCTTTATATCCAACTTTAAAGTTTGGTGAAATGTAAGATAGTCACGTCTCAAGAGCCCTGTCCCACATCTCCTGTGCTGTTTAATTGTCCTGGAACTTAAGTTTTTTCCCCTGTAAAATGAGGTCCCATCCATGACTCCCCACTCTCTTTCAATCTCCCCCCTCCCTACCTTTACCCCCATTTACAATCAGTTACTAAATATTATGATAGCTGGGTGACAGAGAAGAGAGAATGCTGGACTTGGAGTTAGGAAAATCTGAATTCAAATTTATCTTCAGATAGTTACTAGCTGAGTTACTCTGGGCAAGTCATTTTAGCCCTGTCTGCCTCAGTTTCCTCATCTGCAGAATGAGGGATAATCACAACTTCCTAGGGATAGCACAGTGTTTGGCACATAGTAGGTGCTTAATAAATGCTTATTTCCTTCCCTCTAATATCAACTCCATGACATCTCTCATTTCTACCTCTTTTTGTTCACCTATCCTGCAACCTGGGTCAGGTCCTCATAATTTCTTTTTCTTCATCATCCCTTACCTAGACTATTGCAGTGATTTCTTAATTGGCCTCCATGCACTTAATCCCCTAAAGTTGCCAGATTTATTTTTATATAAATATGTATGTGCACATATATATATACATATGTGTATATGAATGCAGTTTTATACACATGTGTATGTATGCTGCAACTATAAGGCATATATACATGCACACAAATACATTACATGTATATAATACACCTATGTGTATATGTATATATGGTTTTAGTGGTTGTTTTTTTGGTTTGTTTGTTTTTTAACTGGCTCTCTCTAGCTTTCCCAGACTGAAAATAGAATGGCTAATACAGATTGGCAGGGGAACTTTGAACTGCTCCATTCCTCGACAGATTCATCCCTTCTTAGGCAGCCATAGCTGCTGGACTTAGTATAGACATATAGTAACATTTAGATAGTACCTACTATGTGCTGGGCACTGTGTTAAGTACCTTACAAATGTCTCATTTGATTCTGAGCTCAAGTAATTCAACAGCCTCAGGCTCTCCAACATTAGGGATGCTAGGCTCACTCCATGGCTCCAGTCCAAATGAAGATTCTAAAAGTATAGGAATGACCATATTCCCCTGCTCAAGAAGTTGCATTGGCTCCCTACTGCTTCTAGGATGAAATACAAATGCTTCTGCTCTATCTGTTTAATTTATTTAATATTAATTAATTAAAATACATTTTATTTTAAATATATTTAAATTTTTATTTACTTATAAATTTTATCTATTATTTATTTAATATTATTTTATAATAAAATAATAAATTTTTTATTTTATTTATTTATATCACAATCTGATTTTAGCTTATCCCCTTCACATAGTCAGGTAGCAAACATTTATTAAGTATCTACTGCATGCCAGGTCCTGTGCTAAGTGCCAGAGTTATAAAAAGAAGCAACAAACAGTCCTTACTCTCATGGAGTTCACAGTCTAATGGAACAAAATTTATGTTCTATCCAAAGCTACCTACTTGTACCCCATACCAACATTTAATTTCCTTCTGTCATGTGTCTGCACTGGCTGCTAGCTGGCACAGAGGACAGAGTGCCAGGTCCGGTGTCAGGAAAACCTGAGTTCAGATATGACTTCAGACACTTACTAGCTGTGTGACTCTGGGAAAGTCATTTAACCTTGTTTGCTTCCATTTCCTCATCTGTGAAATGAGCTGGAGAGGCCATGACAAACCACTTCAGAAAACCCTAAGTGGCAAAAGGGTACAGTCTGTGCAGACACAATTCAGTTGTTTTCAGTGACCAACTGAAGGACAGAGGACAAGGACCTTTCCTTGTCCCCCATCCCCAAGCCTGAAATGTTTTCTCTTCTCACCTCTTCTTCATGGAACCCTCTGTTTTTTAAAGACTCAGCTCTGGTACAATCTCTTACAATAGGTATTTCCCCATTCCCCTTAGGACTTGTACCCCAGTTATCTTGCATTTATCCCTTATCTGCCTTTGAGAGCAGAATGGTCTCATTTTTGAGCTCTAACACAGTACCCAGCACAGAGTAGGTGATTAATAAATGCTTATTGGATTGAGGGGATTAGAAAAGCTGGCCTGCAAAGTCCCTTCCTGTTCCAAGGCTAGAATCCCTTAGTCCTCTTAGAGCAGGGTTCCCTAATTTGGAGGTCAGAATCTTTTAGAAGATCTGGAAAGTCTTGGGAAAGCTCCAAGCTGGTTTGCTAGAATTCTCAAAGGGTTCCCAGCCCCCTTCAAAGACTTATTGAGCCTAATATGGCTTCTTTGTTTTTTACTGTATTACTGTCAGCCCCCACTCCTCCCTACCCTTCTTGCATTTCCCATCTCAAGCACAAAAAGATTGAAACCTGCCAGAGATTTTAGAGATCATCTAATGTGAACCCCGCCCCCCCTGTCCCATTTTGCAGAATAAAAAACTGAAGTGCCACAAGGTTAATTTCTTTGCCTGTGATTACACAGGCTATAAATATCAGAAGTAGGATTTGAACCTGGGTCCTTGTTAGCTGTGGAATTAATATTCTTTCCACAGTACAATACTGCTTCCAAGTCCTGGGTTCCGTCTCAGTTCCGAATCTATTATCAGTGTAACTCTGGGCCAATCATTTATCGGTCAGCGTTTATTAAGGCACTGTGCCTCTCTGGGACTCAGTTTCCACTTCTGTAAGATGATGAAAATAGACTAGATGACCTCTCTAATCACTTCCAGTTCCATATGCAGAATCCTATGCTTTTTTTTTTTTTTTAAGAATCTAGACAAAAGGAGCAGCTAGATGCCTCAGTAGATAGAATCCTGGCCTTGAAGTCAGGAAGACCTAAGTTCAAATCTGGCCTCAGACACATAACAATTCCTAGCTGTGTGACCCTAGGCAAGTCGCTTAACCTTAATTGCCTCAGCAAAATAAATAAATAAAAGAAAAAGAAAACAAGCTTTAAAAAAAAAGAATCTGAATGTTTAAAAAAAAGAACCTAGACAAAGGCCATCAAAGTGTCTATAAAATTCCTTGTACCCCTTGTATAACATGTAATTTATATATAAGTATTATTTTTGACCAATGTTGCCAGTCACATTCTGCTATAAGAGAAATAATTATTAATTACTAGTGATTTGGGGAAATTGAGTTATCCCTTTCTTTTCTTTTCAAGACCTCAGTCTCTGAAGGTCAAGTTAAACTTCTCTTCCATCTAATCCAACCCTATAAGGATTCTTTAACCTCAGGTGTATCCCACTCAATCAAACTTGGATGGAGACAGATCCTTTTGTCTGGATCAAAGCTTCTGAAATTGTGGGTCTCAGCTCCATATGAGTTCACATAACTGAATGTGGGGAGCATGAAAAATTTAGCAGCAGTTAAAAATATCAAAAAATCCACCAAGATTTAATTCTTTATGTAAAAATAAAGCCCATCCACCTTATTGGTATGCAAGTTTGCTTTCATCTTAGATAAGTAGTGAAATTATATGTATACCAAACAATAGTTTTAAAATAAATTTCTTTATGATTTGTCATCAATAAATGTTTGTTTTACCCATTTTATATACCAGGGTGGAGGAAAAATTTCTTGGGTGAAAATGGATTGCAAGTGAAAAAAGTTTCGGAAGCCCTGGTCTAGATAGCCCAAGACTACGGGTGGTGGTGGTGGTGGTCTGAGTATGGAGATAATTTCTCTCTCCAAGGGTGATATGGTGTTACTCTCAGTCCCTCTTCTTCCACTGTGTTAACCAATCAGAGTTGAGTGCCACTCCTCTTCCAAAAGAATACATAAACTCTGAGCTGCTGCCATGGTTATTTTTGGTTTAAGAGAAATGACTAAATGACCATCCTTTTTACTAATAGCCTGCTGGTCTAATTAATACCATGATTAAATTACCCAGAAACTATGTCTCTTGAATCTTTTTAATCACCACCTCCCCTTAGGATATAAACTTCTGGAGGATAAGGATTATTTCATTTTTCCTTTGTGGCCCCAAAACCTAGTACTGAGCTTAGTACATGAGCACTCATGGAATTTTAAGCCTTTGTGGAACAAAATATATTAAGGGAAACTCTAATTACTGGTCTTGTGGGAGAGGAGAATTGGATCTGCTGAGTGTAGAATACCCGTAGGGTAAAGAGAGGAGCCAAGGAATTTTTTTTCTTTTCTTTTTTTTTTTTTTCCTTTTTTGCTGGGCATCTGGGGTTAAGTGACTTGCCCAGGATCACACAGCTAGAAAGTGTTAAATATCTGAGTTCAGATTTGAACTCGGGTCCTCCTGACTTCAGGGCTGATGTTCTATCCACTTCACCATCTAGCTGCCCCTGGATTTTTTTTCAATATTGGAAATTAATCTTATTTTATACCACCAAATCTTTGCATTTTGGTAATACAAATCTCACTTGCATTTTGGAGGAAAAATATCACTAACAACAGTTTTTTCCCCCCTAAAAGCAGTTTGAGAAGCAGTTGTATATGAGAATACTAACAATGATAGCTAGCCTTTATATCACTCTTTAAGTTTTCATGGTGCTTTATACATTATTCCAGTCAGTTCTTACAATAACTCTGAGAAGTAGACGGTTATTATCCTGTTTTACAGAAGAAGAAACTGAGGCAGAAAGTTGTGAAATGATTTGCCTAGGTAGAAGGTGTCTGAGGCAGTTTGAACTCAGTGCATTATGCACTATGGCACCACCTAATGATTATTAAAACTGCAAGCTGTGGTATAAATATTGCCTCTTCTTAGGAGACTATTTGCTATGCTCAGGACAAGCCCCCTCTTCTACTGATGTTCTGTGATTTGTCTCCAAGTGTGCAAAAGTTTGGCAAACTTTCATCCTTTGCTTTGTTCAAATAGGGAAGAGCCAGTTATCCTTGTACAGCTGGCCCAGATAGTTCAGAGCTAAGTCAAATAGTAAAGATGGGTGTGGGGTTGGTTTTATTTTTTTAGGAGCTAAAACTTTGATTTTCCTCCAGGGTTGAGATGTTTTATGCACAAGTTGACTTCTTCAGGTGGAGGAGAAGTTGTTAGCATATTTATAAGCACCAGGTTTGCCTTTCCCAAGAAGAATATATTGCTTGTTTCTAGACTTCTGATGTGAAAATCTTTTTTCCTTGTGCATTAGAAGCTTCTTGTAATGTTCCCACATTGTGCAATAAGACTAATAATAAATGCATTAAGAAGGCTGATTATTTCTGATCATTTATTCAAAAAGTACTTAATACCTACTATATGCTCAGCATTACCTTGGGTGTGAAGGGATATAGAAGTCATTGCCCCAGTTTTGAGAACATAAAATTGGCTTGGAAAGAAAATACAGATATAGGTGAGAAAACTGGAGAACAGCCCAGGGGAGTTATTTAAGTGTAGTATTAATTCTACTCTAAAGACTGTAAGAGTTGGAAGACCCGGAGGGATCACTCTTAGAGCCCAAGGGGTCTTAAATTTTTTATGTTCCTGACCCTTTTGGCACTCAGTCTGATGAAACTCCTTCACAGAATCATGTTTTTAAATGCATAAAATAAAATGCAGGGGATTAAAAAGAAAATCAGTTATCTCAGAGTTATTAATTTTTTTAAAAAAGCTCATAGCTCCCAGATTGATGATCCCTGGTTATAACCCCCAGGTTATTCCTGATCTAGATAGTCAAAATCTCTCATTTTATATATCAGAAAACTCAGGAAAAGTGACTGGACAAAAATTAAATAGGACATAATAACAATGTTGAAAGTTGAATCCAAATCCAAATTCTACTTCCTCTTTAGCATAATGACCACAGAATCATCTCTGATGTGTAGCTATTCTGTCCTTGAGGTGGGCTCAGGGTGGGGACCATTTACTTATGTCCTAGGAAGAATGGAGAGAGGCTAAACAAATATGGTAGGAGATAGGAATCCAAGTTTGGAAATCACTTTTTCCAATTCAATTCAAATCTAATATTTTAATATTGGTTATAAGCAAGAACTTTGAAATTATGCTGTCTTTACCTTTGAGAGAATTTCTGTGACTTTAATTAATCTCAAAGATAATTTTCAGTGAAGCATTTGGGCATTTCATTCATTCATCTGTTTCATAAACATTTAGGAGTGAAGCAGTATGGCAAATATTCACAAACATTTAGGAGGGAAGGAGTATGGCAAATAATAGGAGTGAAGCAGTGGTTAGAGCTGCTGATGACCTGAGTTCTAATATTGCTATTGATAACCGTGGTCAAGGACCTTGATTTACAAGTACCTATGAAACACTCTGAAATACCAAGTTGCTGAGAAAATATCAACTTGCCTTTGTAGAAGAAATTTCCTCATCTGAGAGTTCCCTATACCTAAGAAATCATAGGACTAATCCCCATCTCTATAATTTCATGTTGTTATTGTTGAACGGTTCAGTCATTTCAATAATTTTCCCAACTCTTTGTGACTTCAATAGGGTTTTCTTTGTAGAGATACTGGAGCTGTTTGCCACTTCCTTTTCCTGCTCATTTTACAGGTGAGGAAATCTGAGGCAAAAGGGGAAATGACATATCTAGGGTCACATGAGCTAATAAGTGTCTGAGATCACATTTGAATTTGGATCTTTCTGACTTCAAATCCAGTGCTCTATCCACTGTAGTCTATTTGCAGAGTACTATGCCAGATTTTAAGGAAAAAGTGAACAACAAATACATTATGGACCCTGCTCTCATGGAGCTGATAATTTAATAGGGATGGATAAAATAAAATAAAATTAGAACATGAAAAGAACATGTGAGAAGTACAAAAATGTTAAGATCAGGTAGGTGAAAAATCACTTCTGGCTGGAAATATCGAGGCTTCTTGGAGGGGTTGCATTTGAAATGGGACATGTAGTGTCCGAAAGGTATTCCCTTTCTCTCTTCCTCCTAGTTAATTTAGTAGTGAATGAGACCCTCCCCTCTTCCTCAAATCTTATTTTGCCACAAAGTGTTTAGGACAGGTTCCTATTGCAAAGGTTTATTATGATAAGTTCATACAATGTAATATCCAACTATAAACTCTCCGGGAGAAGCATCTGAAAGAAGGAATTATTCGCCAAATTGGAGCAAAATCCTCACTTTCTCCTGCCTTCCCTCCCCCACCCCATCTTCAACACAGCCAATTTGTTCTCATTTTAAGGAAAGTACCACTAGGCAGAAAATGGGGCCAGACTGTATTTATTCCTGAGGAACTTCAAGTCTTATGCTTTACGGGTAGAGAAGAGGTATTTTCAGATATACTTTGGCATTGCTGAACAAAGTGCTCTCTCAAACTACTGAATCAACTGGGCACTGTCTGAGTAGTCGGCTAAGGGATGTGTGTGTGTGTGTGTGTGTGTGTGTGTGTGTGTGTGTTTCAAACTCATTGGCCTATCACTGCTTGAGCTTCAGTTCACTTAAATGTAATATCTATAACAATCATTCAGATAATGTATATATATACAATATATACACATAAATATACATACTTACATGCACTGTACACAGTACATATCTATGCACATATGTATATATATGAATATGCACACATATGTTTTGCTATTTTTGTTCAATTTTTTCAATCATGTTTGACTCTTGGTGACCCCATTTGGGATTTTCTTGGCAAAAATACTGGTGTGGTTTGCCATTTCCTTCTCCAATTCATTTAACAGATGAGGAAATAGAGATAAACAGGATTAAGCGACCCAGTCACATAGCTAATAAATGTCTGAAGCTAGATTTGAACTCAGATTTTCCTGCGTCCAGCCCTGGAGCTCTGTCCATGGTGCCATCTAACTGCTTATACAGATACACACATATACATGCATACACATACATATATTTTCATACACACACACACACACACACACACATAGTATCCCCAAAGTCTAATAAAGTTTAAGCTTTAACTACACCCTCATCTATGGATACATACATGCATACACATAGAAATACAGAAAATACTTTAGGACCATTGAATTTTGAGCTTTCTCCTTCAGCTTTTTCATTTACAGATGTAGAAACTCATGCCCAGAGAGAACTTGCCCAAAGTCACATGCCTAATATGGGTAGGATTGTAGAGTTTTTTGTTTTTATTTTTGTTAATTTAGCCTTTTGACATTGTTCATTGCCATCCACTCTGGGTCTTACATAATAGCTAGTACTTATCACAGGTCTGTAAGTTTTACAAAGCAGTTTACAAATGTTATCTACTTGAAGGGAGGTAGATACTGTTATTATACCCATTATACAGATGGAGAAACTGAAGTCTAAAAGAGGTTGTGACTTGACCCAGTTCCAACTTGTAAATGTATAAATAAGATTTGAACTCGTATTCCAAAATCCACGTTCATTATCCACAGTTATACCTAGCTTCCTGGTACTAGAGTTTTTCATTTTCACACCAATTTGTATAATTCTGAAGTCTTTAAGACCTTTTGGATCATGTGGCTATGCTGTACATTAGTGATAATCATCATGTAAGAGCAACCCATGAATTCTTGGGTCTACTTTCACAGAACTTTTAAAAATAATATTTCCCCTAATTGCATGTAAAAAAATTAACATTTATTTTAAAAAATTTTCTCCCTCACTCCCCTCTCTCCTCTCTGAGATGGTAAGCAATTTGATAAAATCATACATGTGCAAGCATGCAAAACATTTCCATATAAGTGAAAGAAAACACAGAGTGCCTCCTTCTAAAAAAAAAAACCCACAAAAAAATAAAGTGAAAAATAGTATGCTTTGAGCTGCATTTGGATTCTACCAGTTCTTTTTCTGGAGGTAGATTACATTTTTCATCAACTCTCACATTACTTAATACAAGTACATAAATCATGCAATCAGGTCTCTGTCACATTTTGCATCTCTCTGAAGACCAGTTAAGTTGGCAGAGTATAGTAGTCTACATGAATAGCACTGGTCAGACACACACTTAATCTGGTAAATCAACTTGGGATTTCATATTTTCACTTCTTTGGACTGTGCTAGTACCACAAAAGAGCGTCACTTAAAATTTTTTTCCTAATTCTCAGTTTAGTAAACACCAGATAAAATGAATATTTCCATCAGAATGTATTATATATAACTTATTTTTTCTTTTAAGTATATAATACTTTGAACATAAAACATTTAAAGATTTTCTATTTATGGGTGTTTTCCTCTTGCCTTGCTTCTGTTCTCTTTTGTACGTTTAAATATGTTTCAATGACTATTCCTCCACCTTTCCTCCTTTTTTTTAGTACTGCTGTTTTGAAACCTTCCTTCCTCTCCCATTTATTCTCTTATCATGGAGAAAAAAAAATTCTGCTAAACTATTTTTTTTATTAAAGTATTTTATTTTTCAAAATATATGAATAGACAATTCTTCAACATTAGCCCTTGTAAAACCTTGTGTTCCAATTCCCCCCCCCCCCTTTCCCTACCCCTTCCCCTAGATGGGAAGTAATCTAATATATGTTAAACATGGTAGAAATGTTAAACCCCATATATGCATACATATTTATACAATTATCTTGTACACAGTATTCTTGTAAGAGTCAAGCAAAACAAATTCCCACATTGGCTGAATCAAAAAATGTATTACAATTCATTTGGGACATTAAGTCTATCAAGCCCCTGTTAGGAGATAGGTAGAAGGCTTCATTGCTTTCTGATCGTGACCATTGCATTGATTAGAGGTTTTAAATCTTTTTTTTTTTTTTTACAGCACTGTTATATTATTATGGTTCTGATCACTTCACTCTGCATCAGTTCATACAAGGCATCAAGGATTTTTTTGCATATGTCCTTGTACCATTTCTTGTAGTGCAGTAATTTTCTATTACATATTTAATGGACACCTCTCCCTTCACTTCTATTTCTTTGTTATCACAGAAAGAACTGCTTTAAAAATTTTGGCACTCATGGGTTTTCTTCTTCTTTCTTCTTCTTTTCTTCCTCCTTCTCCTTCTTGTCTTTTTTTTTTTTTTTTTAATAAATGTCAGGTATAACTTTAACAGTTGTATTGTTGGATTAGTCAAAGGGTGTGTACACTCTGGTAACTTTTAGCATACCTTTTAGGAAACAGTTCTAGTGATTTCAGAATAACTGAACCAATTCACAGCCATACCAAACAGTATATCAACATACCTGTTTTCCCACAACCCCTTGAAAAATTGTCTCTTTTTGTTACCTTTGCCAATCTGGTAGATGTGAAATACAACTTTAGAGTTACTTTAATTTTCATTTCTCTAATTCCTAGTGATTTGGAGCATTTTTATATGGCCAAAAATTGTTTGGATTTTTTTTCCTTTGAGAAAAACATTTCTAATTCTAGTCCCAGTGCCCAGTACTCATCCCAAGGTCTTCTCAAAGTCCTAATGTCCTAATCACTCGAGTCAATAATATTAGTCTCCTATTTGGTCTTCTATCTTCATCTCTTCTCATCTCAGTCCACATTTGTGTTTAGTTTTCTCAATTTTCTCCTCCAAAAGCTTCATTGACTCCCTGTTACCTCTAGAATTAAATGTAACTCCTCGGTTATTTAAAGCTCTTCACAACCTAACCCAATTCTTACCCTTCCAGTTTTCTTGCACATTACTCTGCAGCTCTAAATTTATGATCCCTTGGATATACTTTGCAATCAACCATACCAGCCTGCTCACAGTTCTGAACAAACATTTCTCCATCTTCTGTCCCTGTGCCTTTGTATTAGCAGTCCCTCATGCCTTCAATGGCCACCCTCCTCACTTCTGCTTTTTAGAATCTCTTTTCAGAACTCAACTCAAGTACAACCATTTATATAAAACATTTGCTGACTTTGTACTCTTTTATAAAATACCTTGTATTCATTTTAAAAGTGTTATATATACCTTTACATATGTATATGTTTTCTCCTCTATTAGAATGTCAATTTATCTTTATATCCCTAGATTTTAGCACAGTGCTTGGTATACTAAATGCTTATTTGTTTGGTTGATTGAACCTGGAAGGGGCATCCACCCTCCCCATTTAATAGATGAGAAAAGTGAGACTCAGAAAAGTCACATGATTTATTAGAGGGAAGCAAGTTAAAGCAGGCACTTATTTGTTTCTTTCCATATCCTAGATAATATCAAAGTACAGCTATACCAAGTACAGCACTTTGTTTGTACTTTTTTTTTTCATAAAAATGATTCATTCCTGCCAAGTCTAGCCTTAGTTGTAGTTACCATCATCTAGTATTGACCCAGATAGTTTGAAATTGAGGTCTTTGCCCAGTGTCTGAAGAGGTCTTCCGCAGTTTGGGAGTGTGGTGGGGGTGTCTGTTGCTACTTCATTCCTGGAATTTCTGGGTGGTTTGGATGAATAGTTTGGAAAGCTGCCCTTTGCCTCATTCGGGCTCTCTCAGATTTCTGGTTCTTGTCTGGGCATTGATTATCCTGGAGAAGAGAAAGAGCAAGGGGAATCCCCTGCTTTCTGGGCACTGCCATTGCTAAGGCAAATTCAATAGGAAAAATAAATGGAAATTTCAGACAAAATCCACAGAATCTTTGAAAGAAGACTTTGTAATTGGAGATGTCTGGGCTCTGGAATCAGGAAGGTCTGGTTCAAATATCACTTCCCAAATGCACTGGAGGTGTAACCATAGACAAGTCACATGGTCTCTGCATCTGTTTTCTCATTTATAATCGAATGGGGCGCAGGGAGAGAGGGAAGGCATCTTGCAAACAATTATGTATAAACAAGTTGTGAGCAGGATAAATCAGAAATAATCTCGGAGGGAAGGCAATGACATCAAGTAAGTATTGTTAATTCACATTTTAAAACAAGAAAACTGAGGCAAGGTGAAAAGGAAATGAATCAGGATTATAGTAAAGTCAGAATTACATCCCAAGTCTCACTCAAATCTATAACTCTTTCCCCCCTTTTCTATTACTTGCTTTCACTTGATAAGTCTTATTGAATCTTTCTCCTCTGCTTATTGAATTGGATTCCCCAGCACAGTACTAAGTTTTGTGGGATATTCAGAAGAAGACTTGGCCCTGGCCAGCAGGGATCTTACAATTTAGTTGGGACATGAGTAGCAAAAATAATAAAAGGTTATATTATAACTAAAGGTTAACTTATATAGTACAGTTTCAACAAGAGTCGAGAGATGGGAAAAATCCAAGTAAAAAAAAAAAAAAAACAAACTATGGCCGGTCTTTTAACCTGGGTTTTGAAGGAAGCCTCCATAAGACAGATGGAGCCTTCAGGCTCTAGTAAGAAGTCCAAATAATTAAATTAGAGTTGGAGTTCTATCTTTTAATCCTAAGAGTAATCCTTCTGGCAGGTTCTCCTAAACATAAAAAGAATATATTACAGACGAGATGGAACAGCTCATTCCCATCTTCATATGATCTTCTCCTCTATAAGAGTTCAAGAAGGTGACCTCATTCGTAGGTAATGTATCTATGTCCGGGAGAAACTCTAGTGCATCATCCTGCATGGGAGACTTAAAGGCTTTGGTATCATGGCATTTCACTTAAAGCTTAAATCTGGAGCATGAGCCCTGCCTTTGCCATCTGTTGGCAGGCCCCACAGTCATTAGAGTCTTGCTTTTAGCCTCTGCCCCCAAATGCTTTGTAAACTTTTGCAAAGTCATGTACTACTGCCTGTTTGCTTATGTAATAAGCAGTTGCTTTAACAAATATTTCATAGTTTTTTTCTATGTGGCATTTTAATTTCCCCTAAGCTCCGTATCCTCCCTCACCCTGATGCTCTGTTCCCCCACAATATGATTTCAAACAGCTTGTGTCAGGATAGGACTAAAATGATAGCTTCTGGTTATAATTCATCCCAGAGGAGTGTGATGATGAAGAGAGATAGTGGTGAGTGATAAGGTGCATAAGGTGAAAGGTCAGAGGACCATGATTCTTTCCCCCAGTTGTCCCCAGTTGGGAAAATGAGCAAACAACTATTCTTGATATCTCAGAGGCTGACAAAACTTATGTTTGTGGAGTTGGAGGGAGAAGGTTGGATAGTGTCTACATTCAAATCTAAATCTGAGAATAGTCATCCCTGGACTACTAGCCGGTCACCAGATGGAGTGAAACGATGTCCAACTCTTGTGATTTGTGGCTATGTGAGAGAAATGTCATCCTAATGTCAAAGCTATCAAATCTCTGGACCTGAGGTCCCTGTGACACAGTTATTCTAGCTGACCAAGAAAGAGAATTCTTTCAGCCATGTGGACTCTAATGGGCAAAAAGGCATCAAAAAAGAACGTTGATACAAGAATAGATCATCTTAACTTTGGAAATCCTGTCTTCCCTCAATACCTTGATGAGATATGGTATATATCAGTTATTTTCAAGACATTACCCCTGATGGCCATGACTTAATGCCTGGACCATAGTAAACACTCTACAAATGCTTGTTAACTGATTGTCTTGATGTTAGAACATTCACTGATTCTTAAGGTTGATCTTCTGGCTGCATTGCACAGAAATGAAGGGAAGAGAAGGGACGTCTATACAATTGACTTTCAAAATTGGTTCTCTAACATTCTGTACAGAGGGTTGGTAGAAATGTTCTGAGTCCATTAGCAATCTACTGTCCCCGGGTATATATACTCTGAAGTGGCCTGATTGTTTAAGGGGTCATGGCCACTTTGAAACCTGTGGTACTCTCCCACCGATCCAGTTAAACTATCCTGTGAATATTTTTGTCAGTAGGCAAAGTATTGCAAAGGAAAGAACATTGGGTTTTAAGTCAAAGGACCTGAATTCACATCTCCTCTCTGCTACCTCTCTCTGTAAAGCTTTGAGCAAATAATTAGACCTCTCTGGATCCTAGATTCCTTCTTGCAGTTCTAAATCTATGATACTACCATGGCACAAAACATTTTTAGAACTTTTATTTTGGAATTGTTTCCAGATCCTATACTCCAAATAGCCTCAGTGGTGTCCACCTGTCATCTATGAGTTTTGGAAATAACTAAAAAAATTTCAGAGACATATAAAATTGAGACCAAGTTAAGTGACAATAATTTGCTTTAAAATGAGATGTGGCTATAATAATGAGAGTTTTTTTTTTAATCAACCATCATCTGGCCCTTTTCAACAATGAGGTGATTCAAAGCAATTCCAATAGATTTGTGATGGAAAGAGCCATCCTTTTCCAGAGAGAGAATATAGAGACTGAATATGAATCAAAACATAGTATTTTCACCTTTTTGGTTGCTTGGTTTTTTTCTTTCTCATATTTTTATTTCCCTTTTGATCTGATTTTTCTTGCACAGCATGACAAATATGAAAATATGTTTAGAAGAATTGCACATGTTTAATCTATATTGGATTGTTTTCTGTCTTGGGGAGGAAGGAACAGGGGAGAGAGGGAGAAAAATTTGGAACTCAAAGTTTTGCAAAGTTAAATATTGAAAATTATCTTTGCATGTATTTGGAAAAAATAAAATACTATTAAAAATTTAACCATCTCTTAAAGAACATAGATTTAAACTGGAAAAGACCTTGGATATCTATATAGTCCAAAGTTTAGAAAATTGAGGTTTAGATATACTGAGTTACTCATCTAAGTTCACATAGGTAATAAGTAAGCCTCAGAGCTCAAATCAAGGTCTTTTGACTTCATTCTCAAGTATTATCAGTGCAATTTCACTTGCTCCCATTCCCACCAGTCCCTCAATATGCAATTCATTAGAAGAGGGAAAATACTTTTGGATATGTGCTAGATATATGAATCTAGCCTTGAAGTTTTTTTACTTTATGCTTATGACTTATAAAGTTTAGGTGTTATCAAAATGGTTTTTATGCTTTCACATGGTTGTTGAGGTAAAAAATAATGAATGCAGGCTAACTTGCTTTGGTGTTCATAACAAGGACCCCCCAAAGCTACTCTAGTTTCAAGACATGCTTTGAGTCAGTATCTACTAAAAAAAATCTACCATATCAACTTCTACCAACCAGAGGATATGTTAGCTCAAAGCAAGAAACATTTAATTTAAAAACAAGGGAAATCTTTTTTAAACACACGGGAATACACTTTCTTACAAATTTCCATGCCACTTGTGCAAGAAGGAGCATGTATAGGAACATGTGTTGGCTGGGGAATACATGTAGGAGAGTTCATATACATAAGAAACATGTATAACCAAAGCAATAAATATTTCTAGGGCCAATTCCCAGCTGGAGCCCCTTTCTGTCTTGGATAAGGCTGATTGCTGCCTTTTTTTTTTTTAAAATGCTCTGCAAGCTTCTGGGGTTCTCTACTTCCTTTTTCTTCCATCAGCTAGTCCTGAGCAGCTGTGTTCTCAGTTTTCATCTGCTGGTTCTCCTCCAAAGCTGCAGCAACAATGAGGTCAGTGCTCCACAGGGGTGGTTACTCAACTTTTAATTTAGCCTTTAGCCTTTGGGGTTATTTTGGCTCTTCTATGAGTCAGACACACAGCTGCATTCAGCCGACCACCAAAAGTCCTAGGCTTAGAACTAATCTTCACTTCTGAACTTCTTTGCTTCTGCCTCAACTACTATGCCTTGAATTCATTTTGTATTTAGACTTATGGTGAATACCTTTGTTTCAGCCCACTTTTTAGTAGTGTTTGTCCATGTAAATCATATCAAAAGCTTCACTCAGCAACATTAGAAAGAAGAGGGAAGGCAGTATAAATAGCCTTGCCAATCACTAAAATCAGTCTTTTTTTTTTTTTACATAGAAATCACAAATTTACTTAATTGTAATTCTTAATCTTTACCTTAATGTCGGAAGACATCTCTACTTTGCAAGTTATGTTTTATTTTTAACATTTATATTTTGCAGTAGAGTAACTCAAAAGAAGAGTCTAGGAATATTCTGGAGAAATATTGCCAGATTAGTTGAGATTCCAATGGAATACTGGAAAGAATGGTACATCTTTCCCATCATTCCCAGAAATATCACATCAAAAAGCGGTACTTCTGGGAAGGTTGTCCAAACGTAGTGCCAAATATACTGTGTTTGGATTATGTTTATTTATATCTGCCACAGTTAACCTTGGGGATTTTGACATTTCTTCTCATTGACCCTGTTTTCCCCCAATATTGTGCTGGAGAGTTCCCATGGCCCAGTTTTCTCCCTTAACTATATTAGCATGACTTTTTTTCTCCTTTGAGTTGTACTTGCTTTGTCCTACTTCATCCACTCTTAATTTTTTTTCTCCTTGTTATTCCTTTGAGTTATAAACCCAGTTTTAAAATATGTCAGAATTGAAGTGAACCTCAAAGAAAATCTAGTCTAGGACTTCTTCAGGGGGCCAGTGGGTAGATTTCAGGAAGTTTATGAGGATGGATGGGAGTGTTGGTGGTAGATTATTCCCATGTTTCAATATAATTAATTTTCTTTGTCATACTGTGTATTTTATTTTGTGCATTAAAAATCATTGTTTGGATTTCAGTAGAGTGCCAAATGGACATATGACACAAGAAAGTTAACAACCCTGATCTAGTCTCATTCTCTCATTTTATAGGGCAAGTAACTGAGGCTTGTAAAAGGAGGCAGTGACTAGTCCATGATTAATTATGCTGGGCCATTAGCAGAGCTGGGACTTGAATCCAGGACTTTTTGTTCCAAGTCATTCCCTCCTCTCCCCCCCCCTCCCCCACATGTATACCACATGTATCTTTATCTAGTTTCAATCTTTACCTCATCAGTTACTTTGATTCATTTTTTTTGAGGCAGTCAAAATTAAACGACTTGCTCAGGGTCACACAGCTACTTTCTGTACAGAACAAATGTTCTTGATTGATGCTAGGGGATTTACAAAGTTATATAAGACATGGTCTCTGCCTTTAGAGATATTACAGTTTAATGCAAGATAAGACTTTAGGGGGGTTGATCTTTGACTAACTCCTAATCCAGAAGGCTCAGAATGCAAAGGATTAACAAAGTATTTAAACTAGTTGTAAAGAGAGCCTATGTCCTAACTCCTTTGGAATATGTGAACTCAGTGGCACTCAGCCAACCACTGAAAGTCCTTGGTTTAGATTAATCTTTATTTCTGAACTTCTTTGCTTCTGCCTCAACTGCTACACCTTAAACTCATTCTCTGATAGAATTAAGTGGATCAATCTTATTGAACAAACGGGACTTTAAATAGCTAAGCCATAGGGACAGTTGAGTTCCAAGGGAATCAAGCACTTTATGGAAAAGATCCTTGTAGGGAGTGCAGAGGAGAGGATTTTTTTTAATCTCCATCCCCTCTTGACCATGATGCTTTCTTTTCCTTTCCTTTCTTTTCTTTTTCTTTTTTTAAATTTTTTTTTAATTTTCAAAATATATGCAAAGATAGTTTTCAACTTCACCTTTGTAAGACCTTGTGTTCCAATTTTTTCTCCCTTCCTTCCTCCTCCCTCTGCCCTAGACAGCAAGTAATCCACTATATGTTAAACATGTACAAATCTTCTATACATATTTCCACAATTACATGATATCTTCTTAATATGATATCTTGCCCAGAGAAAGATATCCCACCCAGCAGTCTGAGCCGCCAGTATATGAGGAACCTGGCTCCTAAGGAATCCCTCTTTGAGAGGAGTAGAGAGAAGGGAATTCTTCTTTCTTCTCATGGAGTCTGGCCATGTTGCTTTAAAATGGAGTGACTTGACTTATAGGAGGAGTCATCAATCAAGTATGGAGCAGAGACATGTGTTCTAGAGGTAGAGTGAAAAATCACCAAGGGAGGAAATAACTTCAAGAAACCAGACTCCTGGCAGCACAGAAAAGAGCTAACTGTGAAGAAGAACAGACCCTGGGAACCCAGCCAAGCGGCACTTCCAGCAAAGATGCTCCAAAGAGGAACTATACAAATTCTCTTATGAAGAGAAAAAGGATCTTAGACCTTAGAGTGTCACTAACTATGAGTTAGCCCAAGTGTATCTTCCTACATCTATCTGTACCTCACTACTACTGTACTTTTTAATTTTATGTCTGTTTTTCCCACTGATGCTATGTATATATGAGACCTTGCACTAAATTTATTGGGATGGAGGAATATTTCATAGTATTTGACCAAATGCCTTTGCTGAGAGCTAATTAAGGGTATTGGCTGATTTTTCATGAAAAACATACTGGTGAACTTTTGAGGTATCTCTGGTACTTTGTCAGCAAATGTGAGTGTAAATTGAGAGAGGAATCCAGAAAGGGGTTTTACTACACAGACACATAATATTGCATAGGTACATTGTTCAATTCAGTCATTTTTCAGTCTTCTCTGATGTCTTGGTGACCCCATTTGGGGTTTGTTTGGCAAAGATACTGAAATAGTTTGCCATTTCCTTCTCCAACTCATTTGACAGATGAAGAAACTGAGGTAGAGTTGAGTGACTTGTCTGGGATTACATAGCTAAAAGCTGGATTTGAATTCAGATTTTCTTGACTCTAGGCCATTAGTCTATCCACTGTGTTACCTAACTGCCCAAAGTACAATAAACAAACCAATCAGAGATATTATTTCTAAATTTGTCAAAGCTTAAGTCAATTGGAGAGAGAGACTGGGTTGAGTATTTAGGGGTTTGTGAGATAGAAAACAATTTTGAGAACTCATCAGTAGCTATCTTAATATAATGATAAAGTTATCAAGCAAATGAAATAGACTTATTTCATTGCTTATTGGTTATTTTGAAGGGATCCGGGATTGAGGCAGAGTCTGAGATATATTGAAAATTCAGTAGGGAATATGACTGAATTTTCAATATATCTCAGACTCTGCCTCAATCCCGGATCCCTTCAAAACTACCCAAGTTCAAAATGTACCAGTACTGATTTTGTTATGTTTTCTATTTCTTTATGATTCCTTTGGTTTTATCTTCTATGTCTAGTCTTTTATTGGATAGAATTCTTTGGGATATCTCTCTTTACTTATCTAATATTTGTCTTCCTGTAGAATTCCAAGGCATCAAAATGAATCCTTTCTTAAATGGGCTAGAACAGGGAGGGGTTCTTAATCTGGGATTCACAAACTAGGGATTGTTTGGTTTTTAATAAATTGACAGTTATGTTTCAACTTAACTGATTTCCTTTGTAATATATTTTTTATTTTATTTATTTAAAAACATTATTCCAAGAAGGGATCCATAGGGTCCAGAGTTGACACCAGAGTGTTGGAAAGGTCAAATATACCAAAAAAAGATTTAAAACATTTGGTCTGGAGCCTTGGCTTGTTAGGAAACTCAGTAGTGAGTTTTTCTCACAGGTGAAATCACATTAGTCAGATCCTTAAGCAAATTTTCTTCAAAAACTTGATTTATGCAATAGTTGCTTCTGAGATGATTGATTGAATAATGGATCATTCTGGATAAATAGGAAACCTCCTTTCCAACTAGAAAATTAGAAAATATAAAATCTAAAGAATGTGAGATAATGTGATTATTAGAGCTTTTGCCTTGACTTCTATTTGGAACCTAAGCAGTCATGCCTTCTAGGAGTCCTTTCCCGGGACATCAGATACTGGATCTGGATTAATACTAATCTGTGTTCCTCACTGCTTTTTCTTCTGTTTAATTCTAGGTCTATTAAGGACATTCTAACCACCTTCAAGGACTTCAAAACAGGAGCATTGAATTATTGTGATTAGACCATGAGTCCCTCCCGGTTTTGTATTGTCTTCCTGGGATTAGCAGCTTTAATATGTCAAACACAGGGGTTTTTCCTGCCCAATGCCACTCATTTGGAGAAGTTTCTGAGCAAATATCAGGATAACCAGCCTCATTCGAGAGGAAAAAGAGCCATTCCTAGGGCAGACAAGGAAGAGATACTTATGCTTCACAACAAACTGAGAGGTCAGGTCTACCCATCAGCCTCAAACATGGAATATATGGTAAGTGTTCTGCAAAGGAGGAAGGGCTGGGGCAGAAGGTCCGGCTTCCTTTCTTCCCTTTTTAGCTCCTCTGCAGGCGTTTTTTTAAAAAGATGACCAATGATCTCAATGTCGATTTATAACTTTTTTTTTTTTTTTTTTTTTTTTTTAGGATTCTTCACCCTTCTAAATATCTAACACTATTGACTGATTCTTTCCTTCATCTGGAAAACTCTCCTCTCTTCCCCTCAGTAATACCTAAAACTCCTCATTATTCTGATGCTTTCTTGATTCTTTTTCTTTGGTTAATCATATTTTCATGAAATATTTTATTCTTATGTTACTTCCATCTCTGAATCTGAAAATTATAATGACTCTTGTTTGGTGATCTTTGTTTTTCCCTCTGTTTTCCTTTCTGGCTAATTCCTTGGTCTTTGCACTGGAAGGAACCTTAGAAAACATTAAGACCAACCTCTGAATTTTATTCATGAGGGAACTGAAGCATCAAGAATGAAGACAACATGACTATCTCTTTCCTTCTAACTTTGAATTTTCTCCCATAGTTTCCAATCACTATTCCCTTTCCTCTTTTTCCACCCCCAGAATGGACCTGGAGAATGGAGAAAATTAAAATCAGACAGAATAGTGGATTGGTAGCCCCATCCAAGTCTCATTTTCTCTCTTTTTTTTTAATTAAAATTTTTCCCCTTTCTTTTGGCTCTGTAATTCCTGACAGTGTATGTTAAGTCGTCCTGAAATATGTCTTTGGAAAACTTGCTTCATAAAGAGGAAAGGGAAAAACAGGAAAGTAAAGACAGAGTGAATGTTGTATGAGCTCTGAGTCTGGTCTTCTTAAGCATTAGTCATTCTAGCCTTATTGGCTAGAAGCAGGGATCCTTAGAATTCTTCGTTCACACCATAATAATGGGTAGTGGCCTGGGGAAGGAAGAATGATTCTGGATATGTCCTGAGTGAGGAAATAGAAGGCCCCAAGAAGAAGATGTTTTCATTGGCCAGAGGATTTAACTCCACCCTAATTGTACAATATTCCCTAGATGCTTTATTGGGAACAGTTGCTCATTTTTTTCCCCCTTTCTACTGGTTTTTCCTGGAGAATTTAGGGCACTAAAGAGAAGCTTAAATAGCACAAAGAAAGAAGTTTCCTGTAAATTAGTGCCACTTGCAAAGGCCATGATTCGTTTTTTTTTAATCTCCCTATTTATTTAATGTTCTGTAGGTTATATTTTAATGCCTTGAATCTTTTATTTTGATCCTGTTTCAGTTGAAAAAAATTTTGTTTCAGTGTAATGAGACCTCCTGAGGCTAAGAGATCCAGAGACAGACCAGAACAGCCTTAGCACCTTGTCTTAAGGGAGAACAAAAAAAAAAAAACTTAGAAAATCATGGGATGTAGAACTGGAAAGAACCTGAAATGTCATCTATTCCTCACTTTTGACAGTTGAGGAAACTGAGGTCCAGAGGAATCAATTGACTTGCCCACAGTCACACAGATGGTGACAGAGCTGGGAACAGAACGAGGTCCTCCAACTTCAAATCTAGTACATCATCCCCAGCATCACCATTAGAGAGCACACAGTCTAAACTCTTAGTTTTACAGCTGAGGAACTGAGGCCCAAAGGAGGAGAGAGTCCCCAAGATAAAGAAGAGAGCTGGAATTTGAATTAAACCTCCTGAGTCTTAATTCAGGGCTCTTTCACTGGACAGCACATCCTCCAGAGGCTTGTTTCTGCGGATAAAGACAGAGGAAAAGGGGACATCCAGAAACCTTGTTGCTGATTTGTGAAGTAGTTAAGCTTTAGCCACCTATCTCCATCAACTGATTCCCCTGGCTTCCTTCAGAGCTTAGTCCAAGTCCTGCCTTCCCCAGGCCTCCTTTACCTTAGCTTTCCTTCTGTGCTTACCTACAATGAATCCTGTTTGTGCAATTTGTGGTTTATGTATCATTCCTTCCCACCCTCACCTTCTAATAGGCTGTGAGTTCCTGAAGAGTAGAGATTTGACTTTGCCTTTTTTTTTTTTTTTGTATCCCCAGCACAGTGCTTGGCTTATAGCAGTGGTTCTAGAGAATCCTGGGGATCTCTGAAACCCTTTTAGAGGGTCTACAAATTCAAAAATAGTTTTTATTTCCAATATGGTAAATGTCTATAAATATAACCCAGATAAACGAAAATGATTTGGAGAGATCCTCAATAATTTTTAATAGGATAAAGATACTGAAAACAAAAGTTTGAGAACCACTGGCTTATAGTAATAAATGCTTATTGACTTGATTTAGGAATTTTGGACACATTCATAGAGAACCATCATCTGGCCCAGTTCCCTTATCTTACACATTAGGAGATCCAAGCCTAGAGAGCACATGCTCAGAGTAAAGATGGGAAACATCCCAGAGATGGTCTGATTAATTTAGTTGATTTATGATGTTGGATTTAAATGGCCACTGTTAGAGCTACTAGAGGTAATTAAAGCTAGATTTTTAAAAGCAGAATCACTTGACAAATCCTCCCCAGGTTTTATAGTCACTAACTCAGCAAATATGTATCCAGCCCTTTGTTTTGGGTCCTGTGCTGGGTGTGGGTAAAATAAGAAGATATATGACTGATCCAGTCAGAGTCCCTTCCCTTGGAAGCTTATGGTCAGGGTGGCAGTGACAAAAAATTGAGCCTTAAAAACTTAAAATACACTAGCAGATAGTAATGGAAGAGAGCTCACAGAGCAGTTTGTCATAAGTACAGGGTTACGGGGACTTTTATCTGGGTCTTGGAATTGGCTAACACAAACAGCCCTTCTCTGGCTAGAAACAAGAGTTTAACAGTAAGATCAGGTTAGGATAGGAATAGGAGAGAAAGAAACATGCATTTATTAAGCACCTACTATGTGCCCAGACACCGTGCTAAGGTCTTTATAAGTATCTCCTTTGACAAACCTCACAACAACCCTGGGAGGTCGATGTTATTATTATCCCCATTTTACAGTTGAGGAAACTGAGGCACTGGGAGATTTGCTCAGAGACAGGTATTTGAGGTCAGGCTTGTTCCTGACTCCAGACCCATAATTCTATCCAGTATGTTACGACTCCTTGACTAGATCTGTGATTGGTGTGGAGAACTCCCTCTGTCTATGAAGGTTAGCTTCTTATTTGCAACACAGTGGTCTTGAAAGTTGCCTAGAACATTGAAAAATTAAATGATTTGCCCAGGATCCCATAGCCAGCATCAGAAATCCCCAAACTAAGATTTAAATTAAATAGTACAGACACAAGAGGTTAGCAGATTTGGGAAGAAGCTGCGATCAGAAAGTTAGCATGGTTGGGTTAAGCTCCCTGGAGAAGGTGAGAATTAAATTAATAGGAAGGGAAGGGGAAAGTAAGGGCTCAGGATTTCCTTTGAATTGCTTGTGTGAAAGTAATAGGTTTATAACGCTGCTAGTCAGGATTAATGGAGAATGAATCCCGTGGTTCTCCTTTGACAAGTTTTTGTTATAGACCAGATGTCTCCTTCTTCTTGTACATTCTCAAGTGAGCAAGCTGCCAAGACCAAAAATACCCTTTCTAGTCCTTTCACTTCCTTCTCCTTTATTGGGTTATTTCTTTAGTTTTTTTTTTTCTTTCCCCCTGAGGAACAGTAGTAAAGGTTATGGTCTGTGGCCAAAAGTTAGCAAAGTCCACTTTGATAATGAGCTGAAGATAAAAAAATAATAAACAGCAGTTTCTAAGAAGCCTTAAAGTTGACTCAACCAGATGTGAAAGAACCAAGACTCTACCCTGCCTTCAGAGTTTTAAAAGAGATTTCCATTTTTGCATAAGTCCCACATCCACGAGTGGGCTGGAGATTAATGGCTTGCTTGACCCTACTGGAGGAAGATTTCAATCACTTTGGGAAGCATATTCCCAAAGTGGGAAATATAAAGAGATGGTATATTTTGCTAGACTGAAGCAGATTGTATGAGGTGGAATTTTTCCTGCCTACATGTTAGAAGAGTTATAGCTGATATGGATAGTGTAGCCTAAAGTTTGCATGTTACAGATACTATCTCATTCGATCCTCCCAGTAAACATGGGAAGTGAGGATGACAGATATTGTTATTTTCATTTTACAATTAAGGGAACTGAGACTCGTCTACAGTCATTGAGTTCATTAGTAGAGTAGTTGACAGTTGAACCTAAGCCTTGTATGCTTTTCAGTTCTAAGCCATGTCCACTCAGATAGGAGAGTAAGAGCATCCCTGGGCACTGCTAAGCTGGGTGCAGTAGAAAGAGCATTGGCTGTGGATAAAACAGCCGAGGGCCATAGTCCATAGAGTACTGTACTTGGAGGATAGAAGACCTGAGTTCAAATCCTGCCTCAGATACTAACTACACATGCTGCTTTTTCGTCCTCAGTTTCCTCATATGTAAAATGAGGATAATAATAGGACCTAATTCAGAGAGTTCAATCAATCAAAAAACATTTAACATCATTTCCTTTGCACCAAGCACTCCTCTAAGTGTTGGATTATTGTGAGGATCAAAGAAGCTAATATGTGTAAAGTGTTTGGTAAACCTTGAAATGCTATCTTCTTTCTCCCCTTCCCTTGCCCTTCCTCCTCTTCTTCCTCCTCTTCCTCTTTTTCCTCCTCTTCTTCCCCTTCCTCTTCTTTCTTCTCTTTTCCCTCCTTCTCCTCCTCTTTCTTCTTCTCCTTTTCCTTCTCCTTCTCACTGTCATTCTATTATTTGGATTTTACAAACCTGAGTTAGAATCTGAGTTCTGCTACATTCTTTGGCGGACTTACTTGCCTCTTCCCTGGACCTCAGCTTCCTCCTCTATAAAATGAAGGAGGATAGACTTAAGTGGTCTCCAATATTCCTTCCCATTCAAAACACTATATAATCTTTAGCCACTCAGAAAATGACATTACAATAGGAAGGTCCTAGTGATACAATCTTGTGGATCTGATTTCCAAAAACCAATTTTACATGTGTTATTCTCCTGAATAATTCAGCTACATATAACTTAAAGCAATTGACTTACCATAAGCCAAAAGACACATAGAGCAATCTTTCTCTGGGAAAGAGAAATGGCCCCCATTGAGTTTGTTTATCTTCTTTCTTGATGAATCAGAAGTTCTGCGACTCTTCTTGGAGAAGGAAAATCAGATTTATCTTTAGCTTAGGGTCTCTGTTCTTTGCTTGGCCCCTTTCCAAACCACAGTAGATTCTGGCAATATATAAGGAAGGGGAGCAATACCTTAACAAATCCAAGACTGATTTTTTTGGTACTAACTTTCAAGATCTCATGCGTCATAAGGGAGTGGCTTATTGTTATCCCTGGTATTCTTCCACTAAGATGACTTTATTCAGAATTGTTATTTTTTCCCTTTAAAAAATTTCAAAAGACAGCTCCTTCATTTTAGAATGGTTAGATGTGGAAATACATGGAATCTGACTTATGGAGAACAATGAAAGTTATCAAAGATAATAGAATTTTGATGTTGGATTCTCAGGCTTTTAAGCTGCTTATTTTATTGAATAAACTGAGAATGAATTGAGAAACTGAGGCCTAGATGATTTAGGAGCCTATCTATGCTCATCTGGTGAGTGGGGATGGAATGAGAGAATGAGGATTTTTTCACTTCAGGAACTTGTTTTGTTTTCTCTTGTCAGTCACTTCACCCATTTTGCTATTTTTAGGGAAGGCCTATCTACCTAACCATGACAATACTGTCTTTTCTGTTTAGAGCAGCTAAAAAGGATCCAACAAGCTGCATCAAATGGTTTCTCTAAAGACCAAATTACACCTTTTGATTGTCTGGTTTGTCAGTCTCACAAGTAATTAGCATTTGCTTTTGCCTGTTTTTTGGTTTTTCTTTCTCATATAGACCTGGGATGATGAGTTGGAAAGATCAGCGGCAGCTTGGGCTCATGAATGTATCTGGGAACATGGACCTGCTACCCTCCTTGTGTCCATTGGCCAGAACCTGGCAGTCCACTGGGGCAGGTAAGAGGCAGAAAACATCATTCAGGTTATTTTCATGATCTCTTATTATAGCTGTCAGTGGTTAGTCCAGGCAACTGATGAGGCAAAGATTACAGGATTGGATCTATATGTGGACCATTTAGTTTGGTTTTGATTTGTCACATAGCCTTGGGGTAGGGGTAGTAAGGAACTTCTACATCAAATGATGATGGTCAAGAGCAGTGGTTCTCAAACTTTTATTCTCAATATCTTCATGTTGTTAAAAAAAACTATCGAGGATCTGTTCAAAGAGTTTTTGTTCACATGGGTTATATTTATAGCTATTTACTATGTTAGAAATAAAAAATGATTTTGAATTTGTAGACCTTCTGAAAGGGTTTCAGAGACCCCAACAATTCTTTGGACTACACTTTGAGGATCACTCAAGAGAATAGCCCAGTATTTTCCATTTGTATTACTGAAAACCAATTCTGGGTACATAGCCTGCTCATATTGTAGCCAAAGGGTCATCTTCACACACAGTACATCATGGATGTGTTACTGAAAGTCACATTGATTGATGGGAAATGGGTAAAGACATGACTCTTGTTGCCCTTGTTGGGAAGAGGAACATTTCAGGGATGGGCTGAATTAGTTTCATAGTTTTAGATCCTGGCGGAGGAATCTGTCTTCTCTGAGTAGGATGATTAAGTGAATGTTAATGGGATGAGAGATGACAGAGATTACCATCCTAAGTTTCTAACCTTATCTCACATTATTACAATGGAAAGAACATTGGTTTGGAAATCAGGAGACTTGGGGACAACTACAAGCTTTGTGTGACCTTAAGCACTAACCTCACCTTCTGGTCCTCAGTTTCCACATCTTTGAAAGAAGAGTTTAAACTATATTACCTCAAAAGTACTTTTCAGCTCTAAATCTATGATGCTGCTTTCTTACTGTGTATGCTCCAATTAAGTCGCCAAACTGGACTAGCTTTGCTCTTAGGAACATGGCTTATACTCTGCCATTTTGCCCGCACTATTCCTTGTGTCTAGAATATTTTCCTTTTACCTCTTCACTTGCTGAATCCCTCTCCATCCTTTGAAGCTCAGTGCGTGTGCAACACTTCTTCCAGGAAGTTTTCTCCTCCTGCTGCAGTTGCTAATGGTTACTGTTCTTGAGTTCTTTGCAACTCTCCAGTGCACTTATAAAATTCTGTGTGTTATGGTGATATCTGTGTCTATGCATATCCTTTCATGCCATTGGACATTCCATGAGGAGCTTATTTCAACTTGGAATCACCCTCCATGCAGGGCTCTGAAGAGTAGGTACTGAACATATATTGATGTTTTCCCTTTATATTCTAACTTTTCCAGTTGGAATTTTTAATGGCTTTTTAAAAAACTTGTTAGATATTTTCTTTTATTTGAAACACAAATGTTATTTTTTTTCCTTTTTTCCTCTGCTGCTTCCTCTCCATTTTCATTTTTGAGGCTAATTTTGTCCACGGGTTTTATATTTGGAGATAAGGAATGCTTGCCATGTTTTTCCAGTTAATCCTAAGTGCCTGTCACAATGGTAATGAGTCTCAACATACATTTATTAAGCACTTATGTGCCAGAAACTGTGCTTAGTATTGAGGATACAAAGTAAGACAAAAACATGGTGCCCATCCACAAGGAACTCATGTGATCTCACGATATTGTCAGAGAGAATCAATACATTGTCTTGAATCTTGGGAGAAGAGGCTCCAAAAGGAACTGATGTTTGCCTAAAAGCTCAACATGTATCTTAATTTTCTGAGTGGGTGTTCCGAAGAGATGGAATGTCTTTGTAAGCATCGCTGACCACTACCATCATGCTCTTGGTCCCCAACAGTCATTGTTACAAGACCTCTAAACCGCCCCATTTACCACATTGCTCTTAAATGGTCATTCCTTATCCTAGTTTTTCCTTTATTGAAACCACATTGTTTATACTTGCTGGCCATAGACCTCCACCTCATCTCTGCCCCTGCCCCCCTTCCAAGATTTGCATACAGTTTATTTTCTTTCCTGGTAAGGTATCGGTGCCAGCCTGGCAAATGGAATAATTTGTCACTATAAAATGAGTGATACCTCTAGTTTCTGCTTAGAATAACTTACCTGACCAGGGTACAATAACAGAGTCTGGTTCTTCCCTTGGGATTCCTGCCATGGAGAGCAGAGGAAAGTGGAAAAATTCAGCTGGACATGTGTGTGTGTGAGAGAGAATGATGTAGAGATGTGGATATCGGAAAGCTTCCAGAGACTTGATCAAATTTTCCAGTCTTTACCTGGGTTCTTGATATCATATAAACAAATTGAGCAGCATTAATTATTCATTAGTGAGGTTTCTTAGCTGTTACTTGAATTTTTGGGGGGGTTCTGAACTAAATGAACACCAAGAAAGGGGAATATTTCCATATACAAAGTAGAACAGAAAAAAAGGATTCTATGTGAAACCACAGATCTGTATTATCTAGTTTGTTGTTTTTTTAAAAGTATTTAATAAGTTCCACATGGTACTTTCTCTTTTTTTAATGTTACTTTCAAAGTTGCCTTGCTTGTTTCTGTTTCCCTCTGAACTTTCTTTTTTCCCCCTTCTGTGCATTTTTAAAGATAATTAAATGACCCTCTTTTATTTTTTTTTCTTTGTCTTTTTGGAAACACTGTATTGACTTTTTTCCCTTAAAACTGTGATGTGTGATATGTCCCTTTGGAATTAAAATTATAGAATATTAGGGCTGTCAGGGGCTTAGCAATCATCTGCAGGGCAGCTAGATTGCGCAGTAGATAGAGCAACAGCCCTGAAGTCAGGAGGACCCGAGTTCAAATTTGGTTTCAGACACTTAACACTTCTTAGCTGTGTGACCCTGGGCAAGTCACTTAACCCTAATTCCTCATCAATAAAAAAAAAGAAAGAAAGAAATCATCTGCTAATTTCAGCTACCTATATTATTTTGGGGCTAGTCGTTTAAACTTGTAGTCTTCTGCAAAACAAAAGGATGGGACCAAATTACCTCTAAAGCCCCTTTCAGGACTCAATCTATGGTCTTGTACAAACTCCACATTGCATAGATAAGAAAACTGAAAAACAGAAAGGGCTCAAGTTCACCCATCAAATGAATGAACCAGGATGAGAACTTAGGATTTTTGTGCTTTTTTCCCATCAATGAATGTTTCTTCTTTGCTAGGTGTTAATTTTTTTTCATTTTTCTTTTTCTTTCCTGTACTTCTTACAGAGCAAATAATTTCTTATTATTTATATGTCATTTCTTTCCTTTGTGGTACAAAAAAGGAGTGGGTTATAGAGACTCATGGGTGTTTATAACTTCTCCCCAATCATTTTCTCTTTGCTTGCTCTGGCTGATAATAGAAAATAAAGTGCAGAAACTATGTTGCCATTTTTTTCACCTCATTTTATTTAAAGTGATCTTTTTTTCTTGGATTTTTCAGAGAACCTTGACATCAGTCAGCACTTAAATATGATATTCCTGGGGTTTGAAGGCATTTCCCCTTTGAGAAGTTGAGATGTTTAGCTAGAAGAAAAAATTTAGTGGGAATATGATAACTGTTGTTACATCTTTGCAGGATTGGTCTATACTAGAGGGATTGGATAAATTCTAATGGACCACCAAAGCTAGTTCCAGGATCAGTGGGTGGAAATTATAGGGTTTTATCTAACAAAAAAAGTCCTATCTAAATATAAACGCATTAATCATAATTAATTTTATCATAAATCATTTAATAAAAACAATACAATATCTCCCTAATTATTAGAACAATCCAAAGGTAGAATGAGCTTCCTTCTATGGTGGTGAGTTTCACAGAACTTAGGGTCTTCAAGCAGAGGACAGCTGATGATTTGGGGTGAAAACAGGATTTATGCTTTAAGTAGGGGTTTGGCTAAGTGTTTTGAAGCCCCTCATAATTTTGTGACTCTGTGAATTCATGTTCAAAATAATGAACGTTATCAAATGAACATTATCAAAATAACTTGTCTAATGTGTAAGGTTTTCTGCATTGTCACCAAAATAGTTTTGATCCCACAGGTATCGTTCACCAGCATTCCACGTCCAGTCATGGTATGACGAAGTCAAAGATTACACATATCCTTACCCCCATGAATGTAATCCTTGGTGTCCAGAGAGGTGCTCGGGACCTATGTGCACTCATTATACCCAGGTAAGAAGCTCGTCTAGGTCTGCAATCTTAGCTAATATGGATCATCAAATGGCAGATACAGATATTTTGGGAGAAATTTTGGAAACCAATGACTACTTCCCCCTTTTAACAAGGGAGAAAGAGTAGTTGAGAGATGATTCACTGCCCAGAAAAATGAATAATAAGAATAGACAGCTCTTTGAAGTATACTGGCATCAGACTCGATTCTTTGGCACAGAGGTAGCTGGGTGACTCAGTGGATAGAGTGACTCACTGGGCCTGGAGTCAGGAAGACCTGAGTTCAAATCTTGCCTCAGACACTTAATTGGTACATGATCTTTGCCAAATCCCTTAATTTCTGTCAGTTTTCTTAATTGTAAAATGGGAGATAATAATAGCATGTACATCCCAGTTTTATTGTGAGGATTGAAAGGGATCATATTTGTAAACAGAGAACAGATATTTTACCTGAAATTTAATAAATGCTTATTTCTTTCCTAAAAAAAAATATTTTGTAATTCTGTATCTTAAGTTAAGGGCAGACTTGCTGCCAAATTGTGAACCATGAAGGCATTTTGAATTTTGGTGCTCTTCCATATCTCTTCTAGTACCTTTCTCTATCTATGGCTTATCTCCCCCCTTACCTTAGTTATATCTATTCAGGTATTAACAATGAGACTTTAAAGTACCACCTTTTCCAAGAGTATTTGCCTTTTGCCAGAAGAGATTCAAGAAGACCAGAAAGCTTTTAGAACTTGAGAGGAATTTAATGGTGGAATTTAAAATACTTCTGAAAGATAGAGGAGGAGGCAAAGCTACTTGGACAGGGGCCCCTGCTCAGTGTGTTTGTCAATCACATCATGTTTGTTGACCATCTGCTTGCAAGGCCCCCCTGAGAACACGACAGATCTTCACTAGCACTGATTTGCTCCTCGGGGTCTGACATACGTGCCATGTTTGTTTGTTTTCCAGATAGTTTGGGCGACTACCAACAAGGTTGGCTGTGCTGTGAACACCTGCAGGAGGATAAATGTTTGGGGAGATGTGTGGGAGAATGCGATCTATCTCGTCTGCAATTATTCTCCAAAGTAAGAAAGATGATAAAAAAATGGCTTTTTGATGATCTCAAAATACACAGCAAGAGAGCATCATTGCTTTGTAAAATTTCAATGGTAATTAACTGATTATGACTTGGAGCTAGAAGGGTTCTTAGAATCCATTGAGTCCAACTTCTTTTATAGAGGGAGAAACTGAGTCACAGAGAGGTAGATTTCCTCAAAGTCACACAGAAAATCTGGAATTTGAATACTGGACTTTTGGCTCCAAAGCTACCTCTCTTTCCATTGAACTGTATGGCCTCTCCATATTGGATTTAGTTTTATCTTCTCTGATAGAAAAAGTAGAGACCATAGTTTATAGATAGATTGTATAGATTATCTAGGTCATTCTCCTCAGTGTAGAGATGAAAAAACTGAGACCCAGAAAAAGGAAGTTCCTTGCCTAAAGTCAGACTTGGCAAACAAACAGCAACCCTTCAAAATGGACCTGTCCCACCTAAATCTTCCCTTCTTCAGCCCAAGCATCCTTAGTCCCTTTCTCTGCTCCGCAAACAGCAAGGCTTCCAGTCCCTTTCACCGGACACATAATAGTTTACCGACAGCTTCCTTTATTGGATCTCCTAGAAGTGAGCAGCCAAAGCCTTCTTTGTCCCCCCGACACACACACGTACACACTCACCAGCATATTCCATGGGGTAGCTGGGTGGGAATAATTTACTCATTCATTCATGCATTCAAAGTGAATGGTAGCTGTCGATGAATGGGAAATCTGGGCTGTAGATTAGAGAACAGCTAAACTAGTTTGTAGCCTGCTGTTTTGAAAGGATTGGCTAACATGGAAACATCCTCATTTGGTTTTCCGTCAGACTTGGCTGTGGTAGGGTGGGCCATAGCTGAGGTTGGAAGGAAAATGAAGTCCTCGGAGAATACTTTGCATATCTGTGGTAGCATTTTAGGGGCAGGCTCAGAAGAGAGCACATGGGTTACATCACTGCCTGGGGAGTATAGAGTACAGAAAATTCCTTAATAGGAGACAATTTACTTGACTTTTTTTCCCTCCCCTCCCCTCCTCCAGCCACTCTTAAGACATATATTCCAATGTACACTGGTTAGTCCTGCTTTAATAGAGACAACTCTTCCATTGTTCAGAATCTCCAAGGATGGATCAGCTCACGTTTTAGCCCTTATAGCCCCTACCATGGCTGAATGTGGAAATAAAAAGGGAGTTATAGTCTCTGGCCTAGAAACGATGGAAACCCAGCTCAGAAAGAAAGGGGAGCCTATCTACTGGCAAAAAAAAAAATGCTCAGCAGAACTTGAAAACACTCTGCCCAATGAGTTCAGCCCAGTGAGAGGAGACATGACTTTTTACTTTGAGATATTATAACACCCACCTGAGACTTCTTAGAGAATCTTCAAAGCAATCAACATTTGTCTCTCCATTCATCCACAAAGTCATTCAGTGCTTCCTATGTGCCATGCACTGGGCTAAGTCCTGGGGATACAAAGAAAGATAAAAATGCAGTTTTTGTCCTTGAGGAACTCTCATTCCAGTGGGGGAAATACTATGCAAATAACTGCGTATGACATGTAGACATTATGAATGGGACTTAACCCCAGTGGATCTGTTGATCAGATTAGTGGGGTTTTTAAAATTATTATTTTGGTATGATTTTTTTCCTTTTTAAAAATTGTGGATCATATTCATTAAATGTTTCATTTTGCTGTGGTGGCCATGATTTAACTTTTTTTTTTTTAATGACAGCTTTTGTTTCTTATACCACAACAATTTCTTTTTATACCTCTCTTAACCTTTATTTTCTCCCTTTTAATAATAAAAAACAGGCAGGGTATGGGACACATGCCTGTGATCCTTGCTATAGGAGATGCTGTGTCTGGAGGGCCTTGAGCTAATAAGTTCTTAACTATAGTCAGTGGAATAAAGTTAATTGGGTGGCCATATAAAATCCCTCATTAATAAATTGAGTCCATGGGAATAGGGGTCCAATAGACTATGTGGGAAGAAGTCAATTGACTTTGGCTGGAAATAGAGCAAGTCAAAGCTTCTGTGACAATTAAAGTGGGTACAGACTTGTGAGAGCATCCATCTAGGGCAAAATGGAGAGACCTCATCTTAAAAATAAAACAAAACCATAAAAATTAATGTATTTTAAAAAACAGAGAAACAATTAGGCAAATCTGACTGTTAGCTTGTATCATATTATCTATCTGTAGGCTCTCCTGCCCCTACTGAAAAGTGGGTTCTTGAGATACTAGTGACATAAGCTTGGACAGGACCTCCTAAGTTTTTTTCATGCTTTAAAATATATGTGTGTGTGTGTATGCAAATATATATATATATATGCATATGTATACATATATATATTAATCTACCCCCTAATAAAACCTTCTTTTATAATTAACAAAAAATGAAATCAAGGAAGACAAATTGATCATGTTGTGGCCTGTGCTTACTTCTATATCTGTAGGTCATTCTGTCTCTACCAAAAGAAGTATGTTTTGTCATCAGTTTTCTGGAGCATTAGATTGATCAGATTTCTGATGTCCCTTAATGCTGTTTCCTTTTGAGTTATCATGGCCATTGACAATCTTGTTCTTGTGGTTCTGTTTGCTTCTTTTTGTATCAGCTCACACAAGTCTTCCCAAGATTCTCTGAAATCCTCATGGTCACCATTTCTTAAGGCACAATAAGAGTCTTTTACACTCACATACCACAGTTTGTTGGCCATTCCCAGGTTTGTGGGCACTCATTTTATCGTCATTCTGCGTGATGTGTTTTGAGAACGTCTGTGGGTCTGTTGTATCCAGGCAGTATTTTATACGGTATTTCAAAACATGCTAGAAGCCGACAAATGACTTTCGCTTTTGAGAAGAATCCTATTCCTAGAAAGCTGGCTATGACACACATTTCTAAAATGAATCACAGATATCCTCTGACTTCCAGTAAAATTTCAAGGATATGTATCCACGTTGCCAAGGGTTCTCACCTTTTTCTGATGACAGCAAGAGCCAGAGAGAGAAAAATGGAAAGAAAGATATTCTTAATTAGATAATAACTTCAAATATGATGAAATGGAAAGAAGGATGGATAGAGAGACAGGTAGATAGGTAGAGATTAAGAGAGATGAAAGGAAGAATGGAAGGATGGAGACAAACAGAATCCTTTCTATTACATACTCTGTCCCTCTTGAACAGTGTGCTGGAATAGAGTCAGGTGATCTAAAATCAAATTTTGGCTCTGCTATTTACTACTTGTGGAATGTTGTACAAGTTATTTACTTTTTCCAGACCTCAGACTAGGTCTTGACTGTAAAGTAATGAAATCTTAAAGGTCTTTTTTAATTCAAATATCAATGATCCTACAGATTTTAAACTTTAATATATAAATTTAATATAAGTATTTAATATAAATTTAAATGTATATAAATTTAATACAACTATTAAATGTAAATTTAAACATATATTTTTCTCAATTAGAAAATATTTATTTCTCCTATCAACTTGATAACTTTTTAACATTAAACTTTTTAAAAAATACACATATTAAACAAATCAATTCCTGCATTGGCCATGTCCAAAAATATCTGACTCATTTTCTGTCCTGAGTCTATCCCTTCTCTGGGGATTCTGCTTCATCTCAGGTCCTTTGGAATCTGGGAGTTTCAATAAGTTTCAATTGTTCAGCCATTTCAGGTTTTTCTGCCTTTCATAACCCCAGTTGGGGTTTTCTTGGCAAAGATACTGGAGTGGTTTGCCATTTCCTTCCCAGCTCATTTTACAGATGAGGAAACTGAGGCAAACCGGATTAAGTGACTTCCTCCGTATCTGAGGCCATATTTGTTAAGCACCTATTGCCGGACACTGTGCTGAGCACCAAGTTCTGAAGTCCTACAAAGGGTTTACAAAATTGCATTGCGGTATGAGTTGTTCTCTTGTGAACTTCTGTTTTTTGACATTTAAGGCTGGGAACCCTGCTTTTTCATTTCTGAAATGGCTTGAAGAGGGGAAAATTCTGCAGACTCTAAAATGGAAAGACGTTTCAGCCCAGCGTGTGTTGGGTGCCATTTCTGTCCTGGGACTAAAGAAACATTGGTGGATTTGTGGCTAGGTTGGCATTCCAGGGCAAACACAAACTGTGACTACACAGTTGTGGGATGAAAAGGGCTTCACTGTATCTCCGTCCATCCGTTTACTCAGCCACGTCTATGCTCGAAAGCTTCAGACTATAAGTTCATGGAAAGAGCCGAGGCCAGAAACTTTTTTTTTTTTTGTCTTCCGTTTTGAATGCTGTCTGCCATCCTACAAACAGTGGAAACATTCATTTCCCCCTAATTCCTGCTGCCTTTGGGGTTGTACTTTCGTGGGGTTTCAGAGTCAGGTACCTAGCGTGTCCATGGCAATGAACTTGAGAAGATCTTGGAGGTTTGTCTGACAGTGATTTTCTGCTTCTTTTCAGAGGAAATTGGATTGGAGAAGCTCCATATAGAAATGGCCGGCCCTGCTCTGAATGTCCACCCAGTTACGGTGGAGGCTGCAGGAATAACCTCTGCTACCGTGGTATGAGCCTTTCAATGAGAAATATTTTACTGATGACTTTTGATTTGATGTTGTATTTATTTCTGACAATTATGGTCCCCCTCCCCTTTCAAGGAATTTCCTTGAAATAAAAAAAAACAACATTTAGACTCCCCTAGCCCAAATTATAATGAGTACTTTTCTGGATAGCGTTTATGATGTACTGCCCCAGTGGTCTCTCACTTCTCTGTTAAAAGAAAGAGTTTACTATTTATTTTCTAGGACTATTATTGACATCAACTGATAAACAAGAGGGCTACCAGAGTAGCAAAAAGTAGGGTCTTTAATCAAGCAATTTGAGGAACCATTCAGCACCAAAGTACTGGAGTACCCAAGGGAGGCAGGAAGGTATAAAATATATTTCAGCTTGGGGGTACAGCCTTACTAACTGATACATTTGTTGTTGCATAACAACTGAAAGTCCATAAACAGAGTGGTAGGAGGCTGGGATGGGAGCTGGGGGAACTAGTGACATCTGGCAGGAACAGCTGGCTCCAGGTACGGCAATAGGGAAACTGGTTTAGACTTTGGGGTTAGTGGGATCAGTCAGAGAGTGGATGTCCGCTTTCTACATTGGTTTTTCACTTCCCATTCGTGACCTTTTCAGTTTGTTGCCATCATTGGCAATACTGCCCTTTTGGTTCTCCTTATTTCACACTGCCTCAGTTCATGCCATTTCTCATTGCACAGTAATATTCCTTTACACCCATGCTAATCTTCTGCTCCCTAATCGGGGGCAGCCTCTTTGCTTCTGCCATCCTGAAAAGAACCTTTAAGAATATTTGGTATATAGAGAGCCTTGACCTTCTTGGGGTACAGAGGCAACAATAAGATTTCAAGGACATGAGCCTTTAAAAAAAGATTCCCTGTTTGCTCCCAGACAGTTTTTGTTAAAAATAGAAAGGGAAAGCATTTCCCAAAGGAAAGATAGCCAGGTTTCCTTTGGGATGAGAGGATTGAGTGGAAGATAATAGAGCTGTACTGTATTCAGTAATACACGCCCCTGGAGACTGAATCCAAACATCACCCTGTATAGAACAACATCAGAAGTCAGGGGTGAGTCCCCGGGCACCTTTTGCCAGAGACTGATTTGACAGGTAGAGTTTTTAACTCATTTTGTATCAGAGATACCTTGAGCAATCTGGTGAAACCTGTAGACCTCTTTTCAGAAGCTTATTTTTAAATGCATGAAACAAAATGCATAGTCACAAAGGAAGTCACAATGTAAAAATAAAGATTATTTTTTTTTCCCATTCAGGATTATGGATACCCTGAAAATCCATCCACAGTCCCTTGGAGGTTCATGAACAAAGAGAGTTTCAGATTTAATAGCATACAGAAGGAGACAGGAGAGAAAAGGGGAATAGGTTTTGAGTTAGAATCTCTAGATTCAAATCTTAGTTCTGTCATTTATGACCTGTAATAAGCGACTTAACTCTCTAGTCCCTCACTTATAAAATTAAGGTTGGAATAATGACTTCAATCATCCCTTTTGGTTTCAAATCCATACTCTTATGTCTATAGGCTTTGACATCAAAGGAGGATAATTTCTTTGTCTTTAAAAAAATAATCTCACAAACAGATTTGTGTCTTTTAACAAAATCTCTTAATTATAATGTTTTTGTTGTTGAGTCATTTTAGTTGTGACTGACTCTTCATGACCCCATTTGGGATTTTCTTGGCAGAGACACTGGAGTAGTTTGTCATTTCCTTCTCCAGCTCATTTTACAGATGAGGAAACTGAGACACACAGGCTTAACTAACTTGCTCAAATTCACATGTCTAGGGACTGAAGCCAGAGTTAAACTCAGGAAGATGAGTCTTTCTCCCTCCAGGACCAGCACCCTTAGCATCCCTGACTCTCTAATATACTAAGAAGTCATAAAGTATCCTTTTTCTCTCCTCATAGAGTACTTTGCATGGATCTGTTTTTCTCTACGTGCTATAATTTGTATGATATGTGAAGAGTGTCAGACCTCCCCTTGATGATGGGTCAGTGTCCCTAGTGCCTGGAACAGTGCTCTAACCATAGCAGATCCTCAACAAATATTGACTTGATTGAATTATAGCATCATGGAAAGATCACATGGAGAGTCTAGAAAGGCAGAATTAGGTACCGGTCCTGGCTCTAATTTAAATCATTAAATATCTATTAAGTGCATGCTATTTTTTTTTTTTTTTTTTTTTTTTTGGCTGAGGCAGTTGGGGTTAAGTGACTTACCCAGGGTCACACAGGCAGGAAGTGTTAAGTGTCTGAGGTCAGGTCCTCCTGACTTCAGGGCTCTATCCACTGCTAATGCATACTATTTGTAAGGTTCCATTCTAATCGGGAATTTTTAAAAAATGCTTCCTGCCCTCAAGGCATTCTTTGAATACCTTGAATACATCCTTTGAATACCCTCAATGGTATTCTTTGAGAATACCATTCAGTATTCAATGACTGTGGACAATTAACTGACCTTTGCTGTGATTTTTCTTGACCATAAGATGAGGATAATAATAATGGGGCATCTAGTGGCATCTACATCCAAATTTGAATGAGTTCTTCCAGACAAGATATGCCAAGGTCTAGGGGTTCTATTCAAATCAGCTTTGAATCATAGCCCATGAGCCCCCACCACTGTATTTACTTTTACTCATCAGCCACAGGACACAGTTAAAAAAAAAAAAAGGCATTTAATAAAATAATATAGTAAAAAAAATGTTATAGTACACCATTTGCATCATAACTTTGGGCATGCTCCTGGGAAAAAAGAAAGTCCTTGTGATAATGTTTAATTGCCAAATTGTACCCATTTAGAATTATTTTAGGTGTTTGTCCTTCCAGTCAATGACTATCTGGATCTGAGGCCTTCCAAATTTTTCAATTTTGGTAGTTTTTGGATCTCTCATGTGACTGGGAAAGGAAAGGACATAGATACATAAGCCCTTAGGTGAGACATTCACTTCAGACCTTTGCTTAAATTGCCTTTATGTTTGTATGTAGCTAGCATATATACCTGGTATATGGAGGAGACCAGTAGATAGAGCTCCTAGCCTGTGGTCAGGAAACTCAATCTTCTTCACTTCAAATCTGGCTTAAAGCACCAGATGTGGAGTCTGGGAACCTCAGATCCTTAACTAGCCTGGGCAAATTGCTTAACCCTTTTTGCCTTAGTTTTCTCATCTGTAAAATGAGCTGGAGAAGAAAATGACAAAACACTCCAGTCTCTTTGCCAAAAAAAAAATATATATATATATCCATCCCAAATGGGATCAAGAAGACCTAACATGACTGAAAAATGACTGAACGAAATGTAAACCTTTCTAGGCTTTAAGGTCAACCTATAAGAGATTCACAGAAGTAGAGTCAGAGGGCCATTGGAGATCCCTTAGCCCAGTCCCCTCATCTAGCTGATAAAGAACCTCAGGTACGGAGAAGTGATTGGCCCCAGCTAATATGGATAATAAATAACACTGCCAGGATGAACCTGGATCAGCTGACTCTGCTGCACCATACTCCCTTCCTTCCATCACTTAAACCTAATGTTGCTGTATTTAATTTTTGAGGGCAGCCATGAGGCTTAAGTAAAATGGTATATGTGACAGACTTTTGAAAATTATAAAGCCCTTTGTAATTTTGATGTTGTTTTACTTGGAAGAAGCAGCGAGAGATAGTGATTTGAATAGAAAGTCAGAAAAGGCTAGATTCAAGTCCTCACAATAGGCAAGTCATTTAACTTTTCATATTTTTAAATATGTTAAGTCCTAAGTGATTTGCTTTTACATTGGTGGAGAAAGTGATCTTTAGATGTACTCAGAAATCTTCATACATATGAAAATGCAGGTTAGTCCCCCAAAAAACCCAACCCCAAACTAAAAAAAAACCACTCAGATATTAATTCAATTTAGAAGGTTCCCTTCCTACATTCCTCTTAGCTCCTCATCTCCCCTTTACCAGACCTGCACAGAGGTAGAGGCAGTGTTTTTAAAAAAAAAAAAAAAGAGCCCTGTAATGAACTTGGGAATGGAAATTCCCCAGAGCTACTGTGGTTAACTGTAGGGATCCTTAGTTCCACTCTATTAATATAGAAAGCATGTTATTCAGTCAAGTATCCTTACCGCTTTCTTACATGTGAATTTTCCATCCTCCAACTGGGTTTTAAGTCCTTCAAGGGCAAGGATTGTCTTTGATTTCTTAGCATGGTTCTCTCCACACAGTACATATTCAAAGATTTCTGACTGACTCACTGACCTACATTAGACCCAATAAAGCTGGGATTATGAGGTATAAAAATCTGGAAGCCCAAGGAAGAAAGTCTGGCTTATTCTCGTTACACCATTTTTGTTTTTCAATGGAAAACAAACTTTTTATTAGCTGCATTCAAGGGAATGAAGGAAGCCAGCAGACGTAGCAAGCACTGACCCGGGCAGCTTTTGCAAATAGAATGTCTCTGTAGAGCATCGAATGTAAACTTGAACACAATTTTTTGATTGTCAAGTAGTGTCTTAGTGCTGTTTTTCTCTTGATTTAAAAAAAGCCTTTTCTGATTCTTCAGATTTAGGGAGGGAATGAGGGGAGGAGATGACATGTTGGATTTTGGATTATTTTGTCTCTAGCTAACCCCTGGTGTCTTTATATTTGAGGCAAAAAAAATCAAGACTCAGGAAATATTTAATTAGAAGACACAAGCTAATGTCTGTTAGTGGAGAGGCCCAAGGAGGGTACACTGGGAAAAGATCAAGCCATTACTAGAGGAACTTCTCTCAGTGTGGGAAGAGATCAGTATAACTGTTAGTTTCAACACAACTTCTTGTTCTTAAGCACTTGGAGGGCTTCAGTGATTCCTTTGGATTCCTCCCTTCTCAGCCTTTTTTCACTCCATCCCTTTGCCTGTTGTTTCTAGTCATTGATCATTTCTGGATCAGCTCATTATGTCCCAGGTGGGGCCCAAGTGCTCTCTCCCCTTTGCTGCTGCTGCTCAGCTTTCAATCCTCATTCCTTTCTCTCAGTCTTCCTCTCTCAAACTGTGGGTGTCCTGAGAACGTTGAGACTTCTGGCTCAGAGACAGTGATGGTTCCAAACCTTACTGCTGGATTAAGAGTCAGAGTTTCCAAACTGTTCATGGGGTCAAGAGGGAATCAAGGCACATACATTTCCCATCTCCTGTTACACAAGAATGGGAAATTCTGGAGTCAAGGATGAGTAAAGAAAATCACAGCAATTCAATGACCTTACTTCATTGTCACATTGACTCAATAATTCAGTGATCTTACTGCTGGATTAAGAGTGAGAGATTCTGGATTAACCCCCAACTCTGTTATTTCTTACTTTGATGACCTTGGCAAGTGCCTCAACGTCAGTTTTCTCTTACATAAAAATTGAATGACTTCCAAAGCTCTTCCCGGCTCCAAATCTAACATCTGATGAAATGTCATGTCTGTTGTTCTTAGGTACAAAGCAATACTTTGAATATTATCGGACCATTTTCTCTTTCCTAGTAGAATTTCACCTAGCATGCTCTCGTCTGTATAACCTTTCATATAGAAAGGTTCCCAGCTATTTGAAAATGAATTTTTGTGTGTGAAATAAAACCTCTCAAGAGTAAGATAACCAGGGTGTCCCAAAAGTTTTATTACATTTAGAAGCTTTCAGAGGACTTTTGGTGTGTGTGTGTGTATGTGTGTGTGTGTGTGTGTGTGTGTGTGTGTGTGTATGTCCCTCCAAAATGCATTTGACTTTAACACTAACATGTCAAGTTCTTTTGGAGAACTTTGGGAACACACGCACATATACACATATATCTTTTTCTAAAATGCATTTGATTTTAACACTATTATGTTATGTTCTTTTTTTCCCCCCTCACTAATAAGATGAGTCTTATGTTCAGAAGCCTGAGACTGAAGAGACGAATGAAGTAGAAATGTCTCAGATTCCTGAGGAGAAACCCATATGGATCCAACCAAGGGTAACCAAACCCACCAAGCCCAAGAAAACCACTGCAAACAATTATATGAGTAAGAGAACTCTTGTTTCATGGCTCCCTCCTCTCTCATTCCAATTGGAACCAACTCTTGGGTTGGTTGAGTGGCTCTAGGGTATTGAGAGCTCTCCAACAGGCAAATACTGGGCATTAGGGTGGAGTCTCAAAGCACAACTCTAGACCTTTTTTTTATTTCTTTTTAAAAAGAAATTAATTACTTTATTTATTTTTGTTAAACACTGTAAGAATCCTAGACCTGGAGTGCACTTGGGTGGCCTTCTTTTTATTTAACTCAGATATTTTAAGATATAACTGAAGATATGTTCCTAGGAACTATGCTGAGTGTTATGAAAACTATAAAGTTGAGTAAGACAGTAGTCATTTTTAAAAAAAAAAATTAGTTTCATGTTTAACTGATGTTCTTTTCTTCTTCTTTGTAACCCTGTCTCTTCCCAAATGATGTTCCACCACAAAAAACAATCAGCACATTGTCTGTATAACAATGTATGACTCATTTCTTACCTCTAGTTCACCACCTCTTACTTGATTCACCAATAGTTCACTGACATCACCATGAGTCACTCCAATGACTGCAGAACTATTATGAAAATTTAGGGTCTAGTTAGGGTTACATCCACAAACAGAAGACTCCAGGTCAATTAATCAATCAATAAACTTTTATTAAGTGCCCACTATGACCCTGCCCTCAAGGAGTATATAGTCTAATGGGGAAAACAACATATAAACAAATATATACCAATAAGTTATATGCAGGACACCTAAGAAATAGCAGAGGGAAGTGTTAGAATTAAGAGAGTTTGGGGAAGGCTTTCTGTAAAAGATGGATCCTTAAAAAGGTATAGACTCATGGTTTGGGGAGTTTGGAGGAGGAAGAAATGACTCCTAGCTGGGACATCAGGGAAAGCTTTATTGAGAAAGTGGTGGCAGGAAAGGCAATGGACTAAAAGCCAGGGGGCCTGAATTTGAATTTGAATTCAGCCTCACTTGAGATGGGTTTGATTTTCCATCCTTGGTTTTCAGCATTATTTTGCTCCGGGTTTAATAAGAGAAATTTTTATATGAAAACAGCTTTGCTCCATTATTTGCATTAAAAATTCAGTATGGTGCTCCCTAGAAGAGGCTCTGAGGTATCTGCACATCTTTGTTAAGAACAGCTCTACACAAATCTGACAGTTGATAGATGGGCTGCAGAAATGGATCTTCTAGAGAGATTTCAACCCCCACTTTTTCTTTCCTTTTTTATCCTCTTCAAATTTCTCCTTTTATTTATTTTTTTTTATTTTGATAACCTGGTCTTTCTTCTTCTAACTTTCCCTTTTTTATTTTTTTTCTCTTCTGTCTCTGTGATCAAATTTCCTAAAAGCTTGTCTATTTTGTTAGATTTTTAAAAATACAAAAAACAACTGAAGTTTCTATGCCTTTTTTTTTTGGTTTGTTTTCAATTTTGTTTACCTCTTCTTTGACTTTCAAAGTTTCTGTTTTTACATTATTTGGAAGATTTAGATTTGTTGATTCTTTTAGTTTTTCTCCCTTAATCTTTTTTCTCAGTTCTATTTTTCATTTTTTTAATCTCCTAGCACAAATCATCAAGTGTGAGACCAAAATGAGAGACAAGTGTAAAGGATCCACATGTAATAGGTAACCTTTTGTTTTGACTCTTCTGTAGCCAATACCTTTATTGAAGGGTTTTAAGTTCATTCAGAGAGCAATATGATACCTCTTAGTCTTTATAAAATTACATTTTAATACAACTTAGGTTTAGCAAGAGTTACAAGTTCATCTTATTTCATACTAAGAGTAATGCACGACTACCATAACTAGTGGGTCTCAATTGTCTGCCACAATTTATGGAATACTTGGCACAGATTTATATTCTGTTTCTGTCAATCTGGGCTTTTAACTTAATATCTCTATGTCCACCCATCTGGGTAGAAACTCATTCTGGTTTAAGAGTTTAGTAAAATGATATTAATTAATCAATATTTTTAAAGTACTTAGCATGGTACTTGATACATAGTAAATACTATATAAATGTCATTATTATTATTACTTGGAAATAAAAATTTGGACCCCGAAGAGCCTGCCAAATTCATTCTGAAAAAGAGATAATAGGAGAATTCATCACTAGTTTGGATTAACTGGAGGAAAGATCTTTACATTAGAGAAAAAGTTGAAGTTGTAGGCTATTAAAAAAAATAACACTATGATTTTTAAGTACAGAAAAGGTAAGGATGATATATAATTGTTACATCATTTCACATAATTATAGAACATCAAAGCTGGAAGGATTTTCGCATATGGAATCTAAAATCTGGAACATCAAAGCTAGAAGAACCTTAGAACACAAAACCTAGAACCTAGATCATCAAAGCTGGAAGGACCTTAGAATACTTGAAAACATTCAATCCTATAAATCAGAAAATCTGGGTTAAAATCCTAGTTCTGTCTCTTACTACTTATATGACCTCAGGCAAGTCATTTAATATCTCTGAGCCTCAGTTTCCTCATCTATAAAATGAGAATGGGAGAGTAATACTTAATAAGTTCTTGAAGCTCTCTTCTTTTTAGCTTTATTGTATTTTGATAGTCAGAACTTTAAGGGACCTTAGAGATTATTTAGTTCCTTTGATTTTGGGGGTTTTTTGTTTGTTTTTGTAAATTATATCTTTGTTGTTGTTCAGTTGTTTCAGGCATGTCTAACATTTTGCAAATGACTTTATTTATGATTTCCTTCTTCACCTATTTTACAAACGAGGAAACTGAGATAAATAGAGTTAAGTGACTTGTTCAGCGTCACACAACCCGTAAGGGTCTGTGGTCACATTTGTCAGGAAAATAAATCTTCTTGATTCTAGGCTCAGCCCTCTGTCCATTGCACCACCTAGCTGGCCCAAATGATGACTTTAAAGAACATGAAACTGGTTTATGTAGGTTAACTGTTAATGCGTCCATAATTCATATGTTTCAATTTTATATGTAAAATTGAAGGACACAGTAATTTAGATTTTTAACCTAGCTCATGTCAAATCTATCACAAATTTAGAATTAACCAGGTTACAAGTGAGTAAGGTTCTCCTATTTTTAGAAAGGGTATTTGTAGGAAATGAGCCTGAAAAGGATTAAGTTATTAGCATAACTATTAAATAAAATATTTGATCCTCAGAAATGATGTGTTGTTTTTCTCCTCCCCCCTCTCCAAACCAGATATCAGTGCCCAGCAGGCTGTTTCAACAACAAGGCAAACATTTTTGGAACTCTTCTTTATGAAAGTGTAAGTGTTGCTCATTGTCCCTTTAAATAGTGTGGGTCAAATTTTATAGAAACAGAAAATATGGCCATTTTAACATGGAAAGGTTTTCTTATCTATTCGTAGAATGACGGACCTAGAGTATAGGGAACTGACCTGCAAGAATTCCCTAGTTTCACAACAAGGTCAGGAAACCAGTTTTGAAAACTGGAAATGATCAGGAAGCTGATCAGCCTTAAAATAAACAAACAAGTAAACAAACAAAACCACATGGGGCAAAGTCAATAGAGAATTGGCTATGGAACCTGGAAGGTGTAGGCTCAAGGGTCATTTCTGAGATGTGGTGCCTGGGATCCTGGGGAAGACACACTGCTACTTCTCACTGCTTTAGTTAATTCTATAGGATCAGAAGTTGCAGGAAAGGGGCCAACCTGCATTGGTAGAGGGAGTATTCTTAGCTGGGAATTCCTAGTACAGATAAAGTGACAGATCTGGATTCTATCTCTCCTAAGTTGGAAGGGAAAAACTTTGCTCTTGATCCTTTTTATTTTAAGATTTTTCTGATCTTAGAGTTTTGAGGAATAAAAATCCCAGATAATAACAAAATCACTGCATTGGTTCAGTCTGTAATAATCATCTTAGTAATTTAGCTCAATCAATACCCTCTGTTAAATTTTTTTTTTGGTAAAATGATACTTTACTTGAGAAGAGTTTTCCATTATTATCAGCTTTCTAGATCTTTGTTATCATTTCCCCCCTAGTCATCAAGCATATGCCGTGCTGCCATCCATTTTGGTGTTATAGATGATAAAGGAGGTCTGGTTGACATCACCAGGAAGGGGAGAGTACCTTTTTTTGTGCGGTCTGAAAGGAATGGCATTGCATCTTTAAGGTAAATATTGACTTGGATTTTATGTCAATTCTTTTAGAATTATGGTTTCTTTTCTCCCCCTTTTACCTGAGGTATTTAAATATTTTTTCATTGTTCATATTTATTTTTATAATACCTTGTTTATTCTTTTTTCTCTTTTTTAATAATAGCTTTTTATTTTCAAAAGTTTTCAGCATTCACCCTTGCAAAACCTTGTGTTCCAAATTTTTCTCCCTCCCTTCTCCCCACCTCCCTGCCCTAGACATTGTGCTATTTTTTAATAGCATAATATGCATAAATGCATAAATCAAAAACATTTTTCTTTTATTTACTTATTTTTGCTGAGGCAATTGAGGTTAAGTGACTTGCCCAGGGTCACACAGCTAGGACATGGTACATGCCTGAGACCAGATATGAACCAACTAAATGCCCTCAAAAACATTTTTAAAAAGCCTTGACCAATACACAACTCACTTTGGTCATTTTTATTAGTCAGCAAGCTTTCCGTTTACTCCTTGTCTTCCACTGTATATATGAAGAAAAGCAAAATGAGTCTCTGTCCTCAGCGAGCTTACCTTTAAATGGAGGAGACAAACATGAAAATAACTAGGTGATAAAAGGTATATATAGTACAAATGGAAGGTGATCTCAGAAGAGAAAACACGATGGGTTTGGGAAAAGTCTGCTGATGAGGATGGGAATTGAGCTAAGTCTTGAAGCCAGAGAGGCCAGAAGAGATGAGAAGGGCCAAGATCATTCCAGGAAAAGGCCTGGAGTCAGAAGTTGGAGTGTTGTCTTGTAGTAATAGCAAGAAAGCCAATAAAAGTATGTAGAGGGCTAAAGTATAAGAAATTTGGAAAGGTCGGCTGAATCTAGGGTAGGAATGCAAATGAGAATTGGTGGTTGTAAGTCAGTGACTGGGAGAACAGAAATAGGGAAGTTTAGAAGAGGGGAGGATTTGGGGGAAAGAATACAAGGAAAGTTTTTAATATGTTGAGTTTGAGATGTCTGTGGAACGTCTAGTTCCAGAGGCCCAAAGCAGTTGATGGTTTAAGACTAGAGGTCAGGAGAGAGGATAGGAATGGATGAATAGAGACTCATCTGCATTGGAGCTGGTAAGATCACCCAGCAAGCTAAAATAGAGGGAGAAGAAAGGGGAGCCTAGCATAGAATCTTGGGGAAAATTCATGATTAGTGGATGGAATTCCTGGATGGAAATCCAATAAAAGAATTGGAGAATGACTGTTGGACAGCTAGGGAAAGAATGAGAAAAAATGGTATCACAAAGGAGAGAATATTCAGGAGAAGAGGGTGATTGATAGTGTCAAAGAGTTTATACAGATAATTGATATGTTGCTTGCTTTCTCATTGGATGGGGACGAGGGAGAGAATTTGGAATTCAGAAAAAATTTTAAGGAATTTTGAAATAAAGAATAAACTTTTAAAACTCTAAAGATTACATACAGAGAGGTCAGGAAGGATGAGGATTGAGAAAAGACGGTTAGATTTGGCAATGGAGAGGTAATTGGTCACTTTGGAGAGAACAGTTTCAGTTTAATGAAAGGTTTTACTGCAGAGAGTTTAGAAGACAGCAGGAAGAGAGATGGAGTCATGGAGTGTTTCTCAGATGTCTCAAAGAGTTCAGCCATGAAGGGGGAAAGAGATAAAGGATAACAATGATGGAAGGCTGGTCTTTTGAACTATGAAGAGACTTGGTGTGTTTGAGTCATCAGAGAAGTGGCCAGGGGACAGGAAGAAATTGAGGATAAATGAAGGGGAGAGGATGATAGAGGAGACAATGTGCTAGAGAAAAAGGGATGGAATGGGAACGAGGGTGGAAGAATCCATTGCTTCTTAAAGATACAGAAATAGTGTTTATGATCTCTATGGGAAGGACAATTGAAGCTGGGTGTTAAGTGTGTATTCATATAATTTTAGTGTTGGATAGGAATAAAGAGCTCATCTAATAATTGTAATAACACTTTAAGATTTACAAAGTACTTTACATTCATTACCCTCATTTAATCCCCGATAACCCCAGGAAATAGGTAATGCAGATATTATTATCCTCATTTTACTGGTGATGAGGCTTTAAGCAGTTAAGTGGGCTTAGCTTTGGGGTTAGAAACAAGTTTTGAACCTTGATCTTCCTGCTATTGCTAGCCCAGTGCTCTATCTGCTATACTACAGGACTCCTTCTAATCCAATCTTCTAATTTTCTGTTATTCCTTAATAGGAATCCTAAACTCTACATGGGTCCATTTTTTCACCAGTCTTTTGCATTTGTTCCTAGCACTTGCAAGAGTTGTTCCCATTTTTCAATCTACCTGATTCCTGGAGAGCTGCTCATACTTGGAGTTTGTAGCCCTTCCTTAGTTTGTGCTTAATTTAGAAGGAGAGAATCATAGAATGTCAGAACTGAAAAAGACCATTATAGGGTCATCTTATTTAATTAACTCATTTGTATTTTAGAATGTGATCATGCTGATCATTTTCTGTTGTATTTCTTTTATAGTAAATTCAAAGCTTCAAACTCATTCACGCTTTCTAAAGTAACAGGTAAGCCTTTTGCTGAGATATAATAATTTTTCTATTTATTTATAGTTATATAACCCTTTGTATTTATTTATAAATATTTATATATTTATAATATTTTTATTCATTTATTATTATTTATAATATTTATTTATTTAATTGTGATGTTATTTTTATTTATTTATATTTATTTATTATAGAAAATATATTTTATTTATTTATATTTATTATAATATTTATGTATTTATATAATATATTATAAATAAATATATATTTATTTTTATATAACCTTTAAGAATTTCATAATACTTTACAAATGTCACTTCATTTGTTCTTCAAAACAATCCTATGACGGAGTTGCTATTGTTATCCACATTTTACTGCTGAGTACACTGAGGAAGACTTCAGTTAAATGACTTACCGAGGTTCACACAGCTAATAAATGTCTATGGTTAGATTTAAACTTGGGGTCTTCCTGATTTCAATTCCAGCCATCTACCCACTGCTTAAGCAAAATTAACAAAAGCTAATTTAAATTTCTAGTGGAATATCCCTCAAGTGACTTTACTTTTACTATTCTCCTCCACCGATGGAACCTTCCTTTGTGACAAAGATGTCCAGTTATAATTTTCAAATTAGCCCCTTGCACATAAAAAAATGCTTTAAAATGCTTATTCTATTGAGTGTACTATTAGTCTGGGCGCCAGAATTTAGCCTCAGTTACTTCCAAGCTGTGGAAAGTTAGAGGGATCACATCCCTACAGGGATAGAATTTCCTTATCTAGAAATGGTAAATGTACCTGTTTTGCATATTAACTATTCAAAGAGCATTAAAACAGGAAAAGCTATTAGAGATTTTCTAATCTCTGCCCTGGAGCAGCCAGGGGAACAGTGGATAGAGCACCATGCTTGGAGTCAAGATGATTTCAAATCAGCCTCTGCTAGTTACTAGCTGTGTGATCCTGGGCATGTCATTAGCCTGGTTTACCTCAGTTTCCTCACCTGTAAAATGAGTTGGAGAAGACAATGGCAAACCTCCTGTATCAATAAAACCCCAAATAGGATCACAGCAAATTGGTTAGGAATAAACAACAACAAACTTATGCCCTTCATTATAAAGGAGAGGGAAAATGACTTGCTCCTGACTTTCCCATTTTCCATTGTGTTTGTTCCCACAGTGCAAGACCTGGATTGTTATAGCACGGTTGCTGAGCTATGTCAATTTGAAAAGCCAATGAAACATTGCCCAAGGTAATGGTTCTACCTGGGAAAATGATTCGGTGTCCAAGCTTATGCCTTTGATAGTTGGTATCTGACTGTCTCTATCTCTGTCTCTTTCTGTAATATATACACACTTTCTCTTTCTCTCTCACTTTCTCTGTCTCTCCTTCTTTCTCTCTTTCTGTCTCTGTCTCTCTCTCTCTCTCTACACACACACACACACACACACACACACACACACACACACACACACACACACGTCTTCTCCTGTCTCTGTTTCTCACCTTGCCCTTTCTCTCTTATACACACACAGACACACACATAGGATTTTCATAATCATAAGCTATTATTAGAATTTATACAATGATTTATGATAGTTTTTCAATGAAATCACATAGAGAAAAAATGAATTGTCTATTTTACTGAATGTTTATATATATCTGTTGAGTCTAAATTGTTTATTTGAGAGGTAAAAGATGAGGGGAAAGGTCAGTTTTCATTTTCCCTAAAACATTGTGATACGTGATTCTTAAATCACTTTAAGTTTCATTGATATATTTTTTTAAATTGCCACTAATCTCCTCCACCAATAGAACCCTTCCTTGTGACAAAGAAGTCCAGTTATAACTTTCAGATTAGCATCCGCTTAGAAATTTTGGAAATTAGTTATAATATAGACTTATCTACAGACCTTTTCTTAAGAGTTAGAAGAACTCACTTTGTCCCAACCTCCCATTTTATAAATGAGGACATTGGAGGTTAGAGAAAAGAAAGCGACTTATTCAAGTTTCCACAATGGCCAGTGTCAGTGAGCAGAATTCTTGTTTCCTGCTTCTTAGCTCAGGACCCTTCCCAGCACTGGACCAGGAATCAGAGACGCTTTGATTTAAATTGCACTTCCAGCTGTTAATAGTTATACGGCAATGGAGGAGACACTTAACTTCTCTAACCCAACCTATAAAACAGAGATGATAATGCCTTGTGGCACTTAATTTAGAGAATGGTAGATGATTGCAACCAGAATTATGTATGTAAAATACTCTGTAAACTTTCAAATAACATACAGACATCAGCTTTTTTGAAACCAGATGATGAATTCTTATATGTCATTAATTGACTCCAAGTCCATTAGGTAAATGATCAGTATTTGAAATGCATTGAAGTTTTAAAATGGGCATTTCTTTAGCGCCTCTTTCACAAATGTCCACCCAGAATCCATAGTAAAAGGATTTGAGATGCCAAATCAATGTCAGGTAGACTCCCAATAGTTAGGGTCATCCAAATACATGATGCGTGCCATCTGGGGAAGAATGTCCATCTAAACTGTGTAAGGTGAAGTCTTATCTAATTTCTCAAGCCTAATCCTGTGTTCTGAGATGATCTAGATTACAGGGGTCCTCAAACTATGGCCCATGGGCCAGATGCGGCAGCTGAGGACGATTATCCCCCTCACCCAGGGCTATGAAGTGTCTTTATTTAAAGGCCCACAAAACAAAGTTTTTGTTTTTAGTCTGGCCCTCCAACAGTCTGAGGGACAGTGAATTGGCCCCTATTTAAAAAGTTTGAAGACCCCTGGTCTAGAAGAAAGAATGTCCCTCACCATCACTGGCAACTACATAGGAATGGGAGGAAGGGAGGGAAAATATATTTCTCCTCTTAGAAGTTGGCTCTATTCCCTTCTATAAAAGAGAACAAGATGCGAAAATTATAGCAATAATTTTATTACATGTATTTATTATAATGTAGAGAAATGTGCTGGGCTCTGGGAAGATCTGAGTTTATATGAGGGTTAGTTCTTTCCCTCACAGATCTCATAATTTAATTGGAGGAAAAAGTCCTAGTGCTGCCAAGCTCATTAGAGAGTCACCAAAAAAAGGATTTTTTTAAGCCCCAGGGAGATAGAGAATGTGAAAAAGAAATGCAGGTGGACCAAGGAGCCCTCATAATCTATTTTGGTTTTATCTGGTTGTTTAATGTGAAGAGTAAAGGTTTCATATTGTTGTTTCAGAATTCGTTGTCCAGCCCACTGTAAGAATGAACCATCATATTGGGCTCCGGTGTATGGGACCAACATTTATGCAGATGTGAGTATGTTGGCAGTTTCAGTAAAAGACATGATCTCAAAGTACTCGAAGTCTTCATATACTAGGTTTCAACGTCTGAGAATCAGGAAACCTGGGTCTGAATTTTAGCTATGTTGGGAGATAATTGCATAATCTAAGCCCTTCTATTTCCTTGGTTTGGACCTCAATTTCTCTACTTTTAGAGTTGAAAGGCTACATGGTATAGGGGGTACAGTACTGGATTTGGAGTGTGAAAGACTGGAGTACAAATGTCATCGCAGACACTTACTAATTGTGACCTTGAGCAAGACATTAATACCTGTGGGTCTCAGTTTCTTCATTTGTAAAAGTCAGAGGATTGGACTGAATGACCTCTGTGATACTTTTCTGCTTGAAATCTAGGATTTTATGATTATTTTCAACTCTACCTTGATTAATTATAGGCTTATAGAAGTCTGCATCAGTTTAGACAGTAATTAGGCTGAATTTTTCTAAGTCAATTCTGCTTTTCCATTGCCTTATATCTTAAAATTTCACTTTTTTTCTTAATTCCTGAAGACATTTTCACTGCCTGCATTTTCTAGTGTGCCAGATTTGTTTTCCTTTATCATGATCCCCTGGTAAAGCAGCTAAATTTATAAGGAAACCCAGGAGAGCTCATTGTTCACCTGAGATTCCTGGGGTGAGACTTCTAGTAACAAGAAGAATTTTTACAGTTAGGCTTTTAAAATATATTTCAAAATCGTTATGAAGAACAAATAATTTTTTTTTTGTAAATCTTAAAACATTATAAATGCTAGATATTCTAGAATCATGACTCATCACCACATTGAGAGCACTAAGTCCTTCCAGAATTGTTTGTTTTTACAATGTCATTGCTACAATAGAAATAGTTCTCTTGGCTCTGCTCACTTCACTTTGCATCAGTTCATGTAAGTCTTTGTCATTTCTGACAGAACAATAGTATTCTATTGCATTTTATAAACTGTAATTTGTTCAGCCTTTCCCCAGTGGAGAATACTTTGTAAACCTTTAAGTGCTATGGATATAAAAGTATCTGTTCTTCCCAGTTCAGTGGTTGTCGGCTACAGCAAGAATTGGGAATGATATGCAGGTTCCCTGTCTCTAAAGCCAGATGTGCCCTGAAGTCCCAGCACTCACAACAAGCCATTTCAATATGTGCTTTGGCAGGGCTGTTCATCCCTAAACCTATGACAAAAATGTAATTGTAGGTTAAATATTTAAAAAATCCTCATAGGCACCAGGGCTTGTTTAGGAAAGCGGAGTAGGGAAGGTAACTTAATAGAACTGTAGAATCTTTTCCCACAGAAATTTCTAAGAATGGAATAAAGGTTCATTTGTCTAGTATAATTTAACAGTGAAACATAATGGATAGAGTCCTGGGTTTGGAATAAGATGAGTTCAAATCCTACCACTGACAACTGTTAGCTATGTGACCTAGGGCAAGTCACAGATAGCTGGTTAAGACTTGAGGGGATTGATTCCAATATCTGAGGTTCCTCCACTTTCAGATCTGTGACCCCATCATCACTCTATGATCAGAGGAAGTTAGATGGTTAAACATGGAAATTGCTGGGCTTGGAATCCACTTTGAACTTAGGATAGATACTACTAAATTAGAGTTGGGCTATCTCCCAATGTGGGAATTCACCATGCTGATGAAATGACAGATCCTTCTTTTATTTAAATGCTGTAGAATATGTGGGCAGCTCGATGATGCCCAGGAAGACCTGCATTTAAATCTAGCTGTGATTTAATCCTATTTGCCTCAGTTTCCTCAGTTGTAAAGTGAACTAGAGAAGGAAACATTCCAGTATCTTTGCCAAGAAAAGCTCAAATGCAATGACAGAGTCAGTCAGCCATGACTAAAATAAGTAAAGAACAATGGGGTTAATTATTCCCAAAGGAATCTATAGTGAATTATGGTTTATAAAGTGCTCTAAACGCATCATTCTGACTTCTTTTCCTACAACATCATTGTCAGACGGATAGTGAAGGTTCTGTTAGGTGAGGAAGCTGATATCCAGTAAGAAGCTGTGACTCAGAGTCATATATGAGATAAGGGCAAAGCTACAGTTCAAGCTCACGTCATAGGATTGTTTGTCTAAAGCTGGGAAGAACTAAAGAGTCATCAATATGCATTCCACCTTTTTCTTTTAGGAAATTAAGGTTCAAAAAGGAAAAGTGACTCATAGAACATCAGATAGATTATAGATTATAATCTACAAAGTAGATGATAAATTCTCTGACTTCAGAGGGGTCAGCTTGGTAGCATAGTGGATACAGCATCAAGTGTGGAGTCAGAAAGACTCAAGTTCAAATCTGACCTCAGACACTTTCTAGCTGTGTGACCCTGGACATGCCATTTAATCCTGTTGGCCTTAGTTTCCTTATCTGTCAAATGGAACTCAAAAGGAACTCACAAAAGACTCTAGTATCTTTGTCAAGAAAAGCCCAATGGGGTCACAAAGAATTGGACATGACTGAAAAACAACTCGGCCTGCACTCACTGCTTGTTTTCCAGATCTCTCGACAATAAATCCAGCTTTCCCCATGATAGGAGCTACCTTAGAAGACCTGATATCTTTTCAGTTCTGGCTGTGAAACCCCTGTGGACAGGCCTATGTATTTAGGGAGGCTGAGTCTTTTGAGGTTAGAAAATTTTAATGTACATTCTGTTTTTATTTCTTTGTTTTTTAAAGATGAGAGGTAGAAGACTGAAAAATTTGGCTTCTGGCCTCCAGAGAGGTTCTAACTCAAGAAGAAGATGAATGAAAATCATTTTGACCTTAGTAGAACAGGAAAGGGAGGGAAGAGATTGAAAAGCTCTTTGAATTCGTGATTAAACCCCAGGTCCCTGGAGCAGTGACAGAGCAAACAGACTTTCAGTGGATTGAGGAATGAGTCCAACGTTTTTTCTTGCAGGCGGGACATGGAAAGAGCCAGGCAGGTGGTTTAATCTCTGGTAGTTTTGTGGATCTGGGCTGAACCTCCCCTCAGTGGCTCCAATAAGAGAGCAGAGCCAAAGCTGCCCTAGTTAGGTGAAGGGTGCCATGAAACGGGGGCATGCAACCCCTCCCCCTCTGATTTATACTGTCTGTGTTTATTAGGGGAGGCATGCTCCTGTCTATGGTTTCGGACGTGTCAAGGGAGTAGAACTTGACTTATAATCTTGTCTGGCACTAGAGCAGAAGGGATCTTAATTCCAGAGATGAAAAGGTCCACAGGCATCTAGAATCCAGAGATTCTTAAATTTTCTTGTGTTTTCAGCAGTCTGGTAAAGTCTATGGAACTCTTCCAAGAATAATGTTTTTAAATATATAAAATAAAATACAAAGGAAGTCAATTATTTGAAATAGTTCTCAAAATATTTTTTCAAAAAAGAAGTTCCCCAACTTAAGAAACCCTGATTCTAAACCAAATTTTACGGATGAGGAAACTGAGTAAAGGGATTTGCCCAAGGTCTCCTTGGTAGTAAGTAGGATTTGAAATCTGGTTCTGACTCCAAAGTGAATGTTCCTTCTACTGCATCTAGTGAAGGGGGAAGGCTTCCACAGGGTGTATCATCCCACTTTGGGAGAGCAGGACCTCTTGATATGGAGTTTTCTATTTGAATTCTCCCTTAAAGAAAGAGCTGCTTGTATCATGCAAGGTCCCATTTGCAGCGCAGTTCTCTTGCCTCCGCTTTGCTTCACACCCCAGGATTTCTAGCTGGGGCTGCTTTTCCTGGGAGATTTAAGTCACTCTCAATGAAATCTGAAGAATAACTTTAGGGCATGAAGCATTCCAAAACCGTGCCAAAGAAATACATGCATATGTAGAACAAGGATCCTGAGAGCTAGTGAAGAGAGACACTCAAGCCCTGGCAAATTTCTGGGACCATGTGGTCATGAGCATAGTAATGAGACAGCAAAGCCCTGTGGCTGCTGCTTTGGATTCCTGGATTTCTCAGGGGCTTCTGGGTAAGTCTGAAGAGAAGCATGATGAAAGTATAGGCAGGCTGCACCATTAACATTAAAGTGATTAGATTGAAGAAATGAGGTCAATTTTTAAGCAGCTAAGTGATACTGTGGTTAGAGCTAGAATTGGAATTAGAAAGACCTGAGTTTACATCTGACTACAGACTAGCTGTGTGAGCTAGTCATTTAACTGATGTCTGCCTTTGTTTCTTTATCTGTGAAATGGGGATAATAATAATAATAACAGCACCTACCTAATCCTCTGGGTTGTTATGAGGAGAAGATGAAATAGTATTTGTAAAGTGTTATAAGTGCTACTATCATTATTATTGCTGTTATTATTAGGCTGAGGGAACTGAGATATAACTTAATAATTGAAAATAGACATACTTTTTTTTTATCAGGTGAACTATCCAAAATGTCTCAGTCCATCAGAAAGACTTTCTGATTATATCCATGGTTTGGGAGCAGCCAGATTGAGAGATCTGCCCCTGTTCTGCCTTTCACTAACTGCATGTATGACTTTGGCTAAGTCATTGCCATATTTCTTCTCTGTGAGATAAGAGGATTAGACTATGACCTCCCAAGAACTATCTAGTTCTAAAATACTGGAATTATTTACACAATCTCATGGCTGTGGACAATTAGAACCATTTCCCTTTTCATAGCCTTGTTGCCTTTCTATAAATTGTTCTCAGTGTAAATGCTGCTTTAATTCTGCTGGAATAGTTTGAATCTGAAATATGAATTTCTTTCTATTTATTCTGTGTGTGTGTGTATTTCTTTCTGTCTCTGTCTGTTTCTCTCTCTTTTCTCTATCTCTGTCTCTATTGGTCTGAATGGACTTACAGGATTGGGTTTTTGTAGAGGAGGTGTACTTATGTTTACATGTGTGTGCAAACATGTGTATATGAGAGCAAGAAGATTATATTACTTCAAATCTGAGAGTCATCATATTTGAGAGCTTGGGAAAAGCTAGGCAAGATGTAGTTTGGAAAGCAGACGACTAAAACAATCAGTTGTTCAATAATAAAAGATAGCCTTGATAAAGCATTTTAAGGTTTGCAAAGCACTTCACATCTTATTTTATCCTCTAAATAACTCTGGGTGGGTGGTGCTATTTTTATACCCATATTATGCCCAGAGGAGGAAATTGAGGAAGACATGGGTTAGGGGATTTTTCCAAATCACCCAATTGGTATGTGTCTGGATTAGGATTCAAACTCAAGCCTTCCTGAGTCTTGTTCCAGCACCTCATCTACTGCCTGTGACAGAAATGTAATTTTAGGTTAAATATTTAAAAAACAAAATTCCTGAACACCAAGGGTTGCGCCATCTAGCTGCCACTCAAGAGACGTTTCAATATAATTTGGACAATCTGTATCTTTTTGCATCTTAATCAAAAGTGGGCTTTTACTAGACAAAGGAAAGTTCTTGTATCCATTTAAAACAGCAGGAGAAGAAATTAGGTTACCTATTGAGAAATAGGATCAGTCAGCGTGTGACTTACAGATTTAAGAGAAATAAGAAAAACTGGTTGTGTAGCAAGTGATGTTAGGCCATCGCCACACTTTGCCAATTTTAAAGGAAAGGATGGATAGCATTTTATCTACCTGGATTCCAGGTGATGGGCTAGAGGTCCAAATCTCTTCCCATCCTAAGATTCTGCAGCACAAAAAAGTACTTTAGTGAATGACCACATATTTAGACATCGGAGTTGAGTCAGATGCAGAGCACAATCTGTACCTTTTACAAAAACCGTGCAAGAGGAAGGGTGTGGAAGGAAGGAAAGGAGAAAGAGGAAGGGAGCACTTTACCCAACCCCAGTGTATCAGTGTACATTTTGAATGGTGCCATCCCCTTAGAGGGGAAGATGTGTCGATGGGTGTAAGGTTGAATCATCTCATGACGGGTCTGGCTGTGAAGAGGGAAAACTAACAATTCATCAGTGTTCAGGAACCTCAAGGGATGGGAGGGCAAGAGAACACCGCTCTGGGCGTGAAATGAAAAGCAGTTCATCTTTTGGCAAACCTCAGTCATTCATTCCCAATTGGAGAAATTTCCAGGAGATGAGAGTTTATAATAAGCTTGATTTTTATCACTGGTATAACGACGCCCCATTGATGATTCCTAAGGGAGTAAGTCTAGGAATGTGAACTAAGCAACTGGATTTATGGAGACACAAAAATGTTGTAAATAAAACCAGATCTCTTTATACTCCCTAATAATATAATCTTTATAATTATAATTTATAATAATGGGGAAAGGTCCCTAGAAATCATCTAGTTGTTCAGTTCTGACTGACTCTTCATGACACCATTTGGGATTTTCTTGGCAAAGACACTGGAATAGTTTGCCATTTCTGTTTCCAGCTCATTTTACAGGTGAGATAACTGAGTTGCCTCAGTTGCTTGCTCAGAGGCAAGCAGGGTTAAGTGACTTGCCCAGGGTCATACAGCTAGTAAGTGTCTACAACTGGATTTGAACTCATAAAGATGAATCCTCCTGACTCCAGGCTCAGGGCTCTATCCTCTGTGTCACCTAGCCTTAGATACTCCTTTTACATATGAGAAAAATGATGTCAGAAGGGAAGGTTACTCAGCTGGCTAGTGACAAAAACCAGGGCAAGAATCTAGGTCTCCTGATCCCCAATCTAGTCTTTTTTTCTGAGCCCACACAGATTTTAGTTATCTGAATTGCCTACTCTGGATCACACATATATGAAAACAGCTTTTAGATTATCATTTAATCTATTCATAGTCATAAGGAGACATGATAATTGTCTGTAAGTATTGGACCTAGGTCAGAACTAATTCTCTCCTTGGTTCCTGGGAATGTAAATAGAAATAATGGGACGTAAAGAAGGGAAGCTTCAGAAAAGCAGATTTAGACTCGATTTCAGAAAGCTTTTCATTCTGGTCAGAACTAGGCCCAAGGGGCACAGTCTGCTCCAATGGGGGCTGATCAGAGATGTGATAGAAGAGATTCCTGTTCAGTTATAGATCAAAATAGCTGACCTCTGAGATAAATTCCAACTCTCAGATTTTGTGAGTCTATCTCTGAATAAGACCTGAATCCATTGTTCTGATTGTTAACAAAGATATCAGTTAGCACTTTAAATAAATAAATAGATGCAATTAATCAGTTGACATGTATTAAGCACCCACTATGTGCCAGCCACTGTGCTAAGCTCTGGGACTACAAAAAAAAAAAGGCAAAAGACAGGCCCTGATTTCAAGGAACTCACAATCCAATGAGGTAGATAAGATCATAGGATCAGAGAATTTAGTTTGGAAAAGGCACTTGTCTTTAAGTTTTAATGGTTAATATTTATATAGTACTTTAAGGTTTGAAAAGTATGCTACAAATGCCTCATAGCAGTCCTATGAGGTAAGTACTATTATTATCCCTACTTTACATATAAGGAAACTGAGGCTGAGCCAGGAAGTATCTGGGGTAGGTTTCGGACACAGGTCTTCCTGCTTAAAGACCCAGAACTCTATCTATTACACCCATGTTTCTGGTCTTACTCAAGAGATGAAGGGATCTGTCTCCTCGCTGGTGAAATCCCACTACCTCGCCATAGGAATCTTCCATCTTGAAGAAAAAAAGTGTGGGCAGGAAGCCAGTTCTTTGTGATGAAGCACTTTATTGTGCACTCAGTACAATAACAGTCTGTTCCCAAAGTGGAGTTTTTGTTTGGAGGGATGAGAGAGTGATTATCCATCCGGCTGCATTGACAGCAGGAATGGAAAGAAAAAAAGGAGGGAGGCTTTAGGGTATATTGCAGCATTGGAATAGGGAACAGGGTCTGGAAAAAAAATAGCTCTAAATGGATATTTTGAAAAATTCCTCGAAGACAGCTTAATTTCACAATTAACTTCTTAGATTTATCGATTTCTCATTGCCTTCAAAGGCCTGTGTGAAGCAAGCCTTTCAGACAAAACGTTCTCTTGCAGTGTTGATCCTAAGAAGCAAAATCAAATTGGCAGTTAGGGCCGTTAAGAGTTGCCAAACCAAGAGTGAGGCAAATGAAGTAGTAAATACATATGAGGCTGGGGAAGCCAACCGGGATCAAAGAAAGAATGAGGAGGCTTTGTAAACAACTCTTAAAACTTTCAAAGATTGATACATTTAACTCTAAATTATCACTCTTCCCTGAGCAAATCACTTCACCTCGTTGCCTCAATTTCTTCACCTGTAAAATGGGGATAATTGTAGCACCTACTTTGTAGAGTTGTAAGGATCAAATGAGATAATATTTGTAAAATACTTAAAATATAATGCCCGGCATATAGTAGGCACTTTATAAATGCTTCTTGACTGACGGTCTGATTAAGGATTCCTGTTTTGAGACCAGCCATCTATTAAATAAGCAAACTATCAGATTGAGAATAGAATTGTCAAGACAGGATTATTTGTATCAGTTCTCTTTCTGTTCATGACACAGTGTTATTATACGACAGAGGAATGGGACACACCAAGGGAGTGTTGGGATACTCCCTCATGTGACTGTTACTTCCCGATACTTTATTGCAATACCTAGACAAAGTGTGCCAGGACATAAATAGCTTCTGAACATCATCCATGAGTATGTATAGTTGGGTCAGTCTATTGGATTACGTGGTTCATTCAAAGTTATCACCCAGCTGGCAAATATTAGTGCCCAAATGCAGGTCCCCTGACTCCAATATTCTTTCCTCAAAGTATTCCCTCCTTCTCATGGTACTTTATAATAAGTAGACAAACTGAGTTTGAGAAATTGTATGTTTATTGTCACTTAGAAATGCAGAAACACTCACTAAAATTATGTTTTCCTGTGAGTTTCCTGATAAATGAAACTGTACTATTATTATAGTATCATAGTATAGTATTAGCCCTTAAATGGAATGAAGAACATATCAGATTCATGCCAGAGGTCATCGTAGTCCATGAGCTTCTATAAAATGAAGAGGAAGAGTGGGGGAAGATTAACAAACTCATAACTCTTATTTAGATTTTTAGACCTTATTTAGATTTTTTGCTGAAACAGATGAATTATGGCATTATTGAAAAGCTTAATCCAAGAATTTTTAGGATGCAAGTCTATTGTCTCAAGGTCCTTAGATGCCTTATAGTTTGAGAAAAGATATATAATGATCTCTTGGGAGGAGGACAACAGGGCATTTAACCCAAATGGGACAATAGCAATATGATTTCCAAATGCACCTCTAAAAATGTTTGATTATACTCTATGTATGCATAGTAGTTTATAAGTTTAAGCATGTGCTTCTATACTAAAAATTTTGTCATTGTGAAATATACAGTTTTAAAAATGAGATAAGGATGAAATTATTAAGTCTTTCTTCTCATTCAGAAGTTATTAATAGTCATCTTTCAAATGAGAGCATTGGGATTGAATTTACCTCCTTATTTAAAAATCTGGATTTATGAATTGCTTGCCTTCTCAATGAGGGGAAGGGCGGGAGGGGAAAAAAATTCTTTAAATGAATTTTAAAAAATTGTTTCATATATAATTGAAAAAATAAAATAGCAATTTTAAAAAAATCTTAATTTAACCCTATAAAGGGTTAAGAGCAATTTGAAGGTCAGGTTCCAAGTTCCAAAGACCAAGTTTGGTCCATTTTGATGCTTAGTTTTCATGTTTCTGAGCTGAAAAGATACCTCACACTGATATTTAGATTCAAATGGAGACGTGCATCATTGATTGTGTTTAGTTACTAAATCACTATTTGGGGCTCATTACCCATCTATAGATTAAGGAAAGGCTTTTGGTGACATTCTGCATAATTTCTAAGTAATTTTTGAGTTTTCTTCTTTACTTCCTCAATTCTCACTTTCATGACCCTGTTTTAGAAAACAATAGAAAAGAATCTGAGATTGTTTTTCTTGGAAGGAGCCTTGCATATGATGTATGCTGAATAGAAATTTGTTTGAATTTTATTTAAATAAATTTACTCAGTAACCACAATAAAAAGAATATCTTACATTTTATGTCTACTGATATTCTCTCATTTGATCTTCATCCCAAACTATGAGGTGGGCAATTCAAGAAGGCATTGTTCCTATTTAATCAGGAAGGAAACTGAGATTCTGAGAAGGCAATCTGCAGAATATTTTATCCGAAAAAGACCAATTTTGTTCAAACCTTTCTTTTTATGAATTAAGAAACTGAGATGTCGAGAAAGGGAACAAGATGGTATAGTGAAAAGAACATTGGGTTAAGTCATTCAAATTGTGACTTTGTTTACATCTATGGTCTTTGGGTAAACTACTTCCTAACTTGGATACTCAGGTTCCTCATCTATTAAATGAAGGGGGTCCAGTCAACTCTAAATTTATGATTCTAAGTAAGGTTTTTTTCTAAGAGCACACAGGTAATAGATGTGATTTGAATCTAAGTTTTCCAGTTCTAGTCTAGAGCTTTCTCTATTCTCCATTGCTGTTACTAGAATTCAGTTTTCCTAATGTATTCTCCAGAGCTTGTTCTACTCCAGTATGCTGATGGGGGTGAGATATCTGCTGCAGAAGTAATGCCCATCCAGCAGCCATTGAGTAAACAAGAATTTATTGGGCTTGCACTAAGGCAGGTTGAATTTGAAAACCGTGTTTACCTTTTTGTGGAGAAATGTCACAATGCTGAAATAATCCTATGTATTCTTCTAGACTTCAAGTATCTGCAGGACTGCGGTGCACGCTGGAGTCATCAAAGATGAGACTGGGGGTTACGTGGATGTGATGCCTGTAGATAAAAAGAAGATTTATGTTGCTTCGCTCAGAAATGGGGTTCAGTCTGAAAGGTAGGAACTTGTTCTTCTTTCTCTTAGAACATTAGGGGGCACTATCTGTCAGAAGCAGCCTGGAAATGGGGCCCAGGTATAAGAGACTGAGCAGATTTTTACTTTAGAGTGGATTTTTTTCTCCTGGCCTTTCATTTCTTAACTTAGTCCTTGAGAGCTTCTTAGGTTATCAGCTTGCTAAGTGACTTGCCTGTTGTCACATGAATCATTTGTATCAGATACAAAAGGCTAAAAAAGAAATGCTCAGCAGGCTGATTTCAGAGAGGCCTGGAGAGACTCACATGAATTGATTCTAAGTGAATTAAGTAGAACCAAAAGAACATTGTACCCACAACAAGATTATGTGATGATCAATTGTGATGGAGTTAGCTCTTTTCAGCAGTGAGGTGATTCAGACCAATTCCAATAGACTTGTGATGGAGAGAGCCATCTGCATGCACCCACAGATGGGACTATGGGGACTGAATGTGGATCACAACAGCATTTTCACCTTTTTTGTTGTTGTTTGCCTACTTTTTTTCTTTCTCATTTTTTCCCTTTTCTTATCTGATTTTTCTTGTGCAGCATGATAAATGTGGAAATATGTATAGAATAATTGTACATGTTTAACCATAATGGATTACTTGCTTTCTAGGGGGAGGATGGGGGAAGGGAGGGAAAAATTTGGAACATGAGATTTTGCAAGAGTGAATATTGAAATATCTTTGCATATATTTTGGAAATATAGGCTAGCCTTCTGTTTATTAAGCCATTTGGGGGGGGGGTAGGGAAAAAAGTAGCTTTATTTAAAGGAAGAGATTACAGACAAAAGCTACAGTAGAGACCAGGAATGGCAAATATGTAATAAGAGTTGAGAGAGCATATGAACATATATGTATGTGTATATACATATATGTATGTGTGTATATATATATACATGTGTGTGAGTGTATATAAATTGTGAGTTCCTTAATGTAGCTCACAATTATCCAGTAGAAAGGAACTACCCCATGAGGTTGTGGTGCTAGCAAGCTAAATCCTGAAAGGGATTTAGCACCTTAAAAGAATTTTGCTATGCCATTTTGCCATCATCATCATCATTATCACCACAGTCATTATATATTAATAACATGTAAGCAATATCAATATATTGATTACCTGTTGATGATTAACAAAAATTACTCACAATTAATATAATCAATTCTTATCAGATAATTATTAACAACTAAAATCAATTACTCAGTAATATCAATGTAGTATTCCTTCAATACCAATAATTCAACATTGACATAGCATTCATATTAAGTATTAAAATCAATCAAAACAATAGCTAGCATTTTTATAGAAATTTAACGTTTGCAAACATATTACATAAGTTTCTCATTGTTCTTTGTGGTAGGCATATGGGGCAGGTATTAGTATTATCTCCATTTTACAGATAGGGAGATGGAGGCTAAAAGAAGATAAATGTCATTCCTAGGATCACACAGCTACTTAGTGTCAGACAAGACTGGAACTTTTGTCTTCCTGATTGATTCCAAGTCTGATGCTTTCCCCATTGTGCCAGGTCACTGGCCAAATGTATGTGTTATATAATTGAAAGCTATTATTATTATCATCACCAACTAGTGTCTCTCTCTCTTTGTCATTATAACCTTCATTTGGAAATGCTTAAAATGAAGGAAAATTCCATTGACTTAATGGAGGGAAATGAGGCAGCTGATTAGGTGGAATTTCCTGTCTAGTGGAAAAAGAAATCCCAAGATACCAATTTTTGGAGGGCCGTTTTTTTTCCCCTTTAAGAGAAAACAATGTTTTGAAGAGTGGTTTTATGAGCTACAGTTTGTTCTCTGCTTGCTTCTACTGGTGTGAATATTATCTATGTCAGCCAATTGGATAGAGAATAGCAATTTGTTAGGAGAATGTTTCTAGCTGAGTATCTCAGGAGGGAGAAGAAATTACCTCACCAGCTTGGTACAAAGAAGCTTGGTGGGAGATGAAGGGGGGATAAGGTTCCCTGATCTCAACCTCAAGAGGCTTATAGTTTACTGGAGGGAGGATTATTATTATTGTTGTTGTTATTATTATTAGATTTACATTTAGAAATCACTTTATCCCATTTGATCATTACAAAAAATCTAGTAAATGTTTAACCTATATTGAATTACTTGCTATCTAGGGGAGAGGGGTGAGGGAAATGGGGGGGGGGGAATTTGGAACACAAGGTTTTGTAAGGGTGAATGTTGAAAACTATCTTTGCATGTATTTAAAAATAAAAAGCTATTATTAAAAGAAAACAAAGAATCTAGTGAAGTAGTAGCTATGTCAGCCCTATTTTGCAGATGAGAAAACTGAGACTGAAAGAGATTAAGACTTGTCTAGAATCATCCACTTAGGAAGAATCTGAGTCTGAGTGGGAATTTTAGTTTTCCCAACTCCAAATCTCTCATCTTTCCCACTGTGCCACCTAATTGAGATGAATTCCCTGTTGGGAATTTATTGGAGGTCACACAGGACACAGGAAGGGATGGCTAAATAATTATCTGCATTGTTGGAAGGCATATTGGCTAATTAGATCACAGATTCATTTGAATCCTGATGGGGCTTTGCAACCCCTCTTCCACTGGGTCTCAGATGTGACGCAATGGGTCTCTTCCATCAAACCAGAAAAAAACATTAGATTTGTATTTGGATGACCTAGATTGGCCCACTAGCCCTACCACCTGCTTAATGTGTGACTTTGGGCAAGAAACTTCCAGCATCTTGGCCATAGTTTCCTTTTCTGTTCAATGGGGAAAGTATTACTCTGCTAGCTCAAGTCTCAAGGTTGTTATGAGGAAAGCCCTTAGTGAAGCATGTTGTTGCAATTTTCCTAAAGCTCACCAGCTCTAGCCAGCTGCCAAGAGAAACGATTCCCTTCACTCAGGGGCTTTGCTTTAGCCATTCTTTCCCCAATTCTTGCTTTTCATAATATTATATTAATTCATAATATTATAATAGGACCTGGAGGAAAAAATGTTGTGGTGGTGGTCAAAAACTCTGGGCTTTGGTCCCTGGTGGGCCATAAGACAGCTGTGGGATCTTGGATAAATCCTTCTAGCTTTCCAAGCCTCAGTTGCCCTGTCTGTAAAATGAGAATGATGAATTAGCTGATAAGAAGAACGTACATTTATGTAATGCTCTGGGGACTTTTTCTTAATGTGAAATATGCCGTACCTTGATTTATCCCCATATATTCAGATAAGGTAATAATGTACTTGGAAAAGCTATAAAACCAATTAAATCTGGAATGGCAACTTTGTCTTTCTGACTTTCTCATTCATCAAAAAGTTATCTTTAGAAAACAAAATTCTTGTAATAAGTGTTTCTAATAAAAAGACAATTAAGATTAAAATAAGCCAAGGTGAATTTTACTGCTCATTATCAATTTCCCTGCTTTTTATACATATTGTCACTTACAGACATAATGATAATGAGATTAGTAAATAAATATTATTATCAGTGGCTTCCATAAGGCTTATCCACATTATGTTATTCCAGAAATGGAAATGACTTTCATAAAAGGAGGTTCTAAGGTCTGTCTGAGAGACAGTATGTCTTTAAGTTATATGTTTGAAAAGTGGAAAAGGGAACTGCAACTCAAAGAAATGAATTAATAAAATCAATTTTTAAAATAATAAAATTAATTTTAAAAACTGTATCCAAAGTCACATATAGAGTATGTAACAGAAACTTAGATTGAATCTTGGCCCTCTGAGCACAAATCCAATGCATTTGCCACTATGCAAAAAATATTTCTTCCTGCTACTTTTGGAATGTCCATACCCCCTAGTAGAAGGAGAAGACCCGGTTTGTTTTAAGCAATGTTCAATATTTGCAAGAAATTGTTCCTTGAAACATAGTTTCTAGAATGAAGTTGCTTTGAAAACAGAGCCAAAGTTAGGGCTATTAGCTGAAATGTATTCTCAGCATTTTTTAAAGATTCCCTAAGTTATAAAATACAACTTTATTTTTATTGGGAGACACACAGACTTAAAGAACTCTCATGGGGGGAGTTTGTGTCCATGTTGGCAGAGAGTAACTGTTTTTCGGGGTGGGTCTCTGCCCTGGGGCCTCCATTCCCACAATCTGGGGACTGATTTTGAAGATATTTCTCAGCTCTCTACCCTGGGGCCTCCATTCCCACAATCTGGGGACTGATTTTGAAGATATTTCTCAGCTCTTTGTTCCCGGAATGGTAGGATTCTGGGGAAGTCCATTGTGAAAGAGAAAGAGACACTGTAGATGATCCTAATGTTTCCCTATTAACTTTTCCTCTGAAATTCTATGAGATGATTATTCTTTTGTCATGATCCCCTTCTAGAAGATCAAACTAGTCATTTTTTCCCATATAATCCAGAAGATTCAAGTAACATTGTACTAGAATCTAGATAGCATCCAAGACATTTTTTAAAAGTTGAAAATAACTTTAAGAATCAGATAACTCAGCGGTTCTTAACATTTTGTGTGTCTTTGATTCCTTCAGTAATAATCTAGAGGAACCTCTTCTCAGAATCATATTTTTAAATGCATTAAATAAAAACAGAAAAGCAATTACATTAAAATACAATCATTGCAATTTTCTTTTGAAATTAAAGGTCCCAACCTAAGAACCTCTTATGTATTAAACTCCTTTAAGTTTTCCATATCTCCCTTTACATTTCTCCATCCTTTTTTAGAGGCAGAAATTGAGTTTTAAAAAGATACCAACTCCCTCTTGGTCAGTCTCAGTCTCTAACTTGGATGTCCCATAGGCAGCAAATTTTGTCCAAAGCACAATTTATTCTCCCCACCACTCCAGTCTTCCAAATTCCCTTCTTTCTGTTGAGGGAGTCCTCATCCATCTGGCCACATATTTCACAATCTCAAGTTTAACTCTTCTCTCCCTATCACTTCTGTTATATAATTAAATGTCCATTCCATTTCCACAACAGTTCTCACTCCCATCCCCTTTTCTCCACTCTTTCAGCCTCCACTATAGTTTAGGTCCTCGTTGTCCTTGCCTGAATGATTGTAGGAGACTCCTAATTATTGTCCTTGATCCTTCTTCTTTTCCAATGCATCCTCAATAGAACTGCCAAGATGATCTTCCAAAAGCATAGATTTGAATGTCCCATCCCTACTACTTAATATTTGGGTGACCATTATGTCTCTGTCCCTCCATTTCTTTATCTGCACCAAATGCTCTCTGAAGTGCTTTCTAGTTATAAATCTTTTCAGCTATCTTTAAAAAATCCCAAACCTCAATTTTTCAGCCTGGCTGAACTCTACAAATAGGTCCTAGCCTATCTTTCCAGCTCTATTGCATTTTATGTTCCAGCCAGATTGGCTGCCATCTCTGAACACAACCTCCTTCTTGTTTTTATCTCTTAGAGTCCTTATCTTCCTTCAAGGTTCAGTGTAGATGCTACCTCCTAGGAGAAACCTTGTCTTTTAAAAAATTATTTTTTTCCAAATAATTTTAACGTTTGTTTTTTTAAAGTTTTGAGTTCTGAATTTTCTCCTTCTCTCCTTCCTCATTCAGAAGGCAAGCAATTTGATATAGACTACACATGTGCAGTCAAGCAAAAGATGTCATGTTGTGAAAGAAAACACAGACCAAAAAACCCAAGAAAAATGTATTTTAAAAAAAGTATGCTTGGATCTGTATTCAGAGTCCATTAGTTCTTTTTCTGAAGGTAGATAGCATTTAGAATTGTCTTGGTTTAATGTGTTTCTGAGAATAGCTAAGTCATTCACAGGTGATCATTGTACAGTATGTCTGTCATTGTGTACAATGGAGAAACCTTTCCTGAGTCCTTAAAATATTCACTCCTTCCTCAAATATCATTTGAAAGTAATTTCAAGAGGAAAGAGTAGTACCAGTTAGTGGAGTCAAGGAAATGAAGCAACTGTTTGGTTTTGTCATGAAGGTAGTTGTGAGTCTCTAGAAATTGAATTAAGAAAAAAGGGGTCCATTCCAGACATGTGGGCCCACCTGAGTAAATGACAGTGCCAGGATATAGAAGGGAAACATCTAGCAGGACATAATGAGTTGAATGGAAAGTGGAAGTGTGGAAAGATAGGTGAGAGCCAGATTATAAGGCCTTAAATTGTAGATTGAGGACTTCATATTTATTTTACATTAGAGGCAATAATAGACATGGAAGAATTTTGAGTTAGAAAGTGACATGGTCAGATGTGCATTCCTTCTATTACCAAATCAGAGCAGATAACAGGGAATTTCGGGGACTTGGCATTTCCAGTAAATCCTTAAGATATTTTGGTATTTGTCAAATGGAGAATTCCAGAATGATGCAGCCTAGAACTCTGGACATTTCAGAAAGGTAGGTGAGGGATTTATTTTCCCAAGAATTCTGAGGGACTTTTTTCTTCCTGAAGTTGATGTTTAAAAAGTTAAGAAGGAAGGAGAATCCTGAGTAAGTCAGCAGAGCAGTGACTACCCTTGTTCCAGAAAAAAACTTGGAGGAGAGGGGCTGTAGCCAGAGTCCCCTCCTTTTCTGGCAGCAAGGTTGGAGGGCTAGCCACAGATTTAAGTGTGTGTCAGAGAGCTCTGTCTTGGATCTTGGCTTTGCCTTAGGTTTCAATCACACTGTGTACTCTAGGCTGATGTATTAAGAAGTTCATTTCCAGGGTAGCCAAAAGCTTGGAACTGGCCTGAAGTCTGGGGTGGGGGAAGAAGAAGGCAGATAAGAGAGGGGTTAGAAGTGGCAAGTGGCAGGTTTTCCCATGGAATTATAGAATATGAAAGAGAGACAGACACAGAGAGACACACAGAAGAAAGAGACACAGAGACAGAGAGAGAAGCAGAGAATGAGAGAGACAGAAACAGAGAATGAGAGGGGGGAGGGAAGGAGGAACAGGGAAAGAAAGAGAGAGAAGGAGAGGGAAGGAAAGTGACTTCTTATACCATCATGGAATATGACATTAGAAGCATTTGGGACTGGAGGCTCTTAAGGAGTTAACCGGTGGATAGCTTTCAGGTGGTTTGGGAAGGTGTATGTGTGGGTTTTTTAAATTATTTTGAACCTGTCTTGACCTGGTTTAAGGTAACAGAGCTGAGATTCAAACTCAGGACTTTGATTTCCCCTTGTTCCTTGCAAGGTCTGCAAGACCTTGTCTAACAGGGCATGCTGGGAGAGTTCTTATTCGGTTCGAGCTGGGCCATATCTCCCCGGAAGAGATCTCTCAGGCTGTGCCTCCAAATTGGGGGCTTTTTTCTAATGCTGAGCTAGAACCCGGGTCTCGAGTTTCCTAGACCAAGACTCACAGAGTCTGCCAACGAACTCTGCCTCTTCAAAGTTCTACTGAAGACCAGGCCCGTGCCCTTTGTTGCCCCCCACCCGATGGCATGAAGAGCCACCCCCTCTCCCCCATGTGAGCCGCCCTTTCTAGCCACCGCGGACCTGTTTGTTAGCGGGGCGCCTGGCGCTGCCTGCTTTGACAGTGACAAGTACCAGGCAAAGGGAGAAGCTGGCGAGAACTCCCCGGCCCCAGGGAGACGGAGGCAGAGGGGCCGCAGAATGGCCAGCGACTTCTGGCCTTCACACTTGTTTTCAGCGGAGTCCTATCAAAGTATTCAGTTAAAAGAAAATAGTTTAATGAGCCTGACCTAGATTCAAACCCTGAAGCATTCACAAATCGCATTCAATCTGCCAGCTGCTCCTCCAGGCATGCTTGCCTGCCCCGCCCCTCTCTCTTCCTCCTTCCCTCCCTTTCTGCCCCTGTCTTCTCTTTCCTCCTCTCTCTCTCTCTCTCTCTCTCTCTCTCTCTCTCTCTCTCTCTCTCTCTCTCTCTCTCTCTCTCTCTCTCTCTCTCTCTCTCTCTCTCTCTCTCTCCTCTCTCTGTCTCTCTCTCTCTGTCTCACTGTCTCTCTCTGTCTCTTTGTCTCTTTTCCTCCTCCCTCCCTCTCTCACTTTCCTTTTCTTCCTCCCTCCTTCTCCCTTCCTTCCTAGCTGACTTACTAGTAGAGAGACTAAATCACCTCTAAGGGTTCTTCTGACAGAAGAACTTACGCTTCTTAAAAACTATTTCTGTTCAATATGACGATCAATCCTCCTGCTAGCACCGAACTATAGTACAAGGCTTTTCTGCCACAAACCTCTTCCACTCTAACCCATCTTGCCCTTCCAGAAGTAAACAGAAAACGCTCTTGACGTGTGCTGCTTTTGCTTCTTTTTTTTTTTTTTAATAGCCTTTTATTTACAGGATATATACATGGGTAACTTTATAGCATTAACAATTCCCAAACCTCTTGTTAATTTTCACCTCTTACCCCCACCCCTCCCTAGATGACAGGATGACCAGTAGATATTAAATATATTAAAATAGAACTTAGATACACAATAAGTATACATACAAAACATTATTTTAGCTGTACAAAAGAATCAGGCTCTAATTATTGTACAATTAAGCTTATGAAGGAATAAAAAATGCAGGTGGGCATAAATATAGGATTAGAATTCAATGTAATGGTTTTAGTCATCTCCCAGAGTTCTTTTTCTGGGTATAGCTAGTTCAGTTCATTACTGCTCCATTAGAAATGATTTGGTTGATCTCATTGCTGAGGATGGCCTGATCCATCAGAACTGGTCATCATCTAGTATATTTGTTGAAGTATATAATGATCTCCTGGTCCTGCTCATTTCACTCAGCATCAGTTCGTGTAAAGTCTCTCCAGGCCTTTCTGAAATCATCCTGTTGGTCATTTCTTACAGAACAGTAATATTCCGCTGCTTTTGCTTCTTGAACAAAATTCTCTTCATACCAATCTATGGCTCACAGCTAGTCATTAGGGACTTCTCATTGCTTATAAAGTTCAGCTTTCCCAGGCTGGCATTAAAGACTCTTTACAATATGGCACCGAACTTCTTCATCTCATGCTTTGACCCTCTAGATAGACTCACTCCAGCCAGATCACTGGTTATTGATCATTCTTCATAGCTCCCCACCAGTAGTATTCCATTTCCTTTCTCGTTCAATTTGCCATCTCTAATGCTTTTTCCTTGACCGTCTTTACTATGGAAATTTTCCAGTTTCAAGGGCTATTTTAAATGTCACATATACTATCTCTTCCATGATCCCCTTCCAATCCCTATGTTCCCAGTCCCCCCGGCTCCCTTTTTAAAATCTGGATAACTGAGAAAAGTGATTTATCCAGTCATACAGCTGTTTGCTGGCACATCAGGATGCTATACTTGGTCCCCATTCATAGGACCATAGCTATAGGATGATAAGGGACTCCAGAGTCCAAGTCATCAAAGACCCTCATTTTATAGGCTGAACAATCCACATCAGGGGAACCAAAGGTATGAAAAAAATGCCTGATAGCCAGATAGTTAGATGGATAGTGCATTGAGTTTGTTTGTGTGTTTGTATAATCATATATAGGACAGGACCTACCTATGAATAATAATCAGGGCCTGTTAATGATATAAGTACACACACACACACACAAATACACTGTAATAGAAAGGAAGAAAGCATACATTTGAGAAATTTTGTACTGTCCTGAATGGTCCCAATTGACACAGAAGTCCATCTTTTAATCACTCTTAAACATTTATTAAGTGCCTGCCTTGTGCCAGGAACTGTGCTAAGTGATGGGAATATAGAAATAGGGAATACAGAAATGGTCCTTGCCCCAAGGAGCTTGTAATCTAATTAAATATCAGCATTATTACTGTGTCTCTTTTCTGATTATTCTGTTTTTCGTGTGTTCTGTAGTTATTGAATCCCTGAAGATTTGGAATCAAGTCTTCTGTTTTCTTTCTGAGTCTCTCAGGATAGTACACTGGGCAATGAATCTAGGATCAATAATTCACTTCTTATATTAATTTGCAGTTTGAAGACCCCTCGAGATGGGAAGGCTTTCCGGATCTTTGCAGTGAAGCAGTAAACTTCCAGAACCAAGGAAGAAGGGATCTTCTTCACCAGAGTACTACGATTTTGTTTTTGTTTTTGTTTTTGTTTTGTTTGTTATGTGTTGTTTTTTTTTTTTTTTATAAATTGTGAGCGTTGGAAAATTTACTTCTAGTGGCCTTTGATGTGACATCCAGGCTGAATGAACCCTTCTTTTCCCATTCATCACCTTGGGAGAGAGCACCACCTCATTTCCATTGAGGAGCAGCATTCTAGGGCAAGGCTTTCAGAGACAGGCTATTTTTGACCTGGGCCAGGGGTTCTGAGACCCACTGCCCAAAGCCCTGTGCCATTATGCACAGGAAACAAGTGGCTGCCTGAGATGAATGAGAGATTTTTTAAAACGCCATTCTGATACGTGGAGCTGGAGGGTTTTATCTTCTTCAGAGAAGAAAAGATTTTGACTGAAAAGTGCTCAGTTACAGAATGGTTTGGGGAAAAGGTATGTTAGGTGATGGGCGTGTAGAATTTAGTCAAGAAGGATGGATGGTAGAAGATGTAAAAATAAATAAAAACCATCCTTAATAATAAAGAAACATGGGTTTAATGTTTGCTGGTCAGACAATTTATAAGACATGAGAAGACTAGGGGAGAAGGAAAATAGAGAATAAGGGCATGAATCTCTTGTCTTGGCACATCTCCAAGTTAATAAAATTTGAGATACACAGCAGTGCTGGTTTTATCTAAACAGTGATTCAAAATATTAATGTTGTCATTCATTTCATTCATTCATAGCACCTATTTTTCAATCCCAATTTCTGGTATAGTTCGGGAACTCACAGAGTAGGGTCTTTATTGTTAGCCCATATGATATGTCAGACTATGGGTTTTTATTGTTCATGTGTCCTTGTTTTAAAGTGAGATTTTTTTTTTTTGTCATCGATAAGTTTAAGACTGTGCCCAATGTTGTGTATGCATAAGGATGTGTGTCTATGTGTATAAAAAAATGGATACACACATTCTGTTTATTTCCACTCATACATTTAATATCATTGTTAGGGCATAAAAATTCCCTTTTATGAATTATTTTTTAAAAGGATTACCTTTATTTTTTCCTTAAATATTACTGAGATTGGCTCCCTTCAAGCTCAGCACTCTTCCACGGTGCACATTCTTCTCTGTGGTTAGCAAGATTTGGAGAGGGACAGCCTTGTGGTTATGAAGCTACCCCTTGGTTTAATGACAACCGTAGATTGTAACACATGAGTATCATTTCTCTTCCTGTTATTGTGGAACTGTAGTTTCCAAATGTTCCAAGGCTCCTCGGAGTCCTGTGTTGTTTGGGTCATGCTCATATTTTTTTTTAAACCTCAGTTCCTTATGAGCTTGTAACAAAGCTGCATAATAAAGATACACATGTTAGAAATTCATTTTGTAGGATGGTAAAAGATTGTCTTTTTCTTTAAAAATGTTGGCTTCAAATTTAATTTTCCATGGAGTAAGTACAGAGACAGGGACCATGCATCAAATTTAAAAATCTAAGCTGGTTTGCGCTTTATCAAGAAGTTAAGCATAGAAGATCTGTCTATCTTGGGAATAAGTAAGGCAAAATTACATTATTGCATGTTGGTTTACTACAGCATTTGAAGATAGGTAGACTTTAGCTTTAGTTAGCGAGAAAGCAATTAAATTTGTAGCTAGACAGATGTTAAAAATTAGTTGGAGCATATTTTGCTTAATTAAATGTCTGCTTAGAATTATTCATAGACATCTATGTGAAAAACTTCATTATCCCAATCTTTGTGTGTTCGTTCGTCCACTTATTAAGCACTTACTGTATGCAAGGCTCAGTGCTAGACACTTTCATTTTGTATAAAGGGTGCCAAGTATCTGGATATTTGGCTGCCTCTGGATGCCTAGGTTTGAAATGACAGAATTATTCTCTTTTTAATGAGATATTTATGGTTGTGTTATAAAGTCGATCAGATTCCTTAGTTTGATAAATAATATGGTAACAGTCCAGTGAAACCTGGGTGTATTTCACCAGCAAGCATCTTGCTATTAAGTAGATATCAGAAATTCTTTTCATATATTTAGGTGTCTTTTATATGCCCTATTTGAATATCAAATATTGGTGCTCTATAAAAGTCATACTTTCGGCCCTTTTAACAGTGTAAAATTAACTTGACCAGAACCAGGACTCCCTGGTTTGATTTTTTTCCCCCCTTTTCATTCATCACCTGTGTATTTTGAAACTGGAATCATTTTCATCTGTAATCACTGGTCTTCTTAGCTGATAGCATTGGACAAGGGCTGTCCGTAAATCCATACTTGTATTGGTCTCTGCATCTTATTAGAAATTGATGTTTAATAATAAGAAACAAAAGTAGGGTTGAGTTATTTCATATCTCCTGTTTCCCAAATAAAATGCTTATCATTTTCTTGGATTGTCAACTTTCACCTTGTTCTTAAATCTGTGTTGTGTTTAATAATATTATCTGCAGGCCACCTCTACCTGCAGTTTATATATGTGCTTTTTTCTATGAAAAATGATGTATTTTTACTATTTCCTATGTACAAAAATTTATTGTAAATTTTTTGTGTGTGCTTTGCATGAACAAGGGGCCTTACTTTGTTTTTATTTTTTTTTAATTCTAATTTTTTCCCTAAAGTTTCTGTAAATCATTTTCAAAAATTTTGGACAATTCATAAAATAAAAAAATGTTAAACCCCAAAGGGATCCTCCTAGCTATTTCATTTTTTCCCAATAATAAAGACAGTGTGGTTTCATAAAAAGAGTGATGGACTTGGGGTCAGAAGTCCTGTTTTGGCTACATATGGTCTGTGAGCGAGTCACTTCACAGGATCTCATTTACCTATGAAGATAGGCATCTGAATGAAAAAACTTCATTATCCCCATGTTCATTTCTTCAATCAACCTATATAAACAGTTGTTCTTCTGTAAGATGATTTTGTAAGATTTTTTTTTTTTGGCTGAGGCAATTGGGATCAAGTGACTTGCCCAAGGTCACAAAGCCAGGAAGTGTTAAAAAGTGCCTGAGACCAGATTTGACCTCAGGTCCTTCTGGTTTCAGGGCTGGTGCTTTATCCACTGCATCACCTAGCTCCCCCAATATTGTAGGATTTTTGAAGGCGGTACTCTGAATGGGAGCTATTATAGGTATTACCTACAACTAGCTATGAATGATTGGTAAATCTGGCTTGAAAAAGCTGGGGCTAGAGGTCGAACACTGGGCTTAATTAAAATCATGAACTCTCATCTTCATGAGCTCAAATCTGATCTCAGACACTCAATAGCTGCATGGGATGCCCACTTAATCCTGCTTGGTCTCAGTTTCCTGATCTGTAAAATGAGCTGGAGAAGGAGGCGGCAAACCCCTCCAGTATCTTTGCTGAGAAAATCCTAAATGGGGAGTCAGGACTTAATGATAAACAAGAACCTGAATCTGAGGCCAGCTCCACCCTGCTACAGTGTCCATCATAAAAGGCACATAGTAAGTTCTTAGCAAATGCTTTTGACTTGACTCTCCTACAGGACAGCACCTTTCCAATAATTGAAAACAAAACTTCAGGTCCTGCTTCCCTTGAGCCTTCTTATCCACAACTTCATATTCATTCTGTCATGTGGGTGGCAGCTTCCCTGCACTAACATTATCCCAGCAAATTGTAGCTTTCTCCATTCATGAAATCTGAAGTCTGAACCCCACTCTATGTACTTACTGAATTTGGGGAAAGAGCCTCAAGAAATAAGGGCCCACTCCCAGGCAGTTAGCTCAGGTTTTCTTTTGAAAATGTTTTTTTTTCCTTCTCATTCATTTCAACAAACATTTAAAGAGTTACATTATCATTATTTGATAATGTATCATACATACAAATAATGATATTTGATAATGTAAAGAGCTTAGCTGGAGGAATAGGGAAGGCTTTACAGAGGAGATGAAATTAGAATTGAGCCTTAAAGGATTTTACAAAAGGAGATGAAAAAGGGAGATATTCTAGATATGGTCTGCACCAATGCAAGAAAGTGTCTGAGGGCAGAAGACTTGGGAACATCTATTCAAGTCAAATCAATAAGGATTTATTAAAGATTTATTATGTGCCAGACACGGGAACATTTTGGCAGCTAAGTGGAGGATGGACTGGAGGGGAAGAGATTTGAAGGAAGCTCAATCTGTGGACTATTGCCATAATCTAGGAATCAGGTGATAAAAGACTGTACCAAGGTGATGGTCATGTTGGGAGAGAAGGGGTATATGTGAGAGACCTTATGATAGGAAAATCGACAGACCTTGGCAACAGATTGCATATGAGGGTGAGAGAGAACGAGGTGTCTCATTAAGGTGACTAGGAGGATGGTAGAGTGCCCTCAATAGAAACAGAGAAGCTTGGAGGAAGAGAGGATTTGGACAGAGGGATAATAAATTGAGTTTTGGACATGTTGAGTTTCAGATGTCTGCAGGATATCCAGTTAGAGATGTCCAATAAGCAGCTGAAGATGCTAGGATGGAGATCAGGAGAGAAGTTGGGACTGGATAAAAAGATTATCTGAGAATCGTTTCTCAGAGATGATAATTAATTCCATGGGAGATGATGAAATTGCCAAGCAAGGTAGTATTTAGGAAGAAGAGAAGTCGAGTCTTGAAGAACATCCACAGTTAGTGGTAATGACCTGGATGAAGATCCAAAAAAGAGATGGAGAAGGAATGCTCAGATAGGTAGGAGAAGAGTTGGGGGAGGAGGAAACAGTGCTTGAACACCTAGAGAGAGAAAAAGATGATCAGTTGTGTCAAAGACTACAGAAAGATTGAGAAAAAGCCATTAGATTTGTCAACTAAGACAACACTGATCATTTTGGAGAGAGGAGTTTCAGTTGAATGATGAAGTTGGAAGAAAGATTTAAAAGAGTTTTTTTTAAAGAGAGTGAGAAGAGAGAATAAGAAAGTGTAATGGGCTGAGGCTTGAGTTGATGCACTGAGGTCCCAAGCACGTGACGCTAAATAGCAATTGGACTATACTCTATTAATATACATGCTTGGATAAAGAATGGCCCCTACCCACTCTCTGTGCAAGTCCTGATGTGTTGTATAGGAAATGACGATTTTGGTGGGTGGAGGCAGAGAGACAGGAAGAGAGGCTGGGAGAGATTGGCCTGGGTTCTATGCTGGGAGCTGCTGGTCGTGTGGCTGCTGGTCTAGCTAGCTTCTTGACTCAGCTGCACACATTGCTATCACCGATTCTCTTCCACCTCCGATCTTCCTTCACTGAGAATAAAGATTGACAATTTTCCCCTAACCTGAATTCCTGACTCTGGCTGATTTTAAAATACGTGGTCTTCACATTTGCCGCCCAAGCGTGGGAACCAAGAACCCTACCTTCACTGAAGAAGTCTACAATGACCAGGAACTTGGGTGAGTATTGTTAATAGACAAACAGGGAACTTATTTTCTTAACAACTAAACTAGTAATCTTTTTTTGGCTGAAATGGGACAAATGCTAACTAAAGACTCTCCATCCCGCTCCCAACCCCTTCAACCCCACCCACTAGTGGTGCTATACAAAGCATGCTTAAGCTGATAGGACAAGGTCTACTTATAACTTGGGAACAGGTAGCTAGACTTCTGGGTACATTAAACCGCATCTCCCCTTGGTTCGTAGAGCAGGAGCAGATCTCTCGAGTTAACTGGTCCCTGATTGGACAACAGATGTCCACATATTACAGTGAAAACGGTCCTCATTCAATTTCCATCCAGGCATTTTATTTATACAATATCATACAGTTAGCACTAAGAAATCCTATTCCTAGAAGAAAGAAAAAAGCTGCTCAGAGTAGCCAAATGGGGAAGCCTGATATTAAGGAGGAAGACAATGAAGAGATAAATAACCATATCCCCACAGGGCATGGAGACTTAAGTGAGCAAGGGTGTGGTGACTTTCCACCTCAGGAGGCAGCTTCATCCCCACCTCAGGAGCAAGTGATTGACTCTCCTCCATCAACTCCACCCTCCAGGATGGAGGGAGAAGGGGTAGTGGGAGGGGGAGGGCAGTGACAGCACCAGCACCTCCCCCTCAGCATCCAACTACTCCTATGACTAGATTGCAACAGGGCTTAATGAAGGCCAAAGAAAAAGGCATAGATGTAGCAGAACTTCAAACCCATATTTTTCCCATAATACAACAGTTTAATTCCTCAGGTCAAGAAAGTCAAAGATACGCTCCTTTTAACATAGAAATCCTCAAAGACCTGAAAAAGGCTTGCACTCTTTATGGGGCTACATCAGCTTATGTTAAGATGTTATTGCAGAATTTGGCTTTTGAAATCTTGACCCCTAATGACTGGAAATCTATAGCAAGGGTATGCCTAGAACCTGGACAAAACTACTTGTGGCTTTCTGAATATAGTGAGCTCTGTAGGATACAAGCCCAACAAAATAGTCAAATGTAATCCATGCTGCAATCACCATGACCACTAACAGGTATAGGTCTCTATGCAGATGTCACAGTAGATTAATTATTCAGTAGAGCATATGAGCAAATTTGTTAAGCTATCGAAGCGTATTCACAAAAAAACGAAAAGGTGAGGCCTTCACAAAATAACACAAGGGCCAAATGAACCTTGCTGACTTTGTGGGACTTTGCAGACTGCTGTCACAAGAACTAATGGGAAAAATGCATCAACAGATGTTTTAATAAGGCAACTTGCAAGGAAAATGCTAATGAGGTCTGCAGAAGAATTATACTAGGCCTGCAAGGATGGTCCTTCAGGAGTTATAAGACGCCGGCCAAGTGGGACAAATGCCTTTATAGCCAGACTATGATGCAGACTTCCCAAGATCCCAAGATGGGAAGACAGGGTCCCTTCTGGGAAGGGACTTCCAGAGATTCATCAATGCTTTCAGTGTGGTAAAGTAGGGCACTGAAAGCTCAATGTTGGTATAAAGGCAGAGTGAGAAAACAGAGTGGGAGAACAAGACCCAATAATGTCCAGGTCCAAAATGCAACAGAGGTTTCCATTGGGCCTCAGAATGTACACAGGTTCAGGGAAACAGGATGAGGGGCCCAGCCCCAGGGCCCCAGGCAAAAAACACTTGGGGCATGATGGCAGCCAATGGTGCACCCAGAGAGGTCTAGAAGTCCATACCCCAATATGATCAATCAGCCAGGAAACCATATGATGGGAGAAAGGGATTAAATTAGGAGAATAGAGTTGTATGCAGTTGGAACAACTGAGATACCCTGGAGAGGTGGAAATCTGTTCTTCCAGCCTATGGATCCCTTTGCCTCCAGGCACAGTAGGCTTGACCATTTCACCTCCTTTTGTACATACAAAAATGTCCATCCACACACTGATGTGGGAAACTGGGAATGTAGATAATATTCCAGTCACCAATAAGGCAGATAATGTGTGACTTATCACCCAGGAGAAATAGTAGCATCAGGTTTACTCATACAGAATCCTAATAAGCAACCTGGTGATAGTCACCCAGATTCTGATTCCAAATCACAAAATCCAGCAATATACTGGACAGCAGCTGTAACAATTGACTGACCTATGCTCATGATCTATATAAATGGCCTACCATTAGAAGGATTGGTAGACACAGGTGCAGATCGTACAGTCATTAGAGATGCCACTTGGCCCAGTCTGGCCAAAGATTAAAGCAGACACCTACATGTTTGACGTAGGAGGATCAATAGAAGCTGAAGTTAGTGCTGCCCCTATGAGATGGACTTTTGAAGGCAAAACAGGAGTTTTACTCCTTTTATAGTTGAAAAAAAATCCCATCAATCTGTGGGGAAGAGACATTTTACAACAATTAGGGTTAAAAATGAGTACTTTGATTTTTTAAGCAGGGCTGCTGTTGAAGGCCTGCTAACACTTTCACCTGTTCCCATCCAATGGAAAACTGATACACCAGTGTGGATAGAACAGTGGCCCTTAGGTAACGATAAAATTCAGGCCTTATTAGATATAGTACAGGAGCAGCTTGACCAAGGACACTTAAAACCTTCCTCTAAGTCCTTGGAATTCCCCAGTGTTTATTGTAAAAAAGAAATCTGGAAAATGGAGGATGTTAACAGATTTAAGCAAGGTGAATGAACAGATGGAAACTATGGGAACTCTTCAGCCTGGACTTCCATCTCCTACTAATTGCCTAGAGAATGGCCTCTTTGGGTCATAGATATTAAGGATTGTTTATTCTATCCCTTTGGATAAGGAGGATAAGGAAAAGATTTGCCTTTTCAGTGCCCAGTGTTAACTTAGCTGAGCTTTAAAAGACATGAATGGGCAGTTTTGCCACAGGGAATGAAAACAGCCCTACTATGTGTCAAATGTATGTTGCTGCTGCTTTTGCTCCAGTAAGAAAAGCATTTCCAAAAGTTATGCTATTACATTATATGGATGATATATTGGGATGTGACTTTGAGGAACAAATGTTAGAAGCATGTCTACAAAAGACCATAGAAACACTAAGGAATTACTAAACAGAAAAATTCAAAGACATGCTCCTTTTTTCAATATTTAGATTGAAGTATACCCTAAGGTGCTTATAATTCAAAACTGTCCTAAGAACAAGAAGTTAAACAATTGAATGATTTTCAGAAATTGATAGGAGATATCCAATGGATGCACTAGGAAGGTTTGACTACCTATCAGTTACAACCATTATATGACATTTTAAGGAGACAGTGCTTAAATTCACCATGCCAGCTTACAAAAGAAGCTCAAGAGGCTTTGAGAGAGTTGAACTGGCTTTATCCAATGTGGTTGAAAGAGTCACCAAAACCCTTGAAATATCAGTTTTGCCACACAAGAGGCACCCACAGCAGTCCTTCATCAAGGGAGACAGTGTGATAAAGTGGGTGAACCTCCCAGCACAAGGAGAACAAAACCTTACTCCCTACCCAGTGCTTGTGGCTAGAATTTTATTAAAGGCCACTAAGCAAGCAGTACAATTATCTGGGACGAGACCTGGCAAGATATACACCTCTTATACCAATACACAAATTAATGTGTGTTGTGAGACCATCCCAGAGTGGCAAATTTTATTATCTATGGCTCCAAATTTTACACATGGGTCTCCATTAAAGATAACCAGACTATTACATAATTGGCGATGGATTCTTAAAGAAAAAGTTTCTAAAGTTCCTCTTAAAGGACCAACTATCCCAGGATATCCAAACATAATATTTTGTGTGTACCAAGGATTAACTATAAAGAGATAGTCAGAACTCCTTTATCCACTCAGCAGAATGGTTGTACGTCATTCTAGCTCTTACTTATTATCCAGGAGAATAAATATAATATCTGATTCGGCCATTCAGTAGGTGTGGTACAAAGAAGCCACAGCCCAAATAAAATTTGCAGCCTCTAATATATCAGCTCTTTTAAAAACTTCAAGAGCAAGTGAAAACATCCAGGTAAGATCTATATATTGATGTTCCCTAAGTGGACCAGGTCCCCTTTTGATGACAATTCAAAGGCAGATAGCCTTCAACTAGTTGGTTAATACTCCTTTATTCCAAGAAGCCAGGATCTTTCTAAATATCATGGTTGCTCGCTTTTTTGTTTACAATTTGAATAAAAAAGAGGAAGCTAGAGCATATAAAAGCCAGGGCTTGCCTTCCTTTCCACGCTCCACCTGCCTCCAGGGAAGCCCTCATGGTTTTCCCAATGAAAAATCTGGCAAATGGATGGACCCATTATAAACTTTTGGTCGTCTGTCTTTTTATCTACGTTGTGGTAAACACCTTTTCGGGATTACTTTTGCAATACCAGCAGCAAAAAGAGACAGCCTAGTGGTACTGAATTCCTCCAACATTTGCCATTATGGGGTGCCACAAGAATAAAAATGGACAATGGTCCTGCTTTATTCTTCAAAAACATTTTGACCGGTGCATATATAAATTTACACACCACTTCCCAATCCTCAGGAAGGAATATGGAGAGGAGAAACAGAGATATTAAGACCTCCTCCCAAAAAAGGGGGGGGCCAAGGTAAACCTAGAGAACTTCTTAAATCTAACCCTTTATATATTAACCTTGATTTTTGAAAAGATTCACTTCACAGAAGGTTTTATAATCCACCAGAAGGGATTTCCAATGCGGCAGCTCCACTATCTTTAGATAATCGCCTTGTTTGAGAGACCAGAAAGGATGAATGGAAAGGACCAGATAGGCTAACTGCTTGGGGAGAGGGTTTGCTTTAAATCCACAGGTGGAGCAGGAATCAGATGGGTGCAACGAGCTGTATTCGCCTTGTCCATAGCAGAGAGATGGAGCAGACCCTTGAAACAAAGGAGAAGACCCAAGAAAATAGGTGGTTCTATTGCTGATTGTGCTTTACCATTGAAAGAATGTGGGTATGGCATTTGACCCGGACATCAAAGTTGTTGGATTCAAAACCCTCAAAATCATTGGATTCTCGAGACATAGGACGAAACCGTGGAATCATTGGATTTCTGAGACATAGGACTTGAAAACCCCAGGGAGTCATTGGATTTCTGAGACATAGGGATTGAAAACCTCAGGAATCATTGGTTCTATGAGAAATGATAAGACTGTTACAGGACTTCAAAATCTGTGGAATCATTGGATTCCCCAAACAAAAAAGACTTTTGCAGGACTTCAAAACCTAGGGGATCATTGGACCCTGACATGTGGCAATGGACAATAGATTGGTTTTGACTATCTCCCTTTGTTGAAGAAGGTTTGTGACATTTTACATACCCTCCTAGGACTTCGGGATCCCACCCTGTTGATCTATATTGTTTGTTATTCCCAAACTTCCCTCAATTCATGTTTGTTCCCACCAGCCTGCACTGACTGAGGGGAGGGTCATCCCCTTTAGCCTCGCTTATTGCTATGTGCTTGTGTTACTATGTGAGGGTTTGTATAATAAGACCCCTTCATCCCAGAAACCAGTTAGCAACCCCATTCCCTTTGATGCTTTTCAGCCCCTTCCTGAGAATCAGGGGGTCATGATCACCTCCCTTTTCGGCTTTCCCCCTTTCTTGAGAAGCCGGGGAGGCTGGATCACCTCCCCTTGGGCTCTGACCCCCTGAGGAGCGGGATGGCATGACCACCATGTTCTAAAACAAAAAAAGCGGGAATGGGAAGGCCTGAGGATTGAGTTGATACTGAGGTCCCCGGAGGCTAAATAGTTTGGACTATATTATTTAAAGTTGGAAAAGAATGGCCCCCACCCCCTCTCTGTGCAAGTCCTGATGTGTTGTTTAAGGAAATGACGATTTTGGTGGGTGGAGGCAGAGAACAGGAAGAGAGCCTGGGAGAATTTGGCCGGGTTCTATGTGAGCTGCTGATCGGTGGTGCTGTCTAGCTCTTCTTTGACTCATTGCCACATTGCTATCGCCGATTCTCTTCCACCTCCGATCTTTCTTCACTGACAAAAGATTGGCGATTTTCCCCTAACCTGAATTCCTGACTCTGGCTGATTTTGAAGTACCGTCTTCACAAGAAAGTAAAATTTAGATGACCCAAGGGTTTAGCATAAAACATTGGGTTAAAAGGCAAGCTGGGTAGATGAGTTGGACAAGGTTTTAGGGGTTTTTTAAAGGTTAACATGGGAAATAACAGTGGAAGAGAAGAAGGGAGAGACTGAAAATAACTAAGAGAGTAGGGATGCTAGAGGGCAATCTGCTATCTGCTAGTGGAAATATGTATAGAATAATTACACATGTTTAACCTATATTGGATTACTAACTGTCTGGGGAAGGGGAGGGGGAGGAAGAGGAGAAAAATTTAGAACACAAGGGTTTTGCAATGGTGAATTTTGCAAATACCTGTATTTTGAATATTAAAAGTTATTATTTTTAAAAAGAACACAAAAGAAAGTCATAGAAGCAAAAAAATTTGATGTAATTGGGATCACTTGTATATTTAGAGTTGTAAAATTTTAAACCCAAATTATTTAAATAAAGGGAATGGGAACCAATTTATCAAGGCAAAGTATCTTTAAAAATTGTAGGTAATAAAAGTCCCCTTTTTTGAAATTTTTTCTTCCAGCTCGAGAGGTATATGTCCATTTTGCTTTTCTAAATTAGCAAAAGAAACAAATTAGAAACTTTTTTTGACTTACAATAGCTCGGAGGGTTAATTAAAAAAAATCCTTTGAAAAATCTGTATTCGGGGAGGAAATAATCCATATTATAAGTGTTTCAAAGTATTAATCGAATACCATTTATAAGATATCGGGGAGTTTTTAAAAATAAGAAAATTTTAAAGGAAATAGTTCAAATGGCTTGGAGGGAAAATAATCCCCAAAAAGGCAAAATGTGTGGGGGAATCATTAATTTAAAATTTATTTATTGGTGGGTTTCAAGAAGAGAGAGATTATAACTTTGGGCAGGGGAAAATCAAGAAAGGTTTTATGGTAGAGATAGTATCTAAATTGAGTCTTGAGGGATTGGTGAGAGTCCAAACAGGCAAAATTGGATTGGGGAGAGAGAGAAATACAATAGTTATTTAAAGTGATAATAACATGAGCAAAGGTTGAATAGCATAGGGATACATTTTAGTGAACAGCATGGAGTTCAGTTTGACTAAAGCATGCACTACACGCAGGACAGTAATGGGAAAGAGAATCCAGGGATATATTGTTTTGTCTTCATTCAGCAAATACGGCAGGCTTTAGGAAGATTAATTTGGCAATATATGTAAGATGGATTTACCAATGGCTTGGGGTGGGAGGAGGGAAAGAGATCAGTTAATCTATTGAAATAGTGTAGGTGAGCAAACCTGAACCAGAATGATGGCAGTGGTCATGGAATGGAAAGAATACATGTGTGAGAGAGATTATGACAACAGAATGAATAGGACTTGGCAGGAGGTGAAGAAGAAGCAAAGATTGATTTGAACACCTAGGAAAATGCTTTAAACAAACAAAAAACAAAGTCGGGGCAGCTAAATGGTACAGTGGATAGAGCACCAGTCCTGAAGTTAGGAGGATCTGAATTCAAATTTGGCTTCAGACACTTAACACTTACTAACCGTTGTAGTCCTGGCCAAGTCCCTTAATCCCAATTGCCTCTCAAAAAAAATTTTTTAAAGCAGTTAGAAGAATAAATTATAGCTTTGTTTTCCAAATAGCTAGGCTTTCTATGAGCATCATAAAATGGTGACTCAAAAGAAATAGCCTTAATTTTTTCCCAATATAGATGGGACTTTTTTATGAGGACAACTAAAGAATAAATATTATAATGCTATTTTACAGGGGAAAAAGGACATTTAAAGAGCAAGATTTAAAGGAATATAAACTGTTATGTATAGTTCAGTACTCCCACTCCTTTTCAATCTCCTCTGCTGTATCATTGTATGTCCCAATCTTTATTGTGATGGCCATCAAAGCTCAGTCCTGGACCATTTCTCTGTCTTTTGGTGACCTTATCAGTTCCCACAGGTGTCTGTCTGTGTGTTTCTCTGTGTCTCTGTGTCTCTGTCTCTGTCTCTGTCTCTCTCTCTCCCCCCCTCTCTCATATATCTAGTTTGAACTCAAGTCTTCTTATGTCCAGGGCTGGAGGTCTATCCACACTTCACTACCTAGCTGCCCATCCCTCTCTCTTTATATCTAATCATTTACCAAGTCTCTTTGTTTACATCACTTTAACAAGACTAGACACTTTTTCATTCATCACTTCTTGCCTAGACTATTATAATAGTCTTCTAGCTGATGTCCTCCACTTTTTTCCATTTCTAATTGCATCTTCCATGTCAAATATAATCTTCCTAAGGCACAGTTATTCTCGTATCTAGTTTGCTCAGAAGGCAACAAGGACTTCCTAATGCCTTTAGATTAAAGTTCAAATTACTCAGCTTGGCATTTAAGGTCCTCCATTGCTTGTCTCCACCTAATTTTCCCGTCTCATTTCAAATCATGCCTTCTACTCCACCTCATTCATACACTCCACTGGGTTAATTTGCTAGTCTCCAGATTCTAGAATATTCCTTGCTGCTTCTGATGCATTCACACAAGCCACTCGTATACTTTCTCCTCAATTTGGCTTCTCTTTATCTTCTGTTAAGGTTGAACCCGAGTATTAACCCTTCCATGAAGTTTCCCTTAAATGTCCCCAGATCTTGATGTTTTCTCCCTCATCAAACAACCTTGTTTTTGTTTATTTATGAACATATTGCATATACTCCCACTCGCAATTTTTAGAAGGATCAACCATAGCCCTAGAGGAATAAAGATGAAATCTACTGCCCACCTCTTGATGAAGGAGAAGTAGACTAGAGTTGAAAAAATGGGACATATATTTTGGATGTGGCTAATGTATAGATTTGTGTCATCCTTTTGATATTTGCTGGGCTGTGCCTTATGTGAAATAGAAGAAAGGGACGATAATACCAGGCAAAAGAAATGATAAGAGCATCAATAAAGCATTAAAAAATATACAGGACAGAATAGAAGGAGGATCAGAGGGAAACAGACAAGAGAACAGGTTTGGACTAACATTCAGTGTGTTATATAATTTTTAAAAAAAAGGAGTTGCACATCATGAAAATAATAGCTAGCATTTCTATAATAATTTAAGGATTGAAAAATACTTTACAAATATCTTATTTGCTTCTCATGAAAGTCCTGGTATGTACGTGCTGTTCTTATATCTGTTACAAATGAAGTAACTGATACAGACAAGATTAAGTGACTCAGCTAAGAAATGTTTGAGGCTAGATTTAAACTCAGGTCTTCCTGACCCCAGGAAAAGTCTATCTACTCTAGTCATTGCACCACCCAGGAAATGGAAATGTGTAGTTTCACATATAAGCCTCTTTTTCTGCTCTTATCAAGTTTAGAATTTTAAAAATAATTTAATCTCCTTAAATGGAAAGATTGTTTCCACTTTGATTTCATATCTCAGTACCTAATACATAGTAGTTTCATAGATTAAGAGCTGGAAGGGATATTAGAGATCAACTACTGCATCATTTGACAGAGGAGGAAACTGAGACCCAGAGATATGAAATGAATTATCATAGCTCACAAGTCCTGTGAGTATTCTTTTTACTGCACAAACTTCCCTTCCATGTGTGTTGAACTAGATGTATTTTTAAAAATCTAAATCTAGGCTCAGAACTCTTTTAAAATTTTGCTTCATTGTGATTCTTTCCATTAATGAGATGATTGATGCCAGTTCCAATGATCTTGTGATGAAGAGAGCCATCTACACCCAGAGAGAGGATTGTGGGAACTGAATGTGGATCACAACATAGCATTTTCACTCTTTTTGTTGTTGTTCGCTTGCATTTTGTTTTCTTACTCATTTTCTTTCCTTTTTGATCTGATTTTTCTTGTGCAACAAGAGAATTGTATAAACATGTTTACACATATTAGATTTAACATATATTTAAACATATATAGCATATATTAGGTTTCTTGCCATCTAGGAGAGAGGGTTGGGGGGGGAAGGAGGGGAAATCTGAAACACAAGGATATGCAAGGGTAAATGTTGAAAAATTATCTGTGCATATGTTTTGAAAATAAAAAGCTTAAAATAAAAAAAAATTGCTTCAAATCTTGAGTCTTAGGATTTTAATTTATGGGATTGCTCTGGTATACTAATGGAGCAGATTGTATAATACTCATTATTCTTTACCTAGCACATAGGTCTTGTGTAGATTAGGTATTTAATTAATAGTTTATAATTTAAAGTTAATTTTATTATTCTCTAGATTTAGAAACAGAGGCACAGAATTATGTGAATCATGAAAACAGTTCTTATATTCGAGTTGATTATATCAGACCACATAAATATTTAATGATAGAGCCAGGACTGAAACCCAGGCTTCTTGAATGCCAATCTTGAGCTCTTGCCACTGAATTACCCTGGTATGGGTTTTCATTTGGTTTTTCTAGTTAGGGAGTTCTGCTGACTATCTGATACACAGCCAGCATGATTGCTCAACCCAGTTCTGGTTTTTACCACACCCCAGAATGTCTCCAGTAATCTCAAGAGGAACCACAACTGTAAGATCAAATTATCTGAACAAAATTCATTTTAATTTACTTTTTTAAAAATCTGCTACATATATGGAACAGGGATGGGCACCACAAACCATGCAAAAGCATTTATGCCCCTTGCCTTGTCTTGCCCCATCCTAGAGATGTCTAGTGGTGATAAATGGCCTTTGGAGATGGAAAGTGCTTTTCATGGAATATCTCATTTGAGCCTTACAATACAATGCAAGGTGAATGCTATTATTATGTCTGCAACTGAGAGAGATGGCATGATTTTTCCAGGGTCTGAGGCAATTTGAGCCAGTCTTCTTGACCCACACTTTGTCTACTGGATCACCTAGCTGTCAGTGGTATACTATATAGGGTTCTGTCCTTGGTCCTGTTCTGTGCTTACATTTGCTTATTTGAATATCTACCCCCTGCTCTTAGATGTGCCCTCTGGAACCAAAACAGGATAAATTCAATCAATCTTCCAGGTGGTATCTATACTTGAAGAGGGTGCTCACAAACCTCCTAGATCTTCTTGATTCCAGGTTAAATATCCCTGGTTCCTTTAACTGATTAGGTTCAAATGACATGACCTTGAAGTCCTTCATACACATTTGGCTGCCTCTTCTGAATGTTTTCCACCTGTCTGATGCTCTTCCTAAAATCTGCCACTTTGGGCTGAATTTTCCAGCTATCATCTGGCCAGACTGTAGGGGTACTACCACTAATCAATCTCTCTCTCTCTCTCTCTCTCTCTCTCTCTCTCTCTCTCTCATTGTGTGTGTGTGTGTGTGTGTGTCTGCTCCCTCTACTCTTTCTCTGTGTATAAATCTGTTTCTCTCTGTTTCTGTCTCTTCCTTTTTCCTTCCCTCTCCCCTTCTCTGTCTCTCTCTGTATCTCTGTGTTTCTCTCTTTCTCTCTCTGTTTCTCCCTCTTTCCCTTTCTCCCTTCTTTCTCTGTCTCTGTCTCTTTCTGTCTCTGTCTCTGTCTCTTTCTTTCTCTCCCTCTCTTCTTCTCTGTCTCTGTCTTTCTCTCTCTCTGTCTCTGTCTCTCTGTCTTTTTCTCTCTGTGTCTTTGTCTCTCTGTCTCTGTTTCTCTTTCTCTCTCTTTCCCTCTTCTCCCTCCTCTCTCTTCTCCCTTCTTTTTCTTTACTATTTCAGATAAGAGTAAGGTTCATATTAGCTTCTCATCCTGACATCTTTTTTCTTATTTGAATAGATATCTACTTATTTACCCCGATTATGTGAGGTAATTTTCCCTAACTTTTCCTCCCTTCCCCTGTAGTATATTTCCCCCTCTTATTCCCTTTTTTCTTATGATCATCAAGACCTTACAGAACCATTCCCAAGCCTTGTCTAATTGTACCCTTTTATTACCCTTGATAATGTTAGGGTTCTGAGAGGGCACATATATCCCCATACTTGAATATGAGTAGTTTTTCCTTGCTTAGTCTTTTACTGCTGTTTATTCATATTTGCCTTTTTATGTTTCTCTTAACTTCATTTTTTGCACTCCAAAATATCTTTGCAGCTCTGGTCTTTTCATTAGGTATGCTTGGAAGTCTCCTATTTCTTTAAAAGTGCCCCCTCCATATTATACTCCATTTTGATGGGTATATCATTCTTTGTTGCAAGGCTAAAGACTTTTGTCTTCTGGAAAACCATATTCCAAGTTCTTCATTCCTCTATATTTGTAACTGCTGTCTTGTGTAATCCTGATTGTATATCCTCAGTACTTGAATTCTCTCTTTCTGGCAGCTTGCTATATTTTTTCTTTGATCTAGAAGCTCTGGGTTTTTTTCTGTGATGTTCTTGGAAGTAATCGTCCTTTGGGAGTTTCAGGAGATGGTTTGGTGGATTCTTTCTGTTTCCACTTTGCCCTTTGGCTCCAAGCAATCTGGACAGCCTTTCTCACTCCCAGAATGGGCTTGAGCAACTCTGCTTCTGGGGCCATCCCCCTTCTGCTCTGAAGCTAGAAGATCACTGAGCTACTATGATCTCTCACCCTTACTCCTCAGTTGAACATGTAGCCATGTGAAAATTTCAGTGGTTTTGGAGACAGAGAACATAGTTCAAATGCTGAGTCACTCAGTTTCCTCATCTCTAAAATGAAGAGATGACCTCTAAGATTTCCTTAGGAAACTAGGTGATACAGTGCATCGAGTAGTGCTTCTGGACTCAGGAACTAAGTTCAAATCTGGTCTCACACACTCACTAGCCTATGTTATCCTGGACAAGTCATTTCTGTTTGCCTCAATTTTCTCAGCTGTAAAATGGAGATAAAGTAACACCAACTCCAAGGATGGTTATGGGGATGAAATGAGATAACATTTGTTAAGCATGTAGACTAGTGCTTGGCACAGAGTAGGCACTATATAAATGAATACTAAGCTTTTTCTCTTTTCCATGTTCTTAGGATGCTATAACCTCACAACTGAGCTAAATGCCTTGAGACATAGACACAGGAATCCTAGACTTCTGTTTTCTTGTGGTGGCTTGAAGACCATCATCAAGATAACATCCTAGTTTCCTGGTGACATCTTTCTCTGTAAGTATTAGTCCTGACCACAATAAGGGAAGAAGGTTGGCTATCCTGAAGGAGTTGTTAATAGACATATTTATTAAGCACTAATAACTGCCAGTAATTAGACAGTGTTAAGTGCTGTGAATACAAACATGAGCAAAAGGAAAACCAATCCCTACCTTTGAAGGAGCCTAATGGAAAAAAACAATACATTCAAAAGAAAGCATAAAGGGATGGGTGGAGCAGGAGGTAGATTATGATGAAAAAACAAGTCTAGAGATACAGAGAAGGAGAGGAATGAAGGTGTGAATATGGTGTGCTGGGGCACTTTCCTTATTATAGAGATTCCAGGAGGAACCATCCAATCAAAGGAAGGGACCATAGAAACAGAGTGATCTTCTAGAGTGAGAAGACTAGTAGGAGAAAGAACAAGATGAAGAAGGTTTAAATATGTCAGTCCTACCTCCATTGTGAGGGCCTCATTGGGGCATTCTAATAGAAGTTAAGTAAAAAGGGTCTATTTCTCTAAACACTGGTGGATTCAGCTACACCTTCTATGAAGCCCCTTTTAACTTGTCAGCCAACAGATCTTCATTCAATACTGTTTGAAAACATTAAGTTTCTAGAGGAATTCTTTTTCTTCTCCCTCTGTAAGAACATTAGCACTACATCATCATGCAACTCCTTCCAATTGCCCAAATAAATTTACCTCTGGACTTGTGATTTTGTTTCAAATCTTTTACTCGGTCTGATCTTTTCACCAGAGATGCTTGAAAGTCAACTATTCCACTAGGGATTCAATAGTAAGATTTATAATCAGCCTTGCAGAAAATTATTCTTAATTAAAAGTTTTTTTAAATTAAAAATTTTAATTAAGAATAATTAAAAGTTTATCTTTTTTGGAATTTGCAAAATCATTTTTTTAGTGAAAACTACCAGGACTGATATTCCTTGGAATTTGAACTGCTTCTTTCTGGATGCTTGCCATATTTTTATTTGATATAGAAGTTCTGTATATGGGTGTATCACATTCCAAAGACTTTTCCTTTCGGAATTCCTTTCTGGAGATCATCAGTGGATTATTTCTATTTACATTTTGAGTTTTGATTCTAATAGATTTGGGCAATTTTTATTTATAATTTATCAAAATATAGTCTCCAGGCTATTTTTAAAAATCATGATTGAATGGGGAAAGTTTGACATTTCTTCAAAAAGAAAACTATAAATTAACCAAGCTATGGGATCAAATTCCTGTTTTTCCCTACCTTTCCTCCCTGACAAACAGTTCCCAGGAAATGGGTAAATAGAACAATTCTGGGAATTATAGAGCAGACTGATCTGGCCCTTATCTACTCAGTCCATAAGCTGAGAACACACTCGGAGTCAGCAAAAGCCATGTCTTTGTTTAAATTTGAATTTATGTGTTGCTTCCCCATTTGCTGCAGCTTTTGCCCTTAGAATGTAAGGTCACATTCTCAGTCAGTGAAGATGAACCAACAGGAAGAGGATGGTGTGTCAGGGAACATGTATATTGCCCATGCTGCTTATGGTTGGGGCCTTACTTTCACCTTTTATATGGTGAGGGTGACACCTGTTTCTCATGAGAAATGAATAAAACTTTTTCTTTACACCTTGAGAAATCTCTGAAATTTATATACATACCACACAATTTGGGGGCTCGTCCAGGATCATGTAATCATTGGGGGGGGGTCACCAGGTTATTGGAACTTGGCAAAAGACATCCTGCCTAATTTTGGCAGTTTGTCAAGGCTTGAGAGTTCTTCCCCCACTTTGAGTAAAAGTGACCTGAAGCAGAGAGACTTAGTGTAAAGTAAAAGTCAATCCATGGTTGAAAACCTGATTGGTCAGTGAGAGGATGCAAGCCACTTTTTTGTGCTCAGAACCCAAAGACAGGTAAGCTAGATTTTGGAATCTGAGTGCACTAGATTCCAGAAGGGTCTGAACCTTTTGGGTGACTGAGGATTTGGGGAGGACCCCACTGAATTGGTGTAAGAGCCTGGGATCTAGGCACACCTGATCCTGAAAAGTCTTATCAACGATTCAAAATGGGAAGAGCTCAGTCCAGGCTTACTTCCATGGAAAAGAAAATAGAGATACTGGTTTATAGTCCCTTGGGAAGATTAAATATGATTAAAATGATTAAATATTGTTGTACTTTATGGGGACGACGCTCCCAAGGCTGATTGAGTATGTAACTGGATATGTCTGTGTGGTTTCTGTGTGTATGTGTGCTTTGCATTCTGTATATTGTGTTAAAAAGTTAGCAAGCTTGTGAGAGTTAACAGCCTGTGTTGCTGTTTTGGAAAAGATTAGGCTGAATTGTTGAAATTGTTGGAATTTATAGTAGTAATTCTTTTTTTTCTTTTAAATTTTCTTTTTTTTATTATAATAACTTTTTTATTGACAGAACCCATGCCAGGATAATTTTTTTACAACATTATCCCTTGCACTCACTTCTGTTCCGATTTTTCCCCTTTCTCCTTCCATCCCCCTCCCCTAGATAGCAAGCAGTCCTAGATATGTTGAATATGTCTCAGTATATCCTAGATACAATATATGTGTGCAGAACCAAACAGTTCTCTTGTTGCACAGGGAGAATTGGATTCAGAAGGTAAAAATAACCTGGGAAGAAAAACAAAAATGCAAACAGTTTACATTCATTTTCCAGAAATATGTTCATATTTCTCCTCTGACCATTTATCAATTGGAGAATGGCTTGGTTTCTTATAAATTAGAGTCAATTCTCTATATATTTTGGAAATGAGGCCTTTATCAGAACCTTTAACTGTGAAGATGTTTTCCCAGTTTGTTGCTTCCCTTCTAATCTTGTTTGCATTAGTTTTGTTTGTACAAAAGCTTTTTAATTTGATGTAATCAAATTAAAATTACATTCTTTCTTTGGGTGTAGCTACTTCTGTCCATCACTGATCAACTGAAACTGAATTAGGTCTCTTTGTCAAAGAAATCCACTTCCATCAGAATACATCTTCATACAGTATCGTTGTTGACGTATATAATGATCTCTTGGTTCTGCTCATTTCACTTAGCATCAGTTCATATAAGTCTCTCCAAGTCTCTCTGTATTCATCCTGCTGGTCATTTCTTACAGAACAATAATATTCCATAACATTCATATACCACAATTTACCCAACCATTCTCCAATTGAAGGGCATCCATTCACTTTCCAATTTCTAGCCACTACAAACAGGGCTGCCACAAACATTTTGGCACATACAGGTCCCTTTCCCTTCTTTAGTATCTCCTTGGGGTATAAGCCCAGTAGTAGCACTGCTGGGTCAAAGGGTATGCACAGTTTGATAACTTTTTGGGCATAATTCCAGATTGCTCTCCAGCATGGTTGGATTCATTCACAACTCCACCAACAATGCATCAGTGCCCCAGTTTTCCCGCATCCCCTCCAACATTCGTCATTATTTTTTCCTGTCATCTTAGCCAATCTGACAGGTGCATAGTGGTATCTCAGAGTTGTTTTAATTTGCATTTCTCTGATTAATAGTAATTTGGAACACTCTTTCATATGAGTGGTAATAGTTTCAATTTCATCATCTGAAAATTGTCTGTTCATATCCTTTGACAATTTATCAATTGGAGAATGGCTTGGTTTCTTATAAATTAGAGTCAATTCTCTATATATTTTGGAAATGAGGCCTTTATCAGAACCTTTAACTGTGAAGATGTTTTCCCAGTTTGTTGCTTCCCTTCTAATCTTGTTTGCATTAGTTTTGTTTGTACAAAAGCTTTTTAATTTGATGTAATCAAAATTTTCTATTTTGTGATCAATAATGGTCTCTAATTCATCTTTGGTCACAAATTTCTTCCTCCTCCACAGGTCTGAGAGATAAACTATCCTATATTCCTCTAATTTATTTATAATATCGTTCTTTATGCCTAAATCATGGACGCATTTTGATCTTATCTTGGTATACGGTGTTAAGTGTGAGTCCATGCCTAATTTCTGCCATACTAGTTTCCAGTTATGCCAGCAATTTTTGTCAAATAATGAATTCTTATCCCAAAATTTAGGATCTTTGGGTTTGTCAAACACTACATTGCTATAGTTGACTATTCTGTCTTGTGAACCTAACCTGTTCCACTGATCAACTAATCTATTTCTTAGCCAATACCAAATGGTTTTGGTGACTGCTACTTTATAATATAGTTTTAGATCAGGTACAGCTAGGCCACCTTGATTTGATTTTTTTTTTCATTAATTCCCTTGAGATTCTCTAGCTTTTATTATTCCATATGAATTTTGTTGTTATTTTTTCTAGATCATTAAAATATTTTCTTGGAAGTCTGATTGGTATAGCACTAAATAAATAGATTAGTTTAGGGAGTATTGTCATCTTTATTATATTCGCTCGGTCTATCCAAGAGCACTTAATATTTTTCCAATTATTTAAGTCTGACTTTATTTGTGTGGAAAGTTTTTTTGTAATTTTGTTCATATAATTCCTGACTTTCCTTTGGTGGATAAATTTCCAAATATTTTATGCTGTCGACAGTTATTTTGAATGGAATTTTTCTTTGTATCTCTTGTTGTTGGATTTTGTTAGTGATGTATAAAAATACTGAGGATTTATGGGGATTTATTTTATACCCTGCAACTTTGCTAAAGTTATGAATTATTTCTGATAGTTTTTTAGTAGAATCTCTGGGGTTCTCTAAGTATACCAGTAGTAATTGTTTCAAAGTGGCTCAAGATAAGATTTTTAACTGATCACTCTGGATGGGTGAGTGTATTGGTTTTTTATTTTGGTAAAGTAATTTGGGAGCTAATTTTGGGATCGTTAGCCCAAGGAAAGAGAATCTTTTTCTCCTCTCTCTCTGAGTCCGGTTCAACTACAGAACTTTGCAGAAGAGGGGGAGAAAAGAGGAAAATACATTTAACACAGTGAAGATGGTAAAAACAAGTAGAAGAAAGGAGATATATGTATATAGAAAGGTGAATGAGAAAGTTTAAGTATGTAGGAATTTGGTTGTGATAGATTGATTCTGCTCTATTTGAACTGATAAGCAGTAGGTTCTTTCTGAGATCATAGAACTCAGATTTAGTTTGTTATCTAGTATCCTGAATGTTATTAGAATATAAACTAAAAAAAATAGGAACTTGAAAATGTGTTTAAAAATCTGTTATTATCAGCTTTTCTAACTCAGTAAATGTAATTTAGGAGATTGGGTATTTCCACCTTTGCTTGTAAACTGAGAAAATTATACCTAAGACCATTTGGCTATTATTTATGAAAATTCTAAGATTGTTCATTATATTAAAAACTACAATTGGTAATTACTGTATTGTGTAAAACAAGAGTACAAAAGAGAAGATTCAGTAGTTACTGGAGTAAAGAGATCTTCTATCTGTAAATTAGTCTGAAATTTAAGGAATTGTTAATGGATGGGGATAAAGGAAAAGATTTCTGTGTACCTATATAGAAGTCACTCCTGAATATGGAAAAAAATAAAGAATAGATGTAAATTCCAGAGGTGGAGAATAATTTGTGAGGCTGAGATTGAATCAAGCAATTGGTATTGGAATTAAAAGTGTTGAAATGTTAGGTAGTATTTAAAATGCACCGTCTTTTGGTAGAATATGAATGGAAGAGATGGGGAAGTTTAAAAATTCCCCATTTAAAATCAATCTGAAAAATCCAGAGGATGTGGCATGTGTGTTAAACAATATTCTATATCATTGGAAAGAAAAATAAGATTGTATTCAGTAATAGAGGGACTTGTGAAGGATGGACTATTAAAGTTTTGTATGTTCCCTTTCAATATCTCTATTTTGTTCCTTAAGAAATCTGATGAGACTTATAGATTAATACAAGACCTTGGGGGAGTAAACAATTTAGTGTTATAGAGCATTGAAAGTCAATAACCTGTGAGGTAGTGGGAAACTGTTTGACTGAAGAGGAAAATGTTTGAAGGAAGTGGCTTTGTAAAGGGAGGAGTGCAAAGCAAATGTTTGTCCTTATCCCCACTTTGTGGTTGCCCCAATGTGTTCTAAAGAGGAAGAGAAAAAGTTGGAAGATAATGGAGCAATAAAACCTCCTTCAAGGATATTGGCTATTACCTGCTGAGAGGAGAATGTTGAATAAGCCTTCGACTGGGGAGATTTTAACTGTATTGTATTAAGAAAACCATTGGGATGCTCAAGCAATGTGTGATGTCTTTTAAGAAAATTTGGCTATATAGGGATATGTTCAATTACTACACCTTGAAAAAAATGACATTTCTGATCAATTTGAGTCTACAGAAATAGTGAAAAGTTATATAACTATCAAAAACATTTTCAGCAGATACTGGGGTTTTTGAGAATAAGTTTTAAGTTGCTTGGCACTATCAGCTAAATTGAGTTATTTTATTATGATTTTAAGTAGACCTAATTTACATGATTAAGAGCCTTCTGAGGGAACTGTCAAAAAAAAACTGCTCTCTCTGGGTTTTTCCAAGCTTTTCAGATTTGTGTAATCTATCTTGGCTGGCCTGAATTCGTTTGGGGTTTGCATGGTGCCTCAACATCTTTGATATGGGCCCTTTCCCCAGCATTTCTGAAATAGAGGGGGAGATAATCACTGGCCACAGACCTGTAGCCTGGCACCTGGGTCCAAATTTCTCCAACCCTCTTTCCCAGAGTCCTAGAGTTTGCCAAATTCTTAAAGACCTGCGATCAGACTTGAAAGGGCAGTTTTCTATTACCTTAAGTTTGGGTCTGTGTGTGGAATTGTATGTGTATTGGAATTCTATTTCTGAAATTGTATAAATAATTACTATGAACTGCATGCTAAAATTGTGAACTTGTTTATTCTGGTATAAGAGGTTGGAAATGTGTGCATTGATATTCAAGTATTGTTACTAGAAATTTAAATCTGTATTTGATTTGATTTTAAGTTAAAATTTTTGGTTCTCTGGTAACTTATCTAAAGAGGTCACATGTTTGTATCTCCTAATTAGATGAATTTTGCTTGCTAAATTATATATTGGGTAATTTGTAAAAATTGTATGAGCTGTGTTTGAACATTTTGTCAGCCCAGCTAGATATGTGGCATAAATTTTGTGAAATTTGGTACAAAGCTATTTAGAATATTAATGTTAAGGTTTGTCTTGCTTTCTCCCTTTAACAAAGAAATAAAAGCAAGAAAATTTTGTGGGGATATATGTAATTGCAGAACAAATTGTGTCTGAAAGGTGTGTGATATGTCTAAAGATAAATAAGAAGGTATTGGGGAGGTGTCCCTTCACAGGAAGGGAGTCTGTCTCCAAAATATTTAGGTTAGGGTTTTAGTGAAATGACACCAGTGAAGAAACTGAAATACAGGGAATGGGGTGCAAACCTTCCCCTGAGCTCTCCTGCTTTAAGAGTGGTTAATGGAATAACATTGGAATAAATTGTACTGAAGTATGGCTTGGTAGAGATTATTGATTCTGATAAAGGAACATATTTTACTTTTAAGGTTTTATAAGAAATAATGGGCAATTCCATACACCTGGGCATCTGCTCTCATCTGGCAATGAATCAGATTCTTAAGAAACTGATTACTAAATTGATGTTAGAAACTAAATTACCTTGGACCAAATGTTTTCGTATTGCTTTGTTAAAGAATTAGAACTGTTCCCAGAAGTGACCTGGGACTTTTCCTATGTGAAACTGGTTTGTTTTATTTGGGAGGAGAAAGGAAAGACTCTTTTGGAACAAAGGATAGGTTTTTTAAGGAATTAAATACTGGCAGTGTCTTCATCCCTTTTTAGCCCTTAAGAAGCAAGAATTGCTGATCCAGACAACACCTTTGGAGTGTGTAATTCCAGGAGACTGGGTCCCTTTTAAATCCTGGAAGGCTTGGAGTGAGAAGGACCTTATCAGATATTACTATGACCTAGACCATGATCCAGAGGCTGAGAAGAGGTGGACTCTATACCATAGCTAAAACATTTATAGAGGAACCTCAAGAATAGAATGTTGAAGACAATTTATAATCTGTAAAAACTGACTTTGCACCAGGGCAATGACCATTTTGACAGCCGTGGGTAAAGAATTTGTTTAGGTTTTATAGTCTCTAAACAAGAAATGGGTTTATTGATGATCTACACGTTTATTATATAAAAAATATTTTTAATGTTTACTGCATACCAGAATGAATTTGTGAAATATTCTCTTCTCTAAAATATAATCGTTTTCTGGGTACAGATTTCTTGGGGGATTTCTGGAGGCAGCCTTAGTTTCAGTTCAAAGTAATAATCACCTCAAATGCAGCCAGGAGTTAAAGTCCAAATCCTTTATTGTCAAAATAGCCTGATTAGCATCTTTGTGTAGTCCCCATATAATTCTTTTGCAAATCTTATTAGCATTTTCCTTAGTCAAATGTCTGGTCATTATTTCTGTAGCTGCATTTTCTCCAATGGTTCTTGTGACAGCTGTCTACAAATGTCCCACAAAATCTGCAACGGTTCATTGGGACCTTACTCTATTTTTGTGAAGGCTTCCCCTCAATCTTTTCCTGGAAGGGTATCCCAAGCTTTTATAGCAGCAGTTGCGATCTGCTCATAAACTGTTGTGGAGTAATTGATCTGTTCTGAATTCTTTCCATACTGACCTTCACCTGCTAGTTGGTCAAAAGCGATTTGTGCATTAGCTCCTGTTTGCCTATTGCATCTGGCCTGAATCCTACATAATTCATGATGCTCCAAAAGTCACAACAAGTTTTGTCCAGGTGTCCTTGCTTTGGATTTCCAATCACTCAGGGTTAAGATTTCATAAGCCAAACTATTTAGTAACATCTTAACATAAGATGATGTAGCCCCATAAAGAGTGCAACCCTTTTTCAAATCCTTAATTTTTTCCAGATCAAAAGGAGTGTATCTTTTCCTTTTTTGACCTGAAGAGTCAATCTCTTTAATCACAAGGTATGCATTTATAAAATCAGATACATCCTCTCCTTCGTTTTTTGCCTTAACCAATGCCTTTTCTAATCTTGTCATAGTCTGCTTCATAGGAGGAGCTGATTGCATTACTGCCTCTCCCTCTTCTCCTTCTCCCTTCACCCATGAAGGGTTAATTGAGGGAGGTAGGTCAGGATATTGAGAATGATCTAATTTCTCCTGCTGTGAATTCTTATCTAATTCTTCATCCTTTTACCTAGTTTAGTTGGCACCTCCCCCTCCTGCTTTTTCTTCTTTTTCCTTATTCTAACACGTATATAATTTCCTAAATCCAGTGGTATTAAATTATATGTATTAAGTGTGTCTTTGAAAATTGAGTCAGGTCCATTTTTATTGTAGAATTGACAAAGTTGCTCTCCTACTAATTTCCACTCATCTAGATCCAATTCTTTTTCCATAGAGAACCAAGGAGATGTGTACTGTACAGTTTCCAAAAGTTTAGTGATCTGCTCCCAAATTATAATCAAACCTTGGCTTTTCATAACTGACAATGCTCTCTACACATTTTCCTTGAAGAGAAACAGAAGGCTGTTTTCTAAACATCTGTCCCATTTCAGCTGAAATATTTCTTTAGCCCTTAACAAAGTTTTCTTGTTGTACTCATCCTAATTTCTGGATCAAGGCGACTTTTCCACTGGATCAGGATCAGAGACTTTTCCACTGAAAATCAGGATTGTATATATCCCTCTTCGGGCACCAAAATGTAATATTCTCTACTGTGAAATATAATCATTCTCTGGAAGCAGATTTCTTGGGGGGCTTCTGGAGGCAGCCTTAGTTTCAGTTCAAAGTAATAATCACCTCAAATGCAGCCAGGAGTTAAAGTCCAAATCCTTTATTGTCAAAATAGCCTGATTAGTTTTCTTAGAGGCCTATCTCTCTCCTTGGTTCTGAGAGCTCTTGCTGCTAGTCCTTTGTCTCTTCCAACTTCAGCCTCTAGCTCCCTTTGAATCCAAAGACTCCAGCCAGAACAAAGGTGGAAAATGGAATGAATTGAATCTGCCTCCCAGAGAGTGGTCTTGTGGGTTTCTGACTTGTGAATCTCCCGAAGTCTCTAGTGGGCTTGTGGGAGCTCCTCCTTATATATGAGCTCTTAAAGGTGTGAACTCTAATGTATGAACTAAGTACATAAGCATTGTCTCTATCAATTCCAGTGACTTAGCACCTTGTTTCAAGTTCTGGCCCATAACAAATTTGTACTATAAAAAGGGCCAAAAATGTTAAGTAAAATCTTTTATGTATGTAAAGTTTATCAAATTTTGGTTTTGATTGTATTGAATCATCTTAAAATTGTACCCATTATTTAAAGGGCGGATAATAGTTTTTGCCTTTGTCCCTCTCAACATGTTTCCACTATAAACAATAAGCAGTTTAGAATTTTTCCTATGTATCAAACATTTTAAAGGCAAAATGATTTGTGTAATGTCGAACTTAAAACCATCTGCTTAGATATGAAAGATAAGCTGTGAACTTTCTAGGATGAATCTCTTACTGTTATCAATGTAAGGTCATAGTTAATTCTTTTTTTGGGATATGTGATCCTTGAGAGCTAAATTAACCTAAAGTTGTGATTAATGACATTTGCTATTGGAGATAAAATCTCTTGGGACTGTAGCTGATATCATGTGGAGTTTTAAATTCAGATATGATTGTCTTATGGATCATCAAGTCAGTTATCCACCATCTAAAAGGAATAGGCCATAAGCTATTCATTCAAAACATGATCCTGAATTGTTATAGGTGGAAGTCAATATTTAGCTAAGAGTTGTGAGGACAACCTTGACCTCCTCTTAAGGTAGGATCCTACTGACTCAGTTTCCTGTGAAGTTCGGGTCAGCTCCCTGTTGACCTCAGGATCAGCCAGAGTCAAGATCAGCAAAAGTCCTTGGTCTTTAGGGAGAGAAATAAAGGAGATGGATGAAACTCCATGAGGCTTGCCACCAACCTCCTCTCTCTTCATTGTCCTCCTCCAAAGTGACTCTGGCTTGTCTTACTCCACCCCCTAATCCCTCCTATAATTATCTGTATACACCAAAAGATCGAGCCAGCACAGAATAGGAGAAGGGCCATTTTCCAAGCATATGCTAATAGAGTATTGTCCAATTAGTAATTAGCCTTAAGTGCTCGGTTGTCTGATTCCAGTGCACCTATTCAGAGGTTCAGCCCTTTACAGTTTCCCAGTGGTGTTCTTTTGAATAAGAACCCACCTGATTATTTCTGAGTATGGATTAAGGTAGAATTGTTACTACATGATTAATTGAAAACTGGGACAATTTATCTGAAGTAAAATTGAGTTAAGGATGTTTTATCTTGTATCATGAATGTATTCTCAGGCTAAGGCCTTAAGGACCAGTTTTGATGCTATTTAAATCAGGTCCCTGCCTTTTTTTCTCTTATGGCAAGTTTTTATAATCAGAGCAAATGGTCAGTAGAAGCCATGAGCACAATTTTTAAAAATGTGGTCATTATATCTTAAAGTAGATAAGTGAGTTTTTGACCTAGTTATCTATCTATTGCTAAGTGCATATGTCTATCTATTTATTTTAACATTTCTGTCATTGCTGACTTTTGTGGTAGACATCTTTATTTGTGAAAGGTTAGCTACTCCAATTGTGGGAGACATAACTGGTTGGGATGATAGATGGCCCTAATAACTGAACCCAAGAAGAAAACTCCAGTCAATAAGAAAGAGATGTCTATGGACTATTGCCTTGGTAAAAGAAACTACCAAGGATATTAGGAAACTAGTGCATGTTCCCATACAGACTTGGAACTTTCCCTTTGGCACCTAATGGCGGTCCTGGTTTAGTGGGAATTGGTGGAAACAGATTCTTTCATTCTCCTTGGTGACTGTGATTGGAATTATTTTACTACCTATCTGTTTACCATGCTTAATTCAGTTAATGACCTGAGTAGCTCAGGATAGTCTTAACAAGATGGTGACCATTACTTCTAATCAAACAAGGATGCTAATCTTGAAGGGACAGGGATGGATTCCCCTCAACAGTATGGGATGATAGGATCCCAAGGCTGAGGATCAGATAGATCAACAGTGTGAATTAATCTTACCAAATTATGAAGAAATCTCATTAAAATAAAGAAAAGGGATTGAATGGGAAAACTTTGATATTTCTTCAAAAAGAAAACTATAAATTAACCAAGCTATGGGATCAGGTTCCTGTTTTCCCCTACCTTTCCTCCCTGACAAACATTCCCAGGACATGGGTGAATAGAACAATTCTAGGAATGGACAGAGCAGACTGACCTGGCCCTTATCTACTCAGTCCATAAGCTGAGAGCACATCTCAGAGTCAGCAAAAGCCTTGTCTTTGTTTAAATTTGAATGTATGTGTTGCTTCCCCATTTGCTGCAGCTTTTGTGCTTAGAATGTAAGGTCATATAATCAGTCAATGAAGATGAGCCAACAGGAGGAGGCTCATATTGTGTCATGGAATATATATTGCCCCTGCTGCCTGTGCTCAGTGCCTCACTTCCACCTCTTGTATGTTGAGAGTGACCTCTGCTTCTCATGAGAAATGAATAAAACTTTTTCTTTATACCTTGAGAGATCTCTGAAATTTATAGGGTGGGTTATATACATACACACATGATTGCTGAATTATCTTTCTGTGCCCTATTTTTCAAGTCAGTTGTATTTCATATCAGATATCTCACATTTTCTTCTGTTATTATTCAATCTTGTAATTTTGTTTTATTATTCTTTGCTGTGACATGGAGTCATTGATTGCTCTTTGTTTTCTTCTAGTTTTCAGAAAATCCAATTCTGAGGGGCAGCTCAGCCTTTGGAGTCAGGAAGATCTGAGTTTAAATATGGCCTCAGACACTTACTAGCAGTGTGACCTTAGGCAAGTCATTTAATTCTGCTCCCTACCCCCCCTCCCGCCAAAAAAAAAGTCTACCCCTTATTTTTCTAAGTATTTTTTCTCTTTGAAGTTTTTTCTCTGTAGCTATTGTGAGAAATGACTGGGCATTTTGATTTCCATAGTTATGAAAATCAAATTGGAGAAATGAAACTTAAATTGGAAAATTGAAACCCAAAAGGACATTAAAAAATAATCAAGGGTGGGGTTGATCTTCTCCCAAAAGAATGCAAGTTCCTTGGGAGTAGTGTCTGACTTTTGTAATCAGGGCTGAGCCTGAGATTGAAAAGAATCTTTTGTTCTCTGCCCTTAGCCCTCTTCTGTTAGCTTCCCCCTTCTAGAATATAAGCTCCTTGGGAGCAGGGACTGGCTATATAATGAGTGGTGGAGATTCATGATAGATAACTTTTGTAATATCCAATTAATGAGGAATCAGGGGAGAGATGTGCTTCAGGATAGGAAATAAAATGCTGCCTTTAGAGGTTTCAAAGGTATGTCTGCTGACCTAGGCGCCCATTCTTGGAAAAATGTAAAATAAATCTTTCCTACATTCATCAGTGAGTCAGTAGAGTTCTTGATATTTTGTTTGCTATTATTTAATTTTCTTCCTTTTGATGAATTTTTTTAGGTATTCATGTAGTTTTTGCAGAAAATTTGATTCTTTCTTTTGTTTTCTTCTAGTTTTCAGAAAATCCATTTCTGAGGGGCAGCTAGATGGCAGAGTGGAGAGAGCATCAGCCTTGGAGTCAGGAAGATCTGAGTTTAAATATGGCTTCAGACACTAGCAGTGTGACCTTAGGCAAGTCATTTAACCCTGCTTTCCCCTCCCTCCCAAAAAAAGTCTACTCCTTGTTTTTCTAAGTATTTTGAGTTTATGTTCACTCTTACTTTTGAGGGATTTCTAGGTTTCTAATGTATATATTTTATACTAGTCTGTGTTACCTTTAATTTACTCACTACTTCACTTATCCCTTTATCTTTAGTTACTGAAGTGGGTTTTGTACCAGAACTAGGCTCTACCCTGTGTCCTGCTTTTGGTCAGAGTGGTCCCCCCTGCTTGACTTCATCCTATATCTCCTAAAATTTTGACAACAAGATTGTGATCTGGTACACTGGTCTCTTTTTGAAAGTATTATAAAGGACTAGGAGGTTGGAGTTCCCTGGCCATCAGCAGCCAAGGAATAATGAAGGCTGTAGAATTTGGACAGCGCCATCAACACTGGTACTAGGGAAAGCAGTGATGTCTTGTCCTATGTTTTACTAGCCTGTGGCAACAGCCCCAAGGGAGCAAGATAAGGAAGCAGTGACCCTTCGGCATTGGCAGCAATGAGATATTGACATTGGCAGTGGTATCCTGACTCAAACATCTCTTCTGGTCACACCTGTAGCAGGAAAATAGAGAGAATATTGGCAAACAATAAAACCATAGAATTTTAGAAAGAAAAGGGGGATACCCCCCTCATTTTACATGAAAAAAAAAGACTGAGGGGAAATGGTTTGTCCAAGGTGTCACCTAGTTAGAAATGGCTTAGCTAAAAATGAGAGCCTTATAGAACTGCAAACTGTCATTGATGCCTAAGGGAAGCAACACTTAAGGACTCCCTCAAATTAGCTTTTTTTTTTCAGATGAAATCATATACTACTTAACTGGCATTTGATTTTTCCAAATGCATGCAAAGATAGTTTTCAAGATTAATCTTTGCAAAACTTTGTGTTCCAAATTCTTTGTCCCTTTTCTCTCCTCCTCTTTCTCTTCCCCAAGACAACAAGCAATCTGATGAAGGTTAAACATGTGTAATTCTCCTAATTATATTTCCATATTTGTCATGCCAAGCCCCCCAAAACATCAAATCAAAGAGGGAAAAACAAGAAAAAGGAAAACAAATAAACAAAAAAAGTGATCCACATTCAGTCTCTATAGTTCTCTCTCTGGATGTGCATGGCACTTTCCATCACAACTCTATTGGAATTTCCTTGAATCACTTCATTGTTGAAAAGAGCCAAGTCCATCACAGCTGATCATCACGTAATCTGTCTGTTACTATGTACAGTGTTCTCCTGTTCCTGCTCACTTCACTTAACATCAGTTCATATAAGTCTCTCCAGGCCTTTCTGAAATCAGCCTGCTCTTTGTTTCTTATAAAACAAGAATATCCCATTACATACATACACATAGTATCCCTATAACTTAGTCATTCCCCAATTGATGAGCATCCACTCATTTTCTAGTTCTGTACCACTACAAAAATAACTGCTATGAACATTTTTGCACATGTAGGTCCTTTTCTCTCTTTTATGATCTCTTTGGAATACAGACACAGTAGAGAAACTGCTGGATCAAAGAATATGCACAGTTTGATAGACCTTTGGGCACAGTTCCGAATTGCTCTCCACAATAGATCACTAAATCAGCTTTTAAAGACAATTTTACTTGAGTAAGGAACACTCTGAGACCATTGCTAAGGAAGCCTTAACTTGGGAAGGAATTAGGGTAAGGTCTAAATGGAAAAGAAGTCATCTAAGATACAACTGGAATATAAATGAGACCCAAAGAGAAGTCACTTTCCCAAAGTGCCAGGCTTCCTATTTTAATTAGTTATTCTTTCTAACTAGGTGCTGAAGCAAGTTCTTTCTGTCTGATGGGATGTGAATAACTTTCAATGCCTAGGACCAAAACTCTGCTTGCATCACCTTAGTTATGTCTATGATCTTGTTATTATTTCTGGTAAGACAAAATGAAGACATTTTAGCAAGGCCTTTCTCCTCCTGGTAGCTGTGACTATGAATTTTCAGCTTTGCCAATATGTGGAGGAAGGGAGAAGGGTTAGAGATTTTCTCAGTGATCCCTTGAAATAAATGCTAGTAGAACATGCTCAGGGCAGTTCGGTGGTACAGTAGAGAGAACACTAGCTTGGAATCATCTTAGAATTATCTTCCTTAGTTCAAATCTGGTCTCAGACACTTAAGAGTTACTAACTGTGTGACCCTGAACAAATGGTTTAAGCCTGTTTACCTCAGTTTCCTCATCTATGAAATGAACTGGAGAAGGAAATGGCCAACCACTCCAGTATCTTTGCTTAGAAAACCCCAAATCTTGTGGAGATTCGGACTCATTGATAAAACTCAATAATAACAGATTGTGTTCAACCTACAGCTTGGTCTGGTTCTCTCTGTCCTCAAGCAAGGGCCTTAATTCCACAGGCTCAGCACTATTATATTTGTGGGATTTCCCAATTTGTAAAGTCTTTACTGAACAGCCTCTTTCCTTTATTATTTACTTTTCAGAACTACCCCCTGAAGTAACATTTTAATCTGAATCACTCATTTTGAAATTTAGCAACTAGGCAGAATAGCGAATTATTTCAATAGCAGATAGTGGGTTAATGGAAAGCAGACTTCGGGGCTCTGCCACAGAGTGAGTCATTGGGTCCCCATGGAACTCTAAGGGAAGACAAAGGAGCTATCATCCTTATTAGTGCCAGACCTGACTCTGCCTCTTGGGTTACCCTCTTCAGGATTGTAGCCCACCTTAAGCCCTCACTGATGGTCCATAATATCCATCCCAATCCCCAGCAGGGGAAGGAAGAAATGAGGTACAAGTCCCCTCCAAGCCTAGGACTTGATGACCTATTTTAGCTCTTTCTTAGTCTGGAGCTGAAGAAAAAGTTGATTTCATGATACAGGATAGTTCCTTGGGGTTTGAATACACCATCAGCTCAACATAAGTCAAAAGCATGATGGTACAATCAAATGAGTGAAAATTTGCAAAGTGCTGGCCCTTAGTAAGCACTTAATAAATACACACTTCTTTCCTTCACTGACCTTTTTACATTCTAGGCTAGGACTCCAAATTGTAGGGAAAGATGCTAACGTGCACTGATAAGCATTTCTCCTTCCAACCCAATGAAATCACAGATTCAGACAAATTATAAATCAAATGAGTTGTCAGCTCCACCAGACTGGAATGTGTTTCCCCATAATTTCCACTCATCATTTTTCTATCCTGCCTTTGTCTAGGAATTCACAAAATAAGTCAGCATAGTTTCTCTTTGCCTTAGAACAGTTGTAATTTGCCTTATTTTCAAGGTGTGATGCTATCGCCTGCATTTAGGCTTTGACTTCATCTTTAGCCTTGAGTGTGCTGAACAGTTTCCAAGCACAAGCAAAAGGGAAGGAAAATTGCTCCCTGGAGGGCTGCATGAGGCAGGCTTATTTTAAGCAAAGGCAAACTGGATTCCCTCGGCTGAAGGGTTTCAAAGAAAGTGCCCAGGTAAGATAAACACCAGAAAATACAGCAATGTGACTCACTCCTACACAAAGAACTGCTATGCTATATATTTAGCCATAAGTCCCAGAAGCCTTTTATACCTCATGTAAAGCACAGGACTGAAAGGAGTCACAGGGGGAGTTTTTTCCCTTTTGATTCACAAGTTGACATCAGTCAACCAAGCTAGCAGTGGTGGGAAGAATTATGAAGTCACCAACGTGGCAACTCAATTCAATTCAACAACTACTCATTAATCATATGCAATATGATTCACCCTCAGTCTAGTACAGGGATTCTTGACTTGGGGCCCCCGAATTACTTTAGAAAGATTGATATACAGACAGACATATGAATGGACAGACAGACTTCCTGACTGATAAGTAGATAAAAAGATAGAAAAAAAGAAAGAAAGAAAGAAAAAGAAAAAAGAAAGGAAGAAAGGAAGGAAGGAAGGAAGGAAGGAAAGAAGGAAGAAAGAAAAAAAAAGAAAGAAAGAAAGAAAGGTACATGAGTGTGTGGATAGATATATGGATGACTGATAGATATATGGATGGATAAAGTAGACAGATAGATTGATATGATGGATGGATTGATAGGTAGGTAGATAGATATATGAATGGATATATAGATAGATGATAAGTAGATAGATGTATGGATGGATATATGGATATATGATAGATGATAGCTAGCTAGATATATGGATGGATAAACAGACATTGGATGGATGGATGGATAGAAAGGTAGATGGGTAGATGGATGGATAGATACATGGATGGATAGGATAGATAGAAAGATGCATGAATAAATAGATGGCTGAATGGATAGATATATAGATGAACAGATAAGAGAAATAATAAGTAGATAGATTTATGAGTAGATAGATATAGAGATGTATGTATGGATATATGATAAATAGATAGATATATTAAAATAATAAATAGATCTATGATAGATAGAAATATGGATGGATGGATAGAAAGGTAGATGATCAATGGGTGGAATATGAATAGATAGATAGATAGATGTATATAGAGATGGATAAATATATAGATTTGATGGGTGGATAGAAAGGTAGATGGGTAGATGGATGGATATTTGGATGGATGGATGAATAGATACATGGATGGATGGATAAGATAAATAGATATGATGGATGATAGATAAATACATAGATGAAGTGATAGATATATGGATAGATAGATTAGATTAGATAGATAGATGGATGAATAGATATGATAGATGGATATATGGATGGATGGTTAGGTAGATAGACAAATAGATATTAATATCTATATGTAAGGGGTGGTAGTGTGGGAAATATTGTTTAGTTTTTGTCCACGTAGGTCATGTACATCTGTGTGGGTCTCTCTAGAGGTGGCTCAGAGGGAGATAATGTTTCTTCTCCCAACTCTTTTCCAAAGGACATTGCTTCTTGCCAGGATGAGAAACAGGAGATTGGGATCAAAGGCTAGCTACTCTGTTCTCTTCAAAGAAAGGGGGATATTGGACTGGATTGTATCTGTCATCTCCTTTATTACTTTAGAGAAGCAGTTTTCAGATTTAATGATCATCATCATTATGTCTAACATTTATATAGTGTTTTATAATTATTGTCTCATTTGATCCTCCTAACTATCCTGGGAGATAGGTGTTATTGTTATTTCCATTTTATAGATGAGGGAAATGAAGCAAGCAGATATTAAATGCCTTAAATGACTTGTCTAGGGTCACACAGTGACTCTGAGGCCATATCTACAGCCAGATTTTAATTTAGATCTTCCTGATTCTAGACTTGAATCTCTATCAACTGTACCATTTTAGCTCCCCTTTGTTTAAGTTAATTTCTAACAATTAGTCATTAATGGAGAAGGAGTATCCCCAGCTCTATATCCAAGGTTTGACACTCCCCACTTCTCACCAAATGTCAATTCCTCAATGAACACACATAGCAAATAGCAAATAACCCTATTTATCCAAATAGATAACAAAACAAATCAAAAAAAGTACATGTAATAGAATACATATCCCCCAGAATTCAAAGCAAATGACTTCTGCTTTTAGGAATGAGATAATTCAATTCAACTGAGAGAGAGAGAGTCATGTTATCAAAATAGAAAGTCTCCAAAGTTTCTAGTACAGTACATGGAGAAAAGGAACATGATCAAATTTCTATTTGAAAAATTGAAGCTTGAAAAATCAAGCTTTTTTCCAGAACCTTTCTCTCATTGTGGACCTAAAGAGAAATTGGAATTGCACATCTTTTCTCTTGATACCAAAAGCCAGAAGAACCCAGATCTCTCATTTCTCTCTCAACTGCTGAAGTTCAGCTCCATTTGGGCATGGGGCATTGAGAGTCCTATACTCATGAGGAGAGGGTCCTGTACAATTGTCTCTGAGCCAAAATTTTGTACATGGGCATGCACACATACACACACACACAAACACAAAAACACACACACACACATATATATATGTGTATATATATATATATATATATATGTATATATATATATATATATATATATATATACGAGTAATGTAGAAGTATATGTGTGTATATACAAATATGACTATTTGGATTTCCTTTGTAATCATACATGTTTTATTTTATGAATTTAAAAATATGATTTCAATAAAGACTGGAAAAAGATCTGGGATTAGTCACTTATATTTCAATGTCAATCTATCACCATATTCCCATTTCTTCTGGTAGGAAATTGCTGTGTTATTAGCCTCAAATTTACTGTTAGAGAATCTTGTGATGAGCAGAGAGGGAGGTTTTTGAGAGACAGAATCCCTGAAATCATACTCTGGCAGTCTGTTAGGGCAGAGGACTGAGAACCAGAAGCAACCTTTGAGATTATCTAGCTTCACCTCTTCACTTGTTTGAAAAGGAAATGCCCAAGAGTAGGGGACTGCCCCAAAGTGAGGTAACTCACCCACAGGCATATATACCAATATATATACCAATAAATGACAGAATCAGAATTCAGACCATTGACCTCTGACATCCAGTGCCCTTTTCATTATATCTTATAGCTTCCCATGATGGTGTTAACCCAGAGAAGACCATGTATGTGCTCTCTTCTCTCTTCTAAGCTGTCATGAGCCCCAGGTAATAGATTAGTTTACTTTTATACCAAGAAAGTTGGGAAAGCTCCAAAATCAACTTAGAGACATTAGTGTTATGCAATAAAGCCAAAAGAAATCTTATAAGGCTAAGACAAAACAATCGGGTTTTCAGGGAAAAAGTGGCTCCACTTGGGCTAAATGTGGGATATGCTAGATTAAGTTTTTTCAGGCTCAGGAGAGCTGGTTGTTAAATTTTCAGTATGAGCCTTTATACCTTGGAAATTGGCCTATACTACAAATCAGAGCTTGATTTATTGTTTTGTCGATTGCCTGGTTTAAGAAAGTGATGGGGGAAATGATAATAATACAAATTAAAATTAAACTTGTGCTGTGCATATATTTTCCCCCAGAGAACTGGTTGTTAACATTTACCATCAAAAGGAAAAAAAACATTTATCATCACACCCTTGGCTAAATATGTCTACTGAAAGACATAAAGAAAGATATAAACATATAAAGAAAGAGTGCTTTCCTTATTGAGGAGCAGAATATCATTGGGAAGATGTTAAAGCCAAAAACATAGAGTTTTAAAAAGTAAGTAGAGGAGATGATTTTTAAATGATAAACAATTTTTTTTTCAAAATTTTAAGAGAGGAGGCAGCTAGATGGCATACTAGATAGAGCACCAGCCCTGAAGTCAGGAGGACCTGAATTCAAATCTGGCCTCAGACACTTAATACTTCCTAACTGTGTGACCCTGGGAAAGTCACTTAACCCCAATTGCCTCAGCAAAAAAACAAAACAAAACAAAATTTTAAGAAAAGAGATGATTTTGGAGAGGGTAAACAAGAACTTTGACTTCAAATACCTTGAAGAATTTTCAGTTCATATTACAGCCATCCTAGTTTATGTTCATATCACCTCCATTCTGGCGTCTTTTTTTTAAAAAAATTAATTTTTTCAACAACATTTATTTTTACTTTCTTATACTTTTCCCCACCCTTGCTGCTTCCATGAAGCAAAAAGAAAAAAAATCTCAACCAATGTGTTTTCTTTTCAAAAATTAAATATTATTTTCTTAATGAGTAGAAATCTGCCTTTTTTCTATCCTACCTACCCCTTCCAATTTCAAAAAGAAAAAAAAAGAAAAAACAAAACCTCTCTTACAAACATGTTGAAGAAATCTGCATTGATCATTCTTTCAAACTCTGAGTTGTTCATCCTTCTGTGAGGAGATGGGTACTTTTCTTCATTGATCCTCTGGAATCACGATTGGTAATTTCACTGATCAGAATTGTTATATCTTTAAAAGTGTTTTTATTTTTAATTACCTTTTTCTAAATTGTCAATTTTTTTTCTACCTTTCATCTTCCTTTCCTTTCCATCTGGAAGCCTTGGGGAGAAAGTAGGGTAAGGAAAGACAAAACATTTAAGTAAATATAGTCAAGTAAAGCAAATCGTCATACTATGTCTAAAAATGCATGTGCCATTCTGTATAATTGTCCATTATCTCTCTGTCAGAAGGTAAGTAACATTCTTCATCGTTGGTCCTCTGAAACGGTTGTTTACTATGCTGATCAGAGTTTTAAAATCATTCCAAATTATTACAGCATTAATGATATAATATAAATTGTTCTCTTGGTTAGTTTACTCTGCATTGGTTTATACATATGTTCCCAAGTTTCTCTAAAACCATCAATCACAGCATTTCTCACGGCACAATAATATTCCATTACATTCATATGCCATAATTTGTCTAGACATTCTCTAATAGATGGACACCCCATTAATTTCCAGAGTTTTTTGCTTCTACAAAAAACACAGAGATCTTTTCATCTTTCTTTGATATCTTTGGGGGTTAAAGATCTAACAGTCATATTTTTATGTCAAAGGACATTCAGTTTAGTGACTTTTTAGGTATAGTTCCAAATTGGTTTTTAGGATGGAATAATACATGGTGCAGATGCACCATTTACCATTATATATACTAACTAGTATGACAGAAATATTAATTCAATTTATACTTTTTAATGCTAGCAATTGAGCTTTATCAATCAAATTCAGGCAAACATTAGTTCATGTTATCAAACAATACCAGCATCTAGGTGGCAGAGTAGATAGAGCCCCAGGCCAGGAATCAGAAAGATTCGCCTTCCTGAGTTCAAGTCTAGCCTCAGTCAATTCCTATCTGTATGACACTGAGCAAATCATTGCAAGTCTGCCTCAGTTTCCTCATCTGTAAAATGAGCTGGAAAAGGAAATGGCAAACCACTCCAGTTTCTTTTTCAAGAAAAACCCAAAATTGTGTCACCAAGAGTCAGACAGCAAGAACAAGACAATATGAACATCAGTCTTATAAGGAACAAAGCACCAATTTAATTTCTTAAAGCTTCCTAGTAAGTATGTCTCATACTGGCAACTTGAAAGGTTTCTTCTCTGTTCAACCAGAAACTGTCTCCCTGTGTACCTGCCTGGCAAGTTGAGTCTCCATTAGTCAACTGGCAATGCTTTTGTGTGAATGAGCTGTTGGCTAGAGTTTCAGATGTGAGTAAAGCAGGAGGCAGGCGTAGTGTGATCCAGGAACAGGCTGAAGGCTGGACTTCTGATGGTTTCTTATAATTTTAGCTATGAGCATTATTAGCTGGTTATATCCAAGTTCTGAATGGTAGTCAGTGATTTAATTTGTTGACTAATTAACTTGATCGGGACCTGAAAAAATAAGCTAATGACAGGATTGTTTACGAAATTTTCCATCTGGTGGTCTGTCCTATCTGGGGGGCCCATGAGTTTATCCACTGTGTATTAATACAAACAAGCCATTTACCAACCTTTTCCACACATGTTCTTATGTTAATACTGAAAAACAAATTATGAAAAACAGACATCAAAACACATCATCACAAAATGGTGACCTTATACAAAATGAAGCTGGTTATATCAAGGCAAAAATTGATTCTCACTACAGATGAACCAATTTGCAGCTCTACCAACAGTATGTTAGCATGCTTATTTTCAGTAATCTCTGCAAAAAATAGGCATTTTCCTTTTTTGTTATTTCTGCGAAAACTTAGAGTTGCACTAACACTTTTATTTATTAAATTATTAGGGATAGAGAGCGCTTTTTCTTATGGCTGTTGATAGCTTGTGGTTCTTCCACTGTAAGCTTCCTATTCATATTCTTTCACCTCTTATCAGTTGGGAATCCCCTGAACTCTTGTAATTCTCTCCTGATTGGTCCCCCCAAATTCAGTTTCTCTCCTGTCCAACTCATCCGTGTCAAATAGATATTTCTAAAACATCAGTATGATCACCATTCAACAAAATGCTACTCTCCTGGCACTTGTCTTGCTGATGGGCATACAATAGTCAAAAATTAAAGAACCCTTGAATTCAGTACATTCTAGTGGCAAGAAAAATAAGTATAGTGATAAGCCAATGTGATAAAAGTAATAAAATAACTAAATAATAAACACAATGAAATAACTAAAAGGGATATGTTTTACATTATTGCACACACTTATATTTGATTACTTATTATCTCAGGGAGGTGGGAGATACATAATTGCACATGTACAACCTGTATCTAGTTGTTTATTATCTCAGAGATGGGAGAAGGGGGAAAGGGAAGGAAGGACAGAATTTGGAACTTAAAACTTTAAATTAAAATATTAATACAAAAAAAAAGTAAGAACAAAATAATTTATGGGGAAGGTACTAGCATCTAGGGTACATTAGGAGAGTTGTCATGGGGGAGAGAGCACATTTCAAGCGTGGGGAAAAGCCTGTTTAAAAATGATAGACTTGGGAAATAGAATGTTAAATGTGAGAACCACTGAGTGTTCAGTTTGGTTTTTTAGTTTAACAATTTCCAGTGCATCCTTTCATTAACATGTGAAGCCCTTTATAAATGGCCTCAGTCTGTCTCTCTAGGAGGTTTCCATATCACATTGTCTTCTTCCCACACTTTGTTCTTCCAGCCAAACCAGTCTCTTTGCTATTCCCCATATTGAACATCCCATTTATAAAGTGTTTCAAGTGTTACACAGCACTTTACACATGTTGGCTTCCTGGATCCTCGCAAGAGTTAAATCCTCTTATAGTCCCCCTTTTACAGATGGGGAAAGTGAGGCACAAATAAGTTCATGATTGAGTTGGACTAGAAGGCCTCTGAGTTCTCTTGCCAGATCTAAAATTTTCTAAATGCCAGAGGCAGGATTCAAACTCAAGTCCCCTGCCTCTGAATGCAGATCACTTGACATGACAAAACCCTTTGTTATCGTTGGAGTTTTCTTGGCAAAGATACTGGAGTGCTTTTGCCATTTCCTTCTCCAGCTCCTTTTAGAGATGAGAAAACTGAGGCAAATGGGGTTAAGAGGTTTGCTCAGAGTTGTACAGCTAAGAAATATCTGAGATGAGATTTGAACTCTAGCTGATCTGAAAAACACCCTACATTAATAAATATAATTAATAAAAGTAATAAACATTAATCAGGGCCATTTTATAACCACTGACAGTCAAATCTACTACCACATGGGAGGGTATCTGAAGAACTATTTTAATCAAAATCTTGGGCCTTGAGATAGAAATCACTCCTATATGCCTGAGAAGGGAGTGACTGGGCCCATTAGAGTATAAGCTACTGGTGAGTAGGGATTATTTTGTTCTTCCCAGGACCTAACACAGAACCTGGCAAATAGTAAGCACTTAAATGGTTTCTGACTGATTGATCATATCCCTGGATTGAAGGGAGGGCTGTATTGTTCAAATGTTCTGGTTGGAGAAATTTTACAAGGGATAGGGATAGGGATAGAATGGGGAAAAGGGTGAAAAATATATATTTAAAATTAGCCATTAAGCCAGTGAGAAACCATCCTGTCACTTTGTGGACTGAAATTTTGGAGTTAAAGGCTGAAAAAAAAATTTGAACTGAGTTTAAACAGCAACCCAAAAGATTTGTCCAAGGAGGGCCTTTGGCTACCTCTTGGACAGTGAGAAAGCAGCCTCCAGGAGGCCTTCAGGCCGGGTCTGCTAAAAAAAAGTTTTCTAAAATAAATTCCAATGAGTCACCAAGTTTCAGGGAAGCCACACTAGCATTAGTGATGTATAATTTGGTTAATATAAATATTAGCAATTTCTCCAAGACCCAGCTCTTGCACAGACAAGCCATAAAGAAAAGGTGTATGTGTATATACATGTCTACTCTCTTTCTTCCTCCCTCTCTTTTTTCTCTTTCTTCTCATTTCTTTCGCTGTCTCTATCTCTTTTTCTCTCTTTTTTCTCCTTTCCTTCTCTTTCCTTCCTCTTTTTTTCTCTCCTTATTTTTCTGTGAACTCTCTTTCTCCCCTTTATTTCTTCCCTCTTTCTCTCTTTCTTCTTTTTTCTATCTCTGTCTCTTTATATTTTTGTCTCTCTCCTTATTTTTCTCTCTTCATTTCCTCCCTCTTTCTCTCCTTCTTCCTCTTTTTTCTCTGTCTCTCTTCTTATTTTTCTTTCTCTGTTCATTTTTTCTTTCTCCCCTTCATTTCCTCCTTTTTTCTCTCCCCCTTCCTCTTTTTTCTATCTCCCTCTCTTTTTCTCTCTCTCCTTGTCTGTGTCTTGTTTATCTCTCTTTCTCCCCTCCATTTCCTCTTTCTCACTTCCTCCCCTCTTTTCCTCACTTTCTCCTTCCTCTCCATTTCTCCTCTTCCTCCTTCCTGTTGTTTCTATCACTGTCTCTCTCTCTCTGTCTTTCTCTTCGTGTTTCCATCTCTGTCTCTCTCTCCTTCTTCATTCTGTTTGCCTGTTCCAAGCTGCTCCCTCTCACATCAGAGGTTGGCATTAACCCACTGTCTCTGGTGAAATGGGTTGACCACGTTTGAAGTCCCTAGAGGACAGCGGTCAGTTCTGGAAAACTTCTATGTCAAATGTAGTTCTTCTTGGCAAAGCCAACAAAATTTATTATACCAGGGCCTAGCAAGACCCGCAGACAGAGCGGTCAGCCCAGGTTAGTAGGGAGGTCAGGGGCAGGACAGGCTGAGGAAGAGCCTGCCTCAGACTTTGCTTGGTTACTCCGAGACAAGGCATATTTTGGTCTTGATCCTAGGCTGAACTGTGATTTCATGGATGTAGGTGTTCCTTCCATGGATTCAGATTGCAGCCCCTCCAAGCCATGCAAGCAATGTCATCCTATGTAATACTTGTCCATGTTTTCCTATGAATCCCTTACTGCAAGTCCAGCCAATGGAGACCTTCTCATTCTTTTAGTGCCTCAGGGTCTTCCAGGACAATCATCTTCTAATGCTTCCTCATTATGTGACTGTGATCCTGGGTTCAGGGAGTGAGTTCATTCCTTTCTACTTGACTATCAGGTGATGAATCATTTTGCCTTAGCTATTCACAAAGGCTTTGACATTGAGAATGACTTATGTCAGTTATGGAGGTCTCCATACAAATGAAACTATGGATTCTAGAAGGCTTGAATTTCAGTCTCTGTCCATCTGTGGCTTTACATTTTTGTTTCATAACTGGCCTAGTTTATCCTTTGTCAATCTATATCTTTTGTCAATAGATTGACCATCTGTTAAATTATTGAAATCTTTTTTCATTTGTTTTTCCTTGCAATTTTTATCTCCTTTCCCTCTCTTTTATACTTCATCCCACCAAGTGATTGATTTTCATATGCTATCCCATGATTGCTATTAGGAGAACTTGTGTTTTCAAATCCTGACTTTACCAACACTAGTCTTTCTAGTTTGGACTAATTTGCCTAATTGCCTCCGTACCTCAGGTTCCCCATCTGTTAGACTGGGAGACTTCTGAAATTCTGTCTAGCTCTGATCATATGGACATGCCTAAGAAAGAAGAGGAAACTGAGGTCCAAAGAGGCAAAATTATTTACCTGAGATTGTACAGCCAGGAAATAGCAGAATTCAGATCAGAACTTGGGTTTTCTGACATATGACACTTGTAGAAATAATCAGGGTTTGAAATATGTTTTGGAATAGAGTCAATCAAGCAGAAAAAAAGATGGGATTGCCTTAGAATTAGAGAAAAGTAGACTATAAGGACTTAGGATATAAACTATCAGCGTCTGGAAGAGATCTTAGAATACAGAATGTCAGAGCTGGGAGGGCCCTTAGAATATAGAATATCAGAGCTGGGAAGCCCCTGAGAACATAGAATGTCAGAGCTGGGAAGGACTTTAAAACACAAAATATCAGAGCTGGGAGGGCCCTTAGAACATAAAGTATCAGAGCCGGGAGGGATTTTAGACATCACTTGATTCAACTCCCTTTTTTATAGGTAAGGAAAGTAAGAGAGCAAAAAGAAGAGAAAGTAACCTGTTCAGAGTCACACAGCTACTAAATGGAAGAGGCAGGATCTGAATCCAGGTCTCCCTAACCACAGGTCCAAAGTGCTCCATCATGGTGCTGTCTGTGAGAAGAGTTTTTCCACTGATGTAAATGAGATCTGTTGATGGACAGAAACCTCCAGGATTTGGGGATGAGAAAGGATGAGAGAGAGTGGAGGGATGGTGAGGGGAGTAGAAGGGGTGACAAAGAAGACAACAGAATCTCAAAAAGGTTCTTAACACAGAGCAGAGAAGGATTTAACATCCAAATAAAAGGAGCTGCAAAATCCAGAGGGGCTGAGGAGCCAGCAGCTAGCTGAAGCCAAACAAGGAATTCTTGGCTCCCTTTAAAAACTGCAATGGGCCTGCTCTGCTACCACATGGGTGGCCCTTACTTGTGTTGGTATATTGTGTTGATTTGTTGTTGTGTTGTGTATGTTGTTCTGTCTTGTTACATTATCTTCCCGACTTTTAAAAACTTCAGACCAAACCACAATCTGTCCTCAGGCGCCATCAAAACCTAAAAGCATTAAGCCACATTAAAAAATAATAATAAACTACAAAAATATTGGTACAAAAGGCACAGGTTTGGGAAACCTCGTATTTTTTTTTCCTTTTTCTACTTTCATCTTGGCAAAGTGCATTGGTCCCCTTCCAAGAACTGGGGAGATGTTCACCTGAACAAATTTCTTCTGTCAGCCCCTGGAGAGTTTCCAGGGGCCAGAGAAAGGCCTCCCTGTATGCCCTTGAGTAAACACGCCAGTGGCCACAGCGCTGGCTAGGGAGAAAGCCTGGTGTCAGGAAGTGTGCGCCCAGCTGACCTGCACTCACCTTTGGGCCCCATTTGGGACTTGGGAAATCAAGAAAATGTCTTCTTCTAGTTCTGGTACCAATGCTGGCCAAGCTCTCGTCTTATCATCTTATTACTTATCATTTTATCTTATTATCTTATCATCTTATTATTTATGAATAGGGTGTCTCTTTGCCTCCCTGATAATCCATACTGCACATGACAATCAGACTATTTAAAAGTTCCCAGGGGGAGAATATGTGATTCATTAAATCCAGTCCCCTCAATTTTACCCAATTGTAAAATTATGTCCTATGGCTTAAGGTCCCATAGATAATAAAGAACAGAGCCAAGATTTGTCCCCAATGCCTCTGATTCCCAAACCATTGCTACTGATTGATTTCTCCTACCCATTTCTGTCCCTTCATTTGATCATATATAATACTCCAAAGAAGGGGAAAGGAAACCCATATATAAAACTTATGGGTACAAAGGAAAATTTTTGGTACTATTGCCTGGAGAGAGGTATAGGATGTTTTGCTGTTAATTCAGCTGTTTCAGTCATATCCAGCTCTTCATGACCCCTTGCCAAAGATACTGGAGTGGTTTGTCACTTCCTTCTCTCTCTCATTTGACATATGTGGAGACTGAGGCAAATAGCAATAAATGGATTGCTCAGAGTCACACAGTTAGTAAGTGATTGCTCCTAACTGCTTCTATATAGGATGTAATAGACATTGAAATTTGTGATCCAGATGGGATTGATGTGATAGCTCCAAAGATAGGTTCCTAGATTTCTTTTTCTTTTTGTGGGGGGAGGAGGGAAGGAGAAGGAGGAAAAAAGTTTCATTTGTTCTGTTTTCCAGGGAGGTGGTGCAGGATGACGATTAATGGGGAATAAGATATTATCTGATCCTTCTACTTCCAGATCTATAATTTGGAATCTTTGAAAACAGTAATTGGTTGAAAGGGATACGGGCAATGGGAGTGGAATGTTCCATGACTTATCCAGCTAATTAACAAGGGTAACATGGTGCCCCATATCTATGTCACTAGGGGGTGGGAGAACAAGTTCTAAGTATCAGAGCTATCTAGGGGCCCAGATGGATCCTTTAATTATCAAGTCAGCACTGGGGAAAGTAGGGGGAGACCTTCTGGGCTATTTTAGGAGGTGAGAGCCAAATAAAAGAGACACTGAATACATATAGAATACGTGCCAATTATCCGACTAGTTTCAAGAAAATTGGTCTCAGGTGATTCTCTCAGTGAGGAATCAAAACATTTTTTAGAGGTTTTTAGGTGGTTTTCCTTTCTTTCCCTTGGGAGAGATTCCCTAAGGAAAGAGAAAATCAACTTCCAATGCACAAAGAAACTAACAAGAGAATTAAAGTCTTACTTATTAGTATAGCAATATATACATATAGTCATGTATAAATATTTGTTCACACATGTAACACTGTTATAAAAATATTTTATTTAATTGCAGAGAGTAATATTATCCCTAATGTACACATAGTTCCCTCCTCTTCAGCTTTTGGTAGTTTATTTAGATGAAAAATAATGCGTTCAATCACAATCATGCTGGGACCCCAGTTAGAAAAATTCCTAATTTTTAAGCACAGGTTATACAATTTGCTTAACTTTCTATTTCAATTTATCTCTTTGGAATGGAGACGAAATTCCATTTACTGGAAATATTTGGATAACAAAACATCAGGTTATATTATAGTGTTTGTGGATAGACAGACACTAGAAGGAGAAGTTGGAGAAAGAATTTACCTTTCTATGGGCCTTTTCTCAGTCTGGATTTACTGCACTTAGCAGCCTGTAGACTTGATGATCTGACTCTGTGGCTCCTTTTTCTGCCATATCTAAAACAAAGCTTTGTTCTCAGTTATACCTGCTCCATATTTATTCCAAAAGAACAGGTACTTGGCACTGGGAAGATGGCAAAGTTAAGTGTCTAGAGAGATGGCAATATGGAGTCTGAGAAGTCAGAACACAAGTATTTACTAAGTGCTTCCTATGTACCAAGTAATGGACTATATGCTGAAAATTAAAAAAAAAAAAGGCAGACCCTTTCCTTCAGGAGCTTATATTATAATAGAAGATTAACAAGATATAAAAAGGAGCTGAAAAGGAAGGGGAAGCGGCAGCTGATGTGAAAAAGTCTAGAAGTCTAGGAATGGAGCCTGGAGAGGAACATGGCTTATCTGGATACTTTCCTTAAAATAATGGTTCTGAGAAGAATCAATCAATCAGAGGAAGTAGCCATAGGGGTGAAATTACTTCCAGTGTGAGAAGGCAATGTGTGGAATGAATTTCTAGAGTAGAAAAGTTGGCATGAAAATAACTGTATGGACATGTATACATATATTATATTTAACATGTATTGGCCAACCTGCCATCTGGGGGAGGGGGTGGGAGGAAGGAGAGGAAAAGTTGGAACAAAAGTTTTTGCAGTTGTCAATGCTGAAAAATTACCCATGCATATAACTTGTAAATAAAAAGCTATAATAATAATAAAAAAGAAAAGTTGGCATAGAATGGTAAAGAAAAGAGTCATATATGGAACCCAGGATAAAAGGGTGGGACTAAACTATAATGGTAGACAGATTTAAGAGTTGGTGGGTACTTCTTAGCCATCTGAATGGCATCCAAGGGCCCTTAAGTTAAAAAAAAATTACCCTGATATAGTATTTTATATGGAGATAGGATCTGAATCTGCAATTTCATTGATTTTTTCAATACTATTTTATTTTTCCAAATATATACAAATACAGTTTTCAACATTCACCTCTGTAAAACCTTGTGTTCCAAATGTTTCTCCCTCCTTTCCCCCATTCCCAAGACAATAAACCATGTGATATAGATTAAATATGTGCAATTTCAGTGATGTCAGAAACTCCCAGATGAAAAGACTCGCTCTGGGGGGCAGCTAGTTGGTGCAGTGGATAGAGCAAAGAGTCCTGAAGTCAGGAGGACCTGAGTTCAAATTTGACCTCAGATACTTAACACCTCTTAGCTGTGTGATCCTGGGCAAGTCATTTAATCCCAATTGCCTCAGCAAAAAAAAAAAAAAAAAAAAAAAAAAAAAAAAAAAAGACTCTCTCTCTCTCTCTCTCTCTCTCTCTCTCTCTCAATACAGGTCAAGACTTTTTTTCAGAAACCTTTGGTCTTATAGAGTTACCTGGCTAGATTTCTGAGAAATTAAATGACTTGTGGTCATACAGTTAGTATGTGCCAGAGCTGACCCTGGAACCCAGGTCTTCCTGACTTTGAAGCTGGCTATCTATCCACTATACTTCAGCACAATTATATATATAGATATAGATAGATAGATAGATAGATTTATATATATAATACATAATATATAGATAATGTCTGAATAACCCTTTAAGGTAGCTAGAATAGATGAGGAAATTGAAACTAAGGAGACCTGAAACCTTATTTTACAGGTAAAGAAATTGAGATAAAGGGGACCTATATTATGCAATTAATAAGTGGCTCAGCTGGGATTCCAACCCAGATATGGGTACTCCCTATCTGATGGTCCTTTTTTAACCACATCCCCTTGTTTCCCATGTACTCAGTCTGCCCATGAGGCCATTTTGGGCTAGGGCAGCTTCTCCAGCTGTAGCCTGGGCTGGGCGTGTTCATTAAATCATCTCACTTGAGCCGTGAGAGCTGAGCTTAAGACGACAGGCAGCTGGTGTCCAGCTCCTGGAGCCGTACCTCCAACACCCTCCCTGTTTTGACATCTCACCCATGGTCAGTTGCCTGGTACAGCAAGTCGGAGAGAATGAAGAGCGGAAAGAATGAAGGGATGCAGAAGGAGGAATATGGTTTGTATTACTTTGTTTATGAGGAACACCTTCCAGTGGCAAATAGCTGTACCCTCTGAAAAGTGTGTTTTCAATTTTCCATTTGAGATCTCGAGTCTCCCAGGATTGCCAATGCTGAGTGACTTTTCTTGAAGGATGGAATTTGTGGCAGAGTCCTTGAACAGTTCTGGAAAGTATAGCCTCTTGCATTGACAGAGTGAGTTCAGGCACATGCCCAACTTTTTAGGACCCAAATCACAGGCAGTTTAGTGAATTAAGCAGAATGGAGCAAGAAAGGAAAATCAGCAGGTGCCAGGCAAAGATTTCTCTCCCTCCATCAATCCCCAGGATGATGCTTCCTAAATGAGAGTCTTATTTACTCAAAATAGTTTGGCTTAATCATCCACAGAGATCAAATCAAATAGAAGTCCACACAATGTGTAGTTGAATGGACAAATCATCTGTAGCATATCTCAGATAGACACTGAAGTAGAGCAATTAACTAGGCCCCAAATTGAACAGAAGGAAGAGAAATCTGAGAAAATGTAATGTTTTTAATGATTCAAGTTTCTCCACTAGAAAAAAAAGCCCATCTTTCTAACATCAGTGTTTTTCCAATACTGCTATATAGTTAAGATAATTGAATACCACAGTTTCCAGATAATTTCAGTTACAGGCCATCCAAAAGATTAGGGAGAGACACATGAGTGGGATATAGGGACTATAACATATTTTAGCAAAGTACTGCAGTATTAAAGATGTTACTGAAAAGGCAGTGGCTAATAAAGAGGTAGTCTAGTCATACTGTGAGAGTGAGGAGTGACTGATGGTCAGACTATGTGCTCCCACATAGCCCCATGGAACATTAAAAGATCCAGAGGAAAGATTCATGCACATTAGGAAGGCCCTGGGAGGATAAGGACAAGAGGATGACACATGGATGAATTGGGATGTACACCACTGAAGGGAGTACTTATGTTGATGGAATCACAGATCCTTCAGGGTACTAAAGAAATGCATCAAAGAAAATGTTATCTTACCTCCAAGAAAGAAGGAGGCATTCAGAACCTTGAGATTTATGTCTAGCTCTTGCTATTTTCCCTCAGACTCTCTTGAGAGGAAAAAAGAGCCATAATTAACCTTGAACAATAGAGAGAAAAAATCACAACCTTTTTTCTCCCCAATCTTTTATATGTTGCAACATGAAAGGGATGAGTTGGTGAATAATGAATAAGGTGAATGCTTTTTTTAAAGATTCCATTATGGATATGACTCACAATTCGTGCAATATTTTTAGTTTCTTATACACAATGGATACCATCTGGTAAATGACTTACATATTAATTTATTGGTTCTGGGAGGGAGGGGACTTTGCAATAATAATTCATCACATTCAATTTCCTTTCTTCCTAACTAACCATCCCTCTTCCCTAATCTCAATAGATCTCTGATCCCCCACCCTGGGAACCCTCCCTAGAAAGCCCTTATGTTCTAGTTCTTTCTTGACTTCTCTCCTTACCTTCATCAAAACTGATTCAATTGATATCTCATTCTTTTATTAGAACCAGACTTTTAATAAAAAACAGCAATAGCAGCTGGCATGTATATTATACCTATTATGGATTATATTTCCAGGAGCCAAGATGGTGGAGTCCTCAGTAAATCACTGTAATTCTCCCATGTTCACTTCAGAGAAACCACAAAATAATGTCACAAGACAAGTCCTGGAAAGGTGAAACCAGCAAGGAGATGGAGTGAAACAATCTGTTAGCCCAAGAAACTCCAGTGAAAAAAAAATGGAAGAAAATGTAAAATATCTCATGGGAAAAATAATTGACCTGGAAAATAGATCTAGGAAAGAAAATATCAGAATGATTGGACTACCTGAAAGCCATAATCAAAGGAAAGATCTGGACAGCATTTTCCAAGAAATTATCAAGGAAAATTGTCCTGATGTCCTAGCACCAGAGGACAAAAGAAGCATTGAAAGAAGGCACAGTCATCTCAGGAAAGAGATCCTAAAAATAAAAGCTCCAAGGAACATGATAGCCAAATTTCAGAATTATCAGTCAAGAAAAAATAGTACAAGAGTCCAGAAACAATTAAAATATCAGAGTCACAATCAGGATTACACAGGACTTGGCAGCTGCAACATTAAAGGATCAGAGGTCATGGAACATGATATTTTGGAAGGCAAAGAAACTAGAATCACTTACCCCACAAAATTAAACTTAATACATCAAGAGAGGGAAAAAACTCATTCAATGAAATAAAATATTTCAAGCTTTCATAAGGAAAAGACCAAAACCAAACCAAAAATTTGAACTTCAATATCAAGACTCAAGAAAAGCATAAATAGGAAACAGGGAAAAGAAAGCATAAGGGATTCAATATATTATACCTATTATGTGCCAGGCACTAAGCTAAATGGTTTAAAATATTTCATTTGATCTTCACGATAACCCTGGGAGGTAGATGCTATTATTATCCTCATTTTTTTTATAGAGGAGAAAACTGAGACAGACAAATATTAAGTACCTTTCCTAGAGTCACACAACTAGAGTCTAAGGCTACATTTGAACCTAGATCTTCTGTACTTATGGCCAAGCTCTATGTGCACTATGACACCACCTAGCTACTAGTTAGAGCTAGAGAGAACTATGGAGATCATGAAATCCATATATTAGAATCATGCACAATTTCTTGCAAAGTGAAATAAAAGAAACACTTTTGTTTAATGGGGGCCTTATGATTATTCATGTCAAGTAATACATCAAACCAGAAGATAAGCATTCACCAGGTGTTTAGTATCCTGTGGAGGAAACCCAGTGGAGAGCCTAAAGGGATTTCCCTAGGGTTGATGAGCTCCTTCCAATGATCCTGTTTTGTGAGTTTTGTCATGATGATTTCATTCCAGTCCAAAACATTTCAGGACCAGTAATTTAATGCATAATTACTCAAAAGAGGTCAGCTGAACAATCTAAATAAGAGGAAGAACTTCCAAGCAGATGAATGAAGAATGCTTATTGTTCACAATGTGCTCTATCATTTAGCCGGATGGACAACTTACTAATGTAGTCCATCAGTGTAGATCTCAAATAATAATAATAATAATAATAGCTAGCATTTACATGGTATGCTATGGTTATAAGTACATTACATTTTCTTATTCATAAACCATCTCTACACTCTTCCCTTTCATTGTTGTAATCATTTTTGTTTCTCCTCCTTCTTTCTTCTTTCTTCTTCTTCTTCTTCTTCTTCTTCTTCTTCTTCTTCTTTTTCTTCTTCTCCTCCTCCTCCTCCTTCTCCTTCTTCTTCTTTTCCTTCTCCTTCTTCTTTCCTTTCTTCTCTTCTCTTTTCTTCTCTCTCTCCCTCCTTCCCCCCTCTCTGGTTTAGCGCCAGACAGTAAAACTAGGAGCAATAGGGAAAGTTGTCAATAAGAAATTTAGGCTTAACATACAATTCTTAATAATCAGGGTCATCCCACTGATGCATTGCTGGTGGAATTGTGAGCGAATCCAACCATTCTGGAGAGCAATTTGGAATTATGCCCCCAAAGTTATCAAACTGTGCATGCCCCTTGAGCCAGCAGTGCTACTACTGGGCTTAGATCCCAAAGAGATACTAAAGAAGGGAAAGGGAACTGTATGTGCAAGAATGTTTGTGGGCAGCCCTTTTTGTAGTAGCTAGAAGCTGGAAAATGAATGGATGCCCATCAATTGGAGAATGGTTGGGTAAATTGTGGTATATGAATGTTATGGAATATTATTATTCTGTAAGAAATGACCAGCAGGATGAATACAGAGAGGCTTGGCGAGACTTACATGAAATGATGCTAAGTGAAATGAGCAGAACCAGGAGATCATTATACACTTCAACAACAATACTGTATGAGGATGTATTCTGATGGAAGTGGATTTCTTTGACAAAGAGAAGATCTAATTCAGTTTCAATTGATCAATGATGGACAGAACCAGCTACACCCAGAGAAGGAACACTAGGAAATGAGTGTAAATTGTTTGCATTTTTGTTTTTCTTCCCAGGTTATTTTTACCTTCTGAATCCAATTCTTCCTGTGCAACTAGAGAACTGTTCGGTTCTGCACACATATATTGTATCTAGGATATACTATAACTTTACTTAACATGTATAAGATTGCTTGCTATTTAGGGAAAGGAGCGGAGGGAGGGAAGGGGAAAATCAGAACAGAAGTGAGTGAAAGGGATTATATTGTAAAAAATTACCCAGGCATTGATCCATACTTAACACCGTACACCAAGATAAGGTCAAAATGGGTTCATGACCTAGGCATAATGAATGAAATTATTAATAAATTAGAGGAACACAGGATAGTTTACCTCTCAGACCTGTGGAAGGGGAAGGTCTTTATGACCAAAGCAGAACTAGAGATCATTACTGATCACAAAATAGAAAATTTCGATTATACCAAACTGAAAAGTTTTTGTACAAACAAAACTAATGCAGACAAGATTAGAAGGGAAGCAATAAACTGGGAAAATATTTTTACAGTCAAAGGTTCTGATAAAGGCCTCATTTCCAAAATATATAGAGAATTAACTCTAATTTATAAAAAATCAAGCCATTCTCCAATTGAAAAATGGTCAAAGGATATGAACAGACAATTCTCAGATGAAGAAATTGAAACTATTTCTAGTCATATGAAAAGATGCTCCAAGTCATTATTAATCAGAGAAATGCAAATTAAGACAACTCTAAGATACCACTACACACCTGTCAGATTGGCTAAGATGACAGGAAAAAATAATGACGATTGTTGGAGGGGATGGGGGAAAACTGGGACATTGATGCATTGTTGGTGGAGTTGTGAACGAATCCAACCATTTTGGAGAGTAGTTTGGAACTATGCTCAAAAAGTTATCAAACTGTGCATACCCTTTGATCCAGCAGTGTTACTACTGGGATTATATCCCAAAGAGATTATAAAGAAGGGAAAGGGACCTGTATGTGCACGAATGTTTGTGGCAGCCCTTTTTGTAGTGGCTAGAAACTGGAAACTGAATGGATGTCCATCAGTTGGAGAATGGCTGAATAAATTGTGGTATATGAAAATTATGGAATATTACTGTTCTGTAAGAAATGACCAACAGGATGATTTCAGAAAGGCCTGGAGAGACTTACACGAACTGATGCTGAGTGAAATGAGCAGGACCAGGAGATCATTATATACTTCAACAACAATACTAGATGATGACCAGTTCTGATGGATCAGGCCATCCTCAGCAACGAGATCAACCAAATCATTTCTAATGGAGCAGTAATGAACTGAACCAGCTATGCCCAGAAAAAGAATTCTGGGAGATGACTAAAAACTATTACATTGAATTCCCAATCCCTATATTTATGCACACCTGCATTTTTGATTTCCTTCACAAGCCAATTGTACAATATTTCAGAGTCTGATTCTTTTTGTACAGCAAAATAACGTTTTGGTCATGTATACTTATTGTGTATCTAATTTATATTTTAATGTATTTAACATCTACTGGTCATCCTGTCATCTGGGGGAGGGGGTGGGGGGGGGTAAGAGGTAAAAAATTGGAACAAGAGGTTTGGCAATTGTTAATGCTGTAAAGTTACCCATGCATATATCCTGTAAATAAAAGGCTATTAAATTTAAAAAAAGTCAAAAAAAAAAAACATTATAAGGAGAAATGAAAAAAAAAATTACCCAGGCATGAATTCTGTCAATAAAAAGTTATAATAAAATAAAAAAATAATAATCAGGGTCATCCAAATGTGAATGGGCTACTTTGAAAGATGGTTAGATCCCCCATAAATGGACAATCCTTTGTTGGGTACACTTCATAGGCTTGATCACATATGGGTTGGATAAGTTGACTCTGTAGTTCATCCTTTCCAATTCTAAGATTCTGTGATTTTGTAAATTATTAGTAGAGTTAATAAGGATGTGAATTTTGAAGGCTACCATGTATGATTCAAAAAACAATCAAAATTATCTGTTACAAATATGAAACAGATTCTGGCCATGCCCAAATAAGCTCTTTAGTTCAGGCCACAGTAAATGGAATTTGAAGAGTAAACTATTTTGTTACTAGCAAGTTGGAGAGGGAGAAATTTATTTCACCAGACTTATATCAGCTGCTGAATTTTTCCTAGAAATAGTTGACTTACAATTCAGTGGAACAACTTTCAAAACAGCACTGTTTATTCAGCTTTCAGGAAATAATGTGTCCTTTCCTGAGGTAATCATTGACCCTGCAGGTGGCTGACCATTATGCCAATGCATAGAGCTCCAATAATGACCTACCTACTCCTATTTGCCTTATTCTGGGTTTGCTCCAATTCAATTTCTTCTGATTCTGGATGTCAAGTCTTTGACTCTATTACCCTTCATTTCACCTCTAAGGGCCCTGTATTACTCAGTTTTGAAAGGGGAAGATTGGACTAGATTACTTATTATTTAACCAAATCTAATAGCTCCCTATTACCTCTCTGTAAATATAAATTGCTCAATTTGACTTTTAAAATCCTTTACAATCTGATTTCAATCTACTTTGGGAGACTTACTCCCAATTTTTCATTCTATGGTCCAATCAAACTCATCTTTTTTGTTTTTCCTTACACAATACAGTCTCCATCTCTTACTTCCTTGCCTTTGTACTTCCTGTCCCTCATGAATAGAAAGCACACCCTCTCCTTGGAATTTTAGCTTTCCTTCAAAACTCAAATACCACTTTTTCTATGAAGTCTTTCTTGATCCCCCTCAGCTTCTGGTAATCCTCCCATAATTACCTTGCATTTAATTGATTTAAATTTCATACTTATATATATATTGTTGACTCTTCCAATAAAATACAAGTTTCTTGAGGTCATAGAGAAAGACATGCATTTTTTTAAGCACTTGCTGTGTATCTGATGATATTATAAATGCTGGGGGTGCAAATAAAGACAAATAAAGCAATTTCTCCTCTCAAGGAGCTTACATTCTACTGGGGAAGACAATTCATTATGCCATTCTAGCTGAAAATGCCCATTTTTTGCTGTGCAAGAACCAATCAAGATGAGGTCAAAGTTTATTTATCAAAGCCCAGCTTGGTTTAGGAGACCCAAGCTAATTGTCCCATGGGAAGACAATAAGAATGCTGGTGTGGATGGAGACCACATGCTCTAGGTGTCCAGAAAGAGTAAATAACTTTCTTTTTTTTTCCCCTTTGTATACCCGGAACCTAGCACGTGTCTGATTCATAGTAAATATTTCATTCATCTATTCAATAAAAATTAAGCACCTACTATGTGCCAGATACTGTGCCAATTCTGGGGATAGAAAAAGAGGCAAAAGGAGTCTCTTCCCTCAAAGAGCTTAAACTCTCAAACATACAAACAAATATATACAAAGTAAGTTATATAAAGGATTAATAGGAAATAATTGAAAGAAAGAAGGCACTGGAATCAAGAGTGGCTGGAGAAGGCTTTCTATAGAAGGAAGATTTTAACTGGGACTTAAAAGAAGTTAAGGAAGTCAGTTGTTGGAGTGCTCTTAATTCTAGTACCTTCACCTTATTAATTATTTTCTATTAATATTAAACATATAATCAATCCTTAACTTTTGTGGAAGTAAAATTCCTAGGCAACAGCACACACACACAAAAATGTGATTGTTGATACATTGGGAACCTATGGGAAATAGGAGGTTAGGTTCCCACAATCACCAAAACCTGTTATCTTTTGCTAGAGATTGTTGAAAACACATTTTTCTGCACAAAATTATTTATAACAAAGTATAATTCTGCTAGCATGCACTTTTCCAAATACAGTAACCATAAAATAACCCATGAAATGCAATAACTAAAATAATATCGGTAACAGGCAAAATGTTTTTCTTATTAGAAATTCCCCAGAATTCTGTGACCTTTTGTGCTAACATCTCAGTTAAAACCAAACAAAACAAAACATGGATTTCAGATAATATTATACTGCTGTAAACTTCTCCATCTTGTCCATCCTCCAAAAACCAAGGGAGAGATTGCTGGGACTTTAGTCACTGAAGAAGCCGCTGAGACTGGTGAGGTCTTGACATCATCTCCACTGGTCTGAATGCACAGGGAACTTTAAACAATGTTAGGTGAGGGAAATAAAAGATAGAGAGGTAGGGCAGAGAAGCACTCATAGTGTACTAGCTACTCCACAAACTTGCATATATTCTGACTCTTTTTTTTCTCTACTGTGCATAGCAAAATGTGCTCAGTTGCCAACATGAAAGTGAAAATTGGGGCAAAAGTTAAATGCCTAAATAATGAAGATTGATTGTAGCTTGTTTGTAAATCTGTATTTGCTTACTGTCTCCCTCATTATATTGTGAGTTCCTTCAAGGCAGGAACTGTATTTTGAAAACAAAGAATTTTTTTTTTGTATTCCCAGTACTTAGCAGATTGCCTGACATAGTAATTACTTAATAAATGTTTACTGTCTGACTGATTGACACTTCTACTGATTTGGTTGAAACTGTGAAAACAGAAAAGTGATGGTATAATTCTTTCTTGATGAAATTGTTTTAATGAACAGAATTCTCTGGGGGAAAAAGGTTTTTCTTGGTATCTTGAGTGTTTAAATGGAATTTCTCTAAATAAAGAGAAGTCATCTGCAGGTACATGATGGTTAGAGGGAACTTGTTTTTATTATTGAGGCCATTGTTTAAAAAATCACATTCTCAGTACTTTTAGTATTGACTTAATCTTAGAAAATTAAGGTATTTCATATAGGGAGAAGTGAGGAATTGCTTAGGGGAGGATCTTTTATTTGTTAAGTAATAGCTGATGGACTGGATAAGGGCTCTGAATTTAGCTAATTAAATTAGTTCTAATTTAAATAAATTAATTGTATTAATTGAAATTTTATTAATTATTTTGTCTTGGAAAAATGTTTATTATTAATAACATTAATATAATCTTTTTATTGCTGAATAATTTCAGTTATGTCCGACTTTGTGACCCCATTTGCCTATTATTTTAGAAAGGGGCATTTCACCCATAGATGCATCCCCTACAGGGAAAAGACAAATCTTACATATGTGCAAAGTGCAGATTAGGTCTTCTGAGATAAACACTGACTACATATGGGGTGAGGGCTAGATCTTTCATGTAAGCAGGTCCTTGATAAAAATACTTTATTACAGATACCACGGAAAGTTCAAGTTAGGAACTCTCTTAAAAAAGAAATCTTGCTCTCTTGAGGAAAATCTTAGTCAGGCATGTAATACATTTTCTGTAGGACTGATGCACTTCTGATAGGGACAAGACGAATTATTTCATGTAATGCCTTGAAAACCATCCTTTTTTAAAAACACCATCAAAGACTAAGGAGAAGGAACTTAGGACTCACATATCTGGAGTTCATACAAAGACCTGACTTGCCAAAAACCTAAAATGATGAAGACTAATTTTGGCAATGTATCAGTTCAAAGGGAGAACTTCCATCTGGATTTCTTTTTGAGATGCATATCAAGTTAGCCAGACTAGTAATAAAGGGAATGAAACCCTCTGAAGAGGCAGGTGTGATCAGAATGATTCAAGAAGTCAATGGACTTGACTTTAAAAATATTTTAGCATTGAAACAGTCATTGAATGATGCTGACCTAATAGATGTCTTGAAATCCCTTGAGTGCTATGAAAAAGAGCCCATAAAATAAGAAATATTTCTAGGATCTTAACTCTAATTACCACTAAGACTTTTTCTTATGCATGACCCAAGAAAAGTCATCTGAAGGATCTCACAGAAAATCTAATAAGAAAAAGACATGGGATCAAACATTCTATATTTGGAAAAGTAATTGGACAAGGGAATTCCACCTTCCAAATCAAGATGAAGAGACCTTCATAAAGTCAGAGTCACATTTTGGAACCAGTGTACACATTGCCATCCACATATTGAACACATTTGTGAAGAGAGTGTAGTTTTGGTGCTATGGATGGTGAGGTCGGTAGGACCAACATCAAAAAATAAAAATGGTGATGGAGATCTCTCTGGAGTCTGGAAACAGTAAGAATGGTCTCATCAAGAATTGGAGCCCAATGTTTGTTACAAGAATACTACCATTAAGATATAAGCAGAATAGCAAAGAATTGGAAATTAGTAGATGCCCATCAATGCAAATCAATTGGGGAATGGCTGAATAAGTTGTGGTACATGAAGATAATGGAATATTATTGTTCTATAAAAAATGATGAACAAGATGATTTTATAAAGGCCTGGAAAGAATTACATGAATTGATGTTGAGCAAAACAAGCAAAACCAGGAATATATTTTACACAATAACAGCAAGAATGTGCAATGATCAACTATGAAAGACTTGGATCTTCTAAGTGCTTCAGTGCACCAAGGAAAGTCCAATAAATTTTGGACAGAAACCGCCATCTGCATCCAGAAAGAGAACTATGGAGATTGAATGTAAATCAACACATGCTATGTTTACTTCTTTTTTCTGGTTTTTTTTTTCCTCTCTATCTCTCGTTGTTTTCTCCCTTTGTTCTGATTTTTCTTTCCCACTATGATTCATAAAGAAAAGTGTATTTTTAAAGTTAATGTATATGTATAAAGAAGAAAAAAATTAATAAATTTATTTCAAAAAGATGCAACCAGAAGATTAGGCATTGGAACAGAACTGTCATCATGTTACAAATATGGACTATGTAGTTATAAATATGACAAGTTCCCTTGAGAAGAAAGTTTTCATTTGGTTCAGAAGAAGCCCAAGGAACTAGAATTGAATAATAAATAGCTAGCATTTAAATAGCACTTTAAGATTTACAAAGTGTTTTACACATATCTCATTTATTCTTATATTAACTCTGGGAGGTAGGCTCTATTACTACCTCCATTTGACAGATAAGGGAACTGAGGCAGACATAGGTTAAGTGCCTAATTTAGGATTACATAACTAGCAAGTATCTAAGGCCACATTTGAATTCAGGTCTTCCTGAACTACAGGTCCAGAGCTCTAGCCACCATACCCAATTTCTAATTTCTTCTAATTTCTCCTATCGCGAAACATTTGCTTTCAAGAATAAAAGCAAGTTGATGAAATCCTGCTAAAACACTTTAGTGCTTAGAGAATTTTGAAGAGATTTAAACAGAAATTAAATAGATATTTGATAATTAGATAGAGAGGACTAAATGTAACATGTATCTATTGGGGAAAAAATAGGAAAGAGAGGTAGAGTCAAGATCTATCCTTATGAGAAATGAAACAAGTCATCAGCTTGATAACAAAAGAATTATGAAAAACTTAGCAAAAGAAATCATTATGATGAGGCAGCTGCTTCAAAGTGTGGATCCCCAGCTGGTTCCCCAATCAGCACCAGAATGGCAGAGGAGGTTGTTACTGTACAATAAAGCCAACAGGACATAGAAGAATGCAATAACTTTGTCTAGAATTAAGGATTTCGCTTCAGATAAGGAGCAGGAGAAGGCTGAAACCAGAGGAATACCCATCTTGTCTAGAATCCCACTTATAGAGTCCCCTTCGTTCTTGAAGGAGACCATGACGTGAGGGAGGTGATACATGATATGCAAGTGAATTGGACTTAAATAAGGGAGGGCTATGCAAGATCGCCTACCTTACTTTCCCCTCCAGAGCCATCTGGGTCCAGTGTTAAGCCACACATCAGGACCACTGGAGATGGCCCTGAACACATAGTGTAGCAACAACAACAACATCCAAGATAAGGATTTTAAACCTTTTTGAGGTTCTGGTCCCCTTTGGCAGTCTGAAAAAATCTATGGTCCTCTTCTCAGAAGAATATTCTCCAATGCAAACAATAAAAGATAGAAAATTATAAAAAGAAACCAATTATGTAATTGTCAAAAGATGGGGAAAAGATATTTGCAAGCATTAGTCCTGGAATAAGGAGGATCAGAGTTCAAAACCAGCTTCAAATATTTGACACTAGCTGTGTGACCCTAGGCAAGTCATTTAACCCTAATTGCTTCCCAAAAAAACAAAACCAAAGTCAACCAAACAAGAAAAACTTACCAAGTTCAAAGCTGAGAATGTCTGCTGGGGCAGCTAGGTGGGGAAGTGGATAGAGCACCAGCCCTGAAGTCAGGAGGACCTGAGTTCAAATCTGCCCTCAGACACTTAACACTTCCTGACTGTGTGACCCTGGGCAAGTCACTGTTCCATTTCCTCAATTATAAAATGGAGATAATAATAACGTCTACTTCCCAGGATTGTTGTGAGGATCAAATGAGATAATTGTGAAGCAGTCTGAAAGGCTCAGAGTGCTGAGGAAATTCTACTGTTGGTGTTGGTGCTGTTCCTACTATAATGTAACTTGTCTCTAAAAGTGATATTATTTCAGTCCTCTTCAAAAATGAAGCACAACAACTATAACTCACAAGAATTGTATAGGGAACTTTAACATATTTTATATGTATTGGTCAACCTGCCATCGGGGGGAGGGGATAAGGGGAAGGAGGGGAAAAATTGGAACAAAAGACTTTGCAATTATCAATGCTGAAAAATTACCCATGCATATATCTTGTAAATAAAAAGCTATAATTAAAAAAAAAAGAATTGTATAAGGAGACAAAGATAGGCAATGGCCCTTGTGGGAAAAGAGCTGGGGTTTTATTGAAATGCAGACCTCCCCCCAAAACAAATGCAGCTTTGGAATGGATAGAGAGAAGCATATCATCCCTGATGAGGGATGTGAGTGTTCCCCATGGTCCTCTGTCCCCTCAAACCTCATATATATAGGTGTATATAATATCCTGGTCACCATGTTTTAGGCAGGATGTTTACAAACAAGAGAGCACTAGAGAAAGGTGACTAGGAGAGTGAGAAGACTAACTTAATTAACATAGTGTCCATCACATAGTAGATGCTTCAGTTGTTCAGCAGTTTTTCAGTCTCATCCAAGTTTTTGTGACCCCATTTAGGGTTTTTTTGAAAGAAATATTGGAGTGGTTCACCATGACCTTTTCCAGTTCAATTTACAGATGAGGAAACTGAGGCAAATAGGGTTAAATGATTTGCCCAGTGTCACACAGCAATAAGTATCAGCATCTGGATTTGAACTGAGGAAGATCACCTAGCTGACCTAGTAGATCCTTCCTGAATGTTTATTGTGATGATGTCATAAATATATCAATGGAAGGGACTAGGGTTGTTTTTTTTAATCCTGGAGAAAAGGCTATTTTGGGATAAAATGAGGGCTGCCTTCAAATATTTGAGAGACTGTCATATAGCAGAGGTTTTAAGTTGGCTCTGCCCAGTCCCAGAGGACAAAGTCAAGAGCAGAGGGCAAAAGTTGCCAAGAATCAGATTTGAATTGGACGTCAGGAAAAATTTCACAAGCAGAGCTGTCCCAAAGGGATAGCACCTTGTCCTCAAAGATCACCTTCCATCTGCTCTGTAACTAAGACCCAGTGAAGACCTTAGCTTAAAAATGTCCAGGTCTCCCAGGGCATCCATGGTCATCTCCATCATCTGGATCTGGATCTGGCCCCTGGACCCAGATGGCTCCAGAGGGGAAAGTGAGACAGGTGACCTTGCCCAGCTTCCCTCACTGAAATCCAATTCACTTGCATGTCATGACATCACCTTCCTGATGTCATGGTCCTTTTCGAGGATGAAGAACAAAGGACACATCGGACCATTGGGGAGAGTAGCTTGGACCTGTGCTCAAAGGATTCTAAAACTGTGCATACCCTTTGACCCAGCAGTGCCATTACTGGGTCTGTATACCATAAGGGAGGGAAAGGGACCCACATGTGCAAAAATGTTTGTAGTGGCCAGAAACTGGAAACTGAGTGGATGCCCATCAGTTGGGGAATGGCTGAATAAGTTATGGTATGTGAATGTTATGGAATATTATTTTTCTATAAGAAATGAACAAGAACTCTGGTCTCGGATACTTAACACGTCCTAGCTGTGTGACCCTGGGCAAATCACTTAACCCCAATTAACTCAGGGGAAAAAAAAAAGATGAACTAGCTGATTTTAGGAAGGTCTGGAAAGATTTACATGAACTGATGCTGAACGAAACAAGAAGAACTAGGAAAACATTGTGCATAATAACAACAAGAATGTTCAATGATCAGTGATGAAAGACTTGATTCTTCTCAGCGGTTCAGTGATCCAAGGTGATCCCAATAAACTTTGGTTGGAAAATGCCATCTGTATCCTTAAAAAGAACTACAGAAACTGAATGTAAATGAACACATGCTCTGTTCACATCTTTTTTCTGTTTTTTTTTTCCTCTCTCGTGGTTTTTCCCTTTTGTTCTGAGTTTTCTCTCCCCCCGATACATATTTAAAGAAGTTAACATACGTGTATAGCCAGAAAAAAAAACAATAAAAAAAAAAAAGAATGAACAAACTAAAGCAACCTCTGTAAATTTCTACACACTTAGTTATTTACATCTCTCCATTTAGAATGTAAGTTTTCTGAGGGTAGGGACCAGGTTTTTGCCCTTTTTGCCACCCCAGTGCTTAATACAGGAATATACTGGAATATAATTTCAATGCATCTTTGCCAATTGACCAACTAGCTGAAAAAACAGAATTGTCTTCCTTGAAAGTTAATGGGTTTCAGAGAAAGAGCTCTGGGAGATGACTAAGAACCATTACATTGAATTCCCAATCCCTATATTTTTGCCCACCTGCATTTTGGATTTCCTTCACAAGCTAATTGTACAACATTTCAGAGTCCGATTGTTTTTGTCCAGCAAAATAATGGTTTGGTCATGTATACTTATATTTAATTTATACTTTAATATATTTAACATGTTTTGGTCATCCTGCCATCTAGGGGAGGGGGTGGAGGGAAGGAAGGGAAAAATTGGAACAAAAGGTTTGGCAATTGTCAATGCTGTAAAATTACCATATGCATGTAACTTGTAAGTAAAAAGCTATTTAAAAAAAAGGAGTTAAAAAAAAAGAAAGTTAATGGTTTTTTTTTTTTTCCTTCAATGGTGCTTTTAGAAACTGGATGATCATTTGTTAGGGATTTTGAAGAGGGCATTTTTAGTCTGGTCCAGGTTGAATTGAATGATTTCTGAGGTTCCTTTCCACTTTGAAATTGTGATTCTTTTGGAATCATTTTGGGGTAAGGACTAAACTAATATCATACCCTGTTTCCTCTCTGATGTAGAAAAAGCCCTTGGGCTGCTGACTTAAAAAAAACAAACCCATCAAATGCCCCCTCAATGCACCAGTTTGAAGATATTCAGAAGTTTGTGACATAAATTGAAGGCTCTGTGCTGGCCCCTGGCCTTCACCTACTGCATGGACCATTCCTCCAAAATTGCCTTCCATCTATTCTGATCATATATCTTTTATAATCTGGTTCCTAACCTGTTGTCTCCCATTTTGAATGTGAATTCCTTGGAGATAATGATCAAGTTTTTGCCTTTGTCTCCCCTGTTCTTTGCATACACAGCACCTGGAACATAGGAAGTACTTAGTAAGTATGGTTATCTGTGATGACTGCGTATTTTAAAATCAGCCAGAGTCAGGAATTCAGGTTAGGGGGAAATCGTCAATCATTATTCTTAGCAGAGATGAAGAAAGATGGGAGGAAGAAGGGAATTGGCAATAGCAATGTCAGAAGCCGAGTCAAGAAGCTAGCTAGACCAGAAGCCACACAACCAGCAGCTACCAGGATCGAACCCAGGCTCAATCTCTCCCAGCCTCTCTTCCTGTCTCTCTGCCTCCACCCACCAAAATCATCATTTCCTATATGACACATCAGGACTTGCACAGAGAGTTGGCGGGCGGGGGCCATTCTTTATCCAAGCATGTATATTAATACAGTATAGTCCAATTACTATTTAGCCTCTTGTGCTTGGGACTTCAGTGCATCAACTCAAACCTCAGCCCATTACATCTCCCGCTTTCTTTTGTTTTAGAACACAGGTGGTCATGCCATCCCTGACTCCTCAGGGAGGTCCGAGCCCCCAAGGGAGGTGATCACACCCTCCCTGACTTCTCAGAAAAGGAGGTGAAAGCACTGAAAAGGAGGTGATCATGCCCTCCCTGACATCTCAGGAAGGGAGATGAAAAGCACCAAAGGGAAGTGGAGCTTGCTAACGGGTTTCTGGGCTGAAGGGTCTTATTATGCACAAACCCATCAGCATGGGAGGTATTACACAAGCACATAGCAATAACACAGAGGCTATTAGGGATGACCCCCCCCCTCAGTCAGTGCAGGCTCGATGTGGTGAAACAAACATGAATTGTACATGCAAGTAGCGAATAGCAAACAATATAAATCAACATGGTTTTGGAAAAGATCACCAGAAGTCCTAGAAGGAGGGTATGTAAACAACAGTCACACATACACCTTCTTCAGCAGCCAAGAGATAGTCCAAAACCAATCTATTGTCCATTGCTTCACATGTCAGGGAATCCAATGATCCCCCTGAGTTTTTGAAGTCCTGCAAAAGTCTTTTTATGTATTAGGGAATCCAATGATTCCAGCAGATTTTGAAGTCCTGTCTCATCATTTCTCAGAGAATCCAATGATTCCTGAGAGTTTTCAAGTCCTATGTCTCAGAGAATCCATTGATTCTTGAGGGTTTTGAAGTCCAACAATCTTTGATGTCCATGAGTCAAATGCCATAACTGCCACACTCTTTCAATGTTGAGCACAATCAGCAACAGAACCATCCGATATTTCTTGGGTCATCTCCTTTGTTTCAAGAGTCTGCTCCATCTCTCTGCGATGGACAAGATGAATACAGCTCATTGGCACCCATCTGATTCCTTCTCCACCTATAGAAATATAAGCAAACCCTCTCTCCCAAGCAGTTAGCCTATCTGGTCCTTTCCATACACCACTTTCTGGGTCTCTCCACATCACCTGGCAATTATCTAAAGATAGTGGAGCTGCTTACACTGGACACTGCCCTTCCGGTGGGTTATAAAACCTGTCTGCCAGAGCCAGTGCATCTTTGTCAAAAATCAAGAAGTTAATAGTATAAAGGGTTAGATTTAGAAGTTCTCTAGAGTTACCTGTGGCTCCCCCTTTCTTTTGTTTTTGGAGGAGCGTCTTAATATCTCTGTTTCTCCTCTCCACTATTGCCTGTCCTTGAGGATTAAAAGGTATGCCCGTGGTGTGTAAAATCTTATACTGTGCACAAAATTGTGCAAAATGTTTTGAAGTATAAGAAGGACCATTGTCTGTTTTTATTGCTTGTGGCACACCCATAATGGCAAATGCTTGTGTGAGGAATTCAGTGACCACTCAGGCTGTCTCTTTTGCTGTTGGTATTGCAAAAGTGAATCTCAAAAAGGTGTCTACCACAACGTGGATAAAAGACAGATGACCAAAAGATTTATAATGGGTCACATCCATTTGCCAGATTTCATTGGGTCTCAAACCACGAGGGTTCTTCCCTGGAGGCAGTGTAGGAGCGTGGAAAGGAAGGCAAGCTGTACAGGCTTTTACTATGCTCCTAGCTTCCTCTCTTGTTATTCCAAATTGTAAACGTAAAGCTCGAGCAGCCTGATGATATTTAGAATGAGATGCCTGGGCTTCTTGGAATAAAGGAGTATTGACCAATATAGTTAGAAGGCTATCTGCCTTTGAATTGCCATCAAAAATGGGACGTGGAAGTCCACTATGAGAGGGGACATGCAATATATAGATCTTACCTGGATGCTTTCTCACTTGCTCCTGAAGTTTCTTAAAGAGCTGATATATATTAGAGGCTGCAAATTTTATTTGGGCTGTGGCAATTTTTTGTACCACACCTACTGAATGGCCGAATCAGATATTATATTTATGTCTCCTGGATAATAAGTAAGAGCTAGAATGATCGTGTACAATTCATTCTGCTGAGTGGACTGAAAAGGAGTTCTGACTACTCTCTTTATAGTTAGATCATGAGAGTACACAGCACAAATATTATGTTTGGATGCATCCGTGAAGATAGTTGGTCCTTTAAGAGGAACTTTAGAAACTTTTTCTTTAAGAATCCATCGCCAATTATGTAATAGGCTGGTTATCTTTAATGGAGACCCATGTGTAAAATTTGGAGCCATGGCTAATAAAATTTGCCACTCTGGGATGGTCTCACAACACACATTAATTTGTGTATTGGTATAAAAGGTGTATATCTTGTCAGGTCTTATCCCAGATAATTGTACTGCTCACTTAGTGGCTTTTAATAAAATTCTAGCCACAAGCACTGGGTAGGGAGTAAGGTTTTGTTCTGGTTGTGCTGGGAGGTTCACCCACTCTATCACACTGTCTCCTTGATGAAGGACTACTGTGGGTGCCTCTTGTGTGGCAAAAACTGATATTTCCAAGGGTTTTTGAGTGACTCTTTCAACCACATTGGATAAAGCCAGTTCAACTTCTCTCAAAGCCTCTTGAGCTTCTTTTGTAAGCTGGCATGGTGAATTTAAAGCACTGTCTCCCCTTAAAATGTCATATAATGGTTGTAACTGATAGGTAGTCAAGCCTAACACTGGTCGCATCCATTGGATATCTCCTATCAATTTCTGAAAATCATTCAATGTGTTTAGCTTCTCTGTTCTTAAGGACAGTTTTTGAATTGTAAGCACCTTAGGGTATACTTCATATCCTAAATATTGAAAAGGAGCATGTCTTTGAATTTTTTCTGGTGCTATGTATCATTTGTAATTCCTTAGTGTTTCTATGGTCTTTTGTAGACATTTGTTCCTCAGGTGCACATTCCAATATATCATCTATATAATGTAATAGCATAACTTTTGGAAATGCTTTTCTTACTGGAGCAAGAGTAGCAGCAACATACATTTGACACATAGTAGGGCTGTTTTTCATTCCCTGTGGCAAAACTGTCCATTCATATCTTTTATAAGCCTCCGCTAAGTTAATGCTGGGCACTGAAAAGGAAAATCTTTTCATATCCTCCTTATCCAGGGGGATAGAATAGAAACAATCCTTAATATCTATGACCCAAAGAGGCCATTCTCTAGGCAACTGAGTAGGATGTGGAAGTCCAGGCTGAAGAGTTCCCATAGTTTCCATCTGTTCATTCACCTTGCTTAAATCTGTTAACATCCTCCATTTTCCAGATTTCTTTTTTTACAACAAACACAAGGGAATTCCAAGGACTTAGAGAATGTTGTAAGTGTCCTTGGTCAAGCTGCTCCTGTACTATATCTAATAAGGCCTGAATTTTATCGTTACCTAAGGGCCACTATTCTATCCACACTGGTGTATCAGTTTTCCATTGGACAGGAACAGGTGAAAGTGTTGGCAGGCCTTCAACAGCAGCCCTGCTTAAAAAACCAAAGTACTCATTTTTAACCCTAATTGTTGTAAAACGTCTCTTCCCCACAGATTGATGGGGATTTTTTCAACTATAAAAGGAGTAAAAACTCCTGTTTTGCCTTCAAAAGTCCATCTCATAGGGGCAGCACTAACTTCACCTTCTATTGATCCTCCTACATCAGACATGTAGGTGTCTGCTTTAATCTTTGGCCAGTGACTGGGCCAATTGGCACTTTTAATGACTGTACAATCTGCACCTGTGTCTACCAATCCTTCTAATGGTAGGCCATTTATATAGATCGTGAGCATAGGTCGGTTAGTTGTTACAGCTGCTGTCCAGTATATTGCTGGATTTTGTGATCTGGAATCAGAATCTGGGTGACTATCACCAGGTTGCTTATTAGGATTCTGTATGAGTAAACCTGATGCTACTATTTCTCTTGGGTGATAAGTCACGCATTGTCTGCCTGTATTGGTGACTGGGATATTATCTACACATTCTCCAGTTTCCCACATCAGTGTGTGGATGGACACTGTTTTGTATGTACAAAAAGGAGGTGAAATGGTCAAGCCTACTGTGCCTGGAGGCAAGGGATCCATAGGCTGGAGAGAAACAGATTTCACCTCTCCAGGGGGTATCTCAGTTGTTCCAACTGCATACAACTCTATTCTCCCTAATTGTAATCCCTTTCTCCCATCATATGGTTTCCTGGCTGATTGATCATATTGGGGTATTGGACTTCTAGACACTCTCTGGGTGCACCATTGGCTGCCATCATGTCCCAAGTGTTTTTTGCCTGGGGCCCTGGGTCTGGGCCCCTCATCCCGTTTCCCTGAACTGTCTACATTCTGAGGCCCAATAGAAGCCTCTGTTCCATTTTGGACATGGGATATTGGTTCTTGTTCTCCCACCCTGTTTTCTCCTCTATACCAACATTGAGCTTTCAGATGCCCTACTTTACCACACTGAAAGCATTGATGAATCTCTCGGAAGCCCTTTGCCAGAAGGGACCCTGTCTTCCCATGTTGGGATCTTGGGAAGTCTGCATCATAGTCTGGCTATAAAAGGCATTTCTGCGCACTGTGGCACAGCATCTTATGAACTCCTCTAAAGGTGCATCCTTGCGCAGTCCTAATATAATTCTTCTGCAGACCTCAATAGCATTTTCCTTAGCAAGATGCCTTATTAAAACATCTGTTGATGCATTTTCCCCATTAGTTCTTGTGATAGCAGTCTGCAAACGTCCCACAAAGTCAGCAAAGGGTTCATTTGGCCCTTGTGTTATTTTTGTGAAGGCCTCACTCTTGTCATCTTTATTGTGAAGCAAAGCCTACGCTTTGATAGCATTAGCAGCAATTTGCTCATATGCTGCTATGGAATAATTAATCTGTACTGTGACATCTACATAGGGACTTACACCTGTTAGTAGGTCATAGGTGATTGCAGCATGGACTGCATTTTGACTATTTTGTTGGGCTTGTATCCTACAGAGCTCACTATATTCAGAAAGCCACAAGTAGTTTTGTCCAGGTTCTAGGCATACCTTTGCTATAGATTTCCAGTCATTAGGGGTCAAGATTTCAAAAGCCAAATTCTGTAATAACATCTTAACCTAAGCTGATGTAGCCCCATAAAGAGTCCAAGCCTTTTTCAGGTCTTTGAGGATTTCTTTGTTAAAAGGAGCGTATCTTTGACTTTCTTGACCTGAGGAATTAAACTGTTGTATTATGGGAAAAATGTGGATTTGGAGTTCTGCTACATCTATGCCTTTTTCTTTGGCCTTCATTAAGCCCTGTTGCAATCTAGTCATAGGAGTAGTTGGATGCTGAGGGGGAGGTGCTGGTGCTGTCCCTGCCCTCCCCCCCACTACCCCTTCTCCCTCCATCCTGGAGGGTGGAGTTGATGGAGGAGAGTCAATCACTTGCTCCTGAGGTGGGGCTGAAGCTGCCTCCTGAGGTGGAAAGTCACCACACCCTTGCTCACTTAAGTCTCCATGCCCTGTGGGGATATGGTCATTTATCTCTTCATTGTCTTCCTTCTTAATATCAGGCTTCCCCATTTGGCTACTCTGAGCAGCTTTTTTCTTTCTTCTAGGAATAGGATTTCTTAGTGCTAACTGTATGATATTGTATAAATAGAATGCCTGGATGGAAATTGAATGAGGACCGTTTTCGCTGTAATATGCGGACGTCTGTTGTCCAACCAGACACTAATTATCTCGAGAGATTTGTTCTTCCTCTACGAACCAAGGGGAGATGTGGTTTAATGTACCCAGAAGTCTAGCTATCTGTTCCCAAGTTATAAGTAGCCCTTGTCCTTGTCAGCTTAAGCATGCTTTCTATAGCGCCACTCCTGAGTGTGGTTGAAGGGGTTGGAGGGAGGGATGGAGAGTCTTTAGCTAGTATTTGTCCCATTTCAGCCAAAAAAAGATTACTAGTTTAGTTTTTAAGAAAATAAGTTCCCTGTTTGTCTACTAACAATACTCACCCAAGTTCCTGGTCATTGTAGACTTCTTCAGTGAAGGTAGGGTCCTTGGTTCCCACACTTGGGCGCCAAATGTGATGACCACATATTTTAAAATCAGCTGGAGTGAGGAATTGGGGTTAGGGGGAAATCGTCAATCTTTGTTCTTAGCAGAGATGAAGAAAGATTGGAGGAAGAAGGGAATCAGCAATAGCAATGTCAGAAGCCGAGTCAAGAAGCTAGCTAGACCAGCAGCCACATGACCAGCAGCTACCAGAATCGAACCCAGGCCCAATCTCTCCCAGCCTTTCTTCCTGTCTCTCTGCCTCCACCCACCAAAATCGTCATTTCCTATACAACACATCAGGACTTGCACAGAGAGTGGGTGGGGGCCATTCTTTATCCAAGCATGTATATTAACAGAGTATAGTCCAATTACTATTTAGCCTCAACGTGCTTGGGACCTCAGTGCATCAACTCAAGCCTCAGCCCATTACAGTTATCCAAACCGGGATATATGATCTGGCAAAAGATACTCCTTTTGTAAAGCTTTGATAAACTTTTTTTCCTTGAAATTGTGGTCACCATACTTCTTCCATAGTGAAAAGAATTCTGGATTTGACATCACAGAACCTGAGTTTTAATCCCAGTCCTGTTATTTATGCCCTGTTTGACATTAACATCCATGAGTCTCAGCTTGCCCCTTTGAAAATGAAGGTTGCATTGGCTGATCCCTAAGGCCTCCTTTGCCTGTGCCAGATGGTGAGGATGTTGGAGGCCATTTGGAAAATAAGGATCAGCTGCATGGCAGTGGCTCCAGGGTATTCAGCTGCCTGTAATCCCTGGGGTCCATTTAAGGCCATTGGGCAGTAGTTTAGGGACTGGTATCATTATGGAGTAGAGAGAGGTGAAGTGGAGGGGAAGAAGGAGGGAAGGAAGGAAGGAAGGAAGGAAGGAAGGAAGGAAGGAAGGAAGGAAGGAGCTTGGGCTGAAGTTAGTGTTTCATCTGAGATTTCTTTCAGTTTGATTGAGGAGAGATTTGATTATGGGATCTTGGAAAGAGTGAATAGTGTTTGGAATAGAAGGATTCCATGTTTAGAGGAAAGGGAGAGAGTCTAAGAGAGAGTGACTGAGTCATACATGTCAGGGAAAGCTAGTGAACTTCAACATTGAACTTTGATCTGAGAGAGAATGAACCATAATGTGACAAAGTGATGTCTGGGGTTCTGAGTCTCCCCTTCTTCCTCCCCCTAGTATATTTAGCAACAAAAGGAGGTCACTGATGGAGCTGTTAATCAGATTTGGAAGTCACAACTCTAAAGGACTCACACCTCACAGGATCACATGTTTAAGCATTAGCATTTGTTATCTCTATTTTGGAAAGTCAAATAGGATGGTAGTTCTAATAAGGTCTGGGCTGCTACATCAAATCTTTTCAAATGTAGACAGGACCTAACTATTCCAAGGACTAAATCCCTTTCCACATGGCCAACTGAAATTTCCCTTTTCCTTATGTCTCCCAGTCTTTCCTTTTTGAGACTAACCCTAGATTTCTGTCTAGAGATATGAATAACTCAGAATTTTCTTATGGCAAAGTTCCCATCTGATCATTTTCCATTTTTTGTGACCTGAAATGATTAGTCATTTCCTTTTTGTTTATTTGTTTTTTGGAAGAGGGAAAGCAATTGGAGGTAAGTGACTTGCCCAGAATCCCACAGCTAATTAGTATCTGAGGCTGGATTTGAATTCAGGTCCTTCTATTCCAGAACCAATGTTCTATCCACTGTGCCACTGAATAATCATTTACATGGAACTTAAATGGATTCTTTACTATACCAAATATCAATATCAACAATGCCAGTTTTAAAATTCCCAAGCCTCATCAAGTCTGAACCTCAATTTCTACAACCCCATCTCCTAGACCCGACATTTCTTGGGAATTTTCAATTGGTAGGGGCTTGCTTCTTGAGCATTGTGGTCCTAAATATAAAGGATGCAGGGTAATGTCTGTTTCCGGTACCTATATTTTCCAGCCAGAGCTTTAATGATTGACACTGAATCCATTCATAACTCTCCTAACTGGAAGTTACATGTGCCATAGACTGGCTATCAGAAGTTCCTCAGTCATACCACCTTACTATCTCCACTTTCAGGGCTCCAGAGCATTTCTCATGTATCCTCCTTCCAATATCTTCTTCATAAAGCATCATGAATCTTTTTATTTAAATGCCCGCCCTCTGTATTACTTGGCATTAAATAACTTTATGCAGTTTTATATTAAATATCCCAAACAATTCAATTCCATATTCCTTATTTTTCTCTGTAGAGATGGCAAGAAAATGCAGAGGAAGAAAAAAAAAACCAGTCAAGTTATTTATCTCACTGAAGCATTTTCTGGGCCTTTTTAGTCATAGATGTCTGTGAATGACAGTTTCCACAATATTCTACAATGCGGTTGGACTATGTCATCTCTAGATCTTGTCAAGTTCTAAATCCTATAGATACTCACCAAGAGCACACAGCCTGAAGAATTCACCTCACATGGCCATATTTTTCTCTCTTCCCCAATCTACCATACACATTTCTTCCCCATTTCTTCCTCCAGATTTTGATGAAGATTTAGTCCTTAACCTTTCCAAGGTCAATCTTTCTACAAATGCCCTTAATGCCATCTCCCCCAATTTTACTCCCCCCCCCAGTCCTTTTTTCTACTGGATTCCTTCTTTGCTTTTTACAAATACACCAAAATCTCCTTGTTCATAAAAAAAAATCATTATTTCACATCATTTCTGATCCCTGCTGGTAATTATACTATACCTTTACTCCCTCTCTCAGTCAAACTCCTATCAGAATTTGTTTATATTTAATATTACCACTTCCTCTTGTTTCCCACTCTCTTAGAACTTTTGCAACCTGGCTTCTGACCTGATCATTAACTAAACCTACTCTCTCCAGAGTTCCCATCGATCTCTTAATTGTTGATTCCAATAGCCTTTTCTCACTCTTCTTCTATAGCAACAGAAAGACTCGAGGTACTCAACAGAAAGACGAGGTGAAAAGTAGTATTTCTCAAGCTTCCAACCTAGACTCTGTTCCTCCTGAGCTGGATGGGAGCATCCTTGGCAGGATTAGTAGGAGCAGGGAAAGCAGCCAGTGAAAAAAGGAGATGCTCTAGGCTGCAGCCATGGAGAGCTTTTCCAAAACCATGTTGAAGTTGGGAGAATCCTGATAGCTCAGACTCTGCTTGGAAAGGCTGTTGACCAACATGGACAAAGCACATCTTTCCTACATCCAGAAAGAGCCCTAGGCTCTATACTACTATGAAAACACCAACTCCTTCTCATGTGTATACTCAATACACTATATATAAATACACACCTGTGTATATATTATATATTATTATTATATTACATATTTATTACATATGTCTGTATATATTATATATATTTAGAGTGTATATATATATATGTATATTTAATAAATATGTGTTTGTGTGTACACACACACTTATCCTCTTTATTAGCCTGTAAACTCCTTAAGAAATGTCATTTTTGTCTTTCTATTAGCAATGCTTTTGAATGATTAATTGATTGAATTGATTGTCAGTCCTCACCCTTTGTGAAGATTCCCTCTCAGCTCATTTTAGAAAGTTGCCCTTAATTCTTTTCCTAATAGTCAGGATTCTGTGTCTCTGCCCCATTCTAAGGAGGGACTCTCTATCTCTAGTACTTAGGAGTTGTAAGAATCCCTAATCTATAGCATTTATCATTTCATAGATTAGAATTCTGTTCTCCTTCAAACTTTTTTTTTTATTCCAAACCAAACAGACTTCATCTTTTTAGTCTGTTTTCAAAACCAGTTCCATTCCCCCACCCCTCCATCTAGTTTGAACACATAAGACTTCTCACTTCTCTTGACCTCCCTTGCCACAGAGAAATAGGGCTTACTTCTGTCATTCAGCTTGGGGTAAGATATGTATTTGTATAAAGGATGGAGCTATCTGTTTTGCTTCCAATTCCTGAGAACACCTGGCCTTTTTGCTTCAACAACAAACTGAAACCATGTTTTTCAGAAACAGCCAACAGTATCTCTAAGTTCCTTGGTCTTGGAGTGAAAGGACCTCATTATAAATCCTAGCTCTACCCTCACTGCTTGTGTAATATTGGGTAAATTACTTGATTTCTCTGGCCCTTAATTTTTTTCTCTGTAAAATGAGAGGGTTGGACAAGATAAGACGTGTCAAACCCATTGCTCAAACTAGATTAAAATTGGGAAATATTTTTTAAATAAATAAAAGCACAATAGAACATATTGTTCAGTGATTTCAGGCCTTTGTGATTCCATTTGAGCAAAGATACTGAATTGGTGTGCCATTTTCTTCTTTGGTTCATTTTACAGAAGAAGAAATTGAGGCAAACAGAGTAAAGTGCCTTGTCCAGGATCACACAGCTAATAAGTGTCTCAGGGTAAATTTGAACTCGGGTCTTCCCAGCTCCAAGGAAGTACTTTATTCACTGTGTCATGTAACTGCCCAAACTAAAATATAAATTATACAAATATGTCATTTCCAAGTCAATATGTATACTGCAGGCAATATGTCATGGACAGCTTAGTGGTTCAGTTTCTATTTGAGTTTGATATGACTTCCCTAGATAAACTAGAGTTCTTCTTCCTTAGAGTTTTCCCAGATCTAAATCTAAGATCTTACAATCTCTTTTCTGATTGTGCTGAAGGGTTGAATGCATTATTTTGCAAGTATAATGTAGGCTACTTTCCCCCCAAAGTATTACTTTACAATAGAAACATACTTTACTCTTTTCTTCATGCTTGTGAAGGCTTATGAAAATCTTTTTCTAGTTAGCATTATCCACAAACTTGGAGGATTTTAATATTATTTTTATAAACTCCTTTTTTCAGAGTTTTACAAAAATCCAGAAGAATTTCTGGGTGACCCCATTGTTTATAATCCTCCATCCAGAGAACTGTCCCTTTATTTCTTTTTTCTCTAATCCAGATTCTTATCTTTAACAAACCATTTTCCCATAATAGCTCCAAAAAAATTCTTAATAGGAGTAATCCCCACCAATTTCCCAAAGGGGAAACTTTGCCAAAGTCTTCATAAAATGTCTAAACAAAGTGTCTGGCTATGTTAACTGGACTCTTAGAAATAGTCACAAACCATATGGAGCCAAGTCTGGTGCACAAAGTAGGTAATCAAGATAGGAGTTTGTTCAAGGACAAATAGTAAGTACTATAATAATAAGGTAATTGACACTAATTATCTTGGGGGCTTTTGCACTAGGAGGTCCTCAACAAAAATTTGTTGAAAAGCTGAATTTTACTTCCATTAAAATTCCCCTTTAGCATCTCCTTCGTGTGGAAGGTGACTTTGAGTTCCTAACGACTATGTTGGGAGAACACAAAAATCTGGCAGATTCTGTCACTTTAACGCATTTTGACAAGCTTTAAAAATATTTTTAAAATATTAACATGCATATTCTTCTATTCCTTTTACTGGAAAAAAGAAAAAGAAAAATTTTCTAAGAATTATGCAGTCAAGCAAAACCAATTCTCACTTTGGCCAAGCAAAAACATATGTATCATTCTGTTCCCTTCTCTCAGGAGGTCAATAGCATGTTTCATCTTTGGTCCTCTGGAATCCCAATTCCTTACAGCATTGATCAAAGTTCTTAAGTCTTTACAAAATGTTTTTCTTCATGTTTTTAGTGCATAAATTATTCTCTTGGTTCTATTTAATTCACCCTGCATCAGTTCACATTAGTCTTCTCTTTTTTCTCTGAAAAAATCCTTTTCATCATTTCTCATAACACGATAGTATTCTATTAAATCCAAATCCCAAATTTTGTTCAATCATTCTCAGCTCTATGAGCACCCCCTTACTTTCCTGTTCTTTGGCATTACAGAAAGAGCTGCTACAAATATTTTTGTATATATGGATTCTCTTCCTCTTTCATTAATCTCTTTAGGGAATATAGACCCAGTACTGGTATCGGGGCCCAAGGATATGTATGGTTTTGTGATGACTGGGATGTATTTCCAAATTGTCTTCTAGAATGATTGGACCAATTCACAGTTCCACTAACAGTGCAGTAATGCATCCATTACCCCAAAACTTCTGCCAACAACCATTCATTAAACATCTACTATGGTTTAGCACTATCCTAGTTATAAGGGATAGAAATAAAAACAAAACATCCCTGGCTTTAAGATGCTTACAAGTTTTTTTTACTGGATTTACTGTCTAATCACCAGGATGTGTGTGTATTATCCTGGGATGAGCTGAAATAAATTTAGAAAGGTTCATTCAATATGAGATGGAGATTTGAGAATTTTTTTTAGTGGGTAGAGGGGACACCTATCAATTCATGAAAGAGGCAGCATGATGAAACAGATAGAGTTCACCTTAGAATTAAAAGACTCGGGTTTAAATCTAGTCTTTGACACTATCTTGAGAGACATATTGCCCTGGACAAGGCAATCAACCCTTATGTGCTTTTAAGAGAGTAAATTACAGAGAAGTCACCCGTCTACATTTGTAAAGAAATTTCTCATACCAGGAATCCCTCACATGGATGAAATCGCAAGTTCTAAATCATAAGACTATTTCCAAAGATTTAAGGCTTCATATCCCCAAAACTGAGAGTGCTTTAGTATCCATTCTACCCCATTACTTTTATAAAAACAGAAAATTGGTTTCTCCATAAAGAGTTCCTTGAGTCATATCTATTCACAATGGTCTTTCCCCTCTCTGAATTCCCCTAACTTAGTGTCAGTCACATACTTTTTCATATCAACATATACAGTGTAACTATAAAGTAAGAAAACAATTTTTAAATTTTAATTTTTTATTTATTTTTAATTTTTTCTCACATTTTGAGTCCCAAATTTTTCCCCTTCTTTCCCCAGCCATTGAGAAGGCAAGCAATATGATATCAATATGTAAAGTTACATATTAGCTAGCTTTTAGAGGGAAAATATAAAGAAAGTTTTAAAAAGCCTGCTTCCACCTGCATTTAGAGTTCATCAATTCTCTCTCTGGAGATGGGTAGCATCTTTCATCATGGGTCCTTTAGAATTGTCTTGGATCATTGTCTTGATCAGAATAGCCACGTCTTTCATGGTTGATCATTGCCACAATATTGTTGTTATTGTGTCTAATGTTCTCCTGTTCTGCTCACTTCACTTTGCATCAGACATTTTTTTTTCAGTTAATAAATTTAAATACCATTATGTGTGTGGCCATTTGGGAGGAGGGGCTACATACTAAGTCCAAGGATGACGCCAGTGTTCAGGACATTCTTGAATGATTCTCTAATGATTGTCTTCAGAATCAGGTTCAAAATCAAGGCAGAGAAGAAAAAATCAAGACTTCTCCAGTTATTTTATACTTCAACATTCTAGGTATCCATAATTTCATTAATGGATCTCACTACTGCTGCAGATTAAACACCCAAATCCCTTTGAGTCAAGGATAATCAGAATCACAGAAAGTCATCATTGAAAAGGATCCCAACAGGGCCAGGGAAGAGAACATGAGCAATGAATCTAGCCCAGACCTGAAAAAAAAAAAAAAAGAGAGAGAATTTTACCTATAACCAGCCTGAGAACTGATTATCAGAGATACACACAGAGATTGTGTGCAAATTATCTTCTCCCAGCCTCAGTTTCCTTATCTGTAAAACAGGGATAAAGATGCCAATAAGCACATTTTGCTGAGGATCAAATGAGATACAGGATATATAAAAGGCTTTGTCATCCTGAGAGTACTGTATTAAGTGCCTAATACAAGTCAAGCACTTACAGGCTATTTTCCTTAGTTTCTTCATTTGTAAAAAGGAGCTGGAAGAGGAAACGGCAAACTATTCCAATATCGTTGTCAAGAAAATCCCAACTGCAATCATGAAGAATCATATATGAATAAACTCTGTGTCAGGCAGTGCCTTTTACAAATGTTATTTCATTTGATCTTCACAACAAACCTGGGGGTAGGTGTTCTTATTATCCCCATTTTATAGTTGAGGAAACTGAGGCAGGCAGAGGTAAAGTTAAGTTAAGTTAAGAGGTTAAGTAAGTTACTTTACTCAGGGTCACACAGCTGGATAATTTATAAAGCCACATTTGAAATTAGGGCTTTCCTACTCTAAGCCAGTTCTATATCCATTGAGCCGCCTAGCTGCTTCATAACTGTACAAATGTTATTTATTATTCGAATATATATACAACAGGAGTGAAATTTGAGTAAGGTCTACAGGCTCCCCATAAAAAGAATCTATAATTCCTTGGGTAATAATGCCCCAATTATTAGCCATCTCCCTTTTCCAACATACAATTTGGGACCAAGTCCAATTTGGGGCATGACTACTGGGCAATAACTGATCTTAGATCACTATATAAGATGGAAAAGATAAAAGAAAGGTCTTGAAAAGCACAGATCTAAAGGTCTCCTCTTCCCTTTCCCCCCATTTTTTAGAGTTTTTATGAGTCATTAACATTTTAAATCTTATTTATCTGCTCTTAAAATAATTCCACATTTTTTTTTTACTGACGGTTATTAAATCCCTTTAAATACCAACATGCAACATCATGCTTCCCACATCCAAATCTCCAGGTTCAAATTCTCAGATCAGTCTTTTAATTCTATATCCCTTAGAAACAAACAAATGGGATTTATTGGTGTATTTCTTTTTCAAAAGATGCTCATTGGTCAAATCCCATCTTCCCATAAAACTAATACCCCTCAGCTAGAGGGGAGGAAAATTTTCTCTCTCAAGGATTTCAGCCCATAGGGAAAAAGCATTTGAGGATCAAATCATATTAAAAAGCCACTTTTGCAACAGAGACATGCTCATCTGACAGCATCTCCTATCATGGTAGGTAGTCAGAAAAGATTCTTATTGAGAGAAATTCTATTTTATTTCCTATCTTTTCTCTTTAGAAGAACATCTTCATAGTAATTCTTTATGAACATCAAACACATTAATCTTTATCTTTCCTATTTTTCTGCCCATCTCCACAGATAGAGTTGTCCCTTGTCACGAAGCAAAACAGTTAAGAAAAACAAATCGACAGAATGTTTGTGTCTGACAGCGTATGCAATATTGGACTTCCACAACTCTGCTAGGAGGATAGAGATGAATTTCATTCTTTTTCTTTTTTAATGCATGTATAATCATGTTAACATTTACATATTGGTCATGTTGTAAAAGAAAAATCAAAACTAAAGGGAAAAACTATGAGAAAAAAATAAAAAAATGAAAATAATATGCTTCAGATTGCATTCAGTCTCCATAGTTTTCTGGATTTGGACGGCATATTCCATCCCAAGTCTATAGGAATTGTCTTAGATCACTACATTGTGGAGAAAAGCAAAGCATATCAAAATGGATCATTCCACAATGTTGCTTGCTGCACAATGTTATGTTCATTTCATTCAGTATCAGTTCATGTAACTCTCTCTAGGTTTTTCTGAAATCTGCCTGCTCATCATTTCTTTTTCTCAATAGTATTTTATATTTTCCTAATTACATGTAAAGATAGTTTTTGACATTCAACTTTATAAGATTTTGAGTCCCAAATTTTTTTCTCCCTCCTTTTCTTACCTCAACCCTCCCCGAGGCAGCAAGCAATCCAATATAGATTATACAATTACAATCATTTTAAACTATTTTCTTATTAGACCTATTGTGAAAGAAAAATCAGAACAAAAGGGGAAAACCATGGAAAACAAAACTGCCCATCATTTCTTAAAGAAGAGTAGGATTCTGTTACTTTCATATTTTTTACTAAAACTTATTCAGCCATTCTCCAATTGATGAGTTTCATTATTTTTCCTCTGGAATCATTTTTGGCCATTACTGAGGAAGTGTTTGCACTATGGGGTGAGACCTCTAGGTGGTGCAGTGGAGAGAGTGCTGGACCTGAAGTCTGGAAGAGCAGATAATTATATTTAATTAATTATATTTTTATATATTATATTTCTCTAATTAATTATATTTCTCTGGGAGGCAATTCACTTAACACCTGTCTGCCTCTTCTTCTATAAAATGGGAGTTACAATAGTTTCTACTTCCCAGAGTTGTTGTAAAAATAAGATGAGATGTGTCTAAAGTCCTTTGTGAGCCTTAAAATGCTACATAAATGCTAGTTATTATTTTATCGTTATTAGTTAAAGAATCTTCTGAGAGGTAGGAGGTCTAAAAAGTGGAACAGCTAGAACTGAGCAGTCAGTGGAGTGAAATTATAAAAACTGTGGTTGGCACAGAGGGAAAGGAAGAAGCACCACATGGCATGAGGCTGCCTCCGGACTGAAGAATCCTGGCAGGAGCCTGATGATCCAGGATGAAGAAAATTCAAACGTCTACACCTTTGAGGCTATCTTCATTCTGGCCAATGAGACCAAATTGAGAAGAAAAACTTGTAGGCAAGGCATGAAACATAAGTTCCCTCTGAAAGTGGCCTGAGTTCAGAGATGGGGGAGATTAGACTATAATTCTTTTAAATAATCCTTTAAGAGAATGTGTTCATTTGTGAAACAGGGCTAAAGCTGTTTTTAATGCTTGATTCTTTCCCCTGTTATTTATTGAGAAATCCTTTTCCAGTTAAGTGCTTTGCTCTTTGTTTAAACTTCTTATCTGGTCTGTTGATGGACAATTCTCTAGCCTGGGGGTAATGAATCATATAGTAGCTTCCATGGAGGTTCCAAGTAATGGGAGATTCCAGAGTTGCTTAGGATATTCCATATGGACTCATAGATTCTTAGTATAGGAAGAGACCTTAGTGATTAAATTGAGGATCAACCCCATCTCATCTCTTCCCATTTTTGCTTCAGCTCTTTCAGATCCTGGTCTCTTATAGCAGGTGCAGGGAGGATGGGCGTGGGAAAGCAGGTCGGTATGTTACTTCATCCTGGCACAATGTGGGTCATAGATGGTAGGATGGAGAAGATTATTGGGCTTGTCAAGGAAGGGATCTCGGGTCATTTAGTTCAAGTAGAACCTGAGAAGAATTTCCATTGCCTGACACTTGACTACCCAGCCATACCAAGGCAACAAGCATTTATTGAACACCTACTTTGTGGAAGTATTGTGTTAGTTCCTGGAAATAAAAATATAAACAAAAATAAAGGTAGTTCCTGCCCTCGAGAAATTTACAATCTAATAGGAGAAAACACCACAGAAAAGGGAGCTGAAAAGTTAGGGACGTGAAGAAAGGTACATTTGGGAGGTAGTGTTGAACCCCCAAAAGTCAGAAGCACAGCTGGAAGGGGAATGAAGGAAGGGCAGTGTGGCCTTTCATTAAAATGGAGGCCCTGGGAAGAAGTCATCAATAGTAGAACAAGGAAAGATGTTCTAGGGTAAGAAAACTTGAGGCAAAGAAATCTGAGTTTAGAATTAAGAGATTGAGACAAGTCCCAGCTTGATTTTGTGAGGGACATTTTTACTTTCACTTTCTGGACCTCAGTTTTCTCAACCCCAAGAAAGATTGGCTCTAATAGCATTTCCTTCAGACACAATGGCAAGATCCCCATGTCTTGCTCAACTCTGGTTGAGAAGAATTCTGCAACCAAAGCTTCTGCTTTTAAAAGAGAACTTTTTAACCCTCTCCATCTTGGTACACTCTAGTGTAATGGAAATAGCATTGCCCTGAAAGCCAAAGGACCGAAATTATCCACTATTACATATTAGATTCATAACCCTTTAGACACTTCATTGTTTTTTCCTAGGCTTGAGTTTCTTCCTCAAAATGAGAGACTTGAACCAAAGCATTTCTAAGCTAATTTCTAACCCTAATGTTCAGTGTTCTAAGGTTCCTCTCAGCTCTAATATTCTATGAATTAAGACCCCCGCCATGCTCATGAAATGTCCATGTTCTAATGATGTGGGAAAGATTCCTATCTTAGATTTCCAAACCCCTCTAGTGAATGTAATTGCCCTTTGACTCACAAATCCTGGTCCCTTTGAATTCCAATAGAAGATCCGGACCTGTCCCAGCCCCATCCGGATCTGAGCCAACTTTGGGGCTACACCCAAAAGCCCCTCAAGCTAAGTCTCCTGTTATAAAAAGGCCATGCTGGGAACCCCTCTTTGCAGAGATTCCAAACATGCTAGCCATGTGAGGGCCCTCTGTCCACTGGACCCCCTGTTCGGTGCCCTCCTTATCTCTACCTTCACCTGTCTCCTTACTTCCAAACCCAATAATAAACCTCTTTTATCAATCTAGCTCTCGGATCAATAAATGCTTTTATTGGGAACTCACACTGCTACTAGACCTCATTTACCGCTGTATCTTTGTGCCGAATCCAAGGGGGTTGCAGGGGAGCTGTTTGACTCCCTGTACCCCAAACCTGCCACTAGACCTTAACCAAACCTTAATTTCATTTAGGTACCCCAAATCTAGACCTCAACACTAAGGCCCCTCCCACCTCTGATGTTCTATGTTTTAAAGTCCCTCACAGCTCTCACATTCTGTGTTCCAAGGTTCCTCCCAGCTCTGATATTCTATGTTCTAAAATCCCTTCTAGTTTTGATATTCTATGTTCTAAGGACCCTCCCAGCTCTGACATCCTGGGTTCTATCTAATGTTCCTCCCAGCTCTGATATTCTGTGTTCTAAAAAACCCTTGATATTCAGTGTTCCAAGGACTTTCAGCAATGACCCCGAATGCTTAAAAAGTTCTCCCCCCTCTGACATTTGGCATTCTAAGCTCCCTCCCAGTAAGGACATTCTCTGGTTCCCCAATTTGCCACAAAGCCCTTTTTCAGCAAGTGTGACACATACGGACTTGATTTTATGGGATGCTTAGCCCAATCTTGGCTCCTGGGAGGGATGCATTATCCAACCTGCCAGTCTCCACAGTTACATAATTGTTCCCTGAGGCCTGTAAACTTCCAGATCGACCTGAGGTTAGCTCAGCCAGCTGGTCCTTGTGAAGTCAGCCTTGGCCCAGAAGGAGCATGTGCCGGCTTGCTTGGCTGCTCTGCTGCTGACTCTTAAGGTACCTTCGAACTCTTCTGCTCACTGTCCTGCCCAGAATCCCCCTCGAGTCTCTCAGAAGTCCTGGGGGTGAATGCTAGCAGAGAGCAGCTGTCCCACAGCCGTGCTTAAAGACCAGGCAGTCCAAACAGGTGGGAGAAGAGACCCTCCCCTCTCCCATCCCCAGTTTTCAAATTTGGTTGTATTCCTTGTTGACAACAGATGGGATAAGGAGAAATTCAGACTCTGGGGTAAATGCTCTGAGCAGCCGGTGTTTCTAGCAGGGTTCACATGACAGGAGACATCTGGATGCAAACAGAAAAACATCCGCTCTTCAGATGAGCAGCAAGCCCTTTTACTGTCTCCAGCAAATCAGCTAGGATTGGGTATCTTTCCCTGGCAGTGCCCATGTGGGGAACGGAGCAAATCTCTCCACACTGCTCTATTTCTGGCCCATTGCATTTCACTGCATTCTCTCTCCCTTGTAATCCTATAGGGGCATCCTTCCAAGTCCAAGCCGATAATGCCTGAATTCAGCATCTGACCCCTTCATGATCCTTCACACATCTTATAGCCCTGACTTGTGACACTTAGCAAAGTGTCTTATGCTATGTCCTGTTCTAGATGCTCTTTTCCTCCCATTTAGATTGTAACTCTAAGGACCACGGGAAGAAAGCTTCATGAGCATCCCTTAGTCATTTATCTTTTTTTCACCCCACTGTGCTTAGTCCATGGTCCTAAAAACAGTAGGTGCTCAATAAATGCTTATTTGATGATAGATTCAAAACTAGGGATGCAGGAGTAGAAGGTTTGTTGTTGTTGTTAAAGCTCATTGACTCACAAAATTGTAATATTAGTTAGAGCCGACTGGGAACTAAGAAACCAGTCCATAAGCTCTCTCCTTTTTACAGATGAGAAAACAAAGGTTAAAAATGAAAATGAGGGACAGCTAAGTGGTGCAGTAGATAGACAACCAGCCCTGAAGTCAGGAGGACCTGAGTTCAAATCTGACCTCAGACATTTAAAACTTCCTAACTGTGTGACTCTGGGAAAATCCCTTAACCCCAATTGCCTCAGCAAAAAATAAAAATAAAATAAAATAAATAAAATAATAAAAAATGAAGATGAGAGCTTCTCTAGTTCCTAGTCTGATGTCTGATATTCCTGTCACACAGACAGATAATTTTATTGCAAAGCTAGAGAGGAGGCTTGTACTCTAGATCTCTCTGGAAAAATTGTGACAGTCATTCACACTAAGGTGTAAATGATGTCAGACTTGAATCTATGCTGCTCCCCATCCCCCAAGCAGATCTAAATGGGGAGATTATAGAAAGGAGAAATTAGCTAAGTGGATAGGAATGGGGGAAGAAAGGAGAAGCTAGAGTCCTTGACTGCCAATTCTGCTGATTTCACAGTTTTCCCTGGGGGTTGAGCCATCCTCGATATGACTCCTTGGGATGTCCTTTACATACAGGTGGGATGCTCCTGTCCCATTTCCAAAAAAAGAAATTGAAAATTCCATTTGAAAATAGCCCTGGATAAGCATTCAGAAGAATTGGCTTCTAGCCCTGGCTCTGACAATAATAGTCTCTGTGACACTGGAGTCCCATTTCAGGCGTCTTCCCCATAAAATGAAAAGGCTGGACTAGACCAGGGATTCCTAACTTGAGGGCCCACAGACCACGAGGGATCTATAAATACATCGTTATTTTTTGAAACTCTGATACTGGTTACCTTTGCAGTCTTCTGGACTTTATTTTAATGTCCTTAGAAATATTATTCTGAGAAATGCTCCACAGATTTCACCAGATTGCCAAAAGGTACATAAAAAAAAATTTTAAAACTGCTACATTAGATTGTTTTTCTCTAAGCTATCCTCTAGCTCTAATTGTCCCTGAAAATGATTTGGGGGGAAGAGGAGGAGCTGTCTCTAAGAAAGCAAAGACTTCAATCATAACTGTCACCTGCACCACCCCTTAAACCAACCAACAGAGGGCAAATTTCATCGCAGAGGGTTCTCCTGTAGAATCCTGATTAAATTCTACAGCCATGCTAGTTAGGCTGTTGGAACACTTGTAGGAATCCTACCCACAGTCTCTCGTTCTTACCCGTGCTAAGAAGTAAAGTAAACATTTTATTGGTAACTTATTTTTCCTACAAAATAGAAAGGTCCCAGTCACTTACTAAACATCACTCAGCAGTTTTAGAACTGGAAAGAACCTTGTGAATCAGCATGGTATGGTGGAATGAGTTTTTCTGAGGACATGAATTCAAATTCTACCTCTGAAGGGAGCTACCTGTGGGGCCTTGGGCACTTGGAACTTGCCGGGACCTCAGTTTCCTCACCTGCAAAATATGTGTTCAGATTGTACCAGATGACTTCTAAGGTCTCTTCTCTAGATCTGTGATTCTAGTTCATTCTCCTCTCTTCTCAGAGGAGAAAATTGAAGCTCAGCAAGGTTATGTGAATTATTTTTGCAAAATCATGGAGAACTTATCTCACACGTGGACAAATATAGAACTCTGGAGGGACTCAGAATGATCACTCAGCAAGGAGAACATGACTCAGATGCTGAAGGCAGTTCTTTGTGTCTTATCTCTGGAAGAAAATGTACTTCCAGTCCTCTGGGTGTTTATAGTAGAAGAAGAGCATCCAAGCAAGAATCCAGAAATGCAGGAAGCCAAACATGAAAGCCACAGCAATAAAAGTCACAACAAGTAAACTTGCAGAACTAATCTTCCAGCAGAAATCAAGCTTTAGTTTTTCTGGCAAAATTTCCCACTACCTTTGCCAAAAAAATCAGCCCAAATCAGGGAGGACCTTGTTTCTACTAGGTTGCCGGTACCTGGATTAACATAAAGCTATGTGATGAACCCCTTTCAGGGATGCTCTAAGGAAGAAGGAGATGGAACAGCCCCTTGTCTCATGTCCTTTCCAGGTCTAAGCTGATGATCCTAAGAGCTATGAACCTGTCATTAAAGAGATCTCATAAGAATAATACAATTGGTCAACCTTTTTTTGTCCAATGTAGGTATCGCCTCTACAGCACTCCAATCAAATGGTCACCTAGCTAGCCTTTGATAAAGTCCTCCAGTGACAGAAAGCCCTCTATCAACCAAGTCATCCTTATTCTTTTCCATCCTCAGTGTCAATTGTTAGAATATTCTTACTTGAGCCAAAAATCTGTCTGGTTATGATTTTCTCCATTTGAAGAATACAATAACTTTTTATTCATTTATCTATATAACCATTGTATTTCTATGATAGAAAATAGACTCATGAAGGCAGGAATTACCTTTTATGTTGTGGTCTTTGTGTAAGATCTACACCACTTTCAATACATAAACACCCAGAAAAATTATACCAAGTTCAAGGAAGTCTATGAATCACAAATACCATACATACCCTTCATTGCTATATTTATCTTTTACCAGAGGTCACATTACTTCAAAACAATGAAATTCAAATTCAAATGACAAAAAAAAATGATTAATGCACAAGTGGGAGCACACAGTCAATCAGTATTTATTAAGTGCTTATTATGTCCCAGGAACAGTATTAAATGCTGGAAATATAGACGGAAGCAGAAAGAAGATAATCCCTGCCTTTGAGGAGCTTAATTTCTAACAAGAGAAGACACAGAAAAGAAACTGAAAAGGTTAAAGGGGAAGGCAAAGGTACTTAGCATAGAGAAATTCTATAGTACAACTGGAGAGGAAGGAGACATGGCTAGCCCAGGTGATTTCCTTAAATGGAGGTTCTGGGAGGAACCTTTCAAACAGAGGCAGAATTGAAGGCCTCCCAATGTGGGAATACCAGGGTTGGAGGGAGACTTCAGGAGGAAGAGCTGGAACATGGTGCAGGAAGTCTGGAGTGTAGCCTCCTTTGGGAGAGGGCACATATGCAGAGAACAATTAAAACAACAACAAAAAAAAATACATGGAAGGCACATATATAAAATATATGTTATATGAACTTATGGCATATATATTGGGGGACATAGAGCCAGAATGCCCTGTTGTGGGCAGGGCAATTCACATGTATTGAAGCTCAAGAGTATGATGATAACATCATACTCTTTTATACTCTCAAATGGGCATTTGATCTCTGCTGGGTATATTTCCTCTCTGCTCTTTATTCAGCATCATATTGTGTCCACTGGACATCTTAACGGTAGAGGGAAGCTTCTCTCTGATACCCTATTCTGGGCTTTAATTCTTCAATGGTATCTACATTCTCTGCTCCTTCCTATTCAGGTGTAGTGCATAGAAAGCTTCTTCTTGATAAGAATTGATTGACTTTCACCCACAGTAATTGTAAGAAAGAAGAGTGAGACAATCCTGATGTATGCAAACTCAAAATTTTGACAAAGAAAACCAAGGTGGACCAGTATAATATTGATACTATTAGGGTGGGTGATGGTTTTTTTTTAATAGGAAATGTATGCAGTTGTTGTTGTTCAGTTGACCCCATTTTGAAGTTTTCTTAGCAGAGAAATTGGAGAGTATTGTCATTTCTTTCTCCAGCTAATTTTACATTATGAGGCAAAGAGGGTTAAGTGACCTACTCAGGGTCACAGTGTTTGAGGCTAGATTTGAACTCAGGAAGATGAGTCTTTCTGTTTCCAAGCCCAGTGTTCTCTCCATTCTACCATCTAACTACTCAATATAGGCAATAGTATGCTGGTAAATATTTAACAACCACTTCTTTGCAGGGGGAAAATAAGCATGACATACTTTTAATTTTATTAGATATTTTTATAACACTGTTAACATTTTCTTCATCATTTTGCCAAATCTAAAGAATCAGCAAAACAATAAATCAAGCCTTGAGTTTTAATTTGCTGATTTCCAAGATGTAAATGCTTACAATGGAAATTTAATAGCCAGCTCTCACAAGCCAGTTTGAGATGCCTCCAACATACAGAGTCTTTGGGACTCCATCATGATGCCATTGATAACAGTTCTTTTGGATGACTTCTCAGGTCTTCCATCTTTGAAATGAGGTTTTTCTGTGATTACCTCCAAAAATAACTGGGAACCGTTGAGGTGGATTTGAGGTGTGTTTCATGGACATATTTTATATGTCAGTTATGAGAAGAGAACACACCTTCCTCGTGATCCTCTCCTTCCTCAGGTATGAGGGAGTTACAAAACTCCAACTTTTCTAGATCTACTTTGGAAGGGGAGGGGTTGTCCCGATGCTTCTTTGAAGCTCCCTGTTACCTAGGAGTCTTTCAACTTGTGACCTTCTACATAGGAGACGAATGCAAAGATAGCCAAGGGTTGATCACCAGCCTTCGATCTTCAGTTTTCTATTGATCTTTAAATTGCCTAGTATCGGTTTCAGTTGATGGTAACTCAGAGGAGATGTTCCCCATATTGTGGGCCAGGACATTAATGGACCTGGAGTAGTTTGAGTTAGTCCCCATACTTTTATAGCACCAACTTACAAGCCAAGTCTCTCTGGGGAAGCTCTGTATTCATTTTAGCTAACTTTGACCCTGGGAGGGTTGCTCTAAGGCCTGGCTGTGGAACCTTTGGGCAAGGTGGATTCAAAAGTGTTTAAGAATGTTGGCAGAGAGCTTCCCCTCATGGAATTTAATCTCCTTGCCAGTAGCTTCTGCTACTTTTACTTCCCTGAGGTTCTTTTTAACCTGAGAATCTGGGGATCTGCTTCTATTAGTGGAATTATTTATCTGAATATTCAGGCTCTGAACAATTCATTGTACCTAATTTGGAACTGTGACCTGATCTGGAATATACTAGAGCCATGATATCCTCCTTCTCTAGCTTTCCTAGAGAATTTCCTAAAGAATTTTCCTAGAGAATTACTATAGAACCTATATTGTAAAAATCCTTCTTACCTAACTTATAAAGACCTATGACTTATGTAGACTATAAAGCTGTATATTGCAAATATCTTTCTACCAATCATTACTTGAGATCTACTATCTAATAAAAATAATAATTGCAAAAATGCCACAAATTATAATCACTACTAATAGAAATAATATAATGCAATTATAAATATAATTATTGCTATTATTTGACAATATAGCTCCATAATTTTTCTTATTATAGCTAGCATATTGCAATCACTTTACAAATATTATCTCATTTGATCCTCACAGAAACCTTGAGTGGTAGGTACTGTAATTATCCCCAATTAACAGATTAACTGAGGTAGAGAGAGGTTGAGTTGCTTAGGGTCTTCGGTCCAATCATGAAGTTCTACAGACCAAGGGGCATAGACCCAGGTATCGTTGCTGGTGGCCTGACTTCCCTACTTTGGGTCTGAGGCAGTTTCTATACTTATGACCCACCACCATTTCCCCAAGTTTGGAGGTCTTTACTTTCTGCCAAATCAAGCCTTCATTTGTTGTTCAAAGATGTTCAGCCTGTGCATGTCCATCGAGACCTCAGTCATAATAGGATCCAGCTTTGCTTCTTTTCTTGTATGTGTGTTCTTATTCAGTTGGGTTTGGGGAGTTTTTTTTGGTTTGTTTGTTTTTTGTTTTCCATCAGGATGTTGTGATCCCTGGTCCCATGATCCTTTGTCTGCCCACTGTCCTACTTCAAAACAGACTTTCCTTGAGTCTGAGGGGGTGAGAAGGGAGGCTCTCTTGGTTCTCAGTGACTGGCATTTGAAAAGATGTTTTGGAATGAGTTTAAACTGGCTCTGATATCTCTCACTCTGGCCTCCCATTTCTGCTGTAAACTTCACTGTTTGTAAGAATTTTTATCCAGCTTTCTTTCTTACTGCCTCCAGCCTCAATAGGTTTGCCAACAGCAACTTTCATCCTGCAGTCCATTGCTTAGTAGATGCAGACTGAAGCACCCCTTTTCTTCTGCCTTCACTGGCATGACTAGCTGCCTTGGAAGCATGCTTTCCACATTCAGTGAGGGCCATTAAGCTTCTCTCTGTCTCTATGTGTGTGTTTGTGTGTGTGTCTCCATCTGTCTCTTTTTGTCTCTGTTTCTGTCTTTCTGTCTCTCTGTCTCTGTCTCTGTCTCTGTCTCTCTGTCTCTGTCTCTCTCTGTCTCTGTCTCTCTCTCTCTCTTTCTCTCTCTCGCCCCCTCCTTCTCTCTGTCTCCCCCTTCTTTCTCTCTCTCTGTGTGTCTCTTTCTGTTTCTGTTTCTCTGTGTCTTTCTCTGTCCATCTCTTCCTCTCCCTCTCCTTCTCTCTTTTTCTCTCCTTCTTCCTCTCCAGTATTAAGAAAATGAACAGAAGACTGTCAGGTTATTGTGTATTACAGTTTTGTTGTTTGCTTATTTTTTTGTTTTCTTTCTCATTTTTTTCTCCTTTTGATCTGATTTTCTTTGTGCTGCAAACTAAATGTGCAAATATGTATAGAAGAACTGCACATGTTTAACATATATTGGATGACTAGGGGAAAGGGTGGGAGAAGGGATGAAGAAAAAACTAGAACACAAAGTTTTGCTAGAGTGGATATCGAAAACTATCTTTGCATGTATTTTGAAAGTTAAAAACTGTTATTTAAAAGAAAGAAAATGGGCATCAGCTTATTGGACATTATTGTTTCTCTAATCTTTCCCAGCATTCCCTCACTATAAACTCAGAAGCCTTCAGATAATCAAATGTTTACAGGCTAGAAGGGACCTCAGAAGCTATCTAATCTAACTCCTTGATCTAGCATTTAAGGAAACTGGGAACCAGGAAATTATGTGACTTGCCCAAAGTCACACAGGTGTCACAGATGGAATTTGAACCCTTGGACTCCATGCTCTGCTCTCTTTGTTCAGGCCACGTACCAGACAAAATGGAGGTCCCTTGAGGCTTTCCAATAATTTCTTCTGTGTCTTCATATCACTTCCTTCACATTGCTATAAAATGTCCATGGTATGGCTTATTGGGATTCAAATGGCTCCTTCACAGAGGAGAGGGAGTATCAATACTCTGAGAAGCTTCTTAACTTGCCAGTAGTCAGGTATCTTGACATTTCAGTATCAACTTCACAGGCTGGTTACCATCGCCAGCTAGTCTCCTGACTGTTTCACAAAGAAGACAGTCCATCTCTTGATGTGGAGACTTTCTCTTCCCGTCTCCCCTGAATGGACTGCTCTCCCTCCTCATTTTTACCTGCTGACTTCCCTGGATTCTTTTAAGTTTCAACAAAATCCCTTCTAGAGAAATCCTTTCTGAATCTCTCTAACTTCTAGTGCCTTTCATTAAATATATATATATATATATATATATTTCCTACTTATCCTATATAGTTTATTTTTATGTATTTGTTGACTCCCATTAGACTGTGAAGTCCTTAAGATCAGGTACTGGCTTTTGCCATTTTTTTTTCTTTTTGTATCCCCAGTGCTTAGCATAATACCTGGCACTTAATAAATGCTTAATCACTGACAGATTGTTACTGAAAGGATCTTGCCCTGTCTTCACTGCCATTCCCTCTTTGGGAGAATATTGAGCCTTCTTGCTATTACCTCGTCCTCACAGAAAGTTCAAGTTACCAATGTCCAAGTATCCTCCCCAGTTTTTATCTTTTCAGGGATGCTGGAATGTACCATTAGTGCAGACAGTTTACATAACATAGATAGTGTATTCTTGAATTCCCTTACATGTTGTGGAAAGTAACTCATATTATCCCAAATTGGCTGCTGCCTCGCAGAAAATGCTCTCAGTGTCCATACCACGCTGTGGATTAAGCACATCCAAAACCCAGAGTACCAGAGTCTTAGAAACCGAAGACCTTCATTTTGTCCCAGCGTTCCAATGTTGGTTCAGATATGGTGTTAATTTTAGTCTGCCATATAACACAACAACAATAAAAATTGTAAAGACTTAAGCGAGCTACATCATTCAAAGGGCAGTGGGATAAATGGCAGGAGGCCAGAACACATTTGTAAGGATGACTTATATTTAACAATGATATAAGGTATAGGAATCAATCCATAACTGTGGGACCTCTCTCCTCTGACTCACCACAGGGAGAGTATTGACTTCAGGTTGGAAATGGAGTACAGACTTTGTCCTAATGTTCACTATTTTTCTCATGTATTTAGAACTTGACTTTAGAGGTTTCTATTGGAAATAATAGAAATAGGAAATAAAAATAAACATCCATCTTGAACCATGTTGAGTTAAGCATCTGTTCTGAGTATTTGCTACTCCTCCCTCCCTTCCTCTGTTCCTTCCTTCCTTCCTTTCTCCCTTCCTTTCTTCCTTCTTTCTTTTCTTTCTTTCCTTCTTTCTTTCTTTTCTTTCTTTCCTTTCTTTTTCTTCCTTCTTTCATTTTTTCCTACCTCCTTCCCTTCTTTCCTTCCCTCCTTCATTCATATCTTCCTTTCTCCCTTCCTTCCTTCCTTTTTCTTTCTTCTTTTCTTCCTCCCTTTTTTCTTTTTTCTTCCTTCCTTCCTTCTTTCTTTTCTTTTCTTTCTTTATTTTCTTCTTCCTTCATTTATCTTTCTTCCTTCTTTCCTTCCCTCCTTCATTCATTTCTTTCTTTCTTTTGTTCATTCTTTTTTCTTCCTTCCTTCTTCCTTCTTTCCTTCCTTTCTTCTTTTCTTTTCTGCCTCCCTTCTTTCCTTCTATTTTTCATTCATTTCTTTCTTTCTCCCTTCCTTCCTTCCTTCCTTTCTTTCTAGTTTTTGTTGCTACCCTAGATATGCAAAAAAAGATATTGAGAGAGGCCTATACTGCAAGAGGTGTCTTTTTTGTGGAGGATTATAGAAAAGCAGGGACAAGAATTACATAGAATTACAAGACATTGCTGATTCGCCATCTGTACCGATGGAGAGGGTGTAGCCATAGTGAGGAGATCACAGCATCATGAGATATTGAAGAATTCCCAGAGATGATTGAGAACCAAATACATGTCAGTACCTAAGGAGAATTTGAACAAAGGAGTAAAAATAGATGAAGGTAGAATTAATGCTCTCAGCATAGTAGGTAGAGTGCTGGACTCAAGTAAGGAAGATTTCCTCAAACATCTACTAGACATGTTATCCTGGTTGGATTGCCTGATTTTTGTTTGCCTTAGTTTCCTCATCTATAAAAATAAAATAATAGTAACTTTCCTTCCAGATTTGTTATGATGATAAAATGAAATCTTATACTTAAAGCACTATAGAAATTGTATTTATTGTTATTGTTCTAATTAATATTCAGGGAACAGTAAATCATTGAAATAAAGACTTCCTGAAAGAGAAATAATGTAAGATAAAACTCAGAAGGTAGTGAAAAGGAGGAGGGAATCTGGACCTTATTCAGCAGGTAATGGGGAGCTGCTGAAGACATTTGAACAACAAAAATGATCAGAGATGTGCGTGGGGAAGATGATCCTGAAAGCAGTGATAGCTAGGAGAGGAAGGAGCATGGAGTGAGTAGGAGAGACCAACTTGACTATTTGTTGCCCTGTCACCGAAGACTTCATTGAAACACTCCCATTGCCCTGGGCTCATTCGTGCTGTGAGATAGCACATAGAATGCTGGGATTGACCTTGGGAAGACTGGAATTTGTATCCGGCTCTAGCTATGTGATTCTCATGAAGACGTCCTCTGATGGAATGGGTAGCTGAGAAGACATTCCAAAGGCCACTCAGGCTGCTGGAGCAGGCACTGGGAGCACTTAGAAACTGGTCAGCTTTCAAAGATGCCAAGGTCATCCCCTGCATCCTGAGCCGGTTACCTTGACTTTTGCCCTATCACTGGATTTCCATGAGGCTGATGAATTTGTGCAGCTCTACCTGGCTTAAGTCCAATTCACTCATGAATCAACATCTCCCTGTGATGTCATCAATCCTCTTCAAAAACAAAGGACAAACAGCATGTGACTGAGCAAATCAGGCGCCTTCTCTAAGTCTGTCTCCCCATCCACACAATGAAGATACAACAGCATCTACCTCAGAGAGGAGCTGTGGGTTTTAAGTGAGTTCTTGGAGGTGAACCGCTTTGCAAACTTGAAAGGATCATGTCAATATTGGCTATTACACGGCTGAGTGAATGAGGGTAGAGTGTGTAATTGAATCTCAGCTGTGTCTACATGAAGCCAATAGAACCAGATGACAATTTAAAATTCAGCAGCTCATCCAGTTATTACAAATCTTCAATAGCAAACATCTGGATGTTTGTCTTTGGCTTTTCCCATTTGGATGTTCATCCCGAGTGTAGACGGAGCCCCAGATTCCAATCCCTCTTCTATGTCATGTTCAGTAGTGACAGGAACAGAGGAGAAATCAAACCCTGCCCCAGAAGATCCCACAATGAAGGTGTTTGTTTTTTCTCCATGATGCCATTTCTTGAGGAAAGACAGACCTCATCTGGAATTTCCATCAGCTACCACAATGGAAGCCTTAGGTCGTGTTTCCAGGATGCTAAAAGAGCTTATTTCCTACTACGTTTATTATTTGTTACAGTGTTGTGTACAAAGTATCTCTATGAGTCAGTGGAGTTGGAGACTTTAAATATCATCATTAAATCTTCCTCTTTCTGCTAGAACATGTTTCTAATTCAAAGGAAGGAAGGGAGGGAGAGAGGGAGGAAATTAGGGAGGGAGGGAAGGAGGATGAAGGGAAGGAGAGAGGGAAGAAGGATTACATCCTTTGATCCTCAAATTATCCTGGCATGGAGGCAGTATTATAAATCTTCATTTTGCAGTTGAGGAAACTGAGGTAGAAATAAAGTGACTAGCCCAGAGTCATACAACTACTAAGTATCTGAGTTTGTGGTTGAAATCTGGACTCCAGGTCCAGAATTCTATTTATTGTCACATTATTATTTTTTTGATTTTATTGTATATCAATGCCAATGGGAGGGCCATACTCAGAACTCTTCACTTATCCTTGAATGCATTTATCCAGCAAATGAGATAATACTTGTAAAGCACTTGACATGGTGCTTAGCATATAGTAAGCACTTAATGAATACTTGTTCCCTTCCCACCTATTCATTCCTTTGTCAAATATATATTAAGAATCTTTGGTGAGCAGCTCAGATCACTGAGGAAGATAAATATTTTTGCTAAGATGAAGTCCCTGCTCTGAAGAAACTATTGTGGGGCTAATGCAAACAGTTTTAATTCCTTCCACTGCGTGAAAAGTGATTTCTAGAGTTGAAGAACCAAAATGTGATGGGAAATTAGTGGGATTAGGGAAGGTTTTAGAGAACAAAGTTTCTCTTCCTGCCTATAATATTTTTATTACCCTTATTCAATATCCTAGAGTTAGCCATGTGGGGAATGACTTTGGAATTTTCTCTGAAAACTCCTGCTAGCCAGAGGGGAAATGGAAGAATCAGGGAGATGACTAGGAAGCATTGATGGTAGGAAGTGGACTCTTAAGTCTGGCTTTTGGGGGAATCACTTGAGTATAGTCTTTGGTAAAGGGCTTTTTGGAAGGAAAGACTCCTTAGAGGCTGATCCCAGAGGGCTTAGAGGTGCTCAACCCAAAAAGAGGGCTTCAAATGCTTGTGCATTTGAAAAACCAGAAGATTTAGACAGCTAGAGAGTCTAGGCAGCACTAGGGATTTAGCGGGGAGAAGAAGCAGATTAGATAATGGGGCATTGGATGCAGATCAACATCAGAGAAAAATCTGTAAGTATTGGATTTGTGGCAAAAAGAGTTATGTCCATGATAGTTTTTACCTCTTTTACCTTGGGCAAAGTCCTTTAACTTATGTGTACCTCAATTTCCCCAGCTCTAAAATGAAGAAATTAAACTAGCTGCCTCTAAAACCCTTTCCCAATTTTAAATTAATTAATTTCTTTTTGTTTGCCCCAGTTACATTTAAAACAATTTTTACATTTTTTTAAACTTTGAGTTCTAGATTCTCTGTCTTATCCCCACCCCCAGTTTAAGAAGCACACGTGAAGTTATAGAAAGTATTTCCATAAAAGTCATGTTGTGAATGAAAATAAAGATCTCCCCCTAAAAAACCCTCAAGAGAAAATAAAGTAAAAGAAAGAAGAAAGAGGGGGGAGAGAAGAACACTGAGGGGGGGAGAAAGAGAGAGAAAGAAGGGAGAGAAAAAGAGGAGAGGGGGGTAGGGGGAGAGGGGAAAGGGGAAAGGGGAGAAGGGAGAGTATGCTTCAGTCTGTATTCAGACAAAATCAGTTCTTTCTTTGGGTATGGATAGGATTTTTCATCTTAAGTCCTTCAGAGTAGACATGGATCATTGTACTGCTGAGAATAGCAAATTCATTTATGTCTGATCATCCCAGAACATGGTTATTACTTTGTACACAGTATATTCCACTTCATGAAGGACTTTCTGGGTTTTTCTGAGAGCATCTTGCTCATCATTTCCCATAGAACAATAGTATCCCATCATAATCACATACCACAGTTTATTCAGCCATTCCCCAATTGATGAACATTCACTCAATTTCTAAATTTTTTGCCATGATAAGAGAGCTGCTATAAATATTTTTGTACATATGAGTCCTTTTCCTTTTTTAAAAAATCTCTTTTGGAATTCATGCTTCGTAGCCGTATTGTTCAAAGATCAAAGGGTATACATGATTTTAAAGCCCTTTGGGCATAGTTCATATCTTTTGATCATTTATCAATTGGGGAATGGCTTTTATTTTTTATAAATTTAACCCAGTTCCCTTTGTGTTTGCCCTTCCCAACTCTAAAAGCATGGCCCTACATTACCTCAACTGACCTTTGAAGAGTGCTCTCAGATATGATGGTTTGATTGGAGATGGATTGATTGATGGATTGATCTACTACTTAGGCTTGGGCAAATTAATTCCTCTCTCTAGACCTTGGTTTCCTCTTTGTAAGAGGATTACATTAGGTGACTTCTAAGGCCCTTTTCAACTCAAATGCTGTGATTCTGGGCAAGTTTGAGTTGGTCTTTAAGGACATGTTTCAGGGGACAAATTTCTTGAGAACAAAGTAGACTCAGGGTCGCTCATTGACAACTTAGTGTAAATGTGAATGAATCTGGGGGTTTGGAGAGGGCAGGTGGTGGACCCGTGCACAGAAGGACTCCTGAGATTCAGGGTGGAGTCTACAATGGCCAGTATCCGGGGGCCCAGAACTGGGAAGCAGGACAAGCAAACAAGCAGTTTCCTTTTTCACAATTTTGCCAAGGGCCATTGTGGTTATGCAGACAGAGCCTGAAACCAGTGAAGGTTTCTGGGTCCCTCTGTTCCTTCCATGGCTCTGTGCCCAGGTCACATCCTTGAAAGAGGTCCATTTAAACAAAGCCCCTCCAGCCCATCCATCTCAGAAGTTCAAGCCTTTCTGAAGCCAAATAGAAAGTAGTCCCAAGTTCCAGCTGTTCATTTGCTGATTCATTTGGTCTGGCTCGGCTAGCCTCATCTGGCCATTGTTGATCCACCCCAGAAATAAGGTTTCTTCCTCTCTCTCCCTTTGCCTTGTGCTCTGAAACACTGGCTCCCTGGGCTCTCTTTAATTTTGCTTCTTCATTACACAAATGAGGTGAAACCACCTTTGGGACATATAAACTGATTTTCTTCTGAAGGACATTTCAGGGCAATGCTGATCCACAGAATATTGAGAGGTGTTGCTGAAATTGCTTCACTGGGGAGGAAGATGTGTTTTTAAAATGTGAGGGGCATATCAGAGGAAGGGCATTCCAGGTAACAGGAATAGTGTGAGCAAAGGTTCAGACAAAGGAAAGAACTGGATCTTTTTTTAATAGTTAACTTTTTTTTTAATTTGTTGTTTCCCAATAGTATTTTATTTTTCCAAATACATGTAAAGACAGTTTTCAACATTCATTTTTGTAATTCTTGTAGAACTAGATGTTTTTAGGGAATGGTGAATAAGTTGGTTGTCTACAGGGTCAAGAATAGGTCATTTCTTAGGAATCTGTGATTTCCTCGATAATACCTCCTTTCTCAGAGATAGAGTAAAACTTGTGAATAATTCAGATGTTAATCTGAGAGACTTCCATGAGGTTCGGGTAAATTATAAATGGCATGGTTATATATATATATATATATATATATATATATATATATATATATATCCAGAAGAGGGAAGATGTGAATGTAAATTTTTCTCGTCAGTATTCTGTCCACCATGCTCTGTTGTCTCTCCATTAGGGAATATGATGGAAAACAGTGGAAAACCTGGTGGAACCCAGCCTTGAATGCTGAACTAAGGAGTTTGGATTTTCTTCAAGAATGTTTCCCCATGGAAATCTTTTGATAAATAAAATGAAATGGTCAGATCTGAGCATGTTGTGCTGGAGAAATTAAGAAAAAAGACAGAAAATGGGGAATATTGGTGAAGAAGCTGTTGATATAGTTAAGACAAGAAGTGATGAAGGCCATAATGGCGATGGTAGCAATAGAAGCTTGTTGTCATGTCTGTCCCTTCATTAATTGGATTTTTTTTCACATCATGGCATTGCCTCCCTGATGTCATGGTCCCCTTTGAGAACAAGGACAAACAACAACAACAACTTTAAAAAGCCAAGGTCTCCCACTCTGACCAGGGCCATCTTCAATTGTCTGCTCTATATCTGGCTATTGGACCCAGATGGTTCTAGAGGGGAAAGTGAGGCAGGTGATCTTGCACAGCCCTTCCTCCCTGAAATCCAGTCACTTGCATGCATTTCCCTGATGTCATGGTCCTCTTCAAGAATGATAGACATGGGAAGCTAGGTAATACAGTGGATAGAGTATCAGTCCTGGAGTCAAGAAGACCTGAATTCAAATATGGCTAATATTTACCAGCTGTATGACCATAGGCAAGTCACTTAAACTCACTTTAAAAAAAAAAAGAAAAGAAAAAAAGAAAGAACGAAGGACAAACAACAACAATGACCCTTCATGAGCCCATTTAGGGTTTTCTAGCAAAGATATTAACTTGGTTTACCATTTTCTTCTCCAGTTCATTTTTATAAATAAGGAAATTGAGGCAGAGTTAAGTGACTTGCCAGTATCTGGAGCTGGATTTGGACTCAGAAAGATTGTCTTTCTGATTCCAGTTCTAACACTTTATCTACTACAATACCTAGTTATTCCAAATGGAAGTATAGTCTGGTATATAGAACACCAGGCTTGACATCAAGAACTGGGTTCAGATCCTACACTCAGACATTACTAGTTCGTTGTGTCTCTGAGAAAGTCACAAAAATCTCCCTTTGCCTCAGTTTGCATGTGGTCTCCTCCATTCAATCATGAGCTCCTCAAGGATAGGGACTGAATTTTTGCCTTTTTAAAAAATCCATAGCATTTAGCACAGTGCTTAATATGCACTAGGAATTTAATAATTGCTTATTGCCTGACATCTATAAAATGAGCATAGGACTCAACTGGTCTCCAAGCTCTAAATCTATGATTCTAGGGAATGGGACCCAAGGGACAGACACAGAATTTCTGGAAATAAAATAATGACTTGATAGTTTCATATTGAGCACAAAAACTCCCAATTATTAGTGCTTTCAATTTTCTCAAATTCCTATGAATTAACTTTTCTGTGCATGGACTATATTTTCTCCCCAGAAGAATAAAAATCCCTGGAGATCAGGAGCAAGTTTTCCTCATTTTATTTTGTGACTGTACTCCTCATACCTAGAATAATTACTGGCACACAGAAGGTGCTTTAATAAATTATCTGTTGAATTTGTGAGGAAGAGGAAAGTAAATTCCCAAAGGAAAGCAACATGGAATAAGAATCAGTTCCAAGGAGAAATCCTCATGTCCTTTTCACTATTGCTGATTGTATCTCTACCTTCTTTCTCTGGGCCTCAGTTTGCTGATCTGTAAATAAAGAGACGGAGCTACACTGCATGATCTTTGCAGTCCCTCCCAGTTCTAACATTTGTTCTTGGCTTTGGAAATGAACATAATGACCTTTAAGGTGTGGGCCAGTTTCCTAGCCCCAGTCTTGGAAAATCCTAGCTTTGACACTGATCCAAAGAATCCATTTCATAAAGAACAAAGCAGCCCTCATTTGTGAAGGTTAAGTTAGGGATGGGTATTTGTTATTCCTTTGTTAAGTTCCGAGATTAAAAAAAAAAAAACAAGTAGAGTTTTTGATATTGTTAAGAACCTGGCTGGTTTCTGAGAGACAGGATGTACACTAGGTAGAGAGGAGGCCTCCACAGAGGAAGACCAGGGTTCAAGTCGAGCCTTTCAGCTTGATGATTTTGTAAGTCTGTGAAAGTCACTTCCTCTTTCACTGAGCCCAGGCAACTCCCTAATTCTCTAAGATTTGGATCATTTGCTAAGATCTTTAGCCATGACAGAGGTCCCTCCCTGGTAATTCCCACAACTCTTTGAATTATAGGTCTGGTTCAAAAGAATTGGTTTCTATTGCAGTCGTAGAAATCCAAAAGCAAAACTCAGTAGGAAAAGTTGTTGTGGAACAAGTAGATTATCCATTTTAATAATAATAATAATAATTTTAAAACCTGTCTTTTTTATATTTTTAGTGTTTGTAAAGTGCTTTATCTCTTTTGAAGTTCACAACAACCCTGGAAAATAGATATCAAAATTATTATTATCCTTATTTTATAGAATAAGAAACAGTATTTCAGAGACTGGAAGTGACTTGCTTAGGGAACGACATAGTATCTGAGATGGGATTTACATCCAAGACTTCCTGACTTAACTCCAATCCTCTAAGACAAAGGTTATTGACCTAGCATCCCTTAGACCTTTCTAAGGAGCAGAAAGATGAATTTCATCAGACCTGTGAATTTGTTTCCTTAATATTTTGGTAACTTTAATTCAATATCATTGGTTTCCTTTACAATCCTATGTATCTTGTTTTATGAATTTAAAAACATAATTGTGGAGGCAGCTAGATGGCACAGTAAAGAGACCATCAGCCCTGGAATCAGGAGGACCTGAGTTCAAATATGGCCCCAGACATTTAACACTTACTAGCTGTGTGACCCTGGGCAAGTCACTTAATAAACAAACATCATTGTGTGAAGGGATGCATCAGCTTTACCAGACTTTTGCTGAAGGGGTCCAACACACAAAGTAAAGAACTATAATGACCTCACTCAAGCACTGGTTTATGTTAAATAGAAATTTATATATATAAAAAAAAAACTTTTCAGGAATGATCTATACCAGAAGGGTTAAGAGCCACAACACTCCTAGAGCAAAGCCCAAGCAGAATTGTAATTATAACTGGAAAATATTTAATAAAATAAATAAAAATACAATAGAACACAGTTAATGTTAATATACAGTTTTCTGACTCAACATCAGGCTGTAGGGATGCCCACATCTGATCTGCATAATCACAAGAAAATGTGTTAGAAGAAACTAACCTGTGTTTAGAATGAAGGAAACAAGAATGTGTATATAGATAGCACTTTGTGCCAAGTATCATGTTATGTACTTTAAATAAATATTTTAAATAAAATATTATTTCACTTAATTCTCACAACAATCCTGGGAGGTAGGTATTATTATTAATAGGTAGATATTATAAATAGGTAGGAGGTCGGAAACTAAGGTAGATAGACTTGTTCAGGGTCACACAGTAGTAATTCTCTGAAGCTGGACTTGAACTCTGGTCTTCCTCATTCCAGACCACGCTCTATCCATTTGCACTACCTAACAGTCTCTATGTCCCTATGAATGGATAATTTTGAAATTGAATTGAAAGTAGGTCTGTGTACAGCTTTGTCTGAAAAGAAATTTTTGAATAAATATTCCTTGAAGCAAGTTTTCTAGACCTAAGCCTTCTGATATAATGGATACGAGGGATTTTGCATATTAGGGCTTTATGAACCTTATGAAGGTGTGGGTCTGTAGGAGATATCCCAGAAAGTGAACTGCCAAGCTCCTCTGGATAACTTCCAAGGACACATGGGGCTTGGGCCATGATGCTTCAAGATGATAAAAGAGTACACTTAACTGGCCACTGAGTAGGGAAGGTTGTGACTCAGTGGGACCTTTAAAAGGGAATCATCTACTCTTGGCCTTTCTCCCTTTTCAAATGTCACATCAGGACTATTTGAACCTCTCCCATGAGAGGTAGGAGGAGGAAGTGCCTTTTATCCTTCATCTGATCCCATCCAAGCCGCAAGGAGACTACTCCAAGATACAGCGTATACTTGGCTAGGTAAGGGCAACCCAAGTCTTCTGGCCCTTGGCTGCCTTTTTCTCGGAATTTCCTTCTCTGAATATAGGTGACTGAACAGTGGGTATGTCCAGGTTTGGAGACAACTTTATAAGGTCTGTAAATCTTAGTCCTTTGGTTAGAGCTGACTGGTGAAAGGGGAGGAGGGGCTCGACATCTTAGAGAGTGGCCACCACTACAGGGAGGTCCCCAGCCTCTGGCCAATCTTACTAAAAAACATGACCTAGTTGGAAGTGTTTGGACAGTGCTGAGCTGAAGTGATGTAACATTCCTGTCTTGTAGTTTCGCAAACTACACCATGTCTTTATGTTTTAAACAATTTTCCAATAGAATGTAAAATAATTATATTTCTCCTGTGCCTTCTTTTTAGTCTTTGTTAATGGGCACTTATGAGAGTCTTTTGTGTTGAGCGTTTTTTGTATATGTGAAAGAAATAAATAGGTTTATCCTATTCCTGATTAAGTGCTTTTCTACTAAATCCATCTTGGGGGAGAGCCTAGAAATGAGCAAAATCTAAGCAGGGATAGAAAGAGCTGAAGTGTGATAAAAAGGATCCTAACTCCTCTCATTAGAAGTCAGACTCTCGCAAGACTAGACTGAATCTGCTAACAACATATATGGGTCTTGAGCAAAGGGTAGTCTTAGTCTATTGAGAGAGGGTGTAGTACCTAGTACTCTAGTCCCTTGGATCCATTAGTAATTATAATTGTTAAATTTGTACCTGGAGCAAGAAGCAGGAAAAGCTTATAAAGTGAACAGACTTATCTGAGTCTTCAATTTATCTGAGTTCCAAGGACAACTAATTATCCTTACTAACTAAGTACTACTACACAGGTCCAAGATCTCTGGCATGGGGTTGTGGAATGGAGATTTGATACCCTTCACTCACTTGTCTCTCTTCCTTCTCCGCCCATCTCTTATTCTTCAAGCTGATGATAGTTTGTGTGACCAAGCTCCAGGCAGGGAGTGGAAAATGACCACAATCCTCCACAAAGATGCAAAAAGCTGGTGTAAGCAGAAGATAATAGTGCTTGAAGACCCAATCCCACTCAGATTGAGCCCCCTAATTTCTGTATGTTTCATTTTTCTATCTAGTATGTAGGGGAAGGTTGGCTAAAATCTAGACATTTATAGGGTAGATAGAAGGGTCATAATTCTAAACTATCTCTCCTTTCAAAGGTTCTCCTCAAAGGGGAAAGGACCAGGACTTTTAAGAGATTGGGGTAGTAGTGATGGCAAAGCTCACAGATGCCCTTTCTGCCCAGCCCCACCATCTAGCAGCGGGGGGGGGGGTCTGTGGATCCTCTGGTCCTGGATCTCAGACCAATCGGAGGAACCTTCCTTCTTCAACTGAGAAGTCCCTGGACTTAACTGGAGTCAAGAGGAACAGGATGATATACAGGTAAAACCCCATTCAAACCTGTTGTTTGGTGATGGTGGCTGCAGTCCACCTGGGCCCAGGTACCATTCGCATCCTATAGTCCACAGGTTTAAAGATTCAAGAGACACCAGCTGTTTCTATTCTTACATCCTCCTTCTGATCCTAGTTTGGATGGAAGGTGACCATGGTGTTGATGAGCCCCGGAGAGAGAATACCTGGATCCAGTTTTCTCAGGCCTTGGAGGAAAGGTGATGATGGCCCTTGGTAGGGGTGGTCCTGTAGTCTGAACTGAAGTTTCAGGAGTAGATAGGCATTGCTGACTGACTTGGTGTTGCAGAGGTCAAAGAGAATTTCCTTCTATTGTTTATTATTATCATTCTTTTCCCTTTGCTCTTCCCCATTGACTCATGTGATTATTCCACTTAGAAGGAAGCTTCTGAGAGGCTAACGAGAGCAGTCAATCCTGAGTGTGACTACTATTACTCTTCTCTCTGACCTCATCCCTTATTTCAAAGCAGAATTTATACAACATCAAAGAAAAAATCTTATTCAAACATCCACGTGTTTCCATAGCCAAAATAAAGTAGAAAGATCATAGGCTGTTTCTCAATCTCTGGATATCTCCCTTTGTACAATTAACCATCCATCACAATATCCATCGCAATACCTTGCACGGGTTTTACACATAGTAGGTGTTTGTTTTGTTAAATTTGTTGTGTTGAATTGAATTAAATGATTGCCTGGATTTCTCACCATCCAGTGTTTGGCTAGTCCTTCAGCTTGGTTTGCTTTTCAGAGCTTGGAGCAGCCATCACATGTGACTTACTGAAACGATTTTGCTAACGAGCTCTTGTTTTTGTGTTTAGGGGTTAGTCATGCAAACAAGTTCCTCGGATAGTGATTGCTTCCATTCTGCAAGGACATCCTTTTCCCTTCAATCCCTCCCCTCCCCCTGGACATCATCAGACAAGGATAAAGTTGCTGCAGTTCTTATATCAATCAGTAAGGATTGAGAAAGGATAACCGATTCCAGATGGCCATCAGCAAACATGTGCCTCTGTTCTCAAAGAGAATATTTGTTTGGTTTCTTATGTTAACAAACACTAGGATGGCTTGGGGTTCTCTGATGGGGCAGGAAGCCTGCAGTTTTATTATGCACAAGTTTTATCATGAGTGAAGGGAAGAAAGTGATAGAGGTGCTGAGGTGTGCTGCTCCTAATTCCAGGTCAAAAATCATCACTCCTCTTTTATTTGTTCCAAGTATTGTCTGCCGACTCAAGACCTTCTCAGTCACTTGAGCTTGTTTTGTCAGGACCCACCTTCTGGGGGAGCTTGGTTAGGGTCTTTATATAACAGTGTATCAAATTAACTCATTTTCAAGTTGGAATGTACATCCAAAGTCACCAACCTTAATCCTAACCCAAAACATGTATCCTCCCTATTGGAAATAATTCTTATTTCTAGAGCATATTAAAGCCTACCAAGTGCCTTCCTCACAACAACTTTGTGAAGGGATATTGTCAATACTATTATCCCCATTTTTCAGAGCAGAAAGTTGAGGTTCAGAAGTCAAGGTAAGTCTTCTGTCTGCAACTCTAATGCTCTTTTAGCTTTTCCACATTCCCAATAGTTCCAGAGTTCACTATTGAAGAAGGTAGACCATTCCATTTTTAGAAAACTCTAGTAGTTAGAATTTTCTTTTCTTTTCTTTTTCATTTTCCCCCCCAGGTAATTGGAATTAAGTGACTTGCCCAGGATCACATAGCTAGGAAGTGGTAAGTATTGTAGGCTAAATTTGAACTCGGGTCCTCCTGACTTCGGGGCTAGTGCTCTATCCACTGCGCCATCTAGCTACCCCTAGTACTTAGAATTTTCTTAGGCACATAGGATCAAAGTTCATATCTAGTCCAGCTCACTCCACCACCTCATTAGAAATGAGGAAATTTAGACCTAGGGAAGGTAAGTAACCAACAAAGTCACATCATAGGTGGCATTTGAACTCAGATCTTTTGACTATAGATTAAGTACTTTTCTTTATTTTAAACAAATACCTCTCTCCTTGAAACTTGTCCATCTCTTAGTCCTTGCCCTGATTTTTGGAGCCATGACAAATAAATTTATTCTTTCTTCTCTATGGAGAGTGCCCTAATGGATCACCGACCTCCATTTCTCCCTGACTTTTCCTTTTGTACATTTTTTGTCCTTCTCATAATTCCCTACAAGGGGTCCATTCAACATAATGGAACCATACTCTACACCTCTTGACTTTACATGGGTACCAAGAAATCCTCAGACTATTAGCCTTCACTCTCATGGCGTCACCAGCCTTTTCAGTCTGATATTTCTTTGGAGAAGCTCAGGAGTGGAGCAATAGTACAGGGCTGACCTTGGAGATAAGAAGATAGGATTCAGGTCCCATTTCTGTCACGTACTGGCTATGAAACTCTGGACCAGTCACGTAAGCTCTTATCCTTGGTATGGATGGAACTCTCTTATCCTTGGTATCATCTTCAATGTTGCTTCTAGGACACAATTCACTTGTGGATGCTGCAACCTATTTCTATGCATCATACATCTCTCTGCTGCCTTATACATGATCTTCAAATTGAATCTTTCTGCAACTGCAGTATTCCATGCTTTGCAGTCCCACCACCATTATGTTTTAATGCCCCATGAAGGACAGAGAGTCATGGGATAGGAAGGAATATTTGGAGTGTGTTCTTGATTCCACATGTGGGGAAGCTTCATTTTCCAGCATTGTTGAGGAATGAACTGTTCTACATGAGTGAATTTTATTTTTTCATAGAATACTGAAGGTTTTGTTGCATTGAGAGAATAATTAATCTTACTCCTTTAATTGAAAAAACGTCTAAAAGAATCAACCTTTATAAGTGGAAATTCTAGGAGCAGCTAGATGGCACAGTGGATAGAGTACCAGCTCTGTGACCCTGGGCAAGTCACTTAACCCCAATTGCCTCAACCAAAAATGTGTGTGTGTGTGTGTGTGTGTGTGTGTGTGTGTGTGTGTGTAAATTCTAAAAAAAATCACACTCTTCCCTCCTTCCTTAGATGGAACATAGATACCAAATACTATGTAATCTCTTCAGAATTTCTTAGGATCATCAAAATCAACAATCATTTTTGTGATCATATCATCATAATTGTTAACTTTTTCATAGTGTTTTTAAGGTTGCCAAAGCAACTTTTCTTTTCTATTGCTCCAATGGTTCCTTATCACTTCCAGGATCCAAAATCAATGCCTCTGTTTGACTTTTAAAGCCCCTTCCCAACTCAACCTCCTCCCATCTTTATAGCCTTCTTTCTTATACCTTACCCGCCTTCCTCTTACTTGGGGCCTCCACCTCCTTCTGGGATCCTTGTTGTTCTTCCTTGTTGTTCCTAGTACCCATTATTCTATTTCCTGACTCCAGGCACTTCCACTGTCTGTCCCTGATGCCAGGAACTCTCACTCTCCTCCTCTCTAATGCTTGGCTTCCTTCAAGTGTTGGTGAAAGCCCTCCCTTCTGCAAGAAGCCTTTCCCAGTTCTCCCTAATTTTACCGCCTCCTTGGAGAGGACCTCCAATTTATCCTATACACAGAGTGTTCCAAAAAGTCTTAATGCACATTTTAACTTTAGTAGTTTGAAGTTGCACCCAGACTTTTTGGAGTGCACTCTAGATTTCATTGGTATGTAGTTGTTTTGATGTTTTCTCCCCAAAAAGACTTTCTTTTGAATAGGAAATAATTAACCCAGTGTCTTCAGCAACAGCAAGATTATATGATGATCAATTATGATGGATATGCCTCTTTTCAACAGCAAGGTGATTCAAGCCAATTCCAATGGATTTGTGATGGAGAGAGCCATCTGCACTCAGAAAGAGGAGTTGTGGGGACTGAGTGTGAACAACAACATAGTATTTTCACTTTTTTGTTGTAGTTTGTTTGTATTTTCCTTTCTTTCTCATTTTTTTCTCTTTGATCTGATTTTTCTTGTGCATCATAATTATGGATATATGTATAGAAGAATTGCACATATTTAACAAAAATTGGATTACTTGCCATCTAGGGGAGGGGATGGAAGAGAAGGGAGGGAGGAAAAAAATTTGGAACACAAGGTTTTACAAGGGTGAATGTTGAAAATTATCTATACATAATTGTATAAATATGCATGCCTATATTTACTTTACATATATTTTATCATGTTTAACATATATTGGATTACTTACCATCTAGGGGAAGAGGAGAGAGGAAGGAGAGGGAAATTGGAACAGATGGCTTTGTAAGGATCAATGTTGAAAGATTATCCTTGCATATGTTTTGAAAATAAAAAGCTTGAAGTAAAAAAAGAAAATTATGCATGTTTTGAAAATAAAAAACTTTAATAAAAAAAATTAACCCAGTGTCTGGCACACAGAAAGCACTTACAAAATGCTTGCTGATTTGGTTAAAAACCCTATGAGGTAAAGTATGATACAGACTTTATTTTACATTTAAAATCACTAAGACTTAGAGAGAGGTAAAGAGACTCACTGCTAGGAAATGTCAGAATGGGGACTCTGACACCAAGACAAAAGTTCTTGCCGCTACCCATGATGCTTTTCTATGTTAGCCTCTAGCAAAGCAGTAACCAGGAATTTTTACACCTGTGTTAATTAGGGCCAAACATCATTATCAACTGAGGGGTACAACTGTTACTAATTATTTCCCACAACCTAATCCTAAATTCCACCTCATCCACACCCAAAGATTATTATAACATTAATCTTACTATTGTGGGCAATAGCAATTGTTCCAGCTCTATATTCAAGAATTCTGAAATCTCCTCTAGCCGTAGTCTACTGGTTTAAAAAAAATCATTCTGACTTCCATTACAAAACCCTATTTTTCATCTGCTTTGTGACTGCCCATCTCTAGAGCTATCAGTTCTCTCAAGGCCACTCTGTCTGCACTAACTACTCTTTTCTCTTTTCCCCATCTAGATTCCATGGTGATTCAATACAATTCGACACTGACCCTCTTTCTTGAATTTCTTATCTTAATCTGATTATTCCCAGTTGAATTTCAGTTTTGGATCCTTCTCATTATTTCTCATCTTCACTCCTATCACATGCTCTTGAATGAAAATAGAAAAAAATCACATAACTGTTCTGAATGGAGCCACTACAATTCTATGTTATACAACCTCAACTGGGCCCTCACTTCTCCTAGGCAATCTTACTATATTACCTTTATCAACGCATTATTTCATTCTCCACAGTGGCTCTTCCAAGTCTTTTCATTCCTTCTCAAACCTCCCATTGTTCTCTTTAACCCCTTGCCTCAAAATCTGCAGAAAGAGAGAGAGAGACAAAGAGAGGGAGAGAGAAAAAGAGAGACAGGCAGAGACAGAGGACAGAGAAAGAGAAAAACAGAGAAAGAGACAGAGAGAAAGAGAAAGAAAGACAGAAAGAGAAGAAGACAGAAAAACAGAGAGAAAAAGAGAGAAAGAGAAAGACAGAGAAAGAAAGAGAAAGAGAGAAAGACAGAGAAAGAAAGAAAATGAAAGAGAAATATAGAAAGAGAAAGAAAAACAGAGAGAAAGAGAAAGAAAGACATAGAAAGAGAGAAAGAGAAAGAAAGACATAGAAAGAGAGAAAGAGACAGAGAGAAAGAGAAAAGGAGAAAGACAGAGATAAGGAGAAAGAAAGATAGAAAGTGAATATTATGGAATATTACTGTTCTGTAAGAAATGACCAACAGGATGATTTCAGAAAGGCCTGGAGAGACTTACACGAACTGATGCTGAGTGAAATGAGCAGGACCAGGAGATCATATATACTTCAACAACAATATTATATGATGACCAGTTCTGATGGACCAGGCCATCCTCAGCAATGAGATCAACCAAATCATTTCCAATGGAGCAGTAATGAACTGAACCAGCTATGCCCAGAAAAAGAACTCTGGGAGATGACTAAAAACCATTACATTGAATTCCCAATCCCTATATTTATGCACACCTGCATTTTTGATTTCCTTCACAAGCCAATTGTACAATATTTCAGAGTCTGATTCTTTTTGTACAGCAAATAACGTTTTGGTCATGTAAAAAAAAAAGAAAGAAAGAGAAAGAGAAAGACAGAGAAAAGAGAAAGACAGAGAAAGACAGAAAGAAAAAGACAGAGAGAAAGAAAGAAAGACATAGAGAAAGGCAGAGAGAAAGAGAAAGACAGAGAAAGAAAAGAGAGAGGGAGAAAGAGAAAGAGAAAGAAAGACTGAAAAAGAGAGAAAGATACACAGAGAGAAACACACAAAGAGAAAAAGACACAGAGAGAGAGAGAAAGAGAGAGAAGAGAGAGAGAGAAAAAGAGAAAAACAGAGAAATACAGAGAGAGAAAGAAAAAGAGATAGAAGGAAAGAAAGAGAATGAGTAAGAAAAAGAGAGAGAAGGAAGGAGAGAGAAAAGGAAAGAAAGAGAGAAGGAAAAAAGAGAAAGAGAAGGAGGGGGGAAAGAGAGAGAGACAGAGAGAGAGAGAGAGACAGAGTGGGAGAGAGAGACAGAGAGAAAGAGAGAAAGAGAGAGAGAGAAATTGAAGTAATTTATCATGTGTTCTCTCTTTTTTCTAAAGTGATTTTCTTAAAATGCTGGTCTGATCATGTCAGCCAACATGTCAGTCAACTCAATAAACTATAGTAGCTCCCTCTTGCCTCTAGGAGCAAACATCGAGTACTCTATTTGTCATTCATTCAGAACTCTTCAATAACCTGCATTACTCCTACTTTTCCATTCTTCCTACCCCTTGCTCCCCAACATCTGCTTGTTGATCTAGTGATAAATTTGGCCTCCTGGCTGTTCCATGAACAAGACACTTCATCTTTCAGCTTTGGGCATTTTCTCTGGCAGTCTCTCATACCTAGAATGCTCTTCCTCCTCTGCTTTGACTACTAATCTCCCTGGCTCCCTTTAACTTCCAACTAAAATGCCGTCTTTTGCTGTAAACCTTCCCAAATGTCTTAATTTTAATCCCTTTCCTCTGTTAATTATCTCCTATTTATCTTGTATACTGGAATAGTTTGCCAATTCCTTCTCCAATTCATTTTTTAAAAACAGATGAGGAACAGAGATAAACAAGGACACACAGTCAGTAAGCATCTGTGTTAAACTTGAACTCAGGAAAATGAATCTTCCTGACTTCAACCCTGGCACTCTCTCATCTAGCTGCTCTGGCCGAATAGACAGACGAGCAATTTGTTCCAGAAGCCATGAAGGCAACTGAAACAGGTGCTACGGAGCATTTAAAAATGTTGTCAGACCTACTTGCATTTTTGTTTTTCTTCCCAGGTTATTTTACCTTCTGAATCCAATTCTTCCTGTGCAACAAGAGAACTGTTCAGTTCTGCACATATACATTGTATCTAGGATATACTGTAATATATTTAACATGTATAGGACTGCTTGCCATCTGGGGGAGGGGGTGGAGGAAGGGAGGGGAAAAGTCAGAACAGAAATGAGTGCAAGGGATAATGTTGTAAAAATTATCCATGCATATGTTCTGTCAATAAAAAGCTATAATAATTTTTTAAAAAAGAATGTTGTCAGACACTGAAGCTGTCATGGTCATCCACTGCACCCTGGCCATTCTGACTTTTGTCTTGCCACTAAATTTTTGTAACTCAGGAAGAGGGAGTGGGTTCAATAACTTTGTATTACTTAAATCTTATTCATAGGTAAATAATCACCCCATGATGGATGTCATTGGACCTCTTAGAAAATGGAGAACAAACAATAACTTTCATTAATTATTCTTGGTAAGTGCCTTGTTTAGTGCTATCAATGCCTTCTAAATTAGATGCTCTCTCCAAGTTGGGGATCTTCTTGCCCCACCTTAGAAAGAGGTCTAGTCTTTAGGACAATAATATTAAGAACTAGATAATGGGCCAGACTGGAGGGATCCCTGAAGGTAAGGGAAGATCTGGATTCAAATACTTCTTTAGACATTATCTATGTGGTCCTAGGATCAGAGACCTGAATCTAGAAGGGACTTCTGTTAACAATGAGAGAATTGAAACCCCAAATGGGGAAGTAATGTACCCATGATAACGAAAACCTGCATCTGTCCTTTCTACTCACAGGGTCACTGGTTGTGTAGAACTAACACTTCTGCTGGGAAGGCTTGAGGAGCCCTTTTCAAGGCTGCTCATCCACTTTTGGTGTCTACCTATCCCTCAACTCTCATCTATGGCTCCAAGAAGCTGTTGCATGTGCAACAGCCACATCCCACTAAACCATTTGGTGATTTAGGGGGTGCTTACCCCAAACATGTGAAGACTTCCTCAGAAGAATGAGAAATCCAAATAAATGAATTTAAGAGAGGCAAAGGTCATCAGTCTTTTTCTTTCCTCCAGTGGCAAGACAGGTCATCCATCACACCCTGGGGCCAACATCATTCGTTCTGACTTTTGTCCTGTTTCTGGACTTCAGTGACCTAGGAAGAGAGAGTTCTGTTCAACTTTGTTTCTCTTCAGTCCAATTCACACATCACCCCATAACTTCATAGACCCTATTGGAAAACAAAGGAAAAACAACAAAAGGCCCTCACCACCTCTTTCTAGGATTGTTGACATAAACACTAAATGATTCCCCTTCCTCAAGTGTCTCTCCTCTCCAGTCCATTCTCTGCACAGCTGCCAATCACACAGCTCTGATCATGGTACCCCCTCACCCCATCAATAGTTCCCTCTTTAAAAATACAAACTCTTCTATTGAGCCATTAAAAGTTTCTTCATAATCTGCTTCCAATTTATTTTTCCCTTCTGATTGCACATTTTACCTTTGTATCCCCCATGTTCCAAACAAAATGGTGTACTTGCTGTTCCTCCTATACAACATTCCCTCCCTACCTTTGGCTTTTGCTTTGGTTTTCCCCCATGCCCATAATGCTCCCCCTCTTCTCACCTCAGCCTTTGGCTGCCTTCAAAGCTTAGCCCAAATCTCACCTTCCTCCATGGAGTCCCTCCTGATCCTCTCCCCCAAGTCCAGGTGCTGTAACCCTCACGTACTCTATGCCAGGAAATTACATTTTGCTTAGAATTATGGGATCATAGATTTAAGCTAGAATATGATATTTATTTTGTATCTGGTTATATGTGCACTATGGTGTTTTCCTTCTTGTAAACAACTTGAGACAAGAACTTTTCATTTTTGTTTCAGTAGTCTCATTACCTAGCACATAGTAAATACTTCATAAATAATTGTCAAAAGCAGAATGGTTTCAGAAAAACTCTGGAAAGATTTACATCAATTGATGCAAAATGAAGTGAGCAGAACTAGAATATTGTACATAATAACAATATAGTATGATGAAAAACTGTGTATGACTTAGGTATTGTAATCCCAGACAATCTCAAGGATTCATGAAACATATTATCCATCTGAAATAGCTGATATTGTCTAAATACAGACTGAAGTATGCTTTTTTCTTTCTTTTTCTTCCTTTCTTCATTCCTTCCTTCCTTTCCTTTCTTCCTTTCTTCCATTTTTTCCTTTCTTCCATTCTTCCTTTCTTCCTTCCTTCTTCCTTCTGTCAGTCCTTCCATCCTTCCTTTCTTTCTTTCTGTCTCTCTTCCTTGCTTCCTTTCTTCCTTCCTTCTTCCTTCTGTCAGTCCTTCCATCCTTCCTTTCTCTCTTTCTTCCTTCCTTTCTCTCTTCCTTGCTTCCTTTCTTCCTTCCTTCTCTTTCTCTCTCTCTCTCTCTCTCTTTTCTTTCCTTTCTTCCTCTCTGCTTCCCTCTTTTTCTTTCAAGTCTTCTTGTGCAAAATGACTAATATGGAAATATTTTACATGATTGAACATATATAACCAATATCAGATTATTTCTTATCTTGGGGTGTGGAAGCAATGGATGGAAGGCTAGAATTGGGAACTCTAAACTTTTAAACATGTTTAAAATGTAATTGGGGAGCAGACAGCAAAACAATACTCGTCAAATGAAGGAATGAAAAGAAATATAGTCCTGAAGTCCTTTATAGCCCATGAGTTAACAATTTTTTTCTCTGATTGAATCTGTAAGTCAACCCTTTGGTTCATCCCATCTCTTTCTCAGTTTCCTGACAGCATTCAAGAACTGAACTGATAGATGAAGTCAGGTGAAGAGGATGGGGGTCATCATCCAGTATCATTAAGGTTCTGGAGTCTACATGGCCCGTCTTTCTGACATGTAGTAGCCATGTCAGCAGCCTGAATCCTTAAACCTGGCCCCACTGAATGCTTGCTTCCCACCACACCCCCTCCATTGGTGTCTTCTTTTTAACATCTGATTGACATTTCTATTTAAACAACAACAAAAAAAAAAATTCTGTAGCTCAAAAAAGCCTAGAGGCATTCATCCTTCCCACTGCTTACTCAGCTTTTGCACTGAAAGCGCCACTTTTGGAATCCTATTCTACGTGTCCACTTGAATAAGTGCCTTCCACTGGGCTCTGGTTTGGTTCACATTCTCCCTGATCCTATTTTAGCTCACTTTGCTCTGACAGCCCCTTTACCTGCCATGTGTAAGTGATTTCAATCCCACAGGCTGCCCCTCAACTCTCATTAACAGGAAGCCAAAGGGAATGGCCGCAGGAAAGATATTGGAAGGAACAGGAACCAGAAAAGGCAAAATTATGTGAGGTTGAACTTGACAGACTTGGCAGAGATGAAGTCACCAAAAATATAGGCTTTGTCTCGATCGTATTTTAATTCCACCTTCATTCCCTACCTTGGTTAAAAAAAGAATGTGCTTAATTTAATGCTACAGGCATTGGCCAAAACCAATTGGAGAGGAGCGAGGGCGGGTTGAGTAACGTCGATGCCTTCAGATTTCGTGATAGGACCTTCATTGTAACTCTCAGACTTGGTGACGAAGCTCTGGCTCTTAACAGGTTTTCCTTTTTGAACCTACAGCCCACTGCTACACTTCTGCAAATATGTAACCAACTCCTCTGCTGGACCAGAACTTGCTGGCTTCTCTCCGCGTATTTTTACCTTCTAGTGCCTTGTAACTTAGAATAAAATGGTATAAAAGAAATGTCTTTTAAAACTTTTGGTAAACATGGAAATAGAACCTGGTAGGAGGATTTTTGACCCAAGGGCAAAAACACCAAGTAGGAAAAATATCTTTCACTCTAGGTTAAATGAAAGCGACAGGCTTAGGTGGATTTTCAGGAACCCACATGACCTGAAATGGTATCACTTATCCCCAAATATCTTCTACTATCTTCCTCACATGTATCATAGTTGTATGAGGAGAGTGAACTAGGTATACCCAGGTGTGCTGGTGTTCCAACCTAAGGCAAACATTGTTACTGGCCCTTCTTCAGGGGATGTATTGCTTTATGAAAAGAAACAAAGAAATAATAGCAATTTTTACCCCAGGATGGGCAGACTTCGTAGACCTATATTCCATGTGGCTGCATGGTAAGACTTAGAGGAAAAAAATGGAGTTAAAAGAGCAAACCGATGGGCCATTGGGCTGGCCATCTAAAAGTAGCTAACATATGTCAGTCATGGTTAATTTTATCAGCAATTCTACAGGGATATTTAAGAAATAGCAGGAAGCAACTGGGATCTCTAGGACTAAAATGACACAAAGGCCTATAGTGAGCATTAATAGAGTGAAATGGAAAGTTGAGTATTATTTTAAGGTCAGAGCCTATACACATTGTATACTAGAATTAGGAAAATAAGTATAGGACTCTCTTTTTTACATATGGGGCCTTCTGAAAAGCTATTCCAAGCTCAAAGTATTGTATTCTTTGTATTCTTTTGATGTATATCAAAGTATGGAGTATTTATCCAGTCAAAATCATAGCTCAAGAGCCCCCACTGGTGTGTTTGCTTTTACTAGTCAAAGAGTATACTTAATTCAAAGCAAAAGCATTTCCTGAAATAGGATATAGTATAAAAGTAGCAATGAATTTCTTCTCCATTAATTTGGGGGATATTCTCCCACAAATACCTATATCATCCTTTGGAAGAATGGACACACGTATGGAACACATGTGACCAATGAGCATCTATGGAGAGCACATGTATAGGGAACATATATGGTCAAAGAATATATGCTAAGGCATATACCAGGGATGTCATGTGGCCAGGGAATGCATGTGGATGGCACAAATGGAGAGATCTTGTGTGCTAGGAATTTGTGAGAAAAGTAAAACATATCTCAGATGTAGCAGGACAGCTGAAGTACTTTGGGGATATTAACTTGATATTCTCTCTGCTCTCTTTTTGAAATTGCTTCCCTTGTTTCATATTTATTTCTCTTGTCATCAGGTAGTCTCTGAGTATCAAGATGCTCATCTCTTGGGAGCCTTTTGTTAACCATCTTGTCTGCTTTCTCTATAGACTTCCTTAGATTTCTCCAAGAGTTCAAATCCCACCTTCTGCTTGATTTTAAAAATCAATTTTCCAATCAGCTTCCTTTGGTTGCCTCCACTTCTAGTTCCTTCTCTCTGAAATCATTTTTCATTGACTTGTATGTACATAGCTGCTTGCAAGCTGCCTCTCCTATGAATGTGAATTGTTGGAGGACATAGACCAGGCTTTTGCTCTTATTTCAAACCCCAGCCCTTAGCACAGTGCCTAGTAGGCACATGGTTAATTGTTGACTAACTGAAAATTTCTCGGAGATGAGGGCAAGCTGACATTGTTGTTTTTTTTTTTTTTTTTTCATTCCAGAGCTATGGTAACTTTTATGAGCCACCACACCCAGTTAAAGACTTTGGAAAAAGGTAGGTAGAGGGCTCCTAAGCTAAGTTTATCCTTTGAGCTTTCTATGTTTGAAGCTGAAATATAGAGCATTGTACAAATGACTATCTGACTTAGGGTCAGAAATTCCCAAGCTCCTCTCCAGCTTAATTTGCAAATGAATTTGAATCAAAAGAAAAGTTAAACAAAGTAGGCTTTGACTCACTTGGTCTTGTTTTTATCATGCATATGTATGAGAAGCAAACCTTCCTAAATTTGATACTGTTTTTTGACTGAGAGGGGGGAGAGGGAGAGGGAGAACTTCCCTATTTTCCTATAGAAGTAATGATCAGATTCAACTGCTTATTGTACCAGCTGGATTTATTATGTATTCCTCATCCCTAGAGAAAAGAGTTTGACTGGCATTTAAGAGAAGTATACCCTTAGGAGAAAAAAAAACTCCCAAATCCGATGATAAATACTACAGGGAGTAGTGAGGTGACACAGTAGGTAGAGTAGATACAGTGAGGTCAGAAATATCTAAATTCAAATCCATCTTCAGATACTAACTATGTGACCCTAGACCTCTGTCTATCTCAGTTTCTTCATCTATAAAATGGGGATAATAATAGCATCTATCTCTCAGGGTTGTTGTAAGATGAGATAGTATTTGTGAAGTGCTTAGTCCAGTGCCTGGCACATAGTAGGTGCTAAATAATTGTTAGCTAGCATCTTCATTAGTAGTAATCATAATATTAGTCTTATTATAGAGAGCTCCTCCAACAATGTTAGCAGAATTAATCATTTGGATAAATATGGCTCAAGGATTTTTAAAAAATATTGTTGAATTTCCTGATAGATTAACACAATGTAACATAAAAAGAGAAACAAAAAAGGGAGGGAGGGCGACTCTATAGAGCTGGAACTTGAACTAGATGATCTTGGTTGAAATTCTCCTCCTGTTACGGGAAAGTAATTTCATCCCTCTGAGCCTCGGCTTTCTTCTCTGTAAAATGAAGAGCAGGATTAGATGATCCTAAGGTCCCTCCCAACATGGAAGTTTATGACTCTCTGAAAATGGAAAGAATAGGTACAAGCCAACTTGGACAGCATCACCTGGATAAAAAGTGAGAGCTTGCAGCACCACCTACTGGCTGAAGGAGTGTGATATAGCCCACCTGTCAAAAAGCCCCATTCCCACTCGGGATTTCTCCAACACCATCACTCCTTTCAATTGTCCTGTATTTATCAAACAGCTTTTTTGAGACTAGGTAAAAGAGGCCATTCTCTGCCTCATTCCTTACCTAGCCTTGCTCATTGATTGGGCGTTACCTCAGTCAAACAGAGATCTGAGAAAGATCTTAGCTTAAAAAGGCCCCCAGGGCCATATCCGGTGGTCCCGACCTATATCTGGCCACTGGACCCAGGGCTCTGGAGGGGAGAGTGAGGCAGGTGACCTTGTTCCTCCCTGACATCCAATTCACTCGCGTATTATGGCACCATCTCTCTGATGCTTTGATCCTTTTTGAGAATAAGTACCAATTTCAATAGACTTAGTATGGAAAATGTCATTCTCATCCAGAGAAACAACTATGGAGACTGAATGTGAATCAAATAATAATATTTTCACCTTTTTTGATATTGTTTGTTTGCTCATTTTTTCTCTTTTTTCCCTTTTGATCTGATTTTTCTTGCACAGAATGACAAATATGGAAATGTATTTAGAAGAATTGTAACCTTATTTTTATTTAGCCTTATTTAATTTTTTTAATCTTATTTTTAATCTTATTTAACCTTTTAAAAAGCACAAACAACAACTATTACTTGTCCAATTATTATGGAAAGACGTTTTAAAAAAGTTTAAAAATGACTTCATGCTCAGAAAATGCCCCCAGATACCTCTTCACACTGGTCGCTCACTCCACCCCTGAGCTTCACGCCTTGGAAGTATCCTGTCTGCCCTCTGATTGGTTGGTCCATTCCAGAACCTCCATTTTAAGGAAGGTGCTAAGGCCAGCCATGTCTTCATTTATGCCCTTCCTCTAGTACCTTCAACTCTACCTACCTCTATCCATCTTCCTTTTTATACATTAGAATATAGGGAGGGCAGGGACTTTCTTTCCTAGTCATGTGTATTCTCAGACCTTAGCCCAGTGGCTAGTACATAGCAAGTGCTTAATAAATACTTGTTGACCTGATGTAACCCTAAAAATAGAAACATCCACTGACAGAACAGTATTGCTTCAAGAGAGCTCAGAGGTTCCAATCTTGATTCTGCCACTGAATATCTGTGTAACTTTGACTAAAGCAGTTCATTTTATGGGCTTTTGTTTCCTCATCGTGTGAGGGATGTAGAAGATCCTTACCCAACATGACTACTCAGAGATCACTCAGTAGAAGGCAGAAAAGTTGTTTATTGAAAACCTCCCGAGGATGAGCCGTCCTATCGCGAGATAAGAAAGAGAAAGCTCATGGTAGGAGGGCTAAAGAAGTAGTAAAGATACACAGCTTTTATACAAGAAATTACATCACAAGTAAGAAAGCATTGAGAAGGGGAGGGAGAGGCATCTAAATAGTTGTTGCTATTTGGGAAGATTGGAATGGAAGGTTTCTGTTTCCCCTGAAATCTCCTGATTTCTAAGAAGCAGAAAATCAGGCCTTCAGGCTTAATCAAGCAGATAGTGGTCCAGCCAATAGATTAAATATCGATAAATGTCAAATACTGATAAATGTCATCAGCTCAGGTTAAGTAAATATATTTATAGCTGGCCAAGGCTCAAGTAAATATGGGCCTGCACATGTTATACAGGTCATAGGGGAAACACAGAAATAATGAAAATAAAATACAGAAAAAGAATTCACACATTCCTGTAAGTTCTTCACCTTCTCTCTCTATTCCAAACATCTGTAAAATGAAATGGTTAGGGAAGCTGACCCTTAAGTTCTTTCCCTATTCTAAATGTTATTCTTCTTTCTGTCACTTAGTCAAGCCCCACAGATTTAGCACTGGGACATTTGAAGCCAACTAATCCAAACCCCTCAATTAAAAAAAAATCCTTAGGTAATGGAGGTTAAGTGAATTGCTTAGGGTCACATAGCTAGTAAGTGTCTGAGGCCAAATTTGAACTCAGGTCCTCTTGACTCTGGGACTGATGGAGTCCTTTCCATTGTACCACTTAATTACTTCAAACCTCTCATTTTTACAGATGAGTAAACTCCCAAGTCACACACTAAGGAAATATTAATTAATTAATTCAAATTAATAATTTGAATTCAGGTTTTCTTTTCTCTAAGTCTAATGCTCCAGCCACTGGATTACACTGCCTCTTCTGTACTGATATATGACTTTCCAAGTGAGACACCCCTGAAGGAGGGTGTCTGAACTGAGGTCACATAGCTACTAAGAGAAGAACTGGGACTTTAGCTCAAGTTTTCTGACTTTTATGCTATCTTAATAGCATGTTTATTTCCAAAGATAATAGAAAGCACCTCCAAAGTAATTTTTTTAAAGTTATGTTTTCCTAACATTAAACTAGTAGGAGAAAAATCAGTGGTAACTTGGATCTTTCCAAACAATAAATAACCAATCATCCTGGGAAAATGAGATGCCACTTGGGCATCCTCAAAGGAATAGAACCACTTGGTGAGAATTATCTAAGGTGATCATAACTATCCTGGGATATTTAAGGGTCAATTCTGGAAAAAGTATAAAGTAATAAGAGCTAGCCTTTATATGCACCTTAAGGTTTACAAAGTACAGTATATATTATCTCATTTGATTTTCATAACAATACTAGGAGGCAGGTGTTATTATCTCCATTTTACAGGTGGGGAAACTGAAGCTTAAAGAAGTTAAAAGTCACTTACCCAGAGACAAAAAGCAAATAAATGTCAAGAGAAGAGGGGTAGATTTTTAACTTAGATTTTTCTGGTTTCATGTCTAACACTCTATGTCTTGCACAATTAATTGAATTAACAGAATTAGTGGAATTAACTTCTGGTACCCCCAGCTTCCACCCTTTCCTTCCATCAGTATCTTCTCTTCCCCATCCCTCCTAACTTCAATTTACCATTGTGACTGGTGTACCAGCATCTGCTAGAATTGGCTCAAGAACTGATTGTTTACAATTCTAGAGACAGTTCTAACCCAAGATAATTCCAAAGGATTGATGATGAAAAATTCTATTTCCAGAGAGAGAACTGATAAACTCTGAGTGTAGACTGAGGCATATTTTTCTTGCTTTGGGGGGCAATATGGCTAATGTAGAAATGTTTTACATAATGAAACAAAAATTTTCAAAGAAGTGATTGGAGAGGATCCTGGGAAGATAGTGGAATAGGTGAGAAAATTCCAAGCTCTCTAGATTTCCCCTATAAACAAAAGAAAATTATGCCTCATGGTGAACATCAACAAGAGGAAAAACAAATAAGATTCAGAACAGAACAGGGTTTCTCCTGGGCCGCTGGAGAAAGACTTGGGCTCAACTGGAGTGAAGTGTAAATACCTCCAGGCTAGCTTCTCAGAAACAGCAAATGGGGAGTCCTGAGGCTAGCTGGGTTTGGAAGGAAGCCCAGCCTCAACCACAGGAATTTTCACCTCTCTGACAGCTTGGGGAGTTAAGAGTCTGAGTCAGGAAAGATTGAGGAAACCTCTGGTGATTAGGAATGCCAGGCCCAGTTGTGCTGAGAAATGGCCCTGGGTGAGAAGGAACCAATATACCTAATGGGTGCAGAAGCAGTGGGGCAGGTATGCTTCTGGCTTTGGGCACTTACAGGAAGAGGGGTGTTTTGGTTTGGGGTTCCAGGCAGGAGGGAAGAGCTGAAGTAAAGCCAGAGGCACTACCTCCCCTAATCCCAGGACTAGAAGTAGTTACAGCAATAAATTCTCCTAAAAAAAAAATCAGGCAAAGAAGAAAAAACCCAACAATAAAAAGTTAGTATGGGAATAGGGAAGACTGTGGTTCATCTTCAGATGGACTATACTCCATCAATGCATGTCAGCTCCTGTTTTATAGTTTAGCACAGTTGAACAGTTCATCTGTTGAAGTTAAAAAAAAAAGTCTCTCCTTATCCCAACAAGTAATATTAAATGGCAACTTGCCCAGAAAGAACTTATAGTAGAACTCAAAAAAGACTGTAAAAACCAAATGAGAGAGATTGAGAAAAAAACTTGAAAAATAAAATAAAATAAAGACCATCCAAGAAAAACCAGAAGATTATGGAAAGAAAGTCAACCAACTAAAAATAGAGATTCAGAATCTTAAAGAAGAATATGATTCTTCAAAAATCAGAATTGGCAAGGGGAAGCCAGTGAAGCTATAAGAGATTAAGAAATAACAAAACAAAATGTAAAGAATGAAAAAAATAGGAGAATGTAAAACATCTTGCAATAAAAACAATGACTCTGGAGAACAAATCAAGAAGAGAAAACATAATAATAATTGGACTACCTGAAAATTGTGATCTGAACCTCGATGCTATAATATAAAAAACAATCAAAGAAAATGGTCTTAAAGTGATAGAACCAGAGAGGAAAGAAGAACTAAAAAAATCTACCAATCACCATCTCAAAAAGATCCTACAAGGAAATCATATAGGAACATTATTGCCAAATTTCAAAGCCCCCAAATCAAAGAAAAATTTTTATAAGAAATAAAGGACAACAACAACAATTCAAATATATTACAATTCAAATATATTACAATTAAAAATTTACAAGTCTATCAGAAGCTACAATAAAAGACCACAGGTCCTGGAATACCATGAACCAACAATAAAAAAAATTAGGCCTGTGGTAGAAAATATTATATCCAGCAAAATTAAGTATAATATTGAATAAAAAAAAGTAGATATTCAATGAACTCTTGGGTTTTTTCAACCAAACAAACCTAAACTCAATAGAAAAATCTAATATAAAAGTGCCATCATCAAAGAATAATTTCAAGGGACTCAATAAGGACAACCTGTTCCTATTTTATACATGGAAATGTAAACCACATGTCCAAGATCGACATTAGTAATTGGGTAATCCAAAAGAAAGATGGGGGCAGAGCTGATTATGATCTGAAAACAAAGCCATCTAGAAAAAGGCAAAAATAGTAATTATGCTACAGGAATTAGGTATAGAGGAAGAACTGAAACAGAGGAATTAGATGGGGGAGAAGGACTGAAAAGGCTCTGAAAATTTACCCATGTCAGTAATGATTTAAATAAAGAATACCATACACACATATGTATGTCTGTATAATGTATGTATGTGCATGTGTATATATACACATGTATATCATGTATATAACGTGTGTGTGTGTGTATGTGGACACACAAGAAGAATATAGCACTGTCCGAAATCTATTAAGAAATGGGGGGAAAGCAAAATAGGAAAGGTGGGATATAGAAGGATGTATAGATTTATTGCAGTGGGACAAGGTATATAGATTAATGGACAAAGGTGGGGTATAGAAAGGTACATAGGTTTACACAGTGGGACAAAGTGTGTAGATTAATGGGAACCGCACAAAGAGGGAGGGAAAGAATAGCATAGGATAAGATGAGGTATAGAAGGGTGTTTAGATTACCAGGACTGGGATAAGGTGAATAGATTAATGGGAATGGAGTAAAGAAGGAGAGAAAGAGTTGGGGGAAGAAGATAAGGGAGGGACCAATGAGGAAGAGGGAGTTTAAGTTATAGCAAGGCAAGTTAAGGTTTTAGAACTAAAGTAGAAGAGTTAGCAGGGATAGGAAATAAGAGATAATAAGAGAAACAAAATTATGAGCATCAAGAATAGAATTTATCAGGGGAAAAAGTAGGGAAACTTAGGGAAAAAATTGATCTTAGACAAAATCAAACTTAAAGATTCAATCAAGAGAGAAATCTATATTATATGGCAGTCATAATAAACTGTTTTAGATGCATGTTTATGTATGTGTATATGTGTATATGCATGTATATAGGGATATGTATGTTTGTATATAGATATAGTATTGCATGGGGGTGTGAGTATGTATGTGTGTATGTATATATAAATAAATACCCTGGGGGAGGGGGCAGGGATGAAAGGGGAAAAAAGAAGAAAGTAAAAAGTGCATAGCAGAGAGCAAAAGAAAACCTACAAAAAAGCAAAAATTAATAGTAATGAATATAGTATCTTCTATTATTAAATATATGATTTCTTAAAATGGAATTTATCGTTACATATTTTGAATCCTCCCTGATGTTCCACTGGGCATATGACAATGGTTTTCTTTTCCTTTTCCTTTCTTTTTTTTCTCTTTCTCTTATTTCCCCCCCTTATTTTGTATTTAAGTTTTAAATAAATAATTTTTTAAAAGAGCTGATTGTTAAGTTTTCAGTGTCAGTGTTTACATATTGGAAATCACCAAATATGACAGATTTGGGCTTTATTTGTTCTGTTGATTGTAGAGTTAAGAAAGTGTTGGAGGAAGTACTATTAATGCAGATTAATCTTAAAATATGTCCTATGTACATTTTCTTGATTGTGAAACATTTACCAATATGTGCCATTACTCAATACCTTCATGCTGTCTTTCTCCCGTGATCCATCAGTAATTCATGAGTAATGACTAAAAATAACTAATAGCCATCCCCTTTTAAGAATTTGAACTTTTAATAGATATCAAAATCTAGAATGGCTTTAGATGAAACCAACTTTCAGATGAAACACATAGTTATTGTTATCAGTATGATGTTCTTGAGCATTGAAGTTATCTCTACCACTGAAATCATACAGCACAGCATAGTTATGGCTCTGGGAATTGTTCTAGACCTAACCTGAATTCAAAGGGTCCCTGTAAAGCCCACACGTGTTACTAAGACCACCAATAAGACCTGAGGGCTGTTGCCTGAGCTTGTTGCCAAGAGCTTTGGGGTTCTTGGCATAAAGAACATGGGCTGGCAGCTGTTTTGTTGCTGGCCAGGTGAATGGTTCTTCCTGGCTGTCTCTGTACAACAGCAAAGAGCCAACGAGAAAAATGAGGAAAGGCAGATGATTTTGAAAGACATACCTGGTACATCTCTAGATTTCTCCAATCAAGTTAAAAGACCCACCTGGTACATCACTAGATTTCTCCAATCAAGTTGAAGATGACTGACCAAACATGAAACAGAAAATCCAAAACAGCAAATGATACTAAAACTGGAGAGCAGGTATTCAAATGAGACATGCCATTGTACTGCTATCACATCAACCCAAACTCACATAGATCATACTGAAATACACACACACACACACACACACACACACGATTTCTATGGCAACTTAGAGTTTTCAAAGCACCTTCTTCACAACAATCCTTTGAGATCGGCTAAACAGTTGTGGTTATACCCACTTTTTGTTCAGTTGTTTTTCAGCCATATCAACTCTTCATGAGCTCATTTGGGGTTTTCTTGACAAAGATATTGGGGTAATTTGCCATTTACTTCTCCAACCCATTTTCCCAATGAAGAAATTGAGGAAATTCCAAAGAAAGTTGAAATGACTCATCCAAGATTCCCATAACTAGCTGGAAGCAGAGCCAAAGGTTGAACTCATGTCTTCCTATTCCCCATCTATCTTTTCCTTATCGTCTTGTAGGGAGAGTAACTTATACTTCCATTAATTCACATAACTAATCCATATGACCTCCCTTTGCACACCCAATATTCTAGTCAAGCCAGACTACTCTACATTGTCTCTCTCCATGCCTTTGTACGGTCTGTCTTCTAGGTTCCAAAAGCACTTTCTCTTCACTCTCTCTTCTCAAAATTCTTGGGTTTTCCCAAGGCTCATTTGAGATGCTACCTTCTATACCACCCTATTTGGACATGCTCCCTCTACCCCCAATTATTAGTGCTCTCTCAGTCCTCAGATCATGTTGCATACATATATTTTAACATGTATAACATATTGGATTACTTGCCATCTAGGGGAGGGGGTGGGAGGAAAGAGGGAAGATTTTGGAACACAAGACTGAGCAAGGATTAATGCTGAAAAATTATCCGTGCATATGTTTTGAAAATAAAAAGCTTTAATAATTAAAAAAAGTTATATATTGAGTTGCCTCTGTCTATGTTATATTCCCTCCCCTCACCCAGAATGTAATCCCACTAAGGGCAAGAATTGCTTCCTTTTCCTTGTATCCACATATAATAGCAGTGTTTTGTTCACTGAAGGTGTTTAATAATATTACTTGCTAGCTTGAAAATTTCCTCTCTTTTTATTTCTCTCTGTGCGTGTCTCTCTCTGTCTTTCTCTGTCTCTGTCTCTATCTCTTTGTCTCTCTGTCTCTGTATCTCTGTCTCTATCTCTCTGTCAGTCTCGGTTTCTGTCTGTGTGTGTGTCTGTCTGTCTGTCTGTCTCTCTCTCTGTCTCTGTCTCTGTCTTTGCTCTGTGTGTGTGTGTGTGTGTGTGTGTGTGTGTGTGTGTGTGTGTCTGTCTCTCTGTCTCTCTCTCTGTCTCTCTCTGTCTCTGTCTCTCTCTGTCTCTCTTTATCCTGCTTTTCCAACCTGAGCTGGTTCACTTCTTACACAGTGTGGTAGTAAGTAGTCCCCTGATCCTGGGGAATCACTGTGTTATTGTTTGACTTCATACGAACACCCATCAGCTTAATCCACTGAAACTCAGTACTCCTGAACTCGTGATCCACCAGCCTCAGTCTTGCTATTAGCAGGGATTACAAGCATGTCTGACCCAAAACAAGATATTTTGGAGGAAGAGTATGTTTGAGAGAAGTCAACAGTAATCGTAAACCAAATAACATTAGAATTTTGCAAACCAAATGTGGTTCGTACTGTTGAAAAAAAAAAATTTTTTTTCCAGAAAGGCTACATATATATTAAAGCAAACATTTTAGGCAAGTGTGGTGAAACATGAGAGTGAAATTTGCTTCCCCACCCAAATAGCAGTTACATATTTCTCATTATTCCTGGTGACAAGTAAAGTTTATGATATTGACACTGGAGCAGGGCGTGCCTGCTTTTATATGATTATCATTTATAGCCTTAATGGTCTGACCACCTTATCTTTCACAAAACTGGGGGTGTCACTAAGGAACAAAGTTCAGCCAGATTTCCCAACCAGCACCTCCAGAAGGACCAACACATTTGCCCTTTCAAGTCCCTCATAATGAATATGTTTCAACTCCAAGAATCTAGGAAAGCACCAAGGAACAAGATGGCCGTCAGGGCACTGAGAGCGTGGAACCCTTCAGCTCTCCAAAGCCTCTGGTAGAAAAGGGATCATCTTCTTGGAAAGGATATAAATGGAGAATTTGAGATTGTCCTTTAATATGTCATCTTTCCCATTGGAAAGTAAGCCCCTTAAAGGCAAGAACCATCTTTCTTCTTGCTTCTATTTGTATTTCCAGGACTTAACACTTACTGATGCCTTTACCTATTGATTTGGTAAGCAAATAGAGGAGAAATGGCAATTTCCAATCCCCTCTCTTTCCAGAATAACAATAAAAGGTCCATATAAGTAGAGATCTCTGTTCCATTCCCTATTGTGTGCAGCTAGTTTCATATGGAAACAGATATAAGACATTTGTGGATCACACTGTGGTTTCTTTAGTTAAATCGTTGTGGATCATGTCTTAGGAAGCCTAATATCTGGCTATTAAGAAATAACTGGCCTTGAAGTCAGGAGGACCTGAGTTTAAATTTGACCTCAGACATATACTTCTTAGCTGTGTGACCTTGGACAAGTCACTTAACCCCAATTGCCAAAAGAAAGAAAGAAAGAAAAAGAGAGAGAAAGAAAGAAACAGGGAGGAAGGAAGGAAGGAAGGAAGGAAGGAAGGAAGGAAGGAAGGAAGGAAGGAAGGAAGGAAGGAAGGAAGGAAGGAAGGAAGGAAGGAAGGAATTAGATAAGTAACTGTGTTTCCATTATTAGCAAGTTCTTAGATGTTATAGTGCCATTGGTCAAGGAAATTTTCTGTGACATAGTATAGGAGGCTCCTGAACCTTTCCATTGGATATTTAGGTACAATGTTCTTTGCCAATTCAACTTGACAAACATTTATTGAGCACCTACTATGTACAAGGCTGAGAAGCAACGTGGCACAGCGGCTAGAGGGCTGACTTCAGAGTCAAGAAGACTTGAATTTTCAATGAGAAAAAAATGGACATTCAACGAATTTGCAGATTTTCAGGATTTCCTACCAACCAAACAGAAAATGTAACATATAAGAGTCAATATGAAAGATCAGTTTTAAGAAACTTAACTTAGACTAACTTTAAATATGGACAAATTGTTTATTTTTTTAACATGGGAAAATGTATTTTTTATGTTTAAGATTCATATCAACAATAGGGTTACTCAAAAGAAAATAACTCAGGTTATACACATGGGGTTCTTCGTTCTGAAAACCTACTCAAATTGGGAATGGGTTAAATAGGCAAAACTATTTATAATTATGAAGAGTATAGCCCTCTCCAAAATTTATAAAGAAATAAGGAGAGAAAGATGGGCAGATGGGGAAGCAAAGGGTGAGGGAAGAAGACAAGATTCTTGGGTGAGGGGAGATTAAGCAATAGCAAGGCAAGTTATAGAGCAGAATTTAATTAAAGAGGCAGCAGGGATAAGAAGGCCTGAATTCAAGTTCTTCCTCTGACATGTCCCAGTTATGTGACCGCAAGCAAGCCATTTTATTTCTCTGTATTCTAATGCGCTAAACTATAAAGCAGGAGCTGACATCCATTGGTGGAGAGCTTTTGCTCACTGGGAGTTCTCCACACCAAAGAAATCACAGATTTGGACCTGTCCCCTCCCAAAACACACAAAACATTATTCTGGGAAGATCTCTAGAATTAGTAAAGGAAGAGGGGGTGTCCCTTCTTTGAATGCTGTGGCACATCTGCCCAGCCATTCTCTGGGAATTCTTTGAGGGCAGAGATTATCCCTTTCTACTGTATATCCTTAGCACTGAGCCCAGTAATTAGCAATCATTAGGTAGTTAATAAATGTTTAATGACCAATTGACTGACATAATTTGATCATAAGGATGTCAATGATCCAATCATTAGGCTTAATGGGTTCCTGAGAGCTTCCCTCCCAGCCCCACTTCTTACTCATTTTATGTGGGAGGGATTTGGGCTCCAGAGATAAGATTCATCTGAGGACCCACAGAGGAAATAGCAAAGAATAATTTAAACTGAGGTCCTTTGATACTAAAGGCAGTGTTTGATCCATTAATGAATCCATTATGTCTATTCCTCCATACTGGTTCATGGCTTTCAACACAATTCCTTAGTCGATCAACAAACCTTTATTAGTGTCTGCCATATACCAGACACTACACTAAGCCTTGGGAATACTAAGAGAAGCTTCCCAAAAAAGCCTGGCCATTGTCATCAAAGAATACATATTCTAATGGGATAAAAAACATATTAACAACTATATATATGTAAAATGTATACAGGGTGAGTGGGAAGTGATCTCAGAGGGGAAGGTACTAGCAGCTGAAAGGGAGGGGAAACAGGAGGAAAGGTGAAATGTCTGCCTTAGAAAAAGATGGAATTTGAGCTGAGTCTTGAAGGAAGCCAGGAGGCAAAGGTGAGGAAAAAGAGCATCCTGCACATGAGAGGCAGGCAGCCCATAGAAAGACAGAGTTGGGAGATCATGGAACAATAAGCAGGCGAGTGCCACTGGATTGTGGAACCCATGGTGGGAGGGGAATAAGGTATAAAAATAGAAAGATAATTAGAAGTAGGTTGTGAGAGGCTTAAAAGAAGGCATTTTATTTGCTCCTCAGCCATGTCTCTGGATTGAAGGTGATGCTAGACAAGATGGTCAACATTATCTCCTCTCCTCATCCCCATAAAATCAGGCAGCTGAGTAAGGAGTCTCCAAAGGAATCATATACTCAAAGACCCAAGATGTTCTTAAATCCCCTTAGATTTTGGAATCTAAGGTGGCTCTGAATTCTTTTCAGATTTATAAAGGAAGAGCTTCCTGAACAGATCAATTTAATTCAATTCAATTATTTCAGCAGGCACAGACTTCACACTTATGTAGCAGGTACTGGTGACAAGGACAAAAACTATTAAGAAGAGGATTTTGAAGTGTCATCAGTTTTCAGGGGGAGGAGAGCAGTGCCATAAAGTAATACACAGCCCAACTGAGAAGTCTAGAGTCAATCAATTGATTTCCTCTAGTGGCCCCATGTTGCCCCGCCTTTTCGGTCCCATGTCATGATTAGTTAATGGTATAAACAAAAGCAGTGGTTTCCTGCTCCTCCGACGTGTCAGGGTCATGAAGGTGGGTTGCCACGTGTCCCATGTCAGCTTTCCATAGCTGTTTCTCAGAAATGGGATCAATCAGTATGAAGCATCAAGTATTGCCCTGATGACATCAGGATTTCTGTACAGAAGCTGAGATGAAGATAGTACTGCTGAAAGCCTTGGGGGCAGAGTCCAGAACATAAATCCTTATCTCACCTAAGGAGCTTCAGGATTATTCACGCAGAGCCAGGCTAGGGCTGACTGATATTGATGAGGGATTAGAACACTGTGTTAATGAGTACAAAAATCATGGATTCAACTCCAGCAATTGTGGGGGGGAAACCACAAGTTCCAGGCAGAAAACATAGTTTGTTAAAACCCAGGCTTCATGTATTCATTCAATACATTCAAGAAATTGGAACAATTATTTGCTTCCCAGGCAAGAACTAATAATGTAACTTTCTAAATGTGTATTGTTAGAAGAGAGAAGTTATAGATATTTGTATAAAACCAGCCCCGGAGCAGCTAGGTGGTGCAGGAAATAGCCCACTGGCCCTGGAGTTAGAGGACCTCAGTTCAAGTGTGATCTCAAACACCTGACACATACTGGCTGGATGACCCTGAATAAGTAAGTCACTTATCCCTGATTGCTTCACCCACACACAAAGTTATCTAAACCAATAAAGCTAGCCTAATTATAAGCATTTATTTAGCACCTATTGTGTACTCAGTGCAGTTAGGTGGTACAGTGGATAGAATGCTGGATCTGGAGTCAGGAAAACTTAAGTTCAAATCCAGTCTCAGATACTGTGATCTAGGGAACTTGCTTTACCCATTTGCCTCAGTTTCCTCATCTGTAAAATGAGCTTAAGAAGGAAAGAAAACCCATCAAAATGGGATCACGAAGAGTCAGACACAGCTAAAAAACAACAGCAACAGCAATATGTACCAACTGTGTGCTGGCCTCTTGGAACAAAAGGACAAATATTAAGAAGATAATTAAAATGCTTATTTTGCCGGGGGAAAGAGGGTCGAATTCCATTTTTCCAGCTTCCACTCTTCACAGTCCTTTGCTTCTGTCTAACAAACATCTTCTTTTCTTTCTGCTTTATTTGCTCAATGGTCAATCACCTGAACAAAAGCTGATATAGAAGCTTCTTATCTAAAAGCCTTTGGCTTCTGAGATCTAGAGCTAGAAGGCACCTGAGAAGTGTCATTGTCCGGCCCTCTCATGTTGTAGAGAAGGAACCTCAGTTTCTGGGAGAGTCATTGGTTTGCCTAAAGTAGCAGGGAGAATTCAAAACAGTAAATGTTGAGGATACAAAGTAGCAGAGAGAAGATTCCACCCAGAACTTTTGATGGAAGGCCTGGATTCAAATCCTAAGTTTGTCACTTCCTAATTTTGTGACCCTGGGTAAATAATTTCACCTCTAAATGCAGTAATCATGTGATCTCCAGAGAGTAACCATTTTCATCCCGGAGGAATGCATTTCTTCCCCAGAATAATCAAAGATGGAGCAAGAGAACAAGGGTTGTCACACTGAGGTTGAAAATGTTTCCATTTGTCTTAACCTCCATTTAGATAATTAACGATCCAAAAAGGGAAAAAAAAAACCAAAACAACAGAATGGTATTCCAATCATCAGGTAGGTAGCACAGTGGATAGAGTGTTGGTCAGGAAAACCTGAGCTCAAATTCAGCCTCAGACGCTTCCTAGCTGTGTGACCCTGGGCAAGTCACTTAACCCTGTTTGCCTCAGTTTCCTCATCTGTAAAATGAGCTGGAGAAGAAATGACAAACCAGACCAGTATCTCTGCCAAGAAAATCCCAAATGGGGTCACAAAGAGTCAGAGTGAAAACGACTGAACAAAAATCACAATGATCATAATTATGGCAGATAAAGCTAAGGAAACCCTGAGTTCAAATCCAGCCTCAGATACTTAGTAGCTATGTGACCTTTGTCTGCCTCACTTTACTCATATGTAAAACAAGAATAAAAGCATCTATTTCCTTGGGTTCAATGAGGCTCAATGAGATCATAATTGTAAAGTGCTTCGCAAAACTTCAAGTGCTACATAATGCTAATTATTATGGTAATTACACATGGAAAGGACCCTTAGCAAAGGCCATCTAAAATTAAAATTCCTTGATGAGAAAGATAAAGCTTGTTCCAGGTCACACAGATGGTAACAGAATCTGAACCCAGGTCCTTTGGCTTTAAATCTAGAATGCTTTTCAGTTTGTCACGCTGCCCCTTTAATCCCATCTCTGACCTCACCAACCTGTTATAAACACTGTGTGGCTCTTTAGCAAACCAGTTGTTGGGTCCACACTGCCTGGCTACAAGTCCCGGACCGCAGCATCCCTGCAGAACTGAAGCTAAAGACCCTCTGCAAGCCAACGGAGGCTCGTGGCTCCTGAGTGGACTCTGCCATAGATTCCAAAGAACACATTAGGAAGGAGGGGAGGCGGGGAAGAGGTGCCCAAGGAACTGGAGAGCTGAAAAAAGGGCTGTCCACATGAGAAATAAGTGGAGGATAAACCTGGAGGCCTTGTTTGTTTGAACTTGGAGAAGAGCCCAGCACGTTAAGGACCCCCTTTGGCAAACTCACAGTGAGATGTGGACAGAAATGGACAGTGTGAATGGGTTGAAATCTGCATTACTGGTGGGACTATGTATTTTAAGATGTTCACAGATTCTTTGGAGTCGTTTTGTACATTATTGTGATTCAGTCGTTTCGATAATGTCCAACTCTTCATTATCCCATTTTGAGTTTGTTTGGTTTTTTTTTTGTTTTGCAAAAATATTGAAGTGATTAGTCATCCTTTTCCAGTACATTTTATAGATGAGGAAACTGAGGCAAACAGGATGAATTGACTATCCCAGGATCATACAGCTACTGAGTACCTGAGGCTGGATTTGAACTCAAAAAGATGTCCTCTTGATTCCAAGCCTGGCACACTGTGCCACCTCGCTGCATATGGATAGATGGATAATCTGGATAATCAGACAGACAGATAGATGATAGACAGACAGACAAATGATACATAGATAGACAGATAGAAAGATGGATGAATAGAGACAGAAACAGAGAGACAGAGGTGGGAGAGAGAGAGTGAAAGAGAAAGAAAGAAAGAGACAGACAGACAGACAAAGAGAGACAGAGATAGAGACAGAGAGATAGAAACAGAAACAGAGTCAGATACAGAGAGACAGACTCAGACCGAGACAGAGACAAAAATAGAGAGACAGATGAGATAGACCCAGACAAAGACAGAGACAGACAGACAGACACAGACACACAGAGAGAGACAGACATACAGAAAGAAAGAAACAGAGATAGAAAGAGAGAGACAGACAGACAGATGGGTAAGAAAGACAGACAGAGACAGACAGAAAGACACAGAGAAATAGAAAAAGACAGAAATAGAAACAGAGGTAGAAAAACAGAGAGACAGAGATAAGAAACAAACAGAGAGACAGAGACAGAAACAGAAACAGAGATAGAAAGAGACAGAGATAGCGAGACAGAAACAGGCAGAGACAAAGAGAAAGAGACAGAAACAGAGATGGAAAGAAAGACAGAGATCCACAGACAGAAATAGAAGCAGAGCTAGAAAGAGAGACAAAGAGAGAAAGAAACAGAAACAAGAGACAGATAGACAGAGACAAAAACAGACAGCCAGAGACAGAGAGGGAGAGGCAGAGAGACAGAGACAGTGACAGAGACAAAGAGACAAAGATGAAGAGAGACAGAAAGACAGAGACAGATAGAGACAGAAACAGATAGACAGGGAGACAGATGGGAGAGACAGACAGACACAGAAACAGAGCTAGAAAGAGATAGAAAAAGACAGAGACAGAGATAGAGAGATACAGAGAGAGAGCCAGAGACACTCAGAGAAAGATAGAGACAGAGACAGAGATAGAGTAACAGAGAGACATTCTAACAAAGAGTGCAGACTAAATGATCACCAAAGTCCCTTCTAGCTCTGACCCCTTTGGGTCTTGTGGATTTTTTTTAAAGTATTCTATGATTTTTAAAGTTTGGAAACCCTTGCCCCAGATGTGACCATGCACAATTTGAAAGGGGAAAGGCTCTCCATCTAGGAGAGCCTACCAATCAGCTTATCAACAGTAATGTCATCTAGAAATATGGACTAGCATTTTAAAACCTTCATAGTGCCAGTGAAATGATTTAACTTTGACCCTGCTTATGACAAAGCTAACTGATAAATCCAGTAGGAAAAAGGCCGGAAGCCCCAGATGTACAGAGATAAAAACCAATGTTATCCCCTGGGATTCTTCCCCCAATGCCCACCAGCTTGGCTGCCCAGGAAGATGCTCTGGCAGAGAAGAAGGTTAGGTTGGTCTTGCTCTGCACTGTAGGGCCAAGGGCCTTTCCTTTGGGCTCAGCCATAAAGGACATTGTATTGAACCAAGAATACAGCCTAAATCGACTGACTTATCAGTGTCCCATAATCCCGAGGAGACACCATTCCCAGGTAGACCGAGCTAGGAAGATAGAAAGAAAAACAGACCTCATTCTAGGAGGGGAGGGGAGGCCAGGCCAGAAAAAGGGAGGGAGCTAGATAATGATTTGTCATTTGGGAGGCCTAAGGCCAACGTTTTTCTCCTGACTAGACCTTGGTTGTGATTGACACCAGGCTGTTGTGTTCTTAGCCCTGGCTTTTGACAGGTGATCATGACGCTTCACGAAACCATAATGGATATGGATATGCCAGATTATAGTGTGCCCCTGGACTCTTCTTACACCATGTTAGAGTTTGAGAACCTGCGGGGGTTACCCACAAACTCAGGTGAGTGACAGGCTGAGTTTTCCCTGGATTTTGCTCGACCGAATCCCCTCTTGAGCCCGAGAGCAACACTTGGGGAGATGAATTTGTATTTTTAGTTGGTTCAGCTACTTAAGTAGCCCATGAATCTCTCCAAGAGAGAAATCTTGGCTAATGTGTGTATCAATATTTTTACTAATTAAGTAAAAAAAAAAAAGTCAATCTTCTTTCCTTAAAGAACTTTCTAATGTTTTATCAGCCCCATATTTAGACTCAGAGAATATGGGTTCAAAATGCCACTACTACTTCCACCCAATAATTGTAGAAGCTTCTTAACATTTCTGCATCTCAATTCCCTCATGTTTGAGATTGGTTCAGATCATCTCTATTTCCTCTCAACTCTAAAATCTGTAATTCTAAAAGTTTGCATCACTTTCTGAGCTCCTCATTTGTAAGACGGCAACAAAAGTAACTATAGTCTTAAATTCACAGGGTTGTGGGGAAAGCACTTTGTAGACTTTAGCGTATAATAGAAATGGGAGGTTTTGTACTTATGGTTTTTGTGATCTTAAATCAAAATAATGACTTTTTGCAATACTGATTCTGAAATAGACTAAAATTCTGGTGACAGAAAAAAGAAAAGAATCATAAAAAGGTGTTGTTTAAGCAATTGATTTTACTTTATTTTTTCCACTTAATTATATTTTATTTTTTCCAATTGTATGTAATTCAACATTCATCTTTGTAAGATTTTGAGCTCCAAATTTTGTCCTTCCCTCCCCTCTCCCCACATCAGCAAGCAATCTGATATTGGTTGTACATGTATAATCATTTTAAGCACATTTCCATATTAGTCATATTGTAGAAGAAAAATCAGAATAAAAGGGGAAAATCAAAAAAAAAAAAAAAAAAAAAGGTGAAACGCTTTGATCTGCATTCAGCCTCCATAGTTCCCTTTCTGAATGTGGATGGCATTTTCCATCCTAAATCTATTGGAATACTGCATCGCTGAGCAGAGCTAAGTCTATCATAGTTGATCATCACACAATCAACTGTTACTGTGTACAATGTTCTCCTGATTTGAGCAAATTATTTTATAAACTACTGCTTTCTTTTGCTGGCCACATCCGGTCTTCTTGAGGGCCTTCTATGAAACACAAAGAATGATGTATTTGTTATTTACAAAGTCAGTGAATTGGAACATAGAACCTAGCCCCATGAGGAAAAGGCAGAGTGAGGGAGAGACTGAGACTTTAAGCAAATGGTATTCTCATTTTGTGCTAGTCAATTAGGGTACTATCACTTTTTTTTTTAATTTTATTTTTCTTTATTTTTTTGATGAAGCAATTTGATGACTTACCCAGGGTCACACAGCTAGGAAGTGTTAAGTGTCTGAGATCGGATTTGAACTCAGGTCCTTCTAACTTCAAGGCTGATGCTCTACCCACTGCACCACCTACCAGTCTTTTTTTTTATTATTATTTGATGAGAAATATGTCCCTCATGGGGCTGGGGGTTGCTAGGAGACCCCTGTGACATTAGGCAAGTTGCTTAGTTCCCATCCTGGACCTCCGTTTTCTCATATTTACAATGGGGTGGGGGGAGGACCGAAGGAACTCTTCTCAAAGGTCTTGGACGTATGTGATTCTACGTCTCTTTACCGTCTCCAGTACAAACTGTCAGCGTTACCCAGTGCCCATCTTTCTGCCTCCCGGGTTCTCCTTCCAAACCGTTACCGTGACATTTGGAGAAAAAGTGGCTCGTTTTCATCAAGTGCACAAGTAGACCCAAATCCTCGGACTCCGCCGACCCTCGATTCCTCCCCGGGGGGATGGGTGGGGGAGCCAGGGGGGAGGGGCCTAAAATTGACAGGATCTCGATTCTGAACTAGGTCAATGCTAACCTATTTGTCCCACGGTTAATGAGTAACTTGCTACTGCAGAAGGGGCTGTTTTGAAACGTGTTTGTCTTGGGCTAGAATCCCTCTGCAAAAGTTGGGGGGCCGGGGGGAGGGGGGAGGAAGGTTATTAAAATAAAATTTTAATCCACTCTGTGGCTGCAGACAGCAGGTCCCTCCACGGAAGCTGTGAGGGTGGGTGGGGGCACTCCCTTCTCGGTGGGGACCGTGAGCTTGTGGGGGTCCTTAAGGCCTGAGGTTTAGCTCCAGAATTGCCACCAGTGCTGGGTGGCCCTAGGAGAACATGGAAGGGCTCAGGCTTGGGGGGCGAGGTGCCGGACTCTGTTTTTATGATTATTTGTTGTTATTATACAAGAGAGAAAACGCCTTGTACACCAGGGTTTCAGTCATTAGGAATCGTCAATATTTTCAGCAAACACACTTTCAGAACCTCCTATGTGAGGTACTGGACAGCTCTGAAAAGGGTGCAAAGATTTAGAAATGAACACACACACACATTTACACACACACACACACACACACATTCTGTGTTTTGAGTTGTGTGGTATATGTATACACACAGAGCACACTAGGTATGTATAAGTGTGTATACTATATGTGTAAAATGTGTGCAGACGTGTATCTCTGTGCGTATGTATATATGGCTGCATGTGTATGTATGTATATGTTCATATTCTCATTTTGTCTAGTCAGGATACTATCACTTTCTTTTTCTTCTTTTTTTTTCTTTTTTTTTGCTGAGGCAATTAGGGTTAAGTGACTTGCCCAGGGTCACACAGCTGGGAAGTGTTAGGTGTCTGAGGTCAGATTTGAACTAAGATACTCCTGACTTCAGGGCTGCTGCTCTATCCACTGTGTCACCTAGCTGCCCCTTCTTTTTTTTTTTTCTTTACTGAGTATAATATATAATCCAGTAAACTAGAGGCTTTTAGAAGACAGGAACTGCCTTTTGCACTCCCAGAACTTAGCAAAGTGCTTGGAAAATAGCACACATTATACATGAATACGCACACACATGTATGTATAATATATATGTTTGTATATACATGCAATGTATATATACACATATACATATATGTACACACATAATTTAGTTTAAATCATTGATTTTATATATGGGGACACTGAGGTCTAGAATGGGGAGCTGACTTGTCCAACGTCCAACATTTTTGGTCTTGGTTCTGGAACTGTGGTTCAAGAAAGTCCCTGTATGGAAACTCCTTCCACAAATGCAAGTATGGTAACCCATCCATCACTTACTATAGAGAGCTGCATAGGACACTAACAATTAAATGATTTGCACCACCAGTATGTATTGGAGCCAGCACTTGACCCTAGATTATATCACAAAATTATAGAAACTCAGAATTAAAAAAGACCTTGGAGGCTATCTAATCCAATCTTTATTTGAAAAGAAATTCCTCCATCATCTTTTTTTTTTGGGGGGGGGGGGGGGAGGGCTAAGTGACTTGCCAAAAGTCTGCTACAAGTATGTGTCTGGGGCTGGATTTGAACTCAGGTCCTCCTTACTCCAAGGTTGGAGCTCTGTCCACTGCAGCACCTATCTACACCTATCGTATTCTTTTTTGAGACTGAGTCTCCTTATCGCACCCAAGCCAGACATAGAGCTATATACTCTGTATTTTGAGTTGAGTGTGGCATGTGTATACACATAGCACATTAGGTATGTATATGTGTGTATATCATAGTATATGCATATGTCCTCTTGTGGACTCTATCTCCCATGGATCAACATGGGAGCTTTAACCTGCTTCATTTCCAACCTGGGCTAGTTTACCCCTCCTAAGGCAGATTTTTGGGTCCCATTCCCAGAAGATCATCATGGATTTCCAGTTGGCATTATCCCCATTACAGTTCAAAACTCCTGAACTCAAACAATCTACTAATCTCAGCCCTCCAAGGAATAGAGAATATAGGTATAATATTACAAGATATTATAAACTGGCTATAATACTCTCATCAAATCATTGTCCAGTTTCCATTTGAAGACCTCCTGTGATGGGGAGCTCACAGTGCCCTTCAGCAGCCCATTCTTCTTCTTTAGACAGCTTTATTTGCTAGAAAATTGCTTTTCACATCAAGCCAAAATCTGTCTCTCTTCAAATTTTATCCATCATTCCTACTCCTGTCCTCTAGGGCCAAAGAAAATCTGATCCTTCTTTCACATATTAGCCCTTCAAATACTTAAAGACAACTATCATTTCCCTACCTACATCTCCTCTTTGAGCATTCTCATTTCCTTCAGCCCATCACTGGATGGCATATTCTCCAGTTCCCTGCAACTGTAAGAAACCAGTCACAAGATCACAAGCTTAGGATTGGCAGGGACCTCAAAGGATATCTAGTCCAACCTGTACCTAAGGATGAATTCTCACTCTGCAACGCTCCCAATAAATGAACAGTCATCCAGCCTCTGTTTTTTTGAAGATCTTAAATGGTGCCCAAAACCAATGTTCCTTCTACTACTTCACAATCAGTCAAGAAGATAGAACTGAGGAAGCATAAAGCAAGAGCGAATATTATAGATAATCAATGTTCTCAAAGGTCCAAGAAGGGAATCATTAAGTGGTTTCATGGAAAATGTTGGCTTTGATTAGTAGAATTTAGCTAAAAAATAAAGGAAACAGAGAGAAGGTTCCAAACAGGAGATGGCAGCTAACAGAATTGTGAGGAAGAGGAAAAACATTGTTGGACAGGGTGAGCTTGGGAAGATTTCACCCAGGAGGTGGGATCATAGTTGGGCTTTGAATGGTAAATGGAATTTGAATAAATGGAGAAGATGTAGGAGGGAAACATCCTGAGTGAAGGCACAATAAGGGTCTCTACCTGTTCTCAGATGGAATAAATAATTGAAAAATCATTTATTAAGTGCTTACTGTGTGAGAAGCATAGGAAGAAACAAAACAGAAAAATCAAGACATTCTCTGTTCTCAAAGACCTGATATTGCAATTAGAGGAGACAACAAAAAAGAGGGTTTGACTACAGGGCAGATGGCAGGGACCAGAAGTCCTAAGAGTTAGTCCATCACTTAGTCTAATGGCAACGGCCACATTGTCCATAGGTTACAGTGACAGAATCAAAGAATAGCAGGATCAGAAAGGACCTAAGAGGACATCCTATGTAACCCAACCGCCTCATTTTACAGATGAGGAAATAGATGCTCGGAGTAAGACACTTGACTTTTCCAAGGTTACAAAAGTAATTAGAGGTAGAACTCATAATTAAACTCAACTCTCTGAACTTCCAATCTGGTATCCTTTCTAACTGCTGAGATTTTTCTACCAAAATTCTAGCCTGCCCCCTGAATACCACACCTTCTTACAAATGGCTTTCCTAGTTCTTGGATCTACCTTGTGACTTCGGTCTACATAATTTAATGGAAAGACCATAGCCCTATATTAGAGACTCCAAACGTGGATTGAATTGAGTTCGGTTAGATTTCTGCTTCTGTGGCTTGCTACCTGTCTGACATCATCTCTGTAGACCTTAGTTTTCTCTTTTGTCAAGGACTATACTAGATGATGTATGTCTCCTTCCATTATAAATCTGTGACCTTGGAATCAGTTCATTAGATCAGTAATCAATGGGATCATTGGCTCCCTCAGGGTATAACTTGTTCATTAAAAAAAAAAATCATTGGTAGTTGGACTATTTGTTCAACAGGTTTTGTTTTCCCTTTTCCCTCTTTTCAAAGTGGGGGGAAGGTAAGAAGGAGAAATAAGCAAATGCTTGTTAAGTGAAAAAAAATTCATTGAAAAAAATATTGTTTGGAGTTAGGCAATCTGGAGATGAATTAATTAACCATTTGTATGGCTGTAGTATGGTCATACAGCTCCTCTGTGCTTTAGTTTTCTCCTTTGTAAAATGAGGGAGTTGAATAGTTGATCTCTAAGGTTCCTTGCTGCTTAAAACCCTATTCTGTGTCTCCATGGGAGAAGGGGGGAGGGGGAAAGCAAACAAAATAAAGCAAAAAACATGAGTAGCTGGAAACTGGGAAAAATCCAACTAATTAGATGGTGTATTTTGGTTGTCACAAGATATGTGCAGTTATTTGACAGACTATACCTTCATTCCTTCTTGGTAAAGAGGGAAGAAATAATATTTTCCAACAATCAACTCACAGTGATTATGTTGCTTCTTGATGTGATCTGAGGCTGGGTTTTGTTGTTGCCATTTTTGTTGTCAGAATTCTCCTGGTTTTCCTTCTTCAAACTTCCAGAGATCCGATACCTGAAGCATTGAGTTTAGTTACCGTATTATTAAATAAATGTAGACAAAGAGAATCGCTTTATCAGGGATTTGGCTAAAATAATGAAGGACCCTTTTCGGATGCTATATGATCATATTGGGGCAACTACAACCCTCCAGGGATGAGAAAGTCAAGAAGGGTTCACTCAAAACAGATCATAAAACCATGCACTGAAGCTAGATTTCTTCCTGAGACCCCAGTGACTCTAAACCTTTTTGACTTTAACTGAAGGTGGGTTTCTAACGGGTCTTGTGTTAGAGGCAACAACAACTATCGAATGGGGGTAGTGACTTAGACCTATATTACTATGGAGTATAATCATTCCTAATGATGAGACATTAAGAAAATATTAATTTCTGTTTAGTGTTTGAGTTCCCACTTTAATGGAGATTTCAATCCTCTATTCAAGAAGGAAATGAATTAGGTTTTAGATAGAGTTCCATACAAGATGAAGTTAATAAAAAAAAAAAAAAGACATTTAAAGAGGGTAAGCTATAGTTCTCTTGAAAATTCACTTATGTTGGAAAACTGAATCCCCAACCCATACCAACATGAATAAACCGTGACTGGGCAAATATTACTCCTCCCTCTCTATGTCTCCTACCTTTAAAATGGGTGAGCCTGTAACCCTCCTTCATGGTCACCCCCAGTAATGGCTTTTTAGAACTCTTGGCTGGCACAACCTATAATCCAGCTAATTACAAGTAACTTCCAGGAACCCTATAATTACATCATTTGATATTTTAAGTGAGCCCACAGCACTGGTTCTGTTTGCAAACAGAAGTGCTATAAGTGGACAGAGGCAGGGCCATTTTATGGGGATATGCTAAAAAGCCATGAAGGTCTCCCTTTAGTTGAAGGGAATCTTTGTCCAACATTTTTTTAAAAAGAACTTTCCATGGGTCCCACTGCCAGGGTCTTGGAACTGACTGACATTCCTTAAGTCCTCCTTGGCCACTGGCTGCCTCCTCTCCCCTCCCCACCCATTGAGAGGTCACCAGCTGAATCAGTAGATGCTGGGCCAGATGACACCCAGGGGAGATGTAGGGAATGCAATTGAGCGGCCAACTGTTTGATATTCTCTGGTCCGATTTCTGGATGATTAGCTGTACTCTGGGCTCCTCATCCAGATGTGCTGGCATCTGGGACATGCAACTACTTGGTGATTGCCCCTCTAGAGGCTAGAGCAGTGTTTTCTGGGACCTTGCTGAATATTTAGCTTTTCATGGAATATCATCCCGGAAGGGACCTTAGGCACAATAGAGTGCAATGGTATCAAACTCAAATAGGGAATAGGGCCACTAAGTTTATGGGGCCACATATTGACTTAGAAAACCATCTACGAACATTATCTCTGTTGTACTGTTTTTATTTATTTTGTTGAGTAATTTCCCAATTATATTCTAATCTGGTTGGACAGCCTGTGGATATGATGCCTTTGATTTAGTACAATTTTCTTGTTTCACAGAAGAGAGAAGAAAGGGTGACTTGCCCAGAGTGACAAAGATAGTTCAATCTCCCTAGAATATGGACTTGAGGTGAAGTCTCTGCTTGCAAGTTCTGCTTTTGGGGGGATAGAAAAGGAAAGAAGGAAGCAGAGGACTTAGAAGTGGACTAGCAGGCCAAAGAACCATCTTTTGGGGGGAAAGGCCATGCAGAGTAGATTTAGGAGCCAAAAAGCTACATTAAGATCTGGATTCTCTCTGGAATTTGCTGTATATTAGTGAGGATCCCCCCCACTCCAAGTAAGTCTCCATCTGCTGTCTGACCCAAGTCTCATCTGAGATTACCTCATCCTTAAGTCTTTGACCTTTCTTTGTATTTTCAGTGCTTAGCACATTACCTTGCACATAATAAGTGCTTCATAAATGTTTGCTATCGACTAACTAACTAATGGACTGGTATAATTGAAAGGGGAGTCCGAAGATGGAAGCCAAGCCTCTTGCCCCTCAAGTCAAGGCTCTTACGGCACTACTATCTAATTTCCCCTCCCTTTTCAGTTGGGGTGTTGAAGAAATGGAGTCAAGATATGTGAATCCTGTCACATTGGAGATGTATAACCTTAGACAAGTAACTTCCTCTCTGTCTGTGTTTCTCCTTTGAAAAACGAAAGGATTAGGCTAGATTAAGGGCTTTTAAGCTGGGGCTCAAGATCTTGTTTGAAAAAACATTATGAGAAGTGTATTTCAATACAGTTTTTTTCTTTGATATCCTATGTATTTTTAAAAACATTATTTTGAGAAGGGGTTTATAGGTTTTAGGAGACTAACAAAAGGGTCCAGGACACAAAATAGGGTAAGAACCCTATGTCTAAACAATCTCCAAAGTTCTTCATGGCTATGGTATCTTTTACAGCTCTTGATAATTTATAAACAGCTTTCTTTCATTATCTTGTTTAATCTTTGCCTTGTATATAGCAGTGTACATATATATTTATACACACACACACACATACATACATTTTATATATAGCATGCACATACATATACATACACACATATACACACTATATATATAGTATGCACATATATATACATACACACATACACACACTATATATATAGTATGCACATATATATACATACACATATACATACACTATATATATATAGTATGCACATATATATACATACACACATACATACACTATATATATAGTATGCACATATATATATACATACACACATACATACACTATATATATAGTATGCACATATATATACATACACATATACATACACACACATATATATATATATAGCTCCTAAGAACATCCCTGTGAAACAGGAAGGGAGAAGACTCCATTTTATAGCTGAGGGAACTGAGGCTTGCTCAGAAAGTGGAGGGGATTTGCCCGGAGTAACATGGTCAGTGCCAGACCCACTCAGGCTACCTCTCAGATGGAATGACCATCAGGTCCATTGTTCAAGACTGGACATCCTGATGTTTGTTGATTATTAGATCATTAAGGACAAGGGATCTGCAAGAGAGCCAAGCGATCCCCGTGAATTACACAACTTGGGATTTCATTGGCTTTTGGCTTTCAAATTCCTTTTAAAGAAACTTTTTAAAGATCATGTGCTTATTCTTATTTGAAGCAGATGTTTGATCTGCTGGCTAATTTTCCCTTCACACCCTAGTTCCTCTAGCTCTTCCAGTTTAATTAATAGGGGGCAAATCTTGAAAAGTATGCATCCTTACTCCCGGGCCTCCCCTTTCTATTTGGCCATGGAGCTTCTCACAAAAGATAAGTAAACTGTTCTGCTGACCAACATTAATATAATCAATCAATCGGCAAGTATTTATTAGGCCCCTGATGTTTACCACGCACGGTGATAGGGGCCAGCAATACAAAGACAAAAAATGAAACAGACCCTGTCCTCAAGAGTTTACATTTAATCCTGCGCACACATAAAAAATGCAACATAACAAATAGCTAATATGTAGCGCTTTAAGATTTGCAAAACAATACACACATATATACATATAGCACCTATCTCTTAGAGTTGTTTCAAAATATGTATACATATATGTGCAAATGTATATATTTGTATGCATATACAGCAATATTTTCATACTATGTATACATATTATCTCATTTGATCCTCACAACAACCCTAGAAAGTGGGTGGGTAGGTCCTGTTAAACTATCCCCATTTTACAGATGAGGAATCAGGGCCCGGGGGGGGGGGGGGGGGGGGGGGTGGTGGTAAACGACCTGCCCGGGATCATATAGCAAGTGTCTGAAGCAGAATTTCAACTCATCTTCCTGCTCCAGATCTAGCACCCACTGAGTATTACCTAGTTGCTTCTGATGAGCTTTTGCTATTTGTCCATCATTCATTCACTTGTCTACAAATAAATTTTAAAACCTCAACCTATTTATCTTGACCTTGAAAACCAAAATGGCACGTCCTCTTGTCTGTCTCCTGAGATGCTGGAAAGGAATCCTCAAAATATTGCTACTTGCATTATATTAAAAATTAAAACAGTGAAGAGTGAAGAAGGCTGAAAGAGGCAGATGGTAGAAGTTGAAGGACCAGCCCCAGCAATCATGGAATCAGGTCCATCTCTACTTAGCTTTGCATTTTACAAAATATTTCCATCACAACAACCCGATGTGAAAGGAAATGAAAGTGTCATATTAAGTTGAGTTTAAGTAAGTGATGGGACTTCCTGAGAGTTTCCCATTTGGGGGGAGAGGGAGGGTTGTAAACCAGAATAGAAGCTGGGTAGATTGGTAGCTAGAGCACTAGATCTGGAAAGAAGGACACTTGGGATCAAATCCAGCCTCAAACTCTCACTAGTTATGTGCATTTGGGCATATCAACTAATCCTTGTCTGCCTCAGTCTACTCATTTATAAAAGTAGGGATAATAATAGGATAGTTGGGAGGATACAATGAGATAGTAATTATAAAGAGCTCTGGACACTCACTATATATAAATGATAACTATTATATCATTTAGACTCCCAAGCTCAAAAAATGAATATCATGGAATAAGATTGTTTCTCAGGGAGGATTTTCAAAGAAAGAAGAAGGAATGGCAGGGAGGGAAAAAACGGGGAAAGAAGACAGCATCAGTGTTGTTAAGTGACTCTGTGATTCCACCTATAGTTTTCTTGGCAGACACTAGCGTAGTTTGCCATTTCCTTTTCCAGCTCATTTTACAGTTGAGGAAACTGAGGCAAACAGGGTTAGATGATTTGCTCAGGGTCACACAGCTAATTTCTCAGACTAGATTTAAATATTAGGTCTTCCTGACTTCAGACCTGGCACTCTATCCACTATCACCTACCATCCCTAAATCACTTTATCTGGTTTTCTCATCTGTAAATTGAGAGGATTGAATGAGATGATCACTAAGGGCTTTCCTAAATTCCACATTCTGTCACTATATGGAATGAGCTCCAGTTTGAAACCAAATGTGTCTGAAATCCATTTTGAAAGCAGAGGGGAGAAGAGATTCCTAAAAAGGAATAGTTGTCAAAATCCCTATCTCATATCAAATATGTTTCATCTAGTGACCTTACCCAAAATGAATTACTGGGGTTTGACCACAGTTAGTTGATCTCAACTGGCTTTTAACTTAACTGGGTAACATATGTGAGAAGTGGTTCTAGGAGTAGACATTCTAGTCTTTCAAGGGCTGACTCTTGACAAAATGGTAAAAGCCAATATTGAGAAAGCATTATGGAGTGATAGAAAACAGACTGAATTGGAATCCAGATGCTTGGGTTCTATGTAGGCTCTGATTCCTTATGAAACTATAGGAAGGTCATTTCTGAAACCCAGTTCTACTCTCTATAAAATGAGGGGAATTTGGACTAAGGGTTCTTTTACATCTAACATTTTTAAATTTCCTTGGAAATTTGGCCCAGCCATAGTACCCTAGAAATTGTCTTAGGCTTCTATGTGCCTTTCCTAGACATAGACCTGCTCACATAATATATTAATCCCAACTTTTCCCATAGAGAAGTCCTAGGGGGAGAAAATGTGTTGCTACAATTCAGTTGAACTAACTTTATTTTTTTTAATAGCCTTTTATTTACAGGATATATGCATGGGTAACTTTACAGCATTAACAATTGCCAAACCTCTTGTTCCAATTTTTCACCTTTTACCCCCCCACCCCCTCCCCTAGATGGCAGGATGACCAGTAGATGTTAAATATATTAAAATATAAATTAGATACACAATAAGTATACATGACCAAAACGTTATTTTGCTGTACAAAAAGAATCAGACTCTGAAATATTGTACAATTAGCTTGTGAAGGAAATCAAAAATGCAGGTGGGCATAAATATAGGGATTGGGAATTCAATGTAATGGTTTTTAGTCATCTCCCAGAGTTCTTTTTCTGGGCATAGCTGGTTCAGTTCATTACTGCTCCTTTGGAAATGATTTGGTTGATCTCGTTGCTGAGGATGGCCTGGTCCATCAGAACTGGTCATCATATAGTATTGTTGTTGAAGTATATAATGATCTCCTGGTCCTGCTCATTTCACTCAGCATCAGTTCGTGTAAGTCTCTCCAGGCCTTAGTTGAACTAACTTTTAATAGATGTTTGCTTTTCATAAGAGACCATGTGCTAAAAATATAAAGATTAAAAATTATATAGTCCCTGCTTTCTAAGAGCTTATAGTCTTTTGGGGGAGGATATGACTTGCACACAGACAAGTATAGTATAGGGTAGAATATAAGGAGATAAAAGGAGAAACCCAGAAGAAGCATTCTAGGAAGACATCTGTGTAGCATCTTGAAAGCCCTTAAAACACTTATAGAGTGCCTTTATGGCCACTAACTCGTTTGGTTCTTAGGTAATTCTTTGAACAGACAGTGGCTATTGTGATTTCCATTTTGCAAATGGACAGAAGCTCAGAGAGATGTGACTTGCTCAGGGTCTCAGAGAAGCCAACAGAGAGACAGAGTGGAAGGTCAACTGAATGTGGTGTCGAGACACCAGGATTCTAATGCCAGTTCCCCTACTAACTATTTCTGTGATCTCAAACTAATGGTATAGTATAGTAAATTCAGAAGATGTGGGGTCAAATATCAATTCTGCCACTTACATTCCTTTTCCTCCCTAGATCTCAGTTTCCTTAATTACAAACTTATGGGACTGGATTGCAAGGTCACAAAGATACCCTCTGTGTACATTAGTGAGAGATGTGACCTAGGTTTATGGCTACACTGCTATGTTTTGATTAATCTTGCTCTTGCCTTCTATTGAGTAAATGTTGTTATTATTCTTGTTGCTACCTTTTATTGGGTAAAGGTTGTGATTATCCTTTTTCTTGCCTTATCATTAAGTAAATGTTTCCTGTTTAAGGGTCAATGATGTCAGTGTGACTGATTTTGTGTAAATAGGAAGCACACTAATGGGGGCTCAGGCACTCCATCTGTGAGAACTAGAAATGTATTCCACCCCACCTCCCAGTAGACTTTTCTAAAAAGCAAAAGAACCTAGATTTAAACACAGGTCTTCTGACTTGCCATAAATGAAGTCGCCTTGGTTTTCTGGGCCATACATCTCACTTGAGAGCATATTTCAAAAAGCCACCATATTTGAGGATACCACCTGCCACATGGAAACCAAAGTACAGCTACGATTGATTCCATTTGCTCAGACCTGATGGGAACATACCTATTTCAAAGCCCTTGACCCAATTACCCCAGCAAAAATCTTCTGCTACTCAAAGAGCTTCCAAAGTGGCAGGAACCAGTTGTTGTTTAAGGGGGAAAGGAGATGGAGCTGTGCTGCAAGAGAGCATTTAAAGGGCCATTATCAAAGTAAATCAGCACTTTAAAGCACTTCCCCAGGTTCCTAATGACAGCCTGCAGTTCACAAGCCAAAATAAAATTTGAAACCAAGTTCCAGTAGTCTACCATCCCCTGCACTCTGGGCCCTTTTGGCTTGGCTAGGAAAACAACATTCTTTGAGCTTAGAGTCTGACTCTCCTCCATCGGCCAAGATACTGTTTGGCTTTGGATTTCAGGCAGGTTGGAGGAGGGGATGGTCAAAGGGGAGGGAAAAGAAGGGGCTCTCCTGGAAATTTCCTATTAGATTAGGTCAGGCAGCCTCCACCCTTTTACCCCCTCCCCCACACTGTGGTTTGTTTGTGACAGTGTCTCTTTGAAAGCAATGGAAGCCTGGTGAAAAAAATCTGGGTAGGGCTTTAGAGTTTAAATGGGATCCTCTTCTAGGAAAAACAGCTGGCAAGAGCTGCGTTCAGGTAACCTTCATTCCATGGCATAGATGCGGTCCAGAAAAATTGGGTCTTGGATAAATGTTGATTTGCCCTCCACTTGAATAATAATACTGGCAATGTATTCCCATAGGAAAATTTTCTAATTTTGGATGAGAAAAGGGTTAAAGAGCACCATGGAAAGATCCCTGGACTAAGAGTGAGGAGACCTGGGTCTGGGTCATACTAGCTATGGGATGTGGTATAAATTATTTAAACTCACCGGCCTCAGGAAAAGTAGAATATTAAACTAGGTGGTCCCAAAGGACCCCTAGAGATCTAGATCTGTGATTCTTTGACTCCTGAGTCTCCAATAGTCCCTCTTCCTTATAGAATCATTCCTTCTCTCCCCTAACTCCCCCCCGCATAAAGGATAAAATGTAAACTTCTTAATTTGGTTATTGAAGTCCTTCCTAACTACTTTTTCAGCTTTGTTTCACTTTATTCCAATGGATGGGTCACATGATGGATTCCAGTCAAAGTCATCCTACCATTTCCTAACTTTACCCAGGTCATTGTCCTTACTAGAATATACTTCCTCTAGAATATACCTAGAATACAGAAATGCCCTTTCTGCAAGGAACAACTCAAGTGCCACTTCCTCTATGAAGCCTTCCCCAACACCACTACCCATACACGCACACAATCCAAATGAACGTGTTTTTTTCCCTTCCCCGAATTTTTTTTCTCTTTCCTTTGCTTACATTATCTTCTACTTTGTACCATAACTGATGCATGTGCATGGTAATGTAAGTTCCTAGAGGGAAGAATCTCTTGTTATTTTTCATTTGTCTTCCCAGTTGTGAATATTGTGTTCTCCTGTGAGACTCTGAGATCCCCAAGAGAGGAATCATTTTTGATGTTTCTTTACTTCTCTCAATGTCTGGTTCACAAGAAACACTTAAATGCTTATTGGCTGATCCAGTGTCTACTACAGGGCTTAATAAGTTGGTCTAATTAATATTTGTTGACTTTAATTGGTGATCATCTCTGTACTTCCTTCACCAAACAAGGTGCCTTATACGATAGGCAATATGCATTTATTAAGTACTTACTATATACCAGGCACTGTGCTAAGTACTGGGGATAAAAGCAAAAAGAAAGATAATCCCTGTTCTTTTTACATTTTCCTCCCTAGATCTTTATATTCTAATTCAAGGAGACAACACATAAAAGGGGAGTCTGAGAAAAGGAAATTTAAGAACAAAAAGACTAATGAGCCCAAGTATTTAAGTCCTCAGAGAAGTTCCTAGGTGGTGCAGTGGATAGAGTACCAGTCCTGAAGTCAGGAGGACCTGACTTCAAATCTGGTCTCTGGCACTTAACACTTCCTGGCTGTGTGACCCCGGGCAAGTCACTTAACCCCAATTGCCACAGAAAAAAAAGAGAGAGTGAGAGGTTCCGGCAGCAGAGGGATGAAGCACGGCCAGCCAGGATTCCTTTTCCAAATGCAGGCCATTGGGAGTAGGTGTACAGTACTGAATCCAAGATGCCCCGCATGTAAGGAACTCCCATAGGCAGTCTCTTATCCTTGAGGCAAAAAAGTGGTACCTGTCTTAGAAAGTTACCTGGAGAACTAGGAAGTTAAAGGACTTCCCTGTGGTCGCATACCAGTGTACATCACAGGGACAAGTTGAACCCCATCGTTGACTCTGAGACCAATTCTCCACTCACCCATCTTTGACAGCTTCTTTGCCTTGTACTGGTAAGCTAGGATAGGTACTACCCAGGACTTCCTATAGTATAGTACTTCTCCCAGGAGGGAACTTTGCAGATGAAGCAACTTGACCAGTGCAAATTATCATCCATCCCTGGCAACTTAGTCTTAGAGACTTGCCCAGAGAAGAACCAAGAGACAAAAAGACACAGTCAGTGCAAGTCTCTGGCAGAATCCACACTCTGGTCTTCCTTATTCTGAGGTCAGTTTCTATACCGAGTAATTATTTAATAAATAAGTGTTTGTTTAATTGAACTCTTAAAGCAACAGAGACTGAAGTACCTCTGTTTGGGTGGCACCTTTAAAGACCGTCCAGGCCAATGGAAGCCTCTGTGCCATCACCTTTACCAGATGTTGGACCGAGTCTCTCGAGTTCCCGGCAATTGGGAGAGGTGCACAGGCAATTTTGGAGCTAAAATTAAAGCTGTGAATTTTGGCTTTTCCCCACTTTTGTGGGGGAAGAGAAATGAGTTTTTGTGGCACAGTTGGTTGGCAGGTTTCTTTGAGCCACAAGATCTGGGCTGTTTTTCCTGAATGGACACTGCTCTGTGCTTTATTAGAACAGCAGCCTCCGGGCCAGCAGAGGGTCTGCCTGAGGCGACATCCCGACAACGGGTCAGGTCAGTCCACTGGGACACTCAGTCAGTGGAACAACGAGCAACTGAACTTTTCACTTTTTGGGAGAAGGCTCCAGACTCCCTTATGTCCAGTCAGGGGAGCCCCTGCAACTGCCTTATAGGTAACTTTCTAAGGCTGCTGACCTATAACAACAAAAAAGGTTTCATCCTAAGGGAGAGAAGACAAGCCTCTCTGCTTCTTTCTCTTCTATAAAGGGACTGACTGACTCTCCTGTCACAGATGCTCAGAGGTCCCCCTCCAAGGGACACGCCGAGCCCATTGGGCAAAAGAAAATCCTCTTTGGTCAGCATGTGTCTGTAGCTCAGCCACTGAGCTTTTCAGAGTTCTCAGAGATGAGTATGCAAATCACTCATCAAAGGGAAGCAGTAAGATCAAAGTTGCCTTGACCAATAATTCCATTTTACAGATGAGTAAGTAGAGGCCAGAGTAGGAGAAGGGACTGGACACAAGAGGAATCCAGAGAGGGAAACGTCTCTGCAGGGCCTGTGCCCTTCTACTGTCCTTGACAGTTGGAGAGGAAGAAACAGATCAGGAAGGATCTGTTTCAAATCTGTTTTGCTATGAGAAAGGGCTTGGTTTGCTGAAACCTGACTGAAAAAAAGAATATTCCCTAAATTTGAAAAAAAAACAGATTGGGAAGAGGCTGGATAGCCCAGTTGCTACCTATAACTTGAGAGGGAGAGACTCTTCCCCAGAGCCAAAAAGCAGATTTGAGGTGTTTGGCAGTTTTCTGGCTTAAGAAAATTGCTTGTCACTGAAAAAGCATAACATTTTCTCAGTATTCTGCCATGGGCGTCTATGTGCTAAAAGAGCTTTTGTTTTTTGGCTTTTTATTGCTTCGGCAGCCTGAGAATAGCAGAAAATCAGCTTTGCCGGAGAAGTTAATAGTAGAGAAACAGATTTGCCTAGCAGGAAACATGTGGTACAAACTGTTCTCTGAAGAAACCTAAAACATCAAGTACCACCACTGCCCTCTCTCCCCAACCAGCAAATGGGTTTACATAATCATGTGCCTCCCTGCTGGTTTTCTATAAATGTACGTACCATCCCTCCCGTGGATACTGTGTACAGTGGTGGGAGAGTAAAACCCAGGTTTCTGACTATATCTTTTTTTTTTTATTATTAAAGTTATTGGTCAAGGCAACTTTGATCTTATTGCTTCCCTTTGATGAGTGATTTGCCTACTAATCTCTGAGAACTCTGAAGAGCAAAACACATGCATGGACAATTTTTCAACAATGACCCTTGCAAAACCTTGTGTTCCAAATTTTCCCCTTCTTCCCCCTCCCTTCTCCCCTAGATGGCATGTAATCCAATTAACGTGTTAAAATGTATGTTAAATCCAATCTATGCATACATATTTATACAATTATCTTGCTGTACAAGAAAAGTCAGATCAAAAAGGAAAAAAAGAGAGAAAGAAAACAATGCAAGCGAACAACAGCAAAAAGAGTGAAAATGCTATGTTGTGCTCCACGCTCAGTCCCCACAATCCTCTCTCTGGGTGGAAATGGCTCTCTTGATCACAAGATCATTGGAATTGGTCTCAATCATCTCATTGTTGGAAAGTCCAACTATACCTTTAAATCTAAATTATTCTTGTTTTTGCCTTCTATTGAGTATTATTTCAGCTCTTATCTCCTATTGAGTAAAGATTATTATTCCTGATTTTGCCTTATTGACAAATAAATATTTCATATTTAAGAGACAATGGTGTCACTGTGACTGATTTTATCTAAATGGGAAATACATCAATGGGGGGATAGTAACTACAGTGGTTAGAAGTAGAAATGTTTCTCTCTGTGCATACACACCAGGGTTATTCTTGTATCCTTAGAGTGAATGCAAGTGAGGGAGCCAATCCCAACCCAAAAGAAATATAGGTCCTGAGTAGAGTAAGAGTTCGGGGTCATGATTAATCTACCTATAGACAATTTATGGGGCTATAATTTGGTCATAATATAGAACTGGATTTAATTTTTTGTGCAATAGAGAGCCACAGAAGGCTTGGGAAGAGACTAGTGCTTCAATCAAGAATACACACTGAAAAGGGGCTTCTGCTAATATGCACAAACTACATTGACTTTTGTAGTTTACCCTCAGGGAACTCCAGGATGCTAAGGTTCTTTCTCTGAAGAGTTAACTGGAATGGGGAACTCTGCTGAAGAAAAGAGGCCATGTTATTTATAAGGAACAAAGTCTAGCTGGGTGAACAAAAGGGATGGCTGCTGGTACTTGGATTTCATTTCCTCCTTTTCATTCTTCCTCCTTTTTCTTCATTTTAAAGGACACAGAGATTCAGGTCTAGGCCCCCCAGAGGTCACATCACCAGAATCCAGCCAGGCCAGCTTGCTGACTAATGGAATTAATTCCCTGTGTTCCATCTGTGGGGATCGTGCTACAGGCAAACACTATGGTGCTTCCAGCTGTGATGGGTGCAAAGGATTCTTCCGGAGGAGTGTCCGCAAGAACCACGTCTATTCTTGCAGGTATTGATAATAATATCATGGACTCTTCAAGTTGGAAGGGATCTTCGAAACTATCTAGTCCCACTTGCCACCCCCTGCAGGAACTGCCCTGGCAGACAGTTTTCCAGCCTCTTCTTCAACTACTCCATAATTCTGTTAACAAGGTCTTCCTTTAATTGAACTAAAATTAAACATGAGCTTCTTGACCATACATTTGCCTGTTTTTGAATTTCCAGCACTTAATATAGTGCTTAATAAATGACTGTTGACTGACTGATTGAAATCTACCTTCCTACAATTTCCCCTTTCACCTCCCTCATACTTCCATTGATCCTAATTCTCTACAATCACTAGCCAAATCTTGTCATTTCTACCTTCAAGATATCTCTTGCATGCTCTCCCTTCTCTCCAATTATACAACTCCCCCTTTACTTCAGGTTTTCATCACCTCCCTCCTCGGTTATTATAGCAGCCTCTAATTGGTCTAAACGCCTCAGATTTCTCCCCACTCCAATCTATCCTATGTACTCCCACCAAATAAATTTCCTTATATCATATAACTCCCCTGCTCAATCAATTAGCTTCCTATTGCATTTGTAGTAAAATGCAAACTCCTCTGTCTAACTGATAGGTGGGAGGGGCCTGGGAAGATGAATCACAGCTGCGCCTTAGAGAATGCCTTAAACAATCTGTTTCCTCCTTTAAGAGATTCAGCAAAGAATTTACTTAACTATTTGGGCTGGGTCCATACAGTGCCACAAAAATCAACATTTTGGACAAAGATTTTGTTGTTCTGTGAACAAATTAATGTATGAAGAAAAGCATTTATTAATCACTTCCTATGTGCAAAGAATTGTGCTGGGAGCTGGGGATACAAATTGAAAAAGAATACAATCCTTCCTCTCATGGAGTTCACATTTTGATGGGGGATATAATACAAATGGAAGGTTGCAGCTACAAGTCAGATGGAAAAATCCCATGATCCTTAGGATGCAGGGACAAGAGAGGCAGTAATGTCTCTTCTTCAACGTCATTTCCAATGATGAAAATGATATCAGTTTCTGCAGTGCCAAGGATGCGGGGGAGAGAACAGGAGAGGGGCAAAAATGCTTTTTTTCTGGATCTTCAGAGGCTGTGGCTGCAGTATCTGCAGGAGCAGTCGCCAGTCTATGTTGCCATGGAGATTGTTTCCCAGGATGTTGGCCATGGGCGCTGGACTATAAGCATGATTATTCATGAGGCTCTTGGGCAACTAGATCCAGGTTGTCTCCATCAGGGTCTAAAGAGCTGGTAGTCAAGGAGGTGATGGGGGTTGGTCTTGCCTGGCACATGCTGCTGCCTCCTACCTCCCCTTGCGTGAGCCCAGCTGTTTCAGCTTGGCTGGCTTGCCCGCCACGTGAGTGATGGTTGGTTGGCAGGCAGCGGGTACAGCTGACCCACTCTCTGCAAAAATTTCTTGCCCAGATGATGGCCATGAGGACTGGTCTGGAAGAAGGATTGGTGGTCTGGGATAAGAGGAGGATGGGAGTTAGCGGTGTATTGCCAATCCTAGGACTTGCTGCGCTTGTTTTCCTGTTGAGAGCTGATAGGCAGTAATTGTTGCTGGCGATGATGAGGAAGGGCCTCTTCTCCACGATGATTTCTCCCCAATGATGGCTGTGGAACTGGGTGAAACAGGTCTGGTGATACAAGGATACCACTAGTCCCACAGCTCTGGGATTCAGGTTCCTGGGTTATCACCATCAGGGCTTGAAAAGAGATGGTGGTCAAGGTGGTGATGGAGATCTGATTTGCTTGGCAAAAGAAGCCCCTCAGAAGGGCTTCCTGCTTCACAAGGCTAGCTTGCCAACCTATAAAGGCAAGGGCGTGTTGTCCAGAGAAAACTGATGACTTTTATCTGTGCCGGCTAACTGCAGGCTTTGTAAGAGTGAGTACCATCTAAGATGCTTCTTTGTATTCCCACAGTGTCCTGGGAAGTCCCAACAATGTTCATAGAATAAATGAATGAATGGATAGATGGATGGAATGGTTGGTGACATGTCTGGACTCACTCGCTCAATGTCAGGGTTTTAAATTTGCTTACCCAATTCAAAACAAGCTAAGAACCCAGAGAAGTCCTCTACATGGCTTTGTAAATAAATCTAAGCATGGTTTACTTTAATTAATCAATCAACCAGTGGCTATTAAGCCAATATGCTCTTGCCAGACTTTGTGAGGGACAGAAAAATAGTAAAGAGCAGCTACTAGCTCACCTGTCTAGTTCAGAGAATCACAAATTTAGAGGTGAAAAGGACTTCAGAGACCATCTAGTCCAATGTTTTCATTTTACAGATGAAGAAACTGAGGTCCAGAGAGGCTACATGACATATAGGGTCACATAAGTACTAAGGTCAAGAACAGGATTTGAACCCACAACTTTTGACCTCAAAGTTAAGGTCCTTTTAACATTCCCTGCCTGACTAATTAGAAAAACTTGCTTATGAACTTATGATTTTGTTGTTGTAGGTCCTTCCTCTACCATGTCTAAACAAATTGTAGCCCACGAACGTCAAGTGAGCCTTAGGAGCCTTTGCTGAAAATAAGGCTAGTGGGTGCTAGGGAGAGGGAGGAATTCCAAGTGAGGTACTTAAAACCCTGAAAGATGATGCTCTTCAAGGGCTGTTCTCAGTAGGCCAGGAAATTTGGAAAATACAATAATAATCACTGGATTAGAAAAGATCAGTTTATGTCCCATTCCTGAAGAAGGGCAATACCAAAGAATAATCAAATTATCAAAGAATTGCACTCATTTCATATGCCAGCAAGGATATATTTAAGATTATACAAGTCAGGCTTCCACAATATATGAATATAAAATTACCAGAAAAACAGACTTTCAAAGAGGCAGAGGAACTGGAGACCAAATTGCCATTCACTGGCCATGGCAATTGCCATGGCAATTCACTGGATTATGGAGAAAGGCAGGGAGTTCCAGAAAAACAAACAAACAAATAAAAACCATCTACTTCTGCTTCATTGATTACTGAAGTCTTTGACTATGTGGATGACCACAAAGAGTGACAAGTCCTCAACTGATGGGAGTGACCAATCATCTTATTTGTCTCCTGAGAAATTTGTATGCAGTCAACATGCAACAGAACTAAACATGGATTGACTAAATTGTTTTAAGATTGGGAAAGGAGCACGACAAGGCTTATTTATTTATTTAACTTATTTTATTATTATTCACCTTATTTATTTAACTTAAATGCAGAGTACATCATGTGAACTGTCAGATTGAATGAATCAAAAGCTGATGTTGAAATTGCTGGAAAAATATCAACAGTTTCAGATACGCAGACAATACCTTCCTGGTAGCAGAAAGTAAAGAGAAATTAAAAAGTCTCTTAATGACAGTAAAAGAGGATAGTATAAAAACTGACTTGAAGCTTAACATCAAAAGAACAAATAGAGGAAAAATGAAAGCAATGTCAGATTTTATATTCTTGGGCTCAAAGATCACTGCAGATAGCAATTGCTGCCATGAAATTAAAAGATACTTGCTCCTTGAAAGGGAAATTATAGCAAATCTGGATAGTACCAAAAAGCATCACCTTGTAATCAAGGTTTGTATTGTTAAAACTAAGGGTTTTTTTTTTCCAATAGTAATGTATAGCTGTGAGAGCTGGACTATTAGTAAAACTGAGTGCTACAGAAGTAACACTTCCAATTGTGGTGCTGGAGAAGACATTTGAGAATCCCTTGGACAGCAAGGAGAACAAATGAGTCAATATTTTAAAGAAATTAATTTAGGGTATTCACAGGCATGGTGGCTAGAGGTGAGTTAGGAATATTTAAGTTCAAATCTGGCCTCAGATACTTTCTAGCTTATGACCCTAGGCATGTCACTTAACCCTGTCTGCCTCAGTTTCTCACCTGTAAAATAAGCTAGATAAAGGAAATGGCAAACTGCTCCAATATCTTTGCCAAGAAAACCCCCAAAAGGATCTTGAAGAATTGGACCCAACTGAAAATGGTATCTCCCCAATTTAATGTAAGTTTGTTGAGGGAAAAGACTTGTCTTTTGTCTTTGTGACCCCAGTCCATAGCTCATAGTAAGTGTTTTGCAGACAGCATCATATAGTGGATCAAGTATGAAGCTTGGAGTCAGGAGGCACTAAGTTCAAATCCTACCTTTGAGAATTTGTGATTTGTATGGCTGTGGGCAATAAATCAACAAATATTAAGCACCTTCTGTGTGCTAGGTACTCTGCTAGTAGATACATATATAAAGAATGCAATAATTCCTCCTCACAAAGAGCTCATATTCCAATGAGGGAGACATATGTGTGTGTACGTAATGTATATATACATATAGCATAGATACAAAATTAATAAATCCAAATATATACAAAATAGCTAAATACAAGGTAATTCAGGAGGGAAGGGAGGCTTCATACAGAAAATGGTGCTCAAAATGGAAGGGAAGCTTGAAAAGGAGAAAGAGACTATATGAAGTGAGGGGAATGAAGGAATGCATTTCAGGTATGTAGGAAAGCCAGGACAAAGACACAGGTGGAAGATCAAGGGTCACGTGTGAAGATCAGAGAGATCATTTGTTTGGATCACAGAGTATAAGAAGGGGAACAATGACCAATGAAGCTATAAAAATAAATAGATAGGAGCTTTGTTGTTTAGTACTATAAAATCTAGATAAAGATTTTAATTTATTATGGAAGTAATATGAAAGCAATGGCATTGACTAAGTATGGGGGTAGCATAATGGGACCTACATTTTAGGCAAATTATCTTGCAGTAGTATGTAGCATGGACTGAACTGAGGAGAGACTTGAGGCAGGAAGGTCAAGAAAAAGGATGATGACTTAAACTAACAAAATAGCTGTGTAAGTGACAAAATGGGATGGGATACAAGAGATATTGTGAATATAAGATTTGGCATCTGACTAGAGAGAAGTCGGAATTCATCAATTTTTCCTTCCCCCTCCCAAAAAAACCCATTCTGGGGCAGGTAGGTGGTTCGGTGGATAGGGCACCAGCGCTGAATTCAGGAGGACCTGAGTTCAAATCTGGTCTCAAACACTTAACACTTCCTAGCTGTATGACCCTGAGCAAGTCACTTAACCCCAATTGCCTCAGAGGAAAAAAAAACCCTTCCTTTCTTTTAATCTTTCCTATTTCTGTTAAAGGTACCACCCAACTTCAGTGTTATTCTGGACTTCTCATAATCCCCCCTAAGTCTCTACCCTGAGCTTCAGATCTACATCACTCATTGATGGACTGGATTTTTCAAACTGGAAATCCCAGAAACCTCTTGCACACCTGGCCCTTCTGAGCTCCACATCTCCTGGAAGTCTACCAAAGCTCCTATTTGTTGTTTCCATGATATTATCTATCCATCTTGTCCTCTGCCATCCCCTTCCCCTTTTGTTTTCAATCCTACCCAACGACAAGGTCTTTTCCAGTGTGGCCAAAGTATTTAAGCTTCAGCTTCAGTATTTGTCTTTCCAATAAGTAGCCTGAATTAATTTTTAAAAATATTTATTGTTTTGATCTTCTTGCTATCCAATGGGACTCTCAAAAGTTTTCTCCAGCACCACAATCCAAAGGGTAAGAGATAGGTCTATTATTATCTCCAGAAAACTGAGGCACAGTGAGTTAATATGATTTGTTTAGTGTCATACATTTGGGAAGTACCCAAGGTGAGATTTGAAATCAGGTATTTTTGATGCTGCTTCCAGAACCCTATCCATTTCTCCACTTGGTGTGCCTATTCAATAGGTTCTAGTGGCTTTTCCAAGATAAAATATAAAGTTCTCTATTTGGACATTCAAAATTCTTCCCAATCTGTTCCAATCTTACCTTTCTAGCATTATTACCCAATATGTATCTTATCATACTCTACCATCTGGCCAATTTTTTTTTCTTTTTTTGCAGAGGCAATTGGGGTTAAGTGACTTGCCCAGGGTCACACAGCTAGGATGTGTTAAGCATCTGAGGTCAAATTTGAACTCGGGTCCTCTTGACTTCAGGGCTGATGCTCTATCTACTGCACCACCTAGGTGCCCTCCAAATTTATTTTCTTAACAATTCATTATGTGTGCCTTCATCTCCCAGCTCAGTGTCTTTTCATCTAATGTCTCTCTTGTCTGAAATACCCTTCCTCCTTACTTTTAGAAACCTTAGCTTCCTTTAATACTCAATTCAGGCAACACCTTCTATATAAGGCCTTTCTTGAATCCTGACCCTCTAAGATTTTTTTGACCTTGCACATAATTTATAATATACGTATATATTTATTCATTTATTTCCCCTTCAAAGCACCTTCAAAAGAATGCAATTTCCTTGAGAACAAGGACTGTCACTTTTGCCTTTGTACTCCTAGTGTCTGGCACATTGTGGGTCCAAATACTTCATTTGAAAGAAGAAGAAAATTAGAGTCAGTTAAAGAAGTGATTGTGCAATTCAACATCAGAACCCGGACTTGAATTCAGATCTCTTGCTTCTCAGTCTCATAGTCTGTTTTGCCTCTCCTTTGACTCCCCTATAATCCATGAAAAAAATCCATAATTTTTGCTTAAAATCCTTACCTTCCTTCAAGATTCAACTGTTTCATCTCCTAGCAAAACCCCTGGTTACTAGGGTTCTCTCTCCCTCCTTAAGTTATCATATATATTTTGATCTGTTTGCATATTGTATATGGGCACACTGATGCATGTGCATGTGTGTGTCCTGGCACACATGAAATCCCCAAAAATATCCCTTAAGAGCAGAGTACATCTCCTCCCCCTCCTACACTTAGCACATACATCAACCTGTCAACATGTTGGTCTTATCAAAGGCAAATTCTATGGTCTGAGAGAGATGTATAAGGCTCAGAGAAAGTGGGACCTGCTCGTTGTCTGACAGCCAGCTGCTCCACATACCAAAACCGTGACCAAAACTTAGGTTTTGTTGACTTGAAGTCTAACATTCGATCCAGTACACTATGTTGATTCTTTAGTAATAGTAGGCACTTAATAAATGTTGGTTGAATTCAGTTGACTTACGAGTACATACAAAATATAGGAAATAAATGCTTAGAACACAGTAGACAGAGCACAAGACTTAGAATATGGAAGACCCAAGTTCAGAAACCTCTATCTACCTCAATTTTGTCATCTGCAAAATGGGGATAATATCTTCAAGGCTCTGAGAACCGGAAATCCAAAGTTCCTGCTCCCAGGAACAAGTCAAGCTTCCCAGTCCTTATGGTTGTGAGGAAAGAGATCTCGGAAAACAGGCTTCCCAGCCTGGAGAAGCCCCCACAGGGATAATTAATAACTTTCTCCTCTTTCTCTTTAGGTTTAACAGACAATGTGTAATTGATAAAGACAAGAGGAATCAATGCAGGTATTGTCGATTGAGGAAATGTTTTAGAGCAGGAATGAAGAAAGAAGGTGAGTCCGGAATTCAGTTCTTCTTATTTCCCATGTGTTATGATGTCCAAGATCCTAACGCTGCTTAAATTGCACTTGAAATTCAATGTTTACCTAGGGCTCTAGATGGATTTTCCCCCTCATTTTGCTGCGGCATCCTCAGTTCCTAGCACAGTAGTCTTGTACATGCCAGTTTTAAGCACTTGATAATTGTTTATTGACATAACATTGATATTCTAGAGCTTGAAAGGACTGCAATGAGCATACTTCCTGTTCATTTTACAGGTGGGAAAACTGAGGCTCAGCATGGCTGAGGGTCTCGCCCATGGCTAGCACATAGTAAGCAAATCCCATAGAAGTGGGATTTGAACACGTGTCCTTTTACTCCATAAACTATTGTTCTTTCCATTAATAGATTAGTTTGGACCAAAGGCTATTTTAATAGGGTCATAACGGAAGGAAGGTGTGGATGAGACATACATTGTGGAGAAAGAATCCATCCAGCTCGGCAACTGGAATTTGGAAAATGAAGGAGGAGGATAGTTCAGGGCTTGAAGGATGGGTGACTCATCCAATGATGGTACCATGCAAAGATGATAATGAAGGAAAGGAAAGAGAAGGGGGCTTTGGTCTTCATGACTCACTGGTGTGTTGTGTCAAATCCACTGTTTGGAAACAATCAGCAAGGGTCCTGGGGGAATTTTTTGAGGCTGGGAAGGGAGGAAGAGCAAGCAGGCTGTTGAGAAATATGTAGGTTGTGGAAAAACAGCAAATGTGGCAGTGGGAATAAGAGAATGTTGGCCTGGAAAGAAAAGATGCTTAGGTTGGTGTTTCCTGACTGGTGCCTCATGGCAAGGCCACAGGCAACTACAGACTCATCCATGGCCCACAGTAAATGGGCATTCAGCAGTTCCAGCTGCCTCAGAGTCCCAGACAGGGCTAAGCCACAACAAAGTAGTAAAGGAGACCAAGACTGAATTTCCCAGAATCCTCTTTCCCCCCCAATTGTACCCCTCCTTAACATCTCTCTCTGTTTTTCCCTATTCCGTAACCCAAAAACAAAACAAAATCTCAAAGATCTGGGATCAGCTCTTTCAGAGTGAATTTAAACCAGTGACACCTTTCTGAAAGGGTAACTTAGGTTACAACCTCATCTCTACTTGGGGAAGAGAGGAGTTGTTCTCTGTTAAAAGCCATAGGCATTTGTAAGCCAGACGCTCTTAGATTCTAGGAATAGCATAATAAAATGACTCCATCTCAAACAGCTTATCTTCCCGTGGGCTTATAATACATCCACAGACACGAACATATAAGTAGGAGAGCAGGGAGAAGTAGAATGATTGGAGATGTGACTATGGAGAATAGATCATGGAGAAGTTATAGTCAAACTGAAGAACATCTGAAACAAAGAGATTTGTTCCTCTCCAGGTGAGAGAATAACCTTGAACCCACGTGGACCAAAGAGATAGCCCCACCTGCTTAGTCAATGGGTTTCAGGATGAAAACAGAGGATCTCTTTCCACCATGGTCCAGTCTCTGTCCCAGATGGGCATCCTACTGCATTCCTAGCTTTCTCTTTTTGGGGTAGACTTAGAGATACACACTTTATTTCCTTTTCCCCTGGATGGCTTGATTTGACTCTTTGCACACTCTTCTTCCTCTCCCCCTTATCCTAATCCTGCCCCATCTTTCAAGTCCCCCCTCAAGCTCAGCCTCCTTCAGGAAGTTTCCAGTCTTCACTCCTGTTTCCCTTTTCTCAACCCTTCCCACATGTCCTTTCTGTCCTGCTCAGTCCATCAGTTACATGTTAGCTCATATCTCTATAGCATCCGAAGGTTTATAAAGTATTTTCTTAATAACAGCCTTATGAGGTAGAAAGAACAAATCCATTTTATAGGCAAGTACAATGAAACTCAGTCAGGGAGTTTCAGAGCCATGATTCAGTTGTAGGGTCACCTGATCATGGTTACACAGATTTAGGGTTGGAAGGGACCCTCATGTTGACCAGTTCCCTTCGTTTTACAGATGAGGAAATCTGAGCAAAAACAACTAATCCATGCTAGCCAGCTAGTTGAAGATGATAAGATAACCACGATATGTGTTAGCTTTCTCTGACTTCAGAGTCATCCCTCTCTGGTGTAAGAAGTGGGCTCAGCTCGGTCTTTGTTGTCTCCTGGCAATTCCTTCCCCTGAAATCTTGTAGATCTTATCATCTCACTAGGGTCAAAGGCCCCACAAATCTGCGTCAGCTCTCGGGCCATCCTGAGAACCAGGAAATGCTTGGCTGCCGTGCTCAGTAACCATTTGCACAGTTCAGTGCTGAGAAGCTTGGTGCTTGGAGATGATGAGGCTAAAGTGATTGGAGCCTTTAAGGGCATTGCCCCAGGTTTGTTGTTGTCAAGTCCTTTTTCTGTTATAGCTGACTCTCGGTGACTCCATTTGGAGATTTTCTGGCAGAGATATTGGAGTGGTTTGCCATTTCCTTCTCCAGCTCATTTGATAATGGAGGAAACTGAAGCAAAATAGATGAAGTGACTTGCTCAGGGTCACATAAGCCAGTCAATGTCTGAGGCCAGATTTGAACTCACAAAAATGAGACTCCAGGTTGGGTGTTCCATCCACTGTGCTACCCAGCTGCCCTAATAACCACTTCCAACCACAAAGAGAGAGACAGAGACAGAGACAGAGACGGAGAGAAGGGGAGAGAAACACAGAGAAAGAGAGAGAGAGAGAGAGAGAGAGAGAGAGAGAGAGAGAGAGAGAGAGAGAGAAGATAGAAACAGAGAGAGAGAGAAACAGAGAGAGAGAGAAACAGAGAGAGAGAGAGAAAACAGAGACAAAGATGGACAGAAAGAGAGACAGAAGAAGGAAAAGGAGGAGAAGAAGGAGGAGGAAGAGGAGGAGGAGGGAGGAAAGAAAGGAGGAAGGGAGATCTGTTACTCCTTTGGGACTTATCCTTGTCCTCTGAATTACCTTTGCCTATGTCTATTAAAGGTCTCAGAAGGGTCCTCCAGAGTATACAAGGAAAAGTAACAATAGATCATCAGAACCGACAGGGAGCTAGACATCTGGGATTCAGAGACACTGACGTGAATATATGAGTTCCCTTCTTGGTCTGGCATTCCCCAGGTTGGTGCTCATTGCAGTCCCTCCACGCTTTCTCATCCTGCATGATTCTTGTCCATATTTACCTTACATAATATAAAGCTGCCTCTTAGAGGAAGCCAGGTAGTTTAGTGGACAGAGCACTCAGTCTGCAATCAGGAAGACCTGAGTTTGATTCTAAGTCCATTCTTAGTGAGTGTGTGACCTTGGCCACATCCCTTTAACCTCAATTTGCCTCAGTTTCCTTATCTGTAAAATGAGGGTAAGAATAGCAGGACTATTGTAAGAATCAAATGAAATAGAATCAGATATAGTAAGTATTATATTAATGTTTTTTTTATTATTATTACTATATGACAAATATGGAAAAATGTTTTGTAAGACCTTATGTCTTAATACCCCTAAGAGTATACATGCAGGAACTTAAATGAGGAAGATCAATAAATTTGGAATCAAAAGACTCTAAAAACACCTGGATTTGAGTCTTGCCTTGGGCTTTAAGTGAAATATAAAGTATTTTTTCTCTAACATGTGTAAAAAAATTTTCCTGAAATTTTCTTAATTAGAAGGTTTCTCTGAAATGGATTACTGAGTGCCTTTTTCCCTCTAACTAGATTATATGTCCCATGAGATCAGGAATGATGTCATATATGACTTCCCAGTATATGTGTATCTCCCAGAAGAATGTCAGTTTTGTGAGGATTGAGATTATTTCATTTTTTCCTCTATGTCCCCAGTGGCTAGCCCATAATAGGGGCTTAATAAATGTTTGTTGAATTCAATTAAATAGGCATTCGATTAATGTTCATTGTTGATAAAGGGAGATAAAACCCAGTTTCCTTTTTCAAGAAACTAACAATCTGGGGCACCTAAGTGGAACAGTGGATAGAGCATCAGCCCTGAAGTCAGGAGGACCTGAGTTCAAATCAGACACTTAACACTTCCTAGCTGTGTGACCCTGGGCAAGTCACTTAACCCCAATTACCTCAGCAAAGAAAAAGAAACTAACAATCTCTTTAGAAAGAGAATTTGTGTACATTAATGCCGTCTTTTGCCTTGTTTAATAACTAAGTGCTAAGCCAAGTTCTAGATATAAACTCAAAGGAGGCAGAATGGACTGATATGATTAGGAGAGGGTTTCTCAAAGGGTAGGACTCAAGCTCAGTCCTCCAAAATAGAATGAATTTGGTTAAAAAGAGATGGGAGTGGGAAAGGGATTACAGGTATAGATTATAGTGGTAGCAAAGCCGGGGAAGTGGGAAGAAAAGTTTGACATCTCTTTTATAGATAGCATGTGACTAGTCTCGATGGAATGGAGAATTTGAGCAGAAAAGTCCTTGGAACAGAAGGCCAGAAGACCAGAACTAGATTGGGAAAAGCCATTTATGGCATGTTAAAGAAAGTGGATTTTATCCCAAAGGCAATAGGGAGCTATTAAAAGGTTCTGAACAAAATCAGAGTGGTGATTTAATGCAGACAGCAGTGCCAAGGATGGACGAGGCAGCCAGGGTTCCAGTTAGGAAGCTTTGGCAATGGTGCAAAAATATAAGAATAAGAGCGGTGGTGACGAATGGAAGAAGAAAATCATCCTGGCTCAGTGATGCTCTCTAGGGAGGAGATAAAGGAGAGAGGAAAGTCAAAAGTGACTGGGTAACTAGAAATGTGATAATACCATCTATAAATAACAAGAAAGCAGCAGGGACAAGTTTTGGAGGGAAGATCATAGAGATACCTCAACCCCTTCATTCAACCCAGAGAGAAATGATTTCCCCCCAAAATATCACAGCAAGGACTTAACTGAAGCTGGGGAGATGTTGAGTTCAGTTACAGTGCCTGGAAGGGACCATTTTGGGGAAAGACTGTTGAGAAATAAGATGAACCAGTCAAGCCTTTGGCAATGGGGACACCAAAATGTCAGGTGCAATGTCGGGGTGGACATTTAAGAGGGAGACAATCCTTCAACCACAAAGCCAAGATCAGAGGGAGGGCTGACCTCTGCTCTACTTAGGAACATAATAAATATTGCAGCATTAGAGGATGCGAAATTTGCCTGGTTTTCATCTTGGGTGAATCATTAACAACTTTGTTCAGGCCCTAGCCTGACTTCTGAGGAAACTGTAGTGATCATGGGGGAAAACAATCACCTGGAGAGGGTTGAAGCAACCCCATAGCAGCAATTAACCTTATCAGAGTAGGTGCCATAGAAACAGTTTGGAAATTTAAGATAAGTTGGGAAATCTTGAGATGGTTCCTTTTAAAGAAATATTAATAATGCTTTATCATCACTTTTTTATAGTCAGACATGACCAACACCCACCCTTAATCCCTGATAAAGTAGAGCAAGAAATTGCCATGCAATCCCAATCAGCAAGGTACTTTACTGGCCAATTCCAGGGCCCAGCCCAACCCTTCCCTCCTTGGTGAAGTCTCCACTGACCACCCTAGATCTCCCTGCTTTGGATCTTCTAACACTTAACTGTTTGCCTGGTGCTATGGGGAATGAGAGGAAACTGCAGCAAGAAGACCTGGATTTGAGGGTTGGACCTAATTACCAATGGGACTTGGCTTTCTGAGACAATATGGTGAAGATGGAAAGAGTCTTGGACTTAGAACTGGGGGAGACCTGGGCTCTGAAACTGCCTCTAGCATTATTTACTTTGGCGGAGTCAACCTAACCCGTTTCAGTCTTGGTTTGCTTATCTATAAAACAAAACAGCTAATAGAGTGCTTATCACAAGTCAAGCGCTTTACAAACATTTGATCCTGTCAGCAACCCTGGGAAGGAGGTGCTATCATTATGCCCATTTTACAAATGAGGAAACTGAGGCAGGCAGAGGTCAAGTGACCTCCACAGGGTCACAATCTAGTAAGAATCCGAGGTCTTCTTAACTCTAGACCCACTGAGTCACTTAGCTGGGTATGAAATCTCTAATGCTTCACAAAATTATTGTGAGGATCTGATGAGATTACAGATGACAGAAATGTAGATTTAAATGTAGATTAAAACTTTAAAGGGCCAAAATCTAAGCTAATATTCTTAGTTTATCATCTGAAAAATGAAAATAATACCCTATTTCTTAGGGTTATTTTGAAGCAAGTGCTTTAACCATAAATCTCTATAGAAACACACACACACACACACACACACACACACACACACACACACCAGGGCTGAATAAGGCTGCAAGGTACAGTTTGATGATGATGATGATAATAATAATAAGAAACATGTATATGAGTGTGTGTGTGTGTGTGTGTAAAATATAAAGAGCTTTGGATTTTTCACCAATAAATCTTGGATCTGCCCTTCACTAATTACGTGATTGTGGACAAGTCAACTCTTTTGGTTTCATACAATAGCTGATACAAAAGGATTGGATCCTTCCCATGCTATCCCTGTGACCCTTTCTCTCAATTTATACAATGAAACTATAGAATTCTAAAGCTTGTGAAAGGGGGCTTAGAGAACACTCGATGTGACTTGCTTTTTGACAAATGAGGAAACTGAGACCAAGAGAAAGTCACTGTTTAGGGTCTCCCCACCCAGTTTCATTTATTTATTTATTTATTTTTGGTGGCAGGCACATTTTCCCATATTTCTTTGTATCCAGAGCCAATCTCAATGCTTACACATGATTACTGCTCGATAGATTGTTGTCGGTGGGTTGATTGTCTGTTTAGTAGATTCAGTCAGTAGCTGGGCAGATATCATGGATCAGGGATGATTTGACATGAGCCCAGCTTATGCTCAGTTGACTGTGTGTATCTCCTTCTCAAAGCTGTACAGAATGAGCGAGATCGGATAAGTATTCGCAGGAACAGCTATGAAGACAGTGGGTCCCTGTCGATTGCCATCCTGACCCAGGCAGAAGTGATGGCAACCCAGGTAGGAGAATGCTTTTATTATTGTTCCTTCTTAATCTTGGATTTCAAATTTGGTAATTGTTGAGGTGGAAGAGAGAGAAAAGGAGAAAGAAGAGGTGGAGGAAGAAGAGGAGGAAGGAAAGGAGGAGGAAAAGGAAGAGGAGGAGATGGAGGAAGAAGAGGAGGAAGGAAGGAACTCCCTATTCTCTTAGATTCTGTATACTGAGGATGTAAGGGTTTTCTAGATATCTCTAAAGAAAGATCACCAATGTTACTTAGCCTCCATCCTTGACTCTTCATTGAGTCTCGTGTGCAGAAGGTGGAGAGTCTCCACAGGGACTATGATTATCAGGTGTTACTTATCATTTTAAGACAGATGATAAACTTGCCTGATGAGGAAGGGACTTTATAGGACACATAGGGGAGTATTTAATGGCACCTGGATTCAATTTAAATTGACTTTCAAGAGTGGATTCTTAAAATTTCAGCACTAGCATCTACATCTCGGAAATTGGCAAACACTACAAATGGAGTCCAATTTATTGTTTTATGGATTGTTTAGGTTTAAGAAAATGATGGGGAAAATAAATAAGATTAATTAAAAATAAGATTAAACTTTAAAATTTACAATTATTTTAAACTTTAAAATGTATCATGTATACTTTTTTCCCCAAAGATCTGGTTGTTAAACATTTACTAGCATACCTTTTTCTTCATTTTCTCTCCTTCAGCTCAGTTCCCAAAATGTGAGCCACCCCTGCTCACATTTTGGATGGGTCTTTTTTTTTTGTAAGATACTTTCACATCTAAGATCTTTTCTGACTCTCACAAGAACAGTGAGAGGGCAGTAAATATTAGCTCCATTTTTCTTCTTATAAATAACATTTACATTGCATTTTGAGGACCTAAGATCTGTTTGAAAAAGATGGGATCAGAGAATACCTAATTAGGAAATCATAGTTCACTTAGTCCAACACAGACTAAAATTAGAATCCCCTTCCAGCATTTTTGACGAATAGTCATCCAACTTTTGTTTGAAGATATCAACTATCTCTTGAGGAAGCCCATTCCTCTTTGGATACTTCTAATGATACAGATAGTTTCTGTACATTAAGTAAAAATATAACCATGATTTCCACCCACTGCTCCTACTTCTAAATTCAATCTCTTCTTCACACAATTAATTATCTTTTAAATAGTTGAAGATAATCATTATGTCTAGATGCCCACCTCCTTTCTTTCAACAATTCCAAATATAGTCTGATCTCAAAGTCCCCAATATCCCTTTATGAATGCTTTCTACAAAATAATGCACAATAATGCAAATGTGATCTGACTAGAGTAGATTCCAACAGCACCATTCCCTCTCTTGGACTCCACTCTACATCTATTCAAGCAGCCCAAGACCCCATTAGCTTTTTTGGCTCCTATAACCCACTGTTGATTATTATTGACCTCAAAGTCTCCTGAAGCTTTTTCAAGTCTTTTTCAGACAAACTGCTGCCTCCCTTTCTCCTCCACTTTTTACTTAATGCAATTGACTTTTTGAACACAAGTCTATGACTTTACATTGATGCCTATAATATTAACATATAGACCATCTGATATTTACACTTATACTTACATTTACAGACCATCCAGTTAAACACCCACATTTTACAGAAGAGAAAGCCCCTTCTTAGAGAAGTAAAGTGATTTGCTCTCTGGGGTATTTGTATATACATACACATATACATACATATACACGTATACACATACACATGTATATATAGATATAGATATATACACGTATACACATACACATGTATATATAGATATAGATATAGATATATATACACACACACACACACACATATATATATATATATATATATATATATACAAATACACACATATATATAAACCTCACAAGGGTATCAGAGTCAAGTTCAGGACTCTTTCTACTCAACCATACTTTAAAGATTAGAAAATGCTTTATATGGGTTGCTCATGTAATTTATTAATGAAACCTGGGAACGAGGGGGACAACTAAGGAATCACAAAATGATAAGCTCCTAGAATTTACGGGCTAGATAGTGAATCATAGCTACAGACAATGACTCTGGTGAAGCTTATGAATATCCCAGCTTGTTTCAAATGTCATCAGCGTCCTTTCTCCCAATCTCCAACCCCTCCAGCAGCACAGAAGAGAAGCCAGAGAAAGGCTGCCCCCCACAAATCATCAGAATCGCCCATGATGAAGTTGGGTTGGGAGAGAGAGGCAGTCAGCCCCTCGGAGAGGGAACCCAGATTTGTAGCCACCTAGCCAGCACCTGGAGCTACTCCCCGAAGTGACCTCCACCAGCAGGGAGGCAATGTACGGCCCTTGGGTCCTCTTGCTACCCACCCCCTCTCCCCATGTCCCTCGGAGAGGTGTGCAAAATGACCAAAACAGGCAGGAGAACCAGACACGGCTGACCTGCCCCATCATGAATAGAGAATCCTGTCTAAGGCAGCTGTCGAAAAAAATAAAAAATAAAAACCAGGCCTCTGGCAGCTGTTTACTAGTTTGGTTTCTTTCCTGAAACCACCATGCATCTCGGCTCAAATGTCACTTTTTTTGAGCTGATCCCCAAGGGAACAGATTCTGCGGGGTCTTTCCCTGTCTTGATTATGGGTGTCAACTCAACTGGCCACAGAGTCATGTTGTTCTTTGTCTGGGGGGTTGTTCCACCGAGGCTGAGGTTGGGGGCGTGGGGGAGTGGAGGTTTGTAAACGGCTCCACACGGTTTGGATGGAAGGATGGAGGCAGGAGTTGCTGGACCTTGCCAAGGACAGACTCTGACCAATAAATCGCTCAGTAGTCGCTGTTGTGAAGTGGGGACAGTGGGTGCCAGGGCACCAAATCACCAAGGTCACCACCAACCAAAGGCATTTTTTTGGAAGTGACAGTGTAACCAGAGACCAAAAACACATGGAATTTCACATTTCCAATAAATCTGTCGATGCTACTTCACAGAAAAGGGCCTGTGGCCTCCAAGTTAAACAGCCAAGTGGGAAGTGAATGAGCCAGCGTAGTCTAATGGAGAGAACACATGGGCCAGGAGGGAAAAGGCCTGGGTTCCAGTCTGAAGCTGAGCTGGGTGACCCAAGGGAAGTGATTTCCTTTCTCTGGGTCTCAGCTTTCTTCACTATAAAATTAGAGAATTAAGTATAAATATGTATGTATATATATATATATATATATATATATATGTAGAGAGAGAAAATTATAAAATTCTCTATAAAATTATAAAATTTATCTTATAAGGTTAATAGTAAAGATATTCGAGGCACATATTAGAAAGGTAAAAGACCCAATGACTAGTGCTTTCTAATTCCAAAAATCATGGGGCAAGAATATTTTCTGGGGAAAATCTTGTAAATATGATAGATAAATATGATAGGTCTATGATAGATCTAGAAAGAATAGGTTTTCTTTTTTGTTTTTTAATGGATTAAAAAAACCAACAATAAAAACCAAGATCAGCTTAACTGTTAATATAAATACAGTAAGGATCAAAACCAAGCGGGAATCAGACCTCCCAGTGCATTTTGGATCGGGGCCCTTTACTGGGCAGTGTTGAACAGCGGCGAGTGTGTGGGCCCCTACATCCAATCATGGCTGTTTATTCACCCTCTGGGAGGCTTCGTGATATGGTAGAATGGGAATTGGCTCTGAAATCAGAGTGCTTGTGTTCAAATTTGATCTCTGACAGAGGAGATCTGTGATTTTAGGCAAATCATAGTCTTCCTGAACATCACTTTCCTTAACTTTAAAACATGGACTTGGTTGGGTGGCCTCTGAAGAGCTCTGATCATCCAGAGCTAAGAAAGTCTTAACCTCTTTAAATGACAATTTCTTCCTCTATAAAATGGAAAAAATCATCTCAGTTGTGCTGCCCACAATGGATTGTTATGTATGATGTCTTGTGAAAGCCTTCAATGTCACAGAAGTGGGAGGCAGGGCAATTATCACCCTCCACTCCTAGAAATTTAGTCTTCCAGGGTATTCAGAATAGGAATAGTAGGATAGTGAATAGGAGACTCAGATTTTACAGACTCATAGAATGACAGAGCTAGATGTCCCCTTAGAAAAGGGAAAGTCACAACTGGGAGGGCCCCTAGGGATTCTCAAAGAGGGGGATTGATTTACTCCAAACCACAAAGGTAGCAAATGACAAAGCTGGAATTCAAACTGAGGTAGTTTGAATTACAGTTTTTCTGTCTGCTGTCATGTGTCATTGTTGCCAGTGCCCTCACCCAGAGAGCTCCCTCCTTCTGATTTGCCTTTTCTGATTTATTGTTGGTTGGGAAACAAATAACTAAAATAACTATGGGTAAGCTAAGAATTAACAGGTTCTCAGTGGGGTTGATACAGCTTTCCTAAAAAGCAAAATGCATGAGCCTGGAGGTGAGCACTTTATGATAATTTGTTCTGGTTACTCAGGGTTTTGGTTTTTGTTTTTTGTGTTTTGCTTTCCTTCTCATTCTCGACTCACTTTTGAATAAAAGGGATTGTCAAGCACCTCCACTTTTTAGATAACAGAGGTGTTGCTATGCTAGACATACATACCTCTCTCTCTCCTTCTCTGTCTCTGTCTCTCTTCTCTCTTTCTCTCCCTCTCTCCCTGTCTCTCTCTCTTCCTCCCTCTCTCTCTTTCTGTCTCTCTGTCTTTCTCTCTCTCTCTCTCTCTCTCTCTCTCTTTGTCTTTATTTCTGTGTGTGTCTGTCTCTGTCTCTCTGTCTCTCTGTCTTCTTGTCTGTCTCTTTCTCTCTGTCTCTGTCTCTTTCTGTCTCTCTATCTCTCTCTCTCTCTCTCTCTCTCTCTCTCTCTCTCTTCTTGTCTCTGTCTCTCTCTCTTTCTGTCTCTCTGTGTGTGTCTGTCTGTCTCTGTCTCTCTCTGTGTGTCTCTGTCTCTCTCTCTGTGTCTCTCTCCTTCCTTCTCTCCCTATCTCCCTCCCTCCCTCCTGGGAGGAGCAAACAAAGCATCTGGAAAGGTGTTGCTAGGATACAAGGGAGTTGAGAAATGAATGGGACTCAGAGCCCGGCTGCCCTGATCCTGAGCAGAGAAGGGACAGGATGAAAGCTGGCAGACACCTGCCAAGGCCGGAGCTGTTCATTAGCCATGGAGCCGTGCTGAAGGGCCCAGCAGCATCACTCCTCTGCGAGTAAACACTGAGCAATAACATGGCGAGAAGGACCCAACTTCTTGTACTTGGCCCTAACAGGCAGAACGAGAAATAACTAGGGCAAGCTGCACAGTGGCCATCCACGGCTCAAAGTAAGACAAACGTTGGGAGATGCCCCAAGTGATAGTGAGATGGTAGGTTTCCCATTACTGAGGGAGAGAATGGATGGTCCTTTGTCAAGTACGCAGAACATTGTACTTAGGGTCAAGAAGACCTGAGTTCAAATGTAGCCTCACACACTGTGTAATGTGACCTAGGCAACTAATTAAGCCTCTGCCTCAGTTTCCCCAGCTGGAGAATGGGATAACAATAGCATCTACCTCCCAAGGCGGTTGTAAGGATAAACTGAAATATAATCTGTGAAGCACTATTTAAATGTTTCTTCTTTTTCTCCTCCTTTTCTTCTTCTTTTTCTCCTCCTACTTCATCTTGTCCTTCCCTGTCTTTCTCCTCCTCCTCTTTTTTTTCTTCATCCTCCTCCTTCTTCCTCTTCTCTTCCTCCTTTTCTTTTTCTTTCTCTTCCTCCTCCTCCTCTTCCTCTTTCTTCTTCTTCATCATCATATTCTTCTTCCTTCTTCTCCTGTTATTGTTTTATAAAAGCTGCCCTCTCTACTCCTTGACTTGAGAAATTGAGAGCAGTTTCTGGTGATTCTAAGAGAACTGGTCAGACTTGCCAGGTAAAAGTTGTGTCGGGCTGGCCAAAGCCCTGGAGCCTGGCAGGAAGGGTGGGGTTTCCTAGGCTTTTGGTGCAGGCTGACAGAGCCTGTACATCCTGAAGGCCCAGCTAATGAATCAGGATGAGTCCCAGTGAGGTCTGAGACTGTTTCTGTCTATTTCTGACATCAACTTGGTCCCAAGTCATCCCTGACAACAGCATGAGTGAACCTGTCTCCAGGACCTTGCATCTGCCATATGTAAAGGTGTATTTGAGTGTCCCAAATTCATTCCTGTCCCTGGCTAATGCATAGAATTCCATCGTCTGAGTTTTATTGCTTAAATCAAGGATTTTCCAGAAACTTGAAGTTAGGAGGTTCCTCAAAGTCTTCTGGTGCAATCCTTTTCTAAGAAGAATTCTCCTCTACAATATCTCTGAGCCGTTATTTCAAGATCTCCAAGGAGGGGGAACCACTACTTTCTGAGCCAACTCATTCCTTTTTTAGTTCTGACCATTAGGATGTTTTCTCTTATACTAATCTGAATCTGCCTCTCTAGCTTCCACCCAATTCTATTTATCAGGACCAAAAAGAACATCTTTTTCTCATTATGATCCTCCAAGTATCTGAAGACAGCTCTTACGTTCTCCTCCTCCTATCATCAACTCATCCAAATATTCTCTTCTTCACCCTAAATGTCCCAAAGTCTTTCACCTCATTCTCAACATGCCATATTTGCCATTCTGATTGGGTACCATTCATTTCTCAATTCCTTTGCATCCTGGCAAACCTTTCCAGGTGCTTTGCTCCCCAAAGGGGAGGGGAGAGAGGAACAATAGAAGGGAGAGAAGGGGAGAGAGAGATAGAGACAGAGAGTGTTTTGGGGTGGCTCCCAGCTTTTCAAATCCCTCCTAAAATGCAATGTCCAAAATTAAAACATAATACCCCAGAGGTGGTCTGAACAGAGAAGAATATAGTGGGACCATTTCCTCTTTAATTTTGGACAGGTTGACAAGGGTTCGTAACTTTTCTGAGTCTTAAACCCCATTGGTAGTCTGATAAAGTCAATGGACCCCCCCTCTCAGAATAGGTTTTAAGATATAGCAGAGAGGATGACATAGGAAACCAATTGTATTGAAATATTGTGTCAAAATATTTTTAAGAGTTCCTAACTCCAGTGAATCTTTGCTTTATGATTTGATACTTATAAAAATGCCAACCTCCCTGAAAAGGAGCCCACCTTATCTGCTTTCAGTCCTTTATGCCTCGCTATGAAGGCACTTTGAACAGGTTTCCGTGGTGTAAAGGTGTTATGAAGATACTTCTGACTAGTCTTCTAAAAGGATGTCGAGTCCAGACACAGTAACCCCTCATAACATGGCAGTATCTACTGCAGACCTCTAAATCAGCTTCTCCATCCTTACTCATCCATTGCTGAATGCTCTTGGAGAGAAAATCATGCAGCCATAGTGGCCGAATGTACAATCTTTTCTCATTTCAACGGGGTCCTCACCATTGCACAACAATTTTTTTTTATTCCTTGACTGGGTCTCTATCACACTCTCCCAACGGCTATTAGAAATATCCTCCTCTCTGCTCACAACTTCTAAACCACTTTCCCTCTCTTTCTTTCAGGAGAGGATATCACTTTCTACTTTCTGAGGAAATAGAACATCTGTCAGTTCTGAACTCCCTCTATTCTCCCAATCCCATCCCTCAAAATGCTTCTTCATTATTCTCATTCTTTTCTTTGCTCCAGATTCTGATAAAGATGGGAGTCTTTTCTTTGCTCAAGGTTAATTACTCTGCTTGTTTCTTTGACCCCCTTCCTTCCTGATGCTTCTAGGAACTCACTCTCTCAATCACTTCCTCTTTTTCACTTTTCTTTAATTTCTCTTTAGTCATCAGATCCTTCCCAATCACCACCAACAACAACAATAAAATGCTCAGGTCAACCTCACACTAAAAATTTAATTTAATTAAAAAAAACCTCAGTTACTATGACCCTCTGTTCTCTCTAACTTAATCAAACTTCCAAGAAAAATTGTCTATTCTTTTCTTACCTCCAATTCACTTTTAAATTCCTTGCAAATCTGGCTTCTGGCCCTACCTCTCAGGTAAAACATCTTCTCTCCTAGGTTACCAATATCTCCTAATTGCTTTAGACCTTTCCTTGGCCCTGTCGACATTTTCTTCATCTTATAGATGAGGAAACTGAGACATAGGATTGCTAAGGGTCACACAGCTTATTAAGTGTCCAAAGCTGGATTTGAACTCATGAAGATGACTCTTCTCCACTTTGGGCCTGGATATTCTCTCCTTCCTTAATTTCTCATAATTCTCCTCCTTGCCTATCTGACCATTCTTTGCTGTTTCATTATCATCTTTTTGACCAGCAAAGTCGGGCAGTTCCTGCCTCTTTTATTCTATACTATCTGTTTTGGCAATCTCATCAACTCAAGTGGACTCAGTTTTCTCTACTTAGATGACTCCCACATCTATAGCTTTCATCTTTTCCGCAAATTCTAATCCCCTACTCTCAGCAGCCTGCTAGATATCTCCATAGGACATGGCCCCCAAAACATCTCAAACTCAACCTGTCCAAAAGAGAAATCATTATATTTCCCTTCAAAAGATAACAGCAACTTATTAGCAGGATAATACACTATGACCAAGTGGGATTTATCCCAGGAATTCAAGGCTGGTTCAATATCAGTAAAATTATTACCATAATTGACTATATCAATAACAAAACCAACACAAATCATATGGTAACTCAATAGATGCAGAAAAAGCTTTTGACAAAATACAGCACCCATTCCTATTTTTTAAAAAAGAGAGCATAGGAATAAAGAGATCTTTCCTTAAAATATAATTCCCTTCAAAATTTTTCACTACTCCAAATTTTGAAATTTCTGCTCACAATTCTACTGTCTTCCCAATTGCTGAGGTTCATAACCTTGGACTCATCCCCAACTCCCAATCAGGTGCCAAATCTGGTCAATCCTCCGTTCACAACAACCATCCACTCACAAAGCCTCTTCAGATGGTCCTATCACTTCCTACTTAATCAAAGCTTCCATCATCATTCTCATGAATCACTGCAGTAGTTTTCTATTGCCTTCTTTACCTCCTGTATCTTTTAACTCCAATTCATCCTGTTTTTATTGTTGGCCAGTCATTTCAACAATGTCCAATTCTTCAGGACCCAATTTCCAGTTTTATTAGCAGAGATCCTGGAATGGTTTGCCGTTGGAGCTCTCTGCGCTATGGTCCCATTTAGCTGCCCTAACTCCTATAGATAACTGCCGAATATGCCTCCCATATAATCGCCTTTACTGGCTTATTTCACGGTGTATCCATCTACATGTTCTCCATCACAATAAAACTGACTGCTATTATACCCCATATACAGTATATCTGGGTATTCCTTGTCTAAAATGTACTCCTATCTCACCTTCCCCTCTTAGATTTCTTAATTTTCTTCAAAGAATCCTTTCTGAGCTTTTTCCTATAGCAGGCCTTTCCTGATTTTCTCAGTTATTGTTACATGGTCCCTTTTGAAATTCCTTTGTATTTACTAACTTGTGTAGATGTTGTATCTCTATCCCTTATCCCAGCCCCAGAAGAGTATAATCTCTTTGAAGGCAGGGGCTAATTTATTTCTGTCTTTGTATCCTCAGTTCCTAGAATACTGTCTGGCCTAGTCAGGCATTAATAAATATTTGTTTAGTTGAATTGAATTGATTCCTAATTCAACTAGCCAATAGGATAAGCTCTAAACACCAGAGTTAGACTTTCAATTCAGTCCACTGAATATTCACCATGTGCCTACAGAATATTTGAAAGGACCTCCTGTAAGTATTGAATGAGATAGAGAGGTAGATAAGGTCCTTACCTTGCTGTTGCTGACATTATTATTCAGAATCCTCTGTCTCTCTGATTCCATTTTGCAGGATTAAAAGCTCATGTTTCTATAACATTTGAAGATTTACAAAATTATTTCTAACCTTTGGGTGGGGGAGCTAGACCAAATATTATCTATCCCTATTTATATTATTATATCATAATTATTATATTATTTATATTTTTATTATTACATTATATTATTAAATACTATATCATATAATTTTTATATATTATATATTAATTTATATTATAATCTAATATATAATAATAAAATAATGTATTATCGTATTATCATAATTATAATATAATAAATTATAAATTTATATTATAATATAAGTAATAAAATTAATATAATATATGTATAATGTATATATATGCATATGTATGTATGTGTATATAATATGTAGTTTTATATATTATATATTAATTATAAATGTATATTATAGATATTTATATTATATTGTATGTATTGTAGATATTTATGTATATTATAGATAATTATATAATACATATCATATGATATACATATTATATAATATGTATCCCTATATAGTATATAGTATAATATAATCCCCATACAGCATATAATATAGTATCCCCATGTAGGGATATAAAAATCCCTATTTATACTCTTTTACTATCCCTACTTTACAGATGAGGAAACTGGTAGAATTACTTGCCCAGAACCATGTTCTTATGCATACACTGCCTCCAGTCCTCTTTTCACTCCATCATGCTATCACCCCTCTCTGACTTTCTCTCTGTGTGTTCAGATCTTGCTCACTCCATGTTCTGGCCCCTAGCTGTCCTGAACCCTAGACTATAGTATCTCAGTTGGGTCAAACCAAGAGCCAAATGCTTAAATATTACTCTCTATGTCCTGACTACCCAGAAAAATTTCCATTCCCTCAAGGCCCTACCCTCAGGTAGAGCGGAGCAATAAACTCCATCATATCTGATGGTAAATAGCAATAACAATTTATTTGTTGAGTGAATTTAATGCTGAAATAGGCACCTTTTGACATAAACACCCAAAGGAATGGCTTTCTAATGGTTGAATTTCACTCAGCACAGTGGGATTGTGATCTTGTGGATCTCCAAAAGAGTCCAAAGCCTAGGACCTTCTCACCCTATAACTCACACAAATGACACCTTCTCTGGTAGTGCTTCAGGTTAGTCCAAGTAATTCCATGTCCAGGTTCAGAAAATGAGTGACATGAAACAGTAGATATATTATTACTATCAGCATGATTTAAAGGAATCAAAATTTGAATCCCAACTCTGAAACTCTGTGTGATCCTGGGTAAATGATTTCATTTCTTAATGAACTGAGTAAGCTGAGATTTACGCCTGTGTAAAATGGAGATAATAATGGTACTCACTGCATCACTGAGGTGCTGAGAGGGAATCATTTTGTGAGCCTTAAATTAGTCATCATTTTACTTTGTTCTTTGCAAGTTCCCTTTGGTACCAACCAAAAGTTGGGAGGTTTGCTATGGTGTACATCTCTGGGTGTACCAACTGTATACACAAGAATATGTAGACTCACAGGAACCCAGTCTGACAATCGTGTCTAGTCAACTCACTAGCAAACACCAACAAATTGGTTATTTGGCAGTGAGGGGATAGAGACCCAAGCTCATTGACATTCCCCCTTGTAGCAGGACCACAAGTTGATTTGGGAGGTCTGCCCGGGGCTTGAGGGGGGCTTGGCTCTGTTCAGCTTGTATGGCTTCCCCAGAGCACAGAGTGGCCAGGCTACTGACCACAAATGAATGGGCTTTCAGAGCCCTTTCAACTAGTAATTGTCTGCTTGTATTACATGGGCTCTGGTCTTCTAGCCAAAGATTAGACACACACAGAGAGAAAAAAGAGACACAGAGAGAGACAGAGAAGGATAGAAACAGAGACAGAGAGATGAATAGACAGGGATAGAAATAGGGACAAAGAGAGAGACAGAGAGAGATGGAAAGGGATAGAGACAAGAGACAAAGAGACACAGAGAGACAGAGAGGGATGGAAACAGAGATAAAAAGACACAGGAATAGAACAGAGGGAGAGAGACAGACAGACAGAGACAGAGACAGAGACAGAGAGACAGAAGCAGAGACAGAGAGACAGAGTCACAGAAACAGAGAGGGAAGAGACAGAGTGATGGAGACAAAGAAACAGAGAGGGAAGAGACAGAGAGTGATGGAGACAAAGAAACAGAGTCAAAGAGACACAGAACAGACATATAAAGAGATACAAAGAGAAACAAAGTAGATACCCAGAAAGACCCAGAAGTTATAAAGTTGTGATTTTTTAGAGTCTTTGAGCCATTCTATCCAGCTCCCACATTTTACAGAATAAAAAACTAAGGCTCAGAGAAAAGCAGTAACTTCATCAAAGTCAGAAGCTATGGGAGGAACTAGGACTCACATCTCCTAACTCCCCAATCTATCCTTGCTCTGTTGTCCTAAACAGTCTTTTCTCATTGCAGCTGGGTTTAGGTCCTGGACCCGATATTGATACGGACAATGTCTGTGTGTCCTTCCTCGGGCGCTACCTGTATAAGTTTTAGCAAAGCATTTGTTCTTCCTTGGTCTCAGTTTTCTTATTTGTAAAATGGAGGATGAGACTAGATAGCCACTTTACATTTATAGGATCTGAGCTGTTAGATGTTAATATCTTGGGCATGAATGTAAGAGAAATAATGTATATAATACATCTACTGAGTAACTTTCAAGTCAGCAGGATGGTGTAAGGGGAGTGTGTGTGTGTGTGGGGGGGGGGGTATTGGGAGTCTCACTTTCCCCAAATGAGGGGGTTGGCCCAGTCCAAAAGTTCTTAAGCTTTTATCCTGTCATGACTCTACTCTGACAGTCTGGGGAAGTCTGAGGACGCCTTTGTAGAATCATACATAATGCATAAAATAAAAAATATGTAGGATTACAAAGGAAATCATTGAAATACAAATACCAAAAAAAAAAAAAAAAAAAAAAAAAAAAAAAAAAAAAAAAAAAAAAAAAAAAAAAAAAAAAAAAAAAAAAAAAAGAAAGAAAGAAAGAAAGAAAAGAAAAAGAAAAAAAGACCATGGGCCCAAATCAAGAACCTGTGATATATATAGATAATCTCTAAGGTTCCATCTTGGCCTGATATGGTTTTGTTCTGATTTTTCCTTTAAAATCAAAACTTGTCCTCCCTTGGCTGGTGCAGGGACTTTGTTAGCTCTAAGCTCCCTCTTCAGGAAAGTCAGCTAAATGACAGTCTTTCTCTTTGCTCCACAGCACTCCTCCATAAACCCTACGAACAGAACCGATGTGACCTCGAAAAAGGTGGCCACCATCAGCGACGTGTGCGAGTCTATGAAGCAGCAGCTATTGATTCTGGTTGAATGGGCCAAATACATCCCAGTGTTCTGGGAGCTCCCACTGGATGACCAGGTAGTGACATTAAGGTTATTAATTTAATATGATTACAACATACTTTCATTCACCTTGTCTCATCTGAGCTCCATCACATCATCCCCCCAGGGGATATCAATTGGGCAGGGATTAGAGAGGAAAAGTTCTAAAGCTTCTCTGAGCCTCAGTTTCTTCATCTGCAAAATGGGAATTATTAGAGCACTTACTTCAGGTTGTTGTGAGATTCAAATGAGATAATATTTGTAAAGTACTTGGTATACAGTCAGTGCTTAGTAAATGTTTGTTCCTTCTTGTGCAGCTTTCCAGTTTCAAGCTAGAGCTGAGGACTGAGAAGAGAGAGGGTTACCTATTAATAGTTAGACTTCAGTTTAATATTCCCCAGGTACCCTAATCCTATGTCCTACACCAAAACAATACTTAAAAAACAAACAAAAATAAAAACAGGACAGCTAGGTGGCAGCAGGCCTGGAATTAGGAATTCTCTTTTTCCTGAGTTCAAATTCAGTTTCAAACACTTACTAGCTATGTGACCCTGAAAAAATCACTTCACTCTGTTTGCCTCCATTTCTTCATCTGTAAAATGAGCTGGAAAAGAAAATGGCAAACCACTCCAATATCTTTGCCAAGAAAACTCCAAATTGAGTCATGAAGAATCAGACATGACTGAACAGAAACAACATAGAAAAAATAAGGACCTAATGATGTTTCTTCTATTAGAGCTAACAAAAAAGGGAAAGGGGCTTACAGAGAAATAGTTGCATAGAGGATGGGAATTACAAAAAGAAAAAAAAAACCGCTAACACAGAGTCTGAAAGTAGTAAAAATGAGCAAACAGTTGCAAAAAGGAGCCATTTCACTGATCAGGTACAAGAGACAGAAGGAAAAACTCTAGAAAAATTCCCAAAGGGGAAAATTCTCTGATACATTTTTCTAGACCACCAGAAATGACAACTATAAGAAGCCCCAGGATGATTGAGAAGACCCACAAAAGAATTAAAAGAAATAAGTGTGAAATGTGTACAGTAACTAAAAGTTTCAAGTTAATAAAATCAAGAAGAGACTTGAATACTTAGAAGAGATGAAATTCCTTTAATAAAAATATTATTACACATATGCAGTGTAAAAACTCCAGAAACAGAAGAAAAAGAACTTAAAAATGAAAAGAAAACATAATTGGAAGAACATATGAAAACTCTATAAACTATGGAAATTGTATAAGATGGGAAGAAGAAATAATAGAATTAAAAGTGTCCTGGCCCGAGGCATAAAATTCTAACTATCAAAACTCAAATCAGATTAAAATGCAATTAGGGAATTAACAAAAAACAATACAATATAATGTTAATTTTCTAAGTCAACATGTAGACCACAGGGATCTATTTCAGTTTGATACTACTGTCCCAGACAAGCAGGAATATCATAGATAAGAAAATAATACAGGAAAATTTCCAAGAAATAATGGTAAAGTTATTCAAAAGTATTGTAAAGAAAGCAAAATTCAAATAATTAGCATTCAGAGGGCATCATCCACAGAGAAAAATCCAAGGTTGAACTCTACAAGAAATGTCATTCTCAATCTTGAATTTTGTACCTACTAACCAAAGGGCCTGGATGGAAAGGATAAGCAAGTAGGTAACAGACATTTCTTAAGTATTTATTGTATGCCAGGTACTGTTCTGAGATCTCAGAATACCTATAGGAGCAAAAAATAAAGATTCTTCCTTCCCTGAAAGAGTTTATACTCTAATGGGCAAAGAGAAGGGACAAGAAAGATAGCAATGGGCTCTAGGTCCTGGTTGCCAGGTAGCCTGATGATAAGCTACAGGAGGATTAAAACTTCTTGAAAATAAGAACAATTTTTCATGTTTTTCTTTGTATCTCTAAGATCTAGCAGAGTCTCCTGCACATAGATGCTTGATAAATATTTGCATTGAAAAAAAAATAAAGTAGAAATCAAAGTAAACTTCAATAGTTTGAAATGAAGTCAAATAAAGAAAACTGGCTAGGATGGATGGAAGAAATCTGTTTGAGGAGACAGGGACCAGATTAGTGTAAGCAAAACAAACCACAGAGACCAAGTGCTCATTTTAAAGAGGTTTTTTGGGTATAGTAATTGACATAAAATAACTTAATGGACAAAAACATAAACATAGCAATTATAACTCTAAACAGGGATGGATTAAACTTTTCCAGAAAAAAAAAGAAGGTAAATGGAGGGGGAGGGAGGAGGACGAGAAATCTGCTGAATAAAAGACAAACATTTAAAACACATATACTACTACTAACTTAAAGTGAATGTCTGGGCAAAATCTACTATTGTTCAGGCAACTCTAAACAGAAAGAAATTGCAGTCATAGATAATTCAAAAGTTGAGACATTTTTTAAAAAAGAAAAGTGGATAATATCAAGATATCTAAGCAGGCAAACTAGATTATATTTGAAGATACCATAGTCAATGAAACTTTAGTATTTAAGTACACATTCAACAATATTGTCAGATTTTTTAAATGTTTTGATCACTTTATGTGATTTTTTTTCTCCTCTTCCTCTTTTTCTATTAAAAAAATCTTTCTAATAAAGAATGCATAACTGATGGGGTTGGAGAAACAGAGAGAAAATTTAGGTGATGTAAATGCAAAAGATATAAATAACATTTTAAATATATATGCAATCAATAGCCTACCTTCTAAATTCTTAAAGTAAAAGCTAGTCAAATTGCAAAAAGATATTGATGGCAACATAATAATTCTAGGAAACTTTAACATTCTTTTTTTCAACTGGATAAATCTAACAAAAAGATTTCTTGGCAAAGACACTGGAGTGGTTTGCCATTTTACAACTCATTTTACAGATGAAAAAACTGAGGCAAACAGGATTAAGTGACTTGCCCAGGGTCACAGCCAATAAGATGAACAGAATGATAGGTCAATAATATTTTAAGACTATTGGTGATTTGTAAATTAGCACATTATACATAATATTTATTAGAATCAGAGGATGGGGGCAGTTAGGTGGTACAGTGGGTAGAGCACTAGCCCTGAAGTCAGGAAGACCTGAGTTCAAATCTGGTCTCAGACACTTAATACTTCCTAGCTGTGTGACTCTGGGCAACTCACAACTCCAATTGCCTCAACAACAACAACAAAATAATAATAATAATCAGAGGATAACTTTACAAAAATTGATGATGCATTAAGGCATACAGAAACAAAAAAGATGGGCAGCTATTTGGTGTAGTGGATAGAGCATCAGCCCTGAAGTCAGGAGAACCTGAGTTTAAATATGACCTCAGACATTTAACACTTCCTGGTTGTGTGACCCTGGGCAAGTCACTTTACCCCAATTGCCCCAGCAAAAAGGAAAAAGAAATTAAAAAGTGAACGTTTACAATAAAAATATATGCTTTTCAAATAAAAAGGCATCATAAAAATTATAATTAATAAAGAAAAGAAAAAGAGTCTAAGTGATAGCATATTAAACAATGAATGGGTCAGAGAATAAAACATAGAAAAAATGATTATTCTATAAAGAATGGAAAAAAGGAACTATACCAAAATTCATGGGATGTCCAAAAACGGACTGCAAAGCAGTCCTTAGAAGAAAATCTAAAAATATTTATATTAGTAAAATGGAAAATTGGAGGAATGAGGAGGCAACTTTAAGAAAATAGGAAATCGAGAAAATAAACCCAAAACATATATAAAATAAGAAATCTCAAAAATTAGAGGAAATAGATAAAATTAAAAATAAAAAGATCATGAACTGATATGAAAACAAACTATTATGGGTTATACTAACAAATCCAATAATTATGATAAAATATTTATTTTGTTAAAGATCAAATTATCAGAAAAAAATAAACAAGGTAAACAATGAGAAAGGAACTTTTAAAAATGACTATCAGAAACTACTCTGCATAATTCTGTGCATTTAAAGGGAAAATATAGATAAACATCCACAAAATTATAAAATTCTCCAATTAACATGCAAAAGCTAGAGATCTTGACCTCAGAACATCCTAGAGGTTGCTTCAGATAGATTTATCAAGCATTTAAATAGCAATAAATAGCCATGCTACAAAAATTATTCTCAATAATTGAGAAAAGCATTCTATCAAATGCCTTTAATGACACGAATATGTCCTAGAGATGCTAGATAGGTGAGTAGCCTACAGTCAAGAAAACCTGATTTCAAATGCAGTCTTTGATACTTCTTAGCTCTGTGACCCTGAGCAAGTCATTTGACCCTGTTTGCCCCAGTTTCCTCATCTGAAAATGAACTGGAGAAGGAAATGGCAAACCACGTCAGTATCTCTGCCAAGAAAAACCCAAATGCGCTCACAAAAAGTCAGCAGGATTGAAAGCAATCAGCAACAGAAATTCTCTCTGGTTCTTTGATATCATGAAAAGTTCTATGATGGATGTACAGTTCCAGGTACCATGCTAATCACTGGGGATACAAAAAGAGGCAAAAGGCAGTCTCAGGCCTCAAGGAACTTATGGGGGAGACAACATGCAAACATATATACAGGATACAAGATATATATTGGATAAATGGAAAATTATCAATAGAGTGAATGGCTAGGCAAAATCTATTATCCTTCAGGCAACTCTAAACAAAAACAAAAAAAGAAAAGAAAAGCATGAGAATTAAGAGAGGTAGGGAAAGGCTGCAATGAAAGATAGGATTTTCCTGGGTCTTGAACAAAGTCAGGAAAGCCAAGAATTGGACAAGAAGAGGGAGAGCATTCTAGACATTGAGAACAACTAGAGACAATACTTGGAGCAGAGACATGGTTTTTTTAAAGAAAAAATCAAAGAAATCAGTAAAAAGATGAGGGGATGGGAATGGAAAGGAAGTGAAATGTGTGTGTGTGTGTGTGTGTGTGTGTGTGTGTGTGAGATGTGTAAAAAGATCAAAAAGGGAGAGCATCCAAAAAGTTATCAAACTGTGCATACCCTTTGATCCAGCAGTGTTACTACTGGGATTATATCCCAAAGAGATTATAAAGAAGGGAAAGGGACCTGTATGTGCATGAATGTTTGTGGCAGCCCTTTTTGTAGTGGCTAGAAACTGGAAACTGAATGGATGTCCATCAGTTGGAGAATGGCTGAATAAATTGTGGTATATGAAAATTATGGAATATTACTGTTCTGTAAGAAATGACCAACAGGATGATTTCAGAAAGGCCTGGAGAGACTTACACGAACTGATGCTAAGTGAAATGAGCAGGACCAGGAGATCATTATATACTTCAACAACAATACTAGATGATGACCAGTCCTGATGGATCAGGCCATCCTCAGCAACGAGATCAACCAAATCATTTCTAATGGAGCAGTAATGAACTGAACTAGCTATACCCAGAAAAAGAACTCTGGGAGATGACTAAAACCATTACATTGAATTCCAGTCCCTATATTTATGCACACCTGCATCTTTGATTTCCTTCACAAGCTAATTGTACAATAATTCAGAGTCTGATTCTTTTTGTACAGCAAAATAATGTTTTGGTCATGTATACTTATTGTGTATCTAAGTTATATTTTAATATATTTAACATCTACTGGTCATCCTGCCATTTAGGGAGGGGTGGGGGGTAAGAGGTGAAAAATTGGAACAAGAGGTTTGGCAATTGTTAATGCTGTAAAGTTACCCATGTATATATCCTGTAAATTAAAGGCTATTAAATAAAAAAAAAAAAAAAAAAAAGATTGAGACAGATAATAGTGGACAAATGGAGAGTTATGGGTAGGCAATATCTAATATTTGAAGAAGTTAGGACAGGTTAAGTAGAAGGAAAAAAGTCTTACATAGTGCTATAATTTAAATAATAAATCAAAATAAAAAAAAAAAAAGGGAGAGCATCTTATGAAAGACCTGAACAAAAAACAATATTTTGTATTTGATCCTAAATGTGATAGAGAGCCACTTTATGGAGACATGGTTAGTCTTGCTTTAGGAAGATCAGTTTGACAGCTGAGTGGCAGGGAGACATCAATAAGCTATTTATTGCACCATAAGTGAAGTGATGGGGGCCTACACCAGAGTGGCAACAATGTCAGAGTAGAGAAGGGGCAGATGAATATAGTAAAATTGACAATTTGGATAAAGAGAGGGTAAGGTATGATGGTACCTGATTGTAAGGAATGACAAATACAAAGGTGTGTAGATGACAAACAGAAGTCACTCATAGAATCAGTGAGAAAGCCAATCAAGATGATTATTAACTTTAGCAAAGGAAAATAATATGAAATAAGTCTATAAAAATCAGAATTTTCTATTCACTACTAACAAAACTTAGGAGAAAAATGATAGAAAGAGTTATAACATTCAAAACAACCACATAAAAATATCTGAATTACAACTACTGAGACACACATAGTTCTTATGAAAATTCAACCATAAATCATCCTTTACAACAATAAAGGAAGACAAATAATTGGAGTCATTGTTTGTGGTTGGACTGTGTCAATATAATAAAAAAATAATAATATTTGAATTACTTTATGGGTTCAGTGATTGGCCAATTAAATTCCAAGGAGTTACTTTGTAGAACTAAACTAAATAATAAAGTTCATGAAGAAAGTGCAAAAAAAAGATGTTGGGTTTTAAGAGAAATAATGGAAAAATATGGATTTAAGGGACATCATCATCATCATCATAACCAACATTTATACAGTGCTTATCATGGACCAGACACTGTGCTAAGAATTACACAATTATTCTTTTCATCTGATCCTCATAAAAACGCTGGGTCATAAGAGAGAGTATACAGCACAAATGTTATGTTTGGATGGATCTGTAAAGATAGTTGGTCCTTTAAGAGGAACTTTAGAATCATTTTCTTCAAAAATCCATTGCCAATTATGTAATAGCCAAACAGATGCTCTACTTTACCACATTGAAAGCATTGACGAAGAATTCAAGGAAAAAGCATGATGATAGTAAAGACTAAAGGTTCTTTTTTTTTTTTTTTCCAGAGGATATTATGCTCATTGCACCAAGCTTGGGATAGTAGAAAGCTTTCTGGTACATATCTATAATCCTTTAAAACAGTTTAATCTGACTACCTCTACAGTAGATTATAACTGGATGAAAAATGTTTCCAATAAAATATTTTAATCTTTCTTTAAAAAAAAAAAAAAAAGAAAGAAAGCATTGACGATTCTCTCTGGAAGTCCCTTGCCGAAAGGAAGCCTGTCTTCTGATGTTCAGATCTTGAGAAGTCTATATCCTAGCCTGGGTATAAAAGGTATTTGTGCTTACTGTGGCACAGCGTCTTATGATCCCATCTAAAGGAGCATCCTAGTATAATTCTTCTACAAACCTCAGCAGCATTTTCTCTAGCAAGTTGTCTTATCATAATTTCTGTTGCTTGCATTTTCACCAATAGTTCATATGACAGCTGTTTGCAGACATCCCATAAAATCAGCAAAGGGTTCTTTTGGACCTTGTGCTATTTTCATGAAGGCTTCTCCTCTATCTTGTTTTCCTAGGAGGAAGCCCCATGCTTTGATAGCAGTGGAAGCAATTTGCTCACATGCTGTTATAGAGAAATTAATCTGTGTAAAGTGTCTACATAAAGACCTAAACCTGCTAGTTGATCAGAGGTGACTGATATAGTAACTCCAGTTTGCCTATTTCATTGGGCTTGTGTTCTACAGAGTGCACTATACTCAGAAAGCCACAATAAGTTTTGTCCAGGTTCTAAACATGTCCTAGCTATAGATTTTCAATCATTATGGGTTAAAACTTTAAAAGCCAAATTCTCTAATATCATCTTAACATAAGACGATGTAGATCCATAAAGAGTGCAAGCCTTTTTCAGATCTTTGATAATTTTTAGATTAAACGGAGTGTTTTCTTTTTTTTGTTTTGACCTGAAGAGTCATATTCTTAATTACAAGATACTATTCTTAAATCAGATGTATCTTGCCCTTCCTCTTTAGCTTTAATTAGTGCCTTTTGTAATTGTGTCATGGGGAGGTGGACAAAGCTGTTGCATGGGTGGTGCTGATTGTGTAACTGCCCCTTGCATTCCTCCTCCTCCCTCCACCCATGAAGGGGAAATTGAGGGGGATGGGTTATGAGATGGGAAATACCCTAATGGCTCCTGCTGTGAAGCACCACACTCCTTAATTTCATCAGCACTGTACTTAATTTCTTTCTTATCTAATTCTTTATGCTTTTCAGCTGCTTTGTCAGTACCATCCCCTTCCTGCTCTTTCTCCTTTTTCCTTATTCTAATACCTATGTAATTACTCAAAGCCAATTGTATTATATTGTCTATATAGAATGTTTCTTCAGAAATTAAATCAGGACCATTATCACCGAAATATTCAATTAGTTCCCACATAATCTCTAATTTTTCTTCCTCAGATAACCAAGGAGATGTGTATTCTAATGTATCTAAGAGTCCAGTGATCTGCTCCCAAGTTACAATTAAACTTTGCCATTTTATTAACCTAACTATGCTTTCTACACACTTCCCTTTATATGGGGAAGGTTCTTTTCTTAATATTTGCCCCATTTTAGTTGAAACACTAGTTTAGCCCTTACCAAAGTTTCCTGCTTTTCTATTTTTGTACTCAACCTATTTCCGGGTCACAGGGACTTCTCCACTTAACTCCTGATCGTGTCAGTTGAACTGCTGAGTGTAAATCCTTATGTCCACGTTCAGGCGCCAAAATGTAAAGTTCAGACTAGCTTTTTGGACAGCCTTGGAACCAGCCTTGGTCTCAGCAGAATAATCACCACAAGAATAGTCAGGAATAAAGTCCAAAGTCTTTATTGTCTCCTTCAGTCTCCCAGTCTGAACCAGTCTGCTCCACAGTCTCTTCCAGCAGTCTGACTCATAGTCTGACTGACTGTCCCCAGTTTCTTCCATCAGTCTGCCAGTCTGCCAATCTCCCCCATAGTACAGGAGGCAAGAGAGCCACCACGAGGATAATCCAAGATAGATTGTAGAACTATTATCTCACCATGTAAACTAGAGAACCATTGTCTCATCAATTCCACTGAGTTAACACCTTGTTTCAAGTGTACTTCTCCACATAAGTTCTATCATCACCCGCATTTTACAGATGGATAAACTGAGGCAAACAGAGCTGAAATGATTTGCCAGCAAGCATCTGAGGTTACATTTGAACCAGGTCTTTCTGACTCCAGACCTGATGCTCACTACCTGGTTGCCAAGAAAAAGACTTGTGTGAACTGATATGGAATAGAGAAAATAGAACCAATAGAATAATATGCATGAAGTCTATAATAATGTCAATAAAAGCAACAGGAATATGCTACCAAACTCAAATTTAATAGAGATGAATCAACAAACATTTAGTAAGTGCTTACTGCATGCTAAAATTGTTCCAAGTCCTGGATACCATTAAATAATCATTTTAATTGTTCTATCTTAGTCTCAGAGAAAAGGTGATGAAACACACTTAATGCCTCTAAAAGGAGAGAATGAATCATGTAGATGTACAGGGTGTGCCAATGCTATGACTACTTTTTCTTGAGTTTTATTTGATTCTTTTCTATTTCTTTAGAGGATTGAATGTGGCTGAAGGAAGACAGGTAATACAGGAAAATGATTATTGTTTTTTGCCCTTTGTTCTCAAAGAGAACCATTATATTAGGAAGGTGATGCCATGACTTGCCAATGAAGTAGATTTAAATATCTAAAACAAAAGACAAAGAAAAAACCTTCTTCTTTTTTAGAAACTAAAAAAAAACTACTGTACAATTATATTTGGATTCTGGTCCTAGTCCTGCCCTGAATTATGTGATCTTAAACAAGTCAAGTGCCCTAAGTTGTTTTTTTCACCTATAAAATGAAAGGGCTGTTTTTGTTGTGGCAAGGAACTGGAGGAGTGGATGCCCAACAGTTGGGGAATGGCTGAATAAGTTATGATATATGAATGGAATGGAATATTATTATTCTATGAGAAATGATAAGCAGGCTTATTGTAGAAAAGTCTGGAAATACATTAAACTAATGCTAAGTGAAGTGAGCAGAACGAAGAAAACACTGTATACAGTAACAGCAAGAGTATGTAATGATTAGCTGTGATGGACTTGGCTCTTTCAACAATGAGGTGATTTAAAGCAATATATTTGAGATGGAAAATGCCATCCATATTCAGAGAGAGAACTTGGAGACCGAATATAGATCAAAACATAGTATTTTACTTTTTGTTATTGCTGTTTGTTTTCTTGGGGTTTTTTTTTCCCCCATGGGTTTTTTTTCCCCTTTTGATTTAATTTTTCTTGTACAATATGAAAAATATGAAAATATGTTTAGAAGAACTGAACGTTTAACCTATAATGGATTGCTTGGTATCATAGGGAGGGAGGAGCCAGGAGAAGATGGGGAAAAATTTGTAACACAAGGTTGTGCAAAGGTGAATATTGAAAACTATCTTTTTATTTGAAAAATAAAATACTATTTAAAAATTTTTAATGAAAGGGCTGACTGGACAGCTCATTCCAACTCATTCCAAGCTCATTCCAAGAAATCCTTAGCCTTCAGGCTAAAGGAAAGTCAGCATGATTCAGAAGGGAGAAAAAATGGGAAGAGCCTCTTAGTTTTTAGTACTGGTCCTGACTAGACCTGTATGAAATGAATGTTACCTCCTTTCTCTGGGCCTGAGATTCCTATAAAATGAAAGCAGATTAATTAACATTCTAAAACTGATTAAAAAGTTAAAATTCAATTGAATTAGTGAATTTATTTTTTTAATCTTTCCTCTCAGCTAAAGGATTGGTCTAAATCTCAAAGATCTCTTCTTCCAATATATAATCAATTCTTTTCTTTGTCATATGTGACTTGCAGGTGGCATTGTTGAGAGCCCATGCTGGGGAACACCTTCTTCTTGGAGTTGCCAAACGATCTATTCCCTTTACGGATTTTCTACTTTTAGGTAAAAAACAAAAATTAAACATTTCAGAATTCCCTTTTCTTGCTCTGCTTGAACTTCCACTGTACACCCTTTACTGGCATTAAGTAAAATCATCACTTCCAGCACTGAAATGAGAGGTAATTAGGCTAGCCATGGATCTGTAGTTAGGAGGAGCCAGTCGATAAGATCAATGTTATAGAATAGCTGGGATAAGCTACTTGGAGGAAAGATGATACCCAAATTGCGCTTTGATGGATGGAAAGCACATTCAATTTGAAAGACAAAAGGGAATAAGGTATTTCTGAGTGAAGTAATCAAAGATACAGAGGCAAATATGTGGGGGGAAGAGAGAGAGAGTCACAGAATCTCAGAATCTTAAATTTGGAAGGAACTGCAATCCAACCCATACCCCAAATGAGAACCCCTACTACAAATATATTTGGCAAGTGGTCATTTAGTTTCTACTTGAAGAACCCAAGGAAGGAAGAACGCATTACCGTCCTGAAGCAGCCCATTCCATTTTTGGACAGCTCTAATTGCTAGGACGTTTTCCCTGACATCAAACCTAATTTATCTCTTTGTAACTTATACCCAGGGCTCTAGCTTCCTCTCTTTAGAGTTGAACAGAACACATCAATTCCCTCTTCCATATAGTAGCCATTCAGATACATGAAGGCAGCTCTCATTGCTCTCCTAAATCTCTTTTTCACTAAATATACATCATAGGATTATAGTTCCAAAGCTGGAAAGGACCTTAAAGGTAAACTAGTCTAACCTCCTTCTTGTACATATGAAGAAACTAAGGTTCCAAGAGTTAAGTGACCTGTTAAAGATCACACAAGTACCAAGGAGCAGACTCGGGCTCAAACACAAGTCCAAATTCAGTGACATCTGCCTTATATTTTGCTGTCTGCCTATATCCACAGTTTCTTCAGTCTTCATATGATATAGACTCAAGGCTCTCCATCAGCTTTGTTACCTACCTTTAAATAGTCTCCAGTTTACCAATATCCTTTATAAACTACAATGACCAGAATTGAACACAATATTCCAGCTGCGGACTGACTAGGGCAAAAAGGGTCATCTCCTTATTCTTTAAAACTATCTAACACTGCATTAACTTTTTGGACTAACTTACTTTTGATTCATAGTAAATTCACAAACCACTAAGACCCCCGATCTTCTTCAAACTGTTGTCTAATCATGCTTTTCCTCATGATTTCTTTGAACCAGGTATAAGATTTTTAAATATCTTCAATCTATGTATAATTCTCTTTCATTCATTTCATAAAGCAGTACATTATGCTGCCTTTAAGGAAAACAGGATAGTATGAAAAGAACCCTAGATTTGTTGTCAAAAGACACAGTATGGGCCTGAATAGGCAAGTCACTTCCTCTAATCCCAAGTTTCTTCCTTTAAAGGAGAAGGGGATAGTTTACATCTGGGTCTCATACTGTTTGATTGGAATATATTTCTCCTTATCTCCAGCTCTCAGAATTAAGTAGATCATCTAAAAAGAAAGCTAGGAGGTTGTAATAGACCGCAAGCTCAAGAAAAATCAGTGGGTGATACAAAAGCTACTGTGTTCTTAGTGTGCAGCAAGCAAAGCAGCAACCAGCGGCTGAACTAGGGAGGTTTTACTCTATTTTCTACAAATAGAGTACTGAGCGTCATTCTGGACTCAGTATTTCGGAAAGAGTCACAGAAGCCAAAATCTTAGTCTTGGAAAGGACCACAATTCAACCCATATCCAAATGAGAACTCTTACTGCCCTGAGAAGATTAATAGGGAGGGTGAAGAGCCTTAACATCATACCTTAAGAAATTGAAAGAAAAGGGGAAATTTTAGCTGAAAAAAGGAAACATTTAAGGGAGGCCATAATAGTAGCATGGTAGCAATAGCACTGGTAACCTGGGTTCAAAACCTTTCTCTGATGCTGACTACATTAGGTTAATAAATTAACCTCCCTGCGTCTCTATTTCCTCATCAAAAAATGGAGGGTTGGATTTTATAATTTCCAAGTTTCCTTCCAGCTCTAGCATTATGATTCTTTAATCATCTCCAAGTATTTGATAGATTCCTTTAGAAGAGAAATTTGCTTTTATTGACCCCAAATGTGGAGAAAGGAGCTCTGGTGGGAATGAGTGGAAGCAGTGAAAAGATAACAAAACTTGATCTAAAACTTATTATTGCAATGCAAAAGTGGAGTAACCTGTCCCAGGAGGGGAAGGGCCCCCACCTAACTTGGAATTCTTTGTGACATATAAAAAGTTCAAAAGACATAGTTTCTGGGTAATTAATTACTTTATTAATCATGCTGGCATATAATTAATAAAAGGGGTCAAAGACCCCCTTAGAGAATGCATTCAATACTTATATGCCCTTGAAGAATGGGTGGCAATCAGCTCTAGTTACTTTACAATTAATGAGATAATGAATATTATCATGAGATGTGGGTTAATCTGATCACTCAACTCACTCTTGGACAAACAGATCTATCTATACATATATCATCTCCTCTAAGGTCATCTAGACCAAGGCTTCTTAAACTTTTTCCACTCAAGACACCTTTTCACCAGAAAAAAAATTTTAGACAAGTACATAGGTATTTAAAATAGGTATACTAATCAAACATTTACTGATAATTATATTTTTGTGATCCTCACATTCAGTGATGATGCACAGTTTAAAAAGTTTTGATCTAGACACAAGAGAGAATCCACATTTTCCCAGACCTGTCTGAGTAAAACACAATGGGCCAGAATCGATCAATTCACTTAAAGTAAAATTTCTTTTCCTTTTGAACAGATAAGAGTTTTCCCTCTCATTATCAGCTATGCACTTCAAAGACTGCCTGAATAACCTACAGGGCCAGATTTCTGAATGAGGAAGTAGAAAGGGGCAGGGAGAAAGGGAGGAGGAAGAAATCTTCATTCTAATTCAATAATTGTTATTGATATAAGAAAGAAAGAATCATTTTTCTCACCTTCATGCAAAGACTGGATGACCACTTGTTGAGTATACTATAAAGGGATTCTTCTTCAAGAGGGTTATGAAAATATGATTATCAGCAAATATTGGATATGAATATGAACACTGAGGTTCTTCCAACCCAGATATTTTTTGATTCTTTAAGAATTCTTAATCATCCTTCAGATGTTAAATATTCTATGAAGTCTTCCTGCTCTTCCCTCTCTTTTCTCAAATGACCTTGTATTTATTGATCTGTGCATATATTGTATATATGGTATACATTGAAAGTGCAAAGACCAACAACAATCCATAGGCATTATACTTTGAGAGGCTTTGTACCAAAGGGAAACTGCATTGTAATATGCAACATGACAGAATCATAGATATTTAAGTGTATATAATATATACAAAGATAATTAAATACGATGTATACAAAAGTGTTTGTTTTTTCAAGGATGGCATAAAAGCACTACAAAGTGAATAAGGAAACTCCTCATGTTATAAAAAGTGGCATTTGAACTAACATGTGAAAGGATCTAGGGATTTTAAAAGGCAGAATACAGACAATGCTAAAACAAAGGTAGGAGGCAGAATACTATATATGGAGAATAACAATTAGACCATGTGAGCTGGACCACAAATACATGAGATAGAATAATGTCAAATTAACCTAGAAAGTCTGAAGCCAGATGAGGAAAAGCTTTAAATACCAATCACAAGAAAAAATATTTTGTCTTGCAGACAAGAAACAGCTTTTGAAGCTTCTTGAGGAGGGGAGGGACGTGCTCAGATCCATGATATCCATTTGGTAACTTTGAGGATGATGGATTTAATGGGGAGGGATTGGAGGAAGGGAATTCGGTTAGGGGGTTATGGTGATAGTTCAGTCTAGAAGTAATGAGGGGCCAAACCAGAAAGGTTACTGTAAGAGCAGAGAGGGGACATTGTGGGAGTGAGATAGAATCCTGGGGCTTCAGAGCAAAGTCCATTCTAACGCTAAGGATCCAACTCTTGGCCCAATCTGTTAACAGCTGCCTACTACTGTGTTCCCGTGTAGAAGAAGGCATTTACAAAAAACCAACAACATGGCATTTACTTAATAAATGAGCCAGTCCCAGAAGCTTTAAGAAATTTTCTTGACTTTTGGTGCTGAATTGAGTTGGATAGAACAAGGAAGGGAAAAGGATAGACTGAAGTTAGAGAAAAATAAAACCTCTAACAATTCACCAAATTTCATCAGATTAGCTGAGCATATCCTAGAGCACCACCTACTGTCAGGAAGAGTTATTGTATTGTACTAGTTGAGTTGTCTACAAATCAATAAACACTTATTTAGCACCTACTGTATGCTAGAAACTGTATGTTGAGGACAGCTGGGTGATGTTAGGATGACCTAAACTGAAATCCAACCTCAGACACTAGATGCGCAACACTGGGCAAGTCACCACTCCTATTTACCTTAGTTCCTCATCTGTAAAATGGGGGCATACTAGAGAAGGAAAATGGCAAACCACTGCAGTATCTTTGCCAAGAAAATTCCAAAAATGGGGTCTTAAAGAGTCAGAACGACAACAGTGTCCTAGACACTGTGCTAAATACTGAGAATTTTTAAACTGAGACAAGACAGGTCCTGTGAGACAACAATTAGCAGAGGGAAAGCCCTAGAAATTAAGAGCAGTTCTCAGGGTTTTTTTTTCTTTTTGATTCAATTTTTCCTGTGCAGCAAGATAACTGTATAAATATGTATATGTATATTGAATTTAACATATTTTTAAACATATTTAACATGTATTGGACTATCTGCCATCCTTGGGGAGGGGGTGGGGGGAAAGAGGGAAAAATTTGGAACAGAAAATTTTGCAAGGATCAGTGTTGAAAAATTACCCATGCATATGTTTTGTAAATAAAAAGCTTTAATTAAATAAAATATATAAAAAAAGAAATTGAAAGCAGTTGGAAAAGGCATCTTATAGAAAGTAGGATTTTAGTTGGGATTTAAAGGAAACTCAAATTTACTTACTAAATGTGAGCTTCCCTATCAGTATTACAGAGAGCTAGATTTAATCATAAGTGAAAGAGGCAACTGCCTGTATTGTGCTATAATGGAATTACCAACTCCTAACTGAGCCATTGCCCTAAAATTCCTCCTAAAACCATTTAACTTTTGTTTGAAATTTGACCACTGCAATTCTACATTCTCAGTAATCCTCAGTCATTTTTGTTGTTGTTCAGTGGTGTCTGACTCCCCATGACCCACTTTGGGTTCTTGGCAAAGATACTGGAGTGGTTTGCCATTTTCTTTTCCAGCTCATTTTACAGATGAGGAAACTGAGGCAATCAGGGTTAAGTGAATTGCTCATCGTCCCATAGTTACAGTGTCAGAAGCTTAATCTGACTCCAGGCCTGGTGTTCCATCCTTAGTACCACCTAATTGCCCTATATTATGCCTTCAGTTCTATATTAAAATGTAAATCCTCATCAGAAGATTGGATCTGATTAATAAACGAGCTAGTCCTGTAGGCTTTAATTGACTTTTTGTTGAATTTTAACTGAATTAATTTGATTGAAATTTAATTGAATTTTAAGATTAACCATTTAAGATGAATGAATTCATTTGTACCTTTCCTGAGAGCAGAGTTTAGGGGAGAGGACCAGATCATAAGATGTGTGGAGAGGAGGTGATATACCTACAATTAAGTGAAAAGAACCCAAAAGGAGTGGCTGGCTATCTAAATGATTTTTGCCCCAGAGTAGGCTTTAGTACCAAATGGTCATTATTTAAATGGGCAAAGGACTGTGTTTATTTGAAAAGTATCAGGTGGTCATTTTCTTACATACTTATTCTCTCCCAGTCCCCAGTCTAGAAGGATATAGACTCCAGTATGTCTACACATAGATATGCTAAAGGTCATTTTTTTTTTTGTTGATACATTCTCTGTATATAGGCTTTCATGTCAAGTGTACCAGTTGACAGAGTTCTATGCAGATGATTATATAGAATGCAGATGATACAGCTGTTTTCATTCCTCTCCAGGAAATGATTTCATTATTCCTATGCACTGCCCAGAACTGGAAATTGCTCGAGTTGCTATAAGAATATTGGATGAGTTGGTCAAGCCTTTGAGAGAAATACAAATTGATGACAATGAATATGCTTGTCTTAAAGCTATTATATTCTTTGATCCAGGTAAGAGAACTAAAAGTCACTAGTCTCTGACTCTGGTTATGCAAGGGAAGAAAGAAAGAAATGAAGGGAGAGAGACAGAGATAGAAGCAGACAGAGACAGAGAGGAGGGAAGAAAAAGAAAGAAAGAAAAAGAGAAAGAAAAGAAAGAAGGGAAAGAAGGAAGGAAAAGGAAAGAAAAAGAGAGAAAAAAAGGAGGGAGGGAAGGAGGGAAGGTAGGGAGGAAAGAAAAAAGAAAGAAAAAGAAAGAGAAAAAGGGAGGAAGAGAGGGAGGAAGAGAGGAAGGGAGGGAAGAAGAGAGGAAGGGAGGGAGGAAGGAAGGAAAAAAGGAAGAAAGGAAGGATGGAAGGGAGAAAGGAACGAAGGAACGAAGGAAAGGAAGGAAGGGAAGGAGAGAGGGAAGGAGGGAGAGAGTGAGGAAGAAGGGAAGGAAGAGGGGGAGAGAGGAAGAAAGAAAGAAATCAAAAGAAATTGAAAGAAAGGAGGGAGGGAAAAGGAAAGAAGGGAGGGAGGAAGAGTAGGAATGGGTCAGGATGATAGGGAAGCATTTATATAGCAGAGCAAAAACTAAGTGACTTGGCCAGGTTATACAGCTAGTGAATGTCTGAGTTAGATCTTCTTGATCCAGGTCCAGGGCTACCCACTACTCCAGGTAGTGTATTTTTAAAGCTGACAAAGCCCCAAGAAAACAACCAGGTCTAGCTGCTCCAGGTGTCTGTTTTGGTGCAGTGATTGTTAGGGAACTTGAAACCACATCAAAAAAAGCAGAAGTTGTCAGACAACATCTTCAAACACCTAAAGGGTTTAGAATGAAGGAAGAGAGCCCTGGCTCATTTCACTTGACTCCAGCAGGCAGAACTGGGACACAAGGACAGAAGTACAGGGAGATGGTTTGACAGCAGGAAACACCATGTGGCAGTTTTAAGACAATGAGGATTGTCCAAAGGATTCTTACATTAGATTCTGGTTGGCCTGAGATTTTTAAAATCACACAAAGAAACGGGGGGAAGGAGGATTAAAAAATCGAAAGGCATTTTTTTGCCGGGAATTTCGGGGGAAGCCGGCTCCCAGCCCCCCCCCCAATTTTTTTCCCCCTTCCCTCCCTTTTTCCCCCCTTTCCGCCCCTTTTCTTCCCTTCCTTTCCTCCCTTCCTTCTTTTTTTTCCTTTTCCCCCCTTCCCCTTTGCCTCCCCCCTCCCTTTTTCCTTTATTTCCTTTTCCCCCCTTTTCTTTTTCCCCTTTCTTTTCCCTCCTCCCCCCTTTCCCTTTTCCCTTCCTTTCCTTTTCCTCCCCTTTCCCACCCCCTTTCAGCGGGGGGTATGAAAACCCCGGAGATTCCCCGCGGGGAAGTCAATGCCCATTCCATCCCCCTTTTCGGTGGGTCGGGACCGGGGGGCCTTTCCCCCGCCTGGGGACCGGGCCCGCCCTTTTTGGGGGCCGTTTCCCCGGGAGCGCCGGGCGCCACCGGGCCTCGCCTTGCCCCCCTTCCTTCCTCGCAGACTGCAAAGGCCTGAGCGACCCTGGCAAGGTGAAACGGCGCCCAGGGCAAGGAACCCGAGGACCCGGCCACGACCGCCAGAGACCGGGGCCAGCACCTCCTTTCGCCGCCGCTGCAGAGCATCACCTGGCAGATGATCGAGCAGATCCAGTTCGTGAAACTCTTCGGCATGGCCCGCATCGACAGCTTGCTGCAGGAGATGCTCCTGGGAGGTAGGGAAGGCCCCGCCCAGCAGCCGCCCCACCTGCCCTCGGGGCCCGCCCGGACCCCGCCCCCGACCCCGCGCTTCGACCCTACCGCTGCCCTCCTCCAGCTACCTGCCCAGCCCATGGGCCGCCGCGGGTTCTGGGATGAATTTTTACCAAAGCTCCCAAAATGCTGTTTTCTGTTGGAAGAGTTGGATGGGATACAATGGCAAGAGCGCTAGACCTGGGGTCAGGAAGGACCAAGTTCAAGTCCCATTTCAGACCCTTTCTAATTCTATGACCCCTACCTCACTTAACCTCTGTCTGTTTCCTCTTCTGTAAAATCAGAGTATTAGCATCTCAGGGTCATTGTGGATTCTGAGACCGTATCTCTCAAGTGCTTTGCAGACTTCAAACCACTATATGTTCGCTATAATAATCTTGGGGTAGGTCTTTATCGGGATATTAGCATGTACCTCAGGTCCTTGAGGATTATATGAGACCCTATCCGTCAAATGCTTTGCAGGCTTCAAACCACTTTATATTTACCATAATAACATTTGGGGAAGAGATATAGGGAGATATAGCCCAGACAGCCTGAGGCTGGAATAGAAAAAGGGGTGGGGAATGGGAAGCTAGATAAAACTCAGATGAACTGAAAGGAAGTATAAGTTAAAAAGACCATGGGGTAAGCAGATAATAAGGGTCCGATTTACCCGAAAAAAGGGATGGAATCAGCTTCTGTCCCTTCAGTGGGATGGGATTGGGGGGAGAGGGTTATGGCACAGGGTTGATAATAGCAATTGTTAATAACAATAGCTTTACTGTTCTGTCACCTACATTCTTTCATGTGAGTCTTTTGAAGGGTTAATGAAGTAAATGTATTTATTCCCATTTTATAGATGATGAAACTGAATCTGAGGCTTGTCCAGGGAGAATTCCATTTCACTCTGGGGCTTTATTTCCCATCCACTCTACCTTTGAATACATAGAAATTGTGGGGAAAGGGAATTAACCTTTTATTTCTTCCTTTTATTTTCTCAATTTCTTGATACTTCCTTTCTAGTTTTCCTTTTTTTTTTTAACATGTTTTATAATCTTTTGCTTTTACATTACCATTTATTTCCAAGTACATCCTTCCTCCCTTCTGTGAATAAAAAAGGGAAAGCAAGAAAGAACAGTTCAGCAAAGAGAATATAAGTTGTTAGTCCAAACCAACACATTGACTGAGTCTGATGGCATATGCAACAATCTACACCCATAGTTTCCTCATCTCTGCAAAACCAACTGCCTCTTTCCCTATTTAGCTATGATATAAAACTTGATGTTTATTCATAACTAACTAAATGAAGTTTTGCATTACCTCTTTTTAACTGAAAAAGTGACTGACCTGAATGCTTCACTTCTTCCCTTAAAGTCCTCTTCTGATACTGGCATTGTTGGGAATAACCCCTGGATTCTCAAAAAGGCAGTGTCAGCTAGAGGTAAAATTGGGGACAGGTTCTGCCAGGCTACAAAGTCTGTGAGGTCCTAGGACAGACTGTCATCCAAAAGCAAACCCAAATCACCCAAATTTTGGTCAGTAGTCAGGGAAGTTGGGAGCCACAGCAAAATCAGACCCCAATAAAGTCAAGGGAGGCAGCAGACTGCATCAGTGAAGAGAATTGCACACTAAGGAAATCATAGATTTTCCCTTAAAGGTTTTATATTTCTGTCACACAAGAATGAAGTCACTTGTGAACTGTCTCTTCTGCTTCCTTCTTCTCCCCTTGCTCAGTATATCCAAGACTTTGAATATGAAAAAGAAAAACATTTCTCACCCCTGCAGTTAAGATTTTGTTTTTCTTTCCCTCCATCACACTACTGAGTATCAAGGCAGTACAGCTTTTGGGTCTAATTCATGGGACAGAAGAGCTCTGTCATACCCCATTATCACAGTCTTCCCAGACCCATGTAGGAACTAAGTACTACATCCAGCTGCAGCCTTGACCCAAATTTTCCCTTTGTGTTTGCTTACAGGGAACACCATGGAAATGCCCCAGTACCATTCTGGGATGCCCAGCTTAAACTTGGAGCCAGTCACAAGCCATATCCTTCCCAACACCCTCAGTTCGGTGATCCAAGCCGCCCCTGGATCAGGCCAGAATTGCTGTTTTACACCGGGTCATGGTGAGGACATCAAATAGGGTTGTTGGACTAAAGTTACCCCCCCCCCCCAAAAAAAAAGAGCAGTTGGAATAATTGGGCTTTGAGTTTGTGGAGGATGTCGTCTATGAGAACAGTTATCCCTATGTTGTGCTGTAAGGGTTTCCTGCTCCCAAATCTCAATTTTGTCACTATGTCATGGAGCCTGAAATTCTACCTCAGAGTTGCATTTAGGTCTGACGGAATTTTAAGATGGAGGCATCTATTAAATGCAAAAATACTCAAGGGAGGCCATGTATTAGCTAGCAGCTAGCTAGAAGCAAGGGTCTGTAGGACTGTAGGTGTTTGGGGCACCATGAGATATTTGACCATCATAGATCAAAAATTCTTTCCACGGAGTCTGTGAACTTTAAAAAATATACTTTTCAAAATAATTGATTTTCTTTGTGCAGTGAGCCTTATTCCAAGGGGTCCATTGGTTTCACCATTTGACAAAAAGGTTCATGATCCAAAAAAGTCTAATCATCCTTACTTTAACTGAAAATCTTCCTTATTGAGAATCAACTTGATTTTTTTTTTTTTAAGAGGAGGTGGGAATAGAAGCTAAATCTGATAAATAAGCATTTCAGGCTGTACACTTGTCAGCCAATTTAGCTAATAGATCATTCTGTTCCAAGTTTTCAAAGTTTACATTTTAGCTGGCAGAGAATATGAACTAACATCTTTTTCCCTGACCAGTGTCTACAGACACATCTGTCTCTTCTCCTACAAGCCCTGGGAATGAAGATTACAAATTGGACCCTGCCAGAGGATCTGAAATGCCCATTCAAATACTGCCTCAGACTGTCGTACCTAAGCAAGAGATTTTATAAGCCATGAAAGCCAAGAGACTTAAGCCCCCTTGGAAGTCAGCTACAAGCCAATTTCTTTACCTTTCCAGATGTGAGCCACCATGACTGTCTCAGCTCCACAGCCTGCCCAGATTTCAGGGGCTGGGAATTCAATGTTCACATCCAGTTGGCCACTTGATTAGGAATAGGCTTGCTCTTGGATTGATTCCCCAGGATCTCTTTCCTTTTCAAAAATATAAGATGGCTAAAATTTGGAGGTACTTGAAAATAGATGTCTCCAACAGCTGTCCAACAGAACTGAAAAACCACTATAGTCTAACTCCATTTGGCTGGAGTGAAACCTCCGGCTTTCATTAGCATAACACAAAGCCATACAGATCCAACTAATTTATGTCCTCAGCTTAAGATTTTTCAGAAGTGGAGGCAAAACTGGAACTATACAGAGAACGCACATCTTAAAAAAACAGCCCATTTGGAATTGGGCGGAGGGTTTTGTTGGGGTATTCACCTGATAATTTGAAGAAGGGCCCAGCCATCTTTCATTCAATTCCAGACATATTTGCTAAGTGCCTACTATGCAAGATATTGTGCTAATCACTGGCCTGATTTCTACATACAAATTCTAACTTCTAAGACATCCTTTCTCTGTATCCTCCTTCCTGCCATTCACATGACTCGCCAAAGCATTCCAATGCAACACCTATTAAAAAACCATACAATTTCCCACCTCAAGTACATTACACCAATACCTTAAAACAGAAATAACTGGTTAGTGCTGGGGAATTTTGGGTTGGTTCTGATGAGACACAATAAAGCCATTACAGAGTGGTAATAATGGAAGGAGTATTCCACCTGGAGTCAGATCTAGCCTCAGGTACTTGCCAACTGTGTGGCCATAAAGGGAGTTTTGGAACCCCATTCAATTCATCTATAAAATGAAGATAACTTATGGTTCCCACCTTGCCAAGTTGTGATAAGGATCAAAGGAGACTATGTTAAGGGACCCCCCCCCCCATCCCTGCCTCCATTCCTCACTATGCACTTCCTAATCTCTCAGACTTCTTCTAAACCAGTTTTTCTCAGTGGTCAAGTACCTGAATCAAGCTTAAAGTCACAAAGGCCTTTTTGCCTGTTACAGATGAGATTCAGAAAGAAGTTGAATGTCCAAGTAAGTATTATCTCTGTTTATTTTTAGGAAGCTATTGACAGAACTATTTCTTGTTCAGGATACTACTTCTCAAAATTATCTTTAGAACCAAAATCATTTCTATTCCCAGGGTTGACAAATCTTTGTTTTATGACAGTGGAACTGAGTATTGGAAACAATAGTCATTCTGAGTCATAGCAGGTGACTGAGTAGGGGATCAAACTGGACAAAACCATTCGGGTAAAAAATGAAGGATGATATAGAAAAGGAATTAGTCTGGTTTCTGTTCTGCTTACCAAAGACTCAAACCAAAATAGACTGATCCTTGAAGGTATAACCTAAAGAGGACCTACACACATATTTAAGTAACGATAGCACCTTCAGCACAAGTATAGTCTTCCATGGTGACTTTCTTGAAGAAAACATTATACATTTGGATGTGTAAATTCTATTGTTAAAAAAAAATATGTCCCATGACTTCATAGTCACACCTTATATAGGAAGAATATAATTAATACAGGTATTTTCACATTAGTCAAGAGTTGTGAAAATGTCTCATTACTGATGTCCTTTTATAGCTAAAGCTTTAAAAAAAAAAAGACACAAATGTGCATATTTTGGTATTACAGAAACTGTAGAAACAGGAAAAAATAATCTGATCCATGTCCCCACATATATAAAACTGCATATCTGAAACTTCTTGAACAATTTTCTATGCACACTATTAATGCTCAAAAAAATCTAGAAAGTCAAGTAATATTTCTATTCACTGAAGTTAGCCTACAGCATGAAAATGTTATGACTGTAATGCCTTAAAAATCTTGCTTCTTTCAAATGGAAAGGCAGAAATTACACCAACATACAGAAATGCCTGATGCCTTTAAGTTTCAAGTCAGATCATGACAATAAAAACTGAAGATAAGCTAACGTACCTCAGATAAACCTGGTCTGGCAAAGACCCTATCATGGACCGACTTTGAGTGAATCCCTGGTCTGATCACTGCCAATGAAAAATAAAATATATCTGTTGATTTTTACAGCTACATTAGCCTTAAACGGGGAGCCTTGTAATCATTAACCAATGGCCATTGAACAACACCATAGCAGAAAAGTTTTAACTATTATCATGCAATGATCAGATCACAATTTTCTCTTGAACTCAGGAGTCATTTTCCATTCTATGATTTAGGTGGAGGATTTTTTTTCCAAACTGATTTGGCAGCTCAGGAAATGGAATCCATGTCCATAATTTGCATTTTTTTTTGGTGCTTTTTACAAATTACATTGGGCATCCCAACCATGACTAAATATTTGAAGGAAGGGGCAGAAATCTTGAGCAGCACATCACTGAGAAGGGCAGCAAATGCCATCTTCACTGACCCCAGACACCCTGTAGGTCCCCAAATTCACCGATGATATAGGCAGTTCTCCCCTGTTGCAGCTGCATTGGTGAGGAAGCAGAAGGCAGACTCAGATGAGGTTTATGAGAGCACTATCTAGGACCAATAAATGGATGTGCACACTGGAGGTAGGGGAGCAGGGACATACTAGGCAGTGTGAGGCAGTGACCTTCTGTTGTCATTGGCACACGAGGGTGAGGTCCCATTGGCTTCTGCCAACTACAGCTCTGCTCACCAAAGACTCATCAGAATGATGAGATGCAATAAAAAGAAAATTAGAAAATCCAAGACATGTTTCCTTTTTATCGGATCCCTTTATCAGTGTGATGCCAAAGGGTCCCCCCTTAAGGGTCTCTCAAAAACAATATATACCAACTACTCTTTCCCCAGTTTCTGTTAGAAGTTCTGTATATATGGTTATTACAGGTGTCATTGCTGAATTTGTTTTTCCAACTTCTGGCTTTCTTTTTCTAAATAAAATACAAGACTATTACAAAATTTTTTAAAAATTTGTGCTGGGCTCTTCTATTGGTGAAAGGGAAATTTTGCTCAGGGGCTTCATTTACTATCAACAGAAACAAGAAAACGAGCACTTACTAAGTGGCTGGTGTGTGCTAGGCACTGTGCTAAGCATTTTGCAAACTATCTCATTTTATATAGAATCATGGCACAAGTTCTGTCACGAACTAGGGTGTCTGGATTCCACTGCCCAATATTTCTTTTGGCTAATGATCTTGGTGACCTCCAAGACTTTAATGCTGTCACATGTAGATGATTAATAAGAAAACTGGAGAAAACCAATCTGTCTCTGGGAATTGGGGAGAGGGAAGAGGGATACAATAGAAAGCAAACTGGTGATATTGCCAGCTGACCACAAGTCTTGTTATCTCAGCCATCCTAGAAAAGTAAGACTTAATTCCTGTCATCTACTCTAATACAGATAAACAACTATCCTATATCTTTATTGAAAGATGGGTATCAAACAGGCCCCAGACTTTTTTTTAGTCAGTTGAAAAAAACAAGGTTGAAAAATCAGTCCTGTTTACAAATACAAAGGCAATTCAATCAAGAATTTATTAAGCACCTAGTCACTGAGTACACAGAGACAAAAAAAAGTAAAGTTTTTGCCCTCAAGAAGCTTTACTATCGATTCTGGGAAAAAGGTGAAGATACATGAAGGCCTTGGTTACCTACCTGTCTTTCAGTAAAATAATAATAGCTCACACACACAGTGCGTAAGATCTGCAAAATACTTTATCTAAAATACTTTACTTCCACTTTATGATGTATAAAACATTGGTTTTTCAGTATATTAAAGCAGCATGGTTTTGTCAGTGTGAGAACTTTCCCTACTAAGATCAGTAGTTGTTAAGTTTTTCATGAGTTGTTATCAAAAATTGTTTATCATCTGGTCATCGATCTTCTGTATTTAGCTAGGCTAGCCCTCATACAACATTTGTTGCTGGCTCACTCAGTCTTTCCAGTTTGATATCAGCAAGAGCCAATTCCCTACTGACATAACCCTAGGAAACCCAGAGTCACTTCTACACCAAGGTAAGGCATCAGAGTTCTGAATGAAAATATATAAAAAGCAGGTATTGAAAGAAGATTGCAGCATAAAATCTTACTGGAACTTTGCCAGAGTCCCATCATAAGACCTGACTCTTCAGCTGAAGTCATTGTAAGTAAAGTAATACTGGCCTATTTTGAAGTAACCTTCCAAAAACTATCTTTTCCTGACTCCTGCCCTTATAGAGGCAGGTTAAAAAAGTCACAGAATTATAGATTTAGGTCTAGAAGGGGCTTTGGAAAATATTCAGTTTGATTCCCTCATTTTACAAAGAAAGAACAGAGGCCCATAGGAGAAAAGGCTTAAGTGCCTATGCCAAAATCTGAATCTTTATCCTGAATCCAAACCCAGCACTCTTCCCACTGCTGCCTCCTGCCTTGGTGGAAACAAATAATGGTTGCATTATTGGTGGAGACATAATAAAAATTCAGGTAGGTTTCCCACAAGGCTTATCTGCATTTAGCTTTTGCTCAGAACAATCTCCAATTCTGATTCCCCCTATCACTTGATATAGAAGCCACTGAAATATTTCTTTGGAAGAGTTTACAGTGGGAACTGAGGTCTCCGAGACAAAGACTTTATTTAAAGCTTTATTGGGTCAACCTCTTCAAAGTAATCATTGCCACCACGTCCTCCACTCTGAAGGAAGAGGGCAATTGGCAGCAATATTCACCCCATAACCCTTAGTTCTAGGGTGGGGGACTCAGAGGCAACTCACATCAAGTTTACGAGATTCTGTCCTCCTTTTTCTCCTAAGGTTTCAAGTTAAGTGAACCCAACCTTAAAAAAGATTGGGATGGTCCAATTAAATTGATAAATGTCTACTCATCACAGAAGGCTATAATGGGGTTAAAGGACCATTTGCTCTAGTTGGAGTATGTCTTTCACATCAATACAACTATGTCTCCTTGTCTAGAGCATACTTTTCTTCTGTTAAATAGGTTTATAAAAAGTAAATGTGTGTAAATTAAACACTACACCAACTTCTCACCCTTGGGAGAGGTGGACATCTATCATCATCCAACATATGCAGCCAATGTGCTTGTTAGTATTGTGGACCCTTAAAAGTTCAGCTTAGAAGATAGCTTTCATTGCACAGGGGCTTCAGTAATACTGGTTAACTGAATCAGAAAGTCCTGTCTAGAATTAAACGTCAGCTGGACACTTCTAAAAAATTGAGCCAACCACTTAAAATTTGACCCTATTTGCCCAAAGGAATATTACACCAAATGACACCCTTTTGATGATAAAATTTAAATTTCTACATAACTACAACTATAAGAGACAACCATTATTTCTATCTAAAAAGAAATTTGGTCATCACCGATAAGAAGGAAGCTAATGCATTTTCTTTTCTTGCAGACATATTCTACTTCTGTATCTTTGCATCCACAGTCCTTAACAAAAGGCTGTGTAATAAGTTTTGTCTAATGACCATTTAAATAGATCCATGCTTCTCTCTATGGCTCCACATTTAAGGCATTTTCCTGTATATGAATGTATATTATGTATACATACATGAATATATACATACATATACATATATAAAATCACTACTACCTTGGTTTTTGTTTTTTTTTTTTTTTAAATACAGCCCAATGACATCTTCCTACATGTAATTATGCCATATTTATCCCAATTCTACAATTATCTAGCATGGATATGACTGCAAATGAGACAGATTATGAGGGACAAGCCAAGAAGCTGCTAATATTAATGGGAAATAACTCATTAGTAATGAGGTGGAAAAACCTCAAGGGATTTTTTCCTAACAAATTCAAGCCAACTCCTCAGAGTACCTAAAAGAAAATCCCATTTGTTTTAAACATTTTGAACAGAAAGCCATATAAAATACAATGCATACAACCTTAAAAACAGAATGATTTTAAGTTTTTTCTTGTTTTTTTCTAAGCATTATGATATCATGCTATAATTCAGGCCTGTGGTGTGCAGGACTATCTGTCCCCAAGTTAAATAACCTCAGAGCTCCGTGCTGGAGAAAGCAGATAGAGTAATAATTCTCCCTCTGATCGGCTTGTGACTTTATATTAACTATATTCTGCTGCCTTATTTTAAATAGAACTGTCGGGATTGAATGTAGGTACACCTTAAGATAAGTCCTTGGATCACAAACACATTCTAGAGATTTGAATTTACTAGAAATTTGAACTCTTCACCAGTCAATAAATACTCTTTGAAAATTCAGTTTGGATATTAAAATTATTCCACAGGGCCTGAACACTGTGTTAGTATCATAAACTTTGTTCAAAACAGAAATTCAATGAGCCAAGGAAAGAAACAGACTAAATCCAATGAGACCCAGTATCATTTAATTACCAACTTTGAGAAATGTCAATGAATGGCTTTATTTTATATAAAAATTACAATGAAAGGGGTTGAAAAAGCCAAGTAGACCTGATTTCAAACACACATACTTGCTAAGTCTCACAGGATTCAAATTCTTAATAATCTTTAACCAACAGAATATATCATTTCAAAAGCCTCATGATGAAGCCTAAAATATGGTCCAACAGATGTGCAAAAAAAAAAAAAAAAAAAAAATAATTCTTTTGGAACTTGCCTCCTTTGTTGATCATGCCATAAAGTTCTTGCTTATCTGGCTGTTCTTGATCAATTTCCTACAACTTACAGACATTTTTGTGATGATCTTTCACCAACTGTTTGCTTTGTTCATTTGGCTTTTGAGTGCTGGGTTGATCTCTTGACGAATTCCATCTGTATTAATACAGTTAAAATACATGTTTTCTTTGAAGATCTTCACAGATAAACAGAAAGGCATTGTGTCCAGAAAGAAAATACCAAAATGTTTAGTGTGAGAGATCAATTTAAATAAGGAAGACCTGTTAGCATGTTAAAAATTGCTCCTAGAAGCTTCTGACAAAATATACACAAGCCAGGTGAGTTTAAGGCAATATCTCCCCTCCCCACCCCACTCTTTTAAAGAAGCTGTTCACTGTTCAGGCATAATTCTCACTTATACCCCAAAGTTCCTGGTTCTCTATCAACTGTAGGATGAGAAAAGAACAGCATTAATGACAGTCCCACATCCAGGTCTAGGCATCCTGGTAATTCAGCTTTGTTTGTGTTTATTTCTAAAAGAGTTAAAACGTGTGCTCTGCTCTCCTCTACACAGGAGCCACAAAGAAGGGCTGATGCCCCATGAATTATCTCTTTAAAGCTGTGATGAAGTGCACACTGGTCTGCCTTCAGTAAAGGGCTTTGTGATCTCCTCCTTGCTCAGAGTAATAATGCAGCATTGAGATACAGAGACTGAGGTTTCCTTAACATGAGGCTTGACTCTTCTTTACCAAGAGTGACATTCATCCAGATAATGCAATTTTGGCTGAAGAAACAAAACCACAACAGTTCCAGCTCCTTTACTCTCTCAGAATTTTAAAATAATTAAATCCACACAAGATCTTAACAAGGGAATAGGAAGGGGAGACAACTGATTGTTCTTTGGATCTGTAGACTGTCCAATTGGAAATACATTCATAGTTAGTCCCAAAGGAGAATATCATAGCAGCTTTTTCCTCTTCCCTGAACATAGGTTTTTAAAAATAGCTTGCCATTAAAAATAAAAATTTTAATTTTTTAAAAAAGGAAAAACTACACATATATTAAACTTGCTGCTAGGATCAAGAAAACACTTTGTCCTGGGGTTAGGCAGGGAGGGGAAAAGGAAGTAAAAGCAATGATAAATGGGGGCGGGGGGAGAAAATTAATGAGTATATTTGATATTTACCTATGCTGCTCAGTGCATACTTAATCTTCTGCAACTTAATTGCAAGAGAAGATAAAAATGAAAGATTGAAATGAATCTCTAAGAAAGGGTCCCTGTAGCATTAAGACATGGGAAAAGCAATAACGGAATGAAATTACATGGTAAACAGAAACTCCCTGATGCTACTGGCTTGAGAATTCTTATCCCCTGGGGATTTTTTTTTTCCATGATTGACAAATGCAGCTCAGTACACAGGATTTTTAATAAAATAGCATATGTAATACAACATTTGATCAAATGAAAAAGATTTAACAGAAAACATAATCTCACAGTAGAATAATGACATTTGGCTTCTTTAGTGTGGCCACATGCCTTTCATTAGTGGTACAGTTGAAAATTCCTTACAGCATCCAGTTAACATTTTGGAAAATTTGTGATCTCCGTGACTATAAATGTATAAAATTCTGCTTGCTACAAGCAACTGGTTTGTGTTGGTTCAGTCCCCATTGGTCACAGATTGTATGTTGATAGGCTTTCAAACCCCAAATAAATATCCTAGAGTGCATTTGCAAGTTCCAGTATGGGAAAGTGGGCCTCACACAGAAAACTCTGGACCACCTCTCTTTGATTTCAGTAGGAATCTCCTGAATCGAAATCCTGCGAAAGGATTCATCCATAGAATTGAAGGCTGGCCCCCAAAAACAGACTTCATCCCTTCCCATCGGAGCCTCCGTTCCCAAGTTGGCTTTTCACTTTTCAGTCTTTCAATCTCCTGTGCACAAATAAATAATGGTAAAACATTACTGCTTGACAACAGACAGTTAACATGAAATGGAAATTCAGAGAGAAGAGTTCAATGAACTCATTTTTTACAATTACTAAAATAAATCAAATTAAATTATGTATTTTTGGTTTTGACTCGATATTGGATCCAAAGAAAGGATATATATATATATATATATATATATGTATACACACACACACACACATATACCCCACACACATGAATGCAGATACATCATATGTGTACATCTGTGTATATGTGGAGACACACAAGCATATATAAAACAAGTGTTTTTATGTGCAGATATAGAGTATATATATATATACACACACATATATGTACACACACACACACACACGTACCTATACATACACACACTAAGTACTATGAAAAAGAAAGTACAAACCATTGGGGCTATCAGATTTCATACAAAATAGGGGTGCATTCCATGCACAGAGAATGGGCACTAGAAAGGCACAAAAATATGAGGCAGGTGCTATTAGTGAGGAACAGAGAGAAGGTGTTTGGTGGGATTGTTGAGTAGAAGAGAAATAATGTCAAGTGAATTCCTACTGAATAGGCTAGAGTCAGATTTACTTTAATAGGCTCCAAGAAGCCAGTGAAGTTGACCAAGTAGGGGAATTACATGGTCACAGGTACATGTCAGGAAATGACTAGTGGCATTTTGTAGAACAGTCTGGAGTAACAAGAGACTCAAGGCAGGGAAACCAGGTAGGACGTCATCACAGTTACTGAGGACAGGGGTAAAAGTGACAGCTGTGTTAGCTAAGAGAAGGGCTCAGGTTGTAATATGTCATATATGTGGAAATATTGTGATAGTTGAAAGAGAAGGATGTGACGACAAGGGAATGGATCCATGGGGACAGGAAGAATAGAGTTGACGATACTGGCAATATTATGCACCTGAGATAATGAAAAGATTGTATAACCAAGAGAAATAAGCAAGTTGAAAATAAAAAATTTAGAGGTCAATATAATAAGTCTAGTTCTCTTTAGCTGGTAATTCAAACAGCCTACAATTAAGTCCTTTTACTTAAAAGAAAGTTTAGGGTAAAAACAAAGTTGGAATGGTAAAACAAAAACACCTTTTTGGAACTGAACTTTGTGTTGTAACTTCACTGTAACAAGCTCAATAGTATCCTATCTCCAAAAAGCCATCTTCTTAAAGACAGAAATGGCTTGATAGTAAAAGTAGTATTTTTTTAAAGTAAATTTTTAAAAGAATACTACCTCTGAAGTCTGTGGGCAAGAGTTCAAATCCTTCCTCTGATATTTGTTTTCTATCTCACCTGGGCAATCATTTGTTTAAACATCCCGGACCTTCAGCTTTCTCAAAATGGGACTACACAAACTCCTCTTGGAGGATCCTCTTGGAGGATCGTTCCTGAATCTGTGAATCAGTGTCTGAACCCCTCTAAAACCTCCATCTCAGACAACAGCACAAAAAGCAAAATTCTCAATCCTACCGTTTCGTCGTTGCATATTGAGTGGATCTGAGTGCCAAACATGACTGCGGTGAAAGTGAGAAACAGAAGACCCTCAAGGCACAAGAAGATCAGCAGGATTACAGTTACAGGTGGAGAAAAATCACTGCATTCTGTGAAACAGGTCAAGAGAATCATTCATTAGCATAGAGAATATATCCCCAAATTGTGTCACTTTGAAATCCTATGTTCCTGATAGTACAGGAAGGATTGTATCCATCTTGCAGAAAGGCAAACCCACTTGCAAACAGAGGCACCAGGGCCACTCAGAGAAACAAGCTTTTCTGTCTGGGTGTCTTTGGGGACTGGAGGTCAACCCTACACCAGTACAAAAAATGGCCGACAACTGTGTTTCCTAGTCAGTAGTTTCACTGTCTGATTAGATGGTAACTGCTTGATTTTTTTTTTAACTCTTTAAAAAATGAAATGGGATTTGTTTAGTTTGATTTTTATAACAACAGAAATTACATTATTTTTAAAACTATGTAGGAAATTTAAAAACTCAAAGTAATATGTCCTTCAAGAAAGTACAAATAAGCCATTTTCATCTTTCCACAGTGAAGCTGCTGACTACTAAACAATATTTGTACTTGAGCAAAGCTAGCCTGCCTCATTCCCAAAGAGAACTACAACTATAAGATAAGGCTTTTTCTTTTTGCACTTTATAAGTATGCCTTTTTACAAATAGGCAAACCCATTTGTTGTCAAGCACATCATAGTTTTTAAGTAACAACATAATTTTTAGCCTTTAAAAAAATAAGAGAAAATGGCATAACAAATAAATGATTCAAATTTCACTCTAAACAAAATATATGTATGTTGGCTCACATCCTAAATTATTTAATTTAACTGAAATAAAGATATTTTTGTCCTGGTATGCCTAATCCTTTTAAACAAAAATTTATTTTTCATACTACATGTAAAACTATAAACATACATGAAAGCATGTATTTTGTGTACTGAACTATTTTTGTTTCTCAATCTCATTCAGCTTAAATGAAGAAATGGACATGAATTTTCTTCCACACTTGGGCTCTAAATGAGTTCTTTCTGTTGTTTCTCATCTTGAGAAGGGTCTGCAATTCAGGACTTTCTCTTAGTTTCAGCCCAGATGTATTGTTTCCCGGTGGCCCAGGCTTCATTTTTCACCTCTACCTACAGTTAGCTCTCACCTCCTCTGTAGACTAACTGCATGCGGCCTGCAATTCAGCAGAAGCCCGAAGGAAAGGTTTGAGAGAGCGGAGGAGACCACTGCATCCTTGGACAGCATTTCAGTTCAGTAACTTGGAGGTGTCTCTCCTCTCCCCACCCTGATTCATCCACCAGGAAAGGCCTTTTAAACAAAATCAGAATTACCAACCCTAACCCCTTAACTTACCCAGGGAAGAGCTAAACCAGACACACAGTGAGATGACACAAGGATGGGAGCACTGCTCAAGCTGGCATTTCTAACACCAGTCTGAGAGATTAAGACCATGAATCTCTACCAAAACTGAGGGAGGGTAGGGACAGGATAGGGATACTGGATTATTTTCCAGTTCTTCTTTAGTTGAGCTATTTATTATGTGACTTTTTTTTTTCAAATGCTAATTTCTAAGATATCAAAGCCAACCTAAATATAAATGATTTTTTGACTGTTCCAGCTACTGTTTTCTTCTCTTAGCATTCTCTTCTAACACATATGACTGTATGTCATTTACCTACTGTGTTAGAAAATTTCTCCCTTCTTTACATTAAATGTTCAGGGTAGGCTTTAAGAAAAACTTAATGTCTTTCTCTTGAATTTTTTAGAGAAAGAAAACACAACCATCTTTAAAAAATGGTTAAGTACTGATTTTTATCTCAAAGAAGAAAGATGAATTTACTTAATCTCTTGCTCTTAAAAAGGGAAAAAAAAAACCTTTTTTTTATCTTTTTCTTTTTTTTTTTTATCTTATTTCTTTTGCTCTCTCTCTCCAATTAGTGAATGTAATTTAGTTTAAAAAATTTTTAGTGTGGGCTGGTAATATTTTACACTCATTTGTAAGGCCATCCTAATCAACAATGCCATCATTCAGAATTTACAGAAAATCTAAAATATGTCCCTGCACCAAGTCAGTACGACTTGTTTACACAATCACCCAGTCCTTTTGAAACAGTAACTATATCACCATTGGCATCTAATGATAACATTCACCTTCAATGAGGATTCATATTGAATATGTACACATTATTAGATAAATACTGTTGAGAGTTTTTTCCCCCAATGGTGATCAAAAATTTGTATTGACCACGCCCTTTATAATCAATCACTGGATGTACAAAAGAATTGCCTAAGAATATTGCAAATTGTAGTGAGTGGTTATGACAAATCAAAGGTAATTGGGTGTAAGGAAACACAAGCCTACAATCACTTGACCATGATTAGGCTCATTTCTTCACCCCTCCCACTCACACTGTATACATGGTTTCATCCTTAAGTATATTCAAGCTTAAGTAAAAAGTATATGGCTAAAGAAGGCAAGAAAAATATAGTTAACTAAAGTAGGACAGGCCTTCAAGCCAATGTATAAAGAGTATGAAACTGTGGTTGGCTGTTTCTTTCTTTCTTTCTTTTTTTTTTTTTAACAAACAAATCATCTGAGAAAGAAGGGAGAAATTTTTAGTAGAAATTTTTTTTGGTAGAGTATTAACTCTAATAGGTGAAAAAAAAATTAATATTGATTTCTACCTAAACACAGTATCCAAAACAAGCAAATTATATAACCCTCCCAAAGAGAAAATATGTACATGATTTTAAGGGAAAGTTGATTATATGGTTTCACTATGATAATAGAAAGTCTTGGTGTCATGATGTAAAGATAATCTCATCCTAGAAAAGCATTCAAAGTGATAACAAAAGATGGTTTTCTTTTTTGGCAATTGTTTGCCATTGAGTGTAATAGTTTGTTTCTCTCCACATGCAATAGTATGGTAATGCTATTTTTGTATTTCTACAATTTTTTTTATACCCAAGCATCTACTTACCAGTCCACTGCCCTCGAACACAGGAAAAAAACTGAAATCCACACAGGATCAGAGCATGAGCTGAAGACAGAGCTATATACATCTGAGTAAGAGAAAAAGGAGGAGGGAATTTTAAGGCTGTAATCCATTGGAAACAGAAAAGACTGATAGATAATAGTTTTCTTTCTATTCAGTTTCAAGTGTCAAATAAAATAAATGCACTAAGCACAGAGTGATAAAAGTTTTAAAAGTTTAAAAGTTAAGTATTGTGACATTTATTAGCATCTCAAGATCATACTGGAAAATTTCTTCTGTGAAGAGCAGCAACGGGTAAGCATTTGTGATCTATGATGAGAGAGACCATTATAGCCCATGGCAGACAATGCATGCAGCACATAATTAGCAGCCAAGCAATTGTTACAATTTGTGCATTACTGAGCAGTATAGTTAGGGAAAAACTGGCTCAATCCTAAAAGAAATGTGTCTACCAAAAGCAAATTTATAATCTGTCAACCACCAAAATTTAATTTTTACTCACGGTAAAGAGCACAAAAAACCTCTGATTTTTTTCTCCTACACAATTGTTCACCCATGGGCAGTGGTGATCCATCTTCCGAATACATCGCTTACAAATACTAGAAAAAGGAAGGGTTTTTTTTTTTTAATTTTTAATATTCTAGCATAGAAGGCTAATATAATTAATTAAAATATAGAATAATATAACCAATTAAAACAAAAAAGTAGAGAAAATAAGGAGAAAGGAAATTAAAATGATAACAATTATATTAAGTCTCTCCAATAAGTCTCCAATTTGCAAAACAGGCTGTTTCCAAAAGCAGCAAAGCATTAAGAAATAATGTTTCCCATAATATGAGGTTCCCAGGCCAGGTCATAGACTTTAAGTAATAATAGTGCTATACTAAAAAAATTTATCACACCATTTTAAAACATGTTCTTAACTCCATCCCTGCACACTCACACAACCCAAGCTGCTTCAGTGGCAACAGGACTTCCCCAGAATGAGCTTTATGGACAGCTGCTCCAGCAGCCTTAGTTATGTCCTGCACTGTTTCTGAGGGCAGAGGAAGGGTGTGAAAAGCAGAGCTATGGGAAGTCAGGGTCTCCAAATGGTCAAACCAGACGGAAAAACAATCTGTCAAGAGCTAGTCTTTTTCTTGAGAAGACCTCAAGAATCAGGTCTTGAGCTGTCACTGTTCCCACACAAGACTTTTAACAAAGATTTCTTTCTCCCTTGGTGACCACCACTGTGGACAAGAATAAAGACTCACCACTTATTCCCTACCTTCCTGTTCCTGGAGCAAGCCCTTCTCCCTCTGGGAGTTTTTGAGTTCTTCCTAACCACAGCAACTGGAAAGCAAAGTTTTGATTCTATGGCTCCTCACCTGCCCTTTTCACTTGGTCTAAGAAGGAACAACAAAGTTGTCCACAGATAATTATGCCAATCCTTTTAAAAGGTGACAGAGGATTTTTGCAAGGTGATTTGTTCACCTAAGAACTAGCCGTCCCAGTATTTCTATCCCCATTTTTTGGTACTGAGGAAATCAAGGCTGAAAAAGGATGTCTGACCCAGAGTCACACAGTAGCCTGGACCTAAACTTAAAAACGTAATTAACTCCGTTGACTCCAAGGAGAATTGTTGCTTCCACTTAATGCAGAGGTCTCTTTGGACACAAAAAGAACAAAAGATTCATACCCCTATTAAAAGAAAACTCACTACTAGAAAATGGAAGAAAGGAAAGAAAATTTCAATAATACAACACTGACCACAGTGGATATTGACAGGAAATAGAGAGGTCAATGAGAATGTACCTTGTCCCATGTACCCTCTGTCAGTCACATAAGAAGTTGCTCTCTCCTAGTCTAGGATTAGGAACTGGAATTCAAGGGGGAAGATGGATTCTAGGCAGTAGCAGAAATAACTGCAAGGAAGAGTCTCTGTAGTAACACAGCCAGGGCAGTCATTTCAAAGTGGCTGTTTCTATGTCTAAATTCTTTCTGCTTGTCTTACTACACCCATGTAAAAAACAGTCCATACGAAGGGAAAGGGACCTGTATGTGCACGAATGTTTGTGGCAGCCCTTTTTGTGGTGGCTAGAAACTGGAAACTGAATGGATGTCCATCAGTTGGAGAATGGCTGAATAAATTGTGGTATATGAAGATTATGGAATATTACTGTTCTGTAGGAAATGACCAACAGGATGATTTCGGAAAGGCCTGGAGAGACTTACACGAACTGATGCTGAGTGAAATGAGCAGGACCAGGAGATCATTATATACTTCAACAACAATACTAGATGATGACCAGTTCTGATGGATCAGGCCATCCTCAGCAACGAGATCAACCAAATCATTTCTAATGGAGCAGTGATGAACTGAACTAGCTATGCCCAGAAGAAGAACTCTGGGAGATGACTAAAAGCCATTGCATTGAATTCCCAATCCCTATATTTATGCACACCTGCATTTTTGATTTCCTTCACAAGCTAACTGTACAATAATTCAGAGTCTGGTTCTTTTTGTACAGCAAAATAATGTTTTGGTCATGTATACTTATTGTGTATCTAAGTTATATTTTAATATTTTTAACATCTACTGGTCATCCTGCCGTTTAGGGGAGGGGGGGGGGGGGTAAGAGGTGAAGGGTTGGAACAAGAGGTTTGGCAATTGTTAATGCTGTAAAGTTACCCATGTATATATCCTGTAAATAAAAGGCTATGAAATAAAAAACAAACAAACAAAAAAAAAAACAGTCCATACATATAGTATTTATAATACAGTACATATCTCTTCAAAAAAAAATGGTCTGCCACCTATGGGCTCTTGAAAAACATATCAAAGCTAAAAAGAGGACTAAGTTTGAGGGATATTTTGGTCTTGTAACGTATGACAGAGCTGGCAACATGGAAATATAGCACAAGAAAATTCTAAAAATCTAAATGGCAGTGTCTTTGAGTTTTTGTATTCTAAGTCTTCTCAAAGAAACAGTCTTTTCTAAAGAATGCTTTGGCGGTCTCATCAGAAGCAAGGCTAATATCAAACACCCCCCAATCCCCCAAGAGCTTCTACCTGCAGTGGTGTGCACGCTCAGGCTTGACACAGCAACATTTGGGACACTTGTAGATCACCTCGCCAGGCTTTAGCTGCAGACTCTCCATGTACTCTTTAGTAGCATTGCCTTTGGGTACCGCCCCCTATAAGGTGAGAAGTTAGAGAAAAACCATTAAAATGTGTCTTTGCAGATGCACTTGCTTCTGAAAAGATATTCTATATGAACACAACCTCTTCCACTTCCACAAAAGGACACCATCAAAATACTTCTGTAAAGAAGTCCCACAACATTAATCTCAATTAATCTCAAACCCTTTGCTAGCCAAGAATCTCAATAGTTTTCTAAGCTTAACCAAACCTATACTACAGACTAGATTAACCTTTAACCTGAAGGTATTCCAACTTAACAGTGGTTTAACATTAGAAATAATCAACTCCTCCAACTCCAAGTAGTGTTAGTTTTAGTACCAAATACCAAATACAAATGAGAACAATACTGGCCTTAAAATGAATAATTTAGCTTACCTTCTAAAATCTAATATATATCTAGCTCAGTATACTTTGAAAAACATTCAAATGTTCCCAAATCAATTTCCTTTTGTTCTAATCATCCAAATCTTTTTTTTTTTTTTTTGCTGTATCCTATCGACTCCTTGCTCATTTCTACCATGCCTTTACTGCTTTCTCCACTTTAATGACTTAGTCTTTTTTTTTTTTTTTTAATTTTAACTAATAATACAAGTTTATCTCAGGAATCTGATTCAAGATTTTGGGCTGAAAGGATCAGAAGCATTAAAGTTCTTTTATGTCCTCAAGAAATAAACAGAACACACATAAAAATCCCCAAAAGAAGAAAAATGGCTCAAAAAACTGAAAACTCTACCATACAAAACCAAAAAAGCTTTTTTAGGGTGGTATAGTGTAAAGAGTGCAATTTCTGGAGTCAGAAAGGAAAACCAATAAAAAGGCAAAAGTAGAAAAGGTAAGAATCTTAAATTGAGTTTGGGTGACTAAAAGAGGCAGTCATCAGGACCAGTACACGAATAAAGCAGCCATAATTTGAGATTATTTTGTGTCCAAGAAAGGAATCAGCTAAAGAGCCCAACTGCTATACTGGTACTATTACACTATAAAAAGAATTCAGGGACAACACCAAACATATTGGCTCCGATACAGTTAAATTCTTTTCTGTCTTCTTCAAAAGAGAATATTAAACATATTGCACTTTTCTTCATCACACAGGATCATCATCATATTATGGGGCAACTTGGGGCAGTATCAATAGCACTGATCTTTGAATCCAGAAGACTCAAGTTTGTATTCTATCTTTGATATGCACTAAGCTCTGTGACCTTTGGCTACTCACTTCTGTACTCTCAGCCTCAATTTCCTTTGTTGTAAAATGGGAATAATAGTTCCTATCTTCTAAGGTTGTTGTGAGGATCAAATGAAGTACTTTATGTAAAGTACCCTGCTTTATATAACATGCTTTATAAATTCTCATTATACTAGAGATTCTCATTATACTGCATTACCTAATTCCATACCATAATGCAATGAGATCTCGGGCCATTCAAATATGCAGGGCTATTTGTGCCATCAACCACAGAGACTCTCTATTGTCCCCACCCTTTGTTCCTCTGACTAAAGGGCAGAGCCACAGCCTCCAAACTCCCCACTGAAGGAGGAGGTTCAGCTCAGATATCTCCTCACTGTTTTACACCTCTGCTATAATACTGTTGCTCCTAGAGGGAGAGGATTATCTTTCTTTTTTTCATATTTGTATCCTCAGTGTTTAGCACAGTGCCTGGCACCAAACAGGTGCTTAATAAATGTTTACTGACTATTCATTATACTGAATAATCCCTAGACTGATGTGTTTTTATAATTGTCAGATCTTTTAGTTTTGTTTTAGATTTTCTAATCAGTTTATTACTTCTAATCTGTTCTAGGCTGGGAAACCAGGTGACTGAAGACAGCATACCTTTGTATAGTATTTTAAAGCTTCACAAATCACTTTCCTCGTAATCCTTCTAAGTTAGTATAATTGTCTCCATTTTCCAGATGGGGAAATTCAAGCTCTAAGAAACAAAATGATTTTCTCATGACCAGAATGAAAGTATCAAAACTGGAACTCTTAATTCTGCTGGTTCCACTGTTGGGTGTAAATTTAAAACAAAACTAAAATAAAAGATCAGACAATTGTACAAGTACTCATCTGGCATTTAATTGGAGTTCCCAGTAACAGTATTCATCTTTTAATGCCTAGAGATTGCATCAGGATGGAGTCCTTTGAGCGGACAAGACTAGAGCTTTAAATCTCACCTCTAAGCCAGCAGCTTTGTGAACTCAGGCAAATCACTTAACTTCAACATACCCCAAGTAACACCTAGGACTTATTTATTAATCTGTGTTGAGCCATATAGCCTATCTAACCAATTACAATATTAGGTCCTAAGAGCAAGGGCATATTTTTTTTTTTTTAAGTGTCTTTGCATATCCCAATGACCTAGGCACAGAAGAGGTTCATTAACAATCAATATTCATTAACAATGATACATTTAAAGTAATACCAGCAGGTTCCAAGGGCTTTTGCTGCTTTGGAGAGAATCACAATTTTCACTCACTTCCAAGTTATTAACCAAGGTTCTAAATGACTAAATTCCTGATGACCTTTAGATAAATGATTTAATACACTGTTCCATCACTGACTCAAGCTTAACTCACACTCTGTTCCCTGTTCAAAATGTTAGGGACCAAATATACTCATGTCACTGTTATCAAAACCACAGCCAGCATACCAACTTTGGACTTGGGGATTTGGCAGCAATTGAAGAAAGTTAGAACAAACTCAGAACTTTAGTAGGACATGCAACAGTAGAGTTTAAACCACGAGTGAAAGCCATTCTATTGAACACTACAAAACCTCTTGGTAGTACACTAAACAAATGAAGAAAACTGCTTAAATCCAAAGGAGAAAGTTCACTTTTTCTAAGCTCTCTGAATTTTTGTGCTTTGGAGATTAGTGAAGGATGGCCTAGAATGAGCCTGAAAGTGTGAGTAAAGAGCAATATTGAAAGATAAATACTACTTGATGGCACAACAAAAAGAAAAATATAATGAACTAAATTACAATTCAATTCATCTCTTGATACCATATAAAGAGCACACACTTAGACACTTTAAAAAGGATTTTGCATATATTTTTTTCTATCGCCTGCAAGATGCATCTAAAGAGACTGCTTTGTGAACAGGGGATAGAGCAATGGGCCTGAACAAAGAAAGATTTGAGTTCAAATCCAGCCTCAAACACTTATTAGCTGGGCGAGTCACTTAACCTTGGTTTATCTTAGTAATTGTAATTGTACAATTATTTTTTAAAAATGGAGAAAATAAGCCGTAGGGTTGTTGTGAAGAAAAAAATGAGACCCTCAGGTTTGCAAAGCCTGGCACATAACAGACACCCATTATTCTTATTTCTTCCCTTCTCCTCCTCCTCCTCTTTCTTTTATGTACAGTTACACTCCAAATAATTCCAAAGCATAAAGACAAAAATCACAGTCAAAAGAAGGAACAGAAGAGATCCCAGGCTCCACACATCAACACAACATGGCAACCCCAACGCCCATGCAATTTATACTATCACAACTTTCTAGACAAAAGGAACCTTCCCGAGATTACCTAGTCCAAAATCTGATTTTGTTAAAGACAGTGAATGAGACCTAAAATGTAAAGTGCTTTGCCCAAACTCATTCAGCAGGTATTACTCAGCTTAACTCCTAAGTTAATGTCATTCCCACTAAACTGTGATGTCTCTCACCTCTAAGGTGACATTTTTCTTTTCTAATTTATACAATTAAAATGCCATACATTCAGGAAACATTCAGGAAAATAAAAATTTAAGATTAAATGAACAAGAAATCCTCAGCTATAGACTCAAAGGAGCCAGCTAAATTTAGCACAATAAGAGAAAATATCAATAGAATAAGAACATACTTACAGGGTCAGTAAGCATAGTTCTCAGATGAGATGACAGGGCTAGAATTGCCAAGCAGTTAAAAACAACACCGTTGATCATAGAGTACCAAAAGTCTTTGGAAGGCAGCAACATGACAAAAGTCACAACAAAGTCTGCATAGACAACTAGAAGCCATGTCATGACAGCGCAGACCATACCACAGCCATCCCGGATGAACCAAATCTTGTCTGCTGTGTCAGCTTCAGATGAGGATGAGGATGAAGAATCATAATTCTCATTTTCACCAAGAAGGGGATGATGTTCCACATCACGGAACCTGTGCCCTGATGACTGCATGATTTCCTGGGCTTACCCTGAAGACAGGAGAAAGGCAACATTTATGTACATGTAAATGCAACATAAAAACCAATAAAGAACAGAGCTGTGCTAGAAAATATGCACTTGATGATTCAATGTCTTGAATAAAACAAGTAAAATTAATTTCTTCCATTGTCCTTTAAAAATCTAATTTAGGTTTGAAAACAAAGAACCAAAAATAAGTCTAATTACTTCTGCTCTAAATTGCAATGCCTTTTTTTTTTTTTGCTGAGGCAATTAGAGTTAAGTGACTTTCCCAGGGTCACACAGCTAGGAAATGTTAAGTATCTGAGGCCAGATTTGAACTCAGGTTCTCCTGACTTCAGGGCTGGTGCAACTTCAATGCTTTTGACATTCTCATCCATGTCCATAATATAATCAACATCACTGATTTTACTCATATAAATTGTGGCAATTCTATCTACACCATAAAAAGAATAAGAACAAAAGCTTATACAAGGTTACATATCCATATGTAGCACAGTTTCTTCCTACTCCTAAAGTGCCATGTTGATTCCAAGTTCACAGGATCACAGTCCATTGTCCTCATTTTACATAAAAGGAAACTGAAACTGAGTGAGATGAAGTAACTTGTTGAAGCCACACTGATAGGAAGTATTAAGTCCCAGAACTTCAGAATCAGAAGAGACCTCAAGGTCCATCTAATATCTAATTACCTGAATTTTTAAAAATCCTTTCTACAGAAAGGGACCTGTAAGTGCAAGAATGTTTGTGGCAGCCCTTTTTGTAGTGGCCAGAAACTGGAAACTGAGTGGATGCCCATCAATTGGAGATTCTTTTTGTACAGCAAAATAGCCGTTAGGACATGTATGCTTATATTGTATTTAATTTATACTTTAACGTATTTAACATGTATTGGTCAACCTGCCATCTGGGGAGGTGGATGGGGGAAAGGGGAAAAAATTGGAACAAAAGGTTTGGCAATTGCCAATGCTGTAAAATTACCCAAGCATATAACTTGTAAATAAAAAGCTTTAATAAATAAAATTATATTAAATTTAAAAAATAAAAATCCTTTTGACAAAAACTCTCAAAAGGATCACACAGATATGACTCCAAGTAATCCAGTGACAGGGAAGTTAATACCTTTTTAATAATGAAAGTCATTTCTAGAAATGCACTAAAAATGCATTAAATACAAGGATTTTTTATATTACAGAAATTTGTCTCTCTTTACCATCTAGTCATTGCTATCCTAGTACTAGGAAGCAGAACAAGGAGTCCTTTTTCTAAATAGAAGTCTATTGATGTCTTGAAGACAAATGTCTTCCTAAACTTTTTCTTCACCCAACTAATTATCTTCAGTTCCTACATGATGTAGTTTCCATTCTTTTCACTGAGCTGCTTATTATCCTGTGAATGTTCTATATCCTATCAATATTCTTCTTGAAAAAGATGTTAAGAAATGAACACAAAATTTCAGAAAGATGTGCTAGGACCAGGACCGAAAGACTTCAGCTGCTGCTGCTGTGCCCACCCCACGTCCCACCACTGTTTTCTGGACTGTTTTGGATGTCATGTCACATTATAACTCTAGTTTAGCCAAGTGCAGTTCCCCTATCCTATAACTTTTTTAAAAATTCAAATCAAGGACTTCAATTATCCATGGTATTAGTAGAGAAAATGCTAGATTTGGAGTCTGAGCTCCTGATGCCTCTCTGCAGCCTACTACTTGTGACCTTAAGAAGACATTTCCAAAGGACAGGTTTATAAGTCCTCTAGTATAACTTCTCATCTGACTAAATGAAGAAACTAAGATACCAGAATGGCCTCTGGATGACCCTGGGCCAACTTAACCTCCTGGAACCTGAGTTTTCATCTGTTACATGAGGAAGTTGGACTGTATCTCTAACATTCCCTCCCCCTCTTAATCTAGGATTATGTGATTTCTAGATTATGTTCCATTGTATTAACCTTAGGCAATCTGAGGTAGGTGACAAACCAAGTTACTTCAAATATTTATTAAGCTAATATAGGTTAGGAACTAAAAATGACACTGATATACAAACACAAAAGAGAGTCTCAGCCTTTTAAGTTCCACACAAAGGGCTTACAATAAAACCACATTCAGAAACAAGAAGTACAAGTGTCACTATCCATTTTACAGAAGAGGAAACAAAAGGTTAGAAGCTCTAAGTTCCCCAAAACCACAAAGAGCTAGCCTGGAAGCAACTTGACTCCAAGAATAGTTATCTGTGCACTGCACCAGATTGATACTCTCCTCCTTGTTCATTAATTCTGACATATAAGTAGATCCTCCATTTCTTCCAATTCTTAGGTGGTAAGGGACAAGTCAATTCTCCGAGAGCCTCCACAGCTGTGGATAACAACATCTGAAGGGGTTGCAGGGCAGCCTTTGCTGACACAGGTATTGCGGACTGGGAATGAGATAAATTGGAGGCAGAGGGAAGAGCAATAGCCTCTCAGTGAGAGAGAGAGAATAGCAATGGCCTCTCAGTCTTCTTGTATCATCCCCTCACAGGAGGAGATCCATTCTGGGTTGGATCTCCCCAGCCACAGTCAGGTGGCTCCCATGTATTCCCACATGGCACCTGAACGTGGAGAAAAAATTACAAGAACCAGAGCTGTTCGTGAGAAAGATCCTTCTATAGTTAAGGAAGAAGAGCCCCATAAGACTTTTTTAGTCGGGGTAATTAAATGGACGATCATATCAAGGGCCAAGCCAGGAGACTTAAATGCCTATTCCTCTTCTCCGCTTGGAAGTTTGCCTCAATCAACACCTGCTACAGTCATCCAGAAGTGATAGTGCTGCTTGCACTCCTCAGTGTGCGGACCAAGCTGTGGAAGGAAATAACAGCAAAAAAACAAAAAGCGGGGAATTGTTAAGGGGCAGGTCAATTCTCCAAGAGCCTCCACAGCTGTGGAAATAACATCTGAAGGTTGCAGGGCAGCCCTTGCTGACACAAGTGTTGCGGACTGGGAATGAGATAAATTAGAGGCAGAGGGAAGAAGAGAGTTCAAGAACAGCACTGGACTCTCAATCTCCTTGTATCATCCTCTCACAGGAGGAGATCCATTCTGGGTTAGATCTCCCGCAGCCCCTGTCGGGTGGCTCCCATGTATTCCAACACTTAGGTGTGTTATGTTTCCTACAATTTGCCCTTATCATTTTGGTGTGAGATGTAGCATGGTATAGTGGATAGAGAGCTGGCATTGGAACCAAAAAGACTTGAGGTCAAGTCTTCAAGTATGTCTGTCAAACTGGCTGTGTGACCTTGGAAAAAGTCACAATCTCTCACTAACCCAGGCAACTACCAAGCCTATAAAATTGCAGAGTACTAGTGGAGAGAGTTTCCCATCTCTATTCTTTAATTCTGATATCATTTAATGGAAGATAGTGTGGCCTAGTAGATAGAGGGGCTGCCCTGGAAGAAGGCCTCTGAAACATATTAGCTGTGGGGACCTCAGGTCAAGGTCGAGTCATTTTATCTCTTTAGGTCTCAATTAACTCTCAGACTATAAATTATAGATGAACTACAACTGCCAGATCTGTAATGTGGAGGGTGTTTCCATGCCAAAGAATTCTTTATATTGGTGAATTTATAAATTCAATCCAAAAAAGGAAAAATAAATTTTTTTAAAAGGTGGTACACCAAGTAATGAACTGAACCAGCTACGCCCAGCGAAAGAACTCTGGGAGATAACTAAAAACCATTACATTGAATTCCCAATCCCTACATCTTTGCCCACCTGCATTTTTGATTTCCTTCACAAGCCAATTGTACAATATTTCAGAGTCTGATTCTTTTTGTACAGCAAAATAGCGTTTTGGTCATGTATACTTATTGTGTATCTAATTTATATTTCAATATATTTAACATCTACTGATCATCCTGCCATCTGGGGGAGGGGGTGGAGGGTAAGAGGGGAAAAATTGGAACAAGAGGTTTGGCAATTGTCAGTGCTGTAAAGTTGCCCATACATATAACCTGTAAATACAAGGCTTTTAAATTTAAAAAAAAAAAAAAAAAAAGTGTTGCACCAGCCCTGAAGTCAGGAGGACCCGAGTTCAAATCTGGTCTCAGACACTAAACACTTCCTAGCTGTGTGAGCCTAGGCAAGTCACTTAACTTTTTTTTTCCCCTGAGGCAATTGGGATTATGTCCCATTTCCAAGACCACCTTGGGATACTTATACTTGGGAGTTCACATAATTACTCAATAAAAAAGTTTTATCTACACTTTTGCTAATGTTTTCTTCTCATTCCTACCTTCAATATGAACCAAGATTTTTCTATTTCACACCTCTTTAACAATATATACATTAAATAATAGCAACAATGGTCTACTGTTAATCCTTTAATTTTGGTTTGGAATGACAGTGTAGAGGGATAAGTGAAAGGACAAAAACAATTTATATCTTTCAATTATGACAGATAAAACACCAAAGGAAGAAATCCAACTATTGCAAGTTAGGGGGGAAGGGGGAGGGGTCAGGGAGAGAGAGAAATAGCACTGGATTTAGAATCAGGTGACCTGGATCCAAAATCTAGCCGTAACTCTTAAATTCAACAAATGTGTTCTTCTTACATGTAACACTGTGCTAGGTATATCAGCAAATCTATCATGATTTACAAAGAGAACTTCCTGATTTGGGGCAGCATTTTTCCTGGGTCTATATCTAAGAAATTAAAATGGAAGTCAATGAGAAAAGACAGTACAATTCAGAGATAAATGTCCTTTAATGACTTTACAAGAACATGTCTATTTCATTGAGGAGAAGCAATATTCCTATCAAATTTTAAAATGAACTTTGTTCCTCTCTTGTGTTTTTGATCACACTGCTCCCAACCTAGACCCATACTCTTACCCCATTCTTGCTTCCTCTTTGTATTCTTCCAGGTCCCATTTTACTGCAACCTTGGATCAAGATCTCTGTCAACTCCATCCACACCCTCACCAATCAGAATTAATTTCTGCTTTGAATCTGCCTCTTCACTCTGTGCTATTACCTATAAATTTATAATTTTGCATTATAATTGTCTAGGTTCCTATATTATTGCCCTTACTAAATTACAAATTTCTTGTTTTATTTAATTTTACATTCTTTATCACTTGGTATACTACTTTATATACACTAGTTACCTTAAAGCTTTGGTGAATTAAAATAAGCTAATACCATTAATATTCTAGTTCAATATTAAAAAACATCATTTCAAAGAATGACTAATATAAACGGGAAAGATGTTATACCATCATTACTGAGAAATATTTTTTTCAAATTTTCTAAAAGCAGGATGCTTATGCCTCTTGAGGCTTCTGTTGGCAACAAAATACTAGGCAAGGTCAAGTATGAGCATTACTATCAGTACATTTTATTTCTGCAAATCTAAAAATGTTTTTAATACAAACTTTCTGGAGACATGTCTTTTTTTCTCTCCATAGATAAGAACAATTTTACAAGTCTAATATTAACATTAACAATATATATCTCTGTACAACTTAACATTCAAAGAACATAGAGGGGATTCTATAGAAACATTAGTGATCTAAATAATTTAGTTTTTTGCCAAATAGTATTTTTCCCCACTTCAGGGAGAGGGAAAAATTAACTCTCTTCAATGGCAGCACGGACAAGGAAAGTATCAGCCAAGTCATTAATTGTAGAATCTGGGATTTGTTAATGTACTTATCACTTAGGACACTAAAGAAGAAACAATCTGAATTTCTTTCATTCTTCTAAAGGAGAACAAATTATTTCATCCAAGAGGATGTTTCAGTTCTTACAAAAGCTTTTGAAAATGCTCTAAAGTCTTTGCATGAAAGACAAAACAATTTAATGCTAGATTTTTTTCTCCTATTCCTCATTTGCCAAACACACATAAATAACAAAAGGTTATATATGTTAACAAAAAGCCAAAAAATGGAGCTATTACCACTATTAATAGCTAATATTTATAATAGAATTTTAATGTGCAATGAGATTTTTACATATAGTAACTCATTTGAGTCTCACAATTTTTACAAGTAGGTGCTATTATCATCATCCCCATTACATATGTATGCAAACTGACACAAAGATAAGTAATTTGCCTAGTGTCACACACCTAATGAGTGTCTGAGGTAGGATCTGTCTTCTTGATTATAGGTCCAGCACTCTTATTCAGTGAACCCTCCTAGTTTAAAAAAAAAAAAAAAAAAAAAAATTACTTAGAGATATCTCTAATCTCCTTTTCCCAAGATGCTTATCAGGTTCTATAAAGGAAATCTGATTAAGATTAAAAAAAAAAAAAAAAAAAAAAGACATGTATCTAGGATAAGGAAAGCTGTTGGTTGGAGGAAAAAATCGTTGCATGAAATATTTCCATAGGAAATTATATGTATATATAAATATAGATATATGTAATATATCTACATAATTGTAGATTAGACTAAGGGGCTATTTTCCAATGAAAAAGGAATCAAAGGAATTGAAAAAAGAATTCTCAAAAGCATTATAAGCAAGTAACAATCATTTGAAAGACTGCCTTATATTAATGATCAGAGAAAGGCAAATCAAAACATCCAAAAAATTGTCAAAGATTAGAATAGTCAATGTTATGATAAGATTATGGAAAAACAGCACATTATCTTATAAGCAGGCAGAGTTATAAATAAGCACAATTACTCTGGCAAGTAATTTGAAATGAGGTAAATAAAGTGTCTAAAATATCCATATTCTTTGACCCAGAGTTTCCACTACTAGGTTTATATCCCATATAGTTCATAAACAAGATAAAGTCCCCATAAACACTAAAATATTTATAGCACCACTTTCTATAGTAGGGAAAAAAAAGGAAATTAATAAATGTCCAGCAATTGAGGAACTGCTAAACAAATTGTTCAATGTGAATGTAACAGAGTATATTGTGGTACCATGAGAAATGACAAAGATGATAAATACAGAAAAGTGCAGACTTAACAGGTATTGATGTAGAGTGAAATAAGCACAGCCAAAGGGGAAGGGGGGAGGCAGAGGAGGAGACAAGCAATGACTATAGCAATGTAAATGAAAAGATCAAAAATCAAAAAGGAATACTGCAAAATTACAAAGAACAATTATTGCTCCAAATAAGAGAAATGAGAAGACACCCTCACCCCACCTCTTGAAAAAGTGGGAGGTCCATGGGTGTAGTTCTCTGCATATACCAACAACTTTCTTCTTCCTTTTTTTCTTTTCCTTTAAAAATATTATTTGTTATATGACATGACTATCTGAGAATGGGAAAAGGATACACTGAGAGAAATTCCAGTGATGTAAAAAGTCAAATATCAATAAACTTATTTTTAAGACTACTCCAAATCACTAAGAAATATGCAAATATACAAAAAAGTATATTAAAAACACTATTAGTAAAGCTATGAAATTTTGAAATGTCCATACCCTTTGATCCCAGAAATCCCAAACCTAAACAGGCTGTGTGTGTGTGTGTATGTATGTATCCATATGTATAAAATATTCATAGTAGACTTTCTGTGGTAATAAGAAAGTAGAAACAAATTATATGACCAAAGACTAAGAAATAATTAAATTCTAGTACACAAATTAATACGTCACTACTGTCTTATAAGAAACTATAAATGAGAATTCTATATTGTTGTGTATGTATGTATATGTGTGTATATATTTATATATATAAAACTGATACAGAGTGAAGTTAAACATAACCAGGGAAACATTATACACAGTGACTATAACAATGAAAACAGGAACAACAACAAAAGGGGAACTGGACATTACATAATTATAAAGACCAAGCTTGGCTTAAAAGAAGAAGTGAAAACATTCAACCTCCTTTGCAAAGGTGGGGCTGACAGAGAGCCGCACTGGGAGGCAGGCAAATATGGATTCAAATTCAGTCTCAGAATTTGAGTGATCCCTGGCAAATCACTTAACCTCTGTTGGACTTAATTATTATTTGTAAAGTAAGAAATTTAGATCAGGTGACCTTTATGGTTTATTTTGACTGATTTTGTTGTTTTTCTTCCTTTTAAAAAAAATTTTGTTCTAAGATGGATAAGAAAATTATTCAGAACTAAATGTAAAACCAAAAAAAAGAATAACATAAATTAAGAAAACCTTGAGAACAAGGAGAAAATAGAAAGGAAAATCTGGTTATCGGGAAAAGAGAAAAGCATTGTAGACTCACTTTATGGGATATATAAAGAGCACAAAAAAGGACAAATAGTTTTTTCACAGAACAAAGTCAAAGGAAAAAAGATTTAAAAGAAAGTAAAAAAGTAGTAAGAATTGGAGCAAATAAGAATTTTTTAAAAACTCAATATTAAATAAATTTTACATAAAATTTAGAGCAGGGTTAAATGGATAAATGAGATTAAATTTTAAATAGATTAAAGAGTTACATACAAGCAACTCTCCAAAATCTAAATATGACATTGCTGAACAACTTGTACAATTCAGTAGTTATTGTTTTTATCCCCTAAACATGTAAAAAAACATACAACATAACTTTTAAAAGATATTTAGTCTTTCCCCGACCCACACAATACTCTTAACTATAAAGATAAAACTTGTTCTTAGTTCTGTGATATTATAGAAAGAACATCAGATTTAGAATCAAAGAAGTTTTCAATCTCCAGTTCTATTACTTACTACCTTATCTGTAAAATGAAGACTAAATAATACAATTGCAAAAATCCCCTCATAAAATCGTAGGATTTTATGCATAATTTATTTATGTGAAACTGCTAAATGGCTAGAAATAGGAAAATTCTTTTTTCTTTCTTTTTTTTTGCTGAGGCAATTGGGGTCAAGTGACTTGCCCAGGGTCACACAGCTAGGGAGTATTAAGTGTCTGAGGCCACATTTGAACTCAGATTCTCCTGACTTCAGGGCTGGTGTTCTATCCACTGTACTACCTAACTGTCCTGAAATAGAAAAATTTTAAGGAAAAATGTACAAATATTTTTAAAAATTAGCCAGAGCTAAATGGAGGAAAGCTAAAGGATGATGGCAGCTAAGGATTCCAAAGAGTGGTTTCTGGTTGTAGTTCCTTCATCTTTGTTCTTATCCCTCCAATATTTATCTTTTTTGGGGGGGGGAGGGGAGGGATCATCTTTGTCACTGGTAAGAAATGAAATCTCAACTACAAAATGGAATCCAGGGATTTACTTTTTAAAAAAAATTTTTTAAAAGCAGGGATTAATCCAAGGATTAATTTGCACTTCTAATTAGCAGTGATTTAGAACTTTTTTTTGTAGTAATTTTTCTTTTTCTTTTCTTTTTTTTCATTTCTTTCCCAGCTATAAATATCCTGAGTTTCTACCTTTAAGAACTACTAGTTCATATCCCTGGACAATTTATCAAATGGTAAATGGCCCCTGCTCTTACTATAAATTTGAACTAGTTCTTTATATATCTTAGAAATGAGACCTTTATCAGAGAAGCTTAGTACAAAATTTTGTCCCCAGTCATTTGTCTTTTAATCTTGTATTTGTTTGCTTTGTAAAATAAAAACAAACCTCAATTTTAAGTAGTCAAAATTATCCATTTTATTCTGTGACCCTCTCGTTTGGTTATAAGTTTTTCTCCTATTCAAAGAAAAACTTAACTGAATGTTAATTTTTTTTTAAATATTTCCCTAATTTGTTTATGTAGGACCTTTTCTATCTAGGATATATTTGCCAATTTTCCCAATAGCTTGTCAAATACTGAGTCTTTATCCTAATAAGTGTTTTTGTGTTCATCAAATCTGGGGGTACTAGACATATTTGCTTCAATATTATGTCTTTCTATTGATTGATCTCTATTTCTTAATACCAAATTGTTTTGAGAACTAAACGTTTTGTAACAGAAGCTGAGATTTGCCACTGCTAGGTTCTCTTCATTCCCATTTCCTTCCATAATTTCTCTTGAGATTCTTGACCTTTTTTTCCCCTCCATATGAATTTTATTATTTTTTGCTAGTTCTATAAATTATTCCTTTGGTAGTTTAATTGGTGTGGCATTGAATAAAGAATAAATTAATTTTGGTAGAACTATAATTTTTACAATGTTAGAAAAGCTAGCACCTACCCTATCCTTGTATAATTCATATTTTCCCGATTACTTATTTCTATAAACAGTTCATTGTAATAACAATTATATAGTACTTGTGTCTTAGAAAGTTAATTCCCAAGTATGTTATACATTCTATAGTAAGTTTAAATGGAATTTTTCTCTCTCTTCCTAATGCGTTTAATTGGTTTTATGAACAAATATTGATGATTTGGGGGCAACTAGGTGGAGCGATGGATAGGATCTGGACAGAGCAATGGATAGGCTTGAAATCAACTAACTGTGACCTTAGACACTCATTTAATCTTGTTTGCCTCAGTTTCTTCATCTATAAAATGAACTGGAGAAGGAAATGGTGAATCATTCCAGTATGTTTGCCAAGAAAACTATTTAGGGGTCAGGAAGAATGAGACATGACTTAAAACAACAGAAAGATAACAACATAAACCTGGGAATCATCAGCACAAAAATAACTAAATCAATGGTAAATGAGGAGATCTCTAAGTCAGGTAGTATAGAGGAGGAAGAAGGCCCAGGCCAAAGCATGGGGGACAATTCATGATTATTGGATGGAACCTAGAGGAAGAATCAGCAAAGATTACCAAAGAATCATTAAGTCAAGTCAAGCAGCATGGACAACCAGGTAGTGCGATGGATGGAATGCTGGGCCTAAAGTCAAGAAGAACAGAATTCAAATCCAATCTCAGGTACTTACGTAGTGCCTCAATGTGTTTATAAAATGGGGATAATAATAGCCACTCCCTTGCAGAGCTGTTGTGAGAATCAAATGAAATCATATTTGTGAAACATTTAGCCCTTTACTTTAGTACTTGACACAGTGAGCACTATATAAATGTTAGCCCCTGCGATGTGATGGACTGAGAAGTGATTTGAAGTAAAAGAAGCAGGAGAGCAGTGACAACAACTTAATCAGATTGGACCTGTGTCCAAAAGGTTACTGACCATGTCAGATACCACAGGCAAGAAGAACAAAGATTGAGGAAAGGGCCATTAGATCTGGCTATTAAGAAAGCATCAGTAGCTTTGGGGAAAGCAGTTTCAGGAGAATGATGGGACTAGAAACCATATTACAGAGTGTTTAAAAGACAGCGAGGAAAAAAGGAAGTCGAGGCACTGAGTGTGAAGAGCATTACTATAAAGAGGAAAAGGGCAAGCTGGAATGAAAAGTTCCTGGATTAACCACCAGGATCTGGATTGGATGATAAATTGGGATGGCTTAAAACTCAAAGGAGTATGTTTAGTGAAGATGAAAGAGATGGGAAGCAAGGAATATTAAGGAGCTCCCACCAGCAACCAAGTCAAGGCAAATGACTCTGGGGTAGGCAGGGGAAGAAGCAAATAGATAAGAAGAAGCTGAAGATTAGAGAATGGAGATGACAGTGCGGGAGGAACTTGTTGGAGAATTCAAGAGGGTATATGAGAAAGAATATATGCAGACAGTCTGGCAACTTTTCATTCAAAACTAGAGGGAAGGAAGAGATCAAGGGGAAAGGTGTCTGAATGGTGTGAAATGAGGAAGAAAAAAGAAGTGGAAAAGCCTAACTTTTTTTTTTCAATAAAGAATAAGATGGGTCCTCAACTGCAGGGATGAGAGGGAGAATGGGAAATTTGAGGAAGGAAGTCACTGGGGTAAATGGGATAGCAAAAACGTTCTTCGCTACATTAAAAGCCCAAATGATGTAATGTAGCATGAATTTGTATTGGAGTCAATCAGCACAGTTCCATGATTTTTTATCTCTGACAGCACATGACTATCAAAAGTAGATACTAGGAGTAATCCAGGGTTGCAATATGGAAAGATTATGATCCCTGATGGAACAGATGAGTAAAGAATTTGAGAGTATTTTTGAAAGGATACTGCAGAGTTAAATTGATTCACCAAGAATTGGGAAAGAACTGAAGGGTGGAGGGAATGAAAGATTACTATGAGAACAAAGGGCTAAGAATCACTAACTAGGGGTCCTCAAACTATGGCCCGCGGGCCAGATGCGGCAGCTGAAGCCGATTATCCCTTTCACCCAGGGCTATGAAGTTTCTTTATTTAAAGGCCCACAAAACAAATTTTTTGTTTTTACTATAGTCTGGCCCTCCAACAGTCTGAGGGACAGTGAACTGGCCCCCTATTTAAAAAGTTTGAGGACCCCTGCACTAGACATTAGGAAAGGTGAAATGATAAAAAGATTTTATCAGAAAAAAAGTTATGCCAAAATTCACTAAAAGAGAGGAAGAACACAGCGTAATGACAATATTAAAGATACGGCTTTCTCTGTGTCTCATTCAACCAAAGTAGAGAACAAAGTCATGGCAATTGATCAGAATGATGAACTGAGGATTTAAGGTGTTTGAGGGAGCACTAATATGTATGCTGAAATGTCCTAGTAAGGAGGCATGAGATGGGGAGGAGAGAGATTGGGAGCCAGGTATTAAACTCACTGAGGAAGGAAGATTTCCTAGGAGTTGAGGGTTAACCACCAGGATCTGGATTGGATGATAAATTGAGATGGCTTAAAACTCAAAGGAGTATGTTTAGTGAAGATGAAAGATGGGAAGCAAAGAATATTAAGGAGCTCCCACCAGCAACCAAGTCAAGGCAAATGTGATAAAGAGTAACCAGTCCTGGTAATGGTGTGTTTTTCATTTTAAAGCAGACCTTCTAACCAGCAGAGGACGGTGTGTGCAGAGTAAAACTTTGGAGATCAAGTAATTCAACTACATTACATTATAAAAGCAGATGGTTGTAGTTTGTCCTTTATTCTCGAAGAGGACCATGACATTAGGAGTGTGACGCCATGACATTCGAGTGATGGAGCTGGGCAAGGTCCCTGGCCTCACTTCCCCCTCCAGATCCATCAGGGTTCCAGTGGCCAGGTATAGCTCAGAATGACTGGAGATGGCTCTTGAACAGTGGGAGACCTCAGTCTTTGTAAGCTAAAATCTTCAACAGGTCGCAGTTTGAGGCTTAAACCCATTCAGTCATTAAAAACCAGTGCCCAAACACAATCGTCTAAAGTCACAAAGGTTTGTTAAGCATATGAGGCAAAATTTAAATACATGTCCTATGACTTCACATTAATTCAAATATGAACAATATGAAAGTTCCCAAAGAAACTGAAACTACCAATTGATATACTTTAAGAGATGTGTCTTTAAAACATGTACAAATATCTTATGGGCGGACTCATTTTAATTAATTTCTTACAGTGCCTTACACAGATTGGGTGCTTAATGAATGTTTAATTAAATTGTAGGGTTTATGTGAAAAAATCTAAAGACAAAAAGCAAAACAGAACATTCCTTGATGCAAACATTATGATTGTGTTTTAGCGCCAACATTTTTATAGAAACATCTTTCTGAAATTATAACAAAAGTCAATGAGAAAATGATTTAATAATCAAAAAACAATTATTCAAATTTTTCAAAAGAGCAAATAATGTATAAAACAATATCAAGATTACATAAGTTTCTTCACAACATGGAAAAAATGTAACAAATTACTATAATTGTCCTAATTAGGACAAAGGCAGAGGCCAGAAGTAAAGAAACAATTCTTTTGAGACACTAATCTTAGGAAAGTTGTACTAATGAGAATTTATAAAAAATATGCTACTAAAGTACTATACCCATTAAAGAATAACATGAACACCTAGAGTTACTCTTAATATCAAAATCATTACTGATTTCATACTAATTCATGTGAAGTTCATTTTTAAGAGAAATTGGAAAGCATTCTATTGATTGTTAGCAGTCAAGACGATGCTTGATCACCATTTTTCTGCTCTAACAGCAATAGTCAGTTTTCTCAGATTTAATGGAATTTTTACTCCATTCCCAATTCAAGGTATTTACTATCATGTTAAATAAAAATAGCACCCACTTCTCAGAATATCAAAATTCACAAATTTCTGTTAATCAAGAAACAGCTTCTAGATTAGAAACTTTCAATTTCAAATAAATTAGAATATAGATTTAGATCTGCCAGCGAGGCGATAGTAGCCAAGTAGTCCAATACACCTAGAATTTAAATGACTTGCCCAAAACCAAAGGGAGAAAGCAAAGCATGGATTTGACTGCAAATCTAAAGGTCTTCAAAATGTACCAAACTTGAAAGGCAAAAAGTTTTATATTTATGTAATAATACACACACATATAGTTATACTGTGATACTGGCTAATTATTCTAAACCACCTCACTGAATCCTAGAACTAGAAAAGTCCTTGGAAATCACCTCTAATACAATTTCCATATTCTTCAGAGAAGGAAACCAGTAAAAGAAGTCGAGTTTTTGGCAAGCAGACTATGAGACACTTTTTCCTGTGAGGACAGTTGGACTACCTAAGAGACAGAAAATAAGAGGAGCTAAAGAATAAATGTAGTTTTTAAGGCAGAAAAGACTTCAGTGACATCATTTTAGCTTGAATAATAACTTTCAACCAGAAAAGTGGACAGGTTTTGGGGGGAGGAGGGAAAGAGGAGATAATGTCCATAAAGGATTCTTTACTGTAGATAATTGGTTATAAGTAGATGAACTGAAGATCAGGAATGCACAGTCTTTGAGTGCCTAAGGCTCCCAAGAGGTTCTATTTACTGAATATGGAACCATTATATTCTCTGGAATGGAATCATTTCCTATGGAATATAATCAAACAAGAGCTTGGATATCTACTGACATGTTGAAAGATGTAAGGCATTCAAAAGTCTAGAGATAGAAGAAGCAAGTCAACTATTGAAGGTTGATTTTTAACTTCATCTAAAGAAAAATGTTTACAACTAGGGCTCTCCAAAAGTGGAATAGAATGTTTCATGAGGTCCTACATTCTCCCCTCACTCGATGTCATCATGAAGAAGCTCTTTGTCTGCTAATCAGGACACTCTAAAGGAAAAATTTGACTAGATGGCCTCTGAGGTCTATAAAATAGGTAACACTATTTAGGATAAGCTACAGCTCCAAGCACACAAGATAAAGCTAATTCAATGTGCCAGGTATAGTGCCACTAAGCACTGGGGATACAAAAAAAAGGTAAAAGACAGTCTCTCTGCCTTCAAGAAGCTCACAGTCTGATGGGGGAAGACTATACACAAAAGAAAGCTGAAAAATCAGGAGGAGGGTGACCTAGCCACCATATGATGTTCCATATATCAAAAACAAGCAGTCATCAATGGAAAATGGAGACCTAAGAATACTGATAATCAGCTAAGAATATCTGAAACAAATAGTCTCTTTTCATTTATGCTCAATTTTGAAAACTCTGTATAGGAATTAAATTCAAATACAAATCTCCATCACATTAAAGGATTTTAGTTCCTGCCTACTAAAGCCAAAGAAAGCTTACAAAATCTAAAAGCACAGGAATAAAGAAGGCCCACTAGACTAGGAACAAAAAGATCTCTAGCTCTCTCTTCTTTGCTCTTTAACCTCTCCAGTTTAAAAACGGAAAACAAACAAAAAAACCCTCTTTTTCTATGTAAATGTGGAGGATAATGATTTTACAAAATATTTAAGAACTATATTGCAGGAGCAGCTAGATGGTACAGTGGATAAAATCGGCTCTGAATTCAAATCTGAACTCAGACACTTACTATGTCCTAACTATATGACCCTAGACAAGTCATTTAACCACAACTGCCTCAGCCCCTCAAAAAAAGTTTCAAAATGCATCTCCCAAAACATTTTTACAGTTAAAAGGTTCTGATAAAGGCCTCATTTCCAAAATATATAGAGAATTGACTCCAATTTATAAGAAATCAAGCCATTCTCCAATTGACAAATAATCAAAGGATATGAATAAACAATTTTCAGATGATGAAATTGCAACTATTTCTACTCATATGAAAAGGTGTTCTAAATCACTACTGATCAGAGAAATGCAAATTAAGACAACTCTGAGATACCACTACACATCTGTCAGATTGCCTAGAATGACAGGAAAAGATAATGATGAATGTTGGAGGGGCTGCAGGAAAAACTGGGACACTGATGCATTGTTAGTGGAGTTGTGACCGAATCCAACCATTCTGGAGAGCAATCTGTAATTATGCCCAAAAAGTTATCAAACTGTGCATACCCTTTGATCCAGCAGTGTTACTACTGGGCTTATATCCCAAAGAGATATTAAAGAAGGAAAAAGGACCCACATGTGCAGAAATGTTTGTGGCAGCCCTTTTTGTAGTGGCTAGAAACTGGAAAATGAGTGGATGCCCATCAATTGGAGAATGATTGGGTAAATTGTGGTATATGAATGTTATGAATATTATTGTTCTGTAAGAAATGACCAGCAGGATGAATACAGAGAGGCTTGGAGAGACTTACAGGAACTGATGCTGAGTGAAATGAGCAGAACCAGGAGATCATTATATACTTCAACAACCATACTATAAGAGGATGTATTCTGATGGAAGTGGATATCTTCAACAAAGGGAAGATCTAACTCAGTTCCAATTGATCAATACACCCAGAGAAGGAACATTGGGAAATGAATGTGGAGTATTTGCATTTTTGTTTTTCTCCCCAGGTTATTTTTACCTTCTGAATCTAATTTTTCTCGTGCAATAAAAGAACTGTACAGATCTGCACACATATATTGTATCTAGGATATACTATAACATGTTTAACATGTATGAGAGTGCCTGCCATCTAGGGGAGGGGGTGGAGGGAGGGAAGGGAAAAGTTGGAACAGCAGTGAGTACAAGGGACAATGTTGTAAAAATTAGCCATGCATATGTTCTGTCAATAAAAAGCTATAATTTAAAAAAAAAATGCATCTCCCATTTGAAAACAAGAATCACTGACAAATCTATATGTTCCCTATCCCAAATTTAACCACTACTAATCTGATCCTAGCAACTCCCTCTAAGATAAGGACACAGAGGAAGAGAATGAACCAAAATTTTTCAAGAATCACAAAAACATATTATATTAAGTCACATAAATGACAGCACATTGTACTATAATATGCCACAAATGTTTACTCTGACAGTTGGCTGCCTTAAGAACTAATTTCTTAAAGGGACAAGACAAACCAAACCAAGCTGATTCAGCTATACAAAGATTTCCCTCTGAAATTATTATACCATTATATTGACCATATGATATGGTCTAGTTTCTGCACTTATTTCCCTAAAACTGGGTCTATCTAATGTAGGCCTTTCAGGGGCCCAATACCAATACTGGTCAGCATAGAAGCTTTAACTTGCTCCATTTTCTAATCTGTTCTGGCACTCCTCTCCTTAGGCAGCCTGATGACCGAGACCCTCCAATTCCCAGGGCTTACTTTACTGGTGTCAGTTTGTGCTGATACAATCAGCTTTAACTCTTTTATAAGTCTGAACTTCCTAACTCAATTGACATGCCAGCCTCAAGTTTCCCCAGCCTCAGGGACTTCAGCCATGGCCCACCACACTTTTAAAGTAACAATCAAGCCTACTTAAAATAACTCTCTAATCTTCCAAAAGATAAAAGAAAAATTAGAGTTCATATCCATAAACTGATTTAACTTACCTCACAGACTTTTTTTTAATGTTCCTTGGACATTGTGCCTTTTCTTCAGAATAAGGTGCATATTGTCATATATGATATGATCTGAAAAAAAGGAAAAATCCAATTATTAAAATAATCTAATGGAATATTGTTCTATCAATGGAATATCATTGTTCTATAAAAAAATGAACAAAGTGATTGTAGAGATGCCTCGAAAGATGTATATTCCTTTCTCAACATGATCATAAAGCAATGTATATTAAAAATAAATAAATTTACTAAGAAAAGATAACCAAAAACAAAGCTAAGCACAAAAATCTATTGACAAAAAAAAATAATTTTTTTTTTAGGATTACATATGTGGAACTTAGAAGACCTTAAAAGTAATTTAATTTAAATTCTTTTGTTTTATAGGTGGGAAAACTAAAGATATAAGTGCCTAAGAACACACAAATAGTAACAGATCCAGGATTTCAAAGTAAATCTCTGACTGGAAATCTAACACATGTTTTACTGTAGCACAGAAGTTTGGCCTTTTTTTTGCCCTGGTGGTAAGCATAATTAACCTACTCAGCATTTTAAGCACACATCACAGAACTGTACAGTTAAGAGCTATCAAGAAGAATAAGAATGAGTTTTCTTTTGCTCAATCTCAGAAAGGATCACTAGAAGCAGTGGGTGGAAATTGTACACAGTCTTGGGCCTGATAGAATGGAAAAAAGATCTGAGCTTTCACAAGAGTGAAATGGGGCACAGGCAGGTTCTCCTCCACTAAAGATCCAAATGATCAATGACTGTTACAGAGGGGCTTCTCGATCAGGTAGGAATGGGACTATGCATTCCTTCCTGACTAGAGGAGCGGAGCGTTGGTGTCACTATCAAATACTGACTCAGACGGTCACCAGTTGTTAGATTCTGAGCAAGTCATTTAACTTCTCTCTACCTCAGTGTCTTCATCTCCAAAATGGGGCTAATGCTCATAACTCCAAAGGCTGCCATGAGGACCAAATGAGTTAACACAAGTAAATGCTTTAAAATGCAGCATGTTAGATGCTATTAGATAGTTAATCAGCTATTAAACATCTACTATATGCCAGTCAGTGAAAATGTCCTAAATCAGAATATAAGATGTTTATGATTCTGTGATATATTTATTTCTTCATTCTTTTAATATTGAGAAAAATTGTAAATAACAGAGGAAAAGGTACTTAATTAATTAATCCTATCTTATCAGTCTTTGCCTAATTATATCATATGTTAATGAAAAATTATAAGTTTTTCTTTTTTTTTCTTTTATTTGAAAAAACAGTAAAAAAAAAAAAAAAAGGTGGGGGGAAACAAGAAATTAAAAAAAAAAAAAAAAAAAAAAAAAAAAAAAAAAAAAAAAAAAAAAAAAAAAAAAAAGCAAAGCAAAACCAAAGAAAATATTGTTATGTGCCCAGCAGAATATCAGGGAGGATTCAAAATATATAAAAACAAATTACCAGCTCAAGAAAGTATGTATGTGTGTGTGTATAAAAAACACATATGTATCAGAATTATATTTATGAATGACTATTTTTTCTTTACTTCTTTGTAAATTGTTCTTTGGTTCTCTACTGCTCACATTATTTACTTTATTCTTTTTTCTCCTCTTTCATCCCATCCACCACTCCCAAGCAAGCTACATTTAAGAAAAAATATACTTAGATATACATATATAGACACACACACACCTCTAAAAATACATACATGTCTTTCTTGTCCTTGCTGCCTCTTTAAATTCTGCTGCATAACTTGGCTTGCTTTTAACCTCCCCCTCCCCCCAAGAATCCCTCCCTCGGCTTCTTCCCTAATCCTTTGCTTCCTCATCCAACCATTCTTTTCCCTCATTTCTTTATAGATTTCGGAGAGTGTTATATTCTTTGTGGTACATATATGTAAGTGTTACCTATTAAACCCATTCCCAATGTGAGTAGGTTTTCAGAACTATGAGCCCTCTTCTCTCCTCTAATACCTCTGTGTTTATTTTTTTCTCAGCACCTCATTTGTTTAACATGATTGTTATTTTTACTTTAAGCTATCCCACTGTTGATATGTATCTTATACACCCCCCCCAAATAATTTGTCATTTAAACCATCTGTCCATGTTAAGTTTCTTAAAATTGAGTTTTCATATCAGTTCTTATATGTTACATTTTCTTTTAAATTCGGATTTGGTTAATAGGAAGTCCTGAAAATCTGCAAGTTTGTTGAATGTCCAATTTTTCTCATTTAGGATTATAGATCATTTTGCTGGATATGATACTTTTGGCTGCAAGCCTAGTTCTTTTGGTTGTTGGTATATATGATTCCATAACCCACGGTCTTTTATTAAGCTGCTGATAAATCTTGTACAATTATAATTGTACCTCCAGCATATTTGAATTTTCCCCCCTCTTACAAAATTGTTTCTTTGACCTGGCAGTTTCGAAATTTGGCAACAATATTCCTGTGTTTTCCACATAGGATCTCTTTGAGGTGATGATTGATGGATTTTTTTCTATTTCTACTTTCCCCTCATGTTCTATCATTCTAGGACATTTTTCTTGGATTATTTCCTGCATTACTGTGTCATAGTTCTCTTTTTGGTTAGAACTTTCTAGCAGTCCAATTATTCTTATATATTTCTCTCTGTTCTCCAAATCTGCCATTTTTCTTGTTTCACATTTTGTGAATAAGTTTTTCTTAAATATATCCCACTATCAATCATGTCCAATGCTTATACAGAATGAAAATCTACTAATTTCCTCTCAAAAAAGTATACCAATGTCATCCAAATGAATTTACCAAACCAAATCTTTAAGTACTGCATTCCCAATATTCAAAATCTCATGATCTACTGAATCATGAAAAAATGGGATTTGAGAATCAATGTTATTAAGTATAAAAATCTGGATGGAAAACAACAAAATGTAAAAAACAAAGATATAAATCCAACAATCAGTCCCTGCCCTCAAGAAGGTTACATTTTGTATCATTAGATGACATGTATATGTATATTAAAGATTACATACACACATATATGTGAATAATCATATATTCATATGGGAATATATACTTTACATATATGAAATACATATTACAATATGAATAGATATGTATGTGCATACACACAAACCCCTTTAATACATTAATACTTATCATCTAACTGAAAAAAATGTAAGCTTCTTAAAGGCAGGAGCTGTTGGGTTTATGTTTTTGTCTTTCCCGAGAGAATCTGTATAGCAACTGGCACAGAACAGGTCCTTTAACAGGTTGACTTTAATAGGTTTAATAGATTGACTGATTTACCTTCTCTATGCCTCAAATTCCTCATCTGTAAAATTAGGGCACTGAGCTTGAATTTTAAGGTAAGAATTTTAAGAGTAAGAGTAAGGTAAAGAATTTTAAGGTAAGTGACAGCTCTAACTTTTCTATAGTAACCATCTCTTAGATTAATGATGCTTAAGGACACAAGTGAATACAAAAATTTAGAGAAAAATATCAGATATTTTAGAATTCTAAGGTATCAACATTACCAGGCCACACTGTGAGGAGCCATGGACTGACTTTTGCTGTAGCTTAACCCTCATTGCTCAGTTCCCGTACAGCACTGGTATCCATCCCTACAATCTCCACTACCAACAATATCCCAGAGCCTCATTCTCTATTACTCACAAAGCCATCGTTAGCCAAGATCCTTTAGGTCCTGCCAACTGTGGTGCTAAAACTTAAGTACTAGCTGGTCTTTCCATCTATACTGAGGTTAAGCCATGCTTTCTTTATGTGTTGTCTTGCCAGACTAGCACATGAAGTGCTTGAGAAAATGAAATGACTCAAATTTTCTATTTCAATACTTAGCATGTTGTAAGCTCACAATAACTTCTAAAAAATTCCATCCAGGTAAATGTGATTATTAGTTTATTACAAGATTCAGAAATGATTCAATGTTAGCCATCCTCCCCTGCTATCTGCAATACCACCAACTCCCCCCCCCCAAAAAAAATGTTCCCCAGAAGAAAAGAAAAATACATCTTCATGAAGACCTACTTGCTTTACTGAACTGCAGACTACATTTAGAGATATCATATAGGAAACATATGTTAGTTACCTAATCATTACTTCTGTATTTTCAGAATTTTATTTTTAAAAAGTCAGCACATCTCCTTGGAAAATGTATCAACATATCAAGCATATCTTATACTTATTTGGAGGAGCTCTAAAAACTTCTGATTCACTGAAGTGATTTATCCCGAATTACACTGCTGCTTTTACAATTCAAGTACTGACTCTGATCCATACTGTTTGATTCTGTGCAATTGACTTAACTTCTCCATATGCAAAGCAATTCTTTTAGGACTGCTGAAGCGAAGGTAACAAACTACAATGGGAGCGGGCATTTCCTTATCCAGGAGTTCCCAATATCAATGAAATCACAGATCCAACATTAATTCCTATACTTTAAAAATTATCTTCTTTAAAAAGTCATCTGATATTCAAGGACAACTAACATTGAGGCAAATTTACTTTCACTGTTTGACTTTCTTGACTAAATTTCTACTGAGTTTCTATAGATAGCAGAGGCTTAGTGGTGGTTAAAAGAATTTTTAAAAGGGCTTGTTCGATAAGAATGAGACATTGGTTTATGTCAATCTGTAAGAAAAGTAGTGTAGAACAACAGAAAGCACTGTGGATTTGGAGTTGGAGTGGAATTCAAGCTCCTGCTACCTTTTTCCCCCTTGGTTTCCTCGAATGTAAAATGAGAGAGTAAATTACCTCTAAGTACCCTTTAACTGAAATAATGACCCCATGAAGCACCTACCTCTACTTCTTTTGACTGAAAGAGTTCTAGGATCCACAAGGGGTATCTCATAACTGGGTTTTCAGCTCAAGAAAAATGCTACTAGAGAGCAGTTGTTTCAGAGTAGGTGTGAGAACACTAGGCTCAGGATTCTCTTTAAGTCAAAGCTTTACTTCAGCAAAGCAGGCAGGACAAGCAGCATAAGTAATTGGCAATTAGGATCAGGAGGAAGAAAACTTTTATACAAAAACACTGGCTCTAAGCCATCTTAGGAATAGTAAGGCTGCTAAAAACAACCTTTTTCAGACAGCTTAGCCACAGAGTCTATTAAAAGCAGAGCTAATCAAAAGAGCAACTTGATTACCTGGGTTCAAGGAACAGTTTACAAGAAGTATTCTATTCCTTCTATGGGTTCAGCAAGTCCAAACATACTTATGTGCAACTTGGTTACCTAAGTTATGTTCAACTTGGTTACCTAAGTCCTATACCTAAGGAATAGTTTACAAGGCAGGGATTCCTTATGTGGGCCAAGCAAGTCTAAACATATTCATGTTAGTGATTTTAGAAAATGTTTCATTTTGCAATTTTCATAAACTAGCCTAGCACGCCGAGTTAGGGTCCAACATATTCTTTATACTTCTTATAGACATACTCAAGTATGTCAATGTCCTCCTCATTCTGTAGAACCAACAAGTGAACTTTAATACTCCAGATATAGTCTGATCATCAGAATATAATCAGGCTATTGCATTTGTTTGTAACCCTGATGCAGTACTGAGTATATCAGAGGGTTAAACTCCTGTATCTTACAAAGGCCTTGGAGAACAAGAACTTTTAAAGAGTATTTTGTACTTCTTTGTATATCCCTAGCCTAGCATACAGAATAGATACTTAATACATTTTCAATGCATTGAAAAAAAAGCTACTTTTCCTACCCATTCACAAATGTTAGTCTATAAACATTTTTCACTCTTGGAAAAGTAGAGTAAATGGCATCCTTTTTTAATTCATTAAAAGACTATGATATAATCATTGCATCTCCATCCCCTCACAACCAGAAGTATATTTTAACCACTTTATGAACTGCTGGTGACCTAAACAACTGTATTTACCTCATGAACAAAGTTCTGGTGATAGTTGAGCCTCTTCAAATTAAGCTGGATTGATTCTAAGAAGACACTAATCTTAGCCCACCTGAAACATTCCCAGCACTTAGAAGAATTTGGCAGATCTTAACATAAGCTAGCAGAGCCTTAAAAAACCTAGTCACTGCCATGCCAAAATAAGATATTGTTTAACCCTACTTTCAAGAAGCTCAATTAATGGGGAAGTAACAGAAGAATATGTAAGATGTATAAACAAGATATATATATATATAGGACAAAGTGGAGATAAGCAACAGAAGGAAGGCACTAGCATTAAAGAGGACAAGAATGGTTTCTTGTTAAAAGTGGGTTTTAACTGGGACTTGAAGAAAGCCAGGAGACAAAGATGAGGAGGGAGAATTTCAGCCATGGGAGAAAGTCCAAGTCCAGATGCTGCATTTTCATTGGCTATGCTGTGAGAACAACAGCAAAGAAGACAGAGACACTAAAATATAGGAAACATTGAAGGCAGTAAAGTTTAAGACATCTGCACAAAGATCAGGTTATGAAGGATTTTGACCAACAGAGGGGATTATTATTTGAGGCTGGAAATGAAAGGGAACTGCTGATGTTTAATGAGGAGGAAGGAAAGAAGTAGCCAGACTGTGTTTTATGAAGATTAACAGATGAGTGGAGGCTAGACTGGTGTAGAGACTTAAGGCAGACCAATGCAATAGTTCAGGCATGAGGTAATAAGGGCCTGCAAGAGAGTAGTGGCAATGCCAGGAGGAAAAAAGAACAAAACTGAATAAGAAAAGTCGAAAAGACTTAAGAATCAAGGACAGGGAGGCAGCAGGCTTAGACAACTGGGAAGATGAGGATAGCATCCTGGATAGTAATGGTTGTTGTCATCCTTTGTTTTTGAAGAGGATCAATATGACCTCACTGTGTTAGTGTTGAGTTACAGTGTGTCTGCAGCCAATTAGACCAATACGAGCTCAGAATGCTCTGCCCAGAGGTCGGGCATATATATATAGTCCCTTATGAACATCGGGGTTGAAGGATCTAACTTTGCACATTTTGTGCTTTTTTTCTGAGCTATTTCAATTCTGTTTTTGCTCATAGAGCACAGCACCTTCCCCAATGAGGGCATACCATGCTGGGCAGTCATGTGCCAGTGTCATATAGTCAATTCTAAAGTTAAGGGAAAACTTGGGAGTGTCTTTGTATAGATTTTTCTGAAATGCCCAGAGTCAAACAGCTAGTAAGTGTCTGAGGCCAAATTTTTGAACTCAGGTCCTCGCGACTTCAGGACTGGTTACTCTATCCACTCTATCCACCTAGCTGCCCTTAGGGAAGTTTGGAAGGAAGGAGAGTTTTGGAGAGGGGAAAGAGAGTAAGTTCAGTGTTCAGTTTTAGACATGTTAAGTTTAAGATTCTACAAGACATACAGTTTGAAACATCCAACAGACAGGTAAATTGCCTTTGGTAAATTCCTTAGTTCTCTCTTAGTGACCCAGACAAATCTTAAAGACCATAAAAAAAAAAAAAAAAGATAAAAATAGTCTGCATATTTGCAATGGTAGAGACAGTTTCCTCAAGACAATGAATAAATACAGGTAATTTTCCTATGTGCATTCCACTTAATCAAAAAATTTCCCATTATATACATTGTTCTCCCTTCTACAGAAACAACAGTGGAAAAGCAATATTAAGTATTAATTCCATATGTCTTACAATAATCTGACATCTCTTTCAAAAGTTAGGGAATTATCTTGGAATTAAAACTTTTTTTTTTTAACACCGAGTAAGAGTTACCTCTACTAGAGCAAAGTACAAACTGAGCAAAGATAAGTGCCTCTACAGCATATATGAGAGTAGCATATATTATATTCTAGTTATTTCCCCAAAATTATGTAAATAAAAATCTTTTAGGATGCTTTAGCAATAATTTTTCATTCTAATGAAATATAAATATAATGTTATGTAACTCTGATACCTAGTTTGGCTTGTTAAAACAGGACCTGTAGCCAAACAATGAGGCTGCAAGTCAGGAACCCAGTCTAGAATTGGATATCTACTTTTAACTGTGACTTCAGCCCAAGTTAATTTAGGCTCACCCACATCTCTTGGCAGCGAACAAGGATATTAACACTGAAAAATATTACTAAAACAAATTAGGTAATAGGTAAAAGTGCTCCAGATTCTTCTGAAACAAAGGTACTATAAAAACCCAAGATATAAGTAATAGTTTAGTATTACTATTACATATACCAAATTGGCTATCCTGGATTTTGGTATGTAACACCTGCAATGTGTTACACAAAGTATGCACTAAATTCCATTAGACAAGTATTTTAAAAGCACTTGTTATGACAGGCTCTATTTTAAAAACTGGAATGTGAGCTAAATGAAAGCTTGGATTAAAGTATGGTCCTCACCATTTACTTGTCCACTGACTACCTCTTAAGAAAAAAAAAAATTGCTGGGCCTTTTTACTGCCTCAGGAAGGAGTTAACTATGGATCAAGCCATCAAGTATTTACAAACATATTCTAAGTGCAGCACTGTATTAGGCACACAGCAACAGAAAGACAACAATGAAATCATCTTGAAACTATCTTGTTATCTCCAAGGAGTTAGCACTCTATTAGGAAAGAGGCAATACTCACATTTTATAAATAACAACAAAATTATAAGGCAAAATTACAAGTTTGGGAAAGGTACTAAGGAACTGAGAAAATCAAGAAAGGACTCAGAAGTTGGTATCTGAGGCAAGTTATGAAGGAAACTAGAGCTTACAAGGATATAACTTTTAGATAATCAACTAAAGTGCAGATGTAGCAATTATGTTCTTTAAACATTCTTTCTGTTAATTTGTAATCATGAAATATTTAGTTTGTTCTTTAAAAGCTTAGCAATTATTCACTGAACACAAAAACCACTATTTTTCTCTCCAATTACAGAATCTAAATATTCAAAAGGAAAGTCCAATATTAATTTATTATGCCAACTACAATCAGCCCCCAATTTTATGCCAACTTATTATCCACAATCTATATTATCAATATCAAAATATGGCTATTTCAAGAAAGAGCTTTTCAATCCAAACACTTCAATGTCTTGGAATCCCCTTTGGGAAACTGTAATTCAAAGAGATGGCAAGTTTAACAAGATTGAGAAGACACTTATATTTTGAATGAGAATAAGAGGAAATGTTTCAAATATAATGTTCACATGCCCCATTTAGTTCTTAAAATTCACAGCACAACTGAAATCAATCATACAAGAAAAGTTGCTACAATGGTCAGTCCAGTAAATGAATCCAAAAGAATCTTAAATTTACAATTCCACACTTGCACATCCAGGAGCCAGAATCTCTCCCCAAGTACCAGGTCCTAAGAAAATTATGCATGAAGTGAATTTACAGAGAAACACACCCACCCATATTCAAATAAGTAGCAAAGGATTTCAAATGCAAATGTACTAAATTCTCAACCATATCCATGCAAATGGAGATAGCAAATGTTAAGAATAAATGTTCACAGTATCTGGTTTCAAAAGGTAACTTTAATTTAGATCTATCTAAGGGAGTCTCTAATACTGTGAAAACTTCAACAGAAATACTACTACAAAAGTCTGATGGAAGAAACTGGTTCATTTCTCCTTTTATTCTCCCCTATCTCCAATTACTCCAAATTGATACAAAGGAGATAAAGCAAAGCTGCACCCTCTCCAAATTTATTTAGTAACCACTGAAGGATATTAAATGACCCTTGGAAAAAAACAACCATAGAGGGATTATTCCACTCAAGGATTACTGTACATAAAACAGTATTAAAAAAAAAAAAAAACCAACAACTAAGTATCAAGGAAACTGAAGTCCAGAAAACAGAGCATAGAACATAAAAAACTGATCATAGAGGGAGAATGTGGAGTTACAATTATACAACATGCATGTGGCACTGTTATCTCCAAAAACACCTAAAGAAAAGTCTCCAGCACACTGTATAGAATTTCTACCTCCCTTATCATCCCAGATAATAATGGGTTACCCTAGTCATTTAATTACCCTTCTTCTAATTACTTTGAACTTACTTGCATGTGTTGTAAATCCAAATAAAAATTAAGCTTGTTGATACTTTTTTTTTTGTCCCTGTATCCCCATAACCTGACCTGTTGGCACAATGAGCTTTCTCATTGCAGGTACTCAATAGATGTTTAATAATTTGAATGAAGAAAGAATAGATTTTCATCTAGAGGAGTGTAAAGTAGTGTCTACAATGACAATATCACAAATCATCAAATTATTGCATATCTATGTAGAGGTTTATGCCAAGCCATCGGAAAAATATAAAATTATACATGAAATATTCAATACACAGAAATATATCAAAGTAGCATGTGACTAGTACAAAGTTAAGTGCTTATACAAAGAGCAAAGATGAAGAGCTCAGTTTTTCCATAGGTAGTTTGGTATCAAGAAACCATTCAGAGAGTATGGTAACTGAGCTGGATTCTGAGTTGAGCTCAAGACTGAATCATCTACATAGAGAAAATAGCATGAGAAAAACAAGAGATAAAAACATGTCCAAAGACAAGGAGTATTCCAAGTCAACTGAAATATTGAGTTCATTTGGGAGAAGTGAGAAATAAGTTTAGGAAAAAATGCATAGTAGCCTATTAAAAACACCAATCAGGAATCCTAAAACCTAGGTGGCTAGTTCTGCCTGTATCACTAACTTTGAGCAAGTGTCTGATGTCCATTTCTTTATCTGTAAAAATAAGGATTTTACCTCATCTTTAAATGGCATTTTTACTTGTTCTGTGAATCTCACAGAGTTACTGGATCACTAAAGATCATCTAGTTCAACCTGCTTCTTTTACAAATGAGGAAACAGGCCACAGGAGGTTAAAAGATTTGCCCAAAGTCAAGAGGTAGCAAAAGTGATAAAGCTGAAATATGAATCCCTATCCTCTGACTACAATATTCCTTTCACTTACCCCTTAAAATAAGATACAGTAGAGTGCTTAAGTGTTGTACTTACTGGCATCAATTAAGACTTTACAGACATTCATATACATGATTTGCAATTTGAATAACTGCAAACAACAACAACAAAAAAGTAAGAGAATGTGTTCTACTTTCATTAACATTCTAAGCTACTGAAAAACTAAATATATTTTTAAAAGGCCTTCTCTGCTATCTTCTTATTTTAAAGGAAAACTAGCACCCAGGTATGAAATAGTCTTTTAAATTACCACACTGGCTTCCAAAATTTTATTATGCTTTGAAATTTCTTTTAAAATCACTTTTTAGTTGATTATTATAAATCATTTAATCAAATAAATTCTAGAAACTGAAAAATAAACTTCCCTGTTTTCAGGGAAACTATTAATAAGAACAATAATAATGATAACAGAAGAAAAGTAGCATGGTGTGGTGCAGAGGTTAAACGTGGCTCCAATCTACATGCAGCCCATAACAGTGCAGCCTAAACCAGATTAAAACTGGGAAATATTTAACAAAATACGCAAAAATATAACAACAGATATTTTAAAACTAAATTAATATGGGACCCACAGGAATCCTCAAGTACAGATTAGTGGCTTTCTCTTCTATTTGACATTCTTGTTACAGTGGATATTTAACAATCACATGACCCTGACCAATCCCTTAAATTCTTTGTATTCTTTCTCTGAGACTCTAAATTGCAAAGAATCTGCCAATCTAAATCAGTAGAGACTTTCCTCAATCCAGGAGTTTCCTATATCAATATAATCACAGGCTTAGAGTTTCTCCCTAAGAACAGCTAATATTTTCATATCATTTTAAGGTTACAAAGAACTTTTTATGCACTATTTCATTTCTCACAATAACCCTGTAGGGTTGGTGTTACTATTATTATCCCCATTTTATAGATGAGATATTATGAATTAACTTTCAATCACAATATTAGAATATCAATGGCCATCAGATCTAAACAAAAAAGAATTTCTTCCTATAATATACTAGATACTTGCTTTCAGCATTTGAAAAAGAATCCATCATCTCCCAAAGGATCTCATTCCATTTTGGGACATCCTTTGGGAAGCTTTTTCTTCCTACCAATCCTCTCTGCATATAGAGGACCAAATGTAGTCCTGCAGAATTGATAGGTATCTATATGATGTTTTCGAATATTTTAAAGCTAACATGGCCCCACTAAATCTTTTTTCTACATAGAACACTTTGCCTGCTCCTTCAAGTGAGCCTCATCTGGCAAGATCGCAGGGCCCTTTGCCCGTTCTTCACTATTCTTTTTGCTCTTCAGTTTATCAATGTCTGATCAAGCATTTTGCAACTAAATGCAATAAGACTATATCTAACTAAGAAAAAATACAAAGAGACTTACATCTCCCTAGTTTTTGGATACTATGTATCTCATAACTTGGTATAACACACTGTTAAGTTTTATTGAATCTGAAGTAAATTAAAACTCCAAGATCTTTCAGGTGGACTGATATCTAAGAAGAAAGCCTCTTGGACCATACCATGTTTAGTGAAGTTTATTTTTTTAATCCTTACGCTTCACATTTATCCCTATTAAGTTTCACTTTACTAGACTCATTCCCTATATTCAGCCATCTAATGTTAACTATGCTTCTAGTATTTTCTATTATAGGTTGTTGCCTCAAATCATTTAATGAGTTTTCTTTGGATGTAAATCCAGTCCAAAAGAATTTCATATTAATGTTATGGCCTATCACTAATATCATACAAGGATTACTAAATCTTGATCAGGTAGTGTGGTATAGACTGGTTGGGGAGTCAGGTATACTACATTTTATTTTAGCTCAAGTTCTATCACAACCACAGAATAAATTACTTTAATGACGTCTATAAAATGAGAGGAATCATCTACTAGAACTTTATAGTTGTAAAATATCGTTATGATTCTCTTACTATGCATCTTTAAAAGAATGTCTACAACAACTATAAGCAAAGAGTTATAATAGTCAAAAAATTTTAGCACACTGAAGCTTGTTGAAAATTAAAAATTTAAATGAATTCTGATTAAATGGTAATCTAACCTAAAATGGAAAATTACAAACATCAGCAATTTCTTATTCTCCATTTAACAATATCTATCTATATACACACACACACACACATATATATATGCGCACACACACACACACACACACACACATATATATTTTAATGTTTTTATTCCAGGTCTCTCCTATGGCTCCACATAAGGCATGAAGAACGCATAACTATTTTGCAGAGTACCTACTAGAGAAAGGGGTAATGTTCAGGGTCTTAGTAGCAGCAATAGCACCTTTAGGGGGATAAGAAGAGTCCTGACTACAGGAAGGGAACATACTAAAACTTGATTTCCCAGTCATAGAATGTTAGAGCTGAAAAATACTTAAGAAATCATCTAATTCAAACTCTTCATCTTACAGATGAGGAAGTTACCCAAGGTCAAAAAAGGGTACTAGAAAAATGCAACGATTGTTGGAAAAGATAAAATTTCAATTAGATGCGATTGTGGCCCTCTTTACATTTTTATTATCTCAACTGATTTTCATAATACAATATCCTGCATCAAGTCCCAACCCTGATTTTTTCCTATCTCTTAGGCAAGTCTCAACCTTGCTTAAGCATCTGTAAAAGACAGAGACTGAATCATAGAGATCCTTTTAGCCTTAGCTCTACAGATCCTATAACTCTACTCTCTATACTATTCACAGAGACAGGGATATATAACTGTCTAGGGCAGCTCAGGGCCTTAGAGAAAGTACAAAAAGTGAGGTTTTGAGAGGGAGGGTCATTCATTACCTAAGGGAAGAGACCGAGACCCAAGGAAGGCTGCCTGGAGATAGGATAATCTCAGGCTCCAGGAATCTGTTTTCCCTTCCCTACCATAATTTTTACTAATATTTTTAAGCTACCTTACTACAACTAATAGGAAAAAATGCTATTATTTCCTATGGAAGAAATAAAGTGAAACACTTTCCTTATTAAACCTAATGTAGCAAAAAGACCCGAGTAACAATCAATCCCAACTGTATTACTTACTTCGTGCTGATCTTGGATCCTTCTAAATCTCCATTTTTTCTATTAGTCAAATGAAAAAGGTTTGACTGAAACATTAATCTGGGATCTCATGAACTTTTAAAAACAACTGATAACTAGATTTTACCATAATTCATTTCCTTTCTTCTTTTTTTTTTTTTTTTTGCTTTAAAAGATACTTATTCCGAGAAGGGTCCGTAAGGTTCACCAGACTAACCAAGACACATAAAAAGGTTAAGAACCCCTTCCTAACTGGCACTTTTATCAAATTCAGTATAAAAAAAAAAAACGCACACCAGAAAACCACAAAAACGGTGGCTTTGTGAGGGAGAAAGAAGGTAGAAGAGCGGCAGATGAAAGAAAAAATGGGGTTTGGCACCCGGTGCAACAAGCGTGCAGGGAGTAGTCTCAAAAACACAAAGACTGGAGGAGAAAGAGAGTAGAATTACAAATGGGAAAGGGAAATCGAGGAGGACTCCGGGACAAGGAGAACATTCAGCCTCTCAGAGTGGCAGAGAAAAGTCAAGTGAGACGGGGAGAGGGAGGGGAGGGAGAAGGAAGGGCAGGGGGAGGGGAGGGAGAAAGAGAAAGAGAAGAGGGGGAGGGGAGAAGGAAAATGGGGGGAGACAGACCTCTTCTCGGGGTCTTTTCTCAGAATTAAGTTTTCGAAAGCATAACATTAAATTGGATGATTCGGGCGGAAAAAGGGGGATGACAGAGAAGGGAGGAGGCAGTGAGGGGAGAGATATGGAAGAGAGGTAAGGAAGGGAGGCGAGGACAGAGAAGAGAGGGAGAGGGGAGAGGGGAGGAGGGAGGGCGGGGAGAGGCCGGACCGCCGCGCTCACTCACCCGGGTCCCCGGGCCGGGCTGGGCGGGAGCCCCGGGGGTCCGCCCGGCGCGGCGGCTCCTCCGGGCTTGCGGGCGGCGACGGCGGCGGCAGCCGGGGCGGGCGGGCGCACATCATGCGCCTGAGCTCATGACCCGGCCGCAGGCGCCGGGAGGAGGAGGCAGGGCCACGGCCGCACGCTGGCTCCCTCGGGCCGGCCTCGCTGCAGCTCGTCGTCGGCGGAAGCTCCCACAGCAGCGGCCGGCGCCTCGCAGGCGACCCCGCCGCCCAGGGCTCGCCTCGCCGCGCGCAGCCCCCGGAAGTAATCCCGCGCGCATGTGCGGAGGTCCGGGGCGGCCGTTACCCGACTTCCGCCACAGGGCGGGGAGGGGCGAGGCCCCGGGGAATTAGAGGCATAAAGCGGGTGGGGCAGAAAGGTGGGATCGAAGATCCGCTCGGGAAGCGAACGTTTCCGGGGGGCGGGGAAAACCCGTTAACCAATAGCGGGCTTTCCCTAGAGGTTTGCTCCCGGAGAATCAACTCCTCGGCGGGCTGGGAGACTTGGAAATGGACTGTGGGTCCCCCCCCCCCCCCCCCCCCCCCCCCCCCCCCCCCCCCCCCCCGCCCAAACTCCGATGTTAGTTACTGTTCCGGGGCGGGGCGGGGGACCCCGGCGCTGCAGCTCCTGCTGTGCACGGACCTCCCTGCAAGCCTGGTTCGCAGCTTAATTAACCGGGAGCTATGAAATTTACAAACCCGCAACCTGGAACCTAAGATAATGAATCTGTCCCCTAAGGGGAAAAAAAAGCTTCCCGGCTCTATTCCTTAGCTGAGATTACACGGGAATATAGTTATTGGGTGCATGGTTTCTGTACTTATTTAATGTGTAGATCATTTGTTCCTATGTGTTTAATAAGCATCTATATGCTTATTATCCTCAATTAGGATCTCTGCTAAAAAGCCCCGGAGGAAAAGCATCATTAAATCAGCCATTAAAATATTTAAGACTGCAGCAGTAATAATAGAAATAAAAACAGACCATTATCTCATTTTACCAAACCAAGAACATACGATGATTCGAGCCATGCCCATTCTTTCTTTCAGTGCTCTTCAGTTTCCTCCTTTGTAAAAACAAACAAACAAAGGCACCAAAAAAAATTACAAATAACGCTAGGATTAGGACCAAAATCTAAGATTCTATTCCCCCATTCAATTCAACTCAACAAATATTTATTTGGGGTCTATTGCATATGGTCGGTCAAGAAGCACTTTTAAAGTATTCTGTTGCAACCACGGAGCCCTAATTCTTGTTGATACAAGGAAAGGCAGAAAAATGGTCCCCTTTCTTAAGGAGCTCATATCCTAATAGGGATGACAACATATAAAATAACTATGTATATATAAGATCCAAATAGAGCTGATAAAAGGTAATTCAAAAGGGGAAAACCTCATGTAAAATGTGAAAAAATGAGGTTAGTCTGAAAGAGAGCTAGGAAAACCCAGAAGCAGAGATAAGGAGGGACAGTATCACGTGTAGGTACCACAAGAGTTGGGAGATGGAGTCCAGTAGGAAGAACAGAAAGGAGCCTCTTTTGGGGGACAGGGGAAGAGGAAAGAGAAGAGGAAATATAAACCAGTTTAGAGAAGATACTGTCTAATTTTTTTGTCTTAAATTTATTATTTTTTAATATTGTTTTAATGTTGAGTCCCAAATTCTTTCCCTCCCATCCCTCCTCCATCTATTAAGACAAGAAAAGTAATATTAAATGTCCATATGAAATTGTGTAAAACATTTCCATATTTAAGCCATATTGCCAAAAAAAAAAAAAAAAAAGGCAAGAAAAAGAAAATTTAAAAATTGTGCTTTGATCTGCATTCATACTCCATTGGTTCTTTCTCTGGAGGTAAATACTTTTTCATGATACATTTCTTCAGAATTGTTTTGGATAATTGTATTGCTGAGAAAAGGCAAGTCGTTTATAACTGACCATCATAGAAAATTCTTATTATATACAATGTTCTTCTGATTCTGCTCATTTCACTTTGAATCAGTTCATGTCAAAGTCAAAATCGTTCGAGGTTGGAAAAATATTGTCTTTACCTTCATAGGGTTTAAGGTCTAATAAGGAGATTCACACCAATAACTAAAGACTATGTAGTTCATCCTTTGTTTCCAAAGAGGACCAAAGAGAACAAGCAGAGTGACTTGGATTTAAGTGAGGCAGAATTGTACAGCCATCAGCCTTACTCTGCCTGAGTCATTGAAATATGTTGGTAGGATAAAAGTCAAGATGGCTGACAGTGCCCTGGGATGAAATGGATGATCTTGGCTTCTGCAACATCTGACCAAGGTCTAAGTGCTCCACAGCACCTGCTTCATTCACCTTCCTGGTCCTTGGAACAAATTGTTCTCATCCACCCATTCCTCACATGCTTAAGGCGAACCCTCCTGTACCAATGGGTTTGAGACCCATCAGTTACCAACAACTTGATTTTTAGCCCATCTGCTGAAATGGCTTACCAAAGTGTGGCCGCTGCACATGCAACAGCTTCTTGAAAGCAAAGGGAAATGTTGAGTCCCAAGTGGATGAACAGCAAGTCTTCACACCAGAGGTGCTAGTCCCCCCATATGTCCCACCAAAGACTATAGTATACTTGGGAAGGTATAGCAAATAGTGCTAGGCTTGGATTCCAAAAGACCTGAATTCAAAACTTGCTTTGGGCAGTTTTCAGCCAGGTAACTATGAGCAAGTTATTTAACCTCTGAGTCTCAGCTTTCTTATTTACAAAATGGGACGATCATACCTATAGTGATTTCCTCACAGAATTGTGAGGAACAAATAAGATAATTTATGTGAAATGCTCTGTAAAAATTTAAATTGTTAAAACCTATGCATATGTTTTGAAAATAAAAAGAAAGCTTTTAAAAATTTTTTAAATTGTTCATTCATCTCTTAATTATCCCAGGTGGGGCTTTCTTGGCAAGTGATTTGTCATTTCCTTCTCCAGTTCACTTGACAGACAAGGAAACTGAGGCAAACAGGGTAAATCAACTTGTCCAGGATTATACAGCTAGTAAATCTAGATTTGTACTCAGACCTTTTACTCTATCCACTATACTACCTAGCTGCCTTGCAGAATTAAAATATAAAATTGTATAGACATGTCAGTTACAAAGTAGTAAATAAGTTCAAAGTGCTTTGTGTGAGGTGCAATAGAGGAAAGACCATTATAATTGGGGGATATAAACTGGTATTTTATATTCATTGCACAAGGCAGCTGTGACAGTGTATAGAGCACTGGGTGTGGAATCAGGAAGATAAATTCCAGTGTAATCTCAGACCTTTCCTAATGGTGTGACCCTACACAAATCATTTGAATGCCTCTGCCTAGATCTCAAATGTAAAATGGAGGTAATGAGTTGTCCCAAAGCCGATCCAGAGGATCAAATGAGAGAATTGTTGTAAAATACTTAGCACAGTACCTGTCACAAGTTTCTAATAAATGCCCCTTTCCTTCCTCCCCTTTAACAGGAAAGCCTTTTAAACATGGTCACCAGAACTTTCTGAGATCCAATTTCAGAAGAAAGTGAACTTTGACGTTATCATCTTGATTTCTGCCCTATTAACACATGACAAGATAAAAACTCCCAGCTACTGGGAGGGGCACATTTCTAATCCCCTGTATACAGCAGGAACCCTCAGGCAAATACTGTACCAAAAGAGATTAGAGCTCTGACTGGAGCTGCCACAAAGTCAACAGAATAGATGCCAGACCCTTCCTGCTCCCTTACCCCATGAATTGCAGCTACCCTTGGTCAAAGCACAAAGCTGCTCCTGGGCAGACCCAGCCTGGGCAGAGCCCAGTGGTCACTGGCCATCCCCCTTCAGTCTCCCTCCTTCCCTCTGTATTTGTCCTTTTACATTATCACCCTCAAGACAATATTTAATTGAAGAGGAGGGACAGAACAAAGGAAGGTTCAGCTACAAACTATAATTTGTATCTAATAATTGTCATGATGGCATAGGAGATAAGACGGTGCACTTGGCATCAGGAAGGCCTGATTTCAAATCTTGGCTCAGACATTTACTACCTGTGTGATTTTGTGTATCACTTCATTTCTATGGGATTCAGTTTCCTTATCTGTAAAATAAAAGGTTTGGACTTGATGACCTCAGCAGTCCCTTCTAGTTCTGAATCCATGACTCTATGATTCTGTCACTTTACCTCTTTGTGCCTCAGTTTCCTCAATTGTAAAATAGAAGCTAAATATAGCACCCACTTCCCAAGGTAGTTGTGAAGATCAACTGAGAAAGTTTTTATAAAGGGCTTAGAACAGTGCCTGGCACTCAATAAGCATTTAAATGTTTATTTGTTTGCTTTTTCCTCTTTTTCTTCCTCCCTTCATTCCTTCCTTCCTTTTTTTCCTTCTTTCCTCCCTCCCTCTTTCCCTCTCCTTTCTTTTCTCTCTTCCTTTCTCTCTCTCCCTTCTTTCCTTCCTCCTCACCTTTTCCCCTCCTTTCCTCCCTTCCCTCCTTTCTTCCTATCTCTCTTCCTCCTTTCCTTCCTTCCTTTCTTCCTTCCTTTTTTCCTTTTTTTCTTCCTTCCTCCATTTCCTCCTTCATTTCTCTCTTTTCCCTTCCTTCTTTCCTGTATAAAAAGAGATCTCACAGAGCATGTAATTGAATCCCATCATTTTAAAAAGAAGGGAATTAATGATGTGCAACCATGTGATATAATGGAGGAAGCCCTAGAAATGGATGCAAAGAAATCCTGACTCTGCTTTTGTGTGACTCTGGGTAATTCAATGAACTTTGACCCTCAGTCTCCTTATCTACAAAATGATAACATTGGAGTTCATTCTTTTTACTATTGGGAAACTAAATCACAGAGAGGTCAAATTACCTGCCTACAGTAACATAGTTAGTGACCATCAGTCAGGTTTTGTATTAAGATCTTTTACCACCTAGACCCATGCTCTTTCTACTCCAGCTCTCTCATATACTGCTCTTGACAAACAGCTTTAATTTACCTAGCCTTAGTCACCGAATAGGTGGTTGCCTCTGTTAAACACCATAGTTTAAAAGTCCACCAAATCCGGGACTTTCTCCAGTTATCCTGATCGACATGTTGCCACTGGATCCAGATGGCTGGAAGGAGAAAGTGAGGCAGGTGACTTTGCACAGTTCTCCCTCACTTCCAATTCACTTCCATGTCATGGAGTCACCTCTGGAGTCATAGTTATCTTGGTCAACACCTTGGACAAACAACAATCGAAGAAGGTTTGTAGAATATCGTGCTAAGAACTAAAGAAGAAGCAGAGCTTATAGATGCATTCCTCCTTTCATGAAGTTTATAATCAAGTGGAGGGATGCAGTGCAAACAATATATGGAATATATGGTAGATCCCTTAGTGAAGTGCATAGAATTATAATAGAAGTCTTTTTTAAATAGTAGTTTATTCTTCCAAATACATGCAAAGACAGTTTTCAATAATCACCTTTGCAAAATCTTGTGTTTTTCTCCCATTCACTCCCTTTACCCTTCCCCCAAGAAAGCAAGCAATCCAATATAGGTTAAACATGTGCAATTCTTCGGAATATATTTTCATATCAATCAGATCAAAAGTGAAAAACACGAAAAAGAAAAAAAAGCAAGCAAACAACAAAAAAGATTAAAAATATAATTCTTTGATCCATATTCAGTCTCCGTATGTAGTTCTCTCTCCGAATGTCGATGGCTTTTTCTATCACAAGTCTATTGAAACTGCATTGAATCACCTCATAGTACAACAAAAATCTTAAAGACTTTTGGGAAACGAACCTAATTCTTTAGTAAGCTTTAGTAGCCTAAAAATGCCATAAGGCTTTTGGGACACTATGTATAAGGTCCAAAGGAGAAAAGGTAGGTTAGGAGTTCAAATCTGGCCTCAGACACTTCCTGTGTGATCCTGGATAAGTCACTTAACCAAGATTGCCTCAAAAAAAAAAAGTGCTTAGTATAGTGCCTGATATATAGTAGTGTTATATAAATACATATTCCCTTCTCTTCTTCCTCCCTTACTAATGATGAATCAGGAAAAGTTTCCAGGAAGAGAATGAAAGGATCAATAGGAAATAGGAAAGGGGGGAAATAAAGACATCTCAGGCAACAGAAAATAACATAAACAGACAAAGGCTGTTGCTAAGTGGTGCTGTGAACAGGGAAGGCCCTGGTCTTGTAATCAGAAACCCTTGAGTTCCAATCCTGCCTCAGAAGCTTTCCAGCTACAACTGGGCTATGACTTGACCATCTCACTTTATCTATATCATGACTTGATGTCCTCAGCGTTCTTTCCAGCTTCAAGTCTGCGATCTGTAGAGGATCTGTTTCCAACAATTCATTTTGGCTGGAGCATAAAATGCAGAAGTAAATATAGGAGTAAGGCAAGGCTAGGAAGGTAGAGCTCCTCCAAATTATGGGGGTTATTAAGCAGATTGTCTCCTGTTTATTCTTTAACCAAGTCCCATGTACTACAAATGCTTCACCCACATCACCAGTTCGGTGCCATTTAGCTCAAGGCTAGCTATCTAGGCTAAAGAACCAAGAAGGGACTGTGAGAGGCCGTTGAGATTTAGTCTTAGCTCAAGCTTAATGTGAGAATAAGCAGCTGTAGGAGACAGCTCTGTCTCTGTATCTGTGTGTGTGTGTGTGTCTGTCTGTCTCTCTCTCTCTCTCTTTCTCTCTCTCTCCCTCTCTCCTACCCTCTTAACCCTTGAGAGTTACACTTTCCTTTTCATCCAGGTCCTAAAATAGATCTTCACCATATGGGCCTCATCTAGGGCCAATCATTCAGCTGCACCAGGTTGCAAGGGTCCTCAAACTTTTTAAATAGGGACCAGTTCACTGTCCCTCAGACTGTTGGAGGGCCAGACTGTAGTAAAAAAAAAACAAAAAAAAACTTTGTTTTGTGGGCCTTTAAATAAAGAAACTTCATAGCCCTGGGTAAGGGGGATAATCGTCCTCAACTGCTGCATCTGGCCCGCCGGTGTAATTTAAGGACCTCTGTAATATGAGTCTACAACCTGTTCTCCCTAATCTTCACTAACTAATTTCAAGTAAATTCTAATTCCCTGGAAATCCAACCAACTCCCTTATGGGCACCAGATAGTTGTGATACTTTGTCTTTCCAGGGTCCCAAATATAGTCTAGGACTTTTTCATAGATTGAAGGATGGCCATATATTTCACCTACTTGGTACGAGGTAAGTATCCCACCAGCTGGATTCCTTGGATTTGGCTCCATCATCATTATGCCCCTGTGCTTGGTACTTTTCTCCACCCCCATCTCTGCACCATTTTAAATTTTCTCCTGGAGGGAAGAAACTGTTCTTTAAAATTGTAATCCCTGTGCTTAGCAGAGTGCCTGGAATATAGTGGGAACTTAATAAATGTTTGATGTATTGTGTTGTGCTGTATAATATCATAGTTTTTCACCAGTCTGCCATATTGTGTTTTCCATGGACACTAGGGATTAACTGCAGAACTCTATCTAGACCTTTTAATAGTACATTTGACAATGTCATTCCTTGTTCCTCTCTGAATAACTATGGTACTGAGACTTTTAAATCTGTTTAATTGAATTGAATTGAACTCTTCTGAATTGAGTCTAACTAACTGGTAGGACCTTTTCCACTCTTCTCTCAGCTGAAGGACTGACCAGCTACAAGTTACATTACATTCAGAAACTCCAAAGCATAGATCATTAGGTCACTGAATTTCATGCTCAAGCAATCAGCAGATATGAAGTAAAACTGCTACTGAAGTAGTTTTCTGCCTCAACCTCTATATTTGCTTTTGCACACATACACACTTTCCAGTTCTTTGGAGCCAAAGAGAAATGGAAATATATGTGTAAAGCTGGAACAGCCTCAGGGATTCCACAAGCTGGCATGGTTACATTTTTCTGGGTGATTAATTTATGAATTAAGCTAACAAATAAAGCAGAATGAATTGTATGCGATCATTCTAGCTCTTACTTATTATCCAGGAGACATAAATATAATATCTGATTCGGCCTATTCAGTAGGTATGGTACAAAGAATTGCCACAGCCCAAATAAAATTTGTAGTCTGTAATATATATCAGCTCTTTAAGAAACTTCAAGAGCAAGTGAGAAAGCATCCAGGTAAGATCTATATATTGCATGTCCACTCTCATAGTGGACTTCCAGGTGCCATTTTTGATGGTAATTCAAAGGCAGATAGTCTTCTAACTGTGTTGGTCAATACCCCTTTATTCCAAGAAGCCCAGGCATCTCATTCTAAATATCATCAGGCTGCTTGAGCTTTACGTTTACAATATGGAATAACAAGAGAGGAAGCTAGGAGCATAGTAAAAGCCTGTACAACTTGCCTTCCACGCTCCTACACTGCCTCCAGGGAAGAACCCTTGTGGTTTGAGACCCATTGAAATCTGCCAAATGGATTATAAATCTTTGGGTCATCTGTTTTTTATCCATGTTGTGGTAGACACCTTTTCAGGCTTCACTTTTGCAATACCAGCAGCAAAAGAGACAGCCCGAGTGGTCACTGAATTCCTCATACAAGCATTTGCCATTATGGGTGTGCCACAAGCAATAAAAACAGACAATGGACCTGTATACACTTCCAAACATTTTGCGTACTTTTGTGCACAGTATAACATTTCACACACCACTGGCATACCCTTTAATCCTCAAGGACAGGCAATAGTAGAGAGGAGAGAGACATTAAGACTAAGACGCTCCTCCAAAAACAAAAGAAAGGTGGAGCCACAGGTAACCCTAGAGAACTTCTAAATCTAACCCTTTATACTATCAACTTCTTGATTTTTGACAAAGATGCACTGGCTCCGGCAGACAAGTTTTATAACCCACCGGAAGGTCAGTGTCCAGTGCAAGCCGCTCCACTATCTTTAGATAATCGCCAGGTGATGTGGAGAGACACAGAAAGTGGTGAATGGAAGGGACCAGATAGGCTAACTGCTTGGGGGAGAGGGTTTGCTTGTATCTCTATAGGTGGAAAAGGAATCAGATGGGTGCCAACGAGCCGTATTCACCTTGTCCATTGCAGAGACGGAGCAGACCCTTGAAACAAAGAAGATCCAAGAAATATTGGGTGGTTCTGTTGCTGATTGTGTCTGCCACTGAAAGAGCATGGCAGTTATGGCCTTTTGACTCATGGACATCAAAAATTGTTGGACTTCAAAACCCTCATGAATCACTGGATTCTCTGAGACATGATAAGATTGTTGTAGGACTTGAAAACCCTCAGGAATCATTGGATTCTCTGAGACATAAGATTGTTGTAGGACTTGAAAACCCTCAGGAATCATTGGAATTCTCTGAGACATAAGACTTGAAAGCCCTCAGGAATCTTTGGATTTTCTGAGAAATGATAAGACTGTCACAGGACTTCAAAATCTGCTGGAATCATTGGATTCCCTAACACATAAAGACTTTTACAGGATTTCAAAAACTTGGGGGGATAATTGGATTCCCTGACATGTGAAGCAATGGACACTAGATTGGTTTTGGACTATCTCTTGGCTGCTGAAAAAGGCGTATGTGTGACTGTTGTTTACATACCCTCCTTCTAGGACTTCTGGCAATTTTTTACAACACCATGTTGATTTGTATTGTTTGCTCTTCTGCTACTTGCATATACAATTCATGTGTGTTGCATCACATCGAGCCTGCACTGATTGAGGGAAGGGTCATCCCTAATAGCCTCTGTGTTATTGCTATGTGCTTGTGTAATACCTCCCATGCTGATAGGTTTGTGGATAATAAGACCCTTCAGCCCAGAAACCCACTAGCAACCCCCACTTCCCTTTGGTGCTTTTCATCTCCCTTCCTGAGATGTCTGGGGGTGGGGGGGGAGAGGGGGGAGATAATGATCACCTCCCCTTGGGGGCTCTGACCTCCCTGAGAAATCAGGGATGGCATGACCACCTGTGTTCTAAAACAAAAGAAAGCGGGAGATGTAATGGGCTGAAGCTTGAGTTGATGCACTGAGGTCCCAAGCATGTGAGGCTAAATAGTAATTGGACCATATTCTATTAATATATATGCTTGGAAAAAGAATGGCCCCTGCCCACTCTTTGTGCAAGTCCTGATGTGTTGTATAGGAAATGGTGATTTTGGTGGGTGGAGGCAGAGGGGCAGGAAGAGAGGCGAGGAGAGACTGCTGGCTGGTTTCTTGTCACAGCTGCTCACATTGCTATCATGATCCCCCTTCACCTCCAATCCCCCTTCACCTCCACAAAGAATAAAGATTGAAGATTTTCCCTTAACCTGAATTCCTGACTCCGGCTGATTTTAAAATACGCGGTCATCACAAGTGGTCACTTGAGGTAACCAAAAAATCAGAGTTGCATTTCATTTATTTATTTATTTATTTTTGCTGAGATAATTGGGGTTAAGTGACTTACCCAGGATCACACATCTAGGAAGTATTAAGTGTCTGAGACAGAGATTTGAACTCAGGTTCTCCTGACTTCAGGGATGATGCTCTATCCACTGCACCACCTAGCTGCCTCTGGAGTTGTATTTTAAAAGGCAAGAAAAAATTTTGTGATAGACTCTCTGGTTTAGTGTAGTCTAGGATGTTAAGGTACAGTTAAATTAGGAGTATAGTTAAGTTAAGGTATAAGTTAAATATAGAATGTTAAAAGGTAGAAAAGCCTAGGCAGTCAAAGGAAACTTGGTCTTCCCAAAGGCCATTCTGCTTGAAAGTGAAACAGTTTGCTGTTTATCAAACTATGTCATCAGATTTTGTAAGGCAAATAGCCAGAAGTTGAAGTCAATAATTGCCACCTACAAAAAAAGAAATGTTGTGGACTGATTGGGTGAGACACTGACTTTGGAAACCAAGAATGAAATTGGCACTATTATACTAGGACAGTTTGGGGGCATCTTTCCTCACCACAAGAACAAAGGGGAAGAAAGTAGAAGAGTGAATAATGAGAAACTGGAAATTCATACACCAGAAGCAATCTTAGCACTGTTACACATTACTTTTCTAATTTTGCTTTTTGGAGCTGCTCAATTGGGAACTCAATATCAGCTGGAGACAATAGAAGTCAGAAAGAATCATGATTTTTGTTTTTTTGGAGAATTAATTCATCCCACTAGAATGGAATGTCAGATGAGAAGATTAAGTATATTATAGAGGTTCAGAGATATTAGAAACTATAAATTGTAAGTACTCAGTTTGCTGAAGCTAGTAGTGTTCAAACTCCAAGTGCTATTTATTGTTGCTTATACCATGTTGCAATTAGTTCAAAACTACTTACAAAAAACTAGATGGTAAACACACAAATATATGGTTGAAAGGGAGAGAGGATTGTTTCATATAATAGAAATATTATGTCTTGACTCCACTAAACCTTGTTCTCAGGTTCTGAATGTTCATTAGAGGTATATTTAAAATACTGTGACTGTGAATGACCTTGAGGAAGGGAAGGTTTAGGTCTAGACCAAAAAAAAATCTTTATCCCACACCTTAACTATCGGGGGAATCATCTGAGCTGGTTCTTTATTGAGTACACCTGCTTCCCAATTCCAGATTCTCCTGACACTTCCTTTTGTGACCAGATCATAAGCCTTTGTATAAGTCCCTTTGTGGAATGCCTTTGCTTCCTCCTTGAGTATCATTATGGATTCAGACAGATGTGACATAAAGAATAGGGCATCTTGGCTGGCTAGTAATGTATGCTGAACTCATGCTTGTACTGCCCATTTGTGGCTGGCGGCATCCAGCTAATGTCATTAGGCTGTTGTGCATCTATATTTGGAAATGAGCTCCGTACACTGTTAGAATTTGACAATAAGAGAACAATTTAAAACAAAATCTTCTAATTAGTCGATAATGTAATATATGAGCCAATGTTACTCTCCTTTTTCTCCCTTGCACTGAGAATATCTGGTCCCCAAAGCATGGCTACAACATTCCCTCAAGGGTCTAGCATTATCCTCAAGAGTTTAAGGATATCTTTCTAAAGCTATTGAGTTCATAAGCCCCCATTGCTGCTTTCCACCATTATTATCAGGTGATGTTGAATGGAACCAGGTGAAGATTTCTCAAAAAGTCTTTGAGATGGAGTGGATCACACTGTAGGCCTCTGAGTTTCAGGAAGTCAATGTGATCCCTATAGGACCCTAGGTCTAAGATAGGATGTTAAGAACTATTAAAGACTGGGCAGCTAAAGGAAACTTGGTCTTTTGGAAGGCAATTCTGCTTAAGGAGAATCTAGGTCCTAGGTCAGAAAGTTACATGACCCACAGGAAGAAGACAGCAGTCTTCTGGTTACTTCCTTTTCAGTCCATCCAAAGAATCTACATCCTTTTGTTATTTAACCTATCCAACATTTCCAGTTTGCTAAGAAATGGAAGCTGAAAGCCTTAGGGTCTGCTCAGCTGCTGTGCTTGGATCTCTCCTTGCAAGGACCAAACAAATGCTGAAGATGCCTCTGAATAGTCAATTTGAATAAGGGGATCTAGCCTCCATCCCACACAATATAATTCAGTCAGACAGACTCAATTCACTTTTATTAGGCAGAATTTTTTAAGGTGATACTGTAAAAGTTGTTGTTATAAAATATCCCCTAAAAGTGTATGACACATTCTTTCACCAGAACATACAACATCCAAGCGGAACTAGGTCCAAGTATCCAAGTACAGAGAGCACATATGACAAAAGTATACTTCAGTTTCTAATTAACAGAACTCCTTTCTTCTCCTTCTTGAAAAGTTCAAGAAGTTCCCCCTAAGAATGATGTAGTCTCTTTGCTTGGCTCCTTGTAGAGTCATTAAACTATATCCAATCTAGCTTTTAACCACACACATACATTCAGGCATTGCCATCTACTGCCAGAGGTGCCATTAGAACACTGATGAGAATATGGGAAGTCCAAAATCTCCTGGACCGGAAGCTCACAAAATTTTCCTGTATCCAGAAAGGGGATAAGCAGAAAGGAGACTTAAGCTAAGGTCGATATTGAGGTCTCTCTTTCCATTCCAATGAATTCCTAGCAGTATTAGAAACCCCACTTACTCCAGTCTGAGACAATACCAGTTCTAAACTAGTTTGATATTTTATAAGTGATCTCTAAGATATGACCAATTTTCCTCACCTAATCCTAAGCAACATCTCAACAGTTTCAAGGACTTCTCACACTTAATCCAAAACCTATGACTGATTGATCAACCGATTGAAATTAAACTCTATGATTGAGCTTGATTGTGTTTACCAACCTAAAATACCAGCACACATATTATCACTTAATTTAAGCTGGGAGTATGGTTTGATTGATTATTTAATCAAAACCTCATCTTTATATTCTTTGTTCATTTCTGCCTTCTAACTTCCTTTATACCTCGATTCAAATCCCATTTTCTGCAAAAAGTCTTTTGAGATCCCTCCTAATTAGATTGTCTCCAATTTATCCTGGATATGTGCTATTGCACATAGTTGTTTGCATTTTTTTTTCTCCTCCCTTAGATTGTAAGTTCCTTGAGGGCAGTGTTTTTCTTTGTATTCCCAGAACCTAATAGAGTTAGGTTAGCACTTAATAAATGTTTGTTAACTTGATTTACACTCATATTGGTAGCAGTTCCCAGCTCAAAGAGAAGGGTACTGGTACTGAGTCAGTGGGAAAGATGCCCCTACCTTAAGCTGAACTTTGGAACTAAAAGCATCAAAATCACTCAAAAACTCTAGGCAACAGTCGGGGGGGGGGGGTGCAGAGGAGAATTAGGGTAACTAATTTCAAAGTTCTTCTCTCACTAGTTATCTCTTTGAGATTCTTGGAATTCCTGATAGATAAATAAAAAAAAAAATTAGATATATTCAGCACTTGACATTTGCAGGGCAACAACAACAACAATAAATTTGGGCTACAAATGAAACATGCAAGGAAGCCCCTGCCCTCAAGAAACTTACATTCTAATGGGAAATTTTGTTTAGTCACTTTTCAGTCATGGCCTACTTTTCATGACTCCTTTTGGGGTTTCCTTGGCAAAGATATTAGAACGGTTTGCCATTTCCTTCTCTAGCTCATTGGGACCGAGGCAAGCCAGGTTAAATGAATGCAACTAGTAACTGTCCACAGCCAGATTTGAACTCAGAAAGATGAGTCTTCCTGGTTCCAAGACCAGTATTCTATATACTGCACCACATAGCTCTGTCCATCTAATGGGAGAAGACAACATACAAAGGAGAGCTGGAAGGCATGGGGTGATAAATTTGTGCTGGCCTGACTAGAGATGCTAGGCAATGCTGGCAAAGTCTGGAAATGGACAAGATGAAGTCAAAGCTGTCCTATCAAAGCCTAGGGAGATTCAGGAGGTGGAGTCTAATTTTCCAGTCAGTAGAAACTGAAGGTATGTCCTGGCAAGAGATGTCAAAGAAGTAGTATTCCAGGGAGTTCACAGAGAACACTGAATAAACACCTTCCATTTTGCCTGTTTTGCTCAATACACGATGTTCTCCCAAAGAGTCCACGGCATGGCATTAAATCCCTTCAATGTTATTATCACAGAGACTATAGGTCACTACTGACAGACCAGCCCCACCACTGAGCACCAATTAGTCAATAATTGGGCAGCCATAATTATCACAGCTCTTCAACAGGGTTGAAGGTTTTTTTTTCCCCAACTATGATCCCTGTAATCTTTGGGGGGGTGGGGCTGATGTAAAATGTGCCCCCTTTGGGGGGAAAGGTCAGAAAGGAACCTTTGGGGGACAGTGCTCCTGACTCTCAAACTCTCCTGGCCTCTGGGAGGGACCCACCATTTATGAGGGTATCTTCCAGATAAGTAATCTCATTCAATTAGAAAACTCAGCTTGGAGTATGGTCAACTCTTCTAGGGCCTGTCAAACCATCTCTGCTAGTTCCTAATTAGGAAAACCCACTAGAAGTTGGTTCTTTTCAGTGTAAACCCATCTTAGCAAAAATATCCTAACAGGATTCTTTGCCTGCTAAGAAAGCTGTCTTCTCAGTGTAAATAAAGCCCTTTTTTCCATAAACTTTGGGTTTGTGAATTCTTTTGCAAAGAATCTGCAACGTGGACCAGAGGGGATCTCTCAACTCTCAATTCTCATACCCCATCTCATATATATATATATATATATATATAATGGATCCCATAAGATTCTGAAATTTCTGATGTTCAGTTGAAGAGGGGACCCGCCCCCCCCCCCCCCACTCGCCCCTCAATGACAGGTGTTTGAAGGTTATCATAGTGAACGAGATGAGGTGAGATCTTTCAAGACAGTTGTGAAAATCGAGTAAGGCTTCATCTATTTCAGAGTTTGTGGAGGTCTGAAGGACTTTAAGCATTGAGTCAAGGGCATACTTAAGGCCCCTTCCTGCTATCCTCCCATGACATCAGTGTCTCCCTATTTCAGTCAAATATGGGCAACTATGTACTTATTGGTCAAGTTCAATTTCTTGGGTAGTTCCCGAGTTTAGAATTTAAGATCTTCAGCCAATGAGGATGAGGAACCCCTACAGTGCTTCCTCCCTTGTCTGCTCGATGGGTGGGATCCGGATTCTCATGAGAACATATAATAAACTTTGCTTTGCTACCAGAGATCTCTCCAACTTTTTATTAAATGGTGACCCCTCACCATTTCTGAACCATACAATAGTTATGGAAATATGACTCTATTTAGTACATTCTCTACCTACAGAAGTAGATACAAAATAAATGTACTTTTCTAATAGACACTAATAGTTGGAGTGGGTCATGTAGAAGATAGTACTAGAAATGAGTCTAAGAAGAAAGAATTATAGATTAAATGGAAAAAAGGAACAACAAAGGGAAAATGCCTTTGCACAAGGGATAAACTCTCCCAGACAATCAATATCCTTGGTATTCCATTTTCATTTCCACTTCACCTTCTTGTCATAAGCAATGCTATACATCAGGAATGCACTTTCTATCTCCAAGACTTTTGAACTTCTTTCAAAGGTCAATTCAGATACTATCTCCTCAGGGAAGCCTTTTGTAATTCATTGAATGATTAAAACTCTTATTATCCTCAATTATATTATATTTATCTGTTTAAATGTTGCATTCAGCTTTCCCCCATTAGTATATATAGCTCTTCTCCACTAGCATATATGCTTCTTTAGAAGGAGGACACTTTTGGGTTTTTTGTTGTTGTTGTTGTTGTTGTTGTTCAGCTGCACCCTGATTAATGTGAATAATCAATCCCCTGAGGTGGTCAAATGCATTCAAATTTGTACTATTTAAAGTTATCATTATGTAAAATATGGTGATTGGTCTCAGTCCAATGTAAACATGAAATGCAAATCACAGTGATGTGACACTTTAGAGGATTCTTTATTCACACTAAGGAGGTCTTAGCTATATTCCCAGCATGTAGTTCAGTGCCTTTCACATAGGTGACAATTAATAAATGTTTATGAATAAAACCTTTTTTTCTACTCAGTAAAGGTAATTTTCAAATTGTCTCTGGTTTTGGCCATGGTTGTTGCTTTAAAGTCCTGAAGTATAGAGATTTGGGATGCATTTCCTCTTTACTGCAATGCTTTCCAGAAAGAAAGAAAAAATCCCTGGCTCCTAAAAAAGAGCATTAGAAACCAGTTCAGACATTAAAGAAATTATCAACAAACAATCCCTGCTCATCACCACAAGGTGGCGCTCCTGCGGCTCTTCAGATGGGCAAACATTGAGAAATCTGCACTGGCCAAAGTGTACCATAAAGAATTAGCTTTGCCACTGAGGAGAGATGGCATCATATTGTATTATTTCCATCTTATTTATGTTCCTACATTGCATGTTCCAACAATGTCTTTCTAGAAGTAAAAAAAATCTCCGGACTATTATTTTAGATTTTACAAAATTGTAGAAATTTGAAAGAGCTGGGGATGATCTGTGTGAAGTGTTTGGATTTATTTATTTATTTGCCTCTATCTTTGGGTTTGGGGCTGAGATGGCATATGGGAAGCAGATTTTAAGAAGCACTTTAAAAATTATAAATTTAATCATCAGCAAATACAAATATTCAAATAAACAGGAAATATTCTTCATGAATTCATTATTTAAAGTTTGTTAAGGTTTTAAAATTATTTCTTCTTCTTTGGCTAGGCAATCCAGGTTAGGTGACTTGTCAAGAACTAATGCTAGATTTAAACAAGTCCTTGAGACTTCAGGATTGGTACTCTATCCAACTGCATCACCTACTTATTACCCCAAGGGGGGGTTTTCAAATACATTTTTCCATTCTATTATAATACTTCACAATTGAATTTTCAAATATATCTCACTTTACTATGATGTAATGTAAAGAATAGTGGATTGGAAAAAAGAGGACACAAATTGAAATCCCAAATTTGCTATTTGTTACTTATGAAACTCCTTCTTCACCTCAGTCTGAATATTATCTTCTTTTTGTACAATATTCAGTATATTTTTTCTTTATTAAAGTTTTTTATTTTTCAAAATATATGCGTAGACAATTCTTTAATATTAGCCCTTGCAAAACCTCCCCCCACCATGCCTTCCCCTAGATAGCGAGTAGTTCAATACATGTTAAACATAGTAGAAAAGTATATTTTTTAACAGATGTTTTTAATTAATGTTTTCTGTAGCTATTTTAAGAAGCCTTTCCCCTTCCTCTTCAAGACACCCATTCTAAATGACAAATAGTAATTTTTAAAGAGGAAAAAAAATCAATAATACTGATTAATACATTGAAAATATCAAAAACATGCAATGTTTAACACCTGTGGACTTCCCATCTTCACAAAACAATAACTTGGAGATGTCTTCTTATAACTTGTGCATATAAAATTTTTTACATTAAGAATGTGAGCCTTGAGAACAAGGACAGCATTTTATTTATTTATTTTTTTGGGGGGGTAACATCAGCCCTTAGCCCAAAGCCTTCTGAACCTCAGAATAAATGGTTAGGAGACTTTAACTTTTTCATTTTGAAAAGTAGTGAAGGGGAAGTCACCCAACTAGTGAATGGCAAAGCTTCCTATAGAAACTCATCTCCTGCCATCCAATTCAAGGCACTTTCCCTCATGTCATATATTGCTTCAATGCCTTAGGAACAACTCTATCCCATGGTCTCTTCCTCCCCTTAAGGAGGGCTCACAGAGTAAGGCACAAATGGAGACCTGCTTTCATCATCTGGTATGTTTTCTCTCATTGCTTTGAAGGGGTACTATGATACCCAGCCATTTACATCTTTTGGGGATAGGGACTCCCATAGATCTGCCTTATACCAAAAGAACAGAGATATAAGGAATCTAGCAACAAACATTTTAAAGTAATTCCTATGTCCAAGGCACTGTGCCAATTTCAAAAATAAAGCAGTTCATGTATTCAAGAGCTTACATTCTTATTAGCAGTTAGGAGGTACAGTATTTATTAGTAGCTAGGAGATAAAGCACTGGGTTTGTAGTCAGAAATATTTGAATTCAAATTTGTCCTCAGAAACATACTATCTGCATAAACTTGGGCAAGTTATTTAACCTCTATTTTCCTTAGGTTTTTTTGCCTGTAAAATGGGGAGAATGGCATATATCTCCCAGGAGTATTGTAAGAATCAAATAAGATAATGACTGTAAAGCACTTAGCCCAGTGCCTGGCATATGGTGAGTGCTACATAAATGATAATTATTATTGAAACAATATATACCTATGCAAATAGATACAAAATAAATATAATATTTTTCGGGTAGGCACTAGCTAGGGTGGGTCCAAAAAGATCTCAAGTAGAAAGTAGCCATAGAAATGAGTTTGGAAGGAAGCTATGGATCAAAGAAGCAGAGTGCATCCTGGGCATGGGATACAATCCTGTACAAAGTCATGGAGGTAGGAGATGGAATACCATGTGTGAAGAACTGCAGTAATGTCAGTTTGGCCAAGAGGGTGAGGAAAGTTATGTAGACCATGTCTGGAGAAGTGAATTGGGAAGGTTTGTATTTGACTTTAGAGGAAACAGAAAGTCATGGGAATTGATTGAGCTATATTCTGAGAGCAAACAGGGTAGTTTCTGGTGTTTCTGGCTTACGGATCATCAGAAAACTGATAAAGAAAGTGAAGAAATTATAGGCTAGGAATTTATGCTTGCTGGATACATTCATGCTAATGTGATTTGATTGTTTTTGACTATTCTGATTAAAATCTATATGTAACTTTATACAGATTCTTTAAAGGAATTTCTGGAGTGGGAACTAGTAGAATTGATGGAAACACCAATTCATATCCTAGAAAGACAAGGACGTGGCCGCCACTAAAAAAAACATACATAGGCAAGGGGTAAATTGCTTCTGCTACTCTCAGAACTAACGTTGATAATTTCAACGGTACCCTCAAGTGCTGGGTGGGAGTAAGAGAGGTGGACCTAAATGAATCACTCAAGAGGATCAGGAACAGGTCAAAACATCCTCTCCCTTATGCCCTCCATGATGTCCTATTCATAGATACAGGAACTGAGACACACTAAGAAATGGCTTGCACAAGGAGCACCTCCCTTCAGGTTGTTGTGAGGATCAAAGACTATACTATTTATTAAGCACTTGGTACAGTGCCTGGCACTAGTATGCGTTATGTAAACACTTGCTTCCCTCCTTCCAAGATCACACATCATATTAATGGCAGAATCAAGATTAGAATTTACATCTCCTAGGAGAAAACTCTGGAAAGACGACAAAATAGATTAGAAAATTCCAGGCCCTCCAGATTTTCCCAGCAAAACAAACAGATCTCCTCAAAATGAACATGGAGCAGGAGAAATTTTAAAAAGTTGGTGTAAAGGAGTTGTCCTCCTAAAACAATTTGAGAGGACTTCAAGAAAGACATTCTGCTCAGTGAGTGGCAAATGCAATCACAAAGCACAAGGGAGAACTGAAGTTTGCAGGACCACTTTACTGGGAGGTCCTAGTCATGGCTTAGGGGTGAAGAGAAATACTTGAGATTGGACCCATGGACAGAGCCCAGAAAATAAGAAAAAGCTGGGGCAGTTCTGGGGCATCACTGCACATATCCCAGGGTTGGGCTGATTGCAAAAATAAGTTGCTAAAATAAAATAAAACTAAATTAAATTTAAAAAGTAATAAGCATAAAATTATTAATAATAAAAAACAGATTATAAACAGTTTCTATGGGGACAAAAAGCCACTTCTAATTCACAAGCATCAAATGGTACAAGCCCAAAAAGAATTCTTAGGGGAATTTTTTAAAAGACTTCAAAGATAAAATAAGAAAGACTGAGGAAAAAGAGCAATACAATAAAATTAAGAAAATTATGAAAGGAAAATTATTGGAAAAGGAGATCCAAAAACTTAAAGAAGAAAATAAAGATAAACAAGGAAACTACACTATGTCACCAATATTACTTAATATTATTTTGGAAATTCTAGCAATAAGAAAAGAAAAAGAAATTAAAGGCTTAAGCACAGGCAGGAGGCTCCTCTCACATGGACACAAACATGCTTGGGACTTGCAGCTGCTTCCACTTGTACAAACCAAAGGAGACTGGACAGGGCTGGGACCATGGCAGGAAAGTCTGCGATATAGTTGCCGCCTGGAACTTAAGAAGGACTGAGGGCCCTGGGTCCTGGGTGGGTCTGCTGCTCTCAGAAGTTCCACAGCTGTTGTCTGAGGGCTGATGGAACTGCCACCCAGTTCTATTGGATTAGAATGGTTTATGAAAAACTGAACTTTATCTAATGCTCCAAAGGAGCCTTTGTTTACATACATTCTTTTTATAATGGAGCATCAACACATACCCAGTAGTAGATAATTAACCTGCTGAACAAATATAAAGATTTAAGTTTTGGAGATAAGAATTCATATTTGGTAAAAAAAAAATTGTTTGGAAAGGTGAAAAGCAGTCTGGCAGGAATTAGACATGAACCAATATCTTTTTTTTTTTTTTTTTATTTAATAGCCTTTTATTTACAGGATATATACATGGGTAACTTTACAGCATTAACAATTGCCAAACCTCTTGTTCCAATTTTTCACCTCTTACCCCCCCCCTCCCCTAAATGGCAGGATGACTAGTAGATATGAACCAATATCTTAATACCTATATGACCTACCAGGAGTCCTCAAACTACGGTTCGCAGGCCAGATGCGGCAGCTGAGGACGTTTATCCCCCTTATGCAGGGCTATGAAGTTTCTTTATTTAAAGGCCCACAAAACAAAGTTTTTGTTTTTACTATAGTCAGGCCCTCCAACAGTCTGAGGGACAATGAACTGGCCCCCTATTTAAAAAGTTTGAGGACCCCTAAAAGAAATTAGAACAACATGGAACATAATACCCATCAGACTCATGCATAGGACAATAATTTACAAATATATAAAAGAGAGAGAACATTGTGAGGTATAAAATGGATGGTTTCAATTATATTAAATTAAAAGGTTCTTTTACTAATAAGATAAATGTAGCCAAGATTAGAAGGAAGACAGATTTATTTTTAAGTTTTTTATTTTCAAAACATATGCACGGACAATTTGTCAACACTGATTCTTGCAAAACCTTGTGTTCCAATTTTCCCCCTTTACCCCCATCCCCTCCCCCAGATGGCAAGCAATCTAATATATGTTAAACATGATAAAAGTATATGTTAATTCCAATGTATGCATACATATTTATCCAATTATTTTGCCACACAAGGAAAATCAGATCAAAAAGGAAAAAAAAAATATGAGAAAGAAAATAAAATGCAAGGAAACAACAACCAAAAAAGTGAAAATGCTATGTTGTCATCCACACTCAGTTCTCACAGTCCTCTCTCTGGGTGTCTATGGCTCTCTTCATCACTGAACATTTGAAACTGGTTTGAATCATCTCATTGTTGAAAGGAGCCACGTCCAACAGAATCGATCATCAGCCCTCTTGTCGCCATGCATAATAATTTCCTGGTTCTGTTCATTTCACTTAACATCAATTCATATAAGTCTCTCCAGGACTCTTTGTCATCATCCTGCTGATGTTTCTTATATAACAATCATATTCTGTTGGACTCTTTGTCATCATCCTGCTGATGTTTCTTATATAACAATCATATTCTGTTACATTCATATACCATAACTTATTCAACCATTCTTCAACTGATGAGCATCCACTCAGTTTCCAGTTTCTTGTCACTACAAAAAGGACTGCCACAAACATTTAAGATCTCTTTGGGATATAAGCACAGTACAAACACTGCTAATCAAAAGGTATGCCCAGTTTAATAGTCTTTTAAGCATAGTTCCAAATTTGCTCTCCAGAATGGTTGAATCCATTCAGAACTCTACCAACAATGCATCAGTGTCCCAGTTTTCTCACATCCCCTCCAACATTAGTCATTATCTTTTCCTGTCATCTTAACCAATCTGAGAAGTATTTAGTGGTACCTCAGAGTTGGCTTAATTTGCATTTCTTTGATCAATAATGATTTAGAGCACCTTTTCATATGACTAGAAATGTTTTTTAATTTCTTCATTTGAAAATTGTCTGTTCATATCCTTTGATAAATGAGTCAATTCTCTACATATTTTAGAAATGAGTCCTTTATCTGAACCTTTGAATGTAAAAATGTTTTCCCCATTTATTGCTTCCTTTCTGATCTTGTTTGCCTTAGTTTTGTTTAAACAAAAACTTTTTAACTTAATATAATCAAAATGATCTATTTTGTGTTCAATAGTGAACTCCAGTTCTTTGGCCACAGATTTCTTCCTTCTCCACAGATCTGAGAGGTAAACTATCCTTTGTTCTTCTAATTTAAGACAGAAAATTATAAGGAAAATTTTGTAGACACTCTCATAATAAAGGTTTCATTTCTCAAATATTTAAAGAAATTTATTAAATTTATAAAAATATGAGTCATTCCCAAATTAATAAATGATCAAAGGATATGAACACGCAGTCTTTTGATGAATCAATAAAACTATATGTAGTTAAATGAAAAAACGTCCCAAATCATTATTTTGATGAGGAATGCAAATAAAAACAACTTTGAGATATTATCTTGTGACTATCAGATTGGTTAAAATGATAGCTGCCCTTCAATTGGGGAATAGTTAAATAAATTGTGATATATGATTGTGATGAAATATTGCTGTGCAAAATGATGAGCTGGTTGATTTTAGAAAATCACAGAAATAACTTAGACCTATAAAGGAATATGTTACTCACTTCCAAAGAAAAGCCTCCTCTCAGGTAGGGAGAAGACGGAGAAAAAAAAGAGCACAGCAGAGAAAAGAAAACAGAAGGAAACATAGAAAACCTGGATAGCAATGAAAAAGTGTAATATTTGTTACATAGATTTTTATTTAAATAAACAGTCCAAAATGGAAATTAATGGTTTTATATTGAATGCTCTATGTTTGCTGTATACATGGACATGTTTATTCTCTTGGTTTCTCATATTATAGTTAGGTTTAAAATGTTAAAAATGAAAGAAAAAAAATTAGGTCTTTTAGGCCTTAATTCAGGGCTCTTTTCTTCACACTACATCATTGATTTATTTGCCCATTTATGTGCCAGGCACTGTGCAATACAGATCCAAGCCAAAAAGTAGCCCCTGCTTTCAACTCACTTTCATGCTAACAAATGCACATATAATTCTGAAAAAATGGAGAAAATATTTATTCCTTTTTAAATTAGAGTAGACAAATGGGGTGTTCCTATTTTCATGGAACATCAGGAAATGTGATGCCTAAGACATTTCCTTCTGAATTTAATAGGAAATTCTTAAAAAAAAATTTGTAAGCACTTAACGCAAAGCATATAGCATAGGCTCCTGAAGAAGTTCCAGAATGGCTCTTATGAGTTTTTAGAATCCTTTTTGGAGAAAAAAATAGGCAATCTAGAAATAGGGATGTACTCTAGATCTGTGTTCAAATTGGACAATCAATCAGCTGAATTCTAATACCTTTTATTATTTTTTTAAATTTATGTTTTTATAGTTTTTGTCCAAAACCATGGGGCTGGAAGTAATGTGGGCTTCCTTCTACATTCCTTATGTCTACAGGTACTGTTGGCTTGGGAATTTCATAATATTCTCATGTGGGTTTCCATTCTGTTTCTTTCTATTCCACTGACAGGTGGTATGGGACAGTCAGAAGAGATTTTAAAGACTTCGGATGCCTGTTATTTGTACTATTCTGGGCCAATCTCATGGTCTTCATTTTCAGCAATTATGAAATGAAGATTAAGACTGGTCATATTACCTAGCTCACTAGGTTGTTGTGAAGAAGGAGTTACATAAACCCTGATATGTTATAAAAAAATATTGGCTTTAGCATCCTACTTGAGTGGATCTGGGTAGCTAAGTGGTGCCATAGTGCACTGAACACCAGGTCTGGAGTCAGGAAGACTCATCTTCATGAATTCAAATCTGAGCTCAGATAATTACAAGTTGTGTGATGCTGGGCAAGTCACTGCCTCAGGTTTCTCATCTGTAAGATGATCTGGAGAAGGAAATGGCAACCCACTCCAGTGTCTTTACCAAGAAAAACCCAAATGGGATCACAAAGAGTCAGACATGCCTGAAAAATGACTGAACAACCACTGAATGGACCTCATTGGTACGGGTATTTCCACCTTGCCATTGAAAATCAATCACAACTCAACTACAGCTTCTCATTTTTAAGATCATTGTGCCCCCGCTTTCCTCAGATCCCACATGGAAGCTGCATCCATCATGCTTAAGGCCTTCTTCTAATTCTGTTCACATTTCCTGGACTGGTGCAGCATTTAGCCTATTCATCTCGTGTCTAGCAATCTTGCTGCATGATTGATCAATCCACTTCTTTTTGTACTCACGTGTGCCCTGGCTGAGATTGTTTATGATCATTTATACCATTCCTTTAGTAATTTGCTATTACTTTGCTATTATTTATGCCTACCATACATCTTTTCATTGCTGTTCATTTACCTACAATTGTGACTTTTTTTTTTAAGAAATAATGTTGGTTTTTGACTTACATTATTTATTATGGATTTTTTTTTTTCTCTCTTCCTACTACCTTCAGAGATGCAATGGATAGAGCTTTGGATCTGGAGTCAAGAAAACCTGAACTCAAATTTGACTTCTTGATACTTACTGTCTATGTGACCTTGGAAAAATAACTCAATTTCTCTGCCTCATTTTCTTCCTCTAAAATCTGGGGAATAGGGGCAGCTAGGTGGTGCTGTAGGTAGAACACCAGCCTTGAAGACAGGAGGACCTGAGTTCATATCTGGTCTCAGACACTTCCTAGCTGTGTGACCCTATGCAAGTCACTTAACCTCAACTGCCTCAGCAACAACAACAACAAAATCTGGAGATCGGCATACTTCATGGGGTTTTTGTGAGGATCACTTTAGATAATATTTATAAAAAACTTAGCACGGTTTCTGACACAGTAGGCACATTTCAATGTTAGCTATTATTAAGGCAAAAATTAACAAGAATTTTAAAATAAAAAATAGTTCCTTCAAAATACACAGGTCATTTCCTGTAAAAGCTTTTGTATAAGATGTGTATGAGGTAAGTAAAATAAATAATACACACAAAAACTATAACAATATAAATTTTAAAAAATAATAAAAGGTATTAGAATTCAGTTGAATGATTGTCCAATCTTGGACCTTAAATAAGTGGTAAAAGGAAGAGAATAGCATTTATATAATGCCTATTATATGTCAGGCCCTCTGCTAAGAACCTTGCAAATATTTCATTTGAAAAATGAAAAAAAATTGTCTGTTTTTGTTGGAGTGGTGTGGAATGTTGTATAAACTGTTTGTCATTTTGTTGATATAAACTTTACTTTGTTTTTCTTTTCTGGCCCCAAGGATCTTCTCCTACCAGTTTGATTTTTTTTTTTTTTTTTTTTTGAGTAGGCAAACTAAGCCATCTTTTACTTCATTTCTTACTTAGCCTTAAATCACTGAATGGGTTTTGCCTGAGACAAACTGAGACCTAGGAAAAATCATAGCCTAAAAAGGCTGTCAACTAGAAAGAAAGAGCCTCTTACCTATGGGTCTCAGGAGCTGGACAACACAGGCTAGAGACAGGAGCGTCAGGAATCAAACAGAAGTTTAATTTCAATTTCAGGCTGTGTGAGGAGGTCTTAATACTTATACTAACCGAATGAGCAGTGCCCCTGATAATGAGGGGTGACAGCAACAATGAGACAAGTTTGATTCAAAGCAGGGCTTCATGATTGTAACATGAGGTCAGAAGTACCCAGTATTAGGCAAAGGACTGTTGTTATGTTAAGCTTGGGGTACAGCCTGCTTGTTGGGTCTTAACTCTGGGAAAAAAGGGTATCTCCTAAGATCTTGATAAGACAAGGTTTCCCACTGTATCTGGGGTGATTTCGTCACCCTGACCTATGTCTTGCTAAGGGACTCAGATGATCCTAAAGGGGAGGGTGAGGCTGATGACTCTGCACAGCCCTGCCTTACCTAGAACCAATTTACTTGCAAGTCAAGACGTCATTTTCCTGATGTCATTGGTTCTTTTGAGAACAAAGGACTAACAACAATTTACAACTGTTCTTTGTAAATTGAAGTCAAACTGTCCTCAAAAAATTCAGATAAAATCCATGGATCCTAAGCTTGAAGGGACCTGAATAATCATCTAGTCTCATCTCATTTTACAGATGTGGCCGATGAGATCTAAAGAGATTGAATGAATTGTTTAAAGTGGTGTAAGTAATAAGTAACAAAAATGGGATTTGGACCTAGGTAATCTGATTACAAATCTCCTACCCCTCCTCTTCCTACACCTTCATTCGTGGGAAAGAATATGGGCAGGGTTTGTTAAATGGTTGAATATGATAGGAAAGACAGAAACGAATCAGAGATAATTCTAAGGTTTCAAGTTCTGGGTATTTGGGAGGATTGTCAACCAAAATAGTTAAAGTTAAGGAGATTTATTAATTTTTAATAGGGAAGATACTAAACTAAATTCCACACATGTTGAGGTTGAAATGCTAATAGGTATTCAGGTCCAGCTGGCTGTTAGAAATATAGGGAATATAGCTAGAGAACTTGAACATATAGATTTTTGGAATTATCTGTAAATAGAGTTGATAATAGATAGGAATAGATAAGATTAATACTGGAAAGACTTTGGAGAGAAGAGATAAAGAATGGAGGACCCTCCACCACAGAATGAAGAACCATCCACAGGAGGAGAAAGAGTAATTAGTAAAGGACAAGTTATTTAGAAGAATAGGATTTAGATCTGGAAGAAACCTCTAAGATTACTATCCTTTTTAAGTTTTAGTTTCTGCATCTATAAAACAAGGATAAAAACTACTTATTCGAACCTACTTTACATGGTAGCTTTGTAGAAAACTCTTTGGAACTTTTAAAGCACTAGATAACTTATTGTTGTTGTTAAGTTATACAAGAAATATTTATTACTTAGTTGCTGGGTAGAAAATCTTGTGCTAGGATTGAGGGGGAGAAGCTATGCATTATGTTTATTAATTTATTTTTTAAAAGTTTCATTGTTACTTTTTCTTTCAGACCACCCTCATTTCACCTTAACTTGCAGCCCTCCCGTAGTAAGCCCTTTTTTAGGAGTAAAGAAACAATTATAATTCTCAGACAAAGAAATTGAAACTATTTCTAGCCATATGAAAAGATGCTCCAAGTCATTATTAATCAGAGAAATGCAAATTAAGACAAGTCTGAGATACCACTATACACCTGTCAGATTGGCTAGAATGACAGGGAAAGATAATGCAGAATGTTGGAGGGGATGTGGGAAAACAGGGACACTAATACATTGTTGGTGGAATGGTGAATACATGCAGCCATTCTGGAGAGCAATAGGGAACTATGCTCAAAAAGCTATCAAATTGTGCATACCCTTTGATCCAGCAGTGTTACTACTGGGCTTATATCCCAAAGAGATACTAAAGAAGGAAAAGGGACCTGTATGCACAAGAATGTTTGTGGCAGCCCTTTTTGTAGTGGCTAGAAACTGGAAAATGAGTGGATGCCCATCAGTTGGAGAATGGCTGAGTAAATTGTGGTATATGAATATTATGGAATATTATTGTTCTGTAAGAAATGACCAGCAGGATGATTTCAGAAAAGCTTGGAGAGACTTACATGAACTAATGCTGAGTGAAATGAGCAAGACCAGGAGATCATTATATACTTCAACAACAATACTATATGATGATCAGTTCTGATGGATCTGGCCATCTTCAGCAATGAGATGAACCAAATCATTTCCAATGGAGCAGTAATGAACTGAACCAGCTGCACCCAGGGAAAGAACTCTGGGAGATGACTAAAAACTATTACATAGAATTCCCAATCTCTTTATTTTTGTCTGCCTGCATTTTTGATTTCCTTCACAAGCTAATTGTACACTATTTCAGAGTCTGATTCTTTTTGTACAGCAAAATAACTGTTTGGACATGTATACTTATATTATATTTAATTTATACTTTAACATATTCAACATGTATTGGTCAACCTGCCATCTGGAGGAGGGGGTGGGGGGAAGGAGGGGAAAAATGGGAACAAAAGGTTTGGCAATTGTCAATGCTGTAAAATTACCCATGCATATAACTTGTAAATAAAAAGCTATTATTAATATATATATTTTCATATATATATATTCATATATATATATAAAAAGAAGCAATTATGTAAATCCAATCAACAACAATTTTATTGAACAGTGTAGACAATGGTCCATTCATTTCTGTAGTAGCCACTTACCTAAGGAAAGATTTTCCTTCAGGATTGAGATTGTTTTATTCATTAGAATCCTGAAATCTTCCAGCTCTGCTTTCCTTTACATTATTGTGGTCTTTGTATAAATCATTCATTTTTATTGAACAGTGTAAATAATGGTCCACCCATTTCTATAGTACCCACTTACCTAAGGAGAGGAGATTTTCTTTCAGGATTGAGGTTGTTTTATTTATCAGAATCCTGAAATCTTTCAGCTCTGCTTTCCTTTATGTTATTGTGGTCTTTGTATAAATCATTCCTTTGATTCTGTTCCATTTGCTCTGTATCAATTCATACAAATTTTTGTGGAAATCCTACAAGGAGAAAAAGAACACTGAGGTCCTATAGTTCAGAAAGTGCAAGCTGTTTTAGTCACATGTGGGCTTCACTATCAAAGTAGTATAAGTTTGTGCCCATTCTTCTAATGGACCCTGTATATATATTTGGTAAAAAGTGCATCCAAGATTTATCAGGGAGAATTTTTTTTAACTACTATGCCATTTTAGTAAATGTTTTTTCTAAAGAGCTCATTTTTGTCTCCTTGCAGACCATTAATAGAAAACATACTAATGATAGCTCCTAAGCAATTGTACTGGGAGAAATTACCCTTAGGAACCTAAGGGACTAAGAATATCAACTGCCCTTAACAGATCCTGGAAAAGGCTTTAAAGACGTAAATCCTTGGTATTGTTTAACTTGTTTTGTTAATAAGAGATTTTGTGTATTTTTCAATATTATTTTAACTTCTTTTTCTTTTTCTTCTGAAAATTTTTCCTTTGGGGAATGACTCTTGATCTCATATATTTGGGTCATATCCATATATATTTTGGATATCATGCTTTTATCAGAGATTTTTGTTGCAAAGAGTTGAGCCATATGACAATTTCTCATTCTGGTTTTATTTTGCATGCAAAACCCCTTTAATTTTACGTGTTATCATTTGTGAATATCTCTATCCTTTTTTTAGTTGAGAATTCTTCTTTTACTTATAGTTGTGAAATATATCTCTATTCCCTAACTTTTTATGGTATATAATTTATATTTAGGTTTAGAAGATACATAGTTATGATAAGATTCCATCTCTGTTGTCATGGAGGCCACAATCTAGTAGGGGGATAAAACATCAATGTAGATAATTAGATTGAACCCCATTACTTAATAAATACATTAGAGAGGAATATCCAACTGACTTCTCTCTTCTCATTCAAACACTACCCTAGTTCAGTCCCTTATTACTTTTCATCTAGACTGGTGTAACTGGCCACTAATTGGGTCTTACTGCCTCTAATGTCTTCTCTTGTCAATCCATCCTCAACAAAGCTACCAAATACATTCTTCAATAACTGGCCAGGTCACTCTCTTGCTCAAAAAGTTCAAGTGGCTCCCTATTGCTTCTAGAATCAAATAAAAACTACTATGGTATTTATAGCTCTTCAAAATCTGGCTTGAGCTGATTTGCTCCCCCTTTTGCCCTTTACATTACAACCCAAATTGATGTATTTGTTGTTATTCACCCATTACAATCCATCTGTCATCAACATGCTTTCACCTTGGCCATTTCCCATTGCTTCCTCACTTCTGTCTCTTAGGATCCTTAGGTTCTTCAAAGACTTAGCTCAGATACATCTACCTAGTCGAGTATCTTGCAGCAGTTTTCCCCAACTAAATTTTATTTAATTTTATATTTACTTATTTGTGTATGTATTGTTTCTCTCCATAAAATGCATATTACTTGAGATTGGGACTTTCAATTTTATCTTAGTACTAATGCTTAATGTTTGGCGTATACTATATATATATATACATATATAAAATGTTTGGTGTACAGTGTTTGCTAAGTGGATAGCTAGATAGCACAGATAACTTATCCTGGAGGCAGGAAGACTCATCTTCTTGAGTTCAAATCAGCTCACTAGCTGTGTGACCCTGCTTGCCTCAGTTTGTCTCAGTTTCCTGCAAAAAATGAGCTGGAGAAGGAAATGACAAACCACTTCAGTATCTTTGCCAAGAAAACCCCAAATGAGTAGGATACTACTCAACAACAATAACAATAATACTAGTGGGGCTATCCAAGGGGAGGAGCCAGATAGATAAAGCCAGAGGGAAACCAGGGGAAAGACAGATTTCCTGGAGAAAATGATATTCAATTCAAGAGGTGAACATAAGGAGGAGTGACAGTTCTCTGAGCATTCCAGGAACAGGAAACATCCTGAAGAAGAAAGACATTAGATTGTTATTATTTTACAAAAATACCAGCTGGAAGGGAAGGGTGAGTATGGTCTGGACCTCTGGTCTGTAGAATAAGGCTGGAAAGGTAGGATAGCACAAGAGAGTGGCTAGTCTTGAACTGTTAAGTTTTACCTGGTATGCAGTAAGGAACCGTTTGTGAGGGTAACAGAGTAGATGAATGACATGTAGGTAGCAAAGGAAGGCAAGGCAAGGAAATCGATCTGAGAACTGTGGGAAAGATGGATTGATGAAGCAGGTAGACTTAGGACTATCTTAGAAGACCAAACCCCTCATTTTGCAGAACAAGCACAAAAATGTAGGATAGTGCTTTGCTCCTTTCGAAGGATTTGAACCCCTCTTCTTCATTTCAAGACCAAAACCCTATGTACTCTTTTTTTTCCTCTGAGGCAGTTGGGGTTAAGTGACTTGCCTAGGGTCACACAGCTAGAAAGCGTTAAGTGTCTGTGGCTAGATTTGAATTCTTGTCCTCCCGAATTCAGGGCTGGTGCTCTATCCAGCCCCATAGACTCTTGCAGGGGTCGGTAATTAGAAACTGGGAAAGGGTTGGTGGCAGAAAAGACAGGGCAGACGTGAAAAGAGTTAGAGAAATGGTATTAATTTTTATAACATGTTATTAATAACCGGAGAAGAACCGGGGAGGGGGCAAGGGGCGGGACACATCAGCAGGTGAGTCCCAGCCTCAGAATCTTGGCACCTCCCCCAATCATGTGACACGAGACCATTTACTACTCCACTGTTCCCTCCTCCGTCCCCACGCCTTCTTTCCTGCACTGGCTGGCTTCCTGCGAAAAGGGGTTCAGCCTAGGCGCTTGCGCAGTACGGAGGAACTCGGCCGACTGACAGCTGGGCTTGCGGGCGGTGCGCATTGGGAGAACCTGGGTGCTGCTGCTGCTGCGGCCGTGGGAACTGGAAGCAGCCTGCCGGGCCATCCCGCCGCGGTAAGCCAGGCTCGAAACCGATGCCGCAGCCGGAAGGTGGGAGATGGGCTGCCCTGCCCGGCTCACTCGGCCTGGAGCCAGCGTAGCGCAGTGCGGTGGGGGGCGGGAAGAGGGACCTGTCCAGCCCAGGCAATGGTACAGAGGATTGGTGGGGGGGGAGATGGAGAAGCAGATTTCGGGTTTGAGAGCGGAGAGATCAGTGGGAGTTGGGGGTGACCCCGGACTTCGTAGATGGCTTGAGGGTTTAAAGATTTCGGGAAGGTTGAAAGGGCATTTGGGGTTTGGGGGGGTTGTGAGAGGGGGCGACCATAGTTCCCGAGGAGGACTATGATGAGGAGCGATGTGGCCCCGTAAGAATTCCGCGCTACTGGGGAGCAAAGTGGGGTCACGAGAAGCTGTAGGAACCAGGAGTGTTTTGGGAGGCTAGGGGGGAAAAGGTTGTAGGGGTTTGTGGGGATAAGGGTCTATGCAAAATCCCGGTCAACGTGGGAATTGGAAATGTCAAAGCAGCGCTCCCTTCATGCTGCTAATGAGACTGGCCGGGGGAAAGGGCAGTTAGGAGGAGATGGGAGACACCGGATCTTCCAGGGAGACAGGGCAGAATGCCTGGGCAATGGGGTATCTTGTGCCCCGTGGTGTCCTGTGCTTCCCTAGGACACTAGGAATAAGTCTACAAAGCAACATCTAGGGCTTTGCGGGGTATTTCGCCTTATTTTTCTTTCCAAGTTTCTCCTCTCCCCGCCTTCCAGCCGGGCTGCCTAACCTCCCCGCTCCCCATTTCTCCGCCCTGCCTAAATTGTGTTGGGGGGCTCGCGAACGAAGGACTCCATCTGCTTCCTCCAGGGCCCCGGGACAGCTGTTAGCGAATGCGCTAGAGCAGCCTCCCAAGCAGACACACGCCTCTGGGAGCGAAGCAGAGCGCTCACTTTCTCTCTTGTTCTGGGTTTGCTTTCCAAAGTTTGTAGGATTTTCGAAGGAGGGGGGGAACAAGGGTCGGGAGAGCCGGCTAGATTTTGCCGTGTGAAACGTCGGCCTTGAGCCCCCTTTAATTTGTTCCTCCGTGCCAAGGCCAAGTGCAGAATCCCGCCTCTTGACTGGCCCAGGTGAAGGAGGAGGTGTCACTGACGTGGAAGCTGTCCCTGTGGTGAGTCAGTGTTCCCTGCGCAGGCCGACAGCTGTCAGGCCACAGCTGCTTTAGATCACGCTGCGGACCTAAGCTGGTCTAACTTCCCACTAGCCTAATTCAGCCCAATAAAGGGAAACATTTCATAGAAACCAACATTATACTAAGATTCAGTTCCCTTTCTGGTCTCTCCATCGTCCTCCCTCACACCTTCCCTTCACAGTTGGGTGGACGCTGACAGCTTTTGAGTATTGCCTCCCCTTTATGAAGAGTTAGAACCCGGTTTGTATGGGTAAATCTGTGCCTCAGGAAAAATGTTGCCTGGGATATTTTCCATTAAGCGGCACTGATCTCTAGGATTTATTAAATACATATTGTGTGCTAAGCGCAGGGAATACAAAGAAAAGACCAAAAATAAAATAAAAGCAATTCCCCGCTATTGCAAACTTGTCTTGTACCTTCTTGGATAAAGCAGGGAGACCCTACCTCTTTCTGAGGAAGGTGTATCCACATTAGGACAGCTTTAATTGTTAGGAAGTAAGTTTATTCTGACCGTGAAGCTTACTTCCTCTATGGATTGCCATCTTTTTCTCCTGGTTCCAATCTCATGAGGGCAATGGAACAAATTGATTGTTCCTTCCTGAAAGCCCTCCAAATACTTGAAGAATTCTAAAATCTCCTAGCTGAATTATGATTTATTCTCAGTAAATGTTTTATACTTATATATCCGGGATCACATAAAAATTTCTTGGGTAAAAAGGGGTAGAAAAAGTTTAAGAAACCCTAACCTAGAAGACCCTTCCTCATGCATTGTTTTAATGGATTACAGCTAAATCAGGCTTCAAGGAAATTCACTTTGGGATCATTGTATTGAGGATAGTGGGGATTAGAGTTAGGGCAAATCACACTGTGTGCACTTGCCCCATTATGATAATTGTACATTTTGGGGAGCCTTGAAGGAGAAGGTCTTTAAAGGGCACCCCTCAATAGGGTGTGGAACAAATTGGATGGGGAGGTATGGCCCTCTGTGTGTGGGAGGACTAATTAGGGACTGATTGTATTCCTATGAGTCTTAGGTCTTTAAAATAATAATAATAAAAGTACCCAGCTGGCAGAGCTCCCCTCCTTACTGAGTCACTGGCCAACTTCCTAACCTTGGAGTAGAGCAACCCTCTTAACTTCCAGGCAGCATTCTGCTTTCCACTGCTTCTGATTAGATTTATTTGTGAATATTTAAGAAACCCAGAAGGAAGTAGTTGGGAGAAGTTCATTTTGCTTAACTGAACAGAATTTCCAAATATTTAGTCTAGATGGCTTCTGAACAGTGATGAAATAGAGCATTTCAATTGTAACTCAACACATCTGATGTTTTTTCTTGTCCTCCACCCTATAGAGAAACAGATGATTGTGAAATTGAAGGTGCTGCCTTCTTAGCTACCTTTTCCAGTTTTCATTTGAGATCATAGATTTTTTTGAGTCAGAAGAAATAGGAGAAAATGGATCTCCATAAAGAGGAAATGAAAATTTATCTAAGTTCCCACAGGGTGTAAATGACAGAGCTAAGACATAAACTTTCATGTATTATTTGAACTCCAAAGCCAGTGGTGCTATTATTATAGCATGCTGCCTTTGCTTATATTCTCTAGGGCAAATACCCCAAGACAGTGAAAATTTTATTAGATTTGAAGTTGGAGACCTGGTTTGAATTCTGCCTGGACAGAATTAACTATATGATCTTGGGACAAATCATTTAACATCAGTAACTGGCAAAATAAAATGGTTGGATTAGATTAGTTTCTAAAGTCCTTCCACTCTCCAAATTCACAATATTGGGAATAAAAATTGAATTGTACATAGATGTCACAGAATACAGATTTGGGGTTGGGGCTGAGGAAGGAAAAGGATGCACATCAATTTCAATTACTGGATAATTCAGTTAAATTTCCTGAATTTCAGTTTCCTCATGTAGAATGACAGAATGAGATTTCTAAGAGTCTTTCTGTGTGTAAGTTCCCATGATATCTGTGAGGAAAATAATAGAATTTGCTGGTAATTCACTGGAAGAATAACTTTCTTTGTTATTTGGAGATGCAAATCAAGAGACTTAGCTGAGGTTGCATAAAAGAAAGGAAAATTACTCAATAAATAGTATAGGATGGTGAAACTGGCTAGTAAGGAGGATTTTTTTTTTTTTAAGTCTGTAATTCATTGTTCTAATGCAAGGAATAGCAACTATTGGGAAGAAGAATGCCAGAATCTTAAACCTGGCTCTGCCTTATCTCTGAAATAGATGGGGTTTGGGGGCGAGAGATAGAGAAAGAATAGGATGATAGTAGAAGAAGTGATAGGAAGGGACTGGGGGAGGAGAACATGGCCCCCCTACAAGTGTCACTGGGGGTGTTAGGAGGGGTAGATAAGCCCAAATGCCACTATTGGTCATAAAATGCCCATTGGTTCATAAAAGTTGGAGCTCTGTGGTTTAAATCCTAAAGTTCAGGGCTTAAACTTTTTCACTGGTGACCCCTAAATTCACTCAAGAAATTTTTACACAGCTCAGAGAATATAGATAGATAAAATAGGTATGCAAATAACACATTTACTGATAATCATAATTTTGTCACCTCCACATTCAGTTATGTGACTCCATAAGAAGTGGTGACTCATATTTTTTAAAACTTGGATCTAGTCTGACCTCTATAAGAATGGAGATCCTGAAAGGTCTTCAACCTAGATCACGTAGTGACTTGGAATTACGCTTGTAGGGTACCTGAACTGGGTTCTGTTTTATGATGTGAGGTTAATCACTTTTTGCTTTCATCCTTGCAAAAGGAGAACTTCACTGAAGTTGGCAGTAGACACATATTGTGTGGGTAAATCTGTGCCTCAGGAAAAATGTTGCCTGGGATATCTTGCACCGCTGAAATGAAGATGAGTTTTCCTGATTCCAAGCCCAGCATTCTATCCACTTTGCCACTTTGCTGCCCAATGGGATTGTAGAAGGCAGACCCTTGACATAATGGTGAAGTTGGCAGAATTTATCTTTGATTCTCTTCCATATTTCCTTTCTGAGGCTTTCTACTCCTGGAGCTCACCATCTGTACCAGATCCCCAGGGCTTGTATCCTGTTTCCTTGCCACTCAGAGCCCTGTTGGCAAATACCTGCCATTGGTTCCACAGTGGGCACATTGAAATGTTTTTATAACAAATTATCCCCACTATCTTAAATTAGAGTGGATAAATAGTATTCTCATATGTAAAAAGCATAATATTTGGGATTAATGTTTCTGGTCTGTGGGATAATTTACTCCTTCAAAAGAGGAAGTGATTCAAAGGTAGAAGAAATGTCAGGGCAGGTACTTAAGAACAAAATGGGAAGCCCTTACATAAGCCAAACCATTTTCATCCTCAGGGGGTTGGGAAACTGATTCATAGGATGCTCTGCAACTTCTAAAGACATCAGTATGAGTAGTGAAAGCTCTAGAATTTTATGACTCATTGGAGAAGAGAGATGACTCGAAGAAGAGAGATAAATAGGGAAGAGGAAAGAGAATCAAGGCCTTTCCCTTTTAAAATAAATCCACTTTAATATCCTTGATTGGCAAATTGATGGGCATAGAGCCTAGAGGTCCATATTCCTTGGCAATAGCTTCACTCCAACCAGGTGCGGTTTGAGGAAGCTCTGTTGGGCCCTGTACCACAGCCAGTCGTGACTCAGATGAAATGACTCAACAGTGGTTAAAATGGCCAATGAGCTGGAAAAAAATTTTAAAAAGAGAATAGAAAAGCTTTCAAGGGATCATTACTTGGGAGCTGAAATGAGCCCACTGAGAAGCTAATGTTGGTGCAGGGAAAATGCTAGAATAAAGCCTCATTGTTAAGCCACCAAGAACAGAAATGGAGTAGCCAGCCCAAGATGTAAAGCTCAAATAAAGAATGTAAAATAAATAGAAATGAGATCTGACATAATATTCCTTTAGCCCAAATAACCAGATTTCCATTTTATTTTTGTTCTTTTGCTACTATACCTCCTGTGAGACAGGGAGTTACAGGAAGCTAAATGCAAAGGAGAGAACAAAGGATAAATAGGAAAAAAATAAATTTTCCAATGGGGAAGAAAATAAAATAATATCATTATCAAAATAAAATAATAACCCCAATTTTGAAAGCACTTGAAGGTTTACTTTTCCCCATACCCTTATAAGATAGAAAAGGTGTTACCCCCATTTTAAACACACAGCCCAAGACTGGAAGTGACTTGTAATTGATATAATGGAGATTGGACCCCTCCTCTCATTTGTAGAGTTTTAATTATCTTAAGATACAAGTGCATACCTTCTGTACTGTTTATAACCTTAGAAATACCAAGAGCATTGAAAACAAATAATTTGCCCATAGTCTCCCAGTCAGTATGATATCAGAAATAGACATACCTAGCTCACAAATCAGTCACATTATAATCTAGTGATACCCTATTGAGGAGTAGCAAGCTGTTTGTCCTCAAGATAAACAATCCTGGTTGCTATGCAAGGAAAACATTTAATTATAAATACACACGAGGTAGGGGAGGGTAGATGGGGTCCAGGGAAGAAAAGGAAATGGCTTTTTTGTGTAAATGATAGAGGGGAAAAATGTTTTCCAGATTTCATGTAGAGTTGGTACTGTGATTTTTGAAAAAGGGTAATTATAACATGGGGAAATCACTGTTTTGTTATCTACTCCTATATTATATAACACACCTTTATAAAGCATGCTAATATATTAAAACCACATAATATCACATATAAATATATAAATCATATGTAAAATCAAAGCTAGTAAAGTCTAAAAGCTAGTAGTCTAAAGCCGAATTTGAACTTAGGTCCTCTTGAGCATAAAGCCAGGGCACTATGCACTGTGCTACCTAACTGCCCTTTTGTGCCACAGATACCTTTGACAGTATGGGGAAGCCTGTGGAACCCTTCTGAGCATTATGCTTTTATTAAGATTTTTGTAGAATTAGAATTAGAAAAGAAAGCAGTCACACATTCATGGATTCTACGTTCAGGAGAAAGGCAACTAGAAGCTAAAGGTCAAAGAAGTAGCTACTGGATTTCTGGACAAGAATGATAGCAAAGTGGAGTAATTTAGGAATTGACCCACTGTGATCCAATCTAAGACATTTGATGAAAAAAAAAAAAGGCACTTTGGAGAGAGTTTACTGTTACTTACTATTTATTAATTGTTATATTATTTACTATTACTTACTATTCAAAGACAAGTCTCACTTAAGTTTTCTTTGTCTGCAGTCCAGAAGTCTTCTGGGAAAGCAAGTCAAAATAGATGTTGTATCCTTGGGTCTATTGACCAAATAGAAATGAAGCTTTAAAAAGATGCCTTCCATTTACATTGTACATAGCTTTTGTATGTCCTTTTTTGCATATTGCCTCCCTATTTGGAATGTGACCTTGGGCAGATTTTAAGACTTTTTATCCCCTGTGCTTGGAATGGAGCAAATTCTTAATGTCTGACTGACATTTAATTCACTATAAAAAGTCACTTGGTTGCTATAGAATATTCAATAGTCAATCCTGGGAATGCTGCTTGATTTCAGTTCATATTAAAGTAAGGTAGGCCAGGCCAAGCCATCTGGGGTATAAGGGAGTAGACAACCATCTTGAAAACTGAAAATCATATTTATGACTCAACTTTTTTTTCCAACTTTGTTATCTTTTGTTTTTACATTATATTCATATCTCTTTCTATTCCTCCCTATTCAGAAAATCATCTCATAACGAAGAAGAAGGAAGAAGGAAGTATTGGTCAAGTCTGACAATCTACACATCTTCCCTATCCAAAGCCTCTCATTTCCTCAAAGAAAGGAGGTAGGTGTATTCTCATATTTCATTTTTGGAACCAGATTTGATCATTATAATTACACAGAATTCAGATTGGATGGTTTTTTTTTCATTTGTTTTCTTGGATTTTTATTTTCTTTTGAGTTGAATAAAAAACCATAAAGACTAGAAAGACAAAGTGAACACTTTGACCTATTGACTTCACCAACTAGATTTTGAGCTTCTTGAGGATAGGAACTATCATTAATTCCATAAGCATTTAAGGGCCTACTGTGTGCCAGGAACTGTGCTGGGTACTGGTGATACAAATGCCAAAAAAAATCCCAATTCTTACTCACTTAGGTTCTAGGGACATACGTAAATTAAATTTGAAAATTTAGATATATGAAAATGATGGACATTGACAGACACAGAGCTGTGGGTAGATTGCTTTGGGAAAATGTGAAGAAATGGGGTAAATAGTCTTGTATTAATTTTGGTATTAGGACCTGGATGTATAACCTGACACTATCACTTACTGTATGTCCTTGAGCATGTTACACAATCTTGCCCTCAGTTATAGCATCTCTAAATAAGGGGTTTGGGCCAGATAAGCTCTAAGGTCCCTTTTAGCTTTAAATCCTATCCATGATTTGTCACAAAGTCAATGTAGACAGTGTTTGCTTTGGTGGTTCCAGTATATCTTGAACTGAAGTCTTTAAAATCTATTGAATTTAATTCTTTTAACTTCTGCTAGAGAATACCTTCTATGCTTATATTGCCCATTCACTAAAGGGGAAGGACTATTTTTTGCCTAACTCTTATCCACTCTAATTATATTTGGGTGGTTCTTGTGGAGTAATATGTTACATGTTTATATGCTATATAAAATATTAATACCAGTTTCAGGAGGTTGTGGAGAATAGTAGATGACTATCATGAAAGGTGACACTATCCTGTTTGTGTGACCTTAGGCAAGCCACTTACTCAGTGTCCCAGGCAACTATACAGACTATACAAGTATAAATAATATTAATATATGTGTATATATATATATACACACACACACACACACACACACACACACACACACACACTGTATACCTTGTATCTTTTATATATAAGTATATACAAGAGACAAGACTATACAGTGTATACCAGAAAGAGTGCTGCACTTATAAAGAGAATTTCCTCATTGGGAGCTTCTGGCCACAATGAAATCACTTCAGTCTCTATTTCCTATCATGTCTTATGATTAGAATTGAATGATTGGCTAGGGTGCCATATTGGTTTGTAAATGAATGAAAGCAAAGCACACTTGCTTAGTTGAAAAAGCTTGGTTGAACATTCGCCTCTGAAATATTAGTTCAGTAACTATGAAACTCTTTTGTTTGCTTGTTAAACTCCATAGGAGTAAAAGGCACCTGTGTGGAGAATTCCCACTGGGACTACTCCCTCTTGATTCAGGGTATGTGCTTTGCAAATTATGATTATGAGTTGCCTGGGGTACTACTACTAAGTTAAGGGACTTGCCCAGGGTCACAGAGGCTGGATTTCCTGACTGAAATCAGTACTTTCTACTAATTTATTATTTGGGGCCATGTTATGTTAGAAAGAGGACAAACTTTGGACCGTGGAAGATGTAGGTTGCATCACTCAAACTCTGTGCCTCCCTTGGGATTTGCTGATCTATAATGGCAGAAAAGGCTTCCAAAATGGAAATTTCTCATGCTGGTGAAATCAAAGGAAAAATTTGGATCAGAGATGGTCTAATTTTTTCTTTCTGACAATTGGATATCCATGCTTCACCCTAAAGTCATTATTATCTGCCTTTCTGTGAATTGATAACTTTCTGTGCAGAAAGTCATACCTAAGAGAAGAAATGGTTTTTGATTAGGACACTTGAAGCAATTGAGAGTCTGCAGATTTTATTGTTGCCTTGTTATTAAGTCAGTCTGACTTTCTAGAGCCATTTTGTAGTTTCAAGTTTATATATTTAATGCTTGAGCAACTTGTGCTAAAGCCTTGTGCTATCTCACTGTGGCTTGGAGGTAGTGACCTTAGCTACTCAGACTAAGGTAATGGACTGCCTTGTCTGGTAGCTTGTGGTAGACCAAGCATGAAAGATGTTCGATAAGATCCAGTCTTGTATTGTTGCCTGAGAACCAAGGGTGAAGAAGTTGTCTTTAGAATATCTATAAGTCAGATTAACTCAAAAATAATGATCCAAGGCATAAAAAGGTCTTGGTTTGTAAAGATGGAGGAACCTCAAGGCTGATTAAAATAATGAATCCTAGAAGGATTGAAGAAAATTACTAAGGGAATGATTTAGAAACATCCAACTGGATATCTTCCATAAGTGTATATTCTAGGTCTATTATGAATTTCTTGCTGCCATCATCTTACCGATCCTTTTCTTGGATCTTAGACAACACAAATTTTTTCACAAAAATTTATTTTAACTCTCTCCTAACTGCCTCCATTATGACAGAAAAATGAAAAACCTAAATAACCTAAGAAAAACAGGGATGGGTATGAGGTTAAATCAGAAAATTGGCTCCAATTTTAAGTCATAAGTTAAAATCCCATGAGGAAAGAAGAGACACAGCGAAGACCTTGCAAGGAGATAGCCAATTCACTTAATGCATCAATACACTTAAGGCAAGCTTTCTAAAGCTATTTAAGTATATATATTTATTTTGGCTGCTTTTTATATAGACATAAGCCTCTGTTCACTCCTTGTTCCCAGGTATTTTTAAAAAGATGGTGGTGTTTTAATTTTAAACTCGATTATCTATTGAAGCCCATTAGTGCAATTATAATGTTTAAATTTTTAAAATTTTTTTTTTGTGCTTGTGCCCTTAGATGAAATCATGGATTTATCAGTGCAGGTACAGCCTTCTTTGAAGATTTTCCACTTCTCTGTCCTTGGCTTCTGATTTTGTCTGATTCTTGTCTATGTTTCCAAAAATCCTTTATATAATCTATTTGAGGCCTTTCTTTGGTTCTTAAGACATTCGTGGAATCATGGAATATCATCCCATCCCAGTCCATTAAATTTGCTCTTAATAGATAACCAGCTTACTGCTGTATGTATAAAAATATAGATAAATATCTGTCTCTATATATACATACCTCCTGCACAAGTCTTGAAAAATGAGCCTTGATTTGGGCATTTAAGAAAGCATATAAGAAAGACTAGTTGATCAGTGGAATAGATTAGATTCACAGGACAAAATAGTCAATAACTTTAATAATCTAGTGTTTGACAAATCCAAAGACCCCAGCTTTTGGGATAAGAATTCACTGTTTGACAAAAATTGCTGGGAAAATTTGAAATTAATATGGCAGAAACTAGGCATTGACCCACACTTAACACCATATACAAAGAATGTCAAAATGGGTTCATGATATAGGCATAAAGAATGAGATTAGTTTATCTCTCAGACCTGTGGAGGAAGAAGGAATTTGTGACCAAAGAAGAATTGGAGATCATTATTGATCACAAAATAGAAAATTATGATTATATCACACAAAAGCTTTTGTACAAACAAAACTAATGCAGACAAGATTAGAAGGGAAGCAATAAACTGGGAAAACATTTTTACCATCAAAGGTTCTGATAAAGGCCTCATTTCCAAAATATATAGAGAATTAACTCTATAAGAAATCAAGCCATTCTCCAATTGATAAATGGGCAAAGGATACGAATAAGTTGTGGTATATGAATGTTGAAGAAAGCATATTGTAGAGGGGAAGGGAAAGAGTTTGTTTTGGAAATACTGGTATGACATACTTGAAGTAACAGTGAGAAGATGGGTTTAGTTAGAACAGAAAGCCCTTCTGGAGAATAGAGATGATTTGGATTTGACCTAGTAGATGATAGGGAACCATTGTAGATTCTTGAGCAAAAAAGTACTATATATCTAGTACAATATATATGTGTATATATATGTATATATGAGTAATGGTGATAATGGGTAACCTTGTTTCACCCCCGATCTTATTGAGAATGCTTCTAGTTTATCTCTATTACATGCTAATGGTTTTAGATACTTATCATTTTAAGGAAAACTCCATCTATTCCTAGGCTTGCTAGGCAAGCCTCTCTGGCAGTGGTATAGAGTAGAGAATGGGACATTTTTCTTAAATCTTTTTTGTTTTTTGATGGGGGGAGGCAGAATTAAATGACTTGCCCAGTATCACATAGCTAGTGTCTGAAAACAAATTTGAACTTGGGTCCTCCTGGCTCCAGGGCTAGTGTTCTATTCACTGTGCTACTTAGCTGCTTCTGAAGATACTTCAGACCTGGACCCAGCACCACACTTACCAGTCAAACAGAACCAGGGACTGGGTATCTACTCTGTTGACATAAACCTATTCCTCCCTTCCCTTTTCCATTGCTTCCAGAGAATGATCAATCTTACTTTTGTTGCTGTGAAATTCATGGCAATCTGTACTGTAATTTATGTTCAGTTCCTCACCACCATTCCCTGCTCTATCATATCTATTCACACCAGTCCCCATGTCTCTAGTATATCTCGCCAATCCTTTCATCCTGCCTTCTGGAATATCTATTTTTAATAAACTTATGCTTTTTACTAGCTCTGTGCCCTCCCACCCAAAAATTACTTTGCATTGATTTCTTACTGATGTACATGCTTTCCCCTAAATAGAATGCAAGTAGGGACTGTTTCCTTTTGTGTTTTTACCTCTGGTGCTTAGCACATAGTAGATACTTAATAAATACTTAATTGACTTGAATTCAGGCATCCCTGGACTCATTTCAGTTCAATAAACACAAGCATCTACCATTAGCTATGTACTAGGGATAGACAGCTTACATTCTACTACAAGAGGAATTGTGTTAAAAATGTGCACGCAAATAAGTCAGAAATTGAGGGTGGAGAAAGTAGTGACTGCTGGAGGGAATCAGAAAGCTTTGCAGAACACATGGTACCTGAGCTGAGCCTGGAAGAATGAAGATAAGGATATTGAGAGGCAAAAATGCCAAGGGAGTACATTCCTGGTCTTAGAGTGGGAAAAACAGGGCAGAGATCAGGAAACAGCTTGTTCATTTTGACTGGGACCATGGAGCTTTCAAAGGGAAATAACTTTGGGAAGCGGCTTGTCAAGGGTCTTAAATCTCATGTTAATGAGTTTGTCTTAGTTAAGGGTTAGTACAACACTTGGTCCCAAAGGTGTCAGTGCTGTTTTAATTTTAGTTCAAAATTTTAAAATTTAGTAGCTTAAAATGGCACTGACACTTTTGGGACACCTTGAATAAAGATCAGGGAGTTGTTGAAAGTTCTTTGAGCAGAGAAATAACATCAGCTCTGTGCCTTAGGGAGATGATTTTGGCAGCAGTATGAAGGATGGTTTCTGAAGTAGAGAATAGAATCAAGAAGGCCAATTATAATAGGGTAAGATGGTCTGGTAGGTAGTGCAGACTTCAGAAGCAGGAGGAACTGGTTCACATGGCCCTGTGACCTGGGCAAATCAATAAATCTTTCAGATGGCTCTCTGACACTATAAATTGTCTAGAAAATGCCAACTTCCATTGGCAGAGAAATTTTCCACTCTGAAAGTTGCCTAGAATATCAGTGTTTTCAGACTTTTGTTCTCAATATCCTTTTATGTTATTAAAACATGCTATTGAGCATCTATCCTCAAAGAGTTTTTATTTATGTCGGTCATATTACCTATATATATATATTACCATATTAGTTTTTATTTCTAACTGAATTTGTAGACCCTCTGAAAGGATTTTAGAGATACCCTCCCATCCAGAATTCTCTGGACCCCAACTTAGTGGCCTGGATTAAGGAAATATGTGATCATGTGTGGTATAATGGTCATTTCTATCTCTGTACAGTTGTGCAAGTGAGATGTGATAAGAATTAGGGTGGTGGCCCAGGTAGTGGAGTTGATTTGAGGGGAAATTAAGGGGATAGAATCAACAAGACTTGGTCACTGATTAAATATAAGGAACAAAAGAAAGCAAAGAAGCTAACTGGGAGAAAGTGTGGTTGACTCAGTGTGTGGATCTGGGCCAAGAAAACTGCTCTTTTCTTATTTGAGAGTAAATGCCTCCCTTAGAGACAAGGATGAGTTACAACATGGAAGCAGTCTGTATTTCTGGGGTAATGTATTTTTGGGGGATAGGGCAGCCAAGGACAAAGGGAAAATTTCCAGGATGTGATTGGCAAGGGATAAGAGGATCTTTTCCTATTTTGCATGATTATATCAAGGATGGGTGAATGGAGCATTAGCCCAGTCTGCTATGTGACCTTGGGCAAGACAGCCCCCTCCCCCAGACTCAGTTTTCCCCAATTATAGAAGAATGAAATTAGATGATATAATTTTGGAGTATGCTTGTGACAAAAATGCTTTGTAAACCTTGAAGAAAGTCCTTGGGCTCCAGTGCCAAGCATTAGTCTGTTCTAACACCTTTTCCTGTTGTGCCACAGTTCTCTTTTATTATCCTGACTCAGTCTCCCTTTCTTTCTTTTTTATTTATTTATTTATTTTTTATTTAATAGCCTTTTATTTACAGGATATATACATGGGTAACTTTACAGCATTAACAATTGCCAAACCTCTTGTTCCAATTTTTCACCTCTTACCCCCCCACCCCCTCCCCTAGATGGCAGGATGACCAGTAGATGTTAAATATATTAAAATATAAATTAGATACACAATAAGTATACATGACCAAAACGTTATTTTGCTGTACAAAAAGAATCAGACTCTGAAATATTGTACAATTAGCTTGTGAAGGAAATCAAAAATGCAGGTGTGCATAAATATAGGGATTGGGAATTCAATGTAATGGTTTTTAGTCATCTCCCAGAGTTCTTTTTCTGGGCATAGCTAGTTCAGTTCATTACTGCTCCATTAGAAATGATTTGGTTGATCTCGTTGCTGAGGATGGCCTGGTCCATCAGAACTGGTCATCATATAGTATTGTTGTTGAAGTATATAATGATCTCCTGGTCCTGCTCATTTCACTCAGCATCAGTTCGTGTAAGTCTCTCCAGGCCTTTCTGAAATCATCCTGTTGGTCATTTCTTACAGAACAGTAATATTCCATAATATTCATATACCACAATTTATTCAGCCATTCTCCAACTGATGGACCATCCATTCAGTTTCCAGTTTTTAGCCACTACAAAAAGGGCTGCCACAAACATTCGTGCACATACAGGTCCCTTTCCCTTCTTTATAATCTCTTTGGGATATAATCCCAGTAGTAACACTGCTGGATCAAAGGGTATGCACAGTTTGATAACTTTTTGAGCATAGTTCCAAACTACTCTCCAAAATGGTTGGATTTGTTCACAACTCCACCAACAATGCATCAATGTCCCAGTTTTCCCGCATCCCCTCCAACAATCATCATTATTTTTTCTTGTCATCTTAGCCAATCTGACAGGTGTGTAGTGGTATCTTAGAGTTGTCTTAATTTGCATTTGTCTGATTAATAATGTCAGTCTCCCTTTCAAATAAAATATTAAATACTCTTTAATCTCTATCTTGCCTCAGTTTCTCCAGCATTACATGTCAAGCAAGTCTTGGTTCTAAATATCCCTCCCAGTTCTTGCTTTCTGGGTTCTCAGGCTTATAGTATAAAATCTGCCATTACAAGGCTTTGCAAGAAAAGGGAGGTGAACCAAAGCACAGATATTTTTCACTTCAGCATATACATCTTTTTTTTTTTTTAAGGTTTTGCAATATTTGTCAGTTTTAATCGTCTTGTTATCTCTTCCTCTAGACATTAAATGACCTTTCTGAGAACTTGGTGGTTCTGGGTAGAAACAGAGAGCCTGGGCTTGTTGCCCCTCCCCAAAGACTAAAAATTAAATAACTAAAGATTAAATGTCAGAAGAGGGAGACAAGTATAGGTTTTGTACTTGTACCATCTCTCTCTCCTTGAGTGCCTCACCCAGATGAATGTTTGTCTTCAGATACTTTTGAAAGGGTTCACTTTGCTCCACCCTGCCTGGGTTAATTGGGTTCCTAGTGCACAGCCAAACAAAAGCACCTGATCTGTCCTTTCTTTAGAAATCCTAAAGGGAAATTAACCAACGAGGATCTTAATATTACTTTCCATTATCATTATGATTAGGTAGATTCTCAGAGCAGAGTCAGAAGACTCCAAGTTCAAATCCTGATTGTGACCTTAAACAAATTATTTCATTGGAACTCGGTTTCCCCAACAAAAAAAGTTGGACTGGAAAAATCTACAATTCCAAAAATCCCTGACCTAGATCCCTTCCTGACCTAGATCTGATTGGATGATCGATCTCTTGATCATTTGTAGTCTGGTTCTCTGCTTTAATTATCTTCTCTTCAATCCAAGGTCTTGGGCATTAAAACATCTGCTGTCTGGTAGGTATTATCCTGTATTGTACTCATAAGTTCTCCCCATGCTTTCCTATCTATGAAGTGCTTCTAAGTTTCCTGCAGAGGGATCATCCAATGGGCTTGGAAGTCTGTTCTTTTAATGTTTTCACAACCTTTGGGCTTGACATCTTGTATACTTTACTCTTGCTACCTAAATGAGTGTGTCCTTGTGTTTCCCCGAATGAGTTGAGAAATTATTTATTCCTACTACGGTAGAAGGCTACTGGGGATTTTTAAAAAAGCTCTGCCCTTAGGGAGCTTACATTCTCCTCAGCCAAATAAATGGCCAATAAAATATGGCCAATTAAAAGGTATATGAAATGAATACAAAGAAACTATTTGGAGGTAAATGGGGGCCAGTCATCCTTGGCAAAAATGTATCTATACCTTCTGTGCATCTTTCCATGATTGTTATTATTGCTACTATTGCACAATGGTTGTTGCAGGCATCTTCCTCCTAATCTGCTTCAACCAACCCTTATAGAATCTAACCAAACAGCCCTAACCATTATACTCTGCTTAGGAAGTATTACAACCTTATTCACCGCCATCTGTGCCATTACACAAAATGACATCAAAAAGAGTGTAGTTTTTTCCATTTTATTGATACTTTATGGTCACAGAACACTTTAGACATAGATGTTGTGTCCCGAGTCACAACTTCTCATGGGAAGTGGACAGTATAAGTTTCCACAAATGAAGCTGAATCTGAGTCCAAGTCACTTGCATATAGCATATATGTCTCTACAATTATCTGTCTCTTTTTGTTTCTCTCCCTCTCTCCGTTTCTGATTCTTTTCCTTTGTCTGTCTCTCTCCCCTTCTTTCTTCCTCCCTCCATCCCTCTCTTAGCAGGTGGCACTGGTTTGCTTTATAATTTTTAGTCCAAGTAGCTCATACCAGGCCCCAAATCTGAGAATTTTCATGTGAAGCAGTAGTACCAGGTTTTATGAAATCTGGAAATACTCTTTTTGCCAAAATAAAAAGCTTTAGGGATTCCCTCTAAAACTAGTGAGCATATTGACTCTATCTAGTTAGCATATTAAAAATGTATCCTTTGAAATGCAGTGATAGACTTTGAAATATCTTGATCAAAATTATTTTATTTGAAGAAACAGAATAAGAGAAGAAAAACAGAAAAGCAATTCAAAACAAAATGAAACAAAAGAAAACATTGTCATGTCCAGCAGAACAAGAGGGAGGATTCCAAATATATAAACAATATATATATATATATGTATGTATATTGAATCCCTAATGTATGTATATAAACAAATTTAAAATTTTTTAAACCAATTTTTAAAAGTATGTGTGTAGAAGAAATTATATTCATGTATGTCCATCTTTTCTTTACTTCCTTGTAAATTATTTTGTTTTCTGCTGTGCATCTTTTTTACTTTTCCCCCCTTTCAACTTCCCCATACTCCCAAGCAGGCTACAGTTAAAGGATCTATTTATATACACATATATAGACATATACACAAACACACATACCCATGCACAGACATACATATACCTTTTCATTCTCCCACCCATCCCCAAACCACATATTTATGTATACATATGTATACATACATATATATTTCTACACACACACACACACACACACACACACAACTCTTTCCCATCTCTGCATTAGATTCTGGCCTATAACTTGTCTTACTATTACTTAACCTCCCCCCATCCAGGGATCCCTCTCTTGTCTTCTTCCCTCACCCTTTGCTTCCCCACCCACCCATCCTTATTTCTTTATAGATTTTGGAGAGTGTTATGCCCTTCATGGTATATTTGTAGTCTTGCTTTTCGAACCCATTCCCAATGTGAATGGGTATACTAAATTGTTTGATATAATATATATTTTAATATATATCTTGTTTGATCCTCACTAAAAACCATGGAAGGTGAGTATGGTTCAGAAGACTGTTTTATTAATGAACAAACAAGGATTGTGATTTGCCCAGGGGGATAGAACTAATAATAAAAAACTGGGGCTGGTTTTGAACTCTAGTCTGAAAACCACTGAAACATAGCCATCTTAACATCTTATAATTATCCCTTATTATAACTAAACTAACAAACTCTTAGGGAATTTCTCTGAGTCTGAGTTCAGTTAAACCACAGGGAGTAGTTGTTTGAGAAGTCATTTGTCCAATGGGATTTTTTTAACTGCTAAGAATACTAGAGCTTGCCTTGGGATTTAGAAAGATTCCATTTCTATAAAAGGAGAATTTAGAGGAACCTGTTCCAAGGTGAGAAACCAGGACATGAGATAGATAAATCAGGGTTGTAGAAATGTAGAGGCAAGGATGATTACTGACACCTGCATTGATCTGAGAAGGCTTTTATAGGGATGCACTTATCAGCTCCATAGTATGAGATCTGTTCAGTAGGAATCTCTGATAGAAAAATGAAGTCAGAAAACAAAAATAAATATATATATATATGTATATATATATATATTATGTGTGTGTTATGTTATCAAAATTTAAATTATTAGGGATTCAAAGAAAAGCAAAAAAAAAAAATCTAAACGTAATAAACCTCTCTTCTTCACACTCCCCCCCCCACCAAAAAAAAAAGGAACAAAAATAAAATTTGCCCTGCTCTTAAGGCAGCTACTTGACATAAAAGCTTGAGCTTGAATCCTAGATAAACTAGGTGTCTAGGAAAATCTCGGAATTCAAACCTTCAACTACTTACTAGCTATGTGACCTTCTCATTTTTCTCACCTATAAAATGAGGGTAATAATTGCACCTATCTTTCCAAGTTGTGGGGATCAAATGATTATGTTTATAAATAAGTATTTTGTAGTTATATGAATGCTAGCTATTAAGAAATAGGGCAGGTAGCTGATGCAGTGTATAGTATGTACAGTGTTTAGAATTGTATAGAAATGGCACAGTGTATAGAATGCCAGGTCTGGAGTCAGAGACTAATCTTCCTGATTTCAAATCTGGCCCCAGATATTTAGACTGAATGTATATTGCAGTCATTTCTGCTTTGAAATTCTGCTTGCTTCACCTCTCATATTTGAACTAGGTACCAAGAGATTTTTTTGCCTCAATTGCTACCTAGCTTTAATCACTGAATGGGTGTTGCCTCAGTCAGACCGAGGCCTGTGAAGACTTGAGCTGAAAAAGGCCAAAATCTCATCGAATCTCCAGTTGTCCTACTCTTGCACTGCTCTCGCTCACTTAAATTCACTTGTAAGTTATGACATCACCTCACTAATGTTCTCTTTCAGAAAGAAGGGTAAACAACCTTGGGCAAGTCACTTAACCCAGTTTGCCTCAGTTTCCTCATTAAAATCCAGATCTTCTGCCTTTACTCTTCTCTTATTTTTAAAACTTTCAACATTCACCCTTGCAAAACCTTGTGTTTTTTCACCCTCCCTCTTGGGGAGTTATTATTGGAGGAAAAAAAAACATAAAAGTAGCAGAAAGGCAGTGAGGGAACTATGGCTCAATTCAACTGGCTGAGTCCAGTTTGAGGGCCCCAACCCTGCTATTAAACTCAGGTAGGAAATGATGCTTCCTTCCTCCTGCTCTCTTCATAGAATCATATCTTTTCTAGAAAGCTACCTACTTCCAAGAGCAATGGGAGATAAAACCAGTAAAACTTCCTGCTGAGCCAGGAGCTATTCACATCATTTGCATGGTCTAATTAGGGAGAAACACAAACATGTTGCCTTTCCTATGGCCATGGAGGTTGAAGTAATCAATTGGGTTACACCATTCTCTCTATGGACTCCAGGAACCTGCCGAACAGGAAAAGTTGTGGGATATGAATTATTCTAAGGGACTAGAAGTTCAGGAAAATCTACAATGGGAGGAGATAGAAAAGAGAGTTTAAATAATTTGAAAAAGCTGGCTTCTGAGAAACATGGTGATCAAAGGCTTGCAGGACCTTTCTGAATTTTACTAATGGACTGGTAAACCTGTAAGATGCATATTCAGAAGATTTAAACAATATTTGTTATATATGTCTTTTTATAGATAAAACTGAACTTGTGGTAGTCATCTAAACAGGTTCTCCAATCTAAGTCTCCTGCTTTGCCCATCATCCCAGACTGCCAGACAGATTAATATTGGGGAAGGCCTTGAGCTAGCTAAGGACTTGGTTTTAAGCTTGTAAACAGTGAGGGGTCAGCAGGGGAAGGTAATGGTATCCTACCTTTCAGGTTAAGCCTTTGACTTGAAAGGAGAAAGGAAATAAGCATTTATTAAATACCTACAGTTAATAGGCACTGTGCTAAGTGCCTTTATCTCATAATCCTCACCACATTTTTGGAAGTTGTGTTACTATTCCCTTTTTACAGTTGAGGAAACTGAGGCATACACATGAAAACCATGATTCTGAGAAGGGTTCATAGACTGCCAACAGGACACACAAAAAGTTAAGCCTTGATGGACCTCCTGGTTCCAAGTCTGTGATTTTGTGATTATAAGCAGCGCTACTCCCTTAGTTCCCACAAGGGAGTCCTGTGCTTTGGAGCAAATCCTCACAGTTGGGTAATTTTTCAAGCTTCTTTTTATGAATGATAATAACAGCAGCCCCTATTCTTCAGCTGGCTTGGGGAAGTTAATGAAAAGCAGCAGTTATCAGATTCCACCTCATTTCAGCTAAACCAAAGGGCATGATGGTTTTCTCAGGAGTTCCCTATGATAAACAGAACAGCTGTGGGATGGGAAATGAATAACCAGATGCTTATGATTATGTGTGAAGTGACTTTTGAGTAGTTCAATCCTGTGTTGAGGAGACTTCTGAGAAGTCGGTAGATTTCAAAGAATTAGACCCCCTACCATTTGTGAGCATAGCAGGGGTTGGATTTGTGTTTTTGTCGACAATTCATTTCACTATATATAACCTCAATTTCCTCATCTCTAAAATGAGTATGGGCTGGGTAATTTCTAAGATCCCATTCAACCCTTTAATTTTATTTTCCGAGTGGCCTTTCTGCCTCTGACCTAAAACATAGAAATAATTTTTGTTTATAAGTAAAATGGAGAGAATTGCAATTTAGGGGGAAGTCAACAGTGATTAGCTGAAAAAGGTCATTTTCAGATAGTTTGGCAGTTGACTTTAAGGGAAAGTGAACCAGGGAGTTTAGAATCATTCATTTAGGACTAAAAGACCTTTGGGCCTTCTACTCAAAAAATGGGGTCAACTCGGTGTGACTTTTTGACCCCATTTGGAAATTTCTTGGCAGAGATGACATGGTTTGCCATTTCCTTTTCTAGCTCATTTTATAGATACAAATTTGTTTTTATATATATATATATATATATATTTTTTTTTTTTTTACACACACATACACACATACACACATACACACACACACACACATATACACACATATACTTCATAGAGTAAATTGAGGCAAATAGGTTTAAGCAACCAGAGTTACACAGCTAATAAGTGTCTCAGGCTGAATTTGAATTTTTTTATGAATGTTTTCCTGACTCCAGGCTTTACTGGACTGCACTAACTGCCCCATTCTCAGGAAAATGAGGCCCTAGGGATTTTGAATGACTTGTCCAAGGCCAGTATTGTGTGTCATGATGATCCTGGCTTTGTCCTTGAGTTAGAGGACAAGGTTCCAAGCTGTTATTTTTAGTAGTGGTTAGAGGGGAACTTTTGACTTACTTGTAGGGAGTGTTATTATCCACATTTTACATATAAGGAAACTGAGGTCCAGAAATACTTAAAGATATATGACTAGTAAGTATAGCAGGGCCTGGACTCAAACACTGGTTTCTCAATTGCCAGGCCCGACCTCCTTCCACTATTCTTTCATTAATCACTCTAGCCCTCATTGAGCATACTCTTCTGAATTTTCCCCTTCTCCCTTCATGCATAATTGAATCCTTAATTACATTTTGCATTGTTTAGATATTGTATCTATATATACTCTCTGTAGCCAGACTTTGAATTCCCATGATGGTAGAGGCCATGGCTTACTAATTCTCAACAATGCTAGACTTAACCTTTTTTTTTTTTTAAAAGGGATTAATGATTTGCCAAAGGTCACACAATTAGTAAATGAGGTAGAATTTGAACTCAGATGTACTTTATCCACTGTACCATCTAATTGCTAGACTTTTTTTTTTTTTAAATAAAATATCCTTTCCTTTCAAATGTGGCCCTAGTTTTCTAGGGTTTGTGCTGTTCATGATCATGTCCAGATTGAATTCATATAGTCTCAAATCTAGTGCAAGTATAAAAGAATTAAATATTGTGGAAATTCAAAAGGTTATTTTTCTTCTCTACTTGTAAAATTTGTACCCTTTAAACAAACAAAAGTGACATAGGTCAAAAATACAGAAGAAAAATTGCCTTTACAAAAGGCCAACTCTCATTTAACTTGAGAATCTTTCATACAAATTTTTAATTTTATTGTGAAGATTTTAAATTTTATTTTATTATGAAGATTTTGATGATTAATTGCTAGATTCTTCTTCTTCTTCTTCTTCTTTTGCTGAGGCAATTGGGGTTAAGTAACTTGCCCAGGGTCACACAGTTAAGTGTCTGAGGCTAGATTTTACTTCAGGTCCTCCTGACTTCAAGGCTGGTGCTCTAACCATTGCCCACCTAGCTGCCCCTACTTGTTAGATTCTTAATAGGTGTTTCAATTTTTGTTGATTGAAAAAGCAAATGACGTTGCAGTATTATTATAGTTTCTTTTCCTTAGAACTATGTCATCCCTTTCTAGGAATAAGATCACAGCATGTAATAGGTGTAGGATCTGGTTAAGACACCATATATTTGCTTTGTCCATCCAATAGGGTAGTAGCAAACACCTACCAGAAGGCTGGTGATTATTGTTTTGAAAAGACTTGCTGGGAGCAGTGAGTCCTGACTATGAAGACAGGGACTCACCATTCAGCATAAGGATTGACATCTAGAAAGGGACAACTAGGTGGAACTCTGGGCTTAGAATCGGGGGAAAATTTATCTTCAAAATCTGGCTTCAGACATTTAGTTGCTGTGTGACCCTGAGCATGTCAATTAACCTCATACCTCAGTTTCCTCCTCTGTAAAATGAACTGTAGAAGAAAGAACTAAAACCCACAAAGGGTCATAAAGTATAAGACATAACTGAAAAGGTATGAATAGTAAAGTCTAATCCCCTCATTTTTAGGGATAAGAAAATTTAGATCCAGGTAAGGAATGGGACTTTTCCAACATCATGCATAGTGGGAAGCAGATCTGGGACTTTTGTCTGTTTCCTCTGGCCCCAAATCAAGTGATTCTTCATTCACTTTGCTCTCTTGGAAGCCCTAGTTTCCTTCAAAACTCAGTTCAAATGTCACCTTTAAAACTTTTTTGGTTGTTTTGAACTTAAATACCAAACGAAATAAGTATTTTCTTGTGCCCAGTAAAACAGAAAAAGAGGACTTTACATGAAACACGATTCCCATTCTTTTCTTTTTAAATATATAATAAATTTGATAAGTAACTTTCAAAGCTGTCCTACTTCTCTGGGATTCTATCTGGCCTTTCATCTGTTCTCTTTTCTGATTTAAAAAAATGCTTTGATTTTTCCTTATTTAAACAAAACTATCTTATGCCTACCTCCTTTTCCACTCCATCTCCTAAACTGGTTGGAAAGAAAAGGAAAACAGATTGCTGTTTTTGCATGTATTTGAAAAAAAAATACTATAAAATGGTGATTTTTTTAAAAAAAATTCTATATTGGCGAGCTCCTAAAATGTGTGTTTCTATCTGCACTCTATGTCTGTTTTCTTCCAGGCAGAAGATGGGATACAAACTTCATTTTTGGAATCTCCAATTCATGGTTGGTTATTGCAGTTTTGTGTAGTTGCTGTTTAAATTATCCTAGTCATGCTACCTTTTCTCTGAAACCATCTCTCTTGTCATATCTTATATGTTCATGCCATAATTTATTCGGGGCTCCCCAAATGATGGTCCAATACTTCTCTGGCTACTTTACACAGCCTCCAGAAGTTATTGGAAGTTATAGAGCAATTTCCATTTCAAGCCAAGTACTGATAAATGGGTCATTCAGTATACCAGCTAATACAGCCATGGAAGTCATAGTAAAAATCAATTGGATAGAAATCATAGAAAACACTTAAGGGTTTGGATGACAACAATGGCAGCCGTTTCCTTAACCATAACTTTTGCTCCCCTCCTTGATCTCTTGGGGTACCTGTGTTAAAGGGGGTTCTTGGCAAAGGTCATGGAATTTTGGCACAATATTGTGCACAAACAGGTGCCTCTACAGATGTTCAGGCCAGTACACAACTTTCCAAACATACTAGTAAACTAGACCCTCTACCTGAATTTCTTTTTAATTTGTTGAATTTTGAATTTCACAGGGACTGCCATTTGGATGGCAATCATTTCACAGCCCCATAGCACTCCAGATCTGAAGCAGAAGCAATTATCACCCGGGCAGAAAGCAATAAGCAGGTTTCTTTTGTTAGGAACTACTGAGCTGAGCTAGTCATCATCTGATAGAAACTGAATTGAAAGCTCTCATTGTGGTTTCAAAACAAGAACTAGGAAACAACATGGGGTATATTTTTAATTACAGCTTTTAATGGCCTCTAACCGAAAGGTTCCGCAGTGTCCTGGTTTGGACAAGGATCCAACAGCATCATTATGTAAATGTTCAGCCCAACCTGGACCCCACAGGCAGGGTTACTAATGTTGTGGTTTCACTTGTGACAGGAAAGGGGAAATGGGAGGGGAAGAGGTTTGGAAGGGTAGGGAGAGGAATTACAGGGGGGAGCATCAGTGTGTTAACAGATGCCTATGGGCACTGCGGGAACAGCCAGCTCATTGCTGATGCTAATTATTTGTGGCATGCAGAAGGAGAGATGTGGAAGTAATTTTTCCTCATGATTGGGAGGCCCTGCTGGAGCAAGAACCGTTGTTGGGGAGAGTGGGCATGGAGAGGCTGATGAGGTTTTTCTTAATTTACATATTGGCCTTCTTGGCTCAGGTTCCTAATGGGATGTTTTCCTAGCGTGAGCAAGGCTTCCAGAGTCCCAGATTCCCTCTTCCAGGAAGCGCCACTGTTCTAGGCTCAGGATGTAGGACAGGAAAGGACTTTAGACATGACTTCAGTGATACTTTTGGGGCTCAGAATTTTTTTTAACAAATTATTGAAGCTCCTAAAGAGTTTTGTTTATCTGAATTATGTTGGAAAAAATTAGTTTTGATTTCCCATATTCCCTGAGTCTCAGGGATCCCAGAAAGTTAAAAATGTTTTAATTCAACCTCTGTTTTATAGAAGAGAAAACAGGTCCAGGAAGAAGGGAAAATGACTTGTCTGACTTCAGGAGTATGAAACAAAATCAGAATTTGAACCACAGTTTACAGTTCTAAATTCAATGTATTTCTACTTCATAAATCCATTTCTTAAGCAAAGGGAAATAATGGAACATAAATCAATTTCATCTGCATGTAAGAAGTCATGGGAAAGACAGCAAGGACTTGTGATCCAAAGAGATAAACCAGTTATGTAATGAGAATGAAAAATAGGAAATGATCAATCCAAGGCCTGCAAAATAAAATAAATAAATAAAATATATTATAATGTTAATATGTGGTTTTCCCAGGTGACTGGGATTCTTGCACTTCATTTAGGAACCCTGTTTCTTTTTAAGGATGACACTATTGGTCTAGATAATTCCATTCATTAAAAAGCCAGGCCAGCTTTTGTGGGTTGTCCCCTCATGGGGTCTCATAACTGATGGGGAATATGAAATTATGATTTATTCTTTTTTCTAATGTTTTATATTGTATTATATTTTATCTTATATACCCATATGCTAGGATCATGTAAAATTTTTTCAGGCAAAAAGGAGTTATGAAGAGGCCCTGAGCTGTAGGATGTCAAAACAGGAAAGTAACCTCAGAACTTAAATTGACAAAACTGAAGGGGACTAATTGGAAAAGGATCTTAATGTGAAATCCCAATAAATTCTTTTTTCATATTGAAAATCCAAAGATGGACTTCACCTTTCTGACACACAGTGATCTGTCCAACATTCCAACTCTCCTTTTTGCATATTTATAGATGTCACAAACTTCTGCCCTTTGTGAATTAACAATCCTTTCACAAATCCTCCAAAAGAAGTCCCGCTAAAAAGGGCTAAAGTACTTTATTCTATGTTGTTGCTATGTTATGCTATGTTGCTATATATGGTTAAGTGACTTGCCCAGGATCTCATAGCTAGTAAAGTTTGGAGACCACATTTCAAATTGGCTCCTTCTGACTCCAGAGCTGGTGCTCTATTCACTGCACCACCTAGCTGCTCTGTCTTCATTTTTATAAATGAAACTGTCTCCTCCTGTTTAAGTCACATGTCCTCATCATCTTTCATAAGACTTCTCACATGCAGATAAAATTGATTTATGTTTATTGTTTTAATTATTTCCCCAAGCATTGTATAAACAAAAAAAAATGCCCAATTCCAAAAAGCAATCCAATTATTGTACTTGCCACCATCCCCTTATGCCATTTTCCTATTGATGAAAGCAACAAAGAGCATGGGCTTCTACTTTGACATGGACTCATCAGTATTGTCCACAGTATTTATTATTGGCTTTGCTGGAATTTGATGTTATCTTCAGTTATGCAAATGGAGTCATTTTGGAGATTGCTCTTTTGTTTCTGCTTTTTTTTTTTAAACATCTTTCCTGTATTCCTGTATTTCTTATTTTTAGTATTTGTTCCTTATAACACAACTAATATTCCATTATACTCATGTACCACCATTTTTTTAGATCTTCCTCTACCACTGGGCACATTTGTTTCAGTTTTGGAAGAGCACATGTTCTAAATAGTGTTGCTGTGTGTATTTTTCTCCAGATGGGTCCTTTCTTCCTATCATTAATATTCTTAGGGTAAAGACTTAAAAAACTACATCAAGGAATGGGTATATTTTTCTAATTTTCAATTTTTCAAGAATTTGTCTAATTCAATGAAAAGAAGTGATTAAAAACAACCCAGGATATAGAATTATAGTATATAGTCATATCTACTGTATTAAGTGTAGTAAGTAGGGTTATAGGATCAAGGAGTTGGGCACATTTCTTTTATTGTAAAATAGATGGGATTCAGTGAAAATGATAAACAGTGTCATAAGAGCAAGATGGGAAAGCCTATTTGACAGTTCATGAGGAAAGTGATTGCCAAGTCTAAAATGATGATGACAACAAAGATGATAGCTAACATTTAAATAGCACTCACTATGTGCCAGACTTTTTGTGACTCCATTTGGGATTTTCTTGGCAGAGATACAATTTTTTTCTCCAGCTTTTTGATGAGGCAACTGGGGTTAAGTGACTTGCCTAGAGTCATAGAGGTAGGAAGTATTAATGTCTGAGTTTGGATTTTAACTCGGGTTCTCCTGTCCAGGCTTTATCCAGTGTACTATCTAGCTGCCCCATATATTCTCCAGCTCTTTTTTTTTTCTGACAGATGAGAGGCAAATAGGGATAAGTGACTTGCTCTAGATCACACAGCTAGTTAGATTTCAACTCCATAATGGATTCTCAATGCACTGTGCCACCTAGGTACCCACAGAGACTGTTTGGCTGAGTTTTCTTAAATTTAAAATAGGGCTAATAAAAGCACCTACCTGTAATGCTAAAATTAGCTAATGTTTGTAAAATCCTTTGTTAAAGCAGTATGTGGATGCTATTATTATTCATCACAAAAAATAAGCATAACCAGGAAAAATGAATCCACATGGTGGCTATGCCTCAAATGGTTTCAGCCCATGACCTTTGCATGAGGAGATAGGTACCATGTTTTTTCATCACTCCTGGGAACATCCAAGAACACTTTGTAGCTCACAATATAAATATGAATTATGTGTGTGTACAGCTTGGCTTGCACAAATACTTTGCTCCCGTGGGGGACATATTCTTTTGTCCTTGGGAACACGGAAGAACAAAATAGGGCCATCACTCAGCATTGTGGCTTATGGCTGGAAGCTGTGGCCCACAAATGTGGAGAAGGACTGATGATCCTTCCCTTGGCGTTGACCATCCCCTAAGCTGATTCTCCAAGGCTGGCCAGCTGTGACAGGGAGGTGGGACTTTGGCTGTTCTGAAGTGGTAAGAAAATCAGAGTTACAGCAGATTGGTTTCTGATGAACCAACCTCCTCAGGGATGTGGCTGAGCCATTGCATACCGAGCAATCTGGTATGCAATATTTCCCACCCAGGATGCCACAATATAGAGAGCCCTGCAGTAGTTTGTGGGTGAGGAAAGAGTAAAGGAGAATACCAAGAAATGAAGCTGGAAGGATATTGCTACAGGAAAGCTATAGCAATGGAATCATTACATAGAACTATGGTTCAATCCCTCCTAACCATTGGGAAGTTATGGGGCAAGAGGAGAGTTTATAGATTCGGACTGTATGGTAAGCATCCTTACCATACCATTCGGACTGTATGGTAAGCATAACAGAAAGCATCCTTAGAATGTAGGATGGCAGGGCTAAAAGGGACCTTTGAGATTACTGGGTTTTAATAGAGAAGGATAATTGGCTTAAGAAAGGACATTAATAAATGCAACCAAATTAACTGTCTGGCTATAGGTTTTTGTGAAAGAAAATGAGGGTTAAACATGGGAGATTATGAAGTTATGAAGATGGAAACTGGATTACTGGTTTTCAAGGGCCTACTCTATGTCAGACCCATTAGTTAGGTCTTCTGGGAGGGGAGATAGATATAGAGATAAATGAGTCCTGGTGTTTCCTAGCTCCCTACTTCACAAAAGAACATGGCTGTCTCATTCTACAGGAGAGATATTGAGTTAGTTTGTCTTCAATGAGCATTTATTATTGCTATGTGCAAGAAAGGGGAAGCTGGGTGATAAAAAGTGGATAGATTACCACATCTGGAGTCAGGAAGACTCATCTTGAGTTCAAATATAGCCCTAGACACTTATTAGTATGACTCTGCATAAGTCACTCAACAGAGATAAAACTCTGCCATTGAGGAGTTTATTAAATCCTCTTGAGGAGACAATATTGACAGTCAATAAAAAATATAAACCAATAATAAAAGTTGATGGAGAAGAGCACTGAAAACTAAACTTGACTGAGTTCAGTATTGGGTGGCTATCTTGTTTGGTCTGGGGCAAATAGATAGTGCTTGTGTCTAAATTACCATAAGTGGGTAACAAAGATTCCTTACTACACTATAAGCTCTCAAGGTAATAAAGGCTTATCGGGTAAACAGTTTTTATTTCAACCCACGTCATTTGTAGAAAGTACAAGGGATTCACAGAAGCCCATAAACTGATATTAAAAAAAAAAAAGAAACATCCTTAGTAACGCATAAAAAAGGGATTTGAACTCATGTTTACCGTTTGAGCAATTCTCCTACAAGGTCTTCCCCAGTCCTCTGAAAGATTTATGGTATCATATTGTGGATTTGTCTTTCCTTATAAGGCAAATGCCCTTTAGTGCTATTAAACCAGCAATGCCCTTCCTATGAGATATATATTGTCCAAATAACTCACTGTCCTAAGAAGAATAAGGGTGAGAAGAAGAGAAGCAAGGTCTCAATTTCTTGCAGCCCATGTCCTTTCTTCTCTTCTCCTTTACATGACATTAACTATTAACTGGTCCTTTAGCTTCAAATAAAGAAATTTTCTCTCTCTAGGAAGATCTCATCTCTTGCACATGGGGTTATTCTCAAGATCATCCCTAAAGCTGAAGGTGCCCAAGAAATCTCCCTCTAGCTAAAAGGCTGAGTTCTGGGAGCATCCTATTTGATCTTATTTGAGATATTTTATAGGCTAGATTTTCCTGGATTCAAAGTCGGCTGTTCTGCAGTAGAAATTACTGTAGAGCAGTAGGAATTAAAAAAAAATCCTGGCAGGATGATGAGTTGGACAGGACAACAAATAAGCAAGGAAAAATGTAGAAAAAGTATAGAAATATAGGTTGGAAACATAGTGATATAGAAAGCTTCTTTGTATACAAGAATCATTCTTAGAAGAATTGTGAGCAAGGAAGTGACACAGCAATCTATATTATGGGAATATCACTTTGGCAGCTGGGAGGACGGATTAGAGAGGAAAGATGTGAGGCAAGAAAATGAGACTAGGGTGGTAGCTATGTGAGTGTAGAGAGGGTGATGGAGATAAGAGATACTGCAGAAAGAATAGACGAGGTCTGGCATTGTGTATGGATAGTGAAGGAGAGAAAGGTCAAATATCACTCTAAGGTTGCAAACAGGAAGGGTGGTACCCTCAATAGAAATAGGGAAGTTAGGGAAAAGGGTAAGTTTTTTTGGGGAAACCAATGAATTCTGAGTTTAGATGCCTAATTGCCTAATCCATTTGGACATACTCAATGGATATTCGGTGTTATTTTGTATCCCAGCACTTAATATGGTGCCTGCAACCCAGGAAATTATAAAGGCTCATCAAATGTATGTGTCTTTCTTTTTTTTAACTCTTTCTGACTCTGGGTCACTTAGCTGCCACTAGTGAGTGAGTTAGGGAGTGAGACAGCAAAAGATAAGGAGGAATTAGACTGGAAAACTAGAACACATCTGTGCTATGAGAATCTGAGAGTATCCAGGAGGCTGGTCAGTAGTTTTATAAGCCAAAGAGGGATTATGGCAGAAGAAGACTGAGAAAAGACTGTTGGAATTGACCATTAAAATACTCAATGGTAACCTTGGGGAGGACAGTCTCAAGTGAGTGGTGAGGTAGGGAGACCTCATGATAAGGGAGAAGCAGAGGAAATAAAATGCAGATGGATTTTAATAAGTTTGGTTATGAAGAGAAAGACAAGCAGGATAATAGTGTAAGGGGATGACAGACCCAAGTGAATGGGAATGGCATGGATTTGTGGGGTTTTTGGGCTTGTTTGTCTTTTAAAGGAAGGGGAAGACCTGGGCACTTTTGCAGAAAAGATGCCTATATGTGGGAAAGAGCAGGATCCCAGAGGAAAAAGGAGAGGAATGGGATAAAAGGCACAAAAAGAGAGGGTATCCTTGTTGAGAAGTAGCTATCATTTGATGGTGACAAAATCCTCAAGAAATAGGTGCTATTATTTCTATTTTACATGTAAGGAAACTGAGTCACACTGAGGTTAAGTGATACTAGACATCACACAGCAAGTTTAAGGCAAGGTTCTGACTCAGTTCTTCCTGACTTAAATCCAACACTCCATCTCAATAAGGAGTCCTCTTGATAGCATCCCTATGAGGAAGGTAGCGAGTTTCCCAAGATCACACAGTTAGAAAGCTAGATTTCAAACACAGTTCTTTTGCATGTCTGCACTACTCTATGTCCAATCTAATGGTTTGTTCCTGCGACTGATGTCCCTATTGAGAGAGGTCAGCTCATACAAAGGGTGCACTTGGAAAAAGTCTTACCATAATTGTACACTAGAGAATGGTTTAATATTCTTGGATTCTATACATTTTTCCTTAATTTTTAACTTAAAATTCTGGAGTTTCTGTCAAGTAAGAATTATTGGTAGTGTAATTAGTAATTATTGATTTGTTTTGTCTATTTGTGTTCTTCTTCCAGATGCCTTAGGACAACATGAGGATGTCCTGTGAGTCCTGTGCTTTGTAGCCCACATATCTCAAGTGACTCTGGTACTCTAGACTGCTGCATTGTTCCCCCACTCCCCCCAACCAAGAAGTCCAGTTGCCCACTGATTGTCCTCTCAGCATCCTATCTGAGCCATGGATGCCCCCGATGCTGCTGTGGCATCTCTGATTGACTTTGACAGTGAGCCATCGACCCTGGCCCCCTCAGAATCACACCCTTTGAAACCCCGAGATGGAAGTAACTCTCTTGGTGATGGGGCATCAGAAAGCGACACCACAGAATCGGCAGATAGTGAGAATGATATGGGGGAGTCCCCCACTCACCCAACCTGGGACCATTATCACCGCTCATCGTCCAATGAGTCCTTCTCTTCCAACCAGAGTACGGAGTCAGCCAAAGATGAGGAGTCTCTGGGACTCCGGGAATTTATGCGTAACTATGTTGAAAAGATCTTCTCTGGAGGGTAAGAAGATATATTATGGGGCAGTGTAGAATTTTAGATTAAGGGCCATAATTCTGGTGTGGAGTCCTACAGCTACTAGCTAACTCTATGACCTTCTGGAGGAGAAAGTGAAGCTGGTAATCTTGCACAGTCCTCTCATTCAAATCCTATTCACTTTCATGCCATGGTCTTATTCAAGAATAAATGCCCCCTTCCCTATGTGAGTAGGTGTACAACAAGTATCTCTCTCTATTCCCTTTTTTGTAAACTGAGGAAGACTATTTTTGATTGCACAATGAAATTTCAAGATAACACAGCAACTTGGTATCCTGGGTTTGTGAAATCCTTTCTCTTATAGGGAGGAATATGATGTGTCTGCCTTTTTTTTCAGAGAAGATTTGGACCAAGAAGAGAAAGCCAAGTTTGGAGAGTTCTGCAGCAGTGAAAATGGAAAAGGTCGCGAGTGGTTTGCCCGATATGTGAGTGCACAGGTAAGAACTGGGAGATAGGGGAAGGGATGCAAGAGAACAGGATGCCTAGAGGAGCAATGGATGTTCTTTCAAGGCAAGCTGCTCAGCAGCCTGGCCCACTCCATAAGGAGACTGACCTCTGCCTCCCTTTGTCCTTTTTCCTGGACAGCGCTGCTATTCCAAGTGTGTCTCAGAGGCGACTTTCTACCGTCTGGTGCAGTCCTTTGCAGTGGTGCTGTTTGAGTAAGTTGGGCAGCTGGTTTAAGATTTTAGTGATTGCGTCCAGTGCCTTTCCTTCTGCTATACTCTGGTCTGTTTTCTATGAAAACTCAGGAGGGGCAGTTTTCAGGAGGCTGCTAGTTATGGACATACAATACTGCTGGAAGCCAAGGAGAAACAGCCCCTCAAAGGGAAACCAGAAACACAGATTCTCCTCAAGGACCTTTCACTTAAAGGGCTGACTCATTGTCATTGACCCCATTGGAAATATGGGGGTGGTAGCTTATACTAGATGAGAAAAGGAGAAATTTGTGATTAAAATAGGGAGTTTCTTAAAACTTAAAAAAAAAGGCCCAGAACTGAATGAAGCCTTTTTCAGACACTGAGTATTAAACAGCAGAACCTATATGGTACCAAACATGCTGCTATTCTCTATTTACATCTTAAAATAAATCTCTGGGGGAAAAATATAAATATAGGGTTAAATCAGGAACTCTGGCGTACTCATTTCTCACTATTTCACAAACTGAACTCAATTTGAAATACTGTCCTAAGCCAGGAAGTTTTCACAATTTCAGCTCTAAGTGTGTACTTTTGCTTTTTTACTAGCCACAAACTATCATAATTCTCCTAATAGATGCCTTTTTAGAAGTAGAGGGGTATAAAGCCTAGAAAACTCCCCATTGCCCTTGACAACAATTGACAACAGTTCTGAAGGCTTCTTCCCCGAGTTCAAATCCAGCTTCACTCCCTGGCTCTATGATCCTGAGTGATTCACTTAATCCTCTTTGCCTCAGTTTCCTCATCTATAAAGTGGTCTGGAAAATGGCAAACCATTCTAGTATTTCTGCCAGGAAAATCCCAAATGGGATCACCAAGAGTTGAACAATAATTGTTCTGATAAATCTAGAATCACCTAAACAGAATGGTAGAGATCAACATTTCTTTGCAACAGAAGGAGAAATTTGACAGTGGAAAGGAGAGGGTAGAAACAGCTGGGGTGTGAGTAAGTTCTTCTATGAGAAGCATTCAGGCTAAGTAATGATTACATGCAGTTGTGCTGCATTCTTCCTGGGCAAAGACCTAGAATTTGTCTCAATTTCCTGTTGTGAAGGGCTTTATATGAGGTACCGCCCAGCCTTCAAGCAAATAGATGCTTTAGAAGTGTTATTTGATGACCTCAGACAGGCATAAATCTTTTTCCACCAGTATCAATTAGTCTCTGCGGGAAGCTTTCACCCCAACAGGCTTTTTGTGAAATGGCTCGGGAGTGGTAGAAAGGGGAGCCTGGAAATTAGAATATTTGGGTTCTAGCCTTACCTAAGCAATTAACTTCCTGTGTGACCTTTTGGCAAATACTCACCTTCCTCACTGGCATAATGAGGCTATTGGATTGAACTTCAATACCCTTTTCATCCCTCTTTAACTTAGGGATTGTAGGAACCTGACCTACAAGGGACCTTAAAAGGCATCTAGTCTAACTTTTTATAAATGGGGAAACTGAGGCAAAGAAGTCGAATGATTTGTGCAAGATATGACTGAGATGGAATTTGAATCTAGGTCTTTCTGATTCCAAGTTCTGTTAGCTTTATGCTGTTCTTTTTAGTTCAGAGCCTGCTTCTGTTGCTTACTACCTTGAGCTTATTACCTAGAATGATTTAAAATGATGAAGGTAAACTAGACCCAAGCCTTCTATCTCTATGATTATATATCATATGTAATTTGATATATAATCATATAATATATAATATAACATATATAAGTATTCTGGAAATGGTCCTCTGTCCTGGCAAGGATGGAGGTCTGAATTTTAGCTATAATAGTGGCAAAGAGATTTTCTGAACCTGGTTTCTAAGACAATCTTTTTGGAGGTTAACAAAAACACATTTTAAGGGGTTGTAGGCTTCCCTATCAAGATTGGAATTGGAATTTACTGACCAATCTTCTTCCTCCTATTAGGTGTCATCAGATGGATGACTTTGGACCAGCGAAGAATCTAATGACCATGTGCTTCACATACTACCACATTGGTAAGTCATTGGGCTTTATTTTTTCTGGGTTTCTAGTAGTCCTTAGGACTTGATTGATGATAACCAAATGATGTATTTGTTCATTAGCCATCAGGTACAAGACCTGGTGCCAAATGCTTCTTTTGAGGTGAATTCAAAAATAAATGAGATGTGGTCCCTGCCTTCAAGAAACTTAGTTTACAATAAAGATGTGATGGAGATTCAATAACCCTGTTACTTAGCTCTAGGTCATTCCCCAATGTGGAGATTTATGTTGCCAGATCTCATAATCCCTGAGCCCCAAATTGGGTTTTATCATTTGTCACCTTTTGAATTATTATTGGCTGTAATGGAAGTGTGGCAGGCAATTGAGTCCACTGCCTATAAATGAATATCCCACTATGTATAGGAGCCTTAAATAAGACCCAGTTCCTGTACTTCTGAAATTTATATTCTAATAGGGAAGGAAGAAAGTCAGTCAGTGTGCTTTGGGAATTCCCAACATTGAGAATACCAAGCAGAAAAAAACACCAATTCTCATTCTTATGGAAATTGTAATGGGAGGGTAATTGTAATTACCATTACACTGGTGGTTGGGATTGGGAGTACATGGAAGACCTGATTTACTTATGTAGTTTTCTTAAATGGGCAAGCAATCCAGGCAGAGACTGGAGTATGGAGAGGAAATTCTAAGGCTCGAGTAAGGCTTCAGGAAGAACTGGGGCATGGTAGAAGAAGTTGGGAATATAGCCTAGAGAGAAATGAGGAATCCACTGAACCATCCCTAATTAATTAAAAAAAAAAGATTTAATTTAAGCAAAACCTAACCACCAAAGTAATCACATCTGACAGCATATGCGTAATCCTTAGCTCTTTACATCTCTTCTGAAATCAACTGGCCCAGTGCAATTACTCTGAATCATCAGTATTTTACCGTTGTTCTCCTTTACATTATTACAGTTATTGTGTATATCGGTCCCTTGATTCTACCTTCTTTGCTCTGAATCATTTTAAATAGTGTTTCCTATATTTATCTAGATGCCTCATACTCATACTCTTTTAATGGAATAATATTTCATTATATTTATGATTTGTTCATGGATTTCCCAACTGAGGCACCTGCTTTGTTTCCAGTTTTTTAGTACTTTAAAGAGAATTCTTGTGAATATTGTATGATATATATGATCTTTCTTGTTATCCTCTATTTCCCTGGGCAGGAGGATGTAGAAAAAGTTCATTGTCCAGAAAAGAAAATACATCTTTGAGATTTTTTTTCTCCCTCGCTTAATAATATTTTATCTTTTTCAAATTACATGTAAATGTAATTTCAGCTCTGAATTTTTCTTCCCTCAAGACTACAAGCAATGAAGTGTAACAGGCTATACAATCATGTTAAACTTAGTTCCATATTATTCATGTTGTAAAAGAAGAATCAGAACAAGAAGGGGAAAACAGAGAAAGAAAAAGGCTTTTTCTCTGGATGTCGATAGTATTTTCCATCATGAGTCTTTTAGAATTGTCTTGGATTGTAGTATTGCTCACCAGGCCTTATTATAGTTCTTCATACAGTGGTGCTATTACTGTACACAATTTCCTTCTGGTTCTGCTTACTTCTCCCAGTATCAGTTTCTTGAGCTTTTCTTAAAGGAAACTAAAGGATATACTCAGGTTGAGAAAGATAACCAATGGGAGAGTTATATTCTTGCAAAATAAGCCCTCCTCTGGGTGAGAGATGAAGGAGGAGTAAGTAAGACTCATTCACTGTAGAGAATGGAAATACAAGACCCCTTTGCTAGGCAGTGCCATGAATGTGTGATCTTCCCCAAGCATGTTTCTTCCAGGAACGTTCTAATAAGTGGAATCTATGGCCAATCCCAGGGCATCATGAACTATCCTGGTTTATCTCATAGAATAGGCAGTCCTGTTGTTCTATGTGGTCATAGAATAATACAATGATATGTTTACACAGTAATACAAAGATGAATGATCTTTACATTAATCAATCTTATGATTTTCTGAAGTCTAGTATTCTAATTCTAACCCTTTGTCTTATACAGTGCAGAGAGAGATCTGTTTTACCAGTTGGGCAATCCTAAGCAAATCACTTGCCATTTCAGGACCTCAGGAGCTGTCCATATAAAATGAGGAGGCTGGACAAGGATGTACCCAGCTCTCCCTGCCACCCAAAACTATATTATGAAAACATTTGTAAAACAAAAAATGGTTTCAATTCTCCCTTTTCCTCTTCCATTGGGTAGAGAGTTCCTAATCACTGGAGCTCTTAGAACAGAAGGTTTATGGGGGTATTTTTTTGGTAGGTAAACCTCACATGTTGCCTCTGGAATCCAAGGAGAAACCTGCAGGCAGCATCGACTCCTACCTGAAGTCTGCTAATAGCTGGCTGGCGGAAAAGAAGGACATCGCAGAACGTCTCCTGAAGAACACATCTGCAAAAACGGAAAATGTGAAAGGCTTCTTTGGAGGCTTGGAAACCAAGCTAAAGGGACCACTGACCAAGAGAAATGAGTAAGTTTGTCCTAGTTTTCTGTTTGTTGGGTCTATTTTGAGAACATGGTCACATGGGCTTGTCAGACCTTAGGGAAGATGTTATTAGCTTCTTGTGTGCGATGTGAAAGAGCCAGTGAGATGCTTTGTTCTGGATCTGCTTCCTGAGAGCTTGATGGTCTCCAATTCTAAACATAAGAAATGTGTCTTTTCTTAACTCTGGTGTGGATTAGGGATCTTTTTGGTCATTTGGACCCCCTTTTCAGAAGAATATTTAGAGAATGACAAAGGAAACCAAATATGCTGAAATGCCATTATCAAAATATTTTTTAGAAACAAAAATTCATAGGCCCCCAGCTTCCTGCTTTAAATATTCTTAGAATCGTCGAATTACCAATTCCTAAACAGACAAGAGGTCATTCAGATTCTGAGCTTCAGTGATTGGGACCTTCTCATCCATCAGAGTAACTTATGATCTAGTTGTTCTGAATGTTAAATTTGTTCCAAATCTGCATCCTGGAAATCCCCAAATCCAGTATCTATAGTTCTATTTGATTCTGGAGTCAAGGCAGATTACATGGAGCCAGAGTATTAGTCAGAAAGATAGGATTTCAAATTCTGCCTCAGATGCTTACAAGAATAGATCCCAGAACTGCGCTGAACCTTCTTCATCTGTAAAATGGAAGGGTTGGATTATATGACACTATGATCTTCTGAGGTGAATCCCACTCTCATAGGACAGCCCTTTAATGACTCCACTGACCCTCAGTTTCCTCAACTGTAAAATAAGATGGTTTATAATGTCCCTTTCACCTTTAAAACTCCATTAGAGATTATGTTTGAAGTAGATGGCCACAAAGGTCCCTTCCAGCTGTAAATCTGATCTTTATGGTTTGGGGTAGTTATATCATGTTTCTCAAGTTTCTCACTGCAATTCAGTGATGCATGCAAACATTTGGCATTATTGATGCCAAAAGCATCTTAGCATTTTCACTACTGATGGTTCAAACATTTGGGGATCAATCAACTTCAAGAATTGGGTAAAATGAGACCACCAGGAAGTTTCATCTTTTGGAGAAGGCAGGTTCTTTAACTTGATGGTTGCTGTGGTTTCCTTTTCCTTAGGGAGGATGAAGATAAACCGAAGAAGCAGCAGAAGTCTGGTGAGAATCCCCCTGCTTTTGTAAATTTTATAAATTCTCAGACTCTAGTGCAGAGACAGACAAATAGTTTCCCTGTAGCTTATATTTGAGGACATTGTATATTAAACAATATAATGTGTGAAAAATGCTATTTTGATGTGGAATCTCCGTCTTGACTCTTTACTGGAGCCAGACTTAAAAGACCAGTGTTTCAGTAGAGAAGTCTTGGAGAGCAACATCCTTTTGTCCTGCTTTTGATAAAACCTTCTTTTGCTACTTGGTGGAGTAGGTTGAATTTTAAATCCATTATTAATTTTAAATCCATTTTTCCACTTTTTTCCATTTTTGACATGTGGAATTTTTACATGACTCCAGATATATTAAGGGGTATAAAATAAGTATATAAATAAAATATTTACTTATAATAAATCAGTACATTCAGTCAATCACAGTCCACAGTTTTAGAAGCTTTGAGATAGACACAGATGGGTGATCCTGATTGTAGTTGAAGACTTCTAATGGTAACTGGGAAGGGGCCACTCCGATGCCAGTATGGATAAACAAAAGGAGACCACAGTTAGGAATACTTATGTTTTCCTGCAGTGACGATGTACAGCCCAGATGAAGAAAAGAAAGGGGAGAAGATCTATCTGTACACTCACCTGAAGCAACAACCTATCTGGTAAGCACTGGGCAACTTCTTTTCCATACCACCTGGTTACTGTTGAAAGGAAGTAGACTCTGGGATCTCCTTAATGCTTTTTTTTCTCCTGGGTTACTTGCTGCATTCCATTTCCTACCAGCCAGCATGCTTTTGTGTAAATTGTTGTTTATGCTAAAATGCACTCCATCCATCTGTTTACAAACATCCCATCACCTCTAAGTCCTTCATGGTATCCTTTCTCAAATGACATTTGTAATACTCTTTTTATGTCATATTCCTTGGAATATTATAATTTATATAATATAAACTTGTATAAATTATATAATATATTTATAATATGCTTTATGTTGTCTTTTCCTTTTTAGTTTGTTTTATCTTGTTATCAGTGCCTAGGACAGTGCTTCACATATAGAAAATGCTACAGAAATATTTAAATATTGATAGCTAGTGTGTGGTACAATTAAAAAAAAAAACATGGAATATGAAGTAAAATGACCTGGATTGAAATCCCTGACTTTGATCACTTAGTTTCTCTGACCCTCAGTTTCCTCATCAGTGAAATGAGGGACTAGATTAAATCCTTTCTGGTTCTAAGGACTATAATTCTATGAATCACTGGAGGAAATGCCATTCATCCTTTTGAGAGATGGCAAGTTTGCTTTATTTGAACTCACTAGTTCAATACATCAATATTTCAGGGATCCATGATGTTATCCTATGGCTATCTCAGTATTATGTATTAAATATTGAATTTCTTCTTCAGTTTTTTTCCTATGTAAAAAGATGGGATTGCCTTAGATCCTTCACACATAGGAGTTGGATGGCATGAATGTAGGAGTTCATAGTGGGGAGAGATCCTTTGAGCTGGGCTGGTTAGCAAAAGTCTCATGGGTATATATGGGTGCTTTAGTCAAGTTTTGGTGAAAAAGCAAAGGAGAAAAAAGGAAGTGGGAGAAGATTTTTCAGACTTGGATACCTTAAGCTATTTTCATATTAATATTCCATGTATACTGTCCTGTTTTCTTTCAGACTCATTCCCTCACATTGAGTTTTTAAACTACCCACATCATATGTCTCTCCCAGGACTCCATTAATAATGTTTCCAAGGAGGAAAGCATTTGAGGAGTTGGGATGTGACCTCAGGTCAATTGCTTAAGCCCTGAAGGTCTTCGTTTCCTCATTGATAAATGAGGAGGGTTGACCTGGATGGCTCCCAGGTCCCCCTGAGAGAGAGTGTCTCTGCTTCTAGCTCAGGGAATTAGCTGCCTCATCATCGCTTGGGTAATAGATGTAACTTTCCACAAGGTTTTTCCTTGCCATCATCAAACCTTGACCCTTTGCATTGAAGAAGAATGCTAATAATTCATGGCTTCCCTTTCTTCAGAGTTTGCAAAACCTTTGTATCTTATTGGTGCAATGTATGTAAGGCAATTATATCTCTTTTACAGAAAAGGAAATCGAACTTCAGGGCAGTTAAACAATTTACCCATACACATAGACATTGATAGGTAGAAATAGTTTACCTTGTTCTGTCCTTCCAGATCTCTTTTATGCTCATGAGGATGAGGGACCATGTCTTAGCCTCATTCCTGGAACACAAAAGGTGCTTAATAAATGTTTTGTTTCTTTAGTGCTTAATATGGTGAATTGTAGGTAGTAAGCAAAGGCTTTATAAAGCCGGGGAGATTTGGATGTTTGTTGAAGGTTCTTGAATGAAGGCTTTACTCTCAACTGGAAAGCTCCACCCCCATGAGTGGAATTGCTTTTATTATTATTTGACTTTCATCATTGTTCACAATATTTTAGATCATTGTGTCCTTTTTATAGTTTTTTAAAAAATATTTTATGGAGAAATCATACAGGACAAGTGCTCACAAAGTGGCTAGAAAAAGCAATAGAAGTTTACTCTCAAGGACTCTAACAGAATTCAGCAAAGCAGAATTGAATTAACTCAGAAGAAGAGAAGCTCTTGAAATGTTCATAGGGACTATTGGTGTCTGATCTGTGATAGAGCATTCTGAGGTCATATTGGTCTGATCAGCCCAGTCGGACACAACTCAAACATGGTGATGTCATGTTGGTGCTCTTGGACAATGGAGGACAACAACTGAATCTTCTTACTAAGAATATAAGCTCATTGAGAGTAGGGCTCGTTGCCTTCCTTCCATCTGTATCCCTAGTGCCTGTTAAGTAGTAGGCATTTCCTTGATTCATAACAATGATGGTGCTTTGGAACTGAACCCCCAGAATAGCTTGACTCTAATAAAGAATCCTAAGCTAAGCTTTTTTGGACTTTATGTGGACCTCATGCCATCTAACTAACTAGACCATAAGAAGGACCATGTCAGAAGGATCTAGGCCAGTGCCATCTTTTTATATAGATATAGCGATGGTGCTGGGATATGATCACAGAGCTACTGAACTTCAACTCACATTGGAATAACCCATAGGATAACATGAAATATTGATGTATTAAACTAATGTGCAAAAATCTATACCGGTCTTAATAGAATAAATAATTCTATTATTAGTAAAGGAATAAATAATTTATTCTTCACCAGAATGATTTCTTCTCTTCCAGGCATACCTTGAGATTCTGGAACGCAGCTTTTTTTGATGCTGTCCACTGTGAGAGAAGGAAAAGATCGCCTACTACTAGGTAGGACCTAAAGATGGCCATGGGCCCCTCCTCTTTCTGTGTAAGTGGGAAGATGGGGGAAGGGACTCGTCCCTCTCACCATCCCTTTGCCACCTTCTCTGTCTGCTGTGTTGGAAGGACACATAGCTGAGAAGGAGGTGACGGAGGCTGATTGTCCAGAAGCTGCATGTATGCTTTCTTGCCTGGGGTTAGTATTAGATGACTTGGCCTGACTCTCCCAGACACTGGATGACAACATCACCTTCTTTCTCCATCTCCCTCCGGACCCACTCTCACTACGACACTAGAACCCAAAGGTGAAGCCATTGCAATGGAGTCCATCTAGCTTGTTGTCTTGTAAGGAGATGCCATCATGAGGCTTAACCTCGATTGGAACCCAGTTGCCATTTTTGGTCTTGCCAAGATCCAATGATTAGCAGTTTGGCCGGGGTTGGGAGTTCCTTCTTCTGGTTTATATAGAAGGTTGGCTACAGTATTCTACAATAGGGAGATGCTGATGTGAGAGCTTTTCATGGTGTTACTGCTTCTGTCTTGGGGGACACCATGAGGGAAAAGTTGGGCTTCCAGAAGCTGATTTATGGCTGTTAGATTCAGAAGAATCTTGTGGCAAAGGGATAGGTGGGAGAGGAGTGGAAAGACCCCTCACTGAAAGGCTGGAGACCTGGGCTTTGGCAACTGCTGTGCAATTTACAGCAGCTGACATGTATTCTTTAAGCCTCATTTTTCCATTATGTAAAATGAGGACTTTGGGGTAGATCTCTGCAATCTCTCTAACGTCTGTTATTCCAAAGACACTCCAGACTGGCTTAAGGAGTAGCTCCCCCAGGTGAGTGTTTGCAGGGAGGACAGGCCAATTTCAATTTCTGAAAAGGGGATTTTAGTGCTTGGCTTGCATGGCATAACCAGGCTGGTGTCCCCTGCTTAAGATCACTCTTCCTAACTGAACTGCCCGACACGCTGAGCTCTTTGATGTCCCCCAGCCACTACTTGGGTGGTTAGTATGGTGTAGTGGAAAAGGCTGCCATTCTAAAAGTGAGGAAGTTTGTGTTTGAATCCCAGCTCTGCCAGTCGCAAGCTGTGTGACCTTAGGGCAAGATACTTCCCTTCACCAAACCTCAACTTCCTCATTTCTCTGATGAGGAAGACTTGGGTCTGAGTCTTAGAGGTAAGCTTGTATGGCCATGGGCATGTCATTGGCCTGAAAAACAACTGGACTAATATAGCCTGTATGAACCCTTCCAGCGGTATGATGCTATTACCCATTACTGGGGCCCCAGCAAGGAGAGGCAATGGCTGATTTTTTTTTTAGCATAGCTTTTGCATACTGGACCACTGGAATAGGGGGAGGGTAGTCATGGGAGTGGGGTAAAACAGAGGAAATCCCAAACTCTTTGACTTGGGGTGACCTTAACCTTCTGGGGTAAGTCTGGGAGAAGAAAAGGGGTGGGGAACTACCCTGAAATTTCGCTGCAGGCTATTTGGGAGAAAAAATATTGTATTATGTTAGAAATAATGTTGAGGAAAAGTTTTATAATTAAGGGCAAGTGGGGCTTTTCTCTATCAGGAAAGAAGTTTATTTTAAATATCCTGTCTCTTCCTATTTCTCTTACTCCCTCTCCTTTTTTTTCTCTCCCTTCTTCCTTTTTTTCTTTCCCTTTCCTTTTCCTTTTTTATTTCCCCTTTCTTTCTTTCTTTCTCCTTCTCTTCTCTATCTCTTGTCTCCCTTTGTCTTCTCTCTCTTTCCCTCTGCCTCTCTCTGTGTGTCTCTTCTGTCCTTTCTCTGTGTCTATAATAATTCATTCTTTTACTTGTTCTCTTTTTCCATTCATTTATCTTGCATGATCTTAACATGTGCCCTTTGTTGACCCTGTTTCTGCTGCCACTCCAGAGGGAATGCTGGAGAGGAAGAAGAAAAGAGGTGTGTGTCCCCTGGGTCTTTGTTCCATTTGATAGTAATTTCTGATCCACTTTAAAGTCCTTTTCAGGGCAAAACTAAGGGGGCGGGATGTGGGGCGGGGGAGGAAATGTACAATTTTAGCTGTTGTGGTCCCAACAGGCCCAGGTGGAGGTCAGGAGGTTGTTTCTTGTAGTAGAGATGTTACCTGTGGAGTTGAGGACAGTGCAGAGAGATGGTGTCTGCTAATCACTCATACTCAGCAAGTCTTTGTGGGAGGCCCTGGGCATGCAGGAGTTGGAGATGGCCACAATTGGGAGGCACATAGCCCTCAACCAACTGTCCCATGTAAAGGTTCCCCCCCCAGCCAAATAACCTTTAATGAGGGAATCCAATTCTCTTCACATTCTGTGAGATGTGGCCTCTGGACTAGATGGAGAAAGGGAGGATGGAATCATAAATCTTAACCAAATGATAACAGGCATTTATTAAACGTCTATTGTTTTCAGAGCCCAGTGCTAGACACTGAGAAGATCTATATGCAAGTGTAGAGAAGACACAATAGATGCATGTTGTGTTATTTTCTGTGGTATTCCTCCATGGCCCCTTCTATGACATTATAGACACCCTACTTCCCTCATGTGATGATTCTAAATTGTCTTGAAAAAAATCAGTTTTCATGAGAGCTCCTTTTTGGAATGGTCAGCTCCTCCTGCAGCAAACCCTATTTATTTCCTGCCCAGTTCCGCAGCTGCCACTTACTAGCAAGTATACATTGGGTCTCTTATTTCTTTCCTGGGTATTTGTTCATTTCTAAAATCAAGGACAGGGATGGGATTATTTGGAAGTTCTCATCCAGGTCTATCATTTTATTTTTTTCTAAGTTTCTGTGATTCTGTATCCTTGATTCTGTCTCCTTGGCTTTTTGAATGGTAGTGATACACCTTTGGGGCCATGATTCTGATTTTAAGCTAATTGACTCAATTTCACCTGATCTTTATAGTTGGTCATGATTATTAAAGATGGGGAAGAGCATTTTAGTTTTGAGGGTTAAATTAAGGCACCACGGTCTGGGAACTTTTCGAGCTTGTTTGAATTTATTAAACTTCTGATCTATCTACAAAGACAAAAAACATAACTTCCTAAAACTTACATTCTGTTCCAGTGGGACTGGGCTGGCCTTGGGAGTGGTGTAAGTCAATAGAAAATAATTTCAGGATAATTGACAATCTAGAAGGCATCCAAACTGAATTTCTGAATTTGCCTCTTTTAATTAAGCATAATTAAGCTTTAAATCTTTCTAATCCCCTATTTCCTCATTCTTCATCTTTTAATTAGATTAAATAATAGAAAAGATTTATTTAAAAAAATTAATTGAGTTATCCCTTTATGACTCTTTCTTGGTATTTAGAAAATAGCTGGCAGGGAAGGAAAGTTGTTCAAAGAGAAGTTCAGGTTCATCGTACTGATTTTACAGATCTAGAAACTTAGGAGCAGAAGAAATGTTGTTTCTTCCCTTCTCGTTCTTCTTTTGAAAGCCACAGAAAAGAAGGGTGGATTCCTTCTCCCACTCTGTTTTTATCAGGGAAGCCTTTCACATGGGATTTGAGCATTCTAATGGTACCGCACCTGACAGTATGTACATGTACATACCATGTGTGTACACACACACACACACACAGTGTTTTTATCAATGTAGAAAAACAATTCCTTTGACTATTCTTTAACCTGAAGCATTCCCTTCCCCATTGAGAGGAAAAAAATGAATTTGTCCTCTTTCCTTATCCATTTGTCACTTCCTCATGGGATTTTCATAGAGGGAATAAAATGCAATCATCTCTGCCTTCCCTGAAACAAGTTCTGTTCTGGTCCTGATCCGGTGGGTCTCATTTTACAGATTACCACTGTTGCTGAAAAGCTGGCTTTTAAATTGAATTTCTATAAATCAAATAATTTCTCCTTCCTCTATAAAATTAGCAGTATTCTGCCAGAGAAAATGATTTTTGGCTCCAGGGCAAAACTGAAATCATGCTTTGTACAGGAAATATTTTTTAAATTGTATTTTTGAAGGGAGATGATGATTTTCTGGTTGGGTAGCTATATTATAGTGGAAAGAGTACCAGAGAGTCAAGGCATAGCCATATGACCTGGGTTGTCTAATTAATCCCTCTACGCCTCAGTTTCCTGATCTGTAAAATGTGTTTGGCCATATGAATTTAATGATTCCTTTTATCACTAACTCCCAAGATCGAAATATTAGAAGTTGAAAAATGTAAGAAGTTGGGGCTTGAGATTCCAATGGGGAGATTCTTTTTCTTTTTGAAATATCAAATTTTTATTATTTCTAAATGGATTGTTCCATTTTCAAAGTGTGATTTAGGTTTTGAATGCATAGTCTAGGTGAAGTAGATGGAATACTGGAATCAGACTTGGTTTAAGACTAGGAACAGATTCCTGGCTAGGATTTGGTGAGCTGTGAGACCATGGTCTGGCTACTTCAGTTCCCAAAGGTTCCGTTTCTCTCTAAAAATAATTGACAACAATTGACAATTATTATAAAGCACAGGGAGACCTCTTTAGAAATGTGTAGTATGACTAAGATCATGTGTGGTACACATTAACCATCTGACTCTTTTCATAAGTCTGATGACCAGATGCTAGTAAAGTTACCATTGTTTGTTTTTATTTTTAATTCAACCTAATAGTATTTTGTTTTCTCAAATACGTGCAAAGATAGTTTTCAGAATTCACCTTTGCAAAACCTTCCCTCTTCCCCTCCTGCTCAATACTACAAGCAATCTGATATGTTGAATGTGCATAAATTTTTTTTTAATTTTAATTTCAATCTTTCATTGAATTATCAGTTGATCAAAGTTACCTTGAGTAAAGACACCTCTATTACCTTATATTTCTGAAAAAGCAAAAATTTTTTTTTATAATGGCCGCTCTGGGGATTAAAGTTATGGGGATGGAGTATTACAGGAGGGGGTGATGTTTAGTGTCAGCTCTCTCTGCTGAGGGACTCTAAACAAGGCTAATATAATTCTCATGAGTGACCTAATGCCTCCTGTTTAGAGAAATTTTTTGACTTTTGGAAAGACATCAGAAGATACCCCTCTCCTATGCTCATTAGCTATGTAATACTTACCAAATCACTATTTTTCTGAGTCTCACTTTTCTAATCTGAAAAATGGGGATAAAAATCCTTGTCAAGATAGGTAATAGATTGCTTTGAGTTGCATCTTCAAGGGGTGTCTCTAGAAATTTAAAATTGGTATTACTATTAGTTAGTCGTTATTATTCAGCCATTTGTTAGCAGCTTCCACACTTATGCCTTCCCTCCAGACTGTATGTCTCTATTTCTGTACTTTCTGCCCATCCTCACAATCAACATTGTTAAGCCTTATGTAACAGAGTATCCAAGAACCTCATTGACTTGATACTGCCCTCCCCAGAGCATTCATTCTCCTGGTGCTTGCATTCCTCCTCCATACCCCCTATTTCTTCAGACTATTTTTTCTTTTTTCCTTTTATATTGATTTTAGCTCATATATAGTCCTGACTAATCCATCGAGAGCTTTATTTTTCTAGGGTAACCAATGTGTTAAAATGCATTCTTCCTTTAAGCCTGCCCCCTGGTTCTCATTAATGCAGCAGCCCTCCCTGGAAGCCCTTAATTCCTTGGTTCTGACACTCGGTGTTTTTCATTCATTAAGACAAATGAATAAAGCCCAGGAAGCCTGGAGCCACATTTCCATCTGGCATTATTAAGTTCTGATAGACAAAGGGAGACAATGTTATGAGAAAAAAGATACATAGGGCAGTAGATAGAAATTTGGACTTGGGTTAGGGAAGACCCAAGTTCAAATGCTATAAATGCCATATTTAACTATGTGACCCTGGATAATCATTTAACTTCTGGTTGCCTCAGTTTCCACGTCTGTACAATGAAGATAGTAATAGCACAAGAGACAATAAAAAGTTATTGATAATAAAAATTATTATAAAAAACAGCACAGGGTTGTTTTGAGAATCATATGTGAAAGAGTTATCATTAAACCAGAGCTTATTATTGAATTTTTCAAGTGAGATCAGTCTACCCTTTACCATCAGTTAGACCTTGAACTAGCAGCTAGGAGTTGGAGGATATTTGTCCATTAGTTCCTTAAACGAGCTTAATCTTTCAGCCTCTGTTTTTACATTTGTAAATATTACACCATCCATTACCTCGGGTGAGGGAAAACATTTTGTAACCTTACAACACTACGGAGGTGGTGACCCAATGTTCCCTATACATCTATATAGAGGGATTCTTGGGACAACATGCTTGGTTTCTGCTCTCATATCATTTCCTTCCTCCACCTCTCCCAACCTTGAGTGCTCTTTTTCTGGAGAATATATAAAGAGGAATTGTAAAGATATGAGAGAGAATGTCACTTGGAACCTCAAAAATCAAGGGTATATCTTATAAAAGTACATAGGAACTTCATCAGTTTCCTAGTTGGGGTTTTCAGCACATTTTCCTGCCCCTTTTAAGGTCTTAAACAGGTCTTCAGGCTGTATTGGACTAACATTTTCTAATGGCTTTAGAATAAAGAATGTTTTGTTTGACTTCTTTGGAATTGGAAGGAAGGAGATAAAAGCAGAGGGCAAACATTTGAAAAATTGATTGGGTGTGGATTGGAGCCCAACCATCCAGAGGAGGATATAGCCAGAAGCCAAAACTAGGAAAAATGAGCTTTTCTTAGATCAAAGGAAGTTCATAGGCAATCAGGATATCCCTGTCTATAGTTTAGGTCAGCCCCTAGTTCTCCAACAGGAGGGGTTGCCTAAGCCAACATGTTTTCTTTCTGAAGTTAGGGTATAATACAGGCTCTATCTATGTCTCTCTTTGAATCCTCCTAAACAGGAGGCAACATTTATTATACGAGGAAACCAGTAAATATTCACAAATCCAGGATCTAGGAACCCATAACAGACTTCACCCCAACTGACTTGCCCTATGTGTCCTTAGGCACTGGGTTTTTTTTTTTCTCTCAGTTTCCCTATCTATGAACTAGAGAAATCACCAACTTATCTTCCCCTAATTCATGGATTAATGAGAGAGAAGAGATGAAATAATATCTGCTAATTTTATTGTTCTTATAAATCATGCTAGAGAGGACAGTGGATTAACCTTGGAATTGGGAAGACCTCTGACACATACTAGCTTTGTGGACCCAAGCAGTTCACTTTATCTCTCCAAGAGATTTTATGTCTGTAAATTTTAAAGTAACAGACAATGGTGGAAGGAGTTTCCACACAGGGAGGCTCCCACATTGGTAAAATAACAGGTCACTATTGCATTAGTATTTAGATGTTGTATATTTTGTAAATTTAGTAGTAGCTTCTTTGCTCAGTGCAAAGTGAAAAGATCTCCCATGAAGAGAACTATTTGGTGGTACAGGGGATGATGGGGTAGGTGTTAATTTCTGTCAATATTATTGGGGTTGTGGTTGGATCCATGGGTTAAGTTCTCCAAAAACCTGCTCTTTTGTTACCTCCTGTGCTTGCAGGGAGAAGTGGTGTCACATGACCCAAGAGGAAAGGGCTGACAGTCTTCGATTCAATGAGAACATTACCTTTGGGCAGCTTGGGTAAGAGCTTGGGCGAGCAATTGGTTGGTAAGCATATATAAAGCATCGACTATGTGCTAGGTACCATGCTGTAGATACAAAGAAAGACAAAGCAGTTCCTGCTCTCAAGGAACTCATAATGTAATGGAAAAACTCACTTAACTTCCTGAAAAATCCATTCTAGTTCTTATTTCTAGGATTCAGTTTTCAATTCCATGTCCTTTGACTGGGTAACCTTGAGAGGTGACATAAGGGAGTTCATATCCTACCATGGACATTTACTGGCTGTGAGATCGCGCTCTGTCATCTTTAAAATGAGTGGGTTAGATTTGATGGTCCAGACTGATGATCCTCTTAACTTATTATATACTTCATGGATCTGTCATTTTATTACTCTAGGGGACAGAATTAACTTTCCTGATGCTAATCACAATCCCTCCTTATTTCAGTGGATTGTATTAATCATTGCACTCCTTTCCAAATCATAATTCACTGGCTAAGTCTCTGGTGATGAGCATTTCTAACTCTAATTAAGCTAGCTTTTAAATAGCTTAGATCAGTGGTTCTCAAAGTGTGATCTAGAGAATCCTGGGGATCTCTGAAATCCTTTTAGAGGGTCTACAAATTTAAAAATAGTTTTTATTTCCAATATGGTAAATGTTTATAAATATAATCCAGATAAACAAAAATGCTTTGGAGAGATCCTCAATAATTTTTAATAGGCTAAAGATACTGAAAACAAAAGTTTGAGAACCACTGGCTTAGATTGAGGACAGAGCAATCTTTTACATCACCAGTACTTGGCCTAGTGCCCTGCACACAGTCAGTGGTTAATACATGTTTACTGATTGATTGAAAAAGGTAGGCTTCAAGTCCTGTCCAATTTGACAGAAACTGCTAGAATTGCCATTCCCTTTGAGGAATACGGGAAACTGATGAAGGAAGTAGAAATAGGAGTATTCTGGGAATACTTCATTTCCTGTGTCCTGAAGTTAATGAAGGGGCTTCTATAGATGGAATTCAGAAAAGGAGCAATGTGGTCTTTTGAAAAAGGGCCGGATCTATCCATGGACAAAGGTGGTCAATGAGAAACTCATCTTCTGCTTCTCACTGGAGAAAGGTATAAATAAGGGTGTAGGTAGGAATCCCAATGGGTGTAATGTGTGGTTTCCTTCCTCCAGCACATTTACTCACAACATGTTGGCTTTTGGGCTGAGCAAGAAGCTGTGCAATGACTTTCTGAAGAAGCAGGCGGTGATTGGCAATCTGGATGAAGGTAAGGGGACCAGTTTGTGAATGGGCTCTATTGCTGCTGAGAATATATATATGAAAGTATAACATATAGAAGTATATAGAGAATTAAGGGGGGAAGTGGGCAGGGACCAAGCAAAAGAATACATGGAAAAATATTCTTTTTTTTTCTAGAATTTTTCTAGAAAACTTGACTAATGGGGTTGTGTTGGTTTTTGTTTTCCTTTGAGGGAGTCACATTTCTAGTTAGTGAGATTTGTTTCCCTGCAAGGAAACTTGTTCTTTTAATAGTTACCACCCTCAACATGAAGTTTTTCTTGATTGCCATTAATTGTCCATCTTTCCAAACTACCTTGTGTATAACAACTCCCTTGTTTTGATATTTTTATATATTTTTCTTGTCTCTTCCATGTTTATTATCAGTGGAGATTGTACTTGTATTCTTAGCTCCTTAACTCTTAAAGCAGGCATTTTAATTTAAATTAATTTTAATTTAACTTTATACCTCCCTTGTGACCTGGTGCAATGCTACTAGTCTGCTAGCCTATTGTGTAGCACTGGACTGAAAGCTAAGGAAGGTGGAATTTACATGATTGTCTCTACCCTCAAGAAGCTTCCAGTCTAGAAGTCACATAATACTGTAGGTTGAATGCTTAGTTATTAGATCTTATACCTCTATATCAATGGTGTCAAGTTCAAATACAAACATGGGCCACCAAACCATAAAAAGGATCCCTGAAAGCTCATATGATTTTGTTTTGAAATGTAAATAATTTTTATATTTTATTTATTTTGTTAAATATTTCCCAATTTTATTTAAATCTGGCATACAGTAGGAGTGGTTGGAGACCTCAGTTAACAAGTACCAGATAGTCTTTGACCTGCTGACCTCTACTTGCCAAAATATGTTCCTGCTTATCACATATCTCTGTACCCATTCCAGTCATAAAGTCTTTCTTCAGACTTTCTTTCTATGGGACCAATTTCTTTATCTGAAAAATATAAGCTGGGATTCCAGTTTTAATAATCTACATTGGAAGATCCTTTCTACAGCATTTTATAATCCTACAGCTACACAGACAAGTTGGAAATTTTCCCCCATCCCTATGAAAACCATCATGAAAAAACCTCTTTGATTAGCAGAATGAGGGAAGAATCAGTACAATACAGAAAAAATGAAAATAATATTTTTATTTCATTTTAAAAACTTTTATTATTTAAAATTTTATTTTCCCCCACAGTTAAATGTAAAACAAATTAATTTAATTTAAACAATTTAACATTTGTTTTAAAAACTTTTTTAAAGTTTTAAAGTTCCAGATTATCCCTCTCTTCCCCACTCCCTTGAGAAGGCACATTTGAAGCCATAGAAAACATTTCCATAAGTCATGTTTTGAAAGAAAACATAGATCTTCCCACCTTCCCCTTCCCCCAAAAAAACCATGACAGAAAGTTTAAAAAAAAAGCAAGCTTCAATCTGTAATGTTCTAATAAACCGTTGGCAACACTACCCATTTTCTGGTTGGAGAACTAGTGGTTCTAATGAAGATAATTACTAATTTAACTCTTATTAACTTACTCTTAACTCATTAAGCACCTACTATATATCCATTCCAGGACCTTAATTATTTAATAACAAAGAAGCACCTTAAGTCTCTATCCCAAATATACTGAACATCATCTTAATGTTCTTGTTTTCCTAGAGAGTCTCCACCTCCGTACAGTCTGTCTCTTTCTCTCTGAGGTTTGTACGTAGACTGAAATTTCTTCTGTGAAATATTCTTTCTTCCAGAGCAATACAAGCTGCTGAGTGACCATATTGAGCAAATGACTATGGAGTAGCTCTGACGAGGACCAAATCTGCAGCATCTACTGAGGGAGGAGTACAGGTGGAAGTCTCCTCCCCAAACACCCAGGACCAACAACCAGCTCTTAGCACCATTGCAATTAACCTGCATGACTGTCAGCCATACTTAGAGCCCCGATCTGCCAGTAGACATAGGAGTGAAGAAAAACTTTGTCCTTTCCCCTTGCCTCATCCTCTCTTGTGTGTGTTCTACACACCAGAAACCCTCCTCAGTTTCTATGGTGAAAGCAGAATTGATGAGCTGTCTTTACAGACCCAAGCATCCCCTCTAAAAAGTGAAGACCTTTAAAGAAGAGGAAGGGAGGACTATTTGCAAGGGCAAGTCATGGGGCAACACCCCTTACTGCCACAGGGTCCTGAAGGACTCTTGCTAGTTGCTGGCTATGAGACTTTGGAAGAGGGGGCAGGATCATTGGACCAACAAAACTGAATGCTGGGAACTGGGGGGTGAGGGAGTGGATTTGGTGGGAATGTAATGCATGCATGTCCATGTAGTTGTAAGATTATAGAATGTTGTAGAAAGGATCTTCCAATGTAGATTATTAAAACTGGAACTTTCCCCTGAGATTTAACCCAAGCTCGCCTTTTTCAGATGAGGAAATTGGTCCCAGAGAAAGTGAGTGACTTGTTTATATTAAAGTTGATTTAGGAATCAGAGGAGCTGAGCCCTGGCCTTTTGGTCTTTAAGTTGTACCTCAGTGTCTCTTATGTAAAGATAAATCTGTGGTCTACAGGTTTGGGATATTGCAGCTCTGATGCCCACTAATATGAAAGACTACATTCCATAAGTTAGTGTTGGAGTGCTAGCATCCTTTCCCACAGGCTTGAGATGTCAACTCTCTCCCAACCAGGCAGATGACCCTATTCCAAATTGTGGCCATCTTTAATAGCTGGACTTCTCACTGAAGTCTTACCTGGGAGGAGAGAAGCATTGAACCCAGCAAACCTCCCCTTTGCTTGTTCCTTCTCCTTCATTTGAATGAAGTTGGGGAAGTCACAAGAAGAAAGGACAACCTCCAATTTTGCAGAAATAAGGGCAGAAAAATTTCCTTCCTGACGACAGCAAGGATTGAACCTGAGGCTATCATTAGTGGAGAATTATAGTTAGATGTGTGAATGAGGCAGTGCTCTGGAGACACAGTAGGATTTGTGTGGACTTATTTGAGATGAATCCTATCAACACAGATGTGTCTGTGCCAGACTGCCTTGGAAGCTTTCAGGGTCAGTGATTCCCTTTTCTTTTGTATATGACATATTGAGGGCAGCTCTGGGCTGCCTGCTTCGAAGGAGATGCAAAAGAGGAAGTCTGTCTGTTCTTCTGGTACCCAGAGCTGCTGTCCTTCCTGAAATCAAACATCAATGCAATTTTCCTTGTTGGGCACAATCTCCTTTCCCCCATTCCCCTCATATATAATATCATATATTTATATATGTACATAGAGTATCAAACAGTTCAGTGTTACATTAATCTTGGTGTGAGATGGTTAAAGGAGAAGCAACTTATGGTGGAACTTGGCCAAATTTGGGGAGGGAGACACCCCCCAAGAGGACTCCATGGAGCAAAGCTTTGTATCTGAACCAGTGTATATATGGAATAAGTTCTTAAGTTGTGACCCTGATTATTGTGGATGTTTAATGTTTTTTTTTCTTCCAATATTCCAGTTATTACTTACAAAACAGCCTATGGAGAAAGTCAAAAGCTGGTTTCCCAAGTGCCCTTGTTGGCACATAAATGAAGTGTGTTTTTCCATATCACTGAGCCACAGGCTTACCATAGTTGGGAGAGGGGAGGAAGAGAGTATTTAATGGAGATCTCTGCTTTCCTGCTTGTTCATCCTCCTTGCTTATCACCTCAAGCACCTTGAATCATTTCCTCCAATTCTCTGCAAATGCTAGTGAGTTCCATACTCCTTGGAAGCTCTGGCTTCCGGTTTCCGCCTGAAGCACCAGATTAGACTTAGGTGCATGATGTATTCTTATTTTTAAAGTCATTTAGTTATATGTTAAGGTTTAAGTTCCCCCGAATCATGTTCTGTGCTCCTTGAGTAAATGTTTCTAGTGATGACCCACTCCTATCTTTCCCTGGTTACAAAGCTAGTCATCTTCCTTCCCACTTCAAGGGAAGGTTTTCTATAGAAATTAAGAAAAAATAATTTTGTCTGGGTTCTTTTCTCCTTTCCTTTTCCAGTTGATAAGCACTCCCACCAAACCAGCCACTTTATACCCTGGATACCTCCCATGAATGTCGTGGACAAATGACTGATAGACACTTCTAAAAATGACCATAATCCATGGCCAGGTGAGCCCAAAACAAATAGCACAGAGTGAATAAGCAATAAATAGGATGTATCTTTTGGGCATTTGTGACCCTAAGAAAGGGATATGCCAATCTGAATGTATTTGTATGATTGATCACCTCCAGAAATTATGGGGGTTTGAAGCACTTCATTTTTCTTTTTCAGTAATACCACAATTTAAAAAGCCATGTATGATATTCTTGAGCCAGCTTCATTGTTGGGCCCATGATGGGCACTAGTGCCCTATAGATGGAGTACTAAGTCCATGACAACAAAAAAATCTTGTAACCAATGGTAGGGAATCCCCCAACAAGTCAACAGGTCCCTGCCTTCTCCAACATCCTTTTTGAAACTTTTTTCATGGCATTAATTCTCATCTATGTTCTATGCACAATAACCCCACTTATAAAATAGTTTGGGGGAAAATAATCTCTAAAGTCCCTTTCTCCTCTGAGTCTTTCTCTGAGTCTTGATCTGTTTTCCATAGAAGAATTGCTAGTTATTGTGATTACCATAGCGTTTAGTCTTTGCTCTGAAGTTTTCCCCTGTGAATGCTTTGTATCCATAAGCACATTTGAGTCAGGTTTTGGATTCTCTTATTGGATCTCCTTGGATTTTCTTTCCTCCTGATGCCTTCTTCATGGGTTATAAAAACCCAGCTTGCCATTGAGAGACTGGGTGCTAAGGACAGTTGCCCTTTGGAAAGGATTTTGGACATCCTCCCATTTTCCTTTGCATTTTAGAACATTTCGAACATTTGTTCTTTTTTAATAAAGCCTCTTTACCTTAGTATAGCCTTCAGGCACATCTTTAGAAACTAATTTAGAATAGAGGAAAAAGGCTTTCTCTTGGTTGCTACTTCTGTCAGATCCTTATTTATATCTAAATCATATTCCAAGAAGCTCCAGTGAAACCAAGAATTGGGTAGGAAAGATAGATTACCGGATTCAGTCCATGCTTCTGGATGGCACCAAAGGCTAGGGAAGGGAGATTTGTACAGGATTTTATTTGGGTCTTCCTGAAGTCTCTTCTGGCTTAAAATCTATTAATCCTGTGCTAGATGCTTGCCTGAGCTTGACTGTGCTGACTGCTGGGAATCGAGCTCTCCTTGAGAAGGGCTATTTATTGCTCTGTTGCCTGCTGTTCTGTACAATAAGAGTAGTGCAAAATATGCTGATCTACATTCCTCGGTCCTGTCATGTCACCCAGGAATCTGATTCTGCCTTGTTTACCCCTAGGCAGAACAGATCCAGATGATCCAAACAGTTGCCCTTTCCTAGGATGTTCCTCTTCAACAAATGCAGATTTCAAAAACATTCTGTTTGTAGAAAAGCAGATTGCATACATATGTTTTGGAATGAGTGTATGTGATAACCCGTTGTTGCAAAACTCAGGGACATTTGGCTCCGTGTGAGAAGCATCCGACAGTACCGGAGATGTCTTTTCTGAGGGCAAGAAAAGAACAGCTTTCAGAGCTCAGGGCTTTGCACCTTTCTGCTCAGAAACCTCAGTGCAAACACTGCCAGTAAGAGATTTTCATTGTCTGACCTTGGGGAACCATCTTTGTTCCAACCAATTCAGTCAGCTTTTCCAGAAAGCAAAATCTTATACAATCTACATGATACTTAGGTTTTTTTTTTTAAATTTTAAATATTGTAGAATAAACCTGTATCCTTACATTGTAGGATTGCTGAAATGAATTTTACCCCTATAGATTTTATAGGATTGTTTTATTGATTTGATTTTTTTATTGGTCAGATCAGTATGATTTGGTCATTTTACCAGGTATAGAGTCAAGCCCTCAAGGTATCTTAACCTAGAAAGACCATTGTCCTTTCTAGGATAATGTTAAATTAGCTGTTAAAGTAGCTGGCTGATAGCAGGGTTTTTCTTCTTTTAATAGAAGAGGAGGTTTGGAGTTTTAAAAAAAAGGGCAGTCAGGGGGCTGAGTGAAAGTAGGAATATTTTTGCATTCTTTATTGACATTACTAAGCTTGGTGTTAGAGGAAGCAGTATGCTGGTCTTTGAACCAGTCATAAAGGTGGGTGTGTTCCAAGCCATGAAAAATCAGGTTGACTGCCTTTTTGAGTTCTCAGTCAGTCAACATTTATTTAAGGCTTACGAGGTGTCTGCAATGTGTTGAGTTATTGAATTTTTTAAAATCAAAATCAGGATTCCTGCCCCTCTCAGCACTCAGTTGCTCTTCTTCACAGTAAAATTCCCTAGGATTTAATCCCACACATTCCAACCCCTTGAATCAAAGGGCTCTGTTTTCATTTTCATTTTTTAAATTTTAATTTAATTTTATTTTTTTGCCTCTGATATTTATTTTTTTTTCCTTTTTTTCTTTTCTTTTAATAACTTTTTATTGACAGAACCCATGCCAGGGTAATTTTTTACAACATTATCCCTTGCACTCACTTCTGTTCCGATTTTTCCCCTCCCTCCCTCCACCTCCTCCCCCAGATGGCAAGCAGTCCTATACATGTTAAATAGGTTACAGTAGATCTTGGATACAATATATGTGTGCAGAACCAAACAGTTCTCTTGTTGCACAGGGAGAATTGGATTCAGAAGGTATAAATAACCTGGGAAGAACAAAAATGCAAGCAGTTTACATTAATTTCCTAGTGTTCTTTGTTTGGGTATAGCTGCTTCTGTCCATCCTTGATCAATTGAAACTGAGTTAGATCTTCTCTTTGTCGAAGAAATCCACTTCCATCAGAATACATCCTCATACAATATCATTGGTGAGGTATATAATGATCTCCTGGTTCTGCTCATTTCACTTGGCATCAGTTCATGTAAGTCTCGCCAATCCTCTCGGTATTCATCCTGCTGGTCTGTTTTCATTTTTAGAAGGCTGAAGCCACTTGGGCATCTTATCTTTCTCTGCCCCCCTCCCCCCCTTTTCTTTTTGGCTGAGGAAATTGGAGTTAAGTGACTTGCCCAGCATCACACAACCAGGAAAAGTCTGAGGTCAAATTTGAACTCGAGTCCTCCTGACTTCAGGGCTGGTTCTCTATCCACTGCGCCACCTAGCTGCCACCTAGCTGCCCCCTGGATATTTTCTTTACCACAGTACTGTTGACCAGTTTCAATAATCCATCAATCCATTCTTTGAATCAATCCATTCTTGAGAAACGGCGAGTTGTGGAGTTGTCCACTAACCATTATATTCCAGAATAGGATTATTCATAAAATGCCAGGAACAGCATTTTTATTTAAATCTGTAAAAATAGGGAAAATGTCTGCCCTGTCTCATAGGATTGTTGTGAGGGTCAAACAGGAGAATTATGAAAAGGTTGGGTGAACCAAAAGTAGAGAATTACAATACACAAGTCTAGGTTTTCATTGCCCATTTTTGAAACCCTTTTGCTATGCTATGCATTCACCTTGCATCAGCCACCCTTTTATTTGTCTCACTTTCAACCTAAGTGATTCCATTCTTCCCAGCCCAGTTCCACGGAGCCTAGTTTTGGGTGAAGGAGCATATTGGGAGGCGTCAGATGCAACTGATTTAATAACTCATTTTCCACCTTAAAATTTCCCAGTTTGCCAGTAAGATTGACTCTGATTTCTAGAAGTACAAATAATAAATCAAAGCTTACCCCTTGTTACCAGGAGTGACTGGGAATACAATTGCTTGTTAATTAAATATATACTCAGGTTAACAGAAAGTTACCTATGGATGACTGGTTTTCAGAACATAATAGGAAATCACTCGACATCAAAATCACATCGAATTCTATTGAATCTTGGACTCAAGAGAAGAAATCCGGGTTCATTCAGTGCTATTATTTTGAATCCCATTGTAGACAGGTGAAAATATAACGGGGTTAATAGAATGCCAATCCAACCTGTCTTCTATCCTATTGAGCATGTAGTTTGCCCAAGCCACATAGTGCTAGCTCGATTTGGTAGGTGATGTAATTATCTAAAGAAGTCTTTTAATACAAGAATATAAAATGCCATGATGTAGGTGAATTGTCGAGCAATTGTTTTCTTCTTTGATTTATAAAATAATGCTGGATTATAAAATAATGCTATATTATATTACTTGCTGTCTTGGGGAGGAAAAGAAAAATAAGGAGAGGGGAAAATTTGAAATTCAAAATCTGACAATAATGAATGTTAAACTATTTTTACACATAACTGGAAAAGCAAAATACTATTAAAATAAAAAAAAAATACCCCGCTTTAATAGATGTATAATCACATCTCAGCCTAATAAAGGAAGAAGTCATTAACTCCCTTGCATATTCCACTTCCTCTGACCTTAGCTTGCAATTTGAATTCTATGACAACTTCTAAGTGCTGAAAGTTAACAGGAACCCGGTATGAATATCTTATCACAGTAATGAGAAGAAAATATTCTGCCTGTCCCAGATAGAAGAATGTGGAATAGTAATACAATTGAACAGCTCTTTTTTTTTTTAAGGCAAGAGAGCTACTGATTCAGGTTGGTTGTTGGAGAGGGACCGGTAACAAACTGACACCAAAAAGAACCTGGGTTTGTTCGAAGATTCTACTGCTTCTTCCTTTCTCCAGTCCCACCTCTATTGGTCTGGACCTGAGCCAGAGATTTTTCTCTCTCTGGGCATCGATTTCTTTTCTAAAATTAAAGGGTTGGACTGGATCAGGGCTTCATCTTTGTTTTCTGGACCCTTTGGCATCTAGTTAAGCGAATGGACCCCATTTCAGAATAATGTTCTTTAAATGCATAAAACTAAATATAAAAGGCTGCAAAGGTAACAGTCATATTGAAATAGAGGTAACTTTTCCAAGTTTCTTCCATCTCCTCTGACTCGAGTGAATGAAAGATACAATGGACTTGGTATTCATTTTACTGGATCTTTTTCTGTGAGAGTAATTGAAAGGTTTTTTTGCTCACTAGCAAAGGGAACTATTGTCCCTTTAAAAAAGTTCAAATTTGTGTGTGATAGTTTGATTATTTAATTACCTGTGTTATAACTGTGGTTCCTATTTGAGATGTTTGTGATTTGTCTTTTCTGTGTGCATTTCTTCCTTACTCTTTGCTCAAGTCATTCTTGAGTTTTGTCTTTACTCAACTAAAACCTTGTGTGTTGCCACATCCCAAAATTGCCTCTCTAAGTCTAGCCACCATTGGTTAAGGATTGATATGTATATTGCCATTGTACCAATCTGTGTCCCAAAGGATACTGGGTGTTTTGTTTTTTGGATTTTTTTTTGGGGGGGGGGAGGGAAGCTGTATTTTGTTGAGACAGTTTCAAGGTCATCTGCAAAGCGGTGTTTGAATCCAAACTGTTGTGAAGGAAAAAAAAAATATATATATATATATATATATATGTATATATATATATATATATATAGCTCCTTGGACTGTCAAAGGGAGGGAACAGAAATAAATTATCTTTTAAAAAAAAGTCAACCTGCTTAAGGGGTTTTTTTTTTTGGTCATAATGGAGAGATATTTGAAGACTTGTTAAAAATTTGCATGCCCCTCAGTCACACCATTGGTTCATGAAGAGGGGGAGTAGAGGGAAGGAGGGTGCTGCAAAGGTGACTTTTTCAGAATGTTTGCCTGAGTGGAAATGTGTTCCTCAACTGGGTCAGACAACTGTGCTATCTTAGTCGTGGTGTGTGTGTGTGTGTGTGTGTGTGTGTGTGTGTGTGTGTTGAAAGCAATGCTATAGCCTTAACTGCCTCATGCTATTTAGTTCCATAAAAACGATTAGGTTCTCAGAAATGTTATTGGAGATAATGGGATTTAGAGCTGAAAGAGCCCTTAGAGATTAATTAGTCCAGCTCCCTCATTGTACAGCGGTCTATAATAGGCCTAGTCAGGTGTGGCAAAAAAGACCACTGCATTCAGGCGTCAGAAGATTGACATTTAAGCCCTGCTACTCATTCTCATATGACTGAGTAAATAATCTGTTTCTCTAGATAGAAAATGAGAGATTGCTCTGAGATCTCTTCTAGTTCTAATGGCATAAAATTCCAGTTATATTTAATATGATCATTAAGAACACTTACCACTCTAAATTCTTTCCATTGCTGTGGATTTAGATACTCTGGGTGAGAGTATGTCCCTGCGGCCTCTGGTTGAGGAAAATGGCTTCTTGAAAGTTGGAAATAAATCCCACAGCTACTTCAAATGCCAATCTCAGGAGATGAGAAACAATAAGAAAACTTTTTTCTTTTTCTTTTTTTGCTGAGGCAATTGGGGTTAAGTGACTTGTCCAGAGTCACATAGCTAGGACATGTCAAGTGTCTGAGACTACATTTGCTCAAGTCATTCTGACTTCATAGCTGGTGCTCTATCCACTGTGCCACCTAGCTGCCCCTATCAGAAAACTTTCTAAAAGGACACCTTCCTGTGGAAAGAGAGAGTACCAATGGTGGAAATGTGAATTTTGGCCGTTCTGGAACACAATTTGGAAATATGAAACAAAAGAAGTATCTAAACTATCCATATTCTTTTACCCACATATCTCACTGCTAGGCAAATATCCAAGGAGATCAGAAAGAAGGGAAGGTCCTATGAATGGCAAAAATATTCATAGTAGCATTTTTTTGGAGTGGCAGAAAAAATCAATTGGGAGATAGCACTGTGGAAATCATTGTACCTGGATTTAGGAAGATGAGTTCAAATCCATCCTCAGACATGTAATAGCTAGGGCAAGGTCACTTCTGTTTGCCTCAGTTTCCTCAACTTAAATATTTCCCAGGGTTGTGAGGATTAGAGAATATTTGTAAGATGATTAGTATAGTGCCTGACACATAGTAGGGACTATTTAAATGCTAGCTATCATCACCATCGTCATCTTTATATGGCTAAAGACATTGATGGAATAATGAGCAGGCTAATTTCAGAAAAGCCTTGAAAAACTTATATGAACTAATTCTGAATGAAATGAGCAGAACTTCTTTCTTATGATTTTCCTCCTAACATAACTAATATGAAAATAAGTTAATAGTGATTGTACATATATTACCTATATCATACTTCCCAGGATTGTTGTGAGGATTAGAGAATATTTGTAAGATGATTAGCATAGTGCCTGACACATAGTAGGGACTATTTAAATGCTAGCTATCATCATTATCATCTTTATATGGCTAAATAAATCAATGGAATGATCAGCAGGCTGATTTCAGAAAAGCCTTGAAAGACTTACTCTGAACTGATGCTGAATGAAATGAGCAGAACTAGGAGAACATTGTACACAGTAACGACAAGATTGTGTTAGACTTAGCTCTTCTCAGCAACAGAGTGATCCAAGAGAATCCCAATAGATTTGGAATGGAAAATGCCATCTATAGCCAAAGACCTATGGAGACTGAATACCGATTGAAGCAGCCTATTTTCATTTTTGTGGAGTTTTTTTCCTTTCTTATAGTTTTCCCCTTTTGTTCTGATTTTTTCCCCAGCACAACTAATAGGGAAATAATAGTGATTATACATTTATAACCTATATTATATTACTTGCTGTCTTGGGGAGGAAAAGAAAAATAAGGAGAGGGGAAAATTTGAAATTCAAAATCTGACAATAATGAATGTTAAACTATTTTTACACATAACTGGAAAAGGAAAATACTATTAAAATAAAAAAAAATAGGCAGTGGAATAAGAAAATGCAATAAGAAATGATGAATATTAAAAATCCAGAGGAAAGTTAGAAGATTTATATGAGCCAATGTAGAGTGAAGGTAAGCAGAACAAGGAAAATAATATCCACAATGATATGAATAGAATCATATCAACATAATCAAACAATATCAATCAAAACCAAATTAAATTGTGTAAAATTATAATGTACAATTTAGTTTTGAGAGGAGAGGAAAGGCACCTCCCTTTCCTCTTTGGTGTGCAGAATTTAAGCATATGGAATATTTCAGATATCATCAGCCCTGGGTGATTTGAAGTTAGTTTTACTCAATTCATTTATTTACTTGTTTTTCTTTGCCATAATGAATGGGTAGGGAATGGATTTATTCAGAAATAAATAAAAGATATCGATAAAAAATAATACAAAATCAAAAGAAACCCTACATCAACTTCCTTAAAAAGTACATTTTTTAATGTCCAAGTATCAGGGAACTCTGTCCTGTGCTTTGCACTACTTAGATCATGATTGGAATATTATGTTCGATTCTGGGTACTACATCCAAGAGAAATATTGATTAAAAATAATAATAGCAATTTAATGTTTGCAAAGATCTTTACAAATTTTTTATTTTTACTGTAACTCTGCTATTAATTTACTGTAAGTGCTATTAATATTTTACAGATGAGGAAACTGAGGTAGACAGAGGTTAAGAAAATTGGAAATTCCATTGTCGCCCAGTTAACAAGTATCTAAGGTTGAATTTGAACTCAAGACTCCCAGCCCTCTTTACATTGTATCAGTTAATTCCCCCAAACTAGAATGTATCCAGAGAAGAGTTACTATAAAATAAGCTAGAAAAGAAAATGGCAAATCATTCTATCTCTCCCAAGAAAAATTCAAATGGAAATACTGAGAGATGGGCATGAGTGAAAGCAGAAGGGTAATTAGGAGGGGAGAAGTCTGGACTTGTAAAGACAGTTAAAAGAGATTCAGATATTCAGAATGGAGAAAAGGCTTGAGGGAGACTGTTCCCTAAAAATCTCCACAGGGCTGTTGTGTGGGTAGATAATGAATCATCCATTTAGGGAATCCTGCTCTAGGGCATAGAAAGTTTCAGTGCCTTTCCAATAAAGAAATGGGACAAGTACTCATAAATTGGAATGTAGCATCTGGTGCTCTTATATAAAAGAGTCGATCGACTTTCCCAAAATGGAAGCTTAAAAAAACCCCAAAAACAAAAAACAAAAAAAGTTAGAAATCTTAGGAAAGAGCTACAGTCCGAGAATATGGTTTAGACCCATCTGGTGCATGGTATTCTGGAAATAATCTTAGAACTGATATCAGACAATTAAAATTAATATTCCAGATTTATTTCATTTAGGTGAATGAAAATAAAAATATAATTTTCCCCTTGAGTTCAGACATCCTATATCTATCTATCTTCTCTCCCTATCTTCCTATCTATCTCTCTATTTATCTAGATCTAGATCTAGATATAAATTTAAGCACTCATAAATATTCCCACCCCAGATTAAGAAACCCTGATCCAGAAACTGCAATATCAAGAATGTTAAAACTTGAAACATGTTAAAACTATGAATATTTGTTCATAGGATCTCAGATCTAATGCTGAAACAGACTTCAGAGGTCCATCTCATTTAACAGATAAGGAATATTAAGTGATTCAGCCAAGTTCACATGGGATAAGAATCTGTTCAACTTTTCCATTTTACAGAAATTTGGGACAAAAAGACCTACCCAAATTGACTACTCAGAGATCACTCATAGAAAGCAGAATTATTTATTAGAATCTTGAGAAGCAGACCCCATACTGGTCTGTGAGCCAAATTCACAGCAGAAGAGAGCCACTCCCTTGAAAATGTTCATAGCTTTTATACATTTCAGAAAAAGAACCGCCAAAATCCCACCCTCTATATGTTGTGATTGGTCACATAAATCTGTATTCCCCTACATAAACAGTGGAATGTAGTAGACAAGGTGATATACAGCTTCTTCGGCCACTCCCTTCTTTGGACAATGGAATGCCGTCTAGGTCTTATTTAAAATCACATGACTGGGGCCTATAGGCTTAATCGACTTTAGCTAACAGTCTCTGATCAATATGTGCTTAATCTGTAAATTCTTCACCTTTTCACACATAGAAAAGCAAAGAGAAAAGAAATCACTTGACCAAGATGGGAATGGGAGATGACCTGGGAAGACACCTTCTCTGGAATTTATATTCTGAGACAATCACCTTGGGAAATGAGGTGTTGAGGGATTTGCCCAGGGTCAAGCAATATCTGTATCTAGGTCTGCCATCTTGAAGCTGATCCTCTACCCAGTCTTCATGTGCTTGGTCCATGTTAGTAGCTAGATTTGAGGTTCCCTACTTCAAACTCAGTGCTGGTTAGGCTCTATTGTAAGAGGAATAAATTGGATTCTTGTCTCATTTGCACTTTTGAGGTCTCATTTGCACTCTTGAGCCTATTCCATGCCACAAGTCTTCCCTTCTTCTCTTCTCCTTCATTTTATTTTCTGCATTTATGTGTAACAGAGAGAAGAGATTATGGAGGATAACACTGATCCCATAAAATGGACAGCCTTGGGAACTTCTATCCCCTCTTCTTTGAACCTGCCTACAGTATAGTAGGAGCTCAAATTTTTCTGGTGTTGGATTAGAAGCTTTTGTATCCATCAGCTCCAACCCTCGCTGGAGCCAAGCTAGGATCAAGATTCTTTTTTTTTTTTTAAATTAAAGCTTTTTATTTTTCAAAACATATGTGTGGACAATTCTTCATCATTAGCCCTTGAAAAACTTTGTGTTCCAATTTTCCCTCCCTTTCTCCACGCCATCCCCTAGATGGCAAGTAGTCCAATATATGTTAAACATGGTAGAAATAGATGTTAAATCCAATATATGCATACATATTTCTATAATTATTGTGCTGCACAAGAAAAATCAAATCAAACCAGTAAAAAAAAAAAAAAAAGAAGCAGAATAAAATGCAAACAAACAATAAAAGAGTGAAAATGCTATGTTGTGAACCACACTCAGTTCCCACAGTTCTCTCTCTGGGTGTAGATGGTTCTCTTCATTACTGAACAATTGGAACTGGTTTGAATCATCTCATTGTTGAAGAGAGCCATGTAAGATCAAGATTCTTAACTTGTCTCCCATTGACATGGGGGCTGAGATGGGGGGTGAGTGAGGGTGACATGGGAGTGGTTGAATCCAGAATTATTCTACAAAAGGGTGCTTGGTGACATGAGAAAAGCCAAGGTCATTACTGTGTTTTCTGTGCATGCTCTGGTACTCTATTGGAAAGCAAATCCTTTGATTTAGAAGCCATTCTCAGTGCTGCTCTACAAGTGATCTGGACTATTACTCACTTGAAAGTTAACAAGGGAGTTGGGAATTATTAAAGGAAATGGCTCCAATTCTCCCAGGCTCCACTATGAACAGAAGAAAGAGACTGAAAGATGGACAGCTGGAGAGGAACCAACTAAGTCTATATTCCTCATTTTGGAGAGTCTGCTGAGAGGAAATTACTTGCCCATGATCATACAGGGATACATGGTATTGATGTAATATTACTTCTTGGGGAGACAGCAATGGTTTTGGGAACCCCCTGGCCTTAGGGGGCTTCTGTTCTAACAGTCTGTTAGTAATTCTAAATTTGGCTTTGGAGTCTGATACTGAGGCCCACTAAATTAATCTCTTGCCTGGCCTTAGCCTACCTAAAGTTTTTTATGCTGTGCATTGATGGAAGGTAGGGTCGGGTCCTAGGGTCTCAACTTAGGTAGAGTCTCTAGAACCCTATCCCAGACCCCTTGCTTACTTCTCAAAGAAACTTGGTGTTTTGGGGGTGACTCTCTGCCTTAGAGCAGTGGCTGCCACAGCCCTTCTACTTGAGAAAGTCTAAGCTCACCATCGAGTTCAGAGCATTTTGGAAGCCAAAGGGCAGCAGTGGCTTGCTGGAGGGAGGCTTACTAGATATCAGGCTCTCCTGCTAGATAGCCCTGAACTAACTCTCGGGCCATGTCACACTCTTAACCCTGCCACTCTGCTCCCAGACAACACTCAGTCAGGAGACACTATTCATAACTGTGAGGAAGCTTTAGATTCTGTCTACTCCAGTCGACCTGACTTGAGGAACATTCCTCTTGACAATCCAGATGGTGAATGGCTTACAGGTGGGTCCAATTTTCTTAAAAATGGGGAAGGGCAGGCTATTTTGTGGTGACCCTCAATAGCCCCTTGGAGGCCAAGCCTCTCCTCCCTGGGATTTCTACCCAGAAAGTTGAACCCATTGCCCTTGCTAAGGCTTTGGAACTGGGGAAAGGAATGAGAGTGAACATCTATACAGACTCCAAATATGCTTTTCATATTTTGCACTCTCGTGTGGCTATATGGAAAGAAAGAGAACTTTTGATAGAAAAAAATTCTCCTATTAAATATGCAAGGGAAATTCTACAACTATTGCAAGATGTCCATGAACCCAGAGAGGTTTCAGTCATATTTTGTAAAGGACACCAGAAGGGAGATTCACTTCAGGTCAAGGGGAACAGACTTGCAGATTCAGCTGCCTGTGCTGCTGCCCATTTGCCCCTGACCATGGGACCTTTAATTCCTCAGATCCATGACTATTACCTCCTCATATAGCAGGAACAAGCCCTCGCAGAAGAAAGGGGACATACCCTTTCTCCTCCTGGGTGGTTTCAAACACCCTCAGGCCAGCCTCTAATCCCAGAGAAAAGTCAGTAGAAACTTCTTTTTGGCTGATACCAAGCTACTCACTTGGGAAAAAATGCTCTCCAATCCCTTGTGAAACCTATGTTCACTGTTCACAAGCTGGGAGAAACAACTACACAGATCTGTCAGGTCTGCCCCATTAATGCCCAAGTAACTTCTGAAAGGGCTGTTAAACCCCGCTCTCCTGAAGCCTATCCAGAGGAAAGGTACATATTTGGGGAAGACTGGCAGATAGATTTTTCTCATATAATTCCTCTTAGGGGCTTCAAAATGATTTTGCTTTTTGTTGACACCTTTACTCATTGTAAAAGCCTTCCCTTGGAAAGGGACCTGTATGTGCCAAAATATTTGTGGCAGCCCTTTTCGTAATGGCTAGAAAATGGAAATTGAATGGATGCCCATCAGTTGGAGAATGGCTGAATAAATTGTGATATATGAATATTATGAAATATTATTGTTCTGTAAGAAATGACCAGCAGACTACTGGGCTTATACCCCAAAGAGATACTAAAGAAGGGAAAGGGACCTGTATGTACCAAAATGTTTGTGGCAGCCCTCTTTGTAGTGACTAGAAGCTGGAAAATGAATGGATACCCATGAACTGGAGAATGGTTAGGTAAATTATGGTATATGAATGTTATAGAATATTATTGTTCTGTAAGAAATGACCAGCAGGATGAATACAGAGAGGCTTGGAGAGACTTACAGGCCCTGATACTGAGTGAAATGAGCAAAATCGGAAGATCATTATATACTTCAACAACGATACTGTATGAGGATGTATTCTGATGGAAGTGGATCTCTTCGACAAAGAGAAGATCTAATTCAGTTTCAATTGATCAATGATGGACAGAAGCAGCTATACCCAAAGAAAGAACACTGGGAAATGAATGTAAACTGTTTGCATTTTTGTTTTTCTTCTCCGATTATTTTTACCTTCTGAATTCAATTCTCCCTGAGCAACAAGAGAACTGTTCAGTTCTGCACACATATATTGTATCTAGGATACACTGTGACATATTTAACATGTATAAGACTGCTTGCCATCTGGGGGAGGGGGTGGAAGGAGGGAGAGGAAAAATCGGAACAGAAGTGAGTGCAAGGGATAATGTTGTAAAAAATTACCCAGGCATGGGTTCTGTCAATAAAAAGTTATAATTATTTAAAAAAAAAAAAAAAGAAAGAAATGATCAGCAGGATGAATACAGAGAGGCCTGGAGAGACTTACATGAACTGATGCTGTGTGAAATGAGCAGAACCAGGAGATCATGATACACAGCAATACAATACTATATGAGGATTAATTCTGATGGACGTAACTCTCTTCAACAATGAGAGGATCCAAATCAGTTCCAATTGATCTGTAATGAACAGAACCAGCTACACCCAGAGAAAGAACACTGGGAAATAAGTAGGGACCACAACATAACATTTCCACTCTTTCTGTTATGGTTTGCTTGTGTTTTTATTTTTTTTCTTCTCAGGTTATTTTTACCTTCTTTCTAAATCTGATCTTGTGCAACAAGATAACTGTATAAATATGTGTACATATATTGGATTTAACATATACTTTAACATATTTAACATGTATTGGATTACCTGCCATCTAGGGGAGGGGAAAAGTTGGAACAGAAGTTTTTGCAAGGATCAATGTTGAAAAATTACCTATGCATATGTTTTGTAAATAAAAAGCTATAATAAAAAATAAAATTTAAAAAAAAGCCTTCCCTTTTAAGACTGAAAAGGCTCAGAGGTTTTTGCTAAAGGAGATAATGCCCATTTAAGATTACTAATCATCTCCACCCTTCCTGGTGACCTCAGTCTTCTGGGAAGGTGGAGAAAATGAATCATACTCTCAAGGGAATCCTTACTAAATTGTGCCTGGAGACGCCAGAGAATTGGGTGAAGAATCTCCCATTAGGGAGGAAGGATCATGTAAGATCATTCTAACTATTTCAACTTCAGTCATAATCGAAGGTTTTCCCAGCTAGACTCATATTTCTAGAATCAAAAGTTCTATTCCTATTACTTCTCCCTCAGATATTCCTGAATATTCCTGTGAATCCATAGAATGTAAAGTTTGGGCTAGTTCCCTGGAGGCTTCAGGATCAGCTAGAGTCAGGATAAGCAAAAGTCCCTGGTCTTCAGGGAAGAAAGTGAAGGAGACAGACAGACAGACAAACTGCCACAAGCTCTCCACCAACCTCCCTTCTCCTGGTCCTGCTGCAAAATGAAGTTCTCTCCCCTCTTTCATTCCACCCCCTAATCCTTACCTACAATTCTCTTAACCCCAAACATTGAGCCAGCATTAACTGAGAGAAGAGCAATTCAAACATACTAACAGAGTCATTGTCCAATAGGTAATTAGCCTTAAGTGCTCAGTTGTCTGATTCAAGCACACCTTTTAAGAGTTTCAGTGCTTTACAATAGAGGACCTGAAACTACTCCTCTGCAGGACTTGTGGAAACACTGGAATCATATTGGATAGAGAAGGCTTCTTCATAACCTCCTGAGAAATAACATTCCTATTGGTAGATTTGTTTCTTCCAGACTCCAAGCTATGAACTTCCAACTATTTGTTCACCCTGAATACCATCGGCTAACTGATTCGGACACTCAGCACCCCCTGAATGCTGCCGCTGCCAGCTTCAAGTCCCGTGCCTCCCCTCCTCAGTTTGGACCCAGTTAGGCAAGGACAGCTCTATACCCATTATCAATATGAAGCAGCTCCAGAAGATAAGATTTCCATTCCTTTTTCCCGAATGAATGTGGGATGCAAACTGCTTGAGAGGGGGAAATGATGTAATACAGCTTCTTGGGGAGAGAGTAATGGTTTTGGGGTCTCCTCATCTTCTGTGGAGCTTCTGTGATAAGAGTCTGTCATTCTAAATCTTCTGGCTATGGAGTCTGAACCCAAGGCTCTTTCATCTAGGAGTGTTATTGTTCTGTCAATAATTGCAAAAGTCTTCTGGCCTAAAAATATAATGATATTTCTTCCTTTGGACTTCAGGAAGGATATATTAGTGATCCCAAGATTATTGTTTTGGCAATCTGTCAATGATTTCAAGTCTTCTGGCCTTGGAATAGTCCTACAAATACTACTGTCTATTGGTCAGTGATAACCAAATTCTTGAGACCACTCCTTAGTTCTATCCTTGGGCCTTAAAATTAAAACATCTATAACATGAAGAACTAGATAAATGTGTCTCCTTGATTTGGGTTCTTTGCTAAATTCTTTTGGAATTTAGCCCACTTCAATAGGCATTACAATTACAATAAACTTTGCCCCTTGACTTGGATATGGGTTCAAGCCTGCAAATTCTTTTGAGATACCTTGTGATACCAGACTACGATCCCAACCTTTTGGGGTTCCTTCCCAACCTCAACAGTATGGTATAGTAGGATTTGGAGTTAGAAGATCTAGGTTTGAATTCTAATCTCTCACTTACTGCCTCTATACATGGAGATTGGACTTTTTTGGGCGTTTATTAAAAGGAATATATCATTGCATTCTTTAACAGATTGTGATCTAGGCAGCTTACCTATTCATCTTTCCTGCTTTGTTACTCATCTAGCATAAAATTAATCAACAAAGAGTACACAGTGCCCACTATGTGCCAGGTACTGTGGGTATAAGTATAAAGAGGCAGTCCTTACTTGTAAAGAGCTCATGTTGCAGTGTCTAATTTTTTTATATCAAGTGAAATAATCCACTAATCTTTGCATATTCACATACCATATGGTGGAGGGTATAGGGATCCCTTGAGAAATGTTTCATTTTACAGTAAATGTTGGACTTCCAAAAAGAAGGAATAGCTGGGTGTGGTGATATTCCCCGACTGTGATTCAGGGAGGCTGAAGTGGATGGCTCAGGAGACTAAGCTGATCTTGTGTCCTCACTAAATCTGGAGCAAATATGCTGATCTGCTTGGAGGAGAAGGAAAGCACCCACCCAGGAAGGGCAGGTGATGAACTGATCCATGCCAGAAACAGAATGGGTCCATAACTCTGGGTATGATCAGTAGTTGGGTAAGGACAATGAGTGGCTGCTGCACTTCCAGAACACACTGGGTGTAATAGAGAAACCCAGCCTCAAAACAAAAGCAAGAGATGATAGCAACAACAATGGCTGTGGAGAGCAGATTGTGCCCAGTATGGTAGAATGGTGTCTTTGAGCAGTGAATATTATGACATTTATTAATCAGACAGCCAGGAGGTACCGTGGATAGAACACTGAGTCTGGAGTTTAAATTTGGTCTCAGACACTTAATAGTTGTGTGACCCTAGGTATGTCATTTAACCTCTAGCTGTCTCAGTTTCCTCATCTGCAAAATGGGGATAAAAATAGCACCTACCCCACAGGATTGTTGTAAGAGTCACATGAGACAATAATTGTAAAACATTTAACATGTGCCTGGTGCATGGTAAATACTATGTAAATATTAATGACTATTATTATCTCCTTTGTTTTATAAATGCAAACTACTACTATTATTATGAGAAAATAATTGTAGAATGTTTAGCACAGTGCTTGGCACATAGTAAGTTCTAGATAAATGTTAGCTATTTTTGCCATCATTGATGATACCATTGAGATATCACGTAAATACAGGAAGATCTGTGATTTCATCAGTGTAAGGAACTTCCAGTGTGGGAATTTTTCTTACCATAGAAGATCACTACTTTCTATCTAAAACTTAGTTAAGTCCTAGAGAGTTATCTCAAATGCAGAGAGTAATAGGTGATTTCCCCAAGTTTACACAGCCAATAAGTGTCAGGAAGGACTTAGAATTAAGGTGCTCCTGACCCCAAGCTCAACACTCTCTATGTACTCTGCTAGGTTGCTTCTTCTAGTGCCCTCTATACAAATACAATAATCCTTCCCATATCTGGAAGGGTTAGAAGCTCAGTATTTTCCAGATCCTGGGGTGGGAGGAAGTGCCGAGCCCCTAACTTCCACAATCTGAAAAATCTACATGAAATTTTTTGGCCCTTCCTTAGTACAGGGAAGAAGTGTGAATTAAAATGGTATTAAAGGATAAAATATGTTAATATCATACAATCCTTATTATACAATATTTATAGAATTATTATACAATGAAATTATATGATATATTTATAATATATTATAAAATTATAATACAATATAATTATGCAATATATTATATATACTTATACAATATATAATTATTATACAATATAATTATGCAATAATTATACAATATATATTTTATGCATTCCTGAATATCTAATCTTTTTCTGTTACCTGCTGGCCTTCATATGTCATCTGCAGCTTCCACAAAACTCCCCCAAAATTCCCATTTAATTTCTTATGCCATCCCACAATATAGCAAAACTGCAGTGGAGAATGTCTTGATGTAGAAGTGATAACTATACTGCTTGACAGTAGCGATATTTATTTTGGCTCATTCTTCAATTCTTTTCTTTCTTTCTTTTTTTTTTTTTTTTTTTTTTTGGCTATGATTATTATCCTCTAGTAATAATGATGATGATTGCCCTGTGTCCTGTCTTTTTTTGCACAAAGACAAAAACTTGGTCCCTACCTTCAAAAAGTTTCCATTCTAATACAGGAAACAAAAAGAAACCATTATGTGAATATGAGATTTGCTGAATAAATAGGAATTAACTACTTGAAGATAATTATGTCCTTTATCCAACTTCCATTCTCCTCCAGGTTATAAACATCCTTATTTATTCAAATGACTCCTAGGTAGAAGGCCCATTTCCATCAGGATTACTCTCCTCTGGACCTTCTCCAGAAGCTCAACTTTGTTCAATACAATTTTCTGGAACTAAAGAGTTAACACGTTGTAATCATAGAGTTAAAGCTGGAAGAGAAAACCAAGGGATAACTTAGTCCAATGTCATCATATTTCAGATAAGGAGACCAAACATCAGAAGTTAATTGGCGCAATCATGTAGGTAACAACTGGCAAGGATGGCATTCAAAACAGCCAGGATCTGCGCCAGGTTCTCTGACTCTAACTCCACCACATCTGCCACAAACTACAGTCTCCTCATACCTATCTCTCTTTTGTTTCATTTAAAAAATCAAACAGTTGAATGATTTCAGAAGTGAGAAGCATTTGTTCAGTCAGCAGTATCACCAGTAATCACAGGGCCAGAGAGTTGGTATTGGAAGGGACCCTGGAGGTCACCACTTTACAGATGTGTGGGATGCAAAAGATCCTAACTCAAATTGACTGTTCAAAGGCATGGTACAAAACAGAAAGTTTCATTATTTCAATTTACGGGAGAAATGGAGCAGTCCCTTCACCAGAAAATCTGGAGCAGGGAAAGCCAATTTAACAGAAGTAATGAAGGTAGTTATATAGTCAGGACACTCTATTTGCCTACCCATCTCATGGTAATCCTTTTAAAATCATTGGCCAATTCTATCTTTATTCCTTATTTGTCTTTGGAAAAAAGGTGGGTTTTTTGTGGTACTAGGGTCTTGGTTAAGCAATAAATGTTTCAAAATGTTATTAAGAAAAAGGGGTCTGTTTTGCTTCAAAGGTTTATAATCAATTAAGCAAGAGGGGTTAAAGGTTTCTAAATTACTGAGCTAGTAACTAAGAAGATTTGGTCTATTTTACTTCAGACTTTTCTCAGTCAACAGATAGGGATGGCCAGGTTAGAGACTTCTGGGATATCTCCAGGCCATTAAACAATTAGTCAGGTTTTTCTCTAAGCAGTTGAGTAAAGGTCAAGGGGTTATCTCTTAAATGTTTTCTGCTGAAAGAGCAAGTCTTTGCTCTTCACCTAGAGCCTCATGATTAAATAGACCCTTGGTGCTGAGTCTTGAATTACCCAAGGTAATTCAATAAACCCAAGGTTATTATTCTGAGAAGTCCTCAGTTTCCTGTTTCACTCATGGATGAGAGAATTGGCCAAGATTGACTGTGTTAATCCCTGGCTCATGAAGTTTCAATATCTTCCTCTTCTATCCATTAAATACAAACTCCTCTGGCATGGAAAGCCCTCCCAAACTGGCCCCAACCATAACTTGAAATTTTGAAATTGATTCCTTATTTTATTTCATTAAATTAATTTATTAATTTATAATATTAATTCCAATTATTATTTATTGTATAAATATCATTATAAATTAAATTAAACTCATTAATTAAATATCATTATTTTCTTCCAACCAATTTAGCCTTTGTTTCCTTTACAAGACATTTCCATCTCCATCTCTGAGACTTTGTGTGAGAGGTTGTTGAGTAGATTATCCTTCCTCATGTCTTATTCCTGTATTTCCTATTTCCCTTCTAGCCTCAGTTCAGATATCATGACCAATGAGTCCTTTCCTAATCACCCTCAGTTTATTGTACTCTCCTGGCTAATATTTGGCAGATATTTTATATTTATTTAGTGAGCCAGAATAGGGAGCTGGCCTCTGAGCTAAGAACTTCTGGGTTTCAGGCTTTTCTCACACATGTATTTGTCACCTGATTCTGGGCAAATAACTTACCTGCTCAGTGTTTTAGGGAACTGTTTAATCTGTAAAGTTGCTGAAAAGTGCCAATCTGTTGAGGTTGGGAAGAGGGGACCCCAAAAGTCCCAGATCGGTGTCGTGAGATGTCTCAAAAGAATTTGCAGGTTTGAACCCATCTCTTAGTCAAGGGGCAAAGTTTTATTGAAAGTAATGGTACGCCATTACTAAGTGGACTGAATTGTAAGGGAATCCAGTAAAGAAACAGAAGCAAGGAGAGTCATTTTATCTAGCTTCTACCATAGATATACTAAGGAGTCTATCATTGGCCTGTTAATTCTACAGCCCAAGGGTAGTACTAAGAAGTAGTCTCTAGAGTAAGGTGTGGTCTTCAACATTTGATTATCACTGACCAGCACATCAGTTAGCAATGAACTGAGAAACAGTCTATTCAGAATCAGACAGATTGGGCCTAGGAGTTTTCCTGAGGCAGACCTCAAAACCAAAAGTTTTAGGATTTTATATTACATCAAACCTACAGTGATGAAGGAAATTCATCGCTGGGAGCTGCCAATGAAAATGAAATCATAGGTTCAGTTTCTTTGCTTATCTCTATACATACCATTTCCTCCAATAGAATGTATGCTTCCTGAGGACAGGCGCTAGTGGGTTTGGTTTTGTTTTTATTTGTATACCCCATTGTCTGGTACATAGTAGGTGGTTAATAAATACTTATTACATTGAATGGGCAATACCAAACAAAAACATTCTGAAAATTACCAGCTTACGAAGTATTAACAAGGGCTATCACATTGTTATCATCATCATTATATCTCCCATTTATGTAACACTTCAAAGTTTGCAAAGCCCTTTACAAAAATTACCTCATTTGATCCTCACAATAAGTCTGGTAGGTGCTATTTTTTTTATTACATTATTATTTCATATAATATTAAGCTATTTTATTATTTTATGTCTTTATTATATTTCCCATTTATGCATGCTGAGAAACACTGTGATTTGCTGAGGATCACACGGCTTCTTTCATCTCTCAGAGTGATTAGAGAGAGTCACCGCTCCATCACCAGGAGAGAGATGTAGAGATGTTTAAGAAACAACAACAGACCCAATAAAACAAAAAACACAGGGATTTGCTTTCCAATGATGCAACTGGAAAATCCATGTAATTCCAGGTGAGTTATCATATATAAATTATATATATAAACATATGTAAGAATATATAGATCTCATATATATAAATATATATAATTACATACATTAAATATATATGTAAAAAAATTATCACCAAGAGAACCCAATCTAGCAATTCAATTTTTTCACGAGTCACCATTTCTCCAAGTTCAACATTGCATCATGGATGCAGTTTTTATGGATAAACTTTTTCACTCTGTTCTCCATATTTAAACAGATTAGATCAGGGCTTCAACTTTTCCTGCTCATGACCCCTTTTTACCCAAGAAATTTTTACATGATCCTGATTTTAGATACATAAAATAGTTATACAAATCAAACATTCGCTGAGAAAATATCATAATGAAATTTATTAAAACAATTCTTTGGTATACATACAATTTCTAATTTGCATACTAATGAGATGGACATACTTGTTTGTTTTACATAAAGAATTAGATCTTGATGGAATATTTGATATCTTTTATTATTGTCAAGTTTTTTTGTGACCCCCACATTCAGTTATGTGATCCTTATGAGGTCATTTAAGATGCTTTGACTTAGATAAGTGGGATCAAATTCAAATAGAAAAAAAAAATTGGTTGCTAAACTCTACCTACATAAAGAACCCTGCAGGTCACATTTTGACTCATAAAATCCCAAATTAACATCATCTTTGCTATATTGCATTTTGATGCACTTTGTTAAATAGTTCTCCCAGGCCTCCCTTGGGACTATTGCCAGCCACATGGGAGGCCATGTTGGATAATTCCAACTTAGGTCATATCAAAGGATCCTATGGATGAAGAATGAACTTAGGACATTGTTAAGAAAGATACAGAATGCTCTTTCAAACTCAAATGTTGGTGACTGCCAAGGGATGGTTATTTTCTAATCCGAGAAGTCTTTGTTTCTCTGAGATCTTCTATTTGGTCCTCTTCTGCGGAGGCCTCACCACTCATTTCCTCCTCCTCTTGCCTCTGGTTCTGCATGGTGCTCTGGGCACTCTAAAAAGAAGAAATATCATCATTTGTTACTCAATATTACAAATTATTAGATGGCATCATTGATCTTGCTTAGAAGGGAGCCATCAGGTTTAGAGTGGGGAAAGTCTTTGGAGACCATAAGAGACTTGTAGCACAATCAGAATTTTAATCTGGGTCTTGTAACTATCCCATAATACCAAGAGGCTGAAGTGGAACCGGGAAAAGGAAGGAGGGAGAAAATACAGAGAGCACTCATGAGCCAAACAATATTGAAATCATGCCCAATGTGATGGTAAAGCTCAGAGGCAAAACTCACCTTGGGTCTAGTGGCTTTTAGAAGACTAGCAAGAATTTGTTCTAAGCCCCAGCTGCCCAAGTGAAATCATTTTAAAATTCCACTTTCAGGAAGTTCTGTAATATGACACTGTTATAGGAGAAGTAATGGGGTACCAAAGACTCAGGAAATTTGGCTTCAAATCCTATCTGTACCAGTTATGTGATATCACTTCCCCTCTCTTGTACTCAGTATAGTCATCTGGAAAATGGGAGGGGTTAATTAAACTAGAAAGCCTCTTCCACATGTAACATTCTATGGTTTGGGAATGGAGAAACGTAGCTTTGGAGGGAATGAATAATTTTTTTTCAGCTGATAGAAAAGCTTAAAACTCGTTAAGAAAAAAGAAAACAACAAAAGTTTAAAATTGTTTTTATAAGTAATTGGGGAGAAAGAATTTTTTTTAAAGAAAGAAGTAAAATTGCTGTTCCATTCTCAAAATACTTTTTACTTCTTCACAACTGTTAGAATTTCACAGCTTGGAGCTCATTTATTCTCATTTAACAGATAAGGAAACTGAGTCCCAAAGAAGGAATGTGACTTATCTAAGTTACTCAGAAAGTGGAAAAATGAGGAATTGAATTCAGATCTTGAGTATTGTTCTTTCCACTAGACCATATGGCTTTTCTAAATATGTTTGTCTTAAAAGCAACTTTGTTTCAAAAAATGATACAGTGGAAAAACCAGTGGTTCTAGATCAAAGAATCTGGATTCAAATCCCACTTCGGATACTATTTGTGATGTTAGTTAAATCACTGAATCTCCCTAGGTTTCCTCAGTTTCCTTATCTGTAAAGTGAGGGCATGGGACAAGATGGTGTCTAAGATGTTTTCTAACTCCAGATCCAAGATTCTAAGTCCTAGATACTGGAAAAGATATTACCACTCATGGTACTGATGGTAAGTCACTTAACTTTTTTAGGGTCTGCTTTTTCCTCTGTAAATTTAGGGGATTAGACATGTAAGGACATGGACCTAATATCTCTCTAGATTAATTTGATCTTAGAATTGTAGGTGCGATTTTTGCTAGCATTGGTTTTGAGTTAATTCAGAATAATTTGCTGGTTCTCAACTTGGAACCTGTTTGCTGTGATCACAATAGCTGAACATTTCCCAACACTTACCGGAGTGGCAAAAGACCATGGTAGAGATGAGGAAGGGTTGGTAGCATTGATGGGCCTTGCATCAACATTCCCACGAACACCATGTACCTTGACTCTAAAATCCTAGAAAGATAAAAACAGTCTTGGTTGGATTTTAATATCAAAGGGCAACATAACAGAAAATAAGTAAGGGAGTGATGACAAAAGAAGATAATTGTGGGATTTGTTTCAGAAATAAAAAATAAAAAGAAGTTCCATGGTGTTATAGAGGGAAGAGGGAACACCTGGTTTTAAGTCACTCTGATACATGCTGGCTCTATGATCCAGAACAAGAAAGACACCTACTAGCTGTGTGACCTTGAACAAATCACTTAACCCAGTTTGCCTGAGTTTCCTCATTAATAAAATGAGCCGGAGAAGTAAATGGCAAACCAGTATCTCTTCCAAGAAAACACCAAATGGGGTCATGAAGACTTATATGTGATCCATGAGGCACGGTGGATAATGCACTGGGGTAGGAGTCAGGAAGATCTGAGTTCAAATCTGATTCAGACACTGACTAGTTGTGTGACCCTGGGCAAGTCACTTTACCCTTTTTGCCTCAATTTCCTCATCTGCAAAAAAAGTTGGAAACAACTGAACAACAACAAGTAACCTAACATCTCAATTTTTAGGCAACTGTCTATAAGTTTCAGAAAAGACTTTGCAGTGATGGAGGAAGTTATCTTACTAGGAAGTTTCCTGTTCCAATGAAATCAAAGGTTCTATCTATTATTGTTCTCATTCTCATCATCAAATCCTAAAGGCAGCTCCCTTCTTTTGCTATAACTAATGTAGATCATTCAAGGAAAGGATAAGGAACTGTGAAACATCACTGCAGACTTTCATATTTTAGTTCCTACCAAATACCTAGCAAGATACAAACTCATAGCTGGACTTAAACATGAGAAACTTTCTACGCTACTTGGATTGACAGATAACAAGTCCCTAAACAACAAATGCCGACCTCAGAGTATCCCCAAGAACTAAACCAGTTAACTATACTAGCACTAAAGCCTTCTCATAAACCAAACTGTTGCCTCAAATCACCCAGATATAAAGTTGATTTATAAAAAACGTTTAATCTTATTTTTAAGATATGACAAAAATAAGATTTTATCTCTATATCAAACATTTAATTTTCCAAACCAGATGAGATTAAAGCTTTCAAAGTAGAGACTTAGCCCAGTGCCTGGCACTTAATAAATGTCTGTTGATTGATTGATTGATCTGGCAGAGGAGGTCAAAATCAGCTGGAAAAAGAATGAACTCATTCTTATTTTTCCTTCTGCTGTCTGAAAATGCTTTCCCAATCGTTAGAGGATAAGTTTACATTTTAATATTTTTATTCAACTTCAAAAACTTTACTCACCTGCACAATTGTCTGTAGAATACTAACAGCAAAGGAATATTAGTGAAATATTGATTTGTCCTTGAGCCATTTCTTTCTGAACCCCAACAAGCGATATGAGAATGAATGAAAAAAGAGTTTATTAAGTGCTTATTTTGTACATGGGACAACTGGGTGACACAAAGGTTACCAGCTCAATTTTGGTTCTCAGCCTGTTAATCCCCTCTCACTACACCATGGTTTTCTGATCATGTGTTTTGCCTTGATGATAGCCATTGATAGCAAAACTAGCCCACTGTAAACCGCATGCTGGTGGCAAGAGGAAAATTCCATCCATGAAATCTGACATCGGAGTCTCAAGTTCCTTAGAACAGGCTTTAGAATGAATAATATATATATTTTCAATTAACAAAAGTTATTCTTCTGTGTAGTGGCAGGTCTAGGAAGAGAAATAAAGGAAGAAATGATCTTTTACTTACCTCTAGATCTCTTTCCAAGTCATAGTTTTCTAGTATCTCAAAGGCCTTGGAATATACCTCCACAGCCTTGGCATGAAAAACCATCTCAATGGTCACAAAGTCAGAGAAAATTTTCTGGGGGGGTAAAAACATCATCATACAATCACCTGTATTTTTATGGAGGTTTTCATTTTATAAATCATCTTCCCAACAACCATGGTGCTGGACACACCTGTAATTCCTATGTCTGAGGAGGTAGAGGCTAGTGGATCTCTTGAGCTCATGGCTTTTAAGCTACAATGAACTAAGCCAATCAAGTGAGCTAAGTCTAGAACCAAAAATGGCGAGCTCCTGGGAGCAAGGGACCAGCAGGCTGTCTAAGGAGGGGTAAGCTGGTCCGGATAAGAAATGGGTCAGGCTCAAGCTTCTGTGCCAATCAGTGGTGGGGAATAGGATTGGGGTGATTGATCTAGGTGAGATGGGGAGTCTCATCACTAACCAAATCAAACCAAAACTATGAGTAAGTCATACCAATAATTGGAAATACAATATGGTAGAAAGATCACTGCCTCTGACAGTACTAAGCTATTTAACTTCACTGGGACTCACAAATCCAGAAGCATTTATTAAGTGCCTACTGTGTGCCAAGTATTATGCTAAGCACTGGGGATATAAAGAAAGACAAAAATAGTTCTTACCCTCAAGGAATATATAACCTAAGGGGAAGACAACATGTAATTAACTATGTATAAATAAGAGAGAGGGGATGGGGAAAGGGTTAAAGCATTTATATAGCTCCAACTATGTACTATGCCAAATATTTTTACTATTTTTATCTCATTTGAGCCTCCCAACAACCTGTGAGGCAGGTGATGTTATTATCTTCATTTGTCAGACAAGGAAACTGAGGCAAATGAAATTGAAGTCACTTGCCCAGAGTCACACAGTTAGTGTCTAATATCATATAATTTTTCTGACATCAGATCGTGAGTTCTATTCACCAAGCCCTCAACATATGGCATTAACACTGAGGAAGACCACGTTAATTGTGAGGTAAGTAAAGTAAGAGGGGTAAACTAAGTGCTACAGTAGATAGAATATTGGGTCTGGATTCAAGAAGATCTGAGTTCAAATCCAGCTTCAGACACTTACTAGCTGTGTGATTCTGGCAACTTACTTAATCCTTATTTGCCTCAGTTCCTCATCTGTAAGATGGGAGCAAAATAGAGAAGGAAATGGCAAATCACTCCTGTAACTTTGCTTTGAACAACAGCAATAACAATGAGTGAGGTAGAGAGCAAAGCGACTGATGGAGATTATATAAACTGGGCTCTCCAGATGGCTACACACACACACACACACACAGACAGAGAGAGACAGAGAGAGAAAGACAGAGAGAGAGAGAAAGACAAACATGTATTATGTTAACTTGATCATCCTGTTAATTTTTCGGGGTAGAATACACAGGAGCATTGATAAAGCCCAGGTATCAAGAGTAGGACATGAAAAAAAATTGCAGGAAATAACAAGACGTTCAAGATCATTAAGATCAAGACAGAAGAGATAAAACCACAATATAACTTGAGGAAGTGTTTTTGTTGTTGTTGTTGTTTTGTTTTGCTTTTTTGCTGAGGCAATTACGGTTAAGTGACTTGCCCAGGGTCACACAGCTAGGAAATGTTCAGTGTCTGAAATAGAGATTTGAACTCAGGTCCTCCTGACTTCAGGGCTGGTGCTCTATCCACTGCACTACCTATTTGCCCCAGAAAGTGTTTTTTAAAATCCTAAGAATCATGAGATCTCAAATTTAGAAGGGACCTCCAGAGGTCATTCAATCTAAGTCATATATAAAATATTCTAATCACCCAGTCATGGAAAGAGTACTGACTTTGGAATACAGAAGTCCTGAGTTCAAAACCTATCCCAAAACTTACAACTTGTGTGACTTTGGGCAAATCAGTGAATTTCCTCATCTGTCGGGATTTGGACTAGATAACTTCTGAAGTCTCTTCTAGTTCTCAATCTATGATCCTATGAACCCCATTTAGTCTACTGAGGCAGCTCATACCACATTTGGATACTCTAATTGTTAGAATGCTTTTTTTTTCTTTAGAAACCTAAATTTTTCTCTTTCTCTCTTCTAACGTTACCTGGAGGAGCCTACCAGAACAAAGGAATTAATCTTTTCTTCACACACAACCCTTAAAACAGCCATCATGTCACCCCTAAGTCTGCTCTGAGCTAAACACCCACAAATGCCTTCTACCAACTCCCATAGAGTGCATTCTCTACACATCCTGATCCTCTTCCCTTATCGATAAGTCTTAAAATGTTATCCCCAAACGAGGCAGAACTAAGAAATCCCCCAGAGTGTGGTCTGAGCAGGTAACCCAACTAGAAGATTACGTTTATTTTCCTCATCCTGTACATGATGTCTCTCTAAAAGCATCCTTAGAACCCATGAGCATTTCCATCTTTAAAATCCCATTGTTGACTCTTGTCTAGATTTCCAGATCTTTTTCAGGTCTTCGAGCCAAGCTCTGCCATCTGTGTCCCTCTCCCCAAACGTGTTTCAGGTTTTTACACCTTCCTGAAATGTCCTCCTCCTTTGTCATGAGGATGGTCACCTCTGAGGTGAATAATCCTCCCTAGCCATTAGAGTTTGAATTTGCTCATGAGAAATCAGATGCATGCCTCTGAGGCCCATCTGAAGGATGTGAAAATCTCCAGCCAGATGCCCTCTATGATTTAATATGTCCTGACTCCCAAGACACACAAGATCTGACTGTGAGTCACACAAGACCTAAGGATAAAATAGATGCAAGTTCCTGATGGACTGTCCCTTCCAGAGGGATGTTAGCAAGGGCCAGCCCCAGAGAAAATGGCAAGGGAAGATGCCACATGATCACAGCTGAGCCACAGTATACCTAGAGTTTATGTGGTATTCCCTTCCTCATCCTCTTCCTCCTGGCACTGAGACTCTCCTAAGATTTGGGCCAGTCTGACTGATGTACAGCAGCCTTAGCTAGATTATATTCTTACTGCATCTGAGGGGAGACTCTGAGGTGTGTCACTGATCTACAGTCTCAACTGAGTTTCTCTCCCACCCCATTTATATTGCTAACACCTTCTTTTTCGGGTCTTTTAAATTCTATCCACTTTCAAGGCCCAACTCCTGCACAAACTCTTTTCTAATCACTCTTACCCGTGGGGATCTCAACCTTCTCACTCCTCTTGTCTCACGGGGTATCATGTTGGGCATTCAATGGGAATCAGATAATCCCTATCTCCTCCCATCTAATTGTACCCCACTTTTGCTAGAAGTAGCCATACCAAAAAAAAATAGTGCTTCTAAGAGTGCTTTGTTGGCCAATCAAATGCATATTCTCTCTCTCTCTCTCTCTTTTTTTTTTTTTTTTGCTCAGGCAATTGTGGGATTCTATGCCAGGTGATTAGTCTCTCTTGGTTACAGTATTTACAAAATAGATGATAATAGAATGGTAATAGGATGATATTAGCAGGATGATAATAGCACCCATTTCACAGGACTGTAGTGAGGATTGAATGAAAGAACGTTGGGCAAGTGACTTGCCCAGGGTCACACAGCTAGGAAGTGTTAAGTGTCTGAGAGCAGATTTCAGCTTAGGTCCTCCTAATTTCAGGGCTGGTGCTCTATCCACTGTGCCACCTAGCTGCCCCCAAATGCATTCTTTAATATACTGATTCCAAGATGGGGATAGGAATGAGGAGAGCTCCATGGGAGACCAATGAGTATCTTATCTACCTGAATGTCTTTCAGTTTCTGCTTCTGAAATATATCAATGGTCTCTTCAAGTTGGTGAGTGGTACGATTCATATCCACAGCCGCTTTCTGCACATTTGTCTCAGCCTGAGAAACAGGAATAAGACATTAGCTTTCAGCACACTAACACAAATCCAGTAACATTTGCTGTTAACATGAAAGTAAAGAGGGTTGACTTAAATGATTCAGGGAGGGTTCTGTGCATAGGGAAAGTAGATGGCCACACATGGTGTAATTTCTCAGGCATCAAAAGTCCTATCTGGCTAAAAATCTCTCTTTCAGTGGCTTGAGATTTGCACCATTATAGATACTCTTATAAAATATCTATAATGGAGAGGTCTACACATTGAATCCTAGAGTTAAATGGAGTCTAAAGGAACATTTTTTTTTTTTTAACAGATAAGAAAACTGGAGCCTGGAAAGGAGAATTAACTTGTCCAAGGTCACATAGGCAGGAAATGGAAGAGGCAGAATTCAAACTCAGGACCTTTGGTTCCAAATCCAGCATTCTTATCATTCTACCATGATGATTTTTCATTATGCTATTTGGAAAAAATAAGACGTTCTCCAGCTAGAATTCATTAGCAGGAATTATTAGCTTATTAGTTATAGACCATCTATTTTGTAGCTTGCTCTAGTGGAGAGAGAGTTGCCGTTAAAGCCAGAAAACTCTGGGTACAAGTGCTTCCTCTGACGTGGACTGGCCTCTCTCTAAGACTTTAAGGTGCTGAGAAGGTGCCAACCTACCCTATGCTAAGGGAATCTTAAATCTGATCCCTCTCCCTTTGGCCAAATGACACATAGCCAGAGTAGGATCTAGATGGGAAAGAATTCAAATCCTTATTGGCATGGGCCTCCGAGCCTAGATTGTTTTCCCTTTTCATCTCCATCTCATAGAATTATTCTCTTCAAGAACCACTTATTACCTGAAGCATTTCCTGATTTCCCTCAACTCCTATTGCCCTTTCTCCCTAACAATCCTGTATTCATTTTGTACTCACTCTATGCATATTTATCCAATATATGTTTATATAGCTCCTTGTTTTCTCCCCCAATAAAATAGAAATTCTTTGAGGGTGGGGATTGTTTCATTTTTTTTTTTTTGGCTTTGTATCCCTTGTCTGGTACACAGCAGGTGCTTAATAAATGCTTGTTAATTGATCTATAGAATAAGTGACTTGAACTCTCATATTCTGAGTTCAACTCTCATATTCTGAGCATTCAGGATAGTTCCTGACACTTAGGAAATACTTAATAAATGCTTGTTGGCTTGACTTGACTTGACTTAAATGATATCTGTATACGTGCTTAGTAAATGCTTGTTGAGGGAGCAGCTAGGTAGACCAGTGGATAGAGCACTGGCAGTGGAGTCAAGAGAACTCAAGTCACTAATAGTTGAGCTGGCTTGACTTTATATGACTGAAATGATCTCTAGGATCTCAGCCTACAATCAAAATTATAAAGACCAGATGAAGGGTGTCTTTTGAGGTCAATGATCAGGTTAATTTCAGAACTGTCAGGGCCCTTAGAGACTTTCTAGTCCACTCTTCATAGTGGTACAGATGGGGAAACTGAGGCTGAGAACTGAAATGATTACCCCATATCATGAGACAAAACCAGTTCTAGATCTTTAATCTCCTAGAATTATGCTCTTTCCGTGACATTTTTGTGCTCACTAAATGTTTATTGTTTTCCTTTGAATTCTGTCCAGGTCTGATTGTCTAATATAATGCTCACCTCTGTCTTGGTAGGGGAATTTATTACCATTTCACACCAGCAGTGTTCCTACAGGGGCTACCCTTACCTGGGACTGGGAAAAAAAGCAGTTATTAAGGAAATCTAAATTATAGGAGCAATTACGGAAGCTTTTAATAAGTCAATATAGAGCAGTTATTATAAATATCTCTCACACAATTATCAACCTCCCCCCAAAAAATCCTACTATCCCAAGATCATAGTGATGCGGGGGGAAGATTCCAATCTTTGATTCCCAACCCCCCCAGTTAATGTAAATTACCCTTTGACTCACAAATCCTGGTCCCTTTGAATTCCAATAGAAGATCCAGACCTGTCCCAGCCCCACCTGGATCTGAGCCAACTTTGGGGCTACACCCAAAAGCCCCTCGAGCTAAGTCTCCTACTTAAAAGGGCCATGCTGGGAACCCCTCTTTGCAGAGATTCCAAACATGCCAGCCATGTGAGGACCCTCTGTCCACTGGATCTTTTGTCCAGTGCCCTCCTTATCTCTACCTTCACCTATCTCCTACTTCTAAACTCAGTAATAAACCTCTTTTATCAATCTAGCTCTCTGGACCAATAAATGCTTTTATTGGGGACTCGTGCCGCTACTAGACCTCATATACCGCCGTATCCTTGCGCCGAATCCAAGGGGGTTACAGGGGAGCTTTGCTTGATTTCCTGTACCCCAAACCTGCCACTAGACCTTAACTAAACCCTAATTTCATTTAGGTACCCCAAATCAAGACCTCAACATTTGGCCCACACCTCAACAATAGTTTTATTCAGTCAATCAGTCAATAAATATTTACTATGTATTTGTATTTGGTGCCAAAAACTGTGCTAAATACTAGGAATACAAAATAGCAGAAGAGAATATAAAAGGCAAAAACAGTCCTCCCTTTCAAAGAATATTTGCTCCTATAGGAGGCAGGGGGAAGACAGTAATAAAAGCCACACAAACAAAGAATGAGGCAAAACAAGATAGAGACAGAGAGGATGGAATGTAAGCTGCAAGGAAAGACCTTGGCCACTTGAGGGGGGCTGTAGGAGTGACTGGGAAAGACTTCCCACAGAAGGAAGGCTTCCAGATGAGTCTTCAAGGAGGTGAAAAGGTAGAAGTGAGGAGAGAAAGAAACTCTTGGTACAGGAGGAAGTCAGTGCAAAGATAGGGACCAGGAGATGGGCTGTCATGTATGAAGAATAGAAAGACCAGTGTGGCCAAATTATCAAATACATGGAGGGATATAAAGTGTAGAGAGGCTGGCAGAGTAGGAAAAGGTGCCAAAAATGCCCCCAAAAGACTTTTATTCTGGAGGTAATAGCTGAGCTACTGGGAACTGTGAGTAGGGGGAGTGACATAGGTTAGACAAACTAGCTGAGTGGAAAATCGATCAGAGGAACCTCAAAGGCCATCAGATTTAATCTTTTCATTTTCCAGATGAGAAAATCAAAATCACACATGTTACAAGTACTATATTCATGATTCATATCCAGGTCCTTTGACTTCATAGCTTGAATGTAGTAGATAGATCTTGGAACTTGGAGACAGATAATGCCCAATGTCATACCCAAAACAAGCTATTTTGTATTCCTAGTGTTTAGCACAGTTTGTGGCACCGAATAAATACACAGTATATATTTATCGACTGATTGACTGAATAAAACTATGATCTTGGGATAGTAGTTTTTTTTTTTTTGGGGGGGGTTGATAATTGTGTGAGAGATATTTATAATAACTGCTCTATATTGACTTATTAAAAGCTTCCATAATTATATCCAGGTCTTTTAACTTAATACTGGGGATATAGTGGACGGAAGCTTGGAATTTGGAAACAGAAAGGCCTGAGTTCAAATCCTCCTTGAAACAGTTACTAGCTGTGGGATTCTATGCCAGGCGATTAGTCTCTCTAGGTTACAGTATCTACAAAATAGATGATAATAGGATGTTAATAGGATGATATTAGCAGGATGATAATAGCACCCATTTCACAGGATTGTTGTGAAGATTGAATGAAAGAACATAATTTAATAGCTTAGAACTGCCCTAAGATTTTTAGAACTCTATAAAGTGCTTTATAGATTGTAAAGAGACATGTGAATGCTAGCTATTATTGTTATTAAAAGGATTATAACTATTCCTCTTCTTCTTCCTCCTGCTATCACTAGGGATATATCAGCTTGAAACCTCTATGGTTCTATATGGAAGGATACAATAGTGTGTCGGTCAGAAGGTGATTTCTGCCTCAGTCTTTCCAATTTCTCTAGTTGTTTGATTTCATTATTTCGAGCCTTGTTGAATTTCTTGATCTCAGCCTAGATGAAAGAGATTAGCAGTACTTAATATCCAGCATCATTGAAAGCAGAAAAAACTACGAGATAGGGGAGGTGACCAACCATGATGTCAGAAGTGTCCTCATACATACACGGGTTTGCTTTATCTGAGTTTCATACAGTCTCAGTGGATTGATGACTTTCAGTTCAAATCTTTCAACCTAAAGTCAAAGGGAAAGTAAACATATGATTCAAAGGGAATTAGTATAAAAAAATACAATGGAAATGTGATTAAAACCTCAAATAACTCTGGACAGCCAAGTGGTACAGTGGATGGAGTGCTAGTTAAACATCTTTCTGAATTCAAATTTGTCCTAAAACACTTATTAGCTGTGTGATCCTGGGCAAGTCAATTTCCAATTTCTTTATTTGTAAAATGAGCTAGAGAAGGAAATGCCTAACTACTTAAGTATCTTTGCCAAAAAAAATCCAAATGGCATTACAAAGAGTTGTATATAACTGAAAACGATTGAATAATTGAAAAATTCTGGAAGAGAGCTATTATTTTCTCTATTTTACAGTTGAGGAAACTAAGTCAGCTAGAAGTTAAATGACTTGCTTGATATCATCCAGCTAATAAGTGGCTAAGGCTAGAATTGAACTCAGGACTTCCTGGCTCCAGATCCATCTCTCTGTCCTCTGCAGCATAGCACCATCCATCCAATCATTATAATATGGATAAAGTATCGAGAAAACTATGAGTTAGAACTTTATTAAAGCCTAATGGTATTTTATCAACTCTTTTCCTATCAGATAAGGATTGATGAACTGGAAACAATCTGAACAGAAGAAAATTAGACAGATAATGAATTTAAAACTGAAAAGGATTTTTAACAGATATCTGTTCCAACTATCTCATTTTTTTATTAAAGCTTTTTAGTTTTCAAAACATATGCATGGACAATTCTTCAACATTAGACCTTGCAAAACCTTGTGTTCCAATTTTTCCTTCCTTCCTTCACACCCTCCCCTAGATGGCAAGTAGTCCAATATATATTAAACATGGTAGAAATATATGTTAAATCTATTATGCACACATGTTTATACAATTATTGTGCTGCACAAGAAGAATCAAATCAAGCCAGTAAAAAAAAAAGACGCAAAATAAAATGCCAGCAAGCAACAACAGAAAGAGTGAAAATGCTATGTTGTGAACTACACACAGTCCTCTCTCTGAGTGTAGATGGCTCTCTTCATCACAAGACCACTGGAACTGGTTTGAATCATCTCATTGTTGAAGAGAGCCACGTCCATCAGAACTGATCATCATATAACCTTGTTGTTGCTGTGTACAATGATCTCCTGATTCTGCTCATTTCACTTAGCATCAGTTCATGCAGGTCTCTCCAGGCCTCTCTGAAGTCATTTTGCTCAACCTTCTCATTTTTACATTTGAAGAAACTGAGGATTGGAGAGATTAAATGATTTGACCAAGGTGAATAATTAATTGCGATCTGAGCCTAGGTCCGATGATACCCAATCCAATAGTCTTCCTATTACCCTTTATTCTCGACTGAACCAACTTACGCTCTGGGGATATACAGCCCTTTCCTTTGGGCCATACCATTTTTAAAGAATGCTTGTCTTTAGGATCAAAGCCAGGCTCTCTGACTCCTAAGCCCAATGGTTTTATTTTTATTTTTCCTGTTATAACTCAGAATCTCAAGAATGAGCATGGATGGTTAGAAAATGAATTATAGTGAAATAAATATCATGAGATAATGGAGTGGAGGGGAAGGGGAGGGAATAGAGGGTCATGTGGTCATTCTGCCCTTCAATGGAATCTCTTCTGCAAAATGTCTGACAGGTGATGTGTTTGAATATTTCCAGTGACAGGGCAATTATAGTGTAGCCTGTTGTATTGTCTATCAACTTAATTTACTAGGTCATTCTTCATTTTATATTGATTCAAAAATCTGTTTTCTTTTAACTTCCACTCATTGGTCTTTGCTCTGTCTCTCTGGGGACAAGCAGAACAAATCCAATGACGGTTCTTCAGATATTTGAAAACAGTAACTTCTATACAAGTCTCTTTCCCAGACTTTGTTGTTGTTATTCAGTCATTTCAGTTGTGTTTGTTATTTCCTTTTCCAGCTCATTTTACAGATGAGAAAACTAAGGCAAACAGGGTGAAGAGACTTGCCCAGGGCAACATAGCTTGTAAATATATGAGGTCAAATTTGAATTAAGATCTTCCTGATTTATGACCCAGTACTCCAGCACCACCTAGCTATATGTTCTACCCAGACAAAAAACCACCAATTTCTTCAACTGATTCTTTGTTTATCCCTTTCTACTGCTTTTACCTTTTGATAAATTAATTTTATATTTGTTATTTGTCAGCAAGTCCTCTGCCATATAAAAGAATTGAGAGTGGGGAGCTGTAATTTTCTTTATATTCCCATATTTAGCATGGGAAGGAACCTGATTGGTCACATAAGCCAACTCCTTCAGTTTATAGATGAGAAAAGAGAAATTAAGTGATCTGACCAAAATCATATAAGCAGCAAATGGAAGAGTTAGGAGGGGAGGTCCTTTTATTTTCTCTATTTTACAATTCAGAAAACCGAGTAGATAGAGGGGTTGAATGACTTGCCTAGAATCATCCAGCTAATAAGTATTTAAGATTGTGCCTCGGTCCCAAGAACTTAATAAATATTCGTTGAATATTCAACAACACACAGTTTCCAGATCTTTTGACATATATCCATAAGATATTTATTGAGCGTGTATTGAACATTTTCATTAATGAAGTTATTTATTTATCTAGGAGATCTTAGGCAGCTCATTTCTTCCGTGACTCAGTTTCCTCACTGGCAAAATGAAATAAGTAGTCCATGAGGTTCCTTTCTAGTGCCAATATTTTCCGGCTTTATGGAAAAGACCTTTTGGGACTCTGATATGATATTTTTAAAAAATCTTTTAAAATTGATCTATTTTCACAGTAACATCTCATCTCTATAACCTGACATTTAAGGCCCTCCACACTCTAGTTCCCACTTATCTTTCTAGTCTTGTTTCATATTATTATTCCCTTCATAGTCTCTTCATTTCAGTGAAACTGGCCTATTAGCTGTTCTCAGTGCATGACATCCCATCTCCTGGGCTTTGGGCCTGGAGTATCTCAAATTCCCTCTCCCTTCACCTCCATCCCATCAAATCACTAGCTTCTTTCAAAGTACCTCTACTTCATGAGGCTGCTCCTCCTGCACTTTCCCATTTATTATCATTTTCTTTTTCTTGCAATTGCTTTACAATTACTTATTTATGAACACATTGTATCCCTCCATCCACACATCCTAAGAGTGAAATCTTTTTGAGGATTTTTGTTTCTCGATGTATACATAGCCATCATCTGAGTGCCATGCACACAGTTGGCACTTAATAAATGCTTCCTGAACAGAATTGTATCCAGTCATCATTATGTTCCAGATAGGCAGTTTATGCAATGTGGCATTTGGAGCAGGGACACAGGGACTCACCTTCGCCTGCCGGTAATCTTGTATCTTAGCCAACTCCTCCGCAAAGTTCTTCAAGGTCGTGCGCATTTCAGGATTCTCGGTATTGGCAAAATCCAAGAGCTGCTTGACGAGCAGGTCTGCCATATCTCGCAGTCTGGCTGTCTTCCGGGTGTAGGCAGCCAACAGCACGCAGAACTGGCCGAAGTACTTCTCAGCATTGTTCACTGTGTTCTCCATCACCCGGACTTGGCTATCTCTGAGGAGAACAGCAGAGAGAGCTGACATGGTGTACCTAAAAATCCCCGAATGGGAATTAGAGGCTCATTCCCTTGAGTGCTGCCTGGCCCAATACTCTCTCTCTTTTTTTTTTCTTCCCAATGCTTTTCCCAAAGATATCAAATAATCTCTCTATTTTTAAAAATTTAAATAATTTTTTTAAATAATTGAAAAATTTTAAATAAGTATTTCTCCAAATATATGCAAGGATAGTTAAACATAGTTTCTCTTAGAAGAACAACAATCCTTTATTTTACAGTAACATCAGATACTGAATGTGGCTCTCCCCCCAAGCAGAATTGATTTATACAATCTTTACTATTTTTATATACTTGTCTCACCAAGATCTAAACTCATCTAGAAGAAGAGCTGCAATGTGGGTGAAGTTGGTCTTTGAATACCCTCCCACATTCTTTTCTGCACCATCCTGGATAACTTCTACCTTTCCAGGCTTCCCTGCTGTATACTAGCCACACTTAACTTTTTTTTTTCCTGAGGCAATGGGGTTTGTCTGACTTGCCCAGAGTCACGAAGCTAATAAGTGTCAAGAGTCTGAGATCACATTTGAACTTGGGAACTCCTGATTTCAGAAGTGTTCTATTCACTCCACCTCCTACCTACCCAGAAATAAGCTTCTTTTAAAGCACCCCACCTCCACCTCTCCTCCATTCAGTCAGAATCCAATGCTCTAGATTCCAAAATTACTTTCCCCTCTTTTATCTTTCCACCAAAGTATTATTTTCTCTGTAAATTTGATATCTACTAGGTATTACTGTGAATATTTAATCCTGAGTAATTTCCTAACCCTCTTAAGGATATTTGTATTTTATAACAGTAATCCTAAATCCAAAGCTTCATTAAGGAATGGAGGTGATCCCAGGCTCTTAAAGCTGTGTCATTGTAGAATCAGCCTGGGTGTGATCTACCAAGTCAAAAAGATAATATGATAAATGCTTCCTTCCTTATTGAACAGACATTTTTGTTTTGCTTTATATATGCTAGGCATTATGCTAAGTGCTTTACAATGATTATCTCATTTGGTCCTCATTACAACTTTATTTCCATTTTAAAATTGAGGAAACTGAGTCAGCGGTTAAGTAATGTGACCAGAATCACACAGTTAGTGTCTGAGAACACTTTTGAAGTCAGGTCTTCAAAACTCTAAACCTAGCACTCTATCTACCACACTATTTAGCTTCCTCTGAGTATAGTTTTGGCAAGAGAGTACATCTACTTTCCAAGAACTGACCAAGATAAGTATGGAGAAGCTCACCACCAGACGGTTAGTCACCAGGGAATATCTTCTTTGGCCATGGAAATCCATGAAACAAGCGAGAGAGAAAAATACACCATAGCTGTTAGCCCTGCATGGTCCCCACTTTCAACTTCTGTAGCAATAGGAGTAGAAAAGAAGGAAAGGGAGCAGAGAAAGCTAATAACTATGGAGTTTTTAGACTAATTTTAAAGATTATATCTAACAATCAACAACGAAGATCATACCAACAGCTGCTGGTACTCTAACTGTGAGTTAGGTCCTTGTCCAATTAATTAACAAATTTTCATTCTACTGGAGGAATGGAGTCATGTCAATATTGTCATTCTTGCTGTAAATGAAACCAGAAGTTAGGAGGAAGGGGCTGATATACAGAAAGATAATTCGGGGATTCTTGGGGAGGCAAATAAAGGAATTGGAAGAACTGACTTTTACCATATATCTAAAGGCAACAAGAAATTATTTCATGGGATGCTTCTTCATCTGCTACTGTAATGCTCACAGCAAGCCACTATGAAGATAATTGCAATTAATGTGCAGCTAATCTATAGTGTTAAGATGAAAAGAAAAAAGAATTAAGAAAAAAGAAAGACTTCATGAGACCCTCCAAACTAAGGCACTACATGCTTTAATATTTGGACATTTAAATTTAAAGATAGCTACAGGGAGAAATGGTGAAAAATTATATTGAAAAAGACAAAACTACAAGACTACACCATAGTCTTAAGCCTATGTACAATGAATACATCCCCCCACCCCCCAAGAAAAGAGTTGAGAAGCACTAGTTTCAAATACTGGTTTAGATACTTTATTAGTTATGCTATCCCAAGACAGATAGCTTGCTGGAAAGTCAGGAAGAACTGAATTCAAATTCAGCCTCAAATATTTACTACCTGTATGACCCTGGATGAGTCACTTAACCCCATCTGCCTCAATTTCCTCATCTATAAAATGAACTGGAAAAGGAAATGGCAAACCACTCTAGTACCTTTGCCAAGAAAACACCAAATGGAATCATGTAGAGTCAGACACAACTGAAAACGATTGAATGATGACTGATTAATAGATAATTCTTATTTCCTAGTTTTATGGCTCAGTTAAGATCATATATGTGACATGTGCTGTAAACCTTAAGAGATACTATGAAACTGGGAAGTCTACTGAAGTGAACAGAACTAGGAAAACAATTTATACAATAATAGCAATATTGTAAAAACAAAACTGAAAGGCTGAATCAACATACTGACGGAACAGTTGTAGAAGATTTGTGATCAAATATACTGCCCATTTTTTCACAGAGAATGATGGATTCACTACACATTCATATGTATGTATGCATGTATACACACGCTTGCATATACACACATGTGTATATGTGTATAAATGTGTGTCTGTGTGTATGCGAATGTATATATATATATATGTATATGTATGTGTATATACACATACATACACAGGGAGAAATGGTGAAAAAATATATTGAAAAAGCCAAAACTACAAGACTACACCATAGCCTTAAGCCTATGTACAATGAACATATGTATATATGTATGTGTATGTGAAATTTTTTGGACATGGCCATTGAAGAGATCTGTTTTGCATGAATATCCATGATAACCGGTTTTACTTCTCTGTTTTTTTTTTTTTTTTTTTTAATGGGAGGGAGAGGGGAAAAGAATATGTACTGAAAATAAAATTTAATTTTAAAATGTTAATAAATTTTTAAAAAGTATATTGGCATATATTATGGCAATGTCAGTTACTATGATAAGACCATTCCTGGGTATAACTCTTCATGTCCCTTTCCTCTTTTTCTCCTCATACCATCTTTTCCTCCTTTTCTTTATCCTTTCTTCAAATTCCCCTCTGACCTACACACTCTTGTCTGGCAGGAGCCACCATTTCAGAAACCTGGAACATCCCAACCTTGAGGGACCCAGAACACAGACCCTTGTGAACAGGGTGATAAGGACATAGTGGAAATAGCACTGGATCATGAGTCAAAGAACACTATTTCTTACCTATGCAAACTTGGACAAATCATTTAATAAGCTTTATATTCATGACCTTAGCATCTGATTCATCCCTCTCATTTAATAGAAAAGCAAACTGAGCCCCAGAGAGAAGAACTAAATTGACCAATAAAACCACACCGAATAAACATCAACATTGAAACAACGTCAGACCTCCTTATTTCCAGTCCGATGTGTTTCCGATACCCCACGCCACACTTCATTCAGTAACAGTTCTGAGAAGAGGCAATGGTCGCAACTATGTGGAAATAAATGATAGTCTTTCCAGAGCCTCAGCCCATCCTGTAATTTGACCTGACGCTTCTATTTGGGAAAAGAAAATGCCAGGAAAGCTAAAGTGTCTCGATTCCAACTCCCATAACTTAACTAGGCCAAGGAGATGGCATGTGATCAAGGCCTATGCTAACATAATTCACCAGCTCTTATTTCCTGTTATTATGTCTACAGCCTTGTAAGACGCCTCTGAAACCAAAACACTGTCTTATTCCAAGGTTGATTGTAAGCTGGTGTTTTGAATCAGTCTTAGAGACAATGCTCAATCTGTCTCTGTCTTCCCTTCTCCTTTCCTTCTTCTTTTTCTCTTTTTCTCCCTCTCTTTTTCCTCGTCTTTTCCCCTTTCTCTCTGTTTCTTTCTTACATGGAATGGGTGAAAAGGGAAAAACTGGGGGTGGTAATTTTTCCATTCCTCTGTTTTCACTCTTTGATCCAGCCAAACTTGTCTTCTATCTAATCTTTTCAAATAATATTCCATTTCCCATCACCACACCTTTTCATTGACCATCCCTTCTGCCGGGAAGGCACTCCCTCCTTATCTCTGCTTTGTACCTCTCTTCCTGGCATCATCTTCTGCCTGAATACTTTGCTGATTACAATAGCTAACGCCTTTCCCCCAAAACTATCTTATATTTACTGACACTAAATACCCTATGTAATGTGTTTATTCACTTTATATTTATGTAATATACATAGAAAAGAGATACAAGGAAAGGAGAGAAGGGGAAGTCCCTACCCGTCTTACTTCCCGAAATTCTAGATTGCCTGTCCTTACACTGTCTGAAATTCCACCAAAAAGGGTAATTTGACTTAATAATCATTCTTTTATAAAGTGATAAAGTGAAAAGAACACTGCATTTGAAATGAAGAGATCTGAGTTTGGCTATTTTTATTATGCATTGTCCGCATCTCCCACTAAAATGAATTCTTTGTCCTTGTATCTACAGAGCCCAGCAGAGTGTTATGTGTAGTTGTTATTGTTCTTCAGTCATTTTCAGTCACGACTGCCTCTTTGTGACCCCATTTGAGGTTTTCTGGCCAAAAATACTAGCATGCTTTGCCATTTCCTTCTCCAGCTCATTTTACAGATGAGGTGACTGAGGTAAACAGGGTGAAATGATTTGCTTGGGGTCACACAGCTGGTATCTCTCAGACTGGATTGCATGGTTGATGCTTAATAAATACTTGTTGGTTTATTGATAGTACATGTATATATGTATGTGTATATGTACATATGTATATATGTATGTGTATGTGTGTGTGAAATTTTTTGGACATGGCTATTAAAGAGCTCTGTTTTGCTTGAATATCCATGATAACTGGTTTTACTTTTCTTGCTTTTTTTTCTAATGGGAGGGAGAAGGGAAAGAATATGTACTGAAAATAAAATTTAATTTTAAAATGTTAATAAATTTTTTAAAAGTATATTGGCATATATTATGGCAATGTCAGTTACTATGATAAGACCATTCCTGGGTATAACTCTTCATGTCCCTTTCCTTTTTCTTTTTTTTTTCTTTTAAATATTACAATTTCTTAGAACGTAATAAAACAGAGTAGATGAAAACAAGTCCAGAAGAGAAGGTATGGGATTTAATAGAATGATCCCTACACCTAGGAGGGACCTAAGTTTTGAATCTTGGTTCCATTTATAGCCTCAATTAAGTGAACTTGGGTGAGCCATCTTCCCATCTCTTCCTCTGATGGACAATGAGAGGGCTGGAATACTAGTGAATCAACAAGTCTTTATACCTGCCTAGTCTGTTCCAATCATTGTGCTAATGCTGAGGATATAGGTACAAGGAACAAAATAATCAACTCTAAGGTCATTATCTTCAGCTTCAATCCCATAGTACCTCTTGTTGATATTTTTTGGGATTCTGAGATCATCTACTCACAGTGACATGGAATAAGGTAGTTGCTGAGTTGCTTAGACCAACCCTCTGAGAGTGATGCATTTGGATGTAGTTGCCATGGAATCAGGCTGATGAATGAGTCTCGTGGTCATCTTATCAGGAAGTGATTACAGGCAGGGAGACATGTAGATTACAGCTTGAGCAGAAAATATTGGCTTATTCTGCTCGTATGCCGAAATTCATACATCATGCATCTGGTAGGGGTACCTACCACTGTGGTATACCCAAATTTTCAGCTGCCTACTGAAACTGCTTATCTGTCATAGAATCAAGACCTGAAACAGAAGTGATTACCTTTTCTCCTCCAAACAGATTCCTTCTTTTGATTCCAGTATCTGTCGATGGTACCCCCATATCCCTTATTTAGCCCATTTCCAATTCTTTAAAAAATTTTTTTCTTTTTGTGGAGGCAATTGGGGCAAAGTAATTTGCCCACTGCTAAGATCAAATATAAACACAGCTAGTAAGTGGTAACTCTCTGAGGCCAGATTTGAACTCAGATGTTCTAGCCTATCTGTGCTCTATCCACTGCCCCATCTAGCTGCCCCACTCATCTCCCACTCTTTTTTCCTCTGAGGCAATCGGGGTTAAGTGACTTGCCCAGGGTCACACAGCCAGTAAGTGTTAAGCATCTGAAGCCAGATTTGAACTCCTTCAGGTCCTCCTTCATCTCTCACTTTAAAAACAAGTGCTGGCCTTGGTTTTTCCCTCAATTCACTTCATGGCTATCTTTTCACCATGTCACCTATTCTCTGGCAATTGTCCTCCTTCTCCCTCCCATCAGAACCTGTGACTCCATTTCTAGGTCCATCAGCTCCGCTGGGTAGGCTTTGGTCTTTTCTTGCAGGACCAAGACTTCCATAACACTTCATGGCCATCTCCTAATAACAGCCTTTCAGACATCTTGAACACTATATGTAGTAGACACCTTAATCCAACATCTCCAAAACAGAATTCATTATCTTTCCCCCTAAACTTTGCTCCCCTTCTCCCCTCAATTATTACTGTAGAGAGCAAGATTGTCCTCCCAGTCCCTTGGGCTTTCACCTTCGTGTCATCTTGGACTCCTCACTATCTCTCACCTCGTCCCTCACGTCCAAGCCATTGCCAAGGCCTGTCGATTTCACATCTGCAGCCTTTCTCAGATATATTTACCTTCCCTTCTCTGACACTGTCACCGCTCTAGTGCTGCTCTTATCACCTCACACTTGGATTATTGTAATAGCTGCTGGTGAATCTGCCTGCCTCAAGTCTCTCCCCACTTCAGTCCATCCTTCATCTTCCATTCAGTCACCCAAGTGGTTTTATTAAAGGGCAAGTCCAAGCATGTCATCCCCCACCCCCTACTCCCTATACAATAAACTTTAGTGGCTCACCATCATCTCCAAGATCAAATATAAAAACCTTTGATATTTGAAGTTCTTTATAACCTAGCACTCTCATACCTTTCCAGTCCTTTTATATGTTACGCCCCAACATGTCTTCTTTGATCCAGTGATTGGCTTCCTGTCTGTTCCATGAATATGATCATTTTCTATCTCTTGGCTGTGGATGTTTTCTCTGACCATTTCTCATGAAGACGGGTCACTCTCCTTCTTCATCTCCACCTACTGACTTCCTTAGCTTCTTTTAGGTCCCAACTAAAATCCCACCTTCTACAGAAAGCCCTCCCCCCGCCCCCAACTCTTAATTCTAGAGCCTTTTCTCTGTAATTATCCCATTTTATCCTGTTGAATATATCTGTTTGCTTGTTGTCTCTCCTATTGGATTGTAAGCTCCTTGAGCGCAGGGACTGCCTTTTGCCTCTTTTTGTATCCCCAGAATTTAGTTCAGTGCTTGGCATATAGTAGGTGCTTAATAAATATTTACTGACCAAGTCCTAACCTTTTCCCCTTGACTTCTGCCTTGCCTGTCCACCCAATGGAATGTAAACTTCCTGAGGACAGCATAGGAACAGTCTTGCTTGTATTTGATCCCCAGGCCTTATCACAATAGTTGATACACAGTAAAACCTTAATAAATGCTTTACTTTTCTAACACACCCTCACACTGTTGACTCAGTCTTTGCAATCACTCTACTCTCATTCCCATTCCTCTTCTCTCATGGCCACAAGTACAATCAATATAGACCTTGGGCATCACTTGCCTGGATAATTTTAATAACTTTCTCATAGCTCTTCTGTTCTCTACATTTTCCCATCCTCCAATCCATGCATGACTATGCAGTCAATGATCTGTGCAGTCATAGATCTACCCGATTAGCTCTCTTCTTCACTCAAAGTCCTTCAATGGATTCTTATTACCTATAGAATAAAATCCAAACTTCTTCCTCAGCCTGGCATTCAAAGCCTTCTAAGACTTCACACCTCCTTACTTTTCTATCCCTATCTATATTACTCCTCTGCCTTCTTGAGAAAAAAAAAACTAAGCTTCTTCAAGGCAAGAACTTTAGAGCATTGTTCTTTTTATTTCCCTGTTGCCTAGCACAGTGATTGGCACATGGTAGGCCTTAATAATGGTTGTTGACTTGGCCAAGGTCACCCAGTTAGTAAGTGTCACAGTCAGGATTAAAATCCTGATTCTTCCCTTTTAGGTTCATCTGCCTTTCTCTGAGTCAGGATTATAGGATTTAGAAGCAAAAGGAATTTTTAAAGATCAACCAGTCCTAGCCCCTTGAAGAAAAGATGAATAAATTGAGCCTCAGGGAGGGAAATGACTTGTCTAAGACCATACACAAAGAAAGTGGCCAAATATGGACTAACATTCAGATCAGATTTCTTTTTACTGCATCCTTCGCATGCTCAAGGGTTGCTAATTTTGTCTGCAGTTCGAGTGACCACTTTCCTCAAGAGTAATTTGCTGGCTTCAATTGAACCTGGCAGGGAAATGTCATTTATTCACTTTTTTGGACAATGAAATATATAATTCTGAATAGTAATAGTGCCCCCTGCTGAGTCTTCCATTTCTCCATCTCTTCTCTATGGCAGGAAATTATTTTAGAGAAGGAAAATTATTTGCATTCATCATTTAACATGCAGTAGGCTTACTTCAAATAATCATCAGGTATAAAATATTTATATTTATACATATATATGTACATATATATATATATATACATACACATATAAAGTATACAAAAGACTGGAAGTCTTTTGTTCTTCTGTTAAAGCTAAAGAAAACAATGCAGTTGAAAGATCTGGAGCTGAAATCCTACAGTGATAAATCTGGACCTTAGAAGTCATCCAATCTATTCCCCCTTACATTTAGGAAACAGAGGCATAGGAAGATGAGATTCTTCTGGGGTAACACAGTTAATTAATCATCCTGGGTTTCCTGATTGTCAATCCATAGTTGTTTTTTTTTTTAATAATATTTTATTTGTCCAATACATGCAAAGATAGCTTTCAACATTCACCTTTGCAAAAATCTTGTATTCCAAAATTTTCTCCCTCCCTCCCCTAGACAGAAAGTAATCCACTATAAGTTAAACATATTCAATTCTTCTAAACATATTTCCATATTCATCATATTGTGCAAGAAAAATCAGATTGAAAAGAAAAACCACGAGAAAGGGAAAAAAAATAAGCAAAACAACAACAAAAAGATGAAAATACTATGTTTTGATTCATATTCAGTCTCCATAGTTCTCTCTCTCTGGATGAGAATGACTCCTTCCTTCACAAGTCTATTGGAATTGTTGTGAATCACCTCAGTGCTGAGAAGAGCCACATCTCCATCACAATTGATCATCACCTAATCTTGTTGTTGCCATGTACAATGTTCTCTTGGTTCTGTTCACTTCATTTAGCACCAGTTCATGCAAATCTTTTCAGGCCTTTCTAAAATCAGCTTGTTCATCATCTCTCACAGAACAATAATATTCCATTACATTCATATACCATCACTTATTCAGCCATTCCCCAATTGATGGGCATCCACTCAGTTTCCAGTTTCTTGCCTCTACAAAAAAAGCTGCTACAAACACTTTTGCACATGTGGGCCCTTTTCCCTCTTTTATAATCTCTTTGGGATACAGACCCATTAGAGACACTGTTGGATCAAAGGGTATGCACAGTTTGATAGCCCTCTGGGTATAAGTCCCATAGTTCTTTAACACAGTTACCCCACAGGGGGTAGCATTCAGAAGAGCCCCGATTTTGCCTCTTTCCTGGCTGAGTGATCTTCACCCTCACCTGCAAAATAGGGATAATAGTCCTTTCCTTCTTTATTTTACTGGGGTTCCTATATGGGTCAGATGAAAGGATGCAAGTAAAACATTTTATAACCAGAAAGTTACATGCAAATGTAACATGTTACTAATGCTGCAATTAATAATAATATGGTTCAAATAGTTACATGAAAAGGGATTGAAAAGCCCTTCTCATAGAACCAAGATCCTGCCATAAATTTATGTTTGGAGGTTCTTCCATGTTTGAAATGCTGCATTTGGCATCAGGAAGACCCAAATGTGCATCCTGCTTCAGATACTTACTAGCTGTGTGACTCTGGATAAGTATACTTAACCCTGTTTGCCTCAGTTTACTCATCTGAAAAAATGAGCTGAAGAAGAAAATGCTAAACCAAAGCAGTATCTTTGCCAACTAGCTGTGTCACCTTGAGCAAGTCACTTAACCCAATTTGCCTTAGTTTCCTCATCTGTAAAATGAGCTGGAGAAAGAAATGTCAAATCACTTCAGTATCTTTGCTAAGAAAACCCTAAATAAGGTTATAGCTTATAGCCAAGCTACAGGATGATCACTTAATTGGTAGTTATTCTATGCCCCTGACCAAATGTTTTTATCCCTAGTTTTCTGGCATTAGTTTTTAGGGGATTTTCAAAGCCTTCACTGAGACCAAATAGGTTGGAACAAGAAGATCATTTAATCTAGTCCCTGCATCTCATAAGGAGCAAACCAAGGCCCAAAAGATCACCAGTCAGTAAGAGTGGGAACCAATCTGATTCTGAATCTCTTCCTACCATACCACTCTGCTTCTTCCCTAATTCATTAATTCAGCAAATATTTCTTAAGAATTTACTATGAGCAGAACACTGTATTAAATGTTGGGAAGTGGCAGGGTGTGGATACACATCTTACAAAAGACTCTGTGTTTGCCCTCGTGGAGTTTCTAGTCTAAGAAGTACAGAACACAATAATACTAGTGATGCAGTACATGTAAATATGTGGATGGTGCAAAACGAAATCTGATGTGAGTTTGAAGGGAGGGAGATATTGTTATTGACCTTTCCTGTGGGACCTCACAACTGATATTTATTGATCACTTCCTGCATGTTCCTCGCAAAGGACCGGAGAAGTTAGCATTGGAAGAGACCTTGGACTTCATTTATTGTATCCCCTTCATTTTACAGATCATAAGACCATAGTTGGAGTGGAAAAGGACTTCAGAAATCATTTAGTCCAACATTTTCATTGCATAGATTAAAAAGACCTAAAATAGGGAATGGCAGAACTGGGCTCCAAACCTGTACAACAGCTCCTATACAACACCACCCCCTTGCCTGGCAGTTTCTTACTTTTTAGCTAGAAAGGCAAGACAAAGACACCAAAAAAGGGTTGGACCCAAGTAGCTTAGGTTAAATGACAAATGAGTGTTATAGGCAACAGCTTAAAAGTGCCAGGGATCACTGAGTTGAAATCAGCAGAGAAGGCTTTCAGGAAGAGCTAGGACTTGAAGACAGAAATGGTTTGGATAAAGGATAAAAAGCAAGTTGGTGGGAGCCTAAAGATGTACATGATGTCTTTGGAAGAGAGTGCGGAAGATAATTGTGGTTGTAATGAACTCTGCATAGGGAAATAGTGGAAATTTAAGGTTAGAGTCACAGGTAAAAATCAGATTGTGGGGAGGGGAAAGAAATCATGGTATTTGCTAAGATATTGAATCATAAAAACTGCATTTCAGAACTAGGAAGAATCTTAGCGATCATTTAATTTAACTTATTTGCTTTATAAATGGGTTCAGAGTGGGCTTTTTTTCCCTTACTACTCATGTGACCTTGGGGGGAAAAAATCACATCATTTCTCCATGTCTCATCTGTAATATAAGGAGATGGGATTAAATTGGTGATTCTCAAAGTGTGATCTAGGATCCCCTGAGGCCCTTTCAAGGGGACCTAACAAGTCAAATTTATTTTCTTAATACTACTGAGACATTTTAATTTCTAACATAGTAAATATTGAGAGGTATAACCCATCTAAGCTAATGCTTTGTGGGATTTTTCAGTGATTTTTAAGAGTGAAAAGGGGTTCTGAGACCACAAAGTTTGAGAACAGCTGGATTCTATGATGTCTAAGATCCCTGCTAGTGATAACTTATTGATCTGATGAGAGAAAACACATTAATTCTAAAATCTGCCTGAGTCTCCTTTGAGGCAAACGTAGTACGAATTTACATTTATGTAGTATTCCAATGTTCACAAAATGCTTTCAACATGATAATCCTGTGAGACAAGCAGTGTCAAGAAGAAATTACTATTCCTATTTTAAAGATATGGAAACTGAGGCACAGATTATGCAACCGGTCCAATTGTCATTGAGGCAGAAACCCAGACATTAACCATCCCATTGTTTTCCCCCTTTTCTATGGCAAAGTTTCAGGGAAAGGAAAATCCAGAATGTCAAAGACAATGACTGGGTCCACAAGAGAGGCTGGGGTTACAGTGAAATCACTCACCTGGACAGGACAATGTTCATTGCGACTGGAAGGAGCCAGATCTGCTTCAAAAACAAGAATCAGGGACTTGTTTTGAAATAAATAACAATGAAAGCTCCCGGCAGGGTGGAAAGGGAACCAGATGAGGCGCAGCTGTTGTCACCTGGCTCAGGTGAAGCCGAGAGCCGTTGCTGGGGCAATGCTCCCAACAGCACTGGGCTAGGGGAGGGGTTAGACCGGTTGCTCCAGTAACCAGCTGGGCTTTGATCCAGCCTGCCTCTGAGGTCAGGCCTCCTGATTTTACTTGCAGAGGATCAAAGTGTTCTTTAGTCTCACCTAGCAGCACAGCCATAAAAAAGGGAGGAGAAAGAGAAGGGGGGGGGGGGAGGAGGAGGAAAAGAAGACGAAGGAAGAAGAAGGAAGAAGGAAAAGGAAGAGAAAGAAGGAAGAGGAAGAAGGAGAAAGAAGGAAGAAGAAGAAGATAGGGAGTAGAGAGTAAAGTGATGCATGATTGAGGAGTACTGGAAATCTTGAGCTAGGTGAAGTGTTCAGTCAGGAGGAGGAGGAGGAGGAGGAGGAGGAGGAAGAGGAGGAGAAGGAGGAGGAGGAGGAGGAGGAGGAGGAGGAGGAGGAGGAGGAGGAGGAGGAGGAGGAGGAGGAAGAGGAGTCAGGCCTTTATACATTTTGATTCCTATTGAACTAGGGAGAGAAGGGAGATTAAAAGGAGGAAGGAACAGCTGCAAAAGGAGGGACTGGATGATGCTTTCTCAAAGGGAAGTTTCTAAGACAAGAAAAAGAAAAAGAGACAGTGAGGGCATCTCAATTAATGACCTGCACTACACCCACTTGTTTTCAGAGCCTGATCCACATGGCGGGTTCAAAAGCATTGCCAATGACATTTATTTTTTTAAATAGTCTTATTGCAAGCCACGGATCACTGCACTTAGGAAGCTCTGAGCGCCAAATTTGAACCCTAACTCTTACTAGCCGTGGGATAGTGGGCAAGTCTCATCTGCAAAACAGACATAATGATAGCACTTACCTCCCAGGGTTGTTGTGGGGATCTAATGACGTAATTTTACTATTTGTGAAGCACTTTGCAGATCTTAAAGCTGTATATGATGATAGGCCACTAGATGGCACCATAGTGCATAGAGTGGGGAAGACTCCTCTTTATCGATTTCAATTCAGTCTTCAGGCATTGATTAGCCCTGGGACCCTGCACCGGTCACTGGGATTCTGACTGCCTCAGTTTATTTGTGTAAAATGAAAATCATTATTCCAACTACTTCCCAGAGAGTGTTAAGGGGATCAAATGTCAGAGCCTTTGTAGTGTTTTGCAAACCTTAAGGTGCTATATAATTGCTAGCTATTGATATAAGTCAGCATTTCTAAAGCTAAATCTGGGCAACTGACTCCCAAAATTCAGCCTTCTGCTTGGTCCTCTACCATCATGGAGAGTTGTGTATCTGTGTATCTGACTTTTTGTGACCCCATTTGGGGTTTTCTATTTCTTTTCCCCAATTCATTTTACAGATGAGGAAACAGAGTAAAAACAGAGTTATGTGATTTGCCCAGGTTCACATGGTTAGGGAGTGTCTGAGGCTGGATTTGAATTCAGGTCCTCCTGACCCCAGGCCTGATACTCTATCCATAGTACCACCTATAAGAATTATACTTTGGGGACACCGACGTGGCACGGTGGATAGAGCACTAGCCCTGAAGTCAGGAGGACCTGAGTTCAAATCTGCCTTCAGACACTTAATACTTCCTAGCTGTGTGACCTTAGGCAAGTCACTTAACCCCAATTATTTCAACAAATAAAAAAGAATTATTGTTTGTAATAAAGGAGCATTAAGCCACATTGGGCTTGTATTCTGTTCTTTTTCCATGACATCCCACTCCTTTGCAGAGCCGGTATGTCTGCCATGCTCACCATCCCCCTTCTGTATCTTGGAACCCTAGAGGTTCAATTCAAGTGCTACCCTTTTAAGAGGATTTCTTGATTTTTCCCCCCTTGTTAACTCTCTGTTCCCCATCACAAATTATTTATTTTATATAAAACTTCTATATTTCAAGAGGCAGCACGAAGCAGATAATTTACCCTTAAAGTCGGAAGCACCTCTGTCTTTGTGACCTTGGCAATGTCATTAACCCCTTAATACTTTAAACTACAAAATTACTGGCTACCTACATTGACAAAGTGGTTCCTTAATAGGAAAATCCCCATACCAGATCCAAAGAAACACAATCCCTTTACTTATCTGCAAATATATATACAGCCTCCTGGAATGTAAATTTGTTAAGGGTGGAGACTAATCTCCCTTTCCTTTCTGTATCCCCAATACTTCAAATAGTGCCCAGGACATAGTAGGCATTTAATAAATATTAATTGATTAATTGACAGCCCCCTTTTCTAAACAATACTCGGGGCTCTACATGTGGAAAAAAATTTCAGTTTTGTGAACTTTCTAATTGCTTGGATTCTGAATATATTATCCAGGGTATCCCCAAAGTCTTAGTGCAATTTCATGCAACTGAAGATTAAAACTTAAACAATTAAAGAAATATAAACCTTCCCAAAAAATTAAAAGTATTTCAATAAGTAAATTATACATATAAGTACATTCTATGTATAGACATAAGTTCTAAATATGCTAAATAAACAAACCATAAATATACATATACTTCCTATATAAATTACAAATATAAATAAGCTTTTTAAATTAAATAAACCATTTAGATAAATTAACCATAAACATACTACATATATAAACTATAGCTACAAGCTATTTAAAAATAACTAAAAAATTAAATATGGTATAGATTAACAAACTATAAATATAAACTAACTAAATAAAAACAAATTATCAAATAAATGCAAAAATAGCTTCAGACAAGCTATTGAACTTTAAAATTGAACTAAGACTTTTGGGACACTCTGTTTATGAGCATTTCCAACAAAGTACTTCAGTCAACTAAGTCCCTTCTGTGAGTATCCCAAGGTCCAGAACACTTATCATCATCGGATTGGAGTATTTTAATAACCTCTCTGACTTTGAGCTTTTTCCTCTTTTGTCTCTTCTTCATATACTTGCAAATCAGTTGCATGATTTTTTGCTAAGACATAAGTCTGATCTTGTCATTCCCCACTCAAAAACCATCCAGTTCTGTAGAGGGCCACAACTCTGGAGAAGTGTACTTGAGACAAGGTGTTAACTCAGTGGAACTGATGAGATGATGGTTCTCTAGTTTATATATATACTTAGTACTTAGTATGGTGTTGTAATGGTTCTCTAGTTCACACATTCAGGATGCTGTAATGATGTAATTGTACTAAGGTATATAAGAGCTGAGAAGGACTGGAAATAAGACCTTCCATCAGCCTCGTGGCAGCTGTCCTGCCTTCATCATTTCTCCACTAAGACCAAGGACTCAGGCTGATCCCGAGGACCTCCGGAAAGCTAGCCCGAACATTACACATGTCTCCCTATTGCTTATAGGACAAAATAAAAAATACATTAGTCTGGCCTTCAAGGCCCTCTACTATTTAGTGCCAATCTACTTTTTTCTGGCTTATTTCCTATTCTTTCTATTCATATACTCTGTGTTCCTGGCAGATTGAAGTCTCTAATCTCCTTCCTTCCCCAAATCCAATCCTCAAACTACTCCTCATCTCTCAGGCTCAGTTCAGGTATCTCTGTGATTCAAAGATGTCTTTAAATAGATTGCCTTGAGGAGAGGAGCCCCTAAAGACTTGGAGATCTGCAGCCTTTGCCTAGCCCCAAAGGTGATAAAGATTTCCCAGGCTGAGAACTGAAAAGATTTTTTTAACTGCAGTGAGGAGAGACACAGTTGTGATAGCAACATCAGCAAAGGAAAGATGCTATATGAAAGAACTGCCCGCAAGCCTGACAGCAGTTGCCCCCTCTTCTTTCCCTTATTAAGAGAATTCAGTGGGGAAAGATTGGGCTATGATACCCACCCTTCAACTTTCATAATGTGGTATTGCCTCTTGATTTATTCTAGTCCAATGGGCAACTTTGTTAACTATTAAGTGTGTCTCTGCTCATCTAAATTTGCCTCTTGATTGGATTTTAATGATGGTTTTCCTAGATAGAGATAATTTTCAGTGAGTCCTGGGGCAGGGTCTTTAGAGAATGTAGAAAAGTCATTGGATTAGACTGATTGGAATCTTATCAGTTAGGAAGCCTCATTTGCACCCTAGCAACCCAAAATTGCCCCAGGGTCAGAATTTTTATGATTTTAAAAAAATTATCATTGATTATTAATAATTATTTCTAGCCTTAGAGCATATTCTTCATCCTTTTATTGTTGATATTGTTTTTTGAGTTGATTCAGTTGTGTCAACTCTTTGTGAAGCCATTTTGGAGTTTTCTTGGCAAAGCTGCTGATGTTTGTCACTTTCTTCTCCACTCATTTGACACATGAGGAAACAGAGGCAAAAGGAGTTAAATGCCTTGCCTCGCTACAAAGTCTGAGGCTGGATTTGACTTCAGGAAAATGAGTCTACATGGCTCCAACCCAATGCTCTATCCACTGTGCCACCTAGCTGTCCTGCCGCCCAATCCTTGTCCTAGGCAGGAAAAAAAAATCATGTGAAATTGAGACTCAAAACCTCTCCAACCAATCTCTTTATCTCTCCAGCCCACAACTTGAGAGGGAAGAGAAAGAAAGGAAGGGAACCTCAAGTTAAGGTCATGTCCTGAGCAACCAATTTGGGGAACTGCATGGTCAGGGAGGATAATAATAGCCAATATTTATGTGGCACTTTAAGGCTCGCAATATGCTTTATTTATCTATTTGTTAGTTCACTTATTCTCACAGCAACCAGGTGCAGTAGATGCTATTAACTCCATTTTAGATATGAGGCTAAAGGATGTTAACTGGTTTTCCCAGAGTCACACACAAGTAGAAATATCTGAGGCAGATTTTGAACTCAAATTTCCTGACTTCTAGGGGTAGCTAGGTGGAGAAGTAGAAAAAGCTGATGGCCTCAGAAACTGACTAGCTATATGAGCAAGTCACTTAATACGGTTTGCCTCAGTTTCCTCATCAGTACAATGATCTGGAGAAGGAAATGACAAATCACTCTAGTCTTTTTGCCAAGAAAACTCCCAAATGAGGTCATGATGAGTCAGATAATACTGAAAAAAAATGACAAATAACAAAAAGTACTAAATACATGCTTGCTGGTTGATTTGCTTGAGTGATTCTCGCCTAGACGTTTTAATGTCCTGCCAAAGCAATCATAAACCCTTTCCAAGAATTTTCAACTCAGTACACTAAGGAATTTTTTTTCCCTTACAGGAACACATCAATAATTTTATGTGAAAAGTCTCATTTTGTGCTGTTTTTTTTTTTTTTTAAACAATTGTGTCTTTTTGGAAAAATAACACCTTTTCTGGCCCTCAATTTCCCCATCTGAAAACGAGAAGGTTGGAGGAGTTGCCCTCTAATGTATCTTCCAGCTCTGGATCTGTGATCCTAAATCAAAAGAACCCCAACCTCCCCACCCCTCCATTTATGTATAATAGGCTTCTGAGCAGAGGGAAGTTCTTGCACTATTTTCCATGGCCACTGGAGGGAGGCAGAGTCCCGCACAATCAGAAACTGTCACAGCAGGGAAAAAACCTATTTCCTCTCAATCTCTCACCTGCCTGAACTGCAAGGGGCACAGCCACTCTCCCCACGTTTCCTTCCTCCCATGTTCCAAGCCACCTGCTTGAATTTCCCTCTGGCAGACAGCCTGGCTGGCTTCTGTTTTTTCAGAGTAAAGCAGATAGACACTCATTTTTAGAGCCCTTGCCAAGGGCTTGGATGGGGTTGCCCGGAGAGCTGGAGCTTCCCCCACCCCTATGAAACCACACTGAGGATGGTCCCTCCAGGATCTCCCTTCTCTTCCCTCTGCCACATCCCTAATCCATGCCCTGCTCAATCCCCATGACTCTGGGCAAATTATTTCCTCCCTTTAGGTTGTTAAATGAGACCGTGGCGATTGTTTCTTCCAGCTCTGGCATCCACTGCTCACTCTAGTGATAAGTCATAGTGTGGTAGAAAGTACCTAGAATTCAAAGAAGGAAATCTGGGTTCAAATCTTGACTTTGATGCTTGATAGCTATATGGCCATAGGTAAGTCATTCTATGAGCTACTCTTTTCTTACCTGTAAAATGGGGTGATAATATATTTTTATTGTGCTTATTGAGTCATTTTGAGGTGAACCTTAAAGTAGTTTATTCCTAGGAATTACAAAAAAAAAACTCGTCATGATTTTTTTTCTTTTTTCCTTATTTTTTTTTTTTTTTTTTTTTTTTTTTTGCTGAGGCAGTTGGGGTCAAGTGAGCTGCCCAGTGTCAACAGCTAGAAAGTTATGTTTCTGAGATTAGATTTGAACTCAGGTCCTCCTTACTTCAGGGTTGGTGCTCTATCCACTGCACCACCTAGCTGCCCCTATCAATTCCAACTCTTTGTGAGCTCAGTTGGAGTTGAGTGGTTTGCCATTTTATAGATGAGAAACTGAGGCAAACAGGGTTAAGTGACTTGCCCAGATAGTAAAAGTCTGAAGCTAGATTTGAACTCATGGAGATGGGGCCTTCTGATTCCAAGCCCAGTGAGCCACCTAACTGTCCCAGATACTTATATTACTTATATCAAAGTGCCGATGTGAGAAAAGTACGTTGTCAGTCAATAAACATTTATTAAATGACCATTCTATGTCAAGCAACAGGTTAAAAGTTGGCTTTAGAAAGAAAGGTGAAAGACAGTTCCAACTCTCAGAGTCCAATGGGGACAAGCAAACAGATATGTACAAACAAGAGTAAAAGATAAACTGAAGATAATTAAGAGAGAGAAGGAGCTAGAATTAGGGGGAATCTGAAAACTAGAAGATAGGATTTTAGCTGGGACTTGAAGGAGGTCAGGGCAGTGAAAAAGGGGAAATAGAGTGAATCATCACTAATAGTATGTGATGATAAAGCTATTTAAGATAACCTTGGGGTTTCTCCTTAACAAACTACTCTATTATTAAAGCTAGACTTCATACTACTAAACTACTGTCTCCATTCCCCTCCACCTCAAATCGACCTCACTTTAAGTTTTATATATTCAGGTTTCTATTTCTCTCCTCAAAAAATTGCCACTGACTCCTCCTTAACTATAGATTCCTGGTTACCACTTAGTGATTGGAAGCTGACTTATAGGATGAAGTCCAAATTCTTTAATGGAGCTGTTTCTTACACACAACATTCCCTTTCCCACCTCTGTATCTTTGTCCAGGCTGTGCCTCTTGCTTTGAATACATTCCTTCCTCACTGCTCTCTTGTCGAATTCCTAGTTTTCCTCAAAACTAGCCTAAGGGCTTCTCCCTACATGGACCTTTTTCTGATCCTCCCTTACCAATATCCAAAATTACTTTGATTTATTTTGCATCTCTTTTGTGTAGTTGGCCTTGGTACAACGTAAGGTGTGACAGGGCAGAGACCCCCCTTCATGTTTGTCTCTCCATTGTCAGCGCTTGCCTACTGAGCCTGGCACAGAACAGATGTTCAGTAAATGCTTCTTGACTCAAGGTCTTCCAAAACCTTCCTTTTCAGCTGTCTATGTACTATTTTCTTAACTGTTCTGTTCTGGGATCATTTCTGCACAAGATGTAACCACTGGAGAATAAGCCTATTAAATCTCAAATACTTGTCTTGGCTATTCTGGGTGATAATCACCTTCAGCCCCAGAAGAAATAGGAAACAAATTAGCTCTGCTTTGCAGTTAAGGGACTCGCCAAAAGTCAATCAATTAGGAAGAGCTTTTCAAATACCTACTCTTTGCTACCAGTGTGGGAAATTATAGCCACGTTCCCTGGGCAGCTGGGTGGTACAGTGGATCTGATTTGACTCCGAGGGGGGAAGATCTGAGTACAAACAGATATTTATCAGTTGTGTGACCCTGGACCCTTTATCCTCTCTGAATCTCAATTTTCTCACTTATAAGAATGGGGATAACAATAGCACCTACTTCAGAGTTGTGGTAAGAATTAAATGAGACAATATTGAAATACTTTGAAAACTTTGAAGCATTCTATAAATTTGCTATTGTTGTAATAATTATTATAATTATTGTTATAAAGCACATTTATATAATGCTATGATGATAATGTTGATGTCTTCCTAAAGTTTACAGTATAATTTGTGAGCTGGAACATATAATCTACCGAATATAAGAACCAGATAAGTCCCATGGTGTAAGGATATCAATTCAAATCCAGTCCCTCTTTACTCACTAGCTTAGTTGTGTGACTTTGGTCAAGTTCCTTAACCAATCTGGTTTCAGTTACCCCATTGTGAAATGAAAGAGGGGATGGTATCTGAAGTAGATTATTTCCAACTACTATTAATTATTTTTGGTTTTTAGAATTACTTCCAGGTCTAAATCCCAGAATTTGTAATCAATGAGAAATGATTCAGACAGAAAGCATTAAAATAATTTTAAAATTAAATTAAATTTTTTGGCAAGGCAATCAGAATTAAGTGACTTGTCCAAGGTCACCCAGCTAGTAACGGTCAAGTATCTGAAGGCAGATTGGAACTCAGGTCCTCCTGATTTCAGGGCTCTCTCTACTGGGCTACCCAGTTGCCTCAACATTCATATAATTTAGAAGAAGGAGAGTTTTCTGGGAGCTGAGGTAGTCAAAAATGATTTTTCCAGAGGAGATAATTCACAGGATCATTCATAGGATCACAGGAGTAGAGGAAGAAGCACCCTCAGACTTAATTCTACTTTCCCATTTTGCAGATGAGATAGTTGAGGTATATGGAGGTGAAGCAATGAATCGAGATGACATATATGTTAGGAGTCAGAGGTGGGATGTGAAGCCAGATCCTCTGTCTCCAGAAGCAGTGCACTCCACTGGTTCCAAGGATAGGTGCTATTCACAGGGGCAGAGAGAACAAAGGAGGGCATTCTATGAAGTATGGAATAGCTTGTAAAAAAAAAAAAAGAGAGAGAGAGAGGGAGAAGTCAATCAGAGGGGGGATCTGGCCCTCAGGGCCAGGGCAGGCGGACTTGAAGGGAATATCCATCCTCTCTGTGATGATTTGAACCCCACCCTCATTAAAATTAGTCACATATTAAGGCATAAAGCTGATTGAAATGAACTTGTTTAAGGAGATTAGGCAGCTCCGTTGCTGAACTAATTACAAAAAGACCTGATATGTGAAGAGAGCGGAGTATCTCTGAGCAAGGGGGCTTCTGTCCTTTTTTTTTTTTAAAAAAAGGGCTAGCCAGAGCATGATCTGTGCCATACCTCTCCTGAAAATTGCAGACCAAGGGAGGGCAAGAGGTAGAGAGAGATGGGGGAGCAATTTCAGGGGCCAAGAAAAGGCAGGATCCCACCCCTTCTCCCAAATCCTTCCTCCCAGGGTCTTTATTAGAATTCAGTGTCTTCATCTAAGACTTTAATGCTTTCTAGGATATCAACTGAGGAACTAAAAGCAGATCAGGCAGTGTAGAAATAATAGCTAGCATTTATTTATAGTGAAGGAAGTGAGCTAGAAGACACTGGGTTGAAAATTAAAGCAATAAAGACAAATAAGCCTCAATTTCTAATTTGATTTTGTTGTTGTTGTTCAGTCATTTTTTCAGTCATGTCTGACTCTTTCTTCCTGATCCCATTTGGGGTTCTATTGGCAGATACTGGAGTGGTTTCTTCTTCAGTTCATTTTACATAGGAGGAAATCAAGGGAAATGTGGAAGTGAATCGCCAGGGTCACACAGCTAGTAAGTGTCTGAAGCTATATTTGAACTTAGGTTTTCCTGTCCACGGTCCAACCTCCTATTCATTCCAGCGCCTTGCCACCTATGCTAAATTTTAGTCCTAAATCGTTGACTGCACGGAGAACTAGTCTCTCAGACGTTTTTGTTGTCATTGTTGCAAATTCATTTCAATTGTGCCCGAGTCTTCCTGATTTTCTTGGCAAAGAAACTGGAGCGCTTTCCCATTGTCCTTTCCAGTTCATTTTACAGATGAAGAAACTGAGGCAAACTGCATTAACTGACTTGTCCAGAGTCACTGGTGTCTCTAGTGTCTGAGGTTGGATTTGAACTCAGGAGGATGAGTCCTCTTGGCTCCAGACCTGGTACTCTTTCCAGTAAGCCATCTAGCTATATACCTATAAATATATCTAAAGAATTATACAAACTGTGAATTACTGTCATTAGACTAAAATGGGTCATTGAGGGAAAGGACAGCCCTACCCATCGATCTTAGACATCAGTTTTCTAAAGCTTGGGGAGGGACAAATGGAACTGGTCTATATGAGTAATTAACTCCAATCATGCTGAGGATTTGACCTTCCAGCCCTCAACTTCTCCGAGTCTGCCAGTGGGTTAATCCTAGAAAATTGAGATTTAGCTAAAACAGTGCCATATGTAAATGAAGTATTTTATGGCTTATATTTATGGCCTAAGAAGTCTCTGATTAGACTCTATAAATATCCCCATTTGGTTAGTTAAGAGAATCTCTATGGAGGAGCTGTCCAGAGCTTTCAGAGTTACAAGTATGAATTTTTGTACCTGAGGAAAGAGGGAGAAAAGGCACCTTCATTTGGGGAATAGAGGAGACAGGGAAACTATAGCTCAGCTAGATCATCTGGTAGCTTCCAATCTAATCTAGCATGCATTTTTAAAGTTCCTAATAAGTGCAAGATGGCATTATGCTTAGCAATGAGGGTGCAAAGTCAAAAATAAATTAGGTCCTGGGAGATCTAACTTAAAACAAAGTGCCCCTTTCCTCCTCTTACTGCAGGTTCCATATGAGTCCGGAAAGGATACTTTTGTGATGGTAAGGGGATGCTTTGTTCTTTCCTGCTCTGCTGAGAGTGCATCCTAGTGAACTACTTCCTAAGGACCTTCTGGTTCAAGTATATCATTTGGGAGGTAGGTGGGCAATGGAAAAGGAGACCAGTATGACAGGGTTACTCAGCGATTGCCCTCACTGGAGATCAGTGGTTAGGGCAGATCAACCCTCTCCTTACCTTTTTATGTTTAAGTATCCAGCTTTTCCTCAGCAAAGAGATTTGAAGTTCAGGTGCTTCTTGTCATCCCCATCCCTCTCACAATCCTGGCTTGGGTGGGAGATGCTCAGGATATGTAAGTCAATGAAGCATAAAGGGCTGCCTTTCCTAGCTCCTAGAGGAGGAGAAAAGCTCAGAGTGTTAATTTTCCCAGCATCCTCCAGAGTATGGAGGTTAAGTGATCCCCTCACACCTCTAAGGCCAATTTCATGCCCACTAAATTCAGCCACATCTGAGACGAAACTTCACTTTTCAGATTCTAGTTATTCAGCTCTGGCAGGTCTGCTGGGGCTCCTTTCAATAGGCAAGATTAAATATGGGGGATGCAGCTAGGGAACACTTAGGCATGTAAAAAATTAAACCTTTGAATAAATCAGAATAAATATATACTACAAGAACCTATAATTTCTGCAAACCTCCCAGTTTTTTTTTTTCTGAACAAAGGAACAATAGAAATTTCCCTTACCAATACAATACCAATACAAAACAATTCATTAAATGTATACCCAGCCCTACACTAAGTGGCTGGCTCTTGTGTAGTTTGAAAACATAAGATTAAAATATATAGACTAGGGGCAGCTAGGTAGCAAAGTGGATAGAGCACCAGCCTTGAAGTCAGGAGGACCTGAGTTCAAATCTGGCCTCACACACTTAACCCTCCTTAACTGTGTGATCCTGGGTGAGTCACTTAACTCCAATTGCCTCAGCGTGCTGCACACACACAAACATGTAGAATAATAGAGAACGACATAAAGAAGGATGATATAAGTAAGGGTTTAACTGAGAGTTTTAAGAGAGGAGAATTAATTCTTATTGGAAATACTGGAAAAACTGCTCTATTTTGTTTCTGCTGATGGCTAATCAGTCAGCCAGCCAACAAACACTTATTAAGCACCTACCAACAGCCAGGTACTGTGCAAAGCACTGGGGGTACAAAGGAAGGCAAAAGTAAGCCCCTGCCCTCAAGGCGCTTACAATCTAATTAGGAAGACAACATGTGACAAATATATACAAACAAAGTATTTTCAGGATAAATTTACAGGATGATGCTCAACAGAGGGAAAGCATTAGAATTAAGGAGAATGGGGGAAAGATTTCCTGAAGAAAGGAGAATTTTACCTGGGACTTGGAGGAAACCAGGGTAGAGATGAGGAGGGAGAATATTCCAGGCACCGGGGCAGTCAGGAAAAATGCTAGGGACGGAGAGATGGAACATCTTGTTCTTTGAACAGCCAGAAATCCAGTGTCAAGTCCTTGCAGAGAGGGGAGAAGGAGGGAAGGAGGGAGAGAAGGTGTAAACTGTAAGAAGACTGGAAAGAGAAAGGGGAAACAGATTATGCAAGGCTCTGACCTGCTTCCAGTGTAAATGAAAAATGGTTTAGAATTAATGAGGCTTAGCTGGGTCTCACACAAAGCTTTCTGTAGAACTGTTTGCTTCTCCATCACTTTTTGCTATTTTGTAAAGTGATATTGTTCAGAATCTTCTGGCATATTTCTCTGCTAAGCTGTAATTAGGAATTCTTGCTCTTGGAACAAATTCAGTTAAATGAGGATGAAGGAAGAGGAAATATGGAGGGACTGTCTCAGCACCCAGTATCTAGTCTGGTCCCCTGCATTCTGGTCCCCTGCATCATGGCCAGTGGTTACCAACACCCTGGATGAGGCTGAAGGTCATGGAGGTGGTAGAGAGGATGGATCCCTGGGAGAAGAAGGCCACAGACATGAGATCCCAGGGAGCAGCAGGTCCAGGATAAGCAAAGGGATGGGGAAATTGTACTGAGTGTCCTGGGCAGGCTGGCGTTGTACCAAGAAGTATGGGGAAGAAACACATCCTCCCCTGGATGACAGAGCTCCAGTTACAATTCCATTCATCTCTAATGTTTTTCAAATCATAGGGCAATTAGACTAGAACAAAGAGTACAGGGCTGGGCGTTCTGTGAAATCAGCTTGGGAAAATAGGTTGAAATCATATTGTGAAGGGGTTTACGTGTTGAACAGTTGAGTCTATATTTTATACTAGAAGTTCTAGGGAGTCGTTGAAGCTTCTTGACCAAGAGAAGAACATGGTCAAAACTGCATGTTGGGAATGTTATTTTGCAATTGTGTAGAGCAGAGGGGGTCAGCAATTTATGGCTGTGTGAAAGCAGTCAGTGGGCCAGATTTGGCCCACAGGTTCTAGACAGCTAGTTCTTGACTAGAGAAAGAATGGAAGAGGGAAGAGAATTGAGGCTGAAAGTCCAATTAGGAGGTGACTGCCATAGTCGGGGTGAGAGATGGTGAGACCCTGAGCTAGGGTGGTAGATGGGTAGTCTGATAGAGGGGGGTGGGCTTAAGACTTGTTGAGGAGGTATAACAGACCAGGCTGACAACTGGTTGGATATGGGGGGTAGTGAGTGGCTTTGATGAGTTGAACATGACTAGGAGATTAGAAATCTGAAAGGATGGTGGTGTTCTTGACATGAATGGGAAATTAAGGTGAATTTTGGACTTGGTAAGTTTGAGAAGCCAATGGGGACATCTGAGTGGAGATATCTAACAGGTAGTTGGTTAGGAATGTATGGGAATTCAGAAGACAGATGAAGACTGAATATTGCAAATTTGTGAATCATCTGGCTTGTTTACTCCTGTCTGTATATGACCTTTCACAATCCCCTTTGGGGTTTTCTTTCATTTAAAAGTAGTTTGCTGTTTTCTTCTCCAATTCATTTTACAGATGGGGAAACTGAGGCAAACATAGTGGAGTGACTTGCCCAGGGTCATCAACTCGGTCCAGAACCGAGCCCTGGGGGCTTTCTATACAAAGATGCTGGGGTATGGATAATGACCTCACCAAGAAGACTGAGAACGAATCCTCACTTAGGAAAAAATGCCAGCAAAATCCAGGGAGGACCAAATGTCCAAGATGAGAAAATGGCACCAGTCTCCAGAGGGATGAGGACTGGAAAAAGCCATTGTACACACAAGGAGAATCCTGGTATCCTCTGAGGGAATTGCTTTTGTTGAGTGACAGCAGCTGAAGCTGACTCCAAGACTTTCAGAAGTGACTGAGAAGTGATGAAGTATGAGTGTAGACCATAATTTCTAGCTGAGAGAGGGAGGAGACATAAAGAACATTAATTTGAGGGGAATTCAGGGTCAAGAAAAGGTTTTTAAAGAGTGGAGAAGATCTGACATGTTTGGAGTCAATAGTGAAGGAACCAGTGGATAGATCGACTCAAGGTGACAATGAAAGAGGGGAGGAGAGGAAGGGATCCAGGGATCAATAAAGGAACTGGCCGTGGTGAGATGGAGTTGTAGTTCTTCCTCTGAGTCTGAAGCAAAGTAGATGATAGTGAAGAATCTGAGGTGAGGATGTAGAAAGAAGAGGCAAATCCCTAATGGGTGACCTTGGTTTTCTTGATAACAAGCAAGTCACTTAACTTCTCTGTATTCCAAGTAATTCTCTCAAGGTTCTAAATTGCAGATAAATTGGTGATCTGTATCAGTGGAAAAATGTTCCACACCAGGAGTTCCCTATAATGAGGAAATGCAAGACCTGGACTAACAGCTGTATCATAATGGATAGAGCACTCGATTTGGAGTCAGGAAGCTGTTTGTTGTTCAATCATTTTCAGTCATGTCCAATTCTTCATGATCTCATTTGGGGTTTTCTTGGCAAAGATACTGAAATGGTTCGCCATTTCCTTCTCCAGATCACTGAATCCTGCCTCAGACCTTAACTGTGCAAATGTGGCTAAGTCACTTAATCTCTGTTTCCCTCAGTTCCCTCATCTGTAAAAAGTTGTGAGATCAAATTATATATGTGTGTGTATGCATGTGTGTATATATGTATATATTTATACATACACAATACATATGTAAAATGCTTTATAAACTTTAAACCACTATATATGTGCTAGATTTTTAAAAAAGGTTTTTTCTGGCATCAAGTCCTGAGATCTCTTTTAGCAACAATATTTTTTCTTTTCTTTTCTTTTTTATTTATTTTTAACACACATTACTTTATGAATCATGTTGGGAGAGAAAAATAAGAGCAAAAGAGAAAAACCATGGGAGAGATTAAAAAAAAAAAACAGAAAAAAGAAATGAACATAGCATGTGTTGATTTACATTCAGTCTCCTTAGTTCTTTTTCTGGATGCAGATGGTGTTTTCTATCCAAAATTTATTGGAATTGTCTCGGATCACTGAATCACTGAGGAGAACTAAGTCTTTCATAATGACCTTGCTGTTACTGTGTACAATGCATTCCTGCTTATTTTACTCAGCATCAGTTCATATAACTCTTTCCAGGCCTTTCTAAAATCAGCTTGTTCATCATTTCAAAAAAAAAACAATGATATTCCATTATTTTCATATGCCATAACTTATTCAGTGATGGGCAGCTACTCATTTTCTAATTTTTGCTATCACAAAAAGAACTACTACAAACATTTTTGCACATGGGGGCCCTTTTCTTTTCTTTATTATTTCATTGGGAAACAGACCCAGTACTGACACTGCTGGGTCAAAGAGCAGGCACAATTTTATAGCTCTTTGGGTATAGTTCCATATTGCTCTCCAAAATGGTTGGATCATTTCACAATTCCACCAACAATGCATCAGTGTCCCAGTTTTCCCACATCCTCTCCGACATTTATCATTATCTTTTCCTGTCATCTCGGCCAATATGAGAGGTGTGAGGTGGTACCTCAGACTTGTTTTAACTTGCATTTCTCTAATCAATAGTGATTTAGAGCATTTTTTCATAAGACTATAGATGGCTTTAATTTCATCTGAAAATTGTCTGTTCTTATCTTTTGGCCATTTATCAACTGGAGAATGACTTGTATTCTTATAAATTTGCCAATTCTTTATATATTTTAGAAGTGAGATCTTTATCAGAAACACTGACTGTAAATTTCCTCCCCCCCCCCCAGCTTTGTACTTCCCTTTTAATCTCCTTTGTGTTGGTTTGCATGTACTTATTTAAACAGATGTTGTCTCCCTGATAGAACACAAGATCCTTGAGTAGGAGGATTGCTTCATTCCTGAATTTGTCCACTTGATGTCTAGTATAGCACCTAGTAGTACACAGTAGGTACTAAATTGCTTGCTGATTGCTGAAGTGATTTTCAAGATCAATTCATTTCCTAAGTCTGTATATTGCTGAGACTTTGCTTTTTTCAGTACAAAGAGGAAAGGAACAAAACCATGGCTCAGAATGAAATTAATTGACTCGAGCATCCTTGCTGGGGCTATCCTCATTAATCTATGAATTATCCTGCCTTTCACAATTCCAAAGGTCTAGTTCTATCATAAGAAGAGAGGGGAAGCAGTCAGCAACTCCTGCCAACATCAAAGCGTCATATGTTTAGGGGGTCTGGAATATGATGGAAACCTGTAGCACATATTTAGAAATCATTGTTGTTTAGTCATTTTTCAATTTTCAATTTTAGTCAATTTTAAAGTCATTTTCATTTAGTCAATTTTCAAAATTCATAGAATTTTTCAAAGTCATCAATGTCTTAGTGACTCTTTCCACTCCTGAGGCAATTAGGGTTAAGTGACTTGCCCAGGATCGCACAGCTGGCTGTGTTAAGTGTCTGAGGTCAGATTTGAACTAGTGTCCTCCTGAATTCAGGACTGTCACTCTATCCACTGTGTTACCTACCTGCCCCATTTTGGGGTTTTCTTGGCAGAGATATGAGATACTGAAGCGCTTTGCATTTCCTTCTCTAGCTCATTTTACAAATGAATAAACTGAAGTAAACAGTGTTAAATGACTCGTCCATTGTCTCACAGCTAGTCTGTGTCTGAGGTCAGATTTGAACTTGGGATGTTGGATCTTTCTGACTCTAAGCCCAGTACTATGTTGCCACCTATCTGCCATCACTTTTTTTTCCCTGAGGCAATTGGGATTAAGTGACTTGCCCAGGGTCACACAGCCAGGAAGTGTTAAGTGTCTGAGGCCAGATTTGAACTCAGGTCCTCCTGACTTCAGGGCTGGTGCTCTACCTACTGTTCCAACTAGCTGCCCTCTGCCATCCACTTATACATGTACATATAACTTCTGAGAGCCTGTGAGCAGCTTGAAGAGAGTATTTTGTTTTTATCTTTATCTTCCAGGATTTCGCACGGTCCACCACATAATAAGTGGATAGAATTTAAAATCCTTGGTTTGGCATTAACAGCCCCTCACAACCTGGCCTCTGCCCACCCTCCCTGTGGTCTTAGGACACATCCTCCTCTGTCCACTCCACTGTGGTCTAGCAACACTGGCCTTGCTCTTCCTCCCGCATGACCTTGACCTTCTAAACAGGTTAAGGTTCATTCCTTATGGATGACTCGGATGAGCAACAGCCAACCTGAGATTCCCAGGTCCCTTCCAGCTCTGACATTCTATGTTTTAAGGCCCCTTCCAGCTCTGACGTTCTATGATATGTTTGTGTAAAGAATGACTAACACACTCAAATATCTCTAGGCCTCTCTTGCCTCCCGCCCTGAGCCTCTTTGCATTCCATTTGGCTGTTGGATGCTGTCCTATGCCCGGAATTTGGAAAATCTGGTTTACTTCTTAGTCTGTTTCTTCTATCATTCTTTCCCTGATCTCAAGACCCCAAGCTAGCCCCTCGGTGTCTACATATCCTCCACCATCTGTTTTCCCCATTAGCCTCTCCAGTGATAACCCCGTACTAGCCGTGAGACCAGGGCAGCAAGTTTGGAAGGTTTCCTAGGGGAGACCTTTTCTTTTAGCAATGGAGAGCTAAGAAATCCTTCCACACTGCATCTGCACAGCAGGGAGGGACTCTCTAGAGGCATACATTCTAGGTGATAAAAACCCAGACCAGCAGTTTAAGAATGCAGTGTGTAATTGAAACCATGGAGAGGTTTGCAAAATTGCCTTCAATACAGGGAGTTATTAACATCATGGGGGAATGACTGAATCATGAGAAAGTGCCTTTCGATGTCCTTCACAATCTGGCCCCAATCTGCCCATTCGGAGAACATGTAGTAATGAGAAGTACCCTATCTGTAGTCATAGGCCTTGGGTTTCAATGAATGTTCTTCCACTTACTAGCTGTGTGGTCTCAGGCAAGTCACCTAATTTTTCCGTGCCTCAGTTTCCTCATCCGTAAAACTACGGGTTTGGGGTAGATGATCTCTGAGGTCCTTTCCAATTAAAATTTTGTGATTCTCTGACTCCACCCATCAAAGCATATTCATTTAATGTGATTTTTTCACTAATCTGTGTCTATTCCCTCTAATAGTATATTCTTACCTTCTCGTACTAATTAGTTCATCAATTACTTTCCGGTATCAGAACCATAAAAATAATGGCATTCCTATATTACTTTAAGAATTCCTCCCAATGAAGTGGGTAAATTTTCATTTTACAGATGAGTAAACAGGCTACCCATAGTCATACAGCTAGTATCACTAGGAATTCAGACTCTATGGTCTTTTCTTTCTAATGATTACATCATGCTTTCTCTCTTATACAAATGCTATGATCTAGTGAAATTCAGCCATTTGCTTTCCCCTGAATGTGTCTCAAAAAATCACCTCTCCTTACCTTTTCTCATTCCACTTCTTTTGCCTGAAATGCCTTCTTTCCCCAACTCCCCCTATATAAATCCTAGCTCTCCTTTAAGCTCAGATCAAATACTACCTCCTTTATGAAATGCTCCTTGTTCTCTATTCCCGTCCAGGTCCCAGATGGATGTAGTGCCTCCCTCCTCTGACCTTTCTTGTATTGCAGGGCACCAACCTCATTCTACATTGAATTATAGTGATTAGTGAATGTGCCTTATCTCCTAGATTAGTAAGCTCTGGGAAGTCAGGGACTGTGTCCTATTCTTTGCAGTATTCCTTGGAGAGACCAGCACTGGCTGTTATGTAGTGTGGGTATTCAGTCGGTGTTTGGTGAATAATAATTCACATTTTTATGTCATACTGACATTTAAGAAACACTTTCCTTACAAGAACCTTCTCTGACAGATATTAATTATTGCACTCATTTTCCAGAAGAGGAAATCAGAGTGAGGAAATGATGTGTCAGTGATTACACAAGTCTTAACTGTTAGAGCCAGGATTTTTATCTGGGTCTCCTAAGATTTCACTCTTTATCCACATTTCATCTTTGAATGAATGAAGCCCATTTATTCCATCAAGGAGAATAGACTGTCTTCATTTCCTAAATTTTGATAATTTTTGAGAAATACATATCATTTTGTAACCCTGGATAGGCCACTTATCCTGTTTGACTCAGTTTCCTCATCTGTAAAATAAACTGAAGAAGAAAATGGCAAATCACTTTAGTGTCTTAGAAAATCCCAAATGGGGTTGAAGAATAGGATGTGACTGAAAAAACTGAATAAGGACAACAAAAAAAAATCATTGACTAAAGGTAATTAATTGTGTGTCAGCTTGTGAAAGAGGAAAATGAAATATAATAGAAAGAAGTGAGAAGGCTTGGCTTCAGATCCCTGCAATACACTAACTAGTTATAGGACCATGAACAAATCACTTCGTTCTGGACCTCACTTTCTTTCTTTTTAAAATGCAGGAGTTGGACAAGATTTTCTAAAAAATAGAACATCAACAATAACTGAGATGGAAAATAGGTAGAGGAAAGACAAGTATTATGAAATTATACATGAAAAATTCCAAGAAGTCATAGAACTAGAGGGCAAAGTGAAAATAGAAAGAATTCACCAGTGATCTCTGGAAAGAAACCTTAAATGAAAACTTCCAGGAATATCACAGATGAAAGCCAGAGCTCTGAGATCAAAGGGAAAAAAAACTACAAACCACAAAAAAGATTATACAAGACTTTGCAGCTTCCATTTTAGGAGAAGAAAGCTTGGAACATGATATTCCGAAAGACAAAAAGTTATAGCTTTACTACCAAGGATAATCTACCTATCACGATTAATTATAATCCTACAGAGGAAAAAAATGCATATTTAGTGAAATACAGGATTTTCAGAGATTCCTAATGAAAAGGCTAGAAATAAATAGACACTTGATAAATAAAACGTAGGTACCAGAAGAAACAGAAAAATATACAAATTTGTTTAACTGGAAGGGGATGTGTGGGGAGGAGTTGTTAATATGTAAATAGAGAATGGCTTCTTAGACAGTATCAAATATCTTTAAGGACGATAAAAATGATGAATATGATAAAAGGTAGGTTGGTGTTTTTCTTATGTTTCATGATTTTAGAGGAAGAAAAGGGGGGCAAAGGACTGTATTGAGGAAAAAAGAAGGGGAAGAAAATCACTATTGCATAGTAGAAGTGAGTATATAACCATGAAGGAAGGGGTAAGAAGAACAAATATTCATGAACCTCACTTTCACCTGAATTGGATGAAGGAAAATTGTATACATTTCTACACCATACAAATTTTGGTATAGAAATACATTAAACTTAAAAGTAATATGGGATTGAACAGGAACCAAGAAGGGGTAAAGAGAAGTTAAGAGAGAGAAGGGAGAGGGGCAGCTAAGTAGCTCAGTGGATAGAACACCAACCCTGAAGTCAAGAGGACCTCAGTTCAAATCTGGTCTCAGACACTTAATACTTACTAGGTATGTAACCCTGGGCAAGTCACTTAACCCCAACTGCCTAAACAAAACAAACGAGAGAGTTAGCATAGTAAACTCAAGTTGGAGGGAAGAACTTAAAGGAAGAATTAAAAGGAAAGGAAGAAAGAGTAAAAATCTGGGATGAAGAGTAGGGTAAAGAAAAAAAGGAAGAGCTATAATAGAGAGGAAAGTTAAAACAGAGGAAACAGAGAGGTATTTCACTTATAAGACCACAAATGTTTGGCAAACTCACTTTTCTGTTATCTACTTCTTATTTATAAAGAGGGAGAAGGGAGCAAAGAAATGAAAAAAAGTAACAAAAAATGAGATGAAAGGAAATACATGATTAACAATTATAACTATGAGCATGACTGGTTTAAACTCATCCCTAAAAGTGGAAGAGAAGAGCAGAATGGATTAAAAAGCAGAATTACATAATGTATTATTGATTACAAGAAATACATTCTGAAACACAAAAGCTGACATGGCTTAAAATGAGAAACTGAAGCAAAATCTATTATACTTCAACTGAACAAAAACGAGCAGAAGTTGCAATAATAATTTCAGATAAGGTTAAAATAAGTGTTGATAAGATAAAAGGAGATATTACATTATTCCATTATGCTTGAAAGGACAATAGATAACAGACAAATAGCAATGCTTCATATGCATCCTAATAATATAGCATTTTAATAACTAAAAGAAAAGTGAATCAAATTGGAAGGAAAAGTCAATAATACAACTGTAATAGTGACAGACCTTAATGTACTCCTTTCAGACCTAGACAAATATAATAAAATATAAACAATAACAAAGTCAATGACCTCAATAGAAACTAAAACTCATACTCTTAGACCAGCAATATTTAGGAAATAAAATAAGTATAATTCTAGTTCACTTGCTCTTTTATCTAAGAATGGCCAACCTCATGATTTCTTCTCCAGTTCCTCTCAAAGCCTATTTACATGGGCAACAAACACCTTACATGAGCATTTAAATAAAGCTTTTCTATTTCATTCCATTCTATTCTCTCCTCCATCTCTTGGAAACATTACTTTGCTTCATAAGTCGGTTCAAGTGCCACCACCTATGAGAAACCTTTCTTGCTTCTTGCTATTGTTAGCACCCTTCCCCCATTGTTGGAATACATAGGAGCCACCTGACAGTGGCTGCTGGAGATCCAGCCCAGAATGGATCTCCTCTTGTGAGAGGATGATACAAGGACACTGAGAGGCAGTTGTTGTTGTTGTTGTTGTTGTTGTCGTTGTCGTCTGATCTCTCTGACTGAGAGGCCATTGCATTGTCTGACCTCTCTCCTCTTCCCTCTGCCTCCAATTTATCTCATTCCCAGTCTGCAACACCTGTGTCAGCAAAGGCTGCTTTGCAACTCCTTCAGATACTATGATCTACAGCTGTGAAGACTCTCGGAGAATTGACCTGTCCCTTAACACCCCATCCCAGAAATTACTTTGCATATATTTTGTACTTTGTTTCCTGTGGTCCCCCACCCCAGTAGAAAGGAAACCTTTTGAGGGAAGGACTTTAATTTTTGTCTTTCTATTCCTGGGTTGTAGCAAAGATCCAGATATATAAAAGATGTTTAATAAATGTTTGTTGATCCTATAAAGACCAAATTGTGATATTAATGCTATCAGAATTCACAAGAGATCATCATAGGTTTGGGTGATTGGAAAGCCTTCTTGAAGGATATAAGATTTAATCTGGGCTTTGATCTCTAGTCAGTTTTTGGGATTTGCTGAATTATATTACAGACCAAATTTTAAGACAATATCAAATCTTTTGACCTGGAAGAGACCTTAGAACACAGAATATCAGAATTTGAAAGAAACTTTGAACACAAGCTGTTCAGGATGGGAGGAAACTTAGTGCCTAGAATGTCAGAGCTGGAAGGAAATTTAGGACAATTTCCTCCAGTTCTATTCAGCAGCATGTGAAGAGGAGGCAGATGGTGAGAATGATCCAGACTTGGGCTTTGGGGAAGTATAATTGGCAATAGGACAAAGAATCAGGGAATATGAGAATAGGGAACAACAACAAAACAATAGGAACTCAATGCTGCAAAATCATAACCAAAATTGGGCCTAAAGTAGGCGCATGAGATAGAAGACACTCCTTCCTACTCCTTTGATGCGATGGGGAATTATGAGTGTGGATTGCCGAATATAATGTCAACGCTTGTGGATACATGGCTAATTTTGCGAAACATCCTCCTCACCCCTTGCTTTAAAAAATTCTTCATTGTGAATGATGACTCTTAGTGAGGGAATGGGGGAAAGATACAAATAGAAACATGGATGATGCAAAAGCAGACGATTTATTTTAAAACCCATTTCTGAGTCCAGGGGCTAGGGGCTCTGCGCCCATTTCATTTTTCACTATAGAGATCTTTCTGATCTATTTTCATTTGGGTTGAATTCTATAGCAGTCTGGCTTCTAACAAGAGGGGTTAATCTGTCTTTCCTCATACCAATTCCATCCAAGCATTCTGGAAAAAGTATTTAAAGCTTAGATGTTGATTCATGTCCAGGTTCATCTTAAAAGGTAAGAGTAGAAGTAAAATATGAATTGAATTTGGGACAGTCAGTTATTTCTGACACATAAAAGAAATACTAAAGGACACAAACTGTACACATTGACAGAAGGACATTAGATAAGATTTGGCAATTTATATTTTATAATATAATTACTTTGTCAATCTCTCGGGGAAGCTAATACTTAAATCTTACCAGAACACAACATCTTTCATCTTGGCTCTGCACTGTCTAACCAAATCGAAGTCCATGTCTTTTACCAGGGGGTCACTTTCTCCCATGAAGTAATTCCTTTGGTCATGAGTCAGTTTTACCTAATGGACCGATCTGCAAACCTTTACATAAGGTTACATTCAAATTTGGGTATATCCTTTTAAAGACTGAAATTTAGTCACCAACTCAATAAAGAAAATGCAAGCTGGAAACGGTAGCCAGGGGCCCAGGTAAAAATTAATTTGTTCTAGTTTCTCCTTGTGCTACTTCATAGGAACTGTCAGAGCCCTGCTCATCCTTCCACCTGCCTTATGGGAAGTTGAGTATAAACAAAAAGCTAATTGCCACCACAGGAAGTTTGAAGGAAAAACCTGAAGCTGTGTCTCTTTTGTACCTAATACTACCCAATCTACTTCCCTGCTGTTATCCTAGGTAAAGGGGAGAGCCAAGAGCCCACCTATTATTTGCTACTACATTCCAGAACTCCATGTTTTTTTCCGTGTTGAGTCACAGAGAGCTATCTGAAAGCAGCCAAGGAGACTTTACCCTAAAAAACAACCCATTTACTACTGAGTTAGACACATATGGTTGGCTGGAAGCAGGAAAATCAGTTTTTCTTACCTTATTTACCCCCTGTTAATTACACTTAGAACATAGAATGTCAACAATGGGAGGGACTTTAGTTATCTTCTCATCTAATTTCCGAGCCAGGAAAGCAATTCTTCCCTGGTAGAGCCTTGATCTCCTGACTTTCAGCCCAGGATGGATTTCTTGAGCTGTTTTTGTTTTTAATGTTTATCAGAATTCTGAAGAGACTGGTCTGGACAAAACAGAAGACTTGGGAGCATCCTTTAAAACATGGCTCCCTAACCAATTTTGTGTCCACCATGAAGCCCATGTTTTCCTTTTCAGAATCCCATTTTTAAATGCATAAAGGAAAACACACGTGATCCCAAAGGAAACCCATTATATTAAAATACAGTTATCAAAATATTGGGGAAAAACCACACAGGCAAGTTCACAGGCCCCAGGATCAGAATCCCTGGCTACAATCTGGCCACAGTTTCATTCTCCAATTTGCTCCCAAAGGTCCCAGATAAAAGTCCTGCATTAAAACTCCCAGCTGCAGGAAACCCGGGCAAATAAAACTTCCCCTTCTTTCCACTCCCCTTTGCTATTTGACTCCTGTCGGCATCAGCTTTTTCTGCTCAGCAGGAGAATTTGGGTCTCCTCCGAAGCAGAGAGCAGGCTGTTTAATAGCGATTAGCAGGCTCACCTAAAGGGGTGGGGGTGGAGGAGCATGGCAGGTTCAATTGACTCGTAATGCCTTAATAATCATGTTTGGCTGACTAGCTTCACCCCGGAGCCAAGTTCTCGAATTCTCTCTGCTGTTCTTGCCATGACCAGCTGAGAGAAGCTGTCTGGAGGGGGATTCATCCCGAGAGGGAAATGTTCCCTCCCCGCAGCTCAGCAGATTGGGACAGGTCCATCGAGGTGCGCGCAGAGCATCCCCAGGGCCCGAAGCCGTGTCGGGGCACTCACCTGTCAGCGTGACGTCTAGATGGATGAGCCGGGGATGCTGTACCATATGGCCGGCCCCTGACATCAGCGCGCAGGAGCTCTCCGGCAGGACTTGGGGGGATGTAGGGGGGAAGATAGACGCAGCCAGGGCCAGGGCAAGGAGAAGACGTCGCGTGCCCCGGGCAAGGTTTGAAAACTGTGCCTCCTGTGGCTTGTTCCGGGGCCCTGGACATTTTCAACTTTCCTCGTAACGCAGGAGACTTTTACATATCCTGTAATAAATCCCCAAGTGCGATTGGAGAATGGAATTTCCTGACCTTGATAAGAGGTATTTATAGGATCAGAGGGCATGATTAGAGCTGTGAGGAACCTTAGCCGGTCAGTTCTGCCTCCTTATATCATAAAAGAGGAAACTGCCGGTCCGAGAGAGGATCTGCCCCCGGGGCCCACTCTGAAGCCACATTCTCTGACTCTAGAGCTGGGGCTCATTTCTATAAAAGAACACTAAAGAATCTCTCTCTCTCTCTGTCCTATAGCTCTCTGTCTCTTTGTCTTTCTCTGTCTCTGTATCTCTCTGTCTCTGTCTCTCATCATTCTGTGTCTCTCTTTGTCTCATCTTTCTCTGTGTGTCTCTCATCTCTGTGTCTGTCTCTGTCTCTCATCTTTCTCTCTCGGTGTCTCTCTTATATTTCTCTTTCTGTCTCTGTCTCTTTCATCTTTCTCTGTCTCTATCTCTGTATCTCTCTATCTCTGTGTCTCTCTCATCTCTGTCTCTTTCTTTGTCTCTCTCATATTTCTCTGTCATTTTTCTTTCTCTGTGTCTCTGTCTCTCTCATCTTTCTCTCTGTGTCTCTCTCTGTCTTTCTTATTTCTCTCTGTCTCTCTGTCCGTCTGTCTCTTTCTCTGTTTCTCTCCATTTTCTCTCTGTCCATTTCTCTGTCTCTGTCTCTGTCTGTATGTCTCTTTGTCTCTCTCCATTTCTCTCTTTATCTCTGTCTTTCTCTTTGTCTCTGTTTCTCTCTACTTTCTCTCTCTCCACTTCTGTCTCTTCATGTCTCTCTGTCTCTATCTGTCTGTCTCTCTCTTTGTCTCTCCCTACTTCACTCTCTCTCTCTTCCCCATTTCTTTCTCTCCTCCACCCTCCCCCTCCTCCTTCCTTCCCCCTCTCATTAGGCCAGCAACCCTTCCAGGAATTACACCCTATATTGGACATGGTTCCTGTCTTCAGAGAGCTTACAATCTAGATGAGCAGCTGTAATGAGTACATTACAAAGAAGTATGAACAACATTCATCAAATCCAGATGAATGCTGACATTACCCAGCTGTGTGACTTCAGTTTCTCCATCTATAAATGGATTAGACAAGGTCTAAGGCCCTTTCCGAGTCTAATAGTCTATGTCCTAAGAAGTGTTGGAAGTAGTATACCTCATTCCCTGTGCTGTCTGCTTCTGTACTCCCTGTGCCCTATTAAAGTGTGATTAAGGTGTTATTCCTCACTTATTTCCAATGTGATCTTTCCCAACAAAGAACTGAATGTGTTCACCCTGATCCAGCTGAGATCTTCTTAGGATACTCATCTTCCAGGCATATACCAGATACTTGGGCCAGGACTAGGTCATCAATAGCCACTCTTACTGTAGGGGAGCAAGGCACTGAGAATCCACTAGTGGAAAGGAGCGATGACGCTGAACTCTGTGCTCTTCTAGGTAAGGACTCCCCATAGGTGGGCTTAGCAGAACAATGGACTTCACCATATGCTGCCCTGGCTACCACTGAGGCATAAGGAGAGATGCTCCCACAGAAGCTATAATTCCCCATATCCTTATAACATGTTGTTGATGTATTAGTGCAAAACAATCTCCTTTTGTTAACTTTTCAGTGATTTTCAAGTGCCTCATTTTATCCCAACGTTGAACCTAAACTAAGCTGGCATTTAGAGCTAGCTCTGACATTTGGAGAAGTGGGCAGAAAATAGTGAAGGACACAGGGATTCTGGTCTTCAGAAATCTACCAAGTTGGAGGGGCTCATACTCCCTATGGCTTGGAGTCTAAGTCCTAAGGTTACCAGGAAGATGTGTCAGAGAAGCCAGGAGCAAAGTAAACCTCCTTTTGTTAATTGTTCAATGACTGATGAGTGTCTCCTTTCATCCCAACATCAAATTCGAACTAAAAGACCAATGGCATTAGTGCTACCCCCAACATCATCACTCAGATCCGCCTCTGCCAGAACTTCTATCCTGACTATTTTAGTCCACAATGATTAGTTTAATTCAATTAATGACAAATAACAAATGAAAGTCTCTTTTTAAAATTAAGAACTTTAATAATAACAATAATGCACTTATATGGTGGCTGTAGTATATCAGCCCTTCTGTTTCAAGGGCTTCAGCACCTGATTCACTATCTTCATCTCCTCTTCAATTCCTGCCCTTCTCATAATCTTTAATAACCTTTTCTTAGTTGTCATCATTCTCGACCTCTATGCCTACTAACCTTCTCCTCTCAGAGTTTTTGTGATACTAGCCTCTTCTAGAAGGTAGATACACTTTCAAGCTGTCTAACCTTCCAAATCCTGACTTATGTCCCATGACCTACTCCTCCATTCTGCCTTAGCTACACATAGGAATGGCCACCCATTGAATCTCATCATTACCCAGAAGTGATCCACTTCCCCTAATAAAAATCTCTTGACATGAACCCCTCCAAACATAACCTCCTATCAATTCTATTTCATTTTATGCCTTTTAAAACTATATTCTCGGCAGTCATCAACACCTCCAATGTCTCTGCTACTTTGTGCTTTCTTATATAATTATTCTAACTTCATTTTGTCCCCTTTCCACCTCTTGTGCTCTTGCTCTCATCTCTTGCCAAACATCAGCCCTGAATTACTCTCACCATCCACCTCCTCTTCTTCTACTCCTCAGTCTTTGAAGCTTGGTAAGGAAGATTCACAACTGAGTTGGTTGGATAGATTACAAATTCATATTATCCAAGTTCAACTTCAGCAAAACAGTCCTTTTAACTCCTTATTAATTCCATATATAAGGTCCCAAAGAATCTGTTCTAAACCTCTTTGTTTCTCAGGCTCCCCACATATTCCTTCTTTGTCTCTTCCTTTTCTCCTCTGAGGTATCTGCCTCTTTACTGAGAAAACTGAGGCCATCCATTCAATGTAATTTAATTCGTTTTCTTCACATCCAGACTCCTTCACACCATTTCCACTGATTTCTACTTTCTCTCAGTCTACGAGGAAGAGTAGGCCTTTTCCTTGCTTAAACCACTTTCTATACATATATACTTGATTTCCATCTCTTCCATCAGATTTCATCCTCAATCATCTCCTTCTGGCAGACCTTCAACCTCTCTCTAGAAGTTGATTTCTTCTCCATTATATTCAAATATATCCATTCCAGCTACTGTCAAATATCTTTCCTCAGTCGAACAATTTGAAAAAGCTGTCTACATTTGTTGCCCCTGCTTCCTCTCCACTCTTTTGCTGGCCATTCTACTAAATTCTTTGAAATCTGGCTTATGACTTCATCACTCAACTGAAACTCTCCTCTCCAAAATTACCAGTGCTCTCTTAATTTCTGAGTTAAATAACTTTTTCTTGGTTGTCATCCTTCTTGATCTCTATGCCTATTAACATTCTCCTCTCAGAGTTTTTGTGATACTAGCATCTTCTAAATCTTTTCCTACCTGCCTGACCATTCCTTTTCTACATCCTTTGCTCAATTCATATAGTACCCTTCAACCATGGGTATTCCCTAAAGTTCTTTCTTAAGTTCTCTTCTGCTACTGGTTTCTCTCATTAATTTCATCCACTCCTATGGATTTAATTATCATTTCTATGCAAGTTGACTCACAAATATCAACTTATTCAGCCCTATTCTTTCTCCTGAGCTTCAGTCTTACCTTGCTTATTAGACATTTCAAACCAGATGCCCCAGAGACATTTTGAACTCAACATATCCCAAACTGAAATTATTTTTTTTCCTCCAAACCCTTCCAATCTTCCAAACTTTCCCATTTCTTTCACTGAAGGCACTAATATCCTTCTAGTCTTCTAGATTCATAAACCCAGCATCATCGTCAACACCTCATTCTCCCATATAACTTGCAGCTTCTACTTTCTCGATATCTCTCAGATATGAACCCTTCTCCTCTCTCACATAGTTACCACCTTAGTTTATATCCTCATTATTTATCTTATAAACTATTACAATGGCTTCCTAATCAGTCTTCCTACCTCAAGTTGCTTTCCACTCCTATCTATACTATACATGGTTACCAAAGTAATTTTTCTTAAACCAGAAATTGACCATGTAACTTCCCTATTCTGCCATTGCTACTGCTTTTAAAGTTAAAGTATTAATTACCTTTTGGCAGTTTTAAAAGTCTTTCACAAATCTGGTCCCAACTCTTATCTCCAGTCTTACTAGATATTGTTCCCTCACATTCTCTGCTATCTAGTTGAGCTGATCTTTTTTCTATTCCATATATGATACGAGATCTCCTTGTTCTGAGTCTTTGCAGTGGATATCCCACATGCTAATCATGCATCTATCTCCTCCTTACTTCTGACTTATAGAATCCCTTTCTTCCTTTAAAACACAGTTCAAGGACTATTTTTTATGTGAGAGTTAGCCTGATTTTCTCAGCTGCTAGTGCCCTCTCTCCCAAACTATACTATGTATATTTGTAGTTATTTTATATTTATATAACATGTTTATATAAATGTTGTTGTTTCTTACTTTAGAATATAAGCGAGTATAGATAATTTCATTCTTTGTACTTGTATTTCCCTTGCACAGTACCTGAAATATAGCAGGTGTTTAATAAATGTTTTATGGTTATTCATTTGGTATAGTGCTTTGATATTTACAAAGTACTCTATCCCTCTTCTGAATGTTTACCATATCTGGTCTGTATGGAGAGATGTAGATGGGGGTGATACTTGACATAAACTTCTCAGTTAGGCTGGAATTTTCCTGTGTATGTTTGATTGTTTTCCATACACTTTGAGGAGAGTGATTAATTCCAAAGCTTCTCCTGTCTCTCACATAGAACCTAATACAGGATAGGAACACAGTTTCCTCTCCTTTAATACTTCAAGGATTTCATCAGTGGGAAGGAGATTCTTTCTTCACCCACAAAATGTAGTCCCTCTGATACATTAATAGAAGATCTCTGAGAATCACCGTGCTTGAAAGATTGATCATTGTATGGTCAACCTGGTAAGGAGCCTCTCTGTCCCTAAGTAGATTGGTCTTAAGAAATAAATACACATACCATTTTGTATATCTTATAAACCCCTTGCCTTTTATCTGCTAAGTATTTAATAAAAACTTGAAGGTTGTATTAGGTAGGGCTTGTATGGAAAGTCTTTCAAAGATTTCACTCTGCAAGTTTAAGTTTCAAAAGTCCAAAGTCACCTATGCACGATAATGAGATTGTAGGGAGGCCATAATACATTTATTAAGTAGGCACTTAATAAATCTTTATTGATGGATATATAATGTTTAATTGATTACCCCCCTTTAAAAAACATTGTTATCACTTCCCAAGGACAGTCCTTTTCCTGTCTTACCCAAGTCAACCTTTATGACGAGGTAGTACAATTTCACAAAACAAATCAATACATCGGTCACATCTGACAATATATGTTTTATATTGCCTCCTGTAACTTATGACTGCTTCTCTGCCAAAAGGCATGAAGCATGCTTGACAACCAGTTCTCTGAAGTCATGATCAATTACTGTGTCAATCAATATTCTGATGTTTTTTGATGTTGTTTTCTTTTATATTCTAATGGTCATCGAGCAATTGTTCTGGTTATGTTTACTTTGCTCTGCAAATCTCCCCAAATTTCTCAGATTTTTATTTCATATTTGTTGTTTCTTACAGTTGAATAATGTTCCATTGTGTTTATATAGCACAATTTGCTCAGCCATTCCCAATCTACAGGACATCTACTTTGCTTTCAAATTTATTACCACAAAAAGTATTGTTATATTTTTATGTATATAGAATCCTCACCTCTGTATTTGGTTTCATTGGCTCAAAGAATCTGTCCAGTTTAGTGATTTTTGTAACGTGATTTCAAATTGTTCCCCAGAATGATTAGACCAATTCACAGCTCCCCTAATGGCTCATTAGAGTGTTCTCACAACCTCTCCATGGTATCCTATCTCCTTATTTTGATACCATTCCTGGCTGTAAGATGAAACCCAGAGTAGTGTTTAATGTCAATTTCTCTTATTAGTGATTTGGAATATTCTTTCATGTGAGCATAGATAGCCTACATTTCTTATCTTTAAAAACCATTTTTATTTTTTGATTAAAGTTTTTTATTTTCAAAACATATGCAAAGATAATTTTCAACATTCACCTTTGCAAAACCTTGTGTTTCAATTTTTTCCCCTCATTCCTCCCATCCCCTTCCATAGACAGAAGTAATCCAATGTGTTAAACATGCAATTCTTCTATATATATTTCTACATTTATTACCCTGCACAAGAAAAATCAGATCAAAAAGGGAAAAAATGAGAAAGAAAACAAAATGCAAGCAAACAACAACAAAAAAGTGAAAATAGTATGTTGTGATCCACACTCAATTCCCATAGTTCTCTCTCTGGGTGCAGATGGTTCTCTTCATCACAAGACCATTGTAACTGGTCTGAATCATCTCATGTTTGAAGAGAGCCTTGTCCATCAGAATTGATCATTGTATAATCTTGTTGTTGCCGTGTACAATGTTCTCCTGGTTCTATTCACTTCACTTCATGTAAGTCTCTCCAAACTCCTCTGTATTCATCCTACTGGTCATTTGTTAAAGAACAATAATATTCCATAACATTCATATACCATAACTTATCCAGCCATTCTCCAATCGATGGGCATCCATTCAGTTTCCAGTTCCTTGCCTCTACAAAAGGGCTGCCGCAAATAGTTTTGCATTTGGGTCCTTTCCCCTTTTTTAAAAGATCTCTCTGGGATACAGACCCAGTAAAGACACTGCTGGATCAAAGGGTATGCACAGTTTGATAGCCCTTTGGGCATAGTAAAACCATTTTTTCCCATTAATTTATTGGGGAACGGCATCAAGAAAGAACTTTAGTGAAAACACATGTACCTCAGGATATTTGTCAACTGCCTGACATAATGAATGAATGGGTAGATGGATGAATGAATGGATGGATGGATGGATGGATGGATGCATTGCAGGGCGTCACAGGTCTATTTATTTTGCAATCCAATGAAAGTATTTGCAATCCATTGAAGGTAGGGGAAGGCTTTGTAGCTTTTTTTTCCCTCTGGAGACTAGCTATACCAGTGATGAGGAAATGTGTCTGACTGACGTGAGGAGATATGTTGTCTGGCTGTCTTTTATACACTAGCTTTTCCCCCATGTCTCTGTCTCTGGAAGACAGAACACAAGTGTGAGACTGTGTATATCTCACTTCTTGGGGGACTTTGGGTATGTGTTTATTTCTATTTCTAAGAGTCTGAATAGTAATGGGGGGGGGGAAGGTGGAGGTTATAGATGCAGTTTTTTTCTGTTCAGAAAGGGGGGGAGTGGGAATTCTCCACTCTGGGAAACCTGGCTGATTTACCAGCAGATTATGTGATTTACACACTGGAGGGGTGAGGAGGCCAGGGATGTGTTCCCATGTGCTTCCCCATTCTCAGTCAGGGTCAAACCACCCCCTCTCAGCAGGGAGGGAACATTTTCAGGATACCAAGCCTCTGAGTGAGCAGGACTTCTGTCTGAATCTAGGGGCCTCAGGCAAGGGGGAAATAAGAAACCCAGGAGATATTTAGAGATCATCTCCTCCATCCACTGCTGCCCCGGCTTGGTTTATAGCTGAAAACGTTAAGACCCAGAGAAATTAAATGACTTGTGCAGAATCCTACAGGTAGTTAGTCGATTGGAGTTAAGGCTTAGCTTCTGGACTCCTGATCCCGTGTCCATTATTGCCTGTTGCAGTGTTTTATGCAGGCTACAAAAAACCTACTATGCACATAGAATTTTGCTAGGTGTAGAGGGGGATAGAGAAAAAGATTTAAAATGTAGCTCCTGGGGGCAGCTAGGTGGTGCAATGGATAAAGCACCACCCCTTGAAGTCAGGAGGACCAGAGTTAAAATCTGGTTTCAGGCACTTAACATTTCCTGGCTATGTGACCCTGGGCAAGTCATTTAACCCCAATTGTCTAGCCAAATAAAAATGAATAAACAAGCAAATATACAAACAAACAAATAAATAAATGAACGAACAAACAAACGAATAAAAAATAAGCAAACAAACAGATAAATAAATAAATAAAATATAGCTTCTGGTCTCAAGGAGCTTATGGATGGAGAAGATGAAGTGGCTACAATATGAAAGATTATTACTGATGTGAGCCAATATAAAGAGAGGTACAGTCATATCCAGAGGGGCTCAGCTTAGGGAAAGATCATTGTGAGTCAAGGTAGCTGGTAAAGGTTTCTGAGAATCTCCTTTGAAAAAAACAAAAACGAGACAAATTTAAGCAAGGATTGAGAGAGGTATCACAGTCTAGTGGAAACAACACTACTTCTGGAGTTGCAGGTCTCAGGTTTGAATCCTACCTTTGTTATTCGCCAGAGGCAAATCATGTAACTAGATGCCTCAGTTTCCACATCCGTGTAACTGGGGGATTCAATAACTCGATGACCTCTAAGGTCCCTGTGCCTCAGTTTCTACAAGTGTTTATGGTTTCTAAAGTCTCTTCCCACGCTGAATATAGTGAATAAGACCTCCTTCTGGGGAGGAAAGAGTTTGATCTGAGAAAGATCTGAGTGTTTTCATTGGCCATCCTCTGTGCTGGAACCTTCCATCTCTTCCTCTGTGTTTCCTGGCTTTCTTCAAAGTTCTACCTTCTGAAAGAAATCCTCCTTCATCTTAGTGCCCCCCCCTAGACCACCCTCAGTCTATCCTGTAGATACCGTATTTGTATATAAAGTTTTCCTCTTGTCTCTCCCGTTAAACTGTGAACTCCTTAAGAGCAAGGACTATTTCTGTTTTCTTTGTCCCTCCAGTGCTTAATATAGTGTCTGGCACATAGCAGATGCTTAATAAATACTTGTTGACTGACTGAGAGTTCTATAGTATTTAAGGATTATTAATTCCTTCCTTCACCACCCTGAGAGATGGATTTCCTTACCCCCATTTTTTGGACGGGGTTTGGGGAAGCTAAGGGATTTGCCACATATAGTTAAGGTTGATGATCTCCATGTCCAGTACTTTATTCAGGACACTGCTGTTTTCCCCAAGGTTCCTGAGGGTCCCGTGCCTGATTTCACTAGGTCTGACACTACTTTGAAGGATACATACCATTCCTGGCCTGTATTTTCCAGTGTTCCCTCCCTTCTCCCCACTAGGAGCTCCCAGTCTTCACATCCCAGGCACCCCTGCCCTAATTCTGATTTCTTCCCTGAGACTGTGGGATCATAGCCTAAGCACAGTGTAAATACACCCCTCCAAGTCTTGCTGGGAGAAATTTCACCACAGGCAGTGAGAGGAAACCCCTGGCCTTTGTGGGCTGCTGGCCAGGGACAGGGCTGTTCCCTCTCCCAGCAGCCCTCCCAGGGAACAGCTGGCCTGGGAAGGACAGGGCTTGCTTGTTAGAAGTGAGAAGGGGAGGCTGGTGTAATGGAAACTGGGCTGCAGTTGGTGCCAGGAGACCTGGGGTTGAAATTGCCCTGGCCCTACTAGCTGTGTGACAACAGGCAGGTCACGTCCCCCTTCTTTGGGTCTCATTGGAGAAACAGAGATGATAGGATTTTCCCTACCTCCTCCACATGGTTGTTGTAAAGGGAATATCCTTTGTAATCCTTGCAATACTTTAGAAATGAGCCGGATTCTTTATTTAAGCATTTCATAGATAGGACCTGGAACTAGAAGGTAATCGAGGACCCTTTCCCTTAACCATCATCAGTCACAGTGTCACAGAACCCTGGAACTAGAAAGGACTTCGAGATCTAGGAGTTCTCAGGACCCCTTTATACTCTTAAAAACTAATAAAGACAGGGGCAGCTGGATGTCTCGGTGGAGAGAACACTTGGAGTAGGGAGGATCTAAATTAAAAAACTGAACACTTCTTAGCTGTGTGACATTGGATAAGTCACTTAACCCCAACTGCTTAACAAAAAATAATAATAAATTAAAGAATCCCTTCCCCAAGAGCTTTTATTTATGTGGGTAACATCATTGTTATTTTCCAGTCATTTTAATTCTGATTCTTCATGACCCCATTTGAAGTTTTCTTGGTAGACTAGAGTGTTTTACAATTACTCCAGTTCATTTAACAGAGGGGGAAACCGAGGCAAACAGGATGAAATGACTTGCCCAATATCACACAGCTAGGAAGTGTCTGAGGTTGGATCTGAACTCATGAAGACGAGTATTTCTGACTCCAGGCTCAGCACTTTGTGCCCTAGTCGGTTATTCTTTTCAATATTTACTATATTAGCAGTTAAAATATCATAATATTATTATAGAAATAATTTTGACAGCAAGGACCCCCTGAAACGGTTTCGGGGGGCTCCAGGATTCACCCAATTCCACTGTACAAATGAGAAAAGCAAATGTCAGACAGTGAACATCAGCCTCCATTGGTCACACAGCTTGGAACTATCATCAGAAGCAGGATTTGAACCCGGGACTCCAGACCCTCTCTCTAGCATTCTCCCAAACACACCATGCTGGCACCGACTCAATGTCAGGGGATGTTTCTGAGAGAAGCAGACAGTAAGAAAAAGATAGATTACCTCCTCCCCAGCCTAATCCTGCTTCTTCTGCACATGCTATTTTCCCTGTATGGGACATGTAATCCAACCTTCTCATATTACAAAAAAAAGAAACTGAGACCAGTGGAGAGAAGATAACTAAGATGGCTGGAAAAGTGAGGATGGTAAATCTGGGTCCTACTCCAAATCCACCTCAGCCTTCTCTGAGAGACTTTTTTTCCTTCTCTGAATGCCTTCTGGCCCTTCATCCTTATTTTCATCTTCATCATCACCTTCACTTTCTGAGACTCAAGTTCCTCATCTGTAAAATGGGTATGCTAATTGAAGTGATTGTCTTCTAAGATTGTCTTAAGAAAAGGGTTATTGAAAATAACAATTAAAAGCACTTTTCTCACCACAAACCCATAAGGCTGAAAACCCATACATTATTTGTTAAGTTCAGATTGTAGGCCAGGTACTGTGTTAAGTGCTGAGGATATGAATGCAAATTTGGAATACAAGGTTTTGCAAAGGTGGATGCTGAAAACTATCTTTGTATTTAGAAAAATAAAATATTATGAAAAAAGGTTAATACCCACACCCTGTAACTTGAAAACCAGCGGTCTTCCCACTAGACCATACTCATCATCAATGACTCACCTAGAGTTAGCAAGTATCAGAGTTGAGTTCTGGATTCAGGTCTCCTAACCTCAGAACCAGAACTCTTCTCGCTGCAGCACGCCCTCATTGTGTGGTTAACTATTTTTCAAGCAGATGTTTGACCTCCCATGAGCTCATTGAGAGAAGGGATTGGGTCTTTTAACGATGGTGAAAATAATAGCAGCTGATATTTATGGACCGCTTTTCAATTTACAAAGTGCCTCACACTCAGTGCTTAACACAGTGCCCAGCACATAGTAAGTGCTTCATAAATGCTTGTTGACTGACTGGCTGACAGTTATCTTATTAGTTCTTCACAACAACCTGGGAGAAGGAACTATTATTATCCCATTTTACAGAAGAGCAGCCTGAGGCTGAAAGAGATTAAGTGACTTCTGGGAGGTCATATAGCTCTTAAGTGTCTGAGGCAGTATTTGAACTGAAGTCTTCTTGACTCCAAGACCAGTCAGAAAATAAAGCACTGGACTTAAAGTGAGGAACACTTGAAATTTGGCCTTCAAACACTTATTAATTGTGTTGACTCCAGACAAATCATCTAACCTCTAGATAGAAGTTTCCTTATTCAAAAAATGGAGATAATAATAACAACACTCTGTTTCAGAGTTATTGTACTAACTCTTTTAACATTTGATAACATTTGAAACATTTGAAAAACACTTTGCAAAACTGTTATATAAATATTAGCAGTTGCTACTATTACTACTACTCTATCCACTACAAGTGTAATTGTTTGTATATTGTAGCTTCCCCACACCCGCCAAGTAGGAAGTAAATTCTCCAAGCCTTGGTTTGCTCATCTGTTAAATGGGAATAATAACAGTATCTACCTCACAAGATTACTATGATTTTCTCATTTTTTCTATCTTTAGTTCCTGGCCATAGTAGATGTTTAATAAATGCCCTTTAGGTTGGATTAGATTCCCATTGCTTCTTTGTATCCCCTCTTCATCCGTTCCTCCATGTTGCTCAGGAAATGAGTATTAATTGATTAATGAAATACTTTAATTAATTAAATAAATTTAAATAAATTGATTAAATGATTAATGTGGGAGGAATTCTGGACAATTCCCTTCCCTTCTCATAACTCCCATCCTAAATACTCTAGGAAGGGCCATAGAAAACAGGGCCAATATTTGGTATTCCTCTGGACTGGTCCTGCTCTGCTATTGATTCATTCATATGTGGACAGAACAAAGCTCCAGAGAAGGAGAGCAGCCCAACCCTGGCTTGAAATGGAGGATAGAGTCAGAAGTTTAATTAGGTCTTTTCCGTCTCTAATTTCAGTAGTTCTCTGGAGCCGATGACCTTTCCCCACCTGGCCACATCAATCATCCACATTGGGGCCACTGGCCACTGTGTAAGCGGGAGGAGGGGGGCACCCTGCTTGAGTTGGCCACGTCGCTCCTTTTGCAAAGGGAAAGACACATTCTTCATCTGGTTTGGTCTTTCCAGGATTTTCCTTCCCAGATATCAAGTTACATTCCATTCACAAAAAAGCATTCCAGATCATAAAACGTGTAAGCGCGTTACAAAGCAGAGAAGGAGGCTGAGCACGGTGGTCACAGAGCAGCCTCAGAACCGACACCTCACCCCTACTCCCATTCTCTTGGCTCATCCTGGACCGAGTAAAGCAGAACTTCCATCATAAATATCCTCTGCAGAGATAGAACAGGATTCAGGTTTTTGCAGGCAAAGGAGTCTGGGAGTTCTTTTCCCCCTTCTCAATGATGGGACTTTCTCTGTTCTCCTGTTAGGAAAAAGCTATAATTTGATAATCCTATTGTCAGATAACTCCCAGGCCTTCTAGGAAGGAACTCTTTATCAGCCTCCATTTGTCCATCCCCCAACGTCTGGGTATTTTTTTTTTTTTTTTGGTTGAGGCAATTGGGGTTAAGTGACTTGCCCAGGGACACAACACAGCCAGAAAGTGTTAAGTGTCTGAGATCAGATTTGAACTCAGGTCCTCCTGACTTCAGGGCTGGTGCTGTAACCACTAGGCCACCTAGCTGCTCCACTTCTGGATAATTTTAAACAACCTTTGAGATACTGATTATACTATCTTTCAACAGGTCTGGGACCTGGTCTGCTATGTACATTCCTGATCCATCCCTCTGAGTTCTTGCTTTTATTGATGTCCCTAAGAAGCTCCGAAGGATACATCTCCTCTATAAAAGATCTGCTTAAGATTCAGTTCTCATAGTGAGCTATGAGATATTCTCTTTCTCTCTCTCTTAGTACTTTTCCTTTTATGGCATCTTTCTCTTTACTCTAGTTTACTTTGGTTGTTTAACCTGCTTACTCTCACCTCACGGAGTATTTCCTTTCTCCTAGTTAATTGTGAGTTCCCTTAGGAAACTTGTCTTTTTCCTTGCTAACTATATGTTCTCCCAATTTAATTTCATATTTGGCTCTCCTGGTGCCTATTTTGTCTTTTATTTTTGTCTATAACCTATTCCCCTAAATAAGCATGCCTTTTGCCAAAGAGAATGGCCAATGTGAATTTGTCACATATTTATTTCTAACTAAGAGTCGCAGTCTCGATTTCATCATATAAAGGAGAAGGCTGAGGCAAAAAGGAGGTGAAGGAATTCAGAAGTAGTAACACCAATGAATGTTTCCTAATCCCTGGCTCTCTTCCAAAACAAATAGCATTTTTTTGGTAATTTTTTAAAATCTTAAACTTAAATACAAAATGAGAAAAGAAAAAAATCCCATGTATACAGCAAACCACAAGAGGGGATTCAACACAACGAAATGAATTTCCATCCCAAGAAAACCTATAAAATATATATATATATATAATTATAACTATGTAATATAATAAATACAAATCCATATAATAAATACACCTATCTAATAAATATAACAAGTACATTGTTTCCAAAGCTGCACGGATTTTCTTTGCTTCCTTGTTGACTTTTTTTGTTCTCTGCTGTGCACTTTTCATTTTATTTTTTCTCCTCCCTCTTCTTCCCACTCTAAAGAAAGCTACAACTAAGTATGTGTGTGTTATGTGTCTGTGTGTCTGTGTATATATGCATAAATATAGATATCTATAAACATACACTCATACATGTATATGTAAGACCATACTGTACTTATTTCCATCTGTTATCTGTTTCTCTTAAGGTAGAATCTTCCTTTATCTTTCTTCATAGACCCAAGTCTTTATGTTTTTCTCCATCAATCAGCTCATTATTTCCTACAGTCCGGCGGTTCTCAAACTGTTGTTCTCAATATCTCTTTATACTATTAAATAGTATTGAGGATCTGTCCCAAGAGTTTTTGTTTATGTGGGTTATATTTTTTGATATTTACCATATTAAAAATAAAAACTAATTCTGAATTTGTAGACCTTCTGAAAGGGTTTCAGAAACTCCCAGGGTTATCTAGACCATACTTTGAGAACCACTATGACCTATACCACAGCAATATTTCAGCCCAATCACATCTTATCTGAAAGGCTGTCTATGAAATTCCCCTCACCACCAATTTTTTCTATTCCTTCTGTCCTTGGCTACAACGGTCTTATTTCTACAAGAAAATTTTAATTTAAAATAATCAAAATTATCCTTTTTAATGCTTCAACAATTCTCTCACCCTATAATATAGTTTAAGATCTAATACTACTAAATCTACTTCTTTTACATATTTTCCTCCTGGTTTCTTTATTGAAGTTCCTGACTTTTTATTCTTCCAAATAAACTTAGTTACTATAATTTTTTAGTTGATAATTGAGCAACATTTAATTATGTGTATTGGTGAAAGATTTGGTTTTTTTCCACATGCGTTGTTGTAATTATTTTGCTAGCCTTTCTTTTTTTTGGGGGGGGGGGGGGATTGGGGGCATGCCTTGCCCAGGGTCACATAGCTAGTAAGTCATGTTCTCCTGACTCTAGTGACAATGTCCCAGTTATAGTTATTTTGATGGTAGCTAAGTGGCTGGGTAGATATAACACTGGGCCTGTAGTCAAGAAGAACTGAATTTAAATCCAGCTTCAGACTCTTAGACTCTGTTTGCCTTAATCCACTAAAGAAGAAAATGGCAAATCGCTGCTCTATCTTCCCCAAGAAAACCCCAGGAAAGCATTGATGTGTTATGGGCCACAGGGTCACAAAGAGTAAGACACAACTGAACAACAAGTTATTGTATATAGTGTTTTCTTGTCTCTGGTTACTTCACTTTATAGCAGTTCACAGAGCTCTTCCCATGTTTCTTAGTCTTTGCCACATAAATCATTTCTTACACAACAGCAATATTCCATCACATTCATATATCACAATTTATTTAGCCATTCTATGGTCAAGGGCATCTATTTGTTTCTGATTCTTTGCTATTGCACAAAGTGCTGCTGTAAATATTTTGATGTACATCGGGAATTTTTTCCTTTCAAGGGTCTTTTTCAGGTATATAGCCATTAGTGGAACCTCTGGTTCAGAAAATATGCACATTATAGTAACTTTATTTTCATAATTCCCAATCTTTTCAAAAATGGTTGTACATCTCGTTCACAGATTAACTAACAATGCACCAGTGCACCTCATGTCCCACAATCCCTGTCGTCTTTTGTCATCCTTGTCAATTCAAAACCTCATATTTCTAAAGTTCTTTAACTTTAGAGTTCTTTAAGGTTGCAGATTCCTTTCCTCATGACAATCCTGGAAGGTGAATAACATAAATTCTATTTTTCCTGTTTTACATACAGGGAAACTGAGGCCAAGAGAAGTTAAATGACTTACTGATTGTAATCAGTGGCAGAGCTACAACTTGGACTCAGATTTAAAAATTCCAAGTCTGGCATCCTTTCTCCCTCATCATGTATGTCTTTAACATTTTTAAGTGTTAAAAATATTTTATACATATTATCTTATCTCATTCTTGAGATGGTCCTAAGAGGGAAACATCACAACATTTGTTATGGACATTTTGCAAAAATGGAAACTGAGGCTAGATGAAGTTAAATAATTTGTCCATGATCTCACTATACGTGACTGGGAGGGATAGTAGAATTGCAGGAGGGCTGCTGATCTCACTTCCCTCCCTTTACTTCAAAAGTTGGTTTGATGCTAATTTAGTTTCAATTACCCTCACTGTAGCTGTGGCTACCTGATCCGACTGCAAGAGAGAGGGTGTGAAGTTCCTTCCCCCTTCCCCCACTTTCAGGCATTGTGGTCAGGGCCAGAGGCAAGAGCCACCCTGGGATTCTATATAAAGGTCACTGCAGACGGAGAAGTGGGTGGGGGTGGCAAGAGTTCCCAAAATAACCCTGGCATCGATGACAACCCAGGGCGCCAGAAATCCCTGTAACCTGAGGTAGGTCTGGGGATTTCCAGACAGGTGGAGGCCTCCCTATCTTAGGAACCCATCTGGACCAACCTCAGCGGGCTGAGCCAGAACTCCCCCTGGATGGGAGCCCCTCTTCTGAACAGACACCAAAAGTGCTGAGGGAAAAAAATCCAGAAGGACACACAATTGTTCCCACACACTGAAGCCTCACGTGCCCGGGACTCGGCAGCAAGATTAACTTATTCCTCTTTCAATGGCCTGGATCCTCTATGGCACTTCTCTCTGGGTCTCAGTTTCCTCTTCTGTAAAATGAAGTGGTCTAATTGGGCGGCCTCTAAAATCTATTCTGATTCTAAGTTACTATGGTTCTATGTTTTTGAAATTCTAAATTCTGACTTTACATTAAATGGGATTTGTGAATTGAGAATCCCATTTTGTTTTGGGGCAAACTTGAAGTTTTTAGCCTGGCGGTATAGGAAAGAGCAAGGTTAAGACTTTTAAATCTAGCCTCAGGTTCATGATCAGGACTGTCCATATGAGGAGGCAAGCAATTCCCTAGGTAGGCATCACACCTAAATATAGCCTTTCTCTTTCTATGTGTACCACTATGCTGGGAAAAGGGCACTACATTTGGAATCAGTCTTAGGGTTTCAAATACCACCTTGGGTGCTTGCCACCTTGATGATCTTAGTAAATTATGGAGTTTCCCAAGTCCTCAGTTTTCTCTCATAAAATGAGTTGAATAAGATTATCCTTTAAACTATAAACTAAAACTCACAGACTCTCAAAGTCATAAATAAATTCAAACATTAATCTTCTCTGTAACATTCCCAAGTGACCCAGCCATCCAGCCACTTCTGAAAAAATTCTAGTCATGGAAAATACACAACTTCCCCAAACATTTCATTCTATTGAGAGGAATTATTATTCTATTATTATATTAATAACCAATTATTAAATTGGGATCCAGACGTTTCCCTTCATTTTCCTCATTAAGATCCAGCTCTTGTTAAAAAGTCAATCTTTGAAGGACAAGACTGATTGATGAGACTGTCATGCTCTTCAATCTTGGGGAGGATCCTACCCAGCCTAACTTCTGTTTGAATTGTAAACTGAATACAGTCTGGGGAAAAGAGCATTTTCTAGTATCCCCCCCTTAGAATTTAGGGTGGCCCAGCTCATGAAGGAAAAAACCAGTCAGGTGGTCTGAATGGAGATGGATTTCTTTGTCCAGATTGCTTGATCTCATCATCAAGCCATGTTCTCAATAGGAGTCACTGAAGACTTCTATCTCACCTCCTTACTAAATGTCCACCAATGGGATTGAATTTCACTTATCAGGGGATTCCTTTTCAAAAAGTATTTAAGGCTTTCAGGCTCTCCATAAGTCATCTTTGGTCAATAAGAGAAACCACTGGTCATCAATTTATTGATTGCCCACTAGTCTAATTAACAAAGTGATTCTTGTTTTTTTCTGAGGCAATTGAGATTAAATGACTTGCCCAGGGTCACACAGCTAGGAAATGTTCAGTGTCTGAGACCACATTTGAACTCAGGTCCTCCTGACTTCAGGGCTGGTGCTCTATTCATTGTGCCATCTAGCTGCCTCCAAATAAATTGATTCTTAATTGCCCAGAAACTCTGTCTCTTAGGTTTTTTCATTTGTCACACACTTTTAGGAAGTTTCTCTTATATTAAGCTAAACTTTTGCCTCTTCCAATTCCGTCTCATTTACAAATTCTTTTCATTCTGCCCTGTGGCACCCAACAGAATAGGTATAACCCCTATTCCACATCATCTTCATCAGAAGACAATTATCATGGTCCATATCCATCCCTTCTCTTAAAAGTCTCCTCTTCTCCAGATATTTCAGTTAATACTCATGTGGGAAGTCCTTCAGTCCTTTCATCATTTTCTAGACCAGTTCCAATTTGATTAATATTCTAGGCAGTTAACTGATAAGGCATTAATCCTAGAATAAGGAAAGATCTGATTTTATCTCCAGGCTTAATTTTCACTAGCTGTGTGACCCTGGGAAAATCAATTAATATCTGTCTGATTCCATTTTTCCAATTGTAAAATGGAGATAATAATAGCACCTACCTCCCAGAGATTGTGGGAGAATCAAATAAAATAATATTTGTAAGGCACTTAGCTGGTGCTTGGCACATAGTAGGCACTCTATAAATGCTTGTTCCCCTAAAGGGTGGTACCCAGAAGTAGATACAGAACTCTATATGCGGCCTGAATGGGCAGAACTCGTTCTGGACATTATACCTCTTAATGAGGGATAAGCCTCATACTGAGCTTGTAGTCTATCTAGTACATTAAATTGGTTCACATCTTCCCTGATGGGTCAGTTAGGGGAAACAGTGGATAAAGCGCTGGATTTGGAATCAGGAAAATTCATCTTCATCAATTCAAATCCAGTCTCAGATACTTCCTAGCTGTATGACTCTGGACAAACCACCTGTTTATCTCAACTTCCTCATCTGAAAAAATGAGCTGGAGGAAAAATGGGAAACCACTCTAGAATCTTCACCAAGCAAACGAGTTCACAAAGAATTGAACTCAAGTGAAATGACTGAACAATTGCTCCCCTGATAGATTATAAGTTTGTTGTAAGTGGATTGTAAGATTTGTGAGAAAAGAGTAGGCTCTGGTGATACTCTCTCAGAATGTGACATACCCAACTTGTAGGTCATGTAGGTCAGAGTCCCAGTGCTTAATAAGCTGTTTTTCCCCATTGTTTTCGAAGGTTCACCTTAGGATCTGGGGTGGTTTTTTAATACAGTGGTCATGAGCCCCCATCAATGTATTCCTCATTGATTCTAAGTTAATATCAATTATCTTAAAATCTTAAGTCTTTCTACTTGTCAAATACACGTTCATTCTGTTCACATTCAAAATTCTACTTACTATTTGCAAATTTCCCCCCATCTTATTTTTACTATTTTTAGCTTTTAGCAGCAAGTATTCTCTAAGACAATATAGTTAAAAGAATTGATACAAACATCTCTCCCCCAAAACCAGGAGTATCCTCTGCCACGAGTACATACAACGTCAACAGGAAGTGGACTCAAGATTCAAAGGTGTTAAAGGAGCAATTTACAGTTCCTCCTTGTTCAGAGTCCATTTCTCCCTTTTGCAGAATCCTCATGCAGTTTCTCTTAGGTACAGTGTGGGTTTCTGATGGTCTCCTAGTAGAGTCCTGAAGTTTTCATCCCTCAGATTTTTTTAGTTTCTTTTTGCCTCAGATCATGTGTTCTTTTGAGACACTGGTGACAATACAGTCAAGAAGTCCAACTCTTCAGACTTTTTAAAGTTTAAAAGATCATCATCTTATAAATGGAAGGGAAAGGAGAGAAGACAGACTTTCTCCTCCTCCTTCTCAGAAACTTGGCTGAAGTTGCTCCACTACTACTAGACTGGCCCCCCAATGGAATGCTCAATTCCAAACTAAACTTGCTGTTTTTAATCTAAAATCCACATGGCGTAAATAACTCTTCCACCAAAGCCAATACCCTTTCAATGTAACATTATCTCATTTCATCCAATGGCTGGAGGAATTTTTCTCTTCCCAAATAAATTAAGGGCTTTTCACACCTAATTTTATGAATTAGAGGACTGATTCAAGACATTCCGGGTTTCCACCAATACCACTCAAGATATAGAATATCTCTTTAGTTACTTTAAGCAAAATTGGGGAATGATTCATTCATTCATCCATTCGGTCTGGAAGTCTAGACCTTTTATGTTCAAATGGAGTGGAGCGGATCCCCATCCTTACATCTGTATTCCAGCATCTTCTTATATATAGTAGGATTTAGAAATAGGATGGACTTCAGAGAGCCTATCACTTATGCTTTATTGTTGTTCAGTCATGTCCACCTCTCCATGACGAATTTGGGATTTTCTTGGCAGAGATATTGGAGTGACCTGCCTTTTCCTTCTCTAGCTCATTTTACAACTAAGGAAACTGAGGTAAACAGGGTGACTTGGCCTGGTCATATAGCTAGTGAGCATCTGAGACCAGGTTTGAACTCAAGAACATGAATCTTCCAGACTCCAGGTTTAGCACTCTCTCCACATTTAATGAGTACAGCACTCTACTCATTTAAAAGAAAAGGAAACTGAGGAAAGTGAATTATCCAAAGCAATACAAAAAGGAATCAAGAATCTGGAATTTGAACCCAGAACAGAGGAAAAGAAAGACAGAAAAAGAGGGAGAGATAGAGGGACAGAGACATAGAGATACAAAGACAGAGAATTTCTTTCATTGGATTCAGAGATCTACAATCTTTTACAGAGACCTGGATGACCACAAAAAGTCACTGCTTTGGTGAGCTACACAAGTTTTCTGCATAGTTGCTTTCTAATACCACCATTCTGGTTCAAATCCTCGTCACTTGGGTTTCTGCAATAACCTAATTTATTTCCCTCATTTGCCTCAAGACTCTCCCTTTTCTAACCTATTCTTCATATACTGGATAAACTGATTTTCTTAAAGTGCAGGTCTGATCTTGTCATTCCCCTAATGAAAAGATACCATTAGTTCCCTATCATCTTTAATCAATATGAGTTGTCCTATTTAGCTTTTAAAGTCCTTTACAAATGGTCCTCAACCTATCTTTCCAGCCTTATGCACTACTCCCCTTCTCACCCCCTAGAATATAGTAAACCTGGCCTTCTTGTCATTCTTTACATACAGCATTTCATCTCCCATCCACACACTTTTATTTTATGTCTGCAACGTCCCACCTCTTCATCTCTGTCTTGATTTCTTCAGTGACACATTCTACAGGAAACCTTTCCTGATGACCCCTCCCCAATTACCTTTGTTCCAATCCCCCCCACCTCCGTTTGTTTTGTATATATACTGTATTTACTTATTAATGTATCTATTATGATTCATAATAGCTCCTTGAAGACAGGGATGGGGATTTTTGTATTTGTCTACCCCATGCCTAAAACCTAGTAGGAGTTTAATAAATGCTTGTTGATTGATTGATCTGAGGAAGAGTCTCCATGATGTCATTAAAGCATGTTGATTTTCCCAAAACCCTGTGATTTCAAACAAGTTATTTCTATAAATGAAATGGAGCTAGATTGGATAACCTCGCAGTGGATAGTGATGGGCCTGGAGTCAAGAAGACTAATTTTCTAGCTGTGTGACCCTGGGCAAGTCATTTTACCCTGATTGTCTCAGTTTTCTCATCTGTAAAAGGAGCTGGAGAAGGAAATGGCAAACTACTCCAGTATCTTTGCCAAGAAAACCCCAGTGGGGTCATGAAGAATTATATAAGACTTAAACGACTAAACATAAGGTCCCTAAGCTCTGGTTCTATACTTTATCATCTATATGGGGCAGCTGTGTGGATAGACTAATAGTCCTGGAGTCAAGAAGACCTGAGTTCAAATGTGAACTTAGACACTTAATAGATGTACAGCAGGTCACTTAACCCCTATTTGTCTGTTTCCTAAGCTGTGAAATGGAGATAATTATAGCACCTACCTGTCAGAGTTGTTGTGAGAATCAAATGAGATAATCATTGCAATGTGTTTGTCCCAGTGCTTAACACACAATGAGTAGTCTATAAATGTTAGTTATCATCATTATTTACTTTCAGATACTCTAATGAGTCTGTGATCTCTTCATCTTTCCAATGATGCAGGTTGCAAATCCATCCACGCTTGTCCATCCTGTGCTCTGCTCACCTGTGCCCTTCCATGGATTCATCACAGGGGATCCACTCAATATATCCACTTAACATTATGAGGAGAGCAACGGAGTATTAAGGATGTCAGTCAGTTATCTCTCATTCTCCCCACATGATCAATCTATATCTTTTTCACTCATATATTTCTTAGATGACATCCCTTATCATAATACTCCTTACTGTGCTATCTATAATGGGCTGCAATGTGCTCATATCCACAATAAACTTCTCCATTTCTTCTTAGGTGATTATTAATTTCATATCATCCAAGATGGTATCACATGACTCAAAAACTTCCAATAACAATGAAGAGTATTAGTACTAGAGGTAACCCTTTGTGTGAGGGAAAACCTTTTAATCTCATGAAAAAAACTGTGCAATTTCTGAAAGCCTCTTCTTGACTACATCAAGGAAAGAGAGCCAACTACTTCTCTCTTTTTTTTTAAATAGCCTTTTATTTACAGGTTATACGCATGGGTAACTTTACAGCATTAACAATTGCCAAACCTCTTGTTCCAATTTTTCACCTCTTGCTTCCCACCCCCTCCCCCAGATGGCAGGATGACCAGTAGATGTTAAATATATTAAAATATAAATTAGATACACAATAAGTATACATGACCAAACCATTATTTTGCTGTACAAAAAGAATCAGACTCTGAAATATTGTACAATTAGCTTGTGAAGGAAATCCAAAATGCAGTGGGCATAGATATAGGGATTGGGAGTTCAATGTAATGGTTTTTAGTCATCACCCAGAGTTCTTTCTCTGGGTGTAGCTGATTCAGTTCATTACTGCTCCATTGGAAATGATTTGGTTGATCTCCTTGCTGAGGATGGCCTGGTCCATCAGAATTGGTCATCATATAGTATTGTTGTTGAAGTATATAATGATCTCCTGGTTCTGCTCATTTCACTCAGCATCACTTTGTGTAAGTCTCTCCAGGCCTTTCTGAAATCATCCTGCTGGTCATTTCTTACAGAACAGTAATATTCCATAACATTCATATACCACAATTTATTCAGCCATTCTCCAACTGATGGGCATCCATTCAGTTTCCAGTTTCTAGCCACTACAAAAAGGGCTGCCACAAACATTCGTGCACATACAGGTCCCTTTCCCTTCTTTATAATCTCTTTGGGATATAATCCCAGTAGTAACACTGCTGGATCAAAGGGTATGCACAGTTTGATAACTTTTTGAGCATAGTTCCAAACTACTCTCCAAAATGGTTGGATTCGTTCACAACTCCACCAACAATGCATCAATGTCCCAGTTTTCCCGCATCCCCTCCAACAATCATCATTATTTTTTCCTGTCATCTTAGCCAATCTGACAGGTGTGTAGTGGTATCTTAGAGTTGTCTTAATTTGCATTTCTCTGATTAATAATGACTTGGAGCATCTTTTCATATGACTAGAAATAGTTTCAATTTCTTCATCTGAGAATTGTCTGTTCATATCCTTTGACCATTTTTCAATTGGAGAATGGCTTGATTTTTTATAAATTAGAGTTAATTCTCTATATATTTTGGAAATGAGGCCTTTATCAGAACCTTTGACTGTAAAAATATTTTCCCAGTTTATTGCTTCCCTTCTAATCTTGTCTGCATTAGTTTTGTTTGTACAAAAACTTTTCAGTTTGGTATAATCAAAATTTTCTATTTTGTGATCAGTAATGATCTCTAGTTCTGCTTTGGTCATAAAGACCTTCCCCTTCCACAGGTCTGAGAGGTAAACTATCCTATGTTCCTCTAATTTATTAATAATTTCAATCTTTATGCCTATGTCATGAACCCATTTTGACCTTATCTTGGTGTGTGGTGTTAAGTGTGGATCAGTGCCTAGTTTCTGCCATATTAGTTTCCAATTTTCCCAGCAATTTTTATCAAACAGTAAGTTCTTATTCCCAAAAGCTGGGGTCTTTGGGTTTGTCAAAGACTAGGTTGCTATATTTGTTGACTGTTTTATCCCTTGAACCTAATCTATTCCACTGATCAACTAATCTATTCCTTAGCCAATACCAAATAGTTTTGGTAACTGCTGCACTATAATATAGTTTTAGATCTGGTACAGCTAAGCCACCTTCATTTGACTTTTTTTTCATTAATTCCCTTGAAATTCTTGACCTTTTGTTTTTCCATATGAATTGTGTTGTTATATTTTCTAGGTCATTAAAATAGTTTTTTGGGAGTCTGATTGGTATAGCGCTAAATAAATAGATTAATTTAGGTAATATTGTCATCTTTATTATATTTGCTCGCCCTATCCAAGAGCATTTAATATTTTTCCAATTGGTTAGATCAGACTTAATTTGTGTGAAAAGTGGTCTGTAATTTTGCTCATAAAGTTTCTGATTTTCCCTTGGCAGATAGATTCCTAAATATTTTATATTATCAGTAGTTACTTTAAACGGAATTTCTCTTTGTAACTCTGAGTGTTGGATTTTGTTAGTGATATATAAAAATGCTGATGACTTATGTGGGTTTATTTTATAACCAGCAACTTTGCTAAAGTTGTGGATTATTTCTAATAACTTTTTAGCAGAATCTCTGGGGTTCTCTAAGTATACCATCATGTCATCGGCAAAGAGTGATAATTTGGCTTCCTCATTGCCTATTCTTATTCCTTTAATCTCTTTCTCAGCTCTTATTGCTATAGCTAGTGTTTCTAATACAATAGTAAGTAGTAACGGTGATAGTGGGCAACCTTGTTTCACTCCAGATCTTATTGGGAATGGTTGCAGTTTGTCTCCATTACATATGATGCTTACTGATGGTTTTAAATAGATGCTGCTGATTATTTTAAGGAAAAGTCCATTTATTCCTATACTCTCAAGTGTTTTTAATAGGAATGGATGTTGGATTTTATCAAATGCTTTTTCTGCATCTATTGAGATGATCATATGGTTTTTGTTGATTTGGTTATTAACATGGCCAATTATATTGATAGTTTTCCTAATATTGAACCAGCCCTGCATTCCTGGTATAAATCCTACTTGATCATAGTGTATTATCCTGGGGATGATTTTCTGTAGTCTTTTTGCTAATATCTTATTTAAGATTTTAGCATCCATATTCATTAGGGAGATTGGTCTATAATTTTCTTTCTCTGTTTTCAACCTACCTGGTTTAGGTATCAGTACCATGTCTGTGTCATAGAAGGAATTTGGTAGGACTCCTTCATTCCCTATTTTATCAAATAATTTATATAGCATTGGGAGCCCACTACTTCTCTAGGAAATCCATTTTGCACAGCTCAAATAAAATTTGAGCACTATTTTGTTCTCATTGTGGTAATTCATTATGGTATTGATGTGAAATTTGTCTTTTTTAAAAAAATATTTATTTTTAATACACATTGCTTTATGAATCATGCTGAGAGAAAAAAATTAGAGCAAAAGGGAAAAACCATGACAGAGTTAAAAAAAAAACAGAAAAAAGAAGTGAACATAGCATGTGTTGATTTACATTCAGTCTCAATAGTTCTTTTTCTGGATGCAGATGGCATTTTCTGTCCAAAGACTATTGGGATTGCTTTGGACCATATGAAATTTTTCTAAGAAATGTTAATATCCTTTCCTCTCCATTGTTCATTTTTGGCTGTCAATAACATATTTAGATAAATCATGTAGAAGTTGTTTTAATTGTACTTCACATTTATTGTAATCCATCTTTTTCTCATTTTTATTCTTTCACTTTTGTACCAATTTTGATCTTTTCTCTAACAAGTCAGTGGTCGGACTATATGTAGGCAGCTAATTCAAAAAAGATTCCTGTATCAGTAATGAATCATCTGTCTGCTAAAATATAATAAATTTCTTTATTTTGTGATGTTATTTGGTGCTCACCATTGTCTAGTAACTTCTGAGTCTTTTGTTGAATATTGAATATGCATGAGTCCTCTGTATAAACTACAGATCTTTGGCCTTTCTCCTTCCTGAGTCATATTTTATGATATATTTTTTAATGACTTTGCCAAAGACCATCCTTAAATTAAACTAACTGTGTATCCCAGGATATGTTGATTTAATTTGGAAAGGTCTCATTGAATTTTTTGTTGAATTTCTCTACTTCTTCATCTCATGCAAATAGTTAACATATGTTACCAATATTTTCATTTTTTTTGTAAATTATTTCTTATAAGCACTACTATATTTAATGACCAAAAGTCTCATGAAACTATGTTTTTTCCCTCTCTGGATAAATGATTAGAACCAACTTTACCAACTTCCCTTCTTCAATTTCTCCCCCAAGAAGAATCTGTAAGCTGTCTTTCCGTTTAGCTGAGATTTCTTTCTGTCTTCTCACTTCAAGATGGCTAAGATTTGGTTTGGACTCCCAACTGCTATATTCACATTCATAGACAATTTAAAAGCTATGTGATCCTTAGCACCCTTTTCTCCTTAATTCACCACTTTGCTAATATCATTGCAGAAATAGAAGAGGCCTTACATTAGGACCAAGGGCCATTTTATGTGTGTGTGTGTGTGTGTGTGTGTGTGTGTGTGTGTATATATATGTATATATTTGTTTTATGGATTTCCATAGCCAAAGAAATCTGTAAGTGGTGGTCTGCTTTTGCTTTGAGAAGCTGATTGGAGGAAAATAATCCTCTGCTGCCTAACAAAGCTGGTTGGAAAAGGAGAGGCTTGTCTGCCTTGCCCTTTATTACCCCATTGGGCTTAAGAAGAGGGAAACTCTTAAGAAGTATGTCTGTTTTTCCATTTATTCCCACCTACAATTTAGGAAGGAGAAATCTTTCAGAGCTTAGCTTAATAATTCTACAGATCCCAGGCCTAAGGAAACTTCATGTACTACTATAAAAGCATAATACTTTAAACCTTTCCCAACAAGTGACACTAGTAGAGTAACACATTCAGTGGTATAGAGTATTTCTCAAGCAGACCAAGGTCATCAAGGACTACAGCTCTGAATCATTCATCGCTTTGGGCACTTGATTTTCCCTAATCACATGCTTCTCTCCTATAAGACAAGACTAGTTTTTTTGTGATTAATTGTGCACTTAATGCAACCTCTGAGACTGAGATGCAATAAGGTATGAATCAATTCTCTGCTATTTGGTGCTGGTTTGGACCCGACAATTCATATCAAGAAAAAAGAGGTTCTCCACCAACTAGCGCTATGCCATCCATGTGTGGAACCATGAGCTATAACAAATCAAAAATTTGTGAATTCTGTGGATAAATCCCCTCACCTTACCACACTTTATCAGAGCTTTATCAGAGCTAGCTTTACATTTGGGAGGCTCTGAAGGAAAGTGTGGGAGAGAAAAGGTATCACACTGATTACAAACTGCAGAGCCATTGGGCTGAGCTCACAGTTGGACGCTTGTAGAACCTGGACAATCCCATGTCAGGAAACTGAGTTACTTGCATTTGAATTGTCTCAGGAAGATTCTGAAATTCATCTGGCAAGAGAAAGTACTGGACATTGAGGTCATTTCCCAAAGTGAGTGGCCAAGCATTCAAACTCTATTACAGAAAGCTTAGTTTTGATGGATTGACCATGTTGTTCAAATGCCAAATGTACATTTGCCTAAAATATTATCTGAGGAAGAGCTCATACAAGGCAAGTGCTCACACGCAGGTCAGAAGAAGCGATCCAAAGATTCTCTCAGAATCTCTCCGAAGAACTTTGGAATCACTTGTGAGACGGGGGAGACACTGACACAAGACTGCTCAGCATGGCACTCCACATCAGAGAAGGAGCACAGCTCCATGGGCAAAGCAGAATTGTGGTAGCTCAAAAACAGCATAATTTGTACAAATTTAGAGCCATCTCTACTCCAGATGTTCACATGGACTACTCGTGACCGATCTCTGGTAGGGCTCATACTGGTTGGATCAGCCATAGTGGGACATACTGAACATTGCTCCAAGCCGAAGGAGGTCATTCTGGTACTCTCTAAGCACAGAGAACAACTTCCCTCTTAGATTTCTATAAGGTTGTGGCTTCTCTTACCCACAGACACTGTGTGCTTTGATAGGAGACAGTGACCCATATTTCTGGGTACATAGTCTTGTTTAGTTTTGTCATCTTGGCTGATTCATTGAAGTGGGAAGTAAACTAGTAGGGTCTCAGGAGCTATATTTGTAACTACTAGTACACATTACCAGAGTTACCCCATTATAGCCAAATGGCTGCCCCTCTGAGAAAACCCAACTTTCCAGCATGAATGCATGTTGAGTAAGTGAGCCAACCCAGAAACAGAAAAGAGACAAGCTGGGAGTCACCATGTGCCATACATTGCCATACTAAACTCTCATGAGCTTAGCAATCAATGAGGAAAATAAAGATGTTATTCTACATTATCTCTGAGATCCTTTCAACAATAAATCAAAGACTCTATGATCTATTATGAAACATGGTGAAATAAAAAGGTTTGGATAAGACTCTGAGATTCCATTCTTTTCACTGATAAATGCTAGAAAAGTAGAAAAAAAATTAGCTTTGGTGTTGAAGGAGCAAGATTCAAATCCTGGCTTTACAAATTAATGACCTATATGTATAAATGATTGTGATTCTCAAGGTTTTCTAAAATGATTCACTTAGAATAGATCAGCTCTAAGATTCTTTCTAACTCTATCATCTTGTGATCTATATGTTTTTTTCCAATTTCTAAAGATGTTATTGCATGATATATTTATTTCATGTCAAAGCCAAAGAGATAGTATTTGGAAAGCACTTAGTACAGTGTCTGATGCATAGTAGGTACTATATAAATTTTAGCTATTTCTTCTTCTTCTTCTTTTTCTTCTTCTTCGGTTTACAGAATGTGTACTTTGGATAGACAACATACCTCCTATGGTCCTATGCAGTATAGGAAATCAATTCAGTATGGAAAATTTGTAAGAGGAAAAAAGATGTTTTGGCCCATTGATATAGTGACAAGAGGACTTAATTTGAGTTTGAATCGAGCTTTTTTTTTTCACTTCTTACCTTTGTGGTCTGTTGCTTATTTTCTCTGAGCCTCAAATTCCTCTGTAAGAGTAAGGGTTTGGATTAGATTATCTCAACATTCCCAGCAAATTCTAAATCCTAGGATCTTATAACAACAGTGAATTCTGGCTTGTGGCCATGGTGAAGCTGGATGCTCTCAGATCTTGCCATTCCCTGTGGAAGAAGCTTTGCATCTGATCCTGTTGCTTCCAAGCCACACACAGTGACATCCCTTTACATGGCGCCAAGTAATTCCAGCTCTAACAGACTTCCTCCCTGGGTTCTCCAAAAGTGCAAAGAAGCCATCACTCTGCAACTGGTTCACTGCCTCCCACTTCCCTTGAATGTTAAATCTAAATGCTATGCTATGATAAAAATTGACTGTCCATTATAATTAATTTTTCGAAAGATTTAAATGAGAAAATCAAACACAAGAAGATTGACAAAAGCAGAATATTATTTTGTATGAACATTAGAGATTGATTTTTTCCTTATATATATGGGAATGCATACAAAAATTTTAGGTAGGGGAGGATTATAAATTGGAGTTAAAGGATGGGTATAAGATTGTGGTTCTACGATGACTTTTGATCTTGGGCAGATCATTGTGACTCAGTATCTTCCCCTGTAAAATGAGTAGACTGGATTGGATTAAAGATTTCCATCCTAATGCCCAAAAACCATTTTGAAGATATTTTGAGAATTCTATTTCAAGAAGATTGGTTCCTTTTTAGTCTTATGTGTTTTATTTGATGCATTTAAAAACATTCTTCTGAGATGTTTATAAGCTTCCCCAAACTGCCAAAGAGATGCATGACACATAAAAAGTCAACGATACCTTGTTTAGATGGTCCACTAGATCTTTTCAGCTTTTCAGCTTTGATAGCTGGTCAAAGGTCCCTCTCAGCTCTGACATTCTATATTCAAGATCCCTTCTAGTTCTTCTTTATAAAATTCTTTTAAGTTTTAATATTCTGTTGTTAAATATTTTTTCTGACATTATATTGAAGTTCAGCTGGCAATGTGCAATGCAATTCAAAGCATTCTGCAAACCACAATCTCATTTGATTCTCAAAATAGTCTCTGGAGGTAGATGAAGTAGGTATTCTTTTGCTCAGTAGCCTTTGATGGATCCCTATTGCCTACAAAAGTTTTCATTTCTTTGATTAGCATTTAAGGTCTTCCACATTCAGAGGTCACCCTACTTATTCAGCCCAGGTAATTTTCTTTATTTTTTTTTTCTTTTATATTTAAAGAGTTATTTTCACTAAATGAAACTGTTGTGCAGGCAAATCTCAGTGATACAGGGGATTTGGTTTCAGACCACCACAATAAAATGAATTTTACTTTAGAATCACATGAATTTTTGGTTTCCCAGTCCATATGAAAATTATACTACACTGTAGTATGCAATGGCATTATATATAAAAATGTACATAGAAATGATTTTTTAAACTAAAGATCTGACCATGCAGTTCCCAATCAACTTTAATCCACTTCTTGCTGATTTTAAAATGAAGTAGATAAATTCTTCTGGTTAATATTTTAAAGACAGTTATTCACTTCCAGACTCATGGGAAATAAATCCCTGACATACTCTATTCAGCCAGTGAATAAGCATATGAATAAGCATTTATTAAGTGCCTACTGTGTGCCAAGTACTGTACTAAATGCTGGGGGTACAGAGAAAAGCAGAAGACAATCTCTGTTTTCAAAGAGTTCTACCAGGAGAGACAATATGTAAACAACTGAGTATAAATAAAATAAATACAAGGTAAATTGGAGATAATCAATAGAAGGAAGGCTCTGGCTTTGAAGGGTGGTCAGTAAAGGCTTCTTGCAGAACATGGGACTTGAAGCAAGCCAGGGAATCAGGGAGACCAACCAGTGGGCTGCTGCCACAGACCATGGTCTTCTCTCTGTTCTTCATACGGGACATTAATTCAATGGGCATTGAGTAAATGCATATTAAATTCCAGATCACCACTGGGAACATAGAGGGAGAAAAATGAAACACTTCTTGTCCTCAGGGAGTTTACACTCTATGGGGGAGAAAGGATAGGTACACAGAGACTGAATTCAAAATATATCAAAAATAAATGGTGGGAGGTGGGGATGGGGCAGCAAGGTAGAAAATAGCTATCTGAGGATTAGGAAGAGACTTGGTGCAGCTAGGATTAACGCTGAAGGGAGTTCAGTATTCCAAGAGGTGGCTATGAGAAAGAAATTCTCTTTAGACATGGTGCACAGCCCATGCAGAGACATTGAGGAAATCATATTCTCTTGAAACATGTAACATTATGTATTGTAATTATGTACTTACCCTATAATATAATGTATTCTAATTATGCAGATGTATAAACCCCTTGAGGTAAGGACCATCTCTTATTTAAACCTCCCCAGGCACACAGTAAGTGCTTAATAAGTTCCACTGTGGTTGATGTTCATATGCTCACAGGACTTAAAACCTTGAGGAACATGTAAATCTGTTCATGTGTCACGGACTCCTTGGACATTCCAGGAAGTCAGTGAAATTCTTCTCAGAACAATGCTTTTAAATGTACAAAATTAAATATATAGGATTACAAAGGAAACCAATTATGTTGAAATAAAAATCTAAGTTTTTTTCCTATCTGGTTCATGAATCTGTTGAAATTTGTCCATAGAATTATTGTAGTTCCATAGACCCTAGATTAAAAACCCTTTATCTAGTCATTTTATAAATGAGGAAACTTAGATAGTAGTAAGTCAAGGAATTGGGCTTTGAACCCAGGTCTTCTAACTCTAAATCCAATACTGGAGTATTAGATTGTAAACTCCATATTAGAATGTAAGCTCTTCGAAGCAGAAATTGTCTTTTGGCTCTTTTGGTAACTCCAGAACTTAGTACCTGCATATAGTAAGCTCTTCATAATTATTGATTGAGCGATTGTATTACAATCCCCATTCTACTGAGGAAGAAATTGAAAATATGAACGAGTCAGATAGAGTCATGCAGATTACAAATGGTAGAGTGGGGAAGTGAGGAAACTCACAGACACAGAAAGCTAAACCTGGGAATGAACAAATTTGCTGGGGCTGGCCTCTCTGAAACCATTATTGTCTGCTCCATGGTCATCATACTTGAGTAAAAGAAAGGTCTGGTTACTAAAAAAAGACAGAAAAGAAAGAAAAGAAATTGCTTAATTCCTGTCCAAGTGGCTCTGTAAGAGTTATTTGTATGTGGGTATATTTTCTTTCTGTATCTGTCAGTGTCATAAATACTTGCAAGGGGCAGGAAAAAAAAAACCCTCCCAGACTTTACGTCAACAGAAACAGCCCTAATTGGCCTTGGAGCCTCATAATTCTAGGATTGTCTTGCCCATGTGTATCTAGGAAGTTTGCAGAAGCAAGGGTAAAAGGTGTTTTCATTCATAATTTGAAGTGGAGGCTTTGTTTCCAACCCAGAGTTGGCTCAACCTCTTTGCCTTTGGGCATTAAAAAAAAAAAGTGTGTGTGCAGAAATCTGACTTATCACTTTTTTAAGGAAAGGAGAAAATGTATGAATATTTAATTATGCAGCTGCCAAGAAGAGAAGGTAGGCAATGAAAAGAATACAGAATTGAATTTTTCTTTTCAAAGGCCTGGATGGGGCCTGATTGAACCCCGCTGAGCCTCCCTGAGACTTGCCACCCTTCATCATTTCAGTGTGGACAATTTATCATATTGCCATAATCTTCTCATCTTATTTTTAGAAATAGTTACATTCCTGGTGCTTGACCTGTGGTCTTCCGCATGGAGAGCAGCTAATTTCAGGTCAATAGCCAGCAGCAGAGAATGATTCAGGATCAAACTCCTTTTGTTTTTCAGCATGTTATGTCAAGAACATAGAAACTCACTCTCGACTGATCGAGTCTTTGCTGTAGTGTGGAGGTAACCCTGTATTATCTAATGCTTGTGCCGGAAGAGCACAAGTTTCGGCAGGTTTTGGGGAGCTAAAAAGACCTTGGACAAGGGCTTGGGACTGGACTGTATGTATAATCTCCAAGGGCCAACCTAGCTAAGTGTAGGAAGATTCATAACTACAAGGGCTATGGGTCCTGGATTCAAACATTGATTCTATTACTTAACAGCTGTATGATCTTAAGCAAGTCATTTCCAATCTTAGCATCTTGATCTCTACTTTAAATGAAAATTTCAATTCTGACTACACAAGATGTTGAAATTTTTTTCTCTCTCAATAGTCAAAACCAAGACAAAAAAGAATTGAGATCTGTATTAGTGACCAATGAAGTCACAGGTCCTTGAGGTACTGAAAAAATTCATAGCTTTTTACACACTTTTAACCATGATGCTTTCAAGTTAAGGAAGAGATGATCCTTAGTTCACGAGGGTAAAGAATGATGCAATGTGAAAATTAAGCTATCCTGAAAGCCATATTGGATGGTTTCCCAACTGTAACGTGAGTGGAAAAGGATATCCTCTGGAGGCTGATACTGATGATTCTAGGGAAATATCCCATTAATGACCTCTCTGTAATCTGGGGGAGAATAATTGGGAGGAGGAAATAAGGTTAACACCAAAGATGGAGAAACTCATGGCCCCAGCCACATATGTCATAGCAAAAAAAACACAAATAAATGCTCTAAAGTGATGGTTTTCTTATCAGTATCAAAACTTCTTAATAATTATTAAGTCTCATCAAATGATCATGGATTTAGATCTGGAAAAAGAACTTTAAAATTATCTAGCCAAATCTCTATCATCTTATTAAACAATGAAACAGATGAAACAAAGGGAAGTGAATTGCCTCAGATCAACAGGCAGTAATAGAATCAGGGTTTGAATCTACATCATTTGATACTATAATGCCTGAATTTTGGATCACTGTACAAAGATCTTACCTGAGAAGTAGTATAGTAAGTAAAACTGTACTTAAAATCAAAAGTTGTGAGTTCAAGTTCTGGACCTGACAATTATGTCTTTCTTTGCCTCAGTTTCTTTCTATATAAAATGAGAGGGATGCTGTTTTTCCTGCCCACCTCACAGAATTATTATGAAGGGAGTGATTTCCAAACTATCTAAGTATTGTGAAAAAGTGAGCTCTATTATTGTTAATATGAGTTAAAGCTCTACATTCATTACTTTTCATATGACTCTTAAGAACAGTTGCGACTTTTCCCCAAGGATAAACTAAGAAGTTACCTAGAAAGCTGCTTGTGTGCTGGAGCCAGCTCCAACCTGATTGCTCAAGTTGATTGTTAAATCTGCTGTGTGTATATTTATAGCCAGAAATCAGCAAACGCTACAAATCAGTATTTGTTTTATGTTTTATTGATTATATAATACAGGAATGTGATGAAGAAAATGTTAATAATGCAAACCAAATTTAAAAGTGTATCCTGCATACACTCCCCATTCCACCTCCCAGAGCCAATTGTTAAGCACTTACCAATAAGATAGTCTTAAATCACATTGGAAGTTAATTGCTAAGAACTCTTCACAAACTTCAGGTAATGCCCAGGAAGCTTTATGACATATTTTCAAGGTTCGGGATTTCCTCAGTGTGGCTGTTCATTTCATTAATATAAATCAAGAGCCTTTACTAATAAGGGATAATAATTAATAATAAAAATTAAAGTCTTCCCATCTCACCTATGACTCTTCAAAAGTCCCCGCTGCCAATGAATTTTGTATTTACTTTTATGTATATGCTGTTTCTCCTCAATAAGATGTAAGCTCCTTGAGGTTCAGGACTGTTTAGTGCTCCTGGTACTTAGCCAGAACCGAGTCCAGTACAGACACATAAGAGAACTTAGAAGCATCTAATTCCAACTCCACCATTTTATAGGTGAGAAAACTAAGGGGGACGATAAGTAAGTTGTCCAGGATAATTCAGCTAATAATTTTCCACATTAGGAGTTCAACCCCAGGTGGAACTGAATGACTAGGCGGTCTTCTCCAGTTGCTGCCCCCAGTGAAATCCATCTCCTGATGGCCGTCTTTCTGGGAAGGGACATCTCTCCGTTTAGCTAGACAGATCCTCAAATTCAGTCTGTTGGAAGACCCGGGCTTGAAGTCTCTCCAGACTGGTGGGACTGCTGGTTCTTGAATTTCATTGGCATAATAATCTCGAGTATTAAATAATAATTTATGTAAAGATCCCATAAAGCACATACAGTGGCAACTGATTTATGTTGGCACGAAAAGTGAGTCATTACTTAAAGTGAAATATCCGCGGAAGCCAACTGGTGGCACTCCAAACTTGAGTTACTCCAGTCCATTTCTACTGTGCATGTGCCAACGGGACCTAGCTTCCCATTTCTGCCTGGGCTAGCCACCAGATGGAGCTTCGTGCCCTGAGCTAGCAGCTCCATGAATGGGCAGGCATATAGGATCTTCCTGGTCTTTGTATTTCCCTAGCTTTTCCCCATTCAGTGCCTTCTCAGATGCTTACCTAATCTGGTTTTGTTATTGTTCAGTCATTGTAGTCATGTCTGACTCTTAATGATCCCACTTGTAATATTTGTAAAGTACTTAGCACAATGTCTGGCACATAGTAGGTATTCAACAAGTCCTTCCTTTCTCTCTTCCTTCCTTCCCTCCCTTTCTTATTTCCTCCCTCTTTCTTTGTTTTTCTTCCTTCCCTCCTTCTTCCTTCCTTCCTTCCTTCCTTCCTTCCTTCCTTCCTTCCTTCCTTCCTTCCTTCCTTCCTCCTTCCTCCTTCCTTCCTCCCTCCCTTCCTCCCTTCCTCCTCCTTTCCTCCCTTCCTCCCTCCTTTCCTCTCCCTCCCTCCCTCCCTCCCTTCCTCCCTCTCTTCTTCCCTTCCTCCCTTCCTTCTTCCTTTCCTCCCTCCTTCCTTTCTTCCTCATTCCCTCCCTCTCTTCCTCCTTCTCTTTCTTCCTTCCTTCCTTCCTTTCTCCCTCCCTTCCTTTCTTCCTCCTTCTCTCCCTTTCTTCCTTCCTTTCTCCCTCCCTTCCTTTCTTCCTCCTTCTCTCCCTTTCTTCCTCCTTCCCTTCCTTCCTTCCTTCCTTCCTTCCTTCCTTCCTTCCTTCCTTCCTTCCTTCCTTCCTTCCTTCCTTCCTTCTTTCCTTCCTTCCTTTCTCCCTCCTTTCCTTCCTTCCTCCCTCCCTTCCTCCCTTCCTTGCCTCCTTCCTGACTGGTAGGATCTGTCAGAATCTGTGCCCTGCTGGCATTACTTTGAAGATTCCCTGATCACTTCCACACCATAATGAGAGGCAAGAGACTCCCTCAACCTGCAAACCTCTTCTCATAATAATGTTTATAAAACAAGGAAGTACCCAACAAACACGATTAAAAACAGTGAAGGAGCCTCAGTCCTTCTGAGTTTCTTCCTCTGATCTTCCAGCAGCTCAGCTCCCTGGACCACAGGTTCTGATTTAGGAAGGAAGAAGATCCTCTCATCCACTTTCTTAATCTTACAGATGAGAAAAGGGAGTTAAATGATATGCCTAAAGTCACCTAGCTGGTAAGTGTCAGCAGAGGGATTGGAAAGAATAATAATGTGTCTTAAATAGTGCTGAATGTGGAATCAGGAAGGCCTGAGTTTAAATCCTTCCTAAGGCAGGAATCATTCTATTTAATTATATCCTGAGGAGACTGAAATCACCTAATCAAATGTAGGTGGCAAATTAAGCAAGTGAACAAGAGGGAGGGCTAATACCCATTTGAATCTATTCACTCTACATTCAGAGACCTTTCCTAGTAACCTTAGCTGCTGTCAATCCATCAGATAACAAGCATTTATCAAATGCCTACTATGTGCCAGGCACTGGGAGTACCAGCACAAAGTATGATACAATCCTTATTCACAGGGAAGTTACAATGTAATGGAAGAAACAACAAATAAATATAAGGCTATTTTGTTGTTTGGTTGTATCTCTTTGTGAAGATGTAAGAAGTGGTTTTTTTTTTGGCTGAGGCAATTGGGGTTAAGTGACTTCAGGCCTGGTGTTCTATCCACAAGGAGCTTTCTTTTTAAGGATACTGAAGGGGTTTGCCATTTCTTTCTACAGCTCATTTTACAGATGAGGTAACTCAAGCAAACAGAGTCAAGCTAGTAAATGTCTGAGGCCATATTTAAACTCAGGTCTTCCTGTTTTCAGGCCCAGCACCCTATGCACTGAGTCACCTAACTGCTTACAAATATAAATAATAAAATAAACAAACAGATAAATATGAAATATAAAGTTGATGAATGCAAACATATGTAGGTAAATGCAAGATAGTTTGGGAGAGAAGGTATCTGCAGTTGTGGGGGATCAGAAAAACCGTTGTGCAGAGGAGACAATCAGGCTGGATCTTAGAGGAAAAGGGAGCACTCTGGAAGGTGGAGATGAGAGAGTATGTGGAGGAGAGAGGGGCAAAATAAAGCCTCAGAGATAGGAGATTTCAGATGAGGAACAGAGACAAATCTAATTTGGCTAGGATGCAGTGTTCAGAAAAGGAAGAAATCGTCAATAAGACTTGAATGCTAAGTTGGGGCCTGGTTATAAAAGACTTTAATAACTAAACAGAGGAGAACATATTTTATCTTAGAAGTAAAAGGAAGTCGGTGGGATTGATCGAGTAGAGAGTTTCCACGATCGGATCTTTGAGCAAGGAAAATAACTTTGGCAGCGGTGTGTGGGATGGACTGGCTGGGTTACAGCACTGAGAAAGGGAGACCAACTGAGAGGCTTTTGAGATAATTTATTCAGGAGGTGATGAGGTAAGGTGGTCGCTGGGGCAGTGGTGAGAAGGCTTTGGATGGCAGGCATGCTGTGGATTTGGTAACTGTTTGGCTGTGTGGGTGAGTGAGAGTAAGGAATGAAGGATAAATACCAAGGTCAGGAACCTGGGAGTCTCAGTGGAAGGTTAGATAAATGTCAACTGTTATTATTTTCACATTCAAAGGGCATAGAGTCCTTTCCCAAAACTGAAATTATGATGGCACTTTCATATTTCTATTCTCCACAGAGTATTACCTTTCACCCTGAGACAATTTGGGCACTTCAGCTAGACTTAACCCCAGGCAAATTCAAATTCCTAACTGAACTCATGAGACCAGGAATCAGAGTATCAGAGATACAGAGAATCTTGAAGCTTGTATTTTTGTTGTTGTTCAGTTGGCAGAGATACTGGAGGGGTTTGCCATTTCTTCATTTCTTTCTCCAGCTCATTTTATAGAGGAAGAACTAAGGTAAACAGGGTTAAGTGACTTACCCAGGATCACAAGCCAGTAAATATCTGAGCTTGACTTTGAACTCAGGAAGATGAGTCTTTCTAACTCAAGGAAAAGTGTATTTTCTCTCCACTCCAAAGCCCAGTGTGGCTGTTATAATTTGCAGCATTTAGCTTCTTTTCATTATTCATTTACATTGTTGTCTCTCTCTCTCTCTCTCTCTCTCTCTCTCTCTCTCTCTCTCTCTCTCTCTCTCTCTCTCTCTCTCCCTCTCTCTGTCTCTCTCTCCTTTCTCTCTCTCTCTCTCTCTCTCTCTCTCTCTCTCTCTCTCTCTCTCTCTCTCTGTTTCTGTCTCTCTCTGTTTCTGTTTCTCTCTATATATCTATATCTATATCTATACATATATATATTTCTGCTCACTTACTTTGTCCACTATACCACGTAATAAAACAATTCCTTGAAGGCAGGAAATGTTTTCCTTCTGTTGGTCTGTCTGTCACTGTGCCTAGAACATATTGGGCACTTTAAAATGTTTGTTGACTTGAACCCTCTCTTCCTCTCTGTCCCCATTTTACAGATAAAGATACCGAGACCCCCAAAAAGGAACTGACTTTCTTCAAAGTCATGCATTATATTGTTGTTATAGCTGGGACTAAAAACAAATCCTTTACTGCCTAATCAAGTCCTGTTTCTATTGTACCATGATGGCTTCAACTGGTATAGCTGTGACTATTGTGCTTTTTAGGTAGAGATATATACATATCACCTTTTCTTTCCTTTAAATTTGCATTGATTTTTTTTTTTTTGCTTTGACATTGCAATTTTTTGAAAATGTCCTCCCTGGCCAGTGAGCCATTCTTTGTAATAAACAATAAAAGGAGAAAGAGAAAAAAAAACAGTTTAGCATGACATCAACCAATTCTGACAGGCAACAAACACTCATAGTCCCTCAACTGTGCAAAGAAGGAGGAAAGGTGTATTTTCTCTCCACTCTAAAGCACAGTGTAGCGATCATAATTATGTAGCATCTGGACAGCTAGGTGACACAGTGGATAGAGCACCTGAAGTCAGGAGGCCTTGAGTTCAAATCTGACCTCAGACACTAACACTTCCTAGCTATGTGATCCTAGGCAAGTCACTTAACCCCAATTGCCTCAGCAAAAATAATAATAATTATTATAGTTATTTATGCAGCATCTAGTTTCTTTTCATTATTCATTTACATTATTGTTGTCATATATATTGTTTTCTTGATTTTGCTTACTTTACTCTTTATCAGTTTATGGAATTCTTTCTGCACTTCTTCGAATTTTTTATATTTATTGTTTCTTATAGCCCAGTTACATTCAATTACATTGATGTACCACAATGTGTTTAGACATTTCTCAATGCTTGGGCATTTTTTTTCCTGAGGCAATTGGGGTTAAGTGACTTGCCCAGGGTCACACAGCCAGGAAGTGTTAAGTGTCTGAGACCAGATTTGAACTCAGGTCCTCCTGACTTCAGGGCTGGTGCTCTATCCATTACACCACCTGGCTGCCCCTGGGCATCTACTTTGTTGCCAATCATTGCCATCACTAAAGTGAGGATGTAAATATTTTGGTATACATAGGACCTGTAATTCGGTATTTGATCTCCTTGGTCCTTTCTTTTCTCTATATACTCATTTGATGATTTCATCAGATCCAGTGGGTTTATTATTACTATCCATATGATTCTCAGATCAACTTATCCAGCTCCAGTTTCTTTCATGCTCCAGATATACATCTCAGCATCTCAGAACAACATAATCCAAAGATCCATGATCTTCTCCTGCTAATCCTTTCCCCATTTCCAAACTTCCCATAGTTATCAAGGAGACCACTGTTCTCTCATTCATCCTGTTGAACAACTACTTGTGTCCTTCTTGATTCCTTTTATACATTTATATATAATATGTATATTTATTTATATATCCGAGTTGTAAAATCTTATCATATTTTCCTCTGCATCTTTTATACACTCCCTTTCTCCATTCACACAGTCATCACCCTGGCTCTGGCTCCCATCACCTCTTGTTGAAATTGTTGCAATGTGCTCTTCCTATTCCCATCGATCTTCTACTTAGCTGCCAAAGTATCCTGGTCAATCAATCCATCCATCAATCAATAGACATTTATTTAGTGCCTACTGTGTGCCAGAAACTTTATTAAATATTGTTCAATATATTCTATCCTCCCAGGATCAGATATAAAGTCATTTGCTTGGTATTTAAAGCTCTCCACAACCTCGTGCTTTCCTACCTTTCCAATCTTCATTTTACTTTCCTTCACACATTGTTTGATCCAGCCATTGGCCTGTTTGTTGGTTTTCATAAAAACACTCTATCATGCCATCTTTTTCACATACAACACTCCATTTTCTATGATTTTGCATGGACTAGTCTCCATTCTTGGAACGCTTTCCCTTATAATTTTGACTCTTAAAATTCCTAGCTTCATTTAACATTCAAGTAAATGCTGCTCTTGATATCCTCAACTGCTAGTAGCATTGAGGATTACCTCTTATTCTATTTATCCTGCTAATTTATGTATGTTGTTTTCACCATTAAAATGCAAGGACCCTGAGGGTAATGGCCTGGTTCCCTCCCCTTCCCTTTCCTTCCCTGCTTAGCACAATGCCTGGCATATGGTAACCAGTTAATAAATGCTCATCAGCAAATTGATTGGTTAATTGCTACTTGCTTAGGAATAGGATCACTATGATAAAGGGTAGGGACATTTAGTCATTTCAAATAGCATGGTTCCACTTTCCAGTGAATATTTGGAAGAAATACCTGTGGTAAGGAATTTATTAAAGTCCTTTGCAGTGCTATATTCTTTATTAGATGCTATAAAGCATTGAAAAGATAATGCTATGTGACATTGGCGATTAGAAACATGATTGATTATTAAAATCACAGGTATCAAGTGTACAAGTGCTGGGCTTGGAGTCAAAAAGAGAAACTTAAAATCTTGTTTTGACTTTTTTATTTCATCTTATTTTCCCCTCAAATAATGAGTATTTTTTTTAAGAGCAGCTAGATGACACAAGAGGTAGAATGCTGGATATGAACTCAGGAAGTCTCATCTTCCTGAGTTTAAATCTGATCTCAGACACCTACTAGCTATATGACCCTGAGTAAGTCATTTAATCTTGTTTGCCTCAATGGAAAAGAAAATGGCAAACCACTCAAGTACCTTTACCTAGAAAACCCTAAATGGGGTCATGAAGAGTTGGACTGAAGTAACTGAACAACAAGAAATTTTTCTCTCTCTCCCATCTCCCCCCACAATAGAAGAAGAAGAGAAAGAGAAGGAAGAGGAGAAGGAAGAAGAAGGAGAAGAAGGAGGAGGAGGAATAGGAAGAGGGGGAAGGAGGAAAGGGGAAGAGGAGGAGGAAGAAGAAAGAAAAGGAAGGGGGAAGGAAGAGGAGAAGGGGGGAGAAGGAGGGAGAGAAGGAGGAGGAGGGGAAAGAAGGAAGAGGAGGAGGAGGAAAAGAAGAAGGAAGAAGAGGAGGAGGAGGAGGAGAAGAAGAAAAAGGAGAAAGAGAAGAAGAAGAAGAAAACTTTGGTAACAAATATGCATAATCAAGCAAAACAAATTCCACATGACTATGTCCAACACATCTCATTTTGCATCCCTCTGTCAGGAAGTGGATAACATGTTTCCCCATTGGTCCTCTGGAATTCTGGGTGATCACTATGGTGATCAGAATTCTTAAATCTTGCAGAATTGTTTATCTTTGCAATGTGGATGTGACTGTACAAATTATTCTCCAAATTATTCTCCTGGAGGGCCTTGTTAACTTTATGATTTTGCTCAATCTGTATTAGCATAGGGAATGTTCCTACAAAATCATCTTCCTCATCCCCCTCCTTTTAATCATGCTCATGGTTCACGCTTGTAGAACACTACAGGTTACAAAACACTTTGCATCCATTTTCTCTTTGAGTCCTAAAACAACCCTGTGAACTAAGTCTTCCATTTTTATAGGTGAAGAAATAGATACATAGAGAGTTTTTAGTTAGGAAGCTAGTAAAGTTCAAAGACGGGGACCAAGTCTTCTAACTTCCAGCCTACTGAATGTACTGAAAGGTCATATAGAAAGCTCTTCATGGTTGTAGAAAGGTTTTGGTTCCTTTTTCATTTTAACTGCATGCATTTATTCTTTTATAAGGGAAAGGTTGGTAGTGGCCCATTGAGACTTCAGCAAAGCTAAAGTCTGGAGAGACTGAAAACAAGACTTCAAAAGGGAAAAGGGAAAGTTTTTAGATACAAAATAGACATTACCTTCCTAGAAAGAGTGGGAGGTATGAACCCTTTAAATGTATATGAAGAGGTCAGAGGGGCTTTGAATGGGCTCCAAAGCACAGGTTTGCTTTGTTGCTGTTCATTTATAAAAGATTCCCAAAGGGAGTATGGCAAATAAAAAAATGGCTGAATTGAAACAAATCACTCTAAGGTAAGTCAAAGTGGCTTGTAGAAGGAAAAGTCTTTTGAGTAAGAAAGAATTAGTTGAAAAGAGAAACATGTTTTCTTCCTTTTCCTGCTTGGAGTCAATGAGGTTCTGATTAAGAATGAGGTTCCTGTGGATTTTAAGTTAAGTGTTAGTGCCTTAAGTGAAAGAGCTTTGTAGCACTATATCAGAAAAGAACAATAACGCTTCAGCTGAAAAGAGCTCAGTGGCACTCCAGCCTAGCAGCAGATCGGTCCATCCAGTTGAGAATTGGAACCCTGGAAGAAGCAAATGCAACCAATGCAGATACCTGGGAAGAGTCAGTTTAGCTAAATCTAGGAGTAACTTATAACAAACTTCAAAAGGATCCCTGAGATAAGGACTTCCAGACCCTGCTGTTCCAGACTTCTGAAATGCTACAATTTTAATTCTTGACCTTTCAATTCATTCTCACTTTTTTCTCTTCAGAATTCTCATTGTCTTGGGGGGAAAGTATATTTCTGTTGTTAGGGAAAATGTGTCATAACTGTTCTTGCTATGGCATTTCAATAAATGCCTTTGAGTCAGAGCTGAGTCTACTAACTGATTGTTAAAAACAAACACCCATTTAACAGGATAATCACCACAGGGGTACCCCTAAAATCCTAGGGGTAGCTTCCACCCTTTTGAAGATCAACTGGTCAGTGGCACTATGAGTTGGATGAGTGAGTCCAGATAGGATGTTATATTTCATACAATATTGACTATCTTATTCTATAAAATTTTGAGCCCTGCAATAACTGAATTATCATTTCTGATTAGAGTCAACATGATACAGTGTGGAGATATCAAATTCTCTGCCCACACCAGGAAAAACTCCCGGGTACAGTCAAAGCCAAATCAAAATGTAATTGGGAAATTAACAAAATAGACAAAAATATCATACAACATAGATGATGTTAATTTGTGATTTTTAAAAATTCAATATGCAATCTCCTAGGATTCTCTACCAAAGCAGTGGATAGAAAGTAGATTTTGATATCAGAAAACCCTGGTTGTGTGGCACTGGGGCAAGCTATATAATCTTTTAGTCCTCTCAGGTGAAACAATACTTTTCAGAGAAGTTGCCCATCAATACTAGTAGAAGTTTTTTGGTAATGAAATCACTGTTCTGGTTAAATATCTATATCTATATCTAGCTGTCTGTCTGTAAATATGTGCTTATGAATAGACACATATATAATTTTAAAAGGTTTCTGCGAATTTCTCCTTTGAACAAACAAAAACACTGACTTGTAAAATGCATAAACCATAGAATTTTTGGGTGAATATTTTATCCAAGAATAGCTCTCTGTAGAGATTAGAGATGACCTCAGAATAAAGACAACCTGAATCTAACTCCTTCCTCTGGACAGTGTGACTGTAGTCATTTGTATCCTGTACTCATTTGTATCCTGGATTCATTTGGCAATAGTTTGGGGAAGCTCAAGAGGCCTTAGAGGGACCCCTTCCCAGAATCATGTTCTTAAATATAAATAATAAAACATATAGGATTATAAAAAGAGCCAAACATACTAAAATATACTTAAAACGTTTTAAAATCCAAGTTCAGTTACCCCAGGAGAGGACCTGAGACTAAGTCTTGACTTTGATGCTTTATGACTAGGTAAGCATGGGCAAATCATTCAACTATGTCCTGAGACTCCTCCATGAAAATATAAAAGAGCTGTGAGCTGTGCTGGTGAAGGTACTTCTTGCAATGATGAGGTTAAGCATTCTTTAAAAAACAAATTCTAGTCAAATTAGCAAACGACACTGGCAGAACTATGTGTAGAAAGGCTATTTGACAATAGATCACTTATTTTGAGTTATTTTTCCAATCAAAAATATTTTGCATTATGATCTTTTTCTTAAAAGATAGTTATCCTTTAAGTGGTACAGTAGTAAGAACTTTGAAATTGGAGTCAAGAAGTCAAGAATTAAGTCTTTTTTTTGCTATTATGGAGCTGTGTGACTTTAGGTGGGTTAATTCCCTTCTCTCTCCTCCTATGTAAAATGAGAGAGCTTGACTAGATAATCTATTAAGTTTCTTAAAACTCTGTTCTGCCTTTTGTATTCTAAGGGTCCTCCCAGCTCTGGCTTTTTATACTAAAGTCCCTTTCCATTTCTGGTATTCTATGTTCTCAAGTTCTTCCCAGCGCTAACATTCTAGGCTCTAAGATCTCTTCTATTTCTTAAGTTCTGTGTTCTAAGGGTTCCCTACAGCTCTGAATTTCTAACACACTATATTCTAAGGTCCTTCCCAGTTCTGTCGCTGTGTTCTAATGGCCCTCCCAACTCTGACATTCTGTGTTCTAATGTCCTTCTTGGCTCTGAGATTCTGTGTTTTAAGGGCTTTCCCACACCCAACTTTGACTTTTTGTGTTCTGACGGTTCTCCCATCTCTGATATTTTATGTTCTCAAATACTTTTCAGGCCTGAAATTCCATGTTCTAAGGTCCCTCCTAGTTTTTCAGCTCTGTGTTCTAAGGGTTTCCTTCAGCTCTGAGTTTCTGAGTTCTAAAGTCCTTCCCAGCTCTGAGTTTCTATGTTCTAAGGACCCTTCTATCTCTGATGTTCTGCGTTCTATGATCCTTCCTAGCTCTAACAATCAATGTTTTAAGATCCCTTCATATAGGACCTATGTAAAACTCTCACAGTCTATGATTCTGTAAATAAATGCTAGATTAGGGGATTAACTAGTTAAATACAACTCTTAGATTTTCTCACATTTTCCCTGACTCCTACAATGCTTCAGCTTTTTCCCCATGCTCATTCCTAAGTCCTCTACTCCCAGAACATATCCAGCTGAGCTTCTTGGACAGCTTCCATTGTCAAACATCTACTCAAGGACCCTCTGGCAAAGGGCCCTCATGCTGTCAGCCAGCAGAAGAACTCGGCTTGTTTTGGAGACAACAGCCTCCCCTAGACAACAATCCTTCCTGGGAGAACAGGGGCTGTTCGCTGTCTCCTTCCTAAAGCTTGGGACAGCTCTGTGTTTGGTCCACTGACATTTGGTGGCCAGATATCTCTATGTTTCTCTGAAGGTGAGTGAGGGTGGATTTAGGGAAAAGGAGAGACATGTAATTACAAACAAACTGGCAAGATGGTGGCTTGTTTTGTGTGCAACAGTATTTAAGATAAGCTGGTCCTAGGATCTTGTTTGCAGAATCATTCACCAGACTTTGAAGTTTGTTTAGATCCTGAAGTGGGACCTATTTTCTAGTACCTTACAAAGTTGGATGGAGACCGCATACATATGACAAGACTTGGAAATTTAGGTTCCTGCACTTTCAGGGGACTATACTCTTGATTAATAACCAGTTCCTCTCATTTCCCTACTGGTCCCTTGATTTTGCTCCCTGGCCAGAAATGTATAATCACTTTACTTTTTCATATTCCAAGGTTGTCCCATGAATTTCAGCATAGCTGAAATTTTTAATATGGTATTTTTTAAATATAGAAACTAACTAAATAAGAGATTTAGTATTTTTTTTTTTACATAGATACCAACCTTTCTCCTAAAGCAAAAATCAGATCCATCTTGGGATGATCCCCAGTGGGTAAAGAGATGCATCTTGATTTCTGGGAGCTTCAGTTAGACAAGAGAATCTAGAATTGGAGACTTGGGAGGTAGAAGGATAACTTAACAGTTATCTTGTCCGTAATTATCTTTTTTAAGGGGGGAAACAGGCCCAGGGAGGGGAAATCATTGGCTCAAAGTCCCACATCTGATTAAGAATAAGATTAGATCTCAGGTCTCCTAAATTCCTGCCCAGTATCCTTTGGATGGGGAAGATATATTGGGAAGGCCCAGCTGTTTTGAAATTGGGGAGGAGGCCAAGTCCTTTGATGAAGGGAAAACGTTGTATAACCCACTCCCACTCCTATGGGGCCATGGGCCACGGTAGAAGAAGCCTTGAAGCACACTTTATCAATAACCACCAGAATTGTGCAAGACTAAACAACTCCAAATGATTTGAGCACCCAATCAATAAAATGACCCAACCGGGTTTCCAGGCAACCAGTGATCATACATGTATATAATCCATTTTCTGACCAAGATATTGCAGACTCAAGGTGCAGAATAAGATAATTCCAATGAAAGCGTTTGTTTTGCTTGACTATGCATGTTTGTTACAAGGGTGCTATTTTTGCTTTTTTTTTAATGGAGAGAGAGGAAGGAGAGAAAATAAATGAAAAATTAACTTAAAAAATAAAATAATTTTACAAATAATGAAAAAAAAAGGAGAAAGAACTCTGAGTTTAGGAACAAAAGACTTGGGTGTTTATTCTGACTTAGCCATGACATTATGGACAAGTAATTTCCATTTTCTCCCTCTTTTCCTCCTCTCTCCCTCCCAGTCTCCCTTTTTTTTCTTCCTTCTTCCACTCTGTCTTTGTCTCTCTACCCATATCTCTGTTCAAAATGAGAGGGTTGGACCTTTTAACTAAATCTTATGAGCTTTTCTGTCTCTCTTCCCTGATGATGTCTTTGCCATCCATAAATTTTTTGAAAGGGGTCATTGCTGATACGACAGTAGCTTTTGCGACTTTTACTGCTTAAGATTAGATCTTGAATTTGGCCTTCTGGGGGCCTGCAGGTGGGAGCTGAGAAGTAGGCATTTTGGGCCACAGTTAGTCCTGTGGGTGAGAAATGAGGATGTAGCCTGACCTCCTCCCTGTATCTGTCCCTTCTGTGAAGTCTGACGTACTAGGTAGCCTGTGGGTCCCCCCAGGTGGGGTGAGCCTTGCCCCCATAGATGGACTCTCTGCTTCTTCTCTTGAGGACGTTCTGCCCTCCGGGTTAGTTTTCTTGCTCTGGGCCATTGCTTTTGCTTGCTAGGACATCATAAACATCTGCCACAGGGCTGCTGGTGGAGGCTGCCCTCCTGGAGGTTCCTGTTGCTGACAGAAACCAGTTATATATTTTTTTATTAACCACACGCCACATCTGGGAATACTCTTTAATCAGTTGGGTTCAGCCAATTGGTTGGAGAGCCTGAGTCAGAGCCAAGCTAATGGAAGAAGGGAGAAGGCAGTGGGGATCATAGGGGGAGAAGGGAGAGAGTTGGGGGTGTGGTGCTGCTGATGGACTGTTTCTTCCCCCTGCAAAGAGCTCTCCCCCCAAGGTGAGCTTGTGACCAAGCCCAAGTTTCACAGCACATCTGGATGCTATCCACAGGGCAGATTGTGTAATTTGGCCTTGGACATGAGGTGGGGAGGAGAAGAAAAGGGAGGGCTGAGAACAAAGTAGAGGAGGCAGTGGGGCATCCCATCGAGAGCCCCAGTGATTCCCCAGTAGGATCTGCTTTGGCAAGTTTGGGGATTACCAGGGGGAGCTCATGGGATATTGGACCTGGGGAATGGTAATTTTAATTGGCTCTGGTGGGAAAGGCAGTGTTTTTATTTAAAATAAGTTTTATGAGTTAGAAATTTTTTCTCCCTCCACTCTCTATTTGCCTTCTTCTTCTCTTCTCTCTTCCTCCTTCTTTCCTTCCTCCCTTCTTCCTTCCTTCTATTTCTCTCTCTGTCTCTGTCTTCTTCATTCCTTTGTTCTTCCCCTTTCCCTATCTCTTTCACTCTTCCTCTCCCTCCCTCTACATTTTCATTCTCCCTTTTCTTTTCTCTCTCATTATATCTCCCCACCTCTCTCCCCATACTCTTTCCATTTTTTCCCTCTTTCTCCTTCCATGTTTTTTCTTCCCCCCCTTCCCCCCCCAGCATTTGCTATCCCTTGCTTGATAAGATGACCATGAGAAATCCAGTGGGATCCTCATCCTATTCTAAGGCAGTATTTTCTTTTCTCCATTCTCCCACCCCCTACACTTTATTTTTTAAATTCAATTTTATTTTACTTGACATTCACATTTAAAAAGGGACAGGCTAATGTCTTCCCCACCTTCCATTTATATTGTATATATTTTGAATGTGCATAGCAATTCACATTTTATCTCCTCTATTAGAACAAACTTCTTCACTGTCAACCTCCAGAGAAAGAACTGATATTGTTTGAACACAGATTGAAGCATGTATATTTCACTTTCTCTTATTCTTTTTTATTTGAATCTTATTGTACAAAATGACTAATGTGGGAATGTTTTACATGATTGCACACATATAATCTATTGTATTATTTACTATCTCAGGGAGAGGGGAGGGAAGGAAGAGAGGGATAGAATTTGGAACTTAAAACTACAAAAAAAGCTTGACAATTGTTTTAACATGTAATTGGGGAAAATAAAATAGTATATAATAATTTGAAAATCTGCTTATCACAGTGTGTGGCACATAGTAGGCATGTAATAAATATTTATTGAGTGGTAAAAGAAAAAAATTACAGTCCTTTTTGGTGTGTGGTGTCTGGCATACAGTAAGCACTTAATAAATGCAGTGATGATAGTTTAGAAAAGAGAAAGAGATGGGTGGGCAGGAAGATGGACAAAAATCATTTCAACATAATCTGAGTCTTCTTTAAGAAGACAACATAAAAAACAAGTTTGACATGAGATGTGGTCTCAGTACCCCCTGTCCCTTCCATCCTCCCCCACCTCCTTCTGCCTCTCCCACCCCTTTAGTCTTTTAAAACTTAAAAAAACACCCAACAAACAAAAAAAATCCCTCTTGACATTGACATATTGCAGATGTTTTCTTATGGGTTGGAGGCTGGAACAGAAAAGGCTTCATATACATCGGAAGCGCAATAAATCATGTCGATGTGTTTCTCAGAAGGCCTTCCAAGCTAAGTCATAAACATATCATCCTAGTTGGGCTGGGATCTCTACCCTCTCCTGCCTGTCTGTCTGCCTACCTGTCCATCTGTCTCTTCCTCCGTCTAGGATAATTTAAGGCAGTGTGACCCTCTGAAGTTTACCAGATACTCATTACTTTATGACCTGTTTATTTTTTTCAAACACTGACTTTTCTGCAAATGAAAAACCTCAGAGCTGAAGACTTTAAATGGAGGGAAAAGAAAGGAGTGAAATGTTAGTTAATAGTTTCCCATAAATTTCAGACACCGTTTGAGCTCTGTAACCCAAATGTTCACTGGGTCTTGGGTCCTGACGCCCAACTTGGGTACAATTCTGGTTTTTCTTGCAGTGAGGGCTTTACTCCCCAAATCTCTTTGGCTCAGGCTGCCCACTGGGATGCCCCTGGGAATCACAGAATTTGGATCATGTCTCTCCCCAAAGAGAAACCTCGGCTCTCCTACAAGTGTTCGGGCTAACAAGGCATAAAGGTCAGACTTTATTTAATCCAACCAAAAACCCCAACAGAACAGGCTTATTACCAGAGTCCCTTAACAGGCAGAAAAATACTCCCCTCTTTCCTGAAGACTTCAAACAACTGTTTCCTCTGGACCTTTACAATACTCATGACAATAATAGGGAAAAATTCAGAGATATTGCTCAGTGTTTGTAGCTCCCCTTCAAGGCTACATGACTGGAACTACACAACACCACTGGGTTCAAATGTTCTGGGTCCCTTCTTCTCAAAGTTCCAAATCTTATTTCTTTTTTGTATGTCTCCTTAGCACCTCACACATTGCCTGAAATATAGTAAGAACTTAATAAATCCTTCTCATACTGAATTTCTTTGGTTACATTCTCCTCTGATTCTGGAGTGTGGATTCTTCCTCTTGATGGATCCCTGTTTCCTTTGAAAAGCCCAAGCCTAAAGATCTATGAAAATAGGTGAACTTGATCATTCTCAATTCTAGGATTCTACTCAATATTCCTTACAAATGCTGTAACTTTGAAGCGGTGAGCTCAAATAACTGCTGGAACAAAGGCTTTGTTGGTAAGGCACTGAACTCAAGACAAAAAGGATGGAAGGGGAAGATAATTGTTCAAATTATAAATTTTCAAAAAAGATACATTTTGTGATATTAATACATTTTATAATTTTCAAAATCTGTAATTTTACAAATTATAATTTTTGTAATTTTGTTTTTTATAATTTTTATTTTTTAGGTTGTAAATTTTATACCATTATAAAATTATAATTTATAATTTAAATAAATTATATATTTTATAATTTTTATAAACTATGCATTTTATAATTTATAATTAGTATGAATTTAAACTTATTTATGTAGCTTCAACTATGGGCCATACACTTTGCTAAGTAGTTTTTACAAATATTATCTCATTTGATCCTCACAACAACCCTGAAAGGTAGATACTCTTATATACTCCATTTTATGATTGAGGATTCTCAGGCAGAAGTGAAGTAATGTACCCGTACAATTAGGAAATGTCTGAGTTGGATTTGAACTCAGGTATTCTTGGCTCCAGACCCTCCAGTAACCTGTGAGAATAGAATTCTCTGCCAAAGATAATTCACACCTTTTACTCTGGAATTCACGCCATCTCTAAAGGTGCTTTGTTGTTGGTATGAGGGACCTGGTCTGGTTCCAGTAGAGTTTATTTACTAAATTCTCAAGAATATTTTTAGGTTTGTAAGGGAATTTGTTTTCTGTTAGTTTATAAAAGACAGAGCTTCTCCAAAACATAATTCTAACCATATCTTGTTAGGTATTCAGTAGGTGCTAATCTTTTTTGCAATCTACCATGATGTGCTACACAGTTTCTACCATTTCCTTGAATAATTTCCATTGATGTGTAAATCTTGGCCCCATAAAAGTATCCCATCTGTAATTTTGGGTGGCAATGACCCGATTTTGAATTGCTTTATAAACCCTTTCATTTCATTAAACAAATCTTCTCTGCTGACACATTTTTGGTGGAATCCATGTAGCTGTCACCCATGGAGGCCTTTTAATTCCACTCTTGGATCTTAGCCATTTCATAGGCTCCATTTGGAGGTAAACTCCTTCTGGCCCTATTTGATAAATCCAAAGCAGCAAAGCTCTTGTCATTCTTTACAATTGCTCAGGGAAATGATGTCTGTCTCTTCCAAAGCTTGTCTCTAAATTTTCAGCCATTTCTCATGTGTTTTATCAATCTTCCTTTCCCTTCTTAATGAGGAAGTGTTAATCTTTCCACAACTAAAGGAATAGGCCCCGAGTTTTACAAATATTGTAGGTAACTGCATCTAGTGGCGAAATAATGCTGGTCCCTAAATCAGAAAGATTCTAGTTCAAATTCTGTCTCAGGCACTTAACTCTCTGTGTGATTCTGGGAAAGTCATTTAATTTCTTTCTACCTCATTTTCCTCATCAGTAAAATAAGAAGAAGAATAACATTTATCTCCCAGGATTCTTGTGAGGATAAAATGAGGTTGTATTTTCAAAATGCTTCACAAGCCTTAAAATGCTGTATAAATTTGCTGTATTATTGTTGTTGTTTCATTATTATTAATATCGTATAGATATTTGTTAGGACATTTTCCTAACAATTCATTTTGTGCTTCCAAAAGTATATGTTAAGATAGATTTTGTGTAGGTACTCATTACCTTAATGTGCTGAGGATGAGTATGATGATTCCTCATGAATGAGACCTGGGTCAATTAGCCCAGGAAGCTTTTGCTGGTCTCTAAGAGTAATTAATAGATATCTCAAATCCAGGTCTCCTTTTTTTTAAAATACAGGGTTCTTTCAGTCATACCATTCTTTTTTCCATATAGGTTAAGACTCCTGTGCTCTATAAGTCAACAATTCTGACCACTTTAGACTGGTTATCTTTTGTTCTCTTCACCTTCGAAGCCACTGAAATCCCTTTAAAAACCCAAACTCTTGTCTCAGGTTTCTTAAGTCAAGTGAGCAGGGGCAACTACAGCAGTGATGGACAATGGGTAGTGACATGACCAAGCAGTGCTGATGGGGCCAGTGATGTTGAGTAGGAAGCTGAAATTAGGGAAGATGGTGGGGAAAAGAAAGAAAAGCACTGGATCTTTCTGGCTTCCTTTCCTTCATGGAATGGCAGCTTTTCACTCCTGGAACAATGTTAGGTAGGTACTCTCCTCTTGGAGAACAGTACCTAAAACTCAGTGCCCTTTATCATATTCTCCATCAGAGCTAAAACAGGGCAAACTTATCACAGTGACAGAATCACATAAGCAAAGAGTTGGAAGAGTCTTTAGTGGCCATCCAATCCCACCCAAATTTCATAGAATTATGCCTAATTCTATTCAGGAAACATGTAAAAGAATGAATATATATATATATATATCCAAAAATAAATGTTATTTTTATGTGTAACTGGGGAAAATTTTTTTAAATTTATAAAATTAAATGAAATTCTTTTCTAAAAAAGAAGAAGAAGAAGAAGAAGAAGAAGAAGAAGAAGAAGAAGAAGAAGAAGAAGAAGAAGAAGAAGAAGAAGAAGAAGAAGAAGAAGAAGAAGAAGAAGAAAAAGAAGAAGAAGAAGGGGAAGGGGAAGGGGAAGGGAAGGGGAAGGGGAAGGGGAAGGGGAAGGAGAAGGAGAAGGAGAAGGAGAAGGAGAAGGAGAAGGAGAAGGAGAAGGAGAAGGAGAAGGAGAAGGAGAAGGAGAAGGAGAAGGAGAAGGAGAAGGAGAAGGAGAAGGAGAAGGAGAAGAGAGAAGGAGAAGAAGAAGAAGAAGAAGAAGAAGAAGAAGAAGAAGAAGAAGAAGGAGGAGGAGGAGGAGGAGGGAGGAGGAGGGAGGAGGAAGAGGAGGAGGAAAAGGAGGAGGAGGAAGAGGAGGAGGAAAGGAAGAGGAGGAGGAGGAGGAGGAGGAGGAAGAGGAGGAGGAGGTGGAGGGAGGAAGAGGAGGAGGAGGTGGAGGAGGAGGAAGAGGAGGAGGAGGTGGAGGAGGAGGAGGAAGAGCAGGAGGAGGAGGAGAAGAAGAAGAAGAAGAAGAAGAAGAAGAAGAAGAAGAAGAAGAAGAAGAAGAAGAAGAAGAAGAAGAAGAAGAAGAAGAAGAAGAAGAAGAAGAAGAAGAAGAAGCCTTCTCCTGAGGCCTAAGAACCTGAGATTTTAATTCAGATCTGGCCTCCAACAGTCTATGACTGAGCAAATCACTTAACCTGTTTGCCTTAATCCATTGGAGAAGGAAATGGCAAACCACTCCAATGTCTGCCAAGAAAATCCCAGATAGGTTAACAAAGAATTGGACGTGATTAAACAACTGAAAACCAACCCAACTAGAATAATATTCCAATCATGGACATCTTAGTCTCAGTAATACTCCTGAGATCAAATTTACTCTCTTATATTGAGACCTCAAGTTTGTCTTGTTTGTAACCTAATCTTTGAGTATATGGACATGGATTTTTTTTTTTAAAGATTTTTCCTTTATAAAGGAAAAATATAAAAATTTCTTAGCTCCTCCTCTTCTTCCTTCTCCTTTTTCTTTACTTACTTCTTCTCTTTTTCTTCCTGCTGCTTATCCTCCTTCTTCTTCTCCTTCTTCACCTACTTTTTTTCCTTTTTCTTCCTCATCTCCTCCTCCTCCTCCTCTTCCATTTCTTTCTTTTGTAGCGACTCTATAGAGTATCTAATTTGGGGAAGTTACAGAAGTAGCATTCTCCCTAACCCATAGTTTTTAGTTTAAAGTTCTTTTGATTAGATTTATAAGACACTTAGCAAATTCATTTTTTCCTCTCATTGTTAAGTTTACTCTATCTCTGGCCAGGAATCTGTCAAACCTCCATTGTACCCCATGATCCAGAAATCCAAATCCCTTTCTCAGATGCCACCTTAACTGGCTGTTTGCTTTCTAAATTAATCTCTCTCTTCTGTCTCCCTTATCTTCAATAGTTAAGAGCAAGGAAAACACAATCTGTGTCTCTCTGATCTTTAATTTCTTGCCCAAGACTTTATAATAATTGATAATACTTCTTCTGGAAGTGTCATTTGGGCCTACATGAATCCCCTAAAGGGGATAATTGTCATTTGTCTTGGGGATCAGTCCCAACTCTATGCTAGGCACTAAGAGGGAGACAAAAGCCTCAGATGGGTGCCTTCACTGATACCTTTGTACCATTTCTAGGAAGTGATTTCTCAGTATCTCCTTCTGCTTCAGGGACTTACCTAGCCCTCTCTCACCAAGTCAGAACCATGCTTTGGGTAATATTACATTTCTTCCCTTCCCTCCCCCAATCAGAATGATAATCCTGCCTATGCAAAGCCTCCCAAATCAATCAACTAAATAATAAACAAGCCTGTGTTGTCTCCCCATGCTAGGTTCTGGGGCCAGTGATAAAAATTCAATAAATAACTGACCAATCTGACCAATCCCCTTTTTCATTTATAGTGAGTGAATAAGCATTTACTAAGTACCTATTATGTGCCAAACAGTGAGATAAGTGCAGTAGAAAGGACTTAGCCACAGAAGAAGAAAGTGATTAAGGTTATATTGATAATAAATGGCAGGACTAGAATTGGAACCCAGAACCCATAACTGTAAGTTCAACACTCTTTGCATTACATGGGGGAGAGCTGATGCACTAAGAGTTCGGGGTATCCATCATTCACAAAAACTGCTCTCTCCAAAGGAACAGATAAAACTGCCAAATCTGATGGTCTCTTATTAGGGCAAATAATTCTCAACTCGCCTATTGTTTTGAAAACTTTTGAAGACTTTCTCCTCCTGGATATTCACTCTCTCCTCTCTGGAATTTCATGACACTACTCTCTCCTGGTTCACTTCTAACCTATTTCTTCTCAGTCTCTTGATGGCTCATTATCCACTTCTAACTATGGATGTTTCCTAAGGCTCTGTGTTGGGTGGTCTTTCTCTCTATGTCTGTCTCTGTCTTTCTCTCTATCTCTCTCTGTGTATTTTCTCTCTGTCTCTTATCTCACAGACTGAATGAAGACTGCACCTAGTTCAAGATTTCCAGTACTCCTCAATCATGCATCATTTTACTCTCTACTGCCTATCTTCTTCTTCTTCTTTTTCTTCTTCTTCTTCTTCTTCTTCTTCTTCTTCTTCTTCTTTTCTTCTTCTTTCTTCATCATCATCATCATCATCTTCTTCTTCTTCCTTCTTCTTCTTCCTTCTTCTTCTTCTTCTTCTTCTTCTTCTTCTTCTTCTTCTTCTTCTTCTTCTTCTTCTTCTTCTTCTTCTTCTTCTTCTTCTTCTTCTTCTTCTTCTTCTCCTCTTCCTCCTCCTCCTCCAGTCCATTCCAATGCTTTGCTTCTCCTTATTAGAATATTATTGAGGGCAGGGACTCTCACTTTTATATATTTTTATCCCCAATACCTCATACATATTGTAGATACTGTATAATTTTAAAAATCCATTCATTCTCTCTATAGTATAAGTACCCTTAAAACATGGAGGCCTTGAGGGCAGAAGTACCAAGGAACTCAAACTAGAGGTCTGAATCCCTAAATATCTGGTAACTGATCAGGTCCTTGTGGACTAGACCTGGGAGTTGGCAGACTACATCCTGAGGGGCAAATCTGTCCCAGCTTAATTTACCGACCTTCCAAAAAGAGGTGGTGGGCCAAATATGGCCCCTGGGTCAACTAGACTGAACTACACACGGTACAAACTTTATGGCTTTGTCCTCAGCTAGCACAGTAAATACTTCAAATGGTCATTTAATCAATACTTGTTGAATTGAGCTGAGTAGAGGATGGGGGATGAAGCACTCGGGAGGTATTGGACCAAAGAGTGAGCACTTGACTCAGTGGCAGGCCCGGTGTCTGAAGCCCTGCTCCTGTCATCACTAGACATGACATCTGAGGCTTTTGGCCCCAGGCCTGGTGTCTGTGGCCCTAGGCCTTTCAGCACTCGGCTCGAGGGCTGAGCCTCCATCTTTTCAACTCGTGCTTTATAACTGAGTGGAGGTTCTTTGAGAATCACAGTAGCTGACAGATTCATCACTCTGGGCCAAGGCAAGAAGGAACCTTCCTAAACTTAGCCAGACTGCTCCTCCAAGGGGATGACTAGCATTCACCAGGGGCCCTCACTCATGGCAGCCTCTGTCAGAGGAGGCATCCCGTTGGCCTGGGCGCCAAGCCCTGAGAAGACACCAGAGCAGTTCTTTCAGAGAGTAAGATGAGCAACACCAGCATCAGTAACACAAACGGTTTATTTCAAACCTTTTCATGAAGGGGCAACAGCAAGACTACAATTGTACACCAGGAGGAGAGCTTCTGCCTTCAAGTCACCCTTATGCAGCTGAACAATCCTGAATAAGGCTCTCATCTTTCCTGGGACTTGAAGAATTATGTATATGCTCATATATGTAGAATTATGTTACAGAATTACACACACATGTGGAATTATATTATGTGATTATGTATACACATATGTACACATATTACAGAATTATATATACACTCAAATATGTAGAATTATAAGATAATGTACACACATGTAGACTTTATTATAGGGTAATTTATACATTCACATATGTGGGATTGTATTATAGGATTATATATACACATATGTAGAATTAGATTGCAGAATTATATATATATGCCTATGTAGAATTATATTATAGGTTTATGTACACACATGTTGACATATAGGGTAATGCATACACACACAAAATAGAATTATATTATAGGATTATGTGAACATTCACATATGTAAAATTATAGATTATGTACATTCTGACATGTGTAGGATTTTACTGTAGATTTACGTTTATAATTTTGTTTGATTTTATTGTAATTTAAATGCCCTCATATATATAGGATTTTATTGTAGAATTGTATATGTAGATTTTTTTGGTGCAGAATTACATATATATTCATATGTATAGAATGATATACATATTCATTTATGTACATACTTGCTGCCTTCTCTGACAGATCATAAGCTCTTTGAGGGCAAGGGATAAATGCTAAAACTTTTTTTTTTGTATTCACAACATTCTAGATCATGTCTGGTACATAGAACTTGACAAATATTTGCTGATTAATTGAGGAAATTGTCCGAGGAAACAAAATCAATAAAAGTGGGGGAAAGCATTAAATTTGGTTTCAGAAAATCAAAAGATTTTAATCTTCCCTTTGGCCATGACTATAAATTTGACTTTAAGCAAATCATTCCCCCTTTCCAAGCTTCCTTTTCTTTAGGTGTCGTATGTGGATAATAATACCATTCTTAGAGTGTTGCTGGCAAGAAAGTATTTTTTTCCAATTAACAAACTTATTTCCAGCTCAAATATGATGGCTCAAAATCTGAACCAAGTCTATTGTATATGGAGGTGGCTCAGTGCTAAATGGTAGATAGTGAGTGTTTAATAGATCTTTTTTTCTGCCATGGAGAAATATGGACTTAATCCTTTGTGGACTGGGGAGCCCTGGACAGCTTTTGAGAAGGGGAGAGACGTGTAATGTCTGCTTGTTACTAATATCCTTACAAAACTCGTAAACTGCTCTGTGAGGAGCTCCCCATCTTTCTCATTCAGGGACCCGCCATCTTCCTATTTCCGGCCACTGGAATTCCCTGCAGCTGGATCCCTGACATGCTTCAGTCCCTTCCAGGGAGTTTACCTGGACCATCTCCCACTTTGGAATCCACCAGGACCAACCAGCATCTCTTTCCTGTGCTTGGGGGTCCCTTGCTGGCAGGAAATAATGCATTGTAATGCTGGTTTCCAGGATTTCCTGCAACAGCCCTCTGGGCCGGACCAGGCTCTGTGAGATTCCTCCCCAGAGAGCCCAGCAGTGGCTGTGGCCAGACAAAGGAAGGGCATCAGGAGAGACTTGCTTACCCAAAGCCTGTAGAGGCAGCCCAGATGGAAGCAGGGGAAGCAGAAGGTCCCCGCTTAACCCCCATGAGCCCAGGGCCCTAGGAAGGTGGGCGGACAGAGGGCAAGGGGCAGTTGTTGTGAACTTCCTCCCCAAAAGGACTCCCAGCTGTCACTGTCGGTCACCCAGGGCCCTGCTCACTGGTGTTCTGGGCTAGAGTCTGGATGGTCAGTTGGGAAGGACAGTTATCCCCATATAAGGACTTTCCCTCTCCTCTCAGTGGTGCTAGAAAAGTCTGTGGGCTTGGATAGTCTGTACTTGTCCCTCTGGGAATGACATTAAACTCAGGTCAGAAAAACTTCAATTTCCCATGAGCCAAACACCCTGACGTTCTTGGATGTAGGACCTCCTTAAGGTCTCTATGTTAAAGTCTGGGGCTGCCAGAGCTGGAACCGGAGGATCCCAGAGTCAGAGCTCGCAGGGACCTTAGAAGTCATCACATCCAGCTCCTTAGATTACAGAGATAAAGAATTTGAGAGGTGAAGGGGTTTTCCCCTAGTCACATAGCCAGTAAATGTCTGAAGTGGGATTTGAACTCTCTGCCCTTTGTTCTGGGCGGTTAGGTGGCTAGAGAAAGAGCCAGGAAGACTCATCCCCAAGTGCCTCATCCCCAAGTGCCTCAGGTACTTACTAGCTATATGACCTCGGGCAAGTCATTTAACTCTATTTGCCTCAGTTTCCTCATCTGTAAAATGAACTGGAGAACCACTTCAGTATCTCTGCCAAGACGATCCTAAATGAACTCGTGAAGAGTCAGACATGACTGAAACAACTGAAAAATAAAAATTCAGTGCTCTAACCATTATACCGTCTTTCTCCTGTAGTCTGTTTGAGAAAAGCTAAATCAGAGATTCTTGCCCTTTTTGGTGTCCTAGATCCCTTTGACAGCCTGGGAACTTTTCTCAGAATTATGTTTTTAAATGCATAAAACAAAATATTAGGATTAAAAAGAAAACCAGTCATAGATGTTAAAATACATCTTAAAATAATAAGTTCCTATGCCCAAAGGACTATAAAACAGTGCAAACTCTTTGATCCAGCAGTGTTTCTACTGGGTTTGTATCCCAAAGAGATCATAAAGGAGGAAAAGGGACCCACATGTGCAAAATGATTGTGGCAGCCCTTTTTGTAAGAGTGGATGCCCATCAATTGGAGAATGGATGAATAAATTATGGAATATTATTATTCCATAAGAAATGACCAGCAGGATGATTTTAGGGAGGCCTGGAGAGACTTACATGAACTGATGCTGAGTAAAGTGAATAGAACCAAGAGATCATTGTACACAAAAACAACAAGATGATACAATGATCAATTCTGATGGACGTGGCTCTTTACATCAGCGAGATGATTCAGACCAGTTCCAATAGTCTTGTGATGAAGAGAACCATCTGAACCCACAGAGAGCCTGTGGGAACTGAGTGTGGTTCACAACACAGCATTCTCATTCTTTTTGTTGTTGTTTTCTTGCATTTTGTTTTTTTCTCATTTTTTCCCTTTTTGATTTGATTGTTCTTCTGCAACATGATTATTTATGGAAATGTGCATAGAAGAATTGCACATGTTTAACATATACTGGATCACTTGCCATTTAGGAGCGGGGTGGGGGAAGGAAGGGAAAAAATTATAACACAAGGTGGTGCAAGGGTGAATGTTGAAAAGTATCCATGCATATGTTTTGAAAATTAAAAGCTTTAATTAAAAAATAACTTCCTGGACCTTAAGACTTCTGTAATAAAGTGAGCTACAGCTGTCTGTCCCAGGCAGCTCATCCTTCCCATCTCCTCCTCAGCTGCTTTATTATCATCCTGGGAATCTTCCCTATGCTGCCTTCATCTCTTTTCCCATTTCCACTTGTTGTCCCCTTTAGAATGAAAGTTCCTTAATGTCAGGGATGGCTTTTGTCTTTCCTGTTATCCCAGTGCTTAACATAGCACCTAGGACATAGGACATAGTTATTAGATGGTTTTTAACTTCTTTTTTTGACTCTCTCAATGTTTAAATGAATTGATATTCATTATCATGATTGTTATTACTATTATTAAGTGTCTAAAGGGGAGGGAAGGAGCATCATGAGGGAGAAAACGGGTACAGGAAGATGTGACTGAGATACATGCAGATAAACTTGAACTCCATTCGTGATTTTCTCAAGATCAGGCCCTGTGGGGAGAGAAAGAATAAAGAGGCTTGAGTATCACTGAGTGCCTGCAGTAACCATTCATCTTCCTTTTTTTTTAAAAAAGTCTCTGACTCTGATTAATGACCTAGAAACCAACTGTAAAATTGGTCTGGTCCCTCCCAGGGTCTGCCTGGGAGAGGGGGGTGACAGACATACAGCTAAACAGCTGACTGGAGAAGGCTCGCCTACACCGGGGGCCCCAGCACCGTTAGGGAGATCCAATGAGCCAAATGTCAGCAATGAATTGACGACAGCTCCCCTCGGACTCTCCACAGCATTTATAGGGCACTTAGACCATGAATCATGAGGATACAGATGAATAATGGAGAGGCTGGCAGGTAATCGATCCTGGAGGAGATGGATAAGCCTCTATGTGCCTGCTAGGTGAGGGCTCCAGAAAGGGGGTTGTTTCTCTCAAAGCCTTTTCTCCTCTCCCGCAGCCACCATGGTCTCACTCTACAAGATGCTCCAGCTGGCCAGGGAAAATCCCGGGACAAGATCAGAACTGGAAGATCTCTTAGAGATCAATTAGTCCAGCTCTCTCACTTTACAGGAGAGGAACTCAAGAAGCTTTCTATTCCTTGTATATACCCTTTTCTATATTGTTTAAATCAACTTTCCCTTTTTTCTTATAGTCAACTTTTCCATATTGTGCTCCCCATCCTAGACACAGTGGAGGTCAAAGAAAAATATGTCCCAGAGAGGCTTGTAATCTTCCCAAAACCCAAAAAACAGGATAATACAGGGAGTCTAATTAAGTCCCTGAATGGACAACAAATGTTACTGGAAGTCACCAAGGAGTATTTCTTAAGCACCTAATGTGCCAGGCACTATACTTAGCTCTGGGACTACAAAAAAAGTAAGAGGAAACAGTCTCTGCTCTCAAGAACCTTACTGTCATTTGGGAAAGACAACATGAAAAAAAATTATGTATAAATAAGAATTGTTATTATTGTTTGGTCATTTCAGGTGTGTTCTACTCTTCATGACCCTATTTGAGGTTTTCTTTGCAAAAAAATTGCTATTTTCTTCTCCAGCTCATTTTGCAGATGAGGAAACTGACAAACAGAATTAAGTGATTTATCCAGGGTCATACAGCTAGTAAGTGTCTGAGGCTAGTCTTCCCATATTCCAAGACTAGAGGTCTATCTACTGAAGCAGCTAGATATGTAAGGAAAAATTGGAGCAGATCAAGAAAAGGAAGGCAGGCAGATCATTAGACCAGTGTTATTGTAGAAGGCTTTATGAAAGAAGGGAGCCTGGAGTTAGTCCTGGAAGGACGGGTAGAATCTGGATGAATATTGAAAAGATGGCAAAGGTGATTATAAAGAGTGAGGGGGGATGAATTTGGAATGGAAAAACCTGGAGTTGAAGCCTTACTTGGTTAATTGCTTAGCACAGTACCTAGTAAAAGCTTAAAAATATTCATTGACTGAGCAAGTCACACTTCTCTGTGGGACTCACTTTTCTTGGCTGTAAAAATGAGTGTTAGACTAGATGACCTATAATTAAGTTCTTTCTCACTGCCATTACTATCAGAACACATTGTCTTGACTGGAGAAATTGCGTGAGACAAAAACCTCAATTCAGAAATTTCTGTTGTTCTCTTTCATAGGATACTTCTACAATATATTCAATACTAACTTCTCCAATATGAGATTGTTACTTTGAGCATCTTGCAACTCCTGCCTAGCCTTTAGATTGAGTTATCTTGGGAACCATTGCTTAATCTGACATAGGTTTTGATTTGCTACCATGTATCAAGATGGAATTGTCCTTCTCTGTCCAGAAGGGGTCTACCTATTAATTACCTTCTCACATTGTTCCTATCTCTCCTGTTGGGGTATGAGGATTAAAAATCAGTAATGGGACTGGCTTCATCATACTGGAAGAGCAAAGAGTACATGTTGGTAGGTAAATGACATCATTATGCTGGGGTCAAGGTACCATATGTCTGTACCTGATCAGACCAATATGAGCTCCAGAGACTCCACCACAGCTTGAGCACAAATAATCCATGTGGACATGTGGACCAGAGATGGCTTTACATTTGTGCGTCTCATGTTTCTTTTGATCAACTGCAATTCTTCGCTGATACCCAGCACCTTCTTTGATCCCATGCTGGGAAGTCTTTTGCCAGTTTCTCCCATGCTATGCTATTGATTCCAAAATTTTTTTTACATGACCAAAACTTTATTTTGCTGTACAAAAAGAATCAGACTCTGAAATATTGTACAATTAGCTTGTGAAGGAAATCCAAAATGCAGGTGTGCATAAATATAGGGATTGGGAATTCAATGTAATGGTTTTTAGTCATCTCCCAGAGTTCTTTTTCTGGGCATAGCTAGTTCAGTTCATTACTGCTCCATTAGAAATGATTTGGTTGATCTCGTTGCTGAGGATGGCCTGGTCCATCAGAACTGGTCATCATATAGTATTGTTGTTGAAGTATATAATGATCTCCTGGTCCTGCTCATTTCACTCAGCATCAGTTCGTGTAAGTCTCTCCAGGCCTTTCTGAAATTATCCTGTTGGTCATTTCTTACAGAACAGTAATATTCCATAATATTCATATACCACAATTTATTCAGCCATTCTCCAACTGATGGACATCCATTCAGTTTCCAGTTTCTAGCCACTACAAAAAGGGCTGCCACAAACATTCGTGCACATACAGGTCCCTTTCCCTTCTTTATAATCTCTTTGGGATATAATCCCAGTAGTAACACTGCTGGATCAAAGGGTATGCACAGTTTGATAACTTTTTGAGCATAGTTCCAAACTACTCTCCAAAATGGTTGGATTCGTTCACAACTCCACCAACAATGAATCAATGTCCCAGTTTTCCCACATCCCCTCCAACAATCATCATTATTTTTTCCTGTCATCTTAGCCAATCTGACAGGTGTGTAGTGGTATCTTAGAGTTGTCTTAATTTGCATTTCTCTGATTAATAATGACTTGGAGCATCTTTTCATATGACTAGAAATAGTTTCAATTTCTTCATCTGAGAATTGTCTGTTCATATCCTTTGACCATTTTTCAATTGGAGAATGGCTTGATTTTTTATAAATTAGAGTTAATTCTCTATATATTTTGGAAATGAGGCCTTTATCAGAACCTTTGACTGTAAAAATATTTTCCCAGTTTATTGCTTCCCTTCTAATCTTGTCTGCATTAGTTTTGTTTGTACAAAAACTTTTCAGTTTGGTATAATCGAAATTTTCTATTTTGTGATCAGTAATGATCTCTAGTTCTGCTTTGGTCATAAAGACCTTCCCCTTCCACAGGTCTGAGAGGTAAACTATCCTGTGTTCCTCTAATTTATTAATAATTTCATTCTTTATGCCTAGGTCATGAACCCATTTTGACCTTATCTTGGTGTACGGTGTTAAGTATGGATCAATGCCTAGTTTCTGCCATATTAGTTTCCAATTTTCCCAGCAATTTTTTTTTTTTATCCCAAAAGCTGGGATCTTTGATTCCAAAATTCTTTAAAGAGATCTTGAGAGTGTCCCTGTATGGCCTCTTCTGACTATTTGCCTTGAATGATTCTCTCTAAAATGGTCTTTAAAGCTAATATTTGTTTGGCATTTGAATAGCGTGCCTATCAGAGCTGCACTTTCTGCAGTAGAATCTGAATGTTTAGTGATTTAGTTCAAAAAAAGGACCTCAGTGGCCAGTACCATATCCTGCCAGATGATCTTCAGAATCTTTCTAATATAATTCAAATAAAGCAATTCAATTTCCTGGCATGTCACTAGTATACTGTCCAGGTTTCACAGACATACCACAGTGAACTCCGTGCAACGGCTCTGTAGACCTTCAGTTTGGTAGGCAGCCTAATATCTCTTCTCTCCCACAAAGCTTTCTTTCAGAGTCTCCCAAACACTGAGCTAACTCTGGCAATGGATGTGTAACATGATAACAAGAAAAAGGAATCCCTGCACTTATTTTCCAAGATAGAAGTACTCTTTTGGAGTACAAAGGATAGCCCCTGAAGAAATTGGAGAGATTTTCCTCCAATGCTATTGGCTTGAGCCCACATTCTGGTATGTTCTTCCAAATGATGGCCACCAGTGGTTAGCACTCTAGTTTCTTACCAATTAACATCAATTAACGTTTTATAAAGGGCTATTTATTGCAAAGGTAAGTACAAAACATTCTCCTACTCCCAATACCTGGAGACATACAGTCCCTTCTTTCATTTCAGTTCCTGGAAAGAATGGGATCAAGCTAACAGGAGTTTCCACAAGGCATTTGTTGACCAAATTAGCTTCAGAATGTGTCATGACCCTTCCTGAAAACCATGATGAAAAAAAGAGACTAGACATCATCTTTCAGGAAATTATCAAGGAAAACTGCCCTGATGTCCTAGGACCAGAAATTAAAATAGCTGTTGAAAGAATTCACCTATCACCTCATGAAAGAGATCCCCAAATGAAAAACTCTAAGGAATATTGTAGCTAAATTTCAGAATTATCAGATCAAGGAAAAAATATTGCAAACAGCTGGAAAGAAACAATTCAAATATTGAGGAGCCACAATTAGGATTACCCAGGACCTAGCAGCTTCCAATTTAAAATATCAAAGAGTCTAAAATCTGATATCTGAAAGGCAAAGGAACTTGGAATTCAACCAAGAATCAACTATCCAGCTAAACTGAACATTATCTTTCAGGGAAGAAGATGGACATTCAATGATACAGCAAGATAATTATATAAATATGTATGCCTATATTGGATTTAACATATATTTTTACCATGTTTAACATATATGAGATTATTTACCATCTAGGGAAGGGGAAAAATTGGAACTCAAGGTTTTTCAGGTGTTGAAAAAATTATCCTTGCATATGATTTGAAAATAAAAACCTTCAATAAAAGAATGTGCCATGGCCAACTGAGAAGTAACCTCTTCATACTACTAGGCTGGCTTAATCAGGTTACTCTTTAGTACTTTGGCTACCTCATCTCCCATGCTTAGCCGCTGGTATTCATCTTAGCTCCTGGAGTTCTGAAATTTGCTATTGTGACCACTTGAAGTTCAAAACATTGTGCCCCTTCCTGTAAAAGCAGGAAGAAGAGACATAGTGGATACATGTCATCCAGGCTTTCTGGAAGTCAACTTCTCAATTCCTTCCATGTAGACTGGCAGCAGACAGAGCATGCTGAACCTGCCCTGGGGATGGGATTCCATTGGCCAGGCTCCTATTACACAAGAAATAGAAGATAACATTGTGAAGTTTAATAGAGGTCATACTGGGGCCATTTCCACATGTTATTCAGTTTAATCCAACAACATTTATATTTATTAAGTGCCCACTAAGTAAGCTTCTATTCTGCTGTAACAATTTAGAGTTGGAAGAGTCTTTAAAGAATAGATAGACCAACCCCTCATTTCACAGATGGGGAAACAGTCCCAGATACTTTAAATGGCAGAATGTATTAAATGAACTTTAACCTGTACACAGTGGGAAGACATTGCAGATTCTTGCACTGGGGAGTGACATGATGAAAGTCGTGTTTCAGGAGGATGAAGGTTCTTTAAAGTCATTTTGTGGTGGTGTTCTGGATGGACTGAATCAGGTAGACATTTGAGACAGGAAAAATTATTAAGCATGAGGTAATGAAAGAAGATGATGTCAGCGGGACTATAGAGCAAGGGGAAAGAATGCAAAAGATATTTCAACTAAAGAATCAATAGTACTTTTCCCTTTCCCTTCTTTCCTCCAGGTCTGGGCCCCTGATTTATACTCACCATAGTCCCAGGACAGGAGCCCTGCTCTGTACTGTAGTTTCTATGGCTTGCATCCTCCACGCCAGTCTTTCTGATGGCCATAGATTTGGTACCATGTTGCCACGTTCCTCCCTTCCCACGTTTCCACTGACAGACTTCCCTTTCTCAATTTTTGTATTATACTTGCTCTCTTTCTCCTCTGGCAAAGCAAATATCTATTCAAAGGGAAGCATGAGTGATGGAAAGACCCAGAGGAGCTGAATTCAAATACTAGTTCTATTACTTATTTACTTTATTACCATTTCCTCCTGTAAGCCTCAGTTTCCTCATCTGTAAAGTGATAATTTCACTTTACTACCTTTAATCTATACTCCTTTCAGACCTAAACGTTATGGTCCCATTGCCCTCTCAGACACAGAATCATCATCTTCTTGTTCAATCGCATCTGACTCTCTGACACATCATTTAAAGTTTTCTTAGCAGAATTACTGGAATGGTTTGATAGAGATACTGGAGTAATTTGCCATTTCCTTCTCCAAACTCATTTGACAGATGAGGAAACTGAGGCAGACAAAGTTAAGTGACTTGCCCAAGTTCACAGAGCTAGTAAGCATCTGAGGCTGAATTTCAACTCAAGTTTTCCTGACTCCAATCCTGACATTGTGCCTCCCAGCAGCTTCTAGCAGAAGGGCACTTCAGGACCCATCTAGTTCAAACCCCTTACTTTACAAATGAAGAAACTGAGATTGTACAAATTTAATCAAGTGCCCAACATCCACAGGTAACTGCAGTCCTGGCACTGCCTCCTATCACAGGCTCAGAGGTCAGGCACAGAGTTTCCTAATTCTAAGCCCTGTGTCCTTTCCATTATACCACACTGACCTTCTGAAACACTAGGTTAACAGCCCAGGGAGCTCAACACAGAGAAAGCAGCAGGGATCCTATCATACATAGCACACAGTATCATAGAACCCATAGAGAGAATGTCAAGGAGGGGCTGGCCACCCCAACAAATGAACACCTTAGAGAGGGTTCAGGAGGACAAAACCCCCTGGTTCTAACCATTCAATTCCATCCATGGCATATGTTAAGCTCTCTGTGCCAAGAGGCATACTAGGTGCTAAAGATACAAAGGCTCCCTCCTGACGTGCAGTTCCACATCACCTATTAGCTTTCTCCCCTGAAGCAACTATGGCACAATGGAGAGACCACTGCACTTGGAGTCAAGAAGACCTGAGTTCAAATCCTGGCCCAAACACTTTGTGCTTTTTGACCCTAGCCAAGTCAATTAACCTCTACCTCAGTTTCCTCCTCTGTAAAATGTGAATAATAACAGTATCTCCTCTCACAATTGTTTCAAGGACCAAATGAAATAATATAGGTGAATCTTAGATATTATATAAATATTAAATTTATATATTATTATATTAGATATTAAATTCTATCAGATATTAAATGAGATAATATAATCCTTAAATACTATATATATATTAAATTTCATATTATTACATTAGCTATTAAATTATATCAGACACTAAATGAGATAATATAGGTGAACCTTAGATATGATATAGATATTAAATTTATATACTATCATATTAGAGATTAAACTATATCAGATACTAAATGAGATTATATAGATAAACCTTAGATAAGATATAGATATTAAAATTATATTTTATTATATTAGCTATTAAATTATATCAGACACTAAATGAGATAATATAGGTGAATCTTAGATATTATATAGATATTAAATTTACATACTATTGTATTTGAGATTAAACTATGTCAGATACTAAATGAGATGATATAGATAAACTTAGATATTATAGACACTAAATTCACATATTATTACATTAGATATTAAATTATATTAGATACTAAATGAGATAATACAGGTAAACCTTAAATACTTGTAAACCTGAGTGACATATAAATGCTAGATATGCAAATATATTTATTTATAATCCATATTTAGATATCTTTATTAAGCTTATTATATAACAGACTTTGTATTTGGTGAAACAGATAGAAAGGCTTCCTCCTGAACTCTAGTCACACATCACTAGCTACCTATTGGACATCAACTGGATGAACAGAGGAATGAATGTTAAAAAAATAATAATTGTAAGTACTATGTGCTAGGTACTGTGTTAAGTTCTCAGAATGCAAATGTAAGCAAAAAAGTCAGTTCCTGCCCTCGAGTAGCTTGTATTCTGATATAGGAAGACAACACATATAAGGGAGTGATGAACAGAGAGGAGTATTTTGGACAGAGAAGTTAGAGTGAATAACCGGAGTCATATGGCAATTGACATGACCTTTTCATGGTAATGTTGATCTGATTAATTTTCTCAGAGCTGAAATTGGAAAGGTCTGCGGGCCTGGCAAGGGGGACACACATAAAGTAGCAGGGCATATGGAGGATGAGGGGGGGGGGCGGTAGATCTGAGACCAGGCAAGAGAAGATGAATGATCTCCAATCAGATGTCCTGTGAGTGTCTCAAACCCTGCCTGTCAAAACCAGAACTCATTATTTTCCCATAAAATCTTCCTCTCTTTCTAACCTTTCTATTTCTTTGGAGGGTACCACCATCCTTACAGTTTCTCCCTAACCCCTCACATGCAAGCATTTGCTAGCTCTTGCTGATTCTTCTTCCACAATATGTCTCCTCTGTTACCCCCTCTTTCCATTCACATTCAACCCCCTCCACCCAAGTTCAGACACTTGTCATGATTGTCTGGACTATTGCATTTGCCTCCTAATTAGTCTCTTTTCCTCAAGTCTCTCTCTCTTTTCCAATCTGTCTTCCACATAGCTGCCAAATTTATATTCCTAAAGCTCAGGTCTGACCATGTCTCTTTCTTGCTTAAGAAATCTAGCAGCTGCTTTTTACATCTTAGATAATATATATTACCTCTTAGATATCACATATATACTATATATTATACATATATCATATATACATACATATATAGGCTTAGTTTTAAATCTATCCCACTGCAATGGTCTTATTCTCTCAGAGCCAGAATGGTTCTATTAACCCCTAAAGGTCCTGGGGGGGGGAATCCTTGAGACACTGAAGTAACCCTTCTTTAATGATACTGGCTTAAATCCCTATTCCAGGTATATCCCCCTTCACGTTAGCCAGCAAAGACTGGCACCCCAGTGCATTGAATAAATTAATGCACTTTTGTCATCAATCCACTTTTATCAAGGGATATTTATTTAGAAACTGTAGCAAGAAGACAAATATAGATACATCCCCCCAGCACTTCAGAGACATACTTTCCACCATATAATTAATCTCTGAGGAGAGTGGACTTGTATTAAAAGCAGTTTTCTCATAATCTTGGTGCCACTAAGTTCACGTTCCTGTTAGGTGAGACTGTTCACATCTAAAGGTGGAATTGCTGCCAGGTGAGTCTGTCTCAGCTACCATGGGCTATGGCCCAAGGGTTACTCCAAGATTGATGATGGACCCAACATGATCTCACCTGTGTGGCTCATCCTCTTGACCATTTGAAACTCACAAGGTCAGAGTCCCCAACATTCTTCACCTAGAACAAAAGGGCAGATTTTGAGCCAGAGAACCAAGGGCCATATTCATACCCACATGCCTGGAATGAGAAAGGGCCAGAGGTCTCTCTGCTGCTGGGATTGTCTCTCAATAGAGACTATGATCCAGGAATAATTCTCACAAAGAGAAAAGGTCAAATCAAGAGAGGCTAGCTAAAATAATTGTCAACACTGTGGCTTGGTGGACAGCAGATAGAGCCTAATTCAAATCTGCCCTTAGATACTTACTAATTGTCTGACCTTGTTTGCCTCAGTTTCCTCATCTGTCAAATGAACCGGAGAAGGAAATGGCAAACCACTCCAGTATCTTTGCCAAGAAAATCCCCAAAGGGATCATAAAGAGTTGGACACGATTGAACAACGACATAGTAGCTAATGCCTTTTAAACTCAAATCCCCATGCTGATCCCACAACTGCAGCCAATCCAAAATTCTACTATTCAGCATAAGATTACCAAACTGGAACCAATTACAAAATTTGCATGCTACAATATTTTTCAAAACACTTCCATTACACATCTTTCCAGCTCTCCCAGAAGCAGGCTCCCTGACCTCTGCTTAGGGGGATTGCACCAGCAGAACTCCCAGCATGCTCAGTTTTGGAAGGCTGAGTCTCCCTATTTCACCCCAGCCTGTAATACAGCACCCCTCACAGGCCTCATCCCCTTATTGATCGACAAGGAAGCTTTAACCTTTCTAACCCTCCCTATAAAGTTTAGTGGGCTCTTGCTCTTGGGGGCCGCCATATTGATACTGTCCCCATTGCAGACACCTGATTGGCTTTAGATCTTCAGAAGAAGCTCAGAACTCCAGGATTTGTGTGATCTACAATATCTTACATTTCTCTTATATAATATTCTGGCTCTTTTCTCAGCTTCTCTGCACAGGCTATCTATTCTGTGCCTGGTGTGCATCCCTCGTGGATGCAACCTCTTAGCCCCTACCCCTTTTCAAAGCTCAATACAAGATGGCCACTTAAATCCCCCAGTTGCCAAAATTATGTATATAATTTACATTTCATTTTCTAAGTGTTTTCTTCCCTTCTCTCTCTACCCCATAGAATGGAAGGATACTCTTCTCTCTCCCTCCTCAAGGACAGGGACTGCTTCATCTTTGCTGTAGGTAAAAACCAAATAGCTCTTAGCCTTACAATCCACTAGATGTACACAAATGACTGTGATAAAAAGTGTGGAGTAAAATCTGCCGTCACAATGCAGGAATATTTGCTAAGGGAGACAGAGCCCTGGGATTTAGGGGTGTTTGTCCCCCCAAAGGGAGGGAATCTGGGGGAGGCTGCCCAAAGGAAAGTGGGGAAGGGGATGGGGAGCAGTGAGTCTGGAGGTTGAGGAGTTAAGGGGCTCCAGCTTCCCTCCTCCAGCTCCCTCCCCTTCAGTATTTTTCTTGCCTGCTGAGTTTTCCCTTCTGGCCAAACCAAACTCCCAGCCACTGGAAAATCCCTGTCCTGCATCCCTTCTTTGGCCCTTCTTGCTGCTCAGCAGGTCACAGGTCAGCCCACATCCTGCTCCCACATTTGACAGTTCCTGTATCGCCTCCCTTAGCTGGCTGCTGTGGCTCCCAAGTTCAGACTCACACTCTGGCAGCCTCCCACCAAATCAGAGTGGGTTGGTTTCTTACCCAACGACATCTATTTTAAATCCAGCCAAGCAGAGGGAGACGAATCTCCTGTTGGAAAGGGCCAAGGGCAGTTTCCTCCGTTAATTTCTGTTCATGCAATGTGACATCCAGCTCTATGCTTTGGGGTAGACCGATGGATAGCCAAGGGGAGGGGCTGCTGGCTGTGCAGAGAGCATCCAGAAATGGTGCATTGCTGGTAAAAGCATCCCTAGTGGATTAAGAGGCCTGAGCTATTCATCCTCATTCACATTTCTAAAGCATTTTGGTATTTACAAAGCACTTTCCTCACCACAATCCCAAGAGATGGACAGGGCAAGAATTACCTCATTTTACAGACAGAGAAACTGAGCCTCAGAAAGATGAATAACAATAATTAATAGCAGCAGATAGAATTTGTGGAGAGTTTCAAGGTTTGCAAAGCACTTTATATATATTAGAGTCTTTGGTACAATCCTGTGAAGTAAGTACTATGCTTGTTGTTTGGTCTTTTTTTTTTTTCCCTTAAAAAAATCTGATTCTCCCTAACCTCATTTGGAGTTTTCTTGGCAAAAATACTGAAGTAATTTTGTCATTTCCTTCTCCAGCTCACTTTACAGATGAGGAAACTGAGGCTGAATAAGATGAAGTGGGTTGTCCAGAGTCAATCAGTATTGGAGGCAATATTCAACCTCGGCTGGAGAAGTGATTTCCCTAGCTAGCTGATAGAATTAATAGGAGTCAAGGCCGCTGGCTAGCTGTGGGATGCTGGGTAAGTAACTTTACCCTTCTGGAACTTGTATATTGAGTGAAAAAACGGGGCTGGGTGACCTCTAGGATCTCTACTGTTCTGTGCCCATTAGCCTATGATCAAACTGGAGGTTGGGGAGAGGCCTTTTAGGGTAGAATTATGAAATAAATTCTCCCTGAAGGAGGATCCCTGAAGAACATGGCACTGTAGTTGAGTCCTGAAAGCAGGGAAGTACTCCTCCAGGAGAAAACTGAGCCCTGGGGCAAGGTCTGTGCCCTGCTTGGGAGGCAGCTGAAGCAGAGGTAGGGCATATGTGAAGAGAGTGAGACTCCAGGGGCAGAGAGCAGGCTGGCTTAGCTTAAATCCTGGGTATTTGAAAGGCAGCAAGGGAAGACTGGACAGGTAGACTGGAGCCAGAACAAGGAGAACCTCTCCTTTCCCCAGGCCCTTGCCTGGGTCAAAGAACCCAGCACTTAATTATTACTGACATGGTGAGTAGACTGAGATCCCATAGATCAGGAACTATTTTTTTATACTCTTCTCCAAATAGAGCCAAGCAAAAGGCTAGGGATACATAGAAAGTGCTCAATAAGTATGCATTGGGTGATATATGTGTGTGTGAATATATATGACTTCTGTGGCACTTAAGAGTCAATGAGTAAGTGATTAGGTCTGTTGAGTAGATCCAACACAAGTATTAAGTTGAGATTTTTTTTTAAGAAAGAGAACAGACCTTAGAAATTATCTAATCCAACTTCAAAGAGTTCACACACCTTGTTCAACGTCACACAGTGTCGGTAGTAAAGTTAGAATCTGAGTTTTCTAGGGGCAGCTAGGGAACACAGAGGAGCCAGGAGGATGAATTCAAATCCTACCTCAAATACTAGCTGTGTGACCCTGGACAAGTCATTTCCAAAAAAAATGTAGATTTTCTAAGTTCTAATATTAAAGAATTTAAACTTTAGATATTAGCTGGGTCAATTGTGTCAAATTCTCTTTTTCTTTCTTTTTTTTCTTTCTTATTTGTTGAGGCAATTGGGGTTAGGTGACTTCTCCAGGGTCACACAGCTGGGCCATGTTAAGTGTCTGAGACTAGATTTGAACTCAGGTCCTCCTGACTTCATCCACTGCACCACCTGGCTGCCCCAATTATGTCAAATTCTAATAGAAACAGAGGCCATTAAAAGCCATCCATAAGGATCTCTGCGAGCCACATATTACTGTTATCCATTGTCTATTGCATTGCTATTTTCACTTTGATAAATATTTTTCAATTAGATTTTAATCTGGTTCGGGCCTAGTCCAATTTTTTTTGTCTGTTTTTAAACAGATAAGGAGTGAGGGTGTCTGACCCACCATCCTGCAGGAAGTAAAGAGGATTTGAATCCAGCTGTTTTGCCTCCAAATCTAGTGTTTTTCCCTCTACATCATATTTTTTTTGGTATTAGTATGAAGAAATTTGAGCCCTTAGATGTCACAGTGGATGGAGCCCTGGTCCTGGAGTCAGGAAAACCTGAATTCAAATCCAGCCTCAGATATTCACTAGCTATATGTCCCTAGACAGGTCACTTAACCCCTTCTGCCTCAGTTTCCTCCTCTGTAAAATGAGTTTGAGAAATGAGAAGATGGGAAGGAAATGGCAAATTGTTCCAGTATCTCTGCCCCCCAAAAAACCTAAATGGGGTCACCAAGAAGTTGAAAATGAGTCTCCTACCCACACATCAGTTAATTCTAGCAGATCACGTCGCCGACTTATTAATGTCCATCCGACACCATCTTGGGAGTTTTAGGTCAAAATGTAACGGGCTTATATAGCTTTAAAAAAAAAAAAACCCTCAGGATCTGTTGTTCTGAGCCCGGATAGCCTTCTGCAGAGTTTCCCTTTGCGGGGAGTCAGTGGTGAATACACTAATTCTCTGTGCATGGCCCCGAGGACTGGGAGGATGGATTGGAGAAAGTCTGTTTCATTCATTCCCCCAAGAACTGGTGGATGCAGTATGATTTATGCGGTGGTTCCAGCCAATGAGCAGCGAGCTGGGGTGGGGACGCGGGGTGGGAAGCGGTGGATGGAGAGGGGGCCGACTCCGAATCTGTTCTGTTTTCCTTTCTCCCCTGGTTAGCCTGTTGGCAGCTTGTCCAGCCGGGGATGGGGATGGGGATGGAGCTGGGGGTGGGGGTGGGGATGGGGGGGGAGGACTTCATTGGGCAGGGATTTTTTTTTTTTTAACCATCAACATAGTTTCCCTCATTTTCTCCCCCTCCTCCTCCCACCCCCAACCTCCTGACCTTGAAGGATGTTGGAAGGTGTCATGTCAAGAGTGTTTCCCGAGCCAGCTTTGGAGGGGGGCGGGAGGGGGTGGGGAGAGCCTTCTCCTTCCTGAAGGCCGCCTGCCAAAAATAACAGCCGACTCCAGCAGGTCGGCACAGGAAGAGAAAAGACTGGAGCCTGATTTGTAGTCACACACTCTGAGAGCCAGAATGCATTTTTATTGAAGAGGCCTCCAGAGAGGCATAAACCTTTCATGGAAAAAAAAAAAATTGTGCTCCAGCCATCATTTTTTTATTTTCGGATAAACTCCCTCTTAAGTTGTTCCCTCCCCTAGTCTCCACCCTTGACCTCTGCGGAGGGAAGCCCCCTTTCAGTTTAATCTGCAGAGACTTAGCCGTTGTTATTGTTTTCTGTTTCATCAGGAGCCCGGGCAAGGGAAGGGAGGCCGGCAGGAGAGGCCCGAGGCTGGCAGGAGCGTTGGGTCTCAAGCCAGGGGACCCAAGGTCAAGTCCCAACTCTTTTGTTTACTGCCCGGAGGAGCTGGGACAACCCTCTCCCCCATTTGTGTCTCACTGCCCCCGTATCCCAAAGCCTGCACGACCTGACCTCTCCAGAAAAGGTCCTTTCTGGCTCTGAGACTTAGGATCCTGCGGGTTTTCCCAAAATGGGTCTCAGCCTTTCTCCTTCCTCTTCCCCGCCCCCAGCCTCCAGCGCAAGTCCCGGCCGAGAAGAGAGCACCCTCCAGGCTGGCGGGGAGCTGGGCCCTTCTGGGCCACCTTGACATTCGTGGCTTCTCTTGCCAACTCCCTTTGGAGGTGAAAAACTGAGGGTCCCGGAACTGGGGGTGGGGAGGAAAGGGATTCTCAGGAGGTCACCGAGTCCAGTCCTCTGTCTCTGACTCTGGCTGCCTGGGACTTTGCTCCAAGTATCCCGGGCAGATGGAGCAGAGCTATTTTTAGAGATTTACAGCAAAGCGGATTCCATAGGCTCCCCCAGGCACCTATTCTCCCATCTCCGGTTAGCTCGTCTCTTATAGATAGAGTCCTCAGACACAGTCCAAACAATGGACTTGGCTGAGGTGAGTCCTAGAGCCTTATATTCTGACCGGTCTCTCAGCCTGTATTGCTTCAAGCTGAAATTTCAGGACCTCCTTTTCCTCATCCTTTGCTCCCCTCATGTGGCCCTCATTCCTTCTCCCTTCCTACATACCTTCCTTTCCTTTGCTTCCAGTTATACCCTGCCTCATAAAGAACAGATTAGGAGACTTCAAAGGGGCTCATTTTTTTTCCAAAATAAAAATGATACAAAAGTATATTGCTTTTTTTTTATCTTTGTGATATCATAGACCATCATTATTATGCCCAGCCTAGAATAGCTTTTTTTTGGATTCTGGTTTGGAAGCAGATGACCCGGATCTGGATCCCAAGTGGAATCTGTTACTTATAAGCTGGGTGAGCTTGGACAAGCCAATTAACTTTTTCTGGACCCCAGTTTCCTCATCTGTAAAATAGAAGGTGAAACTAACTGAGCTTATAGGTCATTTCCCACTCTAAATCCTATGAGTTGATGGTCCATTTGACAGATGAGTAAACTGAGATGCAGAGGGAGCACATGACCTACCCAATTTCACATAGTCAGTTAGTAGCTGATTTCTGGAACTCAGGCTTCCTGACTTTTAAAGGCTCAGTGATCATTCCTTCATTCACAGAACATAAGAATATTAAGTGTCTACTATGTATTTGGCCTTATGCCAACTACTGAAAGATGATATAAATAATAATTACTATTATGAATAAAATATTCACATAAATAATAATAATAAATAGGAATTTTATTTTTATTTGCCTCCTGCTCCCTCATTTTCCCAGAGCTCACTATCTTTTCACCATAGTATAAATACAACCTGATTGGTTCCCTCCAAGGAGAGACTCTCATCAGTCCTTCCCTGACAACCTTTACTATGATCCAAGAGGGACTCTCCTTTCATGTGGACTCCTAAAGTTTCCAGTACAGATCCACAGAAGGTTTACATTGAAATACTGCAAGACTCTATAATTCCCTCCATGTGGGTCCTTCCATCCACTGGAGTAGATCACAATCCCTCCATGACTTAATCGATGGTCTTGCCAACTCCAGGTCTGGTGCTCTGTCCATTGTATCACCTAACTGTCCCCAGCAGATGGTCTTTAAAGAATTGTAGTGAGTTAAAAATTCATCACCCAATGGAACTCAGGAATAAACCTCTCAAAACATAGATTAATCAATTCAGTTCAGTAAACGCTTATTTAAGTGCTGACCATGTAGAAGAGTATGGATAAATAAAGGCAAAAATAAAAAAAAATAGATAGTCTCTGATTTCAAGGAGCTTACATTCTACTAAAAGATGTCCCATGTATACAGATAAGTAAATGAGAGCTAATCTTATTAGGGAAGGAGGGAAGGAGCTAGAATAACTAAGCCAGGATCAGGAAAGTCTTTCTGTAGAAAGTCATACTCAAGTTGATCTCTGAATAAAAATGAGGTAAAAAAGGTGAGAAGAGAGAGCATTTCAAGTATGGGGGACAGTCACAGAAAGACACAGCGGTGGGAGATGGAATCAATTAATTGATAATCACTTATTAAGCACCTACTATATACAAAGCATTGTGTTAAACTCTGGGAGAATGCCAATCGATCAATCAACATGTGTTTCCAAAATACTTTTATGCCAGGCAAGCTATATGAATACAAGTATGTACAAAATATATGGAAAGAGAATACAAAGTGATTTTGATGGGGGAGCACCAGTACCCAGGAGGAGAATAGATTGGGAAGGGGAGAGACTTTAGACAAGAAGACCAATTAGAAGGTCACTGCAATAGTTCAGGGGGTTGTAGGAGTAGCAGGCAGGAAATAAGTGTGAGAAATTTTGTAGGGATAGACTCAACAACTTGACCCAGCAGATGAGTGGATTTTCCAGCTCTTGCCCTCCCTAAATTATCTTGCATTTACTTCTCTTTATATGTGGTGCATCTTTCAGTGGAATATGAGGGTTCAAGGATGGGCCTAAGGTTATGGAAACAAAAGGTTGGGGAATGTGATGGAGGGTTTTTAAGGGTTAGGGTTAGGGATAAGGTACCACACAAATTTGTAGGCAGTGTGGAAGGAGCCACTGAACAGGGAGAGTGAAGATGAAAGAGAATCCATTCTAGAAGGAACCCAATTTGAAGGCACAAAAGAGGAATCATTCTTGGAAAGAAGAATTCCTCTGAGACAAGAGCAAAGGAGGAGAATGGGGTAGTTGGTGAGGAGGTATGGCAGAGGGAACAAAAGGATGCTGGTAGCAGATGTCCTCTATTTTACCTGTAAGATGGGGGTGGTGGTAGGAGTTGAGGAAGAAAGATGAAATGGTATTGTCCAGGGATCTGAAGAAAGCTTAGTTTTAGAACAGCCATTTGTGGGAATTTTTGGTAGAAAGTCAATCAGAGGAGGGAAAAGAAAACAAGACTCTGTGTAGCAGGGAGAGCCCACTTGAGGTCAGGGAACTTGTATTTACAGGGGACCTAGTTAACAGGGTTGCTCAACTTCCTCCAGAAGCATTCCAAAGCTTGGGAGCAGAAGCAGAGGAGATTGGGGAGTCCCAGAATCAAGAATTACCGAGCGTGAATGTTGGAGGGAGCAGAGGACAAGGGATTCAAGGATAGAGGACTTCTTGAACTCCCATCTCTAATCTCAAGAATTACCTTCTACATTGATTTTTTTCCGATTCTTCTCTCTGTTCTCCCCTCCCCCGACTGCTAGTGCCTTTCCCCAGGAATATTCTTTTATTTATTTAGTATACACATAAATATATGTATATGTTATATATATTGAGACAAAGAAAGAGAAAAGAGAGAGGGAAAGAAAGATAAAAAGGAGGAAGAGGGAGGAAGAGAAAGAAAGAAGGAGAGAGAAAGAGAGAGACAGAAGGAAAGACAGACATAGAGAGACAGGGAGGGAAAGAGAGAAGGAGAGACTCACACACAGAGAAAAACAGAGTCACACAGAGAAACAAAGAGAGAAAGAGAGAGAAAGTAAAGAGAGAAAGAGAAAAGAGAGACAGACAGACATGGAAATAAAGAGAGGAGAGACATACAGAGGAAAACAGAGAAACACAAGAGAAAGAAAGTAAAGAGAGAAAGAGAGAAGAAAGAGAGACACAGAAAGGAAAATAGAGAGACACAGAGAAAGAAAGAAGAAAAAGAGACACAGAAAGGGAGACATACACACAGAGGAAAACAGATACACAGATACAGAGACAGAGAGAAAGAGAGAAAGAAAGATAGAGAAAGAGAGAAGAAAGAGAGACAGAGACAGAGAAAGTTTCCTTGAGGGCAGGAACTATTTTCTGCTGGTATTTCTGATGCACACATCTCACAATGGTTGACACATAGTAGACACTCAATAAATACTGTTTGATTAATTGAATTAATTAACTTTAAAATCCACATTGAGAAAGTAATAAAGTGAGAGTATAAGTGGGATGATGAGCTGAGAAAGCAGGAAAAGATGGAGGGGCTGGATGTCTCAGTGAAGATAAAACATAAGTTTATGACAGGGGGTTCTTTATCTGGGATCCACGGACTTTCAAGATTTCAAGTGACCCATGAACTTGGATGGGGAAAGAATAGCCTCTTTCGTTTCCCCAATTTAACTTTTCCTTCAGTTCTCCACAAGCACAATTCAATTAGAGTCCCTTAGGCTTCACTAGACTGAGAAAGAGTCCCTGACACAAAACGATCTGGTTTAAACAGAATGAGACAAAGGGAGAGAAGGACAAGAGAGATTTGAGTAGAGACGAGGTCAATAGCATGGAGGTGGAACAATTTTAATTGCTGTTAAAGTCTAAAATGCAACCACTTTGCTGAGGTAGAGTGGAAATGAGAGTTGATAAGTGGAATGGCCCAAAGGCCAGGATGGTCAAAAGGATGTCAAAATGGATATTGATGTCTCCAAGGTGAGGGGCAGGGGTTGAGAGGAGGAAAAGATTTTGAGCTTCAGAAAGGATAGAGACTTTATCAATAATTTATGGAATATGGTCTTTCAATTTAAGAAGTTTCATTTATTGAAGATGACCTAGAAAATGACCTGGACATCCTAGCTGTCTTTAGAGGGCTTTTTATGTCCCAAAAAGGCAGTGATAGACTCTTAGACACATAGTATGTTGGAGTTAGAAGGAGCTTTGGAACAGAAAATGTCAGAATAGGAAAGGATCTTAGAAAATAGAATGCCAGAGTTGAGGGGAGAAGGCTGTATTAGAACATGGAATGTCAGAGGCAGAAGGTCCCTCGGATCAAAGAATAGCAGAGCTGGAAGGTTATTCAGAGCACAGCATGTTAAAGCTGCAAGGGGCCTGAGAACATCAGAGCTAGCATCTGTACCCAGAGGGAAGACGGTGGGGTCTGAATGTGGATCACAACATAATATTTTCATTTTTGTTGTTGTTGTTGTTTGCTTGGATTTTGTTTTCTTTCTCATTTTTTTCTTTTTGATCTGATTTTTCTTGTGCAACATGATAATTGTGGAAATACGTACAATAGGAATAGCATATATTTAACCTATATTGGATTACTTGCTGTCTGTGGGAGGGAGTAAAGGGAAAGGAAGGAGAAAAAAATCTGGAATACAAGATCTTGCAAGGATGAGTGTTGAAAACTATCTATGCATGTTTTGAAAATAAAAGACTTTATTTTTTAAAAAAAACAGAATATCAGAGCTAGGATGGACCTTAGGAAACAATGTCTGAGCAGAAAGGGACATTACAAAACACTATCACAATGCCCCTTTGTGCTAGAAGACAGGTCATACAGCAATGCTTAATGTGGATAGCTAAGTATTGACTAAGAAAGTCTGGGTCAGAAAATCCCAGCTCTGGTACCTTAGGCGTATCCCATCTGACTTTCTGTGAGCCTCTATTTCCCCATCTGTAAAATGAGGGTAGAAACTCTGGAACTATTTATTTCTCAGAGTACTTCTAGAAGGTTTCCTTTGAAAAGTTGTTAAAAACAAAGAAAAACCACCAAAAAAAGCAAAAACAAACAAATAAAAAACAAATACCTCCCCCCCCCAAAAAAAGAAAAAAACAACCCAGTCCTTTGTAATTTGGAAATATGAGCAATTAGAATGCAGAATATTAGTGCTGGAAAGGACCTTAGAGGAAATTCAGCACAACGCTTTTATTTTACAGACGTGGAAATTCAGACCCAGAGCAATTAAGGCACAAGTCAATTAAGAGCAATTAAATGTTAGTGAGTAAGGGACAAGAACCCAGGTGGGGCAGGGGAAAGAGCTTTTGACTTGGGATCTGAGCAAATGAGTTTGATTCCCCAGCTCTGTAAAAAGCTATTTATGGATTAGAGACCATCTATTTCTATCCTCTCATTTTCAGACAGGGAAATCAAGGCACAGAGATGTTAAATAATTTGCCAAAAGCCTGAATAAGTCATTTATAACATCTCAGAATCTATGATCCTCCTCCCTTCATATCCAGAGTTTCTCCTGACCCAGCCCCAGTAGGGCAGAGGTTCTGAGTTGTTTTCCAGTAGCTGCAGCTAATGTCTGTAGGTCTTTGCTCTTGCAGGCTCCTCTGGGGATGGAGGGCACAAGTGGTTTGGGGTCAAGGATGCCATCTGTGGGCACAGCTTGCCAACCTACATAAGGATCAAATCTGTGACCTTGTGGTCCATAGCACCAGCTCTAATTCTCCAAACTATGATTTCCCCATCTTTGGGGGGCTATTATTGCTATTTATGGAGACATCCTTTAAGGCGTAGAGTTCCTCAAAATACCGGCCAATTTTTTTGCTCCCACAGGCCTCCTGGCTTGTTGCTGCCTCCCAATTTTACTCGTGCTGTTCCTCTGAGTCTGGAAGGTACAGCTCCCCTTTCTCTGACTGCCCATTTCTCAAGCCCCAACTCATGTTTAATCTCTCCCAGGAAGCTTTCTCTGACCATCCCAGACTCAGGGCTCTCTCCTCTGCAGGCTGTGAACCAACAACTCCCTTTGGCACTTTATCCAGAATTGACTTATGACATCTTTTAAATTGTTTATTTTGCTTAGCATATGCTCCCAACAAAACACTGAGCTCTTCTCAATCAAAATTTGTGTCTCTGCTTCTCAGAGAGGCAATCTGATATAATAATAAAGATTCCGAATATGGAGGCAAGAGATATGACTTGAATTTTAGTTCTTCTACTTATATACCTGGTGACAGCCAAGTTATTTCCTTTCCTCCAAACCTCAGTCTTTTCATCTGTATAATGGGGATGAAGTAATCCTTAAGGAATGCTTGTTGATGGATTGATTACCAGACTTACCAGGTTGTTTTCCTACTGAATGGATGCCCATCAGTGGGGGAATGGCTGAATAAGTTATGGGATATGAATATTATGGAATATTATTGTTCTATAAAAATGATCAGCAGGATGATTTCAGAGAGGCCTGGAGAGACTGACATGAACTGATGCTCAACAAAGTGAGCAGAACCAAGAGAACATTGTACACAGCAACAACAAGACGATAGGATGATCAATTCTTTTTTTTTTTCTTTTTTTTTTTTAATAGCCTTTTATTTACAGGATATATACATGGGTAACTTTACAGCATTAACAATTGCCAAACCTCTTGTTCCAATTTTTCACCTCTTAACCCCCCACCCCCTCCCCTAGATGGCAGGATGACTATTAGATGTTAAATATATTAAAATATAAATTAGATACACAATAAGTATACATGACCAAAACGTTATTTTGCTGTACAAAAAGAATCAGACTCTGAAATATTGTACAATTAGCTTGTGAAGGAAATCAAAAATGAAGGTATGCATAAATATAGGGATTGGGAATTCAATGTAATGGTTTTTAGTCATCTCCCAGAGTTCTTTTTCTGGGCATAGCTAGTTCGGTTCATTACTGCTCCATTAGAAATGATTTGGTTGATCTCGTTGCTGAGGATGGCCTGGTCCATCAGAACTGGTCATAGGATGATCAATTCTGATGGACGTGGCTCTTTTCAACACTGAGATGATTCAGCATTCAGGACAATGACAATAGACTTGTGATTTTCACCTTTTTTTGGTTGTTGTTTGCTTGCATTTTGTTTTCTTTCTTGTTTTTTTCCCTTTTTGATCTGATTTTTCTTGTGCAGCATGATAGTTGTGGAAATATGTATAGAAGAATTGCATATGTTTAACAAATTAGATTAACTTGCTGTCTAGGGAGAGGAAAGGCAAGGAGAGAGGGAGAACAATTTGGAACACAAGGTTTTGTAAAGATAAATGCTGAAAATAATTTTTGCATGTATTTTTTAATTAAAGCTTTTTATTTTTCAAAATATATTCATGGATAATTTTTCAACATTAACCCTTGTAAAACCTTGTGTTCCAATTTTCTCCCTTTTCCCTCACCCCCTCCTCTAGATGGCAAGTAGTCCAATATATGTTAAACATGATAGAAATATATTAAATCCAATATATGCATATGTATTGATACAATTATCTTGCTTTGCATGTATTTTGAAAAATAAATATTAGTGTATAAAAAAGAAAGGAGTTTCCTGGTCCTGCATTTCTCTCCTCATTACTATTGTCTTCCCTCTGAGATTATCTTCTATCACCTTGTATGTATCTTATATTTGCATAAAATTTTTTTGCTTGTTTTCTCCTCAATTCAAAGATGAGCTGTCTGAGAATAAGGATTTGTATTTGCTGTCTATGAATCCCCACTGCTTAACTTAGTGCCTGGTACAAAGTAAAGGCTTAATCAACTCTCCTTTACTAACTGTATAGGAAATATACTCTCTCTCTCTCTCTCTCTCTCTCTCTCTCTCTATATATATATATATATATATATATATATATATATATAACCTCCCTTTTCTAAATTTCACTGTCTTTACCCATGAGAAGCTTGGACTTGGTACTTTCTGAGGATGCTTATAATGTTTGAAATCTTATTAATGAACGAATGAATGAAGAATGAATGAATTCTGATTCAATTTAAAAAATGGAAGTCTAGGACTGATTGGAGTGGGAATAATCCCCCAATTCCAAGTCCCTTTTTAGCCCCTAGACAGCTCTCATCCAAACCCCTACCTACACCGTCTCTCTGGCTTCTGTTTCTCCCGGCTGTGACCAAAGCCAAACTTCAGGGCTGGACACATGGCAAGGATGGAGGAAAGAACAGCTGGCAGCTTCATCTGTTGAATACAGGGCTCAAGAGGAGAAAAATCAGCCCCCTTGCTCCGGGCCATTCCTAGTTCCTCATTACTCTGGCCTCTCCTGGCCCCCAGAATCCCAGCAGTGAACCAGTGGGCTTCCTCCCCACCACGGACAGTGACAAACGACTCTCCAAATGGTTTTATGTCCTTTCCTGTACTTTTGGCCCCAGGCTGCCCAGGAGGCGCCCTTCTCCATGAGCCTTAGTGACCAGGGCAGCGCTGGGAAGCCTAGGGAGTGTGTCTGCGGGTGAGGGTGGGGCGTCCATCTAGGTTGGGAAAGAAAGGGGGCATTTGGATGGCTTAAATTAGGGCAGGACTGTTTGCCAGTGTGAGCCATCAGTCAAACAGGGCCTCCTCATCTGTGAGGGACCTCCTGCAGGGGACCAGGCAGCTGGTGGGCCTGAGTCAGGCCCAGAATTCTCTGGCTCTGGCTCTGGCTCTGTTTGTCTGTATCTGTGTGTGTGTGTGTGTATGTGTGTGTGTGTATGTCTCTCTCTCTCTCTCTCTCTCTCTCTCTCTCTCTCTCTGTCTCTCTTTTTCTCTTTCTTCTCAAATCAGTTTTTCTCTCTTGTCTGTCTGTCTCTCCCTTTCTCTGTCTCTCTGTCTCTCTCTCTCTGTCTCTCTTTCTGTCTCTCTATCTCTCTGTCTCTGTCTGTCTGTCTGTCTGTCTCTCTCTGTCTCTATGTCTCTCTCTCTCTTTCTCTGTCTCGCTCTGTGTCTCTCTGTCTCTCTCTCTTTCTCTGTCTCTCTGTCTCTTTTTCTCCCTGTCTCTCTCTTTCTCTCTCTCTCTAAGTACTTGCCCTGGGTCACAAAGCTACCCTGGGCTAATAACACATGGCTAATAAGTGTCTCAGAATGGATTTGGGTTCTCCTGATTCTGGGGTTGATCCACTCTGCCAAATAGCTGTCCCTGACATTACATTTCAAAGAGAAGTTATAACTTCTAAGGTCACATTGGTAGTTCATGTGATAAACTGGTTTGACTCTAGAAACCATATTCCTTTTTTTGTTGAGGCAATTAAGGTTAAGTGACTTGCCCAGGGTCACACAGCTAGGAAGTGTTAAGTGTCTGAGGCCAGATTTGAACTCAGCTCCTCCTGACTTCAGGACTGATGCACTATCCACTACACTAATTAGCTGCCCCCTTATTCTTTTTTAAAAAATATAATAGCTTTTTATTTTTCAAAATATATGCAAAGATAATTTTCAACATTCACCCTTGCAAAACCTTGTGCTCCAAATTTTTCTCCTCTCTCACTCCCCTTAAGAGCAAGTAATCCAATATAGGTTAAACATGTGCAATTCTTCTAATAAGTTTTAAGAGCTATATTCTTTCTACTACTCTAAACTACTTCTCAAAATAATTAGTAATAATAACAATAAACAACAACTTATGAGTATAAAACTTAAAGGTTTATATCCCTCATCATAACCCTGTGAATTAAAAAGTCAGCCCCTTGAGGGAGGACAAGGAATATTTTATTTTTTGCTATTGCATAGCCAGGTGGTTCAGTGGATGGAGTGCTAAACCTGGACACAGGAAAACTTATTTGCCTCAGTTTCTTCATCTATAAAATGGGGATGATAATAATAGCACCCCCCTCACAGCATTGATGTGAGGATGTAATATTACTTGTTAAAGCATTTAACACAGTATCTGGTATACAGTAGACCTTGTTTCTTTACTTCCTAACTATCTATGGGACCCTAATCAAATATTTCCCCTTTGTGGACCTTGCTTTTTTCCTTTGTACAATAAGGAAGGTGATTAGATAGAGACTAAGGGCCTTTTCTGACAATGAAAATCTGTATTTTAAGGTTCCTTCCCGCTTTAACATTTTAAGTTCTTAGCTGCTTGCAAGCTCTGAGCTTGCAATACTGTTATTTCCCTGAGATGGAGTAATGAGAAAAGCTGCAGGACCTCATTTGGGGGAGCCAGCTGTCTCACAGTCAGGAGCTGGAGGAGCACTCAGATGGGGCCCAGATGGGGCTCTCATTCATAGATAAGGAGAAGAAAGCCTAAAGCTGGTAACTGACATTTCTGGGGTCCTACAGGCAGTGGAATCATAATGTGAAGAACTGTCTTCCTGTTTCCAAACCAGTGGCCTTCCCTCCCTGTCGCAGAACTGCTCCTTCCCTATCCTGGTCTCACTTCTCACACTCACTATGTTCACTTTTAAAGGTCACTTTCCATAGGATCATGGACTTTTAGCAGCCATCACATCCGATCCCCTCTTCTTACAATGAAAGGAATTGAGGTCTGAGGAGGTTAAATGACTCCGCCTTAATTCAGTTTGGTTTTCAGCAAACATTTATCATGGAGATGCTGTGTGCAGAGCACCTTGGCAGATGCTGGAGGAGAGAGAAATTTACATCTCAGCCCTCAGGGAGCTTACAATGCAGCAGAATTAGCAATATCCCATTGTTGGTGGATTGTGAACTGATCCAGCCATGCTGGGGAGTGATTTGGAACTATGTGCAAAAAGTTATCAAACTGTGCACACCCTTTGATCCAGCAGCGTTTCTACTGGGCTTATACCCCAAAGAGATCTTAAAAGAGGGAACGGGACCCGCATGTGCAAAAATGTTTGTGGCAGATCTCTTTGTAGTGGCAGGAAACTGGAAACTGAGTGGATGCCCATCAAATGGAGAATGGCTGACTAAATTATGGTATATGAATGTTATGGAATATTATTGTTCTGTAAGAAGTAATCAGCAGGATGATTTTAGAAAGACTTAGAGACTTACATGAAATGATGTTGAGTGAAATTAGAAGAACTAGAAGATCATTGTACATGGCAAAAGCAAGATTATATGGTGGATGACCAATTCTGCTGGACATGGCTTTTTCCAACAATGAGATGATCGAGACCAGTTCCAATGATCTTGTGATGGAGAAAGCCATCTGCACCCAGAGAGAAGGATGTGGGAACCAAGTGTGGATCACACCATAGCATACTCACTCTTTTTGTTGTTTGCTTGCATTCTATTTTCTTTCTCCTTTTTCCGTTTTGATTTGAATTTTCTTGTGTATAAATATGTATGCTTATATTTTATTTAACATATATTTTTACCATGTTGAATATATATTGAATTACCTTGTCTTCCAGGGGAGGGGGTGGGAAGAAGGGGGGAAAATTGGAACACAAGGTTTTGCAAGTGTTAATGTTGAAAAATTATCCATGCATATGTTTTGAAAATAAAAAGCTTTAATAAAACAAACAAACAAAGAATTAGTAGGATTCCAACATTCAGACGGGTATTGGAGCTCTTCCGCATGGGTAGGCCCTCCAGGGAGGCAGGTTGCCACTGCTCCTTTCCTACTCACCCTATTCTACTGTAGCTCCTGTCCTCTTAGAGGTTCATCACCGTGGCTCCATCCATGATGCAGGGAGGACTTTTTTTATTTCTCTCACTATCACTGTGATATAGGGGAACACACATGGCATACATAAGTTATCCTTTGATCTTGCCTCTGACTCGTGCAAGCTCATACATCCACATGGTGACAATCTTTGCTTTCCCTTTGTAAGATGCTACAGTTTGCTCACATCCACCTCTCCCCTGCCCATGGCTCTTAAGGGGATGCTCATTATTAATTCTTGGGAGACATCCTGGGCTGCCATGACTCATAGTTATACAACACCATCATGAGAATGCTGATGTTAAAGGGGCAGGCCTTTGTTTCAAGGGGGAAAGGGGGTCATGAGAAGAACATTGCCATTTCCCAAAAGCAGACTCTTCCTAACCCGTTGTGATTTGCAGGAAAGGTCTGGTCAACACATATGTGTGCATACTCATATAGGGACATATACATGTACACACGGATAGATGCTATTGGGGCTATAATAATTTATCGTGTATGTACATCTTATGTGTGTACATTTGTATTTTACATATATACTTGTATGTATATAAATATTTACGAGTGTATATGCAACATGTGTATGCAATATTTCTATATGTTTATATAATATATTTGTGTGTATATGTCTTTTGTGCATATAATATATGTATTGTATGTATAATATATTAATGTATGTATCATACATATTAATAAAATATTTATATGTGCATGTATAGCATTTTATAGGTGTACACATAATATTTATATGTGTATACATAATATCTTATATATATACAATATTTATGTTATGTGTATAAATCTTATGTGCATATTTGTACATGTGCATGTATATCTTATGTGTATATTTTTGCATGCACATATATCTCTTGCAATATAATATCGGTATTGTTTTATATCTTATGTGTATATATAATATCTGCATGTGCATTTGTATATCTCATATGTGTATGTGTTTGTTTAATATTTGCATGCACAGAGCCTAGTGTATGATAAGCCTGAATAAATACCTTTTCATTTCTATGTGTGTCTGAACACATAATAAAACATATGTTTATACATGGATATAATGTTATATATGGTTAAATATGTTAAACACATGTGAATACCACACACATATATAACATGATAGAAAGCGCCAGACTAGAAGCCAGGAAGGCCAATGTTCCAGTCCCTGCTCTGATACATCCTGGCTCTGATATTGTCAAGTCCCTTGTGTGCTCTGGGTAACTATAACTATAATAATAATAATTAGCTAGCATTTATAAAGCACTTACTATGTGCTAGATGTTTTACAATTACTTCCTCATTTGACCCCTCACCCCCCTTCAATGATCCTGGGAGATAGATGCTGCTATTATCCCCATTTTGCAGATAGGAAAACTAAGGCAAACAGAAGTTATATGCTTTGCTTGGGATCATACAGGTAATAAGAGTCTAGGATTTTCCTGATTTCAGGCTGGTTACTCTAGCTTCTGTGCCACCTAGCTGACCTTATGACTAAAAGTCATAAGTGTCTCTCTCTCTCTCTTTCTCTCTCTCTCTCTCTCTCTCTCTCTCTCTGTCTCTGTCTCTGTCTCTCTCTTTGTCTCTCTCTCTGTCTCTCTGTCTCTCTCTCTCTCTCTCTCTCTCTCTCTCTCTATATATATATATATATATATATATAATACCTATATACCTACACCTATACTTATATCTATAGGCATATATATATAAATGTACATAATACACACTTAGGAATGTTCGTTAAGCACTTACCAGTGCCCAACACTGTGCTAATATATGCATATGTCTACATGTATACATATACACAAATATTTTATATAAACATAACTACTAAAAGAGTTATTGTTATCTAACCATCCACACAGAAACAACTAAGTGGATGAAGACTATCTATTGTATATAAGGCTATGCAGTTAAATGGTCATTCTATATAGCTTGTCCATCAGTATGTGTACACTTAGGTAAGTTTGATACAAAGAGCACCACATAAATAGATGTACCTGGAAGGCTTCATCATCAGTTCTTTAACTTAGAGTCTATTCTGAGCCACCTCTGTGGCACTAGTGAACCTCTGGCAAACACATACCTCCCTGTTTTATGCTTCATTTGATATTAAGGATCACAGAGTCACCAAAAAGGCTATCTCCATTATCATATCTTTCAAGGAATCATATAATTTTAATGTTTTCAGTCATCAAAAAGTCTATCTCTATTGCTATATCTTTCAAGGAATCGTGTAATTTTAATGTTTTGTATGGAAAGCACCTTGCTGGAAGAGAGCCTTTAGGGTGGGGTTTTGTGCTGTAACAAATCACATGTTTTGGGGTTTTATTTTAAATAGATGACAACCAATAATTATGAAGAGGTTTTCTATTTTCTGTCTTTGTCAGCCTGGGCTGATAAAAATGGAGTCTATTGTGCAATATCACTTGGGAAAGGCTGCCTATTTTCCTATTTTGATACTTTCCTCAAGGATGCCCTCCATGCCTGAGTAAATGGTTCTCATAAAAATGTATACAGATGGGAAAGTAGACAGTTGGTGTAATTGATGCTAATTTGGTATTAATGCTGTACCTTATGCACTTTTCCCTCCTTCTTATTCCTTGAGGATCCTTGCCTCCAATGCCCTCAAATTGGGTCACTTCAACACCTTAAATGTATCACCTCAATGCATCCCCCACCTCCATCCCCTGTACCTTTTCCCATCATTCTCTGTTCTCTTCAATGCCACTTCTATCTTCTAGAAATTTATCTGGAGAAGCGACAGGGATTACTATAATACACAAGGATAAGTGCATTCATCTTGTCCCAAGTACTAGAGTAACCCTGAGGGCAACTTTAAACATGCACCCAATAGCCAAGCATCTCTGACATTTTCAAAGGGAGAGATTTCCCAAGAGACTATGTGGGCAAGCCGATCTTTGTATGGTTCAGCTGATCCCACTCTGTTCAAAACCAACCTCAGTAATAACGAAGAACGTTCATCTTGTTTACTTCAAGGCAACTCAGCTCAGCACAAAACCTCCCTGGGCAGCCTCTGGGGTCAGCTCCCTCACAGGTAACCTCACAGTTGATCTCTCCACTCCTAGCTTACCTCTTCCTGCATTCTCAAAGCCCAGTCTGATGTCCTCTCAAAGACTGACCCTTTCCCCGGGAAGCACCAACAGCCTCTCCCTGTCTGAAATTTGGCGTCCTACTCTGCAGTAGCATCTCAGAATTCTCCTTGCTCTCCTGTCTCGATCCTCTCTTCCCATTTCCCTTCCTCCTTCTCTTTCCCTGCCCCGTTCCCATTTTTCTCCTCTGACAGAATTATGGAATCTTTAGAGCTGCACGGATCACCAGTTTCTGCCTGAAACATGAAGCTTGTCTCCAACATTGTTGATGAGCCTTTCCCCACCTCCTCCTATCTCTCCCACCTCCTCATCCCCCCCACTTCCCTTTCTTCCAGTCATCTCATATTTATCCTGCCAGTTGTCAATCCTGGGTCACCTGTACTCCTCCTCTACGCCCATTGCATGCTGCTAAATGGCAGCCGAGCAGGACTGCTCCACATCCGTGCTGATTCACCTCAGCTGGGCTCTGTGAGCTTCACAGAAACCCTTTTCTTTTCCTTTATAATCCCCTTTGTTTTTCCCTGGCAGACTCCACCATCTTTACCCACAGTGACTGCTTCAAGCCTTCCTTCTCCCCAATTCCTCAACAATCCCTTCCATCCCTCTTCCTTTCCGTAAATGACCTTGTGTCCTCCCTTCCAAAGACACTCCAGGCTATCCTTCCTGAACTCCCTCATGTCCCCTCCTCCACAGCTCAAAACCCATGCTCTCCTCTGTGTCAGTTTTTGAGCAAGAGCTTGCCTTTTTCTTTCTAAAAGCCAAATCCTCTTCCTATATCCTTGATCCCATCACCTCCCTTCCCTTCTAGGGGCTAACCACATTCATCATAAGATTATAGATTTAGCCGGAGAAGAGATGTTAGATGTCACTTTATTTTTCCTCATTTAACAGATGAGAGAACAGTCCCAGAGAGTTGACTGACTTGCTCAAAGCCACACAAGTAGTAAGTCACAGGTGCAAAATGCAAACTTGGGTCCTTTGATTCTATATTAAATCTCTTCCCATCAAACATTGCTGCCCCCCTCTCTCTTATCTTCAGCTCCTTCTCCGATTATAGGACAGCTAGGTGACTCAGTGGGTAGAGCACCAGGACACTTATTAGCTGTGAGCTACTTAATTCTCTGTTTGCCTCAGTTTCCTTATTACTCCAGTGTCTTTTCCAAGAAAGTCAGTGAGGGTCTTAATCACACGAAGAAAACCAAGTGAAATCATGAAACGTTAAGACATAACTGAAAAGATTGATCAACAAACTTAGTAACAAACCTCATTGTTCCTGTCTTTAAAAACATTCACTTGACCCTGTTGTCCTCCCAAGTCACCACCCTATTTTTTAATTCTTTCTTTTAGACCCTTTCTAAAAAGGGTTATTTGCTCTCTTTGCCTCCATTTACTCATCACCCACTTTACCACTTGTAATCTGAGTATTAGTATTAGCACTCTGCTGAAATTGTTCTGTCAAGGATAACAATAATTTAAACAAATTTTTTCTTTTGTTATTTTTTAAAAGTCATTAACAAATATATGCAGTGCAAAATACAAAGAACAAAAAAGATTGCATATTGACCATTGAACTTGTGTAATTTTTAAAAAATATTTTTTTTCAATTTAATAAAATAGATTATGCTCATTCCTGGAAGGTCTTTTTTTCTTTCTGTTTATTTTTAAAATGTTTCATTGATGTCCTTTTCTTTCTTTTTCTTTCATCTCTATCAATACTCACTTATTCAGCTGCCCCAAGCTCCCCAAACTTGTCACAAATAAATATAATCAAGGAAAACAAATCAACACATTTGATTAATGTTGCCAAGTTCCATGGTCTTTTGTCAGTCCTCAGAATATTTTGAACTCTCATATTCACTTTTTCTTTGGGAAGAGAATGTTCCTGGATCATGTGGAATCTGAAGCTGAGGATCAACAAGGAGAAGAGTAATAAAATGCAAGAAAAATCCAGATCTTGCCCTCCACTAATATAGTGAATTTTGTAGATTGTGAAGTTTCAGGTGAAGTTGAATCTATTGACTTGAAAGCTCTTCATTGAATGTGTGTCTTGTGTGTGTGTGTGTGTGTGTGTGTGTGTGTGTGTGAGAGAGAGAGAGAGAGAGAGAGAGAGAGAGACAGAGACAGAGACAGAGACAGAGAGAGAGAGAGAGAGAGAGAGACAAGAGAGAGACAGAGAGAGAAGAGAGAGAGAGAGAGAGAGAGAGAGAGAGAGAGAGAGAGAGAGAGAGAGAGACAGAGAGAGAGACAGAGACAGAGAGACAGAGAAAGAGAGACAGAGACAGAGAGAGAGACAGAGACAGAGAGAGAGAGAGACAAAGACAAATTCACAGGGAGAGACACAGAGAGATAGAGAAAGAGACAGAGGGAGAGACAGAGACAGAAAGAGACAGAAGCAGAGAGACAGGGTGAGAAACACAGAGAGAGACAGGGACAGAGAGACAGACAGAGACAGAGAGACAGAGACAGAGACAGACAGAGAGAGACAGAGACAGAGAGAGAAAGATTGGAGTAAGGTGAAGGGGGAACCCAGGGTATTTCTACAAGTATGAAAGACTGACTAGATCCTTGAGGGAGGATGAGGTTCACCTACTCTAAGGCTCACAACTCTAAGCTCTTTATCCTTGCCAGGGGAGGTAAGGACTCAGCACTTACCATTCTGCATTAAGAGCAAATAATGGCTTGGTCATCCAGTTGTGAAGATTAGACTCTCATGAAGAGTTGCTGTTTGGGGGGAGTGCCTCTGGCCTGTGAAGAATGCACTATTAAAAAAAAAACTATGGATGCTCATTGACTCTGGGGGAGTATAAATTATGGGAAGGATATTCAAGGGCAAGGAAATACTGTTCTTGTATTGGGAAAATTGTCTGATAATGTGGAGCCTCTCCCAGGTCCCCACAGAGAGCCCCAGCACTGGGGCTATAGCCCAATGTTCCCAAAGGCACACTGGGACAATTTGCAGAGACTTCTAACTTTTTAACTAGTGGGAGAATGCAGAAGATGCACCCACACATTGTCCTGGGTCCCGATTGTCGATGAATTGCTTCATTGACAGAGTCTTTTTGGGGGGATTGATAATGTATCCCTAATAAGAGATCTAAAGTCATCATCATCCTCACCAAAGACTTTGGGTTATTGCAATGCTTCTTTGTCAACGTACGAGTTCTTTGTCTCTTCCTGGGTAATCGTGACCCCATAAGTACCAATTGTTAATGCCTGATTGATAATTCATAGTTCATATGTCCAGGACACAGGCTTGGCAAATGACTTTTAAAGAACAGATTGAAAGGTGGAGAGATACAGGGAGAGAGCCTGAGAATCAATTTTCCAGAGACAAATTTACACATTCATGAAACCCAGCAGGCCGTGCAGTCCTCCGGACAGCACAGAGAGTGGAAAGGAAGGACAATTCCTGGGCTAAGGGGAAGGGTCTCTGGGACAAGCAGAAGAGATTCCGGACCCAGCAAGGAGATCCTGGGCCAAGCCAGAGTTGGGGGCAAGGAGCAGCAAAGCGAGCAGCCACCGTGCAAGAGCAACCTTAACCTTTTCCTCCAATGTTACTGCTAATTAAAGAGACTTTGGGCTGTGGAGGATGGTGGGGGTAAAGCTATCACTCCTTTGTTACCCTTATCTTTCTTCCTTTAGTAGAGGATTCCCACTCAGGATGTTACTGTAAGTCTGGAAGACTATATAGAGCCCTTGGAAGGGGAAGCTCCCCTGGAAGGGGTGTTGTTTGACTCTGGAAACACTGTGTTTTTCTATATTGCAGGGATTGGAGCAGGGTCTTCCCATGGTGGTATTTTAAGTTGGATGGATTATAAAGGTCTTTGTACAGACCTGGTTCACCAGAAAATAAAAGGGTTTTTTTGACTATTTGTTGGCCCAAGTATAATTTATTTGTATAAGAGTAACAAAGAAAAAAAAAGAAAAGAATCTTTAGATACAATGTTTTGGTAAACTAAATACTTGCATGGGAATTAAAGGCCATTCTTCTTTTGCTGTGAAGACTTAAACATAAATCAAGTTATGATGCTCCCAGGAGACACTAGCTAAAGGTTAGGTGTAAAGAATACGTTACTTCAAACCCTCCCTCCCCCCAAATTGAACCAAATTTATTTTTTTTTGGTTCTGAACCATGAATTAAGATTGGTTTTCCTTCCTCTTGCCTGACCACTTCCTTTCAGAATATTTCTATGATTCACCTTCCATTTCTCATCTCATCCCTACCAAGATTCTATCATAGACCAGATTTTCTTTTCTCTACTTAAAACATTTTCTTCCTGGCTAAACTAACAAGTATAGATTCATGTACCATTTCCGTGCAGCTGACTACCCAATCTAAATCTATATGTCCAGCCAGAGATAGGCTGAAGCCATCACATACTGACACAGGAGAGCCAATTACTAAAATTTCAAGGTGAGCTTTTGCAATTTGGAAACCAGCAAATGCTACAGATCAGGAACTGATTTATTGTTCTGTTGCCTAAGCTTAAGAAAGCAATGAAGAAAATGTTAACAATGCAATCATCCATTTAAAAGTATGTGGGCATCTGTTTTTTTCTTCCGGGAGAGCTGGTTGTTAAACATTGATGGGTACACTCCAGCATTCATTAGTTTCTTAGCTGAGAAAACTCCCTGGACCAATCCAGACTGGCACCTTCTCTGCAAGTCTCCAGTTTCAGAGGCTTGCCTAGATTCCTCCGAGGTTAAATAATTTCTCTAAGGTCACACAGTCAGTATGACATGACTGAAGTCCAGGTCTTCCTAGCTCCGAGTCTTTTGCTCCAACATTTACACCCCAAACCCCCTCCCTGCTGTATAACGGTAGCTCTTTTGTTAATTATTTGAATTGAAATAGTCCACTAGGCCCCCAGGAGATCTGCGGTGTCAGGGAACTCGATACTCTCTGAGGAATTCCCGTGTCCTTTGACTAGCTCTAATTAGGAAGCTTTTCCTTACGTGGAGCCCCAAATCTGCCTCAATGACCTCTCCTCTTTGCTCTTAGTCCAGCATTATTAGTTGTAACCCCCAATTCTGGAACACAGATATCATATCTCCCTGTAAGTCTTCCTTTTTCTAGGCTAAAATAGGCTCCTATTCACCAACTACTTTTCCATTGGGATGGTTTTCGGTCTCCTTTCTTTTTTCAGAGGTCCTAGGGCTAAAAGGGATTTCAGTTCCACTTCTTTATTTTATGGAGGTCCAGAGGGACTGGCCCAGGGTCAGCCAGCTTCTAAGGGTCAGAGCTGACATATAAATCCATGTCTTTGTGACTCCAGATCAGATATCTAAGCAGTCCACCCAACAACCTCTCTCTTCCAGTTACTCCAAGATATCCTCCTCCAGATGTAGTCCAGGTTATCACGGAATCATAATTTATAGTTGATATTTGGAAGAGCCCCAAAAAGCTCAGCGAGTTCAGATCACAAGAGTTTTCCTCTAGAATAGCCTTTATACGTACTCTCTATTCCTCTTATTATTCCCCACCCAGCAAACCCTTTAGAGCACTTGGCAAAGATCTGGAAGGCCTGGATTCGAGTCTAGACTCAACCATTCACTAGCCATTATGACCTTCCCTCACTTGTAATAAGAATGCTTGCAGCAACTACCTTACAGGGTTATTTGAGGACAAAACTGGAATAAATTTTGCAAAGCATGATTCAATTGTAAGTGGTTGTTATTTTCCCCAAAATACTTCTTTTCTACTTTTTCCCCTACTTCTTTTTCTCCTGTCTGTCTCCCTCCTCTTCCCTTACTCCCTTACATAAGCACCCCCTGGGGCCCCAGTCCTCCTTCATTCCTGGCTGCTTCACCAATCCTTCCTTTCCCATCTCTTTTCGAACTTTTCTTCCTTCTTTCAAGCTCAACTTCTCTTCTTCACCTTCCCCTCTTTTTTTCTCCCAGGGTTTGCTCCTGACATGTCCAGCTGTCTCCTTTCCCTGAATCCCTGCTTCCTGTCTCGGGTCCAGATTCTGGTCCACAATCTTCCTGCCATATAGCAAGGAGCAGGATTAGATCTTTCTGAAAATCCCATTCTGTGCTCTGAAATAATAATAATAATAACAATTACTTTAGGGATTGCAAACTCCTTTACAAATATCATCTCACAGAGAATCGTGGAGACTCAATGAAGATTGAAACATACTCTTCCCCTTCCCCTTCCCCTTCCCCTTCCGCTTCCCCTTCCCCTTCCCCTTCCCCTTTCCCTTTCCCTTCCACTTTCCCTTCCCCTTTCCCTTTCCCTTCCCCTTCCCCTTCCCCTTCCCCTTTCCCTTTCCCCTTCCCTTCCCTTCCCTTCCCTTCCCTTCCCTTCCCTTCCCTTCCCTTCCCTTCCCTTCCCTTCCCTTCCCTTCCCTTTCCTTCCCTTCCCTTCCCTTTCATTCCTTTCCTTCTTTGATGAGGCAATTGGGGTTAAGTGACTTGTCCAGGGTCACACAGCCAAGAAGTATTTAGCATACTCTTTTCAACATTTTTTTTGTTTGCTTTTTCTTTCTTATGGTTTTCCCCTTTTGTCTTGATTTTTCTTTTACGACATGACCAATATAGAAATATGTTTCAAATGATTGTACATGTATAGCCTCTATCAGATTTGCTGTCTTAGGGAGGGGGTGGAAAGGAAAGAAAGGAGAAAAAAGAAATTGGAATTAAAAGTCCTACAAAAGTGAATGTTGAAAACTATTTTTACATGTAATTGGAAGAAAAACTATTAAATAAAAAATAAAATAAAATATTGGGAAAAATAATTATTATCTCATTTGTTCCTTATAAGCCCAAAAGCAAAAAAGTTATTATTATTCCTATTTTACAGATGAAGAAACTGAGGCAGACCAAGGTTTACAGACTTGTTGCCCAGCTCGTCTACGGTTGAATTTGAACTTAGATTTTCTTGACTCCAGGTTCAGTACTCTAATCTCTGAGCTATGTTCTCATATCTCTTGCGTTTTAACAGCCTATGTTCTGAATCCTTCCAGTTCTGAAATTCCATATTCTAAGGTCCCTTCCAATTAACTTTCCATGTTCTCAGATCCCCTCTCAGTTCTGAGATTCTGCGATCTAAGGTCCTTTTTATGATTCTGTATCTAGGTTAATTAGGAAGTGATATTTTTTTTCCCTAACAGCTGTCTCCAACCCATCAGTACCTTAACAGGGGCTGCGTGGGGAGTGGAGCTGGGATGAAGGAATGCCTTTTACCGATAGATTCGGCATCTTTCCTCTTCTGTCCCATCGGAAGCTCCTTCCCTTGACCCAGCTCTTTTCCCTTCCCCTCCCTCCTCTCAGCCGCTCCCCCGGCCGCTGGTGCCAACAGGTAACAGGGCCTGTTTACCGCTCTCCCTTCACCTCTCTAGCAGTTCAGCTTTCCATCCTGATCAATATTAATGGGTGACCTCGGGTTGCCGGTTTGCCCAAATGAAAGCTCTTCTTTCTGAAGTGGCTGCTGCTCGGGAGGAAGTCACTGGGGCTGAGCGGCTGCAACCTGACACCCCACCTGCCCTTGGAATCAGCTTCCCGTGACTCCATCCCTGTTCTCTGCTTACTGATCTCTCCCTCCCTTCCTGTTTCCCAGTCCCCATCACCGCAACAAGCCTTGGGGGTCTCGAGGGGCATCTAGGGAACCATCTAGGGATGGAAGGGCATCAGATGCAGAAACTCAGAGATATTTGCACATTTGACATCCTCCCTACAAGGAATCACATCAGGCATTTATATAGCTACTTAATAAATTTAATAATTATCTAATAATTTAATTTGATAATTTAATCTTAAAGTTTACAAAAAATAATATCATTTATAAAGCCCCTACTATGTGCCCGACATGTTATCACGACTATTACTATCCTAATTTTACACCTGAGTAAAATGAGACAAAAGGAGGTTAACCGAGTTATTTAGGATCCCACAACTAGTAAGTATTAGAAAATATATTTAAATTTAGCTCTTCCTGCTTTCCATCATTTTATCCATTGCATTTTTATACAACTTTTCTTATTGGATCCTTATGACAACATTATGAGAGAGGTACTATTTTATAGCTACAGAACTCAAGGCTCCGAGAGATTAAGTGATTTGCCTTGAATTAGACAATTAATGAGTATTGGAGGCAGAATTCTAATCTTGATTACAAGTCAGGTATGCTGTCCGCCAGGGCACTAGGTGGCGCCATAGTGTACAAAGCACCCAGGCTTGGGTTCAATAAGACTCATGTCCATGAGTTCAAGTCTGATCTCAGACATCTACAAGCTATGTGACTCTGGGCAAGACGCTTCACTTCTCTGCCTTATTTATAAAATGGGGGGAAGTGCTATGGTTACAGCACCTACTTATGTTTGGTGTGAGTATTAAATGAGATTATATATATATATTGCTTTGTAAATATTAAATCTTAAAGATCATCATCATTATCGTTATTATTTGTTATTAATTGTTATTGCTATACCATGCTTTCTCTGACTTTAGTTAGCTTTCTGACTTTGGGCAAGTCACTCTATGAGTCCAGTAGATAATTAGAAAATAGTATTTATGATGAGGGAAAACTCTCATATCGTTTGTAAAGGGCACCTCATCAATTCAGTCAATTAATAACAACATATTTATTTTAGCCAAAGTGCTTGTACATCCATTATTCCATTTGACCCTCACAACGACCCTTTGGCAATAAGACAAAGATTATTAGGCTCATTTTATAGATAAGGAAACCAGAGCTCACGCTGGTGAACCAACTTATACCGAGTTCTTACATCTAGAAAGGCTAAGAGTGAGACCTTGAATAGTAATCTTGTAAATGGAATCCCAGCTTTTGCCATTATAAAAAGCACTACTGATCATGTCACCATTTTCCAAATCTATTTTCTCCCCAAATTTTAAAAAAAGTGTTTTTAATGGTAAGATACCCGTCGGAAACTAATTTAGCTCCCCTTCTGCTAAGATCTTGTCCTGTGACCTTGGAAAAATCATTTCATTTCTCTCATAAAAGTCACTCTCTTTTGTCTATAACATGAAGAAGATGGGACTAGATATTCTCTCCCAAATTTAAGAGGTAATGTGGTATAATACATAGAGCACTGAGTCTAAAGTCAAGAAGACCAGAGTTTAAGTTTCTGAGATGGGATTTAGAAGAATGAATCTTCCTACTCTTGGGAAAAATTTAGTATGTCACAAGATCAATCAGTCCACTAACAAGCATTTATTAAGCACCAACTATATGTACCAGACGCAGCTCAAAGTGCTGATATAAAAGTATATATATATATATATATATATATATATATATATATATATATACACAAAGCAAAAGTGATATATAAAAGTAAAAGTGAAATAATTCCTGTCCATGAGAAATTTACATTCTAATGGGGGAGACATCACACAATTCAATTCAACAAACATTTATTAAGCTCTTTCTCTGTTTTGAGGCTACAAAAAAGAAAAAGACAACTCCTGCCCTCAAGGAGTTTACAATCTACAGTGGGGGTGGAGGGAGCCAACACACAAAAGGAAGCTGAAAATGTGGATGGATGGGGAAATGGAGATTTGCTTGCAACATTCTGAACCCTCTATAAAGGAAGGCTTTGGGGTGGTTGTTTATAGCTCCACCCTCCAGCCCTCAAAACGCCAATAAAAGCAGATATAATTGGGTTGATGGTATTGGGATTTGGTACTGAAATAACCTTTAGAATCTCCTCCTCCTCCTCCTTTTCTTCTTCTTCTTCTTCTTCTTCTTCTTCTTCTTCTTCTTCTTCTTCTTCTTCTTCTTCTTTTTCTTCTTCTTCTTTTTTTCTTCTTCTTCTTCGTCTCCTTCTTCTCTTCTTCCTTTTCTTCCTCCTCCTCTTCCTTCTTTTTTCTCCTTTCTCCGAGGCAGGCAGAGGTTGAGCAATGACAGCATTAATAACAATGTTGATATTAATAACTAATATTTATATATTGCTTACTGTGTATCAGACACAATGCCAAATTATGTGTTTTTTACAAGTATTATCTCATTTAATGCTCACAACAACTCTGGGAGTTAAGTGCTATTATTATCCCCATTTTACAGATGAGGAAACCGAGGCAAACAGCAATGAAGCAGTTAGCACAGGATCGATCATTAAGTATCCAAATAGAAACTTAAACTCGGCTCTTCCTGACTTGATGGTAAGACAATTATAATGCCAAGCCAAGATGGGAACCACCATTCATGAAGGAAGCCTGAAGTCAGAAATGGCTCAAGATTTATGAGTGTGAGCAAGTACTTTCACAGAGACTGGCTGACCCAAAGGCTGGTTGAGTAGTCAGAAGTTTCAGGTGGTTTAGATCGATTGAACTACTGGTTTGATTGTATTGGATTTTTAAAGCAAAGCAAAGCAAAATAAAAAAAAAATCTCAGTTGGGGCATATCTGTCTGTAAACCAGACCCCAAGGCCCAAGTCATAATTGCTGATTACTGATCCGTAGAATCACTGATCCCAAAATCAGAAATTCTGACCTGTGAGATGGCTGAAGCTGAAAGACACTCATGAAACAGAGAACCAAGGAAAACATGATATCAATCCAGCATTTTAATTTCAACCCAGTAATTTAATCACAGCTACACATTGAATTTCAGTCTGACCCGATGAGGTCTGCCAGACAACATCCGATCAAGTTTGGCTTGTGTGGTACATCTAGGGGAGGGCTGTTAGGGAAGGGACTGAGGGCACAAAGGCAGCTTTTAAAAATGGCGAATGTTGTCTCAAATAGCACCATGAAAACAAATGATGTCTCCCCCACCCAATTTGTTTCCTCACCTGAAGTAGGAGGCTAGAGACAGGTATCTGGAAGGATGGGGGAACTTTTGTTCAGAGCCATGATTTCAATGGAACAGGAAAGCACCTGATGTGTGAACTCCCTCCATATGCAGTCTGGCTACTCATCTATAATTTAATGGTATTAAAACAGTTGCTGAAGTGCTTTTTAGAGAAGTCATTGGCCCGTGTTCATTTAACTAGTAAGGTATGTGTGGCCACATGGGCTGTCTAAATTTGGCTCACAATGAAGAGTGAATGGATGTCTGTAATTTTGCGCACCTTTCTCCAAGGGGGCTTTAATTCCTGCCAGCAGAGGAGCAGGAGATTGGGGTAACAAGATTAGTTCACATGGCTGTCTTCAGAGAAGGATAATAGACTAAGATGCTAGACTAGAATTCTATTGATCTGTTCCCTTAAATATTGCTAACTTAGCAGAAATTATTTCTAATTCAAGTAGCTTGAATTATTTCAAGCTACTTTCCTATTCAGTATCCCTTAAGGAAGAAAGGATGAAGTATGAATCTGAGACTTGATTTCCTTCCTATCAAATGCTAAATTTACAAAGGACTATCATAGATAGTGAATAGAGCCATTTATCCAAGCAGATAGCATATAGAAATCAGAGAAGTTATACAGGTTAGAATGTTCTAAACAATACAAAGAGAAGGCCCTCTCCCGCTGAAAATGAGATTTCTCAGCTCAACTGAAAGTCCCCAACATGTCTGCTCTTTTGTCTCTCTTTTGGATTTCTCCCTAAAAAGAGCCTGGAATCATTCATGCCCTCTCTCAAAACAAGAAGGAAGAAAAAGGTTTCTTTTCTCCCAAAATGTCTGGCCAACTGTTTCTTTCCTAAAAACAGGCAGCATCAAGTAATCATTCTTTCTACCAATGAGGACAATTTCATATTAGTAGATCCCTCAAACTCCAAGTATCTATGTATCCATGCATCTATCTATCTATCATCCATCTATTTATCTACCTTTCATCTATTTCATCTATCTATCCATCCATCTATCTACATATCTATCTATCCATTTATCCATCTATTTTTCTATCTACCTGTCTATCACTCTATTAGGCTATTCATCTATCATCTCTCTATCATTCATCTGTCTATTTATCCATCCATCCATCCATCTATATGTCTATCTAGCTATTCCTTTGTCTATCTATCCTTTTATCTACCCATCTATTTGTCTATCCACCTACCAACCACTTATCTATCATCTATCCATCTTTTTATTTATCTATCCATTTATCTATTTATCTATCTGCATCTATATGTGTATATATGTACATATTGTATGTGCATGTGCCTGAACAAATTGAAAACTAAAGGGACTTCAGAGCTTACCTCATTTTACAGATAAGTAAACTGAGACTCTGAGAAAGAAAGCAGTTTGCCCAAGTTCAAACAATTAGTAAGAAGAGCTAAAATTCAAACGTAGACCTTCTATTGCCTGGTTATTACCTCCTTCCTCTGAGGGACAAGAAGATCCATGAGGGCAGGGAATGTATCTTTTCATTTTCACATTTCCATCCAACTTCCAGCTATGAGCTTAGGCCTCTGTGGAGATAGGCTTTAAATAAATGATTGTTGAAGAAATGACCTAGTTTCAAGTCTCAGCTCTGCTGTAGGGCTACCCAGGAGGCAGCATTATGTTGTGAAAGAGCATTAGTTTTGAAGTGAGAGACCAGTTTTTAAATCCCAGCTCTGCTAAACTGAGCATACATGAGACTGAGCAGGTCATGTTACCTTGGATGCCCAGGTATCTTTTTTTCCCCTCTCTCTTTAAAATGAAGGGGTTGAATAAGGTTATCTCTAAGGTCCCATCTAACTCTAAATCTTATGATTTCTCTGTGACCTTGGGGTAACCCTTTAAAGCATTTAACAGGGAAGCCAGTGCCCAGGACCTGCAGCCTTGACTTTGAAATATGTGACTCATGGAATTTAGAAATAAAAGGGTGCTTGGAGATCACCGGGCCAATCCCCTTGTTTTATAGAGATGGGAAGTGGGGTTCTAGAAGCTAAATTGACTAGCCCAAGATCACACAGCTCCTTCTTGCTTTTCTGGAAGGGAATCTTGGTGAATCTAGACTTTTTGCTCAAATCTGGATGTCATGGTTTAAAACAAACATTGGGAAGCTAGAGTGTATGGAGAAGAAATCGATCAGAGTGGTACCCATGTCATCCAGGCCAACTTTTTCTGCAACGGGCATGACTCTTTTTTTGTACACGAGTGGAAAAAGTTTAAGAAGCCCCGATTCTAATTCAACTCTCCCCTCTCGCCCCTTCTCCATTCTACAGAAGAGAAAACTGAGACCCAAAAGAGTTTATTTGTTGACAGAGCTTGGATTAGAGTTTGTATCTCTAGGGTCCCTTTCTACTGCTTCTTGCTCTATAACAAACAGCATTTAGAATCCCACATAGGAGTGTAAAGGGTTATTATCTTTGTTATGTCTCAGAGAGTCAAGTTTTTGCCTCAGGCCCACCTTGATTCTTTCTGACTGCTAGCCAAGAAATGCTGTTTTCTTTGGGTGGAAATAACATTGGGCTCCCTTGATCCAAGCCACTTGCGGTCAGATACACACTCTGGACATGGGAGGCCCTAGAATGGATGTCAGTTGTTTCAATAAAGGAAATCTCTTTAGAGAAGGAAAGGAAGAGTCAAGCTACAAATAATATTTCAATTCAAGTCCATTTGATAAGTGATTATTAAGCACCTACTATGTGCCGGGCACTTTGCTAGGGATACAAAGACAAAAAGACAAAAATGGAACAGTTCCTGCCTTCAAGGAGCTTACATTCTGCTAGGATGATAAGTAAATACAAAGTATATATGAAATAAACAAAGGGGAGAAGGAAGGGAAAGAAAGGGAGAAAGCATTTTTAAAGCACCCACTATGTACCAGGCACTGTGCTAGGCACTCGTGATACTGATAGAAATGGAACAATCCTTGCCCTCAAAAAGTTTGTATTCTATTAGTGTATGAGGTGCATGTACACTGATAAATACAAAATACATAAAATAAATAAAAGGACGAGAGAGGGGAAAAGAGGGAACAAGCATTTATTAAGTACCTATTATTTTCCAGGCACTGTATTAAGTGCTTTATATCGGTAGGAAGTGGTATTTGATCTGAACTCTAAAGAGAACAAAGGATTTCAGGAGATCTCTAAGAAAAATGAATGAATTAGCGCCCATGCATACATCTACTTATATTTTAAGAGGCATATTTCCCATGATTCCTCATTGTGCAGCAAACATGTCCTAAGAGTATGAATGTGACCATTTTACAGATGAAGAAGGTAAAGAAATGAAGTGGTTGCCCTGAAGTCAGTCAGTTAAGCAGTGGGAATCAGTGTCCACATGTTGCAGTTCCATGTACCATTACACCACTCATCCATCCAGAGGTTAATTAAGCAAATTTAGGTGATGAGTAAAAGGGAATGAAATCAGGCGTTTTTGGACTCGAGAATACTGTCAGATTTCCAGCACACTTTCCTCACAGCATCTCTAAAAGTATTACTAGTCAGCATTATTGTACCAGCATTACTAGTCCCGTTGTATAGTTGAGGGAACTAATTGATTCAAGACCTAGTGACCAGCCTATGGTCACACAACTAATTACTCTCGGAGCTAACATTTGAAGCCTGGACAATCTAATTCCTAATCAATTCAATGCTGTTGATAAAAAAAAATACAAAATCCTAATCTTTCCTGTCTCTAGGTGGCTTAGTTTCTACTAGAGGGATACAACATAAACACATAATAACCAGTATTTATAAAAAAAGCCTTAAGGTTTGCCAAACACTTTAAAAATATCATCTGATTTTATCATCACCACAATTCTGGGAGATGGGCACTATTATTATTCCTATTTTTGCAGAAGAGGAAGCTTTGTTCAAAGTCTCACTTCTGTATCTGGGGCTAGATTTGAACTGGTCTACCTGACTCCAGAAATAGAGTTCTAGTCACTGGATTGCTTTGCTCCCTCAATAATGTAAAATAAATAAGAGTGAATAAAGGCAAATGGAGAAGTAAGGGCTGAAGGGATGCCTCAAACACTAATGAGACCAAAAAAGATGTTTGAGAGAAGATGGTTGGTATCTGGGCTAAACTCCGAAGAAAGCTAAGAATATGGGGAACAAAGTTGATAACGGAACATCTAGGCATGGGGAACAGCCTGAGCTAAAGAAATGAGGTCAGGAAAGAGAATCTTGTTCTCACTCTGCATTCAGAGAACATAAGGCCTGTTTAGCTGGAATGAAGCAAGTGTAAATGGGAATAAAGTGAAATAAATCAAGAAAGCCAGGCTAGAGTCATAATTAGGCGATTTTAAGTGCTGAAGACTTTTTCTTTTATCCTAAAGGTAATAGTCACAGAAAATATCTTGGTGACCTAGTCATATCTGTATCATCAGAAAATTATTTTTGTTAGCTCTGTGAAGGATGGATGGAGAAGGTAGAGACTACAATCAGAAATATCAAATATGAGCTGATTATAATAGTCCAGGTGAGAGGTAATAAAAACCCAAACTGAGGTAGAGGGCATAGGAGTGAAGGGGATGTTGTTGTTTGGTACGTTCAGTCATTTTCAACTCTTTGTGATCCCATTTTAATATTTTCTTGGTAAAGGCACTAGAGTAGTTTGCCATTTCCTTTTCCTCCTTGTAGGAGCTGCCTCAGGTGAGGCAGTGTGGTCAGATCATTTCACTGACCCAGCAGAGTTACTGCTGATAAATCCTATCTTTTCACAATCTTGTTCTCTATTCTCCCTCCTGAAAACTATTCTCGACCTCCTTCTCAGGGATGATGATGAAAGACATTATAGGAGATTATATTTCAGGACTCTAATATCAAGGAAAAGCACAGTATTGCTTTTTAATATCTATGAATCATAGATTGTGAGAACTAGAAGGGACAGAATAACAGCATCATAGAAAACAGAAGGTCAGAGCTGGGAGGAACCTTAGAACAAAGAAAATCAAAGAGACTTCAGAACATAGAATATCACTCAGAGAGGCTTTAGGAGACAATATGAGAGCTGGGAGGAACTTTTAAGTATCACAGGTTAAGACACACTTTAGACATCATAGAATTAGAGTTCATAGGGCCCTTAGAACACAGTATGTCAGAACTGAGAGGGTCTTAGAACATGGCATGTCAAATTTGGGAGGGTCCTTAGAACACAATTCAGAGCTGGGAGGGTCATTGTAACATAATCTGTAAAATAAAGATTTATAGTCTAGGATTATTCCTACTACACAGCACTCAACAAGAGGGACAAAACCATATAAAAATTCATTCGCGTTATTCTGAAATTTATTAGAGTAAGAGTCTAAAATCTCCAAGCCCCTGGGATCATGAGTCCTTCTCTTTCCCCCTGTCTGCACCTTAATTTTCACATCTATTAAATGAAAGAGCTGGATTACATGATGTCTAAAGTCTCCTTCAGCCTGAATGTTCTGTAACCTATGATTCTATGATCTAATCACCTCCTCCCTTCCACCTCCCCCTGCTCCTGCCCCCCAAGCTTGCATTTATAAAGCAGTAACAGTCTGTGATGCACTTTACATAAATTATTTGATGCAGCCTTCCCAACAATCCTACGGATAAGCAAGCATCACTACTTCCATGTTATAGGAGAGAACTAAGGCCCATTGAGACTTCAGGGTCATACATCCAGAAGCAGGACTACAAGCCAAAGGGTGACACAGTAGATAGATCACTGAACATGGTCAGGAAAACTTAAGTGTAGCTCTGGGCAAGTCAGTTTTCTTCAGTTTTCTCAAGGCTCAAATGCAAATTAATAATAGCATCTACCCCCTAGAATTGCTGTGAAGATCAGATGAGAGAATATTTGTAGGGAAATGTAGGGAAATTTGTAGGGAAATACTGGCACATAGTAGGTCTTATGTAAATGCTTATAGCTTGCCATCCTCCCCCTTTAAACACATGCATCTTTCCAGCACTTGCAATTCTTTTGGGAAATATTGAAGTCCCACTTAAATGAGACTGGACAAATCCTGAGAATATATCTGGAGGCATTCACTTAGAACCTGTCATGAACTAGCCTCCACATTTAACCATCCCATTCCCAGACTTAATCCCTGTCCCTTAGCAACCCTAAAAACCTTCTCTGCTCCCTGTTAACCTCTAACTATAAAGCACAGAGATTAGGGGCAAGCCGACCGATTTCCATTTCCAGATGCCCCCCATTCCTCTGTCTCTAATTCTTTGGATCTTACCATAAGCTTATGGGACTTTTAAAAAACCCTTGTGATATACAGTCACAAGGGCTGACCTGACATTTGGAGACGGTAGGAGAAACATTTGACATAAATCTTTAATGCAGCCCAAAGAATCCTTCTGGGTGTGCATCCAAGCAGATCCCTGATTTGCAGCGACCTGAGCCGAAGGGCTTCTGCCAGGAGCTCACTGGAGTCTGCTCCCCCTGGCCCCATATTATGAGTAATTGAGTCCATTCTTCCATCACAGACAACAAAGTGCCCGTGTTTCAGATGCCTGCCATCTTCTTTTCATCCATTTTGAACCCTTTCTAATTCGTGGAAGAAAGGAAGAAGACCAGACTCCCATCTCCCAAAGATTTAGTTGTGGAATGCTGAATTTGGCATCAGGAGGACCTGGGTTCAAGTATCTCCTGTGATATTTAGCAGCTGGGTGATTATGAGCAAGTCATTTAAACTTCCTGAGACTCAGCTTCCTCATCTGACAAATGAGGGTGTTGGATTTGCCAGTCTCAGTGTCCATGTAGATGATGTCGAAGTCCATGCATCCATCTGAAGCCCCCAATTCTATGTAGCCCTTCTTTCTTTCTGGAGACCCTAGTTTCTATCATTAAGTGCCTTCTGGTTGTCTCCCCAGATGTTCCAAAGGCATCTCAAACTCAGGTCTCAACTGATATTCTCAAACCTGATCTCCTCCAGAATTCCCTTTTTATGTTCAGGCCGCCATCTTCCTTCTGTGCAGGATCACAACTTTAGTATCCAACATTGACTTTTTCTTTTCCTTCTCATCTCATCTCAGTTACCAAGTCTTGTATATTCTGCTTCCATAAGATCCTTTGGAACAAACCCATCCCCTCCTGAGCAGTACAGACACTGGAGTTGGAATCAGAAAGACTTGAATTCAAATCCAACCTCAGGTACTAGCTGTTTGACCCTAGACAAATCATTTCACTCTGTTTTCCTCAATTCTTTCATCTGTAAAATGAGCTGGTACCAGGAGCTATTCCAAATAGCCTCTGTGACCTTCAATAAAAATCCTGGGAACTCTCCCATTCTGCCCCTTTCCCTCAGTAGCTGAAATCAGAGATCCAGCAGAATACAAATCAGAGCTTCTTCAACAAGTAACGAAGCTAAAAACAAAACAATAGTAGAAAATGTCTTTCTTCTTAACACTTTGCAAGCTATCAAGATATTACTACCTGTAGCAGATTTTAAAACTATAGAAATAAAACTAAATCCAGATCCTGCCCTAAAGGTTGGAGGGGCAAAGTGGGAAATGAAGATAAAGATTATATCACAAAATTAAAATCAAAGAATTTTGGACCTAGGCAAAAAACCCTAAAAATCATCTAATCTCTTTCACTTTACAGATGAAAATATATGGATCCAAGATGGATCAAGATCTTGGGAGGCATAAGATTTTAAGTTTTTAAAATTATAATATTAGGGATAAAGACTAGTAGATCTGTCACTTCATTGTTGTAAGAACTGGAAACTCTCTAGCAATGCAGATTGGTATATTCTCTGCAACCTATGGTCTTAGTTGACTACAACAATGAACCAAAGTAGATTCCTCCCTCCTTAACCCATTACTACAATTAAGAAAAAAAAACTTGTAAAAATTGGCCTAATTAAGCAAAATTTAAAAAAAACTCAAAAATTTCCCACATTGGTCATTTTCAAAAATATGTCTTATTTTTTGACCTGAATCTATCACTTTTCTGTTAGGAGGTGAGTAGCTGGCTAAATGCTTAACATTCTTCAGTCATAGTCAATCACTGCATTGATCAAAGTTCTTAAGCTTTTCAAAATTGTTTGCTTTTATATTATCTATTATATAAATTATTGTCCTTGTGCAATAATTTCTTTTCTTCATTTGACATCAACTCATACGATTCCCTTTATATGTCACCAAAACCACCTTTTCCATTATTCCTTATGGTGCATTAGCATCCCATTATATTCATATACGTATTTTTCCCAGTTATTCTCCAATTGATGTGTATCCCTTTATTCTCCAGTTCTTCCAGTTCCACAAAAAGAATTTTTTAAAAATAAATATCTGTGTACATATAGGCTCTTCTCCTGCTTTAAGCCTAGTAATGGTATTGTTGGATCAAAGAGTATGCATAGTTCAGTGACTTTGTTTTCCAGAATGACTCTACCTATTCACAGCTTTACAAAGCATATATTAGTATGCTCTGTTTTCCCACAATCCCTTCAGCATTTGTAATTTTCCTTTTTTTTTTTTTTTTTTTTTGGTTAACTTTGCCAGTTTGATGGATGTGATACAGAACCTCTGAGTTGCTTTAATTTGCATTTTAAAAAAATTATTTCATCTTTTTTCTTATGGCTATTTAGAACTTGGATTTCTTTCTTTGAAAAGTATTTTTGCCACAAACATTTAGCAATTGGGAAATGACTTATTCTTATAAACTTGATTCAGGTACTTTATAAATCTTGTGAATGACACTCTTATAAGATAAACTTGTTGCAAAGATTTTTCCCTCTGCAGTTACAAGTTTCCATTCTAATTTTAGGTACATAGGTTTTATTCGGGCTGAAATTTCAATTGCATGTAATCAAAACTGTCTTATCTTTTGGGATCCTCTCTATTTCTTGTGTGGTTGATAATATTATCCAAATTAGTTTACTACGATGACTAAATTATTATTACACTAAAGGATTACTTTATAGAGCTAATAAAAATAATAAAATTAACTGGGAGGAGATAAAATGTTCCCATATCTATAGACCTGGTTGAGTCTCTGATTTGCTTATGATGTCAACTTTTGTATCTGAATCATGTATTTATTTGGAGCTTTATGTTGGTCTTTACCAATTTTTGTTAGACTGCTTTTCAGTTTTTCTAGCAGTATTTATAGAATAGTGATTTTTTTACTCTAGTAGCTAGGGACAACCAGGTGGTCTATTGGCCTAAAGTCAGGGAGACTCATCTCCCTGAGTTCAAATCAAGCCTCAGACATTGCTCAGCTATGTCATCCCAGGCAAATCACATAACCCTATTTACCTCTTTTTCTCATTTATAAAATGGGCTAGATAAAAAAATGTCAAACCACACAAGTATCTTTGTCAAGAAAATTTCAAATGGAGTTTGACAAAGACTGAAAAACTCAATCCATTGTCAGTAGCTGAAATATTTGAGTATATAAAACACTAGGCTTCCATGTTCATTGGCTTCTACATTGTGTACCTAATCTCTTCCACTGACTACTCTATTTCTTAAACACCAAAAAATAATTTTGATGAGTATGACTTTACAGCATATTTTGAGATCTGAAACTATTACTCATCCTTCCTTACCACTTTAAAAATTATTAAATTTTTAATCTTTTCCTCTTCCATATTAAATGTATTATTTTATTTTCTTTCTTTCTTTTTTTTAATTATAGTAACTTTTTATTGACAGAATCCATGCCAGGGTAATTTTTTTACAACATTATCCTTTGCACTTACTTCTGTTCTGATTTTTCCCTCCCACCCTCCACCCCCTCCCCTAGATGGCAGGCAGTCCTATATATGTTGAATATGTCCTAGTATATCCTAGATACAATGTATGTGTGCAGATCCAAACAGTTTTCTTGTTGCACAGGGAGAATCGGATTCAGAAGGTAAAAATAACCCGGGAAGAAAAACAAAAATGCAAACAGTTTACATTCATTTCCCAGTGTTTTTTCTTTGGGTGTAGCTGCTTCTGTCCATCCTTGATCAATTGAAACTGAATTAGGTCTCTTTGTCAAAGAAATCCACTTCCATCAGAATACATCCTCATACAGTATCGTTGTTGAGGTATATAATGATCTCTTGGTTCTGCTCATTTCACTTAGCATCAGTTCATTGTAATTCTTTCCAAGCCTCTCTGTATTCATCCTGCTGGTCATTTCTTACAGAACAATAATATTTCAGAACATTCATATATCACAATTTACCCAACCATTCTCCAATTGATGGGCATCCACTCAGTTTCCAGCTTCTAGCCACTACAAAAAGGGCTGCCACAAACATTTTGGCACATACTGGTCCCTTTCCCTTCTTTAGTATCTCGTTGGGGTATAAGCCCAGTAGAAACACTGCTGGATCAAAGGGTATGCACAGTTTGATAACTTTTTGGGCATAATTCCAGATTGCTCTCCAGAATGATTGGATTCGTTCACAACTCCACCAACAATGTATCAGTGTCCCAGTTTTCCCGCATCCCCTCCAACAATCATCATTATTTTTTCCTGTCATCTTAGCCAATCTGACAGGTGTGTAGTGGTATCTCAGAGTTGTCTTAATTTGCATTTCTCTGATTAATAATGATTTGGAACACTCTTTCATATGAGTGATAATAATTTCAATTTTATCATTTGAAAATTGTCTGTTCATATCCTTTGACCATTTATCAATTGGAGAATGGCTTGGTTTCTTATAAATTAGAGTCAGTTCTCTATATATTTTGGAAATGAGGCCTTTATCAGAACCTTTAACTGTGAAGATGTTTTCCCAGTTTGTTGCTTCCCTTCTAATCTTGTGTACATTAGTTTTGTTTGTACAGAAGCTTTTTAATTTGATGTAATCAAAATTTTCTATTTTGTGATCAATAATGGTCTCTAGTTCATCTTTAGTCACAAATTTCTTCCTCCTCCACAAGTCTGAGAGATAAACTATCCTATGTTCCTCCAATTTGTTTATAATCTCGTTCTTTATGTCTAAATCATGGACCCATTTTGATCTTATCTTGGTATACGGTGTTAAGTGTGTGTCCATGCCTATAAATGTATTATTTTAAGTAGCTCTACAAAGTAATCTTTTGGTATTTGATAATTATATCTCCAAATAAGTAATTTGGACAGTACTGTCATTTGTATTATATTGGATTGACCTACCCATAAGTAAGTAATATTTCTTTAATCATTTAGCACTTTATTTTTGCAAAGACTATTTTATAGATGTATTCACATAGTTTCTTTGTGTATCTGTAAGTAGACTCCCAAATATTTTGTGCATTGAATATCTATTTTAAATTGATTTTCCTTATCCTTTGCTGTGGAGTTTTATTGGTAATATACAGAAATGACGATTTGTTTGGATTTATTTTTATATTCTGCAATGTTGCTGGTTATTGTTTTGGTTTTTAGAGTTTTCTAAGTAAACCATCATATAATCTACAAAAGTGATCATTTTGTTTCTTATTCACCGATGATTATTCCTTCAATTTCTTTCTTTTGAGGAAGATGGACCTATTGCTAGAGCTAGTATTTCTAGCACTATAGTGCAGTGTCTGCCACATAATGGCTTCCAATAAATATTTATCGACTGTCTGAATATATCAAATAATAATGGTGATGATGGACATCTTTCCTTAACCCCTGATCTTATTGGAAAAGCTTCTCTTTTACTGTCATTAAATTTAATATTGGTTTTAGTTTTATATATATATTCCTTACCATGTTAAGGGAAGGCCCTTCCAGAGACTAGTTTTGAGCCTAAGTCCTCTGGCCCTAATAAAATCTTCTCAAATTAATGTTGTCCTCCTTAGTCACATAACTTCAATACTTAAGTTCACAGTCTGTTCAGTAGATTAGACACACTTAAATATATCATGCAATATATAAAAGTGTGCCCTGTATTGTTAAATTTAAAATAATTTTTTTTCAAATTTACAAAAAGCAAATAAGTGTTAAAGAAATTAAATAATTAAACTTTCAAATAATTTTTGAAAAGTTTGCAACATTTACACTTCTGAAGTTATTAAAGCTTAAAATTGCACTAAGACTTTTGGTATATTCTAAAGTAATTTTTCAATGTTCCTTATGTTTTTATAATTTTTTATGTTTTTGGATGGATTTGTGCCAATTGTATCAAGTTCTGGATTTAAAAGAAACAAACATATAAGATGTGGTACTTGACTTCATGCAGTTTATAGCCTTGCAAGGGAGTAAGATAAAAACATAAAAATCTCCACTGCTCATTTTTACATAAGGGAAGGTGAAAGGCAAAAAAACCAAAAAACCAAAAACAAAAAAACCCCAAACAACAAAATTCTATGGGAGATCAGAGAAAAAAAGTCAATAACTGTCTACAAAGGAGGCTGGGAATTCAGAAAAGAAAGAGAAATTCCTTCTTGTGGTCATTGGGTGATGGTGGGCCTCAAATGATAGGCTAACAAGGTAAACCAAAGGGCTGATTGTATGTTTACTTTAACCCTAATGAATATGATCTCCTCCCCTGGTCAGTTTGCACATGAAACAACCTATTTCACATATGCATGTATTCTTAAAACATCTTGGTTTGAAAAAGGCAGAAGGATGAAACAAAAAGCCTGCTCAGTTTGGAACAAGTTGGTCCAAATTGGAGTGAGCCTTATTTCTTACTCATCCCGAGTCCTTCCTAGCAATGTCTTTGCTGGACACTTTTCTACAAAATGAGGTTTGGGGGATATGATGTAGATTTTTAACCTGGAATTGACAGAATGCCACGGGGATAATGGATAGGTTTCAGGAGATCATGAACTTGGATAGGGAAAAACTTTCATCTTCATTTTCATTAAATTCAGTCTAAAATTTAGTATTTCCTTCCTTCAATTATTTAAAACTATTATTCTGAGAAGGGGGTAATACACTTTCCCAGTCTGCCAAAAGGGCACTTGATATACACAAGATTAAGAATCATTACTATACCCAAAGGGCTATAAAACTGTGCTCTAACAGTATATTTACTGAGTCTATATCCCAAAAAGATCATAAAAAAAGGAAAAAAGGATCTACCTGCACAGCAATGTTTGTAGCAAAGAACTGGAAATGGAGTGGAATATCCCATCAATTGGGGAATGGCTGAATAAGTTATGGCACATGAATGTAATGGAATATTACTGTTCTATAAGATGGTTTCAGCAGGATGGTTTCAGAAAAGCCTGGAGAGATTTACATCAACTGATGCAAAGTGAAATGAGCAGAACCAGGAGATCATTACAAACGGCAATATCAATATTATATGATGATCAGTCTGATAGACAGGGTCCTTTTCAACAATGAGTTAATTCAGGCCAATTCCAATAGACTTGGGACAGAAAGTGCCACCGGTATTGAAAGAGAGAGAACTATGAAGACTGAATATGGATCAAAACATTTAGCCTTTGTTGCTGTTATTATTTTTTTTTTTTTGCTTTTTCTTTGTTTCTTGTGTTTTCTCTCCTTTTGATATGATTTTTCTTGTGCAGCATGATGAATATGGAAATATGTTTACAAGAATTGCACATGTTTAACCTATATTGGATTGCTTGCCTAGAGAAGGGAGGAGAGGAGGGAGAAAAATCAGAAACACAAGATTTTGTAAGGGTGAATGCTGAAAATTATCTTTGCCATGTATTTGGAAAAATAAAGAGCTATTATAAAAACATCACAAAATCTAAAAAATAAACAAGCTGGACAAAATAATAATAAGATTAAGAATCCTTGCCCTAGATTATATTGAGTGTCTCTTTGTAGCTATATTTCCTGCAATGTTAAATGCACCAACCTTTTATTTTTTCTGAAACCCTAGAATGCCTGGTAATTCACTTGATCCACAAATAGATCCCAAGTCATAAGAAAGGTGGGAAGGAAGAAAGGTAGCAAAAGAGAGAGGAAAAGTAGGGGAGGAAAGAAAGAAAAGAGAAGGGAGAGTCAGAATGGAAGAAGAAATGAATGAAGGAAGGAGGAAAGAAGGACAGGAGAAAGGAAAGAAAGGAAAGAGAAGGGAAGGAAGGGAGAGACAGAAGAGAGGAAAGAAAAGGGAAAGGGAAAAAGGGAAGGAATGGAGGAGGAAAAGAGGAGAGAAGAGAGGGAAAAAGGAAAAGGAGGGAAAGAAAGGGAGAAGGAAGAAAATAGGAAGGATGCAAAGATATTTATTTATAATTTTCAGTCAACAAGCACTTATTAGGCTTTTAATACATATCAAGCACTGTGCTAAGCAAAGGAATCTATATATATATGTATATATGTATGTATGTATGTATGTATGTATATGCAAAAGCATGATCACTGCCCCCTAAGAGCTCAATAAGAGCTCAAATTCTTCTTCTTCTTCTTCTTCTTCTTCTTCTTCTTCTTCTTCTTCTTCTTCTTCTTCTTCTTCTTCTTCTTCTTCTTCTTCTTCTTCTTCTTCTTCTTCTTCTTCTTCTTCTTCTTCTTCTTTTTTGCTGAGACAATTGGGGTTAAATGACTTGCCCAGGGTCACACAGTTAAAACGTGTTAAGTGTTTAAGACCAGATTTGAATTTAGGTATAGCTGACTTCAGGGCTGGTGCTCTATTTACTGCGCCACCTAAGAGCTCAAATTCTAACCGAGACAATAATATGGAACCGACTATGTACAAACGAGTTATTCAGTGTCAGTGTAAAATAACATCCATCTGAAACATTCTTTGCCTGACTGTGAGAGGGCACTGAATGCAGAGACCGACCCACGGATGCCTTCGGGTGAGCGGGATTTCTCCACACTCAGAAATCCTGGCCACTCTGGCATTTATTTAAGTGGCAAATTAAGATAAATAATTCAACACCCGCTTATTAAGCACCTAGGGGATTAAGGAAATACAAAGTTTAGATAAGCCAAGAGCCATGGTCTCATTATATTAATAGCTCACATTACCTTAAAGTCTGAGAAGTAACAAGTAACATAGTAACCAGAGAGCCAAACCGGAAGTCAGGAGACCCGAATTCAAACTGCACACTGGACAATAACCAGTCATTTGACCGGGGTGAGATCAGTTCATTTTTGAGCTTCAGGTCCCGCATAAAAATATTGCCCACCCGTCAACATGACGTTGAGGTTGATGGGAAACGTCGATTTTAAAAGCCCTCTAGAAACGTTGTCCCTACCCATAATAACCCAGGGAGTTAGGCTGCATCCCCACGGAGCTGAGTCCCAAAAGGAGTTGAACTACGTTCTCCAGTAATACAGAGTAACCGAATCGGAAGCGTAAGAAACAAAGTGCTTTGTTGAGCCCCGAGAGGAGACCGCTCCCCCACCAGAGGCGGCCTGAACGTTTCTTCCCATTTCCAGGCGCTAAAAAAGCAAGAGCCCCATCCCCCTCGCTGACATTCCGCTGGGAGAAAATGTTGCTGAGCCGTCGCATTTTTGTGTGTGCGCCCGGGGGCAGCCGTTCCTCCCCACCGGCCTGCTCTCGGAGCCGCGTGGCTGGGGATGAAGATTGGCAGTCCCCATAATCGAGTTCAAATCCCGTCTTTGACACTTACCGGGCTGTGGCCTAACCTCCTTGGGCCTTGTTTTTCTTCCGTTTAAAAAATAATGATGATTATATTGGACTACTTGCCATCTAGGGGAAGGCGTGGGGGGAGGACGGGGAAAATTGGAACACAAGGTTTCGCAAGAGCTAATGTTGAAGAATCGTCCACGCATATGTTTTGAAAATAAAAAGCTTTAATAAAAAATAATGATTATAGTATGTGGTCTGACCCACATCAGATGAAATCATCTAAGTAAAGGTTTAGGGATTTTTGGGTAAATCACATTATGAAATAAAGACCGTCAGAGAATGATAGATTTAGAGGAGGGAAGGTACCCAATAGGCCAGCTAGAACTAACCGCATGTTTTACAGGTGGGGCCTGGGATGATGATTATCGTTATTTCTCCTCACTGGTCCTTTGCTTATGTCTCAAGGCTTGGAAGTGGCCTTGGAGTCTTGAATATTTTACAGGTGGGGCCCGGGATGATTATCATCTGTTATTTCTCCCCATTGATCCTCTGCTTATGTCTCAAGGCTTGGAGGTGACCTTGGAGTCTTGAAAATTATGGTAGTCAGAGGGGAAAATATAGACTTTTACGATGTTCGTCTCTACAGATATTACACTTATAGTTGGCACCTGCCAAGGAGAGAAGGGAAAAGTCCCTTTCCCATGTGTGACTTTCTTAGGTGCTAAAGAGAACTGCTTACTGCAACCACATAAGTCACAGGGAGAAGACATAAAGGAAAGCAGAAAAAGCTGGCAGCAGGAGGGGTGAAGAGAACTAACAAGAGACTTAGAAATGCTTTTGATGCTAGGGATCCCAGACTCCATGGAGAAATACAATAAATGGTTAGGACAGTTGGGAAGAGGGAGCGGGGGCGATGATGTTTGACTGTCTATGGCTTCCCAGGCAAGCCTTTCTCATATATTTGTTGTGTAAACACAACCTAGTCCATTCTTAAAATTCTTGCTAGCCTGAATGCTTTTGGAGGGCTAAGGTCCCTTCTTGAAATATTTTCAACATTATCCAGGTTCCGAAGCTCTCAGGATTTCCTAGAATGGGATTGGTCCCAGGTGCTCCTCTGAAGATGGCTCATCCCACAAAATTATTCCCGATTCTCTCTGACTTGCCTCAAACTCTCAAGATGGGACTCTTGCCTTCATCTCATCATGCTGCAGCCCTTTCAATAGAATAAAAGCTCTATTTAGTCCAAGGGGATGTCATTTTTTTAAACCTTTGTACCCTCAAGATCTAGATACACAGTTATCACTTAATAAGTGTGTTGATTTCTAGTATTAAGTCCTCTCAAATCCTACTGAGTTTGGACCCAATGAAGGAGATATACCTGTTGTAACCAAAATGCATTGATTAAAGGGTGACAATCATGGTTCTTTTCTAAAGAGGGATTGTGATCTGTCTTGCAGACAGATGTAGGTTCTTAATGTAAGAAGTATTACCCTTTTTGGTGATTTCATAATTAGCTGTGGGATTACAGTGAGTGGAATGAGCAGAGATGGAGGATCCAATCTTTTAGTTTCACAGAGGAGGACAATGAGAGATGGGAAATGATGTTTCTGTTTGCTTGCCTGTAAAATGGGAATGATAATAGCACTTACCTCCCAGGGTTGTAGTGAGGATCAAAGGAGATATTTGTCAAGCACTTTGTAAACTTTGAAGTGCTATAAATTATCTAGTTACAATTAGTATTATTACTAAAAATTAAATGGTACTTTAAAATATCTCACAATAAATTTCAGCAATTTAAATGTACTTTAAAATATCTCATTTGAGGAGCAGTTATGTGGATGGAGCACCAGCCCTCTGGTCAGGAGGACCTGAGTTCAAATTTGGCCTCAGATACTTAACACTTCCTAGTTATGTGACCCTGGATAAGTCACTTAACCCCAATTACCTCAGGGGGGAAAAATCAATCTTATTTGATCTTCACAACAAATTCTGGTAATCATACTTATAGTAAGTGAATATTTATAGCACTTGCAAAGTGCTTGACAAATATTAACTCCTTTGACCCTCACAACAACCTTGGGAGGTAAGTGCTATTATTATTCCCATTTTACAGATGAGAAAACTAAAGTAATTTGCTTAGGGTCATCCAGCTATTAAGTGTCTGAGACTACATTTGAACTCAGCTCTCCAGAGTCTAGTACTCTAGCTGGTGCCACTTAGTTACCACTAAATGCTAGTGATAATAATAATGATTGTTGTGGTGGTAGTGGTTGAGACGAGGATGATGCTGTGTCCAAATTCACAGTTGACAGGGATTAGAATCCAAGACTCTGACTACCAGTTTAGCATTCTTCTCATTATACTAGACTGAATAAAGCCTGTTAATGCTAGTTTAAAATCACAAAATCAGAGAAGAAATGTAAGGGAACTTAAGAGACTGTAATTTAAATTTTTAAAGGTGAATATAGACACAAAGAATATGCTCCTTCATCGAACTAAAGAAACTCAAGAAACTTATCTTTTAAAACAATTGCATTTACAACTTGCAACATCCTTTATCTATTATCTCCTTTGATCACTCAACAATCCTGGGAGGTAGAAGCTACTATTACCCTTGTTTTGTTTTTTTCCCCCTTTTTCTTTCTTTCTTTTTCTTTTTGCTGAGGCAATTGAGGTTAAGTGACTTGCCCAGGGTCACACAGCTAGGGAGTGTTAAGTGTCTGAGACCAGATTTGAACTCAAGTCCTACTGACTTCAGGGCTGGTGCTCTACCCACCCGTGCCACTTAGCTGCCCCTATCCTTGTTTTTTTTTTTTTTTTTTTTTTTTTTTTTTTTAACAAATGAGCAAACTGAGGCTGGGATAAGTTAAGTGACCTATATAGGGTCTGTGTCTGAGGCTGGATTTGAACTTCTGATTTCCTGACTCCAAGGTCAGTGCTCTAGTCAAAAACACAAATTACTATTTAAAAAAACACAATAATTCGGAGCTAGTACCGTGTGCCTGTATTAAGCATTCAGCCTTATGACTCTATGCAACATTCTGCAGTACAGTGGAAAGAGCTTGCTTTGGAATGGGAGGACCTGGGTCTAAATTGCTATTTCAGCTTACTAGCTGTATGACCTTGAGCCACAAATCACTTCTCTCCGGACCTCAGTTCCCCCATCTGTAGGCTGAATGGGTTGACCTCCCCGTCCTCCTCCCCTCCCCATCTGAAGCAACCTCCAAATTCCTAGGAGGGATCCTTAGGGCCAGCCAGAGCTCTGGTGCCCTCAGCATCTTTCCAAGGCCTTGTTCCACAATGTTTAAACAGATGTACATTAGAAAAACAAAAAACACAAGCCACCAGAAATGCTGCATTTAAACAGCATGCGGTGATTTCATCCTTAATCTTGGCCAGGGTTACTTGGCAAAGAGACAGTATTGCGGGCCCCCTCGAAAAGGCTGTCCAACCGGAGTCTTAAGGGACGTCTTTACCTGGTTCCTCACTGTCCTCGGTGACCTTTAGTGAGAGCCCAGCAATGGATTTTTGGCTGATCCCCCGGGAAGGCCCTTCAGACAGATTTCCCTGGGCTGGAGGGAAGGAGCCCCTAATTGGGCCAATGAATCATTCTGGGAAGCTGTGGGGCTAGACATAAAATAGATAAAAAAAAAGGGGGGGGGAGGGGGGGAGAAGAGAACCAGGATCAAGTATCGTGTGAATGGCTCCCCTCGAGTTTCTAGCAGGAGGGATTCCACCTCTTCTCCCCTCCCCCAACCCTCTTCCCTCCCCCTCCCCCCGTGCCTCCCCGCCCCAGCCAACCAACCAACCAACTGAAATGACCAAACGATTTGGCAGGCTCCGGGCCGAGCACATGCTGCCGCTGCGGCTGCGGCTCGGGCGGCTTCAGTGCGCGCGGCGCTTCCCGGGGGGCTGCCAGATCTCCGGAGCGCTCTAGCTGGGCTGGCCGCCGGGAGCCTCCCGCGCCGGGAAGCCGGCTTGGCCAGGGCGGCCCGGCAGAGGCCTGAAGGGGAAGAGGGGGGCGGGCGCTGACCTCGTGGAGCCGCCGCAGCCGCCCCTGGAGGAAGCCGAGTGGTGACCCGGCGAGGATGGCGATGGCGCTGCCGCCGAGCCCGCAGCCAAACTTTGCGAGAGGCACACATGGACAAAGTTAGCTGCCGCGCCGGAATAAAAGAGCGGGCGGGCTCCGGGAAGGGGGGCGAGGCAGACTCTCCGGCGGCGGGGAGCGCTCGAGCCGGCGGATTAAAACCCATTAAAGATATATTTATTGCCAAAGCGTCCCAGGATCTCCGGGGCCAGAGCAGGAGAGCAATCAGCTCCTTCCCCGCAGCGCCAATCACAGCCTAACGGAGAGGGAGGAGCGGGGGGAGGGGGGGAGCCGTCCCCGGCGAAAACACACTGCTCACACTCACTCACACACTCACACTCACTCACAAGCACGGAGACACAAACTTTTGCAAGCGGATCGTCTCTCGCTCCGGCCCCCCCTTCCCGCCCCCCGCGCGCCGGCCGGGAAAGACACTGCGCCCCGGACACTCGGTGCATGGAGGCGGCTCCACCGAGGACGCAGAGCGCCCACAGCCCGGGAGCAGGCGCCGGCCTCGGTGCGCAAAGCCCGGACTGCTGCCCCCGCGGACGTCCGAGCGCCCCATGGACAAGAGGAGCGAACTGGAGAAGGAGCCCCCGATCTCCCGTAAGCAGCGGCTCATGGCAGCCATCGCGTCCGGCAACGAGAGCCTGGGGCCGGCGGCCCCAGGGGCCGGCGGCGGCGGCGGCGCCGAGAAGCCCCCCGGCAGCGGCAGCGGGGGCCAGGCGGCGGCTCCGCTCTCGTGTTTCATCTGCGGCGGGGGGATCGGCCGCGGCAAGGAGCTGAAACTGCAGGTAAAGCAGCCGGCGCCGGGGCGCGGAGAGGCGGCCGGCTCCGGGGCCGGAGCGGCCGGGCCCGGGGGCAGCCTGCAAGGCCAGCCCTTCTTCCCCTTCCTGCAGCAGCAGGAGCCGGCGCCCGGCGCTCGGGAAGTGTCCCCAGCGGACGGCTGCGTGCTGGTGTGCGCGGTTTGCCGCTGCTTCCTGGGCGAGCAGTGGGCAGCGTTCGAGCGCTCCAGGACCCCCGTGGAGAAGCGCATGTACTGGCTCAAGCGGCCCTACCAGTGCGAGGCGGGCGGGGGCGCTCCGGGCCGCCGCGCCGCGGCCCCCCAGGAGTGGAACCTCTCCTACGCCCTGGAGCCGGGCGAAGAGGACGACGACGAGGACGACGACGAAGGGGAGGGGGCCGTAGGAGACGGCGGCGCGAGGAGGGGCGGCCGCCCCCCCCAGGAGGAGGCGCACGACTCGGACTTGTCTTCCCTCTCCGACACAGACCATCTCTCGGAGCCTGAGCCCGCCCCAGGGCCGGCCCCCAGGGACCAGGGAAGCCCTGGCTACGGTCCGCCCCCACCGAAGGAAGCAGGCGGGGGTCCCCAGCTGCTCAAGCCGCCCCCGGCCCCTCCCCAGGGCGTCCTCCGCGGACCCGGGACAGGGGTGCTCGTGAGTCGGTTCAGAGAGTGGCCTCCCTCTGCAATCCCCCCAACTCACTCTGGCTCAGAGAACCCCCTCCCCGGAGAATCGAGTGTGGAGGGGCCAACGGGGCAGCCCGATCCCGGGCGCAAAATGGGCACCAGGAGGAAGAAAAAAGGAACACCCACGCACTGGGTCCCCGAAGATAGCCCCAGTGTCCTGCGGGGCATTCAGGGCAACTGGCTGGGACCCCCTTTCCAGTGCCCGCCGGGGGATGGCCTGAAAAATAACATCGGCTTCTTGGCCACCAACCAGGGGAGGGCATCCCAAACCCCGGGTCTCAAGCCGCGTCCTGAAAGTCACGGGGGCTGTGGTACCTCCGAGGAGGGCGAGATCAACATCACCAGCGATGAGGAAGACCAGAAGAAGCAGACCTTCCCCAACCCCTGTAGTCGCTGGGAGATTGCCCCCAAAAGTGGCGGTGGCCCGGCAGACAAGGAGAATGGGAGCAGCAATAATCCCGGGCCCCGAGACCCCTGGGCTCCTACCCCAGAGCACACCTGCTGCTATATCTGTGGCAACCTCCTAAGCCTGGCCTCTCAGCACCAGATTCACGTTCAGAAGCAGGAGAAGACGGCCCAGGCCCCTTTCTTTCCTTTCCTGTGGTTGCACAGCCCACCCCCCGGGGCCCTGCCCATCAGCCCCGGGGGCAGCACCCTGGTGTGCTCCTGCTGTTTCTCCTCCCTCATGCAACAGTGGCAAAGCTTTGAACTGGCCAACGTGCCAGTTCTGCAGAGGCTTTATGTGGTGCCTCTGAATCCAGGGATGCCTTCCAAAGGGAGGAGGCCTCTGAAGGAAGAGGGAGCCCCTGCTGGGCCTCAGCAGGAGGCCTGCTACCTCTGTGGGGAGGACTGTGCCCAGGATTCCCGGATGGTGCCCACCAGGATCATCAACGGTAGTGCCAAGAACACCATGCATTTCCCTTTTGTGAATCTCCTGCCTTGTCCACCCAATGCCAAAGGACTTAACAGGCACTGGGAAGTCCGCAGCTGCCCCAAGTGTTATGGGGTGCTGGAGGATATTTGGTCCATGTACAGGGCCTGCCAGAATGAGGAACTCATAAACTCGGTGCAGAGTTTCCTGGGGAGATACCATCAGGTGTTTTCAGTCACTGATTCTGGGGGGCTAGCGGTGCATCCCTCAGTGAAGGGGGGCCCGTTGTCTGTGTGCTACATCTGCGGGGCCGAGCTGGGGCCTGGGAAGGAGTTTCAGCTCAACGTGAACCCTCCGAGCCGCTTTGGGGAGAAGGAACCTTTCTTCCCATTCCTTACGGTGTATCCTCCAGCCCCCCGGGCCAGGCCCGCTGACTCCACAGGGCTGGTGGCCACCTGTGTGCTCTGCTACCACGACCTGCTAGGACAGTGGCTGCAGCACGAAGGCAGAAGCTCCCACCACCCCATCAGCGCCTGGTCCCGGCAGTACAAAGTGGAGACCTTCGTGTGCTTCTTCTGCCAGCAGGAGAAGAAGCGATGTCTTGGATTAAAAGCAGTGCGTGTGGCCCGCCTGCCCATGTTTCTCTACACCCTGAGAGCCGGGCACAGCTTGCTGGTGGATGATGGCAAGCAGCTGATCATCGGGGCTTGTGTGGAGTGTGGCACCGTGGTGTTTGCCGGCAAAGCCCTCAACCATCCGGGAGTGCTGGTCAGGGCCTCCCCAGCAGCTGCACACAAGGTAGGCCCTCTATTCCTAACTGGAAAAATGGGGAGGGAGGGAGGGAAGAAAGAAGGGAAAGGTTGGGGTCCCTGCCTCTCAGGAGAGTCGGCAAGCTTTGCTTTCGGCTGGTGGAACAGAGTATTTTGGTTGTCTCTTGTGGAGGAAACGCCAGGGGCTGAGATGTCAAAACAGTTGCCTTGATGTCACTGGGTCAGAACATTTTTAGAACATTGACATGTTGAAGCCAGGAATAGATCACAACAGTTTCAGGACTCTAGAGCGAAAAGTGGTTCTGTTAAAGGGTTCAGGTCTGATCCCCAAACAGCTGGCGCCGGAATCTGAAGTCAGGTGTGTGTACTTTAGAATCCGTCAGAAGGAGACAGCGTGTGTCTCTTGTGAGCATCCTAGCAGCATCACTCATAGTTGGGCAGGTCGCAGTGAGAGCTCTGCATCTGCTGTATCTGAAACAGCCCCTGGACAGAACTCCGGAGCTGGGGTGGGAGTGGGACGCAGACATCAGGACTGGAAACACCGTCTCATCTCAAGGGAAGGCAGCCTCGGGATGGAGTGACGCAGGAGAGCTGCTCACATTGCCCTGTTGGGTAGATGGTGCCTGCTGCTGCTGAAATTCAATTATGATGGCACATAGTTTTAAGCAAATGTGGTTAGGTCTCTAAAGCTTGTCTTAATTCCCTTTGGTCTTGTCATCATTATCCATCTCTGAAGGAAAGGTCTGATCCAGGCTTGGAGGGTATGTACAGCGGTAGACTTGGTTAAATGGAACTTTTTTTTTTTTTAACCAAGAACTAATTTCCTCATCCATGTGGAAGGGTTCTATGCCAGTAACATGCTTCCAGAAGTCTCTGGTGTGCATCTGTCTAGGTGGAATCCTTTCTTGCATGTTACAAACACATGTGCTGTTCATCTCCAATGGCCTGGACATAGTGTGTCCCATAATACAAAAATTCTTTTGTTTTTTGGCTGTTTTTTTTTTTTTTTACATCCTCCTCTGAATTCTGATGTTTGATGACTTTGTTCTTAAGCCAAATCTGGTTTTTAGCTGTCTTTGGGAGACTTGTGTGGTTTACTGAAAACTATCACGTTCCCTTCAAACCCCGTTTCTGGATGTCGTGTTTTCAGTAATATTGAAATTGAAGTCTCTCATTGGTTACTGTGAGTCGCACAATTTGTAAATTCCTTGAAGCTTTGGAACTAACAAAGTGAACTCTTGCCCCTGACTTGTTAGGAATTCCGGCCAGTAGCAGACCCTGAGTGATCCCAGGGCTCTGAGGAAGCAGGGGTCTGCATGGCTTTCTGGATCCACCCACTTCCAGCTCTCCTCTCCACCCTAGGGTGCCCCAGCAGCTTGTAGGTCATCCAGGGATGTGGAGGATTTTTAAGGGTTGGCTACATCTCTTCCCTCCTTAATCATGATGCTCTTTTATGGTTCATACCCCAACAGGTGCCATTACAAACATGATTTCCCTCTTACTGAATTTTTCATCAATCAGCAAATATTGAACATGACTTGTGGCTCTAGAATTATTCTAGGTACTGTAGGAGATGGTTTGGGATCTTGTTCCCTCAAAGCTCAAGTTAGGCATGATGGTGCAAAAGGGAGGGAACATGTTAGGTAGCCAGCTTTGCCCTCTGTAACCTTAGGAAAGACAGTGAGGGAAACTCAGTTACCCATTTGTAAGAGACAGTTGGATTAGATAATCTCAACAATCCCTTTCAGCTTTAGATTTCTGATTCCAGAAGTCATTTCACTTTTCTGAGAATTTCAATTTCATCATCTGTAAAATGGGAACGATTGGTGCTTATATTCCCTATTTCTTCTGGCTGTTTCTCCTTTAGGGTGCCTGCCCACGAAGGGTTTATGGTCTAGTTAGGAAGATGACTGAAACAATTGGAGAACAATTCAATGTCAAACTATTAAGGAAGTTTAGGGAAGAGGGTGTTTGGTGTGATTGCCTTAGGAATGGCTTCCTAGCGGAGATTGAATTTCTGTTGGGCTATGAGGGATATGAAGGCTTTGGATAATTTTGAGTTAGTGTTTCTATAGAAGTTTACAAAGATTATCTCGTCTTACTCAATTTAACACACTTTTATTTAGTCCCTGCTTTGTGCAAGGCACTAGGCTAAACTCTGGGGATACAAAAAGCAGCAGAGAGCATCCCCTGCCCTCAAAAAGCTTACAATCTAATGGAAATAATAGCAGTCAACATTTATATAGCACTTATTCTGCGCCAGGAACTATGCTAAGCACTTTATAATTGTTATCTTGTTTGATCTTCTCCATATCTCTGGGCGGTAGAAGTATTGTTATTATCCTGGTTTGGCAGATGGAGAAACTGAGGCAGAGAGGTTGTGTTTTGTTCAAGGTCACACAGCTAGTGGGGGTAGGATTTGAACTTGTCCTCCTGAAGCCAGGACCAGCACTCTTTTCAGTGCACCACCTAGATGCTTATAAGAAGAGAGAAAGGGCGCAGAAGGAGGATAGCATAGGGGAAGGATTGAGCAGGACATGCTTTAGAGATGATCAGAACAACTTAATAGATAATAAACATAAAATAGTATACATTTATATGTGAATATAAAGTTAAAATAACAATGTATTGCTATTATGTGTCATATAAAATATATTATGTAATAATATTTTGTCTAGATAACATATTAATATAGCAACGATGTATATCCATATATAGAATAAAATACATAAATATAATATCTCTGTACTACTTTGAAGTTTGTACAATTTCTACATCAATGGTATCAAACTCAAAACAGAAGCAGATTCCCTAGGGGGTATATATGCTAACTTAGAAAATCATAAACTCACATTATTTATGTTTTGTTGTATTTTGATTTTGTTAAACATTTCCCAATTTTGTTTTTATTTGGTCTAGGCTGCATTCTGGGGCAAGTTGTGTATAAACTGACCCGGTCAGAGCAGAAGAGCTATTAGGGGAGTGCTTGGAAAGGTTGGAGTAAGTAGGACAGAGCAAAGTTGTAAAAAGCCTAGCATTGAGGTAAAAGTTTTGGGCTTTACTCGGTAGGCAGTAGGGAGCCAGAGTCAGTACATGTGCAGGAGGGTCTCTTAATGAAAGCAGAGTTTTCTGAATCTGACAGGAGCATATATGTGTAATGGTTGAAGAAGGAAGACACAAGGGTTGTGGTAATCCAGGTGTGACATAGTGAGGACTTGTAGAAAGAGAACATTCAATCTACAAGTTCGAAGCAAGAAAGGTAGCTTTAATAGAGAGGAAAAAGAAGGGGAAAGAAGCAGATGTAATTCTGAGATTTTAAGCTTCCGGATTGCTTTGAGGACCCATGATTTCCTGGGCATAGGGACTCCCTCACCCAATGTAACTAGTGTCCTTTTCATGCCCCGATTGGTGATCAGAGTGAAGTTGGTTCTGGAAATTAGGATGCTGATGTGGATGCTGCTGGCAGGTTCATTTCCAGTGTTCAGGAGCTACAACTGTTTTATTACTCATCCTTTTTGAAATGAATTTGCAAGTGATAAAAATCTTTTTGGAGAAATTGGAACAGTATGACTAGTAATAACCAGTAGTATTTATGAGGAATTGTAGGGTCTGCAAAGTGCTAAACACTTTGTGCAATTATTCTTATGTACAATTATTATCTCAGTTTTGTCTTTGTTGTCGTGTCTGACTCCCCTGGACTCCATGTGGGGTTTTCTTGGCAAACTGGAAGGGTTTGACATTTCCTTCTCTGGCTCATTTGACAGATGGGGAAACTGAGGCAAAACCAGGGTGAAGGGACTTAGTTGTAAATGACGGAGGCATTATTTGGACTCAGGTCTTCTTGACTCCAATCCACTGCCTCACTGTTCTGTTTTACAGACAGGGAAACTGAGGCTGAGAGAGATTAAGTGGGTTCCCAGGATTGCATCAGTAATAATCATCTGAGTCTTAATTCAAAATCAACTCGTTCTGATTCCAAATCCAATGCTCTAGCATAGGAAGGGTCTTTGGAAAGAAAGGCCATCTAGCTCATCCTCATCTTGTACAGATAAGGAAACTGAGTTTTCAGCTGTATATGGATTCAGGCCCGTTTGCTGTGAAAGACTGCCAAAGACTGGCAGCTCAGGGCCTAGAAGCTGGCAGACTACCAAAGGGGAGCTGGGTCTCCTCTGAATTTCTGGGCATCAGCAGAAGTAGGACCAGGAGGGCCAGAAGTATGGCATGATGGACAACAAAGAATACATTCAGATTTCAATTATGTATCCTTGTACTTTTCTAGAGCTTTTTGTGTCTTTTCAAATCAACTTGATTATAAGTCGTTCCCTCTCAAACCCCTCATCAAAGGGCAAAGATGATGCCTTTGATTTCTGGATATTTAGAAGGTGTCAAATAAATATTCATAGTCTTCCCTTGAGTTTTCTAATGGATGGAGTAGAGAAATAGAATAGAGTCCTTTCCAGGCCAATGTCCACTCTCTTCCACTTGGCTCCTTGTAGCCGGTATCTGTGCCTTGGAAGAGACTCAACTATCCCTTCCTCAAGGTCATTGGGGTTTCTCTTATCATCCTGTTTAAGACTGAGAATCTTGGGGCTCTCTCTTCAAGAAACTCCAGAATCAAGGAAGAGACCGAACAGTTAAACACTAGAGACAGAAAAAAAAAGAACCAACTATCAAACATTCAATCCAAATTTCTCATTTTACAGATGAGAAAAATGAGACTGTGTTTTTGTCCAAAGTTCTTTAACCTCAAAGAATCTCGATTTCTTCACCTTTAAAATGGGAAGATGATACTTGTAGTATCTTAAATGACCTAGTTTCCCCAGTCCCCCTTATGGATGGAGTGGGGTGGGATTTGGGGCATGTGATTTCTGCTTTCTTCAGAAATGATGATTCAGGGGTGAGGGGGACCCCAAGTATATTGGACTACCAGGTAGAGTTTATTTCTAGATGCATCTGTAAAGGATGCCAGGATGCCGTTATCCCCTGCACTCTCTTGCTTAGAGTGAGGGATCTGATCTCACAGCATCTCAGAATCAGAACTTCAGAGTCCATCTTACCCAACCAGTTCTTAATGGAGAATCCCTCCTCCTTCCACCCTGACCAGTGATCACCCAGTCTTTGTTGAAGGTCCCCAGCCATGGACAATTTGCTACTATTTTCCTTTTCCAATTACCCTTTTAGGTGAAGTTAACTGTTCCTTTAACCTCTCAATGGAGTGACCTGCACCCAGAGCATCAGTAGTATGACCCTCTACCCCTGACACCATCATAGTATTTTAGATTTAGGGCTGAAATCATCATTATCATTTATATAGCACTTTGAAATATTGAAAGTGACATAAGTAGATATAAAATCTCATTTGACACTCATAGTACGCTTGCGATATGGGAACTGTTATTCTCCCCATTTTACAGATGAAGAAACAGAAATTCAGAGATGTAAAATGAGTCACTTACAATGACTCAACTATTTAGGATCCGAGGCAGAATTTGAACTCAGCTCTTCCTCACTCCAGGTTCAATGCTCTAGCTACTGGTTGTATAAGGACCTTGGAGGCCATTGGGTTTTCTAGGAGAGTAAATAGAGTGGACAGTGAGGTAGTGTAGTGGACAGAGCGTTGGACCTGGAATCTGGAAGACTCATTTTCCTGAATTAAAAATCTGTCCTCAGACACTTCCAACTGGGCAAGTCCCTTAACTCTGCCTCAGTTTCCTCATCTGTCAAATGAGCTGGGGAAGGAAATAGCCAACCCCTCCAGTATTTTTTGCCAAGAAAACCCCAAATGGGGTCATGGAGAGTACGACACAAACTTTCCTAAAGTCACAGAGAAGACTCTTTCCTAGAATCCCACAGCTAGTAAGTTTTTGAGGCAGGATCTGAACCTAACCCTTCTCTCCAAGTCAGTCTCCTATCCCATACTGCCCCCACAAGCCTCATGGTTGCTATTTTTATCCTCTTTCATGGTTTAAAAGTCACTTTCCTCTCAACAGCCCTCTGAGATCAGCAACAGAAGTGTTATAAGCCCCATTTCACAGATGAGAAAGCTAAGACTGGAGTGATTTCCCCCTCCCCAAAACCCCAGGGCCGGTCTGCAACAGAATGGAGGCTCTGCCCTTGGGGTTCCCACCTCTAGGTCCAGAGCTCTGCTCACTACACCATACTGCCTCACATTTAGTAGTCACCATTCACCTAGTCAGTCCTTCCTTCCTTCATTCATTCATTTTATTTTTTAACCATAACTGACATCTCCAGTCAAAGTGCTCAATGAATTGCTGCCACAGGCACCGGGAACAGGTGCTGCTGCTGTTCTCCTCTTTAAAGAAAAAAAAAAAAAGAAAGAAAGAAGAAAAAAAAACCCAACTCTTCCCCCTGACATATGAGCTGTTCCAGAGTTCTCCTGTCATCACTCCACTGTCAGGGCAGATGCACGCATCTGTTTCCTGTGCTTTGTGCAACATCGGCTATCTGCAGACACAAAGCTCCACGTCTCTCAGAGGCTTCCATCTTCCCTCCTTTGTACCAGTCTTTTGGGTCGCTGGGGCCCAACCGTTGGCACTGGTGGCAAATGGTGGAAGAAGCCCAGACCCCCTGGTAGCCCGCACTCAGGGAAGGGGGAAGAGATGTAAAACCACGGACCACCAGATTGCTTCTTCCTCTCCACTCCGCCCACCCCCAGCCCCAAACTGGGATCACCCCAGCTGAGCGGGAGCTCTAGACTTGTTTTGGCAAAGTGGCAAGCCATCTGCTGAGAGACCGGCAACTGAACAAACTTTCCAGATGAAGGCCTGTCCCAAATCTGGAGGTGATTTGGGAGGTTTGAGAGGGAAGAAGCAAAAGAAGTCAAAAGCTCCCAAAATAAATAGCACCAAGAACAGCAGTAGGGCTTGTGAGGACTGGAAAGTTTCCAGAGACCTTAATATGTGCACTACCTGGTCCCTGGCTTTTTTCTCATCTTACACCCCTCCTCCCACTTCACACACGTGCACTCTCTTTGGCTTTTGGTATCTGTGGAAAAGTTGTAGATTCTGGATGGGTTTAACACTTTCTCACCTTTTTTTTTCTTTGAGTATTATGAATTTACTTCAGATGAATCCAGCAAGTAGTTATTAAACACCTTCTTTGAATGGGCTAGAAAGACAAAGATTAAAAATAATAATAATACACTGAGATTTCTTATGACTTATGAGACTACTATTCAAAAAAGGGAAAACAATGATTTGGGCAATGTTGGGTTGGCCAAGAATTAAACTCAAGCTTTACCCTGCTCCCCATCCCCGGGTGAGATTTTTGCCTTTGAACTTGGGATATTATGATTTGATCCTTCTTTAGGATGCTTCAGAGATTCAAGACTACTAGATTGTGAGCTCTGCTAAGGCAGGTACAATGCCGTATCTGAATATTATATGTCCCTTGGTACTTAACAAATGTTTATCCTTACTTGCTCGTAAGGACGGGGTTATTATTCCTTTCTTCCTTTGGTTATATCTAAAAATATTTCCCTATAGAAGGAGATAGTAGTGATAGTGAGATAATACCCTCATACACTAAGAATAGTTTTTAATTTTTTTTTTTACTTTAGTTTGGGTTTGGAATCAAGCTATATGATATAAAGATCAGAGTTCTCAAGTGGGTATCAGGCCTGTCACAGACTCTTGGAATGATGTTGGATCTTGGACTTCTGTCATTTCTTTATTCTTTATCTCTAAAATGAGGCTAATATTACTTGTCTTATAGGATTGTTGTAAGAATCAAATGCAAATAATAGATGTCAATGGATACAGTGATCTTAAAGCACCATCTAAATGCAAGATTTTCTTAGCTGTAAAGGAAGGAACTGAAATGGATGTTCTTGAAGACTGAGCTTTAATATTCTGTGTTGTGAGAATCTTTTTAACTCTAGCATTTTATACTCTCTGATCCCTTCTGGTTTCAATATCCTATGTTCTATAAGGTCCCTCTCAACTCTGACATTCTATATTATACAGTCCCCCTGGGCTCTGACATTCCATGTCCTAGGGCTCTTCCCAGCTCTAACATTCAGTGTTCTAAGGTCTCTCCAAGTCCTATCAAGTTAACTCAATCAACAACCCTTTATTAAACACCTGCTATGTGCTGGGTATATAGTATTAGGTACCCAGGCTATAAGGAAAAAAGAAAACAATACCTTCTTGAAAGTAACTCCCATCAGAATGAGAGACTAGGTGCAGACACATCAATATATTCAAATATTTCTTTTGGACTGGATCTGTTATTTCATTGCTTTGGGAAAATCCAGATGAGGAAACGCTCTTCTCCACTGCAGGTTAGCACCTTTTCCTATAGCTTTTAATAGCTTTTAATCCTTTGAAGGTAAGTAACTTGACCAAAATCACATAGCCAGTATCTTTCAGAGGACTAGAAGTCAGATTCTCTTGACTCTGACCTCCACAAGAATCTCATTTAAAAATGTATCCTATCTCTATATACATATATGTACACACACATATATATATGTACACACACACACACACACATATATATATATATATATATATATATATACGTATATGTACATATACTATACATACATATCCCTGTGTGGGTAATTTGAGGGAGCACTGTTATTTGGGGGCAGTTCTTAGAAAAGTCTGCCCCAAAGCCTCACATCTTTAAAAAACCTTGACTAGAATCTATCATCCTTGCTAGCTATTGTTCTGTATTTTTCCTCCCTTTTTTGGAGAAAAAAAAAGAAGAGAGAGGGAAGGAAGGAGGGAGAGAGAAAATGAAGGAATGAGGGAAGAGAGAAAAATAGAGAGAGACACACAGAGAGAGAAGGAGAGAGTGAGAGAGGAGGAAGAGGAAGAGAAGAAGAAAGGAAGAGGAGGAGGAGGAGGGACAAGGAGGAGAAGGAGGATCAGTCTTTTGGCTCTCTGGGGCCCAACCTTTGACAAAGGTGGCAAATTGTGGGGAGGGATAAAGAAGAGATGTAAAACCACCAACTACCAGATTGCTTCTTCCTCTCTACTCTGCACACCCCCAGCCCCAAACTGGGATCATTCCAGCTGAGCTTCGGGTCCCTATGCAGGAGGAAGAGGAGAATGAAGAGGAGGAAGAAGAAAAGGAAGAGAAGGGGGAAGCAGAGGAGGAGGAGAGATGATATTTGCTTAACACTTAAAAGCTTTGAAAGTCCTTTATAGATATATAGTTATCCTGTTTGATCCTCAAAACAACTTTGGGTGTTTGGCCACTTTGAACCCTAGAAAACAGAGAGCCAGGCAAGGAAGGAGAGGCGTCAGGGGAGGGTAAGTGAGATGACAGGCAGCATAGTTTGGTTAAAAGAGCTCGACATCTGAAGTCCTGTGATGACAGGTTCTAATCCAAACTCTGCTACTTACTCCCCTACATGGTCATTTTATAGATAAGAAAACTGAGGTCTAGAATGAGTGCCCAAGGCCAGATGCTCTCCAAGTACTCCCCTCCCCCGACTCTGATGTATAACTTAATTCTATGACATTTGGCTTCAGGGAATTTGTGCCATCTATCCTGGGAGGGGAGGATTTTTGAAGGAGAGTGGGAAGGGGACCTGGACCCAAGTTGCAGGACTTGTCTTGGGAGAGAGAAAGGAAGCATTTTTATTTTTTCCTTCTTTTTCTTTTAAAAAATCTTTAATAATAGTTTTTTATTTTCAAGATACATGCAAAACCTTGTGTTGGGAGAAAGCATTTCTATAGCACCTACTGTGTGCCGTGGAGGAGACGAGGGAGGTGAGAAGGGGCAGGAGGAGGATCAGGGCCAGATTCATCCCTTCCTTTCTCATCAGTCAAAATTTTCACCTCTAGACGGATGGAGCCTAAACTCTCACTCTTAGAATTTCTTCCCTCCGGTCTGCTTGGGATTTATGAGTTTGCTTTTAAAATGCCCCTGAACCAATAAGTTAAACTATCCCCGGCTCCCTTCTTCGCCTCTGGGTTAAGGAGAGGAGTGGGGGGCACGGCTGGGGGAAGCCGGGCTGCTCCACAGACAGTCACCTACCTTCCAAACCCGCCCAGGGCCGGCCCCGTTCCCAGGACTCCAAAGGAGCCAGAGTGTCTTTCAGGGAGGAGCCACAGAGTCTTGTGAGCTTGCCAGAGCATTGTGAGAGCGCCTGGAAGTGAGCAGGGGACCTCCTGGGTGAGCTGGGGGAAGGATGGAAGCCGTTGCTCCCTTAACCCCGGGGTAAAGGGCCGCTTGAGCAGCTTCCTCCATCAGCTCCAGAGTCAGCCTTTGGTGCCTCCCGTTTGCCCTCTGCCACTCAAACCTGTTTTTTTGGGGGGGGCTCCCTGGAAATCTGTTCTTAGATTGGGTTTCATCAGAAAGATGCCAGCAACCTCATTTGAATGGAATGAACAGCAGCATGAGTCAGTGTGCTGGCTGAGGCAGCTGCCCCTCTCTTTGTCCCGGTGCAGTCCAGAGCTGAGGCCATCCTTGGTGCCAGGGGGCCAAGGATGGAGACGCCGTCGGCCAGTACCAGTCACCAGCCCTGGAGGAGGGCTGCCTCGGAACCGGAGGAGCTGGACCCCTCCGAGTTATCCTTCGAGTTCGGCTCTCTTTGCTTAGCAAAGACCGGTGGGGATGAGACAGCCTGTGAGGGCAGGACCCAGTGGTGGTGGGCGTCTCTTACCTTCCCTAGGTCCTCTGGCTGGGTCATGGCAGACATTGTGGTGAAGCTGATGGAAGCCTTCTTAGAATCATGTGCTTAAAATCATAAAATAAAATATCTAGGAATCTAAAGGAAACCGATTATACGGAGTTCTGAACTTGGATTCAAGAAAGAGTTACTTACTAGATGTGTGACCCTGGGCTCGGTTTCCTGTAAAATGGGCACAATAATAGCACCTGCCTTCTAGGCTTGTTGTGAAGACAAGGTATATAATAATTGTAAAGTACTTAACACAATGCCCGACAAGTAGTAAGCATTATATAAGTATTAGAGATTATTATTATTATTATTAAATAATAGTTATCAAAATATTTTTGAGTTTATGAATCCTAGGTTAAAAACCTTTACTTTTGTGAAGTTTTAAAAAAAATCGAAAACAGTTTTGTAGTACATAGAACAACATTCAGGATGATGACTTAATTGAAAAAAAGTGTATGGTTTCAAATATAACGTAACAGCTCTAATGAGATGCTCCGAGTTATTCTGGCCACTTGTTTCTATTTATGCATGTTAGAATATGCATCTTACCATACTATCTAAGAGCTGATGTTTATATGAAAGTTTTCCCAAATTGAGCCAGTCAATCAGTATTTATTTATATATCTGCTAGGTATAAGGTAGTGTCCTAGGGAATGTGGGGAGACAGAAAGAAGGGACAGCATACAGAAATAAAAGACTTTTTTAAGGACCTTTCAGCCTAACTGCAGAGACAGAACCTATCCATATACACACATACGTGAAAAGACAATTGACCTTCCATTTGTTCATCTACTTGGTCCCATTAGTGTCCCGTGGAATGGGAGGGCAGAGCCACTGAAAGCCAGACTCAGCTATCTTTAGCTTGTCTCTTCCATTTCTGTCAAAACAACAGCTATCCCGCTGAGTTTTTGTCCTTCTGGTTGGCAGCCTGTGGGCCTCTGGAATCCGGGACATAAGCCTGATGGTCCATTTACACAAGGGAATCTGTAATAAGGGCCAGCTGAAAGCACACAGGCCCCTTCCCGCTCTCTTTGTGGGGAGGGTCACCTCCTTTCTTCCAGCCTTGATTTCTTCCCTGCCAAGTTGGAGCCACTGGTCTCAGAGATCCCTTCCCCATCTGACATTCTAAGATATGGTGAAGGAGAAGGCACGGGAGATCAGAGTCTCTCAAGCAGCTAGTATGGGGAGAGGCTCTGTCTTAGCACCTGGAGTGTCCCTGAAGTGGGTCATCTGCTTCCTCTCTGGGGCCTTTGTCAAAGCCATCTTGGAAGCCGGGAAAACTGGAGAGGAGCCTGGAGCTCATTCAGTCTAACTACCTCATTTTACAGATGTGGAGACTCAGAAAGTTAAAGGATTCCCTTCAAGGTCAGAAAGCTGACTGGTGTCAGGGCTCAGATGGGATCCCAATTCTCCCATCTCATTGAGCTGTGCTGAGGTTTGTAAACCACGAATGGCTTTACTATAACTGCTTTTATCTTTTTTCTTTTAGTAATTTTTGGTGTTTCCTTATTACTTTGGCACGGCTCCCATGTAAAATGTGCTTAGCATTAAATCCTTGAAAACACCCCCAGGAGCATAGTAGTCTGAAGCGCAGGGCAAAAAAGCTGGGAATTGAAAGGCAACTAGCAGCAGCATCCCATGTGGTCCAGCTTCCCCAGAAGTAAATACGGGTCGTGTCTGCTCAATGCCTCCAGCTTTCTGGAAGAAGACAGCTTGTAGACACTTTGAGGTGCCTGCTTTGCTTTCATGTCCCTGGATAAAAAGATGCTGCCTAGGTGGAAGATGAAGGACAGGCGGTAACAATTGTGTGATGGACCGGCTCTATGATCTCGCTATGGAGGCCCTTTGCTACCTTCTCATCCTGGGCAATCCTCATTACCCTCCTTGATGATAAATGCTCCAGTAAGAAAGGAGGAATAACGATAATTAACCTTTTCATGTGTGTATATTTTACGTTTAATAATACAGGATATTTATATTATATGTTTATTCTTTTTAAAATTTATAGTATATGTTTATTCTTTTTAAAATTCTTTTTAGTCTTTCTTTTATTTTATCTTCATAACCCCCGCCCCCATCATGAAGTCAGCAGGGCAGAAATTGCACTCTATTCATTTGAAAGACAGTAATTCACATCTCGACCACCCATAAAGTTTATCGAACATTGTCCCCATAATCCTGCTGGGAAACAGGCAGTACAATACATCCATCCTCATTTTATTCACACATTGAGTTAGTCGCAGAGCTGAAGCAAAGATTCAGGTCTCCTAACTCCCTTCCCAATGTCCTTTCTGGGTTATTCACATAAAAAAGGGATGGTAGATATGTCTTAAAGTAGAACACAATTCCTGGGGAGAAAGCGGAGTTGGCTATGGATCCAATGGTTTGAGATGAGAGGGGAAGATACTTTAAAGAATTACCTGTTTTAATCTCCCTAATTTTGTAGATGGGGAAACTGAGGTCCAGTAGGCTGAGTAATTTGTCCAGGGTATCACAAATAAGTAGCAGATCTGGTCCCTTAGCAGATCTGGTCCCTTGACTCCAAGTATTAGGTCTGATTAACTCCAATATGTTGCCTCTTTGGGGGCCATCGTGGAGAAGAAACTCTGGTTTAAGAAATGAGAGGCTAGAATGGGAGCCAGGTGCCAAAGAGATAATTATCTAAAAAAACTGCTTTCAGGAGAACTGGGAGGGTTCACTTAATTCCACACTGACCAGTGGCCAGCACAGCTTGGTTCAAGCCAGCTGCTGCCCAGAGGGCTGCCCTCTGCCTCAGCCAGGGCTGGGTTAATCAGTGCCAGACACAAAGGGTGGATCTTCTTCATTGTCTGGTCCCACTTGGGTGGGTAGGGGCTGACTCCCAGCTGGTTTCTGTTCAGCAGTGACAGCAGTACAAATGGATAAGCTGTGATTCCTTATCCAGACAGACCATCTTGGCCGGCCTCCCCGCCAAGGGCCCAGACAGCACAATCCCGTGTCAAGCGCTGGAGGACGTGGAGGGGCAGGGGAATTATTCTCCTGTCTCAAGGAGGCAGAGAGAATCTCTCAGTCGCCAATACACAACCTGCACCCTGGGTCCTGCATTTATTCTTTCCAAATTTATAGGAAGATTTCTTCTTCTCTCTCCTCCTTACACCCAGAGCTTTAGTCCTGCCTTCTAAGCTCAAGAAGCCCAAGTCTAGCTTTTTTCCCTGAAGTCCTTCAAATACTTAAAAGCAGATGCTCCTTCCACACTCCACCCCCAGCAAATCCCTTCTCCAGATTAAACATCCCCAATGGCAACCTTCACATGGTGTGGTCTCAGACCTTGTTTGTCTCCTCTAGACATTCTCCCCTTGTCAGTGTTCTTCCTAAACTGTCTCTAACAACCAGACACAGTCCTCCAAATATGATCATCAGGACAGATCTATTTTTATACCAGATTGAAAAAACACCCCAGCATTGGAAGACTTCAGTCCAGCCTGTGCTGGCTGACTCAGGTGCTATTCTGTGACAACTCACTTGTAGACCTTAGAGTCCAGGGATGAGGTTGGGCAGGTGGGTCATCTCATCTGCTCTCATTCAGGCATATCTCACGTCCTCATGATCCGCAGGGCAATGCTGAGTTGCTGCCTGCCCTCACTAATTACCTACCTCTATTCTCCCATTCCAGTGTCCAAACTGAGAGAGGCAAACTCAGCTAGGAACGGGAGCCATTAATCTGTACCAAAGGATCCCTGCGGGCCACATAGTGACTTAGTTTGAAAATGCAGTGTCATCTATGTTTTATTGCATTTTACTTATTTATTTTAAACATTTACCAATTACATTTTAACCTGGTTCTGGCTATGTACATCTTGGAGAGTGCTGACTTAAAGGCTTTAGAATTGGAAGAGGTAACAGAGAACAGCTGGTCAAATCCCCTCATCTTCCAGATGAGGAAACCCACTCAGATTCTTGCCTGAAGTTGCATTGGTCTTAAGTGGCAGAATTGGAATTCCAATCCAAGTCTTCTGATTAAAATCTCCACTTTTTTCTATGATACTATTTGCCACCACCTGCCAACATACCTTGCATTTTCATTCCATTGCTCACATCTTTCCCCTTTCCCAAGACTGCCTGGTTTCCTATATTCCTCAATAGAATGTAAGCCTCTTGAGAACAAGGATCTCTACCTAGCTAATGTAGAGATATGTTTTTGCATGACTTTATACTATACTACACACACACACACACACACACACACACACACACACATAGTATTTTATATAGTATATTATAGTATACTATATACATATATATGTATATAGTATTTCTTACCCTCAATGGATGGGGGAGAGAATGGAAGGAGGAAGATAATTTGCAACTGAAAATAAAAATTTAAGAGAAAATGAGCTAGAACAGGGATTTTCTACTACCTTTCCTCCTCTCCCCTCACCCCCAGTTCAGACTCTCACTCTCTTACATCTGGAAAGTCCAAACAGACATACATCCTTCCAGCTCTACCTCAAGACCACCTCCCAACTACCTGGATTAAAAATGATCTCAGTCTCCTTTGATTTCCCTTAAGTACCACTCATTTGGTACTTACTGCCTTATATTGGCAGATTGTCTTAAATTTCTAGTTGTTTTTTATGCCCATATCTCAATTAGATTGGAAACTGTCTGAAAGCAGGGACTTTGCCTTGCTTCTCTTGTATTCCCACTCAGCACCCAGGACAGCACCTTTTAAACACAATGCTTGCTCATTTCAATTGTACCTGGCTCTTCTTGATCCTGTTTGCAGTTTTCTTGGTAAAGATACTGCCATTTCTTCCTCCAGCTCATTTTACAGATGAGGAACTATGGCAAACAAGGTTAAGTGACTTGTCCAGGGTCATAGAGCTAATAAGTTTCTGAGGCCACATATGAATTCAAGATTTCCTTATTCCAGGCTTGATATCACCTATTTGCCTCCTAGTCAAGTGACTAGTCTTTATCTCCTTAAACTTGAGGTTCTGATTGTTTGCCACAGGATTCCCTAAAATAGGCTTCCTCCCAACCCAATCATGGACTGTGGAATGAATGAAAGCAAAATATGGACTCAAAAGACATGGATTCTAATCCTGTTTGACTTAGAGAACGTTCCTTGGGAACATTGCGGTTCAATAGAAAGACACCAATTCTTTTTTTAAATAATATTTTATTTCCAAATGCAAGTAAAGATAGCTTTCAGTATTCATTTTTGTAAGATTTTGTGGTCCATATATTTTTTTAATCCTGCCTTCCTTCCCTTTTCCCCTCCCCAAGATATCAAGCAATCAATATAGGTTATACAAGAACACTGATTGTGGAATGAACTTTGCTCATTATCAGCTTGGGGCTTAGAGTAAATCTCTTAATTTCTCTGAGCTTCAGTTTCCCCAGTTGTAAAATGAAAATAAAAAAATTGATAATACCTTTCTTGGGGAGTGGTTATTTGGAAAATGCCTTGTGAACCTTAAAGTATAATAGTGTCTTGCACAGTAGTAGGTATTTAATAATTGTTGATTGATTGATTGACTCTGGAAATGTAAGTTGTTATTGTTTTGCCTTCTAGCTAAGAATTGATTAAAATCAATTCATTTTTATTTTCCTTTAAATTTCTACTCCTCTCCCCCCTCGTTGAATTCTTCCTTAAATTCTGCTAAGAGGAAAGAGGTGCATTTTATCATCACTTCTCTGGGACAGATATTGGCATTCCACTGTCATATTTTAGGATTAGTTAATGTTATTTTAGTGTTCTTTGCTGATCTGTTAAACACAAAAGATGATTAAAGAAGTAGAGATAAAGGTGCTTTGGGATGTTTATGATGCTAATAATGGCAGGAGATATTGGGAAGGAGATATTTCCTTACAACAATTCTGGAGAGTTGATAGTAGAAATATCTCTGAACCCATTTTGCAGATGAAGAATGGAGACTGATATGAAACCACTTTTTCAAGGACACATAGCTTGTGTGTGAGTCAGAGCCCCAACTCCTATCCCTGTGTTCTCTCTTCTTCACCATGCTGTTCTAGTCTGATAAATACTTGTGAAGGAAAGAATGAACAAAGTCGTGAAATCATTGAAAAGGAGACACATGCTGTGCAGTAGAGGATTGGCCCCTGAGCTAGCATATCAAGGTTCTAATTCTGTCTCTGTCACTTACTAACTTATTATATGCCTCTAGTCTTGAGTTATCACATCTGTAAAATGGGGATAGTCCCCATTACCCTGCCTAACTCAAAGGGTTACTTCCAAGTATGAATATTTTGGTACATATGGGATCTTTCCCTCTTTCTTTGATTTTTCTGGGGTATGAAACCTAGAAGTGGTATCGTTGGGTTAGAGGGTATTCATACTTTATTAGCTTTTTGGCCATCGTTCCAAATTGCTTTCCAGAGTAGTGGGACCAGTTCACAGCTGGAGGCTTTTTCTGTTGGGTTTTGATCAAAAGAAGAGTCCAATTTTCAAGAAAAACTTCTCATTTTTTAATTGAAATTTGTGTGGTGTCCTGTGATTAAGCATTTCAATCAGAAACTTAGAACAGATACTTTTCAGAAAGGGCAGAAACCTCAGGAAGAGCTGGGAAATGAAGGCCAGGAGCAGTTTCTTTTTGAGTAAGAACACCTAGTCATTGACGCAAAGCAGGTAATAAGTTCTTAGGATCTCTGTAGGACACCCAACCTCAAGTCACTTGTTTAATAGCATCTGTCAGTTGTGATATATATGCACATATGTAATATGAATATACACAGAATATGTATATTTAAGCATTTGTAAATATTTGCATATATGTATATTATTGTTGAGTTGTTCTAGGCATGTGGGACTCTTCATGAACCCATTTGGGGTTTTCCTGGCAAAGATACTAGAAGTGGTTTAGAATTTCTTTCTTTAGCCCAGTTTTAGATAAGGAAACTGAGACAAACAGGGTTAAATAATTTGCCCAGGGTCACAGATCAGTATTTGATCTCAGAAAGATGAATTTTCTTGACTTCAGGTCCAGCACTTTATCAACTGATCCACTTAACAGCCCTGTATATATATGTATGTATGTGTGTGTGTGTGTGTGTGTGTGTTTAGAGAGAAAGAGAGAAAGGAAAAGAGAAAGGGAGAGGAAGAAAGGGGGATAGAAAGTAAGAAGAAAGGAGAAAGGAGAGAGGGAAAGAGAGGAAAAGAGAGGAAGAGAGGGGAATAAAAAGAAGAAAGGGACAAGAGAGTAAGAAGAAGGGGGAAAGGAGAGACACACAGAAAGAGAGAAAGAGAGAGAGAGAGACGACAGAGAGAGGGGGGACGGAAAGAGGGAGAGGGAGAGAAAGAAGGAGAGGTAGAGGGAGAGGGAGAGAGAGAGAGAGAGAGAGAGAGAGAGAGAGAGAGAGAGAGAGAGAGAGAGATTCCTGACCTTCAAGTATGTTTTGTCTTCAAGGAAAAGACACGGTAGAATTGGAAAGTCTGAAGGTCAAAAGAGAATTTGGAGAGAGTAAAGGAAAGAAAATCACCTGGAGAAATCTTGAAATGGATTTCTCCCCTTGCTATCAGGCAGCAGCTCCATCAGGCTTTGGGGCCTGTTACTTACTTCGGTTGTACAGAGAAGCAGCATGCTTTAGGCTAAAAGCCTGAAATCTATAGCTGCCTAATTAGCCATGTAAATGCTGGACCTGACAAGAGAGGTAATTTTGTTGTAAGTTTCTCTCATTGTTAGGCAGCTCAATATATAGAAAGATGCTATGAAATGAGCTAGGAAGTAGGCAATGATGAATTTTAATTAAAGAAAATTATTACCGAATTAGTAACTACTAACAAAACATTCAAACACACATACAAAAACATGATTCTATATATACTGTAAACCACACTGTTTAAAAACGTAAATTTTGTTTTATTTATTTTTTTGTGTGTTGCATTTTTTTTGTTTTAGCTTTTTATTTACAGGTTATATGCATGAGTAATTTTTTTGCATTGACAATTGGCAAACTTTTTGTTCCAATTTTCCCCCTCCTTCCCCCATCCCTTCCCCCAGATGGCAGGTAGACCAATACATGTTAAATATGTTAAAGTATATGAAAAACGTAAATTTTAACAAAAACATCTTGCTTGAGTCTGTGTTCCCTTCTGAACTCATTCTTCTGCGTCTTTTTTCTTTTTTCTAGTCATTGTCCACGTGCAATTTGTTGTTTTGAATCTACTTTCTCCACAATGCATCATTTCATACGTTTTCCCATATTTCCTTACATTCTTCATCTTTTTGCCATCAATTTCTTGTAGCACAATAATACTGCATTACATTTATAAACCACAATTTGTTGAATCGTTTCCCAATCATTGGGAATATGACTTGCTTTTATTTCTCCAACCCCCCCCCCCCACTGTACTTAATATTACATACTGATCTTTCCCCCATGCCCCACCCCAAGATTTCCTTGGGGTATAATCTGATGGTGGGATCACTGGGTCAAGAATTTTGTTGCTTCTTTGATTTATTACACATTCCTATATTGATTTCCAAAAATATAGCATCGAGTCATAGCTCTTCCAGAATTATGTACCTATTTCTCCACATTCCTGCCAATGTTAAGTTTTTAGCATTTTAAACTGCCTTTATTAATTTAACGGCTAAAGGTAATATCTCAAACTTGTTTTAATCCTTTCCTCTGATTATTAATTATGAACAGATTTCAGCTTCCTGTTGATAATTAGTATTTTTAGTTTTGAGAGCCGCCTGCACAAGTATTAGCTTTGTAGAGATTTTGGATCTTTTTTTTTTAAAGACTTTTTCTCTCCTTTATTATTAATAAAAGAAAGACTATCAAGAATTTCTTGTACATCTCACTGGAGGGTTTAAACTATCTGTGATGACTCTAAAATGATGTGATCTATGAACATAACAAAAGTCCAGGATGACAAAAATGACAAGAAATCATTTGGGAAAATGGAAGTTAAATGATTTTGGATCTTTTTTCCGAAGTCTCCTCAATGTCTGTCCTAGAAACCTTTCTCTGTCTTTGTTTTTTTTGTTTTTTTTTTTTTTTTCCACAGAGTAATACTGTACTTTGAGTCAGGAGGCTTGAGTGTGAAACTTGCCTTTTGTATGGACAAAGGTGCATAGTGGAGTGAGGAAGCAGGGAATGATGAAATTTGTGTATTTCTGTTCATTTAAAAATTAAAGAAAATTATTACCAACTTAGTAACCGCTAACAAAAATAAACATTCAAACAGAAACAAAACATGATTCTGTAAACTACACTGTTTAAAAATCTGTATTTTAACAAAAACATCTTGCTTGACTCTGTGTTCCCTTCTGAGTTTATTCTTCTGTGTATTTTTTTCTTATTTTGTGATCATTGGCACTTGGCTTGGTTTCTTTATCTGTAAAGAGATAATAATACTGGTACAATCTACTTGTCAAGATTGGGAAGTTAAGTGGTGCAATGATAGCTCTGGCAGGCTTGGAGTGAAGAAGACCTGAGTTCAAATCTGCCCTCAGATACTTATTAATCATGTGACCCTGGGCAGGCCATTAACCCTATTTGGCTCAGTTTCCTAATCTGTAAAATGAGCTGGAGAAGGAAATGGCAAACCACTCCAGTATCTTTGCCAAGAAAACCCCAAATGGGGTCACGAAGAGTCAGGCAAACTGAAAAAAACAATTGAACAACGCAAAGTGCTTTGTGAGCTTTGTTCATTATTTAATACATTGACCTGGATTTCCACTTTTCTTGTTAACTCCAGGATCCAAACACATCCTTTACAATCAGTCAGAAAGGGTTAAGTCTCTGCCTCCTAGGTGGTCTTTGGACAACATCCAGCTGCCAGTTGGTCTCCCCCACGTTCACAGGATCTGGGAGAGGAATAGAAGGGAAGAGGGGCAGAAGATTTATAGAATTATAGTCCCCTTTTATAAGTCTTTTCAGACCAATAAATATAGTTTCCCTGATTTACAGAAAAGAAAGAAAGCAAACAGGAATGAAGAGTACTACATAGGATTTTTTTTCAACAGGGCAGGTCTGTAGCCTGAGAGGAATGGGAAAAAGGGAGTGAAAGTAATAATACCTTTTGATTTCTGCAATTGGGAAGTCACCCTTCTCCTTTCCTTTCTTATTATGGATGTGATTTTACTTTGTTATGGGACTGAAAGTCTTAGATTTATATTTACAGTTTGGAAAGATCTCAGAGACCATCCAATTCAACTACCTCATATTACAGCTGAGGAAACTGAGGAAGAGATTAGGCGACTTCCAGGCATCACTGAATTTCTTTTGAGCCACCAAAGAAGTGAGCTTCTCTGTAGGATTTTCTCAGTAATCAGTTCAGTTGTCCTAACAGGGACAAAATAGTTCTGATTTGGAATTATGCAGGGATAAGATGGAAATATCCTGGTTAGTAATAGTATTTCAGGGGAATGATTAGCTTACATCCATAGAGTGCTTTCTAATTTAGGAATAGCCTGCATTCCTAGAAGAGTTCTTGGGTTGCAAAGTTTGAACCTATGCAATAACAATAACATGAGGTAGTGTAAGTATCTTCATCACAGTTTACAGAATAAGAAACAGGCTTCTCAGAAAAGCCAAGTGTCATACTAACAAGGGCCATAGGACTAGAACTCAGGTTTTCTGATTTCTAAGTGTTTCTTTTCCTTCTATATTGTGCCTGCTCTCTGTCTCTCTCCATATCTCTCTGTCTCTGTCTCTTTCTGTATCTCTTTCTCTTTCTCTCCCCTTCCCTTCTTCTTTCTCTCCTTTCCTCCCTCCTCCTCTTCTTCCTTCTCTTTCTCTCTCTCTTCCTCTCTTTCTATATCTCCATATATATTTCTATCTCTATCTCTTTCTGTATCTCCTTTCTCTGTCTCTCTTCATATCTTTCTCTCTGTGTGTATTTCTCTTTCTGTCTCTTTCTGTATCTCCCTTTATCTCTATATCTCTCTTTGCCTCTGTTTGTATCTCTCTTTTCTATTTCTCTCAGTTTCTTTCTGTATCTCTTCTCTATGTATCTTCTCTCTGTGTCTCGTTATATCTCTTTCTCTTTCCGCATCTCTTTTTTCTCTCTGTCTTTCTCTTTATGTATACATATCTATATCTTTCTCTGACTCTCTCTCTGTAAATCATATCTATCTATATGTGTCTATGCCTTTTACAATGTATCTCTAATTTCTTTCTGAAGGAATTGGGAACGAGGTTAAAAACAAACCCTATTATTGTTTAGAGTCAGGTCTGGTGTCCAGTTCACCCTGCTCCCAGGCCAAAGGGTCACTGAGCAGATGAATCATTCGGATATTTGTTGACCCATTTTCTGGGTGACCAGGCCTAGGTGTCTTATGCTTAGGACCTAGAAGCTTAGACATGGAAGGGACTTTGGAACTTAGATTTAGAAGATACTTTAGAACATAGAGTGACAGAATGGGAAGAGACATTTTTAGAACATGGAATAGTAAAACAAAGAACACAGAACATTCTTTGGTGCGCTTACTAAACCTACTTGAAAATGCCTGTGGGGCTGAATTTAAAAGCTGGAATTGTCTTTTTTAAAGGACATCACAGAATATAAAATAAAGGGATTTTTCAAGACTAACACCTGTTCATAAGCTCAATCTTTCAAGTTGTGTCTGATTCTTTGTGGTCCCATGTGAGGTATTCTTGGCAAAGATACTGGAGTGGAGAAGGAAATGTGCAATCCTTAAGTGGGTGACAGAGATTAAGTGTTATTTATCCTTCTACAAATTTAAATCTAGCTTCAGAGACTGGTCTTGTAGAAAAAGGATGGAAATAGAGTTGATCTCATCAGCTCTTAATAAGACCCAGTTGTTAAGATCCTGGGTTTTGGGAGCTAGAAGGAACCTTAGTGACTATCTTATCTTCTCTCCTCCTTTTCCTTCATTTTGCAGATGGGGAAACTGATAACTAGTTAAGTCAACCAGAATTTGATAAGCGCCAGCCATGTGCCAAGAAACTGTGCTTAAGCAGTGGGGATGCAAAGAAAGGCAAAAACCAGTCCCTGCCCTTAAGAAGCTTATAGTCTATAATGAGGGTTACAATGAGGAAGGCAACATAAAAAATTCCTATGTATAGATGTAGGAGAAGTTGGAGATAACAGAGGGAGGATCTAGAAGAGTAAAGTGGCTTTTTCAAGATCACTGTGCTAATTAGTAGCTTAATTAGGATTAGAACTCTGTGATCTACAGCTGGAGCCCCCTTGCTCCCTAATAGTCTCAGGTTGGATATGGAAATGTGGGATATACTCACCTACACACCCAGAGATATACACACACATACACATGCATGACCCTGCAGAGAGAATAAGGTACAAACAGATGTAATTCCTCAGCCTCCCATCATTATCTTTGCTTTGCCGGCATGTGTTTTAATCTGAAATAGAGAAACTTGAAATCCACCTGGACCCACATTAGCTAACACTGTATTTAGAACAAATTAGGGATGGGGTTTAGGGGAAACAGCAGAGAGGCAGAAAGGCTCTAATTAAAGGACTGGTACGAGTGGAATGATAGCTTTGATGATGCAGTGGAAAGGGGAAGGGGACAGGAGATCTAGGTTCTGGTGTCTGGATGGTGGGAACCCTGGGTAAATGGCTTCCATTTTCTGGATATCATTCAAATGAATGGGTTAAATAAAATGATCTTCATGCCTTCTGAAGTTCTATATTCTAAGGTCCCTCCTTCTAAATCTGACTTTTTGTGTTTTGTGTTATAACATTTGGTGATTGTGTTTGAAGACCAGTCAATCCATTCTTGGACAGAGATGGTTATATTTTGTGTTTTATGAGATTTATTAGATGGAGCCATAGATTATTTTGGAAAGGCTGTGTTGGATAAGTGGGCAATGGGGTGAAGGGACGTGTATTTTTTTTTTTTTTTTTTTGCCTCTCTTAGCATGGCTCCAAAATTCACTCTACGCTTTTAGCCCTTGTTGTTCTTGGCCCCAGTTTATCGCAGCAATGCTATTATGGCCAAGTCCTAATTCACCCAAGGATGTAGTAAGTGATGTTTTGCCTGCTGCCACTGCCCCCAGTTGTCCTCTTCCAGTAAGCTGTGGCACGCTCAGCCCCTACCGGGCACCCAACTCCCTCCAGGCAGCTCTGGAAACAGTCCTACTTCTGGTCTAGAAAAGAGTTTGGAATTTGCCTATGGAATCAGATAGAGTAACTCTGGGAAAGGATACTTGTATCTTCCTGGAGTTAAAGAAGTGAGTTTGCCTAATGAGCAACTTAGATTATCTAGAATAAGGATCTTGCAATCATTCTTTGTTAGTTCTAGGAAGACATTAGAAGATTAAATCAGAGCTAGAGATGATATAGAGGTATCTAGAATGGCAGAGCTGGAGCAGACAGAAGAATCTAGACTAGCAGAGCTGGAGCATCATTAAAGGGAGTGAATGAACCCAGAACTGTAGAGCTGGAGGGGATGGAAGAATTAGAATGGAAGACTTGGAACCTAAAATGGCAGAACTGAAAGGGACAGAGGAACCTTGAATTGTAGAGCTGGAAAAGACAGAAAGGATGGAATAGCAGAAATGGAAGGAATAGAGAAACTTAGAACAGTCAAACTGGAAGGGACAGAGGAACCTAGAATGGCAGAACTGGAAGGGACAAAGTAACCTAGAATGATAGAACTGTAAGGGACAGAGGAACCTAGAATGGCAGAACTGAAGGGGACAGAGGAACGGCAGAACTGAAGGGGACAGAGGAACCTAGAATGGCAGAACTGAAAGGGACAAAGAAACCTAGAATGACAGAACTGAAGGGGATAGAGGAACCTAGAATGGCAGAGCTGGAAGGGACAGAAGAACCTAGCATGGCAGAACTGGAAGGGACAAAGGAACCTGGAATGACAGAAGTGTATGGGACAGAGGAACCTAGAATGGCAGAACTGAAGGGGACAGAGGAACCTAGAATGGCAGAACTGGAGGAGACTGAGGAACCAAAATGGCAGAACTGGAGGGGACAGAGGAACCTAGAACAGCAGAACTGGAGGGATAGTTGTAACTGGAATGGCAGAGCTAGACAGGGGAGAGGAACCTAGAATGGCAGCGATGGAGGGGATGGAGAAATCCAGACTATATCACAAATTGGTATTTGGTTGAGGTGTTGGTTCGTTATCGTTATACTAAGCTGCCTTTTTTCTCTTTTATTTTTGTTCTTTCTTGTAAGAGAGAACTCTCTAGGAGTGTGTACAGGAGGTAGAGATATATTTGGAAATTAAAGTAATCAAAAAACCAAAGCTATCAGTAATTTTTTTAAGGAACATAAAACATTAGAGCACAGGATGTTCAAACACAAAGAGAGAACATCAGAGCTGAGTTCAGCCCCTCCTTTTGCAGTGTAGAAACCTCAGGCCCAATGTGCCTTACATATGTCAGCATATGCTATGGATTTTATGTGCACCACCTTCCTTGAGACTTTATGGGCCAAACGGGCTCCCTCCTGGCTGTTCATTTTCCTTTTTGATCTCATTTTTGACAATCTGGTCTCCCGGTTGTGTAAATCCCTGGTTGGGGTGGCCTGAGGGAGACTAAGCAGAGGGCATCCCCCCCTTCTCAGAGGCTATGGGGCTGGCCGAGCAGCATGTGGAGAGCTCAGCTGTGCAAACTTGGAAGCCCCCTCGGAAAACTTGTCCCAAAACATCCGCGCTCTCTGGAAACCCCATGCACATGTCACCCTGTTTTGCTCATGTAACACATTCACAAATGGCAGTCTGTGGCAAATCCTTTCTCGCCGCCTGCATATAAAAATAATTACCCGGGATGTCAAGGGAAATGTTTTCGTTTGCTGGTTTTCTCATTCCTTGTAGGCCTTTCTCAGCCCTTTGCCAAATCCACATCCTGGTGAATTCATCCTCTGGGCAGAGCCCTCTGCAGCCTGGAGCACAGCATGGGTGCCAGGGAGGCTGGTCCCTCTTTCCAAAGCTTCCATGCTGGAAAGCCAGTCCTGGGCCTCCCTGGAGACTCGATCCCTTTTAGAGAATGAACGCTAGGAAGGCATGGAGCGGGGAAAGGGAGGTTTTATAGGGAAATCTAATAGGAGAACATAGCAGAGAAAAAAGGGCATCCTGGCAAAGAGTTTTAAATGTTGGGTGTTGGGGGCCGCTTTACTTCTTCTTTGGTTCATTCGTTTCTCCTCTGGATGGAGCAAAAGTTGGGATTCTTCTTTGCAATCATGGCAAGTCTGGCGATCTTAGGATTTGGTTTTACATTCCAGGCCTGGCTTAAACTCCAAGGTCAATGGAAGTAACTCAGTGGGTTTATAGTTTGTTCCATGGGGGTTAAAATAGGTGTAGGAGTCTTAAACTCTGCAGGGTCTTTTCATCTTGTATTTCTATTCCCATCTCTGCATGGGAAGGTCAGTTTCATTGACTGGGAATAAGAGACAGTCTGAAGATTGGAAGGAAACTTCAGATCATCTTTTTTGGGTCTTTCAATTTACAAAAGGGGAAACTGAGATCCAGAGGAGGAAGATGTTGCTTTATGTATTTGTAGTGCACCTACATATCTATTTCAAATAGATCTTGTTTTAGAAGTATATTTGTACCAATACTTATATGTTGAGGGAGGTGGGTCTAAGAAAGCTCATCCCCTTGGGTGCAGATAGAAGGTATTAATTCCTACTATCTCTGATTATTTTGGGGCAGAGATCATTCTGTCTGATAACCCACAGTGTTGCTGTGCTGGCTTCTCATAGCTTGCTATATCTTTAGAGTTTTTTCCTTGTCCCAGGATCGTGACATTTTCCAGGCAGAAGACGCTTTCGCTATCTTCCCTCCCAATCCCCTCATTTTAGGTGCTTTGCAAATTGCAGGACAAAAAAGAGAAGTTTTATTTGGCTGGCATCTGTGGATCTGGCTGTTATATTCACTGACTTACAATAGATCTGGAAGAAAACTAAAGAAAACCCCATGTTTCTAGATTTTCTACATGGTGAAATGCCAGGTGACAGAGATCATAGCTTCTGAGAGAACTTCAGAGTCCATCTTGTCCAACATGGACCTAGACCAAGGATTCCCTCTATAACATTGCTGAGCCTCTTACTTGGAAACCTCCAGAAGGTGAAGAAAGATCCATAATCTCTTGGTGCAATGTATTTCTTCCCTGAAGCCAAAATCTGTTTCTCTTCAACTTTCTTTTTGTTGGTTTTACCCTCCGATACAAAAGCCCACCCTCCTTCCATGTGATAATCCTTCAGAAGCTTGAAAACTGCTCTCTTCTCCATGCTAGCCATCTCCACTTCCTCCAACTGATCGTCACATAGCACGCTTTTCAATCCCTTCCCACATCCCCTCTTCGCTACCAGACTAGCTCCATATTGCTTCTATCCATCTAAAAATGGCGCCTGTATAACTGACCATGGATTCCTTGGGTCTAGTGAGAGCTAAATGTTGTGGAGAATTTTCTGTTCTAAGAGCTGACCTCCACGGTTCCTTTCAGGCTTGGTCATTCCAGCTTCCGTATTCTTAAGTCCATTCATCTTCCTCTGTACTCAACTGCCTCTCAGAAACATCCCCTCCTTGGGTTCCGGGGCCAAACCAAAAAATAAATCTCTTTGATGCTGAAGTATGACTCCTTTCTCCCTCCATCAGACTCAGAGGTGGCGTTCCTGACAAATATGACCATATGTCTCAGGGCTCCTGGTTGGCAAACAAAGCCAGTGATGCTAGGAAAGTTGGCCCCCTGTTCCTCCCATTAGTGAGGTCACTTGGTATGTGTTTGTGTGTACTGGGTGTTGCACACACAGACCAATGGCTAGAGACTGGCTTCCCAGTTTGCACGGGGAAAAGCCAGCACTACTGACCCCTTTGCCTTAACCTGAGAGAGAAGTATTGGGCCATAAGGAGATGACCAGTCGGTGATTCAGAGGCAATCAGAACTGATAGGGACCCGCTCTTCCCCACTCTGTCAATCATAAACTCACAAGATCTGGAAGAAATTTTAAAGGTTCTTTTGTCCGACTTATTGGTTTTTCAGAGATGAGAATTGACACCCAGAAATGGGAAACATAGGGCCATAGATTCAGAATTGGAAAGAATTGTAGAAACCATTGAATCAAGAGCTTAATTTTTTTTTTCCCTGTTTGGGTACTTTATTTATTTATTTTTTTTAAAATAACTTTTTTATTGACAGAACCCATGCCAGGGTAATTTTTTACATTATACCTTGCACTCACTTCTGTTCCAATTTTTCCCCTCCCTCCCTCCACCCCCTCCCCCAGATGGCAAGCAGTCCTATACGTGTTAAATAGGTTACAGTCGATCTTAGATACAATATATGTGTGCAGAACCGAATAGTTCTCTTATTGCTCAGGGAGAATTGGATTTAGAAGGTATAAATAACCCGGGAAGAAGAACAAAAATGCAAGCAGTTTACATTCATTTCCCAGTGTTCTTTCTTTGGGTGTAGCTGCTTCTGTCCATCCTTGATCAATTGAAACTGAGCTAGATCTTCTCTTTGTCGAAGAAATCCACTTCCATCAGAATACATCCTCATACAGTATCGTTGTTGAGGTATATTATGATCTCCTGGTTCTGCTCATTTCACTCAGCATCAGTTCATGTAAGTCTCACCAATCCTCTCTGTATTCACCTTGCTGGTCATTTCTTGCAGAACAATAATATTCCATAACATTTATATACCACAATTTACCCAACCATTCTCCAATTGATGGGCATCCATTCATTTTCCATCTTCTAGCCACTACAAACAGGGCTGCCACAAACATTTTGGCACATACAGGTCCCTTTCCCTTCTTTAGTATCTCTTTGGGGTATAAGCCCAGTAGAAACACTGCTGGATCAAAGGGTATGCATAGTTTGATAACTTTTTGAACATAGTTGCAAATTGCAAGAGCTTAAATTTTATAGATGAGTAAACTGAAACACACAAAAATTAAATAATTTGCCTAGGATCATGTAGCTAGTAAGTGTCTGAGGTGGGATTTGAACTCATTCTATGAGCTTCCCTGATATACTGTGTTTACTCTCAAGGAGCCATCACTTTGTAGCTTTTTTTTCTCCTGAGACAATTGGGGTTAAGTGACTTGCCCAGGGTCACACAACTAGGAAGTGTAAAGTTTCTGAGACCAGATTTGAACTCAGGTCCTCCTGACTTCAGGGCTAGTGCTCTATCCACTGTACCATCTAGCTGCCTCCTGTAGCATTTTTTAAAAGAGGGTAATCTAATTTCTCTAGCTGACCCATGCAAGAAAGTTGAGAGATTAGTAAAGTGAACTTTCTAATCATGGTCCCAGGGGACCTCCTCAGTCATATCCCTAGCCTGGCTACTTCCCACAGACACCATGTAACAGTACCCAACCCAAGTCAGAAATGGATTGCAAATTCTAATCCCACCTCTACAACTGGAATGTGACACTCAAATTTCTCTAGAGCTTCATGTTTTAGAAAATAGTTTCTTCTCAACTACCTGTGAAGTGTGTAATTTGGATAGTATTATCTACATTTTACAGATGGGGAAATGGAAATCATGTCTGGAAGAAAAAAAAGCACAGCTGATAAGAGTCAGTAGAATAATTCTTATCAATTGTGATTTTTTTCTTTTTGGTTATGGGGTTACATCTGGACGTTGTGAAAGCTTTCAAGGTTGGCAGTCCTGGCTCTCTAATCTGGCTAGCTCTACTTCAGAATACATGGGTCTCTTTTTCTTTGGCAGAGACAACTATAAGAATTTCCATATTCGTTTCAATCTATGTCCTGTTTTGGAGAATGAGAGAAATGATAGTTCCATTGTAGTCTGTCCTGTTATTCCACACCTGGGATTCTTCTCTGGCTGACACTTTTTAAGGTAGACATAGACATCCTGGAATATGTGCAGAAAAGACTGACCAAGATTTTGAAAGGTCTTGAGGATTGCCAAATGGGGATTGGTGGATCAGTCAGTAAACACTTATTAAGCACCTACTGCATGCCAGGCATCGTGCTGAGCTCTGGGGATACAAAAAGAGGCAAAAGACAGCACTTACCCTCAAAGAGCTTAAAATCAAATGGAGGAAACAACATATAAGCAAATATATGCAAAGCAAGCTGTATACAGGATGATGTGGAGATTAATAAGAGGGAAGACCGTAGGATTAAGAGGTAATAAAAAAGACTTCTTTTTAGAAGGTTGGACTTTAGTTGGGACTTAAAGGAAACTGTAGTAGTTGGAGAGATACACACACATACAGAGAGAGACAGAGAGAGACAGAGACAGAGAGAGACAGAGAGAGCATGGAGGACAGCCAGAGCGAATGTCCACAGTTGAAATATGAAGCATCTTGTTAGTAAAATATGTTAGAGACCACTATCGCTGAATCAATTAAGGAAAATGGAGCAGTATAGTCTAGTGGTTTAGGGAAGATAAAGGAACCTAGTTCCTGTCTGTCTGTCTGTCTCTGTCTCTCTCTCCCCTTTTATCTCTCTCTCTCTCTTTCTCTCTCTCTCTCTCTCTCTCTCTCTCTCTTTCTTTCTCCTCTTCTCTTCTTCCCCCTCCCTGCCTCCTTCTCTGAATTTCTGTCTGTCTGTTGACAGACAGAAATAGTTGAAAGGATGTCATATGGAAGATTAGCTTTATTCAGTTTGATTCCAAATCAGTTGAAAGGGAAAAAAAAACTTCCTAATAATTAAAAATATCCAGTGGTGTAATGGGCTGCCTCAAGAGGTAGTGAGCCATCCACTCCTGGAGGCCTTCAAGCAGAACTGGAAGGATCACTTGTTGGGAATGTTAGAGAGAAGAGGCTTGGTCAGGTAGGGTTTGTTCCAGACATCTGAGGGTCTTTTCCATGACTCAGTCCAGATTAGATGACCTCTGGAGTCTGGCTAATTCTGGTATTTATTATCTTTCTCCAATTAAATCCGCTTTTCCCCTCTCAGACAAACAGCATTCAGGAAAAATATTACTTCATGTTTTTATCATTGTTCTCTTAAATAACTATTTTTTTGCCAGAATATAATTTTCCACAACTTTTTTTTTACTTATAAATTGCAAATGGACAGTGCTTTTAACTACCTGATAAGTTTGATAAGATTTTGTGCAGTATACAGAGAAATTAGCTACCCTTGATAACATTGTTTCAGTGGGAAAATAGGTTTTGAGTTCCAAAATATTGACTTAGAAATGAACCTTGAGAATGCAACTCATTTGTAAAGTGGAGGCTGTCACATTAAAGGACTTGTGTTAAAAAGTCCCTGTGTTGTGCAGGGAACCTTTTCCCCACAGGGAAAAACAGCTTGGCCCCCTGCCAAGGCACTCATCAGGTTCCTCGATGATATGTCTTCTCTCCAGCTTTTTCCATGTGATTTTTGTTTGGCTAGCCTATCCTTTTCTTGAAAATCTGGAGAAGGGGGCAGTGAGGGAAGGAAGAGAAGATAGATAGGGGATGGGGAAGAGAAGAGGAGAGAGAGACAGAAACAGAAAGGAGAGAATGGGAGAGAGAGAGACAGAGACAGAAAGACAGAAATTCAGAGAAGGGGGCAGGGAGGGGGGAGAAGAGAAGAGGAGAGAAAGAGAGAGAGACAGAGAGAAGGGGAGACAGAGACAGACAGACAGACAGAAATTCAGAGAAGGGGGCAGGGAGAGGGAAGAAGAGAAGAAGAGAGAAAGAAAGAGAGAGAGAGAGAGAGAGAGAGAGAGACAGACAGACAGACAGACAGATACACAGAAATCCAGAGAAGGGAACAGGGAGGCGGAAGAAGAGAAGACAGATGGAAGCTGAGGAAGAGAAGAGGAGAGAGAGGGACAGAAAAAGAGGAGAGAAAGAGAGACAGAGAGATAGAGACAGATAGAAAGACTATGAGGTTAAATGGGAAAGATTCAGCAGGGGAGGGAGCGAAAGAGAAAATTAGGGAGCTAGAGGAGGAAGGAGGAAGAAGAGAAACAATCCTCATTTGTCTCTCCTTAACTCCATTTATACATATCTGACTGCCCACTGAATATCTCCACCTGAATATCCCATAGACCTCCTCAAACTTATTGTGTCTGAAACTGAATTCATCATCTTTCCTCTTAAAATCCCCATTTTCCAAACTTTCCAATCCACCCATTTATTCAGGTTGACTTCTTCTTCCTCAAACCCCACATTTGATCAATGGTGCAGTCTTGTGGATTCAGCTTCCAAAGCTTTTCTGGCATCTGTGGCCTCCTCTCCACTCACACCTCCCACCCCTCATTACCTCTCATCTGGAACGATCATAATTAGCTCCCTTAATGACCTTCCTGATTCCAGCTTCTTTCCTCTGTGATCCCTCCTCCATATAATGACCAAAATAATCTTCCTAAAAGCACAGTTCAGATCATTTCACTCCTCTGCTGGAAAACCATCATTGGCTCTAATTTTCTCTGGGATCAAATAAACACTCCTCATTTTAGCATTTCAGGTCCTTCACCATGTGGCTCCCTATTACCTTTTGAGACTTAATTCACAATATTTCCTGCCAAATTTTCAGTTTCCAGCCATACTGGCCCAATAATTTTCCTTGGATTAAGTCTTCTGTCTTTGTCTAGACTGCCCTACACGACCTCATCTCCTTTCTCTAAGGCCCATTCAATGAGCAGCTTTGGCTGATTCCCTCTACTTGGAGAGATGTGTCTTTCAAGAGTTATCTTGTAATTACTTCCTTTTGACCATATCCTGTTTCCCTATGTCTCCTAGTGATATATAAACTCTTTGAGAAGAAAAAGTGCTTTTCTATCCTTAGTGGTTTTCACATAGTAGGTGCTTGATAAATGTTTCAACAAACTTCAGCATCTTCCTATGAGCTCCAGGATCAAGTCTAAAGCTCTCTGTTTGGCTTTTAAAGCCCTTTCTAACCCAGCCTTCTTCTGTTTTTCTAGTCTTCTTACACCTTGTTCTTCCTCATGTCCTTTGGGCTGCAGTGACACTGGCCTATGGACTGTTCCAGAACTAAAAGACTCCATCCTCCACCCCATATTGTTTCCCCAGGCTGCCTGACACCACACTTTCTATGCCTTCCCTCCCTCCTCCTCTCTATTACCTAGCTTCCCTAGCTTCCTTCAAGACTTAGCTAAAGCCCTACCTTTTAGTAGAAGCCTTCCCCAATCCTCCTTAGCCTCAATGCCTTCGCTGGTGGGTTGCTCTCAATTTATTTATATGTATAGATCTTGTTTGTCATTTGTAGGTTCTCTCACTCATGAGATTGGGAGCCATTTAGGAACAAGGATGTTTTTGTTGTGTTCTCAAGGCTTAAGGCAGATCCTGGCAAATAGACATTTAGCAAATATTAGTTAATTGATTGATCGATGAATTTAATTGAGCTGAGAAAAACTATCATCGAGGATGAGAATGAGAGAGGCAAAAAAGCATAAAAGCAATGAGGGAGAAGAAATAAAAGAAAAAGGAAGACTGGAAAGATGAAGATAATAAAGGAGGAATAAAGGAAAGAAGCGTAAAAGACAAATAAGGGAGAAGGAAGGAGGGAAATAAAAGATAAGGAAATAAAAGATAAGTGATAAGGGAGAAGGGGAAAGGAAGGGATAGAGAATAAAAAGAGGAATAAAGGAGAGAGGGAAGAAGGGGAGAATAAAGGAGAAATAAGAGAGGGAATGAAGGAAAATAAAAGAATAAAGAAAGGAGAGGAAAGGAGCGAGAGAGGGAAAAAGGGAAGGATAGAGATAAAAGGAATAAAGAAGGGAAGGAAGGTGAAAGGGATAAAGAGAATAAGAGGAATAAGATAGATGGAAGAAAGGAAGAAGAAAGTATAGAAGGAATAGGGGAGAAGGGCAAAGGGAATGGCAAAGAAAGTAAAGAAGGAATATAGGAGGAAAAGAAAAGAGAAGGTTACAGAGTAAAAAAGGAATAAAGGGGGGAGAGAAGACAAGAAGAATAAAGAGAGTAAAGGAGGAATTAGGGAGAAGGGAAAAGGGAAGGGTAAAGAAAGTAAGGGAGGAATAAAGGAGGGAAGAAAAATGGAAAGGATTGAGTGAAAGAGGAATAAAGAGAGAGGAAAGAAGAGAAGGATAAAGAGAGTAAAGGAGAATAAGGGAGAGTGGCAAAAAGGAGGAAGAAAGAGTACAGAAAGAATAAGGGAAAGAGGAAAAGGGAAGGGTAAAGAAAGTAAAGGAGGGACAAAGAAGGGAAGGAAAAAGAGAAGGATAGAGAATAAAAAAGGAATAAAGGGGGAGGGAAGAAGGAAAGAGTAAAGGAGGAATAAGGGAGCGGGAAAGAAGGAAAATAAAAGAAGAGGAGAGAAAATAAAAGAGAGGAGAGGAGGGTGAAGAAAGGAGAGGAGAGAGAGGGGAAAGGCAAAGGATAGAGATAAAAGAGGAATAAGGGAGGGAAGGAAGAAAGGAAGGATAAAGACAATATAAGTAATAATGGAGAGGGAAGAAAGGAAAAAAGAAAGAATCTAGAAGGAAAAAGGGGAAAGTGGGAAGGAAAAGACAAAGGAAGAATAAAGGAGGGAAGAATAGAGAGTAAAGAAATCAAGAGGGAGGGAAGAAGAGAAGGATATAAATAAGAGGAAGAAAGGAGAGGGAAGAAAGGAAGGACAGAAAATAAAAGAGGAGTAAAGGAGACTGAAGGAGGTATAAGGGAAAGAAGGAGGGAGTGCGGAAGGAAAGACGAATGAGTGGGAGAGAGAAAACTCTGGAGGGAGGGTAGGAATGAGGAGTGCCGGAGGCAGGGACGGGGAGCGGACAGACAGATAGCGCCGGTTCAGGCCCTGGCTCTTGGCCGAGAGCCCTCCGCGCGTCCGGGGGCCAAGTGATCTTTGCCTCTCCATTTGGTGCCTCCCTGTTTTCTCTCTTTCCAAGAGATCCGAGAGCTTTGGCATCTGTGGGTCTCCTGGGTTGTCCTCGACCTTTGATATAACCCCGGGAGCTTTCAACAGTCATTATACAAACTGAGGCAGGGGGAGGGCTGCGGGTGGGGGAGGTGTTGGGGAGGAGGCTCTCTCTCTCTCTCACACAAGCTTGCGGCCCGAGAGGCCTCGGTGAGATTGTGTTAGCGGCTGGAGGGGATTTGCAGGCAGAGAGAAAGAGAAAGGTCTGAAGGCGGTTGGATAGGTTAGCGCTCTCCCCTGAGTCTGGGGAGGATGGCGGCCAAGTTGGGAGGGCGGATTTGAGGGGAAAGGTCAGAGAGGCTATTTAGAGCTTGCCCCAGAGCCCCGAGGTGCGGGGCGGGGGGCGGAGGGGTTGGTAATGCTCACACTTCGCGAAGGCTCCGGCCTCTGGGCTGCTGGGGGCCCGGCCTATGTCTTGGGACCACCACAGCCTCGAGTTCGGATGAGGGGTTTGGGCTGCGCAGAAACAGCCTTCAGTTCCGCGTCCTCCGGCGAGATAGTGGGGGGCTGCCGGGCTCAGGACTTTGTGCCGTCTGGAGTGGGCCCCAAAACCCTGCGGACAAGGAGGAATCTGGGCTTGGAACCGGGTCCGGGGGGTTCTTGCGAGCGTCCCCGCTCGTTGTCACAGAGAAAGTAGAGGCAGCCACTCCCGCTCCACAGAACCCAGGTTAAGGCTCCCGGCTCCAGCGGCGGGCTGACCAGCTGTACATCCCAGGCCGGATGGCCCTCTCCCGAGGGCCGTTTCCTCCGCTCAGAGGAGGATGTGAAGCGAGACTGGAGGATTTCGAAGGTCTCTTTCAGCCCCAAACCTTATGATCGTTTGATGGGCAGCTAAACATAAAAGGATTATAATAATCCCTTATGCTGGCCTAATATTTTCCAGCGGACGAAGCACTTTCAAATAAATTATTGGCTTTGATTCTCGCTGACAGAGAGAGGATCAATAGCCCCATTTTTGAGACTGAGAATTTGAGGTTCAGGAGGGGCAATTACTTTATGCACCTAATAAGTGGCAAAGCCAGGTCCTGAATGCGGGTCACCACCTCCCAGCCCAGTCTCTTCTCGACTAAAAGGACCTTTTTTTTTTTTTTTTTAAACCTGGCCTTTTATGATTTTTTAAAATAATTGAAAGAAATGTTAAATTTCAGTTAGAAGCTAATGAAAACATAGCCTTTCCCTCCAGGTTTTTAGGATCCCCTCCCCCAAATCTCTCCAGGTTCAAAACCTGTATTCTAGATCAGAGCTTCTTAAACGTTTTCCACTCTTCTCCCCTCCTCCCCAAATTTTTACACGATCTCCAGTATAAAGGTTTATAAGATAGGTATACAAATCAAAGCTTTACTTTGATAATAAATAATGATAATAAATCATGATTTCACCCCACATTCACATGTTCCCATATGGGATCTCAATCCACGGTTTAAGCTTAATTTTAGATTATCCAACCATACAGGAGTCTAAGATATGAAAGTAGCCATTTGGCTGGCTAATAGGGTCCAGCCTGGAGGTAGGTTCAGATGTGGCCTCAAACCCTTTCTAGGTTCATGTCCGTGAACCTTAATTTCCTCCTCTGTAAAATGGAAGTAAGAATACTTTCACTACCTTTTGGGGGGAAGGGCAGCTTGTGGCCAAAGATCTTTGCACTAGTAAAAGTACCGAAAAAATGCCAGTTATTAGTATTCCTTCACTCATCAGCTTCTTCTTTCTCTAAGAAAAAAGCACTTGGCTGAGGCCCTGAATTCAGTCTGAGGCTGGTGACCTGAGGTGATTGGTTGACAGTCTAAAGCCCAGAGGGGCTGATTGCAGAATACTGTAATTGGCTGTTTATGTAATGGATGGGAGGAGGGCTGACACCCCATCTGTCATCTTCTTGGGCCCATTAGGAGATAAAAGAGAAAATTCCTTCAGCCTCTCTCCTACATTTTCCCTTCCTCTCCCATTCTGTTCCCTCCCTCACCCTCCTCTCCTCCACACACCCTCAGAAGGAAGGGTGATTTTAACTGGCCCATCCATTGGCAGGGGAAAGGTTTCTTAAAATGGACATGGGCCTAATGGGACCCTGTGGTGCCAGGGCTGGAAGGGAATCTTGGGAACAAGAGAGATGTTCCCATTAGCCCAGCTCAGGCCCTGAGAGGATGGGAAGCTGCCCAGTTCAGGCCCATGCTCAACTAACCTTCTGTGTAAATAGAGCTGAGATGGAGGGGGGACAAGGAGGGAAGAGAACATCCCCTCCCTCCAAGCTCTGGACTAAAGCTGGGGCTGTTGCCACTGGCACAAAGGCCGCTGCCACATCCTCACCAAGGTCATCACCCTCCAGGCCACGTGCAAAGTATTGTTGGTAGCATCCGGGGTCACCCAGATCAGAGGCACCCGCCCCCTCTCCCGGATGTGAGAGAAGAAAAGAAATGTAGCTAGAAAAGGGGTGGAGCAACAAGAGCATCTCTATTCTTTCGTGGATAATAGACCTGCTTGACCGTCCTGTTGATGAGAAGCCAGGAGACCTTAGCATCTGCTGTTTGGAATGGGCCAACATTGGGCATTTGCTCTAGGGTAGGCAGGAGTGATTCGGAGATGGGAGCCAGTCGGGCTTAGTGTGTTGGAAACAGCACAGCAGAATGTAGGGAGCAGAGTCCCGGTTCTTAATAGTAGTAGCAGAAGTAGTGATAATAATAATATAATAATATAATGATGAGGAGGAGAGTTTCAAAAATTCTCTCGTAATTCTGGGAGGCAGGTAGGGCAAACGTCATTTTTGCTACTTTTCAAAGAAGAGAACTGAGTCTCGAAGAGAATAAATAAAAATGGCTCACTCCAATTTAACAACTAGCCAGAATGGCAACCAGTGTTTAACTCAAGTCTCTGCGTACCAGGATGAGATCAATGTCTGACCATTTCATCCAGCTCTGCCCCCAAATAGCCCACTGACCCAAGGGCAATTTTTTATACATAACATATAATTAATAATCCCCATCCTACCTCATAGGGGAGTTGTGAGGACCAAGTAAACTATTGTTTATAAAAGTTATTTGTCAATTCCAAAGCACTATTTCTTAAAATCTAGAACAGGGTTTTTAAATTAAATACCCCTAGCAGACTCTAAGGGATTTGTAAATAGAGTTTTAGGGAGTCCATGAACCTTGATTGAAAAAATAAAGTTTTTATTTTCCTTTCTATAGCAATATGATATTGCTTTTTGCTTGAGAAGGGTTCTGAAAATCTCGCCAGATTATTGCCGAAGGGAGTCCAGGCAACAAACAAAGTTACTAGCTCGTGGCCTGGATCCTTAGGCTTTTCACATTGCTCTTAAATCTGTTATTTTACCTACTTTTCACACTGGCTCTTGTGAGTTATGTAATTATCCCTATTTTACAGATAAGAAAACTGAGACTTAAAGAGATTTAACAACAATAAATTAATGCCACCTAACTGTCTACATCTTTCTGTCTGCTCCCATATCCAAGTCCTTTCTGTCTCTTACTTGGGCTATAGTAATTACTCATTCACTAAGTTATTATTAAGTGCCTACTATATTCGAGATAATTGTAGCAGAGCTGTCATTGTTTCTGTAAAGGGCATGTCAGTTGAATGTATTTTGGATCAGTTCATCACCTTGTGACTCCCCAGTTCAAAAATCCCTTTTCTTACCCTCCGTCTTCCTCAGATGGGAAGTCTTCTCCTATATTAATTCTTCCAGGGCTGGATGGGCTCAGTTTTTGCCCTGGAATACCCAGTGCTTAGCACAATGTCTGGCACATGGTAAGTGCTTCATAAATCTGGATTATAAGCAAGAGGAAAGAGATGACTGATAACTCTGAGGTTATGGACCATTGGGAGAATGACTGTGCTTTTGGAAGTTTGGGATGGGGACACAGTTAAGCCTTTGCCCAAGATGGACTAAGAACTTAGAAATGTGTTCCAGAGTGGACAGTGTTGATTACAATGTGGGAATCAGCCAAGAACACTGTACTGGGAGTCCTGGATCCTAATCCTAGAAATGTCTGCCCCTAACTGTGTAGCTAGTTGGAATTGTTTCAGTATTATCTGTGCTCTCAGCATCTAGGGCAGCACCTGACACACAGTAGGCACTTATTGATTGGGCCTCAGGGAGCTTCAGTTTCCTTTTCTATATATGAGAGTTGAAGCCCTTACATTCTGAGTTCTGAGGACCCCTCTCAGCTCTGACATTCTGTGTTCTAAAGTCCCTCTTAGCTCTGGCATTCTGTGTTCTAAGGGCCCTCCCAGCTCTGACATTCTGTGTTCTAAGGGCTCCCAGCTTTGACATTCTAGGTCCTCATTGTTTCTCCATGATCTGACAATGAAACCTAAGCCATTTTCCCAGATTTCTAACAATTACCTAAATTAGATGAATCATTGTTTCTCAGTCTGAATGGAGGAGGGGAGAGGTCCTAAAATCCATATGTGCACTTGAGCATGATCATTTTGTCATCTTCTAGTCAATCAATATAAGAATACAAATGTTATGGAGGAAAAGGACCTGAGAAATTTTTAGTCATTAAAAATATATCCTCTTACTTAAAAAGGTTAAGACCATAAAGGAACCTGCTAAGGTTATCCTTATGCATGAGGTGAAGGAGGTGAGGGTTTAGGTAAAGTAGGCCTGAATCTGCATTCTCTCATTCAAAATCCGAGCGAATCTTTTCTTAACATCAGCAAAATCCATTTTAAACTGAATTTAAAGGTCACTGTCTGTTGAGACTTTTCCCAGGATGGCAGAGGCAGAGGCTTGTTAATTGTAGTCTACAGCTGCGAGAAAGAAACCAGTAAGTAAAGGTTCATTTAGCTCCTACTATGCTCCAGGCTCTGTGATAAGCCTGGGAAAGTAAAGAAAGGCAGCGTCTCTGCTTTTAGTCTAAGGGGAGACCACATGCAAACCATTATGTACAAACAAGCTATAAACAGGATTAGTTTTAGGAGATACTCAACCCAGGGAAGGAATCGGCCTTAGGGAGTGAATCAGGAAAGGCTTCTTGTCGAAGGTGGCCTTTTAGGTCAGATCCTTGAAGGAAATCAGGGAAAGAAATAGGGGAGCCAGAGAAAATGCCCAGAGTCAGGAGAGGGAGGCCAGTGTCTGGGGGTTATAGTGTTGGGGGGATTGTATGGCGTAAGAATGGGAAGATGGATGTGGGGGCATGTGATGAGCTCTGAAGACCAGACAAAGTGATCAAACTGCAGTAAAAATGAAAAAAGGTAACCTGGGGCAGGGAAGTCCAATGAGCCTCACATGCTCCAGAATCAGACTGCAATGTAACTGGGAAACAGTTAACACAATAAATAAAAATAAAACCAACAATGTTAACATGTGGCTTTCTAAGGCTTTCCCTTTTAGTGGTCCCATGAGCTTGACCACCCAGCTGGGCACTGACTTCAGGACCTCAGCCCAGGAGGGTGAGGGCTACCTGTGAGATTAGGGCAGGGTGTAGAGCTAGCAGGGCACTTGGTATCATCCTTGCCAAGGTCAAGGGCATCCACCAGTCTGAGCTGTATCCTCATGAGATTGAGTGAATGAATGAAGAAATTTATTAATAGATCCTCATACTATATCCTGGACTAAATATGGGATAGGCCTTGCCTTCAAGGAGCTTACATTCTAATTTAGTGTGGAAAGAATGTGGGACTTGAAGTCAAGAGACCTGGATTCTTTCTACTTCCAATTCTGTCCTTATCTATGTAAATTTAGACACATCCTCCTTTGGCTGGACCCGTTTCCCCAGCTGTAAAATGGCAGTTCAGTGGATAAAGACCTGGGCTTGGAGTCGGGGTTGGGGGCCTGAGTTCAAATCTACCCTCAGATACTTACTAGTTGTGTGATCCTGGGCGAGTCCCTCTACCCTATTTGCCTTAGTTTTCTTCTCTGTCAAATGAACTGGAGAAGGAAATGGCAAACAGGCCCCGTATCTCCGCCATGAAAACCTCAAAAGGGATCACAAAAAGTCAGACATGACTTAAATGATTCAATTACAGGCTTAAATGATCTTTGAGCAGTATTCTGGCTTAAAAACTGAGGAGGTAAGATTTGGGAAATCCCAGGCTAATGGGTCACTCAGATCTGTTCCTTCCAATGATAAACTTATCTGAGTATTTGACATTGTTCTGTCCCATCCCAGAACCTGCCTCAAAGCCACTTACAGTGCCCTATGTGATAAGTGCTTCCTCTTGCTAGCATGAAATCAGCTGGTGGAGGGTGTGGGCCCCATCGGGACTCTCCAGGAGAAATGTGCAATAACACTGGGTTGTTTTATTTTATTTTTTTTTAAGTCTCTAGGGAAATTTATTTATTTTGAAATATAAACATGTTCTTTGAGTGTAAAAAATAAAGTGTCTCACTGTGTTTATTTTATAAAAAGCTATTTGGCTACGCCAAGAACAAGGTAAGCTTGTTCACCAAGCTCTAATTCTTCATTTCTCTCCTACTACTTCCCCTCCTCCCCCCAGCCATTCTGCTAAAAGGGTTTTAGGTGTTGGAAAAGAATGTCCTTCAGTTTAGCCTCTCCTGTGCTTTTGCTTGTCTCAGCCCAGAGTTCTGGGTTCCAACTAGTTCTGGCTTAATCCCAAGGGGGGGTTTGTTCAACTTGGGGGATAATTTATATCAGGGATGCAAACTTATTACCTTATGGGACCTCAGGAGGGACCTAGACATTGGACCTAGACACCATAAGTAGGAGCTCAGGGAATGGATTTCAGATTGGGGAACGTGGCCGTTGAGTCAACTCTGGAGAGCCTTGAGCTTAGACTGGTCCGAAGTTGTCTTCCATAGAGTATCACGGCCCCCACTAGACACTCGGGAGCTTCAGGAGCTCTCAGGTCTGTGTTCCCAGCCCCATTCCCAGTAGCCTGCAATACAGTGGCCAATAAATGCTAGTTGAATGATCTATCCGTAACCACTGGATGGGTTGAGCTTTTGAAGACCTTACCTTCAGTCGTCCTGATCTCTCTCTGGCCACTGGCCCCAGATGGTTCTGGAGGGGAAAGGGAGGCAGGCGACTTTGCCCAGCCTCCCTCACTTAAATCCAATTCACTTTCATGTCATAGTGTCACCTCCCTGACATCATGGTCCTCTTCGAGAATGAAGGACAAAAAAGCCGTATAAATGAGTGAGTGCGTTAATGGATGGATGGTGGCTGACGGCGGAACCTGAGTACTTAGAATGTGACTCAACAAAGTCCTTCCAGGGGGAGTGTGTGCTATGGAAATGTGGTGGAAACCTATTGCAGACCCCTTGCTCCTCTGTTCTGATATCTTTCTGACACAGGCAGACTGTTTTTGAATCTATAATCTGCTTTTGGATATAGTGTCTTGTATAGAACTTCCCATAAATCAGATTTTCTTTTCTTTGGCCTTTTTTTTCTAGAGCATTTTTTTCCAAAATGGGGAGAGGGGGATGAAGTCATCCTTAGTGAGGGGGCCAGTCTGGCACAGATTTTCCAGGGCTGAAGCAATAAATTTTTGTTCCTTCATTCTCGGAGGACCAATGACCCTATGAGGATGATGTCTCAACCCCTAACGGCTATTTGGAGGGGGTGGCAATGGAGGCGGGACACCAGAACCTGGGAACAATAACCAAAGAGTTAACTTGCAACTAGTAGCAAGTAGCAAGTAGCTAATAAGTAGCATTTTGAGGTGGAAGGAATCAGAGCTCATCTAGTTCTAAAAACCCATTTTCTAGAGGAAAAAAACTGAGGCTTAAAGAGAATTTGTCCAAGTTCACACAGAGATAGTCAATGAAATTTAGCCCTATGGCTTCTGACTGGAGACAGATTTATTGTATGGTGTCTGAAATAGGAGGGGGCATGATGGGGAAGGAGGGAAAAGGGAAAAGTTGCTGAATTGAGGGGTGGGTAAAAATCTTTCTAGAGGTTTGAGATGAGGGAAGGGGAAAAGGGGGAGGCATAAGATGCTTTTTTATCTGCTGATCCCAAAAGAGTAACTTAACCTTAGGAGCAATCACACCTGAATTTCCTTTTAGTTTTCCATTTTTCATGCTTGCTCTTCTTCTTCCCCTTGCTAAAAATCTGCAGTGTTAACCCAGCCTCTTGGCAGGAAGACTAAACTCTTAGCCCTTATGCCTGAGATCAGAGGTTTGGGGGGTAAGGATGAGAAACCAGCCCCTTCTTTATTCCGTGGACACTGTGCAGGCCTCCTGGCTCCAGCCAACTTCTCCAAAAGGGGATGGACCAAGCTCCTTTCCCTTCATCCCCTCCTCCTGTCTACAGGCCAGAACATCTGTGCGTTCATCAGGGAATCTGGGCTTTCTCTGGCCCCACAGCCAGCTTCATGTCATTACAACAAGAAAGATTTTCTGCTTGGGAAGCAGGATCAGAACTGAGTGGAGGGGCTGGGAGTCTCCTCAGGGGGTCTTTCTTTTAGCCTTTCGACCTCAAGGGCAAGAGCTGGGATACACATCATTCCACTTTGATTTCTGCTTTGACATTTCTTAGGCTGCAAGAGCTGGCAGGGACCCGAGAGATCAGTTCATCACGGATGAGGAAACTGGAGGGTCTCCAAGGTCCCTTCCAACCCTCTGTCCTGTGACATCACCCCCAGGAAAGTAACTTGCTCAGGGTCCTCTCTTAGCCAGTGGCCAAGCCAACACTGGCACCAGTGCCAGTCTTTCTGACACCCAGAAATCCTAGCCCATGAAGGAGGAACTGGGGGTGCTTAGTCTGGAGAACAGAAGCATTCCAGAGAAAAGCGTCTGTCTTCATGTCTTTAAAGGGCTGTCAGAGAAAGAAGTCTCAGACCCAGAGGGGCTTAATAAATGTTACTTAATAAATAGCTACTTAATAAATGTCTAACACATAGTAGGCACTTAATAAATTTCTAACACATAATGGGCACTTAATAAACGGCTGACACATAGTAGGCACTTAATGTCTAAAATATAATAGGCACTTAATAAATGCTGACACATAATAGGCACTTAATAAATGATACATAGTAGGTACTTAATAAATGCCTGATACATAGTAGGCACTTAATAAATGCCTAATACATAATAGGCATTTAATAAATATCTGATACAAAATAGGCACTTAATAAATGTCTAACACACAATAGGCACTTAAAGGCTGACACATAGTAGGTACTTAATAAACGCCTGACACATAGTAGATAAAAAAAGTTTCTTGACGTTTTTTGGCGTAACCTTTGAAAACCCTGGGTCACCACAAAACTAGGATTATGGGAGGAGACTCTTAATGGTGGTCTCTAGAAACGTGAAGCATTTTGTCACCACCCTTCAGATCTGAGTTCTAGATTTCTCATCTGGCACATCTGTCCCTTAACAGCTCAGATAACAGTTTTCTGGAAATTTTTCTTTGGTCCTAAGGTGCGGAGAAGGGGCTGACCAGTATGTTCAGGAGTTCTTGATGAAATCATAGCTCCAGGCCCTCTTCCTATAGAAGTGGAACTAATTATTCTTAACGAGATGGTCCAGAAAGAACTGGAAATCATTTTCAAAGGTTATCTTCTCTCTCTTCTGACAAGACTCTGAGAGCCTTAAAGTGAGGAGGCAGTTTTTTTTTTTTAAAAACTTCTTTTTCCCTCAGTTTGTGTTTTCTTAACCAGAGGCAGCTTGTCTCTGCTGCTGGCTGGGCTGAAAGTCTCCGGGGACTGGCCACACAGTCACGTTCATTCAGAATCCCCCCGCCTGGTTTTTGAAGGAAAAACAGCCCCAGAGCTGGGCTGGAGACCCTCGGTCTCTGCCCTCTCTCTCCCCCGCCACCCTCCCCTTCTCCCCCTTTTCCACCCCCCTTCGCCCCCCAGTCTCAGGCTGCCCTTTATTTATGGCAGACAACGTGCTAATTCCCTGCCTGAGTGAGGTGGGCCCCGACCCTGTGGCCAAGAGAGGAGAGACTGTTTACAGGCCTCCGGCGGTTCTTGGCTCCTTGGCGGCTCCCCTCACTGTGACATGTTTATTCTCCAGGCCTGCTGCTGGCTGGGGGTTTGGCAGAGCTGGGCCCAGGCATCCTCCTGATGGGGACAGGCTGGACGCAGGACGCCTTGTTTTCTCCTGCTCAGTCTGTGGCTTGCTTTCCATCTCTGACTCTATCTCTGTTTCTCCTTCTCCCTCCTTCTGTGTCCTTGCCTGCCTCGTTGTCCTTCTCTTTTGTTCTGTTTCTTTTCCTTCCTTCCTTCCTTCCTTCCTTCCTTCCTTCCTTCCTTCCTTTCCTTTCCTTTCCTTTCTTCCTTTTTCCCTCCCTTCCTTCCTTCCTTCCTTTCTTTCTTCCTTCCTTCCTTCCTTCCTTCCTTCCTTCCTTCCTTCCTTCCTTCCTTCCTTCCTTCCTTCCTCTTTCTTTCTTTCTTTCTTCTTTCTTTCTTTCTTTCTTTCTTTCTTTCTTTCTTTCTTCTTTCTTTTCCTTCCTTCCTTCCTTCCTTCCTTCCTTCCTTCCTTCCTTCCTTCCTTCCTTCCTTCCTTCCTTCCTCCCTCTCTCCATCCTTCTTTCTTTCTTTCTTTCTTTCTTTCTTTCTTTCTTTCTTTCTTTCTTTCTTTCTTTCTTTCTTTCTTTCTTTCTTCCCTCCTTCTTTCCCTCCTTCCTTCCTCCCTCCCTCCCTTCCAACATTTTCACATGTAAAGAGGGGGTGGGATAGATAAGAAGAAAGATAGTAGTCCTTCATAGACCCTTGCCACATCCCAAAGGCAGCATCTTCCTTGCTGCTCCTTCCTCTCTTGCATGTCCTTTAACTAGGTTATAGGGGCCAGAGGTTTTTCCACATACTGAAAGTCAGAAATATAGGCTGAGAGTTCACTTGAGACCATCAAGGGACCTGCAGTGTCATTGAAGTGGAAAGACAGAGGTGGTTTTTAGTCCTTACCCTGACTGGGATAGGATCAAACCATAGGGTTTAGGGCTAAAAGGATTAAAAGGTCTGCTAGACCAACCCCTTCATCATTCAGATGAGGAAATGAGACCCAGAGAGGACAATGAAGTTGCCTCAAGTAACAGCTAATTCATGGCGGACTAGGATTTGAATCCAGATTTTCTGGCTCCAGATTCAGTACTTTTTGGACCAGCCCCCAGAGCTGAGCTGGAACTGATCCAGAATCCTTTCCATCACATCCGCAACAAGGAGTCAACCAGGCTTCCAGGATCTTCAGAGAGAAAAAACAAAACTCTCTTCCAAGTCAAGCTGCTCCATTTCTGGATGCTTCTTATTGTTAGGGAGCTTTTCTTTCTACCAAACCTCTGGGTGTTCTTCTCATCTGAAGATCTGCCTTTGGGGGGCCAGGAAGAATCCCTCCTACATCAGCCCTTCCAACACTAGAAGGTGATGACTTCTCCCCTGCCAGGTCTTCCTCTTCCTAGAAAATGTCCCTTCAAGCACTCTTCACTTAGCATGGTCATGTGGTGGTCCTGGTCACCACCTTGTGTATGGCTCCAGCTCACTCAGGCTTCTGAAATGGGGGTGTCAGAACCGAGCAAAGTAGTTCTAATGGGATCTGAGAAGGGTAGAGAAGGACACTGGGACCATCACCCCCTACATTCTGGACATGCCACTTCTTTTTAACGTAGTCTCAGTTTACACAAGTTTTTTTTGTTTTTTTTTTTTGCCTACTCTTACAAAGATCTTCCCCACTCCCTGTGAGCTTGCCACACAGATTTCTCTTTCCCATTTTATATTGAGAAGTTGGGTCTGAGATTTTTGGGGGGGGTTTGAGCCCAAATATTGGACTTCTCTTTTATCACTTAAATTTCATCTTATTAGACTTGGCCCCTTAGTCTAAAGGAGGCAACTAGGGTGGCTCAGTGGACAGCTTCAGGAAGATTTGAGTCCAAATATGACCTTAGTCGCCTACTAGCTGTATGACCCTAGGCAAAGCACTTAATCTCTGTTTGCCTCAATCTACTGGAAAAGGAAATGGCAAAGTACTCCATTATCTTTGCCAAGAAAACCCCCAGACAGTACAGTACACTCTACAGGGTCACAAAGAGTCGGACACAACTAAATAATCGAACAACATCAGCCTAGCAGCCTTTCCGGGTCCTTTCTGTCAAAGAAAAGGTCTGGACTAATTGAGTGCAGCAAGCAGTGATGGAGCATCCACTCCCCGAGATCTCTTAAGGCCTTTTGAGGTCCAGAGTTTTACGATGCCATTATTCTTCAGACCTCTGGATGGACTTCAAGATTCAAGACCTCCCCAGGGTGCTCCAGACAGACAGAGAATGACCTGGGCTACCACAAACCCATACCCTGTCAGCGGGCCAGCAGGAGCCAGGCCGGAATTTGGCCAGCCTCCAAGCTTGAGAAAAGAAGGCAAAATTCTTCCTGCCCAGATCGAACGTGTGTGTGTATACACTGTCCACCCCCGGCCTCCAAGTCTTTTATGAAAACGTGTGCCTTGGTGAGCAACTTTCCTGCGATGAAAGTGGCTCCTTAGCGGCATTTCTTTAGGATTTGGTTGAAACCTCCTGCTTGCTGACATCTCCTTGAAATACTGGCTCATTGAATAGGCTCTTGTTGTTTGACCTTTGTTCTTGAAGACAATCATGATATCCGGAGATGATGCCGTGACATGTGAGTGAAGTGGATTTAAGTGAGAGAGGGCTGATCCTCACTTTCCCCTGCGGAGCCATTGGGGTCCAGTGGCCAGATATAGATTAAGATGACTGGAGATGGCTCTGGATGCAGTGAGAGATGTTGCCCTTCTTAAGCTACCAGTCTTGGAGTATTAAGACTGAGATTTTGAGTGTTCTTTCCAGTGGCTTAGCTTGCTTATCTGTAAAATGGAGATCATATTTTTATTTCCTCCCAGCATTCCAAGAAAGTCCTTTTAAAACCTTAAAATGGAATGGAAATGGTTTTTGTTGTTTGTTCTTGAAGAGGGCCATGGCTTCAGGGAGGAACATTAAGATGTGCAAATGAATTGGATTTAAAGTGCAAAGTTACCAGCCTCACATCTAGACTGGAGTCATGAGGGTCCATTGGCCAGATGGGGATCAGGATGAGGTTGCTAATCCCCCAGGGTGTTTTTAAAGGTCTTGTCTACCTCCTTGGGGAAGTTAGGTGGTGCATTGTGTGTGTGTGTATATGTGTGTGTGTGTGTGTCTGTCTGTCTGTCTGGAGTCTGGAGGATGCTTATTAGCTGTGTGATCCTGGATAAATAATTTAATCTTATTTGCCTCAGTTTTCTCATCTGTCAGGAAATGGCAAACCACTCCAGTATCTTTGCCAAGAAAACTCCAAATGGAATCACAAAGGATCAGATGTGACTGAAATAACAAACAATAACAAAGTTTTGCTTCTTAACCTATTATTCCATCAGGTTAGGTAGGACTTTCTTAGAAATTAAAATTTATAGCCCTGTTCTCTTCGCTCCAATAAAATGTTTTGGGGAGAGTTGTTGTGACTTTTTTTTTAAACACAGCTATTGTTGCCTACATCTAAATTCTATTCTTTACAATTTTGTAGCTCTTCACCTACCCCCCTATTTTGAAAGAAACTTTTCTGTGTACTAAAGCTTTGTTGTTTTTTTAAAAAATGAGCCTGATTTAATGGAAAAATAGGAAGATCAAAGAATCCAGAGTCAGAGATGATCACATCCAGAGGTCTTATTCTTCTTTCTTGACATGGGCTCCCTTGGGAGATCAGGGGAAGCTTATAGAACCCTTTCTCAGAATGATGGTTTTCAGAATGGCCAAAGAAACTCATAGACTTCAGGTTCAGAGCCTGTGCCCAGTTTAGTCATTTGATGGATGAGGCAGTGGAAGGCCAGGCAGAGGAAGGGACTTGCTCAGAGTCACAGAGTCGAGGCTGGAGCCCGGGTGGAGGCTTTCAGCCTTCTAGATCCCAGGCTCTTTTTCTCCGGCGCCAGGCTGCCTCTTTAAATCAAGGGAATGGGGGTTTTTACTGTTTGGACAGCGTTCTCAGTCAGTCAGCTATCAGAACCACATGGTGTCAAGTCAGGCTGGCTGAGCTGAAGCCGAAACTCGAAGACACGTCAGAATGCGGTGTGATGGGGATTAATGGGCAGCTCCGTACCTTAGATGTGGCCAGAGCCGTACCTTAGATGTGGCCAGAGCCGTTAAGGAAGACTTCAGTGATAGTTTGCAGCTGCCCTTGATGAGGCGCCACATAATGAGAAACTGACAGGCATGGGTGACTTTAATAAGCGTTGCTGGTGGGAACATGGCAAGGTGGTTGTTGGTCACGGGGATGGTATGAGAGCCTTGCACTGGCTCTGAGAGCCCAGCTTATAGTTGCTCACAGCAGAACTAACATAAGAGCCATTCGGGTGCCCAAAATTGGTGCCTTTTGGGGAGTTGGGAGGCCCAGACTGTGCCACTCAGTACCTCTGTACTCGGGCAAGTTGGGGAATCAGAAGTTCAGAGAGGGAAGGGGACCTCACTGGGGAATGCTGCATTTGAATACAAATCCTCTCTGATAAATGAGCTGAGAGATTTGGAAAACCCATGACTTTATTTAACCTCTCTGTGCCTCAGTTTCTCTTTCTGTATAATCATGAGATCTGCCTTCCCTTACCCTGTAGAGGCGTTATGATAAGCAAAGGAGATAGTGTAAGGGAAAACCCTTTGAAGATTATAAAGCATTATACAGCTTAAAGAATCATTATTAGTATGACAAACTACCACAGAGCCATGCTGATGACTTAGCATAAGTAGTTGGCAATGATCAGGCAGCACAAGAATATATTCCCAAAGATGAAGGACTTCATCTCATCCGAGATCAGGCTCCCAATATGGCTTGCAGATCTGGATTATGCTACAGATTCCCCCTTTCTCAATGAATACAGTGCTGCTCACATCTCACATTTTTTCTTCTTTTTTTATTTTAGCTTTTTATTTACAGGTTATATGCATGGGTAATTTTATAGCATTAACAATTACCAAACCTTTTGTTCCAGTTTTCCTCCTTCCCCCCACCCCCTCCCCCAGATGGCAGGATGACCAATACATGTTAAATATGTTAAAGTATAAATTAAATACAAATCACAGCTCATATTTTTAGGGAATGCTAGCAAGTCTATGATTTACAAGGCATTTCTCCCTGAAAAGTAAGTAAGACTACTACTGTTTCCCTTTGGTGGAGAAGGAAGCTAGAACTCAGAGAGATTGACTCCCTTGCCCATGGCCACACAGCTTGTAAAAGCCAGAGGAGACAGTCAAGCCTATGTCCTCATGGCTGGAGAGCAATGGGTGAAGCTTTGGGAGATGTGTTAAATCAGACTGGTCTGTTGCCATTTTGTTCTTGCAGAGGGAGGTGAACAGATCCCCTTCAATTGACTAAATAATTATTTGTCATCTACTGTGTACAGAGCACTGAGCAGGGAATGGGAGGTGGGGAGAGGAGAGAGTGCAAAATTAAGCTAAAATATGGCTCATGCCCTCACGAAGTTTATAGATTAGTGGGAAGTCTTCTAACTCCCTGACCTCTCAAGACGACTCAGATTTCACCTCCCGTAGAAAGTGTTTCCCAGTCTCCACCAGCTGCTAGTGCCCTCCCCTTCAGACTGCCTTCCTTCATCTTGTATTTCACCAGTGATTTACTGGTGATTCCCCAACCTGGTGTCTCCTTGTTTGACTGTGAGAGTTCTTTGAAGGCAGAGGTTATTTTTACCTTTCTTGGTATCCCAAGTCCTTAGCACAGTGCATTGCACAGTAAATATTTAATAAATGTTTGTTGACTATTGACTGACTAAGACATCCGAGTAATTGTAATAAGCATAAGTGGGTAGAAGGAGTGAAAACCAAAAAGTTTCATAGGTGTGAAAATGAGCGTGTTTTTATTGGCTGGAAGACTAGCAAAGGCTTCCTGGAGGAGATAGCATTTGAGCTGGACTTTAAAGGGTCAGTAAGAATCCGGTAAGTGGGAAGGGCATTCCCCGATCAAAGGGACAAAGAGATAAGAAAACAGCCAAGCCATTTGGGGAATGACAAGCAATTCACTTTCCCCGGAGTGTCAAGCCATCAGGTTAGATAATGGATAGATAAGATGGCACTGGATGGTGGACGCCTGGCAGAAGAGTCCAAACGTTATTCAAGGAGGTAGGAAGGGTTTTGAGAAGAAGAGTAGCAGCCCCGGATCTCTGCATCCGGAGGCAATGTGAGGCTGGGATGGGAACAGAGACTGTGTGTCACCACCAGCACTATTTAGGGTACTTTGCACCATCAACAACCTTTGATCTGGTGAAGCCTCCAGTCCCGATGACATCTCTACTCAAGTTCTCAATGTGGTGGCCAGCATGTCCCTACTGTAAGTCCTTGTTGGCATCTGGAAAGAGGAATGTCTTCCTATGGACGTCAGCGATGTGGCGGCTATACATCTGCACAAACCATAAAAGGGGGTTTCTCATGCTGTGCCAATGCTCCAGCTGTGGCTTGGGGAGTTTTACTCTAAGAGCCTTTGCTACTAACTCGCTGTAAAAAGTGGGGGAAAGTCACTTCCCTCCTGTGGAACTTAGTTTCCCCATCTGTAAAAAGAGATGAATGGAATAAATAATTTCCAAAGACCTCTCCATCACGGACCAGTGGTCCTCAAAGGGTAGTCCAAAGAATTGTTGGGGTCTCTGAAACCCTCTCAGAGGGTCTACAAATTCAAAATTAATTTTTATTTCTAATATAGTAAATAGCTATAAATATAACCCATGTGAACAAAAACTCTTTGAACAGATCCTCTATAGTTTTTTAACAACATGAAGATACTGAGAACAAAAGTTTGAGAACCACTGATTCTAAATCATATAAAGTATGGCTTTATACGAAAAGGAGTATCAGACATGGTCCCTGCAATCTATTTAGGGAGATAAAACATGTCTCGTGAAAAGATTAATAGCACTACTGAGCCAGATAGGAAGTATTGACAGGGCTGTTGGAGTTTTAGAGAAGGGAGAGTGAGAGGGGGGTCGTTGTGGGATGGTGAGGGCAGGCTTCCTGATAAAGGTAAGGATTAAATTACCTAGAAAGGATGGTAGAAGATGGGAACGGTGCATTCACTGGGGGAAGACTGATGCCCCAGAAGCATTGAGATGAAACTCTACAAGGCATTTGCTTGGTTAAGGAAGTGAATAGAAATTGAGATTTGTTTTTTGGGGGGGAAATCACTTTTAGATATTGTGGGGAAAATGCTGGTCCACATTTGTTATACAGTATCACAGATCCATGAGACTGGAAGGGACCATAGAAATCATCTAGACAGTTATTTTTATTTATTAGAGATGATTAAGCTGAGTCCCAGAGAAGGGAAGTACCGAAGGTCACACTAAATGAGAGAGTAGTGGCGTTCCAGTCTCTTATTACATACAATATAATGATATTATTTGTAATAATTAATAATATATGTAATATCTATTTGTGGGTGATTCACCTACAAGTCAGCATTATTCGTGTCGAAACCTATCAGCAGAGCCGTATTTGGAAATTCAATAGAGTATTCTCTAGAAACTTGGGCTCCCAGCAATAAAGAGAGCAGGGTTAAGACAGGCAGAGAGGTAGGAGGAAGTGGGGGCAGGAATAGCAGGTGAGATTTCTCCTGGTATACATGTGTCCATGGTTACCTTTCATTGTAATCACAGTGAGCTGGTAAATGTTTAACAACTAGCTCTTCAAAGGTCACAGGATGTACTTTTAAGTTGACATGTAGACATTGGTGAGATTTACTCCATCGTTTTCTTATTTCTAAACAACAAAATGATAACTCAAACCCTGAATTTTAAGGTTTGTAAACTTAAAAATGCTCACACTGAAAATTTAACAATGTTCTGCGACATATTCAATATATATAGGACTGCTTGTCACCTAGGGGAGGGTTGGAGGGAGAGAGGGGAAAAATCAGAACAGAAGTGAGTGCAAGGGATAAGGTTGTAAAAAATTACCCTGGCATGGGTTCTGTCAATAAAAAGTTATTATAATAAATAAAAAATATTTAAAAAAGAAATAAAAAGAAAATTTAACAGTGAAGTAAACAAGATCAAGTGACTCGCCCAGGATCACCCAGAGGGATTAAGTATCTAAAGCCAGATTTGAATTCAGGAAGATGAGAATCCCTGACTCGGGGTAGGCATTTTATCCACAGCCTTACCTAAGCTAGCTACCAACAAGTAAGGAGTCAGGAAGACTTAGATACTTAAGAGTTGTATTTGTCTCCATTTCTTCATCATTAAGATGGAGAATACAATAGAACCCATCTCCCACTGTTTTGGGGAGGTTCTGAGAGATAATGTTTATAAGGCTCAGGCACATAAATAAGGTTTATAGAAACGCCTCTTTCCTTCTTCCTTCCTTTTGTGATCCATCCACAATGACCTTCTTCCGGTTCCTCATTCATGATAACTCTTATTTCCCATCATGGTGCCTTTGCCCAGGCTGGTCCCTATTCCTGGAATACTCTCTCATTCCACCTATTAGGGTGCCCTCTCTCTCTTTCTTCCTATTAGAATTCCTCATTTGCTCCAAAACTCACTACTTTCTAGAGGAATCTTGTTCTGATCTCTAGCTGCGAATATTTCTTCTCCAACTTTCTCAATTGCTTCTATTTATTGGGTATACTTCTATTTGTGTATGTACATACATTACATTTGTGTATATACATGCATGTTTATATATAGACATAAATTCATGTGTATATATACATATACATACACATGCATATCCATATATATATATATATAAAATGTATATTTTGTTTCTCCTGATAAAATGTAATCTCCTTCAGTGCAGGAGATTACATTTTATCAGGAGAAACAAAATATACATTGCAGAACCTGTTTTGTTACTGTATTTGTCCAGCAGCTAGCAGGATGTTGAGCACATAGTAGGTGCTTAATAAATTGCTTCTTGGTTGGTTCTCTGTTTCCCCCTTGACATCCGTGAGCCGGGATCTAAGACTGGCTAATTAGAAGCCTGGTCAATTAGCCTAATCCATGAAATATCTGACTTGGCACACTAGAGGGAGCTTAGAAAAAATCAGTTGTAGACGGAGATTATAGAATTCAAGCACAGAAAGTTGAAGTTGAAAAGGCTCTTGGCCTATAGAAGGCTAGAACTGGAAGGGATCTTTGAGCTCAGGAAGATGCTTTACAGAGGGGAAACTGAGGACTACAGAGAGGGAAAGTGATTTGGTCAAATAAAACTGGAATTAGAGGCAGGATGAATCATATATGTGTATCTAAAGATTTCCATGCGTATCAGTCAATCAGCAAGCCATCATTAAGTATCAGGTTGGTGCCAGGAACTGTACAAAGCGATGGGAAACTGCAAAGCAAATTGTAAGTGAAACATTTTCAGAGAAGCTTCCAACCAAACCCCGTGACAGGGAATTCCAACGCCGACTTGCAGTCAGGAAAACCGAGGGGATCCCAGCTCCTGACCCCTTACTACCTATGTGGCAACTTACCTCTCTCAGTTTCCTGATCTGTAAAGTGGCAGTGAAAATATTTGTCTTTCCTCTCTCAAAGAGCTTTGACAAACCTTGAATTAGTAACTCCACATATTAAGAGATAGCCTTCAACTCTAAATCTATGATCTTATAATTTATGAAAAGAGACAGACAGCAACAAATTTCAAGCAAGGAAGAGACAGCTGGTGAAGAAAAACTAATTCAAGGTAAGCAGGAATAAGCATTTATTTAGCACCTACTATGTGCTAAATGCTGTCCACAGATGATCTCATTTGATCTTTTCAATAATCCTGAGAGGTAGGTGCTTTTATTAACCCCATTTTACAGATGAGGAAACTGAGGTAGTCACTTGTGCAGGGTCATACTGCTAGTAAGTATCAGAGACAGGATTTGAACTTGGGTCTTCCAGACTTTAGCACTTTTATCCACTTACCCGACTGGACAAGAGACCCAGCCAACGGGTCAGAGGTCTTTGTTCATTCTTTAGTATCTTGGAATTAGCAGAGTGCCCCATTCTCCTCCGGGCTTGACCTGCCTTCCCTTCTTGTTGCACAGGCAGTCAGGGGATAGATTGGGGACACTCATTAAGCATCTCCTGGATACCGAGTATTGAGAATACAAAGAGAGGCAAAAGATAGTCTGCCCTGGAGATGCTTCCCAAGCTAATGAGATAAGTCAGTTGCCATGTACAAATGGGATAGAGACAATTAAAAGCACGTTAACAGTAAAAGGAGATCAGGAAAGGCTTCTGATACAAGATGGACTTTTGTCTGGGACCTGAAGCAAGCCAGGGGATCTTATACACTTTGCTGTCATCACCTTGGAGAAACTGGTGGCGCAGTAGAGAGGGTCTGGACCCAGGAAGATCTGAACTTCAATTCTAGCCTCAGATGCTTACCAGCTGGGAGATCTTGTTCGCCTCACTTTCTCCATCTGCAAAATGGGGATAGTAATAATATAGCATCTACTTCCCATGACTGTTATGAGGCTCAGATAAGTAATCATTGTAAAGTATCTTGCAAACCTCAAAATGCTGTATGCGAATGCTTATGATTATTATATTATATTGTGTCTGTCATTGGTCTTCACATTGCTTTTTTCTTAAAGTAACTTATCATTTAGATTCTTCTAAGATCTTATTCTTTTGTGATTTGAAGCCTTAGAGCATCTCTGGGACAATGCTGGGGTTAAAACAAATCCCAGACCTGAGTAGATTTTAAGTAGCTGGGATCATTGAAAATGAATACAGTTTCCCAGATGCAATCCTGAAGGATTTGCTCCTTCTTTCTCTTTCCTTCTGGGCAGCTCATCAAGTCAGTGTGCACATTTACCTACTTATCTGTATGTCTTTCTGTCTATATCTATCTATCTATCATCTATCTATCTATGTATCCACCTATCTTTTCTACTATTTATCTAGCTCTACCATCTGTCCATATCTATCATTCATCCATCTATCTGTCTATCATTTCTGCTATCTATATCTACCATCTGCTCATCCAGAGCTATCATCCATCCATCTATCCATCTATCTGTCTATCTCTTTCTATCTTTCTATCATTGCTACTACCTATCTACCTATATCTACCATTTGTCCATCTATCTATATCTATTCATTCCTCCTTTTCTTCCTTCCTTCCTTCCTTCCTTCCTTCCTTTCTTTCTTTCTTTCTTTCTTTCTTTCTTTCTTTCTTTCTTTCTTTCTTTCTTTCTTTCTTTCTTTCTCTTTCTTTCTTTCTTTCTTTCTTTCTTTCTTTCTTTCTTTCTTTCTTTCTTTCATTTCGACTACCTATCTACAATTTGTCCATCTATCTATATTCATCTATCCATCCATCCATCTATCTATCTTTATTTTTTTTAATCAACTCATATCTACTGTTTGTCTCTCTTTCTATTTATATTATCTATGTCTTGGGTAGATGCCATCAATGGACAATGCGCTGGACCAATGTCTACATCATTCACTTATTTGTATATGGAATCTCCCCTCTCTCCTTGTTGTGATATATTCCTGGGACTTCTAGGGCACATAACATTACCATTAGTCAGAGTATCAGTTATAAGTTGGAATGGCAGTTTGTTCTTTGCTTCAGGAGCTATAGAGAAAGCTCTGAAGATGCTTTGCTTGGGTTGGGCTCTAGAGGGAACTCATCTGGGGGCTTCTCGTGCTCATCAGGATTTACAGTTGGTCACCTTTGCCTGCCGTATGGAGACCAGCAGAAGGATTTCATTCTCCTCATTTTGCAGCTGGTGAGAGCCCGTTCACTGGCCAAATGGGATAGTATATATAAAGGGTTTTTTTTTTGCCAACCCTGACAAGCTATGTACACATTGGCAATTATACAACCTCCCTCCCATCAGAAGCACCTGGACTCTGCCCCGGGTCCTCAGGATCTGATGAGCTTTTTGCCTGGACTTGACATGAACCAGGATTCTGTATAACTTCCTGGCCATCCCCAAACTGCTCTCCCCTCAGCTCCCATTTATTTGTTGTCTCCCCCCATTAGAGTATGAGTTTCTTGAGGGCAGGGACTTGTATCCCCAGCATCTGTCACATGGCAAATAAACACTTTATCATTTATTTGTTCTTTCATCCCTTCTTTCACTGAGATCCTGGCTGGCCTTTATTTCTCCATCCACTTGCCTTTAGTCCTCTGACCCTGCCTTCAGTCTCTTTGCTCAAAGGATGGGCGCACGCTACACATTTCAGTGCTAAAACAACCTTGTTCATGGAGGTGAGGGATTTCCCTGATATTTAGTCAGCTTCTGGTTCCCCCTCCCCCCAAAAAGGACAAAAACAAAACAGTGGCTGCGGTCCTCTCGACAAGGAGCAGCTGTTTGTGTTTTGCACCTCACAAACTCATTTCATTATGTCATGGACCAGTAGCTAGAACCACCCCCACCCCCTTTGAAAGGTCCAGTTGTCGGAGTAATGCGTCAGGAGACTAAGCTAGGCCTGTAGTGAAAACTCTCCTGACCCCAGACAAGTCCCTTTGCTAGGGAACCTCAGTTTTCTCATCTACAAAGTGGGCACAGTACTACCCTCCCTGACATGGTGGGGAACATCAAACTCTCTCTATATATATATTGCTACTTCTCAAGTGGCACAGAAAAAAATGTTTCCTGTTTGCCCCCTTCTCCCTCCCACACGGTACCCCTGAGTGGTGACTTAGAATAACCCCTTGCCTCCAATTTTTTTAGGAACTTTTTTCCCTCCTTCATTTCCAGTGGGTGGCTGTAAAAATAGCACTTGGTTTGAGTTAGGAGTTTGGGGGGTTGGTGGGGGGGAGTCCGGTTTCTCCTTTTCCTGGAGGAATGACTGGGACCACATGTTGCCAGAAGTCTTTGGCTGGTAGAGGCAGGCTAAGGCTCCAAGGAGGCTAGCAGGCGTCGGCACAGATGGAAATTTGATCACCCCCGGCTCAACAGACGGTTTGATTTATTTTAAAATCAAGCAGATGGCTGCAACAGGAGTTTGTTTAAGTTCAGCTCAGAGCTGGGCCCACAGCCAGGAGCCTCGCAGCAGCTGTGCCAAAAATTTTTCAATGACTTTGCTAGTCAAACCACCTCTTCCCCTCCCTTTTGAACTGTGGGCACACCACACACATGTATGCTTCTCTCCCTCTCTCTCAGGCTGTCTCTCTCCTGTCTCTCTGTCTCCCTTTCTGTCTTTCTATCCCTGCCTCTCTCTCTCTCTAGTCTGTTTCTCTTTTTTTTATCCCTGAGTCTCTTTTTCTCCCTGCCTCTTTCTGTCTCTTTTTTCTCTCCCTCTCTTTATTTTTGTCTCTCTGTTTCTCTCTTTTCATCTTCCTTTCTCTGTTTCTCTATCCCTGCCACTTTCTGTCTCTTTCTTTCTCTCCCTTTCCTTCTATATGTATTTCTCTTTTCTATCTTCCTTTCTCTATCTCTCTATCCCTGCCTCTTTCTCTCTCTCTTTCCCTTTCTTTCTGTAATCTGTTCTTTTCATTTTCTCCTTGTCTTCTTTCCATCTCTCTCTATCCTTGCCTCTTTCTCTCTGTAGTTTCTTTCTCTCTTTTTTATCTTCATTTCTTTGTCTCTTTATCCCTGCCTCTTTTTGCCTCTTTCTCTCTGCCTTTCTCTCCTTCTCTTTCTGTAATCTGTTTCTCTTTTCCCCCTGTTTTATCTCTATCCTTGCCTTTTTCTGTCTTTTTCTCTCTCTCTCTCTTTCTTTCTGTCTTTCTCTCTTTTCTCCCTATCTCTGTCTCCCTTTCTGTTTCTCTTTCTCTACCTCCTCTGTCTTTCTCTCTGTCTCTTTCTTATTTCTTTCTCTCTCTTTCTGTATGCCTGTTTCTTCCTTTTCTCTGTCTTCCTTTCTCTTTCTCTACCCCTGCCTCTTTCTCTCTCCCTCTCTTTCTGTAGTCTGTTGATCTCCTTTCTCCTTGTCTCTGTCTCCCTTTTTCTGTCTCTCTCTCTCTCTCTCTCTCTCTCTCTCTCTCTCTCTCTCTCTGTTTCTTTCCTCTCTCCGTATCTCTTTCTCTCCCATCTTGTTTTTTTACTCTCTTTTTGTCCTCCTCATCCCCTTTTTGAGAAATCATCATGAATAGCTCTCTCTATATCCTATTCCTCTCTTCAAACCCAAAGGCTGATGATTAAACCTCAGTAGCTCCACTCCTTCTCATTCCAGTCCTTCATTACCTCAACCTGAGCTTTTCCTCATTTATAAAACAAAAGCTGAGCTATGGGACCCTAAGGGCCTTTTCATCTCTTACTGTGTGTGTTCTTAGTCTGGGCTCCTTCTGGCTCTAATATTCTTATGATCTTTACCCATTAGGAGAAAGGCAGGTGAAGTGAGAAGACCACAGAACAGTGGGCCAGGGATCTGGGTTCAAATACTGCCTCTGCTCTTCACTCCTACTGGTGTTCCTTCCTAGAGGGTGAACCAGCCTCTCTTCCTCTAGATCGCAGGACACATAGAAAATGAAGACCTTGTGCAAACTGGTTTTCAAGGTCCATTTTGAGCCATAAATCTTATTGTTCCGCTCAGGGTGCCCCTCTGCAATTAGTAGTTATCTTCCTCACGAATACTCTGGCAGTTCCCTGCCCCCTCGCTGTCTTTTCTGCCTTACCTCCTCCCCACTCTGCAGTGCCAGAGGGAACAAGAGCGTCTTTGTACCATCCCTCCAGTGCCTAGACCACCCTGGCTTGTTCCTCTCCCAGTTATTCCCATCTGGGCAGTAAGGGACCTTGGGAATATGCTTTCTGGGGCAGGGGGAGGGACCTCAGAGGTCGGAAGAGATTTGAAACTTGTGAGTTGGAAAAGCATCACAGGGGGCAGAGAATTGGTCAGTTAGCATTTATTAAGCACTTACTGTATGCTGGGCACTGTGCTAAACTGAAGGATTGAAGTACAGTCCTTTGCCCTCAAGAAGTACACATTCTAATGGAGAACGTATATAACTATGTACATATAAGCTATAGACTGTGGAAATGGCAGGTAATCTCACAGAGAAAGGAAGGTCCTGGGACAAGGTCAAAAGTTACTGCAGAAATTATTGTCACTGAGATTCAGACACATTCCAGCCAGGTCTGTGCTATTCCTGCTGCTCGATGCGGGCATCCTGTATATAAGAGAGAATGCCAGGGAAGACTCAATCAATTGATTGATTGAGAGAAATCAATTGATTAGTCGATCAGGATAGCAAGAATGCCAGGGCAGGAGCCTTAACGAGTCCCCCGGGCGTGCCATCTTCTCGGCAGCTGTTCTGTTCTTGGAGGGCACGGAGGGCAGGGGGCAGCTGCTTTACCACCGCCTGAGGGCTGAGCCTCCAGCTGAATTTCACTGAGAGTTCAGACCTGGGCTGCTGACACTGACTCATAGCTCTCCCAGGAGACACATGCTACTTGGTTCAGGGTTATGAGTCATATCCCCCATCCCCTAAAGGGGATTAGCTGGTCCTGTCTTCAAAGTGGAGCAGTTTGGGCTGTGGGCGCTGCCTCCCCTTCCTGCCCTCCTCTGCTCAAGGGCTTGTGGCCTGGCCCCAGGACCACCCTATGAAGGCTCCGTTGGCACTGGAGGCCAGTTTCACACAGCCCAGCCGGGCTGAGCTTTTCCCTAGCCGGCGCTAGCCCAGGCTTCTGAACAAAACAAGGAATTCTTCAAGTTTCTAAAATAGGGAGCCAACTCTTTAAATAACCCCCATCCATGGGAGACAGGGAAGACCAAATGAGATGGGGCAGCTTCCCCAAGCTGCTGGGGCCCAACTGCCTGGTGATGCCGATACCAGGCTCTGGGATCCAGGCTTTAAATAGATCCCTGGCTCTGGATTACAGGGGCTCCAGGAGGAGGGCTCGGGGATGTCCTGGGGATCAGGAGGGGGGAGGAAGTCCTGGCAATCCGAGCAGACGCTCCTGGGGCTGTAGTTGTACAATTTTATTTTTAATCCCCAGTTAGAGATTCTTCTTCTTCTTCTTCTTCTTCTTTTTAGGGTCAGTCTGTGTGGGAGCTGAGCTATTGGCCCCTGTTCCCTCCCATTCCCAGAGCCTTTGTTCCTCTGGCTTTACAGCTTCACCTATGACAGCTGGGGCCGGGCTTCTGAGAATCCAGCGAGGAAACGAAGCCAAGTGGCCTGTAGGGACGAGGAACGAGTGGATGGGCGAAATGTCAGAGGCAATTAGGCTAAATGGTGTGGAGAGCTTCAGACTCCCAGCACAGGCCCGGGCGTCCTGGGAGAGAGGGAGCGGGGAGCGGGAGCATCCATCTCTTCACGTCTCCCTTCCTGTTGGCCTCGGCGGAGGTTGGCTGCCCAAGTGGGCTGGCTCCTGCTTTCCCCCAGTTCCTCCAGTAATTACCTCATGCTTCTAAGTACTTTCTTACCACAGGGTGGAGGCTCCATGGGCATCTTCCCTTTCTCAGACCAGTTGCCCTGGGCCTGGACTCCTAGGATCCTGTCCTGAATTTTAATTGGGGTAGGAGGGGGTGGTGTCAGGGCAAGGAATAAATGACCCTTCTCTTCTCTGGGAAGGAGGAGGAGGATTATTTCTGGAGCTGCTGGTCAGACTTGGCCAGATCTTGGACTCTCTGCATCCCGTGAAATGATTGAAATCATCATTTTGGGTTCAGTTTAGAAGATATTTATTTGTACTGAGGGGAGAAACATGGTGAGGTGGTCAGGTCAGAAACCTCCATTTCAGCTCAGACTCTGACATTTAGTAGCTGCGTGTTTTTAAGTAAGTGACCTGGGGGTTGGATGAGGTCACAGTTCAACAAAGGTCAGAATTTTGAAACCAGAAGGGAACTTGGAAACCATCCTGGTGAGCCCTCCCATTTTACCGATGGGGAAACTGAGGCCCAGTGAAATTAAGTGACTTACCCAGAGTCACGGAGTGAGAGTCTGAAGCAAGATTTGAATCAGAAATCTCACTCTGAGTTCATTTGTATTATGCTGCCTTCTCTAATGCTACTTATGTCTTTGACATTCTGCAGGGGAAGGTTCCTTCCAGCCCTGGCTTCCTAAATTATCGGGACTCTTACAGCTCTGCTGTTGGGTTGTTTTCTGATATTCCGTGCTTGTCTGGGGGCAGCTAGGAGGTGACACAGGGCACAGAGCACTATGTATGAAATCCAAGACTTATCTTCCTGAGTTCAAATCCAACCTCAGATACTTAATAGCCATATGATCCTGACCAAGTCACTTAACCCTGTTTACCACCATTCCCTCATCTGTAAAATGAGATGGAGAAGGAAATGGCCAAGAAAACCCCAAACGGGGGGTCACAGAGAGTCAGACACCATTGAAACGATGGTGCAACAGCAGCGTGTCTATCGAAAGGCTCTTTGGGCTTCACATCTGATGGATTAGAAGGGATTTTTCAAAATACTACCTGCCAGTTGGGGGAAGGGACAGGGATATTTGTGGGGGTTTTTTAGGTCACAAAGCTTTGACTTATTCTTCATTTTCATCAGCTGGCATTGATTTTTGGGATGGAGCCTTGCAATACGCCTTTCTGACTTTGCTCTAGGATTCTCTCCCCTAGTTGTCTGGCATACATTACAGGTAGATCTGCCATTTGCTATATTATACATGCTGTTCATTCACATAGGATTTTTTTTTCTCCTCATGTTACTTCTTCAAGGGCATAAGAAAATCTAACTTAGAAAGAAGTCATTAGTTAAAATGTATGTGCTAAAAGTATGTTCCAGAAAACCTTAACTTAAATCTTCCTGGGATTATAAAAATAATTACGAATATTTATTTATACGAAGGCAGAATCTTCAGGCATTCACCTGGGTATACCATTCATTCCTTCTATGAGGAACTGTCTCCATCCTCCCCAAACTGTGCTGAAACACACCTTGAGGGAACCTTGCAGAAGATCCATTCATTTCACACAGAGTCGTGTATCCAAAGCAATTCTTGATGTGACTGTGAATTCCTCCTCTGATTTCCCCTACTCCTTCCCATCACTCTAAGAGGGGAGTCATCCAGAAAACCCCAGAATCCAAGAACTAGAGAGAGAAAAGTCATGTAATCACAGCTGTATCTGAATATCCCAACTCTATCCCCCTACAACATATCCAATAGAGTTTTCCATCCTCTGCTCCAAGACCTCCCAGGAAAGGAGAACTCACTGTCTCCAAAATTGAGTGGGCTCAAATTTTAGTGGACTGTGCGCTCAATATGAATCAATAATGGGACATGGCTGCAGAAAAAGAAACCCGATTTTAGGCTCTAACAACAACAATCACAACAGCAATAATAATAATAACAAATATATAAATATTTTCCCATTTGCTCCATCCCAGGGTTGTTGTGAGGATCAAATGAGAAAATGCCAGTATCTGGCACATAGTAAGCACTATATAAATATTAATTTATTGTTATTGTTATTCATATTGAGAGTACAGTCCATTAAACCCACTCGATTTTTTTAAACACAAAATAAATCTCTCTCATTCTCCACTGTGGAGTTTATAGTTAGTTTTCCTAGATTTTAACCTTAGATTTGACCCATTATTCAAGCTTTTATAGATCTTCACTCTGTTGTCCAGGGGATTAGCTAACTGGTCTTTCTTTTAAGAAATTTATATAAAAAAAAGTTGAATAGCGTCAAATTGAGGACAAATTTTGAGGGAATTCTGTCCAGTTTGATATTGATCTGTTAATCACTACTCTTTGGATTTTAGGCCATCAGTCAGTTATAAGTACACCTGTCGCTCCACCCAGTCCTCCATATAGAATGAGAGATCTTGGCAAATGCTTTGCTGAAAGGCAAGATGCTCTATCTATAGTATACCTTTGACCTACCAAACTTATTATGAACAAACAGGTGCCTGACATGGTGCTGACCAAACTACTGTAAAACTTGATGAGCTCTGAATGATTACTGCTTCTATTTCTAAATGCTTACAAAGCAGCTCTCTAATTATACATCTTAGACATTTGCAAGAAGGAGCTAAAGGATATCACCAGGTCCGTGACACTTACTATATTCTTGGTTTTTCAAAGATAGCTTTCAGCAGTCCAGAAATTCTAGCTGCCAGTCCTTTGAGTATCCTGGCATGTGGTTCTCCCTGGCCTGGGGGCCTGAACTCCTGGAGGACAGCTACGTGCCTCTTGCCAGGAACTAACTTCCCAATCTGTAGATCATTCTCCTTAGTAGAGAAAGCAAAGACCAGATATAAGTTGAGCAGCTCTTTTTTTCCACCAGCATCATTCCATCTTTCACAAGCCAACAAGATCACCCTCTCATCCCTTTTTATGTTTTTAAGCATTACAGCAAAAGCAATCTGATATAGGTTAAATATGTGCAGTGCAGTGCTAAACATACTTCTGTATTTGTCTGATCCTTTTCTTACAAGACTGTGATAGCCATTTGTCTCTTGGATATCTGTCCTTGCTTCTCTCTTTTATATATAGCTTTTCCAAGTGTAAGTGGATGGATAAATTCTCTGAGTATTCACAGTAGTCTCTTTGGACAGCAGCCCTTTTTCTTTCTCATCAAAATCACCTGTGTTTATGTCACCAGAATTTTGCTCTCCAGAGCTCTCCATACCTGCCCAAACAACTTGGCCTGTAGAATTTTTAAATCATGGGATTCTGCCTTTCCTTTCAATGATCATTTTAATTAAGATCCATTCTTAGAAAATGTAGGATCTGTGTCAAACTGGGTCTATGTTTTCCTTCTTTTGTTTATCACAAACTGTGCTAAGATGCACCCATCACTAGATCCCAAGGTTGCTATTAAGTTAGTTCCTCCAGATTCACAAGAATTGGGTCTATGTTATTGCTACTTTCATCTTTTGATGAATAAAAATTGTCATTAAGGTAAGTCAAGAATTTATCAGCTGCTGATTAACCAATATTCATTCACGTGGACTAGCTGTGTGACTTGATCTCTTGTCCCCTCATCCAAAAAAAAATTAACTAGATCTTGGAAATCTCAGTAGGATCATAGGTTCATTCTTTTAGCAGAGAAAAAGAGCCAGAAAAGGTCCTAGTGATTAAAATTCTTACAATTGTATCATTCCTCAGTGCCAGATTTTTGCTCAATTTCCCAAACTTATAGTCTGCTTTCTCCTTTTGGTTCTCTGGTCTTCTGGGACATAAGAAAATGGTAATAATGCCCTGAGGTTCATCTCATATAGACAGAACCCAAAGGTTGGTGAACAACTTTTTGAAAAGTCAAGAATAGGATAGGATTTACCAATGTCATTGTAGATATGGAAGTTTTGACAAATCCTTGATATCTTTTCAGCTTCCATTCCTGACTAGAACACTATTGATGCTCTAATGTTCCTCCCTCATCATAGCACAGGGGCTGTTTTAATAATCACTCATGTCAACAAACTATTACCTATTACGCACTTATACAATATTACCCTCCTTGAGGGTAAAATGCTAGGCTGATGATTTTGCCTTGATCACCAATGTAGAATCATACATTGAAAGCTGAAAGGGGTCTTAGAGATAATCTATTCCAAACTCCTCATTTTATTTTATTTGCTGAGGCAATTTGGGTTAAGGACTTGCCCAGGATCACACAACTAGGAAGCGTTAAGCATCCAAGACCAGATTTGAACTCAAGTCCTCCTGATTTCAGGGCTGGTGCTGTGTCCACTGGGCCACCTCATTTTATAGTTGAAGGAAACTTAGTCATAGAGACAGGAGTGTCCTGGAATTAGTTCATTCTGTCTTTGTGAAGAGCCAGTTGTTAAATTTTGTGCGAGCATTTAGGTTCTGGAAATCTACAAATGTTAAAAGATTTATTATTTTGTTGATCGGAGAGACTTAAGAAAGTGATGGAGAGAATGTTAATAAGGCATTTGTTTTCCCCTCCAGAGAACCAGTTGTTAAACATTTCTCAGCATGCTGATACATAAACATGTTGAAAGGTTAAGTGACTTGCCTGAACAGCAGAATTAGAACTTGTATCTTTTCTGAATTTAAATCAGTAAGTATTTATTTCTCCCTCCACTTGACCTTTTTTACATGCATTCAAAATTCTATCATTCGATTAAAGAAATAAATGTCTTAGACTGCAGTGGAGGAGAGACTACCATAGTGAAACTGGCAGGAGGTTCTCATGGGATTTTAGAGTTTCCTGTTTTTTAGATTTAGAGTTCATGAGAGTATAAACTCTGTGAGATCAGTTATCTTTTCCTTCATGACTTCAAATAGCAGTCATACTTAGAACGACTTACACATAGTAGGTGCTTAATTAAGGTAGATAGATTTGAAATGAGGATCAAGTGTATGAGAGCCATCGAACTGTAGAATGTCATACAAATGTTAGGAGGTTAATTCTGCAATCATTTATTAAGCTCCTGCTGTGTGCAAGACTCTCTTGTTAGGTACTTGCTGTTACAAAGAGTAGACAAAAGACAGTGTCTACTCTTGAGGAGCTTACGGTCTAATATAGTGATTCATTATTTGGGGTTAAGCAATAGGTTAATAACCAGTAGTTATTCCAAGGTAGTGGTTGGGGAGCAAGCCAGATATAAGATGTAGAAGCATGAGTACAGAAATGGAACCCGTGAGTGTTGACTTCTCTTTCCAGAAATTTCATTTGTAAAGGTGTGAGGCAAGGGATAGGAAAATAGCTTGAGGGGATGGAAAACCCAAAGGAAAGATGGAGTGTGGAGTTTCAAGGGCTAAGGGGGACTTGAACATGTTTGTAGTCTGAGGAGAAGTCAATAGTTGGTTGCAGAGAAGATCAGAGTGGGGTGAGAGTAAAAGCATAATGTCATTGTTAGGAGAGAAGGGTAGGGGAAGGGAAGGATTCATCTCAGGCAGGTGAGACTGGGGGAGACCAGGAATGACTTGAATTAAGCTCCTTTGCAGACCAGGAGTAGGGGATAGGGGGTTGCTTTGATGAGTGATTCTGGCTACATGCAAGCTTTAGGTATGACTGTGGTTCTCCATTCTGATTTTTGGCTGGTTTTGAACCTTTGCATTCTATCTCCAGCACTTAGCACAGTGCTGGCATACAGTAAGCAATTAATAAATGCTCGTTGACTGACTGATTATTGTTCTCTTTGGTGCTGGGTTCCCCCAACTGAACTGAAGGAAGAGGAGGAGCTCATTGTCCAAAAACAGGATACATGGAGGGATCTCTGGGTGGTCACTACTCTCCTGGTCATGGCCGATGCTTTTAGAGAGACATCTTTTCTCCAATGCCTTCCACACACAGAATGCATTTCATTTCAAAGACACAGGAAGGGGACCCTCTCAATACCTTTCTCACCCTCTGCTTCAGCCCTCTTACCTGGCCCCCACTCTGATGCTCTCTCTCCCCTTTCCTCTGATCCCTCTTGGGTGATATAAATACAGCAAAAACCCTTGTCTCTTGACCTCTTCTGAGAAACAAGTGGCCCCCTTGAGTTTCCTGGGAAAGCTGGCCTGGATACCCTTACCCATTCCTCCTCCCAACCTCCTCAGGAGGTCAGGGTGGGTGTTGAACCACAACCAACCTCCCTGGAGCTGGTCTGTTAGAAAGAACAAGGAGAGAAGAGGCAGGATGATAAACTTTAGGGAGTTACATCTGGCAGCGGGATTGATTGGGAGGAAGAGACACCATCTTGGAGGCTGTGGCAGCTGTCCAGACACGTCCACTGGGGCCTGGGCTGGGGTGGCGGCCGTGGACATGGAGAGGAAAGAAAAAAGAATGGGCCCGGGGATTCATTACAAAGCGGGAATCAAGAAGATGTGGTAATTGGTTACTTTGCAGAGAGAGAGGAAGGGCGGGAGGCGTCGGAGCTGACAGGGAGATGGATGGATATAGGCAGAGGTGACTCTGGGAATACAGACCGCATACCTCCAGGAGCAGGAGGCAGCTGTTGGAGGAGTCTGTGCAGACAGGTAAAGGGGATGTCTGGCTCCGCCGGAGCGGCTGCACCATGCCAGGGGCCTCTCTCTCTGCTCAGGGAGGGGAAGCTGGGGAAGGTCATGGAAAGAGTTAAAGCAAGCAGCCGAGCAAGCCTCCTCTGAGTCCTGCAGGCTCTGGGTGTTTGACAAGCCAAACAACTGTTTTTGACTCACTCTTGCTGCGTTGCCAAGTAGGATTGCTTCCACACTCTCATCTCTTTGGCGTGAAGGATGTGATGTGTGTAGAGATACTGGCTTGTTGGATTTAAAAGAAAAAAAGAAGAGGGAGGTGGGCTAGACTGTTGAGGAGGGGATTGTTTGGAGAGAGGACTGAGGGAAAAAAGGGATGAGATCTGAGAGAAAGAGAGACAGATAGAGAGAGAAAGAGAGAGGGAGAGACAGAGAGAGAGAGAGATGTTTTTCATCCTGACTTGTTTAAGACAGCAGAGATGTTTGCTTCCACCCAAGAGGAAACCTCCACCAAGAGGGCCTCAGATCAGTGGAGTAAGGGGTACTTGAATCCGGACACGTTGGTCCATAATGCAGCTCCTCTTGCTTGGTACCTGTGGAACCAGGATCAAGTCCTTTTGGCCTCTCTGAGCCTCTGTTTTCCTATTCGGGTGAGTTAAGCTGATTACCTAGTCAGAGTTTCTCAAACTACGGCCCGGGCCAGATGCAGCAGCTCAGGACGTTTATCCCCCTCACCCAGGGCTAGAAAGTTTCTTTATTTAAAGGCCCACAAAACAAAGTTTTTGTTTTTACTATAGTCTGGCCCTCCAACAGTCTGAAGGACAGTGAACTGGACCCCTATTTAAAAAGTTTGAGGATCCCTGAGCCCTAGAATATCCTCCACCCAATTGCCCAAGTGATTTGCCCATTGCCCTGGTGAGACTAAGGAACCTGCTCCCCTATAAGCCCCAGTGGCTCCCTGTTACTTCTAAGATCCTCTGCTTGACCTTTAAAGCGTTTTCTTACTCCTTCCTGCATGTTCTATAAACCAGCCCCTTTGGTCCACTGGCAGTTCCTAGCACAAAATATTGAGATCTCCATGCCTTTTACCTATCTAGCTTCCATGCCTGGTATGATCTTTCCCCTGACTTCCCAGACATTTTTTTTTGACTAGTTAAAGCCTCCCTTCTCCCGAAGGTTTTGCCTGAGGTTCCTCCCATTTACCCTGGCTGTGGCTTATGTTTCCATTTTGTCTCCCCATTTAGACTGTAACCTCTCTGAGGGCAGGGACTGTGGGGTTTTGTGTACTTTTTAGCCTTTCTCCACATCCTTAGCACTCAGCACAGTGCCTGGAACATAATACATGATTAATGTTTATTGACTGACCCATTCATTATGTGAACTCCTGAGGCAACCCACCCAGGACTGGAATCTCCTGGCCCACAAGGGGGGTAACAGGGATGGAGAGGAAATGGAGGGCGGAGGCCCAAAGAGAGGATGAATGTTCCCTGTTGGGGAACCTAGAAAACCACCGGGCTGGTGTGTTACTAGGTCACTTCTTCCCTGAAGTAGCAACAGCTGCTGCTGCCCTCCCCAGCAGGCAGGAGTGGGCCACCCGCAGCACTGACCGTGGGATGTCATAAACACAGGCAGGGCCGGCCCAACCGTCCAAACTGATGGTGCTCTTTCAGCCCCGTGAGGTCCCGGGCCCTTGCCCAGCCAACCTTCACCCCCTCCGCCCTCCCCAGTCTGAGTAAGAAGGCTTCCCTTGGTTATAGCCACGAGGGACCTTTCTATGCTCTCCTTCTCTTGGAAGTGAAATAGGGGATGAAGTCCTTAGAGACAGCTCTGGTGGCGGCAGGAATAAGGGCAACCTTTGTCTCTGGGCCCTTTCTGGCCACCCCAGGAGGAGTCTATATCTTATAGACATCAAGGATGCTCTTGCCCCTCCCGTGAAGGGGAGAGCCAGCTGTCTGGGAGTCAAATTTCCCATGGTGTAATGGGAAGAGACTGAATTGGGAAACAGAACACATGAGGGCAAAAATAATCTGACGCTCTACAGGTTGTGGGAGCTACGGGAGGTGACTGTGCTCATCTCCCTCTCCCTGGTATTGTCCATAATCCTTTGGCCACCGTCCTCCAAAGGTGGCTGTGGAGAGCTTACTGAGTCCTGTGCCCTCCTTGCCCCTCTATCACACTCAGCCTCAGATTCTCCGGTTGGAAAAATGAGGGGATCGGGCCAGATGATTTCCTCGAGCTCCTGGTTCCTTGATTTTCTCCTGACACTAAAGTGGTGTTAATTTTATTTTTAATGTGCTTTGGGGCTTTTTGCCAGTCACCCCGAAGAAAGTGATTGAGATTCTAGTGAGAAGATGGGCGAATATGACATCTGAGAATCTACTGAAGGAATTGGGGCAGTTTAGCCTGGAGAAGAAAAGTCTGAATTTCAGGGAGAACAGAAGAGGCATCTTCAGGCATATAAAAGCCTATTTATTATCAGGAAAAGGGATTACAGATGAACTGCCTGGCCCCCAGAAGGCTCCTAAAAGTGGTATCTTAATGTCGGTGGCTGACATCATCTCTCGTTTTATCCTTGGAAATTAGGTGCTATTATTGTCCCCATTTCACAGATGAAGAAACTGAGGCAGGTAGTGATTAAAAGTCTTGCTTAAGTTTATATACCTGGTAAGCTTCCAAAGTTCAGTTTGATCTCAGGCCTTCTAGCCTTAGGACCACATCTAATAGGTTAAGAACTCTTAATCTTTTTTGTGTTCTAGATCCTTTTGGCAGGCTGGTGAAGCCTATGGAGCCCTTCTCAGATCATCTTTTTAAATGTGTAAAATAAAACACACAAGATTGCAAAGGGAACTAATCATATTGAAATACAGTTATCAAAAATTTTATTAAAAAAAAAACAAGCTAAGAATTCTTGCTCTATGTGATTAAGTGCTTCCACTCCAAGACGAGAGATTAATTTTTTCTTGAATTATAGCAGTCATATAATGTTTCTGAAAATATGTACTTATAACAAGACTTTGTTCTTTCACTATAAAGAAAGATCACACAGATCAAGTTGGTACTGGAGCGGGGACTAAAAAATCACTCACGCTTACAGCGTTGTTAAAGTTGCCAAAGCTCTTTGCTCCTCTGGGAGGAGGGCATTGTAAGCTTTCTCTGTGTTTTTACAGAAGAGGAAGTTGAGTCTCGAAGAGGTTAACTGATTTGACAGCAGTAATCCTCAGAGCCAAGATCGGCATCCAGGTCTCCTGACTCCAAGCATAGTGTTCTTTCCACTGGATCAAAATGTTCTTGGATTGTAGGTTAGAGGGCTAGAGAAAAAAAAAAAAAGATTGATATGGATTCAGACTTTCTCTCCCCTGCTGTTCCTCATTCCCCACCCTCACCTGAAAGTAATTGGCTTTGAGGTCTCCGAGCAAAATGGTTTCAGTGTTCTCCATGGACCATGCTTCTTCCACTTCTGGGATGGGGCTCTCAAAAGGCGATTCCTCTTCCCCGCTGGCTTCCTCATACTCTATAGATCATTACATGCTCAGTAATTGTTATCGAGTTTTAGACCGATAGACATAGGAAGATGGATGAGATTATGAGTATAAGGTGGTCAGGGCCTCCTGCATAGAGGAATCAATTAAATGGGAGATATTAACACAATGCTATTTACTTAATAATTTTCACTGTCTTGTAGCAGAAATAAGTGTTTTCTTCTCCTCTTCCTTCTTCTTCTAAATCTCCTAATTCTTCTTCTACTAAATCTTCTCTTCCTCCTCCTCCTTTTTCTCTTCCTCCTTTTCCTATTTCTCCTCTTCCTCTTTTTTCACCTCTTCCTCCTTCTCTCCCTCTTCTTCCTCCTCTTCCTCCTTAGTTTTCTGACTATGGGGTTAGGTGACTTGTCCAAGATTACACACAGTTAGTATTAAGTGTCTGAGGCCCCATTCAGGTCCTCTTGACTCAAAGGCCTGTGCTCTATCCATTGGACTGCCTAGTTGCCCCCTAACCACTTCCTCCTGTGGAAAATTTCTTCCTTCCTTCCTTCCTTCCTTCCTTCCTTCCTTCCTTCCTTCCTTCCTTCCTTCCTTCCTTCCTTCCTTCCTTCCTTCCTTCCTTCCTTCCGATAGCAGATTGTCAAAGTCTGGAGGGACCTTAAAATATAATCTACTTCAAGCCCTTTTTGGAATGAAGAAAAGGCTCTTATTAGATGCTTACTTATTATGCACCAGGCAGTTTCCTAACTTCAGGGGTGGGGGAAATCTAAAAACACCAAAATAAAACATCACCTGCCTTCAAGGAGTTTGCATTCTGACGGAGGAAGACCACAGAGAAAGGAAAGTTGGAGGTTGAAAAGCAGGGTCGAGGGACCTGAAGGGCTTAATTAAAAGCAAATGGTTGGGAAATGGGGGTTGAGTGAGTAGCTGGCTGGAAGGGACTAGGGAAGGGGGAGATGGCTTCCCTAGACATTTATTCCAGGCCTTGGTAGGAACCCTGTTCTGGAGGGAGTGGAGAAGGCCAGGGTATGGATAGCACTGTTTCAAAGTCCATAATTGGGCCAGGGGCTGGCTCATTAATCAGTGCTCAGGACCCCAGAGGCCAGTTCATGGAAGAATGGCAAGCCACATCAAGAAATATTAAGTACCTACTAAGCGCCAGGCACTGTGCTAAGCACAAGAATGCCCATACCCATCACTTTAGCTTGGGAAACAAAAGGTCACTGGAGAGTTCTCTGGGCCTGGAGCCAGGAAAACCAGAGTTCAAATTTGCTCTCAGATATTAACTGTACTACCCTGAGCAAGACCCTTAATTTCTGTTTGCCTCAGTTTCCTCATATGTAAAATGGGGATAGTAGCAGCACCTACCTTCTGGGATTGTTGGGAGGATCTTATGGTATATTTGTAAAGTGCTTTGCAAACTGTAAAAATCTTAGATAAATGCTAGTAATTATTATTATTCCTATTACTTGGGGATTCAATAGTAGACATGATTCAGGGCTTCCCTTGTGGATCTAGGCATCGATTCACAGCTGTTCACTGCACAGTCCACGAAAAAAGTCATGAAGGTCATGTATTTGACATATGGGGAAACTGAGGCCCAAAGAAGAAAAGGAGTGGTCCAGCTCCATGTGGTTAGTTAGTTAGCAAACACAGTTGTGTCTGGAACCCAGAATTCTGGCTAATACTCATTTATGAGCATAAATCCTAGTATTTTTCCCCATTACAAAACAGCCTCATTATTATATATCCATACCTCTTATGCAGGCTCTTCCCCCTTGGGACTTCGGTCTCCTGCTCTCTGAAATGAGGGGGACCCTCTGGCCTCTCACCCCCCCCCCCTGCAGAACCAGGCTCCTGGCTCCTTTTCTTCCTCTGCCTCCCGTGGCACGTGTGCCAGGCCGGGTGCAGAATAGCTGCCTCATTGTCTCTGGGGCCGGCCCCCCGTGGGCAGACCCAGCCAAGCCCAAGTGTCTAAAGAGATATCCAGAGTCTGGCAGCTCCCTTTGTCTTGTCCTGGCCACAGGCTGAGTGACCTTTTCACCCTTTCAGCCTGGTGCCTTTGAGGGCAGGGGGCCTGGACTGTCTGGGGAGCCTGAGAACCCCGCTTCCCTGCCCACGTCCCCACAGCCGGGCCCCAGGCCGCCCAGACTGCGGTTATCAGTCCGGGGGGGGCATTCTTGGTTCGCTTCCATGGCGGGGTGGCACTCGGATGGCTTTTGTTAAGTTTCCCCGTGAACTTTGGAACATAAAAGACTGTGAAGGAGGGAAGATGGTGGCCCCAGCCCACCCCCTCCCCATTTCATTTTTCCTCCCCCACCCTAACTGATGTGACTCATTGTGGGCAAAGCAGACCTTTTAGCCATTGGGATGGAGATAGGGCTAAATCTAGTTCCTCATTAGGCTGTATTGACATATGGAAAAGAACGCTGGGTTGGGGGCCAGAAGAAGTGGGGTGAGATCTTGGCCCTGCTCTTTGTTAGCCATGTGGTCTTAAAGATGTTACCTCCCTTTTCTGGGCCTTGGTTTCCTATTCTGTAAAATGAGGGTCTTAGACTAGAGCAGGGGTTCTTAACATTTTTTGTAACATGGATCCCTCTGGTGGTCTAGCAGAGCCACTGGCCCCTTTCTCATCATCATGGATTTAGAATCACAAGATAAAATACATAAGTTTACAAAGGAAACCCATATTGAAGTAGAGGTATTGAAATAATTTTAAAAACAAGTTCACAGATCCCAGAGCAGGCAACAAGCATTTATTAAGTGCCTTTTGTTTGCCAAGACCTGTGTTACAAAGAAGGGCCCCCCCTCAAAAAAAAAAAAAAAACTGGTTCCTGCCTTCCTGGAGATCACTTTTAAGAATCCCTGGGCCACCTTCCAATTCTAAATTCTTTGATCCTGTTAATCCCAGAATCAGTTGACCCTTTCATTGTTATCATGCTTTCATCCTGGGCTGCTGACCTGACTAGGACTGGGTATAATGCCATTTCATAGATGGTGACACTGAGGTACAGAAAAAGCTGAGAGCTTTCTAAAGAAGCTCTGAGACTGGGACTAAAAGGAATAACTGTTTCTATAGCACTTTGAGGTTTACAAAGTACTTTTTTTGTCTTCTATACCTAGTGGAAGGGGGGAAAGTGACAAAAAATTGGTGCTCAATAAATGCTGATTAAGTTAAATTGGATTCAATTTTCCTCAGAGCACGTGAGGTAGGTAGTGTTAGGAAATGACCCCCCCCCAAGATCACTTTAGTCATTAAACTGATCTAGGCTTTCCCAGGAAATCCTCAGGACATGGGATCTCAGATCCTAAGTTCCTGGACAGAATTTGAGACAAGGGACAGAACTTGGGAAGTCGCCAAGTAGGATGGACAGAGGGATGGTTCGAATGGACCATGCTCTTATTTGGAGATACGCATGGGGTCAGTGTGGTTCAGATGGCAAACTCCTGCAATCCCACTCCTTCCATGCCCCCGCACTGGCATCCTAAAGCCCTGGCAAGCCCTTGTTTCAGTGGTAGGGTAGAAGGATGGCATCTCCCATCTGCAACCCTGGCATTCACATGCTGGCACTGGAAGGAAGCCGGGCACAGGCAGGGTGCCAGTCAGGAGCACTCTATCAGAACAGACCATGCCTGGCTGTCAGCCCCTTCCTTCTCCTTTTAGTTCAGTTTTGTTCATGTCTGGCACTGCCAACTTCCAGGGTGGCGGAGGGAGAGCTGAGTGCTCACACTTGGCCCCTGATACAGGCCACCATTGTGCCAATAAAGTTGGTCTCAGGTAGAGGGACATAACCCTCAGAGAAAGCAGCATGATTAATGGGGCAGCCGGAGAAAAGGCAAGACCCCTTTAGGAGAATCTATACCCAAGAAGACGAATAATCTGCCCAGCATCACAATAAGTGATAAAAGTGAGGATTTGAACTCAGGTCTTTAGTCTTTTAACCTAGTCTTTTTCCCATAATTCTTGCCAGAGTTGAGAATGCTAATGGAGAGGGGTATATAAATCAATGTTACCTGTAAGGGAGGAAGCAGGAGTGTTCATGCTATGGGACTGCAGGAGTGGAAAACAGTGGGCTTGGTTCCCAGCTCCCCAGGCCCTCATCTCTTTCTCTAATGAGAACAAGGTTCCCTTCAAGGTCCCTTCCAATCACGATGATGATGATGATGATGATGAAGAAGAAGAAGAAGAAGAAGAAGAAGAATTATTTAAGACTTATGAAGAACTTTCCTCAAAATCTGAGTTACGTTGTAACAATATACAGCCATTTCCTCAAAACTTGTGAGTTACATTGTACTGGTATCAGTATAACCATTTCCTTAAAACTTGTGAGTTACATTGTACCGCTATCAGTACAGTCATTTTAAAAGTGAGAAACTTGGGCTCAGAGAAGGGATTATAAGGTTTCACAGATAATAAGCATCAAGATTTGTATCTGAATCCCTTATTCTTGCTACTACAGCAATAGTGACCTAACTACTGTTGGGCAATAAGGAGGACAGAAGTAATATGAAATTTGGTTGCTGCTCTCGAGGAATCTCTAGTTTACTTGGGGAAGTCTTAAATAAAAATAATAATAATAATAACCAACAAATTTATATATAGCATCTAACATGTGCCAGGTACTATACTAAGTGCTTTACAATTATTATTTCATTTGATTCTCATAACAGCTTTTGGAGATATTATTCCCATTTTACAGATGAGAAAAATAAGGCAAAGAATAGCAAGGTGGATGTTGTTATTATCCCCATTTTCCAGATGGGGAAACTGAGGCAAAAGCAGTAAGCTAGGTGCTGTTATCATCCTCATTTTACAGTTAGGGATGTGGCTTGCCTACGATCACAGAGCTGTTAGTGTCTGAGGCTGGACTTAAAAGTCCAGCTCTTCATGACTGCAGTGCCGGTGCTCTACCCACTGTGTCACCAAGCCGCTGCATGATAATTACCGATATGACAAAGTTATGTGATCAATGCTAAATGAATACGAGCAATTAAAGTGTGAGAGACTGTGCAGGTTGTGCTGGAATTGAAGTTAAAAGTCCTGACTCTGCCATTTCGTACTGCTGTGATGTAATCCCAATTTATCCTGGATATCTCCTTTGTATGTTGTCTTCCTCTTTAGACAAGAAGTTTTTTGGTTTGGGTTTTTTTTTTTTCCCATAATGTTGTATCTAGCACATAGTAGGTCCTTACCAAATGCTTGTTGATTGACTGACTGATCTTGGCCAAGAAACTGGCAGCTAGCATCCTGACATTTATAACTCCTTTAAAATTTCCCAAACACGTTGACAGCAGTTCTCATTTGGAGCTCCATAAGAACCCCACGAGGTCAGCAGGAGGGTTACTCGGATCATTTTCCCAAATGAGTAAACTGAGGTGTGATGGTGAAATCACTAGCCCAGGGTCTCACAGCGAGTATCGCAGAAGGGATTCCGGCCCAGATCTTCTCGCTACCATTTCCCAGCTTAACATCGGTGGGCTCCCCATCTGGAGAACAAGGGGGACTGCGACTAGCCAGGAGTCCCTCTCAGCTGTGCTAAGTAGCCCCGGACAGGGCTGCCGATTCCCCCCAGATCTTCAGCTCCCACTTCTGTGGTCCTGCCTCTAAGCGGAGGGAGGAAGGAGAGGGCACTGTAGGAGGCAGATAGGAGGGATTCAGGGAGCTCACATCCATTTAAGCTGCTTTGGAGCCGCCTGACAGACACCTGAGCTCGGAGTGGTTCCCAGTGTAGACAGAGCAGAGGGTCTGCAAATCCAGATGACCCCGGAGCTCGTGGCCGGCCCCTGAGCCGGATCTCGGGAGCCAAAGCCAGGCCGGGATGCGCTCTCCGGGGGCAATGGCAGATGGGGGAACTCCGTGCTCACGGGAAGGGGAGCTACAGCCAGCCATGTTCTAGGGATGGTGGAGGCACAGGGCAGGCCAGGGATGGCTCTGGCTGTAACGGGTTTGCAAATCCACCCCAGCTGGGGGATTAAGCCAGCATCTGGCTTCTTTTACAATATTAAAACAAAGAAGGTTGCAGGCGCCATTATTGGAAGGAGGGAGGGCCATGGGGAGGGGGGGAAGGCAGAGGGAGGTCGGGAAGCCTAGTGATCTGCCCTCGCCCTAGGTGTGTTGGCAAAGTCCGTGCCCCTGACAACTGCCTCCCTAATTACCTCCTTCCCGGCGATTAAAGAAATGGAACGCTGGAAACAACACATTTCATCCTGACAGGGGGTGACATTCTGAACGTGCCTTGATTGTGAATGAATTCCTCCCTTTGGGGTGAGGGGGCGGGAGGGAGGTGCCAGCCATGGAGCCGGGGCTGGGGCGAGGGGGGGGAGAAGGGCAGAGTGATGTTGGGGAAGCAGACAGCCCTGGAATGGAGAAACGCTTCCTGGCCCGGGATTGCTTTTTCCAAGCTTCAGAGTTGGTCACAGAGGCTGGCTGCAGGTGGGAAGTGGGGGGGGGGGGTTGGTGGTTGGTGGTGTAACCCAGCGTTCCCCCCGGGGCCAGGCTCCAGGCTCCAACCTCCAACCCAGAGGGGTCCCCCCTCCCTCTCCTCCCTTCTTCTAATGAGGTACAGCAGTCAGCAGGGCTAGCCGCACAACTAAAATTAGCACCAGGTTCTCATTCTCCTTTGCTAAAGGGGAAACATCTAATAATAAAAAAAGAAATAAAATAAAGCTCACGATTTCAAGAAGACAGAAGGGGTTTTACCTCTTTCCCTTTCCTTCTCTTCCCTCCCCCCTCCTCCCTTTCTCTCCTCCCCTTTCCTCTTCTCCTCCCCTTTCTCCTCCCTCCCCTTTTCCTTTCCTTCCTTTCCCTTCCCTCTCTTAGCCTTCCTTCCCGCCTCTTTCCCTTTTCCTCTCTTTCCCCTTTCCCTTTCCCCTCACTTGCCCCTTCCTTTCCTCCTTAAGTCTTCCCTCCTCTCTTTTCCTTTTCTCTTCCTCTCCCTTCCCTTCCCTTCCTCCCTTTCCCTTTCCCTTTCTTCTCTGCCTTTAACCTATTCTCTTTCTCTTCCTCCCTTCTCCCTTTTCCCCTCTCCCCCTCTGCCTTCCTTCCTTCCCCATTTCCCCCTTCCTCCCCTATTCTCTCTTTTTATCCTCTTCCCCTTTCCCTCCCCCTTCTCTCTTTTTATTCTATTCCCCTTTCCTCACCCCTTTCCCCCTTTCTCCACTTTCCCCTTTTCTTCCTCTTTCCCCCCTTTCCCTTTCCTTCCCCCTCCCTCCCTTGCCTTCCCCTCTCTTTCTCCACTGGCCCTCTGCCTTCCCCCTTTCCCCTTCCTCTCCCTCCTCCCTTCCACTCCCTCCCTTCTCTTCCTTGTCCTCTCCCCTCCCTCCCTCCCTCCCCCTCCTCTCCCCTCTCTTCCCCAACTCCTGTTGTGTCGCTCTGAGCCTGGGGAGGCTGCAGGAAGCCAGGGAGCAGAAGTGCCAAGTAGGAAACTGTCAGGCAGCCAAGACCCTACTTGTTTGTTCGTCTTGCTGGAGCCAGGGACTGACCTTATTAGCTCGGAGGGCAGCTGCCTTATTAATGCACATCTGGCAGAGGAGAGGCTCCCTAGCCCTTAGATTGTCTTCCTGTCGACCACTAGCCTTGCATTACCTTCGCAGGAATGTGGACAGGGACTTCACGCATCTGCAGGGAATTTCTGCTGGGGCTCCCTCTTTGCAGCCCCAGCCTGCTGGGTAGCCTGCAGAATTGGGGGGAAGGGAGGGGAGAAGAAGAGAGTGGAGGAAGGGGAGGGGAAGAGAGGGAAAGGGAGGACTCTTCTCGCCTCCCTGATTTCTGTGGCCTTTCCTCCTGGCAGCCCGTCCTTACGCGGAGGAGTAAACCATGATTAGTGCCAGGGAGAAGCCATTCCCCAGAGCCCCCCAGCTCTGCTAAGGTTGGGGGGGGCAGAGATTGACAATAAGCTATTAACTGGGGCCGGGTGGAGAGAGGATGTCAAAGGTCACAGTAAACTCTAATCAGGCTCTGGAATACTAATATCCGAACTGGAACCAGAACATAGAGAATACTAGAGCACAAAACTCTAGAACTGGGGGGTCTAGCCCACCACCCTTCATATCACAATTGAGGCAACTGAGGCTTCAGAGCAAAAAAGTGGCTTGTCCCAGATCACACAGCGGATCAGAAGCAGAAATGGATGTAGAGCCCAGATGTCCCAGATGTTTGCTCAGGTTGACATCCCCAACATGGTGCTCCCCAGTAAAAAGGGGGAGGAAGATTCAGTCAAGTCAATAAGCATTGATTAAGCCCTTACTGTATCCCAAACTACTGAATGCAGGTGATACAGACATAAGTCAAAATAAAGTATAGTTTCTTCCCTGCTTACATTTGAATGAGGGCAGACGATACCTAAAAAAGAGCTCGAAAGTGGGGCTTGGGAGGGTAGTGACCAGGTCTGGAGAGGTGAGAGGAAGATGCTGGCCTATTGTGTCTTAAAAGATCATATATGTTTTCCCTTTCATGGTTTTTCCCCTTTTATTTTGATTTTTCTCTTCTAATATGATTCATAAAAAATGTGTATAAAATTAGTGTACATGTATAACCTGAAAAAAACCCAATAGAACAATAAGAAAAATCATAGAATTCTTGGGGATTATTGGAGGATAATGTACTGCAGTGGAAAATGAATGAATATGAATGAACGAGCATTTATTAAGTGCTTACTATGTGCAAAGCAGTAAAGATAAATCAAAGAGTAAAACTGTCTCTGCTCTCGGAAGTTCACATGGTGCAACAGATAGAACATGGGAGCTAGAGTCAGAAGACATGAGTTCAAATCCTGCCTTAGCTACTTATCAGCTCTGCCACCTTGGGCCAGACATTTAACCTCTATCTTCCTGAGTTTTCTCATCTGTAAACTGGAGGTAATAATAGCACCTACCTTCCTGGATTGTTGTGAGGATGAAATGAAATAATTTTTGTATAGAATACAGTAATTGCTTAATAAATGTTTCTCTCCCTATCTCCTATCCCAGTAGGGGAGATATCACATGTAAAAAGTTTCCAACTGGAAATCAGACAGATCCTTGGTCCTTAGGGTGCAGAGAAGGGTCCTTAGGCAACAAAGAGAGTAAAAATACTTTCTTTCAAGTTTTCCCCACATTTAAAACCATTCCCATTTCTGATGCAGAACCACTTCAAAATAACAATGACTTTACTATGAAGAACTTTCTTTTCTAAGTCTTCTGTGGCTGAGGCTGCTAACGAAGCAGCTCCTGTTTGAAAACAAAGGATGAATACAACAATGAGGAAATTGTTTAATAGTAATAGTAATAACACACACATATATGTATACACATACATATATACATCTACATGCATATCTATATATGTATATGAACACACATATATATGTATATGTGTGTGTGTGTGTGTGTGTGTGTGTGTATATATACATATATATATGTATGTATGTATATAGCACTTACTGTGAGCCAAACACTTCGTAATTATCTCATTTGATCCTCACAACAATCCTGGATTATTATCCCCATTTTATAGATAGAAAAACTGAAACCCATGGATTAAATCATTATCTAGCCAGTATCTGAATTTGGATTCAACTCAGGTTTTCCCATTTCTAGATCCATTGCTCAATCCACTGCATATCTAATCATCCCTCTCTGGCCTCAGTGTCTTTATCTGGGCTTGGACTCTTTGACCGTCAAAATCCCTGCCTTTCTGCTCTGATTCAGCTCCCGTCTTCTTAGAGCCTTTCTACTGTTTGCATTCCAAGTGGACCCTGCATTATGTTAATCTACACTGGGGTGGAATTTTAAGCTTATAAACAAGAACTAGACTTGGTTTATATTGTCTGGAAGTTCCGACTCTAGACAATGTGTCCTTTCCCTGGCAATATTGGATTGGGGGTGGGGAGATAGTTCCATCTTTTCCTTGGTCAGAGTGGAAGCTGATAATCTCCTTGTCTCTGTCTGAGAGTCTTGGCTTGGCCAGTATATTCACTCTAGAGCTTCCTGACACCAAAGAGGCTGGAGATGTTCATGATCTCCCTGTGGGCATGTGGGCTGGTCCCTCATAGGTATGCCACAAGTTTTGTGAATAGGGTCATAGTGTCAGAGAAAGGTGCAGTTAGACCCAGAGTTTGAGAGCAGGAAGATGTTAGAAAGATGCATCTAAAACAACCCTCTCCTTTAGTTTATTGCAGTTTTCACGTGCTATCTCTTTATACTTTTATAATTTTTTTATTCTGAACTTAAAAGACACCAAGTCACACTAGCATGTCCCATATAGTAGAATGGAAAAATAGGTTTGGACATTAAACCGTAAATCTCTATTGCATTTCTTTTGAAAATGTAGATAAATTCAGTGGGCAATTTTCAGAACTATTCTTCTTGTCTGTAGTTCTTTCTGTTCTTCCTTCTGTTTATTTCTGTGTATTTTTTTAAAGAGGATAGCTAGGTGGTACCATAGTGGATCGAGTCTCAGGCCTGGAGTCAGGAAGACTCCTGCTCTTGAGTTCAAATATAACCTTCTGTACTGACTAGCTGTGACCTTGGGCAAGCCCACTTAATCATGTTTGCCTCAATTTTCTCATCTATAAAATGAGTCAGAGAAGGAAATGGCAAACCAGTATCTTTGCCAAGAAAACCCAAAATAGGGTCACAAAGAGTGGAACATGATTGAACAATAAGAATTTTTTAAAATGCTTCAATGACCCTTGGGGGGGGGGGCTACTTTATCCCTAGACCTCCTCCTCTTCCTCCTCCTCCTCCTCCTCCTCCGCCTCTCCCACTCCCAAATTTAAAAAAGAAAATGAGGGAATTGGAATGCAGAGAAGAAAAGTGACTAGTCCTTTGTGAGTAGCTGAGATCAAGAATAGAAAGATTTCTTTCCACTTCTGTCCAATTGTTAATCACAGAGATGAGGCAGGAGCACCAAATATGGCTAGATAGCCGGGACTTAAAAAAATGTCTGCTTGTTCACTTTTCAGAGAAGGTAACTCAAGCCAAGAGGGAGGGGACTTGCCAGAATTTCATTGTATGTTAGTGGCAGAGCTGGAGAGACTTTGGGGAAAAGAGGGATAAAGGTCTTTCACATTCCCTGTACCCATTTCAAGAAAGTGGTATCTTTTCCAGCTACAAGAATCACTAAATTTGGAAAGAGAATCTCAATTTATGGCTCTCCCAAAGTGCAATGGGCTGGGGTATCATGGGTGTTTCCTCCCTGGAATTTTTCTAGGACACACTGGAGGATGACTCTCCAGGGGCAGGGATGCTCCTCAGGGGCAGGGATGCCATAGTAGCTAATACCCATCTAGGTCAGGATTGGATTAAATAGTTTCTGAAGCTCCCTTTTGAGATGCTGTGATTCTGAGAACTTAGGCTCTGTTTTTATTTTTTTTTTCACTATCGTGTAAAAATAGTATGATGCTGTTATGCTGTTGTATGATGCTATTTTTAGTTCCTTCATATTCCATTAACAGAAATAACAGCAGCAATCAGCAATTACTTCGATGAGTAACTTGCTTACATTTATTCCTTAAATCATTTGCTCCATTGTCCCGTTCTCAGATAGGCCCACGTAGTCCTGAGCCTCCATTTTATAGCTTGGGAAAGTGAGATCTGGGGCTCATCTAAGATCATTTCATAGGTTTTGATATTAGGAGGGACTCCCTTCTTTTTATAAAGGAGGGAATAACTTCAGAGAAAGAAGGTAGCTTCAGCTAAGGTCAGGGGTTATATCCAGACCCTGGTCCTCTGATCTCCAATCTAGTCTTGCTTCTTGAGGAACAGGCCATCTGTTTCCTGATTGAGCATCCTTGATAACTCTTTAAATACCGCACAAATGTGAATTTGCTTTTGTTGTTATTACAACATTCATTTTTATTTTCAGCTATTGCTATTATTCTGCTTCCTGGCCCTTGAAAACAGCTCAACCTGAAGAAAAGCTTTTTTTCCCTTTGAAAAGCTTCATTGTTTTTGTTTCTGTGCTAATATTCTAGGTTGTGACATAATATAGAGTGACTTGGACATATAATTGGAAAAAAGACTATTGAATATATATATATATATATATATATATATATACACACACACACACAAACACACACATACACATATATGTATATATAAGGTGATTGATTTCACACTAGCACTAAGCACTTTGAAATGCCACTAGAAGGAAGGGTTCCTGTCATCCTCCTCTTACAACTCAGGTCAGCCTAAATACATTTATTAAGCATCTGCTGTAAACAAGGACCTGGGCTTGGTGTTGGGGATGCAAAGATAAATCCACATTCTTTGCACTCAAATAATTTGAAGAGAACAATTAAATAAATAAATATTGTACAAGGAAGGATTGAGGGTCAAGGGTCAAGGGAGAAATCCAGACAAAGGGCTATGAGAGAAGTAGGGAGCAAGACCTCCTTTCCCCATGTGGACCAAGGTCAGGAGAGGTTTCATGGAGAGGGTAGAATTTTATTTGGATCTTGAAGGAAGGAAGAGACTTTATTAGACAGCATGGGGAGCATTCATGGCACATATTTAACCTATATCAGAGTGGGGAGGTAAAGGAGGGAAGGAGAAAAATTTGGCACATAATGTTCTACAAAAATGAATATGGAAAACTATCTTTAACATTTATTTGGAAAACTAAAATACTGTTGAAAAAAGAAAAAAAAGATGTAGTTCATTCCAGGCCAGATATGGGGATAGGGGATCAAAGCCCAGATAGGAAGGCAGAACAGGATTAAAGGATGGTGGCTGTAGCTCTGACCAGGACCCCATGTGCCTTAAGGGAAGGCAGCATAAAGAAGGACGAACAGATAACTTTCAGTACCCTTGTGGAGGACCTTGAATGCCCAAGTCCGAGTTTACACCAATAGGGAATCTCTAAAGTTCCTAAGAAGAACATGAAAATTGAACGTTTGTAGGATGTGGGGATGGGACAGACTTTATAGCTCTTAGCCCTTCATCCCCCCTGAGGGCCAAGTAAAGTAATAATGCTTGTCTCTATGGCAACAAAGTTAAGAATTCTAGATGTAGGTAGGAGGTAGCAGTACAATACACCATAGTAGCTGAGTTTGAAGTGAGGGCTTGAAAGATGGGTTGAAGAAAAGGGATAAAATGCACTCTTATCAGACTATTGCAACAGTTTAGGCCAGGGTGATGAGGATCCTGTACAAGGGATGGTTGCGTTGGAAGTGGAGATACTGGAGAACAGAAGCAGGAGGATGAAGACCCCGTTGGGTACCAGTCCTTGGCAAAGTTCCAAGCCTCTGGGAGCTGCCTTTGGTATATCCAGTAATCCCATCTCTTGACTTCCCACTCTTTCGCCATCAGGCCCTTGGAGGTTTCTGTCTTTCCTCCCTAAGGAAGAGATTTGACCCTGATCATTTGTTGCTGTTATTGTCCATCCTTTGTTCTCAAAGAGTTCCAATGACAGCACAAAGGGATATTTTGAATTGTACATAAGTGTTACAGAGCTAGGCAAAGTCATCAGTCTCCCTTTATCCTCTGAAGTCACTGAAGTTCAGGGCCACGACAAACAATCAAAGTTGACTCTCTGTGTTACTGCGTTTCTGGAATTCTTTACTCATTTACACTTGAGCACAAATGGGTCTTAAATCTGTGATCATTCTCCTAGGAATTGTCACCTGAGTCTGAGCATTCTATCTACCCTAAATATTGATTTCCCATTGACCCTTAGGTTCCCCCCTCTCCACTCACACCAGTTCCCTCATTTGTTTTTCCTTAGTGAATGTTTCTTGGGCTACCTTGGAAGACAGCTTATAGAAGAATAGCTCTAGGATGAGGGATTTGATATCACCCAATCAATCAACAAATATTCATTGAGCTCCTGGGTTGAAGCTCCCAGAAAGACTTAACCGTCTTTACATTGCCTTCCCTCAAGGGATTACCACTTTTAGTTGGGAAGGCAAAACCAATGCATGAAAAATTAATGGGCAATACAAAGCACTAAAGAAAGGCCAAGTGAGTGGTGCAGAAAATTTAAAGGATGCTCTCTGGGGGTTAGGAGCTTGGAGGAATGGGGTGAGGGAGCCATAGAGCTTAATGGAATGAACACTAGATTCACAGTAAGGGCACCTTGGTTTCAGAAACCCACTCTGCTGTTTCTTACCTTTGTGATTTTGGGCAGATCACTTCATTTGTGAGCTTCAACTTCCTTATCTGTAAAAATAGGGATTAGGAGCAAATGTTCTCTAAGCAGCTTCCAGCTCTAAACTCAGTGATTCTGTGGAGGTTTCATCGAGGGGCTAATACTCTGTTTTCATCTGGAAAGCTAGGATAAAGTAAACTGAGAGGGGAGGGAACATTGCAAATGGGGCAAAAACAGCAAGAACATTTTTTGTGTTCAGAATGTTCGATGTGAATTTGGAGAAGAGGAGGAGGAGGCTGATCTGAGTGGAGCAGGGGCAGGGGTTTGGAACCAGACCAGGCCAAGCCTTAAATGTTAGCCTTAAAGAGTTGATCTTGAGTCAATGTGGCTTCATCTCCCTAAGAGTGAACTGCCTTTTCTCAGACTTGAGGGATTTTGCCAAAACGAGAGTGATATCTCTTTGTCTTGTGATGCTCAGAGTCTTTGGATGGCCATCAGTAGAAAGAATGCCAATTTTAGAGTTACCAATTTAGGTAATAATGAAGAATATGTAAAACTCCAGGGACCTATGTTTTTATCAGTGTGGGCAATCCTGCCAGGGACAGACACCTTAGGACAATCTCTTTGAGTTTCAAGTGCTTAAAGATTTTTCTTGTGTAGTGTGATAAATGTGGAAATATGTTGAGAAGAATATGTTTAAACTATATTGGATTACTTGCCATCTAGGGGCGGGGGAAGAGGGAGAGAGCAGGAGAAAAATTTGGAACACAAAGTTTTACAAAAATGAATGTTGAAAACTAACTTTACATGGATTTGAAAAAATAAGATTCTATTGAGAGGGGGAAAAAAGAATTTAAATCTTAGTGTCTAGTCCCTAGAGATGAGTTCAGATTTCAAATTCAAATCTGTCACTTCCTACTTGTGTGACTTTGAGCAAATCACTTAACTACTCTGGCCTTGATTTTTTCATCTGCAAAATAAAGATAAAGTACTATATATATATATATATATATATATATATATATATATACACACACTCACACATGCACACACACACACACATATATATATACATACATATGCATGTATATTTAGATATATGTGTAATATATACAAATACACATATATATGTATATAATTTTAAAATTCTTTATATATAAGCTTGAAAACTATTATTATTCTCATTTTATAGATAGGGAAACTGAATTCCAGAAAGGATGTAACCTAGCTAGGAAATCAGGATTCAAATCCAGGTTCTCTGCTTTCCAAATCCACCATATCACACATCCTGAATGGCCTGAACCCTTTTGTTGTTGTTGTTCAGCTGTTCCACTTATGTTTTACTCTTTATGAGCCCATTAGGGATTTTCTTGGCAAAGATACTGGAATGGTTTGCCATTTCCCCCCCTACCTCAGCTTATTTGACAAATGAGTTACTGAGGAAAATAGGATTAAATGACTTGTCCAGAGTCACACAGCTAGTAAGAGTCTACGGTCAGATTTGAATTGAGAAAAACAAGCCTTTGCAGTTGCCAGACTGGGCACTCTATCCACTGTGCCATCCTGCTGCCCCCAATCCATATTATCTTTGCTGACCAATCTGCTGCAGTGAAAGCTAGAAGCCAGGACCAGCTGACCATCCAAAACCTTTTAGGCATTCCATGTAAAATAGATAACAATTACACCTGCTCCTGGAGTGCTTGTGAGGACCCAATGAGATCATTGTAAAGCACTTAGCATGTGTCTGACACATTGTAGGCAGTATGAGGATGATGGTCAAGATGTATCTGATTGCCTCCATACTTATTGCATTGTTCTCTCCTAAAGCAGTTTCTCCAGAAGCCATATCATCTACCAACAAGCTCCCTGCTTTTACAGATGAAGCAGCTGAAGCCTCAATTGTTTGAATGACTCTATGTGCCCTCATGGATTTTGTCCATGTGGTTTTCTTAGCAAAGATACTGGAATGGTTTGTCACTTTCTTCTCTAGTGTGTCCCCATTTTATGGATGAGGAACTAAGGCAAGCAGGGGTTACAGATAATACGTATCTAAGGTCACATCTGAACTTCAGTATTCCTGACTCCAGCTCTAGCTCTCTATCCACTGAGCCACCTAGTTCTTACGCAACTTGCCCAGGATTAGATTGGTAGAAAATAGCAGTACTTGGATTCCAAGGTTCTTACCACTGTAGCATATGATTTTTCTTTGAGCTAGAATCACAGATAGGACCCGGAGCTGGAAAGGTCATCTAGTTCAGGACTTCTTAAACTTTTTCTCCTTTTCACCCAAGAAATTTTTACATGACCCAGGTTTATAGATATACAAATCAAACATTTATTGATAATGTCATAATTTTCTGACTCCTATATTTAATTGTGAGATCTTATATGGGATCACGAGCCATGGTTTCAGAAGCTGAGGTCCAGTCCAACTCCTTTATTTTACAGATGAAGACATTGAGAGCTGTAGAAAAGAGATCTGCCCAAACAATCCAAATAGTAAGGAGCAGAGGGGAGATTCTGCTCACTTCTGCAGGTGCTTGAGGGGTCCAGACTTAGGCCACTGGCCTAAGTTCCTTGGAGCCCCACTTAGAGAAGGGCGCCCTTTGTCCCCGTTAGCCCATCAGTCTGGCTCTCCTCTCCTGTTTTTGAAATTCAAAACATTTACAAGACCAGCCCTCTTTGCTCTTGCCCTCTGTTACAGAAAAGAGGATTTGGAAAGCTTTTTTGCTTGTTTTGGCGGCCTTTCCTTCTTGTTCAGTCTCTCTTTGCTTGAATTTGCTCCCTCTCTCTTTCTTTCCAACCCCTCCTCCTTGTATAAAAGTTTAAACAATAAGCAAGAGATGTGTAGCAGATCTGCTGTGAAAGAAGATTCCAGTTCTCTTCTGGAGCCCCTTGGGAAAGATACTTCTGTCTGAAAGTTTTAGGGACAGCCCCGAGACTCCACAAATACTCTACCCAGCCCCAATACCTTTCCACTAGAGCCAAATAGGTCCTTTTATTTTATAGGCTAATACTGGCATGCTACCCGTTCTCCAACAAGGTCTGAACTCCTGATTTCAAGGTCACTGGTCTTAAATTGCAGGCAAGATAGACAGGCAGATGGACAGAGACAGAGAGATAGAAAATAGATACATAGATGCATGGATAGGTAGAGAGATAAATAGATGGAATGATAGACAGATGGATAGATAGATAGATATAAACAGATGGACAGAAATAAATAGATACGTAGATATACAGACAGATAGAAGGATAAATAGGAAAATAGATAAATAGATGGAAGGGTAGATAGATGAATAGACAGATGGACATGAATAGATAGACTGACAGAGATAAATAGGTGGACAAAAAGTAGATAGACAACCAATCAGATAAATAGATAGACTAATAGATAGATGGACAGAAAGAGATAGATAGATAGATAGAACAGACAGAAAAATGGAAAGATATTACTAATAAATAGTATATTTGTATTTCTTGATTCCTAACATCTTAAATAATAGATTTATATAGATTCATATCAGCTAGGCCTCCCCTTTTGACTCAGCAATAAATTCACATGAGGATTTCAAGATAGGCTAACGTAGAACTTAAATCTACTTCATCAGTTGTAAAAAACTCTTTTCCTTTATGTTCCCAGTTTTCTTAATTTCTGGGAATCTCATTTGATTCTTATATCAATCCATGAGGAAGAGGCTATTATTATTCCCATTTTACAGCTGAGGAGACTAAGACCTGGAAAGAGTGTAGTAAGACCACAAAGATAATAAGCATCTGTGGCAGGATTTGAACTCGAGACTTCCGACTCCAAGGTTCTCTGCCATTGTCTCACATCATCAATGTTATTCTTATATAAAGTGAGCCATTTCAGATGTGTCAATCTCAACTCACGTGTCTTGGGAGTGTCTATGAACCCAGGCGGTAAGTGACATCTCACTTTTTTTCCCAGCTGCAGAGGGATAGCTTGTCCCCTACTATGGTTTTTGATTTGGTTATTTTTTTGCAGAAGGAGGTGCGTTTAGCTCATGCCGCTCTCCATCGGTGCCCTTTGCTAGAGCATTTGCCGTCTGCTCAGATGAAATCCTCGAATTACTTTGGGAAAAGCCCTTGGCTCAGATTTCTGGTCTGGGCAGTGTACATCTGGACAGCCCAGCTGCCGGAGGCAGTCAGAGCTGGGAAAGGGAAGGGGGGAGAAAATAATTCCAAACACCCAACCACAGAGACAGTCAGGCCAGGAACCCTGTAGACACAGTGTCCCTCAAGGAAAAAAAAATCCTACTTTGGGAATTATGAGAGGAAAGAAGAAGTGGAAGGTTTATGGACAAGGAGGAGCTGAGGGAGGAATCAGTAAAATGCTTCTCTTTAAAACTTGGTAATTTCCAGAAAAAGGAAAAGGTAGCAAAAGGGGAAGATAGTTCACATAGGGAAGCCAGGCTAAAACGAGGGAGACTGGGAAGATTTCCATGTCTACATTCAGAGAATCACGGTTCAGACTCAATTCTACCACTTCTCCACTGGATGATCTTTTCAGAGACTAACTATTTAATCTGTGCAACAAGGGGATTAAACTGGTGATTTCTTAGAACCCTGAAGCTTTAAATCCTCTTCTGATTCTATGGAATGAAAATTCAGGTTTTTTTTTGTTTTGTTTTGTTTTGTTTTGTTCTACTAGTGTTGTGATTTTTGGGGAAGTCACACAATCTCTCTGTACCTCAGTTTCCCCAGTAAGCAAAAAATGAACAGATTCCATGCATGGGCATAGGGATGCTTTTTGCATATGTTCAAGATTGCAACAGGGGGCAGGCAGTTCAGAGGAAGGTCCTGAGTCAGCGTGAGCTGGGATTTCACACGGCAAGCCAAGGAGCAGCTGAGAACAGAGCCGATTCTAGGGGCATTCAAAGGAGACATTTGGGTCAGGGCAAACATATGGAAAAGGGTAAAGGAGGGAGGGGGTGACAGAGATGGGATGTTTTGTAATATTCCTTTTGAAAAATGCATGTATTTTCATTGCCAGAAAACTCCCTCTTCTCTGGGGCCTAGAGATTTGTTTGTAATGAGTTGTCACATATGTTTCAGTGAAGGCTCAAAGCGTTTGAGGGGAAATAATAGAAAGTGGAAGAAATTTTGCTACCTTGCCTAGAGTGCTTTGTCCCAGTTCTGGAAGGAAGGCTGAGCATCGCCCCCATGTACATCCTAATGAGACCCTAGGTGGGGTGTGTCTCAGTGGAACCATTATCTTTCCCCATAGCCCAGCTCCAAGCTTACCAGTGATCATGGACAAAGTCACTTCTTCTTTTTGGGTCCTCAGTTTCCTTCTCTGTAAAAAGAGAAAGTTGGACCAGATCAGGGATAGCTTAACTTTTTTTTTTTAAATATGAACTCTTTTAAAAATAATGATTTCCCCCAAAAAATTATAATGGGAGGAAATGCTAGACTTCAGCTAGAGGTGAGTAAAAATTTATTTTCCTTGTCTGAATTGATGATTCCTTGAAATCTATCTATATACCTTTTTGGGTAGACTTCGGATTAAGAACCCCTTGGTTAGATGAATCATGAGATCCAGTGTTGCCATGGCTGTGTTGTATAGAAAAATAACAACGATCACTGGATTTAGAGAATTAATAATTTAATTTGTAGCCTTAGTTTCTTTATCTGTAAATATTACTTATATTATTTACTCACCGAATTGTTGTATTAAATGGAATAATGTAGCCAAAGTACTTCCTATTAAGAAAACACTAAGTAAATATCAGATAGCACCTAGCAGAATGCTTTGCACATAGTAGGTATTTAAATATTTTTTGAATTAAATTAAGCTATTATTACTATAGTATTCAACTTCTGAGGAGAGAGGGATTCTGCCACCAGAGACTTGTTCTGTGATCATTTGTTGTTGTTTAGTCATTTTTCAGGCATGTCTGATTCTTCATGATCCTGCTTAGGGTTTTCTTAGCAAAAATACTGATGTGGTTTTCCATTTCCTTTGCGTCATTTGATAGATGAGGAAACTGAGGCTGACAGGGTTAAGTGCCTTGCCCAGAATCACATAGCCAATAGCTGTCTAAAACAAAATTTGAATTCAGCTCTTCCAATACTAGGGCTGGTGCTCTGTCTACTGTGCTATTTTGCTGCCCTGCTGTGATCACAGTTGGAACCACTTTTTTGTACAATGAAGGTGGTGAAGATGCAGCACTTTTATTCTTCATCTTTCTGTTCTGAGCTCCAGATAGTTCAGGATGTGCTTTCTTTTAAGTCAGTCAACAAAAATTTCACTCAATCAGTTGATCAGAAGAAGTATTTCAAATGTGCCAACTATATACCAGTCAATGTGCTTGATGCTGGAAAAATGAAGGAAGGAAGGAAGGAGGGAGGGAGGGAGAGAGGGAAGGAAGGAAGGAAGAAGGGAGGGAGGAAGGGAAGGAGGGTAGGAAGGAAGGAAGGAAGGAAGAGAGAAAGAGGGAGATAGAGGGGGAGAAAAAAAGAAAAAAGAAAGGAAGATAGAAAAGAAAGACAAAGAAGGAAAAAGAAAAGAAAAGGAAAGAAGGAAGGAAGGGAGAAAGGAAGTAAGGTAAAAAGGAGACAGAAAGGGAGGGGGGACAAAGAAATGAAGGAAGGAAAGAAAAGGAAGAAAGGAAGGAAAGAAAAGGAAGGGAGGAAGGAAGGAAAGAAGGAAGGGAGGGAGGGAAAGAAGGGAAGAAAGAAGAGAAGGAAAAAAGGAAGGGAAGGAAGAAGGAAAGAAGGTAAAAAGGAGACAGAAAGGGAGGAGGGACAAGAAATGAAGGAAGGAAATAAAAGGGAGAAAGGAAGGATGGGAAAAAAAGAGAAAGAAAAGGAAAAAAGGAAGGAAGGTGGAGATAGAATAAGAGGGAGAGAAAGAAAAAAGTAAGAAAGAATGGAAAAGAAAGAGAAAGAAGAAAGAAAAGGAAGGAAGGAAGGAAGGAAGGAAGGAAGGAAGGAAGGAAGGAAGGGATGGAAAGAAGGAAGGGAGGAAGGAAGAAAGGAAGAGAAAGAGAGGGAAAAAAATGAAGAAAAATGAAATTTATAGCCTAGTTAGAGTCTAAAGTATTTACATTTGTAGGGAGAGGGGCTAGCAACCAGGAGCCCCAAGAAAGGCCCCAGGTGAGGCAATGGGGCAGCCACCCAGTGTTAGACTTGGCCTGAGGAAAGCCTGAGCTCCACCCAGCCTCAGCTACTTAGCTGTGTGACCCTGGAAGAGTCTGAGTTAATGTCCCCCTTCTTCCAGGGTTGCCAGGAGCACACAATGATCTCTAGTATTTGTTTTTTTTAAAGCCTCACATAGAACGTCCTCCTCCAGCCTTGGATGAACCGGGGGTTCTGAGAGATGCCGGGAAGAAGGGAGTACATTCTGGGCATGATGTACAGCCCCGGGGGAAGGTGGACCCCGTGGCCAATCTGCTGGGACTTCAGAGAACCCAGAGGGGAAGGATGCTCGGGAGGCTGGAGCATGTGTATGTGTGTGTGTGTGTGTGTGTGTGTGTGTGTGTGTGTGGTGGTGGTGGTGGTGGGGAATAGCTTTCGAAGGTCTTCGGAGAGATGATCCTCACTAGTCGGGGGTGCTGAGCCCGGCAGAGAGCCTGCCCCTGGGAGAGCCCGCGGGGGAAGGATGGCTGAATCAGGGATGTGCTCGCCGCCCCCTGTCCCTGTTAGTCCTTGGGCTCCCTCCCTTCCTTCAAGGAGCTCACTGCCTTGTAGAGTCCAGGTCAGCGCCCAAGGCCAAGACAGGAAAGTTTCGGGGAGCCGCGTGATCCGCACCGGCCGGGGCAGGGCTGAGGAGGGGGCCGGCCCCCTTCCCCAGCCCCCACAACTCACTCGCTACCTGTGCGACCCCGGCCGGGCGCTTTCCTCCTTGCAGGGCTTACTGGTTTTCATCGGTAAAGTGAGGAGGGGCGCTAGCTGAGCCCTGGGGTCTTTTTTTTTTTTTTTAGCTCCGGATCCTGTGAGCACGAAGGCAAAGGGGAAAAGGCTTTGTGTCGGCCTTGCTGACTGGAAATCAGCTCTCCCTCTCCCCCCACCCCCCCCAGTTCCCCGGGCCCCCACCTTCCCCTACCTTCTGCCCTGTTCTGGGCGACGGGCCTGCCATTTGTTGGGGCTGCTCTCCCCGGGAGGGAGCTGGGACCCGGAGGAATGCCAGTAATCTCTCTGAGGAGCGGCCTGATCCCGGCGGCGCTCACATTCCCTCTGGCTCCAATTTCAACCAAATTCCTTTCTTCCCCATCAGCCTCCCCGGCAGCCCCTGGCCTGCCCTCTCCCTCCCTGGCCTCCAGCCCTAACCCCTGCCCTGGCCTGCCCTGCTGGGAGCCCCCACCCTTTTCGACTTCATTACCCCCCCCCCCCCCAACCCATTCTCACCGGGTGTCTGGGGACCAGCCATTCTCCTGCACTTTAATTGTACAAAATCTCCAAGTGACTTATCTGAAAGACGGAAAGATTATTGGTGTCACAGGTCAGGCAAGAATAACGCACAACCTCCCCCCACCCTGTCTGTATTTGTGTGTCTCTCCCTCCCTCTCTCCCTCCCTCTCCTCTCTCTCTCTTTTTCTGTCTCTCTGTTTTTTCTCTCTGTCTCTCTCTCCTCCTCCTCCTCCTCTTTTTCCTCCTCCTCCTTTCTTCTTCTTCATCTTCTCTCTCTCTCTCTCTCTCTCTCTCTCTCTCTCTCTCTCTCTCTCTCTCTCTCTCTTTCTCTCTCTCTCTTTTTCTTTCTCTGTCTCTCTCTGTCTGTCTCTGTGCCTCTGTCTCTGTCTCTCTCTCTCTCCGCACTCCCCCTCCCCCCTTTCCTCCTGTCTTGTTCCTTCTCCTAGCTTCTCAGAGCACCCTCAGTGTGGGGTGGAGAGGTCAGTGGAGATGGACTTTCCTGTATACTACCAACTAATGCAGATTTCTAATATTCTTCTTTTCATAAACCAAGATGTCCCAAGACATAATCCCTTAATCTTCTCTCCTCCAAGTTACCCTGATATTTTTCTGAGGACCCAGATTCAAGTTCTGGTATTGCCACTTACTAATTAAAAGAATCATAGACTTGTAGAATATGAGACTATAAGGATTATTTGAAAGAAATTGTTAAAAGGAATCCAGAAAAGAGATATCAGAGCTCAAAGGATCTTTTTAAAATATAGAATAGCCAACTCAATTTCAATGGACTTGTGATGGAGAGAGCCATCTCCATCCAGAAGGAAAATTGTAGGGATTGAATGTGGATCACAACATAGTATTTGCATCTTTTTGTTGTTTAGTTGCTTTCTTTTCTTTTTCTTTTTGATTTTTCTTGTGCACTATGATAAACCTGGAAATATGTATAGATGTGCATATGTTTAACCTATATTGTCTGGCTTGCTATCTAGGGGAGGGGGTGAGGGAAATGGAGGGAGAAAAACTTGGAAAACAGGATTTTGCAAGGGTGAATGTTGAAAACAATCTTTGCATGTATTTTGAAAATCAAAAGCTATTATTAAAAAAAGAATCTAGAATCACAGAATCTAAAACAGATAGTAGAGCTAGAGGGAGCTTTAGATTATAAAATAGAATAACAGAATCTAGAACAAAAATAGCAGATCTGGGGGGATCTTTGGAATATGAAATGTTAGAATTACAAAGTACTTCAGAGAATGTCTAATGAAACCACTTTATTTTACTGATAAGGGAAGTGCTCTGAAGAGAGGAAGTCCCTTACTTTGCTGAGTAACAGAGCTGGAATAATAGAAGTCAGGTCTTACCGTGTTCAAGCCAAGTTCTTTTGCCATTATTTCAAGTAGTCCCTTATATTGACATTGGGTAAAATCACTTTTTCTCTGAGTCTCAGTTTTCTGCTCTCTAAAATGGAGGATTGGATGTATTGATCTATGAGGTCATTTGCAATCCTTTTAGTCTATAAATCTATGAGTTTCTCTAGAATTTAGGTTCACATCTTCCAGAGGTCAGAGCAAAGGTCCATTATCTTAGTGAGCTTGAACCAGCAGATTCACAAACAGCGACAGTCTGTGTTTTCAGAGACACTGGCAGAGTGTATGTTCTCAGGGTCAGGAATGGAACAGACTGTGCTATCTGGATGCAGTCGGACTAGTCACTTGACCAGACATCTGTTCCCCAGACTGATGGTACCTTTGTGGATGAAGCCGCCACATGTTGAATGTGGTATTCAGCTTCTGAGGCACATAGGGCTCCTAGATTGTTAGACTTTAGAATGTTGGGAAACCATTTCACAAATAGGGAAACCATGATCCTAAATGGTGAAATGAAGCAGCTGGTGATCAGAACCCAGGTCTCTGGTCTTATATCCAGAGGTATTTCTACTATATCCCATAGCTGTTACCCCAATACACTGTGTGACTCTGGACATATCCCAGTTTTGCCATCTCTGAAATGTAGAGTAAATAAGACTCAGCTGCTTCAGAGTTGCCGAGAGAACCCACTGATAAAGAATGAAGGCTGTAAGAAAAAAAGGAAAGAAAAAATATAATGAACAATAATTACTGTGAATGGCATGTACTCACTCATGAAACAGAAGAAGATAGGATAATGTATTAGAAAGTAATTGTCTTCAAGAAACATACTTGAACATAGTTAAAATGGGAGGTTGGAGAGGAATTTATTATGTATTGGGAATTGAAAAAGCAAGAATAGCAATCATGATCTCAGGCAAGTTAACAGTAAAAAATATGATGGTTAAAGAGATAGAGAAAAGTGCATTATGCTTACAGGCATCATTGTTGTTCAATTTTTTCAGGGGTGTCCAGCTCTTTGTTACTCCATTTCAGGCAAAAATATTAGACTGTTTTTCATTTCCTTCTCTAGTTCATTTTACAGGTGAGAGAACTGAGGCAAACAGGTTAAGTGACTTGTCTAGGTTCATACAGCTAATAAATGTCTGAGGCCAGATCTGAACTCAGGTCTTCCTGACTGTAGTAGGCTCAACACTTTACCCATCATGTTACCTAGCTGCCCATACAGTTACCATGGACAATGAGATGACACCAGTACTAAATTGATATTATATGATATGTATATTTTATAATTGATATCATATATTAATATTTATATACCAAACAGCAGAGCATCTAAATATGTAAATATACAACTAAACCATAATAATTTAGGACTTCAAAGTATCTCTGTAAGATAGACATATCTAACAAAAAGATAAAAAAGAAATTAAAGGACTTGACTAGAATTTTGGAACTTTAGAAAAATTACATTGGATAGATCTCTGGCAATTACTGAATGGAAAAAGAAAGGAAAATACATATTCTCATCCATGCAGTGTACCTTTACAAACATTAACCATTAGATTGAGTATAAAAACCTCATAAACAAAAAGTGAAAAGCAGAGATGTTAAATACATATTTGACAGTGCACCTAAGAGAAACCCCCAAAAGCAACAAATAACAATCCCAACTAAATAAAAAATATAAATCCTAAAGATCAAAGAAGAAATTAACAAGTTGAAAGCAATTAAAAATAAAAAACTAATCACAAAACATTGAATTGACAAAACTTGGAGCTGTTTTTCTGAAAGAAAATACTGATAAACTAGACTAAACAATAAACTAATTTGATCAAAAGAGAAACAGAGAAAAGTAACCCAAATTACCAATGATGTAATTGAAAGGAAATTTGTAAAAAATGAAGAGGAGACAAATTAAATTATTTGAAAATCTCTTGCCAAGTTATATTTGTCAAATTGAATAAATTAGATTAAGTCATTGAATATTTGCAAGAATATAAATGCCTAGATTAAAGGAATAATAAGAGGGAATTTAAATAACCCATTTCGGGGGGGAGGGGAAATTGAACAAACTATAAATAAGTCCTCAAAGAAAAAATATCTCAGAATCAGATGGATTCACAGGTTAATTCTATTGAATTAAAAAAAAACCATTTAATTCCATATATAATTGTTTGCAAAAATTAAAAAAGAAGATATTCTACACATACACACACACACACACACATTTCTGATACTTCAAACAGGAAGAGACGAAGCAGAAAAAGAAACTATAGACCATATCTCTAATAAATATTGATACAGAAATTTGAATAAAATATTAGCAAAGTGGCTATAGAAACATACAAAAAAAGATTATATGCTATGACCAGATTGGATTTATACCAAGAGTGCAGAGTTGATTTGATGTTATAAAAATTATTAATATTTTAATTGACTATAATAAAATAAAAATCACATGACTTTATCAATAGATACAGAAAGAACTTTTGCCAAGATACAATATTCATTTATGGTTTTTTAAGGCAAAAAGATAAAACCTCTCTATACAAAAGTATTTATAACAATTCTTTTATCACAGCAAAGAACTGGAAACTAAGAGGTACCCATTTATTGGGAAATGACTTAAATTATGGCAGGTGAATTCATGGAATATTATTACATCTTAAAAGATGATGAAAGGGATAGATTCAGCAAAACATGGATAAGCTTGTATGAAGAAGCAGGAGGATAATATATACAATGACTACAACACCATAAAGAAAAATGACTTCAAAAGATCCAAAAACTTACCTCACCAATGCATTGAACAACCTCAGTGCCAGAAGATGAGTGAGGAAATGTACTTCCTGCCCTCTTGACAGAGGTACAAAAGGAGGTACATGCTTTCAGACATGGCCAATATGGATTTGTTTTGTTTGACCATATCCACTTGTTTCAAAGGAGGAGTTTTTTGGAGGAAGAGAGACAGACTTGGAGGAAGAGTATGCCAAGAAAAGAAAAGAAAAGAATGTCAATGAAGTGTTTAGCAAAAAATACACAGAAGATATTAAAAAGTTCAGAGGGCAACATAGATCATAGAGAAAGTTTTGGAACCAAAATACTAAATATATACTTTTAGAAAACCCATGTTGTATATAATGACATTTACAGATTCATATTAAAAAACAAAATATCATTTTCAAAATGGTTCTTCAAAACAAAATAAGATTCACCATGGGTGGGAAGAAACCACCAACATCAGTCCTTTTTTCCCTTTGTATATGGAGATGTCTGTATTTGTTAGTGTTTTTCAAGTTCAGAATAATACACAAATTAACAATGAACTCCCTCCCCAAAAGAAAAAAAAAAAAGAAGGAATCACTCTTAGTCCAAGATCTTCAAACAAAAGCTGGATGATGAGGAAGGTTGCAGAGGTGAGAGCCTTTTTTGCAGATATGGATTGGATTAATTAACTGGCCTCTCATCTTGAGTGGCCAACTACAGATACCTCTGACCAGACTCCATACGACACTGTTCTCATGATCAATTAGGATCATATCCCTAGGGCTAGCAGGGATTTCAGAGACCATCTAGATCAGCCCCTTCTTTTTTTTTCTTTTTTTTTTGTTCACTATTTAGGCTTAAGAAAGTGTTGGAGAAAATTAAACTTTAAAGCATGTCATGGATAAAGTTGTATTTTTTCGAGGGGATGGTAGTTAAATATTTACCAGAACACACCTGTAGGGAACGCACGTTGTTGCTCAATCCCAATTGGAACTCAGGTTTCCCAACTCTTAGCAGAAATTGTGTTATTGATTGTAACACTAGCACAGTGTTCTGTTCACACTAGACAAAAGCTCTTGGCTTTTGTCAAAGTGAGATTCAGAGGAACTTGTCTATGGTCATATGGGCAATGTGTGTCAGAGGGGATCTTTGGTCACTTCTACATCAAGATCTAGATCTAAGATTTTTCCCACCGTACAGAAGAATTTCTTTATTCTATAGTATCCCCCAATTTCAGTCATAAGTTGTAGAATCCTGGAAGAATAAAACCTCCATTCTTCCTCTATGAGCTGGTTCAGAGGAGTATATCAAGAGTGAAAAAAAAATCAGTAGATTAAGCATTGGGAGACTTTAGCTCAAGTGTACACTCAGCCACTAGTCATGTGACTCATCCACTCACTGGTTCTCAATTCCTTCATCTCTAAAATCATACCATGTCCAGTCTACTTAACCACTGGATAGTCTCCACGCTCTATGATACTCTGATTTTCATAAACTTTTCTTTTCTTCCCAAAGTACTTTACAGAACTTAATTTTATTTTCTAAATTTTATTTTATTTTTCAGTTAATGAAAATGTATTTTCTTTCCTTCTCACCTTCACTCATCAATGAGAAACAGAACAGCTGTAAAAAAAAAAATGTACTCAAGAAAATTTCACTTGGGCCACGTCCCAAAATGTGTGTGTCATTCTGTACCCTGAGTCTTTCACTCCTCAGTCAAGCAGGTAATGTGCTTTATTATTAATTATTTGGAGGTGTGGTGGGTTCGTTGCATTGACGAGAATTCTTTCAAAGTGGTTTGACAAGACTAACTTACTGAGGGGAACTGAATCCCTGGATGGTTTTTGAGGCAATGAAATCAGTACCTCCCTGAAATACTAATTTCAGGGTAAAAATGGTCATTCAGACTCTACTGAGCACCTCTAGACATAGGGAGCTCACTTTCTCACCCTTACATGATGAGCCTCTACTGGTGACCATTTTGGTCAGTGGTCTGGTTTGTCAGTGTCCTAACAACAGATACCCACAGCCAAGAGCTTTTGTCTAGTGTGAACAGAAAGAACACTGTGCTAGTGTTACAATCAATAACACAATTTCTGCTAAGAGTTGGGAAACCTGAGTTCCAATTGGGATTGAGCAACAACGTGCGTTCCCTACAGGTGTGTTCTGGTAAATATTTAACTACCATCCCCTCAAAAAATACAACTTTATCCATGACATGCTTTAAAGTTTAATTTTCTCCAACACTTTCTTAAGCTTAAATAGTGAACAAAAAATAAATCAAGCCCTGATTTAATGTTTGACAATATCCAAAGTGTAAAAACTTACACTGGGGCTGGTCCTCCTGAGCTGGTGCAAGCTAACTGCAGCACACCCTTAGTTACCATGGACATAATTACTTTGGCTCGCTGAGTATCTCTTCACATGTCAAATGGGAGTGGTTGAACACCTGCTTTAACTGGACACTAACCTGATCACCCCCTCACCCAGTTTCTGACAAATGAGGGAACTGAGGCCCAAGAGGGGAAGGGACAGGTCCATTAACAAAGCTAGGTCAGGACTCTTTAACTCAAGTCTAGAGACTGATCTCCTCGTTGAGTCATTTTACAGTCATGTCTGATCCTTTGTGGTGTTCTTGCCAGATATTGGAGAGGTTTACATTCCCTTTTCTAGATTATTTGACAGATGACGAAACTGAGGGAAACAGGGTAAAATGACTTGCTCCATATCTTATAGCTAATAAATGTCTGATTCTGATTTGAACACAGAAAAAGAGTCCTCCTGACTCCAGGATACTCTTATCTACTGCATCCCTGGATGCCCAGTTACTGATCTAATCACCTCCAAATACCATCTCCTCCATGTATGTATGCATGGGGGTAACAGCCTTCTCCCCTTGGAACTCATCCAATACTTTGTTTTCATTTGTCTAATATTTAGCACGAGTATATCACAATTATCATGGTTCAAGTCTTATTTCAAATTCCATGAGGAATTCCAAAGCTCATGAGGAAAGGGACCCATCTTATTTAAACTTGGAGTTCTCTGAGCCTCTAACCAGGGTTCCATACGCTTTGTTGTTTAGTTATTGTCATGACTGACTCTTTGAGAGATCCCATTTGGAGTTTTTTTGGCAAAGACACTAGAGTGGTTTGCCATTTCATTCTCTAACTCATTTTGCAGATAAGGAAACTGAGGCAAACAGGGTTGAGTGACTTATCCAGGTTCATATAGCTAATAAGTATCTGAAGTCACACCCCAGGCTCTATCTGCCACTTACTTTACCAGTCTGTAAACAGCAGGTGCCTAATCAATGTTTGGTGTATTCCTAGCATTTGGAGTGGAAAGGGTCTTTTGAGACAAAACCCCTCTTTTTACCAGAAAGACTAGTGTCCACTTAGGCACTTAAGGAGCAGAATCAGGATCTGAATTCAGGTCTTCTGGCACTATCCTCTGGCAGAGTGCCTCCTTGAATCAACTGTCTACTGAGGTCTCTACATTTTCCTTTTGTTTTACTTTCTTTGGCCATTCCTGCTTGAATTACGTGATTCCCCATCACACCTTCTTCAGGGCCAGGCAGAGAACAGCTGTATGCTATGACAGATTCTTGTTTTTTCAGTTGTTTCTGTCTGTGAGTATTCCTTGGATAAGGAAATCTAGACACCTGGATTGTTGTTATTAGAGCTGGACTTGGATCTATCACTTCTCTTCGCAGAGGGTGATTTTCCTTACCTGTCAGATGGAACGAATAAATGCCTTCCATCCCCCTGAGTCCTCCCGCCATCACTGTTAGGAGCCCAAAAGATGGACTGAACGTGCTTCTCAGAAAAGCCTGATACAAACCGAAAGCCTTGGTACTTCTCATGTTTCCTGGCTGGTCTTTATTCAGCTGCAAGCAGAAGCCTGACTTAGCACCATTTGGCCACTTCTGGCCAGCTGCCTGAGGGGTCATGAGATGCTTTCTCTGAGAAGGTCAAAGTTTCTCTGAGAAACCATCCCCCTTAGCTTCCACCTGTTGGTGGCATCCAAGCAGGGCATGCTTTTTAGATGGGTACCTACAGGCTAACCCTTTCCTGAACCCATTATTTATTTGAAGCAGCTCCTGGAACTTGGTGAACCACCCAAAGATATATTTAAAGAACCCTGCTTCCCTTGGGGAATGGGGCTGAAGGGCAGAATGGCCAAAAAATCCCAGAAGGCTGAGTCCACTCAACAAGCATTTCTTATATTCCATAGGTGTACTTAGCACTCTCTTTTTTGAAGAGAAAGGTAGTGTGGCTTAATGGCTAGTGTGTTAAATTTGCAGTTACAAACATCAAATCTAACCTGCTACTTATTATCTGTGGGATCTCAGACAAGTCCCTGAAACCTCCCAAGAATTGAGTTCTCTTGTCTTTTAAATGATGTGGCTGAACTCTTGGGCCCCTTCTTTTTCTGAATCTGGGTGAGGAAAAGTACTTCCATTCAAATTCTGCCCTATATACTCATAATCACTAATATTTATAGCAGCTTAAGGTTTTCAAAGTACTTTACAAATATTCTCTCATTTTATCCTGACAAACAGCTATAGGAAGTACATATTCTTATTATGATACCCATGTTACAGATGAAGGAATTGAGACAAGTCCAGGATTACACAAAAACTAAGTGTCTGAGGCTCAATTTGAAGTTGTCTTCTTGACTCTAAACTCAGCACTCTACTGTGCCATCTAGCTGCTTTCTCAATCCCTAAATTACTTTAGACAAGTGGTTTAAGCTCTTTGGGCCTCAGTTTCCTTCCTTCTCTTTAAAAGAAGTTATTGTTTTCTATATTACCTCAAGTTGTGCTCAGCTCTAAAGCTGGTGAACACCTTACAAGGTAGATGCAAAGTTTATATAACACATGGCCCCTCTATTCATGAAAGCTTACAGTATAGTCAGGGATAAGCTAGACACAGATAATTATAATCTGACATGATAAGTGTATCAAAAAGGAGCATATATTATGTATAATCTGACATGATATATATATATATCAAAAGGGAGCATAATGAAGTCCTCTGGAAGGTTGAAGGAAAAGGTCACTATGAGCAGCTTGAAGTCTAGGTGAAGAGACAGAAATCAACATTTATTAAGCTCTTATTGTGTGCCAGATATTGGTTGGAGTGTTGGAGATACAAAAAGAAGCAAAAGAAACCCTTTCCCTCTGGAAGCTTATAATTTAATGGGAATATCCTTCATGAATTAATATTTTTCCCTCTTATTTGACTTGGCATCCTTTTCAACTTTTAGTTTCCAGTATACTGCCCACCAGCCACATTCTTTTCTTTTTTTCTGGATAGTTGATATGTTATTTTTCTGAGTTCCCTACGTTGGGGTTATTTACAAACAGAGTCTGGATAAGTATCTGTCAAGAATACTATAGTTGGGAGTTCTCACTTGGAATGAGAAAAGAAATAACTTGATGTAGCAAGGTACCTCTGGCTGGAGAATCAGGACACCCAGGGCCAAATTTCAGTGCACACTTTACAGGCTGGATCTTGGACAAATCATTTAAATTTTCTGGAACTTAGTTTCCTCACCTTAAAATGTTTAATTAGTAATAATAACCAGGATTTACAGTTATTAATACCTTTACTGTTCGCAAATCACTGCTTTTGAGATGTTCAGCAGCCCTGTGAGGTGAATATCAAAACTATCCTCCCTATTTGAAATTCAGATGAGTTGATTCAGGAGTTTCCCTCTTGGCAAGCCCCTCATACCTGCACATCTGTGTGATTCTTGACCACGTCCTACCCAACATGGACTACAAGGGGTCCATCCCACTTGCTGGAAGCCTTCCTTGCTTTTCCCCTCGGACCATTAAGAGGATAACAGTGGAGCTTTTTGACTGTCCATTTGTCATCTGTCACTCATGCCCCATGCCCACCATTCCCATTTTATTAATGAGAAAGTCAAGGTCCAAAGACCTGCTTAATATCACACAGCTAGTCAGTGTCAGAGCCAGGATTCTCAACTATCTTCCTGACTCCCCAGTCCCTTCCAGAGCTCATGAGTTAATTTTCTGAGATCCCTTTCTGCCCTGAAATCCCATATTCGAGGGACCTGATCACTGGGAAATTCTGTGTTCCAAGGGCCTTTCCGGTTCTAATGGTGGGTTTTAAGGTCCCTTCTAGCTCTGGTCTCACTAATTGCCACAGAAGCTGCTGTCTCCCAGGGCAAATGGATATTCTCCTCCTCTGCCTCTAATGAAGTCTGTTGCCAAGGTGCAGTGTGGGGAAAAGAGGGTGAGCAGCCAGCCAGCCCCTGGGAGAGGAGAGAAAAACACATTGAATTCATTAGTGGACCAGTGACATGAGGCTGGGAGCCGGGGCTGCTGGCGGCATTGATTTCCACCCCCCTGCTCCCCACCAGAAGAGAACAGACAGAGGGCTGATTTTTATGGAGCGATAATAAAAGGCTAAAGCCTCTTTTTTCCCCTCTGGGTTAAACTCTAAGGGAATCTCGTCTCCAGAAAAAAGGCAGGGGGGGGGGGTGAAAAGCAGGAAAGGGGGAGTTAAGAGGGGAGACTGGAGAGAGATTAGCTCAGGTTACCGTTACCACCCTTGGTGTCGGAGCTGAGGATCCAGTTTCAGGGTTAGGCTATAAATGTATGTGAACAAGTCAGACAGCCTGCAATTAATGGATTATTAGCCATTTAGGAAGGGGCTTACCTTCTCATCAAGCAGGTGTGCCCCGAAAGGGGAAAATCCAGGGCAACAAAAACCAAATGATTCCCCCCTTTTACAAAAAGACCCACAACCCCCCCCACATACACACATATATTAAAACATCTTCCTGTTGCTTTAAGTCTCTCTATATACATATAGATATACACATACATACATATATGTGCAGGTACATGTATACACATAATTCACATATAATGTCTATACCATGTACATGATGTGTACACACATATAACCACATGTCTACTGTATACATATATACATTGTATACATATACACACTATATTAAATACACACATATGATAATATCTAAGTTATAATAGTTATGCATGTATAGTGTATATGATATATAAATACACACATGCAGATATATGTATGCATATAATATAGTATATATATATATACACACACAACACACACACACACACATATATATGCACACCTGTGTTATGTATCTATAGCATAGATAGTACATTATGTATACGATATGTGCAGATACACACATGTGCATATGCCCGCATATAGTGTATACATATATAGAGTACATATTATGTGACATACACAAGGACACACACATATAATGTAGACATGCATATAGTGTACATATGCATATGATATACAGTGTATATATTTATACACATGCATACACACATATGGCATATATGTTTATATAATATAGCATACATATAAATAAAATATACATTTTCATACACATGTATGTATATAATATGTCCTGTGTATATTACATGATAAACACATGTCTGTACATATGTGTGTTACACGTATGCATATATAATATACATACTTATATATCCATATATAGTGTATACACACACTCTCTCTCTTTGTATGTGTGTGTATATATATGATACAGAAATGCCCACATATGCAATATAATGTATATATTATATGTGTTGTGTATATGTATATTACATGCACAAATGTACACATATGTATGTATACAGATATGCAATGTAGTGTGCATGTGTGTAATTATAATATATATGTATATGATGTGCATACATATAGTGTATATATAGTATATATTTACATGATATACACAAACACCCACTTACACAATGTAATGTATATATCATGTGTATGTATATGATATGCATATATGTATTGTATATACACACATATAGTATATATATGATTAAATGTGCACATGTATACGTTTTTGCAAAACCCTTTGGAGAGAGACATGGAAATCCCATCATGAGGGAGCTGGCCGGCTTCTCCCCCACATCCATTCTGTGGTGTAGCTGTTGTGGTGCAGTGAAGGGGAAGGAAGCTGGGAGATTTAAAGACAGAGGATCAGGGTTCAAATTGTGGGGCTCCCATGTACTGCTTGTGAGACTTTCATCTGAAAAATAAGGAGTTTGGACTGTATATATGTATATGATGGTCAGTGGTGTCAAACTCAAAAAGAAGCTGAGATTAAAACCATAATGCTATCTATGTTTTATTGTATTTTTATTTTTCTTGTCAACATTCCCAATAACATTTTAATCCGTTCAGGCCACACTTGGGAGTATCATAAACCTAGGTGACCTGAAGGCCACATTTGATAATGCTGGTCTTTGATACCATTTTTTTGGTAATTTTTTGCATGTTTTATGTATTTTATGCATCTAATTTTTAGATGGCTTCTGGGGTCCCTTGCAGCTTAAAATCGGTGATCCTCTGAAAATGTTATTATCCTCACCGTTCATATGAAGAAGCTGAGGTTAGATGTGAACAATGGTAATAAATATCAGGGCAGGTCGGTGGTACTGAAGATATAACGTTTGGCTTGGAAGACCTGAGCTCAAATGCAGCTTCAGACATTTACTAGCTTTAAGTCCTTGGTAAAGTCAATTAATTCTGTTTGCCTTAGTTTCTTCACCTGCCAAATGTGCTGGAGAAGAAAATGGCAAATCACTCCAATAATGTCTTTTCCAAGATAACCCCAAATGAGGTCACGGACAGTTGGGGATGACTGAAATTACTGAACAACAATCAAGTTCAGAACTCTATTCTTCTGATATTGTTATAAAGAAAGAAGCAAAGTATTTTGTTATAAAGACCAGAAATTAATTAATCAATAAAAAAGCATTTATTAAGCACTCACTATGTTTTAGGCACCAGATTGGGAGAGATGGACATTTCTGTTTGAAAACATTTTGATTTGGGCATGACCTGGGACCAGGGATTAGGCTCCTTCTATTTCATGTTTGCATACGTGGTTCAGAGAGGAGAGTGCCCAGTGACATCTCCAGATTTGCAGATGCTCCAGTTTGCTCGCCTACCTCCACAATGGTTTGTCTGGTACCCTATTGCATCAGCTTATGCTATCAGTGACTTGACTTCTGTCTTCCAAAGGAAATGGTTCTGCATTCTAAGCATCTAAGCACCCTTGCTTAGGTAACATGTTTGACTTGAAAGCATTTCTTCAAATTCTGGATAATGTATAGCTTTTAACATAAGCCGAATTGTTCAAATTTGTTTCCTTTGGAAGTAATGGACCGATGCCATGAATGAAGTTCTCCAATAGCAGGTAGAATGCACATATCTTTCAACATATGGATCCAATGTGTTCCTAGCAAGTTGGTTGGTTGTAACTTTTCATTTTACCACTTTGTTCATTTTCAGACCTTAGAAATCACCTGGTCCAACCCTCTTGCTTTTCAGAGGAGGAAACTCTGGTCCTGTGGGATGTAGTGACTTGCCAAGATAATATGAGACGGAGCTGGGATTCAATCCTTTATGCTCTGAACAGAAATTCAGTACTTTTTCTGCTATACAGTGTTAAGTCCAGATATCAGGTCCCCCCAGGAATCTTGGGTTATAAAAGGGGTATGGGAAAACAAAAAGGATTTATCCAAGTGGGTTTGCTGGTTTTAGACTAATGAGTGGTAGTTAGAGGAATCAGCATGGCGTAGAACAAGACTGATGACTGAGGGTAGCCAGATGGATTAACCAAGATGAATTTGAATTCCCAGGCAAGGAGTCGGGATACTAATGTCAGTTGTGAGGATAAGGAAAGAAAGCCATTGACCTCACAGATACCTAGGCACATGGGGAATATGCAGGCTTACCAAGCCAAGGCCACCTTTGAGAAGCTGGAAGGCTCTTAGGAATCTGATCCTACCCTTCATTTTATAGACTGAGGAAATCCAAGATCCGAGATCATAAGCCTCAGGGCGTTGGTACATATCCATTTTCTGACTCCAAATACAGGGTCTTTTGACTCTTTCCACTGAGCTGCTCTTCCAGCAGGACATGATCCCAAACCTTCCCCTCAAAGAAGAAATTAAAATTTTTTTTCTGCCGTTTGTGTCTCTGGATCAAGAGAGCCTCGATAGAAAAACATTTCCTTGGAGAATGAATGTAAATCAATACCTGCTATGTTTACCTTTTTTCTCCTTTTTCTTCTGTTTTTTTCTCTCATGGTTTCCCCCCATTTGTTCTCATTTTTCTCTCCCCACGTGATTCATAAAAATGTGTATTAAAAATTAATGTACATGTATAACCAGAAAAAATAAAACAATTAAAAAAATTTCCTTAACTTGGCTTTTTTTTTTTTACTATGAGGCGATTCAAGGCAATTGCAATAGACTAGTGATGGAGAGAGCCATCTGCATCTAGAGAGAGAACTGTGGAGACTGAATATGAATCATAATATAGTATTTTCACTTTTGTTGTTTGCTTTTTGGGTTCATTTTCTCCCTTTTGATCTAATTTTTCTTGTGCAGCATGATATATGTGGAAATATGCTTAGAAGAATTGCACGTGTTGAAAAACATGACCATTTCCTTAGTTGGAGTGGCAGTGAGGTGTGGGGGAAAGGGCCACCTGCCTTAGTCTGAATCTCCTATCCATTACTGAGTGACCTTGAGCCCCTTCCTGCCGTTTCTCTGCAGAAGGGTAATGATACTTTGCCCACATCCAGAGTTATGAGAAAAGTGCTCTGTAAATCTGCTATAGGAACACGACCCCTGATTGTCTGAGTCCTGCACGTGGGAATAGTGGGAAAAAGCATACGAGATGTGGTCCAGATACCAGGGTTCGAGTCTGACTTCTCTGACGCTGGAGAAAGTGCTTTCCTCTCTACGTCTCAAGTTTCTTCTCTTGCAAAAGGAAGGGATTAAACTAAATTATTTCTTAAGGCAGGGCTTCTCAACCTGGAGGCCTTCCTAGACATTCACTTGATCCATGGATAGATTTTGGGGGAAGGAGAGCCATGACCTTGGATGCGGGGGAGGGGGGAATCACATCTTTTAACATCCCCTTCCATTAGGATCTCAGACATTCTGAGAAGAGCTCCACATGCTTTACACTAGCCTGTCCAAGGGGTCCGGGAGCCCGGAAAGCATTGTCTTAAGATCCCTCTCAGCTCCGGATCTTGTGACGTCTTGTGATTGCCTGAAACCAGAGGATGCTGCTATTTACAGCGAGCCCTGCAGTTCCAGAGCCCGGCCTACAGGTGGCACCAAAAGCCCGATCCGTGGCTTGCTACAATGTGGCTTGCAGTTTGCGGCCGGTTGATTGGCTATTTATTTAATCAGCGCAGACTTCGCTCCCTCTCTGGTCTCCCGCCCCCACTCCTCCCTTTTTTTTGCGTGATAGTAAAATAACCCAGGAATACCAAAATAGCCTCCCTTCCGAGCGCGAGCCTTAATTTATGGCTCCCGGGGCCGAGGGGCGCCCCCCCTCCCACTCTCTCTATGCACAAGGGCCGGGACCCGGGGCTGTTTTACAGCACACGGGAGATGCTATTAGCAGATGTACAGTTCAGGTCTGCGGTGATTTATGCTGCCTTGTTGCCTAATTATTCAGGGGTCCTGGAGGAGCAGAAATAAAACAGCTTGTAGGGTGGAAGTCCAAGAAAATGTCTTCGAGCTCCGGGCTGGCTGGGTCCTGGCTCTGCTCCCCTTCCTCCAGCTGACTCCTCTCTCTCCCACGGAAGAGGACGGGGGTAGGGGGGAAGGTGCCCTGGCCTGGCCTGGCCTCCCCCAATGGAACCGGCTTGGCCAGTCCCACCCCTCGATAGGGGGCTGGAGCAGAAGCAGACCTCCCAGAATCCTTCAGGGCTCAATCTCCCCTAAAGAGCAGCCGGTGGGGCAGTCTAGAACCCGGCCAGAGCCCGGCGTCCAGGTCCCTCCTTGTGGCTTTGGGGATGCTGCCCACCTAAGTGTGCCCTATTGGTCAAAAGGAAGAGGTTGCATCCGGGGAGGGATTCTACAAATTTAGGACTCTGTAATTCAAGTCAGGTCAACAAGCAGGTATAGAGCGGGAGCAGAACAATAGTCCCTGCCCTTAAAGAGCTTGCCTTCTTGCTTTTTCTCTTGAAGTAATTGGGGTTAAGTGACTTGCCCAGGGCCATACAGCCAGGATTCAGATTTGAACTCGGGTCCTCCTGACTTCAGGGCTGGTACTCTAACCACTGCACCACCCTGCTGACCAAGAACTTACATTCTAATGGGAAAAGAGTACACTAAAGCAAGTTGGTAATACGGCAGGGTTTGAAAGCACAGGGAAAGTCATTGTGGAGAAAATCTGGGAGGAGAGTTGGGAAGGCAGCCCAGAGAGGAATAAAGAATGAAAGAAGGTTTAGGCTGGATGTTTTATTTCTGGCAAAAATACAATTAATCGTGTAAGGCTCATAATGCGTGGGGAGCTGTCACATGAACAGCAGAGAATACTATTCTAGGTGCTATTCTGTAGAAGAGTTGGATTGGAGCTTCCCCCCTTTCCTAGTCCCAGCTCATCTAGACCAATAGAACTCAAAGTGTGGTTCAGAGAATCCTGGGGGAGGGGTCCCTGAAACCCTTTCAGAGAGTCAACAAATTCAAAATTAGTTTTTACTTCTAATGTGGTAAATATATATAAGTATAACCCACATAAACAAAAACTCTTGGGATAGATCCTCAATCATTTTTAATAATATAAAGATACCGAGAATAAAAGTTTGAGAACCACTGACCTATACTGAGCTCAGTATTCCTGACCCAGAAACAAGCCTGCCTTGCATCCCAAAGCAAAACCCTTCTAATTTCCCCCTCTCTTCTTTTATCTGTTCCAGGGTAGTTCCCATCAACCCAAATTGTCCCTAGTAGAGCCATTCATTGTCTGATGTGCTTCTTATTTATTCATTAACCAGGGAGTGGAGATTGGGGGGGGGGGGGTGGAATAGCAGTGGCCTGGGAAACCAGGAGATCAAATCCTGTATTCAAATCCTGAGATATTTTAATTAGTCATGCTGCAAGTGACTTCCTGTGTTTGAGTGTCAGCTAACTCATTCATAAAAGGAGAGTCTCAGGGGGTCCTCCTAAAATTTGACATTCTTATCTTCCCTTAGTAACAGAGCTCATGAAGTATCCTTTGAGAATTCTCCAATCTGGGAGCCACAACAACTGATTAAGATGCTACATTAAATTGATTAAATTGCCATAGACACTTGTAGGACTAAGAACCTTAGAAGGAGACCTTGGAGATCATCTAGTCTAGTCCTCTGAAAGAAAGTAGAAATGGGATCTAGAATCCAAAGTGATTTGGACAATGGCACAAGGGGATTTGGTATTAGAGCACACTAGAACCCATATCTCCTATCTAGTAGAGAGGAGCTTGAAGAAATACAGGAAGCTTTCCTCATAACTGGATGTCCCCTTGGTCAATCAACCAAGCAATCAAATATTTATTGAGTACCAACTGTGTGCTAAGCACAGGAAATAGAATTCCAATGGCTAAAAGCATTTTTAGTCACTAGGAGATTATATTCTAAAAAAGGAGGCAACAAATATATCCATTATTATATGAAAAAATCAATATATTGGGAATAAATGAAAATTAGTTGCAGCCAAGTGAATTGAAGAGAGGATACTAAGGAAAGAATAATCACAGCTAGCCCTTTTCCAGTACTTTAAAGTTTGCTAAGCCCTTTACATATGTTCTTTCATTTCACAACAACCTTGTGAAATAGTTATTATTGTTATTATTTCCATTTTACAGATGAAGTTAGTGAGATTGGACTTGCTCAGGGACAAATGACTAGTCGTTAGCTGAGACAAGATTTGAATTCAGGTCTTTCTGACTCCAAAAATCACTATGATGTAGAATTCAGCTTCTTAAACTGTATATCTCAATCTCATAAGAGGGGTGTCTCATAACTGAAAGTGGGGGTCACAAGGTTATGATTTCTTGTTTGATTTGTATACCTATTTCATATACTAATATACCCAGAATCATGTAAATATTTCTCAGAAAAGGGGACTTGAGTGGAAAAAGTTTAAGAAGTCTTGGTGTAGAAGGGGTACTTGAGAAGTATCCTGAAGAAAGAGAAGGATCCCTTAGGCTGCTGAGGTAAAGAATTTATATTATGGAGAGGGTAGACAGCCAGGTGAAGGCACTGAGGTAATTCTGTCAGAGAATAAAGGATCACCACCACTATCAACAATAGTATCTAGTGTGAAGACCAGACAGAAAGCCAGTTTAACTAGATTTCAGAAAACTCCAGTGGGAGTCCTATATAACGAGGCAAAAAAAGAACAGGATTCTGAACTGATATTTCATTCTAGAGCAATAGGGAGATATTTTGAAAAAAAGGGTCAGACCCACACTTAGGGAAAATCATTTTATTTGGGGTTATTGAGGCATCTGGTTATTCCAACTTGATATTCTGTACATTCTCTTTGACCTTTACGTTTTCTATTAGACACTTTCAGAATTCCTTATGTAGCAGTTCCTAACCTGAGATCCATGTGCTTTTTAAAAAATATATTTTGATAAGTGTGCTTCAAAATCTTCCTCTGTATTCTTGTTCAGTTTTGTGCATTTTAAAGCACTCCTCTGAAAGGGGGCCATGGGCTTCCTCACACTGCCAAAGGAGTCCATGAGTCAAAGAAAAAAAAGGTTGAGTGAGTTCAGGAGAGATCTAACAGCCCCGTCGACCTCAGAACCAGCCCTTGAAAGTTCTTCGGGGGGCTCTAACAGGAGGAGGAGAATGTTTTAATTATACCATCCATTCTACTCTGAGTTTATAATTATTATTGTAAGAATTAATGGTGATGAATTGCAATGCACTGCGGTGAGGCAAGAGAGGGGAGGGAAGATGGCTGTGTTTTGACTCTCATATTAACAGGATCACAGCTCATTCCCCATCTGGAGTGTTTTCTGAGGGTTTGGAAGGGACTCTCTTGCTACCCATAACTCCCTCTGTCTTCCTCCTCCTTCTCCCTTCCCTTATTGCTTTTCTATTTCTAGCCCACCCTCCACCCCCCTAATAAGTTCGGGCCTAAGAGGATGTGGCCCACAGGTTTGAAAGCAAAGGAGGTAGGGAGGTCTGTTTTGTCTTTCTAGATGAGAGGGAGAGCTCTGGCACCCAGGAGGAAGTTAAGCCTGCAGACCATCTGTTCAGTCAACAAGATTTGCCCTTGAGGATTGGAGAGTTTTCAGGCCTTGGGGAAGGAGAGGAGGAATGAAGGATGGATCCAAAAGAGACTGGGAAGATAGATAGATTGGCTTTATAAAATGGCAGATCAGGGAGAGACTTTAGCCCATAGAATGACAGCACTGCGAGGGTCCTTGGGACATGGATTGGGCAGAGCTGGAAGGACCCTTAGAACACTGAATGTCAGAGCTTGAAGGACCCTTAGAACACTGAGTGACAGAACTGTGAGGGGCCTAAGAACATGGATTGGGCAGAGCTGGGAGGGACCTTAAACCTTAGAATGAGAGTCCTTGGGACATAGAATGTCAGAGCTGGGAGGGGCCTTAGAAGTCACTGAATTTAGAGCTGGAAGAGACCTCTTTCACATTTTGCTGATGAGGAGACTGGCCTAAGGAAGGTTGGGGAACTGGGTCTCCCAGGGAGTGAGTAGCTCCAGTGTTCTTTCCCAGGTCCTCCCATTCCCTCAGGCCTACCATCCACTTCAAGGTGAGATAAGATTTGAGTTCAAATAGGAAGTTCTTCCCACTTGGTACTTTCTTACTGCTTCCAGCCACACCACTCCTAAAATGAAGTATCTTTGTCCACATATCCAATTTACAGATGGGGAAACTGAGGCCCAGAGATGGAACTCAAACCCATCCTTCCCAATTTTCAGTCCAGGGCTCATCCTTCTCTCTCCCACTTTCTTGCCTTGACCTACTCAGTCTCCCCCACTGTCAACACAGGAGATGCTCCACACTCATTCACAACCCCACATAAAAGTACCGCTGCTGCTGGCCTGCTTGCTCCAGAAGAAGGTCAGCAGGGACATTGGGGAAAACTAAATGGAAGAAGGGAGGTGAGCAAGACTTATTTTTCATATCAAGAGCTCTTGCCTTTCTTTCCTTCCTTTTTTTTTTTTTTTTTTTTTGAGCAGCTGTTACCTAATAGGCTGTTAATGATGATACAGTAAGTGGAAGACGGAGTCCTTCGGGAGAATCCATGATTTGTGTAATTGGTCTCAAAGGAGACAAAAGTATCTAATATTTACACACCAGTATTAGTCCTCTGGGAGCCTTATCTTGGCTGGAACAGAGCAGAGAGAGGCAGCTCTTTGGTGAGCCTGTCTCCTTCCATCTGATGCACCAGAAGATCTTTAATTAATGGGAATTGCTTGAGTCAGCCTGAGAGGGAGAAAGGGAAGGTATTCGAGTGGGGGTCGGGGTTTTTCTGTGGGTGTGGGAAGAGAGAGGAGAGGGTTTGGGTATATTGACTGTCTCCTTTGATTAAGAAGAGAACACTGAGTCAGACTCCATGGGACCTTTGAAAAATCTTCCGGCCCGGCCTCCTCGTTTCCAGATGATGGAGCTGATGGCTGGAGAGGAAGTGCCCACTCAAGGTTACCTCGCCAGTGACTCACTGGGCAGGGCCGCCGGCTGTGGGCCCCCCTTCCCCACTCCATCACTCTCTCCCTCTCTGTCCTGTGACAGATTCACACTGTAGTGCGCTCCCAGAGCCCTTCAGGCCTCTCCTGTGCTCTGGAGGATCTATCTTGTGTGGGAGTTATTGTTTGTATACCGAGCTTGAGAGCGGGGACCACGTTAGGGCTCCCTTATCTCTGCTGTTCTTCCCTCCTGAAGTGCTGTGAAACCCACGACCAAAACCCCTTCTCAGCCATCCTCCCCTCAGGGAGTATCTCTTCTTGAGCCATGATGGTCCTGACCCAGAGCCTCACAGGGGGCGGGTGGCCTGCCGCCTTTCAGAGGGTACAGAGGCCAGCAGTGACAGGAGTGGGCCGGGCAGCCAGGTTTCTGCCCCTCCCGGCCAGCAGCAGCGGGGACCCATTTGTTCCCTGCCTGCAGAGATGAGCAGTGGGAAGGAGACACGCTGGGCTGTGCTCCCGGGGTCAGTCTCAGGCCCTTAGTCTTCTCACAAACAATTCCAAAGTCTGGAGTTGAGAGGTAAGAATTCCTTCCCCACAGGACAGGAGGATCTGTTGGAGAAGGAAAACAAGGCTTATTATTATTATTTTTTTTTTGCTTTGCCTTGATAGCATCCTATGGTTTTAAAAATTAGAAAGGATCCAATACTCTGATTTATTGGCGACAACATATAACTGGCCCGATGTCAGACAGGCAGAAAGTGACTGAGGAGGGATTTGAACTCAGGATCTTGGGCTCCAAATGCTTTTCACTCCATTTGGTGTGAATCTGGGTTCCTAGAAATACTGGGATCTGAGCATTTGGGGCATAGCTTCAGAAGGGATTGACAGTCTTTCAAAAGTGGCAAACACAGTTTAACCCTATACTTCAGTCATAGGGGAGGGGTTGAAGGGGGGATAATGGTTGCATCCAGAAAGGGAGAGGATGATGTTACTGTGACCATTTCTTGTGGCTCCAGAGGTAGCTCGAATGGGGCAGTTAGAGTAAAGAGAGTGCCCTGCCTCCACCCCTACAGTAGTGTAGGGTTTTTGAACTTCTGGAATTAACTAGAGTTTTATAGCTAATAAATTAATCCTTTACTCCCTTATCAAGAAATATAGTTGGTGAATAACCATTGGACTTGGAATTGATTGACTGGGGTTTGTGCCCTTGCTCTGGCATTTAATACTGGTGGACCAAGGGCAGGTCACTTAGTTTCACTAAGACTCAGTTTCCCTCTCTGGGAAAATGTGATACTTGGGATGGGGGGAATAACATTTTAGAAGCACTGTGGAAATGTGGATTATGTCAATTAACAATCTCAGATTTGGATTTGATCAGATAAGGCCTGAAAATTGCTCTTCACCTCATCCCTTCTCACCCCCAAAGCTGTGATGGCCATGAACTTCAACCACACACCTATGACATGCTTTCCCCTTTTTCTTCTCTTTCCCAGACTCCCTCATTCTTTTCCTCTTTCTGTATCTCTGTGTGTCTGTGTCTGTTTCTGTCTCTCTTAGAACAGAGGTTGGCAGCCTCCCCTAAGTGGGGTGCCAAGCCTCCGACTCTCTTTGTTCCAAAGAGTTTCCAAACAAGCCCTCGGTGTGACTTAAATCAATCAAACAGCGTGTTCTTACTGAACGCCTACTGTGTGCTGGGCCTGTAGAGAATACAAAAAATGTCAGTTTTACGGGATATTTGAGGGCCTTGAAATCTAGAGACTGAGGTTTCCAGAGCTCTCAAGTTTGTCATTGAACATTTCCATCAGTCTCTTGTACAAAGGCCCAGGTAGCCTGTGTGCTTTCCATGGTGGGAGAGCTGACACACTGAATGTCAGAATCCAAAATGATTTTGACAGAAAACTGAACTGTTTCCTTTAAGGTGAAATTTCATACACACAAATCCTCTCCTTGGGTTCAAAAATCAACCTCACAATTACAAAATGAGGGAAGGTGTGGCCAAAAGGTATTTCATTTATTAAAAAAAAAAACTGAGGGTTCAAGGGAACCGCAAGCCAAATATATATTCACAAGGTGATTTTGCAGACATTAAGAACAGCAGGGTATCCAGATAGATCTAGGAGAGATGATTGTACCCTTGTGCCCTGCCCTGGTTAGATCACACCTGGAGTAGAGGCTACATTTTAATAAATACCAGTTGGTAAACTGTCCCAAGAAGCTTTAACCAGGATAGTGAAGGACAGTCATGAAGTGGATAAAGCACCAGGCCTGGAGTTAGGAAAACCTGAGCTCAAACCCAGCCTCAGACACTTAACTAGCAGTTTGACCCCGGTGAGCCATCTTACCCTGCTTACCTCAGTTTCCTCTTCTGTAAAATGAGCTGGAGAGAGAAAAGGAAAATCACTCTAGTGCCAAGAAAACTCCAAATGGTATCATGAAGAACTGAACAGCACTGAAATGATTCAAAGAGAATGATTTAAAGGAAATTGGAATGTTCAGTCTTCAGAAAGGAACATGTGATTGCTCTCTTCAAGTGTTTAAAGGACTGTCAGATGGAAGAGGGAACAGACTGGATCCATTTTCCACCAGAGAGTGAAATTAGGAGCAGGGAAGGACAGTTCCCAAAAGGAAAATGGAGGCTTCCATCCGACAGTAAATGGGCCGTCTTGGGAAGCGGGGAGCTTCTCCTGCCTGGGGGTCTTCCAGCAAAGGCGGGATGTGTATTGTGTCCTGGGCAAGCCACATGGTCCCCCAAGCCCTTCTAGCTTATTTCATGAGTATTTGAGTTGCAGGGAGTCTAGAGCATAAAATGTGAGACAGACCCAAAAGGTCAGAGAACCCTAAGTCTTCCTTTTGGAGATAGAAAAATGGTGGTCCCTTATCCAGGGCCATCCAGGTTGGGGGGTAGCTGGAACTCAGACCAAGATTTTCAGTACAACACAGTCCCTTCCCTCAAGGAGCTCTGTTTGGGCACAGGTACACATACACACCGAACAATAGCACAAATACCTAATAAGTCATGTATTCAGTCAAGGTCATCACGGAAATCGCGATGGATTTAGAGTTGGGATACATGTTCAAATCCAGACTCTGCTAATTATACCCACGTACCTCTGGAGCAGTCCCACTTATTTTCTCTGAGCCTTAGTTTCCTTTTCTGAACACTGGGAGGGTTGAACATGACCGTGAGCCCTCTTCCCAGTCCCTGCTCTTGTGAGCCCCCCACTGGCCCACCGCCAGACTCCTAGTGTTTTCAGTAGTTTCTGATATCATCCTGGGCTCCATCTCTAAATAAGGCAGCTCCCAGCTTGGATGGGGGCAGGGCGAGTTCTCATTTTCTAAAGAAAGCTCCTTCTGCCTCCTTGGGTGATTAGCCCCCGAGCTCCCAGATGCGCAGAGGCAGAGCTCGTCCCGGCTTCTCCACACCTGCAGCATCTCCCAGGGGCTCCTTCTCCAGCTTGTGTCAGCAATGATATCTTATTAACCTCCTGCCGTTGCCTCCCCGCGCCTCGGAAAGGCTGAAGGCCCGGCCGCCGAAGCTCTTGCAGTCAGGGTCCCCAGTGGAAGGGAGGGAAGGCAGGCTCTTCTCCCCAAAGCAGCCCCAGTTAATTAACTCGGTTGGAGAAGGAGTGGATGCTTCTGTCACCCCTGCTGAGGGAATGAGGTGCTCACTGAAGAACTGCCTTTCTCGCTCCCGGCCTGCTCTCCCTTGATAATAGACTTCCCCAGATGCTGAGCTGCCTCAGATGCTTCTCCAATCAGATACTCCGGCTCTGCCCGGCTCCAGAGATGGCATTGTGATGCTAATAGGATGTCTGGGTGGGCCTCGGGGTCCAGGGCCCAGGGTGAGGAGCTGCAAAGGATGCAGGGACAGGGATCTCGGGAATGGAGGTGGAGATCCGAAAATGGCCCTGGGAGATGGGACTCCCTCGACCCAAAGAGGTTTTGCTGAAATGGGTACAAGTGGATATGAATGTAACAAAGCATAGAGATTATCTTCTACCCATCAGTGAGAAATTAGGGTTAGAGGAGCTGAATCCTCTGAATAAGAAGCAATTTTCCTCCAAGGCCCCACAGCTGCTCAATCTGCACCAGAACTGAGACTCCAATGCCAGCTCCCAGCCTCCTCTGGGGCGTATCTGGCCAGAGCTCAGATGGTCCAGAATCTGTCATCAGTTGTCAATTAGCTGCACAGAAAACATATTCCCTCCATGTGCCTCGGTTTCCTCATGTGTTTTCACGTGTCTTTCCCAATTCTGACATAAGATGACACTATTTCTAAAGCTCAGGAAGATCAAGGTCAAATCTTGTCCTAGTCACTTTCTAGTTCAAAATCAATGAGTCTCTGATTTATTTCGTGACACTGGGCTGGTCCTCCAAACCTCAATTTCCTCCTTTGTATAACAGGGATGATAATAACAGCTTCTATCTTCAACATATATAACCGATATCAGATTGCTTGTCACCTTGGCCAGAGGAGAAGGTGAGGGAGGGAGGAACAAAAATTTGGAACTCCACATCTTTCAAAAAAATGAATGTGTTGAAAATTGTTTTTACATGTTTAACATATATTGGATTACTTGCTATCTAGGGGAGGTGGTGAGGGGAAGTGTTTGTGGGGGGAAATTTGGTACACAAGGTTTTGCGAGGGTCAATGTTGAAAAATTATCCATGCTTATGTTTTGAAAATAAAAAAGTTTTAATAAAAATTGTTTTTACATGTATTTGGAAAAAATAAAACACTATTAAAAGTGCATCAAAACTTTAAATTTAGGGTGAGCTTCTTGGTAGAGTGGATAGAGCACCAGCCTTGAAGTCAGGTGAACCTAAGTTCAAATGTGACCTCAGACACGTAACAATTCCTGGCTGTGTGACTCTGGGCAAGTCACTTAACCCTAATTGCTTCAGCAAAACAAACAGCCAATTCTAGATGTACAAATAGGAGATCGGAGAATGGAGATCAGGAGAAGTATTAGGGCTGGATAAATTAAACTGAGAATCACGTGCATAGAGATGATCATTGAATCCGCGGGAGCTGATGGGATCACTGAGAGAACACCTGTCCTGATGAAAGGAGAGAACAATCGCTTTTTCCTAGCTTTTGAACATGAGTGTAATATGAAAGCTGGGAAGTAGAAGAGCTAACAGAATACAGATTTTTACCCAAGCCAAGATCCAAGCAAGGTGTTTCATAATCTCCCAGGACATCCTTGTCAAGAAGTGGCAGAGGCTATTAGGGCTTTGTTATGGGGGCTAAAAGGACTTCACCAAAGAATGAGTTGTGTGATGAGGCTCTCACACTGGGGCTTCCCACCCCCTAAGAAACCTTGGATGATTCCAAAAGATGGAATCAGAAGGTCACTAGAGAGACTTAGGGGAAGTGACCTTCAGGAAAATGGAGCCCTCCATGGTCCGGGATTCCTGGCGCTGCACTTTAGGGCATATCCATCATCACAGCATCTTGGCTCAGCAGGGCATTCCAAGACACCTTTGGGTTCACTCAGCTATTTGATAGGGGGAAGAAGTATTCTGCTCAAGAAAGCCCTGGTTGTTCCTTCATCCCAAAGTCATTGACTGGAAGGTACCAATCAATTGAGAAATTGGAAGCCTTCTGTTTAGAAGATAATATTCTAGATTAGGGATAGGATGGGGAGATTTTGTGAAAGAGAAAAACCAGAAGGAGGATGGTACCAGGCAAGAGGAAGAGGCATTGTGAGGGAGAAAAACATCCAGTTAGATAATAAAAGATGGTCAATAAAACTAGAATTTTTTCCCCATACTCCCCCCCGCCCCAAGATCTGGCATCCAAGGAACCCTAGTTAATGGAGGGAGGAAGACAGCCCTCTAACAGTGTGTCCCAGGGATCTGTTCTGAGTCCTGTTTTCTGCTTAGCATTTTTATCTCGGATGAATACGTAGATGACATGTTTAACAAATTGGCAGAGGACGCAAAGCTGGGAAGATGAGCTGGCCGTTGTCACCAGGTCAGAATCGCTATTCAAAAAGACCTTGACAGGCTAAAACAATGGACCAAACTAAGAAGATTAAATTTAGCAAGCAGAACTGTAAGGTCCTCCACTTGGATTTTAAAAAATAAACTGTATTGCACATATTTAACCTATACTGGGACTTACTGTCTAAGGGAAGGGAGTGGGGGAGAAAGGGAGAAAATTTTGGAACACAAAGTTTTGCAAGGGTGAATGTTGAAAACTATCTTTGCGTGTAGTTCGAAAAATAAAAAGCTATTGTAAAAATAATAAACTCAAAAATAATAATAGTAATAGTAAAAGGTTTACAGAACACTTTACAAATATCATCTCTTTTGGTCCTGACAACACCCCTTATAAGAGATGAGGAAACCTTCTGTAATTGGTAGAAATGTGCTTAGGAAGTAGTTTGAAAAAGATGTGGAGTTTTGTTTAAGCACCTACTATGTGCCAGACTAAGTGGTAGGGATATAAAGAAAGGATAAGACCAGGACATCATCTATATTCCAGGGCAACAAAGAAGAAAGGGATCAGCTCTCTTCTGTCAGGCCCTAGGAGAAGGGGGTAGCAGTTCCTGGAAGTTGTAGGTTGGCAGATTTAGGTGGAATTTTTCAAATAATAAATTTCTTATTTTCAAAATATATTCAAAGGTACTTTTCAGCATTTACCTCTGCAAAACTTTGTGTTTCAAATTTTTCTCTCTCCCTTCTCCCCCATCCTCCCCTAGACAGCAAGTAATCCAATATAGGTTAAACATGTACAATTCTTCTAAACATATTTCCACATTTATCATTCTGCACACAAAAAAAGCAGATCAATAAAGAAAAAAATGAGAAAGAAAAAAAAACAAACAAACAACAACAAAAAATGGTGAAAATACTATGTTGTGATCCACATTCAATCCCCATAGTCCTCTTTTTGGATACAGATGGCTCTTTCCATGAAAAGTCTATTGGAATTGGTTTAGGTTGGATTTAAAGAAAATGTTTTTTCCATCAGCCCTCTGTAGAGGTCCTCTGCAGTGCTGTGGAGGCTTTCCCTTATATTAGTGTGATTCTCAACTATCCCAATTCCTTTTCCCATTTATCATTTCCTGAATGAGATTTTTGATACGCTTTCCAGTATATAAGATATTGTTAAGATGGAGCAATGTAGCACAGTGGATAGAGCCCTAAACTTGGAGATCAAATTCTATCTTTATGACCCCTTGGGCAAATCATTTTCTCTCTATCTGCCTCAGTTTCTTTATCTGTGAAATAGGAAAGATAATACACCCAGTTTTCAGGGTAGTCATCAGGATCAAATGAGATCATACTTTTCCCCCCTGAGGCAAATTGGGGTTAAGTGACTTGCCCAGGGTCATACAGCTAGAATGCATTAAGTGTCTGAAGTCAGATTTGAACGAAGGTCCTCCTGATTTCAACTGCACCAACTAGCTGCCCCAAACGAGATCATATTTATAAAGTACTTTGTAATATTAAAGCACTATATAAATGCTTGCTATTATTTTTATTCTTACTTGTCTCCCATGTTTCTCCAGTATGAATCAATTGAAGTTTGGATTCTTCCTAGATTTCATAGACTGTGATTCATAATCACTGAAAGAATATTGGTGCTAAAAAAAGAGAGAGAAATGGTCTTTTCTATAAAAGAGCAGCTTGGGATCATTCTGAACATTATAGTTTCTTAGAAGTAATATAGTAATTGTAATCATAGTAATAGGAATAACTAGTATTTCTTTGGCACTTTAATCTGTATGAAAAGTGATTTACAGATATTAACTCATATTTCATCTTTACAAGATAGGTAGATGCTATTATTATCCCCATTTTGTAGATGAAGGAACTGAGGCTCTCTTGCTACCTATTCCATTCTCGCCCACTTGTCCAAGATACAAAACACACCCATTCTCACTATAGTCCACCCTTTTCAGCCCTTGGAATTTTTCATTTTCCATTTTCCTTTTATTTTTCCTGAGGCAATTGGGTTAAGTGACTTGCCCAGGGTCACACAGCCAGGAAGTGTTAAGTGACTGAGACCAGATTTGAACTCAGGTCCTCTTAACTGGGCCGGTGCTCTATCCACTGAGCCACCTAGCTGCCCCCTTAACATTTTCTTTGGACAGGAGCCCTGTCTCCTCTCCCTGGAGACAGGTAGGACAGTCTTTGTTGGCGCATTGGAAGGACTTGCCATAAGAACTCCAAATAAATTTGACCTGCTTTATGTTTGCTGCAGACTTACTCTTTTCTGGGCGATGGGGGTGATTATTTTGAGGGGATAGCAAATAGGGTCTGTTACTGCATAATTAGTGATTCATATTCTGCAAGTTACAAAAAAAAGATTTAAAAACCAAACCAAATCAAACAACAGAACAAAACAAACTTTGTTCCATCCCTTGTCCCCATTTATTAAGCCCTTCCATGTGTGGAAAAGAGATCCGAATGGACCTGCTTGGCTGGTTCTCCAAGCAGAACTAAATGCAAAAGATGGAGAGGCAGATTTCAGCTCAGTTTAAGGAAAAATGTCCTTATAAATCAAGCTGTCAAGAGAGATTTCCCCTGGAGGTAGTAGAAACAGCGTCAATGGAGGTCTTCAAGCAAAGGTTGCCTAACCCCTTAGTGGAAGTACTGCAGTGGAAACCTTTGCTCAGGTATGGGTCCGACTAGATGCCCTCTGATATCCTTGGAATTTGTCATTTACCGTTTTCCTTGCACAGGAGCCCTGTCTCCTCTCCGTGAAGACAGGCAGGACAGAGTCTTTCTTGGCTTTTTGGAAGGACTTGCCATAAGAATTCCAAATAAAATTGACCTGTTATATGTCTAGCTAGCTCCGAGATGCTGCGATGTGGTACCCAGGCCAGGAGGGGAGATGCCTGGATACTGCTGGGATCCTTTCTTGGTCCTTTTATTCTGTTGAGTTTTGAGTCTGCTTTGTAGGCAATGGGCCCCTGCTAGCTGGCTAGAAAATGGTGGTCACTAAATACATGAGTTGGTAAGGAAGACTGGGATTGGTCTCTTCAGCAACACTGATTTCACAAATATTTACACAGCCAACAATATATTCTAAGACATTTTTTTTTACTCTAATTTTACTTTTCTGGGAAGAATTATAGCCTATGTTGCAGAGCTTAAGTTAAAAGGAATATTATTTGTAAGGGAGTTTGTGTAGTATATCAGGCTGAACATTAGATGTTGATTTTAGCATGTGGTTCAGCTACTTGATCTTGCCTTGTGCCTCAGTTTCCCCATCTGCAAAACAAAGGGGTTGGGCCAAATGGTCTTCCAACCTTAAAATTTGATGATCTTCAGCCCCTTCCAGTTCTCACATTGTAGTCTTGTCCAGAGCCTAGCTCTCTGGAGATGACTAAATTATTACCTATCCTTGGATCACATTCTAAATGAAGGAATTCTTTAAAATATATATATATATATATTTGTTTATTTCATTAAAATTTATTTCATTAAATGCTTTCAAATTTATTTCATTAAATGTTTCAAAATTTATTTCATTAAATGTTTTCCAGTTACATGTAAAAAGTTAACAATTTTAAAAATTCATAAAAATTTAAAACTCATTAAAATGAGTTTTAAATTATATTTCTCCTTTCTGTCCTTCCCCTTCCCCTTTTAAAACATTTTTATTTAAAGTTTTGAGTTCCAAATTCTCTCTTTCTCTCCTTTCCTCCCCTTCTCCCTCCCTATGATGGTAAGCAATCAGATAGAGGTTATGTATGAACAGTCATATAAAACATTAAGGAATTCTTTTTCTTTCTTTTGGTTGCCAAGGCAATTGGGGTTAAGTGACTTGCCCAGGGTCACACAGCTAGGACATCTCAAGTGTCTGAGGCCAGATTTAAACTCAGCCCTTCCTGACTTCAGGGCTGGTGTTCTATCCACTGCACCACCTAGCTGCCCCTCATTGAGGGATTCTTAACCTAGAGTCTGGATACTTATTTTCCCCCTTTAAATATCCTGATAAATAAATGTCAATCTGATTCCTTTGTTATCTATGTATATTATTTTGTGTATTTAAAAAATATTATTATGAGAAGTCCCTAAGTTTCATCAGACTGACTGACCTTCCAAAAAGAGTTAAAGGCCCCATTTGAGATTTGTTTGAGTAAGAGGCAGTCAAGGAGGAGTACAAAGAATTGACTTCAAACATAACACTCACCAGCTGTGTGACCCTAGGCAAGTCACCAGTTGCCACACACACACACACACACACACACACACACACACACAGAAATCTGGATTTGGAATCAATGACCCTAATTGATTAATTAATCAATGACCCTACTCCTTAGGGCTTATATGATCTGGGGCAAGTCAATTTCTTTTGTTGCGGTTCACTTTGCTCATTTGTAAAATCAGGGATTAGAATGTTGCCTCTTGCAATCCCTCCAAGCTTAGGGGTCTGTGACTCCACATCTCCTGACCCTCCGATTCTCTGAATCTCCACGTCTCCTGACCCTCCCATTCTCGGAATCCACGAGCCTCTTGCCCAAGTCGGACACGTACCATTTGGCCGTGTGACTGACCCAGACCCTGATGTGTGGCCAAAGAAAAGACCTGATTTCTCCTTTCCTGGGGGGGGACGGCGAGAAGAGGGAGATCAGGGAAAACGGCAGCCAGCCAGGGCTGAACAGCAAAATCAGATGTGGGAGGCTTCCGAACAAAGCCAGCCACAGGCGCAGCCCCTTCCCACGAGGAGTTTTTATAACATCAAAACATTTGTACCAAACCCCCAACCAATTGCTAAATTCCAAACTCCATCTCCCTCCATAGGCAGATTGCAGATTCCATTGAGAATTCTGTGATAGGGGAGAGCATATGCTTGGCATATGCCACGCAGGAGCAAGTCTGCCCACAAAAAAAAAGAAAAGGAGAAGAAGAGAAGGATGCTTTCTGGATGCTCTCTTGCTGTGCTGCTACCTGCTTGCTGCTGCTCCAGCCGCTGAGTCTGCAGGGGCCGTGTGTCTCTTCCCTGCGCTGGACCACCTCCCTCTGGGAAAGGAGTGGTCAACAGCTCCCAGGGAAGAAGGAGGAGGGAGCTGGGAATTGCTCCTTTGGAAGTCCACTAGATGTCACTGTCTGCTATAGAATGTCCCCCTCGTTCTTCAACCGGGCTGGGATGCCCTTTGAAAAGAGGGACAGGGGTTTAAAATCCCTTCCAGGCTTAATGAACTGCAGCCCAGAGCAAACAGAAAGATATTAAAGCAGGTCTGAACTTGGAGAACTGGGAGAGAGACCCACCTCTGCTTCTTATATCCTATGTGACCGAAATCCCTCTGGTGAGCCTCAGTTTCCCCCTCTGTAAAATGTTATTTTATTTTATTTTATTTTTAGAGACTCTCTGAGGTTTTAGATCTAATGGACTGTGCTCAGTTATGGAGGTACAAAGACAAACAAAGCAAAGCCCTGAGTGAGATTACGTTCATTTGGCAGATGGACGAGAGGGGGGTAAGGAGATAATAATATGCCCACCAGAGAATAGCGTACAAAGGAAGTAGGTCAAGTGAGGATAGTGGAAGGAGAAGCAGCCTTCCACAGAAGGCCGGCCTGAGAGTCAAGGAGACCTGTGTTCAAGGCCTGCCTCTGATATCCTACCAGCTTACTGTGAGCAAGTCATTTAGCCCCAGAGCAGCGTGGGAAGCTCTCTGTAGCTCTAAATCTCAGCTGAGTGGAGGACCTGTGCCAGGAGTTCTCCAATCAATGGGTCAAAAAAAAGAAAAAAAAAGGAAAGAGGAAAGAGTCCTAGCAACTGGGAGAGGGGATGGGCAGAAGGTGGTCAGAGAGGCCCTTGTGGAGGAGGAGGTGGCTGGAGACAAGTGCTCTCAGAGGCAGACTGTGGAGAAAAGTGCATCCTAGACCCGGAGGACAGCTTGATTAAATGCATGGAGGTGACAGATGGAGTATTGAGTTCAGGGAACAGCTGCCCACCAATTTGGCTGGAATACGGAGTTTGTGAAGGAGAATATAGCATGGCATCCGTCTCAGAAGTAGGTGGGAGCCAGTTGTTCATGGCCTTCAATGCCAAGCCAAGGAATGGGGAGCCACCGAAAATCTTAGAGCAGTGGAATTGCCTTTACCTTAGAGAGATTGTTTTGCAGAAGAGCATTTGAAGACCAAAAGCAAGGAAGCCTTTTAAGAGACTAATATAGAGATAGGGGGTGAAGATCTGGAGGAGGATGGTGACGATATGAGTTCAGGAGGTGGGTGGGAGACATGTCAGAGACACACAACAGATAAAACTTAATAATGGGTTGACTTTTTATACATTAATTAGCATTTATTTATTTATTTATTTTTAATTAAAGCTTTTTATTTTCAAAATATATACATGGATAATTTTCGACATTCACCCCTACAAAACCCTGTGTTCTAATTTTTTCCCTCTCTTCCCTCCGCCCCCTCCCCCAGCTGGCAAGTGATCCAATTTATGTTAAACGTGTGCATTTCCTCTATACATATTTCCACAAATATCAGTTAGCATGCATTTATTATGTGCCTACTGGATGCCAATCACTGGGAATATGAAGACAAGAATGAAGCCATCCCAGTTCTCAAGTAGCTACATTTGGGATGGGGAGGGGGCCGAGATGAAACATCCTGAATTCATGTATTTGTCCATCACACTCTAACTGAGAAGCTCAGGGACAGGGAAGAGGGAGAGCTTATCCTCAGGAGCCACAAAGTTGTGCAGTTAGCACCATGTGTCAAAACTGAATTTTTCTTGGCTCCTCTGCTTGGTATCAGCGTGCCCACGCTACCAGCTGGAAATCAGTTTGGAAGTCAAAATTAGGATCCTTCTCAACCTCCTTCCTTCCTTCCTCGCCCCGGAAGGAGCAGAGACTGTTGGAAGAAATGTTCGGGACTAAAGTGGGGTAGGGTTAGAAAGGAGCCAGGTTTCTCACAAAAAAACTCAGGACTGGGACTCACACGACTTGGGTTTACATCTCAGCCTTGACACTTAGTCATTTGAGCCAATTTTGAGCCTCAGTTTCTTCATGTGTAAACTTTCATTCTCAACCGTTCAAGGTTGTTGTATGGACATTATCTTTCACCCTTCAGCTCTCTCATTTCTCTTTTCAGCTGCTGTGATGGAGTCGCCTTTCTTTTTCATCTTTATTTGAGCTCTAACTCTGCTACTAATGGGCTAGTAGACCTTAAGCAAGTCAATTTCTTGCTATAATGAGAGAATTGGATTTGACAATATCTCCTTCCTGATATTCTCTAAATCTATAAAAAAGAAAACCCGTCTCTTATTCACAGAGTGTCAAGGCCACTGCTTGTTGAGGTCAAAGGGAGCCCAACTCTAGAAGGCAGTCATGGCAAGGAAGCTAGAGAATCAGTTTCTCCCTTTGGAAAAGGAGGGAGTTGGCCAGACAACTATGGATTTCGATTTAGAGTACAAGGAGAATACAGAATTTAGAACATGGGTAGAAAGATTGGAAGGTTTCTTAGGGATCATTTCTAGTCCAATCAAATCATTTAGTCTGATTGCCTTCTTTACAGATGAGGAAACTGAGACCCACAGGGAGGAATTTGCCCAGAGTCACTCAGTGAGTAAGGAGAAAAATCATAATTGTTGTTGAGTTCTTCTCATTCTGAATCTGGTGTTTTGGGAGGCAATATAGTACGTTGGGAAGAATGTGGAAGGTGGAGTTGCGTGTCCTGGGTTCCAATGTTGTATGCCTTAGGATGACTCCCAGGTCTAATATACTATGTTCTAAGGTCCTCCTCTAGCTCTGAATCTTAGGTCCCACCCGTGCTTGGCTAGTTTAACCTTCTCCTTTGATAAAGGGGGAAACTGATCCTTTAGCTTCCTTGTTAAGCCTGCCTTCCAGGGTTAAGACCCTCTGACCTTACTGCTTGATCCCCTGTGCATAATAGACAAAGGTTTTTTCTCTATCTTATATTGGCTGTATGACCCGGAACAAGTCAATTTTCCTTTAGGCCATAAACCTCATTTTCCTTCTCTGTAAAATGAGAGGGTTGGACCCAGTGACCTCTAAGGTTCCTCCCTGCTATAAATCTCTATTTCCATGATCCTTACATTCCTCCCAGTTCAGCAGAAGCTCTCATTCTGTTGTGGCAAGGCCGCCAATTGTACTGAACAGATGGGAAGAAAAAGAAAAAAGAAACACTTGGGCAATGAGAGAGAGAGAGAGAAAGAGAGAGAGAGAGAGAGAGGCAGAGAGAGAGAAAGATACAGAGAGATAGAAACAAAAACAGAGACAGAAACAGAGTGAAAGAGACAGAGATACACAGAGAGACAGAGGGAGTGAGATAGACAGAGACATACAGATACAGAGAAAGACAGAAAAAGAGGAAGATGGAGAGACAGAGAGTAACACAGAGAGAGACAGAGAGGGAAAGAAATATGAGAAAGAGAGAGAGAAAGAGAGATGAGATAGAAAGATAACAGAAACAAAGGGAGGAAGAAGAGATAGAGAAAGACAGAAAGAGAGAAACAGAAAAAGAGATAAGAGAGACAGAAAAATGAGACAGGCAGAGGGAAGAAGGAAAGATAGAGAAATAGACAGAGACAGAGAAGAAGGAAAGACAGATAAAAAAAGAGACAGATACAGAAACAGACAGAGTGACAGAGAGGTTTTTTGGCCTTTTGTGCTGCTGGATGCCCAAGATGGAATCCTCCTGGAGAGTTAGGTCAGGAAAGCTGTTAAACATTTATTTTCACCTCCATCTTTGGTCCAGGGTCCAAGGAGTAGGGAGGGGCCAGAACAGGAATGTAAAACTAGAAACTTATTGGAAACTTGGTCTTAAGCATGCGCTAGTCCCTGAATCTTGGGACAGTCACATGGGAAATAGGGTTTTTTTTGAGGGGAGGGGGCTTGTGGAGACAGACCTCTCCTCAGGGAGACTCTGCCAATAGTAGTATGTGTGCTCACATTACTAAGGCAGGCCTGCAGCATGTATACTAGAGATGTCCTCTAAGCATAAGGACAAGGATAGTATAGGGCACTGAATATTCAGCCAGAAGACCTGGGTTTGAGTCCTGATTTCATCACTCTTTGATATATGACCCCATTTGTTTAAACTAAATCCTTACTTTATTCGTATGTCAACCAAATTATAGCTAAGGTTCTTCCTTCTCTGATATTCTCTGATACTATAATAATAATAATAAAAACCAAGAAATTCAATTCAAGATATAATTTCCATGGAAGCTTGAAAGGGATTGTATATTTTAATAAAATTTTTATCTCCCTCAGTAATACTGTGTTCTGAATACAGTAGGTGCTTCATAAATGGGTATTGGTTGACTAGATGGTTATTCAATTGGCAAGTATTTATTGAGTGCCCAATCTGTACTCAGCACTTCATTAGTCTCTAGAGGAATTTGCAAAGAGACTACATGCTATAGTAGATACAGCCCAGGACTCAAGAAATCTGATTATTTATAGTAATGATTTATCCTAAATTATAGGTCGAGTCCTTTCATTAATTGAGCCTCAGTATTTCAGCCTATAAAAATGAGAGATTTAAGCTAGATGGCTTTTGCAATTTTTGCTAACTCATGCATTCTGTGTCCTGAGGTTTCTTTCGTCCTAATGTTCCTTATGCTAATGTTTCTTCCAGCTCTGATGTTCTATGTTCTAAGGTTCCTCCTAGCTCTGACACTCTGTATTGTGAGTTCCCTTCCAGCTCTGGGATTCTAGGTTCTAAGATTCCTTCCAAAGCTGGCATTTTATGTTTTTCTGAAGTTCTGAAATTCCTTGTTCTGAGATGCCTTCTAGCTCTGACATTTTAAGTTCTAAAATCCTTCAAGTTCTTCCATTCTAGGTTCTATGGTTTCTTCCGGTTCGAATATTTTGATAACTCTGAGAAGCTTGAGGTCTTATTAGAGTTAGAGAGATGAAAGGTTTCAAAAAAAGCAATGACAAAAGAGACGGGAAAATTATTTATTGAACGCCATTCCCATCATTTTCCTTCTTGACCAGGATTATTTTTTTTGCACGTTAGCTCTCATGCTACCTAGACATTGCTCAATTATGAGCTGCTGAGAATAGGCATATAAGGACTTCAGAAGAGATCAATCAGGGCTAGTTTAGGCAAAGAAATCTTTGTGGAGGTGGGTTGTGGTTTATTGGGAAAAAACATTGAACACTCAAAGATTCTAGATCCACATCATTATCTTTCTCCTTGAAATTCTTCTGGGTCCCATTATTATTTCTATGCAAATGATCCTCAGATCTCTATATCCAGCCCTCACCTCTCTCCTGAGTCCCAGTCTCATATCACCAACTTCCTTTTGGCTCTCTCAGATAGGATGTTGCATAGATGTCTCAAGCTCAGCATGTCCTAAACAATTCATTATTTTCCCCCAAAAACCCTCCAGTCTTCCCAAATCTCCAAATCTGTCCAAGGCCCCAGTATTTTTCTAATCTCTCGGGGTCTCCGCTTTAGTATTATCCTCAACTCAGCATTCTCTCCCCCCTCAAATCTAATCAATTTTGAAATCCTCTCAATTCTCCCTGTGCAGCATTTCTCTTCTGACACTGTCCCCACTCTGGGGCAAGCCTTCATCATTTACTCCTGGACTACCGCAGCAACTTGCAGGTGGGGCTGTCTGACACAAGTCTCTCCAACCATTCTAGTCTATGTTCTCCCACTTTCCTGAAGGGCAGATCTGACTACGTCACTCCACTATTCATTCAGCTTCAATAGCTCCCTATTGCCTCAGGATTAAAATGCTCTGTTGGGCTTTTCAATCCCTTCACTGCCTAGTGCCTGTTGACATTTCCAACCCATTTGCCCTTCCCTCCTCTCCTCCTGCTCCTGGACCCAGCAGTACAAGCTTTCTTGCTCTTCCTCAGACACAACACTTGGTCTCCTGACTCTCCCTTTGCACTGGCCATGTCCCATTCCTGGAAAGTTCTCTCTCTCAGTTCGTGATATCATTGATTCTCTTTAAAAACTTGACAGTCTTCAAGACTCGGCTCAAATCTTTCTTTCTTCAGACAGGAGATCTTTCTTAGTGCCATCTGCCCCCATACCCCCTGCCTCCAAACTAGTGTTTTTCCTTCTTCCTTTTACACTATAGATTTTGTTTGTACATAATTGTTTGTATGTTGATTCCTCCACTAAAATATGAACTCTTTGATAATAGGAACTGTGCTTTAATTTCTCTCTATCTTAGTACTTACCATAGTGCATAGCACTCAATAAATGCTTATGAACTCACTGAATGATGGTATCTAGCTTCAAAACTTTGGCCAAATCACTGGCCTGCTAAGAATCTCAGGTTCCTCCTTTATAAAATGGAGACATTGGATGTTAATGACATCTAAGGTCTCTTCTAGCTCTAAACCCTATGATCTTAGGATGTACAATTGGACTTGGACAGGGACTCGAAGGATGAATAGAACTGAACTAGAATCCCAGAATCTCAAAGTTGGAGATCATCTTGTCCAATCCCCTGCCTGATGCACAAATCCCTTCACTATAGCCAACAAGCAGTCATTCAGGCTTAGTTGAGGGACAGGAAGCTAAATTCCCACCCAACATATTTTTGGACAGTTGGGAAGCCAAAATCATCATCATGATTGCCGTCATCATTGTCATTATTATATCCTGGGCATGTGTGTTGCTTTCTCATATGTGAACCAATCTGATGAGTGAAGACCTCAGGATTCAGTTTTCTCTGGAAAGATGCCTGATTTTCTCTGTTAGTCTTTCTTTTTTCCTTTTTGGATACACACACATGTATTTATGTATATGTATATGCTCACATGTCCATAGAGAGAGGTATATATAAATCTATCTATCTATAGAGACATATAGAAATATATATATATATAGAAAATCTATATAGAATAAAGAAGAAATATATATGTAGAAATACATATGTATATATATATATATATGTCACATGTCCAAGGTCTTATATTTTAAATATAATATATATTTAAATATATAAAACCATATTCATATATTATAACATATAATAATACTATATTTTAAATGTAAGGCCCTGGGAATGTGAGCAGATGCTGATTTATATGGCTGCTATTCCTATTTGTACAGCAACCACCATTCTCACACCTATCCAGAAAAGACCACAAATCCAAAGGTGCGCAAACACACACACACACATACACACACACACATACACACACACGAAGGCCGAGAAGAAGGCCAGATTCTGCCCAGACATATGTTGATGAGCTTTAGCAGTCCTCAGACTCACACGTGTGCACTCTCACGCAGTCAGCACTTCAAGCTGCAGGCTGATTAGCCAAGCTCCTTAGGAAAAGCAAAATAGGAATAAAATTGTCAGGTCCTGAGCCAGAGAGTAGAACACCTCATAAATGTCGCAGCCAGTTCCAGGCCGGGGCTTGGAGCTGGGAGGCCGATCAAGGCTCCTGTGACTTCTCTTTTCTATTTCAGGGGGACTCTCTGGAGCTGATTCCTCTTTCAGTGGAGACATGAGGGACAGGACAGTGTAACTATGATTCGTTCATTCATTTAGCCGTGGGATGGAGGAGTGGAAAGAACCTTCAGAAAATCTAGTCGAATACCACATGACACCACTGAAGCTCAAAGAGCAACCTGCTAAATGTCTAGAGATCAGGGGCTCTTAACTCAGGCTGTGCCATAGACCCTTTGGACAACCTAGAGACCCCTTAAAATCATGTTTTTAAATGCAATAAGATGAAATAGTAGAATTACAAAGGAAGCCAATTATATTGAAATATAGTTATTAAATAATTTTATATAAAGCTCACAGACCCCAGTTTAGAATACTGGCTGTTGAGTGTAGCAACTTCAATGTAAGAAGGATAGATGGCATTATACCCATTTAGAAATGCACAGGAGACAAATTCCAGAAAGTGTTGATAATAAAAACCCTTGGCCCAGATGGCTGGACACAAATGCCCCAAGTAGAAGTAACCAGCAAGCTAGACTAGAAGACCTAATAAAAGGAAATCAATGGTGTCACTCAGTCTTAGTGGGATGAGACCCATTATTAGTATATGTCCCTGAAAGAGTATATATTAATAACAAGAAATTGGATAGGTAAGGGTTTTTGTGGTGTGTGTGTGTGTGTGTGTGTGTGTGTGTGTGTGTGTGTGTAAGAAGAACAGAATAGCATTTTATATTAAGAAAATATATTCCTGTGAAGAAAACCAACAGGCACAGTGGGGAAGCATGGCAGAGAACATTTGGGCGAAAAATCACTGAAGGCAAAAATAGTCATGGTTTTAGTGATTGGAATATACTACAAACCACCTGGACGGAAAGAGAAAATAGAAGAGGTGTTTAGTAAACAGATCACAAACTTGACATGAAGGAATGATTTGGCAATGGGGCTCTTTAATTATCCATACTTTTCCTGGAGCTCTCTCTCTACCAAAAGGAGAACTAATAACTTCCTGATCAGCGTTCATGATAATTTCATCCTTCAGAAGGAAGAACAAACCAGCAGAACAGTGACTCTTAATGTCCAGGAAGAATAGCTTAACAGGGCGAGCATGATGGGAACCTTGGGGCGAAGTGCTCAGTTAGTTGACAGGCATTTTTTAAGGCAGTATTGTTTTGGACACTGTACTATACTAGGTGTTGGGAACACCAACAAAGAAGTGAAACAGTCCCTGATCTCCAGAAACTTTCGTTCTATGTCTTTTAATTTTTGATAGAAGATAGGAAATCTGGACAGAGTTCAATGTGCCTTCTAGGTCAATGGAGTGTCAATGATGTGACATGGGTTAGTTTGCCCTCAGCTGCATTTGAAATGAAGCTAGGCAGGTAAAAAGTCCTGTTGTGTTCTGCTCTGATCAGGCCAAAAGATTTTCTTTTGACCTTGGCACCATATTGTAGGAAAGACATTGATGTGGGTGTTAGCAAGTGCCCAGAGAAGACCTTTAAATTATCCCATATACGAATTCTTGGAAGGATGTGAGAATATTTAGCAGAAGAGAAAACAGAAGGATGGGAGGGAGTGGGATAGCACATGAGAGATCTCTTCAAGTATCTAGGATGAAAGATTAGATTAGCTCTGATTGACCCCATAAAAGAGAACTGGGCCAAAGGAGGGAAATTTACTGAGGCTTGCTGTAACAAGTATACCAAAGAGGTCTGGTGTCTCTGGAGAGAACAGGTTCCCCTCACTATAGGTAGGAGAGAAGGTAAGAGGGCCACTTGTTGACTGTGAGCTATAAGGGATGTTTATTCAGATATGAGTTGAATCAGAGCTTCCTTTTACCTCTGAGATGCTGCAATTATGATTGCCCCAAAGTAGCACAGATAGCAAGAACAAAACCAGGATTCAAATTCCGATTCCCAGTTATATGCACTTTCTGCTTCTCCATTCTGCCTTTCTGAATGGATTAATGTGTTTTCTCTCCTGGGTCATGCATCTGTATCTATATGAACTTTTCGGTAATGACTGTATTTTCAGGAATGAGGGCTGATGGGGGAGTAGGCACATATTTTAGAACAGATGAGTCTGTAGACATCCATCATTCACACTCTAGATGATTGTCTACCTTGCTTTATATAAGAATGTGCCAGCCCCATATGAACCCATCCCTAATGGGCAGTATTTTTTCCCTGAGGCAACTGGGGTTAAGTGACTTGCCCAGGATCACATGCCAATAAGTGTTAAGTGTCTAAAGCTGGATTTGAATTCAGTTCTTCTTGTATCCCGGACCGGTACTCTATCCACTGCACCACCTAGCTGTCCCCTAGTGGGGAGACTACAGACAGACCAAGTTACCATAGTACAAGACCAAAGGATAATGAAGTCACAAGTGGAAAGTATTTTAGAGAGCATCTTGTCCAATCTGTAGATGAGGAAACTGAGACCCAAGGAGGTCAAAGTCACAAGTAGTAGGAGAGGGTAGAGAGAGGGTTTGAATCCAAATTCCCTGATTCCAAATACTATTGTTGTTGGGGTTTTTTTTCACAATGCCTGTGCATTTATTAAACACCTGTTTTATATGATGCACTTGGATAGGTAGCATTAGGAATGCAAAGATACTCTTTGCCCACAAAAAACTTATATTCCACAAATGAATTTTGAAATTATATTTCAAAATCGAATGCATTCTAAATCATATTCAATGATGAAATTAATATTGGATGCATTTATAATTATATTTCAAAATTTGAATGTATTATAATTCAAATTCCGTGGTGAATTTTGGGGAAAGTCAGTAGATAAAAATTTATTAAATCCTGACTGTGTACCAGGCACGATACAGAATCAGGAAACAAAGAAAAGCAAAAGACAGTTCCTGCTCTCAGAGAGCTCACAATCTAATGAGTAAGACAACATGTAAAGGATAATGCACAAACACTATATATATACGATGCTTTAAGAGAAACAATTGAGGAAAGGTACGAGAATTCCTAGGAACGGGAAAAGGCTTCCCACCTTTGTAAATGGGGAAGGGTCAGCCATACTGCCTGAGAGAAGAAGAAGGATGACTTTCAGCTGGGGGTGGGGAGGGCTGGGAGGAAGAGGTGACATTGGGTCTGGACTTGCAGAATGGGAGCAGAGGTATGTAGCCAGGTACCACCTGGGTCTGCCCCATCTGGCATCGGGACAATTAGTGCGGAGCAATCACACGAGAGCTTTCTCCAGGGAATGGCTCCCTGCTCATTTCCAAGTAAGCCCGTGTGTTTGTTTGTGAGGGATCAGACAGCACCTCCAGGGCCTTGCCCACCATCTCTTTGTTCACATCTCCCCTTCACAGACTCCAAAGATGCCAATTAACCCTGTGTTCCCTTCTCAGGGTACCTACTTTATCTCAATTCTGGGAAACCACAGACATTTTTTTTAATGGGATTGGATCCAAGGATCTCCTCGGGCTCACTCCATCCTCCCTCTTCAGCTTATTCTCTCACTTTTCTCCTACACGGATCGTCAACTGGACCAGTATCCTCAGCATCTGCTCACCAATCTGGAAGGGTTGGATGCTGTAATGGATGAAAGGCTAGAGTCTAGCTCTAGCTTCGAGGCATGAGTTGGTCACTGGACTTTATCAAGCCTCAATTTGCTCATCCATACATTGGCACAATAGATAGAGCCTGGGTCTGGAGAAGGGAAGACCTGAGTTCAAATTGACCTCAGACACTTACTAAGCTAATGTGACCATATCCGTTTGTCTCAGTTTCCTCTGCTGGAGGAGGAAATAGCAAACCTCTGCCCCAAAACAAACCTCTCAATTGGGTCACAAAAGAGTTGGACATAACTCAACCACAACAAGAACAATGGAGATGATACTGTTGTGAAGATGAGTTATACATAGTAACATTAGAGCAGTATATAAGTATCAGTGATCATATCTTTGCTCACAAGGATCCTCCCATCTTCCTCTCTGTTTAAATAAATCCCAGTGATCCTTCAAAACCTGCTTCATGAAGCTGAGCAAGTCTCTTCTCCGTGGGGAGCCTTAGTCCTGACATATGTAGAACAAGGGAGCTTGGGATAAAGATCTCTGCGGTCTCTCCTGGCATTAATAACATTCTCTCTCCGAAGGTCGCTTCCACCCATCACATTTCATGTTCTAGAATCCCCTCTCTGATGTTCAGTGCTCCAACATTCTGTGATTCTTAAGAGTTGTCTGTGTGTTGACCCAGAAAAGCCTTGTTCATATTTTCCAGGAGGATTCAGCTGTGTGAGAAAGGAGGAAACTATATTCAAACCTGGTCAGTCCTTCCCTGAGTCGATCAAAGAGTTAACCTCCCCCTGTGGAAGTTCATAGGAATAGAATTTAGGGCCAGAGGGGATTTTCAAGCTTATCTATTCAGGGCTTCTTACCCTGCCTTATGTCCTGGACCCTTTGGTCAAACTCACGAGACCAAGGACAGATTTTTAAAGGCATAGAATAAAACATATATATATATATATATATATATATATACTCTCTATAAAGGAAGAGATAAGACAAAGGCAGAAAGGCTTTACCCTTGTCCTGAAGAAATGCCAGCTCAGAATGCAAATGGAAGAAGTCTTTCCTATAGAAAATGGTATCTTTCAAATGTCCCTGAAAAGTGATTTTTGTCAAGCCCCTAAACACTTAAAAGAGACCTATAATCAATTAACAACATTTGGCCTAACTAATCACATGGGAACACCACTTCTAGTATAAAATCCTTATTCTAAAGCTGGAATCACACATAGAGGTAATATGTCAGCCATAATTTTCTTACTCCAAATATATAAGGCATTATGCTAGGTACAGAAAATAGAAATACGATATGGCTCTCTGTCTGTCTGTCTGTCTCTGTCTGGTTTTTTTTCTCTCTCTGTCTCTGTCTCTGTCTCTCTCTATCTCTCTGTCTCTGTCTGTCTGTCTGTCTCTCCCTCTCTCTGTCTGTCTCTCTCTGCCTCTGGGTCTGCCTCTCTGTCGCTCTCAGCTCTTACCCCCACCCAACACTTCCTGCCCTCAAAACGCTTACATTCTAATAGTGGGACAACATCCACACAGATTGTATAAATAAAATACAAAATATATACAAAGTAAATACTAAATCATTTCTGGGGTAGGGGAAGCCCTTGAGAATATTCTGTTATATATGTTAGTTCTGAGCCCTTGAGATTAAGTTTTGGCACAGAAATGGACAGAGAGATGGAACAAAGGCTGCAGATTCACAGCCCAATGATTTGAGTTTAAAAAAATCTCCATAGTGCCTTTGACATATTCATCTCAGTAGCTATACTCAAACTTTTTCTGAAAACTCTTCAGATCATAGATTTTAAAACTAGAGAATACCTCAGAAATCATCAGGTCCATTCCCTCCCCCAGTCTTGTTTTAGAGATGAGAAAACAGAGCTAAGTTAAATCACCTGCCCAGAGGTTTAATAAGTATCTAAGGTAGAATTTGAACTCAGGACTCCCTGACTACTTCCAGTTTCATGTTTTATCCACTATGCCACCTAGCTGTGAGGCAAAGGCAAGTTGCTACTTAGTCACCAAAGTAGCAAAGGAGATCTAAAGTAATAAAAAGGGAGAAAGTAGAACTGTGAGTTAGAATAATAGTTAATATTTATATTTTGTGGATTTATTATTTTATGTATTTTTGGTGTATTTTATGTATTTATGTAGTGCTTTAAGGTTTGCGAAGCACTTCACAAATGACTTTATTTGATCCTCACAACAATCCTTTGAGATTTAAGTGCTGTTAGTATACCCATTTTAAAGGTGACGAAACTGAGGCAGACATTTGTTAAGGGACTTGCCCAGAGTTATACAGCTAGTGTCTGAGGCTGCATTTGAACTCAAATCTCCCTGATTCCAGATCTGGTTCTCTGATCACTGCCCTGTTTAGTTAGAATCACAGTGAAACAGAAGGGGACTTATCAATTCTATCATCCAATCTCATCAGTTCACAGAATAAGAAACTGAGGTCTACAAATAGGGAGTGATACATCCACCCAGGGTGTCCCTCCACACTTTGAAAATACTTTCTCCTTACCTCTGCCTTTTAGAATCCTTGGTTCCCTTGAAGACTTAGCTAAGATCCCGCATCCTGTATGTTCTAATCCTCCCAGGTGCTTAGTACTCCTCTGCCAACCCCAGATATGGCTTAGTATTTACTTTGTCTGTATTTTGTATTTATACTTATGTATATATTTTTTTCTTTTAGAGTACAACCCCCTTGAGGGCAGGCACAGGTACGTTTCTGTCCACATCCCCCACATCCAGCACGATGCCTCCTTTGCACATTGTAAGCACTTAGTAAATGTTTTGATAGATTATCTAATGGCAAATTGGACAGTTGCAGTACTTCTGATACTACCTTTGTCAGTAAACTTGTTATTTTTTCCATTTATTTTTCTCCATCTGGTGGCTTTGAGAAATCCTCAAATGTGCTCCCCATTCAAGGAATTAGGAGAAAATTGGGGACCAGGATCCTTTTGTCCTCAGGGTTCAAAACTCCATCAAGCAGGGTTGGGTTGGATGCTTGGGACCCGGTAGAGCTGGGATGCTGCTCTCCCAGTGCAGGGCGGGGGATTGTTGTTTCCTCAGGAAGGGGAGAGCTCTGGAGATCACTGGCCCAGCTGGCACAGAAGCACCACTCGGGGCTCAAGTTATTCAACAAAGAGCTGGTACCTTTGTGGGTAGACCCAGTGCCCACAGACTTCAGCCCCTGTGGACTGTCATTTAAAAACAGAACAGAACAAAACAAAACAAAAAAAAAAACATTCATCTCATAGTCTCTCTCATAGTCCTTCCATTTGCTCACTAGTCAAGAGCCTCAGAGGAAAGATAGGGGGGGGAGTATGGGGGTTATGTGGGGGAGGAAGGCTCACCCCCCCCACCTTCCAGTCTCTGACCCTTGCCCTGCCTGGCCAGTTGGGAGGGCAAGCCTGTTGTTTACCCAGATTACATTTCTGCCAGCTGCCCCTGACACACGGCTGTTACCATGACAACCTTTCAGCATGTCAACACAGGCTTGTGTGAAGGGGCTGCCGCCTCTCAGTTCCCTTTATCTCTCCACTGAGAATTGAAATGGCTTCCTGGGAGGCTTGGGGCACAAGCCTGTGAGAATATTCCTAAGACAAGCTTCTCCTCTGGCCATCCCCAAGACCCCTACTCCCACCAGGCGTGGCCCCCAACTCCCACTCTTGCAATAATAGCTGTGGGTTTTTCTCCTAGGGAAGAGGGGAGGATGAGGTTTCCTGAGGGGATGGTTAGTTAGGGAGGAGCATGCTGCAGAGGGAGGTTAAGGATATGGCTTCAAAACACAGAGAGACGCAGGTGACAAAATCACCTGAGGCGTCCATACCATCCAGGGACCCATCCCCCAAAGGCTCCAGAGAGAAAGCGGGCAAGGTTTAGCCACTGGCTGGACAGGACAGCTCCTGTTTGCCGGTTACTTAAAGCCCCTGTCCCAGGCTGTCATTGAATCCTTCCACTGAGGATGAAGTCCCTTAGGATTCAGAGATCCCAATTCCTTAAATTTATAGAAAGGGAAACTGAGTCATACACCAGAGAAAAACAGATGGTAATCAGAAGAGCTGGGATTCTAAATCGGATCCTCTTGCCCCTAAAAGCAAAACTCTTTCCATGACGCTGTGGTGTTCAAGCTTTGCAGTCTGATTTTGGTGACCCTTTCCTCACAATGTGATCCCAACCTACCTTTCTGACTTTATCCCCAATACATCCCTCAATCAGAGCTTATATGATGTCCTGGATCCCAGCTGGACTTGGAATCAGAAAAGCCTACCTTTGTATACCACTTCAGATAGTTACCAGCTTAACTTCTCCCAAACTCAGTTTCCTAGTCTACACAATGGGGATGATGAGACCTGTAGTGCAAATCTCACAAGGTTGTTCCAAGATCCAGTAGCATCACTGGGAAAACTTGAAAGTGCTACACGAATGCTAGCTATTATCATTATTGTTCATCATTATTAATTATGTTAATATTACATTAATATATTATTTAATATAATTATACTCTATTAATTATAATATCATTAGAACATCAAATTAATATATTATTATGCCTTCTTAATGTGATTATGGTAAGAGAAACTTGCTATTATTGTTAATCGTTACTAATGTATTTATTCTCCTTAATATTGTCTGTGCTCCAGCCAAGACTGGTCTGTCTTTGTTTACTTTGTCTACTTATTTACTAACTTTGTTTCCCTCCCCCCCAGAATGCCCTCCATCTCCCTTCTCCTCCTTTGACTCCTGCAAAGGCTTATAAAAAGGAGCCAATGGAGCAATTACTGCAAGTAAGTTAGTGGCAGACTCACAGTCAGAACCCCAGCTGGAAGGAGCTCTGGAAATCATTTGGGCTAACTCTCTGATTTAAAAAGAAGAATTTAAAGTTGGCATTATTTTAGTAATAATAAATAAAGCATTATTTTAAAAAGCAGTTGATTAGCATAAACACTGAAAAAAACCCATAAATAGAGAACACTTAGAGGAAAGAATTTTTACATTTTTATGACAGACACTATTGGGACAGGGGAACCAGACTTCCCATAATCCAGCCAGCACTATGTTTTTCCGATCACTTCCCATCTTTGCCAGTTTGATGGGCATAAAGTGTGTGGCCATAGATGCGAAGCTCTCAGAGACCTCAGAAGCTCTCTAGCCAAATGCTCTTGTTTAACACAGGAGAAAGACTAGAATCTAGGAATGTAAAGGTGATTTGCTGAAATCCACATGAGGAGGCAGTGTCAGAGGCAGGATTAGGATAGATGTCCACTGACTCCAGAGCCAACCCTCCTTCTACTTCCCCTACCCACTGCCATGGCAGAAGATGCCCATTCTAGCTTCTGTCTACCCACACTCAGATCTCTGAGCCCAGAACCAGGGAGCTGTGGGAAATTAGGGGAAAGGGACTGGTATTTTAGGAAAAAAATGCCAAGTCTAGAACTCCATCCGTTTTTCATTTAGATTAGAGAGAACTGGGTTCAGATCCTGTTCCTTCCCCTCGCTGCCTCTGTAATCTTGGACAAGTCCCTTGCCATCTCTCCGCCTCGATCTCTGCTGCTTTAAATAGAGAAATGGGCTGGATGATATCTAAGGTTTGTGATCCAGTTACCACCTCCCCGCCCCCACCTCCTCGCGGGGTGTTTATCCGGGCCCTCCAATGAAGACCTGACTTTGACTTTGGCACCAGCCAGCCCCACATGTATCTCACATGCTGAACAGATGCCTGGAAATACCCTGGATGCAAACCCTACTTTTCAAGAGTATGTTATTTTTGAGACCTGATGATGACAAATTATTTTTTTGAATGCTTTTAATTTTTTCTTCTCTTGGGAAAGTGTCAGAAGCAATCTGCTTTTCTCTGTCTCCCCGAGTCCTTCCCCCTTCTCCCCCCTTCTTGTTAGCCATTCTGCTTTGAACATATTTCCTTTTTATCATGGAGCGGTACTCAATGGCAAAGGGTGATTCTCAGATAGATTGTCAGGGAGGGGATCAGGGTAGAGTTTGCATCACTCCTGACAGCTAATTAGTGTTGTCTCCCTGCACGGGGGCTCATTTCATATGGTATAGATCATCATTTGACTGAAATTGCGCGATGGTCCTTTAAAGGGAAGGCACACACAGTCTTGTCAGCCGCAGACTTCCAAGTCGGTGACTTCCAGGGAGAGGGGTTTCCACTTTGATTGCCGATCTGGGAGATGCCCTCCCGGCTCCCCCTTCTTTTCTCCCCCTCTTTACCTCCAGTTCCTTGGATTCAAATCTTTCACATCCTCCAAGAAGGAGCTCAAAGGCCCCTTCTGTAAAGGCTTCTCTGGTCCCCCAGCTGGAAGCTATCTCCCTCTCCTCTGAAAGCAGCCAGGGCAGCTCAGAGAGACAGTTTGAAGTCAGATTCAGAGTTAGGAGACCTGGGTTTGATGACTCATTTACTGTGTGATCACCGGCAAGTCATTTAAAGGCTTATCCTCTCTTCCCTCACCTGTGGAATAGGCTCGATAACATTCACACTCCCTACTACACAGTGTTGTCGGATGGAAACTTTAAGGAGCTCTGGAAACATGACTTGATGCCCTGAATTGTTGTAGGTTAGTATAACGGAAAGAGCATTGGGTTTGGAGTCCTTGCAACAACTATAAGAAGTAGATACTGTTATTATCTCCATTTTACAGATGGGGAAACTGAGACAGAGGTAGATATTATTATCCCCATTTTTCAGATGATGAAATTGAGGCAGCAGTGGATACTGTTATTATCTTCATTTTTATAGATGGGGAAACTGAGGCAGGCAACAGTTAGGAACTTACCCAAGGTCACAAAGCTGATACTCATCAGAGGCAAAATTTCCCAACTCTACACCCTATAGTTTTCCCACTGTATCATCTGTCTGAGGATATACATAATTGTTATGATTCTGTCTACCTTTTGACTTCATCTGCTGGGATGCAAGTTTGAACCTTCAAATAAATGGGTAGAAGTAGCAAGAAGTGAACTTTAAGTCTCCGGAGAGAGGGAGAAAGTATAAATGAAGAGAAAAATGAAATGCCAAAAAGTCCCAAGTGGGAACAGCCTCTGTTTTGAGATCTAAACCCAGAGAGATTAATTGAACATTTGTAAGCATTCAATTTAGAGGCGGTCTCTTGAAGTTTTTTTTTTTTTTTGCTTTTGCTAAGATGATTGGCCCCGGCCCACTGTTTAAAAAAAAAAAAAAAGTCTGCTTTTTTGACTTTGGAGAAACAGCCGTTCAGCCTTTGCATTGAGCTTCCTTGGAACGGGGAGCGGGTCACAGGATGCATGAAAAATCCTTGATGATAAATGAGCAGAGAGCCTTGCGAAGCAGAGGAAGAGATTGCAGACCCTGAACTTGACCTCATTCTACCTTTCGACCTTTAGGTATCTCCTGAATGTGTCCTAAATCCCTATTAGATTGTAATCTTCATGTGGGCAGGACATTGCCATCTCCAAACTTATCTGCCCCAAATTTGGTATCCGTTCCTTACATTTAGCACAGGTTTCTCTCACAGGAAGCGACTCCCATCGCCAGGGCAGAGGCAGGAGAGAGGAACCTGTATTTTGGTACAGACCTGTGATTTCATTGGTACAGGGAATTCTCAGCGAGGAAACTCCCTTGGCTAATGTAGATCAGCAGCTGCTTTGCAACTTCTGCTCTTAGAGTGTTACCCGGGGGGCACTGGGTGGTTAAGGGACTCGTCCCCCAGAGTCATTTGTCAAGTCTACGTCAGGGGTGGGACTGTTCCTATCTCCGAGACGTGTTCTCTATCTACTACCTCGGAGGCGTCAGACAAGCTGCCTGAAGACCCATAATAATCGCCAATGCAGCCCAAACCACATTAAAACGTAATCAGACTGTTTTTGTTCTTGTACAATCATTTTTCAGTCGTATCTGATTCTTCGTGACCCCTTTTGAGATTTTCTTGGCACAGATACTGGAGCAATTTGCCATTTTTTTCTCCAGCTCATTTGACAGATGAGGAAACCAAGGCAAACAAGGTGAAGTGGCTTACCCAGCGCCATGCAGCTAATTAGGTGTCTGAGGTCACACTTCCTGACTCCTGGCCCAGCCGCAGCCTCGCTGCTGAGTACTTAATAAAATGAATACAATCGCATATAGATAATGCCAATTTGTTTTTTTCCAAGTCAGTATGAGATTGGCAAGAATCCTTTTGTACAGCTAAATGTCTCCATTTCTAATAATAATAGCTAACATTTATAGAGTACTTACTATGTGCCTGATACTGTGCTAAGTGATTTAAACTTACTTGTTTCTCACAATAATCCTGGGAGGTAAGTGCTGTTATCAACCCCATTTTACAGATGAGAAAACTGACACAAATAGGGTAAGGTGGCTTGCCCGAGGTCTCATGGCTTATAAATATCTGAAGCTACATTTGAACTCAGGTATTCCTGACCCCAGGCTTAGTGCTCCTTCCACTTTGCCACCCAGCCATTTCTATTTGAGTGTGATATCTCTATACCACACTGTAAATGGAACACACACACACACACACACACACACACACACACACACACACACATCCTCTTCTCTATTTAGTTCAGTTTGATCACCATTCCATGGCCACTCTCATGTTGACTTTTGAGATACTCAGCTCCTGGCCCCATGACCCACACTATACAGGAAGATGGGGCTCTCAGGTCAGACATATTACGAGTCAGCATTCACACAAAACCATTGCTTGTGATCCCCCACGACTGTATTTCCACACAACCAGAGAATATATTCATTCAAAGCAAAAGACATTTAATTTAACAGTGTGTGGCGGTAGAAAGATGAAATCACTGAGGAAACACCTGCCATAAGTGTAGTAAAATTAATGACTAGAAAGTTTTCTCCCTTACCCAACACACAGACACACACACACTTTCCCCCATAGATTATCACACTCTATTAGATTATACTCTCCATGGGGACAGGAATCTTGTCATCTCTAAACCATGTTAAATGTGATGACATTTGTAAAATGCTTAGAATAGTTCTCGGCACATAATCATTACTTAATTACTCCCAAATCTTACTGACATGGCAGCCTGTGGCCAGGGAAGCCAGAGATCCTGGGAAATTTATACCAGTGCTGCTGTGTGCTCACATTGTTCTCTGGTTTGCTGTCAGGTGAGCCGTTTTCTCCAGGGCAGGGCTCTCCCGGACAGTGCTCACCACCGCCATCTGCTGCTCACTGCAGCTATTTTTCAGCCTCTTGGGTTTTGTCAGCAATTTTAGCTCCTAGCCAAAGGAGCTATTTCAGCTCCTCGGAAGGGAGACTCTAGCCAGCTGTCCCCAACCGGACAGCCAGAAAAGCCATTAGCCACATGTCTATCTCTTGAACTGACTCTGCGTCTCACTCCCTAACCCCTATCTACTCTCTCACTTGCAGTTGGAATATTCATTTCAATTCCCTTCTACATTTTGTACAGAAAGAACCTTGCGAAGCTTTAAAGCTCTCTATAAATGTCAGTTATTATTATTATGCAAATTTCACCCTCACAGCAAGACGGAGAGAGTCAAGATGGAGCTGATGATCTTTGTCATATTTTCCTGTCAGTAACATGGTTGGTGTCTTCTCTCTACTTTCTTTCACTCATTCATTTATCATACTTTTAAAAAACACTTACTTTTCCCCATGCATTATATTCTATAAAGGGAAAGGTTTTTTTAAGTTAGATAAAAACGAATTCTTACTCACTGAACTCACTTTATGGTAATAGAATAAGACACATAGACAATTTTAATATGCAGTATCATATAAGAATAGTAGAAAGGTACAAAATGCTGCAGTAGGGCTAAAGAGAAATGAAAAGGGGGGATACTGGGGATCAGGGAAGGCTGCCTATAGGACAGAGATGTCAAATAGATGCCCCGTACTTCTGGTATCATTCTCTAGGTAGGGGTCCTCAAACTACGGCCCACAGGCCAGATGCGACAGCTGAGGACGATTATCCCCCTCATCCAAGGCTATGATGTTTCTTTATTTAAAGGCCCACAAAACAAAGTTTTTGTTTTTACTATAGTCCGGCCCTCCAACAGTCTGAGGGACAGTGAACTGGCCCCCTATTTAAAAAGTTTGAGGACCCCTGCTCTAGAGTGTCTGAACCAGATTAAAATGTAATTGGGAAGTATTTAACAAAGTAACAAACAACAAACACAGATAACATTACATTTTAAAACTAATTAAATGCTCAGGCTGCATATTTATGTATGGATTATTGGTGCATTTCTCTTTGAATGTAGCAACCAATCTGGGAAGTGGCACTTAAATTTAGCTTTAATGAAGAAGCAAGGATCAGCTGAGAAAGAACTGGGGATAGGTCTCCAGACATAGCCACAGTGTAGATAAAGGCAGACGATGGTGTGTGTTCCAGGTGACAGTTTACTCGGAGCATATGAAGGGTAGCAATACAGTGGTTTTCTGTGGTTGTGGGTATCCGCAGAGTGTGCAATTGACCTGAGCCTGCTCGTCTCTCTCTCTTTGGTCTCTGGAGAATTAACACAATGCCCTGTTGCAATGATTTGCTCATTTTTAGCTAGAAATATACATCGGTCTCCTCTGAAACTGACAGGGTACAGATAGATGATGAAGGCGCAGTCCTCCAGAAAGAAAAGGCTCAAACCATCTCCCAGTCAAGGACCAAACTTTATGGTAACATTGTAACAAGCGAGCTAAGTTCCTTGGCAGAACTTGCAACTAACCAAGGAAGAGATGGTTTGTCCTCTGCAGAAAGTTGAGAGCATAATCACAATAGCTCATAGCCCCCAGTTAGGAAAATTCCCAACATTCAGCAGAGGCTTTGCCTAAATTTAAAATTTAAAAATTAGGGAGGGGGGCAGTTAGGTGGTACAATGGATAGAGTACCAGCCCTGAAGTCAGGAGGACCTGAGTTCAAATGTGATCTCAGACACTTTAATACTTCCTAGCTGTGTGATCCTGGGCAAGTCACTTAACTCTTATTGTCTCAGCCAAAAAAAAAAAAAAATTAGGGAGGGAAGGAGATAAACATTCATAATGACCACTATGTGCTAGGAAATGTATTAAGTATTTTTTTTCTTTTCCTTTTTTTTTTTTTTTTTTGCAAGTATCTCATTTGATCTTCATAACAACCCTTCAAAGTAGATTCTGCTATTATCCCCATTTTCCAGTCGAACAAACGGAGGCAGGCAATAATTAATATACTGGCCAAGGATTACACAGCTAATGTGTAACTGAAGCCACATGTAACCGTTGTTAGGTCAGCCTAACTCCAGGCTTGGCACTCTATTCACTATAGCACCTAACTGCCTGGAGATATTGAGGTAAACGAGTGAAAAGAATATGCAAAAATATCTCTTACTCGATAGGCACAGGGGGAGGAGGTTGGAGGAAGAACAGAGCTTGTTTTTTTAGAACTTCCCTCAGATCCTGAAGAGGTAACTACATCTGGTGTTTTGGCCCAAAGCTTCCTTTCTGAACAGGGGCTATTACTAATATCTTTTGTTTTAGCTGAAGTCCTGGCTAGGACTGGGGAGGTCGACACCCCTTGTTGTTGCTCAGCTCTTAAAGGCCCCCTTCCTTCTCCTCTATCTTTTTCAGACTACATTTGCCACTTTTAGAATTCCTAAATATGTCGCATAAATAGCTTTCAGTTGCTGAGAGGGAATTTTTGTCCCTCTGAACTACAGATCCCATGATGCTGGTCAGTTCTCATATTTTTCTTTTCTTTCTTTCTTTCTTTTTTTTTTTTTTTTTCTTTTGCTGAGGCAATTGAATCACACAGCCAGGAAGTGCTAAGTGTCTGAGGCCAGATTTGAACTCAGGTCCTCCTGACTTCAGGGCTGGTGCTCTACCCACTACACCAACTAGCTGTCCCTCATAATTCTCCTTAGAAAGGAAAAAGGCTTCAAAAAAGGATGGCAGTTGACCAGGGAGGGCCTTGAACACCAAGGGAATGAGATTATATTTTGCTGCTGTGGCTTCCCCAGCCCAGACCACCCCTTCCTCTGTCCCACTGCCCATTCAGAGCTAAATGAGGAAAATAGATTTGTGGGTTAGGACCCTCCTGTTTTGTTCTCATTTAGCCTGTTACTTGTTTCTTCCTTGGGTATATGTGAAATGTGTCCACTGACAGATAAGTCAGACCCTTGCGTGACTAATTGAAACCCCTTTATGTTGCTGGCAGCCTTCCACATATTTGAGCTCAACCTAAGCCGAGCGTGTGGGCCGCTCTGGTGTTTGGTGACTTACGCTATTATATACCACCGCTTAAAATGTTCAGTCGTCAGCTCCTTAAATATCTCACTGTTCTGTAAACTGACCCTCCCTGCCCTGGCTGAGCTGGCGTTTGGACTCACAGAGGAATAACGCATTGGCAAGGGAGTGCTTTTTAATATGGCTCCTGTTGGCTTTGAGGCTCCCTGGCTGCTCGGAGGATGGTTTAAAATACCCTTCCACACGCACACATATAGAACCGCGGAGACATCCATTCAGATTTACACGTGTGTATTCGTGTATACCTGGCCTTACAGGCTCATCTAGCTTTAGATAGCGTTGTAGACCCGCCACAATCAGGTTATCGCCCTGCCTTCCCAACTTCATCTCCTACGGTATTTACATTTCATGATACAGTAACTCTGGATTGCAATCAGTCAGCCAGCATTTATTAAGCTCCTACTATGTACTGGGCCCAGTGCTAAAGGCTGGAAATTCAAAGAAAGGCAAAACATGGTTCTGCCCTCGAGGAACTCCCAGCCTAAATCAAACAAGACATATACTAAATAAATTTCAGGTAATCAAAAGGAAAAGCACCAGCATTAAGGGAGTTGGGGAAAGGCTTCTTTCAGAAAATGAGATTTTAGCAGAGACATAAAGCCAGCCTTTCTTTCTACTATGTCTAGGCTGGAAATTGTACTACCCTTCTTTAGCAGGGGAGTCTTTCCCCGGCTCCAATACCTCCTCCTCCGAGAAGCCTTCCTCAGCGATGCCTTCAAGAAGCAGCATTCCCTTTTCCAGCTCATGTGGCCCTTTCCTCTCTACCTCTATACTGCCATGGTAAACCATTGTTTACCACCAGTATCTCTGCCACACACAAAAAAAAAAAGCGGGGGGGGGGCGGGGAGGGGATCATGAAGACTTATATAAGACTGAAAAATGACTGAACCACAACAGGTGTTGGTCATAGTGCTAAGCCCTGGGAATTCAAAAAGAAGCAAAAGCATTTTCTGCCCTCAGGGAGCTCACATTTCAATAAGGAAAGGATATGTAAATAGATAGAAACATGCAAGATACATCCAGAGAAAATGGAAATTAATCTGAGAAGGGCTGGCTCAATAAATGGAGTATTGGAGGAAGCTAGGAAAAACTTCCTCCCTGAGGAAGTTAAGTAAACCCCTCTGTGCCTTGGTTCCTGATCTCCAAAATGTGGGACGTAAATGGCCTGGAAGGTCCCTTTTAGCTTAAAATCCTTCCTTAAATGGTTTCTAAGAGTCTTTTCTGAGTCTAAATGCTATGAAGGACCAAGCTACAGTGTCCTGGCTTCTCACTTTAACCCGTGTTCTCTCGACTCACCTTCCCTCAGAAAAGAAAAGCAAATTAGGGATGAATGAGGTTTTATTGGCTTCCCGTTTCCCTCCTACCAGTGCCTTTTATCCACCCCTTAATGACCTAGGTAGGCTTGCCTTTCCAGTCCCCACACGCTACCAGACCACCTTCAGTCTGAAGATTCCATCCCTGTTTTGGTGCTGTGACTCACACTGCATTTTTGTCTCCTGCCTAATGCAGTGGGCACGGAGGCATGTTTGGTATTATCATTGGCGGCTTCGTGCCAGTGCTATGTTTAACTCGAGCTCTTTTCCAAAAAACAAAGCCCTTGACTATGTGTGTATGTGTGTAGATGTGTAGGTGTGTGTGTGCATTATATGTGTGTATGTGTGTGTGTGTATTGAGAGGATTGTGGGAATTGAGTGAACCACACTCACTCCATCTTGTGACTCAATTCTGGAGCTAGCTCAGTTTCCTTTCTATTCAATTATGGGTCTAATCCAATTTCTGTCTTGTGAGAAAACTTTTATTCAATTATGGGAATTGTGAGAAAACTTTATTGCATTATTTGAACCTAGCCCTGAGTGGCTGAGAGGTTGGACCACTTCTACTTGTTGCTTAGAGACCCCTAACTAAGCAGTCTAGGTTATGGTGACCAGAAACCCACTCAGGTCCCAAGATGAAGGAGTTTTCTCACAATCACACATCTCAAGCAGCTCGTACGCCTTATTTGAAAATCGATCCTGGGATGGTCAATCAGTTGTTATTTCTGTGTTCCTTTGATTGAATGCAGACACTAGGGGAGAAGGGAAGTAATATCTCTTTTTCTGATTTCAGGGACGTGCACTTATTCATTCTCCCCTTCCCAACTCGGAAAGTCCCTAATCTTTTCTCCAACTGGAAACCAGATTACCAAATTTTAGATGCTGGTTTATAGTCTGTTAATTGCTTTCTTTTAATCACTTGATCTTATTTGATTGCTTTGAATATGTAAAAATCTGTCTCTCTATATTCAGGTCTTTGGATTAACTGGGAAGTCCAGTGACTTGTTTTTATGACATTTTTGCTAATAAATTATATGGCTCAGTTTGGGTTTCCATAGTTTGTATTAATTATCCACCACAGTATGCAGGTATGTGAGATAGAAATTTGCCTGCATATATGTTTATAGATATGTATGTTCATATATTTATGTATGTGTATATATGTGTGTGTGTGTATGTATATATGTACGTGAGTACATTTATGTGTATAGGTATGAATATGTATTTAGATGTGTATAAGTGCACGTATGCATGTAGGTATATATTGTGTCGACATGTATATGTAGATTGTTTGTGTGTATTTAAGTATGTGCAAATTTGGGTATGTAGGTAGGTGTGCATCTGTGTATTGTGTAATTATATATGTAGATTACATATGTACATATATTTTATAGATATGCATGTACACACATGTGATGATATGCATTGCACATGTGTGCATATAGATGTACATGTGCGTAGGTGATTGTGTGTAGGTGCATGTATAAATAAAAGAAGCATTGTAGGTGCGTTCATCATGTATGTGATTACATGTGTATGGGTATATGTTTTATATAGGTATGTATGTATAAATATGTTTGCATGTATCGATATGTGTATATTAATATAGATATACATATGTGGGATAATTTCTGACATGCATGTGTGTATGTACATGTATGTGCATGCACATGCATGTGTGTGCGGTACATGTATGTGTGTGCACATATGTGGTTTTCAATTCTCCTTAAAACTCCTTAAGCAGCAGAACCAGGGTGATTCTGGCCAGTGCCAGGGCTCTACCTCAGACGGGAGGAAGCTCAGAATGCCCATACTAGCCCTTCCCATCGTATACTGCGGGACCCTGGCAAAGTCAGTCTGCCAGACTGACTAGAGATTAATGATCCTTCATGTAGGATTCTCCCTGACAATGGGCAAATCATAGAAAGACAGAAGATGATGACTTTCCATTAGAGCTCTAGAATGATGTCACTTCGGCCCCATCTCCCCCTGCACCGATTGCAGAATCCCTGAAATCTATCCTGCTGCTTAGCCGGGTTGATGAGTAATCCCTCCCAAACAGATGACCTGTTTTACATAAATATCCTCATTCTCTCTCACACGCCATTTGCCTGGGATGCCTTCCTGCTTCCCCTTTCATTTTTAGTTTTATATTTCTTTCACTGTTCAGTTCAAAATCTACTTCTGCTGGGAAGCTTTCCTTGGCTACCCAAATCTTTTAGAAACTTCTTCCTCCACACCCCAAAACCACTCAGAGTTACAGAGTTACAGAGAGTAGAGTTGTAATGTGGAGTGCTCTGTGTTATTTTTGATATCTATATCATGTCTCCTCAGGTTGCTTGTGATCCGTAGGTCAATAAATATTTATTAAGCAGTTGCTATGTGCCAGGCAGTCCACTAAGTGCCAAGGATACAAAGAAAGTCAAAAGATGAGCAAGGAGCTTACAGTCCATCGGGGAGATGCCATTATGCACAAAGAAGGTAGAGAGCGGACAAATGTGACATAATCCACAGGAGAAAGACACAAGCATTAAGGAAAATTTGGGCCGATCTTAGAAGAAGTAGAATTTTTAGTTGGGAACCGAAGGAAGCCAGAGAAACCAGTGGTTGGAGTTGAGGAGGGACTCTCCTAGCATGGGGAATAGCCAGAGAAAATGCTCCGAGTTGAGAGATCTTGTTTGTGAGATGAGCAAGGAGGCACTGGATCAGAAGGAGGTCTAAGACTGGGAAGGTAGGGCAGGGTTTATTAGTATTTCCTTAGTAGTATTTAACTTAACTTTAGCTTTTTAGTATTTAATCTTAGTAATTTAGGAAGGGCTTTGATTGCCAGAGTATTTTATATTTGACCCTAGAGAGAATAGGGAGCCACTGGGGTTTATTGAGTGCGTGCTTTAGGAAAATCACCTTAGTGACTGGAGGGCAAATTGACATGCCTTAAATATAGAATTTGATTTTATAGTTTCATTGTAGGATTATGGGGAAACTGTTGGAATCAGGATACCTAGACTCAAATCCTAGCTCTGTTGCTGTCCTTGGACAACTCATTAAACTCTGTACCTCAGTTTCCTGGACGGTAAAATGAGGCAGTTGGATTAGAACATTAAGAAGGCTTCTTGTCTCTTCAAATCTATGGGCCTGTGGATTTTTTTTTTTTTTGGCAGGTGGGGTGAAGTGACTTGCCCATGGTCACACAGCTAGGAAGTGGTAAGTGTTTGAGGTCTGATTTGAACTCAGGTCCTCTTGACTTCAGGTCTGGTGCTCTATCCACTGTACCACCTAGTTGCCCTGGGCCTGTGGATTTCTAAAGTCCCTTCCATCTCTAAATATATGATTTTAAGTGGATGATATAATAAATATACCATCCAGCAGAAATTACAGCTTCATTTAGATTCATCAGACTTTTATTTGTCTGTTTTGAGCTGGCACTATCCTAAATTAGGAGCAGAAATATAGATGAAATATAGTACTTTTACTCTATATGCTACATATAAGTACTATATATATATATATATATATATATACAGAGAGAGAGAGAGAGATTCTTATCTTCAGGGAGCTTACTATCTAGTAAGAAGAAAAGACTCAAATCTAGAGAAGTATAACCCATAGTCTTACTGTATGCAGTATAGTGTATAGTATACTGCATATAGTATGCAGTATAGTGTATAGTATACTGCAATAGTATAATGTATTAGAGGGATATGGAACAATGTGTTCTGGGAGATCTAAGGGAGAACAATTGTTAGCAGTGGCGGGTGGGGTGAAATCAAGGATCCTTTATGGAGGAAGAAGAATTCAGGATGAACACTATAGCTGGTGAATTGGCAGAAGGAACAGAATTCCAGGTTGAGGAAGTAGTGTGACCAAAGGTATGAAAGTGGGAGGTTGCGCTTAGTGGACAGGATTTAAGTCATTCGTCGACATGAGCTGTTGCTGTTGCTTTGTCGAAGCACCCCATTTGGGGTTTTCTTGACGGAGATATTAAAGCGCTTTGCCATTCCTTCTCCAGCTCATTTTACAGGTGAGGAAACTGAGGAAGCAGGGTTAGGGGGCTTGCCCAGGGGTCACACAGCTAGTAAGTGTCTAAGGCTGGATCTGGATTCAGGGCTTCCTAACTCCCAAATTGGGCATTCTATCCACTTTGCCAGAGGGGTGGAGTCTGAGAAAAGATAAGGGAAGGGAAGATACTCTAGGTTTGTAGAGAGCCTTGAATGCCAGGCTGCTGTTTGGATTTTACCTAGTAAGGCAGTGGGAAAAGCCTAAAGATTTTTTTTGAGCAGAAAAGTGTCATCATCAAATCTATGAATAAGAAAGATGATTCTGACAGTGTTATAAAGAATAAATTGGAGAGAGGAGAAAGTGGAAGTGGGCAGACCTGTGAGGAAGCTATTGTAGTAGTTTAGGTGAAAGTAATGAGATTCTTCAATAGAGTGACTTCAGGGAACAGAGAGAAGGGGACCGATTAGCAGAATGTGGTGGAGGTGGAATTGATGGGACTTGGTAATTGAGTCTGAGAAGTGAGGGAAAGAGAAAAGTAAAAAATAACTCACAAGCTTTTGAATATAGGTGATTGGGTAAAAAATGGTGCCATTGACAGGGAGAGTAAAGCCCACACAAGGAGGTGAGGGAGAGGGAGGTTTGGGGATAGATAGATAAATTCAATTTAGGGCTGATGGGACAGCCAGATTAGGATAGCTCATAGGCAATCCGAGATACAGACCCAGAGCCCAGAAGACAGTAGCTGTCTGACTCCTTGAGGCTCCATTTAGGGTTTTCTTGCGAAAGAAATTGAAGTGGTTTGCCATTTCCTTCTCTACCTTATTTTAGATAGGGAAACTGAGGCAAACAGTTAAGTGACTTTGCCCAATATCCGTAGCTCTTAATGTCTGAGGCCACATTTGAATTCAGGGCTTCAGGTCTTGAAGCCAGGTCTGGAGTCCTGGCTCTTTATCTACTGCACCACCTAGCTGTCCCTACAGGAGACATTGCTAGATGGAAATACTAATAATCTTTAGGAAGTGGAGGGCAAAAGGGGTGAAAAGTGAGATACTGTTAAGGAGAAATGCTCTTTGATATGCTTCCTTTTTCTTATAATTTTCTTTAAAAAGTTATTTCTTCTTGAAAATTTTCTGAAGATTATGATAGAACACCCCCCCTCCCAAATTTGGTGCTATTCAAATCACAAGTCTAGACACATATGTGTATGTTTCTGTGTATATCTCCATAGCATACATGGAGAAGTAAGTATATACACATATATGTCCATATATGTATTATTTAAATATATTCACATGCATACATATATTTGTATATATTTAAACAATAATAATAGTAGCTAGCATTTACATGGCATTTTAAAGTTTGCAAAGCATCTTACAAATATTATCTAACTTGCTCTTCACAACAACCTCGGGAGAAAGATATTGTTATTATTATTATTATCATGCCCATTTTACAGATGAGAAAGCCAAGCCTGAAAAAAAGGTAATGATTTGCCCAGAGTCACTCAGCTAGTAAGTGTCAGAGGCAGGGTTTGAATTGATATCACCTGAAACTCTATCCATTCTTCCCCCATTGTAATATGTAGATATTTCTGATATATATATTTAGGGAGGAGGAAGGAGAGAAAAGATAGAAGAAGGGGAGAAGAAAAGAGAAGGAAGGGAAGAAAGGAAAAGGGAGAGAAGGAGAGAGAAAATGGAGGGGAGGAGGCGGGGGAAGGAGAAAAGAAAAAAGATAAGAGAATTAGAGTGTTAGAGCTGCCATGGTCTTTAGAACATAGATTAGAACAAGAAAAGATATTAAAACTTAGAATATTAAAAAGCACAGCATACAAATGATTGAAGCTGAAAGGGCCATTTGAGATCATCCACTGCCGTCTTCTTACTTTCCAGGTGAAGATTGATATCACCTATTTAAGAGGTGAATGCTTTCCTTGGCCCGAGCGGTTGCTACCTTAGTACCCAAACTACTTAGCGGAAAAGGCAAAGGAAAGAGTGTCAGATTCTGCCCCCCCTCACCCCCCAAAGGTTGGACTCCACAATAGGATTTGTTGGCTGTGACTAGCAGCCTGCTATGGGCACAATGTCCAAAAATGGGTTTTATGGAGAAGTTAAAGCGTTTTTACCCCTCTGCTCTAACATAAAACCTGCCACATCATTAAATAAAGGCTTCATGTGGGACGCGAACACATAAAACCCTGACCCTGGGCGACAAGTGAATTTGCAGCTTGCCCGCCCTCTCCAGAGATGCTGTTACTGAGCCGATGTCTCTGGAGTGGGAGTTGGTGAGATGCTTCCTTTTTTCCATAGATTCTGAAGATTTTTTCATCTAGGATCTCTCTTAAGCAACATGCATAATGCGAGAAGGTGGGCAATCTATGGCCACCAATAAAGTCCTGGGGCTGGTGGGATGGTCTGAGGGTTGTAAAAGTCAAATAATTTGTTCTTGGTGGCCCAGATAATCCATGGGTTGGATTTAAACCCAGCAACTTAAATCTTGAGTTCAGGTTTTCTATTCACTGTTCCATCCTGTTTCCTTAAAACTTAACATTCTCAAACTAGCATTTTATTTATCTGGGTTCCTGTGTTATCATCACATAAGCTCCTCAAGGGCAAGGATTATATTTTCTTTCTTACTGAATCATCCTAATTATCTGGAATAGTGCTTTACACATATTTGTTGAGTGAATGTACAAATGAATGAATACATCTGTTATATGGGAACATATATACATACACACACACACACACACATATATACATATATATATATGTATATATATGTGTGTGTGTGTGTGTGTGTGTGTGTGTGTGTGTATTCTATACCAAATGGTTTCATAGCACAAAAAAGAGTGAAAATCCCTGTTGTTATTGTTGTTGTTCGGTTGTTTTTCAATCATGTCTCTTTGTGACTCCATTTGGGGTTTTCTTGGCAAAGATAGTGGAATAGTTTGTTATTTCTTTTCCAGCTGATGAGGAAACTAAGACAAACAGAATTAAGTGTCTAGTGTGCATTTACCAGGAACAAGTGAGACTTCAACTGGGCCTTTGAAGGGTATGGAAGTTTTGTTTGGGCGAGATGAAAAAGAAATTATGTCAGACCCCACAGTGTCCAAAAATAACATGACCACACTGCTAGAGATGGAACCTGGTGCCCTGAAATCTTGACCTTCTTATTTTTTAGTGCCTCTATCCAAAGGTTGAAGTTCTGGCCCCCTTGGAATCAAGGCCCTGGCACTGATGGCCACCACAGGTTTTCCCCAGCTCTCCCCAGAATAGCTGATAGTATCCTCTTCTAAGTTCCTCTAGAAAACATAAGTAACAGCATCTTTATCTCAGCCAATCCATCCTGGGCAGCCAGCCAGAGATGCCGAGAGGTAATGAAAGGGGTGACTTGAGGAGACAGCCAGTAATGAGCAGAGGACATGAGATGGGTCTGCCTTTAAGTGAACTCCTTGCCCACTGAAGAAAGAGGCCCCAAAACAGGGGTTTGAGTCCCTTAGTATTATAACCATGGCAGAAGAAAGCTGGGAAATCCCCTTCCTTTACAGATCATAGATTTTTAGAACTGGCAGGAACACTACAGGTCATTTAGTCTACTTCCTTCATTTTACAGATAGGGAAACAGAGTCCTAGAGAAATTAAATAACCAAAATTCTCACTCCATCCCCTATTCTTTTTCCACTAGATCCTGCCATCTCCCTGGGCCTAGATTGAAGAACAAATTTGGCCAAGTTCACACAGCCAGGGAATGGCAAGAGTGGTATTTGAACCCAAGTTTTTTAGCTTCTACTCTAATGGCTTTTCCACTGTTGTAAAAACTCATATTTCTATAGAAAATGCTTTTCTCCTAGTAACCCTCTGAGGTGATATAAGTGGACAGAGTAGTCACAGAATCTGGACCTGCCCCTTCCGGTGACATCTTGGTCAAGCTGATGACACTTTACTTTTGTGCCTTAGCTGCATTCTCCCTCAGCCCCTCCAGCCCCCTTCTTCCACTGGACAATTCCTCTTGAATTTGCCATTTTGAAGAAGGGCACATACCAGCCATTCTTCATTCTTTCCTTGTCTCTCCTCCTACTTTTCAGCTCCCTCTTATATCCTGTCTTCCTCATTAGGTCCTTGGAGGCAGAAATTATCATTTTTTTGCCTGTATTTTTGCCTCCAAAAGTATCTGGCACAAAGTAAGTGTTTTGACTCATCAATCTCTCTGAGCCTCAATTTCCTTGCCTGTACAATGGGAGGATGTTATCAGCTGGTTTTCAAGGTCCTCTTTTCTTTTTTGGAATGCAGCAAAGATTTATTTTACATTCTTGCAAGAATGGTTGCCTCCATAAGTAGCCAACCCAAGGTCCTTTCCAGTATATATCAACGTTTTTAAGCCCTGGCTTGATGGCTAAATGAGCTATGTGACTTTGGATGGGACTCCTAAGCTCTGTAGGCATCAGTATCTTAATTTGTAAAATCAAGTAGTTGAACTAATAATCTCTGAGGGCCCTTTTAGTCTTCAATCCTGTGATTTCAGAGATGGGGTGTGAACTTTATTACCCTCATTTTATTTGTGAAGGAATTAAGGCTCAGAGAGGTTCAGTGGTCTCTCCAGGCTCACACAGCTAGAAGGCATTGGGGGATGAAGGCACCTCCCCTCTGTGCTCTGCCCCCTGCCTTGCCAGGCAACCTTGAGAAAGTTAGTTAAAACTCAGAGTTTTCCTCATTAGCGAAGCGGAGGAGGTCTGGCCCAATGCTTGACAAGCAGAAGACCTTGGAAACCAAATGATGAATTCAAGACTGCAGCTGCTGTTTAAGATGAGGAAAGGGAATCGCTCATGCTGTCAATCGAAGGCCATTCCAAGGTTCTTGTCTCTCCCCTCTATGGAGAGACAAAGCCTTCCTTCCACTAGCTCAGGGCACAGGTCTGCAGGAAAAAAATCAAGAAAGCTTCTAGTTTTCCACAGTAACATTCAGACTTCGAGTCTCCCAGAGGACAAGCTAATGAGTTGGATTTTAGTAATAGAGAGTGTAAAAGGCACTTGGCTAGCTTGAGGAGCTCTGCAGTAATTCCACCATACTCCTGGATCTTAGCTTGCCTATTAGTGAGAAAAAGGGATGCTGAGAGTTTTCACCTTTCTCGTTTTTCTTCCTTCCTTCCTTCCTTCCTTTCTTTTTTTTTTTTTTTTTTGAAATAGATTTCTTGAAACTAGGCAACAGGGAAATGTCACTGTTATCTCTGTTGAAAGATAAGGAGCACACAGGTGTGAATAGAAAGGAAGAAAGCTAATTTTTAAGTAAGCAGGCCCAGATTCAGCTATCCTAATATATGTTTCCCCCCAAAAGTAGTCACCACAGAGGATAGATCACATGTTTTAAGTGATACATTGTATTAGGATCTGAAATGGAAATATCCTTCATTTAGTCCAAAGGTCTTATCCTAGGATTCACAAACTTGATTTTTAAAAACATTTCAGTAACTATATTTCAACCAAATAGGTTTCCTTTGTCATCCTATGAATTTGATTTTGTATATTTAAAATCGTGATTATGACTACAGTTCCATAAGAATCAATAGACTGTTGCTAAATTGATTCCGATCTAAAGAAAGGTTAAGAATCCCTAATCTTATTTTAACCCTCTCATGTATAAAAAGAAAAGACTGATTGATTGGTTGATTCTTCATTTATAAATAAAAGGACTGATGCTTAGAGTTGGGGCAAAATCTGGCCAAAGTCACCCAGCTGGTAAGTTAGCCGAGCCAGAATTCTAACCCACGTCCCGCATCTCCAGACCTGATGCTCCTTCCAGGACACCTTGATGTTTGGAAATATCCAGAATTCATCTGGAGCTACATCTGCTGTATATGGTGGATGATCAAGTTGGGTGGTAGCATTTTTAATGAGCTGTGACAGTAAATAACGAGCCTGGTTTCCCTGCACGGCTCATAAACTGTCTCTGAAGGCCCTTCTCAAAGAGAAAGGAATCCAGGACTCTGCTGAACCACGGGAGCCTGGCTGGGATGATGGCAGCCTCCCAGAGTCTTTGCACTGAAAGAGGGAAGGATTCCTTTGGATGTAGAAGCTCTGATAGGTTTAACAAATTGATCCCATTACTTCATCCTCATATACCTACCTGGAGCAGGGAGGGGGCACCATAGTGCATATAGTACCAAGCCTGGAGTCTGGAAGACTCACTATCCTGAGCTAAAATCTGGCCTAAGATGCTTCCTACCTGTGTGAACCTGGTCAAGTTACTTCACCTCATTTGCCTCAGTTTTTTCATCTGTCAAATGAATTGGAGAAGGAAATGGCAAATCAGTCCAGTACCCTTCCCAAGAAAACCCTAAATGGGATCACAAAAAGTCAAACAGTTCTCTGAGAGTGAATTTTAACTGTCTGTGGTGAATAGGATCTACCAGAGCCCACAGTCCCCCTGAAATGGTTATAGAATGAATTTCTATCAGAACTTTCTGTAATATTGATAATCTTTTTTATTTATTTTGTAAAAAAAAAAATCCCTTCTTTTATCTCCCTCCTCCTAGATGTTTTATAGATGGGGGATTCCTAATCCTTTCTGAATCTTGGGACTTTTTTGGTTACTTGGAAAAGCCTATAGTCAGACCCCTTCTCGAAATCATATTCCTAAATACATAAAAAAAACCATCTGTTAAGCAATTTCAGTCATCTCTGACTCTCTGTGACCCATCTGGGTTTTGTTTTGTTTTGATTTTTGACAGAGACTGGAGTAATTTGCTATTTCCTTCTCCAGTTCTATTTACAGATGAGGAAACTGAGGCAGACACAGTTAAGTGACTTGCCCAGACTCACACAGCTAGTAAGTGCCTGATTTGAATGCAGTCTTCCTGACTCCAAGGGCAGTTCTGTAACCATTATGTCACCCAAAACAAAACATGGAGGATTTCAAAGGAAACTAAAATTAAAATACAGTATTCAAAACACATTTGTTCAAAACCAAGGTCATAAAAATTAAAATTAAATGGAAATGGAAAAAGCCAAGCCACAAATGGCTAAACACATTGTGGTATGTGAATGTAATGGATTGTTACAGTGCTAAAAGAAATAATAAATATGACGAAAAGCATGGAAAGATTCATATTGACTGATACAGAGTAAAGTACAAAGAGCCAAGAAAACAATACATACAATGATTATAAGAATGTAAACAGCCACAAAACAACTAACAGAGAATGCTTCAAAATTGCAAAGAACAAGCCTAGCTCCAAAGAAGAGAGATATGAATATTTCTCATCCCTGTCAGAGATCACAAGTTCACACGTATATTACATTGCACTTAGACTTATTGCAGTGTATTGATCAGTTTTGCAATTTTTTCTCTCTGTTTTCTTTGTCTTTAAAAAATTATTTGTTACATAGGTGTCCATTTGGGGAAAAAGGTAGAGAGAAACTGGAAATTTTTGATGATTTTAAACAAAAAGATATATATATTTTTAAAAAATCAAGGTCATGGATCCAAATTTTAAAAAAAACCTGTTTTAAGTCAAAATGAATTAAAATTGTTTCTTGTTAGGATTGGCTAAAGGAACTAAGTATGTTTAGCCCATAAAAGAGAAAACTTGGGGTAGAATAAGTCATGTTAGTTGTTGAGCTATGGATGAAAAGAAATTAGGGGAATAGAAATGTATGGTGAAGTAGAAAGATGTAAGATATGATCTTACATCATCTTCTAACCATTTTTGTATTTCATTGGAGAATCAAAGGATTCAAGAAGTAAGCATTTATAAAATGCCTACTATATACCAGGAGCCATGCTAAAATTTTTTCCCCACAAATATCTCAGATCTGCCTCTACCACTTACTTTCATGGGACCTTGGGTAAGATTTTATCCAACTTTTGTCCAATTTTATCAACGTCTTCATTGGTGAGAGCTCTTCTCACTCGAAGTAGATAAACCCATGACTTGTTTTGTTTGTCCCTGGATGGCAGAATGAGACACAGTGGTTACAAGTGATGGAATGGCTGATCTAAGGGGAAAAACATCTTAACTCTTAGTGTTGCCTAAAAGTGGAACTGATGCCTGGACAAGTAGTGAGTTCTTCATCACCTGAGGTCTTCAAACAGAGACAAGATGGAGCTAAGAGATGATGAAGAGGGGATTCCAGTTCAGGTCTAAGTTGGAATAGGTGACCTCGGAGGTCCCTCTCAGCTCTTAAGTAAACCTTTCTGAGTCTCTGAACATTTCTAACATCCTTACTCCATTCCTTGAGATAATTGGAGATGCTCTAGGATGTCACAAAACTTGGACTAGAAATCACAGCTTTATGAAATAGATATATTCATGAAAAGTTGGCTGTGATGGAAATTTCAATAAATCTAATATTTTTCACTGACTTCCATTAGAAAACTGTAGATGAGTTCCTAAAGACATTTTGCCTGCAGATGTAATCATGCAGCAAAACTTTCAGAAGCATATATTTAACAGGGAAAAAAAATATGTTTTTTAAAGAAATCACACAATTGCTGAGAAAGCTTCCTTAGGGGAAATACTTGGAAAATGGCATATTTCGGTTAATTGAATTTCTAGTTATAAAGGTTATAAATAAAACTATTTTGAAAAAAAATTTTAGTAGGTTAGAGAGAATGTAATCTTTTTAAAAAATGGTCATTGTGCAAGCAGTGCCTAAAAATTGGAGGGTTTTTTTTTTCACTCTTCCTGCTACCTAGGTACCCCTTCCCATCCTTTCATATCCAATTTCTAGAGACCCTTCAAGGTCAAATTTAAATACGACCTCCTTCATGAAGCCTTCACTGATCTCCACCCTTCTACTTTCCCATCCAGCTCCTGTGAACCTTTGTTTTTCTCTTTCCTGAAACCTAGAATGAGCTGCCTTTTAGTTATTTGGTTATCTGCCTTATTTATCTTACTAGATTTTAAACTTCTTGAGGACAGGGACTACTATATCTTATTCTCTATAGATCTGCCTCCCCTAAGTCCCAGGGCTTTTCTTCTAGTGTGAACTCAGTAAATGTTGGTTGAATTGAATTAATTTCACTTTATGAGATGGTAGGAGTTCATTAATGGTTAATTATACTCTCACTGAGGGCAGCTAGATAGCACAGTAGATAGAGTACCAGCCCTGAAGTCAGGAGGACCTGAGTTCAAGTGTGACCTCAGACATGTAATACTTCCCAGCTGTGTGACCTTGGGTAAGTCACTTAACCCCAATTGCCTCAAGAAAACAAAACAAACCTTCCACCCCCAAAAAATTTATACTCTTACTGTGCTCTAAGACCAGAAACATATATAGCTAGATAAACATAGTCCTGTCTTCATAAAACCTTCAGTCTAACAGAAAACCCAAAAATATGTACATTATTGTATTGTAGTATACTGTTATGTTATATATAATGGGATTGATGTAAGATGCAGAGAAAAAATACTTAAAAATAAACCCTCTTCATGGGTGTCATCCTCGTTATACCCTTATCACCTTTTGCTTGGCCTGTTTGTGGCTTTTTGCATCAATTAAACAGGTCTAAACACTTAACTCCTCCATAAATTGTTGTTACTATTGTTTAGTCATTTTTGATTCTTCAGAACCTCTTTTGGGGGGTTTTCTTATCAAAGATACTGGAGTAATTTGCCATTTCCTTCTCCAGAACATTTTCCAGATGAGGAAACTGAGGCAACTGGGGTTAAATCACTTGCCCAGGGTCACATAGCTAAAAAGTATCTAAGGCTGGATTTAACTTAGGAATATGAGCTTTCTGACTCCAGGCCTGAAGCTCTATCCACTGCACCAGGAGCTGAATGTCCCCTGCTCTCCTCCCCAGAAGCTGAGAGTAGGACAAAAATAATTTTTGTTTTGCTGTGTTTTGTTTCGAGGAGGTGATGGTACAGAGGACATTCTGACCACAAGTGTATTTGAACTTCGAGAGAGGGCTGTCTGTACCTGTGCTTTATGGGGATTAGGAGGGATCACAGGGACTAGGTGGTTGCTATGGGGGGAAAGCACCTCTCCTTCCTCCACAGTTAGTATACACTTTTTGTGTTGTATTCTGGGACAAATCCTCATCTGGAACACTCCAGTAGAAGTTGGGGCTTTTCCTGCCCCTTCACTGGCCTGAGGTCATGACTTTTGTGACCAAGTCCTTGCTTTCAGTTTGTCTTCTTGTCATTAGTTTGCCCTTAAGTTAAATACAGCAATAGCAACACAAAGAGCATCCCAGTTACCCAAGGGTTCTGGCTACTTGACTGATTAATCATTTACAGTGATACTGTATTATTTGTCACATTTTATCATCAGATGCAAGTTATAAGTAAGAATTTCATCCTCTGGGAGCTGTATCTAGCAAAGAGCTTAGTGAGAAAATGGAATGACCTTATAAAGAGGGTGGTCTTTCCCACTAAATGCTTTTAAAAACATGACCCTCTAATTATTATTTTTTTTTAAAGCGAGGAGTTTATAAACTAAAAGCTACTAGCCAAGTAATGAGCCCCTCCAATAGCTGTGACCTGCTGGTTCTCTGGGACTTAGTTTGGATTTATCCCCTTTTTTTCTTAAAAACCAAAGTCCATAAATGTATCGAGACCTCCTTCCCTTAGCTACTAGCCAAGCAATTATTGAAGGGGCAAAGATTGGGGAGGGGGGGTACGGTGCTGAGAGACTAACAGGTACATCAACTGAGTATGAAATGTCCCATATCTCTAGCTTCCATACATCTTTCCAGTTTATATTCTTACATATAATAATATATACATATATATACATATTCTTATCTCTTGAGAGCATGACCATTGTTAGTGTTCAGAAGTATCTAGCAATACATTTCTATATCTAGTGATACAATTTTTCCATTGTTGCAGCTACATTATTTCCCTGGTTCAGCTTACTTGGTTCTGGATTCATTCCTAGAAGCCTCCTTGAGCTTCTCCTCTTCCTTCATATTCATCATCTTATAATATTATATCATATCATGCTATGTTATATTATACTAAAATATATTATATTATATTGTCCACATACTACAATCCATTTATACGTCCTCCAACTGATGGGCATCTATATCATTTCTACTTATTTACTATTATGAACAATGTTGCTCTAAATACTTTAGTGTATATAGAACTTTTCTGAAATATTTCTGAAGGCCCTATTTGGTACTAAGCTCTGTGCTAGATGCTGTCTCTGCATTGTTCAAGATGACAAAATAAGAGACACATAGAAACATATATGTGTTTATGTGGTATATCTATGTATTTCTTTGTTATATAAATTATAACATTTCTATGTTTATATTTAGATATATGTTAGATATTGTTCATATATTTATGAATATATAAATTATAGTTTTGCTTTATATTAGGTATAGGTTAAAATGTTTAGATAATATATATATTATTTATGTATTTATGCATATAAATTATGATATTTCCTTTATTTTTAGCTATATTTATATGTTTAGATGTATTCTATATCAATTTATATGTATTTATTATATACATAAGCATATATATATAACAATATAAGATAGCACACGATAATAATAGGCACAATTCATGTATGCTATAGGCATTCAGAATGTAGAGAGGCGAAAGTAGCCATGATATAAGGGAAAAGGACACTATCTACAAAGTCAGAATCGGGATTCAAGCACTGCCTCTTAATACTCACTGGCTGTGTAATATTAAGTAAGTCACATAAGCTCCTAGGACTTAGCTTCTTAGGTACAACAGCCTTGTCCTAGTGATTTTATGATAATTTTATCTCCAGAACCAAGAAAGCTTATTGGTAGAAGATGGCATTTGAGATCATTTGACTTGCGGAATGATGGGTAGGATCCCAAATAGATTTTAGAGTTCGTATCCAGTGGGACCTGTAGTGGATCATGGTCTCCTTTGGAAATCTGGTGAAATTTACAGAATCCTTCTCAGAATATTCTTTTTAAAAAATTCATATTTGAAACAAATGATAAATTTTAGTTAGAAGTTAGTGAAAATAAAATATCTTTCTTTCTTCTCCTCCAGAAACTGTTAGACTCCATGAAGTCTCCAGATTAAGAACTGCTGATAGGATCCAACTCTCTCTTTTTACAGATTTGGGGAAATGGTACCGAGGCAAGGATATTTCAGGATAAGGGGGTGAGGAAGGAAAAGGAGGAGGAGGGAAGGGGCAAAGGAGGAAGAGCAGGGGACTGATAAACAAAGATGTGTAGAATAGAAAATGTAAGCAATGACTTACAAAATGACCTGTTTTGAGGTGTTGAGCCACTCTAAGACCAGGAACAGAGGATGCCAGAGATCTTCATGACCCCATAAAATGGCCCTAGGCTGGAACAGACCATTGGACAGCCTCTCATCTTAGGGGCTCTCTTTCAGCCACAGGCCTGCTCTGCTCCAAATGGCACAAGACCTTCCTACCATGGTTACTGGAGTAAACAGAGGAAATGTCTTCAGCCCAGCTAATTGTGTGGAAAATTGGAAAAGAATTGCATGTAACATTGTTGGGAAATGAAGTCTGCCAAGCGAGAGTTATCACGGGGAACAACACAGCCTGAGCCTGCCACGGAGAATCCACCTCTGGGCTCAAGGAGCTCAGCAGCATGTCAGCTCCCTTTTCCCTTTCTCCAGGCCCCACTCCCATCTCCCCCCCCCCCTCCCCACTATCAGAGGTGAAGGACTGGCTGCCAGGAAGCAGGAAGCAAGATGGGGGGGGTGGAGGTGGGAGAGAGGTTAATAACCCAGGCTAGTGGCCAGTCCATTTTTAATATCCAGTTACTTCCTTCCAAAAATCCATAAAGATTAGGAAATGAAATCAATTAGTTCTTTTCTCCTCCCCTCCTCCCTTCCTTTTTTAATCCTCTTTTCTCAGCACTAAGGGTGGCAAAGGGAAAAGTACATTGAATGTGCCATTGGAAAGCCTGGGTTCAAATTCCAGCCGCGTTACTGAGTACCCACATCACCTCACCCTCTCTGAACCTCAGTTTCCTCATCTGTAAAAGGAGGGGGTATGGTCTCTAATATCCTTTTCAATCCTCTCCTATGATTCAGCAGTGACTTCAACAGAAAAAATAAAGATGCCATTTCCTTCCATCTAAGTTTTCCCCAAACTCCACGATTAAGAACCCCTGCTCTAATCTAGCTGTATCCTTTTACAGATTTGGAGTAGAAGCACAGAAAAGGGGCATTTCAGGAAAAGGGAGGTGAGCTTTTTTTTTCTTTCCACCAAAGAGTTTTTCTTTATTATTATTATTATTTTTTGTATTCTCAGGCCTTAGCACAGTGCCATTCACATAGCAGGCTCTTAACACATACTAGTTGACTGATTGGTTGACCTTGAAGGAAACATAGAGGTCATCTAGTCCAACTGTTGTTTTTCAGATGAGTAAACTGAAGCATCAGGTGTAAAGTGACATGCTCAGGGTCACACGGTGAGTGTCAGAGGTAGGATTTTCACTCTAATGTTCCAGACTATAAGCCCAGCCCTATATCCCAGGGCCTCTGAACCATCACTCGCCGAGAGCCCATCATGCATGAGACTGAAATAGTAACGGAGAAGTGTAGGAGTAGAAGGAGGCAAATGTTGGCAGTCATGCTGTGCCAGGGTATACGCTCAGAGTAGCAGGGGAAAGGGGAAAAAACAACTGAGACGGTACGGTGACTCATTTTGTGTGCATGTGTGTAGGACTGTGAAATACATGGAGATTGATCCAGATGAAGGACGTATCCTAGATCCTAGAACTGACAGAGATGCTAGAGATTATTGAGTCCAAACCCTTAGTGTTACAGAAAGAAAAAACAACAGCCTGAAATGGAAAGTGATTTATCCAAGCTCACACAGAGAACATGAAACAGACAGAAGTAGTTGAACACAGTTCCTTCTAGGGTGAATCCTTGTTTTCCTATGGTGAGGTTCCTCATGGGTCACTTTACTAGAAAGAGAGTCACAGAGAGAGTCCCTGGATCATGGCAGCAGCCCAAGAGTTGAAACACCATCAGGAGCATGGATAGGACTGATCAACATCACTTCCTGGTTTTTCCACGGGGAAGGACACATGCTAAAAATAGATCAGTTACAGAATTTCAGTGTTCTAGAAAACACAGGCTTAATTGGCAAGTGGGGCATGGGGGGATGCATCTCATGGGATCTTAGGATTCTTGTACACAAAGTCCTCTGTTTATATTTGGGTGTGGTCCATTCCTTGTAGGGAGAAAAAAATATCATAAATAATGGTTAGGTTCCCAGCTAGTGCATAAATGCCTTTTTAGTTAGTAATGCAAGTTAAATGGATAAGAGGGGATGCCTACTGAGTTCTGCATTATTCCCCTTTGCCCTCCTGGGACTTGACCCTTACCCTCACCAACTTCCCCCATCCTCCTGGTCCCAAATATAATACTAAACTCAAGCATCTTCTTGTGAGGCCTGAGGAGGAAAGGTAAGAGAGGGGAAGAGAGAAGAGGAGTGGTGATTGGAGGTGATGAAAGGAGCTGGGCTAGAGTGTTGGCTTGTGGAAACTGACTACAGCCATGCCAAAGAAAATGAAAGGGAGACAGAGAGAGAGAGAGAAAGAGGAGAGAGAGAGGAGAGAGGAGAGACAGAAACAGAGCGACAGAGAGAAGAGAGAGAAACAGAGACAGACAGACAGAAACAGAGAGAAAGAGAGAAATGGGGGGAATGAATAAGGGAGAGAGACAGAGAGAGTTTTATGCAGTTTTTTTCATTAAGTTTCTGTCCAAATGGAATTGTAAAAATAAAAACTCTATCCACAGACTGAAAACAATCTTGAATCCACAAGCCTATGATGGGAGGTAGAGCTGTATCTTACAAGTCCATAGTACTTTAAGGGAATGCTATGGACCTCACTTGAGAGATAGATCTCCGACCCTGGGAGGTCATTCTTATACCCAAGCTTTATAGGGTCATTGCCAAGAAAAGGTGTTATAGATGCAAATTAATTATGTCAATGTGATCTACTTTCATCTCCATTTTTACAGATGGATAAACTGAGACTGAGAGGTTAAAGTGGCTTGCTCCTGATCCCCAAGTTTCTGAATGCCAGTGATTAGGATTCACATTCTTATTTCCCAGCAATCTTAACAGGCCCAACCTTGTAAAAGAATAATAATACCAGCACCCAGCTCCCAAGAATGTTGTGAGGATAAAATGAGATAGTATTTGTAAAGCACCTTGCAAACCTTATAATATGACATAAAACCTAGCTATCCTCCTCTTTCTCATTGTTATCATCTACCCCCTGACTTCCTTACTTATGTCAGAGGTATATTTCTTTTCAAGAGAAGCTCTTCACAGGACTGTTGTGAGAATCAAATGAGATACCATTTGTTTAAAAAATAAAGCCTTTACAATAATGCTTAGCACTTGCTTATTCCTTTCCATTCAATAAAAGAGTTAGAATTTGATCTTGACAGCTGTTTTCTACTTGCCCCCTGTGGTTTCCTCCCAACCCTACCATCATCATCTGGATAGCCAGGGTCACCAGGACACATCTTTCTCTCCACACAACTAAAGCCAAAGGTGAAAGTTCTCCCTGAGACAAGCTTGGACTCAGCCCTTGTTTCCCTTTCCAGACTGGTTCTGTGCCTATTGCAAGCTGAACTATCAAAGTGGCTATTTCATCTGGTGGGAGTCAGAAGGGATAATAATAAAATTAGCCTTTGAACTCTCCTGTGGCTTTCTGAATGTACAACTCCCTAGAGAAAAGGCTGTGTGAGTCCACTTTTGTCTGAGAACTTCCTACAAGCTTTTCTGCTTGTCCAAAGGTGTTGATGTTATACTGAAATAACAATAACATGGGCTACCAAAAAGCCAGTGAGGTGGAGAAAGAAGCACTAGCTTTGATGTCACAGGACTTGAGTTCCAGTCTTGCATGTGACCTTGCATATTCTTTACCTGTTGAAAGAAGGGGTTTTCTTTCTTTCTTTCCTTCATTTTTTACTTCTCTTTCCTTCTTTTTCTCCTTCCTTCCTTTCTTTTTCTCTTTCTTTCTTTCTTTCTTTCTTTCTTTCTTTCTTTCTTTCTTTCTTTCTTTCGCCAATTGGGATTAAATGACTTGCACAGAGTCGCATAGCTAGGAAGTGTTGTGTCTAAGGCAGGATTTGCACTACACCATCCAGCTCTGTACATAGAAAGTATCAAATAAATGCACTTGATGGACACTGTGCTGTGCTATTCTTTCAGTAGAAGGGGAATCACTTTTGGTAAGTTCAGAGAAGGCAAGGGACTCCAATATAATTTGAAATTGTGATTTGTTGTTTTGTTTTATTTTTGCTTTACCTTTGAATTCCCAGCACCTAGGACAGTGCTTTGCACATAAAAGGGCTTAACAGATCCTTGTTAGATTGGAAGGGCTTGGATAAGATGGTCTCTAAAATTCCAGCTCTAAAGCCTCCAATTCTAATTTTGGCCTAAAGTGAGGTTGTGAAATTGACTTGTAACATATGAACCATGACAGCTTGAGATCTCTGCCAGACCCAGTGTGTGTGTGTGTGTGTGTGTGTGTGTGTGTGTGTGTGTGTAAATTTTCTTGCCTTAGTATTTTATGGGAATAAAATGAAATCTTTTCTAATTATGGAGAAATTATAAAATGAAATGCACATTTCTAGCTAAAGGGCAAGGACCAAAATAGACATTTTTGTGTTCCTGAGTGTGCCAAAAGTCTTTTCCCTCCCCCAGGTCCTTGTCCTGTCTTTTATCCAGTTCTCCCTCTTTTCCCCTTTCTCCTTGCCTTCTCTGAACTTACCAAAAGTGATTCCCCTTCTACTGAAAGAATAGCACAGCACAGTGTCCATCAAGTGCATTTATTTGATACTTTCTGTGTACAGAACGTTAGGTGCGGTGGAAGGACACCAGAAAGGTAGATTCCACTTTGCCACATGATGAGGAACAGAATATGGGAGGATTGACATGGATGGAGACAAGGAGACACCATTGTATGGAGGGGAAGGACTAAGCAGAGAACATCTCTGGCCCCTTCTGCTATTGCACCAAGTATAATTTCACCCTTGACACTCAGGCAGAATAAAAAAGATAAGAGAAAAATGACAGCTATAGGGTAACTTTCCCATGCCTGTCTTGGCTATCTGAGCAGACCAATGGCCTGTGAGACCTGCTGTCTTGTCATTAATAATGTCCCCTTTCAGAGGTAAGGAATGACTACCCAGTGGATTTTACAGTTTCAATATGTCTGTGACTTCATTCGTGTGGCTGAGCACACCATCCCCAGAGCTAATAGAAGCCTGTCCCCCCAAATTTGAAGATTGCTTGGACTAAATGCCAGTGGTCTCTACGAGTCCATTCTTGGTTGATCCTCGTAGACATATCCCCCTATAATTCCCCCATAGAGGGATCCATCCGGTGTGGCTCCCTCTGGCCGTTAGATTATTTTGCAGGTACCAGTGGAGAACATGGGCTAACCATCTGTTATCCTTTGCTTTCACTTCATGACCTGCTCATCTCCCATATGTCCTTGATAATGTATTTTCATTAATAGTAACTTGCAGAAGTCTGCATTCACCGTCTGTGCATTTTTCTGTTGCCCTTTGGTTATTTGTGATGGTGCTTAATAAAGATTTGTTGGATAGATGTATGGATGAACGGATGGATGGTTGGATGGTTGGATGGATGGATGGTTGGATGGATGGACGGATGGATGGATGGATGGATGACTTACCAGCAACACACCTGGCCAGATGTGCAGAAAGACACCTACTTCCTGACCTCTAGCCAGCTATCCGGACAAGGACTGATAATCCTGGTGATCAGATGCTCCTCCCCACCCCCAGCATCATTCAGGATGGTCTGTCTGATTGATATAGCTATCCAAACCTCTTCGCTTTTTCTTCTTACTAAGCTATTTATCTCCATGACATCCAAGGTTTTGTTTCCCCTCAGCACTGAGAACTCTCTAAGGACAAAAACCTCCTTCAATAAATTAGACACAATAAATAGTACAGACAATCCTAGAGGTGGATTTGAATATTTGCATATTCCTTTCAAATATTCCCTGAATATGAAAATAATTAAAGTAGCACAGTGGGGGCCCCACGTTTTTTAAATCAAAGAAATGTGAGCTATTGTTTTCAGTGGTTTGTTGTAGCTGGGGCTTTGTTTGGCTTTTTAATTTACTGTTTATGAGTTGCCTGGAAGGAAACAGAAGGAAAGGAGGGGGAAAATATTGCATAACCATTAGAAATCCAAGCAGAGTCCCATCCTGGAACTGTTTCCTCCCTGAGGAAACCTTAGGAATTCTTGCTACACTTTCTGTAGGGTGTCTCTCCAAATTCACATAAATCACAAAAAGAGGGGCTATAGAATTTGGCATTAGAAAGAACCCTCTTTCAACTCTCTCATTTCACAAAAAAGGAAACTGGGGCCCAGAGATAGGAAGGGATTTGCCAGTGATCATGTAGGCATTGAAGTCAAAATTATAGGGAAGGGTGATTTCCCTTTATGACATCCAGCCCAAGTGTTGATCTAGGTACTGCCTGAAGACCTCTAGCAACAGAGGCCACCCATTGCACAATCTAGATGTTAGGGATTTTTTCCTTAACTAGAGATAAAATATTTCTCTCTTCAACTGGTACATATTGCTCCTAGTTATAGCAAAGCATAATCCAATTGAACCCGTTAGGCTTGTTGGCTTTTTTTTTTTTATTTAGTCCTTGTCTTTAATTTAGCCCTTAGCCCTCAGAGAACCTGAAGTACAAAGTTAAAAATTAAGACACAATCCTGGACCTCTAGGAACTTAAAACCTGTATGGTCAAGCAGAACAAATTACCTAATCCCTTTTCATATTTCTCTCCACTCACTCAATTAATGGATCATATATTGATTATGCATCAACAGTGTGAGATGCTGGGGACACTCTCAAGAAACTCATATTATAATGCAGAACATAGAAAGTATATACAAAATTATCAAATACAAGGCAGTTAGAGGGGAGAGTATTAAGAGTTGGCGGGGATCAGGGAAGCTTCATACAGAACATGGTACATCTGAGAGGGACCCTACAAGGTGGATGTAAGAAAGGAGTTCATTTGGGGCAGGGGAGTAGCCAGTGCCACGGCAGAGAGATGGAAATGGGAGATGGAGTGTCATGTGTGGGGAACAGAAAGAAAGCCAGATGGGGGCGGGTGGGATTTCAGAGTAGGGGAGGAGTAATGCCCAGTGAGGGTGGCAAGATTGGTTGGGACCAGAGACCACTGGGAGCCTCTACAGTTGGTCAAGGCATCAGATAGTGAGAGATGTGTATAAGGAAAATTACTGCAGCAGCAGAGTGTGGGATGGACTGGCCTGGGGAGGGATTTGAAGTAGGGAGACCAATTAGGAGGCTTTTGCATCAGTAAAGGAGAGAAGTGGAAAGGGCCTGATCCACCCTTAAAGCTGAAAAGGATGGGATTTGGAGAAGTGCAGGCAAAATACAAAGTAGGCTGGGATTTTCAGAAGGATGCGTTTTTTGTCCTGGCGAGCTCATTGGCTTGGAGCAACAGGAGGTAACTGAGCTCTTGGAAAATGAAATCAAATCATAATAGTTAGGATTTATATAGTGCTTTAAGAATGACAGAGCACTTTTAAAATATCTTCTTATATTATCCTCACAACAACCTTGAGAGGTATTATTCCTATAGAGGCAGCAAGGGTGGTCTAGTGGATAGAATGCTCGGCCCTGAATCAGGATGAACAGAGTTCAAATATGGGTTTACTAGCTGCATCCTGTCTGCCTCAGTTTCCTTCAGTGCAAAATAATAATAAAATTTATAATCATAATTATAATGCTGACTTCCCAGGGTTATGATGAAGATCAAATGAAATAATATTTGTAAAGCACTTACTTGTAAAGTAGTCACTTAATAAAGGCATATTCTATTCATTTAACAGATGAAGAAACTGAGAAAGGCAATGATTAAGTGATTTACTTGGGGACACAGAGCTAGGAAGTATCTGAAGTTGGCTCTAAGGTCTTCCTGCCTCTGGTGCTTTAGCCACAACTATTTCCCAGATCTCCCAAATTTCAACCCAAGGTTCTTGCTACATCCTCCCATGCTTCCCTTCCCTCCCCCGCCCCCCTCACTATCTCTAGGAATCCTTATTGTTTGGATTTCCACCACTTTTGTCCAGGAATCACTTTCCTTTGGCAGAAGCAGAAGGGAACCCATTCCCCAAGCCTCACAATTCTTGATTTCCTTGTTTTTTTCCTGATCCCCTTATTCCCTTGGAGGAACAATCCTATTCTCCCAACAGCCTGGTCCTGCACCCCATATTCATGGATTAGAGAAAAGCCCAGAGTATTTTAGGATTTTCTCCACACTCAAAAAGTTATCAAACTGTGCATACCCTTTGATCCAGCAGTGTTACTACTGGGATTATATCCCAAAGAGATTATAAAGAAGGGAAAGGGACCTGTATGTCCACGAATGTTTGTGGCAGCCCTTTTTGTAGTGGCTAGAAACTGGAAACTGAATGGATATCCATCAGTTGGAGAATGGCTGAATAAATTGTGGTATATGAAAATTATGGAATATTGCTGTTCTGTAAGAAATGACCAACAGGATGATTTCAGAAAGGCCTGGAGAGACTTACACGAACTGATGCTGAGTGAAATGAGCAGGACCAGGAGATCATTATATACTTCAACAACAATACTATATGATGACCAGTTCTGATGGACCAGGCCATCCTCAGCAACGAGATCAACCAAATCATTTCTAATGGAGCAGTAATGAACTGAACTAGCTATACCCAGAAAAAGGAACTCTGGGAGATGACTAAAAACCATTACATTGAATTCCCAATCCCTATATTTATGCACACCTGCATTTTTGATTTCCTTCACAAGCTAATTGTACAATAATTCAGAGTCTGATTCTTTTTGTACAGCAAAATAACAGTTTGGTCATGTATACTTATTGTGTATCTAAGTTATATTTTAATATATTTAACATCTACTGGTCATCCTGCCATTTAGGGGAGGGGGTGGAGGGGTAAGAGGTGAAAAATTGGAACAAGAGGTTTGGCAATTGTTAATGCTATAAAGTTACCCATGTATATATCCTGTAAATAAAAGGCTATTAAATTAAAAAAAATCAAAAAAAAAAAAAAAAAAAAAAAAAGGATTTTCTCCACAGAGCTGCCAAAGTGATTTTTCTAAAGCATCGGTCTTGACCATCTTGTTTCCTTTCCCCTTACTCCACTGGTTTCCTCTTGCCTCAGTATTCAAGCCATCAACAAGCATTTATTAAATACTTACTGCATTGTGTTAAATACTTAATACTTAATATATGTATTGAATTTAGGGGACTCAAAGCCAACAACAAAATTATTGAGGAAGCTGATACACATCAAATACACATTCCTCTATTTGGTATTTAAAACCCTCTATAGTCTTGCTCAAACACCTGCATATAGTATAAAATCATTTGTTGATACAATAAATTTATTTGAAAATTGGAACCCAGACTGACTTCCCCCCTGCCCATCCCAACAAAGACTTTATCTGATCACAGTATTGAAACCTGCAAGAGCATCAGGAAGCATCTGGACCTAACTTCTCATGTTGTAAAGAAGGAAATCAGCCCAGAGAAATGAAGCACCCTACCTATGATTGTATGATGGAAGAATTCAAACATGAGTCTCCTGATTCCAGATCTAGTTTTTTTTTCTCCACTCCCTGCTAAAAACCGTGGCCTGGTATCAGGAGTTATGGTATTAGAACCAAAATGGGATTATTTCTAACTTGAAAGTGTAGGGAGCATGGAATGTATTACCCTCTAGAACGCTGACCCTGACTGTGCTTGACAGAGGAATGTCCTGAGCTGAGTTGGGAGCTGAAGGAAGCCACAAACTCTCAGGTAATTCTTCTTTCCCAACATGGCCCATTCCTGCCCTCCCTTGGCTGGGTTTCTTCTGTGTCCAATACACAGCGTAGTTATGGACTCTTTTCCTATTCCTCCTGTCTGCTGATAGGAAAAGGATGGCTTTTTGCATTGGAAGTTCAAAGGGCAGTTTGCTTGCTTTCTCCCCATTGAACAAGGAAAATTTGACAGAGTACAAACCTCATGGCATTGGAGGCACAGAACCTGTATTCAAATGCTACCTTTATTCTTTTCTACGTGGGTGATCTGAGACAACTTCTTCCTCTTCTGGCTTTCAGTTCCAACATCTGTAAAATGGGACTAGAGGAGAGATACCTAACCCTTTTTTTTTTTTTTTTTTTTTTTGGCTCATGGACCCCTAGGGCAATTTGGTAAACTCCAGGGACCCTTCTCAGAATAATGTTTTTAAATGTATAAAATAAGTTGTATAAGATTACAAAGAAAATTATATTATAAAAAAATTTTAAGTAGACTCTATGTTAAGAATGTCTGAACTAAATGGTCTTTTAGCATTCTTTCAATTGTAATTCCTATTAAAGTGGTTGTTAAGCAAAGATGGGAAGGGAAGGGAAGGATGGGGGAAAGGAGGGGGAGGAAAAGAAAGGGAAAGAGGGAGGGAGGGAAAGAAAGGAGGGAAAGGAAGGAAGGAGAAGGAAGGAAGGAAGGAAGGAAGGAAGGAAGGAAGGAAGGAAGGAAGGAAGGAAGGAAGGAAGGAAGGAAAGAAGGAAGGAAGGAAAAAGCATTTATTAAACTATTACTATGTGTTGCTAGGTGAGAATACAAAGCAAAAACAGTACCTGCCCTCAGGGAGCTTATTCTAGTCATGAAAGCAATACATGTAGATGAGGGATACTTTGGACCAGAAAGTTCCTGGGAAGGTGAGTGGAGCCATAGCAGAGTACATTGACACATCTCATCCAGGAACAAATGCACAGTTGATTTGACGGCAAAATAATCAGGCTTTTTGATTCCAAGCTCATTTGATCCTGCAGTCACCTAGACCGTGGTGGAGCAGAGGCATCCTGGAAGTAGGGAAGTAAACTAATGTCAGAAGTCAACCACCTCAGGATATTTGTATGGAGCTAGGGGGAAATTTCTCTGATAAAAATTGGCTGAGGAGTTGAGGAAGGAGGAAGGGAAATCTTTGAAGTAGTGTTTGATATGACAAAAGTAAGATAAGAGTAGTTGGAGCTTGGTCTCTTTTGACTAATTGACTGATGCTGGAAGAGGTAAGAGGTAATAAAGGGGGGGGGACAAGAAGTTTAGACTAAATATGGCAAGTTAGGTGAGTGAGGAAGGTTGGATTTTAAAGTATTGAAGAGGATAAAAGAAGGAGGAGATTAGGATTACAGAATGTCTGAGTTAGAAAGATCCTTACAGACCATCTAGTCCAACATCCTTCTTACTGGGCAGATGATCTTTCCAAGGTCTCATCTGCACACTCATGACTCTAGAACCAGTGTGGCCTCTATACCAAAGGTCATCAAACAACTGCCAGGGTCCCAACCAGCTTGTCTATTTTTGTTCCTATACAAGCTGAGTGCTTTTTATGTTTTAAGATATAATAAAGCTTTACTCTAATATGTAGAAGACCACCCTTAGCTCATGAGCCCATGGACCATAAATTGCTAAACCCCCCACTTTATACCACTCTGTCAGGATTCGAACCTAATTTCATGGCTTTCTCAATCTATATTACATAGTTCTCTCTGTGTGTCTTTTTCTCTTTCTCTCTCTCTCTATCCCTTCGTCTCTCTTTTTCTCTGCGTCTCTTTGTTTCTGTCTCTCTATCTTTCTCTGTCTCTTTCTGTGTCTCTGTGTCTGTCTGTCTTTGTCTTTCTCTCTTCCCCCTCTCTCTGCTCTGTCTTCCTGGCTTTTTTGGTTTTCTTTATCTCTCTATCTGCTGTCTCTCTTTCTATCTCTTTCTCCCCCCACCTTTCCTCTTCCTCTGTGTCCCTCTGTGTGTTTGTCTGCCTCTCTTTCTGTCTTGTTCTTCCTCATGGACCTTTCCCAACTTAAGACTAGGCCCCATGAAGCCTTCCCAAACTGCACCAATGTGGCTTTTGCTCTAACTTTTGAACAGTCAGGGGAGCTTTAGGCCTGGATGGCATGCTTGCGGTGGGTCTGGGTGCCTGCTTGAGTTGTGAGCGGGGAGAGAGGAAGCGTCGCTTAGACATCTGTGAAGGCAGATGGAACACTGAAGAATTGCCACAAGATTTCAAAGATGTCACAGGCGTCACCATTTTCAGGCAGGAAGGCAGGGATGTAGGCTGTGGCATTGATCTTGACGTCTTTCAGCTGTCCTTTGCTGGCAAGATCCTGGTTAGACTTGGCCAGGATCTACTGGGAAGGATGAACTCAGCCGGCTGCTCTTGGAACCACAGCAGAGCTTTACACTGAAACAGGTTATAAGAGGTCTCATCCTGGCTGCCAGCCAGATAGAGGGGAAATGTCGGGAACATTGTCAAACCTCAACGCTGTATTCTTGACCTCCAGAAGCATTTGATCCCATTAGCAAGTAGAGGCTGCAGAAGTTACTAAACCAGTTATCCAAGGGCCATCCTGAGGGCATTTTGGGTAGAGCTGTGGGTATCCAGAGCCTCACCTGTTTGGGGGACCACAGGGTCTTAGAACTGTAATAACAATAATAATAATAATAATAACAACAATAGCAACAATCCATAGAGAGATTACATGGTTCTTTTTTATAGTAGGACCTCTTCATACTTTTAAAAATAATTGAGGGCCCCACAAAAAATATCTATCAATATCTACTATGTTGGAAATTAAAACATCTTAGAATTATTATTAAAATACTCTTGATTTTGAAAACCCCTTGAAAGGACCCTGAGAACCTCAAGTATCCCTGGACCATGCTTTGAGAACTGCTGGCTGAGTGGATAGAGAGAGCTGGCCTTGGGATCTGGACATTTCTCATCCCACCTCTGTCATGGATTAGCTGTGTGGCTGCCTCAGTTTCCCTTTCTATAAAAATTAGGGATGATAATAGTACCAAACTTTCCAGGGTGGTTGTAAAAATAAAATGAAATAATAATGGTAAAGTATTTAGCATAGTTCCTGGAACTTAATAATGCAATATAAATGTTAGCTACTATCCTCATTATTATTACTGTTATTATTATTGCTGGCTGTAAGACCCAGACAGATCATTTCAGTTCTCTCAGCCTCCACTTCCTCATCTGTAAAATGGAGATAACAAGAGCACCTACCTTATTGTGAGCCTCAAATGAAATAATATCTGTCATTCATTATGTTTCATGATATACAGTCACTTTGTGAGGTTGGGAGTAAAATTTTTCTTACTCCTTTTTACAGAGGAGAGTCTCTAAGAGGTTCAATGACTTGTTTAGGATCTCAAATTATGAAATATCAGGAGTATTCCATTTCCCAAATCAGGAAGACCTGAATTCAAATTGAATCTCACATACTCACTAGTTGTATAGCCTTAACCTCTTAAGTTAATGTCTGATTGCCTCAGTTTCCCCAACTGTAAAATGGGAATCATAATAACACTTAGGATCAAATTGTGAGGATCAAATGAGATCATGGTTATAAAAGTTCTTTTCCCAATGCCTGGCACAAAGTAGGTACTAGATAAATGCCTAATCCTTTCATTTCCAATTGTTCTTTTGACACCAAGTCCTACCTTCCTATTTCTGTCATATTACGTCTTGTAGAAAATAATTTGGAGATATTCCAACTTCAATAAAACAGACTTACATTTTCTGACATTTTCATTTATTTCACAAGTGATGGACTGGGAGAGAAAGTGATTTATGGAACACACAGATGAGAATTAGTGGAGGCCACACTCAAAAGTCAGTGATCTTTCTATTAGATCACACTTGCCTGAAGAGTTCTTCCCCAGAATTAATGAAATTAAATACTAGCGTGTTACTCTGTTTATTCTAGAGCTGTATTTGGCAGTATTAGTACATACTTATGGTTCTCTGGGAATTTTTCTTGTCTGCAGAAAAATTCCCGACTTGGGCATCCTGGAGAAAGATAACTGGGGAGCTCATCTTTGCTAATGACCAGCCTCTGGAAACTTAGGGGCAAGGCAAATGCTTCATCAGTGGACATCTCTTTGTTCCACAGATAACAAAGGGAAAGGAGCCCCTTTACGAATTTTTGTTGAAAAAATTGTCAAGATTATTATCAGCCGTACAGAGTTAAAATCTGTCAGCCACGTCTTCTCCTTAGCAGCAGCATACTGTCCAGTGATGGGCTGATTGACAAGGGGATACCAGACGGAAGGAAGGAGGGCCCACATGTTCTTTCCAAGGCTGGCAGACAAAGCATAGCATTAGTCAACCAGTCAACAAATATTTATGGAGCCTCTCGGAGGAGGTGGGAGAAGCAGTGTGGTACAGTTGGAAGGTGTTGGACTTAGGCACCAGAAGGCCTAGGTTTGGACCTGATTTCTTCCTCTTAGTATCTCTGTGACTATGGGTGGGGCTCTCGTTTCCTTATTTGCAGAAGGAGGATTCGATTAAAATAGACTTTAAGGGACTCTTCTGGTTAAAAATCCGTGACCCTGTGCTGGGCCCAATGAGGAATACAAAATAAATACTCTACTATAGCATAGGCCATTGGCGTCCTCAAGGCTGGAGGACGTGTGACCCTGAAAAAGTAATTTCACCCCTAAATGCTCCGAGCATCTGTCGGCTCCTTCTGGTCTTGAATTCAGTGACTTCTGGTTGTCCTTGAGAGAAGTCAGAAGTCAGCTGTTACCAGTAGAACCTGTCACCAGTAAGATTCTTGAAGACTTCTTTTTCTTCTTCTCTTCTTCCTCCTCCTTCTCTTTCTAATCCTCCTCTTCCTTCTTTTCCTAATCACTTACAGATACCTTACAAATGCTTTATAAATGTGTTTTTTTATTCATTCATTCACACACAAGATCCTTAGTTCTAATTGAAGACACAAATTATACTTTTACACAACAGCAGAGCAATATTGCCCCATGAGAGGGACTGTAAGTGAGTGAATGTCCTAGATGTAGGTGAAGGGAGAGGAAAAAGGTAGTCCGGGAAGGCTCCCTGGAGGATGATGACTCGAGCTGAGCTTGGAAGAATGACTAGAACTCAGAGAAAGGGAGGAAGCCTCTGGACCAAACTGAGGGCTTATAAAACAGTAGTAATATCCAATCTTCTAACCAGTTATGAGATGTCACATCTGGCTTCCTGAGCAGTTTCATCATTGTGACCTCCAAGGTCTGCTAAACACCGGATGGCAAGACAGGGCTAATGTCTAATCTCCCATCTGGTTATAAGATGTCACATCTGGCTTCCTGAGCAGTTTCATCATTGTCACCCAGGAGCCCTACTAAACATCAGACAGCAGAATAGGGTCATTCAGGGAGACCCTGGACCATGAATAGCAGGATGTGTGTGAAACTTGGTTGAAAATAAGATGCTTAACTCACTAGGTAAAGAGTAATGAAAACCCTCTTTTTAGGATGTTCCATAATGTATTTAATCAAAGCCTCTGATTTTAGAAATCACAGTGACTTGGCCACAGTCACACAGGTATTAAACAACAGAGCCAATATTAAAATGCAAGTGCTCTAACTTTAAATTCGGTGTTCTTTTCATGATATCTGGCTGTTTCCTCACCATCCTTATATCTCCAAATGATAGGGTTTTCAGGACATCCAACCCACCCCCCTCACAGCTGCTGTGCAGAGACACTGCACAGTCTGAGGAGGCACAAGGATAAATAGTGTCCCCACATCCAAAAGAGGAGTGCTTTGTTTTGAGAAAAGCTTCAGGCTGACCTGAAGGGACACAGGCAGAGCTTCCAGTGAAGGCGGTCCTTGTAAATAGCAGCCGGGACAAGAGATCAAAGGACTCTCTTCTCACAGTTCAATGGGGAGTTATGTTTCCAGCTGTACCTACCCACCCATGTGGAAGGCAATCTCTGTTCTTGAACATGAAGGGCATCTTCAGAAATAATAAGTGCCCTGTCACGTTACAGGATGGGGGAAGGAGGGAGAAGTCAGACAAATTAGATGGTCAGAGGTCCTCTCTGAGGCAGGAAAAACGCCAGGATGGGCTGTCACTGCCTCCCGGTGATCCTGTGGCCCCACATATTCTTGTTCCCCGAAGTCTGATCTTAGGCCTGTTCTCTCACCACTCATAATGATCTCATCTACCTGAATAGCTTCAACTTTCACCTTTGTCATAGTGACTACATATATAAATTATATTTTATTATATTATATATAATATTATATGGCACTTAGTGTGTCCCAGGGCCTGTGCTCTTGACAAATATTGTCTTATGGGATCCTCACAACAGCCCTGGGAGGTAGGTGCTATTAATATCACCACTATTTTACAGGTGAGAAAACTGAGGCAAACAGATTAATTGACTTTCCCAAGATCATAAAGTTATTAAATGTCTAAGACAGTTGAATTCAGGTCTTCCTGACTCCAAGCCCAGTGTGCTTTATCCGCTTTACCACCTAGCTGCCTATAAAAAATTATTATTATTATTGCTATTATATTATATATGTAAATATATATAAATTATAATTGCTATTATTGTTATTATTATTATTAATTTCACGATCTCCCCAGTCTGGAAGAGCCAATGTGCCACTTCCCAGAATCACATTTTTAAATGCATAAAATAAAAATGGAAACTTGTGCAACTAAAGGTTAATAAAAGTAAAGATGTAATATTTTTCCCATCCAAGTTCATGGAACCTCAGTATCTATCTATGGATGTGAATACCTGCTTCTTGTTTCAGTTTCCTGTTACCAATAATCTGTTAAAAATGCCTTTCTGCATGGCTTACCGAGCACCTTCACCTTGATATGTCTAATTGCAAACTCAATCTCCTTTACTATCTAACCAGCTCCTTCCTTTTGGAGGGGAGAGAAGAGGGGCCTTAAATACCTTAGCTGGGTTCAGAGCCCATGTTCTACTAGCTAGGACACATGTAACAATAATAGGAAGGTCCTAGAGTCATGATTGATCACCAATTTAGCTCTTCAATTTTCCTACAGGCAAAAAGAGAGGGTTATCTTGCAAAACCTTGTGTTCCAATTCCTCCCTCCCCTCCCCTAGATGGCAAGTAATCCAATATATGTTAAACATGGTAAAAATATATGTTAAATCCAACATATGCATACGTATTTATACGGTTGTCTTGCTGCACAAGAAAAATCAAATCAAGCAGGGAAAAAATGAGAAAAAATAAAATTCAAGCAAACAACAGAGATGGTTATATTAAATTCTAACAAAGGCCCTTCCCAGCTCTGAATGTCTGTGTTCCAAAGGCCCTCCTGGCTCCGACATTCTCTGTTCTAAGGCAGATAAAACTTTCTATGATAATCCCTCCTGAGGCAGAGGATTCCCAAGGCTCCTTCTCTCTGGGGAGGAGAGTGGATTAAAGGTTTGTGACAGTGCTATCTTTATTGGTTTTTCCAGAAGAGATCCGGAGAAGGGAAGAGAGCTACATATTATATCTATGCATTTAAAAATTCTCACTAAGTCAGCTAGGGGCTGCAGAGAAGCCCTGCACTCAGAGCACTGTAGGGTTTGGAGTCAGAAGGTACTTTGGACGCCATCCCAGTCCACCCACTTCTGCCACAGCTGAGGAAACCACAGGGTGCCAAGGTCCTGGTGTGCCATGAGCAACTTTTGCCAGCAGATGGCGGCCTTGGGCTGGAAAGGATACCACCCACCCTTCCACTACCCCTAGGTTCCATCCTCCAGGGAGAAGGGGAAAAAGCTTTGTTTGAAAATAATAAACAAATCCCCCAAAATGCTGTTATCATTATAGACCAGTGAGATGAACTTTGCTAATTTCTGTGAGGCAGGTTCTCAGGGCTCCAAGGAGACTGTCCATCAATTCAGAACTGGGAGGTAACCTGAGAAATCATCTAATTCAATTCTCTCATTTCCATTAATCAACATTTATTAAGCATCTACTATATGCCAGGCACTGTGTTCAGCATTCATTTGATAGATGGAACTGAGGCACCGAGAGGGCAAGTAATTTCCCAAAGACACAGAGCTAATAAGTGGCAGAGCCTGGATATTAACTCAGATCCATCAATTCTTCCATGCTAGTTCTTTCCTTCATCGCAGTTCTCTCAGGTGGAACTCACAGGATCCCTCTGGAGAAGAAGGGAAAGCTATTCCCAGAGAACCAAACTTTAGGTAGGTCTTCTCCTGTTCCCTCCTATCCTCTTCTTCTTCTTCTTTTCTTCTTTTTCTCTCTTTTTTTATTCTTTTCTTCTTTAATTTATAACCATCATCATCATCATCTTCATCTTCATGATATTAGCAAGTAAGCTCCTTGAGGGCAGGAATTGTCTCTCTTGCCTCTTTTTGTATCTCCAGCACTCAGCACCCGGACTCACAGTAGGCTCAATAAATACTTGTTGATTATTATTAATTGTATCAATAAAGTGATCATTTATATAATACTTCTTAAGGTTTAGGACAAATATAACCATTTTACGGATAAGGAACCTGAAACTCAGAGAGATTTTCATCTAGGGATTCACATCTTGTAAGTGAAGAAATCTATTAGGTTGAAAAAGAAAAAAAATATTGAAAGCTGCCTGCATTGTCCTGGGGCTAGCTTTATGTACATTAACAATAACAAACTAACATTGATATAGAGTCTTAAAGTTTGCAAAGTGTGTTACAAATATAGCTTATTTAATCCACCAACCTATTATTATTCCCATTTTACAGATGAAGCAACTTGTAGTAAACAAGTACTTGCCTGGGGTCACACAACCAGTAAATGTCCAAAGCCAAATTATAACTCAAGGCTTTCTCACTCAATCCACTCTATCACCCAGCTGCCTCACTCAATAAATTTTGAATGAATTTTGTTTTCTCCTATACAAGGGCTTCTTAAACTTTTTCTGCTCGCAACTCCTTTTCGCCCAAGAAACTTTTACATGACCTTGGCGATACAGGTCTATAAAATAGGTATACGAATCAAACATTTGCTGATATTAAATCATAATTTTGTAATAAGATTCCATATGGGGTTGTGACTTGAATTTTAAGAAACTAGATCCTATTACGACATTCCCTCTAAACAAAGTACTTTCCACACAAACTCTGTTGTAACAAATTTAAATCAAAAAAATACCTTAGAAATTATCCAGTGAGACACTATGAAAGATGACTTGTCCAAGAGTCATGTCTAGTGAGAGAAGACACAATGCTTTTCACATAGTAATACATTTAATTATCCTTCTGACACCAAATTCAGTGTCCTGTCTTGCTGGACATGGTATCTGGTTTCTGGAACTGGTTCAGATAGTCATGTGGCCATGGGCAAATTGCTTTCTCCTATCTAATCTCAGTTTTTTCATCTGTAAAATGGGTTGCATGCTGCTTTCTTCCAAGGGTTGCTGTGAAGAAAAATCCTTTATAATCTGTAAAGTGCTATAGAAATGTGTTTAAGTATGATAAGATCTAAGTGATAATACACATTGAAAAATTAAACCAATTAATTGGTTGTGACTAACTAATACTGTAGTTAGGACATAGAGATGAAGTTTCCATGGCAAGGGGAAACTGGACCAAAGTTAGAAAGGAGAAAAAATACTGTGTGCTCCTAAACAAATCACTTTTCCCTATCTGAATTTCAAACTCCTGAGGGATCAAATCAGATGACCTCTGAGGTTCTCCTACATTCCAAAGGTGTACATTCAAGAAATGAGGTAGGATTTGAGATGGGTGGGTGGAGAGGTGACAGTGAAGCATGAAAGTTGGGGAAGCAGTGGCTGGAGGAGAGGGGAAGCAGTGTGACATAAGGATGCTCTGAAATGGAAGCCAGCCTCTGTCGTGGAGAATGTATATCACTTTGGGAGATCCATTTACACTCAGTGCCTCAGTTTTCTCATATAAGAATGAAATGGGGGCAAATTTTTTGTTGTTGTTCAGTCATTTGAGATTCTTTGTGACTCCATTTGGGGTTTTTTTGGACAAGACATACTAGAGTGGCTTGCTGTTACCTTCTCCAGCTCATTTGTCAGATGAGGAAACTGAGATAAACAGAATTAAGTGACTTTTTCAAGGCTAGTAAGTGTCCTAACCTGGATTTGAACTCAGATCTTCTTGAATTCAGGTCTGGAATTCTATCCAATGTGCCACCTAACAGCCCCAAGAATAGATGCAATAAAATAAAATGAGGCGAATAGACTATATGGCTTGGACTCTATGGGCTAAGGTTAAAAGAGCAGTGTCCTGGTGGGGGCTCTGTCATTGATAGAGTGTTGTTCTAGACTGGGAAGAGTGGTAACCGTCTCTGACAGGATTCTGAACCTTTGGGGACTCACAAACCCCTTTGTCAGCCTGGGGAAGCTTGTGGTCCCCTTCTCAGAGGACTGTTTTTAAATGAATAAAGTAAAAATAAGAGAAAGCTAAACTAATTCTATTGTAAGCACTTCATAAGATTGTAAACTCCTTGAAGGCAGGGATGGCCTCTTGCTTCTTTCTGGATTAGAAGCTAGTGTAGTAGGTGCTTAATGAGTGTTTATTGCTTATTTGATTATTGAAATAAAGATGCAGTTTTTTCCTGATCTAAATTCACAAAATCCCTGAAAATTAGCAAAATGCTCATTTTGCTATCATTATTAATGCCCCCCCCCATACTTTTTACAAATGAGGACGCTGAAGGGGTGAAGGGACTTCTCAGAAGTCACCCATAATAATAAGCATCCAAGGTCGGTATCGAACCTGGGTCCTCTGATTTACATAATGAGTGTTCTTTGGGTCATGTGTTCAGACAAGGTCATGCTGGGGTGAGCACTTTCTTGACATCCTTTTTTTCTACTTCTTTCTTTAGAGCTACTTCCGCAATCAGCTGAGTGCCACAAATGGTAGCCCAGTAAGGGGGTGGAGGACTGGGGTGGGGTGGGAGGGGTGCTGCTGCGCTGTTATAATCCCATTAAGCTAACACGCTCTGCTGGGCTGGGCCTCCACAGCAGCTGGTCAGGCTGCTCTTCCAGAACCTCCAATTCTGTCCAGCTAACAGGTGGTTTTTTCCTTGTACAACCTCAAAGCTTCATCTGCTGACCCGCCCCCCTAACCCGGGAAGAGCTTCTGCGGGTGTTCAGGGAGCTCCAAGGCTTGGGAGAGCAGCCCAGTCTCACCTAGCCCCGCCCAGAAAGGTTCTACTCAGTCCCGCCCCATCCCAGCCCAACACTGTCCTACCTATCCCAGACCCACCTGACCCCACCCTGACCAATCCAGTCCAGCCCTGCCTAGCTCCGCCCCGCCCCGCCCCATCTGACCCCACCCCCACCTATCCCCTCCCAGTCCCACCTACCCAACCCATTCCCTTCCTGCTCTATCTCCATCCCCCCTAACCCTTTTCGTTTCTGCGCTGGCCAGCCCCGCCCCTCCTTGCCCCTCCCCAGCCCACCCAGCCCAGCCCAGTTCTGCCCCGGCCAGCCCCGCCCCGCCCCTCGGTGCTGTTTCCTGCCTCCAAATGCAGAGAGCAGACCACCCCTCTGCAGTGGTAGGGCCCAGCTCGGGCTGAAACTGCTGCCTGCCTGGGAATAGTCATTAATTATCTAATCTCCCCTTTATGTTTAATTTACAGGCTTTGGCGGCTCCAGCCATATGTTTCTTTTGTTGCCATTGCCTCTTTGTTGTGGTAGGCCCAGCCTGAAGCCCCTGATTTGTCCCTGACTTAGAAACATCCCTGCCATGAACAGACCTCAGGAAATCCACTTTCAGATCCCTTTCAAGAATGTGTGTGGCTGCTGCTACTGCTGCTGCTGCTGCTACTGCTGTCACAGTAACGGGCTTCCCCTCCTGATATCCCACAGATAAAGATTTCTGCATCTCAATCCCCTTTTTTGTAATATGAGGGGATTGCATAAGGGCCAGGATTCAGAACCTTTTGTTATAGGTCATGTACCCCTTTGGCAATCAGGAGAAACCTATGGATCCTTCTTCACAGTGATATTTTTTAAATGCTTAGAATACATAGAATTGCGAAGGAAATCAATTATACTGTAACATGGAAAGAAAGAAAGAAAGAAAGAAAGAGAGAAAGAGAGAAAGAGAGAAAGAGAGAAAGAGAGAAAGAGAGAAAGAGAGAGAGAGAGAGAGAGAGAGAGAGAGAAAGAGAGAGAGAGAGAAAAGGAAAAGAGAAAGAGAGAAAGAGAAAGAAGAAAGGAAGAACGAAGGAAGGAAGGAAGGAAGGAAGGAAGGAAGGAAGGAAGGAAGGAAGGTATGTGTGTATATATATTGAAATATATATCAAACAAGAACAACATCAAAAATAACACCAAGTTCTCAGAAACTAGATTTAGAAACCCTGGGTTGGATAATCAAGAAGATTCCTTCCACCCCTGACACGGTTAGGTTTGTTTGTTTCAGGTCTGATCGCCCATATTCCCAATGCATCCCGCTTTCACATAGGCCCTCCCCACTAGGATCAATTGAGAAGCGTGCATCTTATTTTCCCTGTCTCCAGGTCTCCAGGTCCCTTCCGGGTCATTTCTAGACCCGACTTCACCCGCCTTTAAAGTCCCCTAATCCCCGCCCCCATCTCACTTTTGTGATATTTTGGGATAATTGGGAGTCCCTGAAGTCTTTTGAACAGGTTAGTGACCCGGGGAGACCTGGGTCTATTTAATGCTCCAGAATGACTCCTCCAATCACTCCCTCAGCCTTTCTCCTCTTCTTAATTCGCAAACAACCCGGGCTGCTTTCCCCCGGGACCTGGTGATCTCATTTTCTTCACCCCCCCCCCCCCCCCCCCCCCCCCCCCCCCCCCCCCCCCCCCCCCCGGCCCCAACCCCAGTGGTTTGTTTCGGTTTGGGACTAAGCGGGGGAGCAGAAGGGTCCACAGCCTGCTCTCCCTTGCCAGTGGCCTCGCCTGAGTGGCCTTGCCTGGCCAGACCAGGGCTGTGGAGGAAGCGGCAGACACAGAGGCTGGGGACATGAAAGAATCACATGTCTGGTACTTGGTGTCTGATGTAGCCCTGTGGGAGCTGAACTGTTTGTTCTGGGGCGAAGGGAAAAGGGAGCTCTCACTGACTCAGCTGCTGCCGCCTTTGATAATCCTCAGTACTTGCTTTCTTTTTTCTGCCTCAGAACTCGTTGCTGAACAAGGGTCCACTATTTCAAGGTTCTCCTTCTTTCTCTGACTTCTAACTGGTTTTAAAAAAAAAACAAAACAGCTCCCTAATCCACATGATAGACAACTCTGGGAGAAACACCATCATATCTGGAGATGTGGTCAGTGATCAGAGATTCCTACTGAGAAGGAACTAGGTCCTGTAGGCCATTCCTCTTTTACATATGAGGAAACTGAGGTCCAGAGAAACTAAATTCCTTATTAGAGTCCAGTATTGGGACTAGACCTAAGATGTCAGTGGTACAGAGAACTCCTTAGATGAGAAAATTATCTCTTCTGATGTAGAGCTGCACCTTCTCTGCTACTTACCCATCTTAATGAGTTGCTTAAAGCACAGAGTAAGTGACTTATCCAGAGTCACATATCCCTTCTATGTTAGAGGTGGAACTCAGACATAGGTCTCCCTACCCTTGAGACCTGTTCTCTATTGTGCTATACTGATTAAAATAGTTCCTTCCAGTATACCATATTTATAATTCTTTGGAACTTTCCTGTTGATGAGCTTGAAAAAAAAAAAAAAAAAAAAGAGAGAGGGAGATCTGTTCTCACATTGTTATTGGTGGGGATTTGAAAGAAAGTGTCCCTTTTTGAGGGAGCAACATTTCTATCACCAAGGAAGATAGCCAAAGAGCAACATAATTATTTATCATTGGATTCTATCTTTCAATAACGACCATAGTAATAGCCAACACTTATATTATACTTTGCATAATATTTGCAAAAAGCTTTCTGCATATTATCTTGTTTGGTCTTATCTGTACAATTACATGTTTCAGGGGCTGTTCTCCGGTTAAATCAGGTCACCAAAAGTTAGCGGGTCTCTTGCTTTCCTGTCTCAAGCCCACCCCTGTGTCCCTTTGATAATAACTTATGGCTTCTTGGTGGGACACTAATGGGAAGGAAAAGCCAAAATGAGCCATCAATTCTTGATTCTACCAGGGATTTTCTGGCCACTTTTCAAGGAAGAACAGAATTTAATTTAGCCTCTGGGGCGTGTTAGATAGCCTGCCTCACTCATTTGGAAAGATGCCTCTGCCTCCTGCCAACTACTTATCTCTCTGAGTGCAAGTCCAAGGCCCTGACCAGTCAGAGTGAACCTTTGTAGTAAAAGACAGTCATTTCTAATAGTGATTAGTGGGGCCAGAGGAAGCCAGCATCTCTTAGGCCAGAACCTCACCTTCCATTTAGGAGTTGAACTCCTAGGGATAAGGAAAGAAAAAAAAGCATAAAGTGGTCTGCAGACAGAGTTTAACAGAAGTAGCTAAACTTTTATCCCACTCATACAAAAAGAGATTGATCATTGTTTGGTGGACTTCCAGACTTCTAGTAATTTAAAAACTTGCAACACCTTTGGAAATTCTCTCTATGGGGAATAAAACTGCTTTAATTCAGATTTCGCTGATTTGGAGGGTTTGAATCATTACAAGAGGCCTCCTATTGAAAGTTATCTGCCTGCTTATTATCCATAAAAATGGTTTGTGGGGCAAAATTAATAGCATAAGCACAATTATAGGTGGGGTAGTTAATCTTTTCAAGGAGTGACATTTTTGAAGATCTTGTTTGTTTACATATCATTAATGATTATCATTTTTATCTGTTCATTAAAGTAGCCCTAAAAAACCCTAGAGAATATCTATTATAGTTCAAAAAATGCAGTGGGTAAATTAAATATATTTAGAATTTAATTGAATACAGGTTTAACTTTCTGCAAGTTAGTATATAGTTTGGAAAAGAGAAATATTACATTTAAATAATACTAATAGTTGCTAGCATTTATATGGCACTTATGTGCCAGGCACTATGCTGAGCAATTTACAAATATCTTATTTAAACCTCAGAGCAACCCTGGGAAGTAGGTGCTATTATTACTCCCATTTTGCACATGAGAAAAGAGACAAATTCTAGTCAAATGACTTGGTTAGTAGGGTCAAACAGCTGGTAAGTATCTAAGGACAAAATTGAACTCTGATTTTCCAAAACCTGATACATTATTTATTGTGCCACCTAGCTGCTCTCATTCTAACAATAGCTAAACTTTATATAGTATTATGGCAGGTTCTCTGCTAAGCACTTTACAATTATTATCTCATTTGATCCTCACGGTAATCCAGGGAAGTGGGTGATGGTATTATTCCCATTTTACAGATGAGGAAACAGGTTAAGTAATTTGTCCAGGGTCACACAGCTACTAATTATCGGAAGTTGGATTTGAACTCAGGTCTTCCTGATGTCAGGCCTTGGACTCTAGCTACTCTATGCCCTAGCTACTTCATTTGAGGATTCAGTTTTTGATTATTCCACATTAATAAACTCTGTCCCATCCCCATTGACTAAGAATTTATCTATTAATACAGAGCAGAAATTTCTGTCACTTATAGTCTCAGAGAATTACTAGGTTACTAGATCACTTTTATGTAATTCTGAGTTACCATGTTGCTGGAACACTTTTATGTAATTCGGAGAGTTACCATGTTGCTAGATCACTTTTATATAATTCTGAGTTACCATGTTGCTAGAACACTTTTATGTAATTCAGAGAGTTACCATGTTGTTAGATCGCTCTTATATAATTCAGAATTACTATGTTGCTAGATCACTTTTATATAATTCTGAGAGTTACACATGTTGCTAGATAAGTGTTAAGTGACTGGTCCAGCATCACACAACCAGGATGTAGTGCAAAGGCAGAATTTGAACTCCAGGTTTCCTAACTTCAGGATACACTCTTTATGTACTTATTATACCACACTACCTCTTCATGTGACATCCTAAAAAGAGAAAAAATAATAACCTCCCAAACTATAACAGTACTCCATGTGACTTCTAGGTATTTTCATCTTGGTTTTATTCTACTAACATTTTCTTTGGAACTCTGTAGCTCAAGTTTTATTTAGAATGATAAATCAACAGGAAAAGACTGGGAAGCCTGAAGTGTGGCCACCCCCAAGGATTTTTATATTGCTGCTAAGAGGGGCAAGATCAATAGAACGTGAATAAAAGCATTTTTGTCCAGAATAAAAGCATGGCCATTAAAAACATTAGCCACCAAAGGATGTCCTAAGAAGCCATGCCAGCAGGAATGGGGACTGAATGGCTGGGATTGGGACCCCGATTTTGCTTTCCTAGGCTCATTTACAACTATGCCTTTTCCAGGGTTCCCTAAGCCCCTTTCCAGGCAGAAGTCACCCATAGTTTTTGGGAAAGCTCTTTTTCTGGTGAAAGGAGATCCATCCACTGAGGGAAAGCAAATGCATTTAATTGGGTTCTATCCCTAACCAAGTGGCAGTTAGGTAGCTCAGTGGATAGAATTCCGGGCCTCCAGTCAGGAAAACTTATCTTCCTGAATTCAAATCTGGTCTCAGACACTTACTAGCTTTATGACCTTGGTCCAGTCACATCAGCCTGCTTGCCTCAGTTTCCTCCTCTGTCAAATGAGTTGGAGAAGGAAATGGCAAACCATCCAATATCTTTGCCAAGAAAACTCCAAATGGGGTCACGAAGAGTTGGGCATGAATGAAAAATGACTGAACGATAACAGTCATAAACCATGGAATAAGCAGCTCATTATGTTAAAATGTTTCCCTCTAGGATTCCTCAGTGATACTTTTTCATTCTTTGCAGCCATAGAGTTTGGGCAAAATAAGGAGACTTCAGTAAGTCACCAGAGAATTCTCCTTATAAACCAAGGGCTGATAAAGGCACTTGTTTCCTTGGTAGCATTTGCAGAGCTCAAGGGCCTGGATTATACTTATCAGTGGGGAGAAAAAAAAGTGTTACTTTGAACCTCTTGTGCACAAAGGGTGTGTGTCATAGAATTTCAAGTCTCTCATCCAGCACAGGTGGATGGTATCTTGGGAAGAATAACAGAGGCTGTGGGTATACAGGCATACTAATGCACTTTTGGGGGGAACTTTGAAGTGGTCCGATTATCTTGCAAAATAATTTGGAACCATATTAAAATTATCATTAAACTGTGCATACCCTTTTGCCCAGTAATAATCACATGCCACAAGAAAGTCAAAAATGAAGAGAATGGTCCAACGTGAATGAAAATATTCGTAGCAATGGTTTTTTTTTTTATTATTTTGATTGCACAAAAGCATTAGAAAGAAAGTAGGTAACCATTGATTGGGGAATGGCTGAACAAATTGTTCCCTATAAATGTAATAAAATACAACTACACCATAAAATATGATCAATATAAAGAATTCAGAGAAATTTGGGAAGATTTGTGTAGCCTTCTTTACTGGTCTGGATATCAGCTAGAGTTTGAAAGTCTTTCCTTACTCTTCTGGTTCTCACCCTGGGTGGGCTACAGCTTAGCACAATCCCTGGTACATTTTAAGCACTTAGTAAATGCTTATTGACAGAGTGACTGACTGGTTTTCCTACCCACTCTCTTTTTTCCTTCCACTAAGTGGGTCCTATGTCCTAGTCCCTATCTTCCATTCAACCCATTCAAAGAGCTTTCTTTGAGCATGGCCATGCAGAAAGAGTAAATGAAGAAATGTGATCCTCACCACCCAGTTTTGTGCCAGATAGCAAAATGACATTCTCCGAGAGAGAAAAAAGTCATCATCAGTTTAGTTCTGCATTTGGAAAATTTATTTTTAAAGGTATTAATAATCAAATCCATAAGATTCTCATTTTTAGCTCAGAGCCCCCAGCTAGGATTTTTAAAAACCACAACATAGTATATTAAACACAGAGGTCAGACCTCAATATCAACACTAGTACTACTTTTCATTCCTTTGAAGTCCCCTTCTATGTAATTAAGGATGAGTCCCAGAGCAGTTAAAGCTCCTCTTATTTTGATCTAGAGAAAACCAGCTTTGACTTTAATTAAAACAGAAGGTGAAAAAATGGCCTAAAAGACTTTTGGAGAGCTTTGGAGTAAGTGTCCATCTTAAATAACAAGAAAATGGGGAAACAGCCTCTTCTATCAGGTACTAATGCTCTCAAAGGGAAATGCAGCCACTAGTCACGGCCCAGATACCCATTCTAGCCACTGAAAGTAGAGACAGGTACAGTGCTCAGGTGCTCAGGGACCAGGCAGACAGTCGTACAAGCATCTGTGGTACCTTATTACTCAGTTTTCCCTGCATCTAGTCTCCTACTTCAGCCATGTTATCTCTTCTCTCCCTTGAAATTCAGACAACTGTTGTTTTTTCTAATGCTTCCCCCACTGCTTTTTTTTTTTTTTGCTACAGTTTCTGACCTGAGAGTTTCTGTCTTTTCCTGAGTAAAAAGGCAACTTCTTTGAAATTGTTCCCTTAAAATAACTTCTACCAGAACTTCAGAGTCAGACTTTGCTGAGTTCATCTCAGAAGTGGCACATGTATATAAACTGAAATAACAAAATGAAGATAACTATTTCCTAAAGCTCACGATAATCTAAAGGAATAATCTAACTAACAAACAGAATAACCAAAAATAAAACAATATTGAATGACGTTGGAACTCTGGTCCATGAAGAGACCAATCTTGACTTGCATGATATTATGATGTAGCAGATGGGACTCGAAGCCAGAAAACCTAAGTTCTCAGTTCTAATCATTTTTAGCTCAGAGCCCCCAGCAAGGTTTAACAACAAAAGGTGGGGAGGAAAGAATCTAGTATATCAGAGGAGTCAGAGCAGCTGTGTAATTGTGGAAAAGCCATTTGATCTTTCTGGGCCTCAGGTTCTTAATCTCCAAAAGGAGGTATTTGGCTTAAAAGACCTCTAAAATCCTTTCTAGATCTAAACTTATGAACTCGTGACTTTGGAATTGATGAGAAAGCATTCCTTCTGCCAAAAATGAGATGATATTTGTAAAGCAGTTAGAATAGTACACATTTAATAACTGCTTATTGCCTTCCTCTTTTCACTTTTCCCCTCCCCCTTCCTGGCAAAAAAAGGGAGAGACTAGAGGTGTGCAATGAGACATACATTTTAAAACTGAACCATTCTGGGAACTGGGGAGAAGAATAACAGGTAAATAATAAGGAATTGAAAGTAAAGTTGCCTCAGTTTCCTCATCTGCAAAATGGGCTGAAAAAGGAATGGAAAACCATTCCAGTACCAGTGCCAAGAAAACCCCAAATGGGATCATGATTGGACTTGATGGAGAATTGAACTTCATGGGGAAAAAATGACTAACCTACAAAAACCATATGGAACTCAGCATTAGTTAATCAGCCATTAGCAATATTTTAGGCATCTGTTTTGAAATTTCCACCCCCCTTTGAGTGCTGGATTTGGAAGAAAAGGATCCAAATTCATATTACCTCCGCCACTTGCTACCTGCATTATCTAAGTTAGTCACTTTCATGTATTTCCTGTATTCTTCATCTGCAAAATTAGGGACTTGAACTAGATGTCCTCTGAAGTTTTTTCAAGATCTAACTCTATGATACTACATTTAAAAAAATATGATATTAGCAACAACAATGCTTTTTTGCTAACCTACAAATTTTTTTAAAAAGTTCTTCAAACTTCTTTTAATGGATTATCTCGTTTTTAAGTTAACTCAAAGCCCTTGCATGTCTGTCTTCTTAGAAAATGGGTTTGGGAAGAAGTATGGGGGAAAAAAACAGGGAGAGAGCTGAGGGTGTTGGCTCCTGGGGCTCAAAGGTAGCCTGAATCTCTAAAGCAAGTTTGCATACCCTGTGAGATAGCTGTTTCATAAAGACAACCTCTAAGGTCACTGTCATCCCCTTGGGATGAGTGTTGGCTGCTGAAGAATTTTGCTCTCAGTTTGGGATCCCAGTTAGAAAACCAATTTCCCCATTGACTCCAAGCCAGGATCAAGCTTTTGTTGGCTCAGCGTCCTTTAATAAACGCCCAGAAGTCCGAATAGACTTCTCTTTTATACCAAGGGGGCATAGCCAAGCAAGACTTACTATGGTGTCATAGATCTTGGTCGGTGATTTTAGAAAATGTGATAGAACTATGAAAGGACAGCTAGTTGATTCCATGATGGAAAGAGCATCAAGGCTTGTAATTAGGAGGACTTATCTTCATGAATTTAAATCTGGCCTCAGACATTTACTAGCTGTGTGGACCCTCGGCTAAACATTTAACCCTGCTTGCCTCAGTTTTCTCATCTGTCAAATGAGCAGGAGAAGGAAATGGCAAGAAAAATCAAATGGGGTCATGAAGAGTTGGACATGACTAAAAACAACTCATAAAAGGAAGAGATTATAGATGTACAATGAGACAAACATTTTAAAACAGGATGTATCCCAGTTCCATTCAATTCAACAAGCATTTATTAAATGTCATAGTGGCTGGCAGATAGTTGTTGTTTAATAAGTGTTTATTACATGGAATAGCCAAAAATAAAAAAAAAAATAACATTCCCTGTCCTTTGGAGGCTTACAGCTTACTTGAGTTGCCAGCACAGAATCCTAGAATCTAAGATCCCAGAACCAGAGGGTCCTTCCACAGTACCTAATCCACCCCTCTTGAATGATGGGTGAAAAAAAAAAAATAAGCCCAAAGAAGGAAAGTTAACTTGCAAATTGAGAGCAGTACAGGGAGTAGAATCTATGGTTTGTGGCTCCCAAATCAACAACTTTCCACTAAACCAATAGCTCCCACCCTCGATGATTGATAATCACAGTACTTTGTACTTCCTAAACACCTACATCAGAGAAGCTTAAAACCCCTTAGAGCCAATTAACCCTCACAGGACCTCTCTGAAGTAGATAATTATTGTTCCTATTCACTCTATGGGTGGTTAAACTGAGGCCCATCAGGTTCATTGAATGTATTTCATATAGAAATAAAGAAGGAACTCCCCATTACACCACTATCCAACCCTGTCTTTCAATTAGCCGGGGGACTGTGAATCGTCAAACTTTTAAATTTTGTCTCAATTAAATCAGGAACTCACTGAGTTAGAATCTGGTTTAGTTTTGTTTTGTTTCAGGGGAGGATCAAAAGGGGAAGAGTCAGAGGAAACAGACAACTTTATAGAAAAATAAATTGTAATGGTCCTTAAATTAGAAAATAGAATCATTAAAAATTACATCATTCCAAATTTCATTCTTGATCCTTGTTTTTAGTTGTCCATATATTTTTACATGATAGCTGTAATCATTCAATTAAATATTTTTTTCAGTAAACATTGAATAAATGCCTACTACGTGTCAGGCCCTCTGCTAAACTTTTTAAAGATTTGTCTCTCTCCTCTTTGGAGACTGTGTAGCCTCAGTATCAAAAACAGAATAACAGTTCTTGAGAATCTTGATTCAGAGGTGTGGAAAATGACATTGAATAAACTCCATGTTACCTAAAGACAAAACTACCCCCTGCAGAAGAACTGATTCCCCAGAAGTCCAACTGGATTGTGTCACCAGGATATTTAGGACAATTATTTATTTAGGAATGAATTTCCGTGGTCATGCAAGATTATTACATAGCTAATATCATGCTATGATGAAAAGCTCACTGGGTTTGAGCCATGGGAATTAGGCTTAAATAAGAAAAATAGATTATTAGGGAAGAGCGCCTAAGTGGTTCAATAGATAGAGTGCTGGGCCTGAAGGCAGGACAATTCATTTTCATGAGTTCAAATCCAGCCCCAGACACTTATTAGTTGTATGACACTGGGTATGTCACTTAAACCTGTTTGTCTCAGTTACTCATCTGTGAAATAAGCTGGAGGGAAAAAAAATGGCAAATCATTCCAGTGTCTCTGCCAAGAAAATCCCAAATGGGGTCAGGAAAAGTTGGAAAATGAGCAACAGAAATCACGATAGATAATATTTATGTTGTTCTTTAAGGTTTATTGATCTCATTTGAGCCTCATGAAAATCTGAAAAGTACTATTATAACCTCCATTTTATAGATTTAAAAAGTACTGTGACTTGCCCGGAGTTACTCAGTTAGTAAGTTTCTGAAGTGGGATTTGAATTCCAGTCTTCTCTAACTCCAAATTCAAGGTTTTTACCCATTATGACACCTAGTTTCCTAATCTTCCTTCTTCTACTTGTTAGATTTGTAAGCTTCTAAGCTCTTAGCTTCCTCATCTGTAAAATGAGGGGGGTCAGACAAAGATAAATTTTGAGATCTCTTCAAGTTTTTCACTGTGATTCTAAGGGTCTATGTAGCCAACCTTCAGAACAGGTAAAAAGAGAAATCCAAACATTGAAGTAATGATAATTCTATACAATTTCACACAGGACACTTGGGTTGACTCAATAACTTTGTAAGATTTTTCTCATTGAGTCAGTTTTCCAGGACTTTGTGTAAGCTTCCAACTAACCCACTTCCCTCAGGGATCTGTTGATTTTACAGCTTTTCTATGCTTTAACATCATGAATAAATGTAGGCAATAGTTTTTTTTTTTTATTCTCCTAGAAAGTATTGGTTTGGGCCAGAGCATTGATACCTTCTGGGTCATAAATATTTATGGAGCCGGATGAGGGCTGAGAATGTCAGAGAATCCTTTTATAATTTGAATTCCAGACCCCTTAGATTGTTTAAAATTTTTAAATGTCCTAAATATTTTCTCATAGTGGGATATACCTCCATTATATTGGCTTCTGTATTTATTGTTGGTTCCTTATAGCAGTGTTTTGTGGTAGAGGCAACAGAGTTCTACCAACTTTCTAATCTTCCTACATGTTCTTCTATCCAAGGACACTGCTGGCCTTCTCCTGCCCTCAAACACTACAATCCATGTCCTGTTTCAGGCATTTTCTCTGACTGTCCTTGTGTTCATGAAATGCTCTCCTTTCTCATCTCCATTCCTGGCTCTTCTGGCTTCCTTCAGTCTCAGCTAATATCCCACACTTCAGGAATCCTTTTCCTAGCACCTTCCCTTTATCAATGAGTTCCATTTTTATCCTTTTTATAGCTTCTTTGTATGTAGTTGTTTTTATATTGCCTTCCCATTTGTAAGAATACTGTTGTTCATTCTTTTAGTCATGTCTGATTTTTTTTTGTGATCCTGTCAAATATAGCACCCCAGACCTTCTTTCCTCTACTATCTCCTGAAATCTGTCCAAATTAATGTTCGTTGTTTCCATGACACTATCCATGTCATCTCTTCCTCCTTTTATCTTCCATCTTTCCCAACATCAGGATCTTTTCAGTGAAGCCTATCTTCTCATTGTGGCCAAGTATTTAAGCTTCAGCTTCAGTAATTATTCTTCCAATGAGAAATCTGAATTAATTTCTTGAAGTGATTTGATTTCCTTGTTGTCCAGGGAACTCTCAAAAGTCTTTTCCAGCACCACAATTCAAAAGCATCAGTTCTGGGGTTCTCTGCTTTTCCTTGAGAATAGAGATTCATAGTACTTAGCACAGTGCCTAACACATAGTAAGCACTTAATAAATGTTTATTGATTGATTGTGCAGTAACTCTACCAATGCAACATTGGAGCCATTCATCTCTCATTTCTCCTTCTTGATGTTCGATCAACCCATCTCTTTTTCCAGTCATATCTGACCCCCCCAAAAATGCATTTTATGCCATGTAGTATATAGGAGGCATTAATGATATGTTCTAGCCTATTTTCCCTCACCACACATCTTACCACTGATCTTTAAGTCACCTGTAATTTAGCCATGTCAGAGGTCTTAGTGCCCCATGATTTGTAGTCATGTACCATCATTAAGAGAATCCTGGTCCTTAATAGATGGATTTTTGCCTTAGCAAATAGGTTGAGATACCCAACAGCCCACTACCATTTTCCAAATGAAATCCAGCTTGCCTTTCTTCTTCCTATTCACATCTGGGTCCAGCTCATTGCCCATTTGTAGCATATGCCCAAAATTGATGTCCTTGTAGACTAACTCAATGAATGAGCCGCCTCTTCTCCCTGCAGGCTAGACATGGGCCATTTTCATCTACTTGGTTTTCAAGTGTAGTCCCAGCGCTGTTCAAGGCCCCTGCCTGGCTAATTCCCGTGAAGCCCATCATCACCAGAAGTTTGGCCACTAAGAGATAAATTCCTTAGTTGTGAAAACCTTTGAAACAGATTTTTTTAAAAATCATATCAAATCAACCATTCACTAAATTAGGTGTACCCATTCAAAGTTAACCTGGCCCCTGTGGGCCTGAGTTTTCCCAGCTATAAAAATTACTGAATCAGGCTAGCTGATTTCTAAGTTTCTTTCTGGTATTTTATGTTCAAAGATCCCTTCCAACTCTAACATTCAACGTTCTAAGGTCTTTAGCAGTTCTAACATTTTTTGTTCTATGGAACCCCTGCATCTCTCACATTTTATGTTCTAAGATCTCTTCCATCTCTATTGTGTAGGACACAAGCCTTGTTTTTTTTAAAAGATCATCAATAAAACACTTTATAAAAAGGAATGAAAATATTAGATTGAGAGTCAGGAGTCCTGGTGATTTGGGGCAAGGTATTTTCCATCTCTGGGCCTTAATTGTCTCCCATTCAAAATGAAGAGGATAAGAGTGCTTTTCTTTCAGCTCAGACTTGATGTGAAAAAGCCTGCTTTCTTGACAACCGGCAACACTAATGCTCTTTCCTGTTCGGCATCCTCAGTCGCTGATGACAGTTGTTTACAGCGTTGTAAGGGTACACGGTGTTATGAGTAGCAGGCTATGGAAGAGAGCTTCCTGTCTCAGAAGGCTCTGTACCTCCTTTCAAAGAGATGAGCCGGAGCCCAGTTCTGCCATGATCCACTCTGGTGACTTCACCTCTTTCACCTTCATCATCCTTCTCTACTGTAAAATCATCCAAAGCTTGGACTGGATGACATTCAAAAATGACACTGATAAAGCATTCGGTTTCACAGAGTGAACATTAGCTGGCTGAGTCTTCACAGTCTGGGGAGAGAGTAGCCTGACTCTTATTATTATCTCTGTTGGAAACAAGGAAACTGACTCTGAGGGCTTAAGTGACTGTGTTCCTAACACCCAGCTAGTAAGGGTCAGAGACAGAATTCAAATCCAGCTCCTCTCCTTACTCTCAGTGACTAATTACTGCATCTCACTTCTTCCCTCTCTAGCTAGTTCTGTGACTTAGAGCACATCAGTTCTGTCTCTGTCTTTTTGTCTCTTTTTCTCTGTCTATCCTTCTCTGTATGTCTCTCTGTGTCTGTCTGTTTGTGACTTAGAGCAAGTCACTTCTATCTCTGTCTGTCTCTTTGTCTTTGTCTTTTTCTCTGTTTCTGTCTGTCCCTCTCTGTATGTCTCTCTGTGTCTGTCCGTTTGTAACTAGAGCACATCACTTCTGTCTCTCTGTCTCTTTGTCTCTATCTTTTTCTCTGTCTCTGTCTGTCCCTCTCTGTATGTTTCTCTGTGTCTGTTTGTGACTTAGAGCAAGTCACTTCTGTCTCTGTCTGTTTCTTTGTCTCTGTCTTTTTCTGTCTCTGTCTGTCTGTCCCTCTGTGTGTGTGTCTCTGTGTCTATCTGTTTATAACATAGAGCACATCACTTCTCTTTCTCTGTCTCTTTGTCTCTGTCTTTTTCTCTGTCTCTGTCCCTCTCTGTATGTCTCTCTGTGTCTGTCTGTGACAGAGCAAGTCACTTCTGCCTCTGTCTGTCTCTGTCTTTTTCTTTTTCTCTGTTTCTGTCTGTCCCTCTCTGTATGTCTCTCTGTGTCTGTCCGTTTGTAACTAGAGCACATCACTTCTGTCTCTCTGTCTCTTTGTCTCTATCTTTTTCTCTGTCTCTCTCTATCCCTCTCTGTATGTTTCTCTGTGTCTGTTTGTGACTTAGAGCAAGTCACTTCTGCCTCTGTCTGTTTCTTTGTCTCTGTCTTTTTCTGTCTCTGTCTGTCTGTCCCTCTGTGTGTGTGTCTCTGTGTCTATCTGTAACTTAGAGCACATCACTTCTGTCTCTCTGTCTCTTTGTCTCTGTCTTTTTCTCTGTCTCTATCTGTCCCTCTCTGTATGTCTCTCTGTGTCTGTCTGTGACTTAGAGCACATCACTTCTGCCTCTGTCTCTGCCTCCTGAGAGTCTCTGACTCTCTCTTTGTCTCTCTCTGTCACTATGTCTGTGCCTCTCTGTTTGTTTGTGACTTAATGAATGTCACTTTTGTCTCTGTTGTCTGTCTGTCTCTTTCTCTCTGTGTCTCTGTCTATCTGTCTGTCTGTGTCTCTGTCTCTCTCTGGTATGTGGAGCAGAGGTCCTAAAACATTTTTCGTATCTCACAGATGCAGAAAGCTGGTATAGTAGATAGAACAACAGACCTGCCATTAGGAAGTCCTAAGTTAAAATCCCACCTCAGATTCTTACTGGTCAGGTAATCCTGAGCAAGTCACATAACATCTGCCTCAGTTCCTAGCTCTCTAAAATAGAGATTATTAAAAATAAAGTAAAAATAAATATAAAAATAAAAAAGGGATTATCATAGCATCTATTTCCCAGGGTTGTTGTGAAGATCAAATGGGATATTTGTAGAGTGCTTAGCATAGTGCCTGTGGACTAAATAGTATAGAAATGTTAGCTATTATTATTAAAACAATTAGTACATAGAGCTGGTACTATATAAATGCTTATTCTCCTCCCCTACTCCATTTCTGAGCCCTTTTTAATTTAGTGCCTTACCTAGAAGATTATTTCCAATTTATCTAGTATATGCCTTATATGTACATAATTGTTTAGGGCAGCTACATGGTATGGTAGATAGAAGGCTGGGACTGAGGTCATAAAGACTCATCTTCCTGAGTTCAAATTCAGCCTTAGACACTCACTAGTTATTGTGACTCTGGACAAGTCACTTCTTGCTCTCAGTTTCCTCATCTGTAAAATGAGCTGGAGAAGGAAATAGCAAACCACTCCAACATTTTTGCCAAGAAAACCCCAAATGACATCACAAAGAATTGGATGCAACTGAAATAACTGGACAACACATAATGGTTTGCTTTGCATTCTGTCTCCCTCAGTAGACTATGAATTCCTTGAGAGCAAAGACTGCTTTTGCCTTTCTTTGGCTTCCTAGTATGGAGCCCAGAGCACGGCACCTAGTAGATGCTTACTGAATACTTGTTAACTTGACTTCTAGCTCTGATAGTCAAATAAATCTCCCATTGTGTAATTTTTCCAATCTGGAAAGAAAGATTAGGAATTAGTCATTTTGTTAACCCCCAAACCTCAACTGCAACCCAGCTACCTCCCATACTTTGCCACAAGGCAAAAATGTTTCCCTTTCAAAGTCTTCTAGAAAGCTGGAGAAAAACCCAGTAGTGACAGTGTATGTCAGGAATAGTCATGTTTAGGAGAGCTAACCTAAGTGTTCGTCACATCACCTTCTTACCCTCTAGAGCTGTTATGAGGGAAGCATTTTACAAACCTTAAATCACTATAGAACAGTGATTCTCAAAGTATGGTCTAGAGAATCCTGGGAATCTCTGAAACCCTTTTAGAGGGTCTACAAATTCAAAAATAGTTTTTATTTCCAATATGGTAAATGCCTATAAATATAATCCAGATTAAAAAACCGCTTTGGAGAGATCCTCAATAATTTTTTATAGAATAAAGATACTGAAAACAAAAGTTTGAGAACCACTACTATAGAATATGAGTTCGTATTATCTTTTTGGGAGGAGAAGTGTGGAAATTCCTTTCACTGATGCAGATTGCCATCTTTTCTGTATCCTATAGCCACAAAGGGTTTCCTGGGCTAATAAGAAAAGAAGTGCCTTTATTGCGGTGACATAATTAGTATGTGTCAGGTAGGATTTAGATCCAGTTCTTCAACTTCAAAGACAGTCTGGTATCCACTATGCCACAATGTCTCTCATTATTATTTTAAAAAATTTCTTCATTTTCTAGAGGCAATCCAGCTCATACTCTTCCTGTACCCTGTACTATGGGGTTATTAATTAGTTTATTGTAGAATGGATTTATTTATTTATTCAGGTTTTTATTTGGGACTAGGTAAAAGAGGAGATTCTTTGCCTCAGTTGCTACCTAACCTTAAACACTGAATGGGTGCAGCCTCATTCAAACTGAGACCCGTTGAAGATCTCAGCTTATCCAGGGCCATCTCTAGTCATCCTGATCTATATCTTGCCGCTGGATCCAGATGGCTCTGGAGGGGAAAGTGAGGCAGGTGACTTTGCCCAGCCCTCCCTCACTTTTAATCCGATTCACTCGCCTGTCAGAGCATCATCTCCCTGATGTCACGATCCCCTCGAGAACGAAGGATGAACAAGTTCACCACAGGCAATGGAATAACCAGTGTCTCGAAATCACAGCTCATGGTTCTGGGATGATTGGCACACAGTACCAGTGACTGATAACATGTGCAGAAGGAGGAAGAGAATGATGTCCTCTAGAGACCAGATTACTCTGACAGGCAGAAATCCGGGGAGGGATGCTGCAGAGACAAAGGCTGTGTCTACACTACAGTCAGGTTCACCTGGGGCGATTGTGTGATGATCGACAATAGCAACCTTGACAGCCCGTCCTCCCCCCACCTCAACCCCTGAAGATAACATTAGAGCATAAAGCGCTGTTTTAAAATGTACGCCTAATTAAAGGATCTACTCGGCTGACATACGGCGCACTTTGTATGTCTGTAGCTTAGGAGCCTGCGAGGGGTTGGAGACAACCTGCTAACTGAATGTCACGCCAGACTTTCGAGGGAGTCACAGAATAGTTTGTTGTGACGATTCAGGAGAGAATGATTGTCAGGAAATAACTGTGAGTGTAATAATAAAGGAAAACTCAGCTGATGATAGGCAAAGATGATGTTTGAGAACCAGTGAGACAATAGAAACCTGTAATCAAAGAGTGAGCTGCTCCAGCTGCTGTGGGTATAGATGTGCAGTAGTATGCCGTGGAGGTGGTGGCCCAGTGGTTAGCCATAAAGAGCACCTACCTACTCTGTGTCTTTGATTACTACAAAGGGTACTGGACTAGAGCCACAATAACCAACCAGTAGATCTCGACTAACACACCAGACAGTCTCACATTTGATATAGTTTTTGTTGTAATTGTGCAGTTGTTTCAGTCATGACTGATTCCTCATAACCCCATTTGATGTTTTTGTTTGTTTGTTTGTTTTGTTTTGGGTTTTTTTTTTGGCAAAGATACTGGACTAGTTTGCCATTTCCTTCTCCAGTTCATTTTGCAGATGAGGAAACTGAGACAAAGAGAAGTAAGTAAGTTGTCCAGAGTTACAAAGCTAGTAAGTGTCTGAGCTCGGTTTTGAGCTCAGATATCCTTGATCATTTAGGATGAGGGGAGGATGTTGCAGTTTTCTTGCAAGGGTTCATGTGTGGAACGGTGTCTTAAAGTTCCTTTCAACTGTGAGATTCCATTATTCTAGTCCAATTCATTCAAACATTATGAAAAACTGTTCAAGAAGGGTGGTGATGGTGACAACTATGTGGATCTGGAAGAAGCGCCAACAAACAATTAAGTAAAATCTGGAGGACAGGGCTAGTATCCTGCCCTGAAACTGACTTTCCTTAAGCATAGATCTGCTCCTTTCACCTCCCTGTTCCTTGAATCCCAGTGGCTTCCCTATTTCTAGTCACATATCAAGAACAAGGGGTAATAGCTACTATGACTAAAAATGATTTTAATTTCTTCATCTGAAAATTGTCTGTTCCTATCCTTTGACTATTTACCAAAGAATGGCTTCTATTCTTATAAATTTGAGTCAGTTCTATATATTTTAGAAATGAGTCCTTTATCAGAACCCTTGGATATAAAATTTTTTCCCACTTTACTACTTCCCTTCTAATCTTCTCTGCATTGGTTTTGTTTGTACAAAGACTTTTGAACTTAATAAAATTAAAATTATCCATTTTGCATTCCATAATGTATTCTACTTCTTCTTTGGCCACAAATTCCTTCCATCTCCACAGATCTGAGAGGTAGACAGGGATAATAACTAATAGACAGCTCATGTGTTCCACTGTTATCTTTCCTAGGTCATAGAAGGCTTTTTGTACACTGTGCCATCTTCCCACCCCACCTCCCATGATAAACTTATAGGAAGAAATCATTGCAATATGTATATCTGGATACATTGGGATCTGCATCATTAGAGGGAATATCCAAGCCAGGTCAAGTCAACCAAAGCATTGTATACAAAGTCCTTGGCTTTGCATTTAACACCATTCATACCTAGTCTCAACCTATATTATCAATCCCATTGGATTCTGCCTCTCTCACTCTGCAAATCCAGCCAAACTGACCTTTCCTCTGTGCTTCATAAGTTTCTTGAGGGCAAGGACTGTATTTTGCCTCTTTTTGTATCTCCCATGCTTAACTCAGTACCTGGCACACAGTAGGTACTTAATAAATGCCTACTGATAGAGATTAATGTATTGCACATGGTTCTCCACCTCCCATCTCTGTCTTTGCACCAACTGAAATATTCTCCCCTCATGTCTGCTTCATAAATTCCTTCTCTTTCTTTGAGACAAAATTCTATCACCACCTTCCATGAAAACTTTTTCCTGATCCCAACAATTGATCTCGACTCCCTTTGAAACTATTTTTCATTCAGCTACTTCAGATTTATTTGTATTTGTACTTATCATCTCCCCCATTAGAAGATTAGCTCCTTGAAAGAAGATTGTTTTATTTATTGTATCTGTACTCCCAGCTCCTGCTCCAGCACCTGTGGCATAAGGACTATATGACTAGCCTTGAAATCAAGAATTCAAAACCAGGCTCAAATACTTACTATGTGACTCCAGATAAGTCACTTTACATCTGTCTTCCTTAATTTCCTCAACTGTAAAATGGGGATAACAATAGCATTTACCTTTCAGAGTCGTAAGGATAAAATGAGGTAATTTTTATTTATTTATTTTTTTAATAGCCTTTTATTTACAGGTTATATGTATAGGTAACTTTACAGCATTAACAATTGCCAAACCTCTTGTTCCAATTTTTCACCTCTTATCCCCCCACCCCCGCCCCCAGATGGCAGGATGACCAGTAGATGTTAAATATATTAAAATATAAATTAGATACACAATAAGTATACATGACCAAAACGTTATTTTGCTGTAGAAAAAGAATCAGACTCTGAAATATTGTACAATTAGCTTGTGAAGGAAATCAAAAATGCAGGTGTGCATAAATATAGGGATTGGGAATTCAATGTAATGGTTTTTAGTCATCACCCAGAGTTCTTTTTCTGGGTATAGCTAGTTCAGTTCATTACTGCTCCATTAGAAATGATTTGGTTGATCTCGTTGCTGAGGATAGCCAGGTCCATCAGAACTGGTCATTATATACTTCAACAACAATACTATATGATGATCTCCTGGTCCTGCTCATTTCACTCAGCATCAGTTCGTGTAAGTCTCTCCAGGCCTTTCTGAAATCATCCTGTTGGTCATTTCTTACAGAACAGTAATATTCCATAATTTTCATATACCACAATTTATTCAGCCATTCTCCAACTGATGGACATCCATTCAGTTTCCAGTTTCTAGCCACTACAAAAAGGGCTGCCACAAACATTCGTGCCTCTACAGGTCCCTTTCCCTTCTTTATAATCTCTTTGGGATATAAGCCCAGTAGTAACACTGCTGGATCAAAGGGTATGGACAGTTTGATAACTTTTTGAGCATAGTTCCAAACTACTCTCCAAAATGGTTGGATTCGTTCACAACTCCACCAACAATGCATCAATGTCCCAGTTTTCCCACATCCCCTCCAACAATCATCATTATTTTTTCCTGTCATCTTAGCCAATCTGACAGGTGTGTAGTGGTATCTTAGAGTTGTCTTAATTTGCATTTCTCTGATTAATAATGACTTGGAGCATCTTTTCATATGACTAGAAATAGTTTCAATGTCTTCATCTGAGAATTGTCTGTTCATATCCTTTGACCATTTTTCAATTGGAGAATGGCTTGATTTTTTATAAATTAGAGTTAATTCTCTATATATTTTGGAAATGAGGCCTTTATCAGAACCTTTGACTGTAAAAATATTTTCTCAGTTTATTGCTTCCCTTCTAATCTTGTCTGCATTAGTTTTGTTTGTGCAAAAACTTTTCAGTTTGGTATAATCGAAATTTTCTATTTTGTGATCAGTAATGATCTCTAGTTCTTCTTTGGTCATAAAGTTGAGGTAATATTTTTAAAACTGCTTTGCAACCTGAAAATTCTATATTAATGCTAGCTATTATTATTATTAAAAATGTTTATTGATGGATTGATTTCCTCTACAGTGACTAATACTTCTTCTGGAATGAAGGATTTGACTAGTTTTGGCAGTTCTCCAATGTACCAGTTGTAGCATCAGGAGATTTCTGTCCCAACAATTGATCATTGTAATGGACTTGGCCAAGAAGACCTATCCAGTTATCATAAATTAAGACCAGACTCATTTGAGCTATCATAATGATGATGATGATGTATTTTGTCTGCCAAAATTATTTGGCTCTATGGCTAACACATCTATTTGTCCAATTGTTGAATAGCTTTGGATTATTATTTTTTTCTTCCTTGGAAAGATTAAAGATTTGGAGAATATTTTAATATCTGCCCTGATGTCAGTTGGGAAGTAGAAAATGAGTCTCATTGGCTCTTACTTTTACTCACAAGTTCCCATTATTAGTCAGAGATAAATGTTCCATTCACACACATAATGTGGACTGAAATGGAGAGTGGAGATCCTTTTTTCAATCTGTCTTTGCCAGAGACTTCATCAAACTTCGTTTGGTTCTTCCAAAGTACAGACAGGAATAGCTCATCCCTGACTGGCCAAAAAATGATTTTGCAAAGACTCTAGAGAAGGCAAAAAACTTATAGAGATGACTTACTGGGATGAAGTTCTCCCCTCTGGAGGCATGATCCACCCCAACTCTGATCAAATATTCGGGTCTCCAATTGCCCTTCCTGATGGATTATGGTGTCCAACTATAATATCCAAAGTTAGCGATATCAGACAAGTGTTATAGGATGTCACTGAGAGCACTGGCTGCTGGGAGGGAGCAGCTGTAGTGAGACAACAGTGTCTGTTCAAGGCAAGATGACCTTTTTCCATAAGATTTGGACTCTAGGGAATTGTGCAAGACAGGTGACATGGAGCCAAGGCATTTTGGTGGCCAGAACCCTGATAGCTGCAGAGCAAATATCTATTATGTGGTCTGCAGAAAATAGTTGGATATCTCAGTGAGTGACAGTGAAGAAAATAGTAACAGCTGGCATTTTAAGAGAGAGAAATTTGCAGAAAAATTTAAGGCTGCAGATTATCCCAGGAATCACGAAAAGGCCAAGAATAACTGACCTCCAGGTTTTAGAGCTATAGGGGAGCCTGGACATCCTACAGACCAACCAGGTAAAGAGAGAAAATGGCTCATCCAAGATTATAGAGATGGTAAATTAGTAGCAGATGTGGAACCAGTGTTCCCTTGTTTTAAATCTAGTACTACTCCTGCACCAACTCTGCTTTGCCTTACATGGGAGGAAACTGGAAAACCACTGGTTGAACGTCACAAAAATCACCTTATCTTAGGCTTGACCTCAGAATCCCATCAATACAAACAAGTGGACACTCAACTTGAAGAACTCAAATTTGGGGGGGGGGTTCATTGGAAAGGAACGCCTTGGAGGGCAACTCTCTCAACTTTTGGATCATTCAAATTGTTAAGGGAAAACATTCCTTAAGGTTCAGGTGAAATATGTTTCTCTGCCTCTCCTCCCTCCTCTACCCTCCAGCCCTAAATCTCTGGGATCCAGCAAATAATTCTCTCTCTTCAAAAATACTCTCTTAGCAGAACAAGAAAATTGGAGGGGAAGCAAAGGAGTGCTCAGTCAGCAAGACCTGAATTAAAATCCATTCTCGAACACTTACTAACTATATGACTCTGTTCAAGTCATTTAACTTGTTTGCCTCAATTTCTTCATCTGTGAAATGGGATAAAAATAGCAACTCCCTCTCAAGGTTGTTCTAAGGTTCCAATGAGATAATAAGTGTAAAACAGTTTAGTCTAGTGCCTAGGGAACAGTACGTGATATGTGTGTGTGGGAGGGGGTAATAAATGTTAAGTGATATATAAATATTATTATTATTAATTGCATACCCTCTTAGATATCCATGGTTTTCGTCAAAGTCCAGTTCAAAGATTACCATCTACATGAGACTCTTCTTGATTCTCCAGCTATTGGTGTCTTTCTCCATGAATTGTCTTATATTGATGTCATAGCCATTTTGTATATAGCTATGTGGACACATGGCTCTGTAGCTCCTCTCTAAGCTCTTTGAGATCAGGGACTTTCACTTTTGCCTTTGCATTTCCAGTGTCTAGTTTAGTAGGCTCTGACATGTAGTAGGTTCTTAAAAAATTCTCAAATAAATGAAGTAGGCTCTTCCATAAATAAAGATTGATAATCAGTGATGGACAGAATCAGCTACACCCAGAGAAAGAACACTGGGAAATGAATGTGGACTACTTGAATTTTTGTTTTTCTCCCCAGGTTTTATCTTCTAAATCCAACTCTTCTTGTGCAATAAGAGAACTGTATCTAGGATATACTATAACATATTTAACATGTATAAGACTGCCTGCCATCTAGAGGAGGGGGTGGAAGGAGGGAAGGGAAAAGTTGGAACAGAAGTGAGTGCAAGGGACAATGTTGTAAAAAATTACCCATGCATATGTACTGTCAATAAAAAGTTATAAAAAAAATTAAAGACTGATAGATTGAGGGAGATGGACATGCAAAGAGAGAGAAAAGAATGACTGTAAGAGGTAGAGTGGAGGAGGAGATGGAAAGACTTGACAAATGCTTAGAAAAGGAGATGAGGGAGAGGGAGGAGTCAGGCATGTCTCAGAGTGGGTGACTAAAAAAATGGTAATGTCTTGGATAAAAATAGAGAAATCTGAAGAAGGGACATGTTTAAAGGGAGAGATAATCTGTCCTGTTTATAATATGCTAAATTTGAGATAGAAGGAAGCTGGGGTGGGGCACCATAGAGCACAGAGCACTGGGCTTGGAGTCAGGACTCATTTTTATGTACTAGCTGTGTGAGATTGGACAAGTCACTTAAACCTGTCTGACTCAGTTTTTTAATCTTTCAGATAAGTTGGAGAAGGAAATAGCAAAATCACTCCAGTATCTTTGCCAAGAAAATCCTAAATCAAATCAGGAGGAGTCAGACACAGTTAAAAATAATGAACAACAATAACAACAGAAAGTTTGAGATACTTATATAGTTCACTATGCAGTGGGTGATTCAGAACAGAGAGCAAGGTGGTGTATGGTAGAGGAACTGGACCTAGAGTGAGAAAGACCTGAATTCAAATCTAACATCAGAAATTTTTACAGTTTAAGTGACTGGAGAAATCACTTAAACCCTATCTGCTTCAGTTGTCTCATCTGTAAAATGGGAATAATAAAAGTATCTATCTCCCAGGGTTGTTGTGAGAATAAAATAACATTTGTAAAATACTTCACAAATCTTAAAATGCTATATAAATGCTGCTGCTGCTAATGATGATATTGAGATTAGAATCACATCATTTATTTGGAAACTGTCCATTTTCCATTGCAATTGCCCAAAGGAACAGATAAAGTTATTGAGAGAGTAAATAAAGGGAAGAGCATATAGCACTCAAAATAGAGCCTAGAAAGGCCAGCACATTTAAGAATCAGAACATGAATGACATAATAAAGAACATTGAGAAATGATCCAACTTATGGGAGGAGAACCAGGAAATAACAATGTCACTGGAAACAAGAAAAAAAATGAAAGAATAAGTAGCCAACAGTGTCACAGATTTCAGGGATATCAAAAATAGCATTGAGAACTTAAAAAGACCATTAGATTTACTGCTAAGGGACTGTTGGTAGCCTTGGAAAATGCTGTTTCTTTCAAGTAGTTGAATTGAAGCCAGATTTCAAGGGGTTGAGAAGTGTGTAGAAGGTGAGAAAGTGGAAGCAGTGAATATAGACAGCTTTTCTCTATAAATTTATAATAGGGAAAAAAGAGAACTAGTCAAACCTTAGCTTAAAGGCGTGGCAGAACCAAGTAAAGATTGCCCAAGAATGGGGGATCTAGACATATTCATAGGTGTCTGGCAAGGAGCCAATAGCTAAGAAGAGATTAAAAATTACTAAAGCACTAAATTCCTGGAAGAGCCAGAACTAAGGACATGAGCAGAGAGTTAGCTTGGTCAGCAAGATGTCCCATGTTCTGATCAGAGACTAAGTTGGAGAAGAAGAGAAATCAGTCAGTCACTATGCAGAGAGATATTGAGTAGGGCAAAAATTCTTAAACTGAGGTCATATAAATGCATGTGGGGGTCACAAAATTATTACTTATTATCAATAAATATTTGATTTGTATATCTATTTTATATATCTTTATACTGGAGTTGCCTAAAAATTTCCAAGGTGAAAAGGGGCCATGAGTGGAAAAAGTTTAAGAAGCCCTGGAATGGGGAGAAATGGGAGCTTAGGAAGGATGATTCTCCCCTGCTTAGTTTGCTCCATAAAATAGGATACAAATATGTATTGAGATAGAAGCGGGAAATGAGTAGTAGAAGAGGGAGAAGAGAAAAGACAAAAGTTTGAAACAGTGACTAGGGGGGACTGTATCAGCCAAGACTTCTCTTTTTGTGGCCAAATATTCCCAGTTCTTTCAACCCGTCTTATTATGGCTTGCCTTCAAGTCACTTTACCATTTTGTCAACTTATTTATTTATTCAACATTTATTAAGCACTTAGCCAATAAGCATTTATTAATAATTATGATTATTAATTAAATGGATTAAATAATAATTCATTATATACCAGTCACTATTCAAAGTGATAGGGTTACAAATTCTATCAATACTTGTCACCTATGATCAGGAAAGAATATTCAATAATAACAATCAATAAATATTTAAGCAAAAAGACAAAAACAGACAACAGGAATAAGTTTTGGAATATGAATGTAATGAAATATTTTTTGTAAGAAATGATCAGCAGGCTGATTTCTGAAAGGCTTAGAGAGACTTACATGAACTGATGCTAAGCAAAGTGAATAGAAACAAGGAATACTGCTTACAGAAATAATCTTATACAAAATTATGTGATGGAGTTGACTCTTTTCAGCAATGAGATGATTTAGGCTAATTTCAATAGACTTGTGATGGAGAGAGCCATCTGCATCCAGAGAGAGGACAATGGAGACTGAATGTGGATCACTACATAGTATTTACACTTTTGTTGTTGTTGTTGTTTGTTTGCTTGTTTTTTCCTTTCTCATTTTTTCCCCTTGTTGATCTGATTTTTCTTGTGCTGCATGATAAAGGTGGAAATATGTTTAGAAGACTGGTATGTGTTTAACCAATATTAGATTATTTGCTGTCTAGGGGAGGAAGAAGGTGGGAAGGGGGAGGAAAAATTGGAACTCAAGGTTTTGCAAAGATGAATGTTGAAAATTATAATTGCAAGTATTTTGAAAAATAAAAAGCTATTATATATATATATATATATATATATATATATATATAGAGAGAGAGAGAGAGAGAGAGAGAGAGAGAGAGAGAGAGCCAACAGAATTTCAAGGCTCTATAGTGATCAGGGGAGGAGATAAGACAGCTGAACTGCTCCTTTCTCCAACCTGGAGGCTCCCTTTCTTTCTTCCTCACTTGGAAGCTACCCGGAAGATAAAAAATATTGCATGTGCCAACCCACCAAGAAAGTCATATCTGAGTATGCTCTAAACGCCTTGTCGGTCAGTTTCCTATTCCAATCACATTCTATTTTGTCTTATATTTACTTTTTTTTATTTCTCTGCGAGTTTAGTGCTTCCTTGAAAATTCAGGGCGCCTGGATTTCTTTAGGTTTCTGATATGAAAAGTAACAAGCAGTCTCACCTTTGAATCCCCAAAGTATTCATTAGAAACCTGGAAAAAGTAGGTATGTGTGCAGATGGGGTAGAGGCAGGGATGTGCTGGTAAATGTTTAACAACTGGTTCTCTGGGGGAGGTTATGATATGTATGACATACATTTAAATTTAATCTGCATTTTAGCATTTTCTCCAACACGTTAACTCTATGTAGTCAACAAAACAATAAATCAAGTCCTGTTGTGTGGCCTTTTCTGATTTCCAAAGTTTTTGCTGAAAATTTAAAAATCGGTGAGCCAGTTAGATAGTGCTGGCTCTAGTGCCCTGCTGGATGGAGGGGTTTGTGCCGTGATAGGTATGGTATGGAACACTTGTCAATATAGTGGATAAGATCGCTCTCTGTAACACAAGCTAAATTTAGAGCCAGAAGATCAAGGTTCAAGTCTTGGCTTGTCACTAGGACCTTCAACAATCTGTTTATTTCTTCTTAGCTTCAATTTCTTTATCAGTAAACTGAGGAGGTCCACAGTGGAAATGGTCAAAGAAGCTTTGAAATTCTGCCTCTATTTAGCCTGTATCACCTTAGGCGTGAGTCCCTTAACTTTCCGAGCCTCAGTGAGCTCATCTGTAAAGATGCCAGTGACCAGTGGCTAAAAAGTTTCCGCCAGCATGAGTAAATCTGAGTTTTCTTTCAAACTTATCTTATGGATGGCTTGTTGTACTTGGCTATTTTTTTAAATCTCCTTCATTAGGCTCTGAGCTCCTTGAGAGCTAGGGCTAGCCTTGTCTTTCTTTCTTGTCTAGTGCTTAGTATGGTGTTTGGCACATGGCAGTGTTTGCTGCATTATTGCTGTTTCTTGAGTGACTGGTTGACCCAGTTAGTTGGTTATTTCAAACCCTGGGGCTTACTCAATTATTGACAAAGTTTTGCCTCAGATTTTTTTGAATATATTTATTAGAGAAATGCTGATTAGTCAGAAATTGGGCCAAGCAGGGGGGTGGGGAGAGGGTAAGCAGGAGAAGCAAAAATAATGAATGCTTGGGCAGAATGTCTCCCCAGGGATCAAATATATTATGAGCAGTCAAATGTATGTCCTGTTCCCCTCTCCTTTTCCTCTGGCTCAGTGCCTTGAACTTTGTATACACTCAGTACATGTTTATAAAATAGAATTATGGCCTTACCTGCTGTCCCCCTGAGGACATTAGGCTTAATGTCAAGGTCAGAATAATGTCCAATTTAACAAGACTGTTAAAAAAGAAAAACAAGATTCCACAGGCCCCATTCCCCTCTCCAACAAAGACTCTAGAGGGATTCCAGAGCTCTCAGTCTTCTAGAAAGAAGAGAGACATTACAACAAGAGACTTCAGAAGACTGCCTAGAAGAGAGGGAGTTAAAAGACCAGTGCTCTTTTAATATTCAGCTAGAGTTGGGTTGGTGAGGAAGTGGGGTACCTGTTTGATGAACGTGGCACTGTAGGCTGTCTGATGCCTCTGTGAAGTGGCCAGCCTTAGCTGTAGCCTAGTTAGGAGAGAATCTGTCATTGGAGAGGAGGGACTTCTCACCAGACCCTTCTGGCTTTGGGGAAAAATTGATTTCTTACTGCTCTTCTAAGCCCATGCTTGAAGAATCTATCCTTGGCCTGAATTGAAACGATTCCAAAATGAATTGTAGAAAATTCCAAAGTAGGCAGCTAGTATTCTAGACCTGGCCTTCCATTTTGACCCTTGGCTTTAGAATAGCCTGAAGCTTTCTGCTCATTTTATTCTAGCAGTTGGCAGGACTGACATGGCTATGACTCTGTACATTCTGTATTCTTAATTCTGAAGCAATTAATTACAGTAATGATAACTAATCCCTATATAGCACTTCAAGGCTTTGAAATTGTTTTTACAAATATTATCTCATTTTATCCTCATTTACAACTATAGGAGATAGCGGCTGTTATTATCTCCCATTTTACAGAAAATGAAACTAAGGCAGAGATTAAGTGATGGAAGGAAAGAAAGAAGGAAGGAAGGAAGGAAGGAGGGAGGGAAGGAAAGAAGGAAAGAAGGAAGGAAAGAAAAGAAGGGAATGGGGGAGAGAGGGAAGGAAAGAAAAGAAGGGAATGGGGGAGAGAGGGAAGGAAAGAAAAGAGAGAGGGAGGGAGGGAAGAAGAAACGAAGGAAGGAAGAAGTGGGGACAGGGAGGAAGGAAGGAAAGGAATTTCTGCAGCATAAAGGTCTGCTCTTAAAATAGCCCGTATCCTATTACCTCCAGTATAGCTGATCTCTTGGACTGGTAGCCATTCCACTCTTGATATATTTGTTCCTTATGACCTTTCTTTAATGATTACTACTCATCTAATCATGCTTACTTCTAAGAAGACCTGAGTAACGAATCAGGATCCCATCTTCCTAGATGGGAACTTTGTATTAATTGTAGCTTTTGGAAGTTTGGGTCTGGCCACTCGCAGTAGACAGAATCAGTAGCATCCTAGGATTCCCCTTGGGACTTAGATCAAAGCACTTCCCTTCTCCTTGACAAAGAGAAGAATAGTTGAAACTCAAGGGCTTTTCCAAGGTTGACATTCTATGAGCTGTGGTCATAGAAACAGAAGATCATAGGTTTAGAGCTAAAGACCTTAGAGATCAATTAGCCCATTAGATTAATTTGTAGACAAATAAACTGAGACCCATTGAAGCTAAAAATATCATTCAGAAAGTCAGTGGCTCTACGACCACATCTGCCCACTCTTTTGAGTAGCAATCAATAAATCAACTAACAAGTATTTATTGAGTCACTATCATTGTGCTAGGCACAGGAGATTTATATAGAGAGCATGAAGAAGTTTCATCTGGGTCAGGTGACCTACTCTTGGAGGACCTCCTACTCTGTTCTTATTCATGTTTTTAATCCAAAAGTTGTTCTACTTGGCCAACAAAAGAGCAGCAAAATAAGTATGAGCAACTCAGCTTTTTTTTCAGTCTCTAATGATCCTCTTCCTGGCTACTGCAAGAACCACTGCTTTTATCTTTCTTCTTGCCCCACTATTGCTGTTTACATCCCCCTTCTTTGTTGTCCTTTGCTTTCTTCAGTGGCCACAAATCACTCTTGATTTGTAGCAATCCCAAGATTACTCTTTCAGGACTATGTTACCCTTTTTTCTTTATCCTCCATTATACATCCTGGTTACCATTTTTTTTATCCATGCATTTCTCAGATATAAGGTACTTGGTGAGCCCCCCTGTGCAGCCACATCAATATCTTTAAATAAGTCTTTTTCTACTCATTAGAACTCCTTCTTGTGGCATCTTCAAAATATCTTTCTTTTATTTTTTTATTTATTATAATAACTTTTTATTGACAGAACCCATGCCAGGATAATTTTTTACAACATTATCCCTTGCACTCACTTCTGTTCCAATTTTTCCCCTCTCTCCCTCCACCCCCTCCCCAGATGGCAAGCAGTCCTATATATGTTAAATATGTCACAGTATATCCTAGATACAATATATGTGTGCAGAATTGAACAGTTCTCTCTCTTGTTGCACAGGAAGAATTGGATTCAGAAGGTAAAAATAACCCCGGGAAGAAAAACAAAAATGCAAACAGTTTACATTCATTTCCCAGTGTTCTTTCTTTGGGTGTAGCTGCTTCTGTCCATCATTGATCAGTTGAAACTGAGTTAGGTCTCTTTGTCAAAGAAATCCACTTCCATCAGATTACATCTTCATACAGTATCGTTGTTGAGGGATATAATGATCTCCTGGCCCTGCTCATTTCACTCAGCATCAGTTCATGTAAGTCTCTCCAAGCCTCTCTGTATTCATCCTGCTGATCATTTCTTACAGAACAATAACATTCCATAACATTCATATACCACAATTTACCCAACCATTCTCCAAATGATGGGCATCCATTCACAAAATATCATTCTTGAGAGCTCCCCATCTCTCCTAAACTGACTTCCCCACTCTAATTTTAACCTATGGGATTTTACCTATTGTTCTTCTAAACCTTCTTTCCTGTTCTGATGTTCTCTGTCCTAAGGTCTCTTCCAGTTCTGATTTTTTGTGCTTTTAAGGCTACTTCAAACTCCAAGGCTGTGTCCTGAGGCTCCCTTCTGTTAACTACTATGGTTTTTTAAATATTAACTATCTTTTGTTTTAATTTCACCTTCATTTTCAAATCCCTTTCCCAGCAAAGCATCCCTTCTAACAAAATATAAATAAAGAAAGGTGAGTGGAAGCATTTCAGGAAAAAAACCTAACCATTGAGCCCAAGACAATGTGCAATGTTCCACATCCATACATCCCCACACACACTTTTAAGAAATTGAGGGATTAATGCTGTGTTTCTAAAAATGTCATATTGCTATCCCAGAAGGAATTGCAAGGTTTCAAGGCATCAGTAGCTCAGATACAGGAGGATGAACAAAGTGTAGCAACAGATACTTGTTGGGACAAAAAAAGTTGCCCTGATGTCTCACCTGAGAGATGACAGGATGACCTTCTTTACATAGGGCTCTATACTTTCCAAAGCATCTTCCTACCATCTCATTAGCTGCTCACAACTCTGTGGATGGGCTAGACTGCATGGTTCCCATAAGACAGATGAAGAAATTGAGTCATGAACCCAGACAGGTGAAAGCATTTGTTCATGGTCACACAGCAGAACAAGGGTAGAAGAAGACATAGAACCTACGAGATTTTGTTCTCTCACTTCCAGTTCAGTGTTCTACCTAGAACATCCCATTAAAAGAGACAGCAGATTGTGTGACAGAATGGGGGTACTTAGTAATTACTTATACTCCAAGTACTTTCTAGCACTGTGATTCTACAACATCGTAATAGACCCAGATTGTCAGTTGACTAGTCAGTCGACAAGTATTTATTAAACACTTACCATGGGCCAGGACCTGGGCTACACTTGGGGGATCTGAAGAGGATGATTCCTTTGAACTGAACTCATTCCAGCAAAGGTTGTGGACCTAGAGGCCTACTTTTACCCTTCAAAGTGGACTAGGGAAGGCAAAACCCATTTAATCCTTAACTAAGCAGATGAGGGGTAGTTCTGGAGCATAGAGTGCCAGACCTGGAATCAGGAAAACTCATCTTCTTGAATTCAAATACGGCCTCAGACACATATTAGCTGGGTGATAAATCACTTCATTCGATTTGTCTCAGTTTCCCCATCTGTAAAATAAGCTAGTGAAGGAAATGACAAGTGCCTTTGCCAAGAAAACTCCCAGTTCTGAAACCTATTTTCTAACCAGTGTGAGCTTGAGTAAGCCACTTTCTATTTTAGAGCTACTATTTCCTCATTTATGAAAATACTGACACTATTTCATGGAGCTTTAATGAAGATAGCATAAAATGCAATAGAAAAGTAAGTGATGATCATGATAATGATGATGATGATAGTTATAGGCAGGGACATGCTGGTTAATATTTAACAACTGGATCTCTCAAACTAAATAACACAATTTTAAGTTTAATATATATTTTAATATATTCTCCATCACTTTCTTAAATTTAGAAATTAACAAAACTATAGATCAAGCCCTGATTTATAACATTTACTGATTTCTGAGGTGTAAGTGCTCACACTCAAAAGTTAACAATCAGCTCTCCAGAGTCAGTTCAAGCTGACCTAGCACATCCTTAGGTGCTAGGACTTTAGCAGGGAAGGTAGTGATGAGGAGGAAAAATGTTTCAGGCATAAGGGACCCCAGTAAAAACCATCAGTCAGGAGATACAGTGTCAGGGAGGCCATCTGGCACCAGACTGCAAATCCAAGCCAGTTTCTTAGGGCAATCTGTGTAAAAGAGAAAAAAAGACAGATAGACAGACAGACAGACAAAGAGACATATAGAGAGAGACAGAGGAAAAGGGAGAGACAAGGGAAGGGAGATCTTTTCTTCCTACAACAAAACTGATATTTAGTACTCCTAAATTAAATTCAGTCCTATTAAATACTTTTATAAGGATTTCAAAGTGGAGAAACTGAGGCTGTCAGAGACCCAAGGTCATAAAGATAATAAAAAGCAGGTTCTGAATCCATTTCTTCCTGATCCTAAATCCAGTACTCTGGGTCACACAGATTATAAGAAATGGCCATAGGATGTGAATGTATTTCCTCTATCCCTAATTTGGGGTTCTTTCAAGAGAATATTGTTCATAGCAACAACAAGATCATATTATGATCAACTGTGATGGACATGACTCTTTTCAACAATGAGGTGATTCAGGGCAATTTCAATAGACTTGGGATGGAGAAACCCATCAGCATCCAGAGAGAGGACTGTGAGAACTGAGTGTGGATCACAAAATAATATTTTTACCTTTTTTGTTGTTGTTTGCATTTTTTCTCATTTTTTCCCCTTTTGATCTGATTTTTCTTGTGCTTCATGACAAATATAGAAATATGAATAGGAGAATTGCACATGTTTAACATAGATTACTTATTGTGTAGGGGAGAAGGTGGGGAAAAGGGAAGGAGAAAAATTTGGAACACAAGGTTTTGCAAGGGTAAATGTTGAAAACTATCTTTGCCTATCTTTTGAAAATAAAAAGCTATTATTATTTTAAAAATAAATAAATTAGGTATCCTTTCTGCTATATGGGATTTAGAATTAGAAAGGACCTGAGACATCATGTAGACCAGGGCTTCTTAAATTTTTTCCACTCATGACCCTTTTTGCCCAGTAAATTTTCATGTGACCTGTTTATAGATATATAAAATAAGTATACAAATCAAATGTTTAATGATAATAAATCATAATTTCATGACCCCCACATTCACTTATGTGGGATCATGACCCATAGTTTAAAAAAGCATTGAGCTAGTCCAATCTCCTGGTGTTCCCTTTTCATAAAGAAGGAACCAGAGACTCAAAGTAGGGGATCAATTAAACAAAGTCATCCCTTTTCACAAAGAAGGGACCAGAGGCTCTAAGAGGGGGATCAATTAAACAAAGTCATTCAGCTAGCAAGAAGAAGAATTTATATTGGAAGAAGAGAACAGCTAAGCCAGCAAACAAGCTTTGGATGTGATCAGAGAGTTTCATAGCTCCAAAGCTCGTAGGGACTTTGGAGACCTTGTAATCTATCCCCCCTCATCATACACTTGAGGAAACAGCTGCAACGATTTGACCAAAGTCTCATCGATAGCAGAAGTCATAGCTTGATTTGGTCCCAGAGTCACTGAAATCAGGGTCACAACTCTTTCCATGGGTTAACCCTGTCTCTCCCCCATACTGCCCTGAAGACAGGTTTTTAACCTACCAAAATTGCTCTCTAGACTTTCTCTTTTGGAAAGCACCTTGGAACATGGTTCTCCAATGATTGCAACCTGGATGATAGTGGATGAATTTTAAAAGTTGCTTCTATTTGAGGGGCATTTTCCCACCCCTTGCAGGATCAATCATGGACTTTGCAATTTTTTCAGTCAGGATTCTCATCAGCTTAATTCATTTAACAAAATCTCCTGCCACCTTGGATTCCTTTTTTGCCCCTTATTGTGGTTCCCTTCATCAGCATTGTGTTTTTTTTCCAAATGGCATTTGCTGCACACCAGCTGGGGAGTGGGATGCAGTGACAGAGATGGGGAAGAGAGCAAATATAATTGGGAGTCAGAGCCTCCTAGAGCAGGCTTGGAGGGATGGGCCTTTTGTTGGTAGAGACAGAACTGTCTATATCGGTGAGAAGGCCTGGATATTTCCCCCAGTCCAGAGAATTGGGATGCATTCAATTCATAGCTTCAGCTGCTAGAAATCATTGTGTAGCTCAATTCTGAAACATCCAGACATGGAGTAGTTTTTATTATTATTTAAGGTAAAATTCCATTTTGATGGGTACAATTTTAGAGGGTTGAGTTTGGCAAAGCATTGGCTCAGTCCTTGGATGGAGAACATCAGCAATCCTTATCTGATCACTGAATCAAATCAGCTTTTATGGCTGACAGGACTTTAAAGACCAGTCCATGGATTTAGATTTCTAAAAATTCTATTAAACATAATAGCCTCTGGGACTATTGAGTTCACAGATGCCTGTCCCATCAATTTAAGAAAAATATTGTTTTGTCCTTACTTAAACTCTCTCTCATTTTGTCTTGATAGTTGTACTTTCTGTGTTGTGACAGAAGGGATGGTGATCAGCAGCTGGGAGGAGATGGTTAGAACTAAGCAAGGAGAGAGGAGGTCAAAAGGATGGAGGTGAGAGAGTTGAGTCACAGTTGGCCCAGGATCTTATGTTTATCCACCTCTTTCCACTCCTAACCCTTCCCCACAGCTTTAGACAGAAGCACTCTCTGGACACCTCAATTCCCAGGGAGCTTCCAATCAAAGTATGGTGGAACTTATGACTTTCTTTAAACACAGTGAAATAGTTCCCAGCTCCACATTATAACAAAAGGTTTTCATTTAAATAGAATCTGGATTTAGTAAAGTTCATTATGATACTTAGTCACTTTGGTCAAGAGGAATTCTACCTGAATCTTACAAGGAATTGAACTTGTTTTTGGGAGGGGGGAGAAGGGGAGGAACCAAAGGTGAAGCAATTAGAAACCAGACTGAAAAACACAAATAAAGAACTCAATGGAAGAGCCAGGAAATATATATTTTGACACAGTCATGGCAAAACCCTGTTTGCAGCAACTAGGATTTATGTGATAATCGACCAGCATTTATATAATGATTTAAGATTTGCAATGTGCTTTAAATCTTATTCGATCCTCACAATAACCTTGGAAGGTAAGTACAATTATTAACCCTATTCATGAGCAGATAAAGTTAAGGGACTTGCCTAGAGTTTTACTACTAGTAAGTATCTGAGGCTTGATTTAAATTCAGATCTTCCTGATTATGAGGGCCACACCTGGAGTCAGGCCGGCTCATCTTCCCAAGTTTAAATCTGGCTTCAGACATATACTAACTGTGTGACCCTGGACAAGTCACTTAACCCAGTTTGCCTCGGTTTCCCCATTTGTATAATGAGCTGGAGATGGGAAGTGACAAACCACTCTGCTATCTTTGCCAAGAAAGAGTTAGACAGGACTGAAAAATGACTGAATAACAATTCCCTGGCTCAGTCTAGGGCTAGTTCCACTTTACCATCTAGCTCCTTCATATGATAAAGGGGACAGTTGAAGAAGATGAGGGGGTAGTGAAAGGGAATATTGAGAATGAGGTAGCAAATGAGAACCATGGGGTAATAGATAGACCTAGGACCAGAAAATGTGAGTTATGGATCAACTCACCAAATATATGTGTGAATTTAGTTCATAGTTAATGTCAGGAAAGTCAGAGAAACAAAGAGACGGAGAGTAGAGACAGAGATAAGTAGGATGATCCCAAAGGTCTTTCTATCTGTATTCAGGCAATGATTCTATACAAAATATCAATGAGAAAAATATGACTTTTGAAAAAATGTTCTAGCAGATTCTGAATTCCAGTCTCTTTTTCTTGAAATTGTCTTTTTCTAGTCTCTCTCAATTTTTATGTATTGAAAATGTTATTTTTACCTTGATCTTTCATTTTTTTATATTGCCTTCATTTCCAAATATATCCATCTCCTCTTCAGAAATCCATTTCTTACAACAAGGAATATTTTTAAAGTAAATTTAAAAACCAGCTTAGCAAAACTACAACCTCCATCAAGTCTAGCTATAGTCCCAGCCCCAGATGGATGGGAGGTCCTTGTCTCCTTCACATGGTGCAGATGAACAATAACTTCCAACAGAAGTTGAGAACGTCCTCAGTTTTGGCTTGGTTTGGATTTTAATTGTCTCCTACTTGAACTATTTCCTAGATCTGGGTGGAATTCAAGGTAGCTGAAAAATCAAGAATTCTGTCATTGATCTTCTCTAGGCCACAATTTCCTCATATGCAAAATGAAGGGTTAAATTAGACTAGGCAGTTTTAAATATCTTTTCTATTTGTTCTGTGACTTCAAGAAAACAGTGATGATCCAGGAATCCCTGAATAAGGACTCTGGCTATAATGTGCTCTGTTTCTAGCTAAGGTCAGCCTGTATCCTTAGAACAAATTATCTTTTTTTTTCTTTTGCTGAGGCAATTGGGGTTAAGTGACTTGCCCACGGTCACACAGCTAGGAAGTGTTAAATGTCTGAGGCCAAATTTTGAACTCGGGTCCTCCTGACTTCATCCCATCAACTACATCCCATCAAAGCCTATACAACTAGCAAGTTGTATGTTGGGATCCAGGGAGAGAGGTGATGACTGTTATCTAGGGTTAAAGGTATATTCTTTGGGGATCCATTTCTAAAATGTGGCTCATGAGCCCCCAGTGGTATGATTACCATTAATAGTAAGAGTATGTTGCAATATTATATATATATATATATATATTATACATATATATAATTCTATTACTATAGTAATAGTACCCATCAGACACTATTAGTTCAAAGCAAAGATGGCATGGGAAGTAATATGGAAATGTTTTTCATGACCACGCATGCATACCTATCAAATTGCTTTCCTTCTCAAGGCAGCAAACTGGAAGGGAAAAAAGAGGAGAATTTGGAACTCAAAAATTTTAAAAACAAATGTTAAAAATTGTTTATATATAATATGTATATATATATATATGTTACTTTTGACCTCCTCTCTCCTTGCCTAGTTCTAACTGCCTCCTCCCAGCATCCCTTCTGTCACAACACAGAATGTTTATATATATAAACATATTACATATGTTTATATATGTTATATATATATAATGTTTATATACATTTATATATAATACTAAATAATTTTTAAAGGGAAAAAATGGCATCATAAGGATAATAACTTCAAAACATTCCTTTTTTATAATAATAGCTAAAACATTCTTACCATAAACTTCTTCCACAGTTACATACAATAATCACTAAGGAGCAGATACAAGTTTAGAATATCCTGGTGTTAATACTACCTATACATATGTGGTCAAGACATTATCAAAGGATGCCCATGTCCTTTCCCCTTCTAGTAGCACCATTCTGTTATTTGTTTCTTCTGTGATTTGTGCAGTGCTTCTGTTGGACAGACTTCTCAGCTAAGCTCCTTAAGTCTGCTCCTTTCTGCATCTTGACTTTGAACTGCCAGGGCAAGTTAAATCTGCATTCCTCTCTGTACTAGTTTTTGAGTCTGTGCTCCTTGAAGCTGCCTCTCATACTGACAAGCTCTTCCTTTCTGTTCTCTGCCGGATGAGACGTCTCCCACCCACACCGGATGGACAGCTTGGATACCATAAACGATGGCTAATAGGCAGACAGGAGAGCGAGTTCCTCTACTGCCCAGGCCGTTCCCTGGCAGAGGGATAGAGGTCACATTCCGCAAAGCTGCTTCCTGCCTAGCTCTGTCTACTGTTTCCAGGACTGGGAAATTGAGCTTTTTAAAGGTCACCAGAGGTGTGTCCAGTCTGTGATCTCTGTTCTAATTCTATCAGGAAAACTTCTTCACACTTTATAAAGAGATGACACTATTCATAACAACTCCTCCTTTACTGCCCCTTACTTTCTCTGACTAGATTAACAGGGGATAAAATATTCTGCCCCCACTCCCTGCTTCCCTCTACATAGGAGATTATATCCTCTACTCTAGTTTTCCTTTGGTATCTTATTGTGGCACTTAGTGATAGCTTGATCTCAGATAGAGACCTTAGGGACAGAGTTATATAAAGTTCCAGTGTCTCTTCAAATTGATCTCATTGACTTGTAGGGGTATTGATTGTCAGGGTTGAAAGGTCAATACTCTGAGTCAGAGAACTATGTCCTTAGTAACTTGGGACCAGGTTCTCCCAACAAGACAACAATAAGAGGGTCCTCATATATAAGCTCTGTCCATATATTACCAATTTCACCTTGCATATGAAGACACAATGAAGTTGAGTCATTTGTCCAAAGTCGTAGAGCTAAGAATCCAGTATAATTCTTTGAATTTCTAAATCCAGTGTTTTTTCCCTTACAATGCAGCTGTTTTGCCAAATTCTAAGGGACTCCTTAAGCTGCAGATAAGTCACATAGATACTGAACTTTAATACTACACTGAATTTGACTAAAACCAGACAGTCACACAGTCTGGCTCTTTTTACTCAAAAGCCACACAGGTAAAAAGTGGCAGCCAGCATTCTCACTCAGCTCCTCTGAATCCAAATTAAACATTCTTTCTTCTGTACCATGTTTCCATCCACAGATACACTGGGGCAAATGATTGAGGGGAACCTGGAACAAGGCCACCAATTCATTGTGCTGAATAGTCATAACAGCCGCCTGACAGTTTCCAAGCCCGTCACGTGTGGGAGCTTGCCTAGACACACCATTTGGGGTGGTGTAGACCACGTTGTGTTAGTCTGATGCTGCCTCGGGCTGTTTCCTCAGAGCTGGGCAGGGGGAAGAGCATTGGATTTGGGGCTAGGAGAATGGATTCAAAGTGTGGCTATGCTACCTAAGATCTTAGGTGGATCCCTTCCCCTCCATCTCTCCTTGCTTTTCTTCAGCATCTCCTTTCTGGCATCATTCATAGACATTGTTAGCTACAAGCAGTAATGGCCAAGTCCATTGAATCTCCAAGGCTTACGTGCTATTTCAGGCAAGCCTTTGTTTCCCAGAGCACAGACTGAGCCCAAGCTGCCCCAGGGATGATCCAGACTTTGGTCAACCAAAGAAAACAAACAGTAAGAAAGGGGCCAAGTATTCTGGGCTTCATGTCCTGTGCCCTATCCCTTTGCAGTGCTGCTACAGGAAGAGGCACTGAAGTTGGCTTTCAGGGACAAATTGGAATTAAACAGGCAAAGAGATGTAGGGAAGGAATTCCACTGTTTTCTCCACCAGAAAATAAAGTTGTTGGATTAAAACATTTCTTCAAGCTCAAAATCTATCACCCTAAGCACATGGTCACTAGTTGACTTGCCTGGAAACTTCTTGACCAGCCCTATAGGGACTTCCTTGGCTTCGAACTCACTCACAACTGAGACCCTATTTTCCTGCCAAGTCCCTAGAATTCAGCCTCTAGTAGAGTTTTGGCTTTGACCTTTGGACTTTCCAAAGGCTGTGAGTTTGATGTTTAGAATCAGTGATCAACAAGCATTTATTAAGCTGTGACATGAGCAAAAGCAAGTGTTAAGCCAAATACTGTGTTAGGGGCTGGGCATACATACAGCAATGAAAATTAAACAGTCTCTGACCTCAAGGAACTTACATTCCTTTAGAGGAAACAACAGGTATCAATATAAGTGAATGGGATGAACTGAGTGAAGAGCCCTCATGGGAATGTGACCCTTAACTATGCCCTAATTGTGACTTGAGATTTTATAATAACAAGTTAAGCTATAGCTAAAAAGCTGCAGGTGTTTGATTATCTTGGATGAACATTTCCCCTCCTGTTCCCCCCCCTTAATTAGCATTTAAGTACTTCTTTTAAAGGTGATGATGGCTTTGGGAATTCAGGTAACTGAATTCTTTCATCCAAGAATATCTGCTTATATAGCAGTTCTCTAGGGAAATTTAAATTAAGAGTTTGTTATTACCAATATTCTTTGGTTTCTGGGATAGATTTCCACGTTTAGAGTGGAATCCCCCAGACAGTGGAAGAAAAGGTGGGGCTTCTGGTCTATAAATCTTGTGTTTTTCAGTTTGTGCTTTGCACCCCTCTCCTGATAGCCTGTCTGTTAGGAGTTGTCCTTTCTCTCAAGATCATAATAAGTCCCTCTTTACTTTTTTTTTTAACCTTGAGAATCACTGATTTTTAATTTGGAGAAGGGTCACTGTCTCACACATAAGTATATACAATAAAATACATAATACAATAAATGTTATAATATAAATGCAAGGTAATTGTGGAAGGGGACAGCAATTGAGATGAGCTTTGGAGGAAATTCAGGATCTTGGAAGTCAGAGGTACAGAAAGGAGTGCACTGCAGGCTGAGCAAAGACACAAAGATAGAGAATGGAACTGAGAGTTTGAGAAACAGTAACTTTTTGGCAGAACCTCAGAATACATGAAGGAGAGTAATATACTTCAATCATTTCAATAGCGTTTCACTCTACTTGATCTCCATTTGGGGTTTTCTTCTTAGAGATAATGGAGTGATTTGCCATTTCCTTCTCCAGCTCATTTTGCAGATGAGGAAACTGAGGCAAGTGGGGGTGAAGTGACTTGCCCAGAGTCACACAGCTAGTAAGTGTCTGAGGCTGGATTTGAATTCAGGGAGATGAGTCTTCCTGACTCCAGGTCTAGTACTCTGTGCACTGTGGTGTTTCCTTGCTACCCTAGAGTAATATTTAATGAACCTATAATGGAAGGTTCAAGCCAGGTTGTAAAAGATTTAAATTGGCAAACAAAAACCTGTAGTTGACCCTCAAGGTCACAGGGAGCCATTGCAGTTTATTATACAGAAGAGTGACATGGTCAACCCTATGCTTTAAAAATATCACTCTGGCAGCTTTATGAAAGAAGGATTAGAGGGGCAGAGCTTTATGCTTGGAGCACTGCCCAACTTCTTGAGGCATGCCAGAGTCAGCCTCCATTTCCTTCTCTGTTAAATGAGGGGGTTAGTCTACATCAGAGGTGTCAATCTCAGGACTTGTCCACAAAGTGATCCACAAAATTCCAGGAGGGCCGGCTGTCACTGGGATACATTTCACAAAATAAATAAATAAAAATATAGCAGAACATAGATAATGGTAATGTGTGATTTTCCAAGTCATTGTATGGCCTCTAAGGGTCCTGTACTATTTAGTTTTATGTGAGTTTGATACCCTACTGCCTCAAAGGAGGTGCCATTTCAATTGGCTTTAAAAGCCAGGTTGCGTTCACTTTTTTCCCTGCTTTTTTTTCTCTCGTGAATTTTCCCTTTGGTTCTGATTTTTCTCTCTCAACATGATTCATAAAGAAATGTGTATTAAAAGTTAATGTACATGTATAAACAGAAAAAAATAAAATCATTAAAAAAATAAAGATGGGTTGAAGTTAACAGGTAAAGAAAGAGAGATTTGAATGAGCAAGGACAGAGGCAGGAAAGTACCAGACATTTTCAGAAGCTTTCAAGAGTGGGATATAGTTTGGCTGAAGCGCAGAGCGTTCAGAGAGGAGTCACATGAAATAAAGCAGAAAAGGTAGGGTGGCCCCATTGCCAGAGACCCAGAATGCCAGGCAGAGGAGTTTGAATGAAACCGTGTGTGTGTGTGTGTGTGTGTGTGTGTGTGTGTGTGTAAGACTATGTTCAAAGAGGAATCCCAAGGAGAAAGCATTCATTTGAATGAATAACTGTCAGGGATGCTTTTGGAGGTGTTTTGTTGTTTTAAAATCAGTTTTATTACACTCTCTCCATAAAGGAGCCACTCCCTCCTATCTCTACCATTGTTCCAGAAGCATCTTCATCCTGGACAGAAATGAATAGAAAATGAGGAACCTCAGACAGTGGTGCCCCCTTGGCCCAAGAAAGCCAGAAATCTCCAGAGACCTTGTGATTGGGCGGAATGATCAGCCCGTGATTCCAGGGGGCCGATGATATAAAGCATGCTACCCACCGCCCCAAGAGGTGATGAACTCAGGGAGCGGTGAAACGTACATTTTTGGCTCCGTCCAATGCAGGAATCTGTTTTCCTTTTTGCATACACATTACAAGGGTTTTGTTTTTTTCCTTTTTTCTTTTCCAATGCGGGGGTGGGGAGAGAAATAAATATATATATATATATATATATATATATATATATATATATATATTTTTGCTAATTGAAATTTAAAAAACAAGTATTTAATTAAAAACCAAAGTGACCCACCGCCCCTTGATTGGGAGATAGCTCCCCTCAGTATTTCTGCAGCTTACTCAATGAATCCGCCTCCTCCTGCACCCCTGCACAGGACCAAATACAAACTGATGCTTTAAAGCACTTTGGACGTCGCTGGATGATTGCTGCAGACTCATTTTCTCCTTCCTCCCTCACGCAGCCATCCGCCGGAGTCCTGGGGCTGGGGGAGGAGGGGAGAGGTGGAGACCTCCCTTCCTCGGTCCCCACTGCTCACCCCTCCCTCCCCCTCCCAGCCACTCTGAAGTGCTCCCGGGGCTCGAGCAAGGGAGGGGCCCGCAGGCCAGCCCAGCCCACCCCCTCCCCTTTCTCCCACCCCTCCCCCAGCGTCAGCCCAGCCTTCTGCTGTCCAGCTGGCCCGGCAGCTGAGGAGCGTCGGGGCTGCTTGTTCTAGCCGCTGCCACCACTTGGGATGTTGATTTGCATGTGTATGAACCGGAGCCGCTCAGGTGCAGTTGGCAGGTTCCTCCTCCCCCTCCCGGCCGACCCCCCCTCCCCGCCCCCCCCCCCCCCCCGCCCCTCCACCACCCGACATTAAGCTCGAGGCTGATGATTCCTATTTCTCAAAGGGGCACTTTGCATGAAGGGACCCGAGTCCTTTCCCTGCTTCATTTCCGTTCCAAATCCTTACAGAGAAATAACAACCCAGCCTCTGAATGCAACACAATAGAGCAAAGCTGCAGCCAGCCTCGGGTTTCTTTCATGCAAACCACATCCCCTGCAAACCCTTTCAGCCTTCAGTGGTAAATAAGAGAAGAAGAGAATAAGATGAAGAGGTGCGTGCAAAGGAAGAGAGTTGTCAGCTGAGATTTGGAAAGAGAAAAAAAAAAAAAACAATGAAGATAGTAGAGGGATTTTAGGCAGCCTCTCCAGGTGGTGAGCCCCCGCAGAAAGGATCCTGGAGGCAGCAGTCACTCACCAGGGATGGGGAGGGAAGCAGGCCAAAGACAATGGAGGCGAGGAGAGGTATCGGGCTTGGGGCGGCCCGGAGAGAAAAAAGGGAGGAAGGGGAGAGCGGAGGAGATGGCACATCGGGACCCCCGCTGGGATGTTCTTCCCAACCCTGGCTCCGTTTCATCCTGGCACGGAGCTAGGGTTTGGGGACCCCCGGGGCCGGATGCCCAAAGGTTCAGCGTGGACCTCAAATGGCATCGGAGCCTCTGAGATTCAGAGGCCTGGGTCATTACTGCCCGTGCCAGGCCGCTAACGATGCCCCTGGGCAATGCCAGAGAAAGAGAAGCTGAGGAAAGGAAGGGGGGAAAAAAGCAAGAACAGACTAGGAAAATGGCAGAGATGCCCGAGAAGGAGCGAACTTGGAATGTAGTTAGGGCAGAGCCGATGCCAGGCCTGGAGGAGACTCTTAAGATGGGAGGCTGAGGGGGAGGGGGAGGGAAGGGTTGGCCTGAAGGGCCCAGGCCAAAAGAGCAGGTTCAGGCAGTCCAGGACTTGGGAACAATCAATCAGCCAAGAAGAGTCATAACATCATAGATCTAGTTAGTGCTGAGTAATATTCAGAGGTCATCTAAGTCAACCTGCCTAAAATCCACTGAAAAGGACCAGAGTAACAAAGGGTTTAGGTCATTTCCCTAAAGTCACCCAGGTAAATAAATGGTCAGAACCAGGATTTAAAAACTAGGGACCTTGGGCTTAATCACTTAGCCCTATCTGCCTCAGTTTTCTTATTTGTCAAATGACTTAGAGAAGAAAATGGAAATCCATTTTGGTATCTCTGCCAAGAAGACCCCAATTGGAGTCATGAGGAGTCAGCCACAACTAAAAGTGATTCTAAATCTGGGGAGTATTTTCTCCCCAGAACTATGTTAATTGCTAGAAACCTGATTCTGAATTCAGGTCCCAGATGCTGACTTGGTGACCATGGACAAATGGCTTACACCTCTCTGAGCTCAGTTTCCTCATCTGTAAAATGGGGATAAAAGTGCTTGCTGAACCAGGAAATAATTGTGTTTAGTTCATATTGTAAAGGAAAATATAAACCAGTGTATTCCAGTAAAAATACAAACATAATGCTAAATATTGGAAATACAAAGAAAGGTAAAAGACCTATCTGTCCTCATCCTTCTTTTCTTCCCGATTTCTCCAACGACCAAGGTACCTCAGAAAAATACCATGAAGGGACGTCTGAAAAAAGAGCCCAGTCTTCTGCTTACCTACTTTATAGAATTATTGTCAGTAAAGTGCTTTGTCTTGTTTTTTTTTATTTTAATAATAGCCTTTTTAAAAAAAAATACATACAAAGATAGTTTTCAACATTCACCCTTGTTCCAAATTTTTCTCCTTTTCTTTCCCCTATTCCCCTCCCCTAGACAGCAAGTAATCCACTATAGGTTAAACATATATCATTAAGGAAAGTACTTTGGCAAGCTTAAAGAAGGCTATAGATATGTTTATATATGTATATGTAAAACACATATATGTTTTATTATATATATGACATATATATGATATATATATATATATATGTTTTTAAGATTCCTATTCTCATGCCTTGTGATATGGAAATAACCCTGGCTTCTAGAAGGTGATCAATAGATTGCAAGTTCTGACAAGTTTCTCCCAAGCTAGAAAAACTGGGCAAGAGACCTGATCTATCTAGGTCAAAATTGGAGCCCACGTGATAGAGTCACTGGAGCCCATGAAATAGTCAAAAGTGATTGTCACATCACTAAGTGCCTCAAATACACCTCTGACACCCTCCCTTGACCTTAAGGATCTTACGGTCCATTTGGGAAACGCAAGATAAGCAAAAAGAACTGGAAAGGACAGGCTAAGTAACTAAGTGCTCAGTTCTTGTGCTCTGGGAGTTGAGACAAGTGTGATCAGTGCTAATGAGGTGAAGTCAAAGAAGGCATCTTGGAGGAGAAGAAAACTGGTAACAAAAAAAATGGCAATAAAACTGTCTGCCCTTTCTGTCTCACAGAAGTGTCTGGCATGTTTACCTTCCTTCAGGTGCTGTCCACCTGCAGCTTGCCAGAGTTTCCCTCCGGGGTGCAGGTACTTGCTGGTTCCTGCTTAGAGCTGGCTGGCACCCAATTGTCTCTTTGAGTGATTCCTATTCTCACCAGGGAACCTCAGGGAAAAGCTTTTCTCTCCCCCCACCCCCAAGCCTCCTTAGCCTCGCCTTTCCATTGCTTTCTCTGATGTGCATTTGTTGAAAGCAAAATCAGAAAGAAAGAAGAAGGTTCAGAACAGGGACTGTCTTCTGCCATCTTTGGTATTCCCAATGCTCAGCTCTTTAATAGAGCATTTAGGTGTTTAAGAAAGGCGTGTTAACTGATTCTACACTTAAATGTCCTGATGGATGCCGGCCAGAACCTCAAGGGGCACTTGTTGACCAGGGCTGGTTTCTTTGTCATCTCCCAAGCATTTTTGTTGTCTTTCATCTGCTGACTGGCTCCACCCTGGAGCAAAATTGGACAAATCACCTCATTCACATCAAGAGGTTAGGAATTTAATATCATGAAAAGGAATTCAGGTGACTGCGAAGGTCCCCTCCAACCCTGTAATTCTAGAACTGTTAGAACCAGCAGGGACTGCTTGAGATCATTTCATCCAGCCCTGTCATTTTTCCAAAAGTTGCAGTGACTTGTCCAGCATCAGTCACTTGGCCCAAGCACCACGGCTGGGATTTTTGACCCCAGTCTCAGTGTTCACTTCATGTGGTCCCACCTCCATCAGTCCCAAGAACAAGATGCCTCAGTGAGGTTGTGATAGAGCCAGCGATAGAACTCATTGGCTCATTCCCAGGCTTGGGCTTTTTCCTTTGCACTTTGCTGCCTTTCAGAAATAATGACATTTAAAAAAAAAAAAGGCAGGAGGAAAAGGACAATGTACATTAATAATGTTAGTTAATAGCAGCAGCAGTAGTAAGTAGTTAGTAGTATAGTTATTAGTAACAGTAATAGCAGTAGCAGTAGTAGTAGTAGTAGCTAGTAGTAGATCGTGAATAATAACAATAGTTGTTATTGTTGAATACTTTCAATCATGTCCAACTTGTTACTCCATTTTGGGTTTTCTTGGCAAAGATGCTGGAATGATTTCCCATTTCTTTCTTTTGTTCATTTTACAAATGAGGAAACTGAGGCAAACAGGGTTAAATGGCTTGCCCAGGATCACAGTATCTGAAGCTGTCTGAGGCTTTTTTATCCACTGTGCCAACTAACTGCCCTGTAGTAATAGTAGTAGTGTTAATAGTAAGAGTATTAGTATCATCATTATATATTGAGGTATTTAGTAGTAAAAGAAGTAGATACTTATAGCAGTAACAGTAGTTGATTAATGTTAGTAATCGTTGGTAGTAATACTAGTAAATAGTAGTAGTAAGAATACTAGTTAGTGTTAGTAGTAAGTAATAGCAATAGTACCAGATAAAAGCAGAAGTAATAGTGTTAGATAGGATTAGTAATTAGAAGTAATAGTAATGGGTAGTATTTAGTACTACTAATGGTATTAATGTTAGTAGCAAGTAGTAGTTAGTAGTATTAGTATTTAGTAACAGTAATAGTAGCATTAATAATGATCTTAGTAATAATATAGTAGTAATATAATATTAAGTAGTAGTATGTTAGTGGTGAGAAGTAGTTAGAAGTAATGTATTCAGTAGTAGTAATAGTGGTGGTTAATGTTAATAGTAATGATAGTAGTTAGCAATAGTGGTAGTAGTACTAATGGATAGCATCAAGTGGTAGTAATAGTGGTGTTTAGTGTTAGTAGGAATTAGTCATTAATAGCAATAGTAGTAGATAGTAGTAAGTAGCAGCAATAATGGTAGAGTTGGTAGCAAGTAATAGTAAGAGGTGGTGGTACTAGTAGTAGTATTAGTTAGTGTTTACTTACATAATTATTAGTAAGAGTAGCAATTAGTGATGGAGTAACTAATAGTTAATGGCAGGACTAAGATTTGAAACCAAGTTGTAAGACACTGAAATTAGTGTCCTTTCTATCATATTTCAGGCCATACCCAAAAGGATGGACTCCTAAAAGAGAAACTTCATTAAAATATATGAGGATATTTGGGGATTGAGTCGATCAGTCTCAACTGCTTCCTCTGTTCCAGCCATCATGCTAAGCACTGAAGAGAACCTAGGAGACATCCCTAATTTCTCTCCACAAATATGTTGACCAACAAACCTGGCAGGGAGCTTCCTATCTTTATCCCTCCTCGCCTCAGTATTTAGGTAACTGTCTCAGACAAACATTAGCCCTTTTGTGATACTCCCGAGAAAATTTCATTAGTATTCAAGACTGGGATCCCTTTTAATAAAGGTAAAAAAAAAATAATAGCCCCACTAAGGAAGGATGAAGAGGCTGAGTTTAAATGTGAGGGTCTGAAGAGGAAAGAGCAAAAATCACCTAATCCCAGCATTTTAGATTTGGAGGGCACTTGTCCAATCCTTTGACCCCAAAGGGCATCTTCCAGTCTCATCCATCCTACTTGGACACTTGAAGGACTCACTTTCCTGAGAGGAAGCTGGGTCTGAAGGAGGCTTCTCCACAAGCAGAAAGCACTTCTTAAGGATCTCTTTTCAAGTAGTGCTGTGCTCTGGAAACTCATTTTGGAACAGAGGTTGACAACCTTTCAGCAACAGCTTGCCAAGTCTTTATTTATTTGTTGAGGTAGACTAGGGACACCTGGTCCTAAGAAAGCGTTAGATGTTTAAGGGCAGCCCAGATGTGAGAAATGAGTCCTTTTCAAGGACCTCCTTGAGTAGGGAATGGTGTGTCTCCATTTCCTCCCAATTTGGTCTGATAGAGAAGCATCAGGATGGACCTAGAAGGTTCAATCAGTGAAGAAGAGAGTATATAGTATCCTCATGTTCTTTCTCCTAGGAAGCAGGAGATTGGGGAGGGAGACTAAGCAAAGATTCTGTTATGAAACATGGTTCATCACAGTGGAGAGTCAGCGATTACCAGTGACATTGGGACCTGAGATCCATATAGTGTCTCCAGGAAAGTAGTGGGAATCAGAGGAAAGATCTGGATTTGAATCCTGCCATTACTAATTATTGACTCTGTGATCTCAGACAAATGATCTCTGTCCCTTTGGTCTCAATATTCTCTTTGGTAAAATGGACTGAGCTAAATGATTTCTAGGAATTGCTTCCAACTCCAGATGATCTATGACTATGTCTTGGCTAATGGACGGACTGTTTCTCAGCTTGACAATCAGTAGAGGGAGCTCCATCAGTGAGAGGCAGGAAGGTTTGAATGTTGTCTTCTGTACTCTTGTATGAATAAATCACTTTACCTGATGAAATCTAGATTTATTTATCTGTAAAGGAGAGATAACAATCAAACTTATCTCACTGGACTGTTGTAAGGATCAGAAGAGTTTATATAAACATTAACTGCCTATCTTTAGCAATCAAGGAATAGAGAGGGTTTAAAGGGGGAGAAGGACCCATGGGGAAGGCTTTTTTGTTCTTATGGACAAGTAGAGGCAGAAACCTATAAAGATCCTTGATTCCGGGAAAGAAGGGAGTTTAAATTCACCTCTAAGGCTCATAACCTTTATGATCTTGTGCTAGCTGTTTAACTACCGAGGACCTCGAAATCTTCCTCTGCAAACTGAGAGAATCTAACTAGATGTTGTCCCATAGCTGTATTCCCATCATCCTGGTGTAAAGGAGTTTTCTAAAAACTGATTTTCCCTCGAATAATCTCTGGCCTTGAAAGAATGTCTGAGATCTCATTTTTGTGGGAGCGCATGGATGGGCACCAATGTTCCAAGGTCAAACATGGGACACCCATCTACCTCATGTCCATACCCTCCTCCACCTTTCCATCTTCAAGGTCCTTTGGAAACCCCATCTTCTCCCCATTGTCCTTCTCATTTCCTAGAGCCCTCATTGGGCTCCAGTCATTTTATTAGTCTAGGCTATCTCCAGCTTGATGCCTGTGTCTTAACTTTGGACCCACGTTGTAAACTGCATGAGGGTTGGTAAAAATCCATGCTCCTAGCCACTGCATGATCCAGGTGTGCAGCCAGGAATATGTACTGGTTCAGTTGATTGATTTCTGAGCAGCTGAGCATGACTACCTAGGCAAGATCTGAACTCGTTTCCCAATCTCTCCCCGTCTGTCATGGCCAACTTGGCAGATCTGCTCAGCAGCAAAACACCTGGGGCACCCAGAATAAAAGGGGCACTGGCAGGACCCGGCCTGCTCTCCCCCCACCCCTCACCTGCTTCCATTCAAACCAGAACCAGGACCTGGAAGACAGTCCCCTTTAGAGCAGCTGCTGCCTACCCCTCGGGGGCATTTGGGAGATGCAGATGGGGCCTCTTCTTGCCCCTTTGGTAGGATTCCTGTTCTGGGGACTGGGAGAGGAGGTGGGTGGCGAATGGAAACACCAGGTGAGGAAGCCAAGATCAACTGGCAGCCTTCCCTGCTGCCGAAACAAACCCAAACCCAAGGTTCAGCCTTGCACAATAGAGTGATTGTGTCTTTTTGATCCATAGAAATCTTGGGGGGAAGGGGTTCCTTTTTCTGTTCCAGAGGAACCAAGATATTTTGTGGATCTTCTCTTTCAAGAGATCTGCCTCCTCCCTTCCTCAGCAAACTGGGTCTTCTTGGTCCTCTCCCTCACCTCCTCACCCCAAATACCTCTTATTCTCCAGCCTGTCTGGGATCTGAATGGGAGAATTGTTCGTCTCTGAGCACTGTCTGGATATGGCTGGGGCTGGGGCTGAGGGGGGAGGGAGGTGGCGGATTTGGCTCAAGAGTGGACAGGCCAGCAGGACAGAGGATGGTGGCTTTGCATTGTGTGTGGCCTCGGATCCTGTGGCTGGCTTGGCCTCCCAGCATTCCTGGGCCTCTTCCCAGTCTTTCCCACCCCTGCTGGCTCCGGCAGCTGATCAAGCAGAGGGACGGGCTAAAGCATGGTGGTATTGGGGCCCCCTGTATCTCCAGGAGAGATCCGTCTGTGGAGATGCCTTCTGAGGGAGGCCCAGCGAAGGAGGAAGGGGAGGAAAGAACAGGTGGCTAGGTGATAAATGAGGCAAAGTCCCCCTAGAAACCAAGAGGGCGCTTAACAAGGTTACAAGGGAAATGAGGCTGCTGACCTCAGTCTAATGTCATTCAGTCCGGAGCAATTCTCTCCAGGCCATTTTTCAAAACCTCTGTTCCAGGCTTCCTCCAGTGGCATCCAGACCCTAAGCTCTCTGAAGCCTGACCTCTGCCAGGGTCTGCCAGTTCAATCCAGCCACCATTTTTAGAAGGCACCTACTGTGTGAAAGACACTGTGCCAGGTTTGGAAAGAGAGAGGCAAAGAAGGAACTTTCCTCGGCCTCAAGAGGATCAACTCAACAAAGTTCAACTAAGTTATTGGAATGAGGGATGGAGGGAAGGAAGGAAGGAAGGAAGGAAGGAAGGAAGGAAGGAAGGAAGGAAGGAAGGAAGGAAGGAAGGAAGGAAGGAAGGAAGGAAGGAAGGAAAGGAGGGATGGAGGGAGGGAAGGAAGGAAGGAGAAAAGCAAAGAGAAAGGGAAGAAAAGAAAGGAAGGAAAGAGTGCTGGGAGATTTAGCACAATACCAGGTGCATAGTAGGCACTTAATAAATGTTTATTTTCCATCTGACTATAGTCCTTAGAAACTGGGCAAGAGATAAGATGCTGTGGTCCTCCACTTAGGTTTTTTCAGCCTCAGTAATTGTTTAAGGTCTGCTATTAATGGGATGATGGTGGTGGCGGTGGCGATAATGATAGCCAGCATTCACAGGATGTTTTAAAAGGGTCACAAAGAGCTGGACACAAGTGAAATGAGTGAACAACAACAAGAACCCTATGAATTAAGCAGTGCCAGTATTGTTGTCTCATTTTTTAGATGGGCAGACTGAGACTTAGAGGAGGAAATGAAGTCTCACCGAGCTGGGATTTGGATGCGTCTCCCGATTTCCAGAGCCACAATTCCTTCCCCTCGGTGACTTGGTAAAGGAAGAAGGGAGGAGGTCATTAGAATAAATATTACCCCCATTCGGGCCAGGGGCTGAGAGACGGGCTCAGTTTGTAGTCTCCCGGAGGGGAAGCTCCTAGTCCGGCATCCGCGGAGCTCCCACTCGGGTCGATGTGGCTCCCCTGTCCCCGCCTGCAGAGGAAAGCTACCTGCCTCTGCTTCCGAGCCCGGGGAGGATGCTTTGCGGGAAGGCCTTCTAATCCAGCTCTTTGCACTGAAAGACCCTATTTAGCAGGAGATGCTTTAGTGGTGAGTAGGGAGCGCTGCTGCTAATCCCCCCTCCCCCGCATTGACAAAAGAGGCCTCCTAAGCTTTTAAAGTAATTAACCAGGTGCAGCTCTGTTTATACAACACAGCCTCGGGGGAGTGGGGGAGCCCGGAGGGGAGCGCTCGCCTCCCCCCGAGACCCCGCGTGCTGCCGGAGCGGCACCGGCGCGGAAGAGGCTGCGGCCTCGGGCTCTGGGCCCTGGGGGACGTCTCACGGCTTCTCAGCCTGTCTCGGCCGTTTTTTCCGCTTGGGACTAAGCCCGGACTCTCCCCAGAGCGTGAGCGGCCTCCCAGAGCCCGTGGCAGGAGGGACTTCTAGCCGTTCTGTGACACCCCCAACCTTTGGGTGTCCCGCTTCTGCTCATGGGCAGTGACAGCAAACTCACCAGGGGGTAGCTGGGGGGGGGGGCGGGATTTCTAGCACTGGTACAGCCTGGCGAGGCAGATGGAGTGCCAGGGCTGAGTCAGGAAAACCTGTTCAAAATCCAGCCTCAGGCTTACTAGCCGGGAGACCCCGAAGGCGCTACTTAACCCCGTTTACCTCAGTTTCCTCATCTGTAAAACATGGACACTTGGCCAGTTAGGTGGTGCAGTGGATAGAGCACTGGGCTTGGAGTCTGGCGGACATCTTCCCGAGTTCAAATCCAGCCTCAAACACTCAATAGCTGGGTGACCCTAAATAAGCTACTTAACGCCGTTTGCCTCAGTTTCCTCATCTGTAAAATATAGACACTAATAGTACTTGGGCAGTTAGGTGGTACAGTGGATAGAACACTGGGCGTGGAGTCTGGCGGACATCTTCCTGAGTTCAAATCCAGCCTCAGACACTCATTAGCTGATGACCCTAAATAAACTACTTAATCCCATTTACCTCAGTCCTCTCATCTGTAAAAAGGGCCGGAGAAGAAAATGCCAAACAGTTCCAGTATCTTTGCCAAGAAAATTCCAAATGTGATCATGAAAAGTCAGATGTGACCAAAAAAGACTGAAAAAGAGCAACAAATATCTCCACCCTCCCAATGTTATGATGAGGATTTTAGATGAGACAATATTTGTAAAGTTCTTTGCAAGGTTTTTTTAGGCAATTGGGGTTAAGTGACTTGGATTTTAACCCAGGTCTTCCCAATTTGGGGGTCTGACTATCCACGGAGCCACCTCTGAGTGCTATATAAAAGCATTCTGGGGGACACCTCCAACTTGGAGCTTAAATCTGTCTCCCTATAAATTCTGATACCTGGAGCCAAGCCCAGCAAGTCTAATTCTTTATTTCATGACAGCCATTTAAATCTCTGAAGATAGTTCTCAAGTCATCACATTCATTTTTCAAATGAGGAAACTGAGTCCAAAAGAAAAAAAAAAAACTTCATCCAATAGATAATAAACCAAAGAGGCAGGAATCCAATGCATTCCCTCGGACTCCAAACCCATTAGAACCAGCTCCTTGCTTTTCTAGACCTAACAATTCCATTTTGTTTAACCAATCTTTCTAGGGTACGGTCTTTGTCCCTTCAGCAACCCCTCTGGCCTTACTCTGGGCTCATTCCAGTTTGTCCATGTTCTTCCCCAAAAGTGGCGCCCAGAATGGAATGTGAACAAACTGTGTAAGCCTGACTACTGCAGAGGCCTCTGGGAGTCTTTCCTCCCTCATTGTGGACACAGTGTCTCTGTCAAATCAACCTAAACTTCACATTAGCTGGGAAATTTGTTGACTTCTGGCCTTTCTCCCAGTGTGGTGAAACGACCTGACTCCTGGTCTCTTTGCTCCTGTTACAGTCCCAGGAAGATAGAAGAATGCCTTTCTTTACAAGGGGTTGCCAAGTCCTCCCCATTTCCAAAATAAACAAACCAAAAAAACCTAAACCCAGAAAAGCTGAGGGACTTCCTTTTTCTGTATTTCCCACATATGACCTCCATTTCATCTTCACACCTTTTTTGTTGACCATCCCACCCTCCCTTTGAGATATGGTTCAGTTACCATGTTCTATAAGAGGCCTTTACTGATTCCTCCATTGCTAGGGCCCTTCTTCTCCCAAATGACCCTTTAAACATAATTTAATTATTATGTGTACATATTAATTTTATGTTCATACTGCATATATTTTATATATCCTGTCTTCCCCATTCAAATACAAGCTTTTTGTGAGTAGGGATCATTTCCTGTTAGATAACTTGTGTCTCCATCACCTAGCTCAGTTCCTAACATATAGTCAATGCTAAATAAATACTTGGTGGTTAATTAACTACAAGCTCTTTGTGAGGAGGGTCATTTCATGTGTTGGTAACTTGTGTGCCCATCACCTAGCTCAGTTCTCAGCATGTAGTCAGTGCTAAATAAATACTTGATTGATTGATTAAGCACCAAAGGCACACAGGCAGGCAGTAGCAGAACCAGAATTATTTGACCCCCTTAGTTCTGACTCCAAGTTCTTTTCTTCACCTCTAAAATAACTCCCAGATAACTGACCAAATTGACTTGTGTCTTAGAGGGTGAGATAAGGTAATAGAAGCTTTTGGATTCTTGAGGTTAGTAGTCTCCTCCCCATCTTCCATGGCAAATGTCTTCCTTCTGATATTACATTACATTTCATCTACCTATCTCTTTTTCTATCTTTCTATCCATCTGTCTCTTATTTTTCTCTATCTGTTCATCCATCCATCCATCTGTCTATCCTGTTATCTATCGTTCTCTCCCCTCCCCCTCTCTTATCTCTCTTTCTCTCCTTCCTTCTCTCTCTCCCTTTGTCTCTCTTTCTGTTTCTCTGTCTCTGTCTGCTCTGTCTCTGTCTCCCTCTTACTCTCTCTCTCTGACTCTCTGTCTCTGTCTCTCCATATGCTTAGAGTTCTCATGTATTTCTGCTTCCTCCATTAAAATGTACGCTCCTTGAGGACGGGGCCATGTTTTTGCCTCTCTCTGCCACCCCAGACCTTGGCATAAGCCTGTCACTACAAAGAGTCCAGTGAATGCTTGTTACCCAAATGGGTGGAGGGCAGAAGCCAGTTGTGAGTTTCAGAGGCAGAGGTCCTGGGAATTCAAGTGACTTAGGGAAATGGGACTCCTATACAAACCCTGCAATGAGAGTATGTTTCCACTGTCCTTGGCAGTCAAGGCAGACTGCAGCTGAAGCAGCATGAGCTGTGCTTGATGGGATGTAGGAAGTTCCCAGAGAAAAACGAAGGCAGGACTGACACATCGGGGTATTCTGCCCAAGGGGCTTCATTACACAGGCAGGGACGTGGCATCCACGCCCTGCTGCCATCACCTATGGAGCACTAAATAAAACATGTGTGAGCACGCCTCTGCCCCTGTACCAGTTACCAGACCCCTATTATGTTCTCATACATTCTGTTCTGGTGTTTTCTGATGCTTTAATAGGGATCTGCCTTAGATGGTGGAGGGGAAGAGAGGACCAGTGAGGGAACAGGCCCTTTCTAATATTGGGTGAAGAGTAGGGAAGATTATGTCCTAGAGGCTCACAGTGCAAAGACGGCCCCTGAAGTACAGGGGCCGGGGTCCCAGACTGGGCAGAGCAGTTTTGGGGTCTCAGTGGGTATGCAAAGCTCAAGGCTAGGTAGAGGTTTTCTGGTTGTTTAGTGGCCTCCGCTGGATCAGTGGGCTCCTCCTTTCTCCCCCTCCTTCCACCCAGACAGAGCCAGATGGAGATGCTCTCTAATGCTGAAGGTCTGAAGCCTAATCAGGAGATTGAGAGCAGTGGTTTGGAATTTCCCAGTGACTAGAGAAAAGAGGAGAGGGAATGGGAAGGAAAAGAGAGAGAGAGAGAGGAAGAAAGGGGAAGGAAGAGAGATGGAAAGAAAAGAGAGAAAAAAGGAAGACAGAAAGAAAGAGACAGAGAGACAGATAGACAGGGATGGAGGCGGACAGACACACAGAGAGAGAAAAGAGAGGGAAAGAGGGAGAGGAAGGAGAAAGAAAGAGAGAGAGAGAAGGGGAAGGAGAGAGAAATATATTACAGTTGAAAGAGACATTAGAGATCTAATCCCGTCTCCCTCCTTAAATGGGGGAAGTCATAGAAAGGAAGTCTCTTGTCCCAGGTCACACAGCCAGCCAATGGCAAAGCTAGGTCCCTAAGTTTCCATCCAGGGGAGCAGCAATAGAATCACTCTCCTCCCATCAGACACCTCCTGCCTAATTCAACCTTCCCATCAATAAGTTAAGTTTCCTCACTCCCCATGGTTACAATATTTGGAAGAAAGCTCAGATAGCATCTCATCCAACTCCCATCACTTCAGAGAGAAAATCATTGAAGCTTACCTGAATGAAGTTTCTTACTCAAAGTCAAAAAGCTGCCTTCTCCAAGGGCAGGCACTAGAATCCTGGTCTCTGGCCCCGAATACGCTGGCTTGCACATACTTGGCCATGCCGGTAACCACCCTGCAGACACACTCCAGAGCATTCATATTACAGGACTGCATTTTTATGCTCTAATGAGGAAACTCCATTAGTTTTCCCTAGAAGTAACAATAGTATAGACTGGGTTCACTGGAATGATAAAAGTTAGTGATTGACACAAATGCTATTGCCACCCAAGGGACTTTAGATAGTATCTGGGTCATGGCTTCCTAACCTTGTTTGTGTTGTAGACTGCTCTGGAAGCCTGTCTGGTGAAACCGATGGAACCCCTCTCAGAATCATGGTTTTAAAGGCATAAAATAAGATACGTAGAAATACAGAAGAAACCAATTATATTGAAGTACAGTTCCCACAATATAAAAATAAGACAAGTTCCCAAACCCCAAGGTTAAGAACCCCTGATCTAGTCCAACTCACTCATTTTACAGAAGAGGAAACTGAAGCTTGAGGAAAACCATATCATATTTAAATCTCCCCAACTTCCAGGCAAGGACTTTAGCCAGCTAACTGTAAAAGAGTCTGGAATAAATTACATTGAAAGTCTTCTCCGGGTTGTGGACCTCCAAGCCATCAGACACCCAGCCCAGGACCTTTCCCCAATACCATCAGCTCCTCAAGGAGGGTGGGATTCACCAGGAAATGTACTGCTTGATTCTAGGTGAAGCTCCCTCTCACAGCCACCATTACCGTAGCCTGTGGGGTCCCCCACATTATTTCTTCCCCCTTTTCCTCCTAGAGGTTAGTTTCCAAACACAAACCTCCTTTTCTCTGTCTGCTCCCATAATACAGCAGATACTTCCCTTTGCTTTGGGTTCTGCCCGCAGGGAAGGCTGGGAAGACCCAGAATTTCACATTTTTGTCCTTTGCTTAATCTGAACTGAATCAAGAAGGCCCTAAGGTTTGACAGAGATTTTATTTTTAAACCGACCTCTTTCATATTGTCAGCTCCTTCTCCAGCCTCCCTCGGGAGGTCGTGGAGGATCCCGGTTGTTTTACAGATGTCGGAATGAGAAGCAGGTTCACATCGTCCTCAGGGGCAGCAGCAGGCTCTGCTTTCTCTGCAGAAAGACAATGGGCTGTCTTCTGGACCACCAGGAGACAGAGGGAGGCAGACCCCATTTAGGCCTCCAAAGGGAATTCTGAGTCTGGAAGCATTCTGCTCTCCCAAAGAAACAGGGGAGCAAGATCAGAAAGAGTTTTCATCAACAGGAAGCATGTGGCCTTTCTCAGCAGCTACTACCCACAGCGCTTTCCTCCCTGAGATAGAGTGGGATGATTTTCTGTCTCTGGTTCCCCTCTTATCAGATGAGCAGCTCTAGAGAGATGTCACTGCTTGATACCATCACCAGTTTCTCACACCATCCCTCCCAGGAGTCCCTCTTTAGGGAGAGGGCTGACAACCAGAGCAGAAAAGTCAAAATATAGAGAAGAAAAGCTTTTGTGGGACACCCTGAAGCCAGCTAGAGAAGCACGATTGAAGTTCAGAGCTACTTTTTTGCCTCTTTTTGTGGTATAGTCTGGCATACAGTAGGTGCTTAATAAATGTTGATTAAATTCTACAACCTGGTACTTTGGATTACAAGGGGATTCTGAGTAGAAGAACAAGGATCGATCCCTATTATTCATTGCCTTTGTTCCAAGTGTACCTTCCTGCTAGAAGCAGAGTGCTATAAGTGGATGGGGAACTGAATGTGGAATCTGGAAGACCTGAATTCGAATCTTGCCTTAGATGTCTGTTAGCCTTGCAGGATAAAATGAAGCACTGAAGGTCCCATTCTCCTTGAACTTTGTGGTCCTGTGTTAGAGCCCAGCCTTCATCACAGCAGATTTTTATTCAGGTTCCAGAACCCTTTGTTTTCTACCATATTGATCCTCTCAGCTCTGGGCATTTGAGCCGGGCTGCTCCGCCCTCCATCCCCATCCCCAACCTGGAGGCTCATTCCCAGCAGCCAAGGTTCCGGATACATCCCCTCCCTCACCCCCGATCCTGCCCTTTCCCTTCCATTGGGGGAAGCTGCCGGCTTCCCTGTGATAACGTCAGCTCACAGAGCTGCTCGCCGCCAGCCTCCTCGTGCTGACAAATAACACTGCACGTGTCCTGGGGTCCTTGAGCTGCCTCTGGCCAGTGGTGACTGAGAGCCTACCGGGCAGAAACGGTCCACGGAGCCAAAGATCTTACAGCCGGGAAGCCTCCTGGGCCTCCCCTGCCGGGGCACGGGGATAACTGACCCTCCACATCTGGAGGAGCCCGCTCAGCCACCCCCCACCCTGGGCGCCTCTGGGGAGCGACTGTCCGCCGAAGGGAGGAGCTGCGCGGCTCCGAGGGAGGAGGGAGGAAATAACGAGCGGGATCTCACACAGCCTCTGTAATCCTTGCACAGTGCTCGGCGTTTGCAGCGTGCAGGAGACCCAATTAATCATTATTAATTTAATCCACTATGACTTGGAGTCAGCCTGACAAGAGATCAGCCACGATTTATCCCACCTACTAAAGGGTGACCTTATCAGAATTCAATGAATTCATCATTACATTAAGAAAGACTCCTAATGAATCCCTTGTCTGTCCAATTTGCTGAATGACCATCATCAGTAACTGAGTCACTGACTGAGCTCTCGTTGCCCCGCATCCCGCTGCAGGACCATTAGGGAGCGGTTGATTGGAGGGGAAGGTGGGCAGAGCAGGAGGGAGGGAGGGAGGGAGGGAGGCTGGAGCCTGCATCAGCAGGGCCTCAGTGCCCAACGTGAAGGACCTCACCTTTTTCACTAGAGGTCACTCTTGTTGCAGCCCAGATCGGAGTTTTTAACGTCTCGCAGAAATCGGCGAGGGTCAGCGCCGGGCTGGGAATCACAGACACTTGAGTTCAAATCCGATCTTGGATATTTCCTAGCTGGCTGCGTCTGGACAGGGGCTTAACCTAAAACACGTATCTGAGTATGTTATCTCTCCTGTTCCTAAATCCCACCCAGTCCCATTATCTCCAGAAATTTATGTGTCTATGTATTCACATATATGTGTATATGTATATATACACACACACTTTGTATACATGTATCATTTTATATCTGGTTCTGACATATGATTATAATTATATATTCTGATATAAGAATCAGATATAAATGCTATATATATATATATATATCATAATATATAACTTATCCTTTTACAATATATTATGATGCATTCATTCATATAAGAATCTATGCCAGGAGATGACTAAAAACCATTACATTGAATTCCCAATCCCTATATTTATGCACACCTGCATTTTTGATTTCCTTCACAAGCTAATTGTACAATAATTCAGAGTCTGATTCTTTTTGTACAGCAAAATAATGTTTTGGTCATGTATACTTATTGTGTATCTAATTTATATTTTAATATATTTAACATCTACTGGTCATCCTGCCATCTAGGGGAGGGGGTGGGGGGGTAAGAGGTGAAAAATTGGAACAAGAGGTTTGGCAATTGTTAATGCTGTAAAGTTACCCATGCATATAACCTGTAAATAAAAGGCTATTAAATTAAAAAAAAAAAAAAGAATCTATGCCAGGAAAAAAAAAATATATATATATATATACATAAATATATCTGATTCAGATATATCAGAATCATAACATATAGAATTCCCAATCCCTATATTTATGCACACCTGCATTTTTGATTTCCTTCACAAGCTAATTGTACAATATTTCAAGTCGTTCTTTTGTACAGCAAAATAATTTTTGTCATTATACTTATTTTTTCAATTTATTTTAATATATTTAACATCTACTGGTCATCCTGCCATCTAGGGGAGGGGGTGGGGGGGTAAGAGGTGAAAAATTGGAACAAGAGGTTTGGCAATTGTTAATGCTGTAAAGTTACCCATGCATATATCCTGTAAATAAAAGGCTATTAAAAAAAAAAGAATCATAACATATATCAGGATAATCATAATATATCAGAAAAATACATAAAATCACAGAGAATTATATGTATGTAGTATCATTTGTAATATAAATCATGAGATATATAAATATATCAGAAACATATCTGATTCTCATATATCATTATATATAATGTCTTATCCTGATATATATCAGAATCAGATATAAAATGCTATATAGATATCATGATATACAATTTGTCCTTTTACACTATATTATATATTACTCCATTCATTCATATCAGAATATATAGCAGAAATACATATATATCTGATTCAGATATATCAGAATCATAACACATATCAGGATAATCATAATATATCAGAATCATATAAATCACAGATTCAGATATATGAATTCATATATCTGAATCATAACATATATCAGGATAATCATAATATATAAGAATCATACATAAAATCACACAGAATGATAGATATGTAGTATCATTTGTAATATAAATCATGAGATGCATAAATATATCAGAAACATATCTGATTCTCCTATATCATTATATATTATGTCTTATGATTGATGTTATCAATCATAATGTATATTGATATATTAGAATATGTCAGATTCCAGTCTATTTTCCGACCTATCAGAATTAAATATAAAATTGCCTCCCCCATTAGAATGTGAGCTCTGCAAGGGCAGGGACCTGTGTTTTTCCCCAGTTTCTTTTCAAAGTACCTAATATATGCTGGGTTTTTGTTGTTATTCGAATTGTCTCAGTTACATCTTACTCCTGGTGACCCCACTTAGGGTTTTCTTGACAAAGCCATCAGAGTGGTTAGCCATTTCTGATCTGACAGATGAGGAAACTGAGGCAAACATGCGTAGGATCACACAGCTGACTCCAGGCCCGTACCACCTAGCTTCCCTAAAAAGCCTAGGTATTATTAAGCTATGGTTTTGTCCTTGCAGGAGTCCTGGCCAGCCTCCACTCTGAGTACCCCTGGACTGCAGGGCTCAAGTCAGGAACTCTGTTTGACCCAGCCCTTCCCACTTGTGTGACCCCAAGCAAGTGCCCCAATCTCTCTCTGGATCTTAGTTTCCTCATCTCGAAAATGCAGGTATTAGCCCCTAAGGTCCTTTCAGCTGCAGATTTTCCCTCCTGCCGCCTCTCATATGACCCCAGTCATTCATTCTCACTAGTAAACTGGGGATAACCATGTGTGTGCTACTTAACTCATAATGTTGTTATTACATAAGGAAAGTGTTTTGTAAACCTTAAAAATGTCAACCTGCATTTATTAAACACCTACTGTGTGCCAGGTGCCCTACCAGGTGATGAGATAGGGTGTACCCTTGAGGAACTTGCATTCCATGATGAGAGAGGTGAGGGTAGGGAACACATATATGTAGATGTAAATACAAAATTCTCAAGGTGCCCCCAAAGTTTTAAGCTATTAAAACTTGAAATTGTACTAAGACTTGTGGGACTCTCTGTGTCCAAGGTAAATATAAAATGATTTGTAGAGGATTGGGGAGAAAAATTGGGGAGGGGGAGAGAGGAGAAGTTTCATGTAAGAGGTCGGACTTGGACTAAGTTTAGGAAAGCGAGAGAGGAGAACATTTCAGATATGGAGGGATAGCTTGTGCTAAAGCAAAGATAGAAGAAGTGAAATTACAGAGATGAGGAAAAGCATTAGACCAGTTTGCCAAGAACAAAGAGTGCATGAAGGGGAGCAGCTGAGTGATTAGGTAAATGATAATCCCAGGTAGCTTAGTGGATAGACCTTCTAGGCTTTCAGTCAGGAAGAGCCGAGTTCAAATCCAATCTTAGATATTATCTAGTTGTGTGATTCTGGTCAAATCATTTGTCTCCTTTTCTCAACCGTGAAATGGAAATAATAATATCAGCTTCTCAGGATTGTTGAGAGGATCAAATAAGATAATATTTGTTGAAACAAACAAAAGCCACCTAGTATATAGTAGGTGCTATATAAATGCTTATTCTATCCCTTTTCTCCCTAGTAAGGACCCATTTGTATAGAAATATTTATACCAGATTTTTTTGTGGGAGCAAATATCTGGAAACAAAGGGAGTGCCCATCCCAGCGAGCAAGGCTGAGCAAATTATGGTTTATAAATGTAACAGAAGGGATGCATTGAGAGAAACTTGAGAAGATTTGCATCAGTTCGATGCAGAATGAAGTGAGCAGGATGTCTGTAATAATGACACTGTAAAGACAAACAATTTTGGAAGCCTTAAGAATTCTGATCAATATAGGAATTGACCATGATTCCTGCGGACCCCAAGGAAGTGTTTTACCCACCTCCTGACAGAGAGGTGATGGCCTAAGGTACACAACAAGACAGATTTTTTTTTTATTTAATAGCCTTTTATTTACAGGTTATATGTATGGGTAACTTTACAGCATTAACAATTGCCAAACCTCTTGTTCCAATTTTTCACCTCTTACCCCCCCATCCCCTCCCCCAGATGGCAGGATGCCCAGTAGATGTTAAATATATTAAAATATAAATTAGATACATAATAAGTATACATGACCAAACTGTTATTTTGCTGTACAAAAAGAATCAGACTCTGAAATATTGTACAATTAGCTTGTGAAGGAAATCAAAAATGCAGGTGGGCAAAAATATAGGGATTGGGAATTCAATGTAATGGTTTTTAGTCATCACCCAGAGTTCTTTCTCTGGGCATAGCTGGTTCAGTTCATTACTGCTCCATTGAAAATGATTTGGTTGATCTCATTGCTGAGGATGGCCAGGGCCATCAGAAGACACAGATATTTTTCAGTAGAGCTGCTGTGGGAATTTGTTTTGCTTGATGCTGCATATTGTTCCAAGAGTTTAATTTTCTTTTAGGGGAAATAGTTATTCATTAATTGATAAATAAACAAAATTAAGGGAGGAAATGACTATTTCAGGAGTCCATTTGGGAGGTGTTGAAGGTCTGAACCAAGGCCATGGCCATTTGAGGGAAGAGAAGAGGATGGATACAAGAGGTACAATGAAGGCAGAATTGCTAAGACTTGTCATTGATGAGATTTGGGGCATGAGGTAGAGTGAAGGGTCAAAGATGGCTCTGAGTTTATGAACTTGGGTCATTGGGAGGATGGTGGCTCTAAAAGAAATTTAAAAAGAGAAGTAGGTTTGGGAAGTAAGGAAGAAAGAAGGGAGACCAATATTTACTAAGTCCTCTATGCCAGATACTAGGTTAGGCTTGGAGAAAGGGGAAAAGTTGGGAGAAAAGAATTGGGAGTTGCTGTTATTGGTGTCAATAACAGTTAAGCAGAACGTCTTGTTTTCCAAATATTCTAAGCATTTTGAAGGCAGGAATCCCTGTGTCTGTCACTTGCACTCTTTACATAGGGCTAATACAGTGCTGGACATTCATTGGAGTTCATTCTTTGGTCATTCAGTGATGTTACTCAGCTTCAGGATTAGGGGAGATGGGAGTCTCAGTAACCAAGTTTCTTATAAATCATAGGATTTTAGGGCTACAAGGAACCTTACGAATCAGCTCATTTAATCTCTTCATTCGGCAGAAGGGGAGATTCAGACTCAGTGAGGAAAGGTCATTTGGCCAAAGTCACACAGTAAATAACAGAGGTAAGGTTTGAACTCGGGCCAAAGGCAGTGTTCTGTCTACTATACTGTGTGTCCAATGGCAGATATTTAGTGATGATATAAGGTAAGGAGCAGTGGGTTTGGAAGTGGCAAAGGAAGGATTTCTAGAGAAAGTGGAAATTGGGAAGAGGAAATCATTGGGAAGTTCAGAGATCCTGGCCCTCTGGACATCCTATGACATAGGGATTCGGCTATCCCAGAACTGGGGTCTGGCAAATGACCTGTGTCTGCTTGACCCTTAAGGCATTTTGAAATACTGTTGATTGATCTAGCCAAAGACAATCCTTTATAACCTCAAGTTCTTACAAGAGCATACAGAGTACCTACAGAAATCCTAGGGGAAAGTTGTGCCCTTTGGTGCACAAATGTCAGAGTGGGAAACTTTTCCTGGACTCTTGCTTAGTCGGTGAGGCTTGAGTGACTTTGAGAAATTTTTCAGTCGAGAAAGATGCATTCTGTAGCTGGAGGGTGCAAATGCCCCCAGAAGAAGAAGCATCAATGAGAGGGAAATGGAAGAGGGGGTTTCTAAATTGAAAAGTCCCTGTAGCAGGAGCCAAGGTGGGAAGTCCCCCTAATTTGAGCCTCCTTCCTGCTGATAAAGGAACAAATGGTGACTGTGAAGTTGCTGGATGAAACAGGTCACTCTTCTAATAAGGGGCATCTGAGCATAGTTGCCATTATTTGCTCCTTTCTCCATTTATCCCAGGAAGGAATAACAACAACAAATTAAGGGGCACTATAAGTAAAATGATTGATGTTTTCAGAATGACTGAATCCGTGCATTAAGCATTGACTTTCTCCCGTGAATCTATGGCATATGGGACAAGCCCCTTGGCTTCCCCAAGCCTCGGTCTCCCTATTTGTGGGAAAAAAAGTTTTGATATGAGGTCCCTTCCAGCCCTAACATTTGATGATGTCATGACTTCGATTCTGGTAGCACTTCAGATAGCAACAGTGGAATCAGTTTTTTCTGTAGTCAATTCTCCAATTTCCAGATTAATGGAGAAAGGAGAAGCTTGGACCAATAATTGAGCTCTTTTGATATTGACAAACTGATGCAAAATTACAAAGAACAAGCATGGCTCGCAAGAAAAGCCATGAGAAGACATCCTCCCCCCACAACACAATCCTCTGTAAGGGTAGGAGAGCCATGACTATGGAATATTGCCTATTAGTTTATTATTACTAGTAATTACTATTTCTAATTTACTGTTATTTAAACAATTACCATGACTGACTTTTTCTATATTGATAATCAGTATTAGTCATTTGGGATGGATCATACTGAGAAATTCTAGTAATGTAAAAAAAATATCAAAAATTTATTTTTAAACATATTGAGGAACTCCAGCCATATACAGAGGAGAGCTTCCAAGATGGTGAAAAGTCTAGCTAATGGACTAGTTGGAGCAGAAGTCTTGGATTCTAGTCTGGGCCCATGTTATATATTTGTACTTAATTTTAAGCAGTCACTCTCAGTTTCTCCTCTATGAGATGAGGGACTAGATGGTCTCCAGGTGTTTTTTCCCCTGCTTCTGTTGCTTTAGGGTTTGCTTTTTTATGTGACGTCAATGGTTTGAAGCTGGATTTGAACTCAGGTCCTCCTGACTCCAAGACCACTGCTCTATCCACTGTACTTCCTCGCTGTCCCTGTTGCTTTAGGTTTTAAAGGATAAAGAGTAATTGCAAACATAATAAATGAAGTCTCAGGTCTAAGAATTACTTCATGCAACTTGGAAGAAGTAGCAAGTTAGAATCATAAAATTGTTAAGAGGAGGGAATGAGAAAGAGAGAGGGAGATAGACTTTGACAAAGGCAGGGAAGAAATAAAGGAAAAAGGGAGAGAGACAAAGGTGGGCAGACAGAGAGAAACAAAAAGAAACAGAAGGGAGGGGAGGAGGGAAGCAGAGTGAAGAAAGAGCTAGAGGAATAGAGAGGGAGAAATATAGAAAAGGAGAAGGGAGATTATAGAATGCAAAATCTTTGAACAGTTAGAGTTCATTTAATCCAACCTTGTCATTGATTGAGGCTAAATTTTTTGAGTAAAGAGGTCCTAGGTCTTTACACAATGAAGAGTAATGTTAAGGAATGTTTTTTCTCATTTGTTATAGGATAGTAGTAATGATAGTACTAGTAGTAATAGTAATAGTTGTTAATAGTAGTAGTAGTAGTAGTAGTAGTAGTTAGTGTTAGTACTAGTAGTAATAGGAATAGTAATAGTAGTAGTAATAATTAATGGTGGTAGTAGTAGTAGTAGTAGTAGTAAAGTATAGTAATTGAAATAGTTGGTAATAGGTAATAGTTGGTAAATAAGTAGCAGTAGTTAGTTGTTAGTAGTAGCAATAGTAGGTTGTTACTAGTAGTAATAATAGTAAGTAGTAGTAGTGGTAATGGTAATTATTAGTTGTAGTAGTAGTCGTAATATAGTAGTAATAATTAGTGTTAGTAGTAGTGATATTGTAATAGTAGGTAGTAGTAACAATAGTTAAGTGTTAGTAGTAAGTAGTAGTTAAGTTAGTAGTAGTAAGTAAGTAGTAGTAGGTGGTAGTAGTAGTAGTAGTAGTAATAAACATTTATATAGTGCTTACTGTATGTCAGACACAATGCTCAGTGCTTAAATGGTTTCAAGCAAGCTTGGGCTAAATGTTATGAATTAAAGATCCATGAAAGCTGACATAGGAAAGCTATTTGGGAAGCACCTAATTTGTTTAGTTTGATGTCTCATGGTGATGTCAGGAAGAACACTTGCAAGTCTGTTAGAGAAGCTCAGTGGAAAGCATCAAGCTGACTTTGGAGTCCAGTAACCTGGTTTTAATCTTCTTCCCAACACATGCTACTTGTATGAAATTGTGCAAGTCACTAACTTGCATAGGATTCTCATCTATAAAATAAGGAGTTTGGGGTAAATGAACTCAGAGGTTCTGCTAGAGTTGGGTACAGGCGACACCCTCTAGTCTTTTATGTGACTAAGCTCTCCACACCCTGGAGTGACTGGTTGCTGCTGGAGCGAGCCTAGAAATCCTCATTTCCCCCCACCTCTACCCTGGGTAACACCTTAGGAGCCAATATCTGGGTCCATTATGCTGTGGGCTGGGCAGAACCAACTTTCTAAGTACTATGTGAAGCTTAAAAGCAGTCCATGCATCTCCTTACATGTCCAAATCCCTCCCGTGCCATCTGGTTCCTAGACTTCTGTGGGGAATGGCTTCATGTGAAAAAGTGAGAGAGCCCAGTCATTGGGGAGTTTCTGTGAAGAATGATGTCTGTGGAAGCAGATATGAAGGCAAGACCTTCGAGAGACCTTATAGGTCCCACGACAGAATCTTGACTTGGAACCCTTACCTTCTCGAGGCTCAGTTTCCTCCTCTGTAAAAATGGAATTAAAAATTATTTCCTCATTTGCGTTACAGGGCTGTTGTAGGGAAGGTGAGTGGCAGACCTTAAAACTCTAGGAAAATTTTATTAGATGAAATATTCTAATTCTTAGTTCCTGAGCACATCCATGCTGGGTGGAGCCATTGGGGAGGGGATGGGGAAGAAGGAGGGGCAGAGAGCTCCTCCCTGTTGGGCTTGGTAATGCCCTCAGTAGGTTTCTGGATGGCATCTTGGCCACCACGCGCTCCATCCTGTTAAAATACAAGCAAACCACAGAAACCGTAAGTGCTGACTTCAGGAAGCTGGCTGCTGCTGCTGGTGGCGGATGGGCAATATAAAAATAGCTCATCCCCTAGAGACAAAGCCCAACCAGCAACAACCAACCACCATTCGAAAGCGGGGGGCACCGGGGCCCGGCCTGGGCTCTCCAGCCTGAAGATCCTGCTGGGGCCGAGGGTTAGCCATCCACCAGAAAGTTAGCGGCACCCCTGCCACTGAGCCAGGCTGCAGAAAAGCCCAGTGAGCCCTCACCTGCCTTGGCTCTTTTCCTCTGTTTTAAACACAAGAACATCAGATCTCGAAATGATCTTAGAGATCGTTCACCATGATGCCTTTACCTTGCAGAGGCCCAGGGAAGGCTGACCTGTCCTTGGTGACTCTCAGAGCCTGAGGCTTTGGGCTCCAAAATGAGTGGACATTTACTCTAATTGAGAATCACAGGGAGAGTGTGGGACTGAATTCCTTCTCCTGTCTGGCTCCATAGTCTCCAAACCTGGAAGATGCATGCACTTCCAGGAGAAACTGAGGCCGGAGAAAGAAACTTGTCCAGAGTCCTAGAAGTGTCAAAGCTGAGTCAGGTACCAAACCCATAATCCATGTCAAGGGTTTTCCCTAGGACATTTCAGTGGTCCCGCCTTGAGGTCATACATTGCTTCGAAGCTAAGCTGAGCGAGCAATATCTCACTAATAATTGCTTCAGTTAAATAGCTTTATAAATGCCTCTGAAGCTTTGCAAATTCTCTCAGCAACCCTGGGAGGGAGGAGCTGAAGTGACCATCCCTATTTTACAGTTGAGGAAACTGAGGCAAACTAAGATTAAAGTGACCTGTCCAACATCACACAGGTAGCAGGTGTCCAGAATTGGGTTTGAACTTCAAATAACAGTCAATGCTTCTGTGGACCACTAAAGCTGCTCTCAAATGACACTGCAGGAAAAACCTTTTCCTTTCCCTTTGCATTTACCTAAATGTCCATTTACCACTTCTTCCCCTCCCCTTTTCCTCATTTCTAGAAAATCTAAAAATACTAGATATACTCTTCCAGCTCCTTCTCCAGACTGCTTCCCTCCCTCTCTTCCTTTCTCTGTCTCTGTCTCTCTCCCTCCCTCTTCTTCTCTTCCTTCCTCCTCTCTTTCCATCTCCTTCTCCCTCTCTCTCTTCCCCCTGTCTCTCCTCCCCTACTTCCCTTCCTCCTTCTTTTCCTCCCTCCCTCCCCCCTCCTCTCTCTCTCTTTCTCCCCCCCCCCTCTTTCTGTCCTTCCCTGCTTTCCTCTCCCTCTCCTTTCCTCTTTCTCTGCAGGGCTCTTGCTCTCTGTTTCTGTCAAAATCTATCTACCTCCTCCCCTTTCTCTCTCTCCCTTCTTTTTTTTCTTCCTCTCTGTTATCCATGTCTTTCTGTTTCTGCCTCTCTCCCTCTCTGCTTACCTTTTTGTCTCTGTACCTCTAAGCCTCCCTCTGTCTTTCTCTCTCTCCCTCGTTTCTTTGTCTTTCTTCCTTTATTTGTCTTTCTATCCCTCTCTATCTGCTTTTATCTCTTTCCTCTTTTCTCCCCCCCTTTTCTTCTCCCTCATAACCTTCTTCCTTCATTTCCTTCTTCCCTTATACTTTCCTCCCATCTTTCCATTTCCCTTCTATTTCTCCTTTTCCCTTCCTTCTTCCCTCTTCCTTTTCCTCTTTGCTCCCTCTTCTCTTCCCCTTCTCTTTTTCCTTTCTTCTCCCATTCACTCTCTCACATCCCCTCCATCTCTCTTACTCTCTTGCCCTCAGTTTCTTCTTTCCCATTTTGTCTCCTCTTCATGAATGTAATAAATCAAATACTACTCAACATCCTAGTAATATTCTAGCTGCTGACCCAGGCTTTGGGGGAACTAAATAAGTTAATTGAAGGTTGGGGGAGCTGCCAATTCCCCATCCACCATATATCTGGGGAAGATCTCTGGCTGAATGCTCTGACATATTCTTAGTAGCATCAACCCAGACCCCGGAAATCCTTTTTATTGCCAATCTAAAGGTGAAAACTCCCTTGGGACTGGGAGTATATGAGGCTAAAAAAATTAGGGTCCCTATGGACATCTGTAGCAGAATAGGTTTTATAAAATCCCATCATGACCAACTCCACAGGATTTTGCCAGTTACCTGTCATGGGGACTGTTCTGCTAGGAACTACCTCCCCACTTGGCAATAGCTGAGGCCATGTCCTTAATGAAGAGACTTATCAAATAAAAGGAGAGACCTGAGCCCAGAAAGGGCTCTTGTACAGACCTCTTCCAAAGGCCTTTCATTGTCCTTTCACTTTGTATGGTGTGTTGCTTTGGTGGGTGTTTGAGGAAACGCCACATATCTTCTTTAGTCAGTTGAGTGGAGAAGAGTGAAGGGAAATTGGAAGGAAATTTTCTGCTTGCTGTGTGGGAAAAAAGTCAACTTAGCAATTTCTTTCTTGCTTATAGTGAATAAAATCAAGCACCCTCCTCTATAAAATGAGAGGGCTGGACTAGACTGGAACCGAAAGACCTCTCCAAATCTGCCAGAGTAGAATAAGCTTAAAGGAACAAAGTTATATAATAGATACCCTAAGTATTATGTTTTTTTCTATTTTAATCTCTTTCCCTATATTCCATTTTAAAATTTTGACATATAGAGTCTCATGGTCAAAGTCTGTACTTCAAAAATGAAATTTCTCTTATACTATCTTGTCCATTTTCTTTAGTATCTGGGCTTCTGGTGCTCTAGAATCCACAGACTCAGAAATAGTTGACTTTACATTTATTCAATATGATTTTCTTTGATTCAGCCAAATGTTTCATCTTTCAGATCTCTTTTGGCTCCTGACTTATCACTTTTTTGTCTTCTCCTGTCCATTTTACGTCATATATAAATTTAGTATACATATGCCATCTACTTTTTTTAAAATCCAAGTCATTAAAAAACAAATGTTAACCATCATAGTAACATAGTAAAATCAAAGTTGGAATGGATTGTAGAAAACAGAATCACAAGTGCTAGCCTGTTGAATGCAGGTTGTCTGAGCTGGAAGGGCCTTAAGAAATACACTGTCAGAGTTGGGAAGAGCCTTGGAATATGGAATATCAGAGCTAGGAGGGATCTTACACGGACTGTCAGTCAGAAGAGATTACTTAGAATGTAGAAGGTCATAACTGAGAAGAGATGCAGAACAAAGAATATCAGAGCAGGAAAAGGCTTTCTTTAGAATACAGAAAAATCAGAGCTGGGAGGGACTTGAGAACAAAATGATTCTTTCCTAATAATAGGCTTTATTCCTTCCACAATATCAAAGGCTGGCTATCCACTAGAATAGCCTAGAGGAAAGGAGTAAGGGAAGGTTCTCCCTCGCTACCACAATACCCCATACTTCTCTCTCTTTATTTCTCTTGGCAGCCCCCTATCCCATTCCTACAATCACTGCCTACACCCTATTTTCTATGCCCCTTTTACTCCCATTTTGTAGCACATAAAGATCCATTTGGGGAGTGATACAGAGAATACATTTTCAATAATATAAGGATCTATAATCTTCATCTTTTTGAGAAGTTAGGAATATACATTCCATTAGATGGAGATTTTATATGTAACCCTGCTAATGGCAGTAATCTTTTCTCCAATGTTTAGGGAATTAAACCGCACACTGTTGGTTTGGGAAGGATACAGAGAATACATTTCCAATAATATAAGGATCTATATCTTCACCTTTTTGAGAAGTTAGTAATATATGTTCCATTAGATGGAGATTTTATATGTAACCCTGTTAATGACAGTAAGCCTTTCTCCAATGTTTAGGGAATTAAACAGCATACTGTTGGGATTCATATTGTGCCATTTTTTGCTGAAAAGTGGGCCCAGCTGATATTTAGTTTGTACATTCCCTCCTCCTTTTTTTCCCATCCCACATATATCCCAACTGAATTTGCCTCAGGCACACAAATTACTAGTTACAGCTCTCTATGCTGTCCTTATGGAAAAGAGAGAGAAATGTAGGTTAGGGGATAGTACAATTAGGTTGATTCAAAATTGGTTGAATGGTTGGACCTTAAGAATAGTAATTAATAATTCAGTGTCAATTTAAGAGGAACTCTTAAGTGTAGGACCACACAGAGTGCTGGACATGGTCCTGTGATGTTTAACGTTTGTTTTCAATGACTTGGATAAAAAAAATTGATGGCATATGTTTACTAAATTTGTATATGACATAAAAGGGACAGGAGAAGACAAAAAAGTGATGTCAGGGGCCAAAGAGATCTAAGAGATGAAACAAAGAAAATCATACTGAATAAATGTAAAGTCTTATATGGGTCCAAAAAGTCAAATCAGCAAACAAAATGGGAGATAGTATTTCATCTGTAAGAGAATCTGGGGGATTTGGGTGAGCTGAAAGCTCAGAAATTAGGAGATGATAGTTTTAAATTAGATATAGATGTCTACTCTTTGTTCTGCTCAGGTCAAACTACAATTTCAGTGCTCCATTTATTTCTGGGCACCAGAAGAATATTGGTGAGCCATGGTCAAGCTATATGAGATTAGCTGAAGGAACTAGATGGTTACTCTCATCTAAACAAGAGAAGATTGGTGGTAGAAAGGAGGAAAATATGATAGTCAACTTCAAGTCTTTGAAGCTTGGTCTTATGGAAGAAAAATTAGACCTATTCTCCTTGGCCACAGAATTAGGAGCAGTGGGTGAAAATTTAAGCTGGAGAACAGAAAAGATGACAATCAGAGCTATTCAAAAAGATTACCTCAAGAGGTAGCAAGTTTCATCTCATTAGGGCATTTTCAGCCAGAAAATTCTCTTCACTATGGTAGCCCCTTTCTTCTATTGGTGAGCTCCTCCTGGAGCCTCTATTCTATGAATGGGTTCAAGTCAGCCCCTTCCCAGCCCTGTTTCAGACTTTCTCATTACAAACAAGAGGGTCCTCCATTAAAATCTAAACTGCTTGTGTCTTTCATTTTCTTTGCATTTGTATCTCTAGCATTTTCTACAGTGCCTGGCACATTGTTGTAGTTGTTTACACATTTCAGTTGTGGCCAACTCTTGAGTGGGGTTTTCTTGGCAAAGACACTGAAGTGGTTTGCCATTTCCTTCTCCAGCTCTTTTTACAGATAAGGAAACTTAGATAAAGAGAGTTAAGTGATTTGCCCAGAGTCATCCATCTAGTTAAGTGTCTGAGGCCAAATTTGAACTTGGGACTTCTTGCCTCCAGTCTTGGCACTCTATCCACTGCCTTAGAGAGTTGCCCCTGCCTGGCACATTTTGAATACTTAATAAATGTGGCCTATCAATGGAGTTCTTCCATCAGAGACTGAAGAAGTGCTTCTTTGTAATTTTGTGGAATGGATTCTTGTTTGGGTACAGGTTATCTGGCTTCTGAAGTCCCTTCCACCTCAGAGGTTCCATAAGTCTTTAAAATGAAAAGATCCCTAAGGTCCTTCCCGGTCCAAAGTTCCATGATCTAAATCTTCTCCCCTCATTTTGCCGAGGAGGACTTGGGCCCAGACAGAAGTCATTTGCTCAAGGTCACCCAGTGAGTTAGTGGAGGACCCAGGTCTCCTGATTCCTGACTTAGTGCCCTTCCCACACTACATCATCCCTAAGATAGGGTGAAGTTGACTGGCGAAGGACTTTAAAATCCATAACCAGGAGACTAATTTTTCTTCATTAGGCAATTAGCAGCTATGGGAGCCATTTGAAAAAGTGGATGATACATCTCGGCCTGTTCTTCCACTTAGGGGAAAAAAGTGTTGGGCAGCTATGCCTGGAATTGATTATATTGGCCAGAAGGCAGGGATGTAGCCGTCAGCAAGATTGCAGCAATCAGGCGAGATAAGAATGTCTGGGAGAAGGCTATCACTGTGGGGAGAAAAAGCGAGGCTCGGATTTGAGAAATATCAATCATAGTAATAGAAATGACAAAGTGGACAGAAGAATCAGAGAGCTAAGAGCCTGGCAGGGGGACAGGACCGGGGGAAGAGAGGCAGAAGGGAAGGGTTTGGGAGGAGGTCAAGTTTTTGTCTTCCTTGTGCATTAGATTGGGTTTTTGAGCGACTTAGCCATCCAAGAGATAATGAAGTGGCGGAAGATTTAATCTTCCACCTCGCAGAGCGAGGGTCCCCAAAATGAAGAATTTTAGAGTTGAGAATGAAGTTAAAGAGCATTCAGTTTGTCAGTGAGGGAGGGCAACCCTGGAGAGAAATGTCTTGCTTAAGGTCATGCAAGGAGTTAATGAAAGAACAAGGCAAGAAACAAGGTCTTTTCCACTTCAAAAAGATCTGAGGCTCAAATCCATCAAATTCAGCCCAGATTGCTCTCTCTTCCTGCCAGCCAAGACAGAGGAGGCAGGACTGCCCCTGAGCCTTCCCATCTGCAGAGACATTTCTCCCCCTGTTTTTTTTTGTCACTTTTTTCTCTCTCCAGGACTTCCCTAGTATTTATTTTCATCATAAGAGCATAGAAATACATAGTTGGAAAGACCTTAGAGGTCATGTAATCCTTTCTTTTCCTTCCTTTTTTCCTTTGTTCCTTCTTTCTCTTTCTTTCTTTCCTTCTTCCTTTTTCCTTCGTTTTTCTTCTCCTTTCCCTTCCTTTTTATGCCCTTCCTTTCCCTGTTCCTCCTTTTCTTTCCCTTCCCTTCCCTTTGTCTCTTCTCTTTCTTTACCAATCAGCACAAACACTTTAATCAGCTCTGCTTCCAATCTGGACTATTTCACTTCTTCTTAGGGAACCTGTTCATATCCCACTCCCAAGAACTCACCATATTGATGCCAGACTTAGAGTGGGCACTACCTTAGTTTTAGCTTTATTATAAACCAGAACTCTGGAACTCAAGCAGTCAATCGTCTTCAGCCTCCCTACAGCCAGAATTTCAAGTTTAGGTCTCTATTTTACCAAAGGAAGAATTGAGGCTAAAAAAAAAAAATTGGCTTGCCCGAGGTCCTAGAGCTAAGAAGTGTTAGAAGATCCTGGTTTTCTGACTCCAAATCCAATATATTTTCCCACCATATTACTTGCCCTGTGTGGAAAAGATGAGATCATAAACAGGGAGAGTTCGGTGTCATTTTCATAGGGAGCTCTGTTTCTCTGGGGAATGATCCTGGGCTACAATTTTTTTGAGGATTTTGAGGTGCCCAGACACCAGGATGCGCAGTTAGGAAGAATAAACTAATATCAGGTGAGTAGCTGGAGAAATAGGAGGAAAACCAGGAGAAGCAAATAACTTCAAATATAAGACCCAGGGCAGCTAGATGGCACAGTGGAGAAAATGCCAGTCCTGAAATTAGAAGGACCAGAATTCAAATCTGGCCTCAGACTCTTGGCACTTATTGTATGACCTAGGCAAGTCCCTTAGCCCTGATTATCCCTCTTACACATACAAATTGAAGGCCAAGTGGGTGAGAAGATAAGATAGGAGTTTGGGCAGCTCAAAATGACCAGACATTGACACTGAAGTGATTTTTTTGTCACATGATGCAGATACCATAGAAACCTGTCCTGGCATCTGCATCCCACTGCCCTTAGTGGAGGATTTCCCACTAAGCTCTGTCCTTGGTGGGGGATTTCCCACTAAGCCCAAGTCATCCATATCAGTGGACCGGCCAAACTATGTCAATTCAGAGAATAATGGAAGTGGAGGATACCCCAGGGATTGTTTATTCTATGGGCTGGCAAACTTTTTCATAGAGAAGAGCCCTTTAGAGTGATGTTTTTGGAAATATAACTTTTATATACATATACACACATATATGAGACAGCCTGATACAGAGAATAGAATACCAAGCTTAGAGTCAGGAAGGCTCTGATTCCAAGCCTGACACTGTGTAATATTGGGCAAGCCAATGAATCAAACAATTATCAAGGATATTAATCCCTTAATGTGTGGTGGTCATTGTACTTTATATCCCTGGAGGCAGAAAGACAAAAACAAAAATAGTCCCTGTCCACAGGGAATTTATGCTCTACTGTGGAAATGGACCTTGTTCACAGATAAGTATATTTGGGATATGTCCAAAATAAAAAGTGACATGAGGAGGTATTAACAACTGAGGACTTTAGGAAAAGCCTTTTGAGATGAACCTTAACTTTGTTATGAGTTTCAAGAGAGAGAATAAGGAAAAAAAGAGGATTCTGGGATTATGGAAACAATTTGTACAAAGGCCCTGAAGTGACAGAGGGAATGTGTTTGACTGGAACCTAGAGGAAATGAGGGATGGGAACATATACTTAGTCTTGGAAACACAGATTAGAGACCAATTCTTAAAGGCTTTAAATATCAAATGGAAGAACTTGTATTACATTTTAAAGGCAAAGAGAAGCCATTGATATTTTTCAAGCAAAGGAAATAAATGCCAATTTGGAAGTTGTGTGGAGAATGGATATGAGGAAAGAGATTAGAAGCAGAGGGACCAACTGGAAGGCTATTGCAGTAGTCCAGTTGAGAGACACTGAAGGCCTGGAGAGGATAGATCTGGTATGAGGGGAAAATATGGAATGGATACTTGACTTAAGAGTGTTGTAATTGAAGATGTAATGTGCTACTATGAAAAGCCCTAAAACACCAATCCAGAGGAGCTTTGTTAAAATGACCTGGGAACTGGGGAAAGAGCCCTAAGGAGTTTCTAGAGCCTTCTGCCATTAGCATGTAAATACAAGTTTTTCAAAATAGCTTTCACTTTGAAAGCCTGGAAGAATATGATAAAAAGGAGTGGAAGAAGGAAGAAACAGAAAAGATGGCAGCAGCAAAGGCTGGATATGTGTGGAAGGGATCATTTACTAAAAATAAAAACAAATCTGAAAATGGAGATACCCTGCTGAAAGAAAAAAAGAACAATGGATTTGAAATTAGAGGACTTGGGTTCAAATGCTCTTTGGATTGGATTACAAACTCCTTTGAGGGCAGCGACTATCTTTTACCTCTTTCTGTATCCCCAGTACTTAGCATAGTGCCTAGCATTTAGCAAGCACTTGCTTAACAGATTTTTATTGAATTGAACTGAATATGTGTGACCATGCTCAAAGGACTTCCTCTCTCAGTTTCCTCCTCTGAGAAATTAGGGGTTGGATTTATGGCCCATTTAGTTTCCTCCAGCTCCAAATCTGTGATCCTGAGAGTTGAGCAGCCCCTGAAGGACTCTGTGGATGATGGGTACCCAAAAGATTTCAGTAAAGAATAATCAAAACCTTGGGAAAAACATTTGGTGATTTTGTTTCTTCTTAAAAGGGCTTTAAGTAGAGAGATACAAAGTATCCCCTTGCTATTATCTGTGCCATCAGCCAGTCCCATCCAGTCCAGGATCCTCATTAAAGAGAGAAGGAAACAGAAATCCAATGGCTTGCTCAGTGTCACCAGCTGGCCTAGAACTTGGGTTCCTTGGGTTCTTTCTAAGACAGCAGACTGTTTCTCTTTCTGTACCCCTAAAGTATTAAGAACTAGAGCACGGGTAAGAAGAAAGCACTTCATTAAGACATATGATTTTAGGTACTCACACCAAGCTTTAGGGAGGAATGAATTGTTGAATCCATTCACTAAAACTAGGAATGGCCTTTCAGAATTCTAGCAAAGGATCAGCATAGGACTTAGAGAATCTGCACCGAGGCCCTAAATGTATGAGTTATTTCCCTTCCCTGGATCTGTGTTCTTATCTATTAATTAGCATAATGGATAAAAATACTGGATTTGATATCAGGAAAATCTTAAATTTGAATCCTGCCTATTATGCCATTTAGGTGACATGGATATAATTGTAGTTAAGATAGATTATAAAAGAGAAAACAAGAAGCTGCTAGAATTTATGGAAATTAGTGGATGGTGTGACTTAGCCTGTCAGACTCAGTTTACTCAATTTGTAAAATGAAGATAATAGGAGCACCAACTTTGGGATTTGTTTTGGGGATCAAAGGAGATAACTATATATTAGGGATTCTTAATCTTTATAGGTCCATGGACCTATAAATGCATTGATAGATTTCAAAGAGTTTATAAACTTGAATGGGAAAAAAAATCACAACTTTATTTTCTACTTTGAATCTCTAACTTAAATTTCGAATTCTTTTCCATTTTTAAAATCATGATTCTGAAAAGGGGTTTCTAGGCTTTACCAGACTACCCAAGGAGTCCATGATAGGAGAAAATGTTAAGAATCTCTGTCATGTAGAAAGTGTTTTGCAAACCTTGAATCTTTATATAAATGCTAGCTATTATTATTAGCTATCAAAAGAGGAAGTAGAATTAGAAGATCTCAGAGGTCCTTTCTTCCTTTGCCATTTTGTGATTCTTTGACTCTTTCCATCATTTCATCAACAAACATTTACTAGGCTCCTAAGTACCAAGTATTTTGCACCTTTGGGAAGTGGATTAGATTGAAGGCACATTTCCACCTTTTCTAGGATTGGGTTTTCAGTCTTGTTCCATAGGTAGCAACTCAGGGACCCTCCTGGTCCCCATTCTGAAGGAGTCATTCAGAACCAGTCATACATTTAAGGAGTGAATAATAGATGCTGTTCTCAAAGTTAGCCCCTAAGAATATTTCAGGTGGCATAATAGTGGGAAGAAAGAAAGACAGAGAGAGACAGACAGAGACGGAGGCTGAGACTGAGACAGAGAGAGAGACAGAGAGAAAGAGAGAAAGAGAGCAAGAATTTAGGGGTTGGGTATCATAGTACTTCATGTATATAGAGAAATACTTATTGAGCCAACCAAGCTGATTGAGTTATAGCAAACTAAGAAACAACTCCTTCCAAGTTCAACCCCTCCCCTCTTTTCCTCTCTTTTTCTTTCTCTCCTCTGCTCTTCCCTTCTTTCCTTCTTCTCTCCTTTCCTCTCCCCCTGCTTATCTCATATCTCCCTTCTCCCCTCTTCTTCTCTTTCTCCTCCCTTCTTCCTCTTTGCCTTTTCTTCTTCCGTTTCCCTTCCCTTCTCCCCCTCCCCTCCCTTCTCCTCCCTTCCCTTCTCCAATCTCCCTCCCTTCCCCCCCTTCCCTCCCTCTTTTCTCCTCTCCCCCCTCTCCACCCCTCCCCAGTTTTCTCGGCTCAGGAACAAATGTCTATTCTTGCAAAAAAAAGAAGTGACAGGGGTCGGCTCAGTGCTTTCCACATGACCTGCCTGGGAACAGGGCCCGTCTTTGTTAATCCCGCAGCCTGTCATTTCAGCCTCTTCACAAAAGGCATAAGCCACTTACTGCTGTGCTCCCCCCTGACCCCGACCCCTATTGTGCTGTGCTAAGGGAGGGGCCCAAAGTTCGGGACCCTGCCCCCCCCCATTTCAGCTGCTCGGAGCCCCCAGCCTGCGTGCCCAGGGAAGGGGGTGGGGGTAGAGCAGGCGGGGCCGGGCACAACCAGCTGGGGAGAGGAAAGAACGCACAAAAGACCGAGTCCGCCTCTGCACTGCGGGCCGGCCGGGATCAGGGGGCAGGACCAGGGACAGGGACGGGGACAGGCCCAGAGCCAGGGCCAAGGAGGGCAGGCGCAGGAAAGGGGGGCACAGTTCTGGGCAAGTCGCCTAAACAGCAGGATGAGCAGCGGTGGAAACCCTGCAGGACTGTCATCAGCCATGTCATAATCCTCCTCCTCCTCCTCCCCTTCTTCTTCCTCCTCTTTCCGTTCTTCTTCCTCCTCCTCCTCCTCTTTCCTCTCTTCGTTTTCCTTTTTCACCTCCTACTCTCTCTCCTTTCCATTTTCCTTTCTGTTTCCTCTACATATCTCCTCTTTTCTCTCTTCCTATATCCTTTCTTTTTCCTTTCCCATCCCTCTCTTTCCTCCTTGATTCCATCCCTCCTGGCTTTTCTTCTCCTCCCCCCTTCCTTTCCCTTCTATTTCTCCTTTTTTCTCCTCTCCTTCACTGCTCCATTCCTCTTTCCCTTCTGTTCCTTCCTCCTCCTCTTTCCTCTTTTCTTCCTCATTTTCTCTTGATAGAACCCCAGATTCCCAAAGTTGCAAGAGATCCAAGTCATCTAGTCCAATCTTTTCCTGAATTTTAGTGATGCCTTCTATGACATCTAACTGAAGTCCCTTCAGCCTCTGCTTAAACACATTCAGTGAGGAAGCAACTCATTACCTAAGCCAGGCAACCCATTTCCCATTTTAGACAGATTGCAAGACTGACTCAGCACAACCCACCTCCATTCCTAGAAGAATAACTCCAAACCTCTATGCTACTGATGCTCTTCTATCATTATTTCAGTGACAACTAACTAGTACAAAGTTCTCTTTTCCATTCTCTATCCACTCTTTCTTCCCACCCCTCTTCTTTCTCTTTCCCTTACCTCCTCCTCCCTTTTCCTCTTTCTTTCCTTTCCCACCTCTTCTCTTTTCCTACCTTCTCCCCTCTCTGGCTTTTCTTTATCCCTGCTGCTTTCCTTCTTTTTTACTTCTCCTCTGTTCTCTCCTTTTTTCCTCCCTTCCCTCTCTCCTCTTTCCCCTCCATTTCCTCCTCCGTCCTTCCTCATTCTCCCTTGCCTTTTCTTCCCTACTTCCTTCCTCCCTTTACCTTGATCCTTCCCTCCCCTTCCTTTCTGAGCTTTTATCCTTTCATTTTTTCTTTTCTCCCTTCCCATTTCTCTATCTACCATCCCTCTCTCTTTCACTCTTTTTTTCTTCCTTTTCCTCCCCTTCTCTTTTCTTCTCCCTCCCTCCTTCCCTCTCTCCAGTTAAACATGAACCAAGGCAGCTGACTCACCTACCTTGTGATCAGGTGATTTCAGTCTGAGGCATTCAAACCAAATGGTTTGCACCCCGGCTTGTAAATTATATAGGGATGGTGTAAGGAGGTAGTAGCATCAGATAGCATTAAAGCTGGAAATGAAGGCTGCCTGTGAGACCTGGGGAGGTAACTAAAGCTCTCTGAACCTCAGATCCTCATCTCTAAAAGGAGAGAGTAGGACTCAATATGACCTTCCGATTCAAAATCTCTGCTCTTAAGATCCTAGGAAAATTCTTTCATTTCATAGTCTGTGAAAATTTCTGATTTTTTTCTTGAAACATTGGGTCCCAGATATTAGGAAGCAGGACACATAACAGAAAGCCTAGCCATGATCCCAGAAGTTTAAAAAGCTGCTTAACACCCCTAGGTCTCATAGGATATATACTGTGTGTTTTTAACCTAAGCATGGAATGGGGATAGTATCTCTCTCTCTCTCTCTCTCTCTCTCTCTCTCTCTCTCTCTCTCTCTTTCACCTTTCACTCTCTCTTTTTCTTTCTTCTTTCTCTTCCCTCCCTCCCTTCCCTTCTCTTCCTCCTCCTTTTTTTCTCCTTTCTCTTTCCCCTCCTCATTCTCTTTTTCCCTCTTTAGGCTCTTTCTTCCCTTCTCCATCTTTGTCTCTATATATCTTTCTCTGTATCTCTTACACACAACACACACACACACATTCTCAGTAGGAACAATTAAAGGAAGTCACTTTGAGGCTATATATAACTCCAGCCTCAGCACAACCTCTCATTAGGCAGCTGTCACAAATGGCCGTGGGTCTGTCATGTCGGATTATGTCCTCATTCAGTGTGTGGTAACCCAACGGTGACCTAGGGCAGCACTAACAAACAGAAGCTGTGAGGAGGGTCTGCTGTTTGATCTAGGAGTCAGTGTTCCTGGAGCCATCCAAATGCATATGAAACCTGCTGACCCTGGGGGGTGTAGCAGGGAGAATAGCAGTGTGTCAGCAATGTATCGAGCACACCTGCCTTGCAGATGTGGGCTCGGGAAACTTCCAGACCTGTTAATATTTTCACCAGGCCGCTTATTCTCAGGGATTACTTCCTCTTACTTCTTGTCCCTGCCCCATAAATACCACTTGGCTGAGGGAAAGTAATCCACGTTACGGGGTCATAGGAGATGGGTTTTCAAGATGGAAGAGATCTTAGGACACCACCGAGTTCCATCCCCTCATTTTGCAGATGAGAAAATGGAAGTCCGTGGGGGTTCAATGACTTATTCATGGTCACACAGGGGCTAAATCCCAGAACCAGAGTCTGAGCTGAGATCTTTTCACTAGAAAGGTCTGGCTTTTTTCTGCTATGTTGCCTCGAAGTTTCCTAGGAAGCCAATGAGAACATTAATGGGAAAAGGAGTTCCTGGGCTGGTGAGGGTTTAACCAAGCAGCCTGAAATATAACGTTTTCCTTGCGTTCTTTGTCTACCCCAATTCCTCATGGTACTTTGTGTCTCAATAGCCAGACTGGATCTCAGCAGCTCCTTCTCCACTCCTGTATACCTTTGATTCTGTTTCTGATCTTCTTTCTGTTCCTTATCTCCCACCTCCATGCCTTTGTATTAGCTGTGCCTCGGTTCTGGCAATGTACTCCTTTTCTGCTTCTACCCCATTGAATCTCTCTCCTCCTTCAAGATTCAGCTCAAGGACCATCTTTGATGTGAAGACTTTTCAGATCCCCTTAAAAGCTAGTACCTTCCCTCTTTAACCAATTTATATTCATTTGGAAATTACTTGTATTTATCCTCATTATATTTATTCTTGATATAATTACATGTAGGCTTCTTTTCTCCCATTAACATGGGAGACAGATCTAACAACTTATGAGAGCAATTTCCATCTGGGAGTCCATAAGTGCTTTCAGCATAATTGGTTTCCTTTGTAATCCCATGTATTTTGCTTTATGTATTTATACCGATTATCCAAGAAGGACCCATAGGTTTTCCCTAAAAGAAGTTTGTGATACATAGAGAGAAAAGTTAAAGATCTCTGAAGAATGATTTCTCAGGGGAGGTAACACCTGAACTCAGAGCCTCGGAGGATGCATAAGATGCTAAGAGCAGGGGTGAGAGGTGGGGAGAAAGGGCATTCTAGGTATCTGTGCAAAAACCTGCAGGTGGGAATTGGAGAGCCCAGGTGGGAGGCACATCAAGTAGGGCTGAGTACATGAAGAGAAGCAGCATGAAAACTGGAAAAGACAGGCTGGAGCCAGGTTGGAAAAGCTGTCATTGTTTATCCTGGAGGAAATAGGGAGCTACTGAGGATTTCTCAGGTGGGTAGTAACATAGTCAGACCCCTACCTTAGGAATATGGCTTTATTAACTATAAGGAGTCAGTCCTTTAGAAATCAGGGAGGTAGCAAACATTTCTTAAGCAATCACTATGTACCAGGTCCTGCGCTGAATGGTGAGGATACAAAGAAAAGCAAAAAAGCTTTTTCCAAAAAAAAAAAAAAAAAATCCCCACCCTCAAGGAATGAGCATTCTAATGGAGTAGACTACTTGTCAATAACTAGGTGCATTCAAGAGTTGTGGGAGGCCAATTATGAGCCTATTGCAATAATCTTGGTGAGAGGTGATTGCGGCTGTACCGGGGCTGCTAGCTTTGTGAATAGCCAGATGGGGATGGATAATTATTTATTATCTTAAATTCTATCCCTCATTGCAGACTGACATTCTAGGAAAACACTAAGGTGGACCCCAATAGGAAATTCAAGGTGTACAATTGCTATTCACACATGATTGGAAAATTCAAGTCCCTTCTCTCTTAGGGACTGGCAGTAACAATAAGACTGTAATAAAAGCAGCAAAGCGTATGTACTTCTCCATCCATACCCACCTCTTCTTCCCCCTCCAGCTCAAGGTGCTTTATTCTGACTCCTTTCCTCCTTCAAAGGTTTCTTTGAGGTTCCTTCCATCCAAATTTTACTTGGATTAAAGGTTTAGGGCAATCCCCAGCCCTGCCTCAACCCCATTGTGTCCAGGGAGGGCTCTGAGGAGATGACCGAACCCCCTCCCCGGGGAACTATAGCCACAGTGCCTTTCCCTTGCTCCCTTTCCTTTCCCTTGCTCCTTTCCCTGTCTGCTTGATGAGGTATTCAGAAGAATTCTCCCTCTCTCCTTGCTTCCATTCCTGACACATTTCTGCACACAAGTGCCAGGGTGCCCGGGCTTTTGCCCTTGTAAATAAAAGAAGGGCTTGTCCCTGTCACTCTAGCCAAGGCAGCTAGCTCCAGGAGGGCAGAGGAGGTTGTGGCTTAGGCCTGGAGTCTTTGTGGGCCCTTCTCGGGTTCTGAGGTTGCACTCTGCCAGGGAGGCCTGGTCAGTAATGACAGGCTGCCCTAGCTGGGGACTTTGCCCTTACTGTCTTTCTCAGAGCCCGGGAGGAGGCCTCTGCCAGCCTCAGCCTTCCCCCAGCCAGGGTTGAGACAAGGCACAGGCTGTGTATTCATCCCTTTGCTGGGGTGGGGGGTGGGAGCAGACAGAGGGAACACGGAGATTTCCTGTGAAGCGGACCTGACTGTGAGTTAGACCAGCCCAGCCCACTGCATGTGTCACTGTGTGGGAGAGAGAGGGGTGGGCAGGGGAAGCATTCCTTGAACCCTGGGAGCTGAGGATGGGTAATTCACATCTATCTCCTTATAAATATGCTTTGAAACCCCATCCCTGAACGGAGCTACCAAGGAAAGAGTAAGAAGGCTGATCTGTTGCTAAAAACAAACATGGAAAAAATTGTGAGGGTCTTATCTGAATAAATAGCTGGTAGCTGCTGGGGGAAGAGAGAACAGAGTCATACGAATCAGGGAGACGAGTTCAAATTTGACTTCAGATACTCACATACTGTGTGACCCTGGACTTAATTTCTCTCTGTCTTGGTTGCCTCAGCTGCAAAATGGGGATAGTAATAGATAGGACTTAACTTATAAGGGTGGAGAAAATGATATAATAGTTGTAAGGTGCTTAGTATAGTGCTTGGCATGTAGTCGGTACTTAATAAATGCTTCTTTACTTCCTTTCTCCCTCCCTCTGGCCCTTCCATCATTCTTTCATTCCTTCCTCCTCTTCCTTTCCTTTCTTTTATCCCTCTTTCCCATTCCTTGTTCCTTTCATTACTTTTTCCTTCCTCTCTTCCTCCTTTTCTTCCTTTCTCCATTTCTTCCTTTTTTACTTCCTCTTTCCCTTCCTCCTCCCTTTCTTCCATTTTCTCTTTCCCTCTCTTTCTCACTTCCTTCCTTTCTTTCTCTTCCTTCCTGACTTCCTTCTTTCCTTTCTCCCTTCCTCCCTTCCTTCTTTCCTTCACCCCTCCCTACCTTTCTTTTATCCCTCCCTCTCTTTTTCCCTTCCTTTCTTTCCTTCCTTCCTTTCTTTCTCTTTCCCTTTGTTCTTTCCTGCTTCTCTTCCTTTTTTCTTCACTCCCTCCAATATCCAACAAAATGAAGTATAGAATTTGAAACATTCATAATTAGAATCCTAATGTAATTAAGTCAATGAGCATTCATTAAGCACCTGCTTTATGTCAGGCATTATGGTAAGCTCCAGGAACACACACACAAAAAAGGCAAAAATAGCCCCTGCCCTCATGGAACTTCCAATTTAATGGGGGAGATAGCATGTAAACAGCTATGTCCAAGCAAGACATATGTGGGATAAGTTGGAGATGTCAGAGGAAAGAAGGCATGTATGGGTGTGGATGGAGATCAGGAAAGGATTTTTGCAGATAATAGGAATTTTGCGGAGATTGGAAGGAAACCAAAAGGCAAGGATAAGGAGGCATAGAGAATAGCCAGTGAGAATGCTCAGAGTCAGGATATAGTGGAAAGAACCCAGATTTAAAGTCAGAAGACCTGTATTTTTCTATTTACTGCTTATGTGATTTGTTCTCCGAGCCTCGGTTTTTTCATCTGCAAAGATGAGGAGGTTCCTCTAAGTTCCTTTCTGCCCATTCTCCCACCCATCCAGTATCAGACTCTCAGAACATCCTTAACAAGTGGGATGAACATTTCTGATGAGAGGGAGCGGCCTAACTGAAGAGCATCTCAACCAACCCATCTCCAGGTATTTGAAAGATCTTTATATTGAGCAATGATGGTTCCCTAAGTATGGGAGACTCTTATTACTACACACGCTCCCTTGGTTGTCCTTTTATAACTTTCCTATGAAAGTTCATTCATTGTAACATAATATCATCTGGATGAAAATGTTGAGGAAGGGCATGGGACAATCAAAAATCTTTCCCTCTGACTATACCCCTATGGGGTCAGCCTTAATCAATCAACTTTTCTAACTTTTCTATGAAAGTTCATTCATTGTAATATGATGTCATTTGGATGAAAATGTTGGGGAAGGGACATCCTATATCCCTTAATCAATCAATCAACAAGCATTTATTAAATACTAGTTATAAATCAGGCATTGTCCTAGGCAATGGAGATATAAAGAAAAAATAAAGACAGTCCCTATTCTTAAGGCATTTTCTTTCTCTTGTGGTTGGTATAATACTGGAATCTCCCTTTCTCCCACCCTCATCTTTTCTTCCTCTTCCAGGACTTTACTGCCAAACACCCCTTCTAGGTTTTGCAAAAAAGTAATCGTACTTTGTTTCTATTTGTTTTGATTTTGCTTTGGGTGGAGTGGAGGTGAGGTATTCCCTAGCAATCGGCCAGCACAATCAAAGCTTAGTCTTGGCAAGAGGCCCCCTTATCATGCCAGGAATCCAGGAGTCAAAAGGCTTTGTTTTGGTGAGGAGATGAAGGTCATAAAAACTAGCTTCTTGTGAAATTCAATCAAGAAGGAAATAAATATAAGGTGAACTAATGAATGAATGAGTGACTTAGTGAAGATGATTGAATGAATGGACAAAAAATATCAAAAACGTTCTATGTGCCAAGTGTCAGGGATACAAAAGAAAAAAGCAAAGCAGTGAATAAATTAGTGAACGAGTGAGTTAGTGAAAGAACAAATGAACAAAAAAAGTATTTATTAAAATAGCACTTCTGTGTCACGTGCTAGAGATAAAAATATCAAAGTCAAGACAATGAATTAATTTTTTAAAAAGCATTCATTAAGCACTAAATGGGATGGTAAGTGGATTCATAGGGCAATTCATTGACACTACCTTTCCAGGAATAGTAAAGTTTATTTGATTACTCTTCCCAGAGGTAGAGGTGAAAGGTCGGAGGAGAAGGGAATACTTGTCATGAAGATGGCTGCTGGCTTGATTGAGATTGGCTACACTCTTCTCTGACCAGTCATGAGTCCAGAGCCCCAGGGAATGTTCTATCAAATCCATATCCTTGATGGATGATCTCTTGCTTCAAGAATTTATCAAAATGGGGGACACTGGGAATTTGATTCTCAGAACATTATTAACCCAGCAAACATAAACCAATCAACCAATATCTATTGAGAAACTATTGAGTTTGAGGCACTGTGCTGGGTATTGGGGGAAGGATGGAGGGTGGGAAGGCGCTAGGTAATAAGTAGATATGATCCAAGCCCTTAGGGAGGTCACAGTCCAGCTGAGGACAAAAGATACATGAAAAATCCACACATTATTGATAATGTCAAATAGGATAAGAAAGCACGGTTATGAAAAGAGCAATGTAATGAATATCTGAAGAAATGAGTTCAAATCCCAGCCCTCACACTAGCTGTGTGTCTTTTGCTGAGTTTGTTGGATACCAGTTTCCTCCTCTGTAAAATGAGGGGATTTGGACCAGATCCTTCCCATTGTTAAATCTATGAACCTGTGCTGTTCGGTGACAAATGAGTGGTTCGGGTGGTAAAGTCCTGAAGATTTCAGCAGTCAGCCCTTTCAACTCACTCTAGAATTCAGTGACTGGGGAAGAATTTAAAGAAAATGGAGACTTAAGCCAGATCTTTGCAAAATGGATAGGATTCGGGGTGGGGTAGAAAGGTGTTTCAGCAGGTAGTGTTATACTTGGAGTCAAGAAGCCCCCAAGCTCTAAATCCTGCTCAAGAGCATTTTTAAGCCCCAGTTTCCTCATCTATAATATAATCACAGCATTTACCTTACTGGATTGTTATATCATATGAAAATATATGTAAAGCACTTAGCAAATTTTAAGCTGCTAGTTATTATTATTATCTTGGCAGCCAGGTAGCGCACCTAAGCATTGGACTTAGAATCAACACTTCCCAGCTGTGTGACACTGGGCATGTCACTTAACTGTTTGCCTCAGTTTCCTTATTTGTAAAATGAGCTGGAGAAAGAAATGGCAAACTTCTCCAGTATCTTTGCCAGGAAAATCCCAAAGACACAACTGAAATGCCTCAACAGCAACAATGGCAACAAACTTATAATTTTTATTGGAAAAGTAGAAAAGAAGGGGGAGAGAAGATGCATTCTAGGGTAGTTCTTCAGGAATATATTTATTACAGACTGAGAGACATGAATCAGTGAAAAGAGAATAGGACTGAAAGACCTAAAATCTCATTTAGCTGTTACTATATGTAAATATACCCCAGTGTGGCCACAATTTGGTCACTGGTAATATGAAGGTATTGAACTAAATAATATTCAAAGACCTTTTTAATTCTCAAATCTGTATATGTTTTTAAAATTTTAATAGCCTTTTATTTACAGGTTATATGTATGGATAATTTTACAGCATTGACAATTGCCAAACCTCTTGTTCCAATTTTTCCCCTCCTCCCCCCCACCCCTTCCCCTAGATGCAGGATGACCAATACATGTTAAATATATTAAAGAATAAATTAAATACAAAATAAGTATACATGTCTAAACTGTTATCAAATCTGTGTATTATGGGAGAGGCGGGAAGACCAATGCGTGTCCAAAGGATTGTAGGAAATTAAAACAGGGCTACTATGCTACCAATAAGGGAAGGTTCTGGGTAGACAAGTCTGGGATCTGAGGGCAGCACATGGATGAGAAGGGAGAAATGTGGCTGGGAAGGTTACTCACCTGTTCACCACTGACAGTACCTACTGGGGACCGAGTAGGTCTACCCAAACTCCAAAGTTTAGGTGATTTAAAAAGACTTGCAACAACTACTTGAGTGTGGGTCCAGTTTCCCTGTAGGGAATTCTAACAATGGAATATAGAGGGGGTCACTTAGATGGGCAGTAGAAAAGTCACAAGGAAATGGTAGATGGGCTATGATTTCTAAGACTGGCTTATCCCTTGTCCCAGTCTATACTCATTAAATGACCTTAGCTTCAGTTTTCCTATCTGTAAGATGTTTGTAGAGTGGATGTGTGGGATAGTGAGCAGAGATAGCCTTACATTCAAAAAAGACTGGGATACTATTCTTGTTCTGACCTAGCCTGCCTAGGTGATCCTGGGCAATGCCCTCAATGCCCTGGGAAAGCCTTGAAGAATATTATTTGGAGAACAGTTGCTAATCCTCATTAATGGAGTTCCCTATCCATAAGAAATCACAGGTTTGGAGAAACAGAAATTTTGTTGAGGTTATTTTTCAATGTGAATGGCAATGCTTAATAATTTACCCAACAACCTGGTCTGGTGTGAAGAAGGGCTCACAAATTAATGGCAAAATTTTTTGTGGGTTAAAAAGCCCGGGGCCTCAGTGTTAATGAGAGTAACCCTGTTATTACCTTTGTACCTTTGCACCTTTGCACACTTGCACTAGGGGAAGTGAATGCTTCAAAGTCCAGAGAACCTGTGGCCAATTAAAATATCAACCAGGAACTGTTAGTGGTGGAGAACCCAGAAGAAAAATGTCAGAGAAGAGGGTGGATAACCTGAGGCTGTCTCGGGGCACCTGTGAGCTGAATGCCAACATATTGAGTGGGAGATCTTTGCAGCAAGAATAATTATTTCGCTATCCATGAATGAGTAATAGTCATTACTAGTGAAGCACGGTCATTGCCAACCAATATGTATGGAGACAGTGGTAATTCTCTGCCTCTTTCACCTCCAAGGGATGGCTTCCTAGCACATCCGGGGTCCCCAGGGTTTCTGTGCTCCATGCCCTGTGATAAAGTGCCCGTCCTTGAGGGAAGCCAGAGAGCCTTCTGCTGCTGGATGGACTCCTCTCTGGGGACGTGGCCCGGGAGGGTCCTGAAAGGAAGAAATCTGTTCTGTTCATTACATTGATGGAGTACCTTGGGTTGGACAGCTCTGGATGGAGCAGCTGCTCAATGGAGTTGGCAGGGTGGAGCCAGCCACGAAGACCTAGGCAGCAGCTGGACGGGGCTGGCCAGGATGGTACACAGAGCAGGAGGAGGCCGGCAGGCAGGATGGGTCAGCGCAGGCAGGAGCTAGAGTCTAGGAGGTCAAAGCATTGACAAGGAAGGTCTGTGAGGCTGAAGAAGAAAGGGCAGGTTGGGGGAAGGAGCCCATCTGCTTCTCATTCTCTGTTACATTGCTTACTTTTTGCTGCTACTGCTTGGAGAGTGAGTCTCCCTCACTTGCCCAGGTTAGAAGTCCCAGTCCCCAAACTGATCAAAACCAGCTTGGAATTTCTGACCTGGGCCGGCTTGTCCCTCCTTAGGCAGCCCCATAGAACTCCCATTAGTGCCAAACTTAGCTTAGATAACTGATTGGCCTTAGCTGTACTAATAGTGGATGGAGTACTGGACCTGGAGTCTGGAAGGGCTGAGTTCAAGTCCAGCCTCAGACTCTCGCTAGCTGTGTGACTCTGGGCAAGTCCCTTAACCTTGTTTGCCTCAGTTTCCTCATCTGTAAAATGACTGGAGAAGGAAATGAAGCACTCCAGTATCTCTGCTGAAAAATAAACCCAAATGGGGTCATGATGAGCCAGACATGACTAAGTGACTAACCAACAACAAAGCTTAAAACTCAGGAACTCCGAGGCTACCCAGCTTCAGCCCCCCCAGTTAATATAAGTCTTTGGCTCTACACTGAGTGTAGAGTGACATTGCCTCCTTTCCTGTCTAATCATTTCCATCACTGCAATTCAAACCCAAAAAAGTGATTGGTAGCTGAAATCATTGAGTCTTGGAGTGTCAGCATAACATGGATAACATTAGTTTGTGATTTTCTAAGTCACTGTGTGTTCCACAGGGGTCCATTTCTCTTTTAATCTGTTACTACTGCTCTAATCCAACTCCCCCATCCCCATTTCACAGAGCAGGATGTTAAGACCCAGGGGACATAAAGTAACTTGACTAAGCTCAGACATGCAGTTAATTTGTAAAACTAAGATTCAGATGAAGAAATATGTGTTTGTGGTGGGGTATCAGCTCACAGGGATGAGTTTGCTGCCATTAAAAGAGACAAATTCTTAAATCCTTTTTTCTTTTCTTTCATTCCCTCCTTCCCTTCTTCCTTCCTTCCTTCCTTTCTTGTTTCCTCCCTCCCTCCCTCCCTCCCTTCCTTCCTTCCTTCCTTTCTTCCTTCTTCCCTTCCTTCCTTCTTCCCTCCCTCCCTCCCTCCCTCTCTTCCTTCCTTCCTTCCTTTTTTCCTTCTTTCCTTCCTTCTTTCTTTCATTCTTTCAAGAAAAAAGCTTTCTTTTGGCTATTCATCTCATCTCATTCTAACAGAACAGTGTGGCATTGAAATTAGTCTCCAAGTGATTGAGGGGGAAATGGCAGAGAAGGAAGAAATTTCTAAAAATCCCTGGAGAGGCATATCAAAAGGAAATGTGTCACAGGGGCAGTCCTTGCACATTAGCAAAGGTATTGCATAGAGAGTTGGATTGGGATGGTGGAAAGAGCACCAGGCCTAGAGTCAGGGAGAGTAGAACTCTAATTCAGCCTCAGGTACTTACTAGTTATGGGATCCTGCCCTTGCCTTATCTACCCCAGTTTCAGTGGTAAAATGTGAATCTCAAGATTATTGTGATAAAATAAGGCAGTTTTTTTGAGAGGCAATTAGAGTTAAGTGACTTGCCCAGGATCACACAGTTAGTAAGTGTGAAGTGTCTGAGGCTGAATTTCAACTCACAACCTCCTGACTCCGGATAGAGCCAGTGCTTTATCCACTGTACCACTGAGCTACTGCTATGAGAACTTTTTGTGAAACATTTAATATGGTGTCTGGAATATAGTAGGAGTTTAATAAATGCTTGTCTCCTTTCTGATATTCCATGTTCTAAGGGCCCTTTCAATTCCAACATTCTTTGCTCTAAGAACTCCCTACCCTTGACATTCTAGGTTCTTGGGTCCTTTCCAGCTCTATTATTTCCTGTTCTAAGGAGTCCTTCCAATTTTAACATCTTAAGAATCTATGAATTTTTATTTGCCCCCTTTCATTTCTAAAATATTCAGGACCTCATGGATTCAGATCAGGAGCTGTTCAACCTGGAGAGGGCCAAAGAATCATGGACTTGTAATGGCAGAGAGTTCAGGAAGCCGTGTTGGCCCTAAGCCTTCTTCAATCTTTAAATATCGTGGCAATGTTGGGTTGGCCTAGGATTCCAGGAAGGATATGTCACTACTTGGTGTAGAGCCCTGGACCTCAATCAATCTGTACATATATGCAAAGGAAGGAGGGTCCTTCCTATATTAGGAACACTGGGTCCCTAGGCTTTTTATCTGAAGAGAATTTGCCCTTCCACACATGGCCTTATTGGGTTGATTGCTGGAATGGTCATCCCTATTTTTAAATATCTCTGACTTAGAAAGGGCTTAAAGCAGGAACATGAATGGACATGAGAAGGGTTGCTCTTAACTGGCTCTCCATCCCCCTTGCCCCAATCTTAATGCTCCCACTTCAATTCCAGGAGTTGGGATAGTGTAAATTGACTGTGAAGTGATACATAGCCCTGCTTCTTCCTTACACTAGAATCATAGAATCCCAGGACCTGGAGGCGGAAGGGAACTTAGCATTTTGTCCCACCACCCCCATTTTACAGATGAGAAAACTTGAGATTGAAAAAGAGGAAGTGACCTGAGTAGTAAGTGGCAGATCCAGAATTCCACCAGAAGGTTGCTGAGTCTTGTGACTAAAAGTCAAATTCTAGGCTACTATACTTCCAAACTCAATGCCATGTAGCATCATTAATATCCCAGGCAACCAAGGAGTCAGTCAGTCATCCATGGAGCTGCCCAGGAGCACAGGCAACCAGAGCATCTCCTGTTCTGCTGAGAGCAATTTTGGGCCCTTCTTGTCAGCCTGTGTAAATGGGCTGAGAGATCTCAGCCTGTGAAGTGGCTTCATTTCCCAATACTAAGGACAGGGCGGAGTATATTTGCTGGAAAAGAACAGACCTTTGAGTAGGAAGGCATTCAGCCAACTAATCCTACTTCAGAGCAAGGGAGCAAGGGAGCCTACAGGGACCTGAGCCATGGATTCCCAACCATTTTGTGAGAATGAGCTCCTTTTCATCCCCTTGAAATTGTGAGATCCCTAGGAAGGACTATCAGATTCTAAGCAAAATGAGGAGAGAGGAAACTATGGTCTCTAGAGTTTGGATTTGGAATCAGTCTTCCGAATGCAGTTGAAAGGTTTGTCATCTATTTATTTGGCAAGTACATCATCATCATCATTATCATCATCATCATCCTAACTAGCATTTATAGTGTATCTTAAGGTTTGAAGACTGTTTTACAAATATGATCTCATTTGATCCTCACAACCACCCAAAGAGTTAGGTGCTATAATTATCTCCATTTTTCAATACGAGGAACTGAGGCGAAGTTAAGGAACATGGAGATTATCATCCTGACTCCAAGCCCTGTGTTGTATCCAATGTGCTACCTAGACATGGTGCCTCAGTTTCCTTATCTGTAAAATGAAAACAGGCCTTCTAAGGTCCCTTTTAGCTTAGCTGATTCAGCAGAGATAAGTAATCATTTTGGAGAGCTACTGTTGAGCTTCTCATCTGGGCTGAGTATTCAGAAGGACGTGTGACAGAGATGAGAGACCTTGGAGATCAACTACTCTAATTTACACAGTTTCCAGTCTTCTTATACCTTATTCTCCTCCACCTTCTTCCCATCCTCCATGTACTTCACAGTGCAGTGACACTGGTCATATCAGAAAATCCCAGATTCTGGCTTTGGGCATTTTTACGGATTGTCTATCTCCCTCCCCCTACCCCCCCACGCCTGGTACCTGGAATGTTTTCCCTTTTCATCACCAGCTCCTACCTTCCTAGACTTCCTTCCAGTGTCAGCTGACGTCACACCTTCTGCAAAGTATTTTTTTTTCAGTCCTTAATCTTAGGGCCTTTCCTCTGAGATTATCCCCAATATATCCTGTTCTATATATTTTGTTTGTACATAGTTGTTTGCAAGGATTTCCCCTTTCTGTTTATCCTTAATGGTTAGTTCAGTTTCTACCACATAATAAGAGCTTAATAAATGCTTGTTGATGTGACATTGTTTGAAACATGGTAGACGCTTAATAAATGTTTGTTGACATGACAATGTCTGGAACATAGTAAGAGCTTGCTTCTTGACATGACATTATGTCTAAAACATAGCAGGAGCTTAATAGATACTTGTTGGCAAGATATGTCTGGCACACAATAGGAACTTAATAAATGTTTGTTATTATGATGTAATGTCTAGAACATAGTAAGAGCTTGCTTTTTGATTTGACATTATGTCTGACATATAGTAGGAATTTAATAAATATTTCTTGAAATAACAATGTCTGAAACATGGTAGGAACTTAATAAATTCTTGACATGCCATGTCTAGCACACAGTAGGAACATAATAAATGCTTGTTGAGATGATGTAATGTCTGGCATATAGTAGGAGCTTAATAAATGCTTGCTGGCATGACATAATACTTTAGGTTTTACAGAACATTTTGCCTGCATTATCTCATTGGACAACAGTGCTCTAATTGGTATTATTTGTGCAATTGATATTATTATCCCCTTTTAAAGATGAGAAAGACTTGAAGTTGTTTATACTTGTATATCAGTAGTAAGTATCAGAGGCAGGATTTGAATCCAGATTTTTTTTTCCTTCACTCCCTCCACTATAATAGGAAACCGAAGGTTTCCAAAGGGTGTTGATTAGATTATCTCATTTGATTATCAGAACAACTCCTTAAGGTAGATACTGAAATCCACTGAGTAACTTCCCCAGTCACCTCGCTGGGCTGTACCAAGACTGGTATTCAGGGGGCACTGCTTTGCCTTCACGTCTTGACTCGCTCAAGAATTGGATTTAAATGATGCTGTTGCACAAAGCCAGCTGTCTCAGTCTCTTGTCTGAGTCATCGGAGGCCAGTTGCAAAGGTCAGGACTACTGGCGATGGCCCCGGGACATCCAGGACTACTTTGGCAACTTTGATGATTAATCAAGCTCCGAGGGCTCCACAGCCCCTGCTTCAGCCGCCACTGGAGCCCATTGTTCTCATCCACCCATTCTTCCGGGGGAAGTCTTCACACGTTTGGGGTGGACGCCCCCCTAACTCACTGACAGGTCTGAAGCCTGGCGGTTCCCCTCAACCTGGTTTAGCTCGTCTGCCGAGATGGTTTTAACAGGTGTGGTCTCTGTGCAAGCTCCGGCTTCTGGGAGACACCGATGAGAGATGGGTGAAGGTGACACAAAAGGTGGATGAGCAGCCCTGAAACGGCTCAGCCGCCCTCTCGCTCTAGAGCTGGTCAAAAATATGACTTGGGAAAAGGGGAAAAAAATGTATCCTTTTCTATGCAAAGGGTCCTTCCTTCCACAGGTTTCCCTCAAGCAGTGGTTTCCATTTGGCTCCAACTGGGAAAGAGTTAATCTGACATTGCCCAAATAAAGTATTTCTCCATTTGGGTCGTGTTCTTCTTCTTTTAAATTATAGGTTATCAGCTGTATAATCACAGGCTCCAACTTTGCGGAAAAAAAGAAAATATGTCTGGGAAACTTTAAATATGGAAATGGAGAAGGCAGCCTTTGCCAGAAACATACTGAGCTGTGGGCCCTTCAGTGCCACAGGCAGAGAGCTTGGGCCATGACTGGAAGGAGCAGCTGAAGCATCTCCCCCTCCCCAACATCAGTGGAACCCTCAGTTTCACATTACCTGGAGTCACATTACCTTGTATTTCATCACATTTCTTCTTATAACTTATACCGAGTGTCCCCAAAGTGCAGTTTTAAGCTATAAATTTGTAAGCTTAAAGGTAATCTCTTGTCTTTCCTCATTAGAGTGGAAGTTCTTTGAGAATAGGAATCATTTCATTCATTGTATCTGTATTCCCATCATAAGCACAATGCCTGGTACGTAGTAGGTACTTATGAATCCTTGCCGATTTTTCTCATTAATAAAATCGTTAATCTAATAATATTGATGATAATCCAATAATGTGGATCTTGTTTGTAATAATTAAACACAATGATGTAGTTAAATTTGTCATAGTAATAATAGCTGATATTGATAAAATGCTTTAAGGTTTGCAAAGTTTTCTGATGTTATTTCATTGATTAAATGGTTGAGGGAGAGAGAAAATAAAAGGGGGTAGTAAGCAGCTAGGGTCCACCCAAGGTAGAGTCGCCCTCCCACTTCACTATAAAAAGGACTTCTCCCCTAAATCCTAACATCCCAAAAGAATGGAGCTGAGGGCCGAGAGATAGCATCGCTACAATTAATTTCCCCCTGGCCTTCTCACAAAGCAGAATTCTCTATAATAATATTGATACAACAGAGTGTGGTGGTGATAATATGGTGATGGTGATGATGGTGATAGTAACAGCTGCCATTTATATAAGACTCGAAGGCTTCAAGTGCTTTGAAGACTTTTTTGTCTTATTTGAGTCTCAGAGGCAAACACTAAAGGTATCATTATCCCCATTTTATAGCTAAGTAAACGGAGGCTTCAAGAGGTCAACTGCCTTGCCTAAAGATCTATTGGTAGTAATTCTCACTGAGGCAAGATTGAAAATAAAATTCTTCTTCACTCTGAGCCCCATCCTTTTTTCACTTTTATAACTAGCAGTCATTGGTTATTGGAGGGATCTTTGGTCACATATGCCAAATGATATAAAAATGAGCATAACACTTTAAAGTTGAAAAAGATATAGAATGTTAGAGCTGGGAGGGCCCTCAGAACCCAGGATGTCAGAGCTGGGAGGGACTTTAGAACACAGAATGTCTGAGCTGGGAGAGCCCTTAGAACATGGAATGTCAAAGCTGGGAGGAACCTTAGAACCCAAGATGTCAGAGCTGGGAGGACTCCTAGAACAGGGAATGTCAAAGCTGGGAGGGTTCTTATAACACAGAATGTCAAGCCTAGATTCGATCTCAGGTGTTATTTCATCATTTAAAATTGCTTCATTTTTTTATGTTAGAAAAGGAGGCACAGAGATTTGCATAAAGAATATGATTTTTAAAACAATAATTAAATGAACAAATCAATCAGTCAATGTAATGCAACCTCTTTGTTTTTCAGATGAAAATTTTCACTTATACCTTGGCAGAGCTAGGACTAGACTGTAAGTCTTCTGAATTTAGGGCTCATAGTCTCTCCATCACAACATCATTCCTTGATGTCTCTATGCTCTAACCACTGGCATCGGCCTCAGCCAGAAACCAATCAACAAGCATTTATTTATTAAATGTCTTCTGTGTGTCAGGCTCTACACTTAGTCTGGGAATAATATAAAGAAAGAAAAAAAGCTTGCCCTCAGAGAGCTTGTATTTTAATGAGGAAGACAATGTGTAAATAACCATGTGTATGTAAGATATAATTAGAAGAGATGGAATGCAATTTGAGTGACTGGAGGACTGGGGAAGGAATCCTGCAGGAAATGAGACTTGAATCTTCAAGGAAGCAGGGGAAACAGAGGCAGGAGTAAGAAGGTAGAGAGTTCCAGGCTTAAGGTCACAGGCAGGGAGATCAGAGACAAATGGCCATGATTTTGCATCTGGCAAATGCCATATCAGGAAGGAAGAGGCTGTGATGAGTCTTACACACACATCCACAATCCTGCTTCCAGTTTCATGCTAGTAGCAAGCTCAGTTCCATCCCTGGTACTGATGCAGCTCCAGAGTGGTGATGCTATATTAATGAGATGGAGACCATTGAGGAGTGGGGGGTGGTGGGGGAGGTTGAGGAGGATATTAGGAAAGGCAGAGATATCTTGGGAGATGTCCATTCAGTAACCAGCAGAAAAGCTAGAATTTCAGGTAAGCTTTCTAACTGGCAATCCAGTTAAATCACCCAGTGACTTAAAAACAAAAACAAAACAAAACAATCTTTTCCCAGTTGTAATCTTTCAACATTAAATTTCCATACTTTTTCTCCTTGCTTATTAAGACACGAATACAGTACTTGCTACTAGTTAAAGTTTATTTGTTTTGGACTTGGCGAGTTGAGTGATTCCAAATGGAAAGAACCCTACGAGGTGCTTTGAGGGCCAATTTTCAGACCTATAAATGTATGCCTTGTTAACTCTGGCATTCAGAGGATGAGGATGGGGTGGAACGGGTTGGTGTGGAGGGGGCTTCTGGGGTGATTAGAACAGAAGGACATCGTCTGGGAAGGACTTCTAGAACAGGATGAATCTGGACCTCATTTGGAGAGGGAAGAGCTAGGTTTTGACAACGGAGAAGGTTTTCCAGGTGGGATGATGGACATGTGCCAGAACTGAGGATAGGTGATGTGTGAGTCATGGTGTGTGAAGGTGAGCCTGCTGGATGGTCCCTGGGTGGGGCTTACCTGGATGCTACAGAGCTGGGGAGGTGGAGGCTGGACAAAGTTCCTAGAGGCTTCTGCTTCATGATATTCACCTTGCTGTGATGTGAGACTTCTGGAAGGAAGGAGGAAAAGGTCTGGGAGGGAAGACATCCATGAAGAAAGAGACTATGGAGAGATGTTTCTATTTGGTTTAGAGTAAAAATGATGACCTCTGGCTAGAACGTCCTTCACTTGAGGGAGTGGGAAGGTCAGGAAGAACAATCCCCTTTCATCCAAACAGTAACAAAGGTATAATACTGAAGAACTGGATAAATGAATGGAAGACCATTCCTGTTGTGGGCCAGGAATTGTATTGAGTCCTGGGGTTACAAATACAAATGTGAGACATATATCTTGTAAACCCCCAGAGTCTGTATTCCAATAGAGAAAGAACATATAGGAGAGGCGTTGCCAGGGAAGGGAGCTTTGCTCTTGGATTTTATAGGGATAATGACTAGATGGGCTCTTCCTCAGATGTTCCCTAGATCTGTGATTCTGGTCAAGTCTTTTTAACTTTTCTGGCCCTCAGTTTACTCATGGCTAAAATGGGGAGTTTGGACTTAATGATCTCTCAAGTTTTTTTCAGTTCTAAGTCAATAATCTTATTTTATGGGACCTGGGAGATGTACAAGGTGGAAGGATGTTTGAGATAAGGAAAGGAGATGTCAGCAGCCTTCAAGGACACTTGATTTTCTCATCCCCTTGTTAAAGGCAGAGCGGGCCATGGGTTACCCAGTGGTGATTCCCTCCCCTGCTCTCCACTCACTTTGGAGAAATGCTCCAACCGAGAGATTATCCATCAACTAATATTTAAAGTGCTTGCTTTGTGATTCTGCGATTGGAGGGAAGACGATCAGCAGAGAGAGGTTGTGAAAGTATAATTAACAAGACTTAGCCACGGGTTAAATATGGGAGGTGAGTGAAAATGAAGAGTTAAGGATGGCCCCAAGGTTGTAATTTTGTGTGAGTGGAAGAATGATGGTTCCCCCAACACCAATAGAGAAATTTGGAAGAGGGATGGGGTGGAATATAATGAGTTTTACTGAGCTTGAGATACCCATGGGACATCCAGGTAGAGATTACAAATGCTCAGTAGGCAAGTGGTGATGAGAGACTAGAGTTCAGGAGATTAGAATCAAGAAAATGATTTGATTTCAGCTCGGGCCCCTTCTGACTCCAAATGTAATGGTTTTTCCAGTATTCCACATTGCCTGAGTGAATGATTCTGAAGGTGGTTAAGTCTTATTACTCGGGTAATGTCCCAGAAAACAACCCTATCCTTCAATTCACCTCTCCTTTCCAAACGGATTCCTTGTAAGATAGGCTGAGGCAGTAGAAAGTATTGCAGATTCCAATTCAGGAGACCTGGCTCGAGCCTTAAATCTGGACTCTGGCACGGGTCATTTCATTTCTTTGTTGTTCATGTGTTTTTCAACCATGTTGGACACTCGGTGACCCCATTTGGGGTTTTCTTGGCAAAGATAGTAGAGTGGTTTGCTGTTTTCTTCTCCAACTCATTTTTACAAATGGGGAAACTGAGGTAAATAGGATAAAATGACTTGTTCAGGGTCAGATAGTTCATAAATATCTCCTGACTCCAATCCCAGTGCCCCTCTGGGGTTAGGGAGACTTGAGTTCAAATACTGCCTCCATCTCCTAAGAGCTTATGACTCTGGATAAGTCCTTTAGCTTCCCCCTTGCCTTGGTTTCCCCATGTGCAAAATGGGAATAATAATTGCATCTACCTCCCAGCTTTATTGGGAAGATAACTTCTGGAAAATGCTTTTTGAGTCTCAAATGCTACCTTTTATTACCCTCTGGGCTTATCCAGCCCTGTGCCAGATACATAATAAGCCCTTAATACATGAATTGAACGGAATATGATTGGTGGCTTCAACCCGCAGGAAAAAACCCCTTCTTTGCTGGGATGGGAAGGATTTGGGGAGGCCTCCCTAGGGGTACGGAGAGCTCCCGCTCCTCATCCAAGGCTGGTGAATTCTGGCCCAGGTCCTCCCAGCCCCCTTCCGTGAGCCCCCGGGGGAGGGCTTGGAAATATCAGTGGCCTGGGTTGGGGCCCTCATTCGGGTCCATTATTCCCTCAGACTGGCCAAGTTTCCCTCAGGTCTCCTTTGTGAGGCACTTCCGGGATGGATGGGAGCTGCTCGGGGCCTTGGGCTAATGAGTGACTCACGCCTCCCCACTGCCATTAATTGCAGATGGGAGAGTGACGGCTGAGCAGGGATAAAGTCCCAGCAGGAACTGAAGGGTTAGGCAGTTTCTCCAACAAAAGAAAACAGGAGGAGGCCTTTTCACTGCAGCCTAAACACTCCAAAGGCCTTTCATTTTCTGTGCAGACTTGCAAGCCTATTCAAAAGGGAGAGAGAGGGAAAAACCACCTAGGTAATATGGAGGCGAACAACAGCCTCAGAAAATGAGTGGTGGGCGGCTCCTTGCCTTCCTGCAGGCTCCCTGGGCCTGGGTCCAGTTTTTGAAAAGGAAAAAAAAAAAAGCCTAAAATATCCCTCTGTTCAAAACAAGGAGCTGGCCGGGAGCTTGGGCCCTGCAGGGTTTGGACTGGAGGAGCAGAGGTTGGGGGGAAGGGGCTGGAAGGAGGAAGCTTGTGTTGGACCCTGGTTCTCCTCAAACTGACACATCCTCCCATCCCAAGCTTAGGGCCTCAGCAAGCTTTATTAACCCCTAGAAGAAACGTGGTGGGTGAGTCACCAGGAGGGCCTTTGATGATGGCGACCCAGACCGCTAAGATTTGTAAGGTTTTGTGTCTTGGGGGATACTGGGAAAGGATGGGAGGACTGGCGAATGAATAAATGAATGAATGAAAAAGCAGGTATTAGGTGCATACTATGCACAGAGCACCGTGCTAAGTGTGAGAACACCAGCAGAAGGAGAAGCCAGTCCCTGTGCCCAAGGAGCTCACAATCTAACAGAGACAAATAAATATGGAAGTTTTCAGCCACAAGTCAGTTAGAAAAGTCTTGAAGGTACAAAGCAGATGGTAATGTTTCTTCCTTAATGTCATTTTCAGTGATCAAATCCTATCGGTTTCTGATCTTGAAGCATTTGAAGGAGCCAAGGACTTTGGGGACAAGGAGACTTCTGTCTGGGTCTTTGGTGGCTGCAGCCCCAGCAGGAGCAGCTGTCCCCTTCCCAGATGCTCTCTAGGATGGGGGCTGCTCTTCCCAAGGCCTCGGGCTCAGAATCCTGGACCCAAGGGGACTGGGAGGGATGGGGGTCAAGGTGGCCAGGATTGACTTGTCTCAACGTGCCCCCCATCTTTCCCTGGGGGCGCCCAATTTTGCTGCTTCAGCTCCGCTGGTTTGTGCGCCTTGTATATGGCAGTTGGTTGGCAGCTGGTCAGGGGGACGCCCTGCTTCACAGGAGCTGCTTCCCTACATGATGATTATAAGACCCTGGCTCGGAGCAGGACTAGTGGGCAG